>NC_092711.1:296778726-301578726 GCF_047496885.1 Scyliorhinus torazame | reverse complement strand
GATCCGGAATCCGCCCCAACATGCGCTTCGTAAATCCAGCATCATCCCAGTTCGGGGCGTATACGTTTACCAATACCATCCACGCCCCCTGTAGCCTACCACTCACCATCACGTATCGACCTCCATTGTCCACTACAATATTCTTGGCCTCAAACGACACCCGCTTCCCCACCAGTATTGCCACCCCTCTGTTCTTTGCATCCAGCCTCGAATGGAATACCTGTCCTACCCATCCCTTTCGTAACCTGACCTGGTCTGCCACCTTCAAATGTGTCTCCTGAAGCATGACCACGTCTGCCTTCAGTCCCTTTAAATGCGTGAACACTCGGGCCCTCTTAACCGGCCCATTCAGGCCCCTCACATTCCAAGTTATCAGCCGGATTGGGGGGCTTCCCACCCCACCCCCCCTGCCGACTAGCCATCTCCTTTTCTAGGCCAGTCCCGTGCCCGCGCCTCCCACACCCTCCAGTCCCCCAGACGGGGGACCCCCGTCCCGACCACCTCTTCTGTTTCCAGTTCCCCATCGGCCAATGCAGCAGCAACCCTATATCGCCCCCCCCCTCCCCCGCTAGATCCATGTCTAGCTCTTTTGCTCTCCCCATAACACTCCCAAAGACCTCCCCCGCCATCCCGTTGACTCCCCCCCCCGTGTGGGAATCCCCCTTCCCCAGCAGTCAGTGTGCGCTCCTCCCCCTCCCTCCGTCCTTCCCTAACGCGGGGAAAAGCCCACGCTTTCCTAAGTCGGCCCCGCCCCCTCTGGCGCAGCTCCTTTTGCGGCCTTATCCCAATTCCCCCATCCCCGGGCCTCCCCTCCCTCCAGCACCGTCGCCCACATTCTCTCACAGTCTCCCCATCAGATCTCTTCCCCCATCCCCATCCATCACCCAACCCGTGGAACATTCCCTACGCATAGATAAAACCCTGTATACAACCGACATCCCCCCCACAACCACAGACCCTCAGTTTGAGTCCAATTTTTCAGTTTGTATGAAGGTCCAAGCCTCCTCAGGCGTTTAGAAGTAGTGGTGTCGATCCTGAAATGTGACCCACAATCGCGCTGGCTGCAGCATTCCGAACCTCACCCCCTTCCGATGGAGCACCGCCTTTGCCCGATTAAAACCAGCTCTCTTCTTTGCCACCTCCGCACTCCAGTCCTGATAGATTCGGATCTCCGTATTCTCCCACCTGCTGCTCCGCTCTTTCTTGGTCCATCTCAAAACACACTCTCTGTTCACGAGACGGTGAAACCTCACCACTACCGCCCTTGGCGGCTCGTTGGCCTTCGGTCTCCTCGCCAGGACCCGATGAGCCCCATCTAGCTCCAGGGGACTCGGAAAGGCCCCCGCTCCCATCAGCGAATTAAGCATCGTGCTCACATATGCTCCAGCATCGGCCCCCTCCACTCCTTCAGGGAGACCCAGAATCCGAAGAGTCTTCCTCCTTGACCCGTTCTCCAGGTCCTCGAATCTTTCCGCCCACCTCTTGTGCAATGCCTCGCGCGCCTCCACCTTCACCGCCAGGCCCAAGATCTCACCCTCGTTCTCCGCGATTTTTTCCCGCACCTCCTGGATCGCCGCCCCTTGGGCCTTCTGGATCTCCACTAACCCCTCGATCGCCGTCAGCATTGGCGCCAGCACCTCTTTCTTCAGCTCCTCAAAGCAGCGCCTGAGAAACTCCTGCTGCTCCTGCACCCATGCCGCTTGATCTACGCCTGCCGCCATCTTGTTTTTCCTCCCTCGCACTTTTCGCTGCTCCAAAAACGCTTTTTTGACCGCTCCACTCCTGGTCCAATCCATATACTATGGAGGGGGGACCTGCTCACCTTCCCACACTGGAAGTCGTCGAAAAGATTGCCGTTGGGGCTCCTCAAGAGAGCCCAAAAGTCCGTTTTAGCAGGAGCCGCCGCATGTGCGGCTTAGCTCCGCATAGCCGCAACCTGAAGTCCAGCAGGCATCATTCTCAAGGACTATAATGGACATAGATTGCAACTGTGGGAGAATGCAAGCTGAATGTCACCATTAAGAAGGTAACCCACAGGATATGGTTCTCCATAATAGCGGCGGAGCGCGAATCACTCACTGGCGTGCAGGCCTGTGAGCAGCTACGGCTAGTCAAAAGGGTACACTGCAGATTGCATTGGGTCTTCCCAACACGCCTCGTTGGAGGCCATTTCCAAGGCACATTTGGAGATATTTCAGTGGTTTGGCACCCTACCGTTCACCTATAGTACAGAACTGAAGGAAGATGCGAGACCAGTGGTGCATACGCCCAGACGGGTTCCTGGCCTGCTGAGGGAGAAACCCAAGGCTGAGCTGCAGTGGATGTCAAACCTGGGTCTTGTCAGGCGCATTGAAGAGCCCATGGACTGGGTGAACTTGATGGTATGTGTAAAAGTACTGAATGGGGAACCTGCGAATCTGCATGGATCCCAAAGACCTCAATGAGAGCATCAAAAGGGAGCACTATTCCATCCCAAAAAGGGAGGAAATTGCATTTGAGATGGCTGGGGCGATGTGCTTCAGCAAGCTGGATGCGTTGCAGGGCTTCTGGCAGCTCAAGCATGATGAGGCAAGTACACTTTCAATACTCCCTTTGGCCGATACTGTTTTCAGCGGATGTCTTTCGGAATTATTTCGGCTTTGGAAATATTTAATTGGACCATGGAACATATTGGAAGGGCTGCCAGATGTGCGCGTATATGTGGATGACAACATTATCTCGTGATCGACGCGAGAGGAACATGATGCGTGGCTCTTGCAAGTGTTCCAAAGGGTCAAGAAAAATGGCCTCAAAATCAATCGGGCAAAATGACAAGTTGGTGTGGATACCATTATGTTTTTGGGCAACAGAATATCATAAAAGCGGGTGCAGCCGGACAACGAGAAAATCAAGGCCATCATCAACATGCTGAGGCCTACAGATAAAAAGGACCTCTTGTGAATTCTGGGCATGATCAAAATTGTTGGAAATTTTTTTCCAAACCTCGCTTCAAAAACGTCCCAGCTCAGGGAGTCCGTTTAAAAGGATGTGATCAGGCAGCATGATGGCGCAGTGGTTAGCACTGCTGTCTCACGGCGCCGAAGTCCTAGTTTAGATCCTGATTCTGGGTCACTGTCCGTGTGGAGTTTGCACATTCTCCCCGTGTTTGCGTGGATTTCGCCCCCACAACCCAAAGATGTGCAGGCTAGGTGGATTGGCCACGCTAAATTGTCATAGATTATCATAGAATTTACAGTGCAGAAGGAGGCCATTCGGCCCATCGAGTCTGCACCGGCTCTTGGAAAGAGCACCCTACCCAAGGTCAACACCTCCACCCTATCCCCATAACCCAGTAACCTCACCCAACACTAAGGATAAATTGTCTCTTAATTGGGTCTCTAAATTTATTTTTAAAAAGGATGTGATCTTCCAGTGTTCTCCAAAAAATTAACAGGAATGGAGAACACTCTGTGTCTCCTTACTGACCCATGCTGGCCTTCTTTGACCAAGCTGGGGAGACCATAATCTCCATGGCCGCCTCACAAGATGGAGTCTGAGCTGTGCTGTTGTAACTGGGTACGAATGGAGACTGGCTGCGATAGCATATGCCTCGAGAGCCATGGCAGACACAGAGCGCCATTATGCACAAATTGAAAAAGAATGCCTGGGACTTGTTGCGGGGCTGGAAAAGTTCCACGATTACATGTATGGGCTCCCCTATTCTTGGTTGAGACGGACCACAGGCCATTGGTCTCAATAGTCCACAAGAACCTGTGCCAGATGTCCCCATGGATACAACGGTTCATGATGAAGCTTTAGCGATATGATTTTCAATTGATCTATACGCCAGGCAAATTTCTTTTAAAAAAAACAAAACATTTTATTAAGGCATTTATGATTTTATAACAATCTCGAGAGCTGCGCCGTATGTTAAGTCTCTCCAAGGAGGGACAAGATTCAAATACATGGCAATATGGTGACCGCAGTATCGGATGAGAAATCAATGCTCATCGAAACAGAAACGGCCAAGGATCCGGTGCTTCAAAGGTGATCGGGTGTCTGAAGGACTATACTTTTATATAAATTTTATGATTCTATGAGTAAGGTGGATGGCCTGCTTCTAAGACAGCACAGAATTATCATCCCCTACTCACTTTGGCCGCTCATGCTCAAGAAACTGCACAAAGGACATTCCGGCATTGAGAAATGAAAGCGTAGGGACTGGGAGACGGTATACTGGCCTGGTACCACCCAGGACATAGCTGGCATGGTGGAACAGTGTGACACCTGCCAGGAATTCCGCTGCAGGCAACACAAGGAGCCCATGCAGGTCGGAGTAGTTATTGCCAGCCCATGGTACAAGGTCGAGATGGACTGTTCCACTTTCGAGGGAGAGACTACCTGGTGGTCATTGATTAATTTTCCAACTACCCTGACGTGGCGCATTTGTCCCATGTGACAGCAAGTTGTGTGATCCAGCACGTAAAGTCAACTGTCGCAAGGCATGGCATACCAGCAATTGTCATGTCGGACAATGGTCCCTGTTTTAGCAATTACGAATGGACTGTGTTTGCTCGCCAGTACGACTTCAAGCACATAACATCGAATCCACTCTATCCACAGTCAAATGGGAAGGTGGAGAAGGGCGTTTACATCGTCAAACAGCTGTTCATCAAGGCGTTAAACAGTAGGGAGGACATGTACCTTGCTCAGCCACTGGTCAACCCCTCTGGAAAATGGCCTGTCACCAGCACCGTTGTTGATGAACAGGCAGCTGCGGACAACCCTGCCCTCCATGGCGGTCCCCACAGTAGATGAAAACCTCTAGTCGAAGCTCATCTCACAGAAGCACAAACAAAAGGACGCATATGATAAATCTGCGAGGGCACTCCAACCTCTGCAAATAGGTGACACAGTTAGAGACGAGAATCACAATGACGAAGGGTGGACAAGGCTAGCAACAGTTGTCCAGCACGAGGGTCCACACACGTACACTGAAGATGGCTCATATCTGCGCTGAAATTGAAGAGCTTTACTCAAGGTACAGCGACCCTTTGTCCTCAACCCAGCTGATGAGTCGGAGTACAATCCCAAGAGTGAATAGGTGCAGAAGAT
The DNA here is from genome assembly GCF_047496885.1 of Scyliorhinus torazame. Classification (NCBI taxonomy): domain Eukaryota; kingdom Metazoa; phylum Chordata; class Chondrichthyes; order Carcharhiniformes; family Scyliorhinidae; genus Scyliorhinus; species Scyliorhinus torazame. The sequence goes on along the minus strand of NC_092711.1, from coordinate 301,573,632 downwards.
CCAGCACACCCTGAGCAACTGATGCATCTGTGTTGGTGGCAGGGGCAGGAGCAGTGTGTGATGCAGATTGGACATGCTCACCAGCCCAGATGATACTCAGGCAGTCGCCCAGAGTGCGGTGGAAGCCTCAGACTAAACCTGTGACTGAACACTTTTTTCTCAAAGCAGAAATGTGATTGCAAATAAGGGCATTTAAAACGTTTCTCCAAAGGAAGGGGGATGTGGTGATATGTGTACAGGCATACCTGTCTATAATTGCATATAGTGTATCAATGTACATAGTTGTATATAGCAGTGCCACTGTATATAGACAATGACCAACACATGTAAGGACAGCTATAACCTCCCACCAGTAGGGGGAATCAGACTGGATAGATGTATGTATATTGCAGGACGGATGGGAGCCAGGCACTTGGTAGTAGGACGGACAAGATAACACTCACCAGTTACGAAGACGGAATCGTTTGTATATAGTTTTTAAAAAAATATTTTTTACCCAATTCATTTTTTTTCCAGTTAAGGGACAATTTAGTGTGGCCAATCCACCTAGCCTGTACACCTTTGGGTTGTGGGGGCGAAACCCATGCAAACACGGGGAGAATGTGCAAACTCCACACAGACAGTGACCCAGAGCCGGGATCGAACCTGGGACCTTGGCGCCGTGAGGCAGCAGGGCTAACCCTCTGCGCCACCGTGCTGCCCTCGTTTGTATATAGTAATGCATGGTGACCACTAAGAATAAATATTTGTAGCAACTACATCATCGTGTTCTATGTGTACCTTGATCATCAAGGAAGTAACAGATCATAACAGTATTCAAAGTCTACCTACCAGAATCGTGAATGATAATTCTGCAATTCCGTTATACTCCTGTATACCCATCTTTTGTTTCTTAATATAGTAATCCAGGAGACACAAAGAGAAAAACATAAAATATTGTAAATATCAGGTCAGGCTGCATTTATGGAGAGAATAACAGTATTAATTTTTGAGTTTGATAACCATCCAGCAGAATAGCTTCTGTTTTGATTTCAGATTTCCAGCACCTGCAGTAATTCACTTTTTTTCCCCAATCACATACAGCAGGTCCAAAGCCTCTGCAACCACTCCTTCATATAATTTCACACAACTGCAAGTAAATAATAATTTCTATATTGGGACTTGCTTTCCTGTAGTAGGGCATTGTAGTAACTTGGCCCCACCAGTTACAAACAAACCAGAAACGTTAATTGACACAACAACTATTTACAGCATGATTGATGCAGATCCAGTGCTTCCAGTCACTTCTCTAGGATCTAACTGAGCAAAAGCCCATGCTTGCTCCGGTGATCCTGCGCGCGAATTATCAATCGGATACTTCAGAATATCGTCCAGAAAGGGGCAAGCTACTACATCCTTCCCCCTCACAATTCCTTACAGAATGACAGTTAATATATACAGTTCCCCATTGTCATGTGAGAGTACCTTTGAGAAATGGGTGTTTATAAATGGGTGTGTATATAAATATCTGTAGTGAGAGTACCTTTAAGAAATGGGTGTTGACTACTGCAGTGATGTCAGAGAGTGGGTGGAGCTGGGCTGTCTGTCAGCTTTTTACTTTCATTTTTGAGCAGGCTGCAGGGTGTGTTTTAGTTTTGTTTTCAGTGTTGGAGCTGAAGCCAGACCAAACAGGTATACTGATGTTCTCTCTGCCATCAAAAGACTATCTCTTGATCATTTGGTGAATTCAGAATTATAAAGGTTTTCAGTAGTGACTTTAACCTGATGTGCTTCTGATAAAGGTTTTGTTTTTATGTTGTATGGATGTTAAAAGGACAGTGTATGCATGACTTAGTGTTGTAGTCTTTGGGGGTTGTATTTGAATTAATGGTTGCTGAGCTGTTCACTAGGTTCCAAAAAGGTTAACTTGAGTTCATGGAATAAACATTGTTTTGCTTTAAAAAATACTTTTCCATTTCTGCTGTACCACACCTGTAGAGTGGGTCGTGTGCTCCCCATACCACAATCTATTAAAAGTTGTGGGTCAGGTGATCTCCAAGATACACTTTAGGGTTCTCTAAACCCTGGCCCATAACAAATTGAGGGCTCGTCCGGGATAAAAGTCTATCTATTGGATTGGCTCAGTGAACTTAAAGACAGTGAGGGGTGAGCATATTGTGGGTGCTTTTCAGGTGTGGTATTTTAGTTTAAGTGGGGAGTGTGTTGTGGACAATGGCTCTTTCAGAGGCTCAGAAGTTTTTGGGGGTGGAGACGGTCAGACGGAGTACCTTACGGACAGAGACTAAAAGCAGACTTAGATTTGGCAAAAACATTGCAGTTAACATTACCTGCCAAAATGCAAAAAGATGAGGTCATTATGGTGGTAGCTAAACATTTAAAGTTGCCTGAGATACAGTTTGACTCATTGGAAATAGCAAAAATTCAGTGGCAAATTAAACAAATGGAACATGAGAAAGAATTAAAGCAGCTTAAATATGAAAGAGAGAGAGAGGAAAGAGAAAAAGAGAGAGGGGAAAAAGAGAGAGAAGAAAGGAAAACAGGAAGAATAGCCCAGAAGAACAAAAAGAAAGAGAAAGGGAGATACAGATCAGGAAAAAGATATAGGAGAGAGTTTGAACTTCAGAAAATGGCCATGAAACATGACAATCAGTTCAAATTGGCAGACGTAAAGGGAAACGTACAGTTGGTGGATAGTGATGAGGATAGTGAGAAAGAGCGTCATAGTCATAGGCTTGGTGGGAATCTATTAAAATATGTCCAAGCATTGCCAAAGTTTGACGAGAAGGTGGTAGTAGAAGCCTTTTTCATTTCATTTGAGAATGTAGCTAAACAAATGAAATGGCCACAGGACATGTGGGTATTACTGTTTCAAACAAAGCTGGTAGGTAGAGCTAGTGAAGTGTTTGCATCACTACCGGAGGAGGTATCTAGGACGTATGAGGAGGTGAAAAAAATCAATTTTAGGTGCATATGAACTGGTGCCTGAAGCTTACAGACAAAAGTTTAGAAATTTAAGGAAAGGATTTGGTCAAACAGACATGGAGTTTGAAAGGATCAAACAGAGTAATTTTGATAGGTGGATAAGGGCTTTGAAAATAGACCAAACGTATAAAGCTCTCAGAGAAATTATACTTTTGGAGGAGTTTACAAATTAAGTTCCTGATGGAGTGAGAATTCGTGTGGAAGAGCAGAGGGTTAAAACTGCGAGATTAGCAGCAGAAATGGCTGATGATTATGAATTAGTTCATAAATCAAAGATTGGTTTCCGACATCAGTTTCAGCTTGTGAGGGATAGAAACTGGGGACATGAGAAATACTCAAGTGGTAAAGGTAAAGGTGATCTGAGGGGAGATAATAAGGAGAGTGTACCTCAGATTAAAAAATAAATCCAGGAGGGTGGAAAAGAAATTAAAAGTTTCAAATGTTTTCACTGTAATAAATGAGGCCATGTAAAGTCACAGTGTTGGTGGTTGAAGAAAAGCACTGGAAAGGCTGATGTGGTAAAACAGGATAAGACAGTGGGGTTTGTGAAAGTAGTAAAGGAAAGCCCAAGTGAAGCAAAGGAAGTGCAAAAGATTGTCCAGCCTGATCAAGAGGTGATTGATAAGAAGGTGCCAGATCTCTTTAAAGAATTTACTTGTGTGGGTAAAGTTTACTCATGTGTATCAGGAGGAGGAGGTAAAGAAGTCTCAATTTTAAGAGATACGGGAGCTAGTCAATCTTTAATGGTAAGAGATGAGGAGTTATGTAGTTTGGGAAAAATGTTGCCAGAAAAGGTGGTAATATGTGAAATTCAGGGTGAGAGGAGTAGTGTTCCATTATATAAGGTAAGGTTTGAAAGTCCAGTGAAAAGTGGCGAAGTGGTAGTAGGACTAATAGAGAAACTATCTTGTCCAGGAATACAGTTTATCTTGGGTAATGATATAGCTGGATCGCAGGTGGGAGTGATGCCTACTGTGGTTGATAAGCCAGTGGAAAATCAGACAACTGAAGTGTTGAAGGACGAATATCCTGGGATTTTTCCGGATTGTGTAGTGACAAGATCGCAAAGTCACAGGTTAAAACAAGAGGAGAAATCAAAGAGTGAAGATGACTTTGAAGTGCAATTGTCAGAAACACATTTTTGATCAGATGGTTGAAAAAGAACAAGAACAGGTGGAGGATGATGCGGATATTTTTAGTTCAGGAAAATTGGTGGAGTTACAACAGAAAGATGTAGAAATAAAATGGATGTATCAGAAAGCATACATGGAAGAGGAATCTGAGTGTATACCAGAGTGTTATTGCCGTAAAGGTGATGTCTTGATTAGAAAATGGAGACCTTTACATATGTAGGCGAATGAAAAGTGGGCAGAAGTTCATCAAGTGGTATTGCAGGTAGAGTATAGAAAGGAGGTGTTGCGAATTGCACATGAGGTACCAGTGGGAGGTCATTTGGGAATAAGGAAAACTCAAGCTAAAATCCACTAACATTTTTATTGGCCTGGACTACATAAAGATGTAGTTAAATTTTGCCAATCATGTCACACATGTCAAGTGATAGGGAAACCCCAAGCAATAATAAAACCAGCGCCCTTAATACCCATTCCATCATTTGAGGAACCTTTTACAAGGGTCCTAATTGATTGCGTAGATCACTACGTAGATCACTAGAACAATAGTGAACATATATACAACAGCCTTATGTAGCCATACGTGGCTCACCACATTCACCCCCCGTTAAGAAAAAAGTTTGGCGGGGGTGAAGCGGACTCACAAGTTCAGTCTCACAGGAGGATGAATTGTTCGCTGTGAACGCCTCAGCTCTGGCTGCGGCGTGGACACTGGCGTCGAGACCTTCGGCTCTGGCAGCACATCGTCCGCACAACAGGGTCCCGGATAGGGTGATGACGCAGACGCAGGGCTAAAGGACCCTGTGGGAGATGTTGGTGAAGGTGTGAGTGGGGAAGTGGCTGATAATGGGTGCGGGAGTACCCGCCGGAGCCAGGTCCCGGAGGGAGACTGTGTCCTGTCGTCCATCGCGGTGTGCCACATAGGCGTACTGAGGGTTCGTGTGGAGAAGCTGAACCTGCTCGACCAGGGGATCGACCTTATGGCTCCTTGCATGTTTCCGTAGGAGGACCGGCCCAGGTTTTGTTAACCAGGTCGGGAGCGAGACCCCGGAGATCGACGTCCTGGGAAAGACAAATAGATGGTTGTGAGGGGTCTCATTTGTGGCAGTACACAGAAGCGACCGGATGGAGTGGAGCGCGTCAGGGAGGACCTCCTGCCAGCGGGAGACTGGGAGACTTCTAGACCATAGGGCCACAAGGATGGCCTTCCAGACCGTAGCATTCTCCCTCTTCACCTGCCCGTTCCCCCGGGGGTTGTAGCTGGTAGTCCTGCTCGAGGTGACACCCTTACTGAGCAGGTACTGACGCAGCTCATCACTCATAAAGGAGGAGCCTCGATCGCTATGTATATAGGCGGGGAAACCAAAGAGGGAGAAAATGCTGCGCAGGGCCTTCATGACAGTGGCAGAGGACATATCAGGACAAGGGATTGCAAACGGGAAGTGGGAGTACTCATCAACAACTTTGAGAAAGTACACATTACGGTCAGTGAAGGGGATTTGAAGTCCATGCTGAGGTGTTCAGATGGGCGGGAGGCCTTCACCAGGTGAGCCTTGTCCGTCCGATAGAAGTGCGGCTTGCACTCTGCACAGATTTGGCAATCCCTGGTCACAGCCCTGAAATCCTCAGTGGAGTCGGGCAGGTTGCGGGCCTTGACGAAGTGAAGAAGCCGGGTGACCCCCGGGTGACAGAGGTCGTTGTGGATGGCCCGTAACCGGTCTGTTTGCGCGCTGGCGCATATACCGCGGGACAGGGCATCTGGGGGCTCATTGACCTTCCCAGGGCGATACAAGATGTCGTAGTTATAGGTGGAGAGCTCGATTCTCCACCGCAAAATCTTGTCATTCTTAATCTTGCCCCGCTGTGTGTTATTAAACATGAAGGCAACTGACCGTTGGTCTGTGAGGAGAGTGAATCTGCTGCCGGCCAGGCAATGCCTCCAGTGTCGCAAAGCTTCCACAATGGCTTGTACCTCCTTCTCGATGGGGGAGTGTCGAATTTCGGAGGCATGGAGGGTACGGGAAAAAAAGGCGACATGCCTTCCTGCCTGGTTGAGGGTAGCGGCCAGGGCAAAGTCAGACGCATCGCACTCCACCTGGAACGGAAGGGATTCATCCACAGCGTGCATTGTGGCCTTGGCAATGTCGGCTCTGATGCGGTTGAAAGCCAAGTGGGCCTCAGCCGTCAGGGGAAAGATGGTGGGCTTAATGGGCGAAATTCTCCGGTATCGGTGCGATGTCCGCCGACTGGCGCCCAAAACGGCGCAAATCAGTCGGGCATCGCGCCGCCCCAAAGGTGCGGAATGCTCCGCATCTTGGGGGGCCGAGCCCCAACCTTAAGGGGCTAGGCCCGCGCCGGGCTAATTTCCGCCCCGCCAGCTGGCGGAAAAGGCCTTTGGTGCCCTGCCAGCTGGCGCGGAAATGACATCTCCAGGCGGCGCATGCGCGGGAGCGTTAGCGGCCGCTGACGGCATTCCCGCGCATGCGCAGTGGAGGGAGTCTCTTCCACCCCCACCATGGTGGAGACCGTGGCGAAGGCGGAAGGAAAAGAGTGCCCCCCACGGCACAGGCCCGCCCGCGGATCGGTGGGCCCCGATCGTGGGCCAGGCCGCCGTGGGGGCACCCCCCGGGGCCAGATCGCTCCGCGCCCCCCCAGATCTCCGGAGCCCGCCTGCGCCGCCTTGTCCCGCCAGTAAGGTAGGTGGTTTAATCTACGCCGGTGGGACAGGCATTTTAGCAGCTGGACTTTGGCCCTTCATGGCCGGAGAATCGCGCGGGGGGGGGGGGGCGCCAACTGGCGCGGCGCGATTCCCGCCCCCGCCGAATATCCGGTGCCGGAGAATTCGGCAACCGGCGGGGGCGGGATTGACGCCAGCCCCCGGTGATTCTCCGACCCGGCGGGGGTCGGAGAATCTCGCCCAATGAGTGGGCGGGCCATGTCCGCGTAGTTGGGGACCCATTGGGCATAATACGAGAAAAGCCACGGGCATCGTTTCAGGGCCTTGGGGCAGTGGGGAAGGGGGAGCTGGAGAAGGGAGCGCATGGGGTCGGGGTCAGGCCCGAGGACACCGTTTTCCACGACATAGCCGAGGATGGCTAGCCGGGTTGTGCAGAAAACGCATTTCTCCTTATTGTAGGTTAAATTAAGGAGTCGGGCGGTGCGGAGGAATTCGTCTAGGTTCGCGTCATGGTCCTGCAGGTCATGGCCGCAGTTGGTGACATTACCCAAGTACGGGAACGTGGCCCGCAGTCCATACTGGTCCACCATTGGGTCCATTGTTCGTTGGAAGACCGAAACCCCGTTGGTGACGCCAAAGGGGACCCGGAGGAAATGGAAGAGGCGGCCATCTGCCTCGAAGGCAGTGTACTGGCGGTCTTCCGGCAGGATAGGGAGCTGATGGTACGCGGACTTCAAGTCTACCGTAGAGAAGACTCGATACTGCGCAATCTGATTGACCATGTCAGATATGCGCGGGAGGGGGTACGCATTGAGCTGCGCGTACCGGTTGATCGTCTGACTGTAGTCGACTACCATCCGGTTCTTCTCCCCGGTCCTGACGACCACCACTTGCGCTTTCCAGGGGCTGCACTAGCCTCGATGATCCCTTCCACCAGGAACCGCTGACCTGATGAAGGCCTTGTCCTGAGCACTGTACCATCTGCTCCGGGTGGCGACGGGCTTACAGTCTGGTGTGAGGTTCATGAACAGCGAGGGAAGGGCGACCTTCAGGGTCGCGAGGCTGCAGGCGGCAGGGTTCCCCCGAATTTTAGTGTTAGGCTTCTGAGGTCGCACTGGAAATCTAAACCGAGCAGGAGGGGAGCGCAGAGATGAGGAAGGACGTAGAGCTTAAAGTTAGTGTACCCCACGCCTTGTATTGACAGGTTTGCTACGCAATACCCCCGGATTTGCACGGAGTGCGAACCGGAGGCGAGGAATATAGTCTGCGAGACGGGGAGGACCCGGAGAGAGCAGCGCTTTACCATATCCGGGTGGATGAAACTATCTGTGCTCCCGGAGTCGAAGAGACAGGACGCCTCCTGCCCGTTGAGTTTGACGGCCATCATAGAATTTCGCAGATGGTAAGGCCGGGACTTGTCGAGCTGGACTGAGATGAGGTAATGCGGAGGGCTATCTGTGGCAGCTGCGTGATCACAACATGGCGGCGTCGACGATGTCAGCCAAGATGGCGGCCCCCACAGGTTGCAGGTGGCGGGCCGCATCGACGACTGCGGCCAGGATGGAGGCCAATATGGCGGCTCCCACAGGTTGCACGCAGTGGATGACGCGTTGGAAAGGGGCGATCCTGGCAGGCACAATGCCACGTTGCGAGGTCTGTGAGCCTCAGGCCGGCTCTGACAGGCTTTTGATTTTGGGGCTTTAGAGCGGCTCAGACATACTTTCGCAAAATGACCTTTCATGCCGCACTCATTACACGCATGCTGCCGGGGATGCTGGCCCTGCCCGCAGAAATAACAGCAAGGTCCTCCGGAGCTGGCCAGCAGCCGCACGGCGCAGGAGTGAGGTACGCCTGGGTTGGGTGATGGCTTCGCCTCTGACACCCCTGTGGATGCCGCGTGGTCGGACGGGAAGGCCTCGAGGCTCTGGAAAGCCACTTCTAATGAGGTAGCCAGCTTCACTGTCGCCTCAAGGTCAAGAGCCCCTTTTCCGAGGAGGCACTGCCGGATATAGCTGGACCGGACTCCAGCCACATAAGTGTCCCGAATCATTAGCTCCGAATGCTCCAATGCAGAGACCACCCGGTAGTTACAACTGCGGGCGAGTACCCTCAATTCCCAAAGATATTTTGCGAGCGACCCACCCTGGCGCTGACGCCGCGTGGTCAGGAGGTGTCGAGCTAGGACCTCGTTGACCAGCCTCACAAACTATCCCTTGAATACGTCTACAGCCTCCATATACAAGGCTGTGTCCCTGATTAACTGGAAGATCTTGTGGTTCACCCAGGCGTTGAGCCGCTGTTTGAGTGCCGGGGAAACCACAGCAGTCGAGGAGTCGAGGTAGGCCTCGAAGCAACTGAGCCAATGCTCAAAGATAGCCGACGCTTCAGCAGCCTACGGGTCCAGTTCGAGACGTTCAGGTTTGAGGGCAGCATCCATTATCAAAAAAACTTTTAGTCTATTAAATTGATGGACATCAATTCAGTCGAGACGCTGAGTAGTAGTGAACCAATGCTTTAATAGACTAAAAGTGTGCCAACCTGTAGCTCCTCCGCACTGCAAGACTGCCCAGATCAACGGGGGCTTTATACTTCCTCAGAGGGGCGGAGCCACAGGCGGAGCCAACAGCAGCACCAATAACAACGTTCCAACAGTACAACAGCAACAACCAATAACAGAACAGCAATAACAGTAGTATATACAACAGTGGAGATAATGATAGTACTAGAACAGTAGAACAATAGTGAACATATATACAACAGCCTTACGTAGCCATACGTGGCTCACCACAGAAATTGCACCCTAACTCTCTTCTAGTACTGATGCTTCAGCCTCTGTTTCAGTCGGAACAATACTCTCGCCTGCACAGGCTGATTGGACATTTACACACCATGTTTCACCACACAACTGTCACACATTTGATGTTGGTGTGTCTTTGTGCATAAGTAACAATGAGTGTCATTTGATGTGTTATGTACTCTGGGATACAGACTGGATGTAGCTTTAACCAAAAGATACTCCAGACCTTGAAGTTAGTTCAATCTGATTTATTGAACCAGTAGCACAATTAGCACAATTCTCTATGAGTTTGACTCTCTGCTAACCTAAGTGTGGTTACTCTTTCTGACTGAACCAGACTAGCTCTCAGCCACTTGCTGGAGGTGTGATACTGTACATACGCCCTGACTCACTCTGTAGATGTTCAGAAGGGGCAGCACGGTAGCATTGTGGATAGCACAATTGCTTCACAGCTCCAGGATCCCAGGTTCGATTCAGGCTTGGATCACTGTCTGTGCGGAGTCTGCACATCCTCCCCGTGTGTGCGTGGGTTTCCTCCGGGTGCTCCGGTTTCCTCCCACAGTCCAAAGATGTACAGGTTAGGTGGATTGGCCATACTAAATTGCCCTTAGTGTCCAAAATTGCCCATAGTGTCCAAAATTGCCCATAGTGTTGGGTGGGGTTGCTGGGTTATGGGGATAGGGTGGAGGTGTGGACCTTGGGTAGGTTGCTCTTTCCAAGAGCCAGTGCAGACTCGATGAGCCGAATGGCCTCCTTCTGCACTGTAAATTCTATGAAATATCAGTGGAAAGAGGCGGAGTGTGAGTGCCTCGTGCCTTTTATAGTGAGATACCACTCCAGAGTGTCATGCCTGCTCATTGGTCATGTCCTGTTCTCTGTGTTCATTAGCTGCCTGTCTGTATATCATTATCTGCATGTCTGCATATCATGACATCATTGGCCTCTGTTATGCTGACAGGAAATTCTGGCACAATTTATTTTAAAACTCCTGCTTTTTAACTTTGCCTCTGAAGCAGAAATTGTACACTCTTCTATTTCCTCCCACATTTGTTTCACATGCAGCTCAAACAGTTCTTGTTTTTCAATTCTATTTAACATTCCACTGTGATATGAATATATTTTTTTATCTTAAAACTTGAAGAGTCCTGTAAGACTTTTGTGTTTATCATTTACTCAAAGAGTTTGCTGAAGCGTTCTGTGGGTCTGTTGTAGAATTTGGCCCTGATATCCTTCTCCATTGCCCAGCCAGAGAACACACAGGTCTCAGGGATGATATGGAGGAAAAAGAGCTGAATAACCTCTCATGTTGGGTCTCCAATCTCTTTTAAATTGCTCTACATTTCTTTGGCTCCTCCAATATGTTCAGCATTTTGCTTCTGGCAGTTCCCATTCGGAATTATGTAAGTGACAGAAATATTTAAATACTCAGAATTTTCAGAATTCTTAAAGGGGCCGAAAAACACAGTAGCCATTATGGATGACATGCTCATGCTGGAAGAAGCAGTTACAATCCTTAATATATTCTGGAACCGATAGACTGGATTATGTGCCCCCTACCGGGAGTATTTCACCAAGTCATGCAAGGCGTCGGAGTCAGAATCCCCAAACAGCGCACATCAAAGCCGGTTTAAAACTGGCTTCGGTGAACTTACCCGGTATCCACCGGCATCGCGGTATCCACCGGCCTCCCCAGTGAGGCTGCAGCCGGGCGCCATTCAGTACTGCTCCACACAAACGTGGACCATGCAGAACGACACCTGGTGGGGTCTCCCAGCCCATCGGAGATCCCAGGGTGGCCAGGGTCAGTGCAGGGTGGCTCACTGGCCCTCACCCTGGAACATGAGCACCTTAATATTGTCCAGCTAGCACCTTGGCACTACCACCCTGGCACTACCAAGGTGCCCGATTGCCAGGGTGGCACTGCCAAGGGTCAGGAGCAGAGGGGGGCCATGTCCATGAAATTAGGGTGGAGAAGAAATTTGAGGGGTGGGGTTGTGCAGAGTGGTAAGTAGGGGCCTCCGGGTGAGTGGGTGGGGGTGGGGGGGGGGGGGTGGGGGGGGGGGGGGGGGGGGGGATGGCGGGTGGGAGACCTGGAAGCAAGGGATGCTGAAAGGGAGATTGGAGAGCCCTGAAGAGGGGGTGCCCCAAGGGGTCCATAGCGGTATCCTTACTTGGGGGTGTAGGGTAGTGCCCACGTGGGGGGTGACATTACCCATGGGTGGGTAGTGTGGGGACCCACAAGTGGCCAGATCTCTGAGTTCAGCTCCATAGTGCAGAAAGAAATTCTAAGGGGGTAATTCTCCTGAAAAATGTAGAAGTGTGGTAGCGAGCGGGAAGTGCCGCGAGCTTCCCGGCGCTCGGCCCAGCAAGGCCGGCAACACAATTCAACGTTAATTGGTCCACTTAACGAGGCCTCACGGGCTTCTCGTCACGAATGAAGGCTTTCCAGCTGATTCGCCAAACCTGTGCTAACAAGGTCGAGCAGCACTTAAGCTGCACTTGCTTAGCGAACCCCAGCCTGCTCGCAATAATGGCGCCGAGAAGACCGGCCCCAAGATTCGGGGTTGCAGACCTAGGAAGGCTCCTAAACGCGGTGAAGGCCACCCTCCACACACACCCATCCGGCCGCTACCCACTGGTGGAGCATCATGCGACCCACCCAAGAGCAATGCCGACAGTATTCCCAACAGGGAAGCACTGGACAGGTGCTGTGGAGCGGACCGCTGGCAAGGGGAACGCCAGCCGATGGTACCCCTATCAGCAGGGACAGCTGCCAGGACCAGTGGCCCCCATGGTGCAGGGCACTGACAGGGCCAGGGGTGTGGGGATGGGTGGGGGATATGTGGGGTGGCAGGGTTTGCAGTGCCAACTGGGGCCACCATGTAGCCCGTTGGACCTGGTTGGGCACGGGTGTATGCACCATGCCTTTCACCCCGTGCAGACATGGATATCGGAACTCAACCAGCAATGGTGGCCTTCTTCCTAGCTCGTAATGGCACTGCGGCTATACGAGCCGGAACTGCTCGAGGAGAAGGAGCATGCAGCAGCGGAGCTTGCCCCAGTGGAGGTAGCCGCTGGAGATAGAGAGCCAGCCGCCCAACAGGCCGAGGAGGAGGTGCAAAGGAGGTGCCACATGAGACCCCATGTGTACTAGCAGTGCCTGTCATTTGAGGACTTGCTGGACAAGATGCCGGCTGAGCAGGGTGACAGTGTGACATATCTGCTTGATCATGGCCCACCTGCCACCGTGGGGAATGGGGACACACACGCGCTCCCGGTGGCTGTCAAGTTTATGGTCGCCCTGATGATGCTAATCCGTTCTGCAATGAGTCCACCTGGGTGATCCCTGCATTCAAGCTGGCCATTCCATCACATGCTCCCATCGAATCCCTAGGGTGGTGGTCGTGGGGGATGGTGGTTGAGGGAGGGGGGTGGGGGGACACTGTAGTGATATGCCTGTGAATAGTTTAGTAATGCGACCACCGGCCAGCTGGTGGCATCAGAGATCGGTCACGTGATGTGAGACTCATGACAGTTGGTAGTAAGACATACAGCAGGTCAGTTGCACATCGGATAGCTTCAGGAGAGTTCACCAAACTTATTCAGTAACTTTGTCTGCATGGTAATCTGTTTGTTATCTTTCCACGTGTTCACCAATAAATCATTGTTCTAGTGAAACTAGATGTAGGCAGAACAACTAGGTGTTCTGCCTACATCATTGCAAAAGCAAGATAACAGAACACAACATGGTGCCAGGAGTGCAAAACATTTAAAGGTAACAACAGAAAAGATGAGGCGAAATAGGCCAAAGAACGGAAAAAAGAAAATTCTCCTGCCGATCCGGTGGAATACATCTATTTATGACAATGCAACAAACAACGGTGAAGCACGAGATGGAATGTTTAAAGACACCCCACCAGCTTCAAATCTCGGGTAACGTAAACAAAAACTGGCGCGTTTCCAAACAGCAGTTTAAACTCTATGTTTCAGCCCTTGGCCTGCAGGCATAGCCTGACGAGAGGCGTATTGCATTTCTGCTCATGATAGCAGGTCCTCAAGCAATCACAATCTACAATACCTTCGCTTTTGATAGTGAAGAACAAAGACTAATACAGGATAAAAGCAAATTACTGCGGATGCTGGAATCTGAAACCAAAGAGAAAATGCTGGAAAATCTCAGTAGGTCAAAGAACAATACAGCCCAGGAACAGGCCCTTTGGCCCTCCACGCCAGTATTGGTTATGATACCACACTTGGCCAAAATCCTCAGCACTTCCGAGTGCCGAATCCCTCAATACCTATCCTATCCATGTATTTGTTGAGATGCCTTTTGAATGCTGTTAATGTATCTGCTTCCACAACCTCCCCTGGCAACGCGTTCCAGGCACCTACCACCCTCTGGTAAAAAACCTGTCTCTCACATCTCCTCTAAACTTTGCCCCAAGGAACTTAAACCTGTGCCCCCTGGTGCCTGACTCTTCCACCCTGGGAAAGAGTGCCTGCCCATCCACTCCATTAATGCCCCTCATAATCTTGTGGACCTCTATCAGGTCACCCCTCAACCTCCGTCGTTCTAATGAAACAGTATGAGTCCATTCAGCCTCTCCGCATAGCTAACACCCTCTAGACCAGGCAAAATCCTGGTAAATTTCTTCTCCAAAGCCTTCACATCCTTCTGGTAGTGTGGTGACCAGAATTATGCACAATATTCCAAGTGCAGCCTTACCATCGTTCTGTACAACTGTAGCAGGACGTTTTAGGCTCAGAGGGTGAACCAGATGAGAATGACTATGAAACGCTAGTCAGTCTGTTTCGTGGGAGTGATGCTCAACTAGATGAGGACGCCCATGAAGCACTATTCAGGTGGTTTGGCAGCTGTGACGAGGTGATCACAAGGGACGCCCAGTCTGCGCAGGACAACGATAAGTGCGAAAGCTCTGAGATGGCGCATGCAGGCTGGAAGTGAGATTGCAGTAGCAGGCACTTCAGACGAGAACAACTCAGCTGCGGACAGACTAATAACGGAAGAAATAATACCCATTCTGGAGAAACTGGCTCCAGAGGCATACGGTCAATCATCTCAGCCCTACGAAATGGTTCCGGGAGTGGACCTCCCAATACTCAAGGCCACTTCACCGAAAGATGAGTTACAGGAGCAGATGGCTATATCCAAATGCAGCTTCACATTGACGGCTGATAGTTATATCATACTACCAGACGAGGATGATCCACTACTTGGTTCTTCAGGGAAAGATGACCCATGCATTATCATATCGGGAGACGAGGAGCCATCACATGGGGCTCAAACACAGGATGCAGGAAAAACACCCAACATTGAAATGTGGATCCAACCCAAACACCAGAGTGCGGGGCTTGAACACAAATTTGTTGTGGGCTATTTTAAATGGTAGACCCTCCAGCTCTGCCCCTCCCCCTCTCGGGTTCACCGGGAAAACTTCGCTTTTGCACAGGTTGAGTTTGTAGCCCAAGAAGGCTCTGAACTCTCCCAGGAGATTTGTGATTTCTTTCATGCCATTTTGCGAATCCAAGATGTAGAGGAGGAGGTCATCTGCATTGAGTAAGACTCTGCTCTCTGCCTCCTCTTTGTATTCCCCTCAAGCCTCTGGCATCTCACAGGTCGATCGCAAGCGGCTTAATTGCCAGGATGAATAAGAGCGCAGACAGTGGGCATCCTTGCCTTGTGCCTCTGTGCAGCTGGAAGTATTCAGAACTGGTGGTGTTGGTCCGAACGCTCACCTTGGGAGCTTTGAACAGGAGTTTCACCCATGAGGTGAACCATGTCCCTAGCTCAAACTGCTCTAGTACCTCAATGAGGTACTTCCACTTGACTCTGTCGAAGGCCTTCTCTGCGTCCCAGGGAGACAATCACCTCTGGTGTTCTCTCCCCCAATGGGGTCAGTATCACAGTCAGCAGCCGTCTAATGTTCGCAGTTAGCTGTCTACCCTTAAGAAAGCATGTCTGTTCCTCTGCGACCACCCCTGGTTCGCAATTCTCCAGTCTCTTGGCCAAGGTTTTTGTGAGTATTTTCAAGTCCGCATTGAGCAGCGAAATGGGTCTGTCTGATCTGAATTCCATTGGGTCTTTGTCTTTTTTGAGTATCAGCGATATGCTGGCATTTGCTGGCATTGGAGGCAGGGTGCCCCTCGGTGTGTGTCTGCGAACATCTCCTATGGGTGTGTGGCAAGAGCCGGAGCATATTTCTTTTAAAAGTCTGCCGGGAACCCATCAGGTCCCACCGCCTTCGACGCCTGCATGGAGTTGATGTTCTCCATGACCTCTCCCAATCCTTTTGAAGCTTCCAGCACACTCCGTCTATCGTCCCCCACATTGGGAGAATCGCGTCCACTGCCTGCATATAATTGACCCAAGAATTTTCATAAAATTACTATAACAAAATATAAAAATATAATAATGAACAATTTCCAACATTCATCACAATACACAGATCCAAGTTACACCGCCACTATTATGCCAGGGTAATTTCTCCATAGGTAGACTGGGGAAGATTGGCCTTGCTGGCTGTCAGGAGATTTCCCATGATCTGCACGGAATGTTCCACAATTATTTCCATGACAGCCCCAAAGAACACTAGTCCCTTTCATAGGAGCCAGCCCACCCTTCAAGACAGCTCCAGTTTAAAGTAATGATCCTAGAGATGCTGGAACAAAATACTGCAATGAAGTTACTGTGAAAAGCCCCTAGTCGCTACACAACGGCGCCTGTTCGGGTACACAGAGGGGGAATTCAGAATGTCCAATTCACCTAATAAGCACATCTTTCGGGACTTGTGGGAGGAAACCAGAACACCCGGAGGAAACCCAACCCAGACACGGGGAGAAAGTGCAGACTCCGCACAGACAGGTGCTGTTTAACAGTAAAGTAAGAGAACTGACAGCAAGTTGCATGATCATTCCATGAGCCAAAAACCCATGGGCTAGATTCTACGGTCGCTGGCGGCGAAATCGAATTCGGCGACGGGCCGGAGAATCCAAATTCCCGACAGAATGGGGGGGTGGGGGCACTGCTTCCACGATGCTCCGCCCCCACCAAAGCAGCATGCCGCGACGTATCCACGATGCTCCGCCCTGACTGGCCGAGTTAGCCGGCGGCATGGGACACGTGTGGTCTTACCCGTCGCGAACTCGGCGTGGTGGCTGCGGACACTGTCCAGTGCCACCACAGTCGGGGAAGGCTGATCTGCGGGCAGGGGTGGACATATTCGAGGCTGGGGCACTGTGGTGGGGCGGTCCGGGGCGCGCGAGCCGGCTGAAGGGAGGACAATTTTGCAGGCCGGGTCAGTGAGCGGCATCCGCCATGAAGCATGGCGCGACCGCTATAGGCCGCTGCCGTGTGCAAGCGTGGCCACGGACCCGGCAATTCTCAAGGCCGTATCGACAGCTAGAGCCGGGTGCTCTAAGCTTCCGTCCTGCTCGCCCCTTGCAAAACGGGGAATCGGTGGCCGTTTTGAGCCAGTTCCCCGTTCCCACGCCGGCATGGGGGACATAGTCTCCAAATCAGAGAATCCAGCCCCATATGTTGGAGATTTGGAGGAAGAGAACAGGGAAATAAAAATTAAGTCAAATTAATAAAAAGTCATAGATTAATAATACTTCAATACACCACCAGGATGATTATACAGCCTATCCTGGCATTCTGCCAGATTTTCAATTGTATCATGTAAATACAACACTAATGTAGTGTTAATGAACAGAAGTATAATTAGAGCCAATTTGCATTTGACTGCAGACAGACAGTGTTAGATTATAATCATTGTGTCACATCCAGTTTGTCTAAGGACGTAAATTAAGTAGGATGACTAACACATCTGAGATGGTGTGATCAAGTTAACCTTTTTATATTTATCTAGAAATTAAATGGTACCAGTACAGTAATGTCTGAAAAACAGTTGATACATTAAGCAATTCAGAACAGCATGTTTATTTGACTAATTGAAATAATCCAATTTTTCATTCACATATGGTTTACTTGTAAAATTGTTTAAAGTTATTGTGAATATATAGTTTATGGGACATGTGTTTTAGAATATAGCTTTGGCTTTTTTAATTAAAGGCCTAAATTAGAAAGTAGACCAGTAGAAAATTAGATAAATGCAACTAAAGCAAAATTGGGACCATGCTAACTCAGAGGTTTACAGCCAGAAAGTTAAGATCATAAAATAGCAAGTGGGCTTAGATCATAAATCATAGAATTTACAGTGCAGAAGGAGGCCATTCGGCCCATCGAGTCTGCACCGGCTCTTGGAAAGAGCACCCTAACCAAGGTCAACACCTCCACCCTATCCCCATAACCCAGTAACCCCACCCAACAGTAAGGGCAATTTTGGACACTAAGGGCAATTTATCATGGCCAATCCACCTAACCTGCACATCTTTGGACTGTGGGAGGAAACCGGAGCACCCGGAGGAAACCCACGCACACACGGGGAGGATGTGCAGACTCCGCACAGACAGTGACCCAAGCCGGAATAGAACCTGGGACCCTGGAGCTGTGAAGCAATTGTGCTATCCACAATGCTACCGTGCTGACCGTTATTTAGCTAGGGAGCCGGAGATGTGACGTCAGCAATCCTTGATGGCCAGAGGGTGTTCTTATTTTGGGAGGTAGAGCTAAATTTATCTAAAAGCATTGACTGAACCCTGAAAGGTTCTAAAATCCATTTTACTTCATCTGATCATAAACAAAATTATAAATGAGGATAAGTAATCTAAAGATCGGTTTGAGGGCAGCCCCCAGCTGGTTATGTTGTCCGGAGGTGGATGGAGCTGCGCGAGGTTCTCTGCCGTCAATTGATCAGCCTGTTTTTATTGAGAAATTTGAGTTGCAGATTGGACCTGATGTGGTTTGTGGCTCATTTAGAGATAACCAAAGTAAATGTCGGTTAGATGGCCTTGCACTGGAAGCAGAATAAAGACCTAACATTATCATTGACCGTGTGGAATAGCGATGAGGCTTAACCTTAGTTTGAATGTTGTGAGCAAACAGAAGCTGGAAGATTGCCTACTTTGAAACTAGTGAAACAATCTACAGTGGTCCTCCACAGAACCTTGTGCCAAGGAAAACAACAAGTTGATTAGCTTGGAAGTATTGAAAAGTAACCATAACAAGGGACTGAAACATTTACAGTCAAAGGAGGTTAAAATAAAGTTTTACCTCTGTGAATATCTGGAGCTACAGAAAATTCTCCATAGGACTGTGCCTTACTTATGGGTGGCTCTTACAGAAACAGATAACTTTAATATTCACATTTTTGTAAGAGAGTTCTTGGGGGAAGTATTAAATAAACTCGAGTGCAGAATATCTGTAATCATAAATCATATTAAGTTAATAGTGGTAATTTTTGTCGTGTTAGGTACACTGGCCTAACACTGGCTGCAACTGGATGCAGCTTAGATCAGAGAGATACTCCAGACGTTGAAGTTAGTTCAATCAGGATTATTGAACTAATAGCACAGTTAGCACAGTTCTCTGTGAGTTCGACTCTCTGCTAACCTAAGTGTGGTTGCTCTGTCTGACTGAACCAGACTAGCTCTTAGCCACGTGGTGGAGGTGTGACATTGTAACAACACCCTTGACTGACTCCCTAGATGTTCATCAGTGGAAAAGTAATCAATGATTAACAGTAATCACGACCAGTTGCATGAAAGAGGTCGATGCCAACCCTGGACCATGGAGAGGTTTCGATTTCATGCTGCTGAAGTGTCTCCTTACTCTGCGCTGGCTGGAAGCGTTGACAGGTCGCACAGTTAAGGACCGTGTTCGCGATGTCCTGGCTGATCCCGGGCCAGTAGACAGCCTGCCTGGCTCTGCGTCTGCACTTTTCCACACCCAGGTGGCCCTCATGGATTTGACGGAGCACCAAGCTCTGGAGACTGTGTGGAATTACAATCTGGTCCAGTTTGAGGAGGATACCATCAACCACCGTCAAGTCGTCCTTTACATTGAAAAATTGAGGGCACTGCCCTTTTTGCCAGCCATTGGCTAGGGGGACTTTGGCTGTCTCCTCACGGATACGAATCACCTTCTCATCAGATGCCGGGAGGTTGCTAGCACACAGCTGCACCTGTGACTCAATTTGCCGGATGACGTTCAGTGGTTCACTAGGCACAGTGATGGAGCGGAACAGTGTATCGGTAATGATGAGCTCCTTGCCAGGCGTGTAGACCAGGTCAAAGTCGTACCTTCTGAGTTTTAGGAGGATGTGCTGCAACTGAGGCGTCGTGTCATTAAGGTCTTTGTCGATAATGTGGACCAGGGGCCTGTGATCCGTCTCGACTGTGAATATCGGCAGGCCGTAGACATAGTCGTGAAACTTGAGAATGCCAGTGAGAAGGCCCAGGCATTCCTTCTCGATTTGTGCATACCTTTGTTCAGTGGGCGTCATTGCCCTTGATGCGTAGGTAACCGGTGCCCAGGATGAAGTGTCATTGCGTTGCAGCAGGACCGCACCGATGCCATCCTGGCTCGCATCTGTCGAGATTTTTGTTTCCCTGTCTGGGTCGAAAAATGCCACTACGGGTGCAGCCGTGAGCTTTGCTTTCAGCTCCAACCACTCTGCCTGATGGGCCGCCTTCCACTCGAAGGCAGTGGACACCTTCACAAGGTTTCGTAGGGCCGTGGTGTGTGAGGCCATGTTTGGGATGAACTTGCCCAGAAAATTGACCATGCCCAGGAAGAGCAATACCGCCTTCTTGCCTTCTGGGACCTTCATGGCTGCGATGGCCTTGACCTTGTCTGTGTCTGGGCACATGCCCTGCTGAGAGATCTCGTCTCCTAGGAACTTGAGTGTCGACATGCCAAAGCAATATTTGGCCCTGTTCAGCTTCAGGCCATTGGCATGGACACGGTAGAATACCTCCTGGAGATGGGAAACATGCTCCTCAGGGGTCGTGGACCATCTGATGACGTCATCCACGTTTACACGATGCCCTCCATCTGCTCCATGATGCAATGAAATATCTCCGATGCCGAGACGATGCCGAACAACATACGGTTATAGCAGTACCTGCCAAACAGTGTGTTGAAGGTGCAGAGCGTTCTGCTGGACTCATCCAGCTGGATTTGCCAGAATCCACGTGACGCATCTAACTTCGTGAAAAACCGTGCATGTGCCATCTCACTGGTGAGTTCTTCCCGCTTTGGGATGGGGTAGTGTTCACACATTACATTCTGGTTGAGATCCTTGGGATCAATGCAGATGCGCAGGTCTCCAGAGGGTTTTTTAACCACCACCATGGAGCTGACCCAGTCAGTCGGTTCGGTTACCCAGGAAATGATCCCCTGCTGCTGCAGCTCCTCGAGCTGTTCCTTCAGGCGCTCCTTCAGCGGAGCCGGGACCCGGCTTGGTGCATGGACCACTGGCTTGGCATCAGGTCACAGTAGGATCTTGTACCGATATGGCAAAGTGCCCATCCCGTCAAACACACCTGGATACTGAGCGAGGATGTCGTCAATGCCAGCTAGAAGATTCACGTTGGAGGATGTCGTTGAATAAACCTGCTGCACCAGGTTTAGCTTTTTGCAGACATGCGCGCCCAGTAGTGATGCCCTGTCTGGCTTGACAATTTCAAACCTTAGCCGTGCATGGGTACTGCGGTTGGAGACGAGTAGATGGCAGGACCCCAGTGCCGGGATGGCATTACCGTTATAGTCCAGGAGCTGGCAGGCTGCTGGAAGGACCTTGGGGGGGCTTCTTGATGCGTTTGAAGTCTGCCTGTGAGAGGAGGTTGGCAGAAGCACCTGTGTCCAGCTTGAACTGGATGGCGCAGAGGTTGACCTGCATCACTGCATGCCATTTGTCCTCCGAATCCACAGCGACAATGGACTGAATGCCAGATGAGTTAGGTGTGGCCTGTACACGTGTGGTAATGATGCCCACTCGGTAGGCGGACTCCAGGCACTCGTCCTCTGGATCCGTTGTACTACCAGGATTAGAATCCTGTAATCGTCGTTGCACTTTCTGGACGCACCTTCGTCGGAACTGGGAGCGCTGGCCTCCGACAGGTAGTGCAGACCTTCACAAGGCTGCATAGTGTCCAGGCTTCCCGCAGTTTAAACATCGCCTGCCTCTTGCAGTGTCCCTTTAAGTGGGCGTTGCCACAGTTCGGGCACGTCATGACGTTGGCGTCGTGACGCGGTGTACGTCGTCGCACATGTGCAGTACGGTCGGCAGACGTCTGCACCTGCACAGTGTGTGTGTCGGCCGCTTCCTTATCCTGTTCGCATCGCGCATGCGTGGGGCTCCGGGAAAAGCGCGCGAGATGGCCGCTGTCTTCAATGCTGAGGCGCTGCATCCGGGAGATGGCCTGCACACTCACTGTCTCGTGGGAGGCAAGTTTCTCATTTTCAGCCGATTTGTATTGGGAATAATGATTTTTTGCGTGCTCATGCACTGTACATGTTTCAATCATGACTGGCAGGGTCATATGCTTGATTTTTAAAAGCTGCTCTCAGAGGATCAAAGTGAACTCCAAACACGATTTGGTCTCTGATCTTGGAGTCAGCAATATCACCAAAGTTGCAGGGTATCGCTAGCAGGCGGAGGCTAGTTAAGAAGGCATTGAAAGAGTCATCCTTATCTTGAAGACGTTGTTTGAATATGTGGCGCTCAAAGATTTCATTGGTGTCCACTTCACAGTGACTATCAAACTCGTCCAGGATGATCTGAAACTTTGTCTTGTCCTGGCCTTTGGTGAAGTTAAATGAGTTGAAGAGTTTGATGGCTTGATCACCCGCTGTTGAGAGGAGAAGCGCGATCATTCTTGCATCAGACGCACCCTCGCGGTCTGAGGGTTCGATGTACAGCAGAAACTTTTGCTTGAATATCCGCCAGTTGGCACTGAGATTGCCGGAGGCCCTGAGCTGGTGAGGAGCCTGAATCATCTGCATGGTGCCGGGATACATTTGCTGGTCATCACGGAACGGACTGAGGTAAGCCACCTTAAATTAGTAGTCTCCTGGTATCATGTTGTGTTAGGTACAATGGTCTAACACTGGCTGCAACCGGATGCAGCTTAAATCAGAAAGATACTTGTCCTGCGAGAGTGCCTTTAAGAACTGGATGTTTAAGCAATGTACCTTTAAGAAAACCGTGATGTCATAGAGTGGGTGTAGCTCAGCTCAGTTCAGCCATTTTGAAGTTTCAGTTTTGAAAAGTGCCTGGCTGGTTTTGCAGAGAGCCGTTTAAAAATGCCTGGCTGTTTTTCTGTGAGCTGATTAAAGGAGGAGAAAGCCAGTTTGAGACAGCAGCTTGAGAAGTTCTGGTTTGCTGTGAGTTGCTTGAAGGGAGAAAGCCAGTTGGAAAAAGCGGTTTGTGTGTATCTGTGTGTGTCCAGTGAGCTGCAGGAAGAAAGCAAGGTGCTGGAGCTGAAGTCAACCAAGCTAATATATCTCTGCCATTCTGCAGAAAATATATATATATCCTTTAACCTGATGTGATACTGTTTAAACGTGTTAAGTCTCTTGGAAGTTTGAAGGAACATTTTAAGGAGTTATTTACTGTTGCAATATTTTCTGAGTTATCTTTGAAGTAAGGGGTGTTAAGAGATCCAATGCTTATTTAAGATGTTAAATTGAGTTAATGGAATAAACAGTGTTTTTTGTTTAAAAACCCACGTGTCCATAATTGTAATCCCACACCTAGGGAAAAAGCCGTGTGCTGGGAAAAGCAACAAATCCATTAAAGGGAGAGGTCGGTTGAACTCCACGATACAATTTGGGGTTCTGAAAACGCCTCGCCCATCATAATTGGGGGCTCGAGGGGGATAAAGGTTTATCTATTGGATTGGCTTTTGTGAACTGAAAGACAGTGAAGGATTGTTGATTTTCCAGTGTGGTATTTTAGTTTAAGTGGGGAGAGTGTTGTGAACAATGGCTCTTTCAGACGCTCAGAAGTTTTTTGGGGTGGAGAATGTTACATGTAGTACCTTACGGACAGAAACGAAAAGCAGACTGTTAGATTGGGAATGAACATTGCAGTTAACATTACCTGACAAGATGCGAAAAGATAATCATTTACAGTTGCCTGAGATAGAGATTGACTCAATGGAAATGGGAAAAATTCAGTTGCAAATTAAACAAATGGAACACGAGAAAGAATTAAAGCTGCTTGAATACGAGAGTGAGAGAGAGGAAAAAGACAGAGAAAGAGAGAGAGAGGAAAAAGAAAGAGAAAGAGAGAGAGAGGAAAATGAAAGAGAAAGAGAGAGAGAGGAAAAAGAAAAGGAGAGAGAAGAAAGGAGAAAAGATAGAATAGCCCTAGCAGAACAAAAAGAAAAAGAAAGGGAGATACAGATCAGGGAAAAAGATAAAGAGAGGGAGTTTGAACTTCAGAAAATGGCCATGAAACATGACAATCAGTTAAAATTGGCAGACGTAAAGGGAAACGTACAGTTGGATGATAGTGATGAGGATAGTGAGAAAGAGCGTCATAGTCGAAGGCTTGGTGGGAATCTATTTAAATATGTCCAAGCATTGCTAAGGTTTGACGAAAAGGAAGTGGAAGCCTTTTTCATTTCATTTGAGAAGGTAGCTAAACAAATGAAATGGCCACAGGACATGTGGGTGTTACTGATTCAACCAAAGCTGGTAGGTAGAGCTAGTGAAGTGTTTGCATCACTACCGGAGGAGGTATCTGGAACGTATGAGGAGGTGAAGAAATACATCTTAAGTGCATATGAGCTAGTGCCTGAAGCTTACAGACAAAGATTTAGAAATTTAAGGAAAGAATTTGGTCAAACATACATGGAGTTTGAAAGGCCCAAACAGAGTAATTTTGATAAGTGGATAAGGGCTTTGAAAATAGTCAAAACGTATGAAGCTCTCAGAGAAATTATACTTTTGGAGGAGTTTAAAAATTCAATTCCTGATGTAATGAGAACTCATGTGGAAGAACAGAGGGTTAAAACTGCGAGATTAGCAGCGAAAATGGCAGATGATTATGAATTAGTTCTTAAATCAAAAATTGGTTTCCGACATCAGTTTCAGCCAGTGAGGGATAGAAACTGGGGACATGAGAAATACTCAAGTGTTAAAGGTAAAGGTGATCTGATGGGAGACAATAAAGAGAGTGTACCTCAGATTAAAAACGAAATCCAGGAGGGTGGAAAAGAAATGAAAAGTTTCAAATGTTTTCACTGTAATAAACTAGGCCATGTAAAGTCACAGTGTTGGTGGTTGAAGAAAAGCACTGGAAGGCTGAGGTGGTAAAACAGGATAAGACAGCGGGGTTTGTTAGAGTGGTAAATAAAAGCCCAAGGGAAGCGAAGGAGGTGCAAACGATTGTCCAGCCTGTTCAAGAAATAATTGTTAAGAAGGTGCCAGATGTCTTTAAAGAATTTACTTGTGTGGGTAAAGTTTACTCATGTGTATCAGGAGGAGCAGGTAAAGAAGTCACAATTTTCAGAGATACAGGGGCTAGTCAATCTTTAATGGTAAGAGATGAGGAATTATGTAGTTTGGGAAGAATGTTGCCAGAAAAGGTGGTGATATGTGGAATTCAGGGTGAGAGAAGTAGCGTTCCATTACATAAGGTAAGGTTGGAAAGTCCAGTGAAGAGTGGTGAAGTGGTAGTAGGAGTAATAGATAAACTATCTTGTCCAGGAATACAGTTTATCTTGGGTAATGATATAGCTGGATCGCAGGTGGGAGTGATACCTACTGTGGTTGATAAGCCATTGGAAAATCAGTCAACTGAAGTGTTGAAGGACGAATATCCTGGGATTTTTCCGGATTGTGTAGTAACAAGGTCGCAAAGTCACAGGTTAAGACAAGAGGAGAAATCAAAGAGTGAAGATGACTTTGAAGTGCAATTGTCAGAAACGATTTTTGATCAGATGGTTGAAAAAGAACAAGAACAGGTGCAGGATGAGGCGGATATTTTTATTTCAGGAAAATTGGCGGAGTTACAACAGAAAGATGTAGAAATAAAACGGATATATCAGAAAGCATATACGGAAGAGGAATCTGACAGTATACCAGAGTGTTATTACCGTAAAAATTATGTCTTGATGAGAAAATGGAGACCTGTACATATGCAGGCAGATGAAAAGTGGGCAGAAGTTCATCAAGTAGTATTGCTGGTAGGGTATAGAAAGGAGGTGTTGCGGTTTCCCATGAGGTACCAGTGGGAGGTCTTTTGGGAATAAGGAAAATTCAAGCTAAAATCCAGAAACATTTTTGTTGGCCTGGACTACATAAAGATGTTTGTCAATCATGTCACACATGTCAAGTGATAGGGAAACCTCAAGCAGTGATAAAACCAGCGCCCTAAATACCCATTCCAGCATTTGAGGAACCTTTTACAAGGGTCCTAATCGATTGTGTAGGACCGCTTCCAAAAACAAAAAGTGGGAATCAATATCTTTTGACTGTAATGGATGTGTCTACTAGGTTTCCAGAGGCCATTCCAGTACGTAATATTACAGCTAAAAGGATTGTGGAGGAGTTACTTAAATTCTTTACTAGATATGGACTACCCACAGAAATTCAATCGGATCAAGGAACAAATTTTACTTCAAAGTTACTCAAAGAAGTTATGGATAGCTGAGGAATAAAACAATTTAAATCAACTGCGTACCATCCAGAATCGCAGGGAGCGTTAGAAAGGTAGCATCAGACATTAAAGACAATGTTGAGGGCGTATTGTCAAGATTATCCAGAGGATTGAGATAAAGGAATTCCATTTGTATTGTTTGCAATTAGGGATGCACCTAATGAGTCTACCAAATTTAGTCCTTTGTAACTAATTTTTGGTCATGAGGTAAGAGGACCACTTAAATTGATTAAGGAAAAATTGGTGGGTGAGAAATCGGAATATACACTATTGGATTACATGTCAAATGTTAGGGAATGATTAAATAGAGCAAATGAATTGGCTAGACAACAGTTGAAAGTTGCACAAAATATGATGAAACGGGTGGCGGACAAGAAATCCAAAGTTCGTAGTTTTGCCAGTGGGAATAAAGTTTTAGTGTTGTTACCAGTGGTAGGGGAGCCTTTAAAAGCTAGGTTTTGTGGACCGTATCAGATTGAAAGGAAATTAAGTGAGGTGAATTATGTGGTAAAAACACCAGATAGAAGGAAGACTCACCGAGTGTGTCATGTGAATATGCTTAAAAGGTACTTTGAAAGGGAAGGAGAGAAAAAGGAGGTTTTAATGATTCTAATTCAAAGTGACAAACCAAATCCAGATGACTGTGAATTTGACAAACCACAAATTAAATTGGAAAATGAGGATGTTCTTAAAAATTGGGATGAATTGTTAAGTTACCTTCCAGAGGAAAAGCAAACTGACCTGAAAGAGTCATATCACATGGGCACGTTCATAGAGATAAATTGGGAAGTACTAAAATGGCTATACATGATGTAGATCTGGGCAGTGCTGTTCCTATAAAACAACATCCATATCGACTTAATCCTTTAAAATTGGCACAGGTTAACAGAGAGATTGAGAGTATGCTGAAGAATGGCATAATTGAAGTGCAGTTCCCGCAGTTTAAACATCGGCTGCCTCTTGCAGTGTCCCTTTAAGTGGGCGTTGCCACAGTTCGGGCACGACATGACGTCGGCGTCGTGACGCGGTGTACGTCGTCGTACATGGGCAGTACGGTCAGCAGACGTCTGCACCTGCACAGTGTGTGTGTCGGCCGCTTTCTTATCCTGTTCGCATTGCGCATGCGTGGGGCTCTGGGAAAAGCGCGCGAGATGGCCGCTGTCTTCAATGCTGAGGCGCTGCATCCGGGAGATGGCCTGCACACTCACTGCCTCGTGGGAGGCAAGTTTCTCATTTTCAGCCGATTTGTATTGGGAATAATGATTTTTTTGCGTGCTCATGCGCTGTACATGTTTCAATCGCGACTGGCAGGGTCATATGCTTGATTTTTAAGAGCTGCTCTGTCAGAGGATCAAAGTGAACTCCAAACACGATTTGGTCTCTGATCATGGAGTCAGCAATATCACCAAAGTTGCAGGATAGTGCTAGCAGGCGGAGGCTAGTTAAGAAGGCATTGAAAGATTCATCTTTATCTTGAAGACGTTGTTTGAATATGTGGCGCTCAAAGATTTCATTGGTGTCCACTTCACAGTGACTATCGAACTCGTCCAGGATGATCTGAAACTTTGTCTTGTCCTGGTCTTTGGTGAAGTTAAATGAGTTGAAGAGTTTGATGGCTTGATCACCCGCTGTTGAGAGGAGAAGTGCGATCATTCTTGCATCAGACGCACCCTCGCGGTCTGAGGGTTCGATGTACAACAGAAACTTTTGCTTGAATATCTGCCAGTTGCATTGAGATTGCCGGAGGCCCTGAGCTGGTGAGGAGCCTGAATCATCTGCATGGTGCCGGGATACATTTTCTGGTCACCACGGAACGGACTGAGGTAAGCCACCTTAAATTAGTAGTCTCCTGGTATCATGTTGTGTCAGGTACAATGGTCTAACACTGGCTGCAACCGGATGCAGCTTAAATCAGAAAGATATTTTCCTGCGAGAGTGCCTTTAAGAACTGGATGTTTAAGCAATGTACCTTTAAGAAAACAGTGATGTCATAGAGTGGGTGGAGCTCAGCTCAGTTCAGCCATTTTGAAGTTTCAGTTTTGAAAAGTGCCTGGCTGGTTTTGCAGAGAGCCGTTTAAAAGTGCCTGGCTGTTTTGCTGTGAGTTGATTAAAAGGAGAAAGCCAGTTTGAGACAGTAGCTTGAGAAGTTCTGGTTTGCTGTAAGTTGCTTGAAGGGAGAAAGCCAGTTGGAAAAAGCGGTTTGTGTGTGTGTGTGTGTGTCCGTCCAAAGAGCTGCAGGACGAAAGCAAGGTGCTGGAGCTGAAGTCAACCAAGCTAATATATCTCTGCCATTCTGCAGAAAAAATATATATCCTTTAACCTGATGTGAAACTGTTTAAACGTGTTAAGTCTCTTGGAAGTTTGAAGGAACATTTTAAGGAGTTATTTACTGTTGCAATATTTTCTGAGTTATCTTTGAAGTAAGGGGTGTTAAGAGATCCAATGTTTATTTAAGATGTTAAGTTGAGTTCATGGAATAAACAGTGTTTTTTGTTTAAAAACCCACGTGTCCAGAATTGTAATCCCACACCTAGGGAACAAGCCGTGTGCTAGGAAAAGCAACAAATCCATTCAAGGAAGAGGTTGGTTGAACTCCATGATACATTTTGGGATTCTGAAAATGCCTCGCCCATAATATATTCCAGACCTTGAAGTTAGTTCAATCAGGTTTATTGAACTAATAGCACAGTTAGCACAGTTCTCTGTGAGTTCGACTCTCTGCTAACTTAAGTGTGGTTACTCTGTCTGACTGAACCAGACTAGCTCTTAGCCACGTGGTGGAGGTGTGAGATTGTAACAACACCCTTGACTGACTCTAGATATTCATCAGTGGAAAGAGGCGGAGTGTGAGTGCCTCGTGTCTTTTGTAGACAGATCCCACCCCTGAGTGTCCTGCCTGCTTATTGGTCATGTCCTGTTCTCTGTGTCCATTAGCTGCTTGTCTGTATATCATTATGTGTGTGTCTGCATATCATGACAATTTTATTTCATTATTTTATGTGCAATAAAGCCTGTATTTGTTTTAAAAAGTGAAATCTTGTGGCATAGTTCTATTGGTTAAAACAGCTGTCTGGATTTAACTTTAAAGGTTAATGGTCCCTGACCGGATTAGAACATAGAACATAGAACATTACAGCGCAGTACAGGCCCTTCGGCCCTCGATGTTGCGCCGACCTGTGAAACCACTCTAGAGCCCATCTACACTATTCCCTTATTGTCCATATGTCTATCCAATGACCATTTGAATGTCCTTAGTGTTGGCGAGTCCACTACTGTTGCAGGCAGGGCATTCCACGCCCTTACTACTCTCTGAGTAAAGAACCTACCTCTGACATCTGTCTTATATCCATCTCCCCTCAATTTAAAGGTATGTCCCCCTCGTGCTAGACATCACCATCCGAGGAAAAAGGCTCTCACTGTCCACCCTATCCAATCCTCTAATCATCTTGTATGCCTCAATTAAGTCACCTCTTAACCTTCTTCTCTCTAACGAAAACAGCCTCAAGTCCCTCAGCCTTTCCTCATAAGATCTTCCCTCCATACCAGGCAACATTCTGGTAAATCTCTGCACCCTTTCCAATGCTTCCACATCCTTCCTATAATGCAGTGACCAGAATTGCACGCAATACTCCAAATGCGGCCGCACCAGAGTGTTGTATAGCTGCAACATGACCTCATGGCTCCGAAACTCAATCCCTCTACCAATAAAAGCTAACACACCGTACGCCTTCTTAACAACCCTCTCAAGCTGGGTGGCAACTTTCAGGGATCTATGTACATGGACACCGAGATCTCTCTGCTCATCCACACGGCCAAGAATCTTACCATTAGCCCAGTACTCAGTCTTCCTGTTATTTCTTCCAAAATGAATCACCTCACACTTTTCTGCATTAAACTCAATTTGCCACCTCTCAGCCCAGCGCTGCAGCTTATCTATGTCCCTCTGTAACTTGTAACATCCTTCCGCACTGTCCACAACTCCACCGACTTTAGTGTCATCTGCAAATTTACTCACCCATCCTTCTACGCCCTCCTCCAGGTTATTTATAAAAATGACAAACAGCAGTGGCCCCAAAACAGATCCTTGTGGTACACCACTAGTAACTGGTCTCCAGTCTGAACATTTCCCATCAACCACCACCCTTTGTCTTCTTCCAGCTAGCCAATTTCTGACCCAAACTGCTAAATCACCCTGAATCCCATGCCTCCGTATTTTCTGCAGTAGCCTACCATGGGGAACCTTATCAAACGCTTTACTGAAATCCATATACACCACATCAACTGCTTTACCCTCATCCACCTGTTTGGTCACCTTCTCAAAGAACTCTATAAGGTTTGTGAGGCATGCCCTACCCTTCACAAAACCGTGTTGACTATCTCTAATCAAATTATAACTTTCCAGATGATTATACATCCTATCTCTTATAAACCTTTCCAAGTTTTCTCCCACAACAGAAGTAAGGCTCACTGGTCTATAGTTACCGGGGTTATCTCTACTCCCCTTCTGAAACAAGGGGACAACATTTGCTATCCTCCAGTCTTCTGGCACTATTCCTGCAGACAAAGATGACTTAAAGATCAAGGCCAAAGGCTCAGCAATCTCCTCCCTAGCTTCCCAGAGAATCCTAGGATAAATCCCATCCGGCCCAGGTGACTTATCTATTTTCACACTTTCCAGAATTGCTAACACCTCCTCCTTATGAGCCTCAAGCCTTTCTAGTCTAGTAGCCTGAATCTCAGTATTCTCCTCGACAACATTGTCTTTTTCCTGTGTGAATACTGACGAAAAATATTCATTTAGCACCTCTCCTATCTCCTCGGACTCCAAGCACAACTTCCCACTACTGTCCTTGACTGGCCCTACTCTTTTATTCCTGACATATCTATAGAAAGCTTTAGGGTTATCCTTGATCCTACCTGCCAAAGACTTCTCATGTCCCCTCCTGGCTCTTCTTAGCTCTCTCTTTAGGTCCTTCCTCGCTAACTTGTAACTCTCGAGCGCCCTAACTGAACCTTCATATCTCATCTTTACATAAGTCTCCTTTTTCCTCTTGACAAGTGTTTCGACTGCTTTAGTAAACCACGGTTCCCTCACTCGATCGCATCCTCCCTGTCTGACAGGTACATATTTATAAGGACACGCAGTAGCTGTTCCTTGAACAAGCTCCACATTTCCATTGTGCCCATCCCCTGCAGTTTTCCTCTCCATCCGATGTATCCTAAGTCTTGCCTCATCGCATCATAATTGCCTTTCCCCCAGACATAACTCTTGCCCTGCGGTATATACCTATCCCTTTCCATCACTAAAGTAAACGTAATCGAATTGTGGTCACTATCACCAAAGTGCTCACCTACCTCCAAATCTAACACCTGTCCTGGTTCATTACCCAGTACCAAATCCAGTATGGCCTCGCCTCTCGTTGGCCTATCTACATACTGTGTCAGGAAACCCTCCTGCACACATTGGACAAAAACGGACCCATCTAATGTACTCAAACTATAGCGTTTCCAGTCAATATTTGGAAAGTTAAAGTCCCCCATAACAACTACCCTGTTGCTTTCGCTCCTGTCCAGAATCATCTTTGCAATCCTCTCCTCTACATCTCTGGAACTTTTCAGAGGCCTATAGAAAACCCCGAACAGGGTGACCTCTCCTTTCCTGTTTCTAACCTCAGCCCATACTACCTCAGTAGACGAGTCCTCGTCAAACGTCCTTTCTGCCACCGTAATACTGGCCTTGAATAACCATGCCACCCCTCCCCCTCTTTTACCACCTTCCCTGAGCTTACTGAAATATCTGAATCCCGGCACCTGCAACAACCATTCCTGTCCCTGCTCTATCCATGTCTCCGAAATGGCCACAACATCGAAGTCCCAGGTACCAACCCATGCCGCAAGTTCACCCACCTTATTCCGGATGCTCTTGGCATTGAAAAAGACACACTTTAAACCTCCTTCATGCCTGCCGGTACACTCCTGCAACTTTGAAGCCTTACTCATGACCCCACTACTCTCAACCTCCTGTATACTGGAGCTACAATTCAGGTTCCCAAGCCCCTGCTGAACTAGTTTAAACCCTCCCGAAGAGCATTAGCAAATTTCCCCCCCAGGATATTGGTACCCCTCTGGTCCAGTTGCAGACCATCCCGTTTGTAGAGGTCCCACCGACCCCAGAATGAGCCCCAATTATCCAGAAATCTGAAACCCTCCCTCCTGCACCATCCCTGGATTGTAAATGAAATGCAAGGAAAATGGTCCAAGAGATAGATCTAAACATACAAACTCAGTCACAATGGTTGTTAGATTGTTATACAAAAGTAAGAACTTTATAATGAGTAACTTGAATCTCAAAAATATGCAAAATCGTTGAAAGCAATTTCAAGGTTGTGTGCAACTGACACTGTGACACATTAATGGTTTCAAAGCATCAGACATAAGCTGACACGCAAGGAGGGACACTTTTCAATCATCCTCTTCTTGTCCTGCAGGTTGGTAATCTTTTGCAAAAGTTGCTAACGTTTTGTCAAAGTCTAGGGGCACGATTCTCCAGAAAGATTTCTAAGTGTGGTAGCGAGCGGGTGGCGGCAGGAACGCCCAGGCAAAACAGCAGTCAGAGGTTTGCTGGAACCCAGGACCCAGTTGGATTCCAGTCAGATGCTGACCCTCTGTAACAGTTTTATCCAGAGATGATGCAGATGTCAGGGTGCGACCGGACCATTCAGAGGGAGATGTCAGCAATTCCCCAGCAGGTCTATAGCCTCCAGACTCCACACAGACATATGACCCAAGCCGGGAAATGAACCTGGGACACTGTTGCTTCACAGCTCCAGGGTAGCAGGTTCGATTCCTGGCTTGGGTCACTGCCTGTGTGGAGTCTGCACGTTCTCCCTGTGTCTGCGTGCGTTTCCTCCGGGTGCTCCGACTTCCTCCCACAAGTCCCGAAAGACGTGCTGTTAGGTAATTTGGACAGTCAGAATTCTTCCTCTGTGTACCTGAACAGGCGCCGGAATGTGGTGACTAGGGGCTTTTCACAATAACTTCATTGCAGTGTTAATGTAAGCCTACTTGTGGCAATAAAGATTATTACATTATATAGCCGATTGGAGGAGTCCCAGAGGCTACGGGCACAGGAGATAGCAGTGGCAAGTGGAGAGCCTGGTGCATGATGCCAGCAGCATTAGTGGAGGTGACCAAGGCGTGGCGCAGTCCTGACGGCCATGGCTGAGGCCATTGGGAGACTGTCCAACTTGCTGGAGGACATGACCCAGTACCAGCTGGACCTCGATGATGTGCTGCGGGACATGTCCCTGTCTCAGATGGGAATAGCCGAGGCGCTGCAGAGCGTGTCCCAGTCATCACCAAAGGCGTCAAAGCCATAGTGTAGACGTTGGGAAGCTGCCAGAGTTGGCAGGGCCAAATGATGCAGGGGCAGCCAGGGCTCAATCCAGCTGCCCCTCCATTCTGAGGTGAACCCCTGGGCCCTATAGGCACCAACGGGAAGGAGGGGGCACTGGGTGAAAACCCAGACCTACCCTGTGGACTGGCGATGGTGGCCACCAGCTCCCCCGAGTTCCACATCCGTATCCCGCAGTCAGCACCCGGAACATGTGCTGCCGTCAAGTGCGCCAGGGCCCTCTAGCCCTGGAGTCCCCAGAGAACACCTGCCAGGGGCATCAAAGGCCACGGGAAGTGGTAAGCAGCTAGCAGCCGCCACCTCTGATGTGCATCCTGGGAACATATCTACACGCAGCGGTCGAGCAAGGAAGGTCAAACATGTTCGTGGATCACTGAAAGGGCATGGGAGTGTGTGTGGGGGGAGGGTGTGGGGAGGGGGTGTTGGGGGTGGGGGCAGGGAGGAAGGGAGGGTGGGGAGAATGGGGCCGCACCATTGGGAGAGTGGGGCAGTGTTGTACACTTGTACGAGACAAATTTAAAAACCCTCGCCACAACCAGTGTGATGCCTTTGGCTCTTTGTTCAGCGATGCAGACCGACCACCAATTCCATGCCCCATCCCCCCAGACATGCGGACATGCCCCACCCCCGACATACCCTGCCCACACATATCTGTCCATGATGGGGGCACCCTGCAGCAAGCACAACATCCCCAAACCCCGGCCATGGACATGTGCTCAAGGCTGGGTCCCCTCCCTGTGTGTTTAAATGTTGGCCGCTGCATCTGTGGTGCTGCCTCCTGAAGTGTTCAATTACAGTGTCCATGCATCAAGGTATGATTGGGATGCTAGGCAATTATCCCCACATGCTACATGGCACGACCACCCATGGGGATCACTTGGGACGTGTGAAGTGCTCATTTAACCACGATTGCCAATTCCTTATTAGCAGTGACCACCAGCCTTTTGGTCAGAGGTCTCCGCGGTCAGTGAGAGTTATGGGTGGTAGGTACTGCAGACACCGGGGCTGCACCCCCTCACCACCTTCCGAGCACAGGGACGGCATGACCAGTGCCCCCGGGCTCATTGCCTATGAGCAAAGGTGGCTACTCACCTCCTAGGGTCCCTGCAGCAGCCCTTCCACCAGGTTCGCGTATTTCAAAAGGAGTACTAATCGACGCCAGCGTAACCACTTGCTGGAGAGATAACTAAGTGTTTGTGAGAACAGTACTGGGAAGGTAATCGGGACATGGCGAAGAGTTGCGGAGCAGCGTCGAGCAGCAGCCAGGGCCTTATGAAGAGAAGGGGGGGGAGCTGGGTGGAGTGTGGTGGGGGGTGGGGGGTGGGGACTCTCCTTCACCTGAGAAACTGAACTGCATTGTGCAGGCATTTGCAAAGGAATTTGCAAAGGAGCCCCAAATGTGAATTAGGATATTTGCATATGCAGATATGGGGTGGGATTCTCCCCTACCCGGCAGGGCAGGTGGTCCCGGCGGGACGGAGTGGCTAGACCTGCCCTGGAGTGGTTTGCGCCCCACCGGCCGGCAGGAAAGGGGCTTGGCACCACGCCAGCCTTTGGCCGAAGGGACTCCGCCGGCCTGCATGGGTCCGCGCATGCGCGGGAGAGTCAGCGCCTGCTGACATCATCCCTGTGCATGTGCACATGGAGTCACTTCCACACCGGGAATGGCGGATGACCACGGCCTCCGGTGCGGAAGGAATAGAGTGGCCCTACGGCACAGGCCCGCCCGCGGATCGGTGTGCCCCGACCGCATGCCCGCCACCCCCCAATAACCCCGGAGGCCGCCCGCGCCGCCAGGTCCCGTGGTAAGGGACCAACTCCAATTTACTGGCTACAGGTGGGCGGGATTTCGGCCCATCGCGGGCCGGAGAATTCGGGCGGCCCTGGGGCCCAGTGAGTCTCGCCGGACCCCGCCATTCTCCGAGGCGGGCGGCGCGACTCACGCCACGTCGGTGTTTGGGGGGTGGGAGAATTTGGAGGCCGGAGGGGGCGGGATTCACGGCGGGGGGGTCGGAGAATCCCGCCCATTAACATTACA
Organism: Scyliorhinus torazame; assembly: GCF_047496885.1. Lineage (NCBI taxonomy): Eukaryota > Metazoa > Chordata > Chondrichthyes > Carcharhiniformes > Scyliorhinidae > Scyliorhinus > Scyliorhinus torazame. The sequence goes on along the minus strand of NC_092711.1, from coordinate 301,538,002 downwards.
TTACATATTGAACTCTTGGACACCCTTTTTACACCTGTTAAGCAGATGCAGTGCAATCCAATTCCTGGCCAGTTGTGCACACCCTGTGCTTATGGAATGATGATGAAGAAACCGGTTATTGATGCATGGGTGTCAGGAGAAGGATGAGAATCTAGAGGAGATAGGAAAGGAAATAAAAGTAGAGAGGAAACTATTTTATTAAGAACTATTTTGTATGCCTAGATCCCAAAGATTTATGTTCTGAATAATGAAACGCAGGTTATGTATTGTCTGTCACTAGGTGGCATCAGCACCCTTCACATTACATATCGCAATATTGAACTCGTGCATTGTTCTGCACCAATCAGTAAAGCTTTTTGTGGTAAACACTGATGGTGAATGTTATTGTCATCACCCATTGGGTGGTGTTTGTGTTGTCTATTCCGCCCCCCCAGAAATGCTGCTGTGGTCAGGGCTCGTATCCATTGAGCAGCCAGCGCTTATCACTTTGCCTGTAGACAGCTTGCTGATTTGGAGGTTGGAAAATCCGATGAGGCCTCTATATCTTGAGCCTTGCAAAGGGGAGGTTGGCCTTTTGAAGAGGTCACTGGGGAGTGGTTAGTGACGCAGCAGCAAGCAGCCAGCATGTTGTTGACCAGGCCCCCGATTCTCCATGGAAATAAAAAGGAAGACTTATAGTGCCCTTCGCAACCTCAGGTCATCCCAAAGCTTCTTGCAGCCAAGGAAGTACGTTTGTTCTGGAGTAGCAACCAAATGGAAAGCCACCAGCCAATTTGTTCACTGTAAGCTCCTGCAAACAACGATGTAATAAACAACCAGATAATCTGTTTATAAGTATTGGTTGAGAGATATGGGGAGGTGGTGGCGCAATGTATTGTCACTAGACTAGTAATCCAGAGACCCAGGATATGCTTTGGGATCCAGGGTTCAAATACCACCATGACAGATGGTGACATTTAAATTCAATAAAAGGCTGTAATTAAAAGCCTATGAAACCATTGCTGATTGTCATAAAAACCCATCTGTTTACTAATGTCCTTCTGGGAAGGAAATCTACTGTCCTTACCCGGTCTGGTCTACATATGACTCCAGATCCACACAGCAATGCAGTTGACTCTTAACTGCCCCCCACTGAAATGGCCTAACAAGCCACACCGTTCAAGGGCAATTATGGATGGGCAACAAATGCTGGCCTTGCCAGGAATGCCAACAGCCCAAGAATGAATAAAAACATTTTAAAAAAAATAAATGTTGGCCAAGAAATCAGGAGATCTACCCCAGCTTTTATTTGAATCTTTGCACCCATTTGAGAGGGCCAAAGGAATGCCAGTTTAATATTTGATCCAATGGACAGCGGACGGGATTCTCCGGCATCCCAGCCGCATGTTTCTCGGCGGTGAGAGGTGGCGTGCCTTTGGCAACGGGATTCTTTGTTCCCGCCACTATCAATGGGAACTCCCATTGATGCAGCCAGGAAACCCACGGGCCGGAGTGCACTTGGGTGGGCGAGATTCTCCATCGGCTATGCCGAAATCAGGAATTGGTTCCGACGCCGAAATTGCAGTGGCCGCCGATTTGATGTCAAATCGCAATTCTCCGTCACCTCGACAGCGGCATCAATACAGCCCGGAACGCTCGTACTGTAGACACCATTTGCATTTCATTACTGGGCCTGACCTGGTATTCTCCGGGACGTCCGCGATTCCGGGGCCTCCGATGGTCCGAATTTCCAATGGCTCGGTTCACTCGTGCTGGGGTGGGGGGACCCTGCCAGGGCCAACGGGGAGGGGGTTGACAGGGGAACAGGTCGAGTGGCTGGGGTGACCGGCCATGGTACTGGGATGGTGCCCAGGCATGGACTGCCAATGCCACGGCCTGCAAGGCAGCCACCTTGCTGTGCACCCAACAGCCACCCACCTTGACCACCTGTGAGCACCTGCAGATGACAGGCCACTCTACACCAAATGGAAAGGGTTCCACTCAATGAACGTGCAGATATGTGACCATCAGCTCGGCCAGTGTGCACGACACCTTCATCTTGGCACATGTAATGATTCCTGACATGTTCGAGACGCCCCTGGGTGACAGGGTTATCCACTGCGATCGTGGTTGATGACGCCTATCCGGAGACCACAGGGCGACGCCAAGAACCGCTACAACAAATCCCATGCAGCGACCAGGAATATGATTAAACAGTGATTCGGCCTCAAGAAGTTGTAGTTCAGGTGGCTGGACTGCTCTGGAGGGGCCTCCAGTATGACGCTGAGAGGGTCGCCCGCATCGTGGCGGCCTGCTGCATCCTCCACAATATCGCGCAGCAGAGGGGCTGTGTGTTAGAGGAGCAGGATGAACGGTAGGCCTCGTCCGAGGAGGAGGATGCAGGGGAGGTCGTGGTTGGGCAGGGTATGGGGCCAAGACAGGCACGGGAGACTGCACGATGTATGCGCAAGGGCCAACGCGCAAGGGATTTTCTGGTTGCCTCCAAGTTCACAGGTTGGGGAGTGGAGAGAGAGGTAGAACTGGCCAGGGGCACGGACACCGCATCCCACCCCCAGATGCCCAAGCCCCTGCCTGCAACCCCGCTTGTGATACACATCTGCCACACTACAGGGTGCAGGTCTCTGAGTTGGCAGTAACACCGGGTCTGGTCCATGGGATGGTGGATAATGACAACCTGCGCTGTGATGAGCTCTGGTGCTCCACATCGTATGGCACAGTCTGACCCCTGCCCACGGTAGCACTTTCCAAGGACCACCTGGGTGATCCCTACATGCGAGTTGGCCATTCCATCACATGGTGCCATCGGATCCTTAGGTGACGGTGGTGGGGACGGTCGGGGCGGGGGTCCGCCCCCCCCAACACCCCCTTTCTGGCCAATCCAGCCCACTCCTGACACCAATCTGACAGAGCACCGAGGCAGGTTGTAACCCGTGCCAACTTAACTGGTGTCTAATGTTCTGGCCTTACGGCCCCCAACGGTAGGTCTTGGTGGATCCCCAGAAGGTACATCAGGAGTGGAGACGGTCTGCTGTGATTCCCGCCCTGCGATCTGGGTCCTCGTTGGTGGCCATATTCTGGCGCAACCGGGCCTGGATGGGCCCAGCTGCTGCTCGGGTGTCCCAGTTGGCGTGGTACTGCCCTGTTCTGCACCCTGTCCATCAGATGCGCCAGGGACAGGAGGGGGAAGTCCGAGGTGCTGCAGTGTACCGGCACCTACCCTGTTGCAGTGACTGGCACGGGCCCTAACACCTCCTCCCCCCTCGGGGTGACCGATGTCTCCCAGGCTACTCCATGGGACAGGGGTGAGAGCGGAGCTATCACCTGAGGCTCCCCTGCCACCTGGCACTTCCAGTCCTGCAGCCCCACTCTGGTCTCAACCATGCTCGCGGCCATGGAGCTAAGGGAATGGATCCTCTCCACCGGGGACTGCGCCACATCACCCGTTGACTATGCCACCACCTTCTGGGTCTGTGACACATCAGCCAGTGACTGTGCCATCTACCTCTGGGACTGGGCCACCTCCCTGTGTCTGCGCCTTGCTGGCCAGTGCCTGGGCAATGCCACCAATGTTCTCAGCCATGGCCTGCTGTGGTTGGGCCACACTCAGAAGGGCCACTGTGATGTCCAGGTGGCTCTGGCACATAGAACATAGAACGATACAGCGCAGTACAGGCCCTTCGGCCCACGATGTTGCACCGAAACAAAAGCCATCTAACCTACACTATGCCATTATCATCCATATGCTTATCCAATAAACTTTTAAATGCCCTCAATGTTGGCGAGTTCACTACTGTTGCAGGTAGGGCATTCCACGGCCTCACCACTCTCTGCGTAAAGAACCTACCTCTGACCTCTGTCCTATATCTATTACCCCTCAGTTTAAAGCTATGTCCCCCTCGTGCCAGCCACTTCCATACGCGGGAGAAGGCTCTCACTGTCCACCCTATCTAACCCCCTGATCATTTTGTATGCCTCTATTAAGTCTCCTCTTAACCTTCTTCTCTCCAACGAAAACAACCTCAAGTCCATCAGCCTTTCCTCATAAGATTTTCCCTCCATACCAGGCAACATCCTGGTAAATCTCCTCTGCACCCGCTCCAAAGCCTCTACGTCCTTCCTATAATGCAGTGACCAGAACTGTACACAATACTCCAAATGCGGCCGTACCAGAGTTTTGTACAGCTGCAACATGACCTCCTGACTCCGGAACTCAATCCCTCTACCAATAAAGGCCAACACTCCATAGGCCTTCTTCACAACCCTATCAACCTGGGTGGCAACTTTCAGGGATCTATGTACATGGACACCTAGATCCCTCTGCTCATCCACACTTCCAAGAACTTTACCATTAGCCAAATATTCCGCATTCCTGTTATTCCTTCCAAAGTGAATCACCTCACACTTCTCTACATTAAACTCCATTTGCCACCTCTCAGCCCAGCTCTGCAGCTTATCTATGTCCCTCTGTAACCTGCTACATCCTTCCACACTGTCAACAACACCACCGACTTTAGTGTCGTCTGCAAATTTACTCACCCACCCTTCTGCGCCTTCCTCTAGGTCATTGCTAAAAATGACAAACAGCAACGGCCCCAGAACAGATCCTTGTAGTACGCCACTTGTAACTGAACTCCATTCATGGCTGCCTGTGAGCCGGCAACCTTGTCTTGGTCCTCGGCCAGCGCTTGCACAGAATGCCCCAGACCTTGGACATGCTGATCTACAGACAAAACCGCCACCCCAATGCCTCCACCACGGATGCCACCCGTTCGGTGTTGGCCTGGGTGGCATTGTCAGCACCACCTCCTGCTGCTGTACGCGGTCGGACTCCTCCAACTGCATCTGCAGGTACTGGATGTTTACTGAGAACCCCTCATGTAGACCCTGGCTCAGCGACTGTATCTCCACAATTGATGGGACTGTCCGTTCCAGAAGCCCGAAACCCGCCCTCTGAACATCCGCCCCCTTGAGTATTCCTACCTTCACCTGCTGTACCGGATCAGGTGTGTGGTGCACACCAGAAAGTGTCCCAGAAGCTTCTTCACGAAAGTGCCCAACCAAGGTGAGTGTCTCTGGGATGATGGAAGGTGTGACAGGAAATCAGTGTCATCCTCAGGCTTGAGCTCCGGGGTGTCCTGCATCTTGGGTCGAGGGCTGCCTAACGAGCTGTTCCTGTCAGCCAGCAGGGTCTCCAGCTCGACGTCCGTGAAACAGAGTGCCGCTCTCCTTGCTGCCATCTTGTTGGTTAGGATGGTGTGTGTGGGAAGTGCAGTGTATATATGCGGCTTCAGCTTGTTGGCCTCCTGAGTGTCAAATTTGAAACTGGCGAATCCTGCACTGTTTCTCATTGGAATCGATTGTGTTCCACGTGGCTCCGGTGCTGTCCCCTTAACAGTATCTGAATCAGTCCTGGAGCGGCGCCAGTTTTGCTGTCATGGAACTCCCACGATTCCTGCGCTGGCATCAACACTTAGGGCTGGATTCTCCCATTTGGAGGCAATGTCTTGAGGAAGTGTCTAGTTTTAAAATGAAAAAGTCGGGGCAACCCCCGCCCGGTGGGGGGCGAGCAGCGGCGCCGGGAAAAACTCCCGGCGTTCCCGACATAAACGGCCGGAAAATTGCTGTCTGCATCGTGGCCTTGGCGATGTCCGCCTTGATGTGGTTGAAGGCCTGGTGGGCCTCAGCCGTCAGCCGTCAGGACTTGATGAGTGGGCGGGCCTTGTCCGCATAATTAGGGACCCACTGGGCGTAATACGAGAAAAGCCCCAGGCATCGTTTCAGGGCCTTGGGGCAGTGGGGGAGAGGGAGTTCCAGGAGGTGGCAGATGCGGTCGGGGTCAGGCCCTAGGACTCCATTTTCCACTACGTAGCCAAGGATGGCTAAGCGGTTGGTGCAGGACACGCATTTCTCCTAATTGTAGGCGAGCTTAAGGACTTTGGCGGTATGGAGGAATTTTTGGAGGTTTGCGTCGTGGTCCTGCTGATAGTGGCCACAGATGGTGACATTATCTAGGTACGGGATTGTGGCCGCAGCCCGTACTGGTCAACCATTCGGTCCATCTCTCGCTGGAAGACCGAGACCCCATTGGTGACGCCGAAGGGAAATCTAAGGCAATGATAGAGGCGGTCATCTGCTTCGAATGCAGTGTATTGGCTGTCCTCCGGAAGGATGGGGAGCTGGTGGTAGGCGGACTTCAAGTCTACTGTGGAGAAGACTTGATACTGCGCAATCTGATTGACCATGTCAGATATGCGTGGGAGGAGGTACGCGACGAGCTGCATGTACTGGTTGATGGTCTGACTGTAGTCAATGACCATCCTGTGCTTCTCACCAGTCTTCACTATCACCACTTGAGCTCTCCAGGGGCTGTTACTGGCCTCAATGATCCCTACCCGCAGAAGCTGTTGGACCTCCGACTTGATAAAGGTCCTGTCCTGAGCACTGTACCGTCTGCTCCTCATGCTGACGGGCTTGCAGTCCGGGGTGAGGTTTGCAAACAGTGAAGGTGGGTCGACCTTAAGGGTCGTGAGGCCGCAAACGGTGAGGGGGAGCAGTGGTCTGCCGAATTTCAAAGTAAGGCTTTGAAGGTGGCATTGAAAATCAAGACCTAGTAACAGGGCAGCGCAGAGGTGGTGGAGGATGTAGAGCCTGAAGTTGCTGCGCCCTGAACGGTGAGGGTCGCGACACAGTACCCCGGATTTCCACAGAATGGGATCCGGAGGCCAGGGAGATTTTCTGGGTGACGGGGAGTACCGGGAGGGAGCAGCACCTTACCGTAGCAGGGTGGATGGAACTCTCTGTGCTCCCGGAGTCAAAGAGGCAGGTCGTCTCGTGCCCGTTGATCATTACCGTTGTCGTAGCGGTCGCGAGGTTGCGGGGCCGAGACTGATCCAGGGTGATGGAGGCGAGCTGCGGAAGATGTTGGGAGGTCCCGGGCTGATCAGCGGTAGCGGAGGTATCAGCGGGCAGCGCTATCTGGGATGTTTGCTCTGGCCACAAAAATAACATTTGGGCCGTCCGGAGTTGGCTGGCTGCCGCGTGGCGCAGGCTTGCGGTGTACTCGAGTCGGCAGCTGGTGGGCCCACGATGCCCACGAGGGTGCCGCGCGGTCGGAGGTGTAGGCCTCCAGATTACAGGAGGCCATTTCCAGGGAATTGGTAAGCTGCACAGTCTCTGCAAGATCGAGCGTGCCCCCTTCCAATAGCCGCTGGCGAACGTACGTAGACTTAGTGCCCGTGACATAAGCATCTCTGATTAGTAGTTTGGTGTGTTGGACTGCTGAAACTGTCTGGCAGTCACAGTTCCTACCGAGAATCTGTACAGCCCGCAAGAAATCGTCCAGAGTTTCCCCCTGGGAGTTGCCGTCTCGTGGCCAGGAGGTGCCTGGCGTACACTTGGATTCACCGACTTAATCTACTGTCCCTTTAGTAGCGTCATCGCTTCTGTGTAGGTGGGCGCATCCCGGATGAGGGGAAAAACTTGATGGCTCACCCGTGAGTAGAGGACTTGGAGCTTCTGTGGGTCCGAGAGTTCTTCAGTGGCTGCTCTGGGTAGCCTTCAAAGCAGGCTAGCCAGTGCTCGAAGGCATTGGCTGCGTGAGGGCTCAGCTCCAGGGTTCAGCCTTGATTAGGAAATTCATCTTTTAAAATCTTGTGCAATAAATTGATGTACCATCAATTACCACGAGACGAGAATGGTGAAACAATCGAGGCTTTATTGCACAAGATGTTGTGCCTCCTGTAGCTGGAACCAGAATGGGGGCAGCGCAGGAGAGCATACACTTTTATACGCCGCCTGCTGGGAGGAGCCAGCAGGCTGGGATTTACTGTGGTACCTGTAATACAGTGGCAGTACCGTAATCCATGCAATGTGTTACCAGTGGTGTTTACCACACTACAGGAAGATATCAATGGACTGATCAGGTGGACAGAAACGTGACAAATGAAATACATTTGGGAGAAGTATGAGATGATGCATTTGTGGAGAAATGTAGAGAGGTAAAGGGATTATGGAGTTCTTGAGGACAGGTAGATAAAGTGGTTAAAAAGGTGAACAGAATATCTTCCTTCATTAGTCATGGAATACAATGCAAGCAGCAAGGTTATGCTACAACTGTATAAAGCACTAGTTAGGCCACAGCTTGAGTACTGAGTACAATAATTCTGACCACCACTTAACAGGAAGAATGTGGAGCGAAATTCTCCATCCCGCCCCGCCACATTTCTGCCCCGACCCGCCGGCGGGATGCTCCGTTACACCGGCCGGTCAATGGGGTTTCCCATTGTGGGGCAGCCCCACGCCGTCGGGAAACCCCCAGGTGCCGGCAAAACGGAGACTCCCGCTGGCGGAGAATGATGCCCGTGATTGCACAAGAGAGGGTATAGAGGAAATTCATGAGGATTAGAGAATTTTAGCTATGAGGAGGGATGAGATAGGTTGGGGTTGTTTTCTTTGGAACAGTGCAGGTTGAAGGGACATTTAATTAAAGGGTATATAATTATGAATAGCTTAGATGGAGAAATAGGTCAGGATCTATTTCCCCGAGAGAGGTCAATAACCAGGGAGCGTAGATTTAAAATAATTAGTGGAAGGATTAAAAGGAAGTTGAAGAATATTTTTTCACTCAGAGGGAACAGGACACCATGGACTTCTTGTAAAAGGGGCAAGGCAAAGTCTTCACTGCACTGCTCTTGTGTCTTCAGATGATTGGCAGCAGTTCGCCTTCCCCAGACCTTTGACCATAGGACACTTATGGACAGAGAGGAGCTGAGTAAGGGGAGAAAACTGGAGGTAAAAGAGTAACATACTAATCCAAATTTCAAGTAAAATATTAAATAGTTCTTTATTGCAGCATATATTACAGCGAGTACAAAATACACAATTTTTGCTGAAAAAATAACATTTTACATTAACATTTGCATACAGATTGTTTAGATCAAACTCTTAAAGCTAAGAATTAAAAACACATGTATACAGCACTTACTATAGATCCATTTAACAGTTTAATGTGTGGAAATGGGATGTGAGGCCTGATAAGCCTGAAACTTCGCAAGGACTTGCATGTCTCACATCATTAGCATTTATGGCAAGCAGGTTGTCCAATTTACACAGAACTTAGTCTGGTACAAATTCCTTGGCTTTATAAGCACAAGAACAAAAATCAAAATTCTTACTCATTGATTCAGTATTAGTTGATCCAATCCTTTCCTCCCCAATCCCTCGCTCCTGAACTGTCACCTAACCAATCTCAAACCTGGTACTTGACCAACCCGATAAATGTGGCAAAAATAATTGTTAGAGTGTTTATTTTGCCACAAAATAGTCTGTACAAAAACAATGACACTGTGCTGCAAAATTGAGTAGAAAGTGCAGCTTCTTAGAGCCCGTGTTGAGGATAGGTGAAGAAGTACACTATAAACATGTTTTTGTGAGTTCTCCATTTTATAAAGGTGTGTTCACCAGAGCAGTTTTAATGTCCTAACCATGAATGCTACCATTGGTGTTTCTCAATTGTCCTCAGTAACTATATTTAAAAGTTCAACAGACTTGAGGCAGACTTTTTACTTAGGATTTCCTCTCAAAGGATTTACGTTAGGTAAATCTAGGAGCAGGAAAAGGCTTCTTTTTGATCACTATTAACCTATTTGCTTGATTTTTCACTATATCCTTTTTCCCTCAAAAACAGCTCTATGGTCTATTTTCCTTTATTCATTAATTTTAGCTATGATATGTACTGGTCTCAACTGTTCTAGTTGTCCTCCTGCGTTGTAGCCTATTTAAATTTCCAAAACCTTTCTGCCTCTCTTTTCTCCGTTAAGATACACCTTAAAATCCACTGTTTGACAAAGCTTCCAGTCACCTCTCTTCCTAGCACCTTTTGTGGCTCAGTGTCAAATTCTGTTGGATAACGCTCCTGTGAAGCATGTTGGGACATATTACTACGTTAAAGGTGCTATATAAATGCAAGTTGTTGTTGATGTGAATTTGTGTCCTTTATTTGAAAATATAAGTTAGCTAACAGTGATTTTGCTTGCACATCATTGCAGCAATACATTCAAAAACGCCAAAATTATTTAAGCAAATCCTTTCAGAATGCACAATCTAAAAACAGACAGAAATAACAGCCTCACTGATTCCTTAATGTCTGATTTCAGTTCCCCACTATTGTTTATAAGTGCGCTTTCTTGCATTTTATTTGCTGAGTGTTGTGTTCGAAAATTTGGCATTATTGTAATTTAATAATTATTCCATATTTTTGATCTCTCCTGATCATTTCTAATTTAATTTTTCTTGATTTTAATCCTTGTCCCAATTTCTTCCCTATCAGAAACTTTACACGTTAAACCTTCTTCTTGCCATTATTCCACTCTTGACATGACATTTCCACCCTGTTATATCCTGATTGCAAAATGCTTCTCAGAAGCAACTGTTTCCAATCAAGATAAAATTCTACTAAAAAGCATCTTCCCTCAGGCCATCTTTAACCCATAAGCATAAGCACTGTGAAGAGGCAGAGCGGAGTGATGGGAGTAAATTTCTTGAATTTGATTTATGACGCATTTCTCCCTCCCAACCTCTTGCCCATCCCCCTCCCCACACCCGCCCCCCGATCCCGTAACAGTTCCCTATTGCGTCTGTACTCTGACCAGCTGTAAAAAAGTATAAGCCCACAGTCACAGAGAATGACAGACTGTTACTGACAAACCATGAAATCACAAATTTTTCGCAGCACAGATGTAGACCATTCAGCCCACCAGGTCTATGTAGCTGTTTTCTCCACCTGGTTTAACTCCACTCTCCTATCTGCTCCCCAGATCCTTATAAATTTCTATTTTTCAAGAAAATGTCAGTTTTAAAGTAATGGAATTGAATCACAACATTCCATATTCAAACTAGGCTTTGCACGGAGAAAGCTTTTGTAGTATTCCAGATTCATTTGGTACAACATACTTTCCTTTCTGCACTGTGCTTCGAGATAACTGCTATGTATGAAGGGAGCGTCTTGTGCCAGTATATCTATCTGATAACTGATAGTTTCTTCTCTCCTGACAGTTTCTTAGTGTATAAATTGACTTGGCTTTCATTGAGGATTGCATACATCTGTCATTATGTCTCCAGATCCAAGGAGTCAACCATTAAAATGTTAAACACGTCAAAAATTAATTTTTTGTGATATAAATAAAGAAAATGGGTAACAGTATAATTATCTAAATTCTTATTCTGTCAAAGAGACTTTGAGATCATTTTAATCTAGCCTGTTGAGCAGGAAACATGTGTCTTTGGACCTCCACCCATTTCACATTCCATTAGGTATTATTCTCCCAAGGATTCAATGGAGCGTAAATTCTACTGAGTGTTACATGGCCACCAGATCCAATCTGCCTATTTCCTACCTGGTGGGCTACGTTAAAATAGGTCCCCATGGCTCAGCTGATAAATGCATTGCTCAATGTGATACCAGCACACACAGCCCAGGAGTATTCAAGGTTTGATCTGTAGCCTGATCTTAGCCCGCACATAAGAGAGTACAATTGGTGTGGATTAGGATGGGATCAAATCCATCACTTCAAAATTCCCTACACTTTGCTGTGTGCAACAAATTGGACATTCCACACATCCCCATTGCATCTGTGGACTTTTGCATTTCATTTAGAGCAGTGGAGATGACCCTGATCATGGTCAGTTGGAAAAGCATAAAAGCACCACAACATTAAATATATGGCACCAACTGCTGGCTATAGTGGAGAATATAGATGTTTTGGACTTTATGTTTGAACACATTGTTGAACACAAAGGAACATTGGGTTACTTTCTTTTATCTCGGTTCTTAATATTCGCAACCTCATAGCCAATTCCACTACATTATTACGACTTTTATAACATGTCATCAAGTTTCATTCTGGTACTGTACACACCAAGCAAGCATGAATAATTCTTCCCCTCTGACTGTGTGTCAGCTTCTGTGCATGTAAATACTTGAGTCCCAGTATATTCTCGTATACCATTTCCCTGTACCTCAGTGTCAATACCCTATTCATGTATATCAAGCACTGGATAAGAAGAATATTTTCCTGATGGCACAATATAAATTCAGCAGTTGGCAAGCACAAAAATAATGGGCAAGCACAGTAGTATAATACACATTATTATTAGCATTCCCTTAAATAGCTCTCAGGGATTATACCCAACTTAAGCCACTCAATAATACTTACTCACTACCACAATTTACAATGAGTATTATAACTTGTACACTATTACACTATATGTCATAAATACAATGCCTATTAACATGTTGTAACCAAAGGGCAATAATAATGTCTTACATTGAAAAAAGGAATGATTAGCTTCCATCTGGTACTGTACAAGTGTCAATGGTATGGTACACACCAAGTAAAAGAGAGTGGTTTATTTCTAACTAGTGTCTCATTCGTGTTTGACCCAATGTTAGCTCCTACATCTTTACATTAAGTAAAATAAGAGAATTTCACTTCTGGTTTGTGATGCACAGTTCATGTCTACATCACTGTCAAATTCTGTAGATATATACCATTAAAAAAAAGGAATGTATCACTGTCATGTAGCATACAACAGGTCACTACTGCCAGTTCTTCTATGTGTATGCTGTCAACTGGATGAGTTGAAATGCTACCATAACAGAGGACCTCAGACCTAACAGCAGGACAAGTAGTGCTGTTGCTGGAGTAGTTGGTGTTAATTTCTGTAGCATCTGGAAAAATGTGAAACAGTACCATGATTTTAAAACCTCCGTACAAATCACATCCATCCAGTTTCTTAACAATACTAGACTTATACACATGATACATGTAGAATGTTTACTTTGATGCTGTATAGATTACACAACCATGTGTTGCACTGAGATTCAGATGACATAGTTTGGATTTGGCTGCCTGCAGACAAACGGTAGAATGTTTTCTCACAATTGCTAGCATCCAGAATTGTTTGACAGACAGCTGTGCTTGGACATCGATGACTGTAGCACAGTATCTGTATAAAAGTGGTATGATTATAAGGTGGAGTTAAGGATAAGGATCTCCAGTAGGGAGGTCATATAATTTCAGGGTTTGGAACATGAGGAGAGTAGAGGATAACGTAATGCATGTCAAAGAAAATTGAGTGGGAGAAGCAGGGGACTCTTTATCTTCTCCATTGGTTGCACCGATGAATGAAAGGACCATCCAGAAAATTGATCTTACTCGGTGCTGCCAGAGTTGGCGGTGTACGCAGTAATTGCTTGTTGAGCAGTGAAGTGATAAAACTCTCTCAATAGATGTTCCACTCATTCATGGGAAAAAGTGAAATGGTAGAACTCCATCATGGTATGGTGTCAGGAATAGCTGTGCTACACAGTGGTTGTTTGTCAAGATTGAGATTATAAACCTTCCTCAATTCTGTTGGAATAATTGTGTTACACAGCATTCATTTGGAGAAGTGAGGTGCTAAAGCCCCCTCAATTTATGCTGTCGGGAATAATTGTGTTGCACAGCATTGCTCCTGGTGAGGGGTGAGGTGGAAATGCTCACTCAGTCAATGTTTTAAATGATGGCTGACCTACATAGCACTCATCTAGGGAGGTAAAATGTTAACACTCTCTTGATTGATGCTGTCAGGGTTGATTGTGTTACACACTGCTCATTTGTGTAGTGCTTGTGAGGCTCTTTTTCGGTCCAAGAAGCTCTTGGTTCTGCAAACACTGCTTCAGCTTTTCCTGAAAGGATGCAGTTGTGATTGTGTAGAGGATTGGATTCAGGGCACTGTTTATTGGCAGGATGAAGATGACAACCCAGGAAGTTACAGACCCTGTCAAAACATGAAAATGAAAAATAAGTCTAATAACGTCAAGAATTGGCTCCACCAGTTAACTTACAAGAACAACCATTTATTCCACTACAAACAACTATTTACAAAGTGCTTTAAAAAGGGATTTCCATTCTCAGCTCTCGGGTCCAAACTGCTGGGACAAATCCCAACACATCTCAATGAATTCCCAACTCTTGTACCTGATTGGACTGATGGTCACATGACCCCTCCCTTAGAGAATGTCTCTTAAAGAAGCAAACATTTTCTAAGAATAATAAATAATTACAGCATGATAGTTTCCAGGGAATGGAGTGACTCAAAGGGTTCAGATAAGATGAAACCAAGGATAATTTACAGGCTGGAATCCGATCAAGATGTTCCGAAGGTGCTACTGACAGGAATGCTTCAACAGGTTCAAACCATCATGTGGACTATTGCCTTTAACTTCCTCCAAGTTATTTCATTATTAATGATTCTCATTGATTATTTGATACAATGATTTTATTCACTTTTTGGGCTCGCATTTAGTTACAGTCCAAATACTGACTAACATTTTTGTTAGTGGCCAATAACATGCAAAACATGACTGTAAAAGCTTCTATAGGTATGTGAAGAGAAAAAGATTGATGAAGACAAATGTTGATCCCTTACTGACAGAAACAGGGGAATTTTTAATGGGGAACAATGAAATGGCTGACCAACTAAATACATACCTAGTTCTGTCTTCACAAAGGAGGTCACAAATAACATATTAAAAATGTTGGGGACACAGGGTGTGGTGGCTTGAGACATACACTGGAGACTTTTAGTAATGAACAAACGGGTTTATTGATGAGAGGCAAAGGCAGTTAGATAACAGGCACAGAACATATTTGCTCATGGGATGTGGGCATCGCTGGCTGGACCAGCATTTATTAACCATCCTTGTTGGCATTTAAGAGTCACCCACATTGCTGTGGATCTGGAGTCACATGTAGGCCAGACTTGGTATGGATGACAGATTTCATACATACATACATACAATTTACAGTGCAGAAGGAGGCCATTCGGCCCATCGAGTCTGCACCGGCTCTTGGAAAGAGCACCCTACCCAAGCTCACACCTCCACCCTATCCCCATAACCCAGTAACCCCACCCAACACTAAGGGCAATTTTGGACACTAAGGGCAATTTAGTATGGCCAATCCACCTAACCTGCACATCTTTGGACTGTGGGAGGAAACCGGAGCACCCGGAGGAAACCCACGCACACACGGGGAGGACGTGCAGACTCCGCACAGACAGTGACCCAAGCAGGAATCGAACCTGGGACCCTGGAGCTGTGAAGCAATTGTGCTATCCACTATGCTACCGTGCTGCCCTCCTTCCCTAAATGACATTAGTGAACCAGATGGGTTTTTAACGACAATCGGCAATGGTTTCATGGTCATCTTTAGACTTTTAATTCGAGATTTTTATTGAATTCAAATTTCACCATCTGCCATGGTGGGATTCGAACCTGGAGCCCCAGAGCATGACTCTGGGCCTCTGGATTATTAGTCCAGTAGCAATACCACTATGCCATTGCCTCCCCGTCTTTACTCTTTAGCTCCCTGGTCCACATTGACTGGGATCCTGCTCCTGGGCACTGCGCAAACTCCCCATTGGCGAGGGTTTGCATGCTCCCACGCGATTGGCCCCGAGCCGGACATGTGGTCAGTGGAACACGTCCCCTCAAAGGGGCCATGCTACCACATATGAAGGAAATCAGTAGCAATACACCAAGGAACCTGCTCAGTACTGATGCTTGGCAGAAAGAACCTCATGATCTGGAAACTCTCATTTCTGACAATGAAGCAATTGAAGATTTGCAGGCAACTGTATACAGTAACAAAACTTTGGGAAACCTGAAACAACTGCAAGGTAATTGGGCGATAATCAATGACTATTTAAGCATGACAAGTAGCCATTCACTAAACTTCATCACTAATGCTGACCATAGTGTTTTTTTAGTCCCAAACTCTCAAAGTACGGAGGAAGCTAATGGCAGTGCAAATGATTTTGACGCTACTGTGGAAATTCGGCAAGCAGCAGTGAGTAAAATGGATTTTTAAACTCTTTTTTACTTGCCAGGGGCAAGTGGCTTGTCCAAGGTAACAGAAAATGAATTCAAACCTATAATTATAAGTACTTCAGTCAATACACTCGCAACCATTACTGTAGATCGCAGGAATACAACATCATGTTCTGAGGTAGAGTCTGCAAGTAACAAAGCAGCGACAAGCCAAAGTATCTAGAAATTTTGTGGACTAACTATTTTAGATTCTGGCGAAGGAAAGGATATGCTGAACAAAGCCCCAGCAGCACCATTGGTAAATGGGTTATCACCGTCACAATTGAATCCACAACTCAGAACCACCTTACCATATACTTCACAGCAGCCGACGAATCAGAAACTCGTGAAGAAGCTCAAATTTCAAAAAAGAAGGCAGAAGAAATATTATGATAGATCTAGAACATTTCTGCAACCATTGGCAAAGAATGGCACAGTCAGGATAGAAGATCCTGATGGATGTGGCTGGTTGAAGTGTGCAAAGGTCATACAACCATCAGGTCCGCAGTCATACATCGTCACGGATGAAGGGCAAGTTCTACGAAGAAACAGGAGAGCCTTGCTGAAGGTTCAGTAACCCGTTGTTTCAGAACCACTAGATGATGTAGAGAGCAATCTCAGGACAACTGAACAAATGCTACTTCAGCACACAGAAACATAACAAGCTGAAGATGTGCAAAGCACAGAAACACAGCAAGAACCATTTTCAGAACCACCTTAAAGCCAGTCAAACTCACAAGTTCAACCAGTGCTTAGAAGAAGACAGATTGAATTTGTGATGGACATTGAACATGTAAATAATTGAAGTATTTA
Source organism: Scyliorhinus torazame (assembly GCF_047496885.1). Classification (NCBI taxonomy): domain Eukaryota; kingdom Metazoa; phylum Chordata; class Chondrichthyes; order Carcharhiniformes; family Scyliorhinidae; genus Scyliorhinus; species Scyliorhinus torazame. The sequence continues at coordinate 301,521,279 of NC_092711.1, read as the reverse complement.
TGCATATCATATATATTGTATATTGAATTCAAATAATGCATGTAAATATTGTTCATTTCCAAAGGAAAGAGGATGTGATGATATGCATAAGCAGTTATGTAAATATTAACAGATACAACCTCCAACCAGCAGGTGTCAGTAGAGAACAAGCATGTGGCACTGCAACTTCAGGGAGTCTGGGGATAGTCATCGTAGTGGATAGTTGTATTTGTAATATCTCTTAGATAATTTTATAATAGTGATTTAATAATTAGTAATTTTAATAGTTTTCTTATTGTTTTCTGACCAACGTTATTGTTAATCAATAAACATTCAACTAGTCACGAATTAGACGTTCTCAATGCACTAATTCCATCCGGCCAAGCAAGAGAACATAACACTTTGTTGTTTGTAGTGTATGTTAATGATCTAGATGTGAATGTAGAATATATGATAAGTAAGTTCGCAGATGACGCAACAAATGGTGGTGTGGTAAATAGTGAGGAGCAAGACCTTAGATTATGGGAAAGTATAGATGGGCTGGTTAGATGAGCAGAACAGTAGCAAATGGAATTAAACCTGAGAAGTGTGAGGTAATGCATTTTGGGAGGACGAACAAGGCACGGAAGTATACAATGGTTGGTCGGACCCTCGGAAGTACTGAGGATCTTGCCTGGTGTGCAGGTTCACATCTCTGAAGACAGCAGGACAGGTAGAGAAGGTCACATACATCATATAAGAAGGCCGATGGGATTCTTGCCTTTATTAACCAAGGCATTGAATATGAGAGCAGGGAGGTTATGCTGGAGCTGTATAAAAAGTTGGTTAGGCCACAGCTGGAGTACAGTATGGTTCTGGTCACCACACTATAGAAAGGAAGTGATTGCAATGGAGAGAGTGCAGAGGAGATTCACCAGGATGTTGCCTGGGCTGGGTTGTTTCAGCAATCAAGAGAAACTGAATAGGCTGCGGTTGTTTTCTCTGTAGCAGAGAAGGCTGACGGGAAACCTGATTGGAGTGTGTAAAATTATGAGGAGCATAGATAGGGTGGATAGGAAGGTACTTTTCCCCAAAGTGGAGAACAAGGGGGCATAGATTTAAAGTAATGGGCAGGAGGTTTGGAGGAATCTGGAACTCACTGCTGGAAAGGGTGGTAGAAGCGGGAACCCTCTCAACTTTTAAGAAGTATTTAGATGAGCACTTGAAATGCCGTTGCATACAAGGCTACAGACCAAGTGCTGGAAAATGGAATTAGAATTGTTGGCGTGGACATGAAGGGCTGAACGGCCTCTTTCCATGCTCTATAACTCCAACTAGGACTGTTTGCTCATTTAGATTATAAAGCCAACAAAAAAAGTTGGATTTTTATAGATTCAGTTTAGAGCCTTGGCTTAGATATATCCTCAAATAAGGTTATGCCAGTTATAGCTCTTGGGGCTAAAAGGATCAAGCAATAAGGGAGGAAGGTGGGATCAGGGTTTTAAATTTGATGATCAGCCATGATCATCATGAATGGCGGAGTAGGCTAGAAGGGCTGAATGGTCTCCTGCTTCTATTTTCTATGTATGTTTCTATGTAAGAAGCTTCTGGTGGAGACCACAATTACATTGGACAAAGTGATTGAGATTGCTCAGGCGACAGAGTGCACAGAAAAAAGGTGCCACTGAGCTTCAAAGCATGGCTGAAGGGAAGATTATCGAGGTATGGGGTGGTACAGCCATGAGGACTGTGATGGGACCAACAGGCACAGCTCAGGGCCAGGCATGGTCCTCGGGATAGGACCAGAATACAAGGAATGGGAAGGAATCGGGGTGACAACCGAATCCAAAAGACCCCCTTATAGAACATAGAACATTACATCGCAGTACAGGCCCTTCGGCCCTCGATGTTGCGCCGACCTGTGAAACCACTCTAAAGCCCATCTACACTATTCCCTTATTGTCCATATGTCTATCCAATGACCATTTGAATGTCCTTAGTGTTGGCGAGTCCACTACTGTTGCAGGCAGGGCATTCCACGCCCTTACTACTCTCTGAGTAAAGAACCTACCTCTGACATCTGTCTTATATCTATCTCCCCTCAATTTAAAGGTATGTCCCCTCGTGCTAGACATCACCATCCAAGGAAAAAGGCTCTCATTATCCACCCTATCCAATCCTCTGATCATCTTGTATGCCTCAATTAAGTCACCTCTTAACCTTCTTCTCGCTAACGAAAACAGGACTGACCTCATTAACTACACCCCTGTACGCTTCACCCAATTCCGGTGTTATCTAGTTACATTGTGTACCTTGTGTTGCCCTATTAAGTACTTTCTTTTATTTCCTTTTCTTTTCATGTACTTAATGATCTGTTGAGCTACTCCCAGAAAAATACTTTTCACTGTACCTTGGTACACATGACAATAAACAAATCCACAAATCTAAGGTGCTATTGTTGCAGGGGGATCCATCCCCAGGGGACCTGCCATTTTCAGGAGTTCCCGTGCTTCCGATGCAACCGAAGGGGCACATTGCTGCGCAAGGCAAAGCGCGCCATTGCAAATAAAAAGTATCTGCAGTCCACAGCACCACTGAACAAAGTGGAGAAGAGAATATGATGCATTTGTTAAATGGACTCCAATTGAATAAGATGGCTTTGATTGAAATTGTCTTACAGGTAAATGGAAGTCAACACCATTTGGTGACCGTAGTGGGTGAGCAGACCTTCCAATATCTTTGTGCAGGAACACAGTCTTTAAGTTTAAAGAGTGATACAGCCAAGCTTTTGACATACACAGGGGAGACTTTGAAGATCCTTGGAACAGCCAATACCCCAGTGGCCTGCAGAGGGCAGGAGGCCAATCTGCCTTTGGTTGTCTTGCAAGGACTTAGAACCCAGTCTGCTGGAAAGAGACTGGATGCAGAAGGTTAGGCTCAACTGGCTGGCATTCCTCAAAATATCTATCGGCATCTTCCAAGACGTCTTCCACAAAGAATCGGGCCGAATTAAGGGTATAAAAACCAAGATATATGTCAATCCGGATTCAACACCCAGGTTTGTCAAAGCCAGGCCAATGCCATGTGCATTGCATCAGAAGGTTGAAGCAGAGCTAAAGAGATTTGAAGAGCTGGGGGTAATCAAGCCGCTTCAGTATTCGGAGTGGGCAGCAGAGATAGTTCCTGTCCTTAAATCTGATTGGTCGCGAAGGATTTGTGGGAACTGTAAGATGACCATAAATCAAACTGCCGAGTTTGATCAGTATCCTGTTCCTCAAATTGAAGACCTCTACGCCAAGCTGGCGGGAGGCCTCACCAATTCAAAACTGGATCTCAGTCACACCTACCTCCAACTAGAGTTGGATGTGGAGTCTCAGAATTTTGCGACAATCAATACCCACAAAGGCCTCATAGATTTCATAGAATTTACAGTGCTGAAGGAGGCCATTCGGCCCATCAAGTCTGCACCAGTCCTTGAAAGGGGCACCCTACCAAGCCCACACCTCCCCCTATCCCCATAACCCAGTAACCCCACTTAACCTTTTTTGTACACTAAGGGCAATTTAGCATGGCCAATCCACTTAACCTGCACATCTTTGCACTGTGGGAGGAAACCGGAGCACCTGGAGGAAACCCTCGCACACACGGGGAGAACGTGCAGACTCTGCACAGACAGTGACCTCGTCCAGTATACCAGACTGCTTCAGCCCGCGCTATCTTCCAGTGCACGATGGAAGATGGAAAATCTCCTCTAGGGAATTCTCATGGCGATGGTTTACCTTGATGATGTGCTAGTCTGAACTGCTTGGGCTGTACTTCACTCGTCAAGTTGAATTGACATGTGAAGACAGCCTGATTCTCGGGATCATGGGTGGTCATCCTGCATCAGGCTAGGGGGCCTTTCCTTCATGAGTTGCACAGTTCACAGTTATGTGTGGTGGCTAGGCATAGACAAAGCCATTGGAGAATAATGCAACAATGTCACCCTTGCAAATACAGCAATCTTTGCCATCTTCCTTCATCCTTCACCCCTGAGAATGGCCAGGTTGCCCATGGACCAGAGACCATGTGGATTATGCGGGACTGTTTTTGGGAAAGATGTTTTTGGTGCTGGTAGATGCCCATTCGAAATGGCTATCGGTCCAGGAGATGGGGAATTCTACATCAGTGGCCACAGTAGATGCTTTGCATCAGGTATTTGCCATTCATGAGTTTCCCGAGGCAACTGTTTCGGATAATGGCACCCCTTCATTGGTGACAATTTCCAGGGTTTTGTGAGAGCAAATGGCATACAACACACGAGAATAGCCCCCGATCACCCAGCGTCGAACAGTTTGGCTGAGTGGGCCGTTCAAACTTTCAGGAACACCATGAAAAATCAGTCAAATAAATAACTTCGCCAGAGGTTGGTTAATTTTTTGTTATTGTTATTGTTATATCAATCCCTCAACCACGGGGATCTCACCAGCCGAACTGCTCATGGGTCGTCGGTTGAGAACCCGATTAGATCTTGTATTCCCAAATTTGGTAGGGAGGGTGGAGACATGTCAGGCCTCCCAGAAGAGTCAGCAGTCTGAACAGAGAGAGGACAGGTTGTTTCGGGTCGATGACTCGGTTTTGGTCCTGACTCAAGAACAAAAAGTAGGCCTCTAATTTTCAAGTCTCTCTTTCTATTTCTTTCTGCACCAGTGAATGTGCATTGTATTTTCTCCAAAGCCTCAATATCCTTCCTATAATAAGGATCCCAAAATTTGTAACAAGTCCATTTGTTCCACACACGTGTTCCACCCACATCCTTATTTTCAGATTATAAGCCATGTAAACAGTTTCCACAGACTCAAAGGTAAACTAATGAAAACAATAGAATATCAATCAGATTTTACACTTATACGATTCATTCTGGATCCATTACATTTCTTGCCATAAAATGACAATGATAACAGAAATTTTGGAACTACCAATTCCTTGCAATTTGCATTAATCCCATCCGTACTTAAAAGTTGTTCCATGGCACCGGGGAAAACCTTCTACTCTTTGAAATAGTGCCGCGGGATCTTTTACAGCTGCCTGAGAGGGTAGACAGGGCATCCATTTAATGCCTTATCTGAAAGACAACACCATCAACAGTGTGGTACTCCCTCAGTACTGAACTGGAGCACCATGGCTTGTGATCTTGTGCTCAAGTTTCTGAAGTTGACTTGAACCCACAACCTTCCAACTCAAGGGGCAAGAGTGCAACCACTGAGCCATGTCTTATTGCAATCACAGGACTGCAGTCAGATTCATGGGCCGGAATTATCAGACCATTGAGATTCTCTGTTCTCGTCACCAGCATATCCCTGCCCGTGGGTTTTCTGGTGGGGTGGCTTCCATGGGAAATCCCATTGACAAGCGGCGATAGTAGAGAACCCTGCCACAAGCGAACATCTCACCGCCGAGAAACACACGGCTGGTGGACTGGAGAATCCAGCCCATGGTAATCACACAAACTTGCCAAGTCTTGATTTCTTACCTGGTATTTCTACCTCAAGCAGAGACAGTAATTTCATCAGAAATATGGGGATCCAACATAGGGCGTCGGTGAACACTATGAAGAAAAAGCGTTTCGCTATGGCTACCTCCCGAGAGAAAAGGCTCCTCTCTGCTGACTGGGCCCCTGTTTTATGGATTGAATAAAACATGCTGGTGTAGGAGAAGACGATGATGATGAAAGCAAGTAAGTTCAAACCTACAAGAAAAGAAAATGGCACCATTATTCGTCAAACAATTTGAGGATGAGAACGAGACCCTAAGTATCATGGAACAAATATTCCTTCCTCTATGAAATCCATGTGATCACATGCTGTATATAGAGGTTTGACAATGGGTAGCACGGTGGCATAGTGATTAGGACTGCTGTCTCACAGTGCCAGGGACTCGGGTTCAATTCCATCCTTGGGTGACTGTGTGGAGTTTGCGCATTCTCCCCGTGTCTGTATGGGTTTCCTCCAGGTGTTCTGGTTTCCTCTCACAGTTCAAAGATGTTAGGTGGATTGGCCATGTTAAATTGCCCCTTAGTGTCAAAAGATGTACAGGTTAGGTAAGGTTACGGGGATAGGCGGAGGGTGTGGGCCTAGGTAGGGTGCTCTTTCAGAGGGTCGATGCACTCTCAAGTTCCCGAATGGCCTTCTTCTGCATAGTAGGGATTCTATGAATGGACCTTGCACACAGGCACAAGTAACACAGCCCATCCTCCAGGAAAGAACAATGACCATTGAAAACACCAACCAATTGTAGCTCAGCTGAACTATTTGGACTGAAAAGGATCTTGAAAAGTGTTAGAATTTTCTGTTTTATGAGATGTTGAAACCGAAGGTAAGAAATTAACTTGAAGATCATGTCTGATCACATTGTCTTTAGTATTACAAAATCAAAATATGTTGGATATCTGAAATAAAAGCAGGAATGTTGGGAAAGACTCAGCAGATCAGGAAGTTGCTATGGACAGAGTAACTGTTTCAGGTCGATGTCATTGATGCTGATACATTTACTGTTTCTCTCTCCACAGATGCTCAGATACTGAATATTTCCAGGACTTTCTTTATATATCTGCTGTATTAATTTGTTGCTCCAACTGTCATTATTAAATACGGTATAGCCTTTGAGTTGTGGACAACCCACAGTGGCAGGCACCGTTTTTGTATCGCAAACACATCATTTAATTCTGATAAGCACTTTCCATACAACACAGTAACGTATTTCTGTCATTCCTAGAGTATATTTTGCTTCTTTGGATAAGTTCAAACATTTACTTGATCTGAAAATATGTTTTACACAGTCTTTTTGATTTAAAAAAATCTTTTCACTATGTGCAATTATTAGTAAATCTCCAGAGACAATTAGTGGAAGTATCATCAGATAATCTGTTTAATCCCATATAGTATAGGACCCATTGTCACACTCATTCTGATAAGTGAAATTGTATTTTAATCTGAGTATTGTTTGGATTTTATTGATTTTTATGGACTTGAATTGCATATTTGTTCAAATTAGGATGGAAACAGTAGGTCAGTAGCCCTGATTACTACGACGAACTCAGTTAACAGTCTGTACTTCCCACTGCTTATAGTGTGAATGTTGGTGTTAATGTAAATTCACAGCTGTACATATGGTCGGCAAAACTAAAAAGGTAAGTAACCAACTTTTTTAAATGGGTATCTTCACTGAGAAAGTTGGCTCGTTTTCCCAGAATCTCATCATGAAGATAACTGCATTTTAACGAGACACAAGCTCATTGAAATAGTTTGAAAATTGGACTTTTCCTGAAATCAGCAGCGCTTTTTAAATTTGGAAGTACAAGGAACTGCCTGTATTCGCCAGCACATTTGACACTTTGTAAGCGGCACCTTTGTTATTTGCAAATGATCAGTGCCATTTGTTCAAAATAAGCAGCTGCCTGTGATAAGTGTGGCTGGTGAAAATGGTGAGGACAATAGCTGATTTTATCTCACACCTTTGTAAAGCCCAAGGATGATCGCAGGAAAGATGTTCCAGGTTACAGATGGTAGAAGGTAGGTGTAGAAACTCAATGTAGGATTAATCAGGCGTCTATGGAAAAATGGGCAGTGTCGTGCGCAACAAGGGTCACATGTATTGTGAGAACTGGGGGTGGTGGGGTGGGGGGGGTGCTTTCACGCTATATGAGTACGGGCAGGAACAGTCATGGGCAGCAGGAAGGGGTACTGCAGACCAAAGGGCTGGAAGAGAGATGCCAGGGCATGGTAGTGCGCAGAGGAGACCTGGGGTCTGGAAGAAATGGGAGATGGATGCTGTGACTTGAAAAAATTGTGATGTGGAGATGCTGCCGTAGGACTGGGGTGAGCACAGTAAGAAGTCTTACAACACCAGGTTAAAATCCACCAGGTTAGTTTCAAATCACTAGCTTTCGGAGCACTGCTCCTTCCTCAGGTGAATGAACAGGTATGTTCCAGAAACATATATATAGACAGAGTCAAAGATGCAAGACGATACTTTGAATACGAGCATTTGCAGATAATTAAGTCTTTACAGATCCAGAGAGAGGGGTAATCCCAGGTTAAAGAGGTGTGAATTGTCTCAAGCCAGGACAGTTGTCTATATATATGTTTCTGGAACATATCTCTTGAGAGGGAGGGAGGTTTCTGGCTGTAGGAATACAGGGTGGGATGCAGTGGAGTACTGTGGATAAAAGCATTATAATAGGTGAAAGACATGGCTGTTCATTGTGCGAATGGAAGTAGGAAGAGAGGATGAGTACATGTACTCTAAGGAAGAAAGTTTAGTTAAAGTTGAACGAAGTTGAGGAAATTATTAAAGGTATTTCTTGAGCAATAAGTTGGGGAACAATAATTGTGTTAAATAATACATGTTTCTTCAGGTCACTGTTTGGAAATATTTTTATGACATCTCATTCCCTGACATGACCAATTGCTCACCTTTCTGCCATTAGCCAGATTGTGATTGGGTGTTGAGGATTGGGGTTCCGTTACAACAGTGAGGCAGGCTGAGAGTGCCTTGTAAGACAACTTTTTAAAGAAACTTTGACCAGCAGCAACAAAGGAAATATATTATTTAATATCAATACTGTTGGGTATTTATTTTGAATAACACATTTTCTTATCAATGGGGAAAGATTTCCTTCCTGCACTCCCATTTTAAGACGACTGGAAACAAAACTCCTATTACCCAGAAATATTCCTGTGGAATATCCTCTTGCGCCAAGACTTTCAAACTGTTCAGAATAAAGAGGGAAGCACACTCCATTCTTTCCATAATAATTGCCAAACATGGTACTATTCCACAACGGTATCACAGCGATGATGAATCCAGCGATCCAGATGGATACCAATGTTGATAAAGTTTGTCTCTTGCCTGGCCTGTAATGAGTGAATGGGAAGACGATGCACATGTATTTCTCCAATGTCATATATGTCAGTAGCATGACGGAGACCTCAGTGGAGAGCATGGCCAGTGCACCAATCAGCTGACATTTCATGCTCTCCATCCACTGTTGGGCATTCTTGTTGTACTCTCCAAGATACTTCATGTCGAAGGCACCAATGAAGAAGAGATAAACTCCCATCAGGCAATCAGCACCTATGAAAGAAGCACACTGGTAAATTAAGAAACAAAGTCTTATATTTATATTGCATTTGTACAATTTCTTAGCTATCTTTGAAATATTGTTGCAATACATGAAATGTGACAGATAATAATGCATAGCATACTCCCACAAATAAATAACCAGATCATCTGTTTTGATTCCAGAATAAATTTTGATAAGACATTGGGAGACTCTGGGTGTGATATAACCAAAAAGAAAAATCAAGTCCGTTCTTGGCGGGACTACCGGTGCTGTTTTCGGCAATTGTAGCGCTGGGAATGACCCCGCTATCTAATGGCACTCTTTTGCTATTTTGGTCCCTGATGGGGAACCCCGGACCCCCCCCCCCCCCCCCCACCCCTCCGTGAGGCCCCACGCCGTTATTTCTTGTGGATTTAGTTTTCCTTGCTTTTGATGTGTCAAGAGCTGTCAATCATAGCTTGATGTTTATAAACATTGAAATTACCTTCACAGCAGGGTACTTGAGATCAATTCAAGGGATGGGAAATGAAATTAAACAATCCAGACAACTGGCTGTCTGGAAGCTGTCAATCACAGCTTAGTACAAGTAATTTCTCATTGATGTGAATGGGAGCCTCGCAGATCAAAGATCTGAGGGGATTCAAACCCAAGAGATGTAGTTTTTGCTTTCTAGGAATTTACACCTGCTGCATTCTCTGCCTGAGGCAGCAGTTGTAGGGGACAGGTGAGTTTTCAAGTAGTGATTTTTTTCCCTGTCTCTGTTAGGATTGCTCTCTAGCTTCCGGTTAGGAGTCTGTATAGGGAGGGGGTCTCTATTATGGGGGGGGGAATATGGTGAGGGCTCTGCTCTGGGGGTCTCTAACTGGGGGAGTCTGGTGGGGTGGGCAGGATTTGTATTGTGGGAGAGGAGTGACCCTCTCATGGACTTTGGGGGAATCTACCTTAAAGACTGATCCCCGTGACCCATCGCGACGTCCACTGCTCCAGGGCCATGCTGACAAATACCTACACCAATCCATGCCCAGACCAGAGGACCGGAGAATCCGGAGGTGTGGAGAATCCGATGTTCAGCGCATTAATAGGATGAAAATAGGTCAATTTGACCTATTTGCATCATCCCGCTGGCGTGGGACATGAACCTCGATGGCGCTGCCAGGGAGGCTGGAGCATTGTAAACGGGGTGTCGATTCTGTTTGTTTTGACAATGCTGGTTCTCCACCCAATCATGGGTTTCTCTGCTGACGATGGTCAATGGAGATACCAGCCTCATATTTACCATTTGTTTATGTCTTTGGAATTCTCCCTTAGACAGTATCAGCCCCAGTTTCTTGCCTACATCATTTCAATACAGAGCTTGCCATTACTTACTGAACCATGGGATATTGAAAAATATTAAACTATAGGAAACCTGTGACTTCTGCATTAGCATCTTTAATATGCACTCCCTCAATTGGCAGCACACAATGGTAGCAGTGTGTACCACCAACAAGGTGTACTGCTGCAACTCACCAAGGCTTTGTTGACAGCACTTTTCAAATATGTATTACGGCTGAAATTTTCCAGCCGTTCCCACCAGCAGGATCCTCTGATCCTGCCAATGGCAACCCCCCGTTGCAGGTTCCCCGGTGGCAGAGGGCACAAACAATGGGAAAGCCCATTGACAGTGGCAGGACTGGAAGATCCTGCCCATAACTTTTACCACCTAGAAGGATAAGGACAGCAGGAGTATGGAAACACCACCAACTGCATGTTCCCCTGAAAGTCACACACCACTCTGACTTGCAACTGTATCATTGTCACTGGGTCCAAGTCTTGGAGACCCCTCCCTAAGAGAACTGTGGAAAATCTTCAACACACTGGTTGCAGTGATTCAAGAAAGTGGCTCACCATTACCTTATCTTTTTTTAAATAAATTTAGAATACCCAATTCATTTTTTTCCAATTAAGGGGCAATTTAGCGTGGCCAATCCACCTATCCTGCACATCTTTTGGGTTGTGGGGGCGAAACTCACGCAAACATGGGGAGAATGTGCAAACTCCACACGGTCAGTGACCCAGAGCCGGGATCGAACCTGGGACCTCGGCGCCGTGAGGCCGCAGTGCTAACCATTACTTTATCAATGGCAGTTAGGGATGGGCAATAAGTAGCCTTGCCATTAATGTCCACATCCATAAAGGAATTTTTTTTTAAATCGGTACTGTTCTACCCAATAACTACAAGGTTCCATTTGTGAAATACCTATTTGCTCCCAGTTATTTCTTATGACAACCTATTGTGCAGTTAACAAATAAAATGTCTCCAGGTACCACTTACAGCAAAGCGATTTGATAGACAGAGTATGTAGCCTGTTTTCTGTTGTGATGCATGACCTCATGCAGATAACAAAGAGATTTCCAAAGCAGATGATGAAAGCCACCACCCACACAAAGACGCGCAGAATGATGTTGGCCAACAGGTTTTCGAAAGATGAGATTCCGTCTGTATTTGGCTTGCAGCTCCGGACATGGGGAGAATACCTGCAGTATTCAAACTTCTTAAAGTATCTGCCAAAGTTCAAAAAAATTAATGAGAATTTTAACAATCAAATGCCTGAGTTTCCACTGCATGCTATTCAAAATGTTCCCTAACCTTCACCAATGCATGAGAAAATGTTTTCTAAGATCTCAGCCCAGAAATAATACATTCCTTCATTTACAATTGGTAAACCTAATGCAGCCAGGCTAGACTTCTGTTGAAAATGTTGTCTTCCTGAATGTCAGAAGGGGACAAGGTCAGAATCAGCCAACTGAGATGCCACCACAGTGAAATAGCTTGCTGAGGCTTATGTTCCTGCTTGTACAAGAATGGCCAGTTGGGTGGGAAACCATAAGACATAGGAACAAATTAGGCCACCTGGCCCATCGAGTCTGCTCTGCCATTCAATCATGGCTGATATGTTTCTCATCCCCATTCTCCTGTCTTCCCTCACAATCCCCTTATTAATCAAGAACCTATCTATCTCTGTCTTAAAGACACTCAGTGATTTGGGCCGGGATTCTCCCCTACCCGGTGGGGCGGGGGGTCCCGGCAGGATGGAGTGGCATGAACCACTCCGGCGTCGGGCCACCCCATAGGTGCGGATTTCTCCGCACCTTTAGGGGCCAAGCACTCGCCGTGAGGGGCTAGGCCCGCGCCGGAGTGGTTTCCGCTCCACCGGCTGGCGTGGAAGGCCTTTGGCGCCACGCCAGCCAGGGCCGAAAGGACTTCGCCGGCCGGCGGAGGTCCGCGCAAGCGCGGGAGCATCAGCAGCTGCTGACGTCATCCCCGCGCATGCGCAGGAGGGGGGTGTCTCTTACGCGTCGGCCATGGTGAAGGCTGTGGCCGAGGTGGAGCGAAAAGAGTGCCCCCACGGCACAGGCCCGCACGCGGATCGGTGTGCCCCGATCGCGGGCCAGGCCACCGTGGGGGCACCCCCCAGTGCCAGATCACCCCGCGCCCCCCCCAGGACCCCGGAACCCGCCCGTGCCGCCTAGTCCCGCTGGTAAGAGAGGTGGTTTGATTCTCGCCGGCTGGGCAGGCATTCCAGCAGCGGGACTTCGGCCCATTGTGGGCCAGAGAATCGCCGGGGGGAGGACCGGCGCAGCGCGATTCCCGCCCCCGCTGAATATCCGATGCCAGAGAATTCGGCAACCAGCGGGGGCGGGATTCACGCCAGCTCCCGGCGATTCTCCGACCCGGCCGGGCGGGGGGGGGGTCGGAGAATCCCGCCCCAGGCCTCCACAGCCTTCTGCGGAAATGGGTTCCACAGATTCACCACCCTCTAGCTGAAGAAATTCCTCCTCATCTGTTTTACAGGATCATCACTTCTGTCTGAGGCTGTGCCCAATTAGTGGAACATCCTCTCCACATTCACTCTATCTCGTCCTCTCAGTATTCTGTAAGTTTCCATAAGATCTCATTCTTCCAAACTCCATCAAGTACAGACCCAGAGTCCTCAACCGCTCCTCATATGATATGTCCTTCGTTCCGGGGAGCATTCTTGTGAATCTCTTCTGGACCCTCTTCAAGGCCAGCACATCCTTCCTTAGATACAGCTGAAGTCAGGCAAACCGGCCTAAAATTTCCTATCTTCCGCCTCCCTCCCTTCTTAAACAGTGGTTTTACATTAGCCATTTTCCAAACCTCTGGGACCGTCTCTGCCTCCAGTGATTCCTGAAAGATCACCATCAATGCCTCCACAATCTCCTAAGCTATCTCCTTCAGAACCCTGGGGTGTAGTCCATCCTGTCCAGGTAATTTATCCATCTACAGATCTTTCAGTTTCTCCAGAACCTTCTCCTTTGTGATGGCCAGTACACTCATCTCTGCCCCCTGCCTCTCTTGAAGTTCTGGTGTCTTCCACTGTGAAGACTGATATATAAAGAGGGAACTTGCACTGGGGTAAACTCCATGGAAAAAGGATGAGAGAAGCTGTTAGATAGCTAGAGGCCAGATAGCATTACAGGTAATGTTAATGATAACAGTGATGTTATGCTATGAATGTTGTCTTTATTTCAGGGGGGGGAGGAAGTATAAAAGTAGGGTAGATGCTGAGGATATTTCTCTTGGGGGAATCTAGAACTAGAGTGCACAGTTTAAAAATAAGGGGTCTCGCATTTAATATGGAGATAAAGAATTTGTTCTCTCAAAAGGTCATTAGACTTTGGATTTATTTTCCAGTGAGCAATGGAAGCTGGGTCATTGAATATATTCAAGACAGAGGTAGACAAGAGGCTGGAATTCTCCAGCCATTAGGAGAATTTTCTGGCTGACAGCTTGAATGGGAAATCCCATTGACAAGCGGTGGGAGTAGAGAATCCCGTCGCCAGCAAACGGCGCGCCGCTGAAAAACACGCGGCTGGAGGATTGGAGAATCCCGCCCAGAGTTTCTGATCTACAAGAGAGTTAAAGGTTATGGGGGTCAGGTAGGGGGACTTAAGGTCACAATCAGATCAGCCATGATCTTACCGAATGGTGGAGCAGGTCTGATGGGTTGAATGGCCTACATTTTCTCCTATTTCCTATGACCTTGTGATTTTATGTATCTTGCAAATAGAACCCTGGGAGTCTTTCAATTGGCACAACACAAGCCTGTACATTTTTAAAAATTTGTTCATGCGATGTGCGCATTGCAGGCTAGGCCAGCATTTATTGCCTATCCCTGATTGCCCTTGAGGGGGCAATTAAGAGTCAACCACATCGCTGTAGGTCTGCAGTCACATGTAGGCCAGACCAGCTAAGGACGACAGATTTCCTTCCTTGAAGGACATCAGTGAACCAGATGTTTTTTTACGACAATTAACAATGGTTTATTGGTCATCATTAGACTTTTTAATTCCAGATATTTTATTGAATTCAAATTCCACCAGCTGCAGTGGTGGGATTTGAACCTGGGTCCCCAGAGCACTACTCTGGGTCTCTGGATTACTAGTCCAGTGACAATACCACTATGCCACCATCTCCACAATTCATCAAACCTTTATATATATATAATTTATTGATTAATTCCAAAGTTTTGTAAGATTTTGAAAGGGATGTAGATCAGTTAAGTGAGTGGGAAAATAATTAACAGACTCTGAAGAAGAGTCATAGAGATGCGAAACGTTAACTCTGTTTTCCCTCTCCACAGATGCTGCCAGACCTGCTGGGTTTTTCAAGCATTTTCAGTTCTTGTTTTATAAGATTTGTTCCTGTAAAAATTTCTTTCATTTAGAAATTTATTCACTTCATAAATTATACTTTATCGGAGTAGGGCATTTGTCCCTTTTTGTCTGCTCTGCTATTTGAAAAGATCATGTCGAGAAAGCAGCAGCGGTTACTTCATAGAAAACCAAAATCACATCACAAGGCTTTAAACCCCTTTGGATAATTTGATCTGCAAGGCTTCCATTTACTTCAAAGTTTTTAGTAGGCTGTAATTGACAGCTTCCAGTCAGCCAGATGTTTGGATATTTTATTTTGATTTTCCTTCATGTTTGATTTGAATGCTTCTCAAGTAGCCTACTTTGAACCTATCCACAATGCTTATAAGCATCTAGGAGTTAAGTGCTTCCACTTCTACTTCTTCTCGGCAGAAAGCACTTAACTGCTTTTCATGTGGCCAGGAGTTGTCAATCATAGCTTTATGGTCCCACTGCTGTCAATGGGATTCCCATTGAAGCCACCCCACATCACCAGGAAACCCATGACAGGGTATGTGCTGCCAGCAGCACCAGAGAATCCTGCCGGTGTGAACGACCGGAGAATTACGGCCTTAAATATTTTTGGGGAAAATTCTGACTTCATCCCAGGAATCAGTTGAATTTTTTCTGCACTGCTTCCAAAGTGTCCAGGACTCCATATGTGCTCTCACCAACACCCTGTACAACTGTAGCAAAAACCTCCCTACTTTTAATCTTGATTCCCCTTTCAATAAACACAAATATTTATTTGCCTTCCTAATCACTTGTTGTACCTGGATGCTAACATTTAGTGATCCATATACCAGGACACTCAGAGCACTCTGTCCTGCATTATTCTACAATCTCTCTCCATTTAAACAATATGCTGCTTTCCTATTCTTCCTGCCAACGTCGTCAAGTTCACATTTTTCCACATGATATTCCATCTGCCAATTTTTTGCCCACTCATTTAACATATCTGCATCCCTTTGCAGATTTTGACCTCTTCATAATTTGAAGAATGTGGGTTTTTTCTGTTCTGCATGGCTTGATTCTGGAGAAGGAAGAGCTTCCGGGGAGCATATTCGCAGTTTTATAATTAACTTGGATCACATTAAAGTTATGCATAAAATATGGTAATGGCAGTACATAAAACAACACAGGATCAGTTGGAATGTTTTAATTTTAGAATCAAAGGTAGGGCTAGTTTGAACAGCAAAAACATACCGTTCAAACACTGGCTATAATAATGTGTACACTTGCACAGGCCAAGTGCCGCAAACTGATAGACTGAGTTGATTTATAGATTGGGCTAATGTTTAACAGGTTAGATTATGTTTTTGTATCAGCAGTGTGTTCATCAGAATAATCCAATATGTTCCAAAGGCAAATAACATTACTCAGCCTTCTTAGTAAGTGTACAGATGACTATGTGAGGGAGAAATTCGATGAAGCAGTTAGTACAATTATATTATATCAGACCATCTATAACTGTTCACTAGGTGGGAAGCTGTACCTAAATATCTCACTCCCACTGAGGACAACCAAAGGCTCCAATCGATTTATAGATCTCTTTGAGGAAATGATTGGTTAATTCTAATCAATGTACCTTTGTAAAAGAAATAGACTGAATACTGAGAAACATCAGTCCTTGTACTTGTATATCCTGGAAGGAGGTGTCTGAGGATTAATGGTTGGTAATGAGATAACCCCAAGATAAATGTGTGAGACATTGATGAGTGTTTAAGGATCTCACTTGATAATGTATATTTATAATGTATATAATTTGGGTGGCAGTGAGTGAGTTAGAAGACAGTGGTCTGGGTTCTCCATCCAGCAACACCGGAATCGCAAAAAAAGCGATCGTGCGGAGAATCGCACGTCAGCTGTAAATCGAGGTCAGCGCCAAGCACCCAATGGAACGCCATGCTCCAGTGCTGCGATAGCAGTGTGAATGCGTCACAAACCGTCCAACGGCGTGGGTATGCAAATTGTACAGTAATGGCCATTAGCATGTCATTAACGGGCCTGACCTGGTAGTCTCAGCCCTCCCACGATACTCCGCCTCTTCCAGGCGGAAGTGACGACGGCACAGTTCAATTGTGGTATTTAAAATCAGGAAACAGGCGCCGTGGCTGATGAGGGTGAGACAAGATGTAAACCAAGTTTCCAAGGGTGCAATTGTGGCCTGCCAGTTGTGCCGCTGTATGGGGAGGGGGGGAGTGCATCAGCCAGGGCCAGGGGGAGTAGTGTGGGGTGATCAGGAGATGGGACCGTGTGGTTGGGGTGTCTCTCCTTGAATGTGGTGGCCAGGCATGTCTGCCATTGCTCGGCCTGCAAGGCAGTCAGCTAGCTGTGCACCGCACTGACTTCCCACTATGTCCCATAGATAGACAGAGCATCACTGGACGTATGGGTATCCCACTCCGCCCTCTCCCCCCCCCACCGAGTCCACCCCCCCTAGGAGCCCACAGACCCCAGCCGACACATCAACGGGATGGGCGTGATTCAGCGCAGCGTGGCCCACCAGGTGTTGGCACACCACAGTACACCCATCCGAGGCGCTGCCCCACTGCAGGGGATACAAGGGAGCTGCGGAGCGTGCCCCAACCAGCGGAAGCATGTACCGTGGCTGTTGACAGCCACCCTGACACTCTGCTCCTCGCAAGGCAGACGTCTCACCCGTGACACCATCACTAGCTCGTCCACACCTCAGGACCATCAGCTGTCACCAAACCCTGCCTGCCCACTGTGCCCCTACCCCATTCATCCTGTCCCCGGACTAGTAGGCACAACCGGTGCACCACACAAAGGGCCCACAGCACACCACAGTTACGGCCCCAACAGGTGTCCACTCCCCTGGCCGAGCCCCACCTGTTGGTCCTGCCCACACGCATGCCACCAATTATGGTGCGGTCGGAGACCACAGCAGCAACCCACTCCCCCACGACCTGGGCACCAGCTTGCTGGTGAGGTATCACATGGCCCACCGAAGGAGGACCCCCACAGTAGTAGCACCAGCCAATGGTACCCCTACCGGCAAGGACGGGTGGTGGGGTTAGATGCCCACTGGTGCCAGGAATAAGGTGCAGAGGGCAAATTGTCAGGGGGAACGGCCGAGGGATGGGATTGGGAGGGAGTGGGGGAATGGGGACATTCGGAGGCAGGGGCTGCAGTGCAGACCAGGGCCACCGTGCAGCACGTTAGACCTGGTTGGGCACGGGAGTACTCACCATGCTAACATGCTCTTTACCCCCTGCAGACAATGGATTTTGGTGTTGAACCAGGAGTGCTTGGCATCTGCCTAGGTGCTGCAGCCCTAGCGAACACAATGAGACTGCATGAGCAGGAGCTGTTGGGGGAGGACCATGCAGAACTGGAGCCTGCCCTAGAGGAGCAGGGGCCAGCCAGTCAGGATGGAGAACTTTGCTGCCCAACAAGCCGAAGAGGAGATGGGAAGAAGGCATCACATCAGGCCTCATGTATACTGGCAGCGCCTGCCATTTGAAGACCTGCTGGACCGAGCGTGTTGCCGAAGACTCTGGCTGACCAGGCAGATCTGCCACATCACGGCACATCTGGAGCCGCAGGGATATGGGAGAGGACACCTGCTCCCGGTGGCCGTCAAGGTGATGGTCACCCTGAACCTTTTTCCCACGGAGTCTTTCCAGGTGCTGAGTGGGGACGTGTCTGGCAGACCTCCATGCACCGGTGCATCCAGGCGTTAACGGAGGCCCTGTATGCCCGGGCGGCACAATACATCCACCTGAATATGGAACCCACCATGTTGCCCAGGCAGCAGTATTCACCGCCTTTACTGAGATGCCCCAGGCCTTGGGGTGATAGACGGCCACATGTCCCCTCCGAGCACCGCCGCATTAGGGGGTGCCCTTCACAAACCGAAAGGGATTCCACTCTCTCAATGTGCAGTTGGTGTGTGACAACCATATCATGCTCTCTTCTCTTCTCTTGGGCAGTCCCTCAGCTTTGAGGATGATTTGCTTCCACTCCGGGGAGGTGGGTACTGCAGTGGCTGAATAATCCGATCCTGGATCCGTAGACTCTGCACAGGTTTGGCAGGTGGTGCTTGATGAGGCGGGTGGGTGGGACGCTCTGGATTCAGCGCTCTCCTTCCACTGTTTAAGCATGGCCACCACGTGTTCCATCCTATGACGCTCGAGGTGACTGGCACCTTCGCGGATGCTTTTCTCCAGTTTGTGCTTTCTAAGTCAACCAATTCCCATGTGTCAATGCGGATCTGCATTTATTTACGAGGGCTTTCAAAGTGTCCAAGTAGTACATAGAACATGCAGCGCAGAAGGAGGCCATTCGGCCCATCGAGTCTGCACTGACCCACTTAAGCCCTCACTTCCACCCTATCCACCCAATAACCCCTCTTAAACCTTTTGGTCATTAAGGGCAATTTTATCATGGCCAATCCATCTAACCTGCACGCCTTTGGACTGTGAGAGGAAACCAGAGCACCCGGAGGAAACCCACGCAAACACGGGGAGAACCTGCAGACTCCACACAGACAGTGACCCAAGCGGGAATCGAACCTGGGACCCTGGCGCTGTGAGGCCATAGTGCTATCCATTTGTGCTACCGTGCTGCCCTAGTATTTCCTCTGCGCCCCTAGTGATCAATTGCCATTGTGGAGCTCTGAGTAGAGCAGTAGTTTTGGGAGTCTTATGTCAGGCATGCGGGCATTGTGGTCTGTCCATTGCAGCTGGTCGAGCATGACCAGTGCCTCGATACTGGGGATATTGGCCTCGGAGAGGTCATGTTGGTAAGCCAATCCTGCCAGTGGATTTGCAGGATTTTGCGGAGGCAGCATTGATGATATCTCTCCAAGGATTTGAGGTGTTTGCTGTCGATTGTCCATGATTCTGATGCATGCAGGAGGGCGGGGACCATGGCTGCTCTGTAGACAATGAGCTTGATGCTGAGTTTGAGACCTCGGTCTTCGAATACTCCGCTCCTCAGGCATCTGAAGACTGTCCTGGCGCATTGGTATCGATGTTGTATTTTGTCGTCAATGATTGTTTACACTGAGGGGAGGGTCCCAAGGTATGGGAAGTGATCCACATTGTCCAAGAGCTCACCATGGATCTTGATGATTGGGGGGTAGTTTTGTGTGGCAGGAGCCAGTTGGTAGAGAACCTTAGTTTCCCGGATGTTTAGTCTGAGGCTCATTCTCTCATATACCTCGGTGAATTCGTCAACAATAGTTTGTAGCTGGGCCTCTGAATGTGCACACAAACTGGCGTCGTTGGCATACTGCAGCTCAAAGACAGAGGTTGAGTGGTCTTGGTAGGCCTGGAGGTGCCGGAGGTTGAACAGTTTTCCACTTGTCCGGTAGGTTAGCTCCACTCCAGCGGGGAGTTTCAGGGCGATGGAGTGGAGTGTTGCTGCAAGGGAAATGGAGAAGAGTGTTGGTGCAATGATGCAGCCCTGTTTGACTCCAGGTTGCATATGTATTTGGGCTGTGGTGGTTCCATTGGTATTGATCAAGGCTTGCATGTCATCGTGGAGCAGGCGGAGAATGGTGATGAATATCTGCGGGCAGCGAAATTTGAGGAGGATGCTCCAAAATCCTTCATGATTGACAGATTTCAAGGCCTTTGTGAGATCGAAGAAGGCCATGTACAGAATATGATGCTGCTCCCAGCACTTTTCCTGGATTTGTCCCACGCTGAAGATCATGTACATTGAGCCTCACGATGGGCGAAAGTTGCACTGAGAATCAGGGAGGAACTCTTCAGTCACTGGGAGGAGGCGGTTGAGGAGTATTCTCGCGTGACCGTTCCGTGGCGGAGAGTAGGGAAATCCCTCTGTAATTTCCACTGTTGGATCTGTCGCCTTTCTTCAAGGTGGTCACAATTAAGGCATTTCTGAGATCATTCGGCATGCTCTCTTCCTTCCAGACAAGGATGAAGAGATTGTGGATTCTTGGCAAGAGTGCATCTCCACTGTATTTTAGTACTTCTGCGGGGATTGCATCTGAACCAGAGGCCTTGTGTTCTTGAGCTGTAGGATGGCCTTTTAAAAAAAATTTTTTAGAGTACCCAATTATTTTTTTTTCCAATTCATGGCCAATTTAGTGTGGCCAATCCACCTAACCTGCACATCTTTGGGTTGTGGGGGTGAAACCTATGCAGACACAGGGAGAATGTGCAAAATCCACACGGACAGTGACCCAGGGATGGGATTCGAACCCGGGTTCTCAGCTTTGCAGTCCCAGTGCTAACCACTGTGCCACATGCCGCCTTGGATGGCCTTTTTGACCACACGGCGAGCTGTGGATGTGCTGAGATGGTGGCAGGTAGCATGTTGAGGGATGGTACCGAAGACGCTTGTGTCGAAGGGTGTGTCTTGGTTAAGGAGGTCCTCAAAGTGCTCTCTCCAAGGGGTGGTGACTGCCTCTCTGTCTTTGATGAGCACCTATCTGTTTTTGGCTCTCAGTAGGGTGGGGCCCTGGGTACTCGAACAGATGGTTTTGATTGTTCTGAAGACGCCAGCGGTGGTTGTCAGCGAATTGCTGAATCTCCTGCGCTCTTTCCACCCACCATCTGTTCTTTAGGTTGTGAGTTCTTTCTTGCACCTCGGCCTTCAGTTGCCTATTGACTTGTTTCTTCTCACTTGAGCTTCAGTGGAGATGCCAGTTCATAAGTTCATAAGGTATAGGAGCAGAATTAGCCATTTGGCCCATCAAGTCTGCTCAGCCTTTCGATCATAACTGATCTCACCCTGTCCTTAACTCCACATCTTGCCCGTTCTCCATAACTCTTCAACCCATTACCAATTAAAAATCTGTCTAACTCCTCTTTAAATTTATTCACTGTCCCAGCATCCACTGCACTCTGGGGTAGCGAATTCCACAGGTTTGATTTGATTTGATTTATTTATGTCACATGTACCAAAGTACAGTGAAAAGTATTTTTCATAAAATTGTCACTAAATAAATTCAATAAGGAATTCAGGAGAACATTCTTTATTGAAGACTGATTAGAATGCAGGACATGTTGGGCATGATCAAACCAAATGGGAACTATGTCCCATAGTGAATGCGTTTAGTCACATGCTCCCGGTGCTTGCAGCGCTGAGAGACATGCTATCTAACGTGGCTCCTCAGTGCAGGGAGAAATCTGGACACCATTTCTAAATGGCATCCCAATACCTCGAGCCCCAAGCCCCAACTCACTGTATGGGGTGCCCCGTGCCAACCACACTCATGCAGGGCACCCCCCACTCCCGATCATCACCTCGCGCAAAATTCCACTTGGCACCTTGACAGTTCCAGCCTGGAACCCTGGCAGTGCCCCTGCCAGCTGGTAGTACCACCTGGGCACATTGGCACTGCCAGCATGCCAGACTGGCAGTGACATGGTGCCCATGTGGCAGCCATGCCCCTAGGTGCCCCAATGAGTGCCATTCCACCTTGTCCCCATTTGTGAAAACCATACTGAATAACGCTCACCCGAGGTCTCCAAGGCAAAAGGTTAGATCCCAACACCTTTGTTACCTCGGGGAACTGCATATTAGAGTGAGACTAGCTGAATTGTTCTAAATGCAGATTTGCCAAAAGATGATCCCTCCCACAATAGATTGGCCCTCGCGAAGTGTGACAAGCTGGATAGATCCCGGAAGCGGGTTCTCCCGACAATTACTAGCTATGTTGCAGCACGGTGTGCTGCTTTTTGGGTACAGCGTGGTCGGTAGATCGCGGCCAGTGTCACCTGGAGTGATTAAGACAAGTAATATAGATATTTGAGGGGAGTGGGGGATCTTGTGGCACACTGGGTAGCGCCCTTGTCTCTGAACCAAAAGCTCTGAGCTCAAGTCCCACTTCAGGACTTGATGGCCATGATAAGTATGTTCACAACGTGGCCAAATAGGTTGATTTTAGCCTGTAAATTCTTCCAATATGCCTATGGCAGATGGTCAGAGAGGGGGAGTCTCTTGGTCAGCCATGTTTGCTGTGGATAGGTTCCCCTCAAGCTATTGCCTCTGGTGACAGGCTAGTGCCCAGGAAATAACAGCTATAGAAACAGATCTCAGCATACGTTTCATCTGCCTCATGTGTGTCTAGGAACAGAACAAAAAAAAATTAAGGGAAAGCTTGATAAGTAGATAAGGGAGAAAGGAATTGGATATAATGATGGGATTAGATGAAGTAGGTTGAAGTATAAACTCCAGTATAGACCAATAAGGCTGAATAACCTGTTTTTGTGCTGAAAGTTTATGTACTTCTATGTATGGAATTATTGAGTTTTACAGCAGAGAAAGACGCTCTTCAGCCCATCATGTCAAAATAATACCCTAGATTAAATTAAGAATCATATGGCAGTTCCAGAAAATTTTGGATCTCTATTTTATAAAGCAGGCTAACTGTGAAGTTGTTTAAATAGTGCCATTACTGCTTAATAAATAGGTCATCTCGTAAAACAGATATTGTTAAACTCTTAATGACTGATGGCATTCATTGCCAGAACAAGTGCGGTTTGTTTGTTTTAACGCTCCAGGAAAACCTCTACTAGAAAGATTCAACGTACATGTGTGAGAGATTGCCAAGATTCTTAAATATTCGGTTCTGCATGTTGAAAATGTTGATCCCATCCAAGTCTCTGAAAAATAAAGAAGCCAGGAACTATTAATGTAGAGTCTGACATGCATCTCAAAAAGCCAAGTGCTAAGCTAATTTTATGTATTGTGACCAGTTTTGGGCACAATTTGTTTAGGAAGGCGGTCAAGGTCATGGAAAGGAAATCGAAGCGATTCAAGAGGATACTATAAATAAAAGGTTTCACTTATGAGGAGGAACTAAAGAATTTGAACAAAGAAAATAATGAGAAGGTTCAATGGAGGCATTTAAAATTATGAGATTTATGAGGAAGATAACAAAAAACATGCACGTTGGCTGGTCAGTCAGTAACTAGAGGGCATACATTTACTACATTTCCCAAAGGAATGTCAAATATGGATTTTTTTTTAACTTAAAGGCTGTTCGGACATGAAATGCTCTACCAGAAAGTGTGGTGAAAGTAAAATTGCTTTTGAAAGAGAAATGGATAAAATCTGAAAAACAAAACAATTAAAAAGGTATGGGGAAAGGGCTTGTTCAGAGACCAAGTTCAGGTGTAATGGTTCTAATATTCTATTTGATGGTTTGTGAGGGAAAAGAAGGTTAATAGCCTCATAATGCGCTTGTGTACTTTGTAATAGTCATCTTGTGAACTTCGTGAAAAGGTAGTCAACTCATTAACCAGTTTATGTTTTATTGTGTTGAACTTCATTTAATTTTTTGAGGAGGTAATTGAAGTAGTAGATATGGGAGTTTCTCTAGATGTTACCTTCATGAGATTCAAGAAGGCATTGAATATATTTCACACCAGAGATTATTAATAGAAATGAGAAAACTTGGAGTTGGAGGTAACGTATTGACATGGGGAGGGAATAGTGTAGGAGATAGGAGACAGACATAGGGATATGGTATGTACTCAAATTGACAGAATTGTACATGTGTTAGTGGAGTCCCCCAGATGGCTGTATTGTGGTCTTAGCTTTTCACTATATTTATAAATGATTAAAACAAAGGAATGCAGAGCACAATCTGCTGATGACATTAAGGCAGGTGGCTTACTAAAAAGTGTAAATCTGAGTATAAAATTGCAAAGGGACATTGATTGATTAAGTGAGTAAACAAAACTACGACAGATGAAGTTTAATGTGGAGAAGTGTTAGATTATCCATTTTTGACTCAAGAAATATAGATCAGAGTATTTTCCCCATAGTGAAAAGAGAATTAAAGGTACTGAAAGGTAGTGGACAGGTACAAGAAAACAGTTAAAAGACTAATGCAGTGTTTGTCTTTATCTCAACGGGTCTGGAATGCAAAGGAATAGAAGTTGTGAAACTGGTGAGTTCTGGGCCCCACAACTCAAGAAGGATATGTTGTTCTTGGAAGGAATGTAAAATTACAAAAATTATACTGGGTGAAAAGGGGTAAATTATGAGAACAATTAGCTCAGACAGGGTTTCTAGTTCCTTCGATATAGAACATTGTGGGAACTTCCAGTGGCGGTAGCTCCCACTCAATGTGGAATTTTTTTGGTCCTTTCCCAATCCGAAGGGTGGAATTCTGGATGGAAAGAGATGCAGGAGTGCCAGGAGAAAGTGTAACTCCTCTGTGTGGTTGGTGGATGGATCCACAAACTAGAAATGGGTTGAGAAAAAGGGAGCTAATGGAGCAGGAGAGTCTTTGTGCGCCACAGGTCAAGATGGCGGAGAGCAAAGGGCCTGTTCTGCCCACCCAGTGGTCTATGGAGCAGCTGGTAGACTTCTTAAATGAGAAGTTCAGCCAGTAGAGGAGGAAAGCTTTGGAGGACCTGGCCAGGGTGGCGGAGCTGCTCAAAGCAGGGATTGACCGAATGGAGCAAAGGCTAGATCCCCAGGGCCAGGCGATCCAGATATTGGAGGAGACGGTGGGGGAGAACGAGGAGCAGCTCGCCTCATTGGTGGCTGAGGTGGAGGTGATGCAGGAGACCCAAAAGAGACTGAAGGAAAAGGTCGAGAATCTGGAGAACCGCTCCAGGCGGCACAATTTTTGGATCGTGGGGTTGCCCGAAGCCATCAAAGGAGCGAAGGCTGGCACGTATGTGCCTAAAATGCTGGAAAAGCTGATGGGGGAGGAGGCCTTTAACCAGCCTCTGGATGTCGACTGAGTGTACAGGTGCTGATGAGAAGGCCACAGGCAGGCAAGTCGCCGAGGGTGATGGTGATGCGGTTGCACCGCTTCTTGGACAAAGAGAAGATTCTTCGATGGGCGAGACAGACGAGGAAGTGCACCTGGGAAGGGAACGAACTGTGGGTGTACCAAGAGCTGGGTGCAGACCTGGCGAAGAGGAGGGCTGCGTTTTATCGGGTCAAGGGGTGAAGTTTGAAGTGCTATACCCGGTCCGCCTCTGGGTGACTTTCCAGAATCGAGAATACTATTTTGAACGCCAGAGGAAGCGATGGAGGTTTTGAGAGGCAATGGACTGGCACAAGAAGGAGGACATTGAACTTTTGAGGAGGTGTTTTATCTTTGGTTGTTTTTGGAGAGCTTTTTCTCCTTTGAAATGTTTTGTTGGATTTGGTGGCAGGGTGCTGGGCACATCAAGGGTCAGTGTACCTTTGTCTGTTTTCCTGTTTCTTTGTTTCTTGGGGGGTTGCGGACCGGGTTGGGGGGGGGGAGGAGGGGAATCGGGGGCATGGGGGTATGGAGGCCTTGGGCATGGGCTGCCATGCTAGGTGTGTGGGGGCAAGTAAATGGGAGTTCAGTGGGGGACAGTCAGGTGGTTGGTGCAGGGGAGGGGGATGGGTGGGTGTGTTTTGGAGGGACAGGGGAGGTGATGCTGACAAAGGTGTGGTTGGTGTGGTGCAGTTGGAAAGGGAGTGATGACATTAGACATCCAAGGGTGGGCCTGGAGGTTCACGTGACACGCGCCAGGGGCTGGCCCAAAAAGGGATATGGTTGATCAGCAGGGGAGGGGGGCAAGGAGCCATCCAACCAGGCTGGTCACGTGGAACGTAAGGGAGCTGAATGGTCCGGTCAAACGGTCATGTTGTTCACGCACCTGAGATGTCTGAAGGCGGACCTGGCTTTTCTACAAGAGACACATTTAAAGATAGGGGATCAGGAAAGGTTGAGGAAAGGATGGGTAGGGCAGGTGTTCCATTCGGGACTGGATATGAATACGAGGGCGGTGGTGTTGCTGGTGAATAAGCGGGTGGCGTTCGAGGTGGTGAATATTGTGGCAGATTTGGGGAGGGGGAAGTTTCGTGATGGTTAGTGGGAAGCTGGAGGGGATGCCGGCAGTCCTGGTTATTTTTTATGCCCCAAATTGGGATGATGTGGACTTTATGAGGTGGGTGCTGGGGAAGATTCCTGACCTGGACTCGCACCGGTTGATCATTGGGGGGGGGGGATTTTCACACGGTCATTGAGCCAAGTTTGGAGCGGTCGAGCCCAAGGTCGGGGTAGGTGTCGGCGGTGGCAAAGGAGCTGAGTGGTTTATGGAGCATATGGGGGTTTGACAGATGGCGGTTTGGGAGGCCTAGGGCGAATTAGTTTTCGTATTTTTGCCATGTGCACCGGGTGTACTCCCTGATGACTCTTTTGTGGTGGACAAGGCATTGTTGGCGGGGGTGGTCGACTCGGAGTATTCCGCATTTGTGGTCTCAGACCATACGCTGCACTGGGTGGATTTGCGAATGGACCGAGGCGGGGGGAGGGGCAGCGCTCGCAATGGAGGCCAGATGTGGGGCTGGTGGCAGATGAGGAGGTGTGCGAGTGGTTGAG
The DNA here is from genome assembly GCF_047496885.1 of Scyliorhinus torazame. Lineage (NCBI taxonomy): Eukaryota > Metazoa > Chordata > Chondrichthyes > Carcharhiniformes > Scyliorhinidae > Scyliorhinus > Scyliorhinus torazame. The sequence goes on along the minus strand of NC_092711.1, from coordinate 301,494,196 downwards.
GGCTGTCATTCGGGAGTACATGGAGCTGAACGACACAGGAGAGGTCATGGCGGCCACACTAGGAGGCACGCAAGGCGGTGGTTCGGGGGGGGGGGGGGGGTTATTTTGACTCGGGCACATAGGGAAAATGTGGAACGGGCAGAGATGGCAAGGCTGGTGGAAGAGATTTTGAGGGTGGACAGGACGTATTCGGAGGCCCTGGAGTGGGGTTGTTGAGGGAGAAGCAGCGGCTCCAGATGGAGTTTGGGCTGGTGTCCACGGGAAAGATGATGGGGCAGTTGTGTAGGGCCAGCGGGGCAATATACGAGTATGGGGAGAAGGCGAGTAGGATGCTGGCCCACCAGCTTAGGAGGCGGCAAGGGAGACTGGTAGAGTGAAGGACAGGGCGGAAAGGATGGTACTGGACCCGGTGGGGGTAAATGGGGCGTTTGAGGAATTTTACAGGAGGTTGTATGAGTTGGAGCCACGGCCAAGGGGGAGGGAATGCAGCAGTTCCTGGATGGATTGGAGTTTCCAGGGTGGACGAGGAGTTGGTGCAAGGTTTGGGGGCCACTATTGGGTTGAGGGAGGTGATGGAGAGTATGGGGGTGATGCAGGCAGGGAAGGCCCTGGGCCCAGATGACTTCCCGGTGGAGCTTTATAAAACGTTTGGGGGAGACCTGTGGCCGTTGCTGGTGAGTTCATGTGGAGTTTGCCCATTCTCTCGTGTCTGCATGGGTTTTCTCTGGGTGCTCTGGTTTCTTCCCACAGTTCAAAAATGTGCAGGTCTGATGGATTGGCCATGATAAATTGTCCCTTAGTGTACAACGGTTAAGAGGGTTATGGGGGATAGAACGGGGGAGTGGGCCTAGGTAGGATGCTCTTTCGGAGGGTCGTTGCAAACCCGATGGGCCAAATGGCCTTCTTCTGCACTGTAGGAATTCTATGATTCAGTGGTCAGTTCAGGACAGTATCAGAGATGTATAAAGATAAAGATGGCGTCGGAGCGAGGCGACCCTCTGCAAGCTCTCCCCAACAGATCCACTTTTTACTTAACTTATACTCGTTCTAATGTTTTAAAATTTAATTCTAAGACTAACATTATTACTAACCTCGCTCTTTTATCTTTTCTTTCAGGCTTGGACAACCTCCGAGGCCCATGGAGACCTTTTGACCCGACCCAACCTGACCTCCACGACCTGGAAGTGGATCGGGCCCAAACCGGAAGTGAAGCCCTAACCTCGATTTGGAGCCGACCCGGACCTCGGAGCTCCCAACCCGGCCTAACAACCGACGCCAGACGCCGGATCGCCTGGCAAAGTCCCCGGAGCTTCCGACCCGACCCCCGACGACGAGACCCGGCCCAACTCGACCCCGAGAGACCCGCCCAGTAATCCGACCCAGAGAGGCCCGCCCAGCAACCCGACCTACCTGGAGATGGAAGAAAGAAAAATCCACATGGAGGCCCGACCGGACCTACTTCAAGACCCGGCCCAGCTCCAGGAGCGCCCAGGGAGGGAGCAGACCACGGGACTCAGCCCAACCTGCCTCAGGAAGCCTCTGCTCAGGACCCCCGAAATGGCGGAGACACCACGCGAGGACCCAAACGCGCTGCAAGGTATTCACGTGCCCACAGAACGCCGGGACCCATCCAGATCGCAAACATGCCCCCCTAGCAACCCCGCTACCTCAACCAGTGCCCGGGACCCTGCCAGATGCGACCCCGGAAACGTAACCAGTGCCCTGATCCCCGCCAGCGCCCTGGACCCTGCCAGACACAACCACCTACCTTCCACAAGGTCAGACTTCTCCCATCGGATCCCAGGATCATCCAGCCGCAGCTGCCGACCGAGGAAGTGAGGGAACCGCGGTGGTCTGCAGGTTAGACTGAAGCAACGCGGTTACAAGACCCCTCTCCCCAGCATACTCCTGGCAAACGTCCAAGCGATCGAAAACAAACTGGATGAACTTAACGCCAGACTTACCTCTCAGAGGGAAGTAAGAGACTGCTGTGTGCTCTGTTTCACAGAGACATGACTCACCCCCTCCTCACCGGACTGTGCCATATAACCTGAAGGCTTCTCAATTCACTGGGCGGACCGCACCGCGTCATCAGGCAAAGCGAAGGGTGGAGGCGTTTGCCTCCTCATCAACTCCTCCTGGTGCTTGGATCTGGCGACCTGCTGCTACCCGGACCTGGAATACCTGACCATGAAGTGCAGCCCATACTATCTTCGACGTGAGTTCACTTCAGCCATTATCACAGTGGTCTACATCCCACCCCAGGCAGAAGTAAGAAGGCCCTGGACGAACTGTACACAGTTATAAACAACTACGAAACAGAACATCTGGAGGTCTTGTTCATCGTGGCCGGAGACTTCAACAAGGCCAACCTCAAGAGTGTACTGCCAAAATTCCACCAGTACATCTCCTGTCCTACCAGGGGCGACAACACTCTTGACCACTGCTACTCAAAAATCAAGGGCGCCTACCGTTCCATCCCCCGACCACACTTTGGGAAATCAGACCATAAGACGGTGCTCCTTCTCCCGGCATACAAGCAGAAACACAAGCGGGAGAATCCAGCTAAGAAGGTTGTGCAGTGCTGGTTCGAGGAAACAGAAGAGCTCTTACGTGACTGCTTAGAGAAAGTGGACTGGTCCATATTTAAGAACTCAGTGACCAACTTAAATGAGTATGCCACCACCGTCACATACTTCATCAGCAAATGTGTGGACGACTGCGTGCCAAAGAAAGCAGTACGTAAGTTCCCCAACCGGAAACAATGGCTCAATCACGAGATTGACTCCCTACTGAAGGGCAGATCTGAGGCGTTTAAGTCAGACGATCCTGATCTGTACAAGAAATCCAGGTACGACCTCCGCAAAGCCATCTGAGATGCCAAGAGAGAATATCAAACCAAGCTAGAGCCACAGACAGACTCTCAGCGGTTGTGGCAAGGACTAAACAACATAACGGACTACAAAGCGAAGCCGAGCAGTATCTCCGGCAGCAGCGCACCCCTCCCCGATGAACTCAATGCATTCTATGCTTGGTTCGAGCAGGTAACCAACAATCCGCTGTCGAGTGCCCCAGCAGCCCATAACTCACCCATACCCACCATCACAACTTCCGAAGTCAGATTGGCCTTCCTGAAAGTGAACCTGTCGTGTTATTCACCCTGGGGTAACACGGACTGCAACAGGATGCAGATGAACGGTAAAGCATACACCAAACGTAGGCATTAGTTCAATACGATTTATTGAACTTCTGTAACAATGCACACAGCTGGCTGTGGGTTGACACTCTACTACTCTAGAGTACTAACTCGAAGTGCACAAACCCTAACTTACTAGACCAGGCTAGCTCTGATCCACGTGTAGAAGGTCCTGACTGATATATATACACCCTGACTGTCACTACAGTTGTCACCAGTGGAAAGAGGCGGAGTGCTGATGCCTCGTGTGTTTTATAGTTGGAAGCCCCCCTCTGGTGTTCTGTCTGGTGATTGGTTGTGTTCTTTCCTGTATATTGATTGGCTAACCTGGGTGTCTGTCACTGCCTGTTTTTACCTCATGATATGCATGGGTGCATATTATGACATCCCCCCTTTTAAAAAAAAAATTGTCGGTTGCTCAGAGCATATACGACATGTTTACAGATATAACTATTTACAGCAAATGGCGAGTGAAGGCATATGTCCATGTAAGGTCTCTAGCGTACTGATACAGAACAATATGTACAAAGGAAACATTTACAAGTCCAATCTCTGGGGCTGGCGTCGGATCCTTGTCAACCGCCTGAGAGGTGACGGTGGGGACGACTGTGCCTTGACAGGCAGGATTGCAGCCAGATTGGAGTCCTCGTGGAGCGAGGTCTCCGGAAAAGGCATAACGACAGCTGAGAACGTGAGGTCCGGTGGTGGGCAGGCAGGTTTGCATAGTGCCCTTCTGTTGCGCCTGACAATGGATCCATCAGCCATGCGAACCACGAACGACCTGGGAGCAGCCTGTCGAACAACAAACAGCTGGAGCTGACCAGCCTCCACCAGGCAACTTGATGCAAACAGCATCTTCCGGATAGAGCACAGGCAAATCAGTAGCATGAGCATCGTATGTCAGCTTTTGCTGGTTTCTGAGTTGCTGCATCTTTTGCAGCACTGGGAGGTGATCCAGGTCAGGTAAACGAATGGCCGGCACAGTCGTCCACAGGTCACGATTCATAAGGAGTTGTGCCGGTGGACAGAGGGGTTTCCCTGTACGCCAAGAGCGCAAGATTAAAGTCAGAAGCTGAATCCGCAGACTTGCAGAGCAGTTGCTTCACAATATGGACCCCTTTTTCGACCTTCCTGTTAGATTGCCGGTAATGTGGGCTCGAGGTAATGTGCTTGAACTGGTATAGCTTCGCGAAGTTGGACCACTCTTGACTGTAGAAGCAGGGACCGTTATCGCTCATGACAGTGAGCGGAATACCATGCCTGGGAAATGTCTCCTTGCAGGCCTTGATGACAGTCCTTGATGTGAGGTCGGACAGTTTCACTACTTCGGGGTAACTAAAGAAGTAGTCAACTATAAGCACATAGTCATGCCCATTGGCGTGAAAAAGGTCAATTCCCATCTTAGACCACGGAGAGGTCATGATCTCGTGTTGCTGGAGTGTTTCTTTGGGCTGAGCAGGCTGGAAACGCTGGCAAGTCGCACAATTGAGGACCATGTTGGATATGTCCTCGTTGATGCCAGGCCAATAGACAGCCTGCCAGGCCCTGCGCCTGCATTTCTCAATACCGAGGTGTACCTCGTGGATCTGTTTGAGCACTAAGCTCGGAGGCTGCGAGAAATAACGATACGATCCAGCTTGAGGACGATCCCCTCGACAATTGTTAGGTCATTCTTGACATTAAAGATCTGGGGGCATTGCTCTTTCTGCCAACCATTTGCAAGGTGATGTAGGACCCGCTGCAGAAGAGGGTCCTTGGCAGTCTCTTCTCGAATGTTGACGACTCGTTCATCTGAGGGCAGGAGGTTGCTGGCACACAGTTGCACTTGTGCCTCAATTTGGCGGATAAAGTCGACCTGTTCACAGGGCGAGGTGATGGCGTGAGACAGGGCATCCGCAATGATTAGCTCCTTGCCCGGTGTGTAAACCAATTTTAAATCATACCTGCGGAGTCGAAGGAGAATGCGCTGAAGCCTGGGCGTCATGTCATTCAAGTCCTTGTGAATGATATGGACGAGGGGTCTGTGGTCAGTCTCTACTGTGAAGGTTGGTAGACCGTAGACGTAATCATGGAACTTTACAATACCGGTGAGGAGGCCCAGGCACTCTTTCTCTATATGAGCATACCACCGCTCAGTGGGAGTCATGGTCCTGGACGCATAGGCCACTGGAGCCCAGGACGAGGAGTCATCCTTCTGGAGGAGCACCGCACCAATGCCGTCCTGGCTGGCGTCCGTGGAGATTTTTGTCTCCCACTCTGGGTCAAAAAACACTAGTAGCGGAGCAGTGGTGAGCTTTGCCTTTAACCCGAGCCACTCTGCTTGATGTGTGGATAGCCACTGAATGGCAGTGGACTTCTTCACCAGATGCCTGGGAGCCGTGGTGTGTGATGCGAGGTTGGGAATGAACTTGCCCACTAAGTTAACCATACCCAGGAAGCGGAGTACCGCCTTTTTGTCTTTCAGGGTCTTCATGGTGTTGCTGGCCTTGACTTTGTCCGAGTCCGGTTGCAAGCCCTGCTGGTATATTTGATCACCCAAAAACTTGATTGATGACATGCCAAAGGAGCATTTGGCCTTGTTCAACTTGAGGCCGTTGGCATGTATGCGTCTAAAGACTTGTTGGAGATGAGATATGTTTTCCTCTGGGGTCGTGGAGCATATAATGATGCCATCAACAGGACTTCCGGTGACAGCGGGCAGGAGACAGCCGCACAGTGGAGGGCTCCCGTTCGGGAACGGCATTTTCGGGGCTTTAAGCCCAGTCCCAGGGTCCACGGAGGCGGCAAAAGCAGGGAGAAGGCACAGAGGAGGCACAGTGAAGGCACAGTAAAGAAAATGTCGAGGGTGAGCAAAAAAACGGCCGTAGAAAAAACAGCTGAAGGTCCGTCGGGAAGTAGAAAGGTCACCGCGGGGTCACCAAGGAAAATGGAGGCTGGAGCACCAGGGCTGAAGAAATAACTAAGGTGATGGCTGCAGAATTCGAAAGGCAGTTTACAAAATACATGGAGACAATGAGGAGGGAGATGAGGGAGGTTTTGAGTGTGCTGGTGGAGGAGGCGATTTCCCCGGTGACAATGGCGGTGGCGAGCGCAGTGGCGGAGGTGCGAGAGCAAGGGGAGGTGCTGAAGGAAGTGGAGGAGACATTATTGCAGCATGGTGATCAACTTACCTCGATGGGGAAGGAGATGCGGAAGGTGATGGAGATTAACAAGGATCTGCGAGGAAAAATGGAAGACCTGGAAAACAGATCCAGACAACAGAATTTGAGGATTGTGGGGCTGCCCGAAGGAGTTGAAGGGCTGAGGACGACGGAGTATTTTGCCGCAATGCTGGCGAAGCTATGGGGGGAGGGGAAGGATCCCTCCTGATATGAACTGGATCGGGCTGATCGGTCGTGGAGGCCTGTACCAAAGGCGAGTGAGCCGCCAAGGGTAGTGACTCTGTGCTTCCGTAGGTACATTGTGAAGGAGAAGGTCCTGTGCTGGGCCAAGCAGAAGCGGGTGGTGCAGTGGGCTGGAGCTGGTATACGTGTATACCAGGACTTTACGGTGGAGTTGGCAAGGAGGCGGGCTGCCTTCAACCGGGTGAAGAGGGCACTGTACATTAGCAAGGTGCAGTGCGGCATTGTATATCCAGCGAAGCTGAGGGTGACCTACAAGTTCAAGGACTTTTATTTTGGAACGGCGGAAGCAGCGGCGGGGTTTGCAAAGGCAGAAGGACTGTGGCAGAACTGAGAAATTGAGAAATGGTCATGTGCCAATGTAACCTCATGTCTGTATTTTGTTCTTTTTTGTTTCACTGCGTGCGGGTGTATGGGCTAAAGAAGCCAATGTTGTATATATTTGGACAAGGGAAGTGATGGGACTTTCACTCGAAATGAGGGTTCTTTGGGGTGTAGGTGGATATGCGGGGTTTGTGTGCTAAAAGGGGATCTCTGTGCTTTCCTATGGGCCGGGCAAGGGAGAATGGGACCCGGGCGGGGGCCTCCACGCTGTCCGGTTTAAGCTGGCCAGTGAACGGGAGTGAGGTGGGGGGAGGGGCTGCGGCCATGGGAGCCTGGCAGAACAGGGTCCGAGTGGTCTAGCCGGGGTAGAAAGTCGGGGGGAAGGAACCGAGGTTGGGGGGACGAGTTTTACAAGAGGCAGTGGACGGGAGGAGTTGGAGATGGGGGGATGGGGTTACAACTCTTGGGTATCATGTACGGTACTCTTTCAGAGGTTGGATGGCATTGAGTGTAGCGGGGTGGGGGGGGGGGGAGTGGACTCTATAGGTTAATGGTGACCATGGGCGGTCCCGGACTCCTTTTTCTTTTTCTCCTTTGTTTTTTGTTTCCACCGTGGTTGTTTTATTGGATGCATATATTGACAGGTGGGCCGTTGTTTGGGGTGGTGGGAGGATGGGATCGTTGGTATTGTTAAGGGGATTGATTTTGTATTTGTTACCGTTTACTGTTTGTGTGTGGGGTGTAAATTTTGAACGAAAATGTGAAAATGGAGAATAAAAAACATTTAAAAACTTTTTTAAAAATGACATCATCAACATAAACCTGCACACCCTCAATCCCCTCCAGCATCTGTTCCATGATCCTGTGAAAGATTTCAGAGGTTGAAACAATGCAGAGGACATGGCATGTATGCGCTGGATGAGATTGAGTAGCTTGCATGCATGGGCACCAAGCAGGGAAGCCTTGTCAGGCTTGACGATTCTGAATCGCAGTGTGGCTTTGATGGCCTTGTTGGCGACATGCAGGTGACAAGACCCTAAGGCAGTTATGGCATTGCCATTATAATCAAGCAGCTGGCAGGCAGGCGGAAGAATTTTTGGCTGCCTTTGGATGCGAGCAAGATCTGCTTGAAATATGAGATTGGCTGAAGCACCAGTGTCCAGCTTGAACCGGATGCTGCATTGGTTGACTTGTACGACAGCACGCCATTCGTCCGCAGAATCCACGTTGAGGATGGGTTGGCGTGTTGCTGAATTTGAGGAGGCCTTGTCATACGTGGTAATGATGCCCACACAATATGGGGACTCCAGGCAGTCGTCCTCTGGATCCGTGGTGTTACCAGGTTCCGAATCCAGCAGCTCTTGCTGCACACTTCGAACTCGTTTGCGTTGGAACTGGGATTGCTGGCCCACAATCGGAGGTGCAGACCTGCACAAGGCTGCATAATGGCCAGGCTTCCCACAATTTAAACATCGCCTGCCTCTTGCAGGGCATTGCCGCTTTAAGTGGGCGGTGCCACAGTTCGGGTACGTCATGAAGTTGACGTTGTTACGCACCGTGCGTCGTCACACATGCGCAGTGTGGTCAGTCGCCGCTCGCACCTGTGCAGTGTGGTCTTCGGCTGCTTCGTTCTCTCGTCGATGGTGCGCATGCGTGGGACCACGGGAAAAGCGCGCGAAATGGCCACCTTCATCGATGCTAAGGCGCCGCATTCGGGCGATGGCCTGTACACGCTCTGCCTCATGGGAGGCAAGTTGGTCCTGTTCTGCCTATTTAAGGCGGGAGTAGCGACTTTTCGCCTGTTCATGCACTTTACATGTCTCGATGGCTACTGGCAGGGTCATGTTTTTTATTTTTAGGAGCTGCTCCCGCAGGGCGTCGGAGTGGATGCCAAACACGATCTGATCCCTGATGAGGGAATCAGCGGTGTCACCGTAGTTGCAGGATTGCATTAATATGTGGAGATGAGTTAGAAAGGATTGGAAAGGTTCATCCTTACCCTGAAGGTGTTGCTGGAAGACATTGCGCTCAAAGCTCTCATTCGTTTTGACTTCACAGTGACTGTTGAATTTGGCTAATACGGTCTGGAACTTGGTCTTGTCCTCGCCGTCGGCAAAAGTGAACGAATTGAAGATTTGGATGGCCTGGTCCCCCGCAGTCGATAGGAGCAGTGCAATTTTTCTGGCATCGGACGCATCCTTGAGGCCCGAGGCCTCAATGTATAGACTGAATTTCTGCTTGAAGACCTGCCAGTTGGCACCGGGATTTCCGGAGATCCGGAGCTGTGGAGGGGCCTGGATCTTCTCCATGCCGCTGGAAGGTACGTGCTGGTCGTCACTGAATTATTCAAGGTAAATTACTTAGATGAAGTATACTCCTGGTATCATGTCGTGTTATTCACCCTGGGGTAACACGGACTGCAACAGGATGCAGATGAATGGTAAAGTATACACCACCAAACGTAGACGTTGGTTCAATACGATTTATTGAAATTCTATAACAATGCACACAGCTGGCTGTGGGTTGACACTCTACTATTCTAGGTGTACTAACTCTAACTTACTAGACCAGGCTAGTTCTGATCCATGTGTAGAAGGTGTTGACTGATATATACACCCTGTCACTACAGTTGTCACCAGTGGAAAGAGGCGTAGTGCTGATGCCTAGTGTGTTTTATAGTTGAAAGCCCCCCTCTGGTGTTCTGTCTGGTGATTGGTTGTGTTCTTTCCTGTATGTTGATTGGCTAACCTGGGTGTCTGTCACTGCCTGTTTTTACCTCATGATGTGCATGGGTGCATATTATGACAGAACCCTCGGAAGGCAACCGGCCCAGACGGGATCCCTGGTCGTGCACTCAGAGCCTGCGCGGACCAGCTGGCAGAGGTATTCACGAACATCTTTAACCTGTCCCTACCCCACTCCGAGGTCCCCACCTGCTTCAAGAAGACCACCATTATACCGGTGCCAAAGAAGAACCAGGCAACGTGCCTCAATGACTACCGTCCGGTAGCCCTGACTTCAGTCATAATGAAGTGCTTCGAGAGATTGATCATGAAGCGCATCACCTCCATACTCTCAGAACACCTTGATCCACTGCAATTCGCATACCGTCACAACGGGTCCACAGCAGACGCCATTTCCCTAGCCCTACATTCACCCCTAGAGCATCTCGACAACAATGACTCCTACATCAGACTCCTATTTATTGACTACAGCTCCGCCTTCAACACCATAATCTCAGCCAAGCTCATATCAAAGCTCCAAAACCTAGGACTTGGCTCCCCACTCTGCAACTGGATCCTCAATTTTCTGACCAACAGATCACAGTCAGTAAGAATGAACAACAACACCTCCTCCACAATAGTCCTCAATACCAGGGCCCCGCAAAGCTGCGTACTTAGCCCCCTACTCTACTCCCAGTACACACACGACTGCGGGGCAAAATCTGGTTCCAACTCCACCTACAAGTTTGCTGACGATACGACCATAGTAGGCCGGATCTCGAATAACGACGAGTCAGAATACAGGAGGGAGATAGAGAACCTAGTGGAGTGGTGCAGCGACAACAATCCCTCCCTCAATGCTAGCAAAACTAAAGAGGTGGTCATTGACTTCAGGAAGCAAAGTACTGTACACACCCCTGTCAGCATCAACGGGGCCGAGGTGGAGATGGTTAGCAGTTTCAAATTCCTAGGGGTGCACATCTCCAAAAATCTGTCCTGGTCCACCTACGTCGACGTTACCACCAGGAAAACACAACAGCGCCTATACTTCCTCAGTAAACTAAGGAAATTCGGCATGTCCACATTAACCCTTACCAACTTTTACAGATGCACAATAGAAAGCATCTTATCTGGCTGCATCACAGCCTGGTATGGCAACTGCTCGGTCCAGGACCGCAAGAAACTTCAGAGTCATGAACACCGCCCAGTCCATCACACGAACCTGCCTCCCATCCATTGACATCTCCCGCTGCCTGGGGAAAGCAGGCAGCATAATCAAAGACCCCTTCCACCATGCTTACTCACTCTTCCAACTTCTTCTTGTGGGCAGCACGGTAGCATTGTGGATAGCACAATTGCTTCACAGCTCCAGGGTCCCAGGTTCGATTCCGGCTTGGGTCCCTGTCTGTGCGGAGTCTGCACATCCTCCCCGTGTGTGCGTGGGTTTCCTCCGGGTGCTCCGGTTTCCTCCCACAGTCCAAAGATGTGCAGGTTAGGTGGATTGGCCATGATAAATTGCCCTTAGTGTCCAAAATTGCCCTTAGTGTTGGGTGGGGTTACTGGGTTATGGGGATAGGGTGGAGGTGTTGACCTTGGGTAGGGTGCTCTTTCCAAGAGCCGGTGCAGACTCGATGGGCTGAATGGCCTCCTTCTGCACTGTAAATTCTATGTTAAATTCTTTGTTAAATTCCATCGGGCAGGAGATACAGAAGTCTGAGAACACGCACGAACAGACTCAAAAACAGCTTCTTCCCCGCTGTTACCAGACTCCTAAATGACCCTCTTATGGACTGACCTCATTAACACTACACCCTGTATGCTTCATCCGATGCCGGTGCTTATGTAGTTACATTATATACCTTGTGTTGCCCTATTATGTATTTTCTTTTATTCCCTTTTCTTCCCATGTACTTAATGATCTGTTGAGCTGCTCGCAGAAAAATAAATTTCACTGTACCTCGGTGCACGTGACAATAAACAAATCCAATCCAATCCAGAGAAGGTTACAGTGTTGTTTCCCTCTGGTCTACTTGTCTTAAGAAAGCAAAAGACTGGAGTATAAATTCATTATAATAAATACTAAATTATTGACACCCACAAGTACGTACTTGAACAAAGCTGGGATATTGCCCAACTTTTTATTTCTATTGAGTTTCAGTTTGTTTCTTCTCTAATTTTTGTTTATAAACTTGGAGTTCAGCCATATGTTCACCACACCATTGAGTTTGAAGATGAATAGTCAAACGTAGCCATCTGCTGTGAGCCTGGATTTGGCCCTCGTTCGGTGGGAAAGTTGTCACTTCACCAAAAAGAAAACTGAACATCCAGTAACCAGACACATGTTCTACCAACGATCAAAGAAAGATAAACTGTACTCACAGTGACTTGAGAGTAACAAGGTGGTCAAACTGATCTTTGTGGATATAGTTCATCGGGTTATGCGATAAATTGCTGTAAAGCACCAGAAAATACATGAGAACTTGGGTACATTTTTCAAAACTTCTTTAAGGCCCGAGAAATATTTAACCTTAACATTCCAGTAAATCCCATGTTGTGAGTAGTTCAAAATTATTTTTCCACCTTCATTTTCTCTTCTGAAGTTATTTATTTCTTGTTAGGGCGATGGTCAGCCTCCTGTACCTACATTGCTCAAATAGCCTTTCTTTGTGTGGCGGTAGGTTAGTTGACAGTGGGACCATTCCAGCTGGAACTAATCTTTTGCTTGTCTAACTTTCATCAATACTCCTCCTGTCACCAATGAATGTCTACACATGGGCACTTTCCAGCAGGGGCCACTGGGCAGTGATCATGACTGGAACTTTTGCGGAATGTCCCTTCTTAGGGCACTGAGGCCATTTCTCAAACATCCAAATGTATTAATATTGAGATCAGCTAACTCAGCACAGACAGAAGAACTTTATGACCTTTATGGATCAGTTTCATACCAGACAGTGCATCTATCTACAGGGCCATGAGGAGAGCAAATCAAATCGCTTTGATAGCATTATGGCTGTCAAGTAACTGTTTTTTGTTGTGTGCATGAAATGACCGTTAAAGGAACACAAAAGGTATACATCCTTGGAATACTGTAAGATAACACACTGAGTGTCTATGCAGGATAGAGGAATTTGGTGACGATGGCCCTACATTGGATTGGTCCACGATTCTGCTTGGTAAAGTACTGCAGTGATTTGCCGTTGCCTTCTACAGTAAAAGTGACCTGGAAACTCTCCCACTCATACTGCCTGCCACCCAGCGTATTGGAAGGATTTGTAGCCTGATAATCAACCTGTTTGGCCATGTTAAGAACACATAGCCATCAATTCCTGAAGTGGGACTTGAACTCAGAGCTTCTGGCCCAGATGTGGTGATGCTACCACTGCACCAAAGACCTCTCTGCAAGATCCTTGTGCTTTAACAGCAGAACTACCAAGGCGACAAAGGAGCCACCCTATGAAGTGAAATGCATGCATGGAAATCTCAGGTGGAATTTAATGGCCATTCTAGGAATGGGCTGACAGGTTGGTGGGGAAAGGAGATAGGCAATAGAATCATATGCAATGCCAGCTTGCCTTTAGACCAATTGTGGCCTTTACATAGACAAATAATGGTCACCTCAGGGCCTCCTCCTGCTGCTGCTGTTATATTATCAGTGGCGGGAGGTGTTTGGGGGCTGAGGCGAGTCCCACCTGTTCAAGCACCCTGTGCCCAATGGAGGTCCCTCCCTCCTCTGTATGCCCTCCGTCTGCAGCCCTCAGCAGTGGATGTTGCTGCTGGTATTGCTGTTGGAAACAGGGCGCTTCTGGCCATATGATTAACCAGCATCTCTCGGCGGTTGGTCTTCATCCCAAGCAGAGACGTACTTACCTCTGACTTTTCAGCTGGGACAGTTGGGGCCACTGTCTCCTTGTAAAATTCCAGACATAGAAACAGGAATATGCCATTTAGCTCCTTGAGTCTATTCTGCCTGGCCTAATGCTCTGGAGACATGGGTTCACGGTGACCATGAAACTATCATTGATTGTTGTAAAATCCAACTGGTTCACTCATTTCCTTTTGGGATGGAGATCTGCCATCTTTACCTGGTCTGGCCTACATATGACTCCAGACACACAGTAATATGCTTGACACTTAATTGTCCTCTAAATGACCTGACACCACTCAGTTCGAGGACAATTAGGGCCAGCAAAGCCCCACACCTCATGAATGAATTTTAAAAAACACTATGGGATACAACCATGGGCTGGTTTAGCACAGTGGGCTAAACAGCTGGCTTGTAATGCAGGACAATGCCAGCAGTGCGGGTTCAATTCCTGTACCGGCCTTCCCGAACAGGCGCCAGAATGTGGCGACTAGGGGCTTTTCACAGTAATTTCATTGAAGCCTACTTGTGACAATAAGCGATTATTATTAACCATAGTTTGTGTATTCGATCCTCACAATTTAATCCTTGGGCCTGAATTTTCCTTGAGAGAGAATGAAAATAGGCAATTTGACCCCCTGACACAAATATAAGTGACAGATGAGAGGCTTTTCGGCCTGTTTTTCCCATTCTGCACAGAACCCTGGGCGTCATTCTCCGACCCCCCGCCGGGTCGGAGAATGGCCGTTGGCCGCCGTGAATCCCGCCCCCGCCGAAGTCTCCGCTCCCGGAGATTGGGCGGGGGCGGGAATCCGGCCGCGCCGGTTTGCGGGACCCCCCGCTGGATTCTCCGGGCCGGATGGGCCGAAGTCCCGCCCAGGAATTGCCTGTCCCGCCGACGTAAATCAAACCTGGTATTTACCGGCGGGACCAGGCGGCGTGGGCGGGCTCCGGGGTCCTGGGGGCGATCTGACCCCGGGGGGTGCCCCCACGGTGGCCTGGCCCGTGATCGGGGCCCACCGATCCGCGGGCGGGCCTGTGCCGTGGGGGCACTCTTTCCCTTCCGCCTCCGCTCCGGCCTCCACCATGGCGGAGGCGGAAGAGACTCTCCCCACTGCGCATGCGCGGAAACTGACAGCGGCCGCTGACGCTCCCGCGCATGCGCTGGGAAACTGACAGCGGCCGCTGATGCTCCCGCGCATGCGCCGCATTTCCGCGCCAGCTGGCGGGGAAACAAACGCCATTTCCGCCAGCTGGCGGGGCGGAAATCCCTCCGGTGTCGGCCTAGCCCCTCAATGTTGGGGCTAGGCCGCCAAAGATGCGGAGTCTTCCGCACCTTTGGGCCGGCGCGATGCCCGTCTGATTGGCGCCGGCTTTGGCGCCAGTCAGCGGACATCCCGCCGTTGGGGGAGAATTTCGCTCCCTATGTTTCCCCCAGACCTAGTAAAATGTGTCCTATTATGGACTTAATCCAGCCACTTAATTCCCCGAGGGAACATTCTGTATAAATAATTGATTCCAAGAGTAATCAAGCAAAATTGATGAATATCCATCCATCTTTTCATCTCTATTATTTAACTCTGGCTTGCTGCCATCCACAAACTACATTCATGTAAACTCCCACAATTTCTCCTCCAGCATTTGCTGCAGAAAAACTAAGTGCAGCATTTTGGCATTTTAGTTTATACTAATTCCTATAACCTTCACTCCACTATCTGAGGTCAAACATAGAAGTCACTGTACAAAATTAGCGAAGCAATGCCATTGTTAAGTTGCTGATTGCAGTTGGGTCCTACAAACACATTGTTTTAATTTTAATTTGATGGGGGGGTTGCTATCATATGCTTTCTGAAACAGTGCGCAGAATCATTCAGAGCGGGCTATACTTGGAATGGGATTGGAGGCTCCAGGTTAGAGATGGACAGGGGCCACAAAAAGTTTCTTGGAACATGATAATCCTTTTGCTGTTGGAACCAAAGATCTGCTATCAATGGAGAACAACTGATCAAGAATGAATAATGGGAATGGATATTTTTGGGGTTTGCTTAATTACCTTTGGGGGCTGGGACATATTCTACAGAAGTAGTGGGCGGAATGGAATTGATAGCAGTGCGCACGGCACAACGTGACCAGTAGATGCCGGGAGTAGGAATTAACGGGTATTTTTCAAATTGGCAGGCAGTGACTAGTGGGGTAGTAAGGACCCCAGCTATTCACAATATATATTACTGATTTAGATGAGGGAACAAAATGTAATATCTCCAAATTTACTGATGACACCAAGTTGTGTGGGAGGGTGAGCTGTGAGGAGGATGCAGAGGTCCTTCAGTGTGATTTGGCCAAGTTGAGTGAGTGGGCAAATGAATGGCAGATGCAGTATAATTTGGAGAAATGCGAGGTTATCCACTTTGGTAGCAAAAGCAAGAAAGCAGACTATTATCTCAATGGCCATAAATTAGGAGGGGATTGTGCAATGAGACCTAGGTGTCTTCTTACACCAGTCACTGAAGGTAAGCATGCAGGTACAGTAGGCGGTAAAGAAGGCAAATGGTTTGTTGGCAAGAGAATTCAAGTACAGGAACAGTGATGTCTGCTGCAATTATACAGGGCCTTGGTGAAGCCACACCTGGAATATTGTATGCAGTTTTGGTCTCCTTATCTGAGGAAGGATGTTCTTGCTCTGGAGGGATTGCAACAAAGGTTTAGCAGATTGATTCCTGAGATGGCGGGATGACGTATGAGGAGGGATGGAAATGGTTAGGATTTTATTCGCTGGAGTTCAGAAGAATGAGGGAGGATCTCATAGAAACCTATAAAATTCTAACAGGACTAAACAAGGTAGGTGCAGGAAGGATGTTCCCGATGGTGGGTGTGTCCAGAACCAGGGGTCACGGTCTGAGGATATGGGGCAGACCATTTCGGACAGAGATGAGAAGACATTTCTTCACCCAGAGAGTGGTTGACCAGTGGAATTCATTATCAGAAAGTAATTGAGGCCAAAACATTGCATGTTTTCAAGAGAGTTAGATGCAGCATTTAGGGAGACGGGATCAAAGAATATGGGGGGAAAGCGGGATTAGGCTATTGAGTTGGATGATCAGTCATGATCAAAATGAATGCCGGAGCAGGCTTGAAGGATTGAATGGCCTCCTCCTGCTCCTATCTATGTTTGTATGAGATCCCACTTCCGGGATCTACCCGGTCTGCCATGCCTCGCGAGATCCAAGGATGGCACTGCTACCTGGGTGTCTGCCTGGCACTGCTAAAGTGCCCACATGGCACTGCCAAGGAGCCAAGCTGGCAATTCTTTGCATGCCAGTGATTGGGCTGGGGTGAGCCCTTTGCAGGTGTAGGGGGCCATGGGGACCTCCTGAAAGTGAGTTGGGGCGACTTCTGGTTGCGGCGATGCACTGCTAAGCCGCACGTTTCGACAGCTCCCGTTCTAACGGACTTTTGGGCTCTTTCTGGGAGCCCCAACGGAATTTTTTTTGGACCAAACCCAGTGTGGGGTGACGAAGGAAGTGTATGGAAAGGATCGGTGATAGTGGCCAGATTGCGAAGGATCCTTTGGAGCAGCGGCAGAGAAGAGAAGGAAGAAGCAAGATGGCGACGGATGGAGCCCAGACGACATGGGGCCCGGACCAGCAGGAATTCCTCCAACGGTGTGTGGAGGAATTAAAGAAGGAAGTGCTGGGGCTGATGTTATTGGCAATCGAAGGGCTAAAAGAAACGCAAAAGGCCCAGGCGATAGAGCTCCGTGGGGTGAAGGCGAAGGCATCTGAGAACGAGGATGAGATTCTGGGCCTAGCGGTAAAAATGGAGACGCATGAGGCGCTACATAAGAGGTGTATCGAAAGGCTCGAAGTCCTGGAGAACAGCTCGAGGAGAAAGAACCTCCGGATTCTGGGTCTCCCCGAGGGAGTGGAGGGAGCTGACGTTGGGGCTTATGTGAGCATGATGCTCCATTCGCTAATGGGAGCTGAGGCCCCCTCGGGCCCCCTGGAGGTAGAAGGGGCTCACCGTGTCCTTGTGAGGAGACCAAAGGCTGGAGAACCACCTAGGGCGATAGTGGTGAGATTTCACCGCTTCACCGACAGAGAGGCGGTTTTGAGCTGGGCCAAGAAGGTACGGAGCAGCAGGTGGGGCACTGCGGTGATACGAGTGTATCAGGACTGGAGCGCGGAGGTGGCGAGAAGGAGGGCGAGCTTTAATCGGGCCAAGGCGGTGCTTCACAAGAAGAAAATAAAGTTTGGGCTGCTGCAGCCGGCGCAATTGTGGGTCACGCACCAAGGCAAACATTACTACTTTGAAACGTCGGATGAGGCATGGACCTTCATCCAAGAAGAGAGATTGGACCAGAACTGAGGGACTGATGCTGTAGGGGAGACGACGGTGCCGATGTTTAGAAATGTAAATTGGGGAATGGGAGGTTCACAGTATCGGGACGATAGACGGGGTTTTTTCTCTTCTTGACAGGGGGACACTGAGAAATGTGGGCGTCGGTGGAAGAAGGGACTGAGGGGGGGGATGGGGAATGGGGGAGCTGCGCCCTGGGGGCGGGGCCGATCCAGGAAAGCGCGGGTTTTTTCCCGCGCTAGGGAAATGATGGCAGGAAGATAGGCGCAAGAAGGATGAGAGTTCCACACACGGGGTGGGTCAAGGAGAGAGCGGGGGATGCCGGGGTCAGTTGGAGTCAGCTGACTTTCGGAAGCATCATGGGGGGAGTAACCATGCTAGATGGGGATCTAGCGGAGGGGCGGGGGGTCAACTGGGTTGCTGCTGGGAGCGAGAGGGAGCTGGCAAGGGAAGAGGTGGTCGGGACGGGAGTGCGCCGCTTGGGGGACGAGTGGGTGCGCGGGACCTGGACGGGGGACTGGCCTAGAATAGGGGATGGCTAATCGGCGGGGGGGGGGGGGGGGGGGGGGGGGACCCAATCCGGCTGATCACGTGGAATGTGAGAGGCCTAAATGGGCCGATTAAGAGGGCCCGAGTGTTCGCGCACTTAAAAGGACTGAAGGCAAACGTGGTCATGCTTCAGGAGACGCATCTGAAGGTGGCGGATCAGGTTAGGTTAAGGAAAGGATGGGTGGGACAGGTGTTCCACTCAGGGTTGGACGCGAAAAATAGAGGGGTGGCGATATTGGTGGGGAAACGGGTGTTGTTCGAGGCTAGGAATATAGTGGTGGACAACGGTGGTAGATATGTGATGGTGAGTGGTAGATTGCAGGGAAAGGAGGTTGTGCTGGTAAATGTATATGCCCCGAACTGGGACGACGCGGGATTTATGAAGCGGATGCTGGGACGTATCCCGGACCTGGAGGTGGGAAGCCTGGTAATGGGGGGGGGGATTTCAATACTGTGCTGGATCCAGGGTTAGATCGGTCTAGATCCAGGACCGGAAGAAGGCCGTCAGCGGCCAAGGTGCTCAGGGGGTTCATGGAGCAAATGGGGGCAGTGAATCCGTGGAGATTTGCCAGGCCGTTGGCCAAAGAGTTCTCCTTTTTCTCCCATGTCCATAAGGTATACTCCCGGATAGATTTCTTTGTTTTGAGCAGGGCACTGATTTCGAGGGTGGCAGGAACGGAGTATTCGGCCATAGCCGTTTCAGACCATGCCCTGCACTGGGTGGATCTGGAACTAGGAGAGGAGAGGGAACAGCGCCCACTCTGGCGACTGGATGTGGGACTGTTGGTGAATGAGGCGGTCTGTGGAAGGGTGCGGGGATGTATTGAGAGGTACCTGGAGGCCAATGATGACGGTGAGATCCAGGTGGGAGTAGTATGGGAAGCGCTGAAGGCGGTGGTTAGGGGAGAGTTGATCTCCATTAGGGCTTACAAGGAGAAAAAAGAGGGCAAAGAAAGGGAGATATTAGTGGGGCAGATTTTGAGTGTGGATAAAAGATATGCGGAGGCCCCGAATGAAGGACTATATAGAGAGAGGCGAAGACTTCAGACGGAGTTTGACCTGCTGACCACAGTGAAGGCAGAGGCACAGTGGAGGAAGGCACAGGGGATGAGATACGAATATGGGGAAAAGGCGAGCCGGCTGCTGGCCCACCAGCTTCGTAAGAGGATAGTGGCGAGGGAAATAGGGGGAGTCAGGGATGAAATTGGAACTACGGAGCGAAGAGCAGGGAAGGTAAATGAGGTGTTTAAGACCTTTTATGAGAGGCTATATAGGTCCCAACCCCCGGAGGGAAAAGAGGGGATGCAACAGTTTCTGGACCAACTAAGGTTCCCGAGGGTGGAGGAGCAGGAGGTGGCAGGTCTGGGGGCGTCAATTGGGATGGATGAGGTGACTAAAGGGCTGGGGAACATGCAGGCAGGGAAGGCCCCGGGACCAGGCGGGTTCCCGGTGGAATTTTACAGGAAATATGTGGACTTGTTGGCCCCGCTGCTGGCGAGAACCTTTAACGAGGCCAGAGAAGGGGGGACTCTACCCCCGACAATGTCGGAGGCGACGATATCGCTAATCCTGAAGCGGGATAAAGATCCGCTGCAATGCGGGTCATATAGGCTTATCTCGCTCCTGAATGTGGACGCCAAGTTGCTGGCAAAAGTGCTAGCGACGAGGATCGAAGATTGTGTCCCGGGGGTGGTACATGAAAACCAGACAGGGTTTGTAAAGGGGAGACAACTAAATGTCAACATGCGACGGCTGTTGGGGGTGATAATGATGCCCCCAGTGGAGGGGGAGGCAGAGATAGTGGTAGCGATGGATGCAGAGAAGGGTAGAGTGGGAGTATTTATGGGAGGTGTCGAGGAGGTTTGGGTTCGGGGAGAGGTTTGTCAGTTGGGTCAAACTCATCTATGGGGCCCCAGTGGCAAGTGTAGTCACAAATCTACAGGGAATATCTTTAGATATATGCAAGTGAGGGCGTTTACGAGGCAACAGATGAGGGAATTTCCGCTGCTCCCGACACAGGGGATCCAGGATAGAGTGATTTTGGGGGTATGGGCAGCACGGTAGCCTTGTGGATAGCACAATTGCTTCACAGCTCCAGGGTCCCAGGTTCGATTCTGGCTTGGGTCACTGTCTGTGCGGAGTCTGCACATCCTCCCCGTGTGTGCGTGGGTTTCTTCCGGGTGCTCCGGTTTCCTCCCACAGTCCAAAGATGTGCAGGTTAGGTGGATTGGCCATGATAAATTGCCCTTAATGTCCAAAATTGCCCTTAGTGTTGGGTGGGGTTACTGGGTTATGGGGATAGGGTGGCGGTGTTGACCTTAGGTAGGGTGCTCTTTTCAAGAGCCGGTGCAGACTCGATGGGCTGAATGGCCTCCTTCTGCACTGTAAATTCTATGATAAATCGGCAGAGATCGGAGTATTTTCGGTTACATAGGGGAACAAGGCAGGGGTGCCCCCTGTCCCCACTACTGTTCGCGTTGTCAATTGAACCACTGGCCATAGCGTTGAGAGACTCCAGGAAATGGAGGGGGGTGGTTAGAGGGGGAGAGGAACACCGAGTGTCACTCTACGCAGATGACCTACTGTTGTATGTGGCCGATCCTGTGGAGGGGATGACAGAGGTTATGCAGATATTGAGGGAGTTTGGAGATTTTTCGGGATATAGGCTTAATATGGGGAAGAGTGAGCTTTTCGTAGTACACCCCGGGGATCAGGGAAGAGGGATAGATGCCCTGCCGTTAAGGAGAGTGGAAAGGAGCTTCCGATATTTGGGGATTCAGGTAGCCAAGAGCTGGGGAACTCTACACAAACTCAATCTGACGCGGCTGGTGGAGCAGATGGAGGAGGATTTCAAGAGGTGGGTTATGCTGCCGCTCTCACTGGCGGGCAGAGTGCAGGCGGTAAAGATGATGGTCCTCCCAAGGTTTCTTTTTGTGTTTCAATGTCTCCCCATTTTGATCACTAAGGCCTTTTTTAAGAAAATAGATAGGAGTGTTATGAGTTTCGTGTGGGCAGGGAAGACCGCGAGGGTAAGAAGGGGGTTCCTGCAGCCCAGCAGGGACAGAGGGGGACTGGCGCTGCCGAATCTGGACGTCTATTACTGGGCCGCCAATGTGGCGATGGTTTGCAAGTGGATGAGGGAGGGAGAGGGGCCGGCGTGGAAGAGGCTGGAGATGGCGTCCTGTAAAGGAACGAGCCTAAAGGCGCTGGTGACGGCGCCGCTACCGCTTTCCCTGAAAAGGTATACTACGAACCCAGTGGTGGTGGCAACCTTAAGGATCTGGGGGCAATGGAGGCGACATAGGGGTGTGACGGGTGCCTCGGTGTGGTCCCCGATTAGGAACAACCATAGGTTTGTCCCAGGAAGGATGGACGGAGGGTTCCAGAGCTGGCATCGGGCAGGAATTAGGAGATTGAGAGACTTGTTTATTGATGGGGAGTTTGCGAGCCTGGGAGCGCTGGAGGAAAAGTATGAATTGCCCCCGGGGAATATCTTTAGATATATGCAAGTGAGGGCGTTTACGAGGCAACAGGTGAGGGAATTTCCGCTGCTCCCGACACAGGGGATCCAGGATAGAGTGATTTTGGGGGTATGGGTCGGAGAGGGCAAAGTGTCCGAAATATATCAGGAGATGAGAGACGAAGGGGAAGCGCTGGTAGAGGAGCTGAAAGGAAAATGGGAAGAAGAGCTGGGGGAGGAGATAGAGGAGGGGCTGTGGGCTGATGCCCGAAGTAGGGTAAATTCCTCTTCCTCGTGTGCCAGGCTTAGCCTGATACAATTCAAGGTTCTGCACAGAGCACACATGACGGGAGCAAGACTGAGCAGGTTCTTCGGAGTGGAGGACAGGTGCGGGAGGTGCTTGGGAAGCCCGGCGAACCGCACACATATGTTCTGGTCGTGTTCGGCACTGGATGAGTACCGGAGGGGAGTGGCAAGAGTGATTTCAAAGGTGGTGAAGGTCCGGGTCAAGCCAGGCTGGGGGTTAGCTATATTTGGGGTAGCGGACGAGCCGGGAGTGCAGGAGGCGAAAGAGGCCGATATTCTGGCTTTTGCGTCCCTGGTAGCCCGGCGAAGGATCTTACTTATGTGGAAGGAAGCAAAACCCCCCGGCGTGGAGGCCTGGATAAACGGCATGGCAGGGTTCATAAAACTGGAACGGATGAAGTTTGCGTTGAGAGGATCGGTTCAGGTGTTCTCCAGGCGGTGGCAACCGTTCCTTGACTATCTCGCGGAACGTTAAGGGAAAATAGATCGTCAGCAGCCCAGAGGCCAGAGGGGGGGGGGGGGGGGGGAGAGCACTATTTCTTGTTAATTTGCGAGTTCACTATTTTATTTAAATAATGTTACTTATTAGTCATTGTGTTATCTCTTATATTGATTTGTAAAGTGGAAAAATTGTGTTTGAAAACTTTAATAAAATGGTTTTTTTTAAGTGAGTTGGGGCTTGGGGGGGGGCATTTGGGGGTTGTGTCGTGGGATCGAGAGATTGGGACACTATTTTAAAATGGCATCCCGATCTCTCACTGCACTGAGGAGGTCCGGCCAATGGTGCTCCTCAGTGCACAAAACAGGGCTAAGTGCGGCCTCATCGGGGAATTCCGACTGAGGCCCCTGATCTATCTGGATGGACATTGGATAGCGGGGCAGGTATCACTGTGAGCGCTGGGAAACACCCGGCTAATCCTGCGCACTACGGGACTCTGTCCCCATTCAGGTAGATCGCGGCCAGTGAGATAGATTATTTGAGAAAGTGAATGCTGCAGGACCTGTGAAAGAACAGGTTTGATGCGGCAAATGACCAATTCTTGGCCCATGTTTTCTCATCATCTTAATAATGGAGAAGACCAAAGTATGACTGAATATTAGGAAAAGAGTAAACATTGTGAAATGCAGTAACTTACAGCTGTTGGAGATGTTCAAAGTCTCTGAATATCGAGGGAGACAATTCCTGAATCTGATTCGAAGACAAGTCCCTTAGAAAGAAAAGCAGACAAAACCTTTGAATAAATTAGTGCAGCACAAAACACATTGGGCTGAAGTTCTGGGATCTTAGTTTGTACAAGTGTGGTGAAGCAAAATTCATATCCATCTTATCCCAAAGATGGAGACCCCATTCCCAATCACAGGGATGGTTTCATTTGTATGGCTAGGATGTGTTCATCGTGTTCACCAGGGTATTACAGTGATATTCCGAGCAACCAGCCAGGCAGGAGGTGTGGTACTGAAAATAAATTTTAAATGAGTCAGCCCAAACCAGTTACATCAGTTTGTTTGAGAGAAGCATTAGGAAGAGGATGTTGGGCATGCCAACTAGCTGCCAACTAATCTAGAGACTTTTAAACTATTAACAAAGTTGGTTGTTGAGTTACAATTCAACTAACCTCATATTAAAAAGGCTGCACAATGTAAAGTGATGGCAATGTTAAAAATAAAGAATGAAATAGACAGTGTGTGAAGAACATGTCAACGAAAGAACGAGGGAAAAGAACCCGGGACAATTATCCCCAGAAGAGTGAGATATATTGTGAAGGATTAAATGTTCATAAAGGCCACATTTTCAGGTATCGTGATGCCAATTACCAGATGGTGGATATTCTGAGGTCAATCAATAGTTATAGTCAGTGGAGTACCTAGCTGGTGCCATGAGTTTCAGGACAGCATGTAAGAAGTACTAATGATGATGTCTATACACAAAATAGCAACACATCAAAGTTTCACTCAACCTGAAACATTAAGTAATTCATGGTTTGAGAAGATACATTTTAATGTAAGAGTAGGAATGAAGGTTCATACCACTGTCTGGAATCTAGTGTCAGGAACCATAAAGAAGGAGGGTGCTAACGGGAGACCAAAGTATCAGAGAAATGAAGTGGTACAGCCAATAATCTAATAACCCAAAGCTAAGATCTACAATGCAGGAGACTATCAGGGTTGAAAAGTGGACAGAACATCAGATTACTACCTGGGGCAAAGCATTCCACATCTCAAAAACTCTTTGCAAGAAGGAAGTTTAATCTCCGCTGCTCTCATTTGTACTTAATGAGTAAGTTGAGATCATGGCCTTTTATCTTTAATTTACCAAGCAAACATGACCAATGATCTTTTTGTTCACTCTCTTCACAATTTTGAATGCCAATCAAAATGTCTCCAACTATCCCTTGCCTAACTGGAAGTAGTGAGGCAAAATTGTAGTAACTCTCCTATTGGGCTCGTGATAGACTCACACAGCATAGACCAGGGATTAAACCTGGGCCATTCCTAATCATCTAACCACACTCTTAACCTTGAAAGCTGAGCTACTGGTGGAACAACCAATGGGTCAGTATTAAATACTCAAGAGCTGTACACTCAGATTTTACATTTAAAAGTCAAATTGCAAAAATTACTTTTCCTCCCAATTTACAAATGAACCGTTTAACTGAATAATGTCATGGAGACTTCAAAGAAAATGGAGATTGTGGCTGTAGTGAAGTGAAGTGGGCTTTAATCCTTGAAATATTAGAAAGTGATCTTCCTCTGCTCGCAGTGTGCAAGCTCAACAAGTACAGAGCACAGCAGAAATAAACCCAGGGCTCATCTACCAAACCAGCTCTTGGGCCTAATTAAAATAACGGTAGCATCATAGGATCACATCTGGAGATTTACTATTGGCTGCAGCCATGGCAGAAGGAAACAAAGAACAAAGAAAAGTATAGCATAGGAGCATGCTCTTCGGTCCACCAAGCTGTGCCACTCATGATGCCTTAACTAAAAAAAACACCTTCTGCCCTTACTCGGTCCATATCCCTCTATTTCCTCCCTATTCATGTATCCATCCAGATGCCTCTTAAATGTTGCTAATGTGCCTGCTTCCACCACATCTTCTGGCTGCGCGTTCCAGGCACCCACCATTCTGCGTGAAAAACCTACCCCGCAC
This sequence comes from Scyliorhinus torazame, assembly GCF_047496885.1. Lineage (NCBI taxonomy): Eukaryota > Metazoa > Chordata > Chondrichthyes > Carcharhiniformes > Scyliorhinidae > Scyliorhinus > Scyliorhinus torazame. Next base: position 301,468,868 of record NC_092711.1, on the reverse strand, counting down.
ATCGCCCTTAAACTTTCCCCCTCTCACCTTGAACCTGTGCCCCCTTGTAATTGACACTTCCACCCTTGGAAAAAAGCCTCTGACTATCCACCCTGTATATGCCTCTCATAATAATAATCGTAATAATAACCTCTATTATTGTCACAAGTAGGCTTACATTAACACTGCAATGAAGTTACTGTGAAAATCCCCTAGTCACCACATTCCGGTGCCTGTTCGGGTACACAGAATTCAGAATGTTCAATTCACCGAACAAGCACACTTGTGTAGACCTCTATCATGTCTCCCCTCAGCCTCCGTCTTTCCAGTGAAAACAGTCCTAGTTTATTCAACCTCATAGCCAACACCCTCGAGACCAGGCAACATCCTGGTGAACCTTCTTTGCACTCTCTCCAAAGCATCCACATCCTTCTGATAATGTGGTGACCGGAACTGCACGCAATTGTCCAAATGCGGCCTAACCAAGGTTTTATATAGCTGCAACATGATTTCCCAACTCTTGTACTCAATGCCCTGGCTGATGAATGCAAGCATGCCATATGTCTTCTTAATCACCTTGGCGACCTGTGACTTTTAGGGAACTGTGGACCTGCATGCCCAGATCCCTCTGTATGTTAATGATCCAAAGGGTTATGCCATTTACAGTATAATTCATAACTAGATTTGATGCTCCAAAATTCATCACCTCACATTTGTCCGGATTAAACTCCATCTGCCATTTCTGTGCCAAAATCTCCAATCTATCTATATCCTGTTGTACCCTCTGACAAACCTGGATGCTTCTGAAGGTACCAGCACCACTGAAGGGCTGCTGCAACTAAATCCCAGTGAAGACCAGAAGGATTTATGTTAATGGAGCAAGATTATTATCTGGATAGTTTCCGAGTAAGAATGCTGAGCTTTAAGATTAACATTTGAGTGTCAGGAGTTGTGAATTGCATATCTGGTCCTGCTATTTTTTTCAAAATTTCTGAATGTGTTTGTGAAAGCCATCTCACAGCATAGCTGCAATGGGGGCATATTTTGTGGAGTCTTTGGGAGGAGTGGGGCCTAATCACACTGGCAAGTACGGCTTTACAGACATCGGACCTCCCCCCCCACATTGATGGCATGTTTCCCCCCGCCCTCCAACGGAACATTGATCACCGGCCTGATCCCCCCTCCCCTGCACCACAAACATTAATTGCTGGCATTGGAGCCCTTCCAGTGCCAGGGCACTGCCCTGACAGGTCCCTGACCATTCGGAAGCTACAATGACCTCCGAGCCCCCCGACATGGTCATCACATCTGGTCTCCGTTAGTGGAGGCCAGCAATGATTCCTGTGTCATGCCGAAAGGTGGGAACAAAGCACTTTCCCGGAAGATTCGGCATCAAGGTGACTGCACATTCAAATCTATTTAAATGCATTTAGGTTCATGCCTTCATTGGGCGTAGCATAGCCGGAACATCACCCCCTCAATGTCTATTTTTTTTATTGCATCCATTTTTAGGCACTATTTGGGAGTAGGTTAGAGGAAAGTCTCCCTTTATAATTTTAATTGAGTACATGTGGATTATTAAAGTGAAAAATGTTGAGGAATTATAGTCAAAAGATTTAGCCAAAGAAATACTTACAGTTCTACCATGAGTGGCATTGTTGAGAATGCATCTTCCTTAATATATCTGATTTTATTGTTGCGGAGAACCCTATAAGAAAGAAAATACTCTGATTAGAATGAAAAATTACTAATTCAAGATGTAAGTTTAAATAAAAAAGCATCTTTGAAAAATATTGGTGTATAGTCTCAAGCAAAATGTCTGATTCTCATTTTCATTAACTTCAATGGCAAGAAAATCAACAGAAGTAAAATTTGAGTTGTGTGTGAAACAGGCCCAGTTTACATGATCATAGAAAGCCAATCATTTTATCGAAATTGCACAAACACAGGCAACTAATTCAGGACTGGATTTCCCCTGTGGGCTTCTGAATCCCACTCTCAGCTTAAATGGGGTCATAAACCCGCACTGTCGGGGAAACCGTCACTGCATTCCCCTGGAGCCGCTAATTAACGGCCAGAGGATAGGCTTACTGTCCAATTAATGTGGGGGGGGGGGGGGGTATCAATGGCCTTTCATGGCAAAAAGAAGTGGCAAGGTTCCTTGAAAGGTGGGAGAGGCAGAAGACACTTCAAAATGGAAATGCCCTCTTTCCAACTTTTAAAAATTTAAACTGAAAAATAGCTTAATTTTGCAGCTAGGCAACCACTGCAGGGATGGGCGAGCACCTCCACAGGGCAGCCTGTGGCTATTGTTGCACCTAGGCAGGTAGGGATGGTCTTCAGACCTGGCTGGAGAATTGATCCCCTGAATTCCCACCGGGTGCTAGGCTACTTCCAAGCAGCTAACCTGGGCCCCATCACTGACACAGACCTTGAGATCAAATGGGACATTCCAGGCAGCCTTGTTAATTTGGCCAGAAGTGGTTCTTAATAAACTGGATCGGCTACCAGTTTGTGTGTGGCAAGTGGCTTTGTCACATCACCCCCGCTCTCACATCCTGTCCTTGGCAAAATGGCTCAAGGGTGGGATGGAGTCCACGAGGCCAGCATCACTATTTTTAGTTCCTCCAGCTTCTGATCCTGGTCCTGTCAGGGGCTTAAAATCACGTTCATTTGTATACTTCAGTTGACGTGTTTGAATAACATTTCCTTCACTGCACACAGATCACAGCCCTTTCACGTTTCCTAATGTAACAATATTATGGAACGTAAAAGTATATCTCAGTTAAATGAGTTGAGAGGGATTTGTGGACTTCCAGACTTGACCTCACTGAGCAGCCAGGAAAGAGCTGAGTAGGAGGATTTCAACTTTTCTAATGGTTGTGCTGTAGGCAGGAAGGATAAATTGGACTTGGAATGGGTGCAGTGTAGATTTACCAGTACAATACCAAGTTTAAAGTGATTAAATTATGGGGACACGTTTCCCTTGAGTATAGCAGATTTAGGGGTGATCTAATTGAAGTAATCAATAAGATTAAAGGAGGGATAGGACAGGTAGAGATAAGCTGTTTGCTTGGCCATTTAATGGTAATGTCAGAAAACCCTTCTTCACATACAGAGTACTCGAAATCTGAAACTCGCTCCCCTAAAATGTTGAGATTGCGGTCAATTGAAAATTTCAAAACTGAGTTTTCTTTTCTTGGGCAACTATTAAGGATTTGGAACCAAGGTGGTTTGATTGAGATATAGATTAACCATGATCTAAGTGAATGACAGAACAGACTCGAGGCTGAATGGCCTACACCTGTTACTAAGCAAACAAAGGGTAGTCATGAATAGGTCTTTCACTGGTTGGGTTGGTGGTATCCAACGAGTGGTGTGCCACAGGGATTCATGCTGGGGCCTCAAACTTTTACAATCGTGTTTTCGGGATCCTTAAGGGGGAGGGGGAGCAGCTCCAACGACATAGGTAGGAAAAGGGATAGGGATGTAAGGCAATAATTCAGGGAGTTAGGGTGGAAACTTAGATCTAGGACAAACAGAGTTATTATCTCTGGGTTGTTACCCATGCTTCGTGATAGCTGGACGAGGAATAGGGAAAGAGGAGTTGAACGCGTGGCTACAGGGATGGTGCAGGAGGGAGGGTTTCAGATTTCTGGATAATTGGGGCTCAGTCTGGGGTCGGTGGGACCTCTACAAACGGGATGGTCTACACCTGAACCAGAGGGGTACCAATATCCTGGGGGGAAAATTTGCTAATGCTCTTCGGGAGGGTTTAAACTAGTTCAGCAGGGGCTTGGGAACCTGAATTGTAGCTCCAGTATACAGGAGGTTGAGAGTAATGAGGTCATGAGTAAGGTTTCAAAGTTGCAGGAGTGTACCGGCAGGCAGGAAGGTGGTTTAAAGTGTGTCTTCTTCAATGCCAGGAGCATCCGGAATAAGGTGGGAGAACTTGCGGCATGGGTTGGTACCTGGGACTTCAATGTTATGGCCATTTCGGAGACATGGATAGAGCAGGGACAGGAATGGTTGTTGCAGGTGCCGGGGTTTAGATATTTCAGTAAGCTCAGGGAAGGTGGTAAAAGAGGGGGAGGGGTGGCATTGTTAGTCAAGGACAGTATTACGATGGCAGAAAGGACGTTTGATGAGGACTCGTCGATTGAGGTAGTATGGGCTGAGGTTAGAAACAGGAAAGGAGAGGTCACCCTGTTAGGGGTTTTCTATAGGCCTCCGAAAAGTTCCAGAGATGTAGAGGAAAGGATTGCAAAGATGATTCTGGATAGGAGCGAAAGCAACAGGGTAGTTGTTATGGGGGGCTTTAACATTCCAAATATTGACTGGAAACGCTATAGTTCGAGTACTTTAGATGGGTCCGTTTTTGTCCAATGTGTGCAGGAGGGTTTCCTGACACAGTATTTAGATAGGCCAACGAGATGCGAGGCCATATTGGATTTGGTACTGGGTAATGAACCAGGACAGGTGTTAGATTTGGAGATAGGTGAGCACTTTGGTGATAGTGACCACAATTCGATTATGTTTACTTTAGTGATGGAAAGGGATAGGTATATACCGCAGGGCAAGAGTTATGTCTGGGGGAAAGGCAATTATGATGCAATGAGGCAAGACTTAGGATGCATCAGATGGAGAGGAAAACTGCAGTGGATGGGCACAATGGAAATGTGGAGCTTGTTCAAGGAACAGCTACTGCGTGTCCTTGATAAGTATGTACCTGTCAGGCAGGGAGGAAGTGGTCGAGCAATGGAACCGTGGTTTACTAAGGCAGTCAAAACACTTGTCAAGAGGAAGAAGGAGACTTATGTAAAGATGAGACATGAAGGTTCAGTAAGGGCGCTCGAGAGTTACAAGTTAGCTAGGAAGGACCTAAAGAGAGCTAAGAAGAGCCAGGAGGGGACATGAGAAGTCTTTGGCAGGTAGGATCAAGGATAACCCTAAAGCTTTCTATAGATATGTCAGGAATAAAATAATGACTAGGGTAAGAGTAGGGCAAGTCAAGGACAGTAGTGGGAAGTTGTGCTTGGAGTCCGAGGAGATAGGAGAGGTGCTAAATGAATATTTTTCGTCAGTATTCACACAGGAAAATGACTTGTTGAGGAGAACACTGAGATTCAGGCTACTAGACTAGAAAGGCTTGAGGTTCATAAGGAGGAGGTGTTAACAATTCTGGAAAGGGTGAAAATAGGTAAGTCCCCTGGGCCGGATGGGATTTATCCTAGGATTCTCTGGGAAGCTAGGAGATTGCTGAGCCTTTGGCTTTGATCTTTAAGTCATCTTTGTCAACAGGAATAGTGCCAGAAGACTGGAGGATAGCAAATGTTGTCCCCTTGTTCAAGAAGGGGAGTAGAGACAACCCCGGTAACTATAGACCAGTGAGCCTTACTTCTGTTGTGGGCAAAATCTTGGAAAGGTTTATAAGAGGTAGGGTGTATAATCATCTGGAAAGGAATAATTTGATTAGACATAGTCAACACGGTTTTGTGAAGGGTAGGTCGTGCCTCACAAACCTTATTGAGTTCTTTGAGAAGGTGACCAAACAGGTGGATGAGGGTAAAGCAGTTGATGTGGTGTATATGGATTTCAGTAAAGCGTTTGATAAGGTTCCCCACGGTAGGCTACTGCAGAAAATACGGAAGCATGGGATTCAGGGAGATTTAGCAGTTTGGATCAGAAATTGGCTAGCTGGAAGAAGACAAAGGGTGGCGGTTGATGGGAAGTGTTCAGACTGGAGTCCAGTTACTAGTGGTGTACCACAAGGATCTGTTTTGGGGCCACTGCTGTTTGTCATTTTTATAAATGACCTGGAGGAGGGTGTAGAAGGATGGGTGAGTAAATTTGCAGATGACACTAAAGTCGGTGGAGTTGTGGACAGTGCGGAAGGATGTTACAAGTTACAGAGGGACATAGATAAGCTGCAGTGCTGGGCTGAGAGGTGGCAAATGGAGTTTAATGCAGAAAAGTGTGAGGTGATTCATTTTGGAAGAAATAACAGGAAGACAGAGTACTGGGCTAATGGTAAGATTCTTGGCAGTGTGGATGAGCAGAGATCTCGGTGTCCATGTACATAGATCCCTGAAAGTTGCCACTCAGGTTGAGAGGGTTGTTAAGAAGGCGTACGGTGTGTTAACTTTTATTGGTAGAGGGATTGAGTTTTGGAGCCATGAGGTCATGTTGCAGCTGTACAAAACTCTGGTGCGGCCGCATTTGGAGTATTGCGTGCAATTCTGGTCGCCGCATTATAGGAAGGATGTGGAAGCATTGGAAAGGGTGCAGAGGAGATTTACCAGAATGTTGCCTGGTATGGAGGGAAGATCTTATGAGGAAAGGCTGAGGGACTTGAGGCTGTTTTCGTTAGAGAGTAGAAGGTTAAGAGGTGACTTAATTGAGGCATACAAGATGATCAGAGGATTGGATAGGGTGGACAGTGAGAGCCTTTTTCCTCGGATGGTGATGTCTAGCACGAGGGGACATAGCTTTAAATTGAGGGGTGATAGATATAAGACAGATGTCAGAGGTAGTTTCTTTACTCAGAGAGTAGTAAGGGTGTGGAATGCCCTGCCTGCAACAGTAGTGGACTCGCCAACACTAAGGGTATTCAAATGGTTATTGGATAGACATATGGACGATAAGGGAATAGTGTAGATGGACTTTAGAGTGGTTTCACAGGTCGGCGCAACATCGAGGGCCGAAGGGCTTGTACTGCGCTGGAATGTTCTATGTTCTATGTTCTAATTCATACAAATGACTAGGACGAAGGGATCGAAAGTATGGTTGCTAAGTGTGCTGATGGTACAAAATAGGTAGAAAGTAAGTTGTGAAGAGGACATGAGGCTACAAGGGAACACAGGTAGGTTAAGTGATTGGGCAAATATCTGGCAAATGGAGTATAATATGGCAAATATTAAGTTGTCCAGGAAGAATAAAAGATAAACATATTATTTACATGGCAAACAATTGCAGAGCTCTGAGATTCAGAGGGATCTGGGTGTCCTGGTGCATAAATCACAAAAGACTAATACAGGTACAGCAAATAATTTGGAAATCCAATATAAAGGTATTGTTTATTGCGAGGATGAATTGAATATAAAAGTAGTGAGGTTATGCTTTAGTTTTACAGGACACTGATGGGACCACATCTGAGTATTGTGTACAGTATTGATTACCTTATTTAAGGATAGATATAAATGCATTGGAAGCAGTTCAGAGTAGGTGCACCAAACCAATGTCAGGAATGGGTGGGTTGTCTTATTGGAAAATATTTGATAGGCTTGGCTTGTACCTGCTGGGGTTTGGAAGAATAAGAGGCTATTTGACTGAAACATATAAGATACTGAGGGATATTGCCAGGATAGATGTGGAGAGGATGTTTTTCTTGTGGGAGAATCTAGAATTGGGCTCACTGTTTAAAAATAAGGGGTCACCCATTTAAGACAGAAATTAGAAGGGTTTTTTTCTCTTAAGGGGTAGTGAGACTTTGGAACTCCTTCCTCAAAAAGCAGTGGAAGCAGAATCTTTGAATGTATTCAAGGTAGAGGTAGATAGATTCTTGATAAACAAGGAGGTGAAAGGTTAGCGGGGGTACACTGGAGGTTACAATCAGATCAGACATGATCTTAATGAATGGCGGAGCAGGCTCGAAGGGCCAAATGGTCTACTCTTGCTCCTAACTCACATGTTTGTGTGTATTTAAGGCAACCAGGTAGTAAAGAAATAGTCCTGAAGTATTGCAGTTTTAAGATATTGGATATATCAACATGCATGTATAAATGATAGGATTAGGGAAAATATCTTCAAGGGTGACCTACACATGATGAATAAGAAGACGTTTTGTGCACATGAATGTGGGAATAGAAGCTCTTTGAAGAAGTACGGTGACTATGTTGAAACAGGTAAGACCACAAAGAAGCAATGCCACAGGGGTGGACCACAGAGAAGAATAAAATGACCAAAAATGTTGACGGTTCTGGCGGATTTGAAGAACCGCAGGTTATGGCTGTATTCACACACATGATACCATTGCTGACTTTTGCCAGGACAGCATCCTGATTTGGAAAAGGCATATACTTGTGGGGAAACAAAACTTCAACCTTTGATGAGTGACCAACCGAGGAGGTTGAATAGAGGTGAGCCAGTTCACCCCTTCCCACCCAGTCGCAACAAATTGCTTCAGATTCCTTCATACAACATTGATTTGTAAATTTAATTAGACTTCCTATTTCTTTTGTGTACAGCTCACCTGTCTCCTGGCCTACTCTGAAATTGCAGTGAATTGTTTATCAGCAGGAATGTGGTGGCTATTTGTCACGCTTTTTATGATTGTCACCCCATTCCTGCCTGAGAACAGGACGAAGATCGTACCTAATGAGTCTACTGCAGAGGTTTTGCTCCATGGACATACTCACAGGACAGTAATCTTGCTGCATGTCTGAAAAGATTTTTTATCAATGGACACAAGATGATTCCCTTCCATATCCCTGTTTCAATTGAAACAAAGTGTGAAGGTTAGCAGGTGTACAGTGCAAGGTAATTCATGTTTAAAAAAAATCAGTTCCACCCCATCACCTGCTTCTTTTCTACATCACATTAAACTTTTCATTTGATTTGCTCTCCATTAAATTATGTTTAGGTTGAAGGTCTATAAGCACTAGAAACCCTCTAATGCTTTGTCCATATAACCTTTTTTTCATATGTGATCCTAAAGTATGCATGTCAGACAGCTATACAACTATGTGGTGCACCTGCGCTTTCCATTAGGGATCAAAGCATAGAAAACTCAGCTAAGACGAGTGAATGAGAACTTGAGGTTTTACACAGGGTTCCTGCAGCCGGTGTAAAAGTCGGGAGGTGAGCCCACCTGTGTTTGACTGGATCACCCTCAGCTGCTTAATTTGCATTGGGCCTTTAACTGGCCTTTAACTCATTCTGAGAGTAGGTCTCGTCTTGGAGAGCTGCAGGCTAATGAGAAAGCTGGCAGCCCTCTTGTCCAGACAGTGCCTCTGAGACTGGTGTCCACTGTTAGGAACTCAGTTAGTCACCTGATGAAGAGGAACCAGGAGCCTGGAACAGGGCCCCGGCGAGACATTGGGGAGTGGAAGTGGACAGGACAGGGGGGTGAAGAAAAACCAAGGGGGGTGGTGGGAAGCTTTAGGAGAGGCCATGGATGGGTGTGGGAAACCTTAGGGGTGGCACAGTGGTTAGCACTGCTGTCTCATAACGCCAGGCACTCGGGCTCGATTCCGACTTTGGGTGTCTGTGTGGAGTTTGCACATTCCCCCAGTGTCTGCTTGGGTTTCCTCCGGGTGCTCCGGTTTCCTTCCACAGCCCAAAGATGTGTAGTTTAGGTGGATTGGTCATGATAAATTGCCGCTATGTGTCCAAAGGTTAGTTCGGATTGCGGGCGATTAGGCATACATAGGGTGCTCTTTCGAAGGGTTGGTACAGACTCGATGGGCCAACTAGCCTTCGGCATTGTAGGGATTCTATGAAAGAGATTCTATGAAGGGTGGTTATTAAACACTTATGGGTCTCAACTGGCCACAGGTAAATGTGGGGTTGGACGGGGACAGGTAGGCAACAGGCATGCAGCACTGTCATGTCGTTCTCAAACAGTATTTAACATTATATAAGGTGCTTCTATGTATTCTCATACTTACAGCCAATTCAGTTCTGGCAGTACTGTACAGATGCTCGGAATGTGTTCCAATGAATTGTTCATCATATATCTAAAGAAAGAAAAGGGACAACCTTTTCTTTAAGGTGTTTTGCAATTAAATTGTAAACTATGCTGAAACATTAGGTCAGATCATACTGGAGAAGGGCAACTTGCAGCATGTGCCATGTGTTAGACTTTCTCCTGCACTCTTCAACTCAGAAATGGTTTTCCTGAGTTGTTGAAAGTGTGAGTTAATAACAGTACAACAGACTTCAGGCAGCAGCGCGTTGGAGGGCTCCCGTTCGGGAAAGGCATTGTCGGGGGTTAACGCCCGGTCCTAGGGCCAGCGAAGGCAGTAAAAGTCGGGAGACATCACAGAGGAGAAGAATGTCGAAGACCAGCAAAGAAACGGCCGTGAAAAAAGCGTCTGAAAGTCCGTTGGGGAGTGGAAAGGTCACCGCGGGGTCAGTAAAGAAAATGGAGGCTGGAGCACCAGGGGAGGCCGCAGTGCTTACGGCTGAAGAAATAACTAAGGCGATGGCTGCGGAATTCCAAAAGCAGTTGGCGCAGATTGAAAAATGCATGGAGACGGTGAGGAAGGAGATGAGGGAGGTTTTGAGTGCGCTGGTGGAGGAGGCGATTTCCCCGGTGATGACGGCGGTGGCGAGCGCAGTGGCGGAGGTGCGAGAGCAAGGGGAGGCGCTGAAGGAAGTGGAGGAGACGTTATTGCAGCACGGTGATCAACTTGCCTCGATGGGGAAGGAGATGCGGAAGGTGATGGACATTAACAAGGATCTGCGAGGAAAAATGGAAGACCTGGAAAACAGATCCAGGCGACAGAATTTGAGGATTGTGGGGCTGCCCGAAGGAGTTGAAGGGCTGAAGCCGACTGAGTATTTTGCCGCGATGCTGGCGAAACTATTGGGGGAGGGGGAGGATCCCTCCCGAAATGAACTGGATCGGGCTCATCGGTCGTGGAGGCCTGTACCAAAGGTGAGTGAGCCGCCAAGGGCAGTGACTCTGTGCTTCCGTAGGTACAGTGTGAAGGAGAAGGTCCTGAGCTGGGCCAAGCAGAAGCGGGTGGAGCAGTGGGCTGGAGCTGGTATACGTGTATACCAGGACTTTACAGTGGAGCTGGCGAGGAGGCGGGCTACCTTCAACCGGGTGAAGAGGGCACTGTACATTAGCAAGGTGCAGTGCGGCATTGTATATCCAGCGAAGCTGAGGGTGACTTATAAGCTCAGGGACTTTTATTTTGGAACGGCGGAAGCAGCGGAGGAGTTTGCGAAGGCAGAAGGACTGTGGCAGAACTGAGAAATTGAGAAATGGCCATGTGCCGATGTAACCTCATGATTGTATTTTCTTCTTTTTTGTATCACTGCGCGCGGGTGTAGAGACTAAAGGAGCCAATGTGGTATATATTTGGACAAGGGAAGGGACGGGACTTGCACTCGAAATGAGGGTTCTTTGGGGTGTAGGTGGATAGGCGGGGTTTGTGTGCTAAAAGGGGATCTTTGGGCTTTCCGAGGGCCGGGCAAGTGGGAAAGGGACCCGGGCGGGGGCCTCCACGCTGGCCGGTTTAAGCCAGCCAGTGAACGGGAGTGAGGTGGGGGGAGGGGCTGTGGCCATCGGAGCCTGGCAGAACAAGGTCCGAGTGGTCTAGCCGGGGTGGAAAGTTGGGGGGAAGGAACCGAGGTTGGGAGGAGGAGTTTTACAAGAGGCAGTGGACGGGAGGAGCTGGAGACTTGGCGGGGGGTGGGGGTGGGGGGGGGGGGGTGTACAACTCTTGGGTATCATGTACGGTACTCTTTCAGAGGCTGGATGGCGTTGAGTGTAGGGGGGGGGGGGGGGGGGGGGGAGTGGTCTCTAGGTCAATGGTGACCATGGGCGGTCCCGGACTCCTTTTTCTTTTTCTCCTTTGTTTTCTGTTTCCACCGTGGGAGGGTTTGTTTTATTGGATGCATATATTGACAGGTGGGCCGTTGTTTGGGGTGGTGGGAGGATGGGATCATTGGTATTGATTTTGTATTTGTTACCGTTTACTGTCTGTGGGTGGGGTGTAAATTTTTGAAGGAAATGTGAAAATGTAGAATAAAAAAAATAATAAAATAAAATAACAGTACAACACGAGCAACAGTGAATGAAAGCAAATTACTGTGGATGTAGGAATCTGAAACCAAAAGGGAAAATGCTGGAAAATCTCAGCAGGTCTGGCAGCATCTGTAGGGAGAGAAAAGAGCGAACGGTTCAAGTTCAGATGACCCTTTGTCAATAGCAACAGTGCATCTGGGACTCACAGCAAATCTTCTTAACGAATAAGGGGCCGGATTCTCCGACCAACGGCGGGTCGGAGAATCGCCGGGGGGGGGGCATAAACCCCGTCCGGCCACTCCAAGATATTCTCCGGCCCCCCAAAATCCCGTTGTCGTGAATCGCGCCGTGCGCCTCGGAGAATGTCGAGGACTGGCAACGGGCCCCGGGACCTCCCCAATTCTCCAGGCCGGATGGGCCGAAGTCCCGCCGACGTGACCATGGGTCACACTGGCATAAATCAAACCACCTATTTAACGGCGGAAGTGGGGGTCGGTGTGGGGCGGCCACCGGAGAAGTGACGGCACACCCGCAGGTGGTTGGGGGGGTCGCAGGAGCCGTTGGAGTGTGCGTGCCGTGGGGGGGGGGGGGGGGGGGGGCTGGGGAGGAGGGAGGAGTTGGTGGGGGAGGGTGGGGCTGGGGGGAGGGAGGTGGAGAGGCTGAGGGGGGAGGAGGGAGGGAGGGACTGGGGGGAGGGATGGCCTGGGGGAGAGAAGGGCTGGAGGAGGGGAGGGGCTGGGAAGGGGAGGGGGGGTTGGAGAGGGTGCGTGATGGACAGGCTGCGTGATAGAGAGGGTGCATGCCGGGGAGGAGGGGGGTGTTTGGGGAGGGCGTGTGCCGGGGAGGAGGGGGGTTGGGGACGGTGTGTGCCGGGAAGGAGAGGGAGGGGGGTTTGGGGAGTGTGCGTGCCGGGGAGAAGAGGGGGGAGAGGTTGGGGAGGCTGCGTGCCGGGGAGGAGGGGGGGCGGGTTGGGGAGGATGCGTGCCGGGGAGGAGAGGGAGGGGGGTTTGGGGCGGGTGCGTGCTGGGGAGGAGAGGAGGGAGGGGTTGGGGAGGCTGCGTGCCGGGGAGGAGGGTGCGTGCCGGGGAGGAGAGGGGGGAGAGGTTGGGGAGGCTGCGTGCCGGGGAGGAGGGAGGGCGGGGTTGGGGAGGATGCGTGCCGTGGAGGAGAGGGGTGAGGGGTTTGGGGGTGCTGCATGGCCCGGGGGGGGGGGGGGGTGGTCCACCTGGCCATGTGCCAGCTGGCAACAGTCACGACCATGCAGACCATGGCACCTGGCTGCAGGAGGGGGGGGGGGTAGTATGGGCAATGGTGACATGTCGTCTATCACCCCCCCCCACCCCCTACCCCCTGCAGGCCGGTTATGTTTGGTCATCACCCAGCGATGTTGGCCGCCGTGGCAGGAGCCGCACTTCTACCTGTTGCCCTGGGGGAGCTGGAGCAGGAGCGTGCCAGGGAGGCGGCGGAGGCTGCCGCAGAGGAGCGTGCCGCAGGGAGGCAGCTGGCAGTCGCCCAGGCTGGAGGGGCGCCCGCACGACAGGACGACAAAGTGGAGGCGATGGTGGTGGTGGTCCCAGGGCGACCAAGGTGCCCGATGAGGCCCTGTGTGTACCGCCCAGGTCGTACCAGGACCTCACAGACCAGGCATGCAGGAGTAGACTCCGGGAAACCGTGGCACACATCTTCCACATGATGGCAAATCTGGTACCGCGTGGCACTGGGGGAGGACACCCTCTCCCCGTGGCTGTCAAGCTTACAGTGGCCCTGAACATCTATGCTACGGGGTCATTCCAGGCGCCGAGTGGGGACCTGTCTGGCATCTCACAGGCATCAGTGTACCGGTGCATCCGTGCAGTGACAGATGCCCTATATGTCATTGTGGTCGGGATGCCCATGGTCCAGTGGGCGATCGATGTGATGCACGTCGCTGTGAGGGCACCTGCGGATAACAGGGCTGTGTTCACGAATAGGAAGGGGACCTATTCCATGAACATTCAGATGGTCTGCGAACACCGCATGATGTTCCTGCACTTCTGCGCCCGGTACCCGGGCAGTGTACATGACTCATTCGTATTGGCGAAATCTTTCATCCCCACCATGTTAGAGGGAAGCCCCCCCCGCCCCCGGCTGAGGGGCTGGTTGCTGGGTGACAGGGGTTACTCGTCGCGGTTATGGCTGATGACGCCTGTACGGAGGCCACAGACTGATGCGGAGAACCGCTACAACGATGCCCATGCACCGTCCAGGGGTGCGATAGAGTGGTGCTCTGGGCTGCTAAAGATGCGCTTCAGGTGCCTGGACCTCTCTGGAGGGGCCCTCCAGTACCCGTCAGATAGGATCGGCCACATCGTTGTGGTCTGCTGTGTCATGCGCAACATAGCCCAGCAGAGGAGGGGGAAGGGGAGGAGCAGTAAGACGAGGCGCAGACCTCCCCAGATGAGGAGGATGGGGGCAATGGTCAGGAGAGACGGGCTGGACATGGACGGGAGGCTGCCCACCGTTACCGGCTGGACCAGCGGGCACGGGACAGGCTGATAGCCGCCCGATTCACGGACTAGGGGGGCGTGTGAATCGTCGAATATGGGCTCAGACTGCATACTACGGCACCAGTCTACCACCCTCACACCCCACCCACCCAACACTAACCACTCTCACCCCCGCCCACCCAACACCAACCACCCGCATGTACACCACCCCTCCATTGCACATCCACCTGCGGCACAACGGGCCGGGCTCACACGGTCGCCGGTGGAAGCGTGTCTATTGCAGGCCATGGAGGATGATGACAACTCGCCCTGCATGAGCTCTGGGCTCTACATCGTTGGACAATGTCTGACTCATGGCCACAGTCCCACCCTCCACCCGGACCATCTCTGCATGCGGCCTTGACACTGCAGCGCACGGTCCCGTCGTCTGCCCGGGGGGATGGTGAGGGCGACTCGGGGGGGAGGGGGGGCACACTCACCTGAGGCCCCTCACACACCCACTGGCGCTCACCTCACACCACCCACCCCCGCACGCATCGGACAGAGCACAAAGGCAGCTTCTGTAGGTGTGAAAGTGATTTTAATAACAAACAGTTCATACATGTGCTCTCGCCCCAGAACTAATCTATGCCCTGCACCCATACCAACTTACTCATTGTCTAATGTTTTGGCCTTACGGACACTACGACTACGTCTATGTGGTTCCCCAGATGGTACAGCGGAACTGGAGGTGGATGCCTGTGATTTCTGCCCTGTGACTAGGGACCCTTTTGGCGGCCGTTTCCTGGGGCGGCCAGGCCTAGATGGGCCAGGCTGCGGCTCGGGTGACTGGGATGGTGAGCTGCCAGCCTGTCCTGCCCGTTGCCCACCAGTTGCACCTGGGAAGGAAGGGGGGGAGTCCGAGGTGTCACGGTGTTCCGGGACCTCCCCTACAGGGGGACCCGGAACCGGCCCCAGCATCTCTTCCTCCCTCGGGGTGTCCGATGGCCCCCGGGCCTCTACATGGGTCAGGATGCCAACGGACCGAGCACCCGACGTGGCCCCCAACACCTGACGCTGCCAGTCCTGGAGGCCCGCCCTGGCATCAACAAGGGTCTGCAAGTTTGCAGCCATGGAGCTCAGGGAGTTGGTCATCCCTGTCTGTGTCTGGCCGACGCCGGCGAGCACCTGGGCAATGGCGCCGATGCCCTCAGCCATGGCCTGCAGAGACTGGGCCATTGCCTGCAGAGACTGGGCCACGGCGTTGAGTGCCTCTGCGATCTGCTGCTGGCTCTGGCTCATGGCTGCCTGTGAGAGGGCAGCCATGTCCTGGGCCATGAAATCCCCACACCTTACATACTGCGACCCATGTCTGACACCATCGTACCCATTGCCTCCACCGCGGACGCCATCCGTGCGGTGTCAGCCTGGGTGGCACGCATGACCGGCACCACTACCTGCTCCTGCACGCGGGTGGACTCCTCCATCTTCGTCTGCAGCTGCCGCAAGCTGGCCGTCACCCCCTTCGGTCGTCCCTTGGTCCGTGTCTGCATCGGTCTATGGGTGGGTGTGGTAACTCCAGGAACCCGGGACCCGTCTGGGCGGCAGATGGTTGCCTGCGCCGGGCTGCCGTCCGACCGCCCGGCCCCTCGGCTGCTGCTGCCTCCACCTGCTGTTCCGGGATGGCTGTGTTGTGCACACCAGTTAGTGTCCCAGATGCCTCATCGCTAAAGTGCCCGACCGAGGCGAGTGTCTCTGCGATGGTGGAGGGTGTAGGAGATAGCAGTGGCGTAATGGCGTGTTCCTCATCCGACCCGAAGTCCGGGGTCCCCAGGAGTGGTGATTCCTATCCATCCGTCCCCTGTGTGTGGGTGTCGTGTGCGTCAGTGTCCTGGGCGTCGGTGTCCTGTGTGTTAGGGTCCTGTATGTCGGTGTCCTGTGCGTCAGTGTCCTGGGTTGGCTGCGACAGGGGCCTGTTGCTGTGGCTGCCCTCTTCGTTGCTGGGTGTGGCCCGCCCGTGTCACCGCACTCGCACTAGATGTGGGCGGCTTCCGCCTGATGGGCCGGTCTGCACCCCCCTTCCCCCACATCCCCCCTCCCCATATCCCCCCTTCCCCCATATACTCCTTCCTCTATCCCCCTTCCCCCATATCCCCCTTCCCCCATATCCCCCTTCCCCATATCCCCCCTTTCCCCATATCCCCACATATTCCCCTTCCCCAATATACCCCTTCCCCCATATCCCCCCATGTCCCCCACATCCCCCCTTCCCCATATCCCCCTTCCCCATATCCCCCATATCCCCCCTTCCCCCATATCCCCCCTTCCCCCCTACCCCCATAACCCCCATCCTCCAGATCCACCCTTCGCCCAGATCCCCCCTTTCCCCATATCCCCACATATCATCCCTTCCCCCATATACCCCCTTCCCCCATATCCCCCTTCCGCAATATCCCCCCACATCCTCTCTTCTCCATATCCTTCTCCCATGTCTCCCCTTCCCCCATATCCCCCCTTCCCCCATATCCCCCTTCCCCATATCCCCCTTGGGATATGGGAAAGGGGATATGAGGGATATGGGGGAAGGGGGATATGGGGGAAGGGGGGATTTGGGGGAAGGGGAGATATGGGGGAAGGGGGATATGGGGGAAGGGGGATATGGGGGAAGGGGGATATGGGGAAGGGGATATGGGGAAGGGGGGCTATGGGGGAAGGGGGATTTGGGGGAAGGGGTGATATGGGGGAAGGGGATATGGGGAAGGGGGATATGGGGAAGGGGTATATGGGGGAAGGGGGATATGGGGAAGGGGTATATGGGGGAAGGGGGATATGGGGAAGGGGCATATGGGGGGTTCCATAGTGTATAGCATTATTTCTTACTTTCAATTCATCGTATATATCATTGGACGGGATTTATGTGTTTTTCGGCAGGCGAGGCGGTGGCGCGAACAGCCAGTAAATCCCGCTCTTTATCACTCCTTATCTGTTCATAATGTGCAAAACTATCACACCCTTTCCTCTACAGGCTACAGAATGAGACTCCCAAGTTACATTTTATTTAACTTTGTAACACTTTTAATTTTCAATTGAAAGGGTGTGGGATTCAAGCTCCTCTTCAGATTCAGACCCTGTGCGATTTTCCAGAATGTTTCTAAGTGTTGCAGCGAACGGGACTTGCCACGAGCTTCCTGGTGCTCGACCCAGCAAGGCCGGCAACGCTGTTCAACGTTAATTGGTCCACTTATCGAGGGCTCACGGGCTTCTCGCCGTAAATGAAGGCTGGCTAGCTGATTCACCGGGACCACGCTCGCCAGCCCACTGCTAAAAAGGTCAAGCAGTATCTAAGCTTCACTTGCTCAGCCAACCCCAGCCAGCTCGCAACAATGGCGCCCAGGAGACCAGCCCCAAGATTCAGAGATGCTGACCTGGGAGGCAACTCGACACAGCGGAGTCCAGGAGGGATGTCCCCCCCGAAGGCCCCAGAGGATGAGCCATAGGATAGCCAGTGCTGCCTGCGACAAGGTGGCTGTGAGCTCGGGGAGTGTGACCTGGAGGACTGGCCTCCAGTACCTAAAAAAGGTCAATGATCTACATCGGGCAGCATGGGTGCGTAGACACCAACGCCCTCCCCAAGGGAGCATCCACCCCCAACTCTCCATGCGGCCCCCCTGACCCTCCCTCCATCCCCCTCCTCCTTCACATCCCCCTTCCCACCACTGTGAACCACGCCTGTGGCCAATGATGTCCCCTCTGTGTCTCCTCAGGAAAAGCTCTCCGATAATCGTCAGGAGAGGGCCCAGACTGGCGGAGGAGTGCTGGACTTAAGAATCCTCACCTCCCAGAGGCCACTATCTCATTGATCCTGAAGCAGGATAAGGACCCGGAGCTATATGGGTCCTACAGACCGATCTCCCTACTAAATGTAGACGCCAAGTTGTTGGCTAAGATCTTGGCCTCAAGGATTGAGGACTGTGTCCCGGACGTGATTGGGGAGGACCAGGCGGGATTTGATAAGGGGAGGCAATTGGCTGCCAACATAAGAAGGCTGTTGAATGTTATCATGATGCCCCCAGAGGGTAGGGACATAGAGGTAGTGGTCGCAATGGACGCGGAGAAGACATTTGACCGGGTGGAATGGGATTATCTGTGCGGGGTATTGGGGTGGCTTGGATTTGGGCGGGGCTTCATTGACTGTGTCAGGCGTCCATGGCGAGTGTTCGGACGAACAGGCTGACATCGGGCTATTTTAGGCTGCACCTGGGGTCGAGGCAGGGATGCCCCTTCTCCCCGCTGTTGTTCTCACTGGCCATAGAACCGCTGGCAATTGCGTTGAGAGCCTCAAAGGGCTGGAAGGGACTGGTCCGGGGCGGGGGGGGGGGGGGGGGGGGGGGGGGGTGGAGCACAGAGTCTCGCTATACGCGGACGATCTGCTCTTATATGTGTCGGACCCACTGGAAGGGATGGAAGAAATTATGGGAATTCTGGGGGATTTGGGAATGGGAACGGCTGCACAAGCTTAATCTGGCCTGACTAGTGGACCAAATGAAGGGGGATTTTCGGAGGTGGGACGTGCTCCCGCTGTCACTAGCTGGGAGCGTACAGACAGTGAAAATGACGGTTTTCCCGAGATTCCTGTTTGTCTTTCAGTGTCTCTCCATCTTTATTCCTCGGTCCTTTTTTAAACGGGTCAACAAGGTGATCTCGGGCTTTGTATGGGCGGGTAAGACCCCGCGAGTTAAAAAGGGGATGTTGGAGCGCAGCCGGGGGAAGGCGGGCTGGCACTCACAAACTTTAGTAATTATTACTGGGCAGCGTGAGTAGAGGCGGCATCTTGTACGGGCACTAGTTTGGGGGCATTGGTAACGGCGCCTCTGCTGTTGCCGCCGGCACGCTACTCCACCAGCCCCGTGGTGGTCGCGGCCCTGAGAGTCTGGGGGCAATGGAGGAGACATGTGGGAGTAGAGGGAGCATCGATCTGGTCCCCAATTTGCAATAATCACCGGTTTGCCCCAGGGAGGTTAGATGGAGGGTTCCGGAGGTGGCAGAGAGCAGGGATCGAGAGGATGGGTGATATGTTTACAGAAGGGAGGTTTCCCAGCTTGAGGGAACTGGAGGTGAAATTTGAACTGACGGGAGGGAATGAATTTAGGTACCTGCGCAGGACTTCCTACGCAGGCAGGTCTCAACCTTCCCGCTCCTACCACCAAGGGGGATACAGGACAGGGTAGTTTCCAAAGTGTGGGTGGGAGAAGGGAGGGTTTAGGACATTTATAAGGAGCTTTTGGGGTCAGAGGAAACGCAGGCGGGGGAGCTGAAACACAAATGGGAAGAGGAGTTAGGTTGAGAGTTGGAGGATGGTCTATGGGCGGACGCGTTGAGTTGAGTCAACATGTCTACAACATGTGCCAGGCTCAGCCTGATACAGTTTAAGGTAGCCACCAGGCTCACATGACAGTGGCCCAGATGAGAATAGGAGGCTAGGAAAGGTGGGACCTGTGAGAGAGGAAGGCAACTTTTGCACTATGTTTATAATTGTATGTACATTGTTTCTTCTGTTACTGTTATAAAACCATAAATACCTCAATAAAATGTTTATATAAAAAGAAGAAGCCTCACTTTGAGGAGCGTGCCCTGGAGGTGACTGGGATGGCCGAGGACAGATCGGTCACCCATGTGGAAGCTGGCGGACGCCGCAGAGGTGAGGAATCACCGGGCTCCACCCAAAGGACCTGTCAAATGTGAGTTGTTATTACCTTACTGACTGACCCATTTCTCCCAATGACCACATGTCCATTCTCCTGCAGGTCCTCCAGCCAATGTTGCCGGCCCATTCTGGTGGCACCCTCTCCTGCCACCCAGGAGACCACTTCGGAGGAGAGCGACCGTTATAGTCGCGCAACAGCTGCCATCCCTACACACCTTGGTGGATATGTTAGTGGACAGACTCCTGGGGCACAATCTGGTGAGCACCACACTGCTGCTGATGCACATCAGGTGGAGGCAGGAACCCCCAGGAGAGACAGCAGTTGGAGGGCTGCTAGATCCTAGGACCCAGCTGGGTCCCAGCCTGATGCTGCGCCTGTGGAACAGGTTACCTGGAGCTGTTGGAGATGATAGGAAGCAGTCGGGGCATTCAGAGAGGGTTGTTAGCATCACTCCAACAGATCCATTGCCACTTGGAGGAGTCCCAGAGGCTACGGGAATAGGAGATGTCGCCGGCAATGAGTGGCACCGAGGCCAACACTGCCAGGGTGGAAACTGCAGTGGAGAGCCTGGTTCACCATTAGTGAAGGTGCCCAAAGCGTCGCTCAGTCGGTGACGGCCATGGCCGAGGGTCTTGGCAGAATGTCTGCCTCGCTGGGAATGTCACCCAGTACCAGACCGACCTTGATGAGGTTCTGCAGAACATGTCCCACTCTCCGATGGGAATGGCCGAGGCGCTGAGGAGCTTGTCCCAGTCGCAGGTGGGCATTGCCGAGGCGCTGCAGAGCACGGGCCGGTCACTGAAGAGCATCAGCCGAGGGCGTTGACACGATGGTGCAAGGGCAGCCGGGGCTCGAACCAGCTGCTTCTCCGTCCCAAGGTGAACCCCAGGGCCCGATGGACACTGAGCGTGAGTAGGGGGTGCGGAATTCCAATCCAGACCTGTCCAATGGAGTGGCCACCAGCACCCCCGAGTTCCCCCTCTCTGATAAGGCCGTGTCTCAAAGTCAGCACATGGGACAGAGTGGCACGGCTGTGCATGTGGTGCCGACAAATGAGCCGGGGCCCTCCATTGGGAGTGTGGGGACTTGTATTAAACACATTAAACACCCTTGTGCACAACCAGTATGATGCGTCTGTCAATTTCTTCCGCAATGCGGGCCGACATCCGAACTCTTGGCCCATCTTTCCAGCCCCCTCCCCGTGGCACCTACCCACCCTCCGGCCGTGGACATGTCCCCAGAGCTGTGTCCCATCCCCTGTGTGTTTGGATGTTGGCGTGTGTGGTGTTGCCTCCTGCAGTGTTCAGGCACAGCGTCCAGGCATCAGGGTGTGATTGGGATGCTAGGCAATGACTCCCACATGTTACATGGCCCGCCTACCCACGGGAATCCACATGGGATGTGTGAAGTGGTCACTTACCCACGATTGCCAATTCCCTATTAGCAATAGCCTTCAGTCGCACAGCCAGTGGCCTCGGCAGTCGTTGGGGGTTATGGGTGGTCGGTTGGGAAGACAGGCAGGGACATGGTTTGCCCCCGGAATGGGTACACGCGATCCAGGGGTTGACATGGTGGTGCTGGGAACTATTGCACTCTTAGTTGGCCCCCACCCTACTATGGTGGTCCACCCCTGCAGGGGGTCCCCCACCCCCAGCCGAGCACAGGGGTAGCAATCCCAGCACCCCTGGGCTCTTTGTCTGTGAGCAAAGATGGCATTGCCACTTTTTGTGGCATTTCCCAACCAACGGCCCACAAGTGCATCCCTGAACCCACGGATGCCCTGTTTCCCCGGGCAGCCGACTACATAAACTTTGACCTGGACCAGGCCCGCCAAGATGCCTGGACTGCAGGATTCTCTGCCATTGCCGGGTTGTTCCAGATCCAGGGGCAATAGATGGCATACATCTCGCCTTGCGCACGCCTTGCACTGAGGAGGAACCGGACCAGGAGGGGCTGGAGGACGAGCTCAGGGCGGATTAGAGGGACCCGACTGAGGTTGGAGGATAGGTGGTGAGGGTCCGGCATGCCCGGAAGACCAGGAAGGCCCTCATCCTCGCTCGCTTTTCAAAGGACGGGACTTGGTTTGTCACGGGGCTGGTTTAGCACAGGGCTAAATCACTGGCTTTTAAAGCAGACCAAGGCAGGCCAGCTGCACGGTTCAATTCCCGTACCAGCCTCTCCGAACAGGCGCCGGAATGTGGCGACTAGGGGCTTTTCACAGTAACTTCATTTGAAGCCTACTTGTAACAATAAGCAATTTTCATTCATATTCATTCATCTAGCCCCCCCACTGGGTGGCACCATCAGGGTGCTAGGCGGGGTGAGGGAGCGCTCGAGGACCCCCTAAGAGGTACGTTGGGTGGTGTCCAGAGGTCGTGGTTGAGAGTGTCGAGAGTTCGGAGCGGCATATAAAATGGCGCCCCAATCTCTTCCTTCACTGACGACTGAGCTGGGCGCAGACATATTGTGGTGAATGTATTCACCTAATGCATGAGCTGTCTGTATAATGCTGTGACCTATGACCTGGAAGTGATGATACAGTCTACTTCCAGGTACTGTACTGGAATCCCAGTTGGCTCCGCCCTCACCGGGGCCATATATAG
This sequence comes from Scyliorhinus torazame, assembly GCF_047496885.1. Lineage (NCBI taxonomy): Eukaryota > Metazoa > Chordata > Chondrichthyes > Carcharhiniformes > Scyliorhinidae > Scyliorhinus > Scyliorhinus torazame. Next base: position 301,446,358 of record NC_092711.1, on the reverse strand, counting down.
ACCGGCCACCTGTGGGTGGCACTCATTTGTACAGCCGACTCTGGCAGGAGAGATCATGGATAATAAAGCCTAATGTCCACTCGTTCTCACGGTCTCACAGTGAATTGACGGTATAACACATATTTAACTGAGCTTGTCATTACAGGAGGTGAGGTAAGTGCAGCCTCGGCAGGCAGCTGCTGTTTCTGAAATGGAGGGCGCGATTTAGCGTGAAAAAAAACAGAGTCCCGTTTTGGGCGCAAATCGCGGGGTGTTTCTCAGCGGAATGTTCCTCGCTGAAGCCAAACAAAACTAAATCACGTTTGATAGTGGGGTCATCTCGGTGAGAAACACCCCACTATTCGCGCCAAAAATGGGACTCGTTTTTTTTCTCGCTAAATCGCGCTCTCCATTTCAGAAACAGCTGCTTTCCTAGAAACACTCCTCCAATGACATCAAAATAGGTTAACTGTTCAACCATTGGTTATTTATGAGATTATGGGGCAGCACGGTAGCAAAGTGGTTAGCACAGTTGCTTCACAGCACCAGGGCCCCAGGCTTGGGTCACTGTCTGTGCGGAGTCTGCACGTTCTCCCCATGTCAGCGTGGGTTTCCTCCGGGTGCTCCGGTTTCCTCCCACAGCCCAAAGATGTGCAGGTTAGATGATTGTCCATGATAAATTGCCCTTATTGTCCATAAATGTTAGGTGGGGTTACTGGGTTACGGGGATAGGGTGGAGGCGTGGGCTTGGGTGCTCTTTCCAAGAGCCAGTGCAGACTTGATGGGCCGAATGGCCTCCTTCTGCACTGTAAATTCTATGATTCTATGCACAAATTGGGTGCTGTGTTTGTCCATGGATTAGTGACTGCGCTTCATAGCATAGAAACAGAGAAAATAGCAGGGTAGGTCATTCGGCCCTTCGAGTCTCAGTATGATCATGACCGATCCTCTGTCTCAATGCCATATGGCTGCACTCTCCCCATCCCCCTTGATGCCTTTAGAGTCTATTTGCTTCTTAAATACATTAAATTACTTTTTTCTCCACAGCCTTCTGCGGGAGAGAATTCCACAGGTTCACCACCCTTTGACTGAAGATGTTTCTTCTCATCTCGGTCCTCAATGATCTACCCTACCTCCTGAGATTGTGACTCCTTTCTGTAGATGCCTCTCTGCCAGAGGAAACAACATCCCTGTATCCAGTCTGTCCAGCCCTGTCAGAATTTTATATGTTTCTATGTGTTACATGTAAACACCTTGCTTGTAAATTGTTCTTTCCACAACATACAGAATTATTACTGGTTCGCAAGGCTGTTCTGGAGCCTTAGCAGCGCCCTAGGAGAAGTGAGTGCTGCTGAAGTAGATCCGAACAGACGAGGTTCCCTCAAAATGGAAATGTCCTCAGACGAGTATAAAAAATGTGTGGCACTCTGAGGACCTTTAATTGGCCGGAGGCAAGACTTCTGCCTCTCGCTCAGGAAACTGTCCTGCCTCATAGAACTGGTGGACAATCTGGCAACTGTGCAGTTCCAGTGGCGCCACCAGGAGTGGTGGCCACAGCTGAGATGACAAAAAGTTCCACTAGTCAGCTCTGGAGCCTGGATGGAGATAGGCACCAGGTGGTGCAGGTGGGGAGTTAGTAGTGGGGTGGGGGGGTAGTGTAATGGCAGGTTGGGAGCAAAGGCACCCTTGGGAGGATTGGGGGTGGGGTCAGTTGGCAGTGGGTGCCTTCCAATCTGGAAAGGGAGCCAGTGAGGGAGGGAGCCCCATGCTGTAAACTCAGCAGCATCTGAGGGAAATCCGTTTTCACAAAACTGCACCCCTTCTCTGTCCCTGCCTGATCATTAACATTGGTGCAATGATTCTAACAATTCAGCAGGTATAGGGCGCGTTTCTCCGAGCCCTGCGCCGGGCCGGAGAATCGGCGCAACCGCGCCATGAGGTGCGGCGAATCGGCGCCATTTGCGCCGGCGCGTTTGACGCGGCGCCGGCCGCGGGCCACTGGAATCGGCGGGGCCGCCGATTCTCCGGCCTGGATGTGCCGAGCCGCGGCGCTGAGAAAGCAAACTCCCGCCGCCGCCGTTCACCCCTGGTCGCTGCTGACGGGAACTCTGCGCGAAAGGTCGGTATGGCAGCCTGTGGGGCGGGGAAAAGCGCTCCTTCACCGAGGGGGGGCCTCCGATGAAGTCTGGCCCCCCCTGGGCCTACTTGGTTGCGCGGCCGGCCCCTGAACCCCCATGCCATGTTGCGTAGGGGCCGGTGCGCTGAAGAAATTCCCTGCGCATGTGCAGGTTGGCGCGGCCCAACTGCGCATGCACGGGTTGGTGTGGCCCAACTGCGCATGCACGGGTTGGTGTGGCCCAACTGCGCATGCGCGGGTTGGCGCGGTGCCCATTTGGCGCCGGGAAGGGAGGCTGGAGCGGCATTAACCGCTCCAGTGCCATACTGGCCCCCTGTGGGGGAGCGAATCAGTCGTCCCCGTGCCCGTTTCGTGCCGTCATGAAACGCGACGACGGCCCGAACACTTTGTCTCCATTTTGGAGAATCGCCCCCATAATATTTTTATGCTGTTGAAAACCATTAGTTCATAACTTGCTGCTGTCAGAAAAGCACTTGTTCACATTGTACAATTCCGTGTAATGCAAATCCTAATGAGCCCTAACTGCCACGCAAACTCTACAATCTACAATCCAAATTCATGAGTCCTGTTAATCCTGGACTGAGAAAGAATGACCAACCTCTATCTAGCCACTGGGATCCATGATGCCACCATCTTAATTTATTGTGAGAGAAACCTTGTCAATAAGTAAAAGATGCGTCGAGCAATAATTACTTACAGGAAGAACAGAGACTTCAGGCCGACAAAGGTCTTCTGTGTGATACTTCCTATTAAGTTGTTGTCTATAATGCTGCAACAGAAGGATAATTTAGATTACCAGATGACTGATCTCTTAAATATTCAAAGTTCTTTACAACTACAGCACTGTAATGCATCTAACACAAATCAAAGTCAGCATTAGAAGTTGGGTGGCTTCATTGAATTTGCAATCTGAAGTAATCAGAATCAGGACAATCTTAGTTACCATGGAATCAGAACTGGCTATGCCTTTTAAAAAAGTCACATGTATTCAGAATTACTGTCCTTTTACATTTGAGCAATATCATGATATGATATAGAATTTACAGTACAGAAGGCCATTCGGCCCATCGAGTCTGCACCGGCTCTTGGAAAGAGCACCCTACCTCCACCCTATGCCCATAACCCAGTAACCCCACCCAACACTAAGGGCAATTTTGGACACTAAGGGCAATTTAGCATGGCCAATCCACCTAACCTGCACATCTTTGGACTGTGGGAGGAAACCGGAGCACCCGGAGGAAACCCACGCACACACGGGGAGAACGTGCAGACTCTGCACAGACAGTGGCCCAAGGCGGGAATCAAACCTGGGACCCTGGAACTGTGAAGCATTTGTGCTAACCACTATGCTACCACGCTGCCCAGGAGCACGGTAGCTCATGTAGAGCTCCTGTTAATCAGAATAGATCAAAACACGAAAATTTAGAGCCTGAGAAATATCATGTAGACTTTGACAAAGGTATGTGTCTAACTATGTAACTGAGGGTATCTAAGACTCCTGAAGCAACTATTCTACTCTGAACTCGGTGGTGGCAAGAGATTATCAGGAGGACAGCAAAGAACTTTAAAGCTGGCCTCAAAGCATTCCTGAAGAGATTAAATATCTCCGCCAACTCACAGGCTTGTGACCGACTAAAATGGAGAAGTTTCATCTGGGAAGAAACATCAAGAGATTTCATCGGGGACATGTAGACATGAAGCTGAGGCATCAGAGAGCACTCAGAAACCTTCAAATAAACCCATTTATCAGAACCACCAAGTGCAGTGCAAAGCCAATACCTCTATCTATCCCTCCATCACTGACTTCATAGATTTACGGTAAGGGGCAGGAAGTTAAGAGGGGATGTGAGGAGAAAACGTTTTACCCAGAGGATGGTAGGAGTTTGTAATTAGCTGCGTGAAAGGATGGTGGAGACACTCATAACATTTCAGAAGTATTTGGATGTGCAAGAGCAAGAGTTCATTCAGTAGCTGTTCAGTAACCTTTGTGTGAGCCTTGAGCCTTTGCAAGTTGAAGAGGTTGCCATCTGGTCTGAATTGAATGTGTACCCCTGTGTCAATGTCTTTGAGTTAAGAACCATTGTACAGCAGGCTTTGATCTTTATTGTGAGACAACCTCCATGTACTTTCCAAAGTCTGTGAGTGAGTCTACCAAACACTGAGATTGCTTTTGCCAGGCACAGTGTTATTGGAAAGGATACTCCCAATATAACAAAATCTTTGTACCGAAGAGAGGAGTGTTTTGTTCATGGTGATTGTGGGGTCTTGGAGTGTGGCCAGGGATGGGCTGATACAAGAGCTCTATCTCCTTCAGATTTATTGTCAGGCCTGGAGCTAGGGCAAAGCTAGGGCAGCTCAATGTCGTCCAGTATACATGCATTAAGATCCCATGGCATACAAGGCTATGGGCCAAATGCTGAAGAATGGGATTAGAATGATTAGGTGATTGTTTTTGACCGGCGCATATGTGGCGGGCCAAGGGGCCTTTTCTGTGCTGTATGATTCTATGAATCCTATGCAATATTTGAAATCAGTTATGCAAATTGAGTCTTGATCTAACGTCACATATGAGCCGACATCAACCTGACAAGCAGGTGGAGCGGGCATGACGATTTGCTTGAATTGCAAGCTCCCTTGCTACAGATTGCCACTGACTGCACGCACATTGAGGCCCAGATCTAGGCAAAGAACTAGCTAAATACCAGTAATGTTAACCCCAAATCCACGTTAACCAACAATATAGCTTACAAGGGTAAAATAATCACCCCTGTGCATTCCAGTATTGTCTGTCTTTCATGTGCCTTTGCCTATCCTGGTGTTCCCACACAGTTTGTCCCATTGGCTACCACATGGCAGGCGCAAGGATGCTGACATTCAGTGAAGGAGACTGCAGATGACCTTATTGGATGACTACAAGCAGCTCCAGGCCCAGATAACGACTTCCTGACATTGCTGGCAGCAGCCTGAGCTAGCTGGCTAACAGGCACAGCAAGTGCATGGAGAGAATGACAGGGGTGGCAGCACCAATGCTGCTATCCTGAGAGAGGATAGCAGGGATGTGACCTTTGGAACCACTGCCATTCCTCTGGGGCTGCAGCTCAGTAATCCTAGTAATTTATTGGAGTACACATTGCTGAACACCCTGCAAGCCTTTTTGAACACTGGCATCTGGAGCTATGATGGCAGCAGTCCCAGCTTGTATGACTTCAATCTGCCCTTCGACTGCAACACCCAGACTTTTGGCTGGCCAAAGAGACGTAAAGCAAATTATTGCGGATGCTGGAATCTGAAACAAAAACATAAAATATTGGACAATCTCAGCAGATCTGACAGCATCTGTGGAGAGAGAAGGGAGCCAAGGTTTCAAGTCTGGATGACTCTTTGTCAAAGCTAGAGTGAACTGGAAATGGGGTCAGATTTATACTGTAGTTGGGGGGGGGGGGGAGAGGCATGGAACGGTGGGGCTGGATAGGGGCCAGTGATAAGTGGAGATGGACAAAGCTGTCGAGGACAGAAGACAAAAGGAATGTAAATGGGGGTGATTAAGGCTAAGAAGGATGCTGATAGTTGCACATAAAGAGATTTGAATGTGTTGGCCAAAGAGAATGTTTGGGAAATCACAAAGTAGACACTTGCTTCCTTCAGTGGTCATGATGTGGAGATGCTGGCATTGGACTGGGGTTGGACTGGGGTGGGCACAGTAAGAAGTCTTACGACACCAGGTTAAAGTCCAACAGGTTTATTTGGAATCACAAGATTTCGGAGCGTAGCTCCTTCATCAGGTGAGTCACTGTCCTTACTGTCCTTCAGTGGCGACAGACGCATGAGACCATGGCAACATCTAGAAACATCCAATAGAAGATGCAAGGTCCCTGTCCCACATTGGAAGTTAAGTTATCCCCCAAAACTTGAATTTAGAAACCCAGGTAAGATTTCGGATATATTATTCTCCGTTGTACTTAGTGGCGGTTACGCAACACAAATACTCTGAATTAAAAATAAAAATGATATTCTGTAAACACTCATAGCCTATGGGGTGTTGTCTCTCCAAAAAGACTGTCATTTTCTGTCTTTATTTCAGATTGACCACTTGCTCAGTATTTTGCTTTTGTCTCTCCGAATTACTGATCTTTTATCACTTTGAAATTTCCTTAAGCATTGCAAAACAGTCAGCATTTAATTTTTATTAATACACTCAAGACTTGCTTTACTGCTGATTAATAGTGGAAGGTTTTCAGTGTAAAATAAGATAATTGAGCCATATTAGGAGAAACATTCCAGAGGTCAAACGCAAAACTATGTGAAACACTTACAGCCACTCAAGCTGATGGAGGTCTCGGAAGAGTCCCGGCTTCAGTACAGAGATTTGGTTATTACTCAGAAATCTAGTGTAAGAGAGTAAAAAGATTATCGCTGTTCAAAGAAGGAGGATTTGCATTGTTAAAGCACCTTAATACCACTCTAAAAAAAATGTTTCAAATGCTTCATGAAAATTACTGAGGCTCTGACGAACAGTTATAATGGACTTGAAACACTAACTCTGCTTCTCTGTCAGATCTGCTTAATTTTTCCAGCACTGTCTCTTTGTATTTCATGCAACTTACTTTTCACTGTTACACAGTGAAATGCTGTAGCCAATTTGCACTTAGTATGATCCCACAAACAGCAATTGGCTTTGTGGCTGTTCATTAAGTTTGCGGGATGGCTGTGACACCAGGAGGACTCCCCGCTGTTCTCCAAGTAATGCTGTGGAGTCTTTAACCTCTGACTGAATAGGCAAATGGAGACTCCGTTTAGTGTCTCATCCAGAGAAGACCACATTTGACAATCCCGCATTCCCTCAGTATTGCACCAGAGTGATCCAGGACCGGCATGTACCTGTGAGGACGAAGGATAAGGGTGGCAAGTATAGGGAACCCTGGATAACGAGGGATAATATGAACCTTATCAAAAAGAAAAAGGAAGCATTCGTCAGGTCTTCGGACAGATGAAGCCCTTGAAGAATATAAAACAAGTGGGAAGGAACTTAAGGTCGGAGTTAGGAAGGCTAAAAGGGGTCATGAAATGCTGTTGGCAAACAGGATTGAGGGAAATCCTAAAGCGTGTTATACATATGTAAAGAGCAAAAGGATAGCCAAAGAAAGGGTTGGTCCATTCAAGGATATTGGAGGGAATCCAGTATTCTCCAAAGAGAAGGACTTGGTGGATGAGGAGTATAGGGTAGGGTGTGTAGATATTCTGAGTCATGTTGATATTAATAAAGAGGTGGTGTTGGGCATCTTAAAAAGCATTAAAGTAGTTAAGTCCTCAGGGCCTGATGGGATCTACCCCAGAAAACTGAGAGAGACAAGGGAGGAAATTGCTGGGGCCTTGACAATAATCTTTGTATCCTCATTGGCTACAGCTGAAGTTGCAGATGACTGGAGAGTAGCCAATGTTGTTCCATCGTTTAAGAAGGCAGCAGGAATAATCCAGGAAATTATAGGCCGGTGAGCCTTCCGTCAGCGGTAGGGAAATTATCGGAAAAGATTCTTAGAGATAGGATTTACTCACATTTGAAAACAAATGGACTTATTAGTGATGTTTAGCATAGTTTTGTGAAGGAGAGGTCGTGCCTCACTAATTTCATCGAGTTTTTCAAGGAAGTGCCAAAGATGATAGATGAGGGAAAGGCAGTAGATGTTGTTTACATGGACTTCAGTAAAGCCTTTGACAAGATATCTCATGGTAGACTTGTACAAAAGGTGAAGTCACATGGGATCAGAGGAGAGCTGGCAAGTTGGATACAGAACTGGCTTGGGCACAGAAGACAGAGGGTAGCAGTAGAAGGGTGCTTTTCTGAATGGAAGGCTGTGACTAACGGCGTTCCACAGGGATCAGTTCTGGGGCCTTTGTTGTTCGTGGTGTATATAAATGATTTGTAGCTGGTCTGATTAGTAAGTTCGCAGACGACACAAAAATTGGTGGCGTTGCGGACAGTGAAGAGGATTGTCAGAGGATACAGCAGGATATAAACTGGTTGGAGTCTTGGGCGGAGGAATGGCAGAGGACTGGAAGATGGAGTTTAATCTGGACAAGTGTGCGGTCATGCACTTTGGAAGGTCCAATGCACGTCGGAATTCCACAATAAATGGTAGAACTCTTGCGAGTATTGACAGGCAGAGAGATTTGGGCATGCATGTCCACCAGTCACTGAAAGTGGCAACGCATGTGGATAAGGTGGTCAAGAAGGCATACGGCTTCTGCCCTTCATCGGTCAGGGCATTGAATATAAAAATTGGCAAGTCAAGTTGCAGCTGTACCGGAACTTAGTTAGGTCTCATTTAGAATATTGTGTACAATTCTGGTAGCCACACTACCAGAAGGATGTGGATGCTTTGGAGAGGGCACAGAAGCGGTTTACAATGAGGTTGCCTGGAATGGAGGGTATTAGCTATGAGGAGAGGTTAGATAAAATCTGGTAGTGTGGCTACCAGAATTGTACAATGCCAAACTCGGTCTGTTCTCACTGGAATGACGGAGGTTGAGAGGCGACCAGATAGAGATCTACAAGATTATGAGTGTCATGGACAGAGTGGGTAGTCAGATGCTCTTTCCTAGGGTAGGAGAGTCAAGTACTAGGGGGACATAGGTTTAACGTGCATGGGGAAAAGTTTAGAACTGTTGTGCGAGGCAAGTTTTTTTACACAGAGTGTGGTAAATATATGGAACACACTGCCTGTGGAGGTGGTGGGAGCAGGTACGATGGTGGCATTTAAGGGGCATCTAGACAAATATATGAATAGGGTGGGAATGGAAGGATACAGTTTTAGTTTAGGCAGGCACCATGGTCGGTGCAGGCTTGGAGGGCTGAGGGGCCTGTTCCTCTGCTGTATTGTTCTTTGTTCTTTGTACTTTGTACAGTTTTTTTGGCAAACTTTACACTTAACCTTGTGGAGTTTTAGAGGAGCCATGGAAAATAAGGCACTCCTTCAAAATCACAAAGCCTAAGGATTTAACATCAGTAATATTCAGGTCTATCATTCTCCGGAGTAGAGTGACTTAACGAGACCTCAAGTTTTAAATACTTACAGTTTCTTCAGTTGAAAAAGTCCTGAAAATGCTTTGCTGGATATGGAATGAATCGAATTGTTTTGCAGCACCCTGTGAAAGAAATCACAGAAATGTACTTTCAAAATCAAGCGAGAAAGATGCAAGAGAACTGACCGGCTACAACTGACTCGCATAATACTCAACCACAGACAAAGCACAGAAATCTTCTGTTGAATTTCACAGTGTGAGGGTGTTTTAAATTTAAAAAATCCTTATTGTCAGAAGCATTAACACTGCAATGAAGTTACTGTGAAAATCCCCTAGTCACCACATTTCGCCGCCTGTTCAGGTACACAGATGGAGAATTCAGAATGTCCAAATTACCTAACAGCCCGTCTTTTGGGACTTGTGGGAGGAAACCGGAGCATCCAGAGGAAACCCACACTGACACGGGAGAACGTGAATACTATGCACAGACAGTGACCCAAGCTGGGAATTGAACCTGGGACCCTGGAGCTGTGAAGCAACTTGCTAACCACTGTGCTACCGTGCTGCCTTAGAAGTTACCGTGCTGCCTTCGAAGTTACCGTGCTTACCGTGAAGTTTTAGCATCAATGACCAGAGTTTCAATGGCGACATCCCAGTTCACTTAGTCAGTGCATAGGTGCATATTTAACATCAGATTATGTGCCTCACCAATTAATTTCTTAATTTTTCCCCCACAATTAATTTAGCGTGCCCAATCCACCTACCCTACACAACTCTGGGTTGGGGGGGCAAACACGAGGAGAATGTGCAAACTCCACATGGACAGTGACCCGGGGCCAGGATCGAACCCAGGTCCTTGGCAACGTGAGGCTCAATTAATTTTTAAGTATTTGTTTAAGGTGCAATAATTGGATGACAAAAATTTCTTACATTTTCTCACAGGATTTGGATGTCCCTGGCAAGGCCAGCATTGGTTGCCCATCCCTAATTGCCCTTGAGAAGGTGATGGTCAGTCTCATTGAAATGGGGCAGCACAGTGGTTAGCACTACTGCCTCACAGCGCAAGGGACCCGGGTTCAATTTCAGCCTTGGGTGACTGTCTGTGTGGAGTTTGCACTTTCTCCCTGTGTGGGTTTCTTCCAGGTAGGAAATGGGAGTCCCCAGAGGAAACCTACACAGACAGGGGGAGAAAGTGCAAACTCCACCCAGGCAGTCACCCAAGGCTCTTGCAACCACAGTACTTCTATAGTTGGTCCAGTTTAGTTTCTGGTCAATGGTAACCTCCAGGATGTTGATAGTGAGGGATTCAGCAGTGGTAAAGCCATTGAATGTCAAGGTTAATGCACTTTTCAATGGTTTTGTTTTTGATTCATTGAATCTGGTAACTGATCCAAACTCACTCTGTTTGATTGGTTTAGCCTGGGTGTGGACTCAACGAAGTAAACATGCTACAGAAGCGACTAGACGTTGAGTTGCAAGCATGATTGCAGAGATTTTGTGATTGCACAAATATTTTAAAACTCTTGTTAAAGTAAACCTGTTGCACATAGCAAATAGTGTCATCTTTAGATTGCTCTGTGACAGATAAAATATACAATGGTTAGCTTGTCTTTAGTTGGAGCAGTGACTGCCTGGCACTTGTGTGGCACAAAATCAGTACAGCTTTTGAAATATGCCAGCTTTCAATCTGAAAATGTTGCGATGATCTTCTTTCTTCCTGACATTGACTTCCTTTTCATTGACATCTCCCAGAGTTTCCACTGATGGACCAGTGAATGGAGGGTACATTGTATGCACTGGAAAATCTTTATTATATGATAACTGTACATGACAGGATCCACTCTACAACAATCAATTCTGTAATTTGACAGGGGGTTTTATTACAGTGGCTGCACTTGACTTACACTGTTAAATTAACAAAAACATGTGCTCCTGTTTCCTCCCACAGTCCAAAGATGTACAGGTTAGGTGGGTTGGCCATGATAAATTGCCCTTAGTGTCCAGAAAAAGGGTAGGTGGGGTTACTGGGATGGGGTGGAGGTGTGGGCTTAAGTAGGGGTGCTCTTTCAAAGGGCCAGAGCAGACTCGATGGACTAAATGGTCTCCTTCTGCCCTGTAAATTCTATGATTCTATAAAAACATGTGCTGTTTGGAAAATAGTTATCTGATCTTGAAAGCTCTGGAACTCAGAAGCAAGCATCACGATCATCATGCTCTGGAAGGTATTCTGCAGGCTGCTGTCTATACCCTGTGCTGTTACTCCCAGAGCTGTACTGTGTGTTTAGGAAGAGTTAGACAGGGCAATTAGTCCATGGCCATTCTTAGTTGAGGGTCTGCCACCGGTTCTATTGAAGCTGCAATACTCTTTACTAGCGTCTGCTTTGTGATGAGAGAAAGATGGCGAATGCTGGGATTTTATCCTCCCTCCCGCCACAGAGGTTTTTCATCCACAGATGCAGGGAGCCATTGGCTACTTGCAGGATCTTTGAGATCCGCCAAAGTCTATTGGCGTTTGCATGGCTCACCTGCCCCACCTGCAGTGGGGTGGACTCCGGCAGAACCGCTACATCCCGCTGGCAGGAGGGGCCTGAAAATCCAGCCAAAGTGTTTTAGTGATGTGGATTGCGGGATAAATGTTGACTTGGACAGTGGGAAACCCCTATTTTTTCTTTTAATAATGCTTTGAGACTGTTTAGATGGGGTCTCAGTTTAATGCCTTATTCGTAAGGCGTCACTTCCAATGGTGCAGAGCTTTTTCAGTGCTGAAATAGCTAACAGCAAAAAAGTAAAGTTAAATCCAAAAACAGAGGCATTAAGGTCTGCTGGGCAGGTCAGATTAAAAGGTTTAAACTTATTATTTTCATTTTTCATTATTTTGATTTGGCATTTATGTTCGTTGATCCACACCTCCATGGCTAATGTGGAAATCTATGGTCGCCAATGTACTCTTAACTGAACAGAGAGATTTAGGTCTGTTGATTATCCATAGAATCCTTACAGTGCAGAAGGAGGTCATTCAGCCCATCAAGTCTGCACCGACCATCCAAAGGAGCACTCTACTTAGGTCCACTCCCCCGCCCTATCTCGTAACCCTTCACAATGATCATGGCCAATCTACCTAACCTGCACATCTTTGAACTGTGGGAGGAAATCGGAACACCCGGAGGAAACCCATGCAATCATGAGGGAACGTACAAACTCCAAGGCCAGGATTGAACCTGGGTCCCTGGCGTCGCGAGGCAGCAGTGCTAACCACTGTGCCACTGTGCTGCCCTATTAAGATGAATATTATTGCAGTTATAATGTAATTCCTCCCATCAGAGTATTTTTTAATGTCCATATCAGCTACAAATGGACCAGCTTGAGGAAATTGTTATTATTCTGTTTAATGGCTAAAATGACATATTAAAAAAAACTCCAACTTGAATCAAGATATGCTCAGCTTGCTGTACACAGATTCAGATATATAAATGTTTTGCCAAGTGTCATTTTTTGAAATTTAACAATCAAAAAGTTCAACATTGTTTTCAATAAAAAAAAACTTGCTTGTAGAGAAGATTTGTTGGCAGAATCATGCATTCCACAAGACTGCTGTCTTCGCAAACATATTGCGTTAGTTAGTTATTAAGATGTGTCTTTTCACTGAATCATTACTGGCTGTTTTTCAGCTGAAATTCCATGAAAACAGTTGGCTTGAACCGTCTCCCCTTCCCAGTGGATGCAATCTTATGAGTCAAGCCTGCTTCTGGGATAAGGGGCAGGATTCTCCGCCCCGCCCAGCCGTTACGCTGGCCGGTCAACGGGGTTTCCCATTGTGGGGCAGCCCCGGGCGCCGGCGGAGAATCCCGCCCAAGGTGTCCTTGATACCAGGGGGAGGCCCATCGCTCCTATATTAGGTGCTTGATTGACACAAGGTGCAACAGGTCTTCTTGAAAAAAGGTGATACCAGCGGCTCACCAGCTCCCCAGCCGGCAATCCAGACTCTTGTTGCCTCCACAAGATTCCACTCTTTGTGAATGGGGAAACATTAGGTGTACATGGTGAATAGTCATTTAATCCCAAAATGTTGTAATGGGTTATTTTTTTGTGCATTCTTGCAGTTTTACATTGTCCTTGTATATATAAACTGATGATCAGAGGTCGATAGGGAACAGTGTAAAATTGCCATTCCCTTTTCCCACACAGTTTCAGCATATTGCAAGTACTTCGATATGACGGTGACACTCAAGTGTGAGGGGAATTCTCCACAAGACACCAGTTCATGTGCTATCTATAATTTGCAGCTATTTTTAGGTGAAGAACAAATGAGAAGTACAGTGGCACAGTGGTTAGCACTGTTGCTTCATAACGCCAGGGACCCGGCTTCGGATTCGTCCCTGCTTGGGTCACTGTCTGTGCGGAGTCTGCACATTCTCCCCGTGTCTGTGTGCGTTTCCTCCGGGTGCTCCCGATTTCCTCCCACAGTCCAAAGATGTGCGGGTTAGGTGGATTGGTCACACTAAATTGCCCCGTAAGTTAGGTGGGGTTTCTGGGTTAGAGGATAGGTGGAGGTGTGGGTTTAGGTTGGGTGCTCTTTCAGGAGCAGTGCAGACTTGATGGCCCGAATGGCCTCCTCCTGCGCTGTAAATTCTATGATGATTCTATGATGAGGCAAAGAGGGAGTGGCTCAGAGGAATCAGTTTATCTATGGATGCTTCTCCACGGGAGGGGGAGTGGAGGAGGGGGAGTGCAGGTAACTGACTATTATCACTCAGAGAGGAACATCTCCCGAAAAGACTAGCCAGTACCAATAAGCATACATCCGTCTCCCATAATATCATTTCTGCTTGACTTTGATGTAGTTTGCTCTCCACCTCTTGAGAGAAACTATAAATGCCAAATTAAAAATAAAATACTGTGGATGCGGGAAATCTGAAATTAAAACAGAAAATGATGGGAAAACTTAGCAGGACTGGCAGCATCTGAGAATCAGAGTTAATGTTTGGAGTCCAGAATGACTCTTCTTTGAGTTCAGCACCTTCTTTTTTTAATTATGCATGGCCAAAATTATATTAACCATCCAGAACTTGGTTACATTGCTTTGTGAAGGGTTCATGGGCTAAATAATTCGTTTTTTTGTTATTAGAGAAATACTCACAGTGTTTCCATTTGTTTGTACCCAATGAATTGGTCATCAACGAGTGTTGTGATGTCGTTACCCATTAGCCACCTAGGTTGAGACAGAGATGCAGAAAGATATAAAAGCAGTTTTGGTTTTATATTACAAGACATTGAGAACAGCAAAGGTTTTATTGGCTACCACTTCCATGCTGGAAAAGTTGGACTCCAAGCTCTGCACAAAACCTCACGCCATGGAGAATGCCACCCTGCTCCTTGACATTGAATTCAGGCTTTTAGGCAGGCCATGTAATTCACCAAGCATTTAATTGTGCACATTCAGTCATCATCCTTCTGATGTACAACAGCAAACCACTGCAGATGCTGGAAATCTGAAATAGAAACAGACAATTGTGGAACAGCAAATGTGGCAGAATCTGTGGAGAGTGATAGAGTTTGCATCTCAGGTCGATAATCTTTCATTAGAACAGATTTGATGAAAGGCTAACACCTTGAAACAGTAACTCTTCCTCTCTCTCCACAGGTGCTGCCAGACCTACTGAGTATTTCCATCATTTTCTGTGTTTATTTCAGCCTTCTTGTGTAGCCTGGTCCATTAAGTTCTCATCTGAGTTCTCTTTTTTTTCAATTCATTTACAGGATGTGGGATTCACTGGCTAGACCAGCATTTATTGCCCATCCCTAGTTGCCCTTCAGAAGATGGTGATGAGCTTCTTTCTGGAATTGTTGCAGTCCTAGAGATGTAGGTGCAGCTGCAGTGCTGTTAGGGAGGGAATTCCAGGATTTTGACCCAACAACAGTGAAGGAGCGGCGATATATTTCCAAGTCAGCGTGGTGAGTGACTTGGAGGGGAACCTCCAGGGTGGTGTTCCCGGGTATTTGCTGCACTTGTCCTCCGAGGTGGCAATGGATGTGGGTTTGGAAGGTGCTGCCAAAGGAACCTTGGCAAGTTACTGCAGTGCATCTTGTAGATGGTACACACTGTTGTTACTGTGCATCGGTGGTGGAGGGATTGATTATTTGTGGAAGGGATAGCAATCAAGTGGGCTGCTTTATTCTGAATAGTGTTGAGCTTCTTGAGTGTTGTGGAGCTGCACTTATCCAGGCAAGTGGAGAGTATTCCATTACACTCTGATTCGTGCGTTGGAGATGGACAGGCTTTGCAGGGGTCAGGAGGTGAGTTACTCGTCATAGGATTCCAAGCCTCTCACCTGCTCTTGTAGCCACAGAATTTATATGGCTAGTCCAATTCAGTGTGTGGTCAATGGTCACCCTCAGGATGTTGATAGTGGGGACATTCAGCATTGGCAATGCTATTGAATGTCAGGTGACAATGGTTAGATTTTCTCTTGTTGGTGATGGTTATTGCCTGGCACTTGTGTGACACAAATGTTACTTGCCCCTTATCAGCCCAAGCCTGGATATTGTCCAAATATTACTGCATTTGGATATGGACTACTTCAGTATCTGAGGAGTCACAGATGGTACTGGACATTGTGCAGTCATCTGTGAACATCCCCACTTCTGACTTAACGATGAAAGGAAATTCATTGATGAAGCAGCTGAAGCTGGTTAGTTCAAGGAGACTATCCTGCAGTGATGTCCTGGAGCTGAGATGATTGACTTCCAACCATTACAACCACCTTCTTTAGTGCCAGGTGTGACTCCAATCAGAGGAGAGTTTTCTCCCTGGTTTCCATTGACTCCAGTTTTGCGAGGGCTCCTTGATGCTATACTTGGTAAAATGCTGCCTTGATTTCAAGGGCAGTCACTCTCACCTCCCCTCTGGCTTTCAGTTTTTTGTCCATTTTTGAACCAAGGCAGTAATGAGGTCAGGAACTGAATGATGCTGGTGGAACCCAAACTGAGCCTCCATGAGCAGGTTATTGCTGAGTAAGTGCCGCTTGATAGCACTGTTAATGATTCCTTCCGTCACTTTACTGATGATTGAGAGTAGACTAATAGGGTGATAAATGGCTGGGTTGGATTTGTCCTGTTTATTGTGTACAGGACACACCTGGGCAATTTTCCACATTGCTGGGTAGATACCAATGTTGTAGCTGTACTGGAACAGCTTGGCTAGGGGTAAGGCATGTTTTGGAGCACAATTCTTCAGGACTATTGTGAAGAATACAGTCAGGGCCAATATCCTTTGCAGAATCCAGTGTGGTCAGCTGTTTCTTGCTATCACATGGTGTGAATCGAATTGGCTGAAGACCGACATCTGTGATGCTGGTGTGCTCGGGAGGAGGCTGAAATGGATAATCCACTCAGCAGTTCTGGCTGAAGATTTTTGTGAATGCTTCAGACTTGGGGGTGGCACAGTGGTTAGCACTGCTGCCTCACAGCACCAAGGATCTGGGTTTGCGTCCGACTTTGGGTGACTGTCCGTGGGAGTTTGCACATTCTCCCCATGTCTGTGTGGGTTTCCTCCGGGTGCTCTGGTTTCCTCCTACAGTCCAAAGATATGCAGGTTAGGTGGATTGGCCATGCTAAATTACCCCATAGTGTCCAAAAGTTAGGTAGGTTATGAGGATAGCCGTGGAGGGAGTGGGCCTTCCTAGGGTGCATTGATTAATAAGGGGATCAGGGGTTATGGGGAGAAGGAAGGTGAATGGGGATGAGAAAAATATCAGTCATGATTGAATGGCAGAGCAGACTTGATGGGCCGAGTGGCCTAATTCTGCTCCTAAAGAGAGAGCTAAGAAGAGCCAGGAGGGGACATGAGAAGTCTTTGGCAGGTAGGATCAAGGATAACCCTAAAGCTTTCTATAGATATGTCAGGAATAAACGAATGACGAGTGTAAGAATAGGGCCAGTCAAGGACAGTAGTGGGAAGTTGTGCTTGGAGTCCGAGGAGATAGGAGAGGTGCTAAATGAATATTTTTCATCAGTATTCACACAGGAAAAAGACAATGTTGTCGAGGAGAATACTGAGATTCAGGCTACTAGACTAGAAGGGCTTGAGGTTCATAAGGAGGAGGTGTTAGCAATTCTGGAAAGTGTGAAAATAGATAAATTCCCTGGGACGGATGGGATTTATCCTAGGATTCTCTGGGAAGCTAGGGAGGAGATTGCTGAGCCTTTGGCTTTGATCTTTAAGTCATCTTTGTCTACAGGAATAGTGCCAGAAGACTGGAGGATAGCAAATGTTGTCCCCTTGTTCAAGAAGGGGAGTAGAGACAACCCTGGTAACTATAGATCAGTGAGTCTTACTTTTGTTGTGGGCAAAATCTTGGAAAGGTTTACAAGAGATAGGATGTATAATCATCTGGAAAGGAATAATTTGATTAGAGATAGTCAACACGGTTTTGTGAAGGGTAGGTCGTGCCTCACAAACCTTATTGAGTTCTTTGAGAAGGTGACCAAACAGGTGGATGAGGGTAAAGCAGTTGATGTGGTGTATATGGATTTCAGTAAAGCGTTTGGTAAGATTCCCCACAGTAGGCTACTGCAGAAAATACGGAGGCATGGGATTCAGGATGATTTAGCAGTTTGGATCAGAAATTGGCTAGCTGGAAGAAAACAAAGGGTGGTGGTTGATGGCAAATGTTCAGACTGTAGTCCAGTTACTAGTGGTGTACCACAAGGATCTGTTTTGGGGCCACTACTGTTTGTCATTTTTATAAATGACCTGGAGGAGGGCGTAGAAGGATGGGTGAGTAAATTTGCAGATGACACTAAAGTCAGTGAAGTTGTGGACAGTGCGGAAGGATGTTACAAGTTACAGAGGGGCATAGATAAGCTGCAGTGCTGGGCTGAGAGGTGGCAAATGGAGTTTAATGCAGAAAAGTGTGAGATGATTCATTTTGGAAGGAATAACAGGAAGACAGAGTACTGGGCTAATGGTAAGATTCTTGGTAGTGTGGATGAGCAGAGAGATCTCGGTGTCCATGTACATAGATCCCTGAAAGTTGCCACCCAGGTTGAGAGGGTTGTTAAGAAGGCGTACGGTGTGTTAGCTTTTATTGGTAGAGGGATTGAGTTTCAGAGCCATGAGGTCATGTTGCAGCTGTACAAAACTCTGGTGCGGCCGCATTTGGAGTATTGCGTGCAATTCTGGTCGCCGCATTATAGGAAGGATATGGAAGCATTGGAAAGGGTGCAGAGGAGATTTACTAGAATGTTGCCTGGTATGGCGAGAAGATCTTATGAGGAAAGGCTGAGGGACTTGAGGCTGTTTTCGTTAGAGAGAAGAAGGTTAAGAGGTGACTTAATTGAGGCATACAAGATGATCAGAGGATTGGATAGGGTGGACAGTGAGAGCCTTTTTCCTCGGATGGTGATGTCTAGCACGAGGGGACATAGCTTTAAATTGAGGGGTGATAGATATAAGACAGATGTCAGAGGTAGGTTCTTTACTCAGAGAGTAGTAAGGGCGTGGAATGCCCTGCCTGCAACAGTAGTGGACTCGCCAACACTAAGGGCATTCAAATGGTCATTGGATAGACATATGGACGATAAGGGAATAGTGTAGATGGGCTTTAGAATGGTTTCACAGGTCGGTGCAACATCGAGGGCCGAAGGGCCTGTACTGCGCTGTACTGTTCTTATTTCTGGGAGTCGGTGCAGACTCAATGGGCCAAATGTCCTCCATCCGCACTGCAGGGATTCTATGATCTTTTGCACAGATGTGCTGGGCTCCTTCATCATTGAGGATGGGGATATTTGAGGAGCCACTTCCTCCAGTGAGTTGTTTAATTGTCTACCACCTGTCATGGGTGTCCGAAGACAAGCCAGGCCCCTCCACCCCCACCCCTATGGCCCCTTGTAGCCCTCAGGTCAATTCAATGCCAACTCAAGCCCCCACCTACCCACAGTAACCCTCATAACCGCCATGGCAAATTATGGCCCTTCCATGACTGAATATACATTCCATACAGAACCAATAAACCCTATAGTATTCAAACTAATATGCAACCTCACCCTCTAGTGATCTGGTACCTGCATTATAATGTTCTGTGTCCTACACATGCAGATCTCATCTCTATACCATTCTCTAAATTACAGATAAATGGCGCCAATCAAACAAAGAACAAAGAACAAAGAACAAAGAAATGTACAGCACAGGAACAGGCCCTTCGGCCCTCCAAGCCCGTGCCGACCATACTGCCCGACTAAACTACAATCTTCTACACTTCCTGGGTCCGTATCCTTCTATTCCCATCCTATTCATATATTTGTCAAGATGCCCCTTAAATGTCCCTATCGTCCCTGCCTCCACTACCTCCTCCGGTAGTGAGTTCCAGGCACCCACTACCCTCTGCGTAAAAAACTTGCCTCGTACATCTACTCTAAACTTTGCCCCTCTCACCTTAAACCTATGCCCCCTAGTAATTGACCCCTCTACCCTGGGGAAAAGCCTCTGACTATCCACTCTGTCTATGCCCCTCATAATTTTGTATACCTCTATCAGGTCGCCCCTCAACCTCCTTCGTTCCAGTGAGAACAAACCGAGTTTATTCAATCGCTCCTCATAGCTTATGCCCTCCATACCAGGCAACATTCTGGTAAATCTCTTCTGCACCCTCTCTAAAGCCTCCACATCCTTCTGGTAGTGTGGCGACCAGAATTGAACACTATACTCCAAGTGTGGCCTAACTAAGGTTCTATACAGCTGCAACATGACTTGCCAATTCTTATACTCAATGCCCCGGCCAATGAAGGCAAGCATGCCGTATGCCTTCTTGACTACCTTCTCCACCTGTGTAGCCCCTTTCAGTGATCTGTGGACCTGTACTCCTAGATCTCTTTGACTTTCAATACTCTTGAGGGTTCTACCATTCACTGTATATTCCCTACCTGCATTAGCCCTTCCAAAATGCATTACCTCACATTTGTCCAGGTTAAACTCCATCTGCCATCTCTCCGCCCAAGTCTCCAGACAATCTAAATCCTGCTGTATCCTCAGACAGTCCTCATCGCTATCCGCAATTCCACCAACCTTTGTGTCGTCTGCAAACTTACTAATCAGACCAGTTACATTTTCCTCCAAATCATTTATATATACTACAAAGAGCAAAGGTCCCAGCACTGATCCCTGTGGAACACCACTGGTCACAGCCCTCCAATTAGAAAAGCATCCCTCCATTGCTACCCTCTGCCTTCTATGGCCTAGCCAGTTCTGTATCCACCTTGCCAGTTCACCCCTGATCCCGTGTGACTTCACCTTTTGTACTAGTCTACCATGAGGGACCTTGTCAAAGGCCTTACTGAAGTCCATATAGACAACATCTACTGCCCTACCTGCAGACGGGCATCGCGCCGGCCCAAAGGTGCGGAATGCTCCGCATCTTTGGGGGCCGAGCCCCAACATTGAGGGGCTAGGCCGGCGCCGGAGGGATTTCCGCCCCGCCAGCTGGCGGAAATGGCGTTTGTTGCCCCGCCAGCTGGCTTGGAAATGCGGCGCATACGCGGGAGCGTCAGCGACCGCCGACAGTTTCCTGCGCATGCGCAGTGGGGAGAGTCTCTTCCGCCTCCGCCATGGTGGAGGCCGTGGCGGAGGCGGAAGGGAAAGAGTGCCCCCACGGCACAGGCCCGCCCGCGGATCGGTGGGCCCCGATCGCGGGCCAGGCCACCGTGGGGGCACCCCACGGGGTCAGATCGCCCCGCGCCCCCCCCCCAGGACCCCGGAGCCCGCCCACGCTGCCTGGTCCCGCCGGTAAATACCAGCTTTGATTTACGCCGGCGGGACAGGCAATTTCTGGGCGGGAATTCGGCCCATCCGGGCCGGAGAATTGAGCGGGGGGTCCCGCCAACCGGCGCGGCCCGATTCCCGCCCCCGCCCAATCTCCGGTACCGGAGACTTCGGCGGGGGCGGGGGGCGGGATTCACGGCGGCCAACGGCCATTCTCCGACCCGGCGGGGGGTCGGAGAATGACGCCCGTGGTGTGTATTCTTTTGGTGTTCCTCCTCTGCTTGGCCACGTTGCACTTCTTAGGTGTATGAAAGGAGAGTGGTGCAAGGGTGGGATTATGATGGGAGTGAAGGAACGTAAAGGATGCATGCTGATACCATCTGCAGCTTGTAACTCAGAAGAGATGGTGGGATGAGGGTGAAGTAGAATTTGGATTAAGGGATGGATTTTTGCGATCAAGTCAGAAAATTTCACAACTTGACAAACTATCCTTGGTATATAGTGCCCTTTACCCACTGTTTTCCTGGATGCAGATTGGAGTTGGACTCGCCACACCTGTTCACAGATCGGAGCTGGCCACATGGGTGGCCAAGTCCCAAGGCGAGCTGGTTACAAGGCCAGCCTCAGTTTTCTAGGACTTCATCATCAGTTATTTTGATACATTTTAGGCCCTTAACATGGTGTTATAATCCTCATGAGAATCATGAGGAAAAAAATCACTGATCTCCCAATGGGGCTCATTGACCACAAGCTCGCTCGGTAGGTGGGGGGAGAGAGACCCACCATCTGGGGCGCTCCAAACCACAGGATAAAAGCAGGCCCAAGTCAGGGCCTGTTTGGAACTATCCTCCCGGTAGGGTCTACACTGGGAGTGAGATGCTCTGTAAAATGTAACTTGTATCTATGTAAACAAAAAAATCCACCTATGTTTATGATAGTTTCCTTAGAGGTTACTATACATGCATTCTTGGATGAGAGCCCAGACTCTCATATAAGGATCAATCTGTTTACACAGCTAGAGAGAAGTGTGGTCTTTGGTTGATTGACAGCTAACTGAACTTAACATAAGCTATGATTTTCTGTGCCCTTTGTCAATGTCTCAATGTTTATTTACTCAAGCTTAAGTGGTATTGAGTGCTTTCACCAGTGCCAGGAAGCTATGATTTGAGCCCCCTATTAATGTATGCAACCAATCAATAGTGCGGATAGCACTGGTTGCATGCAGATATCATTCCAATAAGCAGGTAGCACCATATTGGTGTTGGCATTGCAATCAATGGTGGTGGGTTTATTCCACATCACAATCCCTGCTCCTGAGTCTGGGAAGGCTATTTAATTTAGCCCCTTATGTTTTCGAACCGACAGCTGCTGCCACTGATCCTAGGCGGCCTTGCTGACCCTGCTGCTGATCCTCCGACTCCCTCGGGGGAACAGGATGCCCCGTCTCACATCAACGGCATTGAAAAAACTGGCCAGGTTGGCATTGGCAAAGCAAGGAGTATGTTGGCTCACTGCCATGCTTGTGTGTTTACTGGGAGTGAGTGGTGAGGGAGCGTTTAAAAGCAGCTCTCTCTCGGCACTGGCTTGGAGGGCCGAAGGGCCTGTTCCTGAGCTGTACATTTCTTTGTTCTTTGTTTGTTAGCGGCAAGCAGCTGTGGCGCGGGTCTGGAGAATCAGACGGCGAGACAGCCAGTCATGGCGAGAAGTACGCAGTGGCTGATTTTCGGCACTAAATGCTGTTAAATATGGTCTGAGACCTCGCCAATGCGTGCGTCGGGAAACACCCCACCATTTGCGCCCAAAATGACACTTTCTGTTAAATCGCGCTCATTGCCATTCCTTCACTGTCACTGGGTTGAAATCCTGGAATTCCCTTCCTGACAGCAATGTGGATGTACCTGCACCACATGGATCATGGTTTAAGAATGCTGTTCACCAATGCCTTCTCAAAGACAATTACAGATGGGCAACAAGTGCTGGCCAAGCCAGCTATGCCACATCTCATGAAATGATCAAACAATTGGGCCCCGACTCATGGAAATATGATCGCTTCACTGTAGGGTTATTCATTGGACAAAATTAACATCCTAATACAATTCTAGTTGTGATCTTGTCCTGGAGGATCAATACCTTTTCCACTCTACGGGCGGGATTTTCTGGCCCCGCCAGCTACTGGGATCGTCCAGTCCTGCCGCAAGTCTTTTTGGTTGGGCCGCTGAATCTCCCGGGACAGGTCTTGCCGTGACATGGCCGGAAAATTCCAGCCTACATTCCAGCAAGAACATCCAACAAACATCTGGAATCATTTAATTGCTAAATATCATTTTTGTTTGAAAACATTTTCTCAGTATTGTTCACAAACAAAAAAATATGAGAAAAATCACTATAAAAATACAGGGAGGAATGGGATCGCTCGTTTAACTTCTGCATCTCCTCCCAAAACTTTGCATTTATTTGTACACAGGCTTCCTTTGAAAATAGATGGATTGTTCATGCTTTGTGGGCTTGATGAGTAAAAGCCTTCTTCTGTTGTCAGGTAGGAAGATGTGTAATGTGTAATGTCTGATCATTAGATGGGAGAACTGCTTTCTGAAATGATGTGGAGATGCCGGCGTTGGACTGGGGTGAGCACAGTAAGAAGTCTTACAACACCAGGTTAAAGTCCTACAGGTTTGTTTCAAACACTAACTTTCGGAGCACTGCTCCTTCCTCAGGTGAATGAGGAATTCACCTGAGGAAGGAGCAGTGCTCTGAAACCTGTTGGACTTTAACCTGGTGTTGTAAGACTTCTTACTGTGCTTTCTGAAAAACATTGATGGGTGTCCAATGAGGACATCCATCACTTCATTGCTGTTGATTGCATTGCTAAAATGAAAGAATAGTCAAATTACTTACAGTTTTATTACTTTAGAGGAAACTACTGGCACAGTGAGAAACCCTGAGTCTTCACAGATGATGGTCATACCATTACACATGCACTGTTCTGGGTACATGTCAAGTGCTAGAAGGAAGGATATGATTGTAAATGAGTTAAGAGTTAACACATTTTATACAATATCATAAGGTTGTGAGTTATACTTTTATTTGTTTGGAGAAAACTTTTTCTATGTAAAGTGAGAGATGCAATTCTGGAAAATGGAATACCTTTTTTCATTCAGGAACCTAAGTCCCAGTTGTACCTGTGCGCCCTGGCCTGCCCTCAAAATGGGCATGCTAGAATTTCTCAGCAATAGAGTAAGTTATTTTTTCCATATCGGAAACATCAATCTCCAAATGAAGTAAAACGTGTATCTACTCACAACACTCCTCTGGTTCGCCATCCGTACGCTTAACTTGGTCAAAGTACCAATCTACAAGGTTTGGCCAGCCATGGAGGTCAGCTGAAATGGGAATAATTAAATAAGTAAATGATGCAGTAAGTTATATCAAGGCTTTACTCTCGGGATAAACTCCAAACTAACTTTCATATCTGAGCACATACAAAATTGAGCCCACTTTGAGGTATTTGAAGAAAAGATAATTAGAATTTTTTGCAACCCCATTTGGAAAAATCTAGATTGGGAAGATCTGCAAGAAAGAATCTATAATTGCATGCGTGTTTTCATCCTGTGTGACATTGTCAGTAAAACTGCTTTGGACAGGTTACTGAGCCTAGTTTAGCCTAGTCGTACAAGAACTTAAGCAATATCATTAGTAGTGAGGCTGGAAAAATTCTGCGACAGACTCCTGCACCCAATGCCAACCTTTACCCATACTATACCTACCACATTCATCCTCATCAGCTCCATTTTCACACTCTATAATGCCATTGCAGTGTAGAGGCTGTGGCAGACACACACTGAGGTTTCCACAAGGAAAATATCCAAGGGGACAGGAAATAGTTTGAAGGCCTGGATGAATTGCATTGGAAGCTGCAACAAGAAAATGGAAAGATAACATATATCAGTCTAACAGCAGGGTTTGCAATTTGAAAATCCTTTGGAATTGCTCTGCATGACAGAATATTTTAATCTTAAATTAATTTAGAACTAGGGAAAAAATAAAGATTGCTAATCCAACGAATAGCATGAAGAATTCCTCAGGCCTACCGGTTAATACTGATAGTTGTTCTGCACCATAATGTGGTTAGCCATAATGCACCCCCAGTTTTATCAAGCGCTGATATTCAGTAGTTAATAATTAACTCTTTATGATGCTGCATCAAAGTTTTCAAGTGGACTCTGTGATGATATGCAGAAGCAATCATGTAAATAGTATTAGATATGACTTCCAACCAGCAGGTGGCAGTCGAGAACAACCACGTGGCACTGTTACCTCAGGGAGTTGGAGATAGTTGTCGTAGTGGATAGTCACATTTGTAGTAGCTCTTAGATATTTATAATAGTTAGTAGATTTTGATAATTTTCTTATGCTTATTTAACCCATGTTATTGTTTAACAATAAACATTTAACTAGTCACGAACTAGACGTTCTTTAGTGCACTTATTCGATCGGCCAAGCACCAGAACGTAATAGACTCCATAGCTGATATAGATTGTGAGCCACATGGTGTGGGGCTAATCCCATGAATTCTAGATCTGTACTTAACCAGCCCATCTCATCAAAGACAATGCTTTGCATACTACAATTGGACTTGGGAAGAGCACACTCAAAACAATGCAAGCACAAGGCCAGTGAAGATTGAGTGAGAGGATTGCTGCATGTATTTCAACCGCTGCATGCTCATTCTCCAGTGGTTGGAGGAGTTAAGCAAGATATAATTATTACTACTTTCTCACCTGGTCTTGTACTTGATGATATGTGCTATGTGTGCACTGGGAGAACAAATCAAACTACTGTGCTCCACCAAGAAAGCAAACTGTTCTTGCCACTAAAGGAAAACCCCAAGCAATGCCAATTAATGTTGCAGTTTGTGAAATAAATCTCCTTTTGCAACTTTGAAATTGGCACTAAAGTCTCAAGGGAGCATTTGACTGTTGTATCTGACCTTGGAGTTTTTTCTGGGATATTGTAAGAATATTGAATGATGAATGAAATCGATACAGTATTACATCGGAGACCACGTGATATTGATATCAGGTTGAAAAGTTGAAAAAGTGTTAAATCCTCTGGAACAAAGTTTTTGCAGCACAGAAACAGCCCATTAGGCCAACTGGTCTATGTCAGTATTTATGACCCACACGACCCTCCTCTCTCAAAGCTCCCTCTAAGCTCATCAACATAGCCTTTCAATCCTTTCTCACTCATGTACTTCCCCCTCAAATGATTAGCCTCACCTACTCCCTGTGGTAGTAAGTTCCACTTTCTTGTAATTCTCTTGGTAAAAGTTCTCCTGAATTTCCTGTTGGATTTAATAGTAATTATCTTATATTCACACACCTTGTTCTGATCTAGCCTGTAGGTGGGAACATTTTCTCCATGTCTACCCTCTATCAAACTCTTTAACATCTTGAAAACTTGTCAGGACACCCGGTTTGTTTTGAGAAAAAAGAACCTCAGCCAGCATATTCCTTCTCAATAGGTATAACCTCTCAATGTTGGTAATATTCTTGTGATTTATTTTGCACCTTGCCCTGTGCCTCAATATCTTTTTATTATAAGTTGGAGATCAGAACTGATGCATCAAAGGGATGGGGAAATTATCATGGAAATGAAACACGTGCTTGCAAGATAGAATGAATTGACACAAGGCTTATTTGAGGACAATAGACAAGAAGAAAAAGCAATCATTTAAAAAATGGATGGTCCAAAGATCATGAAAGATAAATAGAAGCTCATGGTGTAGGGGGTAACATACTGGCCTGGATTGAAGATTGGCTGGCTAACAGGAATCAGAGTTGCAATAAATGGGTCTTTTTCTGGCGGGCAGATTGTAATGAGTGGTGTGCCACAGGGATCAGGGCTGTGGTCTCAATTGTTTACAATTTACATAAATGACTTGAATGAAGGGACTGTAGGTATTGTTGCTAAATATAGGTAGGAAAGTAAATTGTGAAGAGGACATAAATAGGCTACAAACAGACATGGATAGGTTAAATGAGTGGGTACAAATCCGGCAAATGGAGTATAATGTGGGCAAATGTGACATTGTTCATTTTGGCAGGGAGAACATAGGTACATAAGAACAAGAGTAGGCCATTCAGCCCCTCGAGCCTGCTCTGCCATTCAATGAGATCATGGCTGATCTGTGGTCTAACTCCATAAACCTGCCGTTGGCCCATGTCCCTTAATTAACATCTTTGCTTAACAAAAATGAATCTATCTCAGATTTAAAAGTAACTACTGTTCCAGCATCAAATGCCATTTGTGGAAGAGAGTTCCAAAACTCTACCACCCTTTGTGTGTCAAAGTGCTTCCTAACATCTTTCCTGAATGATCTGAGCCTAATTTTTAGACTATGCCCCCTAGTTCTAGAATCTCCAACCAGCGGAAACAGTTTGGGCGTCATTCTCCACCAGCGGGAGTCTCCGTTTTGCCGGCGCCCGGGGGTTTCCCGACGGCGTGGGGCTGCCCCACAATGGGAAACCCCATTGACCGGCCGGTGTAACTAACGGAGCATCCCGCCGGCGGGTCGGGGCAGAAATGTGGCGGGGCGGGATGGAGAATTTCGCTCTTTATCTTTATCTACCCTGTCTTTTCCTATTAATTAATATAAAGAACGATACATCACAGGAACAGGCCTTTCATCCCTCCAGGTCTGTACCGGTCATGATACCAACCTTTGCCAAAACCCTCAGCACTTCCTTGTGCCGTATCCCTCTATACCCATCCTATCCATGTGTTTGTCAAGATGCCTTTTGAATGCCGTTAATGTATCTGCCTCCACAACCTCCCCTGGCAACGCATTCACCACCCTCTGCGTAAAAAACCTGCTTTGCACATCTCCTCTAAACTTTGCCGCACGGACCTTAAACCTATGCCCCCTGATTACTGACCCCCCCCCCCACTGCCTGCCCATCCACTCTATCCATGTCAGATGTTGATTTACTATCCAACTTCCTCCCACAAGTCCCGAAAGATGTGCTATTAGGTAATTTGGACATTCTGAATTCTCCCTCCGTGTACCCGAACAGGCACCAGAATGTGACGACTAGGGGATTTTCACAGTCACTTCATTGCAGTGTTAATGTAAGTCTACTTGTGACAATAAAGATTGTTAGATTATTATTAAAAGCTGCACTTGCTCAGCCAGCCCCAGCCAGCTCACAATAATGGTGCCCAGGAGACCGGCCCCAAGATTTGGGAATGCTGACCTGGGGAGGCTCCTGGATGCAGTGGAGGTCAGAAGGGATATCCTGTTCCCCCGAGGGTCCTGTAGAGTCAGTCACAAGGCAGCCAGTGCTGCCTGGGATGAAGTGGTGGCAGCTGTGAGCTCGGGGAGTGTGAGCAGGAGGACTGGCCTTCAGTGCCGGAAAATGGTCAAAAATCTACACCGGGCAGCACGAGTGTGTATGGAAGGCCTCTGGTGACGTCCTGAGGCCGTCCATATGGTGCGCGGCGTACTCTGCGAATTTGCCGTTTTGGAGGGGGCGGAGCATCACAAAAGCAGCGCCGCCCCCGATTTCAGCGCAAACGGGGATTTACTGGCCGATCGCCAAACGCGATTTCGGCGTCGGAGACTGGAGAATCCCGCCCAAAATGCCGAGTTGTTTCCAAAAAGAAAATCATGCCAGAATGTAAGATCACAGTGACGAATGAAAATATCAGACAGGTAAACAAATTTTGTTACCTTGGAAGAACGTTAACATTGGGCAGAAGGTGCAACCAAGAAATAAGACGAAGGATTGGAAAGGCCAAAGGTGCATTTCAAAAAATGAAAAATATTCTGATCAACTAAAAATTCATCATGGAAACAAAGCTGGGAATCCAGCAGGTTTGTAGGTGCGGGAGTAAATTTCCACAGCTGGGTTCCCCACTGGATTTGCCCATCCAGACTTCTCCACAATTTCACGCTGGGGTGGGTGACGCCCAAACCAAATCCCATAAATGGCTAGTTATTGACCTCTTAAGGACTGTTTCTTACCAGCCTCAATTATCAGGCTGCGGGAGGATTCCTGGAATATGGCAGAAACTCCTAAATAAATCAGGTTCAGGCCTTGAAAGGGAAGATGTGGCTCCAACAGGAGTCCTTCTTTAACATCTCCCACCCACACCACAAAGGTCCTACCTCCCGCCTGGCCTCTCCACCGACACTACAATCCCTCTCTGTCTATTCTCCCAGGTCTCACATATCGGGCGAAATTCTCCGTTATCGGCGGAAACTCCGCCGATCGGCGCAAAAAACGGCGCAAATCCCACTTGCGTCACGTCATAAAAATGGGCCGATATTCTGCGGCCCGAAATGGGCTAGCAGCGACGTAACGGGATCCGCGCTTGCGCAGTGGTTCACGCCGTGCAGCGTCATACGCGCTGCACGGCGTGACGGCTCATAAGGCCGCGCAGCACCCCCCCACCCGACCGGAACAGCCGACCGCAACACCCGACTTGATGGCTGGCCGTCGCTCAGCCCCGAGGTTCGAGTCACGCGATGTGGAGGCGCTCCTGGACGCGGTGGAGCAGAGGAGGGACGCCCTGTATCCCGGGCACGGCCGCAGAGATGCCCCACGCCACAGCCGGCGTCTGTGGAGGGAGGTGGCAGAGGCCGTCACCGCTGTGGCCCTAACACCACGGACAGGCATCCAGTGCCACAAGAAGGTGAACGACCTCGTCAGAGCAGGCAGGGTGAGCCTCCCCCATATCCCCCATATCCCCCCTCCCCCAAATCCCCCCTCCCCCATATCCCCCCCTCCCCCATATCCCCCATATCCCCCCCTCCCCCATATCCCCCATATCCCTAAGTGAATCCAGCCCTAACCTTAACCTCTGCAATGCACGCGCAACCGATGGCGTGCATTCATATACCTGCCTAACACTGTTGCCTTTTACCCCTGACACCACCCCCCCCCCCCCCAGGAGAAGCGCGCACACAACAATAGGGAGCATGTGAGGACTGGAGGAGGGCCCGCTGATGAGAGGCCACTGACCGTACACGAGGAAAGGGCCCTGGAACTGGCTGGCGGACCTGAGGACCGGGAGGTTGCTGATGCAGAGGTCGGGGCCCCACGAGCAAGTGAGCCACCAACAGCCCGTCCCCATATCCCCCCTCCCCTATATCCCCCTCCCCCGTATCACCTGATCACTGCCTGATGTCTAACCATGCATGCTTCATTGTGTATCGCAGGACCAAACGTCCAGGCACCCATCCCCGCAGATGCAGACCGCCCGCAGGATGCCCCTCGGAGACCACGGGAGACGGAGAGACCCGCACCCTCCAGCATGCGACGCCCGCAGGATGCCCCTCGGAGACCACGGGAGACGGAGAGACCCGCACCCTCCAGCATGCGACGCCCGCAGGATGCCCCTCGGAGACCACGGGAGACGGAGAGACCCGCACCCTCCAGCATGCGACGCCCGCAGGATGCCCCTCGGAGACCACGGGAGACGGAGAGACCCGGACCCTCCAGCATGCGACACCCGCAGGATGCCCCTCGCACACCACGGGAGACGGAGAGACCTGGAGCAACAGGGAGACGACACCCCCGTCACGTGCGGGAGCGACCACCCAGCGATGAGGGGGGCAGCCACAGGCCCCCGTCACATCCGAGCCAGGACACCACTACCCAGGACACCACTATCCAGGACACCCCTACCCGGGACACCACTACCCAGGACACCCCTACCCGGGACAGCACTACCCGGGACAGCACTACCCGGGACAGCACTACCCGGGACAGCACTACCCAGGACACCCCTACCCGGGAAGACGAAATACCGGACAGTGACTCAGAGTGGATGGGTGGAGACGAACCCCCACCCCAAAGTGCCATGGACTCAGAGTGGGACGAAGAGCACGACACAACGCCACTGCTGTCACCAACACCCTCCACCATCGCAGAAACACTCACCACGGTTGGGCACTTTAGTGATGAGGCGTCTGGTACACTCACTGGTGCGCACAACACAGCCGTCCCGGTACAGCAGGTGGAGGTAGGAGCAGCAGAGGGACCGGGCGGTCGGAGGGCAGCCCAGGCCAAGCGAAAATCTGCCGCCCAGATGGATCCCGGGTTCCTGCAGTTACCACACCCACACATAGATCCGATGCAACCACTGACACGGAGACGAGCGAATAGGGTGACGGGTGGCTTGCGGCGGCTGCGGTCGCAGGTGGAGGAGTCCACCCGCGTCCAGGAGCTGGGAGTGGTCCCGGTCATGCGTGCCACCCAGGCTGACACCGCACGGGTGGCGTCCGCGGTGGAGGCAATGGGTGCGACGGTGTCAGACATGGGGAACGGTTTGCGAGGCCTGGGGCCTTCCGTGCAGGCGGCGTCTGTGGCCCAGGAAATGGCTGCCCTCTCACAGGAGGCCATGAGCCAGTGCCAGCGCCAGATGGCAGAGGCGCTCAACGCCATAGCCCAGTCTCAGCACGCCATAGCCCAGTCTCAGCAGGCCATGGCCCAGTCTCAGCAGGCCATGGCCCAGTCTCAGCAGGCCATAGCCCACTCTCTGCAGGCCATGGCCCAGTCTCTGCAGGCCATGGCCCAGTCTCAGCAGGCCATCGCTGAGGGCATCGGCGCCAGTGGCCATGTGCGAGCTGGCGTCGCACTGTCGCAGACAGGGTTCGACAACCCCCTGGGCTCCATGGCTGCAAACCTGCAGACCCCTGTCGATACCAGCACGGGCCTCCAGGACTGGCAGCGCCAGATGTCGGGGGCGCGTCGGATGGCCAGTCCGTTCGCATCCCCCACCCATGTAGAGGCCTGGGGGCCATCGGGCACCCCGAGGGAGGAGGAGGTGGTGTGGTCCGTCCCGGCACACCGCGACAC
The DNA here is from genome assembly GCF_047496885.1 of Scyliorhinus torazame. Taxonomy (NCBI): domain Eukaryota; kingdom Metazoa; phylum Chordata; class Chondrichthyes; order Carcharhiniformes; family Scyliorhinidae; genus Scyliorhinus; species Scyliorhinus torazame. Next base: position 301,414,605 of record NC_092711.1, on the reverse strand, counting down.
CTCGGACTCCCCCCCTTCCGTCCCAGGTGCATCGGGTGGGCAACGGGCAGGACAGGCTGGCAGCTCGCCATCCCAGTCGCCCGGGCCGCAGCCTGGCCCATCTAGGCCAGGACGCCCCAGGAAACGGCCGCCAAAGGGATCCAGTGTCAGAGGGCAGGAATCACAGGAGTCCACCTCCAGTTCTGCTGTACCGTCTGGGGAACCACGTAGACGTAGTCAAAGGGCCCGTAAGGCCAAACAATTAGACACTGAGTAAGTTGGCACGGGTGCAGGGCACAGATGAGTTTTAGGCGCTAGGGCACGTGCATGAACTCCTTTGGTTATTAAAGTCAATGTTACACCTACCGAAGCTGCCTTTGTGCTCTGTCCAAAGTGTGCGGGGGTGTCATGTACGTTGAGCGCAAGTGTGTGTGTGAGGGGTGGTCTTACCTCAGCCCCAGGTGAGTCTGCCCCCTTCCCCCTGGGCCGCCATCAACATCCCCCGGGCAGAGGACGGGACCGTGCGCTGCAGTGTCACAGCCGCATGCAGGGATGGTCCAGGTGGATGGTGGTACTGTGGCCATGGGTCAGACATAGTCCAACGATGTAGAGCCAGGAGCTCATCGGAGGCGGGTTGTCATCATTCTCCATGGCCTGCGATAGACACGCGTCCACCCGCAACTGGGTGAGCCCGGCCCGTTGTGCCGCCGGTGGATCGGCAATTGGGGGTGGGGGGGTGGTGTGCATGCGGGTGGGGTGTGTGGGGTTGGGGAGGGGGGTGAGGGTGCTGGGTGGGTGGATGGGTGGGGGGTGTGGGTGGTCGGCTGTTGGCATGGTGTGCGGTCTGTGGCCATACTACCCGATTCCCACGCCCATCTAGTCAGTGAAGCGGGCGTCTATCAGTCTGTCCCGTGCCCGCTGGGCCAGCCGGTAACGGTGGACAGCCACCCGTCTGTGTCTACCCCGTCTGCCCTGACCATTCCCCCATCCCCCTCATCTGGGGAGGACTGGGCCTCTTCCTGCTGCTCCTCCACTCCGCCCTCCTCTGCCTGCGGCACATCGCCCCTCTGCTGGGCTATGTTGTGCAGGACGCAGCACACCACAATGATGCGGCCGACCCTATCTGACCGATACTGGAGGGCGCCCCCAGAGAGGTCCAGGCACCTGAAACGCATCTTCAGCACGCCAAAGCACCTCTCGATCACTCCCCTTGTCGCTACATGGGCATCATTGTAGCGGTTCTCCGCCTCATGGCGTGGCCTCCGTATAGGCGTCATCAGCCACGATCGCAATGGGTAGCCCCTGTCGCCCAGCAACCAGCCCCTCAGCCGGGGATGGCGTCCCTCGTACATGCCGGGGATGGATGACCGCGACAACACGAATGAGTCGTGTACACTGCCTGGGTGACGGGCGCAGACATGCAGGATCATCATGCGGTGGTCGCAGACCACCTGTACGTTCATTGAATAGGTCCCCTTCCTATTAGTGAACACGGCCCTGTTCTCTGCAGGTGGCCGCACGGCGACGTGCATCCCATCGATCGCGCCCTGGACCATGGGGAACCCGGCAACGGCAGAGAAGCCCACGGCCCGGGCATCTTGGCTGGCCCGGTCCACGGGGAAGCGGATGTAGCGGTGCGCCATGGCATAAAGGGCATCTGTCACTGCCCGGATGCACCGATGCACCGATGTCTGCGATATGCCGGACAGGTCCCCACTCGGTGCCTGGAATGACCCCGTTGCATAAAAGTTCAGGGCCACCGTAACCTTGACGGACACGGGGAGAGGGTGTCCCCCGCCAGTGCCACGCGGTGACAGGTGTGCCAGCAGGTGGCAGATGTGTGCCACGGTTTCCCGGCTCATCCGGAGTCTCCTCCTGCATTCCCGGTCCGTGAGGTCCTGGTATGACTGCCGGGGCCGGTACACACGGGGCTGGGTGCCTCTGTTGCCGTGGGGCCGCGACGTCCTCCTCCCCCTCCTCGTCCTGTCGGTCAGGTGTCCCTCCAGCCTGGGCGGCTGCCGCCTGCCCCTCTGCGGCAGCCTGCGCCGCCTCTCTGGCACGCTCCTCCTCCGCCTCCTCCTCCTCCTCCTCATCCAGGGCAACATAGACATGAGCGGCTGCCACCACGGCGGCCAACATCGCTGGATGGTCTGAAAACATGACGGCCTGGTGGGGGGGAGGGGAACAACGACATGTCATCATTGCCCATATCCCCTCCTCCCCCCAGCCAGGTGGCATGGACCGCATGGGTCCTACTGTTGGAGGCTGGCACCTGGCCAGGTGGACCAACTCATTTGCCCTCCCATCACCCACCCCGGCACAGACCCCCCCCCCAACCTCCACCCCGGCACGGACCCCCTCCCCAACCTCCACCCCGGCACGGACCCCCTCCCCAACCCCCAACCTCCACCCCGGCACGGACCCCCCCCCCCAACCTCCACCCCGGCACGCACCCCCCCCCCCCAACCTCCACCCCGGCACGGACCCCCTCCCCAACCTCCACCCCGGCACGGACCCCCTCCCCAACCTCCACCCCAGCACGGACCCCCCCCCCAACCCCCAACCTCCACCCCGGCACGGACCCCCTCCCCAACCTCCACCCTGGCACGGACCCCCTCCCCAACCCCCAACCTCCACCCCGGCACGGACCCCCCCCCCCCCCAACCTCCACCCCGGCACGGACCCCCTCCCAGCACTCCCCCGGAGCCCAGCCTACTCTAACCACCCCCCCCCACCCCCCCCCCGCCGCGCACACACACAAGCCGAGACACAGCTCTCCTCACGCAATCAGTCTGCGGCCACGCCATTTCCTGCCCAGAGCCAACCCCCCAGGCCGTCACTCACCTCCTCGCTGGTCGGCGTGAGCCTGGAGCACCGGGTCACGCCGATGAAAAGGAGGTTTGATTCACGTCGACGTGAACGGTCATCACGTCGACGGGACTTCGGCCCATCCGGAAGGGAGAATATCGGCAGGCCGAAAATCGGCTGCCTTGCGCAGACCCGTGACATTCTCCGCGGCAGCGGCGCCATTAACGCCCCGCCGACTTTTCTCCCTTCGGAGACTTCGGCGGGGGCGGGGGCGGGATTCACGGCGGCCAACGGCCATTCTCCGACCCGGCGGGGGGTCGGAGAATGACGCCCATCCTCTCCGCCCTAAAGCTCCCAAAACCTACCTGGTCCTGAACTCCCAGGACTAAGGCTTTGGGATCTACTTGCAGTCCCAGTCCTGTCCACTGCAGCTTCTGGCACTGCAGTGGACAGCTGGCCAATCTGAGGATGAACGTCCTCCTGAGTGAGGGGCTGGAGTCTCACCTCCAGCCAATTAATGCTTGTTGGAGCATAAATGACTGCAGGGCAGCGCAGGTGGGATGTGTTTCTTCCTGACTCTTCAGATGGCAGGAAGGCAATCCCTGCCATCCTGGCCAATAATTCTGCCATTTTGCTGTCATTATCTATGGGTTTATCGTAAGTTCATTACGTGTTTTTTTACGTGTCTGTTTTTGCTTTGTTATGCGTCAGCAGAATGCTTTATTCTTTCTTTTCATATTATTTGAATTATTTAATTTCAAAGTCTGTCTTTTCCTTCTTAAATGTTTGACTTCTTTCCCAGCCTTATTGCATCCCCTTTTGTCTTCCTCTGTTGCTCACATGTGGCTTTTTCCTTGGTTTTAATTTGACTCCTATTTCTTTATTCATCCATGAAATGGCATTGCAAGCTACTTTGTTCCTGTTTTTCAGTAGATATATTAAAGCTGGACTCCATTGATCACCATTTTAAATTTGACCGATTTAAGTATTTCAAAAAAAGGCATGTGGGAATTAAGAAGTTTCACTATTTTACTTTTAAGCTCATGTTTGCTGTTCTTATTTGTAAACCTCGAGGGAAATCTTAATCTGAAGAATAACTTCAATTAAAAAAATTTAAATTCTCAGTTTGCATTTTTGGTTTCAGTCTTCTGAAACATTTTACATATTAATAATTACTTCCATGAGGTCTGTTTCCTGGGCCTTGCATGACCCCATTCTTCACTTAACCCAAGACTTATTGTTACAAAATGTTCTTTTCTTTTCTGAACCTCCTGGTTATGAATTTGTTCCTAATCTCTGCTCTTGATGAGTTATAACGTGTGTTGGAACAAGTAAGCAGGTCTGGGTTACAGTGCACTGATTTAAATGTTGGAACAATATTGGTATCTTTTTAACAGGCTATGGTCCTCCAGGAGGTCTGTCCTAGCTGCAGTTTTCTAAATATGTATTTGTAAAGCCAGCAGAAAGCTGTTTCACTTCTCACCATCTGTGAGTGTAAATGCAACTTGAATCTGAATTCAAGATAGCAGAGTGAAATACAGTGAGACTTCTTGCAAGAAGAAGTCTCACCATGCTTCACTTCGGAATCAGTTTGTACCGTATCACCTAAGTTACAATGCACAAGTTTAGTGTTAGTACAAACCATTTTTTGCAGGCGACATACCGAAGAAAAACAATAGAGTGAGTGCGACATTGATTGGGTGACGAAAAGGAGTAGACAGGCAGAATTTATAATGGCATAAGATAAATGATGGGAGACAATGAAAGGCAAATGCAGGGTTTCAGAGAATATTTGATTTGTTAAAAAGCCGGTTGGCTAATGTGGAGATTAACCCTTTAAGGGCAACACAGGTCATGTGGCCTGGGTGACCAATCGGGACTCGGTGTGGAATCACCCCCATGGTGAGAAAGGCTTCTGGGCAGAGATATTTTGGAAGAAAGCTACAGCCATGAGGTTGCTGTACAATCCTTACTGATAAATGTACCTTATGGATTTGTCATATAACTGGGAATACATTCTTTCTGTTCTGCATCACGTGATGTGCAGTGATGTCAACAGAGTGTTTGTGCGTGTTTTGAGCAGATCACCATCTTGATTATATGAGCAACACCCTAAATAAACCTCTCATCATTTTTTATAAGAATCCAGAGTGTGGGCACTTCCATACTTTTTTTCTTTGCGGCAACAAAGAAATATAAAAGTCTCTGACAGCTAAATTGGAGTTGGCAACATGAAAACCCAGAGAAGTAGAGTAAGACTTCAGTGGTTAGAAGACTGATGGTGGCCTCTCTGTTGCTTCCAACAGGTATCTGAGCTTTTGGAGTCTCACAGATGATGATTACATGACCAACCAACCAGGAAGACTTCCAACCAGAGTGTCAACCCTAATGATAGTATCCATCCCTTTAACTAGAGAGATAAAGCAAATTTATCTGTAACACAGTAGGAGAGATTTCCAATAGTTTTACATTAAAAGATTACTTGCTGGAAACCAAGACGTACTGTTTGGAAATGCATCAACAAAGAAGCATAAATTTAGGATAGGCTGAAGGGAGGATTGAGTGAAAAGATAACAGAATATTGAGTAAACAAATGTTAGAAAAAGCAGTATTTCATATTTGAAAACAAGAAATTTTATTAAAGGTCCCTGCACTGCTGAGAGAGTAATCAAAAACACTTTCTCTCAACAGGAGAATTTTCCTATGTACTCTTTGTTTCTTGTAATTCACAGGAGGTCTAAGTTCACTCTGCTATAATGTTTGAAATAGCCATTTAGTTGTATTCACTACAAATTCACGAAAAAGGAATAAAATCGGACGGACCACCCGGCATTGACCCAGGCACCGGAAACAACAAAGGCAACCTAACCCCGTCGAACCTGCAAAGTCCTCCTTAGTAACATAGGGCTTAAACTTAGGGCTTGTACCAAAGTTGGGAGAGCTGTCTCAGACTAGTTGAACAACAGCCTGGCATAGTCATACTCACAGGATCATAACTTACAGACAATCTCCCAGGCATCACTATCACCATTCCTGGGTATGTCCTGTTTCACCGGCAAGACAGACCCTGCAGAGGTGGTGACACAGTGTATACAGTTAGGAGGGAGTTGCCCTGGGAGTCCTCAACATCGATTCTGGACATCATGACATCTCATGGCTTCAGGTTAAACATGGATAGAAAACCTGCTGATTACCACATACCGTCCACCATCAGCTGATTAATCAGTACTCCATGTTGAACACCACTTGGAAGAAGCACTGAGGGTGGCAAGGGCACAGAATGTACTCTGGGTAGAGGACTTCAATGTTCATCACCTAGAGTGGCTCGGTAGTTCGACCGCAGGCCTAGCCTAAAGGACATAGCCGCTAGACTGGGGCTGCAGCTGGTGGTGAGGAAACCAACAAGAGGGAGAAACATACTTGACATTAGCATGGCCAATCCACCTAACCTGCACATCTTTGGACTGTGGGAGGAAACTGGAGCACCCGGAGGAAACCCACGCAGGCACGGGGAGAACAAGGTGCACCATTTTTAGTTGCATGAGGCAACGTGGAGGTGCAGTTGGCTCTGTTCAATGCTTCGTTCCAGAGTCCCCACTCTATTTCCATCCCTAGTTCCTCCTCCCATTTTTTGCATCTTTCCTCCAATGGGGAACATGCCCTTTCTAATAATCATTCATATAGGTCCCCACAGTTCCCCCTCCCAGGTTACCTGCATCCAGTAGTTCCTCTAACATTGTGCATCTCTGAGTCCGTGGCTATGTTGTCGTCTCCTTGCAGAGAAAGATCTTAACCTGTAAGCATCAGAGTTTGTTCCCGTTGGTAGCTGTAGTCTCTGTCAGTTCCTCTAAGGTCGTTAGCCTGTCCTCTGTATAAACGTCCCTAACGGTCAGTGCCCCACGTCCTATCTCCACCTCCTGAAGGTGCCACCTCGCATGGCAGGCGCGAACTTGTGATTGCCGCAGATGGGGCCACAGTGGACAGTTTGGTTCAGCCGAAGTGCTGTCTCATTTGGTTCCAGGTTCGGAGTGTGGCTACCACCACTGGGCTCATTGAATGTTTCGATGGCGGGGATGGGAGTGCTGCCGTGGCGATGACCCAGAGGGTCATCCCTGTACAGGAAGTCTCCTCCATCCTCACCCATTCATTTCTAGTTCTTTCACCCATCCCCTCACTCTTTCTGCCTAGTGGTAGTACTATAGGATTGCGACGGCCCCATGTTTCTTCTTCTTTGTAGGAACTTTTTGAGGTTCCTTGGGTTCTTGCCATGATCATTTTTGTCAACTGTGTTGAAGAAGGCCTTGGGGATGTAGATCGGTATCTGAACAGGAAGAAGAATCTGGCCAGCATGTTCATCTTGATCATCTGCACCCTCCCTGCTAGGGAGAGCGGGAGTGTCCCCCCTCTCTGTAGGTCCTTTTAACTTCCTCTGCTAGACTGGTCAGGTTCCACTTGTGAATCCCTGTCCAGTCATGGACAATCTGGTACCCCAGATCATGGAATTTGCTTTGGGCTCGTTTGAATGGTAGTCCCTCCACTGCTGCCCTTCTCCCTTTCGGGTTCACGGGGAAGACTTCCCTCTTGCTTAGGTTGAGCTTGTAGCCCAAGAAGGCTCCAAACTCTCTCAGGAGCTTCACGATCCCTTACATGCCGCTTTGTGGGTCTGAGATGTAGAGGAGCAAGTCATCTGCATAGATGGAGACTCTGTGCTCTCTGTATCCTCTTCGGATTTACTTCCAGCTTCTTCCCATCCTGAGGGCGATCATTATTATGTTTAGCAATTACCTGATGTTCGCTGTTAGCTGTCTACCCTTAAGAAAGGCCACCTGGTCCTCTGCGATCACCTCTGGTATACAGTTCTCCAGCCGCTTAGTAAGGCTTTTTACGGGTATTTCGCATCCACATTGAGCAGCAAAATGGGTCTGTATGATCCGCATTCCGCTGGGCCTTTGTCTTTCTTGGGTATCAGCGATATGGTGGCTTGTGTTCGCATTGGAGGCAAGGTGCCCCTCACTAGTGAATCTGCGAACGTGTCCCACAAGTGTGGGGCCAGTGCTGTTGTGAATGTTTTGTAGAGGCTCGCCAGGAACCCATCAGGTCCCGGCGCCTTCCCCGCCTGCATGGAGCTAATGCTTTCCATGACCTTTTCCAGTCCTAGCAGTGTTTCCAGCCTCCTCCTCCTATTGTTCCCAACGACTGGCATGTCCAGTCCATCAAAGAACCCATTTCATCCCCAAGTCCCCATTGGGGGGCCCTGAGGTGTACAGCCCCTGGTAGAAGGCCTCAGATGCTTTGTTAACTTTTTTTGGTTCAGCTACTAGTCCGCCTCTGTTATCCTTCACCTTCGCTGTTTCCCTCCTGGCTGCCTGCTTTCTCAGCTGGTGAGCCAGCAGGTGGCTAGTCTTCTCGCCGTGTTCGTAGAAAGTCTCCCGTGTCTGTCGGAGTTGATGCACTGCTTTCCTGGTGGATAGCAGGTTAAAGTCCATTTGTAGCTTTTTCCTTTCTACAAGAAGACCTACGGTTGAGGCCCGGAGTATCTTCTGTCGACCTCCAGAATGGAGTCGATCAGTTGCTACTTAACCACCCTCTCCCATGTCCCGGTGCACTGTATTGGTGATAATTTCTCCTCTAAACACAACTTTCAGCACCTCCCAGAACGTGGAAGGTGAGACCTCCCCGTTCCGGTTGTTAGTAATATACTCATCTAAGGCTTGCGATGTTTTCTGGCAGAAGACCTCATTAGCCAGTGGGTCTTGTGGGCATTGGGCATGACGCGTCTCCAACCTCACATCCATGTATGTAAAGTGTGGTTGGAGATTACGATTGCGGAGTATTCCATTCATACTATCCCTGGAAGAACCAATTTCCCCACTACAAAGAAGTCGATGCGGGGATAGACCTTGTGTAATTGTGAAGAAAATTAGAACTCCTTCTCACCTGGGTGGTGCATGAACCTCCATGGGTCCACAGTCCCCATCTGCTCCATAAATGTCCCTAGTTCTCTAGCCGTGCCTACCGTTCTCCCCGTTTTGGGGTTTGACCTGTCTGTCAGTGGGTCCTGTACAGAGTTAAACTCCGCCCCCCCATGATTAGTCTGCGGGTGTCTATGTCAGGGATTACCGTCATGGTCTTCTTTATGAACTCCATGTCGCCCCAGTTGGGAGCGTACACATTGACCAGGACCACTGGTGCCCCGTCCAGGATACCACTGACCACGACGTAGTGTCCTCATGGTCTGTAACCGTCTTTGTCGCAGTGAACACTATCCTCTTACTTATCAGTGTGGCTACCCCCCTGGTTCTCGTCCATAACATGAGACGTCCGTCCCACCCATCCCTTTCTTAACCGCAGACGGTCCTTCTCCCTCTTGTGCGTCTCTTGGAGGAAGACTATGTCGGCTTTCATACTTTTCAGGTCGGCAAAGACTCTGGATCTATTCACTGGGCTGTTAAGTCCCCTGACGTTCCAGATGACTATTCTGATGGGATTTTTTGACAACCAGCCCCCCCCCCCCCCCCCCCCCCCCCCCCCCATCTCGACCAATTTTCTTGGTCCTCCACCTTCCCTTTCAGGCTGCCCTGGGTCACCAGCAACCTCTAACATTCAGCCTCCAGGGTGCCGGTCCAGTTGCTGTGGTCCATTGAAGCTCCTTTATAGTGCTGCCCTGGGCCTCCAACCTCTTTCCCATCCTGTTGAGGGACATCTGCATGGTGGCCAGCGCTTCCACCACCGTCACTTTGACTGCTGCCTTTATTTCGACCTTAAAGTCGTCCCTCATCTCCTTTAGTTCCCTGGTGAGGAGCTTCTTCCACTCATCGCTTGGCGGGGGTGGAGGGGAGAGGGAGCTCGTCTTTCGGGTTGTTGGTCTCCCTCTCTCGGGAGTGGCCGGGGTCCCCTCACCTTGTGGGTCTGCTGATCTGCTTGCTATCCCTTCTGCCATTTTGGTGTATTTGCAGCCTCTCGAAGTGCTGCTTCTTTGCATCTTTGCTGTATTTTGTACTGTTGAGGTTAAGGGGATGTATTAATCTGATTTTGTGGGCTAAATTTGGCTAAAAGTGCCTATTATTCTGTCTTTCGGAGGAGAGCCACCTGATGTGCGACTGCTCAGCACAGCCCCATCACCGGAAGTCGATTCCTCAGATAATGAAGCAGTCCATGTCCAAATGCAGCAAAACCAGAACAATATCCAGGCTTGGGCTGACAAGTGGCAACTTACATTCGCGCCACACAAATGCCAAGCAATGAGCATCTGCTACAAGAGAGGATCTAACCATCGCCCCATGACATTCAATGGCATTACCATCGCTGAATCCCCTACAATCAACATCCTGGGGATTACCATTGACCAGAAACAGAACTGGACTAGCCACATTAATACTGTGGCTACCAGAGAAGGTCAAAGGTTAGGAATCCTACAGCAAGCAATTCACCTCCTGACCCTCCAAAGCCATCTAGAAGGCACAAGTCAGTAGTGTAATGGAATACTCCACACTTTCCTGGATGAGTGCAGCTCCAGCAACACTCGAGAAGCTCAACACCATCCAGGACAAAGCAACTCACTTGATTGCTCCCCCTTCCACAAACATTCAATCCCTCCACCACCGACGAACAGTGGCAGAAATTCAAAAAGTAAAAGTCACAGGGGGGAAAATCATCTGAATAACATCATGGTTAAAACAAATGTTAAAAATCTCATTCTAGATTACAGTAAGGAAGCTGTAGAAAGCAGGAACACACAATGTCCAAGCTGTTAAGGGCCAAGCAGAATTGGTTCTGGTTCAATAGAGCAAATACTTGCAACTGTTTTAAAATATATATTGTGTGAAATACAATCATGCTTTCTGATACCATACAGGAAGCTAATGGGAGTGAGGAGTACATTCAGCACACTGCCGAGCTGAAGTGAATGAACATAAGAATTTATCACATTGCAAGGGACTTCATGTACAATTAGTTCCTTTTGGACTGCAGTCAATTTTATGTGGGCCAATGTGGTAGCTATTTTGAGAACAAAATGCTCCCATAGGTAGCAGTTGAGATGAATGACCAGCTAATTTGCTTCTGCTAGCATTAGTTCAAAGGTGGAATGTTTGCCAGACTATCAGGAGAGCTCCTTAGCAATCTGTCAGTTGACATTTTAAACCAGAACCAAATGCTTGCTTGGATGGGCATAAGAGATTTCACGATCCCTTCACTTGGGAGCATGGAGTTTTCCGAATGTAACATTTCTCCATGTTCGCCAGCAATGATGACAGCAAATACGCATCAAAAATAATCCACTTTTGTGAGTTGGTTTTCAGCAAGCTGCGAATATGATAGGTAGAAACTTTCCTTTCTTCTAAAGATATTAAAACCTTGAACATTCACCCAAACCACAAACCGAAAGAGTACTCCGAGTGAATCCAATCAACTAGAGAGCTACTGCTTGTGAATTTTAAGATCATTTTGTCATCATCAATAACTGTCCACTGGCCTTCCCTCTCTTACCCTGTGCGGCAAATATCTCCAGATTGCTCCAGCAATTCAAAACAGTTATCCATCAACTTTTGCCTTGGCAATGTAAGTCAAAAACAGCTCATCTACAACTTGTTGAATTGCACTTAAAATAGCCCTCGAACTGGACCCAATCTTCCTTCGTGGCACTCGTTGTTTCAAGGATGGTTAATGAAGATGCTGCCTGCATATGTGTTGGCCAAATTTGATATCCCTATTAACAGATTCCAGAATTTTCCCAACCAGCGATTTCAGGTTGACTGATCGATAGTTCCCCTTTTCTCTTTACCTCCTTTCTTGAATGGTGGGTTATATTTATTTGTAGAATCAAAATCCCTACATTGCAAAAGGAGGCTATTTGGCCCATCGAGTCTACATCGAGTCTACACCGACCCTCTGAAAGAGCACCCTAAATGTAGGCCCAAACCCCACACGGTCCCCATAACCCCACCTAGGGCCAATGTAGCATAGCCAATCCACCTGACCTGCACATCTTTGGACTGTGGGAGGAAACTGGGCCACCCAGAGGAAACCCACGCAGACACGGGGAGAAAGTGCAAACAGTCACCCAAGGTCGAAATCGAACCCGCATCCCTGGCGCTCTTGAGGCAACAGTGCTAACGACTATGCCACCATTTACTAGGTATGAAGGCCTGGATTGTTGTCATGGTTATGGGAAACACCAGCCAACTTCATTGTAGTGTTAATGTAAGCCTACTTGTGACAATAATACAGACTATATTATTATTATAGTCAGGCCATTTCCTGATCTCACCAACCCAAAACTATCACTTCCTTCCATTCCTGCTATATTTTTGTTGCCAAAAGATATGAGTAACACAACTTTGGCACACCACCTCCTTGGGCAGGCCTGAGACTGTGTTGAAGGAGTGCAGGTGCTAGTGAGAAGGCCTCAGTTCTCGGAGTATCAGCCAGTTCTCCATATTGTTCTTACACCTCCTACCCTTCACCCTTTATGTCCCACCTTTATGCACCCTCAAGCACCCTGTATGGTATCAGATCCATTCCCCCTGTATTCTCCATAACCCTTCCATGTTCACTAACATCTCCATGCCCTTCATATCCCCTACCTGCTCCTTACCCATCCCGTCTCCCCTCCCTCCCCCCACACCGCATTTCCCCGTAGCTTCCATAGCTACTCATCTATTGTCCGCTATGAGTCGAAATCAGGAGTCATTAAAGCATTGGAGGTCTTTGAAGTGGACTTGAAAAAAGTAAATCTCTAACACTCTAATAGAGCTGACACTCACACAACCATTCATACTGGAAAAAACATCCAAACCCAATGAAAGAAACTTATGTCCCCTCAAGTACTCATTCAAGTGTGTGTAAAAACGAACATTTATTCAGTAACCATATCAAAGACAGAGAGCACTTCAATAGCATCTTACAACTGCTAATGGAACTGTATGTGCAATCTCCGGCTGAGATTAGTGATTCCTAAGTTTTTAAAACTCAGTCAAGCTCTCATAAGGGCCTCCATTGTCAAAACAAACTTATGCAACTCCACATGATGAAACCCCAGAAAGCAGATAGCTGGGCCTTTCAAAGCTACACTTGATGTCCTGTCAATCAAAGCAGCCCAGGATCAGGTAGTTGCTTTCTTCCCTCCAGGCTAAGGCCACAGACCATCTTCCTTAAAATCTAAAGCCCAGTAGATATTTAAATCACTCAGATCATGACACTAGAGGTCCCAAGCACAATTTTCTTCATTATTGAATGCATATTAGCACTTTTACAAATGGGAAAGTACTCTAATGCAACTCAACACTTTGACAGTGCTGGTCAATGTAATGGTCAACTTACTTTTACAAATCTGAACCCGATGGTCAACCACTGCAGTAAAAATCTATCTAACTTTAATACAGCATCCAATAATAGAACAAAGAACAAAGAACAAAGAAAAGTACAGCACAGGAACAGGCCCTTCGGCCCTCCAAGCCCATGTCGACCATGCTGCCCGACTAAACTACAATCTTCTACACTTCCTGGGTCCGTATCCTTCTATTCCCATCCTATTCATGTATTTGTCAAGATGCCCCTTAAATGTCACTATCGTCCCTGCTTCCACCATCTCCTCCGGTAGCGAGTTCCAGGCACCCACTACCCTCTGTGTAAAAAACTTGTCTCGTACATCTACTCTAAACCTTGCCCCTCGCACCTTAAACATATGCCCCTAGTAATTGACCCCTCTACCCTGGGGAAAAGCCTCTGACTATCCACTCTGTGTATGCCCCTCATAATTTTGTAGACCTCTATCAGGTCGCCCCTCAACCTCCGTCGTTCCAGTGAGAACAAACCGGGTTTATTCAACCGCTCCTCATACCTAATGCCCTCCATACCAGGCAACATTCTGGTAAATCTCTTCTGCACCCTCTCTAAAGCCTCCACATCTTTCTGGTAGTGTGGTGACCAGAATTGAACACTATACTCCAAGTGTGGCCTAACTAAGGTTCTATACAGCTGCAACATGACTTGCCAATTCTTATACTCAATGCCCTGGCCAATGAAGGCAAGCATGCCGTATGCCTTCTTGACTACCTTCTCCACCTGTGTTGCCCCTTTCAGTGACCTGTGGACCTGTACACCTAGATCTCTCTGACTTTCAATACTCTTGAGGGTTCTACCATTCACTGTATATTCCCTACCTGCATTAGATCTTCCAAAATGCATTACCTCACATTTGTCTGGATTAAACTCCATCTGCCATCTCTCCGCCCAAGTCACCAAACAATCTAAATCCTGCTGTATCCTCTGACAGTCCTCATCGCTATCCGCAATTCCACCAACCTTTGTGTCGTCTGCAAACTTACTAATCAGACCAGTTACATTTTCCTCCAAATCATTTATATATACTACAAACAGCAAAGGTCCCAGCACTGATCCCTGTGGAACAGGAGAATGACATCTGATGTTTTCAAAACATTTAACACTTATCTGCCAGCAGGTTTCCAACTCCTCAGCAGGTTTCCATAAAATTCATGAACCATCAAATAAGGCAGGTTTTCGGAAGCCTTCCAAAGATAAAATAGGGGGCAGCATAAATAAATTCTCCTAGGTGTCAATGGTGACCCTGGTATGACATCATGTAATCCCTACAGTGCAGAGGGAGGCCATTCCGCCCACCAACCCTCTGAGAGAGGACCCTACCGAGGCCCACTCCCCTGCCCTATCCCTGTAACTGCACCTAACCTGCACATCTTTGGGCACTAAGTGGCAATTCAGCATGGCCAATCCATCTAACCTTTTGGACTGTGGGAGGAAACCGGAGCACCCAGAGGAAAGCCACGCAGATAAGGGCAGAATGTGCAAACTCCACACGTGCTGTGAGGCAGCAGTGCTAACCACTGTGCCGCTGTGCTGCCCCCACGCATGTGGGGTCACAACCTGAATATAATTTGAACCTCTTCCTGTCTATGGAAAACTATCTATGGAAATTTGTGTGGGCAACCTTTCAATTTCAAAATTGCGGTACCGCAGACTAATTTCTCCCCAATCTACATTCACTCTTTCACAATTCTCCAGTATACAAAAAATCCAGGCCAAAGTATTTATTTACTGTCTATGCCATTTAGTTATCCTCCATTATAATTTCCCTTGGCTCTGCCTTGAATGGAAATAGATTTATTTTCACTAATGTCTTCTTCGTCACATACCTATGGAAGAATGTTGAATCCATTTTTATGTCTCTTGCAAGTTTAATCACATATTCCCTTTTCTGTTTCCCTATAAATTTCCTTTGTCATCTTAGTTGATTTCTATAATTCTCCAAATCTTCACACTTACAGCACTCTTTTGGCAACATTATAAGCTCTTCATTTCATATCATACTCTCTTTATCTTTTCTTATTCGACATGGTTGGACTATGAAGGGAATGTATGTTGTATTGCAAATCATGAATTAACTCTTTAAACTTTAATCATTGCTCACTGTAGAAAAGATAAATCAGAAGAGAACAAGTGATTACTGAATCACTCTTTCGACTCTTGGGTGATAACAGTTAAAGATCATTGCTGTTACTGTTATAGGAAAGGATATCAAAGGAATTGGGGGCCGGTTTAGCTCACTTGGCTAGACAGCTGGTTCGTGTTGCAGAACAAAGCCAGCAGCGCGGGTTCAATCCCGTACAGGCTGAGGTTATTCATGAAAGTACCGCCTTTTCAACCTTGCCCCTCGCCTGAGGTGAGATGATCCTCAGGTTAAATCACCACCAGTCAGCTCTTCCCCTCAAAGGGGTCACCTGGGACTATGGTGACATTACATATCAAAGAGCTATTGTTGGTAACAAGGACAACAATAAGTTGTATTCAAGCAGCACTTTAAATGTAGTAAAACACCCCAAAGAAAACACCCCAAAGAACTTCACTGGGCCATTATCAATAAAAGTTGACACCAAGCTACATAAGGAGATATTCATAGAAGTACATAGAATTCCTACAGTGCAGAAGGAGGCCATTTAGCCCATTGAGTCTGCACCGGCCCTCTGACCCCTACCTAGGTCCACTCCCACACCCTATACCCAGGCCCCCACCTAACCTGCACATCCCTGGACACTAATTTAACATGGTCAATCCACCTGCACATCTTTGGACTGTGGGAGGAAACCGGAGCACCTGGAGGAAACCCACGCAGTCACGGGGAGAAAGACAGTCACCCAAGGCCTGAATTGAACCCCGGTCCCTGGCGATGTGAGGCAGCAGTGCTGACCACTGTGCCACCATGCCGCCCTCATGTGACCATGTGACCAAGTTGGAAAGTTTTAAGGTGTATCATAATGAAGGAAAAAATAGGTAGGGAAGTTTAGGGAGGGAATTCCAGAGCTGAGAGCATGACTCAAAAGGCCAGAATTACACTAGTGCAGATATCTTTTTGCGGGTTGTGGAGTTAGAGGAGATTACAGAGATAGGGGAGGCCGAGCAGAGAGTTGCAAACAAGAATCAGAACCAGGAACCAGTATCAATTTCTGAGCGCAGATGATGTGAGTTAAGAAATGAGCAACATAGGTTTGAATTACCTCAGGTTTCTGGAGGATATAACAGAATTTTAGAGGTTATACATTCCAAAGGAGCTTATTTGGACAGCCATGCAACTCACCTAGTCCCACATCCCTGCCCTATGCCTGAAAATCTTTTCACTTCAGATCATTATCCAATTCTCCTTTGAAAGCCTCCACCACAGCCCCAGGCAGAGAAATTCTGATCCCAACCACACATTGCCTAAAAAAATGTTTTTCTCATAACAAGCCTTCTGTTGATAAATCACCTTAAATAGGTGCCCCCTGGTTCTCAACTCTTCCACCAATGAGAACAGTTTCTCCCTATCCACTCTGTCCAACCCTCACATGGTTTTGAAGACCTTTATCAAATATCCTCGGAATTGTCTCTTCTCCACTCTGAACAGCCCCAGATTCTTCAATCTATTCATGCAACTCAAGTTCCTCAACCCTGGGACCATTCACGTGAACCTTTTCTGCACTTTGTCCACTGCCTTGTTGCATAAATGCATTTTATTTTTACTGATATAACTCAGTTCAGTATAACTTTAAAAACATTGCAAGCAGGGCTGGAGTGAATGGCACACAGGGTTAATATACTTCTCTAGTTTGGTTCAAATTCAAGCAGACTAATGGGATAAAAGTCTCCTCTTTCTGTCTCCCTCAGAAAATGAGTCCTGTATTTTTAAGCGTGTACGATCCATAACGTGCAAGGGAGATTGGTAAGTCAGACTAGATCAATAGAAGGAGTTTCATTCCTTCATAACCAAAGTGACGCCTGGCATTGGAGTACTTCATGGGATAGTGTTAAGGGGGCTTAATTTTTTTGGCAATCTATAGCCTGTATGATTTTTATGTACTTCACGTAGGAGAGTTAAAGGAATTTTATGATACATCTAATCCTGAAGAATGAAACAGAGTGGGAGTTTACTGAGCTGTCAACCTCTGCGGGAGAGTTTCACCATTAGGTTAATCAACACAAAAAGGATCCTAACTGTGAGTCTCTCTCAAAGTTAAAACACAATGGTTCCACGGTGTGTTTGAATACCCAAACTCTGCCAAACTAATGATATCAGACCATACTCCTTATAATATGTATGGTCCAATTGGAAACAATGGAAATGCAGGCAGGACAGCGCAGAGCTCCAGTACAAAGTGAATGGTACAAAGTGACCTAATACATCCAACAGAACTGGTTTAATTGTGTTCCAAAATAAAATGTATAGGAAAGTCGTGCCATTGGGCACAGAATGTAGTCACATTAAGTCAGGAAATGAAACCAGCAGCCTGAGAGGCACTGACAGCCCAGGTGACAATAACAATCAGGGTAGTTTTCAATAATGACTTCATTGCATTCCAGCTTAGCTTTTTATGTAAACCAAGTTGAACCCGTAATAGCTGCGCCAAAATGCTCACAAACTCAAAACCTTGTGACTCTCCATTATCGCTCGCTCTCTGTTGGCGCTTCCATATATGGACAAACAGGGGTGTGAACATCAGAGAATTACTTTGCTTTTCATTAGCTGTTCACCGTAACGTAATTCAATTCTCAAGAAAACTGAGGGTCACGTTGCCATGGCATTAATCTGGTCATGAACGTCGCTGTATTTCTGTTATTGCTAAATTATACCATCATGTACAGCATTGCTGATTTATCAGCATCTGTGTTTTATTCAAACATGACTGAAATATTGAAACTGTAATGAAACTAATAGCAGGAGCTGTGACAAAATCATCGCGGTGACCCCTTTTCTTAGAGTTGCCTTGCATAGCATTTTGGAGATTAAAAATTAAGGCCTCTATGTCTTTCCCCCCTTTGCTTTAAAGAATAAATGTATTCTACGAAATTTACACAATCCTAAATGCCAGAAAGAGTCAGAAATCTAAAGAAATTGCATAATGTCTCAAAATTGCTGGAGCCCCTACATTAAGGGATTCACAAGGTCAAAACTTTTGTTTCAATCTTAACGGCCGGCATCAGTGCCTCTTTATTAACAAATATGGACACATAACGAACTCTACCTTAGAAGGAATTGGACAATGACAGCAGACCACTGCCACCTATCGGATGTAGAAACCCCTTCAACTTGAAAAAATGAGTCACCATCAGAGAAAAGGGATCAACCCTCAACACCACCTACTGGAACACCTTCTATGCATAAAGATTATGGCAAGAGCCTCCTGTGCTTTAGAAACATTGACAATGCAGTGGGAATTAGTCTGTTCACTTCTCAGTGGGGCAGGAAATAAGCATATTCCAATCTTGAATAAAAGATAACAAAGTGCCTATTTTTCTTTAGTAATAGATATTCCACAATATCCGTCTGCCTTAATGGATTAACAGATCAAACGGTGCAATGCTGACCCACACAATCCAGAACATCCCAAGTTTAATCCTCAGATGTGTTGTTAGCTGATCTCAACTAAGATGTCATTTGGGGTATTATAATGGCCATGGTGTTCCCAGCAAAAGAGATGAAACGTAAGGCAGTCCTCATTCCTGGTTATTATCCAATCATCACTGCTGTGAAGTGCACGCGGGTGGTCATTTTCTTAGGATTAGCGTACGATAGACAATGCAGCTGAATGGCTTGCTGCCTCTGTACAGGTCCTGAATGTTGCCAGGCCCTGTAGCATAGCTGCAGTGAAACCATGGTTGGTGTAAAATGGCAGCGGGTGGGAAATACAGTGGTACCTCATAACAGCAGACGCGAAGAGGCAAAGTAGCTTTAATCACCCCCTCAAATCCTGATGTCTCAAAAGAAGGCAGGTGTGGTGCCATCCACAGTCATTCCCTCTTCTCTTGCCTCCTCTATGCCAAGCAAACAGGGTGACAGTGATATGAGTTCCAGTGAAATGGGGACTATTCCAGGCCAAAGTGACGAATTAGAACACTCCTGTAAAAGGAGCTGAATTTAGGCTTCACTGATATTTTAGGCCATGGTCTTCAGTGTTTGCCCACACGCACCAGGAAAGTGGTGCGTTTTACACACAACCTCTCTCATGATTATGCAGGACACTCTGATAGGTGCTGGTGATTGCCTATTTTATTCAAATGAGCTGATTCCAAACACTGTGGTATTGGGATCCCATCTCCATGGTGTATCACAATTCCCATTCCTCAGTAGTTAGAGTAGCAGAGTGGGATGATGGACATTTATCATCTCCCTGTTCAGCCTCACACACGATTCATTGTTCTTGGGGGAAACAACAAAATAGTTCCTGCCACCTTCAGAATAAAAACGAGAACCCAACAACAACAACTTGCACCTCACAGGACCATAATCAGATAACCTGTGCCAGAGGAGGAGATATTTTGATCATAGATGACCATATGCTTGGTCAAGGAGCTGGGTTTTCAGCTGGGTCTTGAAGGAGGAGGGAGTGAGGGCGAGGCAGAGGTTTGGCCAGGGATCGAGGTGGCTGAAGGTACAGTCATCAAGGATGGAGCAAAGGAATTGGGTGGAACACAAGGGACTACTGGTGGAGGAATACTGAATTTGCGAAAGACTGTAGGTGTTGAGGAGAGGACAGAAATACAATCTGCTCCTTTACAGAAGAGCAGGAAAGAAAAGTAAGAATATTGAGGAAAAAAAGGTATTTCACATTTCAGGCTTTTAATTGAATTTATCTTTGTGTCCCTAGTGGTGTGTGGAGATTGTAACATTTAAGGTACAGGATGTTCCAATGAATGTTACACTGGTGCCTACCGACTAACAAGAGTGGTACCTTCTGGGAATGTTTTGATAATTCACCAGATCAGTTCAAGGGTGAGTGAAGAGCTCTTTTTGAAGCAGTCAGTTTTGGGAGAGTCATGAGCAGGCGAAAGAGGTTCCATGCATCCATACTGCTACAATTAGCTCTGAGGAGCTGAGAAGAGGGGTCCTGGTAATCGGAGGAAGCCCCGGTAATTGAAGAGGGCTCAGTTGAGAGACAGGAGTTCAGAGAAACTCGCGCAGTTCCAGTTCAGTGAAGCTAGCTGAGTAGCAAAGAGCTGAAATTATCCCAGTAAGTAGAGGCTGGATTGCAGACTCGAGAATCCAGGAAGAAGGAATCTCGGAAGGTAAGTTCGAAACCCTGAGGTGGGCCATTGTTAATACCGTCCAAATAGGAGCAATGTTTGGAGAAATGTCCAAGGCAGGATCTTCAGCTGTGAAGATTGGAAACCCTACTGAGAAAGGCAAGGTTCAGTGTGATTGGTTGGTTCACAATGTGACAGACATCTGACGAGGGGTATTGAGAAATCCATGAAATTAGACTTCAAACTTAACCTAAGTGTAAGAGTATAAGATAAATATTGTAAATTGGTTTATTTTTCTGAACTTATATAGTAAAGCTTGTGATTTTGTTGTTCGAAACACATGGATACGGCTTTATTCCAAAAGCAGGTATCTTGAATCACACCCTTTGGGCGGAATTCTCTTGCCATGTTGCACTCAAGCGAAAGCACAACACGGCTGGAGAATCCCAGGTTAGGCCTCCAGCGGACCTGCCCAGAGCTTCGGCACCTCGTGGGGTTCACCCAAGTTCCACGAGACGTCGAGTCGGAACTTGGGCCAAAAGGGATGGGACCAAATAATAAAAATCTTTATAATCTTTGTTACTGTCACAAGCAGGCTTACATCAACACTGCAAAAGTTACTGTGAAAATCCCCTAGTCGCCACACTCCGGCGCCTGTTCGGGTACACAAAGGGAGAATTCAGAAAGTTGAGCACCACTTAAACAGCACTTATACAGCCAATCCCACTCAGCTCGCAGCCATGGCACTGAGACAGCCGGCCCCAAAGTTTGGAGACGCAGACCTGGGGAGGCTCCTAGATATGGCGGAGGCCAGGAAGGATGTGCTGTTACCCTGAGGGTCCAGGAGGGTGAGCCAGTGCCGACTGGGATGAAGTGGCAGCGGCCATCAGTTCGGGAAGCGTGACCAGGAGGAGTGGCTTTCAATGCCACAAGAAGGTAAATGACTACACCGGGCAACACGGGTGAGTTGACACCACCAGCCAGCCCCCCACCCCCGGAGACCTTTCCACCCCCCAACGTGGCCAGCCACCCCCCCCCCCACAATCCTCCATTTGCCCACCCAACCCACCCTTCACTCCCTCTCCCTTCACCCCAATCCTCTCCTCCCCCCCCCCGCCCCCCGCCCCCCCCCCCCCCACCCCAGCAATGTGAACTGCACATGCGGCTAATGACGCCCTCTCTGTGTCTCCGCAGGAGAAGTTCTCCCACAATCGCAGAGAGAGAACCCAGACTGGTGGCAGGATGCTGGACATAGGAATCGTCACAACCTTCGAGAAATGGCCCTGGAGGTGACGGAGTGACCGAGGACAGAGCGGTCACCAATGTAGAGGTTGGCGGATGCCGCAGAGGTGAGGATCCACCGGGCTTGGATGCACTGTCAAATGTGAGTTGTTGATGCCTTACTCACTGACCCACCCCTCCCACTGACCACATGTTCATTCCCTCGCAGGTCCTCCAGTCAACTGTGCCGGCCCATCCCCAGAGACTCCACCCCCTCACCCCCCATGAGACCACTTTGGAGGAGAGCTCCGAGGATGTCACAGTTGATGCGTCACAGCTGCCATCCCCACCGCCCACCAGCGCAGAGACACACACCTGGGTGGCAAACTTCTGGTCAGACGTCTGGGGCACAATCTGGTGAGCACCACACAGGTGCTGATGCACATCAGGTGGAGGCAGGAACCCCCAGGTGAGACAGCAATTGGAGGGCTGCTGGATCCCAGGACTCAGCTCGGTCCCAGTCAGATATGGAGCCTCTGGAACAGGCTTACCCAGAACTGGTGGAGACGTTAGTGAGTGGCCGGGGAATCCAGAACCAGATGTCAGCGACACTCCAGCAGGTTCCATAGCCGATTGGAGGAGTCCCAGAGGCCACGGCCGCAGGAGATAGAGCCGGCAATGCTTGGCACTGAGGCCAACACTGCTAGCATGGCGACCGCAGTGGAGTGCCTGGTGCACGATGTTGGCAGCATTAGTGGAAGTGTCCACGGTGTGGCGTATTTGGTGACGGCCAGGACTGAGGGTCTCCGCAGTATGTCTGACTCACAGGGGGACGTCACCCAGTACGAGGCTGACCTTGATGAGGTGCTGTGGGACTTGTCCTGCTCTCAGATGGAAATGGCCAAGGCGCTGAGGAGCTTGTGCCAGTCGCAGGTGGGCATTGCCGAGTCACTGCAGAGCTTGTCCCAGTCACTGAGGAGCATCGCCGAGGGCGCTGACACCATGGCGCAGCTAATAGGGAGCCGGCAGGGCTGGCAAAGCCAGATATCACAACGGCAGCCGGGGCTCGAACCAGCTGCCCCTCCGTCCCAAGGTGGACCCCAGGGCCAGATGGGCACCGACTGGAGGAGGGGGCACTGGGTGGAAATACGGACCCACCAGCTCCCCCAAGTTCCACCCCTCTGGTGAGGCCGTGTCTCGCAGCCAGCAAACGGAACAGGGCGGCACAGCTATGCATGTGCCACTGACAAATGTGCCGGGCCCCTCCGGCCTCAGAGCCCCCAGAGGACGCCCCCCAGGGGCATCAAGGGCCATGGGACATGGTAAGCAGCTGGCTGCCTCCACTTCCGATGTGCATCCTGGGGAAACACCGAGTTGTAGAGGTAGAGCAAGGAAAGCCAAGCACATTGAGGATCACCGAGGTTGCTGGGGGGGGGGGGGGGGTGAGGGTAGGTAAGGAGTGGTGTGTCCTTGGGGGAGGGGAGGGGGCATTGTGGAGGGTTTGAGGGGGCAAGAGAGGGAGGGTGTGGATAGTGGGGTGGCACCGTCGGGATATTGGAGCAGTGGTGTACACGTTTTAATAATCTTTATTGTCACAAGTAGGCTTACATTAACACTGCAATGAAGTTACTGTGAAAAGCCCCGAGTCGCCACACCCGGCGCCTGTTCGGGTACACCGAGGGAGAATTCAGAATGTCCTGTTCACCTAACAAGCACGTCTTTCGGGACTTGTGGGAGGAAACCGGAGCACCCGGAGGAAACCCACGCAGACAAGGGGAGAACGTGACAGTGACCGCACAGACAGTGACCCAAGCTGGGAATCGAACTTGGGCCCTGGCACTGTGAAACAACAGCGTTAGCCACTGTGCTACCGTGCTGCCCATACTTGTACGAGGGACATTAAAAAACCCTCACCAGAACCTGTATGACGCCTCTGGCTCGATGTTCTGCGATGTGGGCCGATCACCAATCCCATGCCCCATCCCCCCAGACATAGCCACCCCCCCCTCCCTGGCCTCCACCCGACACGCCCTGCCCACGCGCACCAGGCCACGGACTGGGGCTGGGGCCCATCCCCTGTGTGATAAAAGGTTGGCTGCTCCGTCTGTGGTGCTGCCTTCCGCAGTGTTCAAGCACAGTGTCCATGCATCAAGGTGTGATTGGGATGCTGGGCAATGAACCCCACATGTTACATGGCCCACCCACCCACAGGGATCCACTTGGGATGTGTGAAGTGCTCACTTAACCACGAATACCAATTCCCTATTAGCAATAGCCTCCAGCCACAAGGCCAGAGGTCGCTGTGGTCTGGGTGGTCAGTGGGGTAGACAGGCAGGGACTAGGGATGCCGCTGGTACAGAAACACATGGTGACGGGGTTGGCAGATCAGAACGGCGCACAACAGCACCCCCCCCCCCCCCCCCATCCCGCCTGCAGGGCCCACTCCCAGCCCCGATACCCTCAGTCCCACATGGTGGCCCACCCCTAACAGGGGCTGCACCCTCTGGTTGACCCCCCCCCCCCCCCTCCAGCCCAAGCACTGGCCCGGCAAGCCCAGCACCCTCGGGCTCACTGCCTGTGAGTGAAGATGGTTCCTCGCCTCCTTTGCTCCCCTGCAGCAGGTTTGGAGCCCAGCGCGGTTCTGATTTTCTGCCTCTCCCCATATTCACTGGGCTTGATTCACTCGAGGGAGAGCAAAATGAGGCCAGTGAATTGTCAGTGAGAATCGCGCCTGCTGTTCCAGCACAATTCCCCCCGTGATCTTCCCACACTTAGTCATTTTTTTGGAGCCGGGCTGATTTGTGATGAAAATGTGAAGTGTTGGACCTGAAGGCCGGATCCACAGAAATCGGGCACCTTTTTAAAGGACGCCCCAATCTCAGAACAACTCTACAGCCCCTCCCCCTCTTTCTGCCGGCAAAGGCTCCCACTTCTCACCAGCAAAGACCATCTCCTTCTCAAGGGCAAAGACCCCTGAATCGCTGTCATCAGCACCTCCCAGAAGTGAGCAAAAGTCCCCTTTCAGGCCCCCTCCCTTTATGCACACCCTCCTCGGTCCTCTTTTCAGGCCCCTCCCCTTGTCAGTGCCAACCTATAAGTGCCCCCTGGCACCAAGATAGTGCCAACGTTGTATGATGGCACTGTCTAGCCATGTTCCTTGTCACCTGGGGTCTACAAAGACCTCCAAGGCCCCCAGCATGGTCATCAAATCTATCTAGAGAATTCAACAATGGCTGCGAGGATGTCCTTATTGAGGAACCCTTGGACTTTAATGTCAGACTGTCGCCACCTGCTTCTATGGTGGAAAAGTACCTCCAGTGCAGGCATGTTGTTCAGACATCCGAGGTTGAAAAGGATCCTGTTGCAAATAATTGCTGTCAGACAGAGCACCTGCACTTTTTGGGAAGCACTTCAGTGTAGAAAAAATCTAATGAAAAAATGTGGCCAGATAGGCCACCTGCTCAAAAGAGAAGCACTTCAAATTAATGGACCATAATGTATCATATAAACAAACAAAGCTAAACCCTCCTTTGAGATATCTGTCAGCTGTCAATTAAGAGGTTTATAAAAGTCAATGAGGTGTGGAATTCTAGTAGTGCAAATATAAAAAACAGGTATTCAACAGTGAAACCACAGAGGCTTGTAAATGTCACTGGGATGTGAAATTCAATGTAAACAACCAAGTACAAAAGGATAAATTATGGCGTACTGCAACATTGAAACCACAGAGCCTATTGAAACTTCAAGGGGAGCGAAACACTTCTCCAAGAAATAAGCTGCAGCATTATCGTAGAATTATCACAGAATTAACAGTGCAAAATGGTTCTGTCGTGTGAGAGGATTTTAGGACTGACAGGCTGCAGCTGTGCTTTGCCCTGGTAAGGGATGTTTAACTTGAAAGAAAGCATGCGTCAAAGCTTCATAGACCCAAAGCAACCCCCATCCTGGAGGAGATCCCCAACTTGGCCCCCCAGCCCAGCTCGAACCCCCAACACCCAGCTTCCTTGTGCAGCACGATGGCACAGTGGTTAGCACCGCTGCCTCACAGTGTTAGGGACCTGGGATCGATTCTGAACTTGAGTGACTATCTGTGCGGAGTTTGCACTCTCTCTCCGTGTCTGCTTGTGTTTCCTCCGGGTGCTCAGGTTTTCTCCCACAGCCCAAAGATGTGCATGTTAGATGGATTGGCCATGCTAAATTCCCCCTTAGTGTTCAAAGGTTAGGTGGGGTTACAGGGATAGGGCAGGGGAGTGGGCCTAGGTCTGTGCAGACTCAATGGGCCGAATGGCCCCCTTCTGCACTATAGGGATTCTATGTTTCCATGAAGGACACCTCCCTTCCCAACTCCCATGGTATCTTGCCAGCGGCTTCAATTTGAAAATGAATGCAGATTAGCTATGATCAGTTTCTCACCCTTTCTGAGTGAGATCCTCATCATGCCAGGTGGAGCGGGTTATGAGAAACGGTTTTGTGTCCAGCGCAAATCCCGTTTCTGAGCTCACCCACAATTCTCCCAACATAGAGGGATTTGCACCGGGCTCAACACGACTGGAGAATCGGCCCCAAAGAAAGAGGGCATCAAGGCTAGAAATTTAAGGCGAGAAATTGGTTAGCCCATTCCTTGGTGATAGGCAACATGGTTTTGTGCAGGGAAGGTCATGTCTTACCTAGAATTCTTTGAGGAAGTGACAAAGTTGATTGATGAGGGAAGGGCTGTAGATGTCATATACATGGACTTCAGTAAGGCATTTGATAAGGTTCCCCATGGTAGGCTGATGGAGAAAGTGAAGGCTTATGGGGTCCAGGGTGTACTAGCTAGATGGATAAAGAACTGGCTGGGCAACAGGAGACAGAGTAGTAGCGAAATGGAGAATTGTGACCAGTGGTGTTCCACAGGGATCCGTGCTGGGACCACTGTTGTTTGTGATATACATAAATGATCTGGAGGAAGGTATAGGTGGTCTGATTAGCAAGTTTGCAGATGACACTAAGATTGGTGGAGTAGCAGATAGTGAAGGTGACTGTCAGAGGATACAACAGAATATAGATAGATTGGAGAGTTGGGCTGAGAAATGGCAGATGGAGTTCAATCCGGGCAAATGCAAGGTGATGCATTTTGGAAGATCCAATTCAAAAGCGAACTGTACGGTAAATGAAAAGGCCCTGGGGAAAATTGATGTAGAGAGATCTGGGTGTTCAGGTCCATTGTACCCTGAAGGTGGTTGCACAGGTCAATAGAGTGGTCAAGAAGGCATATGGCATGCTTTCCTTCATCGGAAGGGGTATTGAGTACAAGAGTTGGCAGGTCATGTTACAGTTGTATAGGACTTTGGTTCGGCCACATTTGGAATACTGCATGCACTTCTGGTCGCCACATTACCAAAAGGATGTGGATGCTTTGGGGAAGGTGCAGAGGAGGTTCGCCGGGATGTTGCCTGGTATGGAGGGCACTAGCTATGAGGAGAGGTTGAGTAGATTAGGATTATTTTCATTAGAAAGACAGAGGTTAAGGGGGGACCTCATTGAGGTCTACAAAATCATGAGAGGTATAGACAGGGTGGATAGCAAGAAGCTTTTTCCCCCAGAGTGGGGGACTCAATTACTAGGGGTCACGAGCTCAAGGTGAGAGGGGAAAAGTTTAAGGGAGATATGCGTGGAAAGTTCTTTACGCAGAGGGTGGTGGGTGCCTGGAACACATTGCCGGAGGTGGTAGAGGCGGGCACGATAGCGTCATTTAAGATGTATCTAGACAGATACATGAATGGGCAGGGAGCAGAGGGATACAGATCCTTAGAAAATAGGCGACAGTTTTAGATGGAGGATCTGGATCGGTGCAGGCTTGGAGGGCCGAAGGGCCTGTTCCTGTGCTGTAATTTTTCTTTGTTCTTTGTTCTGGTCGCCTCATTTTAGAAAGGATGTGGAAGCTTTGGAAAAGGTGCAAAGGAGATTTACCACGATGTTGCCTGGAATGGAGAGTAGGTCTTACGAGAAAAGGTTGAGGGTGCTAGGCCTTTTCTCATTAGAACGGAGAAGGATGAGGGGCGACTTGATAGAGGTTTATTAGATGATCTGGGGAATAGATAGCGTAGACAGTCACAGACGTTTTCCCCGGATGGAACAAACCATTACAAGGGGACATAAATTTAAGGTGAATGGTGGAAGATATATGGGGGAATGTCTGAGGTAGGTTCTTTACCCAGAGATTAGTGGGGGCATGGAATGCACTGCCTGTGGAAGTAGTTGAGTCGGAAACATTAGGGTTCTTCAAGCGGCTATTGGATAGGTACATGGATTACGGTAAAACGATATAGTGTAGATTTATTTGTTCTTAATCTCGGACAAAGTTCGGCACAACATCGTGGGCCGAAGGGCCTGTTCTGTGCTGTATTTTCTATGTTTGGGTGCAGTGTTTGTCACCCATTCAGATCGTGCTAAACAATACAGAAACTTTGTTTGCCACCTTATCTTTCACCGCTTCTTTCATTTTTTCAAATGGCTCTCGTGCTGCTTTGTATTCCTGAATGTTGCCTGCAGCCCTGGTGTATAGCAGGAGAGTCCAGCAGCACCTTTTGTAGACTACATGGTACAACCAGCCTGCCATGGTATACAGACACAGACATAATGATATACAGACAAGTAGCTAATGGACACAGAGAACAGGACATGACCAATAAGCAGGCAGGACACTCAGGGGTGGGATCTGACTATGAAAGACACGAGCACTCACACTCCGCCTCTTTCCACTGATGAACATCTAGAGAGTCAGTCAAGGGTGTTGTTACAATCTCACACCTCCACCACGTGGCTAAGAGCTAGTCTGGTTCAGTCAAACAGAGTAACCACACTTAAGTTAGCAGAGAGTCAAACTCACAAAGAACTGTGCTAACTGTGCTATTAGTTCAATAAACCTGAATGAACTAACTTCAAGGTCTGGAGTATTTTTCTGATCTAAGCTGCATCCAGTTGCAGCCAGTGTTAGACCAGTGTACCTAACACAACATGATACCAGGAGACTATTAATTTAAGGTGGTTTACCTCAGTCCATTCCGTGACGACCAGCAAATGTATCCCGGCACTACGGAGAAGATTCAGGCTCCTCACCAGCACAGGACCTCTGGCAATCTCAGTGCCAACTGGCGGATATTCAAGAAAAAGTTTCTGCTGTACATCGAAGCCTCAGACGTCGAGTGTACGTCTGATGCAAGAAAGATCATGCTTCTCCTCTCAACAGCGGGTGATCAAGCCATCAAACTCTTCAATTTGTTTAACTTCACTGAAGGCCAGGACAAGACAAAGTTTCAGACCATCCTGGACAAGTTCGATAGTCACTGTGAAGTGGACACCAATGAAATCTTTGAGCGCTACATATTCAAACAACGTCTTCAAGGCAAAGATGAATCTTTCAATGCCTTCTTAACTAGCCTCCGCCTGATAGCGTGTACTGCAACTTTGGTGATATTGCTGACTCCAGATCAGAGACCAAATCATGTTTGGAGTTCACTCTGATCCTCTGAGAGAGCAGCTCTTAAAAATCAAGCATATGACCCTGTCAGTCGCGATTGAAACATGTACAGCGCATGAGCACGCAAAAAATCGGTATTCCCAATACAAATTGGCTGAAAATGAGAAACGTGCCTCCCACGAGGCAGTGAGTGTGCAGGCCATCTCCCGGAAGCAGCGCCTCAGCATTGAAGACAGCGGCCATCTCGTGCACCTTTTCCGGAGCATCGTCTCGGCATCGGAGATATTTCATCGCATCATGGAGCAGATGTTGAGGGCATCGAAGGGGTTTGTGTGTACGTGGACGACGTCATCTTATGGTCCACGGCCCCTGTTTCCCGTCTCCAGCAGGTATTCCGCTGTGTCCACACCAATGGCCTGAAGCTGAACAGGGCCAACTGTTGCTTTGGCATGATGACACTCAAGTTCCTAGGAGACCAGATCTCTCAGCAGGGCATGTGCCCCGACACAGACACGGTCAAGGCCACCGCAGCCATAAAGGTCCCGGAAGACAAGAAGGCGGTATTGCGCTTCCTGGGCATGGTCAATTTTCTGGGCAAGTTCATCCCAAACATGGCCTCACACACCACGGCCCTATGAAACCTAGTGAAGATGTCCTCTGCCTTCGAGTGGAAGGCAGCCCATCAGGCAGAGTGGTTTCAGCTGAAAGCCAAGCTCACCACTGCACCCGTATTGGCATTTTTCGACCCAGACAAGGAAACGGAAATCTCGAAAGATGCGAGCCACGATCGCATTGGTGTGGTCCTGTTGCAATGCGATGACACCTTATCCTGGGCACCGGTTGCCTCCGCATCAAGGGCAATGATGCCCACCGAACAAAGGTATGCACAAATCGAGAAGGAATGCCTGGGCCTTCTCACTGGTATTCTCAAGTTTCACGACTATGCCTACGGCCTGCCGACATTCACTGTCACGACGGATCACAGGCCCCTGGTCCACATTATCCACAAGGACCTTAATGACATGGTGCCTCGGTTGCAGCGCATCCTCCTCAACCTCAGAAGGTATGACTTTGACCTGGTCTACATGCCTGACAAGGAGCTCATCATTGCCGATACACTGTCCCGCTCCATCACTGTGCCTAGTGAACCACTGAACGTCATCCGGCAAATTGAGCCACAGGTTGAGTCACAGGTGCAGCTGTGTGCTAGCACCCTCCCGGCATCTGATGAGAAGGTGATTCGTATCCGTGAGGAGACAGCCAAAGACTCCCTCTTGCAGCGTGTTATGTAACACCTTGCCAATGGCTGGCAAAAAGGGCAGTGCCCTCAATTTTTCAATGTAAAGGACGGCCTGACAGTGGTTGATGGTATCCTCCTCAAACTGGACAGGATTGTAATTCCACACAGTCTCCAGAGCTTGGTGCTCCGTCAAATCCATGAGGGCCACCTGGGTGTGGAAAAGTGCAGACGCAGAGCCAGGCAGGCTGTCTACTGGCCCAGGGTCAGCCAGGACATTGCGAACATGGTCCTTAACTGTGCGACCTGTCAATGCTTCCAGCCAGCGCAGAGTAAGGAGACACTTCAGCAGCATGAAATCGAAACCTCTCCGTGGTCCAAGGTTGGCATCGACCTCTTTCATGCAAATGGTCATGATTGCGTGTTAATCATTGATTACTTTTCCAATTACCATGAAGTCGTGAAGCTCTCACGACCTCACATCTCGGACCTCACATCTCGGACCGTCATCAAGACCTGTAAGGAGACGTTCTCCAGGCATGGTATCCCACTCACTGTCATGAGTGACAATGGCCCGTGCTTCAACAGCCATGAATGGTCTCTGTTTGCCCAGTGGTATCAGTTCAAACACGTCACTTCCAGCCCACACTATCCGCAGTCAAACGGAAAAGTTGAGAAAGGAGTGCACATAGTGAAGCAGCTCATCTGCAAGGCCGCGGATTCTGCGTCTGACATTCACCTTGCGCTGCTTGCGTATAGGGCGACCCCACTGTCCACTGGCATGTCGCCGGCTCAGCTCCTGATGAACAGGGGCCTGCGAACGACTCTTCCAGCCATACACGTGTCCAACCTGGATCACCTCCCGGTGCTGCAGAAGGTGCAGCAGCTCCGAGACCGGCAGAAACAGGGCTATGATGCTCATGCCACCAATTTGCCCGTGTTATCCCCATCAGACACTGTTCGGGTCAAGATCCCTGATGGAGGCTGGTCAGCTCCAGCTGTCGTTGTTCGACAGGCTGCTCCCCGCTCGTATGTTGTGCGTCTGGCTGATGGTTCTGTTGTGCGATGAAACAGATGGGCACTGTGCAAAGTTGCCTGCCCGCAACCACATTCTTCTCCGTTTCCTTCTGTTGTTTTGCCACCTCCTGATATCTCGACTCACGAGGCCACCAGTCAGGCTTCAATCCCGCCCATCAAGGCGCTGTCGTCCCCACCACACCTCTCCAGCGGTCGACCAGGATCAGCCGCAAGCCACAGAGACTGGACTTATGAACATTTATTCTGTTTGCTATGTTCTGTGTTAGACAGCTGTTTTCACATGTACATATGTTCACATTCACTGCATGTATATATGTTAATATTGGCCTATTCTTGTCCAAACATAAAAAAAGGAGAGATGTCATGATATGCAGGCACATACATAATGATATACAGACAAGTAGCTAATGGACACAGAGAACAGGACATAACCAATAAGCAGGCAGGACACTCAGGGGTGGGATCTGACTATAAAAGACACGAGGCACTCACACTCCGCCTCTTTCCACTGATGAACATCCAGAGAGTCAGTCAAGGGTGTTGTTACAATCTCACACCTCCACCACGTGGCTAAGAGCTAGTCTGGTTCAGTCAAACAGAGTAACCACACTTAAGTTAGCAGAGAGTCGAACTCACAAAGAACTGTGCTAACTGTGCCTTTAGTTCAATAAACCTGATTGAACTAACTTCAAGGTCTGGAGTATCTTTCTGATCTAAGCTGCATCCAGTTGCAGCCAGTGTTAGACCAGGGTACCTAACACGACACAGCCTACTGTTCTTAAACGTAACAAGCATTAGTGGTGCAGGTGGACATGTGGAGAGAGAGGCCCGGAGACCATCAGGGACCAACCTCAGAAGGCAATGGGAGCAGGTAGTCAGAGAGGTCAATACACAAAATGTGGACTAACAGGCCTGGCAGTAGTAACACAAGCCGTCTAATGACCTCACATGGCTGGACAAGCTCACTGAATGCATCTTCACACACACACCCACACCACCAGCCTCAGACATTTTTCAATGCACCATCACTCATCCAGCAGCACACCTTGTCACTCAGGAGTCAAGCCTAATATCCAGATACTCCACTTCACCCTCACACTTATCAATCATGCCAGCCTCATACCACACACCTCCAGCCATTCAGCTACGCACAACATCCATAATGAGCAGATAATTAATTAGTTGATTGATAAATGTTGCTCAGGACAGCAGGGATAACACTCCTGCTCTTCTTCTAATTAGATGAATGTAAATATCCTAAGACACTCAGATGACAGACGGAGCCTTGGTTTAATGCCTCAACTGAAGGACAGCACCTCCAACAATGCAACAATCTCTCTGTTTTTTCTAATTATTTCATGAGATGCGGGCATCACTGGTTAGGCCAGCATTTATTGCCCATCCCATTCTTGACCACTACAGTCCATGTGGTGTAGGTACGCGTGCAGTGCTGTTAGGGAGGGAGATCCAGGATTTTTAGCTGGTAACAATGAAGGAACAACAATATAGTTCCAAGTCAAGATGGTGTGTGGATTTGAGCGAAGCTTGCTGGTGGTGGTGGTGTTAAGGTTAGGGTTATCTTGTCCTAGCTGATCCAGTCATTCAGCCCAAATGGTCCATACCAATGTTTTTGTTCCGCACAGGCCCCCATTTCATCTAAAACCACCAGAATGACCTCCTATCTCTCTCCCGTGCACTTATCTAGCTTGGCCCTAAAAGGCATTGCTGTTTGTCTCTATTAATCCTTGCGTTAATAGGTGCCACGTTCTAACCACTTCCTGGGTAAAAAATGTTCCTCCTTAATTCTTTATTAGTGACTCTTTTATACATGTCTGGTCCATACTTTTGGACAGTCATATAAGTGGAAGCATATGCTCTGCATCTACCCTGTGAAACCCCTTTATAACTGCCAGGAGCTCTGCTAGATCATCCCTCATCTTTTCTTCTTCAGGAGATAAAAAACCCCGCGTGTGCAATCTTTCCTAATCGTCAGAACTTCTAATTTCTGGCATTGTCCTTGTAAATCACTTTGCACCATGTCCAGTGACTCTCTGTCCTATGATGAATAACTAAGGTTGTATACAAGCTTGAAATAATTTCCTTCATTTTTAATGTTACTCTACCCCAAAATTTATTTCAGTGCTTTGTTTGCTTTTTTTATGACCTTTTAATATTTATCACTAATGTTAGTGATTTGTGTATCAGTACCCCTCGATTCGTTTGCTGCTTGACCTCATTTAGACTCTTATTTATATAGGAATACAAATTAATCTATAGAAGGGAATTAAATATTGGAAGAGTATGCTAAACAGCATACATTCATTGCAAAAAGTATTGATGCATTGTCAAATTCCACCAACAATTCATTTTCATTATTTCATTGACACAAGAACAACATGTTTGAAAGTGAAAATCTTTCACTCTGCTGGTTACTGATGTGGAGAGAATGGCAATAGCCTTTTGTTCCAAATGTATGATATCATCCTGCATCTTGTTGGCTTAAACGTGTTGAAAGTATGAAGTCTGATGTGTTTTCTGTTCATTTTGTTCTTCCATCAAAGTACAGGATAACCATCAAACAAAATAAAAACAGTTTGTTGCATTTGGTGACTTGGCTCAAAGGGAAGACAAGGGGCAGGGTGGTCCAATAAGCTAACACACCGTGCTTCTGTCAATAGACCTGTCTAAAATGCAGCTGACGAATAGCATTCACTGCATAAGTTTGGCAGTTTTAACCAAGTGCCTGAGAAGCCTTGACCCAACATGCAAAACTGTCATACATTGCTAATCTCATTTGCAGATGCCACAAGGGTGGTACAGATGCAAAAGGCACTGTTACTGTTTAAAGTACACTTTTACTTTGCACTGGCTATGCTGTATCTGATCAAGTGCTGGTTAGTGCCAGTCCTGGAAATAGAAATATATTCCATTCCAAGCACCAATAAAGTGGGACAAATGTGCATTATATTTAAGCATCTTTTACATATTTGGTCCACTGTTGTCTATGTAGTGTAGGTCCACCCACAGTTCTGTTAGGGAGGAAATTTCAAGATTTTGACCCAATTACACTTAAGGACTGGTGATTTAGTTCAACATCATGATGGTGTGTGGCTTAGAGGTGAACTTTCATGTTTTAGTGCTCCCGAGCATCTTCTATCGCTGTCCTTCTAGGTGGTGGAGACCATGAGATCGTTGATATCCAACAATCACAACCGTAAGGTTCTGGATTCAAGTCCCACTTAAATACAAAACTGAAGGCTGATGTACCAATGAGGAAGCATTGCACTTTTGGAGGTCCTGTATGAGACGCTGATGCTTAAATCTGTGTCCGTTGGTGATAGTCCTTTAGCCATTGGACACTGTTGCCTTTATTTGCTCTATCTAAACCTTTCATGAATTTAAACTTCTGTGTCAAATCTCAGTTTAGCTTTCTCTGCTTTAAGGAGAACAATCCTAGTTCCTCCAGTTTATCCATTAACCCAATCCCTCATCCCTGGAACCATTCTGGCAAACCTCTTCGTACCCTCTCTAAGTCATTCACATTGCTCATACCATGTGATTTCCAGAATTGGACACAATACTCCAGTTGTAGCTGTTTAGGTTTAGCATGACTTCTCGGCATTTGTACTCAAGCCTTTATTTATAAAGTCCAGGATCCCATATGCTTTATCAACTGCTTCATTTACATGTACTGTAACCGTCAAAGATTTGTACACAGCATTCCCAAGAATCTGTGTTTTTGCACCCCCTTTAAAATGATACCAATGGTGGGATCTGGAGTAGGTCAAACTATGGAATCCACGAGGGTTGATGAACAAAATGAATGTTGAATTTATCTGAATTACTAGATTATGTCAGAGATTCCAAGGACCCATCTTTGGACCCTGTTAATTTTCAGATGCACACAGGTATATGCCATTCAAAATAATGGAAGTCAGCCTTTACATTTATGTTGACAACACCTATCTTTATCTCTGTATTACTATCTTCAACTTCTCAAACACCTATCTAATTGTATGGTATCAATTAATTAATAATCTATAACTTTGTTCAATTTGAAGTTCGCAGGACCAGGTTATCTTGTTACGATCCCAGCTGATGTTACTACTGGACAGTCAGGTCCGAGAATGGAACCCTGGCTCAACAGATCCTAACTTTTATTTTTTGTTCAGAGACATAGATGAGCAGAGTCGCAGGCAATAAATTAAATCTTGATTAACCGAGAAAAGATTAACTATAATACATCACTACATCACCCCAGCTACACCTTCACAGATATATACACATTTGTAAGGATAACATAAGTTAGAGAATATATATTATACTCTAATGTTCTCAGTAAGTGCACAGTACATGTAAGCCAATAGGTGAAGTGTGGTCAGACACACAACAGTCTGAAACCAAATGACGGAACCCAATATAGCTTCTGTGGATTTCTCAGCAAATTCCCGCAGATGCTTTTATACTGTGAGCTAACTAGTCTCAATGGAACTCTGACTTCCACGCAAATGTGTTTAAGAAACCTCATTCCTGAAGAGCACGGTTGGGATTTTCTCCCAAGCAATGCTTCCTCTCGGATGCCTTCACCAAGGATCCACATCCAGGATTTAAATTGCTCCTTACCGTATGGCTCTGCCCTGGAATGTGTATTCAAACTTTCACACAATCTCTCATGTACCCAGAAATACCAACAGAACACCACTGCTTCACAAGGCTGTATTAGGTGTCACCAACCTTAGAATTACTTCAGATATCTGGTTTATCACTAGCCAACTTCACCAGGCCTGCTCCTTGCAGCTCTGCCTTCAACTAGGAGCCTCTCTCTGCCCCCTCTTTAACTTAAGTGAACAGTATCTTATTCAGATTCCGGTTCTTTCTCCCTTTGAATTCAGTCTTCCTGGGACTTTCCCCTTTTCATTCGTTGGTTTCTGGAACTATCTGTTCTTTACCTTCTCAGACTTGTTTTCTGCTACTTTCTCTATTGTCCTGCCTAAGCAGACAGTTTCTATGAGAGCTGATTTCTTCTCAGGTACCTGGTTCCAATTGAATTCTGATTGCTTCTTTATTTTCAGTATAGGCATCTGGTTGCTAAGCAACAACTTAGTTTCTTTTACTCCTGAAATTGCTTTCATGTCATAAAACCTCAATTACGATGCATGCAAGCTTAAAGTGAAACTAAAACCCACAGACATGCAGACACCTTTGTTTAACATGAAGCTAACTGAAGTTCTAATCCTTTCTCAGCACACAAATACAAAAACATAAATTAAAACAGCTTAGTTTGTTTTACTCCTGAAATTGCTTTCATGTCGTAAAACCTCAATTATGATGCATTACATAGAACATTACAGCGCAGTACAGGCCCTTCGGCCCTCGATGTTGCGCCAACCTGTGAAACCACTCTAAAGCCCATCTACACTATTCCCTTATCGTCCATATGTCTATCCAATGACCATTTCAATGCCCTTAGTGTTGGCGAGTCCACTACTGTTGCAGGCAGGGCATTCCACGCCCTTACTACTCTCTGAGTAAAGAACCTACCTCTGACATCTGTCTTCTATCTATCTCCCCTCAATTTAAAGCTGTGTCCCCTCGTGCTAGACATCACCATCCGAGGTAAAAGGCTCTCACCGTCCACCCTATCCAATCCTTTGATCATCTTGTATGCCTCAATTAAGTCACCTCTTAACCTTCTTCTCTCTAACGAAAACAGCCTCAAGTCCCTCAGCCTTTCCTCATAAGATCTTCCCTCCATACCAGGCAACATTCTGGTAAATTTCCTCTGCACCCTTTCCAATGCTTCCACGTCCTTCCTATAATGCAGTGACCAGAATTGCATGCAATACTCCAAATGCGGCCGCACCAGAGTTTTGTACAGTTGCAACATGACCTCATGGCTCTGAAACTCAATCCCTCTACCAATAAAAGCTAACACACAGTACGCCTTCTTAACAACCCTCTCAACCTGGGTGGCAACTTTCAAGGATCTATGTACATGGACACCGAGATATCTCTGCTCATCCACACTGCCAAGAATCTTACCATTAGCCTAGTACTCTGTCTTCCTGTTGTTCCTTCCAAAATGAATCACCTCACACTTTTCTGCATTAAACTCCATTTGCCACCTCTCAGCCCAGCGCTGCAGCTTATCTATGCCCCTCTGTAACTTGTAACATCCTTCCGCACTGTCCACAACTCCACTGACTTTAGTGTCACCTGCAAATTTACTCACCCATCCTTCTACGCCCTCCTCCAGGTCATTTATAAAAATGACAAACAGCAGCGGCCCCAAAACAGATCCTTGTGGTACACCACTAGTAACTGGACTCCAGTCTGAACATTTCCCATCAACCACCACCCTTTGTCTTCTTCCAGCTAGCCAATTTCTGATCCAAACTGCTAAATCACCCTGAATCCCATGCTTCCGTATTTTCTGTAGTAGCCTACCATTGGGAACCTTATCAAACGCTTTACTGAAATCCATATACACCACATCAACTGCTTTACCCTCATCCACCTGTTTGGTCACCTTCTCAAAAAACTCAATAAGGTTTGTGAGGCACGACCTACCCTTCACAAAACCATGTTGACTATCTCTAATCAAATTATTCCTTTCCAGATGATTATACATCCTATCTCTTATAAACCTTTCCAATATTTTGCCCACAACAGAAGTAAAGCTCACTGGTCTATAGTTACCGGGGTTGTCTCTACTCCTCTTCTTGAACAAGGGGACAACATTTGCTATCCTCCAGTCTTCTGGCACTATTCCTGTCGACAAAGATGACTTAAAGATCAAAGCCAAAGTCTCAGCAATCTCCTCCCTAGCTTCCCAGAGAATCCTAGGATAAATCCCATCTGGCCCAGGGGACTTATCTATTTTCAC
This sequence comes from Scyliorhinus torazame, assembly GCF_047496885.1. Taxonomy (NCBI): domain Eukaryota; kingdom Metazoa; phylum Chordata; class Chondrichthyes; order Carcharhiniformes; family Scyliorhinidae; genus Scyliorhinus; species Scyliorhinus torazame. The sequence continues at coordinate 301,376,445 of NC_092711.1, read as the reverse complement.
ACTTTCAGGCAAGTTTAAAATGAGACTAAAACCCACAGACATGCAGACACCTTTGTTTAACATGAAGCTATCTGAAGTTCTAACCCTTTCTTAGCACACAAATACAAAAACACAAATTAAAACAGCTTAGTTTGTTTTACTCCTGAAATTGCTTTCATGTCGTAAAACCTGAATTATGATGCAGGCAAGCTTAAAGTGAAACTGAAACCCATAGATATGCAGGCACCTTTGTTTAACATAAAGCTCTATCCCTTTCTTCGCACACAAATATAAAAACACAAATATCTATTGACAAAACTACCTACTTCTACCTTTGCAAAATTGCTTTCCTCCGTCTTAACTCACCCCTGCTGTTGGCTTATGATTTAAACTTTCAGAAATGCTAATTTAATCTTTCATAGCACTCTTATTCCTGGCTCCCGAGCTTATCGACTCCAACACATCCAAAGCTAAACTATCTGTATCCTAGCCTCTTTGCTTATCATTCCGTTGTAGACATTTATTTGCTCCCTTTTCCACAATCCCAATTTACAAATCCCTCCTTGACCTCACTACGGCGACCCAGCAGCCCTCCCCAAACTCCTCCAGCCCGATGTTCATGTTCATGTCTTTTGCATTTTCTGTTCCAGACTGTGATAGATTTTCCTCTAATATCGGATGACATCTGAAGCCATTCCCTTCACCTTTCTCAACCTTGAGCTCTGATACTCTCTCCCACACCATCTCTCATTTTCGCCAATTCTCTCCCCACCTTCAAGAAATTCCTAAAAACCAGATACATTTAGTTAACTTCTTTAACTGTCTCCCACTTCTGCTCTTTCCATTGCATTTATTTTCACTGGACCATATTGAGACGTTTACTATGCTTTAGTTGCTATATAAATGTATGGGATGGTGTTGTAGCATAATCGTAAAATTGCATTTATGAATTTAAATGATTGTTTCTATCAACAAGTTAATTCATTCCCTAAGACCTCATCAGTTATACCTTATAGATGCCACTTTGTGAGATATCACTGATATTATTTCAGAACAACAGATCTGTTCAATTTTTCATTGCAAAAGCTGTGGAATTTAAGATGTGTATTTTATATACTATACACATATAGAATACAACATCAGTACAATGAACAAGGGACCAGCAATGAAAGCAACAGCCCTATTATGTATTTTCTTTATATTTTCTTTTCATGTACATCATGATGTGTTTGAGCTGCTCGCAGAAAATACTTTTGACTGTACCTCGGTACGCGTGACAATAAACAAATCAATCCAATCCTTATACACCCCAAACGTATAGTATTCCTATCCATCTTCTTTGCCTAGATTTCCAACAGATCGTATTTCTCCACAGAGCTGATAACATTGTGCCACACAAGTGCCAGGCAATGACCATCTCCAACAAGAGAGAACCTAACCTTTTCCCTTTAACATTCAAGAGAATTACCATTGTTGAAATCCCCAATATCAACATCTTTGGGTTACCATTGAACAGAGACTGAACTGGACCAGCCATATAAATACTATGGCTACAAGAGTACGTCAGAGGCTGGGAATTCTGTAGCGAGTAACCCACCTTCTGGCTCCACAAAGACTGGCCACTAATTTACTAGATAGAAGTAAGAAGTGTGATGGAATATTCTCCACTTGCCTCAATGACTGCAGCTCCATAAACACTCAAGAAGCTCAACACCATCCAAGACAAAGCAGCCTCCTTGAATGGCACCCTGTGCATACCTTCAACATTCACTCTCTCCACCACTGAGCACAGTGGCAGCACCATGTATCCTCCACAAGGTACACTGCAGCAACTCACCAAGACTCCTTCGACAGCACCTCCCAAACCTGCGACCTTTACCACCTAGAAGGACAAGGGCAGCGGGTGCATCGTCCTGACTTTGAACTCCTTCTCATTCCTTCACTGTTACTGGCTCAAAATCCTGGAACTCCCTTTTCAACAGCACCATGGGTAAATCTACACCACATGGATTGAAGCGGTTCAAGAAGGCAGCGCACCACCGCCCTCTCAAGGGCAAATAGGGATGCCCACATCCCATGAATGAATGTATATGTTTAAAAATCATTCACCTGGTATAAGCTCTATTAGATCAAACAATTTCTCATTCACTTCCACTGTAAAAAATCCCAGAAACATAAAACCCCTCTCATACTGTCCTATAATATAGAATCTGAATAAAAACATATAGAGCTAGCAGATGGAATTGGCCATTCCCCCTCTTGAACCTGCTCTGCCATTCAGTAAAATCATGATTGAACTTCTGCATCAACTCTGCTTTACTATCCCCATATTTCCCGATTCCCTTAGTGCCCAATTGATGTGTCATTAATACACTCAACAACGGAGTATTCATAGCCTTGTGAGGTACAGACGGCCAAGGATTCATAATCATTTGGGTGAAGAGATTTCTCCACATTTCAGTCCTAAATGGCTGACTCATTACTTTGAGAGATGAACCTTCAGCCAGGAGAGAAATAGCCTCACAGTATCTGCCCTGTCAAACCCTCTATGAAATGTATTCATTTGATCACTTGTCAGTCTTCTAAGCGCCAGATAATATAAGCCATTCCACTCAATCTCTCTTCATAGGACAGCCCTCTTAATCCAGGAACCTATCCTCTTCGAAGGCAAATTCTTGCCTTGGGTCAGGAAACTAAAGCTGTAAATAGAACTCCAGGTCCACTTCCACCAAAGCCTGACATACTTCATCCCATTTGTAATAAAGGCCAAGATAACATTTGCCTTTCTAACTGCCTGCTGTATTCTGAATGTTACCTTTCTGTGTTTTGTATACAAGGACAACCAATTCCCTCCAAATGAATTAAGTTCTTTTTCATTCCAGCTCAAGTATCGAATTTGATTGGATTAAGTAAATTTATTTTGTCTCACAGCGCCGGGTTCGATTCCTGGCTTGGGTCACTGTCTGTGCAGAGTCTACACTTCTCCCCCATGTCTGCGTGGGTTTTCTGCGGATGCTCCGGTCTCCTCCCACAAGTCCCAAAAGATATGCATGTTAGGTGAATTGGACATTCTGAATTCTCCCTTAGTGTATCCGAACAAGCACTAGAGGATTTTCACAGAAACTTCATTGCAGTGTTAATGTAAGTCTACTTGTGACTTTGATAAAGATTATTGTTATATAAAATCGAAACTCTTCTCATTATTCATTACACCGAATTTCAATGGCTGAGCCTTTTCCCGTTTATTCCCAATGGGTGAATTCCTAATCTCACCAGCCAATGTCTTTATTGTTCAATTAATTGGCAAGTCATGCTTTGAAGGAATGGTACATTTTAAGACCCATTGATCCCACCAACTGGAACTCAGTGTTTGCTTCTGCTGGTTTGTATTGTGTCCATGAGCGAAACGGGGATTCAGAAATTTGGAAACTATCTATTAAAATCTCTAACATGCAGCTTGCTGAGACCATCCATACATAAAATAGCATTATTGGTATGGTATCAGGAATAGCATACACTGGAAGATTAAAGAAAGATAATGAATCATTTATTTCATATTATACATTTTAACTTATCAAAGGTTCGAGTGAGCAGGGTGGTAGATTGACAATTCTAAACCATCAGTGATATACAATTCTTATAATAGGTATAATAAATGAAGTGCTCCATTTCGTCGGGTTGGGGGCTTTTGCAGCTTTGAGCAGGGCACTGCTGATAAAAAAAACTTTAATATATCCCAAAATTAAAAGCAACAGTAATGAACAGGCACTGGAGTGTGGCGACTAGGGAATTTTCATAGTAATTTCATTGCAGTGTTAATGTCAGTCTGCTTGTGACACTAAGAAAGATTATTATTATTATTAGAGCACGGACAAGACCTCTTCACCTGCCTCATCATTGGGGTTCGTATTAACATGGCAAAGCTATCCTGCAATCCAGCAGCTCCCATTTTGTCCAGTGTTGCTCCAATTGCAGAGATTCGGAGCTTGAATATGATACCATTATATCACGCGCCATGCTCATGAAAATATCTCAAACAACAAGAGTGCATTTAACCTGACAAGGACTTTAACAATTATTATTGGTAGCAGAGTGAAACCCTGAAAACAATTTCACCTGTTGTGGTGCGATGCCAGGAGAATATAAATCAATTGGAGATGTATCCATTGGAACTCACCTCTTTTACGTGTAAATTGGATACGGTATTGTGTAAAGAAGTATTTTCACACATGCATGTGTCAAAGTGGGATTGGGAGAGGAGAGTGGGGTTGTGCTTGGCCAGCAGACGGGCCTCAGAGAGCCGTGTTTAGATGATGCACAAATGATACGATGGCATTTCTTGACAAAGGCCATTAAGATCCTAGAAACATTCAAACATTGAACCAAAAACCTACATTAAAATCCCTATTTTATTTCTACATCGAGAGCCTGAATTGAAAGGACATTTTCACCATCAAGAATTTTGTCAGCTCATATGGTGACATGCAAATTTAACGTTTGTATTTTTGTAATCCAATTACATGCCACTTTTCAACACTTGCTTTCAGAACACATTGTGATTGATAACTCTCTCTCCAGTTCTGGTCAGGGGAAATTTACTCAAAAGACTGAAGGTTGTGACGGACACTACTGTTTTCTTTTTTTTATCGAATCCGACAGTGCAGAAGGAGGCCATTCGGCCCATTGGGTCTGCACCGGCACTTGGAAAGGGCACCCTAATTAAGCCCACGCCTCCACCCTATCCCCATAATCCCGTAACCCTACCTAACTTTGTTTTGGACAGGAAGGGGCAGTTTTAACGTGTCCAATCCACCTAACATGCACATCTTTGGACTGTGGGAGGAAACCGGAGCACCCAGAGCAAACCCATGCTGACACAGGGAGAACATACAAACTCCACACAGTCACCCAAGGTCAGAATTGAACCTAGGTCCCTGGAGCTGTGATGCAGCAGTGCTAACCCTGTGCCACCGTGCCACCCCTTAATAAATTTAGAGTACCCAATTCTTTTCTTTCCAATTAGTGTGGCCAATTTAGCGTGGCCAATTCACCTAACCTGCACATCTTTTTGGGTTGTGAGGGTGAGACTCACACAGACATGGGGAGAATGTGAAAACTCCACACGGACAGTGACCTGGGGCCGGGATCGAACCCGGCTCCTTGGCGACCTGAGGCAGCAGTGCTAACCACTGCGCCACCGTGCCGCCAATCTTAGAAACATTGGAGAGTTAGGAGGGTGCACAGCCTGTACCCACACGCGGGCCACAATCAGGATCCCGTGTTACTGAATTCAAAGCATTTCACCCAGTCACTGGTGTTGACAAGTCTGACCTGAGCTTTCTCTCGGTCGCTCCGTCTGAGGGATCAGCCACTCAAACTCTGAGCTCTTTTGGGATGCACTTTATTCAGTTCCAGTAATATAGTCATTAGGCAGCGGTTCTTGGACCGAGTGATCACAGATCTAATTGTTAATCTGAACAAGAGCAACAGTGATCGACAGCAACCGAATCCACTTTACACACTGCACACGGTGGGGAGGGGGAGGGGGGGGGGCGTGGACAAGTCACTCTTTACAGCCTGAATATTTCAGAAATTAATTATTACAATATGGTAAACTGCGGGATGGCCAGTTTATCTCCCGCCCCTTTATTGTAGCAGTGGAAGAGAAGCGCTTGCATTGTTAGGCAACAATCATAAACTGTACCCTTGTCAATGGGTACAACTCCATGCCCACAGTAAAACCTGAGAACAGTTTTAAACCTTCCTATGCAGCATGACCGAAACCGGGAACGATACATCCCACCCCCGCATTCACAGCCATATCCAGATTAATTCTCTTTCCCTCCGACTCACCGAATCTCCTTTCACGTCAGACTTGGACTAAAGCATCTCGGCTGCAGATTCATACGGAGGAAGCTTGATTTTAAAAAATAACACACACACTTACTTCCAATATATAGGTTCGGCTTGGCGGCGGTACAATGCGCTCGTATAAAGCAGCCAGATTGAATTACCCTTTCAAATAAAGTATCATTTGGGAGAAAACCCGGGTAATGTTATTAGCCAGAGATTTTGAGAAATATACAAAGTGCAATTGACCAGGAAGGTGACTCACCCACAATGAAAGTGACAAGAGCGAGTGGCATTAAGAGAGGTGCCATCATTCTGCTGCCTGATGCTCAGCTCTCGCAGGTCCACCACTTTGTGTGTGTGCGCGCGAGTCCGCAGGATCGGTGCTCAGGGAGACTCCGCCTCTCCCGACCCACTCCCAGCATAAACCGCACCTTCACACCCAGCAACACTTCTTAAACACTCCGGCACCGAGACAGCCAGAGTAGGAGCGAGGAATAAAACATAAAATCCCAGTGACATTTATTTCTGCGACATTTTTCTAGGTCTGCTACCGATGTGTCATTTCGTCTTTTGTTTTAAAATAAAACCCACTTTTATAAATCAGAAATGCTACTTTCCTGAGGGAGCATCAAGGATCAAAGAGTAAATAGTGTAAGGCAGCATTTGACCCAGTGTGACATCCAGGAGCCCAACCAAAACTGGAGTCAATGCGCACCTCTTCACTGACTGGAGTCATACCTGGCACAAAGGTTGTGGTTGTCGGAGGTCAATCATCTCAGCTCCAGGACCTCACTGCAGGAGTTCCTCAGGGCAGTGTCTTAGTCCCAACCATCTTCAGCTGCTTCATTAATGACCTACCTTCCATCATAAGGTCACAAGTGGGGATGTTTGCTGATGACTACACAATGTTTGGCACCATTTTCATCTCCTCAGATACTGAAGCAGTGCCTGCCCAAATGCAGCAAGACCTGGACAATATCCAGGCTTGGGCTGACAAAGGGCAAGTGAGTGGCATGGTGACACAGTGGTTAGCACTGTTGCCTCACAGCGCCAGGTACCCGGGTTTAATTCTAACCCTGGGTGACTGTGTGAAGTTCGCACTTTCTCCCCCCGTGCCTGCGTGGGTTTCTTCCGGGTGCTCCAGTTTCCTCCCACAATCCAAAGATGTGCAGGGTAGGTGTATTGGCCATGTTACATTGCCCCTTTGTGTCCAAAAAAGATTAGGTGGGGTTACAGGGATGGGGACGGGGTCTGGGCTTAGGCAGGGGACTCTGTCCAAGGGTCAGTGCAGATTTGATGGGCTGAGTGGCCTCCTGCACTGTAGAGATTCTATGATTCTACGAAGCAACATTCGTGCCACACAAGTGCCAGGCAATGACGTCTCCAACAATAGAGAATCTAACCATCACCCCTTGACATTCTATACATTACCATTGCTGAATCCCCCACCATCAATATCCCGGGGGTTACCATTGATCGATACTGATTGGACTACCCTCATTAACACTGTGGCTGGAACAGCAGGTCAGAGGCTAGAAATCTTGTAGTGAGTAACTCACCTCCTAACTCCCCAAAGCTGTCCACTAAATACAAGGCACAAGTCAGGAGTATGATGCAATATTCTCTACTTGCCTGGTGAGTGCAACTCCAACAAAACTCAAGAAGCTTGACACTATCCAGGACAAAGCAGCCCACTTGATTGGCACCCCACCTTCATACATTCACCACTAATGCACAATGACAGCTGTAAGTACCATTTACAATATACACTGCAGGAATTCACCAAGGCTCCTCAGATAGCACCTTCGGAACCCACAACCAGAAGATGCATGGGAACACCATCACCTGGAAGTTCCCCTCCAAAACACCCAACATCCTGAACTGGAAATCTATTGCCATTCCTTCACTGTTGCTGGGTCAGGATCCTGGAATCCTCTCCCTAACAGTACTGTGTGAGTGTACCTACAATACATGGACTGCAGTGGTTAAAGAAGGTAGCTCCACCTTCTGAAGGGCAATGTAGGATGGGCAATAAATGCTGGCCTAGTCAGCAACACCCACATCCCATGAACAAATATTTCTAAGAAAGTTTTTGTAGGCTTCCTTCAACAGGCTGATATTGAGCAGCATGTAGCAACTCAGTGTAGTGAATACAGCTGGAAACTCTTTCAATCAGGTTTTCACTGATGATGCACATGGCATTGAGATCTACATCTCATAGTATCATAACGACCATCTTCTAGAGAATATAAATGTAATCTGAGAGGGATTCAAGGATCTGGTCTTTGTGCAAAAACTCTAGTTTCATTATTGCACATTCACTTGGCTTGCATCCTGTATATTAACAAACAAGCCCTCAGACTTCGCAGGAATCATGCAAAATTACTCCTTCCAGCTGAAGAGTTCAGTGTCAAGTGAACAGAAAGGGAAGATTGGAAAATGATCTGCATGGCATGTTGTCCAACCATCTGTCATCCTTGGTACTCTCCCCCTGTCCAAGGCATCTATGGTGGAGCCTCCTTCATCGCGTAGAGGGTGGCCCTGCTCCGATTCCATCATCTTTCAACATACGGCCTGTTAGACGTTTAAGGACATGTGTGTGAAAGTTTAGTAAAGTTTGATAGGTTAAAAAAGCAGCAGGATTTGGGTAGAAAGAGCATTATCTGCGAGTGTTGTGTCAGGCACTGGGTATATCAGTGGAAGCAGAAAGAACCTCAATGATGTGTGCAGCAGTATCTATGGAAAGGAAAGGAGAGCAGAGGTTGGTTATTAGTATTGGTACTTCAGCAGAGTGATGCAGAGTTGGCAAGTGAATAACAGGGCTTGAATGGGACTCTTACCTGCAAAATGAGCTGCCAGTGAGCTTTATCTGATCTACCTCCAATGCAAATGTACCTCTCTTGTGTTTCAATACTTCTATACTCCATTCCTCTTGTAATTAAGACCAGCATTCCATTTGTCTTCCTAATTACTTGCTGTACTTGCATGCTAACTTCTTGTGATTCATGTACAAGGATAACCAGATCCCTCTGTACCGCATCAATCTGCAGTCTCTCTTCATTTAAATAATATTCTGGTTTTCTATTCTACCTGTCAAAGTGGACAGCCTCACATATTCCCACATTATACTCCATCCTCTATCTATATCCCTTTGCAAACTTTTTGTATGTTCCTCACAACTTGCTTTCCTACCTATCTTTATATCCTGAACACATGTGGCTACAATATAATTGATTCCTTCATCCAAGTTGGTGATGAGAGACAGTGGTGTAGTGGCAATGACACAGGACTAGAAATCAGGGGACATGGGTTCAAATCTTACCTTGGCAGTTTGTGGAATTTAAATTCAGCTAACCTGGAATTGAAAGCTGATCTTAGTAATGGTGACCATGAAACTATCGTTAATTGTTGTAAAAACCTATCTGGCTCACTAATGTCCTTTTGGGTTAGTGAGTTCAGTTTTGTTCAGGTGCCTGTATGGTAATGAGGGATTACAATTTGAAAGCAAGCAGGGTTTGCTTTCAAATTAGGCTGTTTCTTAGTAAGCAGGGGCCACTCTAGGTTAGAAAGAACTGCTAAGTTTAGTTTTAAGCTGGATCTAGTCCAGGGATCTGGAAAATGCAGCCATTAAAGGAACAAAGAGCAAGAAGTTGAACAAGGTCCTGCAGGGTGAAGTTAAAGGAAAATTCAGAGTAAGTACTCTGAGTTAAAGAAACAGCTACAAGAACCGGGTGTAAAGTAAGACGGTAAATCAACAGTTTGGTTGAGAGCTTAATATAGCTGTGAAGCAGTAGTGCCTGTTGACATGGTTGGATACCTGCGAGATTGTGTGGAAGTTTGAATGCAGGTGGTAACCCAAGGCAGAGGAATACTGAAAGGAGAGATTGAAATCCTGGAAGTTGATCCTTGGCGAAAGCAACCAAGAGGAAGTGTTACATGGGAGAAAATTCCAAGTCTGTTTTTCCAGAGTAAAGTTTGGAAGCACTCATGTGGAAGTCAGAACTTCAGTTCGCTCACTGTGTGATAAGCATCTGAGGGTATTTAATGAGAAATCCACAGAAGTTATATTGGGTGGCACCTTCCACTTGATTTCATAGTGTGGTGTGTCTGACCACACTTCGCCTGTTGAATTACATCAGCCACTGAGTGCCTGTAGCCCATGCAGAGGAATCGCGCTGCTACAGTTTACGCTGGAATAGTGCTGCCAGTGGCGGGTTTACCGTGAAACTGACTGCTGTGGCAATGACCCTCAAACAACCATAGCCGAGTGACCAGCTTGGGAAGATGACACACTGCCTGCAGGCACTAACAAAAAAATCCATTGCCTCACAAACACCATTAGCCCCGCCATACAAAACATGATAAAAGATGTATCAAGTGTCAAGACAAGAGTGACTCATTCCTGAATTCTCAACTAGTGTAAAACTTTGTCTCTTACTTTGAAACCAAAGCACGGTCATTGCTCTCCTTGAAGGTAAATGCTATTCTATCATATTCTAAAAGTGGTACCAGCTGAATTATTTGGGTGAAATGGGTTGACATTTAATTCAATCTTTTTTCTTTGATTTTCCTTCTGCAAAAAAAACATTAACTTTCAGCGAGGGAAATCGACATGTTTTAAATACAAATGGTGCCAGTTCAGGTAGATTCTGTCTCCTCACTGTACCTGATTGCCCAGCCACACTTGAACCTAAAAATCATTTTCTCAATAGATCAACAGGTACTTAATTACTTCTGTCGGTGCCTTAATAACGATCGATAAACCACGTCTTATATTTCAAAAATTCCCCAAACTAGTAAAGGAAAAAATAACGTTCTCGTTGTTCAAGAAGAATAGCGCTGACGTGTAGATAGATGGTCATTGTGTTCATGGAGATTTCCAGCGTTGATTATTCCAGCGAAACTATGAATTTGTTCAGAGGTTGTTACATATGGTGAGCACCTCCCGCCATCCCACCCCCTCCCAGGTAGTTAAAAGGCTGAAACATTGTGGGATGTTGGTATAATTCTGACTAATAACCCGAGTGTCCCTGTTTCAAATCCTGCATGCTGACTCAGGTTCACATATTTAACAGAAAGTAAAGGTCTTCCTGAGAAATTGACCTTGCTGTTAATATCCACTTGCCTTTGAAAACGATGCTGTGACTGAATTGAGTGGTGGTATAAAACGGAGATAATCCCAGAGTGACTGATTGGCTGGATTGAAGCTTTCTAATCTATTTTGTTTCAAAGAGGAAGAGCACAGCGAGCGAACTCAAATCAAATAGATCGGCGGGAGTTGGAAAAATGTTTCAAATTGAACTGTCTTAGAAGAGTGTTACTTTTTAATACGGTTTAACCCTGGGAGTAGTCGAACATTGTCATGGGCGCCGGGTACCTGTGCCTACATTAATTTATTTTAATGTAACTACAATTTGTTTTCTAAAAACAAACGTGTTTGCATTGAGTTCATTTAGTAAAGACATTTGACCCAAGAATCTTTTGTTTTGCTTCGTTTAATTGAAACATTTGCAGAGTTTCATCTTGCTCCAGTCAATGCAGCACCAAAAGCGCGCCCAGCTCACTCTGCTGCACAGAAGGGCGGGAAAAAGAGTGGCAGAGCTATAGTGATAGGGGATTCAATTGTAAGGGGAATAGACAGGCGTTTCTGCGGACGCAAACGAGAATCCAGGTTGGTATGTTGCCTCCCTGGTGCAAGGGTCAAGGATGTCTCGGAGCGGCTGCAGGGCATTCTGGAGGGGGAGGGTGAACAGCCAGCTGTCGTGGTGCATATAGGCACCAACGATATAGGTAAAAAACGGGATGAGGTCCTACAAGCTGAATTTAGGGAGTTAGGAGTTAAACTAAAAAGTAGGACCTCAAAGGTAGTAATCTCAGGATTGCTACCAGTGCCACGTGATAGTCAGAGTAGGAATGACAGGATAGCTAGGATGAATACGTGGCTTGAGAGATGGTGCAAGAGGGAGGGTTTCAAATTCCTGGGACATTGGGACCGATTCTGGGGGAGGTGGGACCTGTACAAATCGGACGGTCTGCATCTGGGTGGGACCGGAACCAATGTTCTCGGGGGGGTGTTTGCTAGTGCAGTTGGGGAGGGTTTAAACTAATGTGCCAGGGGGATGGGAACCGATGTAGGAAGTCAGTGGGGACAGAAACAAAAGGCAGGAAGGGAGAGTGTGTAAAGCATGACCAGAGAAAGCAGGGCAGAGAGCAAGGAAGGTCTACATTAAACTGCATTTATTTCAATGCAAGGGGCCTGACGGGCAAAGCGGATGAACTCAGGGCATGGACGGGCACATAGGACTGGGATATTATAGCTATGACTGAAACATGGCTAAGGGAGGGGCAGGACTGGCAGCTCAATGTTCCGGGGTACAGATGCTATAGAAAGGATAGAACAGGAGGTAAGAGAGGAGGGGGAGTGGCGTTTTTGATTAGGGAGAACATCACGGCAGTACTTAGAGGGGATATATCCGAGGGTTCGCCCACTGAGTCTATATGGGTGGAACTGAAAAATAAGAAGGGAGAGATCACCTTGGTAGGACTGTACTACAGGCCCCCAAATAGTCAGCGGGAAATTGAGGAGCAAATATGTAAGGAGATTACAGATAGCTGCAAGAATAATAGGGTGGTAGTAGTAGGGGACTTTAACTTTCCCAACATTGACTGGGACAGCCATAGCATTAGGGGCTTGGATGGAGGGAAATTTGTTGAGTGTATTCAGGAGGAATTTCTCATTCAGTATGTGGATGGACCGACTAGAGAGGGGGCAAAACTTGACCTCGTCTTGGGAAATAAGGAAGGGCAAGTGATAGAAGTGCTAGTGAGGGATCACTTTGGGACAAGTGACCATAATTCCATTAGTTTTAAGATAGCTATGGAGAATGATAGGTCTGGCCCAAGAGTTAAAATTCTTAATTGGGGCAAGGCCAATTTTGATGGTATCAGACAGGAACTTGCAGAGGTAGATTGGGGGAGACTATTGGCAGACAAAGGGACGGCTGGTAAATGGGAGGCTTTTAAAAATGTGTTAACCAGGGTGCAGGGTAAGCACATTCCCTTTAGAGTGAAGGGCAAGGCTGGTAGAAGTAGGGAACCCTGGATGACTCGAGATATTGAGACTCTGGTCAAAAAGAAGAAGGAGGCATATGACGTACATAAGCAACTGGGATCAAGTAGATCCCTTGAAGAGTATAGAGATTGTCGAAATAGAGTTAAGAGGGAAATCAGGAGGGCAAAAAGGGGACATGAAATTGCTTTGGCAAATAATGCAAGGGAGAATCCAAAGAGATTCTACAGATACATAAAGGGGAAAAGAGTAACTAGGGACAGAGTAGGGCCTCTTAAGGATCAACAAGGGCATCTATGTGCAGAGCCACAAGAGTTGGGTGAGATCCTGAATGAATATTTCTCATCGGTATTCACGGTGGAGAAAGGCATGGATGTTAGGAAACTAAGGGAAATAAATAGTGATGTCTTGAGAAGTGTGCATATTACAGAGGAGGAGGTGCTGGAAGTCTTAAAGCGCATCAAGGTAGATAAATCCCCGGGACCTGATGAAATGTATCCCAGGATGTTGTGGGAGGCTAGGGAGGAAATTGCGGGTCCCCTAACCGAGATATTTGAATCATCGGCAGCCACAGGTGAGGTGCCTGAAGATTGGAGAGTGGCGAATGTTGTGCCCTTGTTTAAGAAGGGCAGCAGGGAAAAGCCTGGGAACTACAGACCGGTGAGCCTAACGTCTGTAGTAGGTAAGTTGCTAGAAGGTATTCTGAGAGACAGGATCTACAAGCATTTAGTGAGGCAAGGACTGATTCGGGGCAGTCAGCATGGCTTTGTGCGTGGAAAATCATGTCTCACAAATTTGATTGAGTTTTTTGAGGGAGTGACCAAGAAGGTAGATGAGGGTAGTGCAGTAGACGTTGTCTACATGGACTTTAGCAAAGCCTTTGACAAGGTACCGCATGGTAGGTTGTTGCAGAAGGTTAAAGCTCACGGGATCCAGGGTGAGGTTGCCAATTGGATTCAAAATTGGCTGGACGACAGAAGGCATTGGGTGGTTGTAGATGGTTGTTTTTCAAACTGGAGGCCTGTGACCAGTGGTGTGCCTCAGGGATCGGTGCTGGGTCCACTGTTATTTGTGATTTATATTAATGATTTGGATGAGAATTTAGGAGGCATGGTTAGTAAGTTTGCAGATGACACCAAGATTGGTGGCACAGTGGATAGTGAAGAAGGTTATCTAGGATTGCAACGGGATCTTGATCAATTAGGCCAGTGGGCCGACGAATGGCAGATGGAGTTTAATTTAGATAAATGTGAGGTGATGCATTTTGGCAGATCGAATCAGGCCAGGACCTACTCAGTTAATGGTATGGCGTTGGGGAGAGTTATAGAACAAAGAGATCTAGGAGTACAGGTTCATAGCTCCTTGAAGGTGGAGTCGCAGGTGGACAGGGTGGTGAAGAAGGCATTCGGCATGCTTGGTTTCATTGGTCAGAACATTGAATATAGGAGTTGGGACGTCTTGTTGAAGTTGTACAAGACATTGGTACGGCCACACTTGGAATACTGTGTGCAGTTCTGGTCACCCTATTATAGAAAGGATATTATTAAACTAGAAAGAGTGCAGAAAAGATTTACTAGGATGTTGCCGGGACTTGATGGTTTGAGTTATAAGGAGAGGCTGGATAGACTGGGACTTTTTTCCCTGGAGCGTAGGAGGCTTAGGGGTGATCTTATAGAGGTCTATAAAATAATGAGGGGCATAGATAAGGTAGATAGTCAACATCTTTTCCCAAAGGTAGGGGAGTCTAAAACTAGAGGGCATAGGTTTAAGGTGAGAGGGGAGAGATTCAGAAGGGCCCAGAGGGGCAATTTCTTCACTCAGAGGGTAGTGAGTGTCTGGAATGTGCTGCCAGAGGTAGTAGTAGAGGCGGGTACAATTGTGTCTTTCAAAAAGCATTTAGATGGTTACATGGGTAAGATGGGTATAGAGGGTTATGGGCCAAGTGCGGGCAACTGGGACTAGCTTAATGGTAAAAAACTGGGCGGCATGGACTGGTTGGGCCGAAGGGCCTGTTTCCATGCTGTAAACTTCTATGATTCTATGATTCTATGATCACAAGCGCAGGGTCGTCTTGCTCTTGGTCACGACAGCACATGTGGGAGGTTGCACTTTTTGATATTACGTTATCTTTGCTCCTACCTAATGGACGCTTTGTGTTGAATAATAATAATCTTTATTATTGTCATAGGTAGGCTTACATTAACACTGCTATGAAGTTACTGTGAAAATCCCCTAGTCGCCACACTCTGGCGCCTGTTCGGGTACACAGAGGGAGAATTCAGAATGTCCAATTCACCAAACAGCACGTCTTTCGGGACTTGTGGGAGGAAACCGGAGCATCCGGAGGAAACCCACGCAGACACGGGGAGAACGTGCAGACTCCGCACAGACAGTGACCCAGGCCGGGAATCGAACCTGGGACCCACAGTGGTTAGCACTGTGAAGCAACCGTGCTAACTACTGTGCTACCGTGCCGCCCTAAAGTGGCATGTGAGGGAGGAAAATCCAGTGCAAAATTAAAACATGCAGAGAAAGAAGAAGTGGCCAAAAGGAATAAAATGGGTGATGAGGGCAAAATGGGCCAAGAGATTTGGGAGTCGGATTATTTTGTTACTGAACAGCCAGAAAGACCGCTGCGATTAATGAGGCGATAGCAGGTCCAAAAAAGTACAATGTTAACAAACATTATGAAACAGGCTATTCCTCTCAAAGAGGCAACATTTCCGGTAGGTTCCGTCCAATGTGTTCAACAACTTACAAATCTGAAGGAAGTCATGAAACACAGAGGCAACTACTTAGACAAGCATCAAATGAGTGACTTTGGCCAGCTTGGTTACTTGAAAAGCCATTCGCAGATGGCAAATTGGTGAAAAGAATGCATCAGCCAGATGTTTTATTTGCTGAGTTTAAAAACCAAGAGAAAATGATCAAATATGTTAAAAATCTGCAAATCCTCACGCGCACTGTGCAAAAAATCGCCACCGATCTGGCGGAGCACCTTTTCAAATCTGTACATTAAAGTGATGCTATCAGTGTAGTACTGGGTGAATGCAAAGATACCAACAACATTGCATATGGGTTTGTTGTGTTGACAATAATCTGAATGTGCCTCATGAAGTAGTTAGATCTCTTTGCAATACATCGTCAGTTTGTGGAACTTATGGACCAAATTGAAACAGGATACGGAGACCTTGATATGCACATTGAAGTGCGCTGGTTAAGCTGTGGTAAAGTGCTGGGCTGCTTCTTGGCACTTCTACCAGAAATCCAGCAGAGTTAGATGAAAACTAAATTTTGGATGTTACTTTTCTCGCCAACATCACTGATCACCTGAACTTGTTGAACGAGTCAATGCAGGGGAAAAATTACCCCTTGCCCACATTAGTTGTTAGCATAAGAAAATTCACACTGCACCTGCAGTTAATGCCCACTCAGTTACCTTCACATGGCTACATTCACTTGGAATAAAAAAGGTTGGATAAACACACTGATCAAGGAATTAAATCCGATCCATCAGTACACGTACAAGCGCAGTCTGCACTGGCAGAATGTTTTGAGAACCGCTTTTCTTGAAGCCTTTTCTCTCATTGCTCTCAAATCTATTTGAATTTGATCTGAGCAAAGGTGGCATATTATGTCAAAAGCTTGGGGTTGTTAAAATAGGAGGAATTATTTCATATTTGTGTCCTGGATGAAGACAAAAATTTGAATTCAATAATAAAATCTGGAATTAAAACCTGTCTGGTTCAATAATGTCCTTTAGGGAAGGAAATCTGTCGTCCTGGTCTGGCCTACATGTGACTCCACAGCAATGTGGTTGACTCTTAAATGCCCTCAGCGATGGACAATAAATGTTGACCCAGACAGTAATGCCCACATCCAATGAGCGAACAAAAAATATACACATGCGTGCAGACCTTTCTGCTGTGGAACACATCAAATGCAAAAAGTGCAACAGACTACCAGATGGAAACATCAGTGCTGAATTACGAAGCCTCTGTACATCCTTGAATCCAAATCTCAGGAAGTTTGTGGAGAACAGATGCAGCCGGAAGTCACATCAATGTAGGTAAGTGTAAATATTACATTTGATTTTTGCCATTTGAACTTGATGGCAGTTCTATTAATATATGAGTGATTAGGCATCTTCTGTAACTGTTTATGAAACATTTGGCGTGTATTAAATGTATTTAATCTTATTCATGGGGTCATGGATGGTGCAAATGCCCAATTCACTGTGATAAAGGAGGGCCACTCATGTGGCCCACTCACTAGCCTAGGTTGCTAATCACAGGTTTACATGGGCTGTGTACTTACAGGGAACATTAGAGTATAAGATGCTTTTTTGTAACTTATGTTATTCTTACATATGTGTGTAATGATATAGGTGGAGTGGAGTAGTATATTATAGTTAATCTTTTGAGGTTTAATAAATGTTTTATTCTTTTATTAAAAGTTCATCAGCAGCCCTGTAACTTGGTTCATCCACATCACTAAACAAAAATTAAAAGTTACGATCTATTAAGCGAGGGTTCCGTTCTGGGACCATACTGTCCAGTAGCAGCACCAGCTGGGATCGCAACACCATGCTAACATTGTGGAATGAGGTGTAACTGGAATTTAAATGACGATTTAAGGCATAATTAGTTATGAACACCATCTCTGGGTCTGAAAAGCTAATATATATTTGTGAAATGTCAAACGCCGGAGATTCCTTACAGTTGATGCTGGACTGCAATTCACATTGGAAGCACTGAAATTGGCATTGCAAAGATTGCAAAGTCTGCATTGGCATCTTGTTTTGAGATCAATGGCTGGCGCCATCACATTGCTACAACAAAATTGGTGCCAATGATTTATTTAATAACTTTGAGTGTGAATATCAAAACAGAAACTCCCTGATTTTCTCCTTAAAGACCATATTAAAATATTTGTCAAAATATAAATATAAATTCAGTGAATACTATTCCTTTAATCACCAATCAATACTCAGAAGGTATGAAGTAGATGATAAGAATATCTGAAAACAAATTTCAAAACCAAAATTGCTACAGTAAAACTATCTGAGCTAGAGAAAACGTATGAGAAAAATGCTTCAAAACCTATTATCCTTCAATTGTCAGAAACAAAATGACCCAAATTTGAGCTTAGCATCTGTTTCCTTACTCCAACTTTTAGCCTTGTGCTTGAAATGATCAATCTTCACTCCAGGGTATGCAATCGTTCAAAGATCCAATTAGAATCCTAAAGACTTGTTTGGGAACTTTTGCCAGAATTATTCATCTCTTGTGGTTTCTAGAGATATATTAATGGCCTATTTATACAGTAGAACCGCTCCAAGAACTGTTCCTGCACTTTTGCCCTAGGTATGTAATTAAAGAAAAATAATTCAGAAGGGAATAGAGACAACTATTGTACTCAGTTAAGAATAAACAAGAATGACTACCAGAGCAGATGGGAGTACTGGAAAAAATGGTAGATACAAGAAGTGAAGAAATAGGAGTATTCGGCCCAAAAGTCCTGCTCCACTATTCAACAAGATCATGGCTAAACATTGACATACTCAGCTTTTTTGATCTATCATCACATTACTTGATTAATCTGATGCCCCAGAATCTATCAGTCGCATTCTTGACTATACTCAGTATTCATGGAACATCCATAGCCCCCTGGGATAGAGAATTCCAAAGATTTGCAGCCTGCTAAGGGAAGCAGTTTCTCCTATACTATGTACCCGAGTTCTAGAAACCCCAGACAGGGAAGTGGCTTTTCTGAATTTACCCGACATGGCCTCTAAAAATCGTATATATTTCAAAGAGATTGTCTGCCAAGTTGTTTTAAACCCCAGAGAATAATTGATCACCCCTCACAGAACAAGCCTCTCGCCCCAGGAATCAATCCTCCTCTAAGGCAATTTATTTCCTTAGGTAAGGAAACTAAAACTGTAAACAGTATTCTAGGTGTGATGTCACCATAATATAATTGCAACAAGAATGCCTTACTCTTATACAGCAACCTCCGGACAATAAAGGCGAACATATCATTGGTCTCCCTAATTGCTTGTTGTACCTATTTGCTGACACTCTGTGCATTGTGTACAAGGACACCCAAATCCTCCATTTCCTGCCATCATCCCACCGTTTCAAAGATATTCTGCTTGCAAAATTTTATGACCAAAGTGGAAAATTTTACACTTCCCATGTTATCTTCCATCAACCACCTTTATGTGCAATAACGTAACCAGTCTGTACTCCTTTACAGTCTCTTTACCTCTTCCTCATGGCTTACTTGCCCACATATGATTCATACGATCAGCAAAGTATGTTGCACTTTATCCTGTCATCTAATTGTAGATTTCAAATAGCTGAAGCCCAAGCATTGGTCCTTGCGGCATTCCACTGCAATGCTGCCAGCTTGAAAATTGCCTGTTTATCCCTCGTCTGTTTTCTGTCAATTATCCAATTCTCGTTTCATACTCTATATTAACCCTTATTTTTATGTAACAACCTATTGTGGGGCATCTTATTGATTTGTTTAAGTTTAGGGCCCTAGTTTAAGATACCACTATCATACTATGATCACACTTCTCCAGAGGATCCTTTAGAATAAGACACTAATTAACCTGTCCCATTGCACAATGCTAGATTTAAAATAGTCTGTTTTCATAGCTGGTTCTTCAACACATTATTCAGAAAATTGTCTTGAATGCATTCCATGACAATTGTAGTAGAAAAGATTTAAAAGAAATTTTAAACAGCCCTGTAACTCTAACCCAACCCTAGCCATATAAGGAGCCAAAGGATTATTAAGGGATGTGTAAAATAATTACAAAATGTAGAGTCACATGGGCTCCCAAGATATGACAAGGCTGTTAAATGATGACTTCCCATCAGTCTTCAGTTCTTTGGATCTTGTTTAATTACCAGCTCCGGGTTTTACTGTAGATAAAAGATTAAGCTAGCTGAGGCTACTATTCTAGAAATAAAAAGGAAACTTAAAGTAGATTTAGCTGCTGGTTAAGTTGACATTCACTCAAGGGTGATTGAGCAGACAGGAAGAATGTTTAGCAAGACCCTTGCTGATGGTATCTTCAGCAGTGTGCTGGAATCCAGAATTGCTCCCTCAGATTGCAAAGATGCTCTTGCAGTTCTGAATGCTGCACAGTGCAGCAAGCCAGTATGACATTTGACAGTCAGCCAAACCTTGATCTACGAAAAGGAATTATGAGAGTTTGAAGTCATTTTACTTTTTAATTCCCGACCAATTGTGTTCCTTTCTCCTCTCCCTGTCTGACAAGCTTATCTTGCCTTCCACCTGTCTGAACCTCTGTCTTTGCAGCTCTTCATCTTTGTGTGCCTCTGAAACTGTTAGTTTCAGTAATATCATCATGAGGGAGATTGTTCTCGAACGTTTGTGTGCCAAATTCAAAACCCCATTTAGAAGATTTTATTTAATCTTTAATCGAAACAGGAAATGAGAATAAATAATTTAATAATGTTGACATGAAACAGTACAAATCTACAGTTTAAGAAAATAAACAAAATTAAACCAAAGGATATAAATTGATTTCTTTTAGTTATTAAAGTCGGTGGCTTTTGAACAATGCTACTTATCTTCTTAAGATGTCCAAGGGGGTGCCTGCACTCAAATGGAGGCTGGAGCTGCACTGACATCACTTAAGGCAACTATGGATATGAGGTGGGGAGATGAATTTTGTATCTTGATGCATCTGTACCCAATGGGCGCAGGCACCCCACAAATCATGGCCCCCTCATCTAAAACACATCCCCTACAATTTTGAAATGTTCATCTGAGGAAATAAGACTCCAAACTGATACAATTACATTTTCAGGGCCAGAGAAGTTGACAATGAGTCATTCTGACCTTGGATTCCAGTAAAAATTCAGTTTCTCCTGATTGATCCAGGCTTTGTTGCTTTTTATGGTGAGAAAAATACCTAAATAGTTGAAGTTCACATCAAACCTCTGAGATGTAGTACCTGTGACAACCTCATCCTAATGTGCCTTACAGCCAATGAAGTACTTTTGAAGTGCAGTCACTGTTGGGGATGAAGCAGCTAATTGGCAGGTAAAATAATATATTGATGATCAGATAATCTGTTTTAATCGTGTTGGTTGAAGGTTAAATATTGTCCTGGACTGGAGAGAGCGCCCCTATTCTTATTCAAATTAGTGCCATTGGAATTTTTTGTCTACCCAGACGGCAGCCTCAATTTAATATCTCAGCTAAGGGACAGTACACTTATTAGTGGAATTCTCCTTCAGTGCTAATTATTGTGTCCCTTTTTTAAAAATATCTTTTTATTGACATTTCCCATATTTATAAACAGTTGTATATATACACATCACATTTTTCACACCCATGCTAATTTCCTTTATTATACAGAACGGTTTAGTTTGTCCGTCGTTTAACTGAGCCTATGTGCACTTATTGCCCTCTGGATCAGTATATGGGTCCTCTCCCTTCCCCGTTGTCACCCGAAGATTGCCACTATTGGGCATGGCTTCACCCTCACCCCCAAATCTTGGACATTGCCTCGGAGAAGGCTGTCCAGATCCCAGCAAGCTTGGGGCAAGCCCAAAACATGTGGGTGTGGTTGGCTGGGCCCCTCTGGCACCGCTCACATTTGTCCTCCACCTCCGGGAAGAACCTGCTCATTCGGGTTCTGCTCAGGTGCACTCTGTGCACCACTTTGAGCTGCATTAGGCTTAGCCTTGCGCAGGAGGAGGTGGAGTTCACCCTGCTCAGTGCTTCGCTCCAGTGTTCCCATCCTATCTCTGTCCCCAGTTCGTCCTCCCATTTTTCTCTGGTCACGTCCAGTGGAGTCCGGGCTCTGTCCAGTAGCTGTCCATATATTTTCCTACATAGCCCCCCCTTCTCATTGCTTGTGCCTATCAGGTCCTCCAGTAGTGTGCTTTCTGGGGCCCCGAGGTACCCTACTGTCTCCGCGGAGGAAGTGTTTTATTTGGAGGTGTCTCATTTCCTGTCCTTTTGCTAGCCTCCACTTCCTCATCGGTTCATCTAGTGCTGCCAGTCTGTGCCCTACGTAGAAGTTCCCGACCGTCAATGTGCCCCCGTCCCGCCTCCATCTTTTGAAGGTGGTATCTAGCATGGCTTGGGGGAATCTGTGATTGGCCCATATGGGAGCAATGGGGACATTTTGGCTATCCCGAAATGCTGTCTCAGCTGGGTCCACGTTCACAGCGTGGCCGCTACCACCGGGCTCGTTGTGTATCTTGTTGAGGAGGATGGGAGTGCTGCTGTGGCCAGGGCCCGGAGGGTCGTTCCTTTACAGGATGCCTCCTCCATTTGTACCCAATCTGTGTCGGGTTCTTGTACCCATCCCCTCACTCTTTCTGCCGTTGCTGCCCAGTGGTAGTATTGCAGGTTTGGCAAGTCCAAGCCCCCTTTGATTTTCCTTCTTTGCAGTGTCTGTTTGGGAATTCTCGGGTTCTCCCCCCCCCCCCACACACACACACAAACAAACGCCATGGTTAGACGGTCTATGTTTTGGAAAAAGGCCTTGGGAATGCAGATCGGGATGGATCTAAACAGGAAGAGGAACCGTGGCAGTACGTTCATCTTGATCGTCTGCACTCTCCCCGCCAGGGAGAGTGGGAGTTAACCCCCCCACCAGGCTGGTCACATTGTTGTGTCCCTGCTGCATAGTGTGTCTTTAACCCTTATATGGTGGACAAATAACTGCAAGTCGAATTTATGTTAATTCAATAACGTTTATTCATACACAGTATTAATGTTCAGCAATCACACCATCAATATCAGTTATCCTACAGAGTGCTAAAGTTCAATACTAGACCTTGACTTAACTCGAGTGACTGACAAGTAACCAAACAGATATTGGCCTTTATCTGTGTGTCGGCTTCTGCAGTCTCCGATGCTTGGTCCTCAATCTGGTCTGATGCTCTGGCTCTGGTCTTCCTTCTGCTGATGGCATGATTGTCCTCCTTGTGGTGGCCGGTGAAGACCAGTGGTTCTGTTCCTGGTGCTGGCTGCTGCAGAGAGAGTTTCTGAGGTTGTACAGCACCTTTAACTTTGTTGATTTCACACCCATTTGAGCGGTCCCTGGATAATCACGAATCAATTGATCAGGGTTAGATCACCCTGATTGATTATGTCCGATTTCAGGGTGGGCACTCAACGGCCATGCCTGCAAGTGTCGGGGGCACGTAGGCTCTTCCAAATAAGGAGTTTAGGTACCGCTGTCAAACAAGCGTGACTGACTGGACAGTTCCATTGTCCCCGGCACGGCCTGCAGATGGCCCATTTCCTGTATATTGCAATGTCCAGGCTGTAGCCTGCTCATCAATATTCATTTCGACTGCAGCCTGCTTGTTCTTGCACTTGGCTAATTTTCCCAGTATACTTTGCAGAACACCATCTTAGACGGCCGTTCGGCCACATGTCCCTCCTCTTGATCCTGAACGCAAAGCGTGTTGGATCACAGACTCAGGACCAATATCTGTCAGGCATTCCCCAGTCACTCAGCTGTCAAGCAAGGCCCAGGCACTTATATGATAATGAATTCCTATAACGTATTTACAAAATGGCAAACATTCTAATACTAATTTTAACATTACAAACAATTAAACATTCTACTGCTCCTCACAGAAACAGTACAATAAACATTCGTGAGTCTGAGGCATTAATTGTCCATTAGTGCAAATAGCCATCCTAGTGGGTTTTCTGTCTTTATTGGATTAGAGGGGACAGGAATTCGATACGTCGGTCCTACGTTTTGCCACTGCGTAATCTTTGTTTTCCATCGGTGGAATTGGACTGTGAGGATGATAAGATATATCAAGGTAAACAGGATCAGTAATGCAGCCAGGTGTGACATCAGGTGAATGAATGGATGTATTTGGATGTTTGAGACCCAGTTCCACAAATCATCCCACCAGGTGATGGACTTGATTTCTTTAATTTGCCTTTCTACCTCTTGGGTCTGCTGTATTACTTTAGTGAATGTTCTATGGACGGTAGCCAACTTTATCCAAATCTGGTGTAATTCCTCTGGTATGGGGTTTAGGTCTGTGTCATATTCTTCACAGTACTCCCCTAGGGTCTGTCAGAGCTCATCAGTGGCATTTACATCCGCCCTCTTGTGAATGTCTATCAGCTGGATGGGGCCCACCCTGGCCGGTATGTCTGGTTTAATACAGAATGTACTGTTGGTAATGTCGCAATATGTTGTGCCATATTGATACTGTTTCAGGGAGGTGGTAACAAAGTATTCCCCTGCTTCCCTGTAAGCTACCTGAGTGATGTCTGTGTCCAGGCTGTGAGCTTCTCTCGATCAATTGCGACTGGTGTTTGTTCTGAAGCCACAAAGTGCACGCTCATTCCAATAAACTGGGCAATTATTCTGTCAGTTTGCTGACATGTGCCCAGAGTAGTGACTATCAGTCTCCCTTTCTTCTTCACTGCGTACAGTAGACTGCCGTTCTGCCCTATTCAGATGTCCTCATGGATAGTCCCTATATTCTCTACTTCAAAAACCCTTCGTCCAGCCCGGTCGTCAGTGGTTATGGGAAGCCCTAATATCATTCCTAGAGCTTCCCCTGGACTCCCTCTACAGTCGGCGTTGACTTTGGTCAATTGCTGCACCTGCAGCCAGATAATTATGGGTGTTTCTTACCCGTGGCTAAGTGTTCCAACTGCTTGTCACTAATCCGAGGTGGAACCTCTCCCCTGCGTATCTGCTCTAGGTTTTCCCTTAGCTGTTCTACCATCCACTGCCCAAACGCGCTACACAAAGTCCGGTCCTGTTGCTGTTCACTGTCTTCCAATTTTCCCTGATAATTTGGTTGATTGTCTTAGCGTGTCCTTCTAATACAGTTACCATGTGGTTGCTGGCTGCATTCCCAGTCAGTTGTCCTTCAGCATCTTTCTGATTGTCCTCATTGATAGAATTTAGTGCCTGTTTAACCTGTCAGGTTAGAATTCTAAGTTTATTGTCCTGGTTGGCTAGATCAAGGGTGTTGATGGTTGCTACCCTGCCCAATATGCTGTGGCTACGTCATTCACCAACTCCCTCTTAGATCTCTCCTGCCTTTCGTCCATTCTTATCTTTCGTCCTAACAGCCTGCGAGTCAAGTTTAGGTATTGTCTCTTGAGTTGGGGAGAGCACCACTCTGGCAGTTCGGTCCCAGCTACATCCACCGCCACGGGTACCAATTTGTGGTGGATGTTGTCATACAGGATTTTCCCTGTGTGTTTTAGTACCAATCGTTCTGTGGTCCGGGGGTGGTTTCAGGACAAATGGAGTGGGGCCATTTAGAGGTTGGCTTCAGCCCAAACTCCATCATCTTCTTTTCACCTGACTTGTGTCTGTTCATTGGGCCACACAGTGGGGTTTGTAACGGTATCTGGGAGCACCCTGTCCTCATCCCCTATCCAAATTAGTCTACGGGTTCCAAATCCTTATCCAGGAAGGTGATGCGCCATCGGGTGTAATCATGAAAGTGGTCCGGTGTCGTTTAGTCAGGTCTGGGCTGTTACGTCTGGGTCTGGTGGGGCTTATGCTTACAGGTGACTCGATAATGTCGTGAAGCCTGGCGTGTAGTGGGTCGCGCCAGTCTTCCAGGGTGCACAAGTCTCTTGCTGTATCCTGGTCAAGTCATACTCCTCTTTGTTACATACTCCTCTTTGGTGTTGGTCTGTATTGGTAAGTCATTGACATACTGAACAAGGCACTCAGATCGGGAACCTTTTTCTAATCCGGTACTAGATGTCTATGAAAAATGGAAGGGGTGTCTGGTAAAAAAGTGTGATTGACTGGACAGTCCTATTGCCCCTGGCATGGCCTGGAGATGGCCTATTTCCTGTATTTTGCAATGTCCAGACTACAGCCTGCTTGTTCTTGCACTTGGCTAATTTTCTCAGCGTACTTTGCAGAACACCATCTTAGGCGGTCGTTTGGCCACAACATGCTAAGAATAAATTAGTTTCTAAAACATTTTTTTCAAGAACATAGGGTGTTCACTGATTTACATTCCCCTTTCTTCGGTAATATATTGCAGGCAATGTGCTCTGTCTGAAAATCATAAATTATAAGAACATAAGTGTTCTGTATCTGAAAATATATTCCTGCTGGTTTAGCGTCACGTGATAGGTAGTGACATCAGCAGATTGTTTGTGCAGACTTTGATTGGATCAGCAACACCTCTTAATAAATCTCTCATTGTGTTTTACAAGAATTCACACCTTTTCTCTTTGCAGCAACAAAGAAAACATAACAGAAGAGAAAACTGGTGATGAGAATTGAGGCAGGAATAATCGCTGGAAAATAAGAATTTATCGACTTAACAGTGGGACAGCAATGGAAAATTCTCAGGACCGGACACACACACACACAAACTACAGTCAGGCAAAATGGAAAATAATTCCTAGTTGCTTGAAAAGGGGATTGTTTGTGCCATACATTACATTAAAAATCGGAAGGGAGGAAGTATAGACCTAGGTGCCGGGATCTGAAAATGGAGGGAAAAATGGGAGCCAAGGATACATTTGATGAGGATTATGAGACATGGAATTCATGTGAAGAGAGATTGTAATTATTTCTCATATCAAATCAGACACCGGAGGACCTAAAGATCGCAACATCTTTCAGCTGAGTAGGACGCAAAACGTTCCTGCTGCTACAGAATTTAGTTAACCTAAGGGTTGAGACATGGCAGGAGATCCCAAACCTGTGTCATGCTCTTTGTGTGTGATGTGGGAGTTCAGGGACATGTCCACTGTCCCTGGCTCCTTCACGTGCAAGAAGTGTACCCAGTTGCAGCTCCTGTT
Source organism: Scyliorhinus torazame (assembly GCF_047496885.1). Lineage (NCBI taxonomy): Eukaryota > Metazoa > Chordata > Chondrichthyes > Carcharhiniformes > Scyliorhinidae > Scyliorhinus > Scyliorhinus torazame. Next base: position 301,349,714 of record NC_092711.1, on the reverse strand, counting down.
AGACCGCTTGACGGCTCTGGAGCTGTGGATAGACTCACTTTGGAAAGATGCTGAGGAAGTCGTGGATAGCTCCGCAGATAAAGAGTACTGAGGGAGATAGGAAATGGGTGACCAACAGGCAGAGGAAGAATAGGAAGGCAGTGCAGGGGTCCCCTGCGGTCATCTCCCTCCAAAATAGGTATACTGTTTTGGATACTGTTGGGGGCGATGGCTCACCAGGGTAAGGCGGCAGTAGCCAGGTTCGTGGCACCGTGGCTGGCTCTGCTGCGCAGGAGGGCAAGAAAAAGAGTGGTAGAGCTATAGTGCTAGGGGATTCAATTGTAAGGGGAAAAAACAGGCGTTTCTGCGGACACAAACGAGACTCCAGGAAGGTATATTGCCTCCCGGGTGCAAGGGTCCTGGATGGCTCAGAGCGGCTGCAGGATATTCTAAAGCGGGAGGGTGAACAGCCAGCTATCATGGCGCATGTAGGCACCAACAAGATAGGTAAAAAACGGGATGAGGTCCTACATGATGAATTTAGGGGGTTTGGAGCTAAATTAAAAGGCAGGATCTCAAAGTAGTAATCTCAGGATTACTACCAGTGCCATGTGCTAATCAGTGTAGGAATAACAGGATAGACAAGGTGAATGCGTGGCTTGAGAGATGGTGCAGGAGGGAGGGTTTCAGATTTTTGGGACATTGGAACTGGTTCTGGGAGAGATGGGACCATTACAAATCGGACGGTCTACACCTGGGCAGGACTGGAACCAATGTCCTCGGGGGGTTGTTTGCTAGCGCAGTTGGGGAGGGTTTAAACTTATGTGGCAGGGGGATGAGAACCAATGCAGGAAGTCAGAGGGTAGTAACAAAGGGATAGAAACAAAAGCCAGAAAGGAGAAAACTGGAAGGCAGAGAAACAGATTGAACTGCATTGATTTCAATGCAAGAGGCCTAACGGGCAAGGCAGATGAACTCAGGGCATGGATAGGTACATGGGACCGGGATATTATAGCTATTACTGAAACATGGCTAAAGGAGGGGCAGGACTGGCAGCTCAATATTCCAGGGTACAGATGATATAGGAAAGATAGACCAAGAGATAGGAGAGGAGGGGAAGTTGCGTTTTTGATTAGGGCCAACATCTTGGCAGTACAGAGAGAGGATATATCCAAGGGTTCTCCCACTGAGTCCATATGGGTAGAACTAAAAAAATAAGAAGAGTGAGATCACTTTGATAGGACTGCACTATAGACCACCAAATATTCAGTGGTAAATCGAGAAGCAAATATGTAAGGAGATTACAGATAGCTGCCGGAAAAATAGGGTGGTAATAGACTTTAACTTTCCCAAAATTAACTGGGACAGAAATAGCACTAGGGGGTTGGATGGAGAGAAATTTGTCCAGTGTATTCAGGAAGAATTCCTCATTCAATATGTGGATGCCCCGACTTGAGAGGGGGGAAAACGTGACCTCCTCTTGGGGAATAAGGAAGGGCAGGTGACAGAAGTGTTAGTGAGGGATCACTTTAGGACCAGTGACCATAATTCCATTAGGTTTAAGATAGCTATGGAGAATGATAGTTCTGGCTCAAAAGTTAAAATTCTTAATTGGGGCTAGGCCAATTTCGATGGGATTCGGCGGGAACTTTCAAAAGTTGATTGGGGAGCCTGTTTACAGGCAAGGGGACAGCTTGTAAGTGGGAGTCTTTCAAAAGTGTGTTAACTAGGGTTCAGGGTGAGCTCATTCCTCTTAGAGTGAAGGGTAAGGCTGGTAGAAGTAGGGAACCCTGGATGACTCGGGATATTGAGGCCATGGTCAAAAGGAAGAAGGAGGTTTATGACATGCATAGGCAGCTGGGATCAAGTGGATCTCTTGAAGAATATAGGGCTTGTCGGAGTAGAGTTAAGAGAGAAATCAGGAGGGCAAAAAGGGGACATGAGATTGTCTTGGCAGATAAGGCAAAGGAAAATCCAAAGAGCTTTGACAGGTACATAAAGGGTAAAAGGGTGACGAGGGAGAGGGTAGGGCCTCTTAAGGATAAACAGGCTCCTCTATGTGCAGATCCACAAGGGATGGGAGAGGTCCGAAATGAATATTTCTCGTCAGTATTTACTGTTGAGAAAGGCACAAATGTTAGGGAAATTGGGGAAATAAAAAGTGATGTCTTGAGGATTGTACTTATTACAAAGATGGAGGTACTGGAGGTATTAAAGCGTATCAAGGTGGACAAATCCCCGGGACCTGTTGAAACGTATCCCAGGACGCTGCTGGAGGCTAGGGAGGAAATTGTCAGCCCCCTAGCTGAGATATTTAAATCATCGACAGCCACAGGAAAGGTGCCTGAAGATTGGAGGGTAGCAAATGTTGTGCCCTTGTTTAAGAAGGGCTGTAGGGATAAGCCCGAGAACTACTGACCAGTGAATCTTACTTCTGTAATGGGTAAATTGTTACAAGGTATTCTGAGGGACAGGATCTACAGGCATTTAGACAGGCAAGGGCTAATTAGGGAAAGTCAGCATTTTGTAAGGGGAAAGTCATGTCTCACGAATTTGATTGAGTTTTTGAAGGGGTTACTTTTGTGAGGGCCACGAAGAATCCAGCACGAGTTTTAAGGATACAAAGAAATAACATTTATTTACAATAACATATATATACAACAGCAGCAGCAACTTCGCTTGCTGCTCATTCCTTCCTGCTGGTTCCAAACTGTGCAGCTTTATTTATACAGGGAGTCTGCTAATGATTTCTCCGCCCCCTCATTAGGGAAGCTCATACTCCACAGGATTGTGGGATTGTCATTAGTCCCCAGCCAATGGTAAGCATGCATGTTATAACATCCCTCCCCCCCCAAAGTCCAAGGAATCCAGCGAAGACCCTGGCGAAGGACACATCAGAGGGGGAATCCTCGGGCCCACGGGCAGCACGGTAGCCTTGTGGATAGCACAATTGCTTCACAGCTCCAGGGTGCCAGGTTCGATTCCGGCTTGGGTCACTGTCTGTGCAGAGTCTGCACATCCTCCCCGTGTGTGCGTGGGTTTCCTCCGGGTGCTCCGGTTTCCTCCCACAGTCCAAAGATGTGCAAGTTAGGTGGATTGGCCATGATAAATTGCCCTTAGTGTCCAAAATTGCCCTTAGTGTTGGGTGGGGTTACTGGGTTATGGAGATAGGGTGGCGGTGTTGACCTTGGGTAGGGTGCTCTTTCCAAGAGCCGGTGCAGACTCGATGGGCCGAATGGCCTCCTTCTGCACTGTAAATTCTATGAAGGAGGGCGTCGGACACGTTTTGCCGCAGGCTGGACACCATTTGCACGAGGCGCTGGATCGGGCGGCGTGTAACGAGACGGAGACCGGCGCTTCCGTGATGAACGGCATAACAGTTGTACATCCATGGCCCGTGGGCCCGAGGATTCCCCCTCTGATGTGTCCTGTGTCTCCATCTTGGAGTCTGCTGCCTCTGTCATCTCGGCGTCTCTATCTCCAAGCGGTTCTGTAACGACCTGCGCAGGCTTTGAGTGAGGCACCAGAGGAAGATTGTGAGAACTACTTTCTATTGTCTCTGGTCTCTGTGGCTGTAGAAATGAGCTCCGGTGGCGGGGAAGCTTTGGAAGGGATAGTCTTCTGGACCGAACGTGGTCTACATGTTTGCGCTGGAGACGACCCTGGGCTTGCTCCTGGTAAGATATAGGGCCCGTTTGGTGAAATATTACGCCAGGGACCCACTGGGCACCACCAGCAAAATTCCGAACGAATACTGGGTCATCAGGCACAAACTGCCGAATCGGCCAATGCCGAGAAAAACCATGTCCCTGCCGTTATTGTGTGCGGCGTACTTTTGCGCCAATGTCCGGGAAAACCATGCTAAGGCGGGTGCGAAGTCTCCGGCCCATTAGGAGTTCTGCGGGAGCTACCCCAGTCACCGCATGGGGGGTGGTCCTATACAAAAACAAAAAGCGAGCCAGTCTTGTGTCCATTGAACCGGAAGACTGCTTCGTTAGGCCTCGTTTGAATGTCTGCACTGAGCGCTCCGCCAACCCATTTGAAGCCGGGTGGTAAGGGGCAGTGCGGATATGGCAACTTCGCTTGCTGCTCACTCCTTCCTGCTGGTTCCAAACTGGCCAGTGTTATTTATACAGGGAGTCTGCTAATGATTTCTCCGCCCCCCTCATTGGGGAAGCTCATACTCCCACAGGATTGTGGGATTGTCATTAGTCCCCAGCCAATGGTAAGCAGGCAGGTTATAACAGTAACCAAGAAGGTAGATGAGGGCAGTGTGGTCGACGTTATCTACATGGACTTTAGTCAGGCCTTTGACAAAGTACCGCATGGTTGTTGAAAAGGTTAAATCTCACGGAATCCAGGGTGAGGTAGCTAGTTGGATACACAATTGGCTTGGCAACCAAAACCAAAGGTTTGTAGAGGTTTGTTTTTTCATCTGGAGGCCTGTGACCAGTGGTGTGCCTCAGGGATCGGTGCTGAGTCCACTGTTATTTGTGATATATAGTAATGATTTGGATGAGAATGTAGGAGGCATGATTAGTAAGTTTGCAGATGACACCAAGATTGGTGGCATTGTGGATAGTGAAGAAGATTATATAAGATTGCAACAGGATTTTGACCAATTGGGCCAGTGGGCCGATGAATGGCAGATGGAGTTTAATTTGGATAAATGTGAGGTGATGCATTTTGGTAGATCAAATCAGGGCAGGACCTATTCAGTTAATGGTAGGCAGTTGGGGACAATTGCGGAACAAAGAGATCTAGGAATACAGGTTCATAGCTCCTTGAAAGTGGAGTCACAGGTGGACAGGGTGGTGAAGAAGGCATTCAGAATGCTAGGTTCTATTGGTCAGAATATTGAATACAGGAGTTGGGACGTCTTGTTGAAGTTGTACAAGACATTGGTAAGACCACACATGGAATACTGTGTTCAGTTCTGGTCACCCTATTATAGGAAGGATATTGTTAAACTAGAAAGAGTGCAGAAGAGATTTACGAGGATGCTACCGGGACTTGATGGTCTGAGTTATAGGGAGAGGCTGGATAGGCTGGGACTTTTTTTGCTGGAGCATAAGAGGCTTAGGGGTGATCGTATAGAGGTCTATAAAATAATGAGGAGCATCGATAAGGTAGATAGTTGACATATTTTCCCAAAGGTAGAGGAGTCTAGAACTAGAGGGCATGGATTTAAGGTGAGAGGAGAGAAATACACGAGAGACCAGAAGGGAAATTTCTTCGCACAGAGGGTGGTGAGCATCTGGAACGGGCTGCCAGAGGCAGTGGTAGAGGAGGGTACAATTTTGTCCTTTAAAAAGCAGTTAGACAGTTACATGGGCAGGGTGGCCAATTGGTGGCCATGGGGCAGCACGGTAGCCTTGTGGATAGCACAATTGCTTCACAGCTCCAGAGTCCCAGGTTCAATTCTGGCTTGGGTCACTGTCTGTGCGGAGTCTGCACATCCTCCCCGTGTGTGCGTGGGTTTCCTCCGGGTGCTCCGGTTTCCTCCCACAGTCCAAAGATGTGCGGGTTAGGTTGATTGGCCATGATAAATTGCCCTTAGTGTCCAAAATTGCCCGTGGGGTTACTGGGTTATGGGGATAGGGTGGCGGTGTTGACCTTGGGTAGGGTGCTCTTTCCAAGAGCCGGTGCAGACTCGATGGGCCGAATGGCCTCCTTCTGCACTGTAAATTCTATGAAATCTAATTGCGGGCAGGTGGGACTAGCTTAGTGACAGAAACTGGGCGGCATGGGCAAGCTGGGCCGAAGGGCCTGGTTGCATGCTGTAAACATCTATGACTCTATGACTCACCCAGCAAAACAGGAGATAAGTCTTATATTGAAAATCTAATGAAAATCTTAGAGGAATTTTTCTGTCCTGGGCTGTTATTGATTGTAGAAAGGCCCTGATTCCATTACCGTAGTCAGGAGAAAGGTGAAAGCATATTACACTTCATAGTGATTTTAAGAAGGTTAATATAATATTGCAAATTTGGTGCAACACTTAATGATACCCTTCGTGACAGGCTGGTTTGTGGACTCCGCAGTGAAGCTATTCAGAGGAAGCTGCTTACTGTAAGTGATTGAAGTCTTAAAAGCTGCTGTGGAAACTGCCATATCTATGGAGCTAGCAACAAGAGAAGCTTCACAGACGGGGAATGGAGCAAAGATCCACAAAATAGAGACCTCACAGAACAAGGCTGCAAGGGTGCAACCATGTCACCATTGGACACAGATTGGACACTCAGCGGGAGAATGCTGAAGTAAAACAAAAACATGCAGCAACTGTGGAAAGAAGGGCCACATTGCCAAGGCACGTTGAGCTCAGATGGAAGATGCAAGGAAAAATACACAGCTAAACAATCTAGTTGTACCACTATTAGCATCACTCAAAAGACAGCTCAACCAAGCTACTGCAAGAGCTACAACTAAATGTCTTGTCAATGCAGGGCAACCAACAACATTTTTGCGCAGCAGTATCGTTAATACCTGAGAAAATTTATCATCAGAAGCTGAAGCATTTTCCTTTAAAACTGCCAATTGTGATCCTAAGGATTTACACTGAAGAGATTGTACCATTTAAAGGATGCATTATGGTGAAAGTAGAACAAATGACAGATGGCGAAGCTGCCTCTTCACGTTGTCCGTGGAAACATTCCTGCTTTATTTGGCTGAGCATGGTTGGCTAAGATTAGGTTCAACTGGGAAACAGTCAATCAATTAGTGGATTCAAAGAGCAACTTAGAACAATCCTCTGATGAAGTACGGGAAGATGTTTGAAGATTTGCTCGGCTCTACGACTGGAGTTGAGGGACATCAAAAAAAAAATCAAGCCAGACAGCACACCAAATGTCTCAAAGCTAGAACCATCCCATTGAAGAAGAGCGAGAAAGATTAGTATGAACAGGGGGTACTTGAACCTGTGCTATAAGTGATTGGGCAACACCAATAGATCCTGTATTATAACAGGATAGTTCAATGAGAATTTGTGGAGGTTTTAAAACTACCATTAACTCAGTATTGTGTGCAGCTCATTGTACACTGCCACTGATTAAAGACTTGTTTGCTGGACCTCCTGGAGGGCAGAAATGCAGTAAAATTGATCTATGACAGGCATATCTGCAGATGAATGTGGTTGCCGAATCACAGCCACTACATACCATCGTGATGCTGTTTCATTACAAAAGACTTCCTTTTGGGATAACATCTGCACCTGCTCCTTTTCAAAGATCCATGGATCAAATTCTAAATGGTTTGAATGGAATACAATGTTATTTAGATGTCAGACTCATCACTGGTTCAAGTGAATGAGAAAGCCTGGAGAATTTGGAAGCTACCCTGAAGTATTTGCAGAGCTACAGCCTGAGAGTTAAAAAGGAAAAGTGAGACCTTATCAAGTCATCCATAAATTACCCAGGTCATATCATTTACAAAAGGAGCCAAAGAAAATGTCAGCTATCTGAGACGCACCATGTCCACAGAATGGGCCACAGTTAAGCACTGGTCAATTATTTTGATAAATTTGTGCCGAATTTAGCAACACTTGGATTTGTCCCAAACAATGATTTGTCCCAAACTGATCAGAGGAATGTGAAAATACATACGCCGAATTGAAAGAAGCTTTCGGGACACATGTGGAACCCCCCACCCCTCCCAGTGGGCAAGGTGCCATGGCGTGGGTCGTAGTGTCCCCACCTTGTGATAATGTTGCGTTCACGTGTGCGTCCTGTCAATGTCCGCCTAGCCCTGTGCTTCATCCCCTTACCCCCCCACCCCAACTCCCCACCCCCCCACCCCCACCCCCACCCCCACCCTCCCCCCCACCCCCCCCTCCCGCCAAGGGCAAGACAGCTCACAATTACAGGGAGCGTGCAGGAACCGGAGGGGGATTTCCCCAGCTGCACCCACTGACTGTCTATGAGCAAAGGGCACTGGCCTTGTTGGGGGAGCTGCCGGCGAGGAGGTAGCACCGTGCCAGGTCAGAGGCGTAGCTCCAAGTGAGAATCCACTGTATGCATGCAGTCCTTCATCCCATCAGTACTCCCCCTCACACGCCACCGCCTGACACTGCGCCACCTCCACGGTGCACACCCTCACACACCACCGCCTGACACTGCACCACCTCCATGGTCCACACCCTCACACACCACCGCCTGACACTGCACCACCTCCACGGTCCACACCCTCACACACCACCGCCTGACACTGCACCACCTCCACGGTCCACACCCTCACACTCCACCGCCTGACAATGCACCACCTCCATGGTCCACACCCTCACACACCACCGCCTGACACTGCACCACCTCCACGGTCCACACCCTCACACTCCACCACCTGACACTGCACCACCTCCATGGTCCACACCCTCACACGACAGCGCCTGACACTGCACCACCCCCACAGTCCACACCCTCACACGCCACCGCCTGACACTGCACCACCTCCACGGTCCACACCCTCACACGCCACCGCCTGACACTGCACCATCTCCACGGTGCACACCCTCACACGCCACCGCCTGACACTGCACCACCTCCATGGTCCACACCCTCACACACCACCACCTGACACTGCACCACCTCCACGGTCCACACCCTCACACGCCACCGCCTGACACTGCACCACCTCCACGGTCCACACCCTCACACGCCACCGCCTGACACTGCACCACCCCCACAGTCCACACCCTCACACGCCACCGCCTGACACTGCACCACCTCCACGGTCCACACCCTCACACGCCACCGCCTGACACTGCACCACCTCCATGGTGCACACCCTCACACGCCACCGCCTGACACTGCACCACCTCCATGGTCCACACCCTCACACGCCACCGCCTGACACTGCACCACCTCCATGGTCCACACCCTCACACGCCACCGCCTGACACTGCACCACCTCCATGGTCCACACCCTCACACGCCACCGCCTGACACTGCACCACCTCCACGGTCCACACCCTCACACGCCACCGCCTAACACTGCACCACCTCCACGGTGCACACCCTCACACGCCACCACCTGACACTGCACCACCTCCACGGTGCACACCCTCACACGCCACCACCTGACACTGCACCACCTCCACGGTCCACACCCTCACACGACAGGGCCTGACACTGCACCACCCCCACAGTCCACACCCTCACACGCCACCGCCTGACACTGCACCACCTCCACGGTGCACACCCTCACACGCCACCACCTGACACTGCACCACCTCCACGGTCCACACCCTCACACGCCACCGCCTGACACTGCACCACCTCCATGGTCCACACCCTCACACGACAGCGCCTGACACTGCACAACCCCCACAGTCCACACCCTCACACGACAGCGCCTGACACTGCACCACCCCCACAGTCCACACCCTCACACACCACCACCTGACACTGCACCACCCCCACAGTCCACACCCTCACACGCCACCGCCTGACACTGCACCACCTCCACGGTGCACACCCTCACACGCCACCACCTGACACTGCACCACCTCCACGGTCCACACCCTCACACGCCACCGCCTGACACTGCACCACCTCCATGGTCCACACCCTCACACGACAGCGCCTGACACTGCACCACCCCCACAGTCCACACCCTCACACGACAGCGCCTGACACTGCACCACCTCCACGGTCCACACCCTCACACGCCACCGCCTGACACTGCATCACCTCCACGGTCCACACCCTCACACGACACCGCCTGACACTGCACCACCTCCACAGTCCACGCCCTCACACGACACCGCCTGACACTGCACCACCTCCACAGTCCACACCCTCACACACCACCGCTTAAACACTGCACCACCCCCACAGTCCACACACTCACACGCCACCGCCTGACACTGCACCACCCCCACAGTCCCCACCTTCACACGACGCCGCCTGACACTGCACCACCTCCACGGTCCACACCATCACACGCCACCGCCTGACACTGCACCACCCCCACGGTCCACACCCTCACACGCCACCGCCTGACACTGCACCACCCCCACTGTCCAGACCCTCACACGCCACCGCCTGACACTGCACCACCTCCATGGTCCACACCCTCACACGCCACCGCCTGACACTGCACCACCCCCACGGTCCACACCCTCACACGTCACCGCCTGACACTGCACCACCTCCACGGTCCACACCCTCACACGACACCACCTGACACTGCACCACCTCCACGGTCCACACCCTCACACGACACCGCCTGACACTGCACCACCCGCACAGTCCACACCTTCACACGACGCCGCCTGACACTGCACCACCCCCATGGTCCACACACTCACACGACACCGCCTGACACTGCACCACCCCCACAGTCCATACCTTCACACGCCGCCGCCTGACACTGCACCACCTCCGCGGTCCACACCCTCACACGACACCGCCTGACACTGCACCACCCCCACAGTCCACACCCTTACACGCCACCGCCTGACACTGCACCACCCCCACGGTCCACACCCTCACACGCCACCGCCTGACACTGCACCACCTCCACGGTCCACACCCTCACACGCCACCGCCTGACACTGCACCACCTCCACGGTGCACACCCTCACACGCCACCGACTGACACTGCACCACCTCCATGGTCCACACCCTCACACACCACCACCTGACACTGCACCACCTCCACGGTCCACACCCTCACACGCCACCGCCTGACACTGCACCACCTCCATGGTCTACACCCTCACACGACAGCGCCTGACACTGCACCACCCCCACAGTCCACACCCTCACACGCCACCGCCTGACACTGCACCACCTCCACGGTGCACACCCTCACACGCCACCGCCTGACACTGCACCACCTCCATGGTCCACACCCTCACACTCCACCACCTGACACTGCACCACCTCCACGGTCCACACCCACAGACGCCACCGCCTGACACTGCACCACCTCCATGGTCCACACCCTCACACGACAGCGCCTGACACTGCACCACCCCCACAGTCCACACCCTCACACGACAGCGCCTGACACTGCACCACCCCCACAGTCCACACCCTCACACACCACCACCTGACACTGCACCACCCCCACAGTCCACACCCTCACACGCAACCGCCTGACACTGCATCACCTCCACGGTCCACACCCTCACACGCCACCGCCTGACACTGCACCACCTCCACGGTGCACACCCACACACGCCACCGCCTGACACTGCACCACCTCCATGGTCCACACCCTCACACACCACCACCTGACACTGCACCACCTCCACGGTCCACACCCTCACACGCCACCGCCTGACACTGCACCACCTCCATGGTCCACACCCTCACACGACAGCGCCTGACACTGCACCACCCCCACAGTCCACACTCTCACACGACAGCGCCTGACACTGCACCTCCCTCACACTCAACACCCTCACACACCACCACCTGACACTGCACCACCCCCACAGTCCACACCCTCACACGCCACCGCCTGACACTGCATCACCTCCACGGTCCACACCCTCACACGACACCGCCTGACACTGCACCACCTCCACAGTCCACGCCCTCACACGACACCGCCTGACACTGCACCACCTCAACGGTCCACACCCTCACACGATACCGCCTGACACTGCACCACCTCCACAGTCCATGCCCTCACACGACACCGCCTGACACTGCACCACCTCCACAGTCCACACCCTCACACACCACCGCTTAAACACTGCACCACCCCCACAGTCCACACACTCACACGCCACCGCCTGACACTGCACCACCCGCACAGTCCACACCTTCACACGACGCCGCCTGACACTGCACCACCTCCACGGTCCACACCCTCACACGCCACCGCCTGACACTGCACCACCCCCACGGTCCACACCCTCACACGCCACCGCCTGACACTGCACCACCCCCACGGTCCACACCCTCACACGCCACCGCCTGACACTGCACCACCTCCATGGTCCACACCCTCACACGCCACCGCCTGACACTGCACCACCCCCACGGTCCACACCCTCACACGTCACCGCCTGACACTGCACCACCTCCACGGTCCACACCCTCACACGACACCGCCTGACACTGCACCACCTCCACGGTCCACACCCTCACACGACACCGCCTGACACTGCACCACCCCCACAGTCCACACCTTCACACGACGCCGCCTGACACTGCACCACTCCCATGGTCCGTACCCTCACACAACGCCGCCTGACACTGCACCACCCCCACAGTCCACACACTCACACGACACCGCCTGACACTGCACCACCCCCACAGTCCACACACTCACACGACACCGCCTGACACTGCACCACCCCCACAGTCCACACCCTCACACGCCACCGCCTGACACTGCACCACCCCCACGGTCCACACCCTCACACGCCACCACCTGACACTGCACCACCTCCACGGTCCACACCCTCACACGACACCGCCTGACACTGCACCACCCCCACAGTCCACACCTTCACACGACGCCGCCTGACACTGCACCACCCCCATGGTCCACACTCTCACACGCCACCGCCTGACACTGCACCACCCCCACGGTCCACACCCTCACACGCCACCGCCTGACACTGCACCACCCCCCACAGTCCACACCCTCACACGCCACCGCCTGACACTGCACCACCCCCACAGTCCACGCCCTCACACGACATCGCCTGTCACTGCACCACCCCCACAGTCCACACCCTCACATGCAACCGCCTGACACTGCACCACCCCCACAGTCCACACCCTCACACGCCACCGCCTGACACTGCACCACTCCCACAGTCCAAGCCCTCACACGACACCGCCTGACACTGCACCACCTCCACAGTCCACACCCTCACACGCCACCGCCTGACACTGCACCATTCTCACAGTCCACACCCTCACACGACACCGCCTGACACTGCACCACCTCCACGGTCCACACCCTCACACGCCACCGCCTGACACTGCACCACCTCCACGGTGCACACCCTCACACGCCACCGCCTGACACTGCACCACCTCCATGGTCCACACCCTCACACACCACCACCTGACACTGCACCACCTCCACGGTCCACACCCTCACACGCCACCGCCTGACACTGCACCACCTCCATGGTCCACACCCTCACACGACAGCGCCTGACACTGCACCACCCCCACAGTCCACACCCTCACACGCCACCGCTTGACACTGCTCCACCTCCACGGTGCACACCCTCACACGCCACCGCCTGACACTGCACCACCTCCATGGTCCACACCCTCACACACCACCACCTGACACTGCACCACCTCCACGGTCCACACCCACAGACGCCACCGCCTGACACTGCACCACCTCCATGGTCCACACCCTCACACGACAGCGCCTGACACTGCACCACCCCCACAGTCCACACCCTCATACGACAGCGCCTGACACTGCACCACCCCCACAGTCCACACCCTCACACACCACCACCTGACACTGCACCACCCCCACAGTCCACACCCTCACACGCCACCGCCTGACACTGCATCACCTCCACGGTCCACACCCTCACACGCCACCGCCTGACACTGCACCACCTCCACGGTGCACACCCTCACACGCCACCGCCTAACACTGCACCACCTCCATGGTCCACACCCTCACACACCACCACCTGACACTGCACCACCTCCACGGTCCACACCCTCACACGCCACCGCCTGACACTGCACCACCTCCATGGTCCACACCCTCACACGACAGCGCCTGACACTGCACCACCCCCACAGTCCACACCCTCACACGACAGCGCCTGACACTGCACCACCCCCACACTCCACACCCTCACACACCACCACCTGACACTGCACCACCCCCACAGTCCACACCCTCACACACCACCGCCTGACACTGCACCACCCCCACACTCCACACCCTCACACACCACCACCTGACACTGCACCACCCCCACACTCCACACCCTCACACACCACCACCTGACACTGCACCACCCCCACACTCCACACCCTCACACACCACCACCTGACACTGCACCACCCCCACAGTCCACACCCTCACACGCCACCGCCTGACACTGCACCACCCCCACGGTCCACACCCTCACACGACACCGCCTGACACTGCACCACCTCCACAGTCCACGCCCTCACACGACACCGCCTGACACTGCACCACCTCAACGGTCCACACCCTCACACGATACCGCCTGACACTGCACCACCTCCACAGTCCACGCCCTCACACGACACCGCCTGACACTGCACCACCTCCACAATCCACACCCTCACACACCACCGCTTAAACACTGCACCACCCCCACGGTCCACACCCTCACACGCCACCGCCTGACACTGCACCACCTCCACGGTGCACACCCTCACACGCCACCGCCTGACACTGCACCACCTCCATGGTCCACACCCTCACACACCACCACCTGACACTGCACCACCTCCACGGTCCACACCCTCACACGCCACCGCCTGACACTGCACCACCTCCATGGTCCACACCCTCACACGACAGCGCCTGACACTGCACCACCCCCACAGTCCACACCCTCACACGCCACCGCTTGACACTGCACCACCTCCACGGTGCACACCCTCACACGCCACCGCCTGACACTGCACCACCTCCATGGTCCACACCCTCACACACCACCACCTGACACTGCACCACCTCCACGGTCCACACCCACAGACGCCACCGCCTGACACTGCACCACCTCCATGGTCCACACCCTCACACGACAGCGCCTGACACTGCACCACCCCCACAGTCCACACCCTCACACGACAGCGCCTGACACTGCACCACCCCCACAGTCCACACCCTCACACACCACCACCTGACACTGCACCACCCCCACAGTCCACACCCTCACACGCCACCGCCTGACACTGCATCACCTCCACGGTCCACACCCTCACACGCCACCGCCTGACACTGCACCACCTCCACGGTGCACACCCTCACACGCCACCGCCTGACACTGCACCACCTCCACGGTCCACACCCTCACACGCCACCGCCTGACACTGCACCACCTCCACGGTCCACACCCTCACACGCCACCGCCTGACACTGCACCACCTCCATGGTCCACACCCTCACACGACAGCGCCTGACACTGCACCACCCCCACAGTCCATACCCTCACACGACAGCGCCTGACACTGCACCACCCCCACACTCCACACCCTCACACACCACCACCTGACACTGCACCACCCCCACAGTCCACACCCTCACACGCCACCGCCTGACACTGCATCACCTCCACGGTCCACACCCTCACACGACACCGCCTGACACTGCACCACCTCCACAGTCCACGCCCTCACACGACACCGCCTGACACTGCACCACCTCAACGGTCCACACCCTCACACGATACCGCCTGACACTGCACCACCTCCACAGTCCACGCCCTCACACGACACCGCCTGACACTGCACCACCTCCACAGTCCACACCCTCACACACCACCGCTTAAACACTGCATCGCCCCCACAGTCCACACACTCACACGCCACCGCCTGACACTGCACCACCCGCACAGTCCACACCTTCACACGACGCCGCCTGACACTGCACCACCTCCACGGTCCACACCCTCACAACCCACCGCCTGACACTGCACCACCCCCACGGTCCACACCCTCACACGCCACCGCCTGACACTGCACCACCCCCACGGTCCACACCCTCACACGCCACCGCCTGACACTGCACCACCTCCATGGTCCACACCCACAGACGCCACCGCCTGACACTGCACCACCTCCATGGTCCACACCCTCACACGACAGCGCCTGACACTGCACCACCCCCACAGTCCACACCCTCACACGACAGCGCCTGACACTGCACCACCCCCACAGTCCACACCCTCACACACCACCACCTGACACTGCACCACCCCCACAGTCCACACCCTCACACGCCACCGCCTGACACTGCATCACCTCCACGGTCCACACCCTCACACGCCACCGCCTGACACTGCACCACCTCCACGGTGCACACCCTCACACGCCACCGCCTGACACTGCACCACCTCCATGGTCCACACCCTCACACACCACCACCTGACACTGCACCACCTCCACGGTCCACACCCTCACACGCCACCGCCTGACACTGCACCACCTCCATGGTCCACACCCTCACACGACAGCGCCTGACACTGCACCACCCCCACAGTCCACACCCTCACACGACAGCGCCTGACACTGGACCACCCCCACACTCCACACCCTCACACACCACCACCTGACACTGCACCACCCCCACAGTCCACACCCTCACACGCCACCGCCTGACACTGCATCACCTCCACGGTCCACACCCTCACACGACACCGCCTGACACTGCACCACCTCCACAGTCCACGCCCTCACACGACACCGCCTGACACTGCACCACCTCAACGGTCCACACCCTCACACGATACCGCCTGACACTGCACCACCTCCACAGTCCACGCCCTCACACGACACCGCCTGACACTGCACCACCTCCACAGTCCACACCCTCACACACCACCGCTTAAACACTGCACCACCCCCACAGTCCACACACTCACACGCCACCGCCTGACACTGCACCACCCGCACAGTCCACACCTTCACACGACGCCGCCTGACACTGCACCACCTCCACGGTCCACACCCTCACAACCCACCGCCTGACACTGCACCACCCCCACGGTCCACACCCTCACACGCCACCGCCTGACACTGCACCACCCCCACGGTCCACACCCTCACACGCCACCGCCTGACACTGCACCACCTCCATGGTCCACACCCTCACACGCCACCGCCTGACACTGCACCACCCCCACGGTCCACACCCTCACACGTCACCGCCTGACACTGCACCACCTCCACGGTCCACACCCTCACACGACACCGCCTGACACTGCACCACCTCCACGGTCCACACACTCACACAACACCGCCTGACACTGCACCACCCCCACAGTCCACACCTTCACACGACGCCGCCTGACACTGCACCACCCCCATGGTCCGTACCCTCACACAACGCCGCCTGACACTGCACCACCCCCACAGTCCACACACTCACACGACACCGCCTGACACTGCACCACCCCCACAGTCCACACACTCACACGACACCGCCTGACACTGCACCACCCCCACAGTCCACACCCTCACACGCCACCGCCTGACACTGCACCACCCCCACGGTCCACACCCTCACACGCCACCGCCTGACACTGCACCACCTCCACGGTCCACACCCTCACACGACACCGCCTGACACTGCACCACCCCCACAGTCCACACCTTCACACGACGCCGCCTGACACTGCACCACCCCCATGGTCCACACCCTCACACGCCACCGCCTGACACTGCACCACCCCCACGGTCCACACCCTCACACGCCACCGCCTGACACTGCACCACCCCCACAGTCCACACCCTCACACGCCACCGCCTGACACTGCACCACCTCCACAGTCCACGCCCTCACACGACACCGCCTGACACTGCACCACCTCCACAGTCCACACCCTCACACACCACCGCTTAAACACTGCATCACCCCCACAGTCCACACACTCACACGCCACCGCCTGACACTGCACCACCCGCACAGTCCACACCTTCACACGACGCCGCCTGACACTGCACCACCTCCACGGTCCACACCCTCACAACCCACCGCCTGACACTGCACCACCCCCACGGTCCACACCCTCACACGCCACCGCCTGACACTGCACCACCCCCACGGTCCACACCCTCACACGCCACCGCCTGACACTGCACCACCTCCATGGTCCACACCCACAGACGCCACCGCCTGACACTGCACCACCTCCATGGTCCACACCCTCACACGACAGCGCCTGACACTGCACCACCCCCACAGTCCACACCCTCACACGACAGCGCCTGACACTGCACCACCCCCACAGTCCACACCCTCACACACCACCACCTGACACTGCACCACCCCCACAGTCCACACCCTCACACGCCACCGCCTGACACTGCATCACCTCCACGGTCCACACCCTCACACGCCACCGCCTGACACTGCACCACCTCCACGGTGCACACCCTCACACGCCACCGCCTGACACTGCACCACCTCCATGGTCCACACCCTCACACACCACCACCTGACACTGCACCACCTCCACGGTCCACACCCTCACACGCCACCGCCTGACACTGCACCACCTCCATGGTCCACACCCTCACACGACAGCGCCTGACACTGCACCACCCCCACAGTCCACACCCTCACACGACAGCGCCTGACACTGCACCACCCCCACAGTCCACACCCTCACACGACAGCGCCTGACACTGGACCACCCCCACACTCCACACCCTCACACACCACCACCTGACACTGCACCACCCCCACAGTCCACACCCTCACACGCCACCGCCTGACACTGCATCACCTCCACGGTCCACACCCTCACACGACACCGCCTGACACTGCACCACCTCCACAGTCCACGCCCTCACACGACACCGCCTGACACTGCACCACCTCAACGGTCCACACCCTCACACGATACCGCCTGACACTGCACCACCTCCACAGTCCACGCCCTCACACGACACCGCCTGACACTGCACCACCTCCACAGTCCACACCCTCACACACCACCGCTTAAACACTGCACCACCCCCACAGTCCACACACTCACACGCCACCGCCTGACACTGCACCACCCGCACAGTCCACACCTTCACACGACGCCGCCTGACACTGCACCACCTCCACGGTCCACACCCTCACAACCCACCGCCTGACACTGCACCACCCCCACGGTCCACACCCTCACACGCCACCGCCTGACACTGCACCACCCCCACGGTCCACACCCTCACACGCCACCGCCTGACACTGCACCACCTCCATGGTCCACACCCTCACACGCCACCGCCTGACACTGCACCACCCCCACGGTCCACACCCTCACACGTCACCGCCTGACACTGCACCACCTCCACGGTCCACACCCTCACACGACACCGCCTGACACTGCACCACCTCCACGGTCCACACACTCACACAACACCGCCTGACACTGCACCACCCCCACAGTCCACACCTTCACACGACGCCGCCTGACACTGCACCACCCCCATGGTCCGTACCCTCACACAACGCCGCCTGACACTGCACCACCCCCACAGTCCACACACTCACACGACACCGCCTGACACTGCACCACCCCCACAGTCCACACACTCACACGACACCGCCTGACACTGCACCACCCCCACAGTCCACACCCTCACACGCCACCGCCTGACACTGCACCACCCCCACGGTCCACACCCTCACACGCCACCGCCTGACACTGCACCACCTCCACGGTCCACACCCTCACACGACACCGCCTGACACTGCACCACCCCCACAGTCCACACCTTCACACGACGCCGCCTGACACTGCACCACCCCCATGGTCCACACCCTCACACGCCACCGCCTGACACTGCACCACCCCCAAGGTCCACACCCTCACACGCCACCGCCTGACACTGCACCACCCCCACAGTCCACACCCTCACACGCCACCGCCTGACACTGCACCACCTCCACAGTCCACGCCCTCACACGACACCGCCTGACACTGCACCACCTCCACAGTCCACACCCTCACACACCACCGCTTAAACACTGCATCACCCCCACAGTCCACACACTCACACGCCACCGCCTGACACTGCACCACCCGCACAGTCCACACCTTCACACGACGCCGCCTGACACTGCACCACCTCCACGGTCCACACCCTCACAACCCACCGCCTGACACTGCACCACCCCCACGGTCCACACCCTCACACGCCACCGCCTGACACTGCACCACCCCCACGGTCCACACCCTCACACGCCACCGCCTGACACTGCACCACCTCCATGGTCCACACCCACAGACGCCACCGCCTGACACTGCACCACCTCCATGGTCCACACCCTCACACGACAGCGCCTGACACTGCACCACCCCCACAGTCCACACCCTCACACGACAGCGCCTGACACTGCACCACCCCCACAGTCCACACCCTCACACACCACCACCTGACACTGCACCACCCCCACAGTCCACACCCTCACACGCCACCGCCTGACACTGCATCACCTCCACGGTCCACACCCTCACACGCCACCGCCTGACACTGCACCACCTCCACGGTGCACACCCTCACACGCCACCGCCTGACACTGCACCACCTCCATGGTCCACACCCTCACACACCACCACCTGACACTGCACCACCTCCACGGTCCACACCCTCACACGCCACCGCCTGACACTGCACCACCTCCATGGTCCACACCCTCACACGACAGCGCCTGACACTGCACCACCCCCACAGTCCACACCCTCACACGACAGCGCCTGACACTGGACCACCCCCACACTCCACACCCTCACACACCACCACCTGACACTGCACCACCCCCACAGTCCACACCCTCACACGCCACCGCCTGACACTGCATCACCTCCACGGTCCACACCCTCACACGACACCGCCTGACACTGCACCACCTCCACAGTCCACGCCCTCACACGACACCGCCTGACACTGCACCACCTCAACGGTCCACACCCTCACACGATACCGCCTGACACTGCACCACCTCCACAGTCCACGCCCTCACACGACACCGCCTGACACTGCACCACCTCCACAGTCCACACCCTCACACACCACCGCTTAAACACTGCACCACCCCCACAGTCCACACACTCACACGCCACCGCCTGACACTGCACCACCCGCACAGTCCACACCTTCACACGACGCCGCCTGACACTGCACCACCTCCACGGTCCACACCCTCACAACCCACCGCCTGACACTGCACCACCCCCACGGTCCACACCCTCACACGCCACCGCCTGACACTGCACCACCCCCACGGTCCACACCCTCACACGCCACCGCCTGACACTGCACCACCTCCATGGTCCACACCCTCACACGCCACCGCCTGACACTGCACCACCCCCACGGTCCACACCCTCACACGTCACCGCCTGACACTGCACCACCTCCACGGTCCACACCCTCACACGACACCGCCTGACACTGCACCACCTCCACGGTCCACACACTCACACAACACCGCCTGACACTGCACCACCCCCACAGTCCACACCTTCACACGACGCCGCCTGACACTGCACCACCCCCATGGTCCGTACCCTCACACAACGCCGCCTGACACTGCACCACCTCCACGGTCCACACCCTCACACGTCACCGCCTGACACTGCACCACCTCCACGGTCCACACCCTCACACGACACCGCCTGACACTGCACCACCTCCACGGTCCACACCCTCACACGACACCGCCTGACACTGCACCACCTCCACGGTCCACACACTCACACGACACCGCCTGACACTGCACCACCCCCACAGTCCACACACTCACACGACACCGCCTGACACTGCACCACCCCCACAGTCCACACCCTCACACGCCACCGCCTGACACTGCACCACCCCCACGGTCCACACCCTCACACGCCACCGCCTGACACTGCACCACCTCCACGGTCCACACCCTCACACGACACCGCCTGACACTGCACCACCCCCACAGTCCACACCTTCACACGACGCCGCCTGACACTGCACCACCCCCATGGTCCACACCCTCACACGCCACCGCCTGACACTGCACCACCCCCACGGTCCACACCCTCACACGCCACCGCCTGACACTGCACCACCCCCACAGTCCACACCCTCACACGCCACCGCCTGACACTGCACCACCCCCACAGTCCACGCCCTCACACGACACCGCCTGACACTGCACCACTCCCACAGTCCACGCCCTCACACGCCACCGCTTAAACACTGCACCACCCCCACAGTTCACACCCTCACACGACATCGCCTGTCACTGCACCACCCCCACAGTCCACACCCTCACATGCAACCGCCTGACACTGCACCACCCCCACAGTCCACACCCTCACACGCCACCGCCTGACACTGCACCACTCCCACAGCCCACGCCCTCACACGACACCGCCTGACACTGCACCACTCCCACAGCCCACGCCCTCACACGACACCGCCTGATACTGCACCACCTCCACAGTCCACACCCTCACACGCCACCGCCTGACACTGCACCACTCTCACAGTCCACACCCTCACACGACACCGCCTGACACTGCACCACTCCCACAGTCCACGCCCTCAGAACGCCCCCCCAACCCTTCACATAAGACCATGCAAGACCAACAAAACCTGCCTTAATGTGTTATCATTATCATAGACGCCATCGGTTACTGCCCGGATGCACCGGTGCACCCAGGCCTGACTGATCCCGCAAAGGTCCCCGCTCGGCGACTGGAAGGAGCCGGTCGGAATGAAATTCAGGGCAACCGTAACCTTCACCCTCAGTGGGAGGGCATGTCCTCCCCCCGTTCCACCTGGTTCCCGGTGCGCCAGCAGGTGGCATATATGGCTGACCGTGCCACACGAGCACCGCCTTGGAACAGTCCGTTCACCCCGCCGCCGTACAGCCCCAGCCCTGACCCGGACAGACGGGAAGGACCACAGGCAGGAGGGCCATCCTCTGAGGCCGGGACATCGAGGCGTGATGCACAGAGGACAGACAGAGACGTCAGGATGGACGATAATGACTCTTCTGACTGTGAGACGGACGAGAAGGGGACTGCGAGCCCGGACAGTGACGCACAGAGTACATCGCGACATTCGAGGCACAGGGGCACGGCACCTGGCATCGGCCGTGGTCTCAATGCACTGGGCCACGGTTCCACACACGAGTCAGAGCTGGGGACAGACGAGGACCTAGCGGCCGCGGCACTGCTGTCACCCACACCCTCCAACATCGCTGATACACTCACCCCGGTTGGGCAAGTTAGTGACGAGGCTTCTGTTTCACAGACTGGTGCGCACCACACAGCCGAACCGGTACTGCAGGTGGAGGTAGGAGCAGCCGAGGGGCTGGGCGGTCGGAGGACAGGCCAGGCCCAGCACCCAGCTGCTGCCCAGACAACTCCTGCTTTCCTGTCCATTCCAGGCCCACCCACTGACCCGATGCAATTGGCACCCCAGGGACCAGACAACGGGATGAAGGCTGTCTTCCGGCAACTGCGGACGCAGCTGGAGGAGTCCATCCACGTCCAGGAGCAGGGAGTGTTGCTGGTCATGGCTGCAACCCAGGCCGACACCGCACGTGTGGTGTCCACGATGGAGGCAATGGGGGAAACGTTTCGGCCATGGGTCAGGTTCTTCAGGGCGTGGGGCTTAGTGCGCACGCGTCACCCGTGGCCCATGACAGGCCTTCCCTCCCACAGGCAGCCATGCTCCAGAGCCACATGGACATTACCGCCATGCTCCGGGCTCTGGCCCAGTCTCAGCAGGCCATCGCTGAGAGCATCGGCGGCCTTGTCCGTGTGATGGACGGCGTCGCCCAAACCCAGCGGGAGGTAGCGATGTTTCTGACAGGGATGTCGCCCTCCGTCAGCTCCATAGACGGCAACGTTCAGACCTTGGTCAATACCAGAGCGGGCCTCCAGGACTGGCAACGCCAGGTGTCGGTGTTGCAACGGGGCGTGCCTCCGTGCGCACCACCGTCCCTTATAGAGGCTCGGGGGCCAACTGGCTCCCCGAGGGAGGAGGAGGTCCCGGTGCCGGTCCCGGTAACCACAGCAAGGGAGGGACCGGAACACTCGCACTCCCCCAGTCTGTCCCTGGTGCATTTGGTGGGCAGCGGGCAGAGGGTGGCACCACGCCATCCAGCATGCCCGCCGAGCAGCCTGGCCCATCCAGGCCGAGCCGCCCCAGGACGTGCGCGCCGACGGGGAGCCACGTCGAAGGGCAGGACACTCAAATGCTGGTAGGGCTCGTAAGGCCAAAAGGTTAGACACGTAGTAAGTTGGCACGGGTGCAGGGCACGGATTAGTCATACGGGCTAGGGCACGTGTGTTTCAATGTCACAATAAAAGTAGCTACACCAAACCTACTATTTCCGGTGCCTGGGGGTGGGGGCGGGGCGGGGGTGGGGGGGGCGGGGGGGGGGGGGGTGGGGGGAGGAAGTGAGGGTGCCCGCTGACGGTGCTGCCCAAGGATCATCGCAAGGGTGCGGCCAGGGGTGCACCCTCCCCACCCCAACACCAAACACGCTTTGTCCTCAGTGTGACGATGCCCGCTGCCCCATATGGACATGTGATGGAGTGTCCACGATGCATAGAGGGGACACCGAGGTGGTGGTGTTCATCTATGTCCATGAGTCAGACGGTCAGTAATGATCTGTAGCTCACAGCTCATCATTGTCATCATTCCAACATGGCAGTGTTCACACCCGCTTACGGAGGTAGCAGTGTACCGACAGTAACAAGGTGCCGCAGGTGTAGTGTTGCGTGAGGGTGGTGCCGTGTCTGGTAGGGTCTTGCGATGGTGTGGGAGGTGGGTGAGGGGGGTGCTGGGTGGTGCCAGTGCGCGCGGTCAATGGTGCGACTGCCCCGAACAGCGATGCCCTCCCCCTAGTGTACGAATCGTGCGGCGATCAACGCATCGTGTGCCCGCTGTTCCCAACGGTGGCGTCGTGCGGCCTCCCGGCCATATCCCGAGCCCCGATGGTGTCTGTGCCCCGCTGCCCTCCCATCCTCCCCCCACTCCTCCTCCCCCTCCTCTCCCCCCTCCTCCTCCTCCTGATCAGAGTCGCTGGCCTCTTCGGCCTCACCTGCTTCCTCCTCCTCCATCACATCGCCCCTCTGTTGGGCGATGTTGTGCAGCACGCAACAGGCGACGACGATCATTCTGACCCTGTCGGGTTCGTACTGCAGCACGACTCCTGAGCGGTCCAGGCACCTGAACCTCATTTTAAGGAGGCCGAAGCACCTCTCCACGACACCCCAGGATGCTGCATGGGCCTCATTGTACCGGCTCTCCGCGTTGCTCTGTGGCCTCCGTATGGGCGTCATCAGCCACGGCCACAACGGATAACCCCTGTCGCCCAGCAACCAGCCCCTCTTCCAGGGTGGGTCACCCTCGAAAATAGCGGGGAAGTAGGACTGCGCAAATATAAAGGCGTCATGCATGCTTCCCGGATACTGGGCGCACACGTGCATTATTCTCATTCCCCGGACATTCATCGAGTATGTCCCTGTCCCGCGTTGGTGCACGCAGGTTGATGTTCACACCATCCACGGTGCCCTGTACCATCGGTATGCCGGCCACCGCGGCGAATTGCGAAGCCCTGGCAGCCTGGTGCGCGTGGTCCTCCGGGAAATTGATGTACCGTCCCATGACTGCATAGACACCATCGGTTACTGCCCGGATGCACCGGTGCACCAAGGCCTGACTGATCCCGCAAAGGTCCCCGCTCGGCGACTGGAAGGAGCCGGTCGCAAAGAAATTCAGGGCAACCGTAACCTTCACCCTCAGTGGGAGGGCATGTCCTCCCCCCGTTCCACCTGGTTCCCGGAGCGCCAGCAGGTGGCATATATGGCTGACCGTCTCACGGCTCATTCGGAGTCTCCTCCTGCATGCCGCCTCCGTCAGGTCCTCGAAGGAGATGCGGTCCCGGTACACACGGTTACGTATGGGACGCCTCTGCCGCCTTGGCACGACCACCTGATCGTGCTCATCCCCTGGTAACCCTTCAGGATCGGTGTCGTTGCCCTGTTCCCGCCTCCTCCTGGACTGGTCGGGCATGGTGGCCTGCAGCAGCAGCACCTGGCACGGGGCCCTCCGCAGCCACTCCCTCTGCAGCACCCACCCTGAGCCGCCTTGCTCGCACCCGACGGATGCCCATCTGAATGGCTGCTGCTGCTGCCACGGCGGCGAACATCGACGGCTGCTGCGAAAACATCATGAACTTGAAGGGGGGGGGGGTTGGTTTGGGAGGGAGAGGCAACAACGTTTGTTAGGAGGGCGTATTGACACGTAGGCAGCCGGGGCCCTTTGGATGAATGGGTGCCCAGGCAGCCTGGACACTTCAATCAGACACGCACTGTTCCACCTGCCCACAGTATCCGTATCCCGCGCTGTTCACCCCGTCCCGCCTCATGGCAGCGCCAGCGGACACAGCCCTTCATCATGCTCCCGATTTGGAAGGGTGTCTTCGCCACCCTCCTGCCACGGCTCTCCAGCTAGTGGTCTCGGTCCCGCGGACAACCGTTGGCACCCCCCTCCCCCCCCCAACCCGGCAGGGTGGTGGCATCATTTGCCCCGCAGCCTCCTCCGTCCCCCTTCTCAATACCCCACCACTGCCCCCTTCCCTGTACTACCTCACACAACCCATCCTCCTTAACCCTGTCGTCGCCAATCTCAGACCCCCCTCCCTCTCCCCCCGTTTCCCCACTCCCCCTTCCCCACTCCCCCCCCATCCGCCCAACCATGTCCACCCTTCCCCACTCCCCCCTTCCCCACTTCCCCCCTTTCCCACTCCCCCCTCCCCCACTCCCCCTTCCCCACTCCCCCTTCTCCACTCCCCCCCCATCCGCCCAACCATGTCCACCCTTCCCCACTCCCCCTTCCCCACTCCCCCTTCCCCACTCCCCCTTCCCCACTCCCCCCCATCCACCCAACCACGTCCACCCTTCCCCACTCCCCCTTCCCCACTCCCCCCTTCCCCACTCCCCCATCCGCCAAACCATGTCCACCCTTCCCCACTCCCCCCTTCCGCACTCCCCCCATCCGCCCAACCACGTCCATCCTTCCCCACTCCCCCCTTCCCCACTCCCCCCTCCCACGTCCCCTTCCCCACTCCCCCCTTCCCCACTCACCCCCTTCCCCACTCCCCCCACCCCCAACCAAATCCACCCTTTCCCACTCCCCCCCTTCCGCACTCTCCCTTCCCCACTCACCCACTCCCTCACCCCCTTCCCCACTCCCCCCTTACCCACTTCTCCCCTTTCCCACTCCCCCTCCCCACCTCCCCTTCCCCACTCACCCCACCCCCCAACCAAATCCACCCTTTCCCACTCCCCCCCTTCCACACTCCCACTTCCCCACTCACCCACTCCCTCACCCCCCCTTCCCCACTCCCCCCTTACCCACCAACCACCTCCACCCTTCCCACTCCCCCCGGCCCCACTCTCTCCCTTCCCCACTCACCCCCTTCCCCACTCCCCCCTTCCCCACTCACCCCCTTCCCCACTCCCCCCTCCCCACCAACCACATCCACACTCCCCTCTCCCCCTTCCCCACTCCCTCCTTCCCCACTCACCCCCTTCCCCACTCCCCCCCTCCCCCACCCCCTTCCCCACTCCCCCCTTCCCCACTCCCCCCTTCCCCACTCACCCCCTTCCCCACTCACCCCCTTCCCCACTCACCCACTCCCCCTTCCCCACTCCCCCCTTCTCCACTCCCCCCCTTCCCCACTCCCCCCTTCCCCACTCCCCCCTTCTCCACTCCCCCCCTTCCCCACTCACCCCTTCCCCACTCCCCCCTTCCCCACTCACTCCTTCCCCACTCACCCCCTTCCCCACTTACCCCCTTCCCCACTCCGCCACTCCCCCCCTTCCCCACTCACCCCCTTCCCCACGCCCCCTTCCCCACTCTCCCCCTTCCCCACTCCCCCTCTCCCCCCTTCCCCACTCACCCCCTTCCCCACGCCCCCTTCCCCACTCACCCCCTTCCCCCCTTCCCCACTCACCCCTCCCTCCCCCCCTCCCACCCCCCCCCCTTCCCCCCTCAACCCCCCACCCACCCACCCCCGCCATCACCGGCCGTGGACGCTACTTCCTGGTTCCTGGGATGGGCCCGCCTACTCACCTCCCTCATCCGCTTTGTCAGCCAGCACGAGCTGGGGTCACGCCGTAGGGACTTCGGCCCATCCGGGCTGGAGAATAGCAGGGGGCTGGGTGAATCGGCTCTACTGCCTTCTTGGCGGATTCTCCGGCGTGCGCGGCACCGACCTCGATGGAGCCGTTCCCGCCGGTTGTGAGAATGGCAGAACGGCGTTGGACCGGCGCGGCGTGGGAGAATCGCCCCCATTATGCCTTCAGGAGAAAAATGGCCGATAACATTTGCTTCACGCTCTCTTAGTGCAGAAGTGAATTACACTCAACTAGAAAAAGCAGTTTCAAGCATAATGTTTGGTGTAAGAAAGGTCCACCGTTACCTTTGGGTAGTCATTTTACTCTTTTGATGGATCATCAACCCTTCACTACAAGCTATGGGCTGTATAAGGGTATTTTCTTTGGCAGCTAGTAGATTACAAAGATGGTCATTGGTATTGTCAACACAGACGTACGATATCCAATATCGCACGTCAGAGCCGTATGCAAATGCTGATGCTTTGTCACGATTGCTGTTACAAGTCATGTCCCTGAAGAACATTTGTTAATATTTTGTATTTCTCACTCGTGGATATGTACCTGTGACTTCATCTCAAACAGTGGTTAGCACTGCTGCCTCATGGCGCTGAGGACCCGGGGTCAGTCCCAGCCCCAGGTCACTGCCCATGTTGCATTTGCACATTCTCCTTGTGACTGTGTGGGTCTCACCCCCACAACCCAAAGATGTGCAGGCTAGGTGGATTGGCCACGCTAAATTGCTCCTTAATTGGAAAAAAAAAAATTGGATACTCCAAATTTATTTAAAAAAAAGAAATAATGCATAAGAATCTGTATACATCCCTGTTGGTTAACGTTACTTGATGTGTAATGACGTCAGCAGAAGATTTGCACAGGCTTTGGGCAGATTACCATCCTAGATTGGATGAACAAGTCCTCCTAATAAATCTCTCATCGTGTTTTACAAGAACCCAGAGTGTGGGAACCTACATACCTGTTCTCTTTCCTGCAACAAAAAAAATCTAACAATACAAAATAGGAGCAGGAGTAGGTGATTTAGCTCCTCGAGCCTGCTCCACCATTCAGTAAGGTCTGATTGTGGCTTTAACTCCTCTTTCCTGCTTGCCTCCCATAACCTTTCACGCACCGGTTGACCTAAATGTGCAAGACTTCATGCCTTCCCTGAGTGACCAGGATCTTCAGGAGAATGGAACGCTACCTACTGCATAAAGAACCTCTGTCATGTGGTTTATTGATTTTCTTTCATAGATTTTAAAGCTCAGTTGGTGAATTAGAATAACACGCATGTTATTATGCTAAGGTTATTTAAGATCTTTACCTTTGTTAAAAAATGTATTAGTTATGGATAATAAACTATATTTTTATATTCTATAATAAGTAGTGTGCACATTCATTTCCATTTCAAGAGAATCTAAGGAGAAACAATATGATAATGTTTTGGTGGACTTTTTCCTACTAACCACAGGAGACCCAGGGACAGGTTACAACCATTTATTCATCATTCAAGCATGGAGAGCACTACCCCAGAGAAACCTGTGAAGCAGCACTCTCCTCT
This sequence comes from Scyliorhinus torazame, assembly GCF_047496885.1. NCBI lineage: Eukaryota > Metazoa > Chordata > Chondrichthyes > Carcharhiniformes > Scyliorhinidae > Scyliorhinus > Scyliorhinus torazame. Next base: position 301,320,360 of record NC_092711.1, on the reverse strand, counting down.
AATACAGCTCTCTCCACCAAGTCTCAGGTACAGACGGCTTATACAATTCGTCAGTACACAGAACATTGTTTAATTTCCAATATTGTATTCTTAAATCTTTCACCTAAAAGCTGGGCTGCTATCTCCTCACTAGGGGCTCTCTGTTGTGACTCTCTGTTGTTCGAACAGTAAATAACCTTGCTGGCGAGTTCAGCTGATCTTTGAGGTAGAGCATTTGACTAGCATGCACTCTTTATTCTAATGCAGGGGTGTTAGGTCCATTCCCCTCTTTCTCTCAGTCTATTCATTTGCCCTAACAATAGCTTTCTGATCTAAATAAAACAGAAATTCACAGCATCAAGAATTATCTATTTATACAGAAAGTAATAGCTTTTATATTTTTGTTGTTATTAAAGAAATACATTTGATTCCCTTCTGAATTTATTATAGAAGGAAACAGTTCATCTCTAAATAGATCATTTAATAAAAAATCAATTCTTACTGTGAAGAACAAAAGCTGCTTAATAAATAGTCTAATCACTATCCCAGAATTTACTGGAGCGTTACATCATTATAATGTTTCATAAATGGTATAAGGTCCAGTTCACGGTTGGGAGTAAAGACACACTTATGGTATATGTGATTTATACCACATGACAATTTCCTGAGATTTTTGTGCAGCTCCTCATGGTGAACAATTAATCATCACAGCTCTGCTACTTTCATTAAAATCAGTAGCAATCACAAATTTACTAAATGAATACCACTTTGATCATCACTGCCACTTAGACCATCAACAAATGGTGCTGGCAGGCTTTCTAATTTTAATTCATCATTTAAAAATGGATTGTGAGTCATATTCAGCTGCAAAGCCTTCTGCTCACCTACAAATAACTTTAAATGAAGGACAACGGAGATTGTCCATGGAATTTTTTTTTAAAGATTGGAAATTAAGAATGGGATTTTCTGCACTCCGAACACCGTGTTTCTCGGTGGTGGGAGGCAGCCGCTGTTGGTCGGCGGCGGGATCTATGATCCCACTGGTGTCAATGGGAATTCCCTCTGAATCCACTGCCCCCCTTCCCCCCCTCCCAGTTGCCGGGAGACCCACGGCAGGGTTCGTCATCGGCGGGACCGGAAATCCCCCTCGTAAGAACAATCAAAATAATCACACCCCCTCCCGCCAATCTGAGTTTGAAGCCGATACCACTAATAATTTTCAAAAGGGATTCGGATGTAGAGTTGAGAAGGTAAAATTGAAGGAAGTGGGATTCATTAAATGGCTTTCAATGCCTGAATGGCTTCCTTTGCTGCTGTTGGATTCAATGCTTCTAGATTGTAATCTAGAGAAGTAGAAATTTGAGCAAAACTCAGGGGATTTAATTCACAGGTCCAGTCTGAACAGAGTTGGAATGTAACTTATATAAAGGCACCATCAACATGACCTGATTTGGAGGGATAGTGGATGCACTGCTTTTTATTGGATCTATAGACATAGTGTTAAATGAGGATTAAGCGAGCAACACCTTTGGGACAGAAGGACAGATGTTTTATTGGCTGCACTGCACATAACCATGCGGTTATATAGACTCAGCCATTCATTACCACATCAAACTGGCACCATCTGTACATCTATTTATCATTTTATTTAAGTGTTGATCAACGAACAGGCAAAATTAAACACCGTTTGTACGGCAAGGAACAGCTGTACAAACATATCACACAATTACAAAGATTTTGTGATGAAATGTATAATTTAAAAAGAGAACCAGCAAAAAATTCAGCAGAACCTTTTGACGAGAGTGAAAGAAACTCCTGAGTGGCTGTGAAAAAAGAGAGTGTCACAGGAAATTTCAGGCGTCAAGCCAGGATACAAGTGCCTTCTCCACCCACTTCTCTCAATGTTATGCTTTCCTTCAAATAGACTATTGGCTATTCTGATTCTGATGTACTTTCTGAGGCACACTCTAAACAGTCTTTCAGTAAATTTTGGCATTGCAACGAGGAGATCGCATGGCATAAAATGTATTAGTTCATGGAATTATTGTTGGACAGAAAGATGTTAGATCACATTTTTGACTATGTGTGCGCTGTAGGAAAATCTCAAAGAGGAATATTGGGTTGTGAGGCTAGAAGAGGGTAAATAAACAGCCCTCGTGTTTTAGTGAACTTCATTGATGACAGAACCTCTGCTATCTGAATGTGCGAGAAGACAATGAAATGGGAGCAGCTTGGAAGATGGTGAGAGAGCAAGCAGGCCTCAAGTGCAATGACTGATTCATGTTAAGTTATCAGAATTGAGCTCAACTGGCACTGGGAGCAGTAAAATTATTCTCAGTAGACCTAAGTGGAAAAAAGTAAGCCTTCTCTATACCTACTGCCACAGATGTGTTTTGGGAGCTGCTTTCGTGCACAGACAAAAATCTTTGAGGACCAGCCGCCCACCTCCCACCACCTCAACACCACAACTATTGGAATTAAGTTGCTAGGAGACAGGAAAGGTAAAACTACAGGAAGTATAATGGTTAATGGGAAGCAAGGCACCAGGGGCGTCATTCTCCGACCCCCCGCCGGGTTGGAGAATCGCCGGGGGCTGTCGTGAATCCCGCCCCCGCCGGTTGCTGAAGTCTCCGGCACCGGATATTCGGCGGGGGCGGGAATTGGGCCGCGCCAGTTGGCGGGCCCCCCGCTGGATTCTCTGGCCCGGATGGGCTGAAGTCCCGCCGATAAATTGCCTGTCCCGCCGACGTGGATTAAACCACCTTTTGAACGGCGGGACAAGGCGGCGTGGGCGGGCTCCGGGGTCCTGGGGGGGGCGTGGGGCGATCTGGCCCCGGGGGGGATGCCCCCACAGTGGCCTGGCCCGCGATCGGGGCCCACCGATCCGCGGGCGGGCCTGTGCCGTGGGGGCACTCTTTCCCTTCTGCCTCCGCCACGGTCTCCACCATGGCGGAGGCGGAAGAGACTCCATCCACTGCGCATGCGTGGGAAACTGTCAGCGGCCGCTGATGCTCCCGTGCATGCGCCGCCCGGGGATGTCATTTCCGCGCCAGCTGGCGGGGCAACAAAAGCCGTTTCTGCCAGCTGGCAGGGCGGAAGTTCCTCCGGCGTCGGCCTAGCCCCTCAAGGTTCGGGCTCGGCCCCCAAAGATGCGGAGCATTCCGCACCTTTGGGGCGGCGCGATGCCCGTCTGATTGACGCCGTTTTGGGCGCCAGTCGGCGGACATCGCGCCGTTTCGGGAGAATTTCGCCCCAGGTTAGCAGGGAGATGGGTTCAACTACATGGAAAATTATGAAAAAGGAAAACTCAGGAGATGTTATAAAACTAGTATAAGGACATTTTACCTGAATAGTCGTAGCATTCAAAACAATGTAAATGAGTTGTTGGCACAAAGTTTGATTTGTGGCCATTACAGAGCCATGGTTGCAGGGTGGTCACAACTGGGGGTTAAATATCCAGGGGTATCAGACTATTTGGAAGGTCAGACAGGAAAGTAAGGAAGGTGGTGTAGCTCTGACATTTAAGGATGACATTAGGGTACATAGAACATAGAACAATACAGCGCAGTACAGGCCCTTCGGCCCACGATGTTGCACCGAAACAAAAGCCATCCAACCTACACTATGCCATTATCATCCATATGTTTATCCAATAAACTTTTAAATGCCCTCAATGTTGGCGAGTTCACTACTGTAGCAGGTAGGGCATTCCACGGCCTCACTACTCTTTGCGTAAAGAACCTACCTCTGACCTCTGTCCTATATCTATTACCCCTCAGTTTAAAGTTATGTCCCCTCGTGCCAGCCATATCCATCCGCGGGAGAAGGCTCTCACTGTCCACCCTATCCAACCCCCTGATCATTTTGTATGCCTCTATTAAGTCTCCTCTTAACCTTCTTCTCTCCAACGAAAACAACCTCAAGTCCGTCAGCCTTTCCTCATAAGATTTTCCCTCCATACCAGGCAACATCCTGGTAAATCTCCTCTGCACCCGCTCCAACGCCTCCACGTCCTTCCTATAATGCGGTGACCAGAACTGTACGCAATACTCCAAATGCGGCCGGACCAGAGTTCTGTACAGCTGCAACATGACCTCCCGACTCCGGAACTCAATCCCTCTACCAATAAAGGCCAACACTCCATAGGCCTTCTTCACAACCCTATCAACCTGGGTGGCAACTTTCAGGGATCTATGTACATGGACACCTAGATCCCTCTGCTCATCCACACTTTCAAGAACTTTACCATTAGCCAAATATTCCGCATTCCTGTTATTCCTTCCAAAGTGAATCACCTCACACTTCTCTACATTAAACTCCATTTGCCACCTCTCAGCCCAGCTCTGCAGCTTATCTATATCCCTCTGTAACCTGCTACATCCTTCCACACTATCGACAACACCACCGACTTTAGTATCGTCTGCAAATTTACTCACCCACCCTTCTGCGCCTTCCTCTAGGTCATTGATAAAAATGACAAACAGCAACGGCCCCAGAACAGATCCTTGTGGTACTCCACTTGTGACTGTACTCCATTCTGAACATTTCCCATCAACCACCACCCTCTGTCTTCTTTCAGCTAGCCAATTTCTGATCCACATCTCTAAATCACCCTCAATCCCCAGCCTCCGTATTTTTTGCAATAGCCTACCGTGGGGAACCTTATCAAACGCTTTGCTGAAATCCATATACACCACATCAACTGCTCTACCCTCGTCTACCTGTTCAGTCACCTTCTCAAAGAACTCAATAAGGTTTGTGAGGCATGACCTACCCTTCACAAAGCCATGCTGACTATCCCTGATCATATTATTCCTATCTAGATGATTATAAATCTTGTCCCTTATAATCTCCTCCAAGACTTTACCCACTACAGACGTGAGGCTCACCGGTCTATAGTTGCCGGGGTTGTCTCTGCTCCCCTTTTTGAACAAAGGGACCACATTTGCTGTCCTCCAGTCCTCTGGCACTATTCCTGTAGCCAATGATGACATAAAAATCAAAGCCAAAGGTCCAGCAATCTCTTCCCTGGCCTCCCATAGAATCCTAGGATAAATCCCATCAGGTCCCGGGGACTTATCTATTTTCAGCCTGTCCAGAATTGCCAACACCTCTTCCCTACGTACCTCAATGCCATCTATTCTATTAGCCTGGGGCTCAGCATTCTCCTCCACAACATTATCTTTTTCCTGAGTGAATACTGACGAAAAATATTCATTTAGTATCTCGCCTATCTCTTCAGACTCCACACACAATTTCCCATCCCTGTCCTTGACTGGTCCTACTCTTTCCCTAGTCATTCGCTTATTCCTGACATACCTATAGAAAGCTTTTGGGTTTTCCTTGATCCTTCCTGCCAAATACTTCTCATGTCCCCTCCTAGCTCGTCTTTGCTCTCTCTTTAGATCCTTCCTCGCTACCTTGTAACTATCCATCGCCCCAACCGAAACTTCACACTTCATCTTCACATAGGCCTTCTTCTTCCTCTTAACAAGAGATTCCACTTCCTTGGTAAACCACGGTTCCCTCGCTCGACGCCTTCCTCCCTGTCTGACCGGTACATACTTATCAAGAACACGCAGTAGCTGATCCTTGAACAAGCCCCACTTATCCAGTGTGCCCAACACTTGCAGCCTACTTCTCCACCTTATCCCCCCCAAGTCACGTCTAATGGCATCATAATTGCCCTTACCCCAGCTATAACTCTTGCCCTGCGGTGTATACTTATCCCTTTCCATCATTAACGTAAACGTCACCGAATTGTGGTCACTGTCCCCAAAGTGCTCTCCTACCTCCAAATCCAACACCTGGCCTGGTTCATTACCCAAAACCAAATCCAACGTGGCCTCGCCTCTTGTTGGCCTGTCAACATATTGTTTCAGGAAACCCTCCTGCACACACTGTACAAAAAACGACCCATCTATTGTACTCAAACTATATATTTTCCAGTCAATATTTGGAAAGTTAAAGTCTCCCATAATAACTACCCTGTTACTTTCGCTCATATCCAGAATCATCTTCGCCATCCTTTCCTCTACATCCCTAGAACTATTAGGAGGCCTATAAAAAACTCCCAACAGGGTGACCTCTCCTTTCCTGTTTCTAACTTCAGCCAATACTACCTCGGAAGAAGAGTCCCCATCTAGCATCCTCTCCGCCACCGTAATACTGCTCTTGACTAGCAGCGCCACACCTCCCCCTCTTTTGCCTCCTTCTCTGAGCTTACTAAAACACCTAAACCCCGGAACCTGCAACATCCATTCCTGTCCCTGCTCTATCCATGTCTCCGAAATGGCCACAACATCGAAGTCCCAGGTACCAACCCACGCTGCCAGTTCCCCTACCTTGTTTCGTATACTCCTGGCATTGAAGTAGACACACTTCAAACCACCTACCTGAACACTGGCCCCCTCCTGCGACGTCAAATCTGTGCTCCTGACCTCTATACTCTCATTCTCCCTTACCCTAAAACTACAATCCAGGTTCCCATGCCCCTGCTGCATTAGTTTAAACCCCCCCAAAGAGCACTAACAAATCTCCCCCCCAGGATATTTGTGCCCCTCAGGTTCAGATGTAGACCATCCTGTCTGTAGAGGTCCCACCTTCCCCAGAAAGAGCCCCAGTTATCCAAAAATCTAAAACCCTCCCGCCTGCACCATCCCTGTAGCCACGTGTTTAAATGCTCTCTCTCCCTATTCCTCATCTCACTATCACGTGGCACGGGCAACAACCCAGAGATAACAACTCTGTTTGTTCTAGTTCTGAGCTTCCATCCTAGCTCCCTGAAAGCCTGCCTGACATCCTTGTCCCCTTTCCTACCTATGTCGTTGGTGCCAATGTGGACCACGACTTGGGGCTGCTCCCCCTCCCCCCTAAGGACCCGGAAAACACGATCCGAGACATCACGTACCCTTGCACCTGGGAGGCAACATACCAAACGTGAGTCTCTCACGCTCCCACAAAATCTCCTATCTGTGCCCCTGACTATAGAGTCCCCAATTACTAATGCTCTGCTCCTCTCCCCCCTTCCCTTCTGAGCAACAGGGACAGACTCCGTGCCAGAGGCCCGTACCCCATGGCTTACCCCTGGTAAGTCGTCCCCCCCACAAGTATCCAAAGCGGTATACTTGTTTCTCAGGGGAACGACCGCAGGGGATCCCTGCACTGACTGTTTTTTCCCAGTCCCTCTTACAGTTACCCACCTATCTCCAATCTTTGGTGTAACTAATTCCCTGAAGCTGCTATCTATGACCCCTTCTGCCTCCCGAATGATCCGAAGTTCTTCCAACTCCAGCTCCAGTTCCCTAACTCGGTCTTGGAGGAGCTGGAGATGGCAGCACTTCCTGCAGGTAAAATCAGCAGGGACACTAACTGCATCCCTCACCTCAAACATCCTGCAGGAGGAACATTGCACTCCCTTCCCTGCCATTCCTCTAACTTTCTACCAAGATCTGGCTAACAACTAAATTAAATTTTTATAAAATTTTTATAGTCGTGAGAGATGATATAATTTCTATGGAGAAAAAGGTTGAATCCATTTGGGTGGAAATTAGAAATAGTAAGGAGAAAAGGTCATTGTTAGGCATAATCTGTAGGCCACTAAATAATAACATCATGGTAGGGCGGGCAATAAACAAAGAAATAACTGAAGAGAACTGTAAAAGTGGTGCAGCAATTATCATGGGGGATTTTAATCTACATGTTGATTGGTCAAACCAGGTCGGTCAAGGCAGCCTTGAGGAGGAGCTCATAGAATGTATCCACGATAGTTTCCTCAAACAGTATGTAATGGAACCTATGACGGAGCAAGCTATCCTAGATCTAGTCCTGTGTAATGAGACAGGAATAATTAATAATATCAGAGTGAGGGATGCTCTCGGAAGGAGCGATCACAGTATGGTTGAATTTAAAATACAGATGGAGGGTGAGAAGGTAAAATCCAATACCAGTGTCTTGTGCTTAAACAAAGGAGACTACAATGGGATGAGGGAGGAGTTGGCTCGGGTCGACTGGGAGCAAAGGCTTTATGGTGGGACAATTGAGGGACAGTGGAAGACTTTCAAAGCGATTTTTCACAGTGCACGGCAAAAGTATATACCAGTGGAAAAGAAGGATTGTATGAAAAGGGATAATCAGCCACGGATATCTTAGGAAATAAAGGAGGGTATCAAATTGAAAGAAAATGCATACAAAGTGGCAAAGATTAGTGGGATACTAGAGGATTGGGAAATCTTTAAAAGTCAACAGAAAGCCATGAAAAAAGCTATAAAGAAAAGTAAGATGGATTATGAGAGTAAACTAGCTCAGAATATAAAAACAGATAGCGAAAGTTTCTTCAAATATATAAAACGAAAAAGAGTGGCTAAGTTCAACATTGGTCCTTTAGAGGATGAGAAGGGGGATTTAATAATGGGAAATTAGGAACTGGTTGAGGCATTGAACAGATATTTCGTATCTTTCACAGTGGAAGAGAATAGAACGGATAGAAGCAAGGAGGATCGTCTCCACTAGCGGCTGAAGCTAGAACTAGGGGGCAGAGCCTCAAAATAAGGGGAAGCAGATTTAGGACTGAGTTGTGGAGTACCTTCATCACCCCAAGGGTCATTAATCTGTGGAATTCCCTGCCCAGTGAAGCAGTTGAGGCTACCTCGTTGAATATTTTTTAAGGCAAAGATAGATAGATTTTTGAACAGTGAAGGAATTAAGGGTTATGGTGAGCAGGCGGGTAAATGGAGCTGAGTCCACAAAAAGATCAGCCGTGACCTTATTGAATGGCGGAGCAGGTTCGAGGGGCCAGATGGCCTACTCCTGCTCCTAATTCTTACGCATTTATGAGAAGTGATTCCAGTCACATGCACACTGTGGATAGGGATTTGTGTGAGTAGAGGAATTCCTGCCTGGAGTATGTAGCTGTTCAGAATGACCTCAATTAGCAGCAGGACTCCTGTAGATGTGGTGCTGAAGGAAGGGAGGGAAGTGAAACAGGAAAAATCCAAGGCGGAAAGTGTGCTTTGGGATGCAGGAAACTGGAATTGAGAGGGGGAGAACTGAGTGCAATACTTTGGAAGGAAGTGGGAAACACAACAAGTGCTTTGAGCTGGAGTTGATTGGGGGAGGGGGAAGAATGGGATAGCCGGTATTAACTGAGAGGAAGGGGAAATGAAAGTTGTAGCATTAATTGAGAGGGAAGAGAATTGTTACTTGAACTGAGAGTATTGGGTAGAAAGGTTAATAATAATCTTTATTAGTGTCACAAGTAGGCTTACATTAACACGGCAAGAAAGTTACTATGAAAACCCCCTAGTCGCCACACTCCGGCGCCTGTTCAGGTACACAGGGAGAATTCAGAATGTCCAGTTCACCTAACAAGCATGTCTTTCGGGACTTATGGGAGGAAACCAGAGGAAATCCATGCAGACACAGGGAGAAGGTGCAGACTCCGCACAGACAGTGACCCAAGCAGGAATCGAACCTGGAACCCTAACGCTGTGAAGCAACAGTGCTAAGCACTGTGCTACCGTGCCACCCATTTCCCAGTTTGAACAAGAAGGCCACCACCTTCTATGACAATGGGCAGCTCTCATGAGTTAGGACACAAGCAGCAAAATTTGAATGAGCTGGAATTCATAGAACATAGAACATAGAACATAGAGTGCAGAAGGAGGCCATTCGACCCATTACGTCTGCACCGCACCGACCCACTTAAGCCCTCACTTTCCGCCCTATCCCCGTAACCCAATAACCCCTCCTAACCTTTTTTGGTCACTAAGGGCAATTTATCATGGCCAATCCACCTAACCTGCATGTCTTTGGACTGTGGGAGGAAACCGGAGTACCCGGAGGAAACCCATTCAGGCATGGGGAGAACGTGCAGACTTCGCACAGACAGTGACCCAGCGGGGAATCGAACTTGGGTCCCTGGCGCTGTGAAGCCACAGTGCTATCCACTTGTGCTACCGTGCTGTCTCTAGAAAGTGGAATGTTGGCCAGGAGTGCACTGGAATAGTTAAGTCTGCAACTTATGAAAACTGCAGATGAAGGGCTGAAGGCTGTTATTTTGTGTAAATAAAGCCAATCACTACACAATAAAATTCATTGTGTGTGTGAAACTGTTCAGATGTCTTGAGGCTATTTAAACGCAAGTTTCATTTATTTATCGCTGACTTTTATTAATTTTTATATTAAAATGAAACTCTGCCAGATCACTGTGACATTTTAGCATTTACCCAAGGAGCTGAATTATTTTTCAGCATGTTATGAATCTTTAAAAGTATTAGAACGGTAAACATCAAATAAAACGGCATTCATGATATGATTTAAATAGCAAAACCCAATGGAGATTTTATGCTTATTAATTCGAGGAGTGCAAGTCCTCCAGAATGGAATACACTTCCATTTGTTCCATCAAGTATGTCAAGATCAAGCAAGCCTAGGTCAGATATTACATGCATTAGGTGTAGTGTGATCCTCTATCTATCCTCCCAGGGATGTATGGACTGCCTGTAAATTATACTGTCAGATGTATGCTATTCTCAAAGGGAACTATGTTGAAACTGCTGAAGTTAGTTTCACATACAACATAATTTATTGGGAACACAGGTGAACAGTGAATTCCATAGTGCAAAATCCCACCAAGATTATAAAGGGGTACACATCACAAAATAATTAGGTGACATGAAACTTGAGTTATGCAAGTTGGTGTAAAAACAAGTCTTTAAACAAAAGGCAATTTTACCCCTACTTCAATGAAGGGCGGGATGGAAATTTGTTTTTAATGGAGAGCGAGACCAATGATCGAGCTCATGTCCAGTTTAACTGCGTTGGTTTGGGATAAAACGGGTAACACACTGTTGAGAATTGGGTCACGAATGATATTTGAGTAATACTGCTGCAGAATGTGCCATCAATTTGAATTTAAGACCATAAGAAAAAGGAACAGGAGTAGGCCATTCAACCCTCCGAGCCTGCTCTGCTACTTAATAAGATAAAGGCTGATCTACCACTCAATAAGCCCACTTTCCTGCCTGATCTCCGCAACCCTTAATTCCCCAACTGATAAAAGAAGCTATTGATCTCAGCATTGAAAATGTTCAAGAACTCGGCCTCCACAACTTCCTAGAGTAAAGAATTCCAGAGATTCACCACTCTGTCAGAAGAAATGATTCCTCAAATCCATCTTAAACGAGCATCCTAATTTCTCTGGGCCAGGTTTTCCAGGTTTCAGGAAAGCTGGAAACAGAAGGGAATTGATCCAGCAGCTAAGTGTTTTTAGGCTGCTAGCTGCTTGTTGACCAGAAGAAACTGGAATACTTTATTCCTTAGCGCCTCCAGCAATCTGCCCCAATAGCTTCCCTTCCATGCTGTCAACCAATTCTTCTCCCTTACTATCGGCTGATCCCCCTTCGCTAGCCCTCCCAGAGTGATTTGAAGTCACTCCACAATTCAGACCATTTTTCACCTGGTCACCTGATTGGGGATGATAATCTCAGGCAGGGACAGAGGCATTGGCCCATCAAAACCTCCGCTGTGTGATGCTAGTCGTGGTATGTGGTGTCGCGCGATTGAAGAAAAGAAAACACGCCAGGCGAGTGTCCCAGGAACCAGCCATCAGCTTCTTCATGCCCAGCTCAAATGTTTGCACCACCCTTTCAGCCAGTCCGTTCGAAGCCGGGCAATAGGAAGCAGTCCACACATGTTGAATCCCGTTGGAGGAGGCAAATGCCTTGAACTTTGCGCTTGTGATTGCTGTGCCGTTATTGGACATCAGTACCTCGGGGATTCCGTGCGGACTGAAAATCTGCCGTAGTTTTTCCACAGTGGCCCGGGGGGTTGTCGCCTGCATCCATACCATGTCCAGCCACTAAGAGTGAGAGTCCACCAGGAGGAGCATTGCTCCCTGGAAAGGGCAAAGTCGATATGAACCCAGGCGCAGGGCCTTCTGGGCTGTTCCCAAGGGTGAGTGGGTCTGCTGGGGGTAATCATTGGTGCGCCTGTCATTGGGGGCATTGCTGTGCTACTCGTTCGATGTTAGGCCACCAGACGCAGCTCCGCGTGAGCATGTTCATTTTAGACACTCCTGGATGTCCATTATGGTGTTCTAGTAAGAGCGCTGCACATCCACACTTGGGGACCACCACGTGGGTGCTGTAAGAGCACATCATTCCCTGTGTAAGCCTTCAGGTTCTCGGGAAGAGCCCGGAACCTGGCACCCTAGTGCACCATGTGCCTGATGCGGGAGAGCTGTGGGCCGGTCTGGGTCCAACTGCGGATGCGCAACCGGTAGTGAGTCCATGGAATGGAGGGCAGCTGTTACCTTATTGGCCATGGTGGGAGTGGTAGTTTAGTGGGCAGTGGTAGGTGGCTCAAAGCATCTGTATGGGGTATGTGGGCTCTGGAGTGGCGTTCCAGTCTGCAGTCATACGCTGACAGTAATAACACCCAGTGCTGGATGCGGGCAGAAGCTATGGGAGGAATCACATGGTTCTCCTTAAAGAGCCCCAGAATGGGCCTGTGGTCCATTTAGATGGTGAAGTGGTGCCCGTAGACATACTGGTGGAATCGTTTTACGCCGAATACCATGGCCAGTCCTTCTTTTTCCACCTGTGCATATTGTTTCTCCTCATCGACCACTGTCCTAGATGCAAATGCGATAGGTTTCTTGGAACCATCTTCCATTATGTGAGCTGGCACGGCCCTGACTCCATAAGGGGATGTGTCACAGGTCAGTAAGAGTGGCCTAGAGGGGTCAAAATGAGTAAGCAATCATGAAGAGGAAAGCTGCTGTTTTACTCTAGCAAACGCTGCTTGTTGCTCAGCGCACCATGCCCAGAGTTGTCCATTCTTTAGGCGTATATGGCGGGGAACCAATGTCATGGCTATTTGTGGGAGGAACTTTCCATAATAATTGACCAGCCCCAGGAAAACCCGAAGTTCTGTTGGCCCCCCTGGCACCGGGGCTTGGCGGGTGGCCTGGACCTTCTCTCCCATGGGGCATAGACCGTGGCGGTCCATGCATACCCAAGGTACACCCCCTCAGCTGCGCTGAAGGCGCACTTCTCTCGGCAAAGGCAGCCGCCAGCCTCCTCAAAGCGTTGTAGCACTTCTGCCACGTCGTGGAGGTGCTCCTGGTTGGGCAAACCGGTTATCAACACATCATCTATGTAGACACCCACGCGTGGTAACCCTGCAATATGTTCTCCATGATCCTCTGAAATGTTGCGCACGCCGTGGAGACCCCGAATGGTAGCCGGGGATAATCATAGAATCCCCTTATGCACTGATGGTTCGATTTAGATTTATTGTCATGCGTACCAAGGTACAGTGAAAAGTATTGTACTTTGTTCAGTAGGCAGATCGTTCCACACATGAAAAACGTACGACATATGATAGATACACAATGTAAATACATAGACATAGACATCAGGTGGAGCATACGGAGTGTAGTACTACTCAGTAGGGAAAATGCATGGAGAGACCAGTTCCGTCCATAAGAGAGCAATCTGTTGGTGCGTGTTCTCAAACTTTTGTATCTTCTGTCCGATGGAAGAGGTTGGAAGAGAGAATAACCCGGGTGGGATCATGCTGCCCACTTTCCCAAGGCAGCGGGAGGTGTAGACAGAGTCAATGGATGGGAGAGGGGTTTGCGTGATGGACTGGGCTGTGTTCACGACTCTCTTTAGTTTCTTACGGTCTTGGGCCAAGCATTGCCATAAAAGCTGCCATGCAACCAGACAGCATGCTTTCTATGGTGCATCTATCAAAATTGTTAAGAGTGTTATGGGCCAGGGTTTAGAAAACTCTAAAGTATATTATGGAGTTCACCTGACCTGCAACTGTTATTGAAGTTGGCTAGGATGAGCACAAGAGCCTGCCTTTCAGATGTTATTCAATGGCAGCACTGTAGCACAGTGGATAGCACTGTGGTTTCACAGCGCCAGGGTCCCAGGTTCGATTCCCTGCTGGGTCACTGTCTGTGCGGAGTCCGCACGTTCTCCCCATGTCTGCGTGGGTTTCCTCCGGGTGCTCCAGTTTCCTCCCACAGTCCAAAGATATGCAGGTTAGATGGATTGGCCATGATAAATTGCCCTTAGTGTCCAAAAAGGTTAGGAGGGGTTATTGGGTTATGGGGATAGGGTGGAAGTGAGGGCTTAAGTGGGTCGGTGCAGACTCAATGGGCCGAATAGCCTCTTTCTGCACTGTATGTTCTATGTAAGTTCTATGTAAACACACATCTTAGGCGCTTTTAATCAAAAAACAAGTTTTATTCTACGAATTTAGTTAACATTTGTATAAACACACACAGTAAGAATTATTATCAACTACAAACATAAAGACCCCACACAGCTACAGTAATCTATGTGTAACTCTTAATGAATTCTCCCTTAACTGTTCCAATTCAATAAAAATATCCCATAAACCAAAACCCCCTTTTTTTAAACCAAAAACAGCAGGTAAATTTAATCATTGGGTTTCTTCCTTGGAATAATTCTTTAAAATTGAAAATAGAGAGACAGGCCAAAATGCTTCTCTGTCTGAGTCGACAGCAGCCAAATGTGAAAACAAAAGTAAAAACTCACAGCCACAAACCAGCTCCAAAACTGAAAGTGCAAGTAAAAACTCACAGAGCCACAGCCCAGCTCCACCCACACAATGACATCACTGAAGCCATGTGATAAGACAAAAACATTTCTTAAAGGGGCACTCCCATGACAAGTCAATGTGGACATGCTGAATTTCCAGTTTCCTGAGGAAGGTTAGGTGCTGTTGTGCTTTCTTAGTCATAGAATGATGTGGGTGGACCAGGGCAGATTTTGCTGAAGTTTACAGTTAGGAATTTGAAGCTTTCAACCATCTACACACGGCACCATTGATGCAGACAGGGGCATGTATGACACTTGGCTTCCTGAAGTTGATGACCAGCTTCTTAGTTTTCCTGACATTGGGGGAGAGATTGTTGTTGTTGAACCATACCACTACGTTCTCTATCTCCCTCCTGTACTCCATCTCCCTCCTGTAAGATCCAACCACTACGGTTGTGTTTTGAAGAATATGGACACCATCCAGGACAGAGCAGCCGGTTTGATTGTTACCATTCCACAAATATTCAATCCCTCCAGCACAGTGACTGCAGTGTGTACCACCTCCAAGATGCACTGCAGGAACTCACCAAGGCTTCTTATGAAACTGCTTCCAAACCCACCACCATTACCTTCCAGAAGGACAAGGGTAGCAGATACATAGGCACACCACCAGTTAGAGATTCCCCTCCAAGCCACTCAACATCCTGACTTGGAAATATATTGTCATTCTTTCACTGTTGCTGGGTCAAAATCCTGGAACTCCCTTCCTCACAGCACTGAGTGTGTACCTATATCACAGGGATTGCAGCTATTAAAGAAGGCAGCTCAACATCTTCTCAAGGACAACGAGGGATGGGCAATAAATGCTGGCATCCCGTAAATGGATAATAAAAATACCCATGGAAGCAACCAAGATAATATTGCAAAACACCCCCATCCAACTCTCACATCAGGCCATCTGTCTTGTTCTTAAAATTGCTACGTTTTGTTGCATATTTTACATTCTCCCTCCTTTCAGTTCTGACAACGAGTCCATTGACTCGAAAGACTGTGTGCAGATTGGCCACCCCCAATCCCAAAGACCAAACTTCCAAAAGTAATCAGGCTGTGTGATGTCGCTCCGGACGTCCCAAGAGTGGGAAAGGCACTGTATAAAATGTCAGTTCTTCCTTCATCTCCACCTGAGACGTTTCTTTCCACAGGTGCTGCTTGACCTGCTGAGCATAGCCAACTGCTTTTTGTTGTTGTTGCTTGTCTGTTTATTTCAGTTTTCCAGCATCCGGAGTATTTTGCTTTTGGTGACAGCTCTTTGTTTTTCTTGAGATGAAGTCTGCTACCAAGGTGTGAGAGACATGGAAGGTGGACAGAGGGAAGGTGAGGATTGGTTGCGATCCCATGATGCAACAGGATTCCAAAATGGCGGCGGGTGAATAGCCCCTATCTCCAGAGCGGTGGCATCCCTTTCCTCCCGGCCACCGGTGAACCAAGATGCCGAAAGTAGTGTCTCGCAGCGTGGTGTGTTCCGACACCCGGGACCGCGAGGAATATGACGACGGCGAGAAACCCCTGCATGTTTATTACTGTCTGTGCGGACAGATGGTGCTGGTCCTCGGTAAGCAAACTCGACAGGCCCCGAAGCCTCGGGCTGGAGTACTGAGCTCTTCGGGGCGAGGATGTCCGCCACCCGGGCAGGCCATCTTTCTGCGTGCTTACAGTTAACGCGGGTGTAACTTTCTTCTTCTACTTAAGTATTTAAAAAAATGTTATTACACTTGCAATTTGAGAGATTATTTTTGATTGGTGATTACTTTTTGTTCTCAATGAACCAAAAAACAACTTCAGAGTGGAAGTGCAGCCCTGAGGTTCACTGGGATTGCATGTGCAGAATTAATTTGCTGTGGAGCAAACTTGGTATGACAGGTCTGAGAATGTGCGGTACTGCAGTGTGCTTGGGTAAAAGGACAGCAAGGAGCCTGAAATGGAACTAGAAAAAAACTGGAAACTCAGCAGACCTACCAGGATCTGAAGAGAGGGGAGAGGGAGGCTAATACAAGTTAACAATTTTAAGAGCAGCCTTGTGCCAGAAGAGACAAAAGAAGATGGGAAAACTTCTTCAGGTATGTCAATCTTGGCTGAGTGGTAAAACTCTTGTCTCTTGAGTTGAAAGGTTGGGACTTGAGAAAGAATCTAGGCTGACACTTCAATCAGATATGTGGTTTACCTTGCATACTGCGATCAGTTTCTTCAGGTTCTAGGCAGTCCTTTAAAGGGACTGAAAAGAGGACTTCCGGTGGAGGCTATGGAGGAGTAAGTCGCACATTTGGTGGTTCCCGCTCTGGTTGCACTTTTGGACCGTTCCCCCGTTTTTACTACCGGACTTGAATTGTAAAACGGATGTTAGTGGCAATTGTTTACTGAAATCCCTCTTCGGCGCATGGAGAGAAGGAGTAGAAGTGTTCGTAAGGGCAGAAATAAAAAGACAGAAGGATTGGGCTGTAGCTGCAACTGAAGACAGCATGACGGAGGTTCGGACCTCGGGCTTGTCGATCCAGCAGTCTATGGAGCAGCGGATGCAAGTCATTCAGGAAGGCTTTGCTATGCTGAAATGGGACTGCTTGGACCTGATAAAAGAGTCGATTGAGTGGTTGGAGCATAGATTGGACGCCCAAGATCGGGCGATCCAGAAGGTGGAGAAGGCGCTGGCTGAGCAGGAGGAACAGCAGACTGCAGTGGAGCTGGAGGTGGGGATGCTGAGGGACCAGCAGAAGAAGCTCCTGGAGAAGGTGGAGGACCTCGAAAATAGGTCCCGCCGGCTGAATCTAAGAATCGTCGGGCTCCCGGAGGGGTCCGAAGGAACGGACGCTGGGGCATACATTGCAGACATGTTTGTGAAACTGCTGGGGGATGGGGCAGTCTCCCGGCCCTTGGAGGTGGATAGGGCTCACAGAGCACTCGCGAGGAAGCCGCGAATGGGAGACAATGGTGGCGAGGTTCTACAGGTTCTCGGACAAGGAGCGCATCCTACAGTGGACCAAGCAGACACGGAGCAGTAAGTGGGACAATTGCATCCTGCGGGTTTACCAGGGCCTGAGTGTAGAAGTGGCCAGGAGGAGAGCAGGCTTCAACCAGATTAGGTCGATCCTTTTTAAGAAAAAGGTGAAGTTTAGACTGTTATACCCAGCCTGTCTCTGGGTCATGCATGAGGATCAGCACTTCTATTTCGAGTCGCCTGAGGACGCATTGGACTTTGCGAAAAAGAAAGGGCTGGCGAAGGATTGAGACCTTTTGAACTTGGCTGCAACGTTCATGTTTTTGTTTTTTCTTTTTGTTTCTCTGTTTTTGTAAAAAGTTTCTCATTTTGCGTTTCATGGAAGATATTTGTGTTGCCGTTTGCATTGATTTGGAACCAGCGGTAGAGCTGAGTGAGTTAAGGTTTCCATTGGCACTATTGGGGGATGGAGGTGTGCTTGTTTTTGATCTTGGTGTTTTTTCTGTTGGGCAATTGTGTGGGGCTTGTTTGATGCTGGAGTTTGTTTGTATGAGCGGTGGGGAGGGAACAATAGGTGGGAAACTATCTGGCGCCGGGAATGGGGGCCACCAAGCTAGCTGGGCGGCCTAGCTCACGGAAGCGCAGTGGGGGTATGCATATGTTTAGTTTTGTAAAGGGGTTCGGTTACAGGGTGTTGTTACTAGGGGTGCGAATGTTCTGCTGACGAGGGAGGGACTTGTGCTGAGAGACACTGAGGAGGTTGGGGGCGGGGGCTGCCTGGGGATGGACCGGTGGAGCACGGGCTGGAGGCGGGTCTAAAAAAGGGGATGGCTGATCAGCGGAGCGGATGGGGGGCAATGAGCCCCCCCCCCCCCCCCCCCCCCCCCCCCCCCAATCAGGCTGATCACCTGGAATGTTCGGGGGTTAAATGGGCGGGTCAAAAGGGCACATGTGTTCGCGCATCTTGGGGGATTGAAGGCGGACGTGGTAATGTTGCAGGAGGCGCACCTTCGAGTAATGGACCAGGTTAGACTGAGGAAAGGCTGGGTCAGTCAGGTCTTTCACTCGGGATTAGATTCAAAGACTAGAGGAGTCGCGATCCTGATCAATAAGCGTGTGGTGTTTGAGGTGGGTAGAATAGTCTCAGTACATTATGGTCAGTGGGAAGCTAGAGGGGGAGCAGGTGGTATTAGTAAATGTATATGCGCCAAATTGGGATGATGTGGAGTCTATAAAGAGGATGCTGGGGAAGATACCGGTCCTGGACATGCACAGGTTGGTCATGGGAGGTGACTTCAACACACTTATGGACCCTGGCTTGGACCGGTCAAGCTCGAAAACGGGCAGGGTGCCAGCAGTGGCAAACGAACTAAGAGGGTTCATGGAACTGATGGGGGGAGGGGTCGATCCATGGAGGTTTGGGCAGCCGAGGGTGAAGGAGTTCTCCTTCTACTCACACGTGCATAAAGTGTACTCCTGGATTGATTTCTTTTTTTGGAGTAGGGCCTTGCTGGCTGGGGTGGTGGACATGGGGTACTCGGCGATTACGATCTCAGACCACGCTCCGCATTGGGTTGACCTGCAGGTTAGTAAAGACAGTAATCCGCTCCCGCACTGGAGGTTGGATGTGGGACTTTTGGCGGACGAAGGGGTGTGCGAGCAGCCCGGGAAATGTATTCAGAGCTACCTGCAGGTCAATGACACGGGGGAAATTTCAGTAGCGGTGGTGTGGGAAGCACTGAAGGCGGTGGTCAGAGGGGAGCTGATTTCGATCTGGGCCCATAGGGAGAAGGTGGACAGGACAGAGATGGACCGACTGGTAAAGGAGATACTACAGATTGATAGGAGGTATGCGGAGACCCCAGAGGCAGGGCTTTAAAGGGAATGGCGGAAGTTACAGACGGAACTTAGCTTGCTGACCACAGGGAGGGCAGTGGAGCAGCTGAGAAAGGCGAGGGGGGCGATTTACGAACATGGAGGGAATGCTTGCACAGCAGGTTAGGAAGAGGGAGGCAGCTAGGGAGATAGGGAAAGTAAAGGACGGAGATGGGAACCTGGTTGGTGATTCAGTAGGGGGGAATAAGGCGTTTAGGGACTTATATAGCAGGCCTTACAGGTCAGAACCCCCCGTGGGGCCAGAGGGGTGAGCACTTGGAGGAGCTGAATTTCCCAAAGGTGAGCAGGTAGAAGGGCTGGGGGCTCTGATTGGGTTGGAAGAGATAGTGGAGGGTCTGAAGGCCATGCAGTCGGGTAAAGCCCCGTGGCCGGACGGGTACCCAGTGGAGTTCTATATAAAAGTTCTCTGGGATATTGGGGAAGGTGTTGATGAGGATGTTCAATGAGGCAAGGGAAAGAGGGGTGCTGCCACCGACGATGTCACAGGCAATGATTTCGCTGATTCTTAAGCGGGACAAGAATCCGGAGCTGTGTGGGTCCTACAGGCCGATCTCCCTGTTAAATGTGGATGCCAAGTTGCTGGCCAAAAGGATTGAGGATTGTGTTCATAGAATTTACAGTGCAGAAGGAGGCCATTTGGCCAATCGAGTCTACACC
This sequence comes from Scyliorhinus torazame, assembly GCF_047496885.1. Lineage (NCBI taxonomy): Eukaryota > Metazoa > Chordata > Chondrichthyes > Carcharhiniformes > Scyliorhinidae > Scyliorhinus > Scyliorhinus torazame. Next base: position 301,300,260 of record NC_092711.1, on the reverse strand, counting down.
GGCTCTTGGAAAGAGCACCCTACCCAAGGTCAACACCTCCACCCTATCCCCATAACCCAGTAACCCCACCCAACACTAAGGGCAATTTTGGACACTAAGGACAATTTATCATGGCCAATCCACCTAACGTGTTCCAGGCGTTATTGGGGAGGACCAGACGGGGTTCGTTAAGGGCAGGCAGTTGGTGGCCAATGTAAGAAGGCTGTTAAATGTGATCATGATCCCCTCGGAAGGTAGGGAGGTGGAGGTAGTGATCGCAGTGGATGCAGAAAAGGCTTTTGATTGGGTAGAATGGGATTATCTGTGGGAGGTACTGGGATGGTTCGGATTCTGGCAGGGCTTTATCGACTAGGTCAGGTTGCTGTATCAGGCTCCTGTGGCAAGTGTACGGACGAATAGGACTACATCGGACTATTTTAGACTGCACCGGGGGACGAGATAGGGATGCCTCTTCTCCCCACTGTTGTTTGCGCTGGCTATAGAGCCATTGGCAATTGCTCTGTGAGCCTCAAGGGGCTCGAGAGGACTGGTCCCGGGGGGGGGGGGGTGGAGCACAGGGTTTCGCTCTATGCGGATGACCTGCTTCTGTACGTTTTGGATCCAATTGAGGGGATGGATGAAATCATGAGGGCTCTCGGGGAATTTGGCCGGTTTTCGGGGTATAAGCTTAATATGGGAAAGAGTGAGATGTTTGTGGTCCAGGCGAGGGGACAGGAGAGGCGCCTGGGAGAGCTGCCGTTTAGGTCAGTAAAGGGAAGCTTTAGGAACCTAGATATCCAAGTGGTGCGGGAATGGGACCGGCTGCATAAATTGAATCTGGCCCGGCTGGTGGACCAAATGAATGATGATTTTCGGAGATGGGACGCGCTTCCGTTGTCTCTAGCTGGGCGGGTGCAGACGGTAAAGTCCTCCCAAGATTCCTATTGTATTTCAGTCTCTCCCCATTTTTATTCCCCGGTCCTTTTTTAAGCGGGTCAACAGAGTGATCATGGGCTTTGTCTGGGCGGGCAAGATCCCGCGAGTAAGGAAGGTAATGCTTGAGCGGAGTCGGGGAGAGGGCGGGCTGGCGCTGCCAAATTTTAGCAATTATTACTGGATGGCTAATATAGCCATGATCAGGAAGTGGGTGGTGGGGGAGGGGTCGGCATGGGTGCGCATGGAGGCGGCTTCATGTAAGGGCACCAGTTTGGGGGCTTTGGTGACTGCGCCTCTACCAGTCCCACCAGTACGGTATTCCACCAGTCCAGTGGTGGTGGCGGCCTGAGAGTTTGGGGCCAGTGGAGGCGGCATTGGGAGCATCGGTTTGGGCCCCATTCTGTGATAATCACCAGTTTGCCCCGGGGAATATGGACGGGGGGTTCCGGTTATGGCGGGGATTGAGAGGATGGGGGATATGTTTAGAGAGGGGAGCTTTCCGAGTTTGAGTGCGCTGGAGGAGAAGTTTTGGTTGGCGAGGGGAAACAAATTCCAGTATCTGCAGGTGCGGGACTTTCTACGTAAACAGATGTCAACCTTCCCGTTCCTACCGCTAAGGGGGATTCAGGACAGTAGTTTCCAGAGGGTGGGTAGGAGAAGGGAGCGTCTCGGACATTTACAAGGAACTTAAGGGGTCAGAGGAGATGCAGACCGAGGAGCTGAAGCGCAAGTGGGAGGAGGAGCTGGGAGGAGAGCTAGAGGATGGTCTATGGGCGGACGCATTGAGTAGAGTCAAAGCGTCCGCAACATGTGCCAGGCTCAGCCTGAAACAATTTAAGGTTGTTAACAGGGCTCACAGGACAGTGGCCTGGATGAGCAGATTCTTTGGGGTGAAGGACAGGTACGCAAAATGTGCGGGAGGACCAGCGAACCATGTCCACATGTTTTGGACATGTCCAAAGCTTAGGGGATTTTGGCAGGGGTTTGCGGACGTCGTGCCCAGGGGATTTTGGCAGGAGTTTGCGGACGTCATGCCCACGGTGTTAAAAACAAGGGTGGTGCTGAGTCCAGAGGGGGCGATTTTCGGTGTGTCAGAAGACCCGGGAATCCAGGAGGAGAAAAGAGGCAGACGTTCTGGCCTTTGCTTCCCTGGTAGCCCGGAAACAGATACTATTGGCATGGAAGGACTCAAAGCCTCCGAAGTCAGAGACCTGGCTATTGGACATGGCTAGCTTTCTCTGTTTGGAGAAAATCAAGTTCACCCTGAGAGGGTCACTGTTAGGGTTCACCCGGAGGTGGCAACCGTTCGTCAACTTCTTTGCGGAAAATTAATCGGCAGCAGACGGGGGGGGGGGGGGGGGGGGGGGAAGGAGTAGTTTAGATTAGAGTAGGGGGTTAATATAAGGGTGGGACCTGTACGAAAGGTAAATGGCTTTTGCATTATGTTTATGGTTTCATGTATTTTGTTTATTTTGTTGTTGTTACTATACCGAAAAATACATCAATTTTTATTTTTAAAAAAGGGAATGAAAAGAGTTGCTGCAAGGAAGGTAACCGTGATATTTTTCTGTTTTTTTTTTTTAACCTAGCTAATGGAGAGAGGAGTAGTCCTCCTGGCTCCACATTAAATCCACAGCCTTTGCTCGGGACTATTCCCAATTCCAGTGCAGTTTGATAAAGAGTAAAGGAGGAGATAATTTTCCCATTGGTGGGACAGTTAGTAACCACAGAAAATAATTGGCAAAGGAACCAGAGGGGCAAACAGGTTTTTTTTCTCAAAGCAGCGAGTTATGATTTGCATTGCACTGCCGGCCTAAGAGAACGGTGGAAGTAGACTCAATAGTAGTTTTCAAAAATAAATACATGGAAAAAGAAAACATTTCAGCACTATGGGGAAAGAGTTGGTCAGTGTAACTAAATGTCATGGGCAGAATGGTTTTCTGGACTGGCAGCAACCACTTTTTGCAGTGGCATGAAACAGCTTGCCTAACTTGCAAACATTTTTGAGATACGTTGCCTTTTCAGGGCAGTTTTGATGTAGATCGGACGCTTTTCAGGTCCGAAAGTGGCAGTCGTTGGGCCATTCATGTGTTCACATGATAAACAGCTAACTGTGATCTAATCGTGCCATTGACCCACATGCACTTCATGCATACCTTTCATGCATTTATTTCTGCATCAAACTTGCAAGGTGAACAAATGACTAGGGCCCTATTCAAGTGATTACTGATCTGGTCAGTCTGATAGCATGTGGAGCTATGCAAATTCCCATATGTATATTAACCAGAGAAGTAGTGGAGAACCCATTAATGTCTTTGTTAACTGGCATGTCGATGAAAGAGGGGGGCCAACAGGATCCTGCCATCAGTCCCAAAAGATGTGTTACCTATCACACGTTGAGCAACAATATGTATGAATTTCAGTGCTGGTGCGATGTCAGGTATGCTGCTATACATCCCAATGATCAGCTGATCAAATCAAACCGCATGTTCCTTCGGTTGTTTGTAATGGGCAGAGTACAGACCGTATTCGACCAGCCCTACCTTGCAAAACCCAGAACAAAACATCTACTGTTAGATGTGATTCCACAATTGGGCAGCACTTGCTGAATAACCATGAGCGTGTTAATAGTTACATTAACAACTAATTTATGATAATTGATCAAACTCATTTATGCACGCTAAAATTAACATACATTCATACACAGGGACCCGTCCTCTGCAAACAAAAGGAATATGTTCAAACCTTCCATCTTTTTTGAATTGCCAGAAGCATGGGGAACCTGTTGCTTTTTCCATGGCAATGCCCTGACCAGTCAGTTGACTTGCAACCCAATCAGGACCCCGCTGCTCCTGCAGTATAAATTGTTGCGATTGTTTGAAAATGGGCATTGTGTTTGTCCTAATGAGTGCTTGATGAATATTCTGCAACATGTCTCTCTTTCTGGCAATATTCAAATTCCGTGCCAACAAGCAACTATGAGAAAATTTAAGTGTTACCCCACACCTCAAAGCCACAGGTCCTTGACAATGCTCAATAACATGAAAGCAGAGTTAATTCCTTGAGTGAAGGAATGCCGATAACTGACTGCAAATACAAAGTAGATCATGCAAACACCATGCTCAACAGCTAGCTGTCAATATTCTCTTTGGCACGCGAGAGTTATCTTTTGAGTTCAGCTGTTTTTGATTTGCTTTTTTGAAACTCCTGCAAGCACAGATTAAAATTTTTTTTTTTTTTTTAAAAGGCTGCTGTAGCTTCAGTACTATTTTAGCTGAATAAATTAGCTCCCTCATGATTTAGTGTTGCATTTGAAATTAAATCCAGTGAATTGCTGACGAGCATATTTATCCAACCGGCACAAACATTTCAGTTAACTCAGCTGATGAACTATATATAAGAATATATATATTAATAAAAATTTTTGCAGGGGTGTTAGGCACAAAAGACAACAGAGATTCAGTGGAGGAGGTCAGGAGTCATGGGGCAAAGTTTGAACTGACTGTCATCCATTACAAATATGGAACCTGATCCACTGGGGTAATCCTGACTTTGGGTGATTGTGTAAAGCAGGCTGATCTAATCAGATGTCTGTTATATATCTTTCCTGATTTCCATTCTCACTGAAGTGAATTTAATTTTCAAATTTCTTTCCTTTTCATCTGAAGTCATTGACACTTTGCACAACAGTAATGCAAGATGCTATTTGTATATATTTGTCTTTTAATTTATAGAAATATGTCAAATTCAGTGTCAATGTGAACAAAATGAATTTCTCGGTCTTCGGAAATTACAGTTTGACGTACATACCACCCTCTAGGCTTCTGCAAAGTGTATTCAGTAAAATGATCAAGGCTTGTAAAAGTATATATTTGTAATGAGATCGTAGGATGTATTTACAGGTGTCAGTTTCTCCTGTACTTCACCAACTAACCATTTTCCAAGTGCAATGATATCAAAAAGAGAATATTAAGGGCACTCTACCTGAATGCGCGCAGCATTCACAACAAGGTAGATGATCTAAAGGCACAAATAGAGGCAAATGGGTGTGATATAATTGCCATTACAGAAACATGACTGCATGGTGACCAATATTCATGGGAACTGAATATTCAAGGATATTTGACGTTTAGGAAGGGCAGACTAGAAGGGAAAGGCGGTGGAGTTGCGTTGATAATAAGGGACAGAATCAGTGCAGTAGTAAGTGAGGATCTCCAATCTGAAGACCAATGTGCAGAATCTGTTTGGATGGAGCTAAGAAACAGCAAAGGGCAGCAGACATTGGTTGGAGTTGTTTATCGGCCACCTAATAGTAATAATAATGTGGGGCATGGTATTAATCAGGAGATGAGAGAAGCTTGTAGCATGGGCAATGCAGTAATCATTGATGACTTCAATCTGCACATAGACTGGTTAAGCCAAGTGAGCACTAATGCTGTGGAAGACGAATTTCTGGGGTGTGTTAAGGATGGATTTCTAGAGCAATATGTTGAGGAGCCAATGAGAGGACAGACTATTCTAGATCTCGCATCATGTAATGAAAAATGGCAAGGCTTTTGTTGTGAAAGAACTTTTAGGGATGAGTGACCACAATATGATAGAATTTTACATTATGTTTGAAAGTGAGGAAATCCAGTCTGAAGGCACAGTATTAGAATACACCAGGTAGGCCAAGAAACTGATAAAGGGAGAAAATAATATGAATGCAATCTAGCAAAAAAACATAAAAACAGACTGAAGCTTCTATAGGTATGTAAGAGGGAAGAATTGGGCTAAGACAAATGTGGCTCTATTACGGGCAGATTCATAATAAGGAATAGAGAAATAGCAGAGGAGCTAAATTTATTACTTTGGCCGGAATACTCCGAACGTTCCCGCCAGTGGAATCTTCTGGTCATACCGATGGCGAGCCACTGCTGCTGGTTTTGGGGGGCTTTCATTCTCTTGACATTCAATGGCATTACCATCGCTGAGTCCCCAACAATCACCATCCTGTGAGTTACCATTGACCAGAAACTGAATTCAACCAAACATGTAAATATTATGGCTAAAAGAGCAGGTCAGAGGTTGTGAATTCTGCAGCGAGTAATTCATTCCTTATTCCCCAAAGCAGTTAGGAATATGGTGGAGTTCTCCCCACTTGCCTGGATGAGTGCAACTCCAACAACTCTCAAGTTCGATTATTGTCCAGGACAAAGCAGTCTGCTTGATTGGCACACCATCCACCGTCTTCAACATTCACTCCCTCCACTACTGATGCACAGTGGCAGCGTACTATCTACAAGATTCTACAAGATGCACAGCAGCAACTCGCCAAGGCTCTTCGATGGCACCTTCCAAACCCACAATCACTACCATCTAGAAGAATAGGGCAACAGATACCTGGGAACAGCATCCTGAAAAGTTTCCCTCCAGGCCACACACCGACTTGGAGCTATATCACTGTTCCTTCACTGTCATTGAGTCAAACTCCTGGAAATCTCTTCCCATAGCACTGTGGGTGTACCTACACTACATGGACTGCAGCGATTCAAGAAGGTGGCTCACTACCTCCTCAAGAGCAATTAGGGATGTACAATAATTGCTGCCCAGCTAGCGTGCCCACATCCCTTGAAAGAATTTTAAAAAATAGAGCAAACCTTGGCCTGAGAAACACGTTTCCAATACTGGATTGTGGAGAGCTAACTGCTTTTTGTATTTCCTAAATGGGGCCACTGAGACTCACGGTAACACTCCTTTCACTGCTTCTTTAACTAAGGAAAGGAAACAAGCTGAAGTCTTGAGGCAAACTTCACCTAAGTTCTCAAATGTTTTCAGCACTCACTGCTTGTAAAACAAATTCAAGAGCATAAGAACAGGATTCGGGCATGTGGTTCCTCAAGCATGTTCTACTATTCAATGATTGATCAGTATCCCAACTCCATTCATCTGCTTTGATTCTATATCTCACAATACCTTTGGCAAACAAAATCTATTGCTCAGTTAACTGAGCATCTACTGCTCTTTCGGGGAGTGTTCCACACTTCAAGCGGCTTTTGTGTTTTTTCGTCAAACACCAGGCTTTAGATTCCCCCACTAGTGGAAAATTGTTTATCCCCATCTACCCGATGAATTTCTTTCAAAATCAGTCTTCCCTTGAGTTGCTTTACGGCAAGGAACTCAAGCCTAGTTTATTTAATCTGTCCTCATAATTTAACCCTTGAAGCTGAGTGATGTTCTGGTGAATTTGGGCTACATAACCTCCAAGATTAATATATCCTTTCTGAGGTGCAATGCCCTCAGAATCTGTTGTCCAGAATTATGTGTTGTCCTCCAGATGGAATCTACCCAAGGCTTGGTAGAATTGTAGCAAAATTTCCTCCCCATTGTATTCTAGCCCTCTATAATTATAAAGGGTAATTTGTGTACTATTTTAATGATTTGGGTACGTGGACAACTTAATCTCCTTGGATCTCTGCTCTTTCTAGCTTTTTTGTGAATTAATTATAAATTCTTTTTGCCTTGCAATGAATTCATAACAATGAAACATTTAAAGTGTCTGGGAGCCCATTACTTGCATTGATCTTAAACCAACACTAAGCACATTTATATTATTGCCAATCATTAATTCAAACTACTATTTTTGTTCAGATTTTTAAGATTTTATTAATCTGGATGTTATCCTCCAATCAAGTCGCATTGATTCTTTAAAATAAAAATAGAAATTATTAAAAAACAGAAAATACTGGAAATACTCTGGTTATGCTGCGTGTGTGGAGAGAGAATCAGGGCCAACTTTTCAGAATGAAAGGCCATCGACTTAAAGCATTGACTATTTCTCTCTCCACAGATGTTGCCTGACTCACTGAAGATTTCCAGTGTTCTGTTTGTATTTAGATTTGCAACATCCTTGGTATTCTGCTTTTAGTGTCATTGTTTTTTTTTAGCAAATACTAATGATGACAAATCTGATGTTTAATGTAAAACCAAAAAAAGGTGGTGTAGATACTCGGCAAATCTGTAGCGAGAGGGACACTTTCATCAGTTAGATGTTCAGTCGAAGTTTTGCATAAGTGTCATGGAGGGTGTGCAGATGTTGCCCTTGGGAGCTGTTTGCATGTTACACTCTGACAGTGTAGTAGATACCGCAGTAAGGTCTCAAACTGTTCCAATGAATGTGTAGTTCTACAACCAGCTTTGTGTCACTGCCAAGCAATTTTAGCTTTAAAGCAAAGTGAACTTTACATTTGGGATTAAATCCCAGCATGATATCAGCATGCAACAATGTGAGACCCCCCTGCACACTGCTTTCCCCTGGAGTAGATCATCTCCTCGTGCTTAAGCTTGACATAAAGTATAACTTTGATGCTGTGCCAAGCTCAACTTAAATGTGCTGTGGGAATGCTTAGACCCCGGAATTCTCCACAAACTGAATCAGAGACAAAGGGTTGAATTTACTCGCATTTCAGTGTCAGGCACAGGCAAATGCTGGCATTCAATCTTGCCTCGAACATTGCATTTGCCACAGCAGCACTCCAGAGAAGTTCTTGCATCCAGACTGGTGCCCTCCACCCTAGGCCCTGAGGGACTTTGGAGCCCTTGATCCTAGTGTCTGGTGTGGAATACTGCGGAGGATGGACCAGAAGACTGATGGATGGAAGGCAGGACTCAAGGTGGCTGAAAGATTTAACAATGCCTTTCTCCAGGCTGTTGGCGAAAGACTGGAGCCCCTCTTTGCAAGCGTGGCAGGAAGAGATGGCCTGCTTGACCAAGCAAGCTTGGATGCACATTAGAAAGGAGGTCAGCAGCTGTGGGGTCACCCTTCTGAATCCTGGATGTGGCTCTGCAAATGGACCAATAATCTCCTCCACTCTGCTTGGGTGAGCTCTCCATATCAAACTCTCCTCTTGGGGGCGTCTATGTAGCAACGTGGGGTGGGGTGCTATGTCAGTGGGGAGCACCAGCACCTGCTGCTGTATTATGCATGGCAGCATCGCAACAACAGCTGGCCGTCTATCTTTGCTCACCTCCATTACTGGAAAGCAAATTTATGGAGGAGGCGTCCAGGACCTCCCATCATGTGCCAAAGGGCTGATACCAGCTTAAATGTTGTGCTTGTTTTTGTGTGGAACTCAGTGTCACTTCTTTGGGCCCACAATGATAAAAAGAGAATCAAGACCAATGATTGATCACTGATGTCACAGAGGAAATGGCAATGTTGGAACTGGCTGACTTACTGGACAATTGAACAGTTGTGGATTGTGAGGCTGGAGTGTCAGCCTAAGTGGGTGCGGAGATAAAGTGCATGCACATAAGCAAATTACTGCAGATGCTGGAAAATCTCAGCAGGTCTGTCAGCATTTGTAGGGAGAGAAAAGAGCTAACGTTTCGAATCCAGATGACCTTTTGTCAAAGCTTTAACAAAGGGTCATCTGGACTTGCAACGTTAGCTCTTTTCTCTCCCTACAGATGCAGACCTATTTGAGATTTTCCAGCATTTTCTCTTTGAGTGCATGCATAATCACCTTGGCACATCTGGAGGACCACATCAGGCATATTTGCAAAGAAACAATTTGAAGGCCTTAGTCCCTAATTTTTTGTTTCCTGTGAAGGTTTCGGCAATCCAGAAACAGTCAGCTGCTGAGGTTGCCTGTAGTCTACCTCTGATCTTTTTATTGTCACAAGTAGGCTTACATTAACACTGAAATGATGTTACTATGAAAAGCCCCTAGTCGCCACATTCCGGTGCCTGTTCGGGTACACGGGGAGAATTCAGAATTCTCAGCTGGTACGGGAATTGAACCCGCGCTGCTGGTCTTGTTTTGGTTCTGCATTACAAACCAGCTGTGTAGCCCACTGAGCTAAATCCGCCCTCTGAGGAACAAGGAGAGCGATCCTCAGAAGGTGCAGTGTCACATCACACACCCCTCTCCCACACACTTCCCCAGTGCTTGTAGATTAGATTTGGTGTAACAAGCTGGAGAACGTATCACAGATGTGTCTGATCAAAAGATATGCACAGCCATGTGCGGATGATAGAAGAATTCATTCAGACCTCGAGTGCTGCCACGCAGGCTTGTACTACTGCCTCATGGAGAGCCAGATCCAGCAGGCCGATCAGTGAATGCTGAAGAAAGGTGCAGACCTACCTTATCCAAGAGCTCAACGCATCAGTGACAACATGAGAGGCGGACGAGGCACCTGAATCTCCACTGGGTCCTTGTCTCTCTCTGGTCAGATGGAAGTTACAAGTATGCTTTGTAAAGGAGGAGTGAGGCTGCCTTCTACATTTGGGGGCTCTTCCTGGGGTGCTCAAGAGTGTCCGTAGCAGCTCCTCAATTCCTCTACAAGTGGCCTCAGCGCCTCCTAGTAACCGCAGTGACAGATTAGGGTCCTGCGCATTTGCAGGAGACTCTCTGCATGTCTGGGCCAACCAGCCTCAAGCCAGAGGACGGTCAGGTCATCCAACGCTACAAAGCAACATGATAAGCAGCTTGTCTTCTCTACAGCTGCAAATACACAGGGCCATACCTCATAGACGTACACAAATTCACATTAAGAAGAGCACATAGATGTACTTGGAATTAATGGCTGTTATTAATTGCTGCCTTCTCCGATGTCACCCACACTCCCTCAATAGGCTTCTAATGTAAGAGCAGGCTGTGTTTGGTCAAGTCCTTATTGTGCAAGGTCTCTTTCTGCCCCCATTTGTGGTGCTATAATTGTTAAGATTGTGACAGACCACCATAATATCAGTAAACCTTACTGGGTCATACTGTAGGACTGGACCAGATCAGTCAATGCACATAAATCTCATCTACGGCAGCCAATGCCCTACTTGATGGTCACTGAGGTGGACCTGTGGCAGGTATTGTCCATCTCCTCTGCTGCAGTAGAAATCATGTATTCAATGGATAGTAGTTGTCCCTGAGAATACATCCCTAAAGCGCGGCACAGTAACAGTGTTTAGCACAGTTGCTTCACAGCTTCAGGGTCCCAGGTTTGATTCCTGGCTTGGGTCACTGCCTGTGCGGAGTCTGCACATTCTCCCCGTATCTGCGTGAGTTTCCTCCGGGTGCTCCGGTTTCCTCCCACAGTCCAAAGATGTGCAGGTTAGGTGGATTGGCCGTGCTAAATTGCCCTTGGGTTAGGTGGAGTTGCTGGGTTACGGGATAGGGTGGAGGTGTGGTCTTAAGTAGGGTGCTCTTTCCTCGAGCCGGTGCAGACTCGATGGGCCAAATGGCCTCCTTCTGCATTGTAAATTCTGTGATTCTATGAAAGGTGTGGGGGAGCTGGAAAGGTGAAAAGTCTGCAAAATTTTTACTAAAGTTGCCATTGTTACTTCTGACTTTAACAAAAACCACTTGGCTGTATGGTGGCTCATTGTGGTGCTAAAAAGCTAATTTCCGTTGTAAATACATTTTAAACATTCTTGCATACCAGTTAATACCTCTGACCAACCCAGGAGATGCTTTTGTTTGCTATTCTTTGAGTTTGTGCTGTTTTATCTAATATATTGCCATTATTATCTTTCACCAATGTGGTGAGATTTTATTGCCTGCTGTTAAAGTTATTTTTAATGGCCACAAATGCAGACATTTGGGTGGGAATGAGAGGGACATGAAGATTTGGTGCTGTTTGTGTTCACATGATCGCTGACACCAGTGTGACTACTTGTGATAGAACACCTATGAAATAGTTTTGTTCTGCTTTTAACAGTGAAATCAGTCGATGCATGTTACCTGCTATTCTCATTTATTTTAAAATTGGTTCATATTTGAATTGCTACATGGTCTCACAACATGGATGCTTCAATGTCTGCTGGTATTTCAACACAGAGGCAATGCTTTGTATAGGAGCCACTCAAAAGAGTGGTGCACTGAAATAAGAAGGAAAATGCTTGAAAATCAGGGCAGACAGCAGCTGTGGAGAGAAAGAGGGTTAATGGCTTGATGAACGATCATCGATTTGAAGGACTCTCCACAGATGCTGCCAGACCTTCTGAGTTCTTCCAGGGTTTTGTGTTCTTATTTCATATTTCCAGTTTCCACAGCATTTAGCTTTTGCTTTAATATTGGAAGGCTCTTGAAATGAATTAAATGAAATGAAAATCGCTTATTGTCACAAGTAGGCTTCAATGATGTTACTGTGAAAAGCCCCTAGTCGCCACATTCCGGCGCCTGTTCGGAGAGGCTGGTACGGGAATTGAACTGTGCTGTTGGCCTGCTTTAAAAGCCAGCGATTTAGCCCAGTGTGCTAAACCAGCCCTGAAGCAGGATTTTATCTGCTATTTTATTATTTCCATTAATTTATAACCCAAGACTGCTAATGGTAATTGGAACTCAACTTCTGCCCTTGCTATAATCCATTGACCCCACATAGATTAGGGTCAAACCTGTGAATTTTTGATTTGTCTGGTTCAATCTTCGACCACTCAGCAAGCAATCAACGTCAATCACGTGCATTTATTTTAAATTGATTTTTTTTTTTGGCTGCCATCAGATTGTCATTTGGAGAAACTGCCAATGAGACCACAAGACCGAGCGCGTGTCATAGATGCATCCAAACATGCTCATAAATTCTGTAATATTGAAGAAGATGAGAGCATTTATCTTCGAAGGTAAGTGTTCAGTGTGCTCTGAGAGTCTTGTTTGAGGTTACAGTGTGTATTAGATAGTTTTAAACAAAAGGTCTGGGTTGAGAAACTGACCTGTTACAGCATCAAATATTCTTCCACCAAAGATTTTACTGGTCAGTTTTGAAGTGGTACTTTCATTCCCTTGCCAACAGGAAGGCTTTGATATATTGGACGGTTTTGGATTTGAATCTGTTTATTGTCACGTGTACCCAGGTGCAGTGAAAAGCGTGCAGCTCAAACAGCGAGGTTTTGAAAGTAATTAAATCTATGATGCTGGGACTTGCGTTGCTATGGTTATGAAGAGAGAATTTGCACTGGAGCAAAGAAAACTCGAGGCGGAGATAACTATGTAGCACATTTGATGATGGGTAATTTATTTGCAGAAGTAATTTCCATCTCATTCATGGTTTTCCTGGAACAGGCCAGGATCAATTTACAATAATATTCAAGCATGAATTTTGAATGATAGTAATTGCTTAAAATTATCATCATTTTTTCCCCCCCATTTGTAGGCCACAAGGGATAGAGAAGCAATTCAGGAAAAAATGCGGAAAGTAAGTGCTCCTCATTTAATTGGAATTACATTATACTTCTTGATAACATTCAGTCACGTTGCACATAAATATTCAGTCACGTTGCACATGGACAATGAAGATCCACCCCCAACATGTTTCTCAGCAGCAGAGGCGGCCCACCAGTGGCTGGCGACGGGATATTCCGGTCCCTTTGATGTCCATGGCTTGTTCTGTGGCTCGTGCCCTCTACCGCCCGAGAACCTGCCATGGGGGTTCGCCATCAGCGGCACCGGAAAATTCCTCCCGCAGGAGGGCGGGAAATTATTGGCCAAGTTTTTGTGTCTTTGCTATAAACAACTATATCCTTTGGGTGGTGGCACTCTTGCAGTGGCATTGGTTAGAGCGTTATAGGATTACAAAATGTTGAAGTGCAAACTGAGCTTCATGGAAGCAACTTTAGCAGTGGAGACGATAATAAGACCATGAATGTCAATGGATAAAGATTCAAAGTGAAGCTATCAAAGGGCTGCTACTGTTGGTATACCTATGTGAGAAGTTATGACAAAATTCTATTTTCCAAGAAATAAAGAAGCATTTTTGTTTCCTAATGTAAGATATTCAATATAATAATTTGGATATCATATTGTGAGGATGTTAGTGGTTATGGTGGGCGGCACGGTAGCACAGTGGTTAGCACTGTGCTTCAAAGCGCCAGGGTCCCAGGTTCGATTCCCGGCTTGGGTCAGTGTGCGGAGTCTGCATGTTCTCCCCGTGGGTTTCCTCCGGAGCTCCAGTATCCTCCTACAAGTCCCGTTAGACATGCTCTTGGGTGAATCAGACATTCTGAATTCTCCCTCAGTGTGCCCGAGTGTGGCAACTGGGAGATTTTCACAGTGGTAATGTAAGCTTACTTGTGACAATAATAAAGATTATTATTATTATGAGCTACTTCCACTAGGGGTAAATAATGATTTACGTATTAACCTATTAGTAGCATTCTTGCCTCTGAGTCAAGACGTCTTGGGTTCAAGCCCTGTTCCAGTGCCAGGAACATTTAATTGAGCCTGACGTGCAGCACTGAAGGAGTATCGCTTTATGGAATGAGCCATTTTTGGATGAGAGATTGAATTGAAATCCTGTCTTTTTTGCTCGGATATAAAATTTTCCATGGCATATTAAAAAAAAAGGAGGTATTTTCTGGTTTGCATTTATCCCTCAACTGACCTTACATTTATTTTAAAAAAGTTTAGTTGTTTATCTCGTTGATTCTGGGACCTTGCCATTTGAAAATCAGTGATTCATTAGTTATGAAGCATTTTGAGATGTTCAAAAGACCAAAAAATACAAGTTCTCTTTTCATTCATGAAGAAGCTTGATAGTTATGATAGTTTTGGTTATAAGCATTTGACTGCAGCTTGTTTAGAAGTACCAGAATTTTGGTTCCGAGATTTAGTGGTTCTGTGCAATAACTACCCTTAATGAAATTGGTGAAGAACAATTAACTTCCAACCGTTGTGTTAGTTCCATCGTCTACTAAGTTATCGATCTAATAATGCACAATGACTGAGGCATGCTACCTTTGTTTAACAATGTAGAGTGATGTAACTTGGAAGTATATGTTTCTATAGCTTCAGTCTGACAATCGTCTTCATTAAAATGCATTAGAGAACACCATGGTCTTCTTAAAAAAGAAGTAATGAGAAGCCTAGGTGAAGGAATACAGGCATCAATATAGAAGAGCTGGAAAGAGCATGAGGAAACGGTAGCACAGTAATTAGCACTGTTGCTTCATAGTGCCAGGGTCCCAGGTTCGATTCCCAGCTTGGATCACTGTGCGGAGTCTGCTCGTTCTCCCCGTGTCTGGGTGGGTTTCCTCCGGGTGCTCCGGTTTCCTCCCACAAATCCCGAAAGACATGGTGTTAGGTGAATTGAACGTTCTGACTTCTCCCTCTCCCGAACAGGTGCCGGAGTGTGCCGACTGGGGGATTTTCACAGTAACTTCATTGGAGTGTTAATATAAGCCTACTTGTGACACTAATAAAGATTATCATTATGACATGACAAGCCACCTCCAACTTCTCAAGGTGGGCATCGAGAACAGGATAATACAAGACCAGTGGCTGGGGGCCCCAACTGACCCCAGGTCTCAAAGACTGGATACAGTCGAACATCATGCACCCAGCCTCCAAATTAACATTACCTAAAGCATGGCAGCTACTTTTCAAACTGAATCGGGGACTTGTATCCCACATCAAGCAAGAGGCCGGCCTCACAAACACTGCTTGTCTGGCCCCCACTTCCCAAATCGGTCAGGATAGATGACACACCATGCAGCAGGATTTCTACGAACCGAAGGTGTGCCACCAACAGGGAAATTGCTCGTTATCAAATGCCAGGATTCTCTTCTGCGTTTTGCCATTCTCCAAAGGATATTTTGCAGATCATCGAAGTGACCACCAAGGAGCTGAGATCTGAGATCATCATTCGCAATGGCGGCCATCGTTCCGATGCTGACGGCATCACCGAGGCATAGGCCCGCTCACTAGCAAAACCGCCACGGCAAGCTGGACCCACCCTGGCCATCTCCGACCGCCTCAATCAAATGAGGAGTCTCTCCGAATTAACTGCTCCTTTTCACTAAACTCTGACCAGGATCATCCAAGGACATATTGCAAGACATATATCCCCAAAAAGATAATTATGGAATGTGCATTCGAATAAAATAAAGGATTAAAAGACGAGTAGAGCCAGAGCTCACGAGAGCACCGCCACTCCCGTTCCCCTCACGTGACTCCCCTCTGATTGTAAATTTTTAACTTTTTGCTCCTGATTTAAACCTATTTTTCTGTGATTTGGTTTATTATTTCTGAAATGCCATGCACTTCTTGAAGCTTCTAGATATTTGCTTATCTCTTGATTGTAAAGCGCTGACTGGTACAGTGTGGTGATTATCTTTGCAGATGTGGACTCCTCCTCTTTTATCAGCACCAGCAGAAAAATACTCCAGTTACTTTTATTGTGGATGGTGCTTTGGTAAAGTTTGGCCAGGGTTTTGGTACCACAAGCATATACAGCCAGAAGCAGGAACCACCAAAGAAGGTAATCCTCTGGAAATAGAGGGAATTTTAAAAATGTTTATTTATTATAAGTTATTAACTGTTAAGCCGTTGAAAGGGTCTGACTGAGGACTATACATAGAAACTCATTAAAGACCGCATATAAAGAGTTCAATATTCATGTAAGAATTGGTGGGGGGGGGGGTTGCAGCAGGCGGTGGAGAAGGCAAATGGTATGTTGGCCTTCATAGAGGATTCGAGAACAGGACCAGGGATGTCTTACTGCAATTATACAGGGCCTTGGTCAGATCATACCTGGAGTATTGTGTGCAGTTGTGGTCTCCTTGTATGAGGAATGATGTTCTTGGTAAGGAGGGAGTTGCAGCCAAGGTTTACCAGATTGGTCCCAGGGATGGCACGACTGATATGAAGAGAGATTGAGTCAGTTAGGATGATATTTGTTGGAGTTTAGACGAATGAGGAGGGAATTTCCTAGTAACATATAAAATTCGAACATGACGAGACAGGGTAGATGCAGGAAAGATGTTCTAAATGGTGATGAGTCTGGAACCAGGCGTCACAATCTAAGGATACAGGGTAAACCATTTAGGACAGAGATGAGAAATGTCTTCACCCAGACGGTGGTGAATCTGCAATTCTCTATATGAAATTTGTATGTTTTCAGGACAGAGTTAGATATAGCGCTTGGGGCTATTGGGATTAAAGGATATGGGGGATGCAGGGACAGGTTACTGAGTTGGATGATCAGCCATGATCATAATGAATGACAGAGCAGGTTCGAAGGGCTGAATGGATTACTCCTCCTATTTTCTATGTTTCTATGTGATCAAGGATTTTGGAATACATGGTTAACATTTATTTTCCATGGTTGGACTCTGGTATGAATAATAGACAAATACAGAAAATAATTATCCCAGAATAATTTATTACTCTAAGAAAGAATACAGAAAGAGATTGGAAGAATTCGGTACAAGGCCAGGCATTTGGGAGCAACGGTAACTTGCATTTACATAATGTCTTTAACATGGAAACACATCCTCGGGCACTGGGTGCAATCTGACAAAAATGAGACAGAGCAAGAAGTATTAGGAGGGGTGAGTAAAAACTTAGACCCAGAGTTGAGTATTATGAAAAATTTAAAAGGAAGGCAGAGAGCCAGAGGGGTTTAGAAAGAGAATTCCAGAACATGGGATCCAGACAACTGGAAGGCCTGGCAGCAAAGTAGCACAGTTGCTTCACAGCACCAGGGACCCGGGTTCAGTTCCAGGCTTGGGACACTGTCTGTGCGGAGTCTGCACATTCTCCCCATGTCTGTGTGGGTTTCCTCCGGGTGCTCCGGTTTCCTCTCGAGTCCCGAAAGATGTGCTTGTTAGGTGTATTGGACATTCTGAATTCTCCCTCAGTGTACCGAAACAGGTGCTGGACTGTGGCGACTAGGGGCTTTTCACAGTTACTTCATTGCAGTGTTAATGTAAGCTTACTTATGACACTGATGAAGATTATATTATTAAAGTGTGGAACGAAGTGAGGGGAGGCGGTAAACAAGGTCTGCCAAAAAGGGTGCTGAGATTGCAAACAAATTATTTCAGCCTGACAAGTAAAGGAAAGGCATTGAATTGGTGGAAAGGATACAGAATTTGTGACAGGGCTGAAGACAATGGTTTTAATTTTCCCAATGTTTAACTGGAGGTAATTGCAGCTCATCCAAGACTGGATATTCGATTAGCAGTTGAGAGAAATGGACAGCACGGTAGCACAGTGGTTCGCATAGTTGCTTCACAGCTCCAGGGTCCCAGGTTTGATTTGCGGCTTGGGTCACTGTCTGTGCGGAGTCTGCACGTTCTCCCCGTGGCTGCGTGGGTTTCTTCCTGGTGCTCCGGTTTCCCCTCACAGTCCAAAGATGTGCAGGTTCGGTAGTGCACTAAATTGCCCTTAGTGTCTAAAACGTTTGGGTGGGGTTACTGGGTTACGGGTTTGGGCTTAAGTGGGGTGCTAATTCCAAGGGCCGATGCAGAGTCGATGGGCCGGGTGGTCGCCTTCTGCGCTGTAAGTTCTATGATGACTTGAAGATGGAGAGGTTGAGCTGGATATTGTCAGCGTACATGTGGAAGCTGGCCGCATGTCTGCTCATAGTGGTATCATAGTGGTATCAAGCCTGCAACTGAGGAAAATGGGGGCCATGGATACATGAGCACTGGAAGGGAAACCATTCCTGGAGATTCTTTGCTATTGTTGGATTGGCAATCGTGAAACCAAGCAAAGCAAATCTCACTAAGCTAGACGGTTAACGAAATGCAATGGAGGGTTGAGTAGTCAACTGTCAACCAGAGAAACTAGAGTTAATGTACCGCAGTCATAAATCTCAGTGATGTGTCGGGGACAGAAACTTGATTGGAGAAATTCAAACAAAGTTGTGTGGAAAAATAAGCATGATTTCGGAGGTTAAAAGACATTGGTGAACTTGGAAGAGGAAAGGGGCGGGGGGGGGTTTGGATCTGGGGCCGTAGTTTGCAAGGACCGAGGGATCAAAGTGAGTTTTTGAGAAAGGTGAAGATATTCAAATCCAGTATGAATTTTAAAAATTTCTTTGTCAGTTTTATAAACTATATGCATGGAAAATAATGGGTTGGATTCTCCATCGTCGGGATGCTCCGTTTTGCCAGCAGCCTGGGGGTTTCCCGACAGGTGGGGATGCCCCACATTGGGAAACCCCATTGACCAGCCGGCGTAACGGAGCATCCCGCCGGCTGAAACCGAAATGTGGCGGGGCGGAGAATCCAGCCCAATGACTTTTTTTATTCTGCGGGGCATTATAGTAGCCCGAGTAGAATATTTACAGCAGGGCAAGTGTCTGTTAACAACACATTGCATGTTTGGTTTCTTTTAAATCTCCTTCTAAAAGTGGCAACTGGTCATATTTTTCATTTGAACAATTAATATACTCAATGCCCTGGATTGTTCATAGCTCTTTTGCATGTCTGCTACTACCTTTGTTCTATAAAATATCCTACCAGTTCCCTGTTGAAACATCATCAATATTCTCTAGGATCAATACAGGGAATTGAGAGAATTGTTGACTTAATTGCTTCCACTACAATCAACCAAAACACATTTTGGGAGCATCCCAGGATGTTCCCCCAAATTGTTGAGTACAAAATAAAGGAAATAAAAAGCCTCATCAATGCTAACTAGTCATCTACATAACAAATTGCTATTTACTTGATTTAATTTGATGATCGAAGAAAGGATATGGGTTGAGCTTTCAGGATCTTTTGTGTCAAATATTTTTTGACTCTGAACATTTTCATATTTTTGAAAAATTGAACAACTTTGGCAACTAAATGCTTGGATTAATCTGAATTTCCAATTTCAAATGCTTGCCTTACAGGAGATTAATTTAATCTTGCTGGATGGGGGAAGGGGGGGATGGTGAATTCAAACCCAACTCGAACCATAGTTTTTCATCCAGGTGCCTTTTAAAATAGTTTTATTTGTTCCTTGATCTGACTTTGATATCTTCTGATTTGCCCAATCTATTTATATAGACAAAATTTGCAACTGACCACCACCTTCTCAAGGGCAAGTAGGAGGAGCAATAAATGCTGGCAAGGTTCTCGCCTCTCGTAAAATAGATTTTACAAATAGCCTAGTTACCTCAACTGCTCTTAAAAACAAAATATTTTGATAGTGGTAACTTTACAAAATGTTCTTTATGTTCTTAGTGCCTTCAGGTCTAGCAGACAGCAGCCTAATGCAGTGTGAGATAGCACAGCTTCTTTCACATGTATTTCAGCTATCAATATGTCTATTCAGTTTTTATTTCTGTAAGGAGCAGGGTGACATTTGTATGTGAAGCAGGTTTCAATTAAAATAGATCCTGTGCATTAGGAATAACCTTAAAGACCAATGTAGTAAGGAAAATGGTTCTGGAGAAGGTGGGGGGGGGCGGAGGGGAAAGAGTGTAAGGAAAGCTGACCACTGGAGGTTTTCCAAATCTTCAAGCAGCAAATGTGAGGGGGAAAGGCTATTATAGATATTGAGGTTATTTACCTGGAGGTATGGTCCATTGAGACACTTGGAAAATTGTTGATTGTCTCTCTCTTTCTTATTATCTCTGACCCCCTTTTCCCACCTCCAAAGAAATTGTGCTCTTCACTGAGAGCATTGATTTGGATACAATGCCGCAGATCATGAGCGCCCCTTTTATTTGCAAGCTGAGGTTGTAAGTGATGATAGTAGTTGACCACGCAGGTTATCGTAGCTGATCAACCCGTCCTCAATTAATATTGGGCATGCTTTCCATCATGTCTTGCGGGATAACAAACAAGATTGGGGTATCCTGATAACTGTTTTCTACCTATCCCAGGATACTGAGCCTACATCTGTAGCATCTCACCACTGCTGCAACTAGCTAACTCAGGAAAGATTGGGAAATGACCCTGATCTGTTCCTGTTTATGTGACTCTACTGCAAACTGAGATACAAGTACAAACAGAATCATTAGGAGAGCTAGTATCAATTTTACAGTGTGTATGAAATGATAGTATATTCAACTATTCTCAAGGATGTCATTATATTTGAATATTCCAGAACCCCGTTGATGTTAAATATGAGGTTTTTGAAATCCCAGAAGGGAAATTTAAAATGCCAGTTCAGAACTGTTTATTTTGTAATTTGGCATGAGAGGGGAGTTTGCTTGTTGTAACCATTCAAATAAAAAAATGGTGATCCATCTAAAACACAACAAGAAAGCCAGCAATACAGAACACAAATTGCACTTAACTACAAAAATGGCTACACACAGTGCAATTTAATTGAAAATGAAATGAAAGTCGTCATTGTCCCCGAGGACCATAGGCTGCTCTCCCTGTTTGGGAGAGAGCTGTAGCCTGCTCTCCCTGTTTGGGAGAGAGCTGACTGGTGGTGATTTAACCTGAGGGTCACCACACCTCAAGTGAGGGGCATTGTTGAGAGGATGGGGCCTTTAGGATTCCCGCCCCTGTTTTGGGAATTGAACCTGCACTGCTGTCATCGCTCCGCATCATGAATCAGCCCTCCAGCCAACTGAGCTAATCAACCCCCATTCCACACCTATCTACTTTCCTCAACTACGAGAATATACTCTCCAAAAACAACATCCCATAGATTTTAACTCTGTGAGCCAAATCCAGCAATCATTACCACACACGACCTATATCTTTCTTTCGAGAATTTTCTTCTGATTTAGTAAAGCAGCAACCTTGTTTTGGGAGAGCTCAACTTCCAGCTATGACCTTGGTCGCCAGCCAGCTCTTCTTCTCCAGTATAGGACTAACTCTATAACTGATATACTGTTCATTCGTTTTGATGTCATTTTACCTGAACAACTTGTCTTAGCATGCGAGTGTGGAATCCAGTCTTATTTCTTCATTTGAACTCTTACCCTATTTATCTTTAACTCCTGCAATTCTATGCTCTATTGTTCTCCACTTCCCTTAAGTCATATCTGTTCACCCTGTTACTAGGCTAAGCCTCATATCAAAAGCGCTCTGCAGATGAATCCTTATCAATTTCCTTTTATCTAATTCTTTAATCTTCATTTATCCCAACTTCTTGACAGGAGGATTCTGTGTCAACGACTTGAGTTTGAGGCAAGTTGATGGACTGCCTCATGGGAAAATAATTAAAGGCATTTTGGCTGACCTACGTAGCTTGGAGATTTGTCCCTGGGACAAGTTGAACTTGTGTTAAAGGGTATTTTATAAAATCTATTTCTGAGATTCTGCTAGTATTTGCTTTGATCCTGAAATTCTTTGCTATCTGACAATGACACCTTGTTTATAGTAGAAAGCAGGAGCCAGATCATTGCCAGTCATTTATGTTCCCTGTTCAATAACATGCTGCCTGTTAAATATCATGTTTCCTGTTCAACATTTTGAATTCAAAAGGGGCTTAAGTGTAACCTTTGGATATTGAAAACTTGACTGACAATGAATTAACAATTCATTGTTATGATGCAAGTGATACAAGTGATATGATGGAAATTATGATGCCATTAGACGTGACTTGGGGGGGATAAGGTGGAGAAGTAGGCTGCAAGTGTTGGACACACTGGATAAGTGGAGCTTGTTCAAGGATCAGCTACTGCGTGTTCTTGATAAGTATGTACCGGTCAGGCAGGGAGGAAGGTGCCGAGCGAGGGAACCATGGTTTACCAAAGAAGTGGAATCTCTTGTTAAGAGGAAGAAGGAGGCCTATGTGAAGATGAGGTGTGAAGTTTCAGTTGGGGCGATGGATAGTTACAAGGTAGCGAGGAAGGATCTAAAGAGAGAGCTAAGACGAGCAAGGAGGGGACATGAGAAGTATTTGGCAGGAAGGATCAAGGAAATCCCAAAAGCTTTCTATAGGTATGTCAGGAATAAGCGAATGACTAGGGAAAGAGTAGGACCAGTCAAGGACAGGGATGGGAAGTTGTGTGTAGAGTCTGAAGAGATAGGCGAGATACTAAATGAATATTTTTCGTCAGTATTCACTCAGGAAAAAGATAATGTTGTGGAGGAGAATGCTGAGCTCCAGGTAAATAGATTAGATGGCATTGAGGTACGTAGGGAAGAGGTGTTGGCAATTCTGGACAGGCTGAAAATAGATAAGTCCCCGGGACCTGATGGGATTTATCCTAGGATTCTCTGGGAGGCCAGGGAAGAGATTGCTGGACCATTGGCTTTGATTTTTATGTCAGCATTGGCTACAGGAATAGTGCCAGAGGACTGGAGGATAGCAAATGTGGTCCCTTTGTTCAAAAAGGGGAGCAGAGACAACCCCGGCAACTATAGACCGGTGAGCCTCACGTCTGTAGTGGGTAAAGTCTTGGAGGGGATTATAAGAGACAAGATTTATAATCATCTAGATAGGAATAATATGATCAGGGATAGTCAGCATGGCTTTGTGAAGGGTAGGTCATGCCTCACAAACCTTATCGAGTTCTTTGAGAAGGTGACTGAACAGGTAGACGAGGGTAGAGCAGTTGATGTGGTGTATATGGATTTCAGCAAAGCGTTTGATAAGGTTCCCCACGGTAGGCTATTGCAGAAAATACGGAGGCTGGGGATTGAGGGTGATTTAGAGATGTGGATCAGAAATTGGCTAGCTGAAAGAAGACAGAGGGTGGTGGTTGATGGGAAATGTTCAGAATGGAGTTCAGTCACAAGTGGAGTACCACAAGGATCTGTTCTGGGGCCGTTGCTGTTTGTCATTTTTATCAATGACCTAGAGGAAGGCGCAGAAGGGTGGGTGAGTAAATTTGCAGACGATACTAAAGTCGGTGGGGTTGTCGATAGTGTGGAAGGAAGTAGCAGGTTACAGAGGGATATAGATAAGCTGCAGAGCTGGGCTGAGAGGTGGCAAATGGAGTTTAATGTAGAGAAGTGTGAGGTGATTCACTTTGGAAGGAATAACAGGAATGTGGAATATTTGGCTAATGGAAAAGTTCTTGAAAGTGTGGATGAGCAGAGGGATCTAGGTGTCCATGTACATAGATCCCTGAAAGTTGCCACCCAGGTTGATAGGGTGGTGAAGAAGGCCTATGGAGTGTTGGCCTTTATTGGTAGAGGGATTGAGTTCCGGAGTCAGGAGGTCATGTTGCAGCTGTACAGAACTCTGGTACGGCCGCATTTGGAGTATTGCGTACAGTTCTGGTCACCGCATTATAGGAAGGACGTGGAGGCTTTGGAGCGGGTGCAGAGGAGATTTACCAGGATGTTGCCTGGTATGGAGGGAAAATCTTATGAGGAAAGGCTGATGGACTCGAGGTTGTTTTCGTTGGAGAGAAGAAGGTTAAGAGGAGACTTAATAGAGGCATACAAAATGATTAGGGGGCTGGATAGGGTGGACAGTGAGAGCCTTCTCCTGCGGATGGAAATGGCTGGCACGAGGGGACATAACTTTAAACTGAGGGGTAATAGATATAGGACAGAGGTCAGAGGTAGGTTCTTTACGCAAAGAGTGAGGCCGTGGAATGCCCTACCTGCTACAGTCGTGAACTCGCCAACATTGAGGGCATTTAAAAGTTTATTGGATAAACATATGGATGATAATGGTATAGTGTAGGTTAGATGGCTTTTGTTTCGGTGCAACATCGTGGGCCGAAGGGCCTGTACTGCGCTGTATTGTTCTATGTAACATTGATGCTGCTTTCTGTTCTGCTCTAGTGCAGTTGTAAATAAAGTATTTACAAAGTCCTGAATGCTTAAAGTGTAGCAGCTGCCAAACTCGTTGTTTGCTGTTTACTTCCTGATTTCCCATTCCTGTTCTAGCTGAAGCCATTTTTGGGTAACTTTGCAGTCTCATGGTTCACCCAAGTGTTTAGGTGTGTCTTCTAGCAACTGTTCAAAGTGTTGCAAATGAACATTGGTTGCTGAATATAGAATTAATAAAAAAGAATGAGGCAAATAGAGGAGCCATCACACCAGAAAGTCTGCTGAAAACTGGTTGCAATAAGAGTAGCAGCTACTTTATTCTTTGCTTCCAGCTACAATCCCCCCCCCCCCATCTGCTGCTAGTGAAATGGTAAATCAACAGTAGGACATGAAAAATGCCTATTTTCCCAACCCATCCCTGCAAGCAAATTGCAAGATGGACAGAGTGATTTAGGATCGCTTGGGTTCTTCATTTAATTTTTCATGGAAATTCAAAATTGTTCTTTTCCACAAATACTATGTATAGCAAACTGCACTTCAACCACAACATAGCAATCTTATAAGCTCTTCCACCTGATAAATAAGCAACGTCTGATGTCAAGTCCTCCATGGAATGGGTTTGACACTTGTTCGTACTAATTTGAGTGTATTTGTATCCAATTGTGTATATGATTTACTTTTATCAAAAAAGAAATCCCATGAGGCTGGTTTCCCTCGGGTTAAACTAGTGTGAATTAATTTGTTTTTGAACAAAATATCCGGTTCGACGACACTGACACAAAAAAGGAAACTAGTCTGCGGTCAAATGGTTAATTTAGGATCAGGAGTAGACCATTCAGCCCCTTCTGTCTGCTTCACCATTCAATTAGATCTGAATTTCAATTCTGTTTTCCTGCCAGGCTTCACATCCTGCCAGGCTTCACATCCTATCTCCTGAAGTAAAAGTTCTTTAATCCAAAACTGAACACCAGAAAATGACTGGAAATGCACAGCATGTCAGTTCACAACAAAGCGAGCAAGTCAATCTTTTTCATTTCAGGTGACTGATTGGAGGGCCCTGCTGAAACATTAACCCCTGTTTCTCTTTTAAATGGTTATTATCCTATTGTGCATTTTTGTTGTTGTTTTTATTCAAAATTCTTTGAATTTTGTTCTTATTTCAATTCAGAAGGAGGTTTAGTGGCACAGCAGTTGCTTCTCCTATGTTTCTTAGCTTTATTCTCTTTTCCTTTATCTGTTCCTTTCTTTCTCTATCCCTCCATTATTCAGATCACGGTAGCACAGTGGTTAGCACTGGTGCTTCACAGTGCCAGGGTCCCGAGTTCGATTTCTGCTTGGGCCACTGTCTGTGCGGAGTCTGCACGTTTTCCCGAGTGGGTTTCCTCCGGGTGCTCTGGTTTCCTCCCACTAGTCCCGAAAGACGTGCTGTAGGTGAATTCTGAATTCTCGCTCTGTGTACCCGAACAGGTGCCGGAGTGTGGCGACTAGGGGATTTTCACAGTAACTTCATTGCAGTGTTAATGTAAGCCTACTTGTGACAATAATAAAGATTATTATATAGAACCGTAGCTAGATTTAGCTATCTACTCTATATTGCGGAGACTGAATGCCATCTGGGTGATCGCTTTGCAGAACGCCTTCGCTCAGCCCGCAAGCATGACCCCAACTTTCCTGTTGCTTGCCATTTCAACTCGGCATCTTGCTCTCATGTCCACATGTTTGTCTTGTACTGCTGCAATGCTCCTGTGGAGCCCAATGCAAACTGGAGGAGCAGAACATCACCTTCCAACAGCTCTCAGGAATGAACATTGAATTCGGCAACTTTAGACTGTGACCTTTCTCCCCCATCTTGACCTTTTGTTATATCCCAAACATTGTTTATTCCATTGCAAAAGCCCACCCTCCACCTCCCCCACTGGCCATCTGTCACTTATTCTTGTGTTTTATGGTGCCTTTGTTGCAATCTTACCCAGCTCCCACTAATCACTGTTCCAGCTGTTCCACCCCCTCATATATAATATAATCACATGTTTCCCTCTCTAGTACTGAAGAAGGGCCATGCGACTGGATAGAGTGGCTAGGGAGAAACTGTTCCCACTTGTAAAAGGATCAAGAATGAGAGGGCACAGAATTAAAGTGATGTGCAAAAGAAACAAATGTGATGTATGTGAGAAAAACGTTTTAACACAAGTCTGGAATGCATGGCCTGGATGTGTGATGGGGCAGGTTCACTCGAAGCATTCAAGAGGGCATTAGATGATTATTTGAATAGAAACTATGCAGTGGTACAAGGAAAGGCAGTGGGATGGAACTAAGCCATAATGCTCATTTGGGGGAGGGCTGAAACCGACACGATGGGCCAAATGGCTTGCTTTTGCGGCATAATAATTCTGTGACTCTGAAGTCGATACAGATAGAATTGAGTAAGAGCAGGTTTTGAGAGTGCAATAATCTTTATTGTCACAAGTAGGCTTATATTAACACTGCAATGAAG
This sequence comes from Scyliorhinus torazame, assembly GCF_047496885.1. Classification (NCBI taxonomy): domain Eukaryota; kingdom Metazoa; phylum Chordata; class Chondrichthyes; order Carcharhiniformes; family Scyliorhinidae; genus Scyliorhinus; species Scyliorhinus torazame. The sequence continues at coordinate 301,273,468 of NC_092711.1, read as the reverse complement.
TTACTGTGAAAAGCCCCTCGTCGCCACATTCCGGCGCCTGTTCGGGGACAGGGAGAAAACAGAATATCAAATTCACCTAACAGCACATCTTTTGAGACTTGTGGGAGGAAACCGGAGCACCTGGAGAAAACCCACACAGACACGGAAAACGTGCAGACTCCACACAGACAGTGACCCAAGCCGGGAATCGAACCTCAGAACCTGGAGCTGTGAAGCAACAGTGCTAACCACAGTGCTACTGTGCCGCCCCAGTAACTTTCAATTTAATGGTCTTGAATAATTTCAGTATACATATTTGTGTATTTACTCCAGAAAATGTTATTTCTAGTATTTTGCCAATAATTTTATTGTTCTGAATGATGCTACTTTCTACTTGGGAATTGGCCCAAACCAATTATGCTAATAGGGAGATAATTCTGTTTTTTGTTGTTTGTGTTTAAAAATCTTGGTCAGGAATATGAAACTGCTGGCCATCAATATTCCTACATGCTTCTGAAGTACTTGATCAGAAATCTAAAATACTCTTGCATAGTTTCAACTCATCTTTAATCATAACAGGAAATGGTTTTCTGCACTGAGATAAATTATTGAATCAAAATAAACCCTTTAGTTGACGGTTGTATTCGATGCCCTTAATGCATAATACCATTAATGCAGGAGGAGTAACAGTCATAATGACATTACCGTAGATTTACAGAACAATGATTTGTAGATGAATTTTGAAGCTACTTTGCCGTACCTATATACTGCAACAACATTTTTTAAATTCCAAAATGTTATTCGATTTCAGAACTGTTCTTTGATTTAACATTTTTCCCATATTTTCCAATGGTTGGAATTCGAAAGTTGGAAAAATCATTGTTGCAATTGGACAATAATAATATTTGTATTTTGATATTTGAAAAGCTTGGTGGGGGAGGGGGTGCACCCTGTGGGTCAGCAAGTTTATTCAGTGAATATATAACCAATCCAAACCAGGAAGGAGCGAGGCTTGATTTCCTCTGTTGAGTTAGCTGACCTTGCTGCAGGACGGATGCTACACATTTGGTTGAATATCCCCAAGCTTAAAGAGGTGAAAATTGACCAGATGTTCCAGATTCTGATCTCTATCTGCGGGGGCACACGAGGGGAGGTTTTTATTTTTATTCTGGTGACCTTTGGTAGGTTGGGATGCAGATACCAACAAGTCTTACTCGCAAATACTGGCCACTTGAATAAGGTTTCAGGGGGCGGTGAGCACTCAATGAATCATATCCTAAAAAGGCATTCATGCCTTCAGGAGAAACCTGACAAAAGAATATGCGCAAGCAAGTCAATGGCGTGGTGCAGGTTTTTTAGCTCTTTTCTTTACTTCTCAGACCTAAGTTTTCATACAACTGCAAGCTTTGCAGCTTAAAGTTAGTCACTGCATTTCAAAGTAATTTATTGTGCCTGAAACACAAGAGGTTGAGAGAAGTGATGAGGGCTATATAATGCAACTCTTGACTCTCTTCAAAATGCTAGGATGATGTATTTCTTTACCACTGCTAGTGTATATGCGGAATGAATAATAGGCAAATTCAGTCCAGTACCTGGTGGTATTAGTCTACTGTACAAACTTACCGACTTGTGGATCAACAAGATGAAAACTTAATTGTGGCAGAAAGGGCAATCTCGGGCTGAAGGTAGGTTTAAGCACATTGAAACAACATGGAAATGAAATGAAAATCGCTTATTGTCACAAGTAGGCTTCAAATGAAGTTACTGTGAAAAGCCCCTAGTCGCCACATTCCGGCCTCTGCCTCTGTGGCTGTCTGTGTATCCAGTCTCTAAGTGCTTCCCGGCAACACGAAATCGAAATATGTCCCATTTCCCTCACTGATAATCCTCACATAGATACATTCCAAACAAAAAAATGTTTTAGCACTGAGTGAATTGAATAATGTTGGTAACAAATGGCACCTGCAAAAGAAAAATGGGATTTTTAAACTGAAATCTGGCTTTGAATATTATTTATATGTCCTATTGGAATACTCAAAGACAAAAGAATATTTTCATAGTGACCCAGCAGGCGACTGTAAATTAAAATGTATTGTAAACCAAGAGACAGTTCATTAAACAAATACTGCTCCGCAGAGGAAATGGACTTCAGATTTCATTAGTATAGATCTGTAGGAATCCTGTATCAATCTCATAATAAGCAATTATCTGTTGTTATGTTGTTATATATATTTTGGAAGCGTGATTCAATGCTGACTTTCCAGAGTCTGCCAATCCAGTTACAGCTCACCAGTGGCTTTTTGCTACTGCTGGTTCAAATTAATCCATTTTTAATTCCAAGTACAGCTGTGGCGGGTTGTAGGTTGTTTGCTGTTGGTTGCACTTTGAAAGCCTTAAAAATGACTGCATATGTAATTGGAAGACCTTACAGAAAGGTAGACAGGAAATTAAACTTTCTCAGGCATTTATTTTCAGTTTTGTTGCCAAATGATGGGAAGAATAACATCTTGAGATTTATTTTCTGATGTTTCCTGATATTTTTATAACTTCTTAAAAATGTACCTGTCTATCTCCCTGAGAAAATGTAAAGTGGGTTTAGTAGGACTAGCATGGGAATTTGCATGGGAATGCACTAATGCCACAAGGGTCTGATTTATAGATTATATTATCCTTGGCTTCACCCCTCCCTATCTCTCTGATCTCCACAGCCCTACATCCCTCAGTTATCCGCTCTCCTCTATTTCTGATCTCCTGTGCAGCTCTGATTTTAACTGCTTCACCGCCGGTGATCATGCCTTCAGTTGCTTAGACCCCAAACATGCGAATATCTTTCCAACACCCTTTGCCTCTCCACCTTGCTTTCCTCCTTGAAGACATTCTTTACAACCTATCTCTTTGACCAAGCTTTTAGTCTTTAGACCTCATTCTCCTTATGAGGCTTGCTGTCCTACTTTGTTTAAAACGCTCCTGTGAAGCACCTTGGGATGTTTCATTACATTAACGGTGCTATGTAAGTAGATGTTGTTATTGTGCAGTGACATCAGTTGGATTTCTGTGTGTATAGAGAAATAGAAAATAGGAGCACGAGGAGGCCATTTGGCCCTTTGAGCCTGCTCCGCCATTCATTATGATCGTGGCTGATCATCTAACGCAGTAACCCGTTCCCGCTTTCCATACATACACTTTGATCCCCTTCGCCCCAAGAGCTATATCTAACGTCTTCTTGAAAACATACAGGCCGTGATTTTTACGGGCACACTGAGCCCGAAAAGCAGCTCGGTGCAGCGTGGACGATAGAAGCTGGATGACCCCGCTCCCGGGATCTACCCGGCTCGCAACTCCTCACATGATCTGACTGATCTTGTGAGATGTTGCAAACCATAAAATCTGCATGAAGATGTCACCACCAAAGCAGTAGCTTTTTAATACCAGGGCATTCTAAAAGGAGTGGTCATAATCTTAGAATAAGATGTAGCAAATTTAAAACAGATTTGAGGAGAAACTACTTCTCCCAAAGGGTTGTGAATCTCTGGAATTCACTACCCCAGGGTGCAGTCGATGCAGACAGTGAGTAAATTTAAGGAAGAGTTAGACCGATTTTTAATTGGTAATGGGTTGAAGGGTTATGGAGAACGGCCAGGACGGTGGAGTTGAGGCCAGAATGGGATCAGCCATGATCACATTGAGGGTGTTAGGCTCGGGAGGCTAAATTGCCAACTCCCGTTCTTAGACCATGTGTTCTAGGGAGGAGATGCTCTGGCTGATTTCACAATTCAGCTCTTGGTCTGTAACATTGTAGGTATAAGATGAGGAACATATCAGCCATGATAGAATGGCGGAGCAGACTCGATGGGCCGAATGGCCGAACTTATGAATGCTACACAGTGCATTGTAAATCTACCACACAATATACATTAGATTAAATATATTTCAACTAGAAAGTAAAGCACACCCTGGGTTGCACTCCAACATTCTGTGGCCTCGGATGATAAGGCATTGCTCTGGGCTTGTGCTTTTCCTGATCATGGCTGCGCCACTGGGGTAAAGCCATAATTACAGATTTACCATGGAGGACCATCTCAAAATGGCTTTTGCATGTAAATAATTCCCTGCTAAAAGACCGCCTTGGCTGAAGGCTTGGTGTAGTTTGCTCAGCACAAGAACCAGATAAAAAAGAAAAATGTAACATCTGTTGCTCAAGAATATGTACGTTACAACCTCCAAAAACAAGAAAAGTATTAAATAGTCTGCACGTTTTTCAAACATCTAGCAGAATGTGCCTTAATTACTGACTGGATTTCTGCTTATACAGGTGATGATGACAAAGAGGACAAAGGACATGGGTAAATTCAGCTCCGTTACTGTGTCCACCATTGACGAGGAAGAGGAGGAGATTGAAGCTGTGAGTTTCATAATCCAACAAAATCTTTCTTTCGACTGAAATGCTCAAGTATTTACCTCTGTGTTCCTTGTTGGTTTCATTTAACACTGAAATTATATTTATTATTGACAAATATTAACATGTAAGTATATAATCTTCAAAACATTTCCTGAATTGTAATATTAATGGTTAATATTCATTAACATCTATTCTTGCTTTGTATTTTTCTTCGTATCGCTATTCAAATTTGACCAATGATTTTCAAGTGTAGTATGGTGGCCTCATACACCTTTTCAAAATGGCAAGGATTAGATCAGGCAAATGCACTCCCATTATTTTTGATATTTTTTATTCGGTATTTTAATTTTACAATAAATGCAACAAAGTAACAGAAAAGAACAGTACAAACCAGACACAGAATAGAACACGACTTATAGCAAACCATAAGACATAGGAGCGGAAGTGAGGCCATTTGGCCCATCGAGTCCACTCCACCATTCAATCATGGCTGATTTCAACTCCATTTACCCGCTCTCTCTCCATAGCCCTTAATTCCTCGCGAAATCAAGAATTTATCAACTTCTGTCTGAAAGACACTCAACGTCCCGGCCTCCACCGCCCTCTGTGGCAATGAATTCCACAGACCCACCACTCTCTGGCTGAAGAAATTTCTCCTCATCTCTGTTCTAAAGTGACTCCCTTTTATTCTAAGGCTGTGCCCCCGGGTCCTAGTCTCCCCTGCTAATGGAAACAACTTCCCTACATCCACCCTATCTAAGCCATTCATTATCTTGTAAGTTTCTATTAGATCTCCCCTCAACCTCCTAAACTCCAATGAATATAATCCCAGGATCCTCAGACGTTCATCGTATGTTAGGCCTACCATTCCTGGGATCATCCGTGTGAATCTCCGCTGGACCCGCTCCAGTGCCAGTATGTCCTTCCTGAGGTGTGGGGCCCAAAATTGCTCACCGTATTCTAAATGGGGCCTAACTAATGCTTTATAAAGCTTCAGAAGTACATCCCTGCTGTTATATTCCAAACCCCTTGAGAAAAATGACAACATTGCATTTGCTTTCTTAATTATGGACTCAACCTGCAAGTTTACCTTTAGAGAATCCTGGACTAGGACTCCCAAGTCCCTTTGCACTTCAGCATTATGAATTTTGTCACCGTTTAGAAAATAGTCCATGCCTCTCTTCTTTTTTCCAAAGTGCAAGACCTCGCACTTGCCCACGTTGAATTTCATCAGCCATTTCTTGGACCATTCTCCTAAACTGTCTAAATCTTTCTGCAGCCTCCCCACCTCCTCCATACTACCTGCCCCTCCACCTATCTTTGTATCATCGACAAACTTAGCCAGAATGCCCCCAGTCCCGTCATCTAGATCGTTAATATATAAAGAGAACAGCTGTGGCCCCAACACTGAACCCTGCGGGAGACCACTCGTCACCGGTTGCCATTCCGAAAAAGAACCTTTTATCCCAACTCTCTGCCATCTGCCTGACAGCCAATCGTCAATCCATGTTAGTACCTTGCCTCGAATACCATGGGCCCTTATTTTACTCAGCAGTCTCCCGTGAGGCACCTTATCAAAGGCCTTTTGGAAGTCAAGACATAGGATCAAGCAAGACAGGGTAAATTCAGAACAATATACATAAGCGGCGCCTCTTGTTTATATTTCCGATCAATTCAGCAACAAATTGAATGGGAGAAAGGAAGAAAATTTCAGAGCACATGCCTTTATGTATTGCGATATCAAGATTTAACAAAATAAGATTAAATAGCTCGTGGAGATTCCAACAGGAGTAAGTCAGCCAAGGTGGAGCCTATGAAATTAAGATGGGGGCCCCATACTTTACGCAATGCATCAAACTTAGAGCAGATCACAGGGGTCAGGAATTTCATAAGGATGCATTCCATAATTAGCCTGTGCCAATTTTGGATTGAAGGATATTTGTCACCAATCCAGGAGACTTGAATATTTTTACAAGCTGCAATGGGCAGGATATTGTACAGCCTTTTTTCGTTAGAGTCAGTAATTCTCCTTAATAAGACAATTTTGCGTCTTGACTCCTCAATTTCCCCGGTGGAAAAATCCTGAATTCTGTGGAGCTTAAACAATTAATTAATAAGTTTTATGACACTCTTTAAATTCTAGAACCAGCGTTAGAAGGCCCAGAATCAGGAACACAGTATTAGACTCTTAAGGCTCTATCAAAAATCCTCTACAGCTCTCTGACTGCACCAGACTAATAGGATTAAACCTTAACATGGGTGCATAAACAATGCAAATAATCACCCTCAACTACTGGCACTTTAGGCACAGCGAGGATCTAGCAGGATCAAACTGGTGTTTAAGACTAGGTGTTCTATACAGACTTTGAATCAGGTCTCCTTCAATTTATTAAAAAACAAAACTTTACCGGCACTGTTCCATATATTATCCAATGTTTCCGCATCAATATTGATTGCCAAATCCTTTTCCCAAGACTTCAAGGCACCCAACGTGCTAACGCTGGTTCTGGAATTTAAAGTGTCATAGAACTTGCTAATTAAATGTTTAGGCTCCACAGAATTTGGGATTTTTCCACCAGGGAAATTGAGGAGTCAAGACGCAAAATTGTCTTATTAACGATAGTCTCTTAAGTTATAAATACTTTAAAAAGGCGTTTCTCGGAATATCAAATTGAAATGAAATGAAAATGAAAATCACTTATTGTCACAAGTAGGCTTCAAATGAAGTTACTGTGAAAAGCCCCTAGTCGCCACATTCCGGCGCCTGTTTGGGGAGGCTGGCATGAGAATTGAACCGTGCTGCTGGCCTGCCTTGGTCTGCTTTCAAAGCCAACGATTTAGCCCTGCGCTAAACTAGCAGCTCAAAGGATGACAAGGAAGCATCTTTGAACAAATCTCCCAGCCTACAATTGTCTCCGTCTCTCCAAGTGTTGAATTTGTGGCCAATTAGACTGGATGGAAAGCCTGGGCTGCCCTGGATAGGAGAGAGAGTGGAAGTCAGTTTGGATCTCCCTTCTAGTTGACGGCCCAATTTCTACACTCTTAAAAAGTATTAATAATAATTTATTGTCGCACTTAGCAGAACTTGACATAGAGTCACCATAAAACAACAAGACTTGCAGAGGATAAACTGACTGGTCTGTTTCAATATAAGAACTAGGAGCAGGAGTAGGCCATCTGGCCCCTCGAGCCTGCTCCGCCATTCAATGAGATCATGGCTGATCTTTTTTGGACTCGGCTCCACTTTCTGGCTTGAACACCATAACCCTTTATTCCTTTATTCTTCAAAAAACTATCTATCTTTATCTTAAAAACATTTAATGAAGGAGCCTCTACTGCTTCACTGGGCAAAGAATTCCATAGATTCACAACCCTTTGGGTGAAGAAGTCCCTCCTGAACTCAGTCCTAAATCTACTTCCCCTTATTTTGAGGCCATGCCCCCTAGTTCTGCTTTCACCCACCAGTGGAAACAACCTGCCCGCATCTATCCTATCTATTCCCTTCATAATTTTATATGTTTCTATAAGATCCCCCCCCCCCCCCCCGCATCCTTCTAAATTCCAACGTGTGCAGTCCCAGTCTACTCAACCTCTCCTCGTAATCCAACCCCTCCAGCTCTGGGATTAAACTAGTGAATCTCCTCTGCACACCCTCCAGCGCCAGTACGTCCTTTCTCGGGTAAGGAGACCAAACTGAACACAATACTCCAGGTGTGGCCTCACTAACACCGTATACAATTGCAGCATAACCTCCCTAGTCTTAAACTCCATCCCTCTAGCAATGAAGAGCAAAACTCCATTTGCCTTTGTTGCACCTGTAAACCAACTTTTTACGACTCCTGCACCAGCACACCCAGGTCTCTCTGCACAGCAGCATGATTTAATATTTTATCAGTTAAATAATCTCTTTTGCTATTATTCCTACCAAAATGGATAACCTCACATTTGTCAACATTGTATTCCATTTGCCAGACCCTAGCCCATTCACTTATTATTAACCTATCCAAATCCCTCTGCAGACTTCCGGTATCCTCTGCACTTTTTGCTTTAACACTCATCTTAGTGTCGTCTGCAAACTTGGACACATTGCACTTGGTCCCCAACTCCAAATCATCTATGTAAATTGTGAACAGTTGTGGGCCCAACACTGATCCCTGAGGGACACCACTAGGTACTGATTGCCAACCAGAGAAATACCCATTAATCCCCACTCTTTGCTTTCTATTAATTAACCAATCCTTTATCCATGCTACTACTTTACTCTTAATGCCATGCATCTTTATCTTATGCAGCAATCTTCTGTGTGGCATCTTGTCAAAAGCTTTCTGGAAATCCAGATATACCACATCCATTGGCTCCCTGTTATCTACCGCACTGGTAATGTCCTCAAAGAAATTCCACTAAATTAGTTAGGCACGACCTGCCCTTTATGAACCCATGCTGCGTTGCCCAATGGGACAATTTCCATACAGGTGTCTCGCTATTTCTTCCTTGATGATAGATTCCAGCATCTTCCCTACTACCGAAGTTAAGCTAAGTGGCCTATAATTACCCGCTTTCTGCCTACCTCCTTTTTTAAACAGTGGTGTCACGTTTGCTAATTTCCAATCCGCCGGGACCACCCCAGAGTCTAGTGAATTTTGGTAAATTATCACTAGTGCATTTGCAATTTCCCTAGCCATCTCTTTTAGCACTCTGGGATGCATTTCATCAGGTCCAGGAGGATTGTCTACCTTTAGGCCCATTAGCTTGCCCATCACTACTTCCTTAGTGATAACAATCATCTCAAGGTCCTCACCTGTCATAGCCTCATTTCCATCAACCACTGGCATGTTATTTGTGTCTTCCATTGTGAAGACTGACCCAAACAACCTGTTCAGTTCCTCAGCCATTTTCTCATCTCCCATTATTAAATCTCCCTTCTCATCCTCTAAAGGACCAATATTTACCTTAGCCACTCTTTTTTTGTTTTATATATTTGTAGAAACTTTTACTCTCTTTTTATATTCTGAGCAAGTTTACTCTCATAATCTTACTCTTCTTTATAGCTTTTTTAGTAGCTTTCTGTTGCCCCCTAAAGATTTCCCAGTCCTCTAGTCTCTCTAATCTTTGCCACTTTGTATGCTTTTTCCTTCAATTTGATACTCTCCCTTATTTCCTTAGATATCCACGGTCGATTTTCCCTCTTTCTAACGTCCTTCCTTTTTGTTGGTATAAACCTTTGCTGAGCACTGTGAAAAATCGCTTGGAAGGTTCTCCACTGTTCCTCAACTGTTTCACCATAAAGTCTTTGCTCCCAGTCTACCTTAGCTAGCTCTTCTCTCATCCCATTGTAATCTCCTTTGTTTAAGCAGAAAACGCTAGTGTTTGATTTTACCTTCTCACCCGCCATCTGTATTTTAAATTTCACCATATTATGATCGCTCCTTCCGAGAGGATCCCTAACTATGAGATCATTAATCAATCCTGTCTCATTACACAGGACCAGATCTAGGACCGCTTGTTCCCTTGTAGGTTCCACTACATACTGTTCTAGGAAACTATCGCGGATACATTCTATAAACTCCTCAAGGCTGCCTTGACTGACCTGGTTAAACCAATCGACATGTAGATTAAAATCCCCATGATAACTGCTGTACCATTTCTACATGCTTCAGTTATTTCTTTGTTTATTGCCTGCCCCCACCATAATGTTACTATTTGATGGCCTATAGACTACTCCTATCAGTGACTTTTTCGCCTTACTATTCCTGATTTTCACCCAAATGGATTCAACTTTATCCTCCATAGCACCGATGTCATCCCTTACTATTGCCCGGATGTCATCCTTAAATAACAGAGCTACACCACCTCCTTTACCATCCACTCTGTCCTTCCAAATAGTTTGATACCCGTGGATATTTAACTCCCAGTCGTGACCATCCTTTAACCATGTTTCAGTAATGGCCACTAAATCATAGTCATTCACGATGATTTGCGCCATCAACTCATTGACCTTATTCCGAATGCTACGAGCAGTCAGGTAAAGTACACTTCTGTTGGCTTTTATACCTCTGTTTTGAATCTTAACACCTTGATCAGTAACCTCTCCAAAGTTATTTTTCCGCTTAACGTTTCTCCTAATTTTCCTTGTCGTTGAACCCATATCTTCATATAACAACCTGCCACGTCGCTTTCCATTTATGTTTTTACTTCCCGTTTTATTCCTTTTAGTATTACTGGGCCTATTCACTGAGCTCCCCTCATCCACTGTACCTTGTACTGTCGCCCTTTTTGATTTTTGACTATGGCTTCTATGCCTTCCACTTTCCCCCTTACTGCCTTTTGTTTCTGCCCTTGTTTACTACCTTCTGACTTCCAGAATTGTTTCCCATCCCCCTGCCACATTAGTTTAAACACTCTCCAACCTCTCTAGCAAATAGCCCCCCCCAGGACATCAGTTCCCGTCCTGCCCAGGTGTAACCCGTCCAGTTTGTACAGGTCCCACCTCCCCCAGAACCGGTCCCAATGCCCCAGGAATCTGAAACCCTCCCCCTGACACAGCCCCTTCAGCCACGTATTCATCCTATATATCCTGTCATTTCTACTCTGACTAGCACGTGACACCGGTAGTAATCCTGAGATTACCTTCGAGGTCCGATTTCTTAACTTCCTTCCTCGCTCCCTGTATTCTGCTTGTAAGACCTCATCCCTTTTTTTACCTATGTCGTTTGTACCGATGTGTACCACGACACCTGGCTGTTCACCCTCCCCCTCCAAAATGTCCTGTACCCGCTCCGAGACATCATTGACCCTAGCACCAGAGAGGCAACATACCATCCTGGAGTCTCGTTTGCGGCCACAGAAACGCCCCTTACAATTGAATCCCCTATAACTATTGCACTGTCACACTTATCGCCCTTCCCCTCTGCAGCAGAACCGACCGTGGTGCCACAGGTTTGGCTGTTGCTGTTTTCCCCCCCGAGAGGTCATTCCCCTCAACAGTATCCAAAGCGGTATATCTGTTCTGCAGGGCAATGGCCACAGGAGACCCCTGCACTACCTGCCTCACTCTCTTGCTCTGTCTGGTGGTCACCCATTCCCTTCCTGCCTGTCGAGTCTGAGCCTGCGGTGTGACCACCTCTCTATACGTATTATCCACGATGCTCTCCGACTCGCGGTTGCTCCAAAGTGTCTCCAGCTGCCGCTCCAGCTCTGAAACTCGAGTTTCCAGGAGCTGCAACTGGAGACACTTCCTGCACACATGCTGATTGTGGGGACTGGAACTGTCCCCAGCCTGCCACATGGAGCAAGAGGAGCCTTGGAGCTGTCCTGCCATGATTTATTCCTTTAAATTAAATTTTTGAACTTAAACTTTAGAAAGATATTTTTGTGTCGGATTATATCCAATCTCCTGTATACTATTTAATTAGCTTTTCCACTGAGTATTTATCTTGCTTGATCTGACAACAAATTCAATAGTTATTTAATTGAAATTTAAAAAGTTGTTTAATTAAAATTTTAAAAAGTTATTAAAATCAACTTAAAAATAATTTAAATCAACCCAAAAAGTTATTTAAGTGAGATTTAAAAATTTTAATAATAGTAATTCAAATCAATTTAAAAATAGTAATCCAAGTCAAATTTTAAAAAAAAAAATGATAATTCAAATCAACTTAAAAATAGTAATTTAAATCAAATTAAAACTAGTAACTCCACAAATATTCAAATTTAGCCCAGACTGCCTTTCAGCCAATCAGGTCACAGTTTCCCGTGACGTCACTTTACCGGGTTTCTTTCAATTTGAAATAAACAAACAGACAAGCAGCTGTCCTACCTGCAGCAGTGTCCCGCGCAGGTCCGCTCCTCTCTGCTCCCGGAAGGATATATCGTGCCAAGTAAATGAAGGGGCCTTCCTAACCCAGTCCCTCATGAACCTTAATTGAGAGGCAATATTTGGGACATCCAACCCATCTTTAGCCCCCAGGAGCTGGAGCTTAACAAACTTAAGGCGAGGCTGCTTTTTCTTCCAGATAAATGAACTAATCACCATTGATTTCCTTAACAACTAGTATAGGCAGCATATGCAGAGGATACACCAATCTAGGCAACACATTCATCTTAATCAGTGCGATCCTTCCCAGCCAAGAAACGGTAGGGTTGACCAACGAGTCAAGTCCACCTTATAAACGCGATCAACCAAGGACAATTGGCCCAATATAACTGCCTAAAGGAAGGGGTAATTGAAACACCCAGACATTTAAATCTCAAGGGGATGTTAGCAAGAGGAGCTGGCTTATCATTCAGCTCACCCACCGGCACAGTCTCCAATTTAGTAAAATTGATCTTATAACCAGAGAAGGCACCAATCTATCCACTGCACCAATAATGTCGGGAACTGAGATTCCTGGGTTTCTAACAAACAGCAGCATGCCATCCACATAAAGTGTCATCTTGTGTTGCAGCCCCTAGCCCCCCCCCAACACTCCCTAGCCCCCCCCCCCCAACACTCCAGCCCCAATTTTAGGGTATATTTTCTAATGGTCTCTGCCAGTCGCTCAATAGCCAGTGCAGATAGCAATGAGGATAAAGGACATCCTTGTCTAGCCCCTCTCTGGAGCCCAAAGGTCTTTGACCTCAAACCGTTCATGAGCACAACCGCCACAGGCCTATGTTACAACACCTGAATCAACTTGATGTAATCTGCTCCCAGCCCTAATCTCTGCAACATATATATCAAATGAGTGTCTTAAAGGATGAACGAAAAGTAAAGGATTTAGAAAGGAAATTCCAGAGCTTGGGGCCTAGGCAATACAAGGTTTGACCATCGTGCCTTGAGTGATTAAATCAGGTATGCTCAGGACGCTAGGATTAGAGGAGCACAGATATCTTGAGTCTAGTGGGCTGGAGTAGATTATGGACGTAGGCCTTCAAGGGAAATGAAAGAATGAAATAGGATCTGTAGATAAGAGTGAGACCCTTGGGAGCCATCCCAGGTGTCCTCTCCATTCCTGTGACTGCTGCAACCTCAAAAATCCAAGTGTTCATGAACCCTTGTAACCCATGTCATGGTCTCTTTGATTAGAAATCCTTCCTTTGGTTGGAATGACGTGTCATCCTGGCTGTCGTTCCTGGTTGATTGGGGAACCTGGAGGTGGATGCCAATGTCCTGGCCCAGGCAAGGAGCCATAGCAAACTCGCCAATTAGTAAAGTGGATTCCTGACCCTCCAAATGGCCTGCCATTTCGGCAAAGTAAGTGCAGAAGATATTGCCCAAATCTTGACTCCGAGCCACTTGAGGAAACTCCTAGTGCAGATGATGAGAAGCTTAATTCAGAGATAGGTTTTACGGAGCCTCTTAAAGGAAGGTTTTAAGGAGCCTCTTAAAGGAAGGTGGAGAGGACTTTGGAGAGAATTCCAGGTTTGGTCTTTGGCAACCAAAGGCACAGACAGCAGTGGTGCAGCAGTTGAAATTGGGGCTGCTCACGAGGCTAGAATTAGAGGAGTGCAGATATCTGAGGGCTATAGGGCTGGTGGGAGGGAGGAATTGTGGATTTGAAAACCAGGATGTGAATTTTAAAAATAAAGCATTACTTAACAACAAACAAATATAGGTCAACAAGCACAGGGGTGATGGGTAAATCAGACTTTATACAATACCCTAGAACATGGGTAGCAGGGTTTTGGATAACCTCAAGTTTACAGAGTTGAACTTGGGAGCCTAGTGAGGACTGCATTGGGGGTAGTGAAGTTTACAGGTAAAGGCACTGTTGGAGGGAAGAAAAACCTCAAAGTCTGTTCTCGACCACGTGGTGTTGGTAAAACTTTCTTTAATTCGGAAAAACTGTGCACACAGGAGAGACCGATCCCGCGACCATCCTGTAGCTTGCAAAGGTCAGCACTGATCATAGTCAGAATTACACGCATATATATTTAAAGTTCCTTGGAGTCACGAGCAGGTATTGACGTCGCTGAATCATTCGGAACAATACAAAGTGATCAGTGCATATTTTCTGGTCCCTGTAATGGGAAAAAGATTAAAGAATACAATGTTTCCTTACAATCTCATGGGTTTGTGCTTAATATATTTAACTTCTAGAAGAGGTGTGAACGTGTTGGACAATGGATCCCTTAGACTTACTGGGGCCTCCTGTGTTTCCCTTTTCATATTCAAATGCTCTGTGAGATGATTAAACCATTTCCAATGTGGGTGACTTTAACCCCTTGCTTGCTGGTTTTCCCTTGGTATATGTTTAACCCCTTGCCTGCTGGTTTGCCCTTGACCTGTGCTATTACAATACTTTGCGACATCTTTATTATACCAATCCTGACACATAGCAATTTCTTCCGCCAACAGGCACAAATGAGGGTGTACATCGAGAGTATGCATTTAATTCACTTTAGCCCATGCATTGTATTTCATTATAGGATACTATACTGTTTGGTGAATCATTTTTATAGCTTCTTGTAACATTTTGACAGCTAGAAATTGATGCACTTGATCTGAGGTACCAGAATACCCCAACTCCCAATCAGCCGCATGGTAACCTTTTCTTCTTCAGACTACAGTGGTGTCCAATTAGACCAAAGGAGCTATAATTAGTCGGTTCTGGGTCTCTAAGACTGCCAGTTTGAGATGAGGTGTCCCTAGTGTCCATAAGAGCGTATCTGAAAAGTTTTTTTTTTTTTAAAGTCTCAGAATATATGACTGTGCATCTGGATGAGTTTCTCCTTGGTCCTCCTGCTCTATTCATCAATACCCAAGGGAAAAGAGTAAGCTGCTTCCAGCTCTCTGACAAATCTGCTCTGATTGTCTGCAAGGCAATACATGAGAACAGTACCTGAGCATGATGCTCGTCTCCGGTAATGTTAGCAGTATGCTTTACCATTCAAATCTCAGCCAGTGGAAGGAATAGTTTTGATGGAATAAATTACCTTTGTTCATTTTGTAGCTTGTAAATCTTCACCTGTCACGGGCTCAGAACAAGAAGCTCACAGCAAGCCAGAATGAATGTCAGAATTAGAATTGTCACTAAATGCTGCTAACTTGTATTTTGTGTATTTGACAGAGGGAGATTGCTGATTCCTACGCACAGAATGCCAAAGTGATTGAGAAGCAGCTGGAAAGGAAAGGCATGAGCAAGAAGAGACTGCAGGAACTGGTAAAAGCATTAGCAATTTTAATGTCGCTCCTGTCAAATGTGATAAATCCATTAGCCCAAGTTCAGGATCAGTTTGTTTTTTGGTGTGGTCTGAATCAGCAGAAAATCACATCATAAACTGTGAAACTTGAAAAATAATTTAAAATGTTCCTGCAGTGTAATGTCATTTAAAAAAGAAAGTCGGCAAGCATTTTCACAGCTCACAAAAGATGCCTTTACTGGTGAAAACCCACTCGTGGAGCATTGCATTACCCAGAAAACCAGCTAGGATTTTGTTATTGCGCCAGATCTGTTTCAGCCCAAATGCCAGGGTATTTATTAGCTCAGTCTTGACAGCTAATTCACGCAAACTTTCTCCCCTTTGACCTAACTGAAATCAACAAATAGCAGAAGGCTCTTGGAATTGAGGTTGAGTGCATACCCACTGAAAACTCAGTTAATGCTATTGTAGGGTTTCTTTCCTAGACCTTGGGCGCGATTCTCCACTCCCACGCCGGTTGGGAGAATCGCCTGGGCCGCCAAAATTTCCGGGGACGCCGGTCCGACGCCCTCCCGCGATTCTCCCAAGCGGTGGGAACGGCCCGGTCGAGTTTCGCAGGCCGGAGAATCGCCGGAGACACCGAAAATGGCGATTCTCCGGCACCCCTGCTATTCTGAGGCCCGGATGGGCCGAGCGGCCAGGCCAAAACGGCGGGTTCCCCCTGGCGCCGTCCACACCTGGTCGCTGCAGTCGTGGGCGGTGCGTGAATGCTGGGGGGGCGGCCTGTGGGGGGGGGGCGAGGGGGGATCCTGCACTGGGGGGTACCTCAAATGTGGGGTGGCCCGCGATCGGTGCCCACCGATCGTCGGGCCGTCCTCTCTGAAGGAGGACCTGCTTCCTTCCGCGGCCCCGCAAGATCCGTCCGCCATCTTCTTGCGGGGCGGACTTAGAGAGGACGGCAACCACGCATGCGTGGGTTGGTGCCGGCCAACCCGTGCATGCGCGGATGACGTCTGTTATGCGGCGCCGGCCGCGTCATGTATGCGGCGCCGGCCGCGTCATGTATGCGGCGCCGCTTTTACGCGGGCGACAAGGCCTGGCGCGGGTAGATGACACGGCCCCGATACTGGCCCATTGTCAGGGCCTGAATTGGTCGGGACGTTGGGCCGTTCCGCGCCGTCGTGACCCTCGACGGCGCGCCCACTTCGGCGTGGGAGTGGATAATCCCGCTTCTTATTCTAGAGAAAAACATGTAATACAGATACGCTGTATATTTGTTATTGAGGAACAAATTCATCAAAAATCAAGCTGACCACATAGCATGGTAGCAGAGTAGTTAGCACAGTTGCTTCACAGCTCCAGGGTCCCAGGTTCGACTCCCGTCTTGGGTCATTATCTGTGCGGAGTCTGCACGTTCTCCCCGTGTCTGCATGGGTTTCCTATGGGTGCTCCGGTTTCCTCCCACAGTCCAAAGATATGCATGATGTGGAGATGCCGCCGTTGGACTGGGGTGAGCACAGTACAAAGTCTTACAACACCAGGTTAAAGTCCAAAAGGTTCATTTCGATGTCACTAGCTTTCGGAGCGCTGCTCCTTCCTCGGGTGACAATTGTTTGGCATCTTTGAATTTGTCTATTTATATGTTTCTGGAACATACCTCTTCATTCACCTGAGGAAGGAGCAGCGCTCTGAAAGCTAGTGACATCGAAACAAACCTGTTGGACTTTAACCTGGTGTTGTAAGACTTCGTACAAAGATATGCAGGTTAGGTGGATTGGCCATGCTAAATTGCCCTTAGTATCCAAAAAGGTGGGGTGGGGTTCCTGGATTACAGGGATGGGGTGGAGATTTGGGCTTGGGTGGGGTGCTCTTTCCAAGGGCAGGTGCAGACTGGTTGGGCTGAATGGCCTCCTTCTGCACTGTAATTTCTATGAATCTATGATAACCTGGAGCATTCATGGCTTCCAATTATTGTACATTCATAGTATTGTAATTGTAAAAATAAATCAAATTTTTAATTCTCATCTACGCTTTGAATTCATTTCTAGTTGTTGGTTTCACTCGGTGGGTTTAAGTATCTTGTAAAACCCATTGTTTTATTTTCTTTGCAGGCAGAGTTGGAGGCTAAGAAAGCTAAGATGAAAGGTACCCTGATCGACAATCAGTTCAAATGAAGACTTACATGAACTACTGGTGAATTCATCCTCTAATCAGTGCCCAACTAAAACTACTGGTGAATTCATCCTCTAATCAGTGCCCAACTAATCAACTTTAAAGTGATTGTCATTTAATGAACCAGCTGTTAACCTGAACAAGATCATTTATACCTTCCTTCAAGTAATCGGTAGGGAGCAAGGGTGGGTAAGGAGAGGAAAGAATTTGAATGAATAAGGGGCTATCTTGTGTTTGGATGCTTGCTGTTGTACTATTGGGATCTAAACAAGTGCGTTGTATGATATACATCCTAATAAATAGTAGACCAATGTGTTTCAGCACACTGTGTATTTTAATAAATTTTCACTCCCTCAAGCTGCTTTGCACTTCTAACTCCTTAAAATCCTTTGTTTTCAGCTCTCCTATTGCTCATGGTCAATCCGCTCTTCTACAACAAACTAATTTATAGAGAAGCAGAGTTGGCCAAGCTCTGTCATCCTTTGAAAGCACAGCAGAGATGGTGCACTATAGTTGACTTTATTATCCATGGGCTAGGCGAAGAGTTAAAATTACACCGTCCTATTCCTGATTGACACCAAGTGACTTCCACTTGAAGAGTGTGCAGGCATCATGATTGTCTCTGATGCTCCTTGTAGTTGAATAAGATACCAAAATGCACTGCATTAGCTCACGTGAAGAATGGTCTGGTTGCATGCCCATCAGTACCTATTGAACTGTATTCTCACATACATTGGTAGCCTCTTACAGAGGGTGAGAACAGAAATGCTTCCTTGCATCCTACCCTATCCTTTGCCTGTATATTTTGTGGATAAATCTTCCAATTCCACTAACACAATCCACCTTGAATATCTTGTCCCGGTGTTTTTCAAACTTTTTTTCGAGCGACCCATGTTTACAGAATGGCTGACGATCGCGACCCACGCCACATTCACAAAAGATTCTCCATAATTACTTTTTGAAAAGTCACACTCGTTGCCACTTCTGTATTATTGAACGTAAATTTGTAAATTGCGCTGCTGTTTCACCTTAAAGGACAGTCGCACCCTGACACATTGCTAAAGGGTGTAACTCAGGATTATTTGATTATTTTATTTCTTCACATCCATTGTTAGCATTTGGAAAATTGTGTGCAAGCGTTGGAAAGATTAACGGGCTCAGTATTGCACAGTTTTAACAACGTCATGTTCAGCGTTCAAGACCGAACACTATCTTGGATAGGAAATTAAACTCAACTTCAACTACAGAAACAGGAGCCCTAACTGTTGAATGAAAAAGACGGTCAGACAGAATGTCACAGGACGCCTGTCAGTACCGTTTCCCAGGTGAATATGTAACAGACTGAAACATGCTAAAATAAACAATGCTGGGCACAGCTCAGCTGACCAATCTACAAAACATGCAGAAACATTCCATTCCATATAGCTGCAACATTTTACCGGCTCCTGTATACATGTGTAGTTTAATCGCCAGCTATTGCCATCTTTGGCGAACAAGTCAAGCCCCGATAAAGGTAGATGCAAAAGTCCTTGCTGTAGAGGAACCAATTCAGCTGATGGTGTCCATGTCGCCATGCGGCAGAGGCGGATGTTTGGGGATGAGTACCTGGGAAGAGGGAGTGGATAGCGGCGGGGGATGTGATGGAAAAAAAGAAGCGTCCTTGAAGGACAAAAGCCCTGGTGTGAGAGACTATTTTGAAGTGGAAGGAATGGACACAGGGGCTTGTAGGGTTGGAGGTGTCTGAATGTCCAGCTTAATTGAGAGAATGATAAAAGACGCACAGGGTTTGTTCGTGACACACAACTCAAGAAATAATACCGTTCCTGCCGCTGAACACAGTAGCAGGATGGGCCACCCAAAGAGAGTTTTGCATGTCTCTGACTGCGAACTGCCCAACTATACTCGAGCCCAGAGAGGCAAGGAAGTCCACGGCACCGGCTTCTTCATCAGCCTCGCACGGTCATACACTAACGCAGTGAGAATTTACTAAGAGAGAAAATGGTAAACACGGTCAGGTGCCATTTGGGGATCATTTTGATGATTTTTTTTGGCGACCCATGCTACACCATCCGGTGACCCATCCACAGGTCGCGACCCGGATTTTGAAAATCACTGACCTAACCTATGTTGCAACACCTATTCATTTTGTAATTGTAAACTCTTCAAGGTCCACCCTAAGTTAATGTTCCTCCAAAGTGAGTAATATGGACTCTAATCTGCCCTTGTAACATTAAGAGCCACGTCATGTGCAAGGAAACATTTAGATCTGCTCATTTTCCCACTACAAAAAAATATGCTTTAATTAATTTTTAGAAAGTTTAGAAAATAGAAAGTTGAAGACATTTGCTTGTCAATATTTGGTGCATTTTTATGTGAACAGTTGCCTAAAGAACTTCACTGAACACAAAGCAATTGATGAAAATGTGACCACATTGTACGATGGCCAATTTCCAACATTGAGGCTTCAAAGGTATCCTTTGAGAAGATAAAATCAAAAATGCTAGATTTCTGAATTAAAAATATGATAATCAGCAACAGAAAGAAAAGTATTTCCCAGAGGGATCCTCACCAGAGCCATCACCATATTTTCATGTAAAGCTTTCAGTTTCTCCTTCAGATGCTTTGTGTTTCCATTTTCATTTTCATTTCGGTTTAGCTTGAAATATAAGAGTTCAAATGTTTTCCCCTCCCTTAATTCTTAATTTATATCCTTGGGATTGTGTGAAAAATAAGATATATTTATACTTGAAAGTCAAATAAATTGTTTTAACGCAATGGGAGGATTGAAAAAGGAGGGGAGAAAGTGACATTCACACAAACTGCTTTTATTGAGAGATAGAAAAACACTGAGAAGCTGGCTGGGAGCTGCATTGTTCGTCTGTCTAATGAGGCACTGTACATCATATAGAGCTCTCCAATGTTGCCAGTTTTCAGTCAGTTCACTTGTATTTTTAAAAAAAACACATTAATCCCCAGTGTTTTCTATTCTCAAGTGGAACATTCTAACCATTTCACAATAAATCACTTTAAATAAGTTTGATTTATGGCCTTATGTCATGGCTATTGTTTTTGTAAGAAAGAAATACAAGAACACAAGAAATAGGAGCAACAGTAGACCGTACTGCCTGTTGATCCTTCTCCATTCAATAAGATCATGGCTGATTTTGGGCTTCAACTCCATCTTTCTGTCCGTTCCCCACATCCCCTAAGAAACCAAAAGTCTGTTTACAGTATCATAGAATTTACAGTACAGAAGGAGGCCATTCAAGTCTGCACCAGCCCTTGGAAAGAGCACCCCACTTAAGTCCATGCCTCCACCCTCTATTACCCAGTAACCCCACCTGACCTTTTTTGGACACTAAGGGTGGTTTATCATGGCCAATCCACCTAACCTGCACATCTTTGGACTGTGGGAGGAAACCGGAGCACCCGGAGGAAACCCACGCAGACACTGGGAGAACGTGCAGACTGTGACCCAAACTGGGAACCGAACCTGGGACCCTGGAGCTGTGAAGCAACTGTGCTAACCAATGTGCTGCCCCCAACATCCACAACCCCCTGGGTGAAGCAGTTTCTCCTCATTTGGCCCCTTATCCTGAGACTCTGCCCCCCTGTTTCAGATTCCCTGACCAGCAGAAACAATGGTTTGTAACATCCTGGCTCCAAGTGTCATGTGAGAGTACCCCAAAGATACGGTGGGGAATACTTATCTGAGGTTCCCAGGCAAGGGTTTACACGGCACTTGTCCAGAAGTGTTAACTTCCCCAGGACAATTGTGCTGCACTGGGAACAATCCAACAAAGCAATATTGATGGAACATATGAAAACAGCAACGGTAGCCATTGGGAAAGGTTGGGAATCATTTGGCCCCAATAGCCTCGATTAGTCTTTATAGCTGGATCAAATCTTATTGTTTGGATTTACTAGCAAAAGCTTTCTTTTGGCATATTAGTTCATTTCAAAAGTTATGTTTGAAAATAATTCCGTCTTCCTCCTCCATAGTTACTATAAAATGTACTTTTCCATTTCATACTTTATTCTCCTTTCCTGTTGATGCTGACTAGTTGATTGGACTTCCGCAGATTTCAACCACTCCATAGTTTCCAACCCTTGTGGTCATGTTTCCTATAAGGCAATCTATTTTACCATAGGGTTATCACAGCCGTGTTTCTAATTCTACTTCCAATTGAATCATCCTGGAAGATCTGATGGTTTCTCAATCGTACTTTGTGGTGGATAATGGTTGCTCTTTGTCCAGCGTCGTTTGAATTGTGTTAAGATGCACAGCGGTACTCACCAAACCTCATTTGACAGCACCTTCCAAATCCATGACTTCTACCAGGTCAGCCAGATCCATGGGAACACCATCACGTAAAAGTTCTCCTCGAAGCAGACACCGTCCTGACTTGAACTGTATTGTTGATCCTTCACTGTTACTGGATCAAAATCCTGGAACTCCCTCCATAACAGCACTGTGTGGGCCTACCCATAGCACATGGGCAGCAGCGGTTCAAGAAGGCAGCTTCTCACAACTTAAGCGCAATTAGGGGTGGGCAACAAATGGTGACCTTGCCAGTGATGCCCACGTCCCTCGAATGAATATTTCAAAAATCTATTCATTTTATCACCTTTAACCTTTATGAAGTATAAAGTTAATTCGCTGGTTTATTTCAGAAATATCCCGTTGATGTCCAGTGTTTATTTCTCTAGTCAAAAGAAATTGAAAGAGTAGAAACATAACCTTTTGAGAACTCCTTTAATTGGATGGAGAAAACAACCTATATTTAGCTTGTGATAAATATTCAGAGCAAAATGTCAAACTGGGAAGGGAGCAAATAAGTGATATAGACAGGACAGGCTGCATAGCCTCCTGAGCTTTAACCTGCGTTAGCTTTAATAACCTTTATTAGTATTACAAGTAGGCTTACATTAACAGTGCAATGACGTTCCTGTGAAAATCCCATATTCATTGGTATCAAATGAAGTAAGGAGCCGTTGCTGTGTTCTCTTTCTGTTGGTTCCAAGCTGGTTTTGCAAAAGGATCTGAATGCTGGGATTGACACTTGTCAATTTCAAAGAGCTATTGCTGGCATGGATGTAATGGGAAGACTGCCTCCTCTTTTCCCCAAATGACCCAGACTCTAATGGCAACATACAAAATGCAGCCAGAAGCGAGTTCCCTCTACCAGTAATGTACCTGGCCTCCCTCATCCTAGCACTCGCTGCAAAAATATAACAATTTTGCATTTCTCCAACCAGTCCAGCATGGCATTCTTTTTTAAAATAAATTTAGTGTACCCAAATCATTTTTTCCAATTAAGGGGCAATTTAGCGTGGCCAATCCACCCAGCCTGCACATCTTTGGGTTGTGGGGGTGAAACCCACGCAAGCACGGGGGGAATGTGCAAACTCCACACGGACAGTGACCCAGAGCCGGGATCGATCCTGGGACCTTGGCGCCGTGAGGCTGCAGGGCTAACCCACTGAGCCACCGTGCTGCCCTCTGGCATTCCTTTAAGTACGGTGCAGCTATTTTGCTTTGAACCCATGGCCACTTGAAGCTGAATCACCTAAGATTATTTTTTAAAAGGGCTTTACAACCTTACAAAAAGGGCTAGGCTTTCAATCCTACATGACTGGGCTAGGTTTGAAGCATGGTTCCATTGATCAAAGTCTAGCGTGTAGTCTAGTATTCCACCCATTCTCTCAATTGGCTGAATTTAATCCTGCGGAGAATGGTTTGATCAAATGAAATATATTGCCTTTTGTTTTACACCCAGGCATGCTCTGTGGCAGTTACCAAAAATGAGCTATTGTGGGTTGTGAACACTTAGATTATAGACGGGACAAATAAGTCACCTATTGAAACAATACCTTCAACTAGCCACTTGGCAACTCCCACAAAGGTGCACATAAAGATAAACTTTCCGTTGAATGAGGTAATGAGTGTAATCAACTGAAACTCTTGGAAACTGAGCTTGAAAGGAAATTCTAAGCTTCAAAAAAAAGTATTCTTCCAAAATTTAGCTCTCAGTGTTTTCCTTTTTAGCCTTACGTTTTCAAAGGCAGAAAACGGTTCAAAGAGATGTTCGTTCATGGAGAGATTATTGGCAGCCTTGATGTTGCACTGCTAACTGGGCCCAAATAACAGAGAAGCTTTAAAAGGGCAGATGTTTTTCAATTGGTGATGGCACTAAAGTAATATATTTTTGAACTAGATCTAGAAAGAACTTTTGGTGTTTTGTTCTTACTTTTTAAGGGAATATTTTGTGTAAGATTCCCTGCATTTTTAGCTCTTCCCCCCCCCCCCCCCCCCCCCCCATTTAACATGTTAACATGTGTCTGTATTTAAGGTTGTAACATACATTACACTTTAAACATTAATCACTCAGTAAAACATAGCTACCTGTATTAATTAGGTTAAATGCTCAAAGTTATTGTTTGCAGTATGACTCATTCCCAGATATCTATTTGATTTAATTCCATGCCTGTTTTGGATAGAATATGTATTTTTTTCTCTATTCCCAAATATCTCCTCTAATCTATGCAGCAAACATAAATGATGTAAAACAGACTGCCTGTGGACTTGCTAATGACAACATTTTTGGATGAATAATGAGTAGAAAGCTAATTAATTGTCTTCAGAGAGACTTTGACTAATTATGTACAGATTATAGGTTCGTCAAAACCCATGGTGCAGACACCACCAAGACTGACGAACAGAGGAGAAAAAAATCAAGAGAGCTGTTGGATGTGTGTTTTAAAGTCTGTAGCTTAAAGGAAGGAGCAAAGGGACTCTATACTCTTGATGTTGAATACATTTTTATATTTATTCATTCACGGAATGTGGGTGCTGCCAGAATTTAGTGCCCATCCATAATTGCCCATGAGAAGGTGGTGGTGAGCTGCCTTCTTGAACCACTGCAGTCCCCGAGCTGTAGATACAGTTTTGCAAAAGCTCCTTGAGGCAGCACCCGGCAAATGCTGCCTTGGTGTCACGGACAGTCGCTGTCACCTCAACTCTTGAATTTAGCTCTTTTGTCCATGTTTGAACCAAGGTTGTAATGAGGTCAGGAGCTGGGTGGCCCTGGCGGAACCCAAACTGTGCGTCAATGAGCAGGTTATTGTGGGTAAGTGCCACTTGATAGCGTTGTTGATGCACCCTTCCCTGACTTTGCTGAAAATCAAGAGGAGTCTGATGGTGTGATTATTGGCCAGTTTGGATTTGTCCTGCTTTTCCTGTGTAGGACATACCTGGGCAATTTTCCACATTGCTGGGTGGATGCCAGTGTTGTAATTGTCCCAGAATAGGACGTGGGTAGTTCTGGAGCACAGGACTTCAGTACTATTGCTGGAATGTTGTCATGGCCCATAGCCTTTGCATAGGGCCCATAGCGGGAGGCACAGTAGCACAGTCGTTAGCACTGTTGCTTCACAGTGCCAGGGACACAGATTCAATTCCCGGCTTGGGTCACTGTCTGTGCGGAGTCTGCACGTTCTCCCCGTGTCTGCGCAGGTTACCTCCGGGTGCTCCGGTTTCCTCCCACAAGTCCCGAAAGACGTGCTGTTCGGTGAATTGGACATTCTGAATTCTCCATCCGTGGACCCAGACAGGCGCCGGAGTGTGGCGACGAGGGAATTTTCACAGTGACTTCACTGCAGTGTTAATGTAAACCTACTTGCGACACGAATAAAGATTATTATTATTCTAGTATCCAGTGCCTTCAGCCATTTCTTGATATCATGTGGAGTGAATCAAATTGGCTTAAGACTGGCTACTGTGATGCTAGGGACCTCTTAAGGAGGCAGAAATGGATCATCCACTCAACACTTCTGGCTGAATAATGTTGCGAATGCTTCCGTCTTATCTTTTGCACCGATGTGCTTGGCCCTGCTAAGAGTGAGGATGGGTTATTTGTGGAGCCTCCTCTTCCGGTGAGTTGTTTAATTGTTCATCACTATTCACTGCTGGATGTGGCAGGACTGCAGAGCTTAGATCTGATCCATTGGTAGTGCAAACACTTAGCTCTGTCACACCAATGTTCCAGGGCACTGTAGGAATTCCTGAGGGTGTTGCCCGAGGCCCAAATATCTTCAGCTGCCTCATCAATGACATTCCCTCCATCATAAAGTCAGAAGTAGGAATGTTCACTGATGATAGAACATTGAACATTATAGCGCAGTACAGGCCCTTCGGCCCTCGATGTTGCGCCGACCTGTGAAACCACTCTAAAGCCCATCTACACTATTCCCTTATTGTCCATATGTCTATCCAATGACCATTTGAATGTCCTTAGTGTTGGCGAGTCCACTACTGTTGCAGGCAGGGCATTCCACACCCTTACAACTCTCTGAGTAAAGAACCTACCTCTGACATCTGTCTTCTATCTATCTCCCCTCAATTTAAAGGTATGTCCCCTCATGCTAGACATCACCATCCGAGGAAAAAGGCTCTCACTGTCCACCCTATCCAATCCTCTGATCATCTTGTATGCCTCAATTAAGTCACCTCTTAACCTTCTTCTCTAACGAAAACAGCCTCAAGTCCCTCAGCCTTTCCTCATACGATCTTCCCTCCATACCAGGCAACATTCTGGTAAATCTCCTCTGCACCCTTTCCAATGCTTCCACATCCTTCCTATAATGCGGCGACCAGAATTGCACGCAATACTCCAAATGCGGCCGCACCATGGTGTTGTACAGCTGCAACATGACCTCATGGCTCCTAAACTCAATCCCTCTACCAATAAAAACTAACACACCGTACGCCTTCTTAACAACCCTCTCAACCTGGGTGGCAACTTTCAGGGATCTATGTACATGGACACCCAGATCTCTGCTCATCCACACTGCCAAGAATCTTACCATTAGCCCAGTACTCAGTCTTCCTGTTATTCCTTCCAAAATGAATCACCTCACACTTTTCTGCATTAAACTCCATTTGCCACCTCTCAGCCCAGCGCTGCAGCTTATCTATGCCCCTCTGTAACTTGTAATATCCTTCCGCACAGTCCACAACTCCACCGACTTTAGTGTCATCTGCAAATTTACTCACCCATCCTTCTACCCCCTCCCCCAGGTCATTTATAAAAATTACGAACAGCAGTGGCCCCAAAACAGATCCTTGTGGTACACCACTAGTAACTGGACTCCAGTCTGAACATTTGCCATCAACCACCACCCTTTGTCTTCTTCCAGCTAGCCAATTTCTGATCCAAACTGCTCAATCACCCTAAATCCCATGCCTCCGTATTTTCTGCAGTAGCCTACCATGGGGAACCTTATCAAACGCTTTACTGAAATCCATGTACACCACATCAACTGCTTTACCCTCATCCACCTGTTTGGTCACCTTCTCAAAGAACTCTATAAGGTTTGTGAGGCACGACCTACCCTTCACAAAACCGTGTTGACTATCTCTAATCAAATTATTCCTTTCCAGATGATTATACATCCTATCTCTTATAAACCTTTCCAAGATTTTTCCCACAACAGAAGTAAGGCTCACTGGTCTATAGTTACCGGGGTTATCTCTACTCCCCTTCTTGAACAAGGGGACAACATTTGCTATCCTTCAGTCTTCTGGCACTATTCCTGTAGACAAAGATGACTAAAAGATCAAGGCCAAAGGCTCAGCAATCTCCTCCCTAGCTTCCCAGAGAATCCGAGGATAAATCCCATCCGGCCCAGGTGACTTATCTATTTTCACACTTTCCAGAATTGCTAACACCTCCTCCTTATGAACCTCAAGCCCTTCTAGTCTAGTAGCCTGAATCTCAGTATTCTCCTCGACAACATTGTCTTTTTCCTGTGTGAGTACTGACAAAAAATATTCATTTCGCACCTCTCCTATCTCCTCGGACTCCAAGCACAACTTCCCACTACTGTCCTTGACTGGCCCTACTCTTACCCTAGTCATTCTTTTATTCCTGACATATCTATAGAAAGGTTTAGGGTTATCCTTGATCCTACCTGCCAAAGACTTCTCATGTCCCCTCCTGGCTCTTCTTATCTCTCTCTTTAGGTCCTTCCTAGCTAACTTGTAACTCTCGAGCGCCCTAACTGAACCTTCATGTCTCATCTTTACATACGTCTCCTTCTTCCTCTTGACAAGTGTTTTGATTGCTTTAGTAAACCACGGTTCCCTCACTCGACCACTTCCTCCCTGCCTGACAGGTACATACTTATCAAGGACACGCAGTAGCTGTTCCTTGAACAAGCTACACATTTCCATTGTGCCCATCCCCTGCAGCTTTCCTCTCCATCTAATGTATCCTAAGTCTTGTCTCATCGCATCATAATTGCCTTTCCCCCAGATATAACTCTTGCCCTGCGGTATATACCTATCCCTTTCCATCACTAAAGTAAACGTAATCGAATTGTGGTCACTATCACCAAAGTGCTCACCTACCTCCAAATCTAACACCTGTCCTGGTTCATTACCCAGTACCAAATCCAATATGGCCTCGCCTCTCGTTGGCCGATCTACACACTGTCAGGAAATCCTCCTGCGCACATTGGACAAAAACGGACCCATCTAATGTACTCGAACTATAGCGTTTCCAGTCAATATTTGGAAAGTTAAAGTCCCCCATAACAACTAACCTGTTGCTTTCGCTCCTATCCAGAATCATCTTTGCAATCCTCTCCTCTACATCTCTGGAACTTTTCGGAGGCCTATAGAAAACCCCTAACAGGGTGACCTCGCCTTTCCTGTTTCTAACCTCAGCCCATACTACCTCAGTACACGAGTCCTCATCAAACGTCCTTTCTGCCACCGTAATACTGTCCTTGACTAACAATGCCACCCCGCCCCCTCTTTTACCACCTTCCCTGAGCTTACTGAAATATCTAAATCCCGGCACCTGCAACAACCATTCCTGTCCCTGCTCTATCCATGTCTCCGAAATGGCCACAACATCGAAGTCCCAGGTACCAACATTCAGCTCTATTCACAACTCCTCAGATACTGAAGCAGTCCATGTCCAAATTCTGCAAGACTTGGACAATATCCAGGCTTGGGCTGAAAATTGGCACGTAACATTCATGCCACACAAGTGCCAGGCAATTACCGTCTCCAACAAGAGAGAAAATAACCATAGCCCCTTGACGTTTAATGGCCTTGCTAATGCTGAATCCCCACTAATTGTTCAAGTGTCTAAGATGATAGGTAGACTATCATCTGTATATAATATTAGCAGATCATCATCATCTGTATCTGTATTATAAGTTATATGTTTTACTGTTGTAGTTCTAGCATCCAACCAGCAGGTGTTGCGAGTATGCAGGCACGTGACCCGGACGAACCATATGTTCCAGGACAAGGTGTTAGTAAGGAGTTGATAGCAGTCACACATTAGAGTAGCTCTGTAGTATCTTAGTGTATGTTAATAGTGTTAGACCATTATTTCCAACTGTATTAACATTATAGTAACCTTTTAGAGTAGCGTTTGTAATAAATAGCTTTGTTGTAAAAGAAAGTCTAATGTTCTTTGTTAACACTACCACATCAAGATTCAACATCAACATATTCAAAGAATATTACAGTGGTATTTATGTATTTACCTATTGTATAAAAACTAGAAAATTCTGCTATCTGATTACATCAACCCTGATGTAAATTGCCCACAGTGGAGGCAAGTAGAGTGAATTACTGGTAACCATTTATTGAGGTTGTAGTATCCTGAACGTCTGATGGTCACCGAGTAGATTAACAAATAAACTGTTTATTAAGGACAATAACTATTGCAGGGTTTTTCAAACATAGGGTGGGTTGCAGGCGGCTGTCAGGGGGGTCGCGGAGCAATTGGTCATGGTGTTTCCAATTGCAGGAGAAATGCCCAACAGCTTTTAAGTTGAGAATGCTTTTATAATCCAAATGACGGAGCCTTCCCGCCAGAAGCAGCAGCAGAGAACAGTTCACGTGCCCGGCACGTAGACAGGCGTCAAGCACCCTGATTTGGGCATGAAAAAAGGAGGAAAAAGGTTTGAAAAACACTGAACTATTTTACAGAGAGTGAGATAAAGGCTACCGTGCTCCGCAATTCTAAACTCCGAACTGGCTGTAAAGCCCATGCCCAGCCCAAGTTTCTTGCCCTCAGGCCCAATTGGTCGTATGGGTCACATGACACTCTTGAGAACTCACCCTTTTGAAGGGCCACACCACCACATCCCTCCTTTTAAGTCCCTGATTAACACATTACAACACTGAAACTACTTACAATATATAACAAATCAATCTCAGCACAGTTCCTCATAAGGTGAGCCGGCCAGGGAACTTCCTTTTACTTTGGGAGCATCATAATTTACAGTGGCCACATCAGCAGTAGCGGTAACTTTGGTTTGACCCTCACTGGGTTGACTCTCAACTTGCGAAGATACATCCGTACAGTTAATTTCCTCAGTTCCCCCTGAAACATTACTGGGCTCTTGGGGCAGCCTGTTGCAGCATTTCTTTCATCTGCAGCAATATCACTGATAGGCATACTAGGGACGGGCTACCCCACTGGTTCTGTGTG
The DNA here is from genome assembly GCF_047496885.1 of Scyliorhinus torazame. Lineage (NCBI taxonomy): Eukaryota > Metazoa > Chordata > Chondrichthyes > Carcharhiniformes > Scyliorhinidae > Scyliorhinus > Scyliorhinus torazame. The sequence goes on along the minus strand of NC_092711.1, from coordinate 301,243,279 downwards.
TGATTCCTTCTCAAATGGTCCAAGTGTATCTTTACCCTTTTACCTTGGACACTATTTCATAGGACACTGGACCTGTCCTGGCCACGACCATTCCAGGCATCCAATTGGGACCAGCACCAATTTTTTTACAGATAGTTGTGATGTTTCTGCTGTGCATTCTGTTTTACCTCCACCCTTCCCGCCAAATCTGGAAATATCCAACCGTATTCTAATGCCTCTGCCCATTAGCAACTCGGTACATGGAACACCTGTGGTGACATGAAGGTTTGTTATATGGGAGAGCAGGAAACAGGCCAGTTTGGTTTATAGAGCGGCTGATGACTGTTTCTTTGTGGCGACTTTGAATGTTTGGACAACTCTCTCGGCCCGTCCACTTGAAGAAGGGTGGTAGGGAGCGGTGCGAATATGTTGATCATGAAATGTTCATCACTAGTAAAAACAGTCCCATAATCTGAGACCAGCACATCGGGCACCCCGTGGGTGGATGTCTGTCGCAATGTATCTGCCATTGCTGACGAGACCATGGACTTCATCTCGTGTATGTCTAACCACTTGGAGTATGCATCTATGATGAGCAAGAACATGGAACCCATGAATGGGCCTGCAAAATCGCCTCTTTCTGATGCTCTTCATTACCACCTCTGGTGCTTGTTGAGTAGTATGTGTAGGGTCGCCAACATTGTAGAAGGCTTTGGGCTGCCCACCTGCCGGTCCTCTTCCCTTCAGGTGCCCAGAGGCTCTATGGCATGGAGAGGCAGCTGGAGTGAGATCCAGAGGCCCCTCCATCCTCTGGTGCTGACACTCCTGGATTCCCAGTGCCTGCACCATGCAGTTGAAGCCCTGCACGATGGAGCTCACGACCTCAGCCATGGAGGTCATTAGCAGAATAATGGACATCTCTCTCCATAGAGTGCATGTCCTGTGCCAAGGTCTCACTGTGGATGCCACATTGCAGTGTCGGCTTTGTTGCGTAGGAGTGACTGCACTATTTCCTCAGACAGTAGGTGATGGGACTCTTCTAGTCCGAGGAGAGATGCTGTCATCCCTTCTTGATGTTGCAATTCTGTCTTTATAGCTCCAGCCGCGTTGGGACGACCATACCCAGGGTACATCATTGGCCTGGGGCTCAGCAGAGTCCGAGTCTCTGGCATCCCTCTGAGCGCCGGATCCCTGGAACATTTCTTCATCTGCCTGCTGTGGATCTGCTGAGGTCACCTCCTCGATGCTGGTCTCCGGGATGTTTCCCTCGGAGCTGCTCAGTCTCCGGAGGGCGTGAGGATAATTTGGGCTGGTCGGCTGATTGACCTGGGACGAGGGCTAGGGGGTAGCCATTTTGATAGGCCATAGTGTTCACTGCGGCAAAACGGTTACGGACAAGGGGGACAGTACGTCATGGTCAGCGGTGTCCTAGACAGGGCACCGATAGCCCTGGTAAATGCGTATGCACCCAACCGGGATTACACAGAGTTTATAAAAAAGACCATGGCGGAAATCCCTGGCATAGATACGCACTGACTGATCACCGGGGGGGGGGGTTGTAGAACAGGACCCACTGACGGACAGATCAAAGTCCGCAACGGGGGGAAACAACAGGCGTGGCTAGGGAACTGGGAGCATTCATCGAGCATTAGTACATTGATGGGCTGAAATGACTCACCCATTGCCATTGTTACCTAGTTTAACTCTGTATACAAAATAAGAATTACAACTTAAATCCTACAACACTACAGTCAGAGAAGACAAACCTGCTTCCTCGCATGTGAAAGGGTCAAAATCTACTTACAGTTCTGTGGTAGTATGCATTAGGGGTCATGTGGGACTGTGAAGCCGTGATGTCATTGGCTGACAGATCCCGGGTCCTGGTTGGCTGTTGACCTCTAGCTCTGCCCTGAAGGCGGAGTATAAGAACCTGGAGTTCTCCCCCGCAGGCCAGTCAGCCACTGAACTGCGGGGAACAAGTCACGCTTAATAAAGCCTCATCGACTTCATCTCTATTCGTCTCTCGTGAGTCTTTGTGCGCTACAATTTATTAAGCGTGCTTAAAAGAACTATGGAGCTCAGGATCATCCCGGAATGCCTGAGGATCAGCCCCAACGCAGTGAACTCAGCAGCAGTTTTCAAACACTGGCAGACTTGTTTCGAGGCCTACCTCAGAACAGCCCCCGGCCGGGTCACAGAAGACCAGAAACTACAGGTCCTGCACTCGAGGGTAAGCCCGGAAATTTTCCCTCTCATCGAAGACGCAGAGGATTACCAGACGGCGTTCGCAGCACTAAAGAGCATCTATGTTCGCCCAGTGAACCAGATCTACGCACGTTACCAACTCGCAATGAGATGGCAAAGTCCCGGAGAATCGATAGATGATTTCTACGCCGCGCTACTAATTTTGGGACGGGCCTGCAGCTGCCCGCCGGTAAACGCGATGGAACACACGGACATGTTGATGCGTGATGCTTTTGTGGCTGGTATGAACTCTTCCCAAATCCGCCAAAGACTTTTAGAAAAAGAGTCGCTAGGACTCTCAGAGGCACGGGCCCTTGCAGCCTCACTAGATGTGGCCGCGCGAAACGCCCGCACCTACGGCCCCGACCGCGCGGCAGCCCCTTGGGCTCCGTGGACCCCCGTCGCGACAAACCCCCCCCCTCCCCCCCCACCCCACAGGCTTGCGCGGTTCAGACGCCAAGTCGTCCCGGGGGAGCCCGCTGCAATTCTGCGGCCAGGCGAAACACCCCCGGCAGCGCTGCCCGGCCCGCGCAGCGACTTGTAAGAGCTGCGGGAAAAAGGGCCATTTCGCGGCTGTGTGCCGGTCCCGGGAGGTTGCCGCGGTCCCCGGCGAACAAGGATTCCTGCGCGCTTCTAACGCTCCCCAACCACCCCAGCGTCCCATGTACGACCCGCAGGCGCAACCAGTTTGGGTCCCGGCCACCGCTGTCCAGCGCCCCATGTACGACCCGCAGGCGCAACCAGTTTGGGTCCCGACTACCGCTGTCCCCGGAGAACAAGGCGATCTGCGCATTTCTGACGCTCCCCAACCCCCCCAGCGCCCCATGTGCGACCTGCAGGCGCCGCCATTTTGGGTCCCGGCCACCACGAGGGGAGGAGGGGCACCGCCACCTTGGGATCCCCCAGACCTGTGCGACGCATGGGGACGGCCATTTTGTCCACCCCCGCCGCCATCTTGTGACCCCCCCAGCCATGTGCGATGCATGGGGGTGGCCATTTTGTTCACCCCCGCCGCCATCTTGGACGGCAACAACGGACCCCAGTGTCGACGGCTCCACGGGGTTCGAGGAAGAAGCTCAAACACTACGACCACGTCTGGCCTCAATGACGCTGGACCAAGCACGGCCCCGGATGCTCCAGACGACGACAACAACGGTGCTGATAAACGGGCACGTTTGGTCGACTCCGGGAGCACGGAAAGCTTCATCCACCCCGACACGGTAAGACGCTGTTTTTTGACCATCCGTCCCAGTGCGCAAAAGATTTCCCTAGCTGCAGGATCCCACTCCGTAGAGATCAAAGGGTTCTGCATAGTGACCCTAACGGTGCAAGGGAGGGAGTTTAAAAACTACAGGCTCTACGTCCTTCCCCAACTCTGCGCGCCCACATTACTGGGATTAGATTTCCAGTGCAACCTGCAGAGCCTAACGTTTCAATTCGGCGGCCCAATACCCCCACTCACTATCTGCGGCCTCGCAACCCTCAAGGTTGAGCCCCCATCCTTGTTTGCAAACCTCACCCCGGATTGCAAACCCGTCGCCACTAGGAGCAGACGGTACAGCGCCCAGGACCGGACATTCATTCGGTCCGAAGTCCAGCGGCTACTGAAGGAAGGCATAATCCAGGCCAGCAACAGTCCCGGGAGAGCACAGATGGTAGTAGTAAAGACAGGGGAGAAGCAAAGGATGGTCATAGACTATAGCCAGACCATCAACAGGTACACACAACTAGATGCGTACCCTCTCCCCCGCATATCCGACATGGTCAATCGGATTGCCCAATATAAGGTCTTCTCCACCATGGACCTCAAGTCCGCCTACCATCAGCCCCCATCCGCCCAAGTGACTGCAAGTACACAGCCTTCGAGGCAGACGGGCGATTATACCACTTCCTAAGGGTCCCATTTGGCGTCACAAACGGGGTCTCGGTCTTCCAACGAGAGATGGACCGAATGGTTGATCAACATGGGTTGCAGGCCACGTTCCCGTACCTCGACAACGTGACCATCTGCGGCCACGATCAGCAGGACCACGACGCCAACCTCCAAAAATTCCTCCAGACCGCTAAAGCCTTGAACCTCACATACAACGAGGACAAGTGCGTGTTTAGCACAAACCGGCTAGCCATCTTGGGATATGTAGTGCGCAATGGGATAATAGACCCCGAACGCATGCGCCCCTTCATGGAATTTCCCCTCCCGCACTGCTCAAAAGCCCTAAAACGCTGCCTGGGGTTTTTTTCATATTACGCCCAGTGGGTCCCCCAGTACGCAGACAAGGCCCGCCCCCTAATACAGACCACGACCTTCCCCCTGTCGAAAGAGGCTTGCCAGGCCTTCAGCCGCATCAAAGCGGATATCGCAAAGGCCACGATGCGCGCCATCGACGAGTCACTCCCCTTCCAGGTCGAGAGCGACGCCTCCGATGTAGCTCTAGCGGCCACCCTTAACCAATCGGGCAGGCCCGTGGCCTTTTTCTCCCGAACCCTCCACGCTTCAGAAATCCGCCACTCCTCAGTGGAAAAGGAAGCCCAAGCCATAGTGGAAGCTGTGCAACATTGGAGGCATTACCTGGCCGGCAGGAGATTCACTCTCCTCACGGACCAACGGTCGGTAGCCTTCATGTTCGATAATGCACAGCGGGGAAAAATTAAGAACGACAAGATCTTAAGGTGGAGGATCGAGCTCTCCACCTTCAACTATGAGACCATGTATCGTCCCGGAAAGCTGAACGAGCCGTCCGACGCCCTATAGCACATGTGCCAACGCACAAATTAACCGCCTCCAAACCCTCCACGAGAACCTCTGGCACCCAGGGGTCACTCGGTTCTACCACTTTATAAAGTCCCGCAACCTCCCCTACTCTGTGGAGGAGGTCCGTACAGTCACAAGGAACTTCCACATCTGCGCAGAGTGCAAACCGCACTTTTTCAGGCCGGATGGTGCGCTCCTGATCAAGGCTTCCCGTCCCTTTGAACGCATTGGTCTGGATTTCAAAGGGCCCCTCCCCTCCACCGACCGCAACACATACTTCCTGAACGTGGTTGACGAGTACTCCCGTTTCCCCTTCGCCATCCCCTGCCCTGACATGACAGCGGCCACAGTCATTAAAGCCCTTAACACCATATTCACACTGTTCGGTTGCCCCGCATACGTCCACAGCGACAGGGGGTCCTCCTTTATGAGTGACGAGCTGCGCCAGTTCCTGCTCAGCAACGGTATAGCCTCGAGCAGGACGACCAGCTACAACCCCCGGGGGAACAGGCAGGTAGAGAGGGAGAACGGCACGGTCTGGAAGACCGTCCTACTGGCCCTACGGTCCAGGGACCTCCCAGTTTCACGGTGGCAGGAGGTCCTCCCGGACGCTCTCCACTCCATCCGGTCGTTATTATGTACTAGCACTAACCAAACGCCTCATGAGCACCTCCTTGTCTTCCCCAGGAAGTCCTCCTCTGGAACGTCGCTGCCAACCTGGCTGGCGGTCCCAGGACCCATCCTGCTCCGAAAACATGTGCGGGTGCACAAGTCGGACCCGTTGGTCGAGAGGGTTCGCCTCCACGCGAACCCGCAGTACGCTTTCGTGGAGTACCCCGACGGCCGACAGGACACCGTCTCCCTGCGAGATCTGGCGCCCGCCGGCAACACACACACACCCCGACACCAATCACCCCCTCCCTGCCACCGGCGCACCCCGCAAGCGCCCCCTTCCCGGGGGGATCGGTCCTCCTCCCAGGTCCGACCAGAAGTGAAGCGGAAGCAGAAACCGTAAGGCTCCCGGAGACGACAACACGGGAACAAACACCACCACCGGGGCCGAGGCGATCGACGAGGACGACCAGACCGCCCGACCGACTTGTGGCATCAATGTAACACTACTATATTGTGGACTGTAACGAGAACGTTTTCCTTTTCCCCCCTTTTACTGTAAATAGTTCAAAACAAAAAAAAAAAAAACCTCTGTACATGCAAAAGTTTTCCTCCCAGGACCAGCCTTGTAAACCCTTACCACCATACGAAGCACCACCCCGCCGGGTTCATTTTTAACAAGGGGTGAATGTGGTAGTATGCATTAGGGGTCATGTGGGACTGTGAAGCCATGATGTCATTGGCTGAAAGATCCCGGGTCCTGGTTGGCTGCTGACCTCTAGCTCCGCCCTGAAGGCGGAGTATAAGAACCTGGAGTTCTCCCCCGCAGGCCAGTCAGCTACTGAACTGCGGGGAACAAGTCACGCTTAATAAAGCCTCATCGACTTCATCTCTATTCGTCTCTCGTGAGTCTTTGTGCGCTACAAGTTCATATCTGAACTCAAAACATTGAACACTGACACCATTTTGTTTTGAGAATCTCGTCTATTATGTTGTAGTTTGTGCACAAGGCAGAGAAACAAACTTCAAGAAAATGCCAGTTATTTTAATATTAGCCAAACTCAGAAGTCTACCCTCTCCAGCAATGTAAACTTTCACCTCTTGTGGCAGCAGTTCTAGTGTTTTATGGCATTTCAATCGTGAGATGAGTAAAAACCTGTGATTCATAGGGAGTTCTTGTACTCAATGCCACAATGTTTCTCCAGAACATTAGCAACAATATATAATTATAATCTTTATTAGTGTTACAAGTCGGCTCACATTAACACCGCAATGAAGTTACTGTGAAAAGCCCCTAGTCGCCACATTCCCGGCGCCTGTTCAGATACACTGAGGGAGAATTCAGAATGTCCAAATTACCTAACAGCACTTCTTTCGGGACTTGTGGGAGGAAACCCACACAGGCAGGGGGAGAACGTGCAGACTCCGCACAGACAGTGACCCAAGCCGAGAATCGAACCCGGGACCCTGGTGCTGTGAAGCAACAGTGCTAACCACTGTGCTCCCATGTCCAGTTCTGTGTATAATGTAATTGTATATCATGAGCCTTTTCCACCCACAGTAGGAGTAATACAGAATTTCCTCATTAATGGCGCACTTAGATTGAATCATTAACGTACTGAGAGTCCATGCTAAAACTTAGAGACAGTAAACACGCAGTGACAGCATGATCCTTATAGCATAGATCAGAGACAGGCAATTAATTTTCTCACTCATGAAATGCAATGATTTGTTTCGAAAACATAAATGAGCTGGCTAATAATGTGTGTCTAACCTAAATACAGGCAGAGGGCCATTGGCATAGATAGTGTGACGAGCAACAGAGATGTGTCTTGGTCAGGTTTTAAGCATTGTTCACACAGGTTAGGGCTGAAGTTGCTTTGGATACAGACAGTTAAAATGACATAAGGTAGCTGGTATGAGCATTGGAGGGTGGGCTATGCCTGGACATTGTAGTGGAGGGATAATGGTGTGATTGGTCCAGGCATGAGCACTAGTAATGGGCAGCTATTGATGTATTTGAGCATGAGAGTGGGCAGGGTAGAGAAGGGTTAGTGTTTTGTCTGAGCTGAATATGGATAGCAATGGATTAGTGCTTTATTTGAGTTGGGTATCAGCAGTATAGAGGAGGGTTAATGCTATGCCTGAGCTAGATATGCATGTGTCATGGGCCAGGGTTTAAAAACTCCAAAGTATTATGGAGTTCACCTGACCTATAACTTTTTATGTTGAATTTGACTAGGGTGAGCACAAGAGCCTACTCTTCAGGTGTTATTCAACAGTCTTCCTAGACACTTTAATCAAAATAAGCTTTATTTTACGAACTTAGTTAACATTTATATAAACCAAACAGCAAGAATTTTTATCAATTACAAACATAAAGATACCCCACAGCTACAGTAATCTATGTGTAACTTAATGAATTCCCCCTTAACTGTTCCAATTCAAAAACAAAATTCCATAAACCAAAAAACCCTTTTCAAGGGCGTGGCCCAGCACACTGCATTCGCACTTGAATAAGAATGGCTTTCCCTGAGATTTTGACCCCGTCTCACCAGCAGATGTAAACCCTTCCGGAAAGCAGACTATATCTAAAGCCACCACCGAGGTGATTTTTTACTGGAACAGATATTCAAAGTGAAAATAGAAAGACAGGAACAAAACACTTCTTTCTCCCTGAGTCCACAGCAATCAAATCTGAAAGCGAAAGTAAAACAGCTCACAAAGCTTTAGCCCAGCTACACCCACACAATGACATAGCTGAAGCCATGTGATAAGACAAAAACCTTTCTTAAAGTCACTCCCATGACACATGGCAATGGATTAATGCTGTATTTGAGCTGGGTATGGGCAGGATAGAGGAGGGTTAGTGCCGTGCCTGAGCTGGGTACAGGAGAAGGTGTCTTGTCTCAAGGCTCAGCATTTGCCTAATTAAAAAGGGTTCATGATATGGGGAGAAAATACATGACAAGGAACATCTTTGGGGAAAATGATAAGCTCAGAACAAGAAAGAGGTGGGATAGGCTCAGAGTGAAAAATACAGCAAAGGGTTACTTTACAAAGGTAAGAAAGAGGAAAAATAAACTCAGAAGAATAAGAAATAAAAGGAAGAAAGGACTGAGCCCAGGGAGACTGATAAAAAAGGTAAAAGCACATGGGATCCAGGGTACTGTGACAAGTTGGATCCAAAATTGGCTCAGCGGTAGGAGACAGAAGATGGCGATAGAAGGCTGTTTGTGTGACTGGAGGCTGGTGTCCAGTGGCGTACCACAGGGATCAGTACTGGGTCCCATATTGTTTGTGATATATATAAATAATGTGAAGAAAATGTGTGTGGGGTGCGGTGATAAATAAGTTTGCAGTTGACACGAAGATTGGCCGGTGGCTGACAGTGAAGAAGAGGGGTCTTGGGTGCTTGTCCACAGGTCTCTTGAAGGCAGCAGGATAGGTTAATAGGGTAGGTTTTAAGGCATGCGGGACACTTGCCTTAATCAGTTGTGGCATTGATTATAAGAGCACAGAGGTTACGTTTGTACAGGAGTTTGGTTAGGCCACAGCTGGAGTACGGTGTTCAGTTCTGGACATCGCATTATATAGGAAGGATGTGATTGCACCGGAGAGGATGCAGAAGAGCTTCACCAGGGTGTTTAACTATGAAGAGAGGCTGCATAAGCTTGGGTTGTTTTCGATGGAGCAGAGAGAGCTGAGAGGGGACCTGATTGAGGTGTATAAGACTGTGAGGGGCATGGACAGGGCTGATAGAAATCAGCTGTTCCCCTTAGTTGAAGGTCGATAACAAGAGGGCATCATTTTAAGGTGAAAGGCAGGAGGAGGTTTAGAAGGAATTTAGAGGGTGGTGGAAATCTGGAATGTGCTGCCTGGGAGGGTGGTTGAAGCAGGAAAACTCACAATCTGTAACAACTACTTCTATGAGCACTTGAAATGCTAGAACATTCCAGGCTATGTATTGAGTGCTGGGAAGTGGGATTAGTGTAGATTTAGAATATTTGTTTATCTGTGCAGTCTTGATGGACCAAAGGGCCTCTCCTTTACTGCATGATTCCATGATTTTTGATACAGGCAGGCAACTATGAAACAGCACAGACGCAATTAGAACATTTTTGCAGATATTCATTTTGTTTTACTGTGTGTTTTAGATTCTGATCTTATAATCAGTTACTACTTCTCATGTTACAATGACGGCAATTGTTGATGCCTGATATAAACAAGCTCAGTAATCCTGAAAACATAACCATTAAAACAGAGAGCTCACGCATACAAAGACTCTACTGCAGAGATGTGTTGGTGCCAATGTGTCCAACATAGAACATACAGTGCAGAAGGAGGCCATTCAGCCCATCGAGTCTGCACCGACCCACTTAAGCTCTCACATCTACCCTATCCCCATAACCCAATAACCCCTCCTAACCTTTTTGGACACTAAGGGCAATTTAGCGTGGCCAATCCACCTAACCTGCATGTCTTTCGGGACTTGTGGGAGGAAATCGGAGCACCCGGAGGAAACCCACGCAGACACGGGGAGAAAGTGCAGACTCCGCACAGACAGTGACCCAGCGGGGAATCGAACGTGGGACCCTGGCACTGTGAAGCCACAGTGCTATCCACTGTGCTACCGTGCTGCCAATGACAGGGAGCAAAGACACACATCCTGAGCCGTTATAAACACCGCCTGTTTTATGGCCTCTTCGGCAGGTGGCCAATCAAATCATTTAGAAGCCTAATTCTCAGATTTTAATTAGGATCCTTCGCCTGTTGAAAGACCGTTTTGTGAAATTGGATGAGCCTAAAACCTGACTCGCCACATGCTAATCTCACTTTGAGGGGCAGCACGGTGGCGCAGTAGTTAGCACTGCTGCCTCACAGCGCCGAGGGCCCGGGTTCCATCCCAGCCCTGGGTCACTGTCTGTGTGGAGTTTGCACATTCTCCCCGCGTTTGTGAGGGTCTCACCCCCCACAACCCAAAGATGTGCAGGGTAGGTGGATTGGCTACGCCAAATTGCCCCTTAACTGGAAAAAAAATGAATTGGGTACTCTAAAAATAACTTTGCAACTTGTGGGTTCTGATCAGTAAGGACACTGCAGAAGCTTTAATGAAATGAAACCCTGTCCATGCCCCTCACAATCTTATACACCTCAATCAGCTCTCCTTTCAGCGAGGTCAAGGTGGCTTGCTGATTTGTCATTTTAGGCTGCTGGATAATTTTTGGCTGTTTATTTTTTTGCCCTCTTCCTCACATCTGCAACTGATTCCTCACCCAGTTCGCCTCTCTGCCACTGGACTGGCATCTCGCTGCTCTGGCTTCTTCTGCCAGCCCCTGGAGTGGACACACTGTTACATCTGTACCACTGGATTCCTGCCCCTTTCCGAATGAAGGTGAAGGACTATTGAATTTCAGTCTAAATATCACCACACGCTAATTTAATAAAATGCAATAACATCTTTGAAGAGTGATATAGGATTTTCTAAGCCCCTTAAAAATCTGAGAGTGAACGCTTAACGAAGTGCTGCTGAATTGGATATTTAAAATAAATTCATGTCACAAGAATGGCAGGCTGAATGTCAGCAGGTTCACTAAACCTGCAACAGAAACATAACTCAGCCCTTGTCTCCAAGGATGACCGACTGCTCAGGGATCCACACTGGGTGTTCACGGCTTCTGCAACTTTCTCACCTATGAGCACACCAATTGACAGGCTGCTCACTCGCTACTCCACCTGAATTCTGATCCTGACTCTTCCTCCCTGCCCTTCAAGGAAGAGAGAAGTTTAAAAAGAAACTAAACGATAAGGAAAGGGAATGAGAAAAAGAGAGTAAAGGAAAAGCGGAAAGTTTGAAACAGAGTGACGGTCACGAAGGAGAGAGGAGAAGACATACAAATAAAAGAATCAAATCACACCATCTGAGCAAATCGATCAAATAAAATGAGAAACAAAATGGAAAGCTGCTCAATATAAGACAGTGACCCCCCCCCGTCCTCTTCGTCAGACCTGGGCCTTCTGTCAGTGAGCAGGATCTCGAAGCCCACCCTCTCCATGACCAGTAAGTTATACATTTCCCCCCTTTTTACCCCTCCAGCTTGCTCAAATTCCTATTCCCAGATGAAACTCGGTTCCCCTTCCCCTTTCACTGTCCTCAAATCCTTCAGTTCGGCTAATACTCTGCATGGCCGCAGGGCAAATTACCCCCATAAATCCTAAACACCCAATGCTGAGGTGTTTTCAGGGTACCTATATGAGCAATCATTGATGACACTATGTGAGCAACAACTGTTCTTGGGGTTGTTCTGACATCTTGAAGCTTAATTGATTGCCCCCCCCCCTGATGCTGCTGACCTTTACTGCTCTCCTAGAAAGTCGAGGAACGGCTGCCACCTCTGAGAGAAACCCGTCATGGACCCCTCAAGGCAAACTTTATCTTCCCGAGACTGAGAATCCCAGCCATGTCACTAACCCAGGTCTCTACACTCGGGGGCTTCAAGTCCCTCCACATTAAAAGGATCCGTCTCCGGGCTACCAGGGAGGCAAAGGCCAATACGTCGGCCTCTTTCGCTTCCTGAACATCTGACACACCAAAGATCGCTCTCTCTGGACTCAGCACCACCCCCGTGCCTAAGATCTTGGACATTGCCTTAGCAAATCCCTGCCAGAATCCCTTAAGAGCTGGGCATGGCCAGAACATATGGACATGATCTGCAGGGCTTCCCGCACACCTTGCACTGCATTCACACTGATGACCATATTCAGGGATTGAGTGGCCACCTGCATGGACGTGACAATTAACAGACTGCAGGTTCCTGACCAACGGCCTGCGCACTCAAATTGTCAGTTTAAATAGGATGGAGGAAAGCCTTTCCTTTCCCATTCATTGCCTCACTGAAGTGCAACAAAGTGCTTTCCAGTTCTTGGCTAGCAGTAAATTGTGGAAGGATCATGGGGGTAAAACAAAGAGAGGCACATGGAAGTCAGGACAGGTGCTGGTTTTCTGCAGAAGCCTCACAGAGCCTTTGCCTCGGGCATCTGAGTAACCAGAGCTGTGAGCAAGCAGCTGGCTTCCTGCTCTTCCAAAGCTATTGGAGTAACACTGTGTACGGGTAGTAGAAAAAGGAAGAAACAATTTATGTAGTAAACAAGCGCACTTAAGCATTTAAATATATCTTAATGCGTCCACTTTATTGTCATTGTCAAGCACGTCAAACTCTATTTCTAGTTTCCACTGTTCAATCATCTCCACTGTTGCTTCTCACCTGCCAAGTGGACATCAGCCTTGCGATAAATGGTCAGAGAGTCATAGAGACCTACAGCACAGAAAAGGCCCTTCAGCCCATTGTCATAATATCCACTCATGTATATACTGAGATGCAGACAGGCAGTGATTGACACACAGTATAACCAATGAACACACACAACACATAACAACCAATCACCAGACAGGACACCACCACTATAAAGCACACAGGGCATTAAGGCTCTTCCTCTCTCTACAGGACACAGCTACTAAGATAGTGAGAGCGCACAAACCAGTGAGCACTATCCAGTTGCAGTCAATGTTGAACCAACTTACTGAACACATCATGGTACCAGAGTGCTATTAATCCTAATGAACCTACCTCGAGTGCATCTGCAATGACCAGCAAGCAGCCATCCAGCTGGAAAACATCCAGCCTCCTTCGCAACTCCGGATCTCCGGCAACCTCGGCGCCAACTGGAAAGTCTTCAAACAAAAGTTCCTCCTGTACATCGAGGCCTCCGACCTCGAGGCAGCATCGGGATGTCAGAAAGATCACGCTGATCCTGTCGACTGCGGGGGACCACGCCGCCCACATCTATAACTCGCTTAATGTTTGCTGATGGCGAAGACAAGACAAAGTTCAAGACAGTTCTGCTGAAATTCGACAGTCACTGCGACATTGAGGTGAATGAGAGCTTTGAACGGTACATCTTCCAACAGAGGCTTCAGGGTAAGGATGAACCTTTTCAGCCCTTCTTGACCCATCTCCACATCCTAGCGCAGTCATGTAATTATGAGTCGACAACTGATTTCATGATCCGGGATCAGATCGTTTTTGGGGTCCAGTCCGACTCCCTGCAGGAACAGCTCCTCAAAATCAAACAGTTGACTCTCTCCGTCACCATCGAAACGTGCGTTGTCCATGAGCATGCCAGAAATCGCTACTCGCGCATCAGGGCGGCAGAAACTGCAAAACTGGCCTCCCACAAGGCAGAAAGGGTGCAGGAAATAGCAAAAATGCAAGGCCTGAGCATCGAGGAGAGTGGCCATTTCGCGCGCTTTTCTCGGGTCCCCACGCATGCGCGCTACGACCGGGAGGATGATGAGGCCGAAGACCCTGCGGCGCATGCGCGAACGTCGGCCGACCACACTGCGCATGCGCGATGGCGCACGGAATGTGCTGACGTCAGTGTCATGACATGTCCAAATTGTGGCTCCGCCCATTTAAAGCAGCAATGTCCAGCCAAAGGCAGGCGATGTCTACAGTGTGGAAAGCCTGGCCACTACGCGGCTCTCTGCAGGTCCGCTCCACCAAACAACAGCCAGCGATCCCAGCTGCAGCGCAGACGTGTCTGCTGCGTACAACAAGGCTTGCAGGATTCTGATCCAGACAGCCCAATGGACACCGATGCTGACTGCCTCGAGTCTCCATATCGGGTGGGCATCATCACCACATGCGTGTTGGTCTCTACCGTGCCTGCCAACAGCCTTTCGATCCTCAGTGTGGATCCTGACGACGAGTGGGGTGCCGTCATCACGGTCAACCAGTCTCGCATCTGATTTAAATTGGACACTGGCGCGTCTGCGAACCTCATATCACAGTTGGACCTCGACAGCATCCAACACCAACCTAGCATTCTTCCACCAGCCTGCCAGCTCCTTGACTACAATGGTAATGCCAGTGGATCATGTCAGCTAGGTGTATCTCACAAGGCAATCAAGGCAACGTTGAGATTCGAGATCGTCCGGCCTGACAAGGCATCCCTGCTCGGTGCTCGCGCATGCAAACTCCTAAATCTGGTCCAGCAAGTCCATGCCATGTCCTCGACACCGGCGACTGCCTCGCCCAATGCGAATCTCCAGGCTGAGATAGACGACATTCTCACGCAATATCACAATTTGTTTGATGGGGTGGGCACGCTCCCATATCACTACAAGATATTGCTCAAGCCGAATGCCACCCCAGTCATCCATGCACCACGCCGGGTGCCGGCTCCTCTCAAGGATCGTCTGAAAACACAGCTACGAGAGCTCCAAGGCCAGGGCATCATCTCAAAGGTCACGGAGCCCACAGACTGGGTCAGCTCCATGGGCTGCGTCAAGAAACCCTCTGGTGAACTCCGCATTTGCATTGATCCCAAAGACCTGAATCGCAACATCATGTGAGAGCATTGCCCGAACCTGAAGTGTGAAGAATTGACCTGTGAGATGGCTCATGACAAATTCTTTACCAAGCTGGACGCCTCCCGTGGCTTCTGGCAAATTCAGCTGGATGAGTCCAGTTGGAGGATGTGCACTTTTAACACTCCATTCGGCAGGTATTGCTACAACCACATGCCTTTTGATATCAAATCAGCTTCCGAAGTATTTCATCGTATAATGGAGCAAATGATGGAGGGCATCGAGGGGGTGCAAGTCTATGTGGACAACATGATCATCTGGTCCACGACGCCCGAGGATCACATTGCTCGCCTCAGATAGGTTTTCCAGAGGATTCATGAAAATGGCCTCCAGCTCAACAGGGCCAAATGCTCATTTGGTCGGTCAGCTATCAGGTTTCTGGGTGACCACATTTCACAGCAAGGTGTGCAACCTGACGCCGACAAGGTGCTGGCAATCAATGCCATGAAGACCCCAGAGGGCAAAAAGGCGGTCCTCCGCTTCCTCGGGATGGTAAATGTTCTCGGAAAATTCATTCCCAACATGGCATCCCACATCACGGCCCTCTGGCATCTCGTTAAAAAGTCGACAGTGCTCCAGTGGCTTCCCGCACATCAAGCGGAGTGGCTTGAGCTGAAGGCGAAGCTCATCACAGCCCCAGTACTGGTGTTCTTTGACCCAACCAAGGATGCCAAGATATCCACAGACGCAAGCCAGGACGGCATTGGTGCGGTGCTCCTCCAGCGAGACGATTCCTCGTCTTGGGCTTCAGTGGCATATGCCTTCAGGGGCATGACTCTGAACGAACAACGATATGCCCAGATCGAAAAGGAGTGTCTGGGTCTCCTGACAGGAATAGTCAAGTTTCATGACTACGTATACGGTCTGCCGAAGTTCACGGTGGAAACAAACCACAGGCCTTTAGTCCACATAATCCAGAAGGATTTAAATGACAAGACACCTCGGCTGCAGCGAATTCTTCTTTGTCTCCGCCAATATGACTTAAAACTCGTCTACACACCGGGCAAGGAGCAGATCGTCGCGGATGCCCTATCCCGATTCATCACCATGCCGTGTGAACAGGGCGACTTCATTCGCCACATTGAGGTACAGGTGCAGTTGTGTGCCAGCAACTTCCCAGCCACTGATGAACGAGTTGTCCAGATACGCAAAGAAACTGCCAAAGATCCTCTACTGCAGCGTGTGACACAATACCTTGACCATGGCTGGCAAAAGGGGCAGTGCCCCCAGTTCTTCAACGTTAAGGACGAGTTAACGGTTGTCGAGGGGACCCTTCTTAAACTAGATAGAATCGTCATTCCCCAAAGCATGCAAGCCATGGTGCTCAGACAGATCCATGAGGGTCACCTTGGGGTCGAAAAATGTTGACGCAGAGCTCGGCAGGCAGTTTACTGGCCTGGCATCAGCCAGGACATTGCCAACGCGGTCCTCAACTGCACAACATGCTAGAAGTTTCAACCAGCTCAGCCCAAGGAAACACTGCAACAGCACAAGATCATGACTTCTCCGTGGTCCAAGGTGGGGATAGACCTCTTTCCCGCAAATGGGATTGATTACGTGCTCTTGGTCGACTACTTCTCCAGCTACCCGGAAGTGGTGAAACTGTTGGACCTCACGTCCAAGTCAGTGATTAAAGCCTGCAAAGAGACGTTTGCCAGGCACGGCATACCACTCACAGTAATGAGTGACAACGGCCCATGTTTCTACAGCCAAGAGTGGTCCGACTTTGCACGATCCTACCACTTCAGTCACATCACATCCAATCCCCATTACCCGCAATCAAACGGGAAGGCCGATAAAGGGGTCCATATTGTCAAGCGGTTGCTGTGCAAGGATGCAGACTAAGCCTCGGACTTCAACCTGGCGCTGTTGGCATACAGGGCAACCCCTCTGTCGACTGGTTTGTCTCCGGCGCAGCTGCTCATGAACCGCAACCTGAGGACGACTGTTCCCGCCATCCATGTTCCAGACCTTCACCGCCTCACGGTGCTGCAGAAAGTGCAGTGATCCAGGGACCAGCACAAGATCACGTATGATGCTCATGCCAAGGATCTACCTGCTCTGGCTCCAGACGATGTTATTCATGTCCAGTTGCCTGAGGGAGGTTGGTCAGCCCCAACAATTGTCGTCAGGCAGGCTGCCCCCAGGTCCTTCGTTGTCCAAATGGCTGATGGCTCCATTCTACGGCACAACAGGAGGGCGCTATGAAAAGTTCCCTGCCCACCGCCTGGCCGCACTTCTCCGCATGTCATCATGCCGCCTCAGGACATCTCGCCCCACGTGGCCACCGATCTGCAGCGATCCCGCCTGTTCACGAGGCCACCGACATGGCAGCAATCCCGCCTGTCCAAGTGCTGGCGTCCCCCCCCCTCCACCTCTGAGGCGGTCGACAAGGATTCGTCGCCAGCCACAAAGACTGAATCTATAGACTTAAATCTTGTAAATTTTGTTCAGTTTGCTCTGTATCTGCACGATAGACACCTTCCCATGTACATATGTTCATTCACTCACCACTTGTATATAATCATGCATGTATATATATATAGCCACGTTCCAAAATTTACTTCAAAAATGGGAGATGTCATAATATCTACTCATGTATATAATGAGATGACTTCCGGGTGCGGCGATGACCAGCTGAGTCGCACGTTTCGGCAGCTCCCGGTGGAACGGACTTTTGGGCTCTTGATAGGAGCCCCAACGGCAATTTTAACGGCTAAAAACACCGTGCGGTAAACCAGAAGGGTGTTCCCCCTGGACACGGATGGAAAAAGGAGAGGAAAGTGGCCGGATTGCAGCGGATCCTTTGGAACAACGGCAAGGAAGGCAAGCAGAAACCAAGATGGCGTCGGAAGGTGGCAGTTTCATATGGGGCCCTGAACAACAAGAGTTCTTGAAACGCTGCGTGGAGGAGATAAAAAAGGAAATGAAGAAAGAGTTGTTGGCCCCGATATTACAGGCGATTGAAGGGCTGAAAGAGGAACAAAAGACCCAGGAGCAGGAGCTTCGGGTCGTGAAGGCGAAAGCAGCAGAGAATGAGAACGATATACAGGGCCTGGTGGTGAAGTCGGAGATACAGGAGGCACACCAGAAACGATCTGTGGAGAGGTTGGAGGCACTGGAAAACAACGCAAGGAGGAACAACTTGAGGATTCTTGGCCTTCCTGAAGGTGTGGAGGGGGCGGACGTCGGGGCATATGTGAGCACGATGCTGCACTCGTTAATGGGAGCGGAGGCCCCGACGGGTCCGTTGGAGGTGGAGGGAGCATACCGAGTTATGGTGCGAGGATCGAGAGCAGGAGAAACTCCCAGAGCCATAGTGGTGAGATTCCTCCGTTTTAAGGATAGAGAAATGGTCCTTAGATGGGCGAAGAAAACTCGGTGTAGTAAATGGGAGAACGCGGTGATCCGCGTTTATCAAGATTGGAGTGCGGAGGTGGCGAGAAGGAGGGCGAGCTTTAATCGGGCCAAAGCGGTACTTCACAAAAAGAAGATAAAATTTGGAATGCTGCAACCGGCAAGACTGTGGGTCACATATCAAGGGAGGCACCACTACTTTGAGACGGCGGATGAAGCGTGGACTTTTATTGTAGAAGAAAAATTGGAATGATTGGATTATGAAAATGAACGTTTGGACAAAGTGGTGGGGCGAATGGGGGGGGGGGGCGAAGAGGGGTTTTATGTTTTAATCCTGCGGTATGGTAACTTTTCTTTCTCCCACAGGTGGTGATGGGGGGAGGTGGGGAGGGAGAGGAGATGGGGCGTTGGCCATGGGAGGCGGGGCCGAGGGAGAGGCGCGGGCTTGGTTCCCGCGCTATGATAATTATGGCGGGAATAGAGAAGCAGGAAGGAGGGGGCGTCGCACGGTGCGAGCCGTGATCACGGGGGGAAGCCGAGGTCAGCCAGAGTTTGCTGACTTCTGGGAGCAACATGGGGGGAGTAATTACGCTAGCGGGGGGTCTAGCAGGGGGGGGGGAGGGGGGAATTACTGGGTTGCTGCTGCTGGGGAAAGGGGGGAGTGGGTACGGGAAAGGATGGGCGGGGGGGCACCGTCTGGGAGAGATACAGCTGCGTGGGAACTGGGTGAGAAGCTGGAAAAAGATGATGGCTAACCGGCAAGGGGGGGGGGGGGTGGGAAGCCCCCCAACTCGGCTGATCACGTGGAACGTGAGGGGGCTTAACGGGCCGATAAAGAGGGCACGAGTACTCGCACACCTTAAGAAACTTAAAGCAGATGTGGTTATGCTACAGGAAACGCACCTGAAACTGATAGACCAGGTTAGGTTGCGCAAAGGATGGGTGGGGCAGGTGTTCCATTCGGGGCTGGATGCGAAAAACAGGGGGGTGGCTATATTAGTGGGGAAGCGGGTAATGTTCGAGGCGAAGACTATAGTGGCGGATAACGGGGGCAGATACGTGATGGTGAGTGGCAAATTACAGGGAGAGATGGTGGTTTTGGTAAACGTGTATGCCCCGAACTGGGACGATGCCAACTTTATGAGGCGAATGCTAGGACGCATCCCAGACCTAGAGACCGGAAAGCTGATAATGGGGGGAGACTTT
This sequence comes from Scyliorhinus torazame, assembly GCF_047496885.1. Classification (NCBI taxonomy): domain Eukaryota; kingdom Metazoa; phylum Chordata; class Chondrichthyes; order Carcharhiniformes; family Scyliorhinidae; genus Scyliorhinus; species Scyliorhinus torazame. Next base: position 301,223,699 of record NC_092711.1, on the reverse strand, counting down.
AACACGGTGTTGGAACCAAGGCTGGATAGGTCGAAGTCCAGGACTGGTAGGAGGCCGGCAGCAGCCAAGGTGCTTAAGGATTTTATGGAGCAGATGGGAGGGGTGGACCCGTGGAGATTCAGTAGACCTAGGAGTAAGGAGTTCTCGTTTTTCTCCTATGTCCATAAAGTCTATTCACGCATAGACTTTTTTGTGTTGGGTAGGGCATTGATCCCGAGGGTGAGGGGAACGGAATATACGGCTATAGCCATTTCGGATCATGCCCCACACTGGGTAGACTTGGAGATAGGGGAGGAAACAAGAGGGCGCCCACCCTGGAGAATGGACATGGGACTAATGGCGGATGAGGGGGTGTGCCTAAGGGTGAGGGGATGCATTGAAAAGTACTTGGAACTCAATGACAATGGGGAGGTTCAGGTGGGAGTGGTCTGGGAGGCGTTGAAGGCGGTGGTTAGGGGGGAGCTGATATCAATAAGGACACATAAAGGGAAGCAGGAGAGTAAGGAACGGGAGCGGTTGCTGCAAGAACTTTTGAGGGTGGATAGACAATATGCGGAAGCACCGGAGGAGGGACTGTACAGGGAAAGGCAAAGGCTGCATGTGGAATTTGACTTGCTGACTACAGGCACTGCAGAGGCACAATGGAGGAAGGCGCAGGGTGTACAGTATGAATATGGAGAGAAGGCGAGCAGATTGCTGGCACACCAATTGAGGAAAAGGGGAGCAGCGAGGGAAATAGGGGGGGTGAGGGACGAGGAAGGAGAGACGGAGCGGGGAGCGGAGAGAGTAAACAAAGTGTTCAAGACATTTTATAAAAAATTGTATGAAGCTCAACCCCCGGATGGGAGGGAGAGAATGATGGATTTTTTGGATCGGCTGGAAATTCCCAAGGTGGAAGAGGAGGAAAGGGTGGGACTGGGAGCACAGATCACGGTAGAAGAAGTGGTGAAAGGAATTAGGAACATGCAGACGGGAAAGGCCCCGGGACCGGACGGATTCCCAGTTGAATTTTACAGAAAATATTTGGACTTGCTCGCCCCGCTACTGATGAGGACCTTTAACGAGGCAAAGGAAAGGGGACAACTGCCCCCGACTATGTCAGAAGCAACGATATCGCTTCTCTTAAAGAAGGAAAAGGATCCGCTACAATGCGGGTCCTACAGACCAATTTCCCTCCTCAATGTGGATGCCAAGGTCCTGGCCAAGGTAATGGCAATGAGAATAGAGGAATGTGTCCCGGGGGTGGTTCATGAGGACCAAACTGGGTTTGTGAAGGGGAGACAGCTGAACACGAATATACGGAGGCTGTTAGGGGTAATGATGATGGCCCCACCAGAGGGTGAAACGGAGATAGTGGTGGCGATGGATGCCGAGAAAGCATTTGATAGAGTGGAATGGGATTATCTGTGGGAGGTGTTGAGGAGATTTGGGTTTGGAGAGGGGTATGTTAGATGGGTGCAGCTGTTGTATAGGGCCCCAGTGGCGAGTGTGGTCACGAATGGACGGGGATCGGCATATTTTCGGCTCCATAGAGGGACAAGGCAGGGATGTCCTCTGTCCCCATTACTGTTTGCACTGGCGATTGAGCCCCTGGCGATAGCGCTGAGAGGTTCCAAGAGATGGAGGGGAATACTTAGGGGAGGAGAAGAACACCGGGTATCTTTATATGCGGATGATCTGCTACTATATGTGGCGGATCCAGAGGAGGGGATGCCAGAAATAATGCGGATACTTGGGGAGTTTGGGGATTTTTCAGGGTATAAATTGAACATGGGGAAGAGTGAGCTGTTTGTGGTGCATCCAGGGGAGCAGAGTAGAGAAATAGAAGACCTACCGTTGAGGAAGGTAACAAGAGACTTTTGTTACCTGGGGATCCAGATAGCTAAGAATTGGGGCACATTGCACAGGCTAAATTTGACGCGGTTGGTGGAACAGATGGAGGAAGATTTCAAGAGATGGGATATGGTAGCATTGTCAATGGCAGGGAGGGTGCAGGCGGTTAAGATGGTGGTCCTCCCGAGATTCCTCTTTGTGTTTCAGTGCCTCCCGGTGGTGATCACGAAGGCTTTTTTCAAAAGGATAGAAAAGAGTATCATGGGTTTTGTTTGGGCCGGGAAGACTCCGAGAGTGAGGAAGGGATTCTTACAGCGTAGTAGGGATAGGGGGGGGCTGGCACTACCGAGCCTAAGTGAGTATTATTGGGCCGCTAATATTTCAATGGTGAGTAAGTGGATGGGAGAGGAGGAAGGAGCGGCGTGGAAGAGATTAGAGAGGGCGTCCTGTAGGGGGACCAGCCTGCAGGCTATGGTGACAGCCCCATTGCCGTTCTCACCAAGGAACTATACCACGAGTCCGGTGGTGGTAGCTACACTGAAGATTTGGGGACAGTGGAGACGACATAGGGGAAAGACCGGAGCATTGGGGGGGTCCCCGATAAGAAACAACCATAGGTTTGCCCCGGGGGGAATGGATGGGGGATATGGAATGTGGCAAAGAGCAGGTATAACGCAATTGAAAGATCTATTTGTGGATGGGAAGTTCGCGAGTCTGGGAGCGCTGACTGAGAAATATGGGTTGCCCCAAGGGAATGCATTCAGGTACATGCAATTGAGGGCTTTTGCGAGGCAACAGGTGAGGGAATTCCCGCAGCTCCCGACACAAGAGGTGCAGGACAGAGTCATCTCGAAGAAATGGGTGGGGGACGGTAAGGTGTCGGATATATATAGGGAAATGAGGGATGAAGGGGAGACTATGGTGGACGAACTAAAAGGGAAATGGGAAGAAGAGCTAGGGGAGGAGATCGAGGAGGGGCTGTGGGCAGATGCCCTAAACAGGGTAAACTCGTCGTCCTCGTGCGCCAGGCTAAGCCTGATTCAGTTTAAGGTATTACACAGGGCACATATGACTGGAACACGGCTCAGTAAATTTTTTGGGGTGGAGGATAGGTGTGCGAGGTGCTCGAGAAGCCCAGCGAATCATACCCATATGTTTTGGTCATGCCCGGCACTACAGGGGTTTTGGATGGGGGTGACAAAGGTGCTTTCGAAAGTAGTAGGAGTCCGGGTCGAACCAAGCTGGGGGTTGGCTATATTTGGGGTTGCACAAGAGCCGGGAGTGCAGGAGGCGAAAGAGGCCGATGTTTTGGCCTTTGCGTCCCTAGTAGCCCGGCGCAGGATATTGCTAATGTGGAAAGAAGCCAAGCCCCCGGGGGTGGAGACCTGGATAAATGATATGGCGGGGTTCATAAAGTTAGAGCGGATTAAGTTCGTCCTAAGGGGGTCGGCTCAAGGGTTTACCGGGCGGTGGCAACCGTTCGTCGAATATCTTGCGGAAAGATAGATGGGGGAAAAAAGAAGGCAGCAGCAGCGGCCCAGGACTTGGGGGGGGGGGGGGGGGGGGGGGTGGCCTGAGACAAGGCAGTTGCCAATTAGGGCTAGTTTTTATTTTTGTTATTTAATATTTATTTATTTGTTGTTGTTTTCTTTTGTTCTTGTTTAAATAAAAAAGGTCATTATTATCTGTATTGTTATAATGTTGTGTAAAGGATGCACAATGTACTGTGTTGGTTGACCAAAAATTTTCAATAAAATATTATTTTTTTAAAAAAATGTATATAATGAGATGCAGCCAGGCAGTGATTGACACACAGGATAACCAATGAACACACACGACACAGAACAACCAATCACCAGACAAGACACCACCACTGTAAAGCACACAGGGCATTAAGACTCTCCCTCTCTCTACAGGACACAGCTACTGAGATATTAAGAGTGCACAAGCCAGTGAGCACTGTCACCGTGAGGTAGAGAGTTAGTCTGGTCAAGCCAGTAGGAGGTTATCAGTTAGATTGATAGAGTGTCAACCCACAGCAGACTATGTACAGCAATCAGGAAGTTCAATAAAACAGTGTTGGACCATCTCCTGTGTCAGAAGCCTGTTTCTAGTTTCACTGCATCCAGTTGCAGTCAACGTTGACCCAACTTACTTCACACATCACCCATCCCATCTGACCCGGTATAAAAACCTAACTATTCTAATCCCATTTTCCAGCACTTGGCTCAGACCCCTTTATGCCTTTGCTTCGAAAGTACACATTTAAATACTTTGTAAATATTATTAGCGTGTCTACCTGCACCACCCTTTTAGGCCATGAGTTCCAGATTCTCACCACCCTCGAGGTGAAAAGGTTTTTCCTCACATCCCCTCTAAACCTCCTGCCCCTTACTTTAAATCTATACCCCCTGGTTATTGATCCCTCGACCATGGGGAAAGACTTCTTCCTGTCTACTCCATCGATGCTCCTCGTAATTTTATACATCTCAATCCTCTCTCCCCTCAGTCTCCTCTGCTTCAAGGAAAACAATCCCAGTCTATCCAATCTCTCTTCATAACTAAAACTCTCCAGCCCAGGCAACATCCTGGTAAATCTCCTCTGCAACCTTTCCAGTGGCTATCACGTCCCTCCTAGAGTGTGGATTGCAGAACTGCACACAAGACTCTCGCTGTGGCCTCACCGACGTTTTAAGGGGGCAGGTTTAGTGCAGTTGACTGAATAGCTAGTTTGTGATGCAGACTGACGCCAAAGGCGGGGGATCAATTCCCATAACGGCTGAGGTTATTCACGAAGCCCACCGTCTCAACCTCGCCCCTCGCCTGAGGTGTGGTGATCCTCAGGTTAAACCACCACCAGCTCTCCACCGCAAAGGGGAAAGCAGCCTACGGTCACTGGGACTATGGCACAAGAATGGTTCCAGGGAGGAAAAACCTCAGTTGTGAAGAGAGTTTGGGACTGTTCTCCCTGGAGAGGGGAAGGTTAAGAGGGGATTTGATACAAGTGTTCAAAATCATGGTGGGCTGGTCAGAGTAGATAGGGAGAAGCTCATAAAAGGATTGAGAACGAGAAGGCGCAGATTTAAAGTGATTTGCAAAAGAAGCAAATGTGATGTAAGGAACAGCCTTTTTCACACAGTGAGTGGTTCGGATCTGGAATGCACGGCCTGGAAGTGTGGTGGAGGCAGATGCATAGAACATAGAACTGTACAGCACAGTACAGGCCCTTCAGCCCACGATGTTGTGCTCAACTAGTCTGAAACTAAGATCAAATCAACCTACTCCCAATTGAGGCATTCAAGAGGGCATTAGATGATTATGTGAATAGAAACAATGTGCAGGAATACGGGGGAAAGGCAGGAGAATGGCACTAAGTTATGATGCTTGTTTGGAGAACTGGTGTAGATATGATGGGCCAAATGTCCACCTTCTGCACCGTAACAATTTTGTGAATCTGAAATCACACGGAAGCTGTGAAAACACATTCTCAAGTCCTTCAGCAAAGGCTTTTGATTTAGGCAAGGAAGTAGCTGTGCTGTTTCAGTCTTGAAAGGCTTCCCAGCCTGTCAATTTCAAACAGCCATCAAACCACCCTGTGCTCTCGCCTCGTTGACCCTGGAGCATTTTACAAAGCCTAGGAAACTCCCCCTGCTGGCTGTTAAAGTCAAAATGTAGTGTTCAATCTCCAGTCAATTTGTTTTAATTTAAATCGTTGAATCAATTGTCCCACAGGGGCTTCCACATCCATCTAAAATAGCACCTCACCTCTCCCCCAGTACCATCCAAAATCCGGCTGAAAAGAGAAGAGAATTCGACCTAATAAGTTTTGAAATCAAATTCATTATTTCGACACTATTCATACAGTGTGGGGCTCCCATTTTACTTTATTGGAGTCGAAATTCAGCTGGCACTGTTCCACTGATTGACAGATTTTATTTTGCTCCCTGAGTGGACAGATGTAGATGGATATATTAATTAATCAGAGATCAAGTAAGTGCAATTACTCTGTCCATGTCTGTTGATTATTTAAAAGATATTTTAATGCAAACATCCATCTCCTTGGCTGTCAGTGCTTTCCCCGCTCAGACTGGATCACAGCTGCTTTACTGTGTTTACAAATATTAACTCAGTCCAGAGAGCTGGAAAACAGGAAGATACACCAGATTGTGTTAGTGCCCACAGTCTGACCCACTGCACATGAATAAATCGGCTCCGCTCCAGCACATTTATTCTGTCAGACAGGGTCTGAGCATACCTGCAGAGGATATCTTTTGTAAAATAAATAATTCTTAAATCATTTTTTTACAGAGTAAGTGGGGCAAGATTGAGACGGTGGGACTTCATGAATAACCTCTTGCCAAACCCACTCACCTGCTGCCTCCTCTTAGTTGGTGCCAAATGCAAAATGCCTGTCACTGTACCCCAACAGTGCTCGATATTCCACGTCCCTGGAGCACAAATCTGAGTTTTCCATCGTGTTCAGCGAGAGAAGCTGCAACTCCAGATGTTCACATTAGTACCAACTTCAATCTGCAGAAGCAAGACACAGAGATGAACAACAAAGGTGTCACACAAGTTGGACATAGTTTTTTGCATACATTTAGAGTACCCAATTATTGTTTTTTCCAATTAAGGGGCAATTTAGTGTGGCCAATCCACCTAACCCGCACATCTTTTGGGTTGTGGGGGTGAGATCGACGCAGACACGGGGAGAATGTGCAAACTCCACACGGACAGTGACCCAGGGTGGGGATTCGAACCCGGTTCCTCAGCGCCATAGGCAGCAGTGCTAACCACTGTGTCATGTGCCAGCCAGGACACATTTAAAAAATGTGTTTTATTCCAAACGAATATGAAAATTTACAACACATAGATAATTCGGGAAACAGACTTCCCAACACACAACTATACAGTTTGTACAAACTTTTCCCCTTTTTCACCCCCCCCTCACCCCTCAGCCCCTGCTCCGAACAACTCATCAAACATGGTTATGTACATCCCCCACCTTGCCTCAAAACCTTCCGCAGAACCCCTTAACTCATATTTGATCTTTTCCAGCCAAAGAAAGTCAATTAAGTCACCTTGCCAGGCCGCTAGCCCCGGTGACATTACTGACCGCCACTCCAATAAGATTCATTGGCGGGCACTCAGAGATGCAATGGCCACAACATCAGCCTTCCTCCCCTCCATCAGCCCCGGCTTCTCCGATATCCCAAATATTACCACCAAAGGGTCCGGCTCAACCTCCTCCCCCACCTTCCTTGCGAGGACCACGAACACTTCCGCCCAGAATCTCTCCAACTTTTCGCAGCCCCAGAACATATGTGTGTGATTCAGTTGTCCCCGCCCACACTTCTCACACTCATCTGCCACCCCTGAAAGAAACCACTCATTCATGCCCACGCCATATGTACCCTGCTTACGACCTTGAACTGTATCAGGCTCGTCCTTGCGCACAAGGAGGTCGCATTTAACCTTCGTAGTGCCTCAATCCATGCTCCCCAGTTTACCTCCCCTCCCAGCTCCTCTACCCACTTCTTCTTAATCTTCACTACCCGCTCACCTCCCTGTTTTCCCAGCCAACTATATATGTCTCCGATCCTGCCCTCTCCTTCCACATCCGGAAGCAGCAGTCACTCCAATAGGGTGTACCTTGGCAACCTGGGAAACTCTTTCCAAACCTTCCGCGCAAAGTCCCTTATCTGCAGTTACCTCCACTATCTCGCTCATTAGCCGTTCATAATCCTCCCTCCTTTCTCTATCCGCATGACCCTTGAATGAGATGATCTCCCCTCAGACTACCGCTTTTAGTGCTTCCCAAAATGTGGCCGCCGACACCTCCCCGTTTTGGCTGAAGACTGGCACCTGTGATTCTGGGGTCCTCTGGAGAAGACCAAAATGGGTCATCCACTCGGCATTTGTGGCTGAAGATTATTGCGAATGCTTCAGCCTTGTCTTTCGCACAGCAGAGGGCAGTAGAGCGGAGCTGCTGATTGGCTGTTGCGGGGAGAATTTGCATCCCTGCATTGCGGTCACTGCATCCATAAAGTGTACCTGAGCAAGACACCTTAGGTGTTCAAGGCAAGCATCCAGCAGAGGGCAGTAGAGCAGAGGTGCTGATTGGCTGTTGTGGGAAAGATTTGCATCCGTGCATTGCGGTCACTGCATCCATAAAGTGTACCTGAGCAAGGCACCTTAGGTGTTCAAGGCAAGCATCCAGCAGAGGGCAGTAGAGTGCAGCTGCTGATTGGCTGTTGCGGGGAAAATTTGCATCCGTGCATTGCGGTCACTGCATCCAAAAGGTGGTTTGTGGAGGAGCTGTTGTCAAGTGACAGCTAACCAAAAAAAAGACAATCACTGTAAGGATCCCAACCAAGTAAAGATCAAGAGGGAGACTCGAGGGCAGGTAGAAGTAGAGAGAAGTTGAACTGTGACGTCACAGCCTGCAGGTAAGTGATTGGCTGTGACTGGTAAGTAGTTTTTCTTTTCCCTGAGGTGTTATCGTGTGGGCCGAAGTGGTTGCTGAGTGAGTGCTTGCTGAGATGGGGACTACATTTTTTAAAAAAAACTTACTGTTGGGAGTGTAAAAATAGCAGGAGATCCCAGACCCGTGTTATGCTCCTCTTGCTCAATGTGGGAGTTCAGGGACGCGGCCGATGCCCCTGACTCCTTCATGTGCGGGAAGTGTGTCCAGCTCCAGCTCCTGTTAGACCGCTTGACGGCTCTGGAGCTGCGGATGGACTCACTTTGGAGCATCCGCGAAGCTGAGGAGGTCGTGGATAGCACGTTCAGTGAGTTGGTCACACTGCAGATTAGGATTGGTAAGGGAGACAGGGAATGGATGACCAAAAGGCAGAGAAAGAGCAGGAAGGCAGTGCAGGTGGCCCCTGCGGTCATCTCCCTCCAAAACAGGTATACCGTTTTGGATATTGTTGGGGGAGATGACTCACCAGGGGAAGGCAGTAATAGCCAGGCTCATGGCACCGTGGCTGGCTCTGCTGCATAGAAGGGCTGGAAAATGACTGCAGGGCTATAGTCATAGGGGGTTCAATCGTAAGGGGAGTAGACAGGCGTTTCTGTGGTCGAAAACGAGACTCCTGAATGGTATGTTGCCTCCCTGGTGCAAGGGTCAAGGATGTCTCAGAGCGGTTGCAGGACATTCTGGGGGGGGAGAGGGTGAACAGCCAGTTGTCATGGTGCATATAGGCACCAACGATGTAGGTAAAAAAACAGGATGAGGTCCTACAATCAGAATTTAGGGAGTTAGGAGATAAGTTAAAAAGTAGCACCTCAAAGCTAGAAATCTCAGGATTGCTACCAGTGCCACAAGACAGTCAGAGTAGAAATTCAAGAATAGTCAGAATGACTACGTGGCTTGAGAGATGGTGCAGGAGGGAGGGGGTTCAGATTTTTGGTACATTCGAACCGGTTCTGGGGGCGGTGGGACCATTACAAATCGGATGGTTTACACCTGGGCAGGACTGGAACCAATGTCCTAGGGGGTGCTTTTGCTAACACTGTTGGGGAGGTTTTAAACTAATGTGGCAAGGGGATGGGAACCAGATTAGGAAGTTAGAGGTCAGTAAAGAGGCAGCAACTAAAGCCAGTAAGGTACTAGAGAATAAACTCAATGTGACTAAGGGGAAGAGTAGACAGGGAAGAGATAATGAACACAAAGGGATAGGTGGTCTGAGGTGCATTTGTTTCAATGCGAGAAGTGTAGCAGGTAAGGCAAATGAAGCTAGGGCTTGGATTAATACCTGGGAATATGATGTTATTGGTATTACTGAGACTTGGTTGAGGGAAGGGCAAGACTGGCAACTAAATATCCCAGGGTATAGATGCTTCAGGAGGGATAGAGAGGGAGGTAAAAGGGGGGAGGAGTTGGATTACTGGTCAGAGATTATATCACAGCTGTGATTAAGGAGGACACGATGGAGGATTCGAGCGCTGAGGCAATATGGGTAGAGCTAAGAAATAGGAAGGGTGCAGTAACATTATTGGGAATTTACTACAGGCCTCCCAAATGCGAGCGTGAAGTAGAGGTACAAATATGTAGACAGATTATCGAAAAATGTAGGAGTAATAGGGTGGTCGTGATGGGAGATTTTAACTTCCCCAACATTGAATGGGACTCATGTAGTGTTGGAGGCGTAGATGGAGCAGAATTTGTAAGGAACATCCAGGAGAGTTTTTTAGAGCAGTATGTAAATAGTCCAACTCGGGAAGGGGCCACACTGGACCTGGTATTGGGGAATGATCCCGGCCAGGTGGTTGAAGTTTCAGTCGGTGATTACTTTGGGAATAGCGATCACAATTCCGTAAGTTTTAGAATACTCATGGACAAAGACAGGAGTGGTCCTAAAGGAAGAGTGCTAAATTGGCGAAAGGCCAACTATAACAAAATTCGGCAGGAGCTAAGGAATGTGGATTGGGAGCAGCTGTTTAAGGGTAAATCCACATTTGAAATGTGGGAGTCTTTTAAGGAAAGGTTGATTAGAGTGCAGGACAGACATGTCCCTGTGAAAATGGGGGATAGAAATGACAAGATTAGGGAACCATGGATGACGGGTGGAATTGTGAGACAAGCTAAGATGAAAAAGGAAGCATACATAAGATCTAGGCGACTTAAAACTGATGAAGCTTTGGAGGAATATCGGGAAAGTAAGACAAATCTCAAACGCGCAATAAAGAAGGCTAAAAGGGGTCATGAAATATCTTTGGCTAACAGGGTTAAGGAAAATCCCAAAGCCTTTTATTCGTATATAAGGAGCAAGAGGATAACTAGAGAAAGGATTGGCCCACTCAAAGACAAAAGAGGGAATTTATGCGTGGAGTCAGAGGAAATTCTTAATGTGAGATTCTTAATGAGTACTTTGCATCGGTATTCACCAAGGAGAGGGACATGACGGATGTTGAGGCTAGGGATGGATGTTTAAATACTCTAGGTCAAGTCGGCATAAGGAAGGGGGAAGTTTTGGGTATTCTAAAAGGCATTCAGGTGGACAAGTCCCCAGGTCCGGATGGGATCTATCCCAGGTTACTGAGGGAAGCGAGGGACGAAATAGCTGGGACCTTAACAGATATCTTTGCAGCATCCTTGAGCACGGGTGCGGTCCCGGAGGACTGGAGAATTGCTAATGTTGTCCCTTTGTTTAAGAAAGGTAGCAGGGATAATCCAGGGAATTATAGACCTGTGAGCTTGACGTCAGTGGTAGGCAAACTGTTGGAGAAGATACTGAGGGATAGGATCTATTCACATTTGGAAGAAAATAGACTCATCAGTGATAGGCAGCATGGTTTTGTGCAGGGAAGGTCATGTCTTACAAACCTAATAGAATTCTTTGAGGAAGTGACAAAGTTACTTGATGAGGGAAGGGCTGTAGATGTCATATACATGGACTTTAGTAAGGCGTTTGATAAATTTTCCCACGGCAGGTTGATGGAAAAAGTGAAGTTGTATGGGGTTCAGGGTGTACTGGCTAGATAGATAAAGAACTGGCTGGGCAACAGGAGACAGAGGGTAGTGGTGGAAGGGAGTGTCTCAAAATGGAGAAAGGTGACTAATGGTGTTCCACAGGGATCGGTGCTCGAGCCACTGTTGTTTGTGATATACATAAATGATCTGGACGAAGGTATAGGTGGTCTGATTAGCAAGTTTGCAGATGATACTAAGATTGGTGGAGTTGCAGATAGCGAGGAGGACTGTCAGAGAATACAGCAAAATATAGATAGATTGGAGAGTTGGGCAGAGAAATGGCAGATGGAGTTCAATCCAGGCAAATGCGAGGTGATGCATTTTGGAAGATCTAATTCAAGAGCGGAATATACGGTCAATGGAAAAGTCAAGGGGAAAATTGATGTACAGAGAGACCTGGGAGTTCAGGTCCATTGTACCATGAAGATGGCAACGCAGGTCGATAGAGTGGTCAAGAAGGCATACAGCATGCTTGCCTTCATCGGACGGGGTATTGAGTACAAGAGTTGCCAGGTCATGTTACAGTTGTATAGGACTTTGGTTAGGCCACATTTGGAATACTGCGTGCAGTTCTGGTCACCACATTACCAGAAGAATGTGGATGCTTTGGAGAGGGTGCAGAGGAGGTTCACCAGGAGGTTGCCTGGTATGGAGGGTGCTAGCTATGAAGAAATGTTGAGTAGATTAGGATTGTTTTCGTTGGAAAGGCGGAGGTTGAGGGGGGACCTGATTGAGGTCTACAAAATTATGAGAGGTATAGACAGGGTGGATAGCAACAAGCTTTTTCCAAGAGTGGGGGTGTCAATTACAAGGGGTCACGATTTCAAGGTGAGAGGGGGAAAGTTTAAGGGAGATGTGCGTGGAAAGTTTTTTACGCAGAGGGTGGTGGGTGCCTGGAATGCTTTGCCAGCGGAGGTGGTAGAGGTGGGCACGATAGCATCATTTAAGATGCATCTAGACAGGTATATGAATGGGCGGGGAACAGAGGGAAGTAGATCCTTGGATAATAGGCGACAGGTTTAGATAAAGGATCTGGATCAGCGCAGGCTGGGAGGGCCGAAGGGCCTGTTCCTGTGCTGTAATTTTCTTTGTTCTTTGTTCTTTGTTCATACATGCTGGGCTCCTCCATCATTGAAGATGCGTTCATTGTAGAATCGCTTAGCTCTGTCTATTACTTACTGCTTATGCTGTTTGGTACACAAGTAGTCCTGTGTTGTAGCTTCACCAGGTTGACACCTCAATTTTCGGTCTACCTGGTGTTGCTCCTGACATGCCCTCCTGCACTCTTCATTAAGTCAATGTTGATCCCCTGGCTTGGTGGTAATGGTAGAGTGGGGGATGTGCTGGGCCATGAGGTTGCAGATTGTGTTGAGTACAATTCTGCTGCTAATGGCCCACAGCACCTCATGGGTGCTGTAATAACCCCCATGAGGCCCACAGGGATACCCTGATCTTCCCTGTTATTCAACAGGGGCTCATAAGAACTTAGTATAAAGGCCGGCCCGGACAGGGACCGGCATGTTGGTTGTCTCAACGGGACTGTACTCTGTAAATACATTCGCTGTATGACTTAGCCAGAACTAGGATTTATTAATGTACACGTGGTAAGGTAATGATCAGATACAGACCAAGTTATCATAGAGTTCCATTACACTCTCCTGGAATTACCCTTATGTGCGACTGTCCTCATGTACGTCTCACAACCTTCACCTGGTAGCCGGATGTCCCCTGACTTATATCTGACGCCACCTGCTAGTGGGAGGTCACACTGCTGAGTACATGGCCACTTGCTTGTGGGAGGTCATACAGCTGAGTACATGGCCACCTGCTGGTGGGATGTCACACTGCTGAGTGCATACCACCTGCTGGTGGAAGATCACACTGTTTAGTACATGTAATATTATCTGCAGGCATATCACCACACCGTGCTCTGAACTTTCATCTCCTCATGCAGGCAAAATTCACAACTCACCCCATCGAACTATCCAACTGAGACAACAGGATCTCCCACTAAAGCCAAGCTACCTCCCTTTCAGGCAACATTCATTCTCAGGAGGGCAGCACGGTGGCGCAGTGGTTAGCACTGCTGCCTCACGCCGCCGAGGTCCCAGGTTCAATCCCGGCTCTGGGTCACTGTCTGTGTGGAGTTTGCACATTCTCCCCGTGTTTGCGTGGGTTTCGCCCCCACAACTCAGAGATGTGCAGGTTAGGTGGATTGGCCACGCTAAATTGCCCCTTAATTGGAAAAAACAAATTGGGTACTCTAGATTTATTTAAAGAAACATTAATTCTCAGGCACTCTCCCACTCACCCTTCCTCTTCCCCACCCTTTCTCCAAAAGCTGCAAAATGTTCTAAAGATTTCTGTATTCCAGTAAATATGGAGCAGAAAATCATCTTTTCGTTATCCCTGCATGGGATGTGGGTGTCACTGGTAAGCACCAGCTTTGTTGCCCAACTCTAATTGCCCTTGAATGGAGTGACTTGCTAAGCGATTTCAGAGAAGCAATTAAAAGGCAACCCCATGTAGCCGGTCACATGTAGAGCAGGTTAGGATGGCAGAATTCCTTTCTCAAAAGGACATTAGTGAACCACATGGGTTTTTATGACAATGTGATCATTAAACTGTTAATTCCAGATTTCTTTTTATTGAATTCAAATACCTCCACCTGGTGGGATTCGAACCCAGGTCCCCAGAGCACTACTCTGGGGTCTCTGGATTACTAATCCAGTGTCAATACTCCCACACTATCACCACCTCCCCCAATTCCCAACAGATGGGGGGCCTTATTAACAGAAATCCACACAAAAAATGGACAGAATCTGTCCATTAAATATTATCAGAGATTTCGCTCAAACAATCCCAGCTAATTGAGGCCGTTACCTTCTGCTTTACACTCTATTTAATCCAATTAACATATAAATTAAATATCTGAAAGTCTTGCTGGGTTTTTAGAAAATCAGATCATTTTCCACCTTCGGCAAAACTTTCATTAATTAGAATCATGTATTGCTCTGCCAGCTTCACTCTCATTTTTTAAATGTTAAATAAATCTCAATTATTTGCAGTTATCTGTGTCTGTAACACTAATAGGATCAAAGAAGCGTGACATGCAAAATGATTCCCATGGTGTGAATGGGAATTAATGAAGACAAGAAATGTATTTTTCACTTGCTTTTGCCATCTTCTTTTAATAACAATGGCATTAAGAATGTTACACAGCAGAGGCCTCGATGAGATATCTTGATTGAGGACACTTCAGTGTAATTTGTAAATACACTATTGAGCAAAATCTCTGCTCACTCACATACATGATAAGACCCTTTAACATAACTACTTCTTGTACATCATGGGGCCTCAGAGACAGGCTTTGTCAGGATCACTGAGGAAGAAATAAAAGACTCGGAGTCTGACACGTTTCTTCCTCGCTTGCTGCCAGGCTCTTGTACCGGGTGAGATGGGTGCATTCTCTCTGCTACTTATTTTGATGCTGCTGCACAAAGATTAAGGAACATTACAGCACAGGAACAGGCCCTTCGGCCCATCAAGCCTGCGCTGATTGATGCCTCCTTTCTCCAAAAAGAGATCATCCTTCCCTTCAGCATCTCCAGAGCATTCCTGGAAAGATACCATTCATGATGTTAATCTTTCCGCAGCTATTCGTACCCTCCAGAAGCAGCACAGTTTTAAAGCAATCAACAGCCCCTACAACTGCAATGAGATAATGCGTCTCTTTGCTTCAATTGCTTGATACAGGCAACACTATATTTTTACACACCCTCTCATTGTTTTATGAGCAATTACATAGATTTTACAGCATGAAACAGGCTTATGTCCCTCCCGGACCTCCATCTATACTATTTCATCTCATCCTATCAGCATAACCTTCTGTTCCTTTCTCCCTCATTCAGGTGTCTAACTTCCCTAATACATCTATGCCATTTGCCTCAACTATTTGATGTGGAAGAAAGTTCTACTCCAGGTCGTTCCTGAATTCCTGATAGGATTTATTAGGTTCCTACCTTACAATCGGTGAGGCTGCACAGTGGTTAGCACTGTTGCTTCACAGGGCCAGAGAACCAAATTCGATTCCCGGCTTGGGTCACTGTCTGTGTGGAGTCTGCACGTTCTCCTTGTGTCTGGGTGGGTTTCCTCCGGGTGCTCCGGTTTCCTCCCACAAGTCCTAAATGACATGCCATTAGGTGAATTCGACACTCTGAATTCTCCCTCTGTGTACCCAAACAGGAGTGTGGCAACTAGGGGATTTTCACAGTAACTTCATTGCAGTGTTAATGTAAGCCTACTTGTGACAATAATAAAGATTATTATTATTAATGCTTAGCTATCAGAGAACCATCTGGATCAACTGACAGTTCATTCATCCCAGTGCTAATATTCGCACACAGTAGAAGCTGTATCTTCAATGAAGACATGCATTAAACCTGCATCTCAAAATGACTCAAATTTAAAAGCTTTAAAATACAATGAAAGTTCCCTTTACATCATAAATCCTCTTTCAACAAGCTCCAACCTTTTGGTGTTTATCTCTTAACTACTTTGGATGTCTGCTTCAATTTTCATTTTGGCTACACAGGATGAATTAGAAACTGTTGACTATTATTTTGTACGACTTCAATATTAAAAATAATTATTCACTGTGAAAAATAAAACAAATGCACAGTGGGAACAGTGTCTGACTTTGGTCTTCAAGAGAACAGGTTGTTTAATATTCGGTTTTTCAATGTGATATAGTCCAAAACACTCGACTTGCCTTATGGAGTGAAAGGTAAAGTGTTGCAGTGTGCGTAAAGAGTTACGTCCCAATTACGTCACTTACTAAATGAAGACAGCTGAGAAGCTTCTCAGAGAGCAGCTCCAGCTGCATTTTCTGTCCTATCTCTTGGTCTTGCATAACCTCTGTACAGAGCTAGTATGTATATAAATACATTTTCAACAAAAGATCATTGTCTTCAACAAGATCTCTTCTACAATTAGAAGTTTACAAATCGCGAGATAAACCCACGATAACAGAGGGTGGCAGCAGTGACTACACCCCCAGAGAAACAGTAGAAAATGGTGGGGAAAACTTCAAGTGAAGCCCAGTGTTAGGAAAACAAAGGTCGTTTTAAGGGAATATATTTGTATTGGAACATTATAAATAAGATATAGTTTTAAGTGTGTTTAATTTAATGTTTCTGTGCCTGAAAGGGTAAAACCTAAAGATTGATTCCTGCTGGACAAAGATTTTTGTATGTGCACTGGTTGATTAAGTTCCAGCTGTGTCTCTGTTGTGCTTAGAGAGGGCTACAGCGTGAAGAATTTAAAAAAGGCATAAGCATGTGGGTGTTGCTTAGCAACTGGAGATTCGTAAGGTCGAAAAACTTTTAAGTTGCAATATTAGCTGAATTTGTGGGCAGTTGGAGACAAGACCTCGGGGAGTGAACCTCTCTCAATTCTGCCAAAAGAAAGACTGGCCAGAATGGGAGCTGCAAGAGGCAGGCTTCCTAAAGTATAAGTTACAATCCAGATAATCAGGGAATTAGGACAGAAGGAATGTTTAAGGTGACTGGAGTTAAGTGAACCGAGACCAAGGTATTGTTCAGAAAAATTCAAGGAAGGGTAAATAAAGTATTCTGAGTAAAAGAGAGAATTGCAGTAACCAGATTTAAAGTGGGGCAGCAGCTTTCAAAGGTGAAACAAATGTCTGGTGCTATTTTAATGCAGTCTGAAAATCAAGAGTTGAAACAAATAGTGAGAAGTTTGCACAGCAGTCAAGACAAATAACTCCTAAAGGGGCTTGTGTGAAACCCTGGACTGGATGCACTGTTAAAACTGGAGTGGAAGCTTTTTTTAAAAGTGTAATTTGGTAAACCTGGTCCAGGATTTCGGAATACAAGCCACTAAGGGAAAGGATTATTATGGGAGAAGTTTTTAAAGCATGTTTTTGGGTGTGGAGTTTGAAGCTGTCACATGACAATCATCTGGGGGATTCTGAGGAGAAATCCACAGATACTAATTTGGGTTCAGAGCAGAGTGTGTATTTGACCACAATCATCTTGTGTGCTTAAAGGGGACTTTGTGTGTTAATAAGAATAATGTAGCTTAAAATGTACTTTGTGATCTGTGTCAATCCTAAAACCTGTGCATAACTGTTAAATGAAGAGGGAGTAAAAGCGTATTGTTTCATCATCCAGCTTTTTCATGTTTAATTTTCTAAAATTCTTGATGTTTAAGCTAATTCACAGTCTCTTGACTCTGTTCCTCCAACTTTTATTAAAAAAAAATAAAAGTTGCAATCTTTTGAGCCATGGTTGCATTCTGGGATCTTCCCTCCAGTTACAACATCAACTTGTAGTAAAAATGCCTGATGCAGATGTTGAACTTTGAAGCAAGTCTGCAGATCTGAGTTCCATCCTGGACGTACAGTTTATTCCATTGTTGATGATGATGGAATCCTACTTCCTGCAACTGACCCTGAGATCGCATTGTCTGCAGCGGAGCTGAAACAAGCATGGGGGTAATACCACAACTTATAAAAGGAGAAATTCTTACCCTAAGAGTAGGAGGGAAGTCTTCCTTTTCTCACCTCCAGCAGTGTCTTCAGGATCTTTCACATTCTTCTTTTCCTCTACAGAGATTAATTCCTCACACAGATATTGAATGCTTCTCTTGTCTTCATTTTATCAAACCGAGGCTTTCACCTTTCCCCAGTGTGTAATGCAGAAGATGAGAGGGAGAGTTTTAGTTTGTTGCCTTTCATTTCAAGGAGTTGTAATTGTTTGAGTCCTAAAGGATTCCCTTTTAAATCAAGATGTGGAGATGCTGGCGTTGGACTGGGGCGAGCACAGAAGAAGTCTTACAGTAAGCAGTGCTCCGAAAGCTAGTGATTCGAAACAAACCTGTTGGACTTTAACCTGGTGTAAGACTTCTTACTGTGCTCTTAAATCAATGCTTCCCTGATTGGTTTTCACTGTCTTGACATTCAGTGTCCAGGAACCAGCTGTATTGAGAATCTGCTATCCGACACTTATTCAGGACAATTGGGGATGGGCAATGAATATGGTTTTACCAATGACACCCACATTCCAAACAGTATGCATGCTAGTGCACATATTCAAACCTTATCCAAGCAGAATGTGACCCTTTCACTGAACATTTGTGTTTATATTGCTCATGGGTTGTCGAAATGTGGTAGCCTCAGGGCCGTTACTGTCCTCTTCCTTCAGCTACCTCTTCCTTTAGGTATCAGGCCCTAAAAGGGTGTTGGCGTCCACTGGCTTCCATTGGATTGGCCCATGATTATCCTTGGCAATGCACGATAGTTGGCTACTGTTGCATTCTGCAGTGAGGCTGAGCCAGAAACTCTCCTGTTCTTCCCACCCACCACCAGGCATATTGGAAGGATTGACAGGCTGATAATCAATCTGTTTGGCCACATTGAGAATACACCTTCTGTGGTCATGAGGTCCAAGGCTTGAAGCCAGAGCTCCTGACCCAGAGGTAGGGAACTAACATTGAACCACCACACCTTCATCATCATTACTATTAAAAGCATAAATCTTTCCTGTCTTCTTTGTAACGGAACTGGTTGAGCACCTGTTCACAGCCCCCGAGATTAAATTACTTGCTATCTATGAAGTTCCTGTCTGAACTGTTCTGATAGCTGAACAGTTGCAGAAACCAGGGAATTAGAGGCACTGCGCAGTCCTCTGAGAGGGTCGGGAGGTAATGTTAACAAGTGACATTGACAAATGAGTTATTCTAGGAAACACAAACTGTCACAGCAATAAACCAACATGCGGAGCCAAATGAGAACTTTCTCCCTCTCATGTCTGATTCAATATTAAATGCTCTGAGATGTGAATCTGTCCCATTGTGGGTTCTATTTTTAGAATTCGCTCATTCAAAGTTTCCAAGGGCGCAGGTTTCTTCATCTAGCTTTTAAGAATTACTGCTTAACTTTACAGGTTGCCCAGATGGCAGCATTGCTGCAGTCCCCATCCCATAATGTCGACTTTGGCAGTTCCACGGAACACTCATGCTGAGCAGCCCGGTTAGAGCTGGGAGTTTTAGTGCTGACAGCAGCACTGCTGAGGGTGTACGTCTGAGCAGCAGAAGGTCTGGTTTTGCAAACATTTAAAACAGTGCAGCAAACCAATCGAGAAATGTCGAAATGATGTGGTGAGGACTGTGATGCTGCCTCTTTGTGGGTCACCGTCCCCAGTATTAGAAACACAGACATTGAAATATAGAAAATAGGAGCAGGAACATAGAACATAGAAAATACAGCACAGAACAGGCCCTTCGGCCCATGATGTTGTGCGAACCTTTGTCCTAGATTAATCATAGATTATCATTGAATTTACAGTGCAGAAGGAGGCCATTCAGCCCTTTGAGTCTGCACCGGCTCTTGGAAAGAGCACCTTACCCAAACTGAACACCTCCACCCAACACCAAGGGCAATTTTGGACACGAAGGGCAATTTATCATGGCCAATCCACCTAACCTGCACATCTTTGGACTGTGGGAGGAAACCGGAGCACCCGGAGGAAACCCACGCAGACACGGGGAGGACGTGCAGACTCCGCACAGACAGTGATCCAAGCCGGAATCGAACCTGGGACCCTGGAGCTGTGAAGCAATTGTGCTATCCACAATGCTACCTTGCTGCCCTTAAGAACAAATTAATCTACACTATATCATTTTACCGTAATCCATGCACCTATCCAATAGCTGCTTGAAGGTCCCTAATGTTTCCGACTCAACTACTTCCACAGGCAGTGCATTCCATGCCCCCACTAATCTCTGGGTAAAGAATCTTCCACCTTTCACCTTAAATTTATGTCCCCTTGTAATGGTTTGTTCCACCCGGGGAAAAAGTCTCTGACTGTCTACTCTATCTATTCCCCTGATCATCTTATAAACCTATATCAAGTCGCCCCTCATCCTTCTCCGTTCTAATGAGAAAAGGCCTAGCACCCTCAACCTTTCCTCGTAAGACCTACTCTCCATTCCAGGCAACATCCTGGTAAACCTCCTTTGCACCTTTTCCAAAGCTTCCACATCCTTCCTAAAATGAGGCGACCAGAACTGTACACAGTACTCCAAATGTGGCCTTACCAAAGTTTTGTACAGCTGCATCATCACCTCACGGCTCTTAAATTCAATCTCTCTGTTAATGAATGCGAGCACACCATAGGCCTTCTTCACAGCTCTATCCACTTGAGTGGCACCTTTCAAAGATCTATGAACATAGACCCCAAGATCTCTCTGCTTCTCCACATTGCCAAGAACTCTACCGTTAACCCTGTATTCCCTTTCATATTTGTCCTTCCAAAATGGACAACCTCACACTTTTCAGGGTTAAACTCCATCTGCCACTTATCAGCCCAGCTCTGCATCCTATCTATGTCTCTTTGCAGCCGACAATAGCCCTCCTTACTATCCACAACTCCACCAATCTTCGTATCGTCTGCAAATGTACTGACCCACCCTTCAACTCCCTCATCCAAGTCATTAATGAAAATCACAAACAGCAGAGGACCCGGAACTGATCCCTGCGGTACGCCACTGGTAACTGGGATCCAGGCTGAATATTTGCCATCCACCACCACTCTCTGACTTCTATCGGTTAGCCAGTTCGTTATCCAACTGGCCAAATTTCCCACTATCCCATGCCTCCTTACTTTCTGCAGAAGCCTACCATGGGGAACCTTATCAAATGCCTTACTAAAATCCATGTACACTACATCTACTGCTTTACCTTCATCCACATGCTTGGTCACCTCCTCAAAGAATTCAATAAGACTTGTAAGGCAAGACCTACCCCTCACAAATCCGTGCTGACTATCCCTAATCAAGCAGTGTTTTTCCAGATGCTCAGAAATCCTATCCTTCAGTACCTTTCCATTACTTTGCCTACCACCGAATTAAGACTAACTGGCCTGAAATTCCCAGGGTTATCCCTAGTCCCTTTTTTGAACAGGGGCACGACATTCGCCACTCTCCAATCCCCTGGTACCACCCCTGTTGACAGTGAGGACGAAAAGAATATTGCCAACGGCTCTGCAATTTCATCTCTTGCTTCCCATAGAATCCTTGGATATATCCCGTCAGGCCCGGGGGACTTGTCTATCCTCAAGTTTTTCAAAATGCCCAACACATCTTCCTTCCTAACAAGTATTTCCTCAAGCTTACCAATCTGTTTCACACTGTCCTCTCCAACAATATCGCCCCTCTCATTTGTAAATACAGAAGAAAAGTACTCGTTCAAGACCTCTCCTATCTCTTCAGACTCAATACACAATCTCCCGCTACTGTCCTTGATCGGACCTACCCTCGCTCTAGTCATTCTCATATTTCTCACATATGTGTAAAAGGCCTTGGGGTTTTCCTTGATCCTACCCGCCAAAGATTGTTCATGCCCTCTCTTAGCTCTCCTAATCCCTTTCTTCAGTTCCCTCCTGGCTATCTTGTATCCCTCCAATGCCCTGTCTGAACCTTGTTTCCTCAGCCTTACATAAGTCTCCTTTTTCCTCTTAACAAGACATTCAACCTCTCTTGTCAACCATGGTTCCCTCACTCGACCATCTCTTCCCCGCCTGACAGGGACATACATATCAAGGACACGTAGTACCTGTTCCTTGAACAAGTTCCACATTTCAATTGTGTCCTTCCCTGACAGCCTATGTTCCCAACTTATGCACTTCAATTCTTGTCTGAACATCGTATTTACCCTTCCCCCAATTGTAAACCTTGCCCTGGTGCACACACCTATCCCTCTCCATTACTAAAGTAAAAGTCACAGAATTGTGGTCACTATCTCCAAAATGCTCCACCACTAACAAATCTATCACTTGCCCTGGTTCATTACCAAGTACTAAATCCAATATTGCCCCTCCTCTGGTCGGACAATTTACATACTGTGTTAGAAACGCTTCCTGGGGACACTGCACAAACACCACCCCATCCAAGCTATTTGATCTAAAGAGTTTCCACTCAATATTTGGGAAGTTAAAGTCACCCATGACTACTACCCTGAGACTTCTGCACCTTTCCAAAATCTGTTTCTCAATCTGTTCCTCCACATCTCTGCTACTATTGGGGGGCCTATAGAAAACTCCTAACAAGGTGACTGCTCCTTTCCTATTTCTGACTTCAACCCATACTACCTCAGTAGGGTGATACTCCTCAAACTGCCTTTCTGCAGCTGTTATACTATCTCTAATTAACAATGCCACCCCCCCCCCCCCCACCTCTTTCCCCATCCTCCCTAATCTTATTGAAACATCTATAACCAGGGACCTCCAACAACCATTTCTGCCCCTCTTCTATCCAAGTTTCCGTGATGGCCACCACATCGTAGTCCCAAGTACCGATCCATGCCTTAAGTTCACCCACCTTATTCCTGATGCTTCTTGCGTTGAAGTATACACACTTCAACCCATCTCCGTGCCTGCAAGTACTCTCCTTTGTCAGTGTTCCCTTCCCCACTGCCTCATTACACGCTTTGGCGTCCTGAATATCGGCTACCTTAGTTGCTGGACTACAAATCCGGTTCCCATTCCCCAGGCAAATTAGTTTAAACCCTCCCGAAGAGTACTAGAAAACCTCCCTCCCAGGATATTGGTGCCCCTCTGGTTCAGATTCAACCCGTCCTGCTTGTACAGGTCCCACCTTCCCCAGAATGCGCTCCAATTATCCAAATACCTGGAGCTCTCCCTCCTACACCATTCCTGCAGCCACATGTTCAGCTGCACTCTTTCCATATTCCTAGCCTCGCTATCACGTGGCACCGGCAACAAACCAGAGATGACAACTCTGTCTGTCCTGGCTTTTAACTTCCAGCCTAACTCCCTAAACTTGTTTATTACCTCCACACCCCTTTTCCTACCTATGTCGTTGGTACCTATGTGCATGACTTCTGGCTGCTCCCCCTCCCCCTTAAGGATCCTGAAGACACGATCCGAGACATCCCTGGCCCTGGCACCCGGGAGGCAACATACCTTCCGGGAGTCTCGCTCGCGACCACAGAATCTCCTATCTATTCCCCTAACCATTGAATCTCCTACAACTATGGCTTTTCTATTCTCCCCCCTTCCCTTCTGAGCCCCAGAGCCAGACTCAGTGCCAGAGACCTGGCCGCTAGGGCCTTCCCCCGGTAGGTCATCCCCCCCAACAGCATCCAAAACGGTATACTTGTTTTGAAGGGGAACGGCCACGAGGGATCCCTGCACTGTCTGCTTGTTTGTTTTTTTCCCCCTGGCTGTAACCCAGCTATTCTTGTCCTGTACTTTGGGTGTGGTTACCTCCCTGTATCTCTTCTCAATCACCCCCTCTGCCACCCGGATGATCCGAAGTTCATCCAGCTTCAGCTCCAGTTCCCTAACACGGTCTTTGAGGAGCTGAAGTTGGGTGCACTTCCCGCAGGTATAGTCAGCGGGGACACCGGTGGTATCCCTCACCACCCACATCCTACAGGAGGAGCATGCAACTGGCCTAGCCTCCATCCCCTCTTACCTGACAGAATATAGCTGCCCTGTGGACTAACTAGATCTCCGCCCTACGCCTCTGCTCCCAGTCAGCTACACTTTCTGTAAACTCCTGGCTCTCTTCTCACTCTTTGTGGAAATGTCGGAAACAAAATGAAAGGAGCACCTTACTCCCTCCTCACCTAACTCCCTCGGTCACCAAACTCTTACTATAGCACTCAAATGCACCAAATTCAGCAATCCCTCGGTCACCAAACTCTTACTATAGCACTCAAATGCACCAAATTCAGCACTCAGTGCAAACAAAGTCTGCACTGTAGGGGATCACTTTTATACTGTGAATCTAGCCTCTGAAAAGTGGCCTAATCCAATTAACTAATTAACAAGATCCAGCCGCAAGTGCCTACAAGTCGAAGCTTTGTTTAAAGCTGATTGAAAATTCTCCTTCTTCTAAACCAAACAGCAACTTTTAAGTTAATTAACTAAATAAAAGAAAGACTAAACTTTAGATAAAAATGAAGCCTTATACTCCCTCGGTCACCAAACTCTTACAAGAGCACTCAAATGCACCAAATTCAGCACTCCGTGCAAACAAAGTCTGCACTCTAGGGGATCACTTTTATACTGTGAATCTAGCCTCTGAAAAGTGGCCTAATCCAATTAACTAATTAACAAGCTCCAGCTGCAAGTGCCTACAAGTAGAAGCTTTGTTTAAAACTGATTGAAAATTCACCTTCTTCTAAACCAAACAGCAACTTTTAAGTTAATTAACTAAATAAAAGAAAGACTAAACTTTAGATAAAAATGAAGCCTTATACTCCCTCTGTCACCAAACTCTCACTATAGCACTCAAATGCACCAAATTCAGCACTCAGTGCAAAAACAAAAGGAGGAGGAGGCCATCCGGTACTTCCAGCCTGCTCCGCCATTCATCGTGATCATGGCCGATCATCCAACTCAATAGGTAATCCCGCTTTCCCCCCTATCCTTTCATCCTTTCACCGCCAGTGCTTTATCTAACTGCTTCTTGAAAACATACACGGCCAGATTCTCCGTTGCTGAGACTAATTGGACTTCTACAGCAGCAAAACTGGCACTGCAATTGGCCCAATTCAACATCTGTTAAGGGGCTAGCACTGGCGCCATGTGGAACACGATCGATTCCAATGAGAAACGGTTCTCCGTGTTCGCGATTGACACTTGGGAGACTGACGAGCTGCAGCCACATATACACACTGCACTGCCCACACACACACCATCCCAGCGAGATGGCATCGAGGAGAGCGGCTCCCCGTTTCACGGATGCCAAGCTCGAGACCCTGCTAGACTCCTTGGAGGAGAGGCGGGTGACCCTGTACTCAGACACCGCCATTCGCCCTACCTGGAGGCAGGTGGCAGATGTGGTCAGTGCCGTGGGCAACATCGTCCGGACCGGCAGCTGTGCCGGACGAAACTGCATGACCTCCTCAGGGCAGCCAGGGTGAGTAGGCAGCACTGTGCCCCTGGCACCAACCCCCCTCCCCACCTGTAACCCCCGCACCCCCACCCCCCCCCCACCCCCTCCCCCCCCACCCCCCACCCATCCAGAGAGCGGACAATCCCCCGCCCTACACCACATGCCAGCACCCATACCAGAAGCCACCAGTGGACCACAGCCTGGGCTGCATGTGCGGACTATCTAACCCTGCGTGTATTCTGTTTCCCCCTCCCCCCAGGAGAAGGCAGTACATCGGGAGTGAGTGAAGACAGGAGGTGGACTGCCGGACTTGTGGCCCCTCACCGCAGCAAACTGAGGGCCTTGGACATGGTCGGTAGGCCCGAAGAAAGGGCAGTCACCAGGGTGGAGGTCGGCATCGGGCGAGGAAGTGAGACCACCACTGGGATGCGGTTACCCCTGGCATGTGTGTCATACACCCCCCAACACCACCCTCACCCCCACACGCCATCCTCACACCACCCTCACCCCCACACACCATCCTCACACCCCCACACCACCCTCACCCCCACCCCCACACACCATCCTCACCCCCCCCCACACTACCCTGATCCCCACACACCATCCTCACACCACCCTCACCCCCACACCACCCTCACCCCCACACCACCCTCACCCCCACACACCATCCTCACCCCCCCACACCACCCTCACCCCCACACACCACCCTCACCCCCACACACCACCCTCACCCCCACACACCACCCTCACCCCCACACACCACCCTCACCCCCACACACCACCCTCACCCCCACACACCACCCTCACCCCCCCACACCCTCACCCCCACACCACCCTCACCCCCACACCACCCTCACCCCCACACCACCCTCACCCCCACATCTCCCTCACCCCCACACCACCCTCACCCCCACACCACCCTCACCCCCACACCATCCCCACTCCCACACCATCCCCACTCCCACACCACTCTCACCCCCGCACCACCCTCACCCCCACACACCACCCTCACCCCACACACCACCCTCACCCCCACACCACCCTCACCCCCACACCACCCTCACCCCCACACCACCCTCACCCCCACACACCACCCTCACCCCCACACACCACCCTCACCCCCACACCACCCTCACCCCCACACCACCCTCACCCCCACACCACCCTCACCCCCACACCACCCTCACCCCCACACACCACCCTCACCTCCACACACCATCCTCACACCACCCTCACCCCCACACCACCCTCACCCCCACACACCACCCTCACCCCCACACCAACCCCACTCCCACACCACCCTCACCCCCACACCACCTCACCCGCACACCACCCTCACCCCCACACCACCCTCACCCCCACACCACCCTCACCCCCACACCACCCTCACCCCCACACCACCCTCACCCCCACACCACCCTCACCCCCACACCACCCTCACCCCCACACCACCCTCACCCCCACACCACCCTCACCCCCACACCACCCTCACTCCCACACACCACCCTCACTCCCACACACCACCCTCACCCCCACACACCATCCTCACATCACCCTCACCCCCACACTACCCTCACCCCCACACACCACCCTCACCACCCTCACCCCCACACACCACCCTCACCCCCACACCGTCCCCACTCCCACACCACCCTCACCCCCACACCACCTCACCCCCACACCACCTCACCCCCACACCACCCCCATCCCCACACCACCCTCACCCCCACACCACCCTCACCCCCACACCATCCTCACACCACCCTCACCCCCACACACCATCCTCACACCACCCTCACCCCCACACCACCCACACCTCCACACCACCCTCACCCCCACACCACCCACACCCCCACCCTCACCCACACACCACTCTCACCCCCACACCACCCACACCCCCCTCACCCCTACACCACCCTCACCCCTACACCACCCTCACCCCAACACGCCATCCTCACACCACCCCCACACCACCCTCACCCCCACACCAACCTCACTCCCTCACCATCCTCACCCCCACACCACCCTCACCCCCACACCACCCTCACTCCCTCACCACCCTCACCCCACACCACCCTCACCCCCACACGCCATCCTAACACCACCCCCACACCACCCTCACCCCCACACCACCCTCACCCCCACACCACCGTCACTCCCTCACTACCCTTACCCCCTCACCACCCTCACCGCCATACCAATGTCACACCCACCACCACCCCCGACCCCGGCCATGGCCAGAACCACAGGTGCCAACAAGCGAAGAGGACGATACTGACACAAAAGGGGGCCATCGACCTTAATCCCAGGATACTTTGGAGTTCGAGTTCAAGGATGACACAGATTTCCTGTCACAGCTATCTCTACCATCCCAGAGACACTGACCTTAGTTGGGCAAGTTAGTGAAGTGGCTCCTGGGATATTCTCTGGCGCGCACCATGCTGGAGGTAGGAACTCCCGGGGGGGAGCCGACGGTCGGAGGGCAGGCCAACCTCAGGGACTAGTTGCCGTCCAGGCGGATTTGGGGATTCTGAAACGCACAGTCCCATCGATGGTGGAGATGCAGTCCCAGAGCCAGGGACTATAGGAGGTGTTGTTGGCGAGAATCCAGCACCTGCCGGTGCAGTTGGAGGAGTCCAACCACGTGCAGGAGCAGGAGGTGGTGCCGGCCATGCGTACAACCCAGGCCAACACTGCATGGGTTGCCTTGGGGACGAGGGTTTCAGCATGTCCAAGGCATGGGGCAATTGGTGTAGGCAGTGGCCAAGGCCCAGGACAGGGCTGACCTCTCACAGGCAGCCAGGTGCCAGAGCCCCCTGGACATTGCAGCGGCGCTCCTGAGCGTGGCCCAATCACAGCGAGCCATGGCTGAGAATGGCAGCGGCATTACTATGAAGGTCAACATACCATTTGCCTTCTTTACCGCCTGCTGTACCTGCACGTTTACCTTCAGCGACTAGTGTACAAGGACATCCAGGTCTCTTTGCACATTCCCCTCTCCTAATTTATGGCCATTCAGATAATAGTCTGCCTTCTCACGATTGCTACCAAAGTGGATAACCTCGCATTTATCCAAATTATACTGCGCCTGCTATTCATTTGTCCACTCGCTCAACTTGTCCAAATCACACTGAAGGATCTCTATATCCTCCTCGCATCTCACCCTCCCAACAATCTTGGCATCATCTGCAAATTTGGAGATATTACATTTTGTTCCTCCACCAAAATCATTAATATATATTGTGAATAGCTGGTGTCCTGGCTCCGATTTCTGCTGTACACCATTAGTCACTGCCTGCCAATTTGAAAAAGACCCCTTAGTTCCTTTGTTTCTTGTCTGCCAACCAGTTTTCTATCCATTGTGATATTGTGATGTGGCAGCTAGTCATTTAGGATCTTGTGATGCTGAGCAGAAATTCTTAAAAGCTACATAAAGAAACTTGTCCCCTTGGAAACATAAGAAGATAGGAAATAGGATCAGCAGGAGGAGTTTGCAGATCACTGTAGACCAGGTGGCCACGAGGATGCTGGGATGACGCAGGTACAAAAGGGGTCATGTGCCAGCAGCACGGGAGTTCTTCCCAGAGCGCAGGCAGACACACAGCATGTAAGAGCTGCTGAGAGCTAGCAATAAATCTTTCTTGTTCTAAGTCCTTGTCGCCAGTCATTGCAACTCAGTACTTCTACAATCACAATCATGGTTCTCTCAAGATGATCCCCAAATTTCTCAAGACCAAAACTTTGAGTACCTTTTAAATCGGAACCCTAGGACTCATTGATATGGAGGTCTTGTGGATCAGTGGGTAGCGTCACTTCCTCTGAGCTAGGCTCTCTGGGTTCAAGTCCCACTCCAGGACCTGATGGCCATGCAAGTTATGTTTATAATGTGGCCATAAGAGATTGAGTATCAACTTCTAAATTATTCCATTACATGCCGATAACAGGTGGTAAGAGTGGGAGACTTTCTTGGTCAGCCGTGTGATGGAAAGAAATTGGAGCCTCTACCATCGCTGTCCATAGGCTCCAGGCTACAACATGTATGTGAAAGTGTGTGTTACCACAGCAACTCAGACCCCATGAGGGCCAGTTGGTTCGGTTGGCTGGACAGGCAGTGGGGATCAGATTGGTGTCAACAACAAGGGATTTGATTACTGTTCAGGTTGGCGTGGATTCGGGAGGTGCCTCCTTACCCTACCTGTGGTGGAAATCATGGCACTGGGAGTCGGACCTGCTTTCAGGTAGAGAACTCAGAAAGGACTCAGCGATATCAGTCACCATGTTGACCAGCAAATCGCCTCTTCATTTGGGCCCTCTGTCCTCAGTGGGCTTCCTGTCATCGAGTAGCCACTTGCTGGATAGTTGATTAATTGTTTCTAAACCCACCTTGCTTATCTGCAATTCAAGGCTGCACAGTTGGTATTTTCCATATCCAATGTAGGGAATTTTAAGTTGATTGATCATTTGATAGTGCAATTGACATTATTTGTCCCCCAAACTGCAACGTTAAACATATTTGCTGAATAATCAGTTATAACAATGACTCTTTACGAAATATGATCTATGACCTTTATCACAGAATTACAGAATCTCTACAGTGCAGAAGGAGGCCATTTGGCCCATCAACTCTGCATCAACCCTCTGAGCACCTCACCGAAGCCCGCTCCATCCCCATAACCCTTTGTAACCTTTGGACACTAAGGGGCAATTTAACATGGCAAATCCACCTAATCTGTACATCTTTGGGCTGTGGAAAGAAACCGGAGCATCCGGGGGAAACCCACGCAGACACGGGGAGAACGTGCAGCCCCCACACAGACAGTCACCCGAGGTCAGAATTGAACCCGGATCCCTGGCGCTGTGAGGCAGCAGTGCTAACCTTTCACTAAGCAGATTAATGTTGCAGAAAGATTTATGGGCCTAGCTTAAGCACTTTGTCACCACGAGCTTCATTTATTTTATTTAACAAACTTCTTTTAATTTGGTTTAATGATACGGTTAATTGTATCTTTAGCGATTTGTTATTAGGTCTGTGTCATTAAGGTGCTGTGTTTATTTGGTTTGCCGGTTACTGGGGGAGGGTCTGTCTGCAAGTTCAACATTTGTTTTTTTTAGCTGTTTGAGTTGACCTCAATATCTCTATTGATTCCATTTGGGAATCGCCGCTCTGACAGATACAAGCTAAATGGTTATTGTTTTAAGGTCAGGGACTGTGGTTTAATCTGACATGTTTCTGGGAACTATCTGCAACCACGTACAAGATGCACTAGTACGGAGATTTTGTATCGTCCTGGAAAGCTGAACGAGCCGTCCGATGCCCTATCCCGCGGCACATGTGCCAACGCACAAATTAACCGCCTCCAAACCCTCCACGAGGACCTCTGCCACCCGGGGGTCACTCGGTTTTACCACTCCATCAAGTCCCGCAATCTCCCATACTCTTTAGAGGAGGTCCGTACAGTCACAAGGGACTGCCACATCTGCGCGGAATGCAAGCCGCATTTTTTCAGGCCGGATGGAGCGCACCTGATTAAGGCTTCCCGCCCCTTTGAACGCCTCAGTCTCGATTTCAAAGGGCCCCTCCCCTCCACCGACCGCAACGCATATTTTCTTAATGTGGTGGACGAATACTCCCGCTTCCCTTTTGCCATTCCCTGTTCTGACATGACCGCGGCCACAGTCATTAAAGCCCTGAACAGCATCTTCACACTGTTCGGTTACCCCGCATACGTCCACAGCGACAGGGGGTCCTCTTTCATGAGTGACGAGCTGCGCCAGTTCCTGCTCAGCAAGGGCATAGCCTCAAGCAGGACGACCAGCTACAACCCCCGGGGGAACGGGCAAGTAGAGAGGGAGAACGGCACGGTCTGGAAGGCCGTCCTACTGGCCCTACGGTCCAGGGACCTCCCAGTTTCACGGTGGCAGGAGGTCCTCCCGGACGCTCTCCACTCCATCCGGTCGTTATTATGTACGAGCACTAATCAAACGCCTCATGAGCGTCTCCTTGTTTTCCCTAGGAGGTCCTCCTCTGGAACGTCGCTGACGACCTGGCTGGCGGCCCCAGGACCCATCCTGCTCCGAAAGCATGTGCGGGCACATAAGGCGGACCCGTTGGTCGAAAGGGTTCACCTCCTCCACGCGAACCCCCAGTACGCCTACGTGGAGTACCCCGACGGCCGACAGGACACGGTCTCCCTGCGGGATCTGGCGCCCGCCGGCAACACGCACACCCCCCCGACACCATCAACCCAACCCCCCCCCTTCCTGCCACCGCCGCACCCCGCGACCGCCCCCTTCCCAGGAGGATCGGTCCCCCTCCCCTCAGCACCGACAAAGAATAAAGCCCAAGCTGAAACCGTAAGGCTCCTGGAGGCGACAACACCGGTACAAGCACCACCACCACCACCGGGGCCGAGGCGATCGACACGGACGACCAGACCACCCGACCGACTCGTGGCGTCGATCTAAAACTAAATATGGACTTTTCACAAGAACATTTTGCTTTTCTCCCTATACCCTCTGTAAATAGTTGCAACAGGACAAAATTGTACAATACTGTATTGCCATGTGAATGTTTTTTTTCCTCCCAGGACCAGCCCTGTAAACCCTTACCACCATACGAAGCATCACCCCGCCGGGTTCATTTTGACAAGGGGTGAACGTGGTAGTATGTATTGGGGGTCATGTGGGACTGGAAGCCCTAATGTCATTGGCTGACAGATCCCGGGTCCTGGTTGGCCGTTGACTTCTAGCTCCGCCCTGAAGGCGGAGTATAAGAAGCCGGAGTCTTCCCCCGCAGGCCAGTTTACTATCGAGCTGCGGGGGAACAGACACGCTTAATAAAGCCTCATCGACTTCACTCTATTCGTCTCACGGAGTCTTTGTGCGCTACAGGCTGATGACTGCACAATGTTCAGCACCATTCGCAACTCCTCAGATACGAGGCTCAATTCAACTAAATGGGAACAAAGTCCCATAGCGAGTGCATTTAGCCATGTGGCTATTCAACACGACTCCTGTGGCCTCAGCGGGGAACATACGGCCAAGGCACATAGCCCAATTTTGTACACTGCGGAGCTCCGCTCGCCGGAACTCTCCATTTTAGAGAGAGAGCGGGACGCAATTTTTAAACGCTATCCCGATTTCTGAGGTCACCGAAGCAACGCCGACCCTGCCACAAGCCCGAACGCACCATTTTTAAATCTCTCGAGCCCTCGACGTGACCCCCAAGTCTCCAACTCACTGTAAGGGGGTTCCTGGGCCCTCCCACATCGCCCCACCCCACACCGTGAACCCCCCCCCCCCCGGCCTGCACAAAATGCCAGCTTGACAGTGCCAGCCTGGCACCCTGCCAGTGCCCCTGACAATGCCACCTGGGCACCTTGGCAGGGCTCCAGGCTGGCACTGCCAAGGTGCCCAGGTGGCACCAGCAGTGCCAGGGTACCACCCTGCCCAGAGAGCATGCACCTGGGGGCCTCCAATCCCCTGGGAGATCCCCATGAGTGCTGTTTCATCTGTTCCACATTTGTGAAGACCAGTTCTGAATGGCGCTCGGCCAAGATCACCAAGCAAAGGGGATTGATCTCAAAGCCTTGGTTAGATCTCGGGAATGTAAGGGCAGCACGGTGGTGCAGTGGGTTAGCACTGCCGCCTCACGAGCCGAGGTCCCAGGTTCGATCCCGGCTCTGGGTCACTGTCCGTGTGGAGTTTGCACATTCTCCCCGTGTCTGCGTGGATTTTGCCCCCCACAGCCCAAAGATGTGCAGGCTAGGTGGATTGGCCACGCTAAATTGCCCCTTAATTGGAAAAAATTAATTGGGTACTCTAAATTTATTTTTAAAAATGATCTCGGGAATGTATATTAGAGTGAAACTAGCTGTCTCATTTTAATATGCAGATTTTCTAAAAAGTGATCCCGCCCAAATGTGCAAGCTTCACACGGACAGTGACCCAGAGCTGGGATCGAACCTGGACCCTCAGTGCCGTGAGGCAGCAATGCTTACTACTACGCCACCGTGCTGTCCCTATTTGATAGCTATAGTTAAGAAAACCCACCAATGACTCTACTTTCTCAGAAGACGAAGGAAATTTGGCATGTCAGCTACGACCCTCACCAACTTCTACAGATGCACCATAGAAAGCATTCTTTCTGGTTGTATCAAAGCTTGGTATGGAGCCTGCTCTGCCCAAGACCGCAGGAAACTACAAAAGGTCGTGAATGTAGCCCAGTCCATCACGCAAACCAGCCTCCCATCCATTGACTCGATCTATAATTCCCTCTGCCTCGGAAAGGCAGCCAGCATAATTAAGGACCCCACGCACCCCGGACATACTCTCTTCCACCTTCTTCCGTCAGGAAAAAGATACCAAAGTTTGAGGTCACGTACAAACCGACTCAAGAACAGCTTCTTCCCTGCTGCCATCAGACTTTTGAATGGACCTTGCCTCACTGGCATCAACACATTTGAACACCTGCGAGCAGGTAGTTCCTCATGTGAAAAGTTTAACATTTTGCTTCAGTTATTCCCTGGCAGGTGTTTCTCAATTGTGACTGTAACTATTCTAACATTTTTGTGAGTTATTCAACTGGGTCTGTGAACTGGAGTTCAGCCAGTTTGGTGGAATGTTGGCGTAGGGCTACACTTTACAACGTGTGGCAGCTTTTAGTGCTTATGTTACTGGACTGAAAAACCAGAAAATGCAGAGCTCAAATCATATCCGGTTGAGAATTTGAGTTCCAGACTTTAAAAATCTGTTTGGGTTAATTTGTGTTTGCATTGACTGATGTTTTGTGAAAAAATAGTGTAATGACATCTTTTGTTTCCCAAAGCTGAAATCATGCCATTAGTTTGCAATGATGGTTAATTGTAAGTTTTCACCAGTGAAATGCAGTTTCATTTTGTGTTGTTCTGTCGCCTATTGTTAAGATTTCCGTTCAAATCTTTTGAGCAGATGTATTGGTGATGAAGCTCCTGAAGACTGTGAGCAGCTGATTCGTGCAGTTGAAGATATCCATAGTTTGATCACTGGTCTGGTCTATCTAACCTGGTTGTTCTCAATCGGGATTGCAGTCAGTGACACATACAGGCTGTGGCATCTCTAGATTAGAGGTGTGGAGGGGGAGAGGGGGGGGGGGGAATGATCTGAGTATCAATTATGGAATGACTTTGGGACTAAATTTGACACCTCTGGCACTTGAATGTTAAATTTTGCTTCAAAGAACAATTTCTTGTGCATTACTTCTCTGTAAGCATAGAGTCAAACCGCTGAGTGACTGGGAGCTACTTTGACATTTTGTGAGTTGCTCA
The DNA here is from genome assembly GCF_047496885.1 of Scyliorhinus torazame. Lineage (NCBI taxonomy): Eukaryota > Metazoa > Chordata > Chondrichthyes > Carcharhiniformes > Scyliorhinidae > Scyliorhinus > Scyliorhinus torazame. The sequence continues at coordinate 301,189,136 of NC_092711.1, read as the reverse complement.
TTTTACACTAAGTCAGAAGCACATCTTACATCTCTCCCCATTCTTACTCCATTGAAGTCAGCAGGCAGTGACATTGGATGATGTGTAACACTGGCATTCCACTTGATCCTGTGGGTTTCCTGACCCTGACTCCCACCTACCCCCAAGCTGAGTTAGTTAGAGGTGGATGGCGAGAAAATCTATCAAGGAAGGCGTGGTACTCATTTCACAGGCTAGCACTTTCACAATCCCCACCTCTCCCTCAATACCACTGATACCCAGCACAAAACACACTAAATAAAATCAAGGGCTTGATGTCGTCAGGCCCTCATAGTCATAGAGTAATAAAGGTCTACAGCACAGAAAAGGCCATTGCGTCAATGCCGGTAAAAAACAACCACCTAGGCATTTTAATCCCATTTTCCAGCACTTGTATGTCCTCGGGTCGCAAGTGCACATCTGAGTACTTCTTAAATGTTATGAGGGTTTCTTCCTCCATCACCCGTCGAGCAGAGAGCTCCAGTCTCCCACCCCTCTCTGCGTGAAAACTTTTTTTCTCACAACCCTTCAAAACCTCCTGCGCCTTGCCTTAAATCTATGTCCCCGGGTCATTGAGCCCACCACCAAGGGAAATATGTCTCCTGTCTCTGTCCCTCATTATCTTATACATCTCAATCATGTCCAGCCCCACCTCAGTCTCCTCTGCTCCAATGAAAACAACCCCAGTCTATCCAATGTTTCTTCATAACTAAAACCCTCCAGCTCAGGCAAACCTGCATCCTGGTAAACCCCCTCTGCACCCTTTCCCGTGCTACTCCATCCCTCCTGGAGTGTGGATTCCAGAACTGCATACAGGACTGTATAACGTGTTGTACAGTTACAGCATAACTCCCACTCTTAAACTCTATGACTCAGTTAATAAACGCAAGTATACCATATGCCTTCTTAACCACTTGATCCACCTGCCTTGTTGCCTTAAGGGACCAGTGTACATGCACACCAATGTCCCTTTGATCCTTGATGCTTCCCAGGGTCCTGCCAATCAACATGTATTCCCTTGCCTTGTCCTTCCCAAATGCATCACATCATACTTATCCAGATTAAATACCATTTGCCACTGACCAGCCTATCTATATCCCCCTGTAATTTAAGGCTACCTTCCTCATTATTTATCACCCTGACAATTTTCTTATCATCTGCAAACTTACTGATCAACCCTCTTACATTCATTTTTAAATCATTTATATAAGCCACAGACAGCAAGGGCCCCAGCACTGACCCTGCGGGACCCCCCTGGACACAGGCTTCCAGTCAGCAAAACACCCTTGACCATCACCCTTTGCTTCCTGCCACGCAGCCAATTTTGGATCTAATTTGCCAAATTTCCTCGGATCCCATGGGCTCTTTCCTTCGTTATCGGTCTCCCAGATGGGATCTTATCAAAAGCCTTGCTGAAATCCAAGTAGACTATGTCAAATGTATTGCCCTCATCGACATATCAGGTCACCGCTTCGAGAAATTCAATCAAGTTGGTCAGACAAAACATCCCCCCTTTCAGGCATGCTCATTCCAGTTACGAACAATATTCTCATGTAGGCAATAGTGAGATTTTGCATATTTCAAGTCCCATTCACCCATTCACCCATCATCCTCCTGTCCTTGATGACCTATATGGGCTCCCAGTCAAAGAACACCTCAATTTTAAATTTCATTTTCATATCCCTCCATGAATACATCCTTCCCTTTCTCTGCTATCCCAAAACACTCCACATTCATTTAATTCTGGACATGTTTTAAGTTGCCTAGGTTCTAAATCCTGGAATTCCCTCCCTAAATCTCTCTCCCTTTCCCCCTTTAAGGTGCTCCTTAAAATCTACCACTTTGACCAAGTTTTTGAGCATCTGCTCCAATATCTCCTTATGTGCCTGAATATCAAATGTTCCTTTTTAACACTCCTGTGAAGAACCTTGTTGCATTTTTATTACTATGTAAGCACAAGTTATTGTTGATGCTGATGGAGAGTTTTCACTGTGTTTGAGTAAGAGTAAATGAGACTGCATCATGAAGTAAGGTTGTGTTAAAATGATTTACATGGTGAAGCCTCTTTAAGATGTCAATGCAAGAGCTGGGCTGGAAACTGAAGCTTCAGGACGTACTGTGCTGCAGTATCACATTCCATATTAAATTGTTCAAGGAGCTGTGGAGTTGTTGAGTGCTTCATGTGGCTCAGAAATAAAAATGTAACAGATTAGGCGATAAATCTGAAGACATGCATTTATTAAACAGTTTCTTTATCTTGGAAACTGTGAGTTCACGTCTCCTTGGGAGCTTTCCTGGGACTTGTCATTCTTTTACATCAACGCAGCCAGGTTTTCCGTGTGTTCCGTACAATGCTTGTCAGGCATTTTGTACACATATTTTTTGGGAGGAGGCTCTGGCCCTGCTTTGTTTGACGGAGCTGTGGTAAACCACTGTTGTGCTTATATTAGAGGATGTACGGTAGAACCTGCACTACAGGCTACCCAGGAGGCGGGGTATAAATATGCGTGTCCTCCAGCTCGCAGCCATTTCGCCAGCTACTGTGGGAGGCCACACATCTGATACCAATAAAGCCTCAGTTTGGATTCAACTTTCGTCTTTAAGTCAAATTGATCGTGCCTCAATTTATTGGTATCAGTTTCGAAGGATGGACCTCCGTATTAAACCAGATCGCCTGCAGCTGGATCCGCACTCAAGCGACGCCAGAAAGGACTTCCAGCACTGGCTAGCTTGCTTTGAAGCGTATATCAATGCGGCGCCGACCCCTGTTCCAGAGGCTGAGCTCCAAAGTCTTCCCGCTGATCCAGGATGCGCAAAACTACGCCGAAGCCATGACTTGACTCAAGGACAATTACAAGCAGAAGACAAACACGCTCTTCACCAGGTACGCGCTCGCAACCCATTCTCAACTACCGGGTGAGTCCACAGAAGACTTCTGGAGGGCTCTAATCCCACTAGTCTGGGACTGTGACTGCCAGGAACACTCAGACCTCTTTACGAAGGACGCCTTTGTGACTGGAATTGGGTCAGATATCATATGTCAGCGGCTCCTAGAAGGGGCCACGTGTGACCTCGCAGAGACTAAAATGCTAGCGTCTCCATGACGGTCGCCCTGCGCAACGTCCTACGCCCCCAACCGCGTGGCCCACCCCTCCTACGTTTCAAGGACCTCACAGGCAGCCGCCCCAGCGGGGGCTCTGCCCACCCAATACGTCTGCGCTGCACGCCAGCCAGCAAACCCCGGGGGGCCCTGGCTACTTTTGCAGCCAGCAGAAGCACCCCCGCCAACGCTGCCCGGCCCGCGCTGCCCTTTGTAAAGCCTGCGGGAAGAAGGGCCACTTCGCCCCCCCCCCCCAGTCACGGACAATGGGCGCCGCCACCTTCTCTTCCCCCCCAGACCATGTGCGATCAGTGGGTGCCGCTATCTTCCCCTCCGCGCAACACGTGCGTTTCATGGGCGCCGCCATCTTGCTCCACCCCCCTAATGTGTGTTCCATGGGTGCCGCCATTTTGTAACCCCCAAGATCTCCGGGCGCCGCCATCTTGTCTACCCCTCAGCACATGGACACCACCAGCGTTCCAAGATCTGAACTCAACGGCTGCCCCATTACCCGACGACCAACCAAGGCGCACCTCCATGTCACTCGATCAGTCTCGCCCGCATAACCTGACCAATGCATCCGCCAGCGTGAAAGTCAACGGCCATGTGACCTCTTGCCTGCTGGACTCCGGGAGCACCGAGAGCTTTATACACCCGGATACGGTAAAGCGCTGCTCCCTCACGATACACCCCGCCAATAAAAAAATCTCCCTGGCCTCCGGATCCCATTGCGTAGCGATCCGTGGGTACTGTACGGTCACGCTCACGGTCCAGGGGGTAGAATTCCACGGCTTCCGCCTCTACATTCTCCCTAACCTCTGCGCTGCACTTATCCTCGGCCTGGATTCCCAGTGCAACCTCCAGAGCCTAACCCTTAAATTCGCCGGACCCTTACCACCCCTTACTGTTTGCGGTCTCGCGACCCTAAATGTCGACCCACCTTCCGTCTTTGCTAATCTAACTCCAGATTGCAAACCAGTCGCCACCAGGAGCAGACGGTATAGCACCCAGGATAAGACCTTCAGCAGGTCCGAAGTCCAGCGGTTGCTTCGGGAAGGCATCATCGAGGCCAGCAACAGCCACTGGAAAGCTCAAGTGGTAGTGGTTAAATCTGGGGAGAAACACCGGATGGTCATGGACTACAGCCAGACCACCAACAGGTTCACGCAGCTCGACGCGTACACCCTCCCACGCATAGCTGACATGGTTAACCAGATTGCTCAGTACCGGGTCTTCTCAACGGTGGACCTGAAATCCGCCTACCACCAGCTCCCCATCTGTAAATCAGACCATCCATACACCGCCTTCGAGGCAGGCGGCCGTCTATATTACTTCCTTAGGATCCCCTTTGGCGTCACTAACGGGGTCTCGGTCTTCCAAAGGGAGATGGACCGAATCGTCGACCGGTACGGTTTGCGGGCCACGTTTCCGAACCTAGACAATGTCACCATCTGCGGCCATGATCAGCAGGACCACAACGCCAGCTGTGCTAAATTTCTCCACACTGCTACTCTCCTAAACCTCACTTACAACAAGGAGAATTGTGTGTTCAGCACGAACCACTTAGCCATCCTCGACTATGTGGTCCAGAACAGAGTTCTGGGACCCGATCCCGACCGCATGCGCCCCCTCATGGAGCTCCCTCTCCCCCACTACCCCAAGGCCCTCAAACGCTCCTGGGGTTAGAATCATAGAAGTTTACAGCATGGAAACAGGCCCTTCGGCCCAACCAGTCCATGCCACCCAGTTTTTACCATTAAGCTAATCCCAGTTGCCCGCACTTGGCCCATATCCCTCTATACCCATCTTACCCATGTAACTATCTAAATGCTTTTTAAAAGACACAATTGTACCCGCCTCTACTACTACCTCTGGCAGCACATTCCAGACACTCACTACCCTCTGAGTGAAGAAATTGCCCCTCTGGGCCCTTCTGAATCTCTCCCCTCTCACCTTAAACCTATGCCCTCTAGTTTTAGACTCCCCTACCTTTGGGAAAAGATGTTGACTATCTACCTTATCTATGCCCCTCATTATTTTATAGACCTCTATAAGATCACCCCTAAGCCTCCTACGCTCCAGGGAAAAAAGTCCCAGTCTATCCAGCCTCTCCTTATAACTCAAACCATCAAGTCCCGGTAACATCCTAGTAAATCTTTTCTGCACTCTTTCTAGTTTAATAATATCCTTTCTATAATAGGGTGACCAGAACTGCACACAGTATTCCAAGTGTGGCCGTACCAATATCTTGTACAACTTTCACAAGACGTCCCAACTCCTGTATTCAATGTTCTGACCAATGAAACCAAGCATGCCGAATGCCTTCTTCACCACCCTGTCCACCTGCGACTCCACCTTCAAGGAGCTATGAACCTGTACTCCTAGATCTCTTTGTTCTATAACTCTCCCCAATGCCATACCATTAACTGAGTAGGTCCTGGCCTGATTCGATCTGCCAAAATGCATCACCTCACATTTATCTAAATTAAACTCCATCTGCCATTCGTCGGCCCACTGGCCTAACTGATCAAGATCCCGTTGCAATCCTAGATGACCTTCTTCACTATCCACTGTGCCACCAATCTTGGTGTCATCTGCAAACTTACTAACCATGCCTCCTAAATTCTCATCCAAATCATTAATATAAATCACAAATAACAGTGGACCCAGCACCGATCCCTGAGGCACAGGCCTCCAGTTTGAAAAACAACCCTCTACAACCACCCTCTGCCTTCTGTCGTCCAGCCAATTTTGAATCCAATTGGCAACCTCACCCTGGATCCCGTGAGCTTTAACCTTCTGCAACAACCTACCATGCGGTACCTTGTCAAAGGCTTTGCTAAAGTCCATGTAGACAACGTCTACTGCACTGCCCTCATCTACCTTCTTGGTCACCCCCTCAAAAAACTCAATCAAATTTGTGAGACATGATTTTCCACGCACAAAGCCATGCTGACTGCCCCGAATCAGTCCTTGCCTCTCTAAATGCTTGTAGATCCTGTCTCTCAGAATACCTTCTAGCAACTTACTGCAGACATTAGGCTCACCGGTCTGTAGTTCCCAGGCTTTTCCCTGCTGCCCTTCTTAAACAAGGGCACAACATTCGCCACTCTCCAATCTTCAGGCACCTCACCTGTGGCTGCCGATGATTCAAATATCTCTGTTAGGGGACCCGCAATTTCCTCCCTAGCCTCCCACAACATCCTGGGATACATTTCATCAGGTCCCGGGGATTTATCTACCTTGATGCGCTTTAAGACTTCCAGCACCTCCTCCTCTGTAATATGCACACTTCTCAAGACATCACTATTTATTTCCCTTAGTTTCCTAACATCCATGCCTTTCTCCACCGTGAATACCGATGAGAAATATTCATTCAGGATCTCACCCAACTCTTGTGGCTCTGCACATAGATGTCCTTGTTGATCCTTAAGAGGCCCTACTCTGTCCCTAGTTACTCTTTTTCCCTTTATGTATCTGTAGAAGCGCTTTGGATTCTCCTTTGCATTATTTGCCAAAGCAATTTCATGCCCCCTTTTTGCCCTCCTGATTTCCCTCTTAACTCTATTTCGACAATCTCTATACTCTTCAAGGGATCCACTTGATCCCAGTTGTTTATGTACGTCATATGCCTCCTTCTTCTTTTTGACCAGAGTCTCAATATCTCGAGTCATCCAGGGTTCCCTACTTCTACCAGCCTTGCCCTTCACTCTAAAGGGAATGTGCTTACCCTGGTTAACACATTTTTAAAAGCCTCCCATTTACAGCGGTCCCTTTGCCTGCCAACAGTCTCCCCCAATCTACCTCTGAAAGTTCCTGTCTGATACCATCAAAATTGGCCTTGCCCCAATTAGAATTTTAACTCTTGAGCCAGACCTATCATTCTCTATAGCTATTTTAAAACTAATGGAGTTATGGTCACTTGTCCCAAAGTGATCCCTCACTAACACTTCTGTCACTTGCCCTTCCTTATTTCCCAAGACGAGGTCAAGTTTTGCCCCCTCTCTAGTCGGTCCATCCACATACTGAATGAGAAATTCCTCCTGAATACACTCAACAAATTTCCCTCCATCCAAGCCCCTAATGCTATGGCTGTCCCAGTCAATGTTGGGAAAGTTAAAGACCCCTACTATTACCACCCTATTTTTCTTGCAGCTATCTGTAATCTCCTTACATATTTGCTCCTCAATTTCCCGCTGACTATTTGGGGACCTGTAGTACAGTCCTATCAAGGTGATCTCTCCCTTCTTATTTTTCAGTTCCACCCATATAGACTCAGTGGGCGAACCCTCGGATATATCCCCTCTAAGTACTGCCGTAATGTTCTCCCTAATCAAAAACGTCACTCCCCCTCCTCTCTTACCTCCTGTTCTATCCTTTCTATAGCATCTGTACCCCGGAACATTGAGCTGCCAGTCCTGCCCCTCCATTAGCCATGTTTCAGTCATAGCTATAATATCCCAGTCCCATGTGCCTATCCATGCCTTGAGTTCATCCGCTTTGCCCGTCAGGCCCCTTGCATTGAAATAAATGCAGTTTAATGTAGACTTTCCTTGCTCTCTGCCCTGCTTTCTCTGGTCATGCTTTACACACTCTCCCTTCCTGCCTTTTGTTTCCGTCCCCACTGACTTCCTACATCGGTTCCCATCCCCCTGCCACATTAGTTTAAACCCTCCCCAACTGCACTAGCAAACACACCCCCGAGAACATTGGTTCCGGTCCCACCCAGATGCAGACCGTCCCATTTGTACAGGTCCCACCTCTCCCAGAACCGGTCCCAATGTCCCAGGAATTTGAAACCCTCCCTCTTGCACCATCTCTCAAGCCACGTATTCATCCTAGCTATCCTGTCATTCCTACTCTGCCTATCACGTGGCACTGGTAGCAATCCTGCGATTGCTACCTTTGAGGTCCTACTTTTTAGTTTAACTCCTAACTCCCTAAATTCAGCTTGTAGGACCTCATCCCGTTTTTTACCTATATCGTTGGTGCCTATATGCACCACGACAGCTTGCTGTTCACCCTCCCCCTCCAGAATGCCCTGCAGCCGCTCCGAGACATCCTTGACCCTTGCACCAGGGAGGCAACATACCAACCTGGATTCTCATTTGCGTCCGCAGAAACGCCTGTCTATTCCCCTTACAATTGAATCCCCTATCACTATAGCTCTGCCACTCTTTTTCCCGCCCTTCTGTGCAGCAGAGCCAGCCACGGTGCCATGAACCTGGCTGCTGCCACCTTCCCCTGGTGAGCCATCTCCCCCAACAGTTTCCAAAATGGTAAATCTGTTTTGGAGGGAGATGACCGCAGGGGATCCCTGCACTGCCTTCCTACTCTTCCTCTGTCTGTTGGTCACCTATTCCCTATCTGCCTCAGTAATTTTAATCTGCGGTGTGACCAACTGAATGTGCTATCCACAACTTCCTCAGCATCGCGGATGCTCCAAAGTGAATCCATCCGCAGCTCCAGAGCCATCAAGCGGTCTAACAGGAGCTGCAGTTGGATACACTTCTTGCAGATGAAGGAGTCAGGGACACCAGAAGGGTCCCTGACTTGCCACATCTCACAAGAGGAGCATGGCACGTGTCTGAGCTCTCCTGCCATGACTTAAACCTGAAGTTAAATTTGAACTACACTACACAGCTAAGAGAAAGTCAAAGAGAGAAAAATCACTTACCAGTCACAAGCCAATCACTTACCTGCTGGCTGTGATGTAATTGCTCCCGAGACTCCCTCACAGGTCTGCTTCTCTGCACCTCCTTAAGATGAGCACCAAATTCCCTTAACTAGTTAATTAATTTACTTAATTAATTGGATTTTTTTATTTTTTTGGGAAACTCACCCCCAACACCAAACTCCAAAAAACACAGCCCTCACTCACCTCTTACCCGAACTCGGCCTTACCCAAACTCAGATACACTTTGTTTGCTTCCAGAACTCCGTTTCATGGGTTCTTTTCATATTACACGCAGTGGGTCCCAAACTATGCGGACAAGGCCCGCCCACTCATACAGTCCACCCAGTTTCCCCTGACAGCTGAAGCCCAACAGGCCTTTGCCCGGATCAGAGCTGATATTGACAAGGCCAGAGATATATTAGCTTGGTTGACTTCCGCTCCAGCACCTTGCTTTCTTCCTGCAAACTCTCTGGTAACACACAGACACACCCAAGCTGCTTTCTCAAACCTGGCTTTCTCCCTGCAAGCAGATCACAGCAAACCAGAACTTCTCAAGCTGCTGTCTCAAACTGGCTTTCTACTTTTAAACTGCTCGCAGCAAAACAGCCAGGCACTTTTAAACTGCTCTCAGCAAAACTAGCCAGGCACTTTTAAACTGCTCTAAGCAAAACCAGCCAGGCACTTTTCCAAACTGAAACCTCAAAATGGCTGAACTGAGCTGAGCTCCACCCACTCTCTGACATCACTGTTTTCTTAAAGGTACATTGCTTAAACATCCAGTTCTTAAAGGTACTCTCACATGACACCTGGTATGGAGGGCATTAGCTATGAGGAGAGGTTGAATAAACTTGGTTGTTCTCATTGGAACGAAGGAGATTGAGGGGCGACCTGATAGAGGTCTACAAAATTATGAGGGGCATAGACAAAGTGGATAGTCAGAGGCTTTTTCCCAGGGTAGAGGGGTCAATTACTAGGGTGCATAGGTTTAAGGTGCGAGGGGCAAGATTTAGAGGAGATGTACGAGGCAAGTTTTTTTACACAGAGGTTAGTGGGTGCCTGGAACTCACTGCCAGAGGAAGTGATGGAAGCAGGGACGATAGTGATGTTTAAGGGGCATCTTGACAAATACATGAATAGGATGGGAATAGAGGGATACAGACCCCGGAAGTGCAGAAGATTTTAGTTTAGACGGGCAGCATGGTCGGCACAGGCTTGGAGGGCCGAAGGGCCTGTTCCTGTGCTGTACTTTTCTTTGTTCTTTGTTCTTCTTTGCCACAATGCACGCTGTAGATGAAACACTGCCCTTCCAAGTAGAAAGCGATGCATCAGAAGTCACCCTTGCTGCCACCCTCAATCAGGCAAGCAGGCCCGTGGCATTTTTTCCCCACTCCCTTCATGCCTCTGAAATTCGGCACTCATCCGTCGAAAAAGAGGCCCAAGCAATCGTTGAAGCTGTGCGGCATTGGAGGCATTACCTGACCGGCAGGAGATTCACTCTCCTCACTGACCAATGGTCGGTAGCCGTTATGTTCAACAACACACAGCGGGGCAAGATCAAAAATTATAAAATCTTGCGGTGGAGAATCGAGCTCTCCACCTATAATTACAAAATTAGGTATCGCCCTGGCAAACGCAACGAGCCCCCAGATGCCCTATCCCGAGGTACATGTGCCAGCGCACAGGTAGACCGACTCCGGACCCTGCGCGACAGCCTTTGTCACCCAGGGGTCACACGGTTGTACCACTTCATTCAGGCACTAAATTTGCCCTACTCCGTTGAGGAAGTAAGGACGATCACCAAGGACTGCCAGGTCTGTGCGGAGTGCAAGCTGCACTTCTACCGGCCGGACCGCGCGAGCCTGGTGAAGGCTTCCCACCCCTTTGAACGCCTCAGCGTGGATTTCAAAGGCCCCCTCCCCTCCACCGATCGTCACACATATTTCCTCAGTGTGATCGATGAATACTCCCCATCTTTCCCAAAGGCTATTAACTTCAAAATTAATTCATCTTGTAAACTATGTTTGGCCTAAATTCACTCTCATCTCTTGAGTTTTAGCTTTTTTTTCTTCAGTTTTGTTTTAGCAGAGTGAGATTTGATGTTAGCAGCTCCAGGTAAGTGTATTGCTTCGTATTGGGTTTTCCTTCAGGCCCTTGCTCACCTCGTCTGAAAACATTGACTCCTTGCTGCATAATAGCACAGTGGACAGAGATTTTTAGTACCTCACCACTCGTGCACCCCCAGGAGAGTCGCTGGATAATCACCAAAGGGGTGGGGGGGGGGGGGGGGGGGGGGAGGTGGTGGAGGATGGGGGGGATTGGTGGGGGGTGATTCTAACTTGGGAAAGATTGATATATATGTAGTGATGAGGGCCTAAAAATGGAGTTGGTGATCTTCCTGCCCATGAACCTTAGTGATTGGCCTGCTCGAACATCCACAGAGGGCCTTTCCAAAACAAGTGGGATGCCTCTTCCGCCTCTTAATCAGGGTCCTAATCAAAGTCCCTCTAATTTTTTTGTTTTGTGGATTTCCGGTTTGGCTATGCGGAGCTAAGTCGCACAATCAACAGCTCCCGCTAAAAACTGACTTTTGGGCTCTTTTCAGGGCCCCCAACGGCATTGTTTCGACGTTTCCCAGTGTGGGAAGGAGATTTCCATAGTTCCTAGACAGTGTATGGCTTGGACCATGAGTGGGGCGACTAAAAAAGTGGTGGTGAACCCAAAGAAGGTGCGAGGGAAGAAGAGCAAAATGGCGGCGGGCGGGGACCAGGCAGCGTGGATGCAGTGGGCGCAGGAGCAGCAGGAGGTTATCCAGCGCTGCTTCAGGGAGATTAAAGCGGACCTGCTGGAGCCGATGAAGGCTTCTATTGACAAGCTGCTGGAGACCCAGACGGCCCAGGGAGTGGCGATCCGCTCGGTCCGACAAAAGATCTCCGGCAATGAGGACGAGATCTTAGGCCTTGCGGTAAAGGTAGAGGTGCATGAGGCGCTCCACAAGAAATGGCAGGAATGGTTCGAAGAGATGGAGAATCGGTCGAGGTGGAAGAATTTGCGGATTCTGGGCCTCCCGGAGGGGCTGGAGGGGTCGGACGTGGGGGCCTATGTGGTCACCATGTTAAACTCGCTGATGGGAGTGGGGTCCTTCCAGGGGCCCCTGGAGCTGGAAGCGGCCCATAGAGTGCTGGCGAGGAGGCCCAAAGCTAACGAGCCTCCGCGGGCGGTGCTGGTGCGGTTTCATTGGTTCGCTGATTGGGAGTGCGTGCTCAGGTGGGCCAAGAAAGAGAGGAGCAGCAGGTGGGAGAATGCGGAGGTTCGAGTATACCAGGACTGGAGTGCAGAGGTGGCGAAGAAGAGGGCCGGGTACAATTGGGCGAAGGCGGTGCTGCACAGGAAGGGGGTGAAGTTTGGCATGCTGCAGCCGGCGTGACTGTGGGTCACCTACAAGGACCGGCACCATTATTTTGAGTCTCCGGAGGAGGCGTGGGCCTTTGTCCAGGCCGAGAAGCTGGACACAAACTGAGAGTCGGGATGGGTGGTCGGGGATTGCTGTTGGCGTGTTACACTTTGAGGGGGGGTTCTTTGCTCTTATTTCTTTTTGGTTCGGTGAGAGTGGTTAGGGTGGGTTGGGCACTGTTTTGGTTGGGTCTGTCGGGTGGGTTCTTGGAGGGGGGTAAGTAAATGAAGTAGGGGTGGATGGCCGGTAGGGGGGATGGGGCCCCGTGGGGTAGGGTGAGGCCCGAGTCGGGGGTGACGAACTGGGCCTGTAAAAGGAGCGGCGACAGAGGTGGCGGGGCCGGGCAGGTGGAAAGCGTGGGCTTTTTTCCGCGCTGAAGACTGTTAGGGGGGAACCGGGTTGCTGCTGCTATGGTCAAGGGGGAGCTGGAGCGAGTAGAGGGGGTTGGGACAGGGGTCTGCCGCCGTGGGGAACGGGCCAGGCGTGGGGTGCGGGCGCGTGGCTGGCCAAGGAGGGGTTATGGCTAGTCGGCGGGGGAGGGGGGCGGGTAGCCCCCTGATCCGGCTGATAACCTGGAATGTAAGGGGGCTGAACGGGCCGGTTAAGCGGGCCCAGGTATTCGTGCACCTGAAGGGGCTGAAGGCGGATGTGGTTATGCTCCAGGAGGCACACCTGAAGGTGGTAGTCCAGGTAAGATTGAGGAAGGGGTGGGTAGGTCAGGTGTTTCATTCGGGGCTGGATGCCAAAAATCGGGGGGTGGCGATCTTGGTGGGAAAGAGGGTGTCGTTCGAGGCGTTGAGCATTGTGACAGACAATGGCGGCAGGTACGTAATGGTAAGTGGTAAGCTGCAAGGGGAGAGGGTGGTGCTGGTCAATGTGTATGCCCCGAACTGGGACGATGCGGGTTTTATGCGGTGCATGTTGGGTTGGATCCTGGACTTGGAAGTGGGGGGCCTGATAATGGGGGGGGGACTTTAACACGGTGTTGGATCCGGCACTGGATCGCTCCAGGTCTAGGACGGGTAGGAAGCCGGAGGCGGCCAAGGTGCTGAGGGGGTTTATGGACCAGATGGGAGGGGTGGACCCTTGGAGATTTGCAAGGCCGGGGGCTAGGGAATTTTCATTCTTCTCGCATGTTCATAAGGCTTATTCCCGGATCGACTTTTTTATTATGAGTAGGGCGCTGATAGCGAGAGTAGAGGATACCGAGTACTCGGCGATAGCCATTTCAGATCACGCCCCGCATTGGATAGACCTAGAGCTGGGGGAGGAGAGGGACCAGCGCCCGTTGTGGCGCATGGAGGTGGGGCTGTTGGCTGACGAGGAGGTGAGTGAGCGGGTCCCAGGAAGCATAGAGAGATACCTGGAGGCCAACGATAACGGGGAGGTCCGAGTGGGGATGGTATGGGAGGCGCTGATGGCGGTGGTTAGGGGAGAGCTGATCTCCATTAGGGCCCACAAGGAGAGGAGAGAGCAGAGGGAGAGGGAGAGGCTGGTGGGGGAGATGGTGAGGGTAGACAGGAGGTATGCGGAGGTGCCGGAGGAGGGACTGTTGAGGAAGAGGCGCAGCCTCCAGGCCGAATTCGACCTGGTGACCACCAGGAAGGCGGAGGTGCAGTGGAGGAAGGCGATTTACGAGTATGGGGAAAAGGCAAGTCGGATGCTGGGGCATCAGCTTCGGAAGCGGGACGGAGTTAAGGATAGGGGAGGGAGCATGGTGCAGAGCGGGGTTGACATCAATAGGGTCTTCAGGGACTTTTATGAGAAATTGTATCGGTCCGAGCTCCCACTGGAGGAGGGAGGGATGGACTGCTTTCTGGACCAATTGAGGTTTCTGAAGGTGGAGGAGGGACTGGTGGCGGGATTGGGGGCCCCGATTGGGCTGAAGGAGTTGACCAAAGGGATAGGGAGCATGCAGGCGGGGAAGGCACCGGGGCCGGACAGTTTCCCGGTCGAATTCTACAAGAAATATGTGGACCTGTTGGGCCAGTTGCTAGTTAGGACCTTCAATGAGGCAAGGGAGGGGGGGCTTTGCCCCCGACGATGTCCCGGGCACTGATCTCCTTGATCCTGAAGCTGAACAAGGATCTCCTGCAGTGTGGGTCTTACAGGCCGATTTTGTTGTTAAATGTAGATGCCAAGGTGCTGGCGAAGGTCTTAGCCACGAGGATTGAGGATTGTGTGCCGCAGGTGATCCACGAAGACCAGACGGGGTTTGTGAAGGGGAGACAGTTGAATGCGAATGTGTGGAGGCTCCTGAACGTTATTATAATGCCGGCGAGGGAGGGGGAGGCGGAGATAGTGGTGGCGATGGACGCTGAGAAGGCCTTCGATAGGGTAGAGTGTGGGTACCTGTGGGAGGTGCTGAAGAGGTTTGGGTTTGGGGAGGGGTTTGTCAGGTGGGTTAGGCTGTTGTACGAAGTCCCGATGGCGAGTGTGGCCACGAACAAGAGGAGGTCTGAGTACTTTTGGTTGCAGCGAGGGACGAGGCAGGGGTGTCCTCTGTCCTCCTTGCTCTTTGCACTGGCGATTGAACCCCTGGCTGTGGCACTGATGGAGTCGAGGAACTGGAGGGGGTTGGTGCAGGGTGGGGAGGAGCATAGAGTGTCGCTCTATGCAGACGACTTGCTGCTATATGTGGCGGACCCGCTGGGGTAATGCCGGAGGTAATGAGGATCCTCAGGGAGTTTGGGGATTTCTCAGGGTACAAGCTCAACATGGGGAAGAGCGAGTTGTTCGTGGTTCACCCAGGGGACCAGGAGAGGGGGATTAGCGAGCTCCCACTAAAAAGGGCGGAGAGGAGCTTCAGCTATTTGGGGGTCCAGGTGGCTAGGAGCTGGGACTTAATTTCACGAGGCTGGTGGAGCAAATGGAGGAGGAGTTCAAGAGGTGGGACGTGTTGCCTCTGTCCCTGGCGGGTAGGGTGCAGTCAGTTAAGATGACGGTGCTCCCAAGGTTTTTGTTCCTGTTCCAGTGCCTCCCCATGTTTATCCCAAAGGCCTTTTTTAGGCGGGTCAACAGGAGCATAACGGGGTTTGTGTGGGTGCGAGGGACTCAGAGGGTGAGAAGGGTGTTCCTGGAGCGGAGTAGGGATGGGGGGGGCTGGCGCTGCCCAACCTCTGTGGGTACTACTGGGACGCCAATGCGGCGATGGTGCGCAAGTGGGTGATGGAGGGGGAGGGAGCTGCATGGAAGAGACTGGAGACGGCATCTTGTGAGGGTACGAGTCTGGAGGCGCTGGCAACGGCGCCGCTGCCACTCCCTCCAATGAGGTATACCACGAGCCCGGTAGTGGCGGCTACCCTCAAAATCTGGGGGCAGTGGAGGCGGCACAGGGGGCAAGTTGGGGCCTCGGTGCGGACCCCAATACGGGGGGACCACCGGTTTGTCCCAGGGAGAACAGATGGAGGGTTTTCGGGGTGGCACAGGGCAGGGATAAGAAGGTTGGGGGACCTGTTTGTGGACGGAAAGTTCGCGACCCTGGGTGAACTGGAGAAGTATGGGCTCCCCTGGGGGACACCTTTAGATATTTACAGGTAAGGGCGTTTGCTAGGCGGCAAGTGGTGGAATTCCCGCGGCTGCTGCCATACACAGTACAGTACAGGGTGCTCTCGGGGGGGTTGGTGGGAGTGGGGAAGGTCTCGGAAATGTACCAGGTGATGCAGGAGGAGGAGGAGGCCTCGGTGGTCGCGTTGAAAGGTAAGTGGGAGGAGGAGTTGGGAGAGGAGATCGAAGAGGGGACGTGGGCAGATGCCCTAGGGAGGGTGAACTCTTCCTCTTTGTGCGCGAGGTTCAGCCTCATACAGTTTAAGGTGCTGCACAGGGCACACATGACCGGGACAAGGATGAGCAGGTTCTTTGGGGGTGAGGACAGGTGTGCTAGGTGCTCAGGGAGCCCAGCAAATCACACCCATATGTTCTGGGCATGCCCCGCGCTGGAGGAATTTTGGAAGGGCGTAGCGAGGACTCGAGGGTGGTAGGTTCCAGGGTCAAACCGGGCTGGGGGCTCGCAATATTTGGGGTTGCAGGGGAGCCGGGAGTGCAGGAGGCGAAAGAGGCCGGAATTCTGGCCTTTGCATCCCTGGTAGCCCGGCGAAGGATTCTTCTTCAGCGGAAAGATGCAAGGCCCCAAAGCGTGGAATCCTGGATCAACGATATGGCGGGGTTTATTAAATTGGAGAGTGTGAAATTCGGCTTAAGGGGATCGGTACATGGGTTCTTTAGGCGGTGGCAACCGTTCTTGGACTTCCTGGCAGAATGGTAGACAATGGTCAGCAGCAGCGGGGGGGGGGGGGGGGGGGGTGGGGGCGGAGGGAAGGGGGGGGGTGTTCTATTTTATTTCTGTTTATTTACCCTGGGGGATCTGAGGGGGTGTATATATTTGCTATGTTTGCTTTGTGTTTATTCGGGGTGTTAATTTATTATTTATGTATAGGGGGGAGGGGGGCACGGGGGTTGTTTACTTTGTTCTGTATTTAATTCTATTGGGTTCCTTTTTTTTATTCTGTTGTTGATATTTTGTGAAAACCCCAATAAAAATTATTTTAAAAAAAAATAAAGATTTGTTTTGTGTTGTCTATTAACTTATGTGTGTGGACCCTTTAAATTTTTTCATGGCTGCACAGTAACTTACAACAGCTGACTTTTGCTCAACCAGTGTGGGAATTCCCAGGTTTCTATGCAATTGTACAGCCACACAGATTAGCAGGAACATTGCCTCATGGTGCCGAGGTCCCAGGTTCGATCCCAGTTCTGGATCGTCTTTCCGTGTGGAGTTTGCACATTCTCCCTCTGTTTGCGTGGGTTTCGCCCCCACAACCAAATATGTGCAGTGTAGGTGGATTGGCCACACTAAATTGCCCCTTAATTGAAAAAAAAATGAATTAGGTACTCTAAATTTAAAAAAAAGATTAGCAGGAACATTTATCCTGATGACGTGGTTAGGAACACCAATTGTGAGCTCAAGGGATGGATGACAGAGCCTAAGATGCAAATATTCCTTCAATATGGAATGGAGTGGTGACTGGGGAAACACTGTTAAAAAAAGCAAGAGTTCCCCTTCTAATTATGAAATAAATACTATTGACGTATGCTGCCCAGCTCCACCACCACCACCCCAGACGCTCCTCCATTCCCCCATTGTTGGAGATCCATTCCCGGCCCCGGGTCACTGTCCGTGTGGAGTTTGCACATCTCCCCATGCCTGCGTGGGTTTCACTCCCACAACCCAAAGGTGTGCTGGTTAGGTGGATTGGCCACGCTAAATTGCCCCTTAATTGGAAAAGAAGAAGAATTGGCTACTCTAAATTTAGAGAAATTTTTTTTTTTAAATTGTTGGAGATTCACGATATGAATGTAACTAAAATTTACAGCACAAAAACAGGTCATTCATCCTGACTGTCCTATGGTCACTTTTATGCTCTGCACAAACACCTGACCGCCCTACTGCATCTATTCTTGTCACCATATCATTTTATTCCTTTCTCCCTCATACTAATCTACCTCCTCTTCCTCCTTCAGGTACCATGGCCTAAAAGGGCAGGAACCATGGATTTCCATTGGATTGGTCCATGATTATGCTTGGCAAAATGCTGCAGTGGCCTGTTGTTGCTATATGGCTAAGCTTGAAACATAGAACATAGAACATAGAACAATACAGCGCAGTACAGGCCCTTCGGCCCACGATGTTGCACCAAAACAAAAGCCATCTAACCTACACTATGCCACTATCATCCATATGTTTATCCAATAAACTTTTAAATGCCCTCAATGTTGGCGAGTTCACTACTGTAGCAGGTAGGGCATTCCACGGCCTCACTACTCTTTGCGTAAAGAACCTACCTCTGACCTCTGTCCTATATCTATTACCCCTCAGTTTAAAGTTATGTCCCCTCGTGCCAGCCATATCCATCCGCGGGAGAAGGCTCTCACTGTCCACCCTATCCAACCCCCTGATCATTTTGTATGCCTCTATTAAGTCTCCTCTTAACCTTCTTCTCTCCAACGAAAACAACCTCAAGTCCATCAGCCTTTCCTCATAAGATTTTCCCTCCATACCAGGCAACATCCTGGTGAATCTCCTCTGCACCCGCTCCAAAGCCTCCACGTCCTTCCTATAATGCGGTGACCAGAACTGTACGCAATACTCCAAATGCGGCCGTACCAGAGTTCTGTACAGCTGCAACATGATCTCCCGACTCCGGAACTCAATCCCTCTACCAATAAAGGCCAACACTCCATAGGCCTTCTTCACAACCCTATCAACCTGGGTGGCAACTTTCAGGGATCTATGTACATGGACACCTAGATCCCTCTGCTCATCCACACTTTCAAGAACTTTACCATTAGCCAAATATTCCGCATTCCTGTTATTCCTTCCAAAGTGAATCACCTCACACTTCTCTACATTAAACTCCATTTGCCACCTCTCAGCCCAGCTCTGCAGCTTATCTATATCCCTCTGTAACCTGCTACATCCTTCCACACTATCGACAACACCACCGACTTTAGTATCGTCTGCAAATTTACTCACCCACCCTTCTGCGCCTTCCTCTAGGTCATTGATAAAAATGACAAACAGCAACGGCCCCAGAACAGATCCTTGTAGTACTCCAGCTCTCCAGCTCTTATCATCTGCCAAATTTGGGAGGGATTTATCAGCTGACAATCAACCTGCCTGGCCACTTTATGAATACACCTTTCATGACCATCAAGTCCTAAAGTAGTACTTGAGCCAGAGTGCTGTCCTAGAGGTAGGGATGCTACAGCTGCCCTGCAAGACCAGTATCTATACAATTGGCCTCATTACTATTACTCAAGGTAAAGAGTTCAACATTCTAATCACTGTCTGGGTAGAGATGCTTCTTCTGAATTCCTTATTGGACCAGCAGTGACTGTTTCATACATATGGCCTTTAGTTATGGGTCCGCCACAATTGGAAAACTCTTCTCTACATCAACCGTATCTATCCTTTTCACAGTTTTGAAGATCTCTATTAGGTTGCCTCTTATCCATCTCTTTTCTAGAGCAAAGGGCTCAGCCTTTAAGACGTTTAAGATAGTTATGACATCTCAGTTCTGGATTCACTTGCTCCTGTGTAAGCTTTTTGAAACATGGAGCCCAGAAAGGGAACAGTAGTCTGAGTACACCAACTGCTGTAAGGGGGGGGGGGGAGAGTTGAGACCATGCAAGATGAGTCCCACCTTGCTGCTTAGTTGCAGAAAGCTAATCGAGGGCGATGGCTTGGTCCACTTTACCAAATGCTGCAAAGGCCTCAAGGAAGACAAGCAGGGATAATGCACTGCAGTCACGGAAGATGCCAATCGTCTGGTCTTTGTCCAGAGTCACCTTGGAAACACAAAAGGGACAAACCAAAGCTTAAAAAAAAGTCAAGACAGGGAAATAAATCAAATTGAAAAATATAAAATTAGAGATTGTGGATCAAAGTGAGAACTGAATTGAAAGAGCGATCAGGGCAGCAGAATGTATGTACTATGTTGCTTATTTTCCAACAAAATCACAGTTCAAGTGTCTATCTTTTTGTGTATTAAGATTATCATAGAGTAATAAAGTTACTCTTGACATTGAGTAACTGCCATAGTTTCAGAGTAACTTTGAAGGGACTGACATTTCCCTGGTACTGTATGCAGTCTAAAGATTAAACTCTGAATGTACTTATAAACACTAACACCTAGTGAAATACTAATAGGTGGATTTATAAGTTGAATATGCCCTTGGTACAGATCTAACAATCCTGCACATGAAAACATCTAGCATCTGTGCCATGGAATCAAGCTAGAAGTTGGAAGCTAAGGGAAGAAGGAGTATTTATATACGAATCATGCAAATATCCACTTCAGGTCACAAGGTCATAGTGTTGCTACAGTCCCTAGGTTATGCAATAAAGACAGCATATATAAAGCAGTGTACATCAATTCCCTTCAAATTAAGTTATTCACACTGCATCGGAGGACAACTGATGCCACTGAACTTGACAAGCTATGTCCAGAATTTGTAGCTCATCTTGAAAGTGTTGCGATCCCCAGGGACTGATAACTTATAAAAATATATTCAAATTCCCAATGACCAACTTAAATGATCACACGCAAGATTTCATGTTTTGCAACTTTTACTGCAACAAGGAAACTAAAAATAATCTTGATCAAGCGCGATTCATTTTAGGAAGTTTGCATGTTGAACTACAGAACAGAAGTTGCCCTCTTACTTTTAATACTTAGAATCCCATTCCATGGTTATACATTACACTGTCCTGAAGTAGATATTCAATTCTCCCAGAACCAGCCCAAAGTGATTCTTAGCTCCTGGGTGTTTACTTCTGTTCCTTTCTTTTCTCAATTGGTAACTTCCTTTCAGAGTGAGGGTTTTGGAAATTCTCCTTCTAATTCAAGTTAGGCAAATCTTCCAGCCTTGTTTTAAATCATCATGCAGGCACACCCTCCAACCCACATTCCTGTGTGGGTTAACAATGGAGACTTACCACCTCAATCTGTTCTGTTTTCCTCACTTTCCCAGATCATGGTTGCCCTGCCTGTGAAGTTCAGAGATATCTTTGAGAAGCACCAATCCAATCCTACAATGGTTTCCTATGCACCCTTCCCTTCTTAACACCCATCTTAATGTTAACATGGATTATATAGGCTTAACTGTCAGCAAAGATACTTTTACCATTGTCTCTAGGCATGGACACCTTGCACCATCTTCCCAATAAAACAACCATTTTAATCTTCAACAATTAAATCACCCAATTTTACTGTTAGCAGCATTCATAGTGACCCCGTGTATTAACAGCATTTATAACAGGTAACATGACCCCATTCAATCCTCTAGTTTACCTTAAATTAGAACACTGTCCTAAAACTTAAAAAAAATATATATTTTAGATTAAGTTTTTCAAATTTTTACAATAAACCGATCAAGTTTAAAAAATCAGTGCAAAACAAGTATAGAACAGAACAAGAGCTGGAGCAAACATAAGAACAAGCAAGACAGGATAAATTCAGAACAGTGTACCAAAGGCACCAACGCATTAGTTTATATAATGGATCAATTCAACAATGGATTAATAAATTGAGTGGGAGAAAGGAATAAAGGTTCAGGACGCCTTTATGTATTGCGATATCAAGCCTCAAAAACTAAGAAGCTCATGAAAACCCAACAGCAGTGTGGTAGTAGAGGTATTTACGGTACCTGGTAATGCTGGAACACCATTGGTAGAAATTTTATGCTTCCTATTGGTCAAGCTGTATGGCAGCTCTGCCCTGTTAGGCGGGGTATAAGAGCCCGTGCGCCCCAGCAGCCTTCATTCTGTACCTGAGCTGCTGGGGGAAACATCTAGCTTATTAAAGCCTTCAGTTGGACTACAACCTCGCTATAGTGGTCATTGATTGTGCATCAATTTAATAAGCTAGATTTAAAAGGATGGAGCTCCGAATCAAGCTGGAGTGTCTGCAACTCAGCCCCCACGCGGCGAACTCAGCGGCAACCTTCAAGCACTGGCTGCCGTGATTTAAAGGATATCTCGGGACGGCCGAAAACACACCCACGGGAGAACAGAAAATGCAAGTCCTGCACTCGAGGGTGAGCCCAGAGATTTACATCCTCATCGAGGACGCGGGTGACTTCGATGCGGCAATAGAGCCACTAAAAGGACATTATATTCACCCGGTAAACCAGGCCTAAGCCCGACACCTGATAACGACGAGGCGACACATCCCTGGGGAATCATTGGTAGAATTCTACCGTGCACTCCTGGTGTTGGGAAGAAACTGCAGCTGCCCGCAAGTTTTGGCGAGCGAACACACTGAACTCTTGGTCCGGGACTCTTTCGTGGCAGGTATGCTGTCCTCCCAAATCCGCCAGCGATTGCTGGAAAAAGACACTAGGTCTCAAGGAGGCACGGGCCCTTGCAGTCTCCCTGGATGTGGCCTCCAGAAACGCCCACGCTTAAGTTCCCGACCGCGCGGCAGACCCCTGGGCAGCGTGGAACCCCTCCTCAGCCGACCCGAGACATCCCCCATCCCCCCACAGGCTTGTTCTGCAAGGCGGCCTGGCAACCCCGGGGGGCCCCGCTGTTACTTTTGCGGGCAGGCCAAGCATCCCCGCCAGCGCTGCCCGGCCCGCGCATCCACCTGCAAGGGATGCGGTAAAAAGGGCCATTTTGTGGTGGTATGCCAGGCCTGTGTGGTTGCCGCGGTCTCCGGCGGCGAATGCGGACCGCCACCACAAACCTCTCCACCATCCCCGTGCGGCCAGCAGGCGCCGCCATCTTCCTACTCCAGGACCACTTGCGGCCCCCGGGTGCCGCCATCTTGTCCCGCGGAAGCCACGTTAGATGGATGGGCGCTGCCATTTTGTGCACCCCCAGCCATGTGCGACCAATGGGAGCTGCCATCTTGGATGGACCCCCAGGACCCCAGCTCGGCTGACAACGCACTGCCCGAAGAGAACACTTAACTGCTGCGATTAGCCTCGGTTACTCTGGATCAGTCCCGGCCTCGAACACTCTCAACTGCTACAACGACTGTATTTATCAACGGGCACGAGACGTCCTACCTAATCGACTCTGGGAGCATGGAGAGATTCATACACCCCGATACGGTAAGGCGCTGTTCTCTCCTCGTCCACCCCGTTAATCAAAAGATCTCCCTGGCCTCCGGTTCCCACTCAGTAGAGATAAAGGGGTTTTGTGTAGCAAACCTCACAGTCCAGGGAGAGAGTTTAAAAATTACTGGCTCTACGCCCTTCCCCACCTCTGCGCGGCCACACTCTTAGGTTTAGACTTCCAGTGTAATCTCCAAAGGCTAACTTTCTAATTCGGCAGCCCTATACTCCCCCTCACTGTTTGCGGCCTCGCGACCCTTAAGGTCGACCTGCCTTCCCTGTTTGCAAACCTCACCCCGGATTGCAAACCTGTCGCCACCAGGAGCAGACGGTACAGTGCCCAGGACCGGATCTTTATTAGGTCAGAGGTCCAAAGGCTACTGAGGGAAGGAGTCATTGAAGCTAGCAACAGTCCCTGGAGAGCTCAAGTAGTGGTGGTAAAGACTGGGGAGAAGCATAGGATGGTCATCGACTACAGTCAGACCATCAACAGGTTTACGCAGCTGGACGCGCACCCTCTCCCCCGCATAGCCGACCTGGTGAACAGGATCGCGCAGTACAAGGTCTTCTCCACGGTGGATCTCAAGTCCGCCTTTCACCAGCTCCCTGTTTTGTTATGTTTCCTTTGTAACATAAGCGGCTTCCTTGTGTTGCATTTGTCAAGGAAGGTCGAGACGTGTAAATAACATCAACTCATTTATTTACACTATGTACACTTTTATAACTTGAGTTCGACACTACTGCTAATCCTATTGTAGCTACCTAAACTGACTAACCAGCTGCAGTCTTCCACGTGGTGGGTGTGATAATGAATCAACCCTGTGCCTCTCCTCACTGACTGTCTCCACTGGCCAAAGGGCTGATCATGTGTATGGTGTCCTTTATGTATGGGTTGGTGTAATGCCCCCCTGTGGTCGTGTCACCTCCTTGTGTATCGTGAATGTCCATTGGTCGCCTCCTATCTAACTTATCTATTGGTTGAGTGTGTGTGTGTGATGTTTCTGGTGCTCCCTCTAGTGTCTGTCTAGCTTACATGTATTTACAGTGATGCACATCACCACATCCTCCCTTTTTTATATGTTCATATTTTCTATACACTTTAAGAAAAACTGAACAAAGAACAGGTAGAGAAGGTAAGGTGTATACAAGTCATGGGAACGGTGATTAAACAATAAGTCCAAATCATTCATGTGAGTCCATAAACCATCAATCATCATGGTCAAATGTCTCTCTTGGTTATGAACGCCATCAACAGGAACCAAGAAGTGGTCGAATCACTGCGCGGTCCGATTTGGAGTCTTTTTCTTTTTTTAAAATGTTTGTGGTGGTGCTGTCGGATGGCATCTTGTAGCTGATAGGTCGTTGACATTGAAGAGGTACCATCAACAGTATCATTCGAGGTCATGGATGTGCCAGGTGTTGAAGTCGGATGAGACTGTGCATACTGGTTCTGGCCACATGCTGTGCTGGAAGGGTGATTCTGCTGAAAACGTTGAAGCATGTCGATTTGGAGACAGAATTGCTGCTCGCATCAATGGTGTGAAACTAGAACCTTGCATCTGATAGGAATATGCTATCTGGCCAGGCTGTGGTGCAGCAAATCCTGGGCAGTAACTAAGGCATCCAGTCTGTAGTGCAGATTGCGCTGGTGGTAGTCCTCCTTCGGTCTTGATTCCATTAGTGGGCAATCCGCAGTGCTGGCCTGTTTGAGAATATGCTGCATAGACTGCTGGCTGCTGCAGGCTTGAATACTGGGTTTGTCCAGCATGAGCTGTCATTGGCCGCACTGTCAGTGTGGAACAAATGTGTGGACATAGCTGTGGTGAAAATTAGTGTATTCCTCTTGGACTGTAGCTGCTGCTTGTTATTGCTGACCCAGTGTGATTGTCATGTGATCCATCTCCTGTCGTTGTGGCATCTGCTGTCACCCTGAGCGTGCCATTACTGAGGTTGCGACACTGCCTGTCTGGAGTAAAGTCTGGCTTACGTGAATCAGAGTCGGCTTTGATCCACAATTTTTTGATGCTCCCCGTCTGGAGTCTTAGCAGGTTCACTGGAGTCAGCTGAGATTTCTTGAAGCTGCACGTCTGGAGTTGGAACATGCAGGAATGCATTGACTAGTGGAGAGGTTCGAGCAATTGAGGGTGGAAGTAGTGTGGTGTCACCGGAGTCACCTGTGGTCTCACAGTGATCGTCGAGTGCCTCTGTACGCACTAGCTGAGGTCTGTCACTTTGCACCTTTTGCATGGGAAGTGGGATGCTGTCGTCACTCGTTTCACATACCGTGGGTAGGTCCTCAGTAGCTGCTTGCTGTTCACTAGGGTTGGGTAAATCTGGTGGTGCAAACAATGTGGGTGGACTGTCATTGTCTTGCCGTTGTCCTTCATTTGGGCTTTTCTTCTTTGGAATTTTAAATCTTCCCCCAGACATTACAGAACCTTGTTCATTTCGCTCAATTTCTCCCATATGTAGGGCATCAAATGTTAGATCCAATGTTTCTTTTGTCATTGTACTAGTTTCCAAAGAACAGTCCGTTTCAATTTTCTTCTCAGTTACTTCATATGCATCCTTTTCTAATGTACATGCCTTCATAGTCTCTGGCTCTGATTTTGCTGGGACTGGCACAGTCACAGTCTCTCTTTTACTGTTCTCAATTGCCCACATTCTACTCCCCAGACATAAATGCTTAATCTCTGGAGTTAATGTGGTACAGTGGATAATCGGGTCGACATTATCTGCATCTTCACCATCACTGGAAAGCACAATTGGTTCACTTGAAACTGCTGCGGGTTTTAAGTGCTTTATCTGGCTACTCGATGTCGGTGTCCTCAGGATTCTTGCTCCAATGTTCTGCTCATTTATCAGTGGAGTGTGCAGAGGTTCAATGCGATTAATATTCCCATCAGGGGTTGAAGAGTCATTACTGACTAACTGCTGGTCTCTGTAGTTGGGACTTTGCGGTTTTGTGTTGAAGGGAGACAGTTGTCCCTGCTGTAGATATGATTCAGGTTGAGTTATTTCCATTAAATGAGGATCAATGTCTTGTCCATTTTTTCGATCCGTACGAAAGCAATGGCAATTTTCAGTCTGCTCCTTGCAAGTTAGACATACAAGCAATTTCTTTAGCAAATCCTCAGCATCCTTCTGTGACTGTGCAGCATTATTAATATTTCTTTGGCTCGAATGATCCTGAAGGTCAGCGCATAATCCTTTTTTCTTCGGGCTTGGAAGAGGCGATTCCTTTGGCTTGTCTTCATTTGGGCTTGAACAGTCATCAGCGCTGTGCCCTTCGTTGTAGCATGAAAGACCGTCATGGTCGTCCTGCTGTGCAGAGGAGCATGGTAGACTGTTATAGCCTTCTTGCTGTTTACGTGAGCATGGCAGACTTGCATTGTCTGCTGCTAGTTGGTCAGAGGAGGTTGCTAGACCCTCATGGTCTTGTTCCTGCAAGGACTGTACATCGGAGTCATGCGTTTCTGCAATTGTGGAGTCTGTCCACGAGCTTGCTGTGGAGTCTTGTGACACTGGAGTCACGTCTTGTTCCTGCAAGGACTGCGGTGTGGAGTCTTGCATGTCTTCTTTCGTAGAGTCGGGAACCCTGAGCAGGGCGTGGATCACGCTCTGTGTGGCAGCAGGTCACTCTCTGTGGGCTTGTACCGCTTTCTGTCTCTTAATTTCAGGCTGCAGCATCATCCTGCACTGATGAGTTGGGACGTCATATCTGCTGGGTTGAAGATCCTTAAATCCGAAAAATGAATCCGCATCTGCGTCGGATTCAATGCGGGGGTCGCCAATGTGCAACACGAAAGGTTCGTCCGAGTCGTAGTCGTCTAGGACCATGGAGCTGTCATTGGGCTCGCGAGGTCCAGAAAAAATGCAAAGGTCGGTATCGAAGTATTCGAGGTTGGAATCATAGGTAACTGCTTGTTGCAGGGTTCTTCAGAGGTTAAATTCATTTCCTGGTTCAATTTGAGGCATTGTGCTGTCATTCCAGGTGAAGGAAGGTTGTTTTACAGCTTTAAAAGATTTTTTCTTTGATTTGGGACGTTTCCCCTTTAAATCGGATTTGGGACGTTTCCCCTTTAAATTGGTGCGGTCTGGGGCCTCTGATGTCATGATGCGCGTGACGTAGCAAGTAGGAAGCGATTGCGCATGCGCAGATCACTGTTCCTTTACCGATGGCCGTTTTCTTGATTGCGCATGCACAGCGTCTCGCGCATGCGCAAACGAACCTTCCGGTTCTGCGCACTTCATACGCAACTGCGCTAGTGTAATCTCTTTAGCAAGATGGCCGCCGACCTCGACCCGAATCGCTCTCTGGTCCGGGATTTCGGCCTCGAAGTGAGTACTGGCGCTTCTCTTACCTTTCCTTGCCGATTGGAGTGTGTTTTCCTCACAGTATTTGCCGAATTTGTCCAGGACTGCCTGGAAGTCGTACCTGTTTTGCCCCTTGGAGAACTTGAATTTTTAAAAGATTTCTTCTGCTCTTGCACTGGTGATGGTGAGGAGAAACTCTATTTTTTCATCATCGGCCAGGTCTTTAAGTTCGGCTGTCACCAGAAAGAGTTCAAATGTTTGCCGGAATAGCTGCCAGGTTTCGCGGAGATCGCCGTGGCACTGGAGCACCTGCAGAACCGGGAGCTCGAACATCTTGCCTGGGTATTGCTGGTTGTCACTATACGCTGAGGTATGGTTATCTGGATTTAAACAGTTCACTACTGGTACCATGTTTTGTTATATTTCCTTTGTAACATAAGTGGCTTCCTTGTGTTGCATTTGTCAAGGAAGGTCGAGACGTGTAAATAACTTCAACTCATTTATTTACACTATGTACACTTTAAAACTTGAGTTCGACACTATTGCTAATCCTATTGTAGCTACCTAAACTGACTAACCAGCTGCTGTCTTCCACGTGGTGGGTGTGATAATGAATCAACCCTGTGCCTCTCCTCACTGACTGTCTCCACTGGCCAAAGGGCTGATCATGTGTGTGGTGTCCTTTATGTATGGGTTGGTGTAATGCCCCCCTGTGGTCGTGTCACCTCCTTGTGTATTGTGAATGTCCATTGGTCACCCCCTATCTAACTTATCTATTGGTTGAGTGCGTGTGTGTGATGTTGCTGGTGCTCCCTCTAGTGTCTGTCTAGCTTACATGTATTTACAGTGATGCACATCACCACACTCCCCATCCGCACTAGTGACCGCAAATACACTGCCTTCGAGGCAGATGGCCGGCTCTATCACTTCTTCGATGTCACCAACGGGGTCTCGGTCTTCCAGCGCGAGATGGACTGAATGGTTTACCGGTACGGTTTACGGGCAACATTCCCGTATCTCGATAATGTCACCATCTGCGGCCACGACCAGCAGGACCACGACACCAGCCTCCGAAAATTCCTCCAGACCGCAAAGATCCTTAACCTTACATACAACAAGGATAAATGCGTGTTTAGCACCAACCGCCTAGCCATCCTCGGCTACGTAGTGCGAAATGGAGTTATGGGCCGCGACCCTGAACGTATGCACCCCCTTATGGAGTTCCCACTCCCTCACTGCGCCAAGGCCCTGAAGCGCTGCCTAGGGTTTTCAGTTACTACGCCCAGTGGGTCCCCAACTATGCGGATAAGGCCCATCCCCTGATCCAATCCACAGCTTTTCCCCTGTTGATAGAGGCCCGCCAGGCCTTCAGCCGCATCAAAGCAGACATTGCAAAGGCCACGATGCACGCCATCGACGAGTCCCTCCCCTTCCAGGTCGAGAGCGACGCGTATGACGTAGCTCTGGCGGCCACCCTCAACCAAGCGGGCAGACCCGTGGCCTTCTTCTCACGTACCCTCCATGCTTCCGAAATCTGCCACTCCTCAATAGAAAAGGAGGCCCAGGCCATAGTAGAAGCTGTGCGACATTGGAGGCATTACCTGGCCGGCAGGAGATTCACTCTCCTCACTGACCAACGGTCGGTTGCTTTCATGTTCGATAATGCACAGCGGGGCAAGATAAAAAATGATAAGATCTTGCGGTGGAGGATCGAACTCTCCACCTACAACTACGAGATCTTGTATCATCCCGGGAAGCTAAACGAGCCTCCTGACACCCTGTCCCGCGGCACACGTGCCACCGCACAAGTGGACCGCCTCCGAACCCTCCACGAGGACCTCTGCCACCCGGGGGTCACTCGCTTTTTCCACTTTATCAAGACCCGCAACCTGCCCTACTCCATCGAGGAGGTCAGGACAGCCACCAGGGACTGCCAAATCTGCACGGAGTGCAAACCGCTCTACGACCGGCCATAGAAAGTGCACCTGATAAAGGCTTCCCGTCCCTTTGAACGCCTCAGCATGGACTTCAAAGGCCTCCTCTCCTCCACCGACCGCAACACGTACTTCCTGAACGTGATTGACGAGTACTCTCGGATCCCATTCACCATTCCCTGCCCCGACATGACCGCAACCACCGTCATCAAGACCCTCCATAGCATCTTTGCACTGTTCGGGTTCCCCGCCTACATGCATAGTGATAGGAGGTCCTCCTTCATGAGCGACGAACTGCGTCATTTCCTGCTCAGCAAGGGCATCGCCTCGAGCAGGACGACCAGTTACAACCCCCGGGGTAACGGACAGGTAGAGAGGGAGAACGGAACGGTCTGGAAGACCGTCCTACTGGCCCTATGCTCCAGGAATCTCCCAGTCTCCCGCTGGCAGGAAGTCCTCCCAGATGCCCTCCACTCCATCCGGTCACTGCTTTGTACCACGACCAACCAAACACCTCACGAACGTCTTGGGGCGGCACGGTAGCATGGTGGTTAGCACAATTGCTTCACAGCTCCAGGGTCCCAGGTTCGATTCCCCGCTGGGTCACTGTCTGTGCGGAGTTTGCATGTTCTCCCCGTGTCTGCGTGGGTTTCCTCCGGGTGCTCCGGTTTCCTCCCACAGTCCAAAGATGTGCAGGTTAGGTGGATTGGTCGTGCTAAATTGCCCTTAGTGTCCAAAATTGCCCTTAGTGCTGGGTCGGGTTACTGGGTTATGGGGATAGGGTGGAGGTGTGGACTTGGGTAGGGTGCTCTTTCCAAGAGCCGGTGCAGACTCAATGGGCCGAATGGCCTCCTTCTGCTCTGTAAATTCTATGAAATCTATGAACTCAATACACCGATTAGTCTCCTTGTCTTCCCCAGGAAGTCCTCCTCTGGGACCTCACTCCCGACCTGCTGGCAGCTCCCGGACCCATCCTGCTCCGAAAACACGTGCAGGCGGACAAGTCGGACCCGTTGGTCGAGAGGGTCCATCTTCTCCACCCTAACCCCCAGTACGCCTACGTGGTATACCCCGACGGCCGACAAGATACGGTCTCCCTACAAGACCTGGCGCCCGCCGGAGCTCCACGCACACCCCAGCCACCAGTCCCA
The DNA here is from genome assembly GCF_047496885.1 of Scyliorhinus torazame. Lineage (NCBI taxonomy): Eukaryota > Metazoa > Chordata > Chondrichthyes > Carcharhiniformes > Scyliorhinidae > Scyliorhinus > Scyliorhinus torazame. The sequence continues at coordinate 301,158,868 of NC_092711.1, read as the reverse complement.
CCCTCCCCTCCACCAGGGCACCTTACAGGAGGATCGGTCCTTCCGCCAGCCCCATCTAGGCCCCCCACCCACCGACGCACCCCGCAGGCACTCCCTTCCCAGGTCAACCGTTTTCCCCACCAGTGCCGTCTAGGGGTGTCGAAGCTGCCACAGAGATTGAGGACATGCACCTGGAGTCACAGACGCCCGAGCGTCCACCGGAGTCACCACCGAAGCTCCGACGATCACAGAGGATGAACAGGTTCGACTGATTCCTTCATTTTATATTGTAAATTTAAATCATAAATTGTAAATAGTTACTAGAATTGTAAATAGTTACAAAACGCTGTACGGAGGTATTATGGCACCTCCATAACTAATTCTACCACGTTGCCATGTTTGTAGTATCAGACCACCACCCCCGCCGGACTCTTTTTTAACAGGGGGTGAATGTGATAGTAGAGCTATTACGGTACCTGGTAATGCTGGAACACCATTGGTAGAAATTGTATGCTTCCTATTGGTCAAGCTGTATGGTAGCTCCACCCTGCTAGGCAGGGTATAAGAGCCCGTGCCGCCCCAGCAGCCTTAATTCTGTACCTGAGCTGCTGGGGGAACATCTAGCTTATAAAGCATTCAGTTGGACTACAACCTTGCTTTAGTGGTCATTGATCGTGCATCAAGGAGTAAGTCAGCCGAGCTGGGGGTCTATGAATTTAAGATAGAGGTCTCATACTTTAGAAAATGCATCAGGCTTAGAGTGGATCACAGAGATCAGGAATTCCAGAATGAGCTATCTTTGAATTGAAGGATGTTTGTCACTAATGAGGAGCATGGGTCTGCGTGGGTTTCTACTGGGTGCTCTGGTTTCCTCCCACAAGTCCCGAAAGACGTGCTTGTTAAGTGAATTGGACATTCTGAATTCTCCCTCCGTGTACTCAAACAGGCGCCGGAGTGTGGCGATTAGGGGATTACCTAATTTAGTAACTTCATTGCAGTGTTAATGTAAGCCTACTTGTGACAATAAAGATTATTAAAACAGGTTCTGTCAAAAATACTCTCCAGCTCTCTGACTATAGCAGACCAATAGGATTGAATCTTAGCACAGATCCATAAACAATGTATATGATCACCCTCGACTACCTTTCGGCACATCAGGGGTAGAGCAGGATCAAACCTGTGCCTAAGACTTTGGGGCTCATTCTGAAGTCGGTGGGACCTCTACAAACGGGATGGTCTGCACCTGGACCAGAGGGGTACCAATATTCTGGGGGGGAAATTTGCGAATGCTCTTCGGGAGGGTTTAAACTAGTTCAGCAGGGGCTTGGGAACCTGAATTGTAGCTCCAGTATACAGGAGGTTGAGAGTAGTGAGGTCATGAGTAGGGTTTCAAAGTTGCAGGAGTGTACCGGCAGGCAGGAAGGTGGTTTAAAGTGTCCCTTCTTCAATGCCAGGAGCATCCGGAATAAGGTGGGTGAACTTGCGGCATGGGTTGGTACCTGGGACTTCGATGTTGTGGCCATTTCGGAGACATGGATAGAGCAGGAATGGTTGTTGCAGGTGCCGGGATTTAGATATTTCAGTAAGCTCAGGGAAGGTGGTAAAAGAGGGGGAGGGGTGGTATTGTTAGTCAAGGACAGTATTACGGTGGCAGAAAGGACGTTTGATGAGGACTCGTCTACTGAGGTAGTATGGGCTGAGGTTAGAAACAGGAAAGGAGAGGTCACCCTGTTAGGGGTTTTCTATAGGCCTCCGAAAAGTTCCAGAGATGTAGAGGAGAGATTGCAAAGATGATTCTGGATAGGAGCGAAAGCAACAGGGTAGTTGTTATGGGGGACTTTAACTTTCCAAATATTGACTGGAAACGTTATAGTTCGAGTACATTAAATGGGTCCGTTTTTGTCCAATGTATGCAGGAGGGTTTCCTGACACAGTATGTAGATAGGCCAATGAGAGGCGAGGCCATATTGGATTTGGTATTGGGTAATGAACCAGGACAGGTGTTAGATTTGGAGGTAGGTGAGCACTTTGGTGATAGTGACCACAATTCGATTACGTTTACTTTAGTGATGGAAAGGGATAGGTATATACCGAAGGGCAAGAGTTATATCTGGGGGAAAGGCAATTATGATGCGATGAGGCAAGACTTAGGATACATCGGATGGAGAGGAAAACTGCAGGGGATGGGCACATTGGAAATGTGGAGCTTCTTCAAGGAACAGCTACTGCGTGTCCTTGATAAGTATGTACCTGTCAGGCAGGGAGGAAGTGGTCGAGTGAGGGAACCGTGGTTTACTAAAGCAGTCGAAACACTTGTCAAGAGGAAGAAGGAGACTTATGTAAAGATGAGACATGAAGGTTCAGTTAGGGCGCTCGAGAGTTACAAGTTAGCTAGGAAGGACCTAAAGAGAGAGCTAAGAAGAACCAGGAGGGGACATGAGAAGTCTTTGGCAGGTAGGATCAAGGATAACCCTAAAGCTTTCTGTAGATATGTCAGGAATAAAAGAATGACTAGGGTAAGAGTAGGGCCGGTCAAGGACAGTAGCGGGAAGTTGTGCTTGGAGTCCGAGGAGATAGGAGAGGTGCTAAATGAATATTTTTCGTCAGTATTCACACATGAAAAAGACAATGTTGTCGAGGAGAATACTGAGATTCAGGCTACTAGACTAGAAGGGCTTGAGGTTCCCCATGGTAGGCTACTGCAGAAAATACGGAAGCATGGGATTCAGGGTGATTTAGCAGTTTGGATCAGAAATTGGCTAGCTGGAAGAAGACAAAGGGTGGTGGTTGGTGGGAAATGTTCATACTGGAGTCCAGTTACTAATGGTGTACCTCAAGGATCTGTTTTGGAGCCACTGCTGTTTGTCATATTTATAAATGACCTGGAGGGCGTAGAAGGATGGGTGAGTAAATTTGCAGATGACACTAAAGTCGGTGGAGTTGTGGACAGTGCGGAAGGATGTTACAAGTTACAGAGGGACATAGATAAGCTGCAGCGCTGGGCTGAGAGGTGGCAAATGGAGTTTAATGCAGAAAAGTGTGAGGTGATTCATTTTGGAAGGAATAACAGGAAGACAGAGTACTGGGCTAATGGTAAGATTCTTGGCAGTGTGGATGAGCAGAGAGATCTCGGTGTCCATGTACATAGATCCCTGAAAGTTGCCACCCATGTTGAGAGGGTTGTTAAGAAGGCGTACGGTGTGTTAGCTTTTATTGGTAGAGGGATTGAGTTTCGGAGCCATGAGGTCATGTTGCAGCTATACAACACTCTGGTGCGGCCGCATTTGGAGTATTGCGTGCAATTCTGGTCGCCGCATTATAGGAAGGATGTGGAAGCCTTGGAAAGGGTGCAGAGGAGATTTGCCAGAATGTTGCCTGGTATGGAGGGAAGATCTTATGAGGAAAGGCTGAGGGACTTGAGGCTGTTTTCGTTAGGGAGAAGAAGGTTAAGAGATGACTTAATTGAGGCATACAAGATGATCAGAGGATTGGATAGGGTGGACAGTGAGAGCCTTTTTCCTCGGATGGTGATGTCTAGCACGAGGGGACATACGTGGGTCAGAAACAACTGGGCTATACTTAAATAAGGGCAATTACAAAGGAATGAGGACAGACTTGGCTGGAGTGGATTGGGAAAGGACTTCAACGTGAAAGGCGGTTGGTCAGCAATGGCAGACATTTCTGAAAATAGTTCAAGGCTCACAACAAAGTTATATCCCAGTGAGGAAGAAGGATTCTAGGAAAGGGATAAATCAACCATGGTTAACAAAGAAGTGAAGGATAGTATGAAACTGAAAGAAAAATCATAGTGCTGGATTCTCCGCAGCCTTGCGCCGAATTCACGGCCAGCTCGGGGGCGGAGAATCTATGTTCCCACAAGAAATCGGGCCCGGTGCCGCTTCCCCGATTCTGTGGGTTTTGTAAAGCGGCGTACTCAGGAAGTATGCTGCGCCACCTGGGACCTACCTGGGGCCATTGCCAGAGGCCCGCTCAGCCATTCTCCGCCCTCGACCGGCCGAAGTCCCGACAGCGTGGAACTAATGTGCTCTAGTCGGTCTGGATGCACGGGTGGCAGCAGCGGACCTGGTCCGCGGCCACCCTGGTGGGGGGGTGGGCCGATCGGAGGCCCGGGGGGGGGGGGGGGGGGTCTTATAGGCGGCCAGGAAATGTTTGTGCGCGGGTTGACGGTCGGGCGCTCAGCAGATTGCGGGGGGGTTCTCTTTTGTGGGTCTAACTCCGCGGTCCGAGTCCATCATGGAGCATGGCGTGGCCGCTGGAGGCCACTGCTATGCGCATGAGTGGCCTCTGACCCGGAAGTGCGGGGGCCCGTATCTACTCCGGGTCCCTGCTAGCCCTCTGCAGGGCTGGGAATTCGTGTCCCTTTGATGCCAGGTTTTCTGGCGTAAAACTCTACCATTTTGACGCTGGCATGGCGTCATAGTTCCAATAATGGAGAATCCAGCCCATGTAATGTGGTAAAGATTAATAGTAAGGCAGAGGATTTGGAGAGTTTTAAAAACCAATAAAAGATGACCAAAAAAAAAAAGAGGGAGAAGATATACTATGAGGGTAAACTAGCAAGCAGTATAAAAACAGACAGCAAGAGCTTCTTTAAATATATAAAAATGAAGAGAGAGGCCAAAGTGATTTTAGGCCCCTTGGAGAATGAAACTGAGGAAATAATAATGGGGAACCAGAAAATGACGCAGGAGTTAAACAAATACTTTGCGCCAGCCTTCATGGTGAAAGACATATTCCAAAAATATTAAATAATCAAAAGGTAGAAAGGTGGAAATAAATACAATCGCAATCACTAGAGAAACTAATGGGGCTAAAGACCAATAAGTCCCCTGGACCTGATGGGTTGCATTCCAGGAAAATAAAGGAAGTAACCACAGAGATAGTGGATGCATTGGTCATAATCGTCCAAGAATGAACGGCACGGTAGCACAGTGGATGGCACTGTTGCGTCACAGTGCCAGGGTACCAGGTTCGATTCCCGGCTTGGGTCACAGTCGCGTGGAGTCTACACGTTCTCCCAGTGTCTGTGTGAGTTTCCTCCGGGTGCTCCGGTTTCCTCCTACAAGTCCTGAAAGACGTGCTGTAAGGTCATTTGGACACTCTGAATTCTCCCTCCGTGTACCCGAACAGGTGCCGGAATGTGGCGACTAGGGGCTTTTCACAGTAACTTCATTGCAGTGTTAAAGTAAGCCTACTTGTGACAATAAAGATTATTAAATTATTAAAGAATCCTTAAAGTCTGGAAAAGTCCCAGAGGATTGGAGAACTGCCTGTATTCAAAAAAGGAGAGAGAAAAAAACAAGGAACTACGGGCCAGTTGGCTTAATCTCTGTCACTGGTAAAATGTTATAGTCTATTATTATAAAGGATATAATAGCAGAACATTTAGAAATACATAATAAAATCAAGCAAAGTCAGCATGGCTTCATGAAGGGGAAAGCATGCCTGTCAAATTTATTAGAATTCTTTGAGGTGGTACCACACAAAAGGCTAATAAGCTAAGAACTCATCGTGTTGGGAGTAGTATATTTGCATGGATCGAGGATTGGTTAACTGTTAGAAGACAGAGAGTTCGGATAAGAGGGGCATTTTCATGATGGGAACCTGTAACTAGTGGAGTGCCGGAGGAATCCATGCTGGGGTCACAATTATTAACAATGTAATTAATGACTTGGAAGAGGAACGTGATTGCATTTTTGCCAAGTTTGCCGATGTGACCAAAATATGTGGGAGGCAAGTGATGACGCAAAGAGTCTATAGAGTGATATGGACAGGTTAGGTGAGTGGGCAAAAAACTTGGCAGATGGAATAGAATGTCAGAAAATGTGAAGTTATGCACTTTGGTAGGAAGAATAAAGGAGCTGAATATTATTTAAATGGAGAAAGTCTGCAGGAAACTGCAGCACAGAGGGATTTGGGGCCCTTGTGTATAAGAAAAAAGCTAGCATGCTGGTTCAGTAGGTAATTGGGAAGGCAAATGGAATAAAAATAGGGATGTGCTGCTAAAACTATACAAGGCACCAGTTAGGCCACACCTGGAATACTGTGAACGGTTTTGGTCGCCTTACCTAAAGAAAGATACACTGGCATTAGATACAGTCCAGAGAAGGTTCACTAGGTTGATCCTGGGTATGGAGGTATCTTCCTATGAGCAGAGGTTAAGTAGGTTGGGCCTGTACTCATTCAAGTTTAGAAGACTGAAAGGCTCCTTATTGAGACATATAGGACGGGATTCTTCGGCCGCGTTCGCCCGGAGAGCGGAAAATCCCGCCTGAAATCAATGGATTTTTCCATTGTCGGCGTCTAGCCCATGGCGATCTTGCAGCGGGCGAGGTGGGAGAATCCAGCCGATGGGATTCTCAGCGGCTTGACAGGGTAGATACTGAGCGGATGTCTCCTCTTGTGGGAGTATCTAGGACCAGAGGGCATATTATCAGAGTAAGGGGTCACTCTTTTAAGGCAAAGATGAGGAGGAATTTCTTCTCTCAGAGGGGAGTGAATCTGTGGAATTCTTTACTACAGAAAGCTGTAGAGGCTGGGTCGTTATGTATGTTCAAGGCTGAGATAGACAGATTTTAATTGGTAAGGGACTCAAGCGTTATAGGGATAAGGCATGAAAGTGGAGTTGACAATTTCTTTAAATATAGAAATGAGTCTGAAGTTCCGAATATACAGAGACCAGGCACTATATAAATGTAATTTGCTGCTATTGTTGTTGCCCTTAAGACCATAAGACATAGGAGCGGAAGTAAGGCCATTCGGCCCATCGAGTCCACTCCACCATTCAATCATGGCTGATTTCAACTCCATTTACCCGCTCTCTCTCCATAGCCCTTAATTCCTCGAGAAATCAAGAATTTATCAACTTCTGTCTTAAAGACACTCAACGTCCCGACCTCCACCGCCCTCTGTGGCAATGAATTCCACAGACCCACCACTCTCTGGCTGAAGAAATTTCTCCTCATCTCTGTTCTAAAGTGACTCCCTTTTATTCTAAGGCTGTGCCCCCGGGTCCTAGTCTCCCCTGCTAATGGAAACAACTTCCCTACATCCACCCTATCTAAGCCATTCATTATCTTGTAAGTTTCTATTAGATCTCCCCTCAACCTTCTAAACTCCAATGAATATAATCCTCAGACGTTCATCGTATGTTAGGCCTACCATTCCTGGGATCATCCGTGTGAATCTCCGCTGGACCCACTCCAGTGCCAGTATGTCCTTCCTGAGATGTGGGACCCAAAATTGCTCACAGTATTCTAAATGGGGCCTAACTAATGCTTTATAAAGGTTCAGAAGTACATCCCTGCTTTTATATTCCAAGCCTCTTGAGATGAATGACAACATTGCATTTGCTTTCTTAATTACGGACTTAACCTGCAAGTTTACCTTTAGAGAATCCTGGACTAGGACTCCCAAGTCCCTTTGCACTTCAGCATTATGAATTTTGTCACCGTTTAGAAAATAGTCCATGCCTCTATTCTTTTTTCCAAAGTGCAAGACCTCGCACTTGCCCACGTTGAATTTCATCAGCCATTTCTTGGACCATTCTCCTAAACTGTCTAAATCTTTCTGCAGCCTCCCCACCTCCTCCATACTACCTGCTCCTCCACCTATCTTTGTATCATCGGCAAACTTAGCCAGAATGCCCCCAGTCCCGTCATCTAGATCGTTAATATATAAAGAGAACAGCTGTGGCCCCAACACTGATCCCTGCGGGACACCACTCGTCACCGGTTGCCATTCCGAAAAATAACCTTTTAGCCCAACTCTCTGCCTTCTGCCTGACGGCCAATCGTCAATCCATGTTAGTACCTTGCCTCGAATACCATGGGCCCTTATTTTACTCAGCAGTCTCCCGTGAGGCACCTTATCAAAGGCCTTTTGGAAGTCAAGATAGATAACATCCATTGGCTCTCCTTGGTCTAACCTATTTGTTATCTCTTCAAAGAACTCTAACAGGTTTTTCACGCACGACCTCCCCTTACTAAATCCATGCTGACTTGTCCTAATCCGACCCTGCACTTCCAAGAATTTAGAAATCTCATCCTTAACAATGGATTTTAGAACCTTGCCAACAACCGAGGTTAGGCTAATTGGCCTATAATTTTCCATCTTTTTCCTTGTTCCCTTCTTGAACAGGGGGGTTACAACAGCGATTTTCCAATCCTCTGGGACTTTCCCTGACTCCAGTGACTTTTGAAAGATCATAACTAACGCCTCCACTATTTCTTCAGCTATCTACTTTAGAACTCTAAGATGTCGCCCATCTGGGCCCGGAGATTTATCAATTTTTAGACCTTTTAGTTTCTCTAGCGCTTTCTCCTTTGTGATGGCTACCATATTCAACTCTGCCCCCTGACTCTCTGGAATTTTTGGGATATTACTCATGTCTTCTACTGTGAAGACTGACACAAAGCACTTATTTAGTTCCTCAGCGATTTCCTTGTCTCCCATCACTAGATTACCAGCGTAATTTTGGAGCGGCCCAATGTCTACTTTTGCCTCCCGTTTGTTTTTAATGTATTTAAAGAAACTTTTACTATCATTCCTAATGTTACTGGCTAGCCTACCTTCATAATTGATCCTCTCTTTCCTTATTTCTCTCTTTGTTATCCTCTGTTTGTTTTTGTAGCCTTCCCAATCGTCTGACTTCCCACTACTCTTTGCCACATTATAGGCTTTCTCTTTTGCATTCCCTAACTTCCTTTGTCAGCCATGGCTGCCTAATCCCCCCTCAAATAACCTTACTTTTCTTTGGGATGAACCTCTGTACTGTGTCCTCAATTAGTCCCAGAAACTCCTGCCATTGCTGTTCTACTGTCTTTCACACTAGGCTCTGCTCCCAGTCGATTTTCGTCAGTTCCTCCCTCATGCCCCTGTAGTTACCTTTATTTAACTGTAACACCTTTACATCGGATTCTACCTTCTTTCTTTCAAATTGCAGATTGAATTCTACCATATTATGATCACTGTCTCCCTAAGTGTTCCCTTACTTTAAGATCTTTAATCAAGTCTGGCTCATTACATAACACTAAGTCCAGAATGGCCTGTCCCCTCGTGGGCTCCATCACAAGCTGTTCCAAAAAGCCCTCCTGTAAACATTCAATGAATTCCCTTTCCTTGGGTCCACTGGCAGCATTATTTACCCAGTCCACCTGCATATTGAAGTCCCCCATGATCACTGTGACCTTGCCTTTCTGACATGCACTTTCTATTTTGTGGTGCATTTTGTGCCCCTGGTCCTGACCACTGTTAGGAGGCCTGTACATAACTCCCATTATGGTTTTTTTGCCTTTGTGGTTCCTCAACTCTACCCACACAGACTCCACATCATCTGACCCTATGTTGTTTAGTGCTATTGATTTAATTTCGTTCCTAATTAACAAGGCAACCCCGCCCCCTCTGGCCACCTCTCTGTCTTTTCGATAGATTGTGAATCCCTGGATGTTTAAATGCCAGTCCTGAACCCCCTGCAACCATGTCTCTGTGATGCCTACCACATCATACCTGCCAGTCACAATCTGGGCCACAAGCTCATCTACCTTGTTCCATACACTGCACGCATTTAAATGTAGAACCTTTAATTCTCTATTGACCGTCCCTTTTTGTTTTCTTGTGTGGTGGACCTTGGTTTACTGAGCCTTTCCATACACTGTGTCATATTTTGTGGGATGGGAACTATCGTAACCTCTCCTGAGTTCTGTCTTTTTGTGCTTTTTTGTATTCCTAAGCAGCTACGCTTCCCACTGATTACTTCACCTCTTGGTTCCCTGACTTTCCCTTCCCCCCCAATCTCTAGTTTAAAGTCCTATTGACCACCCTATTTACTCTTTTCGCCAGAACACTGGTCCCAGCTCGGTTCAGGTGGAGACCATCCCAACGGTATAGGTCCCCCCTGTCCCAAAACTGATGACAGTGTCCCATGAAAAGGAACCCCTCTTTCCCACACCACTCTTTCAGCCACATGTTAACTTCCCTTATTCTTGCCTCCCTATGCCAATTTGCTCGTGGCTCGGGCAGTAATCCGGAGATTATGACCCTTGAGGACCTGTTTTTTAATTTGAATCCTAGCTCTTTATAATCTCTAAACAGGTCCTCTTTTCTAGACTTGCCTATGTTGTTCGTACCGACATGGACCACAACAACTAGATCCTCCCCCTCCCTCTCCAGTATCCTTTCAAGCCGGTCAGAGATGTCCCTCACTCTAGCACCGGGCAGGCAACATACCATGCGGGACTTTTTATCCTGCTCACAAAGGATACTATCTATCCCCCTGATAATATAATCCCCTACAACTATAACTTTCCTATTTACTCCCTCCCCTTGAATGGCCTGCTGAACCATGGTGCCTTGGTCAGCTGACTCATCCTTCCTGCAGCCCTGTTCGCCATCCACACAGGGAGCAAGTGCCTCATACCTTTTGGACAGGGTCAAGGGCTGAGGCTCCTGAGTTCCTGTCTGCTGGTTCCCTTTACCTGCCTGTCTTGCAGTCACATCCTGCTGTCCCTGGCCACTGGCAGGATTTAAACTACTTACTCTGACAGGTGTGACTGCCTCTTGAAACACAGTGTCCAGGTAAGTCTCCCCCTCCCGGATGTGCCTCAGTGTTTGAAGCTCAGACTCCAGCTCATCAACTCTGAGCCGGAGCTCTTCGAGCAGCCAACACTTACTGCAGATGTGGTCGCTGCAGCTCGCAATGGGATCTGCCAGCTCCCACATCAAGCAGCTCAAGCACATCACCTGACCAGCCATCACTAATTAATTAATTAGTTTAATTTAAGTTTACGAGTTTAGTTGTGATTTTTTTTTAATTTGGGGCAGATTTGTTATCAACCAATCAGATCACAGCTTCCCTCTGACGTCACTTTTGGGGGGGAAAACTGGAAAACAGGAAGTTACTGTTAGGTTTTTATACTCACAGAGACTGCTCCTCCTCCTCCTCCGAACGGCTCCCAAAATTAGGCCCGAAGAAAGAGAGAGAACAAAACAGTCGGGAAAAAACACCTTCTCCCACTCTTCACCGAATTACCTCACTGCACCAAATTACCAAATTCTCACTCTGTCTGTGTCTCACTCTCTCAGGCTGTGTCTCCTTGACCAGCACAATGCTTACTAAGTGCGCTTTCTGTCTGTCTTTTATACAGACTTTAGGCTGACTCACACTAAAACTTCAAAGAGAAGAATACAATGTGTACCTTTGTGCCCCTTAACAGGCCTCAGGTGACTGCCAGATAACTGCCTCTCAGCAATTAGGGTGGGGCAGCTTCAGCCAATCAGACACTAATCTACACTGCACTTTTAACTGAAAAACAGCAAAATTAGATTAACCACTTACCTTTCCTGGTTACCTCACTGCACCAAATTACCAAATTACATGTCCACATGTAAAAGATGAATATTGTCATAAGCCTTGTCGGTATAAAAAAAAGAAATGGTGCAGCGCTAACCAGCTATTATTAAATAATTTAAGTGCTACTAAATATGCATAAAACATCATTTAATGCGGAACATTAGTACACTGACCTTCTCTTCAGCTGGACTGTAGCTATTGATTTGTCATTGGACACAGATGTTTAAATAGACACTTAATGGAATCCTAGATTAAACTGATGCCAGGCAGCCTGTTAAAATTCAGACTACAATCTATCATAGACATGTGCATGAAAAGAAAAAGAAGTTTTGACATGTCTTAAAAAGATCCAAGGCTTGAATTCCTTTGTTAAATAAATGATGTAACAGGGATTTAGACTTTAATGCACAAAGCCCAATTCTGCTCCTGCTGTCCACTGACACCGTCATATCAGAATGAGAATTGATTCTGACAAATCAACAGCTCTGAATTGTAGCTCAGTCTCAACAAATCGGTATTGAATATGTATTATTATTTGGAAAATCTTTGGCAAAAACCTTTCCAAGATTTGGAGCAACATTAAAGTGATTGTTCTTAAATAATAAATTTAAGATGGGTTAATGAAAAACAGGCATAAATTGACATAAAGAAAAGATGTGCAACATTTTATCCAATTAGCTAAATTGGTGAATTGCCCTTTTCAAATTCCTTTTGAAATTTCAGGTGTTAAAAACAAACCTTCAGCTCTAATTAGACAATATTCTGTCCAATGATTATTTAAAGGTCACACAGGATTACTGCCCCATTGAAATAATTGTGGATCGATTCATTGGCAGAGGAATTTTACGCTGACATGTCCATCAATTTCAGTTCTGCAATTTCAATATTTAAGAGCACCGGGGAATTACATCAGAAAAGGACACCAAGGACCGGAATTCTCCGGCCATTGGGATTCTCTGTTCCCGCTGGCAGCACATCCCCACCCATGGGTTTCCCGGCGCCTGGTTCTTTAAGGCCTCCAGTAGACTTTCTCCTGCCTGTTGCCATATATTCAGGCAGGACACAGTGATTGGTTGCTGAAAGTTCATTCCACTTTGTCTAAGCACTTCAGAATGTCTCAATGTCAGCCTCGAGGAATTGAAAGAGGAATTTGGGCTCTCGGCCTCAGACTTGTTTAGGTACCTACAGGTATGACATTCTGTTAGACGGTGTTTCTGGCATTGCCAGTGGTGCTGCCATCGTCCGCGTTGGAGGCGATCCTTTGTGATCCGGGTCGGGGAGAATTGTACATCCGACATATATGGACAGATTCTGGGGGAAGATTCAGTCTCGGAGAAAGGGATGAACGTCAAATGGCAGGAGGAGCTGGGGCCCATATTGGAGGTGTGGAGTGAGGCCTTTCAAAGGGTGAACACCGCATCCTCATGTGCGAGGCTGAGCCTGATCCAGCTCAAGGTAATGTTTAGGGGGCTAGACTGAGCCGTTTCATTGTGGGGGTTGAGGATAGGCGCAAGCATTGTTCGAGGGGGTCGGCTAATCACGCGCACATCTTCTGGTCCTGTCCCAAGCTTGTGGATTTTTGCTTCTCCTTTTTCAGCACCGTGTCGGCGACCATGAACATTGAGCTGGAGCTCTGTCCTTTAACGGCTACATTTGGGGTTTCGGACTTGCCAGAGCTATGGATGGGTGAGGGGGCAGATGTCCTTGCCTTCATCTCATTGGTTGCTCAGAGGCAAGTCCTGTTGGGTTGGTGGTTGGCGACGCCACCTCGTACCCAGGCGTGGCTTAGGGGACGTAATGGAGTTTTTGCATCTGAAGAAGGTCAAATACAGCATGAAGGGGTCAATTGAAGGGTTCTACGAAGATGGTAACCATTTATATTATATTTCAAGGAATTGGTCACTGTTCGCTGCTAGAGGGGACGGAAGAGTGATCTTTTGAGGGGGGGTGGGTGCAGATTAGTTTTCTGTTCTTTTTAGTCTATGGCTATTGTTATTGTCTGTATTTTTGTATAAAATTACTAAATGGTAGCACAGTGGTTAGCATTGTGGCTTCACAGCACCAGGGTCCTGGTTTGATTCCCGTCTTGGGAATTATTATTATTAAAAGGTTAATTAAAAATATATTAATGTCATAAAAGGTGCTGCCAATTCTTTCTCTTTAACATTTTCTTCACTGTGAACTGGAGAAGAATGTTTCTGTGAACGGTTAGATGTGGAGTGTTTGTCTGAACTGAGTGAGGGAGACGTGGCAAGTTGAGGGAGATAGGGGTCCAGTTCTGAGGAAAAGTCATATTGGACTCAAGACGTTAACTGTTCCTCTCTCGACAGAGGCTTCCAGACCTGCTGAGTTTTTGCAGCATTGTTCGTTTTTATTAAAGGGAGATAGAGAGGGAGCGAGAAGAATGGATCCATGAAGGAGAAATGGAAATGACCCTGTGAAAGTGGCAGTGACCCGTGATGCAACTTTTGGGAAAGGGGTAATTTGGTTGTTCTACTTATTAAAATCTATAAATTATGAAGTAAAGATTAGTTTAAATTAACCAAAATTCACCTGTTCTAATGTAAACTTGTTGCATTTTTCCGCAAACCAAACCCCCATCTCACCTTGCATCAAACCCTCCCCAACACCTGGCACTGTCCCCAAATATGCTGTCAGTTGATGTTGGGCTGGTTGGACAATGTTTGAATTATATTATTAGCATGTGCAGTAATCACCAAGCCGGGCAATACAGAGACTAAATGGAGCTCTCTGAGCTCACCGCTGAGTTTTGCCAGAGGACAGTCTTCAGTGATGTGGGTCATTGATTGGGGAGCACCAGAGCTGCATCCGGGATCCCTGCAAGGCCCTGTTTGTGCTAATTTGCTGCACAAAGGCCTTGGCCAGTGTGGAAATGGCTGAGGAGTGCCCAATGTTGGCGTGGCAGGTTGAAGTTGAGTGAATGAACTGTGGGGTCTGTGATGAAGAAGTGTTTTTTAATGGTGGTGCATTAGTTCCATTGCTGACACATGGGGCTACTGCTGTAATTCCTTGGCCCGTTAACCATGCAGGCTGGTGTGATGGGAGGTGAGCAGCAGGTGGATTGGTAAGGTACTTATGTAGCAGGGGGCTTGGGTTGATGCAAACCTCCCCTAGGAACTTTCTTGTTGCAATCTCCCTTATTATGTGAGGAGCTGGGATGTTGCTCAGGACAGGGGCCAGGGGAATTGTATTGATCGGAGGGTACCTGGGACGATACGCATTGTTGTGTTGAGCTGGGTATCCAAAAGACTGGCGGGGGATGAGTTGTGCCATTTTGGTGCAGAGTACTCTGCAGTCGAGTAGACGATGGCAAGAGCTGAGGTCCTTAAGGTTTGAGCATCTGCCCCCATGAAGAGTCAGCAAGTTTGCTGAGGAAGTTGTTTTGCATTTTGATATTTGCTGCTATCTTGCTCAGATGTTTTTTGTATGTCAGTGTTTGGTTAAGGGTAACACCAAGATAAATGGGATGTTGTTCATGATTCAGTCTCTTGCCTTTCAAGCAGGTGTTAAGTTCCCTCATTTGAAAAGATTGTGTATCATTCTAAATTTGCTGCCGAAGTCCGTCAATGAATGGAACACTTTTCAGTACTATCAACTCTGAGTGAGCAGCAAATAATGGGATATTTTGAAACGAAATGAAAATCGCTTATTGTCACAAGTAGGCTTCAAATGAAGTTACTGTGAAAAGCCCCATATTTTGCCCTTGATGCTGAAGCCTAGTAGCCACTTGGTTGAGACTGTTCCAGACTGTCAGGACAGGATGAGAGAGTGGATTCATTCCATCAGTCTAGATTAAAACCCAGGTCACAAATGTATAAAGTTAATTTCTAACCCACTGAGCTCTCCTCTGTCTTTAGATCACATAATCTGGCACACATACGTTTCTGGTTTGTTACACTGCTGGCCTCTATCTATACAAGGCAATAATCCAACTCATGTGGGGGCAGGTGAATACATCAACCACAAGAGCAAAGTTCAAGCTTGTAACTGTCAGCTGAACCTTGTCTCTTACTCATCTGTTATTAATGGTAATGAATTATCATTGTGGTCTGCTTAATTGATTTTCCCTTTTTCCCCTCTGGATGGTGGTTACAAAAGATAGGCAATGGTTCCAAGGGTATCTGGTATCTTACCCAAGTAGCTATTCCCCTTGGATGAGTCCTGATCAGTAATCTATTCAATTAAGGAAGATATTGCAAGCAAGTTTAATCCACATATGCCCAAGCATCAATACCATTCAGGAGACGGAATACCATGAATATTATTTTTTCTCCCTCCCTGGCCCAGGATGTTGAGGCTAATTGTAACACTCCTACCACCACCATAGCCAAGATTGGTTAACTCAGTTCAGACTGGTTATTGAACCTCAGACCTTGCTAGTCGATGTGGCTAATATTATGAACCCTGCCGGCGTTCATAGAAACATAGCATCATAGAGTTTACAGTGCAAAAGGAGGCCATTCAGCCCATCTAGTCTGCACCGGAACTTGGAAAGAGCACGCTACTTAAGCCCCATGCCTCCACCCTATCCCCTTTATCCCCATAATATAGTAACTCCACCGAACATTTTTAGACACGAAGGGCAATTTAGAATGGCCAATCCACCTAACCTGCACATCTTTGGACTGTGGGAGGAAACTCACGCACACACGGGGAGAACGTGCAGACTCCACACAGACAGTGACCCAAGCCAGGAATCGAACCTGGGGCCCTGGAGCTGTGAAGCAACTGTGCTAACCACTATGCTACCATGCTGCCCCTGTTCAAAGCGAGGGTATCCCAATTCTTGGCGGGGAAACTTGGAATGCCAGTTTATTTATTTTTGTGACTTGGAAAAAGTGTGAGAAAAGAAATGAAGGTTGGTTTCAGCATCAGTCGTGTTGTAAATGATTAAAATAACAAAACATATATTGAACTTTAAAACACACAACAAAAATGGCAGTAGTAAAGAATAACATTTACAATTAACTAAATAATGGTTACCGAGACCTTATGTTTAAATTATCCCACCAATCCAAATCTACCTACTTTCCTAAACTCTGAGAATACACCATCCCTAAAACAACCTCCCATAAGTTTTAACATACGAGTCAAATCCACAAATAATTACCTCACAGGACCTGTACCTTTCTTTTGGGAACCTTTCTTCTAGTTCAAGGTAGAACCTATGTCGTGTGACACAGATAGACTTCTGCTTTCTTTTCTGCATCATAGCCTGATTCTGTGCGAGAGCCCTGCATTGTAACTGGATGTGGCTATGATCCAGATCTTTAGCTAGTCTCCACATTGCTTAACAATGTATCTGTTTCACCCTGTTACTTGACTAATCTGCATCACACAAATTCTCAGTGCAGCTAAATCGTTATCAATTTTATAAAAATCCAATTCTTCACTTTTAATTATATTCCAATTTCCTAACATTGAGTATTGACTTGGAATTCACCAAGGCTGTCGTGGACAGCATCTTCCAAATCCACAATCACTACCATCTAGAAAGACAAGGGCAGCAGACACATGGGAAGTTCCCCTCCAAAACACTCACCATCCTGACTTGGAAACATATCGCCATTTCTGCACTGTTGCTGGGTCAAAGTGCTGGAACTCCCTCCCTAACTGTACTGTGGGTGTACCTACACCACATGGACTGCAGAAATTCAAGAAGGAATTGCACCACCAGCTTTTCAAGGGCAATTAGGGATGGGCAATAAACGCTTGGTCTAGCTAGATGCCTTTAAAGAATTTTTAAAACTACCACAACATGGAATCTATTTATGCAAAAAGCTAATGGGGCAGCTTGGTTAAATGTTTTAATGTTACTGTTGCAGTGATTTGAGGTAGAGATTTCTGATGATATTTGAAGATGAAAGAAGTATTGTTATGTATCAGGCAATACACCTCTGCTGATAAAGCGTCAGGGGATGTGTGGTGTCATCAGCAGTGTTTGCGTGGGCTTTACAGTTCACCATCTTACATAGAACATAGAACATAGAACATAGAAAATTGTATGAAAAGCAATGCTTAATAAACCTCTCATCAGGGGAGCACGCTGGTACAGTGGTTAGCACTGCTGCCTCACGGCACCGAGATCCCAGGTTCAATCCCGGCTCTGGGTCACTGTCCATGTGGAGTTTGCACATTCTCCCCGTGTTTGTGCGGGTTTCGCCCCCACAACCTAAAGATTGGCCACACTAAATTGTCCCTTAATTGGAAAAAATGAATTGGGTACTCTAAATTTATTTTTAAAATAAATAAATACATAAACCTCTCATCATGTTTTGAAAGAATCCAGAGTGTGGGCACATCCATAACTTCCCTCTTTGCGGCAACAAAGAAATATAACAGAAGAGAAAACTGGCGATGAGGATTGAGGCAGGAGAAATCACTGGAAGAAGAAATTTATTCACTAAACAATGGAGATGGCATCGGAGCAAAGGAAGATACTTCTGATCGGACTCTCACACACACACATATACATTGGGCGAATCCCTGCCGCTGATGCTGAAAGGTTTTAACAAATTGACTACAACTGTGAGTAAGAAGACCGACATTCGGGAAAAATACTTATTTGCTGTTGAAGTGAGTAGGGTCTGGGCTGCAGGGACTGTGCACGTGGCGAAGCTGAAGGGGCTGCGGGAAACGGGAATTTCGAAGTCTGCCGAATTTCCCTGGGCCATTATTTGGGAGAAAAAGTCGAGCTACAGTCAGGCAAGGAGAAAAAGATTTTGAGTAGCTTGTAATAAAAGGTATCGTAGTGCCATACCTTCCATAAAAATCAGAAAGGAGGAAGTTTTTGAAAAATATTTTTATTGAAAGCATTTTCATTTGAACAAAATAGTATAATAATATATTAAACAACAGATGCTTAAATTTACAATGTAAAAGAACACAATCAACAGTCAAGAACACATCCAGTCTTAACCTCTGCATCCATAAACTAAAGAAAAAACCTTAACAACTGACGGTGAGTAACTCCTTAAAAAAGGAAATGAATGGCTGCCATCTTAGGTAGAACCCTTCCACCGACCCCCTTAGTGTATCTGACCTCCAAATGTAGAAACTCCATGAGGTCACCCAACCAGGTTGAGGCTCTGGTTGGAGTAAGAGACCTCCACCAAAGCAGAAATCGCCTCCGGGCTATTAACAAGGCAAAGGCGATGACATCCGCCTTCACTCCCATCTGGCGAGTCCAAAGCCCCGACAATAACCACCAGCGGACAAGGCTCCAGTTCAACATTAAGGATCTCTGTTGTGGCGTTAAAGAAGGAGAACCAAAAGCTTAACAACTTGGGACACAACCAGAGTGTACGAGCGTGGTTAGCCGGTCCCCGAGAATAATTCTCACAGCTGTCATCCACCTCTGAAAACCACTCACCTCGCCTTGGTCAGACGAGCCCTGTGCACCACCTTGAACTGGAACAAACTGAGCCGAACACAGGAGGACATGGAGTTGACCCTGTGAAGAGCCTCACTCCACACCTCCTCATCCAGACTAGGATCCAATTCACTCTCCATTTAATATTATAATAATAATCGCTTATTGTCACAAGTAGGCATCAATGAGGTTACTGTGAAAAGCCCCAAGCGCCACATTCCGGCGCCTGTTCGGGGAGGTAGGTACGGGAATTGAAGCCGCGCTGCTGGTCTTGTTCTGCATTGCAAGCCAGCTGTTTAGTCCATTGTGCTAAATCAGCCCCGCCATTTCAACCTAACCTCATTCAATGGAGCTGAATCCACTGATAAGATCTGACCATAAATATCCAAAATATGGGCGCACGGTAGCACAGTGGCTAGCACCGTTGCTTCACAGCGCCAGGGTCTCAGGTTCGATTCCCATTTGGGTCACTGTCTGTGCGGAGTCTGCACGTCCTTCCCGTGTCTGCGTGGGTTTCCTCCGGGTGCTCCGGTTTCTTCCCACAAGTCCCCAAAGACGTGATTGTTAGATTAATTGGATATTTTGAGTTACATCTTATCAAATTGGAAATCCAAACGCATTACGCCGATTGTTTTGGCAGATCTATCATTCCCCTTTCTTCGAAATAGCTCATGATTACTGTGTGATTCACCTACTTACAGCCTGACTAGAATCATAGAATACCTGCAGGAGGAGGCCATTCAACCCATTAAGTCTGCACCGACCCCCTGAAAGAGCCTCCATGCACCCCCTCCCCCACACGTTATCCCCATAACCCAGTAACCCCTCCTAACTTTTGGACACTAAGGGGCAATTTAGCATGGCCAATCCACCTAACTTGCACATCTTTGGACTGTGGGAGGAAACTGGAGGAAACCCACGCAGACACGGGGAGAACGTGCAAACTCCACACAGTCACCCAAGGTCGGAATTGAACCCGGGTCCCTGGCGGTGGGGGGCAGCAGTGCTAACTACTGTGCCAACATGCTGCCCTCATGCCATTGGTCTTAAATAGGAATATGAAAACAGCCAGGTCAGCACAGACTGCATCATTGGATGAAATTTAGAATTCTTGATTTCCACTGTCTTTTCCCTCACATCAAGTTACCAGGAGTTGCCTTCTTGGCAAATATTGCTTTCCGTACTAACCTTCCAGACCAGACTAGAGGGAAAAAAAGAGTGCATTTAGGAGATGCTACATAAATTAAGGTATTTTATAACAATAAACAAAATCAATTATCTAAATCTAACAAGAATATATTTTTGATATTACACTGATCTGATGAGAAAGGTTGTGTATTTTTTATTTATGTTTTACACCTGCCACTCACATAGATACACTTGTTTTGAACGGTGGCTTTGGCTCATATAACTGAGGAAACATTTTATTCAATTTATTTTTCTCAATCCCTCTCCATATTTCTCTTATTTTCTTCATTTATTCACTCTAATATTATTTGGTAGTCTTCCCCCGCTCTGTGATGGTGTCTTTGTTTTGACTTTCCAACCATGCTTTCCAATGTCTTGCATTATGTAATCTTCAAGAATTCAAATCAACCCGATTTGACTAAATGTTCTGTTTAGAATGTGAGTTGTACTCTATCAGCCTAACCTAATCTGAAGTGATTTCCTTCTCTGCTGTAAACAGATAGTGTCCTCATTGTGCATGGAAGGGACAGAGATGCCTAGTCCATTTATTTCCTGTACAGGGGAACAAAGGGACAGGGGAGACCATTTAGCCACTCAAGCCTGTTCTTCCATTCAGTGACGTCTTGGCTGATCTATGACTTAACTGCAAATGTGCAGGTCTGTCTCATTGCGTAGGTTGGTTCCTTGGAAAGCTAGGCGACCAAGCCCGTTGAATTAAATTCAACTCCAGCTCAGAATGATGACATGAAAGTTTCCCCTCTCTGCCATGAGGGATTTATGGGAAACAATTTGATGCCAAGTTTAGGATTATTTCTTTGTCCCACTTTCCCCCCTCCTGAAGGTGTCGACTCCACAGGTGTCTTACTGCCTCTGATTCCTTGACCAAGTGGTCACTATTCATATGCAGCAGGGAATCCCCATTATGTCACAGTGGGAGTTTTCAGAGCCATGGTCTCACCCATTCCCAGTGGGCGTTATTGGATAGCAATCAGGAAATCTGATAGATTTTGTTTGCTAATCTGGAAGCTTTAACCAGTCATAATAGCCTAGAACTGCCCTTGTCTGATTTTGGCTAACCTAGAGACCAGGGTTTGAAACCAGGATTGTTCTTATTTGTGTGGTTCAGTACCATATCTGGCATTTGTTTACCAACTGAGCCATGCAGGGAGCTCCAAATTAAACATTTTTAGAAAGTCCTGGTTTTAAACATTAAACAGCAGAGCTCATTCTCTTTTTGAACTCCTTTTCCTATGAGGACTGATGATCTGTCGCTAGATTAGACAGTTGCATTAAGTACAATGCCCTAGAGCTCACAGATAAAATTAGTTTAAGACTCTCAAGTTTTTCCCCAGCAGAGAGATAGCAATTAACTGTAATACACCAAGAGACTCATGAACCTTCCATTAATAGATGGAATGTCGTGTTTAGACTGCCAATGGGTGTAGAAATGACCAGGCAAGTATATAAAATCCAGATTCTGTGATACAGTACACCAGGTGAGTGACAACACAGTGAGCACCAGGGAAGCAGATGGGACAGAAGACCTCTGTGCCTGTCTCCTCCTGAGCTACAAACATGTGGACAGCTGCTGTAGAATTGGACGTATTTGCACAAGGCTTTTCAAAGTGTTCACATATTTAATTTCTAAATCCTCAGCCAAGCAAGATACAAGGTTGACAAGATATGTCGTTGGCTGTTATATCTGTCAACGTGTTTCCTCTGCTCACCGCGGTGCTCCGCCTTTGTCCCATTGCTTGAACAATTTAGACTCCACAGCTTAAATCAGGTACTCATTTTAAAGTATGAGCAAAGAGATACGTATGTATGTCGAACTATTGCATTTCTAGCTTCTTTACGCAAAATCACCAATCACACACACGATTGGTAAACTAAAAGTAGGTTGTTTTTATTTGAAAACTAGAACTAATACATATGACATTACAGGAGGGCTCAACACAAACAGGCCTACTCTCGGGATTCAACACTGTAATGTTCTTTGATTGGGTTGATATGAACAAAGATCATTAAACTTTGTTTTATAAACAAAGCTATTTATGTTGTCGAGGAGAATACGGAGATTCAGGCTACTAGACTAGAAGGGCTTGAGGTTCATAAGGAGGAGGTGTTAGCAATTCTGGAAAGTGTGAAAATAGATAAGTCCCCTGGATCGGATGGGATTTATCCTAGGATTCTCTGGGAAGCTAGGGAGGAGATTGCTGAGCTTTTGGCTTTGATCTTTAAGTCATCTTTGTCGACAGGAATAGTGCCAGAAGACTGGAGGATAGCAAATGTTGTCCCCTTGTTCAAGAAGGAAAGTAGAGACAACCCCGGTAACGATAGACCAGTGAGCCTTACTTCTGTTGTGGGCAAAATCTTGGAAAGAGATAGGATGTATAATCATCTGGAAAGGAATAATTTGATTAGAGATAGTCAACACGGTTTTGTGAAGGGTAGGTCGTGCCTCACAAACCTTATTGCGTTCTTTGGGAAGGTGACCAAACAGGTGGATGAGGGTAAAGCAGTTGATGTGGTGTATATGGATTTCAGTAAAGCGTTTGATAAGGTTCCCCACAGTAGGCAACTGCAGAAAATAGAGGCATGGGATTCAGGGTGATTTAGCAGTTTGGATCAGAAATTGGCTAGCTGGAAGAAGACAAAGGGTGGTGGTTGATGGGAAATGTTCAGACTGGAGTCCAGTTACTAGTGGTGTACCACAAGGATCTGTTTTGGGGCCACTGCTGTTTGTCATTTTTATAAATGACCTGGATGAGGGTGTAGAAGGATGGGTGAGTAAATTTGCAGATTACACTAAAGTCGGTGGAGTTGTGGACAGTGCGGAAGGATGTTACAAGTTACAGAGGGACATAGATAAGCTGCAGCGCTGGGCTGAGAGGTGGCAAATGGAGTTTAATGCAGAAAAGTGTGAAGTGATTCAGTTTGGAAGGAATAACAGGAAGACAGAGTACTGGGCTAATGGTAAGATTCTTGGCAGTGTGGATGAGCAGAGGTATCTCGGTGTCCATGTACATAGATCCTTGAAAGTTGCCACCCAGGTGGAGAGGGTTGTTAAGAAGGCGTATGGTGTGTTAACCTTTATTGGTAGAGGGATTGCGTTTCGGAGCCATGAGATCATGTTGCAGCTGTACAAAACTCTGGTGCGGCCGCATTTGGAGTATTGCGTGCAATTCTGGTCGCCGCATTATAGGAAGGATGTGGAAGCATTGGAAAGGGTGCAGAGGAGATTTACCAGAATGTTGCCTGGTATGGAGGGATGATCTTATGAGGAAAGACTTAGGGACTGGAGGCTGTTTTCATTAGAGAAGAAGGTTAAGAGGTGACTTAATTGAGGCATACAAGATGATCAGAGGATTGGATAGGCTGGACAGTGAGAGCCGCCTTCCTCGGATGGTGATGTCTAGCACGAGGGGACATTGCTTTAAATTGAGGGGAGATAGATATAAGACCGATGTCAGAGGTAGGTTCTTGTAGTAAGGGTGTGGAATGCCCTGCCTGCAACAGTAGTGGACTTACCAACACTAAGGGCATTCAAATGGTCATTGGATAGACATATGGACGATAAGCGAATAGTGTAGATGGGCTTTGGAGTGGTTTCACAGGTCGGCGCAACATCGAGGGCCGAAGGGCCTGTACTGCGCTGTAATGTTCTCTGTTCTATATTCTTGGAGGAGTGCACCTGGAGGAGTTCTAGACCATGCTGAAAGATCAAGACTTTGAAACGGTAACCCATAACTTCGCCGCAGGGCGTTGCACCTGGGGCTTGGGGAAGGGACACAAAAGATGTTCTAGGAAACCAGCCCCCCTCCAACCCCAGAGGTGCCCAGTTAAGGATTGCACTGGCATTACCCCACACTGGGAAACATCAGAAAATTGCAATTTACATCGCAAGTTTCAGATGGTTCCAAATGTGTTACATCAGTAGCTATAGAGAAAAATGTTAGCATAATTAAAACCACTTCTAGTTTCTGGGTAAGTATTGCACAGATCCACACCGACCCCATACTACATGACTTGTTCGGAGGATTGGTCAGGCCTGATATAGATACATAGAAGATAGGAGCAAGAACCTGCTTTCTCATTCATCACGATCATGGCTGATCATCCAACTCAATAGCCTAATCCTGCTTTCTCTCCATAGCCTTTGACCCCATTCTCCCCAAGTGCTATATGCAGCAGCCTCTTGAATATATTCAAAGTTTTAGCATCAACTAATTCCGGTGGTAATGCATGCTCTTCACAATTCACCGTCCCACCTAAGTTGGGACACTGGCATTCCACTGCCCCCTCCCCCCCAGAAATGAGCTGCACTGGCCAGAACTCACCTAGACGGAGTCAAATTTTCAGGTAAGTACTTTCTAGTCTCAATTGCCATCCCATCAGAAGTTAAAGTCCAATCTAAACACCAGTTTTCTTGAAAAGATTTTATCTTTCAAGATGCATTACATAACTTTATAGTTTAGGTTATTATTAATGCATTTAAAACAACTTTTCAAACTATTATATTAGTAGCTGCTCACTTCCAATATTTGATTTTATAGCACCACCATGTGACTAAAATAAGCATTGCTGGGATAGCTTCAACAACTAGTGGACAGGAAGGGTTGTATTTTCACACCGAATTTGTGAATGGTGGCGAGGCAGCGGCGAGGCAGCGAGCGGGCGAGGCGGCGGCGAGGCAGCGAGCGGGCGAGGCGGCGGCGAGGCAGCGAGGCGAGGTAGCGAGCGGGCGAGGCGGCGGCAGCGAGGCGGCAAGTGGGTGGGGCGGCAGCGAGGCGGCGAGGGCGAGGCGGCGGCGAGGCGGTGAGCGGGCGAGGCGAGGCAGCGAGCGGGCGTGGCGAGGCAGCGAGCGAGGAGAGGCAGCGAGCGAGCGCGGAGAGGCAGAGAGCGAGCGCGGAGAGGCAGAGAGCGAGCGCGGAGAGGCAGAGAGCGAGCGCGGAGACAGCAAGCATTAGAGGCATCACCAGTGGTACCTTCAGAAAATCCTCCAAATTTAGTGGAAGAAACGTTCCAACAACAGTGTCCTGTCCCAAGCTAATGTGCCCAGCATCAAGGTGCTAATCACTCAAAAATAGCACAGCTGGATGCAAATTGAGGGGTAAATAATAGTGAGACCTTGGTGTCCTCATGCAGTCACTAAGCATGCAGTACAGCAGGCAATATTATGCTGGCCTTCGTAGCAAGAGAATTGGAGTATAATAGGAATGTTTTACTGCAATTGTATCGGGCATTCGTGAGGCCACACCTGGAGTTTGTCTCCTTATTGGAGAAAGCATATTCTTTCTATGGAGGAGTGCAGCAAAGGTTTACCAGGCTGAATCCCATGATGGCAGGTTTGTCATACGAGGAGAGTTGTTTCGGATTATATTCATTCGAGTAGAGAGGGGACCTCAAGAAACATAAAATTCCAACAGGATTACACAGGGTAGATTCAAAAAGAATGTTCCCGATGGTGGTGGTGGTGGTGGTGGGGGGGGCTGGAAAATCTCAAGCAGGTCTGGCAGCATCTGTAGGGAGAGAAAAGAGCCCAGAAATGGTAAAGAACAGTTCAAATGAAATGGGATGAAAACAAATGGGTCGAAGTGGGGGTAGAGGTAATCATCTTTAAATTCTTAGATGTTGAGACCAGAAGGCTGTAGTGTGCCTGACTGGAAGAGATGTTGTTCCTCCAGTTTGTGTTGCACTTCACTGGAACATTCAGGTCAAGGAAAGACATGTGGGGATGTGAGCAGGGTCTTGTGTTAAAATGGCAAGCTATGGGAAGGTCAGGGTCTGGAATGCACACAGACTGAAGGTGCTCAGCAAAGCGATGACCCATCTGCGTTTGGTCACTCAGATACAAGGAGACCACATCGGCAGCAGCGAATGCAATAGACCAAACTGGAAGAGGTGCAAGTGAAACGCTGCTTAACCTAGAATGTGTGTTTTGGGCCTGGGTTGTTAAGCATGGAAGAGGTAAAGGGGCAGGTGTTACACTTTCTGCAATTGCATGGGAAGGTTCCATGGGTGATGGGAGGAGTGTTGGGAATGCCTACCACCGTGCTGCAGTGAAAATTTACCGAGAGCAACAGAAACAAGTAGTCAGGTGGTCTTTTTTTTTGGGGGGGGGGGGGGGGAAGAGAGAGAAAGAGAGAGAGAGAGAGAAGAGATAATTTTGTGTGACCTTTTGGCAATTTGTGGGTCGCAACCCCCACTTTGAAAATTACTGTACTAGTCATCCTCAATTCTGAGCAATGTCCAAAACAATGGGGGGAGGGGGGGGGGGGGGGGGAAAGAAAAGAAAAGAGAGAGAAGAGAAAGAGACTCATTGACAAAAAACCATGGCCAGAAGTGTCAAATGATGCAGCATCACCCCAAATGGTGTGGATAAACTTTATTTGTTTTTATCTTTTATAAAAATTCAATGCATACATGTACAAACATCAAGCAAGTCAGTAGAAGATTAGTGAAATATGAAGCTCGAGGCAGCTGTAAGTTGCAAAATAAACATTTATATAGAAATATTTCATGGACAAACAATTGACAAAAATAAGCTTGACGGACCATAGAAAATTCACACTTAGTATTGAAAATCAGCAACCCTGGGGTCACAACCCAATTATAAACGTTGACAGTTCAGTAAATCTGCCCACAATGCACATTTGGGTCAATTTAAATTTGAGGTTAGTATTTAAGGGTATGAAAAGAGACTCCAGATTAGCATCTAGTGGTTTAGCCACCTTCCATCCAGGCATCCACTCGAAATGCTGGATCCATCAAGATGATTCAAAATTCTCTTTCCCCCGCTGAAGAGCAGCAATTTGCAGTTCTAGAGCAGCATTTTTCAGTTCCATCATGACAATTTTCTCCTCCAACTCTTTGTTTCTTCTCTGAAGCATGGCTGAAACAAAAAAAAAAAAAAAAAAAAACTTGAGAAAATCAGACCATATTCCTACAGCTTGTTATTTCTTCTCCCACTCACTCCAATAGTACAAACTAGTAATTGGCAGGCTGGATACAGTTCCATACAATAGAATAGAAATAGAAAATAGAAGTAGGAGGCCATTCGGCCTGGAAACTGCTCCGCCATTCATTATAATAGTGGCTGATCATCAAGTTCAATACCCTGAACTCACCTTTCTATCTCTTGCTCCTCCTCCTCCCCCCCCCTCCCTCCTTTCCTCTGTCCCCCCCCACCTCCCCCCCCGCCCAGATCTCTTGCTCCCTTCCCCAAGAGCTATATCCAATTCCTTCTTGGAATTACACAATGCTTTGGTATCAACTACTTTGTGGTAGTGAATTCCACAAATTCACCACTCTCTGGGTAAAGAAATTCCTCCTCACCTCCATCTGTAAAGGTTTACACCTTATCCTCAATCTATGACACTAGTTCTGGACTCACCCACCATCAGAAACACAAATTCCACCCCCCCCCCCCCCCCCCATAGTCTTCTAATCTCCAATGAATATAATCCTACACACTAAGATTACATAATAATGCTGTTCTCCAAGGTTAGGCAATGAGCTGTAGACCACAATATGGGATAAATGTTGAAACTAGATTGGCAGGGGGGGGGGGGGGGGGGGTGGATGCTGGGAAGCAGCATTCAGAGCTGGGAACAGAAGGTGGAGAATTAGTGGGTGACTGAAAGCTATAAGCAGTACAGGAGTGTTAAACGGTATCATGTAAATGCAAGTCAAAATAATCAATTAGTTGAGGGATGAATCGTCAAATTCAGCCATGTGGGTTGCGCTCAGAAATATAAAAGGGGAAGTCACACTGCTAAGCATGTACTTTCGACTCCCAAATAGGGAGTTAGAAGAGCAAGTACATACACCGATTCAGTGCAAAAACAATTTTCACTAACTCAAGTAGGATTGTCCACTAACAAACTGTTACTGGTCATAAGGGCTTGCATGGCTGATGAGCCCGATCTTAGAGCCACATCATTGGGAATTTTAATATCCCCAATACCAATTGGCATCCAAACAGTGAATTTCTGCACTGCATTCAAGAGAATTTTTTTAGCTAGCATTAAACCAGCCCAACAGGAGGAGGCGCAATTCTGGATTTAGGCTTAGAAAAGTGAAGCTGGGCAAGTGGATGAAGTAGCAGTGGGGGAACCATTTGAGATAGTGACCATATTAGAGTTAGATTTAGCATCATTGTTGAAAAAGACAAGATAAAACAAGAGTAACAAAAAAAAAAAAACTGTTGCGGGGGGGGGGGGGGGGGGGGGCATTCAAAGGCAAGATTCTACAGGTAGTATTCCCATAAAGAAAAATGGTTGTACTGCCAAATCCAACTTCAGTTATCCAGAAGCATTCAGGCCAATAAACTGTATTTGACAGTATTTTGACAGTCGCAGGTTTAATGTTGTACAAAGCCTTGTCGAATGAGAAGTAAAAATGGAAGTTAGGAAAGCAGAGGACAAAAAATATTGGCAGGTAAATACCATGAGAGTTTGTTATTTTCATTTTTATTATTCAGAATGTGCCTTAAGCAGAGACTCAAGCTGAAGCAGCCCACTTGTCAGGGCTGTTCCTAGGTTTGTTTTGTCAGGGCTGTTCCTAGGTTTGTTTTGAAGAGAAGACTCGTCAGCACCAAGTGAATCTCAGGAACCGGTTTTGGCAGACGTTTGTTCCCATGGGTTGGCCAGGGCAGAGTCCTGCCAGACACCCAGTTTTTAAAATTTATTAGGAGATGTGGTTGTCGCTGGTTTGGTCAGCATTTATTTGCCCATCCTTACTTACCCTTAAAAAGGTATTGGCGAGTTGCCTTCTTACCACAACAGTTCCCGAGGTGTAGTTACACAGTCAGGTGGCGAGTTACTCACCATAGGATTCCTAGTTTTTGACCTGCCCTGGTAACCAGAGTATTAATATGGCAAGTGCACAGTTTTTGATCACAATGGTAACCCCCCCCGGATGTTGATTGTGGGAGAGTCAGTGATGGTAAAGCCATTGAACGTCAAGAGGCAGTGGTTAGATCTTGTAGGAAATAGTCATTGCCTGTTGTGTAACTTGCCACTTCAGCTGAAGCCTGGATGTCATCCAGGTCTTGCTGCATTTGGACATGGACTGCTTCATTATCTGCGTTGCTGCGAATGGTGCTGAACATGGGTGTTGTGCAGTCATCTGCAAACATTTGACCTGATGGAAGGGAGGCAATTTATGAAGCAGTTGATGGTAGTGTCCTGGGCCCAGCACAGAGGAACTCCTGCAGTGATGCCCTGGAGCCGAGATGATTGATCCCCAACCACTAGAATCATCTTCCAGGTATGACTCCAACAACCAGCAGAGAGTTTCCCCCTCTATTCCCATTGACTCCAGTTTAGCTAGGGCTCCTTGACGCCATACTCGGGTCAAATGCTGATATGATATCAAGGGCAGTCACTCTCACCTCACCCCTAGCATTCAGTTCTTTCGATGTTTGAACCAAGGCTGTTAAGGTCAGGAGTGGAGTGACCCTCTCAGAACTCAAAACTGAGCATTTGATCAGGTTATTGCCGAGTAAATGCTGCTTGATAGAATTGTTGATGACTCCTTCCATCACTTTGCTGATGGAAGGTAGAGGGTGGTAATTGGCAGGGTGGTAATTGGCAGGGTTGGATTTGTCCTGTTTCTTATTGGTTTGCACGGAGTGCTGAATTTGGTGCATTTGAGTGCTAGTGAGAGTTTGGTGACTGAGTGAGTATAAGGGTTCATTTTTATCTAAAGTCTAGACTTTCTTTCATTTAGTTAATTAACTTAAAGTTGCTGTTTGGTTTAGAAGGTGAATGTTCAATCAGCTTTAAACAAAGGTTCTACTTGTAGGTACTTGCAGCTGGAGCTTGTTAATTAGTTAATTAGATTAGGGCAGTTTTCCGTTTTCACAGTATAAAAGCGATCCACCTACAGTGCACACTTTGTTTGCACTGAGTGCTGAATCTGGTACATTTGAGTGCTATAGTGAGAGTTTGGTGACTGAGGGTGTAAGGTGCTTTTTTCATTTCATTTCCTACATTTCCTCAGAGCGAGAAGGGAGCCAGTTTACAGAGAGTGAAGCTGACTGGGAGCAGAGTCGGAGGGCAGAGGTCCAGTTGGTCCACAGGGCAGCTATATTCTGTCAGGTAAGAGGGGATGGAGGCTAGGCCAGTTGCAAGCTCCTCCTGTAGGACGTGGGTGGTGAGGGATAACACCGGTGTCCCCGCTGACTATACCTGCAGGAAGTGCACCCAACTCCAGCTCCTCAGTGACCGTGTTAGGGAACTGGAGCTGGATGAACTTCAGATCATCCGGGAGGCAGAGGGGGTTAGAGAAGAGTTACAGGGAGGTAACCACAACCAAGGTACAGGACAAGAGTAGCTGGGTTACAATCAGGGGAAAAGGAAACAAACAGGCAGACAGTGCAGGGATCCCTCGTGGCCGGGGGGGGGGGGGGGGGGGGGGGGGGGGGGGGGGAGAAAGAGAGAGAATAGAAGAGCAATAAGAGATTCAATGGTTAGGGGAATAGATAGGAGGCGATTCTGTGGTCGCGAGCGAGACTCCCGGAAGGTATGTTGCCTCCTGGGTGTCAGGGATGTCTCGGATCGTGTCTTCAGGATCCTGAAGGGGGATAGTGAGCAGCCAGAAGTCGTGGTGCACATTGGTACCAATGACGTAGGTAGGAAAAGGGGTGTGGAGGTAATAAACAAGTTTAGAGAGTTAGGTTGGAAATTAAAAGCCAGGACAGAACAACTCTGGTTTGTTGCTGGTGCCACGTGATAGTGAGGCTAGGAATAGGGAGAGAGTGCAGTTGAACATGTGGCTGCAGGAATGGTGAAGGAGAGAGGACTTCAGGTATTTGGATAATTGGAGCGCATTCTGGGGAAGGTGGGACCTGTACAAGCAGGTTGCATCTGAACCAGAGGGGCACCAATATCCTGGGAGGGAGGTTTTCTAGTACTCTTCGGGAGGGTTTAAACTAATTTGCCTGGGGAATGGGAACCGGATTTGTAGTCCAGCAACTAAGGTAGCTGATATTCAGGACGCCAAAGCGTGTAATGAGGCAGTGGGGAAGGAAACACTGACAAAGGAGAGTACTTGCAGGCACAGTGATGGGTTGAAGTGTGTATACTTCAACGCAAGAAGCATCAGGAATAAGGTGCGTGAACTTAAGGCATGGATCGGTACTTGGGACTACGATGTGGTGGCCATCACAGAAACTTGGATAGAAGAGGGGCAGAAATGGTTGTTGGAGGTCCCTGGTTATAGATGTTTCAATAAGATTAGGGAGGGTGGTAAAAGAGGTGGGGGTGGCATTGTTAATTAGAGATAGCATAACAGCTGCAGAAAGACAGTTCGAGGAGTATCTGCCTACTGAGGTAATATGGGTTGAAGTCAGAAAAAGGAAAGGAGCAGTCACCTTGTTGGGAGTTTTCAATCGGCCTCCCAATAGTAGCAGAGATGTGGAGGAACAGATTGGGAAACAGGTTTTGGAAAGGTGCAGAAGTCACAGGGTAGTAGTCATGGGTGACTTTAACTTCCCTAATATTGAGTGGAAACTCTTTAGATCAAATAGTTTGGATGGGGTGGTGTTTGTGCAGTGTCCCCAGGAAGCTTTTCTAACACAGTATGTAGATTGTCCGACCAGAGGGGAGGCCATATTGGATTTGGTACTTGGTAATGAACCAGGGCAAGTGATAGATTTGTTAGTGGGGGAGCATTTTGGATATAGCGACCACAATTCTGTGACTTTCACTTTAGTAATGGAGAGGGACAGGTGCGTGTAACAGGGCAAGGTTTACAATTGGGGGGGGGGGGAAAAGGGTAAATACAATATTGTCAGACAAGAATTGAAGTGCATAAGTTGGGAACATAGGCTGTCAGGGAAGGACACAAGTGAAATGTGGAACTTGTTTAAGGAACAGGTACTACGTGTCCTTGATACGCATGTCCCTGTCAGGCAGGGAAGAGATGGTCGAGTGAGGGAACCATGGTTAGAGAGAGGTTGAATGTCTTGTTAAGAGGAAGGAGACGACTTATGTAAGGCTGAGGAAACAAGGTTCAGACAGGGCGCTGGAGGGATACAAGATAGCCAGGAGGGAACAGAAGAAAGGGATTAGGAGAGCCAAGAGAGGACATGAACAATCCTTGGCGGTAGGATAAAGGAAAACCAAGGCCTTTTACACATGAGAAATATGAGAATGACTAGAGTGAGGGTAGGTCCGATCAAGGACAGTAGCAGGTGATTGTGTATAAAGTCTGAAGAGATAGGAAAGGTCTTGAACGAGTACTTTTCTTCAGTATTTACAAATGAGGGGCCATATTGTTGGAGAGGACAGTGTGAAACAGATTGGTAAGCTCGAGGAAATACTAGTTAGGAAAGATGATGTGTTGGGCATTTTGAAAAACTAGAGGATAGACAAGTCCCCCGGGCCTGACGGGGTATATCCATGGATTCTATGGGAAGCAAGAGATGAAATTGCAGAGCTGTTGGCAATGATCTTTTTGTCCTCACTGTCAACAGGGGTGGTACAAGAGGATTGGAGAGTGGCGAATGTCATGCCCCCATTCAAAAAAAGGGAATAGGGATAACCCTGAGAATTACAGGCCAGTTAGTCTTACTTCGGTGGTAGGCAAAGTAATGGAAAGGGTACAGAGGGATAGGATTTCTGAGTATCTGGAAAGACACTGCTTAATTAGGGATAGTCAGCATGGATGTGTGAGGGGTAGGTCTTGCCTTACAAGTCTTATCGAATTCTTTGAGGTGACCAAGCATGTGGATGTAGTGTATATGGATTTTAATAAAGGCATTTGATGAGGTTCCCCATAGTAGGCTTCTGCAGAAAGTAAGGAGGCATGGGATAGTGGGAAATTTGGCCAGTTGGATAACGAACTGGCTAACCGATAGAAGTCAGAGAGTGGTGGTGGATGGCAAATATTCAGCCTGGATCCCAGTTACCAGTGGCGTACCGCAGGGATCAGTTCTGGGTCCTCTGCGGTTTGTGATTTTCATTAATGACTTGGATGAGGGAGTTGAAGGGTGTATCAGTAAATTTGCAGACGATACGAAGATTGGTGGAGTTGTGGATAGTGAGAAGGGCTGTTGCCAGCTGCAAAGAGACATAGATAGGATGCAGAGCTGGGCTGATAAGTGGCAGATGGAGTTTAACCCTGAAAAGTGTGAGGTTGTCCATTTTGGAAGGACAAATATGAGTGCGGAATACAGGGTTAACGGTAGGGTTCTTGGCAATGTGGAGGAGCAGAGAGATCTTGGGGTCTATGTTCATAGATCTTTGAAAGGTGCCACTCAAGTGGATAGAGCTGTGAAGAAGGCCTATGGTGTGCTTGCATTCATTAACAGAGGGATTGAATTTAAGAGCCGTGAGGTGATGATGCAGCTGTACAAACTTTGGTAAGGCCACATTTGGAGTACGGTGTACAGTTCTGATAGCCTCATTTTAGGAAGGATGTGGAAGCTTTGGAAAAGGTGCAAAGGAGATTTACCAGGATGTTGCCTGGAATGGAGAGTAGGTCTTATGAGGAAAGGTTGAGGGTGCTAGGCCTTTTCTCATTAGAACGGAGAAGGATGAGGGGCGATTTGGTAGAGGTTTATAAAATGATCAGGGGAATAGATATAGACAGACTTTTTCCCCAGGTGGAACAAACCAATACAAGGAGACATAAATTTGGTGAATGGTGGAAGATATAGGAGGGGGGGGGGGGGGGGGGGAGAATGGGGGATGTCAGAGGTAGGTTATTTACCCAGAGAGTAGTGGGGGCATGGAAAGCACCGCCTGTGGAAGTAGTGGAGTCGGAAACATTAGGGACCTTCAAGCAGCTATTGGATCGGTACATGGATCACGTTAGAATGATGTAGTGTAGATTAATTTGTTCTTAAGGGCAGCATGGTAGCATTGTGGATAGCACAATTACTTCACAGCTCCAGGGTCCCAGGTTAGATTCCGGCTTGGGTCACTGTCTGTGCGGAGTCTGCACATCCTCCCTGTGTGCGTGGGTTTCCTCCGGGTGCTCTGGTTTCCTCCCACAGTCCAAAGATGTGCAGGTTAGGTGGATTGGCCATTATAAATTGACCTTAGTGTTGGGTGGGGTTACTGAGTTATGGGGATGGGGTGGAGGTGTTGACCTTGGGTGGGGTGCTCTTTCCAAGAGGCAGTGCGGACCCGATAGGCCGAATGGCCTCCTTCTGCACTGTAAATTCTATGATTATGATTAGGTAGAGGGCACACCTGGGCAATTTTCCACATTGTCAGGGTGATGCCAGTAGTTGTACTGGAATAACTTGGCTAGGGGCGCAGCATGTTCTGGAGCACAAGTCTTCACTATTATTGGAATATTGTCTGGACCCATCGCCTTTGCAGCATCCAGTGACTTCATCTGTTTCTTGATAGGTGACTTCATCTGTTTCTTGATATCAAGTGGAATGAATTGTATTGGCTGAAGACTGGGGTCCTCTGGAGGAGACGGATCATCCACTCTGCACTTTTGGCTGAAGATAGTTGAGAATGGACACACATGGGCTGGGCTCCTCAATCATGGAGGATGGGGATATTTGTGGGGTTTCCTCCTCCAGCAAGTTGTTTAGTTGTCCACACCATTCACAGCTGGATGTGGCAGAACTAGAGCTTGGATCTGATGCGGTTGTTGTGGAATTGCTGAGCTCTTGTACATTACTTGCTGTTTGGCACACTAGTCCTGTGTTTGCTTCACCAGGTTGACACCTCATTTTTCAGTATGCCGGTTGTTGCTCTTGATATGCCCTCCTGCACTCTTCATTGAACCAGGGTCGATCCCCAGGCTTGATAGTGATGGGAGAGTGAGAGGGTGGGGGTGGAATATGCTGGGCCACGAGGTTGCAGATTGTGGTTGAATACAATTCTGCTGCTGGCCCACAGCACCTCGGATGCCCAGTCTCAAGTTGGTGAGGATGAGGCCAAATACGCTTTTCATTCGTTGGTTCCCTCACCACCTGCTGCAGTCCCAGTCCAGCAGTTTATGTCCTTTAGGATCCAGCCAGCTTGGTCTGTGGTGGTACTAGAGTCACTCTGGATGATGCACATTGAGGTCTCCCACTCAGAGTATACTGTGCAGCATCACCCTCAGTCCTTCCTCCAAGTGGTGTTCAACGTAGCGTACCAATTCATCAGCTAGTACATGGTAATCAGCAAGAGGTTTCCTTGCCCATGTTTAACCTGAAGCCATGCGACTTCATGGGGTCCAGAGTCGAATTTGTGGACTCTCAGGGCAACCCCCTCCCAGAAATGGGAAGAAGTGTTTATACCTTCAGTGAAAGGGACAGTCTTCTTGCTCACGCTCCTGAACTGCTTTCTTGTTCGAAAACCAGTGAATGCCTGGCACATCTTTGCTGTAAGCTTGAACTACTAATCACAAATCTACAGAGAAAGTAAACAACTTTGCCAGAGAGGGGGGGGGGGGTAGATATGTCATGGTTAGTGGGAAGCTGGAGGGAATGGCCGTGGTATTAGTAAATATATATATGCCCCGAACTGGGATGATGTGGAGTACAGACAGGTACTGGGGAAGATCCCAGGCCTAGATTCACATCGACTGATTATGGGGGAAGATTTCAATACAGTCCTGGATCCAAGGCCAGACCGGTTGAGTTCTAGGTCTGGGAAGTTAGCAGCTATGGAAAGGGTGGTTCCGGGGGTTCATTGAGCACCATAGGGGAGGAGGGGGGGGGGGGGGGGGGTCGATTGTGGAGATTTGAGACCGAGGAGCAAGGAATTTTCATTCTACTCCATGTGCATAAGGTGTATTCCTGGATAGACTTCTTTGTGATGGATAAAAACACTACTGGCGGATGTGGTAGATATATTCAGCAAGTGGTGTCAGATCACACCCTACACTTGGGTGGAGTTGCAAGTTAGCAAGGGATAGGCCCAGCACCCACAATGGAGGTTGGTTGTGGAACAGTTAGTGGAGAAGGTATGTGAGCAGGTGAGGGAGGCCATTCAGGGATATATAGGGATTAATGACACGGGTGAGGTTTTGGCAGGAGTGGTTTGGGAGGCACTGAATGTAGTTATTGGGGGGGGGGGGGGGGGGGCGGAATTAATCTCAATTTGGGCCCATAAGGAGAAGGCTGAGCAGGTGATGGACAGATTGGTAGACAAAGTTTTACAAGTGGACAGGAGATATACAGAGTCTCCAGATGACAGGCTTTTGAAGGAATGTCAGAGACTGCAGCTGGAATTTGGGATCCAGTTGATAGCCAAGGTGGATGAAGGGGGCAGTGTATGAATATGGGGGAAAGGATGCATCAGCTGAGGAAACAGGAGGCTGCAAGAGATTGGGAAAGAGATACAGGGGAGGGTGGTCGTTTTGGATCTGGCAGAGGTAGTGTTTCGGGAGATTTACAGTAAATTTGTAAATTGTACAAATCGGAACCCTCAGCTGGGAGGAGGGCATGAAGCGATTTCTGAGAGGGCTGGAGTCCCCACGGATAGATGAGGAGTTGGGCTTGGGGAGGTCATAGACAGGTTGGAGGCAATGCAATCGGGCAAAGCCCTGGGACCAGACGGATACCCGGTTGAGTTTTCCAAAATATTTTCTGGGCTTGTGGGGCCACTCCTGGTAAAGGCGTTTAAAAGAGTCAAGGAAGCTGAGAGTGCTCTCCCAACGTTGCAGACATCGATTTCCCTTATTTTGAAGCGGGATAAGGATCTGGCTCGTATAGGCCAATCTCTGTTAAATGTAGATGTGAAATTGCTGGCAAAGATCTTGGCCACATGCATAGAGGATTGTTCTAGGGGGCAGGGATTGTTCTGGGGGTAATAAGAGAGGACCAGATGGGAGTTATTAAGGGACGACACCAGACATGCAAAATTAGGTGGCTCCCAAAAGTAATAATGATGCCTGGGGATTCAAGTGGCAAGGGACTGGGGTCAGCTTCAAACTACATTTGGGCAGGTTGATTGAGCAAATGAAAGGAGACTTCCGTAGGTGGGATGTGTGCTCCCACTGTCAGAGAGGGTACATACTGTAAAGGTACAGTCCTCCCAAGATTGCTGTTCGTGTTTCAGTGTCTTCCAATCTTCATCCCCAAGGCATATTTTAAGAAGTTGAATGCAGCAATCTCAGGTTTTATATGGGCCGGGAGAGCCCCAAGGGTGAAGGTCCTTCTTGAACTGGGCGAGGGAAGGGGGGGGCTTGTCACTTCCGAACTTTATTATTACTGGGCCTGAATTTTATTACTGGGCAGCTAATACAATTGATGGTTAGGAAGTGGGTAATGAGGGAGGGGTTGGTGTGGGAGCAAGTGGAGGCAGCATCTTGCAAGGGCACGAGTCTCAAGGTTTTGTTAACGGCACCTCTACCATTCTCGCCGGCGCAGTACTCCACAAGCCCAATGGCAATGGCAGTCCTGAGAGTGTGGGCGTAATGGAGGCAGCACATGAGACTGGAGGGGTCATTGGTGTGTTCACCGATCTGCGATAACCACCAGTTTGCTTCAGGGCAGGGGGGCCACTTCAGAAGGTGGCAGCAGGCAGGGATTGAGAGATTTGGGGACCTTTTTATTGAAGAGGGTTTCCCAAGCTTGGAAGAGTAGAGGAGTTTGAATTACCAGGTGGGAATAGGTTCCGGTATCTGCAGGTACAGGATTTTGTCCGGAGGCAGGCCCCGAACTATCCTCGCCTACCACTAAGGGGACTACAGGACAAGGTAAAAGCGTGTGTTTGGTGGCGGCATCGCGCTGGAGTTGGTGAAAATACAGAGGCTGGTGGGACGAAATGTGTGAATGAGGAGGACTCTATCCTTGTTGAGGGGGCAAGGGTAGTGGCATGGGAGATGGACCGCACACTGCTGAGGGCCCTATCAGCAACTGTAGGTGGGAAATCAAGGTTGAGGAAGGAGGAACACTTTGAAGCACCATTTTGGAAATTGGCATCTTCGGAACAAATGCGACGGAGGTGAAGGAGTTGAAAGGGATGGAGTCCTTGCAGGGTGTAGGGTGTGAAGAGCTGTAGTCCAGATAGCTGTGAGAGTCAGTGGGCTTCTAGTGGATAGTTTATTGCCGGAAACGGAGACAGAAAGAACAAGGAAGGGGAGGGAAGTGTCTGAGATGGACCAGGTCAAAGTGATGGAGGAGGAGTAGAAACTGGAAGTGAAGTTGATGAATGTTTCCAGGTCTGGACGAGAGCATGAAGCGGCACCAAAATTGTGATCAACGCAAGGAGTTTTGGAAGGGGGCCTGGAACAAGGAATGTTCCACATACCCCATAAAAAGGCAAGTGTAGCTAGGACCCATAACACAGGATAAGGTGTGGTCTAAAACAGGGGTCTTGGTAATATACAAGGAATTCATGAGTGGGAATGAGAGGTGTGGAAAGGAGAGGTGAAGAGGAAGTGAGAGCTGGGAGGAGAGTTGAAAGTCAGGTTGAGAGAAGGCCCCGAGGAGAGTCAATGCATCCTTAAGTGTGTCAGGCTTGGCCTGATCCAGTTCAAGGTGGTCCACAGGACTCATTTGACTGGCCCAGAGGAGTAGGTTTTTGAAGAGGTGGAGGCTGTGTCGGGCAAGTCCTGCGAATCATGTACATATGTTTTGCTTTTGTCAGAGGCAGAGAGGATTCTGGCAGGGATTTTCAGATGTCATGTCAGACATCCTGTAAGGGAGGGTGATGAGAAGAAAAAGAGACAATGTTTTGGCCTTTGCCTCCCTGGCAACCCAGAGATGGATTTTGCTGGGCTGGAGGGACTCTGCCTACAAAGTCAGGGGCTTGGGTCAGTAACATGGCAGGGCTAGAGAAAATCAAGTTCACCTTAAGGGGTTCATCGGCTTAAAGGAAAATTGACAGTCCGCACCGGGGGGGGGGGGGGGGGGGGGGGGGGGGGGGGAAAGGGAGGGAGGGAGATTTTTTTTTTTTTTTTTTTTTTAAACATGTGCTGGATCTGTCTGTTATTTAGTGTTAAAATGATAGATGCCTTAATAAAATATTTTCTCCCAAAAAAAAAGTCTGCCTTGAGCTTACCTGGAGGCTCCCAAAGTTCAATTTATGGAGTTGGGGCCAATCACAAGCCACCTGCACCCCCAGATATCTAAAGTAGGAGGTTGCCACATAATACAGCAACCCCCCCCCCCCACCCCCCCCAAACAGCAAAGAAACAGAAAAGCATTTGTTCTTTTCCCAAGTTCAGTTTGTATCCAGAGAAAACCCCAAATCAGGTCAACAGCCCTGCCCCATTATATCCTCCACCATGGGGACTGGGAGTGTCTTACTAACTTAGAATTTGTGGTAACAAGGAGAATTGAAGGTAGTAGTGCAGAGGGTGCCACCTTCATGGATTTCAAAAAGGCATTTGACAAGGTCCCACATGGCAGACTGGCCAGGAAAGCAAGATCTAATGGGCTACAGGGGAAGGTAGCATGTTGGATCCAGAATTGGCTCAGACAGGAAACAAAGGGTAATAGTCAAAACTCTTTTTAACAAGTGGAAAATGGCTTCCCATGTGTTCCGCAAGGCTCAGTGTTGGAGCCTTTGCTGTTTGTTGTAATATATTACGGATTTACATTTAAATGCAAGAGGAATGATTGGGAAATTTACAGATAACAGATAGCTGTGTAGTAGTTGAGATTCTGGGTTATGATAGCTGTTGACTCCAGAATGACATGAATGGTTTGGTTGATAAGCAGGGTAAAACATTTGGGGAGAGCAAACAAAACAAGGGAATCCTCAAACAGGAGGATATTGACAGGTTGAGGGACCCTGGAGTGCACATTCCATGTCCTTGATGGGCAGAAACAACAAGTGGACAAAGGTGGCCAAGAAAGCATATGGAATGCTTTCCTTTATTGGAGAGATAGAATTGTATTAAATGCTGGTTAGCCCACAGCTGGAAATTTGTGTACAATTCTGGTCACCAGATTACAGCAGGAGCATCATTGGTCTGGACTGTGCAAAGGAGATTTAAGCATATTACCACAGATTGAAAATTGTAGCTCTGAAGAAAGATTGGATGTGCTAGGGTTGTTTTCCTTTAAAAGAGGCAACTAAGGGATTACCTAATCGAGTTGTATAAAATTATGGCCTAAACAGGGCAGGCCGGGGGGGGGGGGGGGGGGGAGGGGAGGAGGAGGAGGAGGAGGAGGAGGAGGAGGAGGAGGAGGGAGAGAGAGAGGTGGTTTGCCCTAGCTGAGGGATCAATTACCAGGGGGCGCTGTTTGGAATTGATCACTGGGAGGATTAGAGGGAACAGAAGGGTGGAGGGCACCTGGAATTCACTTCCCAAGTTAGTGGCTGAAACACCCAACCCATTTACAACGTACCTGGATCCACACCTGAAGTGCTGTAACCTGCAAGTCTCAGGCCAGTTCTGGAAAGTTATTTTCTTGTTTTTGATCAGTGCAGATAATGGGCCAAATGGCCTCTTTCTGCATCACACTTCTAAGGTTCTATGATTACCTTGTTTAAATTATGGTATAGAAAAGTTCTTACTGCACTGCTAGTTTAGTTCTTAAGATTTTAATACAACAGGCACCATACCTGTTTGGCCAAGTGCCAGTTCAGCATAGAACATTACAGCGCAGTACAGGACCTTCGTCCCTCGATGTTGCGCCGACCTGTGAAACCACTCCAAAGCCCATCTACACTATTCGCTTATCGTCCATGTGTCTATCCAATGACCATTTGAATGCCCTTAGTGTTGGCAAGTCCACTACTGTTGCAGGCAGGGCATTCCACACCCTTACTACAAGAACCTACCTCTGACATCGGTCTTATATCTATCTCCCCTCAATTTAAAGCAATGTCCCCTCGTGCTAGACATCACCATCCGAGGAAGGCGGCTCTCACTGTCCAGCCTATCCAATCCTCTGATCATCTTGTATGCCTCAATTAAGTCACCTCCCTTCTCTCTAACGAAA
Organism: Scyliorhinus torazame; assembly: GCF_047496885.1. Lineage (NCBI taxonomy): Eukaryota > Metazoa > Chordata > Chondrichthyes > Carcharhiniformes > Scyliorhinidae > Scyliorhinus > Scyliorhinus torazame. Next base: position 301,118,074 of record NC_092711.1, on the reverse strand, counting down.
ACAGCCTCCAGTCCCTCAGCCTTTCCTCACAAGATCATCCCTCCATACCAGGCAACATTCTGGTAAATCTCCTCTGCACCCTTTCCAATGCTTCCACATCCTTCCTATAATGCGGCGACCAGAATTGCACGCAATACTCCAAATGCGGCCGCACCAGAGTTTTGTACAGCTGCAACATGACCTCATGGCTCCGAAACTCAATCCCTCTACCAATAAAAGCTAACACACTGTACACCTTCTTAACAACCCGCTCAACCTGTGTGGCAACTTTCAGGGATCTATGTACATGGACACAGATCTCTCTGCTCATCCACACTGCCAAGAATCTTACCATTAGCCCAGTACTCTGTCTTCCTGTTATTCCTTCCAAAATGAATCACCTCATACTTTTCATAGAATCATAGAATTTACAGTGCAGAAGGAGGCCATTCGGCCCATCGAGTCTGCACCAGCTCTTGGAAAGAGCACCCCACCCAAGGTCCACACCTCCACCCTATCCCCACAACCCAGTAACCCCACCCAACACTAAGGGCAATTTTGGACACAATGGGCAATTTAGCATGGCCAATCCACCTAACCCGCACATCTTTGGACTGTGGGAGGAAACCGGAGCACCTGGAGGAAACCCACGCACACACGGGGAGGATGTGCAGACTCCGCACAGACAGTGACCCAAGCCGGAATCGAACCTGGGACCCTGGAGCTGTGAAGCATGTGCGCTATCCACAATGCTACCCCTTTTCTGCATTAAACTGGGCAAAGTGATCACAAATTAAGCAAATAAAGCTTCAAATTTCCAAATCACCACAGCTGCTCGACATAAAACGATCAAACAGATGTACATGGTTCGAATGGGCTGTGATTGATCCCAAAAAAGTTTAAAAGCATTTTTCTATGAAACACCTCCTGCTCACCCAAATTTTTACTACCAAGTTTTTGTGGCACTTCTTTAAGGGTCTGTGAACAAAGATGCAATCTGCTTCATTAGCTAGACTATCCACTGAAATCAAATAAATTTGCTTGTTCAATGGCTGACACTCATCTTGCCGATTCAATAATTGACATTAACACAAATCCAAATTTTTTTGCTAAAGCACAGACAAAATGCTCCTTTACAGAAGTTGATGTATATTTGACCTGATGGATGAACATTGCACCTCGCAGAGAGGAAGGGAGGAAAGCAAAATTTAAAAATGCATTTACTTGGGACGTTATTTAAAAGAATGTGATTAGAAATCAAAAAAACTTACTCAGATGGTTATCTTCAGATTTACATGTGGATTCCTTGGCTTCATTCTGCAAAGACAGAACATTCTAATGTAGAGCACATATCCAAATTATTACAATGCAAAAAAAATACTAAATTGGGGTAGAGATGTTATCCAGGATAATGGCCAGCCAACAGCAAGCAGGCATTTTTTGGAAAATGCCTCTGCTGGATTGAGAAATCCCAAATGCTACCCAAACAAAGTAGGCCTCAGCCAATCGAGTTTGGCTTATTCACTCAGAAGGAAATCTCAGAAATGGATGTTGGGACGAAGATTAAAAATGGTACAGGTGAAAACCAGGTGATAGTCCTCCAGATCTATTGGGAATTAGTAAAGTTCTGACAGGGGGGGGGGCTTCTCTTCAGTTTTGTTTCATGTGGTCAAAGACATTTTCGTACCAATTTGACTTTTGGTTCTGATGATAGATATTCTTTTGACTTCATTCTCATCTTCTGCTTGCAGTTTCCTGGTAATAGTTTTGTATTCCTTTGAAATTTGGCAGTCGCTTCTCCTGTAGAATACAGTAGGTTGACAATAGATTTAAAGGGAGCGAACAAAAAAAAGGCACACACTCAAAATACTAAGCACCATGGGAAACATCGCCACATCACCCCAGGAAAACAACCATAAAACAAGGACGCAATTTAAATTGCCTTTCAATGTATCTGCTGGAGTCATCACCCTTATACAAGACAGGTGCACCCAAAATCAAACTACAAAGGGAATCAACTATTAAAAAAATAAGAACTAAGACCTCTGATCTCTGGGGAAATTAACACTGTGTCAAGTAGCCCAGGTGGTGAAAAGCCTGCACTTACATTGCAGCCAGATATGCAAAGATTTTACACCAATGGAAACAAATGGCTAGCGAAATCAGCCTCAAAAGGATATCCTGAAAACCACACATTACTCAAATTGTATTGCAGTGGGTCAATGCTGCTTTGGAATATGCCATTATTTTTCCACTGACCTTGGTAATACTAGTTGTCCTTTGATGGGCATGTACCCTGTTCCTTCAGGCATCATTCGAGACTTTTGTAATTTAAAGTGATAACTAACATTAGACAAGCATACTCGACATAATAATATGAACACACTTTGTACAGGCTCAAGGAGGATGATGCACACCATGAAAAGCCCCAGACCAATTTTTTTTTTTTTAAAAAAAAGCTTTTCATGGTACCTCCACTTCAACGGTGTAAAAAGGTTGAGAGTCAAGTACACAAAGGACATATCCACTTATGATCAAGGTGCAATATTCCAGTTAGTATTCACCCCAACCAGTAATCTTCTGAAAATAATCCTATGGACAAACTGTAAAGCCAATACAGAAGTAGTGATTTAACCATACCAGCGATCTTGGCCCTCTTTGGGGATGGACATAATAGAACCCTCTTCTGTTCTATTGCACTGTTTGGGCGTTTTATACCAGTCGCAATATTTTGGGAGGCCAAAACAGGTTTGTTGGTTTTTCGGTTGACTTGTGGATGTCTGGCCATACCTGTGTGAATAAGTTGAAATGGCAAATCTAAAATGTAGAAACAATATTATTTCAACTGGACTAAATTGGATACAAGTTGGTCTAATGGAAGTACCAAAACAAAATTATTAAAAAGATCCTGATGGGACTGAAGCCAACCAGATGATTGTTACTACTCACTTATCAAAACTAACAGCCAGAATAAACTTGTAAATTTTATGGAGCAACAACCTGAGTTTTTATATCAAGTCCAATAACAGGAGTCAATTAACTAATGCTCTGAAGATTGATGACCAAGTGGAGGATTTGGAAGGACTAGCTTTAACAAAGTTCAACTCATGGACAGAACTGCAGACTTAACTGTCCAGCAAAACTAGATTTGTTCAGTCCCAAAGTTTCTTAGCTAGGCAGGCAACAAGACCATTGATCACCAACTCCAGATAGTCCTCCACACTGCTCTGCCAGAAGTATATTGTGCTGGGATGAGGCTGCAAGAGAGATGAAGATCCCAAAACAATTTAACCAAAAACAATCCAAAATGCCAATAATATAGATACTGCAGAAAACATAGCACTGGAACTACCCAGATGCGGTAGCATCAGTGGAGAGAAATAGTTTACACTGCAAGCCAATTTGAGAACTGGTTTCATTTTGTAGCAGAATTAAAAGTTGCTGAAGGTATACCCAAAGTAATTTGTCTTTGCAATGCGGTGGAAGGGATTTATGTAGACAGTTATTAATTCAGAGGTAATTTTAAATTTTGGTTAAAATTTAACTGTCGAAAATGGGTGGGATAAATGCACCTAAAGCAGCTTGAATCGAAAGGATTGCAGCCATATTGACTAAGGGGTTATGGGCTTACTTAGCTGGGAAATTAGAGAGATGAATTGTTTTGATTTTGGAGGAACAATTAATTTTAAAAGCATTGTGAGCCCTGGAAGATATGAACATGGACATAAAGAAAATTTCAATGTATCTGTGCATTTGCTGAAGCACGTGTTCTGCTGTAGGGAAAAGGGCCATACTGAAAAGAGGCTGCCATTAGCAGGCTCCAGGCAGAAGTATTGCTGTTAGCTGGAGTGGAGTGGAGGCAGGTCACAGACTCTATCCTGAAACAGGTTAGGGCCCAGACACTGCCCTGGGAACCATTTGTAGTTTGGAGCTTTGTGAAATCCAAGGGGCAGTGCCAGACCGGTAAAGCTAACCAGCTTTTGAAGAGCTGAAATTGTGCAAGTAGAGGCTGCAGTGCAGATTCAAATCCAGGGAATGGACTCTCAACAAACGAGGTTGCTAGGAGATATCTGGGTGGGTTGTCGAGTAATTAATAGAGTCTGCCTTGGTTACAATTGCTATTTATTGTAGTGTATGATCAGAGTTTGCCTGTTAACTCACATGCACCTCATACTGCAAGATAGATATTGTAAATAGTCTCATTTTTTGACCTTTACAGCAACGTTCATTTCTTTGCTCAAAGCAAAGGGATCTTGCGAATTTATTCCCTCAGCAAGGATCTCAAATTTCAAAATCAAAACTTTGTCAACTTTAAACATGTTATTGGTCCCCTAGTAGATCCCAGGGTCTGGTAACAATACACACTTCGCTTTACTGATTTAGTCCATTGGTTTGAGCTACTCAGCACTGTTTTGTTTGGGTATCTAGGTGAAAGCACAGCTGGCACAATGCATAGTTATTGGATAAGGGACCATTATTTTGCAGCATTTGTTTATATACTCTCTTCCCAGTGTTGCACTACAAGTATCTATTAAGATTTCTCTCTCTATGCCATTCTAAGATCATTTATAGGGACATGGGGCAGTGGCATTATTGTCACTGGACTAGTAATACAGAGACCCAGGAATACAGATAATGTATTCCAGGTTCAAATCCCACTGACAAATGGGGAAATTTGAAATCTATAAAAATCTGGATAGTCATAAAAATCCATCTGGTTCACCTTACCTACACGTGGCTCCAGATCTACAGCAATGTAGTTGATTCTTGAATCCCCTGTGAGCAAGCCACTCAGTTCAAGGGGCAACTGTGATGGCCAATAAATGCTGGCTGAGCCAGTAACACCCACTTCCCATGAATGAAAAAACATTTAGTCCTGCATTAGTGGAGAGCACTGAACTTTAGCTCAGCTGTTTCTTTCAGAATCCTTCCCCAATCTATAAGCAAGGTGCAATAATGTGCACAATAGATCGTATTTACCCAGGTTAACAAGTACAGCCGGTTTGGAGTCTGCTTTTGTTTCCTGCACAGTAAGTTTTGGTGATACCAGTAAAGATCTTTTCTTCATTCCAGGTATCTTTGAGAGATCTTCAGTCAAAGGTTGACTAGATTCTGCTTGAGATATCTGGAACAGAACACAATTTATAATCAAGGATTCTTATAATAGCATACAGGGATACGGTCTGCAAGTCCAACAAATCGACTGTCTCCCAGCTCCCAGGAGGCCAAACAACCTTCAAATCAGATATTATACTGTTGCACACAATATTAGCCACACAGAGACCTACTCCAGTGAAATACAGAATGGGATATTAAAAAGGTGGTTGTGGGGGGCAGCACGGTGGGTTAGCCCTGCTGCCTCAAGGCACCGAGGCGTCAGGTTCGATTAAGTGTGGAGTTCGCACGGGTTTTGCCCCCACAACCTACAACCCAAAAATGTGTAGGCTAGGTGGATTGGTAATGTTAAATTACCCATTGGTTACTCCCAAGTTTATTTTTAAAAGAGGTAGCTGTGAAAAAAAAAAAAAAAAAAAAAAAAAAAAAAAAAAAAAATAACTTACTTTAGTGACTCCAATCTGGCATGGCAGAAGTTTATTAACTGTACTTTGCCCAATCCCTTTTGCACTGTTCGGCCTACCCGAAACCAGACGAGGTTCTGGAAAGTGCATCTTTGAAAAACCAGGTTGTAGCATTGCAGGTTTGCTTTTTCTTCCCACAGCAGCAGCAGAACCTACTTTACAGGTTCGAGCAGGAGGAGGTACAGAGTCATTTTTAGCTCCACATTTTTGCACTTCAGACACATTCCTACGGCCTTCAGGGAGACAAGAAACACGTTTTAAGGAATTCTCAGTTCTGATTTGGAGTACAGGTCTTGGTACATTCAAATCTTTTCTTGGTTTGGTTTTAGTTTCAGTGGCATCAGTACTAGAGCTTCTACAGTCATCTTTAGTCTCATCTGGGCACTCATCCATTCCATTGCCTACACTATCCTGAAGTGTGGTTGTGGAGGCCAGAAAAGAATGGTCAAGTCGTAGATATGCTGGAAAACACCGTCTCCCTGTAAAGCATGGAGTAGACATACAATGTGGAGCCCATTCAGAATTAATAATTAGTTCCTTGTCCTGGGAGGTTTCCCTCAAATGTAGACTTCTTTTGAGAGCACTCTGCTTTACTTGTTCCAACTTTGATCCACAATCTAGAGCACATTTTCTCACAAGTCTGCTTTCATTGAGGCCTCCTGAAGATGGAAATAGTTTGCAATCAGGCAGGTTAGTTATTTTGCTGGGGTCATTTTCCAAACGGTCTTCACACTTTGATGCATCAAATGTAGCACTGCTGTCATTGATAGTCACAATTCTATTTAATTGCTCTGTGTCATTCTTCGATAAAAGCAGCTCACAATTGGACAAGACAGGCACTTTAGTATCATTTTCAAGATTACCTTCATGTGGCACTGCATCAATTGTTGTATTTTTATGATCATCCACAGTCATGGTACTATTCAGAAGCTCACAATTGGACAAGACAGATGTTTTGATATCATTTTCAAGATGACCTTCATGTGGCACTGCATCAATTGTTGTATTTTTATGATCATCCACAGTCATGGTACTATTCAACTGCAGAAGCTCACAATTGGACAAGACAGATGCTTTGATATCATTTTCAAGATGACCTTCATGTGGCACTGCATCAATTGTTGTATTTTTATGATCATCCACAGTCATGGTACTATTCAACTGCAGAAGCTCACAATTGGACAAGACAGATGCTTTCGGTATTATATCATTTTCAGGATTACTGTCATGCGATTGTGGATGCGCATCAAATGTTGCATTTTTATGGTCATCCATGGCCATCATACTATTTAACTGCAGCATGTCGCCCACAGATGGAGACAGCCTGCAATTGGACAAGTTTGTTACCTTGCAGTCTTTTCCCAAATCTTCATATTTTGAGGTTTCAAATGTTATATTTTGACGATTATCCACAGTCATGGTACCATTTAACTGTACCACATCTTGCTCGTAATTGGCCTGGAGGTAATTTCCAAAACTGCTTTCACATCCCGATAAATCAAATGTTACATTTTTATTATCTCTCACAGTCATTGTTTCATTCAACTGTATTAAATCAGGTGTAGCAAGACATGGTTTACAATCTAAAAAAACATGTGCATCAAGTTCATTTTCAAAATTGCCTTTGTGCATCGGCATAATTAGGCATCCATCACTTAGCATGCTTCTTTCAACGAGTGGGTCTCTCTTCAATAGCAACACATTGCAACTAGACAAAGTCTTGACTGGCATAACATTTTCACATGAAGCATCACTCCTTACACCTAAAGATTGTGTGTTTGATGCACTACTCATTTTGATTTCATCCAATTGAATTAAATTTACGGCGGATGGGAACTCACAATTGGATACATTAGGCAACTTGCTCGAGACATTGCTGGAACAGACATCATGCTTTGGTTCATCATCTTCATGGTCATTTAGGTCACTCAGTATCAGGGTTTCATTTAGTTGGATCAAATTTCTTGCAGGGGACCATGGCAGCGTTCCAGCACCAACAGGAGAGTCGTTAGTTTTGATTGCTGCTTTTGAGAGAACTAGTTGACAACTGGTATTTAAACCATCTTCTTGCAACTTTGAAGTACTGCCACCAAGTGACAATTTTGTTGGAGAGAATTCTGAACAGCAAGAAGAGTCAAATGGTACAGGTTCCTCAGTTATCATGGAAACATTGGCCACAGTGTCAATTGTATGAAGAGAGGCCTTACTTGTATTATTTAATTCAGTAGCTATATGTAGACACTCTTCTGCAACAAAACTGCTGAATAATGATACATTACTAGCCTCCATAAGGTGAAATGGACTATGTTCAGATACACTGCTGGACACACAAACATTGGGCAAGTTTTGTTGCACCATTACCACATCTACATCTTTTGTTTTTAGAGGAATCTGCCTTGTACTCTTTTCATCAGAACTCGGACTAGAGTATGTTACATTCAGAGAATTTTCATTTGGGCATGCAACCATTTTCAATTTGGTATTCATCTTTCTATTCAATTTTTGGATAGAACTTAGACTGAAGGACCCTGTGCCAAATTGTCTGTTTTTGATATTTGAAACACTTGGTGCACTTCGTACTTGTTTCTCAAAAGCTTCCAAATGATTGGCATGAAGTGGGAGTTTCCTTAATTTAGTTTGTGGAGCTTTTGGGTAACCTTGACGTAGATTATCTTTGGGCAACAGCGAACGTCCATATTGTGCTGGTGCTTCACGATTCCTCTTAGAAGCAATTGCATTACTTGAGGTTTTAGTGAAAATACATGTTGAAGCACGACACTTTGGTGCAGCTAATGAAGACTTCATTGAATGCTGTCTAGGCAAAGGTGATGTTTTCAGCATGGGGGTAAGGAAAGAAAAAAAAACAGCTCATCAGCAACAATCTATAATTTAAAAACCTGTACACAGGCTTATGATAGCACAAATAGTACACACGATTGGAGATTCTTTATCAGTACATTTCCTCAAAAAATGTGTATCAAATTAGTATTAAACTAATTTGATGTGAAAAGAGTAGAATGTTCTAATTTCTCATTCCTGAAAATGAATTTCTAATACGTGCACACAAGACAGGGTAAACGGAGAGAGTCTTTACTCAATCTAATTTGATATCTTCAAAGAAGTTGAATTGTGAAGGCAAGCAAAATTGAGAATACAGGAAAGATGGAAAACAAAAACAACTGAGATGCATTGGAACATTGGCTAAATTGCTTCTTGTGCTCCAAAGTCCTATGAAGATCAAGGCTGATCTGGTTGTGATCTCAACTCCACATTTCTGTGTGTGTCGTTCCCTCCCCCCCCCCCCCCCCCCCACACACACACACAAAATATCCCCGACACCCTGACTCCCAGGTCTATCAAAAATCAAAATTTATTTGAGGCAGAGCTTGACAATGACACAGCCTGCATTGCTTTCTGAGAAACAGAATTCAACATACTTAAGCGATCCAAATAAATAAATTCACTTCATCACCATCTTAGAAAGTAAACCTCTTGTGCTTAAACTGGCAACAAGTGGTAACATCCTCTTGGTATCTACCCCATCATGAAATGAAAATCACTTATTGTCACAAGTAGGCTTCAAATGAAGTTACTGTGAATAGCCCCTAGTCGCCACATTCTTGTTCAGGGAGGCTGGTATGGGAAGTTAAGTTTCCTATGTTTCAATAAAATCACCTCAAACCCTCTAACCTTCAAACCTCACTGGGTATAGGCCCAACCCATCAACTGTTACGAAGATAAACCCCTTAAACACCAGGAATGAGACAAATAAACTCTCTGAATTGGTTCTAATGAAATATATACTTTTTCCAAAATAACAATACTTTTTCCAAAATAACAAAAAAGTCCAAAACAGTACAGTATTCTAGATGTTCTCTCCAAGGTTCTGTAGAGCTGCAGTAAAATGTTCCTATTATTATTTCTCTTGCTATAGATGCGAACATTCCATTTGCCTTCCTAATCATTTGTATTTGTATACCACTCCATGTGCTGGAACCCCCCAGATTCATCTGTACCATCACTGGGCCTCCAGTAACTCAGTGCATCCTATCAGGTGGAGGAGAGGGATGGAGGCAGAGGATTAAAGGTGAGGCAAGCAGCCACAGGAACAGAAAGTGAAGACAGAACTTTTAAAAAATGAATTCATGGGATGTAGGAGTCACAGGCTGGGCAAGCATTTATTGCCCATCCCTAGCCTTGAACCAAGTGGCTTGCTACACCATTTCAGAGGCAGTTAAGAGTTAACCACATTGCTGTGGATCAAAAATCCATGTAGGCCAGACCAGACAATGACAGCAATTAGTAATTCCTTAAAGGGCATTAATGAAAAAAATGGGTTTTTACGATTTTTTAATTCCAGACCACACGATTCAAACTTCACCACCTACCATGGTGGAATTCAAACCCAGGTCCCAAGAGCACTGCCACTGGTCTCATAGTCCAATGACAATCCCCAAGAAAGGAAAGATTGTAGAAAAGTGGCAAGGTAAATAGCTGGAAAAGAATGTTGATAAGAAAAAATTTAATAGCAGATGCTTTCTCAGACAATCCCCTAAAAACCAGCAACTGGACAGCACAAAAGAAACTTTGCGGAGACAGATAACAAAGGGCAAGGGAGAAAGGGAGTAAAGTAACAAAAACTATATCCAAGTATGTGCAATTATTGGGCATTTCAGATACTCTAGATTATAGTTCTTCATTGGTGCATTAAGATTTCAAAAATTAGAATTTTAAACATCTGGAACTAATTTGTTCAAGAAAGAGGTTATTGGAAAGAATCTGCAGTCAGTGCCAAACTAAATTACCGGAGTGGAATGCAATCTCAATGTAACTAAATTGTCATGATTAATGTAATCATTGAGATATCAAACTAATCACATCAGGTATAAAAGTTAACTGGATAGCCTCTGCACTACTGAAAATCAGCTCCCAAGTTCTGAACCATTAGTTACATATTTAAATTCCAATTTGCATTCAGAAACCAAAGTAGACAACTGGAGGCCCTGGGAAAAGGCTTCTCGTTTAAAATCAAAACTAAACCAAATTTAAAGTGCCCTGCTCAGATTTAAAATAAAAACTCCTGCAGAATGCAAGGTTAATGGATAAAACTCTCATTCCTCATCCACCAAGGGCAAACAAAGTTGAAACTAGCAACAATTAAAAAAACAAAAATAACTGAAATGAATCAAACGCATCCTATGTAGTACTGGAACAAATTTTGTTCCACTGTTTTCAGCCAAAGACAGCCATCAGAATACTAAAAAGCTACACAAACTCTGGACCATAACTATAAATTGTATTTCTCTCACTAAGGTCAGCATGTCACAATCTCTTCCATCTCCTGGCCCCAATTGTCATTCCTCTCTCTCTCTCCCATTGAAGAGCTTTTATCAAGACACAGCAAGGTGACCAATCCAGCAGTTCAAAACTCAAGAGACACAGCAGCACAATGGTTAGCAGATTCAATTCTAGCATCTGCATGGGGTTCCTCTGGGTGCTCAGTTTCCTCCCACAGGCCCAAGATGTGCAGATTGGCCATGATAAAATTGCCCCTTAAGTGTGCAAAAGCTTAGGTGATGTTACAGGGTTATGGGGATACAGTGGAGGCATGGGCTGAAGTAGAGTGCTCTGTCCAAGAGCCAGTGCAGACTCTATGGGCTGAATGGCTTCCTTCTGCACTGTAGGGATTCCATGAGACCCAGTAAAAGCCAGATTTGCACTTTAAGCAACTCTTCATGAGCTCAGGAATTAGCACTGCCTTGCCTTCATCCATCTCTACTTATCTACTGCTGAAAATCTTAATCATGCCTTTTACTTCTAGACTGGACTATTTCAACACCCGACTGGTTGGGCAAAAACCAGTCAGTCAGTCTGCAAAGTGGTTATGAAAATAATCTACTCATTACTTAACACACAGCAAGTCCCATTGCTCACAGATCTTCATCTGGTCAAGTCAGTGAATCATACAGTACAGAAGAGGCACCTCAGCCCATCAAGTCAGCACCAAATCTACACCAATCTCACTTCCCAGCACTTGCCCAAAAGCATTGAATGTTATGATAAGCAACACCTCAATTTTAAAACACTCAACCAGGCTACTTTGTCCATCCCCTATCTCTAATCACCTTCAACACCACAATTCCCAAAATACATGCATTTCCCTCACTCTGGCAGTTAATGCCTGCCCAATGACAACTGCACCATATTGGTAGGAGTGCCTACAGCTACCTAGACCTGCGACCTTGGGTGGGGTTACAGGGACAGGAGTGGGTCTAGAGTGCTCATTCAGAAGGTCGGTACAGATTCGATGGGCTGAATGCCCTCCTTCTGCACTGTAGAGTTTCTATGATTTCTTTACAGCCATTGGGACGCAGACAGTTAACTGCCACCCAAGGAAGCTGAAACCCCACTAACACAAATACAAACCTCTAGGATTGCCGCCTGCGCTCCAGACCCGGAGACAAGCAAAATACCCTGCGCCGGGGACCGCCGCCATTTAAAACTAGAAGCCGCTCCCCTCCGTGTCGTCAGCCCGCTCCAGGTCTCGCGCGAGGTCCCCGCCCCAACCGCTGCCGATTTGAAATTGCAGTTAGTAATCCGGCATTCATCGTCGCCATGGAAACAAACGAACGGCTGGAGGGAGGGGCATCGCGCGGGAGTCGGGCGCTGGCCGGATTGATTGGATGGCGGGCGGCCCGGGGGGGAGCGGGGGGGGGGGGAAAACAGCGCGAGAGCCGGATTGATTGGCTGGCGGGCGGGGCATCGCGCGAGAGCCGGATTGATTGGCTGGCGGGCGGCCAGGGGCGGGGCATTGCGCGAGAGCCGAGCGCTGGCTCGCCCCTATTTGAAATGGCGGCGGTTTGGCTCACCCGAAAGTTTTCCTGGACCGCGAGGCAGAGCTGGAGATCGGCGCAAAGCTTCGCGCTTCCGCCTCGCTCCGGGTACCCATTTAACTGGTTTGTTGGGGATTTTTTTGTTTGTCCACGGTTGTTTTGTGAGTTCTGAGGCTGAATGTACGGGGCAGATTCCATCAGCAAATCGGTGTCGGTGTGGCGATGGCACAATAAAAGTTGCGCAGTGTTAATATCTCCGACAGTAAACACCCACAATTACCCACTTTGCCTGATAAAACCTAGTTACTGGTCACCTATATTCAGTTTTATTGCAGAAAAATGTCTACATCTAGCTGCTGAGTTAAGTAGTAAAAATGAGACCTCTCCTCGCCACACATTCGATGCCATAAATCCTGTTCTTGTGACCAATCATGCCATGGATAAATGAAAATCTGCACTGCGAAATACTCAACTCCCACAAAATTGCCACTTGGCGGCGACATGAGTTGTAAGAAGAGGGCCTGAAGTAAGCTCGACACCAGCTGTTAACTAATTCTCAGCGGCAGAAATCAAAACTGGAGCCTTGCCTGTTGGTGCTGGGATGAATGACTATATTGAGACTGGAACTCTGGCTTTGGTCCCCTTTGGGAAATTTTATTCGGCTAATAATAATCACCTTTATTGTTACAAGTAGGCTTACATTAACCCGGCAATGAAGTTACTGGGAAAAGCCCTTAGTCGCCACATTCCAGCGCCTGTTCGGGTACACTAAAGGAGAATTCAGAATGTCCAAACTTCCTAACAGCACGTCTTTTGGGACTTGTGGGAGGAGCACCCAGAGGAAACCCACACAGACACTGGGAGAACGTACAGACTCTACACTAAAGGAAACCATACAGTGACCTAAATGACCATGGAGATGATGCACTGACACACCAACTCTATTCCAACAATGTCCCTGGGCAAGCTTTGCAGTGGATTTAATGCAGTTGGATGAATCTATGAGATAATACAACCTTTGCATAAAAGCAGCTTTGGAAATAAGCTTTGGTTTTGTCAAATTGCAAATAGTATGGTAAATGGCACCATGATTGTGGTTGTCTCTAAAAATGCAGCAAAACATAAAAGCAGTCTTGAAATGGACAGCAAAGCATCTGTCTCCTCCAACTGCAAGCATTTTCTGTCCAGAAAGGATGATTCCTCTTGTGAGAGAGTCTAAGACCAGAGGGCATAATCTCAGAGTAAAGGGTCACCCATTTAAGACTGATGAGGAGGAATTTCTCTCTGAGGCTAGTGAACCTGTGGCATTCTTTACTGCAGAGGGTGGTGGTGACCTGGAATGCACTGCCAAGTGAGGTGGTTGAGGCAGACACGTTGGCGACCTTTAAGACTTATCTAGATAGACACATGAACAGATGGGGTATAGAAGGATACAGGCGGTTGGTTGAGATAGGACATGTGATCGCTGCAGGCTTGGGGTGCCGAAGGCCCTGTTCCTGTGCTGTACTGTTCTTTGTTCTTTCTTTGTACAACGACTTTTTTTTCAAAGATGTGACTTGTCATGTGAGATTACCTTTAAGAAATGGGTGTTTATTACTGCAATGATGTCAGAGAGTGAGTGGAGCTGGGCTGTCTGTCAACTTTCTACTTTCGTTTTAGGCTGTTTGCTGCAGGGTGTGTTTTAGTTTCATTTTCAGAGCTGGATAGCTGCAGTCACAGCCAGAAGGGGTATTAGTCTCTGTAATCTAAAAACTGTAAATCGATCCTTTGGTGATTTAAAACTAATAACTGCTCAATAGTGACTTTAACCTGATGTGCTTCTGTTAAAAGTTTTTTTTAAAGTCTTCTGGATGTTAAAAGAACAGCTTAAAGCATTACTTAGTGTTGTATTCTTTGGGGGTTGTATTTGAATTAATGGTTGCTAAGATGTTCACTGTTTGTTTTAAAAAGGTTAACTTGAGCTAATAGAATAAACATTGTTTTGCTTTAAAAAATACTTTTTCCATTTCTGCTGTACCCCACTTGTAGAGTGGGCCGGGTGCTCCCCATACCACAATCTATTAAAAGTTGTGGGTCAGGTGAGCTCCATGACTCACTTTGGGGTTCTCTAAACCCTGGCCCATAACAGACTACAAATGACTTGCTTGATTTTTGGGAAGGCTGACCAATGCAATGCAGGCTTTCCCAAACCTTTTGAGCCATGAAACTCTTAAGAGCATCAGGAAACCTCAAGCATTCTGTTCATGTCGATGTCCAGCTTTTTGCCGCAAAATAGATGTGAACACAGAATCAAATATAAACCAGTCTTTTCTAGCTATATCTATGCATATATTGGGAATTAGGAAGAGGCACACAGTCACAATTACATTCACCAGCTACACGGCTCCCTCACATTAACCCCTGGTCAAGCCACCCTCCGATTGCCCCTTAACATTAGTATCCACTTTAAAAGTGGGTGATCTAAAAAGTTATTTATTTTTTTAAAAAGTCTTGTCTTTTGTCATTTTTAATGGGAGGAGTAATGCTGGAGAAATGATACTCCTATCAGACACATGTACCTCTTTCTCCCTCACACACAAATGCACGCACCTCCCTCACACACATACACGTCCCCATCTCTCTCTCACATTCCCCCTCTCTCTCACACATTCTGTCTTCCTTTCTCACACACACTCTGCCCTCCACTTATGCTCAGAGGTGTGCTCTGGCTCCTGCTTCAAGGCCTGCTTTACCCAGTGCCCTCAAGGCTCACTATGCCCCCCCCCCGAGGTCCACTATGCCACCCCCCCTCCGAGACTCACTCTCCCATCCCCGAGGTCAGCCCTGTTCCTACCCCTCCTGTGGTCTACTCTGCCCCCTCCCTGAGGCCGCTCTTTCTCCCAACCCACTTTGCAGATCCCCTCCCCTGAGGCCTGCTCTGCTCCTCTCCCGTGGTCCACTCTGCCCCCTCCCTGAGATCGCTCTCCCCCCCCCCCCCCCCCCGACCCACCCTGCCAACCCCCTGAGGCCTGCTCTTGATACTTCCAACAAGATCTGCTTGGCCGTTCCCCCGGGGCTCGTTCTGCGAACCCCCCCTCCCCTCGAAGCCAACTCTGATACGTCCCACACTCCAGCTCGTGTGTCCTGAGTTCTGTTCCGAAGCCCTCTCTTCCCAGGACTCTGCTTTCTACGCTTGTCCAATCAGAGGCTCGCTTCTCCAGGAAGAATGCTGAAATAACTACTGAGCTGCTAAATACCTCATTTTCTGTTCAGGCATTGCTCCATACTGTAGATGTCATCTGGATTTGAAGCAACTAGCATTAATGCAGGACTAAGTATCTTGTTTTGGGATGGCATAAAGATGTAAATGTTGATGTCCTGTCATAATAAATATCTGAGGTCCTAGAGAGCAACGTGCTTAATTTTCCACAAAACTTGAAACAAATAAGGTTGACATAAAGATGCATCTTTATTTTCAATATATCTTGAACCTAACAGAAATTAAACTAAGATACTAAATAATGATCTTTGAATCAAGACTCGCGTATGCTAGCAGTGTGTTTATGATGTTAGACTTTTAAAATTTTACACTGAGATGCAAGACAATTGAAATTCAACCCAACTTGGTATAGCTATCCAAAAGATTAAAATACTCTTCTCTCCACACCCAGCCCTGACTGTTGCAAATCCATGTGGACCGAATGATTATAAGACATTTGTTTTGTCTGGCTGCCCATCCCATCTGAGCATTATATCCAAAGACCCTTTTGGGTCAATCAGCCCTTGAACCTGTTCCATTATTCAATTATATTGTAAACTACACTGCATTCCACTCAAGGCCAATATATCTTGTGGTGCTTAAAACAGCTCACAGTACTGCAGTTAGAGCATTTTATAGCTCAAGTATAACTTTTGATATACTATAGTTCTCTCAATATCATGACCAGCATTTACTGGATTTTAAAATTATTTCCTGTATCTGTTAATGACATTTTTCATGGTCAGCATACCTGGAACCCATGACTTTATGGTCTCTGCTCTTTTTGCTTTTCCCCATTGAAAAAGAACCCTGTATCACTGACCCTTTAGATCCAAACTGGATCCCTCACACTTTCCTTGAAATCCATTTGCAAGTAGTTTTCCCCATTCACTTTATGTATCAATATGTCCATCTCCAAAGGAATCCAATACAGTTGTATGTTTTTTTTCCCTGTATTCGCCTACTATTTATAGGTTGCTTTTAAGGGAAGGATAGGTTTTGCGATAATATTTCAAACCTGTTGCATCCAGGCAAGTGGATACATTGGGCAGTCTCTTACCATATTTTGTCAAAGTGTCAGGCTCAGATTGAAAACCGGCGTGTAGCTATCCAGCTGCACAGACCAGCATTCTCTCCAGATATTGAACCTCTTTAAAGAAAAAAACCCAAATGGGTGTGTTTTACACTGTCACTCTGGCAGGGCGGGGGTCTGATCGAAATGGCACCCAGCTCCACCGAGATCGGGGCAGTGTCTTTAAAGGTCGCCCCACTCAGAAC
Organism: Scyliorhinus torazame; assembly: GCF_047496885.1. Taxonomy (NCBI): domain Eukaryota; kingdom Metazoa; phylum Chordata; class Chondrichthyes; order Carcharhiniformes; family Scyliorhinidae; genus Scyliorhinus; species Scyliorhinus torazame. The sequence continues at coordinate 301,101,167 of NC_092711.1, read as the reverse complement.
TGAAACTGATCGACCCCCAGTGGGTATCAGGGACACCCGCATGCCTCGCTCCCCCCCCCCCCCCCAAACAATCACCAGGGACTTCCACCCCCACGACTGTGGAAGTATCACCGGCGTTCCCCCCCTCACTGGCTGCTCCCCACCATACCTACAAGGTTCCCCCCTCATTGCCACCTCTCTCCCGCCCCACCACACATAACTGCAAACCCCGTCCTCCCATGGGACTCCCACAAGGGTCCGCCCCTGGCATTGCTCCCTAGCACAAGTGGCACCCTAGCAGTGCCAACCTGTGCCAGGGCATTGCCCAGGCATCTCCCTCTCCCCCGGGGGACGAGAATTAGCTTTGCACCCCCCGGAGGAATCCTCTAGACTGAATTACATTTTGGTAAACCCCAACATGACTTCACATCAGCAAGGTATGAATATTCAGTGAGGAGGGATCATGTAGCGGGGTGGTCTGTTAATTATATTACATTTTTTTCAAATTTCTTACAATGAGGTTATCAAACTTTGTAGGCAGGAATCTCGTTACGTCACTGGCGATGGGTGGGTAAAATCGGGAAACGTGATCTCTCTGGAGAGAATCATGTTTCCCAATTCTCTCCTGATTTTGCGTCTATGCCGCCGTTCTCTCAAATGGCGAAAATTTCCCCGATTGTCTTTGCACACCTGCCTCCAATTCATTTGCTACACAGTTGTTAAAACTCTCAAGTAAAGGCAAAACTCAGAAAAAAGTCACCCCATATTTGAGAAAGTAGACTGTAAGCCCATGAAAAAGACCACAGGAGTTACCAAGATTTCAAGAAACCAGTTGCATATTTCAAGACAAGAGCTGCAGAATTATCATGTGTATTGAGTGATTTCACTTAAAGGTGTTTCAAGGGGGATGTCGCCTTCTGTGCCCATTGGCATCGCAGGGGTTGGATTGTTTTATCGACCCTTCTTTGCACATGTTGATTTAATGTTTTTATGTTTCTGTTTCTGTTTTGTTATTTTTGGGCTATGCTCCTCCTAGGAGTGGCTCCTTTTTAATTTGTCCCTTGGTTAATTCCTGTTAATCTATTCAGTTGTACTACCCAATAACATCATCATGGGGGAGGTCACGTGATGTGAGCACTGGAGCAGCTGAGCTTTTGCAAGCTCTGACTCTGCTCTTTGTGTAATCTTTCATGATGGTGCACATTTTATATTTGCCTTTTCGGATCCTATACCCCTGGAGGATCCTGATTGGTGTTTTGTGTAGGGCAGCTGAGATAAATTGTAGAAAATCCTTTTCTGGTCAGCGTGGGCTGGGGTGGGGCCCAGCGTGCAGTGACGTTGTTGCAGCTGAGTCAGCGGTGCTGAGTACACCCAGATGATGGCCGCCATTGAGATTGCTGATCTGAATGAAGATCTCAGCTCTGTGGTGCAGTCTTTAGAGCTCACTTTGAAGATTTGCAAGGCATCCTTGGGAGAATGGTGGAGGTGCATGAAAGAGGTTTTGTATTCGGAAAGCACTTTCCCTGCTAAGGGCCCACCTTCAAAACATTGAGATCCATCTGAATAGCGTGCCGTTCATCTTGACAGTTTTGGCCGGTAGGGGCCGGACAAGGTGTGTCGGTGAACTTGGTCCCTGACAAGAAATGGGAGGTGAGTTCCCGATTGAGTTTCAAGATCACTGGCCATGCTTTATTAATCTTGATTCGGAGGTTGAGTGTAAGAGGTTTGATGGAGCACAGAATATCCAATCTATGAACTCTGGGGTTGATCCCCCCCGCCCTCCCTCCCGCTGCTGACCACTAGCCTATTTTATCCTCTCCTCGATGTGAGGTTGGTGGTGACCGAATGGCACGAGTCGTCCTCCTCGGACGGCGGCACCTAGGCTGTGGGGTGCTTGAACCCTAGAGCGGCGGCATAGTGGAAGTGAAGGTGCTTTGTTTGGTGGAATCCTTGAGAGATCCTGGCCGTTGATCCTGTCTTGGTGTCGGTATTCTCGAGCATCATTGATGGTGTAATTATCCTGTAATTCTTCTATAATCCTGGACGTTATTCCCTTGTGATCATGTAGTATTATCATGATTGTTTTTTATTGTCTTTTCTCCTGCATGGGCGTGTGATATGTGAACATGAAGATGAGTGTCGTCTGTTACCCTATTCGACCAAAAATCATATTGAGTCGATTACGTGAAATGCGGGGTGCGTTTCTCCCCCAAAATGGTTAAGTGTAATTTTGGGCGAGTTTGGCATGGTGTTTCATGCCAGCTATTTGGGTGCGATCCAGACCTGGATTCACCTCTCTCAGGCCCCCTGAAGTTTCAATAGGTTCTGTGGTTTCCATGTTACAGTGTGCCTTCTTTTATCCTTTTGTACTTGTTTGTTTACATTCCATTTTACATCTCATTGACTGTGACTAGGCTCAGACTTGACAGCTGAAGGTTATTTCAAAGGAGGGATTAACCTTATTGTTGTGATTACATTTGACGGTCAATGAACTCTGACGTGCCTCCTCAAAAGAGCAGGTGGTGCCCTGTCTAAGACAATTTTTTCTAGATTGGGTGCCCTGCAACCGTTGATGTCTGAACAGTGTGCCTGCACTGTAGGTGCATCAGCACCGTACAGGCAGCTGGCAACACTCAGACATTAAAGAGCAGGGGTTCACCAATGATTACCCTCTCGTGGCCAAAGGTTAACTATCTGGATGCGTGGAAGAGAGCTGAGCATGACGTTCCTGATGTTGCTGGCAGTGGCCTGGGGTCTTAGGGCTCCTAGTTCATAAGCTATAGGAGCAGAATTAGCCCATTCGGCCCACCGACTCTGCTCCGCCATTCTATCATGGCTGATATATTCCGAATCTGCTACCTACAAAGCTACAGACCAAGAGCTGGATTGCCAAATCAGCCAGAGCATCTCCTCCCTAGAACACATGACCTATGAGCAGGAGTAGGCAATTTAGCCTTCCGAGCCTAACACCCTCAATGTGATCATGGCTGATTCCATCCTGGCCTCAACTCCACCATCCTGACTGTTCTCCGTAGTCACGGCACAGCTGTCATCCCCACCCTCCACCAACGTAGATACACACACCTCAGTGTGAAATGTTAGTGGTCCTGCTTCTGGGGCACGAGTTGGTGAGCACCACACTGCTGCTGATATACATCTGGTGGAGGCAGGAACCCCCAGGCGAGACAGCAGCCGGAGGTCTGTTGGATCCCAGCCTGATGCTGCGCCCCTGGGACCGAGTTTCCCGGAGCTGATATAGACGTTAGGGAGCTGCCAGTACATTTAGAGGGAAATGTCAGTGTCACTCCAGCAGATCCATAGCCAATTGGAGGACTCCCAGAGGCTACGGGTGCAGGAGATGGCACGGAAATGAGTGGCACTGAGGCCAACACTGCTAAGGTGGCGGCCGCAGTGGAGAGCCTGATGCACGACGTCAGCACCATGAATGAAGGTGTCCAAGGCATTGCACGGTCAGTGACGGCCATAGCTGAGGGTCTCGGCAGTATATCTGCCTCACTGGGGGATGTCACCCAGTACCAGGATGACCTTGAAGGGGTTCTGTGGGACATGTCCCGCTCTAAGATGGGAATGGCGGAGGTTTGGCAGAGCCTGCCCCAGTCGCAGGTGGGCATGGCTGAGGGACTGCAGAGCATGGCCCAGTCACTGATGAGCGTCATCGAGGGTGTCGACACGATGGTATGGACCAGGGCTGGCAGAGCCAGATGATGCAGATGCAGCCAGGCCTGAACCAGCTGCCCGTCCGACCCAAGGTGAACCCCAGGTCCTTATGGGCACTGACCAGGAGCAAGGGCCGCTGAGTGCCAACCCGACCTGGCCCATGGGGCAGTGACTGTGGCGACCAGCACTCCCGAGTTCCACCTCTCTGATGAGGCTCCATCCCGGGGTCAGCACACGGGACAGGTTGACACTGCTGTGCATATGCTGCCGACAAGTGAGCTGGGGTTCTCCAGCCCCAGAGGATGCCCGCCAGGGGCAAAAACGCCACAGGGCAAGGTAAGCAGCTGGCTGCCCCCACCTCAGATAATAATAATCACTTATTGTCACAAGTAGGCTTCAATGAAGTTACTGTGAAAAGCCCCTAGTCGCCACATTCCGGTGCCTGTTCGGGGAGGCCGGTACGGGAATTGAACCTGCGCTGCTGGCCATGTTCTGTATTACAAGCAGCTGTTTAGCCCACTGTGCTAAACCAACCTCTGTGCATCCTGGGGAAACACCAAGACGTAGTGGTAGATGTCGGCGGGCCAAGCACGTTGAGCATCACTGAGGCACCGGGGTAGGGGGTGGGCAGGAGGTGGCGTTAGGGCTGGGGGGGGGGGGGGGCGCACTATCAAGAATGTGGTATTGTACAGTACATTAAATAACGTTTTACACAACCATTATGATGCCTCTGTCACTTTCTTACGCAATGCGGGCTGAACCCCGGACTCTTGCCTGCCTCTCCGGGCAAACCTCGGCTTGCCATAGAAGCCCTTCTGTCATGTTCACGTTTTAAAGGGCAGCACGGTGGTGCAGTGGTTCGCCTGCTGCCTCACGGCGCCGAGGTCCCAGGTTCGATCCCGGCTCTGGGTCACTATCCGTGTGGAGTTTGCACATTCTCCCCGTGTTTGCATGGGTTTTGCCCTCGCAACCCAAAGATGTGCAGGATAGGTAGATTGGCCATGCTAAATTGCCCCTTAATTGGAAAAGAAAAATGAATTGGGTGCTCTAAATTTTTTTTTTTTAAATGTTCACGTTTTAAAAAGGAGTACTAATCGACGCCAGCGTGAGCACTTACTGGGGAGGCCGGTGAATGACAGGACGCCATTGGATGACAGGTGGCTCTCGTTAATTGTATGGAAATGGGGAATAATTGTTTTCTCGCCATCCTAATTCACCTAGGGGAGCAGGCCGGTTGCATCGCAAATTGTTTGGCGCCTGACGCGCTTCCCGTTTTTGGTCTCTCCCGCTATTATCCGCTTGAGCGTGAGTGTAATGAGGCTGGAAAATTGCACCCATTGATTCTGTTTACTAATTATCAGGTGTCATAAAATGTAGTCAGATGCTCAGATGGCTGTGATTTTGTTCTAACGCCGCTGCAACAGGCTATCTGAGTTTTTAAATTTACATTTCCCTTTGACTCTTCTGGTCCATAATGTCTGGGAGAACTCTTTGACTAGATTGGTTGTAGTCATACCTGGCACAAAGGAAGATGGTTGTGAAGAGGTCAATCATCTCAGCTCCAGGACATCACTGCAGGAGTTTCTCAGGGTCGTGTCCTAGGCTGAACCATCTTCAGCTGCTTCATCAATTACCTCCCTTCCATCATAAGGTCAGAAGTGGGCATGATATCGCTTCTCTGCGATTTGGCTAAGGTGTGCGTGAGGTCAGGTGTAATGCCTGGATTCTGGTTTGTCTTTCTTGTGGGGACCATGAATTGGATTCAATTTGAATTGGTTTTTGGAGCAGGCAACGAGTTGGATTAGGGGTTTGTCCCTGTCCACACTCTGAGTTCTGGCTTTGTAACTCCGATAAAGGAATAATAAACAAAAAAGAAGTGGGGACGTTTGCAGATGACTGCACAATGTTCAGCCCCATTCATGACTCATATAATGAAGCAGTCCATATCCAAATTCAGCAAGACCTGGACAATATCTATGCTTGGGCTGAGAAGTGGCAAGTTTCATTCGCGCAACACAAGTGCCAGGCAATGAACGTCTGCTACAAGAGAGGATCTAACCTCCACCCCATGACATTCAATGGCATTACCATTGCTGAATCCCCCACAATCAACATCCTGGGGATTACCATTGATCAGGAACTGAACTGGACTAGCCAGATTAATGCTGTGGCTACCAGGGCAGGTCAAAGGCTAGGAATCCTATGGCAAGTAACTCACCCCTGAACCCCCCCCCCCCCCCCCTCCACCACCACCACCACCACCAAGCCTGTCCACCATCTACAAGGCACAAGTCAGTAGTGTAATGGAATACTCCACACCTGCCTGGATGAGTACAGCTCCAACAACACTCAAGAAGCTCAACACCATCCAGGACAAAGTAGCCGTTTGATTGCCCCCCCCCCCCCCTTCCACAAACATTCAGACCTTCCACCACCGTGGCAGCCGTGTGTACCATCTACAGGACGCACTGCAGTAACTCACCAAGGTTCCTTAAACAGCACCTTCCAAACCCCCGACCACTACCATCTAGAAGGACAAGAGCAGCAGGTACCTGGGAACCCTACCACCTGGCGGTTCTCCTCCAAGTCTCTCACCATCCTGACTTGAAAATATATTGGCGTTCCTTCGCTCACTGGGGCAACATGCTGACATGCTGTCCGTAACAGCCCAGTGGGTGTACCTATACCTCAAGGACTGCAGTGATTCAAGAAGGCAACTCCCACCACCTTCAGAAGGGCAACTAGGAATGGGCAATAAATGCTGCCCTAGCCAGCGACGCCCACATCCCATAAATGAATTTATTTTAATGAGAAAAGGTGATATCATCAGCTGAATGCTTAAACCATCAGTTGGTCGGGGGACGGAAGTTGTGTCAGGGGCAGGAGAGAGCTATGATTTTGAAGGTAACAGTGGTAATGTTAAATGTTATGGTTCTTGAGGAGGTGGGGTGGCCTATGATGCCACGGATGCTGTGGCAGAGGGAGTGTGCTCAGAGCCTGCAGCTGTGAGAGCAGAAACTCTGCTGTCTCCATGAGCACACAGTCAACATCAGGTCCATACTGGTGGTGATGGCGATGCAATGCTCTTTGAGTGCTTATATCAGAAACGGATGCAAAGTCTTGAGAGTTATTGGGTCAATTCTAAATTGCTTCAGCAAGCTTTGTTTGAATTAGAGACTGACGTTGGCAACATCTGCAGAGAAACAATGAGGTTGTAAGCCAACGGAATTAAGTTCGAGACAGAATCAGCAATGAAATAAGCAGCATAATGAAATTCTTTGTCAGATTCTGGCTCCGACTGTCGCACCTGCACCTTCTGGCCAGCAGCAGCTCAGTGCTAGACATCTGCTGGGCATGACTTTTGCACACAAGAGGTTACGTCGTGGGGAGAGGGGAGAAACAAAAGGAATTAGGATTCCTCCTTCCGTCCAACAGTGCCTCTTCTGCCTCATTACCTCCCCCTGCCCAACCCTTTATCATGAGGGATATTTTGTCTTTTCTTTGCTTTATGTTCCTTATTGTTATATTGATCGCTGGTTTAGCACAGTGGGCTAAACAGCTGGCTTGTAATGCAGAACAAGGCCAGCAGTGCGGGTTCAATTCCCATACCGGCATCCCCGAACAGGCACTCCCGGAATGTGGCGACTAGGGGCTTTTCACAGTAACTTCTTTGAAGCCTACTTGTGACAATAAGCGATTATTATTGTATTATTATAATCTGACTGCACATCATTCTGTTACATTTGACTTTATTTAAATAACAAAAATAAATATAAATACACAAAATATATCAATAAATATGCACTGTTCCACTTCAGATTTGTTGCTTGTGTTACTCAATAGTATGCTTATTTTTTTAAGTACTTACTGTTTTTGATGCTCAAATAACACATTTTCAGTAGTTTTAGGAAATATTTCATCCACAAAATAATGGAAAAGTAACACAATCTTAAGTCTTCAACATAGTCCTTACCTGAACAAATGAATTTTTAAAAATTTCAACAGTAACTACCTCCAGTTTTTTTTCCAAGTGCTTTGAACTAACCCATTTATTTAACTTTAAAACAATGGTTCTCTTGTCAGGAGGGAGGAACAGGTGCCCCTGACCTGTCCAGGCAATGGAAATGTGACTTTAATATTCCCATAGGTCATAGTACATACAAAACATACAGTGCATAAGGAGGCCATTCAGCCCATCGAGTCTGCACCGACCCACTTAAGCCCTCGCTTCCACCCTATCCCCGTAACCCAATAACCCCTCCTAACCTATTTTGGTCACTAAGGGCAATTTATCACGGCCAATCCACCTAACTTGCACGTCTTTGGACTGTGGGAGGAGTGTAGCCATCTGGGATGGCCACGTCCCGATTACAAAATGGACATTTGCAAAGAATGCAGGGAAAATTGGACAATACTAAGAAAAGAGCAGGTGCAAGGTCTGTCTGTTGATTAGAACCTTAAGCTCTCAGACAGGACAGAAACTGCTAAGCCATCTGCATACTAATGAGCCATCTCCGGGGACAAAAGGGAAACATTTAGATACACTATGTTAAGGCAGAAACCCCGACGCCAGAAGAGACTAAAACAAAGCAGACCAACAGTCACCAAGGACACGCCCAGCAATCAGGGAACCACCCCTCTATTGGAGGAAGATTGATACGAATGATTGGGAAAGACCCAATTAATTGAGGCCAAGTTCAAGGCCCGCCCAAAAGGGTGCAAAGCCCTTTTTAGTATAAAAGGTATTCCCCAAGGGAGAATCTTTCTTCTTTGGCTTTAGCTCTCAGCGAAGAGAGACCAGCCTAGCAGCTACATCAGACCAAGTAAGTTCCAAGTCAACGCACGCTACGAGATAGACGCTCCTAGTTGCTACCCTGTAAACAGCTCAACCCAGCAGCCTCAGAACCGAGCAACGGCCATTGTTCCACTGACTGAGTGGGCACCCGAAGCTAAGTATAGGCTTTAGTAATAGTGGTAGTTTAGTTTGTAGAGTTTATGCATGAATAGATTTGACTGTAAATAAATGAGCATTGCTTTTGAACTTACTAACTGGTGTATCGAGCCATTGATCAGTATTCGGTTCTGAACCTTGTGGCGGTGTCGAAAGATACCTGGCGACTCTTGAGCAAACGTAATTAAACAGAGCTAAATTAAGAAACACAGCTAAAGTTAGCAACATTTACTGGCGACATCCGCCGGGACTCAATTTAGAAGTGGCCTAACCACTCCGAGAGAACCCAAATTTGAATTGAGAATCCAATTGGAAACAGAAAAACCACAAGCATAAGAGCAGTTCTGATCAAGCCTCTGAGATTTGGAAGTGTGATAATGCATGCGTACTAACAGGGATATAAGGTAAACCCGAAAGATTTTGCTATGTAAAACTGTCGGGAGTTTTGTAGGCCAGAAATTAGTGTAACCGTGTTTACACCACCACTTTATCACCCCCTGTTCCAAATTCAGTAGAGAACCTAGATAGAGAAAATGGCAATGAAGGCAAAAGAACGCCTTATGAACCCCCAGGAATTTGAGGTCTCAGCGACCAGTAGAGTAGGTCAGTGTCCCGTTTGGGAAGTTGAGATCAGGAAATATCTCAAAGGGAAAGGATGGCCCCTTTGGAGTGAATTCTGCGATAATGAGGAAACAGGACCCGGGAGTCTAGGACATACTTGGTGGGAGAACCTGTCATAGATCCACAAGAGGAGCTGAGGGAAAGCTTGCAAGCTGATGGCAATCGTGTCCTGTTTGGCACAATTGCGAGGCACAGAGGAGGTCGTACGGACGCTCCATAGAGAGATAGAGGAGAGAGACCGAAGTAGTGAGGTAGACGTGAGTGAGGTAGAGAAGGAGAATCGAGATTTAAAAGAGCAGTTAGCAGCAAGGGACAGAGAGGTGGTAGATGCCAAGAGGGCACATCAGTCTTGTCTCGTGCATTTGAACAATTTTCAGACGCAATATGATAAGGCCTACCAGGACACGCAATGTGCGGTCTTGGTAAGACGAGACAGAACAGCAAGTTGAGAAATTGCAGAAACAGTGCAATGATTTAAAAGCAGCCCTACGAGCACTCCATACTTCCACGACGGAACAAAGGCAGAGCTCAGTAGACCACGCAAAGTGCCGGAAGCAAATTGCAGAATTGCAATCTCTGCTTTCCATTCAAAATGGATTTCAAAGTACATTCGGACCCCAATTAGATTAGGAAAACGGCCCCGACTGGCAGGAATTAAACGAGACTGCCCATAGATACGTACATGGGACATGTACACAGGAAAAACCCCAGAAAAGGAAAGCGCCCCAACGTACAGGCAGAACACACCCTGTAACCACACACCGCAGGGCCACAGCAGAAGGAGAAGCAGATTTCCTTTACACAACCCTGTTAACCGTGACCCAATTACGGGACGCGTGTGGAAAAATTACACCGTTCCTTCCCACTTCAGACCCCCACCAATTTTTCGCTAAAGTCAAACAACAGGCTACCATATATGGTCTGGACGAAAAGGAGCAAGTGAAGCTCACAGTTTTAAGCCTCGACCCTTCAGTCTTAGCAGCCCTTCCCGATTCACAGAATGTAGGAGGCACACTCCAAGAGATGCACACGGCGATCCTTGATGCGATCGGATTTAACAAAGGAGACCCCGTAGAATGCCTAAATAAGTGTAGGCAAAAGAAGACAGAGCACCCCACAGCGTTTGCTGACATTTGTGGATTCACTTCACCGCAGTTTTTGGAGAGTTAGTCCGCGCCCATTTATCCCCAGATAATATGGCCAAATGGACCCGAATTCTAGTCTCCCACGCCACAGACGCAGGACTAAAAGCTTGCGCAAATTATGACCCCTCAGATGAGGCCCACAATGAAAAATGGGTTTTGAAGAGATTGTCCCGCGCTTGGGAGCAGGCAAAACCGCATTTATAACACCCGATGAAGAGCAGGCAGAGATGAACCCAGTTAAAGCACACCAGAACCCCGCATGGGTAAATGAGGGCAGGAACAGCCAACCCCAGCCCAAAGCTCAGGAAGGTTACAACTGTGGACAGCTAGGACACTTTGCACGAGAGTGCAACGCGCCCCAAAAGCAGCAGAGAAGCCAACAGACAGGCACCCTAAACAGGAATAGGGCAAAGCCGATCCATTGCGTTAGCGCCCGTTCAGAGAATGCAGACATGAACGGCACCGACTGATGGTTTTCGGGCTCCCCAACTTGGTTCTGCGACACCCTTTGGGGCAAGTCCGGTAGACCGGTAGTAGCAGGCAAAGTCCGGGGACAACCCGTAGAATTTTTTTGGGACACAGGAGGGTCCTGCACCACACTCCATTCCTCCATGATGTTTCAGCGAGACATGTGGCCCACAACAGACACCATCACACTCGGCGGTTTTACAGGCCATTTACAACAGGGACACATCACAGCCCCTGTAACAATACAAATAGGGAACATCACAACTAAGCACCCTGTAGTTTTAGTTGATTTGCCCCAGACAGCAGAACATATCCTTGGGATCGATTTCATGAGCTCCCATAACCTTTCTTTTGACACAGTTAACAAGTGTGTTTGGAAAATGGCAAAGGCAGCACGAGCCCCCGCCACGCTCACAATAGGAGAGTACATAAACAGGATTAGCTCAGTAGCAGACTTCTGGTTTGACCCTCGAGCCATTAGTGCAGACAAACCGGTTAGGGCAGTCCTGCAGGAACATAAAGCAGCATTTGCACACCACAAGCACGACTGTGGCAATTTGGCTGGCTTTGTGAACATTACAGGTCCCGACCCTAAACCCCAGAAGCAATACGGTTTTCCCCAGGAAGCAGAGGGAGAAATCTCCAAAGTAATAGAGAGTTTGTTGGATCAAGGCGTACTCCGATCAGTAGCCTCCAGAAACAACGCACCGATTTGGCCCGTCAGGAAACCGGATGGATCATGGCGACTGACCATTGATTACCGGGAACAGAACAAAGTAACCCCAGCAGCAGCCCCCACCGTAGCCACGAGTCCCGAGACCATGCTCAAACAGGGACTCCAGTCAAAAAAGATTTCGGTTTTGGACATTAGTAACGGCTTTTGGTCCATTCCATTGGCTAAAGCGTGCCAGTACAAATTCGCCTTTACATTCCAAGTGTAACAGTACACGTGGACGTGCCTTTCACAAGGCTTCCACAACTCCCCCTCCATTTTCCATCGACAGCTATCAAATGGTTTAGCAAAATTTTCCTGCCCCGATTGGTCCAGTACGTAGATGACTTGTTACTACAGACAGACACAAAGGGAGAGCACATTTCGCTTCTCGCCGAGCTCCTAGCACTCCTAAAAGAAATTGGTTGTAAAGTCAACCCCAAGAAGGCCCAGATTTTGAAAGAAAAAGTGATTTACTTAGGAACAGTGATCACTCATGGTAAACGCGAGATCGAGCAAAAGAGAATTGACTCGATCGTCAAATTGCCCCTTCCCCACAATGTCTCAGCCCTCCGGTCATTTTTAAGACTGGTTGGCTACTGCTGAAACCATATTGACGTTTTTGCCACTAAAGCAGCGCCCCTATCCGACCTTCTCAAGAAGCAGGCACCTTGGGAATGGCTTCCACAGCATACGGAAGCCGTGGATGCTTTAAAAAGAACACTCAGCACAGCCACCGCTGGGACAGGTCCCAGATCCACTTTCCCCATACGCAATCGAAGTTGGAAGCACCGACCGAACCCTTTCGGCTATGCTCCTCCAGGAATGCTACGACCAGTTATGCCCCGTAGCATACGCCTCACGCGTGTTAGACCCCGTAGAGCAAGGATTTTCTGCCTGTGAAAGGCACCTGCTCGCAGTTTTTTGGGCAGTACAATACTTCGCCTACATTACAGGACTCAACCCCATCACCATCCTCACAGAACACACACCGACACAGCTATTGTTAGACGGCCGACTTAAGGATGGCACAGTCAGCCAAATCCACGCAGCCTGTTGGACCCTTCTTTTACAGGGACGGGACATCACAGTAAAACGAACCGAGACCCACACCTTCCTATCTGATAATTTGCAGTGTGCAGGCACCCCTCATGAATGTGAGATCATCACCACGAAACAGAACACAGGCCCATTTATTCGCAAAACACCTACCAGGAAAACGGGTAGCACCCCAGAGACCCCAGCCCACAGACCCGTGCGCACCCCTGAAGATTTATGTGGATGGCTCCTCCACAGTGTTAAATGGAAAGAGAATTACCGGTTGGGGTATATATGTAGAGGACGTGCCCTAGATGAAATTTCATTAAAGTTGCCGGGACACTTAGGCTCGCAGGCAGCAGAGCTGGCAGTGATTGCATATATTGTAGACCACCCAGACTCGTTCCCGACCCCAGCAGACATCTATTCAGACAGCTTGTATGTATGTAATAGTTTGACAGAGTTCCTACCACTCTGGGAAACAAGAGAATTTGTTTCAGTGGACGGTAAACCCCTACCCTCAACCCCATCACTCCGCCATATCTTAGAGACAGTGAATGATAGGAAATACGGAATAATTGAGGTTCGCAGTCGTCACCATTCTTCTCTTCCCCCCCCCCCCCCCCCGCCCCCCCGGTAACGTTAAAGCAGATGCCCTAGCGAAGGCAGGCTCCAGGCATGGTTATTTTTGGAACCCCCCTGAAAGCACCCCAGTACACGCAGTTCAGGTCTCACAGACCAATATTCAGGATTTAGCGAAGTCACAGAAAGAGGACGAGAAACTCGGAAGTTTTAAAGGGAACCTTCCCAGCCCCGTACGACAAGTTTAAAAACGCAATCACCACACACGACGGTGTGATTTTAAAGGATGGCATTTATATAGTTCCCAGCCAGGACAGGAACCAGATCATTTGTCAGTTCCATGACAATCATGGACACCAAGGAATTGAGCCCACCTCAGACCGCTCTGCTGGTGGCCTGATTTAAAAATCGATGTAACACACTACATTGAGCAATTGCGCAACAATCCGGACAGATATGCTAAAAAGGCTCAACTTAGTCACAGCCACCCCGTTAATGGACCCTGGACAAATCTCCAGATAGATTATATAGGATCCCTACCCCCGTGCAGAAATGGTTACAAGTATGTGGTGGTGGTCATAGACACCTTCACAAAATGGGTGGAAGCATTTCCATCGCAAGCTAATACGGCCAAGACAACGGCTAAAATATTAACACACCACATCTTTACACGATGGGGTCTCCCACGCAGTACAGAGTCCGATCAAGGCTCCCATTTCACAGGACATGTAATGAAAAACGTCCTCACGATTTTCGGCATTAGACAAAAGTTCCATATCGCATACCACCCCCGGTCAAGTGGTATTGTAGAACGAATGAATAGGACATTGGAAGCCACCCTCGGGGAAAATGGTACAGCAAAATAACAGCACCTGGGATTCAGTACTCCCATTTGCTTTGATGTTATTAAGAAACACGGTATCCACGTCCACAGGATACACCCCCCACACCCTCCTGACCGGACACCCCATGAAAGGCACTGAGTATTTATTAGGACTGGATTTGGCCAGCCCCGCAGTTACAGCCCACACGCATGAAAATGCGGTTAAACAACTGATACAGACCATACAGGGGCAGCACGGTAGCATGGTGGTTAGCACAATTGCTTCACAGCTCCAGGGTCGCAGGTTCGATTCCGGCTTGGGTCACTGTCTGTGCGGAGTCTGCACATCCTCCCCGTGTGTGTGTGGGTTTCCTCCGGGTGCTCCGGTTTCCTCCCACAGTCCAAAGATGTGCAGGTTAGGTGGATTGGCCATGATAAATTGCCCTTAGTGTCCGAAATTGCCCTTAGTGTTGGGTGGGGTTACTGGGTTATGGGGTTATGGGGTTAGGGTGGAGGTGTTAACCTTGGGTAGGGTGCTCTTTCCAAGAGCTGGTGCAGACTCGATGGGCCGAATGGCCTCCTTCTGCACTGTAAATTCTATGATAAGGGCAGTCCAACTCGCAGCAACAGTGAGACTTGGAACCAGGAAGAAACACAGCAAGGCTTGTTTCGACAAAATAGTACACGCCACGGAGTTTACAGTAGGGCAACAAGTTATGCTTTCCCTTTACAACCCCAGTTCATTCCTTTCCCCAAAATTTTCCGGACCGTACTCCATTTCGGACAAAGTCAGCCCCTCAGTATACAAAATAACCTATCCAAATGGTAAGTCTGCGTGGTTTCATATAAACCAGCTCAAGGCTTACGGCTCGCAGAATAACCACACATACCACATCCTGCTCGCAGCAGCAGACGATCACGCCCCGCCCACAGATGACGTATTCCTACCCTCCACCAACCACTCCAGCCCACCCTCAGACACTACTTCAACTCTGCCCCCAGAGGCATGACTCCACCTCTCCCTCCCCTCAACCAGCAGCGACAGCGACAGTGATAGCAATCACGATGACGATAGCCACAGCACACCACGTTACGACTATACCCCTGCACCAGGCCCCACTCCCAGCGAATCCGAACATGATTCTACTGACCCATTTGAGATCACTTATATCAAAGCCCCTGACCCAGACCCACCGCCCGACGATTACGGATTGAAGGATAGTAGTTCCAACCTCGAGTCATGATTCTGGCACCGAGACAATTCGTTCAGGCTCATCCGGAATGATGAGATGGACCCCAATTCGCCCCAAGCAGCTTTAGCACGGTTACTACAGTCAAGAGTTTGGCAGCCGGGAGAAGATGATGACTTGGAGTCTGACTCCCACCAAACAAACCCCTTTGCGACCCTGTTCGCTATTGAGCAGTGAGGTGTCCAGATGATTGAGAAAAAAGGAACCGATGGAGATATACGGTGTCCTTTCTGATGGAATCTGCACCATGTTTGTTCGTTAGTGTTAGCGTTAAGTGTTGTTCGTAAACTCAAAAGTTTTCACGGCCCCACGTCACCACTCCTTTAACGCCCCCTGGCTGTTAATGGAACAAGCAATAGTTCAGAGGAACTAGTTTGTCGACAGAACACGACTCATAGCTACTCTCCCAATTCGAGAGGCAGCCCCCCACGACAACCACATTCTTACCCGTTCTTGCCAGTTGCTCAGGCAGTGGAGAAACGGCATTGGTCCCCGCCCTGCCTGAGGACCCCCCCCTCTGGTCAGCTACGCTCGGGTAGAGCACATACAGCATTAATCACCGTCCTACCCGGTGATTCCACCCATTTCTTACCTGCCGCGGGCCCATATGTACCCCATTTTGGCTCATTACGTTCGAAATTCTTTTGTTTGGTTTTGGCATCCCTTAGGTTTCTTCCCTATGCTATTTACATCCTCAAACACTGGGATGGTAAATCTCACAGGCTGCGAGACGGCTCGCAGTACGGCAGTATTTTTCTTAGATATCTAGTCCAAATATTTGGTTTAAAAAAAATACAAATGAGGGAGTCACAGATGGTGACCAATTATAAAGGGAAATTGGCGATAAAGGACAGACAGACAGACATACGAGATCTTAAGCAAGATAATAACAGAAATGATGCTTGTGTTTACAGAACTCCGGAAACCTCAGGAACCCCAGTGGAAGACAGCCTTCGTGTTCATGTGGATCTTCGCGGGATCCCTTCAGTTGCGCGCGGACGCTACCCCCCTGACCCCTACCACACAAACCATAAATGATTCTCACCCCTGCAATACACGGAATCCCGAGATAACTAGCCCAGCTACAGCTAGCAATACCCCGACCCTGGTATGATATGTTTATCACCTGATACTCACTCTCATATGTAGTCGAAGCACTCTTAGTGCTGGCGATACTTTGCAGTGTCGTGCAAGCGTTTAGAGTTAGGAAATGGCGAAAGAGAGCATAGCGCTCTTGCACCCCGGTATACAGGTTTAGGTCCCCCATTTTTGGATTTCACCAGACCCCCGAACCCATTGGGACGGATTAAAGTGCATCCATTTTTCTTTATGTATTCTGTGGAATAAAGAGATGTAAACGTCTGTGTCTGACTGCCAGGCCAGAGAAATTTGTGTGCTGCTATTTTGTACAAGTTAAGATGTATAGATTTTTGGATTGTTTGAATGAGGATAGTTTATTGAGAATAGTTAGAGGTTCCAGTTTTTTATTTTTCTATAATGCATGTATTAATGTCATAGCGCCCCGTAGAGTTTTATGATAATGAATGTATTTAAAATGGTTTAGGTAAAATTGTGCATAGGATAGGCCGAAGTATGGGTGCCCCGGTTGGTCAGAGGATGAAGATGACGTAGTAGTGTGATCCTTCACACCTTTGCGTTGAGGATCACAAGGAGGGAGTGTAGCCATCTGGGATGGCCACGTCCCGATTACAAAATAGACACTTGAGGGGAGACCTGATAGAAGTTCATACAATTATTAGCGACATAGATAGGGAGTAGATAGGATTTTTCCCAGGGCGGAAATGACATTTACATGGGGGCACAAGTTCAAGGTGAGGGGAGAAAAGGTTTAGTGGAGATGTGTGGAGAAGCAGGGAAAATTGGACAATATTAAGAAACGAGCAGGTGCAAGGTCTGTCTGTTGATTAGAACCTTAAGCTCTCGGACAGGACAGAAACTGCTAAGCAATCTACATACTGATGAGCCATCTCCAGGGACAAAAGGGAAACATTTAGATTCACAATGTTAAGGTAGACACCCCGGCGCCAGAAGAGACTAAAACAAAGCAGACCAACGGTCAGTAGGACATGCCCAGCAATCAGGGAACCACCCCTCTATTGGAGGAAGATCGATACGAATGATTGGGAAAGACCCAATTAATTGAGGCCAAGTTCAAGGTCCGCCCAAAAGCACGCAAAGCCCTTTTTAGTATAAAAGGTATTCCCCAAGGGAGAATCTTTCTTCTTTGGCTTTGGCTCTCAGCAAAGAGAGAGACCAGCCTAGCAGCTACATCAAACCAAGTAAGTTCCAAGTCAACGCACGCTACGAGATAGACGCTCCTAGTTGCTACCCTGTAAACAGCTCAACCCAGCAGCCTCAGAACCGAGCAACGGCCATTGTTCCTCTGACTGAATGGGCACCCAAAGCTAAGTATAGGCTTTAGTAATAGTGGTAGTTTAGTTTGTAGAGTTTATGCATGAGTAGATTTAACTGTGTAAATAAATGAGCTTTGCTTTTGAACTTCCTAACTGGTGTATCGAGTCATTGATCAGTATTCGGTTCTGAACCTTGTGGCGGTGTCGAAAGATACCCGGCGACTCTTGAGCAAACGTAATTAAACAGAGCCAAATTAAGAAACACAGCCAAAGTTAGCAACAGGAAACCGGAGCACCCGGAAGAAACCCACGCAAACACGGGGAGAACGTGCAGACTCCACACAGACAGTGACCAGCAGGGAATTGAACCTGGGACCCTGGCGCTGTGAAGCCACAGTGCTATCACTTGTGCTACCGTCCTCTCCTTCATATTCCGATTGACCCTCTCCACCACCTGACACCATTGTACGCATGTAGCAATGTTTTGTACCTGTGCTTTATTGCTGGCCCTCTGTAACACTCTCAGTGGGGATGCTTTGTTGCTCAATAGCCAGCCTGGTGATGCACTCGTGGTCTGGTGTAACTTTGAGTTTTCCAGAATGGACTTCTGATAACATGACGTGAGGGGAAGACGTGCACCACTGGAAACCTGACCTTTTTACCCTTTTTTACAGCGCCACGGGTCTTTATCCTCTCAGAGAAATCCTGGAAGTTGGCTGGTAGAGTTCCCTCATCTCTGCAATGCCCAAGGAAGGCAGAGCCAGAAAAGAATTGACAACAGACTCTGAAACCTCTCTCGAATAAACTGGAGGTACGATGGCAGAGGCAGCTTCTTCTCTAGCCACTCCTGACCAAAGCACTCACAAAAATATTGACGATCGAGCTCGGGAGGTATTGACAACAGATCTGCAGATCTTAAAAGATCAATTGACGAGGCCTTGGCTGCCATTTGTTTAATTCTTGAGACCACCAGCAAGTCCATTTAAAGAACAAAGAACAATACAGCACAGGAACAGACCCTCCAAGCCTGCGCCGATCACATGTCCTATCTAAACCAACCGCCTGTATCCTTCTATACCCTATCTGTTCATGTGCCTATCCAGATAAGTCTTAAAGGTCGCTAACTTATCTGCCTCAACCACCTCACTTGGCAGTGCATTCCAGGTCACCACCACCCTCTGTGTAAAAAAAAAAAACGTCCCCCACACATCTCCACTGAACCTTTTCCCCCCTCAGCTTGAACTTGTGCCCCCTTGTAAATGTCATTTCCGCCCTGGGAAAAAGCCTCCAACTGTTCACCCCATCTATGTCGCTAATAATTGTATGAACTTCTATCAGGTCGCCCCTCAGCCTCCGTCTCTCCAGGGAAAACAGTCCCAGTTTATTCAACCTCTCCTAATAGCTAATGCCCTTCATACCAGGCAACATCCTGGTAAACTATCAAAGCTCATGGTCTACAATCAAGGGCATGAAGACCACATTGTCTGATCATTGTGATAGGATCATCGCCTTGGAATCCGACCTTGCTTCTGTGATCGAAGAGAACAGAACATTAACAGCAAAGCTGAACGACCTGGAGAACAGATCCAGAAGACAGAATATTTGTATTGTGGGGTTCCCAGAGGGGATCAAAAGCCATACCCTGACTCAGTATTTCTCAGACCTGGTCCACAAGATGGTGCGTGAGGGTGTACTTCCATCTCTCCCAGAATTAGACCAGGCCCACCGTTTGCTTCGACCTAAGCTTCGCTCTGGTGACCTTCCTCGTGCAGTGATCGCAAGGTTCCACAGTTTTAAAGAAAAGTAGGTACTTTGATGGGCAAGGGAGCACTGGGATTTTACATGGGAAAGCCACGCTATCAGATTACACCAGGAAATGAGTGCAGACCTCACCAAGAAAAGAGCCGCTTTTAATAAAGTGAAGTCCACCCTTTTTAAGAGTGGAGTCAAGTTTGGGATGATTTATCCAGCTCGCCTTCGTGTAGCATTCAAGAAAAATACTTTTTTACTTTCTGGTGATGCGGACTCCTTTGACCAGAAGCACAATTTGTGCTCTGTTTAATCTGTTCTATGGCTTTTTGTACGGGCACTTTTCAATTCTTTTCTTTTCATGTCTGTTTGGATGTACTCTTGATGTCCTTACTTATACATGGCGGATTTCTGCTGTTCGTTCCTTATCGCTTGATGCATAGAAAGCATTTGACAGGGTAGAATGGGACTATTTGTTTGAGATTCTTGGAATATTTGGATTCAGCCATAAATCTGTCTCTTGGATCCTTTTGTTATTCAATGCCCCTACGGCCAGCATTCACATGTTTTATAGTCAGATGACTTCCTCTTCAAGAGGGGCACGAGGCAGAGCTGCCCACTCTCTCCACCTTTCTTCACCCTGGCAATAGAGCTTTTGAGGGCTTCCAATCAATGGAGGGGTTTAAATCGTGACGGGGTGGAACATACCTCTTTATGCAGATGATCTACTTTTATACATTACAGACCCAACTCCCTCCATCGATGGCATAATGAAGACGCTTAATACTTTCAGCACCTTCTCTGGCTATAAATTAAATCTAGGCAAGAGTGAATATTTTCTGTTCAACCCCTCTGGAAGATGAGCCCATTTAGGCATATTGCTCTTCCGTCTCTCCAGTACCAATTTTCGTTAATTTGGGGTCGGGATGGCCCACAGTCGGACTTCACGTCACAAATTGAATTATTCCAGCCTGATCAACAATGTTAGAATGGACGTTCAGAGGTGGAACAGCCTTCCTCCAGCTTTCACTGGCAGGATTCAAACAATGAAAATTAACATACTCCCTAGCTTTTGCTTTTTCTTTCAAAACCGCCCCATTTTTCTGCCCAATTCCTTTTTAAGTAAGGTTAATAAATTGATATCTGCCTTTATTTGGAAAGATAAGAATCCCCAAATCTGCAGCGTTCTACTCCAGGGGGATAGACAGACAGGGAGCTTGGCCCTCCAAAACGTATTGGGCGCTATTCTCCATTCCCATCCCCCCCCCCCCCCCACGACAGGTTCCCGCCAGCGCCGTCCACCCCTGGTCGCTGCCGGTGGGAACACTGGGGGGGGGGGGCTCCTTCACCGGGGTGGCCTCCGATGGGGTCTGGCCCGCAATCGGGCCGGCCAACTTCCGCGCGCGGCCCCAGAACACCGGCTCCATGTTGGTGAGGAGCCGGCGTGCGTAAGCCGTTCCCCACGCATGCGCAGGATGGCGCGGCCCAACTGCGCATGCGCAGGATTGGGCTGCCCCAACTGCGCATGCACGGGTTGGCGCGACGCGCATTTGGTGCCGCGTAAGGACGCTGGAGCGCCGTGAACTGCTCCAGCGCAGTGCTGGTCCCCTATGGGGGCCAGAATAGGTCGTGTCCGGGCCCTGTTTGCGCCGTCGTGAAACGCGACGGCGTTCACGACGGCGCGAACAATTGGCCTCAATATCGGAGAATCACCCCCATAGTTTAATTACTGGGCCACCAATATCCAAAACATCTGACAGTGGATCAGCGATCCCAGTTCAATCTGGGGCCAAAAGGAGGTTCACTTTCACTACATTCGCTCTCCTAGTCATAGTTACTGCACCATTTCCCTTTTCTCCCACTAGATTTTACGCCAACCCGGTGGTGGTCTCCTCTTACAATCTGGAAACAGTTCTGGCAACATTTTAAACTCCTATTCTTGTCTTCACTGGCCTCGATTTGTAACAACCGCCTTTTCTTACTTTTAGGCTGGACTTAACCTTTTAACTCGTAGAAATTGAAGGGACTCGCGCACTTTGGTGACCTGTTCATGGAGGGGAGGTTTGCCAACTTCAGAGAGTTAATGGACAAATTTCAGCTCCCCAACTCTTGTCTTTTTGATACTTTCAATTCACGATTTCACCTGTATGGCTTTCCCTTCCTTTTCTCTGGCTCCACCTTCCTCCTTGCTGGAGAGGATTCTGTCCTCAGCTTAGCTGGGCAGGGGTCTAACTCAGTCCTATATAGCCACCATCTCTCATCTACTCCCTCCCCATGTCTGCGTGCATTTCCTCCAATTGCTCAGGTTTCCTCCCACAGTCCAAAGATGTGCAGCTTAGGTGGATTGACCATGCTAAGTTGTCCTTTAGTGTCCAAGATGTACAGGTTGGGTTCCAGGGATGCGGCAGGGGAGTGGGCCAATGCAGACTTGATGGGCTGAATGGCCTCCTTCTGCACTGTACGAATTCTATGGTAAACGGAGTGAGGGAGAAATGGGGGTGAGCTGGGCCCCATACTCCCTAATGAGTCTTGGAGAGAGGCCCTTTCCAGGGTCAACTCCATGTCCTCATGGGCCCGATTGAGCCTAATTCAGTTCAAGGTGTTACATAGGACACACTTCACCAAGGCAAGGATGAGTGGTTGCCACACTACCAGAAGGATGTGGATGCTTTGGAGAGGGTACAGAATAGGTTTACCAAGATGTTGCCTGGTGTAAGTAATAATTGGAAGGAAGAATGTAGTTTGGAACAAAATAAACAGAGTAAAGTAAACATAAAATTATAGGTAAAGGAACATGAGGGAATATCTGAGTGCTTGTAAAAGCTTGAAAAATAGCATGCACACACAAGGTCAAAAGTGTGATAAAATTTGAGAAAGAATAGCGGGCATAGGAAAAGATTGTTAAGAAAGTTGCAGTTTTAAAAATAGCCAGGAAATAGCTATCAATTATTTTAAGACGCGTAGCGGGTTTTTGGAACCTTTGAGAAATAGAGAAACGAGTAATTTTGGAGACATTGCAAACTCGCACAATGAGAATCTTGGGCAAGGTGTTAAACGGCTTAAAGCTAGCAGGCATGGCAGAGGAAGTTTACAAAAAATGCGAATGGCTGAAATAGACAAAGATAGATACAGCTTAACGTTTTTTTAGACTTTGAGCAGAATGCACTATGTGCTTTTGAAATGTATGGCAGTCTTGGGCATGGTGCGAAATCGTGGTTTTAAATGCAACTCATCTATTTTGTTAAACATGAGACAATGCTTTGTAATTGACATGCGCTGGAGAGCTGAATTAAAATGTATAAAATCTTGGAACGCCAGTGGCAAAAGGCAGAAAGGGCAGAGAGAGAGAGGGGAAGAGACAGGCCGAGCCATTCGGTTCGAATTTATCCTTAGATTCGATTCGAATCAGCTCATCGATCCATGGGAATCGGAAGACGCTGGAAGACCGAAGAATAAGAACAACCTCAAGCTATCAAGACAGCAGAAAAATCGTTAAATAAAGCTCCTGAAGTCTGATCAACTAAAAGAGACTTTTAAATACGAAGTAATTTGTTAAGATTTTGTAAAAGCAAATGAAAGTGTGATTTTTAAATTTAAACCTGAAATAGTGGTTTATTTTAAATCTGAATCTGAAATAGTGGTTTATTAAAAATCTAAACCTGAAATAGTGGTTTACCCATAAGACTCACCTATACATCCTCAACAGATCCAGACCCTAAAGGACCTTGAGTGATAAGTGAGTTTGAATTCTTCCTTGTAGATTTGGGATCCTATTATAACTTGAAATACAGTTTGAAATAGATTAGTTCCCATCTGGTATCAGCAAGGGAGTCTAAGGGACAGAAGACCTTAGAGTGGCCAACTAGTTAAGAAGTTATAGGATATAGTAATTCGGAAAGGATTAATATCATTAGTCTTAATGACAGTTAACCATAAAAACACACTGATCTGGAGGGTATTAGATATGAGGAGAGGTTGGATAAACTCAGATTGTTTTCATTGGAACAACAGAGGTTGAGGGGTGACCTGATAGAGGTTTACAAAATTATATGTCGCATGGGCAGAGAGGATAGTCAGTATCTTTTTCCCAGGGTGGAAAAGTCAATTACTAGGAGACATAGGTTTAAGGTGCAAGGGAGAAAGTTTAGAGGAGATGTGTGAAGCAAATCTTTTTACAGTGACCCGGGGCCGGGTCACTGTCCACGTGGAGTTTGCACATTCTCCCTGTGTCTACGTGGGTCTCACCCCACAACCCAAAGATGTGCAAGGTAGGTGGATTGGCCACGCTAAATTGCCCCTTAATTGGAAATAAAAAGAATTGGGCACTTTAAATGTATAAGAAAAAAACGAATCTTCAGTGATAACCTGGGAGTCCCCCAGGCACAACCATCAGAAGAAGAAAGTAACTTGGGATTCGACCCTAGTGAAGGTACCGGCATCATGGCCTGGCCAGCATCCTTCACTAAGTGCGTGTAATACCCAGAGCTCAGCTGTGAGTCTTGAGTTATATTTTGTGTGAGTAAGAGAATCTTTAATAAAATTGGGTTGAACCATAAACCTGTGTTTTGTCCTTTGTTCATCTCCCAAATAAGGACACCTGGGTAAAACATTTTAGTAATAAACTGGTCGAAATGTCTGATAATTTACATGGTGTGGAGACGGTTGGACTGGGGTGTGTACAGTAAGAAGTCTTACAACACCAGATTAAAGTCCAACAGGTTTATTTGGAATCACACAGACAACAGAACATTGTCGCAAATTAACTTTGGCTAAAGCTTATTAAAGAGACCTTCAGTAATGAAACCACTTGAATTGTATGGAGAAAGTTGTAAAATAATTGATTTCTGACATTCTATCTTAAACATTCTATTGTGTTACATCGTCAGAACACCTATTAAACATGAAAACATAGTTTTCACTCACCTTCACAAGCTCTTTGATTTCAGCTTTGATTGCTGCCTCCTTGCTGCTGTTGGACAAATAATGAAAACATGTAAGGAAATGTTTCTAATACCTTTGTTTCATCAAGACATCTAGCTGAAGCCTGTGCTGCTGTATTTGTTTAAATGTCTGCCTTTTAAACTATCATTGACAGGCAGTGTAAAACGCCTGTATGGAAACTTCAATCCCGTATAATGTCCTTGTATCAGGGCTTTTGCAGGGTCTCAAGTGTATGCTACTGGCAAAACTATCTTCTAAGTAGAAAATCTGGGCCCTTGTGAAAGGTGAAGTAGTTTTTAATATCCTTAAATACTCACCTCAATTCAAATTGGTCCAAATGTGCATCTGTGGACAAACCTCCTGAATATTCAGCTAATTCTTGGGATAAATTTCTAATCTGGTTGAATTGTGACCCCAGGATTGCTGATTTTCAATTTTTCAGTATTACTTAACTTTTGAAAACCAAGTGTGAAACCCCAACACAGTCTATCTACTTTATTTTTGTCTGTGGTAATTGTATACGTGCATGAAATGTTTCAATAGGCAAGTTAATTGTACAACTTGCAGCTGACTTAATATTAATATTTAACTTGTAATCTTCGAAGCAAAGACATTTTTATCGAGGTCCAGTTATGCTCTGGGTGTATTTTCGGATGATTGGCTGTATCGTTTGACATGTTTTTGGTCACGGGTTGACTCCTCCTCCTCCTCCCCCCCCCTCCCCCCATAGCAATTGGTTACGGTATTTTGTATTACTGGTAGTCTGCCCTCCCTCCATTCTCACTTCTGTCCCTTTAGTCCTTCATTACCATCTAATCTCCTATCTCCGTATTTACTCAGTACAAGTCGTATCCAATTACTGTAGTCAAAGAAACAAATCCTCCCTTTCACACTGCTTCTGAGTGCTGCTACTATTGAGATCTCCATAACTGCAAAGATGCAGATGACAAATAACAGAAATTGGCTTAGAACCAAGTGGAGGGGGGTAGGCCACCTGATTGAGTATTTGACACCATTTTTAACCACTTTCGAAGCTGGCTTTCAATCACTTCTGAAGCCAGTATTTGGTTGCTGAAATTTGCATGAAACCCTGGATACGGTGTGAATGCTGAAAAATAGGAGGACTATGAGTTAGCCTGGATTCCCATTTCTGTCGCTATTGATTGGGTCTGCTTGCATATATATTAGGATGCAATGGTGGGTTTGGAACCACTTTGTGTCTCGCTGTTGAATCAGAGGTTATCCCTGCCATGCTTATTTTGGCCACAAGGTGATGACATGAAAACAAGCATTGGAAGTGAGCAGTTATATGAACTTGTTTGGATTGAAGGATCCCTCACTTGGTAGAGCACTTCCACATTACTTTGCACATATGGATTCCAACCCATGTATCAGCCTAACTACATATCTTAGATTAAATTGAATTTGACAGACTTTATGCTGCCTTTTATAAGTAGTAACCCTCATTTTAAATTTAGTGTTAGCAGACTGTAATAACCCTCTTGCGACCCATGGGGACACCTCAATTGATCGCTATGTGAGACCCGTGGAATACAGGCTCCCCCACTAATGGGCGGAGATCCTTCCAGTTCGATAATTTACCTTGTAAAAGCCGGCGCGGATGGGGCAGTGATCAGTTGTCCCTCTTGGGATCTTTGTTTTTTGTTAATTAATGAAACTTCATTTAACTTCATGAACCTCCTGAGCTTTTATACTAGCGATGAGGAAAACAGCGGCTGCGATTCTGGACATCGCACGAGAGCGAGGTCAGCGGAATTTTAAAAATGCGGCTTTTCGGAGGGCTAGAGGCTTTAATGCAGGAATAGAAGACTGGGCCCAGTATACTGAACGGATACACTATTTCTTCCAGGCAAATTGTATTCTTGGAGGCAACTGACAGAAGATAATACTTCTGACCGCCTAGGACGGCCCTGATAATTTACTGTAATCAATACCCTTACCTACCCGACGGCACCAGACTGGCAAAATTTTAGCACGCCCATGGAACTTGTCACCAATCATTGCAGCTGTCGGTGCAAGTGCAGAGGTACCGGTTTAATACAGCAGGATGAACCCCTGGGGAATCGGTTATGGAATTTATGATGCGCCTTCGCAAGTTAGCTGAACATTGTGACTTTGCCCATCCCTCCCTGAGATGTTGAGAGATTGTTTGGTGTTGCATTAATAATATGGCGACTCACGTGAAGCTGTTAGCGAAGCTGGCCTTGGACCTGAGAAGGGCCATAGAGCTGTTGCTCTCCCGCAAGGAATAGGGATCCAAGAGCTCGAGGGATCCATGGATTATGGCGTACACAGCATTGCTAGCCTCCATTCCGAAGAACGATGCGCCTCCCCACCCCCAAAGGATAAGGCTCAAATGAACTAAACACTACCAAAACAATGTTGTGGGCAGACCCGATGACCAATGGCTACCACAGTCTGACAGGACATCTCCCCAGAGGACAGTGAGTACCCACAACAGTGCTGCACGTGCAGTTGCAGGAACCCTGGCAGACAAAGCTACTAGAATCAACAGAAAATGCATTGCCCTGTCAGGTGACACAAGCGCCCGAGCCAGAGATTTTCCCATTGCATCACCCAGGGAAGAAGTTCTAATGCAGTTAAACTGCATCACAGGCCCCAAAGTAGCCCCAATCAGAATAAAACTCCAAGTCAACGGTCACCCCTTGGACATGGAAATCTATATGGGGCTGCTGTTTCTATTCTCGGACAACAAACATTCCCTAGGCTCTGTGGAATCCTATACCTGGGCTAGAGGGATACCAAGGCTTGTCTGGTAAAATACACCAGGCAACCATTGATCATCATCGGGATCATGGTGATCCCCGTTATCCAAGGACAACAATCGGTTTGGCCAGTGCTTTTCAAACTTTTATTCTTGGGTCCCATTTTTCCCAACTGGCCAACCTTCGGGACCCATGACACTTTTGCTAACCCAGCCTATCCTGAGGCACGTGTTTGAGACACTAAAGTTTTCTTGTCCCAGGCAAGGACGGGAAAGTAAACCATCTAGTTTTCCTGTTCTTAATCACCATCCATTAGCCCCTGGTGAATTGAATTTATGTCAACACTGAGTGAGGACAGGATCATATATGCCTGTGATGTCTTCCCATCTATAAAAGTTCACTGTCCGGGGTCACACACGAAGGCTAGTTACTCATGAGAGATACTAGAGAACTGCCAACAATTATGAACCTGCATTCATCGTGGGACACTGCCTCAAGGAAACAAAGCAAAGGAGGAAGACAGAGGAGAGAACAAAGAATAGATATCATTGGGAGAGAGCCATATGTGGTTCTCGTAAATAAAACAACCATAAATCTGAAGATAGTCATATTAAAATCTTGATTTATTGCAATTCAATCATTTGATGCAAGTTTATTCAACTTCAAAGTATACTATTAGAAACAAGTTCAGCAATATTTATGAATGCTGACAACACTAAAACTGACCCACAGACAACTTACAAATTAACTGCTCTGGTTTTGATTGTCATTAATCAGACAAAATGGACATCAAAAATATTTTTCTCAGGTATTTTTGATTTTCTGGTATTCAATTGTGGCATCATGATGTGCTCACGTCTCCCCAACCAGAGGACATGCCGTTGTAGTCACTTAATGGAGACTTTTGTCTTCAATAATGTAGCTCTTGCTACAATGGCAGTCGATTCCCTCCCACTGAATGTGCCTCCATGGCTTCGCTGACACACGCTTTGGGCCCCTCAG
Organism: Scyliorhinus torazame; assembly: GCF_047496885.1. NCBI lineage: Eukaryota > Metazoa > Chordata > Chondrichthyes > Carcharhiniformes > Scyliorhinidae > Scyliorhinus > Scyliorhinus torazame. The sequence goes on along the minus strand of NC_092711.1, from coordinate 301,073,106 downwards.
CAGCAACCATACTGCAAGAAGATCTGCAGAAGATTATTAAGCTATTTGTCTGCACGGAGACATTGCCTCTGTTATATTGCTGTTGGCATCACCGAGAACACAACAAACACACACACATAGGGAATCCCTCTCCATGTTTGTGTTCACTCACTGAGGGCCTTGACTCTCGGATCTGCTGAGCTTGGCGGTGAGTTCTTTGATGGTCTCCCATTTCACGATGGGCTTCTTCTGCTGCAGAATGGTCTTCCGGAGGGGGATTATGATCACCTTGATGTCGTCCACTGGACAACTGTTCTGCATCTGGGCAGAGTACAAAGGGTCCATGTCCAGATAGACCGTGTCTGGGCGAACTTTTGGGTCACAGCTTTGGCCAGGAGAAGGTGAGAAATCATGGTTTTCAAAGCGGAGTCGCTACGGTAAGGGGGTGGTGGTGAATTAGAGGGCAACCATGAGGCTTACAGGAGATCCATCAAATAATTACTCCCTCTAGAGTCTAGAGGGCTGAATTGATATTTTAGGCAGGAATTTCACTGCAGGCACCTGAATGCTGACGCTGGGAAACTCTGCGTTAGCGGTTGATGGATGCAGAACACCATGACACTTAGCTCCGCGACCTTGCTGACATCAGCCCGCAGGTCGCGACCCGCACTTTGAAAAGCCCTGGGTTAGGCTACCACTGGTACAATGACCCAGACTCAACCTCCTAGGCCGTGATTGGTTACAAAGACTCAGACTGGGCTGGCAACGAATCTTCCGGATGGATACTGGCAGTCTATACAAAGTTCTCAGAAAGTATCTGTAAGTTTTCCAGGAGAGCCTGGTAAAAAATAAAGGAGGCCAAATCAAAAATCTGTGTTGACCCAGAGTCCTTCTCGAATATTTCAGGGCCCAGGTAATCCATTTTGCCCTGCTTACGAAAGTGGATGATGAACTGAGTCTGTAGAAGTTTGCAGAATGGGCAACGTCTGTGGTCCCACTGCTGACGCCAGCCAAGTCTGTTTGCCTGTGTGACAATTATAAGATGACAGTAAACAGGGCCTCCCGCTTGGACCAGTACCCAATGCCACACGTAGAAGATCTGTATGCGAAGTTGGCCGGGGGGGGGCACTCATTCACAAAGCTGGACATGAGCCATACGGAACGTACCTCCAGTTGGAGTTGGACACGGCATTATGAAAATATGTCACCATCAACACTCATAAGGGATTCTGCGAGTACACCCGGCTTCCATTTATAGTGTTGTCAGTGTGTGCGATTTTCAAACGGGTAATGGAAAACATCCTCCATAGGCTTCCCAGGGTGACTTGTCTACCTGGATGATGTACTCATTACAAGAGACACCAAGAAGGAATATCTGGGCAAACTGGAAGAGCATCCGACGGTTCTCCAACGTGGATGTCTGCCTGAAGAGGAGCAAGTGCGTCTTCCAGGTGAAAGTGGTCACATACCTTGGATACTGCGTCGATAAAGATGGGCTGCAACCAATGGAGGAAAAGTCTGGGCTATCGAGGAAGCCCCAACACCTAAGAACACGACAGAGCTGAGGTCACCAATTATTACGGAAAGATCATCCTGAACCTGGTTACATTGTTGGTGCCCCTGCACACATTATTAAAGAATAACCAGAAATGAGCATGAAAAGTGTGTAGAAGCATTCGGCAGAGTGAGGCGCAATTATTATCTTCCAAACTGTTCACGCACTACGATCCGTCGAAGCCATTCAACCTTTCATGTGACACCTCTCCATATGGCATTGGGCAGTGTTGTCCCACCGGTGGGATGATGGGATGGAACGACCGATAGCATACGCTGGCCGATGCAGAGCACCACTATGTGCAAACTGAGAAGGAAGGGATGGCCGTGATAGTCGCAGTAAAGAAATTCTATCAGTACGTCTATGGGAATTATTTTACAGTGATCACGCACTATAAGCCCTTACTTGGCCTTTTTAAGGAAGACAAGGTGATACCGCCAAAAGCTTTGGCTGGAATCCAACGATGGGCATTGCTGTTGGTGACGTACGAGTACACCTTTGAATATCGTCAAGGTGCACAGGTCATGCATGGCCCCAGCTGCCTGTAAGCCCCCTGTCCCTATCAGTAGTTGACGAGGTCGTACTGATATTGTACTTTATGGACACCTTACCTGCAACAGCCGCACAAATTCGCACATGGATCCGAAAGAACCCTACGTTGCTGCACCACATCGTCCTACATGGCAGGCTACAAGGAAACCCCCCCGAGGAACCGTGAACATTTTTGACAAAACAGCAAGAGCTCGGTGTGGAGGACAGCATCCTATAGGGAGCCCGCATGGTCATCCAAGTCAAGTCAGCAAACGATCAAGTCACCTAACAGCACGTCTTTCAGGACTTGTGGGAGTAAACTGGAGCACCTGGAAGAAACTCACGCAGACACGGGGAGAACATGCAGACTCTGCACAGACAGTGACCCAGGCAGGAATCGAACCTGGGACCCTGGCGCTGTGAAGCAACAGTGCTAACCACTATGCTACAACTGGGATAGCGATAACAGAATTGCTGATGGGCTAATGCCTCCCAACCCACCTGGGTTTAGCGTTCCTGAAGCTTGGTGGGAAGATGGTATCACCATCACTGAATGTGGGACAGTGGCTTTAAACCAGGGAATTTTGGGGTGCCCAGTGGATCTCAGGGAGTAAATAGTTTCATACACAGTCAAGACTAGAGATACTGGAGAGTGGACGGCATGAAAACATGCGGACCACCTCAAGGGCAGGGAGCACATCCCAAAGGAAGCCACGCCAGATGAAGTAGCCAGGAAGCATTTCCCACCAGGGACCTATGCCCGGTCCTGCAGGAAGCGGACGACTCGACATCAGACATTGACATAGAATCCTCAGTGCTTTCGGAGGACGTTACAAGCAGAGACGGCCACTGGCAGGGCCTCCTCGGCGTTCTGTGCAAAAATGGCATCCCCGACATGTTACACCCCGCCATCCAGCCGCACAGCTGCTAGAGGCACTGCCAAGGTGAATCGACGAAGGAGACCCCTCTACAACCTGTTGTTAGGGATCCTTCAAAATTTAGGAGGTGGGAAGGATGTAATAACCTTCACGAGACCCATGGGGACACATCAATCGATCTCCCCATGGGAGTCATGGAATATGAGTTCCCCAGCTAGTGGGCGGAGGCCCGCCCTGCTGAGGCTTGTAAATTCACCTTCTAAAAGCCTGCTCGGACTGGGACCATCATGATCGGTAGTCCTGGTTGGAATCTTTGGACTCTTAAGTTGCATTGCGGCCTTTGATTTTTATTGATTAATTAAACTTCATTTAACTTACCTTCATGGGCCTCCTGAGCTTTTATACAGATTTTGGGCACAATGTATATAGCAGAATTTCAGTGGGAAATTAAGTTCAACTAAGCAAATCGCTAATCAGCTAACTCCTGCCTAATAATTACTGAGGAGAAGACTAAAGTTGCCGCAATTTGAAATTAATTCTTCAGCCTTCAAATATGCAGACGATCTCACCTGACTTCACCAAAATCCTGAGGTTGTATTCCCATCATCCTTTGCAAATGGAAGAATGCCAATCAGTCAATTTGGAATTAACCTTACATCTATGACATGGTGGCAAAGTGGTTAGCACTGCTGCCTCACAGCTCCAGGGACCCGGGTTCAATTCCAGGCTCTGGTGACTGTCTGTGTGGAGTCTGCACTTTCTCCCTGTGTCTGCGTGGGTTTTCTCCAGGTGCTCTGGTTTCCTCCCACAGTCCAAAGATGCGGAGGGTAGGTGGATTGGCCATGCTAAATGACCTCTTAGTGTCCAAAGGGCTGGGTGGGGTTACTGGGTTACGGGAATGGGGTAGAGGCATGGACTTGAGTAGGGTGCTCTTTCCAAGGGCCAGTGCCGACTCAAAGTGCCGAATGGCCTCCTTCTGCACTGTCAATTCTATGATTCTATGAACTGAAATGAAATGAAATGAAAATCGCTTATTGTCACTAGTAGGCTTCAAATGAAGTTACTGTGAAACGCCCCTACTTTGGAAGTATTTGGTACAGAAACTCTCCTTTCTTTAAATACCTTTCTGGATTTGTGCACTGTTTTGTGGTTATTTGTAGGGTATCCTGCTCTGAAACATTGGGTTCGTGACCATACATTTATTTACCACATTATCGTTTAAGACAGTAATGAGTGTCAGATCTTCAAAGATCAATAATTTCTCAGTGTATCCTCAGAACCTAACTTATTTAAATGTATTTTTATGGTTAAGAATGAGGAAATTGCACAAGCTTAGGCTGACAAATAGCAAGTACCATTCACGCCACACAAGTGTCAAGCAATAATCATCTCCAACAAGAGAGGATCTAACTATCGGAATCTGATATTCAATGGCATTACCATGACTGAATCCCCCACAATCAACATCCTGAGAATTACCATTGACCAGAAACTGAACTGGACTAGCCATATAAATACTGTGGCTACCAGGGCAGGTCAGAGGCTAGGAATCCTGCGGTGAGTAACTCACCTCCTGACTCTCCAAAGTCTGTCCATCTACAAGGCACAAGTCAGGAGTGTAATAAAATACTTTCCACTTTCCTGGATGAGTACAGCTCCAACAACACTCACAACACTCAAGAAGCTCAACACCATCCAGGACAAAGCAGCCCGCTTGATTGCTCCCCCTTACACAAACATTCAAATCCTCCACCACCAACGAACAGGAGCATCTGTGTGTACCATATACAAGATGCACTGCTTAGACAGCACCTTCCAAACCCATGACCACTATCATCTAAAAGGACAAGACCAACAAATACCTGGGAACCTTCCTATCAGCATTGTGGGTGTACCTACAACTCTGGGACTGCAGAAGTTCAAGAAGACAGCTCACCACCCCCTTCTGAAGGGCAATTAGGGATATGAAATAAATGCTTCCCTAACCAGCAATGCCCATATTTTGTAAATGAATGACAAAAATTAACCTGATGCATAGCAGACAAAGCTACATATGGTAAATTATCATCTTAAACTGTTGTGTAGCACCTCATATTTTGCTACCTGGTTAATTTGGGACATGCCAACGGCAGAGGCCCAACTGAATTCATTTAAAATTCACCAGAGCAAAGAGTGAACAAAGAGGATAAGTAGAAATAGAAGAGGACAGATCACATTGAACAAAGAAGGTTTTACTATGAATCAGATTATTTCTTAAGAAGTGAATGGTCAAGCCTCAGTGGGCTGGTAGTGCCAAAACTGAAAGAAGAGGTGAGAAAGGAAGTTTAATGAGGCTTATAAATGGAAGGAGGAAGGAAAAACAAAGGGAGGCAAGGAATTCTGAACATGAGGTCATGATAAACAAGACATTCAACTTGAACTAGTTGTAAACATCACCAACAGAAAGCACAACAGCGTCTATACGTTCTCAGGAAACTAAGGAAATTTGGCATGTCCACGTTGACTGTTGCAAATTTTTGCAGATGCACCATAGAAAGAATCCTATCTGGCTGCATCACAGCTTGGTACAGGGGAGGTCCCAGAGGATGGGAGAATAGCCAATGTTGTTCCTTTGTTTAAGAAGGGTAGCAACGATAATCCAGATAAGTATAGTTACCAGATAAGTTCTGGCTACGTTTGCCGATGATACAAAGATCGGTGATGGGGCAGGTAGTATTGAGGAAGTGGGGAGGCTGCAGAAAGATTTAGACAGTTTAGGAGAGTGGTCCAAGAAATGGCTGATGAGGACTTCCGGTTGCGGCGATGCAGAGCTAAGCCGCACGTTTCGGCAGCTCCCGCGAAAACGGACTTTCGGGCTCTCCAGGGGAGCCCCTACTGAGCTTTTTTTTGACGGATCCCGTGTGGGAAGGAGCAGTGAGGTCCCCCCCCAAAATATTTGGCAGGGAGCAGCGGTGGAGCAATGAGGAAAGAGGCCATGGAGCAGAGAACAAAACGAGGAGAAGAAGGCAAGATGGCAGAGGGCGGAGTGCAAGCAGCGTGGGGGCCAGACCAGCAGGAGTTCTTCATGAGATGCGTGGAGGTGCTGAAAAAGGAGGTGCTGGCGCCAATGCTGTTGGCGATCAAGGGGCTGAAGGAGACCCAGACGACCCAGGCGGTGGAGCTTCGTGAGGTGAACGATAAGGTGAACACCAATGTGGACGATATCCAGGGCCTGGCGGTAAAAATGGGGTCGCACGAGGTGGTGCACAGGAGGTGGGCCTATTGCTCTTATTAGCCTTAGTTTTATTAGCTCTAATTCTGTCACCTTTGCTCACGAGTCGCCAGGTATCTTTCTGATACCGCCACGTGGTTCAAAGTCAAGTAATGATTAATAATGCAGCACACCGCTTAGTAAAAGTTAAATCAACGATCATTTATTATATACAGCAATAAATACTTATACAATAATCCTACTTCTAGATTATTACCTACCACTAAAGGCCAATACTTAACTTTGGTGATGGCCCACCAGGTCAGGGAAACGAATGGTCTATCGAATTGGGTCTGGCCTGCGGGACTCAAAAAGGCTGGTACGAGTCGATAGTCTGGAACACCTATCTGGTAGCGATCGCTGGAAGTAACACTTACTTGTTTCTTCGTCGAAGGGTCTCGAAGGTTGCAAGTAGGAGAAGAAGGGTCGATTTGAACTTGGCCCCTATTTTTATAGTCCCTAGGGGCTTCCCGCCTCTCGGGGTGGACCTTGACCCTGGTTCCAAGTGATTGGACTTGGTCCCAATCACTGGGTTCGATATGCTCCAATAATGGGGCGATTTCGTGATCAGGGGGTGGTCGTCCACCTTTCTTTGTCTCAGCCACTGCTGGCGCTGAAAAGTCTGGATCGGCTTTATGTTGCTAATGTGTAGCAATTGTTCCCGGGGATGGCTACTTACTATACAGATGGCTGGGTTGATGTGCTGTTAATGGTTGCAGGTATCGGTCTGGGCCGACTTCCCCAGAGCCGAATACACTGTTCTGCCTGCAGCTGTCCGTTTGAGTCCTGTTGGCTGATTTTCCCATCAGCCTCTTTCATTCGCCATTTTAGATCGGGATTTGACCAAATACTCGGGAATCAGCCATTTTATGTGGCTACAATCCCTCCTTGTGATCCTAACGCGAAGGATCACATAAATTTTGTTCTTTCCATTCCCTGACCTGGGGGGACACCTCCTACATGGCCACTGCTCTGACCCTAGCTATGCACAAAATCGTTTTACCTAAACAATTCTAAGGGCGCTATGTCAGGCAGGGACATGCATTTACAAAATAACAAACTTGGAACCTCTAATTTTACCTAAATACACTATACTCACTAAACATTGCATTATCCTATCTTCCTAAAACATACAACAACAATCACAACATTTAATATACTCTTTCCTGGCTTGGCAGTCAAGCTCAGGATCATACATTTTTTTTTGTTCATGAAAAGTTTTGTACATCTTTTTATTTACAGTAATAACGCAAGTGCATGTTCTTTATTATTTTGTTATAGATCGCGGGGGTCTGGTCATAACCGAATATAGGGGATCGGATCCGATATACCGGGGTTCGAGCGGGGCACGCTCTCCTTCTCCATTTGCGGAGGCGCATAGTCTGCACTACACAGCAGAGTATCGCCAACGCTGACAGTGCTTCGATCACATAGGACAGGGAGTACCAGGTTATGAACCTGGCACACCAGGATGATGCAGTGTCACTGGTGACTGGGCTTTGGGTACTGCGGGGCAGTGAAACTTTAACGGCAGGGAGGTTTGAAGTAATGGGGTCCGCGTTCCCGCGCAACCAAATGTTCATGAAAAAGATGTTGAGCACGATGAAAGAAGTCCTCATGGCTGTCCTCTTTCCTTTTCCTTCTTGTGTTCTTTGTTTTCTCCGGTTCTGAAGCCTCTGGAGTTCTGTAAAAACAAGCATAGTATCTGTAACTACCTTGGTTTAATATCCAGTGTGTTAGTGTGTCTGTCCTTTGGGGCCGATTATTCCCTTATAATTGGTCACTATGTTTGACTCCCTCATTTTTTTTCAAAAACAAATTTTAGGACACGGCACACTTCCCAATGACGGACCAGTGCTGATTTACCATCTAAATGTTCCAGGATGTAAATAGCATATGGCAGCAACCTAAAGGTCGCCTAAACAAATAAAACTTTTTGAAATGAAAAATGCCAAATGAGGTGCGTATGGGCCGCGACGAGTAAGATTTGGATGGAGTCCCCGGGTAGGACGGCTACCAATGCCGTATTTCCCCTACCCAAGCGTGTTTGACCAACGGGGGTTCCCCAGGCAGGGCGGGTCTCACACCGTTTCTCCACTGCCTGAGCAACCGACAAGAACGGGCAAAAATGTAGTCATCGTGGTGGGGCTGCTATAGTGATTCTATCCTTGAATCAGAAGAGCAGATATGATCGGGCGTCTGGTACCCGAACCGGTATTAGCTGAAGTGTCTGTAGACAAGCTAGTTCCGCTGAACAAGCGTCTGGTCTGTTGACCAGGTATCTGCAGATAAGTTGGTACCGCTGAACAAGCGGCTGGAAAAAAAATTCTCCTGTCGGACGAACAACACAAAATAAACGTACGAACAACATAAAACATCCTGCAGGTTCCATCAGGAAGGACAACACTTCTCCCAAGCGTTTCCTTTAAACATCATGTGGACACCTTAGTTCTCTGTTGCGAAAAGGGTCGCAAAGGGGTTGGCGGTTTGGGAGTCGGACTCGAGGTCGTCCCCTTCTCCCGGGTGCCAAACTCTGGAGTGAATTAGGGCTGAAAGGGCTGCGTGGTGTGAGTTAGGGATGCTTTCGTCGTTGCGGACGAGTCTGTAGGAGTTGTCACGGTGCCAGTGAGTTGTGTCGAGTTGTGTGGGGACAAAGTCGTGGTCGTCCGTGTGGTTCGGTGGTCGGTGGTGGGATTTGTTTAGAAAAGTGATCATGAAGGGATCACTGGAGTCGAAATCGGAGTCGCTGCGTGTGGGTCCGGTTGTATGGGGATAGTAGGGAGGCGTGCTGTGGCTATCGTCCGAGTCACAGTCGGTGTCTCTGCTGCTGCAGTCTGTGGGCGTTCCGGGGCGGAATGTAGATTGTGGGGGTGGAGTCGAGGGAGAGCCTGTGGCTGGGCTGGACGTGGTGGGGGTTGGTCTGGTTACGTTGGCTGTGGGCGGGGTGTGGTCTGCTGCGTCAAGCATGACGTGGTGGGCGTGGTTTGACTGTGTTCCATAAGCCTTTAACTGGTTTATATGAAACCACGCAGTCTTACCATTTGGGCATTGTATTTTGTATACTGATGGGCTTACTTTATCCGAAATGGAGTACCGACCCGAGTATTTTGGAGACAGGAATGTGCTGGGGTTACATACAGACAACATCACTTGCTGTCCTATATCATACTCCGCTGCATGCACTGCCTTATCAAAACAGGCCTTGCTCTGTTTCTTTTTGGTGCCCAATTTAACTGCGGCTGCTTACTGAGCCGTTTTTACATTAGCAACTAATTGCTCCACGGCTTTCTCGTGGGTGAGGGCCGTAACTTCAGGGCTGGTCAGGTCTAAACCTAACAAGTATTCTGTCCCTTTCATGGGGCGTCTGGTCATAAGAGTGTGTGGGGTGTAACCTGTGGAGGTGGAAACAGTGTTACGCAAAAACATCAGCGCCAAAGGGAGGACTGAGTCCCAAGTGGTGTTGTTCTGCTGGACCATTTTTCGTGGGTGGCTTTTAGGGTCCGATTCATGCGCTCCACTATACCACTCGACTGTGGGTGGCACGCAATGTGGAATTTTTGGGTAATGCCAAATATCGTGAGGACATTCTGCATGACCCGTCCCGTAAAGTGAGAACCTTGGTCCGACTCAATACTGCGGGGGAGTCCCCATCTTGTAAAGATGTGGTGGGTTTGGATCTTGGCTGGGGTTTTCGCGGTGTTGGTGCGGGCTGGAAATGCTTCCACCCACTTTGTAAAAGTGTCTATGACCACCAGAACATATTTATAGCCATTCCTGCAAGGGGGCAATGGACCTATAAAATCAATCTGGAGGTTAGTCCAGGGGCCGTTAACGGGTCGGGTGTGGCTGAGGTGTGCCTTTTTGGCATATCTATCGGGGTTGTTCTGCGCACAGGTAAGGCAATTCTCAATGTAATGGCTTACATCTTACTTGAGATTTGGCCACCAACAAAGCTGTTTGAGGTGGGCTGTGGTGGGATCGATTCCCTGGTGTCCATGACCATCATGGAATAAACAAATTAATTGGTTCCTATCCTGCTCAGGAACTACATAAAGGGTGTCCTTTAACACCACACCGTCATGTGTGGTCAGCGTATTTCTGAACCTCTCGTGGGAGGCTGGAAACTTCCCTTTCACAATCAGTGAGAGCACTATCCTGCTTCTGGGCCTCTACTAGATCCTCGATCCTAGTCTGCGTGACCTGAACTGCACTCACTGGCGCACTCACTGGCGCGCTTTCGGGGGGTTTCCAAAAGCACCCATGCCTGGATCCTGCCTTAGCCAGTGCGTCGGCTTTTACATTTCCAGGGGGGGAGGAACGATGGTGGCTGCGGACTTTTATAATCCCAAAAGTCCTGTTCTTGGCTTTTTGTAAAATATGGCTGAGTAATGGGGCTGAGGGGAGGGGTTTCCCATCCGCGGAAACAAATCCTCTTGTTTCCCACAGGGGCAGAAATTCTGTAAGGCTGTTGCAGACATAGAGGCTGTCTGAGTATATGTCTGCTGGGCTGGGGAAGGAATCTGGGTGGTCTACTATGTACGCGATGGCCGCAAGCTCTGCTCCCTGCGCGCCTAAGTGTCCGGGAAGTTTTAATGCTATCTCCTCGAGGGCGCGTCCCTGCGCGTCCTCAACATAAATCCCGCAACCTGTTATGCATTGCCCATCTAAGACTGTGGAAGATCCATCCACATAAATCTTAATGGGGTCACACGTGTCCGGGTGGGGGGGGCTCTGAGATGGAGTACCTATTTTCCTGGGGGGTGTTTTTGCTATAAAGGGGCCTGTGTTGTGGTGTGGAGAGATGATTTCACATTCATGGGGGGTTCCGGGGTACTGTAAATTGTCCGCTAAGTATGTATGGGTCTTTTTCCGTTTGACTGTGATGTCCCGTCCTTGCAAGAGAAGGGTCCATCTAGCTGCGCGTATTTGGCTGACGGTACCGTCCTTGATTCGTCCGTCCAGTAAAAGTTGGGTGGGGGTGTGTTCGGTCAAAATGGTGATGGGGTTCAGTCCGGTAATATAGGAAAAGTACTGGACTGCCCAGAAAACTGCGAGCAGGTGCCTCTCAGGCTGAAAATCCCTGCTCCACAGCATCTAAAATTCGGGAGGCATAAGCCACGGGTCTTAACTGGTCGTGCCGTTCCTGCAGGAGCACGGCTGAAAGAGTGCGGTCTGTGGTCGCTACCTCTATGGCGTAAGGGGAAAGCGGGTCTGGAACTTGTAGTGCGGGGGCGGCTATGAGCGCCTGTTTTAAAGATTCCACAGCATCCGTATGCAGCGGAAGCCATTCCCAGGGGGCTCCTTTCTTTAGGAGGTCTGAGAGGGGCGCTGCCTTGCTGGCGAAACCGTCAATGTGGTTTCGGCAGTAGCCAACCAGTCCTAAAAACGACCGGAGGGCTGAAACGTTCTGGGGAAGGGGCAATTTAGCGATCGAGTCAATTCTTTTATGCTCGATCTCGCGTTTGCCGTGTGTGATAATTGTACCCAAATATACCACTTTTTCTTCCAAAATCTGGGCCTTTTTGGGGTTTACTTTACAGCCAATGGAATGTAATAATTCCAGGAGTTCGGACAGAAGCTCAATGTGCTCTTCCTTTGTGTCTGCCTGCAGTAGTAGATCATCTACATACTGTACCAGACATTCGGGGCGAGAATATTTTGCTAGTCCATTTGCCAGCTATCGGTGGAAAATGGCGGGGGAGTTGTGGAAGCATTGTGGCAGGCATGTCCACGTGTACTGCTGTGCTTTAAAAGTGAAGGCAAATTTATACTGGCACGCCTTTGCCAATGGAATGGACCAGAATCCATTACTGACGTCCAAAACCGTGAAATATCGGGAATTGAGCCCCTGTTTGAGCATGGTCTCGGGACTTGTTGCTACGGTGGGGGCTGCTGCGGGGGTGACTTTATTGAGTTCCCGATAATCAATGGTCAAGCGCTATGATCCGTCGGGCTTTCTCACTGGCCAAATCGGGGCATTATTAGTACAGGCTACCGGTCTTAGTACGCCCTGCTCTAATAAGCTCTCTTTTACTTTTAGGATTTCTCCCTCTGCTTCTAGGGGGAATCCGTACTGTTTTGGGGGTCTAGGGTCCGGTCCTGTTACTTGTACAGAGCCAGTCATCCGTCCACAGTCGTGCTTGTGGGTCGCGAATGCTGCCCTGTTCTTTTGCAGGACTGCCCTAACCTGCCGGTCCGTGCTGAGTGTGGTGGGGTTGAACCAAAACTTGCCTACTGCGCTAATTTTGTTCATATAGTCCCCTATGTTGAGCGTTGCGGGGGCTCTAGCGGATTTCGCCATCTTCCAGACACACTGGTTGACTGGATCGAAGGATAGGTGGTGGGAATTCATAAAGTCGATTCCCAGAATGTGTTCTGCTGTGTGGGGCAGGTGTACTAAAACTACGGGGTGTTTTGTGGTAATGTTTCCTATTTGAATGGGTACAGGGGCCGTGATGTGTCCCTGCTGTGAGTGGCCTGTAAAGCCTCTGAGGGTGATAGTGGCTGTAGTGGGCCACGTGTCCTGAAAAAGGGTGGAGGAATTTATGGTGGTGCGGGACCCTCCTGTGTCCCAAAGAAACTCAATAGGCTGTCCCCGAATTTTCGCTGCGACTACGGGTCGTCCTGACCTATCCCAAAGGGTATCGCAGACCCAACTGGGGGAGCCTGTACACCGTCAGTCCGTTCCGGTCAAGTCCGTCTGATCCGAAAGGGCGCTAACGCTATGGATGGGCTCTGCCTTTTTCTTACTCAGAGTGCCTGTCTGTTGGGCTCTCTGTGGCTTTTTGGGGCCATTGCATTCTTTTGCGAAATGTCCCAAATGTCCGCAATTGTAACATTCTTGTGATTTTGTTGGGGGGCTGTTCTTTCCCTCATTTACCCAGGCGGGGTTGTGAGGTGTGGCTTTTACTGCCTGCATGTCTACGGCGGCTTGCTTTTCCTCGGTGGTTTTAGCGGCGGGTCCATTGTGAACAGACTGCTCCCAAACGCGGGACAATCTTTTAACCACCCACGTCTCGTTATGAGCCTCCTCCGAGGGATCATAACTACTACAGGCATTCTGTCCTGCCTCTGTGGCATGGGAGATAAGGGTGCGGGTCCATTTGGCCATATTGTCTGGGGACAAATGGGCACGGTCTACGCCTCCAAAAACGGCTTCGAAGTGAATCCGCAGGCGTCCTGCGAACGCTGTGGGGTGCTCAGACTTCTTCTGCCTACACGTATTTAGGCCATCTACGGGGTCACCCCGGTTATACCCGATCGCATCCAGGATCACGGTATGCATTTCTGCAAGGGTGCCTCCTCCTACGTTCTGTGGGTTGGGAAGGGCTGCTGCTACCGATGGATCTAAACTTAGAACCATGAGCTTTACATGCTCTCGCACATCCAGGCCGTACATGGTCGCCTGATGTTTGACGGTGGCAAAGAAATGGTGTGGGTCTGAAGCGGGAAGGAACGGTGTGATTTTTGCACACGCGTCCCGTAATTGGGTCACTGTGAGGGGGGTGGAATATAGGAATTCCGCCTCGTCTGATGTGGCTGTGCGGTGGGTTGTTACAGGGTTCTTCGGAGCCAAAACTACCTGCTGTGTGGGGGGTGGGGGTGCTTTTCTCCTTTGGGGCTTTCCCTGCGCACATGTTCCCTGAACATATCTCTGCGCTGTTTCCTGTAATTCATCCCAATCAGGGCCGTCTTCCTGCTCTAATCTTTCCCCAAAGGTTTCTTGAAATCCCTTTTGGACAGAAAGCAGTGACTGCAGGTCTGCAATTTGTTTCCGGCACTTTGCATGGTCTATGGTGCTCTGTCTTTGTTCCGTGGCTGCAGCGTGGAGCGCTCTCAAGGCTGCCTTGAGATCACTACATTGCTTCTGTAGCGTCTCCACCTGCTTCTCTGTTTGTTTCTTTACCAGGACTGCACGCTGCGTGTCCTGATAAGCCTTTTCGTACTGGGACTGGAAACTACTCAAATGCGCCAGACAAGACTGGTGACCCCGTTTGGCATCAGCCACCTCTTCGTCCTTTGTTGCTAATTTCCGCCTTAATTCCAGATTCTCTTTCTCCACCTCGCATACATCGACTTTACACATACGATGTATGCCCTCTACCTCTTTGCGGAGCGTCCTGACGACCTCCTCTGTGCCTCGCAATTGTGCCAGACAGGACACTATTGCCATCGGCTTGCGAGCTTTTGCTAAGTTCTTTTTGTGGATCTCACTCATGTTCTCCCACCAAGTATGCCCTATACGTCCGGGACCTAAGTCGGCATTATTACAGAAATCATTCCACATGGGCCATCCTTTGCCCTTGAGGTATTTCCGAATTTCCTCTTCCCAAGTGGGGCACTGTCCCACTCTACTGCTGCTGGTTGCTGTGACCACAAATTCCTCGGGGTTCATGAGGCGTTGCATTGCCTGCATGGCCATCTCTCCTATCCGCTTGCTTCGGTTAAATTTGGAACGGGGGCTAAGATGGTGTCGTAGATGCGGGTACGGCTTGCGCTAATTTCCGAAAATACAGACTTCCGACCGTTTGGCGCAACAAAAATCAATCAACCTTATAGCCCTGTTGGTTTCGCATGCATACACACACTCCCGAATTATGAATTATTAATCAGAACTGCTTGAACACTTGTGGGTTTTTTTCTTTCCAATTGGATTCCAATTCAAATTTCTTGGGTTCTCCCGGAGTGGTTTTCCACTTCTAGATCGGGTCTCGTCAGGATGTCGCCAAAATGTTGCTCTTATTAGCCTTAGTTTTATTAGCTCTAATTCTGTCACCTTTGCTTATGAGTTGCCAGGTATCTTTCTGATACCGCCACGTGGTTCAAACTCAAGTAACGATTAATAATGCAGCATACCGCTTAGTAAAAGTTAAATCAACGATCATTTATTATATACAGCAATAAATACTTATACAATAATCCTACTTCTAGACTATTACCTACCACTAAAGGCCAATACTTAACTTTGGTGATGGCCCACCAGGTCAGGGAAACAAATGGTCTATCGAATTAGGTCTGGCCTGCGGGATTCAAAAAGGCTGGTACTGGTCGATAGTCTGGAACACCTATCTGGTAGCGATCGCTGGAGTAACATAGAACATAGAACATAGAAAATACAGCACAGAACAGGCCCTTCGGCCCACGATGTTGTGCCGAACCTTTGTCCTAGATTAATCATAGATTATCATTGAATTTACAGTGCAGAAGGAGGCCATTCGGCCCTTTGAGTCTGCACCAGCTCTTGGAAAGAGCACCCTACCCAAACTCAACACCTCCACCCAACACCAAGGGCAATTTGGACATTAAGGGCAATTTATCATTGGCCAATTCACCTAACCCGCACATCTTTGGACTGTGGGAGGAAACCGGAGCACCCGGAGGAAACGCACGCAGACACGGTGAGGACGTGCAGACTCCGCACAGACAATGACCCAAGCCGGAATCGAACCTGGGACCATGGATCTGTGAAGCAATTGTGCTATCCACAATGCTACCGTGCTGCCCTTAAGAACAAATAAATCTACAGTATATCATTTTCCCGTAATCCATGTACCTATCCAACAGCTGCTTGAAGGTCCCTAATGTTTCCGACTCAACTACTTCCACAGGCAGTGCATTCCACGCCCCCACTACTCTCTGGGTAAAGAACCTACCTCTGATATCCCTCCTATATCTTCCACCTTTCACCTTAAATTTATGTCCCCTTGTAATGGTGTGTTCCACCTGGGGAAAAAGTCTCTGTCTGTCTACTCTATCTATTCCCCTGATCATCTTATAAACCTCTATCAAGTCGCCCCTCATCCTTCTCCGCTCTAATGAGAAAAGGCCTAGCACCCTCAACCTTTCCTCGTAAGACCAACTCTCCATTCCAGGCAACATCCTGGTAAATCTTCTTTGCACCTTTTCCAGAGCTTCCACATCCTTCCTAAAATGAGGCGACCAGAACTGTACACAGTACTCCAAATGTGGCCTTACCAAAGTTTTGTACAGCTGCATCATCACCTCACGGCTCTTAAATTCAATCCCTCTGTTAATGAACGCAAGCACACCATAGGCCTTCTTCACAGCTCTATCCACATAGACCCCAAGGTCTCTCTGCTCCTCCACAATGCCAAGAACTCTACCGTTAACCCTGTATTCCGCATTCATATTTGTCCTTCCAAAATGGACAACCTCACACTTTTCAGGGTTAAACTCCATCTGCCACTTCTCAGCCCAGCTCTGCATCCTATCTATGTCTCTTTGCAGCCGACAACAGCCCTCCTTACTATCCACAACTCCACCAATCTTCGTATCGTCTGCAAATTTACTGACCCACCCTTCAACTCCCTCATCCAAGTCATTAATGAAAATCACAAACAGCAGAGGACCCAGAACTGATCCCTGCGGTACACCACTGGTAACTGGGATCCAGGCTGAATATTTGCCATCCACCACCACTCTCTGACTTCTATCGGTTAGCCAGTTCGTTATCCAACTGGCCAAATTTCCCACTATCCCATGCCTCCTTACTTTGTGCAGAAGCCTACCATGGGGAACTTTATCAAATGCCTTACTAAAATCCATGTACACTACATCCACTGCTTTACCTTCATCCACATGCTTGGTCACCTCCTCAAAGAATTCAATAAGATTTGTAAGGCAAGACCTACCCCTCACAAATCTGTGCTGACTATCCCTAATCAAGCAGTGTCTTTCCAGATGCTCAGAAATCCTATCCTTCAGTACCCTTTCCATTACTTTGCCTGCCACCGAAGTAAGACTAACTGGCCTGTAATTCCCAGGGTTATCCCTAGTTCCTTTTTTGAACAGGGGCACGACATTCGCCACTCTCCAATCCCCTGGTACCACCCCTGTTGACAGTGAGGACGAAAAGATAATTGCCAACGGCTCTGCAATTTCATCTCTTGCTTCCCATAGAATCCTTGGATATATCCCGTCAGGCCCGGGGGACTTGTCTATCCTCAAGTTTTTCAAAATGCCCAACACATCTTCCTTCCTAACAAGTATTTCCTCGAGCTTACCAGTCTGTTTCACACTGTCCTCTCCAACAATATCGCCCCTCTCATTTGTAAATACAGAAGAAAAGTACTCATTCAAGACCTCTCCTATCTCTTCAGACTCAATACACAATCTCCCGCTACTGTCCATGATCGGACCTACCCTCGCTCTAGTCATTCTCATATTTCTCACATATGTGTAAAAGGCCTTGGGGTTTTCCTTGATCCTACCCGCCAAAGATTGTTCATGCACTCTCTTAGCTCTCCTAATCCCTTTCTTCAGTTCCCTCCTGGCTATCTTGTATCCCTCCAATGCCCTGTCTGAACCTTGTTTCCTCAGCCTTACATAAGTCACCTTTTTTCTCTTAACAAGACATTCAACCTCTCTTGTCAACCATGGTTCCCTCGCTCGACCATCTCTTCCCTGCCTGACAGGGACATACATATCAAGGACACGTAGCACCTGTTCCTTGAACAAGTTCCACATTTCACTTGTGTCCTTCCCTGCCAGCCTATGTTCCCAACTTATGCACTTCAATTCTTGTCTGACAACATCGTATTTACCCTTCCCCCAATTGTAAACCTTGCCCTGTTGCACGTACCTATCCCTCTCCATTACTAAAGTGAAAGTCACAGAATTGTGGTCACTATCTCCAAAATGCTCCCCCACTAACAAATCTATCACTTGCCCTGGTTCATTACCCAGTACTAAATCCAATATTGCCCCTCCTCTGGTCGGACAATCTACATACTGTGTTAGAAAAGCTTCCTGGACACACTGCACAAACACCACCCCATCCAAACTATTTGATCTAAAGAGTTTCCACTCAATATTTGGGAAGTTAAAGTCGCCCATGACTACTACCCTATGACTTCTGCACCTTTCCAAAATCTGTTTCCCAATCTGTTCCTCCACATCTCTGCTACTATTGGGGGGCCTATAGAAAACTCCTAACAAGGTGACTGCTCCTTTCCTATTTCTGACTTCAACCCATACTACCTCAATAGGGTGATACTCCTCGAACTGCCTTTCTGCAGCTGTTATACTATCTCTAATTAATAATGCCACCCCCCCACCTCTTTTACCACCCTCCCTAATCTTATTGAAACATCTATAACCAGGGACCTCCAACAACCATTTCTGCCCCTCTTCTATCCAAGTTTCCGTGATGGCCACCACATCGTAGTCCCAAGTACCGATCCATGCCTTAAGTTCACCCACCTTATTCCTGATGCTTCTTGCGTTGAAGTATACACACTTCAACCCATCTCCATGCCTGCAAGTACTCTCCTTTGTCAGTGTTCCCTTCCCCACTGCCTCATTACACGCTTTGGCGTCCTGAATATCGGCTACCTTAGTTGCTGGACTACAAATCCGGTTCCCATTCCCCAGGCAAATTAGTTTAAACCCTCCCGAAGAGTACTAGAAAACCTCCCTCCCAGGATATTGGTGCCCCTCTGGTTCAGATTCAACCCGTCCTGCTTGTACAGGTCCCACCTTCCCCAGAATGCGCTCCAATTATCCAAATACCTGGAGCCCTCCCTCCTACACCATTCCTGCAGCCACGTGTTCAACTGCACTCTCTCCCTATTCCTCGCCTCGCTATCACGTGGCACCGGCAACAAACCAGAGATGACAACTCTGTCTGTCCTGGCTTTCAACTTCCAGCCTAACTCCCTAAACTTGTTTATTACCTCCACACCCCTTTTCCTACCTATGTCGTTGGTACCAATGTGCACCACGACTTCTGGCTGCTCCCCCTCCCCCTTAAGGATCCTGAAGACACGATCCGAGACATCCCTGGCCCTGGCACCCGGGAGGCAACATACCTTCTGGGAGTCTCGCTCGCGACCACAGAATCTCCTATCTATTCCCCTAACCATTGAATCTCCTACAACTATTGCTTTCCTATTCTCCCCCCTTCCCTTCTGAGCCCCAGAGCCAGACTCAGTGCCAGAGACCTGGCCGCTAGGGCCTTCCCCCGGTAGGTCATCCCCCCCAACAGCATCCAGAACGGTATACTTGTTTTGAAGGGGAACGGCCATGAGGGATCCCTGCACTGTCTGCCTGTTTGTTTTTTTCCCCCTGACTGTAACCCAGCTATTCTTGTCCTGTACCTTGGGTGTGGTTACCTCCCTGTAACTCTTCTCAATCACCCCCTCTGCCTCCCGGATGATCCGAAGTTCATCCAGCTTCAGCTCCAGTTCCCTAACACGGTCTTTGAGGAGCTGAAGTTGGGTGCACTTCCCGCAGGTATAGTCAGTGGGGACACCGGTGGTATCCCTCACCACCCACATCCTACAGGAGGAGCATGTAACTGGCCTAGCCTCCATCCCCTCTTACCTTACAGAATATAGCTGCTGTGTGGACTAACTAGATCTCCGCCCTCCGACTCTGCTCCCAGTCAGCTACACTTCCTGTAAACTCCTGGCTCTCTTCGCACTCTTTGCGGAAATGTCGGAAACAAAATGAAAGGAGCACCTTACTCCCTCCTCACCTAACTCCCTCGGTCACCAAACTCTCACTATCGCACTCAAAAAGCACCAAATTCAGCACTCCCTTGGTCACCAAACTCTCACTATCGCACTCAAAAAGCACCAAATTCAGCACTCCCTCGATCACCAAACTCTCACTATCGCACTCAAAAAGCACCAAATTCAGCACTCAGTGCAAACAAAGTCTGCACTGTAGGGGATCACTTTTATACTGTGAATCTAGCCTCTGAAAAACTGGCCTAATCCAATTAACTAATTAACAAGCCCCAGCTGCAAGTGCCTAGAAGTAGAAGCCTGTTTAAAGCTGATTGAAAATTCACCTTCTTCTAAACCAAACAGCAACTTTTAAATTAATTAACTAAATAAAAGAAAGACTAAACTTTAGATAAAAATGAAGCCTTATACTCCCTCGGTCACCAAACTCTCACTATCGCACTCAAAAAGCACCAAATTCAGCACTCAGTGCAAACTGACACAGGCTGCAGGGTTGCTGGGAGAGGTGAGTGCATATTTAAACACTTACTTGTTTCTTCGTCGATGGGTCTCGAAGGTTGCGAGTAGGAGAAGAAGGGTCGATCTGAACTTGGCCCCTATTTTTATAGTCCCTAGGGGCTTCCCGCCTCTCGGGGCGGACCTTGACCCTGGTTCCAAGTGATTGGACTTGGTCCCAATCACTGGGTTCGATATGCTCCAATAATGGGGCGATTTCTTGATCGGGGGGTGGTCATCCACCTTTCTTTGTCTCAGCCACTGCTGGCGCCGAAAAGTCTGGATCGACTTTATGTTGCTAATGTGTAGCAATTGTTCCCGGGGATGGCTGCTTACTATGCAGATGGCTGGGTTGATGTGCTGTTAATGGTTGCAGGTATCAGTCTGGGCCGATTTCCCCAGAGCCGACTACACTGTTCTGCCTGCAGCTGTCCGTTTGAGTCCTGTTGGCTGGTTTTCCCATCAGCCTCTTTCGTTCGCCATTTTAGATCGGGGTTTGACCAAATACTCGGGAATCAACCATTTTAGGTGGCTACAGGCCGAGAGAATTGAGGTCCTGGAGAACAGGTCGAGGAGGAAGAACCTCCGAATTCTGGGTCTTCCCGAAGGAGTGGAGGGAGCTGATGCTGGGGCATACGTGAGCACGATGCTCCATTCGCTGATGGGTGCGGAGGCCTCTCCGACCCCCCTGGAGCTGGAAGGGGCTCACCCGGTCCTGGCGAGGAGACCCAAGGCAGATGAGCCGCCAAGGGCGATAGAAGCAAGGTTCCATAAAGAAAGTGTGCTGAGATGGGCCAAGAAGGTGTGGAGCAGCAGATGGGAGAACGTGGTGATCCGAGTATACCAGGATTGGAGCGCGGAGGTGGCAAAGAGGAGAGCTGGCTTCAACCGGGCCAAGGCGGTGCTGCATAGAAAAAGAGTCAGGATCGGCATGCTACAGCCTGCGCGACTGTGGGTCACTTATCAGGACAGACACCATTATTTTGAAACGCCAGAAGAGGCTTGGACCTTTATACAGACGGAAAAACTGGACTAGAACTGAGGGGATGTGGTTGTACATGGGGTTGTAAATATGGGTATAGAATAATTCATGGGTGGGATGATGGATGGGGATGTGGGTAGAGTTCTGGTTAAAATTCCTAAAATTTCCTTTAATCCTTTCTGTAGACAAAATGATGATGATGGGGAATGTGGGCGTCGGTCCTGGAGGGAGGTGAGACTTGGGGATGAGGGAACTGGGATGATGGCCACAACAGGAGCTGCGCCACAGGGGGCGGGGCTTGTTCAGGAAAGCGCGGGCTTTTTTCCCGCACCAAAAGGGGGGGGGGGGAGGGGGATGGAGGAAGGTAAGGAGGAGGAGAGACTCCCACACGGGGGAGTTCCTGGAGCAGGCCACAGGCTGCAGGGTTGCTGGGAGAGGTGAGTGCATATTTAAAAGATACTTCAGTTCCTGGAGCAGGCCACAGGCTGTAGGGTTGCTGGGAGAGGTGAGTGCATATTTAAAAGAGACTTCAGTTCCTGGAGCAGGCCACAGGCTGCATGGTTGCTGGGAGAGGTGAGTGCATATTTAAAAGAGACTTCAGTTCCTGGAGCAGGCCACAGGCTGCAGGGTTGCTGGGAGAGGTGAGTGCATATTTAAAAGAGACTTCAGTTCCTGGAGCAGGCCACAGGCTGCAGGGTTGCTGGGAGAGGTGAGTGCATATTTAAAAGTGCTTAGTTTACAGGTCGAGTGGCAGTTGGAGACTTCACTTCCTGGAGCGGGCCTATTGGCTCATTGGAAATCAGGCAGGGTACAAAAGGTGTGGCAGGAGTGCCTTTAGTCGCGGAGTGCTGATTGGAACAGAGTGCATCTGAGTTTAGGTGAGTGACTGAGTGCTGATTGGAACAGAGTGCATCTGAGTTTAGGTGAGTGACTGAGTTCGGGTGAGTGACGAGAGAGGGCTATGTTTTTGTTGGTGTTCGGATTTATCCTTGAGGTTCTATAAAAAAAACATTTTTTTTAAAATTATTTAAATTATTGAACTAGTTGAATATGGCTGGACAGGTGATGTGCTGTTGCTGTATGATGATGGAACTGGTGGATCCCATTGAGACCGTCAGTGACCACATCTGCAGCAAGTGTTGGCTGCTCGGGGAACTTCGGCTCAGAATTGATGAGCTGGAGACCGAGCTGCACACACTGCGGCACATCAGGGAGGGGGAAAATTACCTGGACGCTTTGTTTCAGGAGGCAGTCACACCCGGTAGAATAAGTGCTGTTAATTCGGTCAGTGGGCAGGGACAGAGTGGTGTGACTGCAAGGGAGGCAGGTAGGGTGTGTGGTGATACACCACTGTACTCCCCTACCATTGTACATAGTATGTAATAGTTGTGTGTAACGTGGCCCTGTAATACTGTGTATTGTACTGTAGCTCTGCAGAGGTTCGGTCACTGGTAGGTAACCTGACCTGGCCACGGAGAGCTCCGCCTTAGCCACTCCCCCGGGAGTTACATATAAGAACCCTCTTCTGGGACCGGCCCCATTCTGTCTGGGGTCGTCTGTGTCGGGTAAGCCTCCCATGTAGTATATTAAAGCCTTAGTTAAAGTCTCACATGTCTTTGTGGTTCTTGACGCTTAGTGCATCAGGGGGATCCTGAGTTTGGGAGTTGAGGAGCCTCAGCCCTTGACCTTGTCCAACGGGTATGAGGTACTTGCTCCCTGTGTAGATGAGGAAGAGAGCTGTAGGGAGGATGCGTTGACTGACCACTGCACCGTGGTACAGGAAGCCATTGAAGAGGGGGGAGCAAAAAGACAAGTGGTAGTTGTAGGGGATTCTATAATTAGGGGGATTGATGGCATCCTTTGTAAACCAGATTGTGAGTCCCGCATGGTATGTTGCCTGCCCGGTGCCAGGGTGAGGGACATCTCTGATCGACTTGAAAGGATTTTGGAGAGGGAGGGGGAGGATCCAGTTGTTGTGGTCCACGTTGGGACTAACAACATAGGTAAGACTAGGAAAGAGGACCTGTTTGGGGATTATCAAACACTAGGGACTAAATTAAAGAACAGGTCCACCAGGGTTATAATCTCTGGATTACTACCCAAGCCACGTGCCAATTGGCATAGGGTTAAGAAAATTAGGGAAGTTAACACGTGGCTAAAGGAGTGGTGCGGGAAAGAGGGATTCCATTTCATGGGGCATTGGCATCAGTACTGGGGCAGGAGAGACCTGTACCGTTGGGACGGTCTTCACCTGAACCATTCTGGGACCAGTGTTCTAGCGAATAGGATAAATAGGTTGGTCACGAGGACTTTAAACTAGCAAGTTGGGGGGAAGGGAAGGGTAAAGCTATGGACAGTATAATGGTTAATGGAGAGCAAGGCAGCAGGTTACGTGACAGGTTATTATGTAGAGATATGGGTTCAATGACAAGGAAAATTAGGAGAAAGGGTAAGAGGAAAAATAATTTGCGAAAAGTTACTGATCGAGGTGTTAGGATTCATAACAAAGACATAAAAAACAGCATAAGTGTACTTTACCTGAATGCTCGTAGTATACGGAATAAGGTGAATGAGTTGATGGCGCAAATCATCGTGAATGACTATGATTTAGTGGCCATTACTGAAACATGGTTAAAAGATGGTCAGGACTGGGAGTTAAATATCCAAGGGTATCAGACTATACGAAAGGATAGAATGGACGGTAAGGGCGGTGGTGTAGCTTTGTTGTTTAAGGATGGCATCCGGGCAATAGTAAGGGATGATATTGGTGCTATGGAGGACAAGGTTGAATCAATTTGGGTGGAAATCAGGAATAGTAAGGCGAAAAGGTCACTGATAGGAGTAGTCTATAGGCCACCAAATAGTAACAGGATGGTAGGGCAGGCAATAAGCAAAGAAATAACAGATGCATGTAGAAATGGTACAGCGGTTATCATGGGAGATTTTAATCTGCATGTCGATTGGTTTAACCAAGTTGGTAAAGGCAGCCTTGAGGAGGAGTTTATAGAATGTGTCCGGGATAATATCCTGGAACAGTATGTAATGGAACCTACAAGGGAACAAGCGGTCCTGGATCTGGTCCTGTGTAATGAGGCAGGATTGCTTAATGATCTCATAGTTCGGGATCCTCTTGGAAGGAGCGACCACAATATGGTGGAATTTAAAATACAGTTGGAGGATGACAAGGTAAAATCAAACACTCGTGTTTTGTGCTTAAACAAAGGCGATTACAATGGGATGAGAGAAGAACTAGCTAAGGTAGACTGAGAGCAAAGACTTCATGGTGAAGCAGTTGAGGAACAGTGGAGAACCTTCCGAGCAATCTTTCACAGTGTTCAGGAAAGGTTCATACCGACAAAAAAGAAAGACGGTAGAAAGGGGAAAAATCGACCGTGGATATCTAAGGAGGTGAGGGAGAGTATCAAATTTAAGGAAAAAACATACAAAGTGGCAAAAATTAGTGGGAGACTAGAGGACTGGGAAGTCTTTAGGGGACAACAGAAAGCTACTAAAAAAGCTATAAAGAAGAGTAAGGTAGACTATGAAAGTAAACTTGCTCAGAACATAAAAGCAGATAGTAAAAGCTTCTACAAATATATAAGACAAAAAAGAGTGGCTAAGGTAAATATTGGTCCTTTGGAAGATGAGAAGGGAGATTTAATAATAGGAGACGGGGAAATGGCTGAGGAGCTGAACAGGTTTTTTGGGTCAGTCTTCACAGTGGAAGACACAAATAACATGCCAGTGACTGATGGAAATAAAGATATGATAGGTGAGGACCTTGAGATGATTGTAATCACTAAGGAGGCAGTATTGGGCAAGCTAATGGGGCTAAAGGTGGACAAGTCTCCTGGCTCTGATGGGATGCATCCCAGAGTGTTAAAAGAGATACCTAGGGAAATTGTAAACGCACGAGCGATAATTTATCAAAATTCACTAGTCCCAGAGGATTGGAAAGTAGCAAACATGACACCACTGTTTAAAAAAGGAGGTCGGCAGAAAGCGGGTAATTATAGGCCGGTAAGCTTAACTTCGGTTGTAGGGAAAATGCTGGAATCTATCATTAAGGAGGAAATAGCGGGGCACCTGGAGGGAAATTGTCCCATTGGGCAGAGGTAGCATGGGTTCATAAAGGGTAGGTCGTGTCTGACTAATTTGGTAGAATTTTTTGAGGACGTTACCAGTGCAGTAGATAACGGGGAGCCAATGGATGTGGTATATCTGGATTTCCAGAAAGCTTTTGACAAGGTGCCACACAGATGGTTGCTGCATAAACTGAAGATGCATGGCATTGAGGGTAAAGTGGTAGCATGGGTAGAGGATTGGTTAACTAACAGAAAGCAGAGAGTGGGGATAAATGGGTGTTTCTCTGGTTGGCAACCTGTAACTGGTGGGGTCCCTCAAGGATCAGTGTTGGGCACGCAGTTGTTCACAATTTACATAGATGATTTGGAGTTGGGGACCAAGTGCAATGTGGCAAAGTTTGCAGACGACACTAAGATGAGTGGTAAAGCAAAAAGTACAGAGGATACCGGATGTCTGCAGAAGGGTTTGGATAGGTTAGGTGAATGGGCTAGGGTCTGGCAGATGGAATTTAATGTTGCCAAGTGTGAGGCTATCCATTTTGGGAGGAATAACAGCAGAATGGATTATTATTTAAACGGTAAGATTTTAAAACATGCTGCTGTGCAGAGAGACCTGGGTGTGCTGGTGCACGAGTCGCAAAAAGTTGGTGTGCAGGTGCAACAGTGATTAATAAGGCTAATCGAGTTTTGTCTTTCATTGCTAGAGGGATGGAGTTCAAGACTAGGGAGGTTATGCTGCAATTGTATAAGGTGTTGGTGAGGCCACATCTGGAGCATTGTGTTCAGTTTTGGTCTCCTTACCTGAGAAAGGACATATTGGCACTGGAGGGAGTGCAGAGGAGATTCACTAGGTTGATCCCAGAGTTGAGGGGATTAGATTATGACGAGAGGTTGAGTAGACTGGGACTGTACTCATTGGAGTTTAGAAGGATGCAGGGGGATCTTATTGAAACATATAAAATTATGAAGGGAATAGATAGGATAGATGCGGGCAGGTTGTTTCCACTGGTCGGGGAAAGCAGAACTAGGGGGCATAGCCTCAAAATAAGGGGAAGTAGATTTAGGACCGAGTTTAGGAGGAACTTCTTCACCCAAAGGGTTGTGAATCTCTGGAATTCCTTGCCCAGTGAAGCAGTTGAGGCTCCTTCTTTAAACGTTTTTAAGAAAAAGATAGATACTTTTCTGAAGAATAAAGGGATTTGGGGATATGGTGTACGGGCCGGAGAGTGGAGCTGAGTCCACAAAGATCAGCCATGATCTCATTGAATGGCGGAGCAGGCTCGAGGGGCCAGATGGCCTACTCCTGTTCCTAGTTCTTATGTACTTATGTTCTTATTATCAACGGGAAGCCGGGGTCAGCAGAGGTCAGCTGACTCACGGAAGTAATATGGGGGGAGCAAAAGTGCTAGATGTGGATCTAGCAGGAGGGGGGGGATTCTAGGGTTGCTGGGTAACCCCCCAATCCGGCTGATCACGTGGAATGTGAGAGGCCTAAATGGGCCGGTTAAGAGGGCCCGAGTGTTCGCGCACCTAAAGGGACTGAAGGCAGATGTGGCCATGCTTCAGGAGACACATCTGAAGGTGGCAGATCAGGTCAGGTTAAGGAAGGGATGGGTGGGACAGGTGTTCCATTCAGGGCTGGATGCGAAGAATAGAGGGGTGGCAATACTGGTGGGAAAGCGGGTGTCATTTGAGCCCAAGAACATAGTAGCGGACAAGGGAGGCCGATACGTGATGGTGACTGGTAGGTTGCAGGGGACGGAGGTGGTACTGGTGAATGTATATGCCCCAAACTGGGACAATGCTGGATTCATGAAACGGATGTTGGGGTGTATTCTGGACCTGGAGCTTGATAATGGGTGGGGATTTTAACACGGTGCTGGACCCATCATTAGATCGTTCCAGATCTAGGATGGGGAGGAGGCCGGCTGCGGCCAAGGTGCTTAAGGGGTTTATGGATCAGATGGGGGGAGTAGATCCGTGGACATTTGCCAAACCTTTGGCCAGAGAATTTTCTTTTTTCTCCCAGGTACATAAGGCCTACTCCCGGATAGATTTTTTTGTTTTGTGCAGGGCACTGATCCAGAAAGTGGAGGGAACGGAGTATTCGGCCATAGCCATTTCAGACCATGCCCCGCATTGGGTGGAGCTGGAGCTGTGGGAGGAGAGGGACCAACGCCCGTTGTGGAGGTTGGATGTGGGACTGCTGGCAGACGAGGGAGGGTGCGGGGGTGTATTGAAAGATATCTGGAGGCTAACGACAATGGGGAGGTGCAGGTGGGAGTAGTATGGGAGGCGCTGAAGGCGGTGGTCAGGGGAGAGTTCATCTCCATCAGGGCTCACAGGGTGAAGAGCGAGGGCAGGGAAAGGGAGAGGTTAGTGGGGGAGATTTTAAGGGTGGGCAGGAGCTATGCAG
The DNA here is from genome assembly GCF_047496885.1 of Scyliorhinus torazame. Taxonomy (NCBI): domain Eukaryota; kingdom Metazoa; phylum Chordata; class Chondrichthyes; order Carcharhiniformes; family Scyliorhinidae; genus Scyliorhinus; species Scyliorhinus torazame. The sequence continues at coordinate 301,045,445 of NC_092711.1, read as the reverse complement.
AGGCTCCGGATGAGGGACTACTCAGGGAGAGACGAAGTCTCCAGACGGAGTTCGACCTGTTGACCACAGGGAAGGCAGAGGCACAGTGGAGGAAGGCACAGGGGGCGATATATGAATATGGGGAGAAGGCGAGCCGGATGCTGGCACACCAGCTCCGTAAGAGGATGGCAGCGAGGGAAATAGGTGGAGTCAAAGATGGCAGGGGAACCACGGTGCGGAGTGCTGGGAAAGTGAATGAGGCTTTTAAGGCCTTTTACGAGGCACTGTATAGGTCCCAGCCCTTCGGGGGAAAAGAGGGGATGCGGCGATTCTTGGATCAGTTGAGGTCCCCAAGGGTGGAGGTGCAGGAGGTGGCTGGTCTGGGGGCGCCAATTGGGGAGGAGGAGCTGGTTAAAAGACTGGGGAGCATGCAGGCAGGGAAGGCCCCGGGGCCGGATGGGTTCCCGGTGGAGTTCTACAGGAAGTATGTAGATCTGTTAGCCCCGTTGCTGGTAAGGACCTTCAATGAATCAAGGGAGGGGGGGACCCTGCCCCCGACAATGTCGGAGGCGACGATCTCTTTGATCTTAAAGCGGGATAAGGACCCACTGCAATGTGGGTCATATAGACCGATCTTGCTCCTTAATGTAGATGCTAAGTTGCTGGCAAAAATGTTGGCCATGAGGATTGAGGACTGTGTTCTGGGGGTGATTCACGAGGACCAGATGGGATTCGTAAAGGGTAAGCAGTTCAACACTAATGTGCGAAGGCTCTTAAATGTGATAATGATGCCATCGGTGGAGGGAGAAGCAGAGATAGTGACAGCCATGGACGCGGAGAAAGCCTTTGATCGGGTAGAGTGGGAGTATCTCTGGGAAGTGTTGAGGCGGGTTGGGTTCGGAGGAGGGTTTATTAGTTGGGTTAAGCTCCTGTATAAAGCCCCGGTGGCGAATGTTGTCACGAACCGGCGGAGGTCGGAGTATTTCCGGCTGTATCGAGGGACGAGGCAGGGGTGCCCCCTGTCCCCTCTGCTGTTCGCATTAGCAATTGAACCTTTGGCCATGGCGTTACGGGAGTCGGGGAAATGGAAGGGGGTGGATCGAGGGGGAGAGGAACATCGAGTGTCGCTGTATGCAGACGACCTGTTGCTGTATGTGACCGATCCAGTGGAGGGGATGGTTGAGGTAATGCTGATTCTACGGGAGTTTGGAGACTTTTCGGGCTATAAGCTCAATGTGGGAAAGAGTGAGCTCTTTGTGATCCATCCGGGGGGATCAGGGAAGAGGGATAGAGGACCTACCGTTGAGGAGGGTGGAAATGAGCTCTCGATATTTGGGGATTCAGGTAGCTAGGAGTTGGGGGGCACTGCATAAACTCAATTTGACGCGATTGGTGAAACAGATGGAGGAGGATTTTAAAAGGTGGGACATGTTGCCACTCTCGCTGGCGGGTAGGGTACAGTCGGTTAAAATGGTGGTCCTCCTGAGATTTCTTTTTGTATTCCAATGCCTCCCAATTGTGATTACTAAGGCCTTTTTTAAGAGGGTAAGCAGGAGCATTACGGGATTTGTGTGGGCGAGCAAGACCCTGCGGGTAAGGAGGGAGTTCTTGAAGCGTAGCAGAGATAGAGGAGGGTTGGCATTGCCGAATCTGGGTGGTTATTATTGGGCAGCCAACGTGGCAATGATCCGTAAGTGGGTGATGGAGGGAGAGAGGGCGGCGTGGAAGAGGTTGGACATGGCGTCCTGCAAAGGAACGAGCCTGGGGGCGCTGGTGGCGGCACCACTGCCGCTCTCGCCGACAAGGTATACCACGAGCCCGGTGGTGGCGGCAACGCTAAAGATCTGGGGGCAGTGGAGGCGGCACAGGGGTGCGACGGCAGCCTCGGTGTGGTCCCCGATCAGAGACAACCATTGGTTTGTCCCAGGAAGGATGGATGGGGGATTTCAGAGCTGGCATCGGGTAGGGATTAGAAGAATGGGGGACCTGTTCATTGACGGGACGTTTGCGAGCTTAGGGGCGCTGGAGGAGAAGTTTGGGCTACCCCTGGGAAACGCTTTCAGGTACATGCAAGTGAGGGCGTTTGTGAGGTGGCAGGTGAGGGAATTTCCACTCCTCCCGGCACAGGGGATTCAAGATAGGGTGATCTCGGGCGTATGTGTCGGGGAGGGCAAGGTGTCGGCGATATACCAGGAGATGAAAGAAGAGGGGGAGGCTTTGGTAGAGGAGCTGAAGGGTAAATGGGAGGAGGAGTTGGGGGAGGAGATTGAGGAGGGGCTATGGGCTGGTGCCCTAAGTAGGGTTAATTCCTCTTCCTCGTGTGCCAGGCTTAGCCTGATACAATTTAAGGTGGTTCATAGAGCGCATATGCCGGGGGCGAGGCTGAGTAGGTTCTTTGGGGTGGAGGACAGATGTGGGAGGTGCTCAGGAAGTCCGGCGAACCATGTCCATATGTTTTGGTCATGCCCGGCACTGGAGGTGTTCTGGAGGGGAGTGGCGGGAACAATATCTAAGGTGGTGAAAGTCCGGGTCAAGCCAAGCTGGGGGCTAGCACTATTTGGAGTAGTGGACGAGCCGGGAGTGCAGGAGGCGAAAGAGGCCGGTATTCTGGCCTTTGCATCCCGAGTAGCCCGGCGAAGGATCTTGCTAATGTGGAAGGAGGCGAAGCCCCCCAGCGTGGAGGCCTGGATAAATGATATGGCTGGGTTTATCAAGTTGGAAAGGATAAAGTTTGCCTTGAGAGGGTCTGCGCAGGGGTTCTACAGGCAGTGGCAACCGTTCCTAGATCATCTCGCGGAGCATTAGAGGAAGGTCGGACAGCAGCAACAGCAACCCAGAGGGGGGAGGGGAGGGGGGAACATCGTTCGTGTGGGGGGGGGGGGGGGAAGGGAAGGGGGGGGAGGGAAGGGGGGGAGGGGGTTCCTGTGGGGGGCATGTGAGCAAGAAAGCACATGAATGATCCGGAAACTGTCATGTACGGGAAGAATCCAATGTACAAAGTTCTGTATTTTATTGACTTGCCACGTTCATGTCTTGCCACGCGAGTTCTTTTTCTTTTCTGGAGTGGGGGGGGGGGGTTCGTTTGTAAGGTGGAAAATATTGTTATTGAAAAATTCTTAATAAAAATATATTTAAAAAAAAAAGAAATGGCTGATGAAATTCAACGTGGGCAAGTGCGAGGTCTTGCACTTTGGAAAAAAGAATAGAGGCATGGACTATTTTCTAAACGGTGACAAAATTCATACTAGTGAAGTGCAAAGGGACTTGGGAGTCCTAGTCCAGGATTCTCTGAAGGTAAACTTGCAGGTTGAGTCCGTAATTAAGAAAGCAAATGCAATGTTGTCATTTATCTCAAGAGGCTTGGAATATAAAAGCAGGGATGTACTTCTGAAGCTTTATAAAGCACTAGTTAGGCCCCATTTAGAATACTGTGAGCAATTTTGGGCCCCACACCTCAGGAAGGACATACTGGCACTGGAGCGGGTCCAGCGGAGATTCACACGGATGATCCCAGGAATGGTAGGCCTAACATACGATGAACGTCTGAGGTACTGGGATTATATTCATTGGAGTTTAGGAGGTTGAGGGGAGATCTAATATAAACTTACAAGATAATGAATGGCTTAGATAGGGTGAACATGGGGAAGTTGTTTCCATTAGGGGAGACTAGGACCCAGGGGCACAGCCTTAGAATAAAAGGGAGTCACTTTAGAACAGAGATGAGGAGAAATTTCGTCAGCCAGAGAGTTGTTGGTCTGTGGAATTCATTGCCACAGAGGGCGGTGGAGGTCAAGACGTTGAGTGGCTTTAAGACAGAAGTTGATAAATTCTCGAGGAATTAAGGGCTATGGAGAGAGAGCGGGTAAATGGAGTTGAAATCAGCCATGATTGAATGGTGGAGTGTCCTATGTCTTATGGTCTTATAGGCTGGTGAGCCTTACGTCAGTGGTAGGGAAATTATTGGCGAGGATTCTTCGAGGCAGGATTTACTCCCACTTGGAAATAAGTGGACATATTAGCGAGAGGCAACATGGTTTTGTGAAGGGGAGGTTGTGTCTCACCAACTTGATCGGGTTTTTCGAGGAAGTGACGAAGATGATTGATGAGGATAGGGCAGTGGAAGTTATTTACATGGACTTCAGTAAGGCCTTTGACAAGGTTCCTCATGGCAGACTGGTACAGAAGGTGAAGTTGCACGGGATCAGAGGTGAGCTGGCAAGATGGATATAGAACTGGCTCGGTCATAGAAGACAGAGGGTAGCAGTGGAAACGTGTGTTTCTGAATGGAGGGCTGCGACTAGTGGCGTCCCTCAGGGATCAGTGCTGGGAACCTTGCTGTTTGTAATATATATAAATGATTTGGAGGAAAATGTAATTGGTTTGATTAGTAAGTTTGCGGACGACGCAAAGGTTGCTGGAATTGTGGATAACAATGAGGACTGTCAGAGGATACAGCAGGATATAGATCAGTTGGAGAATTGGGCGGAGAGATGGCAGATGGGGTTTAATCCAGACAAATGTGAGGCAATCCATCTTGGAAAGTCTAATACAGGTGGGAAATATACAGTAAATGGCAGAAGCTTTAAGAGTATTAATAGGCAGAGAGATCTGGGTGTACGAGTTCACAGGTCATTTAAAGTGGCAACGCAGGTGGAGAAGATAGTCAAGAAGGCATACGGCATGCTTGCCTTCATCAGTCGGGGCATTGAGTTTAAAAATTGGCAAATCATGTTGCAGCTTTATAGAACCTTAGTTAGGCCGCACTTGGAATATAGTGTTCAATTCTGGTCGCCACACTACCAGAAAGATGTGGAGGCTTTGGCGAGGGTACAGAAAAGACTTACCAGGATGTTGTCTGGTATGGAGGGAATTAGCTATGAGGAGAGGTTGGAGAACTTGGTTTGTTCTCACTGGAACAACGGAGGTTGAGGGGCAACCTGATAGAAGTCTACAAGATTATGAGGGGCATGGACAGAGTGGATAGTCAGAAGCTTTTTCCCAGAGTGGAAGAGTCAATTACTCAGGGGCATAGGTTTAAGGTGCGAGGGGCAAGATTTAAAGGAGATGGACGAGGCACGATTTTTACACAGTAGGTGGTGGGAGCCTGGAACTCGCTGCCGGGGGAGGTAGTGGAAGCCGATATGATAGTAACTTTTAGGGGGCTTCTTGACAAATACATGAATAGGATGGGAATAGAGGGATATGGACCCCGGAAGAGTAGGGGGTTTTAGTTCAGATGGGCAGCTTGGTCGGTGCAGGCTTGGAGGGCCGAAGGACCTGTTCCTGTGCTGTAACTTTCTTTGTTCTTTTTTCTTTGGAATGGCAACTGCTCAGCGCAAGACCGTAAGACACTACAGAGGGCCGTGAATAAAGCCGAGTCCATCATGCAAACCCGCCTCCCATTCATTGATTCTGTCTACACCTCCCGCTGCCTTGGAAAAGCGGGCAGCAGAATCAAAGACTTCTCCCTCCCAGGTTATTCTCTCTTCCAACCTCTTCCATAGGGCAGAAGGTACAGAAGTCTGAACCAACAGATTCAAAAACAGCTTCTTCCCCATGATTACCAGACTGCTGAATGGCCCTTTTATGGACTGAACTGATCTCTCTTCACATCTTCTCTACTGTTGTAGCACTATACTCCATATGTTTCTTCCGATGTCTATGTATTTATATTGTGTGGTAGCATAGTGGTTAGCACCATGGCTTCACAGCGCCAGGGTCCCAAGTTTGATTCCTGGCTTTGGTCACCATCCGTGCAGAGTCTGCACGTTCTCCCCGTGTCTGGATGGGTTTCCTCCGGGTACTCCGGTTTCCTCCCACAAGTCCCGAAAGATGTGCTATTAGGTCATTTGGACATTCTGAATTCTCCCTCAGTGTACCCGAACAGGTGCCAGAATGTGACGATGAGGGGATTTTCACAGTAACTTCATTGCAGTGTTAATGTAAGCCTACTTGTGACAATAAAGATTACTATGTTTTTTATGTATGGAACGATCTGCCTGGATGGTGAGCAGAACAGTACTTTTCACTGTTCCTTGGTACACATGTCAATAAATCTAAATCTAATCTAACAGTCCAACAAGTCTTGATTTCAGCAGGAGTTGAATGCGCCCTACATCTCCCAAACAAATTACTTTTAAATGTTTACTGTTGTATTGTGGGAACCAGAGCAACCACAGCAAGATCCCACAAACAACAGTGGGGTAATGAGCAGATCGTATATTTCAGTGATGTTGGTTGAGGAATAATATTGGCCGAGATGCCAGTAAACTCCTTTGCTTTTACAAAACAGTTTTGTGGGATAGTTGGCTTCCAACGAAGTCGGCAAAACAGGCTTCAAGTGTCAGCTGTGGCTCTGTGGGCAACACTTTTGTCTTCTGAGTCAAAAGGCTATGGGTTGAAGTCTCACAAGAATTGAGCACCAACATCAAGGGTGACACTCCAGAGTAATACTGAGGGTTTGCTGCACTGCCAGAGATCTTGGGCGAGATCTACCAGCCTCGTTATCCCCGAAAGGCAGCGCAGCGCAACCAGTAGGTGCCGGGTGATCCCTCTTTAGGGATCTAGCCGGCTCGCCATGCCTCGCGAGATCTAATCCAAGACGTTGCAATGTAAATCCTGCCCAGGTGCTTGCCCTCTGGGCAGGGTGGCACCCTGGCACTGCCAGTGCCACCTTGGCAGTGCCAGCCTGCCACCAGGTGGTACTGCCAGCTGACAGGGGCACTGGTAGGGTGCCATGCTGGACTGCCAGGGTGCCAAACTGGCATTTTTCCCATGCTGCGGATTGGGCTGGGGGTGCTTGTGGGGATGCGGGTGGCCTGAGGACCCCCTTATCGGTGAGTTGGGGCTTGGGGGAGGTGTTTTGAGGGTCGTGTCGGGGGGGGGGGGGGGTCGAGAGATCAGGACAGCATTTAAAAATGGCAGACCATCCCTGCCTGCACTGAGGAGTTCCAGCGAACGGAGTTCCTCAGTGCAGCAAATGGGACTAAGAGCGGCATCGGCCGTGCACACCCGGCTAATTGCGCGCTATGGGACTCTGTTCCCATTCGGATAGATCGAACCTCCTGGGCTGGATTCTCTGCCCCGCCGCGCCACATTTCTGTTTCACCCCGCTGGCGGGATGCTCCTTTATGCCAGCTCGTCAATGGGGTTTCCTATTATGGGGCAGCCCCACGCCATAGGGAAACCTCCGGGCTGCCGGCAAAACGGAGCATGCCACCGGCGGAGAATCCAGCCCCCTGACTTTCAGATAAGAATCAAAACAGTGGTACCATCTACAAACTCTGGATATAAAAGGTCACATGGCACTAATTCACAGAAGAGCCAAGGAGGCGGCTCATTGCCTCCTGAACAATGTTTAGCTCCAGCTCATAAAAAATATTACTTGGCCATTATCATGTTGCTGTTTTGTGAGAGCTTGCTGTGCACACAGTTAGCTGCCTTGTTTCCTGCAGTACAACACTGATTATGGGCGTGATCTAACAGAAAATGTTTCTAAGTGTCATTTGTGGCGATTTTTGCTGGGGGTTTTCCACTGGCTCTGCTGGTAGGTTCTATTAACCACACAGTCACTTTTCTGGACTCCGGGGAGATTCCCTCCAGGTTGGCGTACACTTTGAATTATTTTCATCAGCGGGGAGCTGAGCATGCTGGCCAGACCGGCTCCTCAGAGACCGGGCCGGCATTTTGAAAGGGTGCTCCAAACTCTAAGTCAGCTTCACATCCCCCACCCAATAGCATGTCACCCCCACATATATGGGCAGTACCCCCCACCCCCCAAATGAGGGCACCCCTCCCCTTCAGGCCCTCCCCGCACACCCTTACACCCCCCCCCTTCTATGGCCACCCCCACAATCTCCCAGAAGCCCTTTCTTACCTGTCCTGCAGCCCCACCCTTCATATCCCCTCCACCCTTTCATGAGCATGGAACTCTCAGGTCTTGACCCTTGGCAGTGCCACCCTGGCACCCTTGCACTGCCACCCTGGCAGTGCTCCTGCCATCTTGGCAATGCCATCTGGGCATCTTGGCAGTACTAAAGTTCCTATGTTCCAGGGAAAGGTCAAGGGGCCTCCCTGCCCTCTTCCTGACCACCCAGGGGCCTTCAAAGGCTTGGGAGAACCCTAGGGTGCTGTTAAGCCTGGTCCATTTTTATGTGGATTTTATTGGTCGGCACCCGGTTGCGGCCTCCCCGGGGAGGACAGTAGATGCCGGGAGGCCGGTAGATCACTGGTGGGTAGGCCTACCCAGATTTCGCGAGGCATACTGACTGCTGGGATGTCCCCAGGAGGCTTCATCCAGCCACATGTGCTCTTGCTTGAGCGCGAAGAGACCAGTAGATCGCACCCTACATTTTAAAACTACTTGATTGGCTGAGAAACACTTGGAGATGTCTAGCAGTTGTGAAAGGCACTAATATAAATGCAAGTCTTTTTGGATTAAAATTTATGGTTTCAAGAAGCTTTGATTTCATGACACTGTGGATTTGTGCCCACAAAGAATCAGTTCAAAATTGCCCTAAAACTGTCATAATCGTGTACACCTTCGGCAACTCAAATCTCTCCCGCAGCTCTTCCAGACCTGCAAACCTCTCTTCCGGACCTGCAAAACTCTCACCCTCACCAGCCCCACCTCCTCCACTTCCCATACATGCCATCCATCTCCCCCAGCTTAAACATATGGTTTCCACACACCTGCGTCAGCACCGACATCCCCTCCATCCTCAAGTGTCTCCTCAGCTGGCTCTACACCCTGATCGTACCACCAGGCTTATCGTGTACCTCCCTGGAACCAGCGGAAGCAATCACCATCACTATGGTCCTCAAGCTGGACCCCCTACAGGACTCCTCCTCCATCCTTACCAATTCTAACCCCTCTCCTTCCCACCACCGTCTCACCTTCTCTACATTTGCCACCTAGTAGTAATGCAGCAGGTTTGGGAGCACCAGCCCCCCTTTTTACTTCTGCAACAGGGCCCTCTTTACTCTTGGTACCTTCCTCACCCATACAAACTCCGAGATCACTACCTCCAATTTCAGGAAAAAAGTCTTAGAGATAAAGATTGGGAGGGCCTGGAGTACCGACAGAACCTTCGCAGCACATTAATTTTAACCACCTGGACCCTTCCTTCCAATCTCAGACGCGGTGTATCCCACCTCCTAAAATCCCCCCTAACCTCATCCATCAATGTTATGAGGTTCCACTTGTGCATTGTCGCCCACTCCTCCATCACCTGGACCCCTTGTCAACCCTAAATGGCAACACCCCCAGGTTGACTCCCCAATCCATTGCATTCACTGGGAACAACTCACTCTTCCCGACATTTAACTTATGTCCCGAGAAGGCCCCAAACCTCTGCAGTATGTCCATAATTAGCCCCATACTCTCCAACGGATCCTACATAAACAGCAACAGGTTGTTCACATACAGTGACACCGGGTGTTGCCTACTCCCCCTCACGATCGCCTGCCACTCCACTGACCCCCTAACGGCCATCGCCAAGGGCACTATCGCCAGCACGAACAGCAGCGGCGATAGCGAGCACCGCTGCCTCGTTCCCCTATGCAACCCAAAACTCTGTACATTTATCTCAGTTGTCCGTACAATTGCCACCAGGACCACATACAACAGACGCAACTACGCCACAAACTTCGGGCCAAACCCAAACCTTCCCAAGATCCCGAACAGGTACCGCCACTCCACCTGATTGAAAGCCTCATCCATAGAGACCACTACCTATGGTACCCACCCCACCGACGGGGTCATAATCACATTTAGCAGCCTCCTGATGTTACTCGAGAGTTGCCTGTGGTTTACAAAACCTGTTTTGACCCTTGGCAGTTTGGTCCTCAGCGACCACCCCTGATAAACACCCCTCCATCCTCCCCGCCACTAACCTGGCCAGCACTTTCACATCCGTGTTTAGCAGTGAGGTAGGCCTATATGACCCACACTCCAGCAGGTCCTTCCCCTTCTTCGGGATTAATGTAATTGATGCTGTGTCAATGTCTCCGGCAACTCCCCCTTTTCCAAGGCCTCGCTAAACATCCCAACTCCATCACAAACTCCTTATACAACTCCACCAGGTAGCCACCTGGCCCCTGGGCCTTCCCCAACTTCATCCCCCTTATACTATCCATCACCTCCCTCAGCCCCAACAGCTCTTCCAACTTCTGCCTCCTCTCTTCCTCCAGACTTGGGAACTCCAGCCCATCTAATAACTGCCCCATATCTCCCTCCTCACCACCCGGCTTGGCCCTGTACAGCTTCTCATAATACTCCCTAAACGCCTTGTTTATCCTGCCCGGACCTGACACTACCTGCCTCTTCTCTGTCCGCATTTCCCTGGATGACGCCTGCCTGCGTAGCTGATAGACTAGTATATGGCTCGCCTTCTCTCCATATTCATATTGCACCCCCATCGCCCTCCGCAACTGCCCCAGTGCCTTCCCCGTCATCAAACTGTCTCTGTAACCCCACCTTGGTGGGAGTTCTGGAATATTTCCTGTCCACCTCAACTATCTTGTCCAACAACTGTCCATACTCTTCCCTCCTCCTGTCCCTGTGCGCCTTGTACGTGATAACCTCCCCCCGAACCATCGCGTTCAACTCCCAGAACGTGGCCGCCGACACCTCCCCTTTCTGATTCAACTCCATATTATCTCTGATCACCGGCCGCACCTTCTCACAGAACCCCCTTATCCACCAAAAACCTCAAATCTAACCTCCAACCATGGCCTTTGCTCCTGCCTCGAACTAAACCTGATCTCCAGCCAATGCGGCGCATGATCTGAGATCACGATTCCTGCGTACTCCGTCCCCACCAACACCGCTAGGCTCACCACGGAAAAAAAATCAATTCTGGAGTATACCTTATACACGTGCAAAAAGAAGGAATACTCCCCCCTCCCATCTTCCCGGTTTACTTAACCTCCACGGGTCCACCATTCGCATGCGTTCCATAAACCCTCCCAGCTCCTTTGTCATCCTCAACCTTCCCATTGACTTAGGGCTCGACCTATCCACCCTTGGTTCCTCCCCATAATTAACTGATGCGTGTCTCGGTCCGGGATCGTTTCCAGCAACCCCTTCACAAACCCCACATTGTCCCAGTTCTGCGCATATACATTCACTAGCACTACCGGCGTCCCCTCCAGCACCCCGCTCACTAACACATACCTCTCCCCCCCCCCGGATCCCACGCTTCTTTGGACCTTACAAACCCTTTTGCTCAGAAAGATAGTCACCCCCCATGACTTTGAGTCAAACCGTGAGTGAAATATTTGTCCCACCCATCCCTTCTTCAACCTGACCTGATCCTTCACCCAGAGGTGCATCTCCTGCAGAAAGACCACCCCTGCCTTCAAACCCCTCAGGTGCATAAAGACCTGAGACCTCTTACCTCGCCTGTCAGTCCCCGGACATTCCATGTTACGATTCTTACCGGAGGGTTACGCCTCCACTCCCCTCTACCGTCTGCCATCATCCCCTTCCGATTCTACCTCCTTTAATTTCGCCCTATACCGGGCCCATCGAAGATGGTTCCCTTCTCCGCTCATGTCCACGCTCAGTGTCCAACTCTGCCCCATTGCATTTCCCCCTCCCGCCCCTCCCCACTCCTCCCCTCCCACCCCCCACGGCTGCCTCCCCATTTCAATTCCGTTCACCATCATTACCTGCCAGCGTGGCAGCTCCTGCCCGAAGGCCCTTCCTGTATACCCCTCCACCCCTCCCCCACCATTCCCTCCTTGGTCTGCGCAAACGGCTCTTTGGGACCCCACACTCCACCCTCCTCCCACACAAAAAAAAAGACAAATCCAAAATCACAGGTCACCCCCTCCAAAAGAAAAAGCACCACACATGGCGGGGGGGGGGGGGGGGGCAGCAGTTACTCCCTTGCAAATTAATAGCCTCCTGTAAGAAAACAGAAACCCTCCAACCAAATGCCCTCACCCTCCAGCCCCCCACAATATTTGCACCTTCCGACCTCTGCAGATCCATCTCCTCCATCTCCCGTCAACATTGTTCTCCCCCAGTTTATGGTCTCTTATGAAGTCATTGGCTTCTTCTGGCATTTCAAAATTGTAATCCTGACCGTTGAATGTTACTCACAGTTTCACCAGGTACAATACCCCGAACCGAACCTGCCTTCAATATAACACCGTTTTGGCCTTGTTAAATCTAGCACATCTCTTCGCCGTCTACACGCCAACGATTGGTAAATTTGGACCCGGTTCCCCTTCCTTTCGCAGTTCTGCTTCTCCCAGGCCCACCACAGGATCTTTTCTGTCTCCACAAGCTTGTGGAGCTTCAGAATCACCGCCCACGGCGACTCCCCCACTCTTGGATTCTGCCTGAGGGACCTCTGTGCCCTATCCACCTCTGGGGCCTTGTCCGGCGCCCCCTACGCCACCAGCCCTGCTAGTATCTTGAAACGTATCTTGTGGCACTTGTACCTTCCAGACCCTCAGGCAGACGAATGATACAAAGGTTCTGCCTCCTGGACCTATTCTCCCGATCTTCTACCTTTGCCCTCAGCGACTTGCAAAGGTCCCACAGGATCCTCACCTCTGCCTCCAGCCTCACTACCTGGTTCACTTTGATTGAACAGTAACTTCACCATCTCCTGTATCTGCGGAACCTGTGTCTCGAGGCTTTTCTCCACTCGTTCCATCAATCCTCTCAGGGATGCTACTGCTCCCTCAATGGCCTTCAACCAGTCCCCATGCATCTCTTTTGTTTGCTGGCGGAACTCTTTAACTGCTGGAAGGGAGGGTCCAGAGGTGGCAATATTTGAAGTGTTGGAAGATCCAGGAGCCCAGGGGGGAGCGAGGCCGACGTTTTGGCCCTTGCCTCCCTGGTGGTCCGGAGACGGATTTTGCTGGGATGGAGGGACTCGGAGCCTCCAAAGTCGGGGGTGTGAGTCAATGACATGGCAGCGTTTCTTAGACTAGACAAAATAAAGTTCGCCTTAAGGGGTTCATTACAGGGTTCACTCGGAGATGGCAGTCGTTCATCAACTTCTTCAAGGAGAATTGACCGTCAGCAGGAGGGTCGGGGAGAGGGGGGAGGATGGGGGAGGCATGGAAGTGACAAATAAGAGCAGGGAATCTAATGTATGGGTAGTTAGGGTTTAGGGCTCAGGAGAGTTGGTTATGTTATTGTGGGGGTTTTGCATGTGTTGGATCTCTCTGGTGTTTAAAATGTTAAAATTATAAATGCCTCAATAAAATATTTTCTAAAAAATATCATTAACTGCTCCATTTGGGGCTTTCTCACTGGTAACGACCCTTCCCCCTCCACCATCTTCACAATTATTGCTGCACCAAGGTCTCTTCCAGTTCTTTGGCCAGGTCCTTAACTGTTTTTCGCAGGGTCTGGTAGCCAGTAGAAATGCCACTCACGGGGGGGGGTTCTTCCCCTGCACACCTTGTGCTACACTTTCCTGCCGAACCTCCCCCACTTTTGGGTAAAAAGAGCTCAAACCAATGCCTTCGAGCCGGAGCTGCACTGTGTGCGACCACTCACTCCATGCGGAAGTCAGCATAAGAGAGAATCTTGATAAAAACTTGGTTGATAGCTTCACTGAGTCATCATCTCATTTTGGCATGGAAAGAGTCCTTTGTGTCCCATCAAGTCTCTGTCTGCTCTCTTCCATTCCCTCTGTTGCCCACAAGTTTATTTCTCTCATGCGCTCATCCAATTTTCATTTGAAATCATTGAGTGATGGAAGTGATGACAATCATCGGCAGCAAATTCCTGGTCATTACCACTCGCTGAATAAAAAACATCTCTGCTGCATTTCTTGCCCAAAATCTTAAATCCGTGTTCCCAAGTTTTGTACCATCTAATGTGACCAACATTTCTTTGCCTACCCTATCTAAAACTGTCACAATCTTGTACACTTTTATCAAATCTTCCTCCTGCCTTTTTTTGCTTTAAAGAAAACAACCCCAGATTCTCCAACCTAACCTTGTAGCTAAAATTCCTTCTCCCTGGAAGCATTTTGGTAAATCTCTTCTGCACCCTCTCAATATGCTACACGTGGCCTAACCAGAGCTTTATAAAAGTCAGCGTAACTTCTCTGCTTTTGCACTTAACTTCTGTTTTGCTAACTAGTCCCTCAATCTACCCTGCCACCTTCAAAGATCTGTGCAATTGACTCCTCAGGTCTCTCTGTCCCTGAGCAATCTTTCCAACTGTGATGTAAAATCTGTATTGCTTTGTCCCATCCCTTCTGCTAAAATGCATCACCTAACATTTCTCTATTAAATTCCACCTGTCATTGGTCTGCCCAATTCACTAACCTATACATATCTTGATGCAGTCAATTGGTATTATCCTCACTGAGGATGGATGTTATGTTGTTAAAATATTTTGGGGGAAATATTGTGTTATTCTGTAACGAAGGCTGTGTGTCTGTAAATGATATAATTAAACTGGGGAAAGAATGGAGATAGTTTGTCGGGGAGAATTGAGTGATGAAAGGAATAGAGGTATTAAATGCTTGCTTTGTAATGAAGCTAGGGTCAAGTGTATTTATAAGTAAATAAGTGGGAGTTTAGGAATTTGTATTAGGAGATGGGGACTTGGTTTTCCAACTGTGAAATTTTAAAATGGAATAAAGCGTCAACAGCTTGCAAAGGTTTCATCAGTAAAAAAGCAAGGTTTTTGAATTGTATTTGACCCAATAAGGGAAGAAATAGGAAAAACATGACAGACTTTTATAATTTGCAGAAGTTATGTTCAAAGGGGCGCTGAAGACAATGGAATCAAAGACTAAAGGGAAAAAGGATACTTAAAGAAAGATGTTGAGTTGAGTTGTGTTTGTTGTGTGTGGGAAGATATCCTGGAAACAGCTTTGTGCTCAGAGAAGGTGCAAAGTCTGAAGTAGCCATCCAGAAAACCAAGATAGTCTTGGATTTCAGAAAGCAGTCTTGTTTCTGATGTTTCTTGGGTTTCTACAGCAGAGCGAAAGTAAGGCTGAGAGCTTGTATGGTATACCTTTACAATAGTTGCCTTGAGTAATGTTACTGGATTTTAATAGTTAAACATCTATAAGAGAGTATTGCCTGAAAGGTGTTTACTTGTGGGTCTGACCAAGTAGGTTTTTTGGGATGTTTTGTAAGACTATTTTAACTATGTAACTGTAATCTTGTGTGCTATATTATCATCTTGTTAATAAGTCTTTTAATTCTTTAGACTCCCAAAAGTGGTACTGGAATTCTATGTTGCTGAGATCAGTAGATTTCTTCTTGTTTTCGGCATACAGTAAAGGGTTATGGTCCATAAGTCAAGTTTCCCTCTGGGATTTGATTTTCTCAGTGAGTAACATCTGCAGTGGTTATAACATTACCTTCTGCCTTACCTCTAAATTTGGTATCATCAGCAAATTTTGAAATTTTACTCTGCATTCCAATATCCAAGACATTTATATATATATAGCAAAAGAAAGTTATGGTCCGAGCACTACCTCTTTGGTAATGTCACTGACCAACAACCTCCAGTTTAAAAAGCAATCATTTACCCTGACTGGCTGCCTTCTGTCCTTGAGCCAATGTTTTTATTCAAGCTGTCACCAACGCTTCTATTCGCTTAGCCTCAGTTTTGCTAACTAGCCTTTTAATGTGTACTTTGTAAAAAGCTTCCTTAGAATCCATATAAACAACACCTTCTCCACTTTCCCCTCATCAACTTTCTCTGTTCATTCTTTTAAAAAGTTCAATTAGATTTGTCCAGCACACTCCACCTTTTACAAATGTGTGCTGGCTCTCATTAATGAACGCAATCTTCTCCGAGTGCCTGTTAACGTTCTCCCTGATTATTATTCCTAAAACCTTACCCACCACTTATGTGAAACTGACCGGCCTGTGGGACTAAGAATGTCCTTTCACCATTTCTTGAGCAAGCCTATCACATTTGCCACTTTCCAATCTTCTGGCACCCTCCCTATATCTAGGGAGCCCTCCAGCTAACTCCAACCTCACTTGGCCTAGCAAGCTTGGATGCAAGCATTCCAGATCAGGGAACATACATTCTAAACATAGTTAAGCTGTTCCATTCATTCTGCTCATCAGTTTCCCCCCCATCATTACCCCTGTATTGTTTGCTTCTATTTATATTTTGTCAGCAAAGGGCCACCAAAAAGTTGAAAGTTAGGAGGGAAAAAAAAGAATATAAAAACAGATTATAAAAGCTTTTACAAATCAATAAAAAATGAGAGCAGCTTAAGTAAATGTTGGTCCCTTAAAAGCAGAAACAGGAAAAATAATGTTGGAAAGTGAGGAAACAACAGAGACACTGCACAGATATTCTGTCTGTTTTCATAGTGGAAGACCAGTAATAGAGGGTAAATGATGTGGAAAAGACAGTAATAGAGGGTAACCTAGGGGCTAACAAGAACAAAGGAATTAAGAAAATCAATATCAACAGAGAAAATGTACAGGAGAAACTTATGGGGTGACAAGGCTTGCATTTTCAAGTTCCAAAAGAGAGATAGTGGGTGCGTTGGCTTATGATTTTCCAAAATTCCCCAGATTCTGAAATAAACCCAGAAGTTTGGAAGTTAACACTGCTATCAAATGAAAGATGGAGAAAGAAAACAGGGAACTACAGGCTAATTGGAAAAGTGGTGGAATCTATTTATGGAAGTCTTAATAATACACTTTGTTTGATCATATGCTGACTTTCTAAGTCAAACGATTTTGTGAAAGGGAAATTGTGTTTGAAAAATTTAATAGATGCAACTAGTAAGATTGGTAAAAGGGAACCAGTAGAGGTAGTATATCCATATTTTCACAAGGCATTTGGTAAGATTTCACTCAAAAGGTAAGATAAGGACTCATGGATCTGGGGGTAATGTATTAGCATGGATAGAGGATTAGTTAATGGTCAGGAAGCAAAGATTAGGTATAAATGGGGCATTTTCAATCTGACAGGCTGTTGCTAATGGAGTGCACGTGAATGGCTGGGGGCTCAGTCATTTACAATCTATATTAATATTTTAGACAAAGATAAGAGATTAATGGATCTAAATTTACAAACTATGTAAAGCTTGGTAGAAATGTAAGTTGTGAGGAGGACATCAAGGCTGTGAAGAAATATGGACAGGTTAAGAGAGTTGGCAACAATGTGGCAGATGGAGTATAACAGAAGTGTGAGATTATTCACTTTTGTTGTAAGAAAGGTATTGGCCTGTATAGCCCTGGTCAGACTGCAGATACTGGCTGAATGCATCTGCCCGAATTCCAATGTGGTTTCAGAACCGGAAGCCTACAATTGACATGTTCTTCTCAGAAAAATGCCATGAACGAAGGAGGTCACTATGTACTACCTACATCGATCTCACCATGTGAGCAGAGGTGGTCTATTTAAGCTGCCGGAGCAAATTGACTTCCACACTGTTCAGTGTGATCTATTCTTTTCATGCCAACATGAGGAGTAAGGTCAGCTATGACAGGACAACATCGGAACCCTTTGAGATACACAGTGGGGTCAAACAAGGTTGACTTCTGCCACTGACACTCTTTAGCATATCTTTCTCTTTGCTGCTGCCTTACAGGTCTTCTACAAAAAGTGTCTACATACATCCTGGAATTTATGGAAAGCTGTTCAACATTGCTCGATCAACGACAAAGGTGCGCCAAATCCTCATCAGACGTTCCTCATTGCTGAAGATGCCATATTAGCATTCCATAGGGCGGCACGGTAGCACAGTGGTTAGCACTTGCTTTACAACGCCAGGGACCCGGGTTCAATTCCCAGCTTGGGTCACTGTCTGTGCGGAGTCTGCACCTTCTCCCTGTGTCTGCGTGGGTTTCCTCCAGGTGCTCCGGTTTACTCCCACAAGTCCCGAAAGAAGTGCTGTTCGGTGAATTGGACATTCTGAATTCTCTCTCTGTGTACCCGAACGGGCTCCGGAATGTGGCGACTAGGGGATTTTCACAGTAACTTCATTGGAGTGTTAATGTAAACCTACTTGTGACACTAATAAAGATGATTATATTAATATATTGAGGAAGACCTTCAGTGGCAAATGGACAGATTCTCTCCTGCCTGGATACGAGACTCCGGTTGAGGTTGAGCCAATGTTTATACAGGTTTATCATAATTTCCTTGCTTTTGTGCTCTATCCACCTATAAAGTCCAGAATCCTGTGTGCTTTAAGGACTGATTTTGTAACGTGTCTTAATACCTTCAATTATTTGTGTACATATAACCAGGTCACTCTGACCCTGCACCTCATTTAAAACTTATCTTATATTGCCTCTCCCCAATCTTCCGATTAAAATGTATAACTTGATACTTCTCTGCATTAACTCTCATCTCCCAAATGTCTTCCACCTGCCTGCCCAGGTCCATTTGAAGTTTATAAATACCCTCCCCAAAATTTACCATTCTTCCAAGTCAAAAGTTCCAGGGGCGATTCTCCGAGTCCCGCGCCGGGCCGGAGAATCGGCGTAACTGCGCCCCGACTTCGTCGTGCGATTCTCCGAGGTGCAGAGAATCGGCGCCATTTGCGCCAGCGCGTTTGGCGGGCGGCGGCCGCGGGCCGCTGGAATCGGCGGGGCCGCCGATTCTCCGGCCCGGATGGGCCGAGCGGCCGCCCCAATACGACAGAGTCCCGCCGACGCCGTTCACCCCTGGTCGCCGCCGGCGGGAACTCGACGGCGTTCACGATGGCACAAACACTTGGCCTCCATATCGGAGAATCACCCCCTCCATCTTTCCTTTTGTGCTACATTCCAACCAGTGCAGATATTTCTCTTGATTGCCAATGACTGCAATTTTGCTAGGGATCCTTGATGCCACAATTAGTCAACTGCTGCTGTATCGTCAGGTGCAATCACTCTTGTCTCCCTTCTGGCATTCAGCTCTTTTGTCCATGGGAGAACTATGATTAGAATGAGGTGTGAAGCTGAGCGGCTCCAGCAGAATCTAAACCCAGCATCTGTGCGCAGCTGTTGAGAGTGCCCATGGTAGCAGTGTAAATGACACCTTCCATCACTTGGCTGATAATTGAGAGAACGCTAATTGAGCTGGATTGGATTTGTGCTGCTTTTTTTGGATAGGACATAGCTAGGCAATTTCCCACATTGACATGTAGATGCCTGTACAGGAACAGTTTGGTTAAGGGCGTTGCTAGTTCTGGTCAGAAATAATCAGTACTACAGTTGTTGCCAGGATCATTTGTCTTTGCTGAACCTCGGTTATGATATTTCAAAATTTCCTGGCTTCTGTAAAAGTCCAGTGAATTGTGTGGTGACCTACCAGCGCTTAGCTTTTAGACCTGATTATAACTGGCCATTTTAAATTAAAGAATCGGGCACTTTAAAAGAAGCCACAGTCACTCCAGCATACAGCCCCATAGAAATTCGAACTGGCCAAGTTCAAATACACTAAAGGTCAGACAGTCTGACAAGTCAAGTCTGGACCGGGCTTCCGGTTGCGGCTATTTGGAGCTAAGTCGCACATTCGTCAGCTCCCGCAAAAAACGGACTTTTGGGCTCTTTTCAGGGCCCCCAACGGAATTGACGTTTCCCGGTGTGGGAAGGAGAGTACAATAGTTCCCCGACAGTATATGGCTTTTACCAGTAGTGGGGCGACTAAAAAAGTGGTGGTGGACCCGAAGAAGGTGCGAGGGAAGAAGAACAAAATGGCGGCAGGCGGGGACCAGACAGCGTGGAGGCAGTGGGCGCAAGAGCATCAGGAGGTTATCCAGCGCTGCTTCAGAGAGATTAAAGCGGACCTGCTTGAGCCGATGAAGGCTTCTATCGATAAGCTGCTGGAGACACAGACGGCCCAGGGGGTGGCGATCCGCGAAGCCCGACAAAAGATCTCCGACAACGAGGACGAGATCTTGGGCTTGGCGGTAAAGGTGGAGGCGCATGAAGCGCTCCACAAGAAATGGCAGGAGCAGTTCGAGGAGATGGAGAATCGGTCGAGGCGGAAGAACTTACGGATTCTGGGCCTCCCGGAGGGGCTGGAGTGGCCGGACGTGGGGGCCTATGTGGTCACCATGTTAAACTCGCTGATGGGAGCGGGGTCCTTCCAGGGTCCCCTGGAGCTGGAAGGGACCCATAGAGTGCTGGCGAGGAGGCCCAAGGCTAGCGAGCCCCCGCGGGCGGTGCTGGTGCGGTTTCATCGGTTCGCTGATCGGGAGTGTGTGCTCAGATGGGCCAAGAAGGAGAGGAGCAGCAGGTGGGAGAACGCGGAGGTTCGAATATACCAGGACTGGAGGGCGGAGGTGGCGAAGAGGAGGGTCGGGTACAATCGAGCGAAGGCGGTGCTGCACAGGAAGGGGGTGAAGTTTGGCATGTTGCAACCGGCGCGACTGTGGGTCACCTACAAGGACCGTCACCATTATTTTGAGTCTCCGGAGGAGGCGTGGGTCTTTGTTCAGGCCGAGAAGTTGGACACAGATTGAGGGACGGGATGGGTGTTTGGGGATTGCGGTTGATATGTTACTTTTTGAGGGGGGGTCCTTTGCTCTTGTTTTTTTCTTTCTGGTTCGGTGAGGGTGGTTAGGGCGGGTTGGGCACTGTTTTGGTTGGGTTGGTCGGGGGGGCTCTTGGAGGGGGGTAAGCAAATGGAACAGGGGTGGATGGCCGGAAGTGAGATGGGGCCCCGCGGGGGAGGGGGAGGCCCGAGTCGGGGGTGAGGGGACTGGGCCTGTAAAAGGAGCTGCGTCAGAGGTGGCGGGGCCGGGTAGGTGGAAAGCGCGGGCTTTTTCCCGCGCTGAAGACTGGAGAGGGTGGGGAAGCGAGGGTTGTTTCCCGCGCTTGGGATGGAAGGGGAAGGTGGAGAGCCTGCGGATGGGGGATGGAAGACGAGGGTGTGTCGCACAATGGGAGGAATCGAAGGAGAGGCGGGAGTGGCCGGGGTCAGCAGGAGTCAGCTGACTTGCGGAAGTGCATTGGGGGGAGTAAAGCAGCTAGGATGGGTCCTAGTCGGGGTGGGGTTGGGGGAGGGGGGGGATCGAGTTGCTGCTGATATGGTCAAGGGGGAGCTGGAACAAGTGGGGGGGGGGTCGAGACGGGGGTCTGCCGCCGTGGGGAACGGGCCGGGCGTGGAGTGCGGGTGCGTAGCTGGCCGAGGAGGGGTTATGGCTAGTCGGCGGGGGAGGGGGGCGGGTAGCCCCCTGATCCGGCTGATAACCTGGAATGTAAGGGGACTGAATGGGCCGGTTAAGCGGGCCCGCGTGTTCGCGCACCTGAAGGGGCTGAAGGCGGATGTGGTCATGCTCCAGCAGACACAAGTGAAGGTGGCAGACCAAGTAAGATTGAGGAAAGGGTGGGTAGGTCAGGTGTTTCATTCGGGGCTGGATGCCAACAATCGAGGAGTGGCGATCTTGGTGGGAAAGAAGGTGTTGTTCGAGTCGTCGAGCATTGTGACAAACAATGGCGGCAGGTACGTAATGGTAAGTGGGAAGCTGCAGGGAGAGAGGGTGGTACTGGTCAATGTGTATGCTCCGAACTGGGACGATGCGGGTTTTATGCGGCGCATGTTGGGTCGGATCCCAGACTTGGAAGTGGGGGGGCCTGATAATGGGGGGAGACTTTAACACGGTGTTGGATCCGGCACTGGATCGCTCCAGGTCTATGACGGGTAGGAAGCCAGCGGCAGCTAAGGTGCTGAGGGGGTTTATGGACCAGATGGGAGGGGTGGACCCGTGGAAATTTGCAAGGCCGGGGGCTAGGGAATTTTCATTCTTCTCACATGTCCATAAGGCTTATTCCCGGATCGACTTTTTTATTTTGAGCAGGGCGTTGATAGCGAGAGTAGAGGATACCGAGTACTCGGCGGTAGCCATTTTGGATCATGCCCGCATTGGGTGGACTTAGACCTGGGGGAGGAGAGGGACCAGCGCCCGTTGTGGCGCTTGGAGTTGGGGTTGTTGGCGGACGAGGAGGTGAGTGAGTGGGTCCGAGGAAGCATAGAGAGGTACCTGGAGGCCAACGATAATGGGGAGGTCCGAGTGGGGATGGTATGGGAGGCGCTGAAGGCGGTGGTTAGGGGAGAGCTGGCCCACAAGGAGAGGAGGGAGCAGAGGGAGAGGCTGGTGGGGGAGATGGTGAGGATAGACAGGAGGTATGCAGAAGTGCCTGAGGAAGGACTGTTGAGGAAGAGGCGCAGCCTCCAGGCCGAATTCGACCTGGTGACCACCAGGAAGGCGGAGGTGCAGTGGAGGAAGGCCCAGGGGGCGATTTATCAATATGGGGAAAAGGCAAGCCGGATGCTGGTGCATCAGCTTCGGATGCGGGACGCAGCTAGGGAGATCGGGGGAGTTAAGGACAGGGGAGGGTGTGTGGTGCGGAGTGGGGTTGGCATCAATGGGGTCTTCAGGGACTTCTATGAGGAATTGTATCAGTTCGAGCCCCCACTGGAGGAGGGAGGGATGGGCCGCTTTCTGGACCAATTGAGGTTTCCGAAGGTGGAGGAGGGATTGGTGGTGGGATTGGGGGCCCCGATTGGGCTGGAGGAGCTGACCAAAGGGATAGGGAGCATGCAGGCGGGGAAGGCACCGGGGCCGGATGGTTTCCCGGTCGAATTCTATAAAAAATATATGGAGCTGTTGGGCCCGTTGCTAGTTAGGACCTTAAATGAGGCGGGGGGGGGGGGGGGGGGGGGGGGGGGGGGCCGAGGCTTTGACCCCGACGATTTCCCGGGCACTGATCTCCTTGATCCTGAAGTGGGACAAGGATCCCCTGCAGTGTGGGTCTTACAGGCCGATTTCATTGCTAAACGTAGATGCCAAGGTGCTGCCGAAGGCCTTAGCCACGAGGATTGAGGATTGTGTGCCGCAGATCATCCACGAAGACCAGACGGGGTTCGTGAAGGGGAGGCAGTTGAACGCGAATGCGCAGAGGCTTCTGAACGTTATCATGATGCTGGCGAGGGTGGGGGTGGCGGAGATAGTGGTGGCGATGGACGCTGAGAAAGCCTTCGATAGGGTAGAGTGTGGGTACCTGTGGGAGGTGCTGGCACTGAGGGAGTCGAGGGACTAGAGGGGGTTGGTGCGGGGTGGGGAGGAGCATAGGTTGTCGCTCTATGCGGACGACTTGCTGCTATATATGGCGGACCCGGTGGGGGGAATGCCGGAGGTAATGAGGATCCTCAGGGAATTCGGGGATTTCTCAGGGTACAAGCTCAACATGGGGAAGAGCGAGCTGTTCGTGGTTCACCCAGGGGACCAGGAGAGGGGGATTGGCGAGCTCCCACTAAAAAGGGCGGAGAGGAGCTTCAGGTATTTGGGGGTCCAGGTGGCCAGGAGCTGGGGGGGCCCTGCATAGGCTTAATTTCACAAGGCTGGCGGAGCAAATGGAGGAGGAGTTCAAGAGGTGGGACGCGTTGCCGCTGTCCTTGGCGGGTAGGGTGCAGTCAGTCAAAATGACAGTGCTCCCAAGGTTTTTGTTCCTGTTCCAGTGCCTCCCCGTGTTTATCCCGAAGGCCTTTTTTAGGCGGGTCAACAGGAGCATAATGGGGTTTGTGTGGGCGCGAGGGACTCCGAGGGTGAGAAGGGTATTCCTGGAGCGGAGTAGAGATAGGGGGGGCTGGCGCTGCCCAACCTCTATGAGTACTACTGGACCGCCAATGCGACGATGGTGCGCAAGTGGGTGATGGAGGGGGAGGGTGCTGCATGGAAGAGGCTGGAGAAGGCGTCTTGTGTGGGTACGAGTCTGGGGGTGCTGGCAATGGCGCCGCTGCCGCTCCCTCCAAGGAGGTATAGCACGAGCCCGGTAGTGGCGGCTGCCCTCAAAATCTGGGAGCAGTGGAGGTGACACAGGGGGGAAGCTGGGGCCTCGGTGTGGACCCCAATACGGGGGAACCACCGGTTCGTCCCAGGGAGAACAGATGGAGGGTTTTCGGGGTGGCACAGGGCAGGGATATGAAGGTTAGGAGACCTGTTTGTGGACGGGAAGTTCGCGAGCCTGGGTGAGCTGGAGGAGAAGTATGGGCTCCCCCTGGGGAACACCTTCAGGTACTTACAGGTAAGGGCATTTGCCAGGCGGCAGGTGGTGGAATTCCCGCGGCTGCTGCCACGCACAGTACAGGACATGGTGCTCTCGGGGTGTGGGTGGGAGTGGGGAAGATCTCAGAAACTTACCAGGTGATGCAGGAGGAGGAGGAGGCCTCGGTGGTGGAGGTGAAAGGTAAGTGGGAGGAGGAGTTGGGAGAGGAGATCGAGGAAGGGACGTGGGCAGATGCCCTAGGGAGGGTGAACTCTTCCTCTTCGTGCGCGAGGCTCAGCCTCATACAGTTTAAGGTGCTGCACAGGGCACACATGACCGGGACAAGGATTAGCCGGTTCTTTGCGAGCGAGGACTGGTGTGTTAGGTGCTTGGGGATCCCAGCGAATCACACCCATATGTTCTGGGCATGCCCAGCGCTGGAGGAAATTTGGAGGGGTGTAACGAGGACGGTGTCGAGGGTGGTAGGTTCCAGGGTCAAGCCGGGCTAGGAGCTCGCAATATTTGGGGTGGCAGAGGAGCTGGGAGTGCAGGAGGCGAAAGAGGCCGGTATTCTGGCCTTTGCATCCCTGGTAGCCCGGCGGAGGATTCTTCTTCAGTGGAAAGATGCGAGGCTCCCAAGCATGGAATCCTGGATCAACGATATGGCGGGGTTTATTAAGTTGGAGAGGGTGAAATTCGCCTTGAGAGGGTCGGTACCAAGGGTTCTTTACGCGGTGGCAACCGTTCTTAGACTTCCTGGCAGAACGGTAGGCATTGGGCAATGGCAGCAGCAACTCGGGGGCGGGGGGGGGGTTTACTTTATTTTTGTTTTTGTTTATTTACACTGGGGGGTCTGAGGGGGTGTACATATTTGCTATGTTTGCTTTGTGTTAAATCGGGGTGTTAATTTATTATTTATGTACAGGGAGAACGGGGTATGGAGGGTTGCTTTTTTGGACTGTGTTTTGTACTTAACCCTGTTGGGTTCCTTTTTCATTTTGTTACTCATATTCTGTGAAAACCTTAATAAAAATTATTTTTTAAAAAAAAAGTCATGTCTGGACCTGCCCTGTCAATCGGCATCAAGAGACAATCGATCCGATTGCAATGTTGAAAGTCCAGGACGTGCCAGGCTCTTGGCGCCTAGAGTTCCCGCCGTCAGCTGTTTAGCACAGGGCTAAATCGCTGGCTTTGAAAGCAGACCAGGGCAAGCCAGTAGCACGGTTCAATTCCCGTAACAGCCTCCCCGAACAGGCGCCGGAATGTGGCGACTAGGGGCTTTTCACAGTAACTTCATTGAAGCCTACTTGTGACAATAAGCGATTTTCATTTTTCATTTCATTTCCCCTAATTTGGTGAAGGTGTACGTGCGAATAACGGCACTGAAGATGGACACCTGGGGCGGGTGACCTGTCAATCGGGCATCAATTAGATCATTGGACACTGAAACCCCCTCTCCATACCCCATTGGCAAAATGCCACAGGAGGATGGAAAAGGGCATGAAGCCAAGGGGATACAAATAGGCAGTCCGGACCCCTAGGCAGCGAAGACTCGAAATGTGAGGTGACCTTGACCAGGCCAGAGAAGGAAGGAAGGGAGAGACTGCTAGTGAGAACTACCTTCCTGAAGATGGACCAGAGGAATGCAGTGATCAAATTCATAGCCCTACCAAGCCATCTTTGTGGGTCGTAACACTGATCTTGTATATTTTGAGGGTAATTTACTCGTCAATTGTATTAAATAAATATTGTTGAATTTGGAGTTGTGTTTGTGCTTTGTTCTCCTCGTTATTGGTGCAAGGGTCAAGGATGCCTCGGAGCGGCTGCAGGACATTCTGGGGAGGGAGGGTGAACAGCCAGCTGCCGTGGTGCACATAGGCACCAACGATATAGGTACAAAACGGGACGAGGTCCTACAAGCTGAATTCAGGGAGTTAGGAGTTAAGCTAAAAAGTAGGACCTCAAAGGTAGTAATCTCAGGATTGCTACCAGTGCCAAGAGCTAGTCAGAGTAGGAATGTCAGGATAGATAGGATAAATGCGTGGCTCGAGAGATGGTGCAAGAGGGAGGGATTCAAATTTCTGGGGCATTGAAACCGGTTCTGGGGGAGATGGGGCCAGTACAAACTCGGACGTTCTGCACCTGGGCATGACTGGAACCGATGCCAGTGTTTGCTAGAGCTGTTGGGGAGAGTTTAAACTAATGTGGCAGGGGGATGGGAACCGATGCAGAAAGTTGGAAGGTAGTAAAACAGGGACAGAAACAAAAGGCAGTAAGGGGGAAAGTGTAAGGCAGAGAAGCCATAGTCAAAAATCAAAAAGGGCGACAGTACAAGGTACAGTGACTGAGGAGAGCTCAGTGAATAGGACCAGGAATACTAAAAGGAAAAAAACGGGAAGTGAAAACATTAATGGTAAGCGACGCGGCAGGTTGTTACATGAAGATATGGATTCAACGACAAGGAAAATTAGGAGAAAAGTTAAGAGGAAATATAACTTAGGAGAGGTTACTGATTGAGGTGTTAAGATTCAGAACAGAGGTAAAAAAGCCAACATAAGTGTACTTTACCTGAATGCTCGTACTATTCGGAATAAGGTAAATGAGTTGATGGCGCAAATCATCGTGAATGACTATGATTTAGTGGCCATTACTGAAACATGGTTAAAGGATGGTCACGACTGGGAGTTAAATATCCGAGGGTATCAAACTATTCGGAAAGGGCAGAGTGGATGGTAAGGGAGGTGGTGTAGCTCTGTTATATAAGGATGACATCCGGGCAATAGTAAGGGATGACATTGATGCTATGGAGGATAAGGTTGAATCCATTTGGGTGGAAATCAGGAATAGTAAGGCAAAAAATTCACTGATAGGAGTCTATAGGTCACCAAATAGTAACATTATGGTGGGGCAGGCAATAAACAAAGAAATAAATGATGCATGTAGAAATGGTACAGCAGTTATCATGGGGGATTTTAATCTACATGTCGATTCGTTTAACCAGGTTGGTCAAGGCAGCCTTGAGGAGGAGTTTATAGAATGTATCCGTGATAGTTTCCTAGAACAGTATGTAATGGAACCTACGAGGGAACAAGCAGTCCTAGATCTGGTCCTGTGTAATGAGACAGGATTGATTCAGGATCTCATAGTTAGGGATCCTCTCGGAAGGAGCGATCACAATATGGTGGAATTTAAAATACAGATGGAGGGTGAGAAGGTAAAATCAAACACTAGTGTTTTGTGCTTAAACAAAGGAGATTACAATGGGATGAGAGAAGAACTAGCTCAGGTAGACTGGGAGCAAAGACTTTATGGTGAAACAGTTGTGGAACAGTGGAGAACCTTCCAAGCGATTTTTCACAGTGCTCAGCAAAGGTTTATACCAACAAAAAGGAAGGACGTTAGAAAGAGGGAAAATCGACCGTGGATATCTAAGGAAATAAGGGAGAGTATCAAATTGAAGGAAAAAGCATACAAAGTAGCAAAGATTAGTGGGAGACTAGAGGACTGGGAAATCTTTAGGGGGCAACAGAAAGCTACTAAAAAAGCTATAAAGAAGAGTAAGATAGATTATGAGAGTAAACTTGCTCAGAATATAAAAACAGATAGTAAAAGTTTCTACAAATATATAAAACAAAAAAGAGTGGCTAAGGTTAATATTGGTCCTTCAGAGGATGAGAAAGGAGATTTAATAATGGGAGATGAGGAAATGGCTGAGGAACTGAACAGGTTTTTTGGGTCGGTCATCACAGTGGAAGACACAAATAACATGCCAGTGACTGATGAAAATGAGGCTATGACAGGTGAGGACCTTGAGAGGATTGTTATCACTAAGGAGGTAGTGAGGGGCAAGCTAATGGGGCTAAAGGTAGACAAGTCTCCTGGCCCTGATGGAATGCATCCCAGAGTGCTAAAAGAGATGGCTAGGGAAATTGCAAATGCACTAGTGATAATTTACCTAAATTCACTAGACTCTGGGGTGGCCCCGGCGGATTGGAAATTAGCAAACGTGACACCACTGTTTAAAAAAGGAGGTAGACAGAAAGCAGGTAATTATAGGCCAGTGAGCTTAACTTCGGTAGTAGGGAAGATGCTGGAATCTATCGTCAAGGAAGAAATAGCGAGGCATCTGGATGGAAATTGTCCCATTGGGTAGACGCAGCATGGGTTCATAAAGGGCAGGTCGTGCCTAACTAATTTAGTGGAATTGTTTGAGGACATTACCAGTGTGGTAGATAACGGGGAGCCAATAGATGTGGTTTTTCTGAATTTCCAGAAATCCTTTGACAAGGTGCCACACAAAAGGTTGCTGCATAAGATAAAAATGCATGGCATTAAGGGGAAAGTAGTAGCATGGATAGAGGATTGGTTAATTAATAGAAAGCAAAGAGTGGGGATTAATGGGTGTTTCTCTGGTTGGCAATCAGTAGCTAGTGGTGTCCCTCAGGGATCAGTGTTGGCCCCACAATTGTTCACAATTTACATAGATGATTTGGAGCTGGGGACCAAGGGCAATGTGTCCAAGTTTGCAGACGACACTAAGATGAGTGGTGAAGCAAAAAGTGCAGAGGATACTGGAAGTCTGCAGAGGGATTTGGATAGGCTAAGTGAATAGGCTAAGGTCTGGCAGATGGAATACAATGTTGACAAATGTGAGGTTATCCATTTTGGTAGGAATAACAGCAAAAGGGATTATTATTCAAATGATAAAATATTAAAACATGCTGCTGTGCAGAGAGACCTGGGTGTGCTAGTGCATGAGTCGCAAAAAGTTGGTTTACAGGTGCAACAGGTGATTAAGAAGGCAAATGGAATTTTGTCCTTCATTGCTAGAGGGATGGAGCTTAAGACTAGGGAGGTTATGCTGCAATTGTATAAGGTGTTAGTGAGGCCACACCTGGAGTATTGTGTTCAGCTTTGGTCTAATTATTTGAGAAAGGACGTACTGGCGCTGGAGGGTGTGCAGAGGAGATTCACTAGGTTAATCCCAGAGCTGAAGGGGTTGGATTATGAGGAGAGGTTGAGTAGACTGGGACTGTACACGTTGGAATTTAGAAGGATGAAGGGGGATCTTATAGAAACATATAAAATTATGAAGGGAATAGAAATGATAGATGCGGGCAGGTTGTTTCCACTGGCAGGTGAAAGCAGAACTGGGGGCATAGCCTCAAAATAAGGGGAAGTAGATTTAGGACTGAGTTTAGGAGGAACTTCTTCACCCAAAGGGTTGTGAATCTATGGAATTCCTTGCCCAGTGAAGCAGTAGAGGCTCCTTCATTAAATGTTTTTAAGGTAAAGATAGATAGTTTTTTGAAGAATAAAGGGATTAAGGGTTATAGTGTTCGGGCCGGAACGTGGAGCTGAATCCACAAAAGATCAGCCATGATCTCATTGAATGGTGGAGCAGGCTCGAGGGGCCAGATGGCCTACTCCTGCTCCTAGTTCTTATGTTCTTATGTTCTTACACCAAGGTAAAATTTTGAGTAAATGAACTCGTTGAAAGTATCTAAGGTGTTATAGATACAACAATTGGAAACATGCTAATGTGATGCCCCTATTCAAAAGTGCTAACCACTGTGCTACCGTGCCGCCCACAGGAGGAGATGACTGAACATTTGGAAAGACAAAGCTCAATCCACCGTTGTCAGCATGGTTTGATGAAGGGTAAGTCATACTTGACAAACTTGTTGAGTTCTTTGAGGATGTAACCAGCAAGGGCGGGGGGGTAATTGCGAACCTATGGATGTGGTATATCTAGACTCCTAGAAGGCGTTTGACAAGGTGCTGCATAAAAGACTGATCCAGAAAGTGAGATTACAGGGGATTTGGGGTAGAGTACCAGATTGGATTGAGGATTGGCTGATCGACAGAAAGAAGAGGGTCGGGATCAATGGGTTCTTCTCTAGCTGGCGAATTGTAAGTAGAGGGGGGCCGCAGGGGTCGGTCCTTGGACCTCAACTGTTTCCAATCTATATAAATGATCTGCAAGCAGGGGCAGAGGGTAACATAGCAACATTTGCGGATGATGCTAAAATATGAGTGGCACAGTAGCACAGTGGTTAGTACTGTTGCTTCACAGCGCCAGGGTCCCAGGTTCGATTCCCACTTGGATTACTGTCTGTGTGGAGTATGCACGTTCTCCCTGTGTCTGCGTGGGTTTTCTCCGGGTGCTCCGGTTTCCTACCCCAAGTCCCGAAAGATGTGCTGTTAGGTGAATTGGACATTCTGAATTCTCCCTCAGTGTACCTGAGCAGGCACCAGAATGTGGCAACTAGGGACTTTTCACAGTAACTTCATTGCAGTGTTAATGTAAGCCTACTTGTGACACTAATAAAGATTATTATTATTATAGGTGGGAAAGCAGGCAGTGAAGAGAGGATAAACGATGCGATTCTCCCGGGAAGATTTCCGTGAAAGTGTGGTAGCCGTGTGCTTCCTGGCGCTCTCTATGTCTCCGCAGGAGAAGCTGTCCCACAATCGTCGAGAGAGAGAGTCCAGCCTGGTGGCAGAATGCCTGACATAAGAATCCTCATCGCCTTCGAGGAACAGGCCCTGGAGTGGAGGTGACGGGGGTGGCCGAGGACAGAGCAGTCACCAATGCGGAGGTCGTGCATGCCACAGAGGTGAGGATCCACCGTGCCCCAATTGGAGGACCTTTCAAACGTGAATTGTTTTTGCTGAACAGACTGACCCATCCCTCTCTCAGACCACATGTTGATTCTCCTGCAGGACTTCCAGCTGACGGCCCCGGCCCATCCGTGATGGAACCCCCCCTCCAGCTTCCCAGGAGAAACCTCGAAGGAGAGCTCTGAGGGTGCAACCATCGATGCATCACAGCTGTCATTCCCACCCTCCACCAGCACAGAGATGCTGGGAAACGTTAGAGATTAGGCTTCTGGGGCACAATCTGGTGAGCAACACACAGTTGCTGATGCACATCAGGTGGTGGCAGGAACTCCCAGGTGAAACAGCAGTCGGAGATCTGCTGGATCCCAGGACCCATCTGGGTACCAGTCAGATTCTGAGCCTCTGGAAGAGTTTTACCCGGAGCTGATGCAGACTTTAAAGTTCGGCCGGGACATTCAGAGGGAGATGTCAGAGGGAGATGGACACGCCAGCAGGTCCATAGCCGATTGGAGGAGTCCCAGAGGGTACGGGCGCAGGAGATGTTGCTGAGAATGTGTGGCACCGAGGCCAACACATCTAGGGTGGCGACTACAGTGGAGAGCCTGGTGCATCACATCAGCAGCATTACTGGAGGTGTCCAAGGCATGCCTCAGGCAGTGATGGCCATGGCTGAGGGCCTCGGCAGACTATCCAACTCGCTGGGAGACGTGACCCAGTACCAGTTAAACCTTGATGACATGCTGCGGACATGTCCTGGTCTCAGATGGGAATGCCCAAGGCGCTGCGGAGCTTGTCCCAGTCGCAGGTGGGCATTGCCGAGGCACCACAGAACGTAGTGGGGCGGTACCATTGGAATAGTGGGGCAGTGATGTACACGAGGAACATTAAAATACCTTCACCACAACCAGTATGACACGGTTCCACGGTGCGGACCGACCACCGATCCCATGCCCCATTCCCCCCAGACATGGGGTCATGGATCCTCCCCACCTACTCCAACCCCCACCCCACACCCAACACGCCCTGTCCACGCACACCCTGTACCCCAGAGAACGTCATCAAACCCCATCCGTGGACATGTGCCCGGGCTGGGGCCCATCCCCTGGGTGTTCAGAGGATGGCTGCTGTGTTTGTGGTGCTACCTCCTGCAGTGTTCAAGCACACTGTCCAGGCATCAAGATGTGATTGGGATGCTAGATAATAAGCCCCACATGCTACATGTCCCGCCGATCCACAGGAATCCACTTGGTATGTGTGAGTTGCTCATTTAACCACAATTGCCCTATTCCCTATTAACAAAAGCCTTCAGCCGTACGGCCAGAGGCCTCCACGGTGGGAGATATGGGTGGTCAGTGGGGACAGATAGGCACGGACGAGTGTTGTCCCCTGTTGTAGGGAAAAATCCCTTGTACCAGTGCAGTCAAGAGGCCGAGTCTCAAGGCAAGGTTCAAAGCGTTGTTCTTTATTGTACAATTACTGAAGCCTTCAGGGAGACCCACGCAGCCAGCTCAAACAGTGGCTTGGCCCACGTTGATCTCAACAATTACACATTCGCTCTGGATTTTTATAGGAATCCAAATTCGAGCGGGAACATTTGCTCATACATAATAGTTAAAGGGTAGTTTTGATTTAGATCTCTCAGACAGGTTTAAACTGAGAATATGCATCTTTGTCAATTTGTATCTGTATGGTGTGTGTACGTGTTGATGAGATTATCTGTGCTTGCACGAGTGTCCTTCCCTTCTTTAATGTGTTTCCCATTATCCCCCTAATGTGTCTCCTTAACTAAATCGACCTCCGATGTCTGTGGCTGTGCTATGCATTTATTTCTGTGTTTGCGAGATGAGGTGTTAATGTCATCTTTGTCCTGCTGTGTGTGTGGGGGACGCTAATCTAATTTATACATTTCTTTTATTCCTCCTATTCAGGTTTCTTTGCCTGCCTTGGCCATTTTATTAATATATTAGCAGCACGGACCGTTAAGGGCAGCACGGTAGCATAGTGGTTAGCATAATTGCTTCACAGCTCCAGGGTCCCAGGTTCGATTCCCGGCTTGGGTCACTGTCTGTGCGGAGTCTGCACGTTCTCCCCGTGTGTGCGTGGGTTTCCTCCGGGTGCTCCGGTTTCCTCCCAGTCCAAAGATGTGCAGGTTAGGTGGATTGGCCATGTTAAATTGCCCTTAGTGTCCAAAAATTCGCCTTAGGGTTGGTTGAATGGGGTAATTGGGTTATGGGGATTGGGTGGTGTGGGCCTCGGTAGGGTGCTCTTTCCAAGAGCCGGTGCAGACTCGATGGGCCGAATGGCCTCCTTCTGCACTGTAAATTCTATGATCTATGATCTATGATCTATTATTTCATTCTTTCATAAATATTTGCAATACAGTTGTGCCATATATCCCACTGCCAGGGTCTTGACTCGCAGATATCCCGATCTCCTGGCCAGGGGGCCGTTTTAAGATGCAGCCTCGTGCTGTTGCTGGGCAGAACAAGGGTCTTCCATCAATTTCGAATTAAAGGTCTCTCAGCTGTGCAGAAGGGGATTTAAATGAATGTCCATCCGGGTGTCCCCTTCTGCATTGTGGGCACATTATAAACGGTGCCAATCGGTCCAATAAAACAGTCCAATGAATGAAGAATGTTTGATGAGATGAGATAAAAATATGATCTTGGAAAATGGCCTACTTCAATCCCTCCTCTCGTCCAGGGGGTCCAATTCATGGCTGACCCCCCATGGACGATCTTCAGAGGTATAGAGACCTGTGCAGATGTCATCCTTGCTGTTGTTCCTCTTCCTTTACGGTGTGGTGAACTTATTGCATCTGGAAACTGGCAGTGGGTAGCGTTCTCGATACAATATTCGCACATATCATTTTAATACAAGTTAGGCCCAGGCAGAGTGTGAACAGGATGGCTACTACTAAAATGAATCCTTTCATGATGTATGCTCCCCAAACTGTGTTAAACAACCACCCTAACCATTCATCAGTCCCTGCGAATCCCTGTTTAAAGCTATCCAATTGCTTTTGTATCCTGGACATGGCTGCTGTTATGTTTAATGTGTCGTCATGTACATATGTGATGCATTTTTCTTTGATGATGGTGCATACCCCTCCTTGTCTGGCTAACTGATAGTCTACTGCATATTTTGTTTGCTGTGTGTATAGTTTGAGCTCCGCGAGTTCTTGGTCAATTGCCCCTAGTGCTTGTAGGGTGCTGTTCCCTAAGATGGTCAGTCTGCATATGAAGAAATTCCTATTCTTGGCACTGACCACTCCTGCTGCGCCCCCTAGGGATAGTGTCCCCAGAAATCCATATCCCAAAGAAGATCCTAATGTGACAGGGGCCTGCCAGTCGGTGCAGAATTCTGCGCTGATGGCCCTGGTCACTATGCGTTTCTGGACATGCCCTTCGCTTGGGCATGAAACCGTGAGGGGTCTGATTGTCCCTACGGCAAAGAACCTTGGAGGCCTGTCTGTGGCCGTCATGTATATATTTTTAAATAAAAACACATAACCCTCTTTAACCCGGTAACATGCATTACCCCTGGGTCGCCTGACCCCATGGTTCCATGTTGTGGAACCTTCCCTCCGCCTGGACTGCCCACTCGATTGTACCCCTTGGTGAGAATGGAATGGGTATGTCCACGAGGCTGAGCTTACGTGGGTGCCGCTGCACTTGCCACACATGAGCTGCCTACCCGCGGTGGCTGCAATGCATTTTTGTTGCTTACAGTCACAGGTGAAGTGTCCTTCCCGGACCCGGCACTCCTGGAGAGCACACTGTGTCTCAGCGCACAAATCGTTTTTAGGAACAAAGGCATGCACGCACCCCATCCCTTTTCCTTAAAACATTGTGGGTAGTCCCCATGTGTGTCTACCCGTTGGGGTCCCACCTCCCCTGGAATTCCCGGCTCAGTGAGCTCTACACACCTCCCTTGTATCCCTTGTTTAAAGTACCCACTATGTTCCTTGCAGGGCGCCCCTGATGTGTCGATAGTGAATAACTCTTGTGGGAGCCACCCTGGTGTCGCGATGAATAGGGAGTTTACTGATCGCATTGAAGGGTAACAAGCGGTCCTATTCCCATAGATCTGAATGTGTGTTCTCAGGAATAGGTTTTCTTCCACTATTGGTGGTGCTGCTCCCATAATCCTCATGTGTTGGATCGTATCTACAATGGTCATGGCTATCATCAAATGTGTCCCTATTCCCATATCGTTTTTTTTTTACAACAGTATTTTTTATAATTATAGTATATACAGAAAATAAACCGGTAATTAAATTAAAAGTTGTTTGTTTCGACGTCTTGATAGTAGATCTGGTCCTGGTCCCTGTGGAATTTAAATATAAAAGAAAAATAGTATCTTTAATTCATTTGTCTTCATACAGCTTCAATTGGGTCCAGTGTTTCCAGATCCCCTGTCCCCTTATATCTATACAGGCACAGGTATCTCCGCTAATAATGACCTCGTAAGGTCATTTCGGGACAAATCCTGGTTTTGCAGGAAACATTTTTGTTAAGACCCGGCTCCCGGCTTTTGGGACCTCCGGTAATATTTCTGAGTCCTCCTTTGTGTCGACATGTGTCTGATTTAAAATTACGGACCGGCGCATCCCCTTTAATTGGGTGCTAAGGTCTCGGATGTATTGACGGATCTTATCCTTTATCGGGCCCACATCTGTCCCGCCTGTAATAATGCTTTCGGGTAAGTGCATTGCTCGCCCGGTCATCAGCTCGTATGGAGTCAAGCCGGTAGTTCGATTTGTGGTCGCCCTAAGCCTCATCAGAACTGCAGGTAGGACTTCTGTCCAATTCCTACCTGAGGATTGCATTGCTTTCGCTATGGTTATTTCTAGAGTCCGATTCATCCTCTCCACCATCCCGGAACTTTGTGGGTGGTAGGGGATGTGAAATTTCTGTTTTATTCCCAATAGTTGGCACATATTTTTCATAACTTTTCCTGTGAAGTGTGTTCCCTGGTCCGAATCAACCTGAATTGGCATCCCCCATCTTAAGGATCTCTTGGTGTGCCTCTAATAGCCCGTCCTTGAATGCCTGGATAGAATCCCTGTCTCCCCTATCCACATTGTCCTGTCCTGAACACTCCTTATATACCTGGAATAATCTCTCTCCAAATTCCGATGCACTTTCCCCCCCGTCCTTGTTTAGTATTTGTGATCCTGCTCCAATTAGTGGGGGAGTTCCCTAAGACCCGTTGGATTTCTGTCTTAAAAAATGTGAAGGGTGCCTGCTGGGCGTCCATCTCAGCCGTTACAGGAATGGCATGTGTCCATCTTCCTCCATTATAGTCCTGTGCTGCTTGGGTCGCTGGCCCTCCTGCCACTAGCCTCCATTTATCCGCTGGACAGGCTGCCCTGACCAGCTGGTGTATGTCCCTTAAATGTAACTGGTGCCCTACCCAGAGTGTATCTAATTCGCCCCAAAATTCCAGGTTTGCGCTTCTGGGTTTTAACTTCCCCAGTGAGGCCATAATCAGCTGTCTTTCCCCTGGGCTTATAGGTTGCTTTCGGTTGTGCTGCCGTCCCTCCTCTGGTGACTGGCGCTAGGTTGTAATTTTTTATGTCCCACTCTGATACTGGAGCGGTTGCATCAATCTGCACTGACTCGTATGAGGGCAGAGGGTCCGTTTCCTTTGATCTCTGCGCTATCTCCGCAGTGTGGTTTCTGCTTTCTAATTCCCTCACTCTTTCCTGCAACACCTTAATTTGTTCTGTCTCTTTGTGTCTCTCCTCCATGGAGGCATTTACCCTCTCAATTAGTCCAGCTAACTGGGTCACCAACATTACTCCCATTACTTTTGTTTTGTCCCGTTTTACTCCGTCCACCCATTTTCTTTGATCTTCCAAAGGTTGTGATGCGTTCCACCCTTTCCGTTTCATCTTTGCAACTATCGCTTCTCTGGCTAACAAATACTTAAAAATGAGAGCTACTGCAGTTTCTCCCTTAGTAACGTGGTCTGCCATTTTTCTGTCTAGCAGTCCTGCAACCCCCGTGTGCTGGTTCTAACAGTAAAAGCGCCCCAACTCCCTCTCTCTTATCACTGATACTGCTCCAGCACCGTCTGTATTGCTGTAGGGTCTCGTAGTGGGGCCCCAGTGAGTCTCGTCCCCTGTGCTCCCCCAACTATTCCTGACACCTCACGCTTGGTCTATTTTGTGTTGTCTTATTGGGATGTGTGCTGGTCTTTAGTGGGTTTGTCGGCCCCTGTCCCCAGCCCCTTTAAGTACAATGCCTCCCGCTTGGCCACCACCTCCACTAGCAAGGCTGATCCGTCACCCCAAAGAGGGAGCCTCAGCTCCCTGGTACCCTGCTATGGATTGTGGTGTTCCCTACAGACGAACAAGGTTATCAAACTCCGCCCGGGCCCCTAATGGACTCTCCGTCGTCGTGTCTCTTGGTCAGGGTGGATCGGGTCCCCTTTTCCTCAACACTTACACTGTGTATCTGTTATCAAAGCCCCTGTTATAATTAGTAACTGTGTCGACTCTGCGTTTTTCGCCCCTACAGAGTCTGTGCTGTTACCCGATTTACACTGTCCGTGCCTTGCACCCTGAGTGCCTGTGCCTCTCAGTGCCCGCTTCAACACCCAACCTTAGCGTGGGAGATTCCTCCTCTTAACGTTCGATTTAAGGTAGGGCACCTTGAGTCAAGCACTCCCTTGTCCTATTGCCTTGGCACAGACAGCGGTTTCACTTACAATCCTGGGTTAGTCACACCAATTAGTTCTGCATGCGGTTCTTATCCTTATTTTAGTCTTAATTCCTTATCCCCGTTATCAAAATACCCCAAAAACTGCTATCTTTACCTCTGGTTCTCTATTACTTCTATTAAAAGTTTCACATAAGGTCTTACTTACCTTCTTCCACGTGGTCGTTTTGACCTATACCTCTTTAATGCACGGTATCTCTGTCCGGCGTCCTCTTTTCCTCAAAAAAATTCTCTGTTTTACTTCAAAAAAACTTAGGCAAGATTATACAATTCTCTAGGACAACATTTAAACGGACAAACCCTAGCCCTTAAAGGTACCTTACTTTGAACGGAGACTTGTACCCGTTGTTGACTGCCCTGGATTTTTATCAGATTCGTTTGAATTTGATCCCGGCTTCCAGACCGTGGCCACCAGTCAGAAGTCAGATATCAAACCCTGCTCGCAGCGCCATTTTGTTGTAGGGAAAAATCCCTTGTGCCAGTGCAG
This sequence comes from Scyliorhinus torazame, assembly GCF_047496885.1. Classification (NCBI taxonomy): domain Eukaryota; kingdom Metazoa; phylum Chordata; class Chondrichthyes; order Carcharhiniformes; family Scyliorhinidae; genus Scyliorhinus; species Scyliorhinus torazame. The sequence continues at coordinate 301,007,678 of NC_092711.1, read as the reverse complement.
TCAAAAGGCCGAGTCTCAAGGCAAAGTTCAAAGCGTTGTTCTTTATTGTACAATTACTGAAGCCTTCAGGGAGACCCACGCAGCCAGCAAGAGATGTTCTGACTCTGATTGCATCACTCAGAGCTGATGGACGGAATGAAATGAAATCAGGTGAGAGCAGTGCCCCTGAGCTGGTCAATAGACAAAATATATGACAGGAAGATAGTGTGGTCAGCCATGAAAAGCAAATGATGAGATGTAAAAGGAGGGGCACAGTAGTTAGCACTGTTGCTTCACAGCGCCAGGGTCCCAGGTTCGATTGCCGGTTTGGGTCACTATGTGCGAAGTCTGCGCGTTCTCCTCGTGTCTGCGTGGGTTTCCTCTGGGTGCTCCGGTTTCCTCCCACAAGTTTCGAAAGACGTGCTGTTAGGTCATTTGGACATTCTGAATTCTCCCTCAGTGTACCCCAACAGGAATGTGGCGATTAGGGGCTTTTCATAGTAACTTAATTGCAGTGTTAATGTAAGCCTACTTGGGACAATAAAGATTATTAATTCACAATCACGACAATATAACCTGTTTCCTTTGTTAGGGTCCTTTCAGTGCTGCGAGAGGGTCAGAAACCTATTTGAGAGATTCAAACAGGGAAGTGAGAAAGATTTACACAGATTTGAGAATTAACAACACTGATAAGGATGTTGGGAAGGAAAGGGAAGTTGAAATTGAGGTGGTAATTTACAAGGGGGTCGGTTGGAATGGTTCCTGGAGTGGGAGGGTGGTATTGATGATGGAAATTTTGAAACAATGTGTGACAGTAACTTTGAAGAGGGAAGTGTTTACTATCGCAGACAACACTAGGGCAAGGAAGAGAAGTCAGGCGATTAGAATTTTAGTGAGAGTGAGATCAAGCGTGCAGGAGATGAGCTGAGTGAGGGAATGAGGGGAGATAGGAAACTGGAGAAAGATGTGGGTTCAGGGTTAGGGCAGTGAGGATCTTGGGGAGGTTTGATTTGGTGGGCTTGGAGAGGAAAGGAGCTAGATGAAAGGCTGGACTCTGTAATGTCCTTCACAAGACCCACAAGGAATGACCCAACTGACCTCCCCATGGGGCTCGTAGAATATGAGCTCCCTCACTGAGGGGCAAAGGCCTAACAGCTGGGGCCTTGTTGAACCGGGCAGTTAAAAGTCAGCCAGGATTGGAACCGACACTTGGGATGGTCCCGGCTGGGACTGATGTACTGTACGCCGGGTTGCGGCCTTGTTTTTCTTTGACAGAATAAACCTATATGTTTCAGCCTTCTTGGGACTCCTGTGAATGTTACAGTCTCAATCTCAGTGACAAAAATCTATGAGCTCCTTGCACTTATTGGAATATTAGTGTTAAAAACTTAAAAGGGAGGCTTAAAATGTTATTTTCATGCATGTGTGCCTGCGATTATTAAAATATGATTGCATTACCACCCATGGCTATTGAAATGTCAATCATCACATTTAAGAGGGAATTAGGCAAACGCTCAAAGAGAGATTTTAAAAGGTACAGGGAAAAAGCAAGGAAAATAGTTTAACTGACCTGTAAAACACAAGAATGTCCAACATATGGCCAACATGGGCCACAATCTGACCTGCCATGCCTCTTTCTTTGGCCTGCAGAGTAAGTGTTCAAAATACAGATAAATGACAGTGAAAGGCTGTAGGAGGAATGGCTCCTCCAATCACAGGCCGTTTCTCTCCGGTATTTGCTGCTGATGGGTTCACCAGTGAGCGTGGGTGAGGGGGTGAGCTTGACCCTCACACACACTCACTCTAATGGTCATCTTTATTAGTTACTAATTTTGAAAATGATCAATTTATTGCTTTGCCATAATGCTTTGCTCAACAAGTTGCTTCTTTTCTTCAGACCTCAACTTTATTTTTGAAATTCATGTTTAATATTATTCCAAACCTCATCTTTCTGAAATTTGCACATCAGCCGCTTGAGTAAAAGAAATAGAAATGTTGCCTCTCATGTGACAAGGTTGGGCAGGCCTGGCATAACAGACACACGATGGACAAGTAGTTTCCTTTTGTGGTGAATTTTTTATCATTCTATAATTAGTCATGTTTAATCTGTGCGGCCAGGCAGTGTTCTTTGCTCAGTATGATGAATCTACAACAGTGCACCATGTGTCAAGAATGTGGTTTTTAAAGTACCAGCAGAGAGTATAAAGAATTATGGCGTGTTTATTTTTGTATGCTATTATAGCTGATTTGGCTTTATGGTTAAAAGCTGTTGATATTAAGCACAGTTATTATGGTATATTTTGCCCAGCAAGATTTGCTCCAGTTGTTGGCCTGTGTTGTTAGCTGAAGCTAGCTGGAGCTGAAAGTAGAGTACTAAAATAAGTCCCAACTGTTAGAAAGGAAAAACAATCCAACTCCTGATTGCTATGTGTTAACTCTGCTCTAAAGTGTGTGTGGATGTCAAATAACAATGATTGCAGCAACTCATAAACTTTAACAGCACCTACTAAACCTGCAATCCCGACACCCAGAAGGACAAGGGCAGCAGATGCAAGGGGTCACCACTGATGTACTATCAATTACTACGAGACGAGAGCAGAGAATAATCGAGGCTTTATTAAGCAGAGATGTGTGGCCTCCTGCAGCTGCTACCAGAATGGAAGCAGCTCGGGTGTGCACACACATTTATACTCCACCTACTGGGTGGAGTCAGCAGGCAGGGGTTTACCCCTGTACCTATAGTACAGGAGCCTTACCGTATTACCTCTAATAATCATTGTTACAACTACTATACAATCAGTGGTGACTACCACATTCACCCCCTGTTAAAAAAAGAGTCCAGCGGGAGTGGTGGAAATATTTACAGTTTGGTGAAAAATTAAAATTTACAGTTTGGTGAATAATTTACAGTCCAGGCGACATTTATAAATTCAGCTGGTCAGGTGCCTTGATCCTCCGCTGTGATCGCTTCGGTCCCGGTGGTGATGCGGGCGCCGACTTGGTCTCCTGTGACTCAGGGAGCGTGTTGTCCTCGTCTTCATCCCCAGGTGGAACCAGTGGGAGGACGGATCATCCTGGGGCAGGGGCAATAGTGAGATGCACTGGGGGGAATCGGGGCAATTGGAGGGGCGGCGTGTCAGGTGGTGGGCCGTGGGTGGGGATCCACCTGGTGCCAGGTCCCAGAGGGAAACTGTGTCCTGGCGCCCATCAGGGTACGGCACATAGGCGTACTGCGGGTTCACGTGCAGTAGTTGTACCCTTTCGACCAACGGGTCCGCCTTGTGGGTCTGCACGTGTTTGTGGAGGAGGACGGGTCCAGGAGCTGCCAGCCATGTTGGGAGCGAAACCCCGGAGGTGGACTTCCTGGGGAAGGCAAGGAGGCGTTCATGAAGGGGGTTTCATTAGTTGCAGTGCAGAGTAGTGATCGGATGGAGTGGAGCGCATCTGGGAGGACCTCCTGCCAGCGGGAGACCGGGAGAGTTTTAGACCGCAGGGCCAACAGGATGGTCTTCCAGACCAAACCATTCTGCCTCTCCACCTGCCCGTTTCCCCAGGGGTTGTAGCTGGTCATCCTGCTCGAGGCAATGCCCTTGCTGAGCAGGAACTGACGCAGCTCATCATTCATAAATGAGGATCCCCGGTCACTGTGGACGTAAGTGGGGGAACAGGGCAAAGATGCTGTTGAGTGCTTTAATGACTGTGGCAGACGTCATATCGGGGCATGGGATGGTGAAGGGGAATCGGGAGTAGTCATCGACCACGTTCAGGAAGTAAGTGTTTCGGTTGGTGGAGGGGAGGGGCCCTTTGAAGTCCATGCTGAGGCGCTCAAAGGGATGGGAGGCCTTCACCAGGCAGTCTCAGGTGACAGCCCTGACCTCCGCAATGGAGTAGGGCAGGTTGCGGGCCTTTATGAAGTGAAAGAACCGGGTGACCCCCGGATGACAGGGACCATCGTGTAGGGCCCGGAGTCGGTCCACTTGTGCGCTGGCACATGTACCTCGGGATAGGGCATCGGGGGCTCGTTGAGCTTCCCGGGGCGATACAAAATCTCATAATTGTAGGTGGAGAGCTCGATCCTCCACCTCAAGATTATATCATTTTTGATCTTGCCCCGCTGCGTATTGTTAAACATGAAGGCTACCGACTGTTGGTCAGTGAGGAGAGTGAATCTTCTGCCGGCCAGGTAATGCCTCCCATGCCGCACAGCTTCCACGATGGCTTTGGCCTCCTTTTCGACAGAGGATTATCGAATTTCGGAGGCATGGAGGGTGCGGGAAAAGAATGCCACGGGTCTGCCTGCCTGGTTGAGGGTGGTGGCCAGTGTGACGTCCGATGCATCGCTCTCGACCTGAAAAGGGAGGGACTCGTTGACCGCGTGCATCGTGGCCTTGGCGATGTCTGCCTTGATGCGGTTGAAGGCCTGGCGGGTCTCAGCTGTCAGGGGGGAAACTGTGGAGCGGATGAGCCTTGTCCGCATAGTTAGGGACCCAATGGGCATAATAGGGGAAAAACCACAGGCATCGTTTCAGGGCTTTGGGACAGTGGGGGAGGGGGAGTTCCACGAGGGGGCGCATGCAGTCGGGGTCGGGCCCTAGACTCCATTTTCCACAACATAGCCAAGGATGGCTAAGCGGTTGGTGAGGAACACGCACTTCTTCTTTTTGTACAGGAGATTAAGGAGTTTGGCGGTGTGGAGAAATTTGAGAAGGTTAGCGTCGTGGTCCTGCTGGTCGTGGCCGCAGATGGTGACGTTATCTAGGTATGTGGCCCGCAGCCCATACCGGTCAACCATTCGGTCCAACTCACGTTGGAAGACCGAGACCCCGTTAGTGACGCCGAAAGGAACCCTAAGGAAATGGTAAAGGCAGCCATCTGCTCCGAACGCAGTGTATTGGCGGTCCGCCTTGCGGATGGGGAGCTGGAGGTAGGCAGATTTCGGGTCCACTGTGGAAAGGACCCGGTACTGTGCAATCTGATTGACCATATCAGATATGCGTTGGAGGGCGTACGCATCGAGCTGCGTGTACCGATTGATGGTCTGATTGTAGTCAATGACCATCCTGTGTTTCTCCCCAGCCTTTACTACTACCACTTGGCTCTCCAGGGGCTGTTGCTGGCCTCAATGATGCCTTCCCGCAGCAGCCGCTGGACCTCCGACCTGATGAAGGTCCTGGCCTGGGCACTGTACCGTCTGCTCCTGGTGAGGTTTGCAAACAGGGAAGGTGGGTCGCCCTTAAGGGCTGTGAGGCCGCATACGGTGAGGGGAGGTAGGTGTCAGCTGAATTTTAGAGTTAGGCTTTGGAGGTTGCACTGGAAGTCTAGTCCGAGTAACAGGGCAGCACAGAGGTTGGGGAGGACGTAGAGTCGGAAGTTGCTGAACTCTACGCCCTGGACGGTGGGGTGGCGATGCAGTACCCTCGGATTTCCATGGAATGGGATCCGGAGGCCAGGGAGATTTTCTGGGTAACGGGGTGTAAGGTACTGCGAGGGAGCAGCGCCTTACCATAGAGGGGTGGATGAAGCTTTCCATGCTCCTGGAGCCAAGAAGGCAGAAAGTCTTGTGCCCATCGACTTTCACCGTCATTGTCGCGGTTGCAAGGTTGTGAGGCCGGGACTGGTCGAACGTGATGGAGGCGATGAATGGCCAGACGAAGTCCCCGATGAGCAGGAGTCCTGAGGCACCGTCCAAAATGGCGGCACCCACGGTGGGCGGCGTTAAATATGGCGGTACCCACGGGCCGCACGTGGTCTGCAGGGACGAAAATGGCGGCGCCCACGGGTCGCACATGGGGGGTGTAGGAACGCCGGGCCTAGAAACTGTAGTGATTGACCGGGCCTGACACATAGCAGCAAAATGTCCCTTCTTTCCGCAGGTCTTGCAGATTGCACTCCGCGCCGGGCAGCGCTGCCGGGGGTGTTTGGTCTTCCCGCAGAAATAGCATTTGGCCCCCCGGGGTTGGCTGGCTGCCGCGCGCGCAGGCTTGGGGTGGGCTGGGGGCGGTAGCTGGTAAGGCCCACAATGTCCATGAGGGCGCACGACTGTACGTTACGGGAGGCTACTGTAAGTGAGTTCTCGAGCTGCCTGGTCGCCGCGAGGTCGAGCATAACCCCTTCTAATAGGCGCTGGTGAATGTACGCCGACCCCCATGCCCGTAACAAAAGCGTCCCTGATTAAGAGTTCCGTATGTTCGATAGCTGAAACTGCCTGGCAATCACAGTTCCTCGCCAGGATGTGCAGAGCACGCCAGAAATCGTCTAATGAGGGCTGGGGGCGGTAGCTGGTAAGGCCCACAATGTCCATGAGGGCGTACGACTGTACGTTACGGGAGGCTACTGTAAGTGAGTTCTCGAGCTGCCTGGTCGCCGCGAGGTCGAGCATAACCCCTTCTAATAGGCGCTGGTGAATGTACGCCGACCCCCATGCCCGTAACAAAAGCGTCCCTGATTAAGAGTTCCGTATGTTCGATAGCTGAAACTGCCTGGCAATCACAGTTCCTCGCCAGGATGTGCAGAGCACGCCAGAAATCGTCTAATGACTCACCGGGGAGTTGCTGCCTCGTGGACAGGAGATGCCTGGCGTAGAGTTTGTTGATCGGCCGGATATAATGTCCTTTCAGAAGCTCCATTGCTTCAGTGTAAGTGGGCGCATCCCGGATAAGGGGAAAAATATCGGAGCTCACCCGTGAGTGCAGGATCTGGAGCTTCTGTGCGTCCGAGGGTTGTTCAGTCGATGATCTGAGGTAGCTTTCGAAGCAGGCTAGCCAGTGGTCGAAGGCCGGCGTGGCGTTGGCTGCTTGAGGGTGCAGCTGTAGGCGATCAGGCTTGTTACGAAGTTACATCGTTGTAATATCTCTGCTTAATAAATTGATGCACTATCAATTACTACGAGACGAGAGTAGAGAATAATCGAGGCTTTATTAAACAGAGATGTGTGGCCTTCTGCAGCTGCTACCAGAATGGACGCAGCTCGGGTGTGCACACACATTTATACTCCGCTTACTGGGCAGAGCCAGCAGGCAGGGATTTACCCCCGGACCTATAGTACAGGAGCCTTACCGTATTACCTCTAATAATCATCGTTACAACTACTATACAATCAGTGGTGACTACCTCAACCACCACCTGCAAATTCTACTCCAAGCTGCAACCAGCTTGACTTGCAACGATTCTATATTGCTGTTCTTTCACTTTAGCTGGGCCAAAATCCCAGAACTCCCTCCCTCCAACGTTTTGGATATACCTGCAACTCATGGACTGCAGCAGTTTAAGAAGGTGCTCGCCACCACTTTCTAATGGGTAAATAGGGATGAACAATAAATGCTGGCTGAGCCTGTAGCACCCACATGAAAGAGTTCAATAAAAGTCTCAGCTGTGGTGTCTCGGTAATGGTTCTCAAGCTGACTACCTGTGGACCTGACATCAAGGGTCTGTCTAGAGATATTTCAGGGGTTGGACAAAGTAACACATTTAATGAGCAGGCTGCCCTTATTTGGGGGCAATCCCGCAAGGCACAGTGGTGGAGGGCAATACATGGTCTATCTGAAGGAGAAAAATGTCGGTTGGAGGTGAGTCAAGAGGCTGGAACCAAGTGCGGCCGTCACAGGTTCAATGCACAATGAGCAGGCTGTCTCGCCATGGGGAGATTATTTGGTACATTCCCAGTTACCGAAGGTGGTAGCCGCTGGTAAACAGGAAAAACGGTATCTTGCCCAAAGTACAGAGGGTGGTGATACCTCTGGAACTGTACTTCAGCCTTGTATTGAAAGGAGGGGAAAACTGGAGGGAGCTTTCATTTATGACAGCTCAACCTTTTGGAAGTATCGCTGTGCATTGCACATTTGGGACAGTTTGACCCAGTTGGAGTGTCACTGTGTGATGAATCTGTGTGAATTGAGGGAGAATGTGAACAGTAGTATTTACAATCACACACCCTATGATTTTAAGCGTTGAAACAATGAAGCCCCCTCCCCCATCATTCTTCGCCAAATGGAGCATTCTGACAAACCCCCAAAACGTCAACACCTTCACACTAAGCAAAATGAACTCAGAATTTCTGCACCAGGTTGCAGGAAATTAGATAACGATTGCAATCCATTAATCCGGCAAATGTGTGCGTGTTGTCAAGCTAGAGTTGTATGTGTCAAAGCCGCCACCCTCTGGGAACTCCCCTCCCCCTTTGCTTTCTCTGCTCCTCCCTTCTTGCTATGACGGACTGGAGGGTGGTCCGAAAGAAGGTGCGATCTGTGCCGCCGATGAGCTGCTGCAGCTTGAGATAACGAAAGAGGGTGAGGGTATAATGAGCAGTAATATCCTGCTGCATCAGTAGCGCAGACGCCCAGAGGAAAAGGGAATCTTCTGTTTCAGAAAAAAAGGTTACATTTGGCAATATTTAGTAACATCCCAAACCGCAACCATTGTTACAGCCGCCGCCGCTATCAGCTGCTCCGCGGCACACTGACAAGGGAGAAATTGAGCTGTAATTGATCACTGCAGAAATAGACAGGACGGAGCGTCAGACCGGTGGGCAGGACAGAGGCGCCTCTGCAAAAAGCCAAGGAAAAGGGGAGAGGGCTGGAGAAAACACTGGTCTGCATAAGCTTGTAAACCCATCATGGGCCACCCTCCGTTGGAGTTTAGCGATTGCTCTCTGGACAGCCCGGATTTCAGGGAGCGGCTGAAATCTTACGAGCAAGAGCTGGAGAGGACAAACAAATTCATCAAGGAAGTAATCAAAGACGGAACCTCGCTCATCAATGCCATCAAAAGTGAGTGTGCGTGCGCGGGGGCCCCCGCGGGGGGGAGAGACATAACATTCTCTGGAGGACATAAAATTCTCTGGCCTCCCCGCGCCGGCATCTTCTGGTCCCGCCGCTGTCTATGGGATTTCTCATTGAATCCTCCCCCGCGGTGCGGGTGCGTCGTCGGCGGGACCGGAAGATCCGGCCGGCATTAACAGCCGGAAGCTCTAGGTTTCTCTAGCTTGGAAAATGTTGCTGAATTTGGAGAGGCTTGCTCGGGTGTAACTGTACCCTGCTCGTTATTGCGGCTGTAATATCCGCTGCTGTGGATGCAGTCTGGAAGCTCACGTTTTGAGCTGCTTTGTGCAGGGGTGGTGTGGGTGTATTATTTATTTGGGTCTTTCTATTGCTACAAGCCAAACCTATTAGTGCCACTCGAGTGTACAGATGGGATGGAGCAGCGAGACCTTTACGTGCTGGAACTGAAGGTCCCTGTTGATGAGAGCTGTTTAGGCTCCTAACCCCTCTGGCATCATAGTGCAAAGCTAGCCTGCGGTATGTTCGAGGACAGCTTGTGACCAATTTCACTCCTAAATCAGTTGGTGCAACTTGGTGATTGTCACTTGACAACAACAACTTGCAACAGTAAAACAACATTTATATAGCACCTTTAATCCAGATGTCAGGAGGGATTGCAGAGTTTGGACAGCTGACAGCAAGGACAAGATTGATGGGGCTAAGTGGGTGTGGGCACATGAGAGGTCAGAGTTGGAGTACCTCTGCATTCTGGAAGGGTTGGCGGAGGCTACAGAGATTGAGGTGAGGCTGTGGAGGAATTTTGACACCAGGATGAGCATTTTAAAATTGATATCCTCTGGCTGATTGTCAACTGCTGTGAGCCTTTCAATATTCCTGCTGAAAATCCTAGTCCCTATAAAACAAAAAAATAGAAACACAGTCAGCTCCCATGTGCAATGATGTAATTGAGTTATGGAGTACAAGAGGTGTATAAGTTATGACAGGTTTGAATAAGGTAGACAAGGAAAACTGTTCCCATTGGCTTATGGTAGACAGACTAAGCAACAGACATATAATGTTTTGAGTAAGCGAAGCAACGGGATTGTGAAGTAGAATTTTTTATGCAGCGAATGTTAATGACCTGGAACTCACTGCTCACAATGGTAGTGGAAGCAGAGACTGGCAATAGTTTCAAATGGCAATTGGATGGGCACTCGAAGGAAATAAACTTCCAGGATGCGGGGATAAAATTCCAGGTTGTGTGGAGAGAGTGGGGGAATGGGATTCTCTGGATGATTCCAACGATAGCCAATGTGAACTTGATGCACTGAATGGCTGTAAATTACTTTACGTCTCTCATAAATGATAAATACACATACTAAGAGCTTTAATAGAAATATTAACTCCAGGAAAGTCTTCAGGAATATATTTACAATACTGTTATATTGAGCAACCTTGATGTATTGAAGCTATTTGAAGCAGTATAGTTGAAGATACAAATATTGCTCAACAGCTCATGTGCCTTATACTTTCAGCTTTTTTATTTTTATTTAAAAAAAAAAAAGAACAACCTGAAACAGCAGCACATAGCTGATTCAAAGCCAAGACTCTGGTGTTTTGTCTCTTGTTTGAATGACTGTGTCTGTCTCTCTGACACCTGCTTTGAACTCACCTCTCTCGTCTACTCATTTGCCTTGGATTTGGTGCCTTCTGATGGGCATTTCCTTATTTCCAGCTCTTGGGATCAGCATATGTTACTTGCCACTTTGGGGTCAGCAGGCTGTGGTAACGTAATGTGACATTTTGTGGTAAGTTGTATTGCTCATTATGATTGTGGGAGGATTTTGTGGGGCCTGTCCAGCAAGGGTTCAATACCTTTGTGAAAGCAGTTACTGAAGTATTTAAGGAGCCGTTCTATAAAAATAAATATTCCATGTAGCTGGTTTATCTTCTCTCGTCATCTTCCTCTCCTATCTGGCAAGGACCAGTTTGTCCTTTGTGGTTTTTTTCTACTCTTGTCTTTCCCCAGTCACCATAGTCAAATAATGTACAAACATTTAACATTTTACACTTAAATGAACTTGAATTGAGTGCAGATCCTATGAGAAAAAGTAATATGGTTTAACTTGGGCAAATTCATTATTGGGCAGAAGGAAGCTATTGTTTTCGATCTTGCTACAAATCCCATGCCCCAGCCACCATCTCCATCACCCTCCCATCAACTGTAGAAGAGGTTGTATCAGATTGCTCATAACCTTGGTGTCATGCTTGACTCCGAGATGAGTTTCCAATCACAAATATGTGCCATCATGAGGACAGCCTCTTTCCACCTCTGTAACATCACCTAACTTTTGTTACACCTCAACTCATCTGCAGCGGAAATCCTCATCCAGCCCTTTCTTACTTCCAGACTTGATATTTCAAAACATTTGCCCATTCCTGCTAATTCCCTCCCATTCTATCATGGGTAAAATGAGGTCATCCAAACACCTCTACCCATGTCCTTCTGCACAACACTCATCAAACTAATTGGCTCCAGGTTAAGCAAGGCCTTGATTTTAAGTTCTCATCCTCATTTTCAAGTCCCTTTGTGACCTTATTCCTCCCTATCTCTCCAATCTCCTCCTCCAGAACTATCTGATATCTGTGCTCATCTAATTCTGATCTCTTGAGTATCTCCAATTTTAATGGCTGTGCCTTCTGCTGCCTTGGGCCTTGGGTTCTGGAGCTCTCTCTGTAAGCTCCTTTTGAGTAGTTTCCCTGTTTAAAACTTACCTCTTTAACCAAACTGTTGGCCATCTGCTCTAATATCTCCCTCTTTGGTCCAGTGTCAAATGTACTTTTCTTGAGCCCTTTGATGTCCTTGGGACTATTTTTTAATCTTGAAAGTGCGCGAAAAATACAAGGGGCTGGATTCTCCGCACCCTCGCGCCAAAATCGCGGGCGGTGCGAGGGCTGAGAATTGATGTTCCTGCAAGAAATCGACCGCCGCTGATTCACCGATTCTGTGGGCCCCGACAAGTGGGGTACTCGGGGAGTCCACCGCGCTGCCTGGGACCGACCTGGGGCCATTGCCAGAGGCCCGCTCAGCCATTCTCCGCCCCCGATTGGCCAAGTCCCGATGGCGTGGAACTAATATGCAAGTTCTACTCCGAGTCCCTGCTAGCCCCTTGCAGGGCTTGGAATTTGTGTCCCTTTAAACCAAATTTTCCTGCTGTAAAACTCTACTATTTTGACACTGGTGTGGGGACCTATCCAGCCCAAGTCATTTATTTGGCTCCCCAATCAGTTAGATTAAAATGTCAATTGATTTTCTTTTTGCCTTTGGGGCCTTGATTGTTTGGTTAACTGGATTATAACCTTTTACCATCTTTTTAACCACAACTTTACATGTTTTCCTGTCGTCTGCGAGTTCTTTTTGAAGTTGTGTACCTGCATGCTCTGAGCCCAGATGTATCAGCTGGATCACCTTTAATGGGGGATATTTTTGTGATGCCTTTCCCCTCGTCCTCTCTTCCACCCACCTCACTCTCTCTCTCTCTCACTCGCAAAAACACACCGAGTACAACTTTGGCTGGGGATTAGGGTGAAGCAGCTTTTACCTGCGGATTAGGCTGAAGAAGCGTCTGTTTAATTTCAATGACTGCATCTTTCCATACAACTTGCCAAGAATAATTAATGTAATCAGAGCCACCATCTCCTTATGGGAAGGTGTACAGAGAAGCATCGTGGCAAAGTTAACATGCAGATGTTCTTCCAAATTATGGTATTTTATAAGTAAAGTGGTATTTGTAACTCCTGAGGACGGAGAAATATGTCTTGCTCTTCAAAATATCTCCATGTAACATGTTTTGCACACATGAAAGTAGACAGATAAATAGGATTTTGTTTTAACACGTCATCTGAAAGATGATGCTTCCAAACTTTGTAGCAATCTGGGAAGCTGCCGATTGGAGGAGGATGTGAAACTAACATGATTGTTGCATTCAAAATTACCCCAATGGCTTTAAAAAGAGATTTTTTGAGTGTCAACTTGTTTAAATTACTGACACATGATCAGCCCCACTATGGACTTGAACGTGCACCCCAGATTGACAATTTATTTTTAAAATGTTTTTTTTAAGGCGTTTATATAAACAAGAGCAAGAACAATCAAGAGCATCATAATAAATAACTAACTAATCAACACCCAAACCCCCCTGTCCTTCCCCATCTCCTGCCCTGCTTCCCCGTCCCCCTCCCTCTGCGGACACCTCAATCCTTGAAGAAGTCGATGAATGGCTTCCACCTCTGGACAAACCCATCGACCGACTCTCAGGACATGCTTGATTTCTTTCCAACTTCAGGAACTCCACCAGGTCGCTCACCCACACCCCCGGTTTTGGGAGCTCTGGGTCCCTCCAGCCAAGCAAAATCCATCTCCGGGCTACCAGAGAGGCAAAGGCCAAGACATCGGCATCTCTCGTCCCCTGGACTCCGGGTCTTCCGAACCTCCAAATATCGCCACTTCTGGACTTGGGGCCACCAGCACCTTGGACATTACGCCCGCCAATCCCTTCAGTTTCTTACCTGCACAGAACATATGAACATGGTTTGCGGGCCTCCCCAAGCACCGCCCATACCTATCCTCTACCCCCTTGAAAAACCTGCTCATCCTGGCCACCGTCATGTGCACCCTGTGAATTACCTTAAACTGGGTAAGGCTGAGCCTCGCACATGACGAGGACGCGTTCACCCTCCTCAGGGCCTCTTCCCACATCCTGGCCTCCATTTGCCCCCCCCCCCAGTTTCTCCTCCCATTTCCGTTTGACTTCTTGTATCGGGGCGCCTTCACAGTCCCTTAGCTCCTTATGAATCTCGGACATCTTGCCCTCACCCAGTCCTTCACTTGATAGCACCTTATCCTGTAATCCAAGGGTAGCAAACCGGGAAAGGACTGCATCTGCTTCTTCACCAAGTCTCGAACCTATAAATATCGAAACCCGTTCCCACTGGGCAGCTCATATTACTCCTCCAGGTCCTCTAAACTCGTAAAGCAGCCCCCCACAAACAGGTTCCCAAACCGCTTGATCCCAGTCTGTCGCCACCCCAGAACCTCGTGTCCAGCGCCCCCTGGTGCTAACCTGTGATTGTCACAAATCAATGCCCACACCGAGGCACCGTCCAACCTCAGATGCTGCCGCCATTGCCCCCATACCCTCAGGGCTGCCACCACTGGGTTTGTGAGTACTTGGCTGACAAGAATGGCAGAGGTGCTCCTAAACTCGTTCCCCTACAAGAGGCCGCCTCCATCCGTCCCCATGTCCCGATCCCTTCCCCACTCCCCCCCCCCCCCCCCCCCCCCCCCCCCCCCCCCCAGCTCCCCTCCCCACCGCCGCTCCACCAACACCTTCTTAACCTGCGGGCTTTCCCCGCCCACACAAACCCCGAGATCAAAGCATTAACCTTCTTAAAAAATTATTTTGGGACAAAGATTGGGAGGTTCTGAAAGACAAATAAGAGCCTCGGCAGCACCGTCAGATTCACTGTCTGAACCGGCCCCGCCAGGGACAGTGGCAACACATCCCACCTCTTAAAATCCCCCTTCATCTGCTGCACCAGTTTATGCAACTACGCCCATCCTTGCACCACCTGGATGCCCAAGTATCTGAAATTCACCCCCACCACCTTCAATGGCAGCTCTCCCAACCTCCTCTCCTGCCCCCTGGCCTCGATCGGGAACACTTCACTCTTCCCCATATTTAGCTTGTATCCGGAAAGCTGGCCAAACTCCTCCAGGATACTCATGATTCCCTCAACGCACCCAATGGGTCTGAAATATACAGCAACGGGTCATCTGCATGTAGCGAGATTCTGTGCTCAACACCCCCCCCCCCCCCCCCCCCCCCCCACCCAGCACAAACCCTCTCCAACTCCTCGACAGATTGACAATTTAGTGTAGTATTGAGGGAGCACTGCACTGTTAAGTGTGATGTTTCCGAAATGAGACTAGAACTGAGACCCTGTTTGCAGTTAAACTGGGTGCAAAAGACCCCACTGCACTATTTGAAAGGGAAGCATTCTTAGTCAAAATCATCCAATAACCAAAGCTGCCAAAAATAGATCATCTGGCCAGTCATCATTTGCTGTTTTCAGAATCTTGTGCACAAGTTGGCTGTTGCATTTTCAAACGACTTGAATACATAGTATGATTCCCTCCTCTCTTTCTATCTTTCCTTCCTTCCAGGCTTGCGGAATAAGTCTCCCCATAACCTCAACAATGGACTTGTTCCGCAACCTCAAGAGCAATGCCCCCTGTATTTACTGTACCTTTTGAAGATAGGCCTGACCAGTCCCTGCAAAAGGGTGACTTATCAATGTAATCTCAACAATGTAATTTCAGAGTGTCCTCGTCAGGCTGAGAAAGTTGCTCCTCCCATGGAGGCGAAATTAAAGTGGCTGAGCTGCTTTCCCACAATGCTGTCTAATGATGATTCTCAAACAAGGAGTTTCATTTGCTTACAGAACACAAGAAGCAGCAATAGACCACATGACTGGTTGAGCCTGATCCGCCATTCAGTACGATCATGGCTGATCTTGGGTTTTAAATCCACTTTCCTGCCCGCTCCCCATATCCCGTAATGCTCTGAGAGACCAAAGATCGGTTCATCCCAGCCTTAAATATATTCAACAATGGAGCATCCTCACCCCTCTGGGGTAGAGAACTCCAAAGATTGGCAACTCTTTGGGGGAGTGAAATAATTTTCCCCTCATCTCAGTCGTAAATGGTGAACCCCTTCTTCTAAGACTCTGCCCACGTATGTTAGATTCCCTGACTATTGGACACAGTCTCTCAATGTTGGACCTATCAAGGCTCTTCATGAATCTTGTATGTTTCAATGAAATTGCACCTCATTCTTCTAAAATCCAGACAATATAGGCCCAATTTATTCAGCCTCGTGTTTTTGGACAGCTCCTTCAGCCCTTGGAGAAATTTAGTGAGCTTTCGCTGTACTGCCTCCAATACAAGTATATCCTTTCTTAAATGTGGAGAGCAAAATTGCACACATTATTACAGATGTGGTCTCACCAAAAACCCTGCAGCAGGACTTCTCTCTTTCTTTACTGTAACAACTTAGCAATAAAAGCCAACATGCCATTTACCTTCCTAATTGCTTGCTGCACTTGCATGCTAACTTTCAGCATTTCTTGTACAAATACACCAAAGCTTCTTTGAACATCAATGCTTGCAAATTTCAGAGCTTTAAAAAAAAAAGTTCAGCTTTTATATTAAATTTGTGGAATATTTTGAACATCTTGGGCGAAATTCTCCCCCAACGGCGGGATGCCCGCCGACTGGCGCCAAAGCCGGCGCAAATCAGACAGGCATCGCGCCGGCAAAAAGGTGCGGAAGTCTCCGCATCTTTGGCGGCCTAGCCCCAACATTGAGGGGCTAGGCCGACGCCGGAGGGATTTCCGCCCCGCCAGCTGGCGGAAATGGCGTTTGTTGCCTCGCCAGCTGGCGCGGAAATGCGGCGCATGCGCGGGAGCGTCAGCGGCCGCTGTCAGTTTCCCGCGCATGCGCAGTGGGGAGAGTCACTTCCGCCTCCGCCATGGTGGAGGCCGTGGCGGAGGCGGAAGGGAAAGAGTGCCCCCACGGCACAGGCCCGCCCGCGGATCGGTGGGCCCCGATCGCGGGCCAGGCCACCGTGGGGGCACCCCCCGGGGTCAGATCGCCCCGCGCCCCCCCCCCCAGGACCCCGGAGCCCGCCCACGCTGCCTGGTCCCGCCGGTAAATACCAGGTTTGATTTACGCCGGGTCGGAGAATGGCCGTTGGCCGCCATGAATCCCGCCCCCGCCGAAGTCTCCGCTCCCGGAGATTGGGCCGGATTCCCGCCCCCGCCCAATCTCCGGGAGCGGAGACTTCGGCGGGGGCGGGGGCGGGATTCACGGCGGCCAACGGCCATTATCCGACCCAGGCGGGGGGTCGGAGAATGACGCCCCTGAATTCTGAGTTCAGCTCAGTTTTTCTCACGGGAAATTTAATTGTTGTGATTTTAACATCTATTTGTTCTCTTTGACCAATACTCATTACTAGCTTCCCGAAGAACATTTGCAGCCAGTCAATGACATTGGGGGAATACATGACTATTTGACTGAATGAGGACGAAGCATGCAATAGCACTTTCATGAGTCACTTGTTCACTCAGGTTCAGGGCAAATCTTGGGTTCAAATTTTCTTGCATATTCTACTGTAAATTCCAGCGCGAATATCCCCTCTTTATAAATGTTTTATATGTAGAAGAGTGATAGGTACATTTATAGACTTTCATGTTGTCACCTATTAATGCTGTAAAATGCAAAAGGAGAACAACCAGATAGAATGCCAGAGTTGCTACTCTAATATGGTTTTAGCTTCATTTAAGATTCTGTGTTGTAGATTACCTCTAGACTAAAGGAACACTGCACCATTCTCGTGGTTCAAGCTGGAAGGCCAGAGAGTTTGTGACCAAAACCCTTTAATAAAATGTAGAATACAGCACTGCCATTGTTTGATCTATTGCCCATCATTGAGCGATTGTACACCAGTTTGTTGCATCCGGCTCAAATATCATTAAAACATGTTGGTTTTTAGTCTGTAAATGGATAAATTAAAGGTAATCTCCACTTCCCAATTCATAAATATAAATAGTGCAGAAACCTGGGGAGCAAATAGAAATTAGTGGTATGAAATGGAACCAGAAATTCCAAGCATTACAAAAATGCAGCTGTGATGGATGCCGCAAAATACATTTATTTTCCAAGATGGCGCAACCTCTTTTGGCATGGCGAGTGTACAAATGATCAAAGAGTTTCTAAAATAAATTATACACATTTAATCCATTTTAGGAATGCTGACTGATTGATTTATAGTGTTGCAGGAATTCTTCAAATCAAATCAAGTCTTTTAAGTTTGTTTCCTGGAGAGAAGAAATAAATGTTATGGTTCAGATCCAAATGTTGCAAAGGATGTCCCTGAGCAGAGTGACATCTTGCTGTAGACAATAATAATATCTCTGCAGCACATTCATTTGCTGGTCTGTTTCAGCAAAGTCAAACTGATTTCAATGGGTTCTCCACCAGGTTACAGTTAATGCTATGATCTGTGCATTAGGATAACGGTCTCCCCTTTTGTTTGCAAAAGTAAAATGTTGAGCACCCCAGTGTCCTTGGTTAAATATACTGTCTGGCGCAGCATAACCCACACGAAAAGAAGGTAATCTCAGTTGGGTAGCTAGTAGGATTGTTGCAAATGACATCAGCACCAATGGGTTAGGAAAGGGAGCAAACATAATTCAGCCTTCACGCTTGATCCCTACTGAGATTCTTGTTAGGAAGTGGGGTGGGGGTGAATGACTAGAGTGAACTTGTGTTAAAATACAACATATCACTGTGTCACTTGTATGCATGATGTCATTACTGAAATGCCATCTGATGCTCCAGGTCTTCCCTGTCCCACTCCTTTTAAAATGTTTTGCCAAATAGTTTTCCAAAAAGGACAATGTCCCTTTTTTATAGAATTTGACAAGCTTGGTGACCTGTGCGCATGCCCCAAACCTCCCACAGAAGCTACCTACAAAGATGTTCTGTCCCAACAATTGGAGATCCAATGAACATAAAATAGCTGGGAGTGGGCTGTGATAAGAGCAGATTTCTGCATTCCCAGGACTTGTTTCTGAAACCTAGGGCAACCATTATATGAGACTGTGTCAACCATCGTGTGGCCTGTGAACTAAAGTATAATCGACCTAGTGTGCAGGAAAATGTGCAACTCAGTAAAACACTGAGCTATCTTGAGGGCTTGTAATGAGGAACTTGGCTGTAATCTTTCTGTCAAGAGGGTTGAGGTTGAATAATGGGAACTGTTGTCGTTGTTGACTCATTCAGAGAATCAAATCTGCTCACTGAGTACTGGGCCTTCTGGATTATGTAATGTATTTAGAAATGAAATG
Organism: Scyliorhinus torazame; assembly: GCF_047496885.1. Taxonomy (NCBI): domain Eukaryota; kingdom Metazoa; phylum Chordata; class Chondrichthyes; order Carcharhiniformes; family Scyliorhinidae; genus Scyliorhinus; species Scyliorhinus torazame. The sequence goes on along the minus strand of NC_092711.1, from coordinate 300,988,971 downwards.
AGGCGTAAGTCAATAAAAACTGCCAGGTTATACACTTGCCTTAGGCCCACATGCAAATTGCACAAAGATCAGTGATATAGATATATGTAGGAGTTACAGCACAGCGGCCGGCCATTTGTCCAACCAGTTCACATTTATGTACCCTCCCTGAGCAAACAGTCCTAATCACATTTGCCAACCTTGCTTGTGTTTTGTGTCAATTTTTCTTCTTCCAGCTTTCCAATCCAATCTTAAATGATAATTGGGTCTACCTCCAATTTTTAACCCTGAGAGTGAAATCCCAACCTCACCACTTTGTTTTAATCATGCATCCCTCATTTAAGATCTTTTAGCTACTCCTGCCGCATTCTTTCATAATTTATATACTTTGAATCTCATTGTTCTCGTGGAAGTTCCAATTTTCCCAGTATTTCAATTTTCCCAGTATTTCATTGTAGTTGTATTTCCTCCTTTGACAGAATTGTACTCCATCTATGTTGTGTCATAAATCCTCAACCTCTTCCCTCCAAAGCAGAGCATAATACTGTATATGGTTCAACAATTTGAGATATTCTATAGGCTCCTCATTTCCTTCTAGCTTTTATATTCTAGATATCGTGTGGGTGGAAACAACCCCTTCGCAACCCCAGTGCTGTCCTGAATAGCGTGTTTAATCTGTACTTTAAAGTTCTCTACTCTTCCACAACACCAATTGTGCTTTCATTCGGTGTATAATTACTGCTGCTATTTTATCAAATTATATCAACTTTGGTCACTCTCTGACCTTCCCAGTATCCCCATGCAGTGTCTTTGAACTCTGGTTTAATTCTGATTATTTTGTCTTCATGTGCATGATAATATCTTTCTTCAGCTTTGTTCAAGTAGAGCATGAATGCTGACATGGACTAGTTGGGCCTGTTTCTGTGTAATGTGTTTTGTGTGTGTGTGTATTATGCAAAAGGTTACAAAATTTCTGTGATATTGGTCTGGAATTACCCTGATTAGTTGAATCTCCCTCTTTAAGACTGGGTGCCACAATGGGCATTCACCAGTCCTCTGGAACATATCCATATTCCAGAACCCTAAAATATAATTTCTAGTGCCTTCGCTTCCTCCTTTTGTTTCATCCAGGATCTTGGGACATACTCGGCGGCTCTCTGGTTGCTTTTGCCGAAGGCTTCACAATATGGATTCCAATTTTGAAATGATTCAGACAATTTTGAGCATCAAGAATGGTGATCACATTTCACTAAATATGATTGTTTATCCACTGCAACCTCCTCTCCAGACAGTCCTTTCAATGTTATTCTGGTACGTGCTGGTGTTTCCAATTCATCATTGGAAACAGGACAGATGAAGTTGATGTCACTTGCTGGTTTCCAGCTTCGAACTTTATGACCTTTTTACTTAAAAAAAAAATCTGTTGTCTGGAAGTGTGCAACAGAAGCAAGACCACTGGTGGAATTTAAATTCAAGTAATCTGGAATTGCAAACTAGCATCAGTCATGATGACCATGAAATTATTGTTGATTGTCGTAAAAACTCATCTGGTTCACTAATGCTCATTAGGGGAGGAAATCTGCCGCCCTTACCTGGTCTGGCCTACATGTGTCTTCAGACCTACAGCAATGTGGTTTACATTTAGCTGCCTTATGAAATAGTATGGTATGGCAAGCCACTCAGTTTAAGGGTAGTTAGGAATGAGCAACAAGTGCTGTCCTAGCCAACGGCGCCCACAACCCCTGCTAGAATGTTTTTTAAATTGCTTGTTCATCCTCAATTGATTGCAGGCATGGCTGAGTGATTTGCTGGGCTATCTAAGAGAGGATTACCTAAGGGAGGATTAAGAGTCAGCTACGTAGTATGGAACTGTAATTCTGTGTCGGCCTGCCAGAGGACAGTACTCGTGACCTATTAGGGGTTTTTATGCTGATCCAACGGCAATCATAGAACATACAGTGCAGAAGGAGGCCATTTGGCCCATCGAGTCTGTACCGACGCCCATTGAGCCCTCGCTTCCACCCTATCCCCGTAACCCAATAATCCCTCCTAACCTTTTTGGACAAGGGCAATTTAGCATGGCCAATCCACCTAACCTGCACGTCTTTGGACTGTGGGAGGAAACCGGAGCACCTGGAGGAAACCCACGCACACACTGGGAGAACATGCAGATTCCGCACACAGTGACCCAGCGGGGAATCGAACCTGAGACCCTGGCGCTTTGAAGCCACCGTGCTACCATGCTGCCCACAATTGGTTGTCATTCTGGTATCAGCTGACATGTGACCACGGAATTCAATTCCACAACTTGCCACAGTGATTGTAAGTCCATGAGTTTGTTATCAGAGTAATTTTAGTGTGATTATAAGGAGAATTTAAACACTGTTGCCAAACCCTGCTGTACGTGGAATCTCTCTGAGCCAAACCTGGGTGACACAATTCTGCTGGTGTCAAAAGTTGTCACCCATTACCACAGAGACAGAACAGCAAAAGCTGTAGAACAATGCCTCTGATTTACTGAAATTCTGCAGTGATTGATGCAGGCTAGCTGAACATTCGTTTGATGCCAGCAAAAGGAATAATGCTAAAATTGAGCGGCATGTGACAGCCTTGTGAAAGTGCTGACCAATCAAAGCAGAATGGTTGCACCTAAGTGACTTTTCTCTTGCCAGATCGGCAAAACCAGTGAGAAAGTCAAAACTGTCGATTGGAGTAAAGGTGACGTTTATAAAGCAAGTGGAAAGTGGACATTGTGAAGCAGTGGGAGATTCCACTGTTGGGTTTGTTCACCATTATGAAAGCCAAAGCGAACATCTTAGAACAGTTTGACAAGCAGGCATTCTTTGCAGCAAAAAGGAGGATGACGCCTCTCCTGACTTTTGAGGAAGCTCTGCTAATGTGGTTCAAAGCAGCCTGAGCAGAAAGCATTCCCATGTCCGGCCCAATTCTTCAGAAAAGGGGAGTCACCATGACGAAGAGGCTGGGACACATGGAGTTCACCTGTAGTGATGGATGGCTGGACTGATCAAGACAAGACACGGCATCCTCTTCCACATGATAAATGGTGAGGGTGCTACTGTTACGACAGCAATGGCACATGATCGACACCAAATTGGCATTAGCCACATCTTTAATGAGTATGCACAAAGTGACATTTTTAAAGCGGATGCAACCAGACTATTTTAGCATTTTTTGCCAGACTGCACTTTGAAGTTTAAGGGGAATGTGTGGAAAGTTGGAATGTGGGGCAAGGAACACTGCAGTGCTACAGTCCATGCCAACATGGATGGCATCGAAAAGTAGTAACTTCTTGTGATGGGCGAGTCCAAAGACCCACAGTGCTTAAGTCATACAATATGAGGACTGCCTGGATAATCTCCATACCTCAAAAATTCTGAATCGGGAAAGTGGACAAAAATGGATCAACAAAAGAAAAGGAAAATTATAATTATTGCAGGCAATCGCCTCCCGTACCCTGACATTGCTGATCTCAAGACTGACGAGGAGATGTTCTTGACCTTCCTACACCAGACTCTAAATCAGTGTGTGATCAGTAACTTTCAGTGGGTGATCAGGAATTTGCAAAACCTGTTACCGACAGTATCTGAATCTCCGATTATCAAGGCCATCGATAAGAATCAGGAGTACATTCTCTCTGTACTAGAGGCTATGTTGATGCTGAAAAGAGCATTGAAGATGGTGAAGGAAGCCACAAATCACAAACTGCTTCAACCACACTGGATTCACACAGGCCAGAGCTGCACTAAACAATGGGTTTGAGGAGGAGCAGGGTGACCCAATTCGGTCAATCCGATGACGAGCGACCTTTCCCTCGCCTGAGGGAGATGATTCCAGCAGAGACAGTCATGCAAAATTACGAGGAGTTGGATGACTCATGACGGATCTGACAGACTCTGCCATTGTAGATGCAGTACATTCCTCAGCAGAGAAGGCCGATGGTCCTGATGATTTGGGTGAATGCCCGCCTCCCTTTTCCCTAGCCAATGCTGCAGAGGTGGTGGAGATGCTACAGGATTTTGCACTGCAACACGAACACACTGAAAACATGTTTGACTGCATTGACACCATGGTGGAATTCATCATGCACGACTAGAAACAGATTACAGAATTATTTCTCTAACCCACCCCTGGCCTTTCAAAGATAGCAAAATGTCAACTATGAAAGAACAAAAGGGCTAAAGATTTTCTCTCTCTTTTGCTGTGTTTTATTATGTGTATTTTATTCGGTATTTGAATCTGAAAAGTAATATAGTAAATCAGTAGGAATATCGAATTACATAGAAACGCATTCATGTGGCAAATTGGGACTCGTCAGCTTTCACGAATCTCTGTTCAATCTGGAATTGAAGGAGGCTCCCCTGGGATTTGACTCATCGACAGATCGTTGTAGTTCTGGATCTTGGGAGTTAGAAAATAAAGCTGTGCACTTTTATTGTGCTCTTACATTGTACAATATGTCATCTCAGTGACAAGAGGAATACAGACCAGAGATTAAAGTGATTGATGTTCTATAAAACGTTTCCAATTCACAGAGGGCAAACTATGTATGAAAAGAAAAAGCAGTGACTGAACCCCTTTCGCTCACCTAGTTGGGACGATCCTGGGTATAATATTTGGCTTTTGCCAATTGTGGTGTTAGAATGGCTCTCCGACTTGAAGAAAAAGATTGGTTAGAATTCCGTTCTAATGGATGCAAGGTAGCATGATAGTTTTATCCAGAGTAATAAATGACTGGTTGAGTTTACATTTAAAAATAAATAAATAAATCTTTCAAAAGTAAAGTTGAAACAATGTATTAGAATCTGTTCTGGGAGTTACAAAAGATTGCAAGAGCTCTTTTTTCTCTTAGTATTAATCTGCAGAATGTGTGGAGAGCTCGAGGAACAAGTTAACGGGAATTCATTGTAGGCAAGTGTTGGCTGCTTTGGTAAATCAAGTTTCCTGTTTTTTATAAATTTAAAGTGCCCAATTCCTTTTTATCCAATTAAGAGGCTATTTAGCATGGCCAGTCCACCTACCCTGCACACCTTTGGTTGTGGGGGTGAGACTCATGCAGGCACGGGGAGAATGTGCAAACTTCACACAGACAGTGACCCGGGGCTGGGATCGAACTTTGAGTCCTCGGCGCCATGAGGCAGCAGTGCTAACCACTGCACCATCCGGGCCGCCCGTCAAGTTTCCGGTTTACTTTTGCAGAGCTATCTCGCTAAAATGTAATCATGTCTTGTAATCAAACGTGTGCACTTCCAGTAGGGGTCACTTGATCACTATCCAGTGATCCTCATTAGAATGTGTGTGTAAGTGGAAGTTGGTGTGCATTGAATCAGAGTTGACTGTGATGTTTTGGTCAGTTAGCTTGGTGACTGTAGAGTTCAGGCTGTGTTTGATTGTCACTTGGGGAAAGGTTCCAGAAGGTGGCAAACTGTTCTCCAGAAAATGCCAGTGCCCTCAAGATGTGGAGGAAGGAAATATTTTTGCATCATCGAGGCCAGCGTAAATCACAGGGCAGGGGCATCCCTTCACTGGAAAGATCAAAATCGAGTAATGTCAATAAAAATGAGATTTATGTTTGCTTGTCTATGTTAAACATTTAACTAGTTCTTTACCTTGTTCACTTGTCGCAAATTAAAAGTGTTCGAATAACCACAGCTAATATGGTGAGAAGCCAATGGTTTTCAACAGAAACTGGTGTTTCAAAATTAATCGTGCCCCTATTTTTGCACTGGCTCAGATTAAAGATCATTCCTGGGATTTTTCTGGTGTGTGTGCCTGAGCTACTTGCACGTGGGCAGATCCATGGAGTATTAATAGATTCATCGTCTTCGGTCTTGCAAGGTGCCGGTTCATCTCCTGTTCTTTACTCTGCTGGATAAATCCAGCAAGCGCCAGTTGGATTGGATTGGATTTGTTTATTGTCACGTGTACCGAGGTACAGTAAAAAGTATTTTTCTGCGAGCAGCTCAACAGATCATTAAGTACATGAGAAGAAAAGGGAATAAAAGAAAATACATAATAGGGCAACACAACATATAATGTAACTACATAAGCACTGGCATCGGATGAAGCATACAGGGTGTAGTGTTAATGAAGTCAGTCCATAAGAGGGTCATTTAGGAGTCTGGCAACAGTGGGGAAGAAGCTATTTTTGAGTCTGTTCGTGCGTGTTCTCAGACTTCTGTATCTCCTGCCCGATGGAAGAAGTTCACGTTTGGTTAACTTGTTTTGACCATTTTAGCTCAGTAGGGATATATTTGACTTTCACAAAGTAAGCCAAAACCTGCCGACAGATGATTCCTGTTTCAGAGAGAGGAACTTATTCTCCAGGCTCCCAACCAACTGCAAATTAATAGAGTTCCGGTAACCTTATCTAATATTCAGAAATGATTGTTTCAACGATACAGTGTGCCTTTTAAATGTTTCAAATTAGATTCCTAGCATTTTCTGAGAACAAGCAATTATTGTTTGCTTTTGAGCACACTGCCAGTTCCGCCTATCAGAATGGGGTAGTAACCATGGGCACAGGAGAGCTTGACATCATATTGCAAGCTTTATTAACTTAATTGCAATTTGCTTCTTGACTGCTCTCATGGTTGACCAAGTTTTGCATGTATAACGAGGACCGCGCGCGCTGTTGCATTCTGAATTTGACTGAAGATCATCCACACTTTATTCTGAGGTTGGGACCCCACGTCAGGAAACCTCCTCAAGGCTGCACTGTATGGATCTGAGACACCCACAGCTACTTTTAAACTGCCAGGTCCATTAATAGCCACTGGTGCTGGTGGGCCAATATAGGTCCTCCAGAAGTGATACATCAGCAGTTCCACCTGGCAGGATGGCATCTGCCAAAGCAGGTGAAGAAGCCTTTGTAAGTTGCTGTGGCACACCTTGTAGTGGGACCCACTTTTGCCGGCCGACCTTCACGACACATGTCATGTTCGCTTACCATGTGAAAGAAGAGCCTGCTTGGTCCTCATGATCTCACTTGAATCAGGTTTCAGGAAAGGGCAATGTGCATATTAGGTGCATACTTCAGCCAGTTCCTTTGTGTTATCTTCATTTTTATGAAAATGGAAAATCCAACCGTGCAAAGTATGTCATCGTGAAGGGCAATAGCAACAAAATTCTTGTTTTACTTCGCATTGGATACTCTTGGGAGATGCTACTCCAGAACACTGACAGCCTAATAGGCTTTTGGCATATTTTGAATGTGGTATCATAGGTCAGCTACAGCAGCTTGGAGTCAGCTGTAGGCTAATAACTGACTCTGAGATCTCAACCTCAAAAGGCACCATTTCTCTTTCAAAATCTGAAATTTCTCCTCATTTGCCAGTACTATTTCTCTGCATGTAACACATGGGCTATGCATCCTTATTTGCATTGGCACAATTGACAAAACCATACCTCCAAGAAATCATCTTTAAACTGCTTTGTTCCTGAGTAAGTTTCTTCTTTGTAGACTGTTAATTAGAGGGCCTGGAGCTCTGTATAGAGCTAACACTAGCACTGTTCTGTCCTGCCCTGGATTCTCCTGAACAGCTCTGTCCAGCAAATTCTGTTGTGAGATCCTGTCCAGTAGGTACACTACTATTTGAGTCTCTTAGTTTTAAGAAAATGATCCATTTTCACAGTCCTCTTGCCAGCAGCTGAAAAATGGAAGCAACTCTTCTCTGTGATTAGGTGCCAAAAGCACGTACAAGCCGCTTGATGTCAAGTGTACGTGCAGGGTGTATGATCTTCTCTCTGCTGCCGCTTCTGGGCGGAAGACTCGAACACAGCCTCATTTATTTTCATTTAAAATGAGTCAGTGGCCGCCCATTCTCAATGTAAAAGCTGATAGTGGCCATTGGACACTTCTCCTGTGATTAGGACCACTGTGGGAAAGGTGCGACCGATCACTCTGCAACCTGCCTGATTCCTCTGATCAATGGTGCACCCCTCCCAGGTTGGTGGTGGGAGATTTGGTGGTGATAATACTGTTGAATGTAGAGGGATAATGTTAAACTTTCTCTTGTTGGTGACGGTCATTGTCTAGCCATCGGGTAGTACGGATGTTACTTGCCACTCAGCAGCTCTGAGCCCGAATGTTGTCCAGGGTATTGCTGCATATGGACTGCTTGATTGTCTGAGGAATTGCAAGTGGAGCTGAACACCATGCAATCATCTGCAAACATCCCCACTTGTGATCTTATGATGGAGGGAAAGTCATGGATGAAGCAGCTGAAGATGGTTGGGCTGTCACTGGTTTGAATCTCTGCAGCAATGTCCTGGGCTGAGACGATTGGCCGCCAGCAACCACAACTCTCTTTGTCTGAGCTAAGCATGACTCCAACCAGTGGAGAGATCTTGTTCCTGATTCCCATTGACTTCCATTGTATTAAGGCAGTATTGCATTGATGTTAAGAACTGGCACATTTATTTCCCCTCTAGAATTCGCCCTTTGTGTTTAAGTTTGGATCAAGGCAGTAATGATGCTTAGTGATTCTGATGGAATCTAAAATGAGCATTGGTAAGTCGGCTAGTAGGTGAGTATTATCAATGATGCATTCTGACACTTTGCTGATGATTGAGAGTAAGCTGAAGGGGCAGTGTTTGGTTGAATTGAATTTGTCCTGCTTTTTATGGGCAGAACATTCCACTTTGTTCTGTAGCTGCTTTCACTGTAGCTATACTGAACAGCTTGGCTAGAGGTGAATCTAAGCCTCCAGCGCCATAGCCAAGGATGCTGTCTGTGTCCAAAGCCATTTCAGTATCTGTGCTGAACCATTTTGTGTTACTGAAGACTGGTATCTGTGGTAGTGGAGGTTTTAGGAAGCAGAGATGGATCATTCACTTGACACTTCGAGCGGAAGATAGCTGTATATGTTTGTCCTTTTACACTGGCATCTCCCATCATTTGAGGATGGGGATGTCCACATGTAGGATTACAGATCTTTCACCGAACGCGTTTGCTGTGTTATCGCTTAGCTCTTGTCCATCGCACACTCGTCTTTTATTTAATGAATTGAACATTTCCCAACTGCTGTGATGGGATTTGCATTCCTGTACTTGGACAGCACAGTAGCACAGTGGTTAGCACTGTTGCTTCACAGCGCCAGGGTCCCAGGTTCGATTCCCGACTTGGGTCACAGTCTGTGCGGAGTCTACACGTTCTCTCCGTGTCAGCGTGGGTTTCCTCCGGGTGCTCCAATTTCCTCCCACAAGTCCCGAAAGACGTGCTTGTTAGGTGAATTGGACATTCTGAATTCTCTCTGTGTACCCGAACAGGCGTCAGAGTGTGGCGGCTAGGGGATTTTCACAGTAACTTCATGGCAGTATTAGTGTAAGCCTACTTGTGACAAGAAAGATTATTATTATTATTATTATCAGTAGTCAAGTAACATAATCACCATGCTGCCATACCTGGTTTGTTTAAATGCATTATCTCCTTATTTCCTCTAATCTGCCCAAGGCCTCTGACTCCAACCTCCTGTGCATCCCTTTCTTTTTACTCCACCACCTGCTTAATCCTCATTGCCTCCACAGACCCCGCCTTCTTTTTCAAGCCTACCTATTTGATCGAGCTATTTGTTGTCCCTCCATGTCTCCTGCTGTGATTCTGACCATTTTCCTTACATCAATGAAGCATCTTGATTGGGCAATATTGATGCATGTTGTAAATAACATTTAAAATACTACATGAATATGGTATTAGAGGAGGGATTGTGGTGTGAGATGCTGGGAAGGATGAATGCCTCAACTTGTGTGGGTGGTTGGGGCTGATGAGCTCAAGGTGGTGCGCAGGGCACACCTGACAGAGCCAAGGATGAGCAGGTTGTTTGAGGAAGTAGTGAGCGGTGTGGTAGGGGCCCTGCTAACCATGTACATATGTTCACATCTTGCCCGAAGATGGAAAGGTTTTGGAGGTTATTTTTTAGCACAATGGCAGTGGTCTTCCATTTAGGCGTGGAGCTCGGTCCCCTGGGGGCAATATTCGGGGTGTCGGACTAGCCAGAGTTGCAGACCAGTGTGGGGCAGATGCTTTAGCCTTCGCCTCGCTGATTGCTCGCAGGTGGGTTCTGTTGGGGTGTAGGTCAGCCTGTTCCTCGGCGTGGCTGAGGGACCTAACGGAGTTCTTAGCACTGGAGAAGTGGGGGGAGGGGGGAGAGCAATGGTGGGTTCCACAAGAGTTGGGGTTTGTTCATTTTGCATTTTGGAGAGCTGAGTACTGTCGACCGTTAAGGGGGGAGGGGCAGGGGATGGGGGAAGGGACTGTCTTGTGTTGGAAGTTTAATATGTTGGGTATGTTTTTTGTTATTATAAAACGTAAAATGTTGAAAATTTGAATAAAAGGACTTTAAAAAAAAAAAGAAAATACTGTATGAATTTCATTTAAAAAGCAGGGAAAAGATATAAAACAGAACCCAGCATTAAATGAATCCCTCAAAAGCTAGTGATTTTGGTGGCGTTAGCTTCTGAAATGTATCAATAACATTTCTAATGTAATCAATACATAAAGATCGAACTAATAGCAAAAGAGTTAGAGTTGTCGAGATGATCTCTGCAGTTTTCATTTGGAGTTCTATTTGTGTCCCTTGAGCCAGATACTAGTTTTATGCTTCATCTGTCGATTCAGTTCTCCCTTTTTGCTTCTCTGAGACTAGAGGCAGTGGAGGGAGGTTTCTGGGGTTTGGTCTGTAGAGGTGGTGGGGGGCTTTGTGGAGCTAACATTAGGGTGTGAGGGGTGCAGGGCATTTTCTAAGTGGGTGGGTTGTGGGAGGCGCAGACTGTGGTGTTTGGCTAATCTCCAGTAGATGTGCAGCTGGCCAGTTTACAGAGCCCTTCTGCAGTTCATAATAAGCAACACTGCAGATAATTAACCACAGTCCTGCCACATCTCTATATGCAGGTTATGTATTCCGAAGTGGTTGAAGTTTGAGTTGCAGTTAATGCCTCATTAAGTTCCACCCATTAAAAGGTATTCACTGTATTGCGATTCCTACATTATATGTCACCATTTGTTGTTCCAAAGCTGAAGTTTATATTTGACAATCAATGTCTTCATTCTGGCTGTTAGAATTGCAGAGCGGTTTAAATCACTTCAGATGCAACCATATTATTCAAACAAAATGGAAGTTTTGTCGAACACCCAAAATGTAAATGTGTGGAGCATTTCCCTGGTGCATTCTAATGTCCCAACTTTCAATTAGGCTGCAGTTCAGATTCAAGACCAAATAATCTGGAAACTAAATATTTCACAAGAGGAAAGTCTAATTAATTCATGAGGAAGTTGGGAAACGAGCCAGGAGAGAATAAAAATAATATGGTTAAATGTTCCAAGGTATCCCACAAGACTATTGTCAAGCCAAATTTGACACTCAGCCACATAGGGGGCTATTGGGACAGATGATCAAAGGCTTGGTCAGAGAGAGAGGTTTGAAGGAGCATCTCAAAGGAGGAGAGCACTGGAGTTGGTTAAGAAGGAAATGGCAGAGTTTAGGGGGCCAAGTAACTGAAGGCACAGCAGCTATTGTTGTGGACAAAGGAAATGCACACAAGGCCAAAAGTGGAAGAAGGTTGTATGAAGTTTGTCGCGTTATAGAGATGAGGACAGGCAAGGCCATGAAGGGATTGACCAGCTGGAAGAGAATTTAAATTGTTATTGATGGTGTTACTGGACTGGGAATGCAGATCAGCAAACACAGTGGGATGTTGGGTGAATGGGACGGCATGAGTTGGGAGTACAGGCAGCCAGAAAATTCAAAGCCGAAGTAGGATTCTGCTTGGGCAGGAGATCCAAGGGAGTATACATAGAAACATACTAGAAAATAGAAACAGGAGGCCATTCAACCCTTCAAGCCTGCTCCACCATTCATTATGATCATCAAATTCAATACCCTGGGGGGTGAGGGTGGGGCGGCATGGAGGCACCGTGGTTAGCACTGCTGCATCAAGGTGCTGAGGACCCGGGTTCGATCCCGGCTCTGGGTCACTGTCCGTGTGGCGTTTGCACATTCTCCCCATGTCTGATGTCTGCGTGGGTCTCCTCTCTCCCTCTCTCCCTCTTTCTCTCTCTTCCCCCCCCCCCCCCCCCCCCCCGCCCACCCCCCATCTGAAAGATTTGCTGGGTAGGTGGATTGGCCACACTAAATTTCCCCTTAATTGGAAAAAAAATAATTGTGTACTTTTTATTTAGACAAAATTCAATACATTGATCAAACCTCCCCCCCCCAATATGTCTTTAGCCCCAATTTTGTTGGAGCAAATTCCACAGATTCACCACTCTGGGTAAAGACATTTCTCCTCACCTCAGTCCCAAAAGGTTTCCCCCTTATCCTCAAACTCTGGACTCCCCCACCATCATTCTTTCCTGTCTAATCCTGTTAGAATTTTGTAAGCTTCTATGAGATCCCGGCTCACTATGTATGTTGAACTTAAACATTGACTGCAAGTGTTACATGACATTTTACCTAATAATATCCGAGATGATGAAAGGAAAATATACATAATGTAGATATCCCTGTCCTCCTTTAAAATCCTGTAAACTTTGATTAAATTCCTTCCTGCACTAATGCAAATACAAACTTGTCATTTACCATGAGCGGGATCGCACCCTCTCTCTAAACAAACCAGCTCTGAACAGAGCACACTTCTTGTATATTAAAGGGTTTATTCTTCTTTTGGATAGTGACCTGCTGATTACTGAGAGAGCTCTTTGATTGTCACTGAGATATTGAGACTAATTTTCCTGGCTGATCACTGGGCAGTCACAATGCATCCGAAAGCAGGGATACCTGTGTCAGTACAGGCTGGTTTAGCACAGGGCTAAATCGCTGGCTTTGAAAGCAGACCAAGGCCGGCCAGCAGCACGGTTCAATTCCCGTACCAGCCTCCCCGAACAGGCGCCGGAATGTGGCAACTAGGGGCTTTTCACAGTAACTTCATTTGAAGCCTACTTGTGACAAACTATTCTCATTTCATTTCATTTTCATTTCATTTCATTTCATTCAGTGCCCCTGACTCTGGGATGCACCGTGCTTGTTCCTGTAGTGATCTCTGTATATGTTAATACGTAATTAGTTAATGTGCATTCAGTACAGTCAGATGATCACTAAATGGCAACACTAACAGGAACTATATAAGGAGTTTCCCGCTCTTAGTGTGTGTGGATTGCAGCTAGAGGATAGAAGTGATCAGCTCAGAGTGTAGTATATTAGTTTATTAATTGTTAATTTAATCTGATCTTAGTTAATTCTATTACTAGTCAAAGTATATTCTATTACTAGTCAAAGTATTAAAGTAAAAGAACTCACAAGTATATTATTTTCTTACTCAATAAATAATTTGTCATCAACTGGAAGACTTTGACTGTTTATCATCAAGTTAAATACAACTCGGCAAGACAAATGAGTAATATATATATTACATCTGTGTAATATAGCAGTTCCTTTAGATGAGGCCGGGTAACCTTGCTGTTACTCTTTTCCATTTCATTAACATGTTCCTCGAGACACTCCAGCTCCAAGCCCGACCGAGGCAGAGCCTAACACGAGCTGAGGTGGCGAGGACGGGACTTGATTACATCTTGCAGCTGTCTCTCTGGCCTCCAGCTGGGGCGGATGGCGTTGTTTTGGCTTTTGCAGAGGATCCAAGGTCATAGTGAGGCTAAAATTTTTTTTAAAAACCTACCTTCAGGTCTGTTCAAGCTTCTCTCTCTCCTCTCTCGGTTCCACAGGGGTCCTGCTGTCAATGCCTAGTTTCTTTGGCAGGAGACTGGGATGTGCTCCCTTTCATCCCATTGAAATGAAATGATTTGGCCTATGCCTATTGCAGGCGCAGGCCCAACTCAGCTCCACACAGTACCCCTGTAAATCAAATGCAGCATAAAAGAGCAGAGACCCAGCTATGAGGGACCCACCGCATTTTGCTGATTGTTTTTGCCTGTAAAATGGTAATTTCCTGGCAGCAAAGGAAAATTGGCACCATTCTGCCCATGTCAACCGTAGTACAATCAGTAATACAAGAGTGTTTAAAGGAAGGGTTGCTGCTGTTATAGTTGCATATCTAATTACAGATCTCTTGATGTGCAAAATTGTTGAGAATTTGGTATGGGAAGTGGTTTGGGGATTACTATGCCTGTCTTATAACAGGTCTTCTGCCACAATCTCTGCTGGCATAATCGTGTGGTAACTTATTTGCGCGCACAGCCTGGCTCCTAGCTCAGCAGACTGAATGTGGTTGAACATCTATAAATGTCATTTTCCTCCCTATTTCTGCTAAGGGCACTGATGATGTTTGGACATGGTCCCTTAGTTCTGGCTGTGTCCCGCCATCTCACTCCATTGACCATTCGGCGTCTGAGACAAGGCAGCGAGCATCGGTAAATTATTCAAATGTGGGCAGCATCAAAGCCTACTATTGAGAGAGCCATTTTGTTTAAAACCAATTGCAAGGTTTGACCATTCATGATGATGCCAAAATTGCTGTCAAATGTGTCCCCAAGCAACAGCCACCAGTACAAGTTCAATATCGGCACTGTTGTTGATGCTGAATAATTAGTTTAAATTGTTCCCTTGACCCAAATCCAGTATCTTGGGTTTGCAGCCAAAACCTATTCATAAAGTTCTGTTTTAATTAAAGAAATCTGCAGGGGAGAAAATGAAAAGAGGCTTTTGTAGTTTGGGGCCTCATGCTTGCAGACAAGGAGTGGAAACAGTAACCCCGTGTGGCCCTTGTGTGTCACATGTAGATTGGTCTTTGAACAAATTGCTCTTTGGTGAAATGTATAATATTAAAGAGAAAGTTAATGAAAGTTGAAAAAGTCTTGTAAAAAGTTACAGGCGCTTAAAATACAACACCATGCATTGTCTTGTTTATCAGCAACTGGTGGAAAACCTTTCCCAATGACCTGGCCCCTTGGCCTCGAAATACATTTTCCTCGGTGATCCAGCCCATTTTAATCTGGAAGTGGACCAATTGAAACAAGGAGGATGCGGAGGAGAGGAGCAGATGCAATCACAATGGGAAGCCTGCAAGGATGCGATTAAACCTAGAAAGAACCTACAGTGATGCAGACTTTTAACCCTTTCCTAAGCTTTTTCTGATCAGGCAGAGATCCGAAACAATTTTCGATTGCTGTAAAGCCAGTCTGAACTTGGCAGTTTGTACAGGTTGTCGGCAGTATTCGACCCGTTAAATCCCCAAATGACCCTGAATTGTTATAATCAAAGAAAGCGCAGGAGTACAAAGTAAAATTTAACGTTGCCTGTACATCTTTCCAAATTTGAGATGACAGATTTTGTGGAAATGTTGACAGGAAGTGCATGGTGTCAAGCAGGCAGCAGAGCCGAAAATAGTGAAACGAGTGACTCGTATGTGAAATTCACACAGCAAAGGGCTGTTTAGCACAGGGCTAAATTGCTGGCTTTGAAAGCCGACCAAGGCAGGTCAGCAGCACCGTTCAATTCCCGTACCAGCCTCCCCGAACAGGCGACTAGGGGCTTTTCACAGTAACTTCATTTGAAGCCTACTTGTGACAATAATCGATTTTCATTTCATTGCCACCAAATGCTACAATTTAAATCTTTAATACCTCCATACCCGGTACCAGTCGTACATCACCCTTGCCTGGAATCTCTGGCCTGGTGCATCATCCCTTCCATTTTGCTCCATCATTACCAGCTGTATTTTCAGATGCCTTCGTCCTGTTTTCCTTGCCTACACCAACTGCTCTGTTGTTTCCTTTGCCTCGTAAGACCCTCTTTTAAACCCACGTTTCTGATCAATTTGTTGTTGCCGTTGCATACTCTCCTTTGCTTTGGCATCCTTTAAGAATTTTAACTCTGTGAAGAAGCTTGATGCATTGATGGTGCTTTGTAAATTAAAGTTCCTTTAAATCTTTAGCATTTTTGCACCATGGGCTGTGGCTGTTTTCCTAGGCTTGTTGTTAAATTGAAAATGAATAATTCTACAGTGTCTCTAAACTGTGGATCACAGAAATGATATGGTGCAGATTAATAATAATCTTTATTGTCACAAGTAGGCTTACATTAACACTGCAATGAAGTTACTGTGAAAAGCCCCTTGTCGCCACATTCCATGCCTGTTCGGGTACACTGAGGGAGAATTCAGAATGTCCAATTCACCTAATAGCATGTCTGGAAGGTATTCAGCTCATCGTGTCTGCATCGGCTCTTCAAATGAGCATTACGACTTTCTCCTGTTTTATTCTGGATAAGCCTTGCGCATTGTTTATTTTCTAATCATCAAATGCCCTCTTGAATGTCTCGATTAAACCTCGGCTCCAGGTAGTGCATTCCAGATCCAAACCACTCGCCGTGTGGAAAAAGATTTTGCTCACGTCACATTTGCTTTTTTTGCAAATTACTTTAACTCTGTATCTGAAAGGGATTTGAATTCCATGTCTGCTGTAGTCATTGTAAATCAAGTGATCACATTTTGATGTTTCACCTCGGAAACGTTTGACACATATGACGCCCTGGGCTAGGACGTGGTCAATTCCAGCCACCCTTGACCTGGAGTTGCAACACAATTGAATTAACCAATAATTCTTAGAATAAAAATATCTGAAGTCTTTGGCGCTCGGCTGCCCAATAATTACAGTCAGCAGGGGCTGGATTCTCCGCACACCGACAGCGGAATCGCGGCCAGGGCGGAGAATCCATTTCCCCGCAAGAAATCGGGACCGGCGCTGGTATCCCGTTTCTGTGGGTCCGCCACCTAGCACCTACCTGGGGCCATTACTGGAGGCCAGCTTCGCCATTCTCCGCCCCCGACTGGCTGAAGTCCCGACGGCGTGGACCTAATATGGTCCTGCCAGTCGGGAAACTAGCGTGGCGGCTGCGGACTCAGTCAACATGCTCTCTATTTATCCATCTATCTATCACAGAGGGGTGAACATAATAAGGATGAAAGTTAAAAGATAAGGTTATTTGTTTTGGATGTTTTTTTCTAGTGCCCTTCCTTCAAATCAGGCTTTCAGGTCGATATTTCTGCTTTCCAGTCTGTAGGTTTATTCAGGTCTTTGCAGTTTCAGAAATACAGCAGCTTCTCTGGAGAAAACATGAGAGAGAGAGCAGGCCCTTTCCCCTGAGTGTTCAGGATTAAAATTCTGCTCTCCTTGGGTCTCTGGAAATCATCCCACTCAGGCAGGATCTAATCACCTGTTACCAGGCAGAATACGGTCTTTTGGGCCAATTCATTGCCCACCAGGCAACCAATCAAACGGAGACCCACCCATCTCTCAGGTGCCACGAAGTATGAGTTCTGTTGTCCAATGCTACTCTATTGTAAATTTAGAATTCCCTTCTTCTGCTTAGCTTAAAAGTTATTATTCTGCTTAACTTAAACTTAAAGCGCTGGGCTGAGAGGTGGCAAATGGAGTTTAATGCAGAAAAGTGTGAGGTGATTCATTTTGGAAGGAATAACAGGAGGACAGAGTACTGGGCTAATGGTAAGATTCTTGGCAGTGTGGATGAGTAGAGAGATCTTGGTGTCCATGTACATAGATCCGTGAAAGTTGCCACACAGGTTGAGAGGGTTGTTAAGAAGGCGTATGGTGTGTTAGCTTTTATTGGTAGAGGGATTGAGTTTTTGAGCCATGAGGTCATGTTGCAGCTGTACAAAACTCTGGTGCGGCCGCATTTGGAGTATTGCGTGCAATTCTGGTCGCCGCATTATAGGAAGGATGTGGAAGCATTGGAAAGGGTGCAGAGGAGATTTTACCAGAATGTTGCCTGGTATGGAGGGAAGATCTTATGAGGAAAGGCTGAGGGACTTGAGGCTGTTTTCGTTAGAGAGAAGAAGGTTAAGCGGTGACTTAATTGAGGCATACAAGATGATCAGAGGATTGGATAGGGTGGACAGTGAGAGCCTTTTTCCTCGGATGGTGATGTCTAGCACGAGCGGACATTGCTTTAAATTGAGGGGAGATAGATAGAGGACAGATGTCAGAGGTAGGTTCTTTACTCGGAGAGTAGTAAGGGCGTGGAATGCCCTGCCTGCAACAGTAGTGGACTTGCCAACACTAAGGGCATTCAAATGGTCATTGGATAGACATATGGATGATAAGGGAATAGTGTAGATGGGCTTTAGAGTGGTTTCACTGGTCGGCGCAACATCGAGGGACGAAGGGCCTGTACTGCGCTGTAATGTTCTATGTTCTATATGTCCATTAAGCATCCATGAATCAAAATTATAACAGCAAAAACAAAAAGGGGAAAAAAGATCAACAGGAAGGATCCTTACAATTTCAAGATAATAAAAACCAACAGGAAATGAGAGTATTTCATTTTCCACAGGTAATTTGCGTGTCTGCTGGTGTCTTTATTGAATTACAGTTGATTAAAGTCCAGCACTGTTTCATTTTTAATGTACATCCTTTCAATAGACCATTGCTGAAGTGGATCTTAACACTCCTTTTGATGCAAAATCTCATTAAACATGTCGGGGCAGGTTTGCAGTGCAAGCTCTGTCGGAACTTTCCAGGAAAGTGGTCAATTTGGATTTGATTTATTGTCAAAAGTACCGAGATACAGTGAACAATATTGTTCTGCATACAGTCCAGACGATCGTTCCATACATGAAGAAACATAGGATAAATGCACAATGTAAGTACATAGACATCGGGTGAATCATACAGAGTGTAGTACTATTCAGTAGAGAAGATGTGTGGAGAGGTCAGTTCAGTCCATAAGAGGATCATTCAGGAATCTGGTAGCAGCGGGGAAGAAGCTGTTTTTGAACCTGTAAGTGCATGTTATCAAAACTTTGTATCTCCTGCCCGATGGAAGAGGTTGGAAGAGAGAATAACCCGGGTGGGAGGGATCTTTGATTATGCTGTCCGCTTTCCAAAGGCAGCGGGAGATGTAGACCGAGTCAATGAATGGGAGGTGGTTTCGTGTGATGGACTGGACAATTTACAGTACAACTTACAACGGGAGGTGGTAGCTCAGGGGTATTATCACAGGACTAGTAAATGCTCTAAGGACTGGGTTTGAATTCCACCATGGAAAATGGTGAAATTTAATTCAATAAAAATCAGGATTTTAAAGTCCAAAAACCATTCATTGATTTTTGTGAAAACCTATTTGGTTCACTGATGTTGTTTGAAGGAAGGAAATCTGCCATGCTTACCTGGTCTGGCCTACACGTGACTCCAGATCCACAGCAATGTGGTTGAATCTTAAATGCTTTCTGAAATGGCTTGGCAAGCCACTTAGTTGAAGGACAATTAAGAATGGGCAATAAATGCTGGCCTGCCTAGTGTCACCCCCATCCCAAGTTTAAAAAAAAACTTAACTTGTGGCAGCCACCTTTGGTCAGTATTGTTTCTTCTTGTTGAACAGTTCAATATGTTTTTGGTTAGCAGTCACCTATATTGTACTGTGATGTTAACTCTTTGGTTAGGGTGGCACCCTTCTCCCCTAGCTTCTGTAAATCACCTTGGGTTGTTTTTAGTGTGATGTGAAAATTATTGAACTGAAAAGCAGCTGCTAGTAGATTTTGAGCACCACTTAACCGCTACCTGCAACATCCCATATTAACTTTCAGCAGAAGCCTAATGAAAGCTATCTGACTGTTCTGTAAATCTGTGGTTCAAGTGCCACATTGTGTTTTTCCCTGACTATTTACTTGGTAGATCAGGAAGTTGCTAAATTTTAGTTGTGCCCTCTTCTGAGTTTGCTTCTCTCCGGTACAATTTTGTTTCAAGTGTTTCTGCAGACAACGTTAACCATGTCTGCTTGTCGGGAAATTAACAAGATTGCATGCAACACCAGTTTTAACTTTCTCTTTTTCTCTGTCGGTTTTTCTCATGTTACCTGGAGTCTCCTCAATGCTTGGTATTGGAGATTTGACGGGTGGTTTTAAAACTAGATACCCGAGCTGCTGCCATCCCTCCCCGTTTATCTGTGTTGGCGACCAGCACGGCATTGCCTGCACCAGTGGCTGATTCTTTCATTGTGGTAACATACTCCTGCGTCTGAACCAGAATGCCTTGAATTCTAGTCCCAGCCCAGGATTTGTTGGCCACCGAAAACTCCAACCGTTGGTGCAGGCATCACCGGTTTTACCGTCTGCACGGTTTTATGTCCCATTGAAATCAACGGACTTTAATGTCGGTAAGAATGTAAAACTCATGTTCTACCCAACCCTGCCGGTTTCCCACCTGGTGAGATTGATTAAAATACCTATGGGTCAGAAAGGACAAGAAGATGTTATGCCCCCCCTTCTCAACAAAGAACAAAGAAAGGCACAGCACAGGAACAGGCCCTTCGGCCCTCCAAGCCTGCGCCGGACATGCTCCCCGTCTAAACTAAAATCTTCCACACTTCCGGGGTCCGAACGAACAAAGAAAAGTACAGCACATTTCTCCATAAACCTCAGCAACTCCTCCAGGGAGTGGAGTGCATGTGTGTTGTCATGAATATCTAGTTCATGATTCATCGTAATATTTTAGAGGTTATTTTTAATTCTGGGAAGCTTAGAAAATGGATTAAATGCAACTAAAGCAGCTTGAAGGGGGTAGGCTAACAGCTACAAAGATAAGCAGGTGGCAGAAGGTCACTGGTTTTGTGCTGGAAAGGGTTAGAGCTCCAGGAGAAACTCTGGAAGATGTTTGCAGCTTGGTTTATTTGAGGAGATTGGAGCTGGTGAAATCCAGGGGTAGTGCCAGCCCAGTGAAACTAGCCGGCAATTAAAGAGCTGAAATTGCACCAGGAGGGAGAGGCTAGAGTGCAGGCACGGAAATCCAAGGGAACTGAGTCTCTGGAGACGACTTTGGAACCCTGGGAGGTGTGCAGTCATTGAAACAGTCTGAGTTGGAATGGCTTTGAATTCCTCAGGGATCCCTCAGCATGATCTTCGAAAGTGAAAAGTTTGGAGTCCCTTGTGAGAGGGACAGTTTTAAGGAGCTTGATTGACTCAAAGTAGTTAATGACACCTGGGTGGGTTGCTGAGAAATTTGGGTGATTGGTTTTGTCGCATTTGCTATTTATTGTGCAGTGTTGTGTGTTCAACCACAATTTTCCTGTTAATTCACACACATCTCCTGTTGACCCTGACTGTTAGCATATAAGAGATTGTAGATTGTTGTATCTTCTCGACCTTGTATAGTAACATTTATTTTTGTTTTTTAATACCCATGAAATCTTGTGGCTTTATTCTCTGAGTAAGCATCTTGAACCTCAAAACTTTGTCTAAGTTAAGCAAAACATTATTGGTCCCTAAGATTGGATCTTACCAAACCCCTGGGCATTTGGTCTAGGATTATAACAGCGTTAACCTTTTGACGATAACAAAAATGTGCTTCAGGCAATATCTCTGTCAAAGCTCACTTTCTAAACTAGTGAATAAGGAACAACCAGTTGATTATGGTACCGTTACAGCCAGAGGAAGAGGGGTTGAATGGCTCCCTTCTTTATACATCTCCTAGGTTGACTGCAACAGATTTATTTGGTTTGGAAAGAATATATAATTCCTTGGTTACATAATGGTTTGAACCCTGATATTAAAAAAAAAAGGACCGTTTTCTTTAGTTTAAGAAAGAGAATGGCTTTATTGCACTTAAACCAAGCTAAGTAAAATAATAAAATGTACACTTACTTTGACACACACACACACTACAGAGTGGGGAAGGATAGGTTAGCTAGAGTCCAAACAGTCTGTAGTTTGGAGACAGGGCTGGCTTGAGACTGAATTCAATGATTCCCATTTAAAAATGTAGATGACTGAGTTGGTTGTTCTTTGGGAGACGGTCGTGCTGGGTTAGATTATTTTAAGAAATCT
Source organism: Scyliorhinus torazame (assembly GCF_047496885.1). Classification (NCBI taxonomy): domain Eukaryota; kingdom Metazoa; phylum Chordata; class Chondrichthyes; order Carcharhiniformes; family Scyliorhinidae; genus Scyliorhinus; species Scyliorhinus torazame. The sequence continues at coordinate 300,967,185 of NC_092711.1, read as the reverse complement.
CTTTTCCTGGATAATCACAGTCAGCAAAAAGGTTGGAGACAAAATAAGGCAGGAAGGACCCCACTCGTGTGTTCTCCCTAAGCTGTTTGTCTTCAATTTTGCTGAGAAAACATGTGCTTAAAACAAACAAAGGGTTGGCTTGTCATGTAACCGTCCTTCTCCAGGGGGTTCAAAAAGATACACTCTCCTTGTATTGTAAAGGTGAGACGATAAGTTCATCCCTGGAGCCTAAATTGTCCAAATAATTATTCCAATTGGCCCATCTGCAATGGTTGAATACTTCAGGTGATTGCCATAAGAGGCCTTGCTAATGGGACAGAAGATATGAGTCAAAAGCAGAAAATACTGGACAGTCCCAGCAGGTCTGACAGCAGCTATGGAGAGAGAAGGGAGCTAACATTTCGAGTCTTTTTGTCAAAGCTAGAGGGTATGAAGATATGAGTGCTTCACATACCCTAAAGTCTGTCTTGATGGCTTTTACAGACAGACTGACTCCACTCTAATAAATTGGACTGTGGAACAGACATACAGTGATGCAAATTGGGGTTAGCTACCTTGGGTTGAGAATTCAGATAGTCCATGTTTTTTAACAAGGTCTGTGTTTTTTTTAACAAGGTCTGTTTTTTAAAAGTTCAATTTGGATTTCCAGCCGGTGGATTAAAAATCATTATTTGGCATCAAGCACACCTTCGTAACAGTACCGAGAGGTATCGGTGACTGTGGAACACCAATCTTAACGTGACTCAGGAGATGAGAGAACCTTCTAAGGAGAAATGGAGAAAGAGTTAAATTTCTAGTTGGTGCTGGAGGGTTAATTTAATTTAATGAAAGCTGAGTTATCAGATGGGCCATGGTCTAGTCCCAGATGTGAGCTGTTCCCTCGAGACATGGTGCAGTTGAAGCAAGTGCAGGAGACCGCTCTTCCGCTGTTGCAGACAAAGTCTGAATCAAAAACTGCCAAAAACCCGATCAAACCCACTTTGAGAAGTGTGGGGGTCAAAGAAACTAGCTTCGTCATTTCACTCACCTGGTGTCCTGAACGTGACACCTGAGGAGTCAGTTACACTGGATCTGTGAATTTAATTACTGAATTGAAGTGTGTAGTAGAACTACACATTCTTCATAACAGCTGGGTTTGGAATGTCCGACATCAACATTTCTTTTAGGCAAAGATTTTTTTTTCTTTATCCTTTATGGGATGTGAGCGTCGCTGGCAAGTCCAGCATTGGTTGCCCAGCCCTAATTTCCTTAATTCCCTTTGAATTGAGTTGCTTGCTAGGCCATTTCAGAGGACAGTTAAGAATCAACCACAAGGGGCGGGATTCTCCAAACGGGAGTCTAAGTGCCGACGCCTGAGTAAAAACCGGAGTGTTTTACTCCGGCGTTGGCGCCTGTTCCCAGACCCCTATTCTCCGCCCTCCGTGGGGCTAGCAGGGGCGTCGCACGATTTACGAGGGCGGGGCCTTGGCGCAGCATCAGAGACCTGATGCCGCGTAAAAGACGCGGCGCCTTGGGTTCCACGCATGCGCAGTTGGGCCGGTGCCAACTAGCGCATGCGTGGTGGCCGTCCTCCCCCCGGCCGCCCCGCACAAACATGGTGGATGGATCCAGGCTCACCGGCGGAAGAAAGGAGGCCCGCCGATCGGTTGGTCCCGACCGCGTATCAGGCCACTGAGGAGGCCGCCCCCGGGAACGGAGCCCCCCCCCCCCTCACAGGCCGCCCTCCAAGCCTTCGCGACGAGTACCCGCTGGCAGCGCCCAGATGTGGATGGCACCGGTGGGACTAGGCCGTTTACACGCGGCCACTCGGCCCATTTGGGCGCGGCACTGGTTTCGGGGGGTGGGAGAATCGTGTGCGGGGGTCGGGCCGGAGTGGCGTGATTCGCGCGGCGCACTGCCGATTTTCCCACCCGGTGGGGGTGGTGGGGTGGGGGTGGGGGGGGTGGAATACCGCCGACTGTTGTGGATTTGGAGACGCGTATAGGCCAACCTGGGTAAAGATTGCAGATTTGGCTTTGGTGAACCAGATGGGATTTTGCAACAATTGATGGTAGTTACATGTTCACCATTACTTTCATATTCAAGTTTTATCAATTGACTTTTTAAATTCCGCCAGTGGCCATGGTGGGATTTAAACCCAAGTCGTCGGAGCATTAGTCTGGGCCTCTGGATTACCACTATCCCCCCATGAATGTAGATGTCTTGGATGCACTGCGGTTGACATCTGTCTCTCCCGACGCAGGCAGGGGACAATTTACTAATCCTCTCACCATCTACTTACTTTCCGGCAACCTCTTCTTGGAAATGAGGGAGGGATAGGCTGACAGGTTCAGCTAAAATACCTCTCAGTTCAATAATCTGTAATCTACAATCTTTACCTAAACACACCATTCGTACAAATCTTGTCAAACCAGTTGGACAGTGAGTAAAGAAAGCATGATTCACAATTTTTGTATTTTTAAAATAAAAGATGTACAAGAGCTGATACGAGGAGAAATAAGGGAGTAGGAAGGATGAAGAAAAACAAACGGAGCAAAACCATTAAAACAAAGGTCAGCATTGCTTGCAAATTGCCACCAGACACCAGCCCTGGAGAGGAAATTCATTTTGGCAATGATGGTGCTGATGGGTGGGGGATGAGGTTTGTAAAGTTTGCTTGGTCATGATAACATATTTTTTCTTCGGTTGAATAATTGAAAAAGGGTGTTAAGAGTTTAGTTTATGAGGGTCATAAACTGGGATTGTCTCTCAGTAGCTTTAGAGGCTGGACATAAAGGAAGATGTGTAATTTTACAGCAATGTTCATGGACATCCCAAACTGTTGTAAGACCAATCAATATTTATTGGTTACATATGTCAACACATTGTTCAATTTGTGTTCAGCAAGAATCTACAAAGAGCAGAGACATAAGGGACTGTTAATATTTCTGATGATGGACAACTGATAAATGATAGAATCGCTACATGTGCAAATGGAGGCCCTTCGGCCTGTCGAGTCTGCACCGACCCTCTGAACGAACACTCCACCCAATAACCCCTCAACCTAATCTACTGGGAGGAAACCAGAGCACCCAGAGGAAACCCCTACAGACGTGTGAAGAACATACAAACTCTACACAGTCTCCCAGAGCTGGAATCAAATCCGGATCCCTGGCGCTGTGATGCAGCCATGCGAGCCACCATGCCACCCCTTGTTGGCCAGAATGATTGACTCCTGACTCTTTTTTTCAACATAATAGCATGGGATCTTTTATGCTGATTTAATCAGGCAGACAAAGTCAAAGATCAACATGTCATCTGAAAGTTGACTCTTCCAACAAAGCAGCACTCCCTCACTGACCTGTCAGCCTAGACTATGTGGGCAAGTCCTGGAGTTGGATTTCAGTGCATGTAAAATATTAGCTTGGCTTTGTGGTAACATATTTATTATCTGAGTCCGATGGTCCTAGATGTAAGCCCCATTTCCACACTTAAACAAGAAATCCAGGCTGACAGTGCTAGGGAGTGCTGTGAGGTCAATGTCATCTTTTGAACGATATATTGTTGAGGGGCAGGCAGATGTAAACTATTTGTTGTCTGCCTCACATGCAGTGAATGGGATGAAGTGCAGTAGATATGAATTAAACTTGCTACAGAGAGTCAAGTCTTTTCAAATTAAAGTGCCCTTGATAAGTGTTACTTAATGATGATCGGCGTTTGACATTGAAAAGTATCTATTACAAGTGTGGAGTTTCATTCCTTCACAATTAAAGTGTTAGAAATTTTTAAAAATGTAAAATTTTACATTTCTGAGTAACTTTTTTTTCTCTCAATCCAACATTTATTGGATTGGATTTGTTTATTGTCACGTGTACCGAGGTACAGTGAAAAGTATTTTTCTGCGAGCAGCTCAACAGATCATTATATACATGGGAAGAAAAGGGAATAAAAGAAAATACATAATAGGGCAACACAACATATACAATGTAACTACATAAGCACTGGCATCGGATGAAGCATACAGAGTGTAGTGTTAATGAGGTCAGTCCATAAGAGGGTCATTTAGGAGTCTGGTGACTGGGGAAGAAGCTGTTTTTGAGTCTGTTCGTGTGTGTTCCTAATTCCCTCCCTTTGACTTCTGTTTGTTCTGGATTTGACATTGGAAATTAGAATGGATGAATTCACTTCCTCCTTAGTCTCTGTACTGTTTATTTCACAATCCTCCAATCTGATTGGCACAGAATACACAGTTGCGTGCCCTATTCACTTTGGTCCCAAATGCCCTGTTTCTCTCCGACTGCAACATTATTAACTCATACTTTCAGCAGCATTACCTGTGCAAGATCTGTGAACTTCCAAGTGCAGTGTTGGATGTCCTGTCGTAGCACAATGTGGGTTATTATGTGAGATTAGACTTATTTGTGCCTTGCATCCTAAAACATAGGACTTGTTTTAAGCCTTGGAAGTAAAAAACAAGATAATTGGCAAAATTTGCGGGGACTGTCTCCTGGATCATTTAAGAGGGGAAGAATATCTCAATTACTAGAGCGTGACTTGTTCTGAAATGTTAATGCTGAGAAGTGTGAATGTTAAACACCATTAACCTGTGTCAGAATCACTACAGTGCAGAAGGAGGCAATTCAGCCCATCGAGTCTGCACCAAACCTCTGAAAAGGTAAGCTACCTAGGGTCAGATACCCACCCTATCCCCTTAACCCAATAACCCCACATAACCTAACCTTTTGGACACGATGGGGCTGGTTTAGCACAGTGGGCTAAACAGCTGGCTTGTAATGCAGAACAAGGCCAGCAGCGCAGGTTCAATTCCCGTACCGGCCTCCCTGAACAGGCGCTGGAATGTGGCGACTAGGGGCTTTTCACAGTAACTTCATTGAAGCCTACTTGTGACAATAAGTTATTATTATTAGGCAATTGATAATGGCCAATCCACCGAACCCACATATCTTTGGACTGTGGGAGGAAACCGGAGCACCCGGAGGAAATCCACGCAGACACTGGGAGAAAGTGCAGACTCCAGACGGACAGTCATCCGAGGCCAGAATTGAACCTGGGTCCCTGGAGCTGTGAGGCAGCAGTGCTAACCACTGTGCCAGCGTGCCACCCCAATGATGCATGTTGGTAGGAAGAATGAGGAGCGGCAATATTTTCTTAGTGTTTTTATTTTTTGATCCACCAACCTCGTCAGATTCAGTTTATGTAGGGCTCCCCAACTCCTGGCTATCTGGATCCCCAGATACCGAAAACTCCCCACCGCCCTCCTCAGCGGTAGATCCCCTATCTCTCTTTCTTGGTTCCCTGCCTGTAATACAAAGAGCTCACTTTCCCTACATTGAGCTTATAGCCCGAAGACTCCCCAAACTCCCTTAGAGTCTGCATGACATCCACCATCCCCTCCATCGGATCCGCCACGTAAAGCAACGCCTCCAATACCACCCCCACTCGCACCTCCCCTTTGACATTGGCCTCCAAGTACCTTTCGATACACCCCCTCACCTTCCCACACACCACCTCATCCGCCAGCAGTCCCACAGCGGGCGTTGGTCCCTCTCCTCTCTCAGCCCCATTTCCACCCAGTGCGGGGCGTGGTCCGAAACGGCTATGGCCGAATACTCCGTCCCCTCCACCCCCGGGATGAGCGCCCTGCCCAGAACAAAAAAATCTATCCGGGAGCAGGCCTCGTGCACGTGGGAGAAGAAAGAAAATTCCCTGGCTTGCGATCTTGCAAACCTCCATGGGTCCACTCCCGCCACCCCCCCCCCCACCCGATCCATAAACTCCCCCAAGCACCCTGGCCGCCGCCGGCCTCTTTCCAGTACTTGATCTGGAGCGGTCCAGTGCTGGGTCCAGCACCGTACCGAAGTCCCCCCGACCATCAGGCCCCCTACCTCCAGGTCCGGAATGCGCCCCAACATGCGCTTCATGAATCCAGCATCATCCCAGTTCGGGGCGTATACATTTACCAACACCACCCACATCCCTTGCAACCTACCGCTCACCATCACATATCTCCCTCCATTATCCACTACGATAGTCTTGGCCTCAAATGACACATGCTTTCCCACCAATATTGCCACCCCTCTATTCTTTGCGTCCAGTCCCGAGTGAAATACCTGTCCTACCCATCCCCTTCTTAATCTGACCTGGTCCGCACCTTCAGGTGTGTCTCTTGGAGCATAGCCATGTCTGCCTTCAGTCCCTTCAAGTGCGCGAACACTCGAGCCCTCTTCACCGGCCCATTCAGGCCCCTCACGTTCCACGTTATCAGCCGGATTGCCCCCCACCCCCCACCCACCCGCCGACTAGCCATCTCCTTTTCTGGGCCAGTCCCATGTCCGCGTCTCCCTCACCCTCCAGTCCCCCAGCCGGGGGACCTCCGTCCTGACCACCTCTTCTGTGTCCCATTCCCTTTCGGCCAGTGCAGCAGCAACCCTATTTTCCCCCCCCCCCTCCCCCCCGCTAGACCCCTGTCTAGCTTTTTTGCTCCCCCTATATCACTCCCGTAAGTCAGCTGACACCTGCTGACCCCAGCTTCCCCCGCCGTCCCTTTGACCCCACCGTGTGGGAGTCTCCCAATCAATATGCGTTCCTTCGTTCCCATTCCCACCTTTCTTCCCGCGCGCGGGAAAAACCCAGCGCTTTCCAAAGCCCGCCCCCTCTGGCGCAGCTCCTGTCGCGGCCTTGTCTCTCTCCCCCAGCCATGTAACATTTCCTGCGCGTGATTGACCCCATATATACAACAACCATCACACATCAACCCTCAAACATCCCCCCCCACTCTCACAAACCCTCAGTTAGAGTCCAACTTTTCAGTTTGTATGAAGGTCCACGCCTCTTCAAGCGTTTCGTAGTAGTGTTGGTCCTTGTATGTGACCCACAATCGTGCTGGCTGCAGCATTCCAAATTTCACTCCTTTCCGGTTCAGCACCGCTTTGGCCCGGTTGAAACCCGCTCTCTGCTTTGCAACCTCCGTGCTCCAGTCCGGGTATATTCGGATCTCTGCATTGTCCCACTTGCTGCTCCGCTCCTTCTTGGCCCATTTCAAGACCCTCTCTCTGTCCGTGGACTGGTGAAATCTCACCACCATCACCCTTGGCGGCTCATTTGCCTTTAGCTTCCTCGCTAGCACCCGGTGTGCCCCGTCCAGCTCCAGCGACCTCGAAGGGGCCTGCGCGCCCATCATCGCCCCGAGCATCGTGCCCGCGTATGCCATGGCATTGGCCCCCTCCACTCCTTCAGGGAGACCCAGGATCCGCAGATTCTTTCTCCTCGACCTGTTCTCCAGGTCTTCGAGTCTTCCCGCCCACCTCTTGTGTAGCGCCTCGTGCCGCTCCACTCTCACCGCCAGGTCCAAGAGCTCATCCTCATTCTCACTAACTCTTTTCTGTACCTCCTGGATCTTCACCTCGTGGGCCTTCTGGGTTATCCCTAGTCCTTCAATTACCGCCAGCATTGGCGCCAGCATCTCCTTGCGCAGCTCCTCGAAGCAGCGCTTGATGAATTCCTGCAGCTCCGGCCCGCACTCCGCTTTGTCCCCGGCCGCCGCCATTTTGATTTTTTTTCCCTCACTTCTCCCGCTGCTCCAGTGCCGCTTTTTTGGCCGTTGCACTTCTGGTCCGGTCCATGAAAGTTGGAGGGGGACCTCTCTCTTCCCTTTCCCACGGGTTGTGTTCGAAAGAAATTCCATTGGGGCTCCTCCAATGAGCCCGAAAGTCGGTAGTAGCGGGAGCTGCCAAATCGTGCGGCTTAGCTCCGCATAGCCGCAACCGGAAGTCCGAGGAGTGGCAATATAAAATAAAGATGCAATTCCAAAATGGTGCAAGAGAACAGGAACCTGGCAGTATACGTGCACAAATTGTTGCAGGTGGCAGAACAAATTTAGAAAGTGGTCAATAAGGCATCGAGGGCTTTATAAATAGAGGCATGGAGTATTAAAGCAAAGAAACTGTGGTGAACGTCTGTAAAACTCGAGTTCAGCCTGAACTGGGATATTGTTCCAATCCAAGCATCACATTTTGGAAGGACATGAAAGCAGAAAAGATTTTAAAAAAGCAAATAAATGTAGAGTACCCAATTATTATTATTTTTTTCCAATTATGAGGCAATTTAGCGTGTCCGGTCCACCTACCCTGCACATCTTTGGGTTGTGGGAGTGAAACCCTCACAGACGCTGGGAGAATGTGCAAAATCCACACGGACAGTGACCCAGGGCCGAGATCGAACCCGGGTCCTCAGTGCCGTAGTCCCAGTGCTAACCACTGTGCCACGTGCCGCCCCTGGTTTCCGAAAAGGTGGACAATAAAGGTCCCAGTTGTGAGGATAGATTGGAGAAGTTGGGGCTATTTCCTTTGGAGAAGGAAGGGTTGGGCGGAGACTTTGATGGAGGCACTTCAAATCATGAGGAGTCTGGACATGGTATATAGGGAGAAACTGGTCTTATTGGTGGCACCTTAAATTAGTTAAGGAGATCGGCAAAATGACCAGAAGTGACATGAGAAACCACTTTTTTATGTAGAGAGTTGTTAGGGTCTGAAGTTCATTGAGCTGAGTGTGTAATGGAGGATGATTCAATCATGGCTTTCAATCGGGAATTGGACAATTAAAGAGAAAAACAAATACAGGAACATGGGGAAACGCTGGAGGAGTGGGACTAGCTGAGTTGCTCTTGCAGAGAGCTGGCATTGACGGACACAAGGGGCTGAATGGCCTCATTCTGTGCTGCAACCATTCCATGGTTCTATGATTCTAAGTATAAGTTTAATAAAAAATCTAGATGTAAGTATGAATAAAGGATGATACAAATCTGACTTTCTTTTGTGAAAGCTGCAATTTGTAGCATCACAACCATTAAAACCGGTTCCCCAGATCTTCATATGTTATATTCCAGGCACGTATTGGAAACTAACATGTTGAGAGCACGTTGCTGAGCATATGCCAACCCTTCGGTACGGTGTCCCACAGAGCCCCCTGTACACAGTGGCAAATCATAACCAGATGGAGACAGCTCTGAAGACAAGTGCAGTATTTTGGCATGAGCAAACTGGAGCTTTCGACCTTGCATTTCTCTTTATGAGGCTCATGTTTCGAATAGCAATTTTCAAGCTCCCTCTTTCTTCCCCCAAGCGGTTTGCTTCTCTTTTTTTTTTTTTTGGTGAGTTGGTCATTTAATTTTTATTGAGTAAGTGATGCAAGAATGATTCCGGTACACTTCTAAAATACGCAACGTGATACCTGGTCATGTTGCTAACTCTCATTTCAGGCCTCGAGTGTGAGGTCTGTTTTTTGCTGCAGTCTTCCTGTGCTGTAAATGCCACACCACCCAACATTGTAAAGCAACAAATGCATTAAAACATCAGATCATCTAACCAAGTAAAATGATTCGGAAAGATACAAAACAACTATTTACCTATTTGGTATGAAAAATCTGTTGAAAAATGTGACCAATTCTTCCCTTTCTTTGAAAAGGTTTAAAAAAAAATGAATTGTAAAGTATTTCCTCTGCACTTCTGGTGAATTTGTAGCACCCGCTGAATAGGCAAAATGTTTGTATATTTTTTTCTTCCCTTTTCTGCCCAAGGTTTCCCTGCCTTCAAATTCTGGAATGATTCAGGAAATCTGTGCCAGCATTTCTGAGCCACTTTGTGTCCACATCTTTTAACATTTATTCTTTTTCAAATCAGATTACTATTCAGAGAGATTTGTGTTCCCAAGAATAATATGTGGTGGAGAATTATTCATTTTTAATCCACTTCTCTACAAAGATTTTGGATGCGATTTCCTACCTTATGATTGGAAGGGAGTGTTTGATTGGTTTTGCATTTAGTCACTGGGACATGTGAGCTAAATGTGGTGTTTGCATTGAAGTGCAGTTCCTGTTCCAAGCATTTGTTGTCCTTTTTCAGTCAGGAGGTGCTGCAACGTTGGATTCTTGAGGGTGCATAATCACTAAATCCCTCATTTCCTAAAACACATTTCTGGGGCTCCAGGTGACCTACAAAAGGAACCAAACTTTCAAGAGATTTGTGTTTTTGCTGACTGAGTTGACTTCCTGCAGGTTTGTGGTTTGACGGGTTGATCAGTCTCTGGTAACTTGACCAATTGAAGTATGGAATATGGCAGTAAATGTCAGAAGGTTATCGGACCATCTCGAGGCAATGCAGCTGGGCACAGCCCTGTTACTTAACAAACACGGACTCACAGCTGGGTAGTAATCAGAGGCCATATTTGCCACTGCTGGCAAAGGGTTAGGGCGATTATCAAACCCAACTGTTGACCCAACAGGAATTGGAGAAGTCATCATCAACTGGAGTGAACTCTGTGCTTCTCAGCTCCACAACAAGATCAGTGAAACTTCTGGCAACTTTGGAGATGCAACACTGCATTTCAGTTACTGTGTAGCTTTGCTGCGTTGCTAATTTTGCAACCTAAAAAAGAGCTTCTGATTAGGGTTGCCAACCTAGGATTGGCCTGGGGTCTCCAGGAATTTAGAATCAGCCTTCAGGGTGCTGCTATGTGCAATCTTGGAGAAAAGTCATCAGGAGAGTGAAAACTATTGTATTTTATTGTCACTTTCTTTGAACATTTATCTTTATCAGATAGAAAAATATTGAAAATTCTGTTTGGCTGATGGTCAAGCATCCAATTGGCTAATTGCTTGGCTGAAGCATGGGGCCAAGACATGTGATGAAACCTCCAGGAATCACAGTTGGCAACCCACTTCTGATATTCAAATCTTTGGACAATCGACAGTTGTACACCTATACACCCGATAGTCAGAGAACAAACAGTGCTGTACAAGAGTTCATGTGTACACTGAGCCATCTCTCCGGTAGTATCAGTTGGAATTCCAGCTAGGATCTTCCTTGAAGCTTCCTGCTCAGCCCTGAAAGACTGTTATTATTTGGGACATTTCAGTGTCCATACAAAGAAGTCACTTTTTTTTTCTGTAGGCTTAAGAACTTGAAAGGTGGAACGGGGAAGACCGTAGGCCCATGTAGCCTGCTCTGCCATTCAATATAACCGCTGCTGATCTTGAGGTTCGGCTCTGCTTTCCTCCACTGCCCATATCCCTTGATTTCCTGAGAGACCAAACATTGCCTATCACCACCTTAAGTGTATTCAATGATGAGCCATCCACAACCCTCTGGGATAGGGAATTCTAAGGATTCTCAACCCTTTGAGTGAAGAAATTTCCTCCCTCTCTCAATCCTAAAACCGTACCTCCTTGTTCTAGGCCTCACAGCCGGGGATATTATTTCTCAGAATCTACACTATCGAGCCCCTTGAAACCTTGTATATTTCAAAGTTATCATCTTTCATTCTCCTAAAATCCAGAGGATTGAGACCCAATATACTCAGCCTGTCATCACAGGGCAACTCTTTCATCCCATCTGAAGAGAAAATAGGGATGTGCAATAAATGCCTGCCTAGCCAGCAACACCCACATCCCGTAAAATTGAATTTAAAAAAATTCCAGTGAACCTTGCTGTGTTACCTCTTCCCTTAAATGTGAGAACAAAATGGCACACAATACTCCAGGTGTGGTCTCACCAAAACCTTGTACATTTGTAGTAAGATTACTTTGTTCTTGTACTCCCATCCCTGTAATCGAGGTTTGCCTCAATTAGGTTAACATCCTAATTGCTTGCTGTACCTGCATGTTAAGATTATGTCTTGTACGAGTACACCCAATTCTTTCTGAACATCAAGATTTACAAGTTTGCCTTTTTGCCATGAGAATAGAGAAGCAGAGCTTTTTTAAAAGCAAATAACCTCCCATTTTCCCACTTTGTACGTCCTCAGCCACCTTTTGCCCACTCACTTAACGTGTCTATATCGCTTTGTAGGCTCTGTGCAATCCTTACCACTTGCATTCCCAACTAAACATGTAATGCCAGCAACTTTAGAGATGAGTAATGTATTGAAGTCATTGCTATAGATTGTACATAGCTGGGGCCTCAGCACTGATCCTTGTAGCACTGCACTAGTCGCAGCCTGTCAACTTCCAAATGCCCTGTTTATGCCTACTCTTTACTTCCTGCCTATTATCTATTCCTCCATCGATCCATGAGCCCTTATCTTGTGCATTAACCTTTTGTGTGGCACCTTATTGAATGCTTCAAGTGTTGGCCTCTTTAGCCATCAGCAAACATGCACCGTATTAAGAAACCCTGCCTAAATGGATTGTTTGTTGCACGTCCACCATTTCTTGTTGATGGCAGGACGCCAATGTCGAGACTATCCAATGTTTTAACATGGACTATTCTTAAAAAAAGATTTAAGTGCTCAATTCCTTTTTTTTCAATTAAAGGGCAATTTAGCGTGGCCAATCCACCGACCCTGCACATCTTTGGGTTGTGGGGCATGGGGCGAATGTGCAAACGCCACACAGGCAGTGACCCAGGAGTGGGATCGAACCCAGGTCTTTGGCGCTGTGAAGCAGCAGTGCTAACCACTGTGCCACCGTGCAGCCCCTAGCATGGACTATTTGTGGTAAAGCCTGACTTTGGGTGCAACAGTAAACATTGCTTTTTACCATTGATCAAGACGACTCTGCTTCCCTCACTCAGCACTCCCACTCATGAGTGTATTTAAATTCACCACTTCATGCATGTCGAGCATTACAGAACAAAAATCTGTTGATTTTGCGCCTCCAAATAGAGGAATGGAAGTGTTGATTCAGCAGATGTGTGCGTGATTGGTGCCAGGTTCCTCATTCCAAATTGGAGTTCAATGACCTACTGCTGGAGAGACTTATATGTATGGACATTTGGCAAGTGCACGTCGGGTTCGACTATGAGATGAGAATAGAATTTTTGTCTGGTGTGAGACTTACACGCTTTTATACTTAAAAAAAAATTCTCACATCATCTTAAGAGAGACTCGGTATTTTGAAAGAAGTGCAATGCATTTATTTTCACATATAAAATGCCTCCACAACATGCCATCCGATTTACAGCGAGAACTTTCTTTAATCTAGATGGGATTTATTACTTCCATCGCTGTGGTCTGCTTGAACAAAATTGCATTTTCCAAGTACTGGCAGGAGTTGGAAAGAAACCATTTTATCACTGGGAACCCCGTTCTAACCATAGTTACTTTTTATGTATCAACATGTTAAAACCATTAGCAATTTGGTTTCTTTCTAAGAAGTGACTTTAGATGAAAGAAATCAGAGTGCTAAATATGGAAAGTCGGGTTAAGCAACTTTGGCAGGGCATAACATCAATGTTGTTTTGACTAATTGAAGCAAAACTGCTGGGCAGTTTTGTCCCCCACATCTGTGCTTTTCCAACAGTGGGAGAGTCATCTCCGACCTGGGCAACTGTATAAACCTTCTAGTCCCCTCGGGTGTGATCATTTGTAGAAGATCTAATGCGAGCAGTTGTCTCATGAATTATCATTGGATGTTAGGTTGCAAGAATTTGCTAAGAAAGTGTAGCTTAACTCAATATGAGCTTTTTTTATGGAAATGTGGCTCAAGATTCTCAACTGTGAAACAAGTAGGGAAGCTATAATGGAGCTGATTAAAATGCTCATTAGGCCACAGTTAGAGTGTGGTGTGCAGTTCTGGGGACCATACTATAGGGAGGAAGTGATTACATTAGAGAGTGTTGCTAACTTTTGGTTGGTTGTTAAATGTTGCTCGTTGCGTCTTTACTTAATTTGCTCTGTTTCTATAACCTTTGCTCTAGAGTCGCCAGGTATCTTTATGATACCGTCACGAGGTTCAAGTTCAAGTACTGATCAATAACTCAATACACCAGTTAGTAAGTTTCAAATCAAAACACATTTATTATACACAGTCAATCACTACTCATGCATAAAACTCTACTTACTAGACTATCTCTAACACTATAGGCCTATACTTAGCTTCGGAACTGGCCCACCAGGTCAGGGGAACAAATGGCCTTTCGTTCGGGTTCTGAATCTGCAGGCTTCAAAGCTGGTACAGACTAGTAGCTAGGAGCGCCTATCTCGTAGCATGCGTTGGCTGGAGACTTACTTGGTTGGTGTAGCAACTTAGGCAGTTCACTGTCAAGGGTTGGTTCGATCTGCTGAGTGACCCTGCCAAGAAGGACGATTTGAACTTGGGGACTCTATAGTTCCCCAGGGTCTTCGCGCCGTTCGGGGCGGACCCCATACCTGGTTCCAAGTGATTGGACTACGTTCCGATCACCTGGATCGATTTCTCCAATACTGGAGCTGTTCCCTGATCGCTGGGTCGTCCCTAAGTGTCCGTTGGCCTTCCTTTGTCTTGGCTCCTGCTGGCGCCGAGGAGTCTGGCTTGGCCTTATTCACCTTAAATGTTTCGATTGTTCCCGGGGATCGCTCATTAATATGCAGATGGCTGCTGGTTTCGGTGCTGTCTGGGTTTCTGCAAAGTCTAATACACAGGAAACTTTGCACCTGCTAGTTTTTGCCTGCGTTGGCTGAATTTCCCTGCAGTCTTTGCAGATCTCCATTTTAAAGTCGGGAAGTGGCCAACCCAGGTGGCTACAAGAGGGTGCAGAGATGATTCACCACGATGTTGCAAGGGCTGCAGCACTTAGGCTATGGAAAGAGGCTGGTGTTATTCGCCTTAGGGCCAAGAAATCTGAGGAGGGACCTTATGAGAGACATAGATAAATAGGGACGATAGGAAGGAAGGAATTGATCCCCTTAGTAGAGGGGTCAATAACCAGGGGCGCAATTTAAGGTTTTGGGGTAGGGGATTTAGGGGAGATTTGAGGAATTTCACCCAGAGGGTGTGGGAATCTGGAACTCACTGCCTGGAAGGGTGGTAGAGGCGGGAACCCTCGCAACATTTAAGAAGCATTTAGATGAGCACTTGAAATGCCAGAGCACCCAAGGCTATAGACCAAGTGGTGGAAAATGGGATTAGAATAGACAGGTCCTTGATGGACAGCGCAATCAATATGGGCTACATAGATACATAGAAGATAGGAGCAGGAGGAGCCGTTTTGGCCCTTTGAGCCTGCTCCGCCATTCCTCACGTTAATGGCTGATCATTCAACTCAATAGCCTAATCCTGCTTTCTCTCCATAGCGTTTGATCCCATTCTCCCCTAATGGATTGGATTTGTTTATTGTCACGTGTACTGAGGTACAGTGAAAAGTATTTTTCTGCGAGCAGCTCAACAGATCGTTAAGTACATGAGAAGAAAAGGGAATAAAAGAAAATACATAATAGGGCAACACAACATATAATGTAACTACATAAGCACTGGCATCGGATGAAGCATACAGGGTGTAGTGTTAATGAAGTCAGTCCATAAGAGGGTCATTTAGGAGTCTGGTGACAGTGGGGAAGAAGCTGTTTTTGAGTCTGTTCGTGCGTGTTCTCAGACTTCTGTCTCCTGCCCGATGGAAGAAGTTGCAAGAGTGAGTAAGCCGGGGGGGGGAGGGGTCTTTGATTATGCTGCCCGCTTTCCCCAGGCAGCGGGAGGTGTAGATGGAGTCAATGGATGGGAGGCAGGTTCGTGTGATGGACTGCACGGTGTTCACGACTCTCTGAAGTTTCTTGCGGTCCTGGGCCGAGCAGTTGCCATACCAGGCTGTGATGCAGCCCAAAAGGATTCTTTCTATGGTGCATCTGTAAAAGTTGGTAAGGGTTAATGTGGACATGCCGAATTTCCTTAGTTTCCTGAGGAAGTATAGGCACTGTTGTGCTTTCTTGGTGGTAGCATCGACGTGGGTGGACCAGGACAGATTTTTGGAGATATGCACCCTTAGGAATTTGAAACTGCTAACCATCTCCACCTCGGCCCCGTTGATGCTGACAGGGGTGTGTACAGTACTTTGCTTCCTGAAGTCAATTACCAGCTCTTTAGTTTTGCTGGCATTGAGGGAGAGATTGTTGTCGCTACACCACTCAACTAGGTACTATCTACATCTAGCCGCCTTGTGCATATATTCAAAGTTTTAGCATCAATTAGTTCCTGTGGTATTGAATTCCACAGGCTCACCACTCTTTGTGTGAAGAAATCGACTCTGTCTACAATTCCCGCTGCCAGCATAATTAAGGACCCCGCACACCCCAGACATACTCTCTTCCACCTTTTTCCGTCAGAAAAAAGATACCAACGTTTGAGGTCACGTACCAACCGACTCAAGAACAGCTTCTTCCCTACTGCCATCAGACTTTTGAATGGACCTACCTCGTATTAAGTTGATCTTTTCTCTACACCTTGCTATAAAATTAACATTATATTCTGCAGTCTCTCCTTCCTTCCCTATGTACGGTATGCATTGTTTGTACAGCATGCAAGAAACAATACTTTTCACTGTATACCAATACATGTGACAATAATAAATCAAATCAAAGAAATGTCTCCTTATATCTGTCCGAAATGGTTTACCCTGAATCCTCAGACTGTAAGCCCTGGTTCTGGACACACCAATCATGGTAACATCTTCCCTGCATCTACCCTGTCTAGACCCATTAAAATGTTGTCTCTATGAGAGGGGATGGTTTAGCACAGTGGGCTAAACAGCTGGCTTGCAATGCAGAACAATGCCAGCAGCGAGGGTTCAATTCCCGTACCAGCCTCCCCGAACAGGTGCTGGAATGTGGCGGCTAGTGGCTTTTCATAGTAACTTCATTGAAGCCTATTTGTGACAAGCTATTATTATTAGATCCCTACTCATTCTTCTGAACCCCAGCGAGAATAATCCCAACCTAGTCACGATTGACAGTCCCACCGTCTCTGGAATCAGTCTGGTAAACCTTCGCTGCACTCCTTCGAGAGCAAGAACATCCTTCCTCAGAGAAGGAGACCAAAACTGCACACAATACTCCAAGTGTGGCCTCACCAAGGCACTGTCCAATTGCAGCAACACATCCCTGCTTCTATACTCGAAACCCCTTGCAATGAAGGCCAACATTCCATTATCCTTCTTTACCACCTGCTGCACCTGCATGCTTACCTTCAGCAAATGGTGCACAAGGACACCCAGGTCCCACTGCACACTCCCCTCTCCCAATTTACAACCATTCAGGTAGCAATCTGTCTTCCTGTTTTTGCTTCTAAAGTGAATAACCTCATCCAAATTATACCGCACCTGCCATTGATTTGCCCACTCGCCCAACCTGTCCAGATCATGCTGTAGGATCCCTGCATTCTCGTCACAATTCACCCTCCCACCTAACTTCGTATCATCTGCAAACTTTGAGATGTTGCATTTTGTTTCCTCGTCCAAATCTTTAATATATATTGTGAATAGCTGGGGTCCCAGCACCGATCCCTGTGGCACCCCACTGGTTACTGCCTGCCAATTTGAAAAGGACCCATTAATCCCTACTCTTTGTTTCCTCTCTTCCAACCAGTTTTCTATCCACCTCAATACATTTCCCCCAATCCCAAGCGCTTTAATTTTACACAATAATCTCTTATGCGGGACTTTGTCAAACACCTTCTGAAAGTCCAAATGTATCACATCGACAGGCTCCCCTTTGTCAACTGTACTGGTTACATCTTCAAAGAATTCCAACAGATTTGTCAAGCATGATTTTCCCTTCATAAATCCATGCTGACTCTGACTGATCCTGCCACTGCTTTCTAAATGTTCCACTATAAAGTCATTGATAATGGATTCAAGCATTCTCCCCACTATCGATGTTCGGCTTACTGGTCTATAATTCACTGAAGGGCCTCTTTTTGTGCTGTAAAACTCTGACTCTAAATGCTATGAGAATTTTGGTCAAACTAGGAGGTATCCAGTGAGGAGAAGCTTTGCTCGATAGCTGCTGGCTCATTGGGACAGGTATGGGGGCGATCCTGTTGATGGCTATATGTAGGGTTGCACCAGAGATGGTGGAGTAGGATCGAGTGGTTGACCAGGATAGCTGCAGAGGTGTAATTAAAAGGACTGGGAGAAACAATTGAAGCTGTAAAAGGAACCGGAGTCCTCCACCCAAGCTGAACTCGCCTCTGTGCTGTTAACAAAGCGAAGGTCAGAGCATCTATCCGCCTTCAACCCTGTCTGCAGCTCCGACGGGTATAGAATAGAATCATAGAATATACAGGGCAGAAGGAGGCCATTCAGCCCATCGAGTCTGCACCGGCCCTTGGAAAAAGTACCCCACCCAAGCCCACACCTCCACCCTATCCTCTTAACCCATTAACCGCACCCAACCTTTTTGGATACTGAGGGCGATTTATCATGGCCAGTCCACCTAACACGCACATCTTTGGACTGTGGAAAGAAACCGGAGCACCCGGAGGAAACCCACGCAGACACTGGGAGAACGTGCAGACTCCGCACAGACAGTGACCCAAGCCGGGAATCGAACCTGGGACTCTTTGAAGCAAATGTGCTACTGTGCCGCCCTGGTCTTCAGAGGGCAAGGCTCCAGCTCAATCCCAGAATCCCTGACACGGTGTTGAAGTAACCAAGGCCCTCAAACTAGTTCCTCTAGAAGAGCTCACTTCCATCCGCCCCCATATGGAATCAGGATCTTCAATCCACCACCGTACTTTCTCAATGTTCGCAGCCCAATAATAAAGTAATTGGTTGTTGCGTGTCCACCATTTCTTGTTGACGGAAGGACGCCACTTTCTCTGCAGAAATGTTCTATGAATCCGTGGGGTCTTGTCTGCCCAGATAATGGAAGATATAATTTTATTCACCTTCATAAAGAAAGGTTTGGGATGGAAAAGGGGGAGACACAACCTTGGGAGGACATTTATTTTTACCGACTGGACCCTGCCCGCCAAGGACAGAGGGAGGTTGGCCCACTTCTTCAAGTCGGATTTAAGCCCATTCAATAGGCCAGTCTTTGAGCTGAGGCCCAGTCGTGGGTCACCTGATTCCCAGATAACGAAAGCAAGAGGGTGGCCAGGGAAAGGGTTGGCCCATTGAAGGATAGGCAAGGGAATCTATGTGTGGAGCCAGAGGAAATGGGCGAGGTACTAAATGAATACTTTGCATCAGTATTCACCAAAGAGAAGGAATTGGTAGATGTTGAGTCTGGAGAAGGGTGTGTAGATAGCCTGGGTCACATTGAGATCCAAAAAGACGAGGTGTTGGGTGTTTTAAAAAATATTAAGGTAGATAAGTCCCCAGGGCCTGATGGGATCTACCCCAGAATACTGAAGGAGGCTGGAGAGGAAATTGCTGAGGCCTTGACAGAAATCTTTGGATCCTCACTGTCTTCAGGTGATGATATCCTGGAGGACTGAAGAATAGCCAATGTTGTTCCTCTGTTTAAGAAGGGTAGCAAGGATAATCCAGGGAACTACAGGCCGGTGAGCCTTACTTCAGTGGTAGGGAAATTACTGGAGAGAATTCTTTGCGACAGGATCTACTCCCATTTGGAAGCAAATGGACGTATTAGTGAGAGGCAGCATGGTTTTGTGAAGGGGAGGTCGTGTCTCACTAACTTGATCCGAGTTTTTCGAGGAGGTCACAAAGATGATTGATGCAGGTAGGGCAGTGGATGTTGTCTATCTGGACTTCAGTAAGGCCTTTGACAAGGTCCCTCATGGTAGACTAGTACAAAAGGTGAAGTCACACGGGATCAGGGGTGAGCTGGCAAGGTGGATAGAGAACTGGCTAGGTCATAGAAGGCAGAGAGTAGCAATGGAAGGATGCTTTTCTAATTGGAGGGCTGTGACCAGTGGTGTTCCGCAGGGATCAGTGCTGGGACCTTTGCTGTTTGTAGTATATTTAAATGATTTGGAGGAAAATGTAACTGGTCTGATTAGTAAATTTGCAGACGACACAAAGGTTAGTGGAATTGCGGCTAGCGATGAGGACTGTCAGAGGATACAGCAGGATTTAGATTGTTTGGAGACTTGGGCGGAGAGATGGCAGATGGAGTTTAATCCGGACAAATGTGAGGTAATGCATTTTGGAAGGTCTAATGCAGGTAGGGAATATACAGTGAATGGTAGAACCCTCAAGAGTATTGAAAGTCAAAGAGATCTAGGAGTACAGGTCCACAGGTCACTGAAAGGGGCAACACAGGTGGAGAAGGTAGTCAAGAAGGCATACGGCATGCATGCCTTCATTGGCCGTGGCATTGAGTATAAGAATTGGCAAGTCATGTTGCAGCTGTATAGAACCTTAGTTAGGCCACACTTGGAGTATCGTGTTCAATTCTGGTCGCCACACTACCAGAAGGATGTGGAGGCTTGAGAGAGGGTGCAGAAGAGATTTACCAGGATGTTGCCTGGTATGGAGGGCATTAGCTATGAGGAGCGGTTGAATAAACTCAGTTTGTTCTCACTGGAACGAAGGAGGTTGAGGGGCGACCTGATAGAGGTCTACAAAATTATGAGGGGCATAGACAGAGTGGATAGTCAGAGGCTTTTCCCCAGGGTAGAGGGGTCAATTACTAGGGGGCATAGGTTTAGGGTGAGAGGGGCAAAGTTTGGAGTAGATGTGCGAGGCAAGTTTTTTGCACAGAGGGTAGTGGGTGCCTGGAACTCGCTACCGGAGGAGGTGGTGGAAGCAGGGATGATAGTGACATTTAAGGGGCATCTTGACAAATACATGAATGCGATGGGAATGGAGGGATACGGACCCAGGAAGTGTAGAAGATTGTAGTTTAGTCGGGCAGCATGGTCGGCGCGGGCTTGGAGGGCCGAAGGGCCTGTTCCTGTGCTGTACATTTCTTTGTTCTTTGTTGACCTGGCCAAGCGAAAAGCCAATGTCCCCATATCGGCTCCCCTCCCTGGGGAGTTCACCGGAAAATATTTGCTTTTGTCCAGTCTCCGAGAAGGAGCAAAAACTTCAAAGTATGATCATCATCTGCTGTACATTGGTGTGAGGATCCGTCATATACAACAGCAGATCATCTACATAGAAGGACACCCTATGCCCCCTCCCTCTCCTCTCTGTTATCCTCCACCCCGTTGATGACCTCAATGCTATGGCCAGAAGCTCATTGCCAAGGCAAACAATATGGGGGACAATGGACAACCTTGCCCCATACCTCTATTCTGAGCTCCAGGCATTCGTATGAACTCGCCGTGGGGGCTCTGTATAAAAGATGGATCCAAGTTTTGGTCCAAACCCAAAACTTCCAAGGATTGCGAACAGATACCCTCATTCCACCCTGTCAATCGCCTTTGCACCATCCATTGAAATAATCACCTCTGGCTCAAGGACCTGAGAGAGGGACAAAATAATTTTAAGTAGTCTATGTATGTTGGCTGAAAGCTGCCTACACTTAACAAAAACCCAGTCTGTTCCTCCAATATCACCCCTAGAAGGCAGGTCTACAAGCGCATTGCCAAAACTAGCCAACAGCTTAGCACCTGCGTTCAACAACAAGATAGGGAGAAACGACCCAAACACTGTCAGATCCTTATCCTTCTTCAAAATTGTGAAGATTGGTGCCTGTGCCAGTGTAGCCAGCATACCCCCCCTTCCCGGGACATGGAATCATTAACATATCTAACAACAATGGGATCAGCTGACCCGACTGCATTAAACCCATGCATTTCACGATCTCCTCCAGGCTCAATGGGGACTCCAATTCTCCTCTTCTCCCTCGCTCTGCAACTGGGATAGGCAAGTCATACAAAAATTCCATCCTGGACAACCTATCCCCCGGGGCTCCGACTGAGGTAAAAGGCCTCAAAAGCCTCATTGACCTTTCCCGGGACAGTCACCAACCTGCCACTCAAGTCCTCCACTTGCACTATCTCCTGGGAGGCAGCCTCGAGCATCGCCGCTGGTGCATCGCCTTGCCCGTTGAGAGGAGCCCAAACCAATCTGTAATTTCTTCCTGCTCGCCAACAACTCCGGTGTTGGGGCAAGCGAGTACTGGCGGCCCATCCAGGATGGAATCCACCGACCTCTACCTTTCAGTCTTCTCTTTATGTGCCCTTACAGGAGATTATCTCCCGCCTAATGATCACCTTCAGAGCCTCCCACAACATGGACGGTGAGGTAGACTCGCTCCCATTAAACTCTATGTACTCCCCAGTGGCAGAGGATATACTCTTACAGAATCTTTTATCTGCCAGCAACTTGTATCCAGCTTCCACAGGGCACGCTGAGCGAATCCACAAAATGTGGAACATGATCCGAAATCACTATTGCCGACTTCCCTGCCCCACCACCCCAGGAAGGAGAGACCTACCCACCACGAAAAAAAGTAAATCCGAGAATAAACCGGAGAGAAAAAGAAACGTCCTTCGCCCTTGGATGTGAAAGTTGCTACGGATCTGCATCCCCACCGCCCACCAATCTGTTCCATAAAGGCCATTAATGCCTTTTCCACCCTCAAAGGATTCAAGGGCAGCACGGTGGCACAGTGGTTAGCACTGCTGCCTCTCACAGCGCCAGGGGCCCGGGCTCAATTTTGGCCTCGGTGACTGTCTGAATGAAGCTTGCATGCTCTCCCCGTGTGTGTGTGTGTGGATCTCCTCCGGGTCCAGTTTCCCCTCACAGTTCAAAGATGTACAGGTTAGGTGGATTGGCCATGCTAAATTGCCCTTAATGTCCAAAAGGTTATGTGGGGTTACAGGGAAAGGGTGGGAGCCTGACCCTTGGTCGGGTGCTCTTTCAGAGGGTCAGTGCAGATTCTAAGGATTTTGGTCTCAAATTGTCCAGTTGAGGTTCCAGTACACAATTAAAGTCCTCCCTCTTTCCCCCCCCCCCCCCCCCCCCACTATGTGGACTAGTCCATCTCAGAGCTGACACCGGGCTCACCCACGATGGCCTCCAAATCCCCCATCAAGACCGAATAAAGAAAATGTTATAGCCACGGTCAGGGAGGTAGCCACCCCTCCTCCCCGTCTCCCATAATCGCCACACCCAAATCAACCAGCAAACAACGCAGCAAACATAGCCCAAAGCACCCCCCCCCCCCACCCTGCAATCCTTAACCCCAAGCAAAACAGAAACAAAAATCCCAAGCTCATCTTAAAAATCCCCCCACAGATGGCCTGCAGTTACCTTCGCCACTCCTCTCCCATTAATGAATGATACAGTACAGGATGGCCCTGACTCCGAGTAAAGACAGAATGAATAACCAAAGCACCAATCAGCCTCTCACCCATAGCCACCTTTCGCAGGTAAGAAAAAACAAAGAACAATGTCCATCTCACAAACACAACAATAAAAATACAAGTACAAACTCCAAAATGCCCATCCCCCAAACAGATGTCTCACAACTGATAAAGTTCACGGTTGGCTCGACCCCAGTCCATGCTTCTGCACAAACGCCTCTGCCTCCTCTGGTGCATCAAAACAGTAATCTTTCCGTTCCTAAGTTACTTAGAGGTGCGTAGGGTGCACCGCATCAAATCGAACATTGTTCCTGTACAAAGCAGTCTTGGCCTTGTTCAACGCTGCATGCCTCTTAACCAGTTCCACTCCCACGTCTTGGTAGAGCTTAATGGTGTGGCCCTCCCATTTATAGTCCTGATTGTTCTTTGCCCACCGCAAGACCCTTTCTTTACCTTGGTGAAAATGTACGATGATCGGACACGGTGGTTCACCAGGACGGGGCTTCAATCTGAGCGATCTGTGGGCCCGATACCACCCAGCACATCACCACCACTACCATCTTCCAAAACAGCTGCGACATATATTTCATTGGATTGATTCGGACCTTCCAGATCCTCCGGGAGCACAACGGCTCTCATTCTGCCTTCTGGAGCCATTCTCTAGGTCGTCTCTTTTCGCCCGTAGCACCTTGTTATCTCCGGACACTTGAGCCATCTCTGCTTCCAGGGAGGTGATCTGATCACTCTGCCTCAAAAAAGGGCCCACCTCCACATCCTGTAGCATCCCACCTTGCGCCTTTGCTGGCAGGCCCGTTTTTTTCATTGGCCACAAGAATAGGGGTCCGTCGAGGTCTGCTGTGGTTTCTTAGGTTCCACTACCAAGATGCCTGTAAGCATCTCGGAGGTTAGTGGAGTGGTCACAGATGCAGCAGGAGCCTCCGCCGTTTTCTCAGTCGACGGAGCTCTCTAATCTCCCGAGTATGATGTTTCTGCTGCCTGGCTTTATACTTATTGGCATTCATTTAGTGTGGGACTCTTATCTCATCAAACTAACAAAGTTTCACCCCTGAAAACTGGGTGAAAAGGGCCAAAACCAAGGTACTCTAGTGGGAGCCACCTCGTGTATGACTGCCCTCTACATGCGGAACTATTAATGATGTCAGCAAACACTGGAGGAAGGTATAGTCAGGATTCAGGGTTCAGAGAAGGTCAGCTTGAATGAGGATTGGAGGACTATTAGAATGAATCAAATAATTTGTGATGAAAGGTAGATGGAAGGCAGAAGCGTGGAGGTAGCGGTAGTGACCGAGGCAACGTTTTGGGTGGCAATTATTTGGGTGGAAAAGTATTTGAGCCTTGTGAGGGAGATGTGGCTAGAAAAGGAGTTTGTCATTCAGAAAATCTGAAATAAGCCCTGTCCACCAGGATGATGCTGGAGTAGGGGAGAGATTTGGTGGGGAGAGGAAACTCCAGGATTGTTTCAGAGCATCAAACCAGATCTGATAACAGATGACCAGACATTTGCCAGATTGGTTTGAGTCTGTCATTCTCTGATAACTAGTGTGGAGGTGGAAGCGGAGGTGGGAGTAATTTGATGGGGCTGAGGCCACCAGGACATCCAGAGCATTGCCAAGGATACAAATGGGAGGTTCAGACAGCAATATCCTGGGGTACTGCAGCGAGGAATTTGGAATGTATTGGTGTCGTCAGTTGGGGAGGAGGTGAGGGCATTTGAGATATGCGGAGAGATGGGGTTATGACTGAGATGGGTGCATATCAAGGGATGGGCATCTATTAGCCGGTTTGGTACGACTCGTTTTGTCTTTTGAATTAGAGGTTTACGCACCATGCTAGATTGCGATCAAATAATATGGATTAACATCCAAGGAGTGGTCAATTGCCAGAGGTATCTTCTGTGTAACAGAGGGCTCTGAAGATTGGCCATTCCGATGTGCGTTAAAACAAAATGGGGACTTCCGGTGGCGGCCATGGAGGAGTAGGTCGCACAGTTGATAGCTCCCGCCTGTAACGGACTTTTGGACCTTTCCTTTCCTCCTCTCCTGAGGGGAATGTGATGCTTTAAAAATGTTTATTCATGTGTGGGGGGGGGGGGGGGGGGGGGGGGAGGAGAGAGGAGAGTACAATAGGGAGACAGACTGCTTGGTGCCAGGGGCGGGAGCTATCGAGTCAGCATGGGTCAGCTGACTCTCGGAAGCGCGGTGGGGGCTGAGCGGGTGTTAAGCTGGAGCTCGACCTGGGGGATTGGGTTTCTAGTGCTGTTGCTAGGGGGGAAGGGGAGGAGGGAGCTGCTTTGCTGGCAGGGGAGGAACTGTTACTCGGGGATAAATGGGAGGTCAGGAACGGCGACAGCCCGAGTGGGGACTCGAGGAAGCAGAGGGCGCGAGCTCGAGGCTGGCCTAAAAAGGGTGATGGCTAGTCGGCAGGGGGGGGGCGGGGGGGGGGGGGGTGGGGTTGGAAGCCCCCCCCCCCCCCCCCCCCCCCCCCGTCCAGGCTGATCACATGGAAAGTGTGAGGGGGAATGGGCCGGTCAAGAGGTCTCGCGTGTTCACGCATTTGACGGAACTGAAGGTGGACGTGGCAATGCTACAAGAGACAGACCTAAAGGTTACAGACCAGACGAGATTGAGGAAGGGATGGGTTAGCCAAGTGTTCCACTCCGGACTGGACTCAAAGACCAGGGGGGTAGCAATCTTGATCAGCAAACGAGTGGCATTCGAGGCAGGGAGAATCGTGTCAGACATGGGGTGTGGTACATAATGGTGAGTGGGAAGCTGGAGGGTGCGAGTGGTACTTGTGAACATATATGCTCCGAATTGGGGCGACGTGGAATTTGAGGTGGGTGTTAAGTAAGATCCCAGACTTCGAGTCACATAACCTGATCATGGGAGGGGACTTCAACACAGTCATTGATCCGGATTTGGACCGGTCAAAATCCAGGACCGGAAGGAGGCCGGCTGCAGCAAGGGAATTGAAGGGTTTTATGGAACCGATGGTGGGAGTAGACCCATGGAAGTTTGCACGGCCGAGGATGAAGGAGTTTTCCTTTATTTTCACATGTCCACAAGGTACACTCTCGCATCGACTTTTTTGTTCTGAGCAGGGCGCTAATACCGAAGGTGGTGGATACTGAGTATTTGGCAATTGCAGTGTCGGATCATGCCCCGCACTGGGTGGATCTACAGGTTAGTGTGGAGAGAGGACAATGCCCGCTATGGAGGCTGGATGTGAGGTTGTTAGCTGACGAAGCGATCTGTGGGCAGGTTAACAAGTCCATCCAGAACTACGAGGAAACAAATGATACGGGGGAGGTCTCTGCAGCAATAGTCTGGGAAGCTCTGAAGGCAGTGGTCAGAGGGGAATTAATCTCGATACGGGCCCACAGAGAAAAGGTGGAATGGGCTGACAGAGATAGATTAGTGGAGGAGATACTCCAGGTGGACAGGAGATACTCGGAGGCCCCGGACGCACGGCTACTGAGGGAGCGGCGGAGGTTACAGGTGAAGTTTGGGCTGTTGACCACAGGGAAAGCAGTGGAACAGTTGAGGAAGGCAAGAGGGGGAGGAAGGCAAGAGGGGTCGATCCTTGAGTATGGGAAAAGGCAAGCAGAATGTTGGCACACCAGCTCGGGAAAAGAAAAGGCGGCCAGGGAGATAGGTAAAGTAAAGAGTAGAGATTGGGATACTGTCCTAGACCCAGCGTGGCTGAACGAGGTGTTTAAGGACTTTTACAGTAAATTATATGAGTCGGAACCCCCGGCTGGGGTGGAGGGGATGAGGCAATTTCTGGATCAGTTGAGGTTCCCGAGAATGGAGGAGGACCTGGTAGAGGGGCTTGGAGCCCCAATTGAGATTGAGGAATTAATCAAGGGGATGGAGGGCATGCAGTCGGGCAAGGCCCCGGGGCTTGACGGCTACCCGGTGGAATTCAAAAAGAATTCTATATTCAGAGATATTGAGCTCACTGCTGGTGAGGACATTTAACGAAGCAAAAGAGAAGGGAGTCCTCCCCCAACAATGTTGAAGGCCTCGATTGCATTGATCCTGAAACGGGAGAAGGATCCGGAGCAATGCGGGTCATACAGGCCGATTTCTCTACTGAACGTGGACGCCAAACTGCTGGCTAAGATACTGACCACAAGGATAGAGGACAGTGTCCCGGAGGTGATAGGGGAAGACCAGACAGAATTTGTTAAGGGCAGGCAACTCAAGGGCAATGTTCGAAGGCTTCTAAATGTTATTATGATGCCCTCAGAAGGAGAGGAGGCAGAGGCGGTGGTAGCGTTGGATGCGGAGAAGGTTTTTGATCGGGTGGAGTGGAATTACCTGTGGGAGGCGCTGGGAAGGTTTGGGTTTGGTGAGGGCTTTATTGACTGGGTGCCGTTGTTCTATCAGGCACCAGTAGCGAGTGTGTGTACGAACCGGCTGAGGTAGGGGTATTTTGAACGACACCGAGGGACGAGGCAAGGGTGCCCCCTCTCCCCGTTGTTGTTTGCTCTGGCTATAGAGTCATTGGCCATGGCGTTAAGAGCCTCTAGGAACTGGAAAGGGCTAGTTCGGGGGGGGGGGTTTAGGAACTGGAAAGGGCTAGTTCGGGGGGGGGGGGGGGGTTGGGGTGGAGCACCGGGTCTCACTCTACGCAGATTACCTGTTCTTGCACATTTCAGTCCGTTGGAGGGGATGGGGGAAGTAATGCAAATCTTGGGGGAATTTGGCAACTTTTCAGGGTATAAATTGAACATGGGGAAAAGCGAGATGTTTGCGATCCAGGCAAGAGGACAGGAGGAGAGACTGGGAGAGCTGCCGCTTAGAATGGTAGGGAAGAGCTTTCGATATCTGGGAATCTAGGTGGCCCGGAAATTGGAGGTACTACACAAGTTAAACCTATATCGGTTGGTAGAACAAATGGAAGGGGACTTTAAGAGATGGGACATGCTCCTGCTATCACTGGCGGGGAGGGTACAGACCATGAAAATGACAGTCCTCCCCAGATTTCTGTTTGTCTTTCAGTGCCTCCCCATCTTCATCCCGAAGGCCTTTTTCAAGCGGGTGAATAAGATTGTTTTGGGCTTTGAGTGGACGAGTAAAACGCCGCGAGTGAAGAAAGTGTTGCTGGTGCGCAGTCAGGGGGAAGGTGGGTTGGCGCTGCCGAACTTCTGCAATTACGACTGGGTGGCTAATATAGCCATGATTAGGAAGTGGGTAGTGGGGGAGGGGTCAGCATGGGAGCGGATGGAGGCGGCGTCACGTTAAAGACACCAGTCTGGGAGCATTGGTAACGGCACCTCTGCCGTTCTCGCCGGCCCGAAACTCCACAAGTCCGGTGGTAGTGGCGGCTCTGAGGATCTGGGGGCAATGGAGGAGATAGAAGAGAGTGCAGGGAGCATCGATTTGGACCCCGATTTATAATAACCATCGGTTTGTACCGGGTAGGCTGGATGGCGAGTTCCGGAGTTGGCAAAGGGCAGGAATTGGAAGGATGGGGGATCTATTTATAGTCTGGAGCTTTCCCAGCTTGAAAGCTTTGGAGGATAAATTTAAATTGCCAGCTAGGAATTGTTTTAGGTATTTGCAGGTGCGAGACTTCCTGAGAAAGCAGGTGCCGGCCTTTCCGCTGCCGACGCCATGGGGGATACAGGATAGAGTAGCTTCCAGTACCTGGGTGGGAGAGGGGAAGGTATCATATATTTACCAGGAGCTTTCGGAAGCGGAGGAAACTCCGTTGGAGGAGCTTAAGGGCAAGTGGGAGGACGAGCTAGGAGGAGAGATAGAGGCGGGGCTATGGGTGTATGCCCTAAGCAGGGGTAATACCTCCTCATCATGCGCCAGGCTTAGCCTGATACAATTTAAGGTAGTCCACCGGGCACACATGACAGCGGCTAAGATGAGTAAGTTCTTTGGGGTTGAGGATAGGTGTGAGAGGTGTGCGGGAAGCCCAACAAATCATGTCCACTTGTTTTGGGCATGCCTGAAGCTTAGAGGGTTTTGGCAGGGTTTTGCTAAGGCAATGTCCACGGTGCTAAAAACATGGGTGGTGCTGAGTCCGTAGCTGGCGATCTTTGGCGTGTCGGAAGATCCAGGAGTTCAGGGGACGAAAGAGGCCGACGCCTTGGCCTTTGCCTCCCTGGTAGCCCGGAGATGGATCTTGTTAATGTAGAGGGACTCAAAGTCCCCGAGTGTAGAGACCTGGGTTACTGACATGGCTGGGTTTCTCAATCTCGAGAAAATAAAGTTTGCCGTAAGAGGGTCAATGTTAGGGTTCTCCTGGAGATGGCAGCCGTTCGTCGACTTTCTCGGGGAAAATTAAAATGTCAGCAGATGCAGTATTCCAAGGGGGGTGGGGGGGCAGATTGTTGTTATATGGTTGAAGTGAGTGAAGATTGGGCTGGGGGGGGGAAATGTTTATTTTACCATGTTGATGTCATTGTCTATGTTACTGTTGTAAAAATTTTCAAATACCTTAATAAAATTTTTTTTTTTTTTTTAAATGGTTTTGGGTAGGCGTAGTTGACATTTTTCCACATTTAGACCTATCTTGCTTCGGTTCA
The DNA here is from genome assembly GCF_047496885.1 of Scyliorhinus torazame. Taxonomy (NCBI): domain Eukaryota; kingdom Metazoa; phylum Chordata; class Chondrichthyes; order Carcharhiniformes; family Scyliorhinidae; genus Scyliorhinus; species Scyliorhinus torazame. The sequence goes on along the minus strand of NC_092711.1, from coordinate 300,937,657 downwards.
CTCACAAGGGGTAATTTTGCAGGGTCTGGCTGCCATCGACATAACCGTAATAAGAATATTGAGGAGAAATAGTGGCCTTGTTCAGCTAATGTTGGAAAGTAGCAGCTATTACCAGAATAAATCTATTTCCACTATAGTTTCCTTGTTTTAGATGCTTGTCCAAGAAAACCATTAGATGTTGCTAATTAGCTATTCCGTAACATCATAAAACTAGCATATTTACAATGATTTTTAGCGTGGATATGTCCCTTCCTTCTACCAGCTTCATATCCTGGAATTGGCCCAGATATCCTCTGAAACCTTTTTACATATGGTTTTGTGGATATCAGTTGGAGCTTTCAAGTGACAGTAAATGTTACCAGCTGCATGGTTTGTCTGTACCCGGCCTCCAGTCCAAAGTTTCTGCTCATAGGGAGTCAGGCCAAAATGTTCTTGTGTTTGAAGCAGGGAATCTGCAAAGCTCCCAAGATTTAACTACCCAACGTGTTTGTTTTAAAATCCCATTGTCCCCTTCCTCCCCTCAGTGCCCCTCACAGCTGCTCCTGATCAAGAGAGCAGTTGTATTTAATGTACAGCATGCAGCCAGCAACAGCACCATCAAGGAAAGCGAGGTTGGATTTGACTAACTTCAGTCTTGGTTCTTTTGAAGACGTATTTGCTGCTCGTGCTTCCAGCTGCAACGGTGCCAGAGCAGCTATATAAACGGCCATTGGCGCAAGATGCCTTTTTTCCCCCTGACTGTGGATCAATTTGGTGCAGATGTCCATTTGCAGGCCTTTAAAAATATTCCTCAAGCTTTCACAAAATGCTATTGTCAAATAATATAGACAGAAGGAGGCCAATTGGCCCAATGTGCTTGCGCTAATTCTTTGAAAAAGCTGTCCAATTACCCTCACTTCTTTTTTTTTTCCCATAGCCTTGGGCAGCACGGTAGCACAGTGGTCAGCACAATTGCTTCACAGCTCCAGGGTCCCAGGTTTGATTCCGGCTTGGGTCACTGCCTGTGCGGAGTCTGCACATCCTCCCCGTGTGTGCGTGGGTTTCCTCCGGGTGCTCCGGTTTCCTCCCACAGTCCAAAGATGTGCAGGTTAGGTGGATTGGCCATGATAAATTGCCCTTAGTGTCCATAATTGCCCTTAGTGTTGGGTGGGGTTACTGGGTTATGGGGATAGGGAGGATGTGTGGGGTTGGGTTGGGTGCTCTTTGCAAGAGCCAGTGCAGACTCGATGGGCCGAATGGCCTCCTTCTGCGCTGTAAGTTCTATGAAATCTTTTCTTTTCAGGTATATATGCAGTTTGCTTTTGAATGTTGTTATTGGACCAGCTTTTGCCATCCTTTTCAGGCATTGCAGATGTCCACAACTCACTGTGCAGGTTTTCGTTTCTCCCCACTGTTGCCTCTGGATCTTTTGCCAATTGCCTGAGATCTGTGTCCTCTCATTACATATGCCACTGGAAACCATTTTTCTGTGTTTACTCTTATCTAAACCATTCACAGTTTTTGGACACCTCTGTCAAACCTGCCCTAAGGTTATGTCACGTCTCCACGTAACTGAAGCCTTTCTCTCCTATGTCTCCTCTGTATTCTCTCTGGGGGCCTTGCTATTTTTCCTAAGGTGTGGTGCCCAGAACTGAGACCACCAACCTTTAGGACCTGCATTGCTCATGTGTGATGGAGTGTAGAGGTATAGGATGAATCAAGTCCGTGAGGGATACCCTGTACCTCTACGGTGATCCTGGGAAGGAAAGTACAGTCAAAGAGGGCACGTGTCCTCCAAAAGCCTGAATGGAATGTAGTAATGATTTAACGATCCAATCTGGATAACCGGTTTTAAAAGATGTTACACCCGAGAGGATATTCATTCAGTTCTCAGATTTTCTCTGTCATGCTGATATTACACACAATTTCTCCCAAGCTGTCAGAACAAGCTTTTTGAAGTTAAAACCAACGTGACAGCAACATTTTGCTCCCCACCAGAGATTTTATTTAAAACTAATTGCATTCCATGAACCACGATGGCAAAGCTCCTGTTTGCTGGGTTCTGCTGGTGTGACTCACACGGTACCAATTAACATACCTCTGTGGTCCCAACTATATCGTAGCAGCCTGCCTTTGACATACTTGAGGCTCTCCTCTTCCTGTGGCAAATGTGTCCTGAAACCTGGGTGTTAAAGTGGTAGCGCAGCATGGAAGTTAAGGATGCTGACAGGATTTATAAATTTATAATCATTTGGTTTTTTTTATTAGAAAAGCCCCTTCTTCCCTGCCCCAGAGCTCATTGGGCATAAGGGGTTAAAAGGTCCCGAAAGATGTGCTGTTAGGCGAATTGGACATTCTGAATTCTCCCTCAGTGTACCTGAACAGGTGCCGAAGTGTGGCGACTAGGGGATTTTCACAGTAACTTCATTGCAGTGTTAATGTAAGCCTACTTGTGACAATAAAGATTATTATATTATTCTTATTATTATAAATCAGTACAACTATTTAAAAGGTGATTGTTTATCAGGAAAGAGTGTCTTTATCTGATCTGAGTTAGCTAACTCCAAAGTACTCGGAAAAGGAGTAGAATTAATTGGCTTTTGTTCCTGTTTCTCATGTTCTCACACACCAAACATACCTTTGATTTTGTTAAGACCTCAGCTGAACATTTTGTGGTCATTGAGGAGAAGATTGGGTTTTGGCTGCGACAGGCTCCTTGACATGCTTAACAATGCTGCCCCTCCATGTCTAGTTCTTCGTGAGGGGATGGCTTCTGGTGAATAGAGTCTTACAGCACAAAGAGGTCCTTCAGCCCATCTTGTTTCCGCTGGCCATCAAGCACCTATCTATTCCAATCCCGTTTTCCAACACTTGGCTCGTAGCCTTGTACACTATAGTGTTTCAAGTGCACATCTAAATGTATCTTAAATTTTGTGAGGGTTCCTGCCTCTACCACTCTTTCAGGCAGTGAGTTCCAGATTCCCACTACCATCTGGGTGAAATGTATCAGAGGATGTCTACTCCCAGAACTGTATCCCAAAATTGAATTAAAAATTAAATAATATGTATCCCAAAATTGATCATACCTTTCGGAAGGTAGTAATTTTGGGATTGAATATGATGGGAAGTCTTGTCTCCCACTCGGACATTCCAGCATTCAATTAATTTAATGTCCCCTTAAGTTGAAGTAGTGGCAATTTTAAAAACTATTTTTTTTTTGTGACCCCTGTAGAAGCAGAATTACATCAAGCGTGCGTAACATGAAGGTTCATAACTTGCACTTGCATTTCAAGGCAAGATCAACATTGAAACTATCTAATCCTGGGGAGGAACCGAATGGTAACCTACCTGTCACTAATTACAGCTGTCCTATCCTTCAGCTTTGCACGCATTCAGTTCTGCTTGTACTTGAAGAATTCCTGAGGCTGAAAAATGGTAACCTACCTGTCACTAATTACAGCTGTCCTATCCTTCAGCTTTGCACGCATTCAGTTCTGCTTGTACTTGAAGAATTCCTGAGGCTAAAACTATCGCATTTTCTTTAGTTATGCCCTGTAATCTCTCCTATGTCTTCTCTTACAGTCTGATATTTAACGTTTGATTGGTGATGATCTTTTACAGACATTGGATTGTTCCACCTCCTATGATTGAGAAAGCACTGGCCAGTCTCTCCTGAAGAGGGAGAGTCAGTTATGGAATCATTGCTGAATCCTCATGTACTTCTGAGTGTAGGCTCATTGGCAACAATTTTTTAGATTTTATGCTCGATATTGTCTTGGATTCAGTGTCAATGTTTACCTAATGCGTACTGTCCAAAGTGCCCTTTTTTTCTGCCTAACATTTAGGTTTTTTTTAATCGTTCATGGGATGTGGGCATCGCTGGCTGTGCCAGCATTTACTGCCCATCCCTAATTGCCGTTGAGGGGGCAGTTAAGAGCCTTGCAGTCACTGTAGTCACATGTAGGTCTGGAGTCACATGTAGGCCAGACCAGGTAAGGATGGGAGATTTCCTTCCCTAAAGGACATTAGTGAACCTGATGGGTTTTTCCGACAATCGACAATGGTTTCATGGTCATCGTTAGACTTTTAATTCCAAATTTTTATTAAATTCAAATTTCACCATCTGCAGTGGCGCGATTTGCACCTGGGTCCCCAGAGCCTTACTCTGGGCCTCTGGTTTACTGGTCCAGCGACAATACCACAACGCCACCGACTCCCCCGTAGTTAACCCACAGCATGCTTGTGGGATCACAAGAGAGAACACTGGTTGTGTCATGGTACAATAATATGTTGCACTATAGTAGTGGAACATGGGTTCACACCTATATACTCCCCACATACTTCTGTCCCCCAGTCTGCTTCCCATGGTACAGTGCAGTTCCCAATTGTTTCACTAAGGGAAGGGAGGAAGAGAAAGTGGGCAGGTTAATCATCTACATCGTTGATCTTACACACCATCCAGAAATAATTCATACACCTAACCTCTTGGCTCACGTTAGTGTAGGGCCTAAAAAATGGAAATAACCAAAAATAAAGCTGTAGCAAAATGTTAGCACTTTACACACTAGCTTCAGGGGGAGTGTATTGGGTGGTGTCCAGAGTGATTGATTGTTCCACCCATGGCCAAACAAATATATAAAATAACACTTCTGTGTCGTATTTGTTTATGGAAATATCACTGTTTTTAATTTTTAAAGATTCACTAATCTTTTCAGGGTAATGGGAATCCCAGTGCTGAAATCCAGATGGAAACTTGGTGTTTTATATATTTGTGTCTGTCAATAATCTGATAAGAGACTTGTGTCTCACTGGAGCTGAAGCAGATGCTGAAGTGATTTCATAAAGACCGTTTCACTGGATTGAAGGGATTGATGATTATGATGAATAGGTGCATTGACCAACAAAATAGAGATTGACTTAATGGGCAGAATGGTCTTCACCTAGTCCCCCAAATACTTAGAATTCTTGCACTTCTTCCAAAGAAATCCATGATCCCGTACCGGCCTCCCCGAACAGGTGCCGGAATGTGGCCACTAGGGGCTTTTCACAGTAACTTCATCGAAGCCTACTTGTGACAAGCTATTATTATTATTATTATTATCATCAGTTTCAGAGTTGAAAAATGACTAGGAATGATCTCCACGTTTTCGAAAGCAGAACGTAAATCTGGCAGCTAATCTGTAGTAGGCACCACTTTTGATCAACAATGCTTTGATTTAATGGTTGGAATGTAATGCTCCTCCCAGCCCTGGGAGCAGGCTTCCGTGGGGTGAATAGAATTGGGTGATATAGTGGGGGATGTTGTCGCTTCACCTGGCATTTTGCCAGGGGCGGGTGTTGGTTTTGGGTGACTTATCCATCCTTGGACAAATTGAGGCTCTTAACTAGCTATTTACTGTATTAAATTGTCACTTAATGGCTATTTGAGGGGCTCCTCTCACCAATTTTTATTTTGCCAGTGATGGCGGCCGGGCCCACAAAGTGCGGCAAGTGCTGGTCGCCTTGTTTCCAGGAGTGGGGGTGTAGGAGCCCCTCCTGTTGGAAAACCCTGTGCTGAACAGATAACTCTCCCCACAGTACCCTCCACCTCCTGCTTTTTGCGCTCCTGATGGCAGCCAGAGCATCAACCTTGCTGGGGCCTGCCAGACTGATGCTGAGATTCTCTGGCCTCCCTGCGACATGTTTCTCGTGGGAGGGGGCCTGCCATTGGCTGGCAGCAGGACACTCTGGTCCTGCCACTGTCAATGGGATTCCCACTGAATCCACCCCACCCATTGAATCCATCCCTGTCGTCGGGAAACCCATGGAGGGAGTGTGCATCAGTGGTGTCAGAAGATCACTCCGGCATGAGCAGCCAGAAGGCCTTGCCCTGTCTATTTACGTCCGCTCCTGACGGTGAAAAAAACAGTTTCCATTCTTATCTCTCTCAAATTCGTGAATCAATTCACATACAGCAAGATATTTTGAGGTGTATTTACTATTGTGTAAACAAGCATATGTGGCATCATGGTAATACAAACAATAATTGAGATAAATGACAAGTTAATATTTATTTGGTGGTTGTGTGAAAGAATGTTGGCTTAGAGCCCAGGAAGCTCAAACAGAACCATGGCAGTTATAATATGGACCCAAACTAGCAAAGCAGGCTGTGGGTTAATGTCCTCCAAAGTATAATACCCTGGGTGAAGTCGCACTCTCTGTTTCAATATTGACATGCTCGGATATGGTTCCAGTCACTCATTTTAATTTATGTGAGAGAATTAAATTTTTTTTGTTCCATTTACTACCCATATAGATCTCAAAAATCATCATCTCAACAAGTTGTCATGCTGCTTTTTTATCAATGTCAAGACAACTTTTATCGAAAAAATAGTTTGAAATTATCACCACCTTGTTGCATTTAATGTCTGTCTTGCAATCTGCTGATCAAGCAAGTTTTTTGTGGGTAAGGGAGAGTGGTACGGGGCAGCCAAAAGATTTGATTTTACGTATTTTGCTTGACACCAACATGATGAGCTTCGGAAGATTGAGGCTCCAAAAGTCAATGGCAGAAAAGCAATTTGTGTTCAAACCTGGCTCAGCTATACAAAGCGCCCTGTGATGCCTAAATCAATTGGCCAGATGTGAGATCTGCAGTCCTACCACATCTCATTGTGAATGGTGGTGAACAATTAAACAACTAACTGCAGGAGGAGGCTCCACAAATATCCTGATCTGCAATGATGGAAGAGCTCAGCACATCAATGCAAGAGATGAGGATGAAGCATTACCATCGATTTTCAGCTAGAAGTGCTGAGTGGAAGGTCCCCAGCATCACAGGTGTCAGACTGAAGCCCTTTCGATTCACTCCAAGTGATGTCAAGAAATGGCTGAAGGTATTGGATACTGGCAATATTCCAGAAATAGTACTGAAGACCTGTGCTCCAGAATTTGCTGCGGCCCTAGCCAAACTATTCCACCACAGTTAGAATACTGGATTCTACCTGGCAATGTGGAAAGTTCACCAGTTATATCCTGTACATAAAAAGCAGGACGAATCCAACACTGCCCAAAACCACCCCATCAATCTACTCTCGATCATCTGAAAAGTGAGGGTAGGGGTCACCAACAGTGATGAAAAGTGTCACTTGATTAGCAATAAACTGCGCACTGGTGGTTGGGGTCACCCAACTCATTACAGCCTTGTTCAAATGTGGACAAAAGAGCTGAACTCAGAAATGAGGTGAGAGTGACTGCCCTTGACGACACCAAGCAGCATTTGACCGAGTATGGCTTCATGGAGTCCTAGCAAAACTGGAGTAAATGGGAATCGAGGGAAAAATCTCCGTTGGTTGGTGTCATACCTGGCACAAAGGATATTGGTTCTGGTGCTATGAGGTCAATCATCTGAGTTTCAGGACATCACTGCAGGAGTTCCTCAGATTAGTGTCCTAGGCCCACCAATGTTCAGCTGCTTTATCAATGGCCTTCCCTCCATCATAAGGTCAGGTGTGGGGATGTTCACTGTGCATTCTTGACCCCTCAGATACTGAAGAAGTTCATATCCAAATGCAGCAAGACTTGAACAATATCCGGATTTGGACTGACAATGGGCAAGTAACTTTCATGTCACAAGTGCCAGAATTTGGCCATCTCCAACAAGAGTGAATCTAACCATTGCCCTTGACATTCAATGGCATTGCCAACACTGAATCCCCCACAATCAACGTCCTGGGGGTTGCCATTGACCAGAAACTGAACTGGGCCAGCCAGTACTGTGGTTACAAGAGCAGGTCAGAGGCTAGGAATCCTGCAACAGGTAACTCTCCTCCCATCCCCAAAACATGTCCATCACCTACAAGGCAAAAGCATAATAAATGCTGGCCTAGCTAGCGATGCCCACATCCTGTAAATGAGAAAAACGCAAAGTTCACCAAGGCAACAATCAGTGAAGTGAGAGGCATGTTGTTTGCACACAACATTGACTGTACGAGCCATGCACTCCCTCTGTATCCAAAGTTTAAATATGTATTTTGTTATCACCATTTAAAGTTAATATTGCTCGATTAATATATAAATGATTAAAGGTTTTCTAGAAATCGTTATGAACTATTTAGAGTATTTATAGGGTCACAGTTTGTGCATAAGCCCAGTTTCAAATTCATAGCCCACTGAGATGAAGCAGGGCCATTCGTGTGGCCCACTTACTAGCCTAGGTTGCCCATCACTGGATTATCTTCATTCTAAGTGTAGACTAGATTTGAACCCAACCCAAATTGTCGCTTGTTCATAATTATAATATGGTTAATAGTGACTTGGCTTTTTGACAGTATTTACATGTTTTGAAAATATTTCAAATATTCTCAGTTAGTCTGAAAGTCCATCTACTCATTAGCTTATTGATTGGCAGTTGTGCCAGAATATTCCAGTTCCAGGCTGATAGTAAGGGTCCTTATTTCCTATTTCTTTTATTGTGTCATTATTGTTTAAATAGAGACAGAAATTTAAGTCCAGCAGGGAAAGTGCAAAATAATATATAAGCCATGAAGATTTAGAATTTGAATAGAAGAACTCTGACTTTATGGCACCCAAGAGATTGAAGGGAATCGGATCGATTGGTTGGATCGTGGCCAATGGATTGGCCGGGGACTGTATTCTGCCTGGCAGCAGACAGTAATTGGGTCCTGCCAGGTGGGGTGTTTACAGAGAACCGAGCAGAAAGCTCCTGGGCGCTGAGAGGAAAGGCTGTCAGTTTGTGTGTATGTCTCTCTCGCTCTCTCCCAAATGTTTCCTGCTTATTGTTTGAGTTTGCAAGAAAGTCTTGAGACTCTAATGAGTCTACAGTGAAAGGCATTACAGGCTGAAGGCAAATATATCCAACTGGAGGCTTAGACTGAAAATATCTAACTGGAAGACATCCATCTGAAACAGAGACTTTTATATTCTTTTAGTGTTATTTCTACACCCCTCTTTCCCCTCTGTATTTGTTTGTCTTGTGCGTACGTATATATATATATATTATATGTGTGTGTGTATGTAGAGGGTGGGGGGCGAGATAAGAGGGGTTAGAAATTAGATAATAGTTAACCAGTTGTATTTGTTGCCTATTTAATTTTGGTTATTGTTATTAATAAAAGCTAATTGTGTTTAAATTTACAAACCCAGTGACTATCATTAATTAAAGAGATTGCTTTGGGCAGCCAAAGACCAAAGATTTCAAGTATTTTTAAAATTAAGAGTGAATTTCAACTACATTGCGACTGCAGGTCAAGTGGGCTGGGATTGAGTTGCATTAGCCCAGGGTGTCCTAACACAGTCCCTGTTTGATCGATCTTAACTAATCTACCGATACTATAAATGCATTCAGCCCTATTCTCCTCAGTGATATTCATACATTCCGATTGGAAATCCTTCCCTTTTTCTAAAATGATCAAACTTCTTCCTTTACCGTTAACTTCCTCATTATTGGCATAAGTTTGCAAAATGAGCCCATTATCAAAACAATTAAGATGTAAAATGGGAACGACACATTTAAGATGCTGATATCCAACATTGTGAACATTAATGGGTATTTTGTGATATTTGTTTGCAGATTGAACACAAGAAGTAAGACACAGCACCATTTTGTTTTTAAAGTTGGGTGTATTGCATGGCATGCATATAGCTAATGACCTCAGCAAGGAGAGATAACTTCGAAATGTAATAAAAATACAAGACATAGGAGCAGGAGTAGGCTATTCAGCCCTTTGAGCCTGCTCTCCCATTCAAAAAGATCATGGATGATCTGGTTGTAACCTCAATCCCATTTTGCCTCGACTTCCTTATGTATCAAAAATCTGTCTAACTCTGCCTTGAATCAATTAAGTCAGCCAGTCTCCACCGCTTTCTGGGGCGCAGAGTCCACCTGCCAGTGAGTCTTTGAGAGAAATAAATTTCTCCTCATCTCCGTCTTAAATGGTAGATCCCTTCCTAAACTGTGTCCCCTGATTCTTATCTCTCCCACAAGTGGATACGTACGTCTTGTTTCTACCCTATCAAATCCTTTCAGGATCTTTTACTTTTCAGCTGGCTTTATTTAATTTATCTGCATTTGCCCAAGTGACTTAATTATTTTCCAGAATTTGTTTTCTGAAAGCTTCCCTACCACTGAAATAAAACTGACTGGCCTGTAATTGTTTGACTTATCATTAATTAAAGAGATTGCTTTGAATTGCTGTCACACATTAGACTGCTGCCAATGTATGGTGTTGCAGGAGATGAGTGTCGGGAATGCTGTTATTTCTTTTGAAACCATTGAAGTCTAAGTTTTTTTTTGTGTTGCAGATTACTCCTCAGCCGTGGTGAAGTTTTCACAGAGCCTGAATGGATTTCAGTTTGAATTTATTGGAGATACGTTGACTGATGATGAGATTAACATTGGTAAGGAACTGAACTGCTGCTACGTCTTTTCAATTAACTGCTGGGTTTAATTGTGGAAGACGAGAGGTCGATCCAAATTATAAATGATGGTCCAACAAGTTGGAGTTCAGTTGAATGTTTTTCACCACCAGTCAGCCCTCTCTCCCAAAGGGGGGAGGAGCCGACAGTCCTCCAGGACTAAGACGACTTTCATTCTTTTTCATTACATTCTGGGTCTCTGGGTTACTAGTCTAGTGACAATACCGAGGCTCCCGAGGCGCAGCATCTTCAGAGGTTATTGGGTTTACAAATCATAAAGATTCCCCTGTCCATAGCGAATCAGCAATATGGGAAGCTGACTGGTGGTGGTTTGACCTAAGGCGAGGGACAAATTTGAGAGGGCAGGGCCTTTGTGAAAATTCTCAGCTGGAACTGGAATTGATCCTGCACCATTGGTGTCGCTCCACATTATGAACCAGCCGTCTAGCTCCGTGTTCTTCAAACTTCTTTTCCGGCGACCCATTTTTACCAACCGGCCGACCTGCGCGACCCACGCCGGCCGACCTGCGCGACCCACGCCGGCCAACCTGCGCGACCCACCATTTTCACTTACCTTATTTGCTACTGACAAAAATGGTGGAAATGGAACCTGTTGGATGAAGGTGAAGCCTTCTGGTGTCGGAAAGTATGGAGTCTCCACCTGTCCAAAGTTCAGAATTTTTGTCCTGTTAAATTTTATCAAATAAACCCCCCCCCTCTGAACTTGTGAAAATAAATAAATAAATAAAAGAGTAAAATTAATTTAAAAAATAAATAAAACCGCCCCGAACTTGTAAAAAAAAAAATGAATAAAATAAATGAAAAAAATAAAAATTAAATGAATTGAATAAATGAATAAAAACTACAGAACTTGTAAAAAAAAGCTGAAACCGTTTAAAAAAAAAAAAAAAAAAAGCAGCCAAAGTTTTCTTTTTACATGTTCGCAGCCGCCGTTATGAAAAGCCGGCTGCTGCGCAGGGACTTGTGCGATCAGGAGTGCCGCGGACAATGGCTCCGCGACCCTCCCAACACCCGGGTCGCGCCCCCCGACTTTGAAGAACACTGGTCTAGCCAACTGAGCTAACTGACCCCCCCCCCTAGACCCAGAGTAATGCTCTGGGGACCTGGGTTCAAATCCTACCACCGCAGATGATGAAATTTGAATTCAATTAAAATTCAATACAATTCAGCAAAAGTCTAATGTTGACCAAGAAACCATTGTCGATTGTCGTAAAAAAAGAACCCATCTGGTTCATTAATGTTTAGAGAAGGAAATCAGCCATCCTTACCTGGTCTGGCTTACATGTGACTCCGTTCTCGCAGCAATGTGGTTGATGCTTAAATGCCCCTGAACTCAGTTCAAGGGCAATTAGGGATGGGCAGCAAATGCTGGCCTGCCTTATGATGCCCACATCACACAAATGAATAATAAATCTATAAATGCAAGTTGAGATACATTCATATTATACTGATGGATTTGGACAAGTCCGCAACTGATCCTTCTTCCCACTGATCATTAATCTAATGAATAACAGCACAGCGTTGCTTAGAGCAGGCTCTTGTTAACTTGGATTTTAACTTTTATGCATTAGATGTCTTTTTTCTAAAATTTGAATGTGGTGTTTCTTTATCATGGAAGGTGGTGTTTACCAATGAGCTGTGTCTAGGTTCCAGTGCATCTTTCTTATTTGGTTACAGATAACTGAAACCAAGCAAAGGATTATCACCTACATCCCCCCCAAAAAATTATAGAAAACGTGTGGAATTAATCTCAATGGGTTTCGGCAAATAGGATTTGATTCTTGTGCCTGCATACAGATTCCACTGTACAACATTCAAATGTTGTATTTGCCAAGTAGGAGCATGGTTCAATTTTAAATAGGTATCCCATCAGCAAAAAATAAATTAAAATCAACCAAGTTGGCAGCAAAAAATGATCTTCCTATTGATTGTTATTTTCTTCATGAGAAGAAAGTGGTTATTGATAATGAGCATAAGAAACATTGGAACAAGAAGGCTGTTTAGCACAGGGCTAAATTGCTGGCTTTGAAAGCAGACCAAGGCAGGCCAGCAGCACGGTTCAATTCCCGTAACAGCCTCCCCGAACAGGCGCCGGAATGTGGTAACTAGAGGCTTTTCACAGTAACTTCATTTGAAGCCTACTTGTGACAATGAGCAATTTTCATTCATTCATTCATTTCACTTCAAAGCACAGCAAATGACCATTAGGTCCATTTTGCCTTTGTCAACTCTTTCCTGGATCAATCCAAAATGAATTCCACTGCCATACTCTATTCCCACAGAGCAGTTTGCTCATTAGGTTGCACCATTATAGAAGAAGCAGCCTTATCATTGATGCCACCCAAGTTCATTGGGAAGGTTACTAAATGGGACATTTTTTGGTCCTCCCTCCAATTCATCCATTCAATTTCCAAAATGTTCACATGACCGCCTCATTTATATTATTGAACTTTGGCCTACTTTCCTCCATTGCATGGTTCGCAATGTTTATTGAATTTTGTAATGCTAGTCTGTTTCTTATTAGTTCTTGTATCTATAATTTTCCTCATTGTACTCCACCTGAATCCCCTGTTTTCTTCATTTGAAATAATAGCCTTTGTCTGTTCTGGTTCTCTCTAGCGTAACTTGTGTTTTCCTCCCCTGTCCCAGTTGTTTTAAACACACGTTCCTTTGTAATCAACGGAGACCTTGAGCAGTCATTATTGAAATTACAGAGTTCTTGCAAGCAGCATATTATTTTTGACAGCTGGCCAATGCTATTTTCTAACCTAGAGCCTGATTGCAAATTAGTGAAGATGTCTAAAACAATATGCATCAGTACACCCTCCTTGGATGCTTGTTTCTGCGGACAATTGTGAATGAATGATATTTGAACAAATATTAACCAACAGCAAGGTCGCACCATGAGTCAGTCTCACCACTACATCCACGCAAAATATCTTCAAATGATGGTTGCAACAATTCATCGTACTGGAACGATGCTCAACACCACTCCCTTGGCTCTTTGTCCTGGGAAAATGTCAGTCCTCCACCTCTCTGCCGATTTGCAACAACCCATTAAATGATAGAAAATATTCACAACGCCCCCACTGCCACTTCATGCTGATCCATTCAGCCCACCCAAGGTTTGACTTTCATTTAAGGTCAATCTGGAAAAACCCTCCTACACGACTTCAACGCAAATTCCCCTGGACAAATGAATGGGAATCATTGGACATGACAAACAAGTATCTGGCCTCAAACCTAACCCAGCAACTGCCTGGCCTTAACCTCCCAAGGAAAGAGTAGTCCACCCTCAACAGGTTCAGGACCGGCCAAGGCCCTTGCTTGACCAACCTCCACAGGTGGGGCATTCGTGTCAGCCCCCTGTGTGACTGTGGGAGAGAGAAAACTGCGCACCACATCACAGAAGAATGTCCAATCCACAGACTCGGCAGAAGCCTGTCCGCACTCAACACAGCAAGACTGGAAGAAACTGTTTGGCTTAGGGACTTTGCATTTGCTAAATTATGAATCCTGTAATTTTCTGTCTGCGAAGATTGACTGACCGTGGCTTGGGAAGTAAATTTTTAATTGGTTCCTTGTTTGGAGATGGGTGTGTGAGTGCTCAAGAAAAGAAATGCAACGCTGACTATTTAATAATAAGAACAATGACTATTGTGCCCTCCATGTAGAAAAGAAATTCCAAAAGCAAAATAAATGGACACTGAACTGAAAAAGTATATACTGGGAAAAGTGACCAAAAGTTGCTGTCTTTTGACTGAAATGTTAAACCGAGGTACTCTATTAGATATAAAAGTTGCCATGGGCACTAGACGGACAGAGGAATTATGCAAGATGTCCTGGTCCATATATATCCCTCAATAAGCATCGCTATAACATGTTGCTTTTATGATGTTGCTGTGTGCAAACTGGTCGTGACCACATTTCAAAAGTACTTCATTGGCTGTAGATAACTTTGGGACATCATCAAAGGCACCATATAAATGCAAGTCTGTCTTATTTCTCTTATTATAAAAGGAGAGTTTAATGAGGGAAACAAATGCAGCTGAATGCATAGCCATTAGTTCTGGGACAAAGGCGGCATAGAATGCTCAAGAAGCTCTACTTGGAGTAATGGAACATTTGGAGCTTATGTTCTAGGGCTGGAGGAGGTTATAGATTGAAGATGGAAAGGGCATGAAGGGATTTAAAACAAACACAGATGTTACATTTGAGGCGTTGGGAGACCAGGAGCCATCTGAAAATGTTGCTGATGGGTGAGCAAGATCTGGCGTAGGATTGAATATCAGCAACTGAATTTCGGTGAGCTGAGGTTTATGGAGAGTGGAAAATTTATGTGGTTAAAAAAAGTATTGAACTAGTCATTGTTTGGAGGTATTACGATTCCAGACCAGAGCCTGACAGTGGCTTGGATACTGGACCAAAAGTCCAATATTTTAGTTTATTTTAAAACTGCGGAAAAAATTCAGTCCTGGAGTGCTTGCTTGAAAAAATAGGGCTTTGATATTTCTGACACAACTTTATTACGACTACAATATTAATTGTTTTTAAATTCACACCTGAAAAGAACAGTTTACACTTGCACCTCAACACTCCTACTCGATTTCCTATTAAAACAACAAGAAAATAAACATACAGCTCTCAATCCAGCTTAAACCATAAAGTAATACTTGCATTACAGAACAGATTCTAGCGCTATTTAGAACCCCTTCTGGCTCTGGCTGAATCTCTTCAAATGGCTGCTTCAACTGGGTTGTTTCAGCCTCTTCCTTGTCTTCCGATATGACTGCTCTGCTTGAAAATATTATTACTCTTTTTTTTAAACTGGACCCAGGAGCAGGCAGATCAGAACTCAACTCCTCACTGTCTCAAAGCTTCTCCAAACTCTCTGCCTCTCTGCCTTTCAAAGCTCCACCCAGCAGTGACCTCATCTCCCCAAGCTAAAAATCAAATTGACTTTCCAGGGACTTGAAAGCACATTAACCCTCCAGTTACTTGCCCAGGACTATGCATTAGTCCAGACTAAAAAACACATTGCTTCATCGATTTCACCTGCTGGCTGCTAAAACCACCCAGGCCCTGCAGAACAGAACTCTTTAAAAAGCAGCATATCAACTGCAGTAACCCCAGGCCTTTAATTTTTAACTTGTCCCAATGTTCCTAAAATCCGCCAATTGTCCCAGAGCTCCCAAAAGTCTAGATGGGAGGTGCTGAAGGAGGGGATGCTGTGGTTGATTGTGTCAAGGGTCACAGATAGGACGAGCTCCTCAGGCAAGTCACAAACGCCATATGCTACTTACTTTGAGTTGTTTTGATGCTGTGGTTGGGACAGAAACCTGATTACAGAGAGATTTAAACCTGGAGTTGTGGGAAAGATGGGTATGGAACTGGGAGGTGACAACGCATTCAACAATTTTGGAGAGAAAAGGAAGTTGGAGATTGTGGGATCTCTGTGTCTATTCGTATCCCTGTAACACCGTACCATATACCAAATAACAGAGATATAAGACTGGCTTCTTGGGTTAAAAGCAATTTGCAACTTTTATTTTGTCAGCTAGTAATGTCTATTGGTAAGCTTCAATTTTCAAGTGCAAAATTTACGACGTTCTGACTAACCCTGCAACAAGTCCATCAGAATGATTGTCTTTTGCAAATACCGATTGTTGAATTCAAAATACAATGAGAGCTCGTGGTAATTTCTTCAAATCAAGGTACACAGTACAAAAAGACTGCACAGTTTAAAATAGAATAAAATAACAGTTTTGCAAAGCAAGCAGATAGAATAGGTTTCAGAAGATAGGTTGAATTGATTCTAGAATGGCTTTCCCATCCTGATACCTGAACTTTTAAGAAGATTGCTGTCTTTAAAATTTCATCCTTTTTACATCTGTGATTGGTTTTAACTAATCTATATTTCATTTAATTTGGCCAAAGTGTCTGTCTGTCAAATTAAGAGAGAAAAGATTTCTGTATTTTTCCACTCAAAGAAAACCTTTCCCACCAAAGATTTTTACTATGGATGACTTGTTCTTACCATGGACACGGAACTGGATCTTAGCCAGTTCTCCAAGACAAAGAGTCTTTCTGCCAGTTTGTCCTTGCAAATTCTAGCATTTGGCTTATCGGCTTATCTGATCAATTCATAAGCAGTCAGCCTTTTCTTACTGTTATAGTTAATATATATTGATTTAAAATTTTAGTTAATATGGTTTCTTTGAATAATTTCTTCCTTTAAACCTTTTTACCTATAATAAAAGGTTGGTTTCCATCAGTTCCCCCTTTTGATTCTTCGAAAGATTAATAAGATGAATCAAATAACAAATAGAAATTAAGGAAGAAATGCGATAGGATAGAAATAAGCGCAGAGAGGAACTCATTCACATTGTCTTTAATGGTTCACTTGTTTGAGTACAGCCTTCAACAATGGAGCGGGCAAAGCTTTGTGTTTCAAACATTCCAGAAGTATTCTTATTCAATAAAGAAATTAATATAAGTACAATAACAATTCATTAATAATTGAAGGTGATTATATGATTATGTAATAATTGGTTAACAATGCAATAATAATGCAGTAAATAACAGTTCACCAGTAACAGCCTAGTGCAATGTCATTGCAGCAGTAATTCACAAGAATAAAGATTGTGGAAATTTTAGAGGAGGAAGTTGCTGATGACAGAAGAACAGGAGCTGAGGGCAGAGAATAATTTTTGATGTCCGCTCATGTGGGTATGGGAGTTTTGGGTGGTCAACAGATCAGCAGAAATGGAGTCAAGGGAGTTGGAGGGGATCTTGGGACAGATTAGCTCAAAAGCATGGGGTCTGGTAGAAGAGAAGCCAAAGAGTTGTAACTTCAGGTGAGAGCATGGAAGGCAGTCTGGTTTGGTAGACAAGGCAGAAAAGAGTAAACTTAATGACTAATGCCGATGAGCTCCTCACACTTGCTTATGGAGGGAAAGCAGCGTTTAAGGGTTGGTAGTGGAGAAAGAGCACTGGGGCAATTGTTTGATGGCTCTCGTTGTGGCCCAGTTTAGATTAGGTGATGGCTAAACCAGATGTGCCTACATCTGTGTCCCTGAAGATGGGGAATGGCTAGGAAGCAAAAGAGATTTTGCTCTGGACATGGATATTGATATGGAGATAAGGGAATGGCTGAGTAGAAGGGGAGGAGACAGGAGAGTCGGGGCCAAGAGAAAAGGAAGTAAGAAAGAACAAACACTTATTTTGACCATTCACAAAATTGTTTGTGCATCTGAAAACTTCCTATTCACACACTTGACTTGGGCATTTCTCAGTGACATAACTGCTTGTTTTCAATTTGAAGCTGGAGGTCTGTGTCTCTTTGGGACTGCACCAAGACTGCCCAACAACCTTAAAACCAGTAGCTAGAGGTGTTATTGTGATTTTAAAAATGTGCACTGGTATACCATGCACGTGACAGTTATTCACTGTAATACATTTCCCCTTTCCCTCTCCCCTGCTCCTTCCTAAAAATACTCAATTGATGAACGCCGTGCAAGATTACGTGTCTGATATTGCTTCCTCAATCTGAAATCTGCTGACAGCTTCCTTCAATAAAACTTCCACTTTTTGTTTTTGAGGACTTTGCCTCTCTATGTATGACCATTTGTTTGTGAAAATTCTGTTTTGGCCCCCTCGTGAGATTTAGCGCCGATGATGGGATTTGTGCCTGTGGTGAGCAGGGCAGCTTGATTGCCCCCTATTTCTGTTGGTTGGGGAGCCCAGGTGCAGGAGATCTAGGACTGGATTCTCCGGCCTCACAGCCATGTGTTTCTCGGCAGCGGGAGGAGGTGTGATGTTTGCTGACGGCGGGATTCTCTGCTCCTGACGCAGTCAATGGGAATTCACATTGAAGCCACCGGCAAACCTGCGGGCGGGAGTGCGCTGCCTGTGGGACCAGAGAATGCCGCCGCCACCGAACGGCCAGAAAATTCTGATCATAGTCTCTCTCCCTGACCGGCTACTCACTGACCCTCCAGACACACCGTCCTCCCACACTGACCGGCTACTCACTCACCCTCCAGACTCACCGTCTCCCTCCCCGACCGGCTACTCACCGACCCTCCAGACAAACCCTCTCCCTCTGATTCGTCCGCTCACTGACCCTCCAGACTCATTGTCTCCCTCCCTGACCGGCTACTCACTGGCCCTCCAGACTCACCGTCTCCCTCCCTGACTGGCTACTCACTGACCCTCCAGACTCATCGTCTCCCTCCCTGACCGGCTACTCACTGGCCCTCCAGACTCACCGTCTCCCTCCCTGACTGGCTACTCACTGACCCTCCAGACTCACCGTCTCCCTCCCTGACCGGATTCTCACTGACCCTCGAGACCCACCATCTCCCTCCCTGACCGGCTACTCACTGACCCTCCAGACTCACCGTCTCTCTCTCTCTCCCTGACTGGCTACTCACTGACCCTCCAGACTCATCGTCTCCCTCCCTGACCGGCTACTCACTGACCCTCCAGACTCCCCGTCTCCCTCCCTGACCGGCTACTCACTGACCCTCCAGACTCACCGTCTCTCTCTCTCTCTCCCTGACTGGCTACTCACTGACCCTCCAGACCCACCATCTCCCTCCCTGACCGGCTACTCACTGACCCTCCAGACTCCCCGTCTCCCTCCCTGACCGGCTACTCACTGACCCTCCAGACTCCCCGTCTCCCTCCCTGACTGGCTACTCACTGACCCTCCAGACTCACCGTCTCCCTCCCCGACCGGCTCCTCTCTGACCCTCCAGACCCACCATCTCCCTCCCTGACTGGCTACTCACTGACCCTCCAGACTCCCCGTCTCCCTCCCTGACTGGCTACTCATTGACCCTCCAGACTTGCTGCCCCCTCCCTGACCCGTCCACTCTCCGAGCCTCCGGTTTGCCAACTCCCTTCCCAACCCTCCTGACTCACCGATCATCCTGACTCGCCATCTCCCTCCCTTACTCGTGCTCTCACTGACCTTCCAGACTCACCGTCTCCCTCCCTGACCGGCTACTCACCGACCCTCCAGACAAACCCTCTCCCTCTCTGATTCGTCCGCTCACTGACCCTCCAGACTCATTGTCTCCCTCCCTGACCGGCTACTCACTGACCCTCCAGACTCACCGTCTCCCTCCCCGACCGGCTCCTCTCTGACCCTCCAGACCCACCATCTCCCTCCCTGACCGGCTACTCACTGACCCTCCAGGCTCCCCGTCTCCCTCCCTGACCGGCTACTCACTGACCCTCCAGACTCATTGTCTCCCTCCCTGACCGGCTACTCACTGACCCTCCAGACTCACCGTCTCTCTCTCTCCCTGACTGGCTACTCACTGACCCTCCAGACTCCCCGTCTCCCTCCCTGACCGGCTACTCACTGACCCTCCAGACTCACCGTCTCTCTCTCTCTCCCTGACTGGCTACTCACTGACCCTCCAGACTCATCGTCTCCCTCCCTGACCGGCTACTCACTGACCCTCCAGACTCCCCGTCTCCCTCCCTGACTGGCTACTCACTGACCCTCCAGACTCCCTGTCTCCCTCCCTGACCGGCTACTCACTGACCCTCCAGACTCACCGTCTCCCTCCCCGACCGGCTACTCACTGACCCTCCAGACTCCCCGTCTCCCTCCCTGACCGGCTACTCACTGACCCTCCAGACTCCCCGTCTCCCTCCCTGACCGGCTACTCACTGACCCTCCAGACTCATCGTCTCCCTCCCTGACCGGCTACTCACTGACCCTCCAGACTCACCGTCTCCCTCCCCGACCGGCTACTCACTGACCCTCCAGACTCACCGTCTCCTTCCCTGACCGGCTACTCATTGACCCTCCAGACTCCCCGTCTCCCTCCCTGACCGGCTACTCACTGACCCTCCAGACTCCCCGTCTCCCTCCCTGACTGGCTACTCATTGACCCTCCAGACTTGCTGCCCCCTCCCTGACCCGCCCGTTCACTGACCCTCCAGACTCCCGTCTCCCTCCCTGACCGGCTACTCATTGACCCTTCAGACTCACCGTCTCCCTCCCTGACCGGCTACTCACTGACCCTCCAGACTCACCGTCTCCCTCCCTGACCGGCTACTCACTGACCCTCCAGACTCATCGTCTGCCTCCCTGACCGGCTACTCATTGACCCTCCAGACTTGCTGCCCCCTCCCTGACCCGTCCACTCTCCGAGCCTCCGGTTTGCCAACTCCCTTCCCAACCCTCCTGACTCACCGATCATCCTGACTCACCATCTCCCTCCCTTACTCGTGCTCTCACTGACCTTCCTGACTCACCGGCTCCCTCCCTGACCGGCCAGCTCACTGATCCTCCACTTGCTTCTCCCACTTGCAGCTCCTGCCTCTCCCTTGTTTGCTCTCTTCCTCCTTCCTAGCACCTCTCCATCAAGCCCTCACTCAGCCAAGGTTGGGAAAAGGTAAAGGCAAGTGAGGAGTAGCAGGAATATTGATGTGTGGCTGTCGGAGACTCCGGAAGATATTTGGGAAGGTTAATGGAGAGTGGTGGAGGGTTGCTGAACAGGAGGGTTGAGGGAGTGGTGACGAACAGGAAAACTAGCGGTGTGGAAAGTTGGGAGAGGTGGCAGGTGGCGGTAAGTTGAAAGATTTAGTACTATATGTTACAAAGAGTTGCAGGTTTCGTTTTTCAGAACTGGATGGAGAATAAATTTCACCAATTGGTTTTAAGGGAACCAATAGGCTTTTAATGTATTTATGATTTAACGTTTTACATGTTTCCTTATTGAAAAGTGATTTTCGTTTGGCATGCCATGTTTCAGGATCGATCTCGGAATGCTAAACAATTGATAGCTGTACTCCTAGTGAAACATCCACTCTGGATACAGGCTCTGATCCTCACTGTTAATTTCCATTCTCTTTCAGCTGAATCTTTCAAGGAGTTTGCAGAACTACTGCAGGATGTGGAAGACGAAAGAATAATGATGGTAAGCGGTTTACTTCAAGCCATACCTGCAAAGATGCGGCATGTCGAAGGTTATCTAAATTAGCCCACAAATTGATTACTTCCCTGATCCATGTATGTGCCACAGTGTATGTTGCAGGGATCATTTAATCTCTCAATCAGGGAATACTGATCTGTTAGATATCCATGCCCGTGGCAGATTCTGGGGTTAGTGCGATCAATTTCTGTTGCTGGGGAAATGTATTCTATAGATTGGTAGCAATTTGTAAATCCCTGGTTTTCTCCAAACGCTAGGTAGTACTTCATTTTTTAAAAAAAGATAAGAGGGTGGGTTTCCACCCCCCCCCCCCCCCCCCCCCCCCCTGCTCCCTGCGGCATGTACTGCAACGGTAAGATGGTCTGCCTTTGACCGGCAGCATGATCTTCTGGTCCCGTCACTGTCACTGGGGTTTCCCGTTGTTCAAACCCTCCGCCATCGGGGCTCCCATGGCAGGGGGTCGCCATTGGCGGGTCCGGGTGATCCTGGAAAACCCCATCCACTAAAAGATTTGTCTGCAGATTGTCGAAAAGAGAAGCGCGTTGTCGAAGGCTTGCGTCGTAAGCTCATCAGGACAAATGCAAGAATGCCACATTTCAAACGATCAGAACAATTTAGACTACAGGAAAAAATGGTGCTGATTGGTTGGCAAATTGTCAAGGCATTGTCACGGAGAAAACAACGGGAAACTATGTCTCATGCTTGCAAAACCCAGGAGAAACTTTTGCTGTCAGATGTGATTCTATGATTGGCAGCACTTGCTGAAAACTCCTGAGTACACTAATAGCTGCACTCGCAACTGCCTGAAGGTGGTCAGTCGAACTCCTGAAGTCTATGCCTACTAGAAGTGATATACATTTATACACAGGGACCCGGTCTCTGTACAAAAACAAATAAATTCAAGCCTTGCGTCTTTTTTGAATTGTCCGGACACATTGGGAGTGTTAGATCCAGTTGCTGTCTCCATGACAACGTCTTGTCCAACATTCCACGAACTACTTTCCTGTATTATAAATGGCTGTGGTTGCTTGTTTGAACTTTGGTATTATTGTCCTTGTCCTGATGACTGCAAGATGAAAATATTTGACAACTCGTCTCTATCTCTCTTTTCAGTAATATACAAGCTCTGTATTACCAAAATTTGGTGGTGTGATCATGAAAATGTTCAGGGCCAGAGTTTGCTGCAGAACTTTGACCAGCAGCTGCTCTTGCAACCTTTCATTCAAAAAATGCCTGCCCCCAAAGTTGCTGGAGGTCAGAATGATATCAGTGTGGCAGTGAAAGAGGGCACCTTGGATCTGAGTGATCGAGCAATCAAAAGGCTCTCTCTTTTGCCAAATAGGAATTCAGGATTGGGGAGAGAAAACACAGAAAAGACTGAGAAAGGGGACAAATGAAGGAGATGAATTCAATGTCAAATCAGGTACAGTAAGAAGTCTTACAACACCAGGTTAAAGTCCAACAGGTTTGTTTCAAATCACTTGCTTTCGGAGCATTGCTCCTTCCTCAGGTGAATGAAGAGGTATGTTCCAGAAACATATATATAGACAAAATCAAATTTGTAAGACTATGCCAAGGTCATCCCCACACCCCCACTACTTGCCTTCAAACATCCGCGCAACCTCAAACAAACATCGTTTGCAGCAAACTACCCAGCCTTCAGAACAGTGACCACGACACCACACAACCCTGCCATGCAATCTCTGCAAGACGTGCCAGATCATCGAAATGGATACCACCATTACACGGGAGAACACCACCCACCAGGTACGCGGTACATACTCATGCGACTCGGCCAACGTTGTCTACCTCAAACGCTGCAGGAAAGGATGTCCCGAAGCGTGGTACATTGGCAAGACCATGCAGACACTGCGACAACGGATGAACGGACATCGCGCGACAATCGCAAGGCAGTTCCCTTCCAGTCGGGGAACACTTCAGCAGTCAAGGGCATTCACCCTCTGATCTCCGGGTAAGCGTTCTCCAAGGTGGCCTTCAGGACGAGCGACAATGCAAAATTGCCGAGCAGAAACTTATAGCCAAGTTCCGCACACATGAGTACGGCCTCAACCGGCATCTTGGATTCATATCGCATTACATTCATCCCCCACCATCTGGCCTGGGCTTGCAAAATCCTACCAATTGTCCTGGCTTGAGACAATTCACACCTCTTTAACCTGGGGTTACCCGTATCTCTGGATCTGTAAAGACTTCATTACCTGCAAATGCTCGCATTCTAAGCATTGTCTTGCATCTTTGACTTTGTGTGTGTATATATGTTTCTGGAACATACCGCTTCATTCACCTGAGGAAGGAGTAGTGCTCCGAAAGCTAGTGATTTGAAACAAACCTGTTGGACTTTAACCTGGTGTTGTAAGACTTCTTACTGTGCTCACCCCAGTCCAATGCTGGCATCTCCACATCAGGCACAGAAAGAGAAATGGAGACGGAAAAAAAGATTGGATTTGGAGAGAGTAAAAAGACCAAGGAAAAGTAAGAGAGAAAAAAATAAAATTGGCATTTTTAAAATCGCTCCAAAAAAATCAAAAAACGTTAAGGAATTAAAATCTACATTTTTAATAGTTGCATTTCGATGCCAGAGAGGTTGATGGGCAATCACCCACATCTATCGGCTGGAATGTTCCGGATGTTCTCACTGACAGGATCTTCTGTTGCTGCTGATGGCAGTCCCCCGCTGTGGATTTCCCGGTGAGGTGTGCATAAAATGCAAAGCCCCGTTAACAAGATCTCACTGCCAGCCAATGACTGGGCACTTTTCTCTGCCGCGACACACCACGGGAGCGTGGTAAATCCCACCCACCATGTTGCTGGAAGGTTTTGTGTACTTGTAATGACAAGACTTGGATTTCTGGGTGAACTTAATGGACAAATGCAGAAAGTTCCTTTGTTTCAAATAAAATAGCCAGAAATACTCCGTTTGGTAGAGTGAGTAAGGCTGGAACTGAATAGCGTGCAATGTGCCTTCCCGCTGGCGTGACTTGGAAGCAATTTCCATCCTTGCTGGCGGCGGTTCCCCTGGGGCCAGAACTCACGCTTGGCAAGCTGGAGCTGCTTGTAAACGCCCCAATCCTGACACACTCTCATTCCAGCCCAAAGATGACTCAGGCCCCGCCCCCCACCTCTCCGGATTTGAAGTGGACCAACTGCCCGATGTCATTGGGGAGAGGAAGGACATCCTCTTCCCCTGGATAGACCAGTGAGGAGGTGGCAGAGACCGTCAGTGCTGCCAGTCTCACCAGAAGGAGACAGCTCGTTATCCTGAGGTGTGGGTGTCACTGCTGAGGCCTCTGCCCTGAGAGGGGAAGTGTGCCAGGGAGGGTTCCAAAGATCACTGTGCAGATGCCCTATGATGTGGAGATGCCGGCGTTGGACTGGGGTGAGCACAGTAAGAAGTCTTACAACACTAAGTTAAAGTCCAACAGGTTTGTTTCAAACACTAGCTTTCGGAGCACTGCTCCTTCCTCAGGTGATGCCTTATGGCTGGGGTGAGCTCTGCTAATCACCTGCTTCCTCTACAGTGGGGCTGGGCTTTTGAGGAGTGGCAAAACCTGGGGGAGCCGGCGATGGCCACACCATCCCTTGACGATACTGCTGGGGTATGAGGGTTTCCAAAGGGGTGGCCAGGATGGCCTCCCACATCACCAGAGGCTCACTGAGCATTTACAGGACGCAGTGTGAACAGCCAGGAGCCTGTAGGTAGTACCAGGGGTGCGTTTAATCACCTACTGCAGCAATTGACGGTCTGTGCCAAGCCACCCCCAGCAAGCCCAACACGTTTTGAGAGTTTGAGTTTCTTTACCTTCTCGTTCTCCCTCAATGGCCATGGCGTCCAGGCCCCGTTTGTAAATACTTCCACCAATTCGTGTCCATCTGACTCCTGCCTAAATGGGGGTGGAGCATCCCAAAGGGGTGGAGCATACTTGTGTCCAACATGCTAATGAGATTTAAATCCACGCGAATGGGGTGCGAACTTTGCTAAAACCGCCAGTGCAATCAACATCGGACGCATATTGTGATTTTTACATTACCTGCTATTCTCCGTCTGATCGTAATTCTAGCTGGCAACGCCAGGAGGCAGGGAATTCAGGCCACTGTTTTCGGAAAGGCAACATTGGAGTGATGCTACTGGGACAGCAACTTTTGGACACTGACTTTTAACCATTCCTATGGTTCTTGCCTGAAGATGCTGTACCGTATATCCATAGATAACAGGGAGCACCCTTAGCCTTGCTGTTACTTGACTGCAAATTCTGGCCTAATGTGTTACAGAAAATATCTGTCAGGAAATAACATAGTCATTGGTGCAAATACAAGTTCCACATTTACAATTCCGTCCGAATGAATGAACCTAAGGAACCAGCGAAAAATGAGTAACCATCAGAAAACCGAGCAATCAAATCCTATCTTTTCATACATTATCGTTCATTAACCATTAATAATTACAGACAACTAGTCAGTGCAAATCATCCTGTACTGAAGTCAGTATATCGGTGTTTCCAAAACCTTTCCCACTGTGATGTTCAATACCTCTCTGGTTCACTGGGAATGAAACCTGCCGTCCTTGCCTCTTCTGGTTTACATGTGACTCCAGACCCACAGCAATGTGGGTAACTCTTAACTGCCCTCCGAATTGGCTCAGCAAGCAACGGGGGGCCACAGCGCTACATACAATTCAGCCCTTAATTTCAAGTTTTAGTTACTAAAGAAATGCGGATTGATTCAAGATAAGGGGAACAGGTATGTTACACAGAGAAATTATGGGCGGAATATTCCCAGGGCTGCCAGAGGGCAATGCCTGGCCTTGTCCCTCCACTAATGGGGCCTCCAGTACCTTCGTGCCTCTGGCATAATCATCATGAAGAGATTTTGCTTTTGAATACCAGCACTGGCACGACGTCACGCTGCCAGGGAGGGTGGGGTGGATTCATCTTGGGTGGACGCTGCGGCACACACTGCTTTACTTTTATTAAAATGTATCTAAATTCATAGAAACTGGGTTCATGCCCTCACCGTTTGTTTGTGAAAATTCTGTTTTGGCCCCCTCGTGAGATTTAGCGCCGATGATGGGATTTGTGCCTGTGGTGAGCAGGGCAGCTTGATTGCCCCCTATTTCTGTTGGTTGGGGAGCCCAGGTGCAGGAGATCTAGGACTGGATTCTCCGGCCTCACAGCCACGTGTTTCTCGGCAGCGGGAGGAGGTGTGATGTTTGCTGACGGCGGGATTCTCTGCTCCTGACGCAGTCAATGGGAATTCACATTGAAGCCACCGGCAAACCTGCGGGCGGGAGTGCGCTGCCTGTGGGACCAGAGAATGCCGCCGCCACCGAACGGCCAGAAAATTCTGATCATAGTCTTCAAAAATTAGAGCCAGACTTTTCAGGAGTGAAATTAAGAGACACTTCTACATACAAAGTAGAAGTAGAAGTTTGGAATTCTCTTCAAAAATGGTAATTTATGCAGGATTAATTGTTCACTTTAAATCCACAATTACTAGCTTTTTGGAAGCAAAGGTATTAAAGTATGTGGGGAAAGGTGGCGGAGGTCTTGTGGCACAGTGGGTTGCGCCCCTACCTCTGGGCCAGAAATTCTTGGTTCAAGTCCCACTTCGGGACTTGATGATACATTCAGAACCTGGCCAAACGGGTTGCTTAACAGCCTGTACATCCTTCTAATACGCCTGGTGGCAGGTGGCAAGAGAGAGGGAGTTGGGTTGATGTTTTTCTGCAGGACCTGTTAACACTGGGCTCAGGGAAGATGTTTGACGTGTTGGATATTTGTCCAACCAGGGCTGGACTATTTCTGAGGGAATAAATCAGTTTGGGAGGCAAGGCAAGAGAAATACTGTGCAATAGAAGGTTTTGAATCAGGATTTTGCATCTGAAGCAAGTTTTGCAAGTTTACAAATATGTTTGCCGCCTAGATCTTCCAGCACTAGCAGGATATGTAATTTTTGACAGTCATATGATGTTTTAATAATAATAATCGCTTATTGTCACAAGTAGGCTTCAATGAAGTTACTGTGAAAAGCCCCTAGTCGCCACATTCCAGCGCCTGTTCGGGGAGGCTGGTACGGGAATTGAATCCACGCTACTGGCCTTGTTCTGCATTACAAGCCAGCTGTTTAGCCCACTGTGCTAAACCAGCCCCTAATTGTTTCAGTAAATGTTTCAATGCAATGTTGAGTTAGTGCATTACGTTAAACTGCTCTTACATATGGGATGAAACAAATCCTTGGTTTAAAAAAATCTATGCTCAAGGTGTGGATCATCTTGTTGGTCACAGCTTTCCAATGAGGGAATAAAGGATTTTAAAATTCGAGTATTTTAGTTAATTCACTGTCCAATTTATTCCTTGTTGTAAGTTTGAAATTTTTTCTTTTTCTTTAACCACAATCTTTTTTTTTGTAACCACTAAATAAATGTTCATGGACTAATCACAGGATGTAGACATATCTATCAGCACATGGACGATTGTAGGACTGAATATCCCCAGTCCGACACTGCTCACTTGGGGCTTTTAACTTGTTGTGGCAAGGCTGGGACAGATTTCTGTTGGGCAAGGAGTTGAGGGTTATGGGGGGCCTACTGGAAAGTGAAGCTGAGACCACCACTTGATCAGCCACGATCTTAATGATCTTATTGAATTTGGAGAAGGCTAAAAGAGCCAAATATGTTACTCCTGTTCCTATGTTTAATGGCGCTGTCTGATTGCGCCCCATTACTTTATTATATTTGAAACTCAGTTTCTAATAAAGACGATGTGTGTTTCTATATTTCCCCTGCCTTGTGGTGCTGGACAGTATCTTTCTTCTCAAGAGAAGATCTCCCCCAGCTAGATATTGCTTTATATTCGGCTGATAATTGTTTTTTCCTCTTTTTTTTTGTGTGAGTGTGTGTGTTGGTTAGTGAGAAAATAAATGAATGCAGGTAATGTGAAATAAAGAAAGAAGCTACAACTGCTTTTTTGTTTTATAACTTGGCGCACAGCATCACAGGTTGGAAACAGTCAGTTGTGATCAATCTGATTGACTGGGGAATACTTCAAACACATTAACCGGTGTGGCCTTTCCTTTTACAAAATTGAGTTTTTCCCCATAATGTTATTCCCCTATTCTGATCTCTGTAGATTTTTCAGGTTTATCTCGATCCTGATAGGTTGATTTTTTTTGTTTTGCTATCCTTTTCCAAGCAGAGATTGGATCAGTAAGTTGCGATGGATGTCTGTCTATATCTCTTTGTCCTGATCTTGAGGCTAAGTTGCGATGGACGTCTGTCTATATCTGTTTGTCCTGATCTTGAGGCTAAGTTGCGATGGACGTCTGTCTATATCTGTTTGTCCTGATCTTGAGGCTAAGGTTCAGAAAGATTGTGAACTCTGAATTTATTTATCACTTGCCTTTGTTACAGATTCAGAATTCCAGTAACATGTTAATTAAACCCTTGGAGACTTTTAAAAAAGACCACATCGGAGTTGCGAAGGTAAGCATTTTGAAACACTTTGCTAAACGTAGAAAATGGCAGCAGGTGTGGTCATTTGAGCCATTCTGCCATTCAGAATGATCGGGGCGGACCCTCTATCTCAATGCCACAATCCCGTTCTCTCCCCATACCCCTTGACACATTTGGTATCTAGAAGTCTATTTGTTTTTTTCTTAAACATTGCAACTTTCCAATGTGCTACACTTTTTTTCTTCTCCCTCTGCTTTCTTTACAACTTTACTGTCTTGAATAAACTGTTCAGTTCTGCTGCAGCTGTTACTGCCATTAAATGGGTTGGCAACTAACAAATAGCTCATAGCCAAGTGACATGGTGTGGGCCAGCGACTATGCTGCTCCATTTGGAGGCCTAAAGACCTGGATCGGTGCACATGTGAGTTCCAAGACGTTGCTTGAATTTTGGGATAATTTTGAAAATAATTCTCTCTTGTTTGTGGTCTCTTGAGGCTATGCACTTGCTATTGGCCAAAGGACAGATTGGTAACCTTTTGCAATGCTGTTGTGAATCTGTGGTGCAGGGGAATGCCATGGGTGTGTGCGTGTGATCGTGATTGATCGTGATCCTCATTGACTTTTGGGAATGTGTTTTGGGTAAAATATTAATTTGTCCATTCAAATACAAAGTATTGTTTTATCGAAGGCGGTTTGTTAACATAATTATCTCTCTTCAACTGTGAAAAGAGCCAGTAAATATATGGATGAAACCCAAGGCTCTGTGCTTCGTTGGAAGGATGAACTCCTGATGACCGTGTTCTCAGTGGGATTGGTATTTCTTGCGTAGGTGGGGAAGAATCAGTGAGTGTTCGTTACACTGCTTGAAATTAATGCTGCACATGATTGAGATTCACATGAGACCTGTTTTCAGGGAAGTTGGAGTCCAACATTTTCTCCATTAAGTACTTTCTGGCGAGAATCCACCCTATCATGGCCAATCATATAATCAACGGGGCTGAATTCTCTCTCGCTCTGTGTTGACTGCTTATTGATTTAATCTAGGTCCATTGCAGGCATTTGCAATGTTGAGTTAGTGCTGCCCCCTTCTCTCCCTCCCTTGGTTAAAACCCATGGGCTCACTTTGATTTTCCAAACATGACTAGTACAATTGCTCAATCAAAAAAACAGCTCCAACAGCACAGATCTGAACTAGGAAGATCAATCTCCAGTGCAGCTTGCTTTCAATACATCGATAATTCTGACATGATTCAGCGATTAAAGTGATAATACTTCTTCTCAAGGCTTTACCATTAGGAGTCCTGACTGGCAACCTTTGATAAATGTCAACATTTTCAGATAATTACATGTTTACTTTCAGTTTGTATTCATTTGGTGTTAAGTTTCAAAATATTTTAATGAAGTAATTTTATTGAACTGCATTTTTCTATTGTTTGAAGTATGTCCACTGTGGCCATTTGAATTGGTTGTGAACAGTGTTGGGTGTTCCACTGCTGGAAAACTGAGTGGGCGTTAGCATACTCTGCCTTCTACTGCATTGCAGATGGGTAAATTGGCTGTTACAAAGGTGCCGACGCCTATTCCTTCATTAGTGAACCACAAATACCGACTCCCCTTTATTTTCCAGTCTGTTTTGAGGGTTCTTAGGCTGGTTCTGTGTGTGTTGGCCACCTTTGAGTCTGATTTTTCAAAAAATCTATTCCGTTTTGCTGCTGGAGTCTGTGTGTTGTGCATCACTGGGCTCTTTGATGCACATCTGAGCCCATTCCGGACCAGCGGAGAATTCTGAATTCTCCCTCTGTGTACCCGAACAGGTGCGGAATGTGGCGACTAAGGGCTTTTCACAGTAACTTCATTGCAGTGTTATGCAAGCCTACTTGTGACAATAAAGATTATTTATTTATTTATTTTTATTCCTGTGGCCACCTGATTTGTGCATAGAATCACTTTCCAGCAAGGATAAGCGGACAGTGATTAGAAATAAAAGCCAATGGCAGATCCCAGCTCCTCTCCCCCTCCCTCTTTAGCCCAGTAATTCTGAGACCAATTATCAGCACTGAGAACTCACGATGATCAACACAGTTGGTTTGGATTATTGATTGTGTTCAGCACCGTCCACCACACAAGTAATGAAAGACTATATCAGCGGATAGGGAGGTATCAGGATAACCAGAAACAGCCATAATCAGCTCAGTGGTGCACAACCAAGTTCACAAGATAACGGCGACAGAGCTACAGAATTTATGGAAAACCTTGCAGGAGTAAATTAGACAAGGGGGAGCCCAGAAATTTAAGATAAGGGTCCCAAACTTACAGAATGTATCCGATTTAGCTCAAAGTAAACAAGTGAAAAATTTCATTGGTATACATTCCGGAATGATTTATTGCCAATTCCGAATTGAAGGAGGCTTATCACTAACCCATGACCAAAGGACATTCTTCCGTGCTGCAAATGTTAGGATATTGTACAGCCTTTTCCCATTTGCATCATCAATCTTTTGCTCTGGAAGACCCAGTATCAAATGCAAAGGATCGAAGTATCAAAGATCCTCTCAAGCTCTTTAAGAACATTCAACCAATAGGCTTTAATCTGGACACAGGGCCTAAAGCAGTGCAGGGCTGCACAGAAAGTAGGATTTTTAATCCCGCGAAATCTTGGCATCAAAGAGAAGAATTGCCTTACTGTGGATAAAATCCCTAAGTTGCAGATATCCAAAAAGGAGCATTTCAGAATATCAAACCATTGACACAGTTGCTCAAAAGATAACAGGGTAGCACCGTCAAACACGTCCCCATGTCTACAGACCCCTCTACCCCTCCTAATATCGAAACTATGCTCCATGAAGACCCGGCCGAGAAATTGGAATACCCTGAATTGGAAAAAGGATGGAAGTTAAATTAAATCTTCCCTGTTAACTCACAGACCATCCACCATGCCT
Source organism: Scyliorhinus torazame (assembly GCF_047496885.1). Taxonomy (NCBI): domain Eukaryota; kingdom Metazoa; phylum Chordata; class Chondrichthyes; order Carcharhiniformes; family Scyliorhinidae; genus Scyliorhinus; species Scyliorhinus torazame. The sequence goes on along the minus strand of NC_092711.1, from coordinate 300,905,876 downwards.
TTAAGAATGTTAATAACAATAGGATTACCACACTTGTCTGACCCCACCTTAGGGTCCCTAAATAATAAAAGTGATTGAAAGGAGTACAAGGACTGGTCAACTTCAGCATCAAGCCACTTGGAGGAAAGGTCACCCCTAACCCATTCACGTATATGGGAAGCTAACTGGTACAGCTTCATATTCGGCATCCCTAGCAATCCTTTATAACCAGACCCAACTGCAGCTTAGTCAACCTTAAGTAAGCTTTCTTCAAAATAACTAAACAAACCAGAAATGTCTTTAAGGACCTCAGAAGACAATAGAATGGATAGCATTTGTTGAGGACAAGACCACTTAATCAAGACAATTCCATTGGTTGGGGAATTTAGTGTGGGATCTTTTGGGATGTGTGGCTCAATACTGATTAAGTATGAGGCCATTGGGAGAAGTGGAGGAGGGGGGAAGTGATCTTCTGTCTCAGTTTCAGGTTATAACTCCTCTCTCTATTTCATTTGTAAGTTCTAGTTCTAGTGCTTTTAAATATCACAGGAAATGTCATTGTCTCCCTATAGGGACCCTGTCCGATAAATCATAGAATCATATAGTATATAAATAGACCAATCAACCCTTGTGCCAGAGTGATCTGTTAGGTCCTTAGCCCTGCAAAGATTTATTTTTCAAGTATATGTCCAATTCCTACTTTTGAATTAGTTTCCACCACAGCTTTTAGATAGTGAACTCTACTGTGGCGGTGAATTATGATGATGTAGTGTTTTTAAAAAATGACTTCCCTTGGCTGTAAGGGTGTCCTGGCATGACTGCGCCCTCTCCTTCTTCCTGCAAACCCAGCAATGGCCACCTCTTAACGGTGGTGCTGCCAAGCTTCTGGCCTTCTAATTGGCTACGATACTTGATTGGGCAAGGGTGGCCAATTAATTGGCAGTAAAATGCTGCCCTGGGTCCTGTCACCCGCCCACGGAGAGACGGGTCCCAATTTTGATCCAAGAGGTGGGCAACTGGCCTATTGGTGAAATTCCAGTCAATATGTCTGCAGATTAGTTTTGAATTTATCCCTGCTTAGGGCCCAGGTTGTGTCCTCTGGGTCTGCTGTTGTGGACAAAGTGGAGTAACTTATTCTACTGCTTCTTTCTCCTTACCTGACAAGACCACTTGCAGTGTTTCAGTTCGTTCTCGCAGTGTTGGTGGACGGCAATAATTCACATATTTGTTTTCAAATCCCGCTGCGGCCTCACCCTTCCCTAGCTCTGTACTCTCCTGCAACCCCACAGCCCTCCGAGATATCTGCACCCCTCTAATTCTGGCCTGTTATGCATTCCCAATTGTAATTGCTCCTCCATTGGTGGCTGTGCCTTCAGTTGTCTGGTCCCTAAGCTCTGGAATATCTTCCCTCCCCCTCCCTGCCTCTCTATCTCTCTTTTCCCCTCCTTTCAGGCACTCCATAAAACCTACATCTTTGACCAAGCTTTTGCCCACTGACCTTGTATCGCCTCATTTGGCTGCTTTGTTTTAGAATGTTCCTGAGCAGCATGTTGGGGCGTTACTTGATGTTAACGGCACTGTGCAAATACAGGATATTGTATTAAATGGAGCAGTCACCAGCTTGTCCCTCGGGACTGTTAGCAAGCACTGAGGCTGTCCTTGTAACGCAAATAACACATTTGTCTGGTACTCTTGTAATTATAAGATAATGTTATATATGAAATGGACCATGTATTATCTGGGGTACAAATGTGTTTGGAGAAATCGGTCTTTCACAAGGCACAAAGCCAAATTATTGTAAATAGGATAAAAGCAAATTACTGCAGATGCTAGAATCAGAAACAAAAACAGAAAATACTGGACAATCGCAGCAGTCTGGCAGTCTCTGTGGAGAGAGAAGGGAGCTAATGTTTCCAGTCTGGATGACTCTTTCACAAAAGCTTTTGACAAAAGAGTCATCCAGACTCAACGTTAGTTCCTTTCTCTTTCCACTGCAGGACATTTGGAGGTCAATTGCTGTTGGTCAGAGAGGCTGATGGTGTTGCAAATATCTGGCTTAAAGTCAGAAGAAACCAGCATGCCGTAACAGCACTTTCTCTCATTTTCTTTGTGTATTTTTTGATATTCTAAAGTTTGATATCTGAAACTGGTGGCCTGTCTCATTGTGGGCAAATGTACTGTCTACCACCGTGTACTAACTGCTGCTGTACTGAATGTCGCATAATTAATTCTGGCAATCGGTCGTCTTTTGTCCAATGTACTGTCGTTTTAATTTGGTGCTGGACTGCAGCTAATCAATTCCGAGACAGCAGCTGCCATTCATAATCGGGCAGGAGAGAATCGATTGGAGCTGCCTCCCATCACAAAACAGTGAGAATTGCAGTTGATCTGAACACTGCTCTTAACGTCTGCCAAGCAAATTACATATTTCTTGCTTTTGCTGTGTTGATTTTCCAAATAACTTTATCCCCCTCCCCATTGCTCTGTGACAGGTCCTGATAAATAATGTTGGGCCATGTAAGCGTTGCCTCCAGTAACTGCTCATTATTCTGGCAATTACGCTCATTCTGGACCAATGCTTTGTCTCTTTACTTCACCCAGTACCACTCCCTTTGCCTTCTGTTCTATAATATCTTTGTTATTTAATTTCTCCCATCCTCTAACCTAAACCATACCTCCCTCTTTTGTTCTTCCCCCTCTCTCCCTTTCCACAGTTGAGAACACATGTTATTATTGCCCTTCCTTCAGTTCTCAAGAAGTCACATTCGACTTGAAACCTTGCCTCTCGTTTCTCTCTCCACAGATGCTGCCACACATGCTGGGTATTTCCAGCACACTCTATTTTCATTCCAGTCGCTCATCTGGCCATGTTTCATTGTGTAAGCCTAAACAATTAAGTATTGCCATGATGCCCAACCATGAGAGCCCAACCATGAGAGCATTAACGCAGACCAGCAAGTTGTGATCTGGAATGTCCGACCAGTATGGTTGGTAGAGTCAGATTCAATAATAACTTTCCATCAGGATTTGGTAACTACTTGAAGGAAGACATTTCCTGGGCTATGGGGAAAGAGCAAAGGACTAATTGGAAAGCTTTTTAAGAACTCTACCATTAATAAAATGGCCCCATTCTCTGTCATATTCCAAAATTCGTGCTACTACCTGATTAGAAAAATAGAAAATTCTGGCACAGAAGGATGTCATTCGGCCCATCATGTCTGTGTCAAGCATATCTGTGTCAACCCCTCCCACCCAGGCATTGCCTTCTTCCAGACCCTTCCATCAGGCAGAAGGTACAGAAGTCTGAAGACCCGCACATCCAGACATAGGAACAGCTTCTTCCCCACAGCTACAAGACTTCTCAACGACTCCCCCTCGGACTGATCTGTTCCCTGTAAGAACACTGTTCACGACGCCCTATGCTGCTCTTGCTCATGTATTTGCTTTGTTTGGTCCCTTGTTCCGCACTGTAACCAATCACTGTTTTGTCGATGTACCATTTGTCAATGTTCCCTGTTGATTATTCTTGTGTCTACTATGTACGTAGTGTATACGTTCCTCGGCCGCAGAAAAATACTTTTCACTGTACTTCGGTACGTGACAAATCTAAATCCAATCAAATCAATCAAATCAAAGCAATAAAGAAGCTATCCAGCCTAATCCCACTTTCCGACTCTTGGTCTGTAAACCTGTAGGTTGCGGCACTTCCAAGTGCGTATCCAAGTATTTGTGAAGTATGATTAAGCTTTCTTCCTCTCCCAACCTCTCGGGCAATCCCTGGGTGAAAATGTCCCTCTTAAACTTCCCTCTAATTCTCCTGCCAGTTACTTTGGGCGCGTTCCTCAGGCCACACTAGACCGGAAAATCGGCTCGCCACGGCGCAGTGTGGCCAGTGAAAGCCGGGAGACCCCGCACCCGGAATCTACCCAGCTCGCAATGCCGTGTGAGATTCAACGCAATCTCGTGAGATGTTGCAAGGGGACTCCCGCCCACAATGGGTGAGATCACCTTTTAACAAATCTGCATGTTAGAGCGAGGCAGTAAGCCTTACTCTAATGTGCAGATTCCTGAGGTACCTGAGCCTTTGGCATTCAATCCCTTCACCTCTGGGACCTTGGGTGAGCGCCGTTTGGTATTGGTCCGCACAAACGGGGACCAGATGGAACGGCACTCGTGGGGGTCTCCAAGGGCATAGGAGGCCCCCAGCTGGATGCCCATTGGGAAGGATGGTGCCCTGGCACTGCTGGTGCTGGTGCCACCTGGGCACCCTGGCATTATCAGCCTGGCATCCTGGTAGTGCCACCTGGGTGCCATCCTGGCACTGCTAAGGTGCTCAGGTGGCACTGCCGAGGTGCCAAGCTGGCATTTTTTGTGCACGCGCGATCTGGACGGGGTTACCTGGCTTGGGTGTTGGGAGGGGCCAGGGGACCACTCCCATGTTGCGTTCGGGCTGGGGGAGGTAGGGGGTAGGGGGGGGAGGCTGGGGGGGGAGGCCGGGGATTCTTTTCGGGGCCTCGGAAATCAGGACGCATTTAAAAATGGTGTCCTGATCTCCCACTACAATGGGGAGTTCCAGCGAGCAGAGCTCCCCATTGGAAAAAAAACAATGCTATGTGTGGTCTCGGCCGTATGTTCCCCGTTCAGGCCCCTTATCCAATGCGAGTCGCGTTGGATAACCATGTGTTTCTTGGCACTGCGAGTGCCAGGAAACACGCGGCTAAATGCGCTCGCTCGGGGACTTTGTTCCCTTTTGGGAAGATCATGTCCTTTGAATCCGAGCTCCCACTGACTAATGGTCTGTGTCTTTGTGACATCTTTACCAGTTCCCCCGTAACCTCAGTGATCCTCAATTTGCTTTGTATGCTCTGCCACTATGTCCAGGATGCACATCTGTGGTGGTGGCAGCCAGCTGCTTACCACGCCCCGTGGCCTTCGGCGCCCCTCGCGGGCGTCCTCTGGGGGCTCTGAGGCCGGAGGGTCCTAGTTCACTTATCGGCAGCACACCCACAGCCGGCTGCCCTGGCCCGTGTGCTGGCCCCAAGATGTGGACTCATCAGAGGGGTGGAACTCGGGTGAGCTGGTGACCACTGTCGCCACTCCATGGGACGGGTCCTGGTTGCCACCCAGCGCCCCCTCCTCCCGCTCAGTGCCCAAAGGGCCCTGGGCTTCACCTTGGGCTGGACGGGCAACTGGCTTGAGCCCTGGCTGCCCCTGCATCATCTGGCTCTGCCAGCCTTGATGGTTCCCCATCATGTCGATGCCCTCGACGATTCTCCTCCGTGACTGGGCCATGCTGTGCAGCGCCTCGGCAATGCCCACCTGCGACTGGGACAAGTTCCGCAGCGCCTTGACCATTCCCATTTGAGACCGGGACATGTCGACTAGAACCTCATCAAGGTCAGCCTGGTATTGGGAGACATCCCCCAGCGAGGCAGTGGAAAATCCATCACATTTCTCCCTCCCTTTAGCCCCGGAGAAGAATCATACGGACTCGAAACGTTAACTCTGTTTCTCTCTCCACAGATGTTGCCTGACCTGCTGAGTTTTTCCAGTATTTTCAGTTTTTATTTTTATTTGGGAACTACGACTTTATTGGGTGTAGCTCTCCCTCGTCCACAGCGCCAAGGGGACTATTGTATCAGAGCGAAAACACACTGAGTAATGAACTATGAAACTTTCTGGTGTATGCGATCCAGTTCTGCACGCAATGGTGCGCACACATACAAAGTCACCATGGGCTCAAATATGTGCATCATCACTTCTGTTTCGCAATGCCCAATTGTGAAATGACAGATTTTGGAGATGTGTGGGTTTTGTGGGCCCCAAGTTTACTCAGTGAATTGGCTGCTTATTAAGTCTGTTTTACATTTAAATTGCTCACCATTTCATTCCTCGTTTTAAAGTTGGTGATTTGTAAAGATCTAAATTCTAGCTCGCAGCGAACTGCAGATCTCGAAGATAAATTGTTACCATCTTGACCCCTTTTATTTTTCTCCATCTCGTCTCTTGGACATCCTTCCTGATCTTGTTGAGCTATTCTCGGGTTTTAAATCTGTTTTCAATTGTCTTGCTTGCCAAGGGACAGAACTGTAAAAACATTACAGGTTTGCGAGGTGGAAGATTTGTGTCAGACTCCTGATCTAGTTATTCCACCCGAGGAAGGTGTTTGAACAATTTGCATGGGACCATTTTTATATAATCACTCGCTAATTAATGAGCAAGATTATCCGCCTAAGAAACTCTGTGTTACTGCTCATGGGTTCTGTGCTTTCTTCCATGAGTCCAATCCTAGAGCCACGTCTTTGACCGCACACCTGTGAAGCAACAGTGCTAAGCCTTCAAGGTGTATCTAAATATCTAAAAACCGTTTTATATATGGGTCCTTTCACAAGTTGAGGATGTTACAAAGTGCTTTACAACCAATGAGGTACTTGTGAAGTTAATGTCAGAAACATGGCAGAGAAGTTTCACACTGTAAGATCTCACAAGCAGCAATGTGATCACTAACTCCTGATCTAGTGACATTGATCAAGGGAGAGACAATAGCCAGGACACCAGGAGAACTCCCGTGTGACCCGCGGGGCTTGAGGTGGAATCCCAGTGACTCGTCTTTTCTGTTCACAGGACAGAAAGAAAAAATTTGAAAAAGAGAGCGAGAAGTTCTACTCTGCGCTCGACCGACATCTGAGTCTGTCCTCCAAGAAGAAGGAATCCCAGCTCCAGGAGGTAATGGTCTTACGATTGTTGTCAGTGGCAGAGTCCATCCAGCCCGGCACACCACCCTTTTGCTTTCCTCGTCCTGTTTGGGGGAAAAAAAAACTTTACATGAAAGAGAAAGTTCCGCCAGGAAAGGGAAGCTGTGAGCCAGGGCCCAGATGTGCCGAGTTGGAAATATTTTAAATGTTGCTTGCATCACGTGTGCAACAAAGCACACAGCTTGCGTTATGTTCTCTGTTTCATCAAATGTTTATTATAGTTTGTAAAACCCTTTGCTTTTTCACCCGCACGCCCCCTTCCCTGCACCCCACAACTATTGAATATGTGGAATTGTTGAAGCACTGTCTGCTGTGTCTTGCACAGGAATCAGGAGCTCGTACGTAACAACATCTACTCGGGGGGAGAGAGGGGGGGTGGGGGAGTGGCACTGGGACAGATCCTGAAGTTAAAAAGAGCAGACGGCCGCACTGTGATAATGAATGGGTCGAAACTAGATTAAAAACATAGGTCAATTTTTTAAAATTGTTGTACCAAGCTGATTTAATTGCAATATGCTGAAAAACACTTCTGAAATTGTTTTTCGCTGCCATGCTCATTCGAGGTGGAGCTCTTTGCTGTGTGCGTTTCCCAGTTTGTTTAGTGGATCTGACGGATGTTCTGTTTGATTTAAATCCAGGCTGATGTGCAGGTTGATAAAGAGAGACAGAACTTCTACGAGGCATCTTTGGAATATGTGAACAAGATTCAGGAGGTTCATGAGAGAAAGAAATTTGAAGTGGTAGAGCCAGTAAGTTAGATCCTGGTTTTATTCAATATTTTTTTGTTTTACAGGAAATGTATTAATGCATTTCTCTCAGTCCTTCTCCTCCTGATAGTGCTGATTCATATTGGCAGATCCTTGGTGTCCTGTTAATATGTTCACTTTTCGACAACACCTCATATAGCACCTTTAACAGAAGCATTGTACAATATGTCACAGAGCCACATTGAGAGAAAGGACAAACAAGCAAAATTCTGGTCCGGGAGGAAGGTTTTCAAGGCGGAAATTGAGGCAAAGGGGATCAAGGAGAGAATTCCAGAGCTTAGGACCTCGGCTGCTGAAGGCGAATGGAACAATTTTAAAATCAGTGATGCCCATTGGCCAGAGGAGCGCGGATATGTCACAGAGCCACGTTGGGAGAAAGGGCAAACGACCTTCAGCAATTGTCCCCCTTACCACTGCCTCCAAAAAGCCCCATTGCAAAATCCTGCTCCATCTCCAAAATTCCTTTCCTCTCACACGTCCTTGAATGTGTTGTTACCTCCCAGATCTCCATTTGAACTTTTTCCCTCCCATCAGACCAAAAGGCCTTTACCAAAGTCCGAAATGACATTCCCTGTGACTGAGGCAATGGTGCGTTATCTCTCATTGTCCTCAACCACCCTGCAGCCATTTAACATAGAATCACGGAATCCCTACAGTGCAGAAGGGGGGTCATTAGGCCCATCGAGTCTGCAGTGACCCTCTGAAAGAGCACCCTAACCTGGGCACACTCCCCCGCCCCTTTCCTGGCCGGCCAATGCTTCTCCTCTATTGTCCAAATCTTCAAGAATGTCTTTCTTAGCTCAGACCCTGGATTATTACCCATCCACCCCATTCTGGTCCAGGAATAGATGCTGAGTTCTTCAGCAGGACTACACAAATACTGACATTTCATATCTGGGTTTGAATTAGGCCCAAGGTGATGGAAATGTCTTCAGACTGTGAGATGAGGGGCCTCAAGCATTTGGCGTCTTGGTGAGGATGAATCCATGTTTCAACATGGTCTTCTTGCTCAATGCTAGACTTCTGATCCCACTGAGGCCACGGGCTGCCCGCTGTAAGACACTATCGACACACTAGTGAGGGTGGTGCCCGTCTCTCATTGGAGGCTACGGCCTATTGCTGAGGCCAAAGTAGAGTGAAGTGTTATTCCAGATCTAATACATGCTGTACCTAATCCAATATGGCTGACAATTGGATGGACAGTAGAAAGGTGTTCTGGTCTCCAGTATTCCCAATCTTCCAGCTTTCATGTATAATCATAACATTCCAATTACATTGTGGTTGGCTTGACAACACTTGAAGATGGTTATGGTGGGTGGAGAGATACCCACCTTGTCTTGGCCAAGATTTTCCCCCATTGATGAGGAAAGTAGGAGAATATTTCTCCAGTCAGAATCCCAAATGATGTTTTTTTTTTTCCTCCCTGCAGGTGTTGGCATTCCTACATGGCCTACTCACCTTCCATCACTTGACCTTTGAGCTAACTCAGGATTTCTTGCCCTATAAGCAGCAGCTTCAACTAAGCTTGCAACATGTGAGTTCTGTTCTGATGTATAATTGTGACTGAACGTCAAGAGGCACAGGGAATTGGGGGCAATTGAGTCAAATCGCTTGAATCTGGGAATTTTTCCAATGGGGCCAGACCCGCCTTGGCGTAAAGTGTTTGTTTACACGCTACTGTCGCTCGGTGGCAGGGGGGGTTGGAGGCTGCAGGTGCAGGTTGGTGTCAGGCTCATTGCCTTTGAAGCAGATTGGAGGCGGTCACAGCGGTGGTCAAGTGCTGAGGCGGGCTGGTTACAGGGTTCTTTGGGACTTTGTTCCAGTTCTTTTGCTACATTTAAGGCCCTGTAGCCCTTGCCCCTCACTTCCCGCCAGCCAATTATTATGAGCACATGGAGATGTTAGTCAAAAAAAGTCAACACCTCTGGGGACACCAGTAAACAAACTCGCTCCCAGATTCCTTTTATAAGAGTTTTTATGCTCTCAGCCAAGCCCCTTTATGCATCAGTCATCAAAATCCAGCCCATTGTTGCCCAACCTTTATTGTAGCGCAGTCCTCTTCCCACAAAACCAACCTCTTTTCCACATATCTTTTCTCGCCAAACTGAAATTTTGTCTTTCCTACTATCTGTATCTCTCTCCCTAAACTTCTCCACTCACCACTTCTATTTCCACCATTCAAAAAAATCCTGAACCACATCCTTTTGACCAAGCATGACTGTGCCCACTGTGAAGGACGTTGGGCTGTTTCTTTCTTTGGGAAAGGCACTAAGGTTCTACTTTGTTTGGACTGAATTGAACCCAGCCAATAATACAAAGTGTACTAAGGTTAAAATGTTCCCTGTAAATTAATCCAATGCCACCCCCTTTCTAACAGGTCATTCATCATTAGAAAATGTCTACTGAACCTTTTGAAATAGCCGTCCTTTCGAGATGGTGCAAGTTACAGTCCCACAGCCGGGGAAATGTAGAATGGGACCACTTCACAAAATCGGTGTCCTTTCTGAAGCGCACATTATGGGCTGGATTCTCCGGTCACCCGGCCGCATGTTTCTCGGCAGTGCGCTGTTCGCTAGCGGCGGGATTCTCCCTTCCTGCTGCATGTCAGTGGGGTTTCCATTGAAGCCCCCCACACATGTGGGGGTGGGGGGGGTGCGCTGCCGGTGCGAACAGCGGATCTCAACGGCCGGAGAACTCCAACCTACATCCCCTTCACTCCCGTCTTTGTTGACGGCCGTCATATGGATGGAATACACGGGGATTTATGAGTTAGTGGTTTCTTGGTCATTTCAGGAACTTGACCTATTCAGAGATACCTCCACACGCAGCAGTATGGAGTCATGTGGGAGGCCGCGGGTTCTGTAATGCCGTTGGTTGTTTTCACAGACAAGAAATCACTTCATGGGCACTCGGGAGGAGATGGAGGATCTCATGACAAGAATGAAAGAAGCTCCACAAACCTGCAAGCTGCCGGGCCAACCCACCATTGAAGGCTACCTCTACTCTCAGGAGAAACGTAAGGATGATACTTCTTAGAATCATACAATCCCTACAGTGCAGAAGGAGGTTATTCAGCCCATCGAGTCTGCACCGACCCTCTGAAAGAGCACCCGACCTAGGCTCACCCCCTGCCTTACCCCCATAACTCCACCTAACCTACACAGCTTTGGACACTAAGGGGCAATTTCGCAAGGCCAATCCACCTAACATCTTCGGGCTGTGGGAGGAAACCGGAGCACCTGGGGGAAACGCACGCAGACACGGGGAGAACATGCAAACTCCACACAGTCGCCCAAAGTCGGAATTGAACCTGGGTCCCTGGCGCTGTGAGGCAGCAGTGCTATCCACTGTGCCACCGCGCACGTGTCTTGCTGGACCTCCAAATTTGTTACTCCTTGCGTTTTATTTTCCTGAATTGGGTCATCGCCGGGCCAGCCTTTCTGAAATTAGCCATTCAGAATCTTTCTGACCAATTTCTAAGAGAATTTGACCTGAAGGCTGAGCCGTGATGTGGTTTTGATGACCCACCTTCAGGCTTTTGTGATTTAGCCGAGTGGATGGGATGTAATTGTTACTGTGTGTCTTGGTGCCATCTAGTGTCTCCTTTCAGTACTGCAGCAGTTTTTAAAGTTATTCATTCCTGCTCATTCTACATGGATTCCAACCCTAACTTCATGTCCTCTTATTCCTGTTGATTTGCTACATTTTAGGCCCTCCATTCATTTATTTATCTACTTTCCTTGCCGTCTGAATATCCAGTTGTCCATTAGATGCATAGCAGAGATAACCATAGCAGTTCCAACATAACTGCTGCAATCATTTAGCAACCTGGCTATTTGTTGCCAACTGTGTCAGGATTTTCCCTGACTGAAAGATTCATCTTATAATTGTTTTATTCAAAATGCCAGGCTCCGAGGGCGAGGGTGGAGACGTGTCACTCGTATTGGTCGAGAGGGTGTGGGGCAAAGGTGGTGGAAAGATCGGGGCAGTTCGGAGAACTTGACTCTTGCCAGCAGGACGAGAGAAGTCCAACTGGAAACCTGAGAGCAGCCTGATTAGTAGGCCTTGTTGCCTAGGAAACCTGCTGCAGTACGGCAATGGCGAGGTAGATCCCCAGTTGTGCAGGGTTTTCTAATCTATTCTTGACTCTCCACAGGGGCGTTGGGATTCTCCTGGGTGAAATACTACTGCAAATATGTGAAAGGCACCAAAATTCTAAGCATGATCCCCTGTGATCCAAAACCTGGAGTAAAACAAGTGAGTAAAATATTAACATAAGAGCCCAGATTGTAGGATAATGGACAGGCGCATGGTACATCCCGTGACAGAGATTTGGAATGACAGACAATGTTGGAGGTGCTGTGACCAATCGGTTCAGAACCAGCGAGTGTTTCGTCGGTCAGGCCCTCACGCCAACATTTTTAACACTCCCCTTCTCTTTTGGAGCTTTTGGGGTTAGAAAATGGCAAATTAAATTGCTTCAGGGGAGAGTGATGCTCTCTTGTATTGTTTGGAAAGTTAGGAACTACATCGTTGTGAGCACGTGTAGACGTACATCCAGAATGCCACATCCCTCACTACTGCACTACAGCGGGTGAACAACAAAGCAACAAGTTATTGTTCCGCAGCACACGGTGAGATGTGAGAAATGCACTTGGATCATGACTCCGCGGACATTTTAAAACTAGCAGACGGGGAGCTGCAAGTGGGATATCCTGCCCCATTCCCGACTGATCCCACAATTCTTCAGTAAGGGAAGCGAGGTGTGGATGACTCTCACACGGGGGAAACCCAGAACTCAACAGAGCCACTTGAAAAAATAAAAGCAAATTACTGCGGATGCTGGAATCTGAAACAAAAGAGAAAAGGCTGGAAAACCTCAGCAGGTCTGGCAGCATCTGTAGGGAGAGAAAAGAGCGAACGTTTCGAGTCTGATGACTCTTTGTTAAGAGTCACTTGAACGTGGTGCCGAGATCCCTATTTGGTAGAAAGGCTCTCATCCTGCAGCTTGGGAGTCACAAATTTTGAGAGTAGATTTTAATGCTCTCAAAGGACAGCAAGGATCTATAGAACTGTCATAATGTGAATATATTTAAATCCTTAGCCCTTTTAAAAAAAAAAAGGTGCGTGAGTCAGAAAGATTTGAAAGAAAACTGGTCTAGCAGTTTTAATTGCAATTTGTTGACATTTCCCCAAGGGTTTTCATCATGTCATTATAAATACTTAACTGCTTTCCACAAGCTATAACTATTTCAACAGGGTTGCCCTGATTGACAGCTCAAAGCAGTTGTCTTTGGTGTGAAGTTATGAACAGACTTTTGTTTCTTTTTCATAGAGATTAAGCCCTTGAGATTTAAATGTTTTTAAAAAGCTTTCACGAATGGCAGTTTTTTAAAAAAATTGTGAAGGCTGTTAAAGATATTTAGAACTTCATTTCATTATATCCCTCACTACCACCACCACCGGCGGGAGCGGAGAGAGTGGGAGGGGGTCCGGGCGGGAGCGGAGAGAGTGGGAGGGGGTCGGGGCAGGAGCTGAGAGAGGGGGAGGGGGTCCGGGCGGGAGCGGAAAGAGTGTGAGGGGTTCCGGGCGGGAGCGGAGATCCAGGCGGGAGCAGAGAGTGGGGCAGGTGGTCCAGGCACGAGCGGGGGGGGGGAGGGGAGGGGGACCGGGCGGGGGCAGAGAGAGGGGGTCCGGGGTGGGAGCGGAGAGAGGGGGGTCCGGGGTGGGAGTGGCGAGGCTGGCAGGGATTCCGGGTGGCAGCGGAGAGAGGGGTCTGGGAGGGAGCGGAGAGAGTGGGACAGGGTCCAGGCGGGAGCGGAGAGAGTGGGACAGGGTCCAGGCGAGAGGGGGAGGGGGCCTGAGGCAGGAGGGGGGTCCAGGCGGGAGCGGAGAGAGGGTGTCCGTGTGGGAGCGGAGATCCGGGCGGGGGCGGTGAGGGGGCCCGGGGCGGGAGTGGAGAGAGGGGGAGGGGGTCAGGGGCGGGAGTGGACTGGGTGGCAGGAGAATCCGGGGCGAGAGGTCCAGGCGGGAGTGTAGAGAGGGGGAGGGGATCTGGAGCGGAGAGAGTGGGAGGTGGTCTGGGAGGGAGCAGAGAGAGGGGGAAGGGGTCCGGGTGGCAGCAGAGAGAGGGGGAGGGGGTCCGGAGCTGAGAAAAAAAAGAATTTCATTTCATCTTAACATGGCTCCTGAGGTCTTCCCATGGTGGATACTGGGTGTGTTGGTATGGAGGATGCAAGGACCATGGGAGGTGGCTGGGTAGGCATGAGTTAGCATTATGGAGGATATTATGAGCAGCCAGAGTGGGTGGGGTGTATAGTTTGGCAGCAAATTGGTTTGAGGCTAATGGATGTGGCGTAGGGAGATGTGTATCGAGGGAGGCAGGGCAGTGGATAGAGGCGGGGTGATGGGGTGGTGTAAACGACGGAGTGCGAGGGATGAGGACGAGAGGACCTAAAAATGTATTGTAACAATTGGGATAAAATCCCAGAGAACTGAGGCGGGCCTTGTAAACTGCCCTCTTCAACATTCGGCGGCCTCTGTGTCTACCTCTGATCTGAACTGTGGGGTTGGCAGGCCCGACTCTGTCCCACAACTGTTGGGGGGGGTTTCTCCTGAGGTGTTTGAGGACAACCAGTAAATGTTCAAACTCGAGCTACCTGCCTCGAGAATGAAAATCCAGACATCCATGTCAGCTCCAATATTTGTGTCGAAAGATGTGATTATTTCAGACTTGTGGGAACGACAAGAGACCAAGGATAAACAGTGGCACTACAAATTGTACAATGTTGGTCGACAATGTTGTTAAATCAATGATTTGGACGATGTATACTGACAGTAAATTACGCACATAGAATCTTGGTTGTGTCGAAAGTGGAAGCAAAGATCTACATAGATAGAACGCTTGAAGACATCACCAGCAGGGCTGTATATGCTGTGTTTTATTTAAAAGCAAAAGTGTAACTACATTGGATCACGTGACACATTTCCTTTCTCGTGACGTTCCCATGCAATCCTTTAAAGGCACATTACAACGGTCGTCAGCGGACCTGACGTTCCATGTGTCACTCAGCTTCCGAAGCTGTGAAAGCGGAAATTGTTTACCCTCCTTTCTCATCATTTATCCAGTGAGGGAAAATCCGGGTATTCTGATCAATCGTCTCCATATTGTAAATAAGAAAGAGACTTCTGATTTGTGGAACACCCCGGTTTAATCGATTTGATCCATGAGTGGTTATTGTCCTCTTTCACGTGGGGAAGTGTTTTGCTTCCAACATATGACGCGCTCAAAAGCAGCAGTTTGAATTGTGAGTAAGTGACCACAAGCCGTCACCTTGTGCTCACTGACCTCCACTGGCTTTCAGTCCATCGACGGGGGGCTATCAAAGACGGGGGGCGAATCGAAGTAAAATGTCCCCTTTTTCAAAAAAGAAAGGAATTCATTGTGCTCACATCCCTCCATGGCCTCCGGCCCTCCCTGTCTCTTACTGTCCGACTCCATGAAATCTGGGCTCCTTCCATTCCGGCCTCTTGACCTTCCCCCATTTTCATCGCACTACCATTGCCAGCTGTGCTTTCAGCAGCCTGGGAGTTCCTTCGTTGAACCTCTCTCCCCATTAAGATCCTCCTATAAAAGCTGCCACTTTCTCCATGTCCCAGTGCCTCATCCTTCGGCTCAATGTTGATCTTTGCCTGATTACAATTCCTGCAAAGGGACCTGGGATGGTTTGCTACATTAAGGGTGCTATATAAATGTAGGTTGTTGCACTGTTGGTCTTGGGCTTTAGACAACTCATTGGGCTCACGGGAATAGCTTTCCAAAAAGCACTGGTGGAGCTGTCATCTTATGTACTTTTCTCTAGGAATTTAAACTGAAGTCCTGCATTCGAAGGAAATCCGAATCCATTGACAAACGATTCTGCTTTGACATCGAGATGTCTGAAAGGTAAAGGACCGTTACTGATCAGGGCAAAAATTGTTAAGAGTTGCTGAAGATCGGGCGGCACGGTGGCGCAGTGGTTAGCACTGCTGCCTCTGGCTGAGGACCCAGGTTTGATCCCGGCCCCGGGTCACTGTCTGTGTGGAGTTTGCACATTCTCCCGTGGGTCTCGCCCCCACAACCCAAAGATGTGCAGGTTAGGTGGATTGGCCACGCTAAATTGCCCTTAATTGGGGGGGAAAAAAAATTATAATTGGGTGCTCTAAATTTTTTTAAAAAAGAGTTGCTGAAGGTGGTCAAAGCTTGCTGTTGTCGCCAATAACAGCAGTGACAGTGGAATATTTAATTGGCCAGAGGTTTTAACTTGCTTTTTTAAGCCTGTAATCATGAAATGAAAATCGCTTATTGTCACAAGTAGGCTTCAATGAAGTTACTGTGAAAAACCCCTAGTCGCCACATTCCGGCGGCGCCTGTTCGGGGAGGCTGTTACGGGAATTGAACCGTGCTGCTGGCCGGCCTTGGTCTGCTTTAAAAGCCAGCGATTTGTCCTTAATCAACCCTGAATATATGTCCGTAAGCATCAATGCTGCGTGTTGGTTCAAGACCTGGGAGATGAATGTTATATCCCCCATCCCCAGCTGTGGTCATCCTGCTCCTTCGCTGTCTGTAGTTGTTGAGCTAATGGTGGCTGCCCTTGTGTTAAAGGGAAATCTAGTATTCCATCTCTCATGTCAGTCTGGATTAACATCTCTGGTTTGTGAACCTTGGACTGACAGGAAAGATGGGCGGTTGTGGTTTGCGAGTCCCCTTTGTTTTACCCCAACCACCTTCACCAAAATGGCGTGCATGCCAATAAAACCAGATAGAACGCTTTTTGTTCGGCCACAACTCCAGTTGTTAGCCTAACAATGAGCAGAGCACCTGGGAGCCTGTTCCAGAAGCAAAACGGCTAGCAAATCAGAAAATATGGGTGCGATTTAGCTAAATGGAAACAAAGTGCCACAGCAAGGACGTTTAGGTGTGTGTTTCCTGGTGCCGAGGAACACAAGGCTATAAAACACGACTCTCATTTGAAAAGGGGCTTCAACGAGGAGCACGTGGCCGAGGCCACACATAGCCCTGTTTTGTATACCGAGGAGCTCTGCTCGCTGAAATTCCTCCGTGTAGTGAGAGATCGTTCTGATCTCCGAAGCCTCCAAAGTGACTCCGCCCCTCCAAGCCCCAATGCATTATGGGCGACCCCATACCCGCCCCTGCATTCCCCCAATGCAGGGTATCCCCGACCCAATCGCACCTTCACAAATAATGCCAGCTTGACACCTTGGCAGTGCCAACCTGCAAGTGCTCCTGCCAGTTGGCAGTGCCACCTGGGCACCTTGGCAGTGCCAGGCTGGCACCCATGGTGCCAGGCTGACTGTATCAGGGTGCAAAGCTGGCAGTGCCATGGTGCCTGGGTGACACCAGCTAAGCCAGGGTACCACCCTGCCCAAGGGGCATGTACCTGGGGGTCTCTGATCCCCTGGGAGATCCCCATGAGTGCTGTTCTATCTGGTCCCCGTTTGTGGAGACCAGTTCTGAATGGCGCTCGGCCCAGGTCTCCGAGGCGATGGCGATTGATCCCACACCACGGGTAACTCAAGAATCTGCACATTAGAGTGAGACTCGCTGTCTCGCCCTAATAGGCTGATTTCCTAAAAAACATCGCACCATCTTGCGAGATCGCACTAGATCTCGTCTGCTTTGCAAGTCGGGTAGATCCAGGGAGCGGGGTCTCCCGGCTTATATCGGCCACACTGCGCTGCGGTGAGCTGCTTTTTGGGCACAGCTGGGCCGTCAAATCGCGGCCAGTGTCCTCTCAGCCGTGGTACTCTCCTCCGAGTCAGAAGGTTGTGGGTTCAAGCAAGTTTGAGCAGCAAATGTGGGCCGACACTCCTCCAGTGGAGTTCTGAGGGAGTGCCACACTGTCGGAGGTGCCATCCTCAGGCCAGATGTTAAGCCAAGGCCGTGTCTGTCATCGTGAGAGGATGCAGACGTTTTCGTAGCCCTGCCTTGAACTGCTGGAGAGTTCAACCCACAATCTTGGCCAATATTTATCCCTCAAAACTAGATGAGAAACAGATTATTCATGCTGCTCTTCATGGGATCGTGCTATGCGAAAATTGCCTGCTGCATTTCCCACATTTTCAACACTGATAACACTTCATTGTTGAAGTACTTCATCGGCTGCAGAACACTTTGAGATGTCTGGATGTTGTGAAATGTGCTGTATGAAGGCAAGTCTTTTTTTATTTCTTTTTCTTTCCCCAGTAAATTCTAAACAAATCTTCCTTTCACAGGCAAGGCCCCGTCACACTCCAGGCTCTCTCGGAAGCCAACAGAAGCTTATGGATTGAAGCGATGGATGGCAAAGAGCCAGTGAGTATCTGGCCATAATTTGTTTGCTCTATTTATCTTCTAAAAATTGGTTGTATTGCATCTCTATGGTTCCACCTTTCATGGAGCTCACTATATCCCAGGCAGGAGAGTATTCTGAGAATCCTTCCAGTGCGATTAAAATTCCGGCGTCTTCAATAGATCCAGTCAATGAACAGAAACCTGAACTAAGCTAAGATAGCGGAGGTCAACTATCTGTTAATAGTATCCAAGCCGGTTAGTGAAGTCAAAACCAAGACACACAGATTTTCTTCACTCAGAATATTTTAACTTTTTTCAGTCTTAAATCTAACATGGACCTCATGGATCCGGTAGCACAGTGGTTAGCACTGCTGCCCACAGCACCAGGGACCCAGGTTCGATTCCAGCTTTGGGTGACTGTCTGTGTGGGGTTTGCACATTTTCCCCATGTGTGCGTGGGTTTCCTCTGAGTGTTCCGGTTTCCTCCCACAGTCCAAAAATATGCAGGTTAGGTGGATTGGCCATGATAAATTATCCCTTGGTGTCCAAACGTGTGCAGCTTAGGTGGGTCAAAAATGATCAATTTCCCCTTCGGACAAGATTTCACTAAATGTGAACAAAGTCACATGACGAGCGCGTTTAGCCGTGAGTTTCTCGGCGCTTGGCCTCAGCACTGCAAGTGCTGGGAAACACAATGCTGTAAAACGGCACCTGGGTTAGACAGGGGGACTCAGCAGGGAACCCACGGCTGAGGCCACTCATAGCCCCGTTTTGTGTGCTGAGGAGCTCTGCTCGCCGGGACATCCCGATCTCTGGACCCTGCCCCAAGCCCCAATGCACTACAGAAATTTCTTCAGAAATTTTCTTTTGGTATGGCAAAGGAGTTAATAACTTCAGAATTGCCTGTGTCAGCCTGTAACTTTCTGAAAGTTTAGGTTTGTAACACGAACATCAACTGTCTTTCTGTGATTTTTCACCTCTCTTTTGAACTCGAGTTGTTCTTTGGTTTATAAAGCTAAAAATTAAAATTAAATGAAGCCATTTAAAATAAGTGTTAAAATTAATTAAAGCTCCTTTTCTGTAGAGTTCTTTGGCAGGTTTTTTTGTAGCAAAATTTAAGAGTGTTGTCACCGTACTTGTTACACATGTGAGGATGTGGCTGATATAAAAAAAACCTGAGGTAGACAGACAGGCTGAGGCCAGAGATTGGCCACCTGGCTGTGCATTCCACATCAGAGTTTTGTCCTGGCAGGAGTATAGCCAGTACCACATCCTCTAAACACGAGCACTAGTGCAGTGGGGTATGGACCAACAGGTTTGTAGTGATTGGCATACCTGGGTGGAATCGGAGAGTGCGGCAGCACAGGGGACCACTCCACCCCTCGCACCAGCTCCTCGGAGCTCTCCAATTAGTCCCACTTCGCCATTCCCTCCCCACGGACCTGCAATTTCTTTTCCCGCATGGAACTTTGCTCAGAAGGGAGAGATGCTGCCGAAGTTTTTTGTTTTGCACTCATCAGGACAAATTCAAGAATGCCAAATTTCGAAAGGATCACAATTCATCCTGCAGGAGAAAAGGGTGCTGATTGGTTGGTAAGAGGGCTCTGATTGGCTGAGGTGCACGGGAAGCCTATCGTTCACCTTTGTTTTGTTCATGGCGATGCCTTGGGGGTGGGGATGGGGGGGATGAGAGGAGAGCAGGGAGCAGTCTGCACAATTTGCACCTGTAAATCCAGCCCAATGTATTCCTGTATTTTGGTGATTGAATGCTAATCGGATATCGTTTTGAGACGACATCTTCCGAATCCAGGTTACTGAAAGCAGAAGCTTCGGTTGATATAAAGTTTAAAACATAAAGTGTGGGAAAACGGTTAGATCATTGCTCCGATCAAACCAAGTGCCGCAACATCCGTTTAATGTAGACCAAAGCATTGGGAAATGAAGCACCAATGTTGCCCTTGCAGCTAGAGGGAGATTGTAAACAGACTTTTTAAACACAGTGACATTTACAATAGGGGATGGGGAGCGCATCCGTTACCCCCACCCCACCCCACTCCCTTTTCGCAGAGAGGGTAGGAAACAATGGTGACACTTGAAATGTTGGCCTAGTGAGCAGAGCCACGGCCAGGATCTGTAGCTGGAACCTACAATTCTGGCCCACATGGCTCAGTGCTCATTGAGGTGAGTCCCTTCACTTGTGTCATCCAGGGTTCATCAATGATATGGGGATGGTATGGATTTGAGGCCATTGAGAAGGGTCGAGGAAATCTTTACACTGAGCAAGGTTCTGCTTACACTTGCATCTTCCGGTAATACCTGATTTTAAATCTTTCTCTTCGTTCGGGGGGGGTGTGTGTCATGTGTGTGTGTGTGTGTGAAAGTTGCTGAGTGAAAAATAGGTAATTGCTGCCACCTACTGCCCTGGGTGTGCCACTACAATTCTATTCCTAACCAGATGTTTTTAGCTGTTCTTTCTTGGATTCATCATCATCATTTAAAACTACTTTCACTGAGACTCCATCCCCGATCTCTGCCGCAGTGGAAGAAGAGGAAATCTTCTGATACTGCCTGGAGCTGGTTACTTTTGAAATTGTGCTCAAGGTTTCTGTCAAATAAGCTGTTTGTGTCGACACCGTCAATGGGTCTGTGTTTAAAATCCTTCAGGAGAATGGACTCTTTCCCCCCCCCCCCCCCACCTAAATGTTAAGTAATGGGTTAAGAGACATTGCAATTAGTTGTCTCATTTATGTTAAGTATCCATTAATTGACACTGATATGTAAAGGGGCTTCAGGTGGCCTCTGTCAGGTGGTGTGTTAAGAGTTTTCTGCAGAGGCTGTGGAAGGGAAATAAATGGTGTTAGGTAAAAAAGAACAAGAACTTTAGACTCTTCATTTCACAGCAACTAAAACGTCTAACAATTGGTAGCAGAGGATGGTTGCTGTGCAAATGTGAAGGTTTGAAAGATGCAACTTTTCCAGATCAAACCAAGGAGTGAGTGAGAAGGAAAAAAAAAAAGACACATGGCTGAACCCAGGATAAAGATGGCTGGATATGACTATCCTCCCTTATTTTCTGAAAGGGGATCGTACAACCAATGGAGAAGTGCAGTAGTTATGTGGACTAAAGTAACTGCTTTGGGAAAGAGAAAAACAAGGTATGGCATTGGCTCTTTCTCTACCATATGGCAGTAAAATCCAAAACAAAGTGCTTTCTGAGCTGGAATTGGAAGAGTTAGACTCAGAAGAAGGCCTGGAGACTTTATTACATTATATGGATAAGATTTATGAGAAAGATGACTTGTTAAGTGCGTATGAAGCATGGTCGGATTTTGATAAGTTCCGGAAAATGGAGGATATCTCCATGGAAGACTATATAATGGAATTTGGCAGACTATATAAAAGGCTGCAGAAGCACAATCTGGAATTTCCACAGTCTGTTGGCCTTTAAATTACTTGACTGTGCTAGAGTGAGCAACATGGATAGGCTCCTGGTTTTGACAGGAGTTCAGTTTACTGATAAGGATACCTTATTCGAACAGATGACAAAAGCTTTACAAAAGTTTCTGGGGAAACATTCGATTCTGATGGCTCTGATGACCCAAATAGATCAGCCTGCAATAAGGCAGAATATGGAAGGTACACTAGTAACAGGATGGCGAAATCGTATGGCTACGAACAGGGCTCAAGACTATAGACGGAGACCGAGACGAGGAAATTATGAAGACAGAAACCCAGTTAGAACCTACAATAGGAAGATGAACCCCAGAAATGCACGGGGCATGATAAATCGATGTTTTCGATGTGACTCTCAATACCATTATGCTTTCAACTGTCCAACTCATTATGATAAGAGTGTTTGAAGCGACACATGACATGGAAGAGTCAGAAGAGGAAAAAGATGACCAGAAAGAAGGCATTGTCCTATTGACAAGCAGTTTTACGCCGGTAATGAGGGTGTTGGTTGCAGAATCCTTCAATTGTGCTGTATTTGACAGTGGCTGCACATCTACTGTGTGTGGAATTGACTGGTTAACATGTTACCTGGACTCTTTGAATGCTGAAAATCGTAACAAGGTTAAGGAATTTGAAAGTTCCACAAGTTTCAGGTTTGGGGATGATAATACTCTGAAGTCACTGAAAAGAGTAGTGATCCCTTGCAATATTGCCGGAGTAAATCATTTCATTAGCACGGATGTTGTATCAAGTGAGATACCTTTGTTTCTGGGCAGACCATCGATGAAGAAAGCACACATGAAACTGGATATGGAACATGATAAGGCAACAGTTTTTGGAAAGACGGTGGACTTACAATTTACACAGTCGGGACACTATTGTATTCCATTACTGACAAATAATATTTCAAGTAGAGTAGTTAAGGATTTGTTAATGGCAGTTGAAAATGGGACTTTAGCTGATAAAAAGCTTGTTGTATTAAAACTGCATAGGCAATTTGCACATCCGTCTCCTCGGAGGCTGAAAAATGTATTAAAGGATGCAGGGGTAAGGGATGACGACTATACTAAACTGATAGAACAGGTTAGTGACCGCTGTGAAGTTTGTAGGAAGTACAGAAGGGCACCAGCACGACCTTTGGCCAGGGATTTTAACGACATTGTGGCCATGGACCTTAAGATCTGGGATAAAGCAAATAATATATTTATTTTGCATTTTGTAGATTTTGCAACCAGATTTAGTCAATCAACGATTGTACAAAGTAAAGAAAAGAGAGTAATTCTGGATCAAATCGTGGAAAAATGGATAGGGACAGGAATGGGTCCACCGGCAAAATTCCTTAGGAACAATGGGGGAGAATTTGCTAATGATGAGTTTAGGGATATGTGTGAAAACATGAATATCAGAGTTATGAATACGGCTGCAGAAAGCCCATTTAGTAATGGTGTCTGTGAAAGAAATCATGCTGTCATCGATGACATGCTTCGGAAAATTTTGGCAGATCGACCAAATTGCAGGCTAAATCCAGCTTTAGCATGGGCAGTACATGCAAAGAATTCATTGCAGATGGTTGGGGGCTATAGTCCTTATCAATTAGTGTTTGGTAGAAATCCTAAAATTCCGTCCATTTTGGATGACCGGCCTCCAGCTTGGGAGGGGACTACAATTAGCTCTGGTTTTGCTGAACATTTAAAAGTGTTACATAACAGTAGAAAAGCTTTTTTGGAAGCAGAAGTCTCTGAAAGAATTCGCAGAGCTTTAAGACATAACGTACAGCCATCAGATGCTGTTTTTCAGCAAGGAGACATGGTATACTATAAGAGAGACAATTCTAATGAATGGAAAGGCCCAGGGAAGATCATAGGCATAGATGGCAAAACAATTATTTTGCAACATGGTAATCAAACTGTTAGGGTCCATTCATCAAGGATAATGGGTACAGATTACAAATTTTCAAATTTAGACAGAGCAGACAGACATGACGAGGAACCAGAGTCATCTGGTACGCATGTGTTACAGAACTATGAGGACCAATTAACTGATATAGACAGGGTTTCTGTGGAGGAACACCACACTTTTGGTGAATTAAAACAGGCCATTTTTCCGAAAGGGCAACTGCCAAAAGTTGGTACAAAAGCGACATACTTGCCTGAAGGGTCCAGTCAATGGAAGGATGCAACTACATAAGAACATAAGAACTAGGAGCAGGAGTAGGCCATCTGGCCCCTCGAGCCTGCTCCGCCATTCAATGAGATCATGGCTGATCTTTTGTGGACTCAGCTCCACTTTCCGGCCCGAACACCATAACCCTTAATCCCTTTATTCTTCAAAAAACTATCTATCTTTATCTTACAAACATTTAATGAAGGTGCCTCTACTGATTCACTGGGCAAGGAATTCCATAGGTTCACAACCCTTTGGGTGAAGAAGTTCCTCCTAAACTCAGTCCTAAATCTACTTCCCCTCATTTTGAGGCTATGCCCCCTAGTTCTGCTTTCACCCGCCAGTGGAAACAACCTGCCCGCATCTATCCTATCGATTCCCTTCATAATCTTATATGTTTCTATAAGATCCCCCCTCATCCTTCTAAATTCCGAGTACAGTCCCAGTCTACTCAACCTCTCCTCGTAATCCAACCCCTTCAGCTCTGGGATTAACCTAGTGAATCTCCTCTGCACACCCTCCAGTGCCAGTACATCCTTTCTCAAGTAAGGAGACCAAAACTGAACACAATACTCCAGGTGTGGCCTCACTAACACCTTATACAATTGCAGCAGAACCTCCCTAGTCTTAAACTCCATCCCTCTAGCAATGAAGGACAAAATTCCATTTGCCTTCTTAATCCCCTGTTGCACCTGAAAACCAACTTTCTGCGACTCATGCACGAGCACACCCAGGTCTCTCTGCACAGCAGCATGTTTTAATATTTTATCATTTAAATAATAATCCCTTTTGCTGTTATTCCTACCAAAATGGATAACCTCACATTTGTCAACATTGTATTCCATCTGCCAGACCCTAGCCCATTCACTTAGCCTATCCAAATCCCTCTGCAGACTTCCAGTATCCTCTGCACTTTTTGCTTTACCACTTATCTTAGTGTCGTCTGCAAACTTGGACACATTGCCTTTGGTCCCCAACTCCAAATCATCTATGTAAATTGTGAACAGTTGTGGGCCCAACACTGATCCCTGAGGGACACCACTAGCTACTGATTGCCAACCAGAGAAACACCCATTAATCCCCACTCTTTGCTTTCTATTAATTAACCAATCTTCTATCCATGCTCCTACTTTCCCCTTAATGCCATGCATCTTTATCTTATGCAACAACCTTTTGTGTGGCACCTTGTCAAAGGCTTTCTGGAAATCCAGATATACCACATCCATTGGCTCCCTGTTATCTACCGCACTGTTAATGTCCTCAAAAAATTCCACTAAATTAGTTAGGCACGACCTGCCCTTTATTAGTAGAGCAGGGAAGGCCACTGGAAAGTATAAACATTGGTTGAATGTACAGCATTCAAGGGAAGGAGTCAAGACAATGGATTGGGAAAACGAAGTTCAAAAATGGAGGGCACAGAAACGCAGTGCCAGTTCAGATAGTACATCGGATAGTGAACAGGTCCGCAGGAAAAAGTCGAGAACTATTGAAAGGACATCCCACAGCAGAAGGGAATGATCAAGCAGTAGCAGTACAGAACGAGATACCAGGCGGGAGAGGGGGCGTAGTTTGTCAAGACCTCAGAACATGAGTAAGACTACGAATACTAATAGGAGTAGAAGCCCACATGCATGTGAGATTTTGGTGGCTTCAAATAAATTAGATGAAAAAGTTATTAAAGAAGCTAAACAGCTTTTTCCTCTTGGGGAACAATGGTAAATGTTGCCCACTTGTGTGGGAAACAAAGAAAATAAGGAGAGTGGTAAAAAGCACTTTGGCTGCTGAGACGTTAAGCCTTGTAGAGGCAGTGGATATGGCTTTTTATACAAGTATGATATTGACAGAAATTTTGGGATTAGGGGATTTGGGTAATATACCTATTGACTGTCACATTGACAATAAATCCCTGTGGGAAAATGTGCACTCTGCAAAAAGTGTCAATGAAAAGAGGTTACGGATAGACATCGCAAGTTTGAAGCAGATGTTGGACAGAGGGGAAATAACAAAAATTAAATGGGTCGACAGGAGCTATCAACTGTCAGACTGTTTTACGAAAAGGGGGACGAGTTCACAGAAACATTTGGATATTGTTAATGAATGTTTCTGTGACTTTTTTTTTCTTTCTCGTCCAAACAAAAAAAAAGGGGGGAGGGGACATCATGTGTGTGTTTTTGAGTTTCTTGAAATTTTGTTTTCACCTATTTTTTTTTTCTCCAAGGAAGGGGAGACTGTTAAGTAATGGGTTAAGAGACATTGCAATTAGTTGTCTCATTTATGTTAAGTATCCATTAATTGACACTGATATGTAAAGGGGCTTCAGGTGGCCTCTGTCAGGTGGTGTGTTAAGAGTTTTCTGCAGAGGCTGTGGAAGGGAAATAAATGGTGTTAGGTAAAAAAGAACAAGAACTTTAGACTCTTCATTTCACAGCAACTAAAACGTCTAACACTAAAACCCACCACCATCTGCACCCCAAACAAGTCGGTTCATGGCACAGGCTGATATGAGTTGGTTTACAGTGAGGCTAAGGGAACTGGACCTAATTAGTTTAACCAGCTGTGCATAGCGAGAAAGTGTCTGCGGCCAGCGTTGCCTGTGTTACGTAGTTATAATGCCAATGAAAACATTCCCAAACACACTGCTCCCGATCTGAATGGAGTGGGGGGGGGGGGGCACAACAAATATATCTTAGTTTGTAGCTTAGAAACAGCAGGGCCTCAGCAGTGTGCATCACTTTGACCAGTAAAGATGGCAGGGATTCTGAGAAAGCTGGTGATGTGTGTGGCCTGCAAGATGTGGGAGGTTTTGGATCCACATGGCAACCAGGACAATCCCATTCCCTTGAAGTGCCCGAGGGTAGGAGTCCTTGAACAGGATGTGGCTGATTTGGGTCAGTGACTCTCTCCACTGTGCACCATAGAAGGGGAACAGAGGTTTCTGGAACAGCCATACCAGACAGTGGTCACTCCACATTGTGGTAGGCAGGCAGGCAAGGAGAGGTGTAGGGATGGCGGGAGAGTGGGTGACCATCCGTCGAAAGGATGAGAGATGGCATGTCCAGGAAACCCAGGATTCCTTGAAGTTGTCCGCAAAGCCACCCAAGATGCCAAGGGAGAATATCAGACCAAGCTAGAGTCTCAGACTAGCGTTACAGACTCTCGGCAGTTGTGGCAAGGCCTAAACAACATAACGGGCTACAAAGCGAAGCCGAGCAGTATCTCCAGCAGCAGCGCACTCCTCCCCGATGAACTCAATACATTCTATGCTCGGTTTGAGCAGGAAACCAACAATCCGCTGTTGAGTGCCCCAGTAGCCCATAACACACCCATACCCATGATCACCGATTCCGAAGTCAGATCGGTCTTCCTGAAAGTGAACCCTCGGAAGGCGACGGGTACGGACGGGATCCGTGGTCGTAAACTCAGAGCCTGTGCGGACCAGTTGGCAGATGTGTACGCGGACATCTTTAACCTGTTCCTACCCCGCTCCGAGGTCCCCACCTGCTTCAAGAAGACCATCATACCGGTGCCAATGAAGAACCAGGCAACATGCCTCAATGATTACTGTCCGGTGGCCCTGACTTCAGTCGTAATTAAGAGCTTCGAGCCACAGCAGATGCCATCTCCCTGGCCCTACGCACATCCCTAGAGCATCTCGACAACAAGGACTCCTACATCAGACTCCCATTTATTGGCTACAGTTCCGCCTTCAACACCATAAATCCAGCCAAGCTCATAATTAAAGCTCCAAAACCTAGGACTTGGCTCCTCACTCTGCAACTGGATCCTTGACTTTCTGACCCACAGACCACAATCAGTAAGAAAAACAACACCTCCTCCACAATATTCCTCAATACCGGAGCCTGCAAGCCTGCGTACTTAGCCCCCTGAACAGGTGCCGAAATGTGGTGACTAGGGCTTTTCACAGGAACTTCATTGAAGCCTACTTGTGCCAATTAGCAATTATTA
Organism: Scyliorhinus torazame; assembly: GCF_047496885.1. Classification (NCBI taxonomy): domain Eukaryota; kingdom Metazoa; phylum Chordata; class Chondrichthyes; order Carcharhiniformes; family Scyliorhinidae; genus Scyliorhinus; species Scyliorhinus torazame. The sequence continues at coordinate 300,878,460 of NC_092711.1, read as the reverse complement.
TTATTACTATACTCCCTGTACACACACGACTGCGTGGCAAAATGTGGTTCCAACTCCATCTACAAGTTTGCTCATGAAACGACCATTGTGGACCAGATCTCGAATAACGACGAGTCAGAATACAGGAGGGAGATAGAGAACCTAGTGGAGTGGTGCAGCGGAAACACTCTATCCCTCAATGCCAGCAAAACTAAAGAGCTGGTCATTGACTTCAGGAAGCAAAGTACTGTACACATCCCTGTCAGCATCAACGGGGCCGAGGTGAATATGGTTAGCAGCTTCAAATTCCTAGGGGTACATATCTCAAAAAAATCTGTCCTGGTCCACCCACGTCGATGCTACCACCAGGAAAGCACAACAGCGCCTATACTTCCTCAGGAAACTAAGGAAATTCGGCATGTCCACGTTAACTCTTACCAACTTAACAGATGCACCGTAGAAAGCATCCTATTTGGCTGCATCACAACCTGGTATGGCAACTGCTCGGCTCAAGACCGCAAGAAACTTCAGAGAGTCGTGAACACCGTCCTGTCCATCACACAAACCTGCCTCCCATCCATTGACTCCATCTACACCTCCCGCTGCCTGGGGAAAGCGGTCAGCATAATCAAAGACCCCTCCCACCCAGCTTGCTCACTCTTCCAACTTCTTCCATCGGGCAGGAGATACCAAAGTCTGAGAACACGCTCGAACAGACTCAAAAAACATCTTCTTCCCCGCTGTTACCAGACTCCTAAACGACCCTCTTATGGACTGACCTCATTAACACTACACCCCTGTATGCTTCATCCGATGCCAGTGCTTATGTAGTTACATTGTATACCTTGTGTTGCCCTATTATGTATTTTCTTTTATTTCCTTTTCTTCTCATGTACTTAATGATATGTTGAGCTGCTCGCAGAAAAATACTTTTCACTGTACCTCGGTACACCTGACTATAAACAAATCCAATCCAACAGGTATGAAACTTTAGATGTCTTATGAAATGAGTAACACGACTGAGTCAGGGGTAGATGACTCGAGGGAAAACAACAGTACGTTGCCCAAGGTTATTCTGGGAAAAGAGAGGGAAGATGGTAGGCAGATTAGATAGGTGGCAGTAGTGTGTGACTCACCAGTTTGAGGGATAGACGGTCTAGTTTGCAGCTGAGATTGTGAGTATGGTGTTGCCTCTTGGGTGCAAGCGTCTGGGACATAATGGATCGGCTGGACAAACTTCTGGAAAGGGAGGGTGAACAACCAGAGGTTATGGTTCATGTGGGAACCAACAACATAGGGAGGGACAGTTTCAACGCCTTGCAGGACCAGTTTGAGGAGTTAGGGAGTGGGTTGAAACACGGGACCTCCATGGTAGTAATCTCAGAAATACCACCTGTGCCAAGAGTTTCACCGTTTTGGCAAAGGCAGATCGGGGAGATAAATGCGTGGCTTGACGGATGGTGCAGAAGGGAGGGGTGTAGATTTTTGGGACATTGGGATCACTTTTGGGAAAGGAGACAGCTGTTTAGAAGAGATGGGCTTCACCTGTGCTGAAATGGGACTAATTTCCTGGCTGAGAGAGTAAATAGTGTAGTGGGGGTGCATTTAAACTTGTAACATAGGTGTGGGGGGAGGGGGTGTTGACTAATGGGCCTAGTTCTAGAAGTAGTATTGAGGGCAAAGGAGAGAAGAGGGGGAATGCTTGAGCAAACAAAGAAATGGTCACCTTCCAGGTTTGATTCCGGCCTCGGGTTACTGTCTGTGCAGAGTTTGCACGTTCTTCCCGTATCTGTGTGGATTTCCTCCGGGTGCTCCGGTTTCCTCCCACAGTCCAAAGCTGTGCAGGTTAGCTGGATTGGCCATGCTAAATTGCCCTTAGTGTCTAATGGTTAGGTGGGGGCCACAAGAATAGTGCGGGTGATTGGGCCAGGGTGATGTGCTTTTTCGGAAGTCGGTGTAGACTCGATGGGCAGACTTGGCCTCCGGCACTGTCGGGATTCTAAGGTTTTCAATAGAATCAGGATAGGTAAAAGGGGAGGAGTCAGAGATAGTCTTGGTCAAAGATAGTGGGATGGATACTCCTGTCTCCGACGGTGAAATCGCGTTCGGCAATTGGCCGGAAAATCCCTGTTGGCGGCGATATCGGGGTGGCGCTGTTTTTGCGATGCTCCGCCTCCTCCAAAAGGGAGTTCTCTAGGAGTACGTCGCATGCTGTCGGGACGGCCTCAGGACGTTACCTGAGGCCCTTCCCCGATGCTCCACCCCGATGGGCCGTGTTCCTGACAGCGTGGGGCGCGTGTGCTATTTTATTTCGGGAAACCGGTGTGGTGGCTGCAGACTGAGTCCAGCACCGCCACAGTCGGGGGGGGGGGAGCAATCTGCAGGCAGGGGGGTCTTTGGCAGGGGTTGGGTGCACTGGTGCGGGGTGGTCTGGGGGTGGCGAGCCTGGCCACAGGGGGGTACTATTTGGCAGGCCGTGTCCGCGCGCGGCTGGCGCCATGTTTGCTGCTGTGCGCATGCGCAGCCACGGACCCGGCAATTCTCCGGCCTTATCCGCAGTTGGAGCTGGGGGCTCTACGCTGCCTGCCTGCTAGGGCGCCCCCCCCCCCCACCAGACGGGGGATCGGTGCAGCTTTTGCGATGTTTTTTCGGGCATAAAACGCCACTGTTCCCATGCTGGCGTAAGCACATAGTCGCCCAAATGGAGGATCCAGCCCAGTATCATAACCCTTGAACGCGCGGCTGTTCCAGAATTAAAATCAATATGGTTGGAGGTGAGAAATGAGAAGTGACCTTGTTTGATATTTACTGTAGACCTCCAAATAGTGGGAAGGAAGGGGAAGGGTCGCATTTGTAGGCAGATTATAGAAATGTGCAGGACAAATTGGGTTGTTTTAGTTGGGAATTTCGATTACCCTAAGGTAGACTGGGAGAAGGGTAGAGTGTAGGGCACAGAAGGGGAGAAATTCCTGCAGTGTGCGTTCACGTCCTCGAGTCCACTCAGCGGGTCAGGCACCGCATTCTCCTGCCCTGCATGGTCCCTGGACCTGGAATCACATTGGCGGGATTTACGACAGGTGTCACCAAATGTGAGCTTGACGTGGTGGACCTCGCAGTGGCCCAACGGAGTAACTCCTTTCGAGGCTTCTCGCGAGATTCAACGGCCTCGTCGCCTTATCAAGTCGGGCGCGACAAGGCCATTAAATTGCATCCTCTTGTTTCCACTAGTTGGTAAGTCAGTGACAAGGGGTCACAGTTTCAAGGTGGTCAGCAAGAGAGCCATGAGTGAGACGAGGAGAAATGTCTTTACTCAGAGAGTTGTTGGGGTTTGGAATGTGCTGCTTAGGAGAGTGGTGGAGGCAGATTCTGTAGGAGGTTTCAAAAGAGCTGGATATATATTTGAAAGTGATGAATTTAGAGGGCTACGAAGATCGGGTTGGGGAATGCGACTAGGTAGCTTGCCCTTCTGTGCTGTACAATTCTATGATTCCAGTTTCACAGGTTCCAGTAACTCCCGCGCATCTCCTCCAAGGGATCATAACTAAGCTCAGGTGATGAACATCAGACTGTTCAATCCCAACATCTGTAAACACGCACGTTCAACAGGAGTCACTGAACACATATCAGTGGGCGGAGGTCACCTCTCCACCTCACCTCACACCTCACACCTTACCTTCTTTATGATATCCCCAAGTGTTTTGCAGCTGATTTCTTTGAAATGTAGTCACTTATTGTATTTGTTAATTTTACGGTCATAGAATGGTCATGGCATGGAAGAAAGCCCCTTGTGTCTTTGGCTTTCAACAAGAGCAGCGCTCTGTGTCTCACTCCACCACCCTTTCCCTGTAACCCTCCAATTATTTTCTTTTCAGATAATTATCCAATTCCCTTTTGAACGCCACAATTGAATCTGCTTCCACCACACCCTCCGGCAGCGATTTCCAGGGGTGCGATTCTCCGATGCCGCGCCGTTTGGGAGAATCGCCTGGGGCGCCATTTTTTTCATGCGACGCCGGTCCGGCGCCCTCCCGCGATTCACCCAAGCGGCAAGATCGGCACTATCGACTTCTGCGCGGCGCAGGCCGGAGAATCGCCCAAGGCACCCAAAATGGCGATTCTCCGCAATCCCCGCTATTCTCCGGCCCGGATGGGCCGAGCGGCCTGCCCAATACGACGGGTTCCCACTGGCGCCATCCACACCTGGTCGCTGCCGGCGGGAACAGCGCGGGAATGCTGGGGGGATGGCCTGTGGGGGGAGGAAGGGGGGTTCCTGCATCGGGGGGGCCTCAAATGGGGTCTCTGAAGGAGGACCTCCTTTCCTCCCCGCCCCGCAAGATCCATCCGACATCTTCTTGCGGGGCAGCCTCGGGCAGGACGGCAACCGCGCATGCGCGGGTGACGGCAGTTATGCGGCGCCGGCTTTAAGGCGGCGCCAATGCCCGGTGCGAGCTGACGATGCTGCTTTTGCGACACGCCCCCCAAGTTCCTCGCGGCCCCGCTCCTAGCCCATTTTCGGGCCTTGAATCGATCGCGATCGGGGCCGTTTCGCGCCGTCGTGAAACTCGACGCCGTTCACGACGGCGTGGGCACTTAGTCGCAGGAGCGGAGAATCGCGCCCCAGACCTCAACACAATGATTTGTTGTGATCTTTTGAAATTTGGCATTCTTGTGTTTGTCCCGATGTGCTTAAGATGAAAAGCTTCAGCAAATCTCTCCGTTTTCAGCAATATTTTTTTTAAAATAAGTTTTTCTTTATGTTGCCGTTGCTTCTTCGGCCGAACATCTGAAATTGGTGTCGTCTGGTTCTTGATCCTTTCTCCAATGGGAAGGTTCTTTTCCCTATCTACTCTGTCCAGACCCCTGATCATTTTGAACACCTCTATCAATTTGCTTCTCAATCTTCCCTTTTCCAAGGAGAATAGTCCCATTTCTCCAATCTATCTACGTGAATGAAATCATTCCTGGAACCATTCGTAATTTGGGAGACACTGTAGCCAATCAGCACATGAAGTGCAACGGGATGGTGATGGGATGATCCAGTTGATTCTTGTTAAGGATCCAGTTGAGTATCTTGGGAAAAGCTCCCCTGATCTTCCTCGAAATAGGGCCTCCATTGTATCCACCAGACGGGGCCCTGTTTTAACGTCTCGTTGAAGGATGTAGCAGCTACTCATTGCCGCACTGGAGAGTCAGCCTCAAGGCTCTGGAGTGGGGTTGGAACCCATCGCCTCCTGACTTGGAGACGAGCACATTACTCACTTGAGCCCTGACCGACACAATGGCCTTGTTCACCTCTATCATTCAGTATCAGGTTATTGTTTTCATCTGTATGCCTCTCTCAAAGAAAAGGAGAGTAACTCCTACCTCCCCCCTCTGTTTATCACCTCGCCCAAGCTATGTGAGCAGAAAGAGTCATTGTGGAAGGGGTGGTGCTGTAATAAATCCAGTAATGTACTGGAATGAGCCAACAAGTTTTATCAAAAATGCCTCTTTGCAATCCAATATTAACAGCCCATTAAAACCTAAAGTAGGTCTGCTTGCGGCATCCTGGCTGGGCCTGTGCACTCCGATGGAAACATAGTGCACCTGGCTTTAGCTCAAATAACCATCTTAAGAGAAAGCATGCGAGTGTGCTGGTGACAGAACCATGATTGATTCCCAGAATGTGTCTCGAATGTGGAATGTTGGCCTGTAACACATACATTTAAAAAAAAAAAGAAAGATTCTGCTTTGTATAATCAAGACGAGACGACACAGAAGAACCCCTTCTGCAGATTGGGGGCTGCTGACGGCACTCGCTAATGGAAGAGTTGGAAAAGTGCATTGAATAGTTTGCATCCAGTCCCGTCGTGTTTTTTTTGCATTGCAAGACTGGAAAGTAACTATTGCTAGTTTTCTGCCTGAAATCTGTTTTATCTGCAATCTATATCCGTCCTCTCCAAATGCAGAAACAGAACTATTGAACATGCTTGAGGTTATGTCCTCATTTGATGTGAAATCTGCGTTTAGAGCCTTGCTTATTCATAGTTTGTCGTTGTGATTACAAGTTTCAACAAGAGAAGTCTGCGGAGACTTGGACAGACTCGAGTCAACTTTCTATGTAGGCCAATGCCGAGCAACCCTACGCTGTGGTGTTAATTCATTAAAGCTGGCTGATTTCTGTTTACAATTGCCCGGTTTAAGATTCCAGACCGTTTTCTGCTGAGGCTGGTGTGCATTACATTATGTTATAACACGAATGTAAGTGTTAGTGTGAAGCAGTAGCAGTCACTGCAAGACTGGACAGTGTGTGTTTGAGTGTCAGAAGTGAAAGCATTTGAGTGAGGCTTCAAGTCAAAGACTTGCTCGCTTCTTCGGATGGTGCAAAAGGCACCAGGTCGCTTTGGAAACAAGCAGGTGAGTTTTTCTTTGCCCACTGCCGGTGAGATCAGCATTTGTTGCCCAGCCCCAGTTGTACTTGAGAAGGTGGTGGTGAGCCGCCGCCTTAATCTACTGCAGTGCTGTGGTGCAGGTGTACCCACAGTGTTGTTCGGGAGGGAGTTCCAGCATTTTGACCAGGTGACATTGAAGGAACGATGATACATTTCCAAGACAGGATGGTGCGTAACTTGGGTGGGGAAATTCCAGGTGATGGGGTTCCTCGGTATCTGCTTTACTTGTCCTTCTAGATGGCAGTGGTCTTGGGTTCAGAAGGTGCCTAAGGAACCTTGGTGAGTTCCTGCAGTACATATTCTAGATGGTACACACGGCTGCCACTATTTGTCAGTGGGGGAAGGAGTGAATATTTGTGGTAGGCATGCCAATCAAGTGGGCTGCTTTGACCTGGATGGTGATGAGCTTCTGAATGTTGTTGGAGCTACACTCATCCAGTCAAGTGGAGAATATTTCATTGCCATCATGACTTGTACCTCGTAGATGATGGACAGGCTTTGGGGGGTCAGGAGGTGAGTTACACGCCGCAGGATTCCTTGCCTTTAACCTGCTCTGGTCGCCAAAGTATTTCTATAGCTTGTCCAGTTCAGTTTCTGGTGATGGTATCCCCCAGGATGTTGATGGTGGGGAATTCACCAATGGTAATGCCATTGAATGACATGGGGCAATGGTTAGATCATCTTGTTGGAAATGGTCATTGCCTGGTGTGAATGTTACTTGCCACTTGTCAGCCCAAGTCTGGATATTGTCACGGTCTTGCTGCATTTGGACATGAACTGCTTCATGCTCTGAGGAATCGTGAATGGTGCTGAACATTGTGCAGTCAGACAAACTTAGAAACATAGAAAATAGAAGCAGGAGGAGGCCACTTGGCCCTTCGGGCCTGCTAAGCCATTCATCATGATCGTGGCTGATCATTAAGTTCAATACCCTATGCCCGCCTCTCCTCGCCCCACCCCCACCATGTCTCTTGAACCCTTTAACCTCAAGAGCTGTGTCTTTTTTTTAAATTTGCTTTTATTCAACATTTTCCAATAATTTTTACAAACCACTACAAAAAGAAAACAACAAAAAGCATAGTAATAATTAAGAAAACAACTTAACAAATTAGCTAAAGAAGGTGGGGTATCTGCCCTTTACGAATAAAATCTATCCACCCCCCCCCCCCCCCCTCTGGTTTGCTGCTGCTGCTGACCTCCACTTAACGTTCTGCGAGAAAGTCAAGGAATGGTTGCCACCGCCTGGAGAACCCCCGCAAGGACCCTCGCAAGGCAAACGTTATCCTCTCCAACCTGAGAAATCTCGCCATGTCACTGACCCAAGCCTCTTTCTTGGGGGTTTTGCGTCCCTCCACATTAACAAGAGCCACCTCCAGGCTACCAAGGAGGCAAAGACCAGAACTCCGGCCTCTTTCGACTCCTGCACACCCGGTTCGTCAGACACCCCAAATATCGCTATCCCCCAGCTCGGTTTTACCCGAGTGTCCAAGACCTTGGACATAGCCTTTGCAAAGGCTTTCCAAAATTCTGTAAGTGCCGGGTATGTCCAAAACATATGGGCATGGTTTGCTGGGCCCCCTGAACACCTCACACACCTGTCCTCTACCCCAAAGAACTTACTCATTCTCGCCCCTGTCATATGCGCCCGTTGCACTACTTTAAACTGAATCAGGCTCAGCCTGGCGCAAGATGAGGAGGAATTGACCCTGCCCAGGGCGTCAGCCCACAGGCCCTCCTCCAGCTCCTCACCCAGCCCCTCCTCCCACATGTCCTTCAGCTCTTCCACTGAGGCCTCCTCCGCCTCCTGCAGCTCCTGGTATATGTCCGATACTTTGCCTTCCCCCACCCACACGCCCGAGACCACCCTATCCTGTATCCTCCGGGCAGGTAACAATGGAAATTTCACGAATGCCCGAACCTGCATGTACCTAAAGGTATTCCCTGGGGGCAACCCAAATTTCTCCTCCAGAACCCTCAGACTAGCAAAAGTCCCATCGATAAACAAGTCCCCCACCCAAGAGCTATATCTAATTCCTTCTTGAAATTACACAATGTTTTGGCCTCAACTATTTTCTGTGGTAGCGAATTCCACAAATTCACCACTGACTGGTGAAGAAGTTTCTTCTCACCTCAGTCCTAAAAGGCTTACCCCTTATCCTCAAACTATGACCCATAGTTCTGGACTCCCACACCAACGGGAACATTCTTTCTGAATCTACCCTGTCTAATCCTGTTAGAATTGTATAAGTTTCTTTGAGATCCCCTCTCGCACTTCTAAACTCCAATGAATATAATCCTAACCAACTTAGTCTCTCATCAAATGACAGTCCCGCCATCCCAGGAATCAGCCTGGTAAACCTTCGCTGCACTCCCTCCATAGCAAGAACATCCTTCCTCAGATAAGGACACCAAAACTCCAGGTGTGACCTCACCAATGCCCCTATACAATTGCAATAAAACATCTCTGTTTGTTTACTCAAGTCCTCTCACTATGAAGGCCAACAAACCATTTGCCTTCTTTACTGCCTGCTGTATCTGCACGCTTACTTTCAGCGACTGATCCACAAGAACTCCTGCTGTGATGTCCTGGAGCTGAGATGATGTTTTAAAAAAATGTATTTTATTACAAATATGTATCAAAACAGGTTACAGCGAATAAACACCCCGGGAAACATACTTCCCAACAATCAACTATACAGTCTGTACAGAATTTTCCCCTTTTTCACCCCCCACCTCCCCCGCGGCAAACAGCCCCTCAAACATCGGCACAAACATCTCCACCTTTCCACAAATCCCCCTGAGGAGCCCTTTAACTCATACTTTATCTTCTCTAATCGCAGGAAGTCGTACAGGTCACCCAACCAAGCCCCTACCCCCGGTGGCGATGCCGACCGCCACTCCAGCAAAATTCACCGCCGTGCAATCAGAGAGGCGAAGGCCATGACATCGTCCTCTCCATGAGCTCCGGCTTCTCTGAAACCCCAAATATCGCCACCAAAGGGTCCGGGTCCACCTCCTCCTCCACTATCCTGGCTAAAACCGCGAACTCTCCCGCCCAGAATCTTCCCAATTTTTCGCAACCTGTGCGAGTGATTTGGAGCTGAGATGATTGACCTCCAACCATCACAACCATCTTCCTTTGTGCCAGGAATGACTCCAACCAGCGGAGAGTTTTGTCCCTGATTCCCATTGGCTCCAATGTAGCTCGGGTTCCTTGATGCCATACTCGGTCAAATGCTGCCTTGATGTCATGGGCAGTCACTCTCATCTCACCTTTGGATTCCGGTCTTTCTTGCCCATGTTTGAACCAAGACTGTAATAAGGTCAGGAGCTGAGTGACCCTGGTGGAACTCAAACTGAGTGTCCGTGAGCAGGTTATTGCTGAGTAATTGCCGTTTGATAGCACTGTTAATGACACCTTCCTTTACTTCACTGATGATCAAAGGTAGGCTGATGGGGCAGTAATTGGCTCGGTTGAATTTGTCAACTGGGCCAATTACCTGGGCAATTTTCCAGATTGCCAGGTAAATGCCAGTGTTGTAGCTGTACTGGAACAGCTTGGCTAGGGGCATGGCAAGTTCTGCAACACAAGCCTTCAGAACTATTGCCAGAATATTGTCCTGGCCAAAATAGCCTTTGCAGTATCCAGTGCCTTCAGCTGTTTCTTGATATCACATGGAGTGAATCGAATTGGCCGAAGACTGGATCATCCACTCGACACTTCTGGCTGAAGATTGTTGCAAATGTTTGTGCAGCTATGCAGGGCTCCTCCATCATTGAGGATGGGATGTGTGTGGAGCTGCCTCCTCCAGTGTGTTGCCCACCATTCACGGCTGGATGTGGCAGGACTGCAGAGCTTGGATCTAATCCTTGGTTCTTGGATTGCTTATTTCTGTCTAACACTTGGCTGCTTTTGCTGGTTGGCAGGTAGTCCTGTGTTGTAGCTTCAGGTTGACATCTCATTTTTAGGTATGCCTCGAGTTACTTCTGACCTGCCCTCCTGCTCTCGTCATTGAACCAGGGTTGATTCCCTGGGTTGGTGGTAATGTTAGTATAGGGGACATGCTGAGCCAAGAGGTCACAGATATTGTAGTTGAGTACATGGATGTTTGAATTGCTTGATCTGTTTGAAGTCTATCCCATTTAGCATGGTGGCCGTGCCACATAACACAATACAGAGTATCCTCAATGTGACAAAGACTGTGCAGTGGTCACTTCTACCGATACTGTCATGGACAGATGCATCTGCAGCAGACAGTTGGTGAGAATGAGGTCCAGCATGTTTTCCCCTCTTGTTGGTTCCACTACCTGCCCCAGTCCCAGTCTAGTAGCTATGTCCTTTAGGACTCAGCCAGCTTGGTCTGTGGTGGTACTACCGAGTAACTCGAGCTGATGGATATTGAAGTCCTCTACCCAGAGCACATTCTACGCTCTTGGCACCCTCAGTGCTTCCTCCAAGTGGTGTTCAATATGGAGGAGTACTGATCCATCATGGTGGACGGTATGAGGTAATCGGCACGAGGTTTCCATGCCCATGTTTGACCGTGTGCGATGAAACTTCATGGAGCCCAGAGTTGACGTTGAGGACTTCCAGGGCAACTCTCTCCCGACTATATACAACAGTGTCATCACCTAGAATCATATTCATAGATTTTTTTTTTCATAGGATTTACAGTGCAGAAGGAGGCCATTTGGCCCATCGAGTCTGCACCGGCTCTTGGAAAGATCACCCCACCCAAGCCCAGACCCCCACCCTATCCCCATAACCCAGTAACCCCACCCAACACTATGGGCAATTTATCATGGCCAATCCACCTAACCTGCACATCTTTGGACTGTGGGAGGAATCTGGAGCACCCGGAGGAAACCCATGCACACACTAGGAGAACGTGCAGACTCCGCACAGACAGTGACCCAAGCCGGAATCGAACCTGGGACCCTGGAGCTGTGAAGCAATTGTGCTATCCACAATGCTACCGTGCTGCCAGTTACAGCACAGAAAGAGGCCATTTGACCCATCTTGGCCATACCAGCCCTAGGACACCCAGGTACCCTTTCTAAACCCACCTTTCTCCAGTCCAGAGCCTTGAGCTTACAGTACTTAAGGTGCAGATCCAGGTACCTTTAAAAAGATCTCTGCCTCCAGCACTAACCCGGGCAGTGAATTCCAGACTCCCACTACCTCTGGGTTAAAAGGTTTTTCATCATGTCCCCTCTACACCTTCTGCCACGTGTCTTGAATCTATGTACCCTGGTTCTAGAATTCTCCACCAGGGGAAATAATTTTAATCTCTGTTGGGTCTGTCCTGCTGATGGAATAGCATTGGTGATGGCGGTGTTTGTGAAAATGTCAGTAAGGTATGATTCCTTGATTATGACTATGTCAGGCTGTTACGTGATAAGTCTGTGAGACAGCTCTCTCAATTCTGACACAAGCCCCCAGACGTTAGTGAGGAGGATGTTGTTGGGTCGATAGGGCTGGGTTTACCGTTGTCCAATGCCTGGGTCAATGCCGGGTGGTCTGTCCAGCTTCTTTCCTCTGGCTTTGTATTGGTTAAATACAGCTTGGCTTGCTAGGCCATGTAGTCAACCACATTGCTGTGAGTCCGGAGTCACATGTAGGTCAGACCAGGTAAGGACGGCAGGTATTCTTCCCTAAGGGGCAGCATGGTAGCACAGTGGCTAGCACTATTGCTTCACAACTTCAGGGTCCCAGGTTCGATTCCCGGCTTGGAAATCTCCGTCTGTGCGGAGTCTGCACGTTCTCCCCGTGTGTGCGTGGGCTTCCCCCGGGTGCTCTGGTTTCCCCCCACAGTCCAAAGATGGGCAGTTTAGGTGGATTGGCCATGCTAAATTGCCCTTAGTGTCCGGAAAGGTTAGGTGGGGTTACTGGGTTATGGGGATAGGGTGAAGGTGTGGGCTTAAGTAGGGTGCTCTTTCCAAGGGCTGGTGCAGACTCGATGGGCCGAATGGCCTCCTTCTGCACTGTAAATTCTATGAAATCTATGAAATTTAAGGGGATTAGTGAACCAGTTGGCTTTTTACAACAATCGATTCATGGTCATCCCAGATGATTTAAAAAAAAAAAAAAAAAAAAAATTTTAGAGTACCCAATTATTTTTTCCAATTAAGGGGCAATTTAGTGTGGCCAATCCACCTATCCTGCACATCTTTTGGGTTGTGGGGGTGAAACCCACGCAAACACTGGGAGAATGTGCAAACTCCACACGGACAGTGACCCAGGGCCGGGATTCGAACCCGGATCCTCAGCACCGTAGGCAGCAATGCTAACCACTGTGCCACCGTGCTGCCCTTTATTGATTTTAAATTCTACAATCAGGCGTGGATTGCTCTGGTTCTCTGGATTACTAGTCCAGCGACAATACCACTGTGCCACCACCTCCCATATTGTTGTCCGTGTCACAGTGTATAATCCTCCCTGAACTCGTACCAAAAGCAGATTTTCTTGTTGCGTTTTGTGGGATCTTGCTGTGTGGAAATTGGCTGTTGTTTAAAAGTTGGTCATGAAATGCTTTAAAGCGCCCCGTGGATGTAGTAGGCTGTGTTCCAGCACATTTCTGGGTCCTTCCCTTTTTGTTACTTTGATCACTTCGAGAATGTTCTGTATGATGCTAGTTATGTCTGTCTGCAGACAGTAACTGCTTTTATCATCACTGAACCCTATGCTGCCACTCAACCAGTGCTGAAAAGACTCTTTTCCACACCCAAAGTCCAGATTAGAGGGGCTGAATGGCTTACTCCAGTTCCAATGTCCCAGCTTTGACGTTGATCACAGCTGGTGATGTTTTGTGAAAAATGGCATTGGTTAGGGAAGCTGGACGTCTAGGTCTTCATTGCTATACAATGATCCAAGCTAGAAAGAGTCATAATTTGAGGATAGAGTTCTCCAGTCACACAAGCTGCCAGCTCGCATTGTTCAGGCTAATGATTAGGAATCCTGGACTATACCAGGCAATTCCATCCTTGTGAGAGGAGATGGTGGGGAGATATTAATATGTTACGGGAGAATCTTACCTGAGTTAACCAACTATTGTCTCTCTGCTTCTGATTTCCAGATCTACATCACGCCGAATGCAAAACCAGAGCAAAGTATGTAACCCAGTCTTTTTTGTTTACTTTTGACCATTTTGAAATTCTGCACTGGAGATTAAATCATGAGACTAATCGTGAATCCTCACTGGTTTTAATTCTTTTCTTGCACAGTGCAACTGAATGAACTTGGCTTAAAGTTTGTGAAGAGATGTATTAATGCTGTGGAGACCAAAGGTGGGAAAATGAGCATTTTGTTCCCATTATTAATAAACCCCAATCGAATGTCAAGCCCGTGTTAGAATGTGAAAGGAGCCCATTGTGCAGATTTTTCCTGTCCCTCGCATAGGTCCTCAACCAACCCAACACTAACCCACTGCATCACCCACTTAACTCGCTCCAAGAGCTAGATTTATACCAGGCTTGAGCATGAATCCTCCAATCCTGCTTCCTACCATTCCATTCCTCCATTAAAGAATTGTTATATTACGATGTGTAATATATATATATATATTACTCTTTTTATCTAGCTGAGTTGTTGAAATATAGCCGTAATCTTCCAATGATTAAAAAGTAATTTATTGAGTAATATAAAATAATCTTGTGAGTTCTTTTTACTTAATACTGAACCAGTAAAACAAACAAACAACTGTAGAATAAACTTATTAAATTATATGATATAATACTCTGATAACTAATAACTTCTTCTTTCCAGCTTTCTCACTTCCCTTCTCTCTGCAATCCTGACACACATTCCTGTAGGAAAGAGCGGGAAAACATTTATATAGGTCCTAATAGTGTGGCCATCTAGTGTTCAATTGCCTGTACATGCTTAACATAGCCTGATCATGTATTGCTTCATACAGAGATCATGTATTGCTTCATACAGAGATCACTACAAGAATAAGCTTCCTTTTTATCTTGGTGAATACAATTATCTCATCTGAGGGATTAAAGTTGTGAAAAAGGATACTGATTTTTAATGTTCAGCCCTATCTTAATGAAACATTGAATTTGGATTTGCTCTTTACAGGAATCACCACAGAAGGTGTTTACAGAACTGTCGGCAGCAATCTCCAAGTCCAGAAGCTACTATCTCAGTATTTCGGTGAGAACGCAATTTAACAAGAAAGTTGCTGCCCGTTGACGCTCACTCACTTGTCATTACTGCACCTCCTGTTCTGGGGAATTGGACTGGGCTGGGTACCATCTACACCCCAGTGTCGGGAACTGGCAATACACCGATCTTTGGGATTTTATCTCCGATGTCCTGTGGTGGGGATGGGGTGTGGAGGGTGTCGGGTTTGGCTGCCTCTCGTACACTTGGCCACTCACGCTGCTTCTGTTAAAAGTTCCAAGGTGATGAATTTTCCCGATTTCTTTTTTCTCCGAGCCACATAAGTGGTTGGAGGAGCCTGAGGTGATTGGTGAACTTTACAATTCAAATTCTCCAACACTCTCAGTCTGGCCTTTGGCAGGGGCTGGAGTGTTATTCAAAAAACAAATCTTAACGTTAATTAATTCCAGTTCTATTCCCTTTTCTCTTATTCACTGTTTTGTTATGATCCGCATTTATATTTTAAAAAAAAAAGGTGAGGTGGGGCCACGTCTGAGAATTTGCAAGGAAAACCTGATGAAGAAGGTCTGGACTCTAGGCAGGAATGATGCATTCTGCTGCAGTGTATTAAAGACGGTGCAATCCTTGCATTTATGTTGCGATTTTGTCATTTAAGTATGAAACCTCCTGACGTGTTTTAGCAGGAAGAATTTGACACCGAACCAGATTAGGAGATATTACTACAGGTACTTGGTCATAAAGGGTACATTTCGAGGAATAAAGAGAGGTGAAGAGGTTTTGGGAAGGAGTTCCGGAGCTTAGGACTTTGACAATTAATAATCGTTATTATTGTCACAAGTATGCTTACATTAACACTGCAATGAAGTTACTGTGAAAAGCCCCGAGCCACCATATTCCGGCGCCTGTTCGGGTACACAGAGGGAGAATTCAGAATGTCCAATTCACCTAACAGCACGTCTTTCGGGACTTGTGGGAGGAAACTGGAGCACCGGAGGAAATCCACACAGACACAGGGAGAACGTGCAGACTCCGCACAGACAGTGACCCAAGCTGGGAATCGAACCTGGGACCCTTGCGATGTGAAGCTACAGTGCTAACCACTGTGCTACCGTGCCGCCCACTGTGCTACCGTGCCATAATGACACAGGCGCCATTGGCAGACAGATGAAAACCTACCTTGTGTTGAAGTAGGTTTTGATTGTCGTACATTCATTTAAAAAGAAATTGGTTCCTAATATTGCCACGCCAGTCCACAACCTACACATTAAAGGATTCCAACAATTTCAGGACATTCAGCAAGTCAGTTTGTTCACTGAAATAATCAATAATATTTAAAACAGTACCAAATTTAAAAAAAAAAATATTCCTGCGATGTGGGCGCCGCTTGTGAGGCCGGTATTTGTTGTCCATCCCTTATATCCCTTGAACTGAATGGCTTACTCGGTCATTTCAGAGGGAACTTAAGAGTCAATCATACTGCTGTGGATCTGAAGTCCTGTGTAGACTGAGTGAAGATGACAGATTTCATTCCCTAAATGGAAACCAGATGGATGTTTACAACAGTTGGTTGATAGTTGCCATGGTCACCATTACTGAGACGAGCTTTATATTCCAGATTTATTAACTGAATTAAAATTTCACCAGCTGCGGTTATGGGATTTGAACCCAGTGCATTACCAGTCCAGGGACATTACCGCCACATCATCATCTCCCCCTAATATATAATCCAAGGTGCGGCGATGAAGTCAGTGGAAATCGCACTGAACTGTACACTGCCCTTTTTGCCCTCAGGAAACCTGCGGGCGTCCACCACTTGTTATTTGGACTGATGGGGGCCATGCCCGTTTGGGATGAGGTGCCAGAGGGTTACCCACACCTCCCAAGATTGGATGACAGAAAATTGGGAAGGGAGTAAAAACTTTGATGTGAAAGTACGAGAGGAAAAATCATGTGGCAAAGCATTAGGCCGCACGGGATTGAGGGAATGTTTTTTCGTAACAGGCCATTCCAAATACACTGGGCCTGGGAAGCTCTTGCACTAAGGAGATGTGCCCCGTCTCAATATGCGATGCCCTGCTTGCATGTGAAAACTGTGAGCACTTTACAAAATGAGGAACAACAGATCAAAGTGCCCCTGAGCTTATTAAACTGCCCTTACTGATTAACCTTTACAATGATTGTGGTTTCTTTTATTTTTTTTCCCCTGTTAGATCCAAATCACCCTGGTGATGCTGATCTCCAGAACACGGAGTGGGATATAAAAACAATCACCAGCGCACTGAAGCACTACCTCAGGTAAGAGGCCTTACCTCACACTGAGTGAAGAACGATGCTGTCGATATTGCACCCCCATTGACGACTACACGTTGCCAGAAGGGATATATTTGTCCATCTTTTATTAATAGTTTAAAGGTTGCTGGTGTGTTACGTCATAAAACCTTAACCGTGCAGCAGGAGGCCACTCTGCCCATTCCACCTGTGCTGCCTCTTTGAAAGAGCTATCCAATTCAAACCACTTGACACCCCTCCCCGCACACCCTTTCTCCATAGATGTGCAATTCCTTTCTTCTCCAGTATGTATTCAAGTCTCTTCTTGAAAATTACTATTTAATCCACTTCCACCACCATTTCAGCCAGCACAGCCCAGATTATCAGCACTCACTTTTTGGAAACAATCTCCACATCTAAGAAGCTTAAAAGGCAGATTGCAGGGGTACTGCCTTCAAAACGGTGACTGTCACCTGAAATCTTTTATATTTCTCTAGTCTTGCCTGATGTATATTAGTTTCAAGAAAGACATTTGCTTAGGAACAGATGTAGGCCCGGATCCTCTGGGCAGCAGTGGAGTAGGAATGTCCCCTGCTGACAGTTTTTGAAACTGCAGCCTTGCCTTTTTGAGCTGAGACTTTGGGACTTTCTGACGCACTGCGACATGGATCCATCAATGAGGTGTCGTGAGTCTGGATGACGCGGAACAGTTCTCCACACCCCTCTCTCCCTCCGGGCCTTCTCTCACCCATCACAAACTAAATAAATGCACCTTGACGTCTGGTAAATGGTAAATTACGTGGCTTATAAATGTATCTGTCTCCTTTTTTTAAATTCTAGCCTCCGCTCCCACTCCCCCTTCCCATTCACCCCTGACTTTGCTCGCTACAGCCAGCAGTGAATGGGGGTGTTCAGCAGTTTTGATAGTGTTATGGGCCAGGGTTTAGAGAACCCCAAAGTGTTTCATGGAGTTCACCTGACCCACAACTTTTAATAGATTGTGGTATGGGGAGCACACGGCCCACTCTACAGGTGTGGTACAGCAGAAATGGAAAAGTATTTTTTAAAGCAAAACAATGTTTATTCTATGAACTCAAGTTAACCTTTTTAAAACATACAGTGAACATCTTAGCAACCATTAATTCAAATACAACCCCCAAAGAATACAACACTAAGTAATGCTTTAAGCTTTCCTTTTAACATCCATAAGACTTAAAACATCTTTCACCAGAAGCACATTAGGTTCACATTCACTACTGAGAACATTTATAATTCTGAATTCACCAAATGATCAAGAGATAGTCTTTTGATGGCAGAGAGAACAGCAGTTCGCCTGCTTCGTCTGACTTCAGCTCCAACACTGAAAACAAAACAAAAACACACCCTGCAGCAAACAGCCTAAAACAAAAGTATAAAGCGGACAGACAGCCCAGCTCCAGCCACTCTCTGACATCACTGCAGTAATAAACACTCAATTCTTAAAGGTATTCTCACTACAGATATTTATATACACACCCATTTATAAACACCCATTTCTTAAAGGTACTCTCACATGACACCACCCCCCCAAGAAAAACAAACAAACCATCAACTTCAAGATGGCTTCATTTTTCACCTTTTCACTATCCTTTAAGAAAAGCACACAGTAAATATACATTTTCGTTTCAAAAAACACACGCAAACAGGTACAATAATATAGTCCATTTTTGTTCTTCCTCCAACTGAAATCCTTTTCGATTCTTCCTCCAACTGAAATCCTTCTCAATTGACAGTCTTTGAACAAGAAGGCCTCTGCACGATCCATCCATTTCTCTACGCCTCGGCATTTCTCTTATAAGTCAGATACTTTAGTTCAATCTGATCACAGAGTCCCTTGCAATTCTCCAATACAGGAACATTGGTTATCACAGCTTTCAGGCAATCAAATGCCTGTTGAAAGTCCGCTGTCCACTGAAATTTTCGACGTTTCTTCAGCAAGTCTATCAGTGGAGCAATCACGCTACAAAGCTTTTGCACAAATGTTCGATCAAATCCACTCATGCCAAGAAATCGCATTATTTCCCTTCGTCTTGACGGTATCGGAAACTCCACAATAACTGTTGGTTTCACATCCCTTGTGACCATTCGACCCTATCCGATTGTATGGCCAAGGAATGTGACTTGGGCTTTTCCAAATTCACGTTTGGCTAGGTTTATCAACAAACCCGCCTCCTGAAGTCGATCGAATAACTCCATCAGATGTTTCAAATGTTCTGTCCATGTCTGGCTGAAAATTACCAGATCGTCGATGTATACCGCACAATTGGGTAATCCTGAAACGACTTTGTTAGTTCACCGTTGAAATGTTGCTGGTGCGTTTTTCATGCCAAATGGCATAACTTTGAATTGGTATATACCATCTGGAGTCACAAAAGCTGAAATCTCCTTCGCCCTTTCGGATAAAGGTACCTGCCAGGTTTTGGTACCATCACTATGGGTGAGCTCTATTGGCTGCAACCCACTTCAATTATACCATTTTTAAGCATACTCTTAATCTCTTTGTTAACCTGTGCCAATTTTAAAGGGTTAAGACTGTATGGATGTTGTTTGATTGGAACAGCATTTCCCACATCTTAATCATGTATAGCCATTTTAGTACTTCCCAATTTATCTCCACAAACTTGCCCACGTGATATCAATTACTCCAGGTCAGTCCGTTTTTCCTCTGGAAGGTTACTCAACAATTTATCCCAATTTTTAAGAACATCCTCATTTTCCAATTTAATTTGAGGTATGTCAAATTCACAGTCATCTGGATTTGGTTCGTCACTTTGAGCTAGAATCATTAAAACCTCCTCCTTTTCCTCTCCTTCCCTTTCAAAGTACCTTTTAAGCATATTCACATGACACGCTCGGTGAGTTTTCCTTCTATCCGGCGTTTTTACCACATAATTCACCTCACTTAATTTCCTTTCAATCTGATAAGGCCCACAAAACCTTGCTTTTAAAGGTTCCCCCACCACTGGTAACAACAGTAAAACTTTATATCCGCTGGCAAAACTACGAACTTTGGATTTCTTGTCCGCCACCCGTTTCATCACATTTTGCGCAATTTTAAATGTTGTCTAGCCAATTCGCCTGCTCTATTTAATCGTTCCCTAAAATTTGACACATAATCCAATAATGTAATTTCCGATTTCTCACTCACCAATTTTTCCTTAATCAATTTAAGTGATCCACTTAGCTCATGACCAAAAATTAGTTCAAAAGGACTAAATTTGGTTGACTCATTAGGAGCATCCCTAATTGCAAACAGTACGAATGGAATTCCTTTATCACAATCCTCTGGATAATCGTGACAATAAGCCCTCAACATTGTCTTTAATGTCTGATGCCAACTTTCTAATGCTCCCTGCGATTCTGGATGGAACGCAGTTGATTTAAATTGTTTTATTCCTAAGCTATTCATAACTTCTTTGAATAACCTTGAGGTAAAATTTGATCCCTTGATCCGATTGTATTTCTGTGGGTAGTCCATATCTAGTAAAGAATTTAAGGAACTCCTCCACAATCGTTTTAGCTGTAATATTACGTACTGGAATGGCCTCTGCAAACCTAGTAGCCACATCCATTACAGTCAAAAGATATTGATTCACACTTTTTGTTTTACGAAGCGGTCATATGCAATCAATTAGGACCCGTGTAAAAGGTTCCTCAAATGCTGGAATGGGTATTAAGGGTGCTGGTTTTATCACTGTTTGAGGTTTCCCTATGACTTGGCATGTGTGACATGATTGACAAAATTTAACTACATCTTTATGTAGTCCAGGCCAATAGAAATGTTTTTGTATTTTAGCTTGCGTTTTCCTTATTCCCAAATGACCTCCCGCTGGTACCTCATGTGCAACTCGCAACACCTCCTTTCTGTACCCTACCGGCAATACTACTTGATGAACTTTCATCCGCCTGCATATGTAAAGGTCTCCATTTTCTCATCAAGACATCACTTTTATGGTAATAACACTCTAGTATACACTCAGATTCCTCTTCCGTATATGCATTCTGATACATCCGTTTTATTTCTATATCTTTCTGTTGTAACTCCGCCAGTTTTCCTGAACTAAAAATATCCACTTCACTCTCCACCTGTTCTTGTTCTTTTTCAACCATCTGATCAAAAATCGTTTCTGATAATTGCACTTCAACTTCATCTTCACTCTTTGATTTCTCCTCTTGTCTTAAGCTGTGACTTTGCGACCTTGTTACTCCACAATTCGGAAAAATCACAGGATATTCGTCCTTCAACACTTCAGTTGTCTGATTTTCCACTGGCTTATCAACCACAGTAGGCATCACTCCCACTTGCGATCCAGCTATATCGTTACCCAAGATAAACTGTATTCCTGGACAAGATAATTTCTCTATTACTCCTACTACCACTTCACCACTCTTCACTGGACTTTCCAACCTTACCTTATATAATGGAAGACTACTCCTCTCACCCTGAATTCCACATATTACCACTTTTTCTGGCAACATTCTTCCCAAGCTACATAACTCCTCATCTCTTACCATTAAAGATTGACTAGCTCCCGTATCTCTTAAAATTGTGACTTCTTTACCTGTTCCTCCTGATACACATGAGTAAACTTTACCCACAGAAATAAATTATTGAAAGAGATCTGGAACCTTCTTATCAATCACCTCTTGATCAGGTTGTACAATCTTTTGCATATCCTTCGCTTCACTTGGGCTTTCCTTTACCACTTTAACAAACCCCGCTGTCTTATCCTGTTTTACTACATCAGCCTTCCCAGTGCTTTTCTTCAACCACCAACACTGTGACTTTACATGGCCTAGTTTATTACAGTGAAAACATTTGAAACATTTCATTTCTTTTCCACCCTCCTAGATTTCCTTTTTAATCTGAGGTACACTTTCCTTATTATCTCCCATCAGATCACCTTTACCTTTACCACTTGAGTATTTCTCATGTCCCCAGTTTCTATCCCTCACAGGCTGAAACTGATGTTGGAAACCAAGCTTTGATTTATGAACTAATTCATAATCATCTCCACTTCTGCTGCTAATCTCGCAGTTTAAACCCTCTGCTCTTCCACATGAGTTCTCACTACATCAAGAATTGAATTTTTAAACTCCTCAAAAAGCATAATTTCTCTGAGAGCTTCATACGTTTAGTCTATTTTCAAAGCCCTTATCCACCTATCAAAATTACTCTGTTTGAACCTTTCAAATTCCATGTATGTTTGACCAAATTCTTTCCTTAAATTTCTAAACCTTTGTCTGTAGGCTTCAGGCACTAGTTCATATGTACCTAAGATGGATTTTTTCACCTCCTCATACTTCCCAGATACCTCCTCTGGTAGTGATGCAAACACTTCATTAGCTCTGTCTACCAGCTTTGTTTGAATCAGTAATACCCACATGTCCTGTGGCCATTTCATTTGTTTAGCTACCTTCTCAAATGACATGAAAAAGGCTTCTACCTCCTTCTCGTCAAACCTTGGCAATGCTTGGACATATTTAAATAGATTCCCACCAAGCCTTCGACTTTGACGCTCTTTTTCACTATCCTCATCCCTATCATCCAACTGTACGTTTCCCTTTACGTCTGCCAATTTTAACTGACTGTCATGTTTCATGGCCATTTTCTGAAGTTCAAATTCTCTATCTTTATCTTTTTCCCTGATCTGTATCTCCTTTTCTCTTTCTCTTTGTTCTGGTAGGGCTATTCTTTTCTCCTTCTTCTCTCTCTCCTTTTCTTTTTCCTCTCTCTCTCTTTTTTTTCCTCTCTCTCTCTTTCTCTCTCTCTTTCTTTTTCCTCTATCTCTTTCGTATTCAAGCTGCTTTAATTTGTCCTCATGTTCCATTTGTTTAAGTTGTAACTGAATTTTTGCCATTTCCAATGAGTCAAACTGTAGCTCAGGCAACTTTAAATGCTTAGCCACCGCCACAATTACCTCATCTTTTCGCATTTTGTCAGGTAATGTTAACTGCAATGTTTTTGCCAAATCTAACAGTCTGCTTTTAGTCTCTGTCCATAAGGCACTGCGTGTGACCGTCTCCACCCCCAAAAACTTCAGAGACTCTGAAAGAGCCATTGTCCACAATACACTCCCTACTTAAACTAGAAGACCACACCTGAAAAGCAACCACAATATGCTCACCCCTCACTGTCTTTAAGTTCACTAAGCCAATCCAATAGATAGACTTTTATCTCCCTTGAGCCCCCAATTTGTTATGGGCCAGGGTTTAGAGAACCCCAAAGTGTATCATGGACTCCACCTGACCCACAACTTTTACTAGATTGTGGTATGGGGAGCACACGGCCCACTCTACAGGTGTGGTACAGCAGAAATGGAAAAGTATTTTTTAAAGCAAAACAATGTTTATTCTATGAACTCAAGTTAACCTTTTTAAAACATACAGTGAACATCTTAGCAATCATCAATTCAAATACGACTCCCAAAGAATACACTAAGTAATACTTTTAGCTTTCCTTTTAACATCCATAAGACTTAAAACACCTTTCATCAGAAGCACATTACATTCACATTCACTGCTGAAAACATTTATAATTCTGAATTCACCAAATGATCAAGAGATAGTCTTTTGATGGCAGGGAGAACAGCAGTACACCTGCTTGGTCTGGCTTCAGCTCCAACACTGAAAATGAAACTAAAACACACCCTGCAGCAAACAACCTAAAACAAAAGTAAAAAGCTGACAGGCAGCCCAGCTCCACCCACTCTCTGACATCACTGCAGTAGTAAACAGTCATGTCTTAAAGGTACTCTCACAACAGCTATTTATATACACACCTATTTATAAACACCCATTTCTTAAAGGTACTCTCACATGACAATTGTGAGGGTGAGCAATGCAAGGGGGCAGGTGTGTGAGAGGGGGGAGGTGGTAAGCAGAGCCCAGGGTGATGTAGAAGAAACGGTGCTGGAACGGCTCTGAATGAATCCGGTTTAAAGTGTGTGTAAATGTCGGACAAACAGCCCATGTTCACTCACTGACCAGTGGGATCGCCAGTGAGGTTCTGGCAAATGGAAGGTTTCAGCTGCCGGTGTAAATTTGCTCCCTGGAACCTCTGATGCTGTTTCATAGAATCATAGAATTTACAGTGCAGAAGGAGGCCATTCGGCCCATCGAATCCGCACCGGCTCTTGGAAAGAGCACCCTACCCAAGCCCACAGCTCCACCCTATCCCCATAACCCAGTAACCCCACCCAACACTCAGGGCACTTTTGGACACTAAGGGCAATTTACCATGGCCAATCCACCCAACGTGCACATCTTTGGATAGTGGGAGGAAACTGGAGCACCCGGAGGAAACCCACGCACACACGGGAGAACATAGAGACTCCGCACAGGCAGTGACCCAAGCCGGGAATGAAATTTGGGACCCTGGAGCCTGTGAAGCAATTGTGCTAATCACTATGCTACCACGCTGCATATTTCGACACATGATCATGCCAAACACCTCTATTGGGACAGCAAGAATGGAATGACTTAACCAATGGGAACACGTGATTAGCATTGGCACGTTTGGTCAAACGACTGGCTTCCATCAATGACTCTATGGGATGGATTTCTGACCGTTCCCACCGGTGGGATCTTCCAGTCCAGCCAATAGCACCTCCCCTACAGCAGCCGATTCCCCGGTGCGCAGCCAGCGAACACCACAAAAGCGATGCAGATATCAATGGGACTGGAAGATCCCGCTGGTGGCCAGTGGCGAGTTGCCTGCGCTGTCAGAAAACACACCCAGGGTGGGGACTGTAAGGAAAGCCGATTGAAAGGAACCTAACCTGCAAATTGTCTGCTTAGCTCTCAGCATCGTCAGATTTATTTGAGCCAGCTTGGACAGCTGACTGCATTTTTTACTGTTGTTTCCAAATTTGTCTATGAATATACCTCTGTGTCTGGTAATAGTATTAAAATGACTGACACTAATCGCGCTCTGAAATGGCTTGGAAATACTTTTAAATCCAGAGACGACAATGGATCTGATGTTTGTTCCAGGGCATCTCAGGTTATTTCACACATGAGGTAAGAGTTTTGGATTATTGCAAGAGAGACTGTTGGACTATGAAACTGGTTTTAAATGGCAAAAGAGAAGGGTTCGAAAGGCAACTGCAGTTTCGCAACAGGCAGAAATCAACAATTAATAGCTCCATTTAACGTTATTCTGTCAGACTCCCTGAAGGATATACATCACAGGTTCCGAGTGCTCTTTATAAGACAAAAGTGTTCATCCAGAAGGATTTGAATTTTCCCGATAACTTAATTTATTCTGGTGCCGCAGAGAGCAGTCCTTCAGAACAGTTGTTTCCATTGTTATTTTAATCCTTGGTTCCAGGAAAATTGCATGGCTATATTTGCACACGTAAAGCAGCCCATCTTCATATTGCTGCAGTTAAAAGAAGATATTGAACTGTGGAAGGCTGCAATAAATCCTTCAATCAATTATTATTGGTTTTTCATAAAACCGAACACCGGTTCTTTCCTCTACCTAGCTGTGAACTTGTACCTTTCTCTGGTTTTGTCTCTCACCTCGCCTCATGCCTCTTTCAGCTCAGCTTGTTCATGAAACCTCCCTCCTGATTTCATGAAGCCATTCCCCTAGACTGCAGATTCTCCTTTCCGAGTGGCCAGAACTAAGGGACACCATGAACGCTTTCATTATCTCGGGTTCTGAGCGCCCCCCCCCCTCACTTCACTTTCAAAAGCCTTGTGCCATATCCCTCTGTCCTTGCAAATTACCGTCTCATCTCCAATCTCCATTTTCCTTCAAACTCCCTTAAACCTGTTGTCATCTCCCAAGTCCTCGCCTGACCTACATTCATAAACTTCCATCTCATCCAACTCTCTGTAGTTTGTAACCCTATCTTTCACCCTGTGCTCACAGACCTCTGCCGGGTCTCAAAATTTCTCAACACCTCTCAGCTTCCACAAAGTAATAATAATCTTTCTCATTGTTAAAAGAAGACTTACATTAACACCGCAATGAAGTTACTGTGAAAAGCCCCTAGTAGCAACACTCTGGCGCCTGTTCGGGTACACAGAGGGAGAATTCAGAATATCCAAATTACCTAACAGCACGTCTTTCGGGACTTGTGGGAGGAAACCAGAGCACCCGGAGAAAACGCACGCAGACACGGGGAGAGCGTGCAGACTCCGCACAGACTGTGACCCAAGCCGGGAATTGAACCTGGACTCAGGCACTGTGAAGCAACAGTGCTAACCACTGTGCTACCTTACCGCCCTAAAGAGATCACCCAGACTCAAAACGTTGGCTCCCTTCTCTCTCCACAGATGCTGTCAGACCTGTTGAGATTGTCCAACACTTTCTGTTTTTGTTTTACCTCAAAATTAATGCCTCGTCTTCCTGGTTAAATGCTTTAATGACCATTTCCCACCCTATCTCGCTAGCTTTCTCCATAACTTTCTTAAAGCTCTACGTTTGATCAACTCTGGCCTCGGCCCCCACCTCCCCGTCCCTTTGTCTCACCATTGACAACTGAGCATTCAGCCGCCTGAACCCTAAACCCTGGGATTCCCTCCATTCATGTCTCTGCCTCTCCTCTTCCCCCTTTCCTTTAAGACCTTCACAGCAACCTTTAGCCAAGACTCTGAATATCTGCCCCTTTGGCTCTTCATCAATTTCTGTCTGATTATAATTCTTACAAACATCTCCAGATAGTCTTCTGTCCAAAAAATACATTATAAATCCTCATTTCTATTGTTGTTTCCTTGAATATTTCTTCTCCCCCTTTTCTCATTCGCTATTCTTATTTTTTTCTCTCCAATCTAGCTACCTTGCTAAAACTCTGCATATTTCACTTAAGCTCTAGAAGTTGACTCATTCCCCACTTCCTGACATCTTTCAGTCTTGATGGGGAAACAAATTCAATTAAAAAAAACAGGCTTTGTGACTTCAGACAAGCGGGAAAAGCTAATTTTCTTTTCTTTGTCCATCCAAAAGCTAGTGTAATCAGTCATTCTGCAGTAATGTGTCCAATTCTTGGCACCACACTTTAGAGAGGATGTGAAAGCTTTGCGAGGGTGCAAAAAAGATTCACGAGAATGGATCCAGGAATGAGAGTCTTCAGTCCGGAGGAAAGATTGGAAAAGCTGAGCGAAGAGCAGGTGGAGTTGAGACACTGTGGACGTGGTGAAAGTCATAAGAGGTCAGGACAGAGTAGATGGGTCTGGGGGGGGAATCTGTTCCCATTGATGGAAGAGTTGGGAACCAAAGGACACCGATTAAAGATGGTTTGCAAACAACAGGTGCAATCTGTCGGTCTCCACGCGCCCAACTCAGGACGCAACGAGGTCTTGCAAGGGTGGAAATGTGTCCCTTGGGTGGTTGGGCTCTGGACAGGGTGGTACCCTGGCATCCTTGATGCCACCTGAGCACCATGTCAGTGCCACATGGGTGCCACCCTGGCAATGCCAATTCGCCCAGGTGGTGCTGCATATGGTGGCAGTGCCAAGGAGCCCAAAGGCATCTTGCCCATGCTGGGGAATGGGCCAAGGGGTACCCTGCCCCTGTGAGGTGGTGTGCAAGGGGCTCGAGGACCCCACTCATTGGTAAGTTGGGGATTTGGGGGGGGTCTGCAGGTCGCCGTGGGGTGTCTAGAGATCGGGGCTCATTAGTGCAGGAAAAGCGACTTGAGTGTGGTCTCAGTGGGATGTTCCTCGCCAAGGCCCAGAAATGAAACAGAGTCCCATTTAATAGCAGGGTCATTCTAGGTGCTGCCAGCACCGGGAAATACCCGACTAAATGCGCCCAACACGTTTCCATTAAATTGTGCCCAAAGCAACAGCAATATGAGTGCTTCTTAAACAAGGGTGGTTTGCAGAAAGAGTTCACTTTACACAGTGAGTGGTTTGGATCCGCAATGCGCTGCCTGAGAGCTTGGCAGAAGTCTTCCTTCAAAAGAGAAATGGATAGGCACCCGAAGAGAGAGAAATGTTGCAGGGGTCTGGATAATGGCAGTGGATAGCAGTGAGCTGAGCTGCTCTTGCAGAGATCTGGCAGATGGGCCAAATGGTCTCCTTCTGTGCTGTAACCATTCTGTGATTCTATCATTGATGAGAGCAGTGCAGATTAGGGCTTGTTTTATGCATCAGAGAAGGGAACAGACAACCAATTAATAACTTCAGAAGTGAAACTTGAGCAAATCCTTTAGAGTGTACGACAAGTGTGAGACTAATTTCAATTGTTGAAAGATTAAAACCAGTCAGACTGAAGTCTATTCGGATTGTTTTTGTTCTGCTAAGTGACACCCAATGTCAAGAGGTGGTTTGCACCCACGAGTCATGTATAGTGAGTTGCTGGTATTGAGAGAGTGGCTGTTGGGAAATCAGGCACATGGAAAAATGCAAAACTATTTGGAGTTATTACACCTCAAAGAACAAAGAACAATACAGCACAGGGACAGGCCCTTTGGCCCTCCAAGCCTGCGCCGACCATGGTACCTGCCTAAACTAAAAGCATCTGCACTTACGGAGTCTGTATCCTTCCGTTCCCACCCTATTCACATATCAAGGCACAGCCTAGACGGGAACTTCCTTTCCACCCTCTGTTGCTCGACTTTGAGGGGAGAAAATAACACTGAGATATTACTTTTATGGCGCTCGCTATGGATCAATAGAGCAGTGTTAGCTTAGAAAACTGTAAAGCCAAGAAATTGATTTAGTCAGCATTTTAATATCTCATTGTAGATGGGAGTACATTGGAAAATTGATCCTTTATGCAAATCCTGCTTGATGAAGAAGCGGTCGACATCTTTGTATTCATCCAGTTTACTTTGAATCTGTCCCTTCAGCCTTCCTTGAGTGTAGTTTAATAGTGTAACAACACTTCCAATTCTAATTAGTTTTGCAGTGTGATCTGGTTCATTTGATTTTGAATTTGCCTTGTTAATACTGCTGGGTGGATTTGGTATCACCAGGATCACTATGCCTATACCATTTTCTCCATCTTCCTACACATCTCGTTTGCTGTCAGGAGTCTGTCTTGGTGAACAGTGTGGGGTCAGTACTGATTGCCAATATAGCTGAGTGATGTCCTTGGGCAAAGTGAAAATGCTGGACCCAATGCAAGCGTGGTCAACAGGATTCGGTGGTCTTTGGCACGGGTCACACTTTGCCTTCCATGTCACCAGAAAGAATCACCTTGAGAAGGACTCTGCTGTCTGAAGCAGCTAGACGTACAGCACGGATGTAGACCATTTGGCCCATCATGCTAGTGCTGGCTCATTGAAAGAGCTATCTGATTAGTCTCACTCCACTGCTCTCTCCCCATAGCCCTGCAGTTCTATCCTCTTCAGGTATTTATTCAAATCTATTTTGAAAGTTACGAATCTGCTTCCAACACACTTCCAGGCAATGCACTTCCGACCAGAGTATGTCTACCTGGCAATGAATGAGGAAGTTGACATCTCTGGCTTTAGGTTGGCACAGCAAAAGATCGTGAGCTTTGCTGTTTGATGCTGCAAAGGGCTGGTACGTCTGATTATAGTGGGGGCTGCTGTGGCCTGAAAATTGGCTCAGTATTGAGGGGGGAGATGTGAAATAGCACAGTGGAAATTGCATTCCTCTTGCAAGTATCTCATGCAGCTCCACTTTCAGTTCAGTCATCACCAGGTGGGGAGAAGCATCTGGGTGCTCTGTAATATCTGCATCTTATGCTTATTTTCCCTGTTACGTAAGAAATGCACCCTTCAAGCCTGCTCTGCCATTCTCTAAGATCATGGTTGATCCGCCTTCCTGCATTATGCGTTAATTACCTTCATGCCCAGATAAGTATTAATCAATCTCCGTCTTGAATGTACTCAATGACTGAGCATCCACTAGCCCTTGGTGGTAGAGAATTCCCAAATTCGCACCTTTTCGACTAATTAAATTTCACTTCACGTCTCTGAGGCAGGAGAAAGGTCCTCTCGGCATCTAGCCCTTTCAACGTGATAATCTCTCAGACTTCTAAATTGCAGGGAATATAGGCCTGGTCAACTCAATCCCTCCTCAAAGGACAATCTCCTCGTTTTGGGAATTTTTGTTTTACTTCATCTTGGGCAGGAATATCCTTCCTTGGCAAAGTAACTAATTCCCTTGAGTTTTAGGAAAGGCTGCTGATGGTTTACAACATCCTCTTGAGTATTCTCTAGGCTTTCACACTGGAGGGTCTCAATTAGCCCGAAGGTGGGTGAGCCACACACCTTCAAAGTGTTTAAATTCCAGCCCCATGTGTCTTCCCAATTCATTTTCCCACCTATCTTTGTATCCTCAGCAAATCTCTCTTTCGTAGCCAGACTAATGTTAACTTTTCCATCTGGACTTGACAATGATGTATTACCTAATCTAGTATCACATGAGAAACACAGACCTAATTTCCATTGATATATGTAACACTGTATAAATGCAGAGGATGTGCAGTCGCCTATTTGCTTCAAGATATTGGCACTGTTTGAGTTTGAAACTTTGTTGACAGTGGTTTTAGGACAAATGACATCTGCCACCCCTACCCCACCCCCACCTCCCCAATTAAACATGTCTTGCCTTGGAGGTGGGCATGAAGGTACAGTCTGCATTTTTTTAATAACTGCTAATATTTCTGTTTCATACAGCCATAACACTTTGTTGTAGGCCAATTATTAAAACCCCTACTCTCTGATCAATGCAGGAATCTGGAAGAGCCAGTGATGACCTACAAGCTACATAGAGAACTAGTATCTGCATCCAGTAAGTGTTCTTTTCTTGTTCACCCTTGAAGGTGTCTCGCACTGCATGGCTTAGTTGGTAAATTGGGATATATGGTGGCATATATATGGTGGCATAGTGTTTGTCACTCTACTAGTAATCCAGAGGGCTGGACTAATGATCGAGAGACACAAGTTCAAATCCCACCACAGCGGCTGGGAAATTTAATTCAATTAATTAAATCTGGAATAACATGCAGGGACCAGTGATGGTGACACTGGAACTACCAAGTTGTCATCAAAACTCATCTGATTCACTAATGCCCTTTAGGGAAGGAAATCTGTCATCCTTACCTGGTCTGGCCCATATGTGATTCAAGGGCCACAGCAATGTGGTCGACTCTTAACTGGCCTCTGAAATGGTTGAGCAAGCCACCTAATTTACCTACAGAAGGTGGCTCACTGCCCTCTTGAGGGCACTTAGGGATGGCGATAAATGCTGGCCTTGCAAAGACATCCCCATCCAATTTTTAAGAAGAAAAATTGTCATCCAGGTGGATCTGAGTCAAGCAGTCAAGAACATCCTGGAATAAGAACAGAAAATGTTGGAAGCACTTAGCAGGTTAGGCCAATATCAGCACCTGCAAACCCTTAAATATCTTTATCTTGCGTAAATAAACATTGTGACAGACGAGTTCAAGAGGGCCAGAGCTGTCAATCAAGCAATGTTTTCTCTGGGGCTCAGGAACCTACAAGGGAACAAGCGGTCCTAGATCTAGTCCTGTGTAATGAGGCAGGATTGATTAATGATCTTATAGTTCGGGATCCTCTTGGAAGGAGTGACTACAATATGGTGGAATTTAAAATACAGTTGGAGGATGACAAGGTAAAATCAAACACTAGTGTTTTGTGCTTAAACAAAGGCGATTACAATGGGATGAGAGAAGAACTAGCTAAGGTAGACTGGGAGCAAAGACTTCATGGTGAAGCAGTTGAGGAACAGTGGAGAACCTTCCGAGCGATCTTTCACAGTGTTCAGGAAAGGTTCATACCGACAAAAAGGAAAGACGGTAGAAAGGGGAAAATCGACCGTGGATATCTAAGGAGGTGAGGGAGAGTATCAAATTGAAGGAAAAAACATACAAAGTGGCAAAAATTAGTGGGAGACTAGAGGACTGGGAAGTCTTTAGGGGACAACAGAAAGCTACTAAAAAAGCCATAAAGAAGAGTAAGGTAGACTATGAAAGTAAACTGGCTCAGAACATAAAAGCAGACAGTAAAAGCTTCTACAAATATATAAGACAAAAAAGAGTGGCTAAGGTAAATATTGGTCCTTTGGAAGATGAGAAGGGAGATTTAATAATAGGAGACGGGGAAATGGCTGAGGAGCTGAACAGGTTTTTTGGGTCAGTCTTCACAGTGGAGGACACAAATAACAGCCAGTGACTGATGGAAATAAGGATATGATAGGTGAGGACCTTGAGATGATTGTAATCACTAAGGAGGCAGTATTGGGCAAGCTAATGGGGCTAAAGGTAGATAAGTCTCCTGGCTCTGATGGGATGCATCCCAGAGTGTTAAAAGAGATGGCTAGGGAAATTGTAAACGCACTAGTGATAATTTATCAAAATTCACTAGACTCTGGGGTGGCCCCAGAGGATTGGAAAGTAGCAAATGTGACACCACTGTTTAAAAAAAGGAGGTCGGCAGAAAGCGGGTAATTATAGGCCGGTAAGCTTAACTTTGGTTGTAGGGAAAATGCTGGAATCTATCATTAAGGAGGAAATAGCGGGGCACCTGGAGGGAAATTGTCCCATTGGGCAGACGCAGCATGGGTTCACAAAGGGTAGGTCGTGTCTGACTAATTTGGTAGAATTTTTTGAGGACGTTACCAGTGCAGTAGATAACGGGGAGCCAATGGGTGTGGTATATCTGGATTTCCAGAAAGCTTTTGACAAGGTGCCACACAAAAGGTTGCTGCATAAACTAAAGATGCATGGCATTGAGGGTAAAGTGGTAGCATGGGTAGAGGATTGGTTAACTAACAGAAAGCAGAGAGTGGGGATAAATGGGTGTTTCTCTGGTTGGCAACCTGTAACTAGTGGGGTCCCTCAAAGATCAGTGTTGGGCCCGCAGTTGTTCACAATTTACATAGACGATTTAGAGTTGGGGACCAAGTGCAATGTGTCAAAGTTTGCAGACGACACTAAGGTGAGTGGTAAAGCAAAAAGGGCAGAGGATACCGGAAGTCTGCAGAAGGATTTGGATAGGTTAGGTGAATGGGCTAGGGTCTGGCAGATGGAATTCAATGTTGCCAAGTGTGAGGCTATCCATTTTGGGAGGAATAACAGCAGAATGGATTATTATTTAAACGGTAAGATGTTAAAACATGCTGCTGTGCAGAGGGACCTGGGTGTGCTGGTGCACGAGTCGCAAAATGTTGGTGTGCAGGTGCAACAGGTGATTAAGAAGACTAATCGAGTTTTGTCTTTCATTGCTAGAGGGATGGAGTTCAACACTAGTGAGGTTATGCTGCAATTGTATAGGGTGTTGGTGAGGCCGCATCTGGAGTATTGTGTTCAGTTTTGGTCTCCTTACCTGAGAAAGGACATATTGGCACTGGAGGGAGTGCAGAGGAGATTCACTAGGTTGATCCCAGAGTTGAGGGGATTAGATTATGACGAGAGGTTGAGTAGACTGGGACTGTACTCATTGGAGTTTAGAAGGATGCGGGGGGATCTTATTGAGACATATAAAATTATGAAGGGAATAGATAGGATAGATGCGGGCAGGTTGTTTCCACTGGTCGGGGAAAGCAGAACTAGGGGGCATAGCCTCAAAATAAGGGGAGGTAGATTAAGGACGGAGTGTAGGAGGAACTTCTTCACCCAAAGGGTTGTGAATCTCTGGAATTCCTTGCCCAGTGAAGCAGTTGAGGCTCCTTCTTTAAACGTTTTTAAGAAAAAGATAGATGCCTTTGAAAGAATAAAGGGATTTGGGGATATGGTGTACGGGCCGGAGAGTGGAGCTGAGTCCACAAAGATCAGCCATGATCTCATTAAATGGCGGAGCAGGCTCGAGGGGCCAGATGGCCTACTCCTGTTCCTAGTTCTTATGTTCTTATGTTTTACTTCTCTAATGAATTCTCAGCCAAGAATACATAATAAAGCTTGGCTGATAGCCCCCAAAAATATTAGTCTGTTTAAACAACCGAGGGCAGCATCAGTGGAGAGAATCAGAGTTAATGGTCTGGATTTTTCATTGAGTCAGGGTGACTTGGGATCCATTTAAAAATTAGTCAGAATTCTGAGATTCATAACCACATTCCTTGGGTTTCCAATTTTCACGAGTGCCTTTTAAGGGTGTGGCCTGGGATGGATCTAAAGCCCACAACCTGCCTTCCCAACCTGGCCAGCTCTATTGTGGGGATAGACAGGTGTTTGAACAGATTAATGTTTTTCTGGGCTCTCAGCCAAGCCTCATTATGTATTCTCGGCTGAGGGTCCAGACATCCATTAGAGCACTAAAACACCCGAGCCCCAGAGAAAATGTTGCTTGATTGACAGCTCTGGCCCTCTGATCTCTTCTGTCACAATGTTTATTACACAAGATAAAGAGATTACATGGGCTTGCGGTTTCTGATATTAAAACTTTAAAGGGGTCTGAATGATTGACACTTTTATTGGGCTGTGTTAAAAAACTATTTTTATTAATCCATTACTTGTTTCCTTAAAGCATCCCACTGTCACAACAGGGTTCTTTGTTTATATGTGGTATATAGTGAGAGAATGGGCATGGAAGTGGCGTAGCTTGGCATAGGAGGCATGAGGAAGCCATTGAGGTTTTTTGAGGGCATACCTTGGCATGAGGCGCAGTAAAATTAGGTGGCAATAAAAATTCATTGGGAGCCAAGGGGGTGACATGAGGTGACGTAGATGCAGCATGGGGAGTGAGTGAGGAGTGAAGGCTGGAAGTTTTTAACTGGGACAAAAGTCCCATAGCTCTGAGGTGGCCTTTTAAATAGCCCCTCTTTGCAACCAGTCATCCCTGTGGCTGCCTCTGAGATTCTCCCAGGGTCGGCTGGTCCGACTCCAGCCACATTGCACCGCATCCCCTTCTCCCAATGAAATCATCGTCCCGAGAGAGGTGGGGTGAGCCAGAGATTTTCTGCATTCCTGCAGCTACCCCATCTTGAGGATGAGAATCTAGGCCAACGTTTCGGGTTGATGACCTGTTTCTTCAGAACTGAGGAAAGATGGAAATGTAATGAGATTTAAGCCAGCGGAAAGGGGACAGAAAGGGAAGAGGACGGAAGGTCTCTTATAGGGTGCTGGGCAGAAGAAATGAAATGACAAATGGTTTCATGGTGCAGCAGCTAAAGAGAGCGGTGATGGGTTAGTGAAGAAACTAAAGAAGTGTCCCGATGAGGCGTGAATCGCTACATAACAACAATCTGAATGTAACAGGAAGGGAGAAAGAAAGAAATGAGATGAATCTGACCCAGCAAAACAAATGTACCTGAAAAAAGATGGAGGCAGAGGTCATAAAGTTAAATCGTTGAACACCAGTCAAAAGACAGTGCCAAGTTGAAAGTTGGGATACTGTTCCTTGAGCTTTATTGGAATACTGAGGCAGACCAAGGACAGAAAGGTTGGAGTGGGAGAACTAATATGACAAAGTGACGGGAAGATTGGGGTTATGCTACTGAAGAAAATCCTGTGTTGGTCTTCAGGTCTGAACTGTTGGCCCATCACAAAAATGCATCATATCTGGTTTGGGAGCCTTGACCTGGAGTGGGGAAAATTTGCCAGATTTGTCTTCCTGGTCAGTAATCAGCAATGGACATGAGAGTGGCTGTCAGCTGTGGACAACCTCGTTTGTCATGGGACCTGATAGTTGGGTAGCCTGCTGAAACCTCCATGGTGAGGATTTGCAGAATGGCCACTTTGGTAAGGTACCGAGGCTTTCTTTCTACCAAGTTACCGAAGAAAAATCGTTGTTGTTGAGAAAGGGAAGGGAGCTGCGAAAGTTTGAGAGAAGAAAGGAAGGTGGGAAATAAGAACTTGACAGTGGCCGAAATTTCGGCAGTGTGTTTTGCAGCAGGCCATTGGCCGGCATGGGACCTTCCTGTCCCACCGCTGTCGATGGGGTTTCCTGTTATTTGCACCCTCGGCTGGTGGGGAGCCCGCGTGGCAGGTGGTTATCATTGGCAGGACAAGAAAATGCCACCGGCGGCTACAGCCAGAAAATCCCTCCCTCTGTATCTGTTAGTGTGTCGGCAGAATGTCACATGTTAGCCTTTGATAGAATATTTTAATGAATGCAGTTATAAAAAGGGTGTTAAATTGATTTCTGCCTGAGGATAATTATGGTTGCAGTGTATTACATTATATTCTGAATCTGAAGGTGTAACGACGAGACTAGGTTAGAGGATATTGAAGTTGGAAATTAAAAGGTTGAATACAAAACTGTCCTGTTGTGACGAGATGTTTAATATGTTGCAGAATCCGACAACCTGGATTATAGGCTTGGTGCCATTCACTCCTTGGTACACAAGCTGCCTGAAAAAAATCGGGAAATGTTGGAACTCATCATTAAACATCTAATGAAGTAAGTATCACAGGAACCAATTGTTCAGCATAAAGATCATGACTTCTAAATTGTCTGTGCTTTTGGACCTGGGGAGATATATTGATGTGTCAGCGGTTTTAAAAAAGGAACACTCGCACTGAATGTACAGCACAAACCCCAGCCATTGGTGCATTTCTGTCTATGTTCGGGATGTTACAGCCCCCCCCCCCCGCCCATCCCACAGCCATAGTCGCCAGTTCGATCTTCCGGTCCCTTCAAAGTCAACGGGATTTTGTATGGTTGGTCCGCCTCGCTGCTGGGGAATCCGTTATGGGTGGGTCGGCTTTGGTGGGACTAGAGGATCGTGACGGTGGGAAGAGCTGGACAATCCCGCCCGCCCCATGTTTGTATTTTACCCTCCAGTTGTTGTCCTGTCTGTACACAAGCACTTGCGTCCTGTCTCCAATGAATATCATTAATTTTTCAGCTTTTGTGGAACTCATTCCACTAAACATTTTTATGATTGCTGTGGGGGAAAACGTAAAACAAAGTGACCACATTTACCAAATGATCCCCAAGTGAAGAAATTACCAAAAAGATTTCACTTTTTGTCACTTTTACTTTACATTGATTCTGATTTGGGTGAAATCAAACCTGAATTAACAAGCGAATGACACTTCACATAAAAAGATAAATTTCTCTTTAAATAGTCGATACAAAAAAGATGTGCATGACCACCAGCATCCATCCCCCTTCTGCATGTGTGGCATACGTAGCTACACTTTTCCACAATATGCTGTTCATTATCCACACAGGGTAAGTCAGTAGTCCTATCTGACAAACTTTCGCTTTTGAGTTTCACTGGTACAATTAGGTACACTATCCATTGGCTGTGCTCTAGACTGGAGATTATAACTGGGCAGTCCTGGTCTGTCGGACTCAGTTGTGCTACCTGCCATCAGATGTATTCTATCTGTTTCCCCTCGGCTGCATACCCTTGTCGTTCTGGATTTGATCTTCACGTTTTTTTTTGTTCTGCTTGCTGAGTGTTACCGTGCTGCAGATACCCTTATCTGAAAAATCAGATGGGAAACTTGCTTCCAGTCCTCTGCTGATGCTGCTGTGTCGCTGGTGATGGTGACTGATGCACGTGATTAAATTGTCCTCCATTCCAGTTCACAATTCCATTGGAAACTTGAAGGGAGAAGTGGAGCTTACCATCACCAACGTTTAATATTATTCCCCACCACATCTTTGTTCCATTACTAGGTTACAGTTATGCTTGTATATAGTTGTATGGAGGTTATATACTTGCCATTCTTTGAGAGGGCAAAACGTTGACTTTGTCGAATCATAGAATGTACAGTGCAGAAGGAGGCCAATTGGCCCATCGAGTCTGCACCGGCCCTTGGAAAGAGCACACTACTTAAGCCCACACCTCCACCCTATCCCAGTAACCCCACCTAACCTTTTTGGACACCCAAGGGCAATTTAGCAAGGCCAATCCACCTGACCTGCACATCTTTGGACTGTGGGAGGAAACCGGAGCACCCGGAGTAAACTCACACAGACACGAGGAGAACGTGCAGACTCCGCACAGACAGTGACCCAAGCCAGGAATCAAACCTAGGACGCTGGAGCTGTGAAGAAACAATGTTAACCACTGTGCTACCGTGCCGCACTCACTGATTTTGATAATGCCTGGGAAAAAATCTTCATCTGGTTCTTCCTCATAGAAAATGTTTAACGCCCGATCATTTGAGACATTGACGAGTTTCGACATTATCATGATCACCAAACTCTTTATTTTTACAAGTGTTCCTTTGTGGTACTTGTGCTGTAAATTACGATGAGAAGGGCATGTCCATGTTTACGGCAATGTCACTTTGTGGATGAGTATTCCAGTGCCCCCAAGCAGAGCCACTTGCCTTTCTCTCACCTGCTATTCATCTTTTCTATTTTGTTCATTCATTCTGCCGATGTGGATGTCTTTAACAAAGCTGGCATTTATTGCTCATCCCTAGTTGATGATACAGCTGAATTGATTACTTGGCCATTTCAGGAGTCAGCTTTATAGGTGTGGGACTGGAGTCACCCAAAGGCAAGTCTGAGCAAGGTTGGCCGGTTTCCTTCGGGTATTAGAAAAGCAGTTGGATTTTATGAGAAACCAACGGCCTTGTGGCCACTGTTGCTGATCCCAGCTTTTGTAGGAAAAACACATTACCAGGCAGCCATGGTGGGATGTGAGCTGATTGTTGCCCTGAGAGTTACTAGTTTGGTTTCTGTCATACCCTGTGCAGGCAACCTGAATGTGGTTGATGACTCGGGTAGACCCCTGTTGAGGTTTTGAAAGTGGGCTTTGCCGTATCAGTGATGCCATTCTGTGTTTGTGCAGCGTTTGTAGCCACAATAAGGAGAACTTAATGACGGCTTTCAACATGGGGGTGATATTTGGACCAACGTTAATGAGAGCGCAAGAAGATACAGTTGCGGCCATGATAAACATCAAGTTTCAGAACATTGTCGTGGAAATCCTGATCGAGCATTACGAAAAGGTAAAGTCTACTCTGGTCTATTCGGGAACCTTGACCAGAAGTAAAATGTCTGACATTTTTACCACTGTTTCTGCTCCTGTTAATGCAGGTTAAGAATTCTAGAGACCTGATTTCAAAATAGGAATTACTATAATGTTGGGGATTACTTAGTCAATTAAATAGTTATGTAAGCAAGAAAAATATTTTTTGTCTTGCATTCTCCCTTTCCAAGTGAATAACAATGTTACTAATTGCAACTAAACTGCTAATAACAATTATACTAAGCTGCACAGACCAGAGGGAGGCCTTGCATTTCACAACGGGTCTTTCTTGTGTTGGTTGACCCCCAAACTTGGGCAAGGGGTGAGGGGAAAAAAGTGACTTGGGTTACATCTCTTGATGGTTCACCCTACTGCAAGGTGTTACATGAATGCGGAAGGGAGCACCTGAAAGAGTTGGTGAGGAGTGGAGGTGGGGGAAGGGCAGGAGGAGAGAGAGACATCGTGCATAGTCTTGCTTACGCTTTGTTATCCTTGTATTCTTGTACTCTGGCTCTGCACTTACAGTTAAACAAGGTCTACGTGGTCCATTGTTCTGTGACACAGGCAGTGGCTAATAAAAGTTTTTTTTCCCCACGCATTGCCAGTTGTCAAACAGGGTGGCAAAGGAGTTTGTTTTGCAGGCAGAAGCTATTGTCATAATATACACTAGTATATCATGGTGCAGATACACACACACTGACGGACACACAGTGGGACCAATCAACACACACAACACCGCAGCCAATCACCAGTTAGAGCACACTCACTATAAAGACAGGGGGCATCAGAGTTTCCGCTCATTCTGGATGCAGCCTCCTAGAAGGACAGAGCTTACAGCTTACAGCACAGATCTTCACCATGTGCTGAGTGCATAGACTGGTTAGGACAGGCATAGGTCTTTAGTTTAATCTAACATCGTGTTAACCCACAGTGAAAGTATGTTCAACAGTTTCTAACTTAATAAAATAGTGTTGCACTATTTTAAGTGTTGGTGGCCTGTATGTGTTCCACGGATCCAGAGCACCCAACACATCAGCTATCAGGAAGAAAGGAAAACTTTCTATTTCACCTTTCACAACCTTGAGACATCTGAATGCTTTACAGGCAGTGAAGTGTAGTCACTGTGAAATGTGGGAACCAAATTGCACACAGCAAGGATCCATTATAAAATATCAGGTCATCTGTTTTTATTCTTGTTGGTTGAGGGATAAATATTGGCTGAGACATTGGTGTAAACTCGCCTGCTTTTCAAATAGATGGGATCTTCTGTGCCCAGCTAAGAGGACAGTGGGACCAAAGGTCAGCACCTTGAGCAATGCAGCACTCCCTCAGTGTTGCACAGGAGTATTAACCTGGATAATGTGCTCAAGTCTCTGGAGTGGACTTGAATGCACGCCCTCCTGAGTGAGTGTTATCACCGAGCCACGATTTATAGATTCATAATAATGGCCTCTGCAGCATGGAATATTATTTTTCACTTGATTTAATAGGCTCTTTCTTGCCATCCAAGTAATAAAGCACATGGCTGGAACTCAGCACATCTGCTCCACAACACTGTTAAGAACATAAACTCACCATATAAAGCAACATGGTGTCAACCCACATCCCCAGTTATTATAGCACTAG
The DNA here is from genome assembly GCF_047496885.1 of Scyliorhinus torazame. Classification (NCBI taxonomy): domain Eukaryota; kingdom Metazoa; phylum Chordata; class Chondrichthyes; order Carcharhiniformes; family Scyliorhinidae; genus Scyliorhinus; species Scyliorhinus torazame. The sequence goes on along the minus strand of NC_092711.1, from coordinate 300,838,164 downwards.
TTCCGCTCTTCTATCAAGAGTCCTTTTCAAAAAAAGTATGCTATAACATCAGGGCCCCTTATTAAAGATCACACTGTTACAAAGAACTGCTGTGATCTTTGAATAAATATATTTAAATATAAATCTAGTGATCAGTGAGTCCTGATGATCCTGTTTGAACTGACCTGGTTGGGTACCTGAACCTGAGTGTGCTGGATTAGCATGCTGTGTAAACTGAAACTTTTGTTAGGGATTTGTATAAATCCAGCTCCCTCTCACTTGTGTGGCTCAGTAACTCCTGGCAGGCAGCAACTTGCGCTAATGATTGAACTGTTGCTGTTGTTAATCCGGTGCTCTCATGATATAGAACTTGGAACCTCCCCTCTGTTCCAGGCTGGAACATCTGCATCTTGGAATTTCTTCAGCTCTGGTCCTGACCTCCCACCCTGTCTGCAGAGGAGGTTTGTCCTGCTGAGCTTGCAGCCAGCGATTTGGGGGGGGGGGGGGGGGGGGGTGGAAAACATGGCAAGTCTAACTTTCAGACCTTTTATAGCCTTTGAAGAAATCAGCAGAAGGAAAGATGGTTGGCTGATTAGAATTTTTGGGAAGGGATTCTGGGAATATGTCTCCATTCTTGTTCTAATTTTTCAGATATTTCGATTCCCGCCGGAGGAGAACGCTGCTCCTCCAGTGCCACCTCCCAGAGCGGCGCCCAGGAAACGCCAGCCAATCACAATCTCCAAACGCCCTGCCCGACCTCGGCCAAACCTCAACTCTTCCTTCTCTGAGGATGTGGAAGGTCAGTATCTGTTCCATTGCTCGCACTCCACCTAACTCTACACGCATGTCGTGGTGTGACTGACAGGTTTATGGATAAGATGCTGCAAAGATTTGATATTTGTTGTCGGGGGCGGGGCGGGGGGGTGCAAAGCGTGAGAGAAGGAAAAGGCTGGTCCTGCTATTTGGTATCCATGGTCTCGTCCTGCTTAAAACTCATCCATTTCTTTCTCTTCCTCTCTTGTGAATGCAGTCACTCTTGTACAGGTTCATGTATGTCAATAGTTCTCTTTCACTTCATCCAAGTGCCTGTCCTTCATTTTCATGGGGGATGAGCATCACTGACTAGGCCAGTTTCCCATCCCCAATGGCCCTTGAGAAAGTGGTGGTGAGTCACCTTCTTGAACCGCTGCAAACCATCTGGTGTAGGTACACCCACACTGCCGTTAGGGAGGGAGTCCCAGAATTTTGACCCAGCGACAGTGAAGGAATGGCTATACAGCTCGAATTTAACATGGTGTGTGGCTTGGAGAAGAACTTTCAAACAAAGGTGGTCCCATTCATCTGCTGCCCTTTCCCTTCCAAGTGGTAGAGGTAGAATGCTTGGAAGGTTCTGTTACAGGAGGCATGGGGAGTTGCATCTTGTCGATGCGACACACTGCAGCCACTGTTTGCTGGTGACTGAGAGAGTGACTGTTTAAGGTGGTGGATGGGAGACTGATCAAGCGTGTTGGTGGTGAGCTTCTTGAGTTGTTGGACCTGCAAGTGGTAAGTATTACACCACCACACTCCTGACTTGTGCCTTGTGGATGGTGGACAGGTTTTGTGGAATCAGGAGGTGAGTTACTTGTTGTGGAGTTCTTAGCCTCAGAGCTGCTCTTGTAGCCACAGTATTTATATGGCTGGTCCATTTCAAGTTCTGGTCACCGGTCAGTTGTGGAATATTGATCTGTGAACTTTGTTATATTCCTCGTCTTGTTCTCCAAGATAGCCAGATATGTAGTGTTGACAAAGAATATAAAACTAAGAAGATTAAATCAAAACAAATTTATTTTACACTACTAACTTGATTTGGTTTGCACACTTTACTAAGTAACAGATAATAAAATAATAATACTGAATCTGTAGTACAGTAATCAATATTCTCTCTAACTATTAAACTACATCATAACTCAACCTCGTGCTATATCTCTACAATGAAATCTCCCTCAGCTTTCTCTCTCTTTATCATCAGCTTCTCCCAGTATTCCTAGAGATGCAGCCTTGTATACAATCACTTAATAACGGCATCTAGTGTTGAGTTATGTTGCTGATTTTCTCCTTGGTTCAATTGCTCTGTTTTATTACCTTTGCTCTCGAGTCGGCAGGTATCTTTATGATACCGCCACGAGGTTCAAGTCCGAGTAATGATCATTAACCCAATACACCGATTAGTAAGATTTAAATCAAAGCACATTTATTTTACACCGTAATCGCTACTCATGCACAAATTCTACGTCTAAGCTACTTCTACAACTAACAGGCCTATACTTAACTTCGGACTGGCCCACCAGGTCAGGGGAACAAATGGCCTTTCGTTTGGGTTCTGAGTCTGCGGGATTCGAAGTTGGTACGGATTGGTAGCTAGGAGCGCCTATCTCGTAGCGAGTGTTGAATTAAGACTTACGGGCTTCAGCGATCACTGGAGTTAATGCACCGGTCACGGTCAATGTTGGTTCGTGTTGCTGGGTGACCCGGGCAGGATGCAGAGGTGAAGAAGAATGAAGAGAGCTGCTGAAGAGCGCGAAGAGAGCGATTTGAACTTTGGGCTTAACTCTTATAGTCCCCAGGGGCTTCCTGCCTTTCGGGGCAGACCCTGTACCTGGTCCCAAGTGATTGGACTTTGTCCCAATCACTTGGTTCGATTTTCTCCAATACTGGAGCGGTTCCCTGATCGATGGGCGGTCTTGAGGTGCTCATTCACCTCCTTTGTGTTGGCTCCTGCTGGCGCCGAGGAGTCTGGCTTTGCTTTGTGTGTCCAAAATGTTACTTATTGTTCCCGGGGATTGCTCATCAGTATGCAGATGGCTGCTACTTTGTTATGCTGATGGCCGCTGGTATCGATGTTGTCTGGTTTTTGCAGAGGTAAATACACAGCAAACCTGCAGCCGCTGGTTTCTGTCTTGTTGGCTGACTTTCCCATCAGCCTTTGCCGTTCGCCATTTTAAATCGGGAGTTGGCCAACTTAGGTGGCTACAGTTACACGTAGTCTCTGTTGTTAACCCTTTACTACACTTGTACTATACATATCATAACATCTCCCTTTTTTTAGACATTTCTTTTCTACATGACAGAAGGAAAAAATGAACAACATTAGTACAGAATACATTGATATGTTTACAAAGTTAACAAATGAGTCAGAAAAAAATATTCAAACAGTTAATTTGTGTTTCTTCACAAATTAAGTCTGTCTGGTTCTTTCTTATTCTGGATGATCTCGTCAATCCAGTCAGTGGAGTGGTAGAAGTCTTGAACGTCTTCTGGAAGTCATGTGGTATCTTGGAAGATGTTGTTGTAGTACGAAATAAACTCTCATTGAATTGAAGATTAGGAAATAACGTACTGGAAGATTGAACTTTCAGAAGTGCTCTACGATTTCTTCTAACAATTGAACCTTCATTCGTCTGAATGATGTATGAACGAGGTGCGACTTGATGTATGACCTTAGCTAGATCAGACCATCCTCCAGTGGGAATACAAATTCTCACTTGATCACCTGGATTAAATGGTTCCAGTGGTTTCACATGTTGATTGTTGTATTTATCCTGAATACCCTGTTGATGTTGCATTTTCTTGATGACGGGCTGAAGATCTGGATCAGGAAGTCGTATGGATGGAAGAGTTGTACACAATGTTCTGTTCATCAATAATTGAGCAGGAGATAAACCAGTTGCAAGAGGAGTAGCTCTGTAATTTAATAAAGTTAAGAACATGCCTGAATCAGAGTTAAGAACTTTTTTGAAAAGTTGTTTCACAATGTGAATGCCTTTTTCAAACTTGCAATTGGATTGCGGATAGAGAGGACTGGAAGTTATGTGAGTAATATTGTATGCATTAGCAAATTCTGTCCACTCATAGCTGTCAAAACAAGGTCCATTGTCTGTCATGACTTTGCAAGGAGTCCCATGATGAACAAAAATCTCTTTTGTTGCCATGATCACGGATTTTGCAGTGGAGTCAGATGCCAACCTTCGATCAAGGAGTCTTCTAAAGATCATGAGGTAGAAGTGTTTCTTTACTTTGAGTTGATTGATTGCGCTGGCAGGTTTCACATTCTAAAATTAGATTTGTTATGTCCTTGTTTATTCCTGGCCAATATACTGCCTGTCTTGCTCTTCGTTTGAATTTCTCTATGCCTAGATGACCTTTGTTTTTTTCTGTAGTATCATGGGTCTTAATGTCATAGGAATAACTATACGAACAAGACAAGGATCTGACTCAGCTCTAGAGGGTTACAAGGTAGCCAGGAAGGAACTCAAAATGGACTGAGGAGAGCTGGAAAGGGGCATGAAAAATCCCTGGCGGGAAGCATTAGGGAAATCCCCAAGGCATTCTACACTTATGCGCGAAATAAGAGGATGATCAGAGTGAGGGTAGGGCCGATCAGGGATAGTGAAGAGAACTTGTGCCTGGAGTCTGAAGAGACTGGGGGGGCCCTAAATGAATACTTTGCTTCAGTATTCACTAGAGAGAGGAACCTTGTTGCCCATGAGAACAGTGTGAACCAGGTTAATAGTCTCAAACAGGTTGATATTAAGAAGGGGGATGTGCTGGAAATTTTGAAAAGCATCAAGATAGATAAGTCCCCTGGGCCTGACGGGATATACCCAAGGTTACTACGGGAAGCGAGTGAGGAGATTGCTGCGCCATTGGAGATGATCTTTGTGTCCTCACTCTCCACTGGAGTAGTACCGGATGATTGGAGGGAGACAAATGTTGTTCCCCTATTCAAGAAAGGGAATAGGTAAATCCCTGGGAATTACAGACCCATCAGTCTTACGTCTGTGGTGAGCAAAATATTGGAAAGGATTCTGAGAGATAGGATTTATGATTATTTAGAAAAACATAGTTTGATTAAAGATAGTCAGCATGGCTTTGTGAGGGGCAGGTCATGCCTCACAAGCCTATTGAATTCTTTGAGGATGTGATGAGACACATTGATGAAGGTCGGGCAGTGGTTGTGGTGTATATGGATTTCAGTATGGCATTTGATAAGGTTCCCTATTGTAGGCTCATTCAGAAAGTTATGGGGCATTGGATACAGGGAAATTTGGCTGTCTGGATACAGAATTGGCTGGCCAAAAGAAGACCGCGAATGGTGGTGGATGGAAAGTATTCCGCCTGGAGGTCGGTGACCAGTGGTGTCCCATAGGGATCTGTTCTGGGACCTCTGCTCTTTGTGGTTTTTATAAATGACTTGGATGAGGAAGGGGAAGGGTGGGTTAGTAAGTTTGCCGATGACATGAAGGTTGGTGGAGTTGTAGATAGTGTTGAGGGTTGTTGCAGGTTACAACAGGACATTGACAGGATGCAGAGCTGGGCCGAGAAGTGGCAGATGGAGTTCAACATTGATAAATGTGAAGTGATTCATTTTGGAAGGTCGAATTTGAATACTGAATACAGGGTTAAAGGCAGGATTCTTGGAAGTGTGGAGGAACAGAGGGATCTTGGGGTCCACGTACATAGATCCCTCAAAGTTGCCACCCAGGTTGATAGGGTTGTTAAGAAGGCGTATGGTGTGTTGGCTTTCATTAACAGGGGGATTGAGTTTAAGAGCCGCGAGGTTTTACTGCAGCTTTATAAAACTCTAGTTAGACCACTCTTGGAATATTGTGTCCAGTTCTGGTCGCATCATTATAGGAAGGATGTGGATGCTTTGGAGAGGGTACAGAGGAGATTTACCAGGATGTTGCCTGGACTGGAGGGCATGCCTTATGAAGAAAGGTTGAGAGAGCTAGGGCTATTCTCACTGGAGCGAAGAAGACAGAGAGGTGACTTGATAGAGGTGTATAAGGTGATGAGAGGCATGGATAGAGTGGACAGCCAGAGACTTTTCCCCAGGGTGGAAATGGCTGTCACGAGGGGACATAGTTTTAAGGTGATTGGAGGAAGGTATAGGGGAGATGTCAGAGGTAGGTTCTTTATTCAGAGAGTGGTGGGTGTGTGGAATGCACTGCCAGCAGAGGTGGTGGAGTCAGTCATAAGGGACATTTAAGCGACTCTTAGACAGGCACATGGACAGCAGTAAATTGAAGGGGTATAGGTTAGGTTGATCTTCGATTCGGATAAATGGTCGGCACAACATCGTGGGCTGAAGGGCCTGTACTGTGCTGTACTGTTCTCTGTTCTATGAGACGGAGTGAAAACCATCTACAACAGTGAGTTCAGATTGAATGTTTCTGAATTTTGAACAGTGCCCTTTCGGCCAACAATTTTTCAAATGGTCGATGGCACGTTGCAACATATCTCATCTCTGGTGAGGTTGATTTTGTCGTCCGAAGCTGGAAGAGTTTCAGCTCGAAGCTGCACTTGAGCTTCACTCTGTTGAATGAACTCCGTTGTTGGTCTTCTGTGTTGGTAGAACGAGATAATGTATCAGCAATTATAAGATCTTTACCCGGAGTGTAGACAAGTTGAAAATCGTACCGTCTTAACTGCTTGAGAATACGTTGTAGTCTAGGACTCCTGTCATTCAAATCTTTGTGAATGACGCGTACTAGTGGTCGGTGATCAGTTTCGACCGTGAACATTGCTAGTCCATAGACATAGTCATGAAGTTTGAGAATTCCAGTAAGTAAGCCTAAACATTCCTTTTTCTATCTGAGCATACCTTTGGAAGTCATCGATCGCGATGCATAAGCAACAGATGAACACAAAGAATCATCATTTCTTTGAAATAGGACTGCCCCAATTCGACTTTGACTTGCAGCTATGGAAATCTTTGTTTCTCGTTCAGAGTCAAAGAAGGAAAGAACCGGTGCGGTAGTCAATGCTGACGAGGTCGAACTGGTGAGGTGTGCTCATCAGTCCACGAAAATGTTGTGCTTTTCTTGATAAGGTGACGCAAAGCTGCAGTTCTTGAAGATAGGTTTGGCATGAACTTTCCAAGGAAATTTACAACGCCTAGGAATCTCAACACTGCTTTCTTGTCCTCTGGGACTGTCATCTTCTGAATGGCAACAATCCTATCGTCGTCTGGTTGCACACTATGCTCTGAGATTTGATCACCCAGGAATTTTAAAGTTGAGATACAAAAGTTGCATTTGGATCTGTTTAGCTTTAAGCCAAATTTGTGTATCCTCTGGCAGACTTGCAACAGCCTTGCATTATACCCTTCACGTGTAGATGACCATACGAAGATGTCATTAACGTACACTCTGACTCCATCTATGCCTTCAGTCATTTGTTCCATGGCACGATTAAATATCTCCGATGCTGAGATTATGCCAAATGGCATTCTGTTGAATCAGTAACGACCAAACGGTGTGTTGAACGTACACAATTCCTTGCTTGTATCATCCAGCTGCATTTCCCAAAATACTCTGGAATCGTCCAGTTTAGAAATAAATTTTGCATTTGCCATCTCGCTGATATTCTCTTCACGCTTTGGTCTTGGATAATGTTCATGCTTTATATTCTTGTTTAAATCTTTTGGATCAATACAGATTCTTAATTCTCCTGTAGGTTTCTTGACACACACCATCGAAGTGACCCAATCAGTCGGTGCTGTAATCGTGGAGATGATTCCAAGTTTCTGCATGCGTGCAAGTTCTTGCTTTAAACGTTCACGTAACGGAGCAGGAAATCTTCTCGGAGGGTGTACCACTGGTTTGACATTTGGTTTCAATTGTATCTTGTATTGTAAAGGAAGAGTACCCATACCTTCAAAGACGTGAGGAAATTGATTGAGAATCCCCTGAATATCTTCCTGTACATGTGGAAGAGGTTTGCTGGTGCTGTAGATTCTTTTCATTAGAAGATCCTGACAGGTTAGTGCACCAGTAGCAAAAATCGATTGGATTCAACAATCTCAAACAATAAGTCACCATAGTATAGCAAGATCCTAATGATGTCGGCCACGCGATCCCTGTTGATACCGCTTCTTTAATGCAGGTGGCATTGTATAGCCATGTGATTCTCGAAGCTGAGACCTTCTCGGTAAACTGCTCCATTATCACTAACAATCTGCTCTGGTGTTCCAAATCTTGCATCTTCCGCAATGGTCTATTCAGTTGTTGTTGACTTCATTATCATGATTTTCGGGCCATTTAGATTGTGCATCCGCAATCACGAAAATATGCGACCCTTCAGTGGACCAGCATAATTGATGTGTATTATCTGCATGGCTGTGTCAACAATGGAGTGTTCCTTAGTTTTACACAGGATTGACATTGTCCTACTTTCTCTTCAATTTGAGCATCTAATCCTGGCCACCAACAATAACTGCATGTCAATTCCTTCATCTTCACCACACCAGGATGTCCCCATGCAGTTGGTCAAGGACTCTACTATGCAGGCATGGAGGAATAATCACATGGATTCCCCACAATAGAACTCCATTGTGCACTGTCAACTCAAGGCTTCGTGTGATGTAAAGGTTTTTTCTATGAACGTCTGACAGCGTTCACTTTTCGACCAAGTCCATCACCTTTCCCATCACTGGATCGGTTCTTGTATATCTTTGAACTTGTGATGAAGCCACCGGTACATATCCACAAATGAGAAATACAAAATACTAATTAAATGTTTTTCAGGTTTGCTGGTGCTATAGATTCTTTTCTATAGCACCAGGGTCATGCTCGATTTGTAACAACAATTGTGACAAAGCATCAGCACTTACGAGTTGCTCTGACTTGCGATATTGTGCCGGTGTGCTGACAATATCAATGACCACCTTTACAATCTACTAGCTGCCAAAGAAGGTTCTATGGCTCAAAGATTTTAGTCAAGGGTCGATAATCCATCAAAACTAAAACAACGCTCTTAAAGGTATTGGTGGAACCTTCTTACCCTTACACCGAAAATGATGCTCAAAGCCTCCTCTTCTAGCATAATTTATTTCAATAATATCGCTAGTCCGGTTCAATTTCTGATCAATGGTGACCTCCAAGATATTGATTGTGGGGGGGATTCAGCGATGGTAATGCCATTGAATGTCATGGGATGGTTAGATACTCTCTTGTAGACGATGGTCATTATCTGGCACTTGTGTGGTGCAAATGTAACTTCCCACTTGTTAGCCCAAGCCTGGATATTGTTCAGGTGTTGCTGCGTTTGGACATGGACTGCTTCATTATCTGAGGAGTCGCGAATTGTGCTGAACATTGTGCAGTCATCATCAAACATCCCCACTTCTGACCTTATGATGGAAGGCAGGTTATTGATGAAGCAGCTGAAGATGGTTGGGCCTAGGACACTACCTTGAGGAACCCTTGCAGTGATGTCCTGGAGTTCAGATGATTGACCTACAACCAAAACAACCATCATCCTTGTGCAAGGCATGACTCCAACCAGCTGAGAGTTTCCCCCTCTATTCCCATTGACTCCAGTTTAGCTAGGGCTCCTTGATTCCATACTCGGTCAATTGCTGCCTTGATGTCAAGGGCGGTCACTCTCACCTCACCTCTGGCATTCAGCTCTTTTGTCTATGTTTGAACCAAGGCTGTAATGAGGTCAAGAGCTGAGTGACCCTGGTGGAACCCAAACTGAGCGTCCATGAGCAGGTTATTGATGAGTAAGTGCTGCCTGATAGCACTGTTGATGACTCCTTCCATCACTTTGCTGATGATGGAGAGTAGACTGATAGGGCGGTTATTGGCTGGGTTGGATTTGTCCTATTTCTTGTGTACAGGACATACATGGGCAATTTTCCACATTGCAGGGTAGATACCAATGTTTTTTTTTTTGAAATTTAGAGTGCCCATTTCTTTTTTTTCCAATTAAGGGGCAATTTAGCATCTCCAGTACACCTACCCTGCATACCTTTGGGTTGTGGGGATGAGATCCAAGTAGACACGGGGAGAATATGCAATCTCCACACAGACAATGACTCTGGGATGGAACCTGGGTCCTTGGCGCCGTGAGGCAATAGTGCTAACCACTGTGCCACCCCTCTTTTGTTAGATTTCTTGTTGCCGCAAAGAATAAAATAATGTGGAGGTGCCCACCCTCTGGATTCCTGAAAAACATTACGAGAGGTTTATTAAGAGGTGTTGCTCACACAATAACCAAAGCCCACGCAAACCTTCAGCTGGCGTCACTGCACATCATGTAATGCTTCACCAGCAGGGATGTATACTCTGATGTGTGACATTCTCGTTCACACCTACCCAACAACTATCTGGAGAGAGGTACAAGATGGCAGCCTCTGCCCATGGATTCCTGCAAAGTACGTTTTACATTTTTATGGAGTTGACATGACAACCAAGAGTTATTTGTATGTCATTTTTTTCACAAAATTCATGGGGACATTACGTTAACCTGTGTAACAGTTTAGTTTTGATTTATGACTGAAATTAACATTCTGGCAGACTTGCCCACTGAGCCATTGGCAAATAGTCGGTCTCTGGGATGAAGAATTAAAGCTAGCCATTCTAAGCAGAGAACATGTCAGTGAACTATGAATAATGCGACATGCTGTCCCCGTACCCCTTCCTTCATTTCAGTCAACCATTACACGATCTGTAATCTCCGTTGGAGAGTGAACTGTAGCTTTCCGCTTTGTCCTACCATTTCAATGGGCTTGGAATGATAATTAAACCCCCAGCCATCTGTGCGAAGTGAAGTGATTCCAGCATTGAGCTCGCCAACATTGCCCTTTACCATTTCTTTCATATAGTTAATCAACAACTGCGCTGTGGGACTTGAGGTGGTTAACTCGATCCTGCGCCTGGTCCTGTGATGTTGAAACAGGACTGTGTTTTTTTCTTTGATTTGTGCACACAGACTTTGTTCTATTAACCAGACACTTATCAGCCGGCAGTGCTGGACGACGCTTTTATAGCGTTGATCGTTATACGTGTCTGAAGCTCTCGCCGCTTGGCGCCAGCGCTTGTCTCTATCGTGAGACCAGTGGTGTCTGGTTTGATCAATTGCTTGCAGCTGTTAGCTGGATAAACTATCAAAATCCCTGTTTTCCCTTTTTTTTTAATACGGTTCCGCAGTTTAACTGCAGTCTTTGGGTTTTAATCTTAATTACAGGGTTGGCATGAAAGGACTTTTATTCAGCGGGCATGTGTTAATGAGAGACGCCTACCTTTTTTTCCCATTTGTGGTGAATATTTTCAGTTGCACTCCTTGGACGACACAGATCTCCCTCATATTTTTAGAAGGCACAGTGGCGCAGTGGTTAGCACTGCTGCCTCACGGCGCCGAGGACCCGGGTTCAATCCTGGCCCTGGGTCACTGCCCGTGTAGAGTTTGCACATTCTCCCCGTGTCTGCATGGGTTTCACCCCCATGACCCAAAGATGTGCTGGGCAGGTGGATTGGCCACACTAAATTGCCCCTTAATTGGAAAAATATATAATTGGGTACTCTTAAAAAATTTTTTTTAAAGTGCAGCAGGTGGTCATTTGCCCTATCGAGTCTGGACCAATCCTCTGAAAGAGCACCCTACCTAGTCCCACTCCCCTGCCCAATCCCTGTAACCCCACCTCACCTGCACAACCTTGGACATTAAGGGGCAATTTTATCACGGCCAATCTATCTAACCTGCATATCTTTGGACTGTGGGAAGAAACCGGAGCACCCGGAGGAAGCCCACTCAGATATTGGGTGAATGTTCAAACTCTGTACAGACAGTGGGAATCGAACCTGGTTCCCTGGCGTGTGAGGCAGCACTGCTAACCACTGTGCCACCCAGTATCTGATTTATGCTTTCTGTTAAATTAAGAATATGTTTAAAGTGAAACTTGTTGCACTGCTTCACATTTTCTCATTTCCCGCTCTAGGTATGAACTTCAAGGATTTTAAACTGACCTTTCAAATTGCAAGAGTTCTTGCATCAAGGATATGAACCATTCCTAGCATTTAGATCAGAACCCTTGTGTTGTTTGCTTGGTAAACATTCTGGAGGGTGGGGAGGGGTAAATGGGGGAGGTGATTTGATATGGGCAGAAATCCCTATTTTGAGTGTCCAAGCGTTTTAGAAATCTGCACCATTTTTGGACTTCAAGTTGCTCATTATACTGTGCTCACTTCATTTTGGTCAGTAGGACACCTTATTGGGGAAGACAAAACAAACTCAAATGCAGTGGAGCTTAAGCTGTTAAAACCATGTATTGTACCATCACAAACCAATGAGGACCACCTTGCCAGTTGGAACTTTGACTTTGCAGAGATATCTGGAACTACACAGAAAGTGCCTCTCTCAAACCCCCCCCCCAGCACCCAAGTAACTAGTTTCGTCCACCAGAATTCATTCATGACCCAAACTGGCTTGTCAATCATCAACAGTGGCCTGGAGACAATTGGCTTCAACAAAACGTTGACTTCCAAGACAGGCAAATTTAGCCCTCAAGAAACCCTGCTTGCAATGGGCATTACTCCTTTAAAATCCCTCTCATCTTTCACTTAACTTAAAAAGCACCCTATTATGTAACTGACCCATTCTCTGCACCCTCCCTGTGTTACGACCAAACTGGAATTACTCTCTTTATTTTTTTTTCTTTAGTGTGACGATTTTAAAACCCAGATTTTGGTGTTCGTCAATAACAAGCGACTCGTTTCCTGGGCTCATATCTCTTGCGATTTTCAACCTTGCTGGTGACTGATCCTCTGAGCCTTGGCACTTCACCTATTTCTTAATAATCATTTAAAAATACGACAGGCTTTTGTTTGTCCTTTATCCTGCAGGGCAGCTCAAGTCTGCTTTGTGAATAATTGGATTGTCTTGGCTGTGGATAGCCAGCGTTTTTTTCAAAATTCTTTTGTGGGATGTGGGAAATTCCACCAGCTGCCCTGGGGAGATTTGAGCATCAGGCTGGGCCACTGAATTACCAGTCCAGCAATATTACTACACCAGCAGCAGCAAATGTGGGGACGGTGCAGGAATATTGCCAAGCCCTCTCAAAGTTTTCCCGTTTTAAATGTAAATCTGCATGAGTGGAATAGAGTTGAGTATCTCAGAATTGAGTTTCTCCAGACTGTGTCCTGGAGTGGGCCCTGCACTCGCTGTATTTCTGTAACTGTTTCGTCAATACCTTTCTTACGTTTACACTGCAGATCTTTATGATCTGGGGTGAGTGATGCCCAACTTTGTTTTTTATTCGTTGGATGTGCGCATCACTGGCTGGTCCAGCATTTATTGCCCCTTCCTAATTACCCTTGAACTGAGTGACTTTTTTTAGGACGTTTAAGAGTCAACCACATTGCTGGGGGTCTGGAGTCACATGGACTTACCTGACCAGGTAAGGTTGGCGGATCACCTTTCCTAAAGGACATTAACGAGCCAGAAGGGTTTTTATGACAATTGACAATGATTTCATGGTGATCATTAGACTTTTAATTCCAGATTTTTAATTAATTCAAATATCACATCTGCCATGATGGGATTCGAACCCGAATCCCCAGAGCATTAACCTGGGTCTCTAAATTGCTAGTCCAGTGACAATACCACATATCACTGCTTCCCATATGACTTGGGTTAACTTATATGGAGGGCTATAATGTAGACAGATCTTTTTGGAGCTGAGGTCAGTGTCCGTAATACAATACAACAATCTGCACTGATCTGAACTGAGATCTGGGAGGATGTGTTCACCCTTTGGATACTTACCCAACTTGCATTATGGGCTAATCCTGATATTTCTCCCACAAGTTTAAGGTAGCAGTTTGGCTGGGCTCTCGTGGAGATGCTACATTACAGGAAATTTCTGATCCATTTTTTTCAAACGGACTTGGTATTTGCAGTGACTGACTGTGATAATCTAGCATATGGAGGGGCACACTTGCCTATTCAAAAGCATGCAGACTTCCACGTAAACGCCCACATACATTATTTATTCAGGTTTTACTTAGTGGGCTTGGCAGCTGGTTTGTGATGCAGAACAAGGCCAGCAGCGCACGTTCTATTCCCGTACCAGCTGAGAATTCTGAATTCTCCCTCCGTGTACCTGAACAGGTGCCGGAATATGGTGACCAGGTGCTTTTCACAGTAGCGTCATTGAAGATTATTTTTATTATTATTATTTATTGTTTATATTTTTTATTTATTTTATTTTATTATTATTTTGTTATTATTATTATTTATTATTATTACTTTATTATTATTTTTTTTTTTAAATTACTATTCTCATTGGGAGCACATATTCTCATTGGAGGCCAGAGCCAAAGTTACTTAACCTTTGACAATGCAGCAAGCTTTGCATCCAGTTAATATGTGGGCAAAATACTCCGTGCTCTGTTTTATAATGAATCTAATACCTTGTGGGACACTCTTGGGGAAAGGAAGAAGGAGGTTGGACCTAAATAACTGTTAATGAACTCACTGAAATAACTAGCAATAGAGTCACTGAAAAGCAGTAGGAGGAAGCCTATGCATATCGGCTACAAGGTAACATTTAAAACAAAGTAGTTTAAGGCCTATCATATTTCTGCATGGTTTACATGACTGATGCACTCCATTACCCAACACTGAGAATGTGGAAGAGTTGACAGCCTCATCCTAGCCTAGTTTTAAAATGTATTCAGTAGATTGGTGTTATCAATGGGACTGCAAATGATAATGCTGTTCATTTAGAGGTGTGACTGCAATCTATCCAGATACCGAGATCATGGACCAGTTGCACCTTTTCAAAGATATTTCTGTAATATTATCAGATCTGTTTACCCTATCTCATAGCTGAATATATTTCCCCATCTCTCTCTAGGGAAAATCTCATTAGTTCAGTAATTAGGGTTTACCCTGAATGTCAGAAAGGATTGATGTCTATCAAATCTGTCCTCTTCAAGGGGTGTTTGGGGCATGGCTGCGGGAAGCAGTGTTGATATAGATCCACAGTAATTGGCTGTAACTATACGCAAACCAGCAAATGATTCCAGCCAGGATTTGGGCGGCAGTCATCTACTGATCAGGTGGCAGTGTTCAGTCAGTTTGCAGTAAAATAGTTCATCCTCTTGCCCCTTTTTTGTTTGTTGACCCTCTTTGAAGTAAAGTTCTGAAAAACAAAACAAAAAACTCTTCTTTTGCAGATGATGCAGGGAACCCAGACCATAATGCCAGCAGTGCCAATAGCCCAGAGACAGGTGGGGTGAGTTCCCTATTGAGCCCTGTACCACTGCAGCGAATGACGAGACCAAACGTGGGCAGCCCAAAGGTGGCAGAAACCGATTCTCCTCTCCGTCAGGCTGTGGGGAACCAGAGTTGGCGACCACACTTGGAGTCGGAAATGGGGAGGCTCGCATCAAAAACAAAAGATGGAGGTCTGAAGCCTGCAACCAAGTCTGTAAATGGGGTGCCATTGTCTGATCAGAGCAATGCCAATGCCTCTCGAGCATCATCCTTTCGCTCAAAGCCTACTTCTTCCAAGATGGTTTACACTGAAGATGGTAAATGCACTTGATATAATTTAGAGTAGTGATTGGCATGAGATATTAACATTGCAACTTTGCTTAACACGCTGTACAATAGTGTGTTTTCCTTTCTCATATCTGTTTAATTCATTTTGCTATTTTAATGTGAATTGAGGCTCATCAAAATCAATTGTACTCGCGAAGGGGGCTTCACTGGATTTTATTTCAGTGGATCATAATTGCTGTTAAGTCCAGCAATCAAGACAAATGATATGAGTTCCAAAATCATGCAACTACATACTATACATTTTTTTCTGTTGAAAAAAGGCCGTGGCTAACTGAGAACAGGGTCTGGAGCAACGTTATCTAATACATTGGCCCCAAGCCATGTGGAAAATTGGGAATCCAGATGTGGCTAATTGCACTTAAAAAATGAGTCATAAATACCATCACTGGCATGCGATCTCCAATACTCTTTCCCATAGCGTATGCATGTGTACTTTAACTTTTCTATGTATTTGTTGGTGAAATGAATAGCTGAGCATGCAGTGATTGTTTTTCTGTGCTTAACCTTCTTTTTCATCAGTTCAAATGGTGCTTAACATGGTGTGCCATGGATGTGCTAACAATCTGGAGTGGGTAGGTCAACCAATCAAATAACTGCTTGAGGTCAGCAGAACAAAGCAACTTGCAACTTGGCCAATAGCAGACAACAAGATGCGTTGTGGCAAAGGGCAAGCAGAATCTAATTATATGCTGAGTCGTGAGCAGGACGGGTGGGTGGAGAATGGTGGGTGGGGGTGGGGTGCCAGCCTGGTGCTCCTCTTGTTGTGAGTCATTGAACTCAGTATCGTGTGCACCTGTTGGACAAAAACCTAGAAAGTGTGCAAAAATGTGGTGGTGCCTGATAAATTACTACCACAATTCCAAACTTTGAAAGAGAAAAGACTGCAAAATCCTTCCGTGATGGTCGTAGATGTTTAGGTATATATACAGTATGGGTAAAATACACTTTCTAAGATAATTACATATTTCCTAGCCCCCCACCATTTCCACCAGCTCCAGCATAACGCCATCACCAAATGCACCCCCCCCCCCCCCCGCCCCCCCGGTCAGCATTCTGCAGGGAACACTCCATCCATGACACCCTGGTCCACTCTTCCATCGCCCCGACCCTTCATCCCTCCCCACAGCACCTTCCATTGCACTCGCAGGGGATGCAACACCTGTCCCCTTTACCTCTCCCATCCTCACTGTTGAAGGGCCCAAGCTCTCCTTTCATGTGAAGTAGTATTTCACCTGCATCTCCAACAATTTGGTCTACCATATTCGCTGCTTCTCTACAATGGGGAGACTAAACGCAGACTGGGTGAGCGTTTTGTGAAACATCGTTGCTCTCTCCACAAGCATGACCCCCGACCTTCTGGTCACTTGCCATTTTAACTCAGGATCTTGCTGCCACGGGCACATGTCCATCCTAGGCCTGTTGTAATGCTCCTATGGAATGCTCCAACACAAACTGGAAGAACAACACCTCGGGCACAATTCTCCGGAAACGGCGCGATGTCCGCCGACTGGCACCCAAAATGGCGCCAATTAGACGGGCATCGCGCCGCCCCAAAGGTGCGGAATGCTCCGCATCTTTGATCTTTGGGGGCCGAGCCCCAACATTGAGGGGTTAGGCCGACGCCGGAGGAATTTCCACCCCGCCAGCTGGCGGAAACGGCCTTTATTGCCCCGTCAGCTGGCGCGGAAATGACATCTCCGGGCGGCGCATGCGCGGGAGCGTCAGCGGCCGCTGACAGTTTCCCACGCATGCGCAGTGGAGGGAGTCTCTTCCACCTCCGCCATGGTGGAGACCGTGGCGGAGGCGGAAGGGAAAGAGTGCCCCCACGGCACAGGCCCGCCCGCAGATCGGTGGGCCCCGATCGCGGGCCAGGCCACCGTGGGGGCACCCCCCGGGGCCAGATCGCCCCCCCCAGGACCCCGGAGCCCGCCCACGCCGCCTTGTCCCGCCGGTAAGGTAGGTGATTTAGTTTACGCCGGCGGGACAGGCAATCTATCGGCGGGACTTCAGCCCATCCGGGCCGGAGAATCGAGCGGGGGGGCCCGCCAACCGGCGCGGCGTGATTCCCGCCCCCGCCGAATATCCGGTGCCGGAGACTTCGGCAACCGGCGGGGGCGGGATTCACACCAGCCCCCCGGCAATTCTCCGACCCGGCGGGGGGTCGGAGAATGTTGCCCCTGATCTTCCGATTATTGTGTTCAAAAACTTTAGACTGTGAACTTTTCCCCCCACCTTAACACCCCCCACCTTTTGTAGTTTGTTGCTAGTTGGTTTTCAGCTCCCTGGCCTGCCCCAACAGAACCCCAACCTTCCCCTGCCTGTCCCTTGTTTAATTTACTCCCATTAACACATTTTGCTACCTTACCTTTTGCCACTGTTGGTACTCTTCTTCCCTTAATCATAGAGTTTGCAGTGCAGAAGGATGCCATTCAGCCCATCGAGTCTGCACGGCCCCTGGAAAAGCTACGCTTAAGCCCACGCCTTAATTCTATCCCCACAACCCAGTAACCCAACCTAACCTTTTGAACACTCAGGGGCAATTTAGCATGGCCAATCCACCCAACCTGCACATCTTTGGACTGTGAGAGGAATCCGGAGCACCCGGAGGAAACCCCCGCAGTCATGGGGAGAAAGTGCAAACTCCACACAGATAGTGACCCAAGGGAGGAATTGAACCCGGGTCCCTGGAGCTGTGAGGTAGCAGTGCTAGCCACTGTGCCATCGTGCTGCCCAATGGCACTATTAACACTCTTTTGTCTATAACAAATTTGCTAATCTCTCCTTTGGCTCAACCCATCCCTGGTCTTCTATTCTTATCCCACCTCCTCTGCTCGCTTTCCAACTATAGCGTTCTTCACATTTCTCCCTTTCTTGAAATGAAAATCGCTTATTGTCACAAGTAGGCTTCAAATGAAGTTGCTGTGAAAAGCCCCTAATCGCCAAATTCCGGTGCCTTTTCGGGGAGGCTGGTACGGGAATTGAACCATGCTGCTGGCCTGCCTTGGTCTGTTTTAAAAGCCAGCTATTTAGCCCAGTGTGCTAAACCAGCCTCTTGTATATTCTAACCGGAATCCTGGAATACACTAGTCTATCTAGGCAATTGCACCCAGGGTCTGTAGAAGGGTCACTTAGGCTCAAAACATTGGGCGAGATTCTCCGACCCCCCGCCGGGTTGGAGAATCGCCGGGGGCTGGCGGGAATCCCGCCCCGCTGGTTGCCGAATTCTCCGGCACCGGATATTCGGCGGGGATGGGAATTGCGCCGCGCCGGTTGGCGCCGCCGCCCCCCCCCCCCCCCCCCCCCCCCCCCGCCTGCGATTCTCCGGCCCGGATGGGCCGAAGTTCCGCTGCTAGAATGCCTGTCCCGCCGGCGTAGATTAAACCACCTACCTTACCGGCGGGACAAGGCGGAGCGGGCGGGCTCCGGGGTCCTTGGGGGGGGGGGGGGGGGGGGGGCGCGGGGCGATCTGGCCCCGGGGGGTGACCCACGGTGGCCTGGCCCGCGATCGGGGCCCACCGATTCCGCGGGCGGGCCTGTGCCGTGGGGGAACTCTTTTCCTTCCGCCTTCGCCACGGCCTCCACCAGGGCGGAGGCGGAAGAGACTCCCTCCACAGCGCATGTGCGGGGATGCCGTGAGCGGCCGCAATCGCTCCCGCACATGCGCCGCCCGGAGATGTCATTTCCGCGCCAGCTGGCGGGGCACCAAAGGCCTTTTCCGCCAGCTGGCGGGGCGGAAATTAGTCCGACGCGGTCCTAGCCCCTTAAGGTTGGGGCTCAGCCCCCCAAGATGCGGAGGATTCCGCACCTTTGGGGCGGCGCGATGCCCGACTGATTTGCGCCGTTTTGGGCGCCGGTCGGCGGACATCGCGCCGATACCGGAGAGTTTTGCCCATTAACTCTGTTTCTCTCCACAGATGCTGCCAGACCTGCTGCGTTTTTCCAACATTTTCTGCTTTTATTTCAGATTTCCAACATCGACAGTAATTTGCTTTTCTATATTTTCGCGCATCATGTTTCAGAGGCTTCTACTAGGATTAGCATGTGAGGGTAAAACAGTGTCCTGTGGCTAGTCAACAATTTCTATTTGAGGACGCTGATTTAAAACTGCTTTAAAGGAAATCCTTCGCACTACTGCTCTATTCTTCCAGATTACACACAACGCCTTCAAAAAGAGCTTTGTGCTTAGACCCAGCAGTTCAATGCTTCGTAATTCGGATTTATTGCTTTTGATTTTTTTTTTTACATTGCCAGATAACTGATTCCATTAAGACTCTCTGCTCAATTCATGAACCGTGACCTCAGTAAATCCCACTGGCACAATGAAAAGTCTAATGCATGGGCATTTGGTTCAGGCAAATTGCAGTTTTAAAATTTGCTGCGGGTTTAAGATTTCTAGTTCCCATTTAAGATCCAAGAACCGAATAAGCAAAAAATAAATTAAGGGCAAAACCTCTTGTGCTCAATTCGTGCCCTACGAGTTTGCCAGCAACTTCTCAAGTTAGGCAGGGCAGGATGTAAATGATTCTGTTCCGATAATGACATGTTCCTCAGAAAGAGGGCGAACTTGCTGTTGAGCAGGTTTGATTTGTTGCTCAGTTGTTGGGGGAGGTCATTTACAACAGACTGTTGCATCTGCCAACACACAACTGCTCTGGTTGCAGGCTGCCTCTTCAAGCTGCCATTTCTATCGAGCATTTGGTTAGGAGGTGGGCTCACTTTTGCCTTTTCTGTGAATGTAGCACGATGGGCTGAATGGCCTCCTTCTGCACTGTAACAATTTCTGTGATTCAGTGGAGAGTCAAAGTATCCTCCTGATCCCCAAACAGGTTCCGGTGATGGTAGAGGCAGTAAATTCTGAGTGATTGGGCCATATTTGCCCGTATTAAATAACTTTCCATGTGAAATAACTTTATTTTTTCATCTTTTTCAGGCGATTATAGTAACGTTAATGTACAAAGGGGCCACCAGGAGAAGACCTCATCTGGCCTGCAACGTCCTCCCATGAGACCACCAGATCCTCCTTGTCGAGATAAAGTCACTCCACCGCTGAAAGTAGAGCAGTCTACTAGCATGGAAGATACTTCATCTTCTGTGTAAATGTCTTTTTTTTTGAAGTGTAGTTTTGTTTCTTTTCCTTCCCTCTCCAATTGTCCCGCATCAGCTTCTGCAGACATTGGATTACAGTGACGTATAGCTTCACAGGCCGATGCCCTCAGACAGCATTTACTCTTGGCTCCTCACTCGCCCTTGCTCCCAATCTCTCTCTTCCGTACTCCCCATCCTGCTTCCTTCCTCTATCTCCACCCTCCCCCTGCTCCCTTCTCTCCCATTTGCACGTCCCCCTCGTCGTCACCCCCCCCACCACTTGCTCAACATTCAACCACCATTTGATAAAGAGAATTCCAAAGATCCGTGACACTCTCAGAAATTATTTTTTTCATCTCTGCCTTAAATGGCCATCCCCTTATTTTTGAACAGTGACTGGGGGGGGTGAGGTGATTGTGGGGGAAGAGGGGGTGGTGGTGTTAGAGGCTTGTGGTATGTAGCATGTGACTTGCCTACTACCTATCTGCCTATAATGCAGTGGCTGTGGAGAGCAGAGTGGGGGGGGGGGGGGGGCACGGTGGAGGTGTTGGGTGACTCGCCCACCGTTGGGCCTATTGAGTCTCACAAGGCCACACGTGTCTCATTCCACCCCGGCCACTATTTTACCCATGGTAGTGCGAGGCCTAGGCCATGCATTAGGCCAGCAGCTTTACTTGCACGGGCTGACGTTGGGCTGGAGGGGGGCGGGGGCCAACGATACTCTGGACTTGTCTTCAGTCCATCATCCAGAGCCGCCTCCTCTTCAGGTACCGTCTGCAGCCCAGCAGTCGCTACCACTCAAACCTGGTGCGTCTGAGACCAGGGCAGCCGGCCAAAAGAATTGCCTGGCAGCTCTCTACAGTGAGATTTGTTTCCCCAAATGGGGGCAGAAGTCACGCCTTGAGCTAAGTAATACCGTACCAAAAGTTAAATGTCGGGGGGGATCTCTTTTTTTTTGTGGGCAGGCTCCCGACTGACCTTTTGGTTGGGGTGGATGGGGGAAGAGGTGAGATGTGTGCAGGGAACACTGCACCCCATTGCTCTGCTACCGAGTGGTAAATTAAGCTGGCTGAACTATTTTTATGCGCCTTAATATGCGAAAGGATTATAATTTCAATTTATCCATTCACAAATATTCTGTAATTCTTTATTGCTTTTGCAAAATTAAATCCCATTCCTCTCCCTTATTCCTTGTTCAGATACAAAATGGCAACCATGCTGTTAAAGATCTTTCTACTAACTAGAGCCACTTGTAATGTGAGGAAATCCATTTCCAGACTATGTTAACGCAGTGCTCTGGTAATTTTGATTTTACAAACACACAGGGCTGTTTCGTGAAACAAATTCAATGAAAACTTCAGAAAACAAGAAAAACAAACATCAGGGAAACAGAACAAGGTCAAGAGAGATAGACTGTTATTCTGAGCGGCTGTGGTGAGGGGATGAATAGCTAAACTGTTGTAATTTGGTACATTTTTCTCTCAACTGGTTGCTTGCTCCCACGCAAATGGAGTTAGGCTCCAGATTAACCATGATCTTGTTGAATGACGGAACCGGCTTGAGGGGCTAAATGACCTCTTGTTTGTCCGAGGGACTTACCTATCCAGACTTTTGGAGGAAAGTCCTTAGAAGGCAGTGTCCTGAGCCCAAGTCTTTCACAGCCCAAAGCAGCTTAAACCCCCCCTTCTCTCTAAGCCAAACCATGAAAGCGTCATGAATATATTTTTTCCACCAAAGAGAAAATTGGGAACTAGAATCACAAATCTATTTTCCACCTCATTCCTATGAATACGGGTCAGTTTGCCAATACATTTTGCTCTTTTTTTCTAAATGAAGTTGAAACTAATTTACACAACGCAGGGATTAGACCTTCTAACCCTTACAGTGTGAACTTGGCATCTAAAGTACTGCATTGTTCATTGTCTGAGAATTGGTTATTTCACTGTTTGTAGCAAAGTATTGCTCATGGTCTCCCTCAGGTTTAGTTCAAATACAATTTTCTTTTCAAGTTATGCAGTTGAATGCAAAGATGTTTCTCCTAGGCCTCAGGTTAGATGTGCTCGCAATAAAGGCTGGATGAGTGCCACTGTTGCACTGGCAGTTAGCACAATCAGAATCTTTACCAATTACAGGTTTAAAACTTCCAATCACTTGCTAGGTTGGTGTATATAACCTCGGGCATTTCTGCATGCATCAGTGTTGCGTATGACATTCTGAATCTGTTTAGAATAAAATGTTACTTTGATTACATCTTTGGCTAATTTTTTTTTTTTTTGGGGCAACTAAGGTGGAATTCTATTACAGATTGCTTGCTCTAATTCTTTATGTCCACATGGACATGAACTCCTATTTCTAAAGGAACAGATTGTCTACCCAGTTTCCTCTATCGACCACTAGTAGATGCCCGGTCACCTCAAACATCCCAACTTAGTGTTGGCCTCACCTCTGGCGTGAGATTGCAGTGGGCTTGGTTTAACTTGAGTTAGAACCAAAATGGTGAAATGTGAAACCATGTCTTCGTATTCCACCTTATTGTGCCATCATCATTCTACTCTTGTGCTTTAATGAATCAAATGGTGCAATAAAAGGTGACAATTTATTCATTGTTTAATTATCCAGATCAAGGGATCTATCCTGATTCAGTCATTAAAATTCACACTAAAATTGCTGGATAACTTTTTATAGCACTGATGAAGTTAGAATCCAGTTATTAATGTACTAACAGTTATTCATGGTTGTCACAAACAAATGGGTACTCTGGTTTTATCTGAACACCAGCTGACAAGAAATAAGCCTCCCAGGAGGCCTATTTAACCATTTCTTTGGATTTTTCCAGTGCGATTTCAGTGCTTTCCACCATGACGAAAGTGGTCCTTTTAGCCATCTTAATACTCTCCCACAGTGTGTCTCAGCACTTACTTCGAGAAAGTATCATTTATCCCAATAGGAAGTGGATTGAGTATTGCTCCAACTCATTTGGGGTCCCAGGTTCGATTCCCAGCTTGGGTCACTGTCTGTGCGGAGTCTGCACGTTCTCCCCGTGTCTGCTTGGGTTTCCTCCGGGAACTCCGGTTTCCTCCCACAAGTCCCGAAAGACATGCTTGTTAGGTGAATTGGACATTCTGGATTCTTCCTCGGTGTACCTGAACATGCGCCG
Organism: Scyliorhinus torazame; assembly: GCF_047496885.1. NCBI lineage: Eukaryota > Metazoa > Chordata > Chondrichthyes > Carcharhiniformes > Scyliorhinidae > Scyliorhinus > Scyliorhinus torazame. The sequence continues at coordinate 300,814,547 of NC_092711.1, read as the reverse complement.
GAATGTGGCAACTAGGGGATTGTCACAGTAACTTCATTGCAGTGTTAATGTAAGCCTACTTGTGACAATAATAAGGATTATTATTATTATTGTACCCTCACAGGAAGATTCTCACCAAATAAGTTTGGGCTAAATGGGAACTGTGGCACGAAAGATGAAAGATTATTGTCCATCAACTCACTACATCACTGAGGCCCTCATGTTCTTCTAGCCCTCTTTTTTTGTTCTCCTCCTCTTTCTAGTTTTTCCATCTTCTGAAACCAGTGATTTATGCCGGGGGTATATTTTAACTGCGGCCTTTCCTGAATGAGCTGATAAGCTATATAACAAAAGTGATAGCAAAGCTGCACCCCATCCTGTGCACGAAGTAGATAATGAGTAAAAGGAATGTTCGGCTGGCTTTGTCTGTGTTCCCCCTAATGTATCGTGACCTGCCCTCTCTCTCTCTCTCTCTCGAGTGTCTCACCCGCTATTGATGAATGAAAAAAATGAAAATGAAAATCGCTTATTGTCACAAGTAGGCTTCAAATGAAGTTACTGTGAAAAGCCCCTAGTCGCCACATTCCGGCGCCTGTTCGGGGAGGCTGGTACGGGAATTGAACCGTGCTGCTGGCCTGCCTTGGTCTGCTTTAAAAGCCAGCAATTTAGCCCAGTGTGCTAAACCAGCCCCTTGAAGGCAATCATTGGTACTTGATGACTTTTGATTGCATTCTACATTTAACTCGTATAGCGGTTTCTCATTCTGAGTTTGGAGGGGTGGTAGGGACAATCTTAATAAGTTGCTTTGTGGAGGATTTTCCCAGAACCGTATTATCCACGAGCACATTGTGCGAATCTTGTGATTTTTTTTTTGCTTTGGGTTTCGAATTTCAGTCTTAGACGGGTCAACAAAATTAAAACCATTTCTTTGAAAGAAACTGCAGACTGCTCTTTTTCTTTGGCCCACACATTGCCTTTACAAGCAGTTTCTGGGTAAGCGACACCCTGGCGCCTGGGGTAGGCAACACAGTGCCAGCTCCTAGCAGCCATACCAGGCGTCTATAAGACTCCTTTATCCATAGCGGTGACAGTGATAACAGCGACAAAATTCAAGCCTTTGCTTTTTAATGAATGTGATTACTTCTACTGGTGTGGTGAGCATCTGTTCTACAGGTACGCCTTTTTGATGTATGCTAAAAAAAGACATCCATTTCACTCCTATCACCAAATGAAATATTAAGTAACTATCAAGCTCTTGGACTAGAATACAATTCTAGCAGGCAGCCACTGGAACATATGATCTTTCCTTTTGGATTTATGATAGTTCACTTTTTGCAAGGGAATTCTTAGACTTTGCTGTTTTAATTTATAGGGTTGCTTCCAGAGCCAAGTTTTTCGAAAATGCTGCTAGAAAAACAGGCGGGTAAGAGACAATAATTACTATTGATGCCTTTCCATAACCCACGGATAATCACTCGCCCCTTTGCTCAAACCCAGGGCAGATATCCTGTTGTTCCCAAAACACCTTTCATGGTGATCTTGAGCAAAAGTTTAAATAAAAGGTGAATGTGTTACGGAGGAATAAATTCTATGAGGAGAGCTTAAACCATCAGGATTTCAAAACCAAGACTATTCCTCACAGTGTCTTGTGCCGAGGTTCTCACAAGATCAAACTTTCTGGTTAAAAAATCTCAAGGTTAAACATATTGGCCACTCATATTGCACACTCTCATCATAAATACTCAAATCAAATTTGGGAAGCTAATTTACCATTTATACTGTGTGCAGAGTGCTAACGAAAGGTATGCTATTGCATGGCAAAAGAGTGCGAAAATTCGAGGAAGGTTTAATTCCTCCTATGCTGCTAAGATATCGATCTTGGCTGCATTGCCTTGAGGTCGCAATTTGCAGACAGATGTATTTTTTTGCCGGGGCACTCAGTTTACTGCTCAATATGAAATTTATTCACATTTAAGTGCTTACAGATCGATCAAACAAATGGAGTTTTCTCCAAGCGATTGACAAACTTGCCTTCTGCAGAAGATGGACAGAAACCTTGCTGCGTGCAACAAAATAAAAAACAAGGTTCCCTTCCTGATCTTGTGCTGGAGCTGTAATGGCTGCTCGGGTGAACCCCTGAGGAAACCTCTGGTGATTATCTTTTAAAGCGGGCATGTTGGAAGCATTGAGTTTAACAATGTAGGTGCAATTTTAACACTGTTGGTAGATGCTGACATTCGTCTACACTGACTGTGCACTCGTGGAACCTTTATTACAGGATAAAGGGTGCTGGAAAAATCTGGCATCACACTTAATGTCCAGGAGAAAATTCCAAGTCTCGACGATGAAGTTAAAAATTTCATTCACTGTTTTCATTGTATGCCATGATTTCTGTTGGTTGAACAAATATAAGAGTGTGGGAAGATTGAATTGAATGTAATAAGCATTGATCCCACAACTTCTAATCTATCCCTCCTCTTCACAGGGCCTCAAAACCTTTGTGGAAATGCTTTTATTATAATTATATTTTGATTAAAACATGCAGGGGTATAATGTATATGAAGTAGTCAATGGGATTCTTCGTGAGGTATAGAACCGGCAAATAAAGCTCTGGTCAGAGAGCAAGCAACAGAAAATCATCCAATCCTTTGTTTATTATGAAAAAGGGTGTGCAATTTCGTGCCAGCTTAAAATTACACCGGGATCTTCCGATGCTGCTGGCCATGGTGGATTGGATATCCAATGCCCGCCTGGGATAATAAGGTTAATGGGTGGGTCTGGAAATTGGGCGCTTGCCAACATTAAGCCAACAGAAGGATTGCATGTCTGCCAGCATCTGTGGAGAGAGTTAACGTTTCAAGTCAAACATTACTTCTTCAGAACTGAAGAGAGGTGGAAATATGGGGCAGGATTCTCCGATTCCGGGGCTATGTCCCCCACTCTGTGTGGGAACGGTGGCATTTTATGCTAGAAACAATGACGCGAAACGGGCACCGATTCCCCATCTTGCTGGGGGCTAGCATGCCGGAAACATAGAGCACCCAGCTCTAGCTGCCGATACGGGCCGGAGAATTGCCGGGTGCGTGGCTGCGCATGCGCACGGCGGCGACCTGCAGCAGCCGCACCGTGGTACATGGCGCCCGCCACTCGTGCACCCGGCCCGCGAAATAGTCCCCCCCCTTTAGCTGGCTCGCACGCCCCAGAACAACCCCCCCTGCCCTCGGATTGGCTCCCCCCCCCCCGGACTGGCGGCGCTGGATTGAGTCTGCAGCTGTCACACCGAGTTCCCGGCCACACGTGGAACTCGGCAGGTCGAAGGGTGGACGGCGGGCGTTAGGCAATGTCCCGAGGCTGTCGATACGTGGTGCGGCATACTTTCCGAGTACGCCGCTGCGGAGGGGGCGGAGCATCGTAAAAGCGGCACCACTCCCAATTTGGTCAGCAACGTTGATTCTCCGGCCAAGCGACAAATGCGATTTCGGCGTCTGCGAATAGAGAATCCAGCCCATGATGTTTTCTGCTGTTGGAAATGGTGGTGGGGAGGTGGTTCGGGTGGAGCCAAAGGGAAGGCCAGGGATTGGTTAACGAGCAGGAGCAATTAAATGGAGAGGATGTCATGGAACAAAAGGAAAAGGGAGTGGTAATGGCAAAGTAAAACACAATGGTCCAGAATATGTGTTAATAGCAGAATAAAGGTCAGCCGTATTTTGCTTTTGTACCTTTGTTTAAATGACAGAGGGCAGAATTCTCTCATGTTGCGATCACTGTCGGGCAGGGTGGCGAATTCGGAGGGTGGTCCAAGGTCCAGACGTCGGTTTCGTGCCAGCGTAAAATTACACCGGGATCTTCCGATGCTGCTGGCCATGGTGGATTGGATATCCAATGCCCGCCTGGGATAATAAGATTAATGGCTGGGTCTGGAAATTGGGCGATTGCCAACATTAAGCCAATAGAAGGGAATGGACTAGTTGTGCCCATTAAAAAGGCAATTGACTGCCACTATTGTGCAGAATGGAATAAAACACTTTCAGAGTGTGGGATTTACGCCAGCTGTGTTTCCCAATTTGCCATCAGGCAGGCTGGAATGGGTGAGCTGTCTGATGGCACAATTAAATCTTGGCAGTTCAGTTGCCTGAAGTATTTCGTGGAAGAATGTGTACTGACTCGAATTCATGATATGAGAACCCGAGACCTCATGCAGAGTGGTCCATTTCTGCTTTGTGCTGCTCAAGAGGTCAGAGTGGCTCTTTAAATTACAGGTCATGACCTCGATCCGGGTCAGGGGTGATGAGCCCCAATGCCAGATGTCCTGCCCTACTGCTCTGATTGAGTAGGGGATACTGAGTCTGCGGCCCAGAACCTGCCCAGCACTCTTAATTGGCTGAATTGACACTTTATCTGGCATCTTTGGCAGAAGGCTCCGAAGTCTAAATGCTGGCTGCTTCTGGGTGCAAGGTCCGTCACTGCGGTGATACATATTATCCAACCCAATGGGTCTGCGGATCCTGGACATTTACTCTATACCAGCATGATCAAAGCCAAGGAAATGTTCTATTGATTACAATCTGCAGCTTACTCCACCCAACTTGCAAATCAGTGCTTCTTCATATAGAATATCCTGAGAGAGAACCAGGGGAAAGACTAAAGCCAGTGAAGAATGGTGGTGGAAAATGTGGTACCAGAACAAGACTCCATTAACATTTCTGACTGTCGACCTGGGCCAGGCCTAGGATGTGATTGCAAGTGATATGGCTGAAGTATTTGCGAGCATTTTCAGCCTGGCAACACTCGAATTGAGGGTAGAATTTAAGGCCCTCCCCCAAGGCAGGCTGAGAGGCGGGGCATTTCATTGACGGGTGGTGGGTGGGGAGCTCTCCTGCATTAGCCTTTGGGATGGAAAGGCTCGAGAAGAGAAGCTTAAGTGGGAAATTAATGTCAAGGGCCTCATTCTGCTGCTGCTGGTATGTGAGTGGGGTAGTCACTACAAAGGAAATCTGAAAGACTAACCGTCTCACAGATGTTTATGGGCTCCTAGGAACGGACCCTTGTCAGGCACACAGTGCCAGGTGCCATGGTTGTGCCAGCCCCCAACACCACCCCTGCCCACCATTGCCGCTGACCCCTTTCCCCACCCTGCATCGTTCCTGTATCCTGGGGTCTCTCTTTGATCCATGGCCTCTGTGGATGCATTGCTGGCAGCTCCCACTGCCCCCGGACATAACCAGCAGTGTCGGAAGCTCTTGGGGAGGGGATGAGCACCCCACCAAGACCCAACCCCACTCTATCCTTGTAACCTCACTTACCCTGCAAATCCCAGGACACTAAGGGGCAATTTTATCATGACCTATCCACCTAACCTGTACATCTTTGGATTGTGGGAGAAAACCGGAGCACCCGGAGGAAACCCACGTAGGCACGGGGAGAAAAACTCCACACAGACCGTCACCCAAGGCCGGAACTGAACCCGGGTCCCTGACGTTGTGAGGCAGCAGTGCTAACAACTGTGCCACCGGAAATTCAACAGCTTTATCCAAGCCGAGTCCTGTTGCTGGCCACTTAAATGCCAGAGAGACACTTAATGTGGTGGCCCTACTACAAAGGAGGCAACATGGAGTTCTCACTCCCAAATCAGCGGATAAGACCCCCGTCGCCTGCATTAAATCTTGCCTTGAGCATCGGTGAGCAGGACGGTTGAAGGCGCCCACTTTGCTGATGATTGTGAGTTAACTGATGGGACAGTAATTTGCTGGATTAGATTTGTTCTACTTTTTGTGGACTGAATATACCTGGGTAAGTTTCCACATTGTCAAGTAGATGCCAGTTTTGTATCTGCACTGGGACCGAGCTTGGCCATGGGCACGACTGTAGTATTACATCCAGGAAGTTGAGGCCCCTTAGCCTTTGCAACATCCAGTTCCTTGAGCCATGGTTCGGTTGGAGCAGCAATTGGATGCACTTAGGAGCATGCAGGTGGCGGAAAGCGTCATAGATCGCAGTTATATAAATGTGGTCATACCCAAAGTGCAGGCAGAGAAATGGGTGACCACCAGAAAGGGCAGGCAGTCAGTGCAGGAATCCCCTGTGGTTGTCCCCCTCTCGAACAGATATACCCCTTTGGATACTGTCAGGGGGGGGGATAGCCTATCAGGGGAAAACAGCAGCAGCCAGAGCAGTGGCGCCACGGCTGGCTCTGATGTTCAGAAGGGAGGGTCAAAGCGCAGAAGAGCAATAGTAATAGGGGACTCTATAGTCAGGGGCACAGATAGGCGCTTCTGTGGACGTGAAAGAGACTCCAGGATGGTATGTTGCCTCCCTGGTGCCAGGGTCCAGGATGTCTCCGAACGGGTAGAGGGCATCCTGAAGGGGGAGGGCAAACAGGCAGAGGTCGTTGTACATATTGGTACTAACGACATAGGCAGGAAGGGGCATGAGGTCCTGCGGCAGGAAGGGGCATGAGGTCCTGCAGCAGGAGTTCAGGGAGCTAGGCAGAAAGTTAAAAGACAGGACCTCTAGGGTTGTAATCCCTGTGCCACGTGCCAGTGAGGCTAGAAATAGGAAGATAGAGCAGCTAAACACGTGGCTAAACAGTGTGACTAAAAACGTGGCTTTCTGGTGTAGGAGGGAGGGTTTCTGTTATCTGGACCACTGGGAGCTCTTCCAGGGCAGGTGTGACCTATATAAGAAGGACGGGTTGCATCTAAACTGGAGAGGCATAAATATCCTGGCCGCGAGGTTTGCCAGTGTCACACGGGAGGGTTTAAACTAGTATGGCAGGGGGGTGGGCACGGGAGCAATAGGTCAGAAGGTGAGAGAATTGAGGGCGAACTAGGGAATAAGGACAGTGGGGCTCTGAGGCAGAGCAGACAGGGAGAAGTTGCTGAACACAGCGGGTCTGGTGGCCTGAAGTGCATATGTTTTAATGCCAGAAGTATTACGGGTAAGGCAGATGAACTTAGAGCTTGGATTAGTACTTGGAACTATGATGTTGTTGCCATTACAGAGACCTGGTTGAGGGAAGGGCAGGATTGGCAGCTAAACGTTCCAGGATTTAGATGTTTCAGGCGGGATAGAGGGGGATGTAAAAGGGGTGGCGGAGTTGCACTACTGGTTAGGGAGAATATCACAGCTGTACTACGGGAGGACACCTCAGAGGGCAGTGAGGCTATATGGGTAGAGATCAGGAATAAGAAGGGTGCAGTCACAATGTTGGGGGATTACTACAGGCCTCCCAACAGCCAGCGGGAGATAGAGGAGCAGATAGGTAGACAGATTTTGGAAAAGAGTAAAAACAACAGGGTAGTGGTGATGGGAGACTTCAACTTCCCCAATATTGACTGGGACTCACTTAGTGCCAGGGGCTTAGACGGGGCATCGTTTGTAAGGAGCATCCAGGAGGGCTTCTTAAAAATGATATGTAGACAGTCCAACTAGGGAAGGGGCAGTACTGGACCTGGTATTGGGGAATGAGCCCGGCCAGGTGGTAGAAGTTTCAGTAGGGGAGCATTTCGGGAACAGTGACCACAATTCAGTAAGTTTTAAAGTGCTGGTGGACAAGGATAAGAGTGGTCCTAGGATGAATGTGCTAAATTGTTGGAAGGCTAATTATAACAATATTAGGCGGGAACTGAAGAACCTAGATTGGGGGCAGATGTTTGAGGGCAAATCAACATCTGACATGTGGGAGGCTTTCAAGTGTCAGTTGGAAGGAATTCAGGACCGGCATGTTCCTGTGAGGAAGAAGGATAAATATGGCAATTTTCGGGAACCTTGGATAACGAGAGATATTGTAGGCCTCATCAAAAAGAAAAAGGAGGCATTTGTCAGGGCTAAAAGGCTGGGAACAGACGAAGCCCGTGTGGAATATAAGGAAAGTAGGAAGGAACTTAAGCAAGGAGTCAGGAGGGCTAGAAGGGGTCACGAAAAGTCATTGGCAAATAGGGTTAAGGAAAATCCCAAGGCTTTTTACACGTACATAAAAAGCAAGAGGGTAGCCAGGGGAAGGGTTGGCCCACTGAAGGATAGGCAAGGGAATCTATGTATGGAGCCAGAGGAAATGGGCGAGGTACTAAATGAATACTTTGCATCAGTATTCACCAAAGAGAAGGAATTGGTTGATGTTGAGTCTGGGGAAGGGTGTGTAGATAGCCTGGGTCACATTGAGATCCAAAAAGACGAGGTGTTGGGTGTCTTAAAAAATATTAAGGTAGATAGGTCCCCTGGGCCTGATGGGATCTACCCCAGAATACTGAAGGAGGCTGGAGAGGAAATTGCTGAGGCCTTGACAGAAATCTTTGGATCCTCACTGTCTTCAGGTGATGTCCCGGAGGACTGGAGAATAGCCAATGTTGTTCCTCTGTTTAAGAAGGGTAGCAAGGATAATCCAGGGAACTACAGGCCAGTGAGCCTTACTTCAGTGGTAGGGAAATTACTGGAGAGAATTCTTCGAGACAGGATCTACTCCCATTTGGAAGCAAATGGACGTATTAGTGAGAGGCAGCATGGTTTTGTGAAGGGGAGGTCGTGTCTCACTAACTTGATAGAGTTTTTCGAGGAGGTCACAAAGATGATTGATGCAGGTAGGGCAGTGGATGTTGTCTATCTGGACTTCAGTAAGGCCTTTGACAAGGTCCCTCATGGTAGACTAGTACAAAAGGTGAAGTCACACGGGATCAGGGGTGAGCTGGCAAGGTGGATACAGAACTGGCTAGGTCATAGAAGGCAGAGAGTAGCAATGGAAGGATGCTTTTCTAATTGGAGGGCTGTGACCAGTGGTGTTCTGCAGGGATCAGTGCTGGGACCTTTGCTGTTTGAAAGTCAGAGAGATCTAGGAGTACAGGTCCACAGGTCACTGAAAGGGGCAACACCGGTGGAGAAGGTAGTCAAGAAGGCATATGGCATGCTAGGCTTCATTGGCCGGGGCATTGAGTATAAGAATTGGCAAGTCATGTTGCAGCTGTATAGAACCTTAGTTAGGCCACACTTGGAGTATAGTGTTCAATTCTGGTCGCCACACTACCAGAAGGATGTGGAGGCTTTAGAGAGGGTGCAGAAGAGATTTACCAGAATGTTGCCTGGTATGGAGGGCATTAGCTATGAGGAGCGGTTGAATAAACTCGGTTTATTCTCACTGGAACGAAGGAGGTTGAGGGGAGACCTGATAGAGGTCTACAAAATTCTGAGGGGCATAGACAGAGTGGATAGTCAGAGGCTTTTCCCCAGGGTAGAGGAGTCAATTACTAGGGGGCATAGGTTTAGGGTGAGCGGGGCAAAGTTTGGAGTAGATGTGCGAGGCGCGTTTTTTGCACAGGGGGTGGTGAGTGTCTGGAGCTCGCTACCGGAGGAGGTGGTGGAAGCAGGGACGATAGTGGCATTTAAGGGGCATCTTGACAAATAGATGAATAGGATGGGAATAGAGGGATACGGACCTAGGAAGTGTAGAAGATTGTAGTTTAGTCGGGCAGCATGGTCGGCACGGGCTTGGAGGGCCGAAGGGCCTGATCCTGTGCTGTACATTTCTTTGTTCTTTGTATTTCTTGATGCGATGTGGAGTGAATCAAAATAGCTGAAGATTGGCACATGTGATGCTGTGCACCTCAGAAAGAGGCTGGTATTTACTCAGTAATTCAGGTTGAAGATGTTTGCAAATCCTTCTGCTTTGTCCTTTGCACTGATGTGCTGGGCTCACCCATTGTGGATGGGAATATTTGTGGAGCTGCATCCTCTGGGTAGTTGTTGAATTTGCATGGCACAGTGGTTAGCACTGGTGCCTCACAGTGCCTGGGACCCAAGTTAATTTCCAGCCTTGGGTAACTGTGAAGATTGCACGTTCTCCCCGTGCCTACGTGAGTTTCCTCCGGGTGCTCCAGTTTTCTCCCACAATCTAAAGATTTGTGGTTAGGTGGATTGGCCATAATAAAATTGCCCCTTAGTGTCCTTGGATTTGAAGGTTAGGTGGGGTTACAAGGATAGGGTGGGGGAGTGGGCGAGGTGGGGGTGCACTTTCAGAGGGTTGGTGGAAGCATGATGGGCCGAATGGCCTCCTCCTGCACTGTAGGGAGTCTATGGAATTGTCCACAACAATTCACAACTTGATGTGGCAGGACTGCAGATCTTTGAATGTATCCTTGGGATTGCTTAGCTTTATGGCATGCTGCTTCCTCGGGTCAGAGTGCATGTCATCCTGTTGTGGCTTCATCAGGTTGGCAATTCTTTCGGCATGCCTGATGCTGCTCCTGACAAGCTCTCCTGCGTTAATGTTGAAATTGTGCTGCAACAGAATACATGCATTAAGTTGGTGATTAAGCACAGCTGACCCCAATGGGGGAGGGATTGGAAGAGTCCAAAAACCAGTTCACTCTGGGTGTCGGGGAAGAACTGGGAGAGTCTGTGACTTTACTTTGTTATCTTGGAAATAAAACTGTTTTGAGGTAGAGCTTAGCTTCAGACTCATTCTTCCACAACATACAATTAACAGAATTAACATCCTGCACTCTTGTTTGAACCAGGGTTAGTCTCCTGGCTTGTTGGTAATGGTGTAAAATGGGATTGTGCCAAACCAGGAGGTTTACAGATTGTGGCTGCATACAATTCGACTGCTACTGATGGCCCCCATAACATATTTGGATGTCCAGTTTTGAGCTGATGGTTCCGTTTTGAAACATAATGAAAGCACTGGACACTGAAGATTACGATCTTGAATGAATTGTCTCCAAAAAGCAAATGGGTTACCTCCCATTGACCTTCAAAAGCACCACCACTGGCGAGTAACCCACCACCAATACTGGAGGTCTCCATTGTCTGGAGCCTGACAGGAACATGGTCGCAGTAAGAAGAGAACAAAGGTAGGATACACTCTATGTGCTGCTCACCTCTTGGTCACCATTTCTAGGCTCAAGTCAGCAGTATGAAATTCTTTCCATTCTCCTTGGTGGGTTTGGTTGCAACACCACTTTTAAGCTCAACACCATCCAGGAAAATGGAGTCGTCTTGACTGCCATTCAACAAACACCCATTCACCATTGGGTGGTTGCAGAATGCAAGATCAATGGAATTCACAGTACAAAGTGGCTGAGCTCATTTTAACAGCATCTTCCTGCCACCATGTCCACCATCACTGAGAAGGAGATGAGTGGAAAAGTTCTGGTCCTACTAGCACTTCTCCCAATTTCCCTACAAGCCGCCTGCTATTGTGACTTGGACAGATGTTGCCATTCCTTCATCATCACTGGGCCAAAACAATAGAATCCTCATAGGGATTGCAGTGGTTTGAAAAAAAAACCCACACTAATCTCCGCCACAGCAAAGCAAATCTGGATGGACAAATATACCTCAGCAGTGTCTCCCATATCCCACAAACTGGCAAACAATTGGAACTTGGAATTTGCATGTTCCAATAAGAGGTCAAGCATGTTATTTGCATGAGGATAAAAAGGGGACTGGAGTTTTTGACTGATTATTTTTTCTTCTCCTCCCAGTTTCCAGCAAGTTGTTTTGTGTGTGGCAGCAATTGATTGGCAAGAAACAGTCCCCAGGGTTGTTCATTAACACCAAGTTCATCGCTGACAAACTACAGCATTCTAGAAATTATGGACCATCAGAATCCCTCTCCCGCTCCTTCTACAACACATTTCGTTTCTCAGAATATGATACTGGAGCTGAGTAATGAAGCATTGTATTTAAATGAGAAAATAAAGGCAATTATCTTGGCAAACACGGGCTGTGGTTAGCCAATTCAGCCAATGAGGTGGTGCAGGTACTTTTATTCAGAGCTGCAGGAAATATTTAAAAACTGAAGTGCTTATGAGATTAAAGGGAAGTTTTTTTCTGCGGATCAATACATTAATGGAAGCAACATAACCCATCGGTATGTCTAAAGTTGTGTAACCAGCAGTCTTTTCACACTCCTGTGTTTTTCCAATGTAAGTTGGAGCCTGAAATCAAGAGGCCTTTCAAGGGTCAAGTTCATTGCACTAAGTTAAAGAATTATAACTGTCTCATTTCTTGAACATGGCTAACTTGAGCCCTCACACATCTAGAAGTTCAGACTCCAAAGGTGTCGAGGGGTATGGGGAGAGCGCTGGAGCCTGGCGTTGAGATAGAGGGTCACCCTCTGTTGAATGGCAGAGCAAGCCCGAAGGGATGAATTGTCTACTCCTGCTCCTGTTTTCTATGTTTAATGGTAGTGCCATGTTTCTTTTTAAATGAATTGAATTGAAACATAGAAAATAGAAGCAGGAGGAGGCCATTTGGCCCTTCGAGCCTGCTCCGCCAATCATTATGATCATGGCTGATCCAAGTTCAATACCCTGAACCCTCCTCCTCCCCATATCCCTGATCCCTTTAGCCACAGGAGCTATATCTAATTCCTTCTTGAAATTACGCAATATTTTCGCCTCAACTACTTTTTTTGGAACAAATTCCACAGGTTCACCACTCTCTGGGTGAAGAAATTTCTCCTCACCTCAGTCATAAAAGGTTTACCCCTTATCCTCAAACTATGACCCCTAGTTCTGGACACCCCCACCATCGGGAACATTCTTTCTGAATCTACCTTGTCTAATTCTCTTTTTCTTAAGACATATAGAGTACCCAATTATTTTTTTCTAATTATAGGGCACTTTAGCGAACCCAATCCATGCACCCTGCACATCTTTTTGGGTTGTGGGGGTGGAACACACGAAGACATGGGGAGAATGGTCAAACTCTGCATAGACAGTGACCCGGGGCCAGGATCGAACCTGGGTCATCGGCGCCGCGAGACAGCAGTGCTAACCACTGCACCACCCTGCCGCCTCACCCCACCCCTGCCTAATCCTGTTAGAATTGTGTAAGTTTCTATGAGATCCCCTCTCTTCTAAACTCCAGTGAATATAATCCTAAACGATTTAGTCTCTCCTCATATGACAGTCCTGCCATCCCAGGTATCAGTCTGGTAAATCTTTGCTGCACTCCCTCCATAGCAAGAACATCCATCCTCCGATAAGGACACCAAAACCGCACCCAATACTCCAGATGTGGCATCACCATACCCTATACAATTGCAGTAAAACATCTCTATTCCTTATTTCAAATCCTCTCACTATGAAAGCCAAAATACTATTTGCCTTCTTTACTGCCTGCTGTATCTGCACGCTTACTTTCTGCGACTGATGCACGAGGACACAAAGGTCTTGCTCTGTATCCACCTCGCTCAATTTGCACCCATTCAAATAATCTGCCTTCCTATTTTTGCTACCGATGCAGATAACCTCACATTTATCAACATTATCCTGCATCTGTTCTGCATGTACCCACTCACTCAGCCTGTCCAAATCCCGCTGAAGCATCTCTGCATCTCCTCACAGCTCACCATCCCACCCAACTTTGCATCATCTGCAAATTTGGAGATAATACATTTAGTTCCCTCATCCAAATCATTAATTTATCATGTGAACAGTTGAGTCCTAGCCCAGATCCCTGCGGTACCCCACTCGTCACTGCCTGCCAATTAGAAAAAGATCCATTTATTCCAAATTTTTGCTTCCTGTCTGCTAACCAGTTTTCTATCCATCTCAAGACACTACCTGTAATCCCATGTGCTTTAACTTTACATGTTAATCTGCTTTGTGAGACCTTGTCGAAAGCCTTCTGAATGTCATGTTCTCCCTGGTCAGCCCTATGAGTTAGATCTTCAAAGAATTCTAGTAGATATGTCCAGCATGATTTTCCTTTCGTAATCCATGTTGACTTTGTCTGATATCACCACTGCTTTCCAAATGCTGTGCTATGTAATCATTGATAATGGATTCCAGCGACTTCCCTACCAACATTAGGCTTTAGGCTCACTGGTCTATAGTTCCCTGTTTTCTCTCTCCCTCCCTTTTTGAATAGTGGGGTTATATTAGCTACCCTCTAATCTGGAGGAACCATAAGACCATAAGACATAGGAGCAAAAATAGGCCACTCGGCCCATCAAGTCTGCTCCGTTATTCAATCATTGCTGATATTCTTCTCATCCACATTCCCCTGTCTACTTCACCATTCCAGATCCAAAGAATTTTGGAAAATGACCACCAATGGATCGACAATTTCTAGGGCCACTTCCTTAATTACTCTGAGATGAAGATTATCAGGCCCTGGAAATTTGTCCACCTTCAATCCCTTTAACTTCCCCCAAACCATTTATTTACTAATCCTAATTTCCTTCAGCTCCTCACTAAAACTTGTACCTATCAGAACTTCTGGTACATTATTCATGTCTTCCTTTGTGAAGACAGAAGCAAAGTATGAATTTAGTTCCTCTGCCATTTCTTTGTTCCCTGTTATGAATTCCCCCATTCTTACTGTAATAGGCCTACATTAGTTTTAAATTTTTTTCTCTTTACATACCTATAGAAACTTTATCGTCAGTTTTTATGTTCTCCGCTAGTTTACTTTCAAATTGTATTTTCCCCTTCGTAATGAATCCCTTGGTCTGCCTTTGCTGAATTTTAAATTGTTCCCAAACCTCTCATGTCTATTGCTTTTTCTTGCTAATTTGTATGCCGTTTCTTTGAATCTAATACTATCTCTAATTTCCCTTGTAAGCCATAGTTTGGCCACAGTTCCCTTTCTACTCGTGTCAAATAGGAATTAACTATTTTTGGAGTTCATCTATTAGTTCCTTGAATGCCTGCCCATTGCCTGCCGCTGTCCTTCCTTTCAGTAATGTTTCCCAGTATGTCATAGCCAGCTCATACCTCACACCATCATAATTACCTTTATTGAAGTTCAGGACCTTGGTCTCAAAATCAACTACCTCACTATTCACCTTGGTAAAGAATTCTACCATATTATGGTCACTCATCCCCAAGGGTTCTCTCACAACTAGATTGACAACTAATCCTTTCTTATTGCACAACACCCAATCCAAGATGGCTTGTACCCTTGTTGATCCCTCAACATTCTGGTCCAGAAAACCATCCCGTATATGCTCTATTATACTATGACTAATTTGAGTCACCCAATCTATATGCAGATTAAAGTCACCCATAATAACAGATGCTCCTTTATCACATGCATCGCTGATTTCCTGTCTAATGCAATTCCCAACATTACCACTGCAATTTGGTGGTCTGTATACCATCCCTATGAATGATTTTTGCCCCTTGATGTTTCTTAACTTGACCCAGACAGATTCCACATCATTTGTACTAATATCTTTTCTCAGTTTTGTCTCAATACTTTAGGTTATCTGTATAAAAACTTAATAATCACAACCCAACATCACTTTAGACAAAGAAAATCCTACCTTGACTTCTTTGGGAAATTTGACATTCCTATTAAACAATGGAAAACCAAGTGACATGGTATAGATCATCAAATAGTATTTCTTGTGAAAGGCTGCTACTGAAAAGTTTAAGTTTAATCTGGAAGTGGATAACAAATTGATCGAACAGGTATCTGTTGAAAACAAGGAAGCTGATATTTTTACCCCTATCCCAAATGGGTGTTCCAATCTTTAATTCACACTCCATAAAATGATATTAAAAACAGAAGGAGAATCCCTATGAACCTCAGGCGGTGTCTTCTTCACACTTGTGATAACCTCTGGAGTTTTCCTCTTTGCACTAACATCATCGGTGTTTGGTTTAATCGGCATTGACATTGAAACAGGTTCCAAGACCCCAAACTTACAAGCCATTCAAAGTCAGCCTTCACCTTTGGCCTAATAGCATAAGATACAGACCTTGCCTTCAAGCATTTTGCATGGCATCCTTTTATTTTCAGTTTGAGTGTAATATCTTTCATGCTCCCTAGTTCCTCATAGAACACAACAGTGTTCTTCTTTGAAATTTTCAAGAGGCGTGATTCTCCAGTGGTCATCATGTTGACTTTAGCTCAGATCAATCGAAACTTCTCCAGCCATGTTCATCCCATCAATGCCGGATAGTTTCACTTTGCAGGAATTGCAAGAAGTTGGTTTGCAGGTGCAGCAGGTAATTAAGAAGGCATATGGAATTTTGTCCTTCATTGCTTGAGGGATGGCGTTTAAAAACGGAGATTATGTTGCAGCTCTATAGGGTGCTGGTGAGGCCACTTCTGGAGTACTGTGTGCAGTTTTGGTCTCCTTACTTGAGAAAGGATGTACTGGTACTGGAGGGGGTGCAGAGGAGATTCATTAGGTTGATTCTGGAGTTGAGAAGATTGGCTTATGATGAGAGACATGAGTAGACTGGGACTATACTCATTGGAGTTTAGAAGAAAAAGGAGGGGCCTTAAAGAAGCATATAAAATTATGAAGGGAATAGATAAGATAGAAGCAGGGAGATTGTTTCCACTGGCGGGTGAAAATAGAACTAGGGAGCATAGCCTCAAACTAAGGGGGAGAAGATTTAGGACTGAGTTGAGGAGGGACTTCTTCACCCAAAGGGTTGTGAATCTGTGGAATTCCCTGCCCAATGAAGCAGTTGAGGCTACTTTGTTGAATGTTTTTAAGGCAAAGATTGATAGATTTTTGAACAGTTAAGGAATTAAGGGTTATTGTGAGCAGGTGGGTAAGTGGAGCTGAGTCCACAAAAACATCA
This sequence comes from Scyliorhinus torazame, assembly GCF_047496885.1. Taxonomy (NCBI): domain Eukaryota; kingdom Metazoa; phylum Chordata; class Chondrichthyes; order Carcharhiniformes; family Scyliorhinidae; genus Scyliorhinus; species Scyliorhinus torazame. The sequence continues at coordinate 300,798,024 of NC_092711.1, read as the reverse complement.
GCCATGATCTTAAATGAATGGCGGAGCAGGCTCGAGGGGTCAGATGGCCTACTTCAGCTCCTAGTTCTTATGTTTTTCTGTTCTTACTACTTGTAGAAAATAATCTATCGTCTGCCCATTAAGTTGCACAGCTATTTCAATGAGGCCCTTGAATGGAACCACATCTCCTGAGTGTGTCTTCATCACTATCCTTGATGCACTTAAGGGAATATATTTAAATTTCTCTCTGGCATCAACGAGACTGCTGACCCAGTGTCAACCTCCATCCTTCCTGGCTGTCCACCCATAGTTGAGTGACCCAGTATTGGTGTATCGTACCAGCAATGGCTAGCTAGCATGTTTGTGATAACTCCTCCTCCGATGTGAGTTGCTTAATTTTCCTCTACCTTTTTGTACAGCATGGACATTCCACCTTTTACTTTGATTAAATTCTGCCTCGATTTGTTATTGCTTTTTATTTTTCTTAGCGCTTACTTTTTCTTCTAGCAGGCACACACTGTGACCTTTTTTTCCACAGCTTCGACCTACCATGTCTTTACACCAACATTCAGCAGCTGAATGCCCTGGCTTTGCACATGATAACATGTGCGAATGTCGAGATGCTTGGGTGTCGATTCAGCAGCCATTTTGTGTCTTTGAGTACACAAACTCAATTGCTGAGCTTCATAGGAACAATGATTTCTATGCCCTTCTACAGAGTTAGATTATTCTCAGTTGGCAAATGATTCTGTACCGCTTCGCTGCAGAGACCACAAACCAATCTGTCCCGGATAGTGTCATTCAGCACATCTCCAAAACCATAATATTCTGCAAGTCTTCCAAGTACAACTATAAATTGTGCGATTAACTCCCACTCTTGGTTTCTTCTATGAAATCTCTGGCTCTGTGCAATCTAAGGCTCTGTGCAATCAGTCAGGGTTTTGGCGAAAAGGCTGCTTGCAAATATCTACAGTCTACTTGCTGGCTCCTCAGGTTTCCCCCCTCCCAATATACTCAGGAAGGTGGGTACCATAATAACCTTATCTATTTTGTTTGCCTGCAGAAAATAGTCAAACTCTCAGAATAGGAGCTCCATCACTCTACATTTTCATCAAAGTGCCCCACGATGCAAAACCACCCCCCCACACACCATTTTTCTACTGATGGAGGTTTCCAGTACGCACACTCTGCAACCGCTTTTTCAGCAGCAACCTTGATTCCCTCACACACAAACATCAGCCTCTTATTTATCACAGACAGCTGTCTAATCTGTTCTGCAGGAAGATTATCACCACTCATGTTCACCAGGCCCGTTAGTTCTCCATAACATGTGCCACCCCGGATGAAAGGTTTTCCTTCTAGCATTTGTTTTCCCAACTTTCCTCGGTAACTTTCTTCTTCCCGAATGGCTAGCCAGCGTAGATTCGTAGTCCTCATCGCCACTTTTATGTTGTGTTTTGGAGGTGTGATTCTAGGGAGCACAGAGGTTTAAAACAACGGAGCTTTAGTTAACTGTGTGTTATCGCTTACATGGCTGTTCTTTTCTCTCATTTCCTGTGGTAGGACTTATGACATCATTTCCAGTGAATATACTAAAACAGCAGAGCTTCACTCGAGCTAATAAAAATTAATGCAAATACATAATGCGGTATCTGATAAGTCAAATAGTGGCTTGGTGATGGTATGCTTGGCTTAAAGCTTACAAGGTGTTGGATTCTAAGAAAGAGCTGTAATTAGACAGTATCTCAATTTCACAACAGTGACAATGCAGAGAAAGATAATGCTGGCTGGATTAAGTCCTACTGCCGTGGCATCTGCCCATGGGCCTGGAAGTCCGTGATCTGGCATGTATCTGCGGTGGTTGGCTGAAACCGATTACATGGTGGCAAGCTGATGGATGCAGCTGATGGGGGTTCGCCGCCAGATCACCTGCTGTTGGGGATGGGCCCAGCTCTGACGGAAGGTAGCCCCACATCACACGATGGCTGTGGAGGGACTGGCACCATACACTGTGCTAGAGTTGAAAGTTGTCTTGCAGGTTTTTAAGAAAGCTCCGCAGCTAAATCTTCAGCATTCCAAAGTCTATGGAGAAGATTCCTCCACCGCCACACAAGATCATTTGGTGGCATCAACGGGTCCAACTGCGGTTTGCGATGCCACAGTCTAGCTGGCATATCCCCTCCAGTGCTCGAGGGTGAAGAAGGGCAGGGATGATTCCCATGCTGCCATTAGGTCTCCCTGCAGGCAACCCCTTAAGTGTCCTCCCCTGAGGGACTCCGATCCGTGATGCCAATTTCGGGGATGGCTTTCTGTGCGTTGTTCGTTAAATCTTTGATCCGGAGGATTCTGAATGTTCTGCTCTACCCCTTAGTGTCAATTCAGTGAGTTTTTACACCGAGAAAACTTCTGCAAGATCCCAATGCCTCATGATTCCTAGAAGGCCAAAGGATTCTCCATGTGAGTCAAGGAAGCCACCTATAAGTCACTAGCTTTCATTTCCAGGCTACTGAAGGCACAAGTGACATGAGTGAGCTTCAGTAAATTGGGGCAGTAGAATTAAATTGAATCAAAATGTATTTAAATTATATGCAAGTGGGCGATTTAAGCATCACAATGAGCTTCTCGTCGCTCACCAAGGTTTTGCAGTTTTGTCACCTTCTCTCCACTGACCTAGCCGCAGTTTTCCCACCACCTGGAGTCTTGACACAGGGTCTGCTATGCAATTCTCCATACCCACCCACAATCTTGGATTCCTCATTATCCAGTCCTGTATTTGGGACTTGTGTGGAACAAGAGCCAGCGGTCAGGTGCCATTGAATATACAGCATAGAAACAGGCCATTGAGCCCTACTGGTCTACGCTGGTGTTTATACTCTACATGAACCTTCCATCCCTCCTCATCTAAATCTAAAGCATAACCTTTAATTCTCCTCCCCCTCATGTTTATCTAACTTTCCATTGAATGCATCTCTGCCACTCTCCTGAATTACTCCATGGGGGTCGCGAGTTTGACATTCGAACTATGTGGCTAAAAAAGTTTCTCCTCTGTTTCCTATTTGATGTATTAGTGACAATCTTACATTTATAGCCCCCTGTGTTGGTCTGCTCCATAATGCAAACATTTTGTCTATGTTTACATTATTAAACCTTTTCATAATCTCATCCACTTCTACCATGTGACCCCTTGGTTTTCTCTCTCTCATTTGGAGAGTAAAGACTCCCAGTCTGTTCAGTCTTTATAATTGGTACTGTATAACCCCAGTTCCCAGGTCAATGGTGAGAGCATGTTCAAAAGAAAATCAATTCCCAATCTCTGTGGGATTAGAGGTTATGTTAACAGAAAATGAAAATAAAATAAATAAGACCAGAAGACATAGGAGCAGAATTAGGCCACTCGGCCCATTGTGTCTGCTCCGCCATTCAACCATTTGCTGATATTTTTCTCACCCCATTCTCCTGCCCTCTCCCCATAACCCCTGATCCCGACGGATCAGTTGAATTTATCGGATTGCTTGTCAATCCTTTGATAAGGTGCCTCGTGGCAGACTGGTACAAAAGTTGAAGTCACACGGGATCAGAGGTGAGGTGTTAAGCTGGATATAGAACAAGGGCAGCACGGTGGCGTAAGTGGTTAGCACGGTTGCCTCATGGTGCTGAGGTCCCAGGTTCGATCCCGGCTCTGGGTCACTGTCCGTGTGGAGTTTGCACACCGTGTTTGCGTGGGTTTCGTCCCCACAACCCAAAAGATGTGCAGGGTAGGTGGATTGGCCACACTAAATTGCCCCCAATTGGTAAAAATGAATTGGATACTCTAAATATTTTTTTTAAAAAGATGAATACTGAACTGGCTCGGTCACAGAAGGAAAAGGATAGCAGTAGAAGGGTGTTTTTCTGCAAAGGAGGTTGTGACTTGTGGTGTTCCACAGGGATCTGTGCTGGGGCCTCTGTTGTTTGTAGTGTACATAAACGATTTGGAGAAAAATGTAGCTGGTCTGATCAGTAAGTTTGTGGATGACACCATGCGGCAGATAGTGTTGAGGATTGTCAGAAGATACCGCAGGACATAGATAGGTTGGAGACTTGGGCAGAAAAATGGCAAATGGAGTTTAATCTGGACAAATGCGAGATAATGCATTTTGGTAGGTCTACCATAGAGGGGAAATATACCGTAAATGGCAAAACTCTTAGGAATATAGAAAGCTAGAGAGATCTGGGCGTGCAGGTGCACAGATCTTTGAAGGTGGCAACACAAGTGGACAAGGTAGTCAAGAAAGAATACTGAATGCTTGCCTTCATTGGAAGGCTTGGTGTGGAGATGCCGGCATTGGACTGGGGTGAACCCACCTCTTCATTCACCTGAGGAAGGAGCAGTGTTCCGAAAGCTCGTGATTTGAAACAAACCTGTTGGACTTTAACCTGGTGTTGTAAGACTTCTTACTGTTCATTGGCAGGGGCATCGATATAAAAGCAAGTCATGCGACAGTTGGTAAGGCAGCACTTGGAATATTGCGCACAATTCTGGTCGCCACACTACCAGAAGGATGTGGAGGCTTTGGAGAGGGTGCAGAGGAGGTTTACCAGGATGTTGCCTGGTCTGGAAGGTGTTAGCTATGTGGAGAGGTTGAATAGACTCGGACTGTTTTCATTAGAAAGACAGAGGTTGAGGGGTGACCTGATAAGAGGTCTACAAGATTATGAGGGGCATGGATAGAGTGGATGGGCAGGCACGCTTTCCCAGGGTGGAGGCGTCAGTCACCAAGGGGCATTTGTTTAAGGTACGTGGGGTAAGGTTTAGAGGAGACGTGTGAGGCAGGTTTTTTGCGCAGAGGGTGGTGAGTGCCTGGAACGCGTTGCCAGGGGAGGTTGTGGAAACAGATACATTAACATTAATGTGGGCAGCACGGTAGCATTGTGGATAGCACAATTGCTTCACAGCTCCAGGGTCCCAGGTTCGATTCCCGGCTTGGGTCACTGTCTGTGCGGAGTCTGCACATTCTCCCCGTGTGTGCGTGGGTTTCCTCCGGGTGCTCCGGTTTCCTCCCACAGTCCAAAGATGTGCGTGTTAGGTGGATTGGCCATGCTAAATTGCCCATAGTGTCCAAAATTGCCCTTAGTGTTGGGTGGGGTTACTGGGTTATGGGGATAGGGTGGCGGTGTGGACTTTGGGTGGGGTGCTCTTTCTAAGAGCCGGTGCAGACTCGATGGGCCGAATGGTCTCCTTCGGCACTGTAAATTCTATGAACAGTGTTCAAAAGGCATCTTGACTAATATATGGATAAGATGGGTAGAGGGATAAGGCACAAGAAGTGCTGAGGGTTTCGGCCAAGGTTGGTATCATGACCGGTGCAGGCTTGGAGGGCTGAAGGGCCTGTTCCTGTGCTGTATTATTCTTTGTTCTTTGTAACCCGGAAGCAAACCCAGAATTTAGACTAAGATCCACCATGTGCATTTCGCCAAACTTCAACTTCGCCATAACAGTGAGGACATGGAGAACAATGACTTTAAATTTCTAGTATTGTGCAGTTTTATGCCAATTTTGCATTTTCCTTGCGGCTTAATGTGTAAATATATTTCTTTGTGTATGGTAAACCATAAAAGCTGGAATGGTCACACGTTTAATGCAAGCATTCACTGATTGGAAGAGATGGTAATGTCACTGAGACCTGGGTTAGTGCCCTGGGGATATGGGATCAAATCCTACCACCGCAGAATTTAAATTCAATTAGTTAAACTTGGAATTCAAAGCTAGTCACAGTAAAAACCCATCTTGTTCACTAATGTTCCTTGGAGAGGAAATCTGCTATCTTTACCAGTTGTGGCCTACATGTGACTCCAAAATGACCAAGCAAGCCACTCTGTTCAAGGGCATTGCCAGTGATGTCCACATCCCAGTTAAGAATTTTTAAAACTTAGTCAAGCAAAGATGGTGTCTAAATCCTGGACTATGAAATTATCTGATCGTTTTGTCTTTAGGTCACACTCAAATGATTCCTGTTGGGCTTAGTTTGGTGTCCACTGTTTACTGGGCATGAAGAATGATCATTCACATAAGGTTCAAAAAAGGAGTCAACAAAAGGAGTTGGAAACGTATTCCTGTAAAATTCAGTACCTTCAGGAAGAGGGTGAAAAAAGACTCCCATCTTGTGCTACGTTTAGTGTGTGACTTTGCATATCCCAATAATCCTTTTGTCATTCTCAACAGTGTGAACACTTCTCCACCACGATCTCCCCTTGTAGCACGCACCATTACTGCGAAAGTCGAGGTAGGTCAGGTATTTGCGTTGATGACTTCAAATGTTTAGGTACAGGAGTTATTTATATTTCTATTCTATGATTAGAATATGGGATCTTGTATAGTTTCAGAAAAAGAGCATAAAGTCTTGAAAGTGCTTGCTATGTCTCTAGTAATTGAAACCTCAACCTCAATATATGTGTGTGCAGAATCCATTTATTTGGGGATTCAAAGCATTAAACAAATAGTATTGACGGGTAATTTTGTCCTCTATTTGCTAGTTGTCTGTATATTTTCTCTGAATTTTCTGATTGGATCGTTTTGTTTTTCAATACTTATTAAGAAATGACAAATTAATCCGTTTTCCTGGTGCTTTTTAAAAATATATATATTTATTAAAGTTTTTTAACAACACAATTTTTTCCCCTTACAAACGATAACCCCCCCCCCCCCGTAACAAAATAACACAAAATCGCACTGAGCAAGATATATACATGGCAAAATGGTATATTTACATAGCTTTGTACACTGGCTCTCGCCCGCACGTGCCAGTTTCCCCCACCCTCCATGTTATCTCCTGCTCATCCATCCCCTCAAACAATCTCTCGTTTCCCCTCCCCCCCCCCAGGGTTGCTGCTGCTGCTGACCGACCTTCCTCTAACGCTCCGCGAGGTAGTCTAGGAACGGTTGCCACCGCCTGTAGAACCCCTGCGCAGACCCTCTCAAGGCAAACTTAATCCTCTCCAGCTTTATGAACCCAGCCATGTCGTTTATCCAGGCCTCCACGCTGGGGGGCTTCGCCTCCTTCCACATTAGCAAGATCCTTCGCCGGGCTACTAGGGACGCAAAGGCCAGAATGCCGGCCTCTTTCGCCTCCTGCACTCCCGGCTCATCCACTACTCCGAATATTGCAAGCCCCCAGCTTGGCTTGACCCGGACTTTCACCACCTGAGATATTGCTCCCGCCACTCCTCTCCAGAACCCTCCAGTGCCGGGCATGATCAAAACATGTGGACATGGTTCGCCGGACTCCCTGAACACCTTGCACATCTGTCCTCTACCCCAAAGAACCTACTCAACCTCGCCCCCGTCAAGTGCGCTCTGTGAACCACCTTAAATTGTATCAGGCTCAGCCTGGCCCATGAGGAGGAGGAATTAACCCTACCCAGGGCATCAGCCCACAAACCTTCCTCGATCTCCTCCCCCAACTCCTCCTCCCATTTACCCTTCAACTCTTCTGCTAGGGCTTCCCCCTCTTCTTTCATCTCTTGGTGTATTGCCGAAACCTTGCCCTCCCCGACCCATACACCCGAGATCACCCTGTCTTGAATTTCTTGTGCCGGGAGCAACGGGAATTCCCTGATCTGTCGCCTCACAAAAGCCCTCACCTGCATATATCTAAATGCATTTCCAGGGGGTAACTCAAACTTCTCCTCCAGTGCCCCTAGGCTCGCAAATGTCCCGTCAATGAACAGGTCCCCCATTCTTCTAATCCCCGCCCGATGCCAGCCCTGGAACCCCCCGTCCATCCTCCCCGGGACAAACCGGTGGTTACCCCTGATCGGGGACCACACCGAGGCTCCCACTGCACCCCTGTGCCGTCTCCACTGGCCCCAGATCCTTAACATTGCCGCCACCACCGGGCTCGTGGTATACTTTGATGGCGAGAGCGGCAGCGGTGCCGTCACCAACACCCCCAAGCTCGTTCCTTTACAGGACGCCATCTCCATCCTCTTCCATGCCGCCCCCTCTCCCTCCATGACCCACTTGCGGATCATCGCCACATTTGCTGCCCAGTAGTAGCTCCCCAGGTTTGGCAGCGCCAGCCCTCCTCGGTCCCTACTGCATTCCAGGAACCCTCTCCTTACCCTCGGGGTCTTATTCGCCCACACAAACCCCATAATACTCCTACCTACTCTCTTGAAAAAGCCCTTGGTGATCACGTTGGGAAGGCACTGAAACACAAACAAAAACCTCGGAAGGACCACCATTTTGACCGACTGCACTCTACCCGCCAACTAGAGCGGCAACATGTCCCATCTTTTGAAGTCCACCTCCATTTGGTCCACCAACCTCGTCAGATTCAATTTGTGTAGGGCCCCCCAACTCCTGGCTATCTGGATCCCCAGATACCGAAAGCTCCCAACTGCCCTCCTCAGCGGTAGGTCCCCTATCCCTCTTTCTTGGTCCCCTGCCTGTAGTACAAAAAGCTCACTCTTCCCTACATTGAGCTTATAGCCCGAGAACTCCCCAAACTCCCTCAGAGTCTGCATGACCTCCACCATCCGCTCCATTGGGTCCGCCACGTACAGCAGCAGGTCATCCGCGTATAGCGATACCCGATGCTCTTCTCCCCCGCGGACCACCCCCCTCCATTTATTAGACTCCCTCAGTGATATGGCCAAGGGTTCGATCGCCAATGCAAATGACAGGGGGGGCACCCCTGCCTCGTTCCTCGTTACAGCCAAAAGTACTCCGACCTCTGCCGGTTCGTCACCACACTCGCCACCGGGGCGCTGTAAAGGAGCTTAACCCAGCTAATAAACCCTCCCCCGAACTCAAACCTACGCAACACCTCCCAGAGGTACTCCCACTCTACTCGGTCAAAGGCCTTTTCCGCGTCCATAGCTGCCACTATCTCCGCCTCTCCCTCCTCCGATGTCATCATTATCACGTTTAAGAGCCGCCGCACATTGGTATTTAATTGCCTGCCCTTTACGAATCCCGTCTGGTCCTCATGAATCACCCCTGGGACACAGTCCTCAATCCTCGTGGCCAGCACTTTTGCCAATAACTTAGCGTCCACATAAGGAGCAAAATCGGCCTGTACGATCCACATTGCAGTAGTTCCTTGTCTCGCTTCAGAATCAAGGAAATTGTCGCCTCCGACATTGTCGGGGGCAGGGTCCCCCCCTCTCTTGCCTCGTTAAAGGTCCTCACTAGTAGCAGGGTCAACAGGTCCACATACTTTCTGTAGAACTCCACCGGGAACCCGTCCGGCCCCGGGGCCTTCCCCGCCTGCATGCTCCCCAAACCCTTACTCAGCTCCTCCAACCCGATTGGTGCCCCCAAACCAGCCACCTCTTGCTCCTCCACCCTCGGGAACCGCAGTTGGTCTAGGAATCGTCTCATACCCTCTTCCCCCGCTGGGGGCTGGGATCTGTACAGCTCTTCATAGAAGGCCTTGAATACCTTGTTTATTTTTGTTGCACTCTGAACCGTGGCTCCCCCTCCATCTTTGATTCCCCCATTTCCCTCGCTGCTGTCCTCTTACGGAGCTGGTATGCCAGCATCCGACTGACCTTTTCCCCGTACTCGTAGGTCGCCCCCTGCGCCTTCCTCCACTGTGCCTCAGCCTTCCCCGTGGTCAACAGGTCAAACTCCGTCTGAAGCCGTCGCCTTTCCCCAAGTAATTTTTCCTCCGGGGCCTCTGCGTATCTCCTGTCCACTCGCAAAATCTCCCCCACTAACCTCTCCCTTTCCATGCCCTCTGTCTTCTCCCTATGAGCCCTGATGGAGATTAGCTCTCCCCTGATCACCGCCTTCAACGCCTCCCATACCACCCCCACTCGCACCTCTCCGTTGTCGTTGGCCTCCAAGTACCTTTCGATACACCCCCTCACCTTCCCGCACACCACCTCATCTGCCAGCAGTCCCACGTACAGCCACCACAGCGGGCGTTGGTCCCTCTCCTCTCCCAGCCCCATTTCCACCCAGTGCGCGGCATGGTCCGAAACGGCTATGGCCGAATACTCCGTCCCCTCCACCCTCTGGATGAGCGCTCTGCCCAGAACAAAGAAATCTATCCGGGAGTAGGCCTTGTGCACGTGGGAAAAGAAAGAACATTCCCTGGCCTGCAGTCTTGCAAACCTCCATGGGTCCACTCCCCCCATCTGATCCATAAACCCCCTGAGCACCTTGGCCGCCGCCGGCCTCTTTCCCGTCCTTGATCTGGAGCGGTCTAGTGCTGGATCCAGCACTGTGTTGAAGTCCCCTCCCATTATCAGTCCTCCTACCGCCAGGTCCGGAATGTGCCCCAACATGCGCTTCATGAATCCAGCATCATCCCAGTTCGGGGCGTATACATTTACCAACACCACCCACATCCCTTGCAACCTACCACTCACCATCACATATCTCCCTCCATTATCCACTACGATAGTCTTGGCCTCAAATGACACATGCTTTCCCACCAGAATTGCCACCCCTCTATTTTTTGCGTCCAGTCCCGAGTGAAATACCTGTCCTACCCATCCCCTTCTTAACCTAACCTGGTCCGCCACCTTCAGGTGTGTCTCTTGGAGCATAGCCACGTCTGCCTTCAGTCCCTTCAAGTGCGCGAATACTCGAGCCCTCTTCACCGGCCCATTCAGGCCCCTCATGTTCCACGTTATCAGCCGGATTGGAGGGGCTCTCACCCCCCCCCCCCTCTCACCCCCCCCCCCCCCCCCCCCCAGCCGACTAGCCATCTCCTTTTCTGGGCCAATCCCGTGTTCGCGTCTCCCTCACCCTACAGTCCCCCAGCCGGGGGACCTCCGTCCCGACCACCTCTTCTGTGTCCCATCCCCTTTCGGCCAGTGCAGCAGCAACCCTTCCCCCCCCCCTTCCCCCTCCCCTCCCCCCGCCTTCCCCCCCCCCCCCCTCCCCCCGCTAGATCCCTGTCTAGCTTTTTTGCTCCCCCCATATCACTCCCGTAAGTCAGCTGACACCTGCTGACCCCGGCTTCCCCCGCCATCCCTTTGGTCCCCCCGTGTGGGAGTCTCCCCATCAATATACATTCCTTTGTTCCCCTTCCCGCCTTTCTTCCCGCGCGCGGGAAAAAAAACCCGCGCTTTCCAAAGCCTGCCCCGCCCCCTCTGGCGCCTAGTCTCTCTCCCCCAGCCCATATAACATTCCCTGCGCGTGATTGACCCCCTATATACAACAACCATCATACTTCAACCCTCAAACACCCCCCACCCTCACAAACCCTCAATTAGAGTCCAATTTTTCAGTTTGTATAAAGGTCCACGCCTCTTCGGGTGTTTCGAAGTAGTGGTGTTGGCCATTATGTGTAACCCACAGTCTCGCTGGCTGCAACATTCCAAATTTCACTCCTTTCCGATGCAGCACCGCTTTGGCCCGGTTGAAACCCGCTCTCCGCTTAGCGACCTCCGTGCTCCAGTCCGGATATATTCTGATCTCCTCATTGTCCCACTTGCTGCTCAGCTCCTTCTTGGCCCATTTCAGGACCCTCTCTCTGTCCGTAAACCGGTGAAATCTCACCACCATCGCCCTTGGCGGCTCATTTGCCTCGGACTTCCTCGCCAGCACCCGGTGCGCCCCTTCCAGCTCCAGCAACCCCGGGGGGGCCTCCGCGCCCATCAGCGCCCCTATCATTGTGCCCGCATATGCCGCGGCGTCGGCCCCCTCCACTCCTTCTGGGAGACCCAGGATCCTCAGATTATTTCTCCTCGACCTGTTCTCCAGGTCTTCGAGTCTCCCCGCCCACGTCTTGTGTAGCGCCTCGTGCCGCTCCACTTTCACCGCCAAGCCCAAGAGCTCGTCCTCATTCTCACTCACTTTTTCCTGGATCTCCTGGATCTTCATCTCGTGGGCTTTCTGGGTTGCCCCAAGTCCTTCAATTATTGCCAACATAGGCGCCACCATCTCCTTACGCAGCTCCTCGAAGCAGCGCTTGATGAATTCCTGCATCTCCTCTTTGTCCCCGGCCGCCGCCATTTTGCTTGTTTTCCCTCTCTTCCCCCGCTGCTCCAATGCCACTTTTTTGGCCGTTTCGCTGCGGGTCCGGTCCATACAAGTTAGTGGGGGACCTCTCTCCTCTCTTCCCCACGGGTTGGTTGTAAAAAAAAATATTCCGTTGGGGCTCTTCTATCGAGCCTGAAAGTCCATGTTCGCGGGAGCTGCCGAATCGTGTGGCTTAGCTCCGCATAGCCGCAACCGGAAGTCGTTTTCCTGGTGCTTACTATCGTAATATAATAGACAGGGGTCAAGGGAAGTGTGTAGCCATTCAAGAAAGCAACTTCAGTGTTGTCACTGGGACTGTAGTGGCATGTGATCATTGATTAGTGAAACATTTTGTACATTCAGCAGGTTAATTATGGGCTTTGCCCTTCCAAACGTGGAAGTAGCTGTAGAGACGATAACCACGAGGGTGAATAGTATTTATAGCGAACGTTAATAGTGGAGTTGTCAGATTAGAACTGTGGAAGCAATGTATTGCACAAGAGTAAAGTGAGTTGTTTTATACAAGAATTCTCTCTGCTTTATTGGTACCAATTCATTTATTAGGCCTAATGACAACATTGTACTTTGTTCAAGGTGTAAAATTAACACTGTGAGATTCATCTTGAATGGGAATAAGGGCTGAGTCGAGAATGATTTATTTTTTTCAGGATTCTTTTCATTGGATGGTGATCAGAACTCTGATTAATTGTCTTGCTTGTCATCCCGGTAGCACAGAAGTAGATTGTGCGACTTCCTGTGGAATTACGCATGTTAGAAAGTGGACAATCGGACATCAGACGAGCACAATCATAGATTCAGCTCCAATACTCCATCAGTCAGATTATCTGGCATCACTCACTGAGCGACACAGCAAAGGTTCAGACTCCTGGTGGGAGAGCAGGGTAGAATAAAATGCTTAACATAGACAAAAGTGGAGCTGAAAGATGCTAAAGTTAATCACCCTTTTTTAAAAATTCAATGGGCAGGTGTGATGTGAGAACCTATATATCATCACGGATCACTGTCTTTCGGAAATATTGTAAATGGCAATTAAAGCAGGAAAAGAAAATAATGCCAAGATGCCCACTATAAATTGAGGCTGGTGATTTTGAACCTTGTAATTACAGATTTTTTGCATTTTTGTATATTTTTTAAAATCTGTTCTGGGTATAACCTACAGCAAACTAACTACCATTTAGATGTGATTATAGTAATTCAGAATACTAACGCACCAGATTAAAACTTGATGAAATTTTCTGGATAGTTTTCACTAGAGCCCAGTGTTAATTTGCTGCACATTCCTCTGTCTTTTCAGAACCCAAGCACCATGCACTCATCCAGTCGATCATAGTCATGGATTCTCACTCCTGTTGAGATAGTTTTGTGGTAAGTTTACAATTGTTTCACTTGTTTTCTGTTGTGTCCGCCTCTGTCATAATGAGGATGAGGTTAGGGTTAATCTATTTTCTTTTTTTTTTTTAAATTTCTTCTCTTCCTATTAGACTCATTGTTGTGCAGCATAAAAAGAGGCCATTCAGCCCATCCGGCCTGTGCTGGCTCTTTGGAAGAGCTATCCAATAAGCCTCCCTCCCCTGTTCTTTCCCCACTGCCCTGTAAAGCTTTCCAAGCTTTCAAGCTCATATCAACTTGCTGTTTTCTTCACTTTCTTCGGCTCCTCGTGCCCATTTCCCATTTAATAAAGTCAAATTGTAAGGTTGTGATTGGGGAGTTCCACACCTCACATTGGGTTCACCTCTTTGTCAAAACATCTCGCTTGAGAACCTGGCCTGATGGTGAATAAACTTGATACTTGGCATGTCTAGCATATCGAAGCATCGAATCCCTAAAGTGTTGAATAAGCCAATCGAGTCTGCACCGACCTTCTGAAAGAGCACCCCACCTAGGTCCACTCCCCCTCACACCCAGCCCCATCCCGTAACCCCACCCAACCTGCATATCTTTGGACATTAAGGGGCAATTTAGCACGTCCAATCCACTTAGCCTGCACATCTGAGGAAACCCACGCAGACACTGGGATAACATGCAAACTCCGCCCAGACCGCCCAGCACCGAAGGGCGGAATCAGGCCCGGGTCCCTGGCGCTGGGAGGCAGGAGTGCTAACCACTGTGCCGCCCCATGAGAAATGTCAAATGCTATCCCAAAGTGTCAAACAGCAGAGTTGCTAAGAAAATAAAAGCTCATAGAGTTAAAGGGAAAGTGACGGTATGGATGTGGAATTAGCTTTGCGACACCTGCCTGATTATAGTTTTGTTTAATTGAGGTTTGCTGTCCATCATGAAATTGCTGTTTGAGAGGCTGTTGTATGTATCCATGTTCTAGTCCGGAGGATGGCCACAGTGCCACCTACACCTGGTAAGTTGTTCAGTTTGCCAAGCTACTTGCGAGGACTCTCGGTTTGCTGCTACCTGCCTGTGCTAGTCGGCCACCCTATCACGATTCATTCTGATGGAATACATAGGGATCTCCTTTAGATCGAGATGGCTTCTAAATGGTAGAGCTAGTAATGAAAGATCAGAACAAAGTTAATATTCCATGACAAGCTTGGCAGCACTTGTCCTGAAACAGTGAAGTCTGCAGTGCTAGAGTACTGGAGGACACCATTAACAATTGGCCTGCAACTCTGGGTCATCAATCTACAGTTTCTCTGCTTCGGATAATATAACCCTGAAATCCAAATAATGGGCAACTTGTTGCTAGCTGTAAACCAAGAGGATCACCAAATTGAATTTGTGTCACATTTTTTAACATGAGGAATGTCCAGAGGGGGGTTCTGAGATGAAAACAGATGTCAAGCAAGAGAGAGAGACATTAGGAGAATTCATAGAAAGCTTATCTTTTAAAAGTGACCCAAGTTTAGGGAGAAATTCAGAGAATTGGACCAAGGCAGCTAAAGGCTGGCACAGTGGTTAGCACATGATAATGGAGCAAGCTCGAAGGGACGAATGGCCTACTCCTGCTCCTATTTTCTTTGTTTCCATGAGACCATGAAGAGATTTGTAGACGAGGTTGATGATTTTAAATTTAATGAAGTGGGGGTACAGTGAAAGTGAATGAAAATAGAACTTCGGCAAGAAATGAAGGACAAGAATTTCGACTTCATGGAAGAATGGCAAGCAGGCCATCAGGATATTTGACTTTGGACATAATAGTGGAATGTATAAGGGGAAGGGCAGTGGGGGAGCCAAGCTGTGGTGGTGTTGGGCAATAGGCCAGAGGTAGGAGCACAAAGTCTTGGTGCCACATAGGATGTAGAATTGAAAAATCAGCTTGGGGTTTAACAAGATACCAAGATTGCCGATGGCCTGTTTTCAGCCAGGTAGGCAGAGAGGAAAATAACTCTGAGATACGGGATTGGAGTATTTAGCATGGGCTTATGGCGATTTACTTTGTTCTTCTGGATGTTGAACTCGAGGAGGTTGTGTTTGATTAGAACATGCTGTCGATGAGCAACCTGATAGTAGGGAGGCAGTTAAGAAAAGAGCCGGAGAAATCATTTTTAATTGTCCAATATCTAGGTAAGTGTTGCAAGTCCAGGGGCAGGATTTTCCCACCACCCCGCCTCGTGTTTTTCGGCGGCGGAGGCAACCCGCCAGCAGGATCTACCGGTCCCGCCAATGTCAACGGGATTTCCATTTGACAGCACCCTCATCATCGGGAAACCCATGCACCGGCATGGGACCGGAATTTCCTTCCGGCGTTAACAACCAGTAAATCCCGTCCCAGACGTCCGCTTGAGAATGTGGTTCACTGGGTTCTAATTAATATGCCCTGCAACCTTGTGTAACTGTTTTGGTAGGTGGAGGAATAAATGTACTAAACCCTAAGAAAAAAATGAATAATATTGGCTGTCTAGGCTCCAAGTTCTAATACTGCCTCCCTATAAACTTTCCTTTTTAGACCCTTGTCCACCAAACAGACAGTGACCCAGGGCCGGGATCGAACCCGGGTCCTCAGCGTCGTGAGGCAGCAGTGCTATCCGCTGCGCCAACGTGCTGCTCCAACTGCATCAGATAGTTCATAGGTTCGGAATAGTGTTTCCTTATGATAAATACAGCTGTCACTTGTAGTAAAATTCAAAGACATCTCTGCTTGTCTGACTGTGCCCAAGCATGTGCAATTGACCAAAATTGAATAGAACACTATCAAAGCAGAGAGTCATCAGGAAATACTTGAAAATAACATCTTTGAAGTGGCCTCCTACATACCAGAGTTTAATACGTATCATCTGCAGCTGAAGGAAGCATTAAGTACCCAATGTTTAAAGTGACTGTCAGGGTCCTGGGAAGGCAAATTAAAACATGTAGTGAGGATGTTATTAGAAATATGAAATGAAGTTCCCCGATTATCACAAAAGGATAAATAAAGATTGAAATTATCAAGTGCTTTGGAACAGTTAGACAGTTTCTAAACTGGAAGAACCTTGGAAATGTCATGGAAAAGCCACCAATCATTATTAACGATCATAACGTGCTTGAATTTCACATTCAGCTTGAGGGAGTGAAGAATAGGTCCAAGAGTAGTATTTTAAACTTGAATAATTAAGGAAATATGACTGTGTGAAAGCAGAGCTAGCTAAAGTGCACTTGAAAATTAGGGTGGGGTGGGAGGGGAGAGGGGGGCGGGGGGGGGGGGGGGGGGGGGATGGCGGGAGGGCGGGAGGAGGTTAGCTTCTCTGGCCTCCTCCCGGTGCAGGGAGGCGGTGCACTGTTTGTTAGTGGCTGGATTTACTCATTCCTCCGTGGCCAATGGGATTTCCCATTGAAGCCACCCTGCACCGCTGGGAAACCCAAGGGCGGGGGTGGGCTGTCGGCGGGACAGAGAATCCAGCTGCCATGGAACGGATGGAGAATTGCCGCCTTGGTCAAGGGCTAGGTTAGGGATGCAGTGCTAGGCATTTAAAGAGATATTTCAGAATACACGGAGTAAGTATATCCCAAGGAGAAAAAAAATCTAAGGGATGGACCCACCATCTGTGTTTAGCTAAAAAAGTTAAAGATAGTATTAGGTGCAAAGAAAAAGCATATAATTGCGCACAGATGGGTGACAGATTGGGCAGCAAATGAAAAACAGCAAAGAATTACTAAACTATTAATAAGGAGGGATAAATTAAGAGTAAGGGGAAAAGCTAGTTGGAAATGTAAAAAAACGACAGTAAGAGTTCCTATAGAAACTTAAAAAAGAAAAGTGTTAACAAAGTGAGCATTGGTTCGAAAGAAAGTGAGTCTGGGGAGTTGATAATAGAAAAACAAGGAGCTGGCAAATGAATGGAACAGGTATTTTGTATCGGTCTTCATTATGGAGGATATAAGTAACATTCCAGGAATGGCTGTAAGTCAAGAAATAAAAGCAAAGGAGGAAATCAAGAAAATTACAATCACCAGACAACTGTTACTGAGCAAATAGTTGACAAGTCCCTGTGTCTCGATGGACTTCATCCTAGAGTTTTAAAAGAAGTAGCTAGTGAAATAGTTGATGCATTTAATTTTCTAAAATTGTCTAGATTCGGGGAAGGTCGCATTAGATTGGAAAATAGCAAATGTAACTTGTTTATTCAAAAAGGGAGATAGAAACAGAAAACTAAAGGCTAGTTAGCTCAACGTCAGTCACAGGGAAAATGTTCAAGGCCATTATTAATGAAACTGTAGCAGGGAACTTAGACAAATTCAGGGTAATCAGCCAGAGTCAACATGGTTTTGTGGGTGGGAAATTATGTTTAACCATCTTATTGGAGTTCTTGAAAGAAATAACATACTGTGGATACGGAGGACATATGGATGTACTAGATTTCCAGAAGGCATTTGATGATGTATGGTATGTATGGCTTCCTCGATCAATACGTTGAGGAACCAACAAGGGAACAGGCAATCTTGGACTGGGTGTCGTGCAGTGAGAAAGGATTAGCTCAAACTCAAGAAAATCGATGCCTATGCCAGTGTGACCGACAATAACCCCTGGGACATAGAATCGTTAAACATGGAATAATAATAGTAATCTTTATTAGTGTCACAAGTAAGCTTAACACTGCAATGAAGTTACTGTGAAAATCCCCTAGTCGCCACACTCCAGCGCTTGTCGGGTACACGGAGGGAGAATTCTGAATGTCCAATTTAGCTATGAAGCACGTCTTTCGGGACTTATGGGAGGAAACCGGAGCACCCGGAGGAAACCCACGCAGACACGAGGAGAACTTGCAGACTCCGCACAGACAGTGATGCAAGCCGGGAATCAAACCTGGGACCTTGGCGCTGTGAAGCAACAGTGCTAACCACTGTGCTGCCATGCCGCCCGTTGGCTAACAACAATGGGCTCAACTGACCCGCAAATTTCTTGTAGAATTCAATTGGGAATCCATCTGGCCCGGAGCTTTCCCGACTGCAGTAAACCCATAGGTTTCATGATCTCCTCCAGGCTCAACAGGGACTCCAACTCCTCTTAGCTCTCCTGTTCCACCACTGGGATGGACAAGCCATCCAAAAATTCCATCATGGACAATCTCAGCTGTGGGGGCTCCGCTTTATAGAGGCTTCGGTAAAAGGCCTCAAAAGCAGCATTGGCCTTCGCTGGGGCAGACATCAACCTGCCGCTTGAGTTCCTCACCTGCACTGTCCCCCGGGAGGCAGCCTGCCACCTCAGC
Source organism: Scyliorhinus torazame (assembly GCF_047496885.1). Classification (NCBI taxonomy): domain Eukaryota; kingdom Metazoa; phylum Chordata; class Chondrichthyes; order Carcharhiniformes; family Scyliorhinidae; genus Scyliorhinus; species Scyliorhinus torazame. The sequence goes on along the minus strand of NC_092711.1, from coordinate 300,779,430 downwards.
TGGTGCGCTAAAATCCCCCCTCGCGTGTCGCTGCTGGTGCACCGCTTTGCCCGTTGAGAGCAGCTCAAATTACATCTGCAACTTCTTCCTACTCACCAACAACAACTCCGGTGTTGGGCCAAGCGAGTACTGTCTGTCCATCTTGTGATTAAGTCCACCGCTGCCTCTCCACCCTTATGTACCTTGTAAGAAATTATCTCCCCAATGACTGCATTAAGGTCTTCCCACAACGTGGAAGGCGAGAGAGTCTCACTCCTATTAAACTCAATGGTGGAGGATACCCTCACACAGAATTCTTTGTCTGCCAACAACACAGCGTCCAGTCTCCACAGGGGCACTGAGAGAGGCCCGGCTCCAACATCAAATCCACAAAATATGGTGCATGAGAAAAAAAAGAAACGTCCTTCTCACTCAGATGTAAAAGTCGCCACGGGTCTGCCCCCCCCCCCCCTCCCTTTCTGTTCCATAAAAGCTAATAATGACTTTGCCAATACCAATGGAATCAAAGACTTGGGTTACGATCTATCCACCCATGGGTCCAATATATAATTTAAGTTCCCCGCACCCCCAGAGTCAATTGCTGTGAGTCCAAATCGGGAATAGAAGCCAGTAACTTGTTGATAAAAGCTGTATCATTCCAATTCGGTGCATACAACTTAACTAAGACCACCAGAGTACCCACTAATAATCACATGCCCCCCATTTGGGTCCGCCATGATCTTACTCACCAAAAAAGATACCTTTTTTCTAACTAAAATCGTAGGCCCCACCATCAAAACCTGAATGGAATACCTGCCCCATCCAGCCCTTCCCTAGCTTTGTTTGGTCCTTGACCCACAAGTGGGTCTCCTGCAAAAACACCACATCAGCATTCAAACTCTTCAGGTGTGCTAACACCCTGGACCTTTTTACTGGTCCATTCAACCCCCTTACATTGCAAGTGACCAGCCTTAAAGAGGGCCGTCAATCTTCCCGATCGAGAGTCAGCTACTTCCACCATGTGGGGTAACCCAGAGTGCCGACACCGGGCCCACTCAACATGGCCACCAACTCCCCCAACAGAATAGAACAAAGAAACAGTTGTAGTCCTCGTCAGATAACTAATCCTCTCCCCCGCCACCCTCCCCGGCTTGCCTCCTATCAACACCACACTCAAATAAACAAGTAAACAGCAACAAGGCAAACAAAGGCCCCACCCGTACCCCAAACAAAACAAAAACCCAAGTTCATCATTAAAACTGCCCTGATGTAATGAGCTGAAGTTACCTCCACCACTCCGCTCCTGTTGGCTAACTCTACAGCTACCAGGGCAGACCCCGCTCAGGATAAAAACAGAACAAATAATAATAACGCCAATGAACCCCCCCCACCCATGTCCAACTTTAATAGTCAAAGAAAGAAAAGCAATACCCATCACATAAACCAACAAGACAAAATACAAATAACAAACTAGCCCAGAAACCCCCCAGCATATCCCTAACATCGCATATTCTTCCCCCATTAAGAAATCTCACAATAAATACAATTTTTAAAAATAAATTTAGAGTACCCAATTCATTTTCTTTTTCAATTAAGGGGCAATTTAGCGTGGCCAATTTAGCGTGGGGGCGAAACCCACGCAAACATGGGGAGAATGTGCAAACTCCACACGGACAGTGACCCAGAGCCGGGATCGAACCTGGGGCCTTGGCGCTGTGAGGCAGCAATGGTAACCATTGCGCCACTGTGCTGCTATACAATGAATACAATTAACTTGTCCCCAGTCAATGACCCTCCAGCAGCCCCATGATTCTCAGGTTCTGCCTTCTGGAGCGATTCTCCAGATTGTCCACCTTGGTCCTCAGCACCTTATTATCCCCGGTCACTCTGTGCCATCTTTGCTTCCAGGGAGGTGACATGGTCACTCTGCCTCGAGAGGGCCACCTCCACACCCTGTATCACCGCGCCTCACGCCTTTACCATCTGATCTGTCTTTGCCAAGGCCACAGAAATGGGGGCCAGGGCCGCTTCCATTGCTCTGTGGAGCTCCTCTGAGACAGCCTGCGGCAACTTCCCAAGTTCTATCACCAAGGTGCCTGAGAGTATCTGTGCCATCAGCAGAGTGGCCAAAGTCACAGCAGGAACCTCCACCATTTTCTCAGCAGACAAGGCTCGAGGGGCTTCTGAGTCTGACCACGATTCTTTGCTTGTCTGCTGCCTTGTCTTGTACTTTTTGGGCATTCCTTTTACGTGGGAACCTTATCCCATCAAACTAACAAAAGTTCCAGCCCAACTCATCCCCAAAAACCAGGCGGAAAGGGCCAAAACCAAGGTACTCTGGTGGGAGCCACCTCGTGTGCACATGCCCTCAACATGCCGCCACCGGAAGTCCCCCCAACTTTGGTTTTACACTTAATGGTAAGTAGCACCTCCTCGCAGTACTGCACTGAAGTGTTGTCCTTGCTCAGTTGTCACTCGGGTGAGAGTGCTGCCCATTAATGTTGTCCGAGATTAACCTGAATGAAAACGACTGGAATTCACATCTGGGTTTAATGGCAGTTGGTTTGTTCAAAGGTGAATGGTAGTTAATGTTTGACCGAATGTCACCTGTACTGCGTAGCCAGAATCTAATAATTGCAGTCCATCGCTCGTGATATCAGATGCAATTTTTGTGTAGTGTATGTTTGGCAGGATAGCAGTGGGAGGAGGTGGCTTCAGATGCAGTAATTGCAAACTAGCAGTTTTCAGTACTTTGGGCAAGTTTACAAACTGTTATAATAATATGCTGCTAGGTGGGAATGAAGGAGATAGAACCATGAATTGTTTGGAATGAGCAACAGAACTAATTTATTGATGGGATTTGGACATCATAAACCCCGAGCAGAACCGTGAGCTTTTGATGGAATTATTGGAATTCCAGGATTACATCTGAGTTTAGTTATCCACTTGCTGAAAACTGTAATACGACCTCAAAGTATGCTAGTGTCAGTTAGAACCACGGCAAAAATTAGATAGAATTTCTTCATTCTGGTGCTCTGCCATGCTATTCACAGTAACAGTTCAGAGTATTCCGAGTTTGTTTCCACCTTCCCCTTACTCCTCTTCTTCCGCCCGTTGCTGAAGATTCTACCTGGGGTACAATTCAGGAAGGAGCAGCTGTCCTCCAGTATCTCGCCCAAGTGACCATTCTTAACGTGAGCTGAGATGGCTCAGCTGTTTACCCATTGGATTGTTTCTTTGGCGTTCAACCTCACACAGGAGGCTGGGGGGAGGGGGGCGGGGGCACATAGTGGTTGCCCCACAGAAGCAGCAAGGTGTGTGTCTTTTAGCCAAGGGGTGCTTGCAACAGTTTGAGTCTCTTATGTATGTTATTCATTTGTTGTCAGTGTTGGGCAATGGCTTCCTCGTGTCATTTCTATTTTGCAGATTTCATGTGCGAAAGGCCTGGCTGGTTTCAGGGACATTGCTGCATCAGAACTGGAATGGTTATTTCTGTGAACTAACTTGCACTTTTCAAGATCTCTTCGGGAACACCAAAGATTCTCCAGATTATCCACATGGATTCTAACAAGGAAATGTTCCACCCCAGCAACGCCGGGGCAGTGTATTAAACCACTGCTATCAGTGGTAGTGTTCTTGGGGCTTATTTTTCTTGAATTGCTTTTTTATTTCAGTTCTGATGTGTTTTATTATGTACCTTTTTGGGAGAAGAAAAAGCAACTCTAGTTTGTGCGAGGGCAGCTAAGTGCTGCTGGTAATCCACACAAGCTTTGTTAAATGTGCAATGTACTTTACCACAAAAAGCCCCACTAAAAATAGAGACCAGCTTGCAGAAGATTTTGCTTGACTATCACTCCACATAGGTTTAAAAAAGAAAAGGTGGCTGGTCCATTCATTTTTAGAAATTCTGTAAATTGTGGTTAAATATACAAAATGTGAGGGCTGTTTCTCTTGATGGCATTATCAATGAAAATAGTTTATACTCGGTTGAGAGTAGGGCGGGCATTGAGAGGTTCTTTGAAACGATGGCAGGGTGGGCATTGAGAGGTTCTTTGAAGCGTGGGCAGGGCGGGCATTGAGAGGTTCTTTGAAGCGAAGCCATGTTATTGTTCAGAGTACCTGAGGCAGTAATCGTTGCTCTGTGACATCAAAAGGCGCAAGTCTCTGGAGATATGTTGCTCTTGATGTGAACTGGGCCATTGTGACATTGGCATCCTGTGTGTGTGGAAACTATTTTCCAGTCCGCCTTGTTTTGACTGAGAGAATGTTTTACACTACCCTTGTGTCACAGTCGAGTGGAGCTACATACAGCAAATTGGCAAAACAACCTTGGCATATAGAATCATATAAATGGATATGGCCAACAAGCCCATCTGTCACACATAGGTGGAAAGTAAGATTTTTAATTCCTAATCATTCACTTTTTTTTTAAAGTAGAGGCTTCCTTTCAAAAATGTTGAATAAATTCCTATTGAACTAATGATTGAGAGAGTGTGATGCAGTGGGACAAACACTGTACTTTCACCTCTAGCTCTTGGGCTTGGTTCTACCTCAGAGTTATGGGAATTGAGTGGTTTGCATTGCTGCTGTATCTAAGGGTTCCATGAAAAGGGAGTTAGGAACCTCGGTCCAATTGCCCATGAGGATTGGTCCTACATTTGCCACCAACTAACAAAGCAGTCAAATGGATTTGAAAATGGAGATGATAAATAAACTGATGGCTATCATCTTCTAAGTCTGAGTATGAGATATGTTACCGGGGCAGATCAAAGGATGTGGAGGAATCTGCGCCAGATCTAACTTGAAAGAGTTTTCTGCTGCAGCGATGCCAGAGGTGGGAAGGTTTTCCATTCTCAGCTCTAACACCCTGGCTGATGTTTTTGAAAAGAGAAGTTCACAAATGAAGAAAGGAAGATGCCAAATAGTGATTGTAATTTAAAACGGCTGTTATATCCAGCCTTTTCATGCGCAGACATGTGTGGGATTTCAACAAAAGGAATGAGTGTAAATGACTGATTTTCAAGAGGTAACTGGACTGTACAATTTGTAAATTAAAGTACGATTAAATTATTTGGCACTTAATATTACTGGTAAAATCCTGTACATATGTTGTTCCTTTACTTGGTCATTTTAATTTTAAAAATCCACAGATAAATCTCTCCTTTTATTTAGCATAGCATATTTTGAAAATATATATTTTGTTTTTGTGGAAAATGATGTCCAGTGGGCTGAGTTCAGGTTTCCAAGTGGAAGACCTTCCTGTTTGGCCTTTGAACTGCTGGGTGAAGGAATGGGAGTGAGCACCTGTGCTGAAAAGTTTGAGTAGAAAGTTTGGTAAGACAGAAGTGCAGATGCAGAATGTGGAACCTAGTTAGTGTGAGAACCTTTACTGGCTGGCCATTAAAAAAACCCGGAAGGGGGACTGTCAGGTGCCTTCAGGCAGATTGAAAAGCTGGAGATTCTGTGAAACTTGTGTGGATTGAACCCTAAGAACTACTTACAAATGTTTTCTGAAGCTCAACGATCATGGTGGAGCTCAAACTCTGGTACTGCGACATGGCTGGTTTATCAATGTTTCTTTACTCACTGATGGGTGTAATGCTGCAAATTGGACTCCATATTGTTGGCAAAGTCAACAAATGGTTGAAGCTCCCATTTCTCATGTTGTACGACGAGCAGCCTAGCTAGCTGTATTACTGATGTAGAATGTCACAGCCACACTACTTTCTTTAGTAATTAATTATTTTGTTGTTAACTGCGCACAATTATTTTGTCTACAAAAGTGCACTTCAAAATATTACAATCATTGTTGAGACATGATAGGTGATGTACACATGTTATTTCTTCCCTGTTGTTTTCGCATCTTGATATATTTGGCAGAGGCAAATTGCAAGTGTGACTATTTGGAAGCCTTTACTTCAAACCCACCCTCTTGGCCAATAAAACAAGTGCTTGCCATTATCTCAAATAATGTGAAGCAATGTAGAAGGGCAACATTTCAGCTGGCCAATACCTAGGTGGATATATTTATTAATTAATTTACAAGGCCTCCATTTCCTATTAGCCAAGCATTTACAAACGTTAAGCGATGAGGTGAGAAAGATGCTTTCTGTCAAATGCTGTGATATTGTATTCAGAGCTGTCTGACATTTGGAAGGCAGGTCTGCCTGTGATCCCCTGATGTGCCGAGTTAGAACATGTGCAACTCTGTAAACACAATGTTGGATATTTGACACTTGTCTGAGAAACAACTCTCAGGATATCACTCAAATGTATTTGCACCAATTGTGTACATTTTGTCTATTTTGCCAATGGAGTGACCAGATGGCCGTGAAAGCTGATGGAAAGAGCTATTTGGTGACGGGGAAAATATTGGTGATCATTCTTAACTAGCTTCAGTTGTTTCACGTTGACTTTGTAGGAGCTTTAATGGTGTTGAAGCTCTACAATCTTGGTCTGTTCCCCTAATGGCCCAGCTGGCATATTGTGTGGCACTGAACCATATAGACTATGAAGAGACCAGCTTCACAACTTTATTGGATATGTTAATATGAAACATTTTATGGGTTGTCACATTTAGCCACCTAAATGAAGGAGGTGGGGAAAAGAATCAATCTGGTTCCTGTTCCTGATAGCTGCCAGAAAGTAGGATTGGCTCAGCTGTGACATAATGGGTTGAATTAATTCACTGTCCGTGATTGCAAATGAAAGACAACCAATTGGTTGAAAGACAAGCCTTTAACCCAATAGCAGTGCTGTATTCAGCAGAAGAGGAATAAAGTGGTAGATAATGGGGTAAACAAATTTGAAAGGTAAATGTGCAAACACTAATCAGTAGCAGGTTTTGGTGGGTTTTAAGAAAGAGACATTTTCACAACCTATAGTGACCAAAGTGGAAAGAATTTGTTGGGGTGCCTTGAATAAGGAAAATCACTTATTGGGGTCATCTACTTTTCAAATTTTAGTTTCTGTTCCCCAGCTTCAAGCAATTTAATACTTTATCCTGTATATTTTAAATGGGATGTTCCGGGTTGTTTTCCACATATGGTGGACCTTTAAGAAGTCACAATGAGATTTCCACTCCAGGCTCAATTTTACCCATAATAAGGGAGAGTTTTGTTTCTATAATTTCCTGCACGGCATGACGATTCCAACAGAATTAAACTGAGGTGATGAACTGGAGCAAATTAAAGGCATATGGGAATTCTGATTCAAAACGTGGAAAGCAATTTACTAAATCGAAGCAGGGGTTATGTGGGGTGGGTGGTTTCAAGAGAAGATCTTGGCAGATGTTGACCTATGTAAACAAAGATGCAATGACTTCCACCCGATTACTGATAAAGAGCGCGCCAAGCTAGAAACCAATGTCCGTCTGCTGATGGCTATTCTATCTTGTTCCCGCACACATCTGCTTTGGTACTGTAAAATGGGTTTCATTATATATTTGATGTGCGGCTGCATGTTCTGTATCGCATTGTGGAAACTTCCTCTTGTTTGTTTTTTTTAAACTGCTGCGCTGGCTTTTTGCTCTTCTGCGTCTGGAGTGATTGGAGAGAATTTCTCTGCTCGCCATGTTGATTGTGCTTTTGATGTTTAGGTGAATTTTCAAGCTGTGCTCTTCTGCTTGCTACAGGTGTAGTAACCACAGGATTCCAGCAACATGTGTGGGACTTCCATACAAAAACACATCACCTTAACTTCAACATCATTTCAGGAAAATAGTATATTTAAAAACAGGGTTTGCGTTTGATAGATCATAGTTATAATTACACTACCATTGAAATATGTGAGTGAGTGAAAACATAAACAATATTTGTACCAGGCAGGAAGCCACATTTTTAGTCTTCAAAGAGAGAAAGATTAAACCTTTGCACACTCTCTCTTGCAGATGGAATTCATCTCTCCCGATTTGTGTTAGGTGGGCTGGAGAGTGCAGTTGCCAATTACCTGGTCCTCACATTTGCAAAGCAGCAGTTCTGTGGGAAAGGAGGATTTAAAACAAAATAAATCCCCTTTTTAGAATCGGAAATGTTACCACCCTTTCAATATCGCGTACTAAAGCGAGGCACAAGTACCTATGCTTACACAATAAAAGTGAAGGCTTATAGGGGTTACTTAGCTCATGAATCTTTACCGTCAAGATAGATAGAAAAACGGCAGAGACAGAAAGATAACACTTTACACTGTAAACACTTTAAAAAAAAATACAGAATGGAGAAATAGCAGAAATGTCCAAAAAATGGTCCAATTCCTTTACTTAGGTTCTTTCTGTTCACTGAAAATGACAGCAGTATTTCATTCAGGCTCTTTACCAAGTCACTTAATGGAGCAATGATATTCTGGGAAAGGCACAGCAAGCGATGATAACCGACAAAATGTTCTCAGGATAAATAGAACATTTGGCCCTTCGTAAACCAGCTATCTAGAAAGAGATAACAAGAACAGAGAATGCTGGAAAAACTCAGCAGGTCTAGCAACATCTGTAGAGAGAGAAATTGGAGTTAATGTATCAAGCCTTTCTGTCCCTAAAGATGCTGCCGTACCTGCTGGCTTCTTCCCCCATTCTCCGCTCTTGTTTCAGATTCCAGCACCCGCAGTATTCTGCTTGGATGCCTGTCATCTTTCGAGCGCAGCATCCAGTTGATTGTTAAATGGCTATGATTTTCTATTTATCACACTATGCCCAGATGTTTATTCAATGTGTCGATTCCTCATCCTGGCAGCAGTTCTAGATTCCTCAGTATCCAGTTTGAATCTATGATCCACTTTTAGTAATTATGATGGACCTTGGAGGGGTCCACCGGATTTTCTCATTTAATACCTTTTGAGAGGAAACTTCATGGAAGTATTTAAGATAATTGGTTATCTGTTAAAGCTTAAAGGGCTCCAATTTTCATCCGTAGCTCATTTGACATCTTGGATCAGACTCTTGCTTCTTCCCTGATTCAGGGTTTGAATATTACTGCTGTTTGTCAGTGGCTGAATCTGGATTCAGTAGTCAGTGCAGCAGAGAACTGTGCACCCTATGAATTACATGTTACTAATTTGGCAACACAATTCAGCATTATTTTCTGTGCTGTTATCAATAACTTAATATGTTAAATGTTGCATCTATTCTCCTAGAATCCCTCATTAGTTAAAACAAAAGCAACATACTGCAAAGGCTGGGGATTTAATTAGAAACAGAAAGCATTGGAAACACTTGGCAGGACATGCAGCATCTGTGAATGTGGAAACTGGGTTAGCTACCTAATCTGATGGGTGCTCCCAGTATTGTATTCCTTCTTTGGCTAGCTCATTGAATTTCTGACCTGGTCCCCTTTTTAAGGAATGAAAAATTCCTCCTTGCTGGAGATTGGTTTTCCTCCTTGCCAGTGATGTAAAATTCAGTTTTTTGCAGGATATTGGTCCATTAAAATACACCTTGGAGCAAGTTGTGCTCAATGTGTGCGCAGGCTTCAAGTAGAGGTAAACACTCTAAAGCACTCATGCCAATTCAAACATCATTTGTTTTGTTTTGTTTTGTTTGAGGATGAGGCCTTGGAGAAAGTGTTGATGAAGATATTGTACCTTCCCAATTAACTACCCATCCAAACAGTTTTAAGTATCAGATTCCCTTGATGTGCTTGTGCATGCCAGACATGACTAATTGATTAACAAATAGGAAGCAACATGCAAACCTTTCTTCACTTTCCCCACCCTCGCTCCCGCACTACTTTTGTTTTTAACCAAACACTAAAGAGGACTCCGACCTCTCTAGATCTTTAAATAAACAACATGGTGACTGCTGGTCGCAGATGCATCAGAATGGACCGGTTTATTTTGGGGTCTTATCTGGCCTCTCTCCTCAATGGAAAAGGGTTTTGCCTCCGCTTAGTATCATCAAAATGGTGGTGGTTGAGATTTAGATTTTGATTGTCAGGTGCAAATGAAATGCAGTAGTCCGTGTAGACAGACATTAAAGTACACTGCATTCTTAACACTTAGCACTTCCTTCTACATGTACTGGAGTCTTAGTGATGGTGGTACCATTGAAATGCATGTACATTGTGTTTTAAGTGTATATTGTGTTTATTATTACATGTTTACTATGGAAATAAAGTGGGTGCTTGCAACTTACAGTAAGTACCTCAAACAGTGATCAAGTATCTGCTTCCCGCTCCCAGGCCACATTAGGCAAATGATTGCTTTCACCTGTGCAACATCATTACCTTTCCAGAGCTAAATGGAAATCACATATTTTTCTTGAAGCACTGATCTATCCATGGATGCCAGCTGGCTAATTACTCCAAATTGAACTAAATGATGCTGTGTTCAAGGTAATTGTTCACTTCATTGTAGGTATCAAATATGTCAGATTAATATGAGGAAATTGGGCCCAACTTTTTTTCATACAAATGTTTAATGAGCGTTTGGAATAACCTCTGTTGAAGCAGATCACATAACTGGGTCAAAAGGGTTTTATACTCATGCACAGCTAGTCCAACGCCCAATTTATGAAAATAGCCAAACAAATAAATGTTGTACCTTCTCCACTGCGGCCCCCCCCCACCCCCACCCCGGCAAACATCTCCTCCAGAAAAGGGGCCTGTTTCCATCGGTAGATTAGAACTCCCAAACCTCAAAACTATGTTTATACGGTCGCTTTACCAAACTAGCTCCAGAATGAAGCGATGAGTATACAATGGGAAAGTGGGTAGTCAAAATAGTGCAGACTTGTTCACACAACCTAACAATTTTTTCTGTTCCAATTGCCCTTTCATAATTGTAAATGAACTTAATTTAAGATTTGGCGAAAGATTTTAAAAGGCATTTATTGATTTCTATGAATTTCTAAGGTAACCAGAAACATTTTCCTCTTCCCGGCTAACAACCAAATCAGGACTGTTAACAAAAACACTTGGGGAATTAGTCTGGGAACGAAACTGACTACAATTTGGTCTGATCAAGGTAAACTTTCATTTCAAAAAAATAGCCTGGACAAAAGTTAAAAGGGAGTATTATTCTGACCAATTTTCAAAAACTGCTGCTGTAAAAATCAAATGTGTGAATCTACAGCGCGAATAAGATTTTTTTAAATGTTGGAATCGGAAACTAAAGCATATAAGATTTGGGAAATGCATTAGTCATTATCTCCAACAAGGTAGGGTATGATTTCAGGTAAAATTCTCCATCGGACAATTGTCATTATCCCAATGCTAAAGGGAGTCTATGGCCCAGATTTTCACTATGTTGGAGAGACTTTCTGTCATGGCGAAAATAGCAGAAATGGCTGAAAATCCAAAGCCTCACTTCGCCAAAAATGACAATTCATATTTTCAAAAGAGTTGTAGAGGCTGGGTGCTTAAGTGTGTTCAAGGCTGAGATAGATTTTTAAACAGTAAGGAAATTGAGAGGTATGGGGATAAGGTGGGAAAGTGGAGTTAAGGATTATCATATCAGATCAGTTTTTCCGAACCTGATGTATTACTACTGGGTTCTTCCGAACCTGATGTATTACTACTGGGTTCTTCCGAACCTGATGTATTACTACTGGGCGGCGAATGTGGAGAAGGTGCAGAGCTGGGTCAGAGGTGTTGATTCTCAGTGGGTCAGAATGGAGGAGAGTTTGTGCAGGGGGTTGGGATTGAAAGCACTAGCAACAACGCCGCGCCCGATAGCCCCGGGGAAGTACTCAGGGAGTCCGGTAATAATAGCTTTATTGAGAATTTGGAGGCAGTTTCGCCACGACTTCGGGCTGGGGGCAGTGTCAAGGGAGTGGAGTCGGACACTTTAGGAACTTTCAAGCGGTCGTTGGATAGGCACATGGAGCACACCAGAATGACAGGGAGTGGGATAGCTTGATCTTGGTTTCGGACAATGCTCGGCACAATATTGAGGGCTGAAGGGCCTGTTCTGTGCTGTACTGTTCTATGTTCTATGAAATGCCGATTCGGGGGAACCACAGATTTGAGCCAGGGAGGTGGGATGGAAGTTTTCAGAAACTGGAGGAGAAGGGGATTAAGACATTAAAAGATTTGTTTCTTCGGGGTCGGTTTGCAGGGCTGAAGGAGCTGGAAGCGAAGTATGGGCTGGAGCAGGAGGAAATGTTCAGATACATGCAGGTTCGAGATTTTGCCAGAAAGAAGATACAGAGCTTCCCGGTGGAGCCGGCCTCCACATTGCTGGAGGAGGTGCTGACGACGGGGGGACTGGAGAAGGGGGTAGTGTCAGCGGTTTACGGAGCTATTTTGGAGAGGAGAAGGCACCTCTGGAAGGGATCAAAGCAAAGTGGGATGAAGAGTTGGGAGAGGATATGGAGGAGGGGTTCTGGTGTGAGTTGATCCGGAGAGTGAATGCCTCCACCTCGTGCGCGAGGTTGGGGTTGTTACAGCTGAAATCTACATCTTGTTATTGATATGGGGATTGACATATTTGTTACTGATTATTGTTTGTTGTTGGTGGGTGTAAATTTGGGAGAAAATGTGAAAAAGGAGGAGAATAAAAAATATTTGAAAAGAAAAAGTCATATCAGATCAGTCATGATCTCATTAAATTGCAGTGCAGACTTGATGGGCTGAATGGCCTACTTTTGCTCCGATGGTCACATGGTCTCATGGACGATCATAACTGTGGGCAGCCATTTTTCTTCTTCTGTCTCTGCATACCTGACCCAAGAGTGAAAATCTGGGCCTGTATCATTTTAGGGCAGGTACAGTCCTTTTAGTTAACCTGACAGTGATTTTTCACCCCACTCAGTAAACAGAGCACTGAAAAGGGAATTTTAACCCCCCCAAAACAGGAAGACATTTATTTTTCAAATTCAGAGCTAACTCGATCCACTTTGAGTCCGCCCATTTCTGGTATTATCGGGGATGGAACAGGGGTTGGTGGTGAAAGTTGGGGTTCATGGTGAATGACTGACCCGAAGGAGGAGGGTCACTCATTTATGTGTTTTAATGAGGCTGCAAGTCTCTGTGGTGGTATGTATTAGGGGTAATGTGGTACCTGTGAAGCCGAGAGGCTATTGGCTGTCAGGTCCCTGGTCCTGGTTGGATCTGCCGACTACTGGCTCCGCCCTGAAGGCGGAGTATACGAGCCCGAGCTTCTCCCCGCAGCCTTATTCTGTTGCTGAGCTGCTGGGGACAAGTCTCGCTTAATAAAGCCTAGGTCGACTTCATCACTTCTCGTCTCGCGTAAGTCATTGTGCGCTACAATTTATTAAGTGAGCTTAAAAGACTATGGAACTCCGGATTGCCCCGGAATGCCTGCGGATCAGCCCCCACGCAGCGAACTCGGCAGCAGTATTCAAACACCGGCAAGCATGCTTTGAAGGCTACCTCCGAACGGCCCCCGGCCGGATCACAGAAGAGCAGAAAATGCAGGTCCTGCATTCGAGGGTAAGCCCGGAAATTTACTCTCTAATAGAAGACGCAGAGGATTTCCTGACGGCGCTCACATTGTTGAAGGGCATCTACGTTCGGCCCGTGAACCAGGTCTACGCGCGCCACCAACTCACGACGAGACGGCAAAGTTCCGGAGAATCGCTAGAGGAATTCTACGCCGCGCTGCTAATTTTGGGACGAGGCTGCAGCTGCCTGCCGGTGAGCGCGATCGAACACACGGACCTGCTAATTCGTGATGCATTTGTGGCAGGTATGAACTCTCCCCAAATTCGCCAAAGACTTTTAGAAAGAGAGTCGCTAGGACTCTCAGAGGCACGGGCCCTTGCAGCCTCTCTTGATGTGCCCTCACAAAATGCCCGCGCCTACGGCCCCGACCGCGCGGCAGCCCCTTGGGCTCCGTGGACGCCCGTCGCGACCAACTCCCTGGCACCCCCCCTCGCAAGCTTGCGCGGTTAAAGCGCCAGACCATCCCAGGGGGGCCCGCTGCTATTTCTGCAGACAAGCAAAACACCCCCGGCAGCGCTGCCCGGCCCGCGCAGCTATTTGTAAAAGCTGCGGCAAAAAGGGCCATTACGCGGCAGTGTGCTGGTCCCAGGGGGTCGCCGCAATCCCCGGAGAAGAACGGGGCCAGCACATCCCAAACACCCCCTGACGCCCCATGTGCGACCCGCGGGCACCACCATTTTGGGTCCCGGGCACCACGAGGGGAGGATGGGCGCCGCCATCTTGTGACCCCCAGCCACGTGCGATTCATGGGGGTGGCCATTTTGTCCACCCCCGACCACGTGCGACCCAAGGGGGCGGCCATTTTGTCCACCCCCGGCCGCGTGCGATTCATGGACGCCACCATCTTGGTTGACAACAAAGGACCCCAGCATCAACGGCTCCACGGGGTCCGAAGAAAACGCCGCGACACGACTACCACGACTGGCTTCGGTGACACTGGATCAATCGCGGCCCCGGACGCTCCAGACGACGACAACAACGGTGCTGGTCAATGGATACGAGACGCCATGCCTGATCGACTCCGGGAGCACTGAAAGTTTTATTCACCCAGACACGGTAAGACGCTGTTTTCTGACCATCCATCCAAGCACGCAAAAGATTTCCCTAGCTGCAGGATCCCATTCCGTAGAGATCAAAGGGTTCTGCATCGCAAACCTAATGGTGCAAGGGAGGGAGTTTAAGAACTACAGGCTCTACGTCCTGCCCCAACTCTGCGCACCCACATTACTAGGATTAGACTTCCAATGTAACCTTCAGAGCCTAACATTCCAATTCGGCGGCCCAATACCCCCACTCACTATCTGCGGCCTCGCAACTCTCAAGGTTGAACCGCCGTCCTTGTTTGCAAACCTCACCCAGGATTGCAAACCCGTCGCCACTAGCAGCAGACGGTACAGCGCCCAGGACCGGACATTTATCCGGTCTGAAGTCCAGCGGTTGCTGAAGGAAGGCATAATCCAGGCCAGCAATAGTCCCTGGAGAGCCCAGGTGGTAGTCATAAAGACCGGGGAGAAGCAAAGGATGGTCGTATGCTATAGTCAGACCATCAACAGGTACACACAGCTAGATGCGTACCCTCTCCCCCGCATATCCGACATGGTCAATCGGATTGCCCAGTATAAGGTGTTTTCCACCGTGGACCTCAAGTCCGCCTACCACCAGCTTCCCATCCGCCCAGGCGACCGCAAGTACACGGCCTTCGAGGCAGACGGGCGTCTATACCACTTCCTAAGGGTCCCATTTGGCGTCACGAACGGGGTCTCGGTCTTCCAACGGGAGATGGACCGAATGGTTGACCAGCACGGGTTGCAGGCCACGTTCCCGTATCTCGACAACTTAACCATCTGCGGCCACGATCAGCAGGACCACGACGCCAACCTCCAAAAGTTCCTCCAGACCGCTAATGCCCTGAACCTCGCATGTAACGAGGAAAATGCGTTTTTAGCACAAACCGTTTGGCCATCCTGGGATACGTAGTGCGCAATGGAATCATAGGCCCCGACCCCGAACGCATGTGCCCCCTTATGGAATTTCCCCTCCCCCACTGCTCCAAAGCCCTGAAACACTGCCTGGGCTTCTTTTCATATTACGCCCAGTGAGTCCCCCAGTACGCAGACAAGGCCCGCCCGCTAATACAGTCCACTACCTTCCCCCTGTCGACAGAGGCTCGCCAGGCCTTCAGCCGCATCAAAGCGGGTATCGCAAAGGCCACGATGCGCGCCATCAACGAGACCCTCCCCTTCCAGGTCGAGAGCGACGCATCCGACGTAGCTCTGGCGGCCACCCTTAACCAAGCGAGCAGACCCGTGTCCTTTTTCTCCCGGACCCTCCACGCCTCAGAAATCCGCCACTCCTCAGTGGAAAAGGAAGCCCAAGTCATAGTGGAAGCTGTGCGACATTGGAGGCATTACCTGGTCGGCAGGAGATTCACTCTCCTCACCGACCAACGGTCGGTAGCCTTCATGTTCGATAATGCACAGCGGGGCAAAATTAAGAATGACAAATCTTAAGGTGGAGGATCGAGCTCTCCACCTTCAATTATGAGTTCTTGTATCGTCCCGGAAAGCTGAACGAGCCGTCCGATGCCCTATCCCGCGGCACATGTGCCAACGCACAAATAGACCGCCTCCAAGCCCTCCACGAGGACCTCTGCCACCCGGGGGTCACTCGATTCTACCATTTCGTAAAGTCCCGCAACCTCCCCTACTCTGTGGAGGAGGTCCGTACAGTCACCAGGAACTGCCACATCTGCGCAGAGTGCAAACCGCACTTATTCAGGCCGGATAGAACGCACCTGATCAAGGCTTCCCGCCCCTTTGAACGCCTCAGTTTGGATTTCAAAGGGCCCCTCCCCTCCACCGACCGCAACGCATACTTCCTGAACGTGGTGGACGAATACTCCCGTTTCCCCTTCGCCATCCCCTGCCCCAACATGACAGCGGCCACAGTCATTAAAGCCCTTGGCACCATATTCACACTGTTCGGTTGCCCCGCGTATATCCATAGCGACAGGGGACCTCCTTCATGAGTGACGAGCTGCGCCAGTTCCTGCTCAGCAAGGGCATAGCCTCGAGCAGGACGACCAGCTACAACCCCCAGGGGAACAGGCAAGTAGAGAGGGAGAACGGCACGGTCTGGAAGACCGTCCTACTGGCCCTACGGTCCAGGGATCTCCCAGTTTCCCGGTGGCAGGAGGTCCGCCCGGATGCTCTCCACTCCATCCGGTCGCTGCTGTGTACCACCACTAACCAAACGCCTCATGAGCGCCTCCTTGTCTTCCCCAGGAAGTCCTCCTCCGGAACGTCGCTGCCGACCTGGCTGGCGGCCCCAGGACCCATCTTGCTCTGGAAACATGTGCGGGCGCACAAATCGGACCCGTTGGTCGAGAGGGTTCACCTCCACGCGAACCCGCAGTACGCCTACGTGGCGTACCCCGACGGCCGACAGGACACGGTCTCCCTGCGGGACCTGGCGCCCGCAGGCAACACACACACCCCCGACACCGATCACCCCCTCCCTGCCACCGGCGCACCCCGCGACTGCCCCCTTCCCGGGGGGATCGGTGGTCCGCCCGTGCCCGCCCAGGAGTAAAACAGGAACAAACAGCGAAACGCTCCCGGAGCCGACAACGCCCGAGCAAGCACCTGCACCACCACCGGGGCTGAGGCGATCGACGAGGAAGACCAGACCGCCCGCTCGACTCGTGGAATCCGCGTGACACCAAGAAAAGCAAGAATGTTGTTGTAACAAAAAAAATTTTTTTGCTCATATTGTAAATAGTTCTCACAAACTTGTACATAGCCCAGTGTAGGGCTAAAGCTGTATTAACAGTCCAAAATTTGTTCCAGGGCCAGCCTTGTAAACCCTTACCACCATGCGAACCACCACCCCGCCGGGTTCTTTTTTAACAAGGGGTGAATGTGGTGATATGTATTAGGGGCAATGTGGTACCTGTGAAGCCGAGAGGCTATTGGCTGTCAGGTCCCGGGTCCTGGTTGGACTCTTATACTCCCTGAAGGCGGAGTATAAGAGCCCGAGCTTCTCCCCGCAGCCTTATTCTGTTGCTGAGCTGCTGGGGACAAGTCTCACTTAATAAAGCCTAGATCGACTTCATCACTTCTCGTCTCGCATAAGTCATCTCTAATTGTTTTTGTCTCCGTTCTGGCATCAACACTAGCAGGGCAGGTTTCCCTGGGCTGCAGGATGTCCGATAGCTAAAAGTGAGAAAGGATCGCTACACGGGGCAGATATGCTTCTTCCGCCCGGCTCCTGCTCCATCTCCCTGGGGGTGCTGTCTGCATTAGTGCCTGATGTCAAAGGTGTACCCGCCTGGTAGTCGCGCAGTCTCTGCAGCCACGCAATGGGCTTCAGAAAATAGCAACCCAGCAGTGCCGTTAAATCTGGTGGCAGATAGCAGTCTGGCGGCAGATCTGAGGAATCCTTGCTCTTCCAGGCTGGTTTCCTGACATACAACTGTACCCCTGGCACCCGCCATTTCCTCTCTGAGTATTCTATGTACCTTAACAGAGGAGCAATTAAAATTTGGATTTTATAAACCGAATCTTGGAAAGGAAGAAAAGCTAACAAACAGCACACATCTGGTATGTAAGTATTTATAATTCCCAGCGCTTAGCTTTCTTTTTATGAAGGAGAATCAGATTTTAATTAAGGAACTGTACTTAATTTGTTCTGATGATTGTATTTTGAGAGGCTCCTGAAAACTAGCAAATGTTGAGCTTGTCATGATCTTTTTTCCACTGGAGTAAAACTGTTGTAATTACTCCTCAGTTTAGACACTTTTCTGCCACTTGGGGGTCAGAGAAATGTACAACCCACACCCTGTTTTTTTGGGGGTCCTCAAGTTTTCCTCCTCAAGTGTCTGCCCAATTCCGTTTTAAAGTTATTCATGAAATGGCTTCCACCTCCTTCTCAAGTCGAATGTGCCAAATCTTGACAAAAAAAAATCTCAGCTCCTGCCTGGATCTGTTTTCAATGAGTTTAAATCTATGACATCTGGCTATTGACCCACTCCCCAGAGGAAATAGTTTTTCTCTGTCTATCATAAACCTCTCTTCTTGAAAACCTCTATTTGCTCACCTCTTAACCTTCTCTGTTTCAAGGAAAACAGACGCATCGTTCTGACCTCTCCTCATAAGTGAAGTCCATCGTCGTTGGTCATATAGACCTTCACATCTTTCCTGAAGTGTGGTGCCCAGAGCTGTCCACAATACCGCAGCAGTGGCTTAGCTGATGTGTAAAGTTCTGGCGTATTCTCTGCATTTAGATTCCTTGTCGCTGTTTTTAAACTCATGTAACCTGTGTGTTTTTGTATGCAACTTATCACCTTCTCCCTTGCTCTGCCACTTTTTAGGACTTGTGTACCTGGACAACAAGGTGTCTCTGTTCCATTTACCATTTATAGTTTGCTGCCTCCCATTTTAGGGCAGCTTGGTAGCACAGTGGGTAAGCACTGTTGCTTCACAGCTCCAGGGTCCCAGGTTCGATTTCCAGCTTGGGTCACTTTGCTGCATTGAACTGCATCTGCCACACCTCTGCCCTCCTCATCCTGTAGTCTGCCACCATCCTCATCATTATCTTCTACTTTGCCAAGTTTTTTTATCTCTCGCAACTTTAAAAAAACTATTTTAATTTAAAAAAATTCTTTATAAACAAAATAATATAAAACAGTTGATTCAAGTAACAATGCACAAAGAACGAACACAAATCGATCAAGAACCTCCATTAACTTAACCCCCAACATCGACTAAACCCCTTAATAACAGATGGTGACTAACTTTAACAAAGGAAATGATAATATATAATCTTTATTAGTGTCACAAGTAGGCTTACATTAACACTGCAATGAAGTTACTGTGAAAAGCCCCTAGTCGCCATACTCCCGCCAGTTCGGGTACACAGAGGGAGAATTCAGAATGTCCAATTCACCTAACAAGCACATCTTCCGAGACTTGTGGAAGGAAACCGGAGCACCCGGAGGAAACCCATGCAGACACGGGGAGAACGTGCAGACTCTGCACAGACAGTGACCCAAGCTGGGAATTAAACCGAGGACCCTGGCACTGTGAAGCAACAGTGCTAATCACTGTAATACCGTGCCACCCTATAATTTCAGTTTCCCTGATTGGGAATTGAACCCAGGCTGCGCTGGTGAGAGCAGCTAATTCTAATCACTAGACCACCAGGGGACTATGAGCGCTGTGCACCACCTTAAACTGGATCAGACTAAGCCGAGCACAAGAGGACATTGAGTTGACCCTGTGGACAGCCTCACTCCACATCTTATCAACCAGAATAGGACCCAATTCACCTTCCCATTTCACCTTTATCTCATGTAAGGGAGCCCACTCTGCTGATAAGATCTGGCCGTAAATACACAACATTATCCCCTCACCAAACCCGGCCAAAGGCAAAATCCTCTTCAGAGAGGAGAGGAGGGTGGTGCCAAGGGAAAAGAGGGAAAGCCTCATGTGAAAAGTTGAGAATCTGAAAATGTCTCAACAGATTGGAACGATGGGGTTGAAGTTTTTCCATCAGCTTATTAAAGCTGGCAATCCTTTCCTCCACTAACAAGTCTCCAACCCCTTCCCCCTTGATGGACCACCTCAAGAATGCAGTCCACCAGCCACTGCTGCTCCACCCTCGCAGTCCTTTCCATGTGTGCTTTGTAGGAAAGTATCTCCCCCCCCCCCCCCCCCCTTGCCGATAACCACCTTAAGGAATTTTCACAACGTCAAAGGTGAGATAGACTCACTTTTATCAAATTTAATATATTCCTCAATGGTAACGGATATGTGTTTGCAAAATCTTTTGTCCGCTAACAATACCGTATCCAATCTCCATGGTGGAAGGACCAGACTCCAGTTCCAAGTGCACAAAATGTGGCGCACGGTCTGAAATCGCAATTGCCGAGTAACCCACCCTCTCCACCGAAGGGAGGAGAGACCTATCTACCACAAAAAAGTCAATACATACCTGCCTGGCGGACCCGGGTGCAAAAAGTGCCATGGAGTACCCCCCCACCTCCGCCCGACTCCATCTGATCCGTGAAAACCATCAACGCTGTTGCCACCTCTGATGGAATCAGAGATTTGGGCCTGGACCGATCTATCTTGGGGTTCAGAACACAATTTAAGTCACCCCCCATGATTAGCGCATTGAAATCCGGAATGGAGGCTAGTAGCTTGTTAATAAAACCCGTATTGCCCAGTTTGGAGCGTAAACATTAACTAGGACCACCAAGGTGCCCACAAAGATCCACAAACAATAACATGTCTACCACTGGGGTCTGCCAAGGTCTTAGCGGCAGAAAGTTGAACCCTTTTATTGATTAAAATTGCCGTGCCCCAAGCACTACCATCAAAGCGCAAGTGACAAACCCGTCCCACCCACCCCTTCCACACTTTGTCTGGTCTCTGACCCGGAAATGAGTCTCCTGCAGAAACACCACATCAACATTCCAAACTTTTAAGGTGAGAAAGTACCCTTGACTTTTCACTGGGACATTCGACCCCCTGACATTCCAGGTGACCAAATGAATTGGGGGCATTCCACCCCCCCTCAATCCGGAGTCAGCCATTTCCACCAAGAGGGATTATCCAACAGATCCATAGAGACTACAGCAACCAGACTCACCCAAGATGGCCACCAAACCCACTAGCAAGGCTAAACAAAGAGAAATCTTCCGCCAAGGTCAGCAAACTACCCCTGCCCCCATCCTCACTCCCTCCTCCCCACCCTCAAACAATACCACACCCAAATATACATACAAAAAACAGTAAGGCGAACGAAAACCACTGCAACCTACGTCCAATAAACCTAACCCCAACCAGAACAAAAACACTAAGCTCATTATCTGAAACAAAACTAATATAATAAGCTGTAGTCACCCCCACTGCACCACTCCTGTTAGCTCACTCTTTGGCTAGCAGGGCAGCTCCTGCCCAGAGTGAAGATAAATGCTCACAGAAAAAGGACATAAAGTATAAAAAGCCCTTAAAACACAGTACTCCATCAGGGAGCTCTATATTTTCACAACAGTTATAACAAATAGATCAAAACCCCCATGGAATTCAAAACCCCCACCCAAGTTCAACTTGCGAAGCATTCAACCCACACAAGAACAAAAAAATGCAAACATGAACAAGGAACACCAACAATTCCTCATATCCATATGCCCATGCCCAACATCCAAAAAAGCCTCAAAAACCTCAATGAATTGGCACTCAACCCATGCCTTTTCACAAAAGACTACACCTCTGACGCATCAAAAAAAATAGTATTTCTCCTGAAAAATCACTATTAGCCATCCTGGCTATACCATCCCAAAATGGACTCCTCTTGTACGGGGTCATTCATAGAACATAGAAAATACAGCACAGAACAGGCCCTTCGGCCCACGATGTTGTGCCGAACCTTTGTCCTAGATTAATCATAGATTATCATTGAATTTACAGTGCAGAAGGAGGCCATTCGGCCCTTTGAGTCCGCACCGGCTCCGGAAAGAGCACCCTACCCAAACTCAACACCTCCACCCAACACCAAGGGCAATTTTGGACATTAAGGGCAATTTATCATTGGCCAATTCACCTAACCTGCACATCTTTGGACTGTGGGAGGAAACCGGAGCACCCGGAGGAAACCCACGCAGACACAGGGAGGACGTGCAGACTCCGCACAGACAGTGACCCAAGCCGGAATCGAACCTGGGACCCTGGAGCTGTGAAGCATTGTGCTATCCACAATGCTACCGTGCTGCCCTTAAGAACAAATAAATCTACACTATATCATTTTACCGTAATCCATGTACCTATCCAATAGCTGCTTGAAGGTCCCTAATGTTTCCGACTCAACTACTTCCACAGGCAATGCATTCCATGCCCCCACTACTCTCTGGGTAAAGAACCTACCTCTGATATCCCTCCTATATCTTCCACCTTTCACTTTAAATTTATGTCCCCTTGTAATGGTTTGTTCCAACCGGGGAAAAAGTCTCTGACTGTCTACTCTATCTATTCCCCTGATCATCTTATAAACCTCTATCAAGTCGCCCCTCATCCTTCTCCGTTCTAATGAGAAAAGGCCTAGCACCCTCAACCTTTCCTCGTAAGACCTACTCTCCATTCCAGGCAACATCCTGGTAAATCTTCTTTGCACCTTTTCCAAAGCTTCCACATCCTTCCTAAAATGAGGCGACCAGAACTATACACAGTACTCCAAATGTGGCCTTACCAAAGTTTTGTACAGCTGCATCATCACCTCACGGCTCTTAAATTCAATCCCTCTGTTAATGAACGCAAGCACACCATAGGCCTTCTTCACAGCTCTATCCACTTGAGTGGCAACTTTCAAAGATGTATGAACATAGACCCCAAGATCTCTCTGCTCCTCCACATTGCCAAGAACTCTACCGTTAACCCTGTATTCCGCATTCATATTTGTCCTTCCAAAATGGACAACCTAACACTTTTCAGGGTTAAACTCCATCTGCCACTTCTCAGCTCAGCTCTGCATCCTATCTATGTCTCTTTGCAGCCGACAACAGCCCTCCTCACTATCCACAACTCCACCAATCTTCGTATCGTCTGCAAATTTACTGACCCACCCTTCAACTCCCTCATCCAAGTCATTAATGAAAATCACAAACAGCAGAGGACCCAGAACTGATCCCTGCGGTACACCACTGGTAACTGGGATCCAGGCTGAATATTTACCATCCACCACCACTCTCTGACTTCTATCGGTTAGCCAGTTCGTTATCCAACTGGCCAAATTTCCCACTATCCCATGCTTCCTTACTTTCTGCATAAGCCTACCATGGGGAACCTTATCAAATGCCTTACTAAAATCCATGTACACTACATCCACTGCTTTACCTTCATCCACATGCTTGGTCACCTCCTCAAAGAATTCAATAAGACTTGTAAGGCAAGACCTGCCCCTCACAAATCCGTGCTGACTATCCCTAATCAAGCAGTGTCTTTCCAGATGCTCAGTAATCCTATCCTTAAGTACCCTTTCCATTACTTTGCCTACCACCGAAGTAAGACTAACTGGCCTGTAATTCCCAGGGTTATCCCTAGTCCCTTTTTTGAACAGGGGCACGACATTCGCCACTCTCCAATCCCCTGGTACCACCCCTGTTGACAGTGAGGACGAAAAGATCATTGCCAACGGCTCTGCAATTTCATCTCTTGCTTCCCATAGAATCCTTGGATATATCCCGTCAGGCCCGGGGGACTTGTCTATCCTCAAGTTTTTCAAAATGCCCAACACATCTTCCTTCCTAACAAGTATTTCCTCGAGCTTACCAGTCTGTTTCACACTGTCCTCTCCAACAATATCGCCCCTCTCATTTGTAAATACAGAAGAAAAGTACTCATTCAAGACCTCTCCTATCTCTTCAGACTCAATACACAATCTCCCGCTACTGTCCTTGATCGGACCTAACCTCGCTCTAGTCATTCTCATATTTCTCACATATGTGTAAAAGGCCTTGGGGTTTTCCTTGATCCTACCCGCCAAAGATTGTTCATGCCCTCTCTTAGCTCTCCTAATCCCTTTCTTCAGTTCCCTCCTGGCTATCTTGTATCCCTCCAATGCCCTGTCTGAACCTTGTTTCCTCAGCCTTACATAAGTCTCCTTTTTCCTCTTAACAAGACATTCAACCTCTCTTGTCAACCATGGTTCCCTCACTCGACCATCTCTTCCCTGCCTGACAGGGACATACATATCAAGGACACATAGCACCTGTTCCTTGAACAAGTTCCACATTTCACTTGTGTCCTTCCCTGACAGCCTATGTTCCCAACTTATGCACTTCAATTCTTGTCTGACAACATCGTATTTACCCTTCCCCCAATTGTAAACCTTGCCCTGTTGCACGTACCTATCCCTCTCCATTACTAAAGTGAAAGTCACAGAATTGTGGTCACTATCTCCAAAATGCTCCCCCACTAACAAATCTATCACTTGCCCTGGTTCATTACCCAGTACTAAATCCAATATTGCCCCTCCTCTGGTCGGACAATCTACATACTGTGTTAGAAAAGCTTCCTGGACACACTGCACAAACACCACCCCATCCAAACTATTTGATCTAAAGAGTTTCCACTCAATATTTGGGAAGTTAAAGTCGCCCATGACTACTACCCTATGACTTCTGCACCTTTCCAAAATCTGTTTCCCAATCTGTTCCTCCACATCTCTGCTACTATTGGGGGGCCTATAGAAAACTCCTAACAAGGTGACTGCTCCTTTCCTATTTCTGACTTCAACCCATACTACCTCAATAGGGTGATACTCCTCGAACTGCCTTTCTGCAGCTGTTATACTATCTCTAATTAATAATGCCACCCCCCCCACCTCTTTTACCACCCTCCCTAATCTTATTGAAACATCTATAACCAGGGACCTCCAACAACCATTTCTGCCCCTCTTCTATCCAAGTTTCCGTGATGGCCACCACATCGTAGTCCCAAGTACCGATCCATGCCTTAAGTTCACCCACCTTATTCCTGATGCTTCTTGCGTTAAAGTATACACACTTCAACCCATCTCCGTGCCTGCAAGTACTCTCCTTTGTCAGTGTTCACTTCCCCACTGCCTCGCTACATGCTTTGGCGTCCTGAATATCGGCTACCTTAGTTGCTGGACTACAAATCTGGTTCCCATTCCCCTGCCAAATTAGTTTAAACCCTCCCGAAGAGTACTAGAAAACCTCCCTCCCAGGATATTGGTGCCCCTCTGGTTCAGATGCAACCCGTCCTGCTTGTACAGGTCCCACCTTCCCCAGAATGCGCTCCAATTATCCAAATACCTGAAGCCCTCCCTCCTACACCATTCCTGCAGCCACGTGTTCAACTGCACTCTCTCCCTATTCCTAGCCTCGCTATCACGTGGCACCGGCAACAAACCAGAGATGACAACTCTGTCTGTCCTGGCTTTTAACTTCCAGCCTAACTCCCTAAACTTGTTTATTACCTCCACACCCCTTTTCCTACCTATGTCGTTGGTACCAATGGGCACCACGACTTCTGGCTGCTCCCCCTCCCCCTTAAGGATCCTGAAGACACGATCCGAGACATCCCTGGCCCTGGCACCCGGGAGGCAACATACCTTCCGGGAGTCTCGCTCGCGACCGAGGAAGGAGCAGCGCTCTGAAAGCTAGAGATTCGAAACAAACCTGTTGGACTTTAACCTGGTGTTGTAAGACTTCTTACTGTTTTGTACAGGGTGGCTTTGGCCTTGTTAAACACTGCCCGCTTCTTTGCCAGTTCCGCTCCCACATCCTGATAAAGCCTGATGGTGTGTCCTTCCCACCTGTAGTCGCGATGCTCCTTTGCCCACCTCAGGACCCACTCTTTTTCTTGGAAGCTGTGAAACATCACAGTTACTGCGCGTGGTGATTAATTAGGACAGGTTTCTGTCGGAGTGTCTGGTGGGCTCGATCCAGCTTGGGAGGGGATGTGAGTCTACCCTCCCCCACCAGCTTCCCAAACATCTTTGTGAAATACTCTGTGGGAGTCGGGCCTTCTATCCCCTCTGGCAACCCCACAATTCGGATATTTTGCCTCCTTGAACGATTCTCCAAATCATCCACTTTGGTCTTCAGCGCGTTATTCACATCAGCCATCAGAGACATTGCAGCTTTCAAAGAGGCAATCTGGTCGCTATGCCTCGAAAGGCACTCCTCCATGCCTTGTGTCATGGCGCCATGCGCTTTACCATCTCGTTGGTCTTCTTCAACGCCAACCGAATGGAGCCAGGGCCTCTTCCACCGACTTGTGGAGGACCCCCGACACTACCCGCAGTTACTTCTCAAATTCTGCTGCCAATATGTCGGTAAACATCTCGGCCAGTAGTGCAGTGGCCAGAACCGCCATTTTCTCCACCCACGGGCCCCAAGAATCCTTTGATTCAGTTGACGAACCTCTGCTTTTGGCCACTTTCAACCTGGTCTTCCTGGACATTTCCACTATGTGGGCACCTTATTCCAATACATGAGTGGGCTTTTAAACAAAAATACCCCCAGAAACTGGTCGCAAAGGGCTAAAAGAATACTACCTATTATACCGTCAATTCACTGTAAGAACGAGTGAACATTAGGCTTTAATATCCATGAACGCGCCTGCCAGAGTCGGCTGTACAATTGAGTGCCACCCACAGGTGTCCGGACTATATATGGCCCCGGTGAGGGCGGAGCCAGAGGTGGAGCCCACTGGGGTTCCAGTACAGTACCTGGAAGTAGCCCGTATCATCACTTCCAGGTCATGGGTCACATCATTATACAGACAGTACAGACAGCTCATGCATTAGGTGAAATACATTCACCACACTACCCGAGCAGGAGCTCCTCTTGCACATCTTCCCCCTACATACCGCCACGGGAACTCCCCCTCTCTCAGCTCTTTCATGATTCTTCTTACATGCCAGGTCTAGATATTTGATAAAAATTGAAATGAGTAATGAATCAGAAACTAATTCTTTACTAGCAGCAACATAAGCCACATCCAAGCGTGCAAATAAATCGGTCCATCACAACACTTTGCTTCATGTCGCAAAGCTAATTCCATATCCATTCCATCACTTTCCCTTTAATATAGGAGCTCTCATTTTCTTAGCAACTCTGTTGTTTGGCACTTTGGACTTTGGGATAACATTTGACGTTTCTCCAACATCCACTGCACAAGTTTGATCAACTTTCTTTGTTATCTCATCAAGAAATTCGATTAAGTGGGTCAGACATGATTTGCCTTTATTTTCTTTTATGAGGTGTGGGGGTCAGTGGCTAGACCATCATTCATTGCTCATGCCTAATCGCCCTCGACAAGGTGGTGGTGAGCCTCCCTCTTGAGCAGCTGCAATCCATGTGGCATAGGTGCACCCACAATGCTGTTAAAAACGAAGTTGCAGCATTTTGACCCAGCAGCAGTGAAGGAACAACAATGATAAGTCATTGGTGTGTGGTTTGGAGGACAACCTGCAGGTGTTCCCAAGCATCTGCTGGCCTTGTCCTTCCAGGTGGTTGAGGTTAGGGGTTTGGAAGGTGTTGTTGAAGGGGCTTGGCGAGTAGCTGGCGCACTTCTTCTTTATGGTACAGACCGCTGTTACTGTATGACTGTAGTGGAGAAAGTGAATGTGGATAGAGTGCAGATCAAGCAGTCTGCTTTGTTCTTTTGTTGTCGAGCTTCTTGAGTGTTATAGGAGCTGCACTCATCCAGGCAAAGAGAGAGATTCTATCAAACTCCTGATTTTTGCCTTGTAGATGGTGGGCAGGCTTTGGAGGGTCAAGAGGTGAGTTACTCTCCGCAAGATTCCTAGCCCACTGAGCTGCTCTTACAGTATTGATGTGGCTAGTCCCGTTTAGTTTCTGGTCAATGGTAATTCCTAGAATGGTGATAATGGGGGATTCAGTGATTGACTGTCCAAGAATGGAGAAAGAACTAGCAATCTGTCAATCCTTTCCATGTCCAGGCCGGGTAATGTTTCTTGTGTTGGGTTATTGCCTGGCTCTTGTGTGGCACGAGTGTTACATGCCACTTACAGCTCAAACCTGAATGTTGCTTCAGGTTATGGACTGCTTCATGAGGAGTTGCAAATGGTGCTGGACATTGTGCAATCATTAGTCAACGTTCCCACTCCTGCCCTCAGGATGAAAGAAAGGTCATTGTTGAAGCAGCTGAAGATGGTTGGGCCTAGGACACGACCCTGAGGGCCTCCTACAATGATATCCTGGGGCTGAGATAATTGACCTGTAACACTTTACTTTGTGTCAAGTATGACTCCAACCAGTGGAGAGTTCCACTCCACGTCCCCTCCTCCCGATTCCCATTGACTTCAGTTTTGCTGCGGCTCACACTTTGAAGCCACACTTGTTCAAAAGCTGCCTTGATGTCAAGGGCAGTCACTCTCCCCTCTTGAGTTCAGAATGTGTGTCCATGTTTAGATCAAGGCTGTGAGAAGGCGAGGGGCTGAGTAGCACTGTCACAATCCAATCTGTCCGTCAGTGAGTATTGCTGAGTAAATGCCGCACTGTCGCCGACACATTCCATCCCTTTGTTGATGACCGAGTGCGTCTCACAGTAACCACTCAATGCCCAGGCTTCTTCACTGAACAGCAAAATAGTTTATTATAAAACCAGATATGTCCAGTAGAAAGGCAAAGCCTATTTACATACAGTATGAAACATGAAGGTATAATTACTAACATTTCTAACTCTCTCACACACACTAAAGTGTGTCAATTGGTTAATTGGTTTCTAGCAACAATGGTTGCTAGTCTGGCCCTTGAAATGTTGGGTTATACGGTTGGTCTCTCCGCATTGGTCTGGGAAAAACTCAATGACTTTTGCTCAACCTTTCAGGCAGGCTTCAAGGAAAACTTGCGGCCAATCCATTTCAAAATGAGTAAATGAGGAGCAGCTTCATACACTTTTTGCTTTGGACTGGGTTAGGAGCTTCAGCAGCTCTTGTCCTCTTTACCCACATAGTTGGCCCGTCTCGTTTCCTCCCCAAAGCAAAACAACCTACCAGCCTCTAATCACAGTTTTCAAGACATTGGCAGGGATTGTCCATTGTGGGTGGAGACTGACTATGTTGTCGCTGGAGGTGAATTGGAACTGATTTGCGCTCCCACCTTGCCTTGCAAATATAATAATAATCTTTATTGTTACAAGTAGGCTTACATTTACACTGCAATGAAGTTACTGTGAAAAGCCCCTCCCCCAGCGATGACCTGAATGCCCCCCTCCTCCGAGACCCTCTGGATAGTATCCCCTTGAATAGCCGGCCTCCCCAGAGACCCTCTAACTAAAAGGACCCCCCCCCCCGAGACCCCTGGATAGAGGGACCATCCCAGAGACCCCTACCAAAAGGAAACCCCACAGGGAACTCCTAACTAAAGGGACCCCCACAGAGACACCCTAACTAAAAGGACGCCCCACAGAGACCCCCCCTGAAGGGGGAGACCCTTGGTAGCGGGACTACTCCCAGAGACCCCCTAACTAAAGCAACCCCCACAGAGACCCCCCAACTAAAGTAACCCCCCCCCCCCCCGCTCCCACAGGACCCCCAGGAAAGTGGCCCCTGTCTGACAGCTAGAGAGCAGTCCCAATGGGGGAATGAAAACAACTACTATGGTGACACTTACCTGGGCAATAAAGCTACTGGCTCAGCCAGAGGAAGCACCATTCCTGGAAAGACATCTTCCTCCATAAGTGAATTCCAATCACACTCATCCATGAAGGAAGGTGAACGAAGCAAGGCTGACACCTTAGTGGATGTTGTCAATCACAGGCCCACTAAGGGAAATGAATGAATGGCTTGTAGCTAAAGGATCTGAAGGGTTTAAACACAGGTCAATGCTTTTCTCTTTCCAGGAATGGGATCCTTCCACCCAGGTGAGTCTTACAACAGTAGATTTTTTCACTGCCCCTGTCTGGATTGCTTGCTAGCTTCTAGACAGGGCTCTCTTTTCTGGGGAGAGCGGGTCTATGAGGAGGGGGGCAGTTCCTTTAGTTAGTGAGTTTCTGGGGGGGGGGGGGGTTACTTTAGTTAAGGGGCCTCAGTGGGGGGCTTCTTTAATTAGGGGATCTCTGAGGAAGGGGGGTCCTTTGGCTAGGGGGCTTCTGTGGGGGTTCCCTTTAGTTAGGAGTCTCTCTGGGAGGTCGCTTTAGTTAGGGACTCTTGACAGGGTCCCCTATCTCCCTTAAGGAGTTACCTCTTTGGGCCCTGGCAAGGACCAGCACGTCCGGGCCACACTGGTAAATACCAGTAGTGATCCGCACCCACTTGATTCCCGACCCAGAGGACCAGAGAATCATGAGGCCTGGAGACTCAGGCCTGCCAAGTGCCATTAGCATCCTCCCGCAGTCGCGCGGGACTGAACTCTGATCCCACCGCCAGTGGAGGCCGTAGCATAGCGAGCAGTTCAGTGCACGAACCTCGGCGTTGCCGGCGTCGCGGGGCGGAGATCCAGCCCATTGGTTTTTTTCATAAACCAGTCATAAACCAACACGTGGAGCGGCACAGTGGTTAGCACTGCGGCCACACGGCGCCGAGGTCCCAGGTTCGATCCCGGCCCTGGATCACTGTCCGTGTGGAGTTTGCACATTCTCCCCGTGTTTGCGTGGGTTTCGCCCCCACAACCCAAAGATGTGCAGGGTAGTGGATTGGCCGCGCTAAACTGCCCCTTAATTGGAAAAAATGAATTGGGTACTCTAAATTAAAAAAAATAAATAAACCAACACCTGACCTTTTGTAAACAGTCCACCGGGGTCAAGAGGTTTCCAGTTTCTTTAAAACTGCTTAATTACCTTTTCTTGTAAAATGCCGCCTTATCCAGGAACAGCAGCAACCAGAGACCTTGCAGTAACCCGTTAAGGGACACAGTGCGCTGGATTCTCCGCTTCCCCAGCCGCGTGTTTCTCAGTGGTGCATCGTTCGTTTGCGGCAGGATTCTCTCTTCCTGCCGCTTGTCAATGGGTTTCCTCATTGTAACCACTCCAGGCCGCCGGGAAACCCGTGGGCACGGGTGCACTGTCGACGGGAAATATGAATTGCAACGACCGGAGAATTCCAGCCAGTGTCTTTTAAAAACCAGGGGCTGGATTCACCGATTCGGAGACACTGGGGCGGGATTCTGCGACCCCCCACCGGGTCGGAGAATCGCCGGGGGGCGGCGTGAAACCCGCCCCCGCCGGCCGCCGAATTCTCCGGCACCGGAGATTCGGCGGGGGCGGGAATCGTGCCGCGCCAGTCGGCGGGCCCCCCCTGCGATTCTTCGCCCCGCGATGGGCCGGAGTCCCGCTGCTGTAATGCGGGTCCCGTCGGCGTGAATTAAACCACCTCCCTTACCGGCGGGACCAGACGGCGCGAGCAGGCTCTGGGGTCCTGGGGGGTGGGGGGGCGCGGGGCGATCTGGCCCCGGGGGGGGGGGGTGCCTCCACGGTGGCCTGGCCCACGATCGGGGTCCACCGATCCGTGGGCGACCTGTGCTGTGGAGGCACTCTTTCCCCTCCGCGTCGGCCAAAGCCTCCGCGATGGCCGACGGGGAAGTTACCCCCCCCCCCCAGCGCATGCGCGGGGATGACGTCAGCAGCCCTTGATGCTCCCGCGCATGCGCGGACTTCCGCCGGCCGGCGGAGTCCCTTCAGCCCCGGCTGGCGTGGCGCCAAAGGTCTTCCATGCCAGCTGGCGGGACGGCAACCACTCCGGCACGGGCCTAGCCCCTAAAGGTGAGGGCTTGGCCCCTAAAGGTGCGGAGAAATCCGTACCTTTGGGGCGGCCCGATGCCGGAGTGGTTCCCGCCACTCCATCCCGCCGGGAACCCCCGCCCCGCCGGACCGGGGGCTAGCAGGCGAGCAGCGTAGAGCCCCTGGCTCTAGCTGTCAATACGGCCGGAGAATTGCCAGGTCTGTGGCCGCGCATGTGGACGGCGGTGGCCTGTAGCGGCCGTGCCGTGCAACATGGCGCCGGCTGAGCGCAGACCTGGGCCCTCCCCCTTTGGCCAGGCTCGCTATCCCCGGACCACCCCCCACCAGTGCCCTCAGCCCCTGCCAAAGCCCCCCCCACGCCTGCGGATCAGATCTCCCCGACTGTGGTGGCCCTGGGCTCAGTCCCCAGCTGCCATGCCGAGTTCCCGAAATAAAATGGCACGAGAAACCCACGCCATCGGGAATTCGGCCGGTCGGGGGCAGAGCATCGGGGAAGTGCCTCAGGCAACGTCCTGAGGCCATCCATACGCGTACTCCTAGAGCATGCCGCTTTAGAGGGGGCGGTGCATCGCAAAAGTGGCGCTGTCCCCGATTTCCGCGCCAACGTGGATAACGGCGTCGGGGACCGCAGAATCTCACCTAAGTTCTTCCAGAATGTTCCTAGTCCCTGAAGATGACCCATTTTTCACGATAAAAGTGCTTATGACAAGACGGTGTTCATCCCTACAAGAAATATGTGGTGACCACACTACCAATACTGCCATGGACAAAGGCACTTGTGACAGGTTGCATGATGAGGACAAGATCTGGTAGATTTTCTTTTTCTCTCTTGTTGGCTCCCTCACCACCTGCTACATGACCAGTCTGCCAATCAGGTCTTCAGGATTCAGTCAGTTCAAACAGTAGCAGTGCTACTGAGCCATTACTGGTAATGGACATTGAAGTCCCCTACCCAGAGTACAGACCGTGCCTTGACCACCTTCAGTGTTTCCTTAAAGTTGTGTTCATCAGCCGAAGGAGAACTGAGGTGGTAATTAGCAAGAATCTTTCTTGCCCAGGTTTGACGTCTGGAATCAACGTTGTAGACATCCTGACTGAATATCACTGCGTCACTGCCCCCTCTCGTAGATCAATCCTGCCAGTGGGAGTGTCATAGCCAGGGAATATTATTGTGGTGTCTTGGACATTGTCTGTAAGCTAGCTTCTGATCCCAGCTGATAATACTGGACAAGCCAGATCCCAGACTGAAACTTGGCTTCATAGAGGCCACCTTTTTTTTAGAAACTGTGGAGGAAAGTTACTGAACAAACTCACAGGACTTCGCTGATAAATGTTTAACACAAAGGATAAAATATTTTATTATACGAGAAAAAATGAACTTTATTACACCAGACAAATAGGTTGGAAAGAGCTCAGTAAAGCAGTGGGGAGTGTTCAAAGAGGAAATAGGGAGGATAAAGGCCCAACAAGTTCCCTCGAGGGTAATAGGAAGGAGTAACAAGCCCAGAGAACCATGGATGACCAGAGATATTCAGGACACAATGAGAAGGATGAGAGAGGCTTTTAGTAAATACAAGGGGAGCAAATCAATAGAGGCATTAGTCGAGTACAGAAAGTGCAGGATGGAGCTTAAGACAGCAATTAGGAGAGCAAAGAGGGGATATGAGAAATCTCTAGCTGGTAAAAGTAGGGAAAATCCCAAGATATTCTATAAGTATATCAATGGGAAGAGAATAACTAAGGAAAAGAGAAAGCCCATTCGGGACCAAGGGGGAATCTGTGGGTGGAGCCAGAGGACAGTGGTAGGGCGTTAAATTAATATTTCACATCTGTCTTCACCCAATAGAATGAAGAGGTAGATATGAAACTTGGAGAGAGAGAGTGTGAGGATGATTGAGCAAGTCGTCATAGGGAGGAACACGGTATCGGAGGTGCTGGCAGGCTTAAAAGTGGAGAAGTCTCCAGATCCGGATGAATTGTGTCCCAGGTTGCTGTGGGAGGTGAGGGAGGAGATCGCAGGGGCCCTGATCAAACTTTTTAATTCTTCTCTGGCCACAGGAGAGGTGCCAGAGGACTGGAGAACCGCGAAGGTAGTCCCATTATTCAAGAAAGGCTGTAGGGATAAGCCAAGGAGCTACAGGCCAGTGAGTCTCACGTCAGTGGTGGGGAAACTAATGGAAAAAATTCTGAAGGAGAGAATCTATCTCCACTTGGAGAGGCAAGGTTTTATCAGGAATAGTCAGCATGGCTTTGTCAGAGGGAGGTCATGCTTGTCATAATATACACCAGTATATTATGGTGTAGACACGCACACACACACTGATGAACATGCAGTGGGACCAATCAACATACATAACACCGCAGGCAATATTGTGATCCAGAACACCCAACACATCAATGCCTAACAAATTTGATTGCACTTTTTGAGCATGTGAGTAGGAGTGTAGATGAGGGTAGTGCAGTTGATCACAGAGGGTGATGACACACGGCTGCTTTAGTGACTGGAAGCCAGTGTCCAATGGAGTCCCACAGGGATCTGTTTTGGGTCCTCTATTATTCGTCATTTGTATAAATGACTTAGATGACTATGTGGGGGGTTTGGATCAGTAAGTTTGCAGATGACTCAAAGATAGGCCGGGTGGTTAACAGTGAGGCTGAGTGTCTTGGGTTACAGGAAGATATAGACGGGATGGTCAAATGGCAGAAAAGTGGTAGATGGAATTTAACTTTGGAAGGAGCAATTTGACAAGGAAATATTCAATGAATGGCACCACACTGGAAAGTCCTGAGGATCAAAGAGACCTTGACGTGTTTGTAAATAGATCTCTGATGGCAGAAGAGCAGGTTCATGGGATGGTGAAAAAGGCATCTGGTACACTTGCCTCTATCGATCATGGCATAGATTACAAAAGCAAGGAAGTCATGTTGGAGTTATATAGAACATTGGTGAGGCCACAGCTGGAGTGCTGTGTGCAGTATTTTTCTGTGATTCCGATTCTGTGAAAAGTACAAGAAAATGATTCAAACTGCGACACTATTATTTTTACCCCAGCAATATCTTTACAAACACATAGAAATTCGGAAAGATGAAACAATTTACAATATCTATCTTATACTCTAATATTCAGAGTAAGTATGAGATACACGTGTCGTCAGACACACCATACTCAAAAGTAAATGACAGATGCAATTAAAACAGATTCCATGGGTTTCTCAATAACCCACTCAGGCACATTGTCACATTGTGAGCCAACCAGTCCAACTGAAACTTTTCCTTTCTTACGAGGGATGCCTATCTCCACATTTGAGATCAGGCCTTGGAATTCTCGCCAAATGTCATTCCCGCTCAGGTGGCTTCAACAAGGATCCACCTCCAGAGTTTCAATCTCACCTGCCAAGATTCCTTCCCCCAGATCTCGGAGTATGCTCAAGCTTCACTTTCCAAGCCCAATTTCAGATTTTTGGCCATGCAAAGCAGAACGTCACTGCTCCAAAGATCCCGCAGTGAGGAGTTACCAACCTTTCGCTACCTCCTCGGATCTTCAGGGTTTATCTCTAGCCCGCTTTGCTTCAAGTCTGCTCCTTGCAGCTATCCCTTTAACCTGGAACCGATTACCCTGCTCCTTTCTTTCAACCTTGCTTATCAGGTCCCATTTCTGATCCCTGTCTCTGTCCCTGTCTCTTCTGGGACCTCTCCTGGTTTGGGACCTTCTCCGTGTCTCCCGCATGTGTCCTTTTCAATGGGCCACAGTAAAAGGGCGCCCTGATCCAGGTCACCTGACCTGCAGTTTTGTGCTGTTTCACTTCATTACTCCTGCACAGTAGACAGACTGGTTTCCAGCCCATAGAACTTAAAATGACACAAACCAAGCATGTGCAGCCATTTCCCAGCTGGCGCACGCACAGAAGGCCTGAGGTGCACAGTGAATTGGAGTTCCCCACCTCCGGCTCCCAATTCAAAAATGAAGCTAAGTACTTGTGTTTCGGAACAGGTCTAACTCAATGAGTAACAGGCTGTTATTTGACTAGTCTGTGGGGCAGCTCTCCCAATTTTGCCCCCAGATGTTAAACAAAACTTTGCAGAGCTGAGGCAGTCAGACCACTGACAAAAGTCTTGGCTCTTGTCAAAGAAGTACCTCGCAATGATGTCAATATTTACTCTGAATACATTTTACCAGGTATCAGCATTTCGGGTGGCGAGGCCGATGCCCGGTAGTCTGTCCGGTTTCACTCCTTTTCCACATTTTAGTGGTTTGATATAACTGAGTGGTTTACTCGGCTAGCACCGAGGGGAGTTCAGATTCAACTACATCGGGGCAGCACGGTAGCATTGTGGGTAGCACAATTGCTTCACAGCTCCAGGGTCCCAGGTTCGATTCCGGCTTGGGTCACTGTCTGTGCGGAGTCTGCACATCCTCCCCGTGTGTGCGTGGGTTTCCTCCGGGCGCTCCGGTTTCCTCCCACTGTCCAAAGATGTGCTGGTTAGGTGGATTGGCCATGATAAATTGCCCTTAGTGTCCAAAATTGCCCTTAGTGTTGGGTGGGGTTGCTGGGTTGTGTGGATAGGGTGGAGGTGTTGACCTTGGGTAGGGTGCACTTTCCAAGAGCCGGTGCAGACTCGATGGGCTGAATGGCCTCCTTCTGCACTGTAAATTCTATGAAAATGATTGCTATGTACCCAGAGTCACATTTAGGCCACACCATGTAAGGACAACCGATTTCCTTCCCTAAAGGCATTCTTCTTACCGTTTCTTTTTCATTATTTTTTTTCTCTGTTAATTCATGGAATGTCCATCACTGGCTGGGGCAGTATTTATTGTCCGTCCCTAATTGCCCGTGAACTCAATGCATTTCTGAGGGCACTTTAAGAGTCAACCACACTGGCACGTGTTCCTCCTTAAAGGACAGTAGTGAATTGTCTTAATGCCAATCGCCAATGGTTTCACGGTTGCAGCCATCTGGGATGGCCACGTCCCGATTACAAAATGGACATTTGCAAAGAATGCAGGGAAAATTGGACAATGCTAAGAAACAAGCAGGTGCAAACTCTGTCTATTGATTAGAACCTTAAACGCTCAGACAGGACAGAAACTACCAAACGATTTACAGACGAATGAGCCATCTCCGGGGACAAAAGGGAAACATTTAGATACACAATGTTAGGACAGACTCCCCGACGCCAGAAGAAGCTAAAACAAAGCAGACTGACAGTCACCAGGACACGCCCACCGATCAGGGAACCAGCCCTCTATTGGAGGAAAATCGATACCGATGATTGGGAAAGACCCAATTAGTTGAGGCCAAGTTCAAGGTCCGCCCAAAAGGGCGCAAAGCCCTTTTTAGTATAAAAGGTATTCCCCAAGGGAGAATCTTTCTCCTTTGGCTTTGGCTCTCAGTGAAGAGAGACCAGCCTAGCAGCTGCATCAGACCAAGTAAGTCCCAAGTCAACGCACGCTACGAGATAGACGCTCCTCGTTGCTACCCTGTAAACCGCTCAACCCAGCAGCCTCAGAACCGAGCAATGGCCATTGTTCCTCTGACTGAGTGGGCACCCAAAGCTAAGTATAGGCCTTAGTAATAGTGGTAGTTTAGCTTGTAGAGTTTATGCATGAGTAGATTTGACTATGTGTAAATAAATGAGCATTGCTTTTGAATTTACTAACTGCTGTATCGAGTCATTGATCAGTATTCGATTCTGAACCTTGTGGCGGTGTCGAAAGATACCTGGCGACTCTTGAGCAAACGTGATTAAATAGAGCCAAATTAAGAGCCAACCAAAAGTTAGCAACACGGTCAACATTATTGAAACTAGCTTTCAATTCCAGATTTTTTTTTTTTTAACAAACAATTTTATTGAGGTATTTTAGGCATATAGAAAAAGTGACATTGTACAATACACAAAAAAAAAGTCAAGACACAAATTAAACAGTGCAAACCACGGCTCTGTTCACGCACGGACCTGCCTCACTATCCCCCTACTCTACTCTACACTACCCTAGCCCCCTCCCCTCCCCCCTCCCCCCCTGCTGACGCTTACTCCTCTGCGAAGAAGTCAATAACTGGCTGCCACCTTCGGGTGAATCCTAGTAGCGAACCTCTCAAGGCGAACTTGACTTTCTCTAGGCCAAGAAAGCTCGCCATGTCCGATAGCCATACCTCAGCCCTTGGGGGCTTTGAGTCCCTCCATGCTAACAGTATTCGTCGCCGGGCTACCAGGGAAGCAAAGGCCAGAACGTCTCGGGTCCTCGAAACCCCAAAGATTGCCTCCTCCGGGCTCATTACCACCCTAGTTTTCAATACCCGGGACATGACATCTGTGAATCCCTGCCAATGCCCCCAGAGTTTAGGGCACGACCAGAACATGTGTACATAGTTAGCCGGCCCTCCGGCGCATCTAGCCCGAAGAATCTGCTCATCCGGGCCACCGTCATGTGGGCCCGGTGCACGACCTTAAACTGGATCAGGCTGAGCCTGGCGCATGTTGCGGTCGTGTTTACTCTGCTCAGGGCTTCTACCCAGATACCGTCCTCCATCTCCCCCCCCCCCCCCCCCCCCCCCCCCCCCCCCCCGCCCGCCGCCGGGCTCCTCCTCCCACTTAAGCTTCAGGTCATCAGTATGTGTATCCTCTGCTCCGATTAGTTCCTTGTAGACGCCTGAAACTCTACCCTCTCCCACCTCTCCCCTAGAAACTACCCTGTCCTGCCTCCCCATCGGCGGGAGACGTGGGAAGGACGGCACCAGTCTGCGTACAAAATCCCGCACCTGTAAGTATCTAAAGTCGTTCCCTCTCGCTAGCCCAAACTTCTCCTCCAGCGCCCTCATGCTCAGAAAGCTCCCTTCCAGGAACAGATCCCCCATCCTCACAATCCCCGCCCTCCTCCACAGTCGATCCCCCCCTGTCCATGTTCCCCGGGGCAAATCATGTTTGCCGCAGATTGGGGTCCACACCGATGCTCTTACCTCCCCTACATGCCCCCTCCACTGGCCCCAGATCCGAAGAGCCGCCACCACTATCGGGCTGGTGGAGTACCGTGCCGGCGGGAGCGGCAGAGGCGCCGAGCCCAGGGCTGCTAAGCTAGTGCCCCTGCACGAAGCAGCCTCCGTCCGCTCCCAAACCGACCCCGCACCCACCATCCATTTTCTTTATCATCGCTATGTTGGCCGCCCAGTAATAGTTGCTGATGTTCGGCAACCCCAGCCCCCCTTCTCCTCTGTTCCTTTCAAGCATCACCCTCTTCACCCGCGGGGTCTTCCCCGCCCATACAAATCCCAGAATAATTTTATTCAGCCTCTTACAGAAGGACCGCGGGATAAAGATGGGGAGACACTGAAAAACAAACAAGAACCGCGGGAGAATCGTCATCTTAACAGTCTGCAGACTCCCCGCCAATGACAGCGGGAGCACATCCCACCTCCGGACCTCCTCCCTCACTCATTCCACCAGTCGGGACAGGTTGAGCTTGTGCAACCTGCTCCAGTCTCGTGCCACCTGAATCCCCAAATATCGGAAACTCTCCCCCACTAGCCTGAACGGCAACTCCTTCAGCCTACTCTCCTGCCCCCTCGCCTGAATTACAAACAACTCACTCTTAGCCATGTTCAGTTTGTATCCGGAGAACCGGCCAAATTCCCTCAGGGTTGCCATAATACCGTCCATCCCCACCATTGGGTCCAATACGTATAACAGCAGATCATCTGAGTATAGCGAGATTCTATGTTCCACTCCCCCCAGGACCAGCCCTTTCCAGCCCCTAGAAGCTCTCAGTGCAATTGCCAGCGGCTCTACGGCCAGCGCAAACAGCAGTGGGGAGAGAGGGCAGCCCTGTCTTGTCCCACGGTGCAGTCTAAAGTAGTCCGATGTCATCCTGTTCGTCCTTACACTCGCCTCCGGGGCCTGATACAACAGCCTAACCCAGTCGATGAACCCTCCTCCCCCCGAACCCGAACCATCCTAGTACCTCCCACAGATAATCCCACTTGACCCGGTCAAAAGCCTTTTCAGCATCCATGGCTACCACTATCTCTACTCTCCGGGGGCATCATAATCACGTTGAGCAGCCTTCTTAGGTTGGCCACCAGATGCCTCCCTTTACAAACGCGGTTTGGTCCTGGTCCTCCCCAATTACACGGTACACAGTCCTCAATTCTAGTTGCCAAAATCTTGGCCAGTGACTTGGCGTCTACGTTGATCAAAGAGATCGGCCTGTATGACCCACAGGCCTCCGGGTCCTTATCCCGTTTCAGAATGAGCGTGAAGGTGGCCTGCGACATCGCCGGGGGTAAACTCCCTCTGTCTCTTGCCTCGTTAAAGACCCTGACCAGCACCGGCCCCACTATCCCGGCAAATGTTTTGTAAAACTCCACCGGATACCCTTCCGGCCCCGGGGCTTTACCCGACTGCATGACCTTCAGGCCCCCCAATACCTCTTTGATCCTGACCAGGGCCCACAGTCCGTCCACCAACCCCCTCCCCACTCTTGGGAAGGTCAGTCCGTCCAGGAATCGCACCCGGTCCCCCGGGTGGTTCCGAAGTGTACAGCTTCCTATAAAAGTCCCTAAAGACCTTGTTCAGCCCTGCTGGATCACCCACTAGATTATCTTCCCCATCCACTACCCTCCCTATTTCCCTGGCCGCTTCCCTCTTCCTCAGTTGCTGCGCAAGCATTCTACTGGCCTTCTCCCCATGCTCATAAATTGCACCTTTTACCTTTCTAAGCTTCTCTACAGCCATGCCTGTAGTCAGCACCCCAAATTCGTCCAGCAGCCTCTGTCGTTTCCTGAGTAACTCTGGCCTCGGGGATTCCGCGTAACTCCTGTCCGTCCGTAGGATTTCCTTAATCAGTCGGTCCGTCTCTGCCCTATTTGTCCTGTCCCTGTACTCCCGGAGTGAAATCCGCTCCCCCCTCACCACCACCTTCAGCTCCTCCCAGAGCACCGCTGCCGAGACTTCTCCAGTATCGTTCACCTGCAGGTAATTCTGCATGCACTTCCTCAGCCTCTCGCACACCGCCTCGTCCGCGAGTAATCCAACTTCCAGCCTCCATGGTGGGTGCTGAAAGCTGTCCTTACAAAACTGCAGGTCTACCCAGTGCGGAGCATGGTCCGATATGGCAATTGCCGAATATTCTGCCCCCACCATTCCGGCCAGCAGGTCCCTACTCACTGTCATAATATACATCAGTATATTATGGTGCAGACACACACTGATGGACATGCAGTGGGACTAATCAGCATACACAACACCTCAGCCAATCACCAGTGAGAGCACACGCACTATAAAGACAGGGGACACACTTCCGGTTGCGGCTATGCGGAGCTAAGTCGCACATTCGGCAGCTCCCGCATAAAACTGACTTTTGGGCTCTTTTCAGGCCCCCAACGGAATTTTTTCGACGTTTCCCTCTGTGGGAAGGAGAGTACAATAGTTCCCCGAAAGTATATGGCTTTTACCGGGAGTGGGGCGACTAGAAAAGTGGTGGTGGACCCGAAGAAGGTTCGAGGGAAGAAGAACAAAATGGCGGCGGTCGGGGACCAGGCAGCGTGGATGCAGTGGGCGCAGGAGCAACAGGAGGTTATCCAGCGCTGCTTCAGGGAGATTAAAGCGGACCTGCTTGAGCCGATGAAGGCTTCTATCGCTAAGCTGCTGGAGACACAGACGGCCCAGGGGGTGGCGATCCGAGAGGCTCAACAAAAGATCTCCGACAACGAGGACGAGATCTTAGGCCTGGCGGTAAAGGTCGAGGCGCACGAGGCGCTCCACAAGAAATGGCAGGAATGGTTCGAGGAGATAGAGAATCGGTCGAGGCGGAAGAATCTGCGGATTCTGGGCCTCCCGGAGGGGCTGGAGGGGCCGGACGTGGGGGCCTATGTGGTCACCATGTTGAACTCGCTGATGGGAGCGGGGTCCTTCCAGGGGCCCCTGGGGCTGGAAGGGGCCCATAGAGTGCTGGCGAGGAGGCCCAAGGCAAACGAGCCTCCGCGGGCGGTGCTGGTGCGGTTTCATCGGTTCGCTGATCGGGAGTGTGTGCTCAGGTGGGCCAAGAAGGAGAGGAGCAGCAGGTGGGAGAACGCGGAGGTTCGAATATACCAGGACTGGAGTGTGGAGGTGGCGAAGAGGAGGGCCGGGTACAATCGAGCTAAGGCGGTGCTGCACAGCAAGGGGGTGAAGTTTGGCATGTTGCAGCCGGCGCGAGTGTGGGCCACCTACAAGGACCGGCACCATTACTTCGAGTCTCCGGAGGAGGCGTGGGTCTTTGTTCAGGCCGAGAAGTTGGACACAGATTGAGGGTCGGGATGGGCGTTTGGGGATTGCGGTTGATATGTTACATTTTGAGGGGGGTTCTTTGCTCTTGTTTTTTTCTTTCTGGTTCGGTGAGGGTGGTTAGGGCGGGTTGGGCACTGTTTTGGTTGGGTTGGTCGGGGGGGCTCTTGGAGGGGGGTAAGCAAATGGAACAGGGGTGGATGGCCGGCAGTGGGATGGGGCCCTGCGGGGGAGGGGGAGGCCCGAGTCGGGGGTGAGGGGACTGGGCCTGTAAAAGGAGCTGCGTCAGAGGTGGCGGGGCCGGGTAGGTGGAAAGCGCGGGCTTTTTCCCGTGCTGAAGACTGGAGGGGGCGGGGCCGGTGCGGGGAAGCGTGGGTTGTCTCCCGCGCTTGGGATGGGAGGGGGAGGTGGAGAGCCTGCGGATGGGGAATGGAAGAGGAGAGTGTGTCTCACAATGGGAGGAGTCGAAGGAGAGGTGGGAGTAGCCGGGGTCAGCAGGAGTCAGCTGACTTGCGGAAGTGCAATGGGGGGGAGTAAAGCAGCTAGGAGGGGTCCTAGCCCTGGGGGGGGGGGGGGGGGGGGGGGGGATCGAGTTTCTGCTGCTATGGTCAAGGGGGAGCTGGAGCGAGTAGTGGGGGTCGAGACGGGGGTCTGCCACCGTGGGGAACGGGTCGGGCGTGGGGTGCGGGCGTGTGGCTGGCCGAGGAGGGGTTATGGCTAGTCGGCGGGGGAGGGGGCGGGTAGCCCCCTGATCCGGCTGATAACCTGGAATGAAAGGGGACTGAACGGGCCGGTCAAGCGTGTTCGCGCACCTGAAGGGGCTGAAGGCGGATGTGGTTATGCTCCAGGAGACACACCTGAAGGTGGCAGACCAGGTAAGATTGAGGAAAGGGTGGGTAGGTCAGGTGTTTCACTCGGGGCTAGATGCCAAAAATCGGGGGGTGGCGATCTTGGTGGGAAAGAATTTATGGACATGTGAGAATGGACATTATTCCTGGATCGACTTTTTAATTTTGAGCAGGGCGCTGATTTTACCTGCAGGAAGTGCTGCCATCTCCAGCTCCTCCAAGACCGAGTTAGGGAACTGGAGCTGGAGTTGGAAGAACTTCGGATCATTCGGGAGGCAGAGGGGGTCATAGATAGCAGCTTCAGGGAATTAGTTACACCAAAGATTGGAGATAGATGGGTAACTGTAAGAGGGACAGGGAAAAAACAGTCAGTGCAGGGATCCCCTGCGGTCGTTCCCCTGAGAAACAAGTATACCGCTTTGGATACTTGTGGGGGGGACGACTTACCAGGGGTAAGCCATGGGGTACGGGCCTCTGGCACAGAGTCTGTCCCTGTTGCTCAGAAGGGAAGGGGGGAGAGGAGCAGAGCATTAGTAATTGGGGACTCTATAGTCAGGGGCACAGATAGGAGATTTTGTGGGAGCGTGAGAGACTCACGTTTGGTATGTTGCCTCCCAGGTGCAAGGGTACGTGATGTCTCGGATCGTGTTTTCCGGGTCCTTAAGGGGGAGGGGGAGCAGCCCCAAGTCGTGGCCCACATTGGCACTAACGACATAGGTAGGAAAGGGGATAAGGATGTCAGGC
This sequence comes from Scyliorhinus torazame, assembly GCF_047496885.1. Classification (NCBI taxonomy): domain Eukaryota; kingdom Metazoa; phylum Chordata; class Chondrichthyes; order Carcharhiniformes; family Scyliorhinidae; genus Scyliorhinus; species Scyliorhinus torazame. Next base: position 300,735,974 of record NC_092711.1, on the reverse strand, counting down.
AGGCTTTCAGGGAGCTAGGATGGAAGCTCAGAACTAGAACAAACAGAGTTGTTAACTCTGGGTTGTTGCCCGTGCCACGTGATAGTGAGATGAGGAATAGGGAGAGAGAGCAATTAAACACGTGGCTACAGGGATGGTGCAGGCGGGAGGGATTCAGATTTCTGGATAACTGGGGCTCTTTCTGGAGAATGTGGGACCTCTACAGACAGGATGGTCTACATCTGAACCTGCGGGGCACAAATATCCTGGGGGGGAGATTTGTTAGTGCTCTTTGGGGGGGTTTAAACTAATGCAGCAGGGGCATGGGAACCTGGATTGTAGTTTTAGGGTAAGGGAGAATGAGAGTATAGAGGTCAGGAGCACAGATTTGACGTCGCAGGAGGGGGCCAGTGTTCAGGTAGGTGGTTTGAAGTGTGTCTACTTCAATGCCAGGAGTATACGAAATAAGGTAGGGGAACTGGCAGCATGGGTTGGTACCTGGGACTTCGATGTTGTGGCCATTTCGGAGACATGGATAGAGCAGGGACAGGAATGGATGTTGCAGGTTCCGGGATTTAGGTGTTTTAGTAAGCTCAGAGAAGGAGGCAAAAGAGGGGGAGGTGTGGCGCTGCTAGTCAAGAGCAGTATTACGGTGGCGGAGAGGATGCTAGATGGGGACTCATCTTCCGAGGTAGTATGGGCTGAGGTTAGAAATAGGAAAGGAGAGGTCACCCTGTTGGGAGTTTTCTATAGGCCTCCAAATAGTTCTAGGGATGTAGAGGAAAGGATGGCGAGGATGATCCTGGATAAGAGCGAAAGTAATAGGGTAGTTATTATGGGAGACTTTAACTTTCCAAATATTGACTGGAAAAGATATAGTTCGAGTACATTAGATGGGTCGTTTTTTGTACAGTGTGTGCAGGAGGGTTTCCTGACACAGTTTGTTGACAGGCCAACAAGAGGCGAGGCCACATTGGATTTGGTTTTGGGTAATGAACCAGGCCAGGTGTTGGATTTGGAGGTAGGAGAGCACTTTGGGGACAGTGACCACAATTCGGTGACGTTTACGTTAATGATGGAAAGGGATAAGTATACACCGCAGGGCAAGAGTTATAGCTGGGGGAAGGGAAATTATGATGCCATTAGACATGACTTGGGGGGGATAAGGTGGAGAAGTAGGCTGAAAGTGTTGGACACACTGGATAAGTGGAGCTTGTTCAAGGATCAGCTACTGCGTGTTCTTGATAAGTATGTACCGGTCAGGCAGGGAGGAAGGTGCCGAGCGAGGGAACCGTGGTTTACCAAAGAAGTGGAATCTCTTGTTAAGAGGAAGAAGGAGGCCTATGTGAAGATGAGGTGTGAAGTTTCAGTTGGGGCGATGGATAGTTACAAGGTAGCGAGGAAGGATCTAAAGAGAGAGCTAAGACGAGCAAGGAGGGGACATGAGAAGTATTTGGCAGGAAGGATCAAGGAAAACCCAAAAGCTTTCTATAGGTATGTCAGGAATAAGCGAATGACTAGGGACAGAGTAGGACCAGTCAAGGACAGGGATGGGAAGTTGTGTGTAGAGTCTGAAGAGATAGGCGAGATACTAAATGAATATTTTTCGTCAGTATTCACTCAGGAAAAAGATAATGTTGTGGAGGAGAATGCTGAGCTCCAGGTAAATAGATTAGATGGCATTGAGGTACGTAGGGAAGAGGTGTTGGCAATTCTGGACAGGCTGAAAATAGATAAGTCCCCGGGACCTGATGGGATTTATCCTAGGATTCTCTGGGAGGCCAGGGAAGAGATTGTTGGACCATTGGCTTTGATTTTTATGTCATCATTGGATACAGGAATAGTGCCAGAGGACTGGAGGATAGCAAATGTGGTCCCTTTGTTCAAAAAGGGGAGCAGAGACAACCCCGGCAACTATAGACCGGTGAGCCTCACGTCTGTAGTGGGTAAAGTCTTGGAGGGGATTATAAGAGACAAGATTTATAATCATCTAGATAGGAATAATATGATCAGGGATAGTCAGCATGGCTTTGTGAAGGGTAGGTCATGCCTCACAAACCTTATCGAGTTCTTTGAGAAGGTGACTGAACAGGTAGACGAGGGTAGAGCAGTTGATGTGGTGTATATGGATTTCAGCAAAGCGTTTGATAAGGTTCCCCACAGTAGGCTATTGCAGAAAATACGGAGGCTGGGGATTGAGGGTGATTTAGAGATGTGGATCAGAAATTGGCTAGCTGAAAGAAGACAGCGGGTGGTGGTTGATGGGAAATGTTCAGAATGGAGTACAGTCACAAGTGGAGTACCACAAGGATCTGTTCTGGGGCCGTTGCTGTTTGTCATTTTTATCAATGACCTAGAGGAAGGCGCAGAAGGGTGGGTGAGTAAATTTGCAGACGATACTAAAGTCGGTGGTGTTGTCGATAGTGTGGAAGGAAGTAGCAGGTTACAGAGGGATATAGACAAGCTGCAGTGCTGGGCTGAGAGGTGGCAAATGGAGTTTAATGTAGAGAAGTGTGAGGTGATTCACTTTGGAAGGAAAAACAGGAATGTGGAATATTTGGCTAATGGAAAAGTTCTTGGAAGTGTGGATGAGCAGAGGGATCTAGGTGTCCATGTACATAGATCCCTGAAAGTTGCCACCCAGGTTGATAGGGTGGTGAAGAAGGCCTATGGAGTGTTGGCCTTTATTGGTAGAGGGATTGAGTTCCGGAGTCAGGAGGTCATGTTGCAGCTGTACAGAACTCTGGTACGGCCGCATTTGGAGTATTGCGTACAGTTCTGGTCACCGCATTATAGGAAGGACGTGGAGGCTTTGGAACGGGTGCAGAGGAGATTTACCAGGATGTTGCCTGGTATGGAGGGAAAATCTTATGAGGAAAGGCTGATGGACTTGAGGTTGTTTTCGTTAGAGAGAAGAAGGTTAAGAGGAGACTTAATAGAGGTATACAAAATGATCAGAGGGTTAGATAGGGTGGACAGTGAGAGCCTTCTCCCGCGGATGGAAATGGCTAGCACGAGGGGACATAGCCTTAAACTGAGGGGTAATAGATATAGGACAGAGGTCAGGGGCAGGTTCTTTACGCAAAGAGTAGTGAGGCCGTGGAATGCCCTACCTGCTACAGTGGTGAACTCGCCAACATTGAGGGTTAAAAGTTTATTGGATAAACATATGTATGATAATGGTATAGTGTAGGTTAGATGGCTTTTGTTTCGGTGCAACATCGTGGGCCGAAGGGCCTGTACTGCGCTGTATTGTTCTATGTTCTAGGTTCTATGTTCTATGTTGAGGGTAGACAAGAGGTATGCGGAGGTGCCTGAGGAAGGACTGTTGAGGAAGAGGCGCAGCCTCCAGGCCGAATTCGACCTGGTGACCACCAGGAAGGCGGAGGTGCAGTGGAGGAAGGCCCAGGGGGCGATTTCCGAGTATGGGGAAAAGGCAAGCCGGATGCTGGCGCATCAGCTTCGGAAGCGGGACGCAGCTAGGGAGATTGGGGGAGTTAAGGACAGGGGAGGGAGTGTGGTGTGGAGTGGGGTTGGCATCAATGGGGTCTTCAGGGACTTTTATGAGGAATTGTATCAGCCCGAGCCCCCACTGGAGGAGGGAGGGATGGGCCGCTTCCTGGACCAATTGAGGTTTCAGAAGGTGGAGGAGGGACTGGTGATGGGATTGGGGGCCCCGATTGGGCTGGAGGAGCTGACCAAAGGGATAGGGAGCATGCAGGCGGGGAAGGCACCGGGGCCGCACGGTTTCCCGGTCGAAGTCTATAAAAAAATATATGGACCTGTTGGGCCCGTTGCTAGTTAGGACCTTCAATGAGGCAAGGGAGGGGGGGGCTTTGCCCCCGACGATGTCCCGGGCACTGATCTCCTTGATCCTGAAGCGGGACAAGGATCCCCCTGCAGTGTGGGTCTTACAGACCGATTTTGTTGCTAAATGTAGATGCCAAGGTGCTGGCGAAGGTCTTAGCCACGAGGATTGTGTGCCGCAGGTCATCCACGAGACTAGACGGGGTTCGTGAAGGGGAGGCAGTCGAACGCGAATGTGGTGAGGCTTCTGAACGTTATCATGATGCTGGCGAGGGAGTGGGAGGCGGAGATAGTGGTGGCGATGGACGCTGAGAAAGCCTTCGATAGGGTAGAGTGGGGGTACCTGTGGGAGGTGCTGAAGAGGTTTGGGTTTGGGAGGGGTTTGTCACGTGGGTTAGGCTGTTGTATGAGGTCCCGATGGCGAGTGTGGCCACGAACAGGAGGAGGTCTGAGTACTTTCGGTTGCACCGAGGGACGAGGCAGGGGTGTCCCCTGTCCCCCTGCTCTTCGCACTGGCGATTGAACCCCTGGCTATGGTACTGAGGGAGTCGAGGAACTGGGGGGGGTTGGTGCAGGGTGGGGAGGAGCATAGGGTGTCGCTCTATGCAGACGACTTGCTGCTATATGTGGCGGACCCGATGGGGGGAATGCCGGAGGTAATGAGGATCCTCAGGGAATTTGGGGATTTCTCGGAGTACAAGCTCAGCATGGGGAAGAGCGAGCTGTTCGTGGTTCATCCAGGGGACCAGGAGAGGGGGATTGGCGAGCTCCCACTAAAAAGGGCGGAGAGGTGCTTCAGGTATTTGGGGGTCCAGGTGGCCAGGAGCTGGGGGGCCCTGCATAGGCTTAATTTCACAAGGCTGGTGGAGCAAATGGAGGAGGAGTTCAAGAGGTGGGACGCGTTGCCGCTGTCCCTGGCGGGTAGGGTGCAGTCAATCAAAATGACGGTGCTCCAAGGTTTTTGTTCCTGTTCCAGTGCCTCCCCATGTTTATCCCGAAGGCGTTTTTTAGGCGGGTTAACAGGAGTATAATGGGGTTTGTGTGGGCACGAGGGACTCCGAGGGTGAGAAGGGTGTTCCTGGGGCGGAGTGGAGATAGGTAGGGGCTGGCGCTGCCCAACCTCTGTGGTTACTACTGGGTCGCCAATGCGACGATGGTGTGCAAGTGGGTGATGGAGGGGGAGGGGGCTGCATGGAAGAGGCTGGAGAAGGCGTCTTGTGTGGGTACGAGTCTAGGGGCGTTGGCAACGGCGCCGCTGCCGCTCCCTCCAAGGAGGTATACCACGAGCCCGGTGGTGGTGGCTGCCCTCAAAATCTGGGGGCAGTAGAGGCGGCACAGGGGGAAGTTGGGGCCTCGGTGTGGATCCAAATACGGGGGAACCACCGATTCGTCCCAGGGAGAACGGATGGAGGGTTTTCGGGGTGGCACAGGGCAGGGATACGAAGGTTGGGAGACCTGTTTGTGGACGGGAAGTTCGCGAGCCTGGGTGAGCTGGACGAGAAGTACGGGCTCCCCCTTGGGAACACCTTCAGGTACTTACAGGTAAGGGCGTTTGCCAGGCAGCAGGTGGTGGAATTCCCGCGGCTGCTGCCACGCACATTACAGGACAGGGCACTCTCGGGGGTGTGGGTGGGAGTGGGGAAGATCTCGGAAACTTACCAGGTGATGCAGGAGGAGGAGGAGGCCTCGGTGGTGGAGTTGAAAGGTAAGTGGGAGGAGGAGTTGGGAGAGGAGATCGAAGAGGGGACGTGGGCAGATGCCCTAGGGAGGGTGAACTCTTCCTCTTCGTGCGCGAGGCTCAGCCTCATACAGTTTAAGGTGCTGCACAGGGCACACATGACCGGGACAAGGATGAGCCGGTTCTTTGGGGGTGAGGACAGGTGTGCTAGGTGCTCAGGGAGCCCAGCAAATCACACCCATATGTTCTGGGCATGCCCCGCGCTGGAGGAATTTTGGAGGGGTGTAGCGAGGACGGTGTCGAGGGTGGTAGGTTCCAGGGCCAAGCCGGGCTGGGGGCTCGCAATATTTGGGGTGGCAGAGGAGCCGGGAGTGCAGGAGGCGAAAGAGGCCGGTATTCTGGCCTTTGCGTCCCTGGTAGCCCGGCGGAGGATTCTTCTTCAGTGGAATGATGCGAGGCCCCCAAGCGTGGAATCCTGGATCAACGATATGGCAGGGTTCATTAAATTGGAGAGGGTGAAATTCGCCTTGAGAGGGTCGGTACAAGGGTTCTTTAGGCGGTGGCAACCGTTCTTAGACTTCCTGGCAGAACGATAGACATTGGTCAATGGCAGCAGCAACTCGGTAGGGGGGGGGGGGGGGTTTACTTTATTTTTGTTTATTTACACTGGGGGATCTGAGGGTGTGTATATATTTGCCATCTTTGCTTTGTGTTAAGTCGGGGTGTTAATTTATTATTTATGTACGTATGAAGGGGTATGAAGGGTTGCTTTTTTTTTGACTGTGTTTTGTGTTTAACCCTTTTTCATTTTGTTATTGATATTCTGTGAAAACCTGAATCAAAATTATTTTTTTAAAAAGACGGAACGTTCCTGCTCGTTCTAGTAGCAGCCAGCTCGGAGCACAGAGCTCACAGCCTGCAACACAGACATTCACCATGTGCTGAGTGCATCACCTGGTTAGGACTAGGCAAGGGTCAACAGTTAAAGCTGGTATTACATTTACCCACAGTTCAAGTATGTTAATATAGTTAACCTTATAATAAAATAGAGTTGCACCACTTCCAGTGTTGGTGACCTGTTTGTGATCCAGAACGCCCAACACATCATGATACCAGGAGTGAACTGGTTCAGTCCAGATAGCCATACCTCAGCGTACAGTGACAACCAGCAACGATACCCAGGCAAGATGTTCAAGATCCGGGTTCCGCAGCAGCTCCAGTGCCACAGCGATCTCCGCGAAAACTGGCGGGCATTCCGGAAAAAGTTTGAAATCTTTCTGCTGGCAGCCGAACTAGAAGACCTGGCCGATCCTGAAAAAACAGAGCTTCTCCTCACCATCGCCGGTGCCAGAGCAGAAGAAATCTTTTAAAAATTCAAGTTCTCCAAGGGGCAAAACTGGAGCGACTTCCAGGCAGTCCTGGACAAATTCAGCAAATACTGTGAGGAAAACGCACTCCAACCAGCAAGGAAAGGTAAGAGAAGCACCAGTACTCACCTCGAGGCCGCAATCCCGGAGCAGAGAACGATTTTGGTTGGCAGCCATCTTTCTAAAGGGACTGCACTTGCGCAGTTGCGCGACGCCGCACATGCGCAATCACAAAAACGGCCATCAGTAAAGGAACCGCGATCTGCGCATGTGCAAACGCCTCCTACGTGCTACGCCACGCGCGTCATGACGTCAGAGGCCCCGGACCACGCCCATTTAAAGAAGAAACGTCCCAAATCAAAGAAAAAATCTTTTAAAGCTGTGAAAGAACCTTCCTTCACCTGGAATGACAGCACAATGCCTCAAATTGAACCAGGAAATGAAATAAACCTCTGAAGAACCCTGCAATAAGCAGTTACCTTCCCCCAAACCGAGTACGATTCCGACTTCCCGCAGACCAGTGACACCGAGGACCTGAGGGAGCCTTTTCGAGTTCGCTGTTATAACAAAGAACAGGCTGTCCTCGAATCAAAACCACCAGATGCTGTCAGTGCACAGCATTGATCCAGACGACGAGTGGTGTGCCACCCTGACGGTCAACCGATCCCAGATACGATTCCGCCTGGACAATGGTGCTTCCGCTAATCTCCTAGCGTGGTCAGCCTTGCAGACCCTTGGGGTTAAACCAACCATTCTTCCGTCGACCTGCCAACTAGTGGACTACAATGGCAATGTCATTCCTGCTATCGGTTCATGCCAACTCGAAGTGACGCACAACTCGCGAAAAGCTATCCTTCCCTTCGAGATCGTGGGCTCCGCGAAGGATTCTCTGCTAGGCGCACAGGCGTGCAAACTCCTAAACCTCGTTCAACGAGTACACTTTCTCTCTCCAGAGGACACATCTGCCTTCCAGGATGCGGACTTCAGGACGCAACTCGATGCCATCATCGACCAGCACCGCGACGTTTTCGAAGGCATGGGCACGCTTCCATACACTTACAAAATCCTGCTCAAACAAGACGCCACGCCTGTGGTTCATGCACCTCGCAGAGTCCCAGCACCCCTCAAGGACCGCCTCAAACAGCAGCTGCAGGACCTCCAGGACCAAGGAGTGCTCTCCAGAGTGATGGAACCAACCAACTGGGTCAGTTCCATGGTGTGCGTCAAAGAGCCTTCCGGCGTGCTCCGGATCTGCATTGACCCAAAGGATCTGAATCGCAACATAATGAGGGAGCATTACCCTATCCCCAAGCGCGAGGAGATCGCGAGATGGCTCGGGCCAACATCTTCACCAAACTTGAAGCCTCGAAAGGATTCTGGCAAATTCAACTAGACAGGTCCAGCAGAAAGCTGTGTACCTTTAATACCCCGTTTGGCAGACACTGCTACAACAGGATGCAGTTTGGGATTATATCGGCATCAGAAGTATTCCATCGGATCATGGAGCAAATGATGGAGGGCATTGAGGGTGTGCGCGTCTATGTTGACAACATCATCATTTGGTCCAATTGCAGGAGCCTCCAGCGCGTTTTCAAACGAATACGGGACCAAGGCCTTCGCCTCAACAGAGCCAAATGTTCCTTCGGCCAGACGGAACTCAAGTTCCTAGGGGACCACATCTCCCGGTTGGGTGTGCGGCCGGATACGGACAAGGTGGCAGCCATCACGGCCATGCAGAAGCCAGCGGATAAGAAGGCGGTCCTCCGATTTTTGGGCATGTTCAACTTCCTGGGGAAGTTCATCCCTAACCTCGCCTCCCATACCACAGCTCTCTGGAACCTGGTCAGGAAGACGACAGACTTCCAATGGCTTCCCGCCCACGAGCGCGAATGGGAGGATCTTAAGACCAAGCTTACCACGGCCCCGGTATTGGCATTTTTTGATCCCACGAAGGAAACAAAAATTTCAACGGATGCCAGCCAATCCGGCATTCGGTGCTCCTGCAACGCGATGAGGCCTCATCATGGGCCCCCGTTGCATATGCGTCACATGCCATGACCCCCACGGAACAGCGCTACACGCAGATCGAAAAGGAGTGCCTGGGCCTGTTGACTGGGCTCGACAAATTTCATGATTACGTGTATGGCCTCCCCCAATTCACTGTCGAGACCGACTGTCACCCGCTGGTCAACATTATACAAAAAGACCTGAATGATATGACCCCTCGCCTCCAGCGCATTCTGCTTAAACTCCGTCGGTACGATTTCCAGCTCCTATACACCCCGGGCAAGGATCTGATCATTGCCGACGCTCTGTCCAGGGCAGTCAACACCCCGTGTGACCCAGAGGGGTTCGTCTGCCAGGTTGACGCCCATGTGGGCTTCACGGCCTCCAATCTGCCGGCCACGGTTGAACGCCTTATCCACATTCGCCGCGAGATAGCGGCTGACCCCCTACTACAGCGTGTCATGTGCCACATGATGGACGGGTGGCTCAAGGGCCAATACCAGCAGTTCTACAATATCAGAGACGACCTGGCAGTAGTCGATGGTGTCCTGAAGCTGGGCCGCATCGTGATTCCGCACAGCATGCGCCAGCTTGTTTTGGAACAGCTACACGAGGGCTATCTTGGCGTGGAGAAGTGCCGATGGAGGGCCTGAGAGGCTGTGTACTGGCCCGGCATCAATGAGGACATCGCCAACACAGTGCTCAACTGCCCCACCTGTCAACGGTTCCAGCTGGCCCAACCACGTGAGACCCTACAGCCCCATGAGTTGGTCACGTCCCCTTGGTCTAAGGTAGGCGTTGACCTGTTCCATGCGCTCGGCAGGGACTATGTTCTGATTGTAGACTATTTTTCAAACTACCCGGAGGTCGTACGCCTGCACGACATCACATCATCGGCGGTCATCCGTGCCTGCAAGGAGACCTTTGCTCGTCACGGCATCCCACTCACCGTGATGTCGGACAATGGCCCCTGCTTCGCGAGCCAGGAATGGTCCAACTTTGCCAGGAGGTACAACTTTGTGCATTTGACATCCAGTCCCCTGCACCCCCAATCCATTGGCAAAGCGGAAAAAGGCGTCCACATCGTCAAACGGCTCCTCTGCAAGGCTGCTGATGCAGGATCCGACTTCTACCTCGCCTTGCTGGCCTATCGTTCGGCTCCACTCTCCACGGGCCTGTCGCCAGCCCAGCTGCTCATGGGTCGCACCCACGGTGCTGTCCATTCACGTCCCAGACCTCGACCATGTTCTGGTCCTTCAGCGGATGCAACAGTCTCGTGCACAACACAAGGCGGCACATGACGCTCGGGCGACTGATCTCCCTGCTCTGGCGCCGGATGACAACGTCCGCATCCATCTTCCGGAGGGTGGCTAGTCTGCAACTGCTGTGGTCCTTCGGCAGGTGGCTCCCCGCTCGTTCCTGGTTCGTCTGCCAGATGGTTCCATTCGCCGCCGCAATCGGCGTGCCCTTCGTCTCGTTCCACGCTCGCTCCGTGATCCTCCACCGGTGCCCTCCTGTTGTCCCCAACCTGGACTATGTGGAGATTCCGAATACTCTGCATTCTCCTCACTCTGCCGTGGCCCAGCCTGTGGCTCTCGACCCACCCTTGAGGCGGTCAACCAGAATTCGTCGCCCACCTCAGAGACTTGACTTATGAGTTTTACAATGTTGGACTCTTTGATCTGTTCTGTTATCCTCTTTCATCATTCCAGTAGTTTGTATATCATGTTCATTTCGTTGTTGGTGTGACATCCTATTTCTCTGCACCAGGCACCTTCCTGTGTAAATAGATTATCCTCATGTACATAGTCATGTAAATAACACGCACACACATAGTCAGGTACATTCACTACACGATATTTATTGTCACGCAGGCACATATCCTTTATATAAAAGGGGGGATGTCATAATATACACCAGTATATTATGGTGCAGACACCCATACACACACTGATGGACATGCAGTGGGACCAATCAGCATACACAACACCGCAGCCAATCACCAGTGAGAGCACACGCACTATAAAGACAGGGAACAGGAGAGTTCCCGCTCATTCTAGTAGCAGCCAGCTCGGAGCACAGAGCTCACAGCCTGCAACACAGACATTCACCATGTGCTGAGTGCATCACCTGGTTAGGACTAGGCAAGGGTCAACAGTTAAAGCTGGTATTGCATTTACCCACAGTTCAAGTATGTTAATATAGTTAACCTTATAATAAAATAGAGTTGCACCACTTCAAGTGTTGGTGACCTGTTTGTGATCCAGAACACCCAACACATCTCTCACAACAAAGTAGTCAATTCGGGAGTACACCTTGTGGACGTGGGAGTAGTACGAGAACTCCCTCGCTGTCGGCAGGCTAAATTTCCACAGATCTGCTCCCCCCATTTGCCCTGAACCCTCTCAGTCCATTTGCCATCGCTGGCAACCTGCCCGTTCATGAACATGACCGGTCCAGGCTCGGGTCCAGGACTGTATTAAAGTCCCCGCCCTTGATCAACGTACGTGAGTCCAAGTCGCGGATCCTCCCTAGCATCCTCCTAATAAAATCCACATCGTCCCAATTAGGGGCATACACACTGACCAGGACTACTCTCACCCCTTCGAGCTTACCCCTCACCAGAACGAACCTGCCACCCCCATCCACGACTGTGCCCTCCGCCTCAAATTGTACCCTTTTATTAATCAGGATCGCAACCCCCCTCATCTTAGAATCAAGCCTCGAATGAAAGACCTGACTGACCCAGCCCTTCCTTAACCTAACCTGGTCTGCCACTTTCAGGTGCGTCTCCTGCAGCAAGACTATGTCCGCCTTCAAAACCCGCAGATGCGCAAACACACGCGCCTTCTTCACTGGCCCGTTTAACCCTCTAACATTCCAGGTGATCAGCCTGGTTGGGGGGCACTTCTCACGCAGATTTATTTCTTAATTGAATGTAAATCCCAACAACTACAAACAAATCAATGTTGGCTCTCCTTGATTAATCGATGAAAGCTCATTTTCTTTCCTGATAATGGTTTTCGATAGCCTTTCCAACACTGATGTTAGGCTGCTATTAATGTGGTTTATTCCTCTCACCTTTCTTGAATAGTGCATTAGCAAAACTTTCTGTCCTCCAGGACTATTCCTGTATCTGATGAGAATCATAAGATTCTGACCATTGCTTCTGCTATTTCTTTTTTTAAAATAAATTTAGTGTACCCAATTAATTTTTTCCAATTAAGGGGCAATTTAGCGTGGCCAATCCACCTAGCCTGCACATCTTTGTGTTGTGGGGGCGAAACCCACACAGACATGGGGAGAATGTGCAAACTCCACACGGACAACAACCCAGAGCCAGGATTGAACCTGGGACCTCGGCGCAGTGAGGCAGCAGTGCTAACCCACTGCGCCACCGTGCTGTCCTTGATTCTGCTATTTCTGCCATTGCTTTTTATACGAATCAAGGATGCATTCCATCCGGACAAGGCGACTTACCAACCTTCAGTAATGATGACCTTTTTAGTACATCTTCTCTACTGTAGTCTGATCAGGAGGGAATCGGGGAGGCTCTCGGTTTTATCGGGTGACCTAGAGGAGCGCCCCTCCTGGCTTCCCAAAGAAGCATTTGGAGATACTCAGGGATTTAAACCACCGTAATCCTCCTCTGGTCACGTTGGTGCTCCTGTTTCCAGCAGGTTTGGCCTGGTGGGAGAGGTGTCCACTGTACTTGGTTCAGCCTGCGGTTAATATTACAGTCAGACACTCTAACTGAATGCAGTCCCAAATTGAGCCAGGACCAATGAGGAATCAGAGAGAGTGAGGAATGTGGGGATACAAATCAGGGTTTCACCAGCTAGGAGTGTTGAACGGGGTACAAAATACAAAACTATGTCCAGGCTCCGTGTTTTAGACCAATACCCCTACCCGCCCCTACCGCGCCCCCTCTCCCCCCCCCCCCCCCCTCAGCCCCACCCACTACTGAAATAGTTTCACCCCTGAAAATGTTAAGGACAAATTTCCAAACAGGAAAAATCAACCAGCCCAATTTATTCCGGAGATGGAAACCACTTAATTTCTGTAAACCTACGTTTGTTAGGTTCATTACTTGAGTCTGGCTCTAGGTCCCAGCCTGGGTACTAAAATATCCTCATTAAGTAACAGGAACAAGTTGAAAAGCATGTTTATTTGCAAACTGGTAAAGATTTTACTCTGAAATTAACAACTTTTGTATTAAAAAATTCTGATGAAGACAAAAGAACATTCAGTAATGACATGTACCGAAAGGGCCAAATAAAACTTCCACAGGGATGCGGTGTACTTCCCCACAGCATGTGTAACATTTGATAGACACAAAATGAACAGCTACATTAATCACCTTTCCTGCCAAGCAACATTCATGCTTGTCAGTGGCTGAATTTGGGTGTTTTATACCGCCACTTTTAACTGCATTAGTCAGGCTAACTCGAGCCTTTGTTTCCTGTACCCTCCTGAATGCCACTCAATAACATTCAGTTCCACGACTGCTGCACTCCAAATGATCATTCCTCATGAGTCAATGTAGTGAAGCTTGGTGGTCTGTTCTAAAGGCATTAAGATCAATCTTGACAATACTCGTGATCCATGCAGGGACCTGAAAATTCAGCGGTGCTGTGCGGCACTTAAACATCCAACACAATGTGCAGAGATTCTCATCAATCCTTGAGACGTAATGAGACAGTGTGCCATAGTGATGTCTGGGAGAATTGTTTTGAAACAGCTGTGTACAATAATTTTGACCGATCTGTTAGTCCAGTCTTTTTCTTTTTTTCTTTATTTTTAGAGTAGCTAATTATTTTTCTTTTCCAATTGAGGGGCAATTGAGTGTGGCCAATCTACCTAACCTGCACATCTTTGGGTTGTGGGAGTGAAACCCACACAGACACGGGGAGAATGTGCAAACTCCACACGGACAGTGACCCAGGCCGGGATTCGAACCCGGGTTCTCAGCGCCGCATCCCAGTGCTAACCACTGCGCCACATGCCGCCCCTGTTAGCCCAGTCTTGACTGTAGAATGATATGGCGCAAAAGGCAGTTATTTCCCCAATTGTAAGAGCTGTGAAATCAATCCAACTCCCCTGATCTTTCCCCCAGTCCTGTATATTTTTTACCTTCAGGTCTTTATCAAAATCCTTTTTGGAAGTTGCTATTGAATCTGCTTCTTCCAGCCTTCCAGTCCGTGCTTCCAAAATCAAAAAGCTCAGAGTCAAAATGTTTCCCCATGTTGGGCGCGATCTACCGGCCATTTGAGCGAGGGAGAAACACGGCCGGGAGATCACGGGCGAGGCCTCCCGCAGGCTACCCGGCAACCTTTACATCTCGTGGGATATACCCAAATCCCACGCGGCGCCAGAATCAGGGCCCCCCAAAAAACCTACCTTGCCCCGAAGTAGGTTTTAAACCTATGTATGCAGGCTTACCCGGGGCCTACCAGCCTCCCGGGATCTACCAGCCTCCCGGGATCTACCAGCCTCCCGGGATCTACCGGCCTCCCGGGATCTACCGGCCTCCCGGGATCTACCGTCCTCCCGGCATCTACCAGCCTCCCGGGATCTACTGGCCTCCCGGGGTGTACCAGCTTCTGGGGATCTATTGGCCTCCTGGGATCTGCTGGCCTCCCGGGATCTACCGCCCTCCCGGGGTGTACCAGCTTCTGGGGATCTATTGGCCTCCTGGGATCTGCTGGCCTCCCATGATCTACCGGCCTCCCGGGATCTACCGGCCACCCGGGATCTACCGCCCTCCCGGGGTGTACCAGCTTCTGGGGATCTACTGGCCTCCTGGGATCTACCGGCCTCCCGGGATCTACCGGCCTCCCGGGATCTACCGGCCTCCTGGGATCTACTGGCCTCCTGTGATCTACCAGTTTCCGGGGATCTACCAGTTTCCTGGGATCTACCAGCCTCCCCCAGGGAGCGGCTGCCACCTGCCCCTCTGCAGCCCGCTCCTCTGCTGCAGCCTCCGCCTCCTCTCTGAGCCGCCTGTGCTGACGCTGCCGCAGGGCTGCATGCAGGGCAGCGGTCGGCGCCACGGAGGCCAACATCGCTGGTTGATGACCGAAAATGGTTATCTGCAGGGGGTGAGGGGAAAACATGTCATCATGGTGCGTACACCTGTGCACAACCAGGTACCATGGTCTGCATGGTGGTCCCGGTTGTCACCGCACGCCCCGGCCACACATGTCCCCCACCTCCGCCCCATCGGTGCTCCCGGTCCTGGCGCCCGTCCTTGCTACCAGGGCCACCATTTGATGGCACTGCCCTCACTGGGGGCTGCCATCGGTGTGGCCCTGGGTGGTCCCCTAGTGGGTGTTGCCGTTTGTGTGGGGTGGCCGGGGAGAGGGGAGGGGTGGGGAGGGGGGGGGGGGGCGGGGAGGGGCGGCACCCACCCATAGGGCCGTTTCCTCGGCGTCCACCCAGGGGCCGGGTGGGTGGCCAACAAGATGGCCACCGTAATGGCACTTGGTGCCTAGGCAGCACCTCTGTCATGTCGGGGGCTCCCCGGCTGCTCGGCCTGTCCTCCACCCCGTCCCCCGCAGAATGCACGGCCGGTGTCCGATCCGGGAGCCCGCAGTCCCCCCACGCCACCTCCTACCTCCTCTCGCAGCCTCCTCAGCCAGCACGCCAGCTTCACGATTTTTTAAAGGATGTTAGAAACATGCCGTCGTTAGAAATCGGCCCATCCAGGGCGCAGAATCGCTGAGGCACTGGAGAATCGGTCGTCAGGCAGATAATGAGATGCATATTGTACTTCCGGGCCGCATATTGTACTTCCGGGCCGCATATTGTACTTCCGGGCCGCATATTGTACTTCCGGGCCACATATTGTACTTCCAGGCCACATATTGTACTTCCGGGCCGCATATTGTACTTCCGGGCCGCATATTGTACTTCACACAGGAGCACATCAGGGTTTACATTCGAGACAGAAAACATTTATACTTCTTCTGAATTCACCAAATGAGCCATAGATAGTTTTTTGGATGGCAGAGATCAACAGCAGCTCCCTGAAAAAACACAGACACACCCAAGCTCTTTCTCAAACTGAAACTAAAAAAGCAGAAGTAGAGCTCAGCTCCACCCACACTCTGACATCACTCCAGTAACATGAGCAGCTCCATTCCATGAAGGTACATTTCTTAAACACTCATTTCTTAAAGGGTACTCTCACATGACACTTCCCCCCCCCCCCCCCCCCAGAGAAAAAAAACCCCCATCAACTTCAAGATAGTTTCATTTTTCACCTTTGTACTATCCTTTCAGAAATGCACACAGTAAATATATGTGTTCATTTAAAAAAAAACAACACACGCTAACAGGTATAATAATAAAGTCAATTTTTTCTGTTCTTCTTCCTCCAACTGAAATCCTTCATGATTGACAGTCTCGTTGAATAGGAAGGTCTCTGCACGATCCGTCCATTTCTCTACGCCTCAGCATTTCTCTTTAAAGTCAGATACTTTAGTTCAATCTGATCATAGAGTCCCTTGTAATTCTCCAACACAGGAGCATTGGTTATTACAGCTTTCAGGCAGTCAAATGCCTGTCGAAAGTCCGCTGTCCATTGAAATTTTTGACGTTTCTTAAGCAAGTCCATCAGTGGAGCAATCACACTACAAAACCTTTGCACAAATGTTCGATCAAATCCACTCATGCCAAGAAATCGCATTATTTCCCTTCGTCTTGAGGGTATCGGAAACTCCTCAAGGAAAGTGATTCGGGCTTTTCCAAATTCACTTTTGGCTAGGTTTATCACCAAACCCGCCTCCAGAAGTCGATCGAATAACTCCATCAGATGTTTTAAATGTTCTTTCAATGTCGGGCTGAAAATTATCAGATCGCCGATGTATACCGCACAATTGGGTAATCCTGAAATGACTTTATTTGTTAACCGTTGAAATGTGGCTGGGGAGTTTTTCATGCCAAATGGCATAACTTTGAATTGGTATATACCATCTGGAGTCACAAAAGCTGAAATCTCCTTCGCCCTTTCGGATAAAGGTACCTGCCAGTAACCTTTAAGTAAATCCAATTTGGAAATAAAAGCTGATTGTCCCACTTTCTCAATGCAATCCTCCAAACGTGGGATAGGATAAGAGTCCATTCTTGTAACTGCATTAACCTTTCTATAGTCCACACACAACCGTTGGGTACCGTCTGGTTTAGGTACCATCACTATGGGTGAGCTCCATTGGCTGCAACCCACTTCAATTATGCCATTTTTAAGCATACTCTCAATCTCTTTGGTAACCTGTGCCAATTTTAAAGGGTTAAGTCTATATGGATGTTGTTTGATTGGAACAGCATTTCCCACATCTACATCATGTATAGCCATTTTAGTACTTCACAATTTATCTCCACAAACTTGCCCCTGTGATATCAATACCTCTTTCGGGTCAGTTCGTTTTCCTCTGGAAGATAACTCAACAATTTATCCCAATTTTTAAGAACATCCTCATTTTCCAATTTAATTTAAGGTATGTCAAATTCACAGTCATCTGGATTTGGTTCGTCACTTTGAGTTAGAATCATTAAAACCTCTTCCTTTTTCTCTCCTTCCCTTTCAAAGTACCTTTTAAGCATATTCACATGACACACTCGGTGAGACTTCCTTCTATCTGGTGTCTTTACCACATAATTCACCTCACTTAATTTCCTTTCAATCTGATAAGGTCCACAAAAACTAGCTTTTAAAGGTTCACCTACCACTGGTAACAACATAAAACTTTATCGCCACTGGCAAAACTACAAACTTTGGATTTCTTGTCCGCGACCCGTTTCATCACATTTTGCGCAATTTTAAATGTTGTCTAGCCAATTCGCCTGCTCTATTTAATCGTTCCCTAAAATTTGACACGTAATCCAATAATGTAATTTCCGATTTCTCACTCACCAATGTTTCCTTAATCAATTTAAGTGGTCCTCTTACCTCATGACCAAAAATTAGTTCAAAAGGACTAAATTTGGTTGACTCATTAGGAGCATCCCTAATTGCAAACAGTACGAATGGAATTCCTTTATCCCAATCCTCTGGATAATCTTGACAATATGCCCTCAACATTGTCTTTAATGTCTGATGCCACCTTTCTAACGCTCCCTGCGATTCTGGATGGTATGCAGTTGAGTTAAATTGTTTTATTCCTAAGCTATCCATAACTTCTTTGAATAACTTTGAGGTAAAATTTGATCCTTGATCCGATTGTATTTCTGTGGGTAGTCCAAATCTAGTAAAGAATTTAAGTAACTCCTCCACAATCTTTTTAGCTGTAATATTTACATACTGGAATGGCCTCTGGAAACCTAGTACACATCCATTATCGTCAAAGGATATTGATTCCCCCTTTTTGTTTTAGGAAGCGGTCCTACGCAATCAATTAGGACCCTTGTAAAAGATTCTTCAAATGCTGGAATGGGTATTAAGGGTGCTGGTTTTATCACTGCTTGAGGTTTCCCTATGACTTGACATGCGTGACATGATTGACAAAATTTAACTACATCTTTATGTAGTCCAGGCCAATAAAAATGTTTCTTGATTTTAGCTTGAATTTTCCTTATCCCCAAATGACCTCCCACTGGTACCTCATGTGCAACTCGCAACACTTCCTTTCTATACCCTACCGGCAATACTACTTGATGAACTTTTGCCCACTTTTCATCCGCCTGCATATGTAAAAGTCTCCATTTTCTCATCAAGACATCACTTTTACAGTAATAACACGCTGGTATACACTCAGATTCCTCTTCCGTGTATGCTTTCTGATACATCCGTTTTATTTCTATATCTTTTTGTTGTAACTCCGACAATTTTCCTGAACTAAAAATATCCACCTCATCCTCCACCTGTTCTTGTTCTTTTTCAACCATCTGATCAAAAATCGTTTCTGATAATTGCACTTCAACTTCATCTTCACTCTTTGATTTCTCCTCTTGTCTTAACCTGTGACTTTGCGACCTTGTTACTACACAATCTGGAAAAATCCCAGGATATTCGTCCTTCAACACTTCAGTTGTCTGATTTTCCACTGGCTTATCAACCACAGTAGGCATCACTCTCACTTGCGATCCAGCTATATCATTACCCAAGATAAACTATATTCCTGGACAAGATAGTTTCTCTATTACTCCTACTACTACTTCACCACTCTTCACTGGACTTTCCAACCTTACCTTATATAATTGAACACTACTCCTCTCACCCTGAATTCCACATATCACCACCTTTTCTGGCAACATTCTTCCCAAACTACATAACTCCTCATCTCTTACCAATAAAGATTGACTAGCTCCCGTATCTCTTAAAATTGTGACTTCTTTACCTGCTCCTCCTGATACACATGAGTAAACTTTACCCACACAAGTAAATTCTTTAAAGACATATGGCACCTTCTTATCAATCACCTCTTGATCAGGCTGTACAATCTTTTGCACCTCCTTTGCTTCACTTGGGCTTTCCTTCACCACTTTAACAAACCCCACTGTCTTATCCTGTTTTACCACATCAGCCTTCCCAGTGCTTTTCTTCTTTTTAAAAAATATATATTTATTAAAGTTTTTAACACAATTTTTCTCCCTTACAAACAATAACCCCCCCCGTAACAAAAAAAAAGAAACGAGAAATCGCGCGGAGCAAGATATATACATGGCAAAATAGTATATTTACATAGCTTTGTACACTGGCTCTCTCCCGTACGTGCCAGTTTCCCCGACTCTTCTCTTGCTCATCCACCCCCCCAGGCAGCTCCCCCTCCCCCTCCCCAGACTTCCCCTCCCACCCCCGCCCACCCCCCCCCCCCCCCCCCCCCCCAGGTTGCTGCAGCTGCTGACCGACCTTCCTCTAACGCTCCGCGAGATTGTCTAGGAACGGTTGCCACCGCCTGTGATGAACCCAACTTTATGAACCCAGCCATATCATTTATCCAGGCCTCCATGCTGGGGGGCTTCGCCTCCTTCCACATTAGCAAGATCCTTCGCCGGGCTACTAGGGACGCAAAGGCCAGAATGCCGGCCTCTTTCGCCTCCTGCACTCCCGATTCGTCCACTACTCCGAATATTGCTCGCCCCCAGCTTGGCTTGACCTGGACTTTCACCACCTGAGATATTGCTCACGCCACTCCTCTCCAGAACCCCTCCAGTGCCGGGCATGACCAAAACATATGGACATGGTTCGCCGGGCTCCCTGAGCACCTTCCACATCTGTCCTCTACCCCAAAGAACCTGCTCAACCTCGCCCCCGTCAGGTGAGCTCTGTGAACCACCTTAAATTGTATCAGGCTGAGCCTGGCACACGAGGAGGAGGAATTAACCCTACCTCGGGCACCACCCACAGACCTTCCTCGATCTCCTCCCCCAGCTCCTCCTCCCATTTACCCTTCAACTCTTCTACCAGCACTTCCCCCTCTTCTTTCATCTCCTGGTGTATTTCCGACACCTTACCCTCCCCAATCCATGCGCCCGAGATCACCCTGTCTTGAATTTCTTGTGCCAGGAGCAACAGGAATTCCCTAACCTGTCGCCTTACAAAAGCCCTCACCTGCATATATCTAAAGGCATTTCCCGGGGGTAACTCAAACTTCTCCTCCAGTGCCCCTAGGCTCGCAAACGTTCTGTCAATGAACAGGTCCCCCATTCTTCTGGTCCCCACCCGATGCCAGCTCTGGAACACCCCGTCCATCTTCCCCGGGATAAACCGATGGTTACCCCTGATCGGGGACCACACCGTTGCTCCCATTGCACCCCTGTGCCGTCTCCACTGGCCCCAGATCCTTAGCGTTGCTGCCACCACCGGGCTCGTGGTATACTTTGTCGGCGAGAACGGCAGCGGTGCCGTCACCAACGCCCCCAGACTCGTTCCTTTGCAGGACGCCATCTCCATCCTCTTCCATGCCGCCCCCTCTCCCTCCATAACCCACTTGCGGATCATCGACACATTTGCTGCCCAGTAGTAGCTCCCCAGGTTTGGCAGCGCCAACCCTCCTCGGTCCCTACTGCGTTCCAGGAACCCTCTCCTTTCCCTCGGGGTCTTATTCGCCCACACAAACCCCATAATATTCCTGCCCACTCTCTTAAAAAAGGCCTTAGTGATCACGATGGGAAGGCACTGAAACACAAACAAAAACCTCGGAAGGACCACCATTTTGACCGATTGCACTCTACCCGCCAGCGAGAGCGGTAACATGTCCCATCTTTTAAAATCCTCCTCCATTTGCTCCACCAACCTCGTCAGATTCAGTTTATGTAGGGCCCCCCAGTTCCTGGCTATCTGGATCCCCAGATACCGAAAGCTCCCCTCCGCCCTCCTCAGCGGTAGGTCCCCTATCCCTCTTTCTTGGGACGGCGCCTGTAATACAAAGAGCTCACTCTTCCCTACATTGAGCTTATAGCCCGAAAACTCCCCAAACTCCCTTAGAGTCTGCATGACCTCCACCATCCCCTCCATTGGATCCGCCACGTACAGCAACAGGTCATCCGCATATAGCGACACCCGATGCTCTTCTCCCCCTCGGACCACCCCCTTCCATTTATTAGACTCCCTCAATGACATGGCTAATGGTTTGATCGCCAATGCGAACAACAGGGAGGACAGGGGGCACCCCTGCCTTGTCCCTCGGTACAGCCGAAAGTACTCCGACCTCCGCCGGTTCGTCACTACACTCGCCACCGGGGCTCTGTAAAGGAGCTTAACCCAACTGATAAACCCTCCTCCGAACCCAAACCTACGCAGCACCTCCCAGAGATATTCCCACTCTACTCGGTCAAAGGCCTTCTCCGCGTCCATAGCTGCCACTATCTCCGCTTCTCCCTCCACCGATGGCACCATTATCATGTTTAAGAGCCGCCGCACATTGGTGTTTAGCTGCCTACCCTTTACAAATCCTGTCTGGTCCTCATGAATCACCCCCGGGACACAGTCCTCGATCCTCGTGGCCAGAACTTTTGCCAGCAACTTAGCATCCACATTGAGGAGCGAGATCGGCCTGTACGATCCACATCGCAGTGGGTCCTTGTCCCGCTTTAGGATCAACAAAATTGTCGCTTCCGACATTGTCGGAGGTAGGGTCCCCTCCTCTCTTGCCTCGTTAAAGGTCCTCACTAATTGCGGGGCCAACAGGTCTACGTACTTCCTGTAGAACTCCACCAGGAACCCGTCCGGCCCCGGGGCCTTCCCCGCCTGCATGCTCCCCAAACCCTTGCTGAGCTCCTCCAACCCAATTGGTGCCCCCAGACCAGCCACTTCTTGCTCCTCCACCCTCGGGAATCTCAACTGGTCTAGGAATCGTCTCATACCCTCTTCCCCCGCTGGGGGCTGGGATCTGTACAGCTCTTCATAGAAGGCCTTAAATACCTCGTTTATTTTCGTCGCACTCCGAACCGTGGTTCCCCTTCCATCTTTGACTCCCCCTATTTCCCTTGCTGCCATCCTTTTACGGAGCTGGTGTGCCAGCATCCGACTAGCCTTTTCCCCATACTCATAGGTCGCCCCCTGCGCTTTCCTCCACTGTGTTTCCACCTTCCCTGTGGTCAACAGGTCAAACTCTGTCTGGAGCCGTCGTCTTTCCCCAAGTAATCTTTCCTCCAGGGCCTCTGCGTATCTCCTGTCCACTCTCAAAATCTCCCCCACTAACCTCTCCCTTTCCATGCCCTCTGTCTTCTCCCTGTGAACCCTAATGGAGATTAGCTCTCCCCTGACCACCGCCTTCAACGCCTCCCATACCACCCCTACTCGCACCTCCCCTTTGTCGTTGGCCTCCAGGTACCTTTCGATACACCCCCTCACCTTCCCACACACACCCTCGTCCGCCAGCAGTCCCACATCCAGCCGCCACAGCGGGCATTGGTCCCTCTCCTATCCCAGCTCCAGTTCCACCCAGTGCGGGGCGTGATCTGAAACGGCTATGGCCGAATACTCCGTTCCCTCCACCCTCGGGATGAGCGCCCTGCCCAGAACAAAAAAATCTATCCGGGAGTAGGCTTTGTGTACATGGGAAAAGAAAGAAAATTCCCTGGCCTGCGGCCTTGCAAACCGCCATGGGTCCACTCCCCCCATCTGATCCATAAACCCCCTAAGTACCTTGGCCGCCGCCGGCCTCTTTCCAGTCCTTGATTTGGAGCGGTCCAGTGCTGGGTCCAACACTGTATTGAAGTCCCCTCCCATTATCAGGCCTCCTTTCTCCAGGTCCGGAATGCGCCCCAACATGCGCTTCATGAATCCTGCATCATCCCAGTTCGGGGCGTACACGTTTACCAACACCACCCACGTCCCTTGCAGCCTACCGCTCACCATTACATATCGCCCTCCATTGTCCACCTCAATAGTCTTGGCCTCAAACGACACCCGCTTTCCCACTAATATTGCCACCCCTCTATTCTTCTCATCCAGTCCCGAGTGGAAGACCTGTCCTACCCATCCCTTTCTTAACCTGACCTGGTCTGCCACCTTCAGGTGAGTCTCTTGGAGCATGACCACGTCCGCCTTCAGTCCCTTTACGAACACTCGAGCCCTCTTCACCGGCCCATTCAGCCCCCTCACGTTCCACGTTATCAGCCGGATTGGAGGGGCTCTCACCCCCCCCGCGCTCCCGCACCCCCCCCTTCCGACTAGCCATCTCCTTTTCTGGGCCAGTCCCGTGTCCATGCCTCCGTCACCCTCCAGTCCCCCAGACGGGAGACCCCCGTCCCGACCACCTCTTCTATATCCCATTCCCTTTCGGCCAGTGCAGCAGCAACCCTTCCCCCCCCCCCCCTTCCCTCCCCCCGCTAGACCCCTGTCTAGCTTTTTTGCTCCCCCCATGTCACTCCCGTAAGTCAGCTGACACCTGCTGACCCCGGCTACCCCCGCTATCCCTTTGACCTCCCCGTGTGGGAGTTCCCCCTCCCACCTTTCTTCCCGCGTGCGGGAAAAACCAAACCCCGCGCTTTCCAAAGCCCGCTCCATCCCCTCTGGCGCAGCTCCTGTCGTGGCCTTGTCTCTCTCCCCCAGTCCATGTACCATTTCCTGCGCGTGATTGTGATTGACCCCCTATATACAACAACCATCACACATCAAACCTCAAATATCCCCCACCCTTCCGAACCCTCAGTTAGAGTCCAACTTTTCAGTTTGTATAAATGTCCACGCCTCTTCAGGCGTTTCGAAATAATAGTGTTGGCCCTTGTATGTGACCCACAGTCCCGCTGGCTGCAGCATTCTGAATTTCACTTCTTTCCGGTGCAACACCGCTTTGGCCCGGTTGAAACCCGCTCTCCGCTTTGCAAACTCCGTGCTCCAGTCCGGGTATATTCGGATCTCTGCATTGTCCCACTTACTGCTCCGCTCCTTCTTGGCCCATCTCAGGACCCACTCTCTGTCCGTGAACCGGTGGAACCTCACCACCATCGCTCTTGGCGGCTCATTTGCCCGGGGCCTCCTCGCCAGCACCCAGTGTGCCCCACCCAGCTCCAGCGGCCTCGAAGGGGCCTCCTTGCCCATCATCGCCCGAGCATCGTGCTCGCGTATGCCCCGGCATCGGCCCCCTCTGTTCCTTCAGGGAGACCCAGGATCCGCAGATTCTTTCTCCTCGACCTGTTCTCCAGGTCTTCGAGTCTTCCCGCCCACCTCCTGTTCAGCGCCTCGCTCTGCTCCACTCTCGCCACCAGGCCCGAGATCTCGTCCTCGTTCTGACCAACTCTTTTTTGTACCTCCTGGATCTGAACCTCGTGGGCCTTCTGGGTGATCCCTAGTCCTTCGATTTCCGAAAGAATAGGTGCCAGCATTTCCTTACGCATCTCCTCGCAATGCTCCTCGAAGCAGTGCCTAATAAACTCCTGCATCTCCACTTTGTCTCTGGCCGCCGCCATTCCATCTTTTTTCCCCGGTCCTTCCCGCTGCTCCAGCTCCTGCAGCTCACCTTTGTCTCTGGCCGCCGCCATTTTGTCTTTTTTCGCCGTTTTTTCCCGTTGCTTCAATGCCACTTTTGTGGCCGTTGCGCTTCGATTCCGTTTCATGCAAGTTGGAGGGGGACCTCCCTCTTACCTTCCACGTGTTAGTTTCCAAAAAAAAAATCCCGTTGGGGCTCTTCTAGCGAGCCCGAAAGTCCGTGGTAGCGGGAGCTGCCGAATCGTGCGGCTCAGCTCCGCATTGCCGCACCCGGAGGTCCCCCCGTGCTTTTCTTCAACCACCAACACCGTGACTTTACATGGCCTAGTTTATTACAGTGAAAACATTTGAAACTTTTCATGTCTCTTCCCACTCTCCTGGATTTCTTTTTTAATCTGAGGTACACTCTCCTTATTATCTCCCATCAGATCACCTTTACCTTTACCACTTGAGTGTTTCTCATGTCCCCAGTTTCTATCCCTCACAGGCTGAAACTGATGTTGATTAATGAATTAATTCATAATCATCTGCCATTTCGACTGCTAATCTCGCAGTTTTAACCCTCTGTTCTTCCACATGAGCTCTCGCTACATCAGGAATTGAATTTTTAAACTTCTCCAAAAGTATAATTTCTCTGAGAGCTTCATTCGTTTGGTCTATTTTCAAAGCCCTTATCCACCTATCAAAATTACTCTGTTTGAGCCTTTCAAACTCCATATATGTTTGATCAAATTCTTTCCTTAAATTTTGAAACCTTTGTCTGTAAGCTTCAGGCACTAGTTCATATGCACCCAAGATGGATTTTTTCACCTCCTCATACGTCCCAGATACTCCTCCAGTAGTGACGTAAACACTTCACTAGCTCTACCTACCAGCTTTGTTTGAATCAGTAATACCCACATGTCCTGTGGCCATTTCATTTGTTTTGCGACCTTCTCAAATGACATGAAAAAGGCTTCTACCTCCTTCTCGTCAAACCTTGGCAATGCTTGGACATATTTAAATAGATTCCCAGCAAGCCTTCGACTTTGACGCTCTTTCTCACTATCTTCATCACTATCATCCAACTGTACCCTTTATGTCTGCCAATTTTAACTGACTGTCATGTTTTATGGCCATTTTCTGAAGTTCAAACTCTCTCTCTTTATCTTTTTCCCTGATCTGTATCTCCCTCTCGCTTACTTTTTGTTCTGCTCGGGCTATTCTTTCTTTTCTCCTTTCTTCTCTCTCCTTTTCTTTTTCCTCTCTCTCTCTTTCGTATTCAAGCTGCTTTAATTCTTTCTCATGTTCCATTTGTTTAATTTGCAACTGAATTTTTGCCATTTCCCATGAGTCAAACTGTATCTCAGGCAACTTTAAATGCTTAAACACCGCCATAATTACCTCACCTTTTCGCATTTTGTCTGGTAATGATAACGGCAATGTTTTTGCCAAATCTAACAGTCTGCTTTTAGTCTCTGTTCGGAAGGTACAGCTTGTGACCGTCTCCACCACCAAACACTTCTGAGCCTCTGAAAGAGCCATTGTCCACAACACACTCCCCACTTAAACTAAAATACCACACCTGAAAAGCAACATGCTCACCCCTTACTATCTTTAAGTTCACTAAGCCGATCCAACAGACTTTTATCCTGGACGAGCCCCCAATTGTTATGGGCCAGGGTTTAGAGAATCCCAAAGTGTATCATGGAGTTCACCTGACCCACAACTTTTAATAGATTGTGGTATGGGGAGCACACAGCCCACTCTACAGGTGTGGTACAGCAGAAAAAGGACCAGTGGTTTTTAAAACAAAACAATGTTTATTCTATGAACTCAAGTTAACCTTTCTAAAACAAACAGTGAACATCTTAGAACCAGTAAATCAATACACCCCCCAAAGAATACAACACTAAATAACCTGAATGCTGTCCTTTTAACATCCGAAAGGCTTAACAAACCTCCAAACAGGAGCACATCAGGGTTTACATTCAAGACAGAAAACATTTATACGTCTTCTGAATTTATCAAATGATCCATAGATAGTTTTCTGGATGGCAGAGACCACCAGTACTTCCCTGAAAAAACACAGACACACCCAAGCTTTTCCTCAAACTGAAACTAAAAAAAAGTAGAGCTCAGCTCCACCCACACTCTGACATCCCTCCAGTAACATGAGCAGCTCCATTTCTTAAAGGTACATTTCTTAAACACTCATTTCTTAAAGGGTACTCTCACGTGACATAAATGACTTGGATGAGGAAGTGGAAGGGTGGGTTATCAGTTTGCCGATGACACGAAGGTTGGGGGAGTTGCAGATAGTGTTGAGGGTTGTTGCAGGTTACAGCAGGACATTGACAGGGTGCAGAGCTGGGCTGAGAAGTGGCAGATGGAGTTCAACCTTGATAAATGTGAAGTGATTCATTTTGGAAGGTCGAATTTGAATGCTGAATACAGGGTTAAAGGCAGGATTCTTGGAAGTGTGGAAGAACAGAGGGATCTTGGGGTCCACGTACAGAGATCCTTCAAAGTTGCCACCCAGGTTGATAGGGTTGTTAAGAAGGCTTATGGTGTGTTGGATTTCATTAACAGGGGGATTGAGTTTCAGAGCTGCGGGGTTTTGCTG
Organism: Scyliorhinus torazame; assembly: GCF_047496885.1. Classification (NCBI taxonomy): domain Eukaryota; kingdom Metazoa; phylum Chordata; class Chondrichthyes; order Carcharhiniformes; family Scyliorhinidae; genus Scyliorhinus; species Scyliorhinus torazame. The sequence goes on along the minus strand of NC_092711.1, from coordinate 300,708,657 downwards.
CAGCTTTATAAAACTCCAGTTAGACCACACTTGGAATATTGTGTCCAGTTCTGGTCGCTTCATTATAGGAAGCATGTGGACGTTTTGGAGATGATACAGAGGAGATTTACCAGGATGCTGCCTGGACTGCAGGGCTTGTCTTATGAAGAAAGGTTGAGGGAGCTAGGGCTATTCTCACTGGAACGACAAGGCAGAGAGGTGACGTGATGGAGGTGTACAAGGTGATGAGAGGCATGGATAGTGTGGATAGCCAGAGACTTTTCCCCAGGGTGGAAATGGCTGTCACGAGGGGACATCATTTTAAGGTGATTGGAGGAAGGTATAGGGGAGATGTCAGAGGTAGGCTCTTTACACAGAGTGGTGGGTGTGTGGAATGCACTGCCAGCAGAGGTGGTGGAGTCTGAGTCATTAGGGACATTTAAGCGACTCTTAGACAGGCACATGGACAGCAGTAAATTGAAGGGGTGTAGGTTAGGTTGATCTTAGATTAAGATAAATGATCGGCACAACATCGTGGGCTGAAGGGCCTGTACTGTGCTGTACTGTTCTATGTTCTATATACCGTCGTTAACAATGTTACGTCCAAGCAGTGCAGCCACACAGCTACCCAAAAGCTCCCACAACGGCCTAGACTGGCACACCAAATTGACCCCTTTAATCTATTGTGTGTGCACAGCACCAAAAGGCTGAATGGACCCTGCACTTTAATGCTTTTTTTTTTCGAAAATATTTTATTGAAGCATTTGTAATTTTCGCAGTTTAACACATTAACAATTCTTAAAAGAAAAGAAAAAACCCGCGTGGGCCGGCGCACGCAAAAAAAATCTTTTTAAAAATGTCCCCTACTGCCCACGCCCTATTCCCGAATTACCCGTATACTGAGTTTCCTGTCCTTATCTAACACTGCCATGCCTCCTATTTTCTCCTCCCCCCCACCCCCCCCCCCCACCCCCCCCGCCAACGCTGACGTTCAATTTTCCTTGAAGTAGTCGATGAACGGTTGCCATCCCTGGGCGAACCCCTGAGTTGATCCTCTCAAGGCGAACTTGATTTTTTTCCAGGCTGCCATGTCACTGACCCACACGCCTGACTTTGGGAGCTCCGAATCCCTCCATCCCAGCAAAATCCGTCTCCGGGCCACCAGGGAGGAGAAGGCCAGGATATTGGCCTCCCTCCCCGCTTGGCCCCCGGATCATCCAATACCACAAATATTGCCAGTTCTGGACTTGGGTGTTACCCTCCCTTCCAGGACGTCTGACATAACGTCCACCATGCACATTAATTCTAATCACTTACTTTGGTGATCCGTTTGGATTGTGACATTTTGCTCTTATATCTTCCCAATCCCCTTCGAGTTGATGAGTTGATCTCCTGGCGAATTCCTTCCTGAGACTCCAGTGTCCTAATTTCAACTTGTCGGCTGAGTTCCAACACTGAAAGGGGATCTTGTGCTTTCCTGCACTGGCCGCTGACAGAAGGTCCAGCTGAGTATCCAGCCTTGGGCAGGTTGACTTGGCCGCTGTTCTTCTCTGAGCTGAATGGTTCAGCCACCTCTGAGCTGCTTCGAAGTATCAAAATGAGGGTCATTGTAAACTTGCTGCGACTGGCAGGTCTCAGCAGAGAGGTGAGGAAAGACCACAAAAGGAAACTTGGACAAACCTGACATTTCATTAGTAGATGCAAGAGGCCTGAGAGTGGAGTTTATTTCCACAATTTTGGTTAAAAAGAAAAATATTTGCGAAAGACAGAACAGTAACCTTTTTTAAAAAAATGATCTAAGTAAAGTCATAAAACTTTCATCAGACAAAACTGCCCTTCAGCCATGTTTCCATTCAAATCTAAAAATTGATCTTACGGGCCTGTTTCCTCCTGGATGGCACGAGGATTGGAATTTTGCAATTGGTCCAAAACAGTGAAACACTAATCTATACCTTTCCTTTAAAAATATTATGATTTTATCAAGTTCAACAGTGGATCCTGTGCTAAAGAATACTGAAGGTGGAAATTCTAGTAATTACATCAATTCCAAAGAACTTCATTCCTTTCAACATCACAACATGTTTATGTTGCACAGTTAAACCTCTGGAATTAAAATGAAATAGTATTTTTGAGTAACAAGGAGACAACACAGCACATTGGGTACTTTCAATAGCAATTTTATCCAATTTTCTGTTTCCCCTGTATTGATAGAGCAGCAGCCTCCAGCCAAATTAATGGTGTCTATTGTGAACTCAGATGGGCGGCAGGGTGTCACAGTGGTTAGCACTGCTGCCTCACAGCTCCAGGTTCAATTCCGGCCTCGGGTGATTGGCTGAGTGGAGTTTCTCCCCGTGCCTGCGTGGATTTCCTCCGGGTGTTCCAGTTTCCCCACAGTCCAAAGACGTGCGGGTTAGGTGGATTGGTCATGCTAAATTGCCCCTTGGCATCCAAAAGGTTAGGCGGGGTTACTGGGTTACGGGGATAGGGTGGAGGCGTGGGCTTAAGTAGGGTGCTCTTTCCAAGGCCCGGTGCAGACTCGATGGGCCGAATGGCCCACTTCTGCACTGTAGGGATTCTACGATTCTATTCTATGATTCTAGTTGAATTCTGCCTACTTTCAACTGTTGCCAGGCGAACATTGTGCGTCAGGTGGTGAAATGCTGTGTCCCATTTGTTGCATATGAGCACACTCCTTTCCAAAAAGTAGCTGTATTATGTGTGGCGATGCTACCTCTGCCACCCCACCATTTCCAACCAATGCAAGCTTTGATATTTAAACCAAATTATCACTAAATAAAACATTCCACAGCTCAATTTGCACGTCTACGTTAAAGGTTGGTCAAAGTACAATTTTTAAAAAGCGTGGAAATGTGGCTTAATGATTCCAAGAGAGCATTCTAAGGTTTCTTTCCAGCTCATCAGGAATTACTTTACCTCGCACGAAAGAACACTATTGAAAGCCGGAAAATTAGATATACTTGAAAAACACCGTAAGTTTGCAGCTTAAATTGATTAAGTGGCTTGTTGGATTAACAATCTGCTGGAGAATCAGCTCATGGCAGGCAAAGGAGGAGAGGGGTGGAACGTAGATCTCTCTTGGTTCCCTCCAAGTTCAGAAGGTTGCTCCGCTGAGATTATTGTCGCTCAAAGGTTCTAGAGGGGGTTTCAAAAACAAATCAATTCCCCAGACGGGGGAATAAATCTCCAGCAGAATTTTTAACAATTGAATTTCTATTCCATGAGCACAAAGAGGAAATTATAATCTGCAAATACCTGTTCAAATATTGGAATGGTATCTTTAAACTAGCCAAAGCTTTGGAAACTTTTGCCGCTCTCCATTTCCCTTCTCTAATTTACACTACAAACTACTCACTCTCACTCCCAGCTACTGGGGGCAGCACTTTCCACACCCACGTCTCAAAGTGGGTTTAATGGCAGGGGGTGGGGGGGGGGGGGGGGCCATTGTGGCAGGAACGGAAGGATCAGTTTCCCGCGAGTGTAAACTGGTGGTGGGATTGTGCACTTCGACCTGTCATAATGGGTCACCATTCCCGCCAGAGGCGAGATGGGAGGCAGATGAAGGCCTGACTGGAATCGTACCCCCCTCCACCACCCCCAGCTCAATCGTCCGTGCCGCAAGCCAGCTAACCCTAACCACTCCAGAACATGGCAGGGCCAACGTGACTTGCTAATGTAAGACTTACCTGCAAGAAGCAAGAAGGCCTGGAGCATCTCATGGCGATCGGAAGGGAAGGTGAAGCCTCCAGCTTTTAACTTCAAAAGATACAGGAGATGGATCTTCTCCTTCAATGGTAGATAGGTTGATGTCATTTGCCCAGGTGTGATGGTGGCGCGTGAGCCATCCAGACCTGCCTGTCGCGCAAAATGTCTGGAATCATCCTGACTGCATAATTAGAACATAGAACATCGAACAGTACAGCACAGTACAGGCCCTTCAGCCCACGATGTTGTGCCGACCATTTATCCTAATCTAAGATCAACCTAACCTACACCCTTTCAATTTACTGCTGTCCATGTGTCTGTCTAAGAGTCGCTGAAATGTCCCTAATGACTCTGACTCCACCACCTCTGCTGGCAGTGCATTCCACACACCCATCATTCTCTGTGTAAAGAACCTACCTCTGACATCTCCCCTATACCTTCCTCCAATCACCTTAAAATGATGTCCCCTCGTGACAGCCATTTCCACCCTAGGGAAAAGTCTCTGGCTCTCCGCTCTATCCATGCCTCTCATCACCTTGTACACCTTTATCACGTCACCTCTCTGCCTTCTTCGCTCCAGTGAGAAAAGCCCTAGCTCCCTCAACCTTTCTTCATAAGACATGCCCTCCAGTCCAGGCAGCATCCTGGTAAATCTCCTCTGTACCCTCTCATGCCCCTCACAAAGCCATGCTGACTATCTTTAATCAAACTATGTTTTTCTAAATAATCATAAATCCTATCTCTCAGAATCCTTTCCAATATTTTGCTCACCACAGACGTAAGACCGATGGGTCTGTAATTTCCAGGGATTTCGCCTATTCCCATTCTTGAATAGGGGAACAACATTCGCCTCTCTCCAATAATCCAGTACTACTCCAGTGGAGAGTGAGGATGCAAAGATCATCGCCAATGGCGCAGCAATCTCCTCCCTCGCTTCCCATAGTAACCTTGGGTATATCCCATCAGGCCCAGGACTCTTATCTATCCTGATGCTTTTCAAAATTTCCAGCACATCCTCCTTCTTAATATCAACCTGTTTGAGTCCATTAACCTGGTTCACACTGTTCTCATGGGCAACAAGGTCCCCCTCTCTAGTGAATACTGAAGCAAAGTATTCATTTAGGGCCCCCCCCCATCTCTTCAGACTCCAGGCACAAGTTCCCTCCACTATCCCTGATCGTCCCTACTCTCACTCTGATCATCCTTATTTCTCACGTAACTGTAGAACGCCGTGGGGTTTTCCCTAATCCTTCCCGCCAGCGCTTTTTCATGCCCCCTTCTAGCTCTCCTCAGTCCATTTTTGAGTTCCTTCCTGGCTACCTTGTAACCCTCTAGAGCCGAGTCAGATCCTTGCTTCCTCAACCTTACGTAAGCTTCCTTCTTTCTCTTGACTAGAAGCTCCACTTCTCTTGTCATCCAAGGCTCCTTCACCTTACCACTCCTTCCTCGTCTCAGTGGGACAAAACTATCCAGCACTCGCAGCAAGTGCTCCTTAAACAACCCCCACATTACTGTTGTGCATTTACCCAAGAACAATTGTTCCCACTTTATGCTCCTCAGCTCCTGTCTAATAGCAGTATAATTTCCCCTCCCCCAATTATTAAAGTATTTAACCTGTTTCCATTCTTTGAGAAGTTCCATACCCCCTATTTTGCTTCTTGCATAATTTCTCCCTGGGCCACACACTTCTGTGGGTAGGCGTTTGAACAGGTAATTTGTCCTGAAGTCTCCACCGTTATCACTCTGAATGGGTGGCCAGGAGGAATGCAGGACCAGTACAGATATAAACATAGAAAATAGGAGCAGGAAGAGGCCATTCGGCCCTTTGAGCCTGCTGCACCATTCATGGTTGATCACCCAACTCTGTAAACCTGTTCCCGTTTTCTCTCCATATCCTTTGACCTTTTTTGCCCCAAGAAATATATCCAACTCCTTGAAAAAATGTGTTGGCTTCAACTATTTTCTGTGGTCATGAATTTTACAGGCTCGGGGCAGGACGGTGGCGCAGTGGTTAGCACTGCTGTCTCACGGCGCCGAGGACCCAGGTTCGATCCCGGCTCTGGGTCACTGCCCGTGTGGAATTTGCACATTCTCCCCGTGTTTGCGTAGGTTTCGCCCCCACAACCCAAAGATGTGCAGGCTAGGTGGATTGGCCACGCTGAATTGCCCCTTAATTGGAAAAAATGAATTGCATACTCTAAATTTAAAAAAAAATGAATTCCACAGGCTCACCAATCTCTGGGTGAGGAAATCTCTCCTCATTCCAGTCCTAAATGGTTTACCCCGTGTCCATAGACAGTGAACCCTAGTCCTGGTTACCCCCTCCATCGGGAACATCCTTCTTATATCTACCCTGTCTCATCCTGTGAGAATTTTACAGGTTTCTATGAGATCCCCCTCATTCATCTCAACTCCAGCGAATATAATCCTAACCGACTCAATCTCTCCTCATACGTCGGTCCTGCTATCGCTAGAATCAGTCTGGTAAACCTTTGCCGCACTCCCTCTAGAGCACGAATATCTTTCCTCAGTTACGGAGACCAAAACTGCGCACGATATTCCAGGTGTGGCCTCACTAAGGCCCTGTATAATTGCAGCAAGACACCCCTGCTCCTGTACTCGAATCCTCTTGCTATGAAGGCCAATATACCATTTCTTCTTTACAGCCTGTCGCACCTGCATGCTTACCTCCAGCGACTGATGTATGAGGACACCCAGGTCTCATTACACATTCCCCTCTCCTAAATTATTGCCATTCAGAGAGTAGTCTGCATTCCTGTTTTTGCTACCAAAGTGGATAACCTCGCATTTATACAAATTTATACTGCATCTGCCATTGGTTCGTTCTCAACTCACTCATCTTCAAAAATCTCCAGCAGGTTCATCAAACACGATAGCCGGGATTCTCCAATCCCGAGGCCAAGTTCGGACGCCGGCGTGAAAAGCAGCGCGAACCACTCCGGCATCAATGATCCTCGATTGTCAGGTATTCACCCCTTCCTTGGTGGCTAGGTCGGTGCTGGTGTGGTCTCCACTGCTCGGCCGGCGCGAGTCCCGCATGTGCGCTGCAGCCGGCACGAGTTCCGCATGTGCGCTACGGCCGGCGGGAGTCCGCGCAGGCGTGCTGCAGCCGGCACGAGTTCCGCATGTGCGCTACGGCCGGCGGGAGTCCGCGCAGGCGTGCTGCAGCCGGCACGAGTTCCGCATGCACGTGGGTTCCTGTCTCTGCACCGGCCCCCGGGCAATATGGCGGAGCCCTACAGGGACCCGGCGCGGAGGAACATAGGCCACCACGGAACCAGCCCGCCCGCCGATTGATAGTCCCCGATCACGGGCCTGGCCACCGTGGAGCCCCCCCCCCCCCCCCCCCGCAGCCCCCCTCCGGTCAGATCCCCCGCCCCCCCACCAGGACGGCCCCCGCAGACAGAACTTCCAGATCCCGCCGTGTGGAACCATACGTGACCCACACCGGAGGGACTCGGCCGAACTCGGCGGGCATAATCACCGGTGGGGGCGCTTTCAAAGGCCCCTGACCGGCGCGGCAGCGATCCCATGGGCGCCCAAGAATCGGCGCTGGAGAATCGGCGAGCTGGCGTTGGGGCAGCGTAGCACGATTCTCCCCCCGGGGATTCTCCGACCTGGCGCGGTGTTGGAGAATCCCGGCCGATATCTCATTCATAAATCCATGTCGACTATACCCAATCAGACCATGATTATCCATGTGTCCATTTATCACATCCTTTATAATAGATTCTAGCCTTTTCCACACTACTGATGTAAGGCAAATAGGTCTGTTCTCTGTTTTCTCTCTCCATCCCTTTATAATTAGTGCGGTGAAATTTGCTACCTTCAAATCATCAGGTGCAATAGGGTGAAGCTCCATTGCCTGAATCACCCCTCAATCATGTTGTGTTTTCAGATGATGTTTTCAGGCCTGGGAATAACAAGAACCATACCATTACTAAATCTGACTCTAGTACACCACTGACAGGTGAAAAATTCTCCGCTTTTCCCATTGCAAAGTCAGGCCATCAACTCCGCTACAACTACTCAATCCTTTGGGTTTTGTGATTTAGTTGGGCAAATTGAAATGGATCCTGCTCTTCCCCTCAGGCTGAGCATAAGAAGCATGTAACAAGAGCCAATTGGCTCTTCAAAGCCAGTTCCTTCAACTGGTGAGTGGGTGGATTCCACTCACTTATTCCACCTCCTGAGGGAAAGCTCTGGCAAATCCCTCGCCCAAAAGTAACTATTTAAAATGCCAGAATTCCCTGATCTACGTGAGGCCGGTTTCTTGGTGGCCTGAGGTGGCCTGCCATTGGCCAGTGGCGGGATCTCCTGGTCCCGCCTGTGGTATTATCATAAATGTAAGAACTGCAAGGGTTAATGAAGTGTCTAGAGTAGCCACTAGAGGGAGCTACAGTTACAAGTATATAATGCATTGATGCTAAGCCTTGTGGGAGAGTGTGTGCAGGAGTTAGCTAGAGTCAGTACAGATAGTGTGAGTAAGAGCAGATCATAGTTTATATCAGTAGAAAGATTAGTTGTAGATGAATGTAGTTTAAATGTTAATAATCAACTGTGCATTCTTTAAGAGTACGTGTTGAATCCAAATTAGTAATGTTAATAAATTTGTAGCTTTGTTCAAGTTCAAGCTATTTTGTGGTCATTGTGAACACTACGCTAACCATCCTGAATTTAGCAATGCAAAGAACTCCAGACCGCCATTGTCAATGGGATTTCCCATTGAGTCCACCCGACACCGCCGCGAAACCCGCGGCAGGGGTGTGGTGTCGGCGGGCCTGGAAGATCCTGCCGGCATGAACAGCCGGAGGATCTCGCTCAGAGTTGCCTCCCCACAATTCAACCTTCACTGGTCGGTTTCCATGGAAACCATCGAGGGAAGAGGGAAGTGTAGAAACGTGTTGCAGGTTCGACCTCATTGATGCTTGGAATCAGCCTTCAGACTGTGAGGTTTTCTCTTTCTCCACAATAGCGGCAAACCACTGAATACAATTTTTAAACAACTGTATATAAAAAAAATTTCCATGACATTGGAACAGCCTACTTATTAAAGAAGGGGCAAAATAGCCAAAGATGGGTAAGGGTGAACTCTGCACTGCGTTTTGTCATTGGCTTTTACACCCCAGGGTACGTTTTGGCACCTTGCTTCTGTAACTATATATTTAGTTGTTCTGAACCCTCTGGACTGACATTTATCTTTTATGATTTGTTGATGGCACATAAGTTAATTCAAACACATGGCCGAAATGGAATGTGCAGCTGTGAACTGTGGTCTTTCAGACTGGCTTAAGTGTTCATTAAAAAAGTACTGCTTCTCGTGTTTGTTCAATTTTTTTTTTGTCTGCGAACCGTTTCACTGACATAAAACTGAGCACGAGAAAAGCTGGACGCTGGCTCATGCCTTTTCTGTTTTCAAAAGAATACAATTTTAGGACCACGGGGTCAATGCGATATGGTTATGATTCAACAGGCAAAAGCGATAATCTACACGCCAAGTCAATATTTATCAATGACTTATTTTAGTTTGAATACGTTTCAGCCACTTGAAAAGCTTGTCTGGAGCGTGTCTGTAAAATATTTGGTAACGACGCCAGCAGCAATAAAGGAGCAGTCACGGCAATGATACAAAAACAGACTGGACTCTCGTCGTCCTCTGCTGAAAGTCCTGTGCGTCTTAGTTCCTAGGTGTTAGACAAAGAAGAATGCGATTGAAATCAGTAGCACCCATTACTCGGCCTATTTGTGTTTGATATAAGACCATAAGACCATAAGACATAGGAGCGGAAGTAAGGCCATTCGGCCCATCGAGTCCACTCCACCATTCAATCATGGCTGATTTCAACTCCATTTACCCGCTCTCTCTCCATAGCCCTTAATTCCTCGAGAAATCAAGAATTTATCAACTTCTGTCTTAAAGACACTCAACGTCCCGGCCTCCACCGCCCTCTGTGGCAATGAATTCCACAGACCCACCACTCTCTGGCTGAAGAAATTTCTCCTCATCTCTGTTCTAAAGTGACTCTCTTTTATTCTAAGGCTGTGCCCCCGGGTCCTAGTCTCCCCTGCTAATGGAAACAACTTCCCTACATCCACCCTATCTAAGCCATTCATTATTTCATAGAATTTACAGTGCAGAAGGAGGCCATTCGGCCCATCGAGTCCGCACCGGCTCTTGGGAAGAGCATCCCACCCAAGGTCAACACCTTCACCCTATCCCCATAACCCAGTAACCCCACCCAACACTAAGGGCAATTTTGGACACTAAGGGCAATTTATCATGGCCAATCCACCTAACCTGCACATCTTTGGACTGTGGGAGGGAACCGGAGCACCCGGAGGAAACCCACACACACACGGGGAGGATGTGCAGACTCCGCACAGACAGTGACCCAAGCCGGAATCAAACCTGGGACCCTGGAGCTGTGAAGCAATTGTGCTATCCACAATGCTACCGTGCTGCCCCTAATCTTGTAAGTTTATCTTGTAAGTTTCTATTAGATCTCCCCTCAACCTCCTAAACTCCAATGAATATAATCCCAGGATCCTCAGACGTTCATCGCATGGTATGGGCAGCACCAACAGCTGAAAGAGGTTCCAATATTTAAATTTCCTCTGAAAGACACACAAGTGATGCATCATTTATCTTCTTAATACCTCGGGGATTTATGGAAGGATTATGGTGGAGGACGCAGTGTCGGTAGAGGGGGTTAAGGCCAAGTGGGAGGAAGAGTTGGGGTTGCAATTGGAGGGTGGGGTGTAGTGCGAGGCTCTGCGGAGGGCGAATGCTATGTTGCCGTGTGCGAGGTTCGGGTTGATACAGTTGAAGGTTGTGCATAGGGCCTATTTGCCTAGGTCTAGGATGAGTAGGGTTTTTCAGGGGTGGAGGATAAGTATGAGCGATGTGGGAGTGGCTCGGTTAATAATGTGCACATGTTGTGGTCGTGTCCTAAGCTCGTGAGGTTCTGGGTCTCCTTCTTTAGCACCATGTCGGATATTCTGCAAATTGAACTGAAGCCCTGTCCCTTGGGAGCCATATTTGGGATGTCAGACCTGCCAGAGCTGCAGGCGGGGGCAGGGGCCGATGTTCTGGCCTTCGCCTCCCTGATTGCTCGAAGGCTGATGGGGTGGAGGTCAGCTTCTTCACCCAGTGTCTCAGAATGGCTGGGGGATCTGATGGAGTTTTTATACCTTGAGAAAGTCAAGTACACCATGAGAAGGGCAATTTACCGGAGATGGCAGCCATTTTGTACTTCAAAGAGTTGCCCACCGTTAGTTATTTGCTAGTTAGGAGGTAGGGGAAGGAGGGACTTGGGGGGATTTGTTGGGGTCTCTTTTTGGGTTGGGTAGGTTGGGAGGGTGGGGAGGGCGGTTTTGGGTTGTTTTTGTTTCCTTATACGTATAAAATTGAAAATGCTGAATAGAAATATCCTTCAAAACAATTTACCCTTATAATGCCAGTTATGAAATGGGCATTCTCAATTGCTGAACAAGAACTGAATTTCAATGTTGTTTGACGAGGGAGGTATCATGATTGGCAAAGTGATTTCTGGGCTGTTTGGAAATCAAATTTCAAGGGCGGATTCTCCCGTACCCGGTGGGGCGGGGGTCCCGGCAGGACGCAGTGGTGTGAACCACTTCGGCGTCGGGCCGCCCCAAAGGTGCGGAATCCTCCGCACCTTCAGGGGCTAAGCCCGCCCCGGAGTGGTTGGCGCCCCGCCAGCCGGTGGCATCATCCCAGCGCATGCGCAGAGTGAATCGCTTCCGCACCGGGAATGGCCGAGGACCACGGCCTCCGGTGCGGAACAATAGAGTGCCCCCACGGCACAGGCCCGCCCACGGATCGGTGGGCCCCAACCGCGGGCCAGGCCATCGTGGGGGGGCACCTCCCGGAGCCAGATCCCCCCGCAACCCACCAGGTACCCCGGAACCCGCCCGCCCCGCCAGGTCTCGCCGGTAAGGGACCTACTCTAATTTACGCCGGCGGGACTGGCAAAGAACGGGCGGGACTTTGGCCCATCGCGGGCCGGGGAATTAGGTCAGCCCCGGGGCCCATTGAGGCGCACCGGACCCCGCCATTCTCCGAGGCGGGCGGCGTGATTCACGCCGGGGCAATTTTTGGGGGGCGGGAGAATTAGGAGGATGGCGAGGGCGGGATTTAAGCTGACCCCCGGCCATTCTCCCTCCCGGCAGTGGGTCAGAGAATCCCGCCCCAAATGTTTGGCAGCATTCTTCAAATTTTTGGCAGCATTTGGGCTTGACTTTGACCACTGACTTTTCAGGGCAATTGGGAGTTAGAGTTTGCTTTGTCCTGCCCATTCTGCAGCAGCTCAATGGTGGTCCTATTTCAGAATCTTAAAAGGGGGCCCTGGACCTGGATGAGACGGTAAAGTTAGCCTCCTTTCTGGAAGTAGCGTTCCAGAGCCTTACCGCATTCCCGGCTGACCACGCGACCCCCTCGTGGACCCCTGACCCCAGGCCTGTGCCGCGCGGCCACCCACCCATCATGGGGGGCTACCTTGCTATTTCTGCGGCCAGTCCCAACACCCCCGGCAGCAGTGCCCGGCCCACAACGCGAATTGCAGCAGCTACGGGAGAAAAGGACATTTCGCCAAAGTCTGCCTGGCCAGGCCTAAGAACTCTAACTCACAGGCCCGATCCTCAGACTCACAGGCCCGCTGACCCCGCAGCGTGGCAGCGTGTCTGCCGACACCGCCCCCCTCATCAGCCTCATGCTATCAGTGGGAGCAGCCATCTTCCAGTCCTCACAGCACGTGCGACTCCATCTTGGCCATCCTCCCCCACGCGGGGCCGCCATCTTTTACGCCGCCACAGCACCTCCGACCATGCCGGCTACCCGCAACTCAGCGCGGTCACCCTGGACCAGTCGCGACCCAAGCACCTCTGGAGCTCCATGATGACTGTCCGGGTTAACAGGCACGAGAAGCCTTGCCTCTTCGACTCCAGGAGCACAGAGAGCTTCATTCACCCGGACATGGTAAGATGCTGCTCGCTCCCAATTGTCCCGGCGCACCAAACCATCTCCCTCACCTCTGGGTCGCACTCGGTGCAAATCCAAGGGTGCACTACCGCAACCTTAGCAATACAACCCTAGCCGAGTACGCAAACTTTAAATTATATGTGCTCCCAGACCTCTGCGCTCCTCTCCTATTGGGACTCGATTTCCAATGCAACCTCAGGAGCCTAACCCTGAAGTTCGGGGGGCCCCAGCCCCCACTCACCATATGCAGCCTCGCGACCCTAAAAGTCGACCCTTCCCTCACTCTTCGCAAACCTCACCGCCGACTGCAAACCCATCGCCACCAGAAGCAGGCGGTACAGCATACAGGACAGGACTTTTATCAGGTCCGAGGTCCAGCGTCTCTTGCAGGAAGGGGTCATAGAAGCCAGCAATAGCCCCTGGAGAGCTCAGGTGGTGGTCGTCAAGACCGGGGAAAAGTTCCGGATGGTTGTTGATTACAGCCAGACCATTAACCGGTTTGCGCAACTCGATGCATACCTCCTTCCCCGGATTGCAGACATGGTAAACCAGATCGCACACTACCGGGTGTTCTCCACGGTGGATCTGAAGCTGCATACCACCAGCTCCCAATCCGCCCGGAGGACCGCCACTATACGGCTTTTGAGGCAGACGGCCGCCTTTTCCACTTCCTCCAGGTCCCTTTTGGCGTTACGAACGGGGTTTCGGTGTTCCAAAGAACAATGGACCGAATGGTGGACCAGTACAGGCTGCGGGCCACATTTCCGTACTTGGACAACGTCACCATCTGCGGTCATGATCAGCAGGACCACAACGCCAACCTCCACCGATTTCTCCAAACCGCCTAAACCCTCAATCTCACCTACAACAAGGAGAAATGCGTTTTCCGCACGACCAGACTAGCCATCCTCGGCTACGTCGTGGAGAACGGGGTCCTAGGGCCCGACCCTGACTGTATGTGCCCCCTCCTGCAACTCCCTCTCCCTCGCTGTCCCAAGGCCCTGAAGAGGTGCCTCGGGTTCTTTTCGTATTATGCCCAGTGGGTCCCCAATTATGCGGACAAAGCCCGCCCACTAATCAAGGCCACCATCTTCCCACTGGCAACTGAGGCCCGTCAGGCCTTCAGCTGCATCAAGGCGGACATCGCCAAAGCCGCGATGCGCACGGTGGACGAGTCCGTCCTCTTCCAGGTGGAGAGCGACGCCTCAGAGGTCGCTCTCGCCGCTACCCTCAACCAAGCAGACAGACCGGTGGCGTTTTTCTCGCGCACCCTCACCACCTCTGAAATTCGACACTCCTCGATCGAAAAAGAAGCCCAAGCCATCGAGGAAGCCGTACGGCACTGGAGGCACTACCTCACTGGTAGGAGGTTTACCCTCGTCACCGACCAACGATCGGTAGCCTTCATGTTCGACAATACGCAGCGGGGCAAAATCAAGAACGATAAGATCTTGAGGTGGAGGATCGAACTCTCCACCTATAACTACGATATAGTATATCGTCCTGGGAAGCTCAACGATCCCCAGATGCCCTGGCCCGCGGCACATGCGCCAGCGCGCAAGATGACCGACTACGGGCTATCCACAATGACCTCTGCCACCCGGGGGTCACCCGGCTTATCCACTATATCAAGGTCCACAACCTGCCCTACTCCACCGAGGAGGTCAGAGCCATGACCAGGGACTGCCAGATCTGTGCGGAGTGTAAACCGCACTTCTATCGACCAGATAAGGCCCACCTGGTAAAGGCATCCCGGCCCTTTGAGCGCCTCAGTATCGATTTCAAAGGGCCCCTCCCCCCCAATAACCGCAATACATATTTCCTCAATATTATTGATGAGTTCTCCCGCTTCCCCTTTGCAATCCCTTACCCCGACATGACCACGTCCACCGTCATAGTGACTTCACCCTGTTTGGTTTCCCCAATTATGTCCACAGTGACCGGGGCTCGTCGTTCATGAGCGATGAACTGCGTCAGTACCTGCTCAGTAAGGGCATTGCCTCGAGCAGGACTACCAGTTATAACCCCAGGGGAAGCGGGCAGGTGGAGAGGGAGAACGCGACGGTCTGGAAGACCGTCCTACTGACCCTGCGGTCCAGGAATCTCCCAGTTTCTCACTGGCAGGAGGTCCTCCCCGATGCGCTCCACTCTATTAGGTCCCTACTTTGCACGGCCACAAACGAGACCCCTCATGACCACCTATTTGTTTTCCTTAGGAGATCCACCTCAGGGGCCTCGCTTCCGTCTTAGCTGACGACACCGGGGCCAGTCCTGCTCAGAAAACACGTCAGGTGCCATAAGGCCGATCCTCTGGTAGAGAGGGTCCAGTTCCTACTCTCAAACCCCCAGTACGCTTATATCGAACACCCCGATGGCCAACAAGATACGGTCTCCCTCCGGGACCTGGCGCCTGCCGGTTCCACCACCACCACCACCGCCCAACCTACAATGATCAGCACCCCCGCCCCTTTTTGGCTCCCACCCGCCATTCCCCCTTCACCGGTCCGCAGGAATGAAGCTCCAGAAGAGACGCTCCCGGAGTCCCGTCTGTACCCACACCGGCGCCCCCACTACCGATGCCAGCACGGATGAGCTCGACACCCTGGCCAGCACCGACGCCAGAGCTTCGGCGATCACAGCGCACAATCCATGCACCGGACCGGCTGAAGTTATGAACCCATCACCCACGCCGGACTTCATTTTTTTAACAGGGGGTGAATGTGGTGAATGTATTATACTAATAATCCACCATTGTATCAGTACCATGCTTTGCCTTTTTATTTGCATCTATGCTATGCTGTTGCCCTTGTGGGCTCCACCTATGGGCCATTGTATGGCATCATCCATAGGGGAACATGTTGGGGCACGTATGGGCTCCGCCCATGGCTCCTCCCCTTGAGGGGTGTATAAAGAGCAGTTGACCTGTAGGCGGCGCACAGTCTTGTGTCAGTCTCAGGCAGGCACTGTTCTAAGTTGATTAAAGCCACGGTTTACTTCTACTCTTGTCTCGAGTGAATTGGTGGTCGCATCAAACCCAAAACCTCTGATTCAGCAAGAGGTCGGTGACAGAGCTGTGCGACATATTGTGGAGGACCTGTGAATGAAGCCAAGGACAACTGCTGCCAACGGCAATGAAAGTGACAGCTGCCTTGAAATCTTTCATCTTATGTTCTTCCTGGGGTCAGCAGGTATATCAGTAACAAAAGTCAACCTACTATAGATCACTGCATAAACCAGGTCATGGACACATTCTTAGCAAGAGCAAGCTCGGATATCTCCCTCCCTGAGATAACAGGAAAGTGCCGCACTGACTGGCATGATTCGCTAAACCCCAGGGTGTCATTAATGATATGCTTACATATAAATCATCTGGATTTGAGTATAGGGAGAATGATTCACTCTTCACTCTTCATTTAAGTGAATCCCCAAAAAATGGGAAGTGTAGTTAAATTTGAAGGGAGCTGTACACTTCTGCGTTTCCACAATCTCACAATTCACATGGAGCTGCTGAAGATGCAAATATCTGAAGACCGGCCTGGTCTACATATATGTTTTTGGAACCTACCTCTTCATTCACCTGAGGAAGGAGCTGTGCTCCAAAAGCAAGTGAATCAAAACAAACTGTTGGACTTTAACCTGGTGTTGTAAGACTTCTTACTGTACTTCTTTTTAAAAGCAAAGCCTGTGTCTAACGTCGCTGGACTGGCAGGGCTGGCACCTATGGTGGCTGACCTCCGTGAATACTGCCCCACTATTGGCTTGCTTCAACATTTCCTTGGGTGCAGAGTGAAGATTTCCAGGGAGGCCAGAGCTGGGGGAGCAGATTGCCAAGTCCCAGTGTGTGGTTTACATGACAAAGATAATTCTACTCGATCCATCAATAACCCTGCTCCAAGCCTTCAGCACCATGTCAGTAGCTTGTTTTAAGGCAGCTCCACACTAAATCAATGCCAGGCTCTTGCTGCCTCTTCCAGTCTGAACTGTGGTGGCAGAGAAAGCAGCAGAACCTTTCCAGGACCACACACTGCCCTGTGTCGGAGCATCTCACTCTGCAAAGAACCCTGCACAGCCATCCACTCTGGAATACTGAGTCAGCAGCACACACAGCCCACAACTGAGCATCAGCAAGTGAAAGTGGAGAAAGGGAATCAGGAGGCAACAAGCCAGGTGGCGAGGTGGCCTCCATGCGCAGCTGAGACAAGGTCAAAACTCCCCAAACCAGGAGCCTAGCATTTAAAATAAAAAGATGCCTTCCACAGCGCCAGGGTCCCAGGTTCGATTCCCCGCTGGGTCACTGTCTGTGCCGAGTCTGCACGTTCTCCCCGTGTGTGCATGGGTTTCCTCCGGGTGCTCCGGTTTTCTCCCACAGTCCAAAGATGTGCAGGTTAGGTGGATTGGCCATGATCAATTGCCCTTAGTGTCCAAAATTGCCTTTAGTATTGGGTGGGGTTACTGGGTTATGGGGATAGGGTGGAGATGTGGGCTTGGGTAGGGTGCTCTTTCCAAGAGCCGGTGCAGACTCGATGGGCCGAATGGCCTCCTTCCGCACTGTAAATTCTATGATTCTATGAAGCTCGAAATGTAACTGAGTAGCTTCAGCCATATGGAGGGTTATTTGGCTGGTTTCGCCACCTGCTGCGTAAGGCAATGATCCTAGGCTTAAGGAAAACATGAAGGCAACCTCAGAAAGTAGGCCCACTGTCAACACGCCCCTTCAAGTTTGTTTGCTTAATCTCCTCTGTATACTCAAGTTGTATTGATCCTGGACTTCAGTATTTCATCTTTCTTGGACAAGTTAATCTGCTCAGCCTGCCTGAATAAAAGGAATTATTCAAGGAGGCTTCAGAAACATTACTGTGGAAATGTAGTCTGCCCACCATAGATCAGCAGGCCCATGACACTGTGCATTTCATGAAAGGTTTTGTCTGATGATTGTATCAGTTGCCTGTTGTGGGTGGCTCACTTTCATAAGAACATAAGAACATAAGAACTAGGAGCAGGAGTAGGCCATCTGGCCCCTCGAGCCTGCTCCGCCATTCAATGAGATCATGGCTGATCTTTCATTGGCTGCTGTTCATAGTGTTCCAGGACAAATCGACACACAATGGCCAGGAAAAGCAGGCCATTGATTGGCGGGGTGAGGCTAACAGGGTTTGAAAAGCAGTCCATTCAGCGTGAGGGGGGTGGGGGGAGGGTTTTGTGCAGGGAAGGTCATGTCATACAAACCTAATAGAATTCTTTGAGGAAGTGACAACGTTAATTGATGAGGGAAGGGCTGTAGATGTCATACACATGGACTTCAGTAAGGCGTTTGATAAAGTTTCCCTTGGCAGGTTGATGGAAAAAGTGAAGTCGTATGGGGTTCAGGGCGTACTAGCTAGATGGATAAAGAACTGGCTGGGCAACAGGAGGCAGAGAGTAGTGGTGGAAGGGGGTGTCTCAAAATGGAGAAAGGTGACTAGTGGTGTTCCACAGGGATCCGTGCTCGGACCACTGTTGTTTGTGATATACATAAATGATCTGGACGAAGGTATAGGTGGTCTGATTAGCAAGTTTGCAGATGATACTAAGATTGGTGGAGTTGCAGATAGCGAGGAGGATTGTCAGAGAATACAGCAAAATATAGATAGATTGGAGAGTTGGGCAGAGAAATGGCAGATGGAGTTCAATCCAGGCAAATACGAGGTGATGCATTTTGGAAGATCTAATTCAAGAGCGGACTATACGGTCAATGGAAGAGTCCTGGGGAAAATTGATGTACAGAGAGATCTGGGAGTTCAGGTCCATTGTACTCTGAAGGTGGCAACGCAGGTCGATAGAGTGGTCAAGAAGGCATACAGCATGCTTGCCTTCATCGGACGGGGTATTGGGTACAAGAGTCGGCATGTTACAGTTGTATCGGACTTTGGTTAGGCCACATTTGGAATACTGTGTGCAGTTCTGGTCGCCACGTTACCAGAAGGATGTGGGTGTTTTAGCGAGGGTGCAGAGGAGGTTCACCAGGATGTTGCCTGGTATGGAGGGTGCTAGCTATGAAGAAAGGTTGAGTAGATTAGGATTGTTTTCGTTGGAAAGACGGAGGTTGAGGGGGGACCTGATTGAGGTCTACAAAATTATGAGAGGTATGGACAGGGTGGATAGCAACAAGCTTTTTCCAAGAGTGGAGGTGTCAATTACAAGGGGTCACGATTTCAAGGTGAGAGGGGGAAAGTTTAAGGGAGATGTGCGTGGAAAGTTTTTTACGCAGAGGGTGGTGGGTGCCTGGAACGCTTTGCCAGCGGAGGTGGTAGAGGCGGGCACGATAGCATCATTTAAGATGCATCGAGACAAGTATATGAATGGGCGGGGAACAGAGGGAAGTAGATCCTTGGAAAATAGGCGACACGTTTAGATAAAGGATCTGGATCGGCGCAGGCTGGGAGGGCCGAAGGGCCTGTTCCTGTACTGTAATTTTCTTTGTTCTTTGTTCTAATAGGGTAGTACCCAACATTAACTGGGGTAGCCACAGTGTAAAAGGTTTAGAGGGAGCGGAATTCTTAAAATGCATCCAGGGGAACTTTTCAAGCCAGTGCGTAGAAGGACCCACAAGGGAGGGACGGTCCAGGAATTAATTTCAGCTAACGAAGCCGGGCAAGTGGTTGAAGTATCAAAGGGGCTGCATTTTGCAGACAGCGATCATAACTCAGTTAGATTCAAGATTGTTATGGAAAAGGCCAAGAGCGGACCTGAGGTCCAAGTTCTAAACTGGAGAAGACCAATTTTAATAAGATCAAATAAGATTTGGTCAGAATGGACTGGGACACTTTTAGGTAAATCTGTGACAAAACAGCATCCAAGAAGGAAATAGGGAGAGTACAGGGCCAACATGTTCCAACAAAGGAAAAGGGTGGGCGAGCAAATCTAGTGAATCATGGATATCGAGGGATATTCAGACTTGAATATGGAGTAAAAGGGAGGCTTATGGCAGATATCGCGGGCTCAAAACAGCAGGAAGCCCAAGAGGCATATAGAATGTGCAAAGGGAACTTAAAAAGGAAATTAGGCGAGCAAAAAGGGTACTGACACATAAAGTAAAGAAAAATCCCATGTTAAGTTAAAAGTACATTAAGGGTGAAAGGGTAGCTAGGAAAAGAAGAGGGCCCATTAAGGACCGTCAGTGGTAATTTGAGTGTGGAGCCGTGGGACAGAGGCAGGATTCTAAATGAATACTTTGTGTCAGTGTTCACTTGTGAAAGGGATGGTATGGGTATAGAAATCAGAGAGAAGGACTGTGATAACATTAAAGGGATTAACATATGATGTGTTGGGTGCTCTGGATCCGTGGAACACATACAGGCCACCAACACTTAAAATAGTACATCACTATTTTATTAAGTTAGAAACTGTTGAACATACTTTCACTGTGGGTTAACACGATGTTAGATTAAACTATGCCTGTCCGAACCAGTCTATGCACTCAGCACATGGTGAGGATCTGTGCTGTAAGCTGTAAGCTCTGTCCTTGTAGGAGGCTGCATCCCGAATGAGCGGGAACTCTGATGCCCCCTGTCTTTATAGTGAATGTGCTCTAACTGGTGATTGGCTGCGGTGTTGTGTGTGTTGATTGGTCTTGCTGTGTGTCCGTCAGTGTGTGTGTGTCTGCACCATGATATACTGGTGTATATTGTGACATCCCCCCTTTTATAAAAGAATGTATGAGTGTGGCAATAAATAATGTATGGTGAGAATGTTCCTAACTACGTGTGGGGTGTGAAGACATATTTACAGTACTACGTACATGAGAACTAAGCTATTTACATGGGAAGGTGCCTGGTGCAGAGAAGCAGTACGCAACACGAATAACGAGATCAACACTATATACAAACCAGGGAAACGATCAAACAAAGCAACAAAACAATTCAGAGAGTCTATAAGTCCGTAAAGCTCACAAATTAAGTCTCTGAGGTGGGCGACAAATTCTGGTTGACCGCCTCAAGGGTGGGTTGAGAGCCGCCAGTTCAGGAGCGGGCTGGACTGCGTCAGAGTCAGGGGAGGCAGAGTGACAGGGAGCTCTGCATAGTCCGTGGCAGGGTCAGCAGGAGGGCGAGGCGATAGTGGAGAATCACGTGGTGAATGTGAGACGAGACGAAGGGCACGTCGATTGCGGCGCAGAATAGAGCCATCCGGTAGACAAACCAGGAATGAGCGGGGGGCCACCTGCCGAAGGACGACAGCGGTTGCAGACCAGCCCCCATCCGGACGTTGTCATCTGGAGCCAGAGCAGGGAGATCAGCTGCACGGGAGTCATGAGCCGCCTTGTGCTGTGCACGGGACAGCTGCATCCGGCGAAGGACCGGAATGTGGACGAGGTCTGGGACATGGATGGACGGCACCGTCGTTCTCAGGGTGCGACCCATGAGTAACTGGGCTGGTGACAGGCCAGTGGACAGTGGGGCGGAGCGATAGGCCAGCAAGGCAAGGTGGAAATCGGACCCAGCATCGGCAGCCTTGCATAGGAGCCGTTTAGCGATATGTACTCCCTTCTCTGCTTTGCCGTTGGATTGTGGGTACAGGGGACTGGATGTCATATGGGCAAAATTGTACCGCCTGGCAAAGTTGGACCATTCCTGGCTGGCGAAGCAGGGGCCATTGTCCCACATAACCGTGAGCGGGATGCCGTGTCGAGCAAATGTTTCTTTACATGCACGAATGACTGCAGACGAGGTGATGTCGTGCAACCGTATCACCTCCGGGTAATTCGAAAAGTAGTCCACGATCAGGACATAGTCTCTACCCAGCGCATGGAACAGGTCGATGCCCACCTTGGTCCATGGTGACGTGACCAACCTATGGGGTTGCAGGGTCTCACGTGGTTGGGTCGGCTGGAAGCGCTGACAAGTGGGGCAGTTGAGCACTGTGTTGGCTATGTCCTCATTAATGCCGGGCCAGTACACTGCCTCTCGGGCCCATCGGCGGCACTTTTCCACGCCAAGGTGGCCCTCATGTAGTTGTTCCAGGATAATTTGGCGCATGCTATGTTGGATGACAATGCGGTCCAGTTTTAGAAGAACCCCGTCTACTACCGCCAGATCATCTCTGATATTATAGAACTGAGGGCATTGGCCCTTGAGCCACCCGTCCGTTAGGTGGCGCATGACACGCTGTAACAAGGGGTCAGCTGCCGTCTTGCGGCGAATTTGGACGAGGCGTTCATCCGAGGCAGGTAGATTGGTGGCCGCGAATGCCACATGGGCGTCAACCTGGCAGACAAATCCCGCTGGGTCACATGGAGTGTTGACTGCCCTGGAGAGAGCGTCAGCAATGATGAGGTCTTTGCCTGGGGTGTATACCAGCTGGAAGTCATATCGCCGGAGCTTGAGAAGAATACGCTGGAGGCGAGGTGTCATATCGTTCAAGTCTTTCTGTATTATATTGACCAGCGTGCGATGTTCGGTCTCGACGGTGAATTGAGGAAGTCCGTAGACGTAATCGTGAAACTTAACCACACCGGTCAGAAGGCCCAGGCACTCCTTTTCTATCTGAGCGTACCGCTGCTCCGTGGGGGTCATCGCACGTGACGCATATGCAACGGGGGCCTCATCATGTTGAAGGAGCACTGCCCCAATGCCGGATTGACTGACATCGGTTGAAATTTTGGTCTCCTTTACTGGATCAAAGAAAGCTAAGACCGGGGCCATGGTCAGTTTTGCTTTGAGTTCTCTCCATTCGCGCTCGTGGGCAGGGAGCCATTGGAAGTCTGTCGTCTTCCTGACCAGGTTGCTGAGAGCCGTGGTATGAGAGGCAAGGTTAGGGATAAATTTCCCCAAAAAACTTGACCGTGCCCAGAAATCGGAGGACCGCCTTCTTGTCCTCTGGTGTTTTCATAGCTGTGATGGCAGCTACCTTGTCCGCATCCGGCTGCACACCCAATTGGGAGATGTGGTTCCCGAGGAACTTGAGTTCTGTCTGACCAAAAGAACATTTGGCCCTGTTGAGGCGGAGGCCATGCTCATGTATACTTCTGAATACGCGCTGGAAGCGAATAACATGCTCCTGCGGGATGGTGGACCAAATGATTATGTCATCGACATAGACGCGAACACCTTCAATGCCTTCTATCATTTATGCAGATATAGGGCGAAATTCTCCCGAAACGGCGCGATGTCCGCCGACTGGCGCCCAAAACGGCGCCAATCAGACGGGCATTGCGCCGCCCCAAAGGTGCGGAATGCTCCACATCTTTGGGGGCCGAGCCCCAACATTGAGGGGCTAGGCCGATGCCGGAGGAATTTCCGCCCCGCCAGCTGGCGGAAACGGCCTTTGTTGCCCCGCCAGCTGGCGCGGAAATGACATGTCGGGGCGGCGCATGCGCGGGAGCGTCAGCGGCCGCTGACAGTTTCCCGCGCATGCGCAGTGGAGGGAGTCTCTTCCGCCTCCGCCATGGTGGAGACCGTGGCGGAGGCGGAAGGGAAAGAGTGCCCCCACGGCACAGGCCCGCCCGCGGATCGGTGGGCCCCGATCGTGGGCCAGGCCACCGTGGGGGCACCCCCCGGGGTCAGATCGCCCCGCGCCCGCCCCAGGACCCCGGAGCCCGCCCACACCGCCTTGTCCCGCCGGTAAATAGGTGCTTTAATTTACGCCGGCGGGACAGGCAATTTATCGGCGGGACTTCGGCCCATCCGGGCCGGAGAATCGAGCGGGGGGGCCCGCCAACCGGCGCGGCCCGATTCCCGCCCCCGCCGAATATCCGGTACCGGAGACTTCGGCAACCGGCGGGGGCGGGATTCACGGCAGCCCCCGGCGATTCTCCAACCCGGCGGGGGGTCGGAGAATGACGCCCGTGATCCCGAACGGCATCCTGTTGTAAAAATATCTGCCAAAGTGGGTATTAAATGTGCAAAGTTTCCTGCTGGATTTGTCGAGCTGGATTTGCCAGAATCCTTTTGAGGCGTTGAGTTTGGTAAAGAGCTTGGCACGAGCCATCTCGCATGTGAGCTCTTCGCGCTTGGGAATTGGATAGTGCTCTCTCATAATATTGCGATTTAGATCCTTGGGATCAATGCAAATTCTCAATTCGCCGGAAGGCTTTTTTTACACATACCATGGAACTGACCCAGTCGGTCGGCTCCGTGACTTTGGAAATCACTCCTTGGTTCTGGAGGTCCTGCAGCTGCTGCTTGAGGCGGTCCTTAAGGGTGCTGGGACCCTGCGAGGTGCGTGCACCACAGGCGTGGCATTCGGTTTTAATAAAATCTTGTAGGTGTACGGGAGCGTGCCCATGCCCTCGAAGACGTTGAGGTGCTGGTTGATAATGGCGTCGAGCTGCGCCCTGAAGTCGGTGTCTTGAAAGGCAGATGTGTCAGCAGGAGAGAGAGAGTGAACTCTCTGAACTAGGTTCAACAGCTTGCATGCCTGCGGCCAAGCAGGGAGGCTTTTGAGGACCCCACGATTTCAAAGGGAAGGATGGCTTTGCGTGACTTGTGCGTCACTTCGAGCTGACACGAGTCGCTGGCAGCAATGGCATTGCCATTGTAATCTAATAGCTGGCAGGCTGATAGGAGGATGGCTGGTTTGACACAAAGGCTTTGGAGGTCAGACCACGCAATGAGATTGGCAGAGGCACCAGTGTCCAGGCGGAACCGTATTTGGGACCGGTTGACCGTAAGGGTGGCACACCACTCATCGTCCGGATCGATGCTGTATACCGATAGAGGCTGGATTCTTTGCTTCGGGGACACCCTGTTTTTTGTAACGATACCGGTTCGAAAAGGTGCCTTCAGGTCCTCGGTGTCAATATCGGGTAGTAGGTCCACATCGGACTCGGTGACCGTGGGTTGAATGGCCTGGACATCCCTGCGAGGCTGGCCGGAGTGATACGAATTGGCAGGCTGGGTTGATCTGCAGAAAGCAGCATAGAGGCCAAGTTTGCCACATCTCAGGCATTGTCGGGATTTGGCAGGGCATTGCCGCTTTAAGTGGGCGGAACCACAGCTGCCGCACGTTGTAGCGTCAGTACGTTCGCTGCGCCACCACGCATGCGCAGTGCGGTCGTACGTGGTGCGCGCCTGCGCAGTCAGTGTGTGGTCGTCCTCTGTGATCGTCGGAGCCTCGGTGTTGACTCCGGTGGAGGCTCGGGCGTCTGTGACTCCGGGAGCGTGGCTTCGATCTCCTCTAGATGGCGCTGGTGGGGAAAATGGCTGACCTGGGAAGGGAGTGCCTGCGGGGGGCGTCAGTGGGTGGGGGGGTCCTAGATGGGGGCGGCGGAAGGACCGATCCTCCTGTAAAGGTGCTGCGGTGGAGGGGAAGGTGGGACTGGTGGCTGGAATGTTTGTGGAGTTCCGGCGGGCGCCAGGTCCTGTAGGGAGACCGTATCTTGTCGGCCGTCGGAGTACTGGGGGTTAGCATGGAGCAGATGGACCCTCGCGACCAACGGATCCGACTTGTGCGCCCGCACGTGTTTTTGGAGCAGGATGGGTCCGGGTGCTGCCAGCCAGGTCGGGAGCGAGGTCCCGGAGTCTTCCTAGGGAAGACCAGGAGACGTTCGTGAGGTGTCTGATTGGTGGTTGTACAAAGTAGTGACCGGATGGAGTGGAGGGCATTCGGGAGGACTTCTTGCCAGCGGGAGACTGGGAGGTTCCTGGACCGTAGGGCCAGTAGGACGGTCTTCCAGACCATTCCGTTCTCCCTCTCTACCTGTCCGTTACCCCAGGGGTTGTAACTGGTCGTCCAGCTCGAGGCGATGCCCTTGCTGAGCAGGAATTGACGCAGTTCGTCACTCATAAAGGAGGACCCCCTATCACTGTGTATGTAAGCGGGGAACCAGAACAGTGCAAAGATGCTATGGAGGGTCTTGATGACGGTGGTTGCAGTCATGTTGGGGCAGGGGATGGGGAATGGGATCCGAGAATACTCGTCAATCACTTTCAGGAAGTACGTGTTGCGGTCGGTGGAGGGGAGGGGGCCTTTGAAGTCCATGCTGAGGCGTTCAAAGGGACGGGAAGCCTTTATCAGGTGTGCTCTCTCTGGTCGGTAGAAGTGCGGTTTGCACTCCGCGCAGATTTGGCAGTCCCTGGTGGCAGTCCTGACCTCCTCGATGGAGTAGGTCAGGTTGCGGGTCATGACGAAACGGAAAAAGCGAGTGACCCCCGGGTGGCAGAGGTCCTCGTGGAGGGCTCGGAGACGGTCCACTTGTGCGGTGGCACATGTGCCGTGGGACAGGGCGTCAGGAGGCTCGTTTAGCTTCCTTGGACAATACAAGTTCGATCCTCCACCACAAGATCTTGTCGTTTTTTTTATCTTGCCCCGCTGTGCATTGTCGAACATGAAAGCAACCGACCCTTGGTCCGTGAGGAGAGTGAATCTCCTGCTGGCCAGGTAATGCTTCTAATGTCGCACAGCTTCTACTATGGTCTGGGCCTCCTTTTCGACTGAGGAGTGGTGGATTTCGGAAGCATGGAGGGAACGAGAGAAGAAGGTCACGGGTCTGCCCGCTTGGTTGAGGGTGGCCGCCAGAGCTACGTCGGAAGCATCGCTCTCGACCTGGAAGGGGAGGGACTCGTCGATGGCGTGCATCGTAGCATTTGCAATGTCTGCTTTGATGCGGCTGAAGCCCTGGCGGTCCTCTATCGACAGAGGAAAAACTGTGGATTGGACCAGGGGACGGGTCTTGTCCGCGTAGTTGGGGGCCCACTGGGCGTAGTAGCTAAAAAAGCCCAGGCAGCATTTCAGGGCCTTAGAGCAGTGAGGGAGGGGGAAATCCATAAGGGGTGCATGCGTTCAGGGTCGGGGCCTATAACTCCATTTCGCACTACGTAGCCGAGAATGGCTAGACGGTCGGTGCTAAACACGCATTTATCCTTATTGTATGTTAGGTTAAGGATTTTAGCGGTCTGGAGAAATTTTCGGAGGTTGGTGTCGTGGTCCTGCTGGTCGTGGCCGCAGATGGTGACATTATCGAGGTATGGGAATGTTGCCCGTAAACCGTACCGGTCAACCATTCGGTCCATCCCACGCTGGAAGACTGAGACCCCGTTAGTGACACCAAAGGGGACCCTTAAGAAGTGATAGAGCCGCCCGTCTGCCTCGAAGGCAGTGTATTTGCGGTCACTCGTGCGGATGGGGATAAGGTGGTAGGCGGACTTGAGATCCACCGTGGAGAAGACCTAATAATGTGCGATCCTGTTTACCAGGTCGGATATGTGGGGGAGAGGGTACGCGTCCAGCTGCGTAAACCTGTTGATGGTCTGACTGTAGTCGATGACCATCCTATGCTTCTCCCCGGTCTTTACCACCACTACTTGAGCTCTCCAGGGGCTGTTACTGGCTTCAATGACCCCTTCCCTCAGTAGCCTTTGGACCTCTGACCTAATAAAGATCTGGTCCTGGGCACTGTAGCGTCTGCTCCTGGTGGCGACGGGTTTGCAATCCGGGGTGAGGTTCGCAAACAGCGAAGGCCGGTCGACCTTAAGCGTCGCAAGGCCGCAGACAGTAAGGGGGGGGGGTATAGGGCCGCCGAATTGGAAGGTCAGACTTTGAAGGTTACACTGGAAGTCTAAACCCAGGAGTGTAGCCGCGCAGAGGTGGGGAAGGACGTAGAGACGGAAATTTTTGAACTCCCTTCCCTGGCCTGTGAGGTTTGCTAAACAAAACCCCTTTATCTCCACTGAGTGGGAACCGGAGGCCAGTGAGATTTTTTGATTAACGGGTGGATGAGGAGGGAACAGTGCCTTACCGTGTCAGGGTGTATGAAGTTCTCCGTGCTCCCAGAGTCAATTCGGCAGGACGTCTTGCACCCGTTGATGAAAACGGTCGCCGTAGCGGTTGAGAGTGTTCGAGGTCGAGATTGATCCAGAGTCACCGAGGCCAATCGCAGTAGTTGGGAATTCTGTTCAGGCAGTGTGTGGTCGGCCGAGCTGGGGTCCTGGGGGTTCATCCAAGATGGCGTCTTCCATATGTCGCACATGCCTGGGGGTGCACAAAATGGCGGCGCCCATCCCTCAGGCGTGGCGTCAGCGGAACAAGATGGCGGCGCCCGGGGTCCGCACGTGGCCCTGGGATATGGGGGTGGCGGTGACCGCTGGCCACATGGGGCCCGTGGAGAAGTTTGTGGTGGCGGTCCGGATTCGCCGCTGGAGACCGCGGCCACCGCCCGGGCCTGACATACCCCCATGAAATGGCCCTTTTTGCCGCATCCCTTGAAGGTGGATGCGCGGGCCGGGCAGCACTGGCGGGGGTGCTTGGCCTGCCTGCAAAACCCTTGGGGCTGCCAGGCCGCCTTGCAGCGCAGGCGTGTTGGGGAATGGGGGAAGTCTCGGGGTCGGCCGCTGCGGAGGTGTTCCACACTGCCCAGGGGGCTGCCGCGTGGTCGGGAACGTAGGCGCGGGCGTTCCTGGAGGCCACATCCAGGGAGCCTGCAAGAGCCCATGCCTCCCTGAGACCCAGGGTGTCCTTCTCTAACAGGCGCTGGCGCATTTGTGATGAAAGTATACCTGCCACGAAAGCGTCCCGGACTAGGAGTTCCGTGTGTTCGCTCGCCGAAACTTGCGGGCAGCCGCAGCTTCTTCCCAGCACCAGGAGTGTGCGGTAGAATTCCTCCAGCGATTCCCAGGGGTTTGTCGCCTTGTTGCAAGCAGGTGCCGGGCGTAGACCTGGTTTACCGGGTGAATATAGTGTCCTTTTAGCAGCTCGATTGCTGCATCGAAGTCTTCTGCTTCCTAGATGAGGGTGTAAATCTCCGGGCTCACCCTTGAGTGCAGGACGTGCAGTTTCTGCTCTCCCGTGGGTGCGTTTTCGGCCGTCTAGAGATATCCTTTAAAACACGCCAGCCAGTGCTTAAAGATCACCGCTGAGTTCGCCACGTGCTAAGTTGCAGACACTCCGGCTTGATTCGGAGCTCCATCCTTTCTTCTTAAAAACTAGCTTATTCAATTGATGCACGATCAATGACCACTAAAACGAGGTTGTAGTCCAACTGAAGGCTTTAATAAGCTAGATGTTTCCCCCAGCAGCTCAGGTACAGAATGAGGGCTGCTGGGGCGGCACGGGTTCTTGTACCCCACCTATCAGGGCGGAGCTGTTATACACTCTAGCCAATAGCAAGCATACAGGTTCTACCAATGGTACTTTAGCCTCTCAGGTACCGTAATACCTATAACACCACATGCAGTACGTTCGTCGACGTCGCCGTCCCTTCGTTTGGTGCGCACAAGCACGGGAGTCCGCGAAAAGCGTGCGAAATGGCCGCCCTCATCCAGGCTGAGGCCCTGGAGTTGCTCGATTGCTTGGACCCGTTCTGCCTCGTGGGGACCTTGCCGCGCGGTTTCAGCTGCTTGGATGTGGGAATACCGACTAGTGGCGTGTTCATGTAGCACGCAGGTCTCGATAGCGGTCGCTAGGGTGAGCTGCTTTACCTTGAGCTGTTGGCGTAGGGGGTCCGACTGAACACCAAAAACGATCTGGTCGCGTATCATGGAGTCGGAGGTGGGCCCGTAATTACAGGACTGCGCAAGAATGCGGAGGTGGGTGAGAAAGGACTGGAAAGGTTCATCCTTACCCTGCAAACGCTGTTGGAATACACAGTACTCGAAACTTTCATTCACCGCTATGTTGCAGTAAGTGTCAAACTTGAGGAGGACCGTCTTGAATTTTGATTTATCTTCATCATCAGCAAAGGTGAGAGAATTGAAAATGTGGATGGCATGTTCCCCGGCCGTGAATAGGAAGAGAGCGATCTTCTTGGTGTCCAAGGCATCTTCCCGGTCTGTGACTTCCAGGTAGAGCTGGAAGCGTTGTTTGAATATCTTCCAGTTGGCCCCTAGGTTACCGGTGATGCGGAGCGGCGGCGGCGGGCGGACGCTGTCCATTTTGCAGGATGACTGTATGCTGGTGGAAGGCAGATCACTTGCAGGTAGGTCTAAGAAGTTCTAACATCTCTCAACACCTGGTATCATGATGTGTTGGGTGCTCTGGATCCGTGGAACACATACAGGCCACCAAAACTTAAAATAGTGCAACACTATTTTATTAAGTTAGAAACTGTTGAACATACTTTCACTGTGGGTTAACACGATGTTAGATTAAACTAAAGACCTATGCCTGTCGTAACCAGTCTATGCACTCAGCACATGGTGAGGATCTGTGCTGTAAGCTCTGTCCTTGTAGGAGGCTGCATCCCGAATGAGCGGGAACTCTGATGCCCCCTGTCTTTACAGTGAGTGTTCTCTAACTGGTGATTGGCTGCGGTGTGTGTGTTGATTGGTCTTGCTGTGTGTTCATTAGTGTGTGTGCCTGCACCATGATATACTGGTGTATATTATGACAACATAGACAGACGGGAGGTTCTGTGTGGGCTGGCGATCGGGGTGGCCTGACTCAGACCGTCATTGCTGCAGTATATGGATTCAATCGCACGCTTCTGGTGCTACTTATGGGCTCCTACCTGCTCACACTGCCGACTGCTCACTGTGTCCTGTAAATGTTCAGAGAACCTCTGGTGATGTGGGAGCCCACCCAGGCCGCTCCTCATACCCCAGCGGCACCATTAAGGGGATGGCGTGGCCAAGCTGAATCAAGGGCCCACCTCAGAGGTGCTGCCCCACTGGAGAGTAAGCAGGGAATTAGCAGAGCTCACCCCGCTCAGGGCAGAGGCCTCATCAGTAACCCCCACCCCTCAGGATCACGAACTGTCTCCTCCTGGTGAGGCTGGCAGCACTGACTGCCGCTGCCACCTCCTCTCAGCCATTGTTCAGGTGGGCGAGCATGAGCCTGTGGCCTACTTTGGGGAAGAGGTCGTCCCTCTGCTCCTCACTGGTACCAAGCAATGGTTCCATCTCAGACCCTAAAATCGGCGGGGGGGGGGGGGGGGGGGGGGGGGCAGGTTTTTTCTGAACTATCTTCATGGCTGCAATGAGTTTGTGGCGGGTGGAGCACTTGAAACAGTTCCAGCTTGTCAGATTCTTTGGCGCTAATTCCAGCCACAGTGGTTACACCGTCCGCTGGGCCGGGAATTGTTCTCAATTCGCGCTGGACGAGTGCTGGCCCATTTGCATGTCCTGAATCATGGAACGAATATCCCTCCCAACGGAAATGTGGATCTCTCGCTATTCAGTCCCAGAGAGAACACTTTAGGGCAGGATTCTCCGTTTGGGAGACTTAGGGTGCAATCTTACGGCCATGCTGCATTCCTGGGATCTACCCGCTCACAATGCCTCATAGGATTCAATGCAATCTCGTTGTGGGGGGGGATCAGGTTTTGGCAAATCTGCATATTAGAGCGAGGCAGTAAGCTTTACTGTAATGTGCAGATTCCCGAGGTACCTGAGGCTTTGGGATTCAACCCCTTTGCATCAGAGACCTCAGGTGACAGCACTGATCCCCACAAACAGGACCAGATGGGATGGCACTCGTCTCCAAGGGGATCAGAGGCCCCCAGCTGCATGTCCTTTGGGCAGGGTGGTGCCCTGGCACTGCTGGTATCACCTGGGCACCTTGGCAGTGCCATCTGGGTGCCAGCCTGGCACAGCCAAAGTGTCCAGGTAGCATTGCCAGCTGGCATGGGAACTGCCAGGTTGGCACTGCCAAGCTGACATTTTTTGTGCATGCATGATTGGGCAGGGATGCCTGGTGTGGCGCTGGGCTGAGAGGTGGCAAATGGAGTTTAATGCAGAAAAGTGTGAGGTGATTCATTTTGGAAGGGATAACAGGAAGACAGAGTACTGGACTAATGGTAAGATTCTTGGCAGTGTGGATGAGCAGAGAGATCTTGGTGTCCATGTACATAGATCCCTGAAAGTTGCCACCCAGGTTGAGAGGGTTGTTAAGAAGGCATAAGGTGTGTTAGCTTTTATTGATAGAGGAATTGAGTTTCGGAGCCATGAGGTCATGTTGCAGCTGTACAGAACTCTGGTACGGCCGCATTTGGAGTATTGCGTGCAATTCTGGTCGCCGCATTATAGGAAGGATGTGGAATCATTGGAAAGGGTGCAGAGGGGATTTACCAGAATGTTGCCTGGTATGGAGGGAAGATCTTGGGCGAAATTCTCCGACCCCCCGCCGGGTCGGAGAATCGCCGGGGGCTGGCGTGAATCCCGCCCTCGCCGGTTGCCGAAGTCTCCGCCACCGGATATTCGGCGGGGGCGGGAATCGCGCCGCGCCGGTTGGCGGGCCCCCCCCCCGCTCGATTCTCCGGCCCGGATGGGCCGAAGTCCCGCCGCTAAAATGCCTGTCCCACCGGCGTAAATTAAATCACCGACCTTACCGGCGGGACAAGGCGGCGCGGGCGGGCTCCGGGGTGCTGGGGGGGGGCGCGGGGCGATCTGGCCCCGGGGGGTGCCCCCACGGTGGCCTGGCCCGCGATCGGGGCCCACCGATCCGCGGGCGGGCCTGTGCCGTGGGGGCACTCTTTCCCTTCTGCCTTCGCCACGGTCTCCACCATGGCGGAGGCAGAGGAGACTCCCTCCACTGTGCATGCGCGGGAATGCTGTCAGCGGCCGCTGACGCTCCCGCGCATGCGCCGCCCGGAGATGTCATTTCCGCGCCAGCTGACGGGGCACCAAAGGCCTTTTCCGCCAGCTGGCGGGGCGGAAATCCCTCCGGCGCCGGCCTAGCCCCTCAATGTTGGGGCTCGGCCCCCAAAGATGCGGAGCATTCCGCACCTTTGGGGTGGCGCGATGCCCGTCTGATTTGCGCCGTTTTGGGCACCAGTCGGCGGACATCGCGCCGTTACCGGAGAATTCCGCCCCTTATGAGGAAAGGCTGAGGGACTTGAGGCTGTTTTCGTTAAAGAGAAGAAGGTTAAGAGGTGACTTAATTGAGGCACACAAGATGATCAGAGGATTGGATAGGGTGGACAGTGAGAGCCTTTTTCCTCGGATGGTGATGTCTAGCACGAGGGGACATTGTTTTAAATTGAGGGGAAATAGATATAAGACAGATGTCAGAGGTAGGTTCTTTACTCAGAGAGTAGTAAGGGTGTGGAATGCCCTGCCTGCAACAGTAGTGGACTCGCCAACACGAAGGGCATTCAAATGGTCATTGGATAGACATATGGATGATAAGGGAATAGTGTACATAGAACATAGAACAATACAGCGCAGTACAGGCCCTTCGGCCCACGATGTTGCACCGAAACAAAAGACTTCTAATCTACACTATGCCATTATCATCCATATGTTTATCCAATAAACTTTTAAATGCCCTCAATGTTGGCGAGTTCACTACTGTAGCAGGTAGGGCATTCCACGGCCTCACTACTCTTTGCGTAAAGAACCTACCTCTGACCTCTGTCCTATATCTATTACCCCTCAGTTTAAAGTTATGTCCCCTCGTGCCAGCCATTTCCATCCGCGGGAGAAGGCTCTCACTGTCCACCCTATCCAACCCCCTGATCATTTTGTATGCCTCTATTAAGTCTCCTCTTAACCTTCTTCTCTCCAACGAAAACAACCTCAAGTCCATCAGCCTTTCCTCATAAGATTTTCCCTCCATACCAGGCAACATCCTGGTAAATCTCCTCTGCACCCGTTCCAAAGCCTCCACGTCCTTCCTATAATGCGGTGACCAGAACTGTACGCAATACTCCAAATGCGGCCGTACCAGAGTTCTGTACAGCTGCAACATGACCTCCCGACTCCGGAACTCAATCCCTCTACCAATAAAGGCCAACACTCCATAGGCCTTCTTCACAACCCTATCAACCTGGGTGGCAACTTTCAGGGATCTATGTACATGGACACCTAGATCCCTCTGCTCATCCACACTTTCAAGAACTTTACCATTAGCCAAATATTCCGCATTCCTGTTATTCCTTCCAAAGTGAATCACCTCACACTTCTCTACATTAAACTCCATTTGCCACCTCTCAGCCCAGCTCTGCAGCTTATCTATATCCCTCTGTAACCTGCTACATCCTTCCACACTATCTACAACACCACCGACTTTAGTATCGCCTGCAAATTTACTCACCCACCCTTCTGCGCGTTCCTCTAGGTCATTGATAAAAATGACAAACAGCAACGGCCCCAGAACAGATCCTTGTGGTACTACACTTGTGACTGTACTCCATTCTGAACATTTCCCATCAACCACCACCCGCTGTCTTCTTTCAGCTAGCCAATTTCTGATCCACATCTCTAAATCACCCTCAATCCCCAGCCTCCGTATTTTCTGCAATAGCCTACTGTGGGGAACCTTATCAAACGCTTTGCTGAAATCCATATACACCACATCAACTGCTCTACCCTCATCTACCTGTTCAGTCACCTTCTCAAAGAACTCAATAAGGTTTGTGAGGCATGACCTACCCTTCACAAAGCCATGCTGACTATCCCTGATCATATTATTCCTATCTAGATGATTATAAATCTTGTCTCTTATAATCCCCTCCAAGACTTTACCCACTACAGACGTGAGGCTCACCGGTCTATAGTTGCCGGGGTTGTCTCTGCTCTCCTTTTTGAACAAAGGGACCACATTTGCTGTCCTCCAGTCCTCTGGCACTATTCCTGTAGCCAATGATGACATAAAAATCAAAGCCAAAGGTCCAGCAATCTCTTCCCTGGCCTCCCAGAGAATCCTAGGATAAATCCCATCAGGTCCCGGGGACTTATCTATTTTCAGCCTGTCCAGAATTGCCAACACCTCTTCCCTACGTACCTCAATGCCATCTATTCTATTAGCCTGGGGCTCAGCATTCTCCTCCACAACATTATCTTTTTCCTGAGTGAATACTGACGAAAAATATTCATTTAGTATCTCGCCTATCTCTTCAGACTCCACACACAATTTCCCATCCCTGTCCTTGACTGGTCCTACTCTTTCCCTAGTCATTCGCTTATTCCTGACATACCTATAGAAAGCTTTTGGGTTTTCGTTGATCCTTCCTGCCAAATACTTCTCATGTCCCCTCCTTGCTCGTCTTAGCTCTCTCTTTAGATCCTTCCTCGCTACCTTGTAACTATCCATCGCCCCAACTGAAACTTCACACCTCATCTTCACATAGGCCTCCTTCTTCCTCTTAACAAGAGATTCCACTTCCTTGGTAAACCACGGTTCCCTCGCTCGACGCCTTCCTCCCTGCCTGACCGGTACATACTTATCAAGAACACGCAGTAGCTGATCCTTGAACAAGCCCCACTTATCCAGTGTGCCCAACACTTGCAGCCTACTTCTCCACCTTATCCCCCCCAAGTCACGTCTAATGGCATCATTATTGCCCTTCCCCCAGCTATAACTCTTGCCCTGCGGTGTATACTTATCCCTTTCCATCATTAACGTAAACGTCACCGAATTGTGGTCACTGTCCCCAAAGTGCTCTCCTACCTCCAAATCCAACACCTGGCCTGGTTCATTACCCAAAACCAAATCCAACGTGGCCTCGCCTCTTGTTGGCCTGTCAACATATTGTTTCAGGAAACCCTCCTGCACACACTGTACAAAAAACGACCCATCTATTGTACTCGAACTATATCTTTTCCAGTCAATATTTGGAAAGTTAAAGTCTCCCATAATAACTACCCTGTTACTTTCGCTCTTATCCAGAATCATCTTCGCCATCCTTTCCTCTACATCCCTAGAACTATTAGGAGGCCTATAAAAAACTCCCAACAGGGTGACCTCTCCTTTCCTGTTTCTAACTTCAGCCCATACTACCTCGGAAGAAGAGTCCCCATCTAGCATCCTCTCCGCCACCGTAATACTGCTCTTGACTAGCAGCGCCACACCTCCCCCTCTTTTGCCTCCTTCTCTGAGCTTACTAAAACACCTAAACCCCGGAACCTGCAACATCCATTCCTGTCCCTGCTCTATCCATGTCTCCGAAATGGCCACAACATCGAAGTCCCAGGTACCAACCCATGCTGCCAGTTCCCCTACCTTGTTTCGTATACTCCTGGCATTGAAGTAGACACACTTCAAACCACCTACCTGAACACTGGCCCCCTCCTGCGACGTCAAATCTGTGCTCCTGACCTCTATACTCTCATTCTCCCTTACCCTAAAACTACAATCCAGGTTCCCATGCCCCTGCTGCATTAGTTTAAACCCCCCCAAAGAGCACTAACAAATCTCCCCCCCAGGATATTTGTGCCCCTCAGGTTCAGATGTAGACCATCCTGTCTGTAGAGGTCCCACCTTCCCCAGAAAGAGCCCCAGTTATCCAGAAATCTGAATCCCTCCCACCTGCACCATCCCTGTAGCCATGTGTTTAAATGTTCTCTCTCCCTATTCCTCATCTCACTATCACGTGGCACGGGCAACAACCCAGAGATAACAACTCTGTTTGTTCTAGTTCTGAGCTTCCATCCTAGCTCCCTGAAAGCCTGCCTGACATCCATGTCCCCTTTCCTACCTATGTCGTTAGTGCCAATGTGGACCACGACTTGGGGCTGCTCCCCCTCCCCCCTAAGGACCCGGAAAACATGATCTGAGACATCACGTACCCTTGCACCTGGGAGGCAACATACCAAACGTGAGTCTCTCACACTCCCACAAAATCTCCTATCTGTGCCCCTGACTATAGAGTCCCCAATTACTAATGCTCTGCTCCTCTCCCCCCTTCCCTTCTGAGCAACAGGGACAGACTCCGTGCCAGAGGCCCATACCCCATGGCTTACCCCTGGTAAGTACCCCCCCCCACAAGTATCCAAAGCGGTATACTTGTTTCTCAGGGGAACGACCGCAGGGGATCCCTGCACTGACTGCTTTTTCCCAGTCCCTCTTACAGTTACCCACCTATCTCCAATCTTTGGTGTAACTAATTCCCTGAAGCTGCTATCTATGACCCCTTCTGCCTCCCGAATGATCCGAAGTTCTTCCAACTCCAGCTCCCTAACTCGGTCTTGGAGGAGCTGGAGATGGCAGCACTTCCTGCAGGTAAAATCAGCAGGGACACTAACTGCATCCCTCACCTCAAACATCCTGCAGGAGGAACATTGCACTCCCTTCCCTGCCATTCCTCTAACTTTCTACCAAGATCTGGCTAACAACTAAATTAAATTTTTTATAAAAAATAATAATATAATAAAATATGGTATGTGTAGATGGGCTTTAGAGTGGTTTCACAGGTCGGCGCCACATCGAGGGTCGAAGGGCCTGTGCTGCGCTGTAATGTTTTATGTTCTATGTTGGTGGGGGTAACAGGAGGGAGGGGGGGGGGGGAAGTGCTCCACCTGTGCCAACTTAACTGGCATCTACCTTTCTAACCTTACGTGTCCTAATGCTGCCTGTCGGTGGGTCCCCAGGTGGTGCATCAGAAGTGGAGGTGGCCCACTGCGTATCCCACCCTGTGACCTGGGTCCCTTTGGCGGCCGTCCTCTGGAACGACTGGGCCTGGA
This sequence comes from Scyliorhinus torazame, assembly GCF_047496885.1. Taxonomy (NCBI): domain Eukaryota; kingdom Metazoa; phylum Chordata; class Chondrichthyes; order Carcharhiniformes; family Scyliorhinidae; genus Scyliorhinus; species Scyliorhinus torazame. Next base: position 300,671,625 of record NC_092711.1, on the reverse strand, counting down.
AGTCTTCCAGATGTCACAGGTGGCTGGGTGCCACCCTGGACTGTCCAAAACCCATCAGATGTGCCAGGGACAGGTGGGAGGGGGGGGGATTCAGCGGGGCTGCAGTGTTCCTGCGGGTGTCACTGGCACAGGCCTCGTCACCTCCTTGGGGTGCCGATGGCCTCTGGACTACCCCTTGGGGCAGGGGTGAGGTCGGAGCGAGCTACAGGGGGTCTGCCATCACCTGGCACTGCCAGGCCTGGAGGCCTGCCCTCATGCCGACCAGAATCTCCATGCTCATGGCCATGGAGCACAGGCATGGCCACGTCCCTCTTGGACTGTACCACGTCCCTCTGGGAACGTGCCAGGTCCCACTGTGACTGGCTCAGGTCCAATGCTCTCAACGCCTGCAGCTATGGCTGGTTGTGATCGGGCCATACTCTGGAGCGCCGCAACAATGTCCATGTGGCCCTGGTACATGGCTGCCTGTGACAGGGCAGCCCTGTCCCGTGCCTCAGCCACTGCCCGCACAGAGTGCCCCAGGCCTTGGACATCCTGTCCCATGGCTGTGACCCTCGCATCCAAAGCCTCCACTGCGGACGCTTCCCATTCAGTATTGGCCTGGGTGGCAAGCGTTGTCAGCACCCCGCCCTGTCCTGCAGGTGGTTGGACTCCTCCAACTGCACCTGCAGGCACTGGATAGTTGCCTTCCTGTAATAATAATCTGTTTTCGTGTCACAAGTAGGCTTACATTAACACTGCAATGAAGTTACTGTGAAAATCCCCTAGTGGTCACACTCCAGCACCTGTTCAGTTACAGTGAGGGAGAATTCAGAATGTCCAATCCACCTAACCTGCACAACTTTGGACTGTGGGAGGAAACCGGAGCACCCGGAGGAAACCCACGCAGACACGGGGAGAACGTGCAGACTCCGCTCAGACAGTGAGCCAAGCTGGGAATCGAACCTGGGACCCTGGAGCTGTGAAGCAGCAGTGCTAACCGCTGTGCTACCGTGCCATCCTGTAGTCCCTGGCTCTTCCTCTCCATCTCCAGCATTGATGGGAACGCCCTTTCCAGCAGTGCGAGTGCCACCTGGACGGCCGCCAGTCTCTGGAGTCGGGTCGCCCTCTGGCTGTCCACCCCCTCGGGGGTTCCTACCTCCACCTGATGTACCGCAGCATGTGGTGCACACCAGAGAGTGTCCCAGGAGCCTCTTCACTAAAATGACCCACCAAGGTGAGCCCCCCTGGGATGGAGGGTGCTGGTGACAATGGTGACGAGAGGTCGGTGTCGATCCTGGACAGGTCTTCGGGGTGTTGCGAGTTTGCGGCTGGGGTCAGTCCCACCTCAACAGCAGGTGACCCTGCAAGACAAAAGACAAGAAGCGTGGTGGGATTGAGGATGGGCGTGGTGTGTGCAGGGGGCAGGGCTGGTGATTCATGCGCCATAGGGACATCGCAGTTCATCGGGGGCTCAATTGGTTGTCTCACGCTGACCTCCGGCTCTGCGACCGCCCGCCCTCCCATCCCAGCCATCTCCGCTCCACGGCGGTATGGACCCGCAGTCTGGCGGGCCCCCTCTGGTCTTCCACCGCTCCTGGCAGTTGTGACCTTCTCCTTGGGGGTCAGGTAATGCACAGTTTATGACACTCGGATGTGGACAGTACAGGGGGTCCGCGGTTAGTGGCCTGTGTGCGCAGGGCACTTGGCCATGGTGGGTGGTATGGGCCACATTGTGTAGTGCAGCGGGCTGCCGGCAAGTGGTGTTCGATCGACGTCAGGGGGGGTGGAGCCTGTGGGGTGTGGGGCGGGGTGGTACCAGGGGCACGGAGGTGGTGGCTCACCCTGGCTGGTCTGGGGGCTGCCCATTCTCATGTGGCACTGCCCACCCGTCCGTCTGTTCGGTGGTGACTCACCTGGGCCGCCTTGAAGAGTTTATGCAGCTTCTTCCGGCACTGCTGGCCGGTCCTCATGGTGGGGCCCACGGCACTCACCACCTCTGCCACATCCACCCAGGCCCGGTTGATCTCGGTGGGTGGCAGCCTCCTTCCCTCCCCGGGGAGGAGGGTGTTCCGCCTCTCCTCCGCAGCATCCAGCAGTATCTCCCGCTCTGCATCTGCGAACCACAGGGCCACTCTCCGTAGAGCCATTGTCTTGGCGGATATGAGAGTATGTGGGGAGTGGAGTGCTCAAAGTGGCTGCAGCTTGTCAGTCTCTCCACTGCCAATCCCGATCCCAGTGAATCCGACACAGGTGTTGGTCGGAATTGCACGAGTTCCACGTGGTGTGATTGCTAGCCCAGCTTGGCTCCGGCACTGGGGCCATCGGGACCAGGGAACACCCCCCCCCCCCCCCCCCCCCCCCATTCAGTTCCGGCATCGGCACTCAGTCTCTCAAACGATGAATCCGACCAAATGTTCACTGAATATGTCTGGGAGACTTGCTTTCCTTACGATGAACATAGCGTGACCGCCCCCTGCACATTTTGTGCCAGCACGCAGGAGCACTAGTTTTGCAAGGACCTACCACCCGAGTCAGGTGCTTAGATTTCATAGAATTTACAGTGCAGAAGGAGGCCATTCGGCCCATCGAGTCTGCACCGGCTCTTGGAAAGAGCACCCTACCCAAGCACACACCACCCTATCCCCATAACCCAGTAACCCCACTCAACCAACACTAAGGGCAATTTTGGACACTAAGGGCAATTTAGCATGGCCAATCCACCTAACCTGCACATCTTTGGACTGTGGGAGGAAACCGGAGCACCCGGAGGAAACCCACGCACACACGGGGAGAACGTGCAGACTCCGCACAGACAGTGACCCAGCCGGGAATCGAACCTGGGACCCTGGAGCTGTGAAGCAATTGCGCTAACCGCTATGCTACCGTGCTGCCCCGTGCTGGTTCCTTTAACCATACAAACTGACCAAATTGAGCATATTAGGATTGGGTGGTGAATGTAAGGCATGAGTGAGATGAGCAAAACATGTAGATAAGTGTGAGGTTATCCATTTTAGACGAAAAAATAATCAGGCAAATTATTACCTAAATGGAAAGCAGATTCAAAATGCATCTGGGCTGAGGGATCTGGGTGGCATGAATCGCAGAATGTCTGTACGCTGATACAAAATGTAATAAGAATGTCAATGGAATGTTAGCATTTATTGCAAAAGGACTGGAGTATAAAAGTAGAGAAGTGTTGTTGCAATTGTATAGGGTGTTGGTGAGACCACATCTGGAGTATTGTGTCCAGTTTTGGTCCCGTACCAGCCTCCCCGAACAGGTGCCGGAATGTGGCGACTAGGGGCTTTTCACAGTAACTTCATTGAAGCCCACTTGTGACAATAAGCGATTTTCATTTCATTTCCTTATTTGAGGAAGGATGTGGAGGGTCACCAGATTGATTCCAGGGATAAAAGATTTGATGTATGAGGAGAGATTAAACAGTTTGGGCTTATCATCGCTGGAGTTTAGAAAGATGAGCGGGGAACTGATCGAGGTACATAAAATACTAAAAGGGATTGATGAAGTAAACGTAGACCAAATGTTCCCCTTTGTGGGGCAATCTAGAACGAGAGGTCACAGATATAGGTTGAGAGGCGGTAGATTGAGATGAGGAGGAACTACTTCTCGCAGAGGGTGGTGAATTTGTGGAACTCGCTGCCCCACAGTGCGGTGGAGTCCGAATCATTAAATGGTTTCAAGAGGGGGATAGATATATTTCTGATACAAAACGGGTTAAAAGGACATGGGGAACAGTTGGGGAGGTGGATTTGAGACCAGGAAGAGATCAGCCATGGTCTGATTGAATGGCGGAGCAGGCTCGAAGGACTGAATTGCCTACTTCTGCTCCTAATTCTCGTGTTCCTAACAAATGAATGTTTTTATTGAGCACTTGTGCAATTGTGCATTCTGGGTCACTCGCTCTTTATGAGTAGTGTGCTAATCTTTCCCATTTCAAACAGTCGCCAAGGCCAACCAATTTCTCCCTTGTCAAGAAGCAATCCCGAAAAATGCTTGCTTCATTGTTTTATAATAATACACAATGCCAAGTTCCAGAGATTATTTATGTGATCTGCTCTCACTCAGCTTGATGTAAAAGTGTAAAGAAGAATAGAGAGATGTCAAGGATATTAAAAAGGCCCAGATATAGCTGTCTGGCAATGAGAAAAGGGCATTTGCAGATTTCTGGTTCAGCAAGAACAGTGTTACTGAGGTGTTTCAAAGAGGCTTTCACACAATCTGCCCTAAAGAAACTTCAGGGGCGGGTTTTTCCATTGGCCGATGCCGAAATGGCGAAACACGATTGGGCGGAGAATAGGTTCTGATATTCTCGGCAGGCGTCGATTTGACACCAAATCGCAATTCTCCGTCACCTCGACAGCGGTGTCAATGCATACAGTCAATACCGTTTGCACATCATTAGCGGGCCCCACCCGGTTTTCTCCGGGGCCTCCGCAATTCTCCGTACCGATGGGCCGAGTTCCTGACGGCGGGTTCACTCGTGCTTTTACAAATCGTGAAACCGGCGTTGTGGTCAATGAGGGAGAGAGAGAGGAGGTAGCACATGGAGAGGAGCAACTATGGGCTGCCGGGCCGGGTACTGGCTGAGGTGGGGGGGGCTGCCAGGGCCGGGAGGGGGGGAGGGGTTATGGGGGAAATAGGCTGAGCAGCCAGGGTGACACCCGCATGGGACAGGGGCAGTGCCCAGGCACAGACCTCCATTGCCGTGGCCATCATGCTGCACATCTCACTGACCGCTCAACGTGGCCCCTGGTTTTGCAGAGTGACACCGGCTGTATGGGTGCCCACCCCCCACACCCCCACATCAGGGGCGAGCGTCAGGGCCAGAGGCCCCCACGGTGCTGGCCACCGATGAAGCCGGGGGTGCAAGGATGGAGGTGTGGACACGTGGGGGCAGACCCCGTGGAGCTGGTTGGGCACCGGAGCACGCGTCATGCTAACATGTCGGCCTTTCACCCCCCTGCAGACAATGGATATTGGAATCCAACCAGCAATGGTGACCTTCCTGCTGGTCGCTGCAGCCTTGTGGGATGCCCAGAAGCTGCAGCAGCGGAGCGGAGAGCAGCAGTCCATGCAGCAGCAGAACAGGTAGCAGTCACCCAAGATGGAAAGCAAACAGGCCAAGGAGGGGGAGGTGCCAAGGAGGAGCCGCATGAGGCCTCGTGTGTATCGGCACTGCCTGTCATTCGAGGACCTGTCGGACCGGGTATGCCGTCAAAGACTCCGACTGAGCAGGGGAACAGTGCGACATTTCTGCCAGATAATGGCACGCCTGGCACCGCAGGGGTAAGGGGGACGACACACCTGGCACCACAGGGGTAAGGGGGACGACACACTTGGCACCACAGGGGTAAGGGGGACGACACACCTGGCACCACAGGGGTAAGGGGGACGACACACCTGGCACCACAGGGGTAAGGGGGACGACACTTGCTCCCGGTGACCGTCAAGGTGACGGTCGCCATGAACCTTTCCCTGACGGGGTCCTTCCTGGTGCCGAGTGGGGGCCTGTCCGGGATCACACAGACCTAGGTGCATAGGTGCATCTGCGCTGGCACAGAGGCCCGATATGCCCAGGTGGATCAATACATCCATTTCAATGTGGGCCAAGTCCACAAGGATGCCGGGCAGCGGGTTTCGCCACCATCGCCGGGGTGCCCCGGGTCCCGGGGATTGATGGGATGCATGTCCCCCTACAGGCACCTGGAGATAACAGGCTGCTGTACACAAACTGAAAGAGTTTCCACTTGATCAACGTGTAGCTGATATGTGTCCGTGAGATGCATATCATTCACACCTGCGCCCGATACCTGGGCAGTGTGCACGATGCTTTCATCCTGGCACTCTCGATGATTCATGACCGCAGGCTGGGGGGAAGTGGGGGTGGGCGAGTGGGTGGGGGTGGTATAGAGGGAGGGTGGTGTGGGGTGAGGGTGGCGAGGGGGTGAGGGTGGTGCGGGTTGAGGGTGGTGTAGGGTGAGGATGGTGTGGGGTGTGATGTAAGGTGAGTGTGTTGTGGGGGTGAGGGTGGTTTTTTTGGGGGGGGGGGGTTTGACACACGTGTCATGGGGAACAGCAACTAAGCAGGGTCTCATTTCCTTGCCCGTGGCTGAACTCCACCTCAGTGACCTCCCTTTCCTCCGGACCTCTGATCACGTCCAGGGCTCTCTGCTCTGTCATGGTGAGGGGCCGCGTGGTCCTCCTCCTGACTTCCCCCCTCCCGGTCTCTTCCTGTGGTGGGGGGAACAGACCACTGTGTTAGACAGTCCGACACATGCAGGGGGGGTGGGTAACTGGTGGCCTCAATGGCCAGGGCACCCAGCCATGGCACCAGTCTGGTGCTGCATGTGGTGCAGGGTGGGGGTTCGTCCGCTCTCCAGGTGAAGAGGGGGTATGGGTGTGGGGGAGGGGGATTGTTGCCCATGGTGTTGATGGCCTCTGCCACCTGCGCCCAGGGCAGGGGTACAGGGTCATCCACCTCTCCTCCACCACGTTCAAGAGGGTCTCCAATCATCATCAGTAAATCTCGGGGATGCTCTCCTTGCTGTCATCTTGTTGGCCGGGGTGTTGTGTGTGGGGAGTGAAATGTGTTTATGCAGCTTGTCAGCCTCCTGAGTGTCAATCGCGAAACATAGGAGCAGAATTAGGCCACTCGGCCCATCGAGTCTGCTCTGCCATTCAATCATGACTGATATTTTTCTCATCCCTATTCTCCTGCCTTCTCCCCATAACCCCGATCCCCTTATTGATCAAGAACCTATCAATCTCTGTCTTAAAAACACTCAGTGATTTGGCCTCCACAGCCTTCTGCAGCAAAGAGCTCCACAGATTCACCACCCTCTGGCTGAAGAAATTCCTCCTCATCCGTGTTTTAAAGGATCATCCCTTTAGTCTGAGATTGTGTCCTCTGCTTCTAGTTTTTCCTACACGTGGAAACAGCCTCTCCACATCCACTGTATCCAGGCCACGCAGTATCCTGTAAGTTTCAAGAAGATCCCCTCTCAGCCTTCTAAACTCCAACGAGTACAGACCCAGAGTCCTCAACCATTCCTCATACGACAAGCTCTTTATTCCAGGAATCATTCTTGTGAAACTCCTCTGGACCCTTTCCAAGGCCACACATCCTTCCTTCGACACGGGGCCCGGAACTGCTCACAATACTCCAAATGGGGTCTGACCAGAGCCTTATACAGCCTCGGTCTTGTATTCTAGCCCTCTCGACATGAATGCTAACATTGTATTTACCTTCCTAACTGCCGACTGAACCTGTACGTTAACCTTAAGAGAATCATGAACAAGGACTCCCAAGTCCCTTTGTGCTTCTGATTTCCTAAGCATTTCCCATTTAGAAAATAGTCTATGCCTCTATTTCTCTTTACAAAGTGCATAACCTCACACTTTTCCACATTGTATTCCATCTGCCACTTCTTTGCCCACTCTCCTAGCCTGTCCAAGTCCTTCTGCAGCCCGCCTGCTTCCTCAATACTATCTGTCCCTCTTCAGATCTTTGTATCATCTGCAAACTTAGCAACAGTGCCTCCAGTTGCTGCTTCCAGATCATTAATGTATATTGTGAAAAGTGGTCCCAGCACCGACCCCTGAGGTACTAGTCACCGGCTGGCATCCTGAAAAAGACCCCTTTACCCCACTCTCTGCCTTCTGCCAGTCAGCCAATCCTCTATCCATGCCCGGACCTTACCCTTAACACCATGGGCTCTTAACTTATTTAACAGTCTCCTATGCGGCACCTTGTCAAAGGCCTTCTGGAAATCTAAATAAATCACGTCCACTGGTTCTCCTCAAAGAACTCTAACAGATTTGTCAGACATGACTTCCCCTTGACAAAGCCGTGCTGACTCAGTCCTATTTTATCATGGACTTCCAAGTACTCCGTGATCTCATCTTTAATAATGGACTCTAAAATCTTACCAATGACCAAAGTCAGGCTAACCGGCTTATAATGTCCCGTCTTCTTCCTGTCTCCCTTCTTAAATAGTTGTGTTACATTCGCCTTTCCAATCCTCTGGGACCACTGCTTCCAGTGATTCCTGAAAGATCACCACCAATGCCTCCACAATCTCCTCAGCTGTCTCTTTCAGAACCCTGGGGTGTAGTCCATCTGGTCCAGGTGATTTATCCACGTTCAGACCTTTCAGTATCACAATCGATTGTGTTCCACATGGTGCACCCGGTGCTAGCCCCTTAATAATAGCGGATTCGGTCGATGGTGCGGTGCCAGTTTTGCTGTTGTGACATCACTCAGAAATGGAGAATCCCGCCTCAGTACTTCAATATTTATGTTTTTTTCCAAGCTTAATAATTTTAAAATCCACAGATTTATTAAAGAGCTGCCCAATACATTGGTGGCCCAGGGCAGCCTTTATATTTGCAATCCCAATGATGCATCAGCACCAATAGAATTTAAAAAATAAATTTAGAGTACCCAATTCATCTTTTTTTTTTCAATTAAGGGGTAATTCAGCGTGGCCAATCCACCTACCCTGCACATATTTTGGGTTGTGGGGGCGAAACCCACACAAACACGGGGAGAGTGTGCAAACTCCACACGGACAGTGATCGAGAGCCAGGATCGAACCCGGGACCTCGGCGCCGTGAGGCATCAGGGCTAACCCACTGCGCCGCCATGCTGCCCTAGCACCAATAGATTGAGAGGGTATATTTAATATTCCTGCATTGCCGGCATTCCCAAAATTCAGCACTGAATCGTGAGTTCTTCATTGGCACGCCTGCCCTGCATGAAATGAATGGGCCTCTAAATCTATCAATAAGTAGCTGATCAATGACTACAAACGTCACAATATGCCATCAATGATTACCTCCCTGTGTGTAGTCATGGTGTGCTCAGCCTTAAAGAGTCAGAACACAGATGTGATGAGGCATGGGGAGCAACCAGGGTTATTATAAATGCTATTGGTGTTTTATCCGGGACAGATTGAGGACACCTTGAATTACAGCAAAAGTGTCTAAAATAATTATCTGCTGCATGCTTTGCAACTTTTCAACATAAAGAGAACATGAAGGAGAAGACGGCCAAACCATAATTAAAACCAGGCAAAACAGGTGCCAGATACTGATTAAGAAGATGTTGCTACAGAGACAATACTGCAGCCAACAAAATGTTCATCCAAGAGACATTCAACTAAGTGCTTGAGCTGACCCCAAATAAAACCAGGCTGCCCTGGTAATGAGAAATCAGCTTCCAGCATCTTCTGAGTCATTGTTTTCTATACTTTTTCCAGCAAAGGTTATTTGGCTGCTGATGGAGAGAGAGGAGGTGGGCACAGAGAGGTGTGGCTGAGGGCTGCCGGTCCTGTGTAACCATACCCACTTCTGTGGCCTCATCGACCTGCTAGGTCACCTCAGTTTCTAGTGCCGGCTTGGAGGATGGAACTGAGATTGTCAGTTTCACCGCTTCTTGGCCTGCTGGAGCATCGGTGGCTTGCTCTTCATATCTGGAGATGACTATGCTTTCTGGCTCAGCTGATCCAGGTACTGCATGTTCTTGCTCAAACGCACAAATGTGCGAGTGGTCTGTGGAGATGCATAATGAGATAGTCGTCCTCAGTCAGTGTCAGAGATGCCTACTATTGCAATCTCCACGACGCTGTAATCAGCATCTTCGTCTATATCCTCCCATTCGTCATCGGTGTCATCGATGGCCTGGGAGTAAATTAATGGAGTCATTTCAAGGAGTTGTAACGGGTCACCACAAACCTCCGAGGCCAGTTTTTCCAAGATTGGGCCGACTTCTTGCGTCTTGGTTCAATCAATAGCTGATCTTCGGTTGTATCAGCACCTACGTGCGCCATCTCCAAACTCCCGCTCTCTACAGAGTCCAACGCGGTCTGGGCGTCCCCCGTGACCACATCGTCATTGCTCGCAGACCCACGGAGCCGTGCTGCTGGAGCCTCAACTGTGCTGCTGGAGAAGAGGAGTACAATCAGCTCATAGTGTTCGTCATCCGGCTCAGGGTGATGCAGGGCGCTGATCCCGAGGGTGGAGGACACAGAGCATTCGGCCATAGCCATCTCAGACCATGCCCCGCACTGGGTGGAGCTCGAGCTAGGGGAGGAGAGGGACCAGCGCCCGCTGTGGCGCCTGGAGATGGGTTTGCTGGCGGATGAGGTGAGCGGGTGGATCCGGGGGTGCATTGAAAGATATCTAGAGGTGAACGATAATGGGGAGGTGCAGGTAGGGGTGGTCTGGGAGGCGCTGAAGGCGGTGATTAGGGGAGAGCTAATCTCCACTCGGGCCCACAGGGAGGGGAAGGAGAGGAGAGAGAGGGAGAGGTTGGTGGGGGAGATTTTAAGGGTAGATAGGAGGGACTACTCAAGGAGCGACGATGCCTCCAGGCCGAGTTCGACCTGTTGACTACCAAGAAGGCGGAGGTGCAGTGGCGGAAGGCGCAAGGGGCGGTGTATGAATACAGGGAGAAGGCTAACCGGATGCTGGCACACCAGCTTCGGAAGTGGGAGGTGGTGAGGGAGGTTGGGGGCAGGTGGCGGGGCTTGGGGCACCGGTAGGGCTGGAGGAGCTGACTAAGGGGTTGGGGAGTATGCAGGAGGGGAAGGCACTGGGGCCAGATGGGTTCCCGGTGGAATTTTACAGGAAATATATGGACCTGTTGGGCCCACTACTAGTGAGGGCTTTCAATGAGGCGAGGGAGGGGGGGATCCTACCCCCGACGATGTCCACGGCGTTGATTTTGCTGATCCTGAAGTGGGACAAGGACCCTTTACAGTGTGGGTCGTATAGGCCAATCTCTCTCCTCAACGTGGATGCGAAGCTGTTAGCGAAGGTGTTGGCTACCAGAATTGAGGACTGTGTCCCAGGAGTGATCCACGAGGACCAGACGGGTTTCGTGAAGGGAAGGCAGCTAAACACCAATGTGCGGAGGTTCCTAAATGTAATCATGATCTGCAGTGGAGGGGGAAGCGGAGATAGTGGCGGCTATGGATGCAGAGAAGCCCTTCGATAGGGTGGAGTGGGGGTACCTGTGGGAAGTGTTGATGAGGTTCAGGTTCGGGGAGGGGATCGTTAGTTGGGTTAGGTTACTGTACGAAGCCCCGGTGGCGAGTGTGGCCACAAATCGGAGGAGGTCGGAATACTTTTGGCTGTACCGGGGGACAAGGCAGGGGTGCCCCCATCCCCCCTGTTATTTGCGTTGGCAATTGAACCTTTGGCGATGGCTTTGAGGGAGTCCAGGAACTGGAGGGGGCTGGTGTGGGGGGGAAGGAACACCGGGTATCGCTGTATGCAGACGACCTGTTGCTGTATGTGGCGGACCCGGTTGGGGGGGGGGGATGCCGGAGGTAATTCGGATCCTCAGGGAGTTTGGAGACTTTTCCGGGTATAAGCTCAACATGGGGAAGAGTGAGCTTTTTGTGATACCCAGGGGACTAGGGAATGGGAATAGACGAGCTTCCACTGAAGAGGTCGGAAAGGAGTTTTCGATACCTAGGGATCCAGGTGGCCGGGAGCTGGGGGGCCCTACACAAGCTCAACTTGACGAGGCTGGTGGAGCAGATGGAGGAGGAGTTTAAAAGGTGGAATATGCTGCCACTCTCCCTGGCGGGTAGGGTACAGTCAGTGAAGATGATGGTGCTCCCGAGGTTCCTTTTTATATTCCAGTGCCTCCCCATCCTGATCCCCAAGGCCTTTTTTAAGTGGGTCAGCAGGAGCATCATGTATGGGCGAAAAAGACCCCGAGGGTGAGACGGGTGTTTCTGGAGCGGAGTAGGGACAGAGGGGGGCTAGGGTTGCCTAATCTGTATGGGTACTACTGGGCTGCCAGTGTGGCAATGATATGCAAGTGGGTAATGGAGGGGGAGGGGGCAGCGTGGAAGAGGCTGGAGATGGCGTCCTGTGTGGGCACGAGCCTGAGAGCGATGGTAACAGCACCGCTGCCGCTCTCGCCGACAAGATACACCACGAGTCCAGTGATGGCGGCGACCCTCAAATTTTGGGGGCAGTGGAGACACCACAGAGGGGAAGAAGAGGCTTCGTTGTGGTCCCCGATCCAAGATTACCATCGGTTTGTCCCGGGAGAATGGATGAGGGGTTCCTGAGCTGGCACAGGGCAGGAATTAGAAGGATGGGGGACCTGTTTATAGATGGGACGTTTCCGAGCCTTGGGGCATTGAAGGAAAAATTCCGGCTCCCCCCTGGAAATGCCTTCAGGTACATGCAGGTAAGGGCGTTTATAAGGCGGCAGGTGAGGGAATTTCCGCTGCTGCCAGCAGGTAGGATCCAGGATAGGGTGCTCTCGGGGGTGTGGGTTGGAGAAGGCAAGGTCTCAGCGATCTACCAGGAGATGCAGGAGGAGGAGGAGGCCTCGGTGGAGGAGCTGAAAGGTAAATGGGAGGAGAAGCTGGGGGAGGAGCTAGACGAGGGTACGTGGGTGGACGCCCTGGGTAGGGTAAATTCTTCCTCCTCTTGTGCCAGGCTTAGCCTGATACAATTTAAGGTTCTGCACAGGGCGCACTTGACTGGGGCAAGGCTGAGTCGGTTTTTTGGAGTGGAGGACAGGTGTGTGAGGTGTTTGGGGAGCCAAGCAAATCATGTCCACATGTTCTGGGCGTGCCCAGCGCTGGATGGGTTCTGGAGGGGCGTTGCGAGGACGGTGTCTAAGGTGTCTTAACCCGGGTTAAGCCGAGTTGGGGGCTCGCACTATTTGGGGTAGTGCAGGAGGCGAAAGAGGCCGGTATTCTGGCCTTTGCGTCCCTGGTAGCCCGGCGGAGGATTCTGCTACAGTGGAAGGATGCGAGGCCCCCAAGCGTGGAAGCCCGGATCAGCGACATGGCAGGGTTCATTAAATTGGAGAGGGTAAAATTTGCCTTAAGAGGATCTGTGCAAGGGTTCTTCAGGTGGTGGCAACCGTTCCTAGACTTTCTAGCAGAGCGTTAGGAGGTGGTCAGCAGCAGCAGCAACCTGGGTGGGGGGGGGGGGTTATTTGTGTTGACGACTGTGTTCATTATCGTTTAATGGTGAGCTTGTATATTGGGGGAATACTTAACATAGCTATAAGACGTTTATTTATGTGTTCTTTGTTTTTTCTTATTTCTGTAAGGGGGGGGTTTGTTGAAAATATGTGAAAAATGTGAATAAAAATATTTTTTTTAAAAAGCCATGACGAATGAAAGCATCATTCAACATTACCTTCGATTTGAGTACAGACGTAAAGGTTTTTGGAAAAGTTCTTATTATCTTGATTCTTCGTTGCGATTTCGTTTTCATCTTTGTTTCCCAGAGTTTACTGGTTTCTCGCTGCGATGAGATCGATGAAAAGCTGTTCTTCAGAGTTTATCTCATCTACTGCATACACCATTCGTGCATGGTTCATGGTGGAACACGCAAAACAATGGGTGGGATTCTCCGATTGCCGACGCCGAAATCGCATTCGGCGATTGGCTGGAGAATCCCTTTTGATGCCGAAATCAGGGGCGTCGCTGTTTTTCAGGTGCTCCGCCCCCTCCAAAACGGTGCCGTCGGGGAGCACGCCGCACGCTGTTAGGACAGCCTCAGGGCTTCACCTGAAGGCCCTCTCCCGATGCTCTGCCCTCGATGGGCCGCCTTCCCAACAGCGTGGATCACTTGTGTTCTGAGGTTTTGTCAACCTCGCGTAGCGCCTGCAGACTGTGTCCAGCGCCACCACGGTCGGGGATGAGGGGGGAGCTGTTCCCTTGGCCGGGGAGGGCTTCGGTGGGGGCTGGGGGGACTGGTAGGGATTGGTCCGGGGTGGCGAGGGGGGTTACAGGGGGCACGATCTGGCAGGCTGGGTCCGCATGCAACTGGCGCCATGTTGTACAGCGTGCCCGCTGCAGGTCGCCGCCGTATGCATGTGCGGCCACGGACCCGGCAATTCTCCATCCGTATCTGCGGGCAAAGCCGGTGGTTTTACGTGACGTGGCTGCTAGCCCCCCCCCCCACTGGAGCGGCACTGACTTTTTGGCCGTAATACTAGGCGCATGCTCCGGACATAGCCTCAAAATCCAGCCCATTGTTTTGCAAAGTGCGCAATACAGCCACACCTATAACAAACTTCCCCAAAGGCCGAACATTGTCGCGGGGGACGTCGAGTGCCTCACTTTTGGCACAAAATGGCAGCGGTGGCACCGAGTGCACTGAGACCACACTTCTTTATGACGTGCGTCACTGCACTAATGGCGCTGGCTTCTTCTTCCAAGTTGGCGCCATAATCGTTTGAGCACTGTGCACCTATTCTTCGTGCAGCTATCTCACTCGCCTCGCAAATCTTCACTGCCTTTTCCAGCACTAAATTTTCCTCCCACAAGGGTATCGCCCGAAGCTTATGGACAGCAGGATAACACACGTGGCTAGCACTGTGGCTTCACAGCACCAGGGTCCCAGGTTCGATTCCCCACTGTCTGTGCAGAGTCTGCACGTTCTCCCCGTGTCTGCGTGGGTTTCCCCCGGGTGCTCCGGTTTCCTCCCACAGTCCAAAGACGTGCAGGTCAGGTGGATTGGCCATGATAAATTGCCCTTCGTGTCCAAAAAGGTTAGGAGGGGTTATTGGGATGGGGTGGAAGAGAAGGCTTAAGGGGTCGATGAAGACTCGATGGGCCGAATGGCCTCATTCTGCACTGTATGTTCTATGTTCTTATCATCAAGTAAACCAAAGACAATTTGGTCGCGGATTAACAAAAATTTAGGTCACTGCAGTTGCATGACTGGTCTTCAGCCTCAAGTCCGTCACAAAACTATCAAATGATTCGCCAGGTCTCTGGGCACGCGTACGGAACAGATAGCGCGCAAACATTTCATTCTTCTTAGGGGAACAATGCTTATCAAAGTGCTTCATTACTTCATCAAAGTTCTTGTGGTCCCCCTCATTATCAAACACAAACAAGTTGTACAGTTCGAGCGCTTGTGGACCTGCCACTGTTAGCAGCAACGCAATTCACCTTTCATCAGGCAGGGCCTGTAGACGCACAGCTGCAACATAAAGTTCGAACTGTTGTTTGACCAGCGCTAGTTCTCACCTACGTTCCCAGTTATCTGAAGCTGGTGGCGGCCCTCAGTCCATCCATCTCGAGCTTCAGCATATTTACGCTGCAGTTCACCTGACTGGTCTTCATGCCGAATGCCTAACGTTGTCACTGCCGATGCTGTCTTTAAATCTTCAGCACTCGTAGTACCATGTTGTGTTTGGTCCTTTGTACTTTATGAAGTAATCCACCAAACACTTCGGCTTGTCCAAACCAGAATCTTTCACTGAGTCTCATGTGGTAAGATAGCAATCTGATACAGAGCACGTTATCATGGAGTCTGCTAACTACTCCTCTGGAACGGCACTTCACACTGACCAACCATTCACATACATGTTTTATTACCCCCTCAATCTTCTTCTGAAGATGGCCGGATGTGTCTCCCCTTATATTGGAGTCACAGGTCACATGACCTCGGTCTAGAGACCGCACGGGGTGTCAGTACCGCCACCTGCTGGTTGGAGGTCGCACACCTTCCAACTATGATAGAGCCCATTGGCATATCACCACACGGGATACTACTGTACATGTATTCATAGTTTTTACATAGTACAGCCCAATTTATGCTGCTTGTGAATATTAGGGTCTTTCCTTATTGTGATTTCCCTTCTTAATAGTGTGCTGATCTCAATTCCTAACCTCTCCTCTGTGACTTCCGAGTGATTTTTCAGTGGAATTTGTAAATGCCCCACTGGCTGCTTGGGATCTCTGTTCCAAGATTACCCTGCATTGATTTGGCCAGGCTTGCTTCTGTGGCTGGGTGGGTGTGCCCACTTTCCGGAATAGCAGTAACACAGGCCTGCGAAGGGCCCCCACTCAGACAGGCTCCAGGCACATCCCTGGTGTTGGATGTTCCTTCCCTCCATAGGAACAGTTTACAGGACAGCAATGAGATCGAAGAAGACCAACGTCATGGTTCCATCCATCAGGATACTGAAAGAAGGCTTCTGTGCATTTGAGTTCAATGTCTTTAACCAGGGCGTGAGAATGCATGTAAGATTATCGAACTGGACTTCAGACCTCTGCCGCTGGTGTTCTTCTGCAGATGTTGTTGGTGTTGTCACTGTGGCAATATGTCTGTACATAGTTTTGTATATAGCTATCGCTGTGACCTCCAACCAGCTGGTGGTGATGGAGTGTGACTCCAGGTATCCGGCAGTTGGTATTAAGTTGTACAAGAGGGTGGTCGCACTAGAAGTAGCTCCAGGAGAATTCTCTAAATTAATTTATTGTTTGTATCATAATTCGTTAGTTATCTTTCCACGTGTTCACCTTGTTAATAACTCATCTTAATAGTCGAAGAACTAGATGTTCTGTGTGTACCTGTAGTACGCCCAAAACACAGAACATACCAGTCACGTGCTCCAAGGTAGACTGCTGTCGAAAGTTGCCTTCCTGAGTCATCCAGTTGCACCTTGTGGACCCCTGGCCATCCTTTGCAAGACTTTAGAGACTCAAACAACTAGAGCTGATCCCCAATTTAGATACCTCCCCAATTTAGATATCAGAGAACAAGGGGAGCAAATCACCAGAGACATTAGTGGAGTACAGAAAATGCATGAAGGAGCTTAAGAAAGCAATTAGGAGAACAAAGAGAGGATATGAGAAATCTCCAGCTGGTACAGGTAAGGAAAATCCCAAGAGTATATCAACGGGAAGAGGATAACTAGGGAAAAAGTAGGGCCCATTAGGGACAAGGGGGAATCTGTGAGAGGACATTGGTAGGGTGTTAAATGAACATTTCACATCTGTCTTCACCCAATAGGATGAAGAGGTAGATATTGAACTTGGAGAGAGAGACTGTGAGGTTATTGAGCAAGTTGTCATAGGGAGGGACACGGTATTGGAAATGCTGGCAGGCTTAAAATTGGAGAAATCTCCAGGTCCGGATGAATTGTGTCCCAGGTTGCTGTGGGAGGTGAGGGAGGAGATCGCAGGGGCCCTGATCAAAATTTTTAATTCTTCTCTGGCCACAGGAGAGGTGCCAGAGGACTGGAGAACCGCGAATGTGGTCCCATTATTTAAGGCAGGCTGTAGGGAAAAGCCAGAGAACTGCAGGCCAGTGAGTCTCACGTCAGTGGTGGGGAAACTAATGGAAAAAATTCTGAAGGAGAGAATCTATCTCCACTTGGAAGGCAAGGTTTGATCAGGGTAGTCAGCATGGCTTTGTCAGAGGGAGGTCATGCCTAACAAATTTGATTGAATCTTTTGCGCACATGACTGTGTGTGTAGATGAGGGTAGTGCAGTTGATGTAGTTTACATGGACTTCAGCAAAGCCTTTGACAAGGTTCCACATGGGAGACTTATAAAGAAGGCAAATGCACATGGGATACTGGGGAACTTGATAAGGTGGATTCAAAACTGGCTGAGCTGTAGGAAACAGAGGGTGATGACAGACAGCTGCTTTAGTGATTGGAAGCCAGTATCCAGTGACGTACCACAGGGATCTGTGCTGGGGCCCCTATTATTCGTCATTTATATAAATGACTCAGATGACTTTGTGGGGGGTTGGATCAGTAAGTTTGCCGATGACTCAAAGATAGGCCGGGTGGTTAACAGTGAGGCTTGGTGTCTTGGCTGACAGGAAGATATAGACGGGATGGTCAAATGGGTCGAAACGTGGCAGATGGAGTTTAATCCTGAAAAGTGCGAGGTGTTGGACTTTGGAAGGAGCAATTTGACAAGGAAATATTTAAAGGTGCCACAGTGTGAAGTCCTGAGGATCAAAGAGACCTTGGCATGTTTGTAAATAGATCTCTGATGGCAGAAGGGCAGGTTAATAGGGGCGGTGAAAAAGACATCTGGTACACTTGCCTTTATCAATCGTGGCATAGATTATAAAAGCAGTGAGGTCACGTTGGAGTTGTACAGAACATTGGTGAGGTCACAGCTGGAATACTGTGTGCAGTTCTGGTCGCTGCAACATAGGAAGGATGTGATTTCACTGGAGGGGGTGCAGAGAAGATTCACCAGAATGTTGCCTGGGATGGCAGATTTAAGTTATGAAGAGAGGTTGGATAGGTTTGGGTTGTTTTCGCTGGAGCAGAGAGGACTGAGGGGGCGACCTGATCGAGGTGTCCAAGATTATGAGGGGCATGGACAGGGTAGACAGGGAACAGATATTCCCTTTAGTTGCAAGGTTGGTTACGAGGGGACACAAGTTCAAGGTGAGGGGTGGGAGGTTCAGGGGGGATTTGAGGAAAAGCCTTTCTACCCAGAGGGTGGTGACGGTTCGGAACGCACTGCCTGGGAGGGTGGTCGAGGCGGGTTGCCTCACAACTTTAAAAGGTACCTGGATGAGCACTTGGCAAGTCTTAACATTCGAGGCGATAGGTCAAGTGTTGGCAAATGGGATTAGAATTGGCAGATCAGGTGCCTTTCATGCGGCGGTGCGAACTCGATGGACCGAAGGGCCTTTTCTGCACCGTATTTTTCTGTAAATCTGTGATATGTGGTTTGGTCAGATCTGAATCATTAGACACTGCAGTCAAGAAAGAAATAGGGTGCGTTAGAAGCATCTGATGTGTGAGGCCCCTTGTAAACTGCAGCTTATATTAATGCCTTATGGTGATATAGTCGTAAATGGCACAAGAAACTTGTATAAGTTTGATGGCTGCAATAAAAGAGTAATTGGTTATGAGGACACACCTTGCCGCATTCCTTGTTGGGATAACTAGTTCCTAGCTTTGGCAGCTTTCTCCAGATTTACCATCTCTTCTTGCATCGTCGAGCTAATGACAGCATTCATGTTGCCAGTTGCCAGACATGTTCCATTGTACGTCCCTGCTGAAGGCACCTTTGGGTTGAAAGCGGATTGTTCTTTGCCTCTCTTTAACCAGAATTAATTCCATTGAAGCAGATGAAAATCTTCAAATGTGTAGGGATTTAGTAACTTAAAATTCCTTCCTCTTTCTTCCGGGTGAGACTGTTTAAATAATTGCTCAAGTCTTTTGAATTCCTTGTGCAAACAATCCTTCAGGCAGGTCAGTACACGGTGGGGAATTTATTCAAATCCTGAGTATCAAGTGGAAGCCACCTTGTGAGTAATGGCAGTGGAAGATGTGTGCTGCACAACGCGTGTCCAACTTATGAATATTAAGAAAGTTCTAGGGTAAAAACTGCTGAATTGTAATTGTGAATTACAGCATTCACGTCCTTCTTAAGGTCTAAAGTTTCTTCAATCGTAAACATACACCTGAATCCACAAAGAATACTGGGAAATATTTTAACCCAAACAAGTACTTCAACATTTCTTCCCCTTTTCAATTATTGAGAAAAAATAGAGTTCATTAATTTACATTTAATTGCGTTTAATTGCTGCTGTGTTATGATGCCAGCTGGTGTTACTGTTGGACAAGTCAGATTCATGGAATTTGGTTTGATGGAGATGTAGATGACAGGCCTGCCGATGTACTCGGAACAAAAATAGAAAACTTTTATTAAACAAGAAAAGATTAACTATAATGCACTGCTCCTTCATCCCGGCTATACCTTTTACATACATCGAGAGATTTGTAAGGATAACACAAGAGACAAAATTTACCTTATATTCAAAAAGTACACAGTCCATGTAAACCAATGGGTGAAATGTGGTCAGATGCACCACATTGTAAAACTAAGTGACATACTACCCAATATAAATTCTGTGCATTTCTCATCAATTTCCCCACAGATGCTTGTTACCTGTGAGTCAACTGGTCGCACTGGAACTCTGAGTTCCACACGAGGGTTTCCAAACCCTACCCTCGGCAACACGCCTTGGAATCTCCTCTCAAACAACGCTTTCTCTCGGATCGATCCACCTCTCGCGTTTCAAACTCTCCTTCCGGCATTCCTCTGCCCTAGAACACCACATGCAATCTCTCAAGGTACCCAGCCGCACCAACGGAACACCACTGCATCACAGGCTGTATTAAGGTCACCAACTTTCCGTTCATCTCGGGGTGAAAAGGAAAGGTGGATCACGATCGGGCAGAGAACCGGGCGGAGAATCGAGGTCAGCGCTGGGCGCTGAATCGACCGCTATGCTCCAGGATCCCGCTGGTGGCGATAACGCGCTCTGCTTCCTGCGCCGGCATCGGCATGCAACACTGGCATTTGTTTGCGTTTACAAATGATTACCCTGTCAGGTGGAAGTGACGCGGGCATGGTTTACAGGCATTTAACACGGGGACTGGGTGCATGACTGCTGAGGGAGAGACAGGAGGTGAGAAAAGATTTTAAAACCGATATACTTTGCTAATAATTGTGCCACATCACAGCCAGGGATGGGGGAAGGGGTGGTTGGAGTAGGAGGGAGCGACCTGATGACAGCGCCCTGGATTGGGGATGCCTCCTCAGGACCAGCATGGCCAGGCATGGGCCACCATTGCTACAGTACGTGTTTTGAAAGCAGCCATTATGTACAGATCTCAGGCCCCTGGCTGCCTTCTCCGCTGACTGCTCACTGTGTCCTGTAAATATTCACAGACCCTCTGGTCACTTGGTGACCCAAACCCTGAGATGCCAGCTGGCCCATCACTGGTCCAGGCTCAGTCCATGGCACACCAGGTGCTGGCACTCCTCAGAATCGCAGCCCCACTGCAGAGCTCACCCCAAGCAAATGTCAGATGCACCATGGCCTTTGGCACCCTTCCTGGTACGCTGCCCTTCTCAGGGCAGAGGTCTCACCAGCGACACTATCAGCTAACCCGCTCTGCAGGGCCACCAGCTGTTCCCAAGCCCTGCCCTGTCTCCCGTGCCCCTGCTCCCATCCATCCTGCCCCCGTTCAGGTTGTCACAACCTGTGTGTCGCACCCAGGACCCACATGACACTGCAGGCAAGCCCCCCAACAGGTGCCCAACTCTCTCACCCAACCCCATCTGTAGCCCTGCCGCATACAAGCGACCAAACATGGAGGCGGTCAGTGACATGCGGTGACCTCCTCCACCCCATAACCCAGTACCACTCTGCCAGTGGGATATCACTCAGCGCACGCAATGAGGACACCCACAGTGGACCTCACTGGGGGGAGCAGGACAGGAACCGCACAGCCTATCGCTGACACGGGTTGCAGCAGCCACCAGTACCCCTGTCGACAGGGCTGGTTGGTGAGGTTAAACGCCCCCTGGTGCCAGACATTGATGGGTCAGGTTTGCAGCGCGGAAGGCAAAGCGTCGGAGGGGAGCGACCGAGGGTTTGGGGTAGGATTTGGAGAGACAGGCGGAGGTTGGAGCTGAGGTGCAGCCCAGGGTCACCGTGTAATGTGTTGGATTTGGATGGGCACCAGAGTACTCAACATGTTAGCATGTTCACTCTCTTCCCACTACAGGGAATGAATTTTGGAGCACAGCCCGGGATGGTTGTATTCCAGGCCACTGCTGCCCTTTCAGATGCACTGAAGCTGCAGGCACAGGCACTGCTCAAAGAAGACCCTTCATAACAGGAGCCTTCCCCAGAGGAGCAGGGCCCAGTCCGTGAAGTTGGAGAGTCCAGGAAGAGGTGCAAATTGGCGTCACATCGGGCCACATATATATCATCGCCGTCTGTCCTTCGAGGACCTGCTGCACCCAGCGTACTGCCAGAGATTTTGGCTGAGCAGGGTGCCAGGGATGGAACCGCGGGGATAAGGTGGAGGATACCCGCTCCCGGTGACCATCAGGGTGACGGTCGTCCTGAAATTCTTTGCCTTGGGGTCTTTCCAGGGAACAAGTCTGGACCTGCCGGGGATCTCGCAGACATCCGCACATAGGTGCACCTGCGTTGCTACGGATGTCCAAATGTCCCAGCAGCAAACTACATCATCTTCAATGTGGACCGAGCCCACCAAGGTGCCCGGCTGTGGGATTTGCTGTCATTGCTGCATGGCCCAGGTCCAGGGGGCGATAGACGTGACACATGTTTCACATCTGGCAGAGCCTGAACTCTCTCCGCTCCTTGATACCTCAAACCTCTCCTGCAGTTCCACCAGCCCCTCAAACCTCCCCTCCGAGAACATACCCCGCAACAACCTATCCTCCCTCCACTGTTATACATCCCATCCATCCCTCCCCGGCTTAAACCTATAATTCCCACACAGCGGCGTCAGCACCGAAATGTGGCCTCCTCAACTGATTCCAGATCTGAATAGTTGACCCCATCACCGGACCCCCCTGTATACCTCCTAAGAGCCAGTGGCAACGGGGCTGTCACTAAAGCCCTCAAATATGAGCCCTCCTCCTCCAACCTGATCCACCCTCCCTCAACCTCTCTCCCTGCCTTTACAACA
Organism: Scyliorhinus torazame; assembly: GCF_047496885.1. Classification (NCBI taxonomy): domain Eukaryota; kingdom Metazoa; phylum Chordata; class Chondrichthyes; order Carcharhiniformes; family Scyliorhinidae; genus Scyliorhinus; species Scyliorhinus torazame. Next base: position 300,649,345 of record NC_092711.1, on the reverse strand, counting down.
GAGTCCTCTTCACCCGATGCCCCCACCCTCACAATCCCCTGTCCTTCAGCCAAGGCCCGAAGGGCTATCGCCAAGGGTTCAAATGCTAATGTGAATAACAACACGACAGCGGGCACCTCTGCTTCATCCCCCTGTACAGCCCAAAATACACCAAGCTTGTCTCATTTGTTCGCACACTTGCCATGGGGGACGCATACAGCAATCGGACCCATGCCACAAACCTCGGTCCAAACCTAAACCTACCCAAAATCTTGAACAAATATCACTACTCTGCCTGGTCAAATGCCTTCTCCATGTCCATGGACACTATCAACCCTGGCACTCGCCCCCTTATGGGGGCATAATTACACTCAACAACCTCCTAATATTACTGGAGAGCTGCCTCTCCCTCACAAAACCCATTTAGTCCTCAGAGATCACCTCTGGCACACATCCCTCCAGCCACCTTCACCTTCAGGACCTCCGACATGATGTCAGCAAACTCCAGCCAGAAACCCCCACGCTTCGGACACACCCAAGACATATGGACATGATTCGCGGACCCACACGCACACCGGCCACACCTGTCTCCCACTCCTTCAAAAAACCTGCTCATCCTGGCCACTGTCATATGTGCCCTGTGGACCACCTTAAACTGGATAAGGCGAAGCCCAGCACCCAACAAACCCTCCCATCCAGCCCTCCTGGAATAAACCGGTGATTTCCACCAATTGGTACCCAAACCGACGTCCCCTCCAACGTCGGGTGCTGCCGCCACTGCCCCCACACCCGAAGGGCTGCCACCACCACCGGGCTTGTGGAGTACCTTGCTGGTGAGAATGGCAGAGGCACTGTCAACAACGCCCCCCAAAGCAAGAGGCTGTCTCCATCCAGGATCGCCATCTCTGCCTCCAACGACACACTATGGTCGGTCACTCTGGTCGTACACCACCTTCTCCACCTCCTGGAATGTCGCCCTCTGCGACTCGGGGGACGTCTCCACCCATTCCAAGGTCCCTTCAAAGAGGTGCCACCGCCCCCTCAATTGCCTTTGACCAGTCGTTCTGCATGTCCTTTCGCTGTAGCTGAAATTCCTCCTTGATGAAACTCATCAGCTGCTCCATTCGCACTTTCCCAGCCGGTGACGGCCCTTTCCCCGCCGCCATTTTTGTGTTTGATGCTGCTCCACGCCAACTCTTTCAGCGGATCTTTTACAGTCCTCCGCCAAGTTTGATAACCCGTAAACGCGCCCATCCAGGGGAGAACCTCTCCCCTGACACTCTCTGCGACAACTCTCTGCCGAAACTACCCAAAGCTCAGGTAAAAAGGGGCAAGAACCAACGCCTTGTGTGCGACCACTCACTCCACGGCCACCTGCGGACGTGGTCGTAACCAGTCGATGATTTACTTTCAAGCTCAGAATAACGTGCTGTGACACTTAACTGAAAAAATACCATATTTTATAAAACAGACTTGACTTTGTATTGGTGCTTCCAAGACTCTCCATCACAGAGGCTAATGGAATATAAGTATTTTCATTTAAAAAAAAAAGACTCAAACAATTTATTGCATGAACCACAAGCTAGTCTATTGTGGTCGTGTAGGCTTCATGCCATTTCAGTAATCAGTTTCTTAAGTGATTTCAACTTCATGTCCCTCCAAACAAGAGTTTTATTATTGCTTATATGAAAGAACACTTTGGGAAATTGACTTTAATGTTAGCGGTGACAGGAAAGTAATTTGTATATTGGGGTGCCTGTTATAGGGTGACTGGAGATTGTTAAATTACATCAAATGTCTACGTGTTGGATACAGTAAGTTCAATGCTCGTGTTCTACAAAACTTTTCCACTGTCATGCCTCAAACAGAACAGCCATCTTCTTAATGGCTTCCAGATGTTTAAGCGCATCAGCATCATTATTCAATAATCATCTTATAAGCTGTGTTGAACTAGAAGTGCACATCCCTGCTCAAATGTTAAAAACAAAAAGTAAAATAAAATACTGCTCCCAGATGCTGAGGCCTGGCATTTTTATTTAGCATGTTTGGAAAGGATTCAGAGAGTAAATTAAATGGGACATATTTATCCGGTGTTGTGCAGTGACTCAGATAATAGAAACAGCAAACATGTTATTCTTGGAAATAAAACTGGAAGCAGTAAAATAGCCCAGTTAGTTTTATTGGAGTTACATGGCAGAACCCACCCATGGATGACCGTCTTTAACTTCCTTTAAGGTCCTCCACAGCCGACCACTGTGATGTGTACAATGAAATATATTTAAGCAATAGTAAATTACTCACCATTGGAATGCTGAAGTCTCATCTTCTAGAAAATGAGGCTCCTCGACATGCTGGGACGAACATTCGTCTTTTATCTAGTGTGAGACGGATGGTATTGTATCAGTTGCTGTTAAACCTACCGCCTAATATTGAGTGTCACTGACTTCACTGGGAGCGAATATTTAGCACGGTGCATAACAGGCAGCCAATGGGGGGCACGGTAGCACAGTGGTTAGCGCTGTTGCTTCACAGCACCAGGGTCCCGGGTTCGATTCCCACTTGGGTCACTGTCTGTGCGGATTCTGCACGTTCTCCCCGTCTCTGCGTGGGTTTCCTCCCACAAGTCCCGAAAGACGTGCTTGTTAGGTGAATTGAACATTCTGAATTCTCCCTCAGTGTACCCGAACAAGCACTGCAACGTGGCGACGAGGGGATTGGAACCCCTTTTGCCCTGGGATTTTTGGGATAAATTCTCCTGCTGTGGATGGTGTCATAATATGCACCCATGCACATCATGAGGTAAAGACAGGCAGTGACAGACACCCAGGTTAGCCAATCAACACACAAGACAGAACACAACCAATCACCAGACAGAACACCAGAGGGGGGCTTCCTACTATAAAACACACGAGCATCAGCACTCCGCCTCTTTCCACTGGTAACAACTGTAGTGACAGTCAGGGTGTATATATCAGTCAGCACCTTCTACACGTGGATCAGAGCTCGTCCGGTCTAGTTAGTTAGAGTTAGTACACTTAGAGTAATAGAGTGTCAACCCACAGCCAGCCACAATGTGTGCATTGTTACAGAAGTTCAATAAATCGTATTGAACCAACGCCTAAGTTTGGTGTCTACTTTACAGTCCAACTGCATCCCGTTGCAGTCCGTGTTACCCCAGGGTGAATAACATGACATGATACCAGGAGTCTACGTCATCTAAGTAATTTATCTTGAATAATTCAGTGACGACCAGCAAGTACCTTCCAGCGGCATGGAGAAGATCCAGGCCCCTCCACAGCTCCCGATCTCCGGAAATCTCGGTGCCAACTGGCGGGTCTTCAAGCAGAAATTCAGTCTATACATTGAGGCCTCGGGCCTCGAGGATGAGTCCGATGCCAGAACAATCACGCTGCTCCTATCGACTGCGGGGGACCAGGCCATCCAAATTTTCACTTCGCTCACTTTTGCCGACAGCAAGGACAAGACCAAGTTCCAGACCGTGATAGCCAAATTCGACAGTCACTGTGAAGTCGAAACGAATGAGAGCTTTGAGCGCAATGTCTTCCAGCAACACCTTCAGGGTAAGGATGAGCCTTTCCAATCCTTTCTAACTCATCTCCGCATAGTAGCTCAATCCTACAACTACGGTGACACCGCTGATTCCCTCATCAGGGATCAGATCGTGTTTGGGGTCCACTCCGACGCCCTGTCGAGCTGTTCCCGACGCGGGAACAACTCCTAAAAATAAAAAAAATGACCCTGCCAGTCGCCCTCGAGACGTGTAAAGTGCATGAACACGCGAAAAATCGCTACACCCGCCTTAAATCGGCAGAACAGGACCAACTTGCCTCCCACGAGGCTGAGAGTGTACAGGCTATCGCCCGAATGCGGTGCGATATCGATGAAGGCGGCCATTTCACGCACTTTTCCCGGGGTCCCACGCATGCGCACCACGGACGGGAGAACGAAGCGGCCGAAGACCACATTTCGCAGTTGTGAGCGGCGGCTGACCGGACTGCGCATGTGCGACGACGCACGGAGTGTTATGATGTCAACGTCATGACGTGCCCGAATTGTGGCACCGCCCACTTAAAGCGGCAATGCCCTGCAAGAGGCAGGCGATGTTTAAATTGTGGGAAGCCTGGCCATTATGCAGCCTTGTGCAGGTCTGCACCTCCGATTGTGGACCAGCAATCCCAGTTCCAACGCAAACGCGTTCGAACTGTGCAGCAAGGGCTGCTGTATTCGGAACCTGGTAACACCACGGATCCAGAGGACGACTGCCTGGAGTCCCCATATCGTGTGGGCATCATTACCACGTATGACAAGGCCTCCTCAAATTCAGCAACACGCCAACCCATCCTCAACGTGGATTCTGCGGACGAATGGCGTGCTGTCGTACAAGTCAACCAATGCAGCATCCGGTTCAAGCTGGACACTGGTGCTTCAGCCAATCTCATATTTCAAGCAGATCTTGCTCGCATCCAAAGGCAGCCAAAAATTCTTCCGCCTGCCTGCCAGCTGCTTGATTATAATGGCAATGCCATAACTGCCTTAGGGTCTTGTCACCTGCATGTCTCCAACAAGGCCATCAAAGCCACACTGCGATTCGAAATCATTAAGCCTGACAAGGCTTCCCTGCTTGGTGCCCATGCATGCAAGCTACTCAATCTCGTCCAGCGGGTACATGCCATGTCCTCTGCCAATATGAATCTTCAGGCTGACATTGACAAAATCCTGTCACAATACCCAGATGTGTTCAGTGGGATGGGCACGCTGCCATACCGCCACAAAATCTTACTCAGGCCTGATGCCACGCCTGTGATCCATGCACCACGCCGGGTACCAGCTCCTCTGAAGGACCGTTTAAAGGCGCAGCTGCAGGAGCTCCAAGACCAGGGTGTAATCTCTAAAGTGACGGAACCGACTGACTGGGTCAGCTCGATGGTCTGTGTGAAGAAGCCCTCAGGTGAATTGCGGATATGTATAGATCCCAAGGATCTTAACGAAACATAATGCGGGAACACTTCCCGATCCCGAAGCGGGAGGAGCTAACCAGTGAGATGGAACACGCCAAATTCTTCACGAAGCGAGATGCATTGTGTGGCTTCTGGCAGATACAACTGGACGAGTCCAGCAGGAAGCTCTGCACGTTTAATACACCTTTCGGAAGGTTTATTAACCTGTTACAACCGCATGCTGTTCGGTATTGTTTCAGCCTCTGAAATCTTTCACAGGATCGTGGAATAGATGCTGGAGGGCATTGAGGGTGTGCGGGTCTACGTTGATGACATCATTATATGGTCCACGACCCCAGAGGAACACATATCTCGTTTCCAACAAGTCTTTCGATGCATACATGCCAATGGCCTCAAGTTGAACAAGGCCAAATGCTCCATGGCATGTCATCAATCAAGTTTTTGGGTGATCAAATATCCCAGTAGGGCGTGCAACCAGACTCGGACAAAGTCAAGGCCATCAACACTATGAAGACCCCGGAAGACAAAAAGGCGGTACTATGCTTCCTCGGAATGGTGAACCTCTTGGGAAAGTTCATTCCCAACCTCGCATCACACACCACCGCTCTCAGGCATCTGGTGAAGAAGTCCACTGCATTCCAGTGGCTACCCACACATCCATGGGCAGCACGGTAGCCTTGTGGATAGCACAATTGCTTCACAGCTCCAGGGTCCCAGGTTCGATTCCGGCTTGGGTCACTGTCTGTGCGGAGTCTGCACATCCTCCCCGTGTGTGCGTGGGTTTCCTCCGGGTGCTCCGGTTTCCTCCCACAGTCCAAAGATGTGCGGGTTAGGTGGATTGGCCATGATAAATTGCCCTTAGTGTCCAAAATTGCCCTTAGTGTTGGGTGGGGTTACTGGGTTATGGGGATAGGGTGGCAGTGTTGACCTTGGGTGGGGTGCTCTTTCCAAGAGCCGGTGCAGACTCGATGGGCCGAATGGCCTCCTTCGGCACTGTAAATTCTATGATCTATGAAACCAGATACATTTTCGTCCAAATCATTTATATACATTACAAACAGCGAGAGTCCCAGCACTGATCCCTGAGGAATGCCACTAGTCACAGCCCTCCATTCAGAAATGCACCCTTCCACTGCTACCCTCTGTCTTCTATGACCGAGCAAGTTCTGTATCCTTCTTGCCAACTCACCTCTGATCCCATGCAACTTCACCTTCTGTACCCCTCTGCCATGAGGGACCTTGCCAAAGGCCTTACTGAAGTCCATGTAGACAACATCCACTGCCCTACCCTCATCAATCACCTTCGTCACTTCCTCGAAAAACTCGATCAAGTTATTGAAACACAACCTCCCCTTCACAAAACCATGTTGCCTCTCGCTAATAGGTCCACTTATTTCTAAGTGGGAGTAAACCCTGTCTCGAAGAATCCTCTCCAATAATTTCCCTACTACTGACGTAAGGCTCACTGGCCTGTAATTTCCTGGAATATCCTTGCTACCCCTCTTAAACAAAGGAACAACATTGGCTATTCTCCAATCCTCTGGGACCTCCCCTGCAGCCAGTGAGGATAAAAAGATTTCTCTCAAGGTCCTAGCAATTCCCTCCCTTGCCTCGCTCAGTATTCTGGGGTATATCCCATCAGGCCCTCGGGACTTGCCTACCTTAATGTTTTTCAAGACCCCCAATACCTCCTCTTTTTTGATCTCAATATGACCCAAACTATCTGCACTCCCTTCCCAAGATTCATCATCCACCAAGTCCTTCACTTTGGTGAATACTAATACAAAGTACTCTATTAATACATCGCCCATTTCCTCTGGCTCCATGCATAGATAAGCCTTGGGATTTTCCTTAATCCTGCTGGCCAATGGCTTTTTGTGACCCCTTTCAGCCCTCCTGACTCCTTGCTTAAGGTTTGTTCTGTTTTCCTTGTGTTCCACATTTGTTTCGTCTGTTCCCAGCCTCCTAGCTTTGACAAATGCTTCTTTTTTTTTTGACTTGGCTCACAATATCTCTTGTTATCCAAGGTTCCTGAAACTTGCCATACTAATCCTTCATCCTTACAGGAACGTGCTGGTCCTGAATTCCTATCAATTTACACTTGAAAGCTCCCACATGCCAGATGTTGATTTGCCCTCAAACATCTGCCCCCCCATCTACATTCTTCAGTTCCTGCCTAATATTGTTGTAATTAGCCTTCCCCCAAATTAGCACCTTCACCAGAGGATTGCACTTATCTTTATCCATCAGTACCTTAAAGCTTACTGAATTGTGGTCACTGTTCCCAAGCTGCTCCCCTACTGAAATGTCGACCACCTGGCCGGGCTCATTCCCCAATACCAGGTCCAGTACAGCCCCATCCCTAGTTGGACTATCTGCAATTGTTTCAAAAAGCTCTCTTGGATGCTCCTTACAAACTCTGCCCTGTCCAAGCCCCTAGCACTAAGTGAGTCCCAGTCAATATAGGGGAAGTTAAAATCGCCCACCGCAACAACCCCGTTACTTTTATACCTTGCCAAAATCTGCATACATATCTGTTCCTCTATCTCCCGCTGGCTGTTGGGAGGCCTATAGTAAACCCCAAACATTCTGACTACATCCTTCCTATTCCTGAGCTCTACCCATATTGTCTCGCCGTACGAGCCCTCTGAGGTGTCCTCCTGCAGTACAGCCGTGATATTCTCCTTAACCAGTAATGCAACTCCCCCAGCCCTTTTACATCCCCCTCTATCACGCCAAAACACCTGTATCCTGGACCGTTAAGCTGCCAATCCTGTCCTTCCCTGAACCAGCAACATCATAGTTCCAAGTACTAATACAAGCTCTAAGATCATCTGCCTTACCTATTACATTTCTCGCATTGAAACAAATGCCCTTCAGTCCACCAGACCCTCTTTGATCAGCAACCACACCCTTGCCTGCTCTTCCTCTGAGTCTTGCTGGCCCTACTCTTGAGTTCCCCTTCAGTTAATTCACCTTTGCTTTGGTTCCTAACCCCCTGCCAAGCTAATTTAAATCCTCCCGTGTGACACTAGCAAACCTCCCGGACATTTATGCCCCTCCAATTTAGATGCAACACGTTCTTCTTGCACAGGTCGCACCTGCCCCAGAAGAGATCCCAATGGTTCAGATATCTGAAACCCTCCCTCCTACATCAGCTGCTTAGCTACATGTTGAGCTGTACTATCTTCCTATTTCTAGCCTCACTGGCACGTGGCACAGGGATTAATCCTGAGATTACAACCTGAGAGATCCTGCTTTTTAACTTTCTACCAAACTACCTAAACTACTACCTAAACTGCTGCTGCTGCAGGACCTCATCACTCTTCCTGCTGATGTCGTTAGTACCAATATGTACCACAACCTCAGGCTATTCACCCTCTCCCTTCAGAATGCTTTCTGCCCATTCAGAGACATCCTGGACCCTGGCACCAGGGAGGCAACATACTATCCTGGAGTCTCTTTCACGACCACAGAAGCACCTGTCTGTGCCCCTTACTATCGAGTCCCCTATAACTATTGCTCTAGTGCTCTTTGACCCATCCTCCTTAACAACAGAGGCGGGGCAGCACGGTAGCATGGTGGTCAGCACAATTGCTTCACAGCTCCAGGGTCCCAGGTTCGATTCCCGGCTTGGGTCACTGTCTGTGCGGCGTCTGCACGTTCTCCCCGTGTGTGCGTGGGTTTCCTCCGGGTGCTCCGGTTTCCTCCCACAGTCCAAAGATGTGCAGGTTAGGTGGATTGGCCGTGATAAATTGCCCTTAGTGTCCAAAATTGCCCTTCGTGTTGGGTTGGGTTACTGGGTTATGGGGATAGGGTGGAGGTGTGGGCTTTGGTAGGGTGGTGGTGTGGACTTTAGTAGGGTGCTCTTTCAAAGAGCCGGTGCAGACTCGATGGGCCAAATGGCCTCCTTCTGCACTGTAAATTCTATGATCTATGAACAGAGCCAGCCGTGGTGCCACTGTTCAGGCTGGTATTGTTGTTTACTCCTGATAGGCCATTCCCCCCCCAACAGTATCCAAAATGGTATACCTGTTAGAGAGGGGGACGACCACACTGGGGACAACCTGCACTGACTGCCCTTCTAGCGGTCACCCATCTATCTGCCTGCACCTTGGATGTCACCACATCTCTAAAACTCCTGTCTATGACGCTTTCTGCCACCTTCATGCTCCTGAGTGCATCCAACTGCAGCTCCAACCAATCCATGCGGTCTGTGAGGAGCTGCATTTGGGTGCACTTCCTGCAGATGCAGTTGTCCGAGACGTTGGAAGCGTCACGGATCTCCCACATCTCATAAGAGCAGCACTTAACCCCACTGACCGACATTTCTATCCCCAATTAAATTATTTAAGAAAATAATTAAACTCTTATCTTCACTTATTGCTGCAGATACCGGAGGGAGGTCTTTATATCACTTACCTTCCCAGGATGCTCTCTGGACGTCTCCTTGCACGTTAACAGTTAGAGAGCAAGAAGAAAGAAAACAAAATAAAAAGGGAAAAAGCAACTCCTCTCAATCTGCACCGAGATACAACACTGCTTCAAATGACGAAGTTTCAATCCCCACTCTCGCTGCCTCACTCAGGCTGTCTCCAACGTCATGTGCACAGAGACTTCACCGGTGATCCTATCAGCTAGCCCACTCCACAGGACCACCTGCTGTCTCCAAGCCCTGCCTGCCTATTTCTAACCTGCTCCCATCCATTCGGCCCCAGACAGGTTGTCACAGTCAGGACCCACATCACTGTGCAGCTAAGCACCCAGCAGCCACACATTTCCTTGTCTCACCACCATCTGCAGGACCTGCCCACACACAAGGCTATAAGCATGGAGACGATTGGTGGTGCACCGTGACCCTCTCCACTGCACAACCAGGTGCCACTCTGCTGGCGGGATAACGCACGGCCCACCCAATGAGGGCGCCCACAGTAGACCCCACCGGGGAGACAGGGCAGGGGCTGCAGGACCTATCACTGACACCAGTTGCGGCAGTCACCGGTGCCCCGGTTTACAGGGATGGGTGATGAGGGTAGAGGCTTCCCACATCACAGTGTCACTCACTGATGGGGGACAGGGGTGCAGTGTGGAAGGCCACATATCGGGGGGGAACGGCTGAGGGGCGGGGATGGGTTTGGGGGGTGGGGTGCATGTGGAGGAATTTCAGAGTACAGCCAGGAATGGCCGCAGCTGCCAATGCAGACACATGGAGGCTGCTCGGGGAGGACCCTGCACAAGAGGGGCCTCCCCAGAAGAGCAGGGACCAGTCGCTGAAGTCTGGCCTTCCATCAGGCCAAGGTGCGGAGAAGACACTGCATCAGCGCCTGTCCTTCGAGATGCCATACCACCTGTGCCGCCAAAGATTTAGGCAAACTAGGGAGACCACATGCCAGCTATGCCAGATGGTGATGCACCTGGCATCACGGAGGTTTGGAGGTGGAAACCAACTCCCGGTGGTCCTCAAGGTGACAATCGTCCTGAACCTCTATGCCTCTGGGTCTTTTCAGAGGCCGAGCAGGGACCTGTCTGGAATCTCGCTGACATCTGTGCACAGGAGCATCCTTGCTGTGATAGATGCCCTATGCACCTGAGCAGCGGATGATATAAAATTCAATATGGACCAATCCTACCAGGATGCACGGGCAGCAGGATCTGCTGCCATCACGAGCATGCCCAGGTTCAGGAGGTGATCACATTTACCAGCTCATCGGTGGGGGGCCTTCGATGGGGTTTCCACTCTCTGACTGTGCAGTTGGAATGTGTGACCACCAGCTGCACATCAGGCCGAACATCCAGGCTGCGTGCACGCCGCATACGTCCTGGCACAGGCATCGGTTTCCGGCACCTTCGAGGCGCCCCCTTGGCTGAGGGTTGTTTCTTAGGTGACAAGCATTACCCGCTGAGGTCTTGGCGAATGATGCCTATCTGGAGACCTGGGACGGATGTGGAGAACCGCTACAATGACGCCCAGGCAGCAACCAGGAGCATCATTGAGTGGTGCATCGGTGTCCGAAAGATATGCTTCCGTTGTCTGGACTCCCCCACCGCTCCATGCTCTCCCCCACCGCTCCATGCTCTCCCCCACCGCTCCATGCACTCCCCCACCGCTCCATACTCTCCCCCACCTCTCCATGCTCTCCCCCACCGCTCCATACTCTCCCCCACCTCTCCATGCTCTCCCTCACCGCTCCATACTCTCCCCCACCGCTCCATACTCTCCCACACCGCTCCATACTCTCCCCCACCGCTCCATACTCTCCCCCACCGCTCCATGCTCTCCCCCACCGCTCCATACTCTCCCCCACCTCTCCATGCTCTCCCCCACCACTCCATACTCTCCTCCACCGCTACATACTCTCCCCCACCGCTCCATACTCTCACACACCTCTCGATAAACTCCCCCACCTCTCCATAAACTCCCCCACCGCTCCATACTCTCCTCCCCCACTCCATACTCTCCCCCATCGCTCCATACTCTCCTCCACCTCTCCCCCACCTCTCCATGCTCTCCCCCACCTCTCCATACTCTCCCCCACCTCTCCATACTCACCCGCACCTCTCCATACTCTCCCACATCGCTCCATACTCTCCCCCATCGCTCCATACTCTCCCCCACCGCTCCATTCTCTCCCCCACCGCTCCATACTCTCCCCCACCGCTCCATACTCTCCCCCACCGCTCTATACTCTCCGCCACCTCTCCATACTCTCCCCCACCGCTCCATAGTCTCCCCCACCTCCCCATACTCTCCCCCACCGCTCCATACACTGCCCCACCTCGCTATTCTCACCCCCACCGCACTATAATCTCCCCCACTGCTCCATACTCTCCCCCACCGCTCCATACTCTCCCCCACCACTCCATACTCTCCCCCATCGCTCCATGCTCTCCTCCACCTCTCCCTGACCACTCCATACTCTCCCACACCTCTCCATACTCTCCCGCCCCTCTCCATACTCTCCCCCATCGCTCCATACTCTCCCCCATCGCTCCATACTCTCTCCCATCGCTCCATACTCTCCCCCACCGCTCCATACTCTCCCCCACCGCTCCATACTCTCCCCCATCGCTCCATACTCTCCCCCACCTCTCCATGCTCTCCCTCACCGCCCCATACTCTCCCCCACCGCTCCATACTCTCCCCCACCGCTCCATACTCTCCTCCACCTCTCCATACTCTCCCCCACATCTCCATACTCTCCCCCACCTCTCCATAAACGTCCCCACCGCTCCATACTCTCCCGCATCGCCTCATTCTCTCCTCCACCTCTCCCTGACCACAACATACTCTCCCCCACCTCTCCATACTCTCCCCCACCGCTCCATGCTCTCCCCCACCGCTCCATGCTCTCCCCCACCGCTCCATACACTCCCCCACCGCTCCATACTCTCCAACACCCCACCATACTCACCCCATCTCTCCATACTCTCCCCAACCTTTCCATACTCTCCCCCACCGCTCCATAATGTCCCCCACCGCTCCATACTCTCCTCCACCTCGCCATACTCACCCCCACCTCTCCATACATTCCCCCACCACTCCAGACTCTTCCCCACCGCTCCATACTCTCCCCCACCGCTCCATAATGTCCCCCACCGCTCCATACTCTCCTCCACCTCGCCATACTCTCCTCACCGCTCCATACTCTCCCCCACCTCTCCATACTCTTCCCCACCGCTCCATACTCTCCCCCACCGCTCCATACTCTCCCCCACCGCTCCATACTCTCCCTCACCGCTCCATACTCTCACCCACCGCGCCATACTCTCCCCCACGGCTCCATACTCTCCCCCACCACTCCATACTCTCCCCCACCACTCCATACTCTCACCCACCTCTCCATAAACTCCCCCACCTCTCCATACTCTTCCCCACCGCTCCATACACTCTCCCACCTCTCCCCCACCTCTCCATACATTCCTCCACCACTCCAGACTCTTCCCCATCGCTCCATACTCTCCCCCACCTCTCCATACTCTCCCCCACCTCTCCATACTCTTCCCCACCGCTCCATACTCTCCCCCACCGCTCCTTACTCTCCCCCACCGCTCCATACTCTCACCCACCTCGCCATACTCTCCCCCACCTCTCCATACTCTCCCCCACCTCTCCATACTCTCCCCCACCTCTCCATACTCTCCCCCACCGCTCCATACTCTCCCCCACCGCTCCATACTCTCCCCCACCGCTCCATACTCTCCCCCACCGCTCCATACTCTCCCCCAACTCTCCATACTCTCCCCCACCGCTCCATACTCTCCCCCACCTCCCCATACTCTCCCCCAGTGCTCCATACTCTGCCCCACCTCGCTATTCTCTCCCCCACCGCACCATACTCTCCTCCACTGCTCCATACTCTCCCCCACCGCTCCATACTCTCCCCCACCACTCCATACTCTCACCCATCACTCCATACTTTCCTCCACCTCTCCCTGACCACTCCATACTCTCCCCCACCTCTCCATACTCTCCCGCCCCTCTCCATACTCTCCCCCATCGCTCCATACTCTCCCCCATCGCTCCATACTCTCCCCCACCGCTCCATACTCTCCCCCACTGCTCCATACACTCCCCCACCGCTCCATACTCTCCCCCACCGCTCCATACTCTCCCCCACCGCTCCATACTCTCCCCCACCGCTCCATACTCTCCCCCCCCTCTCCATGCTCTCCCTCACCGCTCCATACTCTCCCCCACCGCTCCATACTCTCCCCCACCTCTCCATTCTCTCCCCCTCATCTCCATACTCTCCCCCACCTCTCCATAAACTTCCCCACTGCTCCATACTCTCCCCCAATGCCTCATTCTCTCCTCCACCTCTCCCTGACCACTCCATACTCTCCCCCACCTCTCCATACTCTCCCCCACCGCTCCATGCTCTCCCCCACCGCTCCATGCTCTCCCCCACCGCTCCATGCTCTCCCCCACCGCTCCATGCTCTCCCCCACCGCTCCATGCTCTCCCCCACCGCTCCATGCTCTCCCCCACCGCTCCATGCTCTCCCACAACGCTCCATGCTCTCCCCCACCGCTCCATGCTCTCCCCCACCGCTCCATGCTCTCCCCCACCGCTCCATGCTCTCCCCCACCGCTCCATGCTCTCCCCCACCGCTCCATGCTCTCCCCCACCGCTCCATGCTCTCCCCCACCGCTCCATGCTCTCCCCCACCGCTCCATGTTCTCCCACACCGCTCCATGCTCTCCCCCACCGCTCCATACTCTCCCCCATCGCTCCATACTCTCGCCCACCACTCCACACTCTCGCCCACCACTCCACACTCCCCCCACCTCTCCCCCACCACTCCATACTCTCCCCCACCGCTCCATTCTCTCCCCCACCGCTCCATACGCTCCCCCACCGCTCCATACTCTCCCCCACCACTCCATACTCTCCTACACCCCTCCATACTCACCCCACCTCTCCATACTCTCCCAACCTCTCCATACTCTCCCCCACCGCTCCATAATGTCCCCCACCGCTCCATACACTCTCCACCTCTCCATACTCTCCCCCACCTCTCCATACATTCCCCCACCTCTCCATACTCTTCCCCAACGCTCCATACTCTCCCCCACAGCTCCATACACTCCCCCACCGCTCCATACTCTCCCCCACCGCTCCATACTCTCCCCCACCGCTCCATACTCTCCCCCACCGCTCGATACTCTCCCCCACCGCTTCATACTCTCCCCCACCTCTCCATAAACTCCCCCACCGCTCCATACTCTCCCCCATCGCTCCATTCTCTCCTCCACCTCTCCCTGACCACTCCATACTCTCCCCCACCTCTCCATACTCTCCCCCACCGCTCCATACTCTCCCCCACCGCTCCATGCTCTCCCCCCCGCTCCATGCTCTCCCCCACCGCTCCATGCTCTCCCCCACCGCTCCATGCTCTCCCCCACCGCTCCATGCTCTCCCCCACCTCTCCATGCTCTCCCCCACCGCTCCATGCTCTCCCCCACCGCTCCATGCTCTCCCCCACCGCTCCATGCTCTCCCCCACCGCTCCATACACTCTCCCACTTCTCCATACTCTCCCCCACCTCTCCATACATTCCCCCACCACTCCATACTCTTCCCCATCGCTCCATACTCTCCCCCACTCTACATACTCTCCCCCACCGCTCCATACTCTCCCCCACCGCTCCATACTCTCCCCCACTGCTACATACTCTCCCCCACCGCTCCATACTCTCCCCCACCGCTCCATACTCTCCCCCACCACTCCATACTCTCCCCCACCGCTCCATACTCTCCCCCACCTCTCCATACTCTCCCCCACCTTTTTATACTCTCCCCCACCTTTTCATACTCTCCCCCATCGCTCCATACTGTCCCTCACCTCTCCATACTCTTCCCCAATGCTCCATACTCTCACCACCTCTCCATACTCTCCCCCCCGCTCCATACTCTCCCCCACCACTCCATACTCTCCCCCACTTGTCCATACTCTCCCCCACCACTCCACACTCCCCCCACCTGTCCTCCACCGCTCCATACTCTCCCAAACCGCTCCATACTCTCCCCACCACTCCATACTCTCATCCACCGCTCCATACTCTCCCACACCAATCCATACTCTCCCCCACCTCTCCATACATTCCCCCACAACTCCATACTCTTCCCCACCACTCCATACTCTCCCCCACCACTGGATACTCTCCCCCACCGCTCCATACTCTCCCCACCTCTCCATACTCTCCCCCACCTCTCCATACTCTCCCCCACCTCTCCATACTCTCCCCCAACTCTCCATACTCTCCCCCATCGCTCCATACTCTCCCCCATCGCTCCATACTCTCCCCCACCACTCCATACTCTTCCCCACCGCTCCATACTCTCCCCACCACTCCATACTCTCCCCCACCGCTCCATACTCTCCCCACCTCTCCATACTCTCCCCCACCTCTCCATACTCTCCCCCCGCTCCATACTCTCCCCACAGCTCCATCCTCTCCCCCACCGCTCCATCCTCTCCCCCACCGCTCCATACTCTCCCCCACCGCTCCATACTCTCCCCCACCGCTCCATACTCTCCCCCACCGCTCCATACTCTCCCCCACCACTCCATACTCCCCCCACCTCTCCATACTCTTCCCCAATGCTCCATACTCTCCCCCACCTCTCCATACTTTCCCCCACGGCTCCATACTGTCCACCACCTCTTCTCCACCGGTCCATACTCTCCCCCAGCTCTCCATACTCTCCCCCAGCTCTCCATACTCTCCCCCAGCTCTCCATACTCTCCCCCACCTCTCCATCCTCTCCCCCACCGCTCCATGCTCTCCCCCCCCGCTCCATGCTCTCCCCCACCGCTCCATGCTCTCCCCCACCGCTCCATGCTCTCCCACACCGCTCCATGCTCTCCCCCACCGCTCCATCCTCTCCCCCACCGCTCCATACTCTCCCCCACCGCTCCAAACTCTCCCCCACCGCTCCATACTCTCCCCCACCGCTCCATACTCTCCCCCACCACTCCATACTCCCCCCACCTCTCCATACTCTTCCCCATCGCTCCATACTCTCCCCCACTCTACATACTCTCCCCCACCGCTCCATACTCTCCCCCACCGCTCCATACTCTCCCCCACTGCTCCATACTCTCCCCCACCGCTCCATACTCTCCCCCACCACTCCATACTCTCCCCCACCGCTCCATACTCTCCCCCACCTCTCCATACTCTCCCCCACCTTTTCATACTCTCCCCCACCTTTTCATACTCTCCCCCATCGCTCCATACTGTCCCTCACCTCTCCATACTCTTCCCCAATGCTCCATACTCTCACCACCTCTCCATACTCTCCCCCCCGCTCCATACTCTCCCCCACCACTCCATACTCTCCCCCACTTGTCCATACTCTCCCCCACCACTCCACACTCCCCCCACCTCTCCTCCACCGCTCCATACTCTCCCAAACCGCTCCATACTCTCCCCACCACTCCATACTCTCCCCCACCGCTCCATACTCTCCCACACCAATCCATACTCTCCCCCACCTCTCCATACATTCCCCCACCACTCCATACTCTTCCCCACCACTCCATACTCTCCCCCACCACTGGATACTCTCCCCCACCGCTCCATACTCTCCCCACCTCTCCATACTCTCCCCCACCTCTCCATACTCTCCCCCACCTCTCCATACTCTCCCCCACCTCTCCATACACTCCCCCATCGCTCCATACTCTCCCCCATCGCTCCATACTCTCCCCCACCACTCCATACTCTTCCCCACCGCTCCATACTCTCCCCACCACTCCATACTCTCCCCCACCGCTCCATACTCTCCCCACCTCTCCATACTCTCCCCCACCTCTCCATACTCTCCCCCATCGCTCCATACTCTCCCCCACCACTCCATACTCTTCCCCACCGCTCCATACTCTCCCCACCAGTCCGTACTCTCCCCCACCGCTCCATACACTCCCCACCTCTCCATACTCTCCCCCACCTCTCCATACTCTCCCCCCGCTCCATACTCTCCCCACAGCTCCATCCTCTCCCCCACCGCTCCATCCTCTCCCCCACCGCTCCATACTCTCCCCCACCGCTCCATACTCTCCCCCACCGCTCCATACTCTCCCCCACCGCTCCATACTCTCCCCCACCACTCCATACTCCCCCCACCTCTCCATACTCTTCCCCAATGCTCCATACTCTCCCCCACCTCTCCATACTTTCCCCCACGGCTCCATACTGTCCACCACCTCTTCCCCACCGGTCCATACTCTCCCCCAGCTCTCCATACTCTCCCCCAGCTCTCCATACTCTCCCCCAGCTCTCCATACTCTCCCCCACCTCTCCATCCTCTCCCCCACCTCTCCATACTTTCCCCCACCTCTCCATACTCTCCCCCACCTCTCCATACTCTCCCCCACCTCTCCATACTCTCCCCCACCGCTCCATCCTCTCCCCCACCGCTCCATACTCTCCCCCATTGCTCCATGCTCTCCCCCACCGCTCCATACTCTCGCCCACCGCTCCATACTCTCCCCCACCGCTCCATACTCTTCCCCCACCTCTCCATACTCTCCCCCACCTATCCATACTCTCCCCCACCGCTCCATACTCTCCCCCACCGCTCCATACTCTCCCCCACCGCTCCATACTCTCCCCCACCGCTCCATACTCTCCCCTACCGCTCCATACTCTCCCCCACCGCTCCATACTCTCCCCCACGGCTCCATACTCTCCCCCACCGCTCCATACTCTCCCCCACCGCTCCATACTCTCCCCCACCGCTCCGTACTCTCCCCCACCGCTCCATACTCTCCCCCACCGCTCCATACTCTCCCCCACCGCTCCATACTCTCCCCCACCGCTCCATACTCTCCCCCACCTCTCCATACTTTGCCCCACGACTCCATACTGTCCCCCACCGCTCCATACTCTCCCCCAGCTCTCCATACTCTCCCCCAGCTCTCCATACTCTCCCACAGCTCTCCATACTCTCCCCCACCGCTCCATATTCACCCCGAGTTCTCCATACTCTCCCCCACTGCTCCATACTCTCCCCCACCGCTCCATACTCTCCACCACCTCTCCATACTCTCCCTCACCTCTTCATACTCTCCCCCACCTCTCCATTCTCTCCCCCACCTCTCCATTCTCTCCCCCACCTCTCTATACTCTCCGCCACCGCTCCATACTCTCCCCCACCTTTCCATAGTCTCACCCACTGCTCCATACTCTCCCCCACCGCTCCATACTCTCCCCCACCTCTCCATACTCTCCCCCACCGCTCCATACTCTCCCCACCAAATCATACACTCCCCCACCGCTCCATACTCTCCCCAGCTCTCCGTACCCTCCCCCAACTCTTCATACTCTCCCCCACTGCTCCATACTGTCCCTCACCTCTCCATACTCTTCCCCAATGCTCCATACTCTCCCCACCTCTCCATACTCTCCCCCCCGCTCCATACTCTCCCCCACCACTCCATACTCTCCCCCACCTGTCCATACTCTCCCCCACCACTCCAGACTCCCCCCACCTCTCCTCCACCGCTCCATACACTCCCCACCACTCCATACTCTCCCCCACCGCTCCATACTCTCCCACACCAATCCATACTCTCCCCCACCTCTCCATACATTCCCCCACCACTCCATACTCTTCCCCACCACTCCAAACTCTCCCCCACCACTGGATACTCTCCCCCACCGCTCCATACTCTCCCCACCTCTCCATAATCTCCCCCACCTCTCCATACTCTCCCCCACCTCTCCATACTCTCCCCCACCTCTCCATACTCTCCCCCACCTCTCCATACTCTCCCCCATCGCTCCATACTCTCCCCCATCGCTCCATACTCTCCCCCACCACGCCATACTCTTCCCCACCGCTCCATACTCTCCCCACCACTCCATACTCTCCCCCACCGCTCCATACTCTCCCCACCTCTCCATACTCTCCCCCACCTCTCCATACTCTCCCCCATCGCTCCATACTCTCCCCCACCACTCCATACTCTTCCCCACCGCTCCATACTCTCCCCACCACTCCATACTCTCCCCCACCGCTCCATACTCTCCCACACCAATCCATACTCTCCCCCACCTCTCCATACATTCCCCCACCACTCCATACTCTTCCCCACCACTCCATACTCTCCCCCACCACTGGATACTCTCCCCCACCGCTCCATACTCTCCCCACCTCTCCATACTCTCCCCCACCTCTCCATACTCTCCCCCACCTCTCCATACTCTCCCCCACCTCTCCATACTCTCCCCCATCGCTCCATACTCTCCCCCATCGCTCCATACTCTCCCCCACCACTCCATACTCTTCCCCACCGCTCCATACTCTCCCCACCACTCCATACTCTCCCCCACCGCTCCATACTCTCCCCACCTCTCCATACTCTCCCCCACCTCTCCATACTCTCCCCCATCGCTCCATACTCTCCCCCACCACTCCATACTCTTCCCCACCGCTCCATACTCTCCCCACCAGTCCATACTCTCCCCCACCGCTCCATACACTCCCCACCTCTCCATACTCTCCCCCACCTCTCCATACTCTCCCCCCGCTCCATACTCTCCCCACAGCTCCATCCTCTCCCCCACCGCTCCATCCTCTCCCCCACCGCTCCATACTCTCCCCCACCGCTCCATACTCTCCCCCACCGCTCCATACTCTCCCCCACCGCTCCATACTCTCCCCCACCACTCCATACTCCCCCCACCTCTCCATACTCTTCCCCAATGCTCCATACTCTCCCCCACCTCTCCATACTTTCCCCCACGGCTCCATACTGTCCACCACCTCTTCCCCACCGGTCCATACTCTCCCCCAGCTCTCCATACTCTCCCCCAGCTCTCCATACTCTCCCCCAGCTCTCCATACTCTCCCCCACCTCTCCATCCTCTCCCCCACCTCTCCATACTTTCCCCCACCTATCCATACTCTCCCCCACCTCTCCATACTCTCCCCCACCTCTCCATACTCTCCCCCACCGCTCCATCCTCTCCCCCACCGCTCCATGCTCTCCCCCATTGCTCCATGCTCTCCCCCACCGCTCCATACTCTCGCCCACCGCTCCATACTCTCCCCCACCGCTCCATACTCTTTCCCCACCTCTCCATACTCTCCCCCACCTATCCATACTCTCCCCCACCGCTCCATACTCTCCCCCACCGCTCCATACTCTCCCCCACCGCTCCATACTCTCCCCCACCGCTCCATACTCTCCCCTACCGCTCCATACTCTCCCCCACCGCTCCATACTCTCCCCCACGGCTCCATACTCTCCCCCACCGCTCCATACTCTCCCCCACCGCTCCGTACTCTCCCCCACCGCTCCGTACTCTCCCCCACCGCTCCATACTCTCCCCCACCGCTCCATACTCTCCCCCACCGCTCCATACTCTCCCCCACCGCTCCATACTCTCCCCCACCTCTCCATACTTTGCCCCACGACTCCATACTGTCCCCCACCGCTCCATACTCTCCCCCAGCTCTCCATACTCTCCCCCAGCTCTCCATACTCTCCCACAGCTCTCCATACTCTCCCCCACCGCTCCATATTCACCCCGAGTTCTCCATACTCTCCCCCACTGCTCCATACTCTCCCCCACCGCTCCATACTCTCCACCACCTCTCCATACTCTCCCTCACCTCTTCATACTCTCCCCCACCTCTCCATTCTCTCCCCCACCTCTCCATTCTCTCCCCCACCTCTCTATACTCTCCGCCACCGCTCCATACTCTCCCCCACCTTTCCATAGTCTCACCCACTGCTCCATACTCTCCCCCACCGCTCCATACTCTCCCCCACCTCTCCATACTCTCCCCCACCGCTCCATACTCTCCCCACCAAATCATACACTCCCCCACCGCTCCATACTCTCCCCAGCTCTCCGTACCCTCCCCCAACTCTTCATACTCTCCCCCACTGCTCCATACTGTCCCTCACCTCTCCATACTCTTCCCCAATGCTCCATACGCTCCCCACCTCTCCATACTCTCCCCCCCGCTCCATACTCTCCCCCACCACTCCATACTCTCCCCCACCTGTCCATACTCTCCCCCACCACTCCAGACTCCCCCCACCTCTCCTCCACCGCTCCATACACTCCCCACCACTCCATACTCTCCCCCACCGCTCCATACTCTCCCACACCAATCCATACTCTCCCCCACCTCTCCATACATTCCCCCACCACTCCATACTCTTCCCCACCACTCCAAACTCTCCCCCACCACTGGATACTCTCCCCCACCGCTCCATACTCTCCCCACCTCTCCATAATCTCCCCCACCTCTCCATACTCTCCCCCACCTCTCCATACTCTCCCCCACCTCTCCATACTCTCCCCCACCTCTCCATACTCTCCCCATCACTCCATACTCTCCCCCATCGCTCCATACTCTCCCCCACCACGCCATACTCTTCCCCACCGCTCCATACTCTCCCCACCACTCCATACTCTCCCCCACCGCTCCATACTCTCCCCACCTCTCCATACTCTCCCCCACCTCTCCATACTCTCCCCCATCGCTCCATACTCTCCCCCACCACTCCATACTCTTCCCCACCGCTCCATACTCTCCCCACCACTCCATACTCTCCCCCACCGCTCCATACACTCCCCACCTCTCCATACTCTCCCCCACCTCTCCATACTCTCCCCCACCTCTCCATACTCTCCCCCCGCTCCATACTCTCCCCACCGCTCCATCCTCTCCCCCACCGCTCCATCCTCTCCCCCACCGCTCCATCCTCTCCCCCACCGCTCCATACTCTCCCCCACCGCTCCATACTCTCCCCCACCGCTCCATACTCTCCCCCACCGCTCCATACTCTCCCCCACCACTCCATACTCCCCCCACCTCTCCATACTCTTCCCCAATTCTCCATACTCTCCCCCACCTCTCCATACTTTCCCCCACGGCTCCATACTGTCCACCACCTCTTCCCCACCGGTCCATACTCTCCCCCAGCTCTCCATACTCTCCCCCAGCTCTCCATACTCTCCCCCAGCTCTCCATACTCTCCCCCACCTCTCCATCCTCTCCCCCACCTCTCCATACTTTCCCCCACCTCTCCATACTCTCCCCCACCTCTCCATACTCTCCCCCACCGCTCCATCCTCTCCCCCACCGCTCCATACTCTCCCCCATTGCTCCATGCTCTCCCCCACCGCTCCATACTCTCCCCCACCGCTCCATACTCTCCCCCACCACTCCATACTCTCCCCCACCGCTCCATACTCTTCCCCCACCGCTCCATTCTCTCCCCCACCTCTCCATACTCTCCCCCACCTATCCATACTCTCCCCCACCGCTCCATACTCTCCCCCACCGCTCCATACTCTCCCCCACCGCTCCATACTCTCCCCCACCGCTCCATACTCTCCCCCACCGCTCCATACTCTGCCCCACCGCTCCATACTCTCCCCCACCGCTCCATACTATCCCCGACCGCTCCATACTCTCCCCCACCTATCCATACTCTCCCCCACCGCTCCATACTCTCCCCCACCGCTCCATACTCTCCCCCACCGCTCCATACTCTCCTCTACCGCTCCATACTCTCCCCCACCGCTCCATACTCTCCCCCACGGCTCCATACTCTCCCCCACCACTCCATACTCTCCCCCACCGCTCCATACTCTCCCCCACCGCTCCGTACTCTCCCCCACCTCTCCAGACTCTCCCCCCCGCTCCATACTCTCCCCCACCACTCCATACTCTCCCCCACCTGTCCATACTCTCCCCCACCACTCCACACTCCCCCCACATCTCCTCCACCGCTCCATACTCTTCCCCACCGCTCCATACTCTCCCCACCACTCCATACTCTCCCCCACCGCTCCATACTCTCCCACACCAATCCATACTCTCCCCCACCTCTCCATACATTCCCCCACCACTCCATACTCTTCCCCACCACTCCATACTCTCCCCACCTCTCCATACTCTCCCCCACCTCTCCATACTCTCCCCCACCTCTCCATACTCTCCCCCACCTCTCCATACTCTCCCCCATCGCTCCATACTCTCCCCCATCGCTCCATACTCTCCCCCACCGCTCCATACTCTTCCCCACCGCTCCATACTCTCCCCACCACTCCATACTCTCCCCCACCGCTCCATACTCTCCCACACCAATCCATACTCTCCCCCACCTCTCCATACTCTCCCCCATCGCTCCATACTCTCCCCCACCACTCCATACTCTCCCCCACCGCTCCATACTCTTCCCCACCGCTCCATACTCTCCCCACCACTCCATACTCTCCCCCACCGCTCCATACACTCCCCACCTCTCCATACTCTCCCCCACCTCTCCATACTCTCCCCCCGCTCCATACTCTCCCCACCGCTCCATACTCTCCCCACCGCTCCATCCTCTCCCCCACCGCTCCATACTCTCCCCCACCGCTCCATACTCTCCCCCACCGCTCCATACTCTCCCCCACCGCTCCATACTCTCCCCCACCACTCCATACTCCCCCCACCTCTCCATACTCTTCCCCAATGCTCCATACTCTCCCCCACCTCTCCATACTTTCCCCCACGGCTCCATACTGTCCACCACCTCTTCCCCACCGGTCCATACTCTCCCCCAGCTCTCCATACTCTCCCCCAACTCTCCATACTCTCCCCCAGCTCTCCATACTCTCCCCCACCTCTCCATCCTCTCCCCACCTCTCCATACTTTCCCCGACCTCTCCATACTCTCCCCCACCTCTCCATACTCTCCCCCACCTCTCCATACTCTCCCCACCTCTCCATACTTTCCCCGACCTCTCCATCCTCTCCCCCACCGCTCCATACTCTCCCCCATTGCTCCATGGTCTCCCCCACCGCTCCATACTCTCCCCCACCGCTCCATACTCTCCCCCACCACTCCATACTCTCCCGCACCGCTCCATACTCTTCCCCCACCGCTCCATTCTCTCCCCCACCTCTCCATACTCTCCCCCACCGCTCCATACTCTCCCCCACCTATCCATACTCTCCCCCACCGCTCCATACTCTCCCCCACCGCTCCATACTCTCCCCCACCGCTCCATACTCTCCCCCACCGCTCCATACTCTCCCCCACCGCTCCATACTCTCCCCCACCGCTCCATACTCTCCCCCACCTATCCATACTCTCCCCCACCGCTCCATACTCTCCCCCACCGCTCCATACTCTCCCCCACCGCTCCATACTCTCCCCTACCGCTCCATACTCTCCCCCACCGCTCCATACTCTCCCCCACGGCTCCATACTCTCCCCCACCGCTCCATACTCTCCCCCACCGCTCCATACTCTCCCCCACCGCTCCGTACTCTCCCCCACCGCTCCATACTCTCCCCCACCGCTCCATACTCTCCCCCACCGCTCCATACTCTCCCCCACCGCTCCATACTCTCCCCCACCTCTCCATACTTTGCCCCACGACTCCATACTGTCCCCCACCGCTCCATACTCTCCCCCAGCTCTCCATACTCTCCCCCAGCTCTCCATACTCTCCCACAGCTCTCCATACTCTCCCCCACCGCTCCATATTCACCCCCAGTTCTCCATACTCTCCCCCACTGCTCCATACTCTCCCCCACCGCTCCATACACTCCACCACCTCTCCATACTCTCCCTCACCTCTTCATACTCTCCCCCACCTCTCCATTCTCTCCCCCACCTCTCCATTCTCTCCCCCACCTCTCTATACTCTCCACCACCGCTCCATGCTCTCCCCCACCTTTCCATAGTCTCACCCACTGCTCCATACTCTCCCCCACCGCTCCATACTCTCCCCCACCTCTCCATACTCTCCCCCACCGCTCCATACTCTCCCCACCAAATCATACACTCCCCCACTTCTCCATTCTCTCCCCAGCTCTCCGTACCCTCCCCCACCTCTTCATACTCTCCCCCACCGCTCCATACTCTCCCCCACTGCTCCATACTCTCCCCCCCCTTCGAAGTAGTGCCGCATTCTCCATAACCGCTCCCATCCTCCACTGTCTCTCCCTCCTTCGCTCCATCCCACCACCCCAGCTCTCCATCCCCCTTCGAGGAGTCCTGGCTGTTGGGTCTTGTACACGGAACGGTGGATGCTGACGACTCGCTGTGAAATGAGCTCTGTTGCTTTGTGACTGGGCCAAGCTCTGGAGCAGCGCAGCAATGTCCCTGTGGGCCCGGGACATGGGTGCCTGTGACTGGGCTTCCCTGTCCTGAGCCTCAGCCATCGATCGCATAGTGTGCCCCAAGCCTTGGATGTCTTAACCCATGGCTGTGACCTTTTGACCCAAGGCTTCCACTGTGGATGCCACCCATTCAGTGTGGGGTTCCATGCATCGTTGGTACGATCTCTTACACTGAAGGTTCGACACCTGGCTGTGCCCGCAGGTGCTGGAAAGGTGCTGACACCCCCTCCTGGAGATCCTGCATCTGCACTTCCAGCAGTGACGGGATCATACTTACCAGAAGTCTGATACCTCTCCAAACTGGGATGAGGCAGGCCTCCAACTGTCCGTTCCCTTGGGAGTCCCTGCCTTGACCTGGTGTGCTGCAGCACGTGGGACATGCGTACCAGACGGTGACCCAGATGCCAGTCCACCAGGTGATAGTTGCTACGATGTTGGAGGGTGCAGGTGAAAGCAGTGTCGCAAAGTCGGTGTCATCGTCGGATTGGTGCTCTGGGGTGTGCTGTGACTGGGGGGTGAGGTACCCCAGATGGGCTGGTCTGGTCTGATGGTGACCCTGCAAGACATGGTGAGATCTTGAGAAGGAGTGGTCTAGGGGAGAGGGACAATTCAATTGCTATAGGGACATCATTTTGCATTCGGGGCTTAGTTGGTTGTCACATGCTGACCTCCACCTTGGAGATAACTCTCTCTTCCACCTCCCCGGAAAATGCCATTGCCCTCTGCTTGGCAGGGGCGAGAGCCCGGAAGTCTGGAATGACCCCACCGGTCTTCTCCCGCTCCCATCTGTTATGGGCCTATTTTTCCCACGGGATACATAAAGGACATGGTAAGACACATGTGTGTGCGAGGCACCTGGTTAAAGAGGACAATACAGGTGAGGGGGTTTGGTACAGGGTGGGATGTGAGGGGCTGGTTTAGCGCACACTCGGCTAAATCGCTGGCTTTTAAAGCAGACCAAGGCAGGCCAGCAACACGGTTCGATTCCCGTACCAGCCTCCCCGAACAGGCGCCGGAATGTGGCGACTAGGGGCTTTTCACAGTAACTTCATTGAAGCCTACTTGTGACAATAAGCGATTTTCATTTCATTTTCAGGGTGATGCAGGCAGGTGGATTTTGATTGGCCTCTATGGGAGTGGGGGTGTAATGTGAGGAGTGAGGGGCAGGAGTGATGCCAGGGGAACAGAGGTTGTGGTTCACCCGAGCCGCCCTAAAGGAGGCACTTCATGCCAGATCACCTGGTGAGGATCACCACGCTGATGGCCTCGGCCACTTCTGCCCAGGCCCAGTTAACGACTGCGTGCGGTAGCCCCCTCCCTACCCTGGGGAAGAGGGTATCCTGCCTCCCCTCCACCGTATCCAACATTCTCCCCAGGTCCGTGCCCGCGTGGCGTGTTGATGCCCTTCGTGGAGCCATCATCATGGCTGGAATGAGAGAGTTTGCGGAGTGGAGTGCTTAGAAGCAGCTCCAGCTTGTCAAGCTCTCCAGCGCCAATTCTGGCCCCAGCGAATTAGACGCTGGTGGGAATGAGAGTTGCTCTTGATTCACGATCTGAGTCTCCCAATGGGGGATTTCACCCCTTGTTCCAATTACTGATTCACCTGGCTCCAGCCAAGATCTAGAAGTGCTACCTCTATTGCTACAACAGCAATTTTATTTTTGTGTACAAGGCGCAGGAGGCCTGTTGTGTGGAGTGGAAAACTTTTCTATTTTTGACCGTGTCAATATCAAACACTTTTGATTCATGTGTACCATGAAATGGACGCAAAACTAAACTTCCTTTAATTCTGGTCCAACCTCAAAAGAACATTTCCTCCTGCACCAAGGTGATATATCCCACACCGGTTTTACTTGTGATGTTGGATCAGCTTTGCCAATTTCAGCTCAATTTCGTGTCGTGAACCCATGCTTGAAACAAAGTTGTGGCCAGAAGTATTCTGTTTCGAACACCTCTTGTCAGCAGGGGGCAGGAATGTTTTTCAACCTGGGTCAAGCTTTCCAAATCCTTTCCAAGTGGAAAAGTGTGAGATTATGCACTTTGGCAGGAAGAATGGAGGCCTCGTCTATTTTCTAAATGGGAAAAAGCTGAGGAAAGCACAAAGGGACTTGGGAGTCCTTGTTCACGATTCTCTTCAGGTTAACGTGCAGGTTCAGTCGGCAGCTAGGAAGGCAAATGCAATGTTAGCATTCATGTCGAGAGGGATGGAATACAAGAGCAGGGATGTACTTCTGAGGCTTTATAAGGCTCTGGTCAGACCTCATTTGGAGTATTGTGAGCAGTTTTGCACCCCATATCTAAGGAAACATGTGCTAGCCTTGGAAAGGGTCCAGAGGAAGTTCACAACAATGATCCCTGGAATAAGGAGCTTGTCGTATGAGGAACGGTTGAGGACTCTGGGTCTGTACTCGTTGGAGTTTAGAAGATGAGGGGGGATCTTATTAAAACGTACAGGATACTGCGAGGTCTGGATAGAGTGGACGTGGAGAGGATGGGCAGGATTCTCCGTTTCTGCGGCCAAGTGCCGGAGAATCTGTGGTGTTCCACGATGGGAACATCAGTGCGAATCCCTCACCGAATCCGGTAAGGAGAATGGCCGGGTCCCAGCCGCACATGCGCAGGGCTGACAAGCTGCAGCTACGCACGACTACACTCCCCACACATGCACTGGTCACGTCGGGCCTTGCTGGACCGCTTACCTGCCCACCCCGACCCCACAGCTCACCCCCTTGCCACCCCATACCACTACCCCCAGCCCTAGCAGAAGCCCCCTGGGCAGCGGCAGGGATCTTGGCTGAGTGTGGCATCGCTGGACACTACCTGCAGCCGGCATGCCAGCCTCACGGCCACTGGGACCACAAGTGGCCCGCGCCGTCAAGAACTCGGCCTATCGGAGGTGGAACATCGCGTGTGGGCCGGCTGAGGAGGCGCCAATGGCGTTGTGGCTCTGCACGGTGTGCGTCTCAATGACGCCGATTTGGAGGGAGCAGAGCATCGCAACATGGCATCAAACCAGCATCAAAACAAGGACTCCTACATCAGACTCCTATTTATTGACTACAGCTCCGCCTTCAACACCATAATCCCAGCCAAGCTCATATCAAAGCTCCAAAACCTAGGACTTGGCTCCCCCACTCTGCAACTGGATCCTCGATTTTCTGACCAACAGACCACAATCAGCAAGAATAAACAACAACACCTCCTCCACAATAGTCCTCAATACCGGCGCCCCACAAGGCTGCGTACTTAGCCCCCTACTCTACTCCCTGTACACACACGACTGCATGGCAAAACTTGGTTCCAACTCCATCTACAAGTTTGCTGACGATACGACCATAGTGGGCCGGATCTTGAACAACGATGAGTCCGAATACAGGAGGGAGATAGAGAACCTAGTGGAGTGGTGTAGCGAACACAATCTCTCCCTCAATGCCAGCAAAACTAAAGAGCTGGTCATTGACTTCAGGAAGCAAAGTACTGTACACACCCCTGTCAGCACGAACGGGGCCGAGGTGGAGATGGTTAGCAGTTTCAAATTCCTAGGGGTGCACATCTCCAAAAATCTGTCCTGGTCCACCCACGTCGACGCTACCACCAAGAAAGCACAACAGCGCTTATACTTCCTCAGGAAACTAAGGAAATTCGGCATGTCCACATTAACCCTTACCAACTTTTACCGATGCACCATAGAAAGCATCCTATCGGGCTCATCACAGCCTGGTATGGCAACTGCTCGGCCCAGGACCGCAAGAAACTTCAGAGAGTCGTGAACACTGCCCAATCCATCACATGAACCTGCCTCCCATCCATTGACTCCATCTACACCTCCCGCTGCCTGGGGAAAGCGGGCAGCATAATCAAAGATCCCTCCCAACCGGCTTACTCACTCTTCCAACCTCTTCCATCGGGCAGGAGATACAGAAGTCTGAGAACACGCACGAACAGACTCAAAGACAGCTTCTTCCCCACTGTCACCAGACTCCTAAATGACCCTCTTATGGACTGACCTCATTAACACTACACCCTGTATGCCTCATCCGATGCCGGTGCTTATGTAGTTACATTGTATATGTTGTGTAGCCCTATTATGTATTTTCTTTTATTCCCTTTTCTTCTCATGTACTTAATGATCTGTTGAGCTGCTCGCAGAAAAATACTTTTCACTGTACCTCGGTACACGTGACAATAAACAAATCCAATCCAATCCAATCCGCCCCGATTTCAGCGTTCGAAGCCATTCTCCACCCCCCCCCCCACACACCCATAACCCTAGCTCAACCCGGAGGGCAGCCGAATCCCCATCATGCCCCAGATGCCAGCACCCATACCGGCCGCCATGGACACGTGCCCTGACCACTGAGGCCACCAGCTAACCACACCCTGGGCTGCATGCGTCGGATTGTTGAACATTATTGTTTTCAGTGCCCCCCCCCCCCCCAGGGGAAGGCTGCGCACAATCACTGGGGGAATGGGCAAAGACAGGAGGGGGACCGCCGGACCTGCGGCCCCTCACCGTGCCCGAGCAGAGGCCCAGGATGTGGCCGGCGGCCTGGAGGAAAGGGAGGTCGCCGGGGTGGAGGTCGCCGGGGTGGAGGTCGCCGTGATGTAGGTCGCCAGGGTGGAGGTCACCGGGGCGGAGGTCGCCAGGGTGGAGGTCGCAGGGGTGGAGGTCGCTGGGGTGGAGGTCGCCGGGGCGGAGGTCGCCTGGGTGGAGGTCGCCGGGGAGGAGGTCACCGTGGTGGAGGTCGCCGGGGTGGAGGTCCCCGGGGTGGAGGTCGCCGGGGCAGAGGTCGCCGGGGAGGAGGTCCCCGGGGTGGAGGTCGCCGGTGTGGAGGTCGCCGGGGTGGAGGTCGCCGGTGTGGAGGTCCCCGGGGTGGAGGTCGCCGGGGTGGAGGTCGCCGGGGCAGAGGTCGCCGGGGAGGAGGTCCCCGGGGTGGAGGTCGCCGGGGTGGAGGTCGCCGGGGTGGAGGTCGCCGGTGTGGAGGTCCCCGGGGTGGAGGTCGCCGGTGTGGAGGTCCCCGGGGTGGAGGTCGCCTGGGTGGAGGTCGCCAGGGTGGAGGTCGCCGGGGCAGAGGTCGCCGGGGTGGAGGTCGCCGGGGTGGAGGTCGCCGGGGTGGAGGTCGCCAGGGTGGAGGTCGCCGGGGCAGAGGTCGCCGGGGTGGAGGTCCCCGGGGTGGAGGTCGGCCCGGGTGAGGAAGTGAGATCCCGCGGAGTTGCAGTTCCCCATGACATGTGTCAACTGTCCCCACCTACACCCCCCACACCCCTCCCCAACCCCCCCCACACCACCCTCACCCCACCCCCAACCCCCTCCACCCCCTACCCCAACCCCCCCCACACCACCCTCACCCCTACCCCAACCCCCCCCACACCACCCTCACCCCTACCCCAACCCCCCCACACCACCCTCACCCCTTCCCCAACCCCCCCACACCACCCTCACCCCACCCCAACCCCCCCCACATCACCCTCCCCCTCCCCCCCCACCCCAACCCCCCCACACCACCCTCACCCCACCCCAACCCCCCAACACTCTCACCCCTGTCACCCCCACACCACTGTCACCCCACCACCCTCACCCACACACCACCCTCACCCCCACACCACCCTCACCCCACACTCACCCCCACACCACCCTCACCCCCACACCACCCTAACCCTCACACCACCCTCACCCACACACCACCCTCACCCACACACCACTCTCACCCACACACCACCCTCAAACACACATCACCCTCACACCACCCTCACCCACACCACCCTCACCCCCACACCACCCTCACGCCCAACCCCCCCCCCCCCCCCCCCCCCGGTCCGCGGCCCAATCATGCATTTTGTCTTGTGTCTTGCAGGAACTGCTGGAGATGGGGCGGGTCCACCAGGTATCCCCCAACCCCAGCCAGTGCTACAGCCAGAGCCCCCCCCCCCCCCGCCCGGGAGATGAGCAGTGACGCTGAGGGCAGCTCGGACAGCAGCCCTCCGCCCCAGATTCAGGAGACCCCGGAGCTCGAGGCGGAGGATGACGGTGACTTCCCCTCACAGCTGTCTCTCCAACACCCTCCACCATCCCAGAGACACTCACCTCGGTTGGGCACTTTAGTGAAGAATCTTCTGGGGCACTCTCTGGTGCTCACCGCACAGCTGACCCGGTACAGCAGGTGGAGGTAGGAGCACCCAACAGGGCGGACGGTCGGAGGGCAGGCCAATTTCAGGGACTAGTTGCCGTCCAGATGGGTCTCAGGTTTCTGGAACGGACAGTCCCATCCATGGTGGAGATGCAGTCGCAGAGCCAGGGACTACATGAGGGGTTGTCGGCGAGCATCCAGGACCTGCAGGTGCAGTTGGAGGAGTCCAACCGCGTGCAGGAGCAGGAGTTGGCGCCGACCATGTGTGCCACCTTGGCCAACACCGCACGAGTGGCGTCAGCGATGGAGGCATTGAAGGAGGGGAGGGGCGGTTTCGGGTATGGGGCACGTCCAAGGCCTGGGTCATTCTGTGCGGGCGGTGCCTGAGGCCCAGGACAGGGGTGCTGCCCGAGGCCCAGGACAGGGGTGCCGCCCGAGGCCCAGGACAGGGGTGCTGCCCGAGGCCCAGGACAGGGGCGCCGCCCGAGGCCCAGGACAGGGGCGCCGCCCGAGGCCCAGGACAGGGGTGCCGCCCGAGGCCCAGGACAGGGGTGCCGCCCGAGGCCCAGGACAGGGGTGCCGCCCGAGGCCCAGGACAGGGGTGCTGCCTGAGGCCCAGGACAGGGGCGCTGCCCGAGGCCCAGGACAGGGGCGCCGCCCGAGGCCCAGGACAGGGGTGCCGCCCGAGGCCCAGGACAGGGGTGCCGCCCGAGGCCCAGGACAGGGGTGCCGCCCGAGGCCCAGGACAGGGGTGCCGCCCGAGGTCCAGGACAGGGGTGCCGCCCGAGGCCCAGGACAGGGGTGCCGCCCGAGGTCCAGGACAGGGGTGCCGCCCGAGGCCCAGGACAGGGGTGCTGCCTGAGGCCCAGGACAGGGGTGCTGCCCGAGGCCCAGGACAGGGGCGCCGCCCGAGGCCCAGGACAGGGGTGCCGCCCGAGGCCCAGGACAGGGGTGCCGCCCGAGGCCCAGGACAGGGGTGCTGCCCGAGGCCCAGGACAGGGGTGCCGCCCGAGGCCCAGGACAGGGGCGCCGCCCGAGGCCCAGGAAAGGGGTGCTGCCCGAGGCCCAGGACAGGGGTGCTGCCCGAGGCCCAGGACAGGGACGCCGCCCGAGGCCCAGGACAGGGGTGCTGCCCGAGGCCCAGGACAGGGACGCCGCCCGAGGCCCAGGACAGGGGTGCCGCCCGAGGCCCAGGACAGGGGTGCCGCCCGAGGCCCAGGAAAGGGGTGCCGCCCGAGGCCCAGGACAGGGGTGCTGCCCGAGGCCCAGGACAGGGACGCCGCCCGAGGCCCAGGACAGGGGTGCTGCCTGAGGCCCAGGACAGGGGCGCCGCCCGAGGCCCAGGACAGGGACGCCGCCCGAGGCCCAGGACAGGGGTGCTGCCCGAGGCCCAGGACAGGGACGCCGCCCGAGGCCCAGGACAGGGGTGCCGCCCGAGGCCCAGGACAGGGGTGCCGCCCGAGGCCCAGGAAAGGGGTGCCGCCCGAGGCCCAGGACAGGGGTGCTGCCCGAGGCCCAGGACAGGGACGCCGCCCGAGGCCCAGGACAGGGGTGCTGCCTGAGGCCCAGGACAGGGGCGCCGCCCGAGGCCCAGGACAGGGGCGCCGCCCGAGGCCCAGGACAGGGGCGCCGCCTGAGGCCCAGGACAGGGACGCCGCCCGAGGCCCAGGACAGGGGTGCTGCCCGAGGCCCAGGACAGGGGTGCCGCCCGAGGCCCAGGACAGGGACGCCGCCCGAGGCCCAGGACAGGGGTGCTGCCCGAGGCCCAGGACAGGGGTGCTGCCCGAGGCCCAGGACAGGGACGCTGCCCGAGGCCCAGGACAGGGGTGCCGCCCGAGGCCCAGGACAGGGACGCCGCCCGAGGCCCAGGACAGGGACGCCGCCCGAGGCCCAGGACAGGGGTGCTGCCCGAGGCCCAGGACAGGGGTGCTGCCCGAGGCCCTGGACAGGGACGCAGCCCGAGGCCCAGGACAGGGACGCCGCCCGAGGCCCAGGACAGGGACGCCGCCCGAGGCCCAGGACAGGGGTGCTGCCCGAGGCCCAGGACAGGGGTGCTGCCCGAGGCCCAGGACAGGGACGCTGCCCGAGGCCCAGGACAGGGACGCTGCCCGAGGCCCAGGACAGGGACGCCGCCCGAGGCCCAGGACAGGGGTGCCGCCCGAGGCCCAGGACAGGGGTGCTGCCCGAGGCCCAGGACAGGGGCGCCGCCCGAGGCCCAGGACAGGGGTGCCGCCCGAGGCCCAGGACAGGGGTGCCGCCCGAGGCCCAGGACAGGGGTGCTGCCCGAGGCCCAGGACAGGGGTGCCGCCCGAGGCCCAGGACAGGGGCGCCGCCCGAGGCCCAGGAAAGGGGTGCTGCCCGAGGCCCAGGACAGGGGTGCTGCCCGAGGCCCAGGACAGGGACGCCGCCCGAGGCCCAGGACAGGGGTGCTGCCCGAGGCCCAGGACAGGGACGCCGCCCGAGGCCCAGGACAGGGGTGCCGCCCGAGGCCCAGGACAGGGGTGCCGCCCGAGGCCCAGGAAAGGGGTGCCGCCCGAGGCCCAGGACAGGGGTGCTGCCCGAGGCCCAGGACAGGGACGCCGCCCGAGGCCCAGGACAGGGGTGCTGCCTGAGGCCCAGGACAGGGGCGCCGCCCGAGGCCCAGGACAGGGGCGCCGCCCGAGGCCCAGGACAGGGGCGCCGCCCGAGGCCCAGGACAGGGACGCCGCCCGAGGCCCAGGACAGGGGTGCTGCCCGAGGCCCAGGACAGGGGTGCCGCCCGAGGCCCAGGACAGGGGTGCCGCCCGAGGCCCAGGACAGGGACGCCGCCCGAGGCCCAGGACAGGGGTGCTGCCCGAGGCCCAGGACAGGGGTGCTGCCCGAGGCCCAGGACAGGGACGCTGCCCGAGGCCCAGGACAGGGGTGCCGCCCGAGGCCCAGGACAGGGACGCCGCCCGAGGCCCAGGACAGGGACGCCGCCCGAGGCCCAGGACAGGGGTGCTGCCCGAGGCCCAGGACAGGGGTGCTGCCTGAGGCCCAGGACAGGGACGCTGCCCGAGGCCCAGGACAGGGACGCCGCCCGAGGCCCAGGACAGGGACGCCGCCCGAGGCCCAGGACAGGGGTGCTGCCCGAGGCCCAGGACAGGGGTGCTGCCCGAGGCCCAGGACAGGGACGCTGCCCGAGGCCCAGGACAGGGACGCTGCCCGAGGCCCAGGACAGGGACGCCGCCCGAGGCCCAGGACAGGGGTGCCGCCCGAGGCCCAGGACAGGGGTGCTGCCCGAGGCCCAGGACAGGGGTGCCGCCCGAGGCCCAGGACAGGGGTGCCGCCCGAGGCCCAGGACAGGGGTGCCGCCCGAGGCCCAGGACAGGGGCGCCGCCCGAGGCCCAGGACAGGGGTGCCGCCCGAGGCCCAGGACAGGGGTGCCGCCCGAGGCCCAGGACAGGGACACTGCCCGAGGCCCAGGACAGGGACGCTGCCCGAGGCCCAGGACAGGGATGCCGCCCGAGGCCCAGGACAGGGGTGCCGCCCGAGGCCCAGGACAGGGGTGCGGCCCGAGGCCCAGGACAGGGGTGCCCGAGGCCCAGGACAGGGGTGCCGCCCGAGGCCCAGGACGGGGGTGCCGCCCGAGGCCCAGGACAGGGGTGCCGCCCGAGGCCCAGGACGGGGGTGCTGCCCGAGGCCCAGGACGGGGGTGCTGCCCGAGGCCCAGGACGGGGGTGCCGCCCGAGGCCCAGGACAGGGGCGCTGCCTCACAGGCGACCGTGTCCCAGAGCCAGCTGGAAATCACAGCGGCGCTCCAGAGCATGGCCCAGTCACAGCGGGCCCTGGCTGGGAACGGCGTCGGCATTGTCCAGGCGCTGGCCAACGTGGGCCTCTAGGACTGGCAGTGTCAGGTGGTGGATGGGGGGGGGGGGGGGGGCGGAGTCCCAAGTGCTGCGGTGTTCCAGCACCTTCCCTGTGTCACTGGCCCCATCACCTCCTCCTCCCTCGGAGTGCCCGATGGCCCCCGGGCTGCTGCACGGTAAAAGTCCACGGATTCTGCGTTGGCGTTGCCGACACCTCTGAAAATCAGCACTCCCTCGGTACTGCACTGGATCCTGTGCTCAGGTGCTGGGGGAGAACTTGAACTTATAGCATCTGACTCGAGAAGCACAACAAATACCAACTGAATGACTGACATTGACTGCGAGATTGCAGCACCTGCAGCCCCCAGTTACACTAGGTTCCCATTGGCTGCTCTGCCATTGATCTGCTGGAAGCTTAAGTGTAGAATGTTAGCTGCACAATAAAAGCCCCTTATCAATCCCTATCCGCATTGTGAGGCGGCCTTTCCGAGAGGAAAAAGTGCATTTGATCAGGAATTTAACTATGAGGTTACAAAAGCAGGTCCAACTGACCTAAAATACCCCATTACAGTGGTCCCAATTTTCTTCCACTTCTGGACTTGTGCCTTCATTCATAAATTTGATCCGGACGGTGAATACAAATGCTGGCGCGCAATTCAAGCAAGAATAATTCTGCTTAGCCGTGAACTTTACAGTGTCATAGCGGGCGTCTGGTGGCAAAATCATGCGGGGAGACGTTGGGGTGGGGGCGGGGAGGTGGGGGGTGGGGTGGGTTGAGGGGGTCAGGGGTGGGTGGCGGCGTCCCGATGTCATTGTGCCATCGCGAGATATTACTGTCGGCAGATGTCGGAAGCGCGTCCGCTGACAATTAAAGGAGAAATTAGGCCAATTAAAAAGGCAATTGAACCGGGTCTTACGTGGCTCATGCGATTTCACGCTTGTCGAATGGGCCATTTGGGCTGGTCGCCATCATCTTTTTAATTAAAACTTGACCCAGGGTGGAATGACCAGGGTCTTGGCAAGTTGAATAAGTAGGAGATTGGTTGGGAGTTTATTGGAAGTGGTTTTCAGGCAGTTCACTGCATTTTCTCTGTGTCCTGGCAGACTCTTTGATTTACAGCATTTTCAGAAATGTTCTGTTGCGAGCCGCCTTCAGTGCACTCTCCTGAGCCGTCCATATTTCAGCAAAGGGGGATTGTCTATTCTGCTGGAGGGACCTTCTCAGAAGAGGAGAGAGCTAGAAGGGAGAGGGGGGGGGGGGGGGTCATGTGCTCGCAGACAGCGTCCAAGACTGCGACCTGTGGAAAGAGAGGCTGATGGAGGAGGTGCAGAACCAGAGCGAGGCAGACGGATCGGCAGAAGGAGCCATTATCCTGCAGCCAGTTTACAGGTCACGCTCATGCTTCCTGGACTTGTCTGAGGTCCAGCATGGAAGGAGGCTCTGCCTCTTCAGGGACACTGTGACCTCCATTTGCCAGATGACTGGCCCAGTGTTTGCCGATGACTGTGGCTCTTAAAGTTACAGTGGCCCTGAATTTCTTTGCCTCAGATACTTTACAAAGAACAAAGAACAAAGAAATGTACAGCACAGGAACAGGCCCTTCGGCCCTCCAAGCCCGTGCCGACCATACTGCCCGACTAAACTACAATCTTCTACACTTCCTGGGTCCGTATCCTTCTATTCCCATCCTATTCATATATTTGTCAAGATGCCCCTTAAATGTCCCTATCGTCCCTGCCTCCACTACCTCCTCCGGTAGTGAGTTCCAGGCACCCACTACCCTCTGCGTAAAAAACTTGCCTCGTACATCTACTCTAAACTTTGCCCCTCTCACCTTAAACCTATGCCCCCTAGTAATTGACCCCTCTACCCTGGGGAAAAGCCTCTGACTATCCACTCTGTCTATGCCCCTCATAATTTTGTATACCTCTATCAGGTCGCCCCTCAACCTCCTTCGTTCCAGTGAGAACAAACCGAGTTTATTCAATCGCTCCTCATAGCTTATGCCCTCCATACCAGGCAACATTCTGGTAAATCTCTTCTGCACCCTCTCTAAAGCCTCCACATCCTTCTGGTAGTGTGGCGACCAGAATTGAACACTATACTCCAAGTGTGGCCTAACTAAGGTTCTATACAGCTGCAACATGACTTGCCAATTCTTATACTCAATGCCCCGGCCAATGAAGGCAAGCATGCCGTATGCCTTCTTGACTACCTTCTCCACCTGTGTAGCCCCTTTCAGTGATCTGTGGACCTGTACTCCTAGATCTCTTTGACTTTCAATACTCTTGAGGGTTCTACCATTCACTGTATATTCCCTACCTGCATTAGCCCTTCCAAAATGCATTACCTCACATTTGTCCAGGTTAAACTCCATCTGCCATCTCTCCGCCCAAGTCTCCAGACAATCTAAATCCTGCTGTATCCTCAGACAGTCCTCATCGCTATCCGCAATTCCACCAACCTTTGTGTCGTCTGCAAACTTACTAATCAGACCAGTTACATTTTCCTCCAAATCATTTATATATACTACAAAGAGCAAAGGTCCCAGCACTGATCCCTGTGGAACACCACTGGTCACAGCCCTCCAATTAGAAAAGCATCCCTCCATTGCTACCCTCTGCCTTCTATGGCCTAGCCAGTTCTGTATCCACCTTGCCAGTTCACCCCTGATCCCGTGTGACTTCACCTTTTGTACTAGTCTACCATGAGGGACCTTGTCAAAGGCCTTACTGAAGTCCATATAGACAACATCTACTGCCCTACCTGCATCAATCATCTTAGTGACCTCCTCGAAAAACTCTATCAAGTTAGTGAGACACGACCTCCCCTTCACAAAACCGTGCTGCCTCTCACTAATACGTCCATTTGCTTCCAAATGGGAGTAGATCCTGTCTCGAAGAATTCTCTCCAGTAATTTCCCTACCACTGAAGTAAGGCTCACCGGCCTGTAGTTCCCGGGATTATCCCTGCCACCCTTCTTAAACAGAGGAACAACATTGGCTATTCTCCAGTCCTCCGGGACATCCCCTGAAGACAGCGAGGATCCAAAGATTTCTGTCAAGGCCTCAGCAATTTCCTCTCCAGCCTCCTTCAGTATTCTGGGGTAGATCCCATCCGGCCCTGGGGACTTATCTACCTTAATATTTTTTAAGACACCCAACACCTCGTCTTTTTGGATCACAATGTGACCCAGGCTATCTACACCCCCTTCTCCAGACTCAACATCTACCAATTCCTTCTCTTTGGTGAATACTGATGCAAAGTATTCATTTAGTACCTCGCCCATTTCCTCTGGCTCCACACATAGATTCCCTTGCCTATCCTTCAGTGGGCCAACCCTTTCCCTGGCTACCCTCTTGCTTTTTATGTAAGTGTAAAAAGCCTTGGGATTTTCCTTAACCCTATTTGCCAATGACTTTTCATGACCCCTTCTAGCCCTCCTGACTCCTTGCTTAAGTTCCTTCCTACTTTCCTTATATGCCACACAGGCTTCGTCTGTTCCCAGCCTTTTAGCCCTGACAAATGCCTCCTTTTTCTTTTTGACGAGGCCTACAATATCACTCGTCATCCAAGGTTCCCGAAAATTGCCGTATTTATCTTTCTTCCTCACAGGAACATGCCTGTCCTGTATTCCTTTCAACTGACACTTGAAAGCCTCCCACATGTCAGATGTTGATTTGCCCTCAAACATCCGCCCCCAATCTATGTTCTTCAGTTCCCGCCTAATATTGTTATAATTAGCCTTCCCCCAATTTAGCACATTCATCCTCGGACCACTCTTATCCTTGTCCACCAGTACTTTAAAACTTACTGAATTGTGGTCACTGTTACCGAAATGCTCCCCTACTGAAACATCCACCACCTGGCCGGGCTCATTCCCCAATACCAGGTCCAGTACCGCCCCTTCCCTAGTTGGACTGTTTACATATTGTTTTAAGAAGCCCTCCTGGATGCTCCTTACAAACTCTGCCCCGTCTAAGCCCCTGGCACTAAGTGAGTCCCAGTCAATATTGGGGAAGTTGAAGTCTCCCATCACCACAACCCTGTTGTTTTTACTCTTTTCCAAAATCTGTCTACCTATCTGCTCCTCTATCTCCCGCTGGCTGTTGGGAGGCCTGTAGTATACCCCCAACATTGTGACTGCACCCTTCTTATTCCTGATCTCTACCCATATAGCCTCACTGCCCTCTGAGGTGTCCTCTCGCTGTATAGCTGTGATACTCTCCTGAACAAGTAGCGCAACTCCGCCTCCCCTTTTACATCCCCCTCTATCCCGCCTGAAACATCTAAATCCTGGAACGTTTAGCTGCCAATCCTGCCCTTCCCTCAACCAGGTCTCTGTAATGGCAACAACATCATAGTTCCAAGTAGTAATCCAAGCTCTAAGTTCATCTGCCTTACCCGTAATGCTCCTTGCATTAAAACATATGCACTTCAGGCCACCAGACCCGCTGTGTTCAGCAACTTCTCCCCGTCTGCGCTGCCTCAGAGCCACACTGTCCCTATTCCCTAGTTCTCCCTCAATGCTCTCACCTTCTGACCTATTGCTCCCGTGCCCACCCCCCTGCCATACTAGTTTAAACCCTCCCGTGTGACACTAGCAAACCTCGCGGCCAGGATATTTATGCCTCTCCGGTTTAGATGCAACCCGTCCTTCTTATACAGGTCACACCTGCCCCGGAAGAGCTCCCAGTGGTCCAGATAACAGAAACCCTCCCTCCTACACCAGCTGTTTAGCCACGTGTTTGTCTGCTCTATCTTCCTATTTCTAGCCTCACTGGCACGTGGCACAGGGAGTAATCCCGAGATTACAACCCTCGAGGTCCTGTCTTTTAACTTTCTGCCTAGCTCCCTGAACTCCTGCTGCAGGACCTCATGCCCCTTCCTGCCTATGTCGTTAGTACCAATATGTACAACGACCTCTGCCTGTTTGCCCTCCCCCTTCAGGATTCCCTCTACCCGTTCGGAGACATCCTGGACCCTGGCACCAGGGAGGCAACATACCATCCTGGAGTCTCTTTCACGTCCACAGAAGCGCCTATCTGTGCCCCTGACTATAGAGTCCCCTATAACTATTACTCTTCTGCGCTTTGACCCTCCCTTCTGAACATCAGAGCCAGCCGTGGTGCCACTGCTCTGGCTGCTGCTGTTTTCCCCTGATAGGCTATCCCCCCCGACAGTATCCAAAGGGGTATATCTGTTCGAGAGGGGGACAACCACAGGGGATTCCTGCACTGACTGCCTGCCCTTTCTGGTGGTCACATTTGGCTGTTCAGGTTTCCCTGCCTGGACCGATTGGGGAAGCACGTCAATATCCTCCAGCATTGGTTGTAGTCTTCAGTGTCCATCACCCAGAGAGGCTCGGTACCACCACTACTGACCGAGCTGTCCGAGTCCTAAAGGACATAACTGCTACACTGGGTCTGCAACAAGGGGCGAGGGAACCAACAAGAGGGAAAAACCGGCATCGGGTGAAGCATACAGGAGTGTAGTGTTACTCAGGTTAGAAGAGGGTCGTTTAGGAGTCTGGTGACAGTGGGGAAGAAGCTGTTTTTGAGTCTGTTCGTGCGTGTTCTCAGACTTCTGTATCTCCTGCCCGATGGAAGAAGTTGGAAGAGTGAGTAAGCCGGGTGGGAGGGATCTTTGATTATGCTGCCCGCTTTCCCCAGGCAGCGAGAGGTATAGATAGAGTCAATGGATGGGAGGCAGGTTCGTGTGATGGGCTGGGCGGTGTTCACGATTCTCTGAAATTTCTTGCTGTCTTGGGCAGAGCAGTTGCCATACCAGGCTGTGATGCACCAGATAAGGGGCGGGATTCTCCAAGCCTGCGCTGGGTTGGACAATCGGCGGGGGCGCGGGAAATTCCCGCCACGCCGCTCCAACGACGGGCCCCCGATTCTCCGGCGACCGGTGAATCGGTGCCAATCGCGCCCGCCACAGCGCTGGTCGGGGGCCGCAGAAATAGGCCCCCTTGGTGATTCTCAGCGGGCAACAGGCTAAACTCCCGCTGCGTTCCGCCAAGTCCCGCCAGCATGGTTCTAACCTGGTACCATCTGGTGGGAGCTCGGACCCGCAGCTGCCGTGGACGTCCTGGTGGGGGGGACGGGGTATCTGAATCTGGAGGGGGGGGTCTCGTCATTATTCGAGACCCGGCCCACTATGGTTGTGTTGCAGATGGAGTTGGAACCAAATTTTGCCACGCAGTCGTGTGTGTACAGGGAGTATAAGTAGAGGGTAGAGTACGCAGCCTTGCGGGGCGCCGGTATTGAGGACTATTGTGGAGGAGGTGTTGTTTATTCTTGCTGATTGTGGCCTGTGAGTTAGAAAGGCGAGGATCCAATTGCAGAGTGGGGATCCAAGTCCTAGTGTTGTGGGCGAGGCATTTTCAGAACCCCAAAATGTATCATGGAATTCAACCAACCTCACCCTTTAATGGGTTTGTTGCTTTTCCGAGCACACGGCTTTTTCCCTAGGTGTGGGATTACAATTATGGACACGTGGGTTTTTAAACATAAAACACTGTTTATTCCATGAACTCAACTTAACATCTTAAATAAACATTGGGGGCGTGAATCCCGCCCCCGCCGGTTGCCGAATTCTCCACCACCGGATATTCGGCGGGGGTGGGAATCACGCCGCGCCGGTTGGCGGGC
This sequence comes from Scyliorhinus torazame, assembly GCF_047496885.1. Lineage (NCBI taxonomy): Eukaryota > Metazoa > Chordata > Chondrichthyes > Carcharhiniformes > Scyliorhinidae > Scyliorhinus > Scyliorhinus torazame. The sequence goes on along the minus strand of NC_092711.1, from coordinate 300,607,123 downwards.
ACCCCCCCCCCCGCGATTCTCTGGCCTGGATGGGCCGAAGTCCCGCCGCTAAAATGCCTGTCCCGCCGGCGTAGATGAAACCACCTACCTTACCGGTGGGACAAGGCGGCACGGGCGGGCTCCGGGGTCCTGGGGGGGGGCGCGGGGCGATCTGGCCCTGGGGGCTGCCCCCACGGTGGCCTGGCCCGCGATCGGCATCCACCGATCCGCGGGCGGGCCTGTGCCATGGGGGCACTCTTTTCCTTCCGCCTTCGCCACGGTCTCCACCATGGCGGAGGCGGAAAAGACTCCCTCCACTGCGCATGCGCGGGGATGCCGTCAGCGGCCGCTGACGCTCCCGCGCATGCGCAGCCCGGAGATGTCATTTCTGTGCCAGCTGGCGGGGCACCAAAGGTCTTTTCCGCCAGCTGGCGGGGCGGAAATTCGTCCGGCGCCGGCCTAGCCCCTTAAGGTTGAGGCTCGGCCCCCAAGGATGCGGAGCATTCCGCACCTTTGGGGCGGCGCGATGCCGGACTGATTTGCGCCGTTTTGGGCGCCAGTTGGCGGACATCGTGCCATTTCCGGAGAATTTCGCCCATGATCTCTTAACACCCCTTACTTCAAAGATAACTCAGAAAATATTGCAACAGTAAATAATTCCTCAAAATGTTCCTTCAAACTTCCACCAAGAGACTTAACACCTTTAATCAAAATCACATCAGGTTAAAGGCTTCACTATTATAAGTTTAAATCACCCAAATGATCCAGAGATAGTCTTTCATGGCAGAGATCCAGCTCACTGCAAAACACAGACACACACCCAGCTCTTTTCAAAACTTGCAGCTCTTGGAAACACACAGACACACTGCTTTTTAAACTGAAACTAAAAACCTGCAAAATGGTTGACCTAAAGCCCAGTCTATGACATCACTGTTTTCCTAAAGGTACATTGCTTAAACATCCAGTTATTAAAGGCACTCTCGCATGACACTAGTTTTGGAGCTTTGATATGAGCTTGGCTGGGATTATGGTGTTGAAGGCGGAGCTGTAGTCAATAAATAGGAGTCTAATGGTGGAGTCCTTGCTGTCGAGATGCTCGGGGATGAGTGTAGGGCCAGGGAGATGGTGTCTGCTGTGAACCGGTTGCGGCGGTATGCAAATTGCAGTGGATCAAGGCATTCTGGGAGTATGGAGGTGATGCGCTCATGACCAACCTCTCGAAGCACTTCATTATGACTGAAGTCAGGGCCACCAGACGGTAGTCATTGAGGCACGTTGCCTGGTTCTTCTTTGGCACCGGTATGATGGTGGTCTTCTTGAAGCAGGTGGGGACCTTGGAGCGGAGTAGGGACAGGTTAAAGATGTCCGCGAACACATCTGCCAAGTGGTCCACACAGGCTCTGAGTGCACGACCAGGGATCCCGTCCGGACCCATCGCCTTCCGAGGGTTCACTTTCAGGAAGGCCGATCTGACTTTGGAAGCTGTGACCCACACCACCCTCAACCCCATACCACCCGCACCCCAAAACCATCCTCACCCCCACACCAGCCTCACTCCCATTCCACCAACCCCCACCCACACGACCACTCCCACTCCCTCACCTGCCCGCAAACTAATCATGCTTCAGTGGCCAGGGCACCCAGCCATGGCGGCCGGTATGGGTACCTGCATGTTGGGCAGGGTGGGGGTTCGGCTGCCCTCCAGGTTGGGGGTGGGGTGGGGGTAAGGTTACGCCCTGAGGAGGTTGCACTGCTGGCCGGTCCGGACGGTTTTACACGTGACGCTGACCGCCTCTGCCACCTGTGCCCAGGCATGACAAATGGTGGCAGCTGGCAGCTTCCTTCCCTGGCCGGGGTATAGGGTCATCCACCTCTCCTCTACGGCGTCCTGAAGGGTTTCTAGTTCGGTGTCGGTGAAGCGTGGAGCGGCTCTCCTTGCTGCCATCTTGTTGGCTGGGATGGTGTGAGTGGGAAGTGAAGTGTGTAAATGCGGCTGCAACTTGTCAGTCGCCTGAGTGTGAATCACGGACCCGGCGAATCCGGCACTGTTTCGTATTGGAGTTGATTGCGCTCCACGTGGTGCCGGTGCTGGCTCCTTAACAATGGCGGAAGCGGTCCAGGTATGACCCCAGGTTTGGTGTCATGAAAGTCCACCAATTCCACATTGGCCTCAACACTTCGGGCGGGATTCACCATTGCCCGATGCCGAAATTGCATTAAGTGATCGGGCGGATAATCCCCATTTGCTGCTGAATCAGGGCCGGTGCTGTTTGTCGGATGCTCTGCCCTCTTCAAATCAGCGTCAACTTTGAGCGCCCTCCCTCGATGCTCCGCCCCCGATGGGCCGGGTTCCTGACCACACGGGTCGCGTGTGGTCTGGGTTTCCGTAAACCCGGCGTGGCGGTTGAGGACTGTGTCCAGCATCGCCAGAGTCAGACTGTGCTGCTGGCAGGGGGTGCTGCTGGCAGGGGGTGCTGCTGGCAGGGGGTGCTGCTGGCAGGGGGTGCTGCTGGCAGAGGGTGCTGCTGGCAGGGGGTGCTGCTGGCAGGGGGTGCTGCTGGCAGGGGGTGCTGCTGGCAGGGGGTGCTGCTGGCAGGGGGTGCTGCTGGCAGGGGGTGCTGCTGGCAGGGGTGCTTCGGCTGGGGGTGCTGCTGGCAGGGGATGCTGCTGGCAGGGGGTGCTGCTGGCAGGGGGTGCTTCGGCTGGGGGTGCTGCTGGCAGGGGTGCTTCGGCTGGGGGTGCTGCTGGCAGGGGATGCTGCTGGCAGGGGGTGCTGCTGGCAGGGGGTGCTTCGGCTGGGGGTGCTGCTGGCAGGGAGTGCTTCGGCTGGGGCTGGGGAAGGTAGGTCCAGTGGGAAACTAGTTGGCTGGCCTGGTCTGCGCACGGCCGGCGCCATGTCGTACATGTGCATGCGCGGCCACAGACCCAGCAATTCTCCGGCCATTTTTGTCAGGAACACCGGGAGTTTCACGTGGCGCGGCTGTGAGCCCCCCACTGGGCAGAGCATCGGTGCGGGGGCAACGCCAACTTTTTCATTGTAAAACTAGACACTTCCTCCAGGCACAGCCTCATAATCAGAGAATCCAGCCCTTAGTCTCAGTAACGGAGAATCCAGCGCTTAGTCTCAGTAACGGAGAATCCAGCGCTTAGTCTCAGTAACGGAGAATCCAGCGCTTAGTCTCAGTAATGGAGAATCCAGCGCATAGTCTCAGTAACGGAGAATCCAGCCCTTAGTCTCAGTAACGGAGAATCCAGCCCTTAGTCTCAGCAACGGAGAATCCAGCGCTTAGTCTCAGTAACGGAGAATCCAGCGCTTAGTCTCAGTAACGGAGAATCCAGCGCATAGTCTCTGTAACGGAGAATCCAGCCCTTAGTCTCAGTAACGGAGAATCCAGCCCTTAGTCTCAGTAACGGAGAAACCCGCCCTTAGTCTCAGTAACAGAGAATCCAGCCCTTAGTCTCAGTAACGGAGAATCCAGCGCTTAGTCTCAGTAACGGAGAAACCCGCCCTTAGTCTCAGTAACGGAGAAACCCGCCCTTAGTCTCAGTAACGGAGAATCCAGCCCTTAGTCTCAGTTACGGAGAATCCAGCCCTTAGTCTCAGTAACGGAGAATCCAGCCCTTAGTCTCAGTAACGGAGAAACCCGCCCTTAGTCTCAGTAACGGAGAAACCCGCCCTTAGTCTCAGTAACGGAGAATCCAGCCCTTAGTCTCAGTTACGGAGAATCCAGCCCTTAGTCTCAGTAACGGAGAATCCAGCCCTTAGTCTCAGTAACGGAGAATCCAGCCCTTAGTCTCAGTAACGGAGAATCCAGCCCTTAGTCTCAGTTACGGAGAATCCAGCCCTTAGTCTCAGTTACGGAGAATCCAGCCCTTAGTCTCAGTAACGGAGAATCCAGCCCTTAGTCTCAGTAACGGAGAAACCCGCCCTTAGTCTCAGTAACGGAGAATCCAGCCCTTAGTCTCAGTTACGGAGAATCCAGCCCTTAGTCTCAGTAACGGAGAATCCAGCCCTTAGTCTCAGTAACGGAGAATCCAGCCCTTAGTCTCAGTAACGGAGAATCCAGCCCTTAGTCTCAGTAACGGAGAATCCAGCCCTTAGTCTCAGTAATGGAGAATCCAGCCCTTAGTCTCAGTAACAGAGAATCCAGCGCTTAGTCTCAGTAACGGAGAATCCAGCCCTTAGTCTCAGTAACGGAGAATCCAGCCCTTAGTCTCAGCAACGGAGAATCCAGCCCTTAGTCTCAGCAACGGAGAATCCAGCCCTTAGTCTCAGTAACGGAGAATCCAGCCCTTAGTCTCAGTAACGGAGAATCCAGCCCTTAGTCTCAGTAACGGAGAATCCAGCGCTTAGTCTCAGTAACGGAGAATCCAGCCCTTAGTCTCAGTAACGGAGAATCCAGCCCTTAGTCTCAGTAACGGAGAATCCAGCCCTTAGTCTCAGTAACGGAGAATCCAGCCCTTAGTCTCAGCAACGGAGAATCCAGCCCTTAGTCTCAGTAACGGAGAATCCAGCGCTTAGTCTCAGTAACGGAGAATCCAGCGCTTAGTCTCAGTAACGGAGAATCCAGCCCTTAGTCTCAGTAATGGAGAATCCAGCCACTAGTTATGAAGAGAAATTGGATAGATTTGGGTTGTTTTCCTTGGTGCGGAGGAGACTGAGGGGGGACATCATTGAGATGTATGAACTGATGAGGGGCAAAGATAGAGTAGACAGGAAGAAATGGTTCCCTTTGGTTGAAGGGTCAATGACCAGGGGGCATAGATTTAAGGAAAGGGGCAGAATGTTTAGGGGGATGTGAGGAAAATCTTTTCACCCAGAGGGTGGTAAGAATTTGGAACTGGCTGAAAGGAACTGAAAGGGTGGTGGAGACAGTGAGCCTCATAACGATTAAGAAGTAAGGCAGCACGGTAGCACAGTTTTTGGCATTGTCGCTTCATAGCTCCAGGGTCCCAGGCTCGATTCCCAGCTCAGGGCATAAAAGGCTCTGGACCCAGTGCTGCAAAATGGGATTAGAATAGTTAGGTGATTGTTTTTGGATGACACAGACAAACTGGGCCGATTGGCCTTTTCTGTGCTGTTGGACTTGTTATAGTACTCTTTGGTAATATATCATTATTCTTTGTTTCATAATCCAGAATGGTTTGAGGGTGTGATCTTGAAGGAACCACCAATCTTTAACTTAAAGCCAAACTGATTTATTGATTAACGATTTATTAATATTGAGTTCGCACTCTACAGAACTATAGCTAGTAATCAAGTAATCTATAACTTATTTAAATTACACGTGCTGCTTCTATCTATTATTAACTATGGTGTGAGCTATCTCTCTTACAGTCTCCTGTCTAGAAACTCCTGATTAGAAGTACCCAAGATCCTCTGTGTTCTCATATTTATAGTGGGAACAAGTGATGCCCTCTAGTGGTTGCGTTACCCTGAGATGTAATAATGAATCCTTTACTTGTCTACGTATATACATATCATTACAAGATTTTATGATTAAGAGCGAATCATACCATTGCCCCTTGACATTCAAGGGCATTACCACCACTGAATCCCCCACAATCAACATCCTGGGGGTTACCATTGACCACAAACTGAACTGGACTAGCCATATTAATACTGTGGCTACAAGAGCAGGTCAGTCTAAGAATCCTGCTGCGAGTAACACACTTCCCAACTCCCCAAAGCCTGTCTACTACCTACAAGGCACAAGTCAGGAGCGTGATGGAAAACTTCTCACTTGCCTGGATGGGTGCAGCTCCAACAAGAAGCCCGACACCATCCAGGCCAAAGCAGCCCGCTTGATTGGCACCCCTTCCACAAACGTTCACTCCCTCCACCACCGACGCACTGGCAGCCGTGTGTACCATCTACAAGATGCACTGCAGTAACTCACCAAAGTTCCTTAGGCAGCACCTTCCAAACCCACGACCACTACCATCCAGCAGGTCAGGAACAGCAGATACATGAGAACACCACCACTTGGAAGTTCCCCTCCAAGCCACCCACCATCCTGATTTGGAAATACATCGCCGTTCCTTCACTGTTGCTGGGTCAAATTCCTGTAACTCCCTTCCTAACAGCACAGTGGACTGCTGCAGTTCAAGAAGGAAGCTCACCACCACTTTCTCAGGGGTAATTAGGGATGGGCAATGAATGCTGGCCTCGCCATCGAAACCTTGTTGTTGTCTGCTGTGCTCTGCATAATCTGACGCTCCCAAGGGGGACGCACTGGAGGATGAAAACAGTGATGCTGCTCCACAGGCCTCACAGGACGACACAAGTGATAGATTTGAGGAGGGGCCAAAGGAGCCCCTGGGTGACAAGATGGTTGCTGAAGTATGGAACCTTATAGGATGTATGGAGCGAGGGAGGTCCTAATTCTCATGTTCTTTCAGCTAGGCATCCAAGGCATGGCTTGAAATTGAGGGCAAGGGTGCTGCTATCTTTCTGATGAGGTCATCCTGTCTCACCTATGTCAAGTTACAACCTCTGAAATAACGTTTAAAGCCCTTCCCCTATGTCACATGCTATTCCCAAGCCTATCACCTCTGAAAAACATGAAGTATATTCAGGTCGTTACACATCTTGAGATATTTATATGGTGATGCCGGAAACACAAGTTATATCGAAACTCAACATAATATATATCACCCGTGACAACCCCAGTTGTGTTCAAAGTGTCTTAAATGTTTGCTTGCAGCCCCACCCTCCCGTCCACGTGTCCAACACCTATCAGCAGCAGCAGCAATGGAGGCAGCCAGCTGATTGTGATGTCCTATTGGCCTTGATGACCTGGTTAGCCATACTCTGGCCATGTTGAACGGGAGCATCCAGCACCATGGTCGGCACTCTCCAGTCACTGTGTTCTCATCAGATGCGATGGTCACTGGCAGCAGAATTGCTGCCTCCATCCAGAGCGTTCTGAGAGGTGCCCCCAGATGTGACATGCAGTTCGTCGTCCAACATGAGGTTTGCGCCAACCTCCCTGCTCACCACTGATGGACGTGTACCTAGCAGAGAAACTCATCCATCTCCCACAGTCAGTGGATGGGCTTGCATGTTCAACTGCAATAACAGTCCTGATACAATCGCTGAAGCTGTCTCTCCATGAGAATCGCCACTCTCAATGGAGGAAGATGTGTGTCGGAGCTGCGGTCAATGCAATGCTTATGCTCTACATGGGCTCCCCCAAGGCAGAGACCATGGCTGCAGACCCTCAGTGATCTCTGCCAGATCTTCCTGCACATGGACACCCAGCAACTGCCGCCTGATGGGATGACTCCAGAGCTTTGTCATTTGTCTCGCACTTATATGGTCCTGTTCTCCGGCATGCCAACCCAGTACTCACCGTTGTGGAGGGCAGGTCAGTCAACCTTTTCCAGCACTGGATCCATGTGCACCACACATCATAATGCCCACTCACCTGGGCAGCCACCTACATCCATGCCTCCTTGCTTTGGGTGAGGTGGCTTCCTCCTTCCATCCGTGGGATTAACATCTCCCAACAGGCACTCACTGACTCCAGCACAGTGTAGTAGTAATAATAGTGATCTTTATTAGTGTCACAAGTAGGCTTACATTAACACTTCAATTAAGTTACTGTGAAAAGCCCCTAGTCGCAACATTCCGGCGCCTGTTCAGGTACACTGAGGGAGAATTCAGAATGTCCAATTTACCTAACAGCGTAAGAAAAGTGGGGGAAGGGTTCAACCAGCATTGCCCTCCCACCTGGCGTGGGCAGCAGCTCCTGGGGTCATAATTACTGCCAAGCATTATTCCTTAGGTTCAATGGCACATGGCTTCCGGAGGCTCCTCAGCAACTCTTGGCAGCATCAGTGAGATGCCTCTGCAATTTTAAAGCTCCCTCTGTGACCCCCATTAGACCCGGCACCCACCATGCTGAGGCACTGTCAGCAGATGTTTCATGTTGGCCGCCATTAATCGGGCAGCCAGCGTGAAATCAGGCTTGGCTGTGATCACGGATAACAGAGGCAGAGGCAGAGGGCCAGAGTGGGCAGCACGGTAGCATTGTGGATAGCACAATTGCTTCACAGCTCCAGGGTCCCAGGTTCAATTCCGGCTTGGGTCACTGTCTGTGCGGAGTCTGCACAGCCTCCCCGTGTGTGCGTGGGTTTCCTCCGGGTGCTCCGGTTTCCTCCCACAGTCCAAAGATGTGCAGGTTAGGTGGATTGGCCATGATAAATTGCCCTTAGTGTCCAAAATTGCTCTTAGTGTTGGGTGGGGTTACTGGGTTATGGGGATAGGGTGGAGGTGTGGGCTTGGGTAGGGTGCTCTTTCAAAGAGCCGGTGCAGACTCGATGGGCCGAATGGCCTCCTTCTGCACTGTAAATTCTATGAAAACCAGAATATCTGTCATTTTGGGCAAGTTTGGATGGTGTTTTTCGCCAGTTTTCTTGGTAAGATCCACACCACTAGTCAACCACTTTTTGGGCCTTGGGGAGTTTCAATCCGGTCAAGCCCACACGTTAAACTTTTTCATCACTGGGGAGCAGAACTCACTGGCGAGACCGGCTCCTCAGAGATCGGGCCGTCATTTTGATCGGCCTCGATCTCTAAGTGAGCTTGAGGGTCTCTCATACCCCGCACTCATGGGCAATGTCCCCCCCTCACATATGGGCACTACCCCACACCCCCCCCCAAATGAGGGGCGCGATTCTCCACTCCCGCGCCGTCGTGAACGCCGTCGAGGTTCACGACGGCGCGGAACGGCCCCGGTCCCGACCGATTCAGGCCGACAATTGGCCAGTGTCGGGGCCGCGTAAAAGCGTAGATGACGCGGCCGGCGCCGCATAACAGACGTCATCCGCGCATGCGCGGTTGCCGTCCTCTCTAAGTCCGCCCCGCAAGAAGATGGCAGACGGATCTTGCGGGGCCACGGAAGGAAGGAGGTCCTCCTTCAGAGAGGACGGCCCGACGATCGGTGGGCACCGATCGCGGGCCACCGTACATTTGAGGTACCCCCCGGTGCAGGATCCCCCCTCGCCCCCCCACAGGCCGCCCCCCCAGCGTTCACGCACCGCCCATGACTGCAGCGACCAGGGGCGAGATTCTCCGACCCCCAGCTGGGTCGGAGAATCGCCGGGGGCTGGCGTGAATCCCGCCCCCGCCGGTTGCCAAAGTCTCCGGCACCGGAGATTCGGCGGGGGCGGGAATCGCGGCGCCCTGGTTGGCGGGCCCCCCCCGCGCGATTCTCCGGCCCGGATGGGCCGAAGTCCCGCCGCTAAAATGCCTGTCCCGCCGGCGTAAATTAAACCACCTACCTTACCGGCAGGACAAGGCGGCGCGGGCGGGCTCCTGGTCCTGGGGGGGGGGGGGGGGCGCGGGGCGACCTGGCCCCGGGGGGGGGGGTGCCCCCACGGTGGCCTGGCCCGCGATCGGGGCCCACCGATCCGCGGGCGGGCCTGTGCCGTGGGGGCACTCTTTCCCATCCGCCTCCCCCATGGTCTCCACCATGGCGGAGGCAGAAGAGACACCCTCCACTGTGCATGCGCGGGAATGCCGTCAGCGGCCGCTAACGCTCCCGCGCATGCGCCGCCCGGAGATATCATTTCCGTGCCAGCTGGCGGGGCACCAAAGGCCTTTTCTGCCAGCTGGCGGGCGGAAATTCGTCCGGCGCTGACCTAGCCCCTTAAGGTTGGGGCTCGGCCCCCAAAGATGCGGAGCATTCCGCACCTTTGGGACGGCGCGATGCCCGACTGATTTGAGCTGTTTTGGGCACCAGTCGGCGGACATCACGCCGTTTCCGGAGAATTTCGCCCCAGGTGTGGACGGCACCGGGGGGGGGGGGGAACCCGCCGTTTTGGCCTGGCCGCTCGGCCCATCCGGGCCTCAGAATAGCGGGGGTGCCGGAGAATCGCCATTTTGGGTGTCTCCGGCGATTCTCCGGCCTGCAACTCGACCGGGCCGTTCCCGCCGCTTGGGAGAATCGCGGGAGGGCGTCGGACCAGCGTCCCCGGAAATTTTGGCGGCCCAGGAGATTCTCCCAACCGGCGTGGGAGTGGAGAATCGCGCCCCCGGACTTCCCCCTATGGGGTCACAGATGGTCCCCCACCCCCTTTCCAGGCCTCCCGACCCTCCCTTTCGGGCACCCTCCTTTCTGGACACCCCACCCAGCATTTATGATGTCCCTTCACTCCCCCACCCTTCATAACCCTCCCCATACCCCCTTCATGAACATGGCCCCTTCAGGGCCAGACCCTTAGCGGTGCCACCCTGGCAGTGCCACCAAGGAACCTTGACAATGCCATCCAGGCATCTTGCTAGTGGCTGGGTGCCAGAGGGAGAGCCACCCTGCCCCATTCCCCAAACACTCCAATGGCCTGGGAAACCGCTAGGTACCGTTACGCCTGGTCCATGTTTGTATGGACCAGAAGACCACAATGGGGAGGCCGTTAGTTCCTGAGTGCCGGCTGAATCCAGTGCAACCATATTTAAATGAGCCTAATGGTTCATTTAAATATGTTGATTTGGATCCTGCCTCTTTAGACACAAAAGGCACATCAGTCATAGCCTAAAACACAGTCTAAAGCACAAGTTTATAAAGGCACATGGCTTCTTCTTCAAATGCAATTTCCAACAAGTTGGCATTCCATTTGTGCTCCAATACTGCTACAAGGAGCTTATTATAAAATAAAACTGTCTGAAACATTAAATGTTAATGTGGCTAAAATAAACAGGAATTAATTTCAATATAGTAGGAATGGTAGAATTTGACTCTTTTTCTGAACAATTCTTATTCAGAGTGGGAATGGGACAGATGAGCTCAAATGTTATTTCCTCCCCGGCCAGGGTCCTGAATGAAGCATTTCTGGCACAGTAGTCACCAGGATGCAAAGGAACATGCTCTCACCTGCAGCTTCAATGCCCGCGAAGGACGTTGCCTTCTTCCCAGACTGATTTCAACCAATGGGGAAGCACCTTGCGTGGATTTCTTCTGCAGTAGCCACCAATCCGATGCCAGTGTTCTTTTAAGTGGGTGGTTGTGACCATCTTCCGATTCATAGCCTAACTCCTCTCCCACTGGGCATCCTGCCCAAGCTGCCTGATTAGGCGGGATGCCTCCTTCACGATGCTGGGTGGTTCCTTCCTGTTGGGTGGCCGCTGGCGAGCAGACCACCCAATTCCCATTCCACCTATTTCACTCTGCTGGAAACTATACAATCCAGCCCCAAGAAACCACACCAGAGAGTGGTTCTGGTGTCAGAAGCAGTCAACGCCTCCATTGACCAACCCACTGCTGTGCAGAGAGAGGTTTAATGATCTAAAGAATGATTATGACAGGTCAAAGCACAGTTGTCGATTCGCATCCTATAAACGCATATTAGAAACTGACAAACACATCTTAGAAATCCCACACTGTAATACAAAGAAAAATTCTTTTTAGTGGTGCGTGAAATAGAATTTCCTAGCTCGTCTGGCTCTTCACTGTAAACAAAACATTGACGGAAAACAGCAAGACTACTTTTCTCTGGAAAGGAATTAGCATTTGGCAATAAATATAAATGTTCTGAAATTCTGCATGAACTGCTTTCTCAGTACAAACACCCAAAAGAAAATCTACCAAATGGATCACTTAATTCAGCGTGGTTTATACCCTGTACAACCAGGTTTTTTAATTGAGGATGAGGTATATATGCACTAGATGTATAATCAAGAGTCACTAGTTGGAGATTATGATCCAAGTTGCAGGAAAGTTACTGGTGTATCTTTCTCTACATATACAAGAGTTCAAAGGACGCGTGCGTCGGCAGTGGGCAGGCGGACATCACCTCCTCTACCAACAGCTGCAGTGTTAATGTAAGCCTACTTGTGACAATAAAGATTATTTTTTTAAAAATCAATTTAAGACCCTAGGGCAGGGTTTTTGAAACTTTGGGTCGCAGTGAATGATTGGTTGTGGCATTCCCGATCACAGAAGCAGCCAATTGGCGCGACCGGCTTTTCAGAATCCTGGGCGAAATTCTCCGGTATCGGCGCGATGCCGGCCGACTGGGGCCCAAAACGGCGCAAATCAGTCGGGCATCACGCTGCCCCAAAGGTGCGGAATGCTCCGCATCTTTGGGGGCCGAGCCCCAACCTTAAGGGGCTAGGCCGGCGCCGGACGAATTTCCGCCCCGCCAGCTGGCGGAAAAGGCCTTTGGTGCCCCACTAGCTGGCGTGGAAATGACATCTCCGGGCGGCGCATGTGCGGGAGCGTCAGCGGCCGCTGACGGCATTCCCGCGCATGCGCAGTGGAGGGAGTCTCATCCACCTCCGCCATGGTGGAGACCGTGGCGGAGGCGGAAGGGAAAGAGTGCCCCCACGGCACAGGCCCACCCGCGGATCGGTGGGCCCCGATCGCGGGCCAGGCCACCGTATGGGCACCCCCACGGGGCCAAATCGCCCCGCGCCCCCCCCAGGACCCCGGAGCCCGCCTGCGCCGCCTTGTCCCGCCGGTAAGGTAGGTTTAATCTACGCCAGCGGGACAGGCATTGTAGCGGCGGGACTTTGGCCCATCTGGGCCGCAGAATCGCGGGGGGGGGGGGGGGGGGGGGGGGGCCAACCGGCACGGTGCGATTCCCACCCCCGCCGAATATCCGGTGCTGGAGAATTCGGCAACCGGTGGGGGCGGGATTCACGCCAGCCCCCGGCGATTCTCTGACCTGGCGGGGGGTCGGAGAATCTCGCTCCCCGTTCGCAAGTGCTGTTCGACCTTGTTATCGAGGGGGGCTGGCGAGCCTTCATTTGCAGTGAGAATCCCGTGGGGCCTGGTTAAGTGGACGAATTAATGTTCTGTAGCATTGCCGGCCTTGATTGACGGAGCGCAGGGAAGTTCGCGGCAGTTCCCGCTCACTACCATACTTAAAAAATCTTTTCGAAGAATCGCCTCCATAGTTTGTGGATGCCCTCCTTTCAAAAAGTACCAATGTTTTACTGTAAATTAAATCAATTTAAATAGCCCCAACACATCAAATTACTTGGGGAGCTCCCTGAATGATTGATACAAAAATACAGGGCAGAATTTAATGGAAAAATTCCTAAGTTCATTAGGGAGTTTTCTGCTGGCTTTGCTGGTGAGTTACCCACTGCTATCAAATGACACTTAGTCCCCTTTCTGGGGAGTTTCTGTCCCATTTAGCACACACTTGGGGTGGATTTACCAGCTATTCATGCCAGCAGGAAATTCCGGTCTTACGTTGGCGCACAGGATTCCCAGCGGCGAGAAGTGCTGTCACTGGGAAATACCGTTGACAATGATGGGACCGGTAGATCCTGCTGGCGGGACGCCACCGCTGTCGAAATTCATGGGGAGGGATGGTTGGTAAATCTCTCCCTTAGAATTTGTTTTAGCACTGGGGGAGTTGAACTCAGAGATCGGGCCACCATTTTGAAAGGGTGCCCTGATATCTAAGTGAGCTTGTGGGTCCCCCACCCATGAGCAATGTCACCCCCCACACACATGGACATTACCCCACACCGCCCAAGTGAGGTCACCCTGCTATGGGATCCCTGGAGGGTACCCTTCTTCAGGACCCCACGTCCCCTTACAGGTCCCCTCCAGGAGCCCTACTCGTCACCCGCCCAATCTCCCAGAGGCCATTTCCTACATGACCTTTACACCCCCCACCTTTCATACCCCCCTCCACCCTCCTTTCATGGGAATGGCCCCCCTCAGGCCCTGACCCCTGGCAGTGCTCCTGGCACCTTGGCACTGCCAGGGTGACTGTTCCAAGGCGCCCACATTCCGAGGGAGGGCCAGCGAGCCACCCCACACCATCCCTAGCCAGCCAGGGGCCTCTAATGGCCTGGGAGACCCACTGGGTTCTGTTCCGCCTGTCCACTTTGGGTGGACCAGTACTGAATGGCACCCGGCTGCAGCCTCCCTGGGGAGGCTGGTAGATCCGGATCAGTCTGCCTACATAGGTTTAAAACCTACGTATGTGCGTCTCGTTTTGTCACACCCCTTTTGGGCAGTTTTCTGATTCCGACTCCTCCCAGGACTTGGATATATCCTGCGAGACATAAAGGTGCCGGGAAGCCTGGGGGAGGGCATCTGTGAATTCATGAGGACAGGGCACAGGTGCTTCTCCTTGTCAAGATGGAGCATTAGGGCAAGTTCTGCGGGGGTCCAAGATATTATCCATCCCATGTAATATCTGAAAGGGATTTGGGAGGGTGTGAGACGAACAACCAGCAGTGTCTTCCACCCTGGGAACCTCCATTCCCCCCATTGTTACCCCTCCCACCTGGCACACCCGGCCCAGGCAACCCTCAGTCCCTGGACCCCAAACCCTGTACCCCAGACACCCATTACCTGGACCAGGCACTGGTTCCCCCTCCCTGTGCACACGCCCACTCTCTGGTCGCGGAGATGTCCTTGGTGCTGGAGCCCAGCCCCTGGGTCTTCAGATGTTGGCTGCTGCGTCCTAGGTCTTGCCTCCTTAATTTTTAGGAAGTGTCCAGGCATCACGGTCTGCATGTGATGCTAGGCAATAACTCCCACATGCTACATGGCCCGCCCACCCACAGGGATCCACTTGGAATATGTGAAGTGCTCACTTAACTACGATTGCCAATTCCCAATCAGCTGTAGACTTCAGCCCCGCAGCCAGTTATGGGTAGCCAGCGGGGCAGGTAGGTTGGGAGTGCCCCCAGAACAGGACCACATGGTCGAGCCGTTGGCATGGTGGACCCGCAGGTGTTGACACACCCATCTCCCGCCCCCCCCCCAAGCCTAGCCCAGCCCATGGGTGGCCACCCCCCTGCTCTGCCACCTCCCCCCCCTTGATGGTGGCCCACCCAAATGAGGCTGGCCCCCCAGTGTTCCCCCAACTCCCTCCGAGCACTGAGGCACCAATCCCAGTGCCTTCGGTTATTTTCTGTGTGAGAGAAGATGGCTACTTATTTCCTCGGGTCCCCACAGCAGCCCTTCCACTTTTAAAAAGCAGTATTAACTGGCATCCCCGTGACCACTTGCTGGGGAGGCCATCAGATATGCGGGCACTCCTGTTAATTGTATGGAGATCAGGCTTAAGTGGTGATTATTGGTTTCTCGCCATGCTACAGCAAATAAATAAATAAAGATCCTGATTTCGCCAACAGGTGTGGGCCAGTTAGATAGCAAACACATCGATGCCCGGCACAGTTCTCGTTTTGGCCTCTCCCTCGATTTAACGGCCTCGATGCGCTCTCACTTAAGTGCAACACGGCCATTAAATCGTGCCCACCATTTGTATAATCAGAATCCAACTTGGATAATCAGTGCAACTGGGTAACA
Organism: Scyliorhinus torazame; assembly: GCF_047496885.1. Taxonomy (NCBI): domain Eukaryota; kingdom Metazoa; phylum Chordata; class Chondrichthyes; order Carcharhiniformes; family Scyliorhinidae; genus Scyliorhinus; species Scyliorhinus torazame. The sequence continues at coordinate 300,591,860 of NC_092711.1, read as the reverse complement.
TAATAGAATGTAATTGTTTTTTTCCATTAAAAAGCACTCAATGTTTTCAATATCAGTAACCAATACACTTTTAATAACCGCCAAAAAGAAGAATTTGAATAAATGTGTCATCCTTATGTGAGGAATCAGGGGCGAAATTCTCCCCCAACGGCGCGATGTCCGCCGACTGCCGCCAAAGACGGCGCCAATCAGACGGGCATCGCGCCGGCCCAAAGGTGCGGAATGCTCCGCATCTTTGGCAGCCTAGCCCCAACATTGAGGGGCTAGGCCGACACCGGAGGGATTTCCGCCCCGCCAGCTGGCGGAAATGGCGTTTGTGCCCCACCAGCTGGCGCGGAAATGCGGCGCATGCGCGGGAGCGTCAGCAGCCGCTGTCAGTTTCCCGGCGCATGCGCGGGAGCGTCAGCTGTCAGTTTCCCGCGCATGCGCAGTGGGGAGAGTCTCTTCCGCCTCCGCCATGGTGGAGGCCGTGGCAGAGGCGGAAGGGAAAGAATGCCCCCACGGCACAGGCCCGCCCGCGGATCGGTGGGCCCCGATCGCGGGCCAGGCCACCGTGGAGGCACCCCCGGGGTCAGATCGCCCCGAGCCCCCCCGCCCAGGACCCCGGAGCCCGCCCACGCCGCCTGGTCCTGCTGGTAAATACCAGCTTTGATTTACGCCGGCGGGACAGGCAGTTTCTGGGCGGGACTTCGGCCCATCCGGGCCGGAGAATCCAGCGGGGGGTCCCGCCAACCGGCGCAGCCCGATTCCCGCCCCCGCCCAATCTCCGGTACCGGAGACTTTGGTGGGGGCGGGGGCGGGATTCACGGCGGCCAACGCCCATTCTCCGCCCCTGGGGCGTCATTCTCCGACCCCCCGCCGGGTCGGAGAATGGCCGTTGTCCGCCGTGAATCCCGCCCCCGCCGAAGTCTCCGGTACCGGAGATTGGGCGGGGGCGGGAACCGGGCCGCGCTGGTTGGCGGGACCCCCCGCTGGATTCTCCGGCCCGCATGGGCCGAAGTCCCGCCAAGAAATTGCCTGTCCCGCCGGCGTAAATCAAAGCTGGTATTTACCGGCGGGACCAGGCGGCGTGGGCTGGCTCCGGGGGGGGGGGGGGGGCGCGGGGCGATCTGACCCCGGGGGGTGCCCTCACGGTGGCCTGGCCCGCGATCGGGGCCCACCGATCCGCGGGCGGGCCTGTGCCGTGGGGGCACTCTTTCCCTTCCGCCTCCGCTACGGCCTCCACCACGGCGGAGGTGGAAGAGACTCTCCCCACTGCGCATGCGCGGGAAACTGACAGCGGCTGCTGACGCTCCCGCGCATGCGCCGGGAAACTCAGCGGCCGCTGACGCGCATGCGCCGCATTTCGGCGCCAGCTGGCGGGGCAACAAACGCCATTTCCGACAGCTGGCGGGGCGGAAATCCCTCTGGCTTCGGCCTAGCCCCTCAATGTTGGGGCTAGGCCGCCAAAGATGCAGAGCATTCCGCACCTTTGGGCCGGCGCGATGCCCGTCTGATTGGCGCCGTCTTTGGCGCCAGTCGGCGGACATCGCGCCGTTGGGGGAGAATTTCGCCCCTGAATTTCTTTAAACAAAATCACAAAGAACCATTTAATAGCTTCATTGATGTACACTGGTCAGCTTCTTCGTAAATGAAGTACTTTTTCATTTGATGAGCTTTTAAAGCATATGTTTGTGTCAAAATAAATGAAGTGCCTTCTTGAATCAGTGCAATTTTGGGTTGGGAATTTGTCAGTTGTATACAAATTGAATATTAGACATTCGGGACATAACTAGGTATGGCAGCCAATTCATCAGGAAAGCCATGGGGTGGGATTCTCCATTAACCAACGCCGAAAATTGGGAAATGCAATTGGACGGGGAATCAGTTCCGATGCCAAAATCGTGGTAGGTGCTAATTTGACAACAAATTGCAATGCACCAGCACCTCAATGCGTTCCTGAACGCACGTACAGTAGACACCGTTTGCCTATTCTTAGCGGGCCCGACCTGTATGGGCACGCTCCATCATAACCAGTGCCATCTTGTTGGCTTGAGTGTGTGTGTAGATTGTAATATTAATGTGCGGCTGCAGCTTGTCAGCCTCCCAAGTGTCGATCACGGACCTGGTGAATCCCGCACTGTCTTTCAATGGAATTGATTATGTTCCACACGGCACCGGTGTTAGCCCCTCAACAGTAGTGGAATCTATCCAGGTTCGGCGCCGGTTTTTCTGTCGAAAAAAACCATGGATTCTGCGTTGGCATCAACACTTAGTCTCAGAACTGGAGAATCCCACCCATGATTTCTAAGACTCATTCATGATTTCACAATTTAAAAAATAAATTTCTTACTTTTTTCTTGTACTTCTAGCTGTCTATTCATCTGCCAGTCTTTTTCCCTCACTAGAATTCAATTTATCCTGTCGCTGATGTCCCATTGGCATACCTCAACTGATGTCCATGCTAATCAATCAGACTTGGCTGGCCAAATGAAAGCAGAAGTAGTTCTGCCGGGCTTTGCTTTGAACTGTTTCCCTCTCCTCTTATCTTTGCAATTCTGAACGGGGAAATGCACCGCATGCAATGTTCATTATGCAACATGGATTACTGTAGCTGCAGGGTGCATATTTTTCTTTTGTTGCCTTCTTAATTAACTAATTATGGTCTTCTCACCTAGCAAAAGTGCCCTTTTTCATAGATAAATTAATAATTAAACACCAAAACAAAAGAAAACTCATAACATTAAATATTACCTTTGCCCAGCTTCCATTCCGATCTCCACCATCACATGGTGATGAGGAAGGATAATTGAAAAAAACATTCTTTTGCTGCGCCTGAAAATGTTCTATGATACAGGACTGAGCTTTACCAGCCCCCAGATGAACCAAATGGAGGCATGGAATCCTGTAAAATATTGGGAGGACCCATGACAGGATGGTTCCCCAATGCAAGTCTCATTGGGATGTTTCAAGATGGATAGCCAAATTGCATATGCAAAGGCCCTATTATTTTACATAGTTGCAGCATTATGCCAGTAGTGGAACAGTCCTGTCGGGTGGGGAGACCACCGGCTAAATATTGGCATTCTCCCTATCACAGCCCCTATATCATCAGAGCTTCATGGCCCAAAGAGGAGCCTGTGGGCAGGGAAGGCAGCCCCCATAACCCTAACGATTTCCCGGAGAAGATTCTCCTCTAACCCACGGCCCCCTGAATTTTTAATGTACTTAATGCATTGAGGGCAGCACATTTCAATTGTGGGCAGCACGGTGGCGCAGTGGGTTAGCCCTGTTGCCTCACAGCACCGAGGTCCCATGTTTGATCCCGGCTCTGGGTCACTGTCCGTGTGGAGTTTGCACATTCTCCCCGTGTTTGCGTGGGTTTCGCCCCCACAACCCAAAAATGTGCAGGCTAGGTGGATTGGTCACGCTAAATTGCCCCTTAATTGGGAAAAATGAATTGGGCACTCTAAATTTAAAAAAAAAGACTTTGTCAAGGGGAGGTCATGGGCGGGATTCTCCACTCCCGCGCCGAAGTGGCCGCTCCGTCGAGGTTCACGACGGCACGAAACGGGCCCGAACCCGACCAATTCAGGCCCTGACAATGAGCCAGGATCGGGGCTGCGTCATCTACACGCGCCAGGCCTTGTCGCCCACGTAAAGGTGGTGCCGCATACATGACGCGGCCGGCGCCGCATAATGGGCGCCGTCCGCGCATTGGCCGGCGCCAACCCGCGCATGCGTGGTTGCCGTCCTCTCTAAGTCCGCCCCGCAAGAAAATGGTGGACGGATCTTGCGGGGCCGTGGAAGGAAGGAGGTCCTCCTTCAGAGAGGACGGCCCGACGATCGGTGGGCACTGATCGCGGGCCACCCCACATTTCAGGTACCCCCCGGTGCAGGATCCCCCCTTGCCCCCCCGCAGGTTGCCCCCCCAGCGTTCACGCACTGCTCACGACGGCAGCAACCAGGTGTGGACGCTCCCGGGGGGGAACCCGCCGTTTTGGCCTGGCCGCTTGGCCCATCCGGGCCTGAGAATAGCGGAGGTGCCGGAGAATCGCCATTTTGGGTGTCTCCGGCGATTATCCGGCCCGCGAAACTCGACCGGGCCGTTCCCGCCGCTTGGGAGAATCGCGGGAGGCCGTCGGACCGGCGTCTCGGGAAATTTTGGCGGCCCAGGAGATTCTCCCAGCCGGCGCGGGAGTGGAGAATCGCGCCCCATGTCTGACAAATCTGTAAAAAAAACAAGTGCAGCACGGTAGCATTGTGGATAGCACAATTGCTTCACAGCTCCAAGGCTCGATTCCCGGCTTGGGTCACTGTCTGTGTGGAGTCTGCACGTTCTCCCCATGTGTGCGTGGGTTTCCTCCCACAGTCCAAAGATGTGAGGGTTAGGTGGATTGGCCATGATAAATTGTCCATAGTGTCCAAAATTGCCCTTAGGTCGGGTGCTCTTTCCAAGAGCCGGTGCAGACCCAATGGGCCAAATAGCCTCCTTCTGCACTGTAAAATCTATGATTCTATGCAGGCGCCCTCAAGGTTTCATACCTACCATGGCAGTACCCGTCTCTTATGCTGGGGCTGCTGAAGTTTCAGAGGCACTGGCCTGCTCACTGGGCTGGCAGCACCAGGAGCCAACTTACCATCTTTAATTGGACAACAGACATATATGCAGCCAATTAGTCGGCTGTCTGCAGTAATATTTCTGAACCAGTCCTACTGCTGGCTCAGGATCAACGTTTTGCTCCGATGTCAGAGCCCCGAAGCCCATAGTAAAATCCAGTGCACAATTTTTAATATAGCTCTGACCTGTGAAGGTTAAATAAACCACTGATAAGGTTTATAAACCAACTATTAATCTATATTGGCTTATGTTTTAAAAGTACCTAGGGCGAAATTCTCCGGAAATGGCGCGATGTCGGCCGACTGGTGCCCAAAACGGCGCAAATCAGTCGGGCATCGCACCGCCCCAAAGGTGCGGAATGCTCCGCATCTTTGGGGGTCGAGCCCCAACCTTAAGGGGCTAGGCTGGCGCCAGACGCATTTCCGCCCTGCCAGCTGGCGGAAAAGACCTTTGGTGCCCCGCCAGCTGGCATGGAAATGACATCTCCGGGCGGCGCATGCGCGGGAGCGTCAGCGGCTGCTGACGGCATTCCCGCGCATGCGCAGTGGAGGGAGTCTCTTCCGCCTCCACCATGGTGGAGACCGTGGCGAAGGCGGAAGGAAAAGAGTGCCCCCACGGCACAGGTTCGCCCGTGGATCAGTGGGCCCCGATCGCGGGCCAGGCCACCGTGGGGGCACCCCCCGGGGCCAGATCGCCCCCGCGCCCGCCTGCGCCGTCTTGTCCCGCCGGTAAGGAAGGTGGTTTAATCTACACCGGCGGGACTTCGGACCATTCGGGCCGGAGAATCACGGGGGGTGGGGGGGGCCCGCCAACCTGCGCGGCGCGATTCCTGCCCCCGCCGAATATCCGGTGGTGGAGAACTTGGCAACCGGCGGGGGCGGGATTCACGCCAGCCCCTGGCGATTCTCCGACCCATCTCGCCCCAGATGATTTCTATTCCAAATTCATTTTTAAGATTTTCTTGTCTCACGTTGAGACAGTGGCATTGGCATGTCTGTGTAACTTGCTTATGTTTGGAATTCACTTTTTGTTTTTGGCGTGTAAGCATTGCTGTCAAGGCTAGAAATTGCTTCCCATCCCTAATTGTCCTTAAGAAGGTGGTAGTGCTGAAGACCATGTGGTGTAAGGTGTGTGCAGAGTGTTATTTGAAGGTCCAGGAAGGAACAGTGAGATATATCTAAGTTCCTGTATGGTGACTTGGTGAGGAACTTGCAGGTGGTTGATTTCCCATGTGTCTTCTGCCATTCTTCGACTATGTGGTTGTGCTGGTCTGATTCAATCAATTTCACCCAGTTTGCAATTAATACCCACTAATGGGTCTTATCTCGCCACCGCTGGCATTTAACCGTTGATAGGAAAGGCCCACGCAAAGTGGCCAGCCTGGCATACTCTGGGTCCTGATGGTTGTCCAGTAATTCCAGCTGAAAAATGCATATGTGGACATGATTGCACAACAAACTCTGAAGACAAAGAATTGTTGTTGAATGAAGTTTTGGAGGGCAACGTTTGCCACGGAACTGAATATTTTCAGGAGAGTTGGGGGGAAAACACTAATTAAAAGATCAATTGAAATGTGCAGAATAAAATAATTTTTTAAACTTTGATTTTTATGAAGGTGCCCTTATTGTGCAATTCCACTACTTGGCTTCCATTATGTCTGGAATACTACTTACCATCATGAACTTTTAAAATATGGTCTGTTAGCGGTAAAATCACCAATTATACTCATAGAATAAAGAAAACAAACTTCATTGTAAACAAATGTTTCATTTAGTGTGAAATTTTCAGGACTCGTAACCACCCAGGAGCACTCAAACTATCATTTATTTTTCATGCATTTAAAACATTTGACAGAATGTTGTGATTGGTATGATAGTGTTGTCATGGAAGTCTAATTTGAAGATTGCTATATAATCTAGCTATAAAATTCCGCTTTAAAATAATTTTCAATGGAATCTGTTCCACTGTGTAGGTTTTGTGTAAGATCAAGGAAGTATATTCCAACATGAACAGTAAAGCATAATTCAATCACCATGAAATATTTGTTGTAAAAGCATCTCAATACATCAGATTTTTGAAAAGACAAAAAAGGCATAAAATAGTTAAGTCATTAAAAAGACTGAGTTCAGGATTAAGTTGTGAAACCTTCAGATTGGACTTTTTTCTTTGCATAAGTCTCAGAAATTACCGTAGTTTTAATAACACAAGAATATTAAAAGGAATATCACAACGTTTCGATAAGCTAATATATCATCATGTCTAAGAGTCAGAATAATTGCGCTCTCTGTGAAATGAGAGAATAGCAGACATAATTGTGAAAAGTGCCGGTTGAACAAGTAAGCAAAAAGATATGTGTTTTTCGACCAGAACAAATGAACAAAACTACTTTCAGTACTGTATATACAAACGTAATTAAAGGTTAAATACAAATTTTTAATGCCTACAAGACACCCAAATCATTAACTTTTTCACATGGTTTCACATTGCTTTACACCTTTCTTTAATGATTATATTGACCAAAAAGAAAAGATGCTGGGGTATATTTTGCTCTTTTATTTCACTTTTTTTGATTTCTAAATTTTAACAATTACTACTTAAGATGAACGCTAAATGAGCACTTTCCTGCCACTGAAATTTTATGTAAGTTTATTGACAAAATCAATTATGAAGTACCTGCAATAATATTGGCTTCACATTGAAATTGCCTATCAATCGAATAAATCGTAATATACTGTTGATGCAGGGCAGCATGGCGGCGCAGTGGTTAGCACTGCTGCTTCACGGCACCGAGGTCCCAGGTTCAATCCTGGCTCTGGGTCACTGTCCGTGTGGAGTTTGCACATTCTCCCCGTGTCTGCGTGGGTTTCGCCCCCACAACCCAAAGATGTGCAGGTTAGGTGGATTGGCCACGCTAAATTGCCCCTTAATTGGAAAAAATGAATTGGGTACTCTAAATTTATAAAACAAAATATACTGTTGATGCTCTCTGAACACCTGAAATTAAAACCTAGCTATTTTGACAGATTATTTATTTCAGAATAAAATTCCAGTTAACAATGTGAACAGTGCTCTAAAAGAAACAATCTTTTATGTTTTGTGGGTCAGTCAGTCACTCCACAGTGAAGATATTAATTTTTTTTGGATGGATGCATAATGGATGGAAAATTCTGTGGGACACACTGACTTCTTTGAGTGAATTCCCAATATGCACGCTGGCTGGGAAACTCTGGGCCAAAGGCTTGAATTTGAAACATGCATCTTACTTGTTGATAATGCATCACGGATATCTCTCGATTTCCAAAAAAGCAGGGGCAAGTACAAAATGTATGTAAAAAATCTACAACATGAAAAGGATTACTGCCAAGGGAAAGCTACAAATTAAAAACTGTAAAGCGCAGAACAAATAACAGAAACTGAGTAAACGTTACATTTCAAAGTGAAAATGTATCCTTCATTAAGCAAGACAGCTATTCTTACATGGTAATATGAGAACAGGGTATTGAGGATTACACAGGTAATTAAGGCTGCTGAGGGGAAGAAAACAAACTAGTTATGGGAGGAGACTTACTATATTGTTAGGGAGGGAGTTTGCCAAGAGGTTTGGCTTGATCAATTTGGACAGGAGTGCTGATATATATGTAGACCAAATATTTGCTCCATACATTCCACCAATTTGATCATATAGACTGACTGCTTGATGATTTATTTCGCAATAAATTATTGAAATTCATATGCATTCTTACATGCCACTAGTATCACCCTCTGCTCTCTACAGTGTAACATCTAGCAGCATAGAAACACTTTCTACAACACCACCTGTGAACATCTACACTTTTGCTAAACATCACGCATTCAAGCACCTTACAATGATGGCTGTCGGAATGCTTGTAAACCACAGGACCGATGAAGAAGGTGCAGAAGAGGTAGGGAATGTTTAGAGACAGGTAAATACTGAGCAACGGGATGGCTGGCGGCTTGAAGTGTTTGAATTTGCTTCAGTTTCCAGACCTAATGCAGTTTGCTCTTGCAAATAGAATACAGTGCTTGCCTCCATCCTCCAGGTACATAGTACAGTGCAGAAGGAGGCCATTCAGCCCATCGAGTCTGCACCAACCCACTTAAGCCCTCACTTCCACCCTATCCCCGTGACCCAATAACCCCATCTAACCTTTTTTTTGCATATTAAGGGCAGTTTAGCATGGCTAATCCACCTAACCTGCACGTCTTTGGACTGTGGGAGGAAACCGGAGCACCTGGAGGAAACCCACACACACATGGGGAGAACGTGCAGACTCCGCACAGACAGTGACCCAGCGGGGAATCGAACCTGGGACCGTGGCGCTGTGAAGCCACAGTGCTATCAACTTGTGCTACCGTGCTGCCCAAAGTCAATTAGTGGAATGTATTGTGGAACGTATTGTGAATTGGGTACCTCAACAACGTAAGCAATGATGAGAGAATAAGTAGTCATGGATATTCACATGTTTAAGACTATTAAGGATGCTCGTGAAGATAGTTGTGGCGTGCAAAGAGAAGCACAAGAGCAATTGCCTGTTTGTTGTTATCATTGCCAGTTGAACACCATGTACAACCGATTAAAAATATGTATTTAGAAGCAGTGGAATAGGAATAAGCAGTTCTTAGGAATACCCTGTAGCTGGCCAATTGCTTGAATGGCCATTCACCAATTCTATTCACTCAGGTATGGGAGCCTTTAGGGCTTTGGTATGGTGTGAAGCTACACAAAGGAATGTACAATTGAAAAGCAACAGATAAAGATCCTAACAATTTTGCAAAATGAATATACAGAAAGCACCACTTCCACCAAACCTCCATGTACACCCAGTCAACAAGTTCACTGAAAGGCATGAAACTTATATTGTTGTTTTATAGCCTATACACTTGTTACATCATGTCACATGTTATAATCTAGCATTTTTTGTGTGAAAGTTACTTATTCATGAATAAACAACCCATTTTGTTCTTATTGAAACTAAACATCCAAACCATTTAGCAGTTCTGTTATAAAAATATGCCCGTTTTAGAAAGAATGTTCAATTACAGAGCTTATTGGAAGAAAACTGAGGCAATAAGGATCTTGCATGTGGCTGCAGTTCCTCCAGCAATTAGTTTGTGTCCACTAAGCGGTTCTTACCATGGGAATATTATAATAAATGCAATTACAATTTTCCATCCTACCTGAGAGCCTACTTTAAGGCTTCCCGTCTCTTCCACAAACAGTCAACGCCTCAGGTGCCTGTTCATTGAAGACTTTGATTCATGAATGCGCATTATTGTATTTGATATCTGCTGGTGAATTGGGGATTATGCAGAAGTTTCGACCATGGTTGCACCAAAAAAAATCCCACATCTGTTAGTCCTCATTCCTTCCCTCTTCAAAAATCAATGCAATAATTAATCTTCTCAGTATCCAGTGGAGATCCCCTAACCCCCGAACATTGCAGCACCTGGGCTTCAGTGCCCCCCATTGCAACCACCACCCTTGCCAGAAGCATCTCCCCGCCCCTCCAAAGGATCGCTGGTATTGCGGCTCTCCCTTTAGGTTCCGCCCCCTTCTCACCAGTATCAGGCACCCCAGCCCTAATCGCCACTCCCCCCCGCTAGCAACACCCCACTATGGGATTACCAAATCCTTCCCCCCTTAAGGCTCTGCTGCATTCATGCCCCCGCATCTTGGCAGTGCCATCCTGGCACCTACCTGAGTGTCAACCTATGAGGATGCTAGTGTCTCTGACTAGCCAGGTGCTCCAATAGCCTCTGAGCCCCCTGGTGTGAGTTCTCGGGTGGTGCAGACCGCTAGTGACTCCTGGCCTCATGGTGTGCTGGCAAGGGGGGAAATCCAGCTTGAAACGGACCAAGCATATTTAGATCCTTATTTAAACAAGTTAATCTCGTTCACATCCAGTGAGGGCATGAACTGGATTACGTCAGCTACAGCGGGTAGGGAGCATTGCACTCTGTTCGGTGTCCGGCGTGAACCCCATTTAAGGACTCTCCCACAATTTTCCTGGCATAGCGCAATGTGTGCCAGGCGCAATGCGGCCGGACAATCATGATTTTCTGTTGAGAATCATATTCACCTTCCTGAGAGTATAAGCCCATCCTTAAAAAGTGAACTATGGCTTTGCTGGTAAGCACATGAATGGCCATTGCTATGGAATGATGCTCTGTAGCTTAGTAAAATTACCAAAATTGAAAAGAACATGCTTCCTCTGCAGCTATTGGTCTCTGGCAATGTGTATGTCGGTGGGCGTGTTATAAAAAAGGCTTCAGCTGCTTTCTCAATGCAGTAATGGCTAGCAATACTGACCGACTCCTGCACTGCCCATGGGTGACTGGAGGGACTATTCGGCATTAAATCTGAGAGCAGTGACATTAATATTTGACTGCGCCAGAAAGTCTTTGAGAATTAGATGATACACCTAGTCGTGGCATCCCTGTGTAGCCTGAGCTTCCTCATGCATTGGTTAGTTTAGCAGATGGTTTGTCTCCAATGGTGTGCTCCCAGCCAACCCCATTCTGTAGTTCTCACTAAACTATGACCTATTCTATTGGGCCAAATAAACGTTTGTACAGTTCACAAATAGAAATAATGTGCTAATACATTCAAAATTGCCCTTCTTTCTTCTGAAGAAGTCCCATTTTCAATAAGAAAGAACTAACAATTATATTTTCCATCCCCTTGAAGAAAGCTGCCATTTGAATAAACTTAATAAACTTTTATTTTGCTACTCACCTCACACCCCTTTTAGGCTGCCATTGACAAGCAGACTAGTGATACAAACTGAAGAAAAGCTTGATACTACTTTCCTCACAACTCTAGCAATATCTGCTTTTTTGTTAATATTAATACTCAGAGCAAAATATACCCCTGTGACAACCCTTATGATACAGCAGCACACGTTTCTCATTGCAGCAATCTGTCCTGTCCAAATGCTGGCAGGCAGGTAGTCTCCACCTGCTTGCATAATTTGTTTAACACATCGTTGACTAATAAATACAATAGCAAGAGCAAAGACATAGAATGTGTTACAGTAACATTTTCTAACACATTGCATGAAGTTACTGTGTTGCAAAAGCTATGTATGCATATATACAGTTCCACAACAATAGAATATACAGAAGTATGCATATTCCTTTTATTAACAAATGCTCAAGAATACAAAAAAGAATCAAAACAGGCTGACAAAAATTGTCACTTATAAGGTGCTTATTCTTACAAAATATTTATATCCTCAGACCATTAAAGGGACAGACCCTATATATTGACAATCATTAAAACTAAAAATGGGGTGACATATACATTCATTCAATACATGGTATTGGTCAAGTAGGGGTTTGTACCCTCTAAATGTAGGGGAAAATCACACTAAATAATCACTCCTGATTGACTGAAAAAATAAAGGGGTAAAATATTACACCGCTCTAGTAAGCTTTCATCCAAGGACTATAAGAGAGGACTCTGATCAATGTGCAAGTATTCCTTTTTGCAGGCCTTTTGGGACCATTGTACAAAATTGGCTATTTTAAAACAAAAGTAAAATACCGTACAAGCTGGAAATATGAAAACAGATAATGCTTGAAACACTCAGCATCTCAGGGAACATTTGTGGAGAGGATGGAGCAGTTAATATTTTGGGTACTTCTTCACAAAGATTTTTTAATAAATGTTATTTTTATTAACCAAAATGTTAATTGATCTGTTTCTCCACAGATCCCATCCATCTTGATGAGTGTTTCCAGCACTTTCTGTTTTTGGTTATTTCAGAAAGTAATATAGTTATTGAGTGAAATTTAGTAGAGTGTGACAGTGAGTGGGAAAAGCGGCATTGAAGATGTTAGCACCAACGGTGGCATTTTGCACTGTATCGTTGGAAACGTAGAAAAATAAACTTCAAAGGGTGGGTACCATGAAGTCATGCTAGCGGGGCGGGTTGGTTTTTTAAAGATAGGGGCGCCATTTTTAAAGGTCAGCCCACTGCACAAAGGTTCACCAGAACCCCACCCACCAATGCCCGGGTATGATCCTCTACCCACTGAGCAAAGCACTCACCTGAACTCCCCTGGGAGGTCTGTGCGTCAGGTGTATGCCATGGGAGACCAGTGGCAATTCACGCTGATCTGCCCTCATGCCAACGCTAATGGATTTTCTTGTGGGGGTTGGAAAGGAATATGGTGAAAGATGGCACTATTCATATGTTAGTGTATTATAATGATATTCCAACATTCATTCTCTTTGTGTAACTGGCGTGGGGGTCAGGGAATGGGGACAATTGCACCACGCTTTTACTTCGGCGTGAAACCTCATTTAGGCCTCTTGTAGGATTTTCCATTCCCGTCACCAAATCATAGAATCATAGAATCTACGGTGCAGAAGGAGGCCATTCGGCCCATCGAGTCTGCACCGGCCCGTGGAAAGAGCACCCTACCCAAGGTCAACACCTCCACACTATCCCCATAACCCAGCAACCCCTCCCAACACTAAGGGAAATTTTGGACACTATGGGCAATTTATCATGGCTAATCCACCTAACCTGCACATCTTTGGACTGTGGGAGGAAACTGGAGCACCCGGAGGAAACCCACGCACACACAGGGAGAATGTGCAAACTCCGCACAGACAGTGACCCAAGCCGAAATCGAACCTGGGACCCTGGAGCTGTGAAGCAATTGTGCTATCCACAATGCTACCGTGCTGCCCTATCCACCCGAAAAGGACGGAACTGGAAAATCCCCACTGTAAATACATACAGGAAACCACCTAGGCTGATATGTACTACAAAGCAGTAAAATATCAAGTTGAAATGACATTGGAAATCATGGAGTTTAATTATTGTAGACTGAATGTCTATCACTGCCTTGTAATACATTTTTTTGTGTTATTCCTTGTATTATAACATAAATATTAATTGTGGGAGCTTCTCCAAAATCTTTTGTTGCAAGTTTTTTTTCTTCGCTAGTGGTGAATAGTGACGATTTGCAAATTTCTGCTTCAAATTGTGGTCTGACCAAAAGTAATTAAATACCCATGTGACTATCCCAGGAGTGGTAACAGGATTAATTTCCCTGCACATTCCAGGAATGTAGCATACTCTGTTTACATAATACAGTGCAACCTATTCTTTATAAAGTAACCACCATAATTGAAATACTTGCACACTGATACCATCATACCCATGATTCCAAAATAATTAGAATAGTGTCCTGATTTCAAAATTCTTGAATTTCTCGGTTTTTCGATTCAGTGACTGATAATGTAAATCGTGAGATAAAAATGTCAAACAATGGGGTAAGAATCTGACCATGCCTTGCTAGAAAGACAGGCCCTTAATGACACTATTCCAGTTAGAAGTAATTTAAGAATCTTGTTCAATGAGTGCCTGATAGAATTTTAACACATGAAAATATATTTTTCTTTGTGTGTTAATTCTTACAAATTTGTAAAGGCACTTACAATGGATCTACAAATTTGTACCAACTAAGGCAGAGCAGAATGTCATCAATTATGAGTTAGCACTTCAGAATGAATCTTCCAAAGAGGAAAAATATTTAATAAATGTAAAAACTGAAATACAAAATTATGCATGTCGACTGGCACCTTCCTAACAAGGATTGTGGTTTCAGAGAACATCATGGCAGATAGCTGTTTAATTCCTATACATTATGTACTGTCTGCTTAATAGAAATGACCGGATAAAAGAAACATTTTGCTTGCCACAGTGGTGTTTCCATTATGAGACACCTATTGTATGCATCTTAATTATAGCCATATAACATATTACCATTGTTAACAAAGATGAGTACATTTACAAAGTATAACTTACTCATACTAACTGTTCTTCACCCTATTTTTTAAATATCAGCACCTTCCAATTTTGAGCACTTTGAAACATCTTTTTACTTCTGACATTCCAGAAAAGGTTTTCAACAAATTTTGCAAATTGCTTTCACAGCCTGAAGCGGCCAATGAGAAAAGGGATATTTCAAATTAGTATGGTGATTCACATTTCATTATTCTTGATGCACAGCATAAACTGTCATGAATAATAGCTGAGTCTGGAAGGTTTGTAATGTTATGAGTCAAAGAAGTTAGATGTGGTAATATAAGTTGAGTAAACATTAAATATTTATTTATAAATCTTGGACAACATACAATGGTCCATTCCAAACCTCGCAAAGTTTCCATTTTTTTCTCTGAGGACTAAAACTTTATTTAGCTTAATTTTGGGGGGAAATAAACTGGAAAAAAAATAGTTTTAGGGTTTCATTTGCTCCCGTTGCCCTCAGCCTCCCAGGTTACTGAAAGTCATGGATTCAGTGACCAAGTGCTCAAGGAACTAATTCAAGACATTTATAAGATATATTGCAACAAAACACAGCAACAAAAATTTAGCCTGTTCTGCTGACAGACCAACCTCATTCCTGCATACGAAAACAAAAGCAACAACTAAGTCATCTTAAAATAAGAAGTAAGTCCTTTTAATTTGCTTAAAAATATTAACAAGTGCATTCCTCTTCCCCCTCCCCCCAACGTCTTGTTAAAGAATTTGCTTATAGAATTGTACACCTAGCTTTAGCCTATCATTTGGCTGCACTGAACATAAGAAATTTCAATTCAGAAAGGAGTCCAAACAAGCTGTGCAGTACATTGGTGCTGCGCACAGATGATGAAAAAAAAAGGCCTACATTTTGAGGCCTACAGTAACATTTTTTACACAAGACATTTAGTTCTGAAAATACTGCAAATGGAGAAATGCATTGTCTCTATTCTTTTGCTCTATACTACTAAAGTTTGGAAATTTACACCATTCTCTTTTTTTGTAGACACTAAATAACTAATAACATGCTCATGCTTCAAAATAAAAGAGGACTGTTACAATTCTATTTCTGAAACTTTTTACTGGCATAGATGTCTTTCTTTTTCAGATGCAAGACGCTTTCACCAAGTGGCCTATATTTATGTCAAGAGAACAAGAGCGTCAATGGTTTTCAGGAAGTCAAATGTGGTGCAAATGTGGTATCATACATATGTGCATGTTTATGACATTTTCGGAAGGGTTATACTGTTTGTGTTTTTTTGTTATGCCGTTGCAGTTTAACAAAGTGGTAAGTAAAAAAACGAATCAAAATACAAAGGCAGCCAGGAAGATTGCGTACCAAAGAAACATGCTCTTCATTTAAAAAAAATAACAAAGCAATGTGTGCCTTTTACTGCCTGGTGGAGTTTACCTGCATTGTTTAAAGGCAAATGTTTCAGTCATTAAATTTTCTTTCTGGCTAAGTACGTACAGAATAATTTTTTTTTGGCATGAAATAAGAGCTATGATTCAGATTTAATATCCAAATATGTAATTAGTATTGTGCTACACTGCGTGGATTATGTAAATGCACAGAAACCTCATTTAAACTTAAAAAAAAAGGCTTTGGTAAATATAAAATTTGGAATTCCGCTGTTTGCTATATTGACCAGGCAAAAGTTCAAATCCATCAATTGAGTGTTTTTGCCAGATACCAAAGTCTGCACAAAAACAGCATATTACTTGCACATTCCTTAAAAATGAAATGTGAAGTATTCAGGGTCCAAAAATACAAATTCTGTAATTTTATATTTTGAATGTATGTTTTCAAACATTAGAAAGAAAGAATTCTGGTAAATAATTGCATGTATAAAAAGCCTACCAATAAATCAATATAATGTACTTTTTTGTAGATTAAAAAAAATACATTTATGAATTCTGGAACCACCCTCCAACCCTACCATAACACATACTGTTTTTCTGGCATTCAAGAAAGGAAATATTTTAGTGCAAATTTTAAAAGAAAATGCAATGTACATCAGATTTTGCTTTTAACAAAAATGTGTTTTTTTTATATAAATGTAATGAAACATGATGTGAGGCAATATCTAACACCAGGCAAAATTTAAATCTGATATGTTTTAAGGATGTAAAATGAAAACAGGTCACTAGGTAGTTTCAAAATAATAAAAAAATGTAGGTAGCTTTAAGTAAAAATCAGCGAATAGAACTACTCCAAAGGACCAATGAAAAGATGAATACAGCTGATTTTCACTAAATGTAACCAAGATATCAACCAGTAATTTGTGTGGTCCAACATAGCAACTAGTCAATAAGATTACAACCAGCCTATCTCAGTTTGGTTGTATAAACATGACCAACTCTGTAACTGGGTGGTCAACTGACCACTGGAAAAGGTAGATTTTGTACAATTTTTTTCCATTTCTTTCTCAGAACAGATGGAGGATCTGACTGAACTGATGATTTTGAAAACAAGATCAACTCTAGGTAGTACAGTTACAGGCAGTATTACATATGTAAGCAATGAATGTCACTGTTCATGAAAAAGAAGCGGTTTGGCCATACCAGCGAGGATCTTTGGTACCTGGGCAGAGATTATCTCTGCCATCATTTCAGGGAACTGGATGCTCAGGGATTGAGACTGAACAAATAGATCGAATGTAAACTGGTGGAGTTTCCTCACTGTCTGTTAAAAAACATAAAAAATATAAACTGGTAAAAGAATTAAGTATTAGTCATAACATTTTTGCTTCCTTTTTAAAATTCTAATACTTTAATGAATTATACTGAACAGTGCATAGTTCTAAGTGAATCATAAGGCACACACAGCAAATAATGATGAGGTCTTTATAGCGTGTAACAAACCATGCAAGTAAGTGGTCGATGCTCACATAAACAAATTCTGTGATTAGATATATCTCATCAATTAATACCGAAACATTAGATGGTTTAAAGTAGTTACACTTTTATTTCATTGACATAAGAGTTTTCAAACATTATTTCAATTTGAAAGTATTGCTGTATTAAAGCCAATTTATGACTCAAGTAAATTGATTATTGAGCAAGATCCACAGCATTACTGGTTGTGAGGCTTACAGCAATTTGCAATTAAAATGTTTGGTTTAATTCAATGAAAGTTTTTTGCAATACCATTTTACTAATAAAAGTGACACATTGGGCGTAGTTCAACCAAAACATTTCTATATCCAGTTTTGGAAGTTTACAGCAGGGTGTTTCTGAGAAAGACCCCACTATCCAACTGCACTTTTCAGGGTTTCTTTTGGCCTCGGCGAGGACCTCTCCATCGAGGCCGCACTTTAGATCGGAGTGGATTGGGGCACCTTTTTTAAAGGCAACCCCAATCTTTTGCCCCACCTCAGTGACCCCACTGCGGCATCCGGACCCCATCCACTTCACCCAACTTACATCTTCTGGGGTCCTCGAGCCCTCCCACACCCCACCTCTTATGGGAAAGGCAATCCCGGGTCTGACCCTGGCACAGGCAACCAGGCAGCCGGGCACGGCCAGCCTGGCACCCTGGAAATGCCCCTGCCAGCACCCCCTGGGCTCCCTGGCAGTGCCAGTGGCTGGGTAGAAGTGCTAGGGTGCCAAGCTGGCAGTGCCAGGGTGCCCAGGTGCCAGAGGAAGTACCAGGGTGCTACCTTGCCTAATGCCTGACCATCCAGGGGTCTCCAATGGCCTGGGAGACCCCTCCCCAGGTTCTGTTACGACTGGTCCACTTTTGTGTGGACCAGTACTAAACGGAGCCCTGGCGAGGACCCCCAGGCGCAGCCAGATAATCCCGGGGGCTGGGAGAATCCAGTGAACGTATATTTAAATGAGCCTAATGGATCATTTAAATATGCATATCTGGATCTTGCCCAGCGAGAGTGAGATCCAGATCGCGACCTCTCGCGAGATGTTTGAAGCGTGGCGAATCTTGTGAGAGGCCTCTCGTGAGATTCAACGTGCTCGCCCCGGGCACAACGAGGCTGCTGAATCATGTCCATCGTGTTTCAGCAGACATTTAAAAAATATGTATTTTAATTGAAATTTTAACATATTTATATCAAAAATTTGCAACATACCACAATAACACACGCATCAAAATATAACATGAACTCCAATAGCAGAAATATTACATCAAACAACAACAACAATCAATACCCCCCTCCCCCTCACAGCTAACAGTGACCAGCTCTTTAAAATGCAAAATAAACAGCCGCCATGTACGATAAAACCCATCGATCGACCCCCTCACTGCAAACTTAACCTTCTCGAGGTATAGGAATTCCATTAATTCACCCAGCTATGCTGGGTGGCGTCGCCTGCATCCAGCTCAACAATATCCTACGCCGGGTCAGCAGTGTGTGAACGTCAATGCATCCGTGCTCACCCCGATCCTCAACTCCAGCTGGCCCAACACCCCAAATACAGCAACTGACAGACAGGTTTTTAAGTCAACCTTCAGGATTGCCGATATGGTGCTGAAAAATGACGCTCAAAAACCCACCAGCTTGGGACAGGACCAGAACATGTGGTGAGCAGTCCCTCCCGAGCACCGCTCACATTTATCCTCAACCCTTTCAAAATATCAACTCATACTGGCCCTGGTGAGGTGCGCCATAAACACCACCTTGAACTGTATCAAACTCAACCTCGCGCAGGTTGACACTCCATACCTCCTCCAGAATCGGCCTCAGCGTCTCCTCCCACCTGGCCTTCACTTCTTCCACCGAAACCTGCTCTTCCCCCACAATTCGGCCATATATCATGGAGGTGTTGCCCTCCTCAGAACCTGCACAGGAGAGTATCCTTTCCATCAGGATAGATGGTGGCTTCTCTGGGAATATCGGAAATGCCCACCGGACAAAGTTCTGCACCTGAAAATAGCTGAACATATCTGACCTCCAAACCCTACTTTCTCCTTCAACTCGTCCCAACACTGCGAATCGCCCCTCCACGAACAAGTCGTTCATCCTCCCCAGCCCTTTAACTCCCCACCTCCCAAATGTAGCATCCAGTTCTGCTGGCTCAAACAATTCCTACAGATAGGGGCCAACCTTGACACCGCATTCAGCTTATAATGCTGACGGAATTGCCACCATATCTTTATTGGTATTTCACTGGAGTAAATGGCAGGGACATTGTCACCAGTGCTTCCAGGCCTGTCCCTTTGTAAAACCCTGACTCCATCCGTACTCAACTAACTTCCTGACCTCCAAACCACCCCAGCACCTTCTCCGCATTGGCAGCCCAATAATAATACATCAGGTTTGGCAACGTTAAACCCCCACCCCACCGTGTAGGACCCCTTTCCGAATCCGTGCCGTTATCCTCGCCCATATGAAGCCCATTATGAGCTGTTCCACCTCTCTAAAAAAAGACTTTGTTCGAAAGAATGGGAGGCATTGAAACAGGAACAAAAATCACGGCAAAATATTCATCTTAATAGATTGTACTCAGTTTACCAGTAAAATTGGAAGATTGTCCCACCTCTGCAAGTCCGCTCTGAACGTGCTCGACAAGCTTATAAAATTTAATCTGTGAAGTCCCACCCTATCACAGACAATCTGGAACCCCAAGTAGTGAAGACTGGTTTCCGCCCGACGGAATGGTAAACTTCTCAACCCAGTCTCTCTCCTCTGAGGGAAAACCACAAAATATTTGCTCTTCCCAACATTTAATTTTTATCCTGAAAAGGAATTGAACCTCGTCACTATCCCCATTATTTCCCCGTAACTGGCCCTGGATTCCTTATGTGCAGCAGGTCATCTATGACATCCTATCATACAGTACAGGGATACCCTATGCTCCACTGCACCCAGCACAATCCTTTCCATTTGTCTGATGCTCTCAAAGCAATTGCCGGTGGTTTGATTACCAATGTGAACAACATAGGTTACATAGGACATCCCAGTCTGGTCCCCCTCTGTAGCCTAAACAACCTCGAATTCAAGGGGCTGGATTCTCCGAGACATTGCGCCGAAATCAGGAAAAGCGATCGGCCGGATAATCGGCTCAGACACCGAAATCGGGCTTGACGCTGGTTTCGCGCCGATTCCGAATTCTCCAGATTCCCCAACTCGACGAAAATGTGGCGCCCGCCGCGCAGCCCGGAGAATTGCTTCGAGTGCCCCGACAACCGATTCTCCGGGGCTTCAGCAATTCTGAGGGCGTGGTTCTCACCACCTATAAACATTTGTGATGCCAGGGTGTTGTCTGAGGCGGCTGCGGGAGGAGGCATGGGTTGGCTGGCTCCCGGAATGGACGCCGACCGTGCGTCCTGCGGGGAGAAGGTGGAACATGCCGAGCAGTCATGACAGGGCAAAGAGCGTCATTACAGCAGCCATCTTGTTGGCCACCCATCCCTTTGAACGCAGGGTCAACGGTTGTATGAGTGGGTGCCGCCCCCCTCCATGGCCACCCCACTCACCCGGTGACACCCATGGGGGGGATCACCCAGGGCCACACCGATGGCAGCCCCCAGTGAGGGCAGTGCCATGAAATAGTGGCCCTGGCAGCAGGGACTGCCGCCATGAGCAGGGGCACCGACGGAGGGGGGGCATACCTGGCTGGGGCGCGCGGTGTCAACCGGGGCCACCATATAGCCCATGGCACCTGGTTTTACACAGGTCCATGCGCCATGGTAACATTTTCTCCCCTCACCCCCTGCAAATCATAATGTTTGGGAACCGCCCAGTGATGTTGGCTTACGTGGCGGAGGCCGCTGCCCAGCATTCAGCCCCGTGGAAGCGTCAGTGGCTCAGAGAGGAGGCAGAGGCTTCAGCAGAGGAGCAGGCCGCAGAGGGGCAGGTGCCAACCGCTCAGGTTGGAGGGCCGCCTGACCGACAGGCCGAGGGGGAGGAGGAGGGACAAGGTGAGGAGGAGGAGAAGGAGAAGATGAAGGTGGTGGTGCCAAGGAGGTGCCTGATGAGACCCCGGGTGTACCGGCGGCGCATCTCCTTTGAGGAACTCCCGGACCGGGCATGCTGGAGGAGACCGCGGATGAGCTGGAAACCTCGGGACACATCTGCCACTTGATGGCATACCTAGCACTGCGTGGGAGTGGGGAAGGACACCCGCGCCCGTCAAGGTGACGGTCGCTCTGAACATCTATGCCACGGGGTCGTTCCAGTCGCCGAGTGAGGACCTGTCCATCATCTCATAGGCATTGGTGCACAAGTGCTTCCATGCCGTCACTGACGCCATGTATGCTCTTGCAGACCGGTACATCCAGTTCCCTGTGGACCATGCCCACCAGGATGCTCGGGCAGCGGGGTTCGCTGCCGTCGCCAGAATGCCCCGGGTTCAGGGGGTAATCGATGGGGTGCATGTCATCCTGCTGCCACCTGCGGATAACAGGCCGCTGTTCACGAACAGGAAGGGGTACCACTCTATGAACATTCAGGTGGTCTGCGACCACTAGATGAGGATCCTGCACGACTGCGCCCAGTACCCGGGCATGACTCGTTCGTGTTGGCCCAATCTGTGATCCCCCGGCATATTCAAGCCCCCCCCACCCAGTTACTGCGCGACAGGCTTACCCATTGCGGTTGTGGCTGATGACGCCTATACGGAGGCCACAGAGGAACGCGGAGAACCACGACAATGATGCCCAATGTGCGACCAGGGGTGTGGTCGAGAGGTGCTTCGGGGTGCTGAAGATGCACTTCATGAGCCCTCCAGTACGAGGCCAGGAGGGCCGGCCGCATTGTTGTGACCTGCTGCATCCTCCACAATATAGCCCAGCAGAGGGGCGATGTGCTGGAGGATGAGGAGCAGGAGCAGGTGTCTCCAGACGAGGAGGATGAGGGGCAGGGGGACAATAGGCAGGATATTGGGGCTTGCCATGCACGGGAGGCCGCACTACGCCATTGACAGGGCCAGTGAGCAGGGTACGCATTACTGGACACACGTTTCACCAACTGGGGGGGGGGTTGCTCGGCAGGGGTACGAACATCACAGTACCACACCCCTTCACCACCAGACGATCTCACCTCCCACGCCGCCGAACCACCCGCATGCATACCTCCCCTCCATTATATATACTTGCAGCACAACGAGCTAGGGGCATTAGGTTGGCAGTGGCAGTGGGTCTGGTCCATGGGATGGTGGATGATGACAACCCGCTCTGTGATGAGCTCTGTGCCCCACATCACTAGACAATGTCGGACTCATGCCCACAGTAGCACCCTCCACCTGGGTGATCACTGCATGAGGGCTGGACAGTCCATCACATGGACCTGTCGAATAGCTGGGAACGGGTTGATGCGGATGGTGGGGGAGGGGTGGTTGGCTGCAAGGCCCACCCGCTAGGCCTCAATCGTCCACCACCCCTCGCCCACAGTGGCTATCACTGACCGCCCCACACCCATCAGGCAGAGTGAATATGTCTTTGATGTGAAGAGGTATATACAGTCTGTGCCCTAGCCCCTATAACTAAACTGTGCCCTGCACCCATGCCAATTTAGCTGGTGTCTAGTTTTCTGGCCTTACGGGCCCTAACACTATGCCTAGGTGGTTCCCCAGATGGTACAGCAGGAGTGGAGGTGGACTGCTGTGACTCCTGCCCTACGACTAGGGTCGCCATTAGTGCACATTTCCTGGGGTGGCCAGGTCTGGATGGGCCAGGCTGCTCCTCGGAAGTTCCGGGTGGCATGGTGCCACCCTGTTCTGCCCGCCAGATACATCAGGGACAGGAAGGGGGTGGGGGGTGGAGGAGTTCAAGGAGCTGTGGTGTTCCAGGACCTCCACTTCAGGAGTCACCGGCCCCAGTACTTCCTCCACCCTTGGGGTGCCCAATTTTTCAACCCACACTCTGTAGGGTCCTTGTCCTTCTTCAGAAGGAGGGAGATGGACGCCTGTCCCTGTGTCTCCAGAAGGGAACCCCACGCCAATGAGTCATTAAACATCTCCAGTACCAATAGGGCCAGCTAGTCCGTGAACATCTTCTAGAATTCTACTGGGAAACCATGAGGACCCGGCGCCTTCCCTGTCTGCATCTTGCCTAAAGTCCTGCAAACCTCTTCCAACCCCACTGGCGCCTCCAATTCCTCCCACAACTCATCACCCACCTGAGGAAACGCCAAACCCTCCAAGAACCCAACCATCCCCTGTTCATCCTCTGGCGGCTCCGACCTGTAAAGCCCCTTATAGAAAGAACAATACACCTCATTTAAAAAATAAATACATTTAGAGTACCCAATTCATTTTTTCCAATTAAGGGGAAATTTATCGTGGCCAATCCACCTGCCCTGCACATCTTTGGGTTGTGGGGGCGAAACCCACGCAACCACAGGGAGAATGTGCAAACTCCACACGGACAGTGACCCAGAGCTGTGATCGAACCTGGGACCTCGGCGCCGTGAGGCAGCTGTGCTAACCACTGCACCACCGTGCTGCCCACAATACACCTCATTGATTTTCTCTGGGACAGAGACCAACCCACCCTCCAGCTCCCGCACCTGTACAATCTCTTGGCAGCCTCTTGCCGCCTTAACTGATAGGTGAACAGACAGCTAGCCTTCTCCACACACTCATATATCGTCCCCTTTATGTGCCATAGGTAATGCGCCGCCTCACCCATGAACAGAAGGTCAAACTGCATTTGCAGCTTCTTCCTGTATGTCAAGAGCTCTGGCATTGGGTCACTCGCATATTCTCTGTCTACACCTAGAACCTCGCCCATCACCTCCTGACACTCGTGCCTGTTCTCCCTATCCATTTATGACTTGTACAAGATAATCTCACCCCTAATTACTGCCTTTAACGCCTGCCAAACTGTCGACGGAGAGACCATCCCATTCTCATTCCATTCAATATCGTTCTTTATGGCCTCTAAAATTTTAGCACAGAACCCAAGGTCCACGTCCGGCCTCCAGCCCATGCTCTATGCCTGGCACTCCCTTTACCTTCAGGTCCACCAGATGTGGCACATAATCAGAGACAACTATGGCCGAATACTCCGCGCTCTTTACCCCAGGTAACAAAGTCCTACTCATAGAGATCAAATCGATCTGCGAATATACCTTCTACATCGGTGAGAAAAACAAGAACCCCTTGCTCTCTGGGTGCACAAACTGCCATGGATCTGCTCCCATTGCCTCTTCCATGAATGCTGTTCATACCTTTGTCATCCCTGAAGGGACCAGTGACCTACCTGGGCCTGGAGCAATCCAACTTTGGATCCAAAATCAATTAAAATCCCCCTCTAAAATTTTAGCACAGAACCCAAGGTCTACGTCCAGCTCCAGAATGGCTGCCAACAACCGTCTCATAAACTTAACATAATCTCAATTCGGAACATATACGTTCACTATCACTACAGCTCTCCCCTCCAATGTACCTGTGACTATCACATATCGCTCTCTTCCGGATCAGCCACCACCACCTCTGCCTGAAAAAGAACCCTCCTACTAACCAGAATCGCAACCCCCATGCCCTACAGTCAAACCCTGAGTGAAAAACCTGGCTCATCCAGGCCTTTCGCAATCTGAACTGGTCCTGCAACCGCAGGTCAGTCTCTTGGAGGAACACCACATCAGCACCCAAACCCTTTAAATGGGGAAAAAGACATTGCTCTCTTCACAGCCCCCCCCGCAAGTTTCAGGTTACCAACCTCATTGGGGTCCCACACCCACTTCCTACTCGAGTCAGCCATTTGCACGACAGTGTAACATTCCTGCCCCAATTTATGGGTCCCAGGTCCATCTAAGATGGCTACCAGCCCCCACGTCAAGGGTGAGACAAAGAAAAGTCACTGGGCACTGTTAGTTCACCCCTCCCCCTGCACCCCCATTATTCCCTGCTCCTCTCTCCTGGCCACATCCTCCCCATCCCCCACCACACTAACACAGACCTATTACGGCCTATTACGACCATCCCATCCTGGCCTCACAGGCTGTAGCTTCTTCCTGCACTCCACTCCCGTGTACTAGTCACCACTATCTCTATCACTAGTAAAGTGGTTCACCTCCCAAATCCCCTCAAACAAATACCAATATAACCCTTTTTCCCCAACCGTGCCCAAATCCGAGCAAGAGCAGCAAAATCTCTCTCCAAGGGAAGAAAAAGGAACACATAACATTTCCCCTTTCTTTGAAAAAAACACCCCCTACAGAGCAAGAGTGAAGCATTAGCAAAAAAGCCATCAGACAAATATCCCCCTTCAAACAGAGACCGAAATAGTCTTCTTCATAACCGTCCCAATTTCTTCTCTCTGATGAAGACTTTTACTTGCTCCGGCATATTAAAAATGTGATAATTTGAATCCAGTGTAACCCGCATGTCATGTCGGGTACACCACCCCAAACCACATGCATTTATATAATACTACCTTCGTTATGTTGAAGGCCACATGTTTCTTCGTGAACTCTGTCCCAATCGATGTTCCGAATCCTTTTCACCCACTCCAAGACCCTTTCCTTCATTTGATAACGATGGAAGTGGATTCTCATTGCCCCCGGTGGCTCGTTCAGTCTTGGTTTTTGTCTGAGCGCCTGATGTACTCTATCCGACTCAGGAGGGCCGAACACTTCATCCTCTCCCACCAGCCAAGAAAACATTTTGGAGAAATACTAGCTTCACCAACCTGAGGTTTAACCGCTTTGTCCTATTCTTGAGGTCCTCCACCTTGAGCCTCAGGACTTTGCTACACTCCATCACAAGCATCTCAGCCTCCACCGAGGCAAACCGATCCATTTGCCGCGGCAAGGCCTCCTCCACCCCTTTCAACGCCTCGCCTTGTGCCTTCACCAAGTTTGAAATTCGCACCAACTGTTCACAAATAGGCCCAAAGCCTCCTCAACCGTGGCTTTAAAAGATTCTTTAATCTCCCAGCCATGCCGCTCAAAGAACCTGTCCATTTGTTTGCTGAACTTTCCCAGTTCCTGCACCATTACCACGACTAACTTGTCTAGAGCAATGGGTGCAGTGGCCATATTTGCTCCCTCATCTTCCTTCGATGGGTACTCGCCTGAGCCTTCTTAATATTGGGCTTTTTTGTTGATGATTTCGACATGTCACTGTCAGGAAAAATCCATCTACTCACCTGTGTTAACCACTGTATTGTATTGTACTGTTGTACTGTTACATGCCTGGGCTTGTCCCTGCTGGCTCCGAACTACTGTAGTATATAATCTGTGTATTGTGGTAAATTGCCACTGTATTATATGTAATGTGGTAAACTACTGCCTGCTGCCTCCGCCTGCCCCTGGGCTCGGTAGAAAGGTGGCTAGTCTCCGCCGCTGCCTCAGTTCTGGATCCAAGGCCAGGAGGCTTTCTGTTTAGTTTATTAAAGCCTCAGTTACGTTCATCACTCGTTGTGTGTTCATTGATGGCATATCATCACCATACTGGGCTTGGACAACAAACCCTCCCGAAAAAAACGGGTAAAAGGGGTCAACTAAAAAGACCTGGTTGGGGGCCACTTTTGCGGGAGTCTTGTCTTTACATGACGTCACTGGAAGTCGTGTTTCAACAAATATAGACAAAATTTATTATGGATTACTGGAGGAGAATTGTGTCAACTAATTACCTTACTAAAGGTTATAGTAAGCAGAGATGAGATGAAGGTTACTCGAGTAACTCAATTTACTACTAGAGTTATGTTTTTTCTGTTACGCGTCTCTTCTTTCAAAATCTTCTTGTGCCTTGTATCATGAGGATGGAAATATTAACGGAAATGCGATTTATCGCACAGGTTTACTCCGAACAGTGGCTTATAACTGGGCCGATTTTCAGAGCGTCGCCGTTTTGTTCATCGTCGATAAGTCCCGGGCTGAAATAAGGGAAGAGTTTCTCAGTGAAAATTTGGGTAAAAGTGTGAAGATGGGGCATGTTATCTGCATTGTAAAATTACACTTGTCCGCCTTCTTGGTCAAGATACACCCCGCCAGGTATGGTCAGGAGGGTCGGAGAAGATGTACAAGCCAGGTAATCCGACTGGTCGGTCAGCCACATAATCCAATATCCATCCTTGGGTGCTACGGTAATGTCGCCTTTCCTGTTGGTGGACTCCCTGACCACACCCACGTCCCACTCAGTCTTCTCCCCCACCTCCATCTCCCAGTAATGTCTCCCCGACATGAATCCCTCCATGCCCAGGATGCTGACGCATTGATCGAACCTCTCGGGGCTGTTGGAGAGATCCTGTTTCACACTGGTCCGGTCCCCAGACAGGACGAGCCAGGGATTCGCTGTGTCAGGATCCAGAGTCAGACAGGCTGTAGCTGGGTTGATGCTGTTTATAATCTCTCTTCAGGTTATATATTGTAAAGGACCTTTGAATACAACCAGAGCCAGATTTTCACCTACAAATGGCAGTGCAGAATATTTCTTGTACTCGCTGCCATTCTTCCGAGAGGCTTCCACCTTTAGAAAAGCAATTGTGTCTTCTTGGCTCATTCGTCCCTGCAAGTCTAATAGCTCTCGCTCAACGGGGTCCTACTCCTCTTGGATCCCACGGAGGTTTTTCTCCATCGCATCCAGAATCATCTCCTCTTCTTCAGCTCCAGGGTCCCGGGTTCGATTCCGGCTTGGGTCGCTGTCTGTGCGGAGTCTGCGCGTCCTCCCCGTGTCTGCGTGGGTTTCCTCCGGGTGCTCCGGTTTCCTCCCGCGGTCCGGGGATGTGCAGGTTGGATGAATTGGCCAATGATGAGTTGCCCTTAGTGTCCAAAATTGCCCTTGGTGTTGGGTTTGGGTGTGGTGCTCTTTCCAGGAGCCGGTGAATACTCAAGGGGCCGAATGGCCTCCTTCTGCACTGTAAATTCAATGATAATCTATGATTAATCTAGGACAAAGGTTCGGCACAACATCGTGGGCCGAAGGGCCTGTTCTGTGCTGTATTTTCTATGTTCTATGTTCTTCCTGGAGATCGCCAAGCAAACGTTGCTCTTTCTCAGTGAGAATCTGGGACATTTTAGTGAACTCGGAGGTGATGTGGGCTTTCAGGCTGCTCGACCGCTCCCGAACTTCGGAAATCTGCTGTTTCTGGTTCAGTTTAGTCATTAGCACTCGCAGCTTCCTTCTGGCAGCCGGGTTCAATGATTATTTCAACCTCCCCTTGTAGATCTCGACAGCTTCGTCCAACACCAGGGACCGGTGGTGCCGGTGGCTCGTTCAATCTCTGCAGAGAAGGCAGCTGAGTTTGCCGTCAGTTTCACAGAGCAGTTTCAGCTCCTCCTCGGTGTGCTCCTGGCAGCAGCCCCTCCTGCCTGCCCTGTCGTCCGGCCTTGTGCTCAGCCCCCGCACCTTCTCGGCCAGGGTGGCCAGCGAGCGGCTGGCCCGCAGGCTCCCCTGCGGGGTGACAGCTCAGCACTGTGGACAGAACTCCCCCTGCTGCTGCTGTAGGCCAGCCCAGAAGGCAAAAAGGGTTGAGAAGTGTTCTTTTGTCAGATATTTCCCAATGCCACTTTGAAGTTGATCAGCAACAGGTGCGGGAGAGTCACCTATGTGACTGATCCTCTGAATTTACATTTATCCCTGCAGGAGAAATGACATCTTCTCAGGGTCCCTGAAGAGCAACATATCTAAATTAATAACTGAGTTTGGGAATCACAGTGTGGTGTGCTTGTACCCTACATTCCCATAGCACTGTGCTAGCACTTCACTAAGCTGAGTCTCTTTATTGCTGAACGTGCAATTAATGAGTTTGGTAACTACCAGTTAAGTGAATTGCTTACTTTATAAGCTGAACATTAAATGCAGCGATTATTTGTTATAATATTAAGCACCTAAGTGTGCTGTTCGAAAGGTCTGCCTCAGAGCTCTGTGAATTGAAAAGTATAAAAAAGCCCTCAGACTCTCCCCATGCCCCAACCATTGCAACCCATGCCACCTCATTCCACCCAATCCCCATTGTACACTCCATGCCAACCGACACTCTTCGACCCACCCACATTACCTTTTATAGTCCCATGCCAACTTAGTGTCAACTCATGCCTCTTGCACTTTTCCCTTATACCCTCTCAGTCAATTCACCCAATATCCACCATGGGCAGACCTCAGGATCATACTAAGATGAAATAAAGTTCTAAGTGTCTACTGATGACCATTATTGAAAAAAAACATTTTATTGATAAAACACCCATTCACTACATCAAAATGCTAAATTGCCCTTTAGCTGGAAAAAAAAAAATTGTGTATTCTAAATTTATTTTAAAAAAGTGAACTCTGTCATGCAGCTTACATCCCATAATAATAACCCTCAGGCATATGTCAACAGACTGAAACAGCAAGCACTGATATTTAAAAGTAAAGGGCAGGAGATGCCTTGACAGCTTGACAGTCCAAGGGGATTTAAATGTCTTGTTAGCTTGACAGTTCAAAATGACTTAGATGCCAAGACAGCTTGACTGTTCAATGTGTTTGTCTATTTTTATGCACATTAATGTCTACTTTTAACAATTGCACAGAGCACTTGATCTCTCCCAAAGGGCACCTTACCTATCCCACAAGTGGCCTGGACCTTCCCAAAAAGGTACGCTACCTCTCCATAGAACTCCGATTGTTTAGGCCTACTCCTGAAAGTGTAAAGCCCAACAGTAATATTTTGGGCATCCCACATGGAAAGAAAAGGTGTGTGTGTCAACTATTAAAATTAATCAATTTTCTTTTTGTATCTTATATTGTTCTTCAATTGCTTATACATTATAAAGGATACCCAACAGCGTTTTCACATGACACAAGTACATCATCTAACCTTAAAATTAATCTCCTAAAATAACTTCCATGCATCCAATTTATTGCCCAGAGAAAACAAGACAAGTGAATTGTACATTTTCTCAGTCTTTCACTGCCAAGACAGTGTGTGGCTCCTGAGTCACACCAGGCAATGTTTAGCACAGAGTTGACCAGCAGGTACAAGCAATCACCTTACAAGATAGAAAGCTGACACCATAGGTTCCATAGTAGACATCCAGAACCCAGAAGGTACATGAATTAATATGCAAAAATTCAATCTAACATTTCACAAATGGTATTTTTTTAATATAAAGTCACTCGTTTTACATAAACTGGTAGTAAATTTTAATTGAATGCAATTGAAATTTCAATATGGAATCAGCCATCAACTGGAGAAACCACGTACACCCAGTGTCCGATCTCTATTCAGCTGGTTATATTGCTAAACTTGAAGTGGACTAATTTCCTCATGATCTTGGCCTTGTCCTAAAATTTAGGAATTAATCAAATAAAGACCAGCTGCAAAATGGATCTAATGTACATCTCTCAAAAATACAACTTTCACCACTTCCAAGAAAATGCTGAGTTTGACACTACATGTCACCTCCATGATTTTGTTTTGTATTTCAGAGCTGAAGCCATAATTGTAAACAATTAGTTAAGGACAAGCAATTCAGTGGCATTTTGAAATTAATCTATAATCTACATGTCAAAGTTAGCATTTAAAGCAAATATTTGTATTTATGGTTTTAATTTAATCACTTGGGACTGCATTTTCTGCTTCCCGCCGTGGGCAGCGAGAAAACGATTGGGCGGAGAATAGTGCGCAATGGGAAAATCGCGATTTGCACACGGTACTGATACCAATGCCATTCTCCGGTTCCCCGCTGGCAGCGTTAGCGAAGTTTTCACCCCGTGCCAGAGGGCCCATTCAAAATTGTCATTTACTTGGATTTAAATCTCATGAGCAGGTTAGATACTGCATGCTCCACACATCCGCGATGCTCCAACCCTCAGGCGGAAGTCACGCAGGCGGGAATTAGTGCAAATATTTACAAGCCGGGACTGAGCATCATGGCTGCTGAGGGGGAGTGAAAGGCTAAAAATACTCTCAAAAAACATTAAAACTTGTCAGGTTTGCTGGGGGCTTGCTGCCTAGGATGGGTGCTGTAGTGGGGAACGACTTGGTGCCAAGTCCATGGACTCAGAGTGTCCCCCTCTGGATAGGGGTGACCTGGCTCAGGCCAATTGATGCAGTATCTGATTTAAAAGTATCCTTCTGGTGCTACCTACAGGGTCCTGGTTGTTCCCACTGCTGACTACTCACCATGTCCTGTAAATGTTCAGAGAGCCTCTGGTGGTGACGTGGGAGCCAACCCAGGCCGCCCCTCTGGAAACCTTCATATCCTGGCAGTATCATCAAGGAGATAGGCATGGCCATGCTCCATTACTTGCCCACCCAGGTGTTGGCACTACTCAGTACCATCTGCAGAAGCCCAGGCCCATGCAGAGGATGCAGGGGATTAGCAGAGCTCATTCACAGATTATCATAGAATTTACAGTGCAGAAGGCCATTCGGCCCATCGAGTCTGCACCGGCTCTTGGAAAGAGCATCCTACCAAAGGTCAACACCTCCACCCTATCCCCATAACCCAGTAACCCCACCCAACACTAAGGGCAATTTTGGACACTAAGGGCAATTTATCATGGCCAATCCACCTAACCTGCACATCTTTGGGCTGTGGGGGGAAACCGGAGCACCCGGAGGAAACCCACGCACACACGGGGAGGATGTGCAGACTCCGCACAGACAGTGACCCAAGCCGGAATCGAACCTGGGACCCTAGAACTGTGAAGAAATTGTGCTATCCACAATGCTACCGTGCTGCCCAAAGGACAGACAAACAAAGGACAGACACACATTCAAACAAAGGACACCTGCATGTTGGTCTTTGGAACCCTCCCTGGCACACTGCCCCTCCAGAGTAGAGGCCTCATCAGTGACACCCACCTCTCAGGATCTTGTGCTGTCTCCTCCTGGTGAGGCTGGCAACACTCACTGTCCTCCCAGACGCTGTTCAGAAGGGTGGGCCTAAGTCTGCGGCCCACCTTGGAGAAGAAGGGTGTCTCTCTTCTTCTCATTGGCATCGAGCAGTGGGCAGTGGGTCTGCTTCAGACTCCCTGAAATCAGGGAGGAGGGTGCATTCTGTGAGCTATCTCTGAAGCTGAAATGACTGTGTGGAGTGTTTATAAGCAGCTCCAGTTTGTCAAGCTCTTGAGTGCGAATTTCAGCCCGGGCAGTTACACCGCCTGGGGATAGACAATGCTTTAAATTCGTGCTAGCAGTGTTCTGACCCATTTGCTTGTCCTGAATTGCAGAACAAACAGCCCCCAACGGGAATGCATATTTGCGCTGTTCGGTTCCGGCGGGAACACTAAGGGCGTGATTTAGCAGGCAAAAGTTATAGTCCGCTGTTGGGCATGTATGGTGGGGTGTTTCACGGCGGCTGCAGCGCTGAGGTTCACCCCGTTATTCACTGGCACGTTGCCAGTTTTCTGGGCCTCGGGGTGTTTCTTCCTACCGAGGCCACACTTTTGGCGATTTCTTGCTGGTGAGCTGAGCTTGCCAGCAGTAACTGCTCCTTGCAGATCGGGGTACCATTTTGGATGGCAGCCCCCACCTCCACATCCCCCCCCCCAAACCCTTTTCAGGTCCCCAACCCATTTTCTGGACACCCCTCCCCCATCCTTGTTAAGTCCACTGGGAACCCCATCTCCCCTCCTCTGGCCAAGGCACCTGTGAGCTGGAACATGGCAGTCCCAGCCCTGCACCCTGGAAGTGCCATCCAGGTACTCTGGTAGGGCCAGGGTGAAAGGGTGGCAGTGCAAAGATGCTAGGGAAAGGGCAGGGTACTACCCTGCTCTGTCCCCGAACACCCAGGGGCCTGCAAGTATCTTGAGGCGCCTGGTCCACGTTGTGGAAACCAGTACTGAACGGCACCCTGGCAAGGTCTCGCAGGTGTGGCTGTAGACCCGCAGTGAGAGTGAGGTCCAGATTGTGCCGGGTGGAGCGAGCCGGGTAACTCGTGATCGGCCCGGTGCCCAGTCCAATTTGGGCCTCTCGCACGATTCACCCGTTGTGTCTGGGTCCGTGCCGACAAGGTGACATAGTGGTTAGCACTGCTGCCTCACAGGACCAAGGAACCAGGTTCAATTCCAACCTTGGGTGGAGTTTGCACATACTCCCCATGACTGTATGGGTTTCCTCCAAGTGCCCTGGTTTCCTCCCACAGTTCAAAGATGTGCAGGATACCTGCAGTGGCCAAGCTAAATTGGACCTTGGTGTCCAAAGGTTAGGTGGAGTTATGAGGACTGGGTGCTCTTTCAGAGGGTCGGTGCAGACTCGATGGGCCGAACGGCCTCATTCTGCACTGTAGGGATTCTCTGATTCTATTCTATGATGGAAATCATGTCCCATTGGTGACTTTTTTTTCTTATTTTTGCACTTGAATAAATGTAATTTAGAAAGCAAATACCAATAGTCATTAGATTCTGTAAAAATAAAGAACAGTGCTACTGCCAGTACAGAAAAATCTGTAGTCCGAACAGGATATTCAGCAACAATGCTATGCACTGATTTTATCTGAACTAAACTATTAATGAATAGAATCATAACTTACTATCTGCAGTGAGTCTAGGAGCTTGGTTAGTTGGTAAAAACGCTGTGGATTGTGTGTGGCATCCTTCTCTTGAAAGGAAATGACTCTGTCCAGTTCCTGAATATAGTTCAAACGCAGTTCATCAAAGTATTTCTGGTTTTTCAGACCTTCGACTGGAACTGACAATAAGACAGCGGAGTTTGGTTTAAAAGGTTTCAGAGACATGGTATTTATGTATGTTAATCTATTTCAAATGTATCAGACAACTTCCAGAATATCACAGATTTCAAAAAATACAATTCAGAGGTTGCAACCTCTAAAATTAAATAAAATCAATAAAATACAATTGGTAAGATGGTGAGTATATTCAACCTCTTTTCGTGAACCTGTAACCTGTAATGATCGTCGCACCTCTATTGGCCACTATATATTCTGACCGAGCAGTTACCCAATACCATTATTATTAACATGATTAGAACTCTATCACCCCCTTTGCCCTACAAGTATTCTCCATAACAAACTGGCAGCTGGTCTATGTATATTTGGTCACCTTACAGAAAATTCTACTTCAGGTAGATGTGAAAATATAATCAAAAGAGAATATTGCAAGATGGCACAAGGAGTCTGCTCATATATCATGTACGGCTGTTTACGCTGTAACTTACAACTTGCCCCAATAATGCACAATATGCCTCAAATCATTGTTGTTATACTATGCAAGTTATCACTTGATACATGTCCAGAAAACTGCAATCATCCTATTAGTTTGTCCATTTTTAATGGTACGGTATGATTGCCATTTGCCGTAACATTCTGCACTCTCATTGGGAAAGCTATATTCACGTGTTGTGTAGTGAATTTTTCAATTTGAATTTCTTGTGAACATAGCTTTTCACAGGAAGGACAAATCATGGAATCTATTCTCATATTCCATATCATATGCCTGTGTGCAGAATGGCAAATAAAATGAATTCTCAAAGATAGTCCACCTTGGTGGCAAGTAGTGGCATTGATTATTCATTCAATGACTCAAATTACCTTAAATCACTTGCTGCATTTTGTAATTTTTAGGTCTAAGATTTAATTTAAAAAAGTATCTTGTAAATGCGATAATGAGCAAAACGTGCCAAAAGTTTTAATCAGTTATTCCACATAACTTACAAATAAAATATAGCAACAAAATAAATATTCTGAATTTCAAATAAATAAGTATGGAGATTATTCTAGGCAGTCACATCAGTCAACTGTAGTTTAGCTCGGGTTTGCTTGTAAGCCATTTCCTGCACAGCTTTTGCTGGTCTCTCAAAATGAGGGTTTATGTGAACATGGTTGAAGCTATAATGAAAGATTTGCAAACAAAGCCTCTGCAGCAAAAGGGTCTGGCACATAAAGGCGTAACATGGCCCTGAATACAGTGCCGCCCACACAGTAATGTTAGAACACATGATCTGCACCTAGAGGTCAGTGTAGTGTTAGACAGTGATTTTTCAAATTAATTTCTGGGATGTTGGTGTTGCTGACTAAGCCAGCATTTATTGCCCTTCCTTACTTGCCCTTCAGAAGGTGGTGGTGAGCTGTCTTCTTGAATCGCTGGACTCCTTGAGATGTAGGTACACGTAGTGCTGTTGTGGAGGAAATTCCAGGATTTTGACCAAGCGACAGTGAAGGAACGGCGATATATTTCTAAGTCAGGATGGTGAATGACTTGGGAACTCCGGTGGTGGCATTCCCAGGTATCTGCTACTCTTGTTCATCTAGATGGTCGTGGATTTGGAAGGTGCTGCCTAAGGAGCCTTTGTGAATTACTGCGGTGCATCTTATCGATGGTACACACGACTGCCACTGTTTGTTGGTGGTGGAGGTATTGACTGTTTACGGAAAAGGTAGCAATTAAGCGGGGTGCTTAGTCCTGGATAGTGTTGAGCTTCTTGAGTGTTGTTGGAGCTGCACTCATCCAGGAAAGTGGAGATTATTACATTACAATCCTGACTTGTGCTTTATAGATAATGGAAAGGCTCTGGGGGTGTCGGGAGGTGAGTTGCTCACCGCAGGATTGCAAGCCTTTGACCTGCTCTGGGAGCCAGAATATTTATATGGCTAGTTCAGTTCAGCTTCTGGTCATTAATAACGCACAGGATAGTGGGGGATTCAGTGATGGTAATACCATTGAATCTCAAGGGGTGATGGTTAGATCCTCTCTTGTTGGAGATGGTCATTGCCTGACACTTGTGCGTCGTGGATGTTATTTGTCACTTGTCAACCCAAGCCTGGATATTGGGTCCGGGTCTTGCTGCATTTGGACAGAACTGCTTCAGTATCTAAGGAATCGCGAATGGTAAACATTGTGCAGTCATCTGCCAGCATCCCCATTTTTGATGAAAGGAAGGACATTGATGAAGCAGCTGATGATGGTTAGGCTTGAAAACACCCTGAGGAACTCCTGCAGTAATGTCCTGGAGCTGAGATGATTAACCTCCAACCATCACAACCATCTTCCTTTGTGCCAGATATGACTCCAACCAGTAGACAGCTTTCCGGCTGATTCTCATTGACTTCAGTTTTGCTAGGGCTTCTTGATGCTCAGTCAAATGCTGCCTTGATGTCAAGGGCAGTCATTCTCATCTTACCTCTGGTGGTCAACTGATTTGCCCATGTTTGAACCAAGGCTGTATTAAGATCAAGAGCTGAGTGACCCTGGTGGAAACCAAACTGAGCGTCCGTGAGCAGGTTATTGCTGAGTAAGTGCCGCTTGATAGCACTGTTGGTGACCTCTTCCATCACTTTGCTGATGATCAAGAGTAGACTGATGGTGCTAAATTAACCAGGTTGGAGTTGTCCTACTTCTTGTGCGCAGAACATACCTGGGAAACCTTCCACATTGTTGTGTGGATGCCAGCATTGCAGCTGTCCTGGAACAGCTTGGTCTGGAGCACAGGTCTTCAGTACTATTGCCGGAATATTGCCAGGGCCCAGAGTCTTTGCAGTATCTAGTGCTTTCAGCCATTTCTTGATATTACGTGGAATGAATCGAATTGGCTGAAGACAGTGAGGCTAGGGACTTCCGGAGGAGACCGAGATGGATCATCCACTCAGCACATCAGCTGAAGATTGTTGCGAATGCTACAGCCTTATCTTTTGCACAGATGTGCTAGGCTGCTCCATCATTGAAGATGGGGATATTTGGGGAGCCTCCACCTCCAGAGAGTTATTTAATTGTTCACCACCATTCATGGCTGGATGTGTGCAGGACATGAATAGGATGGGAATAGAGGGATACGGACCCAGGAAGTGTAGAAGATTGTAGTTTAGTCGGGCAGCATGGTTGGCACGGGCTTGGAGGGCCGAAGGGCCTGTTCCTATGCTGTACATTTCTTTGTTCTTTGTTGGTTGTGGAATTGTTCAGATCTGTTACTTGCTGTGACTACTGTTTGGCACCCAAGCAGTCCTGTGTTGTAGCTTCACCACGTTGATACCTCACATTTAGGTGTGCCTGGTGGTGCTCCTGCACTCTTAATTGTGTGTGGCGCAAGCATGGAGACAGTTTCTAGTTTAGATCTTTACCTAAGTATATAATTTCTCATAGTTCATAAATACTTATGGTTGAACTACCTAGGTCTATGATTTCCTTAATAAGAACTACCAAACTACGTCCAACACATTACAACATGGTGGCAGTGAATGGAACAACTAAAAACCTCACAGAGACCGGACAGAAAAATGTAAATCCTGAAAAACTGAAGGAAAATCAAATAAACATTCTGACCTGAAGAAAAACTCAAGAAGCGAAGGCACAGAAGGAAATCACCAGAGAAAAGCTCTAAAGAAAGGCTTGGTGGCGGTAGGCAGAAATTAAATTCCTCACTGCAGCAGAAGACTCCAATAAATCTCATGGAAGTCCAACCTGAATACCCAGAGTGTGCACAGTCAGCAAGCCTAGCAGGGGTGAGCTAAAAATTTAAAATTCCAGTCCTGTAAAAAGTTAAATACTGCAGTGGTCAGAAATAGCAGCTTAAATTGTAGTCCGAGAAACGCGATTCCTGAGCAGGCACTTCATCACAGCCGAGCTTGCTCCGCAAAACGTAATTAAAAATTAATTGCTACTGAATAGGCAGCTTAAAAACCGAGCAAAGGCCAGGATCTGATGCTTCCTTGACCCAAGAACAAAGAACATACAGATACAGTGGGGAAGACTCTAACCAACCAATCAAGGCAACCATTGTTCAAAAATTTTAAAAGCTGAGATTATGAACGCCATTACCAAAAGTGGCAAGTGTAGGAAAGCCCGTTGTGCAGAAGCATAAAGCAGCGCCATCCTGGATTTTTGGAAACCTGTTAAAGCTGAACCTGTAATTTAAGCATTTTAACTATGGATCAGAAATCCACTCATCCAGATCAATTTGGACTTATCCGAGGTCCAGCTGAATCTGAAAATTGGGCATTTTGGAGAAGGAGCTTCCTTCGATATATAATTGCTTCAGGTCTGGATAAAAAGACAGAAGCTGAACAAATTAACACACTGATTTAATCAATGGGCCTGATAGTCAACATTATAATAGCCAGGCAATGAATCAATGAATCATCTGCAAAATTCAATGATGTTTTAAATAATTCAATGCTCATTTTACTCAGAAGTAACAAAATCTTTGAAAGGTTAATGAGCATCTCACAAGCTTTAAATTGGACATGGGAGCCAGCATTGTGGTCCTATCGGACAAAGAACTGTGGCTGAGACCTCTGGCTATGAACAGATATACCACTTCAAAGGTCCGGAGGAATCCAACTTCCGCTCAGAGGCAGGACCCTAGAAACATTAAGGTATGGCGGCAAACAAATCTTCAAGCTGATGTGCAACATTCCTAGTTATTTTCTCTTTTGAGCAGAGACTCATAGAATCATAGAATTTACAGTGAGATGTGTGTTTAGCCCTGAAACTCCTTAAAATGGCAGAAGATGTCAAGATGATAGTCTTATGTTATACAGAACTGCAAGTTCCCGAGAACTCCAACAAGAAATGGTGTCTCGATTGGGACTTCAGCACTGCATCGTCTTCCGTCTTTGTGCAGCAGATTTGTCCACATTCGTTACAGGTGCCGGAAGCCCCTCATTGGTCAGAACAGCCATACACTCAGATGGTTACAACACTGAGTAGATCACAATTAAGAGAGGAACCAGCAATGGGAAGAGCCTCAACCTCCGGCTCTGATGCCAGTTGGAGAAAAACCCTGAAACCACAGTGCAGACGCTGCAATCCCCAGCCAGTATGACAATGCCACAAATGATGCTGGAACCGAGTAGCAGCCATCGACTGATGACAGCAAACCACACAGCCAAACACAAAGGTGAGCTTACTTCCAAGGCACACCCTCACATCTTCTATTCCAGAGTGCGTCACTGCACGAAGGAAGTAGAGAAAAGAATTATAGAGATAAGCTCAGAATTTATTCACCATGTAAAGAGCAAAATAAGCCAACCGTCATCTATTATTACAATTGGGGCATTGACAAAGAGCAAAACAATGCCAAAGAATGGGAAAAGAGGATGAAAAGACACCCAAATGCCAGAACAACCTCTAATTAAACAACGTTTACCTGCAGCTACAGAGAATAACACTCCAATGACAGCAGTGACACCCCTTTGGGCAGGGGTGGAAGCAGCAGAATGGGAAAAGAGGATGAAAAGACACCCAAATGCCAGAACAACCTCTAATTAAACAACGTTTACCTGCAGCTACAGAGAATAACACTCCAATGACAGCAGTGACACCCCTTTGGGCAGGGGTGGAAGCAGCAGAATGGGAAAAGAGGATGAAAAGACACCCAAATGCCAGAACAACCTCTAATTAAACAACGTTTACCTGCAGCTACAGAGAATAACACTCCAATGACAGCAGTGACACCCCTTTGGGCAGGGGTGGAAGCAGTAAACATTAGGGTGGCAATGGGGAAGGAGGGCTGTGCAAGGGAAGGAGAAGGGAAGAGCAAACACAAGTAGGGCAATGGGGAAGAAAAGTTCTGCAAGGGCAGGGAGGAAGGGCGATGGGGCACAATAACAGGCAGAAGGGTAAGGAGGTAGATGAGGATGTTGAACAATGGAGAGCAGAGGAAAGGCCAAGGGCTAGGGAATTTAAAAAATATATATTTTTATTGAAAACCTTTTCATTTGAACAGGATAACATAATAAAATATAAAACAGATGCTTCACGTTTCAATATAAAAAGATCACAATCAATAAACAAGAACACATCCAATCGACTTCTGGGTGCGGCAATGACCAGCTGAGTCGCACGTTTCGGCACCTCCCGTTGGAACGGACTTTTGGGCTCTTAATAGGAGCCCCAACGGCAATTTAAACGGCCAAAAACACTGTGCGGTAAACCAGAAGGGAATCCCCCTGGACACG
Source organism: Scyliorhinus torazame (assembly GCF_047496885.1). Lineage (NCBI taxonomy): Eukaryota > Metazoa > Chordata > Chondrichthyes > Carcharhiniformes > Scyliorhinidae > Scyliorhinus > Scyliorhinus torazame. The sequence goes on along the minus strand of NC_092711.1, from coordinate 300,551,679 downwards.
CATGGAAAAAGGAGAGGATAGCGGCCGGATTGCAGAAGATCCTCTGGAGCAGCGGCAAGGAAGGGAAGCTCGAACCAAGATGGCGTCGGAAGGTGGCCGTGTGTTATGGGGCTCGGAGCAACAAGAGTTCCTGCGGCGCTGTGTGGAAGAGCTGAAGAAGGAGTTGAAGAAGGAAGTGTTGGCCCCGATATTACAGGCGATTGAAGGGCTAAAGGAGGAGCAGAGGACCCAGGAGCTGGAGCTTCGGGTCGTGAAGGCAAAGACTGCTGAAAACGAAGATGAAATACAGGGCCTGGTGGTGAAGGCAGAGACGCACGAGGCACAGCACAAAAGGTGTGTGGAAAGGTTGGAAGCACTGGAGAATAATTCGAGGAGGAAGAATTTAAGAGTCCTGGGTCTTCCCGAAGGCGCAGAAGGGGCGGACGTCGGGACATATGTGAGCACGATGCTTCACTCGCTAATGGGATCGGAGGCCCCGACGGGCCCTTTGGAGGTGGAGGGAGCCTATCGAGTTCTGGCGCGAAGACCAAAGGCTGGAGAAATACCTCGAGCTATAGTGGTGAGGTTTCTCCGCTACAACGACAGAGAGACAGACGGTCCTTAGATGGGCGAAGAAAACTCGGAGCTGTAGGTGGGAGTATGAGGAACTGTGGGCGGCGGTGGGACGGAAAGGGGAAGGAGAAGGGAAATGCGCCATTAGGGGCGGGGCCAAGTGGGAAACGCGGGCTTTGCTCCCGCGCTATGGTAATTGTGGCGGGAACAGGGACACAGGAAGGAGGGGGCCTCGCACAGTGGGGGCAGAGGGCAAGGGGGGAAGCCAAGGTCATCCAGAGTTCGCTGACTTCTGGGAGCAACATGGGGGGTGCAACTACGCTAGAGGGGGATCTAGCGGGGGGGGGGGTTAACTGGGTTGCTGCTGCTAAGGAGAAGGGGGAGCTGTTATGGGATGGGGTGGTCGAGACGGGGGGGGGGGGCACCGTCGGTGGGATATACAGCTACGTGGGAACCGGGTGAGGAGCTGGGTTAAAAAAGGGGATAAAGAAATTAAAGGCAGATGTGGTTATGTTGCAGGAGACGCACTTGAAACTGATAGACCAGGTCAGACTACGTAAAGGATGGGTGGGGCAGGTGTTTCATTCGGGTTTAGATGCGAAGAATAGGGGGGTGGCTATCTTAGTGGGGAAACGGGTACTGTTTGAGGCAAAGACCATAGTGGCGGATAGTGGGGGTAGATATGTGATGGTGAGTGGCAGATTGCAAGGGGAGGCGGTGGTTCTGGTGAACGTATACGCCCCGAACTGGGATGATGCAAATTTTATGAGGCGTATGTTGGGACGTATCCCGGATCTGGAGGCGGGAAAGTTGGTAATGGGGGGAGACTTCAATACGGTGCTTGATCCAGGGCTGGACCGGTCGAGGTCCAGGACTGGGAGGAGGCCGGCAGCGGCCAGGGTGCTCAAGGACTTCATGGAGCAGATGGGAGGAGTAGACCCCTGGAGATTTATTAGGCCAAGGAGTAAGGAGTTCTCATTTTTCTCCCATGTTCACAAGGTATACTCACGGTTAGACTTTTTTGTCTTGGGAAGGGCACTGATTCCGAAGGTGACGGGGACGGAGTATACGGCCATAGCCATTTCGGACCACGCTCCACATTGGGTAGACCTGGAGGTAGGAGAGGAAAAAGAACAGCACCCACTCTGGAGAATGGATATGGGCTTATTGGCGGATGAGGGGGTATGTCTAAGGGTGAGGGGCTGTATCGAAAGGTACTTGGAGCTTAATGACAACGGAGAGGTTCAGGTGGGAGTGGTCTGGGAGGCGTTGAAGGCGGTGGTCAGAGGGGAACTGATATCCATAAGGGCACATAAAGGGAAGCAAGAGGGTAAAGAAAGGGAGCGATTGTTGAGAGAACTTCTGAGGGTGGACAGGCAATATGCAGAGGCACTGGAGGAGGGACTGTACAGGGAAAGACAAAGGTTACATCTGGAATTTGACCTGCTGACCACGGGTAAGGCAGAGGCACAGTGGAGGAGGGCACAGGGTGTACAGTATGAGTATGGAGAGAAGGCGAGTCGGCTACTGGCCCACCAATTGAGGAAGAAGGGAGCGGCGAGGGAGATAGGTGGGGTGAGAGATGAGGAGGGAGAGATGGAACGGGGAGCGGAGAGAGTGAACGGGGTGTTCAAGGCATTCTATGAGAGGTTATATAAGGCTCAGCCCTCGGAAGGGAAGGTGGAGGAGCAGGAGAGGGCGGGACTGGGAGCACAGATTGAGATGGAGGAGGTGGTAAAAGGGATTGGGTGCATGCAGGCGGGGAAGGCCCCGGGACCGGACGGATTCCCGGTGGAATTTTATAGGAAATATATAGACCTCCTGGCCCCGCTTTTGACGAGAACCTTTAATGAGGCCAGGGAAAGGGGGAAGTTGCCCCCGACTATGTCGGAGGCGACGATATCGCTCCTTTTGAAGAAGGAAAAAGACCCGCTGCAGTGTGGGTCCTACAGGCCCATTTCCCTTTTAAACGTAGATGCTAAGCTCCTGGCCAAGGTGATGGCGACGAGGATAGAGGACTGTGTCCCGGGGGTGGTCCACGAGGATCAAACTGGGTTCGTTAAGGGGAGACAGCTGAACACGAACATACGGAGGCTGCTAGGGGTGATGATGATGCCCCCACCAGAGGGGGAGGCGGAGATAATGGTGGCGATGGACGCCGAGAAAGCATTCGACAGAGTGGAGTGGGACTATCTGTGGGAAGTGTTGAGGAGATTTGGTTTTGGAGAAGGGTTTATTGGATGGGTACAGCTGCTGTATAGGGCCCCGGTGGCAAGTGTGGTCACGAACAGGCAGAGGTCTGACTACTTCCGTCTTTATAGAGGGATGAGGCAGGGGTGTCCCCTGTCTCCGTTACTGTTTGCATTGGCAATTGAGCCCCTGGCCATAGCACTGAGGGGCTCCAGGAAGTGGAGGGGAGTACTCAGGGGAGGAGAAGAACACCGGGTATCATTGTATGCAGATGATTTATTGATGTATGTTGCGGACCCAGTGGAGGGGATGCCTGAGATAATGCAGACACTCAGGGAGTTTGGGGAATTCTCGGGGTACAAATTGAATATGGGGAAGAGTGAGTTGGTGCATCCGGGGGAGCAGAGCAGGGGAATAGATGATTTACCGCTGAGGAAGGTAACAAGAGATTTCCGGTACTTAGGGATTTAGATAGCCAGGAGTTGGGGACCCTTACATAGGCTTAATCTAACATGATTGGTGGAACAGATGGAGGAGGATTTTAAGAGATGGGACATGGTGCCCCTGTCACTGGTGGGTAGGGTGCAGGCGGTCAAAATGGTAGTCCTCCCGAGATTCCTTTTTGTGTTTCAGTGCCTCCCGGTGATGGTCACGAAGGCTTTTTTCAAGAAAATCGAGAAAAGTGTCATGAGTTTTGTGTGGGTTGGGAAGACCCCGAGAGTGAGGAGGGTTTTTTTGCAGCGTAGCAGGGATAGGGGGGGACTGGCACTACCGAGCTTAAGTGAGTACTACTGGGCCGCCAATATGTCAATGGTGTGTAAGTGGATGGGAGAAGGGGAGGGAGCGTCCTGCAAAGGAACCAGCCTACAAGCACTGGCGATGGCGCCGTTGCTGTTCTCCCCGAAGAAATACACCACAAGTCCAGTGGTGGTGGCAACACTGAAAATCTGGGGGCAGTGGAGACGGCATAGGGGAAGGACGGGAGCCTCGGTGCGGTCCCCGATAAGAAATAATCATAGGTTTGTCCCGGGGAGAATAGATGGGGGATTTGGAGCATGGCAGAGAGCTGGGATTGTGCAACTGAGAGATCTGTTCTTAGACGGGACGTTTGCAAGTCTGGGAGCGCTGACAGAAAAATATGGGTTGCCCCAAGGGAATGCATTTCGGTACATGCAACTGAGGGCTTTTGCGAGGCAACAGGTGAGGGAATTCCCGCAGCTCCCGACGCAGGAGATTCAGGATAGAGTGATCTCAGGGACATGGGTGGAGGATGGTAGGGTGTCGGATATATACAGGGAAATGAGGGACGACGGGGAGATCATGGTGGATGAGCTGAAGGGAAAATGGGAAGAAGAGCTGGGGGAAGAGATTGAAGAGGGGCTGTGGGCAGATGCCCTACGTAGGGTAAACTCTTCGTTCTCGTGCGCCAGGCTAAGCCTGATACAATTCAAGGTTTTGCACAGGGCGCATATGACCGGAGCAAGGCTCAGTAAATTTTTCGGGGTAGAGGATAGGTGTGGGAGATGCTCGAGAAGCCCAGCAAACCACACCTACATGTCTTGGTCATGCCCGGCACTGCAGGGGTTCTGGGTGGGGGTGGCAAATGTGCTTTCGAAGGTGGTGGGGGTCCGGGTCGAGCCAGGCTGGGGGTTGGCTATATTTGGGGATGCAGAAGAGCTGGGAGTGCAGGAGGCGAGAGAGGCTGACGTTTTGGCCTTTGCGTCCCTAGTAGCCCGGCGAAGGATACTGCTTATGTGGAAGGAAGCCAAAGCCCCGGGCGTGGAGACCTGGATAAACGACATGGCAGGGTTTATAAAACTAGAATGGATAAAGTTCGCACTAAGGGGTTCGGCTCAAGGGTTCACCAGGCGGTGGCAACCGTTCATTAACTACCTCGCAGAACGATAAAGGAAATGGGAAGGTAACAGCAGCAACCCAGGGGGGCGGGGGGGGGGCGGGCTCGGGTGGGTCCTCAGGGGTGTTTTTGTATAGATAGTTATTATTTTTGTTATGGCAGTTGCCATTTAGTCTATATATTATTTATTTACTTGTTAAAAACGGTCACTGTTATTTATATTGTTTTATTGTTGTAAAAAGGGAAAACCTTTGTATTGTTTTGTTTGGCCGAAAAATTTGAATAAAATATATTTTAAAAAAAAGAATACATCCAATCCTAACCCCTCCAACAATAAAACCCCACTGAACAACTGACAGTAACTAACTCTTTAAAAAACGAAATTAGGTCGAATACCTCTACCGACCTCCTCATGGTGTACTTGACCTTCTCCAAATATAAAAACTCCATGAGGTCACCCAACCAAGCAGAGGCACTAGGTGGAGTGAAAGGCCTCTACCCAAGCAGAACTTGTCTCCGGGCTATTAACGAGGCAAAGGCAAGGACCATTCACCTTTGTAGCACTCGTCTGCAGCACTGGCGAGTCCGATACGACAAAAATGGGCACCAAAGGATAAGGCTCCAGTTCGACATTAAGAATTTCTGACATGGTGTTGAAGAAGGAGACCCAAAAGTTCAACATCTTGGGTCATGACCAGAACATACGCGTATGGTTAACCGGCCCACGAAAACACCGCTCGCACCTGCCATCCATCCCAAAGAAAACCCCACTCGTCTTCGCCTTGGTCAGATGAGACCTGTGCACCATCTTGAACTAGATCAAACCAAGCAGGGCACAAGAGGACATAGAGTTGACTCTGCGAAGAGCCTCATTTCACACCTCCTCATCCAGAATTGGACCCAATTCACCCTCCATTTCTCCTTAATCTCACTCAATGGAGCCGACTCCATTGACAAGATCTAGCTATAAATACCTGAAATACGTCCCCACCAGAACCGGCAAAAGTTAAAATCCTTTTCAATAGGAAGGATGGTGGTGCCACGTGAATGAAGGCAAAGCCTTTTGCAGAAAATACCAAATCTGGAAATATCTAAATAAATTGTTTCCAGGAGCTGAAATGTTATCGATAGCTCCTTAAAACTAGCAAACCTTCCCTCCACAAACAGGTCCCCATTCTCTCCAGACCGTTCCCCTCCCATGACCTAAACATCGAGGCCAAGCCTGCCGGCACAAAGAGATCATTGTGATTACTACAGATAGAGGCCAGCAGCTACATGGAGCTAAATTTAAAGTGCTGTCTGAACTGCTTCCAAATTCTCAGGGTGGACACCACCACCGGATTCAATGAAAATCTTGCAGGAGGAACTTCCGGGTGCGGTGATGACCAGCTGAGTCGCACGTTTCGGCAGCACCCGGTGAAACGGACTTTTGGGCTCTTGATAGGAGCCCCAACGGCAATTTTGACGGCTAAAAACACTGTGCGGTAAACCAGAAGGGAATCCCCCTGGATACGGATGAAAAAAGGAGAAAGTGGCCGGATTGCAGTGGATCCTTTAGAACAGCGGCAAGGAAGGCAAGCAAAAACCAAGATGGCGTCGGAAGGTGGCAGTTTAACATGGGGCCCTGAACAACAAGAGTTCTTGAAATGCTGTGTGGAAGAGCTCAAAAAGGAAATGAAGAAAGAGCTGTTGGCCCCGATACTACAGGCGATCGAAGGGCTAAAGGAGGAACAAAAGACCCAGGAGCGGGAGCTTCGGGTCGTGAAAGCAAAGGCAGCCGAGAATGAGTACGACATACAGGGCCTGGTGGTGAAGATGGAGACGCATGAAGCACATCAGAAACGATGTGTGGAAAGGTTGGAGGCACTGGAGAACAACGCAAGGAGGAACAACCTGAGGATTCTTAGTCTTCCTGAAGGTGCGGAGGGAGCGGACGTCGGGGCATATGTGAGCACGATGCTGCACTCGTTAATGGGAGCGGAGGCCCCGGCGGGTCCGTTGGAGGTGGAGGGAGCATACCGAGTGATGGCGCGAGGACCGAGAGCAGGAGAAATTCCCAGAGCCATAGTGGTGAGATTCCTCCGTTTTAAGGACAGACAAATGGTCCTTAGATGGGCAAAGAAAACTCGGAGCAGTAAATGGGAGAACGCGGTGATCCGCGTTTATCAAGACTGGAGTGCGGAGGTGGCGAGAAGGAGGGCGAGCTTTAATCGGGCCAAGGCGGTGCTTCATAAAAAGAAGATAAAATGGGGAAAAGTGAGTTGTTTGTGGTGCATCCAGGGGAGCAGAGTAGAGAAATAGAGGACCTACCGTTGAGGAAGGTAACAAGGGACTTTCGTTACCTGGGGATCCAGATAGCCAAGAATTGGGGCACATTGCATAGGTTAAATTTAACGCGGTTGGTGGAACAAATGGAGGAGGATTTCAAGAGATGGGATATGGTATCCCTGTCACTGGCAGGGAGGGTGCAGGCGGTTAAAATGGTGGTCCTCCCGAGATTCCTCTTTGTGTTTCAGTGCCTCCCGGTGGTGATCACGAAGGCTTTTTTTAAAAGGATTGAAAAGAGCATCATGGGTTTTGTGTGGGCCGGGAAGACCCCGAGAGTGAGGAAGGGATTCTTACAGCGTAGCAGGGATAGGGGGGGGCTGGCACTACCGAGCCTAAGTGAGTATTATTGGGCCGCTAATATTTCAATGGTGAGTAAGTGGATGGGAGAGGAGGAGGGAGCGGCGTGGAAGAGATTAGAGAGGGCGTCCTGTAGGGGGACTAGCCTACAGGCTATGGTGACAGCCCCATTGCCGTTCTCACCGAGGAACTACACCACAAGCCCGGTGGTGGTGGCTACACTGAAGATTTGGGGACAGTGGAGACGGCATAGGGGAAAGACTGGAGCCTTGGGGGGGTCCCCGATAAGAAACAACCATAGGTTTGCCCCGGGGGAATAGATGGGGGATATGGAATGTGGCAAAGAGCAGGAATAACGCAACTGAAAGATCTGTTTGTGGATGGGAAGTTCGCGAGTCTGGGAGCGCTGACCGGGAAATATGGGTTGCCCCAAGGGAATGCATTCAGGTATATGCAACTGAGGGCTTTTGCGAGGCAACAGGTGAGGGAATTTCCGCAGCTCCCGACACAAGAGGTGCAGGACAGAGTGATCTCAAAGACATGGGTGGGGGATGGTAAGGTGTCAGATATATATAGGGAAATGAGGGACGAAGGGGAGACTATGGTAGATGAACTAAAAGGGAAATGGGAAGACGAGCTGGGGGAGGAGATCGAGGAGGGGCTGTGGGCAGATGCCCTAAGCAGGGTAAACTCGTCGTCCTCGTGTGCCAGGCTAAGCCTGATTCAGTTTAAGGTATTACACAGGGCGCATATGACTGGAGCACGGCTCAGTAAATTTTTTGGGGTGGAGGTGTGGGCAGATGCCCTAAGCAGGGTAAACTCGTCGTCCTCGTGTGCCAGGCTAAGCCTGATTCAGTTTAAGGTATTACACAGGGCGCATATGACTGGAGCACGGCTCAGTAAATTTTTTGGGGTGGAGGATAGGTGTGCGAGGTGCTCGAGAAGCCCAGCGAATCATACCCATATGTTTTGGTCATGCCCGGCACTACAGGGGTTTTGGATGGGGGTGACAAAGGTGCTTTCAAAAGTAGTGGGGGTCCGGGTCGAACCAAGCTGGGGATTGGCTATATTTGGGGTTGCACAAGAGCCGGGAGTGCAGGAGGCCTTTGCGTCCCGAGTAGCCCGGCGCAGGATATTGTTAATGTGGAAAGAAGCCATGCCCCCGGGGGTGGAGACCTGGATAAATGACATGGCAGGGTTTATAAAGCTAGAGCGGATTAAGTTCGTTCTAAGCGGGTCGGCTCAAGGGTTCACCAGGCGGTGGCAACCGTTCGTCGAATACCTCGCAGAAAGATAGATGGAATGGAAAAAAGAAGGCAGCAGCAGCAGCCCAGGATCGGGGGGGGAGGAACCAGAAGGACTCTCAGGGTTGTTAATATATACTGTATAATATGTATAGGTCGTTGCGACAGATAATTATATATTGGACTGTTAAATTATATTTTTGGAGAGTGTTACTTGTGATAAGGCAGTTGCCAATTAGGGTTAGTTTTCATTTTTGTTATTTATTATTTATTCATTTTTTTTTTGTTTTGTTTATAAAATAGGTCATTGTTATTTGTGTTGTTATAATATTGTGTAAAGGATGCACAATGTACTGTGTTGGTTGACCAAAAATTTTCAATAAAATATTTATTAAAAAAAAAGAAAATCTTGCAGGAGAGAATGGAAGTGAGGCAATTACTAAAGCTCCCAAACTTGAACCCTTACGCGAACTCGTGTCCAATTGTCCCGATATGGATCTCGGATCACAGAAACCCCAGCACTATCGCAATATTGGCTGCCCAATAATAAAGTAACAAATTGGGCAATGCTAAAACCATCTATCAATCCCTCTGGAAAAATGCCCTACGGATCCTTGGTGTTTTACCTGCCCAAATAAAAGAGAACACAAACTTGTCAACTCTGGCACAAAAGGATTTAGGGATAAAAATGGGGAGTCACTGAAAAATTAAAAAAAACTCGGGAGGACATTCATTTTAATAGTCTGACCCCTGCCCGCCAAGTCAGATTTGATCCCATTGACCAGACTAGCATAATTTAATTTCTGGAGCAGGGCTCAATCGTGAGCCACCCGGAATCCCAGATAACGAAAGATAGATCTGGCAAGGCAAAAAAAAACATTCCCCAGATAGGCATCCCTCCCTGGGGGATTGATGTGAAAGTACTCGCTCTTGTCCAAATTCGACTTATACCCAGGGAAGGAGCCAAAACTCCTTTGTAGCTTCATTATCTCATCCATAGTGGAGACTGGATCCGTGATGTAAAGAAGCAGATCATCTGCGATCAAGGACATCCCATGCTCCCTCTCTCCCTGATTTATTAGAGGATCTTAACGCTGTGGTGAGAATCCAGCCCTTTGTCTTTTTGTTCATAGATCTTTACATTTTTAAAATAAATCTACGCTTCAGGTATCAGTAGCTTTTTGTCATTGCTTTTAGAATACAAAAACAATGTTAGGATTCGTATAACAAGTTTACCTCTGGTATTTGGCTTGCTCTGCAAATATCATCTACTGGAGTCATAACAGATCTATAGCATTCTGTGGTAGCAAGTTCCAAAGCCTTCCGAGAGAATAAATTTCTCCTAATTTCAGTCCTAAATTGCCAACTCTATCGAGACTATGTTCCAGGTACTTCAGCCAGGGGAAACAATCTCTCATCATCCATCCTGTCAAACCCTCTCAGAATCTTTGAGGAGAAATCTGAGTGTTCCGATTTTAGGGTGTGGGGGTTGTGATTCATGGTTACCCTACATCCAGTCTCATCGAAAAGGCAGCATACAAACTTTGTGCTGCCTTTCCATTTTGATTATTTCAGTGTGCAGCTGAGCACGACCCACGTTGCGAAGGCTGCACTATCAGCAGACAGCCAAATCAGTAAGCGTGGCTAGCTCATGTACCAGCCAGCTTGCTTGCCTTAAAGGCTATTGCCCGTCTTAACGGTAATCTGCACTCACATACTGAAGCTGCTGCTGATTGTGGAAGAAGTGGCTACAAGGAGATCGGGCTCCCAGGTTTTCTAGTGCAGTGCTGGAGGCATTAGCGTAAAGGAAGAGAGAGAAGCAATGTTTCCACAGGGGCGCAGAAGGCTTTCAAGACAAACCCCAAGAATGCAATGCGAGTCTGTGGCAAATGAGACTGGCCCCAAGGTCGTGCCAGCTATTTTGGAAGAAGGGCCATAACCGTACACAGGTGGTCAAGGTCAGTGAATGAGGTCACATGATTTCTCCTAGTCACTGCACCATCAACCTCTCATGATATCAATACACCCATCAGCAATGAGGACTCATGCCAGGCATTCTAAGACTACCTCACCGATACATTTACCAATGCTGCCAGCCTCTTACCTACCTCTCACTGCGTCCACATACCTCCAGTTATTCAGCTATGGAAAGCACTTTATCCAAACAGATGGCAACATAATTACTGACATTCTTCCTCTTTCATGCAGGACAAGGTGGCCCACAATAGGAGGGAGCAGAGCAAAAGGATAGGCTTGGCTGTGTTACCTGGGCCTTCTGGAGGAAATGGCATTCCACCGGTTGTGACAGAACCTATTCATAATACTCAAAATAAAAATTGAAACTTTAATCACCTGTGGCTTCCTTCAGGTTCAGATGGTGCCAGGAGCCTGTGTTACTAAGAACATTTGGAATGACTTGCGTCCTTTCTCAAATCCCACATCACCGTCATTCTGTGATATGACATTAAGTAAAAACTGCAGATGGTGTGACCATGGACCTCTTGCTTTACACCATGGTATTTCCCCCTGCATTTCTGCTCTCAAAAACACCAAGAACTGCTGTCTGGCCAGCCACAGCAGCCTCATGAGTAAGAATGAGTAAGAATGAGATATGCTACAGGCCACTGAGAAAGGAGTGCTCATTTGGTCTAACAATTGCAGTCACCAGCTCAAATATACACGCTGTCCGTACATTACACATCGTAAAAAATTGGGAACTGCATGTGGAGAGTAACCATGCATGAGTGGGCTGCACCAAGCCAGCAGAAATAGAGGGTTCATGTGCTTGCTCCCCCAGAGGGTAAGGTCATAGATGTATTCTGCACCAGGAGACTCAGATGAAGATGTTGTACAGGGAAAATGCTGATAAGCACACCAAAATGTTTGGTGCCCTTTTAAGGAACATGTGGAAATCGTTCTCCAACTTGGCACAGAGATTTGTACAGAGCTTGGATCACATCCATCCCACAATGGATGTGGTAGCCAGCTCCATGTTAACACTTACGAACCCACCCATGAGGTAACACCTGGTGGCTGATGTCTTAACTTTCAATGCAGCATAGACAACATCTAACCGATACCTCAGGGATGCAAGGAAAGCTCAGACTAAGGTTATAAAACCCATATTTTGTGTCATGCTGGATGAGACTTCTGCCATCATAGCCATGGATCTTGGCGCTCAGAGGCCCTCATGGGAGTTTCAATAATTTGTTCTGCAAAGATTACTGGGATTGCTCAGGCATTGCTCAGAGCGAGTGGCAGTAGCTCCACGATGCAAATACCTGCTGTCCTCTCTCAGATAGACTGAATATTTTACAGGCCAGTCATTCTGAATTCAGTAGTCGGCAAATTACTGGAATCAATTCTGAGGGAGAGGATAGACAGTCACTGAGAAAGGCATACATTAATCAAGGACAGTCAGGCATGTGATGTGCTCTACATGGATCCAAGACTTTTACAAGTTCCCACACAGCAGACTGACTAATAAAATAAAAGCCGTTGGAATCCAGGGAAATGCAGCGAGCTGGATACAAAATTGGCTCAGTGGCAGGAAACAAGGATAATGGTTGATGAATGTCTTTGTGACTGAAAGGTTGTTTCCAACGGGGCTCCAAAGGGCTCAACACTAGGTTTCCTGCTTTTTGTGGTATATATTAATGATTTGGACTTAAATGTAAGGATAAATGATCAAAACGTTTACAGATGTCACACAAATTGGCTGTGCGGTTGACAGTGAAGAAGATTGCTGTGGACTGCAGGAAGGTATCAATGGTCAGGTGGGCAGGAAAGTGGCAAATGGAATTCAACCCAGAGACACCTACGGCCATTACCATTCAGAAGAACAAGAGTGTCAGACCCTTGGAACACCACCACCTGTAAGTTTCCCTCCATGTCACTCACCATCCTGACTTAGAAATATATTGCCATTCCTTCACTGTCGCTGGGACAAAAGCTTGGAACTCCATCCCTAACAGCACTGTGGATGCATTTACACCATATGGACTGTAGCGTTTCAAGAAGACAACTCACCGCCACCTTTTTGAGGGCAATTAGTGATGGACAATAAATGCTGGCCTAAACAGCGAAGTCCACATCCATGAATCAGTAAAAAGGCGATGCATTTTGGAAGGTAAAGCAAGCCAAAGGATTACACAGTAAATGGGGAGATAATGAGAGGTGTAGAGGAAGTGACAAATCTTAGAGTGAATGTGCACAGATCCATGAAGATGGCAGGAAAAGTTGTTAAAATGGTTAAGAAGGCATATGGAATCCTTTTATTTATTAGCTGAAACATAGAATGTAAGAGTAGGGAGATCATGCTGGAACTATATAAAACATGAGTACTGTGTGCAGTTCTGGAATCTCTTAAAAAAATTATATAATTGCATTAGAGAGGGTACAGAGGAGATTTACGAGGATGTTGTCAGGACTGGAAAATTGCAGCTATGAGGAAATATTGGATAGACTGGGGTTGTTCTCCTTGGAAAAGAGTAGGCTGAGGACATATTTGATTGTGATGTGCAAAATTGCAAGGGGTCTGGATAGAGTGGATGGGAGAGGCCTATTTATTTTAGTGGAAAGGTCAGTAACTAGAGGGCATAGACTTAAGCTGATTGGTAGAAAAATTAGAGGGGAGATGAGAAAAAACATTTTCCACCCAGAGGATTGTGGTGGTCTGGAACTCACTGGTTGAAAGGATAGTAGGGTCAGAAACCATCAATTCATTTAAAAGCTGTATGGTGATATCACTATCACAACCGTGGGTATGTCCTGCCCCACTGGCACAACAATCCCAGCAGATATGGTGAGACATTGGTAGACTGTCGAGAGGCAGTTGCCCTGAGAGTCCTCAACATGGACTCTGGACCCCATGAATTCTCATGGCTTCAGGTTAAACATGGGCAAGGAAACCGCCTGCTGATTATCACGTACTGCAAACCATCAGCTGATGAATCTGTGCTCCTCCATGTTGAACATCACTTGGAGGAAGCACTGAGGGTCGTAAGGGCAAGAATATATTCTGGGTGGGGCACTTCAATGTTCATCATCAAGAGTGGCTTGATAGTACCACCACAGATCAGGCTGGCTGGGTCCTAAAGGACATATTTCTAGACTGGGACTGAGGCAGATGGTGAGAGAACCAACAAGAGGGGAAAACACACTTGTCCTCATCCTCACTAACCTGCCTGCTGCAGATGCATTGGTCCATGACTGTATCAGTAAAGTGACCACCGCACTGTCCTTGTGGAGACAAAGTCCCGTCTTCACATTGAGGATACCCTCCATCGTGTTGTGCGGAGAGATCTAGCAACTCAAGACTGGTAATCCATGAAGCACTGCATGCTATCAGCAGCAGCAGAATTGTACTCAATCACAATCTGCAGCCTCATGGCCTGGCATATCCCTCACCGTTCAATGAAGAGTGCAGGAGAGCATGCCAGGAGCAACACCAGGCATACCTAAAAATGAGGTAAAGCTGCAACATAGGACTACTTGTGTGCCAAACAGCGTAAGGAGCAAGTAATAGTCAGGGCTAAGCGATTACCCAACAAATGCATCAGATCTAAGCTCTGCAGTTCTGCCACATCCAGTCGTGAATGGCCAATTAAACAACTCACTGGAAGAGGAAGCTCCACAGATATCCCCTTCCTCAATGATGGAGGAGCCCAGCACATCTGCACAAAAGACAAGGCTGAAATATTTGCAACAATCTTCAGCCAGAAATGCTGAGTGTATGGTCATCTTGGACTCCTCCAGAGGACCCCAGCATCACAGATGTCAGTCTTCAGCCAATACGCTTCACTCCACGTGTTATCAAGAAATGACTGAAGGCACTGGATACTGCAAAGGCTATAGGCCCTGACAATATTCTGAGAACAGTACTAAAGACCTCTGCTCCAGAACTTGCTGTGTCTCTGGCCGAGTTGTTCTAGTACAGCTACAACACTGGCATCTACCCGGCAATGTGGAAAATTGCCCAGGTGTGTCCTGTACACAAAAAACAGGACAAATCCAACCCAGCCAATTACCGCCCATCAGTCTACTCTCCATATCAGCAAAGTGATGGAGTCATTAACAGTGCTTTCCAGCAGCACTTACTCAGCAATAACCTGCTCACGGACGCTCAGTTTAGGTTCCACCAGGGTACACGCAATTCCTGAACTCATCACAGCCTTGATTCAAACATGGACAAAAGAGCTGAAGGCCAGAAGTGAAGTGAGTGTGACTGCCCTTGACATCACGGCAGCATTTGACTGAGTATGGCATCAAGGAGTCCTATCAAAACTGGAGCCAATGGGAATCAAGAGGAAAACTCTCTGCTGGCTGGAGTCATACCTGGACAAAGAAAGATAGTTGTGGTGGTTGGAGGTCAATCATCTCAGCGCCAGGACATCACTGCAGGAGTTCTTCAGGGTAGTGTCCTAGGCCCAACTATCTTCAACTGCTTCATCAATGACCTCCCTTCCACCATAATGGCAAAAGTGAGGATGTTCGCAGATGATTGCACAATGTTCAGCAACTTCTCAGATAATGAAGCAGTCCATGTCCAAATGCAGCAAGACCTGGACAATATCGAGGCTTGGGCTGACAATTGGCAAGTTACACTCGTGCCACAGAAGTGCCAAGTAATCGCTATCTCCTCCAAGAGAGGATCCAACCATCACCACTCGACATTCAGTGGCATTAACATTGCTGAATCCGCCACAATCAACCTCCTGGGGGTTACCATTGATCAGAAACTGAACTGAACTAGCCACATTAGTACTATGGCTATCAGGGAATGTCATAGGCTAGGAATCCTACGGCGAGTAACTCACCACCTGACCCCCGCAAAGCCTGTACATCATCTACACGGCACAAGACAGGAGTGTAGTAGAATATTCTCCACTTGCCTGGATGAGTATAGCTCCAACACCATTCAAAAAGCTCGACATCATCCAGGACCAAGCAGCCCGCTTGATTGCTGCTCCCGCCACAAACATTCAATCCCTCCACCGCGGACGAACAGTGGCAACTGTGTGTACCAACTACAAGATGCACTGCAGTAACTCGCCAATGTTTCTTAGGCAGCACCTTCCAAACCCACGACCACTACAATCTAGTGCACCCTGAGCCTATTTAGCTAGCCCCAGTGTGGAATAGGGTTTTTAAAAGTCACAGGGCTTATAGAGCCACATTCCTGCAGTTGATGGATTTCTGACCGATTGGAATCCTTCCAGCCTGGCAAAGTGACTTGCCACTCCTGCTCTTCTCTGGTAAGAGAGGAAATTATAAAGTTCCCTCCTGGCATACAGGACCTCCATTATCTCCCTAATACAGCAATGCCAACAGGGGCATGTTGGCTATGTTGCCTGCTCCCAATTGAGGTTGAGTGTGATCTTGACAGCCACTGGCAACACTGTCCTTGTCCTGCTATGTGGCTGTGGGTCCTGTTGAAGGCGATGGCAGAATTTAGTCATCACCTCCTTTGTAAATTGTAGGCAACTCACATATTGCTTCTGGCTGAAACAGAGGTAACATCAATGCTCCTTGAATATCCATGGTGGTTAAAGTCTTCTGTTGAGAGCATTTTCTCCTTTCCTTCTGGACACACTTTCCCCTCTCCAGACTGTGCTCTATGACTTTGTTATGTTGCAACCTCAGAAGGGCTGCAAGTATATTCCTCATAAATCTAGCAGGCTTTCTGTTAACAGAGCAGAAAATCTTCTGACTTTTCCTCTCAGGGTGCAGCAACATTTTCAAAACCAGCAAGTCACCGAAAATCCTCTAAGAACGAGCCACAGCACTTCCACAAAATTTGCAAGTGCAAAGTTAACTCAAAAGCAGCTCATCTGCAAGTTGAATGGCTGGCACTTTAAATAACACTAGTGAGGGTTCCCTCACTTTAGTTGGATGTATGTGTTTCAAATTGACAGCATAGGCATGAAATAAGCTCATGAGGCTTACTGTCACAATCTGCCCACTCTACATGCTTCCAATGCTCATTCTGTGTTGGCCATTTCAAGAATTCCAGCTGCCATTATCGCTCTTCGGGACTTCTGTGGTGTCAGCAGTAGTAACTCTACCAAGCCCAATTTTACAGCCTACATGTCTCAATATGATAACTCCTCATCCTTCTAAACCCCAGAGACTACAGCCCAATCTACTTGATCTCTCCTCATAGCAATCAGTCCATTGAACCTTGGTTGCACCCCCTGTAAGGCAAGTATGTCCTTTCTCAGATGCAGAGGCCAAGAGCAAGACTTTTTGAATGGTGTGATTTTCCACCTTGCCACCTGGACAGTCAGCAGGAAACACATTAATGGCCAAATACTACTCTCTTATTCTCCAGTCATATCTCCACCACCCCTCACTACTTAACACACACCTTCCCCATAGTTACTGCACCATACTTTACAACACCTCTTCTTCAGACTCAAGACTCACACCTGTTACTTCCCTACACCTTATATTTTCCACACTGCATATTGTATCATGATGGGTGCATTCTTTGAATACCTTACAAGATTGTCACTCGTGAACTCCTTCCTCCCTTGCTGGAGAAGATCATACAGAATTTCAGACAGCACACTGCTGGCAGAAGAAGCCAAACCAACCTGCACAAAACCTCCCCCTTTGAATAAAGTGTACATGTGCTGGAGTGGATTTGGCTGTGGTGACTGGCAATGATTCAGGTGTGGATGCACAAGATTTATTTACACTGTATCCACTTTTTCTTTTAATACTTCTCACTCACTTTACACAAGCTACATGACAAATTGCAGTTGTTTCCACCAGCCACTTCTTCCTCTTCCCTCCCTTTGCACTAAAATCAAATCCACATTTTTCGCTTTCGTTGCAGGTGTAAAAAACGTGGGAGCCACTTTCTCAATTGAGAAAGAAGTGTCCATATTTTTAGCCCATTAAATATTTCAACAATGTGGTGATATTCTGCAGACTAAATTAATTCAGAATGTACAGTGAATCTACATAACTTCCACTTTGCCATTTACTACAATTAAGCAAATTGTTACTCCTGGGTTAATAACCTCTGCAGTGACAAAACATCCAGAATATTAAGCTCTACTTATTGAATTATTGAAAGGATAGTTACTAATTTCTAGATCCGAATTACAACACGGACATGATTTTCAAGTGACTTCATTCATTCGGTGGGTTATAGAAAATATAGCACAGAACAGGCCCTTCGGCCCACGATGTTGTGCTGAACTTTTGTCCTAGATTAAGAACAAATTAATCTACACCCCATCATTCTACTGTAATCCATGTCCCTATCCAATAGCCGCTTGAAGGTCCCTAATGTTTCCGACTCAACTACTTCCACAGGCAGTGCATTCCATGCCCCTACTACTCTCTGGGTAATGAATCTACCTCTGACATCCCCCCTATATCTTCCACCATTCATCTTAAGTTTATGTCCCCTTATAATGGTTTGTTCCACCCGGGGAAAAAGTCTCTTACTGTCTACTCTATCTATTCCCCCGATCATCTTATAAACCTCTATTAAGTATCCCCTCATCCTTCTCCGTTCTAATGAGAAAAGGCCGAGCACCCTCAACCTTTCCTCATAACACCTACTCGCCATTCCTGACTACATCCTGGTAAATCTTCTTTGCACCTTACCCAAAGCTTCCACATCCAAAGAATTCATACCTAGCCCACAAACTACACCAAAGACCTAAACCATTTCCACAGTCGAGGTTCCATAACAGAATATTTTTTTGGGGGGAGTTACCTGAATATTTGGATGGATGATTGACAATCAGTGATACCTAATGGCCACATATGTGCTGCCCAGCCTCAATTATGGGTGACAGCTGGGGCGAAAATAAAGTAAGATTGATCTCGGGTAGGAAGTCGGGGATGGGTGGAGAGGGGTGACGACACCTCCATCACAAGTCCCCCTTCTGACTAGGGGTACCTCCCCTCAAGGCCCAGTGACCTTTGGACATCTTTCCCATCCCCAGTGTATCCCCCGAGACCCCGATTGCACCCCTCCCCTTGCAATACCCGAGACATTCCCTGTCCTGGAACCCCTATCATTCACCTGTTCTCTGGGTCCTGGGGAATTGTGCCAGGCAGTTCCCTGCAGTGTCTTTTCCAGCCACTTCAGCTCTGCACTTAAAAAGACTGCAGAGCAGCTCACCAATCTGATTGACCGGCAGCTCGCCAATGTGTGACTTCCTCCCAAACGAGGGGCGCAAGTCCCGCCTTATGTCAATTAATGCTCATTACAGCATAATGTGGTTTTGGGACTGCTGGAGTTGGCGGAGACGTGTTCCCCACTGACCCTTCAGAAAGCGGTGGCCAAGCCCGCCATTGTGAAATTTCAGGCCAGAGTTGAGGGGACATTGCTAGCGCAAAGAATATATATCATATTCCGTATCTAACATGTGTTGTTAAGTATGCCATTGTTCATATGTGATGTCTCATCTTGATAGACACGAATAATAAGGATCAAAATAGTCGTTTGGTAGTACAGAACTTGAGTATTGCTGACAAAAAGGGGCTGGTTTAGCACACTGGGCTAAATCGCTGGCTTTTAAAGCAGACCAAGGCAGGCCTGCAGCACGGTTCAATTCCTGTACCAGCCTCCCCGAACAGGTGCCGGAATGTGGCGACTAGGGGCTTTTCACAGTAACTTCATTGAAGCCTACTCGTGACAATAAGCGATTTTCATTTCATTTTCAAATAGACATGTTGAGGACTTCCACTCATCAGGGTGTGCTTGGTAGTTAACGGTCAGTCATCAGTTAACTGATACATTCTCCTTAACAATGCCTCTACCAATTAGTGTCCAATTTCCAAATGATCAACACTCTCTTCTCACGAAGCATAAATTGTTGCTTCCTTTACATTTCTGCAAATATCCTGATAGGTGCAACTCGAAACACTTTGGCATGTCTCTTTTTTCTCAGCAATACTCAAGTACCAAAATCTTCCACAGGAGTGTTTTATTTTTAAAATTTTGAGCTATCGGGGGCGGAATTCTCCGGAAACGGCGCGATGTCCGCCGACTGGCGCCCAAAACGGCGCAAATCAGACGGGATTGCGTCGCCCCAAAGGTGTGGAATGCTCCGCATCTTTGGGGGCCGAGCCCCAACATTGAGGGGCTAGGTCGGCGCCAGACGAATTTCCGCCCCGCCAGCTGGCGGAAAAGGCCTTTGGTGCCCCGCCAGCTGGCACGGAAATGACATCTCCGGGCGGCGCATGCGCGGGAGCGTCAGCGGCCGCTGACAGCATTCCTGCGCATGCGCAGTGGAGGGAGTCTCTTCTGCCTCTGCCATGGTGGAGACCGTGGCGAAGGCAGAAAGGAAAGAGTCCCCCCACGGCACAGGCCCGCCCGCGGATCGGTGGGCCCCGATCGCAGGCCAGGCCATATATCTGGTGCCGGAGACTTCGGCAACCGGCGGGGGCGGGATTCACGCCAGCCCCAGGCGATTCTCCGACCCGGCGGGGGGTTGGAGAATTTTGCCCCTTATTTATATCCAATACTTCAAAGGGCCGAACCTTTGCTACTGAGACAGAGAATTTCCTGATTCAGCAGTCATGTCTTAGTTTAAAGTGTCTCTTTAAGTGCTATTTGTACTCTGGGACGGCTGGGCTGGATAGAATTGGACCACTGTCCCAGAGTAAAATTGGAGGCACCATCTGGGATGGCTGACTGTCGAGGCAAACTGGTTAAAAGTCCTGCCTCGCCTCTCCACAGTTTGTCCCAGTTGTTTGGTTAAACTTTAGGCCCTCTAGTCCTCACAATTCATCGGCCACAGCCCCTACCCACCCCCCCATAGCCACCACTATGCCTCATTCTAACTCAATAGCAACTCATGTCTTCCACCACCCTTCATACTATCCATTTCAACTCATGGCCATTCCAGTGCACATTATGTGCAGAAACAATGAGCCCCATAGTAACAATGGCATGTGTGAAAAATGAGAAAAAATTACCCAATTAATAATTTTAAAACAATCTGGTATTCCTACAACGCTATAAATGTGTCAATCAAACAGATGATTAAATTATCAATAACACAAGTTTAAGCACCACACCTCTGTGCAATAAACATTGAGACACTGACAAAACATTTAAATTGCAGAAAAATAACTGATTATAACCTCATGGAGATGTCAATCAAATAAAATCAATACTTCTCTGCAATTGTATAAACATACTCAGAATAATTCTTTTATAAGAGAGTCTGTATGCTCAGACGTGAATGAGCATTCATTAGGAGGATCTTAATTAGGCTCAACAATCTCATGTAGTTTAACCTCAGTCAGGCTACTGTCAGTTTGCCTCCAGTAGCCTGGACAATAATTCTCAATACCCAATCCTTTTACTTATATCATGACTGTAGCATTGTGCCTTGAATGCCATGATCAGTACACTGGAAACATTGAGGCTTATTGGATTAATTTTGCTTCTAGGCCTTATTTTGGTTCTGTGCAGCAGTCGTGGCCCTTGATTGTTTCATATCCCTCTTCACATGGTTCTGTAACGGTTAGATGGCAATTAAAACCAATTGCACTGCAGCACCAATACTTAATGGATTCTTTCCTGAATGTGCATCATTAGTAAAGGCGCTAAATTTATTCGTTGTGCATTAGACCCTGGAGTTCAGAATTCAGCTGAGCCATACTCTGAAGTAGTGTCACACAGACTCAAAACGTTAACTATTTCTCTTCACAGTTGATGCCAGACCTGGTGAGTCTTTGCAGAATGCTCTATTTTTATTTGAGCCATGCTCTTCATGGTCTCAGCAGGAAATTAATATGGTGCCCTTCAATTGACCCCAAATTGTTGTGCTAAATTCCTACCTCAAGCCCTGAGACTCTTTCCCTATTGATCTTTTCCAGCTCGTTTTTCCAACTGCACCCTTCATTGATGATTATCAAAATGATGCTCTTAACTTTTATAAGTGA
Source organism: Scyliorhinus torazame (assembly GCF_047496885.1). Lineage (NCBI taxonomy): Eukaryota > Metazoa > Chordata > Chondrichthyes > Carcharhiniformes > Scyliorhinidae > Scyliorhinus > Scyliorhinus torazame. The sequence continues at coordinate 300,530,289 of NC_092711.1, read as the reverse complement.
GACCGGCTTTCAACCTCCCCCTATCACCCACTAGGTTCTTCTGATCCTTCTTCAGTCACTGCTTCCTAATTCCCATTCCTCCTGCAACTATCTAGCCACTTGCCATTACACTTAACCCTATCATTGCTCATGTCAGTACTCCTGTTCTCACGCCGACCTTTTCAATTTTGAATTTTGAGGTACCCATGCTGTGTGTTTACCTGACCCCCTCCCCTTCTCGAGGCAACATGCATGCTTAATTTTTGGGAACCCTCATGAGAGCATCCAATACCTACTCCTGATCCAATGCTGGCATACAGGATCCAGAATGTTACAGTGAATGTTACTGTGTCCTCTATCTCCCGACACCAGGGGCGTCATTCTCCGCCCCCCCCGCCGGGTCGGAGAATGGCCGTTGGCCGCCGTGAATCCCGCCCCCGCCGAAGTCTCCGAAGGGAGAAAGGTCGGCGGGGCGTTAATGGCGCCGCTGCCGCGGAGAATGTCACGGGTCTGCGCAAGGCAGCCGATTTTCGGCCTGCCGATATTCTCCCTTCCGGATGGGCCGAAGTCCCGTCGACGTGATGACCGTTCACGTCGACGTCAATCAAACCTCCTTTTCATCGGCGTGACCCGGTGCTCCAGGCTCACGCCGACCAGCGAGGAGGTGAGTGACGGCCTGGGGGGTTGGCTCTGGGCAGGAAATGGCGTGGCCGCAGACTGATTGCGTGAGGAGAGGTGTGTCTCGGCTTGTGTGTGTGTGCGGCGGGGGGGGGGGGGATGGTTAGAGTAGGCTGGGCTCCGGGGGAGTGCCGGGAGGGGGTCCGTGCCGGGGTGGAGGTTGTGGAGGGGGTCCGTGCCGGGGTGGAGGTTGGGGGGGGGTCCGTGCTGGGGTGGGGGTTGGGGGTTGGGGAGGGGGTCCGTGCCGGGGTGGAGGTTGGGGAGGGGGTCCGTGTCGGGGTGGAGGTTGGGGGGGGGGTCCGTGCTGGGGTGGAGGTTGGGGAGGGGGTCCGTGCCGGGGTGGAGGTTGGGGGTCCGTGCTGGGGTGGAGGTTGGGGAGGGGGTCCGTGCCGGGGTGGAGGTTGGGGAGGGGGTCCGTGCCGGGGTGGAGGTTGGGGGGGGGGGTCCGTGCTGGGGTGGAGGTTGGGGGTTGGGGAGGGGGTCCGTGCCGGGGTGGAGGTTGGGGGGGGGTCCGTGCCGGAGTGGAGGTTGGGGGGGGGTCCGTGCTGGGGTGGAGGTTGGGGGTTGATGAGGGGGTCCGTGCCGGGGTGGAGGTTGGGGGGGGGTCCGTGCTGGGGTGGAGGTTGGGGAGGGGGTCCGTGCCGGGGTGGAGGTTGGGGGGGGGTCCGTGCTGGGGTGGAGGTTGGGGGTTGGGGAGGGGGTCCGTGCCGGGGTGGAGGTTGGGGGGGGGGAGATCCGTGCTGGGGTGGAGGTTGGGGAGGGGGTCCGTGCCGGGGTGGAGGTTGGGGGGGGGTCCGTGCTGGGGTGGAGGTTGGGGAGGGGGTCCGTGCCGGGGTGGAGGTTGGAGGGGGGTCCGTGCTGGGGTGGAGGTTGGGGGTTGGGGAGGGGGTCCGTGCCGGGGTGGAGGTTGGGGGTGGGGTCCATGCTGGGGTGGAGGTTGGGGGTTGGGGAGGGGGTCCGTGCCGGGGTGGGTGATGGGAGGGCAAATGAGTTGGTCCACCTGGCCAGGTGCCAGCCTCCAACAGTTGGACCCATGCGGTCCATGCCACCTGGCTGGGGGGAGGAGGGGATATGGCCAATGATGACATGTCGTCGTTCCCCTCCCCCCCACCAGGCCGTCATGTTTTCAGACCATCCAGCGATGTTGGCCGCCGTGGTGGCAGCCGCTCATGTCTATGTTGCCCTGGATGAGGAGGAGGAGGAGGAGGAGCGTGCCAGAGAGGCGGCGCAGGCTGCCGCAGAGGGGCAGGCGGCAGCCGCCCAGGCTGGAGGGACACCTGACCGACAGGACGAGGAGGGGGAGGAGGACGTCGTGGCCCCACGGCAACGGAGGCACCCGAGGGCGCCCCGTGTGTACCGGCCCCGGCAGTCATACCAGGACCTCACGGACCGGGAATGCAGGAGGAGACTCCGGATGAGCCGGGAAACCGTGGCACACATCTGCCACCTGCTGGCACACCTGTCACCGCGTGGCACTGGCGGGGGACACCCTCTCCCCGTGTCCGTCAAGGTTACGGTGGCCCTGAACTTTTATGCAACGGGGTCATTCCAGGCACCGAGTGGGGACCTGTCCGGCATATCGCAGACATCGGTGCATCGGTGCATCCGGGCAGTGACAGATGCCCTTTATGCCATGGCGCACCGCTACATCCGCTTCCCCGTGGACCGGGCCAGCCAAGATGCCCGGGCCGTGGGCTTCTCTGCCGTTGCCGGGTTCCCCATGGTCCAGGGCGCGATCGATGGGATGCACGTCGCCGTGCGGCCACCTGCAGAGAACAGGGCCGTGTTCACTAATAGGAAGGGGACCTATTCAATGAACGTACAGGTGGTCTGCGACCACCGCATGATGATCCTGCACGTCTGCGCCCGTCACCCAGGCAGTGTACACGACTCATTCGTGTTGTCGCGGTCATCCATCCCCGGCATGTACAAGGGACGCCATCCCCGGCTGAGGGGCTGGTTGCTGGGCGACAGGGGCTACCCATTGCGATCGTGGCTGATGACGCCTATACGGAGGCCACGCAATGAGGCGGAGAACCGCTACAATGATGCCCATGTAGCGACAAGGGGAGTGATCGAGAGGTGCTTTGGCGTGCTGAAGATGCGTTTCAGGTGCCTGGACCTCTCTGGGGGCGCCCTCCAGTATCGGTCAGATAGGGTCGGCCGCATCATTGTGGTGTGCTGCGTCCTGCACAACATAGCCCAGCAGAGGGGCGATGTGCCGCAGGCAGAGGAGGGCGGAGTGGAGGAGCAGCAGGAAGAGGCCCAGTCCTCCCCAGATGAGGGGGATGGGGGCAATGGTCAGGGCAGACGGGGTAGACACAGGCGGGTGGCTGTCCACCGTTACCGGCTGGCCCAGCGGGCACGGGACAGACTGATAGACGCCCGCTTCACTGACTAGATGGGCGTGGGAATCGGGTAGTATGGCCACAGACCGCACACCATGACAACAGCCGACCACCCACACCCCCCACCCATCCAGCACCCTCACCCCCCCTCCCCAACCCCACACACCCCACCCGCATGCACACCACCCCCCCACCCCCAATTGCCGATCCACCGGCGGCACAACGGGCCGGGCTCACCCAGTTGCGGGTGGACGCGTGTCTATCGCAGGCCATGGAGGATGATGACAACCCGCCTCCGATGAGCTCCTGGCTCTACATCGTTGGACTATGTCTGACCCATGGCCACAGTACCACCATCCACCCGGACCATCCCTGCATGCGGCTGTGACACTGCAGCGCACGGTCCCGTCCTCTGCCCGGGGGATGTTGATGGCGGCCCAGGGGGAAGGGGGCAGACTCACCTGGGGCTGAGGTAAGACCACCCGTCACACACACACTTGCGCTCAACGTACATGACACGCCCGCACACTTTGGACAGAGCACAAAGGCAGCTTCGGTAGGTGTAACATTGACTTTAATAACCAAAGGAGTTCATGCACGTGCCCTAGCCCCTAAAACCCATCTGTGCCCTGCACCCGTGCCAACTTACTCAGTGTCTAATTGTTTGGCCTTACGGGCCCTTTGACTACGTCTACGTGGTTCCCCAGACGGTACAGCAGAACTGGAGGTGGACTCCTGTGATTCCTGCCCTCTGACACCGGATCCCTTTGGCGGCCGTTTCCTGAGGCGTCCTGGCCTAGATGGGCCAGGCTGCGGCCCGGGCGACTGGGATGGCGAGCTGCCAGCCTGTCCTGCCCGTTGCCCACCCGATGCACCTGGGACGGAAGGGGGGGAGTCCGAGGTGTCGCGGTGTACCGGGACCTCCCCTACAGAGGGAGCCGGGACGGACCACACCACCTCCTCCTCCCTCGGGGTGCCCGATGGCCCCCAGGCCTCTACATGGGTGGGGGATGCGAACGGACTGGCCATCCGACGCGCCCCCGACATCTGGCGCTGCCAGTCCTGGAGGCCCGTGCTTGTATCGACAGGGGTCTGCAGGTTTGCAGCCATGGAGCCCAGGGGGTTGTCGAACCCTGTCTGCGACAGTGCGACGCCAGCTCGCACATGGCCACTGGCGCCGATGCCCTCAGCGATGGCCTGCTGAGACTGGGCCATGGCCTGCAGAGACTGGGCCATGGCCTGCAGAGACTGGGCTATGGCCTGCTGAGACTGGGCCATGGCCTGCTGAGACTGGGCCATGGCCTGCTGAGACTGGGCTATGGCGTTGAGCGCCTCTGCCATCTGGCGCTGGCACTGGCTCATGGCCTCCTGTGAGAGGGCAGCCATTTCCTGGGCCACAGACGCAGCCTGCACGGAAGGCCCCAGGCCTCGCAAACCGTTCCCCATGTCTGACACCGTCGCACCCATTGCCTCCACCGCGGACGCCACCTGTGCGGTGTCAGCCTGGGTGGCACGCATGACCGGGACCACTCCCAGCTCCTGGACGCGGGTGGACTCCTCCACCTGCGACCGCAGCCGCCGCAAGCCACCCGTCACCCTATTCGCTCGTCTCCGTGTCGGTGGTTGCATCGGATCTATGTGTGGGTGTGGTAACTGCAGGAACCCGGGATCCATCTGGGCGGCAGATGTTCGCTTGGCCTGGGCTGCCCTCCGACCGCCCGGTCCCTCTGCTGCTCCTACCTCCACCTGCTGTACCGGGACGGCTGTGTTGTGCGCACCAGTGAGTGTACCAGACGCCTCATCACTAAAGTGCCCAACCGTGGTGAGTGTTTCTGCGATGGTGGAGGGTGTTGGTGACAGCAGTGGCGTTGTGTCGTGCTCTTCGTCCCACTCTGAGTCCATGGCACTTTGGGGTGGGGGTTCGTCTCCACCCATCCACTCTGAGTCACTGTCCGGTATTTTGTCTTCCCGGGTAGGGGTGTCCTGGGTAGTGGTGTCCCGGGTAGGGGTGTCCTGGATAGTGGTGTCCTGGGTAGTGGTGTCCTGGCTCGGATGTGACGGGGGCCTGTGGCTGCCCCCCTCATCGCTGGGTGGTCGCTCCCGCACGTGACGGGGGTGTCGTCTCCCTGTTGCTCCAGGTCTCTCCGTCTCCCGTGGTGTGCGAGGGGCATCCTGCGGGCGTCGCATGCTGGAGGGTGCGGGTCTCTCCGTCTCCCGTGGTCTCCGAGGGGCATCCTGCGGGCGTCGCATGCTGGAGGGTGCAGGTCTCTCCGTCTCCCGTGGTCTCCGAGGGGCATCCTGCGGGCGTCGCATGCTGGAGGGTGCGGGTCTCTCCGTCTCCTGTGGTCTCCGAGGGGCATCCTGCGGGCGGTCTGCATCTGCGGGGATGGGTGCCTGGACGTTTGGTCCTGCGATACACAATGAAGCATGCATGGTTAGACATCAGGCAGTGATCAGGTGATACGGGGGAGGGGGATATAGGGGAGGGGGGATATGGGGACGGGCTGTTGGTGGCTCACTTGCTCGTGGGGCCCCGACCTCTGCATCAGCAACCTCCCGGTCCTCAGGTCCGCCAGCCAGTTCCAGGGCCCTTTCCTCGTGTACGGTCAGTGGCCTCTCTACAGCGGGCCCTCCTCCAGTCCTCACATGCTCCCTATTGTTGTGTGCGCGCTTCTCCTGTGGGGGGGTGGGGGGGGGGGTGGTGGCAGGGGTAAAAGGCAACAGTGTTAGGCAGGTATATGAATGCACGCCATCGGTTGCGCGTGCATTGCAGAGGTTAAGGTTAGGGCTGGATTCACTTGGGGATATGGGGGATAGGGGAGAGGGGGGGATATGGGGGAGGGGGGATATGGGGGAGGGGGGATATGGGGGAGGGGGCATATGGGGGAGGGGGGGATATGGGGAGGGGGGATATGGGGAGGGGGGGATATGGGGGAGGGGGATATGGGGGAGGGGGGATATGGGGGAGGGGGGATATGGGGGAATATGGGGGAGGGGGGATATGGGGGAATATGGGGGAGGGGGGATATGGGGGAGGGGGGGATATGGGGGAGGGGGGATATGGGGGAGGGGGGATATGGGGAGGGGGGATATGGGGAGGGGGGTATGGGGGAGGGGGGATATGGGGGAGGGGGGATATGGGGGAGGGGGGATATGGGGGAGGGGGGATATGGGGGATATGGGGAGGGGGGGATATGGGGGAGGCTCACCCTGCCTGCTCTGACGAGGTCGTTCACCTTCTTGTGGCACTGGGTGCCTGTCCGTGGTGTTAGGGCCACAGCGGTGACGGCCTCTGCCACCTCCCTCCACAGACGCCGGCTGTGGCGTGGGGCAACTCTGCGGCCGTGCCCGGGATACAGGGCGTCCCTCCTCTGCTCCACCGCGTCCAGGAGCGCCTCCACATCGCGTGACTCGAACCTCGGGGCTGAGCGACGGCCAGCCATCAAGTCGGGTGTTGCGGTCGGGTGGGGGGGAGCTGCGCGGCCTTATGAGCCGTCACGCCGTGCAGCGCGTATGATGCTGCACGGCGTGAACCACTGCGCAAGCGCGGATCCCGTTACGTCGCTGCTAGCCCATTTCGGGCCGCAGACTATCGGCCCATTTTTATGACGTGACGCAAGTGGGATTTGCGCCGTTTTTTGCGCCGATCGGCGGAGTTTCCGCCGATAACGGAGAATTTCGCCCCAGAACTTGAACTTCCAGGATCAAGTGCCTAGGTGACTCACCATGTCTTACATACCATTCTGTGCACAATTGCTAAGAATTGAGGAAAATTAAGATTAAAAAATGAAATTGAGATATATGACTCTATGACTGATGAGTGGAGCTGTCTGAAGGGGTGTTTTGATATGCAAATTAGCATATCAGTGGGGACAAACAAGTGGTTACCTTTCTGACTAGGGGGAAAACAATTGTGGGTAGAAGAGGTGAGTTCAAAGTAGATAGATAAGAAAATTGGCACTTATATGCTAAAAGCTGGGTCCACAGGGTTGGTAACATCAAAGGGAAAGAATGTTATATTCATAGCACAATAACTGGAGAAAGGCGCACAGTAGAAACAGCTACCGTCATAGCCACATCCAGCTGCAGAAAGCAGGTTCTCCCGAAAATAAGTTATTGCTAAAAGGCTGCTGTTTAAATTTCAAAACTCGAACAGAGAAGATTATTCCTTCGCTGAAACTGAAGATTGCTTTCCCAATAACCTATGCGTTGGAATAATCTGCTGGATTTAGTTTATAAGAGTTATATATTGTTGGATGTTGTTTGGGAAAGAGGGATACTTCTCAGAGTGTAGGAAAGATAGTAGTTGGGAACAAGGGGTACCTTTATGAGATGTTGTATGTACAGCCATTAGCATAATTAAGTGTACTGTTGCAGTGTATTATAGTTCTTCTTATTGTGTACTTTTCTTTTAATAAATATTCTTTATTAATTGATCACAAAACGACTGGACTATTCCTCCCTGGTTTGCATATCTTTTCGCACATTATAACAAATTGAAAATATACACCACTAAGACCCGGTGTTCCAAGTTATTATTCTGGATGCGTCACATTTCATCAGCGGGGTTCTTATCACGACTATCACTGCCCAAAGAAGACTACCCCTGCCCAAGACCTATGTGCAATGCAGAACCCTCTAACATGGCATGTACAGCCGCAGAACAGTCCTTGAAATATGCCCCCAACAGCATGGCCTCAGTTCCGAGACAGTCTTGCATTCTTCCACTTAACTTTTGTCCCCGGACAGTCTTTCACACTTCCACTCTATTCCTTGACCATCCCCTTAGCTTGCGATCAACAGTCAGGGAACAAAATTCCAAACTAATTTTCTGCCGACAGGAAACTGACTTTTTCATTCATGGCAAATTAAGCCACAATTCCGACTGCTGGTGAGTGTGGAAAATTCCATCCATATTGTTCCTTCTAGATTAAAAATTGGCACAGAATAGTGGAGAATTTGTGGTGCACCTGTTATATTCTCACTCTGGCTCTATTGGTCTGGATAACTTGGGCTTTCCTATTTGGCCTTTATAATCCAAAACTTGCACTTCCTTGTTCTATTGCTTTCAAAAATGTTTTTATTCTTTGAATTCCTCTCTCTTCCTTCTCCTTTGACCTCGGCCTAAAACAAATCATGGTTTTCCAGACCTCCTTTTGTGAAGGAAGAATGAACAATCTGCATTGCTTTCACAAAGGTTTTGAAAGTTGGTTGTAGAATAATAAAGATTATAGCCTTGCTATAGAACTCCAACCTGCCATGTTGGTTTCCATGAAATGGAGGAAAAATAACTTGTGGAAATCAAAGCATAACTCACAATAAGAAAAATGCATAAGCTAATATTGGGGAGTAAACTTTCACCTCAAACATTGCCATCAATTACAGTTCAGATACAGCTATTTTTTCTGCAGTTTAGTAGCCCATACTTACTGATGCTAAAGAGTAGCAACACTTTCATGCATAGGAACTCATCTTGAGAGAGTTGAAGCCACTGAAACTCCTGGGACAGTCGCTGCATTTCCACACAGAGATTATACATCGTTGATTTTTGCATCCGTTGCCTGTAAATGCATGAAAAAAAACATGAACAACAGTTGGTGGCAAAGACTGCAGCACAATTTCTATGCTTCCTCCCTAATCAGTACAAAAATGTAATAGTAACCAATTTTTTTGTCACTTAAAATGTTCAATATCAGAACTAAGTCTACTTATTCATTATACACCATGCACTGATAAAAATGGTTATCTAGCATTAAAATGCATAATTTAGGTATTTTCGTTGAAATGGTTCAGTAACCTTTGCAAAGAGAAGTTTTTTGTCTGGAAGATTTTTAGGTTACCTACTTTACAGGGCATTCATCAGTCTTTTATAGTGAAAGGATGTTGCTTATCTGCTCTCTCGAATCAATGCTAACTATAAAGTTCTGTACACCTGGGTGCTATCAGCCCTTTCCCCAAGAAAGCCAAATTTCACCCAGAATGTATTAAATTGCTGTAATGAACTAGAATGAATATGTATCTTAATACCAACATGCATTGCTGAATCATTTGCAAAGGGATATAACTGGTTGAACGATAGTTTTCAAAAAGTGCTTCCCTTTAAAGAACCAAAGTGCCCCATACCGGAGGTAACCTAACTTAATCATTGCATCTTTTCTTCATTGCCAGGATTTACTGAGCAATACTGCCTCATGAACATGGTACTTTAAAGTGAGATAAGACATGCACTCAGGATAAATTAACTAAAAATCCATGTTATCTGAAAGACTGAAAAGAAAGTCAGTAAATCAGGACTGATCAAAGTTAATCGCTTTGCGTAGGTTATCCAAAAGCAGGCCTTGGAAATGTTCATGAAGATTTTGATAGTTCCTGGATCAAAGGAATAAGGGTGGAAATCTGAAATAAACACACAACACAAAATACAGAATAGGATTGGCATAGAAAAAAGAGGATTATTGTTATACATTTTATAAACTCTTTGTTATATTGTGCATAAATATTTTCATTGTAGACCTATTTGATAATCTTGTTGGTGACATTGGAACCACAGTTTAAATATCAATCTTGCACATGTGTGCACATCCTTTAAGTATCATTTTACTGTCTTATCTATTTTCAACATGATATTTACATGTTATCTATCTATAATGCTTTTCATGTTATACTAAAGTAAATGTTTTTTACCATCTGATGAATGTGAATTTTGATTTGTAACGTCACTGATCCCGTGTTGGCTTTCCAGGGACTCTTGTTCAGGTCCTTTTTTCCTGAGTCAGGAGCACTGCTCGATGAACTGGGAATGGACATTCTAAAATTCTCGAAGTGTTGAGTTAATTCTCTTGGCGAGAGTCTATTTTTATTTTATAAATAAATTAAATTATTTTGGCCTGATCCAATAAGGCTGATGCATAAGGGCTTTTTAGCAGCACCCAACCTATAAATAAAGTCATATTAAAATTACCACTTTATTTTAAATGTGTTGAGTTAATTATCTCCTGAAAGCTTTTGCTGCATTTTATAATAATAATTAAATAATTTTAAGTAGCTTTTGGCTGCTGCTTTAAGATTCCTAAATTCTGGTGGGGTTAAAGAGATGAAAGGATGTGGAGGGCGGGGGGAAAGTGGGAACAGGTTACTGTGTTGGATAATAAGCCATGGTTGTAATGAATGAGGGAGCAGGCTCGAAGAGTCGAATGGCCTCCTCCTGCTCCTATTTTCTATGTTTTTTTTATGTTTCAAAGGAAACCTACACTCACAGGAAGAGCACCACATTAAATTGTGGCTTGATGACTGTGATTTTCATTCATTGTATACTGTGCAGCAAGTGCAAGTATGGTTTCCTGTTTAAAGTGCAAAATCACGGAATTGGTCCTCACATCGCTGTTTTATGAAGTTGTATATTGATGAAATGCCATTTAACAAGTACAGTTCTCGACAACCAGGAGCCGAAGCCATATAACTCATAGTAATATATTACAAGCCTTGCATATAGAACTTACTTCCTGCAAATTTAACACATACTTCCTGTAATACTTGACTGTTATTGTTTCTCCATCATGGTATTTCCATCACATCCTTTTCATTACTTAAATATCCTGGGACTCCTTTATACTGCTTTGTAAGGAATGGGTTAATTCTGTTCACTGTAAAGATACCTGGCCAGGATGGCCAGGTATGTTTACTGGAACATAAAGCGCCAGATGTTCAAACACAGACGTTCACAAGCCATGCTATGCTTGTTTAATACTTCATTTATCCAATTATTTGCAACAATTTGCTGACTTTCCCAATTGCTTAGCTATTAGACTTGATTTACTTCACTGTATAAATATCAGGCCCTTTTGCTCGTTCGTTGGACTTCACCTTGGATTAGAGTCGCGACAGGTGCTAGGAGCCAAATCTCGAAGCCGCCGTCAACGCAGGGGTCCCCTACGAGCAGAAGGGCACGAGCAGAAGGGCATGAAATTCTTGTTTCATATTCTTAACTGTGTTATTTTTGCAATAGAGTAGACAAACGTCTGTCGTTGTTCTCTTTACTACATTGTGTCCGAATCATTAAGCACCTTTGGAATAATCCAAGACATATCAGGGCAACCAAAATACTCTTGAAATCTGCAAGCCTTCCTGACCAGTTCTTCAAATTCCAAAGATTTTCCTAATAGTCTAAGATCCCACAAATGAATACCTCTTTTTGACTGGCATCTAAGTGTGTCTTTGGAATCTCTAATTTAACAGAAGTGGGGAATATGAGGAATGTGCGTTTTGGCTTACTGCTGAACACCTGATTGCTGTCAGCAGTAAAGGGAGGCAAAATCCATAAGCCTGAACTTCCCAAGTTTTGAAACACTGCTTGTAACCTTCCAGGGGATCATTAAATTTGACGGTTACAAGACAATGGCTTTTTTTATATAAGAATCTTTGCAATTATAATTCTTTAACATTGTGATCCTTCGCATAAAAACTGTGCCTTGAAATTGTGACACAGATAAGGTGTGCCATATGTAAGTTTTAATACCAGTAACTTTCAAGCACCCCAGCATGGATTTGGGGGGAACCCCACAGATACTCTGGAGATTCCCTCTTTGAACATCTCAGGTAAGGGCTTGCACGGCAATTACCCAGGTGTGGGTAACTTCCTCTGGGCAATTGTCCTGTACTACGAATCATCAGAAAAAGCAATTTAAATTGCAAACTTTGGATGGTTCTGGCTATGTTACACAAACCAATTGCCTAGAAAGTGTTAGAAGAATTAAAACCTCTTCTAACGTCTGGTAAAGTCCCAGACGGCTCCCCAACGCCCCAAATCCTTGACTCCGCAGTGGACTCCCTCTGCCACCAAGGGACTTCCCACACTAAACAAGCCCATTGTATCCCCCCCCACCCACGACAACCCATGGGATTCCCCACCGACCAGACTCCTCAAGCAGGCCCGACCCGACTCCCCATACTGACCCAACTGAACCCCCCTCCCACCCATTGGCCCAGAAGCCACAAAAAAAGGGTGTTCTCTTCTTCAATCTGATGGAGCTGGACTTTGATTCTGGATCTCAAAGATAGCTGTGCTGCCTGGATGTCGCCTGTTCTGAGTTGCAAGATCAGGTGAGATAAGCACGGAAGAAAATCTACGTAGGTGAGTGGGCATAAAGTGGCAAATTGACACTGATTGTCACTCCGTGAAAGTCACAGTCCAACAATTCGGTGCATGAATTATCAGATCTGTTCACCACACATTTTTCAATCACGTCTTCAATGTATAAAAAAAGAGAAAACTGTTTTTCTCAGGATCTGACGAATTGAAGCAATGCAATTAATCTCTAAATGGCAAATTAGTCACTCATATATGCACTTTAGCAATAGGGCAACTGATTATACATTATTTGATATTATAATAACTTTAAAATAGGACATCCATCGACTTCTTGGGTAGGCAATGATGGATGGTCTATTAGTATCCTCTTTTCAGATACTGGCAGTTCTGCTGTCATATCTTTTACACTTTCTAATAATTGTTTCTCAATAAATGATAGGCTACATAGGAAATATTGTCAGCGGGATTCTCTGTCGGCAGATCCCTACACTTCAGCGGCAGCGCACCCATGCCCGCAAGTTTCCCAATGGCATGGGGGTGGGCAAAATGGGAAATCCCATTGGCCAGCTGTGGGAACGGAAAATCCCATTGCCGGAGGGGGCACGCTGCACCAGAAAACAAGGCTGGTGGGATGGAGAATCCCGCCCTGTATCTTTGAGTTAGTTAAGCAAAGACTTATCATCCATTCAATATTCACTTCAGCAATATTTGCCAGGCTAAAATAAAAGCAAGCAACAAAATTTGTCTTGATGCTATGAATTCAAGTTTTGTCATATTGGAGGTCACTCAACTTAAGGATGACATCTACTCAGGGTCTTCATGTGACTGAACAGATCAATTCTTGATCCATAGATCTTTGAGCACATAAGGCAGGATGCCCCACGAGGTAGTGGGATGTGGAGTGCTGGATTTGCTTTTCTTTCTTGTTTTCTCGACTGCCACTCTGCCTCAACATTCAGACATTGTGACTCAAAGTATGATGCACCTTGATGGACAGGTTGTCACCATTTTGAATGATCGGTAGAAATGCCATCTCCTTAATGCCATTAATGTTGATGTTGTTGTGCTTCAAGAGGAGCTTCAGATTTTAAAGCATTTTCTTTCTCCTACCCTGAAATATTGGCCTTTTGAGAGTTGAGAAACAGGACCTAGTGGGGGAGACACCTTTCGGACATCCACAGTGTCCAGTGATTCAAAGTTGATTGTGCAGAAGATATACCTGAATGCTTGTCGAACTGGTTTCAAGAAGGACACCAGCATTTGTTCAACAGACCTCCGTTGAATCCGGAGGATGCGGTGAAGGTGAGATCGCTGGAGTTTGGGGTAGAATACTAGATTGGATTGATGATTGGCTGACTGACAGAAAGCAGAGGGTTGGGTGAAATGGGTCCTTCTCTGGCTGGCGAACTGTAACTAGTGGGGTGCCATAGAGTTCAGTCCTGGGACCTCAACTATTTACAATCTACATGAATGATCTGCAAGCAGGAGCAAAGTGTAACACTGCAACATTTCCGGATGATACTAAAATAGGTGTGAAAGCAGGCAGTGAAGAGGAGATACAGATTTTACAGACGGTTATAGATAGGCTAGGAGATTGGGCCAAAATTTAGCAGATGGAGTTTAATAAGGATAAGTGTGAGTTATCTATTTTGTTCGAAAAAATAGACAGGCAAATTATTACCTAAATGGAAAGCAGATTCAAAATGCATCTGGGCAGAGGGATCTGGGTGTCTTTGTTCGTGAATTGCAGAATGTCTGTACGCAGGTACAAAATGTAATAAGGCAATTTGGAATGTTAGTGGTTATTGCAAAAGGACTGGAGTGTAAAAGTAGAGAAGTACTGTTGCAACTGGAAAGGGTGTTGGTGAGACAACATCTGAAGTATTGTGTCCAGTTTTGGTCTCCTTATTTGAAGAAGGATGTGGTGGCATTGGAAGCTGTTCAGAGGAGATTCACCAGATTGATTCTGGAGTTGAAGGGGCTGACGTATGAGGAGTGATTAAACAGTTTGGGCTTATACTTGCTGGAGTTTAGAAGGATAAGAGAGGATCTGATCGAGGTATATAATATGCTAAAAGAGTTTGATAAAGTAAATGTAGACCAAATGTTCCCCCTTGTGGGGCAATCTAGAACGAGAGGTCACAGATATAGGTTGAGAGGCGGTAGATTTAAAACTGAGATGAGGAGGCACTACTTCTCGCAGAGGGTGGTAAATTTGTGGAACCCGCTGCCCCATAGTGCTTGAGTCCAAATAATTAAATGGTTTCAAGAGAGAAATAGATATATTTCTGATTTTAAAAATTGGTTAAAATGATATGGGGAATAGGTAGGGAGGCGGCTTTGAGACCAGGAAGAGATCAGCCATGGTCTGATTGAATGGCGGAGCAGGCGCAAAGGACTGAATTGCCTACTTCTGCTCCTAATTCCTATGAAGGCAATGCTGATTGAATTTCTGTAGCGTTCTTATGTCTTGCTGATACACAGTCCAGGTCTCAATACAGTACAAGTATGGTGACAACTGCTTTGCACACTAGGGACTTTTGTTGAGTTGTGGACATCTTTATTATCAAACATCGGGTGTAATAGTTTGTAGGAGGCTGAGCTGGTGCAACTGATCTGGTATTGGATCTCCTTGTCAACAGTGGTCTTTATGGTGAGGTGGTTGCCAAGGTATGGAAAATGCTCAACATAAGCCAGAGGCTCTCCTTTAATGTAAATGGGAGGTGGAATATTTGCTGACCAGGTGTGGGTTGATATGAGTTTGGATTTGGCAACATTGAAATTTTTCGTATACAGAATGGAAGAGAGTGAGATTGATTTGCAAACCTGGTGCAGATTTGAATAAGACAACAGTAACCTCCAAACTGCAGATTCTTGCATATAGTGGTCAGTTTAGTTTTGCCGACTGGGGTTAAAGAGTCTGATCAATGAAGTATTAAATACTGGCATCAGCGGGCTGTTGAACTTTGCTGAGTGAATAGTCAATTTCAGGTGGATTGTAAATGATGTGGGGGTGATCACACCACCTTGCTTGACCCCGGTCCTGATTCTGAAGACATTTGTTGCAGATTTTCCACTCAAGAGAGTTGCAAATATATCATCATGAAGCAAGTGCAGGATTGTGATGAAGTTTGTAGATATCCAAATCTTTGGAGTGCAATCCAGTTTATTGAGTAAAGTGCTTTGGTCAGGCCACTGAATGCAACAAAGACTCTGTGGGGGTTCTTCCATTTGTCTGGCAACAAAGACCATGTTGGAAGTTCCTCTGGAAGGTCTATAGGGAATTTCCTCAGCCACAGGGAGTAGGCAATTCAGGAAAATCCATGTAAGGATTTTGGAGAAGAAGGAAATACCTTAATGATTTTCACTGCATGATTTATATTTATCTCCCTTCTTGAAGATAGTTACAATTGTCACATTTCATACATGGGGGTAGGAGTGATGCAGCAGCTCTTTATCTCCCATATCCATAGGATTAGTGCATGAAGTCTTGTTGGGAGAAAAAGTCTACCAGCTTTGAAACTTTCAGCTGGAATAACATTGGGATCACAGGCTTTGTTCTTTATTTATCGGATTGCGTGATGTAGCTTTCCATTGATGGTGGTTCACCTGTGGATTCTACAGATGGTACTGGGAAGCTTCCATTGTGGATTTGGTGTTAAGGAGTTTTTGAGGATATGCTTTCCAAAACTGATGAGTGGAATTGTCATTCTTAATGAGAGAAACACCATCCCATGAGTGAAGGGGATTTTTTCTGATTGATCTTGGTTTTTCATTGACCTAATGGATTCAAAAAAGCTTTGCATTTCATGATGGTCAGCATACTATTAGATCTCTTGGATTTCTCTTCGCATCACATGTACTTTATCTTTTAGATTTTTTTTCTTGGATGTCAGCCTTGAGCTGATGCAATGTTACCTTCTGGTGAACTTGGGTTGTTTTGACAGGCAATGAAGGCTGCTCGTTTTTGTTCTGGGTGGTCACAGATTTCGGCATTGTTTTCATCGAACCAGTTCTGTTGCAAACAATGCTCAGACCCAATGGTCTGGGCACAGGAGCCCAGTACAGTCGACTTTATTTGATTCCACATTGTTCTGCAGTTGGGTTGGATGTGTGAAGATTTCCCAGATTGGTCGTGAGCTGTACATGAAATTCCTTTCTTCGGTTGGCCTGCTTTGAGGCTGAGACACAGACCTTCTTCCATTTGTACTTTTGGGCCTTGTGAGATCTTGGTGCGAGGTGGATGTTCATCACCAATCAAGCAAGTCTATGATCTGTCCAGCAGTCCCCTACATGGATCGAGCGATACAGATATCACTTAGATCTTTGACCCGGACAATGACATAATCCAGTAATTATCCTTAAGGCGGAAGAGGGTGTTTGTTAAGAGACCATGCTGAACACACTTTGGCAGCAGGAGGATACCATGGGATTTACCCACACCATTTTTCCCAATGGTTCTGCACCAGATATTGGAATCACGGCCAACCTTGAAAGATGATGTTTTCAGGTCCCCAGAAAGATGGGGCGGGATTCTCCATCCTGCCGCATCCAGCCGCCAGTGGGGTTTCCCATTGTGGCACTCCCACTCTTATCGGGAAATCCGCAGGCGTGAGTGCGCTGCTGGCCAAACGGTGAATT
The DNA here is from genome assembly GCF_047496885.1 of Scyliorhinus torazame. Taxonomy (NCBI): domain Eukaryota; kingdom Metazoa; phylum Chordata; class Chondrichthyes; order Carcharhiniformes; family Scyliorhinidae; genus Scyliorhinus; species Scyliorhinus torazame. Next base: position 300,513,555 of record NC_092711.1, on the reverse strand, counting down.
CAGCCCATGATCTTTTCATATTTTGTAATAGCAGTGAGGATTTCATCAAGGTCAGAATAGAGTGTTTCCTTCTTCATCAGAGTAAAGGTTTGGGGCATGGGTGGTGATGATGTTGGCATATTGGTTACAGTTGAACTGTTGATGCAGTGTCATGAGTCTTTCATTTATACTGCATACAGTATAAATGAGGAAAGTGCACAGGCTAGGCTTGTATCCACTGGGGTTTAGAAGAGTAAGAGACGATTTGATTGAAACATCTGAAATCCTGATTGGTCTGTACAGAGTCGAGGTGGAGAGGACGTTTCCTCCTGTGGGAGAATCTAGTACAGAGGGGCGGTCACTGTTTAAATATAAGGGGCGCTCATTTAAGACAGAGATGAGGAGACATTGTTTCCTTCAGAGGGTTATGAGTCTTTGGAACTTTCTTCCTCAAAAGGCAGTGGAAGCAGAGTCTTTGAATATCTTTAAGGCAGAGGTCGATATATTCTTGGTAAACGAGGAGGTGAAAGGTTTTTGAAGGTAGGTGGGAATGTGGAGTTGAGGTTACAATCTGATCAGCCATGATCTCATTGAATGGCGGAACAGTCTTAAAGGGCCAAGTGGCCTACTCATGTTCCCAATTCGTATGTATTTATGTATGTGTAAATTCAGAGAGTTCTGGCACCGCATCCAAGATCCTAATGTTCAGATTCTTAACTAGGGATTCTCAGGTTCACAGTCTTGTCCTTGTTGCCAATCCTCCATCACCTCATGACTTGGCGAATGTGGTAGAAGTCTGCATGTGACTTTGTTTAATGGGGAACCTTGGGGTGGCGTCATTGTCCACATGATCTGAGCACGTTGGTGGCCAGATTTCGGTGACGTGTTGAACCATAATGACAGGGATTGCCTTCTTTCCTTTTAGAGCCAGTGAGACTTATAGGGCAGGTTTCTCTGGCTTCTCTGTGTTTCTTGGAGGTGGCCCACCATTGGGTGGTGGCAGGACCTTCTGGTCCCACTGATATCAATGGGATTTCCCTTTGATTCCACCCCATGTCACTGAGAAAACCACAGCACGGGTACGCTGTTGGCAGGACCAGACGATCCTACTGGTGGGAAGAGCTGGAAGATCTCGCCTGGAGTCTTCCTTGGCTTGTTCTGCCACTGAGGACTCCTTGCATTGCGCTTTGTCACCTCCCACCCTGACCGTACCTCCATGGATGGTTCTACCAGGAGCAAGAATCTCCCAAGAGCATTGCTTAAGGGATTGCCAGAGCACAAAAGCCTCCCACCACATCCTGGTGGCAATCCACAGAGATTACAAGGATGTGATAGCTGAACTGTAAATGTGCAAGATTATGAAAGATCAAATAAGGCAAGTATCCAAGACATTTTGACTGTATAATTACAAAAATATACCTCCATTTACCACAGTTTTGTCAGATACATAGCAAGTATTTTTAGTTAAACTCCGGTGTCACCGATACTTAAAGGACATTCAAAAGGATTCCGTTTGGTTGTGCAAGGAATAGACTATTATGGTCTTGTCTGCTTTGAAGATACAGATTAGGTTCTCATGAGCGAAATTCTCCATCCCGCCCCGCCACATTTCTGCCCCGACCCGCCTGCGGGATGCTCCGTTACACCGGCCGGTCAATGGGGTTTCCCATTGTGGGGCAGCCCCACGCCATTGGGAAACCCCCGGGCGCCGGCAAAACGGAGACTCCCGCCGGCGGAGAATGACGCCCCATATTGCTGAACAGTTAAACAGCCAATAGTTCTATTCAGTTTTACATCCTACTGAGCTTATTCAAATAGTCCCTCTTCATCTATAGAAACATAGAAGTCTACAGCAAAGGAGGAAGCCGTTTGTCTTTGTCAACTCTTTGCTAGAGAAATTCTGATTAAGTAAAAAACCTGAGTTAAAAACATGAGTTAGAAGATGAAAGTAGCAATATTGATAAAAGACTCATTGAAAGCGATTGGTAAGTAGAAACAATATAGGTAGAGTAAGAAACAACAGCGATGCAAGACTCCAGCAGGTGTCTACAAATTTCCTAATAGTAGTGATATATGTTTAAATGCAGATCAGAAAACATATAGCAAAAATGTGGTTAGAATGATAAATTAAAATTTTCACATGGACTGGGAGAAGCAGAACATCACAAGGAACAAAGGTAATGAATTTCTCTAGCGTGTTGGGACAGCTTTTTAGAATAAGATGGGGTTGATTCTCCGTTTGGGAGATGATGGGCGTGATCTACCGGCCATACTGCACCTGAAAAGTAGCGTGTTTTGGCGCAACATGGCCGGTAATCTTCTGGCCTCACGACTTGCGAGATCTAACGCGATCTCGCGAGGTGAAACCTGTCCATTGTGAGCAAGAACACTTTTTGTCAAATCTGCATATTAGAGTGAGGCAGCTAGTCTCACTTTATTATGCAGTTTTGAGGTAACCAAGGTATTGGGATCTATCCCCTTCGCCTTGGAGACCTTGGGCAAATGCCGTTCAGTACTGGTCTCCACAAACGGGATCAGGTGCATACCCTCCGGGCAGAGTCGTACCCTGGCACTGCTGGTGCCACCTGGGCACCCTGGAAGTGCCACCTGGGTGCTAGCCTGGCACTGTCAAGGCCCCCAGGTGGTGCTGCCAGGGGCACTGCCAGGGTGCCAGGCTGGCCCTGCCAAGGGTCAAAGCTGGCATTTTTACGCAGTACTGATCAGGTGTGTGGGAGTGTTCCCTGAGCGGATGTGGGAGGGGGTGAGGGAGGGGCCTGGAGACCCTTACAGTGAGTTGGGGCTTGAAGGGATGGGGTCACACCAAGGCTCGAAAGATCGGGACACCATTTAAAAATAGAGTCCCGATCTCTCCCTGCACTGAGGAGTTTTGGTGAGCGGGGCACCTTAGTGCAGGAAATGGGACTAAATGCGGCCCCCTGCCTTAATAAAGAGACGCCCCAGGGGTCCTCTTAATAGGGAAACTCCCCCAGGGACACCTGCAATAGGGAGACTGCCCAAGGGATCCCCTAACATAGGGAGACCCTCCAGGCAGGAACACCTTAATATAGGGAGACCTGCCCAAGGACACCTACAATAGGGAACCCCTCCCACCGCCCTGGACACCTGCAATAAGGAGATCCTGGAAGGGACTTCCTACAGACACCTCCTAACTAAAGGAATCCCCACAGGGACCCACTAACTAGAGGGACTGGTCACATGGACCCCCTGACTACAGGGACCCCTCTCCCCACCCCCCATCACCCAGCAAAGAGAGCCCTGTCACAAAGCTAGGGAGCAGTTTAGACGGGGAAGTGAAATTAATTACAGCTGTAACAATCACCTAGAAGCTCCATGTGTCCTTATCTGAAAGAGATCAGATGTGACCTGTGTTTCAACCCTGTACATCCATTAGCGGCAAGCCAGTCATAACTTTCCAGTAGTGGGGTGTGATTGACAGCTTCCATAAACCAGCTGCAGCCTTGATTCATTCATATCCCTTCTATGATATCCTTCACCAGTCAGTGACTCTAAGTGATGAAACCCCAATGTTTACCAACATTGACCACATCAAAGATAGTTAAGTGCATTCCAAGCACTAAGTACATTCCAATCACTCAAATGTGTGATTGCAATGCACTTACCTTTTTGAGGTCACTAGCCCAGTAAATAAATACTCTGAAAATACAAAGTTTGTGCCGTTAAGCAAACTATATGAGGTGAAGGACAGTATCAACATTAAAGAATTGGCGTAAAATGAAAGAAAGGGAAATTTAAAATCCAGTGAACTGGGAAAGCTAACAAAAAGCAACCCAGGTATTCAAAAAGTATTGAGATACAGGAAGTGATTATGAAAAATTGCAAGGGCGATCAAAGTAAAATTACAGCAAAATCTTTTAATGTATATATTAGACAAGAATGAGGTGAAGGAGATTAGTGATTTTTTTTGCATATGCTTTTACGGGAAACGGCAAAAAAGAGGACTTAAAGTGGTACAAGGGACCTTGAAAAATAAGTGAAGTGGATTTAATGTATATAAAAAAAAGTGGTTAGAAGACAATAATGGGATTTAAGAAGAACAAATTTTTAGGAACTGGTGGTTCCTCCCCCAGGGTACTAAATTGCAGATAAATTACTCATAAATTTCCAAAGCTCTTGAGATTTCGGAATATTCCTTCGGATTGGTAAATTACGAAGATCACTCAATTATTTAAGAAAGCTGAGAAGGAAAAGATTAAAACTATATACCTGTTATTGCAAAAGGGAATTAATAGTGAAATGAAAGCTTCGAGAATTGTGACATGGATTGATAATTGATTAAAGAAACAGAGATTAGGGAGGAACCGTTAATTCTCTGAGTGGCAGGATGTGTGATATTCCTCAGGCTCTGCAATGGGATCTCAGCTTTTTACCATCTGAACAAATTATTTGGACAAAGGAAAACCAAGTTATATATATCCATAACTTACAGATGACGTCAAGGTGGGAGGCACAGTAGGTTTTGTGGATGGGTGCTGGAACTTACAAATGGGCACAGCCAAACTAAATAAGTGGGAAAAACAATGGCAGATGGAATTCAATGTGGGGAAGGAGAAGACAAATTGAAATACTTTCTTGGGTAGAGAGTTGTCGTGGAGAAAGGAGATTTAGATGTCCATGTATGCAAAGCTCATGCGCAGATATAACGAGCATTATAATAATTATTATTATTGTCACAAGTAGACTTACATTAACACTGAAATTAAGTTACTGTGAAAATCCCCAGTCGCCACACTACAGTCCCTGTTCGGGTGCACTGAGGGTGAATTCAGAATGTTCAATTCACTTAACAAGCACGTCTTTCAAGATTTGTGGGAGGAAACCGGTGCACCCAGAGGAAACCCATGCAGACACGGGGGGAACGTGCAGACTCTGCACAGACAGTGACCAAGAAGGTTAATTGATTGTTGGTGTTCATTATTAAGCTGGGATTTCAATTCAAATGTAAAATAATGATGCTTCAGTTGAATATAAGCGTGGTCAGACCCCATATGGAGTTCTGCATTCAATTTTGGCTGCTGAATGTTAGGAAAGGTATTGGAAAAGATAAAAGACAAAAATTATAATAAGTTGCATAAACTTGGTTTGTATTCCCTTGAATTGAAAAAGTTGAGGGGAGTCTAAATGAAGGCCACAATTGATAAAAGTATTTCATTGGATAGATATAGTCAAATTATTTCCTCTGGTAGAGCAATTCAGAACACGAGGGCATAGTCTTAAAATTGTAGAGCCAGGGCATCTTGGAGTGAAATCAGTAATCAGCTTTTTACAGTGGAAATCTAGAACTTACTCCTCTATAAGACTAATATTGGATCAACTGAAAGAGTTAAAACTGAGACTGATAAGAACTTTATTGAATGAGGTTGACTAGGGATATGGGACAATTTCAGAGAGTGGAGTTGAGTTATGCAGATCAACTGTGTTCTAACTGAATTGTGGAACAAACTCGAGAGGTTGAAAGGCTTTCCAGTGTTCCTCTAGGCTGAATTATACACGGTTCTAGATTTCCTCCTCCGCGGTGGGGAACACCAGCTGGCCTGCAGGAATTAATTAAGAAATTGTGTAACAAAGTAATTAATTGCATAGCAGTTAATTAGATAAGAAGCAGGACAGGTGAGGAATGGCTGATGCGCACTCTCTATCCCACCGGAAACATTGGCATGGAGCCAACATGCTGCACACTGCTTTGCAGGCATAAAGTGCTGTGGGGAGGACTATTGCGGGTCGACTGGGACTTCCCACTGACCATCAGTCCCGGCAACTCCAGGAAGGTGTTAGTGGCCACTGTTGGGCCAGCAGGAGGAATAGAAAATCAAGGCTCATGGATCCCTGGCTTGGTCTAGGATGGTTTGGGTAGGTTAGTGAGAGGGGTGGGGTGGGAAAGAGGTGGGTTTTGATCTCGGGGTGCTGCCCCATGATTGGACAAGGCAGCCTCCGAAGAACAACCATCCCTTTTAACCATTTAAGTAAATAAATTGGGTTTCCTTCTCCCACCCGGCTGCCCACGCCAAACATTTTAGTGGCAGTGTATTATCAGGGTCAATTGGCTTGATAACAAGCCTAATTCACCCTTATTTACTCATTTAAGTATGGCGGGTGGGCTGCCAACTTTGGAATCCACCTGCCCTCCCCCCCCCCCCCCCCCCATTATATGGGGGTGAACTCCAGGGAAAGTGTTGGGATGGGCACTCATGCTATGTTACGTACCCCCATATGGGAAACACGTGATATTCAGCCAATTAAGTTTGCATGGGGTCATATCTTTAACATGATTTGTGTGGAGAGAAGCAATTGGAACATGAGAAACAGGAGCAGAACTAGGCTCAAGACTGCTATCCTATTCAATAAAATCATGGCTGATCTTTAATCTCAACTTCAATTTCCTGCCTTACTCAGATATCCCTCAGTTCTCTTAAGAGTCCAAAAATCTATTGATCTTTAGCATGTCCAATGGCTGAACATACACAGCACTCTGGGGTACAGAATTCCAAAGATTCACAATCTTTCAGCAAAGAAATATCTCCTGATCTCTATCCTAAATAGCTGACCTCTTATTCTGAGTCCATGTCCCCTTGTTCGCGACTCTAAAATCTGGGGAAAAAAACCTCAATACCTGCTCTGTCAAGTCCTCTCAGAACTTTATATATTTCAATAAGATTGCCTCTCACTCTGCTAACTCTAGAGAGTATAAACCAATTCTACTTAATCTTTTCTGATAGGACCAATTCTCATCCCAAGAATCAATCTAGTGAACCTTTGTTGCATCCCCTCCAAGGCAGATACACTCTTTTTTAGGTACAGAGACCAAAACCTTGCACAGCTGGACATACAGAGAGCTTTCAGCAGAAAGTGTCATTAAAAGTATTTATATATGCATCAGTGCCTCATTTTAATCATCTGGCATTGAAAGATAGAAGAGTTTGCCTTAAGTAATTTTCCAAGCTGTACTTGTCCAGAATTGTTATGTATGTCCAGGAAGTAGCCACCAAACCTTTATTGTGCATCATTCTTATGCGCATTATTTGATGGTGAGGAAACACTGGAAAGATAGCTTAGGCAAATCTGACTGTCCTCGGCATTTATGGCCACTGTACCCATCGGGAAGCTTCCCATTCTAGACACCACCATCTGTTTGCTTCCATTGTTAAAACATGTGCTTCAAGCAGCTGAAAAATGTGGGTAAAGGACAATGTAATGCGCAAAAGTATCAATGGTATAGCTACTGCTTCCAATTTGTGATAAAGTTGAAGGCTCACAATAAATGTGTGCAGGAAAGAGAAACATTCTTTGCACCTGTTACCAGCAAACTATTTTTGCATTTGTAGGTAGTCTGGGGAATTTGGATGATCGCCCTTCCTGCAGCTTGCACCTGTTTTTATCAGAGGTTTTTAGATAGTACTACCCTCTTTGGCGCACTTGCTGTAGCGGGACTCCAACTCATTCATATCAAAGACAGGTGCTACCCTTATATCTCCACTGTAATACTGTCAACAAGAAGCCTCCTTTTATGCCACCACCACAACTTATCCTTTTATGGAAAGCTGTATTTCTTTAAGTGTTTGTGTCTCACTAGATTTTGCACACCTCCAGCCAAGGAGGGGTAGGAGCACTGCCCCATCAATGCATTAAACTCTGATGCAGGCAAAATAACTTTAACTAATTTAGTTGTATATATTGTGGTCATATTAAAATTATCTGGCCTTGAAAGTTAGAAGAGTTTGCCTTAAGTAATTTTCCAACTGTCAGGACCAATTTGCTCTAGATGTTAGCCTAGAAATTCAGTGTCAGCAGCTGAGTTATTACAGATGAATTATGGCAGGATTCCCAAGTATCAATCTACTCAATGATGATAAATCCCAAGGAAAGTCATTTGCACAATGGAGCGCCAAAATGTCAGTGTTGCATAATGTTACTTTGTTTTGGTGAGAGACTGTGTAGGGTGGGTGAAGAGAAGAAACATCACGGGCTGAATTCTCCGCCGTCGGGATTCTCCATTTTGCCGGCAGACCGGTGTAGCCACTTAAAATGGCCAACTCCCGATTCAAAATGGCGAACGGCAAAGGCTGATGGGAAAGTCAGCCAACAAGACAAAAACCAGCAGCTGCAGGTTGGCTGTGTATTTACCTCTGGAAAGGCCAGACAATATCGATACCAGCAACCATCAGCATAACAAAACAGCCATCTGCATACTAATGAGCAATCCCCGGGAACAATAAACAACATTTAGACACACAAAGCAAAACCAGACTCTTCGGCGCCAGCAGGAGCCTACACAAAAGGAGGTGAACGAGCACCTCAAGACCGCCCATCGATCAGGGAACCGCTCCAGCATTGGAGAAAATCGAACCAAGCGATTGGGACAAAGTCCAATCACTTGGGATCAGGTACAGGGTCCGCCCCGAAAGGCGGGAAGCCCCTGGGGACTATAAGAATTGAGCCCCAAGTTCAAATCGCTCTCTTCTTCTCCACCTCTTCGCTCTCTTCACCGCTCTCTATTTCCTACCCGGGTCACTCAGCAACAACGAACCAACATTGACCGTGACCGGTGCAGTGACTCCAGTGATCATCGAAATCGTAAGTCGTAACTCAACGCTCGCTACGAGGTAGGCGCTCCTAGCTACCAATCCGTACCAACTTTGAATCCCGCAGACTCAGAACCCGAACGAAAGGCCATTTGTTCCCCTGACCTGGTGGACCAGTTCAAAGTTAAGTATAGGCCTGTTAGTTGTAGAAGTAGCTTAGACGTAGAATTTGTGCATGAGTAGTGATTACTGTGTATAATAAATGTGCTTTGATTTAAATCTTATTAATCAGTGTCTTGGATTGTTGATCATTACTCGGACTTGAACCTCGTGGCGGTATCATAAAGATACCTGGCGACTCGAGAGCAAAGGTAATAAAACAGAGCAATTGAACCAAGCAGAAAATCAGCAACATTATTTGGCGACATCCTGACGGGACCCGATCTAGAAGTGGAAAACCACTCCGGGAGAACCCAGAATTTGAATTAGAGATCCAATTGGAAACAGAAAACCACAAGTGTTCAAGCAGTTCTGATCAATACTCATAAATTCGGAAGTGTGTGTATGCATGCGTAACTAACAGGGCGATAAGGTAAAACTGATAGATTTTTTGTTGCGACAAAACTGTCGGAAGTTTGTATTTCGGAAAGTAGCGAAAGTCGTACCCGTATTTACAGCACCGCCTTAATAACCCTTTCCCAAATTTGAAGAGCAGCATTCGGATTAATACCCCTGTCCCAAATTTGAAGAGCAGCATCGGATAGGAAAGATGGCAATGCAGCGCCTAATGAACCCAGAGGAATTTACGATCACAGCGACCAGCAGCAGTAGAGTTGGACAATGTCCCATTTGGGAGGAAGAGATCAGGAAATATCTCAAAGGGAAAGGATGGCCCCTTTGGAATGAATTGTGTGATAACGAGGAATCAGGCCCCGGGAGTATAGGACATACTTGGTGGGAGAACCTGAGCGAGATCCACAAAAAGAGCTTAGGGAAAGCTCGCAAGCCGATGGCAATCGTGTCCTGCTTGGCACAATTGCGAGGCACAGAGGAGGTTGTTAGGACGCTCCGGAAAGAAGTTGAGGGCATACATCAAATGAGTAAGGTCGATGTAAGCGAGGTAGAAAAGGAGAATTTGGAATTGAGAAGGAAGTTGGCAGCAAAAGGTGGAGAGGTGGAGGATGCCAAAAGGGCTCACCAGTCTTGTCTGGCGCACTTAAGCAGCTTCCAGTCTCAATACGAAAAGGCCCATCAGGACACGCAACGTGCAGTCCTGGTACGTGAAGAGACAGAAAAGCAGGTAGAAGCATTACAGAGACAGTGTAGTGACCTCAAGGCAGCATTAAGAGCACTCCATGCTGCCACCGCAGAACAAAGACAAAGCACGCTAGATCGCGCAAAGTGCCGGAAGCAGATTGCAGAGCTGCAATCGCTGCTTTCAGTTCAGAAAGGTTTCCAGGAAACCTTTGGAGAAAAATTAGATCAGGGAGACGGCCCTGATTGGGAAGAATTGAACGATACAGCGCAGAGATATGTTCAGGGAACATGTGCGCAGGGAAAGCCACAAAAGAGGAAAGCGCCCCAACCCCCCACACAGCAGATAGTTCAAGCTCCAATGAACCCAGTAACCACCCACCGCACAGCCACATCGGACGATGCGGAATTTCTATACTCCACCCCCTTAACAGTGACCCAATTACGGGACGCGTGCGGTAAGATCACACCGTTCCTCCCCACCTCAGACCCCCACCATTTCTTTGCCACAGTTAAGCATCAGGCGACCATGTACTGGATGAGCGAGAACATGTAAAGCTCACAGTTTTAAGTTTAGACCCTTCAGTAGCAGCAGCCCTTCACGACCCACAGAATGTAGGAGGAGGCACCCTTGCAGAAATGCATTCCGCGGTCCTGGATGCGACCGGGTATAACCCGGGTGACCCCGTAGATGGCCTCAACAAATGTAGGCAAAAGAAATCTGAGCATCCCACAGCGTTTGCTGGATGCCTGTGGATTCACTTTGCAGCAGTCTTTGGAGACTTAGACTGTGCCCATTTGTCCCCAGACAACATGGCCAAATGGACCCGCACCCTTATCTCCCATGCCACAGAAACAGGACAGAAAGCTTGCACGAGTTATGATCCCTCAGAGGAGGCCCATAACGAGAAGTGGGTAGTGAAAAGATTGTCCCGCGCTTGAGAGCAATCTATACAAAGATTGCAGTCAAGAAACCCGAGGAAAAGCAGGCCGGAGCAGATATGCAGGCAGTAAAAACACGCCAGATCCCCGCATGGGTGAATGAGGGAAAGAACAGCCCTCCACCCAAGACACAGGAGTGTTACAACTGCGGACAGTTGGGACACTTCGCAAGAGAGTGCAATGCCCCTAAAAAGCCACAGAGAGCCCAGCAGACGGGCACTCTGATTAAGAAAAAGACAGAGCCCATTCATAGCGTTAGCGCCCGTTCAGATCAGACGGACTTGACCTGAATGGACTGACGGTGTTCGGGCTCCCCCAGTTGGGTCTGCGACACCCTTTGGGATAGGTCCGGACGACCGGTAGTTGCAGCAAAAATTCGGGAACAGCCCATCGAATTTCTCTGGGACACAGGAGGGTCCCGCACCACAGTAAATTCCTCCACCCTATTTCAAAAAGACACGTGGCCCACTACAGCCACTATCACCCTCAGCGGCTTTACAGGCCACTCACAGCAGGGACACATCACAGCCCCTGTACCCATTCAAATTGGTACCATTACCACCAAGCACCCCGTAGTTTTATTTGACCTGCCCCACACAGCAGAGCACATTCTGGGAATCGATTTCATGAATTACCATAATCTTTCATTCGATCCAGTCAACCAGTGTGTCTGGAAGATGGCAAAATCCGCAAGAGCCCCCGCAACGCTCAACATAGGAGAGTACGCGAACAAAATTAGCGCAGTAGGCAAATTTTGGTTCAACCCGACCATGCTTCGTACGGACAAGCAGGTTAGGGCAGTTCTGCAAAAGAACAGGGCAGCATTCGCGACCCACAAGCACGACTGTGGACGGATGACTGGCTCCGTACAAATAACAGGACCTGACCCTAGACCCCAAAAACTGTATCGATTTCCCCAAGAGGCAGAGGGAGAAATCTCCAAGGTAATAGAAAGCTTATTAGAGCAGGGCGTACTTAGATCAGTAGCCTCCACTAACAATGCCCCGATTTGGCCCATGAAAGCCCGATGGATCATGGCGACTGACCATCGATTACCGGGAACTCAACAAAATCACCCCCGCAGCAGTCCCCACAGTAGCCACAAGTCCCGAGACCATGCTCAAGCAGGGACTCAATTCCCGATTCTTTACGGTTTTGGACGTCAGTAATGGATTCTGGTCCATTACATTGGCAAAGGCGTGCCAGTACAAATTTGCCTTCACCTTTAAAGCACAGCAGTACACGTGGACATGCCTGCCACAAGGCTTCCACAACTCCCCCGCCATTTTCCACCGACAGCTGGCAAATGGTTTAGCCAAATTCTCTCACCCCGAATGTCTGGTTCAGTATATAGACGACCTGCTACTGCAGACAGACACCAAGGAAGAGCACATTGAGCTTCTGTCCGAACTCCTGGAACTCTTAAACTCAATTGGTTGTAAAGTCAACCCCAAAAAGGCCCAGATTTTGGAAGATAAGGTGATATATTTGGGAACAATTATCACACATGGTAAATGCGAGATCGAGCATAAAAGGATTGACTCGATTGCTAAATTGCCCCTTCCCCAGCACGTTTCAGCCCTCCGGTCGTTTTTAGGACTGGTTGGGTACTGCCGAAACCACATTTGACGATTTCGCCACCAAGGCAGCACCCCTCTCAGATCTCCTAAAGGGAGCCCCCTGAGAATGGCTTCCGCAGCATACGGATGCTGTGGACTCTTTAAAACAGGCACTTATAGCAGCCCCCGCACTACAAGTTCCAGACCCGCTTTCCCCTTACGCCATAGAGGTAGCGACCACAGACCCTTTCGGCCGTGCTCCTCCAGGAACGACACGACCAGTTAAGGCCCTTAGCTTCCACCTCCAGAATTTTAGATGCTGTGGAGCAGGGATTTTCAGCCTGTGAGAGGCACCTGCTCGTAATATTTTGGGAAGTGCAGTATTTTTCATGTATTACCGGACTGAACCCCATCACAATTCTCACCGAACACACCCCCACCCAACTTTTACTGGACGGACGACTCAAGGACGGCACAGTAAGCCAGATTAGAGCAGCGAGATGGACCCTTCTCTTGCAGGGACGGGACAGCACCATTAAACGGACAAAGACGCACACCTTTTTAACCGACAACTTACAGTATCCCGGTACCCTCCATGAATGTGAGTTTATCACTCCACACCACAACACAGGCCCCTTTATTGCTAAAACCCCCCCCAGAAAGATAGGTAGTTCAACCCAGAGCCCCCAGCACAGACACGTGTGAGCCCATAAAGATCTATGTGGATGGATGTTCCACAGTTCTGGATGGGAAGCGCATAACAGGTTGCGGTATCTATGTTGAGGACGCGCAGGGACGCGCCTTTGAGGAAATATCGTTAAAACTTCCAGGCCACTTAGGCGTGCAGGCAGCAGAGCTCGCGGCCATCGCGTACATAGTGGAACACCCAGATTCTTCCCCAGCCCAGGAGACATTTACTCGGACAGCCTCTATGTCTGCAACAGACTCACGGAATTTCTGCCCCTGTGGAAAGCAAGAGGATTTGTTTCCGCAGATGGAAAACCCCTCCCCTCAGCCCCATTGCTCCATCATATTTTAGAGAGAGCCCAGAACAAGACTTTTGGGATAATCAAAGTCCGCAGTCACCATCGATCCTCCCCCCCTGGAAATGTGAAAGCCGACGCACTGGCTAAAGCAGGTTCCAGGCATGGATATTTTTGGACACCCCCCCCGAAAGCACACCGGTGAGTGCAGTTCAGGTCTCACAGGCAAAGATCGAGGATCTAGTGGAGGCCCAGAAGCAGGACAGCAATCTCAAGGAGATTGTAAAAGGAAAATATCCAGCACCCTATGAGAGGTTCAAAAATGCACTGACCGCACATGACAGTGTGGTGTTAAAAGACACCCTGTATGTGGTTCCTGAACAGGACAGGAATCAACTGATTTGTTTGTTCCATGACGGTCATGGACATCAGGGAATCGATCCCACTACAGCCCATCTCAAACAGCTTTGTTGGTGGCCAAATTTAAAGGAAGATGTAAACCATTACATCGAGAATGGTCTTATCTGCGCCCAGAATAATCAGAACAGATATGCAAAAAAGGCTCAACTCAGCCACACCCGACTCGTTAATGGCCCCGGGACTAACCTCCAGATCGATTTTATAGGACCATTGCCCCCTTGCAGGAATGGCTATAAATATGTACTTGTGGTAATTGACACATTTACGAAATGGGTGGAAGCATTCCCAGCCTGCACAAACACGGCAAAAACCACAGCCAAGATTTTGACCCACCACATCTTTTCAAGATGGGGACTCCCCCGCTGCATTGAATCTGACCAAGGCTCCCATTTTATGGGACGTGTCATGCAGAACATCCTCACGATATTTGGCATCACCCAAAAATTCCACATAGCATACCACCCACAGTCGAGTGGTATCGTGGAGCGCACCCTAAAATCCACCCTCAGAAAAATGGTCCAGCAGGACAACACCACTTGGGACTCAGTCCTCCCTTTTGCGCTGATGTTTTTGCGTAATACAATTTCTACTTCCACAGGTTACACCCCACACACCCTCATGACCGGACGCCCCATTAAAGGCACAGAATATTTATTAGGTTTAGACTTGACCAGCCCCGAGGTGACGGCCCTCACATACGAGAAAGCAGTAGAGCAATTAGTTGAAACTGTTAAAACGGCTCAGCTAGCAGCCGCAGTAAAATTGGGCACAAGGAAGAAACAGAGCAAGGCTTGTTTCGCCAAGACAGTGCATGCGACTGAGTACAGTATAGGACAGCAAGTTATGCTCGCCGTATATAACCCCAGCACATTCCTGTCACCAAAATACTCGGGTCCGTACTCCATTGCGGACAAAGTAAGCCCTTCTGTATATAAAATAAACTATCCCAACGGTAAGACTGCGTGGTTCCATATCACCCAGCTGAAGGCATATGGAACACAGTCGAACCACGCACACCACGTCATGCTCGACGCAGCACACCACACCCCGCCCACAGCCAACGTAACCCTACCATCCCCCAACACGTCCAGCCCAGCCACGGACTCGACTCCACCCCTGAAACATACTCCGCCCCGGAACGCCCACAGACTGCAGCAGCAGAGACAGCGACTGTGACGATAGCCACAGCACGCCTCCCTACTATCCCCATGCAACAGGACCCACACCCAGCGATTCCGACTACGATCCAAGTGATCCCTTCATGATCACTTTCCTGAACAAACCCCACCACCGACCACCGAACTACACTGACGACCCTGATTTCGTCCCCACACAGCTAGACACCCACTATTGGCACCGAGATAACTCGTTCCGACTCGTCCGCAATGGCGAGAGCGACCCCACCTCACACCATGCAGCCCTTTCAGCCCTGATACACTCAAGAGTTTGGCACCCGGGAGAAGATGACAACCGTGGGTCTGACTCCCATACCGAGAACCCCTTTGCGACCCTGTTCGCAACCGAGAACTGAGGTGTCCAGATGATGTTTTAAAAGGAACCGCTTGGGAGAAGTGGTGTCTTTTCTGATGGAACCTGCAGAATGTTTTATGTTGTTTGTAAGTTTGTTAAATGTTGTTTGTCAGACAGGAACATTTTTTCACAGCCCCACGCCTTTTCGGCCGAAACCTCTGAGGACTTGCCGACAGAGACTTGCTACTGTCCCAGACGCCAGTTCAGCGGAACTTGTCTGTCGACAGGTCCCACACGCCCGTTCATAACTGCCCTTCTGGTTCGAGGGAAAGAACCACTACGGCAGCCCCACCACAATGACTACATTTCTTGCCCGTTCTTGTCGGTTGCTCAGGCAGTGGAGAAACGGCTTGGGACCCGCCCTGCCTGGGAAGCTCCCTCTAGTCAACTACGCTCGGGTAGGGGAGACGCGGCATTGGTAGCCGTCCTACCCAGGGACTCCATCCATCTCTTACCCGTCGCGGCCCATACTCACCTCATTTTGGCAATTTTAGTTCAAAAAGTTTTGGTTTGTTTCAGGTAACCCTTAGGTTGCCTACCACATGCTATTTACATCCTGAAACATTTGGATGGTAAATTGCGCAGTCTGCGAGACGGCTCGCACTGGTTCATTATTGGAAAGTGTGTCTTGTCCTAAAATTCGATTTTTGAAAAAAAATGAGGGAGTCACACATAGTGACCAATTAGAAAGGGAGTAATTGGCACTAACGGACAGACAGACTATGGTACGAGATGTTAAACCAAGATAGTTACAGACACTATGCTTGTTTCTTCAGAAAACTCCAGAAGCTCCAGGACCGGAGAAGAGAAGAAAAAAAAGAAAAGAGCCATGAGGACTTCCTTCACGTGGGTCATCACCATAATAATGGACATTTGGTTGCGAGTGAACGCGAACCCCATGACTTCAAGCCCCCCCCCCAGCCGTTAATGTTTCACTTCCCCACAGTACCCAGAGCCCAGTCACCAGCGACACCACACCATCTTGGTGTGCCTGGTTTATAACCTGGTACTCTCTGTCATATGTAATAGAAACCTTACTATAGTATTGGCGATACTCTGCTGCATCGTGCAGATTATGCGTCTAAGAAAATGGAGAAGGAGAGCCTATCCCGCTCGAACCACAGTACATAGGATCAGATCCCCTATTTTCGGATACGACCAGACCCCCGACCCCCGCGATCTATAATAAAGAGCTTGCGGTTTTATTGTAAATAAAGAAATGTTCATGAGCAATTGTACGATCCTGAGCTTGACTGCCAAGCCAGGAAAACTGTGTATAGACTGCTATGATTTTGTGGTATGGTTGAGGAAGTTAGGATAATTAAATGTTTAAGTGAGTGTAGTGTATTAAGAATAGTTAGAGGTTCCTAGTTTATTGGTTTGTAATGCATGTCCCTGTTTGACATAGCGCCCCTTAGAACTGTCAGTAAAAAGTTTTTTGCATAGTTATGGTCAGTGTAGAGGCCATAAAAGAAGTGCCCCCCCAGTCAGGGAATGGAAAGCTACAAAGTTATGTGATCCTTCACGCTTCGCGTTAGGATCACAAGGAGGGAATGTAGCCACTTAAAATGGCCAACTCCCGATTCAAAATGGCGAACGGCAAAGGCTGATGGGAAAGTCAGCCAACAAGACAAAAACCAGCAGCTGCAGGTTGGCTGTGTATTTACCTCTGGAAAGGCCAGACAATATCGATACCAGCAACCATCAGCATAACAAAACACCAGCCATCTGCATAATAATGAGCAATCCCCGGGAACGATAAGCAACATTGTCAGCATATATATATAGTAGCCCCTATACTTAGAGATATGTCAATGAGAGAAGAGGAAAGCAGAAGTGGTTATAAGGGTGCAAGGAGGTGCACATTGTTTGCGTTGTGATGGAGAAGAACAGGACCCTCTTAGGGTAGTCCCATTGATGAAGATCACAGAAGAGATTTGGTTGATGACTATTGCCTGGGACATGGCCAGTTAGTTGAGTGCTTTTGTTTTGATTGCTATTTACAGCCGGCATGATGGTCGACGAGAAACAATTGTATTTCAAAAGACAAACAGAATTGTGCGTGTAACATCATCACTAGCAACATCCTGGGGGTACCACTGACCTGAAACTGAACTGGACAAGCCATATGAGCACTGTGGCAACAAGATCAGGTCAGTGGCGAGGAATCCTATGGTGGGTATCTCACCTCCTGGCTCTCCAAAACCCGTCCACCATCTACAAGGCACAAGTCAGGAGTGTGATGGAATACTTCCACTTGCCTGGATAAGTGCAGCTCCAACAACATTCAAGAAGCTCAACACCATCCAGGACAAAGCAGCCGCTTAATTGGTGCTCCTTTCACAAGCATTCACTCCCTTCACCAACGACGAACAGTGGCAGCAGTGTGTTTCTTCTACAAGATGCACCGCAACAACTCACCAAGGCTCCTTAGGAAGCACCTTCCAAACCCATGACCACCACCATTTAGAAAAACAAGGGCAGCAGATACCTGGGAAAAAGACCACCTGGAGGTTCCCCTCAAAGTCACTCACCATCCTGACTTGCAAATATATCACCGTTCCTTCATTGTCGCTGGGTCAAAATCGTGGAACTCCTTCCAAACAGCAGTGTGGATTACCTACATCCAAGGGACTGCAGCAGGTCAAGAAGGCAACTCACCACCACATTCTAAAGGACAACTAGTGATGGAAATAAATGCCAGCAACACGCACATCTTGTAAATGAACAAAAAAAAACATATTTTGGGCCACATAGTGTTATCAGTGATGTCTTGGAAGTGGGGAATCCTATCAATAAAAAATTAAACTGGCCTTTCAATCTGTTGCCAGTCACCCATAGAGAAAATTATGAAATTGTTTGTCCCGTGTGCAAGGTATCAGTCAGTTGCCTAATACACCTGCAAACTACTGACTCACTGATGCACTCTGTGGCAGCTTAGAATGGGTGGGGAACAAAAACGTTTGGGTGCGACTCGAACAGCCATTATGGTGTAGTTTGACTGGAAATCAGAGTCTGAGTTGACAGAACTTTGTCATGTCTCCCAAGTGAGGTTTGCAGAGATAATTATGACTCAGTCATGCCAGATACATATATCTTAGTTTGTAGGTACAAACTTGTGGTTATGGACAGGTGAGAGCAGTCCTCTTCTGGGACGGGGTAATCCCACCCATTATCTATTGAAAACTTTTTTGTCGAGAAAGTAGATGAAGATTTGAGGAGATCAATTTTTGTTTACCTGATTGTTTACCTTCCTCCATAACACTCGTTTTGTGTTGGTATCAAAAGTGAAAGAGTTGGAAAATCTTTCCTGATGATGGGGTATCATGATGTTGGCATTCTCATGCAGGTACTCAGTGTGTGGACTTCCTAGGGTTATGGGATATAGGTGGTGATTTAACAGAAACATTTCTAAGTGTCATTTTGGGCGCAATTGGCGCCATTCTTCCCGACAACTGCGTTGTCAGGATTGCGGCCCCTATTTAACAGAACGTAGTGCCAGAAATGAGCCCCCACGAGCTTCTCACCATTACTGGCTGTCTGGCCATCGGATTTGCCAGACTTGCTCCTCAGCGTTTTGCCGCTAATAGTGGGGAGCTTCTTTTAAATGCTCCTTCACCACTCACTTCAGTCAACACACAAGCATGGCAGTGCGCAGACCTGCTCCTCGCTTTGGGGATGCCGACCTGACCAGGTTTCCCAATGCTGTGTATGTGGGACATCCTGTTCCCCCGAGGGGGTCAGAGGACGAGCAGCAGGGTCACCAATACTGCCTGCGATGTAGTGGATATGGGGTAGGCTTTTTAGGACAGAGATGAGGGGACATTTCTTCACCCAGAGAGTAGTGAGCCTGTGGAATTCGTTACCACAGGAAGTAGTTGAGAGCAAAATATTGTGGGCGGTATTCTCCATAGCCCAACGCCGAAATCGGGAACGGCGATTGGGCAGAGAATGGCTCCCGGCGCCGGAATCGGGGCAGGCGGCAGTTTGACGCTGCAGCTGCGCATTCGCCTACACCCCCTACACATGCACCAGTTGTGCCTGAAAAGATGGCAGCGCCCATGCTGGCGATGCTCTGCCCCCTCCAAATCAGCGTCATTGGGATGCGCGCTGTATACAGTCGCAATCCCGTTGTTGTGTGCTTAGCCGACAGTGGTCTCCAGTTCTTCCGAAACCCTCACTCCTAAGACTGATGCATCCCAAGGGCAGCGGGCAATACAGGATGACACGGCGATGCCAGTGACACTGGTAAGGCAGCCAGGGCCATTCGGCTCCAGGCACTCCAGAGGACATCCGTCAAGGGCATCAAAGGCCAGATGGTGCAAAAAGCAGCAGGCTGCCTCCACTTCTGATGTGCATCCTGAGGATACACCTAGACGTAGCAGTAGACCACATAAGATCAAGAAGATTGAGGATCACTGAGTGTACACTGGGGGCGGCGGTCACTATCTGTAGCTCGGGAGAATGGAAATGTCCAATATTAAAACATGTTACACCTGATACATGTGAAGCTTCTATCACAATAATCTTTACAGTGGGCCTGCCTGCAGCTCCACCCACCCACTTGCACAGAGGTCCAATAAAACACCCCCGATGCAGACTCCGTTCAGAGAATGAGTGCGAGCACACTGTCAGCAGAAAGGCAGGAGTCAGACTTTGGCATAAACTAAGGAGAACCTGAGCTTATCTCACAGCACGTGATCATCACTCTTATGCCTTGTATAGTGACACTCTTGACAGTGCCGACATAGGCCCATCACCCTGGGGTGATGATACAGAGACCCTTGGGATTTGGTGGTGGGAGGGAGGGTTGGGGAATGGGCGTGGGGGTGGAGGAAAGAGGGGAATGGGGGGAAGGAGAGGATTTGTGTGGGAAGAAAGGGAATGGGGGTTTAGGAGGGTGGTGAGTGGACGGGCAAGGCCTCATCCTATGAGAGGCAGGTGAGAGCCTCACTGGTCCAAGGGCATGCCGAACTCTTGCAGCTGCCTGCCCTCCACCCTCGGGCTCCTCTTGTGGCTCCTCTATGGGCTCCTCCACAATCCTCTGCTGGCGCCTCCTCCTCCTCAGACGGGGCTTCATTCCCCTTGTCCTCCTTCCATTCCGGGACCCTCAAATCCAACAAGTCTCGCCCACACTTATGTGTCTTGCCTTCTCTCAGAGTTCCATCCATTAGCCAGTTGCGTTGGAAAACCTTGTTCTGCACAGTCAACCCCTGCCACATTAGGAGCCCCTAGACCCCAGATGGAAACATTAGGGAGACCATGCTCAGGTGCCCTCCCCTGATCCACACACTCACCCATTGGTGGCGAGGATATCCCCAGTGCTGAAGCCCAGCTTTTGAGTGCTTGATTGTTGGCTGCTGCCTCTATGGCACTGGCGATTCGAGAGTTCAGGCAATTGTTCAGGCTTAAAAGTTTGGTTGAAATGCGGTGCAATAATCATCGTCTGAGACAGCAGGTGTACCCATGAGAAGCCACTTGGGAATATTCTGTTTATTAAACAGTCAACAGTAACAAAGATTTGAAAATCAACGACGTAACATTCCACACATCACGCTCACCATTAAACAAGGAAACGTCACCGTTCCATATTGGTATAAATACAAAGTTACATCAACTAATTTTCACAAAAAAAACCAAACACACAGGGCAGGATACTCTGTGCCAACGGCAAAATCGTAGTGTGCGATTGACCCGAGAATAGCTCCCGAAGCTGAAATCGCGGCAGGTGGCGGTTTGACGGCGAATCGCGATGCTCCGACTCCCCGAAAACATCGTAAATGTGACGCATGCCGCGCGTAGTTGAAACACCTTTCGTATTTCATTAGGGGCCCACCCATGATCCTCCATCTCTGATGGGCCGAGTTCCTGACAGCGTGGTCTATGTGTGTTCTCACAAATCGTGAACCAGGTGTGGCGGCTGCTGAGAGAGGGTGTACGGACAGTTTTCAGCACCGCCATACCGTGCCAACAGCAGTGCTGCTGGCCGGGGGGGGTGGGGGCTTCTGCCAGGGCTTGGTGGATTAGTGGGGGGTGGCCAGGAGGTAGGCTTTGGAATAGGGGTGGATGGTACACAACACTACTACCTCAGGTGTCAAGGCATGCGCATGCCGTTGACAGCCCGTGCTAAATCTGGTGCCCTGGGTCGTATAGGTGACCACCCCTCACCTCGCCCTCCCCCGGGGCACTCCCTGGGAGCCCTCTGGCCCCAGCCGACCCGTCAGCTGTATGGGCGTTTCAGCACAACCTGCCCCAGATTTTTGGCCCCGATCAGTGTATGTGTGTGTGTGGAGCGGTGTATTGTTTAAGCGCGGCTGCATCTTGTCAGCCCTGCCAATGTCCATCGCGGACCAGGCGATTCTTGCACCGTTTTTCGTAGGTTTCAATGGCGTTCCACACGGCGCCGTTGCCAGCCCCTACCGGTAGCAGAATCGGTGCAGGTGTGGCGCCGATTTTTCTGATGTGAAAGTCCACAGATTCTCTGTTGGAGTCAGCACTTAAGACTCAGAAATGGAGAATCCGGTCCATGGTATCACCCCTCGCAGGTTCCTCAACAGAAAAGGAGGATAAGCCTAAGAATATGTTATATCCAGAACTTTATTGTAGAAATTATCTGTCCATCAATGTGTTCCTTGTTCCACATTTCAGTGCCAGTCTGTGTCCAATAGCCGTAGCCATGCAGGTCCTCCCACACGGCCCAATCTCACCGGAGCCAAATTCTGGCATCCACATATTCCACTGGCACTCAAGGTGCAGTTGAATATCCTTGACTTCCAGTGTTTAATCCATGGTGACGAGCTAGTTACTTACAACACCAGCAACAAAAGCATCAGCAATCTGCAAAAGCATTTCTTCAACAGCGTCATCGGGAGGCCCATTTGGATCAATGTCGTGCACCAGCCCCGCAGCGTCTTCTTGCTTCAAGCCAAATAGCCTTCCGGACTCATACGTCTCCCTGAGTGAAGTTCTCTCACAACTAACAAGGCCAATTCCTTATTAGCAGCAGCCTTCAGCTGTGAAGCTTGAGACTGTTCACAATCAAAAGGGAGTTAAAGTGGCCTTCAGGATACAACAAAGAATAGCGCTCTGTCCTGGAAGATTTTGCGTCCCCCCCTGCTCCCCAGCACTAGGGCAGCAGCTCCAGTGCCCATGAGCTGTGTGTCGGAAAATGGAAATGGCTACTCACCGCCTTAGTTTTCCTCAACAGCCATTGCGCCAGCTTCAATTTTTAAAAAGGAGCACTAAATGGTGCCCGCATGATTTCTAGCTGGGGAGTCGGTTAATTCCCGGGAGGCTTTACATTCGACTTCAACCTCGCAATTGAAATGGAAATGAGTGCAATTTGGGACTAACGATATCCTCGCCATATTTGGGCGTGATCCAGAATTCGGCATTGTGAGCGGGACGGTTAGATAGCAAACTGTTATTTAACCAGCGTGCTGAGTTACAAGCCTAGTGCAATGCGGTGGTTAAATCCCGCCCACAGTTATTAACACCACGTGTTGAAGATGCTAATGAGGAAACCTTTTCGCAACTTTGATTCGTCTGCTGATTCATCAATCTATGGTATCATTTTGGGTTCTCCAGGTAGGGTGGCACATTTGGCACTGATGAAGCTAACTTTAAAAGGGAAATTAGTAATTAAAGGGTTACTACATTTGCTAAAGGAGGTAACTTAGATAATGCAGAGCGATGGCAAAGAAAATTTAAAATAGACAATTGTGAAGGGATTGTCAGGTGGATGTACCTTTAAGAAATAGGTGTTTATCAAATAGCTGCAGTGATATCTGTGTGTGGGTGGAGCTGGGCTGTCTGTCTTTTTACTTTCCTATTGAGCTGAAAATCTGCTTTGTGGCTCTGTTGTTGGTTTTGTTTTCAGTTGGAGAGCTGCATTCAAACAAGAAGCTGTATATCTCTCTCTAAAGAATGTCTCCAGATCACTTGATGATTTCAAAGTAATACCTGTTTCTGTAGAGAATTTAAACCTGCTGTCTTTGTTAAAAAAGGGTTTGAAATGAAATAAAATGAAAATCGCTTATTGTCACAAGTCGGCTTCAAACAAAGTTACTGTGAAAAGCCCCTAGTCGCCACATTCCAGCGCCTGTACAGGGAGGCTGTTACTGGAATTGAACCCGCGCTGCTTTGGTCTGCTTTAAAAGTCAGCAATTTAGCCTTGTGCTAAACCAGCCTCTGGGGTTTAACTTATGGATGTTGCTAGGAAAGGTATTAAGGGTTACCTATAGAATATTGTATCTGTGGGGTTACGTGTGTTGGTGGTTGTTAAGATGTTTACTGTGTGTTTATAAAATGTTAACTGGGTTCATAGAATAAACGTTTTTGTTTAAAAATATTTTTAATTCTCTGCTGCATCACACCTGTAAAGTGGGCCCTTGTGCTCCCCATAACCAAAATCTATTAAAAGTTGTGGGTCAGGTGAACTTCATAATATACTTTGGTGTTCTCTAAACTCTAGCCCATAATAAATTAGGGGCTCGTGGGGTAAAAGTCTATATTTTGTGATTGGGTTGGCTTAGTGAACTTAAAGACAGTGAGGGATGAGCATATTTGTGTTTGCTTTTCAGGTGTGGTATTCCAGATTAAGTAGGGAGTGTGTTGTGGACAATGGTTCTTTCAGAGGCTCAGATGTTTTTGGGGGTGGAGAAGGTCACACGCAGTACCTTACGAACAGAGACTAAAAAAGGCTTTTAGATTTGGCAAAAACATTGCAGTTAGCGTTACCTGACAGCACACAAAAAGAGGGACTTACGGCGGTAGCTGAGCATTTAAAATTTCCTGAGATACAGTCTGACTCAGGACTTGAATACGAAATGAGGGAAAAAGAAAGAATAGCCCTAGCAGAACAACAAGAAAGAGAAAGGGAGATACAGATCAGGGAAAAAGAAAAAGAGACAGAGGAAAAAGAGAGGAAAGGGAAAAAGAGAGAGAGGAAAAAGAAAACGAGAGAGAGGAAAGGGAAAAAGAGAGTAAGTTTGAACTTTAGAAAATGGCCATGAAACATGACAGTCAGTTAAATTTGGCGGAGGTAAAGGGAAACGTACAGTTTGAGGATAGTGAAGAGGATAAAGAGAAAGAGCGTCATGGTCGAAGGCTTGGTGGGGATCTATTTAAATATGTCTAAGCATTGCCAAGGTTTGATGAGAAGGAGGTAGAAGCCTTTTTCATTTCATTTGAGAAGGTGGCTAAACAAATGAAATGGCCACAGGACATGTGGGTATTACTGATTCAACCAAAGCTGGTAGGTACGGCTAGTGAAGTGTTTGCATCACTATCAGAGGAGATATCTGGGACGTATGAGGTGAAAAAATTGATCTTAGGTGCATATGAACTAATAGCCTACAGAGGTTTAGAAATTTAAGGAAAGAACCTGGTCAAACATACATGGAGTAATTTTAATAAGTGGACAAGGGCTTTGAAAATTGACAAAACGTATGAAGCTCTCAGAGAAATTATACTTTTGGAGGAGTTTAAAAATTCAATTCCTGATGCAGTGAGAACTCATGTGGAAGAGCAGAGGGTTAAAACTGCGAGATTAGCAGCCGAAATGACAGATGATTATGAATTAGTTCATAAATCAAAGCTTGGTTTCCAACATCAGTTTCAGCCTGTGAGGGATAGAAACTGGGGAAAAGAGAAATACCTAAGTGGTAGAGGTAAAGGAGATCTGATGGGAGATAATGAGAGTGTACCTCAGATTAAAAAAGAAATCCAGGAGAGTGGCAGAGAAATGAAAAGTTTCAAATGTTTTCATTGTCATAAACTTTGCCATGTAAAGTCACAGTGTTGGTGGTTGAAGAAAAGCACTGGGAAGGCTGATGTGATAAAACAGGATAAGTCAGTGCGGTTTGTTAAAGTGGTAAAGGAAAGTCCAAGTGAAGTGAAGGAGGTGCAAAAAATTGTACAGTCTGATCAAGAGGTGATTGCTAAGAAGGTGCCAGACGTCTTTAAATAATTTACTTGTGTGGGTAAAGTTTACTCATGTATACCAGGAGTAGGTAAAGAAGTCACAATTTTAAGAGATACGGGAGCTAGTCAATCTTTGATGCTAAGAGATGAGGAGTTATGTAGTTTGGGAGGAATATTGCCAGAAAAGGTAGTAATATGTGGAATTCAGGGGGAGAAGAGTAGTGTTCCATTATATAAGGTAAGGTTGGAAAATCCAGTGAAGAGTGGTGAAGTGGTAGTAGGAGTAATAGAGAATCTATCTTATCCAGGAATACAGTTTATCTTGGGTAATGATACAGCTGGATCGCAGGTGGGAGTGATGCCTACTGTGGTTGATAGGTCAGTGGAAAATCAGACATTGACAAGTGTTGAAGGAAGAATATCCTGGGATTTTTCCGGATTGTGTAATAAAAAGGTTGCAAAGTCAAGAGGAGAAATCAAAGAGTGAAGATAAAGTTGAAGTGCAATTATCAGAAATGATTTTTGATCAGATGGTTGGACAAGAACAAGAACAGGTGAAGGATGAGGTGGATATTTTTAGTTCAGGAAAATTGGCGGAGTTACAACAGAAAGATATAGAAATAAAATGAATGTACCAGAAAGCATACACGGAAGAGGAATCTGAATGTATACCAGAATGTTATTACCGTAAAAGTGATGTCTTGATGAGAAAATGGAGACCTCTACATATGCATGCGGATGAAAAGTGGGCGGAAGTTCATCAAGTGGTATTGCCGGTAGGGTATAGAAAGGAGGTGTTGCGAGTTGCACATGAGGTACCAGTGGGAGGTCATTTGGGAGTAAGGAAAACTCAAGCTAAAATACAAAAACATTTTTATTGGCCTGGCCTACATAAAGATGTAGTTAAATTTTGTCGATCGTGTCAAATTGTCAGGTGATAGGGAAACCTCAAGCAGTGATAAAACCAGCACCCTTAATACCCATTCCAGCATTTGAGGAACCTTTTACAAGGGTCTTAATTGATTGCATAGGACCGCTTCCTAAAATGAAAAGTGGCAGTCAATATCTTTTGATGATAATGGATGTGTCTGCTAGGTTTCCAGAGGCCATTCCAGTATGCAATATTACAGCTAGAAAGATTGTGGAAGAGTTACTTAAATTCTTTACTAGATATGGACTACCCACAGAAACTCAATCGGATCAAGGATCAAATTTTACCTCAAGGTTATTCAAAGAAGTTATGGATAGTTTAGGAATAAAACAATTTAAATCAACTGCGTACCATCCAGAATCACAGGGAGCTTTAGAAAGGTGACACCAGACATTAAAGACAATGTTGAGGGCTTATTGTCAAGATTATCCAGAGGATTGGGATAAAGAAATTCCATTCGTACTGTTTGCAATTAGGGATGCAGCTAATGAGTCAACCAAATTCAGTCCTTTTGAACTAATTTTTGGTCATGAGGTAAGAGCTCCACTTAAATTGATTAAGGAAAAATTGGTGAGTGAGCAGTTGGACCTTACATTATTGGATTACGTGTCAAATTTTAGGGAACGATTAAATAGAGATGGGGAATTGGCGAGACAACATTTAAAAGTTGCACAACACATGATGAAATGGGTTGCGGACAAGAAAGCAAAAGTTCGTAGTTTTGCCAGTGGAGATAAAGTTTTAGTATTGTTACCAGTGGCAGGTGAACCTTTAAAATCAAGGTTTTGTGGACCTTATCAGATTGAAAGGAAATTAAGTGAGGTGAATTATGTGGTAAAAACGCCAGATAGAAGGAAAACTCACCGAGTGTGTCATGTGAATGTGCTTAAAAGGTACTTTGAAAGAGGAGAGCAAAAGGAGGTTTTAATGATTCTAACTCAAAGTGAAGAACCAAATCCAGATGACTCTGAATTTGACATCCCTCAAATTAAATTGGAAAACGAGGATGTTCTTAAAAATTGGGATAAATTGTTGAGTTACCTTCCAGAGGAAAAACAAACTGACCTGGAAGAGTTATTTATATCACATAGGCAAGTTTGTGGAGATAAGTTGGAAAGTACTAAAATGGCTATACAGGATGTCGATGTGAGAAATGCTGTTCCAATTAAACAACATCCATACAGACTTAACCCTTTAACAGGTTAACAAAGAAATTGAGAGTATGCTTAAAAATGGCATAATTGAAGTGGGTTGCAGCCGATGGAGCTCACCCATAGTGATGGTACCGAAACTGGACGGTACCCAATGGTTGTGTGTGGACTATAGAAAGGTGAATGCAGTTACAAGAACGGACTCTTATCTTATCCCACATTTGGAGGATTACATTGAGAAGGTGGGACAATCAGCTTTTATTTCCAAACTGGATTTACTTAAAGGTTACCTTTATCCGAAAGGGTGAAGGAGATTTCAGCTTTTGTGACTCCAGATGGTAGATACCAATTCAAAGTTATGCCATTTTGCATGAAAAACGCCCCAGCCACATTTCAATGGTTAACTAACAAACTTGTTTCAGGATTATCCAATTGTGCGGTATACATCGACAATCTGGTCATTTTCAGTCAGACATGGAAAGAACATTTAAAGCATCTGATGGAGTTCTTCGATCGACTTGAAAATGAAATGAATGAATTACGGGCAGCACCGTAGCATAGTGGTTAGCACAATTGCTTCACAGCTCGAGGGTCCCAGGTTTGATTCCCGGCTTGAGTCACTGTCTGTGCGGAATCTGCACGTTCTCCCGGTGTGTGCGTGGGTTTCCTCCGGGTGCTCCGGTTTCCACCCACAGTCCAAAGATGTGCAGGATAGGTGGATTGGCCATGCTAAATTGCCCTTAGTGTCCAAAATTGCTCTTAGTGTTGGGTGGGGATACTGGGTTATGGGGATAGGGTGGAGGTGGGCTTGGGTAGGGATAGATGCAGAGTCGATGGACCGAATGGCATCCTTCTGCACTGTAAATTCTATGATTCTATGACTTCAGGAGGCGGGTTTGGTGGCAAACCAAGCCGAAAGTGATTTTGGAAAAGCTCAAGTCACTTTCCTTGGCCATACAATCGGACAGGGCCGAATGGTCCCACGGGATGTGAAAACAAAAGTTATTGGGGAGTTTCCAATACCCTTGACACGAAGGGAAATAATGCGGTTTCTTGGTATAAGTGGATTTTACCGGAAATTTGTGCCGAACTTTAGCAGTGTGGTTGCTCCACTGCCGGACTTGCTAAAGAAGAATAGCAAATTTAAGTGGACAGCGGAGTGTCAACAGGCATTTGACTACCTCTGTTAACCATTGCTCCTGCGTTGGAGAAATGTTGAGGCTTAGAGAAATGGATGGATCATGCAGAGACCTTCTTGTCCAAAGTGACTGTCAATCAAGAGCGATTCAAGTTGGAGGAAGAAAAACTAAAATGGACTATATTATTATAAATGTTTGCGTGATGTTTTGTAAAAAAAAAGTATACTCACTGTCAATATTTCTCAAAGGAAAGCAAAAAGGTGAAAAATGAAACTATTTTAAAGTTGATGGTTTATCTTTTTTTCCTGGGGGAAGGTGTCAGGTGGAGGTAACTTTAAGAAATGGGTGTTTATCAAATAGCTGCAGTGATGTCAGTGTGTGGGTGGAGCTGGGCTGTCTGTCTGTCTTTTTACTTTCGTTTTGAGCTGAAAAGCTGCTTTGTGGCTCTGTTTTTGGTTTTGTTTTCAGTTGGAGAGCTGCATTCAAACAAGAAGCTGTGTGTCTCGCTCTCTCTCTAAAGAATGTCTCCAGATCACTTGATGATTTCAAAGTAATACCTGTTTCTGTAGAGAATCTAAACCTGCTGTCTCTGTTAAAAAAGGGTTTAAATAATGGATGTTGGTAGGAAATGTATTAAGGGTTACCTATAGAGTATTGTATCTGTGGAGTCACATGTGTCGGTGGTTGATAAGATGTTTACTGTGTGTTTATAAAATGTTAACTGGTTTATAAAATAAACAATGTTTTTGTATAAAAATACTTTTTGTTCTCTGTTGCATCACACCGGTAAAGTGGGCCTTTGTGCTCCCCATAACCAAAATCTCTTAAATGTTGTGGGTCAGGTGAACTCCATAATATACTTTGGTATTCTCTAAACTCTGGCCCATAATAGGATGCACATAGGAAGGAAAAACAAACAAAGAATGCACTCCATGCATGGTACCTAGGATGAAGACCATAAGATATAGGAGCAGAATTAATCAGTCTGCTCTACCATTCGATCTGTATTCTGTTTTCAGGACCTCATCCCTTTTTTTACCTTTGTCGTTGATACCGATGTGTACCAGGACCATTGGCTCTTCAACTTCCCTCTGGACCCTCTGGGTGGTGGGGGGGTCCTTTGGTTAGTTGGTCCCGGGAGGTCTCCTGAATAAGGGGATCCCTGTGGTAGGGCTCCCTATTGAGGGAGTCTCTTGGGGGGTTCTCCTATCTTTGAGGTCTCGATGGTCGGGGCGGGGGTCTGGTAGAGGAGGGGTAGACAGGTAGTGCATTGTGCGGGAGCAGTCGCCCTCGGGTGGACTTTGGGGGTAACTCTCTTAAGGGACTAAGTGCAGCCTTGGCGTGGCATTCCTCACCGAGGCCCTGAAATGAAGCAGAGTTCCATATTAATAACTGGGCCGTTCTTGGGGCTGTCAGTGCGGGGAAACACCGGGCTAAATGCGCTAAACATGGGACTCTGTTTGATTTCCCTTAAACCGTGCCCATAGCGTAGTGAAGGCGACAACCATGGAGACATTTAAGAAAAAACAGACCGGGGGAAGGCGAATTAAATGACGTTAGTCAGCTGTAATTATCCTGTTATTTCCATTGCTTACTCCAAGTAGCATATAATGGATATTATATTGACAATTATTTATTTTAACTGTCCAAAGCAAGGGGTCAGATTCTCTGTCTCTGAGCCTAATTGTTGATGCCAACACAGATCTGTGGACATTTACGAGAGAAAACTGGCGCCGCACCTGGACCGATTCCACTACCGTTAAGGGGCTAGCACCGGCGCCACATGGAACTCAATCGATTCTAATTGGAAATAGTGTCGGATTCGCCGGTTTCACGATTGACACCCAAAGGCTAACAAGCTGCAACCGCATATAAACAATTCTCTCCCCAGACACGCCATCCCAGCCAACAAGATGGCAGCGAGGAGAGCAGCCCCGAGGTTCACAGACACCAAGCTGGAGACCCTTTTGGACGCGGTGGAGGAGAGGTGGATGACCTCGTAGCCCGGGAAGAAGGCTGCCAGCTGCCGCCATTCGTCGTGCCGAGACACAGGTGGCAGAGGTCGTAAGTGCCGTGGGCAACACCGTCCGCACGGGCCAGCAGTGCCAGAAAAAAACTGCACAACCTCCTTAGGGCGGCTATGTTGAGTAGGCAGCAGTGTGCCCCTGGCACTAAACCCCCCCCCTGCCCGGTCAGGCTCTGGGCAGGTTGTTACCCTGGCACTCCCGCTGACACCCAGGCACTTTGGCACTGCCAGCATGGCACCTTAACAATGCCAACCTGAGGGGGGTTGAAAGATCGAAGCAGCATTTAAAAATGCCGCCCAATCCGCGAATACGCTTCCTGCACTGGAGAGATGAGCTAGTTAGTGCAGAAAATTATGTAAATTTAGTTTTGGTGGGATGTTCCTTGTCGAGACCAAAAAATTGGCAAAGAAATGGGATGCAAATGAGGTTCACGTCACCCTTGGAGGGGCACAAGTGGAAGATCCCACTGTAAATTTAGACCAATGTGAAACCGATTTCTGGCCCCCCTGATATATTCTCCGACCATGCCCACCATCAAACATGCCAGTGGGGTCTTGTGATAATTCTGCCCCCATACTTGGATATGCAGCGCATCATTTGACATTTTCCAGATAACATAATGCTCGGATGATTTGTGAACTTTGAGGAGTATAGCGATAGACCTCAAGAGGGCATGGAGCTCCTGATGGAATGGGCAAACATGTAACAAATGAAAGTTATGATAAAATTGAAATGGATCAGTTTAGTACGAACAATTAGAACAGGTAATATAAAGTAAAGAATGAAATTCTAAGGGGATGAAGGGGCAAAAAGACCAGAGATTTATGTGCACAAAATAATGAAGGTGGCACGAAATGTTGATAAAGCGGTGAAAAATGTATACAGCATTAGGAATTTATAAATCAAGACACAAGAGTACAAGAGCAAGGGAGCTATGGTGAACATTTAGAAAACTCTGGTTTGGCCTCAACTGAGTATTGCGTTCAATTCTTGGCTCTGCACTTCAGAAAGGACGTTAAGGTTTTAGAAAAGGTGCAATAAGGATTTATGAGAATGATTCCAGCCATGAGGGACTTCAGGTACATGGAAAGATTGGAAATGTTGGGATTGTTCCCCTTCGGGAAGGGAGGGGTTTGATAGAAGTGTTTAAAATCACTATTCTGTCTGTTCCACCTGCCAGAATAGATAGAGAGAAACTAGCTAGAACCTTGTGCTCTTGCAACTGGGGAGCTTGGAGGTGGGAAGGTAGTTTACTTAGGTGGGATGGCGGTGTACCAGAAACCCCGCTGCC
Source organism: Scyliorhinus torazame (assembly GCF_047496885.1). Lineage (NCBI taxonomy): Eukaryota > Metazoa > Chordata > Chondrichthyes > Carcharhiniformes > Scyliorhinidae > Scyliorhinus > Scyliorhinus torazame. The sequence goes on along the minus strand of NC_092711.1, from coordinate 300,481,867 downwards.
TTCCTGCCTCTGCCAGAATTAAATTCTGGGTGAGAAGATCCATGGTTGACCTTCCGGAAGTCAACAGAGGTCCCTAAATAGCTGGTTAATTACAACTTAATGGCCCATCCTGCTGGGATTAACCTGTCCGCAGGCGGGCCTGTTACCATGTGGTGTGCACAATAGATAAAACTGTGCAACCAAATGAGCTCCTTGATCAAAAACTCTCTGTACCTGACAGACGGACAGGACATCAAGAAGGTCGGGCCTGTTGAGAGCCACCCCTTGTCCTTTCTGCCGAACCAATGCACCCCTCTTCCCATGACCCACACCGTATAAATCTACACCATCCCCTCTCACACACATACTTTAACTTCCTACGTCCTGAGTCGCTCTGAAAACTGCTTGATTGGCATTTGTTTCGACAGGCCTTTCCGAAAAGAGGCGCCTCTTTGGCTGGCTCTTCAGGTGGCAGGGAAGACCCTAATTCCTCAACAAGATTCCACCCACTATTCCTATTGGAGGAAATGATGTGGAGATGCCGGCGTTGAACTGGGGTGAGCACAGTAAGAAGTTTTACAACACCAGGTTAAAGTCCAACAGGTTTGTTTCGATGTCACTAGCTTTCGGAGTGCTGCTCATTCCTCAGGTGAATGAAGAGGTAGGTTCCAGAAACATATATGTAGACAGATTCAAAGATGCCAGACAATGCTTGGAATGCGAGCATTAGCAGGTGTTTAACTCTTTACAGATCCAGAGATGGGGTAACCCCAGGTTAAAGAGGTGTGAATTGTGTCAAGCCAGGACAGTTGGTAGGATTTCGCAGGCCAGATGGTGGGGGATGAATGTAATGCGACATGAATCCCAGGTCCCGGTTGAGGCCGCACTCATGTGTGCGGAACTTGGCTATAAGCTTCTGCTCGGCGATTCTGCATTGTCGCGCGTCCTGAAGGCTGCCTTGGAGAACGCTTACCTGGAGATCAGAGGCTGAATGCCCTTGACTGCTGAAGTGTTCCCCGACTGGAAGTGAACATTCCTGCCTGGTGATTGTCGCACGATGACGTTCATTCGTTGTTGCAGCGTCTGCATGGTCTCGCCAATGTACCACGCTTCGGGTCATCCTTTCCTGCAGCGTATGAGGTAGACAACGTTGGCCGAGTCGCACGAGTATGTACCGCGTACCTGGTGGGTGGTGTTCTCACGTGTAATGGTGGTATCCATGTCGATGATCTGGCACGTCTTGCAGAGATTGCCATGGCAGGGTTGTGTGGTGTCGTGGTCACTGTTCTGAAGGCTGAGTAGTTTGCTGCAAACAATGGTTTGTTTGAGGTTGCGCGGTTGTTTGAAGGCAAGTAGTGGGGGTGTGGGGGCACCTCTCTCACACTCCTCAACCACCTCGTACGCCAGCTCTACAGCAGACGACGCAACCTGGAAACCAAGATAGAGGCCATATTCTCAACTTGCGCTCAGGACGCAGCAGACCAGCTGCGGAACACCGCCAAACAGATGAGACAATAATACTATGCCACCTATATGCATACTAAGAACAGGAAGCTTGAGAAACTCGGCATCACCACCAGCAGCAACCAAGCCACCCCCGGTACCACAGTAGAAAACAATACAGGGAAATCTATTGTCAACTTGTCAGACTACACCCTTCAACCAGACAAAATCAAAGTCCTCAGCAGAGGGCTCAATTTCTGCACCACCACCAAAATAGACCCCATCAGTCTCGCGGCAGACACGGAGGAATTCATCAGGCGAATGAGGCTCCGGGAATTCTTCCACAGACCCCAAGAGGCCAACTGTGAACCCAAGCAGACTATCAATGAACCAGAATAGCAGACCGAGAGATTTGCGGTGCGGCAACCGAAGAGGAAAGAGTCGAATTGGACCCCTCCGGAAGGCCACTGCCCTAGACTCGACATGTATGCTCAAGCCGTCAGGAGTCGCGTCAATGCCAGATTCATCAGTCGCATTCACAAGACAGCCCCGAACGTCACCCAAGCACAACGCAATGCCATCCGCGCTCTCAAGACCAACCGCAGCATCGTCATCAAACCAGCAAAGGAGGGGCCACTGTCATACTGCAAAGAAGTATAACGACAACTGAACAACCAAGAACACTACAGACAGTTACCCGCAGATCCGACCAAGGAACACATCCGCCAACTTAACAGACTGATCAAGACCTTGGATCCAGATCTTCAGAGCACCCTACGTGCTCTCATTCCACGTACTCCCCGCATTGGAGATCTCTGCTGCCTACTGAAAATACAAAAGGCCAACACACCAGGCCCTCCTATCGTTTCAGGCAATGGGACGCTGTATGAGAACCTCTCTGGCTACATCGAGGGCATCTTGAAACCCATCGTACAAGGTACGCCCAGCTTCTGTCGCGACACGACGGACTTCCTACAGAAACTCAGCACCCATGGACCAGTTGAACTAGGAACATTCCTCGTCACAATGGACGTCTCGGCACTCTATACCAGCATTCCCCATGACGACGGCATTGTTGCAACAGCCTCAGTACTCAACACCGACAACTGCCAATCTCCAGACGAAATTCTGCAATTCATCCGCTTCATTCTAGATCACAACGTCTTCACCTTCGACAACAAGTTCTTCATCCAGACACACGGAACAGCCATGGGGACCAAATTCGCACCCCAATACGCCAACATCTTCATGCACAAGTTTGAACAAGATCTACTCACCGCACAGGACCTTCAACCGACGTTATACACCAGATACATCGATGACATTTTTTTCCTTTGGACCCACGGCGAAGAATCACTGAAACGACCACACGATGACATCAATAAGTTCCATCCAACCATCAGACTCACCATGGACTACTCTCCAAAATCAGTTGCATTCTTGGACACACTCGTCTCCATCAAGGACGGTCACCTCAGCACTTCGCTTTACCGCAAACCCACGGATAACCTCACGGTGCTCCACTTCTCCAGCTTCCACCCTAAACACATTAAAGAAGCCATCCCCTATGGACAAGCTCTCTGTATACACAGGATCTGCTCAGACGAGCAGGAGCGTAACAGACATCTACAGACGTTGAAAGATGCCCTCATACGAATGGGATATGGCGCTTGACTCATCGATTGACAGTTCCAACACGTCACAGCAAAAAACCGCACCGACCTCCTCAGAAGACAAACATGGGACACAACCGACAGAATACCCTTCGTCGTCCAGTACTTTCCCGGAGCGGAGAAACTACAACATCTTCTTCAAATCCCCCATCTATTCTCCCCGGGACAAACCTGTGATTATTTCTTATCGGGGACCGCACCGAGGCTCCCGTCCTTCCCCTATGTCGTCTCCACTGCCCCCAAATTTTTAGTGTTGCCACCACCACTGGACTTGTGGTGTATTTCTTCGGGGAGAACAGCAACGGCGCCGTCACCATTGCTTGTAGGCTGGTTTCTTTGCAGGACGCCATCTCCAGTCTCTTCCACGCCGCTCCCTCCCCTTCTCCCATCCACTTACACACCATTGAGATATTGGCGGCCCAGTAGTATTCACTTAGGCTCGGTAGTGCCAGCCCCCCCCCCCTATCCCTGCTACGCTGCAACCCCCTCCTCACTCTCGGGGTCTTCCCGGCCCACACAAAACTCATGACACTTTTCTCAATTCTCTTGAAAAAAGCCTTCGTGACCATCACCGGAAGGCACTGAAACACAAAAAGGAATCTCGGGAGGACTACCATTTTGACCGCCTGCACCCTACCCACCAGTGACAGGGGCACCATGTCCCATCTCTTAAAATCCTCCTCCATCTGTTCCACCAATCTTGTTAAATTAAGCCTATGTAAGGTTCCCCAACTCCTGGCTATCTGAATCCCTAAGTACCGGAAATCTCTTGTCACCTTCCTCAGCGGTAAGTCATCTATTCCCCTGCTCTGCTCCCCCGGATGCACCACAAACAACTCACTCTTCCCCATATTCAATTTGTACCCCGAAAATTCCCCAAACTCCCTAAGTGTCTGCATTATCTCAGGAATCCGCTCCACTGGGTCCGCAACATACAGCAATAAATCATCTGCATACAAAGATACCCAGTGTTCTTCTCCTCTGCTGAGTACTTCCCTCCACTTCCTGGAGCCCCTCAGTGCTATGGCCAGGGGCTCAAACGCCAATGCAAACATGAAGACGGAAGTAGTCAGACCTCTGTCTGTTCGTGATCACGCTCGCCACCGGGGCCCTATACAGCAGCTGTTCCCATCCGATATACCCTTCCCCAAAACCAAATCTCCTCAGCACCTCCCACAGATAATCCCACTCCACTCTGTCAAATGCTTTCTCGGCGTCCATCGCCACCACTATCTCCGCCTCCCCCTCTGGTGGGGGCATCATCATTACCCCTAGCAACCTCCGTATGTTCGTGTTCAGCTGGCTCCCCTTAACGAACCCAGTTTGATCCTCGTGGACCACCCCCGGGACACAGTCCTCTATCATCGTCGCCATCATCTTAGCCAGGAGCTTAGCATCAACATTTAAAAGGGAAATGGGCCTGTAGGATCCACACTGCAGCGGGTCTTTTTCCTTCTTCAAAAGGAGCGATATCGTTGCCTCCGACATAGTCGGGGGCAGCTGCCCCCTTTCCCTGGCCTCATTAAAGGTTCTCGTCAAAAGCGGGGCCAGTAGGTCCATATACTTCCGATAAAATTCCACCGGGAATCCGTCCGGTCCCGGGGCCTTCCCCGCCTGCATGCTCCCAATCCCTTTTACCACCTCCACCATCTCAATCTGTGCTCCCAGTCCAGCCCTCTCCTGCTCCTCCACCTTAGAGAATTCCAGCTAATCCAGGAAATGCATCATTCCCTCCTTCCCTTCCGGGGGCTGAGCCTTATATAACCTCTCATAAAATGCCTTGAACACCCCGTTCACTCTCTCCGCTCCCCGTTCCATCTTTCCCTCCTCATCTCTCACCCCACCTATCTCCCTCGCTGCTCCCCTCTTCCTCAATTGGTGGGCCAGTAGCCGACTCGCCTTCTCTCCATACTCATACTGTACACCCTGTGCCCTCCTCCACTGTGCCTCTGCCTTACCCGTGGTCAGCAGGTCAAATTCCACATGTAGCCTTTGTCTTTCCCTGTACAGTCCCTCCTCCGGTGCCTCCGCATATTGCCTGTCCACCCTCAGAAGTTCTTTCAGCAATCACTCCCTTTCTTTACCCTCTTGCTTCCCTTTATGTGCCCTTATGGATATCAGTTCCCCTCTAACCACTGCCTACAACGCCTCCCAGACCACTCCCACCTGAACCTCTCCATTGTCATTAAGCTCCAAGTACCTTTCGATGCACCCCCTCACCCTTAAACATGCCCCCTCATCTGCCAATAAGCCCATATCCATTCTCCAGAGTGGGTGCTGTTCGTTTTCCTCTCCTACCTCCAGGTTTACCCAATGTGGAACGTGGTCCGAAATGGCTCTGGCCGTATATTCCGTCCCTGTCACCTTCGGAATCAGTGCCCTTCCCAAGACAAAAAAGTCTATCCGTGAGTATACTCTATGAACATGAGAGAAAAATGAGAACTCCTTACTCCTAGGCCTACTAAATCTCCAGGGGTCTACCCCTCCCATCTGTTCCATGAAGTCCTTGAGTACCCTGGCCGCTGCTGGCCTCCTCCCGGTCCTGGACCTCGACCGGTCCAGCCCTGGATCAAGCACCTTATTGAAGTCTCCCCCCATTACCAACTTTCCCGCCTCCAGGTCCGGGATACATCCCAACATACGCATCATCCCAGTTCGGGGCATATACGTTCACCAGAACCACCGCCTCCCCTTGCAATCTGCCACTCACCATCACATATCTACCCCCACTATCCGCCACTATGGTCTTTGCCTCAAATAGTACCCGTTTCCCGACTAAGATAGCCACCCCCCTGTTCTTCGCATCTAAACCCGAATGAAACACCTGCCCCACCCATCCTTTACGTAGTCTGACCTGGTCTATCAGTTTCAGATGCGTCTCCTGCAACATAACCACATCTGCCTTTAATTTCTTTAGGTGTGCGAGTACCCGTGCCCTTTTAATCGGCCCGTTCAGCCCTCTCACGTTCCACGTGATCAGCCGGGTTGGGGGGCTCTTTACCCCCCCCCCCCTTGTCGACTAGCCATCCCCTTTTTTAACCCAGCTCCTCACCCGGTTCCCACGTACCCGTATATCCCGACGGCGCCCTCCCGCCTCGACCACCCCATCCCATAACAGCTCCCCCTTCTCCTTAGCAGCAGCAACCCAGTTAACCCCCCCTCCCCCTGATCCCCCTCTAGCGTAGTTGCACCCCCCATGTTGCTCCCAGAAGTCAGTGAACTCTGGCTGACCTCGGCTTCCCCCCTTGTCCTCGGCCCCCACTGTGCGAGGCCCACTCCTTCCTGCGTCCCTGTTCCCGCCATAATTACCATAGCGCGGGAACAAAGCCCGTGTTTCCCACTCGGCTCCGCCCCTAATGGCCGGCGCCCACAGTTCCTCATACTCCCCCCCCCCTCACCCCCCCCCAACATGGGGAAGAGAGAAAAGTTCCAGGATCGCAAAATTAACAAATTGAAAAAAAAAAACCACCCCCCCCCCCCCTTTTTTCCTCGCCCCCACATAATCACCCCACCACTTTGTCCCAAAAGTTCTTTCTCTTGCCCGACTATTCCAGCTTCTCGTCCACAATGAATGTCCACGCCTCTTCTGCCGTCTCAAAGTAGTGGTGCTTCCCTTGGTGTGTGACCCACAATCTCGCCGGTTGCAACATTCCAAACTGGATCTTCTTTTTGTGAAGCACCGCCTTAGCCCGATTAAAACTTGCCCTCCTTCTCGCCACCTCCGCAGTCCAGTCCTGGTATACGCGGATCACCGCGTTCTCCCACCTACAGCTCCAAGTTTTCTTCGCCCATCTGAGGACCGTCTCTCTGTCATTATAGCGGAGAAACCTCACCACTATAGCTCGGGGTATTTCTCCAGCCTTCGGTCTTCGCGCCAGAACTCGATAAGCTCCCTCCACCTCCAAGGGGCCCGTCGGGGCCTCCGATCCCATTAGCGAGTGAAGCATCGTGCTCACATATGTCCCAACGTCCGCCCCTTCTGCGCCTTCGGGAAGACCCAGAACTCTTAGATTCTTCCTCCTCGAGTTATTCTCCAGTACTTCCAACCTTTCCACACACCTTTTGTGCTGTGCCTCGTGCGTCTCTGTCTTCACCACCAGGCCCTGTATTTCGTCTTCATTTTCAGCAGCCTTTGCCTTCACGACCCAAAGCTCCAGCTCTTGTGTCCTCTGCTCCTCCTTTAGCCCTTCAATCGCCTGTAATATCGGGGCCAACAGCTCCTTCTTCAACTCCTTTTTCAGCTCTTCCACACAGCGCCGCATGAACTCTTGTTGGTCCGGGCCCCATAACAAGCGGCCACCTTCCGACGCCATCTTGCTTTGAGCTTCCCTTCCTTGCCGCTGCTCCAGAGGATCCTCCGCAATCCGGCCGCTATCCTCTCCCTTATCCATGCGTGTCTGGGGGGGGATTCCCTTCTGGTTTACCGCACAGTGTTTTTGGCCGTTTAAATTGCCGTTGGGGCTCCAATTAAGAGCCCAAAAGTCCGTTCCACCGGGAGCTGCCGAAACGTGCGACTTAGCTGGTCATCGCCGCACCCGGAAGTCAGCCTTCAGAACAGTGACCACAACACCACACAACCCTGCCATGGCAATCTCTGCAAGACGTGCCAGATCATCGACATGGATACCACCATTACACGTGAGAACACCACCCACCAGGTACGCGGTACATACTCGTGCGACTCGGCCAACGTTGTCTACCTCATACGCTGCAGGAAAGGATGTCCCGAAGCGTGGTACATTGGCGAGACCATGCAGACGCTGCGACAACGAATGAACGGACATCGTGCGACAATCACCAGGCAGGAATGTTCCCTTCCAGTCGGGGAACACTTCAGCAGTCAAGGGCATTCAGCCTCTGATCTCCGGGTAAGCGTTCTCCAAGGTGGCCTTCAGGACGCGCGACAACGCAGAATCGCCGAGCAGAAGCTTATAGCCAAGTTCCGCACACATGAGTGCGGCCTCAACCGGGACCTGGGATTCATGTCGCATTACATTCATCCCCCACCATCTGGCCTGCGAAATCCTACCAACTGTCCTGGCTTGACACAATTCACACCTCTTTAACCTAGGGTTACCCCATCTCTGGATCTGTAAAGATTTAATCACCTGCTAATGCTCGCATTCCAAGCATTGTCTGGCTTCTTTGAATCTGTCTATATATATGTTTCTGGAACCTACCTCTGCATTCACCTGAGGAAGGAGCAGCACTCCGAAAGCTAGTGACATCGAAACAAACCTGTTAGTCTTTAACCTAGTGTTGTAAATCTTCTTACTATTGGAGGAAAGGTCAAGAACCAGAGAATACTGATTTAAGGTTATTGGCAAAATAACTAATGGTGACATGAGGACAAACATTTATGCAGTGGGTGGTTATGATCTGGAATACCTGAGAGTGTAATATTGTCAGATATAATTAAGACTTTAAAAGGAAATTGGATAAGACCTGAAGAGAAAAAAAAATGCAGGGCTATGAGAAAAGGGCAGGGATTTGGGGCTAGCTGCTAAGCAGTAGGAAATGTTCCGCTTTTTATGACCCTAAGAAAATGCTGACAGCGAATAGTGCCAAAAACATAAAAACACCTAAAGAACATTCTGAATGCTGATTAATAGTAAATTACAGTTTAATAGGAACAGTATAACTTACTAAGGAATTATTTTAGTTCTGAAGTTTTAGAATTATTTTGCATTCAAATTAGCATTTGGATAGCACTTTCATCACATAGTGAAAGTGTATTTAATTTGACTTCTTATGAGAAAACCTTTATGCAAACAAAAGATATACGGAATGATACTTTCACGATTCTTAAAACACAAGGAATGTCTACATGGAGTACATTTTGTTCAAAGTAATATTTAGTAAGAAACAAATCACCTTTTTTAAATTAGATTTTAATTACATTCTGCTTCTTTTAATTATTTCAGTGAATTACTCTCAAGCTAACAAAAGATTAGAAAAGAAAGAAAAGGATAAAGAGTGACTTGCATTTGTAGAGTGCCTCATTACTCATAAACAATCCAAAGTGCTTTACAACAAATTGCACCTTGAAGTGTGTTCACCGGGTTATTTTAACAGGGAGAACTTTGTATAAAAAATGTGTCCATTTATTAGGTGTGGGCAATAAATGTTGGCCATCCATTGAACCAATTAAGACAAAATTAGGCAAAAAAAAGTAAACAGGACAATGATTCAGTAGTGTGGAGCCCCTTAATAAATATATCTGCTGTTATTTAGAGACTGACAGATACGTTCCACTCTAATCCTAGCACTTTTATGTTTTTTTTCTCCAGCAAACATTTCGGACTACTACCACAGGCTTTTCACATCAAATCTATTGTCAGCTTCAGGATAACTCAATAATTCCTGAAACAAACCTGAATATAAGATCCATATATAAGGGGCGCGATTCTCCGCTCCCGCGCTGGTTGGGAGAATCCCCTGGCGCGCCATTTTTCCCCGCGACGCCTGTCCGACGCCCTCCCGTGATTCACCCAAGCGGCGAGAACGGCCCCGTCGAGTTCTGCACGACGCAGGCCGGAGAATCGCCCGGGACACCCAAAATGGCGATTCTCCGCTACACCCACTATTCTCCGGCCCGGATGGGCCGAGCGGCCTGCCCAAAACGACGGCTTCTCGCCGGCGCCATCCACACCTGGTCGCTGCCAGCGGGAACAGCGCTGGGGGGGGCGGCCTGTGGGGGGGGCGAGGGGGGTTCTTTCACCGGGGTAGGACTCATAAGGGGTCTGGCCCGCGATCGGTGCCCACCGATCGGCGGGCTGGCCTCTCTAAAGGAGGACCTCCTTTCCTCCGCGCCCCGCAAGATCCATCCGACATCTTCTTGGGGGGCGGCCTCGGGGAGGACAGCAACCACGCAGGCGCCGGCCGACCCGCGCATGCGCGTGTGACGGCAGTTACGTGGCGCCGGCCGCGTCATTTAAGCGGCGCCGCCCGGCGCGTGCTGACGACGCTGCTTCCGCGACACGCCCGAGTTTCTTGCGGCCCCTATCCTAGCCCATTTTCGGGCCGTGAATCGGTCGAGATCGGGGCCGTTTCGCGCCGTTGTGAACCTCGACGGCGTTCACGACGGCGTGGGCACTTAGTCGCGGGAGCGGAGAATCGGGCCCATAGAATTATTTGGTTCATCCTGAACAGTTGATCAGTGTATTTCTTCCTCATTATTTCATACTGCTTGACCAACAGGTCCCCCAATTTAAATACTCGCGCAAAGGCAAACACAAGACAATTAGAGCATGGATTATTGATGTTCTTCTGTATTTTGAATGGCTTCCACCTCATTTTCCTAATCTGAACTGCCCAAGTTAGAAATTATGCATATGTTCTACATTATCAGAGATGAGTTATAATGTCTGGATGTACCTGGAACAATGATAAAAATCTCCTCATTTCATGTTATCATTAGTATGGGGGGAGGGAGGGGGAAGAAAAAGAGAGAGAGAGAGAGGAAGGAATCAGTCCAGCACACCATAATCTCCGGTTGCGTCATTCAAGATACCTGATGTCAAGTCATTTGAAATGGGTATCCAGGTTTGTTAAGTGGAAATAATAATTCTGTAGGTCATGGAAATGACACAATAATATAAGGTATATGGATCACAGTTATTTTGAAACTAAATTTGTCCTTTTACTATTAAGGCTCCCCTGAACCTCTGTACTAGTCTATGTTGATTATTCATTCATTGCTAATTTCCACATCAGAAATCACTATGGAAGGAGTAGTGGTCTAGGAAAGTATATCTGAGAGATGGACTGTGCCTTGATGCCGGTACCTGCATAACTGTGTCTAAGGCAGAATTGAAAATACCTTGATTTCATGCACCATGCATGTTGGTGGAGGCTTTGCCTGCTGATGAAAGCCGAAAGAGCATTATATAGGATATATAAATACAGGGACCAATGAAATGTGGCAGAATGTAACAATAGACCATGGCCGGGATTCTCTGGCGTCAACGGGCCTCTAGACCCAGTCATTCTCCCTTTCCTCGGGGGCTAGCACGGCGCCGGAGTGCTGCGCGCTGCTCCGGCGCCGAAATACGGCCCTACACTGCCGGCGCGGGTCCACGCGTGCGCGCCACGGCCACAGCCATCTTGGCACCGGCCCCCGGGCAACATGGCGGAGCTCTACAGGGGTTCGGCGCGGAGGAACATAAGCCCTCCCTGGAATGAGCGCGCCCGCCAATCGGTTGCCCCCAATCGCGGGCCAGGCCACCGTGGAGGCCCCCCTGGAGTCAGACTCCCCTGCCCCCACCAGGATGGCCCACGCAGCCAGAACGCCGAGGTCCCGCCAATAGGACCACACGCGAATGACACTGGCGTGACTTGGCGGCCACGTGGCCCAACGAGTGCGGAGAATCGCCGCGGGGATCGCTTTCAATGGCCCCCGACCAACGCCGCGGCGACTGCGCTGGTTTGATTGGTGACGATTCTCCGGTCACTGGAGAATCGGCAGCCCAGCATCGGAACGGCGTGGCGGGATTGGCGTGCCCTCTCCCCCCCCCCCCCCCCCCGGGCGATTCTCCGACCCGGCGTGGGCTTGGAGAATCCCGCCCCCTATGTCCCCTCGAGCCTGCTGCACTGTTCAATATGATTATGATCTTCAGCTTCAACTCTACTTTCCCGCCCATTCCCAATATCTCTTGATTCTCTGAGAAAACAAACATCTGTCTGTCTCAACCTCGATTATACCCTCGAGCATCCACAACATTCTCGGGTAAACAATTCCAAAGATTCACAACCCTGAGTGAAGAAAATTCTCCTCATTTCAGTCCTAAATGATCGACTCAATCTAGTGTGACCCATCTGTTTAAGAAAGATAATCCAGATTTCTATGTCTTAATTTTACATCATTTGGGAGAACAGTAAGAATCTATCATCGGGGATCACATCGGTTAGCTTTTGAAATGTTGGATTAATCAACCAACAGTCAGCACAGATTTGATAAAGGCAAATCCGGCTAAGGACAGAAGTCCAATAGGATTTCCAGAAGACACTTGATGAGATGTCTCATGAGACTTATTCCAAAAAATCCAGCTAAATGAGTGAAAATATAACAGTGGAGATACAAAATGTTTTGACAGACAGGGAACAAAGGGTACACTGCTCCTTTAAGAGAGAGGTTGCAGATGGTGTCCCCAGGAAATAGCATTATGTCCAGATATTGAAAAAAATCTCATATATGGACCTAGGCTGAATGAGTATGGAGATTTTGTTAAAACAAATAGTAGGTACTGTATAGGACATCAGGACATAGACAGATCAGTGCAATAAATAGAAATGTGGTAGATACAATTTCAAGTGTAGGATAATGCAATTGGGAGGAAAAATAAGGAATGAATTCAACTCAGTGGAAAGAATTTGAAGGGTGTGGAAGAAGAGAATCCTTACGTATTCAAATGTGTTAATTCTGGAAAGTGAAGATGCTTGTATATAATAAAACTATAGAAAACAGCCAATGGGATAGTATTTTTTTATAAATTTTGGTACAGAGGGAAAAGAAGCTACAATAAATTTCTGCAAGTGAATCAGCAATAACACAGATACAAATTTTCTTATAGAACAGATATTAAGTCCTTGAAGAGCTTACACATATTTACCAAGCTGATACCAGGGATGAGAAAAATAGTTAAGACCAGAGACTTCATATGTTGGGTATATTTCGACTGGAACTGATAAAGTAAATTGGAAATTCAATGGAGATATTTTAATTTGTAAAAGGGTTGTGACAGGGTGAATTGGGAAAAAAACTATGAAAGACCATTAGGTGAAAATATTTGCGAAAAGAGATGAAGAGAACTTTCTTTATGCAGAGGGTTACTGGAGCATGGAATGTTTTGTTGCCCTGAGCCACTGAGGCAGACACCATTATTCTGCCTTTTATGGAAAGAGTATATAAACATACTAAGTGAAGGGAAATGCAACATTATAGAGATATAGGAAGAGAGATATATTTCACTAGGAATGAGACATAGACATATGCCTTGAATCGTTTAAGGATGATTTTAATTGCTGTCGCATTCTTTAAGTTTCATTCTTTCAGGTTTCATCTTCACCACTATTCTACTCTTTAGATCTATCCAAATCATCACCGACTGCTATGCTAATGAACTGATCTAGGAAAATTGGTTGCAACTTCCATTTGCGTTTGTCTGAAGCCAGCCACTAGCTGTTCGGGCAGTAACATACAGAAGAGGAAAAGCTAGGCTGCCGAGTGTACTATTATTCTGAAAGCTCCTGCTAGTCTCCCTGTGTAATACATTTATTGCAGTTTTACAATTTCACCTAATCTGAAATACTTTGGTCCAGACTGAATTTAATTTGCTACTTGCCTGCCCAATTGTATAACTAATGTAAGTTTGTCTGAGATTCCTATTCACTTGTTAATTCTCTCTTTATAAATCATTTTAAAATCTGACAAGGATACAATTGGTTTTGCAACCCGATTATTCAGAGATGAGAACCTTACAGGGGTTCAAGAGGGTTTCTGTGAGGGACTCTAATTAACACTTCTCTCAATCCAAGACCTTTCAAGAGTACCTGCTCCTTTCTTATTTTTAACCAACCTTTCAGATGTTACCTTGAATTCCCATGACTTTTAAGTGTTTAATTAGAAATATTAAGTTGGGAGGTCCAGGCCTTAGATTGAGTTCAGACAACTTCAACTGGATTCTCTGCCCGCCGCGGCACATTTCTGTCTCACCCCGCCGGCGGGATGCTTTGTTATGCCGGCTGTTCAATGGGGTTTCCCATTGAGAATCTAGCCCCTTAAAACTGACAATTAAGCCACTTCCCTAGAGTACAGAAACAATCTGCTGAACTGCAGTGTTCTTAGACTCCTGATGTAGAGATACAATAGGCTAATTTTTTTTTACGGGGCGGCACAGTGGCTAGCATTGCTGCCTCACGGCGCTGAGGACGCATGTTCGATCCCAGCCCCGGGTCACTGTCCGTGTGGAATTTGCATTCTCCCCATGTGTGCATGGGTCTCATCCACACAACCCAAAGATGTGTAGGGTAGGCGGATTGGCCACACTAAATTGCCCCTTAATTGGAAAAAAATAATAATTAGGTATTCAAAATCTATTTAAAATTTAAAAATGGGCTAGTCGTCTGGGTACAGATATATGCAATGGCAAATACCTAACGAAGAACTAATTGGATGTTATTGATCTATAAACTGATGGCTTTCATATTACCATTTAATCTAGTCACCCTCCAAGGTGCCGGTGCTCATCTAATTATGGTCTCTTGAGAATATCCTATTTTAATCACTTCATGATTGGTGGCTGTGCCTTTAGCTGCCTAACTGTAAGCTCTGGAATTCCCTCACTAACTTTCTCCCCATATCTACTTTGCATCCCGTATTTCAGACACTTCTTCAAATCTCACTGCTGGATGCATGTTTAAAAGTCTATAATAAATGGTTTAATAAAAGCGGAAAGGAGACAGACGAGTAACATTAAGTAGATGCTTATTTGCAGCACATTCTATGTACAAAGGGGTCTGGTCAGACTTTACCGGGTCCTCTCTCTATGTCAGTGGGTTCCTATATGACCGACCTTACGTACACATGGTAATATCCCTGTAGTTAGCGGGGGAACTCATACTCCTTGAGCCAAATGGGGAAAACAATCAAGCCAGCCCCATGTGCTCCATGCAGGTTACTACATATACCATATTTCAAGCTCAGTTTCTGATAAGGGGTTGGGTGCACCTGAAGAGGCCCAAGAAAGTTGAACCTGAAAAGGTTTGGTGACAAGCTTAAATGGTATTATGAAAGCCATCTGTTTTTAGATCTATAACATCTAATTAGTTCTCAACACACAGCCTGAACAGTGCTTCAGAAAAAGCCAACCTATCGACTCATGAATTGATGGATGTCGGACATGTACATAGCCTTACAACTAGTTTAATGTAAACAATCCATTGTCCATTTCAACTTGTTTGCAATCTTTAGCATAGTTTAACATCACATCCTCCTCCAACAATTCTCCACTGGTCATCCAGCTGGTTGAGGCTGCTTTCACCTGCTTCCATTCTTATTTAATTGCCAAAATACCACTTGCAGTGGCATTTCTCCCAACCACTATCTCTGATGTCAACAAGGATTTATCTTTGGCTCCTCTTATTTTTTATGTACATGCACACTCTGTGGTATCTTCAGAAAGCAAAGTGTTAGTTTCCACATGTGCTTTGACAACACCAAACTCTACCTCACCAAACTCTACCTCTTCTCTTAATACTTCCACTGTTGCTAAATTATCAGATTTCTTACTCAACATCCAGTATTGCATGAACAGAAATGTCTTCCAATTAAATACTAGGAATACTGAAGCCATTGTTTTCAGTCCCAGCTCAAAACTCCATTCCCTAGTTACTATCTGCATACCTTTCTTGGCACCATTCTTAAGCGAAACCAGAAGGTTTCCACCTTTGGTATTGTGGTGGTATGTATTAGGGGTATTAAGGTACCCGGTGATGCCGAGAGGCTATTGGTGGATAGACACTGGGTCCCGAATGGATCAGCCGCCTGCTGGCTCCACCCAGTAAGGCGGAGTATAAGAGCCCGGGTTCTCCCAGCAGTCGCATTCTGTAACTGTGCTGCTGGGGAACAATTCTGCGTAATAAAGCCATCGTTCGACTCCTTCTCATCTCGTCTCGTGAGTGATTGATTGTGCTACAGGTATCACAACTGATTGATTCAGCTACTGAACACATATTCGCGCCATCGCTAAAACTGCCCAATTCCACGTCCATAACATAGCCTGACTCTGCCGTTGCCTGAGCTCCTTTGCTGATGAAACCTTTGCTTCATGCTTTTTTATGTCCGCACCTGATTATTCCAGTGCACTCCTGACTCTTCACCCACATTCTACCCTGGTTTATAAACTTGGTAACTCAAAGGTCCATGCCCACATCCTAAACTGCACTAAGTCCCACTCCCCTATCACAGCTGTGCTAGCTCATATGCTACCTCCCAGCCTTGTAACGCATTGATTTTAAAATTCTCATCCCTGTTTACAAATCCCTCCATGGCCTCGTCCCTGATTGTCTCTATAATCTCCTCCAGCCATCATTGGTGGTTGTGCCTTTAGCTGCACGGTAGCACAGAGGTTAGCACTGTTGCTTCACAGCGCCAGGGTCCCAGGTTCGATTCCCGGCTTGGGTGACTGTCTCTGTGGAGTCTGCACGCTCTCCCCATGTCTGTGTGAGTTTCCTCCGGTTTCCTCCCACAAGTCCCGAAAGACGTGCTGTTAGGTAATTTGGACATTCTGAATTCTCCCTCTGTGTACCCGAACAGGCGCCGGAATGTGGCGACTAGGGGTTTTTCACAGTAACTTAATTGCAGTGTTAATGTAAGCCTACTTGTGACAATAAAGATTATTATTAGTAAGCTCTGGAGTTCCCTCACTAACCGCCCCCTATCAACTTTGCTTCCCTCCTTTCAGACACTTCTTCAAATCTCCATCTTTGACCTAGTGTTTGGCCATCTACCTAAATATTCCTATGTGGCTCAGTCATATTCTCAGTGTGGCATTTTGTTTTGCAGTCCTCCTATGAAGCACTTTGGGATGTTTTGCTATGCTAAAGGAAATATTAAATATGAATTGACTTCTTGGGAGCTTCAAAGCTTCAGAAGTACAAATCTATGAGTAAATACACATATATTGTGCTTCTGCAGAAAGCATGCTTAAAAGTCTACCATCTTCCAAGTTCAGTTTCCTGATACGCGTATGCAATTATTAAACTTGACTCTTCTGCAGGAGATGAAATAATATTTATGACCCAATTTGCTGATGTGCCATTTAGATCTGGTTAGTTTCCTGTAGTTATATTTCTTGGTTAATAAGTGTTCATATTATTACTTGATTAGTTCAGTTTCTTGGTATTAAAATCTTATGTTGTGTTATTTGAAGGACAACTATGAAATCAGCAACTCAAAGTGATGTAGTATGGTCCTACTGACTAATAATGTGCCTTGAATACTCAATTCCATCAATTTAAAGTGCAAAAGATTCTATTTATCTCAAGAGAAAAAAATGCAGGGCTCCAAGGAGACTGGGACTAACTGAGTTTTTCTTGCAGAGGGCTGGCAAGGAAATGATGGGCCAAATGACCTCCTTTTGTGCTGTAACCATTCTATGATTCACAATGGCTTCCTGCAGTTAATGTAACTGTTATGTATTTTTACAAGTGCAGACTTTATAAGATGGCTATGTTTTAGAGTATTCAAGGTAAAATGGAGCATGTGACTTGCCACTAGTTCTGCCCGAAGATAAGCCTGTGTGGCCTGGTTATCATGGGGATATGGACCCAGGTCAAGCCTTATTGGAAGTCAGGTACCTGGTTTAACACCTGGACATAAAGGACAAGGGCAGCTGGATTTACCATGGGCAGACTTACAGAGTCACAAAATCTGAGAACCTGGGGCGAAATTCTCCAGAAACGGCGCAATGTCCGCCGAATGGCGCCCAAAACGGCGCAAATCAGACGGGCATCGCGCCGCCCCAAAGGTGCAGAATGCTCCGCATCTTTGGGGGCTGAGCCCCAACCTTAAGGGACTAGGTCGGCGCCGGACGAATTTCCGCCCCACCTGCTGGCGGAAAAGGCCTTTGGTGCCCCGCCAGCTGGCACGGAAATGACACCTCCGGGCGGCGCATGCGCGGGAGTGTCAGCTGCCGCTGACAGCTTCCCATGCATGCGCAATGGAGGGAGTCTCTTCTGCCTCCGCCATGGTGGAGGCGGAAGGGAAAGAGTGCCCCCACGGCACAGGCCCGCCCGCGGATCGGTGGGCCCCGATCGCGGGCCAGGCCACCGTGGGGGCACCCCCCGGGGCCAGATCGCCCTGTGCCCCCCCCAGGACACCGGAGCCCGCCCGCGCCGCCTTGTCCCGCCGGTAAGGTAGGTGGTTTAATTTACGTCGGCGGGACAGGCATTTTAGCGGCGGGACTTCGGCCCATGCGGGCCGGAGAATCGCGCGGGGGGCCCCGCCACCCGGCGCGCCGCGATTCCCGCCCCCGCCGAATCTCCGGTGCCGGAGACTTCGGCAACCGGCGGGGGCGGGATTCACGCCAGCCCCCAGCGATTCTCCGACCCGGCGGGGGGGGGGAGGTCGGAGAATCTCGCCTCAGGAGTGCAGCTTTGACAAAGAGTCATCCAGACTTGAAACGTGAGCTCCGTCCTCTCGCCACAGATGCTGTCAGAC
Organism: Scyliorhinus torazame; assembly: GCF_047496885.1. Taxonomy (NCBI): domain Eukaryota; kingdom Metazoa; phylum Chordata; class Chondrichthyes; order Carcharhiniformes; family Scyliorhinidae; genus Scyliorhinus; species Scyliorhinus torazame. Next base: position 300,463,552 of record NC_092711.1, on the reverse strand, counting down.
CTGCTGAGATTGTCCAGTATTTTCTGTTTTTGTTTCAGATTCCAGCATCCACAGTAATTTGCTTCATATATATATATATGCTGCTGTGTGTGTGAAAAACAGCAAAGCTATGGCTGTCAGAGCAGCATGTTAGTGAAAATGGATTCTCCATTTGAAGAGATGGACTTTCTAGAAATTTAAAGAATGCAAAGTTGCCCGTGGGCTGCACTGTAGCACAGTGATTAGCACTGTTGCTTCACAGCATCAGGGTCCCGGGTTCGATTCCCTGCTTGGGTCACTTTTTTTGTGCAGTCTGCATGTTTTCCCCGTGTCTGCGTGGGTTTCGTCCGGGTGTTCCGATTTCCTCCCACAAATTCCGAAAAACATGTTTGTTAGATGAATTGGACATTCTGAATTCTCCCTCAGTGTACCCAAACAGGCGCCTAAGTGTGGAGATTAAGGAATTTTCACCGTATGTCATTGCAGTGTAAATGTAAACCTATTTATGACACTAATAAATATTATTATTATTATTATTGTAGCTAGAAGGTCAAGGACCTGGTGAATAAGTCGAAGCGGCAGAACCTCAGAATTGTGAGGTTGCCTGAGGGGGTGAAGGGTCCGAGGCCGGCTGTGTATTTCGAGGCAACGTTTATGAAGTTGATGAGGGAGGAGGATCAGGTCCCCGGCATTGAGCTTGATCTGGAGAATCAGGTGGGAAGGCAGCAGTATTCGAATATACCAAGATGTTTTGGCAGAATTGGCAAGGAGGCGGGCGGCCTTCAATAAAGCAAAGTCAGTGCTTTTTAAGAGTTGTGTGCGGTTTGATGTGGTGTACCCGACGAGGCTGAAGGTTACGCACAATGCCATTTCTTCGAGATAGCGGAGGAAGCGGAGGCTTACATTGAGGCTCAAGGATTTGGACTGAACTGAGTGGGTTTGCAAGAGACTTTGCTGGTGGTTAGGACTTGTATATGGACGCTTGTAAAGATGTGTGATTTGTCTTATTTTTTCCCTGTTCCCCTTCTTTCTTTTTCTTTTATGTACAGTTGTTGTTAATTGAAATTGATAGGATTTGTTTGAGGCTTTTTCTTTTGGTTGTGGTGTTTTCTCTTTCTGGTGGGCATTTGTGGTTTCAAGGAAATATTTGGATGGGGAGAGGGGTGTGGGGTAGATTCAGGGTTGAGGGCGGGGGTGGCTCTTGGGTATGGTGGTAAGGATTTTTAGTTTCTTTCTTTCTTGGATTGTTTATTTGTGCGATATGGGCTTCGGCAGGGGGTCTACCTCGCTAGCAAGCTGAGGTTAGCTAGTGAATGGGAGCATGGTTGGGGAAGGGGCTACGGCTAGCTGGACCTGTTTAGGCAGGTTTCGATGAGACTAGAAGCTGTGAATAGTGAGGGTGGGGGGGGGTGTGTGGAAAAGGGAATGTAGGAGAGGTGTTGGTTCAAGAGGAATTGGCTGGGAGATTTCTAGGATAGGGGGAGGAGGGGAAGTGCTGATGGTGACTGTAGATTGTTCTTTGTCCTATCAGGAGAATGGGGTAGCTGCATCTTGGGTGGGCTCTGGTTTTAAGAGTTATGGCGGATGGAGGGGAAATTCCCTCGTGTGGAAATTACTGGCTTGGGGGCGGGGGAGGGGGTGGGGGAAGGTGAGAGACTCTCGGTTCAATTGGTTACTTGTAATGTGCGGATGTTGGGAGGCCCAGTGAAGTTAGCAGGTTTACTCTCATTTTAAGAGTTTGAGGGCTGACATTGAGACCCACCTGCAGCTGGAGGATCAGATTAGGCTCCATAAGGGTTGGGTGAGCCAGGTGTTCTATTCGGGTTTTGACAGCAGAGCCCGGGGGGGTGGCGATACTAATTAACAAAAGAGTTTGGTTCCAGATGGGAAAGGTGGTAGCGGACCAGAATGGCAGGTATGCCATAGTTTCGGGAATGTTGGAAGGTAAGTCGGTGATTTTAGTGAGTGTACACTACAAACTGGGATGATGTAGACTTCATGAAGACGATACTGGCAGCCATGCCAGACATGGACACACACCAGCTGATTTTGGGAGGAGATCTGAATTGCGTTCTGAACCTTAAGTTGGATCGGTCTAAGGAGAAGTCATTGGCCCCCTTCGGGGGTAGCGAAGGTACTGGCGGCGTTCATTTAGGAGATGGATGGAGCAGATCCGTGGTGGTTTTTGCACCATGGGGGCAGGGAATTGTTGTTTTTCTCTCCGGTGCACAATGTGTACTCACACATCGACTTTTTTATGATGGGGCGGTCTCTGCCGCCAGGGTGAGGAAAGCGGAATACTCCACGATAGTGTGCACCGCATCTGGTGGAAGTGGTTTAAGTGGAGCCGGCACAGTGGCCGGCATGAAATTTGGATGTGGGGCTGTTGGTAGCTTTGGGATTTTGGGTGAAGATGGCCAGGGTGATTGATAAGTATGTTGGGTTCAACAAGAATGGGGAGGTGTCACCCTCAGTACTGTGGGAGGCCCTTAAAGCGATGGTGAGAGGGGAAATAATCTTGCACAAGGTGCAGGTGGTTAGTGAGGCAAGGAAAGAGCAGCAATGGTTGATGGGACGAGATCTTGGAGGTGGACGGAAGGTACTTGGGTGACCCCACCCCAGAGCTATTCATAGAATCATTGACTTTACAGTGCAGAAGGCGGGCATTCGGCCCATCGAGTTTGCACCGGCCCTTGGAAAGGGCCTAGCAAGTTTAACCTACTTAACCCTACGCCTCCACCCTATCCCCGTAACCCCGTCTAATCCTTTTTTTGTGCGCTAAGGTCCAATTCACCTCACCTGCACATCTTTGGACAGTGGGAGGAAACCAAAGCACCCGGAGGAAACCGACGCAGACATGGGGAGAAAGTGCAAACTGCACACAGACAGTCACCCGAGGCTGGACTTGAACCTGAGACCTTTGTGCTGTGAGGCAGCAATGCTAACCACTGTGCCGCCGTGCTGCTCTTTCTACTAGCTATTGACTAGAAGAATGAAGTTGCAGATGCAATTTGATATATTATCTACTGACAAGGTAGTGCGCCAGTTGAGGCGCTCAAAGGGGTAACATATGAATAAAGGAAGAAGACCAATCACCTCCCGGTCAGTTGAGGCGGCAGGCACCTCCCGAGAGACTGTCCAGATTCGGGACTCAGACGAGGAACTTGTGTCGGCACCGGATAATGTAAACAGGACTTTTGAGGTGTTTTACAAGAATCTACTTAGGTCAGAGCTCCCGGGGGAGAAATTGGGGGCGGGATTCTCCAATCCCACAGCGTTTTACGACGGCATGAACGGGCTGCTCCCAGTACTGATTCTGGCCTCTACAGAATTCTGGCCCCTCCCAGCTGCCTATTCCGGCGCGAACTGTGTGCCGCGGGATCCGCGCATGCGCAGTTGCGCCGGCGCCAATGCGCGCAGGCCTCCTTCAACGCGCCGGATATGCGGTAATTTCTGGTTGGAGTGTCCTAAGATAGAGGAAGGGAACTGGGAAGGGTTGGAGGAGCCATTGGTGATGGAGGAGGTCAGAACAGAGGGGTATGTCAACGGGGCCGGTTTTCTTAAAGAAGGATAAGGACCCGGTGGAGTGCGGGTTGTAACGCCCGATTTCTTTATTAAATGTGGATGTCAAGATTTTGGCCTAAGCTTCAGCACTGAGACTGGAAGAGATGCTCCCTCACGTTATTGGGGAAGATCAGACGGGGTTTGTGAAGGAGCGGCGGTTGTCATCCAATTTGAGGCGAATTGAAATGTAGTTTTGTCTCCAGCAGAAGGTAGAGAACAGGAGTTACTGTGGCGCTGGATGCCAAGAAACTTTGGATTTGCAAGCTTGGGGGTGTCGTAGAAATTTGGGCTTTTACAGGTGGATTTTTTAATGTACCTACAGGTTCGCAACTTCGCCAAATAGTTTCCCCGACATTCCTATTTGTGCCGCTGTATTTGTTGCTGAAGACAATTTGTTGCTGGCAGGGACGGAGAAGTATAGCACATCGGGGATTTATGGCATTGTGGCAGAAGAGGCAGTGTCTGTGGACGGGGAGAAGGCTAAGTGGGAGGAGTGTGGTGTGAGGTTCTGCTTGGGGTGAATGCCACATTGTTATGTGCGAGGTTAGTGTTGATAAAGTTCAAGGTAGTGCATAGGGCCCATTAGGCCAAACCCAGGATGAACACATTATTTGCGGGTCTGAAGGATGAGTATGAGCGGTGTGGGAGGGCTCTGGCTATCATGTGCACATGTTCTGGTCGTGTCCGAAGCTGGGTCGCCTTCTTTAGCACCATGTCGGCGATTCTACAAATTGAACTAAAGCCTTGTCCCACAGGGGCCATATTTGGAGTGTCAGGTGCCAGAGCTGCAGACTCGGGCAGGGGCAGGTGTCCTGGCCTTCGCCTCGCTGATTGCTCGAAGGTGGGTGCTGATGGGGTGGAGGTCAGCTTCTCCACCCAGTGCCTCAGTATGGATGGGAGATTTGAAGAATTTTCGTGTCTCGAGAAAGTTAAGTACACCGTGAGGGGGGCAATTAAGGGGTTCTACTGGAGGTGGCAGCCGTTTATTCTGTACTTTAAAGGGCTGGCCACAGTTAGTTGTTTGATAGGAGGGGAGGGGAGAACTAGGAGAGAGGGTTTCTGTTAGGGGCCGTGCCACACAAAGGGAGGGGGGTTGTTTATTGTCTTTTAAAAAAATATATATATTTTATTAAAGTTTTTCGATCCAACAAAAACAAAAATTTCCCGTTTTACAACTTTGTAATAATATATACATTGATCGTTTTTTAAATAAGTAATATACTAACTAACGGCAACTGCCAACAACAAAATAAGAAACTACAGAAATAGTAACTAAAATAGTAACTTCGTAAAATCTAATATACGTAACTAATACATAAACACACACATAAAACCCCTGAGGACCCAAATGAGTCCTCCCACCCCCCCTGGTTGCTGCTGCTACCTTTCCTATTTTCCCTTATCGCTCTGCGAGATAGTCGAGGAACGGTTGCCACCGCCTGGCGAACCCTGAGCCGAACCTCTTAGTGCGTACTTTATCCGCTCCAATTTTATGAACCCTGCCATGTCGTTTATCCAGGCCTCCACGCCCAGGGGTTTAGCTTCTTTCCACATAAGTAGAATCCTTCGCCGGGCTACTAGGGATGCAAAGGCCAAGACATCGGCCTCTCTCGCCTCCTGCACTCCCGGCTCATCCGCAACCCCAAATATAGCCAACCCCCAGCCTGGTTCGACCCGGACCCCCACCACCTTTGAGATCACTTTTGCCACACCCACCCAGAATCCATGTAATACCGGACATGACCAGAACATGTGGGTGTGGTTCGCCGGGCTTCCCGCGCATCTCCCGCACCTATCCTCCACTCCAAAAAATCTGCTCAGCCTTGCTCCAGTCATATGCGCCCTGTGTAGAACCTTGAATTGTATCAGGCTGAGCCTGGCACACGAGGACGAAGAGTTTACCCTACTTAGGGCATCTGCCCACAGCCCCTCCTCAATCTCTTCCCCCAGCTCCTCCTCCCATTTTTCCTTCAGCTCCTCTACCATCGTCTCCCCCTCGTCTCTCATTTCCCTATATATATCTGACACCCTGCCATCACCCACCCATGCCCCCGAAATCACTCTGTCCTGGATCTCTTGCGCCGGGAGCTGCGGAAATGCCCTCACTTGCATATAGCGAAATGCTTTCCCAGGTGGCAGCCCATATTTTTCTGTCAGTGCTCCCAGACTCGCGAACGTCCCGTCTAAGAACAAGTCCTTCAATTTCGCAATTCCTGCTCGCTGCCAAGATTTAAATCCCCCATCTATCCTTCCCGGGACGAACCTATGGTTGTTCCTTATCGGGGACCACACTGAGGCACCCGTCACTCCCTTATGTCGTCTCCACTGCCCCCAAATTTTCAGAGTTGCCAGCACCACTGGGTTTGTGGTGTATTTTTTCGGGGAGAACGGCAACGGCGCCGTCGCCAGTGCTTTTAGGCTAGTTCCCCTACAGGACGCCATCTCCAGTCTTTTCCACGCCGCTCCTTCCCCTTCCCTCATCCACTTACATATCATTGACACGTTGGCGGCCCAATAATAATCACTTAGACTCGGCAGTGCCAGTCCCCCTCTGTCCCTACTGCGCTGCAGGAACCCCCTCTTTACTCTTGGGGTCTTTCCAGCCCACACAAAGCTTATAATACTCTTGTCCACCTTCTTAAAAAAAGCCTTTGTAATCAGTACAGGGAGGCACTGGAATACAAAAAGAAACCTCGGAAGGACCACCATTTTAACCGCGTGCACCCTGCCCGCCAATGACAGGGGCGCCATGTCCCACCTCCTAAAGTCCTCTTCCATCTGCTCTACCAGTCGTGCCAAGTTAAGCTTATGCAAGGTTCCCCAGTTCCTGGCCACCTGGATCCCTAAATACCAGAAATCCCTTGTTACCCTCCTCAACGGTAAATCGTCTATTCCCCTGCCCTGTTCCCCGGGGTGCATCACAAACAGTTCACTCTTCCCCATGTTCAATTTATATCCTGAAAATTCTCCAAACTCCCTGAGTGTCTGCATTATCTCAGGCATCCCCTCCACTGGGTCCGCGACATACAACAACAAATCATCCGCGTATAATGACACCCGATGCTTGTCTCCTCCTCTAAGTACCCCCTTCCACTTCCTAGAGCCCCTCAGCGCTATGCCCAATGGCTCAGTTGCCAACGCAAACAGTAACGGGGACAGGGGACATCCCTGTCTTGTACCCCTATTTAGTCGGAAGTGGTCAGATCGTTGCCTATTTGTAATCACACTTGCCACCGGGGCCCTGTACAGGAGCTGAACCTATCTAATGAACCCCTCTCCAAATCCAAATCTCTCAATACTTCCCACAGGTAGTCCCACTCCACTCTATCAAATGCTTTCTCTGCATCCATCGCCACCACTATCTCCGCCTCCCCCTCCGGTGGGGGCATCATCATCACCCCCAGCAGCCTCCGTATATTAGCATTCAATTGCCTCCCTTTAACAAACCCCGTTTGATCATCATGCACCACCCCAGGGACACAGTCCTCTATCCTCGTCGCCATCACCTTGGCCAAAAGCTTGGCATCTACGTTCAAGAGGGAAATAGGCCTGTATGACCCGCACTGCAGCGGGTCTTTGTCTCTTTTCAGGATCAGCGATATCGTCGCCTCCGACATCGTCGGGGGTAGTGTCCCCCTTTCCCTAGCCTCATTAAAGGTTCTCGTCAGAAGTGGGGCCAGCAGGTCCACGTATTTCCTATAGAACTCCACCGGGAACCCATCCGGTCCCGGGGCCTTCCCTGCCTGCATGTTCCCAATTCCTTTTACCACCTCCTCCACCTCAATCTGCGCTCCCAGTCCTGTCATCTCCTGTTCCTCAACCTTCGGGAACTCCAGCTGGTCTAGGAAACGCATCATTCCCTCTTTCCCTTCCGGGGGTTGAGCCTTATGTAGCCTCTCATAAAATAACTTCAACACCCCATTCACCCTCTCCGCTCCCCGTTCCATCTTTCCCTCCTCGTCTCTAACCCCTCCGATCTCTCTCGCCGCCCCCCTCTTCCTAAGTTGTTGGGCCAGCAGCCGGCTCGCCTTCTCACCATATTCATACTGCACTCCCTGTGCCTTCCTCCATTGTGCCTCCGCCTTACCCGTGGTCAACAAGTCCAAGTCCGTGTGCAATCTCCGTCTTTCCCTGTATAGCCCTTCATCTGGAGCCTCCGCATATTGCCTATCTACCCTCAAAATCTCCCTCAACAATCTCTCCCTTTCTTTACCCTCTTGTTTCCCCTTGTGGGCCCTTATGGAGATCAGCTCCCCTCTAACCACCGCCTTCAGCGCCTCCCAGACCACTCCCACCTGAACCTCTCCGTCATCATTAATCTCTAGGTACCTTTCAATACATCCCCTCACCCTTACACATACCCCCTCGTCCGCCAACAGTCCCATATCTAATCTCCAGAGTGGGCCCTGCTCCTTTTCCTCTCCTACTTCCAGATCTACCCAATGTGGGGCATGATCTGAAATGACTATATCCGAATACTACGTTCCTGCCACCTTCGGGATCAGCGCCCTTCCCAGGACAAAGAAGTCTATCCGGGAGTACACTTTGTGGACATGGGAGTAGAAGGAAAACTCTTTACTCCTTGGCCTAGTAAATCTCCAGGGATCCACTCCTCCCATCTGCTCCATAAAGCCCTTAAGCACCTTGGCCGCTGCCGGCCTCCTCCCGGTCCTAGATCTGGACCGGTCCAGCCCTGGGTCCAGCACCGTGTTGAAGCCCCCCCCCATTACCAACTTTCCCATCTCCAGGTCCGGGATGCGCCCCAACATACGCTTCATAAAGTTCGCGTCATCCCAGTTCGGGGCATATACATTCACCAGCACCACCGCCTCACCTTGCAGTCTGCCACTCACCATCACGTATCTACCCCCACTGTCCGCCACTATGTTCTTCGCCTCAAACAATACCCGTTTCCCCACCAGTATTGCCACCCCTCTATTTTTCGCATCCAAGCCCGAGTGGAATACCTGTCCCACCCATCCTTTCCTTAATCTGACCTGATCCGCCAGTTTCAGGTGCGTCTCCTGAAGCATGACCACGTCTGCCTTTAGCTTCTTTAGGTGCGCAAGTACCCTTGCCCTCTTAATCGGCCCATTCAACCCTCTCACGTTCCACGTGATCAACCGGGTTGGGGGGCTCTTTACCCCCCCCCCCTCGTCGCTAGCCATCCCCTTTTTTAAGACCAGCTCCTCACCCAGTTCCCACGCACCCGCTTATCCCCACGGCGCCCTCCCGTCCCATCCTGTAACAGCTCCCCCTTCCCCTTAGCAGCAGCAACCCAGTTAACCCCCCTCCCCCGCTAGATCCCTCTCTAGCTTAGTTGCTCCCCCTTTTCCCGCCACAATTTCCATAGCGCGGGGACAAAGCCCGCGCTTCCCTCTCGGCCCCGCCCTTGATGGCGCAGCTCCCTCTCTCCTTCCCCCTCCCCTTCCCCACCGGCGCCCACATTTTTTCGTGTGTCCCCCCTTCGAGGGGAAAGAAAAATTTCCCCCATCTGATTCACAGTCCCTTGCCACCACCTCACTACTTCATTTCAAACACTCTTTCTCCAATCTAGTCCAACTTCTCCTCTTCAATAAATGTCCACGCCTCTTCTGCCGTCTCGAAGTAGTGGTGTTTACCCTGGTGTGTAACCCACAATCTTGCCGGCTGCAACATTCCGAACTTCACTTTCCGCTTGTGGAGCACCGCCTTGGCCCGATTGAAACTCGCCCTCCTTCTCGCCACCTCCGCACTCCAATCCTGATACACGCGGATCACCGCGTTCTCCCACCTGCTGCTCCGTGCCTTTTTCGCCCATCTCAGGACCATCTCCCTGTCCTTGTAGCGGTGGAACCTCACCACTATTGCTCGAGGTATTTCTCCTGCCTTTGGTCTTCTCACGAGGACTCGATACGCTCCCTCCACTTCCAGGGGGCCCGTCGGGGGCCTCAGCTCCCATTAAGGTATGGAGCATCGTGCTCACATACGCCCCAACGTCCGCTCCCTCTGCCCCTTCGGGAAGACCCAAGATTCTTAAGTTCTTCCTCCTCAAGCTATTTTCCAGGGCTTCCAGTCTCTCCATACACCTCTTATGCAGTGCCTCGTGCATCTCCGTCTTCACCACCAAGCCCTGTATCTCGTCCTCATTTTCAGCAGCTTTTGCCTTCACTCCACGGAGCTCCATCTCTTGGGTCTTCTGCGCCTCCTTTAACCCCTCAATCGCCTGCAGCATCGGCGCCAGCACCTCCTTCTTGAGCTCCTCCACACATCGCCGGAGGAACTCCTGCTGTTCCAGGCCCCATACCAACTGGCCTCCCTCCGCCGCCATCTTGCTTCTCACTTCCCATCTTTGCCGCTGCTCCGGAGGATCCTCCGCAATCTGGCCACAATTATCTCTTCTGTCCATTCACATCCGGGGGGACTCCCTTCTATGTCGCCTCACAATGGGTTTAGCCTTTGAAAATTGCCATTGGGGCTCCCGATAAGAGCCCAAAAGTCCGTTAAAACGGGAGGTGCCGAAACGTGCGACTTAGCTGGTCATCGCCGCACCCGGAAGTCGTTTATTGTCTTATTATGTTATAGTTTATGTGTTCTAAAATTTAAAAAATATGAATAAACATAAAATAAAGAAACTAATATGGTATACTTTTTCTGTAGTTTAGAATATTAGTTTCCTACTTGGCAATGTTTAGTTGATTTTAACTTATTTGTTCCAGTAAAAGTCTTTAAACGTGAAATCTTGTGTGAGTCTTTTAAGTCGGTCACTAAAAAAAAATCAAATTTCTTTTCAAAGGTTATCCATCTTTACATGGATGTATTTGAATCAAATTCTATCAACATAACATTCTGTATTTGCTGACTAAAACAACAATAGTGTGCATTTATATATCTTTAACATGAAAAAGTCTCAGGGCCCGTCAAAGGAGCATAATTAGACTGAAAAAGATACCAAGCCAATGAAGCAGTATTAGAAGGGATGGCCAAACGTCTGTTCAAAGATGTGGATTTTAAGGAAGATCTTAAAAGATGAGGAAGAAAGAGGTTTAGGTAGGGAACTACAGAGCAGAAGGCCCAGATAGCTGAAGGCAAGGCAGCCAAAGTAGAAAGAAGAGAGGAGGAGGAGTGCACAAGAGGTAAGCAGAGTTTGGAGGGTCAGGATTATGGGGTTATAGGGTTAGAAAAGGTTACAGGGCAAGGCCATGAAAGAATTTAAACATGAATGAGAATTTTAAATTTTAAACGCATTTCGGGCCTTGGAGTTAATGTCGGATAATATGGATTGAGGAGAAAACAGTTCATGGAACTTGATGCATTATAGGATAAGGGTATCTGGGCTTTGGATGAGTTGAAGTTTATTGAGGGGTGAAAATTGGAGGTTGGTCAGGAGAACACCAAAGGAACTGAACCGAGTGGTGATATCGACATGGATGAGAGCTTCAGCAACACGTGGCCTAATGATCGCGATGGACAATCTTACAGAGGTGGAAGTAGGCAGGTTTTATGATGGAGAAAATATGGGGTTGGAAGTTCAAATCAGGATCACATTGAACACCAAGGTAGCAAACAGTCTGGTTCATATGGCACAATGGCTAGAGCCTTGGATGAATCCGTGTCAACGTCCTAATGTGACATTTGATGAGGACCATTTCAATGCTGTGTCGGTGCGGAAACCTGGTTGGAGAAATTGTATGTGGAGTTGGTCTGAAATATATGCATGGACTTGGGAGGAAACAACAAGTTCAGGGTTAGGATTGGGGAAGCTGACCTTGATCAGAAAAGGAAGAGGGATATTGTTCGGGTTTTGAAATGTTACCACTCTGATTGACACATCTGGCTCTCTGTAGTTATGTGATTATGCCATTATATACAGAAGTGCAGAAAAGATACATTTTTGAATCCTGAAAAAGGTTTAGAGAAGCCATTTAAAACCCAGGAACACAGAGAGGTTTGGATCTGCAAAAGAAAAAACTAATGAAAAGAATAAAGGAAAACAGACAAAGTTTGCAAGTGAGACACAACTCAGAAAGGTAGATACAAAGTACAAATCTGTAGAAAGCTACTGAAAAAACTGGATGAGTGAACATGGCAAACTTTGTAAACTTTTCAATCCTATCTCAAGTGACATTGGACAGTGATACATGGCAGAATTGGCAGTTTTTCACTTACAATGGCAAAACTATAAGATTGCAACAGACTTGCTATGCAAGTCAAGTGGGCAGCATGGTAGCATAGTGGTTAGCACAGTTGCTTCACAACTCCAGGGTCCCAGCTTGGGTCAGTGTCTATGCGGATCTGCAAGTTCTCCCCTGTCTGCATGGGTTTCCTCCTGGTGCTCCAGTTTCCTCCCACAGGCCAAAGATGTGCGGGTTAGGTGGATTGGCCAGACTAAGTTGCCCTTAGTGTCCAAAAATGTTAAATGGGGGTTACGGGGATAGGGTAGATATGTTGGCTTGAGTAGGGTGCTCTTTGTAAGGGCCGGTGCAGACTCGATGTGCCGAATGGCCTCCTTCTGCACTGTAAATTCTATTACTTCAGAGTAGCCACACTATTAACACTGCTGGGGAAGGACTGCTGCAACGTGTATACCGCTCTAAACCTAGCTGACAAGCAGGGGAAACAGACAACAGTGATTTTGAACGCCTTGAATGGACATTTTAAACCCCAACCGAATGTTACATATGAACAATATGTATTTAACACTAGAGTCCAGAGTGAAAACGAGACCAGTGAGCAGTAGGTGACTGCAGCATCGCAGCTGCAAAATCAAATAAATTCAGACAGCTAAAAGATGATCTGATTAAAGGTAGATTAATCTTGGGCATGACAGTTCCCTTGGTGAAACAACGCTTGTTCTGAGAAACTGACACGAAAGAAAGTGATAAATGTGTTGAAATGAGGAAATTGTGAAACATCAACTAGAGCATTAATATGGAAGACCAAGAGATACAATATGCGGAGACACAAAGTCTATGCCAAAAGAATAAAGCAATCACAGACAAAAGGATGTAATTGTTTTTTTATTCCTTCTTGGGGTGTGGGCATCGCTGGCAGGGTCAGCATTTATTGTCCATCTTTAATTGCCCTTGAACTGAGTGGCTTGCAGGGTTATTTCAGAGGACATTTAAGAGCCACCCACAATGCTGAGGATCTAGAGTAACGTGCAGGTCAGACCAATAAGGATGGCAGATTCCTTCCCTAAAGGATGGGTTTTTACGACAATCAACAATAATTTCAGGGTGGTCATTGGGCCCTAATATTTTTATTGAATTCAAATTTCACCAACTACCATAGTGGGATTCTAACCTTGGTCCTGAGAGCTTGGCCCTAGTGACGGGATTCTCCGTTGCCCGACGCCGAAATAGCTCCCGATGCTGTAATCGCGGCAGGTGCCGGTTTGGCCCCGAATCGCGATGCTCCCCCCCCTCCAAATCGGCATCATTGTGACGCACGCTGTGCAACCGCGTTTGCATCTCACTCTCGGGCCCACCCCAATTCTCTGCCTCCGATGGGCCGAGTTACCGAGGGCATGGGCCACGTGTGGTCTCAACAGTCGTGAACCTGGTGTGGTGGCTGCAGAGAGGGCGTATGGACAGTGTCCATCACCGCCATACTTTGCCGACATCCGTGCCGCCGGCTGGGAGCTTCTGCCAGGGCTTGGGCGAGTAGTCGGGGGTGGACGGGAGGTGGGCTGTAGGGTCGGAGTGGACGGGTATGCGGTCCAGCACAACTGGCGCCATCATTTTGGGTGCGATAAGTACATGTGTGTGGGGGGGTGTAAGCGTACGCGCGGCTGCAGCTTGTCAGCCTTGCGTGTGTCCATCATGGACCTGGCGATTCTCCCACCGTTGTCGTGTGTTCTGCGGGTGTTTCACACGGCGCTGGTGCTGGCTCCTCACCGGTAGCGGTATCAGTGCAGGTGTGGCGGCGATTTTTCCATCGTGGAACTCCACAGATCCTCCGTTGGCCTCAGCATTTAGCCGCAGGAATGGAGAGCCCTGCCTGGGTCTCTCGATTACCAATTCAGTGACAATAATACTACACCATCACTTTCCCATAAATACTGCAGAGGAGAAGATGCACGAGAAAAGAAGGATTGGCTAGCATAGGGAAAGTATTGTTTAACAGTAAGAAGCAAATAATTTTGCACACAAGTATTTGGCTCAAAAGAAGCAAAACAAGTCTATACAGCCGGCCAAGGGAGAGATACCAACAGATGAGTCTGATGAAGAATTATACATGATACAACAGGTTGGTTCATTCAAATCTATAAGGAACAAATGGTCTGTGACTGCTGCAATGATGGCATCAGTGGGAGTGTATCAAGCAAACACACAACATAATGACCTTCACAGACCTTTGTGAAGTGGTCAACATGGAAATCTAATAATGAAGCCTTCAAAAGGAACATTGAAGCTATATGACGCAGGATGCGTGTACTGAAAGGACAAATTAGTCTGACAGCCCAATCTAATGGCATAAAGGAGGATCTTGGGTTCCAGATCATAGGTGGGACATAACAGCCACATCTCAGCTGGAGAAAGCCTAAAGCTGGGGCTGGTAATCCTGAACGCACCAATAGAAAAAGGGCAACAAATGACCCCAGAGAAATGGTAGAACATTAATCAAGAGGTAAGGAAACAAAAGACAAGTGAGACAGAAAACCCCAGAGAGGGAGACAATATTCAAGTAAACCAAATGATGGTTGCAGACCATAGAATCCCTACAGTGCAGAAGGAGGCCATTCGACCCATCGAATCTGCACTGACACTCGGAATCGGCACCATATCCATTGTCCACTCCGCCGTGCACGCCACCCTATCCTGCGCATAACTGGACACTAAGGGATAATTTAGCGTCGCCAATCCACCTAACTTGCACATCTTAATAATAATAATAATAATCTTTATTGTCACAAGTAGACTTACATTAATACTGCAATGAAGTTACTGTGAAAAGTCCCGAGTTGCCACATTCCGGCACCTGTTCAGGTACACAGAGGGAGAATTCAGAATGTCCAAATTACCTAATAGCACATCTTTTGGACTTGTGGGAGGAAGCCGGAGCACCCAGAGGAAACCCACGCAGACATGGGGAGAAAGTTCAAACTCCACACAGTCACTGACCATGTCAGTGCATGAAATGCCCAAGCTGAAGGTAAATGGCATAGTTCTATAGGAAAACATTCACCTGGTCCTTGAACTCTAGATCGCTGGTATTCCTTTCTCAGGTTCCTTTTCCCGGGCCTCTTCTTGCCATTGGGTGTCCTCAAAGAATTGTGTTCCATTAATCAGGTTCCTCTAAGTAGGTCTCTTCTGAGCAATGTTCTCCTAGGGGATGAGGTCTATGTTGCTTTTCTTGAGACAGGATCTTGCCCTGGGGCCGGGTTGGTAAAGCACATGAGTCTTTTTGAGGTTGAGACTGACCAATTTTTGGTATGTTTCTGCGGAGATTCTCTTCTGAGAGAGTGGAGATGGCGCTGTCATCTGCATACTGAAGTTCCAGGAGTGATGACAGTGTCATTTTCTTCTTGGATTTTAACCAGTTGAGGTTGAAAGGTTTTCAAACCATCCTGTAGATGATGTCTACTCCACTGGGAAGTTTGCCAATGACAAGGTGAAGAATGGTAGCGATGACGAAGGAGAAAAGGATAGGGGCAATGACACATCCCTGCTTGACTCTAGTCTTGACCATGAAGGCTTCTGTCTTATTTCCATTGGTGAGGACTGTTGCCGGCATCTTGTTGTGGAGAAGTTGGAGGATGCCTTTGACAGGGTCTTCCATACTGTTCCTGATTTACTGAATCAAAATCCTTGGTTAGATAAATGAAGGCCATTATAGAATGGTTGATACTGCTCCTAGCATGTCTCTTGAAGATGCCTAGCAATGTAAATCATGTCTGCTGATCCTCAGTTGGTCAGAAGCCACACTGTAGGGAGATTTCTCGGTAGTTCCCACAGAGCGCTTTGTCTCCTTTTTGAGGATGGCAACGACAGCATGCATGAGATCGGCAGAAATTTCTTCTCTGTCCCAAATTTTGAGCAACAGCTGGTGGGGATGACGGATGATCTCTTCTCCTCCACGTTTGAAAATATCCACTGGGATCCCATCCCCTCCTGCGGCTTTTCCATTCTTCCTGTGTTTAATGATGGCTTTGACTTCGCCTACACTTGGTGGGAGTCCAAGATCATCTTTGATGGGGAGTTGGAGGGTTTGCTCAAACACGTCCTCATCTATGATTGTATCATTGTTTAGGAGTTCTTTGAAGTGTTCTCTCCATCAAAGTCTGATGGTTTCTCTGTCTTGAGGATTCTATCCTTACTCTGCACCAGTTTGAGGCCTAGGTTATTGGGTGCATTTATTGCCTTGGTGGCACTGAAGAAGCCCCAAGTGTCATGTTCGTTAACGAGGAGTTGCAGATCCTTGGCTTTCTCATTCCACCATTGGTTCTTGATTAACCTATTTCTTCTTTGCACATCAGCCTTGGCTAAGTAATAAGCTCTACTCTTTGTCTTGCTGGCTATGTCATTTAGTCAGGCACGGAGAGCTTTCCTCTTCTTGTCGATGAGGTCTTGGATG
Source organism: Scyliorhinus torazame (assembly GCF_047496885.1). Classification (NCBI taxonomy): domain Eukaryota; kingdom Metazoa; phylum Chordata; class Chondrichthyes; order Carcharhiniformes; family Scyliorhinidae; genus Scyliorhinus; species Scyliorhinus torazame. The sequence goes on along the minus strand of NC_092711.1, from coordinate 300,447,451 downwards.
TTGTGGTCGTTCTCATCGAACCAGTCTTGGTGTTTCCTGGTCTTGTAGCCAATGGTTTCTTCACATTGAGATGATGGCTGTCTTCAGCTCTTTCCAGTTTTCCTTCACTCCATTAAAATGGACACTTTGGAGAAGACATTGTTGTAAGTTCATTAGCATGCTTGACTCTTAAAGCCACTCAACTTTGATCTTTTTTCTGAGCTGTTTCTTCACCTTCTGCTGCTTCTGGTGGTGTCTGAGGGACATAGAGGAGTGGATCAGCCAATGGTCTGTCCATTCATCTGCACTGGTCATCGCTTTGGTATTGAAGGCATCCTTTTGGTCTCAGGAGTGGACGATGGCAAAAATTGATCATGCATTGACCATGGATCTCTACAGGAAGTCTTGAACTTGTCCTTTTGGTGGAACAATGTGTTCTTGATGACAAGCTGGTGTTCTGAACATTAGGCAAAACCCATGCCGGTCGGCCTTCGCAACACACCATTTTCACTTACCTTTAGTATGACAAGTGAGCCTGCTTGGTCATCACAATCTCACTTGCTTTGTCATTCAATTTTACATGGCTGCTGAGGACTTCAGATGACGATTTAAGTTCTCGCTGCATACTTTGAAAAAAATCAAGAGGGTTGTCCTCGAACCCTCCATGCTTAGCCTTCAAATGTCATTGAAGTTTTGAGGGTTTTAAACTTTTATTTGCCAATACTTCCCTGCATGTAACAGGGCTTTGCATCCTGATTTGCATTGGCACAATTAACAAAGCCAGACCTCAAGAAATCATCTTTATACTGCTTTGTTTCCTGTTTCAGTTTCTTCATAATGGGTTCACCAGAGGCCCTAGAGCTCTGTATACAGCTCACACCAGCAGATTCAGTTGTGACATCCTGGCCTGTTTGTGTTTCTTGCTCTCTCTTCCCTATATAAAAAAAGCCCACCTTCAGCTCTTCACAGTCCTGTTGCTTGCTGGCAGCTACAAAATGGAGGAATCTCTCCTCCGTGACTTCACTCCCAAAGCACGGATGTACAGGGTGCGTGACATCAGTGCACGTGCTGAGTGCGTGACCTGCTCTCTGCCGCTGCTTCTGGCGGAAGGTCTCCATCGTTCATCTTTAAAGGCCAGAATTCTCAACTTAAAAGCTGGTCACAGTTGTCATTCTCAATTGTGAGAATTGGGCGCTTCTGCTGCGATTGGGAATGCCACGGGCGATTGCTCCATGACCCTCCTGATCCCGACTCGTGAATCACGACCTGCAGTTTGAAAAACCTTGCTTTAAACCTAAAGGTAGAACTCTAGAACAGCTGGTAGTTATATTTTGCTGTATATAATCAGGTTTAGTAGATCCAGAGATTCTGGCTTCATAAAATTTACTGGCCACTTCATTTTCATTTATATGTTTGCAGTTGACTGCTGTGGGTCCAGGGAGGGAAGGTGGGACCAGGGAAAAACAGATAGAGGGGTAATCAAGATAGGAATGGGAATAATTTGGAAGGGTCTGGCATCAGCCATCAGCATTGAAGTTGACTTGAGAGGACACTTCTGTGCCACATGGATCCATGATCTGATACATAATTTCTTACAAAATGTAACATTATGGTGGCCATCTCCAGCAGTCACTTGAAGGACCACTGGCTAGCTTGCATGTAAGATCACAAAGAGAACTTCAGAGAGACAACAGGCTGCATGTTTGCCTCTTTTGCTGCCTTTTCCTGTGTGGCAGGTAGCCCATCTCTGCTGTTTAAAACGTCAATGTACCTACTGTATTACACTTCCAGACTTCTGTGCTTGAATAACGGCTGTGGTTTCATCAAATCTTTTGGTTGATATATTTTGAGATCTTGGCAGTGCTAGAGGGTAAGTTTTAGGTCTTGTTGGGGTGAGATTAGACTGGTTCAGTTGGTTCCGTTTGTAGAAAGCTTTGTGCTTTCTTTACAGTCAGGGAGCTTTTGCCACATGGCTCATGTATCCACCTTGAATGCATGACTATATCTGGTTCTGCCTCCAAAGTTTTGGGATCTACAAAAAAGTCTGCTTATTAATTTGTACACTTCACTTGCTTTTTGTCCTTTTCTCTTTCTATAGTTCTCACTTTGATACTCTCAGTCTGTCTCATGGCTATTTCAATAGTGTGCTCATCAGACTTACTCTTTTCTATTATTATCTTCTTGCATCCATTTTATTTGTGTCCCTCTCCCTCTTATCCTGTGATGCGTCTTTTCTTATTCCAGTGATCTCTGTCAGCTGTATTCTTTTGTTTCAGTGATCTGTAATGGCACCCATGTCTCCCAGTGATTTCTCATTAAAATATTACAGTGGCAGGCCATAAGACCACAAGACATAGGAGCAGAATTAGGCTACTCGGCCATCGAGTCTACTCCGCCATTCAATCATGGCTGATATTTTCTCACCCCCAGTCTCCTGCCTTCTCCCCATAACCCCTGATCCCCTTATTAATCAAGAACCTATCTATCTCTGACTTTCATAGATTATCATAGAATTTACAGTGCAGAAGGAGGCCATTCTGTCCATCGAGTCTGCACCGGCTCTTGGAAAGAGCACCCTACCCAAAGTCAACATCTCCACCCTATCCCCATAACCCAGTAACCCCACCCAACACTAAGGGCAATTTTGGACACTAAGGGCAATTTATCATGGCCAATCCACCTAACCTGCACATCTTTGGACTGTGGGAGGAAACCGGAGCACCCGGAGAAAACCCACGCACACACGGGGAGGACGTGCAGACTCCGCACAGACAGTGACCCAAGCCAGAATCGAACCTGGGACCCTGGAGCTGTGAAGCAATTGTGCTATCCACAAGGCTACCGTGCTGCCCACTTCAATGATTTGGCCTCCACAGCTTTCTGTGGCAAAGAGTTCCACAGATTCACCACCCTCTGGCTGAAGATATTCCTCATCTCTGTGTTAGGCATTAGAATCAGAACTGAGAAAGCGTACAAAAGGGGGAATGGAGAGTGGACTAAGTTGATTAACAAATGGCAGTGGACGAGGGGCTTGTAAGATTGCGCTTGCCTTTGGTTTTCTATGCATATCATCACCATTTTACGTTTAAGCTGCTCCCTGTGGCACTGGAAACTGTAGCCTGATTGCAGCTTTTAATTTTGTGTGGGGAGGACACGATGGAATAAATGGACGTTTGAACGGGGATGGTTTTCAGCACGTTTTTATGAATTATTTATATTTATGTCAAGATTATCTTTAGGAATAACAAAGGAATGTACATGACAGGAACGAAAACCAGAGTAAATACGACGAGTCTCAAAGTTCAATAAATGTCCCAGTGGATATGAGAAATCTAGGTGGACGATAAACTATCATGGAGGTTGAATGCAAGAATTATGGGCTGGATTCTCCATTCTGGAGACTAAGTGTTGACGCTATCGTGAAAACTGTGGAGTTTCACGACGGGGAAATCGGGTCCCCAGCTGCAGCGATTCAACCGCTCCCTCGGGGCTAGCATGGGCAAAACAAGGACTGCCACACTCTGGAAGCGGAACGGCAGCGGACTTGCCGGTTCAGTGATTGCCGCACAGCTGTGGCTGGACTTAAGGCATTCTCCTCCTCCCACACACGAATGTCGCAGTCATCATGGCCGCAAAGAGAACAGCGCAGTGCTTCTGCAATGTGGAAGTGGAGACCCTCCTTGACTCAGTGGAGGAGTGGAGGCTGGTGCTGGACCCTGGGCCGGGAGGGAGGTCCTCATGCGCCACCGTTCGCCGTGCCTGGGCGGAGGTGGGAGCCACTGTCAGCGCCGTCGGCGAGGTGGCCCGAACTGGCAATCAGTGCCGGGAAAAAACGCACAACGTCCCCAGGGCGGCCAGGGTGAGTAGCCAGCGCTGTGCCCCTGGCACCGAGCATCCTACCCCCCACACACGTGACCCGGACCCCCCCCCCCCCCCACCCTGACCCACATGCCAGCACCCAAGGCAGCCGCAATGGCCGTGTCCTGGTCTCTGATGCCATCAGCTACCCAAACCCTGGGCTGCATGCGCCGGACTGTCTAACAGTGTCGCTGTTTGTGTTTGCAACCCCCCACCCCCCGCCCCAGGACAAGGCCGCGCACAACCACCGGGAGCGGGATAAGACCAGAGGGGTCCACCAGACCTGCAGCCCCTAACCATGACAGAGCGGAGGGCACTGGACGCGGTTGGCGGCCCGGAGGAGAGGGAGGTTGCCGACGAGGTGAGGCCCCTTGCCTGGTTGCGGGTCCTCACCACAAGTGAGTGCCCGCCCCAACCCCACTCAGGTCCACATCCCAACCCCCTTCACATCAGCCCTCACCACATCACGACTCACCCCCGTCCTGCTGTCTAACCATAAATGCTGTCTTGTGTCCTACAGGACCATCCGGAGATGACCCCCCCCCAGCCAGTGTCAGAGCAGATGCCCCCCAGACAGCCGAGCACCGACGGGGAGAGCAGCCGGAACACCAGCTCTCTGCCCGAGATCCAGGATACCCAGACTTTCCGTCACTGCTAACTGCTACTGTCCACCATCTCCGAGATTATCATCTCGGTTGGAAACATTAGTGAAGAGGATCCTGGGATACAATCTGGTGTGTCGGTCCGGTGCAGCAGGTGGAAGTAGGAGAAGTCGAGGGACTGGACGGTTGGAGGGCAGCCCCCCCAAATGGGTCCCGGGCTCCTGGAGCATCCAGTCCCACCCATATTGCAGGTGTAGCCAGGGACGAGAGGGGTTGACAGCCGGCTTCCAGCACCCACAAGCGGAGGAGTCCATACGTGTGCAGGAGCAGGGTATGGTTCTGGTCATGCGTGCCACCCAGTCCGAAACCGCACGGGTGGCGTCCACAGTGGAGGCAATGGGGGCGACGGTGTCGGACATAGGTCAACATTTGCACGGCCTGGGGCATTCTGTGCAGACGGGGGCCGAGGCCCAGGATAGGGCTGCCCTCTCACAGGCAACCACGTGCCGGAGCCAGCTGGAGATTGCAGCTGTCAGTGTGGCCCAGTCGATACCAGAGCGGGCCTCCAGGACTCCACAGTGCCACGGAGGCCTCAGGGATGACTCCGCTCACACCCTCGTCCCATGAAGAAGACCGGGGGTCACCAGGCGCCCCGAGGGAGTTGGGGTGCTGGGGCCCGTGCCGGTGACTCCTGTAGGAGGTTCCGGAATACCGCAGCTCCTCGGACTCCCCCCCACCCCCTTCCTCCCCTCCCCCTCCTGTCACTGCTGAATCTGGTGGGCAGTGGGCAGAACAGGGTGACAGCATGCCACCTGGGATGCCCGAGGAGCAGCCGGGCCCATTCAGGCCAGGTCGCCCCGGGAGACGTGCGCCAATGGGGACCTGCGTCGCATGGCAGGAGTCACAGCAGGCCGCCTCCACCCCTACTGTACCGTCTGGGGAACCACATAGGTGTAGTGGTAGGGCCCTTAAGGCAAGAAAGTTAGACACCAGTTAAGCTGGTACGGATGCAAGGCACAGCTTATATATGGGGGCTAGGGCACAGACTGTATATTATTGTTCAGAATAAACACATGTTCACACCGTTAAAACCATCCTTGGTGCTCTGTCTGGTGGGTGTGGGTTAGGGTGAGTCAGTGATGGCCATTGGGAGTGAGGGGTTGGGGAGGAGTGAGGCCCAGTGGGTGGACTGTGTAGTTCCCCCACCTCCCGACTGTCCCCATCAGCCCCTCCCCAGCTATTCAACAGGACCTTGTGATGGACTGGTCAGGCGCATGCAGGGATCACCCAGGTGGAAGGTACTACTGTGGGCATGAGTCAGACATTGTCTAACGACGTGGAGCACGGAGCTCTTCGCAGAGCGGGCCATCATCATCCTCCCTCCCATGGACCAGACCCACTGTCACTGCCAACCCAGTGCCCCTGGCTCATAGTGCCACAGATATATATAACGGAGGGGGTGTGCATGAGGGTGGATGGTGGTGTGGGAGGTGAAGGTGTTCAGTGTTGAACGGGTGTGGTCTTGTGGTGTCCATGCCCCTGCCCAGCAACTCCCCTCCCCCTAGTTGGTGAAACGTGTCTCGATGTGTGTCCCATGCGCGCCGGCCCTGGCGGTACCGTTGTGTGGCCTCCGTTGCCTGGCCATCCCCTATGTCCATCTCATTGTCACCCTCCCCCTCATCCTCCTCGCCTGATGAGGTCTGCCATTCCTCCTCATCCTCCTCCAGCACATCGCTCCTCTGCTGGGTTATATTGTGGAGGACGCAGCAGACCACCACGATGCGTCTGTCCCTCCTTGCCTAGTACTGGAGGGCACCTCCAGAGCGGTCCAGGCACCTGAAGTACATTTTCAGCACCCCGAAGCACCTCTTGACAACACTCCTGGTTGCACAATGGGCCTCATCGTAGCGGGTCTCCGCATCATTCTCTGGCCTCCGTATAGGCGTCATCAGCCATGACCACAACGGGTAACCCGTCAACCAGCCTCGCAGCCTGGGAGGGGGGGGGGTCCCTCGAACATGTCGGGGATCACCGATTGCGCCAATATGAATGAATCATGTTCACTGCCCAGGAGCGCTGAGAAGACAATCAAAATTGACTATCTAGAGGAAGTAAAAGTTGTAACAAGATTTCTGTAGGTGAACCTGCGGAAGGATCCTCATCTGATGGTCACAGACCACCTGAACGTTCATGGAGTGGTACCCCTTCCTGTTTGTGAACAGTGGCCTGTGATCCACCGGTGGCCATAGGGCGACATGCACCCCATCGATTACCCCCTGGACCCGGGGCATCCCGGTGATGGTGGCGAAGCCTGCTGCCCGGGCATCCTGGTGGGTACGGTCCACAGGGTACTGGATGTACCGGTTCGCCAGGCATACAGGGCATCCGTGACGGCGCGGATGCACCTGTGCGCCGATGTCTGGGAGATGCCGGACAGGTCCCCACTTGGCGACTGGAAAGACCCCGTCTAGTAGAAGTTCAATGCTACCATCACCTTGACGGCCACTGGGAACGGGTGACTTCCCACATTCCCATGCGATGCCAGGTGTGCCATCATGTGCAGATGTGTCTCACTGTCTCCATGCTCATCCGCAGTCTCCTCCTGCATGCCCGGTCCGGCAGCTCCTCAAAGGACATGTGGTCGTGGTAGACGCATGACCTCATCCGGAGCCTCCTTGGCACCACCTCCATCTTCTCCTCCTCGTCCTGTTGGGCAGACGGCCCTCCAGCCTGAGAGACTGCCATCTCCCCCTCTGCAGCCGGCTCCTCTGTTGCAGTCTTTGCCTCCTCTGAGCCGCCCCATCTCACGTTGACACAGCATCGCCACGGCGCCATCGCTGGTTGATGACCGAATGCCATATTTATCTGCAGGGGGTGGAGGAAAATATTTATCTGCAGGGGGTGAGAGGAAAATATGTTATCATGGCGCATACGCCCGCGCCCAACCAGGTACCACGATGGCCCCGGTTGTCACCACGTGTCGATCCGGGAACCGGCAGTCCCCTCACGCCACCTCCACTCAGCCAGCACGCCAGCTTCATGATTTTTTATACCACATTAGAAACACGCCGTCAGGAATTCGGCCCATCCGAGGTGCAGAATCGCTGAGACCCCGGAGAATCGGTCGACACGATCGATAATGAGATGCATACTGTACTTCGGGGCCACATGGCAGGTGTGGTTTTGGGGGTCCGGAGGATGCCGATTTGGTGCGAAACCGGTGTCAGGCCCGATTTCGCCGTTGGAGTCAATTCTCCGGCTGATCGCGTTTCACGATTTCAGCGTTATCCTACGGAGAATCCAGCCCTATATTTTAGCTGCAATTTGACTGTACAGAATTTTTTTTGCTGACGTTTTTGACATTGGAGCAAGAAGGGTTTATGCAATGTTACTGGCCAATCAAAATATAAACTAAACAATAGAAAATTATAAAACATAAAGATCTAACTAGAAATAAAGGCTGGTTTAGCGCACACTGGGCTAAATCGCTGGCTTTTAAAGCAGAACAAGGCAGGCCAGCAGCACGGTTCAATTCCCGTACCAGTCTCCCCGAACAGGCGCCGGAATGTGGTGACTAGGGGCTTAAAGCAGAACAAGGCAGGCCAGCAGCACGGTTCAATTCCCGTACCAGTCTCCCCGAACAGGCGCCGGAATGTGGTGACTAGGGGCTTTTCACAGTAATGTCATTTGAAGCCTACTTGTGACAATAAGCGATTTTCATTTTTCAAATAAGATGAAAATTGAATTCATTCAAAAACATACATTAGTTAGAATGTACAATAAGACGTAACTTTTTCATCAGATAAAATCCATCTCTGGTAATTACCTGCATCTTGATCCAATGCCAAAGTCAAAAAAACCTTGATGCTTTTGTTGGCAGTGATCTACCAGTAGCATCATATCTGATTGCTAATATTTTCAGGTAGTGAGCACTATTTTACATTCCATTTGTTCTGCATCTAAAATTGAATGTTTTCAAAGGTGTGATAGTGATGGATGATAACACATAAATTTTATTTTACACTCAATATTTAGAGAATATTATTGTGTTAGGTGCTGTCTTTTGTATTGTATGTTAACTAATGTCAACAGGGAGATGGAAAAGTTGTGTGGTACAACTCAAAGGAAACCAGAGAACTCCCCTTGTCCTAGCCAATAGTGTTCCTTCAAACAACAATATCGTCATGAACATTGTAATCAAAGAAAATGGTTTATCTTCAAGGACTAAGAACATTTTTGAAGAATTTGTGTTTTGAGAGACAGTCTCTTAAAAGGTTAATGCAGCATCTGACTGCTATTCCTGGAAAAAACATAATTTTACAAGAAAAGTTAATCAAGCAGTTTTAAGGAAGCTGGAAACCTCTCGACCCTGGTGGACTGTGGACAAGAGGATCACGTGTAGTTTATGGCTCTGAAAATAAAATGTGCCTGGAAAACTATGTTTAAAAGTTGGTTTTGCTTTGAGAAGAAGAAGGACCAACTGCTGATGAAAAGACAGCAGCCTTTTTGCAGTTCAGTTGTACCATGTGCTGGAATAAAGTGCCTCCAAATGTTCCTCAAGCCCACCTGAAAAGCAGCGCAAGAGTCATCAATTGTTTCACAGATCAGTGCTGAGAGAACAAACGTATAACCCGGGACCCATTTCAAGGACTCCACCATCTATCCTTTTCCCTTGAATCACCTTTGGCAGAAACCATTTTTTTTAGTGTGGGGGTGATGTGTAGGTTATCTTGAAAGAGTAACTAGTTTTCTTTCATATTTCATACTGTATGTTAGTACGCTTTGCCATGCTATTTGACAAGACTGGTTTTATAATAAACTAATAAGTCTGTTGTTTATTGGAAGAAGCCTGGTTAAAGTCACTTTTATTCAGGGTAACAGTAGCAAATTTTGCTGAGTGAATCAAACTTTTACTAATGGTGTGAGCTGTGGAGTAGCGGAGCTGGTCAAAGTATGCACTCCTCCCATCCCAGTCATAACACTACCAAAAACAAATCAGATCATTCACCCATTTGCTGCTTGTGAGACCTCCCCATGTGTAGATTGGCTATCATATTCACCTGCATAACAGAGAAAACAGTTCAAAAGTAATCCATTAATTTTGTAGTACCTTGGCATGTCTGAAGCGATATAGAAATTCAAGTTCATTGCTTTTTTTTTGGATCTGCATCTCAAACGGTGATGACACCCATTGCAGATGTTGGTGCCGGCATTCTGGTTCTGAAATTCTTTGGATCACAAGCTCAGCAGTTAAGCCAACATCATGCCTACTGGTGCCCTCTAGTGGTGAAACATTTCAGTATAGCGGCTTAGCCCCAAGCTCCCCTTGTTTATCTGTGAACTTTGTTGTTCTTTGTTAATGCTCTCTGTCATTTTTATGAATGCCTTAGAAACAGATAACTGAATTGCTGGCAATGTATTTAAAAGTGCGCTAATGCCGCTGGGCTTAAAAATAGGCGTTGCAGTTTTGCCACTTTTGTACACATTTCCTAAGAAGAAATAACAATACTTTTTTGAAAAGCCTTAGTTGATGCTAATTGAACTTCATAGTCTGAGAGCTAAAATAGTAACCTGAAAGATAAACTGATGAAAAAAACTAAACAATTAGAATTGCAGCAATTGTAGAAACTGTGAGGGACTGTTTATGTCTACAAACTGTGACAAGACTGAAGATCATCCACAGTTCAATATTAGAGAATGCAAGGAATGGAAGACAAAATACGGGGCGCAATTCTCCCATTGGGAGACTAAGTCCCGACGCCGGAGTGAAAACCGGAGTGTTTCACTCCGGCGTCGGAGGCCGTTCCCAGCCCCCTATTCTACCGCCCCCGGGGTGGGAGAACGGCGCCGCGTCATTTACGCGCGCCGGGCCTTGGCGCCGCGTAAATGACACGACCGGCGCCACGTAAATGACGTCACCTGCGCATGCCAACCCGCGCATGTGCGGTTGCCGTCCTCCCCGCGGACGCCCCGCAAGAAGATGGCGGATCAATCTTGCGGGGCAGCGGAGGAAAGGAGGTCCTCCTTCAGAGAGGCCGGCCCGCCGATCGGTGGGCACCGATCGCGGGCCAGACCCCCTTTGAGCCCCCCCCCCCCGGTGCAGGAACCCCCCTCGCCCCCCCACAGGCTGCCTCCCCAGCGTTCCCGCGCTGTTCTCGCCGGCAGCGACCAGGTGTGGATGGCGCCGGCAGGAACCTGTCGTGTTGGGCAGGCCACTCGGTCCATCCGGGCTGGAGAATCGCCGCTCGCCCATTACCAACGGCAAGCGGCGATTCTCCCAGCGGCCAGCCGTGATTCACGTTGCGCCTGTTTGGGGTGGGGGGTGGGAGAATCGCGTGCGGGCGTCGGGACGGCGTGGCGGGACTCACGCGCCGCCCGGGCGATTCTCCCACCCGGCGTGGGGGGGGGGGGGGGGGGAGAATTCCGCCCATGATCTTTGAGCTGAAGAAAAACAAACTGATGTAATTGCGCTTGTTCTCTATAAAAATGTGGGATTAGAAACCACATGTGACATCACCAATCTTAACTATCATGCCACTGCAGTGTCGATTTTTATGCATGTGCGCAAAAAAAGTAATTAGCTCTTTTTTCTTCAAAGAGCCTTGGTTGATGCTAATTGCAATGCGAGTCCTAGAAGTGAAACCTGAAAGATAAACTGTGCTGACGAAAAATAATAATTATGGCAACTGCAAAAACTGCAATGGACCACTTATCATGATCTGCACTCTGTGGTAAGTTTGAAGACCTGGCCCAATTTAATATTGGGAAATAAAGGAGGACAAATACCTTTCAAATGGTGGAAAGAAACTGATGCATTTGCGCTTATGCTTAGTAGAAGAAGTGAATGATAATCACATGTCATCATTCAGTCCTAACTTCTTGATGCCATTTCACATCGTGGTTCCCTTACAACAAATACATTGTTCCCATACAACACAACGGGTGAATCTGTGATTTGGTGCTTAAAAATGAATGGCAAATCATAGCCTGTGTACTTGCGATCTTTCTGATTTGATTCTTGTAAGCACCACTCCCTGCTTGGAGCATTGGATCATGAATGCCCTGATTTTGAATAGATTTTCCCCTTCCTTGATTTCCATTCCCTTTAAGTCAGTTTAGATCATATAATTACAATATACATGAGCTATTTCATAAATGTGAGTAATGAAGCCATTTTTGGCAGCTCACGACCACAAAATGGTATTGAAGCTCAGAAATATATTTAACTACCATCCGAAAGGAAACTAATAAATTCATAATATGTCATTAAGGAATTATATCAAAACTGGAGCATGTCTTATGCAAGTTGATTGAACCAAACAAATTGGAATTTGCGCACTGGCCTTCCTGAGAATCTGTCATTCCTCCCTCATTTTATTCCTTTGATTAAAAATTGTATACATGTGATATATTTATAGTAATTGCGCTTTTTTTCTTCGAAGTTGTCAGTCATTTCTGAAAGCAATTATAGCTCCTGCTCCTTGATGAACTTAAATCCAATGGGGCTGCACATCTGTTGGCAAATTGAAACTATTACATGTAATAGAGAATATAAATTATTTCACAACAGAAAATGTTTTGTCCGTATCTTGAGTAAAAATCAACTGTGGATAAACAAGGCTAAAAAGGCCTCTCTCCACATCATATTATTTCAAGCAATACCTCAGAATCTCAGCAGGCTTCCAAAGTGCTGGACAGATACAAAGGAGAAAAAAAGAGGCTGCAATGATATATGGACGTATTTGCAAATTGTACAACTCAAAAAAGTCAAAAATGGCATTTTATAATTAGCGCATGTTAAACAACAAATACTACGTTTTAAACAGTTTATCACTTTAATTTCATAGATTAACATGAACAAAACATAATATCAGTAATAACACAGTATTAAACAGAAATAAAATCCACACAGAATTCCCCAGGATAATAACTGAATTAACAGGCATATCTGCATAATTTGTAGACATTTGACATGTAGGCAACTGTCGTTTAAACCATAACTGAGAAATCAGACTAGTCCAGATTTCCATCATCAATTGTACCCAATCATAACTGTAAATAAATTAGATTTCCTGCCTTCCCTTCAACCAGTATGTGGAACTTTTGAAAATAATTTAATTTGGATACAAGGCAGAATAATTATGCTTATTATAGCTATCTTTTATAGGTGTCAGAAGCAAATACATAACAATAATGCCAATTTTACTGTATATTTTTTCCTTTAAAAATACTTCAATTTTACATTCCCTATCTGTGATCGGGAATTAGTAATATTAAATTTTCTTAAGGCATAGAGCTTTAAATACATTTTCTTGAGCTTGTTTTATCAAAGCTTTCATTTGCCATTAGTTTGTCCAACAGTATTAGAAGTTGATGTAATCAAAAGTAAAAAGCAGTTCCCTACAAGTTTCAGTTAAGCCACAACAAATTGAGGACTTGAAATTATAGTAGGCCAAGCAACAGTGATAGAGTTGGAGTCAAGCACCTGTAAATGAGGTTCTATACTCAGGGAGTGAAAGACCTCCATAGCCAAAAGCTTGTTTTAAGGAGTTACAGGTTGAATATTTAATGGGAATTACTTATAAATTATGTAATTTTTATCTGAGTCAGTGTGTAGCACACTCCTACCAGAAATATGTTCACTTACTCATTAAATACCAAGTCTGGTGCAAAGTAGAGCATTCTGGAATTCACAATTCTATAGGATCTCCAACCCATTGCGAAGACCATAACTGCCATCCACGAATACTGTATGAGACTCATTTGGTCATCCACATGTAAATTGCGAAAACCTGCAGACAAGGAGCACTTCTGCTGAAATAATGTTAAATGATAGTATGCATTGATCAGTACACAGCTGTGCAAAGAACAGACCTTCTTAGCAGATAAGCACAGAGCAAAATTAACAATAGCGCAAATGTATACACAGATATTTGGAGTTTGTGCTCTAATCAGGCTGCATATTTTTAACCACAATCTCAGGTTCATGTGATTAAATTGGAGTGCCACAATTGGTCCAGACTAAATTCAAAATGTCTTCATTTTTTCACTTTATTATAAGCAGGTAAAGCCTCTTAGCCACATAAGCCATTTTCAGAGCAGCTTCTAACAAACATAGTTACTGATAATTCCTTGTGATGCATGATCTACTTCTAAACAATTCATCATTGGAAAAAATTGGTTGCTTAGGCATTGCTGTCAAGATAGTGGCCAACAATGTTAAGAATGCAAAGTAGTGGTGCGTGCTGCTGCATCTGAGTAATTTCCGAGTTGCCGTAAGATAAATCTATTGTGCGACTGCTAAAGCGATCAATTTGTGCGGTCGAGCAATTAACCAAAGATTATACACTTAATAGTGAAATGCCCATATTGCAACAGTAACATTTGCACAATGCATTCTTTTCAATTGGATTTTTTGTTGCTGCAGAGCTTGCTGTGAGAATATTGCAACTCTTCATTTAAAGATGAGTGACTGTAAATATCTTTTTCACATTCTATATTTTAATACACTATGGGGACTGCATTCAATGCACCAGCAGTGCTGGACCTGGTAGTTCGTTCAATAACGCAGTAAAGGACTACATGAGTGTCAGGCGGCATGCAAAATTCACCACCAAGTCTTATTTCTCTGCTGCACAGTGAGTCTCCCATATAATATACATATAATGATAATAGAGATGTGCTTAATAATGGTTAGGTGCAGCAGGAAAGTATCAATGGAATGATGTTATCTCCTCAAGAAAGATCGACAGGGAACATCTAACATGGATACAGCACAATAGCTGTCGAAGTCAGCCTGACCCTCAATTTTATGCATAGAATTCCTTCCATCATTGCTAGCTCTGATGACATACAGAGTTTCAGCAGTTGCAGCCCACAGATGTACCATCAAAATCACAGAAGCATTATTCGGCAGGGCCAGTATTTCATCAGATTGATCGCTGACTAAAGGGAGAAAAGTGAGAGGGAAACAATTTGAAAAACTTGCTGGATTCTCAGATATCTTAAATTAGATTATGAATTGAACCTATTTGAGCAATCTGTGCAATGCTGTGCCTGTAATGAACCAAAAACAGTTTATAGTAGTTCATTACATAACGTATCTGACCACCAGCATAGAATCATGCTGATCAATGCATACTTACCCAGAAGCTTTCATGGTGGCTTCATATTAAGGTTGTCATCTGTAGCACTCTTATTTGAAGGTCAATAAAGAGTGGAAGGATTGCGCCAACAAGATCAAGGTTATCCTATGCAGATCAGGCCCACAATACCTAAGTGCCAACTATGGACAGAGTGCAAGTACATCAAAGCTTATGCTGCAATTAAAATGATGAAATTGGTATCTCAATGCAGTGTTACACATGTTTAGACTGATTGAAAAGAGGCTTATAATATACATTCATCCCCTTCATGACCCAACTCCTCCAATGTTTGAGAAAATAATCTGCATCACTGGTAATTCCACTTTGAAAGGGACTTCAATGTGCAGATCAATGACCAACATGAGAAAACCATGACAGAATAAGAAAGCAAAAATGCCAATGGGCAATTAGTAGCAGACCAGCAATGCAGTAAAGAAGGCGACTGTGCCTTCCAAGGAATGCCATAATTATATTAGTTTTTAATGGGACAACTTCTACCTTCAAAGTAACTGTGCTGAACCCATCTTCTAGTTTCATGTTCAATGGTTCAAATACTAACAATTAGCTTTTTATATTAAGCTCCTGTCTGGCTGTAGTAAGTGACAAATAAATATGCAACTCAACATTCAATTAAATACATCAAATATATGGTAATAATTTCCCGATTATGTAGTTTGAATGTTGACAACTTGAAGCTGAAAATGATGCTCTTCCTTAATACTTCTGTTCCATTTAAGATTATTTAACACAAAACCTATAATTGCTCAGAGGGAAATTTCCTATGGATGCAGTAAGTATGCTGTAGGCAGCAGTGTTTCACTGAATTCAGCCTGGGGTCTACTGGCTAGACCTCCTTGGAATGCGTAATATAAGGGCCCTTCATGTGAATCAGTCAAGAAAGGGCTCTGCTGATTAAGTGATGTTGCCAGTATTAAGCCACTTCATGCCTGGCAAATAATGTACTCCTAAAGGGAGAGTAGCCATCACGGAATGTTTGCCTCGTCTTCCTGACTGCTTTTGGTAAGGTTTGCAGCATCTGGCCTGAAAAACTAACTTTTCTTTGCAATGCCCAATTTTATATGTTTTGCTTAATTTCAGGATCATACCACATTATATTGTAGTTCACAGTTGGTTGGGAGTTCATACTTTCCCTCACTGACTTAAAACAGAAGAAGAATTGTTTGTATAAGCAGCAGGCTTTGTTACTTCAGTAAATCATAACTTACCCTAACCTTTCACCAGCATAGCGAGAGTATGTTTCAGGCCGAATTGTTAACAAAACTGTATCTTCTAACACCACTGTAACATTACAAAATTCCACCTCTGCCTCAGATCATTTGCTGCTGAACCCATGCCGTTGACCATCAGACTTGACTATTCTGATGCAATCCTGACAACTTTCCACTTTCTACCCTCCAGAAACTTGGGTGAGGTCATCCGAAATTCTGCTGCCCATGTCGTAACTGGTTCACCCACCGTCCCTATACTCAATGACCTATATTGGCTCCCGATTAAGCAAGCCTCGATTTTAAACTTCTCATCCTGCTTTTCAAATTTCTCCCCTCATTTTCCTCTTTTGAGACACTCCTGACACTTAAGACAAAAGTATCTTTTGGATCAAACTTTTAGTCACAGGCCCGGATATCTCCTGACATGGTATGTCAAATTTTATTCCATAATATCCCTGTGAAGTTCCTTGGGA
Organism: Scyliorhinus torazame; assembly: GCF_047496885.1. NCBI lineage: Eukaryota > Metazoa > Chordata > Chondrichthyes > Carcharhiniformes > Scyliorhinidae > Scyliorhinus > Scyliorhinus torazame. The sequence goes on along the minus strand of NC_092711.1, from coordinate 300,431,165 downwards.
TATTTTATTATGTTAAGGGTGCTATATAAAAATAAGTTGTCTTGCATATGGATTTATCAATTAAACATCATACTTGGCAATTTCTTGACATTTTGCTACTTGGACATTAGCTATGTCAGTGGTATTAGGAGGTCAGAAGATCACATAAAGGTAGTACACAATTGATCTTCGAGTAGGAATTGCAAAGCAGTGCATTTACGCACTTTCAAGAACTGGATAACATCGAACATTAGTTGCGGGGGATGGGTGGGAGGGTTGGGGGAGGGGGGCTGTGTGTATTAAGGGTGACTATGGGTAATCTCTGATTCCTTTTTGTCATTTGTTTATGTAAACATGTGGGCCAATGTTTGGGGGTTGGTGGGAGGATGGGATCGTTGTTATTGTTATGGGGATTGACATATTTGTTGCTGATTATTGTTTATTGTTGGTGGGTGTAAATTTGGGAGAAAATGTGAAAAAGGAGAATAAAAATATTTAAAAAAAATAAAAAATAAATAAATGGAATTGTTATGGTGGGAATAGATTTCATCCTGTGTCATGATTTGGCTTGTGGAAAAAGTAATGTGTTGACAACTGTATTAAAACAGACACTTGATCATGGTGATCTTAAATGTTTGAAAACTACTGTGGATATAAATGTGAGACACTTATTGCAGATAACAAGAAATGGAAGGTAAACCCGATTAACACAGAAAATCAACTTTTGTGTATGAAAAAGGAGTTTGCGAATAAAACAAGAGAACTAATGAGAACAATTGGGATTCTGTCCACATTTGATTGTGGATTTGGACAGTCAAAACGATAAACTTGAAAAAGCAAACTTGGCAAAGGTTGATCTTCCGTTAAAACTTGGTGAACTTCAAGCATCAGAAGCATTTATGAGGTATCGTGGAAAATGCCTTGAACAAGAAACGGTGGTTCTGGTAAATCTGAATAATTTGTTGAATGCAGAATTTAAAAATCAAAACGAATGAAGTGAGAAGAGCAATGAGATTTGTGAACTTCAAAGCAAACTGGAGGAAGTGAAGAAGGTCGATGGTATAGAGTCTCGCAATTTGAAAGTTCCTCCTGTAAATAAAAACTCATTGTTGAATAGTGATACAGTTGAGCAAAGAACTGACCCAAGTAATGTTACTGATGTATCAAAGTCAGGAATGGACAATAACAAAACTATTGAAGTCCTAGAAAAATGTTCGATGTTATCCAGTTCTTGAAAGTGCGTAAATGCACTGCTTTGCAATTCCTACTCGAAGATCAATTGTGTACTGCCTTTATGTGATCTTCTGACCTCTTAATACCACTGACATAGCTAATGTCCAAGTAGCAAAATGTCAAGTATGATGTTTAATTGATAAATCCATATGCAAGACAACTTATTTTTATATAGCACCCTTAACATAATAAAATATCCCAAGGCACTTCACAGGGATATTATGGAATAAAATTGGAAAGTACAAATTGTCAACCAAAAGTGCTGACATTGCAAAATAATCTTTGAGTTTGATCTTTGGCCAGAGACAATGATTTTAAAATGCTTGTCGGTGATACTACACAAGATAAAGCAGTTGGAAGAAAGGCAGTGAACAATTTGCCAAAGACCATTCAAACTCTACTGAGAACTGGACTGAGATTGTTCAGAAATTGTGCAATAAAGTCAAAGGATTAGTACAAAAAAAAAGCAGGGCAGCCACCTGAAATACTCAATGGACAAATTTACTAATTACAATCATTTATTTCTCTGCTTTGGCATTTGTATACTAGATATGTTTTTTAGCTCAATGCTTGTGCTTTGTGACATCCCTTTTTATCTGCAATACAATTCCTTAAAAATGATTCCGCAGTGAGAAGAATTAGTATGATGGCATGGTGGATTTCAGTGGAAGCTGTTAGGACAAAAGTAGCTCCAGTTTTCTTTTGTTGGCTTTGAAACACCTTCTACTTCCATTGTGTTGGGTGGCTTTGCCTATTTTCTGGCATCTACTGCCATTTGTGCAAGGGCCTTCAAATATTTAGTTTCAGAGACTTTTCTAAGCCCTTAAATAGCTATAACGGTACAGAATATTCTTGATTTCAGTGTTTGAGCCCAGGAGGCAGTTTCCTGCATGGGCTTAGCTTCAAATGGATGCACGAGATCTGAAAACAAATTTTCCACTGTGAATGTCCAAAATTGCAGAATAAGGCACACAACATTACTATGAATGGTAACTGGTATAGTGCAGTGGATAATATTGTGAACAGTGTTTTAGATCACTTGATGCATTGAAGAGATCCTCAAAAAACATGGGCGCGATTCTCCCCTACCCGGCGGGGCGGGGGGTTCCGGCGTAATAGAGTGGTGGGAACCATTCCGGCGTTGGGCTGCCCCAAAGGTGCAGAAGTCTCTGTACCTTTGGGGGCCAGGCCCTCACCTTGAGGGGCTAGGCCCAAGCCGGAGTGGTTTCCGCTCCGCCAGCTGGCGGGAAAGGCCTTTGGCGCCACACCAGCCGGCGCCGAAAGGTCTTCGCCGGGCGACGCATGCGCGGGAGTGTCAGCGGCTGCTGACGTCATCCCCGCGCATGCGCAGGGGAGGGGGTCTCTTCCGCCTCCGCCATAGTGAAGACCATGACGAAGGCGGAAGAAAAAGAGTGTCCCCACGGCACAGGCTTGCCTGCGGATCGGTGGGCCCCGATCACGGACCAGGCCACCGTGGGGGCACCCCCTGGAGCCTGCCCACGCCGCGTTGTCCCGCCATTCAAAAGGTGGTTTAATCCACGCCGGCGGGAGAGGGTTGACAGCGGCGGGACTTTGGCCCATCGCGGACCAGAGAATCACCAGTGGTGTGCCCGCCGACCGCCGCGGTGTGACTCCCGCCCCCACCGACCGGCACGGCACGATTCCCGCCCCCGCCGAATCTCTGGTGGCGGGGAATTCGGGACACGGCGGGGGCAGCCAGCCCGGCCCCGGCGATTCTTCGACCCGGTGGGGTGTCGGAGAATCGCGCCCCATGTTAAATTTGTATCTGGTGCAACTCTCATCTTCACAGATAGGTGTATTTATGTGAACATTGATCTATGTCATTGCCAGTGCCTTGTTCTGGTTTTTGTTAGAGTGGACTCTTCTTTGTGCTTGGTTAGGTCTCCATGTGTTGCAAAGTCAGGCAGCAGACAATGATCATGGAGACCTAATGTATTATGAAGTATTGCTGTGATCTGGCAGCATATTTGAAGTGATGCTAGGATGGCAATTTGTTTTATTAAAAACTCTGGAAGGTACATGGGTGTTTCTGCATTGTTTATGGTGCCATTGACAGGGCTGAATAGGATGGCCTTGGTTTAAGAATGGCAACACTTATTTGATACCAAAGGCAGTCTTATCCTTTCAGACAGTCTGTTTCTCCAAATGAGAATGGCATTGATGAATCCCTTGGAATTTAAACATGGCTGATGTGTGGAAAGCAGGCACTGCCAATCATGATCTGGATTTTCTTATTAATGCAAGAATCATTTAATACATGAATTCCTGATATTACAGATGTCACCTGTGCAAGCTTTGAAGAAACTGGGGACATAAAAATTGAACAAGTAAGTGATCTTAACTGCCACTGGTAATGCATTTCCTGTGCTGAAAATTGTTTGCAGGTATCCTTGTCGCAGATGTTAAAGCATTGAATTGACCTTACACTGACCTGGAGCTTCGCGGGCACTTCATCTTGGCCATAACAGAAACATGGTCTAGTAAATGAATCACATTGAAATAAAACAATACGTTTTTGTGCTACTATTAGGTGTGACAGCCATTAATTTGTGTGTACAGAATAGTATACTGTAAAATAGTTACGCTACTGCACTAATACTCCAAAGACCCAGGGCGGAATTCTCCCCCCCCCCCACGCCGGGTGGGAGAATCGCTGGGGCGCCACGCGAGTCCCGCCACGTCGCCCCGGCACCCGCACGCGATTCTCCCACCCCACCCCCAAATCGACGTGGTGAGAATCACGGCTGGCTGCTGGGAGAATCGGCGCTCGCCGTTTGTAATGGGCGAGCGGTGATTCTCTGGCCCGGGTGGAGTGCCCAACACGACGGCTTCCCGCCGGCGCCGTCCACACCTGGTCGCTGTGGGGGGGGGGGGGGGGGAGAGATTCCTGCACCGGGGGAGTCTTCAAAAGGGGCCTGGCCTGCGTTCGGTGCCCACTAATCGGCGGGCCGGCCTCTCTGAAGGAGGACCTCCTTTCTTCCGCCGCCCCGCAAGATCCATCCAACATCTTCTTGCGGGGCGGCCTCGGGGAGGACGGCAACCGCGCATGCGTGGTTGATGTCATTTACGTGGCGCCGCGTACCCGGAGCGTGTAAATGACGCAACAATGCTACTAGCCCCCCAGGGCGGGAGAATAGGGGGCTGGGAGCGGCCTCCGACGCCGAAGTGAAACACTCCGGTTTTCACTCCGGCGTCGGGACTTAGTCTCCCGATGGGAGAATTGCGCCCACAGAATCATTGGCGCGATTCTCCGGTATCGGCGCGATGTCCGCCGACCGGCGCCAAAAACGGCGCAAATCAGTCCGGCATCGCGCCGCCCCAAAGGTGCGGAATCCTCCGCATCTTGGGGGGCCGAGCCCTAACCTTGACGGGCTAGGCCTGCGCCGGACTGATTTCCGCCCCGCCAGCTGGCGGAAAAGGCCTTTGGTGCCCCGCAAGCTGGCTTGGAAATGACACTGCCGGGCGGCGCATGCGCGGGAGCGTTAGCGGCCGCTCACGGCATCCCCGCGCGTGCACTGTGGAGGGAGTCTCTTCCGCCTCCGCCATGGTGGAGACCGTGGGCCCCGATCGTGTGCCAGGCCACCGTGGGGGCACCCCCCGGGGCCAGATCGTCCCGCGCCCCCCCCCCAGGACCCCGGAGCCCGCCCGCGCTGCCTTGTCCCGCCGGTAAGAGAGGTGGTTTAATCCACGCCGGCGGGACAGGCATTCTAGCTGCGGGACTTCGGCCCATCCGGGCTGGAGAATTGCGGGGGGGGGGGGGGGGGGGGGGCCGCCAACCGGCGCGGTGCGATTCCCAGCCCCGGCGGGGGGTCGGAGAATCTCGCCCTATGAATTCAAATCCCACCAAAATAAAGATATCTGGGATGAATTAGATGTTCTTATTAAAGCACAAGTTGTTTGTTTGATACTTCTATATAGCAAATTGCCTGACATTACAGCTGTCACATACAGACGGGGCTAATAATCCAAAATCGCTACAGCAAGGCAAAATAAGAAAAAAACAAGTACCATGCCCACCATCTACCACCTGTTTCTGGCCCTATTGCAATTATACGCATGGCGGGAGAGCCAATGGGCAGCCCACCAGCCCGTGGCCCTATTGTGGGCTTTAAGTGTTCAGTTAACGGCCATTAAAGGGCCTCATCCAGTTCCTGCTGGTATTATACCTGCGGCAGAGGGGAGGCCGATACTAGCATTTGTTGCACAGGCTGATGTCAGGCAAACGGGGTTGTGAGGGCCTTCCTTTGCAGGCCCCCAGGCCCATTGAAGGCACCACACACTCGCAGTCATTCCCTCCACTTTATCCCTCCCTCCCAGCAACTTTGGCCTCTCAAACCTGGCCGCTCTGCACCGTCCAACTTCTTCCATAGAAGATTCTGCCAATGTAGAATGACTGTTTCTGGGGGGTGGACGATGTGTTGGAATGAGGAATGGCTTTTTCTTGGTATGGACCTCTCAAAATACTCTGCTGGTGGGCAGTCTGTACCATTAGTGTTTACCTACTTTTTTATTCATCCAGCCTTCTAGTCATTGTAGCCTGCTCAACCATTGCCAGTTTTTTGTATTCATATTTCTTTCTTCCTCTGCTCCTAGGTCCTAAGCTTTTCATAACTCTGTATCTTCTAAATGTCTAATAATATTTCAGCTATCTCTCCTGTCTTGCATCCTGTCATAGACCTTCCCTCATCTATGACAGTAAGCGTAAGGAGCTCATGGACCTCTGTCTCACTAAGATTGAGGCCAGCTACCTCTATACTTCCTTGCTTTTGCTACCCCTCCAGGACAAACTTCCTCTAAGATCCCCCTGCCTGGCCCTGAACTAGCATCTTTCCCTAGTCTCTCTCCTATCTCTGCTTTTGCCTTCTTTGAACTCATCTTGTCCATGAGCCACACCTCCTGTTCCCTTGACCCTTTTCTCACTAAAAAGCTAACCACCTCACTATTCATTCTGTTGCCCATGTTAGCTGATTTTGTCAATTGTTGTCTGTCTCCAGATACTGTTACCCTCCCCTTTACTGTCGTCACCCGTTTCTCAAAACACCAACTCTTGATCACACCTTCCTGGCAAACTAGCATCCCATCTGCAACCTCCCTTTACTCTCTTGAGTGTATTGTTGCCTCCCAAATTTATGTTCATCATTCCAGGAATCCATCCAATCTAGTCCACCTTTGCCACAGTACCAAAACAGCACTTTTCAAAGTAAGAAATGACATCCTGTGTGACTGTGACAAAAATAAATTATACCTTCATGCCCTTCTCTACCTGTTTGCAGTCTTTCACCTGCTCATCACTATTGTCCAGCTGGATAGGACTGAATTTACCTGAGTCCACATTTATCTATCTGTTCCCTCACTGTTACTTCTGATATGCAGTCCAAAGATGTGCTGGTTAGGTGGATTGGCCATGATAAATTGCCCTTAGTGTCCAAAATTGCCCTTAGTGTTGGGTGGGGTTACTGGGTTATGGGGATAGGGTGGAGGTGTTGACCTTTGGTAGGGTGCTCTTTCCAAGAGCCGGTGCAGACTCGATGGGCCGAATGGCCTCCTTCTGCACTGTAAATTCTATGATAATCTGAATCAAACTGTTTGTAACCTTGGTGTCTTAATTGACCCCTGGGTGTCTTCTAACCACAGATCTTGGGAAGGTGGTGGCACAACGGTATTGTCACTGGGCTAGTAAACCAGAGACCCAGAGTAATGGCCTAGGACCCAGGTTCAAATCTTGCCAGATGGTGAAATTTGAATTCAATAAAACAAATCTGGAATTAAAACCATTATCGATTGTGGTAAAAAACCCTTTAATTCACTTAAATCCTTTCGAGAAGGAAATCTGCTTACCTGGTCTGGCCTACATGCGATTTTAAATCCACAGCAACATGGTTGGCTCTTAACTGTCCCCTCAAGGGTAATTAGGGATGGGCAGTAAATGCAGGTCCAGCCAGTGAAGCCCACATCCCATGAACAAATAAAGAAAAAAACAACCTGCATCATAACCAAGACTGTCTATTTGCAACTCTGTAACACTGTCCAATTCGGCTCCTGTCTCAGCTGAACTGTTGCTGAAACCCTCAATGCATGTCTTTATTACCTTTGATTTTGACCATTCCAACGCAATCCTGGTCAGTCTACATCATTTAACCTTCTGTAAACTTGAGCTCCTCCAAAACTTTGTTGCTTGTGTTTACTTGACGCCAAGCCCCATTCACCTATCACCCTTGTGCTTGCTGACCTATATTGGCTCCTGGTCAAGCAAACCGGTGGACGTAATTTAATGCCCAAAAGAGAGTTCCATTTTGAGCACGTTTCTCAGATCTGCCCACCATCAAACAGAACTCGTTCTTTTTGGCCTCGGCAAGGAATTCCCTGCCAAGGCTGCACTTATCTCATTTAGCTGGTTAGTGCAGGAAAAGGTCAGGGCACCACTTCTAAATTCCATCCTGATCTCTCGACCCTCCCATCGCAGTCTCTGGACCACCCAAACACCCCAACTTATCTGTTATGGGTCTTCGAGCCCCCCTTCGCCCCATCTCATGAGGGCTGGGCACTCCCGGTTACCATGGCACTGCCAACCTGCAACTGCCAGGGTGCCTGGGTGCCAGTGTCAAGATGCCAGGCTGGTAGTGCCAAGATGGCAGAAGTGCCAGTGTATCACTCTGCTTGGAGTCTGACCACCCGGGTATCTCCGATGTTCTGGGGGATCCACCCAGGTGCCATTACACCTGGCCTACGTTTGTGTGGACCAGTGCTAAATAATGTCATGGCGAGGTCTCCCAGGCACAGGTGTTTGGTCCTGGGCCTTGCGACAATTGGACGGCAACATATTTAAATAAGCCTACTGGTTCACTTAAATATGCAGATCTGGATCTCGTCCAGTGAGGGCAAGATCCAGATTGTGGGGCGTCATTCTCTGACCCCCCGCCGGGTTGGAGAATCGCCGGGGGCAGCCGTGAATCCTGCCCCCGCCGGTTGCCGAAGTCTCCGGTACCGGATATTCGGCGGGGGCCGGAATCGGGCCGCGCCGGTTGGTGGCCCCCCCCCCCCCCCGCTCGATTCTCCAGCCCGGATGGGCCGAAGTCCCGCCGATAAATTGCCTGTCCCGCCGGCGTGGATTAAACCACCTTTTGAACGGCGGGACAAGGCGGCGTGGGCGGGCTCCGGGGTCCTGGGGGGGGGGGCACGGGGCGATCTGGCCCCGGGGGGTGCCCCCACGGTGGCCTGGCCCGCGATCGAGGCCCACCGATCCGCAGGTGGGCCTGTGCCGTGGGGGCACTCTTTCCCTTTCGCCTCCGCCACGGTCTCCACTATGGCGGAGGCGGAAGAGACTCCCTCCACTGCGCATGCGTGGAAAACTGTCAGCGGCCGCTGACGCTCCCGCGCATGCGCCGCCCCGACATGTCATTTCCGCGCCAGCTGGCGGGGCAACAAAGGCCGTTTCCGCCAGCTGGCGGGGCGGAAATTCCTCCGCCATCGGCCTAGCCCCTCAATGTTGGGGCTCGGCCCCCAAAGATGCGGAGCATTCCGCACCTTTGGGGCGGCGCGATGCCCGTCTGATTGGCGCCGTTTTGGGCGCCATGTCGGCGGACATCACGCCGTTTCGGGAGAATTTCGCCCATGAAGTCTCGCAAGATCTTGCCCTCGCTGGACGAGATCCAGATTTACATATTTAAGTGAGCCATTGGGCATCGCGAGGCGGATCTGAGCATTACAAATCTCGCAAAATGTAACAGCCCCATCATGACACCAAATCATAGAATTTACAGTGCAGACGGAGGCCATTCAGCCCATCGAGTCTGCACCGGCCCTTGGAAAGAGCACCCTTCCCAAGCCCACACGTTCACCCTATCTCCGTAACACAGTAACCCCACCCGACCTTTTTTGGACACTAAGGGCAATTTAACATGGCCAATCCACCTAAACTGCACATCTTTGGACTGCGGGAGGAAACCGGAGCACCCGGCGAAAACCCACGCAGACACGAGGAGAACGTGCAGACAGTAACCCAAGCCTGGAATCGAACTTGGGACCCTGGAGCTGTGAAGCAATTGTGCTAACCACTATACTACCATGCTGGGACGTGACGAGGCCTTTCGATCACGCCCTCCATCTTTGTCGTCTCTCTTCAGCCACTTCTTAGAATCTACCTCTTTGACTATGCTTTTGGCTATCATTCTTATCGGGCCTCATGAGATTCAATGTCACATTTTGCTCTGTAACACATCCATGAAGACACTTAGGACATTTTGTTACTTTAAAGGCATTATAGAAAAACAAGTTGTTGTATTTGTTCTTCCTTAAAATTCATTTATGGGATGTGGGCGTCGCTGATTAGGCCAGCATTTATTGCCCATCCCTAGATGCCCTTCAGAAGATGGTGGTGAGTTGCCTTCTTGAACCACTACAGTCCTTCAGGTGTAGGGTACACCCACTGTCCTGTTAGGGAGGGAGATCCAGGATGTTGCCCCAGCGTCAGTGAAGGAGCGGCGATATATTTCCAAGTCAGAGTAGTGAGTGACTTGGAGGGGAACTTCCAGGTAGTGGGGTTGCCAGGTATCTGCTGCTCTTGGCCTTCTCGATGGTAGTGGTCGTGGGTTTGGAAGGAATCTTGGTGAGTTACTGCAGTGCATCTTGTAGATGGTACACATGGCTGCCACTGATCATCGATGGTGGAGGATTTAAATGTTTGTGGAAGGGGGAGCAATCAAGCTGGCTGCTTTGTCCTGGATGGTGTGAGCTTCTTGAGTGTTGCTGGAGCTGCACTCATCCAGGCAAGTGGAGAGTATTCCATTACACTCCGGACTTGTGCTTTGTAGATGGTAGACAGGCTTTGGGGGGGGGGGTCAGGAGATGAGTTACTCACCGTAGGATTCCTAGTATTTGACCTGCCCTGGTAACCACAGCATTAATGTGGCTAGTCCAGTTCAGTTTCTGATCAATGGTAACCCCCCAGGATGTTGATGCTGAGGGATTCAGCAATGGTAATGCCACTGAATGTTAAGGGGCGCTGGTAAGATCCCCTCTTGTAGGAGGTGGTCATTGCCTGGCGCTTGTATGGCACAAATGTAACTTGCCACTTGTCAGCCGAAGCCTGGATATTTTCCAGGTCTTGCTGCATTTGGACATGGACTACTCCATTTGGACATGGACTGCTTCATTGTCCGAGGAGTCACGAATGGGACTGTACATTGTGCAGTCATCCGCAAACATGCCCACTTCTGACCTTATGATGAAAAGGAGGTCATTGATGAAGCAGCTGAAGATGGTTGGGCCGAGGACACTATGCTGAGGAACTCCTGCAGTGATGTCCTGGAGTTGAGATGATTGACCTCCAACCACCACAACCATCTTCCTTTGTGCCAGGTATGACTCCAACCAGCGGAGAGTTTCCCCCCTGATTTCCATTGACTCCAGTTTAGCTTGGGCTCTTTGATGCCATACTCGATCAAATGCTGCCTTAATGTCAAGGGCAGTCACTCTCAACTCACCTCCGGCATTCAGCTCTTTTATCTTTGTTTGAACCAAGGCTATAATGAGGTCTGGGGTTGAGTGACCCTGGCGGAACCCAAACTGAGCATCTGTGAGCAGGTTATTGCTGAGTAAGTGCTGCTTGATAACACTTTACGTCACTTCCGTCACTTTACTGATGATGGAGAGTAGACTGATAGGGTGGTAATTGGCTGGGTTGGATTTATCCTGTTTCTTGTGTACAGGACACACCTGGGCAACTTTCCACATTGCTGGGTAGATGCCAGCTTTGTAGCTGTACTGGAACAGCTTGGTTAGGGGTGAGGCAAGTTATGGAGCACAGGTTTTCTGTACTATTGCTGGAATATTGTCAGGGCCCGTAGCCTTTGCAGTATCCGGTGCCTTCAGCTGTTTCTTGATATCACGTGGAGTGAATCATATTGGCTGAAGACTGACATCTGAGATGCTGGGGAGACCGAGATGGATCATCCATTTGGCACTTCTGGCTGAAGATTGTTGCGAGTGCCTCAGCCTTGTCTTTTGCACAGTAAGAAGTCCTACAACACCTAGTTAAAGATCAACAGGTTTGTTTGGAGACACTGGCTTTCTGAGCTCAGCTCCTTCATCAGGTGAGTGAAGAGGTGGGTTCCACAAACTCATATATAGACAAAATCAAAGTTGCAAGATGTTAGTAAGGAGGACTTTGCAGAGTCGGCAGGGCTGGGTCTGCTGTTGTTGTTTTTGGTGCCCAGTTCGTGCTGGCTGGTCCGTCCAGTTTCATTCCTTTTTTATATTTTTATAGCGGTTGAATACAACTTGGTGTCTTGCTAGGCCATTTCAGAGGGCATTTAAGACCCATTGCTGTGGGTCTGGAGTTACATGTAGGCCAGATTAAGTAAAGATGGCAGATTTCCTTCCCCAAAGGACATTATTGAACTAGATGGGTTTTTACAACAATTGACAATGGTTTCATGGTCATCATTAGACTTTTAATTCCAGGTATTTTAATTGAGTTTAAATTCCATCACCTATTGTGGTGGCATTCGAACCCGAGTCCCCAGATCATTATCCTGGGTCTCTGGATCACTAGTCCAGCGACAATATCACTATGCTACTGCCTCCACCACTTCCCCAGCTCCTTCCCCTTCCAAACTTCTATACTTGCTTAGAATCTGTTGTAGCTCTAAGGTTTTATGGTTCTGTCAAAAGTTTATCAATGTGAAACGTTGGGCAGGAGCTTCTGTCATCGTAGTGGTGTGTTTGGAGCTGAGAAGGGCATTTAATCAGCTGAGCATCGCCTTCTCAACTCCAGCCAGCTGTAAGTTTGGGGTGTGAAGGTCCATGGTTCCTATCCTGCCACCAATTGAATCCCTGAAGCGAACAATCAATGGCCACTTAAGAGCCTCATCTCGTCACCGTTGGTATTAACCCGTTAGCAGGCATGCTTGTCACAATGCAGCATGACAAGTAGACCTGTGAGGGATGCTTGTTGGGTGGCGGAGCCGGGGGTCCCTCCTTCAAATCTACTTGCCTGATTGAGGCACCTGGCATCGGGAAGGGATGGCTCACTGTAACCCACGTGTCCATGCTGCCAATCTTATAATAATAATAATTGTTATTGTCGCAAGTAGACTTACATTAACACTACAATGAAGTTACTGTGAAAAGCCCCTAGTCGCCACATTCAGACGCCTGTTCGGGGACACAAGAAGGAGAATTCAAAATGTCCAATTCACCTAACAGCACATCTTTCGGGACTTGTGGGAGGAACCCGAAGCACCTGGAGGAAACCCCCGCAGACACGGGGAGAACGTGCAGACTCCGCACAGAGCGACCCAAACCTGGGAATCGAACCTGGGACCCTGGTGTTGTGAAACAACAGTGCTAACCACTGTGCTACCATGCCGCCCAATCCCGCATACAATCCCTACCCTGTGACCTCCACTTCACAAAACATTTCCCACCATTACTGATCTCGCTCAGCGAACCTGGGACTTTGGTGTGTGTTTTTCCTGCAGCATCCACAACCTTCCCTGTGACTCTGCAGAGCAAAAGAGCTTCTGATTCACCAGAAGGCCACAGTTTGCGGCACTTCCACCACCAGGGTCTTGATTCCAGGGAAAGGCCTGCCGCTGGGTTTTCCCCAGAGGAGGTAATACATATCTCTCGCCAGCTCTCCAGCCAGCAGGTGAGACCCCCATTGCCTCCACAAGATTCTACCCACTAACTCTCTGTTTCTTCATAAATTTCCAACAGGACAGAAGGAGGCCATTCCGCCCTTCGGATATATACTGACCCTCTGAAAAAGAACACTCCTATGCCCACTCCTCCGCTCTATGCCACCATTCTGCCCCTCTCTCGCCATAGATGATGCCAGACTGAGTGCTTCCAGCACTTTCAGTTTTTACTTCAGATTTTGAATACAGTATTATACAGGTATACAGTATTTTGCTTCTGCATCAAAACATTTCCTGTTTCTCAAAATTTACATTTCCATTTATGTGGACATGACTTCCTTTCCCTTTTGTTCGGTTCCTTTCTAAATGTGGGTCATCTGTAAAATCATTTAAAAAAAAATATTTATAATTTTTGTACCCTATTTGTCTGAAATTATCAGTTTTTCCATTCCACTCATGGGTTTGTTACAAGCACACAAGAAATAGGAGCAGGAGGAAGCCATAAGGCCCGACAAACCTGCTCAGCCATTCAGCAAGATCCTGGCTGATCTTATGCTTCAACTCAATTTTTCGGCCCATTTCCCCTGTCCCTCAATTTCCTGAGACACCAAAATTATGTCTATCCCTGCCTTAAACGTAGTCAATGATGAAGCACCCACAACCCTCTGGGCCAGAGTATTCCAAAGGTTCACAACGCTGAGGTAAATTCTCATCAACTCAGTCCTAAATGATTGGCCTCTTATCCTGTGGCCCTGTGTTTTAAACTCCCCCACTTGTGTGAACAATCTCTCAGCGTCTATCCTCTTCAGAATTTTGTAGGTTTTCATAGAATCATAGAATTCTTACAGTGCGGAAGGAGGTCATTCGGCCCATCGATTCTGCACGACCTTCTGACAGAAAACCCCACCAAGGCTCATTCCTGAATTCAAGGAACTTTGGAGAATTGTAGCCAGTACATCCACAACCTCTTCAGCTATCTATTTTAGAACCCTAGGGTGTAGATCATCAGGTCCCAGGATTTATTGGATCTTAATCCCTCACGTTTCACTATTACTTTTTCTCTGCTGATATTTATTTTATCAATTGTCTCACTCTTTTTAGTGAAACTTGTGTCTTCCCCTGAGAAGGCAGACACAAATATTTGTTTAATGTCTCTGTCATTTCCTCATTCCCCTGATAATTTCTCCTGCCTCAATTCTACAGGCCAATGTTTACTTTAGCAACTTTCTTCCTTTTTATATATTTATGAAAACTCTTAAAAGCTGTTTTTATATTCCTGGTAAGTTCACTCATTCTATTTTTTAAATCTTTTTTTAAAAATCAACCTTTTGGTGGCCCTCTGCTGGTTTTTAAAACATGCCCAATCCTCAGGCTTTCTACTATTTTTTGCAACAGCGTAAGTATCTTTCTTTTACTGTAATGAAATGACTCCAACTACCTTCAACTTCCTGAGTGAGCCACAGATGGGTCTTTCTCGTCTAGTTTTTGTTTTTTAATGGAATGTATTTTTATTGAAACTTTTGAGTTGTTTCTTTAAAAGTTTCCAACTTCTCATTTATCTCCCTACCTTTTAATTTATTTGTCCAATTAACCGTATCCAATTCTCCCCTCACATCTATCGAATTGGCTTTTGTAAATCTAAGATTGTTGTTTGTGACTGGTCTAAGTTACTTCAAACTTAACACAAATTCAGTGGTACAGTGATCACTATTCTCAAAGTATCTTTTACAATGACATTACTAATTAACCCTGCTTCATTATACAATCCTAGATCTAAAACAGCTTTATCCCTAGTCAGTTCCACAATGTATCACTCCAAGAAACTGTCACAAAAACATTCTCATTCTTATTCTCTCTTAATTTAACCTCGAGTCTTTCAGTTCCAAACAGCTTTTGCTTCTTCCACTCCCTGTTCAAACGGTCACCTTTCAGCCTTTTCTCACATTCAAGCAGGTATTATTTAATACTCCCTCTAACATATTTAAGCTGACATTTTTCTGCTTCTGTTAAAGTTAGCAGCCATTTTCCAGCATCAAGACAGTATCTACATTACAAAAATTACTTAATTGATATTAAAGCATATTCTTTTCTGTCCTGCGGTTATGAAAAACGTTATATAAATGTAAGTCTATCTTCTTGCTGAATACTATAGGTAGATCTTGCATGTTTAGTAGGTCTCAGAAACAGCCTTGCATAGTTGAACATTAAGTGTTCATTGATAAAATGACTATGTACATCTGTACAGGATATAGCCCAAGCTATTAGCTAACTTCATGCTTGCTTCTCCACAGGTCTCTGTCCAGTCCAAAACAGGCCACGTGTCTCTTTACATCACAATCGGTGGTCTTGTTTCCCTGTCCCACATTAATCCTTGCTATGCCAGATACCCTTATATGACTGTGGGAACTCCTGTTCTTGCAACTGCAGGAGAATGCGGTGGTGATTTTGTTTGCAATACCAGCCCTTAGACTGCACTCACAAAATTCTGACAATTGGCACATATGCATTTGTTCAGTATTAGAGGTCCATTTCAATAATATCATACTACTGTGTCATGAAGGTTTTCCAATAATATGTACATTTTCTTTCTCTCATGGGTTGTTGGTGTCGCTGGCTAGGCCAGCATTTATTGTCCATCTCTAATTACCCTTGGTATGCTGCCTTCTTGAAGTGCTGCGGTCCATGTGTTGTCAGAATATCCACAGCGTTGTTAGGAAGGGAGTTCCAGGATTTTACCCAGCCACAGTGGTGAAACGGCGATATAGTTCCAAATCAGGATGGTGTGTGACTTGGAGAAGAACGTTCAGGTGTTGATTTTCCCATGTGTCTGCTGCCCAAGTACAAGGCTTCTAGGTGGTAGAGGTCTCAGGTTTGGAAAATGCTGTCGAGGGAGCCCTGGTGAGTTGCTGCAGTATATTATGTAGATAGTACACAGTGCTATCATTGTGCGTCAGTGGTAGAGGCAGTGGAAGTTGAAGGTGGTGGATTGGGTGCCAATCAAGTAGGTTGCTTTGTCCTGGATGCTGTTGAGTTTCTTGAGTGTTGTTAGAGCTGCACCCATACAGTAAAGTGGAGTAGTCCATCACACTCCTCACTTGTACCCTGTAGATGGTGGGCAGGATTTGGGGAATCAGGTCGTGAGTTACTCCGGCCTCTGACTTGCTCTTGTAGCTACAGTATTCATATGGCTGGTCCTATTCAGGTTTTGGTCAATGGTAACCCCAGGACTTTTTATAGTGAGGGATTTAACAAAGATAATGCCACTGAACATCAAGGGGAGATAGTTGGATTCTATCTTGTGGAAGATGGCCATTGTCCGGCAGTTGTGTGGCTTAAATGTTACTTGCCACTTATCAGCCCAAACTTGCTGCTGTCACGAGGGAGCGATGAAGTGGAGGAGGGAGGTGGATGCCTCCAAAGAGCATGGCTGGTTGATGGCATCGAACTTCCAATTCCATGTTTCCTTCCTCCTGGATTAATGATCATGGCTGACAAAGGCTTATCCATTAAGTATTTCTATGCTGCCAAGGCAATGGTCTATTTAACGTCTCAAGGATAACGAAGGCAAGCTGAATCGTGTCTTGAGGGAGGCTTCTCACACATGATAGTCATCACTTGGTCAAAGAGGAATGTCTCCAAGTCAAGTATGAACAGGAGGAACACTCATTTCTGTTCCTCCAGGATGCCCTTCAACTGGAAAGGGTGGAGTGGGATTGCCATGTCTAAACGGAATCCAGGCATAGGGCTTAGCACTGACTTCGTAGCTCTAAGATGGAGGCTAATCTGAAAAGAATATGCAAGCTAGATTGGTTACTTCAATTTGTTCACAGATCCACTGAAACTGAGATGATGTAGGTCTTTCAACTGGGAAGGAGGAGGATCTGGCACAGATTAGTCCTGGGTCGGGAGGAGCAACAGCCTGAGGAAAGGTTTCCATTCTTTGAATGTGCAGCTCTTTGTTATTTACAGAAGACAAATCCTGCATGTCTGTGCTTGGTTACCACGGAGCTCTTACAATGCCTACATTCTGATCCAATCCCAGGTGCCACAAATTTTTGAAGAACCTCCTTCGGTCCAGGAGATATCCCTAGACTACCTGGCTGAAGATGCTAGTTTGCTGTCTGTAGAGTGCTGCTTCACAGAGGTCAATGCTGCACATGCCTCCACAAGATCCAAAATTGACATATGACAGACTTCCTAAAATGAGGTTCAGATATTTACATCACTCAGGAAGTACTCTCAACTACTCAGTATGGAGTGTGTCTCAGATCATCATTAGCTGCTGTGCTCTACACAACCTTGTGTAGTAAAGGGTGGATTTTTTGGCCGAGGACCAAGATATCTCCTACGACAGTGAGGACAGTTAAGAGGATGGAAATAGCGAGGCCAGGATGTTGAGGGGAAACATTCAGAGGCCATTAGGGGAGCACGGTAGCACAGTGATTAGTCAGTTGCTTCACAGCTCCAGGGTCCCAGGTTCGATTTCCGGCTTGGGTCAATGTCTGTGCGGAGTCTGCACGTTCTCCCCTTGTCTGCGTGGGTTTCCTCCGTGCTCCGGTTTCCTCCCACAGTTCAAAGATGTGCAGGTTAGGTGAATTTACCATGCTAAATTGCCCTTAGTGTCCAGAAACGTCAGGTGGGGTTGCTGGGTTACGGTGATAGGGTGGAGGCGTGGGCTTAAATGGGGTGCTCTTTCCAAGGGCTGGTGCAGACCCGATGGGTCGAATGGCCTCCTTCTGCACTGTAGATTCTATGATTCTATTGCAAGGGTATGACCAGGCAGATTTCCTTTACTTGAAATACCATTGTTTGGTATTATATCTTTTGCTGGCTAGCAGGTCCCACTTCCTTTTCGATAACAGACATTATGATTTGCTTGAATGTACCTTGATTTGTGAAAGCTGAATTAAATTGCACTATTTAACATCTGCCCTGTGCGGGTTTGATCCTTAACTGTGCTGACATACAGAGCCATGCCCATATGCTCGTGCATTATAACCTGCAAAGCACTTTGTTCTCCGACAATAGTTCTGGATAGTCAGAGGCTTTTCCCCAGGATAGAGGGGTCAATTACTAGGGGGCATAGGTTTAAGGTGAGAGGGGCAAGGTTTTTTACGCAGAGGGTAGTTGGTGCCTGGAACTCGCTGCCGGAGGAGGTAGTGGAAGCAGGGACGATAGTGACATTTAAGGGGCATCTTGACAAATACATGAATAGGATGGGAATAGAGGGATACGGACCCAGGAAGTGTAGAAGATTGTAGTTTAGTCGGGCAGCATGGGCGGCACGGGCTTGGAGGGCCGAAGGGCCTGTTCCTGTGCTGTACATTTCTTTGTTCTTTGTTTGTTTGACAATCTTTTTTTTAATAAATGTTTTTATTCAGGATTTTTTATGTTATACAAAACAAAGGTAATCGATAACACACATCGAAAACACCACAAAAGAAAAAGAAAAAAACAAAAATATATATATTTATCTCTATATATTATATATAGATAAATAGATATACATACATATGGGGTGTCTTTTGTTATTTACATCGATTGCGGCTTCTTATTTTGCATTCTCTAGTCGGTACTTATTTACAGTCAGGACCCCAACTTTCCTCTCCCTCTTTTCTTCTTGACCCATCTCCCCTTCTAATGGTCTGGTGTACCCTTTTCAGCTCCTACATTGGTTCCTGTTTGGTTGACATGACACCGTGTATTTTGTTATTTGCTGAGCCTGGTTTGGCTCCATATTTCTTTGTTCCCTCCCTCCCCTCCCTTTTGTGGCATTCATTGTTGCGTTGTGGCTTTCAGCTCCCTCTGCCTTACTGGTTGTTGGCTGCAAACAGATCTTGGAACAACTGAGCGAACTGATCCGACCCCGGTGGGGGGGCCCCCACGGTGGCCTGGCCCGGGATCGGGGCATACCGATCCTGCGGGTGGGCTGTTTCCATGGGGGCCTTCTTTCCTCTGTCCGGGCCCCTGTAGAGCTCCACCATATTACCCAGGGGCCGGTGAACTCGTGCTGGCCCTTGGGCACTGGCTGATGCGGCGCCAACCACTCCGCCGTCAAACTAGCCCCCGAAAATTTGCTGAATTCCTCACTTTCGGGGGCTGTTGACGCCGGAGTGTTTGGCGCCGGTTTTCCCACCGGCGTGGGGACTTAGTCCCCAGAAGGGAGAATCCCGCCCCAGAAGTTTTTGACCTGCAGATATATCTTAGCTCATTCCCCCTTGTCAGCTGGTACTGCTCTGTTAGTTCCTCGAGTGTTGCCAGTCTGTTGTCTGTGTAGAAGTTCCTAACTGTCAGTGTCCCTCCATCCTGTCTCCACCTTTTGAAAGTGGTGTTCATTGTCGCGGGCGTGAACCTGTGGTTATTGCAGATGGGGGCCTTAATGGACATTTCGGTTAGTCCAAAGTGCTGTCGCAGTTGGTTCCATGACTGGAGTGTTGCTATCACCACTGGGCTTGTTGAGTATTTGTTCGGTGGGGATGTGGTCAGGGCCGGAGGGAGGTCCCCTTTCAGGAGCCCTTCTCCATTCCCACCCACTCAGCTTCCGACTCTTTTATCCACCCCTTTATCCTCTCTGTAGTTGTGGCCCAGTGGTAATATTGCAGGTTTGGGAGCGCTGGTCCCCCCCATGGCTCTTGTTCGCTGCAGCACCTTTTTGGGGATCCCTGAGTCCCGTCCCCCCCCACACACACATACAAATGCCATGATCAGTTTTTCCAATGAGTTGAAGACGGCCTTGGGAATGTAGATCGGTATGGATCTTAATAGGAACAGGAACCTGTGCAGTGCATTCATCTTGATCGTCTGCACTCTCCCTGCCAAGTGAATGAGAGTGTGTCCCATCTCCTTTTTTACTTCCTCCACCAGACTGGTCTGATTCCATTTCCCTGTCCAGTCATGAGCGATATAGATCCCCAGGTAGCGGAATTTGGGCCGGGCCTGTTTAAATGGCAGTCCGTCCAGCTCTACCCCTCCCCTTTGCGGGTTCACCAGGAAGTTTTCACTTTTGCCCAGGTTGAGTTTGTAGCCCCAGAAGGCTCCACATTCTCTCAAGAATGTCATGGTTCCTTCCATGCTCCTTTATGGGTCCAAGATGTAGAGGAGCATGCCATCTACATAGAGCGAGACTCTGTTTCCTCCCTAGATTCCCTTCCAATTCTTTGTCGCCCTGAGTGGTGGCTCGATCGCAAGGCCAGCAAGGACAGTGGGCATCCCTGCCTTGTGTCTCTGTGCAGTTGGAAGTACTTGGAGCTGGTGGTATTTGTTTGTACGCTCGCTGTGGGAGCACTATACAGGAGAATCACCCAGGTAGTGAACCTCGCTCCAAGCCCGAATCACTCCAGTACCTCTATGAGGTACTTCCATTTGACTCTGTCGAAGGCCTTTTCTGCGTCCAGGGAGATGATCACCTCAGGTGTTCACTCCCCGGATGGGGCCATGTTCACGTTCAGCAGGCACCTGATGTTCGATGTTAGCTGTCTACCCTTGGCAAAACCTGTTTCTTCTACCACCTTTGGTACGCAGTCCTCCAGTCTCCTGGCAATGATCTTGGCCTGTATTTTCACGTCAACATTTAGCAGCGAAATGGGTCTGTAGACCCGCATTTTGTTGGGTCTTTCTGAGGTATCAGTGAGATTGAGGCTTGTGCTAGCGTAGGCGGCAGGTGCCCTCGCCAGAGAGTCTGTGAACATCTCACAGTCGCGAACCTTTTATAGAAGTCCACCGGGAATCCGTCTGGTCCTGGCTCCTTCCCTTCCTGCATGGAGTTAATACTCTCCATGACTTCTCGCAGTTCGAGTGGTGCTTCCAGCCCCCGTTTTCTGTCCTCCCCCACAACTGGCATGTCCAGTCCATCGAGGAACTGTTTCATTCCCATGTCCCCTGCTGGGGGCTCAGAGGTGTACAGCCCCCGATAGATGTTCTATAATGTTAATGTTCTATGTTCTATAATAGTGTAGATGGGCTTTTGAGTGGTTTCACAGGTCAGCGCAATATTGGGGGCCGAAGGGCCTGTACTGCGCTGTAATGTTCTATATTCTATGTTCTAGATGACATCTAATGCCTCGTTGATCTTTTCCGGCTCCGCTACTAGTTTGCCCTTATTGTCTCTAATCTGTACTATTTGCCCTGTGGCTGCCTGCTTTGTCAGCTGGTGTGCCTATCTCTTCGTGTTTTGTAAGCAATAATTTCATCCCCGATCACAGCCTTCAGTGCCTCCCAGAAAGTGGAGGGTGAGACCTCCCCATTCTGGATATTAGTAATATATTCTTCTAGGGCCTGTGCTATTTTCTTGCAGAACACCTTATCCATGGGGGGCATTAGGCACGGCCCGTCTCCAACCTCACATCCATATAGTGTGGAGCATGGTCGGAGATTACGATCGTGGAATATTCCACTCTTACAAGCCCTGGAAGCACCGATTTCCCAACTACAAATAAGTCGATCCGTGTATATATATTGTGTACCTGGGAGAAGGAGAACTCCTCCCCTGGGTGTGTGAACCTACATTGGTCCACAGCCCACATCTGCTCTACGAGTTCTTTCGCCATGGTGGAGGTCTTCCCTGTTTTGGGATTCGAGCTGTTCGTCCGTGGGTCTGTCAAATTTCCCCCCCCCCCCCATGATAGGTCGGTGTTTGTTGATGTCGGGAATTTCCATCATGGTCCTCTTTATAAACTCCGTGTTGTCCCAGCTGGGAGCATACACGTTAACCTGGACTCACAGTGCCCCATCAGGACACCACTGACCATGACACCACTGACCTTGGGTCTGTAACTGTCCTCGTCGCAGTAAACATCGTACTGTTATTTAACAGTATGCCCCCCCCCCCCCCCCCCCCCCCCAGCTCTTGTCCTATACCTGGAATGGTAGTTTTGTGCCACCCAGCCCTTCCTTACCCACGGTCGGTCCTTCTCTCTCAGATATATCTCCTGGTTTTCATTCTTTTCAGGTGGGCAAAAACTCTGGATCTTTTCAATTGGCCGTTAAGCCCCCTGGCGTTCCTGATCCAGTGATCTTCCCAGTTACAGTTTTTTGTTTGCCTTGCCCGGTCTTGGTATCGGTGCATTTTCGCGATTATTGCCCTTGGCTGTTCCCCGGATTTGAGTTTTGGACAAGGTGAACGGTGGGCTCTGTCTATTTCTGGTGGGTTGGAGAAGCTATCCCTTCCCACCAGATTGTCTAGTATTTGGGCCACTTTATCCGTGGAGTTCCTACCTTAAATCCCCACTGGCAGGTCCACAATCGGTAGGTTTTGGCACCTCGATCAGTTTTCCTGATCTTCAATTTTCCCTTTCAGACTCCCCTGCATCGCGACCAACCTTGATATTTTTCCAGGGTGGTGATCCGATCACCCTCGTCTGTTGATGCCTTCTCTAGCTCCTTTAAGGTGCTTTCCTGGGCTTCCAATCACCTCTGCACTTTATCTAGGGCTATCTGTGTGGTCGCCAAAGCTTCCGTGGCCGCCACTCTGACCACAGCCTGGATATCGGTTTTCGTTTCCTCTCTATGTTCTCTCAGTTCCCTTGAGAGAAACATCCTCCAACCACCCCCTGGTGGGGCGGGTTGTTCCTTCTCACTCTGCCGAGGCCCGAGTTTCGTCTCCTTGTGCTTCTGCCAGCTCAGACATTTGCTTTTGCTGGCTTTTTCCGCTTCTTTCTTCTACACGGCCTTTGGAGTGGCTGTTGTTCGGCATCTTCTTTCGCGTTATTGCTGCTTGAAGTGCGGGGGTGTTTTTTCCCTTATTATTAGCGGGCTATTTCGGATGAAAGAGCATATTTTCGGATTCGCAGGAGGAAAGCGAGTACTCAGCACATCCCTGTCACCGGAAGTCCATTCTCCTGCAATCCCATTGAATGATGCAGACATAATTTTGAGAACATAATGAGCTGCAAGTAATGGCTCATATGATGCATACCCAGGTTGCACACACACAAATGACAAATGATGGCTTAATCACACGCATGGGATTACTAAGTAATGACCATGTTGATGATGTGAGAGAAATGAATCAATGGGAGTTCATTATCGGACTCAGATGGGGGCCTTAAATGCACTCAACCATTGAAGCAATAAGATTGAATTAAGGATGCTACCAAACTCCAAGTGAACATATATTTACAAGTGCCAACAGTATACAATGGTTGTACGTCTGTGCACCTTCAAAACTTCCTTATCTTTCTTTTTTTCTATGTCTTTATGCAACTGGCATGCACAACTGATGTGCAAGGAACTTTCTGACTGCTATGCCCTGTTGAATGTGATGACGTTGATGGATGTCCACTGGTGGCCCAAGGCCTAGAGGGTGCCAGCCGTTAAGGGTCTCCTGTTCAAGTGCAGATGCACCCTCCTTGACATATACTGCTAGAGGTAATAAGTTACTCGAGGGGGGGAAGGTGGAGCGGCAGCACACCTTGGAGTGAACGGAGCTGAAGTCCTGGCCTGCCTGGGTGGTGCTCCTCCGCCCTGTGGGTGCCTGGCGGCACCTCCCTGTCTCACTGAGGAGACGGGGTACCTGGAGGGAGGTCGATGTACCTCACCCTCCTCTCTCCTCGGCACTACTGCACTGCACCCATGACTGGAGGGATGGAGTGCAGGTCCAAGCACATATTGGCAACCACTGTGAGTTCAACTGCACCTGGGTCTCCAAGAGAGCTATCATCTTTCCATGGAGGCAGCCAACACTTGCATGCGGGAACCACATCAGCAGACAGAATATGGATAGATTCCTCCAGCCTTCAATCCAGTCTGCGCATGGCCTCTGACATCATTGTCCGATGTTCCCCTGCCGGTCTCTGAATCTTCATCAGGTCTCTTATGGCCAAGTTCAGGCCTGTCACCTGCTTGGAGCTGAGCAGGGACTTGGTCTCTAATAGTTCTGTAAGCGTCAGAGACTTTGGTTGTCACTTCCTTGCCGGCTTGGGCCCTTGTCAGTGATGTTAGCCTCAGATTGAACCCACTCGAGAATGTGCATCCACTGAGGTGTATGTATTTGCACTGGTGGAGGGTGCAGGGGAATGCTGTGAAGATACATCCTCTGAGGCTTCTGAGAGAAGTGGGCTCTGTGGCTTGTCTCCCTTTTGGGCATCCCGCTTTTCTAGCTAGTTCCTGGTATGGAGAAAATAAAGATTTAGTGGATGTCACACAGGCTCCTTTATTAAAATGGATCTGTCAGTCGACACATTTGACAACTGCAGACTGGAGGCATCCTCACAGGTTTGTTGGGGAGCCCTATCTTACCCTCTCTGCACAGGCATCTGTTCCTCCCTGACTAGCTTGGCGGCCTCCTCAAAAGGAGTGAGGATTCTGATGGGTAGGCCGCTTCTGGTCTTGACCTTCTCCCTCCTCTAGTGCGACTTCTTGTCCCGCAAAAGAATTGAGTATCCTCTCAATGAGTCCATGAGCAGTTTAGGAGCATGCATGCCTATGTCAGCTTCTAAGCCCTTCTTGGTAAGTGATTACCAAGCAGGATGTCCTGCAACTGACAGAACATTGGGAGCATGAAGTGGCTGGCACAGATTGCACTCAGTCTGCTGCTGAGTTCTGGAAACTAAACTCTCTTGTGACACCCCTGTGCACTCGCATATTTACATTACCTAATGCTCTTGTAAGTGTAATTTTGTAGTGGATAGATGGTGCCACTTATTCTGGCGGAGTGTGGCAGATCGTTCATCCTATGCTCACATTGCTGGATGTTTCTTCTGTGGATGTAATAGGCACTAACCTCTGCTCCGACCTCCATCCAGGCAATCATGGTCAGACAGAGGACCGCCTGCTGGCATCCCTGGGGAACAGCACTTGCTGCTTTTCCTGGAAAGCCTGGAGGAAAATCTGCAGGAAGGCTTTGCTAAACCGTGAGACCACAAGTTGGTGGATCTTTAACAGTCTGGTTGATGCAGAATCCAGAGCTCCAGGATTTCAGTGAGTCAACGGTTGTCTAGGTGACCTTTAAATATGGCACCTGGACCATCGGCCCCATGATGGTGGGATAGCAACTTCCTTACTGCTCCTGCCACGGGCAGATGCGTTTGTAATGAGTTGACCAGTGTGCGATTGCGTGTGGTCATCCGTTCACTCCCAAGTGCCAATTGCTACATGTTGTGTCACAGGTTAACAAGTGTTACAATCCAGGGAGGAGCTGTTAATGTTTAAAAAGAAACCAATACAACCAGTAATTAACTGAAAGGCATTACACCACAAGATTTCACGTATTAAAACAAAAACAACATGACCATAAAATATTTAAAGGAAGCAAGAACTACCAAATTAGCACTATGGTTTATAACTAAATATGCAATGAATCCAGTTACATTTTTACTCCCCCTGGCCCAAAAGTTTAATTCACTTTTCTTGGAACCAACCCAAAGGTATGCCACAGCTGTCTGAAATTCACTTTAATTTCTCTTCAGTGGCCCAGCTTTCCCCAAAGTATGAAATTTCATGAGGATTCCTACATTAGCTTTTGGCTAAGCGATCCTCCAACTTCTCTTCAATGCCCATAACAGTGAACTTCTCAGGTCAAACCTAAGTTTGTGGGCAGCACGGTAGCACAGTGGGTAGCACTGTTGTTTCACAGCTCCAAGGTTCCTGGTTCGATTCCCGGCTTGGGTCACTGTTTATGTGGAGTCTGCACGTTCTCCCTGTGTCTGCATGGGTTTCCTCCGGGTGCTCCGGTTTGCTCCCACAAGTCCCGAAAGACGTGCTGTTAGGTAATTTGGACATTCTGAATTGTCCCTCTGTGTACCCGAACAGACGCCGGAATGTGGCGACTCGGGGCTTTTCACAGTAACTTCATTGCAGTGTTAATGTAAGTCTACTTGTGACAATAAAGATTATTATAATTATAAGTTTCACTGCATTCTCCAAGCAAACTATCTTGGTTACTATGGATTTCTTCCTCTAGCTCTGAGCTAGACAAATCTTCCAATCTCTTTCCCCTCTCAAACTCTATCTCCAAGCCAAGCACAAGCTTCCACCCGCTTTATGAGCACTGAACGATAAAGGTGGTATTTTCTCTGCTTAAGGTACAGGCTCTGCTAATTGTTATCTTTTTTGCTCCTTTGACTCAGTGAGCTGCAAGCATCTGTCTGTTCCCAAATGGAGCTTCTGACTGCTTGCTTCTGCAAACACATACACACAAATAAATTCCACTTATCTCCATGGCATGCTTTGGGATGTTCCAAACAGAAATGCAAACCAATGATGTTACCTTCAACACAGCTCTTTGATTAGGTGACTCATAAAGGTAATGTATACCTGTAATAGGGTTTAACAATAATATTTTCCAGAATTTCTAGTTTTTCTCATCTGGGAACTGCATTAATAATAGATAGAATTTACAGTGCAGGAGGCCATTCGGCCCACCGAGTCTGCAGCGGCCCTTGGAAAGACCCTCCTTAAACCCGTGCTTCTACCCTATCCCCGTAACCCCACCTAACCTTTTGGACACTAAGGGACAATTTAGCATGGCCAATCCACCTAACCTGCACATCTTTCGACTGTGGGAGGAAACTGGAGCACTCGGATAAACCCACGCAGACACGGGGAGAATGTACAAACTCCACACAGACAGTCACCTTAGGCGGGAATTGAACCCGGGTCCCTGGAGTTGTGAGGCAGCAGTGCTAACCACTGTGCCACCGTGACGCCCAAATAATTTAAATCTTTTATTGAAATAAGGGTGGACCTCCTGGCTCCATTAAAAAGTTCAAGGATGGTTCTAAGCTTTACACTTATACTTCTGACCTTGTAAGATAAACATAGGTTAGCTTTTAATTGTACTTAATACAAGCTTGTTTAGTTGGTTTTACTTCAGTGGTTGTTCATCAGTTCCTCAATCAAATTAATTTATTTATCGTACATTTGACACTTTAATTCTTGAAACTAAAAGTTGTCTTCTCAAAGATGGATTATGAAGTAGATATTTGAAATGCAAGGGCATAAAAAGATAAACCAAACCAAGCATTATGTTTTAATTCGAGAGGGGCAGAATTGAAAGTTATGCCAAATCTGTACCAAACCTAGATTAAACTGCACTTAACGTGTGCAGTTTGGGTCACCAGACCTAAAGGACATAGATACACTGGGACAGGGTACAAGGAAGATCTCCAAGAATTATGCCAGAATTATCCAGATATACAAATCAGGAAAGGATTGACAGATTGGTTGCAATGAGTTTGGTACTTGCAGCAGTACGCCCTTCTCATATGCTTGTAAACGTTATGAAGAAGATAGACATTTTATTCTTAGAACATAGCATAGACTGGACAATTTATTCTGACAAGATGGTACTCCTGGGGTTAGGGACCTACTGTGTTTTCCATACAAACAAGGACTGATTCATGTCTGGGCAACTCTCTGGCAAGTCATTAAAATGTAAACAAACTTTTGGGGACATTCCATTGAAAAGAGATCAGAATGTAACAGATCACTTGTAGAGTTAACAGTTACTATTTTCCAAATGTCTACATAAACTGAGACACAATACTTGATGTCTGTAAATTGAAATTCCACAAAAATGAGTGTGAAAAAATACACTTAAGTACAAATGGCCAGTATCTGTCCCTCATTGTTTGAGAATTTCTTAGCCCATCAAATAATTTGAATGGACAATGGGAACAGTAATATTGTGATCACATGGCATGAACTGGTTTATGTTAGGAAACACCTTATTAATTCACAAGGACAAACAAGGGCAGTCAGCCTAGGACAGAAAACACAGCGGGAAGGGATCCCAGCCAGAAAAAGCAGGACCTAGAAAACTCAGCAGAGACAGAGAAGTGAGGCTATTCTTTACCTCCAAATTATACCTTCTCTCCAGTGGCTTGACCACAATTAGACTGTAAAAGACAGCAAACAACCGTTGCTCGGAATAAATAAGTCACCGTGAGTTAATCGTCAGAAGCTTCCAGCAAGCTAACAAAGAATCCTCAGGCCTTCAATATTTCCAACCACCAGGTCAGAAACTGATAATATAATAGACTTTCTGATTCTTTTAAGAAATCTAAGCGCAGGCTACATCTCTTGAAATAATCTTTTCCTTGTATGTGTCTGTATGTGTTAGCAGCTTGTGTGAATGGGTGTGTGTATGGCTGTTGTTGCGTTTACATTTCTGGTGTTGAGAAAATAGATGTTTATCCTTTCTTTTAACTTAAACCTTTAAGAAATCCTGTCTTGTGTCTGCTCTTGAAAGTCACAGCATTTAAGGGTTCAGAGACTCATTCTCTAAAATACATCAAGTTAGAATCAATTGAAGGCGGGAAAAGGGGGAATTATCCCATATCTCTCCCTTGTCCGTAATAGCACTCTGCTTTTATTTGTAAGATGTCTCTTTAAATCCAAAATGAAACTAAAGAGCAGTCTGGACAGTGGGCAGATTTGACTATGATGTTACTTCTGAGAAGTTAAATTTTGTTTGAGCTTGATATGGGGATTACATTTTAAAAAAAGGCTAATCAAAGCTAACTGGATTGGTTTTGTGTTTCAGCCTGTTCTGCTACAGTGGGGCACAATTGCAGGACACAGGATTGGTGTGAGAAGCAAGCAATGTTCTTGAAGAAAAGGCCAGTTTTCATTTTGGCAAAGGAGGAAAATATAACTCAGAATGCTCTTGGTAAAGAAAAGAGACTGAAGCAGAAACGTGGTATGAATTGCTCAGGCATGCCAAAATGCCAAGAGTTTATGTTGAAGGACCAGACTGTGAACCAAGTGTTGCTCGCTAGATGGTTGAGAAGAAACTCTGGAAAGTTACACCCTCGGGACTTTCATAATCCAAGCGATTATAGGGTTGGTAGACATGTACTTTATTGGTGTTAACCGTCTCTAGGGACCTTGGATAGAACACAAAGCAACTCGAGGACCAAATTGATTGCGTGGGAAAAGTGAGATCCTATGTACCAGAGGCCAAGGTAGAGAACTCTCAAACTGCATGTGAAACCACATGTGTCGTAGAGTAATGTGAGTGCTTGTAGTTTTGTAAGATGTAGCTTTGTTGTTCATTTAAAGTGAAATTAATTTGAAGGAAATAACACTGATCTGTTAATGTATGTTCAATTTTATGTTGATTTTGTGTTTGATTGTCACAATAAAAGATTTAAAAAGTGAAATCTAATCAGTCAATTAATTTTGTGGTTGAGAATTCCTTTTTCAGGTTATTGGCCTCTACAGGGATCATAACATTTTTTTTCTCTCTTGAGAAAACAGTTATAGGGTGACCTAATTTAAACGTACAAAAGATTTTGAGAGAGTGGATAACTAGAAAATGTTTCCCACTGTGGAGGACAGCATAACTAGAGACAATGCATATAATACAGTCGTCACGAAATCCAACAGAGGATTGAGAAGAAACTTCTTTGCCCAAAGAGTGATGAGAATAGGGAACACAGGGAATGGTTGAAAAAATGAAATGAAAATCGCTTATTGTCACAAGTAGGCTTCAAATGAAGTTACTGTGAAAAGCCCCTAGTCGCCACATTCCGGCGCCTGTTCGGGGAGGCTGGTACGGGAATTGACTGTAGGCTGCTGGCCTGCCTTGGTCTGCTTTAAAAGCCAGCTCTTTAGCCCTGTGCTAAACCAGCCCAAATGATGGTATAGATGCATTTAAGGGAAAGTTAAATTAGCAAATGGTGGAGTAGGGAATAAATAGTTGTCACAAAATCACAGTATTTTTAAGGCGCAGAAGGCCATTCGGCCCATCATCTCTGCACCAGTTCTCCAAACAAGCGTCATAACTTAGTGTCATTTCCCTGCCTTTCCCCGTACCTCTGCACATTGTTTCCATTCAAGTAATCATCTAATGCCCTCTTGAATGCTACAATTGTACCTGCCTCCAGCACACTGCTGTGAAAAAGTTTTTTTCTCATATCACATTTGCTTCTTTTGCAAATCACTTTAATTCTGCGCCCTCTCAGTCTTGATCCTTTTACCAGCAGGTTTCTCCTTAACTACTCTGTCCAACAATTGAACATTTTCATCAAATCTCCTCTTAGCCGTCTTCTCTCCAAGGAGAACAGTCCCAACCTCTCCAATCTATCCTCATAACTGAAGGTTCTCATCCTTAGAACCATTCTTGTAAACCTCTTCAGCACTCTCTCCAAAGCATTCTTCCTATAATATGGCACCCAGAACTGTGCACAATATTCCAGCTGAGTTTTAATGTTACAATCCTAATTGATATGATAGCTGGATGAGAAGATCCCAGAATGGAACCCTGGCTCAAAAGACTGTAATCATAGAATTTACAGTGCAGAGGGAGGCCATTTGGCCCGAGTCTGCACCGGCCCTTGGAAAGTGAACTCCACTTTAGCCCACCCCATCCCCATAACCCAGTAACCCCACCTAACCTTTTTGGACACCAAGGACAATTTAGCATGGTCAATCCACCTAACCTGCACATCTTTGGACTGTGGGTGTAAACCGGAGCAGACGGAGGAAACCCACGCAGACACAGGGAGAACAGGGAGAGTCCGCACAGACAGTGAACCAAGCCGGGAATCGAACCTGGGACCCTGGAGCTGTGAAACAACTGCGCTAATCACTGTGCTACCGTGCAGCCCTTCAATTTTATGCAACTTTTATTTTTTTTATAAAACGTGGAGGAACAGTCACAGGACTGCCAATTAGTTTTAACAACAAGATTTTTTTTTACTAAACATGAAAAGTTGGAATATTATTCAATATTCCTTTACTCCCTCTCCCCTTAGCTTAACAAATCACACACAGTTTTAAAGATTAACATTGATTACAAAGTACATCTTAAGCTAGTGGTTTAATTAACACAAAAAGTCCCTTTTCGGCACACCGTGATGACTGTCCTCAAAAATACGCACTCCACTCTGAACACAAGTTAGTGTCTGTGGATTTCTCCTCACAAACTCCACTCACATAAACACGCTTTCAAATCTTCTCTCATAATAATGCTTTCCCTTCGCGGTTTGCATTCTGAAATCCAGTTCAGGCTTTACAAATGGCACTTTTAAACAAAGCTTCCGTTCTATTTTTAACAGCGAATCTAGTCCACGATTTTACATCACCTGCGTTTATGTTTCCAACGTCTTGACTGCTTTTACACAAACTCCAAGATCCAGCCACCGATTTCCATAGTTATTTCAACTCATGTTCCACAGGCTAAAGATCACTTCAGATATCTTTCTGGTATCTCAGCCTTCTTCCCAGCTGTCTGTCTTTACTGAACAGTGCTCTATTCTAGAACCTTTAACACAAGTCTTCTTGGAAACATCTCTTCATTTCCCCAGATTTGTTAGAACTAACTGCTCTTCAGGTCTCTGCACTTGTTTTTTTAACCATTACTACGTGATATGGCATTTCTTCCAGCAAAGCTGAGAGATGTTCCCTCTCTAGCCTTCTAAACCAACTGCTTGTAGCACAGCTGCCTTCTCTCTCATTACCTATCATCAACTGCATTCAAATTAGCTGAACTAAAAATTAAACGCTTCCCCACCTTACAAGGCCCAAGTTTCTAAGTAAATACTGCTGATTTGTTTATTCTTCGTGCTGTAGCCCTCTCTAAACACAATAAAAACACAGTTGGAACTTAACCAATCTCCACACATACAAACACCATTGTCCAGCATGAACATAACTATAGGTTTTATCTTTCAGGTACAGAAACATCAAATTAAACCCACTTAAAACCATACCTTATTTCTAATGTTTACCAATGCAAAACTACCTTTGTTTTCTGAACATTAAACAGTGTCTTGTATAAATTCAGCATAACCTCCTTGCTTTTGTACTCAATGCCATTATTAAGAAAGCCAACAATATCATATGCTTTATTAACTGCCCTCTCCACCTGTGTTATTTTCAATGATCTATGCACATATCCACCTAGGTCCCTCTGCTCCTGTGCACCTTTTAAGAACTTTATCTCTTATTTTATGTTGTTTCTCCATGTTCTTCCTACCAAAATACATCACCCGACACTTCTCCGCATTGAACTTCAACGACCATCTATCTTGCCACTCCACCAACTTGTCTATGTCCTTTTGGAGTTCTACTCTGTCCTCTTCAATACTTTACAAATCTTGCAAGTTTTGTGTCATCTGCAAACTTAGAAATTGTCCCCTGCGCACCAAGATCTAGATCTTTAATATATATCAGAAAAGCAAAAATACTGATCCCTGTGGAACGTCACTACAAACCCACCCCCAACCTAAAAATATCAATTTACCGTTACTCTCTGCTTCCTATTATTCAGCCAAATTTGTATCCACGTTGCTACTGTCCCTTTTATTCCATGAACTATAACCGTTCTCACAAGTCTGTTGTGTGGCACTGTACTAAAGGCCTTCTGAAATTTCATGTAGACCACATCAACAGCATTACCCTCATTGACTCTTTCCGTTAGCTCCTCAAAAAACCCTAGAAAGTTAGTTCAACATGATTTTTCCTTCAGAAATCCATGCTGGTTATTCCCAATTAACTCACATTTTTCCATGTGACTACTAATTTTATCCTGAATAATTATTTCAGGATGCATGCCCACCACTAATGTTAACCTAACTGGCTTTTCATTCCTGGGGCTATCCTTACAACCGTTTTTGAACAAGGGCATAACATTTGCAATTCTCCAGTCCTCTTGCCCCTTTCCTGAGTCTAGGGAAAACTGGAAGATTATGATCAGCACCCATGAAATTTCAATTCTCATGAAGTTATGAAGATATATTTAGATGAAGAAAGATGCAGAAATGCTTAAGTGGAACAGAAAAGCTGGCATGGATGTGCTGAATTCTATGCTGTAAAATCCAATGTAATCCTATGACGTGAAGGCTTTGGAGAGGATGTAGAAATGATTTATGAGGATGGTTCCAGAGTTGAGGAAGATTTACAGGAGATTTGATAGCAATGTTCAAAATCACAAGGGGTTGAGACAGAGTAGATAGGGAGAAACTGATTCATTTGGTAGAGGGGCTGAGAACCAGAGGATTTAAGATAATTAGAACAGAACCAATGGCAAAATGAGAAAAGTTTTCTTTACCGCAATGAGTGGTTAGGATCTGCCTGAGAGGGTGGTGGTGGCAGATTCAGTTGCGGTTTTCAAAAGGCGAGATGGATAAGCTCCTTAAGATAAAAAATGTGCACAGTTACAAGCAAAGGCGAGGTAATAGGACTAGCTCTTGCAGAGAACCAGTGCAGACTCGATGGACTAAATAGTCTCCTTCTATACTGCAACCATTCTGCTATCAGTGTGTGGCACCTTATCGAGTGCAGTTAAAAATCCAAACACCCTATGCATTGGTTCCCCTTCGTGGATCACAATCACAAAAATGACTAATACATTTGCCAATACAATTTCCCTTTCAGAAATTAGTGTTGACTTTCCTGATCATATTATGATTCTCTAAGTTCTCGATTACCAAATCCCTAATAATGAATGATGGCATTTTCACTACTATTGTTGTCAGTCTATCTGGCCTATGGCTCCCCATTTTCTCTCTTCCCCCATTCTTGATTAGCCTTTTTACGTTTTTTGGTTCGCTTTCTTCTGATCCATTGCAACACTCCAGGATCTAGGGAATTCTGGAAGATCAAAAGCAATGCATTCATTATAGCCGAGGTACTTCTTTCAAAACCCCACCATGCAGGCCATGGGGTCAAGAGGATTTGTTGACTTTATGCGTCATTAATTTCTCCAGTACTATTTAATTTTCTAATAATATCCCTAAGCTCCTCATTTCCACATTAAAAATATGAAATAGACAGGACTACATATCTTTGGCAAAAACTGAAACAAATGAACAGCCACTGCAATGACCTTTAAAATCATATTTCAAATCTTAGTTGAACTGCATTTAACCTCCTTTTTATTCTGTCACTGACAATAAATGCATTTTTAAAAAATTCACAAACCGCAGCTTTAATCTTCGAAAATGTTCCTGGTGGTTTTGCAGTGAATGTTTTCCTATTTCCTGTCGTTAAACTTGTTGCTGCACTATAGACATGAGTAAGAAAGAACCATCGTAATTTAAACTAAAACCTCGTCAACTTCATACTCAGATCCCACTAACTCTATTGTTACATTGCTAGTTATATTTTTACACTTTCAGGGATGTGGGTGTTGCTGGCAAGGCCAGCATTTGATGTCCATCTTTAACTGCCCAAATTGCTTCTCTGATCATTTCAGATGGCAGGAAGAATCAACCACATTGCTTGGGGCTGGAGTCATAGGTAGGCCAGAGTGGGTAAGAATGCAGATTTTATTTTCCCTTAAACAAATGGGTTTTTATGACCATCAACAATAGCTTTGTGACCATGCCCCGCACTGGGTTGACCTACAGGTCAGCAAAGACAGTAACCAGCGCCCGCACTGGAGGTTAAACGTGGGACTTTTAGCGGACGAGGGGGTGTGCGGGCGGTTGAGGAAATGTATTCAGAACTACCTGGAGGTCAATGACACGGAGGAAATATCGGCAGCGGTGGTCTGGGAGACTTTGAAGGCGGTGGTTAGAGGGGAGCTGATCACGATACGGGCCCACAGGGAGAAGGTAGACAGGGCAGAGACGGACCGATTGGTAAAGGAGATACTACAGGTCGACAGGAGGTATGCGGAGACTCCAGAGGCAGGGCTTTTAAGGGAATGGCGGAGGCTATAGGCGGATTTCGGCTTGTTAACCAAGCAGCTGGGAAAGGCGATGGGGGCGATTTAGGAGCATGGAGAGAAGGCCAGCAGAATGCTTGCACAGCAGCTTAGAAAGAGGGAGGCAGCCAGGGAGATAGGGAAAGTAAAGGATGGAGATGGGAACCTGGTGGGAGACTCAGCAGAGGTGATTAAGGCATTTAAGGAGTTTTATAGTAGGCTGAACGGGTCGGAACCCCCACCTGGGCCAGAGGGGATGAGGCACGTCCTAAGGGGGCTGAATTTTCCAAAGATGGACGGAGAGCTGGTAGAAGGGCTGGGGGCCCCAATTGGGATCAAAGAGATAGCGGAGGGGCTGGAGGCCATGCAGTCGGGTAAAGCCCGAGGAGCGGAGAATCAGCGCCATTTGTGCCGGCGCGTTTGGCGTGCCGCCGGTCGTGGGCCACTGTCAGCGGCCGGGCCAACGATTCTCCAGCCTAAATGGGCCGAGCGGAAACGGCAGAGTCCCGCCGGCGCCGT
The DNA here is from genome assembly GCF_047496885.1 of Scyliorhinus torazame. Lineage (NCBI taxonomy): Eukaryota > Metazoa > Chordata > Chondrichthyes > Carcharhiniformes > Scyliorhinidae > Scyliorhinus > Scyliorhinus torazame. Next base: position 300,396,182 of record NC_092711.1, on the reverse strand, counting down.
TCACACCTGCTCCTTCACCGGCGGGGCCTCCGATGGGGTCTGGCCCGCGATCGGGGCCCACCGATCGTCAGGCCGGCCTCTCCAGCCCCGGCCCTTTTTTATTATGCGGCCGGCCCATGAACTCCCACGCCATGTTGTGTCTGGGGCTGGAGCGTTGAAGAAATCCCCTGCGCTTTCACGGGTTGGCGCGGCGCCACTGCGCATGCACGGGTTGGCGCCGCCCCAGTGTGCACCAGGAAGTGAGGCTGGAGGGGCATAAACCTGTAGGGGCCAGAATCGGTAGTGCCCGCGCACGTTCCGCACCGTCGTGAAACACGACAGCATTCACGACGGCGCGGACACTCTGTCCCGTTGTCATTAGCTGTGAGGGTCCAGACGGTGAAGATGACGGTCCTTCCGAGATTCCTGTTTGTGTTCCAGTGTCTCTCCATCTTTATTCCGCGGTCCTTTTTTAAACGGGTCAACAAAGTTATCACTGGCTTTGTATGGGCGGGCAAGACCCCGCGAGTAAAAAAGGGGATGCTTGAGCGGAGCCGGGGAGAGGGCAGGCTGGCGCTGCTAAACTTCAGTAACTATTATTTGGCGGCGAATATAGCCACGATTAGAAAGTGGGTGGTGGGGGGAGGGTCGGCATGGGAGCGTATGGAGGCGGCCTCATGTAAGGGCACCAGCTTGGGGGCGTTGATAACGGCGCCTCTGCTATTCCTGCCGGCACGGTACTCCGCCAGCCCCGGGGTGGTGGCAGCCCTGAGAGTCTGGGGGCAATGGAGGAAGCATGTGGGAGCGGAGGGAGCATCGGTCTGGTCTCCAATTTGTAATAATCACCTGTTTGCGCCGGGAAGGATGGACCGGGGGTTTTGGAGATGGCAGAGGGCAGGAATTGAGAGGATGGGGGATATGTTTATAGAGGGGAGCTTTCCTGGCTTGAGGGAGCTGGAGGAGAAATTTGGTTTGGCATGGGGAAACAAATTCAGGTACCTGCAGGTGCGGGACTTCCTATGTAGGCAGATCTCAACCTTTCCGCTTCTACCATCAAGGGGGATACAGGATAGGGTAGTTTTCAGAGTGTGAGTGGGAGAAGGGAAGGTCTCGGACATCAAGAAGGAACTCATGGGGTCAGAGGACACGCAGACTGAGGAGCCGAAGCGCAAGTGGGAAGAGGAGTTAGGAGGAGAGATAGAGGATGGTCTCTGGGCGGATGCGTTGAGTAGAGTCAACGCATCCACAACATGCGCCAGGCTCAGCCTGATACAGTTTAAGGGCGTTCACCTGGCTCACATAACAGTGGCCCAGATGAGCAGGTTCTTCGGGGTAGAAGATAGGTGCGCAAGGTGTGCAGGGGGGCCAGCAAACCATGTCCATATGTTCTGGACATGCCCAAAGCTCAGGGGATTTTGGCAGGGGTTTGCAGATGTCATGTCTACGGTTTTAAAAACAAGGGTGGCACCGAGTCCAGAGGTGGCGATGTTCGGGGTGTCGGAAGATCTGGGAATCCAGGAGGAGAAAGAGGCAGACGTTATGGCCTTTGCTTCCCTGGTAGCCCGGAGACGGATATTATTAGCTTGGAGGGACTCAAAGCCCCGAAGTCGGGAGACCTGGCTATCCGACATGGCTAGCTTTCTCTGTTTAGAGAAAATCAAGTTCGGCTTGAGAGGGTCAGTTAGGGTTCGCCCGGAGGTGGCAATCGTTCTTCGACTTCTTTGCGGAAAATTAATCGTCAGCAGAAGGGTGGGGGGGAGGGGGCTTAGTTTAGCTTAAGAGTAGGGGGTTAATAAAGGTGGGACCTGTAAGGGCTAAACCAGCCCCTGGTAATAATCGCTTGTCACAAGTAGGCTTCAATGAAGTTACTGTGAAAAGCCCCTAGTCGCCACATTCCGGCGCCTGTTCGGGGAGGCCGGTACGGGAATTGAACCCACACTGCTGGCCTTGTTCTGCATTACACTACCCACTGTGCTAAACCAGCCCCAGACATAGGGACACGGGGAGAATGTGCAGACCCCGCACAGACAGTGACCCAAGTGGGAATCGAACCTGGGACCCTGGCGCTGTGAAGCAACAGTGCAAACCACTGTGCTACCGTGCCGAGAGGTGGTGATTGCAGTCGTATTCCTGTCGGGTAGCTCCAGGTTGCCATCCAGCGCTCCCTCCTCCCGGATGGGGCCCATAGGTCCCTGGGGGTCATCTTGGGACAGAGGGACAGCTGGATTGAGCTCCAGAGGCCCCTGCGTCATTTGGTTCCGCCAGCCCTGGTAGCTCCCCACTGTCTGCACCATTGTGATGCTGCTCTCAGCAATGTCCTTCTATGACCGGACTACGCACTGCAGTGCTTCACCAATGTCCACCTGCGTCTGGGACTTGTTCCTCGGCGACTGGGACATGCTCTGGAGTGCCTCGGCAATGCCTACCTGAGACTGGGACATGCTCTGCAACGCCTCGGCAAGGTCCACCGGCATCAGGAACACCTGCCCCATGACCAGGACATACTGTTAACGTCCTCAGCCATGGCCGTCACTGACTGAGCAATGCCTGGGGCACCACTACTCATGTGGCACGGTAGCACAGTGGTTAGCACTGCTGCCTCACAGCTCCAGGGTTCCTGGTTCGATTCCCGGCTTGAGTCACTGTCTGTGTGGAGTCTGCACATTCTCACCATGTCTGCGTGGGTTTCCTCCGGGTGCTCAGGTGTCCTCCCACAGTCCAAAGATGTGCAGGTTAGGTGGATTGGCCAGGCTAAATTGCCCTCAGTGTCTAAAAAGGTGAGGTGGGTTAGTGGAGGGATAGGGTGGAGGTGTAGGCTTAAGTAGGGTGCTCTTTCCAAGGGCTGGTGCAGACTCGATGGGCCAAATGGCCTTCTTTTGTACTGAAATTTCTATGATCTATGTTGCTGACGTCGTGCTTCAGGCTTTCCACTGCGGTCATCACCTTAGCAGTATTTGCCTCGGTGCCACACATTGCCGGTGCCATCTCCTGAGCCTGTAGCCATCGGGACTCCTCCAATCAGCTATGGACTCGCTGGAGTGTCACTGACATCCCCCTCTGAATCTCACTGCCTCACCCTAGCATCTGCATCAACTTCGGAATAACCTGGTTCAGAGGCTCGACATTGAACTTAGGGTCCTGGGTCCAACAGACCTCCGACTGTTGTCCCCCTAGACGTTTGAACTCCACCGCGTCCAACAGTTGGGCCAGGTCAGCATCATTGAAACGTGGGGCTGGTCTGCACAGTGGCGGAGGTGCGTGCTGTCTGGGGTTTGCTCTGCGGGATTGGTTTAAGAGTTGCTCCCCCTCGTTAGCTTGAGCTGCCGAGCACAGTCTAGGTGAATCAGCTGGCGGGACAGTAACTTCCAGCGTGAAACCCGTGGGGCTAATTAAATGCCCCAATAAACGTTAAGATACTGGTGGTGGCCTCACCCGGTCGGCCATCAGAAACACCAGGCAGTTCCGGCTAACGCACTTAAAAACCTTTCCATTCGCACCATAGCCGGGATTCTCTCAGCCCACGCCGATTTGGAGATTAGGTGGGCCGTGCGCAAATTGCGCGATGCCGGTCCGCCGATTCTCTGGTGAGCAGAGAATTGGCGCCACTGGCACCGGCGTGGCGTCGGGGCCGCTCTACGCGGCCCCCCCCCCCCCGCCGATTCTCCACCCGGGTTGGGCTGAGTGGGCGCAAAAGAAATCTGAGTCCCACTGGCGCCGTATGGCCTTACCCAGCGGGACCTTGCCGTGCACTGTTCGGCGGGACGGCCTCTCGGGCTGGGGGCCTCTTGTGCTCTGCGCCGACTTGGGTCACTCCAGTGCTGTGCTGGCCTCCTGAAGGGCTCGGAATCGCTGCTCCTGGGGGCCTGTTGACGCCATCGTATTTTACGACGGCATTTACGATGCCGTCACCACTTAGCCTCAGGATCAGAGAATCCCGCCCCACATGTCCCTAATTCTGGGGTCTTCCAGATGGGAGAATTCCCGATACTCATGAAAAAACACTGTACAACATCCTGACTTTTGCATCTCGTAATAATATACTATGCTCCTGGATTCATGACAACTAACCTTCAAGTCAAAATTGTCATAAATTAGTTATGGAATGTATTCTTATGGAATTCCTGCCATCTGTGATCCATTTTAAATCTGATGCATTCCTTAAGAGTGTGGGACCCCTATCTTAAATTTATAGGCTCCACCTTGTCTGACTTGCTCTTGTTGGGCTTTCCATGAGCCATATTTCCTCCTCACTGTGGAATCAGTTATTAACCTTTTATTGGATTGATCTGGTATCAAAACTGGAAGCACTAGCTCCTTAAAGATATTGTTCTAAATTTATCCTATCTTGTTTGTTCCTATATTTGCAATAATTCTCGTTCTATACTATACCTATATTGCAGTTAACCATTTTTTAATTTTGTTGCAATATTTGTAAAATTTGAAAACTTTTAACAACAAAATTTATAAAAAATAATGTTATGGGTTTCTAAGGGAACACCCCTCATTCTTCTAAACTCCAGCAAATATAATCCCAACTGACCCAGTCTCTCCTCATACGTCAGTCCCGCCATTCCAGGAATCCATCTAGTAAACCTTTCCTTTACTCCCTCCATAGTAAGAACATTCTTCCTCAAATAAGGAGACCAAAACTGCACACAATATTCCAGGCGTGGTCTCACAAAGGCTCTGTATAACTGCTCCTGTACTTAAATCCTCTCATAATGAAGGCCAACGTACTATTTGCTTTCTTCATCGCCTGCTACATCTGCATGCTTACTTTCAGCGACAAGTGTACATCCAGGTGTTGTTGCACATTCCCCTCTCCCAAACTACAGCCATTAAAATAATAAGTTGCTTTCTGTTTTTGCTACCAAAGTGGATAACCTCACATATGGGGAACAGGTAGGGAGGCGGCTTTGAGACCAGGAAGAGATCAGCCATGATCTGATTGAATGGCGGAGCAGGCTCAAAGGACTGAATTGCCTACTTCAACTCCTAATTCTTATGTTCCAACTTTCTGTCATTTGCAAATTTGGAGATATTATATGTAGCTCCATTTAAATAATTAATATGCATCGTGACTAGCTGGGGTCCTAGCAATGATCCCTGCAGTACCCCACTAGTCACTGCCTCCTTTCTGCCAACCTGTTTTCCATCCATCACAATACACTACCTCCAATTCTATGCACTTTAATTTTACACACTAATCTCTTATGCGGGACCTTGTCGAACGCCTTCTAAAAGTCCAAATAAACCACATCCACTGGCTCCTGCTCGCCAACTCTACTAGTTAAAACCTTGAAGAAATCCAGTAGATTTTTCAACCATGATTTCCCTTCCATAAATCCATGCCAACTCTGTCCGATCTTGCCATTGTTTTTTTAAGTACACTATTATTAAATCTTTCTTATGAACTCAAGCATTTTCCCCACTACTAACGTCAGGCTGACTGGTCTACAATTCCCTGTTTTCTTTCTACTTCCCTTTTTAGTGTGGTTACATTAGCTACCCTCCAATCCGTGGGAACTGTTTCAGAGTCTCCTTAATGATATGTGGTGATAGCTATACATTCACCTTCTTGAAAGGAATGAGTCATGTAATCATAGAAATTACAGTGCAGAAGGAGGCCATTCGGCCCATTAAGTCTGCACCAGCCCTTGGAAAAAGCACCCTACTTAAGCCCAAGCCTCCACCTTATCCCTGTAACCCAGTAACCCCACTTAACCTTTTGTACACTAAGGAGCAATTTAGCATGGCCAATCCATCTAATCTGCACATCTTTGGACTGTGGGAGGAAAACGGAGCACCCGGAGGAAACCCACGCAGACACGGGGAGAGAGCGCAAACTCCACACAGACAGTCACCCGAGGCGGGAATTGAACCCTGGTTCCTGGAGCTGTGAGGTAGCAGTGCTAACCACTGTGCCACCCATTCAGCCTTCTTCCATTAAGCCCTCTTCCAATACAGGCATATTTTACCCTAGATCCCTAAGGTCAATAAGATGTCAGAGAGGGATAGAGAAATAGATGGAGTCAGAGAGAGGGAGAGTTTTCATCTGTTCAATTTGGAGCGAAAAACTTGTACGGACACAGGTTTCGGGAATTCAATTTATGTGTTGGACATCAACCAGCTAAACCTGTCAGCCTAGCAGTACCTGATACTGGTAAGTTTTCTGTTACTTGTCCAGCTAAGGAAATCTTATTTACTGTGGTGTGAAGAGCTTTTTGAACTCCAGAAGAATCCTCACACCAGGTTCCCCCCATCCAGTTCCTAGTAAAGAGGAAATATAGCTGATTAACAATGCATTGGTGTACTGCAGGCCTTCATGGCACAGGAATCATGTTAATTGGCAAAGGATTGACTGTGTTACCATCTACTCCTGTCAGGCATGACCATCTTCATGCCAATTCCATCCTAAAGTAACTCTACTTACTGTCGCAAGAAGATATAGTGGTTGCTTGTTTCACCCAAGTAAAAAGATTGAGGGTTCAAGCCTCACTCCAGGATTTGAACGCATAACCTACTCAAAGACTTCAGTGTCAGACAGAGGGAATGCTACATTGTTGGATGATGGTATCTTTTGATTTAGATGTTAAACTGAAGCTCTGTCTACTCATTCAGATGCACATGAAATATCTCTTTGAAGTACTCAATGAAGAACAGGGAGTATTTCTGATAGACTAACTAATATCCTTCCTTTAACCAAAATGATCAAAACAAACTAACTGGTCATTCGTTTAATTTGCCATTCATAAATCCAAACCATCTGTCAATAACAATGATTGCATTCAAAATAACTTAAAGAATTGCCTTGTATGCACATAAGGCACTATATAAATGCAATGTTTTTCCTTAACAGACAACCAACAAGCATGGGCTTATTATTAGGTAGTCAATAGATACCTGAAGATAATGAATAAAGAATGAAAACGTCAATTAATTCTATCAGAGCAAATCTCCAATGCAGTCCATACCAATGTGAGGCTGCTTTATATATCTTATGGAAAGTGTGAACTTGAGCTTTTGTTAGATAAACAAAGATACCAAAGGATAGTGAAGAATTTAAACATTTAAATTCTGCAAAGATTAAACTGATAAGAATAACACACCCCAAGATGAGTGTTGTGTGTATGTATCAAATAGAAATTGTAATTTTAGAAGCAATGTACACTGCCATCTCTACAAATACTATAACAATCTAAGATGAATAGCCAAACAAATACCAAGGGATGTCATGAACTTGCGATTTTAAAAAGTGAATGCTCCAGATAGCTATATGAATTACAACTTCGATAAACAAACCAGTTTCTATTTTCTACAATGAATGTTGGATATTTATACTGTCTGTAAGAGGAAATGGGGTAAATAATAAATATGATAATAAATTATATTTCTGTTTGCCTGATTTATACAGACCACGTTAGCATAAATTTATGTTTTGCACAATGCCAGAAAAACACAGTACTCAAAAGTACTCTTACCTGGTAAGACCTTTGCCCATTTGACAACACGCACAAGTTGCCTTTCCCCAAGTTCATTGAGGCTTGTTAACAAACTGGCAGATGTATCAGGCTGTGTATTATCATAGCCTGCATACACCATATCAGGCTCAATTGACTGTAGCACAGCGAGAAACAGTGGCTGACACTGAAATTTCTGCATCCTTGGTACACCAATTCTTGGTACAATAGAGAGTGTGCTGTCCTGTTGTTTTTGTATAACTGAAGAGTCGGCTTCCTCTGCGGTTTGGAATGGTCGTGTATTCTTTAATTTTCGACCTTGAAAATACAATTACAAAATTATCAGCTCTGGTAAAATGAAAGCAAGAAGAAAAGAGTCAATTAATAAAAAGTTAAAATTGCAAACACAAAAAAAAATTAGCAAAATTCTCCTTTTGGGTGACCAACAATTGACACCGGGACTGAATTATGTGAGGTTTGCATTCCCGTTGGTGGTGCTATTCGGGGAGCAATTCAGAACATGCTAATGGACCAGCACTGTGCTGATGCGAATTCCGAGCATTGTGGCGGAGTATGAAGTGTCGAACCTCACTAATCACATTTAATTGCACGCAAATGCCCGTTTTGCATGACACCGCCGTGAGAGAATGCGCGGACCTTGATTTTGGCCAGATGCCCAATTCTCCGCCCGATTGCGGTTCAGAGAATTTCACCTACTGAATCCAATGTTTAAAAGCAAGAAAGATGAAAGGCAAACCAGATAGCTTAGATATATATTTGCTTGTAAAGATGGTTGGTTCAGCTGGAACTGAGGGTCTATGTGATGTAGATAACCGTGCTGCAGAAAGGAGTCATTGACTTAACACTCCAGAAGTTCATGGCTGTATCTGAAGGAAGGATGTAGACTATCTCGGCCATGCCATTCATAAGTACAAGGTCAAAAAACCTCTGGGGCGGGATTCTCCGTTTCTGAGACTTAGGGCTGGATTCTGAGGCTATGTCCGGAGCATGTGTCTAGTATTATGACCAAAATGTCAGCGCCGCCCCCGCACTGATGTTCCGTCTGGTGGGGGGCTAGCATCCGCACCACAAAAAGACCCCCAGCTTTGCATGCAGATACGGACGGAGAATTGCCTGGTCCGTGGCTGCGCATGTGCACACGGTGGTGACCTGCATTGGTCGCGCCATAGATCATGGCGCAGGCCGCGTGCGGATCCGACCTGCCAGATAGTGCCCCCCTGTTAACACCCCCTCGCCGCCCCCGATCCAGCTCCCACCAAAGCTCCCCATGGCCAGTGGAATGCCCCCCCCCCCCGACTGTGGCGGTGCTGGACACAGTCCGCAGTCGCCACACGAGGTTGACGAAACCTCAGAGCACATGCGCCCTACACCATCCGGAAGTCGGCCCATCGAGGGCGGAGCATCAGGGGAGGGCCTTCAGGTGACGTCCTGAGGCCGTCCCAATGGCGGACTTCATGTGAGAGTACCTTTAAGAAATGGGTGTTTTTATAGAATAACTGTAGTGGATGTAACTTTAAGAAATGGGTGTTTATTACTGCAGTGATGTCAGAGTGTGGGTGGAGCTGGGCTGTCTGTCAGCTTTTAGTTTCACGTTGAGAAAAGCTTGGGTGTGTCTGTGTTTTTTTGGTTTTGTTTCAGTGTTGGAGCTGCAGTCAGCCAGAGAAGGTGTAATGTTGTTCTCGCTGCCATTTAAAGACTATCTCTTGATCATTTGGTGAATTCGGAGTGATAACTGCTCTCAGTACTGAATTTAAACCTGATGTGCTTCTGTTAAAAGGTATTTTATGTCTTATGGATGTTAAAAAGAAAATTTATGTATTACTTAGAATGTTGTATTCTTTGGGGAGTGTATTGAATTGATGGTTGCTAAGATGTTCACTGTATGTTTTAAAAAGGTTAACTTGAGTTTATAGAATAAACATTGTCTTGCTTTAAAAAATACCTTTTGATTTCTACTGTACCACACCTGTAGAGTGGGCCGTGTGCTCCCCATACCACAATCTATTATAAGTTGTGGGTCAGGTGAACTCCATGATACACTTTGGGGTTCTCTAAACCCTGGCCCATAACAGTACTCACCGTGATGCCATTTTGGAGGGGGCAGAGCGTCCAAGAACATGCACCGTCACCGAGTTCGGCGTCAAAACAGATTATGCGGCCAATCGTAATATGCTATTTGATTGACTAGGGGCTGTTTTTTCCGCAGCTCCGCGGGGCGGAGAATCTAATTTGGCGGCGAAATTGGGCCCGGCGGTGGTCCAGCGATTCTCCGGGTCCCGAAAATCGGCATGTCCGCGTGGTACTCCGCGAGGCTGTGGGCCATCGCCAAAGGCCCACTCAGCGATCCTTCGCTCCCAACCGTCCGAGTTCCCGACGCCATGGAACTAACATGCCATGGTCGGTCGGAGTGCTCGCGTGGCAGCTGTGGACTCAGTCCGCATCCGCCCTGGTGGGGGGCAGGAGGGTCTAGCACTGGGGGGGGGGGGGGGGAGGCCTTATGGGCAGCCAGGGGAGAGATCAGGCCGGACAGAACTTCGGGCGATCGGGGGCCTACATTCTGCAGCTGCCTTCGCGGTCTGAGTCCGCCATGGCACTCAGCGTGGCAGCTGGAAGCCGCCGCCGTGCCCATGCGCAGACTCCATACTGGAAGTGCAGGGACCCGTATCCACAGCTAAAGCTGCGTGAATCACCCTGGGTCCCTGCTAGACCCCTGCAGGCAAGTGAATCAACTGTTCTTTTTTATGGAAACTCGGAAGTGAAACGCCAGCGTTTTAACCCCGTCGTGTGGACATAGCCCCATTTTGCAAGAATCCAGCCCAAGATTTTTAATGTTATTAGATTGCCAGTAATCCAAGGATTTAGTGTTAAAATAATCTCACCAACTGTAATAACTGTCAGAGACTCAGGGCTGGATTCTCTGCTTCCCCCAGTCGTGTTTCCCCACGGCGGGTCACTCGCTGGGGGCGGGATTCACTATTCCCGGCATTAGTCAATGGGATTTCATATTGAAGCCATCCCACGTCACCAGAAAAACTGTGGGCGGGTGTGCGCTGCCGGCGGGAAAAGGGAATCCTAACAGCCGGAAGATTCCAGCCACAGACCACCAGTGGAATTAATATTCAGCATCCGTTAATGGTGATTTACAGTGATACACTGAATTGCCAGCACAATTTAATGAATTATACATTTTATGTACATTTTAATGAATTGTCCATTAATTGTTGTTATTAAAAATGCTCGTTAATTTCAACTACACCTACAACTTCCATTAAGTGTTCGGATATTCAATTAATTAATTATTTTTTTGTAACCCTAAATAATTGTTTTTCCATGATTTGTTGTAATTCTTCTTCAGCGATCAGTTGCTAACGAGTATGGTTATCCACCTAAGAAACTCGTGTCACTGGTCATGGGTTCTGTTGGTCCTTGTGTGGCTCATGAACCCTATCTTTGACCGCACATATGACCGCAGGTGTTTCCTGGAGATGGGATGGGTCCGTGGACTCTAGATGAATGGTATTCCTTTCTCATGCTCCTTTTTCCAGGCCTCCTCTTGCCATCGGGTATCCCCGAAGAATTTTGTCCCTTCAATTAGGAGTTTCCTCCATGTAGGTCTCTTCTGATCAAGGGTCTCCCAGATGTTGATGTCTATGGTGCATTTCTTAAGGTATGCCTTCAGGGTGTCTTTGTCACACTTTCTTTGCCCTCCTTTTGTTCGGGAGCCTTCCTAGAGCTGAGCAAAGATGATTTGCTTTGGCAGTCGGGACTCTGACATCCTAAGCACATGGCTGGCCCATCAGAGTTGGTTTCAGATGATTAAGGCCTTCATGCCGGTGCTCTTGGCTCCTTCAAGGACATTGATGTTATTATGCCTGTGATCTCAGCTGATGTGGACAATCCGCCTGAGACAGGGACTCGAGATGGCGTCTATATGTAGTCCAAGTTTCTGAGCCACGTAGAAGAGTTGGGAGGATGACTCTCTTGTACATGAGGATCCTGGTGTTAGCATGAATGTCACCGTCATCAACGACTCTTGCCCTTAAGCGTCCGAAGGAGGAGCTCTTGGATTGGAGATGATGTTAGATCTCCGCATCGATGTCAACCTTAGATGAGAATTGGCTGCACAGGTAGGGGAAATAGTTCACGTTTGTAGGGTTTCTCCATTGATCCGATGGAGGGAAAGACCGGATCTTGCCCTGGGGCGGGTTTGTAAAGGACTTGAGTCTTCTTGAGGTTGAGAATGAGACCAATGCTTCTGTAAAGGTGTCAAGTATGGCTTGGAGATTATCTTCTGAGAATGGAGATGGCAATGTTAAGCTGCATACAGAAGTTCCACGAACAATGTCATTGTAATTTTTTTTGGGATGTCAACCAGTTGAGGTTGAAACGTTTTCCGTCCAACCTGTAGATAATGCCCACTCAACTGGGAAGCTTGTTCTTGACAAGTTGAAGGATAGTGGCGACGAAGATGGAAAAAAGGGTGGGGGTGATGACAGATCCCTGCTTGACTCCAGTCTTGACCTCGAAGGTTTCTGTCAGTGAGGACATCTTTTCATGGAGAAGGTGGAGGATGTTGATGAATGTCTCTGGACAGCCAGCCTTTGACAGGGCCTTCCACAGCAGTTCGCAATTGCCTGAGTTAAAAGCCTTGGACAGATTGATGAAGGCCATGTAGAGTGGTTGATGTTGCTCCTGGCATTTCTCTTCAATTCATCGAGCAGTGGAAATCATGTCCCTTGTTACATGGTTTGGTCTGAAGCTACACTGGCTTTCCGGATGGATTTCTGGGAGAAGGCAGCGAGCGAGGATTCGGGCGGTGATCTACCCGGTGATGGAGATTCCTCGGTAGCTCTCACAGTCCGCTTTGTCTCCTTTCTTGAAGATGGTGGCGATGACGGCATCCGAGGTCGACAGGACTTTTTACTCTTTCCCAATATTTCAGGACCAGCTGTTGCGGATCTCTTCTCCACCAAGTTTGAAAATCTCCACTGCAATCCTGTCCACTCCTGTGGCTTTTCCAATCATCACATATTTAATGGTGGCTTCGTCCACACTTGATGGGAGTCCAAGATCATCTTTCATGGCGAGTTGGGGGATTTCCTCAAACACGGAGTGCTGCATTTGAGTGCTATAGTGAGAGTTTGGTGACTGAGGGAGTTAAGTGAGGAGGGAGCAAGGTGCTCCTTTAATTTTGTTTCCTACACTTCCTCAAAGAGCGTGAAGGGAGCCGGGAGTTTACAGAGAGTGCAGCTGATTGGGAGCAGAGTCGGAGGGCGGAGTTCCAGGTGGTTCACAGGGCAGCTACATTCTGTAAGGTAAGAGTTGTTTGTTTTGGGGTTTTTTAATTTTTATTTTTTGTGTTAATGTTTTGCTTTTTGGGGGCAGCAAGCTATCAGTGTATCATTTCGCAGAATCACCAATTTTAGAGGGTTCGCTTGGGAGAGTGGCAACAGTATATATCTATATTTTTATAAAGGGCCTACCGGTTTAATGTTTTCTTTTTTCCCCCCCCTTTAAATCTCTTTGTGAATTCAGATCAGAGGGGATGGAGGCTAGGGGAGTTGCATGCTCCTCCTGTAGGATGTGGGTGGTGAGGGATACCACCGATGTCCCCGCTAACTACACCTGCGGGAAGAGCACCCAACTCCAGCTCCTCAGAGACTGCGTTAGGGAACTGGAGCTGGATGAACTTCGGATCATCTGGGAGGCAGAGGGGGTGATAGAGAAGAGTTACAGGGATATAGCCACACCCAAGGTACAGGACAAGAGTAGCTGGGTTACAGGCAGGGGAAGGAAAACGAACGGGCAGACAGTGCAGCGATCCCTTGTGGCCGTTCCCCTTCAAAACAAGTATACCGTTTTGGATGCTGTTTGGGGGGGGATGGCCTTTCGGGAAAAGTCCCTAGCGGCCAGGTCTCTGGCACTGAGCCTGGCTCTGTGGCTCAGAAGGGAAGGGGGGAGAATAGAAAAGCAATAGTGACAGGAGACTCAATGGTTAGGGGAATGGATGGTAGATTCTGTGGTCGCGAACGAGACTCCCGGAAGATATATTGCCTCCCGGATGCCAGGGCCAGGGATGTCTCGGATCGAGTCTACAGGATTCTTAAGGGGGACGGTGAGCAACCAGAAGTCGTGGTGCACATAGGCACCAATGACATAGCTAAGAAAAGGGATGAGGATCTAAAAAGTGATTTTAGGGAGTTAGGTTGGAAGTTAAAGAGCAGGACAAGCAGAGTAGTGATCTCAGGGTTGCTACTGGTGCCACGTGCAAGTGAAACAAGGAACAGACATCGCGTGCAGCTGAACATGTGGCTATAGGGCTGTTGCAGGAGGGAAGGCTTCAGATATCTGGATCATTTGGATACCTTATGGGGAAGGTGGGACCTGTACATGAAGGACAGATTGCACCTAAACTGGAGGGGCACCAATATCCTGGGTGGGAGGTTTGCTCGAGCTCTTCGGAAAGGTTTAAACTAGTTTGGCAGGGGGATGGGAACCAGAGCTATGGATCACAGGATAGCGTAGCTGTGAGGAAGGATAAACAGTTGATAGGGCAAAGTTGCACTTAGTGGAATGGGTTAAAGTGTGTCTGTGCCAATGCAAGGTGTGTCAGGAATAAGAGAGATGAACTTAAGAGCATGGATCAGTACTTGGAACTACAATGTTGCGGCCATTACGGAGACATGGATTTCACAGGGGCAGGAATGGTTGTTAGATGTTCCGGGGTTTAGATGTTTTCAGAAGAATAGGGAGGGAGGTAAAAGAGGAGGGGGAGTGGCACTGTTAATTAGGGAGTGCACCACAGCTGCAGAAAAGGAGGTAGTTGAGGCGGGTTTGTCTACTGAGTCAGTATGGGTGGAAGTCAGAAACAAGAAAGGAGCAGTCACTTTATTGGGAGTTTTCTATAGACCCCCAATAGCAGCAGAGAGATAGAGGAACAGATTGGGCAGCAGATCTTGGGAAAGTGCAGAAGTAACAGAGTCGTTGTCATGGGTGACTTCAACTTCCCTAATATTGACTGGAACCTCCTTAGTGCAATGGTTTGGATGGAGCAGATTTTGTCAGGTGTGTACAGGAGGGATTCCTGACTCAATATGTATAGTCTGACTAGGGGGGAGGTCATATTGGACTTGATGCTCGGCAACGAACCAGGCCAGGTGCCAGATGTCTCGGTGGGAGAGCAATCCGGTGACAGTGACCACAACTCCTTGACCTTTACCATAGTCATGGAGAGGGACAGGAACAGACAGTATGGGAAGGTATTTAATTGGTGGAGCGGATATTATACTCCTATTAAACAGGGGCTGAGGACCATAAAGTGGGAACAATTGTTCTTGGGGAAATGCACAACAGTAATGTGGCGGTTGTTTAAGGAGCACTTGCTGTGAGTGTTGGATAGTTTTGTCCCACTGAGACAAGGAAGGAATGGTAAGGTGAAGGAGCCTTGGATGACAAGAGAAGTGGAGCTTCTAGTCAAGAGGAAGAAGGAAGCTAACATAAGGTTGAGGAAGCAAGGATCTGACTTGGCTCTAGAGGGTTACAAGGTAGCCAGGACGGAACTCAAAAATCGACTGAGGAGAGCTGGAAGGGGGCATGAAAAAACCCTGGCGGGAAGGATTAGGGAAAACCCCAAGGCGTTCTCCACTTATGTGAGAAATAAGAGGATGATCAGAGTGAGAGTAGGGCCGATCAGGGATAGTGGAGGGAACTTGTGTCTAGAGTCTGAGAAGATGGGCAAGGCCCTAAATGAATATTTTGCTTCAGTATTCACTAGAGAGAGGGATCTTGTTGCTGATGAGAACAGTGTGAACCAGGTTAATAGATTCAAACAGGTTGATAAAGAAGATGGAGGTGCTGGAAATTTTGAAAAGCATCAGGATAGATAAGTCCCCTGGGATATACCCAAGGTTACTACGGGAAGCGAGGGAGGAGATTCCTGCGCTGTTGGTGATGATCTTTGCGTCCTCACTCTCCACTGGAGTAGCAATGGATGATGAGAGGGAGGCGAATGTTTTTCCCTGTTCATGAAAGGGAATAGGGAAATCCCTAGGAATTACAGACCCATCAGTCTGTGATGAGGAAAATATTGGAAAGGATTCTGAGAGACAGGGTTTATGAGTATTTAGAAAAACATAGTTTGATTACACATTGTCAGCATGGCTTTTTGAGGGGCAGGACATGCCTCACAAGCCTCATTGAATTCTTTGGGGATGCGACGAGACACATTGATGAAGGTCGGGCAGGAGATGTGGTGTATATGGATTTCAGTAAGGCATTTGATAAGGTTCCCCATGGTAGGCTCATTCAGAAAGTTAGGGGGCATGGGATATAGGGAAATGTGGCAGTCTGGATACAGAATTGGCTGGCCTAAACAAGACAGCCAGTGGTAGTGGATGGAAAGTATTCCGCCTGGAGGTTGGTGACCAGTGGGTCCCGCAAGGATCTGTTCTGGGTCCTCTGCTCTTTGTGGTTTCTATAAATGACTTAGATGAGGAAGTGGAAGGGTGAGTTAATAAGTTTGCAGATGACACGAAGGATGGGGGAGTTGTAGATAGCGTTGAGGGTTGTTGCAGGTTACAGCAGGACATTGACAGGATGCAAAGCTGGGCTGAGAAGTGGCAGATGGAGTTCAACCTTGATAAATGTGAAGTGATTCATTTTGGAAGGTCGAATTTGAATGCTGAATACAGGGTTAAAGGCAGGATTCTTGGAAGTGTGGAGGAACAGAAGGATCTTGGGGTCCATGTACATAGATCCCTCAAAGTTGCTATCCAGGTTGAAAGGGTTGTTAAGAAGGCATATGGTGTGTTGGCTTTCATTAAAAGGGAGATTGAGGACTTCCGGGTGCGGCGATGACCAGCTAAGTCGCACATTTCGGCAGATCCCGTTGGAACGGACTTTTGGGCTCTTAGTAGGAGCCCCAACGGCAATTTAAACGGCCAAAAACACTGTGCGGTAAACCAGAAGGGAGTCCCCCCGGACACGCATGGAAAAGGGAGAGGATAGCGGCGGATTGCGGAGGATCCTCTGGAGCAGCGGCAAGGAAGGGAAGCTCAAAGCAAGATGGCGTCGGAAGGTGGCCGTTTGTTATGGGGCCCGGAGCAACAAGAGTTCCTACGGCGCTGTGTGGAAGAGCTGAAGAAGGAGTTGAAGAAGGAGCTGTTGGCCCCGATATTACAGGCGATTGAAGGGCTAAAGGAGGAGCAGAGGACCCAAGAGCTGGAGTTCGGGTCGTGAAGGCAAAGACTGCTGAAAACGAAGATGAAATTCAGGGCCTGGTGGTGAAGGCAGAAACGCACGAGGCACAGCATAAAAGGTGTGTGGAGAGGTTGGAAGAACTGGAGAATAATTCGAGGTGGAAGAATTTAAGAGTCCTGGGTCTTCCCGAAGGCGCAGAAGGGGCGGACGTCGGGACATATGTGAGCACGATGCTTCACTCGCTAATGGGATCGGAGGCCCCGACGGGCCCTTTGGAGGTGGAGGGAGCTTATCGAGTTCTGGCGCGAAGACCAAAGGCTGGAGAAATACCTCGAGCTATAGTGGTGAGGCTTCTCCGCTACAATGACAGAGAGACGGTCCTCAGATGGGCGAAGAAAACTCGGAGCTGTAGGTGGGAGAACGCGGTGATCCGCGGATACCAGGATTGGAGTGCGGAGGTGGCGAGAAGGAGGGCAAGTTTCAATTGGGCTAAGGCGGTGCTTCACAAAAAGGTCCAGTTTGGAATGTTGCAACCGGCGAGATTGTGGGTCACACACCAAGGGAAGCACCACTACTTTGAGACGGCAGAAGAGGCGTGGACATTCATTGTGGACGAGAAGCTGGAATAGTCTGGCGAGAGAAAGAGCTTTTGGGACAAAGTGGTGGCGTGACTATGTGGGGCAAGGAAGGGGAAGGGGAAGGGATTGGGGGGGGGGGGTGATTTTTCAATTTGTTAATTTTGTGATCCTGTAACTTTTCTCTCTTCCCCATATTGGGGGGGGGGGGGGTATGAGGAACTGTGGGCGCCGGCCATTAGGGGCGGGGCCGAGTGGGAACCGCG
This sequence comes from Scyliorhinus torazame, assembly GCF_047496885.1. Classification (NCBI taxonomy): domain Eukaryota; kingdom Metazoa; phylum Chordata; class Chondrichthyes; order Carcharhiniformes; family Scyliorhinidae; genus Scyliorhinus; species Scyliorhinus torazame. Next base: position 300,378,683 of record NC_092711.1, on the reverse strand, counting down.
GGCTTTGTTCCCGCGCTATGGTAATTATGGCGGGAACAGGGACGCAGGAAGGAGGGGGCCTCGCACAGTGGGGGCCGAGGACAAGGGGGGAAGCCGAGGTCAGCCAGAGTTCGCTGACTTCTGGGAGCAACTACGCTAGAGGGGGATCTAGCGGAGGGGGGGGGGTTAACTGGGTTGCTGCTGCTAAGGAGAAGGGGGAGCTGTTATGGGATGGGGTGGTCGAGGCGGGAGGGCACCATCGGGGGGATATACGGGTACGTGGGAACCGGGTGAGGAGCTGGGTTAAAAAAGGGGATGGCTAGTCGACAAGGGGGGGGGGGGGTAAAGAGCCCCCCAACCCGGCTGATCACGTGGAACGTGAGAGGGCTGAACGGGCCGATTAAAAGGGCACGGGTACTCGCACACCTAAAGAAATTAAAGGCAGATGTGGTTATGTTGCAGGAGACGCATCTGAAACTGATAGACCAGGTCAGACTACGTAAAGGATGGGTGGGGCAGGTGTTTCATTCGGGTTTAGATGCGAAGAATAGGGGGGTGGCTATCTTAGTGGGGAAACGGGTACTGTTTGAGGCAAAGACCATAGTGGCGGATAGTGGGGGTAGATATGTGATGGTGAGTGGCAGATTGCAAGGGGAGGCGGTGGTTCTGGTGAACGTATACGCCCCGAACTGGGATGATGCAAATTTTATGAGGCGTATGTTGGGACGTATCCCGGACCTGGAGGCGGGATATGGGTAATGGGGGGAGACTTCAATACGGTGCTTGATCCAGGGCTGGACTTGTCGAGGTCCAGGACCGAGGAGGCCGGCAGCGGCCAGGGTGCTCAAGGACTTCATGGAGCAGATGGGAGGGGTAGACCCCTGGAGATTTAGTAGGCCTAGGAGTAAGGAGTTCTCATTTTTCTCCCATGTTCACAAAGTATACTCACGGATAGACTTTTTTGTCTTGGGAAGGGCACTGATTCCGAAGGTGACAGGAACGGAATATACGGCCATAGCCATTTCGGACCACGCTCCACATTGGGTAGACCTGGAGGTAGGAGAGGAAAAAGAACAGCACCCACTCTGGAGAATGGATATGGGCTTATTGGCGGATGAAGGGGTATGTTTAAGGGTGAGGGGGTGTTAAAGGCATTCTATGAGAGGTTATATAAGGCTCATCCCCCGGAAGGGAAGGAGGGAATGATGTGTTTCCTGGATCAGCTGGAATTCCCGAAGGTGGAGGAGCAGGAGAGGGCGGGACTGGGAGCACAGATTGAGATGGAGGAGGTGGTAAAAGGGATTGGGAGCATGCAGGCGGGGAAGGCCCCGGGACCGGACGGATTCCCGGTGGAATTTTATAGGAAATATGTGGACCTACTGGCCCCGCTTTTGACGAGAACCTTTAATGAGGCCAGGGAAAGGGGGCAGTTGCCCCCGACTATGTCGGAGTCGACGATATCGCTCCTTTTGAAGAAGGAAAAAGACCCGCTGCAGTGTGGGTCCTACAGCCCCATTTCCCTTTTAAATGTAGATGTTAAACTCCTGGCCATGGTGATGGCGACGAGGATAGAGGACTGTGTCCCGGGGGTGGTCCACGAGGATCAAACTGGGTTCGTTAAGGGGAGACAGCTGAACACGAACATACGGAGGTTGCTAGGGGTAATGATGATGCCCCCACCAGAGGGGGAGGCGGAGATAGTGGTGGCGATGGACGCCGAGAAAGCATTCGACAGAGTGGAGTGGGATTATCTGTGGGAGGTGCTGAGGAGATTTGGTTTTGGAGAAGGGTTTATTGGATGGGTACAGCTGCTGTATAGGGCCCCGGTGGCGAGTGTGGTCATGAACAGGCAGAGGTCTGACTACTTCCGTCTTCATAGAGGGACGAGGCAGGGGTGTCCCCTGTCTCCGTTACTGTTTGCATTGGCGATTGAGCCCCTGGCCATAGCACTGAGGAGCTCCAGGAAGTGGAGGGGAGTACTCAGGGGAGGAGAAGAACACCGGGTATCTTTGTATGCAGATGATTTATTGCTGTATGTTGCGGACCCAGTGGAGGGGATGCTTGAGATAATGCAGACACTCAGGGAGTTTGGGGAATTTTCGGGGTACAAATTGAATATGGGGAAGAGTGAGTTGTTTGTGGTGCATGCGGGGGAGCAGAGCAGGGGAATAGATGATTTACCGCTGAGGAAGGTAACAAGAGATTTCCGGTACTTAGGGATTCAGATAGCCAGGAGTTGGGGAACCTTACATCGGCTTAATTTAACAAGATTGGTGGAATAGATGGAGGAGGATTTTAAGAGATGTGACATGGTGCCCCTGTCACTGGTGGGTAGGGTGCAGGCGGTCAAAATGGCAGCCCTCCCGAGATTCCTTTTTGTGTTTCAGTGCCTTCCGGTGATGGTCACGAAGGCTTTTTTCAAGAAAATTGAGAAAAGTGTCATGAGTTTTGTGTGGGCCGGGAAGACCCAGAGAGTGAGGAGGGGGTTCTTGCAGTGTAGCAGGGATAGGGGGGGGCTGGCACTACCGAGCCCAAGTGAATACTACTGGGCCGCCAATATCTCAATGGTGTGTAAGCGGATGGGAGAAGGGGAGGGAGCGGCGTGGAAGAGATTGGAGATGACATCCTGCAAAGGAAACAGCCTACAAGCACTGGTGACGGCGCCGTTGCCGTTCTCCCCGAAGAAATACACCACAAGTCCAGTGGTGGTGGCAACGCTAAAAATTTGGGGGCAGTGGAGACGGCATAGGGGAAGGACGGGAGCCTCGGTGCGGTCCCCGATAAGAAATAATCACAGGTTTGTCCCGGGGAGAATAGATGGGGGATTTGGAGCATGGCAGAGAGCTGGGGTTGTGCAACTGAGAGATCTGTTCGTAGACGGGACGTTTGCGAGTCTGGGAGCGCTGACGGAAAAATATGGGTTGCCCCAAGGGAATGCATTTCGGTACATGCAACTGAGGGCTTTTGCGAGGCAACAGGTGAGGGAATTCCCGCAGCTCCCGACGCAGGAGATTCAAGAAAGAGTGATCTCAGGGACATGGGTGGGGGATGGTAGGGTGTCGGATATATACAGGGAAATGAGGGACGAGGGGGAGATCATGGTGGATGAGCTGAAGGGGAAATGGGAAGAAGAGCTGGGGGAAGAGATTGAGGAGGGGCTGTGGGCTGATGCCCTACGTAGGGTAAACTCGTCGTCCTCGTGCGCCAGGCTAAGTCTGATACAATTCAAGGTTTTGCACAGGGCGCATATGACCGGAGCAAGGCTCGGTAAATTTTTCGGGGTAGAGGATAGGTGTGGGAGATGCTCGAGAAGCCCAGCAAACCACACCCACATGTTTTGGTCATGCCCGGCACTGCAGGGGTTCTGGGTGGGGGTGGCAAAGGTGCTTTCGAAGGTGGTGGGGGTCGGGGTCGAGCCAGGCTGGGGGTTGGCTATATTCGGGGTTGCAGAAGAGCCGGGAGTGCAGGAGGCGAAAGAGGCTGATGTCTTGGCCTTTGCGTCCCTAGTAGCCCGGCGAAGGATATTGCTTATGTGGAAGGAAGCCAAACCCCCGGGCGTGGAGACCTGGATAAATGACATGGCAGGTTTATAAAACTAGAACGGATAAAGTTCGCACTAAGGGGTTCGGCTCAAGGGTTCACCAGGCGGTGGCAACCATTCATTGACTACCTCGCAGAACGATAAAGGAAATGGGTAGGTAACAGCAGCAACCCAGGGGCTCGGGTGGGTCCTCAGGGGTGTTTTTGTATAGATATTTGTACTTGGTTATGCATATTGGATTGCTTGATTTTATTTCTGGAGAGTTATTATTTTTGTTATGGCAGTTGCCATTTAGTTTATATATTATTTATTTATTTGTTAAAACGGTCACTGTTATTTATATTGTTTTATTGTTGTAAAAAGGAAAACCTTTGTATTGTTTTGTTTGGTTGAAAAATTTGAATAAAATATATTTTTTTAAAAAAGGGAGATTGAGTTTAAGAGCCGTGAGGTTTTGCTGCAGCTTTATAAAACCCTAGTTACACCACACTTGGAATATTGTGTCCAGTTCTGGTCGCCTCATTATAGGAAGGATGTGGATGCTTTGGAGAAGGTACAGAGGATGCTGCCTGGACTGGAGGGCATGTCTTATGAAGAAAGGTTGAGGGAGCTAGGGCTTTTCTCACTGGAGCGAAGAAGGCAGAGAGGTGACTTGATAGAGATGTACAAGGTGATGAGAGGCATGGATAGAGTGGATAGCCAGAGACTTTTCCCCAGGGTGAAAATGGCTGTTACGAGGGGACATAATTTTAAGGTGACTGGAGGAAGGTATAAGGGAGATGTCAGAGGAAGATTCTTTACACAGAGAGAGTGGTGTGTGTGTGGAATGCACTGCCAGCAGAGATAGTGGAATCAGAGTCATTAGGGACATTTAAGCGACTCTTAGACAGGCACATGGACAGCAGTAAATTGGTGGTGTGTAGGTTAAGTTGATCTTAGATTAGGATAAATGGTCGGCACAACATCGTGGGCTGAAGGGCCTGTATTTTACTATGCGGTGTTAGACGTTTAGCTGTTGTTATATAAAGAGTCAAAGGTTCTGCTCCTTTTTGCAAACACCTTTATTCCATTTTAACAGACTCTGCACAAAACTCTTATCTTCACATCACCTGACACAAAGGCCACATGAAGCCTCTTTACATATCAGTGTCAATTATTGGATACTTAACATAAATGAGACAACTAATTGGAATGTCTCTTAACCCAGTACTTAAAAGTCTCCCCTTCCTTGGAGAAAAATAATAGTTAGGTGAAAACAAAATTACAAGAAACTCAAAAATACACACGCAATTTCCCCCCTTCCCATTTTGTTTTCTTCTCATTCACTCCTTGGTTTGGTCTGGAAAAGTTGTCTGTTTCAACCCTTCACATTTGCATGGCAACCACCATCTGCTACTATTTGTTAGACGTTTAGCTGCTGTTATATAAAGAGTCAAACGTTCTGCTCCTTTTCACAAACACCTTTATTTCACTTTAACAGACCCTGCACAAAACTCTATCTTCACATCACCTGTCACAAAGGCCACTTGAAGCCTCTTTACATATCAGTGTAAATTATTGGATACTTAACATAAATGAGACAACTAATTGGAATGTCTCTTGACCCATTACTTAACATACTGTTCTATGTCCTCATCTATGGTTGTATCATGGTTTGGAGTTCTTTGAAGTGTTCTCTCTGTCGGAGGCTGATGTTTATTCGGTCACTCAAGAAAGTTCTGTCTTATTCTGTACCAGTTTGAGGCCCAGGGTGTTGGGGCCATATATTGCCTTGGTGGCACTGAAGAAGCCCCGGATGTCGTGCTTGTCAGCGAGGAGTTGCAGATCCTTAGCTGTCTCAGTCCACCATTGGTTCTTGTACCACTGCCTTTACTGATTGATGAACTCTCCTCTTTGCCTTGCTGGTTATGTTATTTAGTCAGGTGTGATGAGGTCAGGATGGTGTGGTCGTTCTCGGCAAACCAGTCTTGATGTTTCCTCGTCCTGTAGCCAATGGTTTCTTCACAGCATGAGATGATGGCTGTCTTCAGCTCTTTCTAGTTTTCCTTCACTCCATTAGAATGAACACTTTGGAGATTTTGGAGAAACCATTGTCGCATGTTCACTAGCATATTTGGGCCCTGAAGCCGCTCATCGTTGATTTTCTTTCTGAACTGATTCTTTATCGTTCTTTGCTTCTCCTGGAGTTTGAAGGACATGAAGAATCGGATGATGAACTAGTGGTATATTCAGCAGTCATCTGCACTGGTCATCGATTTGGTGATGAGGGAATCCTTTTAGTCTCAGAATTGGATGATGACGAAGTCAATCATGTGCCTGTACTTTGTTTGTGCATGTCTCCAGGAAGTCTTAAAATTGTCTTTTTGGCAGAACAGTGTGTTGGTGATAACAATCTGGTGTCCTGCTCATTTGGTGAGCTGGAGAGCCCGTTGAAGCTGCAATTCCCAACTCCTTATTTTCCGATGATTCTTTTCCAGATTTTGGAGTCCTTTCCAACCCTGGCATTGACATCCCCAAGGAGGATGATCAAACTTTCTTAGGAATGTTGGAGAGCATGGTGACCAGGTTGGAGTAGAAGCCTTCTTTGGACTCACCATTGAAATCAAGTGTTGGGGCGTAGACACTCACGCCCATTTCTTGCTGGTTCTTGGCAAGTTGTAGACAGAGGGTCATGAGACTCTCGTTGATGCCGACAGGGAGCTCTGAGTGTCGGTTGGCGTGTTCATTTTTGATGGTGAAACCAATTCCATGAGTCCTGGGCTGATCCTCGGGTTTTCCTCTGCGGAAGAAGGTGTAACCACCGCCAGCTTCCCTCAGCTGTCCTTCGCTTGCTCTTCGGGTCTCTTGCAGGGCAGCGACGTCAGTGTTGAAGTGCCTTGATTCATAGACAACAGGGCAGTTCTCTGTTCTAGTCGATTGTTTTGCTCATTATCCATGAGGGTTTGTACAGTCCGGGTTCCAAAATTGAGTTTAACTTTAATTTTCTGACCGCAGGTAGATGAGCTTGTTGGATGTGGTTTTCCAGCCAGGCTGGTGATGGAACAGACTATTTTTAGGGCACCTTTTCCAGCTGTTTCCCCATGCGGGGTGAGCAGAGTGGATCATGAATGCTGCTCAGTCATGAAGAAAGCAAACGAAACGCTCTTCTGTACCTGTTCCAGCCTAAATCAAACTCCACCTCCTACGTGCCGATCCACACACGCATCTCGACCACGGCAAGGTGACAATCCAAGGAAAGAATCATTTGTTGTATGACCTCTTTGAATGAATTGACTCTGTCCGATTCTTTCTTGCCAAATTAAAATCAATTGTGAGTGACCCCAAAGGGAGGCCATGTCTGACAAATCTGTTACAGTTCTTTGAGGAGGTAACAAGGAAGTTAGACAAAGGAGAACGAGTGGATGTGATTTATTTAGATTTCCTGAAGGCCTTTGACAAGGTGCCGCATCGGAGATTGTTAAATAAATTAAGAGCCCATGGTGTTTAGGGTAAGATCCTGGCTTGGATAGAGGATTGGCTGACTGGCAAAAGGCAGAGAGTGGGGATAAAGGGATCTTTTTCAGGATGGCAGCCGGTGACTAGTGGTGTGCCTCATGGGTCTGTGCTGGTACCAGAACTTTTCACAATATACATTAATGATCTGGAAGAAGGAACTGAAGGCACTGTTGCTAAATTTGCAGATGATATAAAAATATGTAGAGGGACAGGTAGTATTGAGGAAGCAAGGGGCTGCAGAAGGATTTGGGCAGGCTAGTAGAGTGGGCAATGAAGGGGAAATACAATGTGGAAATGTGTGAGGTTATGGACTGTGGAAGGAGGAATTCAGACATAGACTATTTTCTAAATGGAGAAATGCTTAGGAAATCAGAAGGTTAATGTGCAGGTTCAGTCGACAGTTATGAAGGCAAATGCAATGTTAGCATTCAAGTCAAGAGGACAAGAATACAAGACCAGGGATGTACTTCTGAGGCTGTATAAGGCTCTGGTCAGACCCCATTTGGAGTACTGTGAGCAGTTTTAGGCCCAGTATCTAAGGAAGGATGTGCTGGCCTTGGAAAGTGTCCAGATAAAGGCTCACTGGAATGATCCCTGAAATGAACAGCTTGTCGTGTGAGGAACATTTGAGGACTCTGGGTCTGTACTCGTTGGAGTTTAGAAGGATCCTTTTATGGGGGAAATGGTATTTAATCTAAGTAGGTCATGGAACAGCACGGTAGCACAAGTGATTAGCACTGTGGCTTCACAGCGCCAGGGTCCCAGGTTCAATTCCCTGCTGGGTCACTGTCTGTGCGGAATCTGCACGTTCTCCGTGTGTGTGCGTAGGTTTACTCCGGGTGCTCCGGTTTCCTCCTACAGTCCAAAGATGTGCAGATTAGGTGGATTGGCCATGATAAATTGCCCTTAGTGACCAAAAACGTTTAGGAAGGGTTAGTGGGTTACGGGGATAGGGTGGGTGAGGGCTTAAGTGGGTTGGTGCAGACTCGATGGGCCGAATGGCCTCCTTCTGCATTGTATGTTGTATGTTCTAACTTAGGTGGTACACAGATGATGTAATTAATGGGAGCAGCCAGGTCTGTCTGTAGTTTTGCAGTTTTATTAAATGCATTTTGGTTGAGCGGAAATGTACTGAATCTGCTCTTGAAAGGAGCTCGCTTCAGAGGTCTCCTGTTTTGTTAACTTTATTTATAAGTAGCATTTGAACTGTATTGGGTTGCTTAATTGGAGTTAGTAGCAGGTATAGATTGTAAATTCAAGATTTTCCTTGTGTTTAACAACTGTTTAACTAATAATTGTAAAGCTATTTCTTTGATGTTAATGTGGTTAATTCTGTGTTTAAAATACGGTTTGTTTTGACATAAAAGATACCTATTCCTGGGTGAAGTCTCCTTTTCTCACAGTTTTACAAATTTAAAATAATTATTTGGGGTTCTCGTCTGGTGTCCTAACAAATCTCGGAGTCTGGTCCGGTGTCCTAACAACTGTGGTGTCAAGTAAAACCAACTGATTCAGCATGCATCAAGGATTGAAATTGGGGACTAATGTTGGTCTGTTTGGTTTTGAACAAATTACGGAACCAGAAAAGCTAGAAGCTAGAACACAAAATTAATAGACGACAACATTGAGAAAGCAGATATTGTCCCCAAATAATCTTCTGTATGTAAACATCTGCCACATATACATGCAGTTGTACCATCGCTGACACAGTTTGCAGCATACCAGGTGCCCCTTAGAGGAGCAGCAAGAGGGAAAGTGATAATAAGTGTACATATTGTTTTGAGGATGGAGGAAAAAAAACATGGAATATATACACATAAATATTAAGACCTGCTGCAAGATTCTCCATCGACGGGATCCTCCGCCCCGCTGGCAGCGCACCCAAGCCCGCGCGTTTCCCATTGTGGGCGTGAAATGGCCCACAATGTGAAACCCCATTGGCCGGCTGTGGGGACGGAGAATTCCACTGCCGGCGGGAGCGCACTGCGCCGGAAAACGGGGCTGATGGGACGAGAATCCCGCCCCTGACTTTTATATTTTAAATGGACACAAACCCTGAAGATGGCTAAGAATGTGCAGGTAGCCACTGACAGGAATGGCTGCACGGTGTTTCTCTATGGAACAACGGAAAACCTACCTGCTTCCAGACAAGGTACTTCTAAAAGCATCCCAAGACTGATTACCATTACAAACATAACGACTATATCATTTCAAAGACCGTGGGTGTAATTGCCTAGATAGACTAGTGTATTCCAGGTTTCCAGTTAGAATATACAAGAGGCTGGTTTAGCACACTAGGCTATATAGCTGGCTTTTAAAGCAGACCAAGGCAGGCCAGCAGCATGATTCAATTCCCGTACCAGCCTCCCCGAACAGGCGCCGAAATGTGGCAACAAGGGGGTTTTCACAGTAACTTCATTGAAGCCTACTTGTGACAATAAGCAAAATTCATTTTCATTTCATTTCAAAGAAGGGGGTTAAAATCTAGCCGAGAGAGCTGCTGAGGGTCTACTTGGCTGCCCTGCCGGTCTGTCTGTCTGTGTGTGCTGTGAGAAAAAGCAGCTGTAGTTTTCTCACACTGAAGGTGTGTGATACTGTACAAGAAGTTCAGTACACTAATAAAGACTCTCTCTCTGACTGTGGAAGTTAATGAGTCGGAAAAAAAAATTGCAGCTGGAAAAAAAGAACTGAAATATCTCTACCAAATCACAGAATATCTGAATTGAAAAATCACCTAATCTCCTGCAGAAGTGAACTATGCTGGAATCATTCCGTAACGGTCGTACGTCATCATTTGCTCCCTGAAGTCAAGGCCTGCTCCATATAACCTTTTATTTATATTTGCTTATTATTGGACACAATTCTTATTTCTACTTAAATGCAGATGCATGTGATTTACTGGCAGGGCACTGTGGAACATCCTGGGCTGGATTCTCCACCCCGCCTTGCCACCTTTCTGTTTCAGCATGCCGGCGGGATGCTCATTATGCCGGCTGGTGAGTGGGGTTTCCCATTGTGGGGCAGCCCGTTGGGAAACCCCCGGGCTGTCGGCAAAACAAAGCACCTTCTTTTTCAGGTTAAACCATCACCAGTCAGCTCTCCCCCTCAAAGGGGAAAGCAGCCTCAGGTCATCTGCGACTATGGAAACTTTACCTTTATAGTCAAGCAAGAAATAACTCCTCTTCTGCGGTAGGGAATCAATTATAAATGACTCATGCATTACTATTTTGTCATTAAGTAAAACAAGTTGTGAAATGTAGTGGAGAGAGGTGCAGTTGGTGGCACAATACTTAAGACTGTCTCTGTTACTAAATGCAAAAGACTAACAGTATTATGTAACACATCCTGCAACTTTCCAAACAAAAAATAAAGACCTATTATGACAATACCAGTTTGTCTTTTTAAGCTTGTTAGTCTGGAAACTACAGCTCATAATCAACAGCACCAGTATGATGTCAAGAGTGGGAGATTGGAGGCAGGTCTGTAATCTGCAAAAATATAGGGACACCAGATAGTAATTAGGGGCGTCATTCTCCGACCCCCCGCCGGGTCGGAGAATGGCCGTTGGCCGCCGTGAATCCCGCCCCCGCCGAAGTCTCCGCTCCCGGAGATTGGGCGGGGGCGGGAATCCGGCCGAGCCGGTTGGCGGGACCCCCCGCTGGATTCTCCGGCCCGGATGGGCCGAAGTCCCGCCCAGAAATTGCCTGTCCCGCCGACGTAAATCAAACCTGGTATTTACCGGCGGGACCAAGCGGCGTGGGCGGGCTCCGGGGGGGCGCGGGGCGATCTGACCCCGGGGGGTGCCCCCACGGTGGCCTGGCCCGCGATCGGGGCCCACCGATCCAAGGGCGGGCCTGTGCCGTTGGGGCACTCTTTCCCTTCCGCCTCCGCCACGGCCTCCACCATGGCGGAGGCGGAAGACTCTCCCCACTGCGCACGCGCGGGAAACTGACAGTGGCCGCTGACGCTCCCGCGCATGCGCCGGGAAACTGACAGCGGCCGCTGACGCTCCCGCGCATGCGCCGTATTTCCGCGCCAGCTGGCGTGGAAACAAACGCCATTTCCGCCAGCTGGCGGGGCGGAAATCCCTCCGGCGTCGGCCTAGCCCCTCAATGTTGGGGCTAGGCCACCAAAGATGCGGAGCATTCCGCACCTTTGGGCCGGCGCGATGCCCGTCTGATTGGCGCCGGCTTTGGCGCCAGTCGGCGGACATCCCGCCGTTGGGGGAGAATTTCGCCCTAGATGAGGGAATCCAGCAGTTTTGAAAGTAGGACCAAAATGGAGGGGAGGAAAACACTAATAATGCTAAGTTCAGGGTAATATGGTGGACCAGGAAGCAAATTTGAATGATCAATGATTTACCAGAATTAGACAGCTGCTAGATTAGAGCAAGAGAACAGGGGATTCTATGGGAGGTTTGGCTTGGTGACTAAGGGAAGCAGAAAATGCAGCTGAACCAATGGCCCCAATCTTCGTGACAAAAGTTCCATAACCTCCTCATGCTTGCCAAAATTGTCTGGAAATTACAGGATGGAAACAGGCCATTTGGTCCACCAATATAAGATGGTAGTGAAGATATTTGGAGCACTACAAATGCCATAAAGCTGCTCTAACCCCATATCCCATTATTCTCCTTTTCTATGTCTGCCTATCTAAGCTTTTCTGAAATGCTGACATGATGCACTTTATAATTGAACCCACATTCTCCCAGTGTCTGCACATTCGGGGACGTGGCTGCGTGGGTTTCCTCCGGGTGCTCCGGTTTCCACCCACAGTCCAAAGATGTGCAGGTTAGATGGATTGGCCATGATAAATTGCCCTTAGTGTCCAAAAAGGTTGTGTAGGTTCACTGGTTTACGGGGATAGGGTGGTGGCGTGGGCTTAAGTAGGGTGCTCTTTCCAAGAGCCAGTGCAGACTCAATGGGCCGAATGGCCTCCTTCTGCACTGTAAATTCTATGATTCTCTCTCGGGGGTGGCTGTGGACCCCTTGCCTCGTGGGTCCACCGACTCGCTCACTTGCTGCTCCTGCGATTTTTCACCACTTCTGGCTTCCCTGCAGCCTCTTGATCTACTGCTTGCTGGCATGTACTCGGCTTCTCTGCCTTTTCTGTTTTGGAGAAGAATAAGTCCGAATTTTTGGTCTAAATTTGGCCAAGAGTGCTTACTGTATTCTGGAGGAGAGCCACCTGATGTGCGCCTGCTCAGCATTGGAAGTCCAGGAGTGTAAAGTTCTCTATTGCTTTTTCCATAGCAACCCCATGGTCAATCAGAGTTAATATGCCAACCAATCAGCATCCTTCTCTCTTTCAGTATAAATTGTTGTCATTGTTTGAAATTTGACAATTGTGCATTTGTCCTGATGAGCACAAGACGAGGAGCTTTGGCAACTTGCTTTTCAGCAAGCTTCCAGTATTAACAACCTTCTACCATGGGAAGTCAGTGGATAAAAGCAAATTACTGCAGATGCTGAAAACTGAAACCAAAAGAGAAAATGCTGGAAAATCTCAGCAGGTCTGGCAGCATCTGTAGGGGGAGAAAATAGTTAACGTTTTGAGTCCAGATGACCCTTTGTCAAATCCCATGGGAAGTCTGCAGGTACACACAGGCATAGACTTTTCACAGGGACAGTAATAAAGGTGCTTTCTGACAATTATGGGAACAGCCACTTGCTTTCGGCAAGAATATACTGCAAATGGGTTATTCTGAAATTATGTGATCGTGTCAATGGCATTTGTACAGATTTTGAAGAAGGAGCTGAAGACAATGGCTTCAGTCTTTATCTAATGTTTAGCTGGAGGAATTTGTGGCTCAGTCAAAAATGGAATTTAAAAACCAGTGTGACATCAAAAAGCAATAGAGGGATCGAAAGAGGTGGAGGATAGATTGAGCTATGTTTCATTAGCATCTATGTATCGGGTGAACTCATGCCTCTGGACAATCTCCCCAGGGAGAACCAGAAACCACTGATACTGATCCTTTATAATGACAAATAATATGTAAATAAAAACAAATTACTGCGGATGCTTGAATCTGAAACAAAGACTTCCGCTTGTGACCATGGAGTGATTGGTCACATAAAGGGCAGTTCCTGTTCAAAGTCACAGAAAAGGGCTCTTTTTACCCAGATCCGGATGGGATTTTGATGAAAAGGCGTAGGTGAATGTTAGAGGAGTAGTTTACCCATGGAATAGTATGCCTTTTGATCACCGGACCCAGCAGAAAACAGTGAGAGGTTAGGCTGGAAAGTTGAAACAGTCTTGTGCTTCACAGACAGTCTCTTCCAGCATGCAGGCAGGGGAGGGGCAAGCTGTAAGGCCCCAGATACAGGAACTGATGACTTTTATCAAGGAGGAATTCCATAAACAGAGGAAAGAAATGCATGAGGATCATGCAAAGGCCATTGTAGAAGCTGTGGCGCCCCTGAAGAGTACTTTGGAGCGGATTGAAAGGTGTTTGGAGGTGCAGGGGTCACAGATTCGGGAGATTGAAGGAGTGATCTCGGACCACAGCAATCGTGTGGTGGCTCTGGAGGCGGAGGTGGGGTTCCTAGGAGACCTTTGTAAAATGCTGAGGGCAAAGGTGGAGGAGCAGGAGAATGCCTTGAGAAGGCAGAACCTGCGAATAGTGGGCCTGCCTGAAGAAGTGGAAGGTGTGAGTGCCATGAGGTACGTCTCGAGGATGCTGGTGGGACTGGTGGCAGAAGGACATAGACATAGACATAGAATTTACAGTGCAGAAGGAGGCCATTCGGCCCATCGAGTCTGCACCAGCTCTTGGAAAGAGCACCCTACCCAAGGTCCAAACCTCCACCCTATCCCCATAACCCAGTAACCCCACCTAATCCCCATAACCCAGTAACCCCACCCTACACTAAGGGCAATTTTGGACACTATGGGCAATTTAGCATGGCCAATCCACCTAACCCGCACATCTTTGGACTGTGGGAGGAAACCGGAGCACCCAGAGGAAACCCACGCACACACGGGGAGGATGTGCAGACTCCGCACAGACAGTGACCCAAGCCGGGAATCGAACCTGGGATCCTGGAGCTGTGGAGTAATTGTGCTAACCACCATGCTACCGTGCTGCCCAACCAAAGGCTTAGACCAGCATGTAGATCCACCAATAGCAGCAGAGCTCTAAACGTTTCCTCTTCAACGACTTTAATCCCTCCGTGTTCTCCAATCCACGATCGACATCGAGATCCTCTTAGCCAAAAGATCGTAGCTTCACCTCTGCCAGGTAAGTATCCTTACCCAGGTAAGGGGTGCTAGATAAGGCACCTGAAGTGGACCGAGCGCATAGGTCTCTGAGGCAAAAGACTAGAGCTGGGGAGCCACCACGGGTGGTGATCGTGAGACTCCATAAATTTGTGGAGAAAGAGAAAATTCCCCGGTGGGCCAGGGAGAAACGTAGCTGCGACTGGGAGGGAAGTAACGTCTGGATTTATCAGGACATCGGAGCAGAGTTGGCAAAACGGCGGGCAGGTTTCAACAAGGCCAAGGCGGTGCTGTACCGGCGGCAAATCAGGTTTGGGGTGCTCTACCCGGCGAAATTATGGGTGACGTTCGGAGGCCGGGAGTATTATTTTGAGACCCCAGAAGATGCCGAAGACTTCATTAAGGAGCATAAACTGGGGGAGAACTGAGTGGACAATGCTTGGGAACTGGGGTGCTGGCACTATGTAATGGTCGGGAGCATATTTGAAGTGGGTATAGGGATTGGGGGATTTTCAGCTTTTTTGTGGGGAGGGGGTTTCTGTTCAATGTTGAGATTGTAAGGAGTTGTAGGGGTGAAATGTTTATGTGGGGATGGATGTTCCCATCCCCCCTCCTGTTTTATGGGGCTGTTTGTGTTTAACATCTGTTTGTTTGTTTTTGGAGAAGGCTACCTGGAGTTCAGGAGAAGTCCTTGTTTGGGTGGGGGAGGGTAAGGCCAGCAGGAGGCCTTCTTCTTTGAGCTGAGGAGTGGGGGTGGGAGGGGTAGGTGGAGGTCATTAGGATGTGCCTTTGGTTAGAGGCAACCGCACTAGCAGGTTATGCTGGTGAATGGAAGTGAGGTGGTGGGGGAGAAGGCCAAGAGGGGTGGCCAGGGGAGGGGGGAAAGGGGAAGTGGGGGGGGATGAAAGGGAGGAGGGTTTCTGCAACGCGGCAGGGGGTGAGAGGTGACATGGTCAAGGGCGAAGAAAGGGGCTATCTGGGATGGGCTTGGTGCAGAGTGGAATTAAAGGGGCAGGAGTTAAGTGGGGAAGATGATGGTAGAGGGGATTGGTGGCGCAAGCCTCCGGTAAGGTTGGTAACGTGGAACGTCCTGAATGAGCCGGTTAAAAGGTTGCGGGTGTTCGAGCACCTCAGGAGCTTGAAAGCGGGGTTGTCTTTTTGCAGGAGACACACCTCTGTGCGAAGGACCAGGTTAGGTTAAGGAAGGGGTGGGTCGGGCAGGTTTTTCATTCGGGGTTTGATTTGAAATCGAGGGGTGTGGCGATTTTAATGAGCAAAAAAATGGGATTCGTGAGTGCGAAGGAGGTGAGGGATCCAGGTGGGAGATATGTGATTGTGAGTGGGGTATTGAAAGGGGCACTGGTAGTGTTGGTAAATGTGTATGCCCAAAATTTGGATGATGTGGGTTTTATGAGGGGGTTGCTGGCAACAATCCCGGATTTGGTCACGTACCAGTTGATCATGGGAGGAGATTTTAACTGTGTCCTGGAGCCGAGGGTGAGTAGATCGAGCCCCAGGTCGATGGGTAGGGTACGAATGCCAAGGGAGCTGGGGGGGTTTACGGAGAGGATGGGTATGGTGGATTCATGGCGCTTTCAGAACCCAGGGGGAAGGGAGTATTCCTTCTTTTCACACGTCTATAAGGTGTATTCGAGGATTGATTACTTTGCAGGGAGTCGGGATATTTTGGTTGGGGTGGAGGGGGCAGAGTATGCGGGGATAGTTATCTCGGACCATGCACCCCACTGGCTGGATATTCGGTTCAGTACGGGACGAGAGCAGAGGCCGGGGTGGAGGTTTGACTCTGGGTTGTTGGCGGATGGAGGTTTTTGTGATAAGGTGCGGTTGGCGATTAGGGATTATGTGGCGTTCAATCAGAATGGGGAGGTGTTGGCGGGCATTTTTTGGGAAGCACTGAAGGCAGTGGTCTGGGGAGAAATTATCTCATTTACGGTTTGTGCGAATAAGGATAGGAGGACGGAAATGACTGTCTCGTGAGCGAGATAGTGGAGGTGGACGGGGAATATTCGAGGGTGCCCACCGTGGAGGGATTGGAAGGAGAAAAAAGTTGCAGGGCAATTTGACAGGCTGACAACGGGGATGACGGTAAGGCAACTGCGTAGGGCAAGAGGGGTGCAATACGAGTATGGGGAGAAGGCGAGCTGCATGCTGGCACACCAGCTGCGGAGGCAGGCTGCGTCCAGGGAAATATTGAAGGTTCGGACTGGGGCTGGGGATGTGGTATCAGAGCTAGGGAAGATAAATGAGGCATTTAGAGAGTATTACCAGGGACTTCATGAGGCAGACCCAGGAAGAGAGGAGGGGGACATGGGGTGGTTTCTGGACGAGCTGGAATTTCCCCAGGTGGAGGAAACAAAGAGGTAGTTGTTGGAGGAGCCCCTGGTGCTGAGGGAGGTGCTGGATAGTATCAGGGGTATGAAGTCGGGGAAGGCCTCTGGGCCGGATGGGTACCCGGCAGAATTTTATAAGGAAGACCTGGCACCACACTGGAGAAGGGGGAGTTGCCGGAGACAATGAAGCAGGCAGTAATCACACTAATCCCCCAAAAAGGGAAGGATCTGGTGGAATGTGGGTTGTATAGACCTATATCACTATTGAACATGGATGTGAAAGTATGGGCTAAGTTGTTGGCGGGGAGGATGGACGATTGTGTCCCAGGAGTGGTTACAGAAGATCAAAAAGGACTCGTGAAGGGCAGGCAGCTCGCGAGTAATATAGGACGGCTGTTGAATGTGGTGATGAATCCGTCGAGAGCTCTGGTACCGGAGGTGGTGGTGTCCATGGACGCGGAGAAAGCATTTAATCGGGTGGAGTGGCGGTACTTGTTCGAAGTTTTGGGAAGGTTTGGGTTTGGGCCGTGATTTGTGGCATGGGTGCGGGTGCTGTATGTGGCGCCAAGAGCGAGGGTGAGGATGAATGATATGAGCTCACGAAGCTTTGACTTACACAGGGGTACAAGGCAGGGATGCCCGCTGTAGCCGCTGCTATTTGCGCTGGCCATAGAGCCATTGGCGATGGCCTTCAGGGGGTCGGCAGAGTGGCAGGGGGTAATGAGGGGACAGAAGGAGCATCAGGTGTCGCTCTATGCTGATGACCTCTTGCTGTATGTTTTGGATCCTTTGGAGAGTATGGGAAGGATTATGGGCCTGTTGGGGAGGTTTGAAGGGTTCTCGGGATACAAGCTGAATGTAGGGAAAACCGAGGTATTCCCGGTGAATGAGCTGGCACAGTGGGCTAATTTAGCGGGATGCCATTTACGGTAGCGATGGATAGGTTTCGGTACTTGGGGATTCAGGTAGCGAGAGAATGGACGGGGCTCCATAAGTGGAACTTAGCGAAGCTGCTGGAGGAGGCCAGGGAGGATCTTAAGAGGTGGGATACACTGCACTTAACGTTGGCGGGGAGGGTCCAAGTGGTGAAAATGAATATTCTGCCGAGGTTCTTGTTTATCTTTCAGGCTCTTCCTATCTTTATACCAAAGGCCTTTTTTCGGAAGTGCACACAATCATCTCTGACTTTGTATGGGCATGAATATGCCAAGGGTGGGGAGGACCCTGCTACAGAGGCACAGGCAGCAGGGGGGTTGGCGTTGCCAAACTTGCTTCATTATTATTGGGCGGCGAATGTGGACAAGGTGCGGCGGTGGTGGGAAGGAGAAGGGGTAGAGTGGGTTAGGATGGAGGAGGAATCTTGTAAGGGGTCTAGTTTGAGGGCTATGGTGATGGCAGTATTGCCAATGGCTCGGAGTAGGTATTTAGAGAGCCCAGTGGTGCAGTCCATGGTGAAGATATGGAATCAGCCAAGGGGGCATTTTCGGGTGGAAGGGATGTCGGTGCTAACGATGCTGTGCAAGAATCATGGGTTTGAGATGGGGGAAGATGGATAGTGTATACAGGAGGTGGAGGGAAGTGGGGCTGGTCAAGGTGAGGGATTTGTATTTGGAGGAAGGGTTCGCCAGTCTGGAGGAGCTAAGGGAGAGCTGCAGAGGGGTAGCGAGATCAGGTATCTACAGGTTAGGGACCTTGCACGAAAGGTCTGGAAGGGGTTCCCTAGACTGCCGGAATACACCCTGCTGGAGCAACTGCTGCTTCCGGATGTGGAAGGGGAGGGAAGGATTGGGGATATATACAAGTGGCTGGGGGGCGATAGTCGTGGTGACTCTTCGGATCTGGGGCCAGTGGAGGAGGCATGTAGGGGAGGTAAGAGCATCGGTGTGGACCCCAATCTGCGGCAACCACCGATTTGCCCCAGGGAACATGGGGGGGGGGGGTATCGACTGTGGAAGAGGGCAGGGATTGTGAGGATGGGGATCTGTACCTGGAAGGGAGTTTTCCGAGCATGAGGGCGCTGGAGGAGAAGTTTGGGCTGGCGAGGGGGAGCGATTTTAGAAACTTACAGGTGTGGGATTTTGTATGCAGACTGGCGCCGTCCTTCCCACGTCTCCCGCCGAAGGGGAGGCAGGACAGGGTAGTCTCTAGGGGAGAGGTAGGAGAGGGGAGAGTCTCAGACGTCTACAAGGAACGAATGGGAGCTGAGGATACGCAGACCGAGGACCTGAAGATTAAGTGGGAAGAGGAACTCGGGGGGAAGAGGGGAAGATGGAGGACGGTATCTGGGCAGAAGCCCTGAGAAGAGTAAACACGACTGCAACATGCGCCAGGCCCTGATCCAGTTTAAGGTCGTGCACCGGGCCTACATGACGGTGGCCCGGATGAGCAAATTCTTCGGGCTGGAGGACAAGTGTGCTAGATAAGCCGGATGGCCGGCTAACCATGTACACATGTTCTGGTTGTGCCCTAAACTCAGGGGGTATTGGCAGGGATTCACAGATGTCATGTCCCGGGTATTGAAAACTGGGGTTGGAATGAGCCCTGAGGTGGCAACCTTTGTGGTTTCGGAGGACCCGGGAGTCCAGGAAGAGAGAGAAGCCGACGTTCTGCCCTTTGCTTCCCTGGTAGACCGGCGACGAATACTGTTAGCATAGAGGGACTCAAAGCCCCCCGAGGGCTGAGGTATGGCTATCGGACATGGCGAGCTTTCTTGGCCGAGAGAAAGTCAAGTTCGTCTTGAGAGGCTCGCTATTAGGGTTTGCCCGAAGGTGGCAGCCATTTATTGACTTCTTCGCAGAGGAGTAAGCGTCAGCGGGGGAGGGGGGGGGGGGGCAGGGTACAGTAGAGTAGAGTAGGGGGATGTTGAGGCAGGTCAGTGGCTTGCACTATGTTTAATTTGTGTCAACTTCTTTTTTTTGTACTGTACAATGTCACTTTTTCTATATGCCTAAAATCCTCAATAAATTAGTTTGTTTAAAAAAAAAGTGGCTGAGAGAGCAAGGAGGCGGGTGGTGAAGATCAAGGAGAAATAGGAAGCGGAGTTGGGAATGGAGATCAATTGGGGAGTATGGAGTGAGGCAATGCGAAGGGTAAAGGGGACCTCCTCTTGTGCAAGGATGAACCTGATACAGTTTAAGGTGGTGCACAGGGTGCATATGACTCGGGCGGGAATGAGTGGGTCCTTTCAGGGGGTAGCAGATGAGTGTGAGAGGTGTGGGTGGGGGCCAGTGAATCATGCGCACATGTTTTGGGGTTGTGAAAAATTGGGAAGATTCTGGGCGGGAGTGTTCGCGGTCTTAGCCAGGATAGTGGAGGAGGGAGGGGACCCGGACCCTTTGGTGGCGATATTTGGGGTTTCAGAGAAGCCGGAGCTCATGGAGAGGAGGAAGGCCGATGTCTTGGCCTTCGCCTCTTTGATTGAACGCCGACGAATTTTGCTGGAGTGGCGGTCGGCATCGCCACCGGGGGTAGCAGCATGGTTTGGTGACCTGTATGACTTCCTGCGGTTAGAGAAGATAAAGTATGAGTTAAGGGCTCAGCAGGGGAGTTTGAGAAAAGGTGGGGCATGTTTGTGACCGTGTTTGAGGAGCTGTTTGTCGCATGTGGGTGGGGGTGGGGGGTGAAAAAGGAGAAAAATCTGTACAAACTGTATAGTTGACTGTTGGGAAGAATGTTTCCCGGGGTGTTTATTTGCTGTAACCTACTTTGATACAAGTTTGAATAAAAAGCGTTTAAATCAAAAAGAATCTGAAACAAAAACAGAAAGTACTGGACAATCTCAGCAGGTCTGACAGCATCTGTGGAGAGAAAAGGGAAATAACATTTTGAGTCTGGATGATTCTTTTTCAAAGCACAGATGCTGTCAGACCTGCTGAGATTGTCCAGTATTTTCTGCTTTTGTGACAAAAATATGTGTTCCTCATGCCACAATCAATGTTAATTTAACATATCAGGGTCAATTCTACACAAAGTAATTGTTTTCAATCTGTTCCAATTGTCAATGTTGACGTGTATAAATTAGCAACAAGAAACAGAGACACAGACAAATCCCTTTATATATATATATATTTTTTTTAAAAATTCTTTATTCTCCTTTTTCACATTTTCTCCCAAATTTACACCTACCACTTTAGAAATTACCCCCTAAAAACCTCCTTCCAATAATCCTCTGGCTTTGGACATGACCAAAACATATGAACGTGATTAGCGGGGAACCCCCCCGCAATGTTCACACACATCTTCTACTCCTTCAAAGAATCGGCTCATCCTCGCCCTCGTGAGGTGCGCTCTGTATACCACCTTCAGCTGTATCAGCCCCAACCTCGCGTACGAGGTGGAGACATTCACTTTCCGGAGCACCTCACACCAGAACCTCTCCTCCATATCCTCTCCCAACTCTTCCTCCCACTTTGCTTTGATCCCTTCCAGTTGTGCCTTCTCCTCTTCCAACATAGCCCCGTAAACCGCTGACACTACCCCCTTCTCCAGTCCCCCTGTCGTCAGCACCGCCTCCAGCAATGTGGAGGCTGGCTCCACCAGGAAGCCCTGTATCTCCTTTCTGGCAAAATCTTGAACCTGCATGTGTCTAAACATTTCCCCCTGCTCTAGCCCATACTTCGCTTCCAGCTCCTTCAGTCCTGCAAACCGACCCCTAAGAAACGCATCTTTTAGTGTCTTAATCCCCTTCTCCTCCCATTTCCGAAAATTTCCACCCCACCTCCCTGGCTCAAATCTGTAGCTCCCCCGAATCGGCATTTCCCTTGACCCTGCCCCCAATCCGAAGTGTTGCCGAAACTGCCTCCAAATTCTTAATAAAGCTATTATTACCGGCCTTCCTGAGTACTTCCCCGGGGCTATCAGAAACGGCGCTGTTGCTAGTGCTTTCAATCCCGACCCCCTGCACAAACTCTCCTCCATTCCGACCCACTGGGAATCAACCCCTCTAACCCAGCTCCGCACCTTCTCCACATTCGCCGCCCAGTAGTAATACATCAGGTTCGGATGACCCAAACCTACTGCCTGCCTTCCCCTCTGTAGCAGCACCTTTCTAACTCTGGCCACCTTCCCTCCCCATATGAACGACGTAATCCTTCCCTCAATCTCTCTGAAAAAAGCCTTTGGCAGGAAAATCGGCAGGCATTGAAAAATAAACAGAAATCGCGGCAACACGTTCATTTTAACCGCCTGTACCCGACCCGCCAGTGACAGAGGGAGACCATCCCACTTTGCCAGATCAGCTTTCACTCTCCCCACCAAACTAGAAATGTTGTACCTGCGGAGACACCCCCCCGCCCCCCCCCCCCCCCCCACTCCCGGGCAACCTGCACCCCCAGGTACCTAATGTGAGTCCCTGCCCTACGGAAAGCCCCCCCAACCCTGCCCCCACCCCCGGCCGAGACACCACAAAATACGCACTCTTGTCTCAATTTAGTTTGTACCCCGAGAAAAACCCAAACACTCAAAGCAGCTCCAATATTCCCCCTATCGACACACTTGGTTCCGACAAGTATAACAGTAAGTCATCGGCATAGAAGGACACTCTATGCTCTATCCCCCTCTCCGCTCTATTCCTTTCCATACCCCCGAACTTCTTAATGTGATGGCCAACGGTTCAATCGCGAGTGCAAACAGCAGGGGGGGGGGGGGGGGGCATAGGACATCCCTGCCTAGTCCCACGGTGGAGAGAAAGGTATCTCGAGCTGATGTTGTTTGTGCGAACACTCGCCCTCGGCTCCTTATATAGTAGCTTTACCCAGTTCATAAATTTTGGTCCAATCCCAAACCACTCCAGAACTGCCATCAAGTACCCCCATTCTACCCGGTCAAATGCCTTCTCAGCGTCCAATGCCACAACCACCTTTGTTTCCTTCCCCTCTGCCGGTGCCATAATGACGTTTAATACCCTTCTAATGTTTGAAAAGAGCTGCCTCCCTCTCACAAACCCCGTCTGATCTTCACCTATCACCTTCGGGAGGCACTCCTCCAGCCTACCCGCCAGTACCTTCGCCAATACTTTTGCGTCCACATTCAGAAGTGATATGGGCCTATACGACCCACACTCGTCGGATCCTTATTTTTTTTTGCAACAGGGAAATCCATTTATATTTATATTTAGAGGATGGTATAGCAGTAATGTCACTGGATTAGTAATCAAGAGACCCAGGCTTTGAGGACATTGATTTAAATCCTACCACGGCCGCTGGTGGAATATAAATTTCAAATAATATAAAAAACAAATCTGGAATTGAAAACTGGTCTCATAAATAGTGACCATGAAGTCATTGTCAATTGTAAAAACCCATCTTTAGGGAAGGAAATCTGCCATCCTCATCTGGTCTGGTCTACATGTGACGCCAGACCCGCAGCAATGTGATGACTCTTAACTACCCTCTGAAATGGCCAAGCAAGCCACTCAGTTCCAGAGAAATTAGGGAGTGGAAACAAATGCTGGCCTCGGGGCAGTATCCCATGAAAGAATAAAGAAAAAAAAAATCCAACATTATGCGAAAACACAGTAGCAAATGCGTCCTTTCTAATTACAATTTTTCAACCATCTAACCTTTAATTCAAAACTGTGGAAATGTTTCTTACCTCCAAGCGTCATTCCAGCTGCAAAGCACTTTCTCAGACGACATGATGGACAGTTTTTTCTCCGTACTTTATCGATTGTGCAATCATTTCTGCTAGCACACAGGAACTTGTGTTTTCCTAGAAGAAATCAAATAAATGTTGTAGTAGGATACAAAATTTTGTGATCTATTGATTAAAATAGCACAAGTAAATTAGGCAGCATAACTCGAAGAAAATGGTGCGTGAGATCTAAATTTGAGATCCCAGAAACCTGAGATAGGGATTACAATGTCCTTGTCCATTGACTGCAATGCAGGCAGCACACAAACTTTGTGCTGCTTGTTGCTTCAATGTACAACTGGTGCTAACAATGCTGTTGATTAGTCTGAGCAGGTCACTATCATTAGTGCAAAGTGCGAGCAAAAGTCAAAGCTAGTCTGCATCTTGTAAAGGGAAGATGTACCGTGTCTGAAGTAAGTGCTCGCACCCCTGTTGGAGCTGAATCTGTCCTGGGAAAGACAGAAGAATACCACACCATAGAAGAGAGGGGGCACCAAGATTTTCAGGCACCACACTGGAAGCCATGGTAGAGATGGTGTAAAGAAGCAGAGAGATCCTCAATCCACAGGGGGCCATTCGGGAGTGGCTGAGATTCTCCGATCCGAGTTCGCCCCACCACTGCTGCTTGTCAGAACGGAGAATGTGGCTTCAACCAAAACTCCATCACTGCAGCGGGACCAGAGAATCCCAGTCGCGGGCGAGGTCGGAGAATTCTGGCCAGTATGTGCAGTTATCCATCCCTGTAGGTCAATGCCAAGAATCAAGCTCCGAGGACCAGGATGTTTTCCTGCTAGATGTTCTACCCCCTCAAGCGCTGTCAAGTCAGTGAATGAATCTTTAAATGCCACATCTAACCAAATGCACCATTAGCCTCAGCAACTATTTATTTCACCATTGCTCCATCAACCTTTAACAGGACTTATACCTGACACTCTACAATGAGGTTTTGGCATTTTGTACAAATCTTAAATAATTAGCTAACTTCTATCTTTTTGTGTTGAAAAGAATTGCAGTTCGCCTACCGCGGCAACCGATCCACAGCAGATGCTATCTCTCTGGCCCTACAATCAACTCTCGAACATCTCAACGCCAAGGATACCTACATCAGACTGCTGTTCATAGACTACAGCTCCACCTTCAACAACATTATCCCAACAAGACTAAGAACCAAGCTCTGCAACCTTTGACTTCACCCTTCCCTGTGCAGTGGGATCCTTGACTTCCTCACCAAAAGACCACAATCTGTCAGGATAGATAACAACACCTCCTCCACAATAGTCCTCAACACCTGAGCCTTGCAAGGATGTGTGCTCAGTGCTCTACTGTACTCCCTATACACACACGACTGCGCGGCGAGATTCAACTCCAATTCAATCTATAAGTTTGCAGATGATACGACTGTGGTTGGTCGTATCTCAAACAACAACGAATCAGATTACAGAAGGGAGATAGACCATTTGGTTGCATGGTGTATCGAAAACAATCTCTCTCTAAATGTTTGAAAGACCAAGGAACTGATCATCGACTTCAGGAAGCGTAGCATGACACCCCTCCCCCCTACATCAATAGGTCTGAATGAGAGATGGTCGATAGCTTTAAGTTCCTGGGGGTCACCATTACCAACAGTCTGTCCTGGTCCACTCTCATTGATGCAACAGTCAAGAAAGCCCAACAACGTCTCTACTTCCTACGGAAGCTAAAGAAATTCAGCATGTCTGCATCGACTCTCACAAACTTCTCCAGATGTGCCATAGAGAACATCCTATCCGGCTACATCACAGCTTGGTATGGCAACTGCTCGGCCCAAGATCGCAAGAAACTGCAGAGTGCGGTAAACTCAGCCCAACGCTTCACACAAGCTTACCATCCTCCCATTGATTCTGTATACACCACCCGCTGCCTCAGAAAGGCAGACAGCATTGTCAGAGTTGCCTCACACCCAGGCTTTGCCCTCTTCCAGACCCTTCCATCAGGCAGAAGGTACAGAAGTCTGAAGACCCGCACATCCAGACACAAGGACAGTTTCTTCCCCACAGTTACTAGTCTCCTCAACGACTCTCCCTTGGACTGATCTGTTCCCTGTAAGAACATTATTCACAACGTCCTATGCTGCTCTTGTTTGGCCTTGTTCAGCACTGTAACCAATCACTATTTGTTGATGTACCACTGTCAATGTACTCTGTCGATTATTCTTTTGTCTACTGTGTACGTTGCCTTGGCTGCAGAAAAATACTTTTCACTGTACTTCGGTACATGTGACAATAAATATCAATCGATCAATCAACCAAAGTGATTTGCAATTACCATAAAATATATTTGGATGTTATGTGACACTGGATTGGAATTGATTTGTTTGTCACGTGTACCGAGGTGCAATGGAAAGTATTTTTCTGTGAGCAGCTGAAACAGATCATTAAGTATATGAAAATAAAATAAAATAAAAATAAAGGGCGGGATTCTCCGACCCCCCGCCGGGTCGGAGAATCGCCGGGGGCTGGCGTGAACCCCGCCCCTGCCGGTTGCCGAATTCTCCGGCACCGGATATTCGGCGGGGGTGGGAATCGCGCCGCGCCGGTTCACGGGCCCTCCCCCCGCAATTCTCCGGCCCGCGATGGGCCGAAGTCCCGCTGCTGGAATGCCTGTCTCGCCGATGAGAATCAAACCACCTCTCTTACCGGCGGGACAAGGCGGCGCGGACGGGCTCCGGGGGCCTGGGGGGGGGCACGGGGCGATCTGGCCCCAAGGGGTGCCCCCACGGTGGCCTGGCCTTCGATCGGGGCCCACCGATCCGCGGGCGGGCCTGTGCCATGGGGGCACTCTTTTCCTTCCGCCTTCGCCATGGTCTCCACTATGGCGGAGGCGGAAGAGACCCACTCCACTGCGCATGCACGGGGATGCCGTGAGCGGCCGCTGACGCTCCCGCGCATGGGCCGCACGGCAAAGTCATTTACGCGCCAGCTGGTGGGGCACCAAAGGCCTTTCCCGCCAGCTGGCGGGGCGGAAATCAGTCTGGCGCAGGCCTAGGCCCTCAAGGTGAGGGCTCGGCCCCTTTTCCACACCTTTGCGGCAGTGCGATGCCGGACTGATTCGCGACGTTTTTGGCGCCGGTTGGCGGACATCGCGCCGATTGCGGAGAATCACGCCCAAACTGTTTAATAGGGCAACACAAGGTACACAATGTAAATACATAGAAACCGGCATCAGGTGAAACATACAGGAGTGTAGTATTAATCAGGTCAGTCCATAAGAGGGTAGTTTAGGAGTCTGGTAACAGCGGGGAAAAAGCTGTTTTTGAATCTGTTCGTGCATGTTCTGAGCCTTTTGTGTCTCCTGCCCGATGGAAGAAGTTGGAAGAGTGAGTAAGCCGGGTGGGGGGGGCTCTTTGATTATGTTGCCCGCTTTCCCCAGGCAGCGGGAGGTGTAGATGGTGTTATGGGCAAGGCGTTTTCAGAACCCCAAAATGTATCATGGAGTTCAACCAACCTCTCCCTTTAATGGATTTGTTGCTTTTCCTAGCACACGGCTTGTTCCCTAGGTGTGGGATTACAATTATGGACACGA
Organism: Scyliorhinus torazame; assembly: GCF_047496885.1. Taxonomy (NCBI): domain Eukaryota; kingdom Metazoa; phylum Chordata; class Chondrichthyes; order Carcharhiniformes; family Scyliorhinidae; genus Scyliorhinus; species Scyliorhinus torazame. Next base: position 300,351,905 of record NC_092711.1, on the reverse strand, counting down.
GGGTTTTTAAACACAAAACAATGTTTATTCCATGAACTCAACTTAACATCTTAAATAAGCATTGCATCTCTTAACACCCCTTATTTAAAAGATAACTCAGAAAATAATACAACAGTAAATAATTCCTCAAAATGTTCCTTCAAACTTCCAAGAGACTTAACACCTTTAAACAGAATCACATCAGGTTAAAGGCTTTACTACTATGAGTTTAAATCACCCAAATGATCCAGAGATAGAATTTCATAGAATGTACAGTGCAGAAGGAGGCCATTCAGCCCATCGAGTCTGCACCGGCTCTTGGAAAGAGCACCCTACCCAAGGTCAACACCGCCACCCTATCCCCATAACCCAGTAGCCCCATCCAACACTAAGGGCAATTTTGGACACGAAGGGCAATTTATCATGGCCAATCCACCTAACCCGCACATCTTTGGACTGTGGGAGGAAACCGGAGCACCCGGAGGAAACCCACGCACACACGGGGAGGACGTGCAGACTCCGCACAGACAGTGACCCAAGCCAGAATCGAACCTGGGACCCTGGAGCTGTGAAGCAATTGTGCTATCCACAAGGCTACCGTGCTGCCCAAAAATTGAATTCAAATTTCATCATCTGCCATGGTAAGATTCGACCCCGGGTCCCCAGAGAATGTGTCTCTGGATCATTAGTCTAGTGTCAATACTACTACACCACCGTCTCTCCATTAAGATAGTCTTTCATGGCAGAGATCACAGCAGATTCAGCTCACTGCAAACACAGACACTCCCTAAGCTCTTTTCCTCCAAACTGCAGCTCTCTGGAAACACACAAGCTGCTTTTTCAAACCTGAAGCTCTCTGGAAACACACAGACACACACAAGCTCTTTTTCAAACTGAAACTTCAAAAAGGCTGACCTAAAACCCAGCTCCACCCACACTCTGGCATCACTGCATTTTCTTAAAGGTACATTGCGTAAACATCCATTTCTTAAAGGCATTCTCACATGACAACGGGAGGCAGGTTTGTGTGCACCTCAGCCCCATTGATGCTGACCAGCTCTTTAGTTTTGCTGGTATTGAGGGATATATTGTTGTCGTTGCACCACTCCACTAGTTTCTCTCTCTCCCGTATTCTGACCTGCCGTTATGCGAGATCTGGCCCACTATGAAAATCGCTTATTGTCACAAGTAGGCTTCAAATGAAGTTACTGTGAAAAGCCCCTGGTCGCCACATTCCGGCTTCTGTTTGGGGAGGCTGGCACGGGAATTGAACCCGCGCTGCCGGCCTTGTTCTGCTTTACAAGTCAACTGTATAGCCCACTATGTTAAACCAGCCCTATGGTCATGTCATCAGCAAACTTGTAGATGGAGTTGGAACCAAATTTTGCCAAGCAGCCGTGTGCGTACAGGGAGTATAGTGCGCAGCCTTGCGGGGCCCCGGTATTGAGGACTATCGTGGAGGAGGTGTTGTTGTTTATTCTTACTGATTGTGGTCTGTGGGTCAGAAAGTCGAGGATCCAGTTGCACAGTGAGGAGCCAAGTTCTAGGTTTTGGAGCTTTGATAAGAGCTTGGCTGGGATTATGGCGTTGAAGCCGGAGCTGTAGTCAATAAATAGGAGTCTGATGGACGAGTGCTTGTTGTCGAGATGCTTTTGGAATGAGTGTACAGCCAGGGAGATGGCATCTGCTGTGGACCGATTGCGGCTGTATGCGAATTGCAGTGGATCAAGGGACATTGCAAATGGTGGAATGTGAAGATTTTTTATAACTAAAGCACTATAAAGCACATTCTCCCAGTGTCTGCGTGGGTTTCCTCTGGGTGCCACAAGTCCCAAAAGATGTGCTTGTTACGTGAATTGCACATTCTGAATTCTCCCTCAGTGTACCCGAACAGGCGTCAGTGTGGCGATGAGGGAATTTTCACAGTAACTTCATTGAGTCACCTGCCATAAGCCTACTTATGACATTAATAAAGATTATTATTAAGGCTGGCTGAAATGCTGGCCATCTAAACTAACTCACACAATATAGCAGAAAATAAACCATGGAGTCAAAGAACAAAGAACAATACAGCACAGGAACAGGCCCTTCGGCCCTCATAGCCTATAATCGGTCATGATACCACCCTTGGCCAAAACCCTCAGCACTTCCGTCTATACCCATCATATCTATGTATTTGTCGAGATGCCATTTGAACGCTGTTAATGTACAGGCTTCCACAACCTCCCCTGGCAACTCGTTCCAGGCACTCACAACCCTCTGTGTAAAAAACCTGCCTCGCACATCTCCTCGAAACTTTGCCCCACGGACCTTAAACCTATGCTCCCTGGTGAGTGGCCCCTCCACCCTGGGATAGAGTGCCTGCTATCCACTCTACCCATGCCCCTCATAATCTTGTAGCCTCTATCAGGTCACTCATCAACCTCCGTCGTTCTGATGAAAACAGTCCAAGTATATTCAGCCTCTCCGCATAGCTAACACCCTCCAGATCAGACAACATCCTGGTAAACCTCCTCTGCACCCTCTCCAAAGCCTCCACATCCTTCTGGTAGTGTGGCAACCAGAATTGTGCACAATATTTCAAGTGCGACCGTACCAAGGTTCTATACAACTGTCGCATGACTAGTCAGTTTTTATACTCGATGCCCCGTCCAATGAAGGCAAGCATTCCGTACGCTTTCTTTCTTTTTTTTAAATTTAGAGTACCCAATTATTTTTTCTCCAATTAAGGGGCAATTTAGCCTGGCCAATCCACCTAACCTGCACATCTTTGGGTTGTGGAGGCAAAACCCATGCAAACATAAGGAGAATGTGCAAACTCCACACGGACAGTGACCCAGGGCCGGGATTCAAACCCGGGTCCTCAGTGCCGCAGTCCCAAGTGCTAACCACTGCACCACATGCCGCCCTTCCGTATGCTTTCTTGACAACTTTATCGACTTGTGTTGCCACTTTCAACGATCTATGGATCTGCACGCCCAGATCTCTCTGACTTTCTATATTCCTAAGAGTTTTGCTATTTACAATATATTTCCCCTCAATGCATTATCTCGCATTTGTCCAGATTAAACTCCATTTGCCATTTCTCTGCCCAAGTCTCCAACCTATCTATGTCCTGCTGTATCCTCTGACAATCCTCATCACTAACTGCCACTCCACCAACCTTGGTGTCTTCCGCAAACTTAATAACCAGACCAGCTACATTTTCCTCCAAATCGGTTATGTATACTACAAACAACAGAGGCCCCAGCACAGATCCCTGTCACAACCTTCCATTCAGAAAAATACTCTTCTACTGCTACCCTTTGTCTTCTGTGACTGAGCCAGTTCTGTATCCATCTTGCCACCTCACCTCTGATCCCATGTGACTTCACCTTTTGTACCAGTCTGCCATGAATCACCTTCTCAAAGGCTTTACTGAAGTCTATGTAAACAACACCCACTGCCCTCCCCTCATCAATCATCTTGTCACCCCCTTGAAACACTCGTCCCCTTCACAAACCCATGCTGTCTATCGTTAATGAGTCCATTTGTTTCCAAATAGTTATAAATCCTGTCCCTTAGAATTCTCTCCAATAATTTAGCTACTACCGACCATGACCTGCGAGAACATAATGACTGCTTCTAGAGCTCACCTTTTTTTAGGTCCACTGAAGTAAAAAATTCTTCCGATAATCTTTTCAGCTCATAAACCAATAAACATGTTTATTCAGAACCTAATTTCTGAAATATTTAGTTACAGATTTGCTTTGTTGTGATTTCCAGACTTACTGTATAAGAAATATCTTGCACTTGCACAGAAGAAATAAAATTCCATTTCTACATGGCGCGATGGTGGATTAAAGAATGGGAGAATTTTATGCCCCAAGTTGAAGCTCTGGATGAATTCCAAAGATTGCTCAGCCATAATTCCAAATAAAAATGTACGGGCTTGTAGTTCACTGAATCAGCAAACCAAAATTAAGGCCACCAATAGAACTTCACAGGTGAAAAGGTTAAGATTAAAAATTCAAGATTGAAGAAGATCCAGGAAGTGCATCAAATTTTTTAATTGTACACCAGTTTGAATAGTATTGAGACTTTTCAATAAGAACAAAGAACAAAAAAATGTACAGCACAGGAACAGGCCCTTCGGCCCTCCAAGCCCATGCCGACCATACTGCCCGACTAAACTACAATCTTCGACACTGGGTCCGTATCCCTCTATTCCCATCCTATTCATGTATTTGTCAAGATGCCCCTTAAATGTCACTATCGTCCCTGCTTCCACCACCTCCCCCGGTAGCGAGTTCCAGGCACCCACTACCCTCTGTTTAAAAAACTTGCCTCGTACATCTACTCTAAACCTTGGCCCTCTCACCTTAAACCTATGCCCCCTAGTAATTGACCCCTCCAACCTGGGGAAAAGCCTCTGACTATCCACTCTGTCTATGCCCCTCATAATTTTGTAGACCTCTATCAGGTCTCCCCTCAACCTCCTTCGTTCCAGTGAGAACAAACCAAGTTTATTCAACCGCTCCTCATAGCTAATGCCCTCCATACCAGGCAACATTCTGGTAAATCTCTTCTGCACCCTCTCTAAAGCCTCCACATCCTTCTGGTAGTGTGGCGACCAGAATTGAACACTATACTCCAAGTGTGGCCTAACTAAGTTTTATACAGCTGCAACATGACTTGCCAATTCTTATACTCAATGCCCCGGCCAATGAAGGCAAGCATGCCGTATGCCTTCTTGACTACCTTCTCCACCTGTGTTGCCCCTTTCAATGACCTGTGGACCTGTACTCCTAGATCTCTTTGACTTTCAATACTCTTGAGGGTTCTACCATTCACTGTATATTCCCTACCTGCATTAGACCTTCCAAAATGCATTACCTCACATTTGTCCGGATTAAACTCCATCTGCCATCTCTCCGCCCAAGTCTCCAAACAATCTAAATCCTGCTGTATCCTCTGACAGTCCTCATCGCTATCCGCAATTCCACCAACCTTTGTGTCGTCTGCAAACTTACTAATCAGACCAGTTACATTTTCCTCCAAATCATTTATATATACTACAAAGAGCAAAGGTCCCAGCACTGATCCCTGTGGAACACCACTGGTCACAGTCCTCCAATTAGAAAAGCATCCTTCCATTGCTACTCTCTGCCTTCTATGACCTAGCCAGTTCTGTATCCACCTTGTCAGCTCACCCCTGATCCCGTGTGACTTCACCTTTTGTACTAGTCTACCATGAAGGACCTTGTCAAAGGCCTTACTGAAGTCCATATAGACAACATCCACTGCCCTACCTGCATCAATCATCTTAGTGACCTCCTCGAAAAACTCTATCAAGTTAGTGAGACACGACCTCCCCTTCACAAAACCATGCTGCCTCTCACTAATACGTCCATTTGCTTCCAAATGGGAGTAGATCCTGTCTCGAAGAATTCTCTCCAGTAATTTCCCTACCACTGAAGTAAGGCTCACCGGCCTGTAGTTCCCTGGATTATCCTTGCTACCCTTCTTAAACAGAGTAACAACATTGGCTATTCTCCAGTCCTCCGGGACATCCCCTGAAGACAGTGAGGATCCAAAGATTTCTGTCAAGGCCTCAGCAATTTCCTCTCCAGCCTCCTTCAGTGTTCTGGGGTAGATCCCATCAGGCCCTGGGGACTTATCTACCTTAATATTTTTTAAGACACCCAACACCTCGTCTTTTTGGATCTCAATGTGACCCAGGCTATCTACACACCCTTCTCCAGACTCAACATCTACCAATTTCTTCTCTTTGGTGAATACTGATGCAAAGTATTCATTTAGTACCTCGCCCATTTCCTCTGGCTCCACACATAGATTCCCTTGCCTATCCTTCAGTGGGCCAACCCTTTCCCTGGCTACCCTCTTGCTTTTTATGTACGTGTAAAAAGTCTTGGGACTTTCCTTAACCCTATTTGCCAATGACTTTTCGTGACCCCTTCTAGCCCTCCTGACTCCTTGCTTAAGTTCCTTCCTACTTTCCCTATATTCCACGCAGGCTTCGTCTGTTCACAGCCTTTTAGCCCTGACAAATGCCTCCTTTTTCTTTTTGACGAGGCCTACAATATCTGTCGTTATCCAAGGTTCCCGAAAATTGCCGTATTTATCCTTCTTCCTCACAGGAACATGCCGGTCCTGAATTGCTTTCAACTGACACTTGAAAGCCTCCCACATGTCAGATGTTGATTTGCCCTCAAACATCCGCCCCAATCTATGTTCTTCAGTTCCTGCCTAATATTGTTATAATTAGCCTTCCCCCAATTTAGCACATTCATCCTAGGACCACTCTTATCCTTGTCCACCAGTACTTTAAAACTTACTGAATTGTGGTCACTGTTACCGAAATGCTCCCCTACTGAAACATCATTGTTTTAAGAAGCCCTCCTGGATGCTTCTTACAAACTCCGCCCCGTCTAAAACCCTGGCACTAAGTGAGTCCCAGTCAATATTGGGGAAGTTGAAGTCTCCCATCACCACAACCCTGTTGTTTTTACTCTTTTCAAAAATCTGTCTACCTATCTGCTCCTCTATCTCCCGCTGGCTGTTGGGAGGCCTGTAGTAAACCCTCAACATTGTGACTGCACCCTTCTTAGTCCTGATCTCTACCCATATAGCCTCACTGCCCTCTGAGGTGTCCTCCCGCAGTACAGCTGTGATATTCTCCCGAACCAGTAGCGCAACTCCGCCTCCCCTTTTACATCCCCCTCTATCCCGCCTGAAACATCTAAATCCTGGAACGTTTAGCTGCCAATCCTGCCCTTCCCTCAACCAGGTCTCTGTAATGGCAACAACATCATAGTTCCAAGTACTAATCCAAGCTCTAAGTTCATCTGCCTTACCCGTAATACTTCTTGCATTAAAACATATGCACTTCAGGCCACCAGACCCGCTGTGTTCAGCAACTTCTCCCTGTCTGCTCTGCCTCAGAGCCCCACTGTCCCTATTCCCTAGTTCTCCCTCAATGCTCTCACCTTCTGACCTATTGCTCCCGTGCCCACCCCCCTGCCATACTAGTTTAAACCCTCCCGTGTGACACTAGCAAACCTCGTGGCCAGGATATTTATGCCTCTCCGGTTTAGATGCAACCCGTCCTTCTTATATAGGTCACACCTGCCCCGGAAGAGCTCACAGTGGTCCAGATAACGGAAACCCTCCCTCCTACACCAGCTGTTTAGCCACGTGTTTAGCTGCTCTATCTTCCTATTTCTAGCCTCACTGGCACGTGGCACAGGGAGTAATCCCGAGATTACAACCCTCGAGGTCCTGTCTTTTAACTTTCTGCCTAGCTCCCTGAACTCCTGCTGCAGGACCTCATGCCCCTTCCTGCCTATGTCGTTAGTACCAATATGTACAACGACCTCTGCCTGTTTGCCCTCCCCCTTCAGGATGCCCTCTACCCATTCGGAGACATCCTGGACCCTGGCACCAGGGAGGCAACATACCATCCTGGAGTCTCTTTCACGTCCACAGAAGCGCCTATCTGTGCCCCTGACTATAGAGTCCCCTATTACTATTGCTCTTCTGCTCTTTGACCCTCCCTTCTGAACATCAGAGCCAGCCGTGGTGCCACTGCTCTGGCTGCTGCTGTTTTCCCCTGATAGGCTATCCCCCCCGACAGTATCCAAAGGGGTATACCTGTTCGAGAGGGGGACAACCACAGGGGATTCCTGCACTGACTGCCTGCCCTTTCTGGTGGTCACCCATTTCTCTGCCTGCACCTTGGTGTGACCACATTTACATAACTGTGACCATATTTACATAACTGACCACATTTACATACTGAAGATATTTTAGAACTAGCAAAGATCCACAAAAGATTAGCAGCGACTGTGGTTAAAATTTTGGTGGCGGGGAGGGGGGGGCTTTATACACCTTACTAAATTTGGTTTAGATTCCTTGTTGTCTACAAAACTGGCGACAAGGATAAAACTGGATTACCGCTGATGCTGCTACACCGTCGGGTAAACCGCCTCCTTTACTCTGCTGGATTAAGGTTAGAAATTTTCTTTCTTTCAAAATGCCTCTGTTTGGAAGGTTGGACGTGTTAGACTCAAGCTTAAAGGATTGGACACAGTACATGGAACGCATGCGGTACTTTTTCCGTGCGAATAATACGGAGAATGAGCGACAAACGGAAATATTGCTTACTGACTATGGTGCACATACTTATGGTGTGATTAAAAGCCGAATATATTCTTCAGCTCCGGACACTAAAACCTTTGAAGAATTGGCAACCATAGTGGACAACACTTTAATCCAAGACTTTTCATAATAGTTCAGAGATACCGTTTTCAATATGGCAGAAAGGACTCCTGGAGAATCCATCACCGAGTCCACCCTCCCCTTCCAGGACCAAGTGCAGGGGCTGGTTTAGCACACTAAATCGCTGGCTTTGAAAGCAGACCAAGACACGCCAGCAGCACGGTTCAATTCCCGTACCAGCCTCCCCGAACAGGCGCTGGAATGTGGCGACTAGGAGCTTTTCACAGTAAGTTCGTTTGAAGCCTACTTGTGACAATAAGCGATTTTCATTTCATTTCAGTAGGGGCCAGGTCTGTTGGTCAAAGATCGAGTCATCGTGATGGGATTCCTGCCCGGAACCTATAAAGGTAGAATCAGGACAGTGTGGGACATTTGGGCGAAGGCCTCGGAGGGAACACAAGTTGCAAGTCAGCCAGAGATCCAGGCCACTAGAGCTGCAAAGGTGTTGCCCTGTTCGACAAAACCTGCCTGGACTATTTGTACCAGGTGACGTAGTACATGTTAGAAATAGACCCCCTACGGGTCCATTATCATAGAATTTACAGTGCAGAAGGAGGCCATTCGGCCCATCGAGTCTGCACCGGCTCTTGGAAAGAGCACCCCACCCAAGGTCAACACCGCCACCCTATCCCCATAACCCAGTAACCCCACCCAACACGAAGGGCAATTTTGGACACTAAGGGCAATTTATCATGGCCAATCCACCTAACCTGCACATCTTTGGACTGTGGGAGGAAACCGGAGCACCCGGAGGAAACTCACGCACACACGGGGAGGACGTGCAGACTCCGCACAGACAGTGACCCAAGCCAGAATCGAACCTGGGACCCTGGAGCTGTGAAGCAATTGTGCTATCCACAAGGCTACCGTGTTGCCCCACAGCCATTGTCCGTCACACAGGGCTGGAATCTTAGCAAGTGCAGGCACAAGGTTGAATCATGTATAAGCACTTTGATCACATTCGAGCTAGATGGCCAATTCTAGTTAAAAATCTTCGTGAGAGGAAAGTAACAAGACAAATCAGATGCCCGAAGAGGCGAATATGCTACCCCAAGGGGGTCAAGACGCTGAAGTGAGTAAGGTCGTAGAGACATATTCTGATATGGAAACTCAGGCATCGAAGGTCTCCGACGGGGAGCAAGTAGTGCAGCATCCTCAAACAGTGCATCCACCACTACTATGATCGGAAGTAGCATTCACCATTCAGATATATGCCGTCAGATCCAGCACCATGGGCGCAGGACACACAACCAAGTGCAAAGGGAATCCGACGCCCCCCCCCCCCCCCCCCCCTACTCCACAGTCGCCAAAAGAGTCTTCAGACTTTGCGGGTATAGGGATGGTATAACCCGCACAAGACTTACGGAATGGGAGAAATCACCATCCCCGTGAGTCTGGCCGAATACGAGCTCCCCTGCAAAGGAGTTGGGGAACCGACACTGATCACGGTTGAGTTCTATATAAAGTCGGCCAAGGATGGTACAGACAGACAGAGATCCAGGCCACTAGAGCTGCAAAGGTGTTGCCCCGTTCGACAAAACCCACCTTGACTATTTGTACCAGGTGACGTAGAACATGTTAGAAACTTTGCAGACTGCGCCCAGGTCTTTGATCAACAGACCTGACCCCTACTGCGCTTGGTCCTGGAAGGGGAGGGGGGGGGACTCGGTGATGGATTCTCCAGGAGTCCTTTCTGTCATATTGAAACGGTATCTCTGAACTATTATGGAAGGTCTTGGATTAAAGTGTTGTTCCAGTATGGTTACCATTCTTCAAAGGTTTTAGTGTCCGGATCTGAAGAACATATTTGGCTTTAAATCGCACCATAGGCAGTAAGCAATATTACCGTTTGTCGCTCATTCTCCATGATATTATTCGCACGGATAAAGTACCGCATGCGTTCCGTGTACTGTGTCCAATCCTTTAAGCTTGGGTCTAACACGTCCAACCTTCCAAACAGACAGATGGCTGGGATCTAATGTATATTGTAACTACCTTTAAATTACAATAAACCAAAATTGCTTTTTACTAAACTCGGTTGTGGTCTGCAAAACAAAGGTTTTGTAGTTCTGTAGTACTAGCAGAACTGCCAATCTGGAATTGGGGCTTAAGAAGGCGAACTGCACTGGATTCATCCCAGCAAGTGAGTCAGTTTTCTCCCATGGATGGCAAGCTGGCAGGCCCTGAGATACCGTGAGAGGAGGGGTAACACTTTGGGTGGGGTGGAGGGGGGGATCCTCTCTGATGCTCCTCGGGACCACTTAAGGAGCAGACCATCCTACCTGCCACTCACCCATGAAGGGAAACCTGCTGGGTTAGCATGGGCCTTCCCCTCCCCCATTTCAATGCGGGCATTAATTGCCCACTTGAACGCCTCAATTGGCTCACTGGCAGGCAGGCCACCGCTAGTATATTTAAGTCAGAGATTTGAAAATAATCAAAATTTTTCTTTCTTGAGAAATATAAATTATACATTTGTGAAAATAAGAGTAGAAATATAAATACATATTTTGTCAAACTCTTCCCTCATGATTTGTTTATAGTCATAGAATATGTAAGTCCAATTGGGAACTTTTATCCCCTGAGTTAAAAAGATAAGTTCAGATCTGATGTGCTCAATACTATTAGAAGAGTAAACACTACTGGCCGGATTTTCACTAACTTGGGTGACTCGAGTTGGGAAATTTTCTGCAGATGTGGGATAGAGGCGAGCCCACCCACACAGGAAGCAGATCCTAGCCAGGCACAGGGATAGGTGAGTGCCAAACAGCCTTGGTTCTCTGACATATCATCCCTTTTAAATAAAAGCATTTAGGCCCTCTAGCCCTTACCGCCCCTCACCTCCACCCACTCCCCATGGTTCCTCCAGACTAACTCAGTGCCAATTCATGCCCCCCCAAGGCCCCTCCTGATCTCCATGCCAACTCACCAAATAGCCTCGTTGGGAAGACCACAAGGGCAATTTGGAGGTGAAGTAAAATAAACATATAAAGAAATCTCTCACTCTACACATTTGGGGGGTGATTTTCTGATATTTACTCTAAATTGGCTCTGGCAAGAAAACTGGCTGCACAGCTGGCTTTTCTTGCCAGATAATCCAGTACTTGCAGAGTTAAAAAAATTGCTGCAGGCATTTGACGTCACACCGGCGCAGTCTCAGCTGGCCAGCAACACTGACTCCGCAGAGATCTGGCCACCAATTCCAAAGGGAACCCTGATCTGCACAAAAGAAAAACTCACACGCACCGGGACAACCCCCCACCCCATGAATATGGGGAAGCCCCCCCTCCCTCCCGTGCCCTGGGGCAAGCCCCCATGGAAAAGGGAAGACATACCCCCACGCAAGCACCAGGGAACCCCCAATGCCAAGGGCAATGCTAGAGAGTAGTTCACTGGGAATGTCCCACTTCCTCTGGGGGGTATACCTACCTATGCGCCCCCGGAAGGTTCTCTTTGATTGCTTCATGTTTTTAAAAACCTGTTATAAACCTTACTGATGTGTCAGCATTCTAAATGTGGGGGAACAGGTGGTGGGGAAGTCTGCTAATTTGAAAAGTCTGGAAAATCGGAAAACAAGATCTTGCTGGCACAAAATCACCCCTTGGTGGTGAAAAAACCCCCACTCATGAAATCTCTTGAAATGTTTTAAATCTCAAGTAGTTAATCATTTATAAAAACAATCTTTTATTTATACTCAACATCAATGACAGCTAAAACTTTAATGGACTCTTTAAGCTTTTAATCAGACAGTGAACTCGGAACCCCCTGCTGAGATAACTGTAGCTTTTGAAACCCAACCAAGCTTGTGTAATAGCTCTCAGGGAAATGTCAACAAACATTGCACTTACAGATACTGTATCAGTTGCTCTGTGAATCAAAGAGATCACGGAGGTTCTTTTTAACAATCACTGACTTCTGCAGCTTATTATCTTCACATTTAAAGCACAGATGAGTTAAAAAGCATCAGAGTATGATAATTTAACATTCGGTATTTCAAGAGCATTTACATCAAAATGCGTATTAAAGCCCTTGGAATAGCCAAACTGAAGTCTGTTTGAACTCAGCATTGAGTGGAAATGGTCCAGCTAAGTTTGGGTTTCCCTCATTGGAAAATTGAGTCCCGACCACCTTCCCCTAATGGCATGTATGAGATTAATTAGAAATGGTAGTATTGGTCTTACCAGTATTACTAAAGGTTTGTGAAGTCCTCCCGACCTGCCCTATTTCCTTGACATCAGCTTTTTACAATTTCAGTAACTGGTACTGAATTAAATAGTTTCCCAATTACTGGTTTTGTTACATTACAAAGTCTTTATTTAGCAATCAAGTTACATGGCCACATTGTAAGTGCTCTTTATTGGCATGCCCTTTGGAGTTAGACTGTGCAGAAACTCTGGAGGGCATAAACTGTTATCATCTACTTGGTCAGTAGAATTAGTACCGATGTAATCATTTAATTCACCTAATAGCTTTCCAAAACATTTAATTACAATCTAGTGAATTTTCATAGTTTTTGAACAATAAATTGCATCAATACATCATGCTCTCACCCAATAGGAAATGAAGACATTTTGTCTCCTCAGAACAACAATTCTTCATCATTTCAATTAAATATTGTACTTTGAGATTGCTGATAGGTTGACAAGTTGACTCTGATTGTAGAGGAGTTACCATCGAAAATGTACCAGTTCATGGTAACTGACAGTTAACTGTCAAGCACTGTTTGAAAAGTTAAACCAGGCAATTTGACTCTGATTGGTCAAGGCATTGCCCTGACGAATGAACCAGCTAATGGCTATCACTTATTTTCAAAAAGACTTTCCCTTTGAATCTATTGTTCGTCATTAAATCTTTAAGTAAATGACTGGCCGACAAGGAGCAATATATTAATAATAATAATCGCATATTGCTTCAATGAAGTCACTGTGAAAAGCCCCCAGTCATCACATTCCGGAGCCTGTTCGGGGAGGCCGGTACGGGAATTGAACCCGCGCTGCTGGCCTTATTCTGCATTACAAGCCGGCTGTTTAGCCCACTATGCTAAACCAGCCCCTTTGCTAAACCAGACAAACTAACGTCAATATTTTGGTATCAATGATGCGCCATAGTCTTCCTTAGCTAGATTGTGTGTGCAAATCAAACTAACGTCAATTTACAACAATAATTAACTACTTAGTTAACTGCCGGGTCCGTGTCTGGCCGTCGCCATGCTGCACAGCGCGACCGTTGCAGGTCGTCGCCATGTGCATGCGCGGCCAAGGACCCGGCAATTCCCCGGCCGTTTATGTCATGAATAGCAGTAGTTTTACCCGCTGCCGCTGCCAGACCCCCCACCGAATTTTTCATTGTAAAACTAGACACTTCCTACGGACATAGACTCAAAATCGAAGAGTCCAGCCCTAAGTGTTGATGCTGGGACTTAATAGCGAGTGTTCTACATGGACGAAAATGAAAGCCCCAAAGCGATTCAAGTCCCGTTAATGGGCTAGCACTGGCACCATGTAGAACTCGCGCAATTCCAATGCATGCAGGCCTTGATCTCAGCCAAGAGGGTGGTACTGGTTAAGATGGAGCATGTCCATCTTGTTGATGGGTCGGCTGGGGCCAGAGGGGTAGCCAGGGGCACCCATACAACCAGTGGTGCTAAGTATTCAGTGGACAGCCAGATACATGCACAATTGCATGGCTGCCTTGAAGGTTGCGGCAATGGTGGGCCATCCAGATCCCACCTCCCCCTGGCCCTGGCAGATCCCTCCTGGACAGCGGCACAACTGTCAGCACACTATAGCAATGTTGGACATCGTTTGTACCCCCTCCCACACCCTCAGCAGCCATGGTGCCTGTTACCCGATTTGAATTATCACAAGTGAACTTCACCGTCGGTAATTCCTCCTTGCGGAGACGGAACATCGCGAACGCCCAGAAAATGTTGGGTCGGGTTAATGATATGCCAACAGCCTTTACTGTACAATTTGCATGCTCATGCCAATGTGCGGTATAGAATGCATTCACGCCACTGTTGAGCGACCGGAGCATGGCATTCCATTTGGCATTCCTCAAGGGTTGTAAGGGTTGTAGCAGGGAAAATGGAGGATCTGAGGTACACATGCGACAGCAGGGAAGGGAATGCCTGGAAAGGGTTAACCTAACAATCTCTTAAACCCAAAATGTGGACAAATGCAAATTAGCATACTAAACGCAGGCATACCTCAGGTAACACATTTCATAGCCTACAAATCGAAAACGCAGAGCCTGGCTCCTGAATGTCTGGAAGAGGCATTGTGGACCCACCCCATATACATATACCAGGGAAACAGAGCACTCACCACCTCATTATGGGCTGACTGTCTAAAGGACATTCCTTTGTATTGCAAAGCAGATGGACAAGATGTGTCCACTGAACGATTAAAAGTAGAGTATCGGTATAGAATATACTCTGGGTAGTGGACTTCAATGGCCATCATCAAGCGTGGCTCAGCAGCACCCCTACTGACCGAGCTGGCCGAGCTGAAAGTTGCTTCACATCTCCAGGGTCCCAGGTTCGATTTCGGGTATGGGTCACTTGTGTGGAGTGTGCATGTTCTCCCAGTGTCTGCGTGGGTTTCCTCTGGGTGCTCCGGTTTCCTCCCACAATCCAAAGATGTGCGGGTTAGGTGGATTGGCCATGCTACATTGCCCTTAGTGTCCAAAAAGGTTAAGTGGGGGTTACGGGGATAGGGTGGAGAAGTGGGCTTGAGTAGGATGCTCTTTGTGAGGGCCGGTGCAGACTCGCTGGGCTGAATGGCCTCCTTCTGCACTGTAAATTCTATGATTCTATGACATAACTGGGTCTGTGACAGGTGGTGAAGGAACCAACAAGAGGAGAAACCACTCTAGACTATCCTCACAAACGTGTTTGCCGCAGATGCATCTGTCCATGACAGTATCAGTCGGAGTGATAACACAGTTCTTGTGGAGACAAAGTCCCGTCTTCACATTGGGGATACCGTCCATCGTGTTGTGTGGAACTACCATTGTGCAAAATGGGACAGATTCGGAACTGATCTAAAAAGTCAAGACTGGGCATCCATGAGTCGCTATAGGCCATCAGCAGCAGCAGAATTATACTCAACCTGTAACCTCACGGCCAGGCATATCCTCCACTCTACCATTAGCACCAAGCCAGGGGATCAACCCGGCACCAGGCATACCGCAAAATGAGGTGTCAACTTGGTTAAGCTACAACATAGGACTGTTAAGTTAGGGCTGCTGCTGAGTAAAGAGTCAAGAGTTCTGCTTCTTTCCCAAACACCTTTATTTTTCCTTGAACACACTCCATAACAAAAACTCGATCACCCCAACAAGTGCCACCTGCAACCCCTTTGCATATCAGTGTCAATTATTGGATTTGATATGCAATTGGATGCCAGCCTTCAGCCAATTCGATTCATCCCAATTGATATGAAGAAACAGCTGAAGGTACTGGAAACTGCAAAGGCTATGTGCACTGATAATATTCCGGCAATAGTACTAAAGACTGCTCCCGAACTTGTCGTGCCCCTGGCCAAGCTGTTCAAGGACAGCGACAACACTGGTATCTACCCAGCAATGTAGAAAATTGCCTCGGAATGTCCTGCACACAAAAACAAGGACAAATCCACCCCAGACAATTATCTTGTGATCAGTCGACTCTCAATCATCAGTAAAGTGATGAAGGGGTCATCAACAGTGCTTTCAAGTGGCACTTACTTAGCAATAACCTGCTCACTGATCCTGTGTGTGTTCCACCAGGATCACTCAGCTCCTGACCTCATTACAGCCTTGGTTCAAACAGGAACAAAAGAGCTGAACTCCAGAGGTGAAGTGACAGTGACTGCCCTTGACATCAAGACAGCATTTGATCGAGTATGGCATGAGGAGGAGGGAATCAATGGGGAAACACTCAACTGGTTGGAGCCATACCTAGCAGAAAGAAAGATGGTTGCAGTGTTGGAGGTCAGTTATCTCAGTCTCAGAACATCACTGCTTGAGTTCCTCAGGGTAGTGTCCCAGGCTCAGCCACCATCAGCAGCTTCACCAATGACATTCCTTCCAAGATAAGGCAGATGTTGGGATGTTCGCAGCTGATTGCACAATATTTAGCATCATTCGCGACTCCTCAGACACTGAAGCAGTCCACATACAAATGCAGCATCAATTGGACAATATCCAGGCTTGTGGTGACAAGTGCCAAGTAACATACGTGCCACACAAGTGCCAAATAATGACTGCCTCCAATAAGAGAGAATCAAACCATGTTGACATTCAATGGCATTATCATCACTGAATCCCCCATTATCAACTTCCTGGGGGTTACCATTGACCACAAACTGAACTGGACTAGTCACATAAATACTGTGGCTACAAGAGCAGGTCAGAGGCTAGAAATCCTCCAGCATGTAACTTACCTCCTGACTCCCCAAAGCTTGTCCACCACCTGTAAGGCACAACACTCAAGAGGCTCAACACCAACTGGGACAAAGCAGCTCAATTGATTGGAACCCCTGCCACAAACATTCACTCCTTCCACCACTGACGCACAGTAGCAGCAGTGCGTACCATCTACAAGATGCACTGCAGAAACACACCAAGGCTCCTTAGGCAACACCTTTCAAAACTACTACCATCTAGAAGGACATGAGCAGCAGATATATGGAAACACCACCATCTGGACGTTTCCCTCTAAGTCACTCATCATCCTGATTTGGAAACATATCGCCATTCCTTCACTGTTGCTGGGTCAAAATCTTGGAACTCCCTCCCTAACAACACAGTGGGTACATACATAGAAGATAGGAGCATGAGGAGGCCTTTTGGCTCTTCGAGTGTGCTCCGCCATTCATCACGATCATGGCTGATCATCCAACTCAATAGCGTAATCCTGCTTTCTCCCCATAACCTTTGATCCCATTCTCCCCAATGCTATATCTAGCCGCCTCTTGAATATATTCAATGTTTCAGCATCAACTACCTCCCGTGATAATGAATTCCACAGGCTCACCACTCTTTGGTTGAAGAAATGTCTCCTCATCTCTGTCCGAAATGGTTTACCCTGAATCCTCAGACTGTGACCTCTAGTTCTGGACACACCCACCATCGGGAACATCTTCCCTGCATCTACCCTGTCTAATCCTGTTAGAATTTTATAAGTCTCTATGAGATGCCCCCTCATTCTTCTGAACTCCAGCGAGAACAATCCCAACTTAGTTAATCTCTCATCATATGACAGTCCCGCCAACCCTGGAATCAGTCTGGTAAACCTTGCACCTCGAGAGCAAGAACATCCTTCCTCAGAGAAGGAGACCAAAACTGCACACAATACTCCAAGTATGGCCTCACCAAGGCACTGTACAATTGCAGCAACACATCCCTGCTTCTATACTCAAACCTCTTGCAATGAAGGCCAACATACCATTAGCCTTCTTTACCGCATGCTGCTTACCTTCAGCGACTGGTGCACAAGGACACCCAGGCCCTGCTGCACACTCCTCTCTCCCAATTTACAACCATTCAGGTAGAAATCTGCCTTCCTGTTTTTGCTTCCAAAGTGAATAACCTCACACTTATCCAAATTATACTGCATCTGCCATTGATTTGCCCACTAGCCCAACCTGTCCAGATCACGCTATAGGATCTCTGCATCCTCGTCACAGTTCACCCTCCCACCCAACTTGGTATCATCTGCAAACGTTGAGATGTTACATTTTGTTCCCTCATCCAAATCATGAATATATATATTGTGAATAGCTGAGGTCCCAACACCAATCCCTGTGGCACCCCACTATAGTTACTGCCTGTCAATTTGAAAAGGACCCATTAATCCCTACTCTTTGTTTCCTCTCTGCCAACCAGTTTTCTATCCACCTCAATACAGTTTCCCTAATCCCATGCCCTTTAATCTTGCACAATAATCTCTTATGCAGGACTTTGTCAAAAGCCTTCTGAAAGTCCAAATATACCACATCGACTGGCTCCTCCTTGTCAACTTTACTAGTTCATCTTCAAAGAATTCCAACAGATTTGTCAAGCATGATTTTACCTTCATAAATCCATGCTGACGGAGACTTCCGGTCGAGCTCTGTAGGGGGAAGACGTGCACAGGGCAGCTCCCACTAAAGGACTAAACTCTCAGGGGTTTTTTTTGTTTGCTTAGTCCCGGGGGTATTTTTAATCAAAAAACAAGAAAGAACCCATGCAGCGCTCACCCGAAGGTACGAGCAGGAAGAAAAAAGCCGCAAGGGCAGCACGGTAGCATTGTGGATAGCACAATTGCTTCACAGCTCCAGGGTCCCAGTTCGATTCCCGGCTTGGGTCACTGTCTGTGCGGAGTCTGCACATTCTCCCCGTGTCTGCGTGGGTTTCTTCCGGATGCTCCGGTTTCCTCCCACAGTCCAAAAGATGTGCAGGTTAGGTGGATTGGCCATGCTAAATTGCCCTTAGTGTTCAAAATTGCCCTTAATGTTGGGTGGGGTTACTGGGTTATGGGGATAGGGTGGAGGTGTAGACCTTGGGTAGGGTGCTCTTTCCAAGAGCCGGTGCAGACTCGATGGACCCAATAGCTTCCTTCTGCACTGTAAATTCTATGATAATTCTATGACTGGACAGACGGTAAGCTGAGCCCCGTGGGAGAAATAAGTGTGCGAGAGGAGCCGGAGAATTTTTTTCAAAAAGATGCGGGAGGAACCAGAGCCGGAGGCTCAGAAGCAGCTGAGGAGAGTCGCGTCCCCGAACAGAACTAGCGTCTAAGAGCGTGAGCCTGCCCGACCGAGCATCCCCATCTCCCCCCGCCCTCCCAACAGCAGAGCGGGGTGGCAGAACAGAAGCGGCAGCCCAGACCGCGAAGCCAGAGACACAAACGTTCGGGAGCGGAGCCAGTGGGGCCAAAGACCAGGAGAGAGAGAACCCCCACCCCCGGCCCAACGGGACCGGCAGCGACCACGTGGTGAGCGGCGAGACAAAGAGGGACACCCGTCTGCACCAGGAAACTTCTCTCCAAAACACTCCTGAGAAGTGAGAAGGAAGGGGAAAAAAAAAAGGGGGAAAAATAAAATAAAATAAATAAAGAAAGAAAGAAACAAGGAAAGAGAGAATGGAAGGAAGGGAACCAACCACAACAACCCCCTCCCCCCCCATCAAAAAAAAAAGGGAAACCCAAAGCCCGAGACAGACCCAGTCAGAGCAGAGGAGCGGGGTAAGTGAGAGCAACCTCAGGGTAAGGAACAGCAGTGGGGAAAGAGAGGGAGACAGACTGTGAGGTATTCCCAAACCCACCGGAAATAGACAGGGCGCACAGGTCGCTCCGACCCAAGCCCAAAGCCGGGGACCAGCCCAGAGCAATTATTGCGAAACTGCACCGGTTCCAAGACCGGGAGAGAATCCTAAAGTGGGCCCGGCAAACCAAACAGAGCATGTGGGAAGGGAAGACCATACAGGTGTATCAGGGCATTGGGGCAGACCTGGCCAAAAAGAGGGCTGAATTCAACAAGGCGAAATCAGCACTGCACAAAAGCAAGGTAAAATTTGGGATGTTATTCCCGGCCAAACTCTGGGTAACATTTGAGGGGAAAGAGCTGTATTTTAACACCCCAGCGGCGGCTGATGAGTTCGTTAGAGCGAACAAGCTGGGGGAGAAGCACACGCAACCGCAATGAAAGACATGGGGACGGAAAAGGAAGGAAAAACCAGACCAAAGAGCGGAGGACAGACCGCAAATAAGGACAATAAACTCATGAACTGTTCACATGTGTTATGCCTTGCGTGGGACTGTGCTGTCTTGTCTCAGAGCTTGTCTCCTCCTTTAATGTAATGGGGGGGAGTGGAGTGAGGGAAATGAGGGTGAGGAAAGCAAACAGGAGGGTGAGACAAGGGCCAGTAGGAGGAAGGTTAAACAGGGCCAGAACTGGGCAAATACTGGGAAGATGGCCACCGTAATAGCGAGGAGGGCCAGCACGGGAGGGCAGGAAGGAAGGAGGGCCATGATGCCCCTCTCAGGGGAGGGGGAGCCTCTGGCACAAGGAGGGGAGGGTGGGCAGAAGGGGGGGAGAGAACGCAAAGGGGGGAGAAAAGGACAGTGGCTAAGGGGGGGGGGGGGGGGAGAGGAGTTTGGGGGAGAACGCAGAACAAAAGAGAAGCAAAGAGAAGGGTGGGATAGTGAAGCAGTACAGACATAAGCCTCGGCGGGCAGGGAGCAGGGCGAGGAACCAAGAGGGTGCCGCAAACAGCCACTCGAGAAGGCATCAGGGCGGAGGGAGACCCCGGAGCGCAGGGGTGCACCCGTGTGGCGTACACACAGCAGGTGGCCACATTGGGTGCCCCCTGGGCAAAGGGAAACCCCTGAGTGCTGGGGCCCGACCCCATGGTGAGAACGGTGTCCTTGGCCATTTTGGACGACCCCGAGCAAAGGGAAACCCCGGAGTGCAGGGGCGCGTCCACCAGGTAAGTATGGGTGATCCCACAGGACCGCGGGGGGTGTCAGAAGCCCCCCACCAGGATTGTTACCTGGAATATAAGGGGACTCGACGGTCCAGTGAAAAGATCCAGAGTGTTTACCCACCTAAGAAGCCTAAAAGTAGACATAATCTACCTACAAGAGACGCACCTGAGGGAGAAGGACCGACTGCTGGTAAGGAAGGGCTGGGTGGGCCAGACGTACCACTCATGCTACGGGACGAGGGCTAGGGGGGTAGCAATATTAATTAGCAAAAGGACGAGGTTTACGAGAACCAAGACAGTTACGGACCCAGGGGGAAGGTACATCATGGTCAGTGGTGTCCTGGAAGGGGCACCTGTCTTACTGGTAAATGTGTACGCTCCCAACTGGGACGACTCAGAATTCATAAAGAAGACCATGGCGGATATCCCAGACCTTGCCACACACCAGCTGATTATAGGGGCGGCTTTAACTGCGTGCTGGCCCACTGACCGACCAATCAAACCCCAGAATGGGGAAAATGTCTGGCATGGCTAGGGAGCTAGGGGCCTTCATGGAACAGATGGGGGCAGTGGACCCATGGAGGTTTCTGCACCCGGGAGAAAAGGAGATCTCGTTCTTTTTGCAGGTGCACAAGGTATACACCCGTATCGACTTCTTTGCAGTGGGGAAATCAGTGCTTCCAGGGATCACGGGAATGAACTACTCTGCGATCGTTATCTCCGACCACGCTCCACATTATATGGATGTGAGGTTGGAGACAGGCTGGGCCCAGCGCCCAACATGGAGGCTGGACACGGACTTCCTGGCTGACATGGCTTTCTGCCAAAAGATATCGCAGGCCATAGGCGATTACATTAGTAACAACCAAAACAGGCAGATCTCATTCTCCACGTTCTGAGAGGCACTGAAGGCCGTGATCAGAGGAGAGATCATAGCCTCCAAGGCAAGTAGAGATAAGGAAGAGAGGGTGGCCAGGCAACAGCTAGTGGACTCCATTCTGGAAGTCGATAGAAAGTACTCTGAGGCCCCGACCGTGGAGCTGCTAGGAAGAGAAAAAGCTGCAAATGGACTTTAACCTGCCATCCACTAGGAAAGCAGTGTACCAACTCTGCCAGACACGGGGGACCTTCTACAAACACGGTGACAAGGCTGGCCGCCTATTGGTTCACCAGCTGAGAAAGCAGGCAGCTATGAGGGAAATAGCACAGGTTAAGGATAGCAAAGGCAGACTGGTAACAGAGCCAAAGGAGGTCAATCGGGCATTCGAGACCTTCTACCGGAGACTGTACACCTCTGAGCCCCCCGACAGGGATGCGGAAATGAAACAGTTCCTAGACATACTGGAACTGCCAGTGGTGGGGGAAGACAGACGGGGGGCGCTGGAAGCACCAATAGACCTCGGAGACATCATGGAGAGCATCAGCTCCATGCAGGCGGAGAAGGCACTGGGACCTGACAGGTTCCCGGCGGACTTCTACAGAAAATTTGCACCAGTCCTGGCCCCACACCTAAGGGACATGTTCGCGGACTCACTGGCAGGGGGCACCTTGCCCCCAACGCTAGCGCAGGCCACAATCTCACTAATACCCAAAAAAGATGAAGACCTGACGGAATGCGGATCATACAGACCCATTTCACTGCTGAACGTGGATGCGAAAATACTCGCAAAGGTCCTGGCCAAAAGGCTGGAAGGCTACATATCAGAGGTGGTCGCAGAGGACCAAATAGGCTTTATCAAGGGTAGGCAGCTCACAGCGAACATCAGGCGGCTGCTGAATGTGATAATGACCCCCCCCGGGGAGAGAACACCAGAGGTGATCATCTCCCTGGACGCAGAAAAGGCCTTTGACAGAGTTGAATGGAGCTATCTCCTCGAGGTACTGGGGTGGTTTGGGCTAGGAGCGGGATTCACCGCCTTGGTGAGGCTCCTGTACAATGCTCCCAAAGCGAGTGTCTGAACTAACACCACCAGCTCTGAATACTTCCAGCTACAGAGAGGGACAAGACAGGGCTGCCCCCTGTCCCACTCTTGTTCGCACTGGCGATCGAACCTCTGACGATAGCCCTGCGGGACACAAAAGGCTGGAAGGGACTCCGGAGAGGAGACAGAGAGCACAGAGTCTCACTCTATGCAGATGACCTGCTCCTCTATGTCTCAAAGCCACAGAAGGGACTGAAGGCAATACTGCAAATACTGAAAGAGTTTGGAACCTTCTTGGGCTACAAACTTAACCTGGGCAAAAGCGAGACATTCCCAGTGAACCCAAAAGGGGCAGGGACAGAGCTGAAGGAGCTCCCGTTCAAAACGGCCCAGAACAGATTCCGTTACCTGGGGATCCAAATAGCCAGAGACTGGACACAGATCCACAAGTGGAACCTGACCAGCCTGGTGGAGGAAGTAAGAAAAGACCTGTAACGGTGGGGCTCATCCCACCCTCCCTGATAGGAAAAGTGCAGACGATCAAGATGAACGTACTGTCAAAGTTCCTCTTCCTGTTTAGATCCATCCTGATCTTCATCCCCAAGGCCTTTTTCCAAAACATAGACAGGCTAATCATGGCGTTTGTGTGGGGGTGCAAGAACCCAAGAATTCCCAAACCGACACCGCAAAGAGGGAAAGTCAAGTGGGAGCCTGGCTCTACCGAACCTACAATACTACCACTGGGCAGCAACGGCAGAAAAAGTGAGGGGATGGATACAAGAACCCGACACAGATTGGGTACAAATGGAGGAGGCATCCTGTAAAGGAACAACCCTCTGGGCCCTGGCCACAGCAGCACTCCCATCCTCCTCAACAAGGTACACAATGAACCGGGTGGTAGCGGCCACGCTGAGAATGTGGACCCAGTTGAGACAGCACTTCGGGATAACCAAAATGTCCCTTATGGCCACCATCTGCGGCAATCACAGATTCCCCCCAGCCATGCAAGATACCACCTTCAAAAGATGGAGGCAGGACGGGGGCACACTGACGGTCGGGGACTTCTACGTAGGGTGCAGACTGGCGAAACTGGACAAACTGACGAGGAAGTGGAAACTATCAAGAGGACAGGAATTGAGACACCTCCAAATAAAGCACTTCCTCCGCAGAGACAGTAGGGTACCCCGGGGCCCCAGAAAGCACACTACTAGAGGACCTGATAGGCACAAGCAGCGAGAAGGGGGGGCTATGTGGGAAAATATACGGACAGCTACTGGACAGAGCCCGAACACCACTGGACGGGACCAGACAAAAATGGGAGGACGAACTGGGGACAGAGGTGGGATGGGGACTCTGGAGCAAAGCACTGAGCAGGATGAGCTCCACCTCCTAACGCAGCTCAAATTGGTGCACAGAGTGCACCTGACCAGAACCCGAATGAGCAGGTTCTTCCCGGACGTGGAGGACAAATGTGAGTGTGCCAGAGGGGCCCGGCCAACCACACCCACATGTTTTGGGCTTGCCCCAAGCATGCTGGGTTCTGGACAGCCTTCTCCGAGGCAATGTCCAAGGTTGTGGGGGTGAGGGTGAAGCCATGCCCAATAGTGTTAATCTTCAAGGTATCGGAGCAGCCAGAGCTACACATGGGGAAGGGGGCCAATGCCCTTGCTTTCGCTTCCCGAATCGCATGCCGGAGAATCCTGCTCGGCTGGCGATCGGCAGCACCACCCAAAGCTGCAGACTAGCTCGCTGACCTCTCGGAATTTCTCCATCTGGAGAAGATTAAGTACGCCACCCGAGGGTCAGAGGAAGGCTTTCTGGATACTTGGGGGCAGTTCGTCGGCCTGTTCCAAAACCTGTAAAAATGAATTTTAAAAAGATCCCTTGTCCTCTCTTTAAATGATCCGCCTTCCCTCACCTGGGGCGGAATTCTTCGACCCCCCGCCGGGTCGGAGAATCGCCGGGGGGCGGCGTGAATCCCTCCCCTGCCGGCTGCCGACTTCTCCGGCACCAAAAATTCGTCGGGGGCGGGAATCGCGCCGTGCCGGTTGGCGCCCCCCCCCCCCCCCCCCGCCGATTCTCCAGCCCGCAATAGGCCGGTCCCGCCGGCATGAATCAAACCACCTACCTTACTTGCGGAACTGGCGGCGTGGGCGGGCTCTGGGGTCCTGGGGGGGGGGGCAATCTGGCCCCAGGGGGTGCCCCCACGATGGCCTGGTCTGCGATCGGGGCCCACCGATCCGCAGGCGGGCCTGTGCTGTGGGGGCACTCTTTTCCCTCCGCCTCGGCCACAGTCTTTACCATGGCCGACGCGGAAGAGACCCCCCCCCCCCATGTGCGGGGATGATGTCATCAGCCGCTGACGCTCCCACGCATGCGCGGACTTCCGCTGCCCGGCGAAATCCTTTTGGCCCTGGCTGGTGTGGGGCTAGCCCCTCAAGGTGAGGGCTTGGCCCCTAAAGGTGCGGAGAAATCCGCACCTTTGGGGCGGCCCGACGCCGGAGTGGTTCACGCCACTGCATCCCGCCAGGATCCCCCGCCCCGCCGGGTAGGGGAGAATCCCGGCCCTGATCCCTCACCCCCACTATTTAGTTTAAAGCCCTCTATACTATCTAATTTAAACAATTCACCAAAATGCTGGTCCCAGCACGATTTAGGGTTAGAACTTCCCAATGTACAGCTCCCACTTTCCCCAGTGCTGGAACCAGAGTCCCATGAATTGAACCCATTTCTCCCACACCAAATTTTGAGCCAGGCATTCAACTCTCTAATATTACAACATCGACTACGCTTCAAATGCATTTGATTGCTTGTAAAGCACTTTGAGACATTTGGTGATGTGAAAAATGCTATATAAATGCAAGTCTTTTTTCATTTCATTCTTCCATTCAAAAAATGGAGATGCAAAAATTAATTAATTTGAACAGTGAAAGCCAATAGTTGTAGATTTTGCCCCTCCAAACTTGAGTTAATGGCTGGA
Source organism: Scyliorhinus torazame (assembly GCF_047496885.1). Lineage (NCBI taxonomy): Eukaryota > Metazoa > Chordata > Chondrichthyes > Carcharhiniformes > Scyliorhinidae > Scyliorhinus > Scyliorhinus torazame. Next base: position 300,326,294 of record NC_092711.1, on the reverse strand, counting down.
AACACTGTGAAGGATTGGTGGTTATAGGTCTCTCACTCATTATATAAGTAGGGGAATATTTTAAAGTGGTGGAACACTGATTCAACAGAATCATGCTGTTTGGCCCCAATCGGGAAACTTGAAAATGATGTGTTGTGTGAAGAATGATGGATCTAGGAGGTATGTGCCTTTCCACTTACCTGTTGGATCCAGTGTAACTACACTGCCAAACCCTACAATCAGACACGCCTGCCCCCATTGACCCTTCTGATCTCCCCACAAGATCTTCCCTCCCCTGGAGCTTCTGCCCTCCTCCGCCCTCCATCATCCAATGCCACCCCCCTATTTCCAGGGGCCTTCGACACCCATCCCACAAACTCTCGAGAGCCTCCAACCTCCCCACCTCAACCTTTCTTACATTTTTGTCAGTCCTTCTGCAAGAATTTATTTAACTTAAAAGGAACTCATTTTAAAAGGTCACGTGAACGTATTGCAAAAGCTGTGTGTAAATTGACAATCGTCAAAATTGACCAACTTTTGTATCCCAGGATTGTTAACTTAACCTCTTAAACAAGTTTGGATCTGAAGCAAAATTATTCAAACAGAGACATGGATACGATTTCATGAATATGTAAACTGAGAATTAGCTGGTACAATCAGATCACAAAATGGCATGGTTTTGTCCATATTTAATTGACTTCCTTGACCATTGAACCCATGTAGCCAATACAGAGAAGCAGCCTTGTTTCCAAGATAGGACCCTCATAACACTTGGAAATGTTAATCTCAAAATTGTTATAGAATGTAAAACTCCTACCTGATTCTGTTAAGCCTAGGATTTTCCTTCTCCATTGTCATAACCCTCACGACGGCCACGGGGAAACTATCATTGATGTCCCCATGGGACCTGTAAAGTACGAGTCCCCCAGATAGGGGGCTCGTTATATACTAATATAAAAGTGGCCCAAAGTAGGGCAAGTCAGTCTTAGTCCTCCCAGAAAGGATTGTATTGGGAGTGATATTTGGGCAGAACTTTGTAAATAGTTAATAAATCAATGTTCTTTTTCACTTGCGTCCTGAAGTTACTGTCATGATATGCAAACATGCAGCTAATGAACACATAGAATAGGACACGACCAATGAGCAGCCAGGACACTCAGGGGTGGTATCTCACTATAAAAGGGATGAGGCACTCACACCCTGCCTCTTTCCACAGACCAACATCTACAGAGTGAGACAGGGTGTATCCTCAGCATCACACCCCAGCACTTGGCTTAGAGCAAGGCTGGTTCAGTTAGACTGAGTTACTACATTTAGATTAGCAGAGAGTCCAACTCATTGAGAGCTGTACTAATAGTTCAATAAAACACATTGAACTCACTTCAAAGTCTGGAACATCTTTTACTCAAAATTGCATCAAGTGGCAGCTTGTGTTATTCCAAATTACGTAACACAACATGATACCAGGAGTCTGTTCAATCTAGTTAGTTCAACTCTGCAAGGTCCGTGACAACCAGCGAATGTATACCGGCACAATGGAAAAGATTCAGGCTCCTCACCAGCTCAGGACCTCCGGCAATCTCAGTGCCAACTGGCGGACATTCAAGCAGAAATTTCAGCTTTACGTCGAAGCATCAGACCTCAATGGTGCGTCTGATGCACGGACGATAGCTCTTTTCCCCACCACAGCGGGTGATCACGCCTTGGAAATATTCAACTCCTTTCACTTCGCCGAAGACCAGGACAAGACAAAGTTTCAGACCATCCTGGACAAGTTTGACAGCCACTTGAGGTGGACACCAACAAAATCTTCGAGCTCTACATATTCAAGCAGCGATTGCAAGGTAAAGATGAATCCTTCAACTCATATTTAACTAACCTTAGACTGCTAGCGCAATCCTGCAACTTTGGTGATATCACTGACTCCATGATCAGAGACCAAATCGTTTTTGGAGTTCACTCTGATCCTCTGAGAGAGCAGTTACTGAAGATCAAGCATATGACCCTGCCAGTTGCAATTGAAACTTGCACAGTGCATGAGCATGCTAAAAATCACCATTCCCAGTACAAAACGGCAGAAAATGACAAACTAGCCTCCCACGAGGCGGAGAGTGTGCAGGCCCTCTCCCAGATGCAGCGCCTCAACATTGACGAAAGCGGCCATTTCGCGCGCTCTTCCCGGGGCCTGACGCATGCGCGATGCGAGCGGGATAACGAAGCGGCTGAAACCCGCACTGCGCAGGTGCAGATGTCTGAGAACTGCACTGCGCATGTGCAACGACGCACGGAGCGTCAGGACGCCGACGTCATGACGTGTTCGAACTGTGGCACCGCCCATTTAAAGAAACACTGCCCTGTAAGAGGCAGTTACTGCTTAAACTGCGGGAAGCCAGGCCACTATGCAGCCCTGTGCAGATCTGCACCACCAGTCTGGAACCAGCGCTCCCAATTCCGACGACGGTGCATTTGGAGTGTGCAACAACACCTACAGAATTCTGATCCCGGCAGTGCAATGGATCCAGATGTTGAATGCCTGGACAATGCCTACCATGTGGGCATTATTACAAAGTGTGAATATACCACATCAGACACATCGCAAGTCCAATCGATCCTAGCTGTGGATTCCGAGGACGAATGGCGAGCAGTGATGAAGGTCAACCACTGCCCTATCCAGTTCAAGCTGGACACAGGTGCCTCTGTCAACTTCCTCTTCAGGCGCATTGTCCTTCCAGCTGCCTGCAAGCTGCTGGATTACAACGGGAATGCCATCACCGGACTGGGATCCTGCCATCTGCATGTATCCAGCCGACACACACAAGCACGGTTAACTTTGAAATTGTCAAGCCGGACAGGGCATCCCTACTAGGTGCGCACGCTTGCAAGCAGCTGAACCTCATTCAAAGGGTTTACACCATGACATCCTCCCATGTGGATCTTCAGGCCGGCATTGATGACATCCTCGCCCAGTATCCAGATGTGTTCGACGGGATGGGCACGCTGCCGTATCGATACAAGATTCTGCTACGGCCTGATGCCAAGCCAGTGGTCCACGCACCACGACGAGTCCCTGCTCCACTGAGAGAGCACCTGAAGGCACAGCTCAAGGATCTTCAGCAAAAAGGCATCATATCCAAGGTCACCGAACCGACTGACTGGGTCAGCTCGATGGTGTGCTTAAAGAAGCCTTCGGGGGACCTGCGCATCTGCATTGATCCCAAGGATCTCAATAAGAATATCATGCGGGAAGACTACCCGATCCCAAAGCAGGAGGAACTCACGAGTGAGATGGCACACACGCGCTTCTTCACCAAATTGGATGCATCACAGGGATTTTGGCAAATCCAGCTGGAAGAGTCCAGCAGAAGGCTCTGCATCTTCAACACGCCTTTTGGCAGATACTGCTGCAATTGCATGCCATTTGGCATCATCTCGGCATCGGAGGTATTCCATCGCATCATGGAGCAGATGATGGAAGGCATTGAAGAGGTTCGTGTGTACGTGGACGACATCATCATATGGTCCACGGCCCCTGAAGAACATGTGTCCCGTCTCCAGAAGGTATTCCGCCGTGTACATGCCAACGGCCTAAAGTTAAACAGGTCCAAATGTTGTTTTGGCACATCGAGGCTCAAGTTCCTAGGCGGCCAGATCTCACAGCATGGTGTGCGCCCGGACACAGACAAAATCAAGGCCATCGAGGCGATGAAGGTCCCTGAGGACAAAAAGGCGGTGCTGCGCTTCTTGGGTATGGTCAATTTACTGGGCAAGTTCATTCCAAACATGGCCACACACACCACGACCCTACGCAACCTGGTGAAAATGTCAACTGCCTTTGAGTGGAAGGCTGGAGCTGAAAGTTAAGCTCACCACTGCACCAGTCCTGGCATTCTTCGACCTGGACCGGGAGACAAAGATATCCACAGATGCGAGTCAGGATGGCATCAGTGCGGTGTTGCTTTAACGAGATGACACATCATCCTGGCACCAGTAGCCTACGCATCAAGGGCGATGACGCCCACTGAAACCAGATATGCACAGATTGAGAAGGAGTGCTTGGGTCTTCTCACTGGCATCCTCAAATTTCATGATTATGTCTACAGCCTGCCGACATTCACTGTTGAGACGAATCATAGGCCTCTGGTCCACATCATCCACAAGGACCTGAACGGCATGACGCCTCAGTTGCAGAGAATCCTGCTTAAACTTAGGAGGTATGACTTCAACTTGGTGTATACACGGCGACTTCCGGGTGCGGCGATGACCAGCTGAGTCGCACGTTTCGGCAGCTCCCGGTGGAACGGACTTTTGGGCTCTTAGTAGGAGCCCCATCGGCAATTTAACGGCAAATAACACTGTGCGGTAATCCAGAAGGGAATCCCCCCTGGACACGGATGGAAAAAAGAGAGGAAAGTAGCCGGATTGCGGTGGATCCTCTAGAGCAGCGGCCAGGAAGGCAGGCACAAAGCAAGATGGCGTCGGAAGGAGGCAGTTTAATATGGGGGCCTGACCAACAAGAGTTGCTGCGGCGTTGCGTAGATGAACTCAAAAAGGAGATGAAGAAGGAGCTGTTGGCCCCGACATTACAAGCGATTGAGGGGCTAAAGGAGGAGCAAAAGACCCAGGAACAGGAGCTTCGGGTCGTGAAGGCAAAGGCTGCTGAGAATGAGGACGACATACAGGGACTGGTGGTGAAAACGGAGATCCACGAGGCACAACACAAAAGATGTGTGGAAAGGCTGGAGGTGCTGGAGAATAATGCGAGGAGGAAGAACCTAAGGATTCTTGGTCTTCCCGAAGGTGCAGAAGGGGCGGACGTCGGGCATATGTGAGCACGATGCTGCACTCGTTAATGGGATCGGAGGCCCCGACGGGTCCGCTGGAGGTGGAGGGAGCCTATCGAGTTATGGCGCGAAGACCGAGGGCTGGAGAAATTCCTCGAGCAATAGTGGTGAGATTTCTCCGATATAAGGACAGAGAGATGGTCCTCAGATGGGCCAAGAAAACTCGGAGCAGTAGGTGGGAGAATGCGGTGATCCGCGTATATCAAGATTGGAGTGCGGAGGTGGCGAGAAGGAGGGCAAGCTTTAATCGGGCCAAGGCGGTGTTGCATAAAAGGAAGGTCAAATTCGGAATGCTGCAACCGGCAAGACTGTGGGTCACACATCTAGGGAAACACCACTACTTCGAAACGGCAGACGAGGCGTGGACATTTATTGTCGAGGAGAAGCTGGAGTGAGCGGGCCAGAAAAAGAACGTTTGGGACAAAAGTGGGGGGGTGAATTTGTGAGATGAAGGGGGGAAAAGGGGGAAGAGAGGACTTCCCAAGTTGTTAAACCTGCGACCCTGTAACTTCTCTCTCTTCCCCATGTCGTGGGGGAGGGGGTGAGGGAGGATGAGGAGCTGAGGGCGCCGGCCATTGGGGGCGTGGCCAAAAGGGAAGCGCGGGCTTTGTTCCCGCGCTATGGTAATCACGGCGGGAACAGGGAAGCAGGAAGGAGGGGGCCTCGCACAGTGTGAGCCGAGGTCAGGGGGGGAAGCCGAGGTCGGCCAGAGGGCATGGGTACTCGCACACCTAAAGAAACTTAATGCAGATGTGGTTATGCTTCAGGAGACGCATCTGAAGCTGATAGACCAGGTTAGACTTCGCAAAGGATGGGTGGGGCAGGTGTTTCATTCGGGGCTAGATGCAAAAAACAGGGGGGTGGCCATACTAGTGGGGAAGCGGGTAATGTTTGAGGCAAAGACTATAGTGGCGGATAGTGGGGGCAGATACATGATGGTGAGTGGCAAACTGCAAGGGGAGGCGGCAGTATCAGTGAACGTGTATGCCCCGAACTGGGATGATGCCAATTTTATGAGGCGTATGTTAGGACGAATCCCGGACCTAGAAGTGGGGAAGTTGGTAATGGGTGGAGACTTTAATACGGTGCTGGACCCAGGGCTGGACAGATCGAGGTCCAGGACCGGAAGGAGGCCGGCTGCAGCTAGGGTGCTTAAGGATTTTATGGAGCAGATGGGAGGAGTAGATCCCTGGAGATTTAGTAGACCGAGGAGTAAGGCGTTTTCGTTTTTCTCCTATGTACACAAAGTATTTTCACGAATAGATTTTTTTGTTTTGGGAAGGGCGTTGATCCCAAAGGTGACGGGGACGGAGTACACGACTATAGCCATCTCGGATCATGCTCCACACTGGGTGGACCTGGAGATAGGGGAAGAAAAACAACAGCTTCCACCCTGGAGAATGGACATGGGATTACTGGCAGATGAGGGGGTGTGTTTAAGGGTGAGGGGGTGTATTGAAAGGTACTTGGAACTTAATGATAATGGGGAGGTACAGGTGGGAGTGGTCTGGGAGGCACTGAAGGCAGTGGTTAGAGGGGAGCTGATATCTATTAGGGCACATAAAGGAAAGTCGGAGGGTAGGGAAAGGGAGCGGTTGTTGAAAGAACTTCTGAGGGTGGACAGACAATACGCGGAGGCACCGGAGGGACTGTACAGGGAAAGGCAAAGGCTACATGTAGAATTTGACTTGTTGACTACAGGTAATGCAGAGGCACAATGGAGGAAGGCACAGGGTGTACAGTACGAATATGGGGAGAAGGCGAGTAGGTTGTTGGCCCACCAACTGAGGAAAAGGGGAGCAGCGGGGGAGATAGGGGGGGTGAGAGATGAGGAGGGAGAGATGGAGCGGGGAGCGGAGAGAGTGAATGGAGTGTTCAAGGCATTTTATGAAAGATTATAAGAAGCGCAGCCCCCGGACGGGAAGGAGAGAATGATGTGCTTTCTGGATCAGCTGGAATTTCCTAAGGTGGAGGAGCAGGAGAGAGTGGGGCTGGGAGCACAGATTGAGACGGAGGAAGTAGTGAAAGGGATTGGGAGCATGCAGGCGGGGAAGGCCCCGGGACCAGACGGATTCCCAGTTGAATTCTATAAGAAATATTTGGACTTGCTGGCCCCGCTACTGATGAGAACCTTTAATGAGGCGAGGGAAAGGGGGCAGCTGCCCCCGACTATGTCAGAGGCAACGATATCACTCCTCCTAAAGAAGGAAAAAGACCCGCTGCAATGCGGGTCATACAGGTCCATTTCCCTCCTGAATGTGGATGCTAAGATTCTGGCCAAGGTAATGGCAATGAGGATAGAGGATTGTGTCCCGGGGGTGGTCCATGAGGACCAAACTGGGTTTGTGAAGGGGAGACAGCTAAATACAAATATACGGAGGCTGTTAGGGGTAATGATGATGCCCCCACCAGAGGGGGAAGCGGAGATAGTGGTGGCGATGGATGCCGAGAAAGCATTTGATAGAGTGGAGTGGGATTATTTGTGGGAGGTGTTGAGGAGATTTGGCTTTGGGGACGGGTATATCAGGTGGGTACAGTTGCTGTATAGGGCCCCGATGGCGAGCGTGGTCACGAATGGACGGGGGTCTGACTATTTTCGGCTCCATAGAGGGACGAGGCAGGGATGTCCTCTGTCCCCGTTATTGTTTGCATTGGCGATTGAACCCTTGGCCATAGCACTGAGGGATTCCAGGAAGTGGAGGGGAGTACTTAGGGGGGGAGAAGAACATCGGGTATCTCTGTATGCGGATGATTTGTTGCTATATGTGGCGGACCCAGCGGAGGGGATGCCAGAGATAATGCGGATACTTGGGGATTTTTCAGGGTATAAACTGAACATGGGGAAAAGTGAGTTATTTGTGGTGCATCCGGGGGAGCAGAGCAGAGAGATAGAGGATTTACTGTTGAGGAAGGTAACAAGGGACTTCCGGTACCTGGGGATCCAGATAGCCAAGAATTGGGGTACATTACATAGGCTTAATTTAACACGGTTGGTGGAACAGATGGAGGAGGATTTCAAGAGATGGGACATGGTGTCCCTGTCATTGGCAGGTAGGATGCAGGCGGTTAAAATGGTGGTCCTCCCGAGATTCCTTTTTGTGTTCCAGTGCCTCCCGGTGGTGATCACGAAGGCTTTTTTCAAAAGAATTGAGTAGAGCATTATGAGTTTTGTGTGGGCTGGGAAGACCCCGAGAGTGAGGCGGGGATTCTTGCAGCGTAGTAGGGACAGGGGGGGGATGGCACTACCGAGCCTAAGTGAGTACTACTGGGCCGCCAATGTTTCAATGGTGTGTAAGTGGATGGGAGAAGGGGAGGGAGCGGCGTGGAAGAGATTGGAGAGGGCGTCCTGCAGGGGGACTAGCCTGCAAGCAATGGTGACGGCGCCGTTGCCGTTCTCACCAAAGAAATACACCACAAGCCCGGTGGTGGTGGCTACATTGAAAATTTGGGGGCAGTGGAGACGGCATAGGGGAGGGACGGGAGCTTCGATGCGGTCCCCGATAAGAAACAATCATAGGTTCGTTCAGGGGAGAATGGATGGGGGATTTGGAGCATGGCAAAGAGCTGGGGTAGTACAACTAAGAGATCTATTTGTAGATGGGACTTTTGCGAGTCTGGGAGCGCTGACGGAGAAATATGGGTTGCCCCAAGGGAATGCATTTCGGTATATGCAATTGAGAGCTTTTGCGAGGTAACAGGTGAGGGAATTCCCGCAGCTCCCGACGCAGTAGTGCAGGATAGAGTGATCTCAGAGACATGGGTGGGGGACGGTAAGGTGGCGGACATATACAGGGAGATGAGGGACGAGGGGGAGATCATGGTAGATGAGCTGAAAGGGAAATGGGAAGAAGAACTGGGGGAGGAGATTGAGGAGGGGCTGTGGGCTGATGCCCTACGTAGGGTAAACTCATCGTCCTCGTGTGCCAGGCTAAGCCTGATACAATTTAAGGTGCTACACAGGGCGCATATGACTGGAGCACGGCTTAGTAAAGTTTTTGGGGTAGAGGATAGGTGTGCGAGATGCTCGAGAGGCCCAGCGAATCACACCCACATGTTCTGGTCATGCCCGGCACTACAGGGGTTCTGGATGGGGGTGGCAAAGGTGCTTTCGAAGGTGGTGGGGGTCCGGGTCGAACCAAGCTGGGGGTTGGCTATATTTGGGGTTGCAGAAGAGCCGGGAGTGCAGGAGGCGAGAGAGGCTGACGTGTTGGCCTTTGCGTCCCTTGTAGCCCGGCGCAGGATATTGTTAATGTGGAAGGAAGCCAAACCCCCGGGTGTGGAGACCTGGATAAACGATATGGCAGGGTTTATAAAGTTAGAACGGATTAAGTTTGTGTTAAGGGGTTCGGCTCAGGGGTTCACCAGGCGGTGGCAACCGTTCGTCGACTACCTCACAGAAAGATAGAGGGAATGGAAAAGAAGTAGAAACAGCAGCAACCCAGGGGGGAGGGGGGGGGGCGGGGGGGAGGAATCGGACGGACTCTCAGGGATGTTATTGTATATGTATAGGTATTTGGTATATGTAATTGTATATTGGATTGTATTTTTGGAGAGTATTTATTTTGGACAAGGCAGTTGCCATTTAGTTTTGTTTTTTGTTTTTGTTTATATATTACTTATCTATTTGTTTAAAACTGGCCACGGTTATTTATATTGCTTTATTGTTGTGTAAAAGAAACACTACGTATTGTTATGTTTGGCCAAAAAACTTGAATAAAATATATTTTTTTAAAAAAACTTGGTGTATACACCTGGCAAGGAGCTCATCATCGCTGATGCATTGTCCCGCTCCGTCACCTCGCCCAGTGAGCCGCTGGAGATCATCCAGCACATCGAATCGCAGGTGCAGCTGGGTGCTAGCACTCTCCCAGCAACAGATGAGAAGGTAGTTCTCATCTGTGATGAGACAGCCAAGGACCCCCTCTTGCAGCACGTCATCCACAACCTCACCAATGGCTGGCAGAAAGGGCAGTGCCCACAATTTTACAATGTGAAGGACGACCTGACGATGCTTGATGGTATCCTCCTCAAGCTGGATAGGATTGTCATTCCGCTCAGTCTCCAGAGCTTGGTGCTGCGCCAGATTCATGAGGGACACCTGGGCATCGAGAAGTGCAGATGCAGAGCCCAGCAAGCTCTCTACTGGCCCGGCATCAGCCAGGATATCACGAACATGGTCCTGAACTGTGGTACCTGTCAGCGGTTCCCAGCCAGCGCAGAGCAAGGAGACGCTCCAACAGCATGACATAGTGACCTCTCCGTGGTCCAAGGTTGGCATCGACCTCTTTCATGCGAATGGTCGCAACTACGTATTGATCATCAACTATTTCTCGAATTACCCTGAGGTGCTGAAACTCCCGGACCTCACCTCGCCGACCGTCATCAAAGCCTGTAAGGAGGCGTTCTCAAGGCATGGCATCCCAATCACCGTCATGAGCGACAATGGGCCGTGCTTTAACAGTCTAGAATGGTCCACGTTTGCCAGGTCATACAATTTTCAGCATGTCACCTCCAGTCCACATTATCCGCAGTCCAATGGAAAAGTCGAGAAAGGGGTGCACATTGTGAAACAGCTCATCTGCAAGGCCGCGGACTCTGCTTCCGACATACTCCTTGCACTGCTCGCATACAGGGCGACTCCATTGTCAACTGGCATGTCGCCGGCTCAACTCCTGATGAACAGGGACCTGCGGACGACGCTTCCAGCCATACCTGCCCAACCTGGATCACCTCCCGGTGCTGCAGAAGATGCAGCAGCTCAGAGACTGTCTTATGTTGTACGTATGGCTGATGGCTCCTTCGTGCGAAGGAATCGACGGGCACTGCGTAAAGCTGCCTGCCCGCAACCACTTTCTCCTCCCTTTTCATCTGTTGAATTGCCACCTCCTGATACCTCGCACCACGAGGCCACCAGTCAGGCTTCCATCCCGCCTGCCAAGGCCCCGTCGTCCCCTCCACCTCCATTTCAGCGGTCAACCAGGATCAGACGCAAGCCTCAGAGACTGGACTTGTGAACATTTGTTTTGTTTGCCCTGTTCTGTTGTCCTCCGTCGGTCACGTTAGACAGACTCATTCACATGTAAATACATTCACATATGCCAACAAGACATAAAAAAGGGGGAGATGTCATGATATGCAAACATGCAGCTAATGAACACATAGTATAGGACACGACCAATGTGCAGTCAGGACACTCAGGGGTGGTTTCTCACTATAAAAGGGATGAGGCACTCACACCCCATCTCTTTCCACAGACCAACATCTACAGAGTGAGACAGGGTGTATCCTCAGCATCACACCCCAGCACGTGGCTTAGAGCAAGGCTGGTTCAGTTAGACTGAGTTACTAAATTTAGATTAGCAGAGAGTCATTGAGAACTGTGCTAATAGTTCAATAAAACACACTGAACTCACTTCAAAGTCTGGAGCATCTTTTACTCAAAACTGCATCAAGTGGCAGCTTGTGTTATTCCAAATTACATAACACAAGTTACTAAACCCATCAAAACACCTTTGTACATTAATGGATTATTCACAAACCAAGGACGTGGAATTGGCACAGGCCATTACAATCCAATCATTGTGACGGGTGTGATTTTTATATAAGAAGCATGCATACCGGGACAGACGGAGTGACTTGCAAGGATAACCAAGGAAGGTGTGATCATCGACACAGATGGGACAGGCTTCCCTAAGCGATCGTCAGGGTGAATATGGTTTGAAATTATGGAGTGTTAGAGGGAATAGTATATGTGGGTACAAATTTAAATGCAGGGAGCAGTGGCTATCTTTATGTTATCTATGAACTCATAAACAGTTAAAAGAATATTGAGCTGTCCTGAGCTGTAAGCCTTGACTATTTTAACCTACCTGGACAGGTCTAGGTTCAACTCTGGAATTAGAGTACAAGAGGGAAGTGCAGGTTCACCTACTTACAGGTTTAGTGGCACCTAAACAACGATCCGATAAAAGAAAAATGGAAGAGAGGATAGAACAGTTTTTGGGAAGACATTAACTTTGAAAAAGAGATGCATACGGGTCACCCCTGCTGAGTCCGACTCTAAAAGAATTTCAGGAATGTAAAGTTCATGGAAAAGTGAAAATCAAAATGGGCATGCCCTGTGTGGTTAAGATCATGTGGTTACGATCATAAAACCAGACGAAATAGGAACAAGAATGGGCCATTTGGCCGTTCGAGCCTGCTCTGCCATTCAAACATGGCTGATCCGACACCTCTCACATTCGCTTTCCTCTCCTTTCCCTACAACGCTTGATTCCCTTACTGATCAAGAATCCATTTCAACCTTAAATATACACAAGGACTCTGCCCCCACAGCTCTCACAGTTCCAAAGACTCACAAGCCACAGAAGAAATTCTTCCTCATCTCACTCTTATCATCTCTCCATCTGAGGCTATGCCCTCTCGTCCTAGATTCTCCCATGAGGGGACGTATTCTCTCAGCATCCACCCTGCCAAGCCCCCCCAAAAATCCTACATGTTTCAATGAGATCACTTCTCATTCTATTAAATTCCAATGAGTAGAGTCCGAATCTGTTTAACCCTTGCTCACAAGACAATCCCTCCATACCTGGAATAATCCTACTGAACCTTCTCTAAACTGCCTCCAATGAAATAATAGCTTTCCCGAAATAAGAGGACCGAAGCTGCTCACAGCACTCCATATGCAGTCCCCCCTGTACAGCCGCAGCAAAACCTCCCTATTCCTATACTCCAACCCTCCTGAAATAAGGGCCAACATTCCACCAGCCCTCCCGATTACCCGCTGCACTCCAGCATATAGGCAATAAACACAACAGATAATGCAAGTACATCAATGTATTGAAGAAAGGTTGCAGAAGGTGGAGGCTGCAGGAAAATAATTCAGTAATAGTAAGATTTATGAAAGAAGTGTCAGCGACAAGACAGGAGAGAGAAGAATAAAGGAAAAAGATGGAGACAATGTACTGCTACCTACAAGTGCAGACAGTTGATTTGCAACAGCAGTGCAGGGAATTGCAGGAAGAATGTGCATCACAAGGAATCTAAAAGTTTGCTGATCATTTGTTACGATAAGAAGAAATCAAACAGCTCCAGCACAAGCTACAAAGGCAGAGAGGTATAGAGTGTGCTAAAGCAGGGGAACTACACAAATTGTGGAGAAGACAGGAAAGGAAATTGCGGAGGGTAAAGAGAAAGGTTATGGTAGCATAGAGTAAGGGCAGCACAGTGGTGAGCACTGCTGCCTACGGTGCTGAGGACCCAGGGCCGGGATCGGCCCTGGGTCACTGTCCATGTGGAGTTTTCACATTCTCCCCGTATCTGCGTGGGTTAGACATAGACATAGAATTTACAGTGCAGAAGGAGGCCATTCGGCCCATCGAGTCTGCACCGGCTCTTGGAAAGAGCACCCTACCGAAGGTCCAAACCTCCACCCTATCCCCATAACCCAGTAACCCCACCTAATCCCCATAACCCAGTAACCCCACCCTACGGGCAATTTTGGACACTATGGGCAATTTAGCATGGCCAATCCACCTAACCCGCACATCTTTGGACTGTGGGAGGAAACCGGAGAACCCGGAGGAAACCCACGCACACACGGGGAGAACGTGCAAACTCCGCACAGACAGTGACCCAAGCCGGAATCGAACCTGGGACCCTGGAGCTGTGAAGCAATTGTGCTAACCACCATGCTACCGTGCTGCCCCCACAACCCAAATGTGTGAAGGTTAGATGGATTGGGCACGCTACATTTTCCACCTTAATTGGAAAAAAATAATTGGGTACTCTAAATTTATTTTTTTAAATGGTAGCATAGAGTGAGGCATGTGTTCAGTACAGTCAAAAAAAATGTCACCAGAGGTTGGGGGAAACCCAATAGTGTTGAATTATGATTAAGCTTATAGTCTCACAATTATGGGAGGCAGCAAAGGATGTAGGAACCTTGGAATGGGCAGGAGGTCGAGAAGGGCATATTTTGTATTTAGAAACAATAGCTATGATGCTGGGTTTCGTCAAAGCTGAGAAAAAATGATATTTACTTTTTAGTCTGGATAGGCCAGTTCTCTGGCTACACCAAGTTACCAAATATGCCCAACCCATGGTAACCTGCGACAATACTAATCAAAACGTCAGAGAAATTTGAGGGTACAGACGGGGTGACCTATTTAAGATAATGGTACAAACTATGCAAAGGGAGGAGGAATACCCAGAAGCATTTACCACTAGACTGTGGCCTGTTTATAAAGATGGTTTCCGCCAATGGTTAGTAGCTCTTATAGCTCGCACAGAACCTATTACTAATACAATCATGTCAGGGTTTGATTTGGGAGACATAGGCATAGCAGAAGAGTCTGAGGAACACACGGATTTCCCGTCACCGCTGTCTCCAACACCCTCCACCACCCCAGAGGCACTCACCTCGGTTGGGCACTTTAGTGAAGAGACTCCTGGGACACCATCTGTTGCGCACCACACAGCTGATCTGGTACAGCAGCTGGAAGTAGGAACTCCCGAGGGGGCGGACGGTTGGAGGGCAGGCTGGCCCCAGGGACTAGCTGCCATCCAGACAGGCTTTGGGCTTCTGGAACGGGCAGTCTCATCTATTGTGGAGATGCAGTTGCAGAGTCAGGGACTACATGACGGGTTATTGGCGCGCATCTAGCACCTGCAGTTGGAGAAGTCCGCCTGTGTGCAGGCCACCATCCCACGGGAGGCAACCATGGCGGAGGCATTGGGGGCGCTGGTTTTGGTTACGGGTCAGCATGTCCAAGGCCTGGGGCATTTTGTGCGGGTGCTGGCTGAGGCCCAGGACAGGGTTGCCATGTGCCAGAGCATCCTGGAAATCGCAGCAGTGCTCCTGAGTACCAGTCACAGCAGGCCATGGCTGGGAACATCGTCAGCATTGCCCAGATGCTGGCCGACGTGGCGCAGTCACAGAGGGTGGTGGCCCAGTCCCAGATGGCGCAGTCACTGGCTGGTGTGATACAAATCCAGAAGGTTGTGGCACAGTCAATGGGTGATGTGGTGCAGTCACAGACGGAGATTGTCCACTCCCTGTACTCTATGGCCACGAGCATGCAGACCCTGTTTGAGACCAAAGCGGGCCTCCAGGATAGCCCATAACAGGAGGTTACCTCCTCGTTGGTCTGAAGCCTCCGGAGAGGCTTCATCAGTCACGAGCGCCATGGATAACTCCTATCGCCCAGGAGGCAACCTCCTTGCTGGGGGGAGAGGGGGAGTCTTGAACATGTCAGGAATCATTGAGTGTGTCAGGACGAAGGCGTTGTGCACACTGCCCGGGTATGGGGCACAGATATGTATGATACGCAGCTGATGGTCACATATAGGCTGCACGTTCATCGAGTGGAACCCCTTTCGGTTTGTGCAGAGCGGCCTGTCATCTGCAGGTGCTTGTAGGGGGACATGCATCCAATCGATCATCCCTGGACCCCGTTGCCTGTGCATCCTGGTGGGCTCAGTCCACATTGAAATGGATGTATTGAGTCACTGGGCATATAGGGCCTCCGTGACGGCGCAGATGCACTGTGCACCGAGGTCTGTGAGAGTCCAGACAGGTCCCCACTTGGCGCCTGGAAAGGCCCCATGGCGTAAACGTTCAGGGTGACCGTCAGCTTGGTGGCCACCGGGAGCGGGTGTCCTCCCCCATACCCCCGTGGTGCTAGGTGTGCCATAATCTGGCAAATATGTCTCACTTCTCCCTGCTCAGCTGGAGTCTTTGACGGCATGCCATGACAAGCAGGTCCTTGAATCATAGGCGCTGCCGGTACACATGAGTCCTCATGCGGCAGCTCCTTGGCACCTCCTTCTCCTCGGCCTGTTGGGCGTCTGGCTCTCCATCTTGGGCGGCTGTCTCCTGTTCCTCCGTAGCAGAGAGAGACATAGGTAAGGCAAAAAAGGAAAGTTGTACAAGAGTTTCCAATACCGGATGATGTTTTGGTTTCAAAATCCTTTGAGGAACTGACAGGATGTTGCTGAGAACTTAAAGAATATTATGCAGGTAGAGATTGATTTTTAGAATCATTACGCAGAAGCTAGCCAATTGGGAGTGGACGGAGGAATAAGACCAGAAGACATAGGAGCAGAATTAGGGCACTCGGCCCATCGAGTCTGCTCCGCCATTCAATCATGGCTGATATTTTTCTCATCCCCATTCTCCTGCCTTCTCCCCATAACCCCTGATCCCCTTATTGATCAAGAACCTATCTGTCTTAAAGACACTCAGTGATTTGGCCTCTGCAGCCTTCTGCGGCAAAGAGTGCCACAGATTCACCACCCTCTGGCTGAAGAAATTCCTTCTCATCTCTGTTTTAAAGGATAGTCCCTTTAATCTGAGATTGTGTCCTCTGCTTCTAGTTTTTCCTACAAGTGGAAACATCCTCTTCACGTCCACTCTTAACACCATGGGCTCTTAACTTATTTAACAGTCTGCTACACGGCACCTTGTCAAAGGCCTTCTGGAAATCTAAATAAATCACGTCCACTGGTTCTCTTTTGTCTAACTTCCTTGTTACT
This sequence comes from Scyliorhinus torazame, assembly GCF_047496885.1. Lineage (NCBI taxonomy): Eukaryota > Metazoa > Chordata > Chondrichthyes > Carcharhiniformes > Scyliorhinidae > Scyliorhinus > Scyliorhinus torazame. The sequence goes on along the minus strand of NC_092711.1, from coordinate 300,309,939 downwards.
TTCTCAAAGAATTCTAACAGATTTGTCAGACATGACCTCCCCTTGACATAGCCGTGCTGACTCAGTTTTATTTTATCAGGCACTTTCAAGTACTCCGCGATCTCATCTTTAATAATGGACTCTAAAATCTTACCAATGACTGAAGTCAGGCTAACCCAGCCTATAATTTCCCATCTTCTGCCTCCCTCCCTTCTGAAACAGCGGTTTAATGTGAGAAGGCTTTACACACTCTTAAGAAAAAGCAACACCTTTGCAAACAACTAAGATGAGCAGCAGGAGGTTTAGAGGGGATGTGAGGAAATACTTTTTCACCCAGAGTGTAGTGGGAGTCTGGAACTCACTGCCTGAAAGGGCAGAAACCCTCATAACATTTAAGAAATATTTAGTTGGGCACTTGCGATGCCAAGGCATACAAGGATATGGGCCAAGTACTGGAAAATGTGATTAGAATACTTAGGTGGTTGTTCTTCATCAGCCCAGATATGATGGGCTGAAGGGCCTTTTCTGAGCTGTGGACCTCTATGTCTCGAACTCCAGCTTCAGGAACAATAGACCCTCTGCAGAATTTCTGGTTAGAATGCACAGCCATTGAAGCTAGTTTAAGTGCAGTACTGATACAATCAGTAAATGAATAGCTTAAACCAACAACCTACATGACATTACAAAAGCTGAATAGCTTAAACCAACAACCTACATGACATTACAAAAGCAAAGGCGGTAAGAGGGCCAATCCATTGTTTACAAAGGAAATTAGAAATAGTATCCGATACAAGGAACAAACATACAGATTGGCCAAGAAAAATAGTAGGTCTGAGGATTGGGAGCAGTTTAAATTCAGCAAAGAAGGACAAAGGAATTGATTAAGAAGGAAAAAGTACAGTGCGACAGGAAGCTTGCAGGGAACATAAAGACTGACACAAAGAGTTTCTACAGATATGTGAAGAGAAAGAGATTGGTCAAGAGAAATGTTGGCCCACCACAGTCAGAAACAGGGGAATGCATAATAAAGGACAAAGAAATGGCTGAACAATTGAATAAATACTTTGGTTCTGTCTTCACAAATGAGGGCACAAATCAGATCCCAGAAATGTTGGAGAATGAAAGGTTTAGTGAGAAGGAAGAACTGAGGGAGATCAACATTAGTAGAGAAATGGTGCTGGGAAAACTGATGGGATTGAAGGCGGATAAATCCCCAGGACCTGAGAATCTGCATCCCAGAGTGCTTCAGGAGGTGGCTCTGGAAATAGTGGATGCATTGATGGTCATCTTCCGGGATTCTATAGACTCTAGAACTGTCCGTGCAGATTGGAGGGTAGCTTACGTCACTCCGATATTCAAAAAGGGAGGTAGAGAGAAAGCAGGGAATTATAGACCAGTAAGCCTAACATCGGTAGTGGGGAAAATGCTTGAATCCATTATCAAGGACTTTATAGCAGAACATTTAGAAAGCAGTGGCAGGATCAGTCAGAGTCAGCATGGATTTATGAAGGGAAAATCATGCTTGACAAATCTGTTGGAATTCTTTGAAGAGGTAGCCAGTACAGTCGACAAATGGGAGCCAGTTGATGTGGTATATTTGGACTTTCAGAAGGCGTTTGACAAAGTCCCACATAAGAGATTATTGTGCATAATTAAAGCACATAGGATTGGGGGAAATGTATTGAAGTGGATAGAAAACTGGTTGGAAGAGAGGAAACAAAGAGTCGGGATTAATGGGTCCTTTTCAAATTGGCAGGCAGTAACCAGTGGGGTACCACAGGGATCGGTGCTGGGACCCCAGCTATTCACAATATATATTAATGATTTGGATTAGGGAACAAAATGTAACATCTCAAAGTTTGCAGATGACACCAAATTAAGTGGGAGGGTGAATTGTGACGAGGATGCAGGGATCCTACAGCAACATCTGGACAGGTTGGGCGAGTGGGCAAACCAATGGCAGATGCAGTTTAATTTGGATAAGTGTGAGGTTATTCATTTTGGAAGCAAAAACAGGAAGGCAGATTATTACCTGAATGGTTGTAAATTGGGAGAGGGGAGTGTGCAGCGGGACCTGGGTGTCCTTGTGCACCATTTGCTGAAGGTAAGCATGCAGGTGCAGCAGGCGGTAAAGAAGGCTAATGGTATGTTGGCCTGCTAATGGTATGTTGGCCTTCATTGCAAGAGGTTTCGAGTATAGAAGCAGGGATCTGTTGCTGCAATTGTACAGTGCCTTGGTGAGGCCACACTTGGAGTATTGTGTGCAGTTTTGGTCTCCTTCTCTGAGGAAGGATGTTCTTGCTCTCGAGGGAGTGCAGCGAAGATTTACCAGGCTGATTCCAGGGATAGTGAGACTGACATATGAGGAGGGATTGACTAGGTTGGGATTGTTCTCGCTGGAGTTCAGAAGAATAAGGGGGGATCTCATAGAGACTTAAAAAATTCTAACAGGACTAGACAGGGTAGATGCAGGAAAGATGTTACCAATGATGGGTGTGTCCAGAACCTGGGGCGAAATTCTCCCGAAACGGCGCGATGTCCGCCGACTGGCGTCCAAAATGGCGCCAATCAGACGGGCATCGCGTCGCCCGAAAGGTCCGGAATGCTCCGCATCTTTGGGGGCCTAGCCGCAACATTGAGGGGCTAGGCCGACGCCGGAGGAATTTCCGCCCCGCCAGCTGGCGGAAACGGCCTTTGTTGCCCCGCCAGCTGGCGCGGAAATGACATCTCGGGATGGCGCATGCGCGGGAGCGTCAGCGGCCGCTGACAGTTTCTCACGCATGCGCAGTGGAGGGAGTCTCTTCCGCCTCCGCCATGGTGGAGACCGTGGCGGAGGCGGAAGGGAAAGAGTACCCCCACGGCACAGGCCCGCCCGCGGATCGGTGGGCACCGATCGCGGGCCAGGCCACCGTGGGGGCACCCCCCGGGGCCAGATTGCCCCGCGCCGCCCCCCAGGACCCCGGAGCCCGCCCACGCCGCCTTGTCCCACCGGTAAGTTAGGTGATTTAATTTACGCCGGCGGGACAGGCAATTTCTGGGCGGGACTTCGGCCCATCCGGGCCGGAGAATCCAGCGGGGGGGCCCGCCAACCGGCGCGGCCCGATTCCCGCCTAATATCCGGTGCCGGAGACTTCGGCAACCGGCGGGGGCGGGATTCACGGCAGCCCCCGGCGATTCTCCAACCCGGCGGGGGGTCGGAGAATGACGCCCCAGGGATCACAGCCTGAGAATTCAGGGTAAACCATTTCGGACAGAAATAAGAAGACATTTCTTTCCACAAAGCGTGGTCAGCCTGTGGAATACATTATCACAGGAATTAGTTGATGCTAAAACCTTGAATATATTCAAGAGGCGGCTGGATATAGCACTTGGGGAGAATGGGATCAAAGGCTATGGGGAGAAAGCAGGATTAGGCTATTGAGTTGGATGATCAGCCATGATCATAATGAATGACGGAGCAGACTCCAAGGGCCAAAAGGCCTCCTCCTGCTCCTATCTTCTATGTATCTATTAACTCAGGCAGAACAATATACTCATCATATGAGACATCTGTTAGTTACATATTGGAGAGGGAAGTACTTTGCTGTATTTATGGTAAACCTAAAAACACACATACTCTGATGATGGTGTCTAGCCCTACTATTGGTAGATGGGCCATGTTATTGTGGTCATATGATTTGAAGGTTGAATCATTGAACCACTGAACAGCAAACACGGTTGACTGCTGTTGTATATGTTGTAACCCATCCAGCTCAGTTCCCAACCACTTTATAATGTCTGTTCAATTAATTACTGTTTGTAAGTCACAGATGAAGTTTATAAGTAAAGATTTATAAAAGCAATTTGGGAAATGCAAGAATTTAGTTCAACAGGTGGGAAACCACTCTTAAGTGGTGCGATGCTGACGATGGTGTTGCAGGTGATCAAGGGCTTTGAAGGGAAATATGGGGCTGGATTCTCCGATTTCCAGACGAAGCGCTGACGCCAACGTCGGAACAGTGTCATTTTACGCCAGAAAAAAACAGGCAACAGCTGCACCGATTCCGGGACCGTTGGAGGACAAGCAGCCGCGCCGGGTAAAGCTCCCGGTTCCCACACCAAAAATGGCTGGAAAATGGACGGGTCTGTGGCCGTGCATGCGCACGATGGTGGCCGCGCATGCGAGTGACGCCGGCCGTGTGCGTGCCAGGCCTGCCAAATAATGACTCCCCCCAGTAACCCCCCTCACCACCACCGGGCCACCCCCCCACCAGTCCCCCAGCCCTCGCCAACCACCCCCCCTCCCCCCAGCGGCATGCCCCCCCCCCCGACTGGCAGCGCGGGGTCGACGACAGAAAATAGCATAAGTATTCTGCACCATCGGGAACTTGGCCCATCAGGGGAGGGACTTCCGATGATGCACCAACGTCTTTCCAAGGGGGGGCGGAGACTTGAAAACATGCGTCAAACCGGCGCCATCCCCTTTTTGGCAGTCGGAAGGAATTCTCTGCCCGATCGCCAATTACGATATCAGCGTCGGGCAACAGAGAATCCCGCCCATTCACAGTGAGCAGGGCATCCTTTTGTAGAGGAAGCCAGGAAAAGAGTGAATGCAGTGGGATGGTAACCTCATCAGAGAGAGGATGTGGAGGATTTTGGTTATAATGGTCTAGTTTGAGTAGCCAATAATCCAGATCCATATGGAAGAAAAACATCTTTGGGGCACACCCAAAAAGAGCTTTCAAAGGTATCTGTACACCAACTTTATAGAACCTCCCCTGACTTCCAGCAGAGGGAGGAAGTACTGTTTACTTCAAGTATGTAACTTCACCAAATGGGCTGAGGTGTTTCCATGTATAGGAGCTACCATCGTAAGTAAAGCAAAAGTCAAAGTAAAGGAGGGATAGCACAGTTAGCACTGCTGCCTCACCGCGCCAGGGACCCCGGTTCAATTCTGGCCTTGGGTGACTGTTTGCGTGGAGTTTGCACGTTCTCCCCGTGTCTGCGTGAGTTTCCTCCGGGTGCTCCGGTTTCCTCCCACAGTCCAAAAGATGTGCAAGTTAGGTGGATTGGCCATGCTAAGTTGCCCTTTAGTGTCTCGGGATGTGTAGGTTACGGTGATGAGATGAGAGGGGTGGGGGAGTGCGTCTAAGTGAGAGGGGCGGGGAGGGGGGGAGTGCTCCTTCAGAAGGTTGTTGCAGACTCGATGGGCCGAAGGCCTCCTTCTGCATTGTCGGGATTCTCCGATTCTCTAAATGGTCATTACCAAGAATAATGGAATCAGATCAGGGAAAACACTTTACTGGACAGATAACACAAGCGACTTTGAAACTGTTGTGATTGAAAGAAAATAAGCTATAATCTGCAGTACTCAGGAATTGTACAGCACAAAAACAGAATAGAATGGAAAGGACTGGAGGAACAAAAGAAGAAACAGGATGAATATGTGGGGAAGTGCCTCTCGTACAAGAGAGTATTCAGCTCATGAGTTGATGACAGGGAGACCTGTGATAAAGCCAATACACTTAGTACTATTCTGACTGAAATACTGGAGAAGGAAATAACTTAAGATTGTTTTCTGAAAGACCTGAAGGAATAATTGAGAGGAGCTCTGTAGGCAAATTGCAGGGAATACTGGCAGAAATAGTGAACAGATAAAATGAATTTAGAACTACACAAACCAAAAGTGATAGTAGTGATGACGGAATTATACTCGGGTAGGGGTGCTTGAACTACTGTATAAAGGGCCATAAAATATAGAGGAAAAAGCTAGACTAATGGTATATGCAGAATTACCCAAGAAGGTAAAGTGATTCCACATCAATCAATTAAACTGTACATTGATAAGAAACAGAGTGGAAGGGACAGTTATGAGTATTATAAAATGGTGGACCATGGAAGGTTAAGTATACCGATGGTGCCACAGCCACAAGGGAAACCAGTATTCGTCCCATCTCCTCAGAAAATGGCCAAAGGATGTTCCAACAGAAAGGGAAAGAGCCCAGAGGATAATCACCCTCGGAACATGAAATATAACCAGCTTGATGGGGTTTTTTGAAGAGGTGACAAAGAAAATTGATGAGGGAAGGGCTGTGGATGTACTTCATATGGACTTTAGTAAGGTGTTTGACAAGGTCCCACATGGCAGACTGGTACAAAAACTAAAATCACATGGGATGCGGGGTGGGCTGGAGAGATGGATACGGAACTGGCTTGGGTATAGAAGACAGAGAGTAGCAGTGGAAGAGTGTTTTTCAGAATGGAGATCTGTAGCAAGTGGCGTTCCGCAGGGTTCAGTGCTGGGACCTCTGTTTTTTGTAGTATGTATAAATGATCTGGAGGAAAATGTGAGTGCTGATTAGTAACTTTGCGGGTGACACGAAGATTGGCGGAGTTGATGACAGTGCCGAGAATTGTCAGAGGATACAACAGGATATAGATAGATTGGAGACTTGAGCACAGAAATGGCAGATGGAGTTTAATCCGGACAAATGCGAGGTGATGCATTTTGGAGGATCAAATCTAGGTATGAATTATACTGTAAATGGCAGAACCCTTAGGAACATTAACATATAGAGGGATCTGGGAATGCAGGTCCACAGTTCCCTAAAAGTGGCAACACAGGTGGGCAAGGTGATTAAGAAGACATATGGCATGCTTGCCTTCATCAGCCGGGGCATTGAGTACAGGAGTATGGAAATCATGTTGCAGCTAAATAAAACCTTGATTAGGCCGCATTTGGAGTATTGCGTGGAGTTCTGAACACATTATCAGAAGGATGTGGATGCTTTGGAGAGAGTGGAAAGAAGGTTCAGCAGAATGTTGCCTGGTCTCAAGGAAATGTTGCCTGGCCACGAGGAAAGGTTGAATAAACTAGGATTGTTTTTACTCGAAAGACGGAGGCTGAGGGGTGATGCACAATCAATACAGTAAGGGGGGGTATAGGACCGCCAAATTTAAAGGTCAGGCTTTGTCAGTGGCACTGGAAATCCAGCCCAAGAAGGGTGGCTGAGCAGAGGTGCGGCAGAACGTACAGGCGGAAATTGCGGAATTCCCTGCCTTAGACAGTGAGGTTCGCTAGGCAGAACCCCTTTATCTCCACTGCGTGTGACCTGGAGGCCAGGGAGATCCGTTGGTTTACGGGATGGGTGACAAGAGAACAGCGCCTTACCGTGTTGGGGTGGACAAAGCTTTCCATGCTCCCGGAGTCGATCAGGCACGACGTCACGTAGCCGTTGATGGTGATCGTTGTGGTGGCTTTCGCTAGCGTCCGGGGCCGACTCTGGTCCAGGGTAACGGAGGCCAGCTGCAGCAAGGGGGAGTTCTGGTCGGGCAGCGTGTAGTCGGCTGTGCTGGGGGCTTGAGGCCCCATCCAAGATGGCGTCAGCCACGTGTCGCACAAGGAGTCCGGGGATGCCGAAGATGGCGGCGGCGAGGGACAAAATGGCGGCGCCCACCCATCCAGCGTGGTGGCCGGGGGGCAAAATGGCCGCGGCCGTGGGTCGCACGTTGCCTGGGGATAGAAGGGCGGCAGTGGGCCTTGGACGGCCGGGACCTGAAAGAAAGGCTGCCGATAGTCGCTGGACACCGCTGCCACGGCGCGGGCCTGGCAGACCGCGACATAGTGGCCTTTCATGCCGCACCCTTTGCAGATGGCGGTGCGGGCAGCGCGCGCGGGGATGATTCGCCTGGCCGCAGAAGAAGCAGCGTTGGCCGGCGGTGATAGCGGGCAGTCTTGCCGCCCTGGCCTGCGGGGTCAGTGTGAAAGTCTGGGCGGCTGCCGCGACGGGGTGCCACGCAGCCCAGGGGGGCGCCGTGCGTCCGGAAGCAAAAGCCAGTGCGTTTTTGTACGCAACGTCCATGGACCCTGCCAGGGCCCGTGTCTCAGTGAGGCCCAGTGTGTCCATTTCAAGGAGCCTTCGGCGGATGTCGGGGGAAGTCATACCTGCCACGAAAGCATCCCGAATTAAAAGTTCCGGGTGCTCGTTCCCTGTAACTGCTGGGCAGCCACAGTTTCGGCCCAGCACTAGTAGTGCCCTATAGAAGTCTTCCGGTGTTTCTTCTGGGCTCTGCCTTCTAGTTGCCAGCAGGTGACGGGCTTAGACCTGGTTCAGAGGACGGATGTAATGTCCTTCTAGCAGCTCCATAGCTGCAGCATAGTTCGCCACCTCTTCGATCAGAGGGTAGATCGCAGGGCTGACCCATGAGCATAGAAGGTGCATTTTCTGCCTTTCCGTGGGGGTGTCACCGGCCGTGTTGAGGTAGCCCTTAAAACACGCCAGCCGATGCTTGAAAATAGCAGCGGAGTTGTCTGCGTGGGGGCTGAGCTAAAGGCACTCCGGCTTGATGCGGAGATCCATCCTTCCAGAAGTAATAGCTGATTAAATTGATGCACAATGAATTACTCTCGAGACACGGTGAGTCATAACTAATAGGCTTTAATCAGCTAGAACTGTACCCAGCAGCTTCGATACAGAAAGTGAAGGCTGCTGGGACGGCATTGGTTCTTATACCCCGCCTCTCAGGGCGGAGCTATGTACGTTAGCCAATGGTAGACTCCTAGGTCTAGCCAATGGTCATCCACCTCGCAAGTACTGCAATACCTCGTATTACCACAAGGGGAGACCTGATTAAAATTATGAGAGGCATAGACAAGGTGGATAGTCAAGAGGCTTTTTCCAAAGGTGGAATTGTCAATTACAGGGGCACAGGTTCAAGGTGAGAGGGAGAAAGTTTAAGGGAGATGTGCGGGATATGTTTTTCATGCAGAGAGTGGTGAGTGCCTGGAACGCGCTACCAGAGGATGTGGTGGAAGCAGGCACATTTAAGAGGCATCTGGATCGGTACATGAACAGGGAGTAAATAGAGGGATACGGACCAAGTAAGGGCAGAAGGTTTTTTTTTAGTTAGGGCATCATGGTCGGCACAGGCTGGCAGGGCCAAAGGGCCTGTGCTGTACTTTTCTTTCTTCTTTGTTACAACTTGAGGAGTCGTAAATGCTAAGGGCATGCATGTAAATTCTGTAAATGCGTAAGTTACTTATTTAGCCAATCAGCCTGGATGGTGTAATCGGGCCAAGAGAGCAAACCTTTGTTTATTTTTTTACAGAAAAACTGGGAAAAGGAGGAAAAGATGATGGCGGGATTCTCTGTCCCACCATATTAGTTTTCTAGTGCGGCGCACCCCCGCCGACAGCAGGATTCTGCGTCCCGCCAGCCGGCCAATGGGATTTTCCATTGTGGGAAGCCCCATGCTGTCGGGAAATCCCCGGGCTGCCAGCGCAAAGAAGAACCACGCCAGCGGAGAATCCAGCCGATGAGTGTGTTCAGCTTCTCTTGGGAATCATATGGGACAAAGTGTGGCCTATGAACTAGAATGGTGCTCATTGACAACCACCTATTTCAGAAAAGCAGCCAAAGAAAAAAGATATCCAAAGAAACTGGGCAGGTTTCTCCATCGGCGGGATCCTCTGTTACGCCGGCAGCGCACTCAAGCTCGTGGATTTCCCAATGGCATGGGGGTGCACACAATGGGAAACCCCATTGTCCGGCTGCCATGACGGAGAATCCTGTTGCCAGAGGGGGTGAGTCGCACCAGAAAATGGGTACGGGAACGGAGAATCCCGCCCACTGTGTTTCGCATGTGTTTTGATAACTTGGAAAAAGGGGCAACAGAATTCAATTTAGCTTTGGTAAAGAGGACACATTTGCATAAAATGTAGCTTTGAGTCACCCAGCGAAAGTAACAGGTCCACAATACCTAAATTCTATAAAAATGCCACAGATGTTATATTGTTCATGCCTCCACCAGAAAAGCCTAATATGGAACGGTTAAATGGAGAACTGGTTGCACCTGTAAGATTTTAAGAAATCAATCACTCTGTGAGTGACAGCAAAGTCTCGTGCTGATCAAATTTGAATAAGTAACACAAAGACAGGTATTTGTGTGAATGTAGTGGATTTGAAAATAGTGTAGCAGGAAAGGGTGTGGATAAAGAAAAAGTAAACCATTAAACTGTAATAATGGATTTGTTAAAAATGGCACCAGAGAAAACATCTGAATTACAACAACAAAATCCTCCTGAGTGTCCACAGCAAATACCTGGACCCCAAAACAGTCTTGTATTGGACCCAACCAATCAGATTTTTTATCAAAATGTACTTTATTTGATCATTCCAGTAATTTTGAATTTGACTGAGGTGCCATAGCTGAACTGGTGTAAAAAAAACACCCAAAAATTTAGATAAAGGGGTGAATTCTCTACCAGCGGGATTCTCAGTTCCGCCGGCAGGCAACGCACTCCCGCTCATGGTTTTCACAGCAGCGTGCGGTCCGTTGGGAAATTTCATTGGCCGGCAGTGGGAACAGAGAATCCTGCTGCTGGCGACGACATGCCGCCGAGGAACACATGGCTGGGGAGGAGAATGCCCCTCATAAGTAGTTAAGGGGTTGGATTCTCTGCCCCGCCGTGCCACATTTCTGCTTCACCCCGCCGGCGGGATGCTCCGTTACGCCGGCTAGTCAATGCGGTTTCCCCTTGTGGGCAGCCCTACGCCATCAGGAAACCCCCTGCCTCATTGACAACCACCTATTTCAGAAAAGCAGCCAAAGAAAAAAGATATCCAAAGAAACTGCTTTTCTGAAATAGATGGTTGTCAATAGGCTGCCGGCAAAGCAGAGCATCCCGCTGGCAGAGAATCCAGCCCAAGAGATTTTTGGAAGAACAGTGGAGATTCATGGGGATCCAAAAATTAGGCAAATCATTACAAAGAAATGGAAAATGGTACTCTGCATCCATCAAAGTAGTCATGACCCACAGTCCACAAGGAATGAGAAAGAGAAGGAATTTGCTCAATGCTGCTATGATGGGAGTCAAAATAGCAGAAATGACTTAAAATAGATTTGATTCAGTAACAATGAATAGTGAATTATGGAAAGTTATGCAGCAAATTAAAAGTATCTTACAGCAAAGTAATAATTTAACACAACATAAGCTATATGAGGACCTGATAATGACTTTCCATTTAACAACACTTAGGGTTACAACACCCTGAGCTAGAACGCAGTCAATTCCAGCCCCAGACTCTGGGATCCCAAAATAGGTGAATTCACCAATAATTTGTATATTTCCCTGAGGTCTTTGACCCTCGACTGCTCCAATGACTTACAGGCACCAGATTTGTAAGTAAAATACAAAAGAACTGTTTATTTACAACAAGAAAATAGTTAAGCATAAAACGGCGATATTAGAACAATAGTCTGCTAATCGAATTACTCCCCTAACACCACCTCACCCTCCACCCACATACACACAAGACAGGCACAGTGGGGAAGGGGAAGTATCAAAATAATGGGGGTGAGACCAAAGATAAAATGCTGGAAAATCTCAGCAGGTCTGGCAGCATCTGTAGGGAGAGAAAAGAGCGGGCGTTTCGAGTCCAGATGACCCTTTGTCAAATTTTCTTTAATGGGGATGAGAAATGAGAATCTTGTCTGCTGAGGTCTATGTAGGTGGTGTTCAGAATGCGAGGTGTTGAAAACCATTGGTTGGTTTGGATCTTCTAGTATCTTCCTTCACTTAGACCCTGCGGGCTACTGGAATTTCCCCAGCGAGTTACTTTCACTTGTACAGGTCTCCAACAGATTGACTCTCTGCCTGAGAGTTTACAGCAGGTTCACCATCCAATCTGCCTTTCAGCTGCTTATCTGGTCTTTGTGCAGGGTTTCCAGTTGTGGTATGGAGAGAGAGAGAGAGAGAGGGGCCTAACCTTCAGGACCTTTTAGGATTCTCAGGAGATATTAGACTGGGTTTTTCCCAGCCTTTCAAACAGAGAATTAAACTTTCACAGGCCTGCCTACTGCTTACAGTCTTTCAATCAGAAGTTAACTTTGCAGGCCTGGCTGGGGAATGTTTTACGATTGCCAGTCTTAGCTAGTAGAGAGAGTGTTAAATCAGCTCCTGTCCAGATCTAAGCAGAGTCTTGGTTCAGCAAGAACAGGAGCAGTTGGTTGACAAGTGATTGATTCCCTGAGGAGTCAAAAATCATTTTCTTCCCACAGCTGGAGCTTTGCACTGGACTTAGCACTGGGTATGATTGGTGATCAATCAGGGGTTAGGACTGTTGACAGAAGATGAGTGTAGGATGTATAATATCTCGCACGGGACCTAAGGGGTGGTAATGCTTGTCTATCCTGTACTCTTGCGGAGTACGAGCTCTCCTGCTAGGCACGGGATAGCCCAATTACCCTGTACAAATGATGTCAGCCAGTAAGGCATCGACCAGAGAGGAACCCGGTAGGGGTCTACCAGGAAGTGTACATATTTTGTTTGTAAATAAGCTTTTTTCGTATTTTCAGTTGGCATGGAGAGACAGAGCATGAAGGCATTAGCTGGAATAGAAGAGCAGCTCAAAAGCAGATGGGATTCACTAGAAATTTGGATTTGTGATCCAGTGGCAAAGTCTAAAGAAAGAAGTAGAGGAGTTAGACAGTAAGGAAACAGTGGGCGCGATCTAACAGCTGTGTCTTGCTAGGCGCGAATCCGAGTGAGCCAGCTAGATCATGGGAGAGTCTGAAATCGGGCAACTCATGCTGCTGCCTCTCTGCCCCGCCGAACACCTCCAGGACAGAGCCCATCCGTGGTAATATGGTGATGGTCATGTCACTTTAACCCTACTGACTGTGGCGGCCTCTGGCCGCACAGCTGAAGGTTCTCGCTAATAGGGAATTGGCAATGTTAGTAATATGAGGGGCTGGATTCTCCGTTTTTGTGACTAAATCCCCATGCAGTCGGGAAAACTGTGGTCTTTTACGCCACAAAAACTGGCGTCAAAAGGCTACAGATTCCCTGTTTTGCTGGGGGCGAGCAAGCAATCGTCGTAGCGCTCACAGCTCTAGCTGCCAATATGGCCCCCCACACTTCCGGGTCAGAGGCCGGCATGCGCATGGTGGCGGCCCACAGCAGCCGTGCCGTGCTCCTTGGCGGACTCAACCTGCGGACCTGGACCGGCAAAATGGTGCCCCACATTGGCTGCTCGCGTGCCCCGGACCGCCTGCACACATTGTCCCCAGCCCTGAATGAAGCCCCTCCTGCCCGCTGATTGGTCCTCCCCCGACTGTGGCGGTCCCAGACTGAGTCTGCAGCTGCCATGCGAGGATCAAGGACGGTGGGACCATACGTGTCCCACGCTGTCGGGAATTCGGCCGGCCGGGGACGCAGAATCGCGGGGTGAGCCTCAGTCAATGGCCTGAGGCGGTGGATACTCGGCGCGGCGTACTGATTTTCGGGGGGCGAAGAATTGAAGAACCGGCGCCGCTCAATATTTCATGCGCCAAAACGGATTCTCTGCCCCATTGCCGAACGCAATTTCGGAGTCGGTGGGCGGAGAATCCAGCCTGAGAACGTCACAGCTCCCAAGCGGATTCCTGTGGGCAGACGTGCCATGTCGCAGCCGAGTGTTACTGCCCAGCATCCCAATCAAACTGTGAGGCCTGGACAGTTTGCTGGCACACTGGAGTCTTCAACACCGTAGGGCTAACAACCAACAATTGTACATCGAAGAGTTGGGCTTCAACACTGGAGACATCCCCACGACCAAAGGGTGGGTGTGTGGATCAGGGTGGGGGGAAGAGAGAGAGATAACTGAGCCCAGTCTCAATACTGTTCCCGTAGGAGTTTGGGGTCTGGAGTCTGGTGCTCAGAGGCCCCTGCTGTGGCCGGGGTGCATGTACAAGGCTCGTTGGATGCCACCCTGAGAGATGGCTGAGAATTTAAGGGTGGGGGAGGCTCGGAGGATTTGAGAGTACCAGGGTGGAAGCCGTAACTTGTTGTCGGTTTCTCACCTTCTCCAATTCCTTACAGATATCACAGTATGGATGATATTGTGGACTCTGCAGCGCCCTTGCGGTGGTGGTGGCAGTCCACGCAGCCAGACACCAGAGAAGGCGGCGATAGCAACATCGACAGAGGCTTGAGGCAGAAGCCCATGTGCAGGGGCCCTCTCCACCTCCTGAGGACCCGACCGCCCATCGGGCTAGCGAGGGACCCAGACGGGGAGGCCAGCAACTGCCCAGGGTCTACAGGCGTTGTTGGTTGTTTGAAGAGATGTTGGACCGCATGTGCCGCAGGAGACTCCGCCTCAACAAGGTGATGGTGCAGCACCTGTGCCATGTTCTTGCGGACTTAGGCCGACAGCCCACAACTGCATCTGTGAAGTCACGGATGCCCTATTTGCCCGGGCAGCTGATTATATAAACTGTTACCCGAGGCAAACTCATCGATATGCCCAGACAGCAGGATTCTCCGCCATAACTGGAGTGCCCCAGGTCCAGGAGGTAATAGATGGCATGCATGTAGCCTTGCACACACTAGACGGTGCGAGAGCACCCTTCATTAATAGGAAGGGGTTCCACTCCCTGAACGTTCAAATTGTGTGCGACCACCACCTCAAGATGTGCATGCTTCGCAGGAAGTGTGCACAACGGCTACATCCTGGAGGGGGATGAGGGGCACTCCACATCCCCGCTTAGGTCCTTGCAAACGACACCAGTACGGAGGCCGGTGTGGAGACCCTTTATAATGTGGCCCATGTGGCCACGCGGTCTGTCATTGAGCAGTGCATTGGACTGCTTAAGATGTGGTTCCAATGCCTTGACCACTGTGGCGGTACAATTAAGTACACCCCCCAGATGGCATCCACTTTGTGTTGGTCTGCTGTGCCCTCCACAACCTAGCACAGTAGTAAAGCAACAGGCGGAGGAGGATCAATATGCGGCCTCGTCAGAGGAGGAGGAGTCGGATCAGGAGGATGAATCTGTGGATGACCTGCGGGAGCAGCCAGAGGATGGAGGATAGGTATCAGCGGCGGGGGTCCGGTATGTTTGCAGAGCCAATGATGCCCTCATCATCGGCTGCTTCTCATAGGACATGGCTTCATCCATCATCTCACCCCCTCTCCACATCCCCACCGACCGTCCCTCTCCACCCGTTACCCCCCTCCCAATCCGCCTCTCCCTCTTCCACCCAACCTGCCAATCGCCATTCCACCCTCCCAAAGTCTGTTACATTACTCCAGGGTGATGGGTCTGTGTTGAGCATTTTCAGCGGGTCAATACAAAAGACAGCAGGTGATGGCTAACCCAATGTGAGCTGAGGTCTGGTGCTCCTCATAGTCTAACTCCTGTCTGCCTTCTGACAGCATGCTCACATCCATCACGTCACATGGTATACCTTGGGGGGGTTGGGGCCCAGATCTAGGACTACCATGCCCGGTGTGGCTTGGGCCGGGAGATGGTGGAGGGTAAATGGGATGGGGGAGTGCAGGCTGGTCTGTAGTGCGGAATAAAATGACAGAGGCTTCACATGTCTCAGGTGTAGCGTGTTTTAGTGGTGTGCAATTGTGACCCTAACTGTCCCTAGCTGCTGCTGGTGCTGCATCACCTCCCTCCCCCCGCACCCCCGCCCCCAACCCCCCCCCCCCCCCAACTCTTCTCAGTAATTCTCAACTTTATTAGCCCTCCGTGCTCTGTCACTGTGTGGTAAACCACGTTATTGTGTTCATTGTATTATATTCACTGTGCTGTGTTGTACATGCCTGGGCTTGTCCAGGCTGGCTTTGCCTGTGGCTCCCCCCCTCGGGGCTTCTGTATAAAAGTGGCAAGTCTCCGCCTCTGGACCCAGTTTGGGTCCAGAGGCAGGAGGCTTGCTGTTTAGTGTATTAAAGCCTCAGTTACGTTTATCACTCGTCGTCTATTATTGATGGTGTATCACACTGCATTTAGGTGTCCCCCCAGGATGCACATCAGAGGTGGAGGCAGCCTGCTGCACACTGTATCCTGGGGCCTTTGATGCCCCTGGCGGGTGCCCTCTGGAGGGCCCGAGGTGCCCGGTTGACTTGCTGGTGGCACATGCCTTGTCATGCGACCCTGTTCTGTCCGTTAACCTCGAGATGCGCCGTTGCCAGGAAGTGTGTGTGTGTGTGTGTGTGTAGGGGGGGGGGAGGAGGAGGAGACTCGGGAGAGCTGGTGACAGCCTGTGGAAGGCTCCAGGTTGCCCTCCAACACTCCCTCCTCCCGGTTGGTGCCCGCGGGGCCCTGTGGGTCACCTTGGGATGGAGGGGCAGCTGAATTGAGCTCCAGAAGCCCCTGCGACATCTGGCTCTGCCAGCTCTGGCAGCTCCTCATTGTCTGCATCATTGTGTCGATGCTCTCAGCGATGCCCCTCAGTGACTGGCCATGCTCTGCAGTGCCTCGGCAATGTCCACCCATGTCTGGGGCACATTCCTCAGCGAGTAATGCCCATCTGAGACTTTGACATGCTTCGCAGCACCTTGACAAGTTCAATCTGTGCCTAGGACACATCTCCCAGCGACTGGGACATGCTGTCGAGGCCCTCAGCCATGGCCAGCAGTCACTGAGCAATGCATTGGACGCCACCACTCATGCTGCTGACGTGGACTCCAGGCTTTGTACTGCGGTCGCTACCCTAGCAGTGTTGGCCTCGGTGCCACGCATTGCCAGCGCCAGATTCTGCGCCTGTATCTTGGAGCTCCTCCAATCAGCTTTGGACCCATTGGGGTGCCGATGACATCCCTCTCTGAGTCTCACAGCCACAGCCTAGCTCTGCATCAGCTCTGGGATAACCTGGTCCAGAGGCTTGTCATCTAACTGGGATGCAGCTGGGCCCTGGGATCCAGCAGGCCCCTGACTGGTGACTCCTCTGGACATTCCTGCTTCTGTCTGATGTGCATCAGCAACTGATATGTGCTCACCAGATTGTGACGCAGAAGCCTGTCCAATCCCTTCGCCCACTGAGGTGTGTGTCTCCATGCTAGTGGAGTGTGGGGATGACAGATGTGGCGCCTCAACAGTGGCATCCTCAGAGCTCTCCTCCGAGGTTTTCTCTTGGGAGGTGGGGGCACGCCGAATGGGCCGGCACCATCAAGTGGAGATCCTGCGGGAGAATGGATATGTAGTCAGTGGGAGGGAAGAATCATTATGTCTAATATGAAGAACGTGTGATGGGTCATCTGGGTGGGGCCCTCACCTCTGCAGCACAGGCCAATCTCGGTGTCGGTGACCGATCTGTCCTTGGCCATCCCTACAAACCCCAGGGCAATTCCTCGTAGGGGGTCCGGCACCCTGCTCCCGTCTGGACCCTTTCCCATCTGTTATAGGCCAACTTCTCCTGCGGGGACAAAGAGAAAACATTGTGAGGCGCACGCTTCATGCATCATCGGGGCGGGGCGGAGGAACACTGCTGCTGTATCTGGGTAGGGTGCGCAGGTGGGTGCTCGGCTGTGCTGGGGCACAGGCGCAGTATTGTGCTGTGGGGGTTGATGCAGTACCAACCGCAGGGTCGTCAGGGATGGGGAAACCGGAGGTGGCAGGCCGGACTGGTGCCAGGGGGCCGGTGCCAACTCACCAGTGCGGCACTGGGTGGCAGTTCTCCTGGGGACACTCACCACACTGACGGCTGCTAGCTCCAAGGCAGCACAGGCTCCACCACGTCTAACAGTCTGGCCAGGTCGCCCTCTCCGAATCGTGCAGTGGGTCTGCGTGGTGGCATAGCTGCGTGCTGTCTGGGATTTGCTCTGCGTGATTGGTTTAAGTGCTGTGTCCCTCGTTAGCAAGAAGCTGCCGGGCATGGTCCAGGCAAATCAGCTGGCAGGACAGTCATTTCCGCCGTGAAGCCTGTGGAGCATCATTACCAGCCCTAAGTGGTGTTAGATACCAGTAGCGATCTCGCCGGGTTGGCCGTCGGGAAAGACCCAGCAATCCCCACTTGCTACTACACTTAGAAACTTTTGCTTTGGATCGTGCCCAGTATGTCAAAGAGAAGTCCTGGAGAACCCAACTAAATGTTTAAAAGTTCAAATTATTTTTTAAAATTTTACTTACTAGAAGTATGTAGAGAGCAGCTGGGGTAGAGGTTTTGGATATGTTTGTGGAAGGACCACCCTGGAGTCACTCATATGGCAGGCAGGAATCAGCCAATCAGAAGTAAGTATAATCACGAGAGCAGCACCACCTAACTTGGAAACCAAGCACGGAGGACTCAGTTGAATAGATACTCAACAGCAATATATAAGCATGATGAAGATAGTATGATACGAAAATATTCTGAATAGTTTAATTTTTATGGATTTCTTCATTGGTGCTAATGTCTCTATGTTGCTAATACTGATTAAGTTTTCACAGAAGGGACGATTCAAGATGACAGCCCAAACTTCACAAAAATATTTAAACAATTTGATTGGTTGCTTCCTCCTATTTGCTTGTCAGGAATGGTAGCTTTTTTAAAAATGGGTACTTCAGTTGTTCAACATTGTTTACTCATTACTCATTTGTAGTTGCTGATGGATCAAACTGTTTTTGAAACATTTGGCTGGTGACTTATGTACCAATATCTAAATGTTTACTGATAAAGGTGTGAAAATGCAGATGCATGGTAGGCATGCTGCAATTTACACTAAATATGGAATTATCATTAATATGGGTTGACAGATGTTAGATGTATTTCTACAACACCTTTATTGACCATGTACTTAATTATGTACTTAATGATCTGTTGAGCTGCTCGCAGAAAAATACTTTTCACTGTACCTCGGTACACATGACAATAAACAAATCCAATTCTCTGCTATTCAGTGCTGATGAAAAACAGTTCAGGAGGTTAGAAATCAAACCACAATACAAAATGATTTAAATGCCATACAGTATTGTCCTTTTCGTTTGATGGTAAATTTTAAAAGATCATAATTTTCTGTCAGCTCTGGCTGAGTTGGGTGCACTCTCACCTCTGAGTAATTACAAGTCACACTCCAGGACTTGTGCACAACAATCCAGGCAGTGTAGTATTGAGGGTGCGCTGCATTGTCAGAGGTACTCGGCTGGATTCTTCGCTGTCGGGATTCTCCGTTGCGCCGGCAGCCCGGGGATTTCCCGATGGTGTGGGACTGCCCACAATGGGAAACCGCATTGGCCAGCTGACGGGACAGAGAATCCTGCCCACTGTCTTTCAGATGAGTCATTAAACCACACCGTATGTCCTTTCAAGGGGACAGAAAAGATGCTTAGGCATAATTTCCTTTGAGTCCTGACCAATATTTATCCCGCAATCAACATCACAAAAAAGCAAATTACCTGATCATTATCACATTGTTGTTTGTGGGAGTTCGCTACACATAAATGAGTGTTTCCTACATTAAAACAGTGACTACACTTTGTTATTCATGAGGTCCTGTCTTCTCAACCTCGTCCCTCGCCTGAGGTGTGATGATCCTCAGGTAAAATCACCACCAGTCAGCTCTCCCCCTCAAAGAGGAAAAGCAGCCTCTGGTCATCTGGGACTATGGTGACTTTACTTTACTTTACTTTTACACTTCCAAAGTACTTCACTGTCTGTAAAGCACTTTGGGGTGCCCAGTGCTCATGAAGGACATAATATAAATGCAAGTCTTTATTTTTCTTTTAATTGGCATAAGTATCCACTCGTTTATGGATCAAAAATGAAAAATTCTGAGTCTCCAAAGATAGTTAAGTCAGGCATAACTTTAAAATTATGTCCTTTAAAGACCAGCCTGGTATTTACAAAGAGCATAACTTCATCATAAAGGTACGTGAATGTAAGAATATGATTTAATGTTATGGGAATTGAAACATTTACCTATGAGTTTTTTCATTTCAAGTATTACTAATAACTTCCATGTTCATTTTCAGGGAATCGCAGTTCTATAAAAGAACAGATCTATTGGGACGATTTAACTGAAAGGTAAGGGTCCCATGTCAGGCACATTTAGCTGGGTGTTTCCCATCACTTGCAGCGCTAAGAACGGCCCTGTTATTAAATGGATGTTATTCAATTGCGGGCCTAGGCGAGGAACGCCCCACCAAGGTTGCACTTAATCCCATTTCTTGCACTAACGAGCTTAGCTCGCCACTGCAGGAAGAGATCGGGCGGAATTTCTCTGAACCATTCACCGTAGCCTCCGACCCCACCTAATGCCCCAATATACCACTGAGGGGGTCCCCATGCACCCCTCACCGCATAAGGACAGGGCACTCCTGGGCCCAATCCCCAGTGTGGGAAAATGCCACCTGGGCACCTTGACACCTGAGTCGGGCACGACGAGGCTGTTAGATCACGGCCATTATATGTAACCATTGTGTAACAGTTGTCTATATAACACGTACTGTCATTTTTTGGTTCTGAAGCATATTTAAACAGATGAAACGAGTTGGTCCCTATAAAAATTGAAGTCTTTCTTATTTTTATTTTCTTTACTTCCTTCCCACTTGATAATTCTTTAACTCTCTCTGACTATTCTATTTTTCCATCTGCATGGCTGTCACACAGCTGCATTTCTATGACCTCCAGCAATTTTAGAGTCTGCAAACTAACTCTAATTGAGGTGTAGTTTGCTTCAGAGTCTGAAAAATACCAGTGGAAAAAATTCAGTGCAAATCTCGAAATGGATTTAAGGTAATTAGGTTTGAAAATATATCAATAGAATTTTGAGGGAAATAAGATGGATAGGCTAGATAGAATAACTGTACTGAAATGTTAGATGGATTTTGCCCTTTGGGTCCGAACCATGATGTGGGGCTTCAAATGGGATCACAACCCTGCATTGTATGGGCAACAGTCAGGCAGTGATTTCCATGAATTGGCCTATTAGTGGTCAGAGGCTGGGCCTGACATCAAATTAAGGCTATGAGGCCCTCCAACAATGAAGGGACATGCCTCAAATAAGAACAATGAAGAGACAGCAGCTCGCAGTTAAGGTAAGAAGTCTCTCCAACTTCCTAAATTTTTCAAATTAATAATGTTTCAACAACAGGGAGCTGAATTTTATGGCGTAAGTATTGGTTGTCTCCGCTGGAAGAAAGGTTAGTTGAAAACTGATCCACTTGGGGTTGCCCACAGCCAAAATATGCTGCGAATAGCCTAATCAAGCTGAGGGTCTGATTTCTGCCCCTCAGTAAATGATGTCCCGTCCTCAATGGCACCTCACCAGAAGAGAGTAGTGGGTGCTGTTGGGACTGCATGGAGGCATAAAGAAGTGTCATGGATAGTCGAGACAGATAAGTCAGGCATTTTTTGGGGAGGGATTGGATACGGGGGTGGGGGGCAGGTTTTGGAGGACAGACAGGGAGGCACACAGGGGGCATTAATACCTTGTGGGTTTGCCCCCATTGAATATAAAGCACTACCCAAGGATGGCAACCTCACCCACCTACCCCACCAACCCTCCTTACCACCTTTTTACCATCTTCAGCGAAAAAACACCCTTCCCACTCTTATCTAACGTCCACTGCCCAACATATTATGGCAGTGGAGGCAATTTAAAGTCCTGATGCGGTCATTAATTGGCCACTTAAGGACCTCAAATGTGCGATAGAGAGCATCCTATCACAGCCTGGTATGGCAACTGCTCAGTCCAAGACCGCAAGAAACTGCAGAGTGTGATGAACTCAGCCTAATGCATCGCACAAGCTTGCCACCCCCACATTGATTCTGTATACACCTCCCGCTGCCTCAGGAAGGCAGACAGCATTATCAGAGATCCCTCCCACTCAGGCATTGCCTTCTTCCAGACTCTTCCATCAGGCAGAAGGTACAGAAGTCTGAAGACTTGCACATCCAGATATAGGAACAGCCTCTTCCCCACAGCTACAAGACTCTTCAACGACTCCCCCTTGGACTGATCTGTTCCCTGTAAGAACACTATTCACAACACCCTATGCTGTCCTTGCTCATGTGTTTGCTTTGTTTAGCCCCTTGTTCCGCACTGTAACCAATCACTGTTGTCGATGTACCATTTGTCAATGTTCTCTGTTGATTATTCTTTTGTATACTGTGTTCGTACTGTGTACGTTCCCTCGGCCGCAGAAAAATACTTTTCACTGTACTTCGATACATGCGACAATAAATCAAGAGGCGCATTGTCTTATGAACCACATAGATAGCCTCCTTCCTATTCTTCTTGCCGGGTCAAGGTGGAAAGGGAGCTGATGAGCAACCCACCAGTCATATTTTATGCATGCCCCCAAGCCCCCTGCCAAAAACATATTTGGTGGGATCCATGAAATCGAGCTTAGGTCATGATTGTGGAGGGAGGAATCTTCCACATGGCGGCTTGTGATCGCAGTTGAGGCCTGGAATGCAGGACCTTAAAGCATTTCTGGAGAGCAGAGAACCAAATAGGGAAAATACAAGTTCAATCTGATTTTTATTGACCACACTTAAATGCCCTCGAGAAGGTGGTGGTGAGCTGCCTTTTTGAACCACAGCAGTCCCCGTGGTGTATGTATACCCACAGTGCTGTCAGGGAGGGAGTTCCAGGATTTTGATCCAGTGACGGTGAAAGAACAGCAATATATTTCCAGGTCAGGATGGTGAGTGCCTTGGAGGGGAACGTGTTGGTGGTGGTGTTCCCATGTGTCTGCAACCCTTGTCCTTCTCGATGATTTGCTCTCGAAGGAGCTTTGGTGAGTTCCTACAGTGCACCTGGTAGATGGTACACACATTTGCCATGGTTTGGCAGTAGTGCACAGAGTGAATGGTTGTGGATAGGGTGGCAATCAAGCAGGCTTCTTTTTTCTGGATGATGTTGTTGGAGTTGCACATATCGAGGCAAGTGCAAGTGGAGAGTATTCTATTATATCACTGACTTGTGCTTTGTAGATGATGGACAAGCTTTGGGGAATCAGGAGGTGAGTTATTCACCATCGAATTCCTAGCCCCTTACATGATCTTGTCGCCACAATATTTATATGGCTTGTCCAGTTCAGTTTCTAGTCAATGGTAACCCCCAGGATGTTAATAGTCAGGGAATCAGTGATGGTAATGCCTATTGAATGTCAAAGGCCAATGGTTAAGATTCCCTCTTATTTGGAAATGATCATTGCCTGCCACTTGTGTGGCGTGAATGTTACTTGCCCCTTGTCAGTCCAAGCCCAGATATTGTCCAAATCTTGCTACATTGGAACATGAACAGCTTCAGTATCAGTAGAGTTGCGAATGGTGATGAGCATTGTGTAATCACAACAAACATCCCCACTTTTAACCTTACAATGGAAGAAAGGTCATTGATGAAGTAGTTGAAGATTGTTGAATCTAGGGCACTAGCCTGAGAAACTCCGGCAATGATGTCCCGGGACTGAGATGATTGTCCTCCAACAACCACAACCATCGTTCTTTGTGGTAGGTAAGACACCAACTGGTGAGAAGCACATCCACAAAGAATAATGTTCGACTGGGTAGGGCTATGGAGAGAAAAGCTCTGGAGCCAATTAAGCTGTTGGGTGAGAGCTGAAACTTCTTTATTTATCTTTGTGCTCTTTGCAGTTGCCACATGAGGCACACAGAAGAACCTCTTCAGAACTATAAATTCAATATTTTGGAGCACAATTATGTAATGTTTTGATTATTGTAAGCACATGTTGATATTAAAATAACATTGTTAACTTAAAAGCTGAAGACTCTGAAATTTATATTCTATACTATTTCTGGTCCATAAAATAAATTATTGTTGCAGCCAAAGTACAGTGGCAAATGTGCCAAATATTTCCAATAGATGACTGACAGTGGAATTTTCCACTCTGGAGTCAAAGTATGGTGGTGGGCAGGCAAGTATGTGCTTTTCCCACCGTCTGGCATGGTGAATCTCCACACCAGATAGCCTGCTTTTCACTTCATTATGTATGAATAAATGAGTAGCCCATCCTATCTCATGATGGAGCTTGCTGTAATTTGTCCAACCTGTCGTTATCACATTGGTTTATATTTCCAGGTGCCATATTTAAATGGCATCCAAGCACACATTCACTTTCTGCAGCTCAGGAGTTGTGGCACACACCAGAAATTCTGGACAAGAGACAAGACCTGTGTCCTAACGTTCAGTGATAAGTCACTAGCAGGACGCCCCAGGCAATCGAGGATCTGCGGGAGATACTGTATGCGAGACGGTGGTCCACCAACCTCACCACCAAGGCTTGGGAGCAGGTTACCAGCATGGTTAGCATCTACACTCCTCAGAAGAGGTCAGCTATCCAGTGCAGGAAGAAGGATGAATGATTTCATCCTCTTCATCAGGTAAGTCAATCTGCTCCTCAATCTCAACTCACACTTTCATAAGGCCATTAGGCATTTACGGGAGAGGTGGTGGTGTGGTGGTATTGTCGTTGGACTAGTAATCCAGAGACCCAGGGTAATGCTTTGGTGACGCAGGTTCGAATCCCACCACGGCAGGTTAAAAATTCAATAAAATTTCTAGAATTAAAGGTCTAATGACCACAAAACCATTGTTGCTTATCGTAAAAACACATCTGGTACAAATGTCCTTCAGAGAAGGAAATTTGCAGTCCTTACCTGGTCTGGCCTACATGTCATTCCAGACCCATAGCAATGTGGTTGACTCTTAAGTGCCACCTGAAATGGCCTAGCAAATTACTCGGTCTTATTCAAACTCGATTAAAACACGAAGAAGGAAACCGGACTGACCACCCGGCATCGACCCGGGCACCGGAAATGACAACGGCAATCCCAGCCCTGTCGTCCTGCAAAGTCCTCCTTACTAAAATGTTCCAAAGTTGGGAGCAACAGCCTGACTTAGTCATACTCACAGAATCATAGCTTACAGACAATGTCCGAGACACCACTATCACTATTCCTAGAAATGTCCTGTCCCACCGGCAAGACAGACCCAGCAGACGTGGCAGCACAGTGGTATATAGTCGGGAGGGAGTTGTCCGGGCAGTCCTCAACATTGACTCTGGATCTCATGGCTTCAGCTTAAACATGGGCAAGGAAACCTCCTGCTCATTATCACGTACCGTCGACCATCAGCTGATGAATTAGTACTCCTCCATGTTGAACACTATTTGGAGGAAGCACTGAGGGTTGCAAGAGCGCAGAATATACTTTGGGTGGGGAACTTCAATGTCCATCAGCAGGAGTGGCTCGGTAGAACCATCACAGACCGAGCTGGCTGGGTCCTAAAGGATATAGCTGCTAGACTGGGACTGCAACAGATGGTAAAGGAACCTACAAGAGGGAAGAACATACTTGACCTCATTCTCACCAATCTATCTGCTGCATATTCATCTGTCCATGACAGTATCGGTAGAAGTGACCACCTTACAGTTCTTGTGAAGACAAAGTCCAGTCTTCACATTGAGGATACGCTCCGTCATGTTGTGTGGCACTAAATGAGATAGGCTTCAAACAGATCTAGCAACTCAAGACTGAGCATTCATGATGCGCTGTAGACCATCAGCAGCAGCAGAATTGTACTCAACCACAATCTGCAACCTCATGGGCCAGCATATCCCCACTCTACCATTACCACCAGGTCAGGGGATCAGCTCTGATTCAATGAAGAGTGCAGGAGGCCATGCTATGAGCAATACCAGGCACACCGAAAAATGAGGGGTTAACCTGGTGAAGGTACAACACAGGACTACTGTGTGCCAAACAGCATAAGCAGCAAGCAATAGACGGATCTACGCGATTCCATAACAAATGCATCAGGTCTAAGCTCTGCAGTTCTGCCACATCCAGCCGTGAATGGTGGTGGACAAGTAAACAACTCACTGGAGGAGGAGGCTCCACAAATATCCCCATCCTCAATGATGGAGGAGCCCCGCACATCTGTGCAATAGACAAAGCTGAAGTATTCGCAACAATCTTCAGCCAGAAGTACCGGATGGATGATCCATCTCGGTCTCCTCCTGAGGTCCCCAGCATCACAGATGTCAGTCTTCAGCCAATACGATTCACTCCACGTGATATCAAGAAACTGCTGAAGGCATTAAAGGCTGAAGGCTATGGGCCTTCGGCAAGAGTACTGAAGACTTGGCTCCAGAACTTGCCGCACCCCAGCCAACCTGTTCAAACACAGCTACAACATTGGCGTCTACCAATGTGGAAAATTGCCCGGGAATGTCCTCTACACAAGAAATAGGATAAATCCAACCCAGCTAATTACCGCCCTTTCAGTCTACCCTCCATCATCAGCGAAGTGATGGAAGAAGTCATCAACAGTGCTATCAAACGGCACATACTCAGCAACAACCTGATCACGACACTCAGTTTGGGTTCTGCCAGGGTCACTCAGCTCCTGACTTCATTACAGCCATGGTTCAAACATGGACAAAAGAGCTGAATGCCAGAGGTGAGAATGACTGCCTTGACAGCAAGGCAGGATTTGACCAAGTATGACATCAAGGAGCTCGAGCAAAACTGGAGTCAATGAGAATCAAGGCGGAAACTCTCCTCTGGTTGGAGTCATACCTAACACATAGGAAGATGGTTGTGGTGGTTGGAGGTCAATCATCTCAGCTCCAGGGCATCAGTGCAAGGATTCCTCAAGGTAGTGTCCCAGACCCAAACATCTTCAGCTGCTTCGTCAATGACCTCTCTTCCATCATAAGGTTAGAACTGGGAATGTTCACAGATAACGGCACAACATTTAGCATCATTCACGGCTTTTCAGATAATGAAGCAGCCGTGCCAAAATGCAGCAACACCTGAACAATATCTAGGCTTCGACTGACAAATGGCAAGTAATCTTCGCGCATCCCAAATGCCATGCAATGACCATCATCTACAACAGAGAATCTAACCAGCGCCCCATGACATTCAATGGCATTAGCATCACTGAATCCCCCCCAATCAACATTTGGTTCTTCTGCATATCAATTTAAATCCCTGCTCTCTCATTTCGATCTTGAGTGGGAACAGTTTCTCCCTATCTCCAAATTTGCAGATGATACAAAGTGGGTGGATGAACAGTGAGGAAGATGCAGAGATGTTTCAGTGGGAATTGAATGGGCTGAGTGAGTGGGTATATGCATGGCAGATGCAGTACTATGTGGATGAATGTGAGATTATCCACTTCACTAGCAAAAATAGGAAGACAGATTATTATTTGAATGGGTATAAATTGAGAGAGTTGGACACTCAGTGAGACCTTGGTGTCATCATGCATCAGTCACTAAAAGTAAGCGTACAGGTACAGCAGACAGCAAAGAAGACAAATGATATGTTAGCTTTCATAGCGAGAGAATTTGTGTATAGGAATAGAGAATTTTACTGCAATTGTATGGGACATTGGTGAGGCCACAACTGGAGTATTGTGTGCAGTTTTGGTGTCATTATCTGAATAAGGATGTTTTTGCAATGGAGGGAGTGCAGTGAAGGTTTACCAGGCTGATTCTTGGAATGGTGGGACTGACATATGAGGAGAGTTAGGATTATATGATTGGAGTTTAGAAGAGTGAGACGGTATCTCAGAGAAACTTATAAAATTCTAACAGGATGAGACATGGCAGATTCAGAAACAATGTTCCAATGGTGGGGAGTCCAGAACTAGGGGTCATAGTTTGAGGATGAGGGGTAGTAAACCTTCTAGTACTGAGATGAGGAGAAATTTCATCACCCAGAGAGTGATGAATCTGTGGAATTCACTACCACAAAAGGTAAGTGAGGCGAAAACATTGTATAATTTCAAGAAGGAATTAGATATAGCTCTTGGGGCTAAAGGGATCAAGGGATAATTGGGGGGGGGGGGGGAGGAGATATCAGGGTATGGAACTTGATGATCAGCCATGATCAGAATGAATGGCGGAGCAGGCTTGATAGGCTGACTGGCCTCCTCTGCTTCTACTTTCTACGTGTTTTCTATGTATCTACTGCTTCCAGCCCCCTCTTGATTTCAAACACCTCAACCAAATCTCCTCTTCGCCTTCCTTCCTAGGAGAACAGTCCCAACCTCTCCAATCCTCATAACTGAAGTTTCTCACCTGGAACCATTCTTGTAAATCTCTTTTGTACTCTCTCCAATGCATTCACATCCCTACTATAGTGTGGTGCCAAAGCAGTACACTGCTTCAGTTGAGGTTTAACTAGTGTCTTGTATAAGTTCAGCAGAACCTCTTTGCTCTTGTACTCTATATTTTCCTTTAAATAAATTCCAGCATGCTGTAGACTTTATTAACTGTTCTCTCCACCTGCCCTGCTACCTTAAATGGTCTGTCACATATACACGCAGTTCCCTCTGCTCCTGCACTCCCTTAGAAATTGTACCCCTTATTTTACAATGTCTCTCTGTTTTCATCCTACCAAATGCATCATCTCACAATTCTCCATTGAATTTCAACTGCCACCTTTCTTGCCCACTCCACCAACATGTCTGTGTCCTTTTGAGGTTCTACACTGTCCTCATTGATTACAATGCTTGCAAGTTTTGTGTCATCCAAAAAGTTTCAAATTGTTCTCTGTACACCAAGATCAAAAAAATTAATATATATCAAGAAAAGGATGTACTCAATGCCAACGTTAAGGAATCCCACTACAAACTCCACTCTCACAATGTGCAGCTGATCTGTGACCACTAAAAGCAGATTATGCAAGTCTGTGCAAGGGGTATCCTGGGAGCTTGCACAACCCTTACATGTTGAGTTACTCGCAGGTGGCACAGATCTTGGTTCATTGGTGACAGAGCTACCCCCAAAGGACGTGGCTAATTACACTCTTTTGGAGGCCACAAAATGTTTCAGAGGAGAGGTACAATGGGGCTCATTCTACGACACGCACCCTGATTGAGCAGATCATTATTAACCTGTTGAGGATGCGTATCACATGTCTGGACCAGTCAGGCAGCACCCTCCAGTGCTCTTCACAGACGGTGTTCTGTATCAATGTGTTTTGATGCGCTCGACACAAAAGGGTATGGGTTGCCAGATGGAGAGATGGAGGAACTTCATGTTTCCTCTGCTGAGGAGGATGTTGAAAGGGATGAGCTTAAAAAGTGAAAGGATGTTGATACTCCAGAGGAAGAGGCCGTAGCACGGGCCAGAAGAGGCAGAATTCCCAGGTGATCCTTATGGTTCATGGTTCCAGGACGATGAAGGTGATTCATACCAACCTCTTTTATCTGTGCCCTCAACATTAACACCTTCTTTGCTATCCTTAGCATCTCAATGAAGGATATCAATCGCAGAATGAGTAGTCTCAATCTTGTGTGATGATCTCATCTTTGGATGGCTAGACAGCCTTTAGGACATGTGGTTATTCTGTAATGGATAAGATTGCCACCAGGGCACACTGTGAAGAAAACAGACATGATGCTGTATTTTTGTTCTCCAGAACATAAGCCTCCTGAGAGGTGAGAAGCTTGAGGATGGTGAGGCCCGAAAGGAGACTTATCCAAGGAAGAGTCGGAGGTATGAGAGGAGGAGGAACAGGAGGTAGTGGGAGGTGATGCTGAACACAGAGGAGCCCCGAAGCATGACCAGGTGGCCTCTTCCGATCATACTCTGGGAAGAAGACCACCCCTTTCTCTCATGTGTGTCAGGCTTTGGGCCCCCCTGTGCCATCCCTGTGGTGCAATGGCAGGCTTTGGACAACCAGGAGCTTCAGTGATAGCTGCCTTGGGTGTCTGAAACTTACCTCCATTCCTGCCTCTATTTCAAAATTTGGAGAGCTTTGGAAAATCATGACTAATACATCTACCATCTTCTCGCCTATTGCTTTTAATATCCTGGATAGAAACCATCAAATCCTGGAGATTTTTCTGACTTAAGTTCCATTAATTTCCCGATTACCATATTAAAAACTTTTCTTAACTTTGCTAATTTACTGGTTCATTCATATCGCTGGTATTTTATCCTCTTCCTCAACTGTGAAAATGGATACAAAGTTGTCATTTAATAAGTGTGCCATTTTTGAATTGCCATTACCTGAGTACCCAATTCATTTTTTCCAAGGGACAATTTGGCGTGTTCAATCCACCTACTTTGCACATCTTTTGGTTGTGGGGGCGAAACCCACGCAAAGACGGGGAGAATGTGCAAACTCCACACGGACAGTGACCCAGAACCGGGATTGAACCTTGGACCTCGGCGCCATGAGACTGCAGTGCTACCACTGCGCCACCGTGCTGCCCCTGAATTGCCATTACTGGTAGAGTACCTCAAATATTCATAGAATTTACAGTGCAGAAGGAGGCTATTCGGCCCATCGATTCTGCGCCGGCTCTTGGAAAGAGCACCCTACTTAAGCCCACGCCACCAATCTATCCCCGTAAACCAGTGAACCCACCTAACCTTTTTGGACACTAAGGGCAATTTATCATGGCCAATCCATCTAACCTGCACATCTTTGGACTGTGGGTGGAAACCGGAGCACCCGGAGGAAACCCACGCACACACAGGGAGAACGTGTAGACTCCGCACAGACAGTGACCCAAGCCAGGAATCAAACCTGGGACCCTGGAGCTGTGATGCAATTGTGCTAACCACTATGCTACCGTGCTGCCCTAAGGGGTAGCTGATATGGGTATCTGAAAAGCAGTTTTGTTCAAAATTTGACATTTTTATCATGTTCCGTCCATCAAATTTAATTGAGTAAAATAAACCATTTACCTGGACAATTCGAGGTGCTGCACTAGGTGCGGCTCCAGGCTTTGCTGCTCCGCACTCTGCTCTATTCCACATTTCAAGCAACCCTTGACCTCACCCAACCTGGGTTGACCTGAACTACTCTTGCCCCAAAATATCCAACCCAAAAACAAGCTATATCCAAAATTGGCATGGCCTCAGTACCGAGGATGTCGGATTTGAGAAACTGTACCTGAATACTCTCACCTGCATCCACTGCCCACCATCATTCTTTCTTTCCTCCGAACTTTGGGCGAGATTCTCCGACCCCCCCGCCGCCGGCTGCCGAATCCTCCGGTTTTGGCGGGGGTGGGAATCGCGCCGTGCCGGTCGGCGGCCGATAGCAGCGGCCCCCCCCCAGCGATTCCCCGGCCTGCGATCGGCCCAGCGGCCGCCCGTTTTCGGCCCGTCCCGCCGGTGTAAATCAAACCAGGTACGCACCGGCGGGACGTGGCTCTGCGGGCGGCCTGCGGGGTCCGGGGGGGGGGGGACCAACAGGCTCCGGGGGGGTGCCCCCACGGTGGCCTGGCCCGCAATCGGGGCCCACCGATCTGCGGGTGGGCCTGTGCCGTGGTGGCACTCTTTCCCTCCGCCCCGGCTGCTGTCAACCTCCGCCCTTTGGATTTTGGCGGCAGCGGTGCGCAGGGGCCTTCTGGGAGGTGAGTAGTGACTTTAAAAACCCTTACCTTTGCAGGAGCAGCCCTTTGGATTTCGGCGGCAGCGGTGCGCAGGGACCTTCTGGGAGGTGAGTAGTGACTTTAAAAACCCTTACCTGGTCCCGTGTCTGTTCTTCTTTTCTGGTTTTTTTTTATATAAGGCGGGAACCGGAAGTTCGACCCGCGGACTTCTGGGAAGGCCCCCTCCCCCGCAACCAATAAATTCTGGTGGAGAGGAAACCCGAGACACTACACGTGTAGTGTCTCCCACCCGCCCTCCTCCTCTAACCTAATAATAAGACCCATTGGTGTGAGGTAAGTGCCATATTATATTATTATTATATTATTAGCATTGTGCAGGTCAAGGTTCGGAGGTGGCGGAGCAGTCTCTGTCAGCGAGAGAACCTGAGAACATCTAAGACACTCAGAAGGTAAGTAAGTGATTTTTACTCATTTTTACTTTTATACCTTTTTCAAATTGTGTGTGTCGGGGGGAAACTGAAGTGACATCACAGAAAAGCTGTGGCCTGAGTGGCTGGTTGGGATTCAACAGTAAATTTAAAAAAATTTGAGCATTGGTAACTAATTAAACATAATAACTTAATTATAATTTAGAGGGATATCTAAGCCAGAGATCGGAGAGTACTATATTTAGCTTTCGCATTTCTATTAGAAATCTAGTGCTAGGAAACAGATAGTTAACAGTAACTTTGAAATTAAAAAAAATATATTTTTTTTAAAAAAAAATCTTTTTAATTTTAATTTTAATTAATTGACGCAATGTCAGTTAGAGGGGTGCTGTGCTCTGACTGTGAGATGTGGCAGGTCCGGGAGGCTTCCAGCGTCCCGGATGGCTTCATCTGCAGAAAGTGCACCCAACTGGAGCTCCTCACAGACCGCATGGTTCGGTTGGAGCAGCAATTGGATGCACTTAGGAGCATGCAGGTGGCGGAAAGCATCATAGATCGCAGATATGTAAATGTGGTCACACCCAAGGTGCAGGCAGAGAAATGGGTGACCACCAGAAAGGGCAGGCAGTCAGTGCAGGAATCCCCTGTGGTTGTCCCCCTCTCGAACAGGTATACCCCTTTGGATACTGTCGGGGGGGATAGCCTATCAGGGGAAAACAGCAGCAGCCAGAGCAGTGGCACCACGGCTGGCTCTGATGTTCAGAAGGGAGGGTCAAAGCGCAGAAGAGCAACAGTAATAGGGGACTCTATAGTCAGGGGCACAGATAGGCGCTTCTGTGGACGTGAAAGAGACTCCAGGATGGTATGTTGCCTCCCTGGTGCCAGGGTCCAGGATGTCTCCGAACGGGTAGAGGGCATCCTGAAGGGGGAGGGCAAACAGGCAGAGGTCGTTGTACATATTGGTACTAACGACATAGGCAGGAAGGGGCATGAGGTCCTGCAGCAGGAGTTCAGGGAGCTAGGCAGAAAGTTAAAAGACAGGACCTCGAGGGTTGTAATCTCGGGATTACTCCCTGTGCCACGTGCCAGTGAGGCTAGAAATAGGAAGATAGAGCAGCTAAACACGTGGCTAAACAGCTGGTGTAGGAGGGAGGGTTTCCATTATCTGGACCACTGGGAGCTCTTCCGGGGCAGGTGTGACCTGTATAAGAAGGACGGGTTGCATCTAAACCGGAGAGGCATAAATATCCTGGCCGCGAGGTTTGCTAGTGTCACACGGGAGGGTTTAAACTAGTATGGCAGGGGGGTGGGCACGGGAGCAATAGGTCAGAAGGTGAAAGCATTGAGGGAGAACTAGGGAATAGGGACAGTGTGGCTCTGAGGCAGAGCAGACAGGGAGAAGTTGCTGAACACAGCGGGTCTGGTGGCCTGAAGTGCATATGTTTTAATGCAAGGAGTATTACGGGTAAGGCAGATGAACTTAGAGCTTGGATTAGTACTTGGAACTATGATGTTGTTGCCATTACAGAGACCTGGTTGAGGGAAGGGCAGGATTGGCAGCTAAACGTTCCAGGATTTAGATGTTTCAGGTGGGATAGAGGGGGATGTAAAAGGGGAGGCGGAGTTGCGCTACTTGTTCGGGAGAATATCAGAGCTGTACTGCGAGAGGAGACCTCAGAGGGCAGTGAGGCTATATGGGTAGAGATCAGGAATAAGAAGGGTGCAGTCACAATGTTGGGGGTATACTACAGGCCTCCCAACAGCCAGCGGGAGATAGAGGAGCAGATAGGTAGACAGATTTTGGAAAAGAGTAAAAACAACAGGGTTGTGGTGATGGGAGACTTCAACTTCCCCAATATTGACTGGGACTCACTTAGTGCCAGGGGCTTAGACGGGGCGGAGTTTGTAAGGAGCATCCAGGAGGGCTTCTTAAAACAATATGTAGACAGTCCAACTAGGGAAGGGGCGGTACTGGACCTGGTATTGGGGAATGAGCCCGGCCAGGTGGTAGATGTTTCAGTAGGGGAGCATTTCGGTAACAGTGACCACAATTCAGTAAGTTTTAAAGTACTGGTGGACAAGGATAAGAGTGGTCCGAGGATGAATGTGCTAAATTGGGGGAAGGCTAATTATAACAATATTAGGCGGGAACTGAAGAACATAGATTGGGGGCGGATGTTTGAGGGCAAATCAACATCTGACATGTGGGAGGCTTTCAAGTGTCAGTTGAAAGGAATACAGGACCGGCATGTTCCTGTGAGGAAGAAGGATAAATACGGCAATTTTCAGGAACCTTGGATGACGAGTGATATTGTAGGCCTCGTCAAAAAGAAAAAGGAGGCATTTGTCAGGGCTAAAAGGCTGGGAACAGACGAAGCCTGCGTGGAATATAAGGAAAGTAGGAAGGAACTTAAGCAAGGAGTCAGGAGGGCTAGAAGGGGTCACGAAAAGTCATTGGCAAATAGGGTTAAGGAAAGTCCCAAGGCTTTTTACACGTACATAAAAAGCAAGAGGGTAGCCAGGGAAAGGGTTGGCCCACTGAAGGATAGGCAAGGGAATCTATGTGTGGAGCCAGTGGAAATGGGCGAGGTACTAAATGAATACTTTGCATCAGTATTCACCAAAGACAAGGAATTGGTAGATGTTGAGTCTGGAGAAGGGGGTGTAGATAGCCTGGGTCACATTGTGATCCAAAAAGACGAGGTGTTGGGTGTCTTAAAAAATATTAAGGTAGATAAGTCCCCAGGGCCTGATGGGATCTACCCCAGAATACTGAAGGAGGCTGGAGAGGAAATTGCTGAGGCCTTGACAGAAATCTTTGGATCCTCGCTGTCTTCAGGGGATGTCCCGGAGGACTGGAGAATAGCCAATGTTGTTCCTCTGTTTAAGAAGGGTAGCAAGGATAATCCCGGGAACTACAGGCCGGTGAGCCTTACTTCAGTGGTAGGGAAATTACTGGAGTGAATTCTTCGAGACAGGATCTACTCCCATATGGAAGCAAATGGACGTATTAGTGAGAGGCAGCACGGTTTTGTGAAGGGGAGGTCGTGTCTCACTAACTTGATAGAGTTTTTCGAGGAGGTCACTAAGATGATTGATGTAGGTAGGGCAATGGATGTTGTCTATATGGACTTCAGTAAGGCCTTTGACTAGGTCCCTCATGGTAGACTAGTACAAAAGGTGAAGTCACACGGGATCAGGGGTGAGCTGGCAAGATGGATACAGAACTGGCTAGGCCATAGAAGGCAGAGAGTAGCAATGGAGGGATGCTTTTCTAATTGGAGGGCTGTGACCAGTGGTGTTCCACAGGGATCAGTGCTGGGACCTTTGCTCTTTGTAGTATATATAAATGATTTGGAGGAAAATGTAACTGGTCTGATTAGTAAGTTTGCAGACGACACAAAGGTTGGTGGAATTGCGGATAGCGATGAGGACTGTCGGAGGATACAGCAGGATTTAGATTGTCTGGAGACTTGGGCGGAGAGATGGCAGATGGAGTTTAATCCGGACAAATGTGAGGTAATGCATTTTGGAAGGTCTAATGCAGGTAGGGAATATACAGTGAATGGTAGAACCCTCAAGAGTATTGAAAGTCAAAGAGATCTAGGAGTACAGGTCCACAGGTCATTGAAAGGGGCAACACAGGTGGAGAAGGTAGTCAAGAAGGCATACGGCATGCTTGCCTTCATTGGCCGGGGCATTGAGTATAAGAATTGGCAAGTCATGTTGCAGCTGTATAGAACCTTAGTTAGGCCACACTTGGAGTATAGTGTTCAATTCTGGTCGCCACACTACCAGAAGGATGTGGAGGCTTTAGAGAGGGTGCAGAAGAGATTTACCAGAATGTTGCCTGATATGGAGGGCATTAGCTATGAGGAGCGGTTGAATAAACTCGGTTTGTTCTCACTGGAACGAAGGAGGTTGAGGGGAGACCTGATAGAGGTCTACAAAATTATGAGGGGCATAGACAGAGTGGATAGTCAGAGGCTTTTCCCCAGGGTAGAGGGGTCAATTACTAGGGGGCATAGGTTTAAGGTGAGAGGGGCAAGGTTTAGAGTAGATGTACGAGGCAAGTTTTTTACGCAGAGGGTAGTGGGTGCCTGGAACTCGCTACCGGAGGAGGTGGTGGAAGCAGGGACGATAGG
Organism: Scyliorhinus torazame; assembly: GCF_047496885.1. Lineage (NCBI taxonomy): Eukaryota > Metazoa > Chordata > Chondrichthyes > Carcharhiniformes > Scyliorhinidae > Scyliorhinus > Scyliorhinus torazame. The sequence continues at coordinate 300,274,326 of NC_092711.1, read as the reverse complement.
GACATTTAAGGGGCATCTTGACAAATACATGAATAGGATGGGAATAGAGGGATACGGACCTAGGAAGTGTAGAAGATTGTAGTTTAGTCGGGCAGCATGGTCGGCACGGGCTTGGAGGGCCGAAGGGCCTGTTCCTGTGCTGTACATTTCTTTGTTCTTTGTTCTTTGTATGGCCGGCGTGGAGAAGAACTCCCCTTCGCATGCGCTGTGAAGACGCCAGCACATGCTGGTGCTCCCGCGCATGCGCCAACTCACGCCAGCCGGCAGAGGCCCTTCGGCGCTAGCTGGCGTGGTGCCAAGCCCTTCTGCGCCGGCTGGCGCGGCGCAAACCCCGCCGGCCTAGCCCCTGATGGTGCGGAGGATTCCGCACCTTCCGGGCGGCCCAAAGCAGGAGTGGTTCACGCCACTCCTTGGCGCCGGTACGGCCCGCCCCGCCGAGTTGGGGAGAATCCCGCCCTTTAAGTTTGAAATCCCGTGAAATTATTTTTCAATTCCTTTTGAACCTCATTATTTTCTTCATATAGTTTTGTAATTTTTTTAACTGGTCCCAGCTCACTGGATTCCTAATTTCTTTGCATTTGCATAAGCTTTTTCTTTTAGCTTGATACCAAAAACTGATCTCATTTATTCTCCAGTTACATTAACACACAGGTGAAGCCTTAGCTTCGTGGAGGTATATGCTGGTATTGTAAGGAACTGGTTCGCTCAGTTACCTGCGACACAGGGGCCAGGATTCTCCGAGCCCACGCCGGGTTGGAGAATCGGCGGGGGGGGGGGGAAGAGAGAATCTCGCCACGCCACTCCGACGCCAGGCCGCCGATTCTCCGGTCACCTGGGGGGGCCTCCAAGGTGGCCCAGCCCGCAATCGGGGGCTATCGATCGGCGACCAAGGTCATTCCAGGGGGGCCTACGTTCCCCCGCGCCGGGCCCCTGTAGGGCTCCGCCATGTTGCCCGGGGGCCGGCACGGAAACGGCCGTGGCGTGCATGCGCGGACCCGCGCAGGCCATGTAGGGTCCGGCTTTCGGCGCCGGGGCAGTGCACAGCACTCCGGGGCCATTCCAGCCCCCGAAGATGAGGAGAATGCTTGGGCTTGGAGGCCCGTTTACGCCAGTGTTGCTCGTGCCGGTTTTGACGCCGGCATCAACACTTGGCCGCGATATCGGTGAATCCCGGCCAGGATGTCTGGACTCCCAGCCAAATCACATTATGTATTCTTGGCTGATAGCTCAGACATCCATTAGTTTATTGAATCAGCTGGCCCAAGGAAAAGTGTTGCTTGATTGACAGCTTTCTCTCTTAGCTCAATTGGTCAACTTTGTTTACACAAAATAAAAGTAGGGAAATTCTTGCAGTTTCTGCTATTGTTACTTTGACGTGCTGGTTGGTTATCACTTTTATAAGGCTATACTAAAATGAGCTTTTATAAGGAAGTTAGGAATGAATGTTTATTAAAGTTTTTTCATGACATTTTACAGTACTAATGGGTTCATTGGGGATATACTGTATAAATAAGCATTGAAGTGTCATAGGTGGCATGGGGTTGCCAATGGCCAATGGGGTGGGAGGGGGCATAAGATGGCATGGAGTGATGAGAGGACTTTGGGGTGGGTGAGCAGAGAGCAAAAGGAGGGTGTGAGTGGTGAGGGCTAGAGGGTTGTTTTCTGTTTTATTGTAATTGGGATAAAGATCCAGAACACTGAGGCAGGCCTCTTAAATAGCTTGCATCACACCTGGCAGCCCCTGTGTTTGCCTTTGCATGGTTTTCGGGGGCGGTGGGCCAATCTCCAAGTAGCACTCCTCCCCCAAAATGAAAATCTGGGGCGTCATTCTCCGACCCCCCGCCGGGTCGGAGAATGGCCGCTAGCCGCCGTGAATCCCGCCCCCGCCGAAGTCTCCGGTACCGGAGATTGGGCGAGGGCGGGAATCGGGCCGCGCCGGTTGGCGGGACTCCCCGCTCAATTCTCCGGCCCGGATGGGCTGAAGTCCCGCCCAGAAATTGCCTGTCCCGCCGGCGTAAATCAAAGCTGGTATTTACCGGCGGGACCAGGCGACGTGGGCGGGCTCCGGGGTCCTGGGGGGGGGGCGCGGGGCGATCTGACCCCGGGGGGTGCCCCCACGGTGGCCTGGCCCGCGATCGGGGCCCACCGATCCGTGGGCGGGCCTGTGCCGTGGGGGCACTCTTTCCCTTCCGCCTCCGCCACGGCCTCCACCATGGCGGAGGCGGAAGTGACTCTCCCCACTGCGCATGCGCGGGAAACTGTCAGCGGCCGCTGACGCTCCCGCGCATGCGCCGCATTTCCGCGCCAGCTGACGGGGCAACAAACGCCATTTCCGCCAGCTGGCGGGGCGGAAATCCCTCCGGCGTCGGCCTAGCCCCTCAATGTTGGGGCTCGGCCCCCAAAGATGCGGAGCATTCCGCACCTTTGGGGCGGCGCGATGCCCGTCTGATTGGCGCCGATTTGGGCGCCAGTCGGCGGACATCGCGCCGTTGGGGGAGAATTTCGCCCCTGATCTTTGCAGGCACTTTCTCCTGAGGCAAGCACATCAAACCAGGATTCTCACCACCTGCCTCTCAGATGAAAATCCAGCCCCAAGTTAACTCTGGCTTGAGCACTCTCCATGGTTAATAGCTGGAGATAAAATCTTGGTATCGTTTGTGAGAAGACCAATTAAGCAGATTCAGACATTTTAAAAGGGTGCGATTCTCCACTCCCACGCCGGTTGGGAGAATCGCCTGGGCCGCCAACATTTCTGGGGACGCCGGTCCGACGCCCTCCCGCGATTCTCCCAAGTGGCGGGAACGGCCCGGTCGAGTTTCGCGGGCCGCAGGCCGGAGAATCGCCGGAGACACCGAAAATGGCGATTCTCCGGCACCCCCGCTATTCTGAGGCCAGGCCAAAACGGCGGGTTCCCCCCGGCGCCGTCCACACCTGGTCGCTGCAGTCGTGGGCGGTGCGTGAATGCTGGGGGGGGGGGGTGGCCTGTGGGGGGGCGAGGGGGGATCCTGCACCGGGGGTACCTCAAATGTGGGGTGGTCCGCGATCGGTGCCCACCGATCGTCAGGCCGTCCTCTCTGAAGGAGGACCTCCTTCCTTACGCGGCCCCGCAAGATCCGTCCGCCATCTTCTTGCGGGGCGAACTTAGAGAGGACGGCAACCACGCATGCGTGGGTTGGCACCGGCCAACGTCATCTATGCGGCGCCGCTTTTACGCGGGCGACAAGGCCTGGCGCGGGTAAATGACGCGGCCCCGATACTGGCCCATTGTCAGGGCCTGAATCGGTCGGGACCGGGGCCGTTCCGCGCCGTCGTGAACCTCGAATGCGTTCACGACGGCGCGGCCACTTCGGCGTGGGAGTGGGGAATCCCGCCCTTTAGCTCTAGTATGCTGTGTTCTTGCAGAGTTCCTCTGTAGATTCCAAGTATGACATTTGCTTCTGTCTATTAATTTTTCAGTGTGACAATAATTTGCATTAGACAATGTGTGATTGACAGGACGTGCACACATGCAGAAAGCTTTCTTTACTGATGTATGGAAACTTCTTTTATAAAGTAGACTGGCAGCTTTGCTTAATTTTCAAGAAAGGTGGATGCCATCAGCATAAAAAAGTATTTTTTCCATGTTGTTGATATATTATGAAATATTTAGGATGGATTCAAAATCGTGAAATAATGGGAGCTAAATTGGACATTTCCAAAAATGGGAGTTGAAATTGCGATGCGCGATTCACCCATGCCCATTGATGGAAATGCTGGCAGTAATGCTTTGTGACCAGTTCACTGCATGCTTGAGAAAGGAACTCAAATTTGTAACTTCAAAAGACCACTTAATGTTACTCCCAACCTCTTAAAGAGGTGCATTATGACTGGAGCAGATGGTGGAATTCAGGGAAGAAGTAAATCTGACCTGGGAAACAAGAAAGGAATGGTACAACAGAAAAGTGCAATTCTTAGGTTTTTGAATGCTGCACTGAAGGTTTTAGCAATCATAGTAGAAAAGCAGAGGTTTCCTGTCTCCACAACAGGAGACACTCCAATAACGTGCTCAAAAAAGCAGTGATTGCAGATAACTGTGGAGATTAATGACAAGTCCAAAGTGCTGTAGACAGAAACAAACATTTCCCCTTGGTGGATGAGTCAATGGCCAGTGGTCATAGATTTAAGGTAAGGGGCAGGAGGTTTAGAGGGGATGTGGGGAAAAACCTTTTTATCCAGAGGGTGGTGGGAGTTGCAAGAAACTCTGCATATGGTCTGTTCTGTCACATTTCATCAGACAGCATAGCTTCTGTGGTGAACATGTTTTGCAGGTGTACTTGCAGTACACACTAAAGCCATGAGCCATGTCGGCAGAGGCAGTTCTTTTTTGGGTCTCAAATACATCTGACACAGAAAACCAATGCAGACTAATGGCATTGTGATTGTTGATAAAATACGGGGCTTTGATCTTATATGATTCACTTCGCATGATTTCACACAAGTTGGACGCTGAGGAAGTGAAATTGCTAGCAGTTCAATATATGACAGAGTACATATTCAGTGCTACAAAGTTGTGTGGCAAGTCAATAGTGCCATGCACGATGGGGAAGTCGGCAATTTAAGTGAAACAACTTTGCCTGCTTTTCTCCTGCAAGACCAGCAAGAGAAAATTAATTGGTAATTAACTGTCAATGAATGGAGGGCATTAATGCCCTCTCTCATGCAACAATAGACCACAAACTGCCACAGTCACCTTAATAATGAGTACAAATGTGGTCCTTGCCATTCTGAGGTAGCTGTTATAGTGGTAGCTGGTGGCAGCAAGTACATCCTTCGAGAAATGCAAACATTCACACATTGCTCCCTCTTGAGATTCAGATAGGGAATTGGTCCCTGAACATGCTGTTGAGTATGGCATCTTTCTGAGAGTCCTTCCCGCGCTCCCTTCTTGTTCCGTGTAGCTATCGCTCATTCTTCTAGTCATGCTTACTAGTCCATCTATGTTTTAGAGCAACTGGTTTGTGCAGATATCAGGAAACCAGCAAAATATGAGCACCTGGTACACCATTCACTGGAAACGTTTGCAACAAGAACTACAGAAAAGCACTAAACAACTGTAGAATTGTAGCAACAGACAGGAGATATCAACCAGCACTAACCTGTAAGTAGTAGATGATCCCTTTAAATAGTGCTGTGGGAGAGTGGGGGGCAGTCTTTCCTGCTGCTTTAAATATTCAGCTGTGTGAGGTTAAGAGAAGCTGTCGGCTGGCATGTTCAGTTCCAAAATGGCATCACTGGCACCAAATCAACATTGCACGCTGCTGAATGTTATGATCTGCTTGCTCAGCACACATTTGGTGGACCTCAGTAGTATGCATGCTAACACCCCCACCAAGATGGTTTCTCTCATGATTTATATAACTGTACATAAACATCTTGGGCCAGATTCTCCGTATCTGACACTAAGTGTTGACACTGGGGCAGGACTAGTGGAGTTCTACAACAGCAAAACTGGTGCTGCACCTGGCCTAATTCACAGACTTTAAGGGGCTGGCACTGTCGCCACATGGAACACGATCGATTTCAATGAGAAACAGTGCCGAATTTACCGGATTCGGGCTTGACACACAGGAGGCTGACAAGTTGCAGCCGCTTATGCACACTTCACTCACCACACACACACATCCCAGCCAACAAGATGGTAGGAAGAGGAGTGGCACCAAGGCTTACGGATGCTGAGCTGAAGACGCTGTAGGACGCCGTGGAGGAGAAGTGGGCAACCCTGTCACACGGGGTGGGAAAGAGGCTGCCAGCCACCGCCTTTCGTCAGACTTGGATGCAGGTGGCAGAGGTCGTCAGATGGGTGGCATGGTGGCACAGTGGTTAGCACTGCTGCTCACAGCTCCAGGGTCCCAGGTTTAATTCCGGCCTCAGGTGACTGTGTTGAATTTGCACTTTTCTCCCCATGTCTGTGTGGGTTTCCTCCATGTGCGTTTCCTCTCACAGTCCTAAGATGTGCAGGTTAGGAGGAGTGGCAACACTAAATTGCCCCTCAGTTAGATCGGGTTACTGGGATAGGGTGAGCTTAAGTAGGGTGAACTTTCCAAGAGCCGGTGCAGACCCGATGGGCCAAATGGCCTCCTTCTGCACTGTAAGTTCTATGATTCTATGAGGCGGGCCCTTCTGGGTGTCGGTGAAGCAAGCACGGTTGCTTCACAGCGCCAGGGTGCCGGGTTTGATTCTCAGCTTGGGTCACTGTCTGTGCGAAGTCTGCAGGTTCTCCCCGTGTCTCCGGGCGCTCCGGTTTCCTCGCACAGTCCAAAGATGTGCAGGTTAGGTGGATTGCCCATGCTACATTGCCCCTCAGTGCCCAAAAATGTTAGATGGGGTTATTGGGTTACGGGGATGGGGTGGGCTTAAGTAGGGTGCTCTTTCCAGGGGCCGGTGCAGACTCGATGGGCCAAAGGGCCTCCTTCTGCACTGTAAGTTCTATGATTCTATGAGGCGGGTCCTTCTGGGTGTCCTCCGCCTCTGATCCCAACCAAAGCCACAACTCCAGGTGTCAACCAGCGATGATGATGACACCGACACATATGAGATTCATCGCCCAGCATTCCGTGACACGCCAGAGCTAGAGTCCGGGGATGACTCCAACTTTCCGTCACAGCTGTCACCAGCACCTTCCATCTTCCCAGAGACACTCACTTTGGTTGGGTACTTTAGTGAAGAAGCTCGTGGGAAACAATCTGATGGGCACCACATACATGCTCTGGTACATCAGGTGGAGGTGGGAACTCCCGAGGGGGCGGATAATCGGCGGGTGGGACGATCCCAGGGACTAGCTGCCGTCCAGACGTGTTTTGTGCTTCTGGAACGGGTGGCCCTTTTGATTGGGGAGATGCAGTTGAAGAGCCAGGGACTGCATGAGGGGTTGTCGGCAAGCTCCAGATTTTGCAGCTGCAGTTGGAAAGTCCAACTGTGTGCAGGAGCAGGAAGTGGTGCCGAACATGCGTGCTATGCAGGGCAATATTGCAAGGATGGCCGGGGATTCCCTGTGCAGGCAGTGGCCGAGGCCCAGGACAGGACTGCCCTATCACAGGCAGCCAGGTACCAGAGCCAACTGGACATTGCAGAGGCACTCCAGAACACGGCCAAGTCACAGCGGGCCACGGCTGAGTGCAAAGGCTGCATTGGCCAGGAGCTGGCGACGTGGCATAGACCCATAGAGAGATGACCCAATCACAGTGGGAGATGGCGCAGTCACTGGCTGATGTGGCACACACCCAGAAGGTGGTGTCACAGTCACATGGCCGCGAGCATGGAGACCCTGGTCAAGACGAGACCAGGCCTCAAGTACTGGCAGCGCCTGTTGACGGGGGAGCCTCAGGGGTTTGCTGCACTCGCACCCCCATCCGATGTAGTAGCCTGGGGTCAAAAGGCACCCTGAGGGAGGAGGAGGCGATGGGGTCCATGCCTGTGGCTCCCGCAGGGGAAGTGCCTTAACACTGCAGCACCTCGGACACCCCCGCACAAGTCCTTGGCGCATCACATGGTCAGCAGGCAGAACAGGGCGGCCGGTACCATCTGGGACACCCAAGCAGCAGCCGGGCCCATCCCAGCCCGGTCGCCCCAAAAAACGGCTGCCAAAGGGGACCCAGGTAACAGAGGAACAGGGGGTAACTGGTGAGGATGGAGAGCCGGTCGCCCAGCAGGCCACTCCCAGATGGCCAGGAATCGCAGCAGGCTACTTCCACTCCTGATGTACCACCTGGGGATCAACCTAGGAGTAGCTTTAGAGTCTGTAAGGCCAGAAATGTAGACACCATTAAATTTGGCAAGGGTGCAGAGTACAGTATTGCATTAGGGGCTAGGGCAGAAACCTGTATACATTTGTTCACATTAAACACCTGTGCACAATGTTGCAACCTGCCTCGGTGCTCTGTCAGAACGGTGTGAGAGATGGGCTGGTCTGGGCTGGCCGCAGAGGGGGCTCAGGGGAAGGGATATTGTGTGTTGGCTTGGCCCAGGGACCGCAGTTTAGCCAGCGCTCACCGCTCCGGTGTCCCACCCCTATTTCCCCCCATTCCCACCTCCGCCACCCCAGGGATTCGATGGGACCATGTGATGGAATGGCCAGCTCGCATGCAGGAATCACCCAAGTGGACGGTGAAAAGTGCTACCGTGGGCAGGAGCCAGACGTTGCCAAATGGTGTGGAGCACCAGAGCACATCCCAGATCAGGTTGTCATCATTCTCCACCCCATAGGTCAGACCAGCTGTTACTGCCAATCCAGGTCCCAGACCCGATAGTGAGGCAGGTGGGAATCACGGAGGGGATTGCAAATGTGAAGGCTCGATCACACCCCTGGACGCGGCATTGGCGTCATTGTAGCAAGTCTCCAGGTCTGTCTGTAGCCTCTGGATAGGCGACATCAGCCAGACTGCAGCAGATAACCCCTGCCGCCCAGGGGCCAACTGTACAGCCGGCGATGCGCCTCAAAGAGGTCAGGAACCATCGAGTGTGCCAGGATGAAGGTGTCATGCACACTGCCCGGGTATTTTGCACCGACGTGCATGATGTGCATCTGATGGTTACACACCAGCTGTACATTTATTGAATGGAATTCCTTTCATAGAAACATAGAAAGTAGAAGCAGGATATAGGCCATTCGGCCCTTCGAGCCTGCTCTCCCATTCATTATGACCAATGCTGCTCATCAAGTTCAAAACCCTGATCTCGCTTTCCCTCCGTGTCCCTTTAGCCCCAGGTGCTACATCTAATTCCTTCTTGACACTTACACAAAGTTTTGGCCTCAACTGCTTTCTGTGGTAGTGAATTCCACAGATCCACCACTCTCTGGGTGAAGAAATTTCTCCTCTTCTCAGTCCTAAAAGGTTTACTCCTTATCGTCAAACTATGACCTCTAGTTCTGGACACCCCCACCAGGAACATTCTTTCTTAATCTATCCTGTCTAATCCTGTCAGAATTTCAGTTTGTGAAGACCGGTCATCTGCAGGTGCTCGAGGACAACATACATCCCGTCGATCACCGCCTAGACTCGGTGCATCTCGGCGATGGCGGCGAACCCCACTCCCCAGGCATCCTGGTGGTCTGGGTCCACATTGAAATGGATGTATTGTGCTGAATGGGCATTTAAGGCCTTCGTGACAGCACAGATACACCTGTGCACCGAGCTCTGTGAGATTCGGGACAGGTCCCCACTCGGCACCTGGAAGTACCCTTTGGTGTGGAGTTTCAGGGCAACCGTCACCTTTTAAAAAATAAATTTAGAGTAGAGTACCCAATTCATTTTTCCAATTAAGGGGCAATTTAGCGTGGCCAATCCACCTACCCTGCACATCTTTGGGTTGTGGGGGTGAAACCCACGCAAACACGGGGAGAATATGCAAACTCCACACGGACAGTGACCCAGGGCCGGGACCGAACCTGGGACCTTGGCGCCCATGAGGCTGCAGTGCTGCCACTGCGCCACCGTGCTGCCCTAGGACAACCGTCACCTTGACGGATACTGGGAGTGGCCTGCTGGGCGGCCGGCTCTCCATCCTCGCCAGCTACCCCCTATTCCTCTGGGGCAGGCTCCACTGCTGCAGCGTCCTCCTCCTCAAGCAGCTAGAGCTCATACAGCCGCAGTGCATCCCCCAGGGCTGCAGCGACTAGGAGGAAGGCCTCCATTGCTGGTTGAATTTAAATATCCATTATCTTCAGGTGGTGAAAGGCCGACATGTTAGCATGGTGTGGGCCCCTGTGCCCAACCAGGTCCAACGGGCTACTATGTGACCCCGGTTTACACTGAGGAACCTGCCCCCTGCATGTCCCTTCCGGCCACACCTTCCCCCATCTCCGCACCCCGGGCCCTGTCAGTGTCCGGCACCGTGGGAGCCTTTAACCCTGGCACCCATCCCTGCTGCAAGGGGTACCGTCGGCTAGCACTGCCCTTGCCAGGGTATGCTCCTGGACCCAGTCCGGCGCCCTCCTTGAGGGGCTACTGTGGACATTGCCCTTGGCTGGGCTACCTGATACCCTGCCGGCGGGTGGCGGCAGGTTCGGGGGGATGATGGGATGGGGGCACCCATACAGCCAGTGTCACTTTGCAGACCCACGGGCCAAGGTGATTGGTCAGTGCGGTATGCAGCAAGGTACTGCCTTGCAGGCAGCGGCAATGGCAATCCGTACCTCGACACCTCGGTCCCGTGGGAGGTCACCCCAACCCATCCCCTGGTCACTGTCACCGCGCTCATCCCCCCTCTCTCTCTCCAACACCCCCACCACGTCCAATGCACCTATGCACGTCCTATTTCCACTCTCTCTCTCCCTCCCTCCCATTAACCACAGTGCCTGTTTCACAATTTTTAAAACACAAGGTGAACCTCGTCATCGGGAATTCCCCTGGCGAAAGAGGGCCCAGAGAATACTGGATCAGGCCCGCTAATGATATGCAAACCGTGTTTACTGTACGTGCAGAGTAGAACGCATTGACATCGCTGTCCAATCACCGGAGAATTGCGATTTGGCGTGAACCTGACGCCAGCCATGATTTCGGGGTCAAGAGCAATTCTCCATCGAATCACCTTTCCCGATTTTGGCATCAGCCAACAGAGAATCCCTCCCTTCATGCCATTTTGGTCCTCAAACAGCACCCATGGCAGCCAAGTTATAGGTGCCTAATCACCTTAAATTATAATGAGATAATTTTCATTATGAGTAGCAGAAAATAAAATGGATAGGATTCCACAGTCAGTTTTAACGATGCACATACACATAAAAAATTAAGGAGTTACAGAGTTATGAAACTTAATTACATCAAATTGACATGAACCAGTCTGTGAACACCAATCTGTATGAAAACAGTCATCATCGACCTGAAATGCAAACATCTCTACAAATTCTGCCTGACCTGCTGAGTACTTCCAGCGTTTTCTCTTTTTATTTGAAATTTTCAGTATCTGCAATAATTTGCTTATGTACCAATCTGGCTAATCCGCGTTACCACTATCAAATAAGGATATAAATAACTTGGTGTACCTTCAGCTGCTCTCTTGAAGAATACTTTGCAACTACCACAGGTGAGTGCTCCATAATGACATCCTGATGCCTCATCTCCACAAATGAGACAGGTTTTCTGAGGTTGAAAAAAGTAGTCCATTTGGAGACCGAGATTCCTTGTATTATCCAATCTTAGGGGAAAACAAAGAACATATAAATTTAGGAGTGGCTACTATAAAAAATTATAAAGTTCTGTCCGAACAAGTGAGGATGATCAGAAATGTTGTTTTATACTGACTAAATGTCAAGCTCAATTTTCCTAGATTTCTTTGATTTTTATTTAACCAGTGATTGCATTCTGATTTTATCTATTAAATCACCATACCAGCAGCCTTGAAAATAAACTGCACTGTTTTAATTTAATCACTTAAACAAAAACTCCACATTTGTGAGGAATCTGAAAGAAAGAATTGAGAAATTTAAAACCATTTTTCTGTATATAAAGCGTTATTTCAATTAATGTGAAATTATGGTATCCTTAGTAGCTGATGAAACCGAAGTCTACGTAACCAGTACCACTTTTGACCCTCGCACTATCTCTCAATTGTCGGACTGCTTTTCCAATGTCAAACATTAGATGAGTTGAAATTTCCTCCAACTGGCTACTGGGAAGAACAAAGTCTACAGTACCAGCCACAAACTCCATTTCTTAGCCATTGATTCCATCCCTCTCGCTGGCAAAGGTCTGGGGCGAAATTCTCCGGAAACGGCGCGATGTCCGCCGACTGGTGCCCAAAACGGCGCAAATCGGATGGGCATCGCGCCGCCCCAAAGGTGCGGAATGCTCCGCATCTTTGGGGGCCGAGCCCCAACCTTGAGGGGCTAGGTCGGCGCCGGACGAATTTCCGCCCCGCCAACTGGCGGAAAAGGCCTTTGGTGCCCCGCGAGCTGGCGCGGAAATGACATCTCTGGGCGGCGCATGCGCGGGAGCGTTAGCGGCCGCTGACAGCTTCCCACACATGCGCAGTGGAGGGAGTCTCTTCTGCCTCTGCCATGGTGGAGACCGTGGCAGAGGCGGAAGGGAAAGAGTGCCCCCACAGCATAGGCCCGCCCGCGGATTGGCCAGGCCACCGTGGGGGCACCCCCCGGAGCCAGATCGCCCCGCGCCCCCCCCAGGACCCCGGAGCCCGCCCGCGCCGCCTTGTCCCGCCGGTAAGGTAGATGGTTTAATTTACGCCGGCGGGACAGGCATTTTACCGGCGGGACTTCGGCCCATCCGGGCCGGAGAATCGCGCGGGGGGGCCCGCCAACCGGCACGTCGCGATTCCCGCCCTCACCGAATCTCCGGCAACCAGCGGGGGCGGGATTCACGCCAGCACCCGACGATTCTCCGACCCGGCGGGGGGGGCGGAGAATCTCGCCCCTGATGCTGAACTAGACTGCCCACAACCCTGGAACCATATTTGATCTTGGATGAGTTGTGATCACATATCCGTACCATCATGAATATCACCTGTTTCCACCTTCATAACATGCCTTTTTACCTCTACACTTGATTATTCCTGGCTTACCGTCTACATTTTGTTGTCAGTAGTCTTGTAGTCATTAAAATTATACTGCCTATAACTCACACCAAATCATCTTAACTATCAGCTCTGTGCTTGTTGATTTGCTTTAGCTGCTAGTTGAGCAATATCTAAAAAAAAATTGTATTTTTGTTTTCAAATCTTTTCATAGACTCACCCTATCTTGGGTGGGATTCTTCGAGCCTCCGGGTCAAAATCGTGCTCGGAGCAGGGGCGGAGAATGGGGCGTCAGACCCGCGATCAGGTCCGACGCCTTCCCGCGATTCTCCGCGGACCGGAGAATCACCGGCAGTCGCGCGCACGGTCGACGGCCATTGAAAGAGGCCCCCGTGGCGATTCTCACCCTGTCCGCAGCTGTCCTGGTGGGTGCGGGGGGGGGGGATCCGTGATGGGGTGGGCCTCCAGGACGGCCAGGCTAGCAATCGGGGACCTCCTATCGGTCGGAGCATGCGGTATGGGGGGTGGGGCCTATATTGTTGGGGCCGGCTTGCTGTGTGGGTCAGCCATGTTTCGCGGGGCCGCCGCGCACATGTGCGGACCCGTGGCTGGAAGTGCAGGGCCCCGTATCGGCAGCCAGAGCTGCGTGGACAACTCCGGGGCCCTGCATGCCCCCTACAAAACGGAGAATTACTCTGGACTTTCTAGAAAAATGTCCAGTGATTGATTCGCGCCCGTTTTCTCACGGGTGTGGGAACATAGCCCCATTTTCAGAGAATTCCGCACCCGCCCAGTGCGATTTCGGCGCTGAGGCTGAGACAATCTCACCCACCATTTCTAAAATCTCCTCCAGTCCTACAATTCTCCCAAGATATCTGTGCTCCTCCAATTTGCGCAGCACGGTAGCACAAGTGGCTAGCACTGTGCTTCACAGCACCAGGGTCCCAGGTTCGATTCCCCGCTGGGTCACTGGCTGTGCGGAGTCTGCACGATCTCCCCGTGTCTGCGTGGGTTTCCTCCGGGTGCTCGGGTTTCCTCCCACAGTCCAAAGACGTGCAGGTTAGGTGGATTGGCCATGCTAAATTGTCCTTAAGTGTCCAAAAAAGGTTAGATGGGGTTATTGGGTTACGGGGATAGGGTGGCAGTGAGGGCTTAAGTGGGTCGGTGCAGACTCGATGGGCCGAATAGCCTCCTTCTGCACTGTATGTTTATGTTCTAATTCTAGCCTCTTGAGCATCCCCAATTAATAATAATCTTTATTGTCACAAGTACGCTTACATTAACAGTGCAATGAAGTTACTGTGAAAAGCTCCTAGACGTCACATTCCGGCTCCGTTCGGGTACACAGAGGGAGAATTCAGAATATCCAATTTCCGTGTGCGGAAGTGGATTCTCCGCCCCGGCGCCGGACGCGATTTCGGAGTTGGGGTGCCAAGAATCCAGCCCATGATCTCTGACTTCAAAAGTTGTGTTTCATCAGCTCATGCCCCTTAATTATCCTGTAAGATACTTTAAAACACTTTGCCAACACTGGAAGTAAGGCTCAACAGTTCTTCAATTTGAAAGCTTATCCCTTTCCCTTTTATGAGAATGGGACATTTATTTGTTATTTTCTAATCATTTGAGATTTAGCCTGACTTCAGCAGAGAATATCCAAAAGAGGACTCAATGCACCAATTTTTTTACAACCTTGGGATTAAGTTATCAGAGCCAGGAGCCTACCTCAAACATTCAACAAATATCCAACGGACGTGATCCACTGGGCACGTTTGCCAAAAAGCAGCGCACCACAGCGTAACTGCAGGGAGACCCCGCTCTCGGGATCTACCCGGCTCGCCACACCACGCCTCGCAAGATCATCATGATCTCGCGAGACGTCGCGATGTGAAGCCCACCTATTATTTGCAGGATTACCTTTCGGCAGACCTGCATATTAGAGCGAGACAGCTAGTCTCACTCTAATATGCAATTCACTGAGGTAATCAAGGTGTTGGGATCCATTCCCTTTGCCGTGGAAACCTCAGTCGAGCGCCGTTCAATACTGGTCTTCACCAACAGGGACAAGATAGAACGGCACTCTTTGGGGTCTCCCAGGTGATTGAGGCCCCCTGATGCTTGCCCTCTGGGCAGGGTGGTACCCTGGCACTGCCACCTAGGTACCAACCTGGCACTGCCAAGGTGCCTAGGTGGCACTGCCAGGATGCCAGGCTGGCACTTTTCCTTTTTTTCTGTTAGTTTGTTTCTTGTTTTCTTTATAGTTGAGAAGCTATTACTTTTCCTTTTTTGAGTTTGTGGGATGTGGCTTTCTTTGTGTTCTGTTAGTGGATTATGAATGTGTGAGAGAGGAGTTGTTATGTGATGCTGATAAACAGTTGGAAGTGGCAGACAGCCAAAAAGGGTGAATCGGATGGAGCAGCAACTGGAGATGGTAAGAATTTTTTTTCAATGTTGACGTTGGGCCCTGGAGAGGGAATAGACTTCCGGATTGTTGGTTGGCTCAGAATGATGCTCTTCCCAACACAAGAAATACTCTGAACTGAAGGCATTATAGGTGGCAATGCTAGGGACAGGTCAGATATGACCAAAGTGAAATAACTGTAAATAAGCCAGAAGAAACAAAACTAAATTACCTGACTGGCCTGTTTTTTTCTTTGAATGATCTGCACCTTCCCCACATTTTTTAAGTAGCCAGCTTGATCAGTTCAGGGAAAATCTTATACTGAGCATGCATTAGACAATGCAGTTCATAACTCTTGCATACTGTGATGAATGATATCTGTATACATATATACCTTTAATGCGTAGGCCCCTTTAAGACCGGGTTTGGAACCCTGGGGGACTCCGCCTCTGGCTCCGCCCCCAGGAAGCTGTATATCAGGTTACGTTCAGTAGGCAGCGTGCAGTGAGCACACTTCTCAGCAGCTGTCTGGTTTTCTGGTTATTAAAGCCTTGCCTTTGTATTATCAAACTCCTCTCCTGAGTCGTAATTGAGGGTATCTGACATACTATTTTCTAACCTTGGTGCTGTATAAAAAGCAGATACTGTTCCATTTCACCAGTCTAGCTTAAGCCAAATCTAAACTGAAACAAGTTAACCACTTGTTATGGGCCAGGGTTTAGAGAACCCCAAAGTGTATCATGGAGTTCACCTGACCCACAACCTTTACGAGATTGTGGTATCGGGAACACCACCCACTCTACAGGTGTGGTACAGCAGAAATGGAAAAGTATTTTTTAAAGCAAAACAATGTTTATTCTATGAACTCAAGTTAACCTTTTTAAAACATACAGTGAACATCTTAGCAACCATTAATTCAAATACAACCTCCAAAGAATACAACACTAAGTAATCCTTTAAGCTTTCCTTTTAACATCCATAAGACTTAAAACACCTTTTACCAGAAGCACATCAGGTTAAAGTCACTACTGTTATTAGTTTTAAATCAAAGGGTCGATTTACAGTCTTTAGAAAACAGAGAGAGACTCTAATACACCTTCTGGCTGTGACTGTAGCTATCCAGCTCTGAAAATGACACTAAACCACACCTTGCGGCAAACAGCATAAAACTCCACCCACTCTCTGACATCACTGCAGTAATAAGCACCCATTTCTTAAAGGCACTCTCACTACAGATACTTATATACACACCCATTTATAAACACCCATTTCTTAAAGGTACTCTCACATGACACACTTAACACTAACACCATACTTCTGGAGGGACTGTTGGAATGGATACATGGAAGTCAAATTCAGATTGAAATCAATATAAGTGAAATTCAGGAGAAATGTGTAATGCAGCTAAATTAATATCACTTAGTTTACTATCACCAAGTTAAAATTATCTCCAATGTTACAGCCCTCTTGTGGCTGCAGATTAAACAATGGGCCAATTTTTACCCCAAACAATCCTAGGTTAAAAACCAGAAGAACAAATCAAAATTGGTCAACCCCAATAAGAGCTTGCAGTTCATTTACTCTGCCAACCAAAATTGACACTAACACCAAATTAGCACTAGAGGTTACAGATGGATACCACAATTCAGCCAGGGTCAAAACTCCACAAAACATGAGATATAACTAATCAATGGTAAAGTAGAACATGACTGGAAATATTTCCAATTGTGAGCTCTATTAGTGGATGCTCTGCAGAATGGTGAACAAAGCAGAGTGGAAAACAACAGGAGGGGAAAAGAGAGGCAACACTGTCACTCAGACACCCTCACTCAGTAGGATAGCAGACAATCCAAGCAAGGGCAGATCAGCAAAGCACAGCAGGAATCAAGAACCTTTAAAAACAGCATCATCCGCATTGCAAAGCAAAGTAGGAAAGAAGCGCTTTTAAAAACAGCACAGGAAACTAGCAGTAGCCGAGCAGCAAAGCACAACAGTAGAGAGGAGCCTTTAAAATCAACGCAAAAAACAATCAGCAACGGAGTAGAAAAGCAGAGCAGGAGAAAGAAGTATTTAAAACAGCATGAAAAACATCAACAGCAAAGCACAGCAAGAGAGTGGAACCTTTAAAACAGAACAGGAAATACAGGCAGCATCATAGCAGAGAGGTCAAGAGGAGCAGGGAGGTGGGGATATAACGCAAGTGACATCGCAGCACAAGGAGTCACAAGTATACTGGTGAGCTTTGAGTATTTATTCTGATATATTATCACTTAAATGAATCAACTGTTTTGTAAGACTCGATCAATTAATTAACATACAATTAAGACCAATATGATAATTTACCATCAATGTTTAATGAATTAACCATTGAATAGCAAGGGATAGTAACACGAAAGGGTTCTGCACTTTTCAGTAAATTAAAATCTACGGTTTTAGATATTGAGAGTAAACATTTAAATTAACTACTCTATAAGATTAAGGAATTTCAGCAGCAGAGAAGGAGCTGATTAGTGAGTATTTATTTGTCACAAATTAAATTGCTTAATAAATAGATGCATGGCGAGACAGATATGTCCTGAAACGTGTGCAGCCTGTTCCCCGTGGGAGATCCAGGACACTTTTCATGTCCTGGACAATCACATGTGATGCAGAAGCTTGGGCTTCAGGTTTTGAAACTTGAGCAGAGTTTGGCGTCATTGCATTCACAAGTATTTCATATTACACATTTACAGACATAGTCATAGAATCATAGATAGAATTTACAGCGCAGAAGGAGGCCATTCAGCCCATCGAGTCTGCACCTGCCCTTAGAATGAGCACCCTACTTAAGCCCACGCCTCTACCCTATTCCCATAACCCAATCTAACCTTTTGGACACTAAGGGACAATTTAGCATGGCCAATCCACCTAACCTGCACATCCTTGGACTGTGGGAGGAAACCGGAGCACCAGGTGGAAACCCACGCAGTCACGGGGAGAAAGTGCAAACTCCACACAGTCACCCGAGGCTGGAATTGAACTCGGTCCCTGGAGAAGTGAGGCAGCAGTGCTAACCACTGCGCCACCATGCCGTGCTGCTGCACCACCGTGCTGCAACCGGTCACCCCACAACTTAATGATACACAAGCAGAGTGGTACCCCACGCAGTTGAGAAGAACCAGGTGGGTACTGTTGGAGTTATGAGTGCATCGCACATTCCAACTACCATTCAGTTCTAAATACTGATGAGAGTAATGGTTCCTGAGTCTAATGTGTGAAGTCAGAGCCTAGTTATAACACCACTACTGCCGCAGCTGCACAGGAGAGCAGTAGATATATTATCAAAATAGAGGTAGGGAATTCGATAGGGGAACAGATAGATGTTTCTGCAGTTCAAGACATGGGCGTCATTCTTCGACCCCCCGCCGGGTCGGAGAATGGCCGTTGGCCGCCGTGAAACCGCCCCCCCCCCCCCCCCCCCCCCCCGCCGAAGTCACCGGTACTGGAGATTGGGCGGGAATCGGGCCGCGCCGGTTGGCGGGACCCCCCGCTCAATTCTCCGGCCCGGATGGGCCGAAGTCCCGCCCCGAAATTGCCTGTCCTGCCGGCGTAAATCAAAGCTGGTATTTACCGGCGGGACCAGGCGGCGTGGGCGGGCTCCGGGGTCCTGGGGGGGGGGGGGCGATCTGACCCCGGGGGGTGCCCCCACGGTGGCCTGGCCCGCGATCGGGGCCCACCGATCCGCGGGCGGGCCTGTGCCGTGGGGGCACTCGTTCCCTTACGCCTCCGCAACGGCCTCCACCATGGCGGAGGCGGAAGAGACTCTCCCCACTGCGCATGCGCGGGAAACTGTCGGCGGCCGCTGACGCTCCCGCGCATGCGCCGCATTTCCGCGCCAGCTGGTGGGGCAACAAACGCCATTTCCGCCAGCTGGCTGGGCAACAAACGCCATTTCCGCCAGCTGGCGGGGCGAAAATCCCTCCGCCGCCGGCCTAGCCCCTCAATGTTGGGGCTCGGCCCCCAAAGATGCGGAGCATTCCGCACCTTTGGGCCGGCGCGATGCCCGTCTGATTGGCGCCGTTTTTGGCGCCAGTCAGCGGACATCGCGCCATTGGGGGAGAATTTCGCCCATGAAGGCAGAATATTATGTTGACTCTTTGACCCAGATCAAGGATGTTGCTGAGCAGCTGCAGAGCAATCTGAGAGGGGAGGGTGAACAGTCAGCGGTTGTGGTCTACATAGGTAGGAACTAGTTAAGAGGGAGAAAGTCCTTCAAGCAGCTTTCTAAGGATCTGTATCCCTCTGCTACCTGCCCATTCATCAAACTGGAAAGCAAGACCTCAAAACCTAGCAATTTCCAGATCCAGGCTACTTGTAGTGCCAATAATAATAGTAATCTTTATTTTCGTTTGCTGCAGAACTAGAGGAGAGAAAGCTTTAGATTTCTAGGACATTGGGATCAATTATGCGTAAGAAACCTGCAGTACAGATTGGATGGGTTGCACTTGAACAACTCCTGGACTACCATCCTTGCGCAGAAATGTGCTAGTACTATTAAGGAGAGTTTAAACTAAATTGACAGGAGTAGATGCTAGAAAGCAATGTTAGAGAAAATCAAGGTACAAAGAGAATTGGAAATGTCAAGGTAGCATTAGAGTAGGATGGGTACGATATTAGGTTGAGTCAGAGGATGGGATTTTCTCGCCATTTCCATCAATGGAATCTTCTGTCCCACCAAGCCTGAGCCCCAGATGGCAGGCTCCCTGGTGGACAGGTTAGTGAGCTATGCAAATAGTTACCAATTTCAGCTGGACTAGAATATCCCACTGGAAGCTAATAGTCTACGTCCTCCAAAGTGGGAAAAATTGCCGTAAGGGGCTGGACAATCCCGGCTCGGGTAAGAGGAAACAGAGTACGGTCTATCTTGCATTCACTGTGCATGTAATAGCATGCTCAGTGCTCAGGCGCAGATACCTAAATGGAAATATTGTGATGTGGCGATAACACATGGCTCAAAAAAGGCACAAGAGTAAGTTACCTGTTTGTTAACTCATTTATGAGACATGGTTGTTGCTGGATAGGCCAGCAATTATTCCCCATCCCTAATTTCTCTTGAGAAGGTTGTGAAAAGTTGCCTTCTTCAACCACTGCAAAACAGCTGCTGCAGACACATCCACTGTGCTGTTTGGGAGGGAGTTCCAGGATATTGCCCCATCGACAGTGAAGGAACGGCGATAGATTATCAAATCAGGGTGGTCAGGGACTTGGAGGGAAACCTCCAGGTGGTAGGGTTCCCAGGTATCTGCTGCTCTTGTCCTTCAAGATGGTAGTGGTTGTGGGTTTGGAAGGTGCAGTCTGAGGAACCTTGGCGAATTACTGTAGTGCATTTTGTAGATTGTACACACGGCTGCCACTGTTCGTCGGTGGTGGAGGGTTTGAATATTTGTGGAAGGGTGAGCAATCAAGTGGGGTGTTTTGTCCTGGATGGTATCAAGCTTCTTGAGTGTTGTTGGGGCTGCACTCATCCAGGCCAGTGGAGAGTATTCCATTACTTTCCTGACTTGTGCCTTGTAGATGGCTGACAGGCTTTGGGGGGTCAGGAGGTCAGGAACTCGCCATACGATTCCTAGCCTTTGACCTACCCTGGTGGCACAATATTAATATGGCTAGTCCAGTTTAGTTTCAGACCAATGGTAACCCCCCCCCAGATGTTTATTGTGGGGGATTCAGTGATGGTAATGCCATTGAGAGTCGAGGGATGGATGGATTTGTTTATTGTCACGTGTACCAAGGTACAGTGAAAAGTATTTTCCTGCGAACAGCTCAAACAGATCATTTAGTACATGAAAATAAAATAAAACACAAATACAGAATAGGGCAACACAAGGTCCACAATGTAAATACATGGACTCGGTGCATCAGGTGAAGCATACAGGAGTGTAGTATTTTTTAAAATAAATTTAGAGTACCCAATTCATTTTTTTCCAAATAAGGGGCAATTTAGCGTGGCCAATCCACCAAGCCTGCACATCTTTGGGTTGCGGGGGCGAAACCCACACAAACACGGGGAGAATGTGCAAACTCCACACAGACGGGATCGAACCTGGGACCTCGGCTCCGTGAGGCAGCAGGGCTAACCCACTGCGCCACCGTGCTGCCCTTAGGAGTGTAGTATTAATCAGGTCAGTCCATAAAAGGGCTGTTTAGGAGTCTGGTAACAGCAGGGAAGAAGCTGTTTTTTAATCTGTTTGTGTGTGTTCTCAGACTTTTGTATCTCCTGCCCGATGGAAGAAGTTGGAAGAGTGAGTAAGCCGGTTGGGAGGGGTCTTTGATTATGCTGCACGTTTTCCCCTGGCAGCGGGAGGTGTAGATAGAGTCAATGGATGGGAGGCAGGTTTGTGTGATGGACTGGGCTGTGTTCACACATGTTTCTTGCCGTCTTGGGATGAGCAGCTGCCATACCAGGCTGTGATGCAGCCAGCTAGGATGCTTTCTATGGTGCATCTGTAAACGTCGATAAGAGTCAGTGTGGACATGCTACGTTTCCTTAGTTTCCTGAGGAAGTATAGGAGCTGTTGTGCTTTCTTGGCGGTGGCGCCGACGTGGGTGGACCAGGACAGATGTTTGGTGATGTGCACTCCTAGGAATTTGAAGCTGTTAATCATCACCACTTCGGCTCTGTTGATGCAGACAGGGGTGTGTACAGTACTTTGCTTCCTGAAGTCAATGATCAGCTCTTTAGTTTTGCCATGGTTAGATCTTCCTTGTAGGAGATGGTTATTGCCTGTCACTTGTGTGGCGTGAATGTAACTTTCCACTTGTCAGCCCAAGATATTGTCCAGGTCTTGGTGCATTTGGATATGAACTACTTCATTATCTGAGTAGTCGCGAATGGTGCTGAACATTGTGCACTCATCTGCAAACATCCGCACTTCTGACCTGATTATGGGAGGGAGGTCATTAAGGAAACAGCTGAAGATCATTGGACCTTGGACATTAACCTGTGGAACTCCTGCAGTGATGTCCTGGAGATGGGATGATTGACCTCCAACCACCACAACCATCTTCCTTTGTGCCAGGTATGACTCCAATGATTCCCATTGATTTCAGTTTAACTAGGGCTCCTTGATCCCATACTTGGCCAAATGCTGCCTTGATGTCAAGGGCGGTCACTCTCACCTCACCTCTGGCATCCAGCTCTTTTGTCTATGTTTGAACCAAGGCTGTAACGAGGTCAGGAGCTGAGTGACGCTGGCAGAACCCAAACAGAGCATTCGTGAGCAGCTTATTGCTGAGTAAGTGTCATTTGATAGCACTGTCGATGACTCCGTCCACCACTCTGCTGATGATGGAGAGTAGACTGATAGGGCAGTAATTAGCTGGGTTGGATTTGTCCTGTGTCTAGCGTACAGGACACACCTGGGCAATTTTCCATATTGTCAGGTTGATGCCAGTGTTGCAGCTGTACTGGAACAGCTTGGCTAGGGGTGAGGCCAGTTCTGGAGCACAAGTCTTCAGTACTAGTGCCGGGATATTTTCAGGGCCCATAGTCTTTTCAGTATCCAGTCTTCAGCAATTTCTTGAAATCACGTGAAGTGAATCGTATTGGCTGAAGACTGCCATCTGTGATGCTGAGGACCTGTGGAGGAGACCGAGATGGATATGGATGGCACGGTAGCACAGTGGTTAGCAGTGTTGCTTCATAGTGCCAGGAACCCGGGTTCGATTCCTGGTTTGGGTCATTGTTTGCGGAATCTGCATGTTCTCCCAGTGTCTGCGAGGATTTCCTCCAGATGCTCCAGTTTCCTCCTACAACTCCCGAAAGACGTGCGTGTTAGGTAAATTGGGCATTCTGAATTCTCCCTCAATATAACCGAACAGGCGCCGTAATGTGGCGACGAGGGGATTTTCACAGTAACTTCAGTGCCGTGTTAATGTAAGCCTACTTGTAACACTAATAAAGATTATTATATTATTATCATCGACTCGGCATTTCTGGCTGTAGATTGCTGCGAATGCCTCAGCCTTGTCTTTTGCACATATGTGCTGGAGTCCTCCGTCATTGAGAATGAGGATATTTGTGGAATCTCCTCCTCCAGTGAGTTGTTTAATTGTCCACCACCATTCATGGCTGAATGTGACAGGACTACAGAGCTTAGATCTGATGGGTTTGTTGTGCAATTGCTAAACTCCGTCTATTACTTGCTGCTTATGCTGTTTGGTACACAAGTAGTCCTCAGTTTTCGGTCTGCTTATGTTGCTCCTGGCATGCTCTCCTTCACTCTTCATTGAACCATGGATGATCCCGTGGCTTGGTGGTAATAGATTGCTGGGCCATGAGGTTGCAGATTGTGGTTGAAAACAATTCTACTGCTGCTGATGAACCACAGCGCCTCATAGATGCCCAATCTTGAGTTGCTAGATCTGTTCGAAGTCTATCCCATTTAGCACGGTGGTAGTGCCACACAACATGATGAAGGGTATCCTCAATGTGAAGACGGGATTTTGTCTTCAGAAGTACTGTGCGGAGAATCGGCGGCGGGCTGCGCGAATCGCGCCATGCTGCCCCAACGCGATTCTCCGCAGAGCGGAGAATCGCGGCCCACCCGCGATTCTCCGGCCCAGTTGGGCCGAGCAGGCGTAAAAAAAAACGAGTCCCGTCAGTGCCGTTCCAACCAGCTCTTAGCCAGCGGGACCTCGGCGTTGAAGGGTCCGGGGGCGGCCTGTGGCGGGGGAGAGGGGATGCGACCCCGGGGGGGGCGCCTCCGATGTGGCCTGGCCCGCAATCGGGACCCACCAATCGGCGGGCCGGCCTCGCTGTCTCCCGGCCTCCTTTACTCCGCGCCGGCCCGTGTACTCCTGCGCCATGTTGGGTCGGGGCCGGCCCGGACAAAGGAGACACTGCGCATGCGTGGAAATAGCGCCGATGGGACTGCGCATCCGCAGGTTTGCGACGGACCCACTGCACATGCGCGCATTCCCCGGCGCCCATTCCATGGCCGGATCAGCAGCTGGAGCGGCGTGAACCACTCCAGCGCCCTGATGGCCCCCTGTAGGGGCCAGAATTACTGATCCTGGGGCCGTGTTGACGGTCGCGTTTCCCGACAGCATCAACACTTAGCCTCAGGATCAGAGAATCCCACCCACAGTCCCAGTTTACTCAGTCTCCCGTTACTGCAAATGTATATGCAGAAATTCCCACATCCGCCCCACATCCTACCTACCACTGAAAAACATTGTCACGTTCAATCTCTTCACAGTCTTCTCTCTTGAATTTCCATTTCTTAACAGCTTTTACTCTCCCTTTGGTCTTCACTTCAATATTAAAATTAACAACTTTGTGATGACCACAGCCCAAAGGTCTGACTTTAACTCTCAGTAGGAGGTGGTGAGAGCAGATGGCAATTCCATGTGGTAAAGTGTGTTGGATTTCCTCAGCTTTTAACTGCCTCATTTGAATGCTGCCAGTCAGCAGCTTAGCCATTTCTGGCAATAGGTTGAAGTTGTGCAGCAAAGGAGGATAAAGAAAGCTATCAATGCTGAGTTAAATCCAGGAGCCAGTGGTGTTGTGGTGGCTGGTGCAGGAAAGCAAGGCCCAGCATTCCCTGTGAGGGCCAGAGGTGCACTCTAATTTCAAACTTATCCAAGGCATTCTGATTGTTTTTCCAACATGGCAGCTCTATTTGGCAGGCATTCTGCTTAGCAACAGGTAAATATGTCAATGAGATGTTGATGGGAACAAAACAAGAAACGGAGGAGCTCCACTTGAAGTGTTTGTCTGCTCTTTACCCAACTAATGCATATGTAAAATCTTTCTACACATATTCCCTTGGTTCAACTTAGTTTATTATTCCCTCATCATTACTTTGCAGCAATTCAAGTATTTATCTTCCCTTTGTTGTTTATGAAAATATTTAGATCCCCTGATGCAGAAAGACGAGGCAGCACGGTAGCACAGTGGTTAGCATAGTTGCTTCACAGCACCGGGGTCCCAGGTTCGATTCCCGCTTGGATCACTGTCTGTGCGGAGTCTACACGTCTCCCTGTGTCCTGCCACAAGTCCCGAAAGACATGCTGTAGGTGAATTGGATATTCTGAATTTTCCCTCTGTGTACCCGAACAGGCACTAGGGGCTTTTCTCAGTAACTTCACTGCAGTGTGAATGTAAGCCTACTTGTGACAATAAAGATTATTATTATAAAAACTAAATCTACTTGGTTGTAAAGTTTACACACGGGACAGGAAAGATGGTATAGGTGGTGGAGTAGCCTTACTGATTAGAAACACTATCACCTCAATGGTGAGGGAGGTTATACTGAGGGGAAAGTATCCAGTGAAGACCATATCCAGTGAGGAACTAAAAAGGATATAAAACTGTAATGGGTGTTGTGTGTTGTTACAACATTCTGGGTAAGTACACAGTCAGTTCCAGTTCCACAGACCCCGGACATAAGTGAATTAACCAATAATTTGTGTTTTCCTGAGATCTTTAACCCTTGACTGCTCCAATGAGTTTCACACACCGGATTTATAAGTAAAACATTAACAAACTGTTTATTAATGAAAAGAGGAAAATATTAATATATAAAGAAATAACAGGACAATAGTTTACCAGCCTACCTAATCCCAAAACCACGGCCCACCCTCCAACCAGACAGACACAAGGTAAGGGTCAGTGAGGATCAAAAAAAGGGGATTAAAGTGAAAGGTTTAAGATGACTCTTCGCTTTACAGTTGCAGCCTTAGCGGAATAGATTCAATCAAGAGAATTTCAGGTTGCCGCAATTTTGTCCTTTCTACCTCTGGATGGAGCTAGGCACAGGATATTCAGGTCAGCTAATTCCAATCGCTGGCCACCAGATGGTGTTACACAGGATACTCAGATCAGTGCAATTCTGCTCCTCTACCACGAGATTGTGCTCTGTCTCCTTGTACAATCACCACAGCTGTTTTTCTGGGTAAACCGTCTTTATCCCCTTTGTCTGAACTCTGCACAGAATGTTTAAGGAATGTTCTCAGTTTAAGCTTCAATTTGAGCTCTTCCCAGCCTCTCAGATACCCAATTAAGATTAACAGATCTGTGGAAAAACAGCTGGCCCTTTCACCTTCACATTCAAGAGATAGATCTCTTTTGTTCCCTTTTAAACAAGAAAGTCTCTGCAGATTTAGCTAGAATACCTCTTAAAATCATCTGGCAAAGAGAGAGAAGGAGAGAGTCTTCAAGTTTCTTACTATCTGGCTTCCTTCACACAACTGACACAAGAGATGAAACTCTTCAAAAGGCCCACCTTCTTTCTGGAAGCTTTTGACTGGCCCCTTCAATCACAGACAACAGTAGAAGGGCAAGAACTCTACATTCACCGATTGGCAGCTTGCCAAGTCTATCAAATCAATATCACAAGTTCAGCCACAGAGCCTAAAGGGGACGCCCTGACAGGAGTGTTCCAGCTCTGCCTAAAATTTGTAGTTTAACAGAAAATCCAAATGGTGCAGTAATGTTGTATCAGCTAACCAGAAGACTGCAGATTTAAGCAGGCAGAAGGATGGGTATAAAAACCACAGGACAGACAAATAGGCTTTACAACAATGTCCGAACAGTATCAACCCTTGGTAGTAGTTCTGAGGTGTTCGGTCAATGTCTACCAGGGCAGCACGGTAGCATTGTGGATAGCACAATTGCTTCACAGCTCCAGGGTCCCAAGTTCGATTCCGGCTTGGGTCACTGTCTGTGCGGAGTCTGCACGTCCTCCCCGTGTCTGCGTGGGTTTCCTCCGGGTGCTCCGGTTTCCTCCCACAGTCCAAAGATGTGCGGGTTAGGTGAATTGGCCAATGATAAATTGCCCTTAATGTCCAAATTGCCCTTGGTGTTGGGTGGAGGTGTTGAGTTTGGGTAGGGTGCTCTTTACAAGAGCCGGTGCAGACTCAAAGGGCCGAATGGCCTCCTTCTGCACTGTAAATTCAATGATAATCTATGATTAATCTAGGACAAAGGTTCGGCACAACATCGTGGGCCGAAGGGCCTGTTCTGTGCTGTATTTTTCTATGTTCTATGTTCTATGTGTGCGTGGGTTTTCTCCGGGTGTTCCGGTTTCCTCCCACAGTCCAAAGATGTGCAGGTTAGGTGGATTGGCCATGATAAATTGCCCTTAGTGTCCAAAATTGCCCTTAGTGTTGGGTGGGGTTACTGGGTTATGGGGATAGGGTGGAGGTGTGGACCTTAGGTAGGGTGCTCTTTCCAAGAGCCGGTGCAGATCCGATGGGCCGAATGGCCTCCTTCTGCACAGTAAATTCTATGATAATTTCTAACAAAGGCAGAGTAGTATTAATGGAGGATTTTAACTTACACATAGATTGGGAGAGGCAGATAAGCACCTGACAGAAGGTAATGAATTTCTGGAATGTGTCACATTTTCCTGCAGAAATATGTTCCAGATGTAACAAGGGGATGGACAATATTTAACAGAATGAGACAGAGACTGTCCATAGTAGACCGGGAAGATCTGTTAATGGGCCAAACGCCTGAAGATCAGCGGATAATATTTTTTAAAACATTTAAAGAGATACAGAGCGAGTAAATAACCCTGAGAGGAAAAGGCTCTGCTTCACAAAATAGAAAAGCCATGGACAACTAAACAGGTTAGAGACAGTATAAAACTAAAAGGGGTTACAAAAATGCAAAACATAGCATAAATCGGACAGGTACAAAGACCAGCAAAGGGTCACAAAGCAGCTTATAAACACAACTAAATCACATTGTCCCCTTGTGTGCTTGGGTCTCACCCCCACAATCCAAAGTTGTGCAGGGTAAGTGGGTTGGCCACGCTAAATTGTCCCTTAATTGGGAAAAAAATGAAGTGGGTACTTTTAATTTAAAAAAATATAATTATAAAAGCGACAAAAAGGGATTATGAAGAAAGCTTGCAATGGACAAAATCAGCTTGATGAAATTTTAGTTATATAAAGGGAAAGGGACTAAAAGCTGAAAATTGAGATATTGTGCGCGATTTAATGGCCTCGTCACGCCCGACCTGGTGACACAATGAGGCCATTGAATCTTGCGAGGGATCTCCCGTGAGATTCGCCACCCTCAAAATGCCTCTCCAGATGTAGCGAAATCTCGCGAACAGTCACGACCTGGATCACGTCTTCACTGGGCGAGATCCAAATCAGCATATTTAAATTTCTGTGCTGTATAATCCTGGGTCTGGAAACTAACAGCCTCGTTTGAGAGACCTCACCATGGTGCCATTTAGCACTGGTTCACATAAATGTGGACCAGGAGTAACAGCACCTTGGTGGTCTCCCAGGCCATTAGAGATCCCTGGGCAGGGTGGTACCCTCACACTCCCACTGACACCCAAGCACAATGGCACTGCCAGCCAGATACCTTGCAGTGTCCAGGGACACTGCCAGCGTGCCAGTGCCAAGGTTCCGGGTGCCAGGTTGCCCATGCCAGAGATCAGGCGTGGCAGTGCCTTACCCTTAAGAGGTGGGGTGAAGGGGGGTCTTGATGACCCCGTAAGATGTGAGTGGGTGCTAAGTGGTGTGTGTGTGGAGGGGGGGGGGGCGGGAGTGTCCGGAGGCTGCGGTTGGGTGGCTCTGGGGGGGGGTCGAATGATTGGGGCGACATTTAAAAAATGGCACCCTTATCCGTGAATACTCGCTTAGCTCCTCAATGCAGGAAATGACTAAAGTGTGGCTCGCGGGGTGTTTCTTGCCAAGACAGAAAAATGTCAAAGTGCCTTTAAATAGCAGCCGTGGAAAGGGATAGTGAGAGGCGGGGGGAGGGGCAGGTTGTCAATTTGGAGTGTTGCGTTTCCGCCTTACGGATTCCCATTTTAGATAGTATGGGGTGCTGGTGGCTCGTGATAGGGCCCGGCAGAGGAAACTGAACATTACAAGACTGGTCAGCAGGGTTAAAGCGGACTTGCAGAGATGGGATAGCCTCCCTCTGTCCTTGGCTGGCAGAATTCAGTCGGTATAAATTAATGTTTTGCTGCATTTTTTGTTTTTATTTCAGTGTTTGCCGGTTTTCTTGCCAAAATTCTTCTTTAGAGGGCTGTAGTGATTGATTTTGATGTTTATATGGGTGGGAAAGGTAGCTAGGATTTGAAAGACGGTACTTTAGAGGGACTGAAGACGGTACTTTAGAGGCACTGGCATGCGGGGGTCTGATATATTATTATTGGGTCGCAAACGAGGAGAAGGTGCTAGGATGCTGGTGGAGGGTCCTGATCCTGTATGGGTGCGGATGGAGTTGAGCTCATGTAGGGGGTTGAGCTAAGGGCATGGGTGACGGCTTTGTTACACTCCTCTCCAGGGAAGTACTCAGGGAATCCGCAATTCTGGAGCCGTTTAAATTGGGGGTAGTATTGAAGTTAGAGCCAGTGTGCGTGAACTACATGTTCAAGTCTGCAAGGTTGAATGCGAACTGTTGGGCTGAGAAGGGGGTGGCTGTGACGGATTTGTTTCTGGAGGGGTGATTCGCGAGCTTGAAGGAGTTGGTGAAGAAATTTGGACTTACATTTGGACTGGCTGATACATTTAGATATTTGTAGGTACGTAACTTCGCGCAGCAAGTTTTTCCGACATTCCCAGTGGTGCCGCCTTCCTCACTGTTAGTGAGTTTTTGTCACTGCGGGGACAGACGAGGGGAGTAGCTCGGGCACTTATGGGAGGCTCATGGCGGAGGAGGCTTCATGGTGGCACAGTGGTTAGCACATGCTTGCAGAGGGCAGTAGAGCGGAGCTGCTGACTGGCTGTTGCGGGGGCAATTTGCATACGCTGTTGTGCTCACCCTAACTTGAAGATGGTTTGTGGAGGAGCTGTTGTCAAGTGACACTTAAACCCGAAACACTTCTTCAGTGTTTCCCTCCCTACCCACTCCTCTAACCAAAAAAAACCCCAACTGCTGTAAAGATCAAGAGGAAGGCTCGAGGGCAGGTAGCAGTAGAAAGAAGTTGAACCGTGAAGTCACAGCCTGCAGGTAAGGGATTGGCTGGTGACTGGTAAGTAGTTTTTCTTTTATTTTCCCTCAGGTGTTATCGTGCGGGACGCAGAGGTTGCTGAGTGAGTGCTTGCTGAGAAGGGAAGTGAATAACAGGTAAGCTCTTTCTTTCCTTTTCTTTTTTTATCCAGAGGGGTTGGCAGGGAAGGTAGTGCAATGTTCCTCCTGCAAAATGTTTGAGGCGAGGGATGCCATCAGTGTCCCTGCTGATTTCATCTGTGGGAAGTGCACCCATCTCCAGCTCCTCAGAAACCACGTTATGGAACTGGAGCTGGAGCAACTTCAGATCTTTCGGAAGGCAGAGTTGGTCATAGATAGAAGCTTCAGGGATGTAGTTACTCCAAAGAATAAAGATAGATGGGTGACAGTGAGAAGAGCTGGGAGGAAGCAGTCAGTACAGGGATCCCCTGTAGTCGTTCCCCTTAGTAACAAGTATACCGCTTTGGATACTGTTGGGGGGGGGGGGGGGGGGAGAGAGACTTACCAGGGGTAAGCCATGGGGTACAGGTCTCTGGCACAGAGTCTGTCCCTGTTGCTCAGCAGGGAAGGGGGGGAGAGGAGTAGAGCATTAGTCATTGGAGACTCCATAGTTAGGGGGATAGATAGGAGATTCTGTGGGAACGAGAGAGACTCGCGGTTGGTGTGTTGCCTCCCAGGTGCCAGGGTGCGTGATGTCTCGTGTTTTCGCGATCCTTAAGGGGGAGGGGGAGCAGCTCCAAGTCGTGGTCCACATAGGTACCAACGACATAGGTAGGAAAAGGGATAGGGATGCAAGGCAGGAATTCAAGGAGCTAGGGTGGAAACTTAAATCTAGGACAGAGTTATTATCTCTGGGTTGTTACCCGTGCCACGTGATAGCGAGATGAGAAATAGGGAGAGAGAGGAGTTGAACACGTGGCTACAGGGATGGTGCAGGAGGGAGGGTTTCAGATTTATGGATAATTGGTGCTCATTCTGGGGTCGGTGGGACCTCTACAAACGGGATGGTCTACACCTGGACCAGAGGGGTACCAATATCCTGGGGGGGAAATTTGCTAATGCTCTTCGGGAGGGTTTAAACTAGTTCAGCAGGGGCTTGGGAACCTGAATTGTAGCTCCAGTATACAGGAGGTTGAGAGTAGTGAGGTCATGAGTAAAGTTTCAAAGTTGCAGGAGTGTACCGGCAGGCAGGAAGGTGGTTTAAAGTGTGTCTTCTTCAATGTCAGGAGCATCCGGAATAAGGTGGGTGAACATGCGGCAGGGGTTGGTACCTAGGACTTCGGTGTTGTGGCCATTTTGGAGACATGGATAGAGCAGAGACAGGAATGGTTGTTGCAGGTTCCGGGGTTTAGATATTTCAGTAAGCTCAGGGAAGGTGGTAAAAGAGGGGGATGGGGTGGCATTGTTAGTCAAGGACAGTATTACGGTGGCAGAAAGGACGTTTGATGAGGACTCGTCTACTGAGGTAGTATGGGCTGAGGTTAGAAACAGGAAAGGAGAGGTCACCCTGTTAGGGGTTTTCTATAGGCCTCCGAAAAGTTCCAGAGATGAAGAGGAAAGGATTGCAAAGATGATTCTGGATAGGAGCGAAAGCAACAGGGTAGTTGTTATGGGGGACTTTAACTTTCCAAATATTGACTGGAAATGCTATAGTTCGAGTACTTTAGATGGGTCCGTTTTTGTCCAATGGGTGCAGGAGGGTTTCCTGACACAGTATGTAGATAGGCCAACGAGAGGCGAAGCCATATTGGATCTGGTACTGGGTAATGAACCAGGACAGGTGTTAGATTTGGAGGTAGGTGAGCACTTTGGTGATAGTGACCACAATTCGATTACGTTTACTTTAGTGATGGAAAGGGATAGGTATATACCGCAGGGCAAGAGTTATATCTGGGGAAAAGGCAACTATGATGCGATGAGGCAAGACTTAGGATGCATCGGGTGGAGAGGAAAACTGCAGGGGATGGGCACAATGGAAATGTAGAGCTTGTTCAAGGAACAGCTACTGCGTGTCCTTGATAAGTATGTACCTGTCAGGCAGGGAGGAAGTGGTCGAGCAAGGGAACCGTGGTTTACTAAAGCAGTCGAAACACTTGTCAAGAGGAAGAAGGAGGCTTGTGTAAAGATGAGACATGAAGGTTCAGTTAGGGCGCTCAAGAGTTACAAGTTAGCTGGGAAGGACCTAAACAGAGAGCTAAGAAGAGCCAGGAGGGGCATGAGAAGTCTTTGGCAGGTAGGATCAAGGATAACCCTAAAGCTTTCTATAGATATGTCAGGAACAAACGAATGAGTAGGGTAAGAGTAGGGCCAGTTAAGGACAGTAGTGGGAATTTGTGCTTGGAGTCCGAGGAAATAGGAGAGGTGCTAAATGAATGTTTTTCATCAGTATTCACACAGGAAAAAGACAATGTTGTCGAGGAGAACACTGAGATTCAGGCTACTAGACTTGAAAGGCTTGCGGTTCATAAGGAGGAGGTGTTAGCAATTCTGGAAAGTGTGAAAATAGATACGTCCCCTGGGCCGGATGGGATTTAACCTAGGATTCTCTGGGAAGCTAGGGAGGAGATTGCTGAAACTTTGGCTTTGATCTTTAAATCATCTTTGTTGACAGGAATAGTGCCAGAAGACTGGAGGATAGCAAATGTTGTCCCCTTGTTCAAGAAGGGGAGTAGAGACAACCCAGGTAACTATAGACCAGTGAGCCTTACCTCTGTTGTGGGCAAAATCTTGGAAAGGTTTATAAGAGATAGGATTTATAATCATCTGGAAAGGAATAATTTGATTAGAGATAGTCAACACGGTTTTGTGAAGGGTAGGTCGTGCCTCACAAACCTTATTGAGTTCTTTGAAAAGGCGACCAAACGAAACAGGTGGATGAGGGTAAAGCAGTTGATGTGGTGTATATGGATTTCAGTAAACGTTTGATAGAGTTCCCCACGGTAGGCTACTACAGAAAATACAGAGGCATGGGATTCAGGGTGATTTAGCAGTTTGGATCAGAAATTGGCTAGCTGGAAGAAGACAAAGGGTGGTGGTTGATGGGAAATGTTCAGACTGGAGTCCAGTTACTAGTGGTGTACCACAAGGATCTGTTTTGGGGCCACTGCTGTTTGTCATTTTTATAAATGACCTGGAGGAGGGCGTAGAAGGATGGGTGAGTAAATTTGCAGATGACACTAAAGTCGGTGGAGTTGTGGACAGTTCGAAAGAATGTTACAAATTACAGGGGGACATAGATAAGCTGCAGCGCTGGGCTGAGAGGTGGCAAATGAAGTTTAATGCAGAAAAGTGTGAGGTGATTCATTTTGGAAGGAATAACAGGAAGACAGAGTACTGGGCTAATGGTAAGATTCTTGGCAGTGTGGATGAGCAGAGAGATCTCGGTGTCCATGTACATAGATCCTTGAAAGTTGCCACCCAGGTTGAGAGGGTTGTTAAGATGACGTACGGTGAGTTTCGGAGCCATGAGGTCATGTTGCAGCTGTACAAAACTCTGGTGCGGCCACATTTGGAGTATTGCGTGCAATTCTGGTCGCCGCATTATAGGAAGGATGTGGAAGCATTGGAAAGGGTGCAGAGGAGATTGACCAGAATGTTGCCTGGTATGGAGGGAAGATCTTATGAGGAAAGGCTGAGGGACTTGAGGCTGTTTTCGTTAAGAGAGAAGAATGTTAAGAGGTGACTTAATTGAGGCATACAAGATGATCAGATGATTGGATAGGCTGGACAGTGAGAGCCTTTTTCCTCGGATGGTGATGTCTAGCACGAGGGGACATAGCTTTAAATTGAGGGGAGATAGATATAAGACAGATGTCAGAGGTAGGTTCTTTACTCAGAGAGTAGTAAGGGCGTGGAATGCCCTGCCCGCAACAGTAGTGGACTCGCCAACACTAAGGGCATTCAAATGGTCATTGGATAGACATATGGATGATAAGGGAATAGTGTAGATGGGCTTTAGAATGGTTTCACAGGTCGGCGCAACATCGAGGGCCGAAGGGCCTGTACTGCGCTGTAATGTTCTATGTTCTATGTTCTCACAACGCCAGAGACCCGTGTTCGATTTCAACCTCGGGTAACTGTGTGGAGTTTGCACATTCTCCCTGTGTCTGCGTGGGTTTCCTTTGGGTGCTCCGGTTTCCTCCCACAGGCCAAAGATGTGCAGGTTAGGTGGATTGGCCATGCTAAATTGCCCCTTAGGGTGGAGTTGCAGAAATAGGACAGGGGATTCGGCCTAGGTAGTGTTGACATTCAAAAGGGTTGATGTAGACTCAATGGGCCGTATATCCTCCATCTGCACTATAGGGATTCTATGATTCGATGAGGCAGTATCTTTGGAGGGGTCCAGGCCAAGTAGGAGGAGGAGTTGGGGACCAACCTGGAGAAGGGGGTGTGGTTTGAGATTCTGAATAGGGTGAACGCAACATCATCATGTGCGGGGCTAGGGCTGTACAGTTGAAGGTAATGCAGAGGGCTCATTTGACCAAATCTAGGATATATACACATGACTGGTGTCCTAAGCTTGTGGGGTTCTGGGTCTCCTTGTTTAGCACCATGTCGGCGATCCTACAAATCCAACTGGAGCCTGATCCTGTCGGGGCCATATTTGGGTGTCGGACCTCCTGGAGCTACAGAATGAGGGGCCTGGAGCCTGATGCTGTCGAGGAAATATTTGGGTGTTGGACCTGCTGGGGCGACAGACTGAGCGGCCTTCACCTCGCTGACTGCTCAAAGGCGGGTACTGATGGGTTGGAGGTCAGCATCTCCACCCAGTGCCTCAGTATGGCTGGGAGATCTTTCGATTTTTTGTACAACGAGAAGGTTAAGTACACCATGAGGGAGCAATTGAAGGGTACTACCAGAGATGGCAGCCGTTTACTCTGTACTTCAAAGAACTGGGGCGGTATTCTCCGACACCCCGCCGGGTTGGAGAATCGCCGGGGGGGCGGTGTGAATCCCGCCCCCGCCAGCTATCGAATTCTGCGGCGCCGGGGATTTGGCGGGGGTGGGAATCATGCCGCACCAGTCAGCGGCGACCCCCCCCAACCCCCCTGGCGATTTTCCGGCCCGCGATGGGCCGAGTGGCCGCCCATTTACGGCCGGTCCCGCCGGCGTAAATTACAACAGGTACTTACCAGCGGGACATGGCTCCGCGGGCGGCCTCCGGGATCCTCGGGCGGGGGGGGGGGGGGGGGGGTGCGGGAGGATCTGGCCCCTGGAGGTGCCCTCACGGTGGCCTGGCCCGCGATTGGAGCCCACCGATCCGTGGGCGGGCCTGTGCCATGGGGGCACTCTATTCCTCTGCACCGGCCGGTGTAACAGTCCGCGATGGCCGGCGCGGAGAAGAACCCCCCTGCGCATGTGCTGGGATGCCGCCAGCACACGCAGGCGCTCCCGCGCATGCGCCAACTCACGCTGGCCGGCGGAGGACCTTTGGCGCCAGTTGGCGTGGTGCCAAGCCCCTTCCGCATCGGCCGGTGCAAACCTAGCCCCCGAAGGTGCGGAGGAAACCGCACTTCGGGGCAGCCCGACACCGGAGTGGTTCACGCCACTCCTTTGCGCCGGAGTTGCCCACCCCACCGGTTCGTGGAGAATCCCGCCCCAGGTCTCACTTGGGGGGGGAATGCGGGGGGGAGGTGTTGGTTGGCAGAATTGTGTTTCAGTTTGTTTGGTGGAGTGGTGAGTTGGTTGTTACTTGATATTGTTTTCTGTTATGTATGGAATTGAAAAGTGAATTAAAATATATGTTTTTAAAAATATCAGTTTTGTTCTCAGTGCTGCAGCCATCGAGAAACACCCCGCTAAATGCGCCCAAAACAGGCTTGGTTTCTGTCATGTTAAATTGCGCTAATTGTCATTGATAATGGGGAAGTGGTAGACATTTTGAAAAATTACTTTGCCTCGGTATTTACAGTCGAACTGGAGGTTAACTTGCCAGAAGTTGTGAAATAATTAATCGAGGACAGAGACTTAATGCAATTAATACAGTTACAGCATCAGTAACTAGGAAATTAATGGAATTAAAGAGTGACAAATTCCCAGGACTTGACAGTTTCCATCCAAGGGTGTTAAAGGAAGTAGGGGAGCAAATCGTAGATGCCCTAACTATAATCTTTCAGAGTTCCCTAGATCCAGGACTAGTGCCTCTGGATTGGAAAATTGCAGCTTTCACTCCACTTTTTAAGAAAGGTGAAAGGGGAAACCAGGAATTACAGACCAGTTAGCCCAACATCTAAAAATTGCTGGAGCCTATATTCAGGGATGGGGTAACTGAACACCTCAAAAGATTTTGATCCAACAGGGAGAGCCCGCATGGATTCTTGAAAGGAAGGTTATGCCTGACTAATCTTATTGAATTTTTTGAAGAGGTGACCAAGGTGGTGGACAGGGGAATGTCTATGGATATTATTTATATGGACTTTCTGAAGGTGTTTGATTAAGTTCCACATAGAGCCCACAGAGTTGAGGACAAATTACTGACAGAGTTAGGAAACTGGTTGAGTGGCAGACGACAGAGAGTGAGGATAATAGGTAAGTACGGGGGCACAGTGGTTAGCACTGCAGCCTCACAGTGCCAGGGACCCGGGTTCAATTTTAACCTTGAGTGACTGTCTGTGTGAGGTTTGCACATTCTCCCTGTGCCTGCGTGGGTTTTCTCCGGGTGCTCCGGTTTCCTCCCACAGTCCAAAGGTGTGCAGGTTATGTGGATTGTGCAGGTTAGGTGGATGATCATTCTAAGTGTCCAAGGGTTAGGCAGGGTTATGGGGTTACAGGGATAGAGCGGGGAGTACACCTGGGTGGGGTGCTCTTTTGGGGCGACTAGTGTAGACTTGATGGGCTGATTGGCTCCTTCTGCACTGTGGGAATCTATGATTCTAAGAATGATACTCTAATTGGCAGGATGGGACCTCAATTATTCACATTATTAATAACTTGGATGATGGCATGGAAAATCATATATCTAAATTTGTTGATGGTACACAGTTAGGTGGCGTTGTAGATAATAGCATAAAATTGCAAGGAGATATTGACAGACTAGGTGAATGGGCAAATTGTGGCAGATGGAATTCAATGTAAGCAAGAGTGAGGTTATCCATTTTGAACCAAAAAAGGATAGAGTACTTTCTAAATGGAAAGAGGTTAAGTACAATTGGATAGCCAAAGAGATTTGAAAGTTCAGGTGCATAAATCCTTAATATGCCACAAACAAGTGCAGAAAATAATGAAAAAGGCTAATAGAATGCTAATCTTTTTGTCTAGAGGATTGGAGTATAAAGACACAGATGTTATTCTGCAGCTACACAATACCCTGTTTAGACCCCAATTGGAGTACTGCGAGCAGTTCTGGGCACCACACCTTAGAAAGGCTATTTTGGTGATGGAAGGAGTGCAGCATAGGTTTAAAACAATTATACCTGGACTATACGGTTTAAGTTACATGGAAAGATTTCACAAATTAGGCCTGTTTTAGCTAGAATTTAGAAGATTAAGGGGTGATCTGATCAAAGTATTCAAAATATTAACAAGGAAAAAGTGTAGATAAAGATAAACTATTTCCACTGGTTGGAGATTCTAAAATTAGGGGCATAGTGTAAAAATTAGGGCTAGACCGTCCATGAAAGATGTTAGGAAGCAAAGGGTGATATACGTTGAGAACCCTCTCCCAGAAACAAGAATATTAACCTAAAAATCCGTGTATGTTTGTGAAGCTAAGGGGGAAGTAAAGGAGTATTGTATCATAATCAAACTTTTCATGTTCAATAATTTTTTTTTCTAGTTCCTGAAACTAATTAGCGGTCCTGTGACTCTAAAAATATAATAAACGTAACAGTGTTTTGAGCCATGGTTCTATTCTGGGATCTTACTGTCCACTTATAACATCAACTAGGATAGTAACATACTGCATTGAGTGACAGGTCTGTATGGAGAACTAACATTGGGTAAAAGAAACCAAGGTCGGCAGCTTAGGCGCTACAAAGACATGCTTATGAGAAATATGAGGTGGTGTGGCATCAAGCTAGAAGAATTAGTGCCAGAAGGAACTCACTGAACAGCCCTGATCCATAGCCAGGGATCGGGTAGACCTGCTCCTTGCTTTGGCGATGCTGAGCTGGCCAGGCTTCTGGTCACGGTGTATGTGAGACGTGACATATTCTTCCGAGGGGGTCAGAGGGCCAGCAGCAGGATCACGAATACTGCCTGGGAGGCAGTGGCAGCAGCTGTCAGTTTGGACAGCATGACAAGGAGGACCACAGTTTAATGTCGGAAGGAGACCAACGACCTCCACCGAACTGCACGGGTGTTACCCTGGCACTGATACCACCACAAAGTGGGAGACCCTTTGGAGGGCACAGCAGACCACCAAAATGGTCAGGTATTGGAATCACATTTCGAGCAGTCCAATGCACCACTCAATGACAGTCCACGTGGCAGCATGGTCTTCATTATATCGGATCTCCTCCTCGGTTTCTGGCCTCCACACCTCAGCAGTTATCCCTTATCCCCAAAGAGCCAACCCGTCATCCTGGGGTGCTCCACGAAGACACCATGAATCTCCAAGTGTCCCAGCATGTACCTGTTCTGCACCCCCCTTGGGAAGCATGCACCCACATGCATGATCCGGAGGTGGTGGTTGTACATGTGTTTAACACTGAGGGAATGGAACCCCTTCCTTTAAGGAAGGGCACTCCCTTGTGCCCTGCTGCACGCAAGGGGATATGCGTGCCATCAATTTCTCGCTGGACCTGGGCATCCTGGTGATGGGGGAACATCCTATACTCGGGAGTTTGTCCAGTTCAAATTTGATATAGTCAGCTGCCCAGGTCACGGATGCACTTGTGGACTGTAGTTTGTGAAATGCCACACAAGTTCCCGCTCGAGCCCTGGAATGAACCAGTGGCCTAAAAGTTCAGGGCTGCGTGATCTTCGTGGCCACTGGGAGCGGGCATCATCCTCCTCCACGTGAAGCCACGTCCACGAGGACATGGCACAGGTGCCGCACAGTGTCATTGTTGCTAAGGATCCTCCTGCAGCACATGCTACCCATCATCTCCTCGAAAGACAAACAATGCCTGTATACCTGGGGCCGTCACTGGTGTCCCCCTCTGGGTTCCTTCTTGGCCTGATGGGCAACCAGGGTTTCAGAATGTGTGGCCGCCGCCTAAACATGGGGTGCCGCCTCCAGCCTGTGTCAACACTGCTGCCGCTTTCTCCAGGGCCTGGCTGCCTGAACTACTTACTACCAGCATTGCGAGGGCATCTCTGCAGGACCGACAACACCGGCCATTTTAGTCTCTGTAAGGAATTGGCGAAGGAGATAGGCAATCAGTTCGGGCATCCACTCTGGACCCTCAATTTCCCCAAGCCTCCCCAATTCTTAAGTGTTGTGCCTTTTCTCAAGAGTGCATCCAGCGAGGCAGTTGTGCTGTAAAGCTCACTCTGTACACCCAAACCCGCCACAGTGGAGCCCCTAGATCTAGACCTCTGCCGAGAACATTAGGGAGACTGTGCTCAGAGCTCTTCACTGAACCACATATACACCCTATGATTGCGAGCATATCCCCAGTGCTGAAGCCCAGCTCGAGTGTTTGATTGTTAGCTGCTGCCTCTTTGGTGCTGAGTCCAGGCAAAGTGTTCAGGCTTCAAGGCTTGATTGAAATACAACGCAATAATCATCGTCTGAGTCATGGCACATGTACACAAGAGAATGCACTTGAGAATATTTTGTTTATTAAACGGTGACCAGTAACAAACATTTGAAAATCCACTATGTAACATTCCACTATCACACTAACTATTAAACAACAAGGAATCATCATCATTTCATACTGGTACGAATAAAAAGCTCTGTCAGCTCATTTTCACAAAACAAACGCATGGTATAATCCTTCGCAGGTTCCTCAACAGAAATGGAGGATAAGCCTGAGAATCCGTTATCATGTCCAGAACTTTGTAGTAAAAATGATAAGTTCATCAATGTGTTACTTGTTCCACATAACAGTGCCATTCTCCATCCAGGAGCCGCAGTTGTGCAGGCCCTTCCACACAGTCTAATCCTGACATCCACATATTCCACTGGTGCTCAAAGTGCAGTTGAACATCCTTGACTTCCAGCGTGTTTAACCCGTGGTGACACCACACCAGCGACAAAAACATCAGCTAACTGTGAAAAAATTTCTTCAACGGCATCATCAATTGGCCCATTTGGATCAATTCCACACACCAGGTCCCACAGCTTCTTCTTGCTTCAAACCAGATTGCCATCTGGCACCCTGAGCCCGGTGTTCCAGGACCCAAGAATCGTAGAAAAAAAATGTCCAAAAATAGAAATGGCTACTCACTTCCTCTGATTCCTTCAGCAGCCAATGTGCCAGATTCTTGTTTTTACAAAGAAGTACTCAGCGTCACCCAGGAGATTTCCCGCTGGGGAGCTGGTTAATTCCCAGGAGGCCGTTACATTAGATTTCAGTCTCGTTAATGAGATGGAAATTGGTGCTAATTGGGGTTAATGATATGCACGCCATATTTGGGCGTGATCCAGAACTCACCATCGGCAGCTGGCCGGTGAGATAGCAGACTGATTCGCATCTGGAGCAAATCTCAACTTTGGCCTTTCCCGCTATTTAACCGGCACGCCCAGATTTGTGCTTCATGCAACGCGGTGGTTAAATGGCGCCCGGTATTTGACAGTACATC
The DNA here is from genome assembly GCF_047496885.1 of Scyliorhinus torazame. NCBI lineage: Eukaryota > Metazoa > Chordata > Chondrichthyes > Carcharhiniformes > Scyliorhinidae > Scyliorhinus > Scyliorhinus torazame. The sequence goes on along the minus strand of NC_092711.1, from coordinate 300,233,767 downwards.
ACTCATTCAGTACCACACTGGAGTGTCATGGTGAATTTTATGCTCAGTTCTTCTAAGTTAGATTCACTCCCAGAATTTTCCTGATACAGAGGCAAGAATATGACCACTGAGCCATTGCTGTTGAGATGATAATTGAATAATTTAAAGTAGCATGTAATTGGCTGTTTATAATTTATCACACGTGGTAAGTTAGAATGCAACGCATAAGAATTAGCAGAATTTCCTGCTAGATGTTTAAAGTCATCATTTGTCATTGTATGACTATCGAAAGCACAAGGCCTAATATAAATGTTATTTCTTCAATTGCTTAAGCTTAAAATTGAAAATGATAGCGAACAACTACATTAAACTTGATTTGTACCTGCAAATTTGAATAACTCAGGTTTCTAAATTTTGAAATGTCCTCACAGTTTATGGGCTGGATTCTCCGTCCCGCCGCACCAGAAAACTGGTGTGGGGCACCTCCGCTGGCAGCGGGATTCTCTGTCCCGCCAGCCGGTCAATGGGATTTCCCATTGTGGGCAATCCCACGCCGTTGGGAAATCCCCAGGCGTGGGTTCGTTGCTGGCGCAACGGAGAATCCCGACAGCGGAGAATCCAGCCCTATGACTTTACATTAATTCTGCAATAAACTATATTGACAGCCAACTTAATGCATAATGTACACTTTTTAATTTAAAACTTGTACCGAGAACATCAAATGTTAGATTTACAATTTTACTTCCCAATCTGGTGATTTAAAGATGATTAATCCATTTGCAAGGCCAACAGTTGTAACTCACCCCTAACTGTCCTTTGGCTTACTAGGCTATTTCAGATGGCATTTAAGAGTCACCCGCATTGCTGTCAGTCTAGAGTCACATGTAGGTCAGACCAGGAGGGGACAGCAGATTCCCTTAGTGATCCAGATGAGCTTTTAGTAGATTTCTAATTCCAGATTTTTATTGAATTCAAATTCCATCATCTACGCTGGTGGGATTTTGAACCCCAGAGCATTACCCTAGGTCTCTGGATTAGTAGACCAGAGACAATATCACTACGGAACTGCCTTACATGATTCAGTATTTGTATTTCTGGATTCAGAGAACAAGCACTTTATTTTCTATTTTTCTCCAAAATATTACTTGTGGGGGGAAACTGGAGCACCCAGAGGAAACCCACGCATACACGGGAGAACGTGCAGACTCCGCACAGACAGTGACCCAAGCCAGGGTCGCAGGTCTGATTCCCAGCTTGGGTCACCGTCTATGCGGAGTCTGCACGTTCTCCCCGTGTCTGCGTTGGTTTCCTCCGGGTGCTCAGGTTTCCTCCCATAAGTCCCGAAAGACGTGCTATTAGATAATTGGGACATTTTGAATTTCCCCCTCAGTGTACCCGAACAGGTGGCGGAATGTGGTGACTAGGGGCTTTACACAATAACTTCAATTGCAGTGTTAATATAAGCCTACTTATGACAATAAAGATTATTATTTGATTGAAAGAAATAATCGAGCAATAGAGGTGGGGGGTGAGGGGTGAGAAAAGAAAATTTAAAATAAATAAAAACATTCTATAATATCCTGCCCTTGAAAAACCAGGCATTTATAACACTATATTGCAACCATTTACAGTGTTGACGTCTGGCAAACACGCAACAGCCTTGAAGACAAAAGCATCATTGTGTAGAGAAATAACGATACTAATTATGACCTACCACACAGATGCCAAGCCTTGGATTATGATTAGAAGACCATGGTCAACTGTTACAGTAACTGTGCAGAATGATTCCTCCAAATCTAAAGGTATTTAAAATATCTCTTTTACATGGAATCGAGCAAAAGAAAAACTGAGGCACAATGATGTCATTAATGATCTATGACCCTTTGTCCCCAAATCCTTCTGCTCTCTCATAACACAAAGTCTACTTCCATATTTTAAAATTCATTGGGTGTGGTCATTACCTCGGCCTGCATTTATCGCCCATCCAAATTACCCTTGAACTGAGTGGCTTGCTAGGCCATTTCAGAGTCAGCCATATTGCTGTGTGTCTGGAGTCAGATTAAGCCAGGCCAGGTAAGGATGGCAGATTTCCTTCCCTAAATGACATTAACGAACTAGATGGATTTATATGACAATGGTTTCATAGTCATCATTAAGACTTTTAAGTCTAGATTTTTATTGAATGCAAATTTCCCCATCAGCCATGGTAGGATTCAAACCCTGGTCCCCAGAGCATTATCCTGTGTCACTGGATTACTCGTCCAGTGACAATACCACAACACCATCGCCTCCTCCCACAATGGTGACAACCTCAATTTCATCATAAGAGTGACATTGGAAAATCCACTTTAGGATCTATCAAAAACAATATTCACAAAAGAATACAGATGCTACATCCAAAAGCAACTGTGAATGAATAGCAAGTTGTTTAAAACAACTCCAACCTTGTATCGCTCATTAATTTGTCGCTGGGTTCAGGGAATAGAGATGATACAGCACAGTAAATCATAGTTTGAGGACCTAAAGAAGCCAAAGGACCCTCATTTAAAAAGTTCAGATTTTGAAAGTTGCCTTCTGTAGTAACTCCAAAGGAAACTATCATAAACGCCACTGGAATTATTTACAAGTTAATCTTGTAACTTACTCCCGATGCAGACCTTACTGGGAGGATAGATCTGACCAGGCCCTGACTGGCCTGCTTTTATCCTCTAGTCTGATGTGCCTCAGGTGGTGGGTCTCTGCCCTCTACCTAGGGTGCTCTTTATTCAGTAAACCCCCTTGGAAGATCAGTAATTGTTGTCTCATGATCCTCGTGGGGGGTTACAACACTTTGGAGTGCAGGTTGATGTAGGATGCCCTCAATACTTCATTCAGTTGATGAGTTGTGTGGTGGTATGTATTAGGGGTCATGTGGGACTGTGAAGCCATGATGCTATTGGCTGACAGATCCCGGGTCCTGGTTGGCTGCTGACTCCTGGCTCCGCCCTGAAGGCGGAGTATAAGAACCCGAGCTTCTCCCCGCCGCTTCATTCTGTTGCTGAACTGCTGGGGACAAGTCTCGCTTAATAAAGCCTCAATCGACTTCATCACTTCTCATCTCTCTCGTAAGTCATTGTGCGCTACAAGTTGTAGAGAGGGAAATTGTTATCCTTGTCTTATATCAGTGTTGGCTATCCCCATTTGTACCTTTAATGCAGTAAAAGCATCCCAAGGTGCTTCTCAGGTGCATTGTCAGACAAAACTTGATAAAAATGCAGAAACGGCGATATTAAAATTAAGGTATATTTTAAGGAACAATTTAAAAGAAGAGAGCAAAGTAGATAGGCAAAGAGGTTCATGGAGGAAATTACTGAGTTTAGGGTCCAGGCACAACCATGAATGATGGATCAATGAAGTTGCAGGTGTAAAAAAAGGTGAGAATTAGTGGAGTGCAGAGATCTTGCGGAGTTGCAGGTCTGCAGGATGCTACCAAGGATAAGTAACGTCAAGGACCTTGAAGGATTTAAATACAAGCAGGAGAATTTTTTACAGTCATCTATATGCAGGACCAGGAACCGATGAAGGTCATTGACAAAATTGGTGGTTGTTGTTGTAAATATAGGCTATGAATTCAAAACTGAAACCATGACCCAGAATTTTATGTTTTAGCCAAAATGGTGCAGGAGCACAAATTCCACAAGTTGTTTTATTATTCGTTCATGGGACACAGGCATCGCAGGCTGTGCCAGCATTTATTGCCCATCCTTAATTGCCCTTGAGGGCGCAGTTAAGAGTCAACCACATTGCTGTGGGTCTGGAGTAGGGACGACAGATTTCCGTCCCTAAAGGACATTAGTGAACCAGATGGGTTTTTACGACAATCGAAAGGTGGTTTCATGATCATAATTGGACTTTTAATTCTAGGTTTTTATTGAATTCAAATTTCACCATCTGCAGTGGCGGGATTTGTACCTGGGTCCCCAGAGCATTATTCTGGATCTCTGATTTACAATACCACTACGCCACTGCCTCCCCACATGCGATCTACCAGCTGCGTTACACCCAAAAGGCAGCGCAGCGCGACACACTGATAGATCTTGGGAGATCCCTCTTCTGGGTTAGCCATGATCTCGCAAGATGTCACGATGTGAATCAAGTCCATTGTGGGCAGTTCATTTTTTAGCAAATCTGCATATTAGAGCGAGATAGCTAGTCTCACTCTAATATGCACTCCCATAATCCGTTGCCTTGGAGACCTTGGGCGAGTGCCATTCAGTGCTGATGTCCACAAATGGGGACCAGACAGAAAGGTACTTGGTGTCTCCCATGGGATTGGAAGCCTCCAGGTGGTTGCCCTCTGGATAGGGTCACACCCTGGCACTGAAGCACCCTAGCACTGGTGCTACCTGGGCACCTTGGCACTGCCAACCTGGCACTGACAGGGTGTCTAGGTGGCACTGCTGACTGGCAGGGGTACTGCCAGGCTGGCGGTGCCAACCTGGCATTTTTCCCATGGTGGGGATTGGTCCCAGGGGTTCCCTGTGCATGGGGGGGGGGGGGGGGGAGGATGCGGAGTGGAGGGGGGGTAGGCGTGGGGATGTGAGGACCCCTTATAAGTGAACAGGGGCTTTGGGGGTGTTCGGGGGATGGTGGGTGGGGTGTACATGGGTTGGCACCGAGTTGGCAAAGGGCAATAGAGGACTTTTGGGATGAATCATGGATTGGCATGAGTCGCCACAAAGTTGGTATGCAGGCTAAAAGAGGCTATGGGGGTCGTGAGAAGGGCATGAAGGCTCCAAGTGGTCATGGAGTGTGGCTGAGAGGGCATTAGTTGGCATCAGCAAGAATGTGGCATGCAGAGTGAGGGGCCTTACTGTTTTTATTATAATTGGGACAAAGTACCAGGACACTGATCAATGGCTCCAGCAATGAACCTGCTGAGTCACATGAGGCAACTCAATCCACTGCAATTTGCATACCGCCACAACCAGACCACATCGACGCCATCACCCTGACGCATCGCGACAACAAGGACTCCTACATCAGACTCCTATTCATTGACTACAGCTCCGCCTTCAACACCATAATCCCAACCAAGCTCATATCAAAACTCCAAAACCTAGAACTTGGCTCCTCCCTCTGCAACTGGATCCTCGACTTCCGAACACATCGATCAAAATCAGCAAGGGTAAACAACAACACCTCCTCCATGATAGTCCTCACCAGGGTCCCACAAGGCTACGTACCTAGCTCCCTACACTACCTCAATACACATACGTCTGATTAAACAGCCCACCTCGGCACTCAACAGCTCCTGAAGTTGCATCCACATTGTTTCCGGGCAGCAGGCCTGACTCTAGTTGGCCTCTGCCCCCGGGAGCGGAAATTTGAACTTTCAGGGTAGTTTCTCCCGAGCTAGGTCTGGGGATCAGGAATTTTCCTGATGCTGGGCACCCGACTCGGGAATTAAAATTTGCCCAAATTATTTTTACTTCAAGATTAGAATTTTACGTGAATTTTTTTTGGCAAGCTTTGTTTCCTGTTTGCCAAGCACATAAAACAACCTCACACATTGAACTGAGATACATTAAATACATTACAAAAATATCACAACAGCACTTGTATGTAATGCTAATATTGTAAAAACAATCACACAGTTTTCTGTTGCTCTCCATTCTCAATGACCCCAAAATGGCCTCTGTACATGCAAAAAAAACACAATGGAAAACTGTGGAAAATGTCACGCTTAGCAGTTCCATTTTCATGAAAGCCTATATAAAGGCATTAATTAAAGGCAACAATTTAATAAAGCGTTATCATTTTATCAGTTTTTAAAAAAAATTATGAGCATGCAGATCTACAAATACACCTTTTCTTAAGGATTGTGACTTATGGTAAGTCACCATCATCATCCGTCTCTTGAAACGAAGAATGACATTTGCTAAACTTCATGATTTGCGAATTTGAATTTGATTTATTGTCTTGTGTACTGAGGTACAGTGAAAAGTATTGGTCTGCGTACAATCCATACATGAAAAAATATAGGATATAAACGATAATGCACAATGTAAATACATAGTCACAGGCATCGGGTGAAGCATATAGAGAGTAGTACTACTCAGGAGAGAGATGTATCAAGAGATCAGTTCAGTCCATAAGAAGGTCTTTCAGGAGTCTGGTAACAGCGGGGAATATGCTGTTTTTGAACCTGTGAGTGCGTGTTCTCAGACTTTTGTCTCCTGCCTGATTGAAGTAGTTGGAAGCGAGCATAAACCGTGTGGGAGAGGTCTTTGATTATGCTGCCCGATTTCCCAAGGCAGTGGGAGGTGTAGACAGAGTCAATGGATGAGAGGCGGGTTTGAGTGATGAACTGGGCTGTGTTCACGACTCTGTAGTTTCTTACGGTCTTGGGCCGAGCAGTTGCCATGCCAGGCTGTGATGCAGCCAGATAGAATGCTTTCTATGGTGCATCTGTAAAAATTGGTAAGAATCATTGTGGAGATGCCAAAGTCCCTTAGTTTCTTGAGGAAGTATAGGTGCTGTTGTGCTTTCTTGGTTGTAGCATCAACGTGGATAACCAGGACAGATTGTTGGTGATGTGCACTCCTAGGAATTTGAAGCTGTCAACCATCTCCAGCTCAGCACCACTGATGCAGACAGGGGTGTGTACAATACTTTGCTTCCTTAAGTCAATGATCAGCTCTTTAGTTATGCTGTCATTGAGGGAGAGATTGTTGTCGTTACACCACGCCATAGGTTCTGTAACTCTTTCCTGCACTCTGACTCATCATTGTTCGAGATCCGATCCACTATGGTCGTATCATCAGCAAACTTGTAGATGGAGTTGGAGCCAAGTTTTGCCACACAGACGTATGTGTATTAAGGTATAGTAGGGAGCTAGGTACGTAGCCTTGCGGGACCCTGGTGAGGCCTATCATGGAGGAGGTGTTGTTGTTTACCTTTGCTGATTTTGGTCGATGTGTTAGGAAGTTGAGGATCCAGTTGCAGAGGGAGGAGCCAAGTTCTAGGTTTTGGAGTTTTGATATGAGCTTGGTTGGGATTATGGTGTTGAAGGCGGAGCTGTAGTCAATGAATAGGAGTCTGATGTAGGAGTCCTTGTTGTCGCGATGCTCCAGTGATCGGTCAGGGTGATGGCGTCGTTGTGGTCTGGTTGTGGCGGTATGCAAATTGCAGTGGATTGAGTTGCTTCAGGTGACTCAGCAGGTTCATTGCTGGAGCCATTGATCTTTATGCAGGAGAGGACAAGAGCTTCCTTCAGGGAGGAGAGTTCTTGAGTTCTCTTCCTTTTGTTTACATCGCTTCCTCTCAGCAGAGTTTATGTGGCCAGTTTCAGACTGTGTTGTGGCTTGTTGGATGAGGTGTCGCCACATGGCACGGTTTACAGTTCCTCCAACGCACCAGAACATAGGACAAGCATTATTTTATGAACTCCAGCTTTCTTTACGAGTGTGCTTCAATAGTGAATGTAGGAATATCTGGTCACTGTGAAAAGCTAAAATCAATCAAACTAGTGTATTCTTGTGTATTATTCATCTGCGGTGAGAAATTTGAAATTATAAAGACCATCTTGTCAGTCATCATTCTTGTTTGCTCTTCAATCAAACCTCTTCTTAAGTGAGCTGTCGGCATGCCAGGACTATTCAAGTGGTGGAGTGTGGTGCATGGCAATATGTCTTGAGACAAATTTCTAATCATTTGTATCGAAATATACTGTTGAAGAATTAATATTCAGATATTAAATTAAAAGTAAAGATAAGCTCACTTGGACTCCAGACTCACTAAAATTCTACTATGTGTTGAACTAATCAATCATACTTGTTCAAGGTTTGTTTGACTGATAATGGCATTGATACACTATTTTACATAGAGACATTTGATTTACACTAGATGGAAATATAACTACTCTCCTGATTTGCGCTGGATCAGCTCAGTATACAGTAATTCACTTCCTGCATCATGCCAAATCCTGCCCAACGTTCCACACAGCCAGCACAGACCATATCTGATCCACTTAGGAGTTCAGGTTCTGATCATCACCAGCTCAAAGAAGAAGCAGTGGAACCTACAAAAAAGCCAACTGGAAGGAATGCAGCAAGATATTGGAACCAAGTGATTATACCATTCCAAAATATCCCCTTAGAATTGGCATACTGTCACACCTGCAGAATATCTACAAAGTACCCCAGAACTAATCCAAGAGGATAGGTCCTTGTCTAGAAGAGGAGTGCGCTTTCCAACTCTGGTGACCCAGAATGTGACGTACCATCTGTTTGAATCCCTGGAGGCCAAGTGACTGAGTGTCTTTAAGACAGAGATAGCTAGGTTCTTGATTAATAGCGGGATTAGGGGTTACAGGAAGAAGGCAGGAGAACGGGGATGAGAAACATATCAGCCAAGATTGAATGGCGGAGCAGACTCGATGGCTGAATGGCCTAATTCTGCTTCTATGTCTTATGGACTGTGGTATTATGAGTGTGCTTGTTGAGCCAGATAGGGAAAGACAAAAAACCTACACCTCACCCACTCAAGTCGATAATGAGAGCGAGAGAGACCTATCCCACCTTGGAGCAGCCTAGCAACCAGTAACACAAAAACTGAGAGGTTAGGGCGCCATCGCTTATACAAATAAGGTGGCCGATGATTCATTATTTTATTAATCATTGATTCAACAATGTAGGATGTTGTCTTTTCTGGGCCAGATATGTAAGGCGTAAGAGATAGAACTATAAAAGCGGCTTGCAATTCTTGCCACAATCCCATGCTGAGTGGCACAGTAGAGATGCCACAAGCCTAACAGGAAATCTGCTCACAGTAATCTCCACATAAGCAAATAAAGATTTTGCAATTGGCACCCAGGAGAGATGGTTAAAAAAATGGTTAACGGTACAAATGGAGAAATTGGTATGATACCATGTATCCTCTATTGCAAACTGTGTACTGTGAATATGAAGAAGCTGGACATTTTTGTAGAATTAATGCCACTTTCCGATGATAATATCAACTTCTGGTTTGTCTTATTAGAGATGCTTTCCTTGAAATTGATAAGTGCTGACAGCTTTTTGATTTTGTTCAGGGTTGAAACTTTGGAGCAGTTATTTGTAACAAAACTAATCACCTCTTAACATACTGTAGTCTATAGGATCACAGAATCATAGAATAATAGTGCAGAAGAGGCCCTTCAGCCATTGATGCATCACCGACGCATGAAAGACAACTGACCTGCCAGCAATTGGCCCATAGCCTTGAATGTTATGATATGCCAAGTGCTCATCCATGTACTTCTTAAAGGATGTGAGGCAACCCACCTCAACCACTCTCTCAGGCAGTGCATTCCAGACCATCACCACTCTCTGGGTAAAAAGGTTTCCCTCAAATCCCCCATAAACTTCCTGCCCCTCACCCAAAACTTGTGTCCCATCACAAGTGGCCTTCAACTAAGGGGAACAGCTGCTACCTATCCACCCTGTCCATGTCCCACATAATCTTGTACACCTCGATCAAGTCGCCCCTCAATCCTCTCTGCTCCAGCGAAAATAACGTAAGCCTATCCAACCTCTCTTCATAACCTAAATGTTCCATTCCATCCCATCCCAGGCAATATCCTGGTGAATCAACTCTGCACCCCCTCCAGTGAAATCACATCCTTCCTATAATATGGCAGCCAGAATTGCACACAGTACTCCAGCTGTTGCCTCACCAAAGTTCTATGCAACGCCAATATGACATCCCTGCTTTTGTAACCTACGCCTCGATTGATAACGGCAAGTGTCTTATATGCCTTTTTCACCACCATATTAACCTGCCCTTCTGCCTTCTGGGATCTATAGTCAAACGCTCAACGGTCCCTTTGTTACTCAGAACTTCCCAGGTTCAGGCCATTCATTGAATACTTCCTTGTCAAATTACTCCAGAGAGAGAATTAGGCGCAGGGCAAAATTGGGATTGACGCTGGGCGCCAACACGAACGCGATGCTCCGACCCCGGAATTGAGGTCCAAGTCGCACGGTAACAGGACTGTGTAAATGAATGCAAATGGATCTTAATGACCCATTTAGCGGGCCCGCCGCTCTATGCTTGGTCCTCCATGATTCTCCAGTCCCCGTGGCTGGGAATCACTTGTGGTCTCTACCAGTGTGGTCGTGGCATGGTAAACCTTCCCCCCAAGGCCTTACCCCCTTGGCCCACTGCAAGATCCACCACAAAAGCTGATAGAGACCATCCAAGCCCAACTGAGGGCCAACTCTTCCCCCCCCCCACTCCCTTCCCCCACAGGGTTCCCTGTAATGGGGAGACCCATCCCCATTGTGCACAGTTGCTGGAGTGGGTGGTGGCAGTTGTGCAATCTGAAATTCATGGAAGATTGAAAAATAGTACAAAAAAGGAGTGTAGGCTCCAAGGGTTTTTGGTGGGGTGACTCTGTTAATAAAGGATGAGTTCAGTAGATTTGTGTGAAAGGACCTTGGTTTGGTAGATCAAGATTTAGAATTAGTCGTAGGGCAGCACGGTGGCGCAGTGGTTAGTGCTGCTGCCTCACGACGCCGAGGTCCTAGGTTCGAACCCGGCTCTGGGTCACTGTCCGTGTGGCGTTTGCACATTCTCCCCGTGTTTGCGTGGGTTTCGCCCCCACAATCCAGAAAATGCGCAGGGTAGGTGCATTGGCCACACTAAATTGCCCCTTAATTGAAAAAATAAATTGGGTACTCTAAATTTAAAAAAAAAGATTTAGAATTATTTTGTGTGGAAATAGGAAATAGCAACGAAAATAAGTTACTGGTGGGAATAGTTTGTAACCCCCTTATCAGGAAACAATAGGAGATTGTGAGAAAGGTATTACCATAATAATGGGTGATATTAATCTTGGAACCATAGAATTCCTGCAGTACAGAAGGAAGCCATTCAGCCCATCGAGTCTGCACCGACCCTCTGAAAGACGACCCTACCTAGGCCCACTCCCTGCCCTATACTCTCAACCCCACCTAACCTGCATATCTTTTGATACTAAGGGGCAATTTAGCATGGCCAATACACCTAACCTGCACATCTTTGGACTGTGGAAAGAAACCGACGCAGTCAAAGGAGAAAGTGCTAACTCCACACAAACAGTGACCTAAGGTCTGAAGTGGATCCATATCCCTGCCGCTGTGAGACAGCAGTGCACCATTGTACCATTGTACCATTGTGCCGTCCTTTTCCCATTGGTCTGCACATTTTCAACTCTTCGTCTAACTGGAAAAATTTGAATGAATCTTCAGTACCCCAAATTCATTAGTCCTACACAATCCAAATTGTGAAGAATTCAGAAGAATTCTGATGTCAATCTTCACACAGATTGGACAAATCAAATAGGCAAAGGTGGCTTTGAGGATGAGTTCATAGAAAGTATTCGGGACAATTTCTTTGAATAATAGCTTCTGAGAACTGGCTATTTTAGACGTATTAATGTGAAATTAGACAGGAATAATTAATGGTCTCATAGCAAATGATCTTAGCAAATGCACTTGGCAAAAATGAGAATTTCACACTCAATTCTTTGAGGGGGAGAAACTTGGGTCTGAAACTAATGTCTTAAACTTAAATGAAGGCAATTACAAAGGTATGATGGCAGTGGACTGGAAAAATTGGTGAAAACCAATATGATAGAGAAGAAGTGGCAGACATTTAAGGAGATATCTCATTGCTCTCAGCAAAGATATATCCCACTGAGAAAGAAAAACTCAAGAACGAAGTTGGCAAGAAATATAAAAACACAGCAACAGCTTCTACATGTACATAAAAAGATCAAAATAGCAGAGTGTTGGTCCCATAGAGAATGAGACTGGGCAATTAATAATGGGAAACAAGGAAATAGCAGACAATAGCAAACAAGTATTTTGTATCCGTCTTCACAGTGGAAATCACAAAAAGCACCCCAATGACAAAGAAAAATTAAGAAGCAAAACATACGGAGGAATTTAAAACAAACCATGATCACTAAGTATGAGGAAAGTTAATGAGACCAAAGGCCAACAAGATCCTGGGCCTGGTTGCCTGCATCCTAGGATCTTAAAAGAAATGACTCGGAGAAGTAAATATATTGGTTCCAATTTTGAATATTTCCCTGGATTCTGGAAAGGTCCAAACAGATTGGAAAACTTCAAATACAACCCTTCTGCTAAATAAAAGTCGGAGACAGAAAGCAGGAAATTATAGGCCAGTTAGCCCAACATCTGTCATTGGGAAAATGCTGTAATCCATTATTATGGAAGTAGTAGCAGGACATTTAGAAATCATAATGCAATCGAGCAGAGTCAACGCGGAATTCAATAAGATGCCACATAAAAAGTTACAAGATCTCAAAGAATATCTCATGATATTGGGGGCAATATATTTGCATGGATAGAGGGCAGGTAATAGACAATTGGGATAAATGAGCCAGTTACAGGTTTGCAAACTGTAACTCGTGGAATGCCACTGGGATCAGCGCTGAAGCCTCAACTATTTACAACCGATATTAACTTGGATGAAGGGACCAGGATATTTGTTGCCAAATTTGCTGTTGATACAAAGATAGGTAGGAAAGCAGGTTGTGAGAAGGAGGCACAGGCCAAGATTTTCCACTCCAGGTCACATAGGGCATCTTGGCAGGATCTTGTGAGAAGGCCCAAAACTGGTTTTGTGACAACATTAAATGAGGAAGCAATTGTGCTCTTCAGCTATCAGTGGCGGACCGCATTTCCTGTCATCAAACGTCATGAAAGTCAGAAGCTAAAATTAACATCTCATTATGATGCCTGCTTATTGCAATCATCCTTCCATGCAGGGTAAGACCCCACGTCTGCGTGCAATTATGAATGATGAGTTTCACATTGGGATTTAAACCATGTGTAGCTGGTGATCCACAATTAATTTGTGATTCCCAGGTTAGTTCACATATGTTGCATCATGCAGCGCTCATGGGCATCAGCACCAAGCGTCACAGGCTGCCTCACATTGGTTTCAGAGGGGTCTCATAGGCAAATCTCTACAGCTAACATACCAGGGTGGCTTATACTGTGCTTTACGGCAAGGGCTCCAAGTCCCGAAAGACGTGCTTGTTAGGTGAATTGGACATTCTGAATTCTCCCTCAGTGTACCCGAACAGGTGCCGTAGTGTGGCGACAAGTGGATTTTCACAGTAACTTCATTGCAGTGTTAATGTAAGCCTACTTGTGACATTGATAAAGATTATTGTAACTATTATTATTGGGGAAATAACCTGACAGGATTGAGGGGAGGGAAAGTTGCTGCAGAGCAAAGGCTCTATGGGGGTGGAGACCAGGGTAGACTGAGGGAAGGGAATGGACTGAAAGGAAATGGATCCACTTGTGAACAAGCTGGGTGGGGCAGAGTAAAGGAAGGAGCAGGGGGGTGTCATGATATGTACTCATGCACATAATGAGACAGGCAGTGACAGACACCCAGTACAGCCAATCAACACACAGGACAGAACACAACCAATCACCAGGCAGAACACTAGAAGGTGGTCTCCCACTACAAAACACACGAGGCATCAACACTCTGCCTCTTTCCACCGGTGACAACTGTAGTGACAGTCAGGGTGTATATATCAGTTAGCACCTTCTACACGTGGCTCAGAGATAGTCTGGTCTAGTTAGTTATAGTAAGCATGCTTAGATTAGTAGAGTGTCAAACCCACAACGAACTGTGTGCACTGCTTAACAAGTTCAATAAAAGGGTGTGGGCGAGCAGGGCGGCCGCAATGACAAGAGGTCTCGCCGGTGGCTGCGATTCGCGGCGATTTCGGGGAAATCCCCGAGTCCTCACGCACTCCCCGACTATCGTCGGCCTTTGGGGCCGCCACAAGCAGCCAGCGGGGCCGGTTTAAAAACCGGCGAAGAACCCCGCGCGGGTGTCGGGAGGCAGGGGCTGAGGCACCAGGCCCGGCAGGTCAGAGCAGCGGGGGCGGAGATACGAGGAGGCCGAGGCCAGGGCGCCATGTAAGGAGGGTGCTCCACGTCGGATGGCTCCCACCTAGGAAGAAGAAAGAAGGTTGAAGCCTGGTCCCAGGTGAATGTAGAGGAAAAAGAAAGAAGATTTAAGGGAGTTTGGTGAAAGTTTTTTTTTTCAAAAAAGAATGTCAGATTGGTGAAGGGCAGGAGGGTGAAGGGGGAGAGAAGAGAAAGGAAAGAAGATAAAAAACAATAAGCCGCTAAAGGATGCGAAAAGCAGGAGGAAACGCGGGTTCGCCGCCGAAGGAGAAGACGAGCAAAAGTGTTGACAGGATGGCGGAAGCCGAACTGCAAGGTGGGGCCGCACTACTTACGGTGGAGAAGATGACCGAGGTGATGGTGGTGGAGCTGGAAAAACGTTTGGTGAGGCACATGGAGGTCCTGAGGAAAGAGACGGCAGTCGTGTTGAGGTCATTGTTGGAGGAGGCAATTGACCCGATGAGGGTGGAGGTGGCAAAGGCATTGGCCGAGGTGAGAGAGCAGGGCGAGAAGATGAAGGAGGTGGAGGAGGCCGTGACACGACACAGCGACCAGGTCACCTCGATGGGGGACGAGCTGCGGAGGGTGGTGGAGGTTAACAGAGGACTCCGAGCAAAGCTGGAAGACTTGGAAAACCGCTCAAGGTGGTACAATTTGAGAATTGTGGGCTTGCCCGAAGGGACAGGGGGTCCAAGGCCAACGCAATACTTCGCTAAGAAGTTGGCGGAGCTGATGGGGGAGGGTGAGAGCCCCACCCTGTACGAGCTAGACCGAGCTCATCGGTCATTAAGGCCGAAGCCCAAAGTGAACGAGCCGCCAAGGGCAGTAATTATCTGCTTCCATAAGTTCTGCTTCCCTTGACCTTGTCCAACAGGTATGAGGTACTTGCTCCCTGTGTGGATGAGGAAGAGGGCTGTAGGGAGGATGTGTTGACTGACCACTGCACCGTGGTACAGGAAGCCATTCAATTGGGGGGAGCAAAAAGACAAGTGGTAGTTGTAGGGGATTCTATAATTAGGGGGATTGATGGCATCCTTTGTAAGCCAGATCGAGAGTCCCGCATGGTATGTTGCCTGCCCGGTGCCAGGGTGAGGGACATCTCTGATCGGCTTGAAAGGATTTTGGAGAGGGAGGGGGAGGATCCAGTTGTTGTGGTCCACGTTGGGACTAACAACATAGGTAAGACTAGGAAAGAGGACCTGTTTAGGGATTATCAAACACTAAATTAAAGAGCAGGTCCTCCAGGGTTATAATCTCTGGATTACTACCCGAGCCACGTGCCAATTGGCATAGGGTTGAGAAAATTAGAGAAGATAACACGTGGCTAAAGGAATGGTGCGGGAAAGGGGAATTCCATTTCATGGGGCATTGGCATCAGTACTGGGGCAGGAGGGACCTGTACCGTTGGGACGGTCTTCACCTGAACCATTCTGGGACCAGTGTTCTAGCGAATAGGATAAATAGGTTGGTCACAAGGACTTTAAACTAGCAAGTTGGGGGGAAGGGAAGTGTAAAGCTATGGACAGTATAATGGTTAATGGAGATCAAGGCAGCAGGTTACGTGACAGGTTATTATGTAGAGATATGGGTTCAAAGACAAGGAAAATTAGGAGAAAGGGTAAGAGGAAAAATAAATTGCGAAAAGTTACTGATCAAGGTGTTAGGATTCATAACAAAGACATAAAAAACAGCATAAGTGTACTTTACCTGAATGCTCGTAGTATACGAAATAAGGTAAATGAGTTGATGGCGCAAATCATCGTGAATGACTATGATTTAGTGGCCATTACTGAAACATGGTTAAAAGATGGTCATGACTGGGAGTTAAATATCCAAGGGTATCAGACTATACGAAAGGATAGAATGGACGGGAAGGGCGGTGGTGTAGCTTTGTTGTTTAAGGATGGCATCCGGGCAAAAGTAAAGGATGATATTGGTGCTACGGAGGACAAGGTTGAATCAATTTGGGTAGAAATCAGGAATAGTAAGGCGAAAAGGTCACTGATAGGAGTAGTCTATAGGCCACCAAATAGTAACAGGATGGTAGGGCAGGCAATAAGCAAAGAAATAACGGATGCATGTAGAAATGGTACAGCGGTTATCATGGGAGATTTTAATCTGCATATCAATTGGTTTAACCAGGTTGGTAAAGGCAGCCTTGAGGAGGAGTTTATAGAATGTGCCCGGAATAATTTCCTGGAACAATATGTAATGGAACATATAAGGGAACAAGCGGTCCTAGATCTGGTCCTGTGTAATGAGGCAGGATTGATTAATGATCTCATAGTTCGGGATCCTCTTGGAAGGAGCGACCACAATATGGTGGAATTTAAAATACAGTTGGAGGATGACAAGGTAAAATCAAACACTCGTGTTTTGTGCTTAAACAAAGGCGATTACAATGGGATGAGAGAAGAACTAGCTAAGGTAGACTGGGAGCAAAGACTTCATAGTGAAGCAGTTGAGGAACAGTGGAGAACCTTCCGAGCGATCTTTCACAGTGTTCAGAAAAGGTTCATACCGACAAAAAGGAAAGACGGTAGAAAGGGGAAAAATCGACCGTGGATATCTAAGGAGGTGAGGGAGAGTATCAAATTGAAGGAAAAAACATACAAAGTGGCAAAAATTTGTGGGAGACTAGAGGACTGGGAAGTCTTTAGGGGACAACAGAAAGCTACTAACAAAGCCATAAAGAAGAGTAAGGTAGACTATGAAAGTAAACTGGCTCAGAACATAAAAGCAGATAGTAAAAGCTTCTACAAATATATAAGACAAAAAAGAGTGGCTAAGGTAAATATTGGTCTTTTGGAAGATGAGAAGGGAGATTTAATAATAGGAGACGGGGAAATGGCTGAGGAGCTGAACAGGTTTTTTGGGTCAGTCTTCACAGTGGAGGACACAAATAACAGCCAGTGAAATAAGGATATGATAGGTGAGGACCTTGAGATGATTGTAATCACTGAGGAGGCAGTATTGGGCAAGCTAATGGGCTAAAGGTAGACAGGTCTCCTGGCCCTGATGGGATGCATGCCAGAGTGTTAAAAGAGATGGCTAGGGAAATTATAAACGCACTAGTGATAATTTATCAAAATTAACTAGACTCTGGGGTGGTCCCAGAGGATTGGAAAGTAGCAAACGTGACACCACTGTTTAAAAAAGGAGGTCGGCAGAAAGCGGGTAATTATAGGCCGGTAAGCTTAACTTCGGTTGTAGGGAAAATGCTGGAATCTATCATTAAGGAGGAAATAGCGGGGCACCTGGAGGGAAATTGTCCCATTGGGCAGACGCAGCATGGGTTCACAAAGGGTAGGTCGTGTCTGACTAATTTGGTAGAATTTTTTGAGGACGTTACCAGTGCAGTAGATAACGGGGAGCCAATGGATGTGGTATATCTGGATTTCCAGAAAGCTTTTGACAAGGTGCCACACAAAAGGTTGCTGCATAAACTAAAGATGCATGGCATTGAGGGTAAAGTGGTAGCATGGGTAGAGGATTGGTTAACTAACAGAAAGCAGAGAGGGGATAAATGGGTGTTTCTCATTGGCAACCTGTAACTAGTGGGGTCCCTCAAGGATCAGTGTTGGGCCCGCAGTTGTTCACAATTTACATAGACGATTTGGAGTTTATTCATAGAATTTACAGTGCAGAAGGAGGCCATTCGGCCCATCGAGTCTGCACCGGCTCTTGGAAAGAGCACCCTACCCAAGGTCAACACCTCCACCCTATCCCCATAACCCAGTAACCCCACCCAACACTAAGGGCAATTTTTGACACTAAGGGTAATTTAGCATGGCCAATCCACCTAACCTGCACATTTTTGGACTGTGGGAGGAAACCGGAGCACCCGGAGGAAACCCACGCACACACGGGGAGGATGTGCAGACTCCGCACAGACAGTGACCCAAGCCGGAATCGAACCTAGGACCCTGGAGCTGTGAAGCAATTGTGCTATCCAAAATGCTACCGTGCTGCCCAAGTTGGGGACCAAGTGCAATGTGTCAAAGTTTGCAGACGACTCTAAGATGAGTGGTAAAGCAAAAAGGGCAGAGGATACCGGAAGTCTGCAGAAGGATTTGGATAGGTTAGGTGAATGGGCTAGGGTCTGGCAGATGGAATTCAATGTTGCCAAGTGTGAGGCTATCCATTTTGGGAGGAATAACAGCAGAATGGATTATTTAACGGTAAGATGTTAAAACATGCTGCTGTGCAGAGGGACCTGGGTGTGCTGGTGCATGAGTCGCAAAAAGTTGGTGTGCAGGTGCAACAGGTGATTAAGAAGGCTAATCGAGTTTTGTCTTTCATTGCTAGAGGGATGGAGTTCAAGACTAGGGAGGTTATGCTGCAATTGTATAGGGTGTTGGTGAGGCCGCATCTGGAGTATTGTGTTCAGTTTTGGTCTCCTTACCTGAGAAAGGACATATTGGCACTGGAGGGAGTGCAGAGGAGATTCACTAGGTTGATCCCAGAGTTGAGGGGATTAGATTATGACGAGAGGTTGAGTAGACTGGGACTGTACTCATTGGAGTTTAGAAGGATGTGGGGGGATCTTATTGAGACATATAAAATTATGAAGGGAATAGATAGGATAGATGTGGGCAGGTTGTTTCCACTGGTCGGGGAAAGCAGAACTGGGGGCATAGCCTCAAAATAAGGGGAGGTAGATTTAGGACGGAGTGTAGGAGGAACTTCTTCACTCAAAGGGTTGTGAATCTCTGGAATTCTTTGCCCAGTGAAGCAGTTGAGGCTCCTTCTTTAAACATTTTTAAGAAAAAGATAGATGCCTTTCTAAAGAATAAAGGGATTCGGGGATATGGTGCACGGGTTGGAGAGTGGAGCTGAGTCCACAAAGATCAGCCATGATCTCATTAAATGGCGGAGCAGGCTCGAGGGGCCAGATGGCCTACTCCTGTTCCTAGTTCTTATATTTTGCATGAAGGAGAAAGTATTAAGCTGGGCGAAGCAGGAGCGTGAGGTGCTGTGGGATGGTACTGCGGTTCGGATCTACCAGGACTGGACGGTGGAGTTGGCAAAAAGACGAGCGGCGTTTGGGCGAGTGAAGGCGGCTTTGTACAAGAAGGGGGTGCGATTTGGTGTGGTGTACCCGGCGAAGTTGAGAGTAACATATAACGCCAAAGACTTTTATTTTGAGACAGCAGAGGCGGCTGAGGCGTTTTGAGGGCAGAAGGCTTGGGACAGACGTGAAGAGCGGAACTGGAAGAGAGACTGTGGACTGTGTTTGAGCGGCTGGAAAATGTACAAATGTTTCAACTTTCTTTTTACTGATTTGTATTGAAATTTACTTCTCTTTGCATTGTTACAGAGTTCAAGTTAATGGCGTTCTGTGTTGCGACGGTTAAATGTTATGTTAGTGAATTGTAGGGGTTGGATTGTTGGGTTTGTTTAGGTGTTTCTTTCTCTGGGACTGGGCGGAAAGGGGCGAGAGGTCTTGGCGGGGGGAGCCACCCGCGCTAGCTAACTAAAGTCAGTTAGTGAACGGGGGTGAGGTGAGAGGAGGACTGCGGACGTTGGAGCCTGGATAGCAGGCTTCAATGGGCCTACGAGGCGAGCAAGAGGGGGTGGAGGGATGGATGTTGGGGGATGTTTTTGTAGGGGGGGTTCTTGGGAAGGGGTTCGATGTTAACAATGGACAGGGGCGGGTCAGGCTTATGGGGCAGGGCCCAGTGGTATGGTGATGGTGGATAAGAAAGGTGGAGGGGGTGAGAGACCCCCAGTAAGGATAATCACGTGGAACGTGAGAGGGCTAGGAGGTCCGGTCAAGAGGTCAAGGGTGCTCGCACATCTTAAAAGTTTGAAAGCCGATGTAGCAATGCTGCAGGAGACTCACTTGAGGGTGAAGGACCAAGTGAGACTTAAAAAGGGCTGGGTTAGCCAAGTGTTTCACTCCGGATTTGATGGAAGGGCTCGAGGGGTAGCGGTGCTGGTCAGCAAAAGGGTACGCTTCCAGATGATGGAGAAGGTGGTGGCAGATCAGGGGGGTAGATATGTGATTGTGACAGGGGCACTGGAGGGGAGATTAGTGGCGCTGTTAAGTGTATACGGTCCCAATTGGGACGATGTGGGATTCGCGAGGAAGGTGTTTGGGGCTATTCCCGACTTGGACACACATGAGCTGACTGTGGGGAGGGACTGGAACTTGGTGCAGGAGCCAAGGTTGGACAGATCACGGCCGTGCTCGCTGGTCCCATCAGGGGGGGTGCGAAGGCGCTGGCTGGGCTAATGGTGGAAAAGGGAGGGGTGGACCCTTGGAGGTTCCTGCACCCAAGGGAACGGGAGTATTCGTTTTTCTCAGCGGTCCATAAGGTATACTCGCGGATCGACTTTTTTGTGGTGGGGAAGGCTTTGCTGGCTGGAGTCAAGGGGTTGGAATATTCTGCAATTGCAGTGTCAGATCACGCTCCACATTGGGTGTATATGGTGCTCGAGAAGGGGGCAGCGCAGAGACCGGGGTGGAAACTGGATGTGGGGCTTTTGGGGAACCAAGTATTCTGTGAGAAAATTGAAAAGGTAATTAAGGAATATGTAGGTTTCAATTGTACGGGTGAGGTGTCGAAGGCAGTCGTCTGGGAGGCTCTAAAGGCGGTGGTGAGAGGTGAGGTAATTTCGTTTAAGGCCAGGGTGGATAAAGAGGAGAGGTTGGAGCGGCAGAGGGTAATAGATGAGATGTTGGAGGTAGATAGGAGATATACAGAGGATGGGGACCCGGTGAAGCTGGAAAAGAGGAAGGAACTACAGGTGAGCTTCGACCGACTGTCCACCAGGAAGGCGGTGCGCCAACTGAGACGAGCAAGGGGTGCAGTTTATGAACATGGAGATAAGGAGTATGTTAGCAGGTCAGCTCCGGAGGGAGGCAGCGGCAAGGGAAATTCTCCAGGTGAAGGACAGGCAGGGAAGTTTGTGGTGGCCCCAGTGCTGATTAACAAGGTTTTTGAGGAGTTTTATGAGAGGTTGTACAAGTCAGAGCCACTCGGGGGAGACCGTGAGATGCAGGAATTTCTAGATGGGTTGGAGTACCCGAGGCTAGGGGAGGGGGTCAGGGCTACATTAGAAGGAGCAATAGTGGAGCAGGAGATAAAGGATGCGATTGGGAGGATGCAGTTGGGGAAGGTGGCAGGGCCGGATGGGTTTCCGGTGGAATATTATAAAAAATTTAAGGATAGGTTGGCACCCCTGATGGTGGGGATGTTTGAGGAGGCGATAGGGAAGGGGGTGTTGCCGCATACCTTGGGGCAGGCATCTATTTCCCTGTTACTAAAAAAAGATAAGGATCCGACGGAGTGTGGGTCGTATCGGCCCATATCACTTCTGAATGTGGACGTAAAAGTGTTGGCGAAGGTACTGGCGGGTCGGCTGGAGGAGTGCCTTCCGAAGGAGATGGGGAGGATCAGACGGGGTTCGTGAAAGGGAGGCAGCTGTTTTTGAACATTAGGAGGGTTTTGAACGTTGTTATGGCACCGGCGGAAAGAAAGGAAACAGAGGTAGTTGTGGCATTGGACGCCGAGAAGGCGTTTGATCGGGTAGAATGGGGGTACCTGATGGCAGTGCTGGAGCGGTTTGGGATTGGACCAAGGTTTGTGAACTGGGTAAAGCTGTTATATAAGGAACCAAAGGCGAGTGTCCGCACAAATAATATCAGTTCGAGATACTTTTCTCTCCACCGTGGGACGAGACAGGGATGTCCTATGTCCCCCCCCCGCTGTTTGCACTTGCGATTGAGCCGTTGGCCATCGCATTGAGACGTTCGGGAGCATGGAAAGGAATAGTGCGGGGGGGGGGGGGGTGTGGGGGTGTGATAGAGCATAGGGTGTCCTTATATGCCGACGACTTGCTGCTGTATGTGTCGGAGCCGAGTGCGTCGATAGGAGGAATATTGGAGCTGCTACGGGTATTTGGGTCTTTCTCGGGGTACAAGTTGAACCTGGACAAGAGTGAGTACTTTGTGGTGTCTGGGGGTGGGGGCACGGGTGGGGGGGCTGCCATTCTGTAGAGCAGGGACTCATTTTAGGTATCTGGGGGTGCAGGTTGCCCGGGAGTGGGGGAGGCTTCGCAAGTACAACATCACTAGTTTGGTGGGGAGAGTGAAAGCCGATCTGGCAAGGTGGGATGGCCTTCCTCTGTCACTGGCGGGTCGGGTACAGGCGGTTAAAATGAATGTGATGCCTCGATTCCTGTTTATTTTTCAATGCCTACCGATTTTCCTGCCGAATTCTTTTTTCAGGGAAATTGAGGGAAGGATTATCTCATTCATATGGGGAGGGAAGGTGGCCAGAGTGAGAAAGGTGCTGCTACAGAGGGCAAGGCAGGCAGGGGGTTTGGGTCTCCCGAACCTGTTGTACTACTACTGGGCGGCGAACGTGGAGAAAATGCGGAGCTGGGTCAGAGGGGTTGATTCTCAGTGGGTCAGAATGAAGGAGAGTTTGTGCAGGGGGTCGGGGCAGAAGGCACTTGCAACAGCGCCGCTCCCGATAGCTCCGGGGAAATATTCAGGGAGTCCGGTAATAATAGCTTCGTTGAAAATCTGGAGGCGGTTTCGCCAACACTTCGGGTTGGGTTTAGGGTCAAGGGAAATGCCGATTCGGGGGAACCACAGATTTGAGCCAGGGAAGTGGGATGGAAGTTCTCGGAAATGGGAAGAGAAGGGGATTAAGACGCATAAAGATTTGTTTCTTCGGGGTCGGTTTGCAGGATTGAGGGAGCTGGAAGCGAAGTATGGGCTAGAGCAGGGAGAAGTGTTTAGGTACATGCAGGTTCAAGATTTTGCCAGGAAGGAGATACAGAGCTTCCCAGAGGAACCGGCCTCCACTTTGCTGGAGGAGGTGTTGACGACAAGGGGACTGGAGAAGGGGGCAGTGTCAGCGGTGTACGGAGTTATTCTGGAAGAGGATAAGGCACCACTGGAAGGGATCAAAGCAAAGTGGGAGGAAGAGCTGGGAGAGGTTATAGAGGAGGGGATCTGGTGTGAGGTGCTCCGGAGAGTGAATGCCTCCACCTCATGTGCGAGATTGGGGCTGATACAGCTGAAGGTGGTATATAGAGCGCACCTCACGAGGGCGAGGATGAGCTGATTTTTTGAAGGAGTAGAGGATGTGTGTGAGCGTTGCAGGGGGGGGCGGCGAATCACGTTCATATGTTTTGGTCCTGTCCAAAGCTAGGGGAGTACTGGAAGGAGGTGTTTAGGGTAATTTCCAAGGTGGTGCGTGTGAAACTGGACCTGGGTCCCCAGGAGGCCATTTCGAGGTGTCGGACCAGCCAGGGTTGGAAACGGGAGCGGAGGCAGGTATCATAGCCTTCGCCTCGTTGATCGCCCGAAGGCGGATCCTGCTGGGATGGAGAGCAGCCTCTCCACCCAGTGCCCTGGCGTGGTGGAGGGACCTGTTGGAATACCTGACCCTTGAGAAGGTTAAGTTCGAACTGAGGGGAAGCTCGGAGGTGTTCTACAAGTCATGGGCACTATTTATTATGCAGAACTGGATAACATCGAACATTAGTTGGGGGGTGGGGGCTGTGTAGATTAAGGGTGACTACGGGTAACCCCTGATTCCTTTTTGTCATTTGTTTATGTAAACATGCGGGCTGGTGTTTGGGGGTTGGTGGGCGGATGGGATCGTTGTTATTATGGGGATTGACATATCTTGCTGATTATTGTTTATTGTTGATGGGTGTAAATGTGGGAGAAAATGTGAAAAAGGAGAATAAAAATATTTTTTTAAAAAAACAAGTTCAATAAAGTGTATTGAACTACATCAAAGTTTGGAGTCTACTTTCAAGTACAACTGCATCCAGTTGCAGTCCGTGTTACCCCAGGGTGAATAACACAACATGGTACCAGTAGTCTACTATCTCTAAGTGGTTTACCTCGAGTGATTCCGTGACGACCAGCAAGTGCCTCCCAGCGGCATGGAGAAGATCCAGGCCCCTCCACAGCTACGTATTTTCGGCAATCTCAGCGCCAACTGGCAGGCCCTCAAGCAAAGGTTCCTTCTCTACATTGAGGCCTCTGACCTCGAGGATGCGTCCGATGCCAGAAATATCACGCTGCTCCTATCAACTGCGGGGGACCAAGCCATCCAGATTTTCAACTCGCTTAATTTTACCGACGGCCAGGACAAGACCAAATTGAAGACCGTTTTGGAGAAGTTCAACAGTCACTGTGAAGTCAAAACAAACAAGGCCTTTGAGCGCTATATCTTCCAGCAACGCCTTCAGGGTAAGGATGAACCGTTCCAATCCTTTCCAACTCATCTCCGTATATTAGTGCAGTCCTGCAATTATGGTGCAACCGCTGATTCCATGATCAGGGATCAGATCGTGTTTGGGGTCCACTCTGATTCCTTGCGGGAGCAACTCCTCAAAATTAAGCACATGACCCTGCCAGTTGCAATCGAGACATGTATAGTGCATGAGCATGTGAGAAATCGGTACTCCCGTTTCAAATCGACAGAATACGAAAAACTTGCCTCCCACGAGGCAGAGAGTGTACAGGCCATCGCCCGGATGCAGCGCCTCAGTATCGATGAAAGCGGCCATTTCGCGCGCTTTTCCCGGGGCCCCACGCATGCGCAACACGAACAGGAGAACGAAGCGGCCGAAAATCAAACTGCGCAGGTGCGAATGTCAGTTGACCGCACTGTGCATGTGTGACGACGCACGGAGGGTAACGACGTCAACATCATGACGTGCCCGAACTGCAGCACCGCCCACTTAAAGTGGCAATGCCCTGCAAAAGGCAGGCGATGTTCAAATTGCGGGAAGCCTGGACATTATGCAGATTTTTGCAGGTCTGCACCACCAGTCAAGGGACAGCAATCCCAATTCCAACACAAGCGCGTTCGATGTTACAGCAAGGCTTATTGGATTCTGATCCTGGTAGCACTACGGATCCAGAGGACGACTGCCTGGAGTCCCGCTATCGTGTGGGCATCATCACTACATGTGAGTATGCCTCTTCAAATTCAGCAAGATGCCAATCTATCCTCTGTGTGGATTCCGCGGACGAATGGCGTGCTGTCATACAAGTTAATCAATGCAGCATCCAGTTCAAGCTGGACAGTGGTGCTTCTGCCAATCTCATCTCTCAAGCTGATTTTGACCGCATTAAAAAGCAACCCAAAATTCTTCCGCCAGCTCCTCGATTATAATGGCAATGCCATAACTGCACTAGGATCTTGTCATCTATTCGTCTCCAACAAGACCATCAATGTCACACTGCGATTCAAAATCGTCAAGCCTGATAAGGCATCCCTGCTCGGTACCCATGCATGCAAGCTACTCAACCTCGTACAGCGAGTCCATGCCATGTCTTCTTCCAATGTGGATCTTCAGGCTGACATTGATGACATCCTTGCTCAATATCCGGATGTGTTTGATGGAATGGGCACTCTGCCATACTGCTACAAGATCCTACTCAGGCCTGATATCACACCTGTAATCCATGCACCACGCCGGGTGCCGACTCCTCTGAAGGACCGTTTAAAGGCACAGCTACAGGAGCTCCAAGACCAGGGCATCATCTCCAAATTGACGCAACCGACTGACTGGGTCAGCTCGATGGTCTGTGTGAAGAAGCCCTCAGGAGAGTTGCGGATATGCATAGATCCCAAAGGTCTTAACCAGAACATAATGCGGGAACACTACACGATCCCGAAGCGGGAGGAACTGACCAATGCGATGGCACACGCCAAATTCTTCACGAAGCTAGATGCATCGCGTTGTTTCTGGTAGATACAACTGGACGAGTCCAGCAGGAAGCTCTGCACGTTCAACACACTATTTGGCAGGTACTGTTATAACCGGATGCCATTCGGCATTGTCTCAGCCTCTGAAATCTTCCACAGGATCATGGAGCAGATGATGGAGGGCATTGAGGGTGTGCATGTCTACATAGATGATGTAACCATATGGTCCACGACCCCCGAGGAACACATATCTCGTCTCAAACAAGTCTTTCGACATGTCCATGAAAACGGCCTCAAGCTGAACAAGGCCAAGTGCCTCTTTGGCATGTCAACCATCAAGGTCTTGGGCGACCAGATATCCCAGCAGGGTGTGCGACCAGATTCGGACAAGGTCAAGGTCATTAACGCCATGAAGACCCCGGAAGACAAGAAGGCGGTGCTACGCTTCCTCGGAATGGTGAACTTCTTGGGAAAATCCATTCCCAACACCACGGCTCTCAGGCATCTGGTGAAGAAGTCCATTGCATTCCAGTGGCTACCCACACATCAAGCAGAGTGGCTCGAGCTCAAAGCAAAGCTCATCACTGCTCCGGTACTCGCGTTTTTTGACCCGGACAGGGAAACAAAAATCTCCACGGACGCAAGCCAGGACGGCATTGGTGTGGTGCTCCTCCAGAGGGATGACTCGTCGTCTTGGGCTCCAGTTGCTTATGCGTCAAGGGCCATGACTCCCACTGAGCAGCGGTATGTTCAGATACAGAAAGAGTACCTGGGCCTCCTAACCGGCATTGTAAAATTCCATGATTACGTCTACGGTCTACCTATATTCACAGTGGAGACTGACCACAGACCCTTGGTCCATATCATTCATAAGGACTTGAATGACATGACGCCCAGGCTTCAGCGCATTCTCCTTCGACTCCGAACGTACGGTTTTGATTTAGTATACACACCAGGCAAGGAGCTGATAATTGCGGATGCCCTGTCTCGCGCCATCACCTCGCCCTGTGAACAGGTCATCTTCATAAGAACATAAGAACTAGGAACAGGAGTAGGCCATCTGGCCCCTTGAGCCTGCTCCGCCATTTAATGAGATCATGGCTGATCTTTGTGGACTCAGCTCCACTCTCCGGCCCGTACACCATATCCCCGAATCCCTTTATTCTTTAGAAAGGCATCTATCTTTTTCTTAAAAACGTTTAAAGAAGGAGCCTCAACTGCTTCACTGGGCAAGGAATTCCAGAGATTCACAACCCTTTGGGTGAAGAAGTTCCTCCTACACGCCGTCCTAAATCTATCTCCCCTTATTTTGAGGCAATGCCCCCTAGTTCTGCTTTCCCCGACCAGTGGAAACAACCTGCTCGCATCTATCCTATCTATTCCCTTCATAATTTTATATGTCTCAATAAGATCCCCCCGCATCCTTCTAAACTCCACTGAGTACAGTTCCAGTCTACTCAACCTCTCGTCATAATCTAATCCCCTCAACTCTGGGATCAACCTAGTGAATCTCCTCTGCACTCCCTCCAGTGCCAATATGTCCTTTCTCAGGTAAGGAGATCAAAACTGAACACAATACTCCAGATGCGGCCTCACCAACACCCTATACAATTGCAGCATAACCTCACTAGTCTTGAACTCCATCCCTTTAGCAATGAAAGACAAAACTCGATTAGCCTTCTTAATCACCTGTTGCACCTGCACACCAACTTTTTGCGACTCGTGCACCAGCACACCCAGGTCCCTCTGCACAGCAGCATGTTTTAACATCTTACCGTTTAAATAATAATCATTCTGCTGTTATTCCTCCCAAAATGGATAGCCTCACACTTGGCAACATTGAATTCCATCTGCCAGACCCTAGCCCATTCACCTAACCTATCCCAATCCTTTTGCAGACTTCCGGTATCCGCTGCCCTTTTTGCTTTACCACTCATCTTATTCTCATCCGCCACATTGAGGCACAGGTGCAGCTCTGTGCCAGCAACGTCCCGGCCTCAGATGAAAGAGTGATCAGCATTCCTGAAGAATGGCTGGCAAAAAGGGCAATGCCCTCAGTTCTTTAATGTGAAGGACGACCTGACAATCGTCGAGGGGATCCTCCTCAAGCTAGATTGTTCCGTTATTCCTCACAGTCTGCAGAGCTTAGAGCTCAAACAAATCCACGAGGGACACCTAGGTGTCAAAGTGTAGGCGCAAGGCCCGGCAGGCTGTCTACTGGCCTGGAATCAGCCAGTACATATCCAACATGGTCCTCAATTGTGCGACCTGCCAGCGTTTCCAGCCTGCTCAACCAAAAGAAACACTCCAGCAACACAAGATCGTGACCTCTCCGTGGTCCAAGGTGGGAATTGACCTTTTTCACGCCAATGGGCGTGACTATGTGCTCATCATAGATTACTTCTCAAATTACCCGGAAGTTGTGAAGCTGTCAGACCTCACAACAAGGACAGTCATCAAGGCCTGCAAGGAGACATTTGCCAGGCATGGTATTCCACTCACTGTCATGAGTGACAATGGTCCCTGCTTCCACTGCCAAGAGTGGTCCAATTTCGTC
Source organism: Scyliorhinus torazame (assembly GCF_047496885.1). Lineage (NCBI taxonomy): Eukaryota > Metazoa > Chordata > Chondrichthyes > Carcharhiniformes > Scyliorhinidae > Scyliorhinus > Scyliorhinus torazame. Next base: position 300,205,571 of record NC_092711.1, on the reverse strand, counting down.
AAGTCGTACCAATTCAACCACATCACCTCAAGCCCACACTACCCGCAGTCCAACGGGAAGGTTGAGAAAGGGGTCCATATAGTGAAGCAACTGCTCTGCAAGGCTACAGACTCTGCTTCTGACTTCAACCTTACGCTGTTGGCGTACAGGGCTGCCCCTCTGTCCACCGGTATGTCTCCAGCTCAACTCCTCATGAATAGAGACCTGTGGATGACTGTTCCAGCTATACACTTACCAGACCTGGATCACCTCCCAGTGCTGCAAAAGGTGCAGCAACTCAGGAACCGGCAAAAGCTGACGTACGATGCTCATAATACCGATTTGCCTGTACTATCTCTGGAAGATGCCGGAGTTCACATCAAGCTACCTGATTGAGGCTGGTCAGCTCCAGCTGTTGTTGTTCCACAGGCTGCTCCCAGATCGTTTGTAATTCGTATGGCTGATGGCTCCGTTATCAGGCGCAACAGAAGGGCACTACTAAAAGTTGCCTGCCCACCACCAGATCCTACTTTTCCATATGTTGTCGTGCCTCCTCCAGACACCTCGCACCACGAGGCCACCAATCTGGCAGCAATCCCACCTGTCAAGGCGCCGTCGTCCCCACCTCCACCTCTCAGGCGGTCGACAAGGATCAGACGCAAGCCCCAAAGATTTATCTTGTAAATTTTGTTCTGTATCTGCATGCTCGCTTTCATCCGCTCACCATTTAATGATAATAGTTCTACATGTAAATACAGTCGCATATGCTCCAAGCAACCAACATTTTTTTTTAAGAAAGAGGAGATGTCAAGATATGCACTCATGCACATAATGAGATACAGACTGGCAGTGACAGACACCCAATACAGCCAATCAACACACAGGACAGAACACAACCAATCACCAGCCAGAACACTAGAAGGTGGTCTCCCACTATAATACACACGAGGCATCAACACTCTGCCTCTTTCCACCGGTGATAACTGTAGTGACAGTTAGGGTGTATATATCAGTTAGCACCTTCTACAAATGGCTCAGAGTGAGTCTGGTCTAGTTAGTTATAGTAAGCACACTTAGTTTAGTAGAGTGTCAAACCCACAGCGAACTGTGTACACTGCTTAACAAGTTCAATAAAGCGTATTGAACTACATCAAAGTTTGGAGTCTACTTTCAAGTACAACTGCATCCAGTTGCAGTCCGTGTTACTCCAGGGTGAATAACACGACAGGGGGGAAGGGCTCTAACGGGGAAACAAGCTGGTACGGTTGCAGTGAGACACATGACTGGACGGGGGGTGGGGGGAGGCATTAACGGGCAGTCAGTCAACTGAAATGAACTAAGGGCAGAGGCACAGCTGAGATACAGGCTGGTAGCTGATCAACTGACATGCAGGGAGTCAGGAAAGTGAAGCAATGATCTGTTCATGAAACACTGATCTCTCAAAGCGGCAATGATTGCTCCCCTAGCTTTCACCCTCGATCTTAGCCTTCAAATTCACCACAGTATTATGAAACTGTAGAACTATTGGGCAACTAGAGGACAAGCTTGAGAACCCTCTCTGAAATAGGACCATGAACCACTCAGAGGAAAAGCCTATGGACCCTGAAGATAATCTCAGGTAGTCACTGAACATTCATGTTCAGTCCAAACAGCAGTCTTGGATTGATGGTTCCGATGATCCCTGTACCTGGGCTGAAAGCAAAATACCCAGCCACCTGTCCAAAGAAGTCGGTCATATGGGCTTCAAGGGAGTACGGTTTTGGTGAACGTTCATCTGCACCTCACTCAGGGTATCATTTCAGGGACCTGTGCTCTTTGACATGCATCAAAAGGTGAGTCCACAATCACAAACAATTCCTTGACAGAAAAGTGGACTTTTGGAAACAAATGTTGACTCTTGCATGTTTTTCACTGATACTGCAGTGAGGATACCATCAGCAAGATGGCACCTTATGTAATCACTGCCTGCATTATTGCTTATAAACTGGAGAAGGAGGTGCGTGGATCGTCAAACGGATGAGCAGGATCCTCATGACCCAGGGACAGCAGGTCCTGCTCTGGACTCAGAGTCTGATTGTCAGAAGGCTATCTTTCATTGGCACCTCGTTAGACCGAGGGTGCATAGATGACTTATGGTGTTTTCTGCAGATGAGCGGAGAACCAGTGAGACTCTGCATGTCAAGAGATCTGGTGACTCACATTTGCCAGATTCCGCAGAATTTGACACCACGGGGAACCCGAACGAAACCCACAGGGATACCCTGAATATCTCCCCGTGGGACTCCTGTAATATGAGCTTCCCGCTAGTGAATCATAGAATTTACAGTGCACAAGGAGGCTATTTGGCCCTTCGAGTCTGCACCGGCTCTTGGAAAGAGCACCCTACTTAAGCCCACGCCTCCACCCTATCCCCGTAACCCCACCTAACCTTTTAAATTTATTTTTTGGGACACTAAGAGCAATAGATCGTGGCCAATCCACCTAACCTGCACATCTTTGGACTGTGGGAGGAAACCAGAGCACCCGGAGGAAACCCACGCAGACATGGGGAGAACATGCAGACTCTGCACAGGACCCAAGCCGGGAATCAAAACTTGGGCCCTGGAGCTGTGAAGCAACTGTGCTAACCACCGTGCTACCATGCTGCCCACAATTGGTGGAGGTCTGCCCAGCTGGGGCTCATGGGAACACAGACAGGGACCGGCATGTTGGTTGTCCTCATGGACCTGCACTCCAAATAGTTCGTGCCATCGGCAGACTTTTTGTGACCATGAAAAAAATCGCCATTCAACTTAGCGTTTCATAATAAGAACATAAGAACTAGGAGCAGGTGAAGGCCATCTGGCCCCTCGAGCCTGCTCCGCCATTCAATGAGATCATGGCTGATCTTTTGTGGACTCAGCTCCACTTTCCTTAATCTCTTTATTCTTCAAAGAACTATCTATCTTTATCTTAAAAACATTTAATGAAGGAGCCTCAACTGCTTCACTGGGCAAGGAATTCCATAGGTTCCCAATCCTTTGGGTGAAGAAGTTCCTCCTAAACTCAGTCCTAAATCTACTTCCCCTTATTTTGAGGCTATGCCCCCCAGTTCTGCTTTCACCCGCCAGTGGAAACAACCTGCCCGCATCTATCCAATCTATTCCCTTCATAATTTTATATGTTTCTATAAGATTCCCAATCATCCTTCTAAATTCTAACGAGTCCAGTCGAAGTCTACTCAACCTCTCCTCGTAATCCAACCCCTTCAGCTCTGGGATTAGTCTAGTGAATCTCCTCTGCACACCCTCCAGCGCCAGTACGTCCTTTCTCAGATAAGGAGACCATAACTGAACACAATACTCCAGGTGTGGCCTCATTAAAACCTTATACAATTGCAGCATAACCTCCCTAGTCTTAAACTCCATCCCTCTAGCAATGAAGGACAAAATTCCATTCGCCTTCTTAATCACCTGTAAACCAACTTTTTGCGACTCATGCACTTGCACACCCAGGTCTCTCTGCACAGCAGCATGTTTTAATATTTTATCATTTAAATAATAATCCCTTTTGCTGTTATTCCTACCGAAATGGATAACCTCAACCTGAGTCTTATACTGACGACGAGGTAAAATAACTTCAAACTCCAATTCTGGACATCCCAGCCACTCTGGAAGATTGCTGCACAGCAATTTTCCAGAAAACAGGAAATTGGAGGCCTTCGATGCAGGCCTGAAAGATTGGACTCAGTACGCAGAGCGGATGAGGTATTTTTCCAGGCCAACGGCATTGCTGGAGAGGAATGATAAAAGGTAATCCTCCTGACTACCTGCGGGGCCCCAACCCGTGGCATCATAAAAGGTCTCATTTATCCAGCTGCTCTGGCTTCAAAATTGTTTGATGAATTGGTAGAACTGGTGTGCAACCATTATGACCCAAAACCATCAGTAACCATGCAACAGTATCAGTTCAACATTGCTGTTTGGACTGAGGAGTCATTATGGATTTCTTGACTCGACTCTGGTGGGCTGGCTGAGCATTGCGAGTTTGGGCCATCTCTTTCCAAGATGCTGAGGGATCAGCTGGTGTGCGGAATTAATAACATGGCCACAGACGAAGCTGTCGGCAGAGTCTATGCTTAAATTAAAATTAAAAAGGGCAGCACGGTAGCCTTGTGGGCAGCACGGTAGCCTTGTGGATAGCACAATTGCTTCACAGCTCCAGGGTCCCAGGTTCGATTCCGGCTTGGGTCATTGTCTGTGCGGAGTCTGCACATCCTCCCCGTGTGTGCGTGGGTTTCGTCCGGGTGCTCCGGTTTCTTCCCACAGTCCAAAGATGTGCAGGTTAGGTGGATTGGCCATGATAAATTGCCCTTAGAGTCAAAAATTGCCCTTAGTGTTGGGTGGGGTTACTGGGTTATGGGGATAGGGTGGCGGTGTTGACCTTGGGTAGGGTGCTCTTTCCAAGAGCCGGTGCAGACTCGATGGGCCGAATGGCCTCCTTCTGTACTGTAAATTCTATGATTCTATGAACTAGCGCTGTCCTGCAAAAAAGCAGAAAAAGGGATTCAGGAACTCCAAGGTTCCATGGACTACAGTTTCCATAGCTTCAGCAGCATCCCAGGAGAGTGCTTGAATGGCCAGGTCACCTCCAAAAACGACAACAAAGGGTACAAAACCACGCCCGGGCTCAATGTTCAGGGGCCACCATGGAGGGAAGTTCTGGCAACATTGCCAAGCCTGAGGGTATCGAGCATGCTGCAACCGTCAGAATTGGCAGAGGGTGCACCACCAGGACAGACAATGAGGTCACCTCCCCCAGGGCCTTGCACATGGCCCCACCCGAGGTCAAAACCATGCTGCAACTGAACTGTATCACGGCCCCAAACATGGCGCTGATTCAAGTAGGTAAATGCACACCCAGGAGTGATGGGGATTGATGAAGTCAGCAGACCCTCCGCCGGCTTCGCATGGGAATCCTGCCATTGAATCTGCGCGACACCAAGGCCAGATTCGCAATGTATAATGGGGAATCATTGTGCATCATAGGAACCATCTTGACCTCGGTGACTCATACGCAACTGGCCGGCTACCTTTGGTCATGTGCAAGTACCATGGTGCAAGGGCCGAGACCCAACCTGTTGTGTATTGATTGGCAGATTTTCTGGATGGGCACTGGGAACTTGTACAAGTCCTTGGAAAGCATTTGGAGGTATTCCAGGAGAGCCTGGGCAAGATAAAAGGAGCCAAGGCACGTATTTACGTGGATTTAGAGACCCAGCCCAGATACCTCAGGGCATGACCAGTTCCCCACGTCTTGCTCACAAAGGTGGAAGCTGAGTTGCAGCATTTGAAGAGATTGAGCATCAGAGGCTCTGTGTGATTTGCAGAATGGGCCGCACTTATGGTCCCAGTGATGAAGCCAGAGAAGTCTGTTCGTCTCTGCAGGAATTACAAACTGATTTTAAACAGGGCATCCCTGTTTATCCTATGCCTCAAATGGAGAACTTATACATGAAACTGGCTGGGGGATGTTCATTCACCATACTGGGTATGAGCCACGCAAATCTTCAGTTAGAATTGGACACTGCATCGTGGAAGTATGCAACTATAAATACCCGCAGGTCTGTGTGAATAGACTCCCCTTCCCTTTCGGGTCTCTTCCGCCTGGACAAGGGTGATGGAAGGCATCCTTCTGGGGCTAGCCAAAGTGGTGGTATATTTAGACAACAAACTCATCACACACTGAAAAAAAAACCTCATCTGGAAAATGTGGCTGGAGAAGTAATAATAGGAAACAAAGAAGAACTGAATAATTACTTTGCATCAGTCTTCATGGTGAAAGACACCAGTGGAATGCCAGAACTCCAGGTGACTCAGGGGGCAGAGGTGAGTGCAGTGGCCATCACTAAGGAGAAAGTTCTGGGGAAACTGAAAGTGGATAAATCACCTGGACCGGATGGACTACATCCCAAGATTCTGAGGAGATTGTGGAGGCATTGGTGGTCATCTTTCACGTATCACTAGAGGCGGGAAAGGTCCCAGAGGACTGGAAAGTGGCTAATGTCCACCGCTGTTTAAGAAGGGCGGGAGGCAGAAGACAGGAAATTATAGGCCGGTTAGCCTGACTTCGGTCATTGGTAAGATTTTAGAGTCCATTATTAAAGATGAAATCGCGGAGTACTTGGAAGTGCATGATAAAATAGGATTGAGTCAGCACGGCTTCGTCAAGGGGACATCATGTCTGACAAATCTGAGGGAGTTCTTTGAGAAAGTAACAAGGAAGTTAGACCAAGGAGAACCAATGGACGTGACTTATTTAGATTTCCAGAAGGCCTTTGACAAGGTGCCGCATAGGAGACTGTTAAATAAGTTAAGTGCCCATGGTGTTCAGGGTAAGATCCTGGCATGGATAGAGGATTGGCTGGCAGAAGGCAGAGAGTGGGATAAAGGGGTCTTTTTCAGGATGGCAGCCGGTGACTAGTGGTGTGTCTCAGGGGTCGGTGCTGGGACCACAACCTTTCACAATATACATTAATGATCTGGAAGAAGGAACTGAAGGCACTGTTGCTAAGTTTGCAGATGATACAAATATTTGTAGGACAGATAGTAATACAGAAGTAGGCAGGCTGCAGAAGGACTTGGACAGGCTAGAAGAATAGGCAATGAAGTGGCACATGGAATACAATGTAGAGAAGTGTGAGGTTATGCACTTTGGAAGGAGAAATGGAGGCATAGACTATTTTCTAAATGGGGAGATGCTTAGAAAATCAGAAGCACAAATTCCTGGAATGAAGAGCTTGTCGTATGAGGAACAGTTGAGGACTCTGGGTCTGTACTCGTTGGAGTTTAGAAGGATGAGGGAGGAATCTTATTGAAACTTACAGGCTACTGCGAGGCCTGGATAGAATGGACATGGAGAGGATGTTTCCACTTGTAGGAAAAACTAGAAGCAGAGGACATGATAACAGATTAAAGGGACGATCCTTTAAAACAGAGATGAGGCGGAATTTCTTCAGCCAGATCTGTGGAACTCTTAGCCGCAGAAGGCCATGGAGGCCAAATGGCTGTTGTCTTTAAGACAGAGATAGATAGGTTCTTGATTAATATGGGGATCGGGGTTATGGGGAGAAGGCAGGAGAATGGGGATGAGAAAAATATCAGCCAGAATGGCGGAGCAGACTCGATGGGCTGAGTGCCCAGAGTTAGGGAGCATTGTAGTCATGGCGGGCAGGCAGGTTAGATGCTACCCGCCAGCAAAACAGCATGTTCCCCATGGACGAGTGATTAATGCAGTCTGAAGTGCAAATACAGCACAAAAACCTGTCATTGTGGATGCTGGCAGCACAAATACTTGCTGGTGAGTGGCATGCGGTAAAGAACTGCTTTTAGGAAACAATTAACTATTAAATACTGTGCAATATTACTAGATGCGATTAATTTGATTTTAACAGTCCTTTTTTGTAAAAGGTTTGCTAATTACTCTTTCATTCATTAGGTTTCAAAAGGCCAACATCTATTGCAAAAATTAATTATTTTAAGCTTTAGTACATAAGGTAGACACTGTGATCAGCAATTTTGTAGAGGGACAACATACCTCAGCTTCCATGTTGGACTTCCATAGCAGTCATCAAGTATCTCTATAGCAGCAGCCCAAATTGAAGGCCAACCTCATTAAAATATGTAAAAATGTAATTATATTCAGAGCCCAGTCAGAAATAGGTGCCTTAAGGCATTTAATTTGTTCGTTCATTCAGAAAGTCGGCAGAAGCAGGAAAATTTAAAGTGATCTTCACTTTCATTCACAGCTGTTTATGTGCTGCATTTTCTATGTAACTGTAATTTTTATGGACACAGTTGTCAAAATCGGTTACAAAATTGCTAAGTGGAAAAATATGGATTAATAACTGATGAACAAATCTGTTAATGGCAAATCATAGTTGAATAACTTGATTGAGTTCTAATCCTGTTAATGTGTTTATGGACTTTGAAAAGGCACTTTATAAAGTATCAGACAATAGATTTGTTAGCAACATTTATTTAAGCCTGCAGGACTAAAAGAGCAATGGTAAAATGGAATTAAATTAGCTAAGGAACAGAAAGCAGAGCTTAATAATGAATGATTGTGTTTCAGACCAGAAGTGGTGTCACCAGGGGTCAGAATAAGAATTCCTACAGTGCAGAAGGAGACCACGCAGACCATCAAGTCTGCACCAACCCTCTGAAAAGGTTTCCAACCAGGGCTCATTCCCCCACCCTATCCCCATAACCCTACCTAACCTACACATCTTTAGAAACTATGGGGCAATTTAGCATGGCCAATCCACCTAACCTGCACATCTTTGGACGGTGGGAGGAAACCAGAGCACTCAGAGGAAACCAGAGCCATCACAGGGAGAAAGTAGGACCTCTATATTTTTCAATATGTATTAACGACATGGATTAGACATAGACATCGAATTTACAGTGCAGAAGGAGGCCATTTGGCCCATCGAGTCTGTACCGGCTCTTGGAAAGAGCACCCTACCCAAGACCACACCCCCACCCTATCCCCATAACCCAGTAACCCCACCCACGATTGGGATATAGTGGGTGCAATTTCAAAGTTTACAAATTATATCAAGCACAGAAATGGAGCAAAATGGAGCAAGACTTCAAGACGCAAGTCGACTTAGAATCCAGCGAAACATGGACTCAGATTTTAGTCTCTGTCTGGTAAGCATGAGTTGGGCCTGTCTGAAGTTTCCAGTCTAAGGTTTCCAAAACCTTACCCAACTTCCAAACCCCATTTCTGTTTCGGAGAGATGTGGGTTGGGAGGACTCAGGTTATGTGGCCTGAAATGTAGTACCGGAGCAGTGTGGGTGTGGGTCAAGCTGGTTAGAAGGCTCACCTAAGTTTTCAGGAACAGAAGTTCAGTTTTCTACATTGTTTTTATGCACCCCAAACCTCACCCCTAACCCATCCTAATGCCTTCTCATACATCCATGCCACCCCATGTTTCCACATATTCCCATGCCCCCCATTGGGGCAGCACGGTAGCACAGTGGTTGGCACAGTTGCTTAACAGCTCCAGGGTCACAGGTTCGATTCCCGGCTTGGGTCACTGTCTGTGCGGGGTCTGCACGTTCTCCCTGTGGCTGTGTGGGTTTCCTCCCACAAGTCCAAAAATGTGCAGGTTAGGTAGATTGGCTATGCTAAATTGCCCTTAGGTTAGGTGGGGTTACTGGTTTACGCGGATAAGGAGGTGTGGGCTTATGTGAGGTGCTCTTTCCAGGAGCCGGTGCAGACTCGATGGGCCGAATGGCCTCCTTCTCCACTGTAAATTCCAAGATCTTCCCCCTCCATACTTCCTTTGCATTCCTTCACAAACCTATGCCATCCAATGTCCCTAATATTTCCCACACTACCACATGCCCCTTCCATGCCTTTCAAACTTTCCCATGCCCCCTCAGCTACTCACCTACCAGCAGTCCTCAAGATTTGAAATTGACTTTCAACAATCTAAAGGTGCTGCCAATCAACAACACTTCATACTGAAAAAAAAACTTGCATTCATTCAAAAAATATACATCTGCTCAAGTGGTCCATCTGTTGTAAAAACAGTTATCCACTTAACACATCAAAGATAGATCATCCACAATAAAGTCTTAAAACTGTAAATCTAAATGTGAACACAACCCCCTGCTGAGGTAAGTGATTCTGAAGCTTTTGAAATTCATAATCGGCTCAGCTGTAATAACAAATCCGGGAATATACAAACAATGGAATCTATTGCCATTTTTTTTAAATGACCTCTTTTAAGCTGCAGAAGGTGTTTAATTTCCATTTCAAAGCAAACTGCCTGTCGATGTAGACAAACAAATGCTTAGTTTTATTGTTTTCAACAGCAGGGCAATTTGTTTCAGAGCTAAAGATCACCTTACATCAAATCCCAGTACAAAACACGACATGATTTTTCCCAGCACAATTTTCCTATAGTTTTGAATGCATTCTGATACATCACGGGAAAGTACTCCAATGCATCTCAACACTGAAATAATTCTGGTCAATATAATGTTCAACTTATACGTTTCAGAGCCTGTGATCAATCACTGATACATATACATTACAATACAGCACCCAATAATGACATCTAAAGTTGTCAAAACATTTGACATTCATCCGGCAGAATGTTCCTGACTCGTCAGCAGGCTTCCCGCAGTGTTCACAAACCCTTCAATGAGGCAGTTTTTTGGGGGGGCTTACAAAACCCACACCAGCACATGAAAATAGTGAGGTCGGGGAGGGAGAAATTTGCGAAAGAGCTGACAATGGTGACCCTATCTTGGAAGACCCCAAGGCCTCACCAATCCATGAAATGGCCACACAAAATTAGTGTGAGGTCAGGAAGAGACAGGAAATCAATTTTTGCAGTGAATAACGTCCAAGATTTCAGATTTCCCACCCCATTCCTGCCTCCATCAGGAAATTAAAATCTGGCCCATGGTAGACCAAATTTGATACAGAGAAGTATGAAGTGATTATTTTGATAAGAAAGATTAGGAGAGGCAACTACAAACCAATTGGTCCAGTTATTAATGGGGCATAAGAACGAAGACGTAGGACTGTGCATACACAAATCCTGAAGGTGGCAAGGAAAGCTAAGATGGCTATCCAAAACAAGGAAAGTTTTACTTTGTAAACTAAAGTACAAAAGCAAGATTGTTATGCTAAATCCCTGTTTAAATTTCACTTTGGTTCTGTATCCAATCATGTGCACCACACTTTGGGTTGCAGGTGGCGTAGAGATTTGTAAGAAAGGTACCTGGAACTTCAGTTACAAGGGGATATTCGAGAACCTGGAACCGTTCTCCTTAGAAAAAAGTTTATGAAGCTATGTCATAAAATATTCAAAATCATGAATGGCTTTGATAGAGTAAATAAGGGAAAATGGTTTCCAGTAATATTAGCAGAAAGCTCATTATCACAGGGGGCACAGATTTAAGGGGCGAAATTCTCCCGAAACGGCGCGATGTCCGCCGACTGGCGCCCAAAACGGCGCCAATCAGACGGGCATTGCGCCGCCCCAAAGGTGCGGAATGCTCCGCATCTTTGGGGGCCGAGCCCCAACATTGAGGGGCTAGGCCGGCGCCGGAGGAATTTCCGCCCCGCCACCTGGCGGAAACGGCCTTTGTTGCCCCGCCAGCTGGCGCGGAAATGACATGTCGGGGCGGCGCATGCGCGGGAGCGTCAGCGGCCGCTGAGTTTCCCGCGCATGCGCAGTGGAGGGAGTCTCTTCCGCCTCCACCATGGTGGAGACCGTGGCGGAGGCGGAAGGGAAAGAGTGCCCCCACGGCACAGGCCCGCCCGCGGATCGGTGGGCCCTGATCGCCCCGCGCCCCCCCCCAGGGACACCGGAGCCCGCCCACGCCGCCTTGTCCCGCCGGTAAATAGGTGCTTTAATTTACGCCGGCGGGACAGGCAATCTATCGGCGGGACTTCGGCCCATCCGGGCCGGAGAATCGAGCGGGGGGGCCCGCCAACCGGCGCGGTGCGATTCCCGCCCCCGCCGAATCTCCGGTGCCGGAGACTTCGGCAACCGGCGGGGGCGGGATTCACGGCAGCCCCCGGCGATTCTCCAACCCAGCGGAGGGTCGGAGAATGACGCCCCAGTGTTTGGTAAAAGAACCAGTGCTCAGATGTGAATAGAACTGCCTGAAAGAGCGGTAGAAGAATATTCAATAATAACTTTCAAAAAGAAATAAGATAAATACTTGAAGGGGAAACCCTACATTGTTATGGAGAAAGGACAGTGAGGCAGGTCTATTTAGATAGATCTTTCAAAGAGTGGGCAAAAATTGTATCCTTCTATGATTTAATAAAGCCGACTGAAAAAGAGGAAACACCACTTGGATTTGCCCCTCGTTAATATTGCTGCCTCACAGCGTCAGGGACCCAGGTTCAATTCTGACCTTGGTACTGTCTGTGTGGCGTTTGCACGTCCTCCCTGTGTCTGCATGGGTTTCCTCCGGATGCTCTGGTTTTCTCCCACAGTCCAATAAAAAGCAGGTTCGGTGGATTGGCGATGTTAAATTGGCTCTTCGTGTCCAATGGTTGGGTGGGGTTACAAGGATGAGACAGGGGAGTGGGCCGAGGTAGGGTGCTCCTTCAGAGGGTCGGTATAGACTTGCTGGGCCGAATGGTCTCCTTTTGCATCTATTATTCCTCTTCAACATATGGCCATGTTTAAGGAAAAGATTGAATTCCATTCTCTAAATGGTCAGCTGGCCCTTGGACTGACCACAGGCACTGAATAATGTAGGGCTCGGTCTGATTTGTTGGCAATGGTTATGATGCTTTCATACTGCACAAGCTCCTAATCATCCCTGTTCAACCTAGGACAGCAGGTGCCAGGTTCACTCCTTGCAATCCACTCCTTGCGCTCCCCATCTATATAAGATGTTTAATACTAATTAGAATCTATTACTGCACACCAGTAATACCTCGGCAACGACAATATCGGCACAGGCTGGCCACTGCAGCATCACAAACGAGAGAGAGTGAGAGAGATAAAGCACACGAGCGAGATCCCGTGAGAGAGCCTGCGAGAGAGCCCGCAAGAGTGCAAGAGCGCACAAGAGCGAGAGTGCCTGAGAGAGCGCATTAGTTTTAGTCCTTGAGAGTCCGTGGCCTAAAAGGCAAATCCATTGAACCGAACAGAGGAACAGGTTTAGTTCCTCTTCTTCTAACAGAAAGAACCCATGCTTCCCTCGCCACCTGCAATTGCATGTAGCAGGAAAAGGACTCTTGCAGTTCTCCCTGCAAAGATACGGAAAGGAAATTCAAGACCACACCACTACTGCATCCCTTTAGAATGCTACCATTTATTTTATATTATCTCTCCGTATTCTTCCTACCAAAATGAATCACTTCACATCTGTAACTTGTGCCCATTCGGCCAGCCTGTCTATGCCGTTTTGAAGTTATACACTGTTCTCCTCACAGTTCACATTGTTTCCAATTTTGCATCATCAGCAAATTTTGAAATTGTGTCTTGTACACCAAGGTACAGGTCATTAATATATCAGAAAGAGCATGGGTCCCAACACCAACTCCACAGAAATTCCATGACAAAATTTCCACCAGTCCTACAAAATTTCCACCAGTCCAAAAAAACATTCATTAACTAATGCTGGTTGTTTCCTATCATCCTGTCACTCAGCCAATTCCATATCTATGTTCCTACTGTCCCTGTCCCTTTTATTCCACGAGCTACAAAATTTCTGACAAATGTGTTATACGCCACTTTAGCAAATTCTTTCTGGAAGTCCACCTAAACCACATCAACAGCAGTTATCCATCCTCTGTTACCTCACAAAAAAAGTTGAATTTATAAGATTAAATACGGTGGTGGGCGCTTCTGGTGGCACCCTTCTCGCTGGCCGGAATGGCGGGAACTCACGCCCGATTACATGCATTGAAGCTGATTAATTATGCAGAGGAATTATGCAGAGGCATGTATCAGACCAAATTACCTGGCAGCTCAGGTGCTGGTTTGTCTACCCGCTGTCAGTTGGTGAGTTTGAAGGTACAGGCACCATATTTAAATGCCAGTCCCAACACACACATCTGGAAACCTCACAATCTTTAAAAAGCACTTGGATGAGCACTTGAAACACCATTACATTCATGGATGTGGGACAAGTGCTGGTAAGTGGGATTAGCACGAGCTCTCTCTAGCCCACCTGTCTTCAGGAGACCATCAAAGATGTTTGATAGCCAGAAGGAAAATGCTTGCAGCCTCAAGAAGCACTAATGAGCTACCAGGCCCTCAGACCTTGATCCAAGGTGTGCGGGCGCAAAGGCATGTCATGTACCCAAGGGACCACTCGAGGGACCCTAACATCACTTTTACGGTCCGACAAGCCATCACATAGGAGATCGGCATGGCTGGGAATCTCGCTTGAAGCGCCATAAGTGTACGAAGAAGATGAGTGATCTCATCCACCCCGCCAGTATAAGTCATCTCTTAACTCCCTCCAGTATCAACAGCTACTCCCTTCACAGATCTCAGCATCCATTTGCAGAGGACATATATCTACACATTCTCACAGAGATGTTCACATCACCAACATCATGTTGCTCATACTCCATCCTCCGGCCCTTTTGGGGAAGGCTCACCACACACAGAGGACATGCATTTCAACCAACCTCTGCTCCACACTCATCTCATGCCTTTCTTTCATCTTCATACAAGCCAAGTTGGAGCATAATACATAGGAAAATCGCAGACTGGGGAGGCACAGCTAACATCATTTCCCTCACTGAGTTTGAGGAGGCTGTGGCTGACATGGCTGGGGAGGACAAGAATCAATCTTGTGGGGAGGGGAAAACGGCCTCTCCCAGCAACCTACTACAGATCACAGCTCCATCACTTCATCAAATCCTGACAATCAGAGAGAGGCATATGTAACTCATGTTCATCAACTGAAACTGTATTCTCTATTTTCCAGACACCAGCAAATTGAGGTCCACAAGGCTGCTGGGCAGCAATCCAAGCCCCAGGCCACATACGTGGAAGAAGCTTGGGAAGAACCAACATAGTGCTCACCCACACCCTCGACCAGCAGAGACACAGACTTCAGTGGGGCACGGCCCTACATTCAGCTTGGGCTCATTTTCTGGAAAACAACTTACTGACAAGTCCCCGCAGCAGTCTCAGACACTTGAAGAGCTGCTAGAAAACAGGCACCCACTCAGTCCCAGTCAGATGATGAGCCTTTGAATGGCCTCTGTAGTGGCCTACTGAATGCTGGACATGCAATGACAGGCAATGGAACATCAAGCAAAGATTTGTCAGTCTCTCAGTAGCGATGGAGGAGTCCATCTGTGTTCTCTCTGATGTTGTGGCTCCAACATGCGAGCGCCTCAAGGTCACCATGGGAAGATTGTTGATCAACATTTGTAGCTCTCTAGTCCTTTGTCACAACCACGAAGTACAAGGAAGACTGGAAATAATAGCCAGTGCCTCCTCAATTTCCACTCTCAGTTCCCTCAGTATCCTTGGATGCATCCCATCCGGTCGTGGTGTCTTATCAACTGTAAGTACGGACAGCCTAACCAATACTAATCCATTTGAATTTAAAACCCTCCATGTGTCTGAATTACTTCTCTTTTACCATGGCATGCTCAGCATCTTGTACCCTGGTAAAGACAAATGCCAAGTATTCATTTAACACGTCAGCCATGCCCTCTGCCTCCATGTATAAATCCCCATCAGCCCAACTCCTCCTTTTACCACCTTTTTACTATTGACATGCCTACAGCAGGCTTTCGGATTCCATTTTAGACTAACTGCTAATCTATTTTCATGCTCTCTCCTTGCTTCTTTTATATGCTTTCACGCTTCCCCTCTGAACCTTCTTTATTCAGACTGGTCCTTGGATATATTGTACACCTGGCACCTGTCTTAATCACATTTTTCTTCCCCATCTTACTCTCTATTTCCCTTTTGTCTTAATAATAATAATCGCTTATTGTCACAAGTAGGCTTCAATGAAGTTACTGTGAAAAGCCCCTAGTCGCCACATTCCGGCACCTGTTCGGGAGGCCAGTACGGGAATTGAACCCGCGCTGCTGGCCTTGTTCTGCATTACAAGCCAGCTGTCTAGCTCACTGTGCTAAACCATCTTCCTGGGATCTCTGGATTGGATTGGATTGGATTTGTTTATGGTCACGTCTACCGAGGTACAGTGAAAAGTATTTTTCTGCAAGCAGCTCAACAGATCATTAAGTACATGAGAAGAAAAGGGAATGAAAGAAAATACATAATAGGGCAACACAACATATACAATGTAACTACATAAGCACTGGCATCGGATGAAGCATACAGGGTAGTGTTAATGAAGTCAGTCCATAAGAGGGTCATTTAGGAGTCTGGTGACAGTGGGGAAGAAGCTGTTTTTGAGTCTGTTCGTGCGTGTTCTCAGACTTCTGTATCTCCTGCCCGATGGAAGAAGTTGGAAGAGTGAGTAAGCCGGGTGGGAGGGATCTTTGATTATGCTGCCCGCTTTCCCCAGGCAGCGGGAGGTGTAGATGGAGTCAATGGATGAGAGGCAGGTTCGTGTGATGGACTGGGCGGTGTTCACGACTCTCTGAAGTTTCTTGCGGTCCTGGGCCGAGCAGTTGCCATACCAGGCTGTGATGCAGCCCGATAGGATGCTTTCTATGGTGCATCGGTAAAAGTTGGTTAGAGTCATTGTTTGCCCTGCCTTTCCACTTTGTAGGAATATACCTTGTCTGTGCCTGAATTATCTCCTCTCTAAAGACTTATCTCGATACCATTTTTGCCTGCCAACATTTTATTCCAAATTATCTGGGCCAGATCCGATGATCACTGTCTCCTAATTGTTCCTCTAGTGATGCTTGTTCAACCTCATTCCCATGCAGTGCCTCCTTCCTTGTTGGGCTAGAAACGGATTGCATTGGAAAATTTCCCTGAATACACTCTATGAACTCTTGCACCTCTCTGCCCTTTACACTACTACTATTCTAGTCTATATTTGAATAAGTTACTCATCATAACTATTGTATATTTTGTGTACTGCTTTGTAGTTTCCTTGCAGACTGGTTCTTCAGTATCTTCCGTACTGATG
This sequence comes from Scyliorhinus torazame, assembly GCF_047496885.1. NCBI lineage: Eukaryota > Metazoa > Chordata > Chondrichthyes > Carcharhiniformes > Scyliorhinidae > Scyliorhinus > Scyliorhinus torazame. The sequence continues at coordinate 300,188,979 of NC_092711.1, read as the reverse complement.
GCTGTCCTATAGACGACACAAAGCAATGCAATTACACCATTTTTGTCTCTTAGCTCGAGCCAAACAAATTCTGTCCTTGACCCCTCTGGGGCATCGGGTGGATTTTCCGTTCAGTGATGCCAGAATCATGATCAAGCGGCGAACCGGGCATCATCCGAAAATCGAGGTGGGCGCCGGGCACCCAATGGACCATCAATGCTATGGTGCCTCACTGGCAGCATGAACGCATTCTACCCCCACGCCAATGAAGGCACGCAAAACATACAGTAACAGTTAACATATCTTTAACAGGCTTGGCCCAATAGGGGACCGGGCGCCATTGCTGCAGCCCGCAAGGAAGCCATCTGATTGCGCATCTGTGTCCTGTACATGTGCCGATTTGGCTCTCCCCCCCCCCCCACTGACCCCAGCTGACCCATCAATGGGACGGGTGTGGGCCAGTGCAGCCTGTGGCCCACTGGGTGTTGGCACTCCTCAGTGCACCCATCCGAGGCGCTGTCCCACAGTAGGGGGAGCAGGGGAAGAACAGAGCGCACACCAAACAGCGGACATGTACACCCTGGCCTTTGGCACCCACCTGGCACACTGCCCCTCTCAGGGTGGGTATCCCACCAGTGACACTATCAGCTAGCCACCGGCCGTCACCAAGCCCGGTCTGCCCACTACTCCCCTGCTCTCAGACAGGTAGGCACAACACCTGTGTCAGACACAAGACCCAGAGCACACTGCAGCTACAGTCCCAACAGTTGCCCACTCCCCTTGCCCAGCCATATCCGTGGGCCCTTCCCTTACACATGCCCTCAAGCATGGAGCCGGTTCCACCCCAAACCAGATGCCACTCTTTTGGCGGGGTATCACATAGCCCATCCAATGAGGACACCCACATTGGACCCCAGAGGAAAGCACAGGACAGGGGCAGCAGAGCGTATCGCTGGCATGGATAGCACCAACCTGTACCCCTATAGGCAGTGACAGGGTTAGCGGCCTTCCTTCTCCCGCCCCCCCCCGCCCCCCCCCCCCCCCCACCCCAGTGCCAGGGGTGCAATGCGGAAAGCAAAGTGTCGGCACAAATGGAGAACAGACGGAATGGCACTCGTGGGGATCTCCCAGGGGATTGGAGGCCCCCAAGTGCATGCCCTGTGGGCAGAGTGGCACTGCCTGCCTGGCACCGTGGCAGTGCCAGCTGGCAGAGGCACTGCCAGAGTGCTCGGCTGGCATTCCCAAGGTGCCATGCTGACATTTTTTGCATGGCGGTGATTGGGCTGGGGTGTGCCCTGCGTGGGTGCGCAGGGACCCCTTTATAGTGAGTTGGGGATTGGGGGGTGGTTGGGTGGATCCGTTCGGGGCTCGAGAGATCAGGATACCATTTAAAAATGGTGTCTTGATCTCTCGCTGCACTGAGGAGTTCCGGCAGGTGTCAGAAGGCATCACCCTAGAGGATGTGTACCATGAAGAATTCCAGCTAAATAAACTAGATTATTTATCTGAGTGCTTTACATTTCTTTAAGATTGTCATGAGCACAAAGCTTGCTCTGTAAGGCTAGGCAAAGATGAAAACTAACCACAAAGGTAGATGTAACAAAGTAAACCATTTATTCAAACTTTTGCACTGTTTATTTTGTCATTTTCTCATGTAACATTGTGTATCCCTAAGAAAACACAATTATAGGTGCAGCAGACAAATGAACTAAAGCACTAGCTCTCAAAATGTGGTTCATGGATCATTTCTTCCTCCAGATGGTCTGCGAGCTGGTCCAAAATGCAAGTCACTGATGTGCAACATCCTGGCCGAGGCCATTCAAGAGTTCGGGCCTCAACCCCACCAGACTGGTTCCAACAGACTGGTTCCAACAGCCAGGGGCTGTTTAGCACAGGGCTAAATCGCTGGATTTGAAAGCAAACCAAGGCAGGCCAGCAGCATGGTTCAATTCCTATAACAGCCTCCCCAAACAGGCGCCGGATTGTGGCAGCTAGGGGCTTTTCACAGTAACTTCATTTGAAGCCTACTTGTGACAATAAGCGATTTTCATTTTTCACATGGGTAGCGTGAGACATCATCAGCACGATTGAAGACAAATGTAGTTTTACAAGCAAGATTTATGTCCTTATTACAGCAAGATCAGATTATTGGTACTTAAGGGGCTGAAAACAAGAAAAACTGGCTGAAGGTGTCCCCAACATGAGACTGAAACTCTTCAGCTTGGAACCAGATGTTACCTTATTGGATTCTCGCCAAATTATGCTTTTCTTTCCACTAATTCCGATGGAGTTTCTTGCAAAGGCAAATCAAAGTGCATGCAGTAGGTACTTTCCCTGCCTAAATTTGAGAACCACCAACTTTGGAAGAGAGGAATTTTGTAAAGACAGTGCCAACAATCAAATAACGATTCAGGAGATACAGATGAAAAAAACTGCATTAAATGCGCTATGTAGTCAGGAATGTTTCAATACGAATAAGCCCTGTTACTGAAATGCGGGAGAAGGAAAGTTGCTGATTTTATTTATTATGAATTATTTATTTTCTTCTAAAGTCTAGCATATAGACTGATGTATCAATCATGTTCGATTATTATGGTTATTATTATTGGTAGATGTTTCTTGCAACATATCAATATTTGCATTAGTTTTATTCAAAATATTATATTCTCTAATTCCAGGCATTCAGGAACTATGAATATGCAAGGGAGAGAGAATAGAAAGAGATTACCCACTGATCGATAAAACAGAAAGGTGATTTTTTTTTTTTAAAACCTACGCACAAGATGGAATAATACGATAGGAAAAATGATCTTGAATCGGAAGATGTTGAATCCATATGGGTGCAGGTAAGAAGTAACAAGGGAAAGAAGACACTGGTGGGTGTAGCCTATAGGCCCCCTAAAGTAGCTATACTGTAGGACAGAGAATAATTCAGGAGATAATGAGGATATGTAAAAAAGGTAGTACTTTAATCATGGGTGACTTTAATCTTCATGTGAATTGAGAAAACCAAATTGGCAAAGATAACTATGGGGAAGAATTTTAAATTGTACTCAGGACCGTTTCCGAGAAAAATACATTGTGGATCCAACCAGGGATCAGGCTATTCTGGTAACGTGCAACAGGCAGGTTCACTGGAGTGGACTAGGGAAGGAGTTTGGCAGAAAAGACTGTTGATCTGCGATGGCAGACATTTATGAAAATATTTCATGACTCACAACAATGATATATCCAAGTGAGGAAGAAGAATTCTAGGAAGGGGATAAATCAACAATGATTAACCAAAGAAATTAAGGATAGTATTGAAATGAAAGAAAAACATACAATATGGTAAACCAGAGGATTGGGAAAGATTTAAAAACCAACAAAAGATGACCAAAAATATAATAAAGAGGGAGAAGGTAAACCAGCAAGTAGTATAAAATTACACAGTTAGAGCTCTTTAAATATATATAAAGGAAGAGAGAGGCCAAATGGAACATAGGGCACTTAGGAAATGAGACTGGGGAAATAACAATGGGAACCAGGAAATGGCAGAGGAGTTAAACAAATAATTTGTTGGTTTTCACGGTAGAAGACATAAATATCATTCCAAAAATACGAAATAATCAAGGGGCAAAAGATGGGGAGGAAATAAATACAGAGAAAGCGAACTAGGGAAACTAATGGGACTAAAGACCGATAAGTCCCTTGGACATGATGAGTTGCATCCCAGGATATTATATTATAGGAAATTACTGCAGAGATGGTAGATGCACTTGCAGTAATCTTCAAAAAATTCAAAAACTCCCAGAGGATTGGAAAACTGCCTATGTAACATCCCTAATTAAAAGGGCAGGAGACAAAAAAACTGGCAATTATAGGCCAGTTAGCTTAAGATCTGTCATTGGGAAAATATTAGAGTCCATTATGAAGAACGTAATAGCAGAGCATTTAGAAATCCATAATATAAATGTCGTAAGTACAAAGGCAGTTCAGCAAATTCACAGGGAGATGTTTATTCAACTTTACAGCGGCAAATAGGACCCAGGTACACATTACCGGGTCCTTACTTCTTTCTGTCTGCTACTACAGGGGCCGACCTATTATACAAATGCTGGCTAATTCTCAGTTCTCAGTCCAATCAGGACAAGGGAACAATCATCCCCAATTGATGAACCTCATGCATGTCACACGTAGGCTATTACACCCCCCCCTCCAACCCACAAAGTCCAAAAACGCATTGAAAGGTGACCCCAAGAGGAGGAATGTAAAAAATAGAGGACAAACCCAGAGCGACAACCACAACGGCTAAGTGACAACAAAAAAAATACAAAGCGTTTTGGAGCACAGGAGGCGGCACCGAACCAAAGGTTTTTTTTCTTTTTGGGGGGGGGGCCGCAGAGGAGGAGCAAGACGGACCGGCGTGCACCTTGCCGATGTCTCGCCCCACACCAGCCATACACAAAGGGCAGAGGCGCTAACGGCCAAGCCAGGGGATGGTGCGCCTCTTGGCATCTGGCCCAACAACCCACAGTCTTACTAACACAGCAAAACGTCTAGCCACGAAGGGACCAGGTGGAGGGACAGACAACGTTCAGCTCCACACTCTGTACACTCCTATATCTGCTACAGAGTCAGTTTACAAAAGGGGAGGATTTACGCACCCACTGAGAAACAGTCAGGAAGCAGTCGCCCCCAAATCTTGCGCCGTATTAATGTAGTTTAAGCATAACATAATAAAACAGAGCCCCGCATAGAACATCACAAGACCAGCACTCACACCCAGTACGCTAAGTCAACTCAACGTAAACGGAGTCAGTCACACGCACATCAACTCTGAACAGAGTCTCCAGGCCCAAAATTTGTAGCCGTGCAGCAACCGTCAGCACCTATGCAGAACATTGCTGTCGTACAGCCCACTTCGCCAGCGGTCATAGAACAGTCTCTCAAAACCAATGCTTCACTCACAACCCAGACAACAGTCCAAGGGGCGGCAATAAACTCATGAACGGACTCCCCGGTGGAACCATCACCACAGCATGGCAGCAACGCAATAGGACAGCAGATGGAGATTAACAAAAACGTCACGCGACCACCAGACGTCACATCCAATGATGACTTTGAGTACTGTCAGATTCATCGGACCCCGGAACATACACAGCATACACGCTCGACAAGCCAGCATCAGAAATCCCGGCCCGGCGCTCACCTTTTGTCTCAACACAAGGTCCAGAAAAGGCATCACAGCAGAAATCAAACTGTACCTCAGTCAAGAGCAGCACGGTGGCACAGTGGTTAGCATTGCTGCCTCATGGCACCGAGGTCCCAGGTTTGATCCCTGCTCTGGGTCACTGTCCGTGTGGAGTTTGCACATTCTCCCCATGTTTGCGTGGGTTTCGCCCCCACAACCCAAAGATGTGCAGGATAGGTGGATTGGCCACGCTAAATTGCCCCTTAATTGGAAAAAATGAATTGGGTACTCTAAATTTATTTTAAAAAACTGTACCTCAGTCCACACAGTCTTCAAAGAAATTTTCAGGGAGGAGGCTGACAGCTCCAATCCCCCTCGTCACCAATATAGTAATATCAAAGGGAGTACAGTGAGTTCACAGGCAGACGTTTATTCAGCTTTACAGCAGCACATACATAGGGCCTGGTTACACATTACCGGGTCCTTGCTCCTTTCTGTCGGCTACTACAGAGGCCCATCTATTATACAAATGCTGGCCAATTCACGGTCCAATCAGACATGGGATCAACCATCCCCAGCTGGGTGAACCTCATGCATGCGACATGCAGGTTATTACAATAATCAAGGAGAGTCAGCATGACTTCATTAAAGGGAAATCATGCCTGACAAACGACTATGACAAATATTTTGCATCCAAGTTTAGCAGGTAATAGGGAATACAAATGGAATGTTAGCCTTTATTTCAAAGGGAATGGGGTCTAAAAATAGGGAAGCCTTGCTAAAAGTACACAAGGCACTAGATAGACCACATCTGGAACACTATGAATAGCTTTGGTCCCCTTATCCAAGGAAAGAATTACTTTCATTGGAGGCTGTCCAGAGAAGGTTCTCTAAGTTGATCCCGGTATGGAGGGACTTTCCTATCAGGAGAATTTGAGTGGGTTGAGCCTGTATTCATTAGAGTTTATAAGAATGAAAGGCCACCTTACAGACAAATAGGATTCTCAGCACGATAGCACAGTGGTTAGCGCCAGATTCCTGGTTTGGGTCACTGTCTGTGCAAAGTCTGCACGTTTTCCCCGTGTCTGCAAGGGTTTCCTCCGGGCGCTCCGGTTTCCTCCCACAGGTTCTGAAAGATGTGCTTGTTATGTGAATTGGACATTCTGAATTCTCCCTCAGTGTACCGAACAGGCGCTGGAGTGTGGCAACTAGGGCTTTTCACAGTAACTTCATTGCAGTATTAATATAAGCCTACTTGTGACACAAATAAAGGTTATTATTATTATTCTCAAGGGAATTAACAGGGTATGTTGAGAGGTTGTTTCCACTTGTGGGAGAATCTAGGACGAGAGGGAGTAAGGGGTCACCCATTTAAGACAGAGATGAGGAGGAATTTCTTCTTTCAGAGGGTAGTGAATCTGTAGAATTCTTTACCGCTGAAAATGTGAAAAAGGAGAATAAAAATATTTATAAAAAAACAGATTCTTTACCGCAGAAGGCTGTAGAGCCTGATCGTTAACTAAGTTCAAGGCTGAAATAGACAGATTTTTAATCAGTAAGAGAATCAAGGGCTATAGGTATAAGACGGGAAAAGTTGAGTTGAGAATTATCATGTCAGATCTCGTGATCACATTGAATGGGGGAGCAGATTCAACAGGCTAAATGGCCTATTTCTGTTCCTACATCTTCTGGCCTTATGGTCTTATTTGTTTATAGGATGTGGATGTCGCTGGCCAGGCCAGAATTATATTTATATTCTTTACTGGAAAATCAAAGTTCCTGGAACATAGCGAGCAAAGATACTTATGCCCGCTGCTAAAACTAATGACTAGCCAAGAGCAGTAAGCAGGATTGGTTTGAGAACATCAGACTAAAATCCTGCATTCATCACAAGTAATACAAATAGCAATCAATAAAATTATCTTCAACTAAATTTTCTCAAGTTCAAGATTAGGGTAGAGTCTATTGTCAATGCCAAATTTCACAAACAACAACCTGTTTTATATGAGCTGACAGCTGTAATAGATAAAAAGTTGAAACAATTGGAAATCAAGAATACTTACATGAGGTTGAACAGTCTACCTCTCCAATAGTGTTAAAAGTTCTGTAGGGGTTTTCCCAATCCCACATTGCAACTTTAACATACTGCCAAAACTCTCAGGAAAATGGTAGAATTAGATATTTTTTGTTGATTATGCTGTTTCCCACATTAAGACAGGTAATCAAGCCCCCACCAACTACAAGTTCCCCTCCCTCCCCCAGCCCTACAGTATTTCAGGGACTTAGCAATTAAATCTGAAAAGTCAATTTTGATGACAATAAAAATCAATTGGTGTATTTTTCTTAAATATCCTATGCCAAACCATTTCGCTGGTTTACCAAACATGACAATTATTGGTTGATAAAACATTTCAAGCAAACTCCGTGCTTTCTGGTCACTAGAATAGTTATTTAGAAATGTTGTGCTATATTTCAAAGGAACCAATCCCCTCACAGTAGGGAAACAAGTAGCTGCGGAACACTAATTCTGAGTGGTGCGGGCTTTGCCACAGGCATGGTGTTGATCTGCACCTGTCAATAGAAGGATTTCTACTAAAACATACTTGGTAGTTGTCAGAAAGCTCTAATGAAGATTGATTGGAGAAGTTTCAACAATCAGAAGAATGTAAACTCAAAGTGGCAAGTTCTCTGTGGTCATGCTGTGGGCTATGGGCTGTCAAGGACCTGGAGAAATACTGTTCCCACTGTCAGAAGGAAGAGGCCAACTTCTCAAATCAAAGGGGTATGGCTGGAAATGGAAAGTGAGCAGCAGGAGTATGGTAACTTGAAGCTGGATTCAATGTCGTAAGTGATTCAATTGCCTCATGAGATCAGGAAAGATAAATGGCAATAGACAATTTAGGTGATAATCCCCACAGTCTTACTTACCAGCAATTCCTTGCATAGCACTCTTCAGAAACACACATCTTGCCATTCCATTTATTCCTCTCTCAAGGCATCCCATCTGAACAGTCAACATTTATACTCACCCTCATCTAACTGACATCTCACCCATTCGCAAACCCACCCCTCCCCACACACATACAATTGTTGCCTTTACATCCTCTCCACATGATCAATTTCAGTTGCTTGGTAGTACAGAACTTGAATGTTGCTGAAAAGAGAGGCATGTTGCTGAAGCTTTTTGTCCTGCAAACATTAGAATACCAAATTTCCAATGATCTCAACAATTTATGCGACAGGAGAAAAGGGTGCTGCTTGGTTCACAAGTTGCTTCATATTGGCCACGGCATTGCCATAGAATCATAGAAGTTACAGTGCAGAAGGAGGCCATTTGGCCCATCGAGTGCAATGGGGCACTATAGGCTCCCCAAGCTGCCAGGTAATTCACAAAAGGTAATAGGCTTGAACACATCCCTCTTATTGCAGAGAAACAGGTATGAATTATTGTCGTGTCTAGCAAGCCACATTACAGACTGATTATCTTAAATTGGTTGCCAGTGTTGCTTTTAACGCACTCAGGATTGTTCAACAATTGCTGCGCAATCGCAGAATCGCATGACAGTAGAGGTTTTGTTTTGGGTTTTCCCAGTGCAGGTTGGTTGAGTACAACTGATCAACCAATCATTGGCTGTGCGATATACATATCTGGCATCGCACCAGTACCGTTAAATATTTTGGCTGCACATGGGAATTCCCATGGGTGTTTGTAGTAATGTCACTGTCCTAATGTATTTGAAAAGTAGCATGTGGCTGAGATAAGGTAGCTGCCGTTGTTACTCATGCTGCTCCTGTTCCTCATCAGGGGCGAAATTCTCCCCCAACAGCGCGATGTCCGCCGACTGGTGCCAAAAACGGCGCCAATCAGACGGGCATCGCGCCGGCCCAAAGGTGTGGAATGCTCCGCATCTTTGGCGGCCTAGCCCTGACATTGAAGGGCCAGGCCGACGCTGGAGGGATTTCCGCCCCGCCAGCTGGCGGAAATGGCGTTTGTTGCCCCGCCAGCTGGCGTGGAAATGCGGCGCATGCGCGGGAGCGTCAGCGGCCGCTGTCAGTTTCCCGGCGCATGCGCGGGAGCGTCAGCGGCCGCTGTCAGTTTCCCGCGCATGCGCAGTGGGGAGAGTCTCTTCCGCCTCCGCCATGGTGGAGGCCGTGGCGGAGACGGAAGGGAAAGAGTGCCCCCACGGCACAGGCCCGCCCGTGGATCGGTGGGCCCCGATCGCGGGCCAGGCCACCGTGGGGGCACCCCCCAGGGTCAGATCGCCCTGCGCCCCCCCCCCAGGACCCCGGAGCCCGCCCACGCCGCCTGGTCCTGCCGGTAAATACCAGGTTTGATTTACGCCGGCGGGACAGGCAATTTCTGGGCGGGACTTCGGCCCATCCGGGCCGGAGAATTGAGCGGGGGGGGGTCCTGCCAACCGGCGCGGCCCGATTCCCGCTCCCGCCCAATCTCCGGTACCGGAGACTTCGGCGGGGGAGGGGGCGGGATTCACGGCGGCCAACGGCCATTCTCCGACCCGGCGGGGGGGTCGGAGAATGACGCCCCAGAGGTCCACGGTAAAGCTGCATTAGTATTCCCATGAGTTAGAAGATTTTCCATGAGAAAGATTTCTAAAAAGTTAGAAATCATCTATAAAGCAATGAAAGCACATTCTCAGAAAAGCCCTGTGAGCAAAAGCTTTTCACCCAGGCAAGGAAGCAGTTGTGCTGTTCCATTCTGTAAAAGCTTTCCAGCCTGTCAATTTCACAGACATCCATCCCTGCTGCGCAAGGATCATCAATCAACCCTGGAGAGTTTCACATAGCTAGGAAATCCATGTGTTGGCAGTTATAGAGTATGATGTTGGATTAAATTTACAAATAATTGCCTCTTACTGTATTCAAACAACAGATCCAACATCCCGGGCGAGATTCTCCGACCCCCCGCCGGGTCGGAGAATCGCCGGGGGCTGGCGTGAATCCCGCCCCCGCCGGTTGCCGAAGTCTCCGGCACCAGAGATTCGGCGGGGGCGGGAATTGTGCCGCGCCGGTTGGAGGGCCCCCCCGCTCGATTCTCCGGCCCGAAGTCCCGCCGCTAAAATGCCTGTCCCGCCGGCGTAAATTAAACCATCTACCTTACCGGCAGGACAAGGCGGCGCGGGCGGGCTCCGGGGTCCTGGGGGGGGCGCGGGGCGATCTGGCCCCGGGGGGTGCCCCCACGGTGGCCTGGCCCGCGATTGGGGCCCACAGATCCGCGGGCGGGCTTGTGCCGTGGGGGCACTCTTTCCCTTCCTCCTCCGCCATGGTCTCCACCATGGCGGAGGCAGAAGAGACTCCCTCCACTGCGCATGCGTGGGAAGCTGTCAGCGGCCGGTGACGCTCCCGCGCATGCGCCGCTCGGAGATGTCATTTCCGCGCCAGCTGGCGGGGCACCAAAGGCCTTTTCCGCCAGCTGGCGGGGCGGAAATTCGTCCGTCGCCGACCTAGCCCCTCAATGTTGGGGCTCGGCCCCCAAAGATGCGGAGCATTCCGCACCTTTGGGGCGGCGCGATGCCCGTCTGATTTGCGCCGTTTTGGGCGCCAGTCGGCGGACATCGCGCCGTTTCCGGAGAATTTCGCCCCCGTCACCATTGCCTGCTGAATGGTCAATGTCAGAATGAGCAGGATCATGTCGGGTTTCCAATTCACTGGGGTATTTTGTGCACTTAACCAAGCGCCCAGCACTGGAACAGTCTCCCCCACCCCTCCCACACCTCTCCCGCTTTATATGTTTGCATTCTCTCTGTAGATGAATTCATTTTATCTTTGGTATCAGTGTTTTGTTCTTCAGTTTTTTGTTAGCAGGATGTGACTTCAGGACTAGCAAAAACAAGGCAAATAGAGAAGACTTAATGCTATACTATGGTAACTATACAGCAATAGATAATGTTTATAAGGAGACAAATCCAAGACTAATGTCTCAAATAAAAAGTGGCTTTTTTACTCAAAAATTTCAAATATCTAGAAATTCAAATTAAGTAATTTCAATGAAACAGCACTGCAAAACCTAATAAGATTAAAATATACCATTCAACATCAAAATAACTGCTCCAATGCAGGTGGTTGAAATTTGGGAATTGTCCAAACTGTGCAATCCAACATTCAGTTATTTTGAAACGTACTCAGTGATTGTGCCTTCCCCCAGCTGATTGCATATTTGTCCCTGTGCACAAAAATCCCATCCATAAATATATCTAGCACATATGTTTACCACTCTAGAAATGACCATGGTGGGGACTTGCGTCACAACATCCATTTGCTGGTTATTGAACTCAAATCGGTGAATCTCTCTTCCTTGTTTTCACTCCCACTAGCGATATCCTCTCACATAGCATTCGCAATGCCCAGGTCATAATTCTGACATCAGTGATGGGATTTTCCTAAGCTACTGAACTCCTCTGTCAGGCTCAATTGCCCTGCAATTGGCTCAGAAGCCGAAACTGGATGGGGCTGGATTCTCTGCCGGCGGGATGCTCTGTTTTGCCTGCGCCCGGGAGCTTCTTGATGGCGTGGGGCTGCCCCACAATGGGAAACCCCACTGACCGGCCGGCGTAACGGAGAATCCTGCCGGCGGGTCGAGGCAGAAATGTGGCGCGGCGAGGTGGAGAATCCAGCCCATGATTTCTTTCCCAAAATTGGCCAATTAATGGGAAGAGGGCTGTTCATTCAATTAAGGATAGCAGGTGAGCTTTCTAAATTAAAGAATCAATCAAAGGTTCTCCAGTTTGGTGGCAGCACGGTGGCTCAGTGGTTAACACTGCTGCCTCACGGCGCCGAGGTCCCAGGTTTGATCCCGGCTCTGGGTCACTGTCCGTGTGGAGTTTGCACATTCTCCACTTGGTTGCGTGGGATTCGCCCCCACAACCCAAATATGTGCAGGGTAGGTGGATTGGCCATGCTAAATTGACCCTTAATTGGAAAAAACGAATTGGGTACTCTAAATTTTAAAAACAATTCTCCAGTTTGGGACTTCCGGTGGCGACATGTAGGAGGAGGTCTCACATTGGAGGGCTGCTGCTCAAGGCTTGATTTTTTAGAATTTAATGCCCGGTCCCATGGGCAATTTTTGGTTGAATAAGTGCAGGAAGACATAAGGAAGAAAGATGTCCAAAACCCAAAGGAAAGCTGCCGTGAAGAAGGGGGCAAATGAAGGTTCGCTGTCGAGTGGAAGGGTCGGCTCAGGAACTGGAAGGAAGGCGGAGGCTGGGTCACCAGGTGAGGCCGCACTGCTCACAGCAGAAAAGATGACCGAGGTGATGGTCGTGGAACTTGAAAAACAGTTCACAAAGCACATGTAGGTGATAAGGAAAGAGATGGTGGCGGTATTGAAGGTGCTGGTGGAGGAGGCAATTGCCCCGGTGAGGGCAGCGGTATCCAGAGCATCGGCCGAGGTGCGGGAGCAGGTTGAGACAGTGAAGAAAGTGGAAGAGGCATTGTCGCAACACAGTGATCAACTCGCCTTGATGGGTAAGGAGCTGCGGAGGGTGGTGGAGGCGTATAAGAGTCTGCAAGCCAAAATGGAGGACTTGGAAAACAGATCTAGGCGGCAAAATCTGAGGATTGTAGGTTTGCCCGACGGGGTGGCAGGCCCGAGTATTTCGCCAAGATGTTGGCGGAGCTGTTGGGGGAAGATCCCTCTCGGTACGAACTGGATCAGGCTCATTGGACGTGGAGGCCTATACAAAAGGCGAATGAACGGCCAAGAGCAGTGACTATTCGTTTCCGTAGGCACCGCGTGAAGGAGAAGGTCATATGTTGGGCAAAGTAGAAGCGGGAGGTGTAGTGGGCTGGAGCTGGTATACCTATATACCAGGACTTTACTGTGGAGTTGGCGAGGAGGCCTTTGGCCATGTGAAGACGGCACTGTATAACAGCAGGGTGCAGCATAGTGTACCCAGCTAGGTTGAGGGTGACCTACAAATCCAAATACTTTTATTTTGAGACAGTGAAAGCAGCGGAGGTGTTTGTGAAGGCTGAAGGACAGGGCAGAATTGAGAAATGGGACTGAGGATTCCCGTAACAGCCTCCCCGAACAGGCGCCGGAATGTGGCGACTAGGGGCTTTTCACAGTAACTTCATTTGAAGCCTACTTGTGACAATAAGCGATTTTCATTTCATTTCATTTCTTGTACTGAAGATAGGGGGTTTGTAGGAGTGTATGTAGCTTTATGTTTTCACTGCATGTTGGTATATATGCTAAATGAGTCGACGTTGTCTATTTGGACAAGGTAAGAGTTGGGATTTTCCTTTGTCATGATGGTTCTTTGGGGTTTGTGTGTTTACACTGGGGTTGTGCGTTGAAGGGAATTTCTTTGCTTTCTTGGGACCGGGCAGGGGGAAAGGGATTGGGGGGGAGGGGAGTGAGGCCTGGGCAAGGGCCTCCACACTGGCTAGTTTAGGCTGATGTGGAGATGCCGGCGTTGTACTGGGGTGAGAACAGTACGAAGTCTTACAACACCAGGTTAAAGTCCAACAGGTTTGTTGTCCAACAAACCTGTTGGACTTTAACCTGGTGTTGTAAGACTTCGTACTGTAGTTTAGGCTGGCCAGTGAACGGAGTGTGGTGGGGGGAGGAGCTGCGGCCATCAGAGCCTGGTAGAACGGGTTTCGATGAACCTAGGAGGGCTGAAAAGTTGGGGGAAGGGACCGATACTGGGTGAGGTGTTTTCGAGAGGAAGTGGAGGGGAGGAATCTGGGAGGGGGGGTGGGAGGGTTTCTACAATTCATGGGTGTCATTCATTGCATACTTTTGGGGATTGGATGGCCTTGAATATTAGCGGGGGGCGGTTGGGGGAGGGTGGACTATATATATTAATGGTGACTATGGCGATTCCTGATTCCTTTTTGGTTTTTTATTTGATGTTTATGTTGTCATGCGGGCTGTTGTTTGGGGGTTGGTGGGAGGATGGGATCGTTGTTGTTAAGAAGGGGATTGACATTTTATTCGTTACCGTTTACTGTTTGTTGGTGGGTGTAAATTTTTAAGAAAATGTGAAAAAGGCGAATATAAAATATTGTTTTGAAAAAAGGTTCTCCAGTTTGCAAGCAGCATCAGGATGCCATGAAAAGGCACTGTGAAATGGAGATGCGCATTCTCCAACTTTTTCCAAAGTAAAAAAATGATTCAGGAGCCTGGTCACTACTATAAGATGTGAAGGAGCATCTATCTCCACAATGACCTTGGAGGTGCTGCTGAATCCAGACAGAAAGAGAGGGCCTCCATGCCAGCCTGGGGCACTGGACTCCCAGGCCTGCTCACAAAGAGGTCACATCGAGGCAGCTAAATTGTCTGCTGCCACCTCGGGGAAGCTGAAGGCCGTCTGGAAAATCAGGTAGACAGGATGGAAAAACAACCCAGGACAAAATGGAGCCAAGGAACTGGCATGCAACCCGCAGGTGCTCTTTCAGTGCTGACCCATTTCCATTCCCAGCTGCAGTTACAAGGGCTGGCTTAGCACAGTGGGCTAAACCGCTGGCTTGTAATGCAGAACAAGACCAGCAGCGTGGGTTCAATTCCCGAACCGGCCTCCCCGAACAGGTGCTGGAATGTGGCGGCTAGGGGCTTTTCACAGTAACTTCATTGAAGCCTACTAGTGGCAATAAGCGATTATTAATATTATTATAGTGGGATCTTAAAATCTTCGCCAGGAATTTCTTATCAATACCGATAACAGATTCACAATTAATGTCAGCTAGTAGTTGCAATAAAAAAAAATCTGCACAGGAAGAGATTAGCGATTTAGTTGTCAGCCTTCAGGGCCTATCTGGAATCCTCACAATTGCTGGAGGGGTAAAGATACAGTGCCGAAGGCAGCTGGCAATAATTCTGGTCTCTATAGAATCTCTATATGCAATGTAAGATATTCGGCCCATTGAGCCTGCACCGGCCATCCAAACGAGCACCCTACTTAGGTGATTTCGCCCTATCCCTGTAACCCCAGTTAATCTGCACTTCTTTAGAATTTAACATGGCCAATCCACCTAACCTGCACATCTTTAGACCTTGGGAGGAAACAGAAGCACCCGGAGGAAACCCACGCAGACACGGGAGAACGTGCAAACTCCACATAGCCAGTCACCAAAGGCTAGAATCGAACCCGGGTTCCCGGCACTGTGAGGTAGTAGTGCTAATCATTGTGCCACCCTCCCACTGTGAACAGATAATTGTGATTACATAGAAACATACATACATACATCGAAACTTGAAGCCGGAGGAGGCCATTCGGCCCTTCTAGGCTGCTCCGCAATTCATTATGATCATGGTTGAACATCAAGTTCAAAACCCTGATCCCGCATTCACCCCAAATCCCTTGCTCAGTTTAGCCCCAAGAGCTATATCTAATTCCTTCTTGAAATTACACAACATTTTGACTTCAACTACTTTCTGCGGCAGTGAATTCCACAGATTCAGCACTCTCTAGTTGAAGAAATTTCAACTCATCTCGGGCGCGATTCTCCGTAATCGGCGCGATGTCCGCCGACCGGCGCCAAGAACGGCGCGAATCAGTCCGGCATCGCGCCGCCCCAAAGGTGCGGAATTCTCCACATCTTATGGGGCCGAGCCCTTACCTTGAGGGGCTAGGCCCTCGCTGGACTGATTTCCGCCCCGCCAGTTGGCGGGAAAGGCCTTTGGTGCCCCGCTAGCCGGCACGGAAATGACTTTGCCGAGCGGCGCATGCGCGGGAGCGTCAGCGGCCGCTCACAGCAACCCCGCGCATGCGCAGTGGAGGGGGTCTCTTCCGCCTCCGCCATAGTGGAGACCATGGCGAAGGCGGAAGGAAAAGAGTGCCCCCATGGCACAGGCCTGCCCGCGGATCGGTGGGCCCCGATCGCGGGCCAGGCCACCGTGGGGGCACCCCCCGGGGCCAGATCGCACCGCGCCCCCCCCCAGGACCCGGAGCCCGCCCGCGCCGCCGTGTCCCGCTGTCCCAAAGGTGGTTCAATCCACGCCGGCTGGCGTGGGTTGACAGCGGTGGGACTTCGGCCCATCGTGGACCGGAGAATCACCGGGGGATTCCCGCCGACTGGTGCGGCGCGATTCCCGCCCCCACCGAATCACCGGTGGCGGAGAATTCGCGACACGGCGGGGGCGGGATTCACGCCGGCCCCCGGCGATTCTCCGACCCGGTGTGGGGTCGGAGAATTGCACCCCTGAAGTCATGAAAAATATATACCTTACCCTCAATCCAGGAAAAAGCCTGGACTTCGCTGTACTCCCTCCATAGCAAAAATATCCTTCCTCAAATAAAGACACCAAAACTGCATATAATACTCCTGTTGTGGCCTCACCAATGCCCTATACAATTGTAGTAAAACATTGGGCAGCACGGTAGTGTAGTGGGTAGCACAGTTGCTTCACAGCTCCAGGGTCCCAGATTCGATTCCCGGCTTGTGTTACTGTCTGTGCAGAGTCTGCACGTTCTCCCCGTGTGTGTGTGGGTTTCCTCCGGGTGTTCCGGTTTCCTCCCACAGTCCAAAGATGTGCGGGTTAGGTGGATTGGCCATGCTAAATTGCCCTTGGTGTCCAAAAAGGTTAAATGGGGTTGCTGGGATAGGGTGGAAGTGTGGGCTTGGGTGGGGTGCTCTTTCCAAGGGCCGGTGCAGACTCAATGGGCCTAATGGCCTCCTTCAACACTGTAAATTCTATGATTCTGTGATCCCTATCCCTATTCCATCTTTTCAAATCCTGTCTTTATGAAATCCAACATACCATTTACCTCCTTTACTGCCTGCTGTACCTGCGCGCTTACTAGCGACTGATGCACCAAGGTCTCGGAGTACCCAGCTTTCTCAATTAACACCCATTCAAATAATTCCTATTTTTGCTACCAAAGTCGATAACCTCACATTTATCCACGTTATACTGCATCTGCCATGTATATGCCCACTCACTCAGCCTGTCCAAATCCCAATGAAGCATCCTCACAGCTCACCCTCCCACTCAACTTTGTATCATCTGCAAATTTGGAAATACTACATTTAGTTCCCTTTCTGCTCTTTAGACAGATATATGAACGGGCAGGGAACAGAATGAAGTAGATCCTTGGAAAATAGGTGACAGGTTTAGATAAAGGATCTGGATCGGCGCAGGCTGGGAGGGCCGAAGGGTCTGTTCCTGTGCTGTAATTTTCTTTGTTCTTTTGTTCTTTGTTCTTCTTTGTTCAAATGATTAATATATAATGTGAAGTGTTGGGGTCCTAGCATAGATCCCTGCGGAACCCCACCAGTCACTGCCTGTCAATCAGAGAAAGGCCCATTTATCCCAATTTTGCTTTTATTCCTACTCTGCTAACGAGCTTTCTATCCCTCTCAAGACACTGCTCACAATCCAATGTGCTTTAACTTTACATAGTAATCTGATATGTGAGATCTTGTCGAAAGCCTTCTGAAATTTAATCCAACGATTACATGCAGAAGTGATTTAACTCGTTCAGCAGCATAATACACAGTAATCAACTTCCACAACAAATATATTTTGTGCATAGTGATATCGAGTGACGAGGAGCCATCACTTGGGGCTCCAGCACAAGATGAAGGGGCAGCACCAAATGTTGACGATGCTAATCCTACCCTTTTACCAGAATGTGAGGCGATCCAGATACCAGAGAGTAATCCATCCCAGATACCAGAGGATGAGGCTCTGCAGCTGGTCGCTGAAGGTGCTGACTTAATTACCACGGCACAGTCCCTCGGCAGCATGCCGACAGGAGACATTTCCGCAGACGACCCACAACACACTGACTCCATGGCAAAGGCCAGCAACAAGTTGTGTGCTACCAGAGCCAAACTAAAGATGAAAGGCACTCAAAAGACAGCGCGTAAAAAAGATAAATGGAGCGGTCGCATAGTGGCACTAAAAATAAAAAAGAGGAAGAGAAGGAGAGTGGGGGATACTGTGAATCCCACCAAGAAAGGAGACATCGGCAATGTGGCTGACAGGCCGAAGACCACGCAACAGAGCAGCAGCAGAGAGTATCGCAAGAGCACACAGCATCTCAGCAGCATCAAGCAAAGAAACGGAAGAAGCTGAAGACACCTGGATGGCCGACAAGAATACCAGGTGTCAAGATGCATCGTCTAAAAAGGCTACAACATAAAAGACCGGCACGGAAACCAGTCTTCAAAAAAGGTGACAACAGTCCAGACGATCAGCGGCGTAATCACGTGAGGGAGGCACAATGAGCTGTGCACAAGGGACACACACCCAGCAGACATATCATGTTTATGGATGCATTAGTTAAACGTGTTTATACATGAACCACATATGTAAAGATATTAATCATGTTTGTATATAAAGATCAACATCTCCAAAGGAAGGGGGATGCAGTGATATGCCTGTGAATAATATTGTATGCACGCAGAAATACGACCTTCAACTAGCAGGTGGCGGCAGACATCAGTCATGTGACATCCGGCTATCAGCAGTTGGTAGTAAGGTACGCAAGGACAGTCGAACCTCGGGTAATTCCAGAGAAACCCAGACTGTATAGATTCTGCATGTTATCCTTCCACGTGTTAACTAATAAATCTTCATTCTGAGTAAGTCATCAGCAGTTCTGCATGTATCATTGCAAGGACAAGACAACAGAACACAACACTTACTATTTAGTTTAAAGCCCATCTACAGCCCTACTTATGCGATTTGCAAGGACTCTGATCATAAGAACACCAGGGGCGCGATTCTCCACTCCCACGCTGAAGTGGCCGTGCCGTCGAGGTTCACGACGGCGCGAAACGGCCCCGGTCCCAACCGATTCAGGCCCTGACAATGGGCCAGGATCGGGGCCGCGTCATCTACACGCGCCAAGCCTTGTCGCCCGCGTAAAAGCGCATAGATGACGCGGCCGGCGCCGCATAACGGGCGTCATCCGCGCATGCGTGGTTGCTGTCCTCTCTAAGTCCGCCCCGCAAGAAGATGGCGGACGGATCTTGCGGTGCCGCGGAAGGAAGGAGGTCCTCCTTCAGAGAGGACGGCCCGACGATCGGTGGGCACCGATCGCGGGCCACCCCACATCTGAGGTACAGGATCCCCCCTCGCCCCCCCAGCGTTCACGCACCGCTCACGACTGCAGCGACCAGGTGTGGACGGCACCGGGGGGGAACCTGCCGTTTTGGCCTGGCCGCTCGGCCCATTTGGGCCTCAGAATAGCGGGGGTGCCGGAGAATCGCCATTTTCGGTGTCTCCGGTGATTCTCCGGCCTGCAGCCCGCGAAACTCGACCGGGCCGTTCCCGCCGCTTGGGAGAATCGCGGGAGGGCGTCGGACCGGCGTCCCTGGAAATTTTGGCGGCCCTGGCGATTCTCCCAACCGGAGTGGGAGTGGAGAATCGCGCCCAAGAACTAGGAGCAGAAGTAGGCCATCTGGCGTCTCGAGCCTGTTCCGCCATTGAAAATGATCATGGCTAATCCGCAACATGGCTGATCTTTTTGTGGACTCAGCTCCACTTACCCGCCTGCTCACCATAACATTATATTTCTATACTATTCAAAAATCTATCTGCCTTTGCCTTGAAAACACTTCATGAGGTAGCCTCAACTGCTTCACTGGGCAGGGATTCCATAGATTTACGACCCTTTGGGTCAAGAAGTTCGTCCTCAACTCAGTCCTAAATCTGCTTCCCCTTATTTTGAGGCCATGCCTCCTAGTTCCGGTTTCACCCGCCAGTGGAAACAACCTCCCTGCTTCTATCCTATTTACTCCCTTCATAATTTTATATGTTTCTATATGATCCTCCTCATTCTTTGAAATTCTAATGAGTATAGTCCCAGTCTATTTAGTCTCTCCTCATAAGCTAATCCTCTCAAATCCGGAATCAACATAGTGAATCTCCTCTGCACAACCTCCAGTGCCAGTACATCCTTTCTTAAGTAAGGAGACCAAAACTGTACACAGTACTCCAGGTATGACCTCACCAGCACCCTATAACTTCTTCCATCGGGCAGGAGATACAAAAGTCTGAGAACATGCACGAATAGATTCAAAAACAGCTTCTTCCCCGCTGTTACCAGACTCCTAAACGACCCTCTTGTGGACTGACCTGATTAATACTACACTCCTGTATGCTTCACCCTATGCTGGTGTCTCTGCATTACATTGTGGACGTGGTGTTGTCCTTTAATGTATTTTCTTCTTCTTTTCTTTTATTTTCATGTACTAAATGATCTGTTTGACCTGCTCGCAGAAAAATATTTTTCAATGTACCTCGGTACACATGACAATAAACAAATCCAATCCAATCCAAAACATAATCTCTCTGCTTTTAAACTCCATCCCTCTAGAAATGAAGTACAACATTTTATTTGCCTTTTTAATTACTTGTTGCACCTGCAAACCAACTTTTTGCAATTCATTCACAGACACCCAGGTCCCTCTACACAGGAGCATGTTGCAATGTTTTACCATTTAAATAATAGTTAATTTTGCTGTTATTCCTACCAAAATGGATGACTTCACATCTACCAACATTGTACTCCATCTGCCAGACCCTTGCCCACTCACTTAAGCTATCTATATCCCTCTGCAGACTTTGTGTCCCTGCACACATGGGTCTACCACTCATCTTAGTGTCATCTTCAAACTTTGACACATTGAACTTGGTCCCGAACTCCAAATCATTTATGTAAATTGTAAACGATTGTGGACCCTGTCGTGTTATTCACCCTGGGGTAACACAGACTGCAACTGGATGCAGTTGTACTGCAAAGTAGACACAGACTTTAGTTCAATACGTTTTATTGAACTTCTGGAGCAGTGCACACAGCTTGCTGTAGGTTGACACTCTACTAATCCAAGTGTGTTAACTATAACTAACTAGACCAGACTAGCTCTGAGCCACGTGTAAAAGGTGCTAACTTATATACACCCTGACTGTCACTACAGTTGTCACCAGTGCAAAGAGGCAGAGTGTTGATGCCTCGTGTGTTTTATAGTGGGAAACCCCCCTCTAGTGTTCTGCCTGGTGATTGGTTGTGTTCTGTCCTGTGTGTTGATTGGCTGTACTGGGTGTCTATCACTGCTTGTCTGTATCTCATTATGTGCATGAGTGCATATCATGACAGATCCAACATTGATCCCTGAGGCATACCACTAGCCACTGATCGCCGACAAGAAAAACACCCATTTATCCCCATTCTTTGCTTTCTGTCAGTTAACCAATCCTCTATCCATGCTAATACATTACCCGTAATGCCATGTACCTTTATCTTATGCAGCAGCCTTTTGTGCGGCACTTTGTCGAATGCATTCTGGAAATCCAGATACACCACATCCACCAGTTCCCCATTGTTCATCGCACTTGTAATGTCCTCAAAGAATTCCACTAAATTAGTAAAACTGGACATGCCTTTCATGAACCCATGCTTTGTCTGCCCAATGGGACACTTTCTATCCAGATGTCTCGCTATTTATTCCCAATGACAGATTCAAGCATTTTCCCCGCTACAGAAGTTAAGCTAATCACCTATGGTTATCCGCCTTTTGACTACCTCCTCTTTTAAACAGTGCCGTCACTTTTGCTGTTTCCAATCTGCTGGAACCGGCCCACAGTCCATCAAATTTTGGTAAATTACCATGAGTGCGTTTGCTACTTCCTCTGCCATTTTACTTCCCATAGTGTTACCCTCCCCTTACCCCCCACTTGCTAGAGCACTGATCCCTGATTGGTGGAGACTGTCCCAATGGTACAGATCCCTCCTGTTCCAATACTGATGTCAATGCCCCATAAAATGAAACCCCTCCTTCCCGTACCACTCCTTTAGCCACTTGTTTATTTCCTTAATTTTCTCATCCCTATGCCAATTCACACGTGGCTCGGGTAGTAATCCAGAGATTAAGACCCTTGAGGACCTGTTTTTTTAATTTAGTTCCTAGTGCCTGATAATCCCCCAACAAGTCATCTTTCCTAGTCTTGCCTATGTTGTTTGACCACAACAACTGGATCCTCTCCCTCCCACACCAATGTCCTTTCAACCGGTCAGAGATGTCCCTCACCCTGGCACCAGGCAGGCAACATACCATGTGGGACTCTCGATCCTGCTTACAAAGGATGCTATCTATCCCCCTAATTATAGAAACCCTTACAACTACCACTTGTCTTATTGCTCCGCCTTCTTGAATGGTCTCCTGTACTATGGTGCAAAGGTCGGCAAGCTCATCCTCCCTACAGCCCTTTTTCTCATTGACACACCGAGCAAGTACCTCATATCTGTTGGACAAGGTCAAGAGCTGAGGCTCCTCCATTTCTGAATTCAGGATCCCAGAGTAATATCATGAATTCATTGGTTTTTTTTCTAAATTCCCAATCAGAAGAGCTTTTTTCCCCCACAATCATACTAACATAAACCATAATTTACTGCTTGCTTCTGTAGCCATCTGGGACGACCACTTCCCGATTACAAAATGGACACTTTGCAAAGATTGCAGGGAAAATGGACAATACTGAGAAAGCAGGCAGGTGCAGGGTTTGTCTGTTGATTGGAGCCGTAGCTCCCAGACAAGACCGATACTGCAAACCATTACCATACTAATGAGCCATCCCCGGGGACAAAAAGGTAACATTTAAGTAAACAATACCAAGACAGACACCTGGCGTCAGAGGAGACCAGAATAAAGCAGGCCAACGGCCACCTAGGACACGCCCAGCAATCAGGGCACCCACCCCTCTATGGAGGAAATCGACAGGAACGATTGGGAAACGGCCCAATTAATTGGGGCTAAGTTCAAGGCCCGCCCAAAAGCGCGCAAAGCCCCTTTTGGGTATAAGAAGAATCCCCCAAGAGAGAATCTCACCAAGAAGAGACCTGCCCAACAGCAACATCAGAACAAGTAAGTCCAAGGTCAACGCACGCTACGAGACAGACGCTCCTAGCTGTTATTCCGTACCAATTCGACCCCAGCAGCCTCAAAACCGAACAACGGCCATTGTTCCTCTGACTGAGTGGGTGCCCGAAGCTAAGTATAGGCTTTTAGCAGTAGTGATAGTTTAGTTTGTAGAGTTTTATGCATGAGTATATTTGACTATGTGTGTAAATAAATGAGCATTGAGTTTGAACTTACTAACTGGTGTATCGAGTCTTTGATCAGTATTCGGTTTTGAACCTTGTGGCAGTATCGAGAGATACCTGGCGACTCTAGAGCAAACGTAATTAGAATTAAGGAAGGCGACCATATTGGCCGCCATCTTCAGAGCCAAATTAAGAGAAGCACAATTAGCAACATTTCAAAGATTTCATTGCTAACGCAGGTAAAAAAACGGCCATTTTAATCAGCATTAAAAATGTATTCAAGTTTGTACCAGGCACCCAGTTGTCAACATTTTCTGTAGGTATATCACTTACCTTTCTGAATTTGACTAAAACGTTTGAAAGGGGCTGCTACACAATGCAAAACTGCTTAATGTTCTTTGATGGATTGATTCACCTTCACCAACAAGACCAGGTCATATCATTCAGCTCAGCAAAACAGATTAAACATTAGGATATGCTGAGTCACGTAAGCTCCTTCTTTGACTGGAATATATTTTTTCAGGCAAATTAATGGGATGCTAAACATAACGCTGAATTTCTATGTTACAATTCTTTTTATATTTCTAAAGTACTCATCCACATATCTGTGATCATGTACTTTTTCTCAACGCCAAAGGTTTTTTACTGTTGACTAGCCATGAAATCAATCTCCAAAAACTGAAATCTCAGCTCAATGCAATGCACTTTGTGGGAAGACTGGAATTAAGCAACTTCAAATTTTTGAACTGCTGTGTGACGAATGGAGGATTTTAGGAATATTGGCTTCTGAATATTTGAACAAGTTAAGGGTTAAAAGCCTGGGGTTATATTGTGTTTGACAGCAGTGGTCGTAAGTTTAAAAAGGATTTTGTTTTGCTTCTAGGAAATAACAGGTGAAATTGACCAGAGGAATGTGGCTTGACTGGGGAAGTCCCTGGGAGTTAATGTCATTTTGCACTCTGCAGAGACAATTTGGTTTTCAGCTTGGGGAGATGAGAGCAGATCCAGGAATGCAGAGAGGCAGGGTTTTTTGGGAGAAGGATTTGGGGGAGGAACTGAATTCTGATCTGCCTGACCCTGACCCACAATTCTTTCACAGTAGGATAGTTATAAAAGAGTAATAATCTGTAAAGCAGAGCAGTCTTGTCTTAGGACAAGGAAGAAGCTGAAACATGCCAGGTGAGCCAGCTTTTTGAAGACATTCAATTGGAGTCTGAAGTGGTTCTAACAGGAGCAAAATCTGCTTTCTTTTTCCAATTAAGGGGCAATTTGTCAGCTTGGCCAATTTATGTACCCTGCTCATCTTTGGGTTGTGGGGATGAGGCCCACACAGACACGGGGAGAATGTGCAAACCCCACACAGACAGTGACCCGGGGCCGGGAGCAAACCCGGGTCCTCGGTGCCGTGAGGCAGCAGTGCTAACCACTGCGTCACTGTGCCACCCAAAACCTGTTTCATAAAGCAAGTATTACTCTATGCCCTGCTAAATTTAAGATAGATTTTGAGCTGTATGTTTCTTTTCTTGTTGTTTAATAAACAATTGTGTAGTAGTGTTAAGAAGCAATTGTAAGCTGTTCCTTTCGGGTGAAATTAAGAAGCTTAATATTATATTCATAATAAAGTTTTGTTTTAGAAATACCAAAGCCTATTTTTTCATGCAATCGCTCCCGGAGTGCATCATTTTTTTTGCACAATCTTAAATTAAACTAAAATATTGGGGTTTCGGTCCAGTACCCTAGCCACTGTTGGGGTCTGGTCTGGGATCATAATAGCTGTGAGCTACATCTATACAGAGGGACTCAGACCAATTGCAAATATCTGTGTCACTGCAGAACGATTTAAAGAAAACTACAGCATTGATCATTTTCAGCAAAAATGCAAAATTAACTTGAATTTCTGTTGAACCTATCTGCATCACTTCATTCACTCATAACTTGTATCATGTTCCATGTTGAAACTCCAGGTCAAGTCTTGTATCCTGGGCAACTACATATGCAGAAAGTGTTGTCAGCTTCAGCAACTTGAACTCCAGGTTTCAGAGCTGGAATAGCACTGGCAATATTATAATGCACCTGCACGTCTGTGAGTTTTGTGGCTAGCACATATATGTATGTAATCATCCTGTAGCTTAAGGGTTCACAGATCGAAAGAGAAAGGATGGCACCCAGGTAGGCAATAGGTACCAGGCAGGTGCTGCAGGTATTCCCTCAGTGAATCTCATTCTCCAACCACTGTTATAAATAGTAAAAGGGTAGTAAAAGGAGACAGGTGACTAGGGCGAAAAGATGGGATTTACTCATGGCGGCAATCGCCTTGGCTGAGTTCTTTGCATCTGTCTTTACCAATGAGGATGGGGCCAAAGTAGTAGAGAAAAAAAAGTTAGTTGAGACACTAGGTGGACTAAAAATTGATTGATTAGAAATGTTAGAAAGGTTCACTGTATTTAAAGTTGATAAGTCACCAGCATCAGATCAGATTTAGGGAAGTCAAGGTGGCAATTGTGGCAGCACTGCCCATAATCTTTCAGTCCTCTTTAGATACAGAGGTGATGCCACCGTACTGGCAAACTGCAAATGTTGCACCCTTGTTCAAAAAAGGATGTCAAGGTAAGTTCAGCAACTACAGGCCATTCAGTTTAAACTCAGTGGTGGAAAAACTTTTAGAAATTATAAGCAAAGACAAAATTAACAGTGACTAGGACAAATATGGATTAAGAAAAGTCAGCACGGATTTGTTAAAATTTAACTAACTTATTAACTAATACGTTTTTTGATAAGGTAACAAAGAGGTGGTGCACTTGAACTTCAACGGTGTATTTAATAAAGACTTGTCGGGCAGCACGGTGGCGCAGTGGGTTAGCAGCACTGCTGCCTCACGGTGCCGAGGTCCCAGGTTCGATCCCGGCTCTGGGTCATTGTCTGTGTGGTGTTTGCACATTTGGCCCACAACCCAAAGATGTGCAAGGTAGGTGGATTGAACCCACTAAATTGCCCCTTAATTGGAAAAAAATTAATTGGATACACTAAATTTATTTAAAAAAAAGGCTTGCCAGCAAATTTGAAGCCCATGGGAAAAATGAGAGAGGCAGCATCGATAAGAAATTGGGAGAGTGACAGAAAATAGATTAGTAGAGCTAAGTACGTAGGGGAGTTCTCCATAGATCAGGATTTTTTTAATATAAACATTTTATTGAGGTATTTATGATTTTATAACAGTAACAGAAGAAACAGTGTGTGGTAGTATGCATTAGGGGTCATGTGGGACTGTGAAGCCGTGATGTCATTGGCTGACAGATCCCGGGTCCTGGCTGGCTGTTGATCTCTAGCTCCGCCCTGAAGGCGTAGTATAAGAACCAGGAGTTCTCCCACGCAGGCCAGTCTGTTGCTGAACTGCGGGGAACAAGTCACGCTTAATAAAGCCTCATCGACTTCATCTCTATTCGTCTCTCGTGAGTCTTTGTGCGCTACAATTTATTAAGCGTGCTTAAAGGACTATGGAGCTCAGGATCATCCCGGAATGCCTGAGGATCAGCCCCCACGCAGTGAACTCAGCAGCAGTTTTTAAACACTGGCACACTTGTTTCGAAGCATACCTCCGAACGGCCCCCGGCCGGGTCACAGAAGACCAGAAACTACAGGTCCTGCACTCGAGGGTAAGCCCAGAAATTTTCCCTCTCATAGAAGACGCAGAGGATTTCCAGACGGCGTTCGCAGCACTAAAGAGCATCTATGTTCGCCCAGTGAACCAGATCTACACACGCTACCAACTCGCAATGAGATGGCAAAGTCCTGGAGAATCGCTAGACGAATTCTACGCCGCGCTGCTAATTTTGGGACGGGCCTGCAGCTGCCCGCCGGTAAACGCGATTGAACACACGGACATGTTAATTCGCGATGCTTTTGTGGCAGGTATGAACTCTCCCCAAGTCCGCCAAAGACTTTTAGAAAAAGAGTCACGAGGACTCTCAGAGGCACGGGCCCTTGCAGCCTCCCTAGATGTGGCCGCGCGAAACGCCCGCGCGTACGGCCCCAACCGCGCGGCAGCCCCTTGGGCTCCGTGGACCCCCGTCGCGACAAACCCCCCCCCCCCAGGCTTGCGCGGTTCAGACGCCAAGTCGTCCCGGGGGGGGCCCGCTGCTATTTCTGCGGCCAGGCGAAACACCCCCGGCAGCGCTGCCCGGCTCGCGCAGCGATTTGCAAGAGGTGCGGGAAAAAGGGCCATTTCGCGGCTGTGTGCCGGTCCCGGGAGGTCGCCGCTGTCCCCGGAGGAGAAGGAGTCCTGCGCGTTTCTAACGCTCCCCAACCCCCCCAGCGCCCCATGTACGACCCGCAGGCGCAGCCATTTTGGGTCCCGGCCACCGCTGTCCCCGGAGAACAAGGAGTCCTGCGCGTTTCAAACGCTCCCCAACCCCCCCAGCGCCCCATGTGCGACCCGCAGGCGCCGCCATTTTGGGTCCCGGCCACCACGAGGGGCGGAGGGGCGCCGCCATCTTGGGACCCCCCAGCCCTGTGCGACGCATGGGGGCGGCCATTTTGTCCACCCCCGCCGCCATCTTGTGACCCCCCAGCCATGTGCGATGCATGGGGGCGGCCATTTTGTTCACCCCCGCCGCCATCTTGGACGGCAACAATGGACCACAGCATCGACGGCTCAACGGGGTTCGAGGAAGACGCTGAAGCACTACGACCACGCCTGGCCTCAATGACGCTGGACCAAGCACGGCCTCGGACGCTCCAGACGACGACAACAACGGTGCTGATCAACGGGCACGAGACACCATGCCTGGTCAACTCCGGGAGCACAGAAAGCTTCATCCACCCCGACACGGTAAGACGCTGTTTTTTGGCCATCCGTCCCAGTGCGCAAAAGATTTCCCTAGCTGCAGGATCCCACTCCGTACAGATCAAAGGCTTCCGCATAGTGACCCTAACGGTCACTTGCGGTCACCCTCCACCGTGGACTTCAAGTCCGCCTACCATCAGCTCCCCATCCGCCCAAGTGACCGCAAGTACACAGCCTTCGAGGCAGACGGGCGATTATACCACTTCCTAAGGGTCCCATTTGGCGTCACAAATGGGGTCTCGGTCTTCCAACGAGAGATGGACCGAATGGTTGATCAACACGGGTTGCAGGCCACGTTCCCGTATCTCGACAACGTAACCATCTGCGGCCACGATCAGCAGGACCACGACGCCAACCTCCAAAAATTCCTCCAGACCGCTAAAGCCTTGAACCTCACATACAACGAGGACAAGTGCGTTTTTAGCACAAACCGGCTAGCCATCTTGGGATATGTAGTGCGCAATGGGATAATAGGCCCCGACCCCGAACGTATGCGCCCCCTCATGGAATTTCCCCTCCCTCACTGCTCAAAAGCCCTAAAACGCTGCCTGGGGTTCCTTTCATATTACGCCCAGTGGGTCCCCCAGTACGCAGACAAGGCCCGCCCCCTAATACAGACCACGACCTTCCCTCTGTCGACAGAGGCTTGCCAGGCCTTCAGCCGCATCAAAGCGGATATCGCAAAGGCCACGATGCGCGCCATCGACGAGTCCCTCCCCTTCCAGGTCGAGAGCGACGCCTCCGACGTAGCTCTAGCGGCCACCCTTAACCAAGCGGGCAGACCCGTGGCCTTTTTCTCCCGAACCCTCCACGCCTCAGAAATTCGCCACTCCTCAGTGGAAAAGGAAGCCCAAGCCATAGTGGAAGCTGTGCGACATTGGAGGCATTACCTGGCCGGCAGGAGATTCACTCTCCTCACTGACCAACGGTCAGTAGCTTTCATGTTCGATAATGCACAGCGGGGCAAAATTAAAAATGACAAGATCTTAAGGTGGAGGATCGAGCTCTCCACCTTCAACTATGAGATCTTGTACCGTCCCGGAAAGCTGAACGAGCCGTCCAATGCCCTATCCCGCGGCACATGTGCCAACGCACAAATTAACCGTCTCCAAACCCTCCACGAGGACCTCTGCCACCCGGGGGTCACTCGGTTCTACCATTTTATAAAGTCCCGCAACCTCCCCTGCTCCGTGGAGGAGGTCCGTACAGTCACAAGGAACTGCCACATCTGCGCAGAGTGCAAACCGCATTTTTTCAGGTCGGATGGTGCGCACCTGATCAAGGCCTCCCGTTCCTTTGAACGCCTCAGTCTGGATTTCAAAGGGCCCCTCCCCTCCACCGACCGCAACACATACTTCCTGAACGTGGTGGACGAGTACTCCCGTTTCCCCTTCGCCATCCCCTGCCCTGGCGTAACAGCGGCCACAGTCATTAAAGCCCTTAACACCATATTCTCACAGTTCGGTTGCCCCGCATACGTCCATAGCGACAGGGGGTCCTCCTTCATGAGTGATGAGCTGCGCCAGTTCCTGCTCAGCAAGGGTATAGCCTCGAGCAGGACGACCAGCTACAACCCCCGGGGGAACGGGCAAGTAGAGAGGGAGAACGGCACGGTCTGGAAGACCGTCCTACTGGCCCTACGGTCCAGGGATCTCCCAGTTTCACGGTGGCAGGAGGTCCTCCCGGACGCCCTCCACTCCATCCGGTCGCTACTGTGTACCACCACTAACCGAACGCCTCATGAGCGCCTCCTTGTCTTCCTCAGGAAGTCCTCCTCTGGAACGTCGCTGCCGACCTGGCTGGCGGCCCCAGGACCCATCTTGCTCCGGAAACATGTGCGGGCGCACAAGTCGGACCCGTTGGTCGAGAGGGTTCACCTCCTCCACGCGAACCCGCAGTACGCCTACGTGGCGTACCCCGACGGCCGACAGGACACGGTCTCCCTGCGAGATCTGGCGCCCGCCGGCAACACGCACACCCCCTCGACACCAATCACCCCCTCCCTGCCACCGGCGCACCCCGCGACAGCCCCCTTCCCGGGAGGATCGGTCCTCCTCCCAGGTCCGACCAGAAGTGAAGCTGAAGCAGAAACCGTAAAGCTCCCGGAGACGACAACACTGGAACAAGCACCACCACCACCGGGGCTGAGGCGATCGACAAGGACGACCAGACCGCCGACCGGCTTGTGGCATTGGTGTAACACTAGAATGTTGTGGACTTTAACGAGAATTTTTTTCCCTTTTTCCCTCTTACGAATACTGTAAATAGTTCAAAACAAAAAACCCTGTACATAGCCCAGTGTAGGGCACTGTGATGACATGCAAAAGTTTTTTTTTCCTCCCAGGACCAGCCTTGTAAACCCCTACCACCATGCGAAGCACCACCCCGCCGGGTTCATTTTTAACAAGGGGTGAATGTGGTAGTATGCATTAGGGGTCATGTGGGACTGTGAAGCCGTGATGTCATTGGCTGGCAGATCCCGGGTCCTGGCTGGCTGTTGATCTCTAGCTCCGCCCTGAAGGCGGAGTATAAGAACCAGGAGTTCTCCCCCGCAGACCAGTCTGTTGCTGAACTGCGGGGAACAAGTCACACTTAATAAAGCCTCATCGACTTCATCTCTATTCGTCTCTCGTGAGTCTTTGTGCGCTACACAGTGTACATACAATTATAATTTTACTGCAAAAGCCGTCTTCCTCTCTCACAGGTCCCACCTTTTCTAACCCTCTACTCTACACTAAACTAACCCCACAGCCCGACCCCCCCCCCCCTCCCCCCGCCATCTTCTGACGGTTAATTTTCCCTAAAGAAGTCGACAAACGGCTGCCACCTCCCGGCGAATCCTAACATTGACCCTCTCAAGGCGAACTTGAATTTCTCCACAGAGAAAGCTAGCCATGTCAGTTAGCCAGGTCTCCGACTTCGGGGGCTTTGAGTCCCTCCAAGCTAATAATATCTGTCTCTGGGAGGCAAAGGCCAGAACGTATGCCTCTTTCTCCTCCTGGAATCCCGGATCTTCCGACATCCCGAAGATTGCCACCTCTGGACTCGGCACCACCCTTGTTTTCAATACTTTGGACATGACGTCTGCAAACCCCTCCCAGAATCCCCTAAGCTTCGGGCATGTCCAGAACATGTGAACATGGTTCACTGGTCCTCCCGCACACCTTGCGCACCTGTCTTCCACCCCAAAGAACCTGCTCATCCGGGCCACTGTCATATGAGCCCAGTGAACGACCTTAAATTGTATCAGGCTGAACCTGGCACATGTTGTGGATGCGTTGACTCTGCTCAACGCGTCCGCCCAGAGTCCATCCTCGGACTCTCCTCCTAACTCCTCTTGCCATTTGTGTTCCAGCTCTTCAGTCTGTGTTTCCTCTGACCCCATAAGCTCCTTATAAATGTCCGAAACCCTCCTTTCTCCCACCCCCACTCTGGAAACTACCCTATCCTGTATCCCCCTTGGTGGTAGGAGCGGGAAGGTTGAGACCTGCCTGCGTAGGAAGTCCTGCGCAGGTAGCTAAATTCATTCCCTCCCGTCAGTTCAATTTCACCTCCAGTTCCCTCAAGCTGGGAAACCTCCCTTCTGTAAACATATCGCCCATCCTCTCGATCCCTGCTCTCTGCCATTTTTGGAACCCTCCATCTAACCTCCCAGGGACAAACCGGTGATTATTGCAAATTGGGGACCAGATCGATGCTCCCTCTGCTCCCACATGTCTCCTCCATTGCCCCCAGACTCTCAGGGCAGCGACCACCACGGGGCTGGTGGAGTAGCGTGCCGGCGGGAACAGCAGAGGCACCGTTACCAATGCCCCCAAACTAGTGCCCGTACAAGATGCCGCCTCTACTCACTCCCAAACCGACCCCCCCCCCCCCCCCCCCCCAATCCACTTCCTAACCATGGCTATATTCGCCGCCCAGTAATAATTACTAAAGTTTGTGAGTGCCAGCCCGCCTCCCCCCGGCTGTGCTCCAACATCCCATTTTTAACTCGCGGGGTCTTACCCGCCCATACAAAGCCCGAGATCACCTTGTTGACCCGTTTAAAAAAGGACCGAGGAATAAAGATGGAGAGACACTGAAACACAAACAGGAATCTCGGGTGAACCGTCATTTTCACTGTCTGTACCCTCCCAGCTAGTGACAGCGGGAGCATGTCCCACCTCCGAAAATCCTCCTTCATTTGGTCTACAAGTTGGGCCAGATTAAGCTTGTGCAGCCGTTCCCTTTCCCATGCCATCTGGATGCCTAGGTACCGAAAGCTTCCCCCTACCACTCTAAACACCAGCTCCCCAATTGCCTCTCCTGCCCCCTTGCCTGGATCGCGAACATCTCGCTTTTCCCCATGTTCAATTTGTAGCCTGAAAACCGGTCAAAACCCCCAGAATCCCCATAATTTCTGTGTTCCACCCCCCCCGGACAGGTCTCTTCCAGCCCTTTGAGGTTCTCAACGCAATTGCCAGCGGATCTATGGCCAGTGCAAACAACAGCGGGGAGAGGGGGCATCCCGGCCTCGTCACTCGGTGCAGCGTAAAATAGCCCGATGTCAGCCTGTTCGTCCGAACACTTGGCACGGGCGCCTAATACAGCAGCCTGACACAGTCAATGAAGCCTCGCCCAAATCCAAGCCACCCCAGTACCTCCCACAGATAATCCCATTCCACCCGGTCAAATGCCTTCTCTGCGTCATTGAGACCACTACCTCTACATCCCTACCCTCTAGGGGCATCATGATAACATTCAACAGCCTTCTTACGTTGGCCACCAACTGCCTCCCCTTAACAAATCCCGCCTGGTCCTCCCCAATCACGTCCGGGACACAGTCCTCAGTCCTTGAAGACAAGATCTTAGCCAACAATTTGGAGTCCACATTTAGTAGGGAGATCGGTCTGTAGGACCCGCATAACTCCGGGTCCTTATCCTGCTTCAGGATCAATGAGATAGTGGCCTGTGACATCGTTGGGGGAAGCCCCCCTCTCTCCCTTGCCTCATTAAATGTCCTCATCAGCAGTGACCCCAAGCATCCCAGAGAACTTTTTGTAAAACTCCACGGGGTGCCCATCCGGTCCCGGGGCTTTACCCGACTGCATGGCCTTCAGCCCATCTGCTATCTCTTCCAACCCGATCAGGGCTCCAAGCCCTTCTACCAAGTCTTCATCAACCTTCGGGAACTTCAGCTGTAAGAATTGCCTCATCTCCAGCTGGGATGTTCCGACTCATACAGCCTGCTGTAGAATTCCTCAAACGCCTTATTGACCCCAGCTGAATCTCCGACCAGGTCCCCATCTCTGTCCCTTATTTTCCCAATCTCCCTGGCCGCCTCCTGCTTTCTAAGCTGCTGCACAAGCATTCCATTGGCCTTCTCCCCATATTCATAGATAACCCCCTTCACCTCCCTCAGCTGCTCTACTGCCTTCCCTGTAGTTAACAAGCCAAACTCCAGCTGTAGCCTCCGTCGTTCTCTTAGAAGCCCTGTCTCTGGGGTCTCCGCATACCTCCTGTCGACCTATAGTATTTCCTTTATCAATCATTCCGTCTCTGCTCTGTCTGCCTTCTCCCTGTGGGCCTGTATTGAGATCAGCTCCCCTCTAACCACCACCTTCAGCGCCTCTCAGACCACCGCAGCCAAAACTTCCCCCGCGGGTGTCGTTGACTTCCAGATAGTTCTGGATATATTTCGTCAGCCGCCCACACACCTCCTCATTTGCTAAAAGTCCCACGTCTAGCCTCCAGTGCGGGCACTGGCTACTCTCCTTGCTCACCTGTAGGTCAACCCAGTGCGGGGCATGATCCGAGATCGTGATCACTGAGTACTCAGTATCCACTACCCCCGTCAGTAAATCCCTGTTCAGGATAAAAAAGTAAATCCGGGAGTACACTTTATGCACGTGCGAGTAGAAGAAAACCTCCTTCACTCTCGACCGCCCAAATCTCCATGGGTCTACCCCCCCTATCTGCTCCACAAACTCCTTTAGCTCCTTTGACATTGCTGGCACCCTGCCTGTCCTTGAGCTAGATCGGTCTAGCCCTGGGTTAATGACTGTGTTGAAGTCCCCCTCCCCATAACCAGCATATGCGAATCCAGGTCCGGGATCTTCCCCAACATCCTCCTTATGAACTCCACATCATCCCAGTTCGGCGCGTACACATTCACGAGCACCACGGCAGCCCCTCCAGCTTTCCACTGACCATAATGTGCCGATCCCCTACGTCCGCAACTATTCTTCCCGCTTCGAATGACACTCGCTTATTAATCAGGATCGCGACCGCTCTAGTCTTAAGAGTCCAGCCCCCAGTGGAAAACCTGTCCGACCCATCCCTTCCTTAGTCTGACCTGATCAGTTACTCTAAGGTGCGTCTCCTGCAACATTGCCACGTCCACCTTCAGTTCCCTCAAATGCGCGAACACGAGTGCCCTCTTAACCGGCCCATTTAGCCCTCTTACATTCCATGTGATCAGCCTGGTTGGGAAGGCTTCTCGTCCCCCATCCCCCCCTCGCCCCTCTCCGCCGATCAGCCATCAGCTTTCTTGGGCAAGTCTCCAGCCCGCGCCCCACGCATCCACAGGCCGCCCCCCGGCAGCCTCCATCCCAGCAGAACATTTCCCCCCCTCCCCCACTAGTAACAGCACTATACACACAGCCCCCTCCAACAAGCATACCATCTGCTCAACCCTCACTGCGCTTCCATGAGCTAGCCCGCCCAGCTAGCTTGGTGGCCCCCGCCCATGGCGCCAGACATTTCCCACCTTTGTTCCCTCCCCCCCGCTCAGACACACATATGCAAACGGAAACAATCCCAACCCAATTGCCCAAAAGAAACACACAAAGAAAATCAAAAAGATCAAACCTCTAACATTCACATCTCCATTCCCCATCAGTGCAAATGCAAATTTTAACTCAATCAGCTCATCCACAGACACCAAATCAATACAAAAGGCATTACAAGTAACATCCAAAGACAAAATCTTTTTTTTTAAATAACTGAAAAGAGAAAAAAACACATGAGCACTGCAGCAAAGCTCAGTCCAAACACCTCAGTCCGCTACCAGCCCTTTCCTTTTCACGAAGTCCATCGCTTCCTTGGGCGACTCGAAGTAGAAATGTTGCTTTTGGTGCGTAACCCAACGACGGACCGTGTACAGTAGTCCAAACTTTACCTTCATCTTAAAAAGGGTCGATTTTATCTGGTTGAACCCTGCTCTTCTCCTGGCCACGTCCGTGCTCAGATCCTGACATATACGCAGGACGCTGTTCTCCCATTTGCAGCTCCGTGTCTGCCTGGCCCACCGTAGAATGCACTCCTTGTCAAGGTACCTGTGGAATCTCACCACCGTTGCTCTCGGGGGGTCACCCACACGCGGCTTCCTCGCTAGCGCACTGTGTGCCCCATCCACCTCCAAGGGTCGAGTGAACGTCCCCTCCCCCAGTAGCTTCTCAAAAATAGCCGCTATGTATGCCCCTGCGTCCGTTCCTTCAGATCCCTCTGGGAGACCCACGATTCTCAGGTTCTGCCGGCGTGACCTATTTTCTGCCTTCTCCTGGAGCCTTTTATGTTGGACTCTCAACATTCTGACCTCCAACTCCTCTGCAGCTTGGTGCTCCTCCTGCTCAGTCAGTGCCTTCTCCACTTTCTGGATCGCCCCATCTTGAGCATCCAGTCTGAGTTCCAGTCGCGCAATCGACTCCTTAATCAGGTCCAAGCAGTCCTGTTTCTGCTTGGCGAAGCCCTTCTGTATAAACTGCATCGACTACTCCGTCGACCGCTGGGCCGTCGAGCCAGAACTCCGGTCCTCCGCCATGCTTTCTCCCGTTGCAGCCTCAGCCCAAACCTTCGCCGTTCGCCTATTTCTTCCTTTGCGAGCACTCCTGGTCCGCTTCTCCATGCACTGATGTAGGATTCCTCATCACAGTTGTATCCAACATCAATTTTCCACTTCAGGTCCGACAAAAAATCGGGGGGAAAGGTCCAAAGTTCCGACCCAAGCGGGAGCCACCAAATGTGCGACCTACTCCTTCATAGCCGCCACTGTAAGTCCCATAGATCAGTATTAAGACCACAGCTTTTCCTAATCTATATTAATGACCTAGATTTGAGTGTGCAGGGCACAAATTAAGAATTAGAATTTGACAAATTTTTGGAAGTATTGTGAACTTTGAAATTAGTGGTAGGCTTTAAGAGGACAGAGACAGGTTGGGGAATGGCTAGGAATGTGGCAGATTAAATTAAATACAGGGAATGTGCAGTGATAGACTGATTCTTGAGAAGAACAAAGAAATGCAATGGAAAATAAAATATACAATTCCTTTTGTTTTTAAATGTATTTTTATTGAAGTATTCAAGCTTTTTACAGAAATTGCATCAAAAGAGAAAAAAAGCAATAGGTACATCACATAACAAAAATCATTGCCAACATAGGAACAAATAAGACGGTCTGAGTTGGGGGACAAAATCCCCAAGGTGTTCCTCGCACGAATACAAGATCCGTCTGCACAAACAGTCAACAACAAGGTTACATCATACCCAACAAAAATAACAGAGGAATAAAAACCCCAAGAACCTCAGAGCTAACCCCACCCCGCAGGACTACCGCAGGACCAGTTATCAAAAAGGCCCACTCATTTAACCATAGCACCGAAGCTGCATCTTAACATCCCCACAAGTTTTCAGGTGAAAGCAAAGAACAAAGTGAGGGACTCAGTGGAAGCCACATCGCCACGGTCTCTCAGAAGGAAGTAAAGGATAAAGACAAAGGGCAAGAACTAATCGTTCATATAACAGAGCTGCCCAGGCTGCTGCTCAAAAATGGATGAGAGCCTGCCAACCGAACCACAGGGGGTCTCACTCAGGGAAGGAGGGAAAAAAAAGATAACTCTTCGGTACAACATTCGGTCCTTCCTAAAGTCATTGCTCACCCGGATTCCAGACCCAGCCACACCAGGCTCCTCCTGCAGGTGTCCTGAGAGAGGGAATCCCCATTCTGTGGGCAAGGCAGGATGCCGACCACCGCATTGGGCTTGACCTCCCCCAGCACCATCACAAAAGACTCAGGAGAACCTAATCCCAGGAACATTCACACAAACCTAACCCTTTACACCCCACCAACCCAGTCCTCATCAGGACAGGGCACTACCTCCCTCCGCCACAGGGATTATCAGACCCTGTAAGATCCAAATACAATTTGGATAAAGAATGCACAAATCCCATATTCAACATTTGACTTGACATGATATGAATTTGTTAAGTCAGGACAATCAACAGTAAAGTAATCAACAATACAGGCCATCATATCAAATTATTCACTTCCATGTAAACAGAAAAAATTTACACCATCAAGCAGACAACATCATGATCAACAGGTAGAAAAGTCCAGAATAATAACCGGGATGCAGAAATGCAAGGCAGCCTTCAGGAAAAAAACATCTTCACTGATGCGCAAAAAAACGAAAATCATGGATGATGCAGAATCAGGATCATTGAGCACTCTTCCAGATCTCTCAAGGATTTCAATTATCGAAGCACGAACGCCATCACTCCCACCATGCTGTCTCACCAGAAACCAGGTGGTCAACAACCTAGGCTTCGGCTGGGGTCAATGATTCAATCGACTTGGCCACTTCAACCCCTCATGATTGATGAAGGCCTATGGTGTGCTCGCGTTCATTAACAGAGGGATTAAATTTAAGAGCCGTGAGGTGATGATGCAGCTGTATAAAACTTTGGTAAGGCCACATTTGGAGTACTGTGTACAGTTCTGGTCGCCTCATTTTAGGAAGGATGTGGAAGCTTTGGAAAAGGTGCAAAGAAGATTTACCAGGATGTTGCCTGGAATGGAGAGTAGGTCTTACGAGGAAAGGTTGAGGGTGCTAGGCCTTTTCTCATTAGAACGGAGAAGAATGAGGGGCGACTTGATAGAGGTTTATAAGATGATCAGGGGAATAGATAGAGTAGACAGTCAGAGACTTTTTCCCCGGGTGGAACAAACCATTACAAGGGGGCATAAATTTAAGGTGAAAGGTGGAAGATATAAGAGGGATATCAGAGGTAGGTTCTTTACCCAGAGAGTAGTGGGGGCATGGAATGCACTGCCTGTGGAAGTAGTTGAGTCGGAAACATTAGGGACCTTCAAGCAGCTATTGGGTAGGTACATGGATTACGGTAAAATGATATAGTGTAGATTTATTTGTTCTTAAGGGCAGCACGGTAGCATTGTGGATAGCACAATTGCTTCACAGCTCCAGGGTCCCAGGTTCGATTCCGGCTTGGGTCACTGTCTGTGCGGAGTCTGCACGTCCTCCCCGTGTCTGCGTGGGTTTCCTCCGGGTGCTCCGGTTTCCTCCCACAGTCCAAAGATGTGCCGGTTAGGTGAATTGGCCAATGATAAATTGCCCTTAATGTCCAAAATTGCCCTTGGTGTTGGGTGGAGGTGTTGAGTTTGGGTAGGGTGCTCTTTCCAAGAGCCGGTGCAGACTCAAGGGCCGAATGGCCTCCTTCTGCACTGTAAATTCAATGATAATCTCTGGTTAAACGAGGACAAAGGTTCGGCACAACATCGTGGGCCGAAAGGCCTGTTCTGTGCTGTATTTTCTATGTTCTATGTTCTATGTCCAGAACAAGACATCACAGGACCAATGGTTCGACGACCACACCAACTCCGGACAGGATTAAGTGTGCTCCATCAAGTTTAGTTTGCCCAGACTCCAGATCGAGATTCCCAAAACATTGCACCCAATTCTGAAACTCAACTGGAGCTGCTCCAATGCCTCACCTCGGAAACCACACTCAGAAGCACTCCTCCCCTATTCTCCTTCTCTCTCTCTCTCCCGACTCTGTCAGGTTGGTCGACAAACCATGCAGCAGGAAATCAACCATATGGAGGCGGGTTCCCACCAGGGACAGTGCTCTCTCTATTGCAACAACCTTCTCATGTGCTGATATTGCCTCCATAAAAACACCTGAGACCTTGACTACCTGCACCTCAGAGCTGAGATTTCCAGCCAGAACAGCATCTTCATTGGCTGCCATCATCCATCGGTGCACACCACACCATCAGGACGGGAGCCCATTCAAAAGCAACTGCGCCACCAAAGGCAGGGTCCCACCACATTTCCGTTTTTGCTCAGTTGGCTGGACAGCTGGTTTGTGACGTAGAGCACGGCCAGCAGCATAAGTTCAATTTCTGTATCAGCTGAGGTTATTCATGAAGGCCTGCCTTCTCAACCTTGCCCCTCGCCTGAGGTGTAGTGATCCTCAGCTTAAATCACCATCAGTCAGCACTTCCTCCTCAAAGGGGAAAGCAGCCTATGGTCATCTGGGACTATGAAAACATTACTTACTTTACTGAAATATGAGTTTGCAAAGTTTTCCTGTGAGATTAATAATTTTTAATAATTTTAAAAAACAGAACCAATTCAGTGGTGTATCAATCTATTTCAAGAATTTGGTTCAGTTCTCTTAAAATCAACACTGGCTAAGGAAGAGAAGCCACAGAAATTTACAAACTAACACAAGAGGTTGCAGCAACTTGTGCTATTTTATCCAAAGTCAACATTCTGCAAATCTAACATTTTGTGGTTAAAGGATAAGGCCTTGCAGCCATTTGGACTGGAAGTTCAAGTTGAGGAACACGGTGCAAGTTTTATAGAACCAGGCCTATGTTTAGGCCTGTTTGGTATTGTCACTATCTACTCCAATTTGAACTACATCTGCATATATTGCCAAATACATGTAACCCTGTTTTTTTCGTATTGTTCTGTTACTTACTGGATGTATTCATTATTCCAAAAGCTAACATGCTACTTTTACACACAGTGGCTACAAGGGGAAAATATATCACAATTTCAGTCAAAACTGCACACGTGACAAATCCAAAAAAATCACAACAAACACTTGTGTTTATAATTCAGTGCACTTTACTGTTGGTACTGTATAATTCCAGTGGATTGATTTACAAATCCGAAGAAAAATTAATTCAGTACCATTTCCCTTTAGATATTTAACTGTTAAAAATGGGCAGCAAGGTGGCACCGTGGTTAGCACAGCTGCTTCACAGCTCCAGGGTCCCGGAATCGATTCCCGACTTAGGTCACTGTCTGTGCGGGGTCTGCACGTTTTCCCCGTTTCTGCATGGGTGTCCTCCCACAGTCCAAAGATGTGCAGGTTGTGGCCATGCTAAAATTACCCTTAGTGTCCAAAAAGCTTCGGTGGGGTTACTGGGTTATTGGGATAGGTTGGAAGTGTGGGCTTATGTGGGGTGCTCTTTCCAAGGGCCGGTGCAAAGTTGATGGGCCGAATGGCCTCCTTCGGCACTGTAAATTCTATGATTCTAAATGTGACTTTGCAGAGATAACACTCATAACTTCATTGGATGAATAACATAATCACCTGCTAGCTGTGCTTTCAAGGGAAACAGCTAAAACATGTGCTCGTGAATTCCAATAAATACTATACCTTCCTAGTATCAAAAACATCAGTAATATATTGTGACAGAGGCTGGATTATGAGATACGACAATGTAGCCATTAAGGCTGAAGAGAGGAAATAAAGGAATGTCGCCATTCTTATTCAAAATCAAACCTCTTATTTGTTCTCAGGATATGATTAACCTGCATTTATTGCTTTTCCCTCGTTGCCATATGAACTGAAGTCTATGCTGATGTCATTCCCACAATATTGTTAGGAACAGAATTCCATGGTTTCGATCCATCAACAATGAAAGAATGGTAATATATATTCAAGACAGGATAGGGTGTGACTTGACATTTTACAACTCTTGACCCTCTTGGTGGTAGATTTGGCAATTGCTGCAGGGCATCCTGCAGATAATGCCACAACTGCAATCGGGTATGATTGAAGGGATGGATATTGAGTGTAACAGTACATGGCCACCAATGAGCAATACAAACTGCCCTATTTTGGAGTTTATTTGCTGCTTCACCCAGCCAGGCAAGTGGTAAGTATCTGATACACTGCTAACTTAAGCCTAGAGAGACTTTGAGGGATTGGGAGGGACGTAAGCCACTTGTAGCAAGATTTCCCATTTTTTGTAACTATATTGATGATATGGCTTATCCAGTTAAACTTCTGGTCAATTGTAATCACCAAGATGTTCATACTGAGATGTTGTTCAAATCCCTACTGTAGCCTGGAATGGTACTTCATTACTGGAGGAACTAAACACTGCAGAATCATCAGAAAAAGTGATCTTGTGATGTAATGAAGGTTAGTGATGATTACACAACTATAAATGGTTGGATTGAGACACTGAATTATGGAACCTCTAGAGAAATCCTGAGGCTACAATGATTACCACATTAAGCACATGCAGGATTAATTAATGACCTCATCATGAAGGTGTCCCTAGGTAACAATGATCAGAATATGAATGAATTAAACATTCAGTTTGAGGGAGAGCAAAGTGGATCTAAGGCTAGTATTTTAAATTTAAATAAGGGCGCCGAACACAGAGCTGATTAAAGTGAACTGGGGAAAAGGTTAAGGGAGGGGGGTAGTAGAGATGCAATGGCATAGATTTATGGAGATATTTCAGAATACTCAGGAAAGATAGATTCTTTATTTCTACTGGAATGTAAGGGAAGGGCAGCACGTTAGCATAGTGGTTAGCACTATGGCTTCACAGCGCCAGGGTCCCAGTTCGATTCCCGGCTTGGGTCACTGTCTGTGCCGAGTCTGCACGTTCGCAACGTGTCTGTGTGGGTTTCCTCCGGGTGCTCCGGTTTCCTCCCAGTCCAAAGATGTGCAGGTTAGGTGGATTGGCCATGCTAAATTGCCTTTAGTGTCCAAAAAAAGGTTTGGAGGGGTTACTGGGTTAGGGTGGAAGTGTGGGATTAAGTGGGGTGGTCTTTCCAATGGTCAGTGCAGACTCGATGGGCTAAATGGCCTCCTTCTGCACTGTAAATTCTATGTTCTATATCGGGCAAGATTCAACGGAAAAATTTCTAAGTGTCATTTTGGGCACGTTTGGCGGGATG
The DNA here is from genome assembly GCF_047496885.1 of Scyliorhinus torazame. Taxonomy (NCBI): domain Eukaryota; kingdom Metazoa; phylum Chordata; class Chondrichthyes; order Carcharhiniformes; family Scyliorhinidae; genus Scyliorhinus; species Scyliorhinus torazame. The sequence goes on along the minus strand of NC_092711.1, from coordinate 300,146,973 downwards.
TTTCTCGACGGCCACATTGGTGTGATCCCGGCCCGTATTCACGGCACTTAGTGCCGAAAATGAGCCCCCACATGAATCTCGCCATTACTGGCTGTCTCGTCGTCTGATCCGCCTGAATCCCACCTCAACTTCTCACTGCTAACAAGAGGGAGGGAGGCGTCCTCACCACTCACTCCCATTCAATACACAAGCATGGCAGGGCACCTGGGGATGCCGACCTGGCCAGGCTTCTTGATATCTTTGATGTAAGACAGGACATACTGTTGCAGAGGTTGGAAGGCCCAGCAGCATGGGAGGCAGTAGCAGCAGCTGTCAGCAAGACCAGGAGAGCCGTCATTCAATGTCAGAAGAAGACCAACGACCTCCACTGAGCTGCAAGATTAACTTACCACCTCTCTCCTGGCATTAGTTCTCCCTGCCACCCCTCAAATTTCCAAACACCACTCCCCACACTTCACTGGCTGACACCTCGCACCCTCCCCACACCGATCTTCAGTTTGTTCCTCAGACAAACCTCTTCATGTCCAGGTGTGGTGTCCACACATGCTATCTGCTCGACACCCCGACCCCTCCTTCGTGTCGCTTAAAATGCCCTCTCTTTGTCTCCGCGGGAGAAGATATCCCGTAATAAACAGGAACGGGCCAAGTGTGTGGGGGGGGGGGGGGGGGAAGAGTCCCAGAGATCCGAGTTCTCATCCATGAGGAACAGGCCCTGGAGATCACGGGCTTGACCAAGCAGAGCAGTCGCCGACAACGAGGTTGGCCTGCACCACAGAGGTGAGGATCCATTGTGTGAGGATTCATTGCTCCTTCACCCAAATGACCTGTCTCAAATGAGTAGTTTGTGCCAGACAAAATGATCCTTACCTCTCCCTGACCACATGTCCATTGTGTCGCAGGATCTCCATCTGGTGAGCCTGGGCCATCTGGAGTCATGTTTAACCCCCACCCCCCCTCTCAGCAGAGAACTCCGAGGAAACCACCATTGATGCTGTCAAAGCTATCACCCACACCTTCCACCACCATAGAGACACACACTTCGGTGGGTGACATTAGTTGTCAGGCTACCGTGGCACAATCTAGCGAGCTCATTCAGTTGCTGATGCACATCGAGTAGAGGCAGGAACATCCAAGGGAGACTGCAGTTGGAGGTCTGCTGGATCCCAGAACTCAGCTGGGTCCCAGTCAGATACCCGAGCCTTTGGACAAGTTTCTGCCAAAACTGATGCAGATGTTAGGTCACAGCCGTCACATTCAGGAGTAAATGTCAAGTACATTCCATCAACTGCATAGCCAATTGGAGGAGTCCTAAAGGTTTCGGTCACTGGAGATCTGCCGACCATGCGTGGCTCCGAGGCCAAAACAGCTATAGTGGCGACTGCGCTGGAAAACCTGGAGCATGACGTTTGCGTCTTGAGTGGTGGTGCCCAAGGCATGGCTCAGTCTGTGACGATCATGGCTGAGGGACTCGACATCATGTGCGAGTTGCTGAGGGATATGTCCGAAATGCAGTTGGACATTGCCGAGGCACTCCAGAGCATGTCCCAATCACTGAGGGACATGTCCCTGACGCAGATAGACATTGCCAAAGCATTGCAGAGTGTGGCATCACCAAGGAGCATCACTGAGGGTGTCAACACCATGGTGTAGATAATGGTGAGCTGCCAGGACTGGCAGAGCAGAGATGACTCAGAGGCTTCTGGAGCCACTACAGCTGTCCCGCCGTCCCATGGAGACGCCCAGGACCTTTTGGGCACCATCAGAGGGAAGAAAGCACTGGAGACCAACCCAAGGCCTTCCACCAAGGAAATGAAATGAAAATCGCTTATTGTCACGAGTAGGCTTCAAATGAAGTTACTGTGAAAAGCCCCTAGTCGCCACATTCCGGCGCCTGTTCGTGGAGGCTGGAACGGGAATTGAACCTGCTGGCCTGCCTTGGTCTGCTTTAAAAGCCAGTTAGCCCTGTGCTAAACCAGCCCCAAGATGGAGACGATGATCTTTGTTCTCCCGAATCCCCCCCTCCTGACACCTGCATCTCAAGGTCAGCAGGCAGAACAAAGAACAAAGAAATGTACAGCACAGGAACAGGCCCTTCGGCCCTCCAAGCCCGTGCCGACCATGCTGCCCGACTAAGCTACAATCTTCTACACTTCCTGGGTCCGTATCCCTCTATTCCCATCCTATTCATATATTTGTCAAGATGCCCCTTAAATGTCACTATCGTCCCTGCTTCCACCACCTCCTCCGGTAGCGAGTTCCAGGCACCCACTACCCTCTGTGTAAAAATCTTGCCTCGTACATCTACTCTAAACCTTGCCCCTCTCACCTTAAACCTATGCCCCCTAGTAATTGACCCCTCTACCCTGGGGAAAAGCCTCTGACTATCCACTCTGTCTATGCCCCTCATAATTTTGTAGACCTCTATCAGGTCGCCCCTCAACCTCTGTCGTTCCAGTGAGAACAAACCGAGTTTATTCAACCGCTCCTCATAGCTAATGCCCTCCATACCAGGCAATTATACACTATATTATTAATATTACTATTTTTTAAAAACCCCTTCTCATACAGTAGACCCAAAATGTTTAAGCAGTGTGTACTAAAGTCGCTTTTAGGGCTCCTCCGGGTTTTGGGGCCCTGAAGCTTAAGCTTCACTGGTTTCATAGTAGATCTGCCCCTGCTCATAGCTCATGCCCTCCATACCAGGCAACATTCTGGTAAATCTCTTCTGCACCCTCTCTAAAGCCTCCACATCCTTCTGGTAGTGTGGCGACCAGAATTGAACACTATACTCCAAGTGTGGCCTAACTAAGGTTCTATACAGCTGCAACCTGACTTGCCAATTCTTATACTCAATGCCCCGGCCGATGAAGGCAAGCATGCCGTATGCCTTCTTGACTACCTTCTCCACCTGTGTTGCCCCTTTCAGTGACCTGTGGACCTGTACACCTAGATCTCGCTGACTTTCAATACTCTTGAGGGTTCTACCATTCACTGTATATTCCCTACCTGCATTAGACCTTCCAAAATGCATGACCTCACATTTGTCCGGATTAAACTCCATCTGCCATCTCTCCGCCCAAGTCTCCAAACAATCTAAATCCTGCTGTATCCTCTGACAGTCCTCATCGCTATCCGCAATTCCACCAGCCTTTGTGTCGTCTGCAAACTTACTAATCAGACCAGTTACATTTTCCTCCAAATCATTTATGTATACTACAAACAGCAAAGAACAGGATGCACGGTGACGCCTATAACACTGCTAAGTCCGCCAGGGCACTCCAGCTTCAGGACCTCGAGGGCGCGTCAACGGCCACAAGTTGCATGATACCCCCACCTCTGACATGAATCCTGGGGACATACCTAAGCGTAGCAGGAGACTAGGAAAGATCATGAAGATTGAGATGACTGGGCACTGGGGGGGTTGTCAATATCTGTAGCTAGGGGGAATGTCAATTGTTCACTATTGAAACATGTAACCCCTGATACATGTGCAGGCTATGTCACATTAATCTTCACAGCGGGCCTGCCTGTACCTGCAGCCCATGTTGCCCTCCGCTCCCACCAACCCCCGTCTCCTGGGTACGGTGATTCAAGGTCAAATGCCCCCGATGCAGACCCCGTTCAGAGGCTGGGTGAGGGTGCGCTGTGAGCAGAAAGACAGGAGTCAGACTTCTGCAGAAACTGAGGAGCAGAAGAGCTTTCATCACAGCGGGTTAGCATCACTCTCTTGCCTTGTATATTGACCCGCTGACGGTGCCGACACAGGTCCATCACTCTGGAGTAATGTTACAAAGAGCCTTGGGTGGTGGGGGAGGGGGTGGTGTGATTGGGGGGGGGAGGGGAATTAAGAGGTGGGGGTGTGGTGGGGAAGGAGGAAAATGGGGGAGGGAAGCAGGAAAATGGGAGAAGGGGGATCAGGCGGGGGAAGGACGGAAATGGGGTGGGGGTGCTGAGCTGACGGGCATAGCCTCGTTCTATGTGAATCTGGTGAGAGTGAGGGCCTCCCTGGTCCTCGGTGAATGCTGGACCCTTGCTGACGCCTGACCTCCATCCTCTGGCTCCACCTGTGGTTCCTCCCCGGCTGTCTCTCCTCCTCCAGCATGTTGTCCCGCTGCTATGCCTGGTGGTGGAAGACACAGCAGAGCACCACAAAGCGGGAGACCCTCTGGAGGGTGTATTGCAGTGGGCCTTAGTGGGCCTGGTCCATCTCAAAGGTGATAAAGTGTGATTCACGAGCATACAGGGCATCCGTGACCTCGCGGATGTACCTGTGGGCTACAGCTTGAGAAATGTCACACAGGTCACTGTTCGAGCCCGGGAATGAGCCTGTTGCATAAAGGTTTAGGCCTGCAGTGACCTTCACAGCCACCAGGAGCAGGTGCCCCCTAATCCACAGGGTGCCAAGTCCTTAAGGACGTGGCATAGGTACTGAAATATCATTTTGTTGAGATGGAGTCTCCTGCAGAACATGCTGTCCGTCATCTCATCAAACGTCCTACGACGCCTGTATGCCACGGCCCGTCGCTGGCCTCCCCCTCCGGGTTCCTCCTCGGCTTGTTGGGCAGCCGATTCTTCAGGATATGCAGCGACCCCATGAACATGGAGTGTAGCCTCCAGCCTGCGTCAATGCTGCTGCCACCTTCTCCTGCGTCTGCCTGCCATCAGCAACGCGAGGGCAGCCTCTGTGGTATCCACTCCAGCAAATATTTTTTAATGTGGAACGAATTGGAGGAGAGAAGAGAGACCGACAATCCGTTCATCCCGGGACCTCAAATCCTACAAGCCCCACCACCCTTGCCATGACTATCCCTCCTTCTCTCAGTGAGCCAATTGTGCTGGAAAATGTTGCTTTACACACTACCCCGGCCACATCAGGTGTCCCTAGACCCCAAACCTCTGCTGGGAACATTAGGGAGGTCGTGTTCAGGTGCCATCCCTGATCCACGCACTTTTCCTTTGGCCACGAGAAAATCCCCAATGCTGAAGGCCTGCTCTTTAGTGTTCGATTGTTGGCAGCTGCCTCTATAGTGCTGACACTCCTAGAGTTCAGGCACAGTGTTCAGGCATCAAATTTTCCTTGAGATGCTATCCACTAATCATCCTCTGATGCATGACACATATACCCTGGAGTAGGCACTTGAGAAGTGAGAATATTTTATTGGCAAAAACGGTTAACAATAACAAAGATTTGAAGATCAGCGACATAACATTCCACATATCACACGCACCAGTAAACAAGGAAATGTCACCATTTCATATTGATACAAATACAAAGCTATATCAGCTAATTTTCACAAACAAAACACGGTATCACCCCTCACAGGTTCCTCACAGTAATGGAGGACAAACTTGGGACTGTTTTATCATGTCCAGAACTCTGTCGTAGAAATGTGTTTCTTGTTGTTGTTCAACATATCACTGCCATTCTCAGTCCATGAGCTGCAGCTCTGCAGGCCCTCCCACACGACCCAATCTCATGGGAAGCAAATCCTGACATCCACATGTTCTACTAGTGCTCAAGGTGCATTTGAACATCCTTAACTTCCAGCGTGTTTGACCCACGGTAATGTGCAAGTTACATGCAGCACTCACCACACCAGCAACAAAGGCAAAAGGCATCAGCAATTTGAGAAAGCATTTCTTCAACACCTTCATCAGGTTGCTCATTTGGACCAATGTTGCGCACCAGGTGCCGTGGTGTCTTTGGGAGTGTGAAGTGCTCGCACAACTAACAAGGCCAATTCCTCATTTGCAATCGCCTTCAGGTGTGAAGCTAGAGGCTGGTCACAGTAAAAGAGAGTGAAATTGTATTTCAGCATTGAAGGCACAGCAAGGCTCCATTCTGGAAGTGTTTGCTAGGATAGACAGGCTGCAGCTTACCCCTGTTATGGGTCTCCACAATATTTAAAGATGGCTTGAAAGTCTCAGAGGCACAAAGCGCCTCACTTCCTCCTCTCGCCCCCACCCCCCCCAACCCAGGGGCGACCCCCGACGTGGAAAAGTTCAGCTCCCTTCCCCACGCGAGCTCTGGGGAAGCTGCTCTGGGGCTCTTCAGCTGCGTGCTGGAAAATGGATATGACTACTCACCTCCTCACTTCCCTTCAGAAGCCATCGTGAGAGCTTCACGTTTTTAAAAAGGAGTACTAAACGACGCCTTCGTGATTTCTCGCTAGCGAGTTAGGTAATTTCCGGGAGGCCCCTGCATTGGACTGCAATCTCGCTAATGAGATTGAAATGAATAAAATGAGGGTTAATGATATTCTCACCATCTTTGGGCGAGATTTGGAGCTTACCATCCGGACCGGACCGGGTAAATTGCAAACTGGTTCGCGCCTGGCACAAGTCTCAATTTTGGCCTTACCGCGGCACAACAATGGTCGAATTGCGTCCATCATCTGTGGGTAACTGAAGAAGTTAATGATTGTACGAATTTAAAAAACAGAATATTCCAAAAAGCTGAGCTTACCATCCGGACCGGACCGGGTAAATTGCAAACTGGTTCGCGCCTGGCACAAGTCTAAATTTTGGCCTTACCGCGGCACAACAATGGTCGAATTGCGTCCATCATCTGGGTAACTGAAGAAGTTAATGATTGTACGAATTTTAAAAACAGAATATTCCAAAAAGCTGAGTGGCAGTCAGAACATTGGATACAATATGAAGGATAGCAAAGACTGATTGAAAGATTAACAAGGAAGAAGAAAACAGAGCATGAGAGAAAACTAGCTAGAAATATAAAAATAGATAGTAAGATTTTCTACAGGTGGATAAAAAGGAAAGGTAAAGTGAGTATTGGTCCTTCAGAGAGTGAGAATGGGGAATTAATAATGGAAAATAAGGAAATGGCAAATGAACTGAACTTTTTTTTGCATCTAACTTCACTGTAGACGTCACAAATAACGTCCCACAAATAATTGTGAATCAGGAGATGAAAGGGAGGGAGGAACTCAAAAAAATTTCAATCAGCAGGGTAAGGGTGCTAAGAACAATATTATAATTTAAACCTTACAGGTCCCCAGGTCCTAATGGACTTGGTCCTAGAATCTTAAAATAAGTGGCTGCTGAGATTATGAGAAGCATTAGTCATAATCTTCCAAAATTCTCTAGATTCTGAAAAGGACCCATCAGATAGGAAAATAGCAAATGTGATTCCTCTATTCAAGAAATGATGAAAACAGAAAGACGAAACTCTGAGCCAGTTAGCTGGAATTGATTATTAAGGAAACTATAATGGTGCACTTCAATATGGTTTTCTGCAAGAGAAATTTTGTTTGACTAATTTAAAGTAGCTCTTTACTAGAAAGGGAAAATAGCAAGACTAACAAAATGGTTGAAAGATATTTGGACGCTGCTCTTACAGAGTAAGCCCGTAGGTAAGGTTAGTGAAGTCTATGCGTCTTTGTCAGACGCAAGATCTAGGGAGTATGATACAGTGAAGAAAGCTATATTGAGTGCTTATGAGTTAGCACCTGAGGTTTACAGATAAAAGTTTTGAAATGTAAGAAAATAATATGGACAGAATATTGAATTTTAAAGGGTTAAACAAAGTAATTTTGATAAGATTGGTAACAGCATTAATAATAGAATAAATCTATAAGGCTCTCAGAAATAATTATCTTGGAAGAGTTCTAAGATTAATTACCTGCAGTGATAAGAACTGATGTGAAGGAACAAAGAGTTAAAACTGTGAGTCAGGGACAGCGATGGTGCAGTGGTTAGCACTGCTGCCTCACTGCACCGAGGTCCCAGGTTCGATTCTGGTTCTGGGTCACCGTCCGTGTGGAGTTTGCACATTCTCCCCGTGTATGCATAGGTTTCGCTCTCATAACCCAAAGATGTGCAGCATAGGTGGATTGGCCACGCTAAATTGCTCCTTAATTAGAAAAAATGCCAGAGTGGCTCCCAGGCAGCACTGTCAGGGTGCCAAGCTTGCAGTGCCCAGGTGCCTGGGTCCATCCAACTGAGCTAACGGGGCAGCACGGTAGCATTGTGGATAGGACAATTGCTTCACAGCTCCAGGGTCCCAGGTTCGATTCCAGCTTGGGTCACTGTCTGTGCGGAGTCTGCACATCCTCCCCGTGTGTGCGTGGGTTTCCTCCGGGTGCTCCGGTTTCCTCCCACAGTCCAAAGATGTGCAGGTTAGGTGGATTGGCCATGATAAATTGCCCTTAGTGTCCAAAATTGCCCTTAGTGTTGGGTGGGGTTACTGGGTTATGGGGATAAGGTGGAGGTGTTGACCTTGGGTAGGGTGCTCTTTCCAAGAGCCGGTGCAGACTCGATGGGCCGAATGGCCTCCTTCTGCACTGTAAATTCTATGATAAATTCAATGAACTTACCTCTTAGGAGTCCTCGAACTAATGGAAGAGAATAAAAATAGGTAAGTGCTGTTGCAAATGTCTAGGTTATTGGCGAGACCAATACTTCGCACAGTTTTGGTCTCCTTACTTGAGGAAGGACCTAAATGTATTAGAGGCTGTTCAGAAAAGGTTCACTAGATTGATTCTAGGGATGAAGGACTTGTCTTATGAAAAGAGATTGAGCAGTTTAGGCCTATACTCGCTGGTGTTTAGAAGAATGAGAGGAGATCTAATTGAGGTATATACAAATGTTTCCCCCAGTTGGGCACTCAAGAACGGAAGGCCATATTTTTAGGCTAAGGGGTGGCAGATTTAGATCAGAAATTTGAAAGAATTACTTCACTCAAAGGGTTGTGAGTATGTGGAATTCTCTACTCCAGAGTTCTGTGGACACCAGGGGCGTCATTCTCCGACCGCCCGCCGGGTTGGAGAATGGCCGTAGGCCACCGTGAATCCCACCCCCGCCCCCGCCGAAGTCTCCGGTACCGGAGATTAGGCGGGGGCGGGAATCGGGCCGCGCCGGTTGGCGGGACCCCCCGTTCAATTCTCCGGCCCGGATGGGCCGAAGTCCCTCCCAGAAACTGCCTGTCCCGCCGGCGTAAATCAAACTTGGTATTTACCGGCGGGACCAGGCAGTGTGGGCGGGCTCCGGGGTCCTGGGGGGGGGGGCGCGGGGCGATCTGACCCCGGGGGGTGCCCCCACGGTGGCCTGGCCCGCGATCGGGGCCCACCGATCCGCGGGCGGGCCTGTGCCGTGAGGGCACTCTTTCCCTTCCGCCTCCGCTACGGCCTCCACCATGGCGGAGGCGGAAGAGACTCTCCCCACTGCGGATGCACGGGAAACTGACAGCGGCCGCTGACGATCCCGCGCATGCGCCGGGAAACTGTCAGCGGCCGCTGACGCTCCCGCGCATGCGCCGCATTTCCGCGCCAGCTGGCGGGGCAACAAACGCCATTTCTGCCAGCTAGCGAGGCGGAAATCCCTCCGGCGTCGGCCTAGTTCCTCAATGTTGGGGCTAGGCCGCCAAAGATGCGGAGCATTCCGCACCTTTGGGCCGGCGCGATGCCCGTCTGATTGGCGCCGTGTTTGGCGCCAGTCGGCGGACATCGCGCCGTTGGGGGAGAATTTCGCCCCAGAACACTAAACAAGTTTAAGGAAGAGATAGATAGGTTTTTAATTACTTGCGGGATGAAGAGTTATGGGGTGCCAGCAAGAAGCTGGTGATAAGGCTGAGATGAGATCAGCCATGATCGTATTGAATGGCGGAGCAAGCTCGAGGGGCTGAATTGTCTGCTCCTGCTCCTAGTTCTTATGTTCTTATGTAGCAATTAAGGTGTAACATGAAATTACAGATTGTGATGATATATAATGGTGTTGCCACTGAAAGCCCACAGATGCCCAATTCTTAATTTGTTCCAAGTAGATTTATGGTAGTGTCACCTGGCACAATGGACGGTACCCTCACTATTAAAATGTGGTTTTATCTTCACAAAAATGATGTGGTGACCAATTACATCAATGCAACTGTAAATATATTTGTCTACAATGAGTAGGTTGATGAGGATAATGACAAGTCTGCAATAAAACTCCCAGAAGCCCACTCTTATCATTTACCATTGTACTTCCATCTCTGATAGGTCTATCCTGTTACTAGGGAAGACCATATCAAGGGATAATGATCAAAAATCTGGAATGTTGCTTAGTAGATATGATTGTGAATAAAACTATGTCTGCCGTTTCTCAACTAGCATATGGGCCCACTCTCCAAACCTATCGTTTGTATTAGTGAAGAGAATTTTGCAGGATCCACTGGGCTAGAATCATATTGTTCCCTGTTGAAATACTTGAACATTTGCCAAAAATGTAATCCGTTTAACAGTTCTCATGCAGCAGATACAGAAGGGATTTACTAAAATGGTTCAGGGGATGAGGGATCTCGGTTACATTGACAAACTGGAGAAAATGAGGCTGTTCTTACAGCAGTAAAGGCTAAGAGATTTATTTTAAAATATGAAGAGTTGGGATACAGCAAATAAAGAGTCACTAACTCCAATGAGGCTGAGGGATCAGTAGCCGGAGTAGATAGATTTAGACAGTGCCTTCTAAATCCATGACCGCAACCATCGAGAAGGACAAAAGCAGCAGACACATGGGAACACCATCACCTACAAATTTCCCTCCAAGCTACTCACCAGCCTGACTTGAAAATGTATCGCTGTTCCTTCACTACCACTGGGTCAAAATCCTTGAACTCCATCCCGAACAGCACTGTGGGTGGTATTCACACCTCAGGGATGGCAGCAGTTCAAGAAGGTCGCTCACCTCCACCTTCTCAATGGGAATTAGAGATGGGCAATAAACGCTGGTCTAGCCAGCGATGCCCACATCCCATGAATGAATAAAAAGTCAGAGAATATAGATAATTGGTGATTGTCAAAAGAACCAAAGGTGTAATGAGAACAACTATTTTTACTCAATGAGTGGTTAGGATTTGCACTGCATTACCTGACATGGAGCTGCAAACAGATTTAGTAATACATTTCAAAAGGGAATTGAATAATTACTTGTAAATGAAAGAACTAGAGGGAATGAGATAAGATGCAGGGTTTACTACTAACTGGACTGCTCTTCGAAAGAGCAGCCACCGACAATGTGGGCTGAATAGTCAACTGTGTAGCACCATTCTGCAATTTAATTGCATAATTGTTGTCTTAATGTATGCTGCATTCCTACATGTTTATAGCCGTCCACCATACCATGAACGCTGCTGAGCCAGCGCAGCCAAATTTGGCTTAGCAATGAGTGTATACTGATGGAATTTGCATGCTCCACGACCTCTAAGTTGGTGACGTTATCCTGCCAAGAGATGCCGAGGATACCTGAGACAGCTGAGATGGAAACTGTTCCATCCTTTCTCCCTCCTGCTACATGTTGTCCTGGTCTCAACACTGTAGAGGAATGTGCTGAGGATTGTAGCCACCTGAGTTGGCCAAGTCCCGATTTAAAATGGCGAACGGCAAAGGCTGAAGGGAAATTCAGCCAACACAGGCAGAAACCAGCAGGTGCAAGTTTGCTGTGTATTTAACTCTGCAAAGGCGCAGACAGCATCGATACAAGCAGCCATCTGCATAATAATGTAGCAACCATCTACATACTAATAAGCAATCCCCGGGAACAATAGCAACATTTGGGACAAACAAAACTAAGCCAGACTCCCCGGCGCCAGCAGGAGCCAACACAAAAGAGGTTAACGGACACCTCAGGACCACCCATCGATCAGGGAACCGCTCCAGTATTGGAGAAATCGAACCAAGCGATTGGAACAAAGTCTAATCACGTAGAACCAGGTACAGGGTCCACCCCGAAAGGCGGGAAGCCCCTGGGGACTATAAAGATAAGCCCCCAAGTTCAAATCGTTCTTCTTGACCGGGTCACCCAGCAACGCGAACCAACATTGACCGTGACCGGTTCAACTGCCGCCGAGAGATCGTAAGTCTTAAGTCAACGCTCGCTACGAGATAGGCGCTCCTAGCTATCAATCCGTACCAACTTCAAATCCCGCAGACTCAGAACCCGAACGAAAGGCCATTTGTTCCCCTGACCTGGTGGGCCAGTCCGAAGTTAAGTACAGGCCTGTTAGTCGTAGAAGTAGCTTAGACGTAGAATTTGTGCATGAGTAGCGATTACCGTGTATAATAAATGTGCTTTGATTTAAATCTTACTAATCGGTGTATAGAGTTATTGGTCATTACTCGAACTTGAACCTCGTGGCGGTATCATAAATATACCTGGCGACTCGAGAGCAAAGGTTATAAAACAGAGCCAAGTGAACCAACCAAAAGTTAGCAACAGGATGCAGGCTCTTTCGGTTTGCAGTTTCATGCTCTCAGTGAGGTTACTGCTGTTTCCACATTCTCTTTCTCGACTTGGACATAAAAGCTATATGTGTTGATTTCAGCAACAAGTGATAGGGTGCTGGTGACTGTTGTCATGGGAATGTCCCTTTAAGAAATGTGTGCCTTATCAAATGGCTTCAGTGATGTCATTGTGTGGGTGGAGCTGGGCTGTGGCTCTGGCTTTTACTTTCGCTTTGAACTGGGAGCTGTTTGTGGCTCTGGTTTTTACTTTCGTTTTTGAGCTGGGAGCTGTTTGTGGCTCTGTGTTTTACTTTTGGTTTAGACAGTTGGAAGCTTCATTCAGACAAAGAATTTACGTTTGTAGTTGATAAAAATGTTTACTGTGTGTGTTTATAGAAATGTTAACTGAATTTGTAGAATAAACATTGTTTTTGATTAAAAGTGCTTAAGGCCTTGTTGAATAACACCTGAAAGGTGGGCCCTTATGCTCCTCATAACCAAAATCTATAAACAGTTGTAGGTCAGGTGAAGTCCATGATACACTTTGGTGTTCTCTAAACCCTGGCCCATAACAAATTGGGGGCTCGTGGTATAAAAGTCTATCCTTCGTGATTGGGTTGCGTTAGTGAACTTAAAGACAGTGAGGGGTGAGCATATTTGTGTTTGCTTTTCAGGTGTGGTATTCCAGTTTAAGTAGGGAGTGTGTTGTGGACAATGGCTCTTTCAGAGGCTCAGAAGTTTTTTGGGGTGGAGGAGGTCACATGCAGTACCTTACAAACAGAGACTTAAAAAAAGGCTTTTGGATTTGGCAAAACCATTGCAGTTAACATTACCTGACAACATGCAAAAAGAAGCAGTAATTGCGGCGGTAGCTGAGCATTTAAAACTGCCTGAGACACAGTCAGAATCATTGGAAATGGCAAGAATTCAGTTGCAAATCAAGCTGATTAAGCATGAAAAAGAGTAAAAGCAGCTTGAATACGAAATGAGGGAAAAAGAAAGAATAGCTCTAGCAGAACAAAAAGAAAGAGAAAGAGAGGTACAGATCAGGGAAAAATGAAAAGAGAAGAAAGAAAAAAGAGAAAGAATAAAGAGAAAAAGACAGAGATTTTGAACTTCGGAAAATGGCCATGAAACGTGAAAGGCAGTTAAAATTGGCCAATGTAAGGAGAAACGTACAGTCTGAGGATAGTGATGAGGACAGTGAGCATGAGGACATAGTCGAAGGTTTGATGGGGATCTATTTAAATATGTCAAAGCATTGCCAAAGTTTGATGAGAAGGATGTAGAAGCCTTTTTCATTTCATTTGAAAAGGTAGCTAAACAAAGGTAGCCAGAGGACATGTGGGTATTACTGACTCAAACAAAGTTGGTAGGTAGAGCTAGTGAAGTGTTTGCATCATAGAATCATAGAATCATAGAAGTTTACAGCATGGAAACAGGCCCTTCGGCCCAACCAGTCCATGCCGCCCAGTTTTTACCATTAAGCTAGTCCCAGTTGCCCGCACTTGGCCCATAACCCTCTATACCCATCTTACCCATGTAACTATCGAAATGTTTTTTAAAAGACACAATTGTACCCGCCTCTACTACTACCTCTGGCAGCCCATTCCAGACACTCACTACCCTCTGAGTGAAGAAATTGCCCCTCTGGGCCCTTCTGAATCTCTCCCCTCTCACCTTAAACCTATGCGCTCTAGTTTTAGACTCCCCTACCTTTGGTAAAAAATGTTGACTATCTACCTTATCTATGCCCCTCATTATTTTATAGACCTCTATAAGATCACCCCGAAGCCTCCTACGCTCCAAGGAAAAAAGTCCCAGTCTATCCAGCCTCTCCTTATAACTCAAACCATCAAGTCCCGGCAACATCCTAGTAAATCTTTTCTGCACTCTTTCCAGTTTAGTAATATCCTTTCTATAATAGGGTGACCAGAACTGCACACAGTATTCCAAGTGTGGCCGTACCAATGTCTTGTACAACTTCAACAAGACGTCCCAACTCCTGTATCACTATCAGAGGAGGTGTCTGGGACATATGAGGAGAAGAAAAAAGTCCATTTTAGGTGCATATGAACTAGTGTCTGAAGCCTACATAGAACATAGAACATTCAGACAAAGGTTTAGAAATTTAAGAAAAGAATCTGGTTAAACATACATGGAGTTTGAAAGAATCAAACAGTGTACTTTTGATAGGTGGATAAATGCTTTGATAATAGACCAAACGTATGAAGCTCTTTGAGAAATTATACTTTTGGAGGAGATTAAAAATTCAATTCCTGATGTAGTGAGAACTCATGTGGAAGAGCAGAGGGTTAAAACTACAAGAATAGCAGCAGAAATGGCAGATGATTATGAATTAGTTCAGAAATTAAAGTTTGGTTTCCACCATCAGTTTCAGCCTGTGATGGATAGAAACTGAGGGAAAGAGAAATACTCAAGTGGTAATGGTAAAGGGGATCTGATGGGAGATAATAAGGAGTGTACCTCAGATTAAAAAAGAAATGCAGGAGGATGGAAGATAAATGAAAAGTTTCAGATGCTTTTACTGTAATAAACTAGGCCATGTAAAGTCAGTGTTGGGGGTTGAAGAAAAGCACTGGGAAGGCTGATATGGTAAAACAGGATGAGCCAGTGAGGTTTGTTATAGTGGTAAAGGAAAGCCCAAGTGAAGCGAAGGAGGTGCAAAAGCCTGATCAAGAGGTGATAAGAAGGTGCCAGATCTCTCTAAAGAATTTACTTGTGTGGGTAAAGTTTACTCATGTGCACCAGGAGGAATAGGTAAAGAAGTTAGAATTTTAAGAGATATGGGAGCTAGTCAACCTTTGATGAGGAGATGAGGAGTTAAGTAATTTGGGAGGAATATTGCCAGAAAAGGTGGTAACATGTTGAATTCAGGGTGAGAAGAGTAGTGCACCATTATATAAGGTAAGGCTGGAAAGTCCATGAAGAGTGGTGAAGTGGCAGTAGGAGTAAAAGAGAAAATATCTTGTCCAGGTATACAGTTTATCTTGAGTAATGATATAGCTGGATCGCAGGTGGGAGTGATGCCTACTGTGGTTGATAAGCCAGTGGAAAATCAAACAACTGAAGTGTTGAAGGACGAATATCCTGGGATTCTTCCAGATTGTGTAGTAACAAGGTCACAAAGTCACAGGTTAAGACAAGAGGAGAAATCAAAGAGTGAAGATAAAGTTGAAGTTCAATTATCAGAAACAATTTTTGATCAGATGGTTGGAAAGGAACAAGAACAGGTGGAGGATGAGACGGATATTTTTAGTTCAGGAAAATTGGCAGAGTTACAACAGAAAGATATAGAAATAAAACGGATGGATCAGAAAGCATACACTGAAGAGGAATCTGAGTGTATACCAGAATGTTATTACCTTAAAAATTATGTCTTAATGAGAAAATAGAGACCTTTACATATGCAGGCGGATGAAAAGTGGGCAGAAGTTTATCAAGTGGTATTGCTGGTAGGGTATAGAAAGGAGGTGTTGCAAGTAGCACATGAGGTACCAGTAGGAGGTCATTTGGGAGTAAGGAAAACTCAAGCTAAAATACAAAAACATTTTTATTGGCCTGGACTACATAAAGATGTGGTTAAATTTTGTCGATCATGTCACACATATCAAGTATAGGGAAACCTCAAGCGATGATAAAACCAGCGCCCTTAATACCCATTCCAGCATTTGGGGAACCTTTTACAAGAGTCTTAATTGTTGCGTAGGACTGCTTCCTCAAACGAAAAGTGGGAATCAATATCTTTTGACTATAATGGATGTGTCTACTCGGTTTCCAGAGGCCATTCCAGTACGCAATATTATAGCTGGAAAGATTGTGGAGGCGTTACTTAAATTATTTACTAGATATGGACTACCTACAGAAATACAATCGGATCAAGGATCAAATATTACCTCGAGATTATTCTTTTTTTTTTTAAATAATATTTTATTGAAAATTTTTGGTCAACCAACACAGTACATTGTGCATCCTTTACACAACATTATAACAATACAGATAATAATGACCTTTTTTATGTAAACAAGAACAAAAGAAAACAACAACAAATAAATAAATATTAAATAACAAAAATAAAAACTAGCCCTAATTGGCAACTGCCTTGTCTCAGGCCACACACCCCGCCCCACCCCCCCCCCCCCCCACCCCCCCAAGTCCTGGGCTGCTGCTGCTGCCTTCTTTTTTCCCCCATCTATCTTTCCGCAAGATATTCGACGAACGGTTGCCACCGCCTGGTAAACCCTTGAGCCGACCCCCTTAGGACGAACTTAATCCGCTCTAACTTTATGAACCCCGCCATATCATTTATCCAGGTCTCCACCCCCGGGGGCTTGGCTTCTTTCCACATTAGCAATATCCTGCGCCGGGCTACTAGGGACGCAAAGGCCAAAACATCGGCCTCTCTCGCCTCCTGCACTCCCGGCTCTTGTGCAACCCCAAATATAGCCAACCCCCAGCTTGGTTCGACCCGGACTCCTACTACTTTCGAAAGCACCTTTGTCACCCCCATCCAAAACCCCTGTAGTGCCGGGCATGACCAAAACATATGGGTATGATTCGCTGGGCTTCTCGAGCACCTCGCACACCTATCCTCCACCCCAAAAAATTTACTGAGCCGTGTTCCAGTCATATGTGCCCTGTGTAATACCTTAAACTGAATCAGGCTTAGCCTGGCGCACGAGGACGACGAGTTTACCCTGTTTAGGGCATCTGCCCACAGCCCCTCCTCGATCTCCTCCCCTAGCTCTTCTTCCCATTTCCCTTTTAGTTCGTCCACCATAGTCTCCCCTTCGTCCCTCATTTCCCTATATATATCCGACACCTTACCGTCCCCCACCCATTTCTTCGAGATGACTCTGTCCTGCACCTCTTGTGTCGGGAGCTGTGGGAATTCCCTCACCTGTTGCCTCGCAAAAGCCCTCAATTGCATGTACCTGAATGCATTCCCTTGGGACAACCCATATTTCTCAGTCAGCGCTCCCAGACTCGCGAACTTCCCATCCACAAATAGATCTTTCAATTGCGTTATACCTGCTCTTTGCCACATTCCATATCCCCCATCCATTCCCCCCGGGGCAAACCTATGGTTGTTTCTTATCGGGGACCCCCCCAATGCTCCGGTCTTTCCCCTATGTCGTCTCCACTGTCCCCAAATCTTCAGTGTAGCTACCACCACCGGACTCGTGGTATAGTTCCTTGGTGAGAACGGCAATGGGGCTGTCACCATAGCCTGCAGGCTGGTCCCCCTACAGGACGCCCTCTCTAATCTCTTCCACGCCGCTCCTTCCTCCTCTCCCATCCACTTACTCACCATTGAAATATTAGCGGCCCAATAATACTCACTTAGGCTCGGTAGTGCCAGCCCCCCCCTATCCCTACTACGCTGTAAGAATCCCTTCCTCACTTTCGGAGTCTTCCCGGCCCAAACAAAACCCATGATACTCTTTTCTATCCTTTTGAAAAAAGCCTTCGTGATCACCACCGGGAGGCACTGAAACACAAAGAGGAATCTCGGGAGGACCACCATCTTAACCGCCTGCACCCTCCCTGCCATTGACAATGCTACCATATCCCATCTCTTGAAATCTTCCTCCATCTGTTCCACCAACCGCGTCAAATTTAGCCTGTGCAATGTGCCCCAATTCTTAGCCATCTGGATCCCCAGGTAACGAAAGTCTCTTGTTACCTTCCTCAACGGTAGGTCTTCTATTTCTCTACTCTGCTCCCCTGGATGCACCACAAACAGCTCACTCTTCCCCATGTTCAATTTATACCCTGAAAAATCCCCAAACTCCCCAAGTATCCGCATTATTTCTGGCATCCCCTCCGCTGGATCCGCCACATATAGTAGCAGATCATCCGCATATAAAGATACCCGGTGTTCTTCTCCTCCCCTAAGTATTCCCCTCCATCTCTTGGAACCTCTCAGCGCTATCGCCCGGGGCTCAATCGCCAGTGCAAACAGTAATGGGGACAGAGGACATCCCTGCCTTGTCCCTCTATGGAGCCGAAAATATGCCGATCCCCGTCCATTCGTGACCACACTCGCCACTGGGGCCCTATACAACAGCTGCACCCATCTAACATACCCCTCTCCAAACCCAAATCTCCTCAACACCTCCCACAGATAATCCCATTCCACTCTATCAAATGCTTTCTCGGCATCCATCGCCACTACTATCTCCGTTTCACCCTCTGGTGGGGCCATCATCATTACCCCTAACAGCCTCCGTATATTCGTGTTCAGCTGTCTCCCCTTCACAAACCCAGTTTGGTCCTCATGAACCACCCCCGGGACACATTCCTCTATTCTCATTGCCATTACCTTGGCCAGGACCTTGGCATCCACATTGAGGAGGGAAATTGGTCTGTAGGACCCGCATTGTAGCGGATCCTTTTCCTTCTTTAAGAGAAGCGATATCGTTGCTTCTGACATAGTCGGGGGCAGTTGTCCCCTTTCCTTTGCCTCGTTAAAGGTCCTCGTCAGTAGCGGGGCGAGCAAGTCCAAATATTTTCTGTAAAATTCAACTGGGAATCCGTCCGGTCCCGGGGCCTTTCCCGTCTGCATGTTCCTAATTCCTTTCACCACTTCTTCTACCGTGATCTGTGCTCCCAGTCCCACCCTTTCCTGCTCTTCCACCTTGGGAATTTCCAGCCGATCCAAAAAATCCATCATTCTCTCCCTCCCATCCGGGGGTTGAGCTTCATACAATTTTTTATAAAATGTCTTGAACACTTCGTTCACTCTCTCCGCTCCCCGCTCCGTCTCTCCTTCCTCGTCCCTCACCCCCCCTATTTCCCTCGCTGCTCCCCTTTTCCTCAATTGGTGTGCCAGCAATCTGCTCGCCTTCTCTCCATATTCATACTGTACACCCTGCGCCTTCCTCCATTGTGCCTCTGCAGTGCCTGTAGTCAGCAAGTCAAATTCCACATGCAGCCTTTGCCTTTCCCTGTACAGTCCCTCCTCCGGTGCTTCCGCATATTGTCTATCCACCCTCAAAAGTTCTTGCAGCAACCGCTCCCGTTCCTTACTCTCCTGCTTCCCTTTATGTGTCCTTATTGATATCAGCTCCCCCCTAACCACCGCCTTCAACGCCTCCCAGACCACTCCCACCTGAACCTCCCCATTGTCATTGAGTTCCAAGTACTTTTCAATGCATCCCCTCACCCTTAGGCACACCCCCTCATCCGCCATTAGTCCCATGTCCATTCTCCAGGGTGGGCGCCCTCTTGTTTCCTCCCCTATCTCCAAGTCTACCCAGTGTGGGGCATGATCCGAAATGGCTATAGCCGTATATTCCGTTCCCCTCACCCTCGGGATCAATGCCCTACCCAACACAAAAAAGTCTATGCGTGAATAGACTTTATGGACATAGGAGAAAAACGAGAACTCCTTACTCCTAGGTCTACTGAATCTCCACGGGTCCACCCCTCCCATCTGCTCCATAAAATCCTTAAGCACCTTGGCTGCTGCCGGCCTCCTACCAGTCCTGGACTTCGACCTATCCAGCCTTGGTTCCAACACCGTGTTAAAGTCTCCCCCCATTATCAGCTTTCCGGTCTCTAGGTCTGGGATGCGTCGCCTCATAAAGTTGGCATCGTCCCAGTTCGGGGCATACACGTTTACCAAAACCACCATCTCTCCCTGTAATTTGCCACTCACCATCACGTATCTGCCCCCGTTATCCGCCACTATAGTCTTTGCCTCGAACATTACCCGCTTCCCCACTAATATAGCCACCCCCCTGTTTTTCGCATCCAGCCCCGAATGGAACACCTGCCCCACCCATCCTTTGCGCAACCTAACCTGGTCTATCAGTTTCAGGTGCGTTTCCTGTAGCATAACCACATCTGCTTTAAGTTTCTTAAGGTGTGCGAGTACTCGTGCCCTCTTTATCGGCCCGTTAAGCCCCCTCACGTTCCACGTGATCAGCCGAGTTGGGGGGCTTCCCACCCCCCCCCCGCCCCCCCTTGCCGGTTAGCCATCATCTTTTTCCAGCTTCTCACCCAGTTCCCACGCAGCTGTATCTCTCCCAGACGGTGCCCCCCCGCCCATCCTTTCCCGTACCCACTCCCCCCTTTCCCCAGCAGCAGCAACCCAGTAATTCCCCCCTCCCCCCCCCCCCCTGCTAGACCCCCCGCTAGCGTAATTACTCCCCCCATGTTGCTCCCAGAAGTCAGCAAACTCTGGCTGACCTCGGCTTCCCCCCGTGATCACGGCTCGCACCGTGCGACGCCCCCTCCTTCCTGCTTCTCTATTCCCGCCATAATTATCATAGCGCGGGAACCAAGCCCGCGCCTCTCCCTCGGCCCCGCCTCCCATGGCCAACGCCCCATCTCCTCTCCCTCCCCACCTCCCCCCATCACCACCTGTGGGAGAAAGAAAAGTTACCATACCGCAGGATTAAAACATAAAACCCCTCTTCGCCCCCCCCCATTCGCCCCACCACTTTGTCCAAACGTTCATTTTCATAATCCAATCATTCCAATTTTTCTTCTACAATAAAAGTCCACGCTTCATCCGCCGTTTCAAAGTAGTGGTGCCTCCCTTGATATGTGACCCACAGTCTTGCCGGTTGCAGCATTCCAAATTTTATCTTCTTTTTGTGAAGTACCGCTTTGGCCCGATTAAAGCTCGCCCTCCTTCTCGCCACCTCCGCACTCCAATCTTGATAAACGCGGATCACCGCGTTCTCCCATTTACTACACCGAGTTTTCTTCGCCCATCTAAGGACCATTTCTCTATCCTTAAAACGGAGGAATCTCACCACTATGGCTCTGGGAGTTTCTCCTGCTCTCGATCCTCGCACCATAACTCGGTATGCTCCCTCCACCTCCAACGGACCCGTCGGGGCCTCCGCTCCCATTAACGAGTGCAGCATCGTGCTCACATATGCCCCGACGTCCGCCCCCTCCACACCTTCAGGAAGGCCAAGAATCCTCAAGTTGTTCCTCCTTGCGTTGTTTTCCAGTGCCTCCAACCTCTCCACAGATCGTTTCTGGTGTGCCTCCTGTATCTCCGACTTCACCACCAGGCCCTGTATATCGTTCTCATTCTCTGCTGCTTTCGCCTTCACGACCCGAAGCTCCTGCTCCTGGGTCTTTTGTTCCTCTTTCAGCCCTTCAATCGCCTGTAATATCGGGGCCAACAACTCTTTCTTCATTTCCTTTTTTATCTCCTCCACGCAGCGTTTCAAGAACTCTTGTTGTTCAGGGCCCCATATGAAACTGCCACCTTCCGACGCCATCTTGGTTTCTGCTTGCCTTCCTTGCCGTTGTTCCAAAGGATCCGCTGCAATCCGGCCACTTTCCTCTCCTTTTTCCATCCGTGTCCAGGGGGAACACCCTTCTGGTTTACCGCACGGTGTTTTTAGCCGTTAAAATTGCCGTTGGGGCTCCTATCAAGAGCCCAAAAGTCCGTTCCACCGGGAGCTGCCGAAACGTGCGACTCAGCTGGTCATCGCCGCACCCGGAAGTCACCTCGAGATTATTCAAGGAAGTTATGGATAGCTTAGGAGTAAAACAATTTAATTCAACTGCGTACCATCCAGAATCGCAAGGAGCGTTAGAAAGGTGGCATCAGACATTAAAGACAATGTTGAGGGCTTATTGTTAAGATTATCCAGAGGATTGGGATAAAGGAATTCCATTCTAACTGTTCTTAATTAGGGATGCACCTACTGAGTCAACCAAATTCAGTCCTATTGAACTAATTTTTGGTTAAGAGGACCACTTAAATTGATTAAGGAAAAATTGGTGAGTGAGCAGTCTGAAATTACATTATTGGATTACGTGCCAAATGTTAGGGAACGATTAAATAGAGCGGGTGAATTGGCTGGACAACATTTAAAAGTTGCACAGCATGTAATGAAACGGGTAGCGGACAAGAAAGCAAAAGTTCGTAGTTTTGTCGGTGGAGATAAAGTTTTAGTGTTGTTACCAGTGATAGGTGAACCTTTAAAAGCAAGGTTTTGTGGATCTTATCAGATTGAAAGGAAAGTAAGTGAGGTGCATTATGAGGTAAGAACGCCAGTTAGAAGGAAAACTCACCGAGTGTGTCATGTGCATATGCTTAAAAGGTACTTTGAAAAGGAAGGAGAGCAAAAGGAGGAGGTTTTAGTGAGTCTAACTCAAAGTGAAGAACCAAATCCAGATGACTCTGAATTTGACATTCCTCAAATTAAATTGGATAACCAGGATGTTCTTAAAAATTGCGATAAATTATTGAGTTATCTTCCAGAGGAAAAATGAACTGACCTGAAAGAGATATTAATATCACACGGGCAAGTTTATGGAGATAAGTTGGGAAGTACTAAAATGGGTATACATGATGTAGATGTGGGAAATGCTGTTCCAATTAAACAACATCCATATAGACTTAACCCTTTAAAATTGGCACAGGTTCAAAAAGAAATTGAAAGTATGTTTAAAGGTGGCATAATTGAAGTGGGTTGCAGCCAATGGAGCTCACCCATAGTGATGGTACCGAAACCGGACAGTACCCAGCGGTTGTGTGTAGACTATAAAAAGGTTAATACAGTTACAACAACAGAGTTAGACACTTATCCTATCCCACGCTTGGAGGATTGCATTGAGAAGGTGGGACAGTCAGCTTTTATTTCCAAACTGGATTTACGTAAAGGTTACTGGCAGGTACCTTTATCCGAAAGGGCGAAGGAGATTTCAGCTTTTGTGTCTCCAGATGGTATATACCAATTCAAAGTTATGCCATTTGGCATGAAAAACGCCCCAGCCACATTTCAACGGTCAACTAACAAAGTTGTTTCAGGATTACCCAATTGTGTGGCATACATCGACGATCTGGTGATTTTTAGTCAGACATGGAAAGAACATTTGAAGCATCTGATGGAGTTATTCGATCAACTTCAGGAGGCGGATTTGGTGGTAAACCTAGCCAAAAGTGAATTTGGAAAAGCCCAAGTTATGTTCCTTGGCCCTACAATTGGACAGGGACGAATTGTTCCATGGCTTGTGAAAACCAAAGTTATTGGGGAGTTTCCAATTCCCTTGACACAAAGGGAAATAATGCGATTTCTTGGCATGAGTGGATTTTACCAAACATTTGTGGCAAATTGTAGCAGCGTGGTTGCTCCACTGATGGACTTGCTGAAGAAGCGTAGCAAATTTCAGTGGACAGCGGAGTGTCAACAGGCATTTGAAAGCCTGAAGGCTGTGTTAACCAATGCCCCTGTGTTGGAGAATTACAAGAGGCTCTGAGATCAGATTGAGCTAAAGTACCTGACCTTAAAGAAAAATGCCGAGGCACAGAGAAATAGATGGATCGTGCAGAGACCTTAGGCGGGATTCTCCCATCGGGTGGCTAAGTGCCGACGCCGGAGAAAAACGGGAGTGTTTCACTCCGGCGTCGGCGCCCATTTTGGGACCCCATTCTGTGGCCCACAGTGGGCTAGCACGGCACTGGAGCGGTCCATGTCGCTCCAGCTGCCGATCCCGCGTCGCGGGGTCCGCGCATGCACAGTTGGGCCGGCACCAACTAGCACATGCGCAGTGGTCTTCTTCCCCGCGCCAGCCCCGATGCCAAATGGCGCAGGGCTACAGGAGCGGCGCGGAGGAAAGGAGGCCGGGGAACAGGGAGGCCGGCCCGCCGATCGGTGGGCCCCAATCGTGGGCCAGGCTATTACGGAGGCCCCCCCCCGCCCCCCCCGGGGTCGGACCCCCCCCCCCCCCCCCCAAACCCTTCAACACTAACGTCCCGCCGGCTCAGAGGATTCTAAAACGGCGCAGATGGGACTCTGCTTTTTGATGACGGCCGCTCGCCCATCCGGGCTGGAGAATCGGCGCACCGGCCCGTGCCGGAGAGTCGTCGCATACCCCGACCGGCGCCGCACCGACCACGCCGGCCCAATGGCGCCGATTCTCTGCAGAGGCCCGCCGGCGATTCTCTGACCCGGCAGGGATCGGAGAATCCCACCCATTCTTCCTTCTTGTTCAAAAAGACTGTCAATCAAGAGGGATTCCAGTTGCCGGAAGAAGAACTAAAATGGACTATGTTATTATAAATGTTTACTGTTTTGTTTTGTTTTAAAAAAAAGTACTTTCCTGTCAATTTTTCTTAAAGGAAAGTGAAAAGGTGAAAAATGAAACCATCTTTGAAGTTGATGGGTTTTTTTTTTCTTGGGGGGGGGGGGGGAGGGGGGGGGGGTGGTGACATGGGAATGTCCCTTTAAGAAATGTGTGCCTTATCAAATGGCTTCAATGATGTCATTGTGTGGGTGAAGCTGGGCTGTGGCTCTGGCTTTTATTTTTGCATTGAGCTGGGAGCTGTTTGTGGCTCTGTGTTTTACTTTTGGTTTCAACAGTTGGAAGCTGCATTCAGACAACGAAGATTTATTTTGGTCTCTCTCTCTCTCTCTGCATGTTAAAAGGTGTCCAGATCACTTGATAATTTAAAAGTGAGAATTGTTTTCTGGAAAGGATTCAAACCTACTGTTTTGGTAAAAAGGGTTTGTCTGGAATTGGATGTTGTTATCAAATTGAAACAGTTGAAAGGGATGTTATTAAGGGTTATATATAGAGTACTGTAGCTGTGTGGGCTATTTATGTTTGTAGTTGATAAAAATGTTTACTGTGTGTGTTTATAGAAATGTTAACTGAATTTGTAGAATAAACTTTGTTTTTGATTAAAAGTGCTTAAGGCCTCTGATGCATAACACCTGAAAAGTAGGCCCTTATGCTCCTCATAACCAAAATCTATAAACAGTTGTAGGTCAGGTGAACTCCATGATGTACTTTGGAGTTTTCTAAATCCTGGCCCATAACACTGTGGAGCATAGGTATGTGAAGCTATCAACAATGCCAGCATCACATTGTCAATGCTGATAGATGGCAATATGGTATGATTTTGGACCAATGGTGGCAATCTCATTAAAACATACAAGATTCTGAAGGGGCTTGATAGGGTGGAGATTGTTTTCACTGGTCAGAGAATCTAAGACCTGTGGGCATGGAATTAGGATAAGGATCCAACCATTTAGGACTAAGATGAAAAGAAATTACTTCGCTCAAAAGGTTGCGAATCTTTGGTGTTCTCTCCCCCAGAGGATTGTGCATGTTTCACTATTGAATACGTCAAAGGATGCGATAGATAGATTTTTGGCGTCTCAAAGAACCAAGGGATATGGGAAGAGGGGGGAATGTAGGGTGCAAATCAAGAGCAACCATGATCCATACAGATGGCGGAGCAGGCTCGATTAGTCATATGACATAATCATATAACTATAATTAGTCAGAGAGTATGACCTATTCCTACAACAATGTGTTGTGATCATGACATTTGGCTTTCTAATGTTGATGGTCAAACCAAACCAAACAGGCCAGTCCATCTAACCGCAGTAGTGGGGAAACTATTGGAAGCAATTCTGAGAGTCAGAATTAATCAGCATTTGGAGAGGCAGGGAGTAATCAAGAACTGTCAGCAAGGTTTTGTTAAGGGAAGGTCATGTCTGACCATCTCGATTAAGGTTTTCGAAGAGATGACCAGATGTGTAGATGAGGGAAATACATTTGATGTAGTCCACTTGGACTTCAGTAAGGCTCTTGATAAGGTCCCACATGGGAGATTGATAACGGAGGTCAGAGCCCATGGGATCCAAAGAAATTTGGCAAACTGAATCCAAAATTGGCTGAATGGCAGAAAGCAGAGGGTGATGGTCAAGGGGTGTTTTTTTGGAAGCCTGTGTCCAGTGGGGTCCTGCAGGGATCAATGTTAGGGCCCTTGCTGTTTGTGGTTTATATAAAAGATTTAGGTATGAATGTAGGAGGGTTGATCAGTACGTTTGCAGATGATACGAGAATTGGTGGGGTGGTAAATAGTGAGAAGGATAGCCTTCGATTACAGGAGGATATAGACAAGCTGGTCAAAATGGGCTGATCTGTGGCAAGTGGAATTCAATCCGGATAACTGTGAGGTGATGCACTTGGGTGGGACAAACAAGGCAATGAATACATAAATGGCAGGACCCTGGAAATCACCGAGGAGCAGACGGATCTTGGTATGCATATACTCTGGTCTTTTAAGGTAGCAGAGCAGATAATTTTTTAAAGTATCACAATTGGGCTTACATTAACACACTGCAATGACATTAAGATGGCATATGGTATACTCACCTATTAGCTAAGGTATAGAGTTTAAGAACAGGGAGGTTATGTTGGAACTGTATACAACGTTGGTTAGGCCACAGTTCTGGAATCCACATGACAAGAGGGATGTGATAGCACTGGAAAGGGTGAAGAGGAGATTTACCAGAATGTTGCCTGGGCGGCACTGTGGCACAGTGGTTAGCACTGCTGCCTCACAGCTCCAGGACCAAGGTTCAATTCCGACCTTGGGAAACTGTCTGTGTGGAATTTGCACTTTCTCCCCATGTCTGCGTGGGTTTCTTCCGGGTGCTCCGGTTTCCTCTCACAGTCCAAAGATGTGCAGGTTAGGTGGATTGGCTATGCTAAATTGCCCCATCATGTCGTAAAGGTTAGGTGGGGTTACTGGATTACGGGGAAAGGGTGGCGGCGTGGGCATACAAGGCTGTGGGCCAAGTGCTGGAAAATGGGATTAGAATAGTTAGATGCTTGTTTTTGATCGGCGCAGGCGTGATGGGCCGAAGAGCCTTTTCTGTGCTGTATGATTCTATGACTCTATCTGCTGTTGCAGGTGTTCCTCAGTATGGAATGTTAGCTCAACATCATCAGCATAGGGCAACTCTCTGATGAGGACTTGGTGCACTTTCGTTCTGGATCTCAAATGAGTAAGACTGAACAGTTTCCATCAGTTCTGCTATGTAAGTAGAAACCCTGAGGGCATATGACAACAACAAAGGGAATAACATGCCGAAGAGCATCACCAGAACATAACCCTGCCAATCTCAAAGGGTTCTGATGTTTCCCCCATCATAGTTGGCTTTGCTTATAAAGCTGGCATGGAAAGAAAAGATCAAACTGAGCAGCTTCAGAAGGCAGTCAATTTTCTCCAAAGCTTAAACAAACCACTTTTGCTCATATGGCCAAATGCCTTTGTAAGATCAATGAAGGCAACATATAATTATCTACTTTTTTCATAGCATTTCTCTTGCAGCTCCGGCCTGAGATCATGTCAATTGTGGATCTTCCAGTTCTGAAACCTTACTGGGGTTCAGGATAGATGTGTTCCACCAAGATTTATAGTCTGACAAGGGTATCTCAGGTAAATGCTTGACCCACAATGCTCAGCAGAGAGATGCGTCATTTGTTGTTGTGATCATTTTGGTTGACTTGCGGGTCACAATCGTTGCATCCTGCATATCGTGAGGCACTACCCTCTCCCTATAAGCACAGACAAAGAAGTTTGTGCAGATATTGCAAGGTTACTTGTTTTCCATGGTTGATGAGTTCAGGTGGTATAGCAACATTACCTGGAGCATTGCCTGTGGAACGCACGTCAACAGCTTTAGTGGATTTGAAATCCAGCTCTGAAATGACAAGTAGGCTTTTTATGGTGTCTAGAGCTCCCTCAGTGACAGTGTTCTCCCCAGAGTACAACTTAAGGTGGAGCTCCACCCATCTCTACAACTGTTTACTGCAGTTGGTGATAATTTGAAAGTGAATAGGTGTTAATCACTGCAACTGGAACCTGACTTAGCAGTTGCGGCTTGGCTGCGAATCAGCAGCTCTTAGCACAGGGCTAAATCGCTGGCTTTGAAAGCAGACCAAGGCAAGCCAGCAGCATGGTTCAATTCCGGTAACAGCCTCCCTGGTACTGGAATGTGGCGACGAGGGGCTTTTCACAGTAACTTCATTTGAAGCCTACTTGTGACAATAAGTGATTTTCATTTTTCATTTCAAGTTGGCAGATTTTTCTATCACAAATGTGGGAGCACAGAGTATGACGAGGCTTGAGTTTGATGAGGTATGAATGCTAAATTGACAATTTGTGTAGAGGGGAAGGGAGGGGCTCGTATTTATATATTTCTTTACCATCAGAACTCCTGAGTGCCCAAGGTTTTAATTCGATGAGCAGGGAGGTAATTGTTTGGTTAGTTAAGATTTAATTCCTCTAACTGGGGAGAGGCAAGTATTGCATTAAATGTATAGCTTAAATAGTTATACCACTTGCTTTAACTACAGCCAACAGTTGAAGTGATATCTCTAAACTGAAAACCTAGTTGGTTAAATTCAACACAAAAATAGCATAGCAAGTGATGTATTATTAGAGCTGTAGCATTTAGGAGCTAATGGATGCCAGTCTGATCCAGTCACCACAAGTTCAGCAAGTGTCAGCAGCTTGACGGATTTTGGTTGCAAGTTAGAGACATAGATGTCTACAGCACAGAAAAAGTCCTTCGACCCATCACGTCAGTGTCGGTCAAAAACAACCACCTCGGTATTCTAATCCCATTTTCCATTACTTGGCCCAACAGACATAATGCAAAAGTATAATTTCTCAGGCTAGCACAATGGTGCAGTGGTTAGCACTGCTGCCTCACGGCACAGAGGACCCAGGGTCGATCCTGGCCCTGGGTCACTGTCCATGTGCAGTTTGCACATTCTCCCTGTGGCTGCGTGGGTCTCACCGCCACAACTCTAAAGATGAGCAGGGTAGGTGGATTTGCCACGATAATTGCCCCTTAATTGGGGAAAAAAAAGAGTTGGGTATGTTAAATTTATAAAAAAAACAATTTCTCAGTGTCACCACCACCTTCTAGGTGAAAAGGGTTTTTCTCACACCTTCTCTAAACCTCCTGCCCCTTACTTTAAATCTATGGCCCCCCCAGTCATTGATCCATCCACCAAGGGGAAAATTTTCTTCCTGCCTACTTTATACTCCTCATACTTTTAAACATCTCAATCACGTTCCGTCTCCCCCCGCCCCACCCCTCCAGTCTCCTCTGCTCCAAGGAAAATCACCCCAGTCTATCCAATCTCTCTTCGCAATTAAAACTCTCCAGCCAGGAAGCATCCTCATAAATCTCCTCGGTACTTTTTCCAGTGCTATCAAATCTCTCCTAAAATGTGTATTCCAGAACTGCACGCAATACTCCAGCTGTGTGCTAACCAACGTTTACCCTATCCAAACCCCCATAATCGTGTACACCTCAATCGTATCCCCTCCTCAGTCTTCTCTGCTCTAAAGAAAACAATTCCATCCTATTCAGTAACTCCTTATATCTCAGATGCTCCAACCCAGGCAATATCCTGGTGAATCTCTTCTGTACCTCCTCCAGTTCAATCATCTCGTTCCTATAGTGAGGTGACCAGAACTGTACACTGTACTCCAGCTGCGGCCTGACCAACATTCTGTACAGCTCCATCATGACCTCCTTGCTCTTATATTCTATGCAATGACTGATAAAGGGAAGTGTCCCATATGCCTTCTTAACTACTCTATTCACCTGCTCTGCTGCCTTAAGAGATCTGTGGACAAGTACCCCAAGATCCATCTGTTCCTCTGAGGTTCCAAAAGTGGCCTGCCATTCATTCCTTGCTCCCTTGTCCTGTTTCTGTTAACAAAACAATTTCTTCTTCCAAAGCGCATCACCTTGCACTTGTCAGGGTTAAATACCATCTGCCACTGCACTATCCATGTGACTAGCCCTGCTATATCTTCCCGTAACCTACGACCCTCTTCTTCACTGTTAACCACCCTGCCAATCTTGCTGTTATCTGCAAACTTATTTATCATTCTCCCCATGTTCTCGTCATTATCATTTATATATATATAACAAACAATAAGGGACGCAGCACTGATCCCTGTGGTACGCTGCTGGACACCATCCTCTAGTTTCTCAATCAGCTTTCTACCACCACCCTTTGTGTCCTATTACTAAGCCAGTTTTGGATCCATCTCAACAAATTTCCTTGAATTCCATATGTTTCAACCTTCTCAATCAGTTTTCCATATGGGACCTTGACCAAGTAGACTAAGTCAAAAATTGCCCATATCTACACACCTGGTCATCTCTTCGACAATATCAATCAAGTTGGTCCCCTTAACAAAACCATGCCGACTATTCTTGATTAATCCCTGCCTCTCCAAATGCAGATTAATTCTGTCTTTCAGAATAGTTTACCCATCACTGAGGTTAGATTGATTGTTCTGTAGTTTCCTGGTTTATCCGTTCCACCAAGGCAGGCCAGCAGCGTGGGTTCAATTCCCGTACCAGCCTCCCCGAACAGGCGCCGGAATGTGGTGACTAGGGGCTTTTCACAGTAACTTCATTTGAAGCCTACTTGTGACAATGAGCAATTTTCATTTTTCATTTCACCCTTCTTGAATAATTGTATCAATCTTCTGGCTCCTCTCCTGTGATGTGGAGATGCCGGCGTTGGACTGGGGTGAGCACAGTAAGAAGTCTTACAATACCAGGTTAAAGTCCAACAGGTTTGTTTCAAACACTAGCTTTCGGGGCACTGCTCCTTCCTCAGGTGAACAAAGGGGTATGCTCCAGAAACATACATATAGACAAATTCAAAGATGCAAGACAATGCGAGCATTTGCAGGTAATTAAGTCTTTACAGATCCAGAGATAGGGGTAACCCCAGGTTAAAGAGGTGTGACTTGTCTCAAGCCAGGACAGTTGGTAGGATTTCGCAAGCCCAGGCCAGATGGTGGGGGATGAATGTAATGCGACATGAATCCCAAGTTCCGGTTGAGGCCGCACTCATGTGTGCGGAACTTGGCTATGGGTTTCTGCTTGGCGATTCTGCGTTGTCGCGCGTCCTGAAGGCTGCCTTGGAGAACGCTAACCTGGAGATCAGAGGCTGAATGCCCTTGACTGCTGAAGTGTTCCCCGACTGGAAGGGAACATTCCTGCCTGGTGATTGTCACGCGATGTCCGTTCATTTGTTGTCGCAGCGTCTGCATGGTCTCGCCAATGTACCACACTTCGGGACATCCTTTCCTGCAGCGTATGAGGTAGACAACGTTGGCCGAGTTGCACGAGTATGTACCGCGTACCTGGTGGGTGGTGTTCTCACGTGTAATGGTGGTATCCATGTTGATGATCTGGCACGTCTTGCAGAGATTGCCATGGCAGGGTTGGGTGGTGTCGTGGTCGCTGTTCTGAAGGCTGGTAGTTTGCTGCAAACAATGGTTTGTTTGAGGTTGCGCCAGAGAGGAACTGAAAATTATTGCCAAGCACCCTGTTATTTTCTTCCTTGCCTCACTCAACAGCCTTGGGTGTATGTCATCTGGCCTGGAGACTAGTCTACTTTTAAGCCTGTAGACAACTCAGCACCTACTCTCTGCTATGTTAATTTCTTAAATTTTATCACAGCCCTTCTCCCTGATTTCTATACCCATACCGTCCCTCTCACGAGTGAACACTGACACAAAGTATTTATTTAGAACCTACATTTGTCCTCTGGCTCCACACACAAATTACCACTGTGGCTCTTAATGGGCCCTAATTTTTCCCTAGTTATCCTTTTACCTTTAAGAGCCACATATGGGGGATATGGGGGAAGAGGGTTATGGGGGAAGGGGGGATATGGGGAAACGGGGATACGGGGGATAGTAAGAAGGGGGATATGAGGGAAGGGGGATATGGGGGAAGGGGGGATATGGGGGAATGGGGGAAGGGGATATGGGGGAAGGGAGGATATGGGAGAATAGGGGATATGGGGGAATATGGGGGAAGGGGATATGGGGGAAGGGGGGATATGGGGGAAGAGAATATGGGAGAAGGGGGGATATGGGGGAAGGGGATATGGGAGATGGGGATATGGGGAAGGGGGATGTGGGGAAGGGGGACATGGGGGAATATGGGGGTAGGGGGATATGGGGGATGGGGGGATATGGGGAAGGGGGGATATGGGGGAAGGGAGATATGGGGAAGGGGGACAGGCAGTGAAGGGTCTCACTTGGCGCTGCGCGGCAGGCGCCCATTTTTCCGGGTCTCTTTTGTGCAGTGACGGCGCGCGAGTCCATGACGGGTGACCCCCGTCGCGAATGGCGTCACGCCGCTACTAGTCCATTCGGGGCCAAAGAATTCGTGACGTTTCGGGGGCCCGATGCCGGAGTGATTCACGCTGTTTTTGGCGCCGGTTTCGGGCCATCGCGCCGATTCACGGAGATTCCTGCACCTGATTTCCACCGTCCTGACCGTTCTCCATAACCCTTCAACCCATTGCCAATTAAAAACCCGTTTTGGGCCCTCGACGTCAGCCATAAGCCTGCCTTTTTCTTTTTAGCCAATGCTGTTTATATCCAGAGTTCACTGGATTTGTTGCAATATTCTGCACCATTTTCAACTCTTCACATGCTGAAGTGGTCCATCTCCAAATGCAGCAAGACTAGGACAATATTCAGGTTTGGGCTGCCAAGTGGCAAATAATGTTCACGCCACACATGTGCCTGGTAATGACCATCTCCAACAAGAGAGGATCTAACATCCGTCTCTTGACATTTAATGGGATTCCTGGTAGTAACAATTCACCAGAAACTGAACTGGACTAGCCATTTAAATACAGGGCTAAGAATCCTGCAGTGAGTAACTCACCTCCTGACTCCCCAAAGCCTGTCCACCAACATCTACAAGGAACAAGTCAGAAATGTGATGGAATACTCCTCACTTGCCTGAATGAGCTCAGCTCTAGCAATACTCAAGGAGCTCAACACAATCCAGGACAAAGCAACCCGCTTGATTGGTGTCCCTTCCACCAACAGTCAACATCACTCCACCACCAACGAATAGCAGCTGTAGTTTGTACCATCATCTACAAGATGCACTGCAGGAACTCACCCAGGTTCCTTAGGCAGCACCTTCCAAACCATTACCATCGAGAAGGACAAGAGCAGGAGATCCCTGGGAACATCACACTTGGAGAATCTCTTCCAAGTCACTCACCATCCTGATTTGCAAATATATCACCATTCCTTCACTATCGCTTGGTCAAAATTTTGGAAATCCCTCCCTGCCGGCAGTGTGGGTGTACCTACATATCAGGGATTGCAATGGTTCAAGAATGCAGCTTACCACCACCTTCTGACGGTCAACTAAGTATGGGTAATAAATGCTGCCCTTGCTAGTGATACCCATATCCCGTAAATGAATTTTTTAAAAATCCAATCCAAGCGTTCTTTATGTTATTGATGCTGCTGAAAGTAAAGTTTTTAACTACAGAGATTTCACTTGAAGGAAAACATAAACTGAGATGTTCATTGAACCCATTCGCTGAATTATCAGATTAAGTAATAAACAGTATTCTGTATGTTCACTAAACTGTATCGTTGTAGATACTGGAGATCATCATTAGCACATTTTAGAGAGGTTCAGATCCATAAGTAGATGGGTTTAATTTACTAAACACAGTGCGTGATTTAGCTGATCAAACACGGATTTCCATGAATCTTACGCCAGGGGTTAGTTTGATAGTTCAATAAACCAAATTCACAACAGAAAGCTTGAAGGAGGAACAGAAATTAAATTAATATCTCTATCGGAGCAAAAAATAAGTTTGCATCAGGTTTTGGGCCTGCAGCAGTGAGAAGGATAGAGAAAACCTTCTTTTGTGAAAGACAGCATCAGTTAATTCAATCATACAATTCAATTGGGAAGGCCCAATTGAAAGGCAAAGTTTGTGAACTTTATTATCTTTGGTATTGCAAGCTGTGGTAGAAAATAAATGAATATCACTTTAAAAACACTGTTCTACTGGAGTGTTCAGTTAGCCTTCTCGAACTACGGAAAAATGCAAGTCGGGCTTGTACCAGATCACAATATCCAACATACACAACTCCAGGGCTACACTACTGTGTTACGCTACTCTGTAGCTAAATGTTGGGCAGTAAAATTACAGGAGATGTGGAGTTCTCTTGCAGGAATGAATGCTGACTCAATTGAAGAATACCTAGTGCAGATCCAAACATTTTAACAGGTGAGTAAAAAGTTTTTTAGTAACACATTTATCAATTGCTCAAGTTACATGAATAGTGAAACACCTACACTGATTCTGAGGACTGGTTTGTTCAACTTCGTGATTTCATTGTAGGAGAACATTAGTAACCTCTCTGGTTTGTTTTCACTAAAGTAAATAAATATTTAGCAGAGCATTTATGATGTCAAATATTTCAGATTTCAGTCTCACATGCAAAGTACAACACAGTGATGCAGAAGAACACCGCTCAGTATTGAAGAACATGCTTATTTGAATCACCAAAGGTCAGCGGCATCAGAATTTTAAAAGTGCCTTTGGAAACAAGGGCAAAGAATCTATATTAGTTCGAACTGAACTGGTTTTTCAAAGCACGGTTCGTGACCCACCTGGGGGAGGGGGGTAGCGGGTGGGTGTTGGGATAATTGCAGAGAAACCAGTCGCGCCGTTCCCGCGGTGATCCCAATCACGGGGGAAGTACCCAATGGCCACTACCGGCTTTTAAATTGTGACAGAAATTAGGCTGTGTGCAGTCTTCCAGCCAGAAGCGGCAGCAGTGAGTAAGTTACATGCCCCGTACAACACTTGACATCAAGCCCCCACTTTGTAGTGCTTTTGGCATCAAATCACGGAGCAGAGCTGCTTCCATTTTCTAGTTGCTGAAAAGAGGGCTGTGAAGATGGATCGTTTTCTTAAAAGTAACAAGTTGCTAAATACTCAAATAGGCAATGTACCTACTGGAAATGATCTCACAACAGAATCTGCAGGAGAGAGCTAAACAGGAGAGTCCAGGGCAGGACAGAGAAATGCTAGTGTTAGCTCTGTACAGACCTCTTGGGCCTCTGCTGAAAAGCCTCCAAAGAAGAAACTTCAATCAGAAACAAAGCAGTATAAAGGTGATTTCTTGAGGTATGATTTGGACAATTGTGGCAAGGCAAATAAAGATGCAAAGCCTATGTGTGTTCTTTGCAGGGAAGTACTGGCAAATGAGAGGGGAAGTTTTAGATTTTGAAAGAGAAGTGGTGGGTGAAAAATCCCTTTTCAGGTTGAGACCTCAGTCATTTACTTACAGCTGACACTAAATTAAGACTACTCTACTGTATCAGAACTGCGATACCACATTCAAAACACGGCAAATGCCCATGAGGCTGTCAGCATTATGGAGTAGCATCTCCTAGGACTTTCCAGTGCTGACTAAAGCATTTTGTTGCTATTGCCTTTCACAACGAACTACTTGTGCAAGGTTGGATTTTACATTTTCATAAAGATGAAGACGGCACAAAGGAACTGGCTGAGGTCTTCACCTGATATGCGCATTGCCATTGAACCTGATTCAAGTGAGATCGTGAGGACCAAGCAGGCTCACCTTTCACATTAAAGGTAAGTGAACGTGGCTTGTGCAACGAAGGTCAGCCGGCGAGGGTCGCGAAAGTCGGCCAGTTGGCAAAAGTGGTTCACGGAAAGAAAATGTTGAAAAACGCTGATATAGATATAGGGACAGCACGGTAGCATAGTGGTTAGCACTGTGGTTTCAAAGCGTCAGGGTCCCAGGTTCGATTTCCGGCTTGGATCACATTAGGTGGATTGGCCATGATTGGCTCCTTAATGTCCAACAGTTGGCTGAGGTTCCAGGGATTGGGCAGGGAAGTAGGCTGAGGTAAGGTGTTCTTTCAGAGGGTCGGTTTAGACATGATGGGCCAAATGACCTCCTTCTACATTGTAGGGATTCTATGATCCTATGACTCCAGGAGTGGCCCCACACTGAGAGCTTGCCCTGCCACCTTCCCTCCCAATTCACTCCGTGCTGGGCTCGACTCTACCGGCAAACTAGCATTCGCAGCTTTCTTCCCCGTATTCTTCCTTTGGTTCTTAGACATCCTTGAAGAACTAACTCTCAATTGGGACAAGTTTCCATACACATTCTCCCCAAAAATCGTGTGAAAAGGGTCAAAAACCAAGGATTTTGATGGGAGCTACCCTACTTGCGACATTCTTCTAAATGTCACCACCGGAAGTAGTAATCTCTCTCGACTGTATCAATGTCATCCTTAATTAACAACGCTAATGCTCCGCCTTCTCCTGGCTTCCTGTCCTACCAATGTATGCACTCTTGAATATTTAAGTCACAGTCTTGTCATCCTTCAACCATGTGCCTGTAATAGCCATCACAGCATATATATTTATTTACATTTGTGCTGTCAATTCAATGTTTTGTTATGAATGCCATGTACATTCATATAAAGAGCCTATAGTTCTGTCTTTATTGTTTTTTATGTAACCTTTAGCCTTACCTGCTGTAGTAGTATATGTGATGTACCATCAATGACGACAGACGAGAGTCGGAAGAGTAAACTGTGGCTTTAATCAGTTAAAGGATACCTGCTGGCAGCCGGTCCCAGAATGAGGGCAGGGCTGGAGGTTAGCCACCTTTATACTTGAGCCCGAGGGGCGGAGCCACAGGCAGAGCCAGCAGGGACAAACCCTGACATGTAACAAATAGTAAGAACAGTAAGTACAATAAGTAAGAACAGTAAGTACAATATAATAGTGGTTTACCACATTCACCCCCTGTTAAAAAAGAGTCCGGCGGGGGTGAAGTGGACGGGTTGAATTAGCGATCAAGTCTGTCGGGGGCTTTGACCTTCCGCTGTGATCGCCTCAGTCCCGGCTGTGGTGAGGACACTGGTGTCGGATGAAGTGTTGAGGCCTGCGTGTCCAGGAGCGTGTCGTCTTCCGGATAAGTAGCAACGGAGGGAGACAGTGTAGAGTCGTGAGTAGCAACAGAGGGAGACAGTGTAGGGTCGGGGGCAGTGGATACGGTCGCTGGGGTACCTGCGGGTGCCAAGTCCCGAAGGGAGAGTGTGTCCTCCCGCCCGTCATGGTGAGCCGGTAGGCATATTGGGGGTTGGCATGGAGGAGAAGGACCCGTTCGACCAGGGGATCCGACGTGCGACTCCTCGCATGGTTCCGGAGGAGGACGGGTCCTGGAACCGTCAGCCAGGACGGGAGCGATACCCCTGAGGTGGACTTCCTGGGGAAGACAAACATTCTCTCATGAGGTGTCACATTGGTGGTGGTACACAGGAGTGACCGGATAGAGTGGAGCGCATCGGGAAGGACCTCCTGCCAGCGGGAGACAGGGAGATTTCTAGACCGTAGGGCAAGAGGAACGGCCTTCCAGACCATGGCGTTCTCCCTCTCCACCTGTCCGTTTCCCCGGGGGTTGTAGCTGGTAGTTCTGCTTGAGGCGATGCCCTTGCTAATCAGGAACTGACGCAGCTCATCACTCATGAAGGAGGAACCCCGATCGCTATGAATGTAAGTGGGGAAACCGAACAAGGTGAAGAGACCGTGCAGGACCTTGATGACTGTGGCAGTGGTCATGTCAGGGCACGGGATGGCGAAAGGGAAACGTGAGTACTCATCAACGATGTTGTGAAAGAACACATTACGGTCAGTGGAGGGGAGGGGCCCTTTGAAATCGATGCTGAGGCGCTCAAAGGGGCGGGAGGTCATTACCAGGTGTGCTCTGTCTGGCCGATAGAAGTGCAGTTTGCACTCCGCACAGACCTGGCAGTCCTGGTCATGGTCCTGACCTCCTCGATGGAGTAAGGCAGGTTTCGGGCCTTGATAAAATGAAAAACCGGGTGACCCCCGGGTGACAGAGGTAATTGTGGAGGGCCCGAAGTTGGTCTACTTGTGTGCTGGCACATGTAGGGATAGGGCATCTGGGGGCTCATTGAGCTTCCCAGGTCGATACAAGATATCATAATTTTAGGAGGAGAGTTCGATCCTTCACCTTAGGATCTTGTCATTCTTGATCTTGCCCCGCTGTGTATTACTGAACATGAAGCAACCAACCGTTGGTCAGTGAAGAGAGTGAATCGCCTGCCGGCCAGGTAATGCATCCAATGTCGCACAGCTTCCACAATGGCCTGGGCTTCCTTTTCGACGGAGGAGTGTCGGATTTCGGAGCCCTGGAGGGTATGGGAGAAGAAAGCCACGGGCCTGCCCGCCTGGTTGAGGGTAGCGACCAGGGCAAAGTCAGACGCATTGCTCTCCACCTGGAACGGGATGGGCTCGTCTACTGCGTGCATTGTGGCTTTGGCAATATCTATTTGGATGCGGTTGAAAGCCAGGTGGGCCCCAGCCGACAGGGACAAAATGGTGGATTTAATGAGTGGGTGGGCCTTGTCCGCATAATTGGGGACCCACTGGACACAATAGGAAAAGAACCCCAGGCATCTCTTCAGGGCCTTGGGGCAGTGGGGGAGTGTAAGTTCCAGGAGGGAGCGCATGCGGTCAGGATCGGGCCCTATGACTCAATTTTCCACAACGTAGCCAAGGATGGCTAGGCGGGTTGTGCGGAAAACGCATTTCTCCTTATTGTATGTGAGGTTAAGGAGCTTGGCGGAGTGGAGGAAATGTTGGAGGTTAGCTTCATGGTCCTGCTGGTCATGGCCGCAGATGGTGACATTATCCACATACGGGAACGTGCCCCGCAGCCCGTACTGGTCAACCATTCGGTTCATCTCCCGTTGGAAGACCGAGACCCCATTGGTGACGCCGAAGGGGACCCTGAGGAAGTGGTAGAGGCCATCTGCCTCGAAGGCAGTGTATTGGCGGTCCTCCGGGAGGACAGGGAGCTGGTGGTACGCGGACTTCAAGTCAATAGTGGAGAAGACTCGGTACTGCGCAATCTGATTGACTATGTCAGATATGCGGGGGAGAGGATACGCATCGAGCTGCGTGTACCGGTTGATGGTCTGACTGTAGTCGATGACCATCTGGTGCTTCTCCGCAGTTTTGACGACCACCACTTGGGCTCTCCAGGGGCTAGTACTGGCCTCTATGATCCCTTCCCGCAGGAGTCGCTGGACCTCCGACCTGATAAAGACCTTGTCCCGAGCACTGTATCGTCTGCTCCTCGTTGCGACGGGCTTACAGTGCGGGGTGAGGTTAGCAAAGAGCGGGAGTGGGGCGACCTTAAGGGTCGAGAGACTACAGACGGTGAGTGGGGCAGGGGTCCATCAAACTCCAAGGTAAGACTTTTGAGGTGGCATTGGAAATCTAGACCTAGTAGTAGGGCAACGCTGAGTTGGGGGAGGACGTAGAGCTTGAAATTTTTGTACTCGACGCCCCGTACTGTAAGGGTTGCGACACAGTACCCACGGACATCCACGGAATGTGATTCAGAAGCCAGGGAGATTTTCTGGGTCGTGGGTAAAATTGGGAGGGAGCAGCGCCGTACTGTATCTGGGTGAATGAAACTCTCCGTGCTCCCGGAGTCGAAGAGGCAGGTTGTCTCGTGGCCTTTGATCCGGACGGCCATCATGGATTTAGTGAGGTGAAGAGGTCGAGATTGGTCGAGGGTGATTGAGGCGAGCTTCGGAAGATGGGTGGGCTGATCGAGGGGACGGAGGCCAGCGTACGATCTGGTGAGTAGGGGTTCCAGGAGGCGGCGGGGTGATTCCAAGATGGCGGCCCCCACACGTCGCATGTGGCGGGTGGCGTCGTCGATGGCGGCCCCCACGGGTCGCACGTGGCGGGTGGCGTTGAAGATGCGGGCGGTCCCCGTGGGCCACACGCAGCGCTGATGGGTTAGAAACAGGTCGGGCCTGGCAGACTTTAGAGAAGTGGCCCTTCTTTCCGCACCCATTGCAGATCGCGCTCCTCGCTGGGCAGCGTTTTCTGGGGTGCTTACCCTGGCCACAGAAGTAACATTTCGGGCCTCCGGAGTTGGCGGGTAGCTGCGCGGCACAGGCTTGCGGTGCCCCTGGATCGGGTGATGGCGGGCCCACGACGTCCACGAGGGTGCCGCGTGGTCGGAGGTGAAGGCATCCATGTTATGGAAGGCCACTTCCAACGAGTCCGAGAGCTGTACTGTGTCTTGGGGGTCGAGTGTACCCCCTTCTCGTAGGCGCTGGCGGATGTAATTAGATTTTATGCCTGCGACATAGGCGTCCCGGATCAGCAACTCAGTGTGACTGACAGCCGATACCGCCTTACAGCTGCAGTTCCGGACGAGTACCCACAAGGCGCGCAGAAATTCAGTTTGTGATTCTCCGGGGTGCTGTCGCCTCGTGGCAAGGAGATGCCTAGCATACACCTCGTTGACTTCCTTAACATACTGCCCCTTCAACAGCGTTAGCGCATCCTTGCACAAGGTAGCGTCCCTGATAATAAGGAAAACTTCGGGGCTCACCCGGGAGTTGAGGACTCGCAGCTTGTGGGTCTCAGCGACGGCGGCGGTGGAGGAATCAATGTAAGATTAGAAGCAGCTTAGCCAGTGTTCAAACGTGGCAGTGGCATCGGCTGCTTGGGGGTCCAGCTCCAGGCGATCAGGCTTGAGCGATGGATCAATCTTAAAATTTTAGCTGATTAAGTTGATGTACCATCAATGATGACAGAAGAAAGTTGGAAGAGTAAACTGTGGCTTTAGTCAGCTAAAAGATACCTGCTGGTAGCCAGTTCCAGAATGAGGGCAGGGCTGGAGGTTAGCCACCTTTATACTTGAGCCCGAGGGGCGGAGCCACAGGCAGAGCCAGCAGGGACAAACCCAGACATGTAACAAACAGTAAGAACAGTAAGTACAATATAATACAGTGGTTTACCACAATATGGACCCCAGAATAATGGTTATACTGTTGGAGAGAGCACTAAACAAGAAACTATTGGAGTGTGCATTGAAGGCAATGTAATAACTGCAGGCAACTTTAATTTACATATATACTGATCCAATCAAATTGGCAATGGTCCATAAGTTCATAAGTTATTGGAGCAGAATTAGATTATTCAGTCCATCAAATCTGCTCTGCCATTCTATCTTGGCTGATATGTTCCTCATCTGCTACATACAATGTTACAGGCCAAGAGCTGGATTGCAAAATCAGCCGGAGCATCTCCTCCCTAGAACACATGACCTAGGAGCAGAAGTAGGCAATTTAGCCTCCCGAGCCTAACACCTTCAATGCGATCATGGCTATCCCATCCTGGCCTCAACTCCACCGTCCTGCCCGTTTTCCATAATCCTTCAACCCATTACCAATTAACAATTTGTCTAACTCCTCCTTAAATTTACTCACTGTCCCTGCATCCACCGCACTCTGGGTAGCGAATTCTACAGATTCACAACCGTTTGGGAGAAGTAGTTTTTCCTCAAATCAGTTTTAAATTTGCTACCTCTTGTTCTTAGATTATGGCCTCTCGTTTTAGAATGCCCCACAAGAGGAAGCATCAGCTCCATGTTTACTTTATCCATACCTTTTAGCATCTTGTATTCCGCAATTAGATCTCCCCTCATTCTTCTAAACTCTAGAGTATAGGCCTAAACTGTTCAAACTCTCCTCAAACAACAAACCCCTCATCTCTAGAATTAATCTAGTGAACCGCCTCTGAACTGCCTCCAATGCTACTACATCTTTCAACAATTAACGAGACCAAAACTGTGCACAATACTCCACGTGCGGTCTTACCAACGCCTTGTATTGTTGCATCAACACTTCCTTACCTTTATACTCTATTCCTTTTGCTATAAATGCCAACATTCCATTTGCTTTCCTTATTATCTGCTGCACCTGCATGCTCGTTTTCTGTGAATCATGCATGAGGACACTCAGATCCCTCTGCATCGGAGCACCTCGAAGTCTCTCCCCATTTAGATAATGAGTTGCCTTTCCATTTTTTCGACCAAAATGCATGACCCGCAGAGAAACAAATAAGATTCTGAGGGGGCCGGACAATATGGATGTTGAGAGGATGTTTCCCCTTGTGAGGGAATTGAAAACTCAGAGGTACAGTTTAAAAATAAAGAGTTCCCTAATTCAAACTGGAAACGAGGAGGAATTTCTTCTCTCAGAAAGTAATTTGACTTTGGAATTCTCTTCCAGAAAGACCATGCCTGGAAGCTGCAGTATTGAATATTATTCAAAGCGGAGCATGCATATTTTTGATTTGCAAAGGAATCATGGTTTTCGCAGGGCAGACAGGAAAGTGGACTTAAGAACCCAATCAGATCAGTCATGGTCTTATTCAATGAAGGCTTGATGGACTGAATGGCCTACTCTTGCTCCTGTTTCTTTTGATCTTATTTGTCTCGTATCATAAATGACAGCTGGTCAGCATAACAACAGCTATTTAGGGTATGCACAGTAGCTCAGTGGTTAGCACGGTTGCTTCACAGCGCCAGGAACCCGGGTTCAATTCCCGGCTTGGGTCATTGTCTGTGCGGAGTCTGCACAATCTCCGTGTCTGGCAGTCTCCCTGTGTCTGCGATTGTTGCCTTCGGGTGCTCCAGTTTCGTCCCACAAGTCCCGAAAGACACGTTTGTTAAGCGAATTGGATAATCTGAATTCTCCCTCAGTGTACCAGAACAGGCACCGTAGTGTGGCGCCTGGGGGGTTTTCACAGTAACTTCACTGCAGTGTAATATAAGCCTACTTGTGACACCAGTAAATATTATGATGAATAGAACATTTGTAGTCATGTCATTTTGGTTTTCGCATAAGGTTAGGATTTGAATGACTTAATCAGTATATGTGCTGCACAGCAGGAAAATCTAATCTGGTGGTTTTGTCACAAGTCCCTAACGTCCATTCTTGGAACTTAATCCAGAGTGTCTACCCTAGCTGCAGTTCATTTTTACAACAGTGAGCAATAATTTTAACTGCACACAGTTTAAAACTGTTTGCAAAAAAACTTCCTAATCCTGAAGTATCAAGCATTTAGAGGTATGATCAGCACTTGGTTACAAATATCATTTTTATGAAATGTTAAAAGTTACTTGTGATTTGTATCTGAATTTATTGGAAGCAAAGAGAATGGGGGGAAAACACCATTTATGTCGTCAGTCCCAAAACAACTCAGAATCAATCATTACTTTTGAGGTGTAATTACTGTTGTCATGTAAGCAAACAAAATTGTATATGAACAGCGAGATTAAGATAAATAGCCACTGATCATTTTTTGATTATGTTTATTGAGGGGTTGGCTTGGACACGAGTAAAACTCCACTATTGTTTCTTTTATCTCCATCTGACCAGATAGGTTTAGCAACTCTTTCAAGAGGCAATACTCTTCACATGCACACACAGAGTTGACACCTAACTAAATTCTACCATATGTATCATTACTGGATACCAGAAAGGTTGGAAAATGAAAGGTTCAATGGGAGGGAAGAACTGAAGGAGATCAACATTAGTAGAGAAATGGTGCTGTGAAAATTGATCGGATTGAAGGCGGATAAATCCCCAGGGCCCAAGAATCTGCATCCCAGAGTGCTTCAGGAGGTGGCTCTGGAAATAGTGGACGCATTGGTGATCATCTTCCAGGATTCTTTGGATTCTGAACAGTCCCTGCAGATTGGAAGGTAGCTCACGGCACTCCAATATTGAAAAAGGGAGGTAGAAAGAAAGCAGGGAATTATAGACCAGTAAGTCTAACATCAGTAGTGGGGAAGATTCTTGAATCCATTATCAAGGACTTTATAGCGGGACATTTGGAAAGGAGTGGCAGGATCAGTCAGAGTCAGCATGGATTTATGAAGGGAAAATCATGTTTGACAAATCTGTTGAAATTCTTTGACGATGTAACCAGTAGAGTTGACAAGGGGGGGGGGGCAGTTAATGTGGTATATTTGGACTTTCCGAAGGCATTTGACAAAGTCCTGCAGAAGAGATTATTGTGCAAAGTTAAAACGCATGGGATTGGGGGAAATGTATTGAGGTGGATAGAAAACTGGTTGGCAGAGAGGAAACAAAGAGTAGGAATTAATGGGTCTTTTCAAATTGGCACGCAGTAACTAGTGGGGTGCCACAGGGATCGGTGCTGGGACCCCCAGCTATTCACAATATATATTAATGATTTGGATGAGGGAGCAAAGTGTAACATCACAAAGTTTGCAGATGATACCAAATTAGGTGGGAGGGTAAATTGTGACGAGGATGCAAGGATCCTACAGAATGATCTGGACAGGTTGGGCGAGTGGGCAAATGGCAGTTGCAGTATAATTTGGATAAGTGTGAGGTTATTCACTTTTGAAGCAAAAACAGGAAGGTAGATTACTACCTGAATGGTTGTAAATTGGGAGAGGGGAATGTGCATCGGGACCTGGGTGTCCTTGCGCACCAGTCGCTGAAGGTAAGCATGCAGGTGCAGAAGGCGGTAAAG
Organism: Scyliorhinus torazame; assembly: GCF_047496885.1. Classification (NCBI taxonomy): domain Eukaryota; kingdom Metazoa; phylum Chordata; class Chondrichthyes; order Carcharhiniformes; family Scyliorhinidae; genus Scyliorhinus; species Scyliorhinus torazame. Next base: position 300,102,685 of record NC_092711.1, on the reverse strand, counting down.
ACAGTTAATGGTATGTTGGTCTTCATTGCGAGAGGTTTCGAGTATAGAAGCTGGGATGTGTTGCTGCAGTTGTACAGGGCCTTGGTGAGGCCACACCTGGAGTATTGTGTGCAGTTTTGGTCTCCTTTTCTGAGGAAGGATGTTCTTGCTGTCGAGGGAGTGCAGCGAAGGTTTACCAGACTGATTCCAGGGATGGCGGGGCTGTCATATATGAGGAGAGGTTGACTACGTTGGGATTGTTCTCGCTGGAGTTCAGAAGAATCATGGGATCTCATAGTGACATATAAAATTCTAACAGGACTAGACAGGGTAGATGCAGGGAAGATGTTACCAATGATGGGTGTGTCCAGAACCAGGGGCTACAGTCTGAGGATTCAGGTAAACCATTTCGGACAGAGATGAGGAGACATTTCTTCATCCAAAGAGTGGTGAGCCTGTGGAATTCATTATCACAGGAAGTAGTTGATGCTAAATCATTGAATCTATTCAAGAGGCGGCAAGATGTAGCACTTGGGGAGAATGGGATCAAAGGCTATGGGGAGAAAGCAGAATTAGGCTCTTGAGTTGGATGATCAGCCATGATCGTGATGAATGGCGGAGCAGGCTTGAAGGGCCAAACGGCCTCCTGCTGCTCCTATCTCCTATGTATCTATGTAAAACTCGCTCAATACCACTCCCTTGGCTCCCTATCTTGGCAAGCATCACTCTTCCACACATTCACTAACTTGCAATAACCCACAAAATGATAGAAAATGTTCATAATGTCCCCAACCGACCTGCCACTCCATGCTGATCTATTCATCCCACTCAAGGTACGACTCCCATTGCCGATCTAGTAAAACCCTCTCCCACAGGACTTCAATGCAAAGTCCATCTGGAGAAATGAGTGTGAATCATTGGACATGACAAACAAATATCTGGCCTCAAACCCATCCTAACAAACTGCCTGGTTTCAACTTTCCAAGGAAAGAGTGGTCCACCCTTAACAGGCCCCTGCTTGGCCAACCTCCACGGAGGAGGCATTAGTGTCAGACCCCTATGTGCCTTTGGGAGACAGCAAACTATGCACCACATCACAGAAGAATGTTCAATCCAGACTCAGCGGAGGTCTATCTGTACTCAACACAGCAGGTCTGGATGAAACTGCTTGGTTTAAGGACTTTCCATTCACTAAATAAATAACATATGCTGAATTCCTCGGGTAGGATGTGGAGGGTAAGATCCTGTTGTTGAGAGCTGGCTACCATTTCTCCTGAAGCTGGATGTGAAGGCTGGGTGTTTTAAGCTGGAAAGGGCACAACCTATACTGTCTTTGAGGCTTAGAGACAATCAACATTCCATGCCCATTATCCCCGGCTTTCACAACTTTAAAGGTTGCCAGAATGTTCTGGAGCTGGCATGGCAAGGCAGGACCTGACTCCATGAGGGGCAAGGATCTAATTTTTCCACGACTTCTCGGGGCGACACAGCTGAAGTATAGAGGCTTTGATGAAATCAGAAAACCCCTCAAGGAAAGTAGAGTGAATTATGCCCTGCTTTAACCCATGGCCTTGAGGGTAATATCTGATAACTCTGTTAAGTCTTTAGATAATCTGGCTAGTGCCTTGAGCTTCATAAAGTCCATAGAAGGCCAGGATTTAGACTGACAGTCTGTTGATCGATGACATTTGCTATAATGTTGTTTGTCTGATCTTATGTTATCACATATCATGTTTATTGGGAGGTGTTAACAAATGAGCAGTATGCTGAATGTTTTAACTTTGAAAATCTCGGGGACCTTCATTTATGGTAGCTATGCCGCATGTTAGTTATCTGTCATTTTCTCTTCTTAGCCACACCTTCATGATAGTAATTCTGGCTGTTTGGTATCCTTCCTTAAATCAGACAGAATTGAGTGGCGCAATTGCCGGGAGATGGGTGGGAGATTTAGGTCTTCATGGGTGGGCCCAAAATGCAGGAGAGATGTTTGACTCCCATTCTCTTTTTGACTTATCTTGTCTTCCTTTTCGAGTAGCATACAGGAATTACCATTTAATCCTATTTTTGCTCGGGTGCAAAGGGCTTTTTACATGTACATACAGTCAAGCCCTGAGCAATTGGTGTTGTACATGATAGTAATGATGGTTTTAGGAGCCAGAAGGTGAAATTGACCAGAGGAATGAGGTTTCCAGTCTGGGATAACGCACTGTGGTTTGACTGGGGAAAGTCCCTGAGGAGTTAATGTGCTTTCAGCCTGGAGAGTTAATTTGTTTTGCAGCTTGGGGAGGTGATGTCATTGCTGGGTGGAGCTAAGGGATGTAAAGACATTTTGGAAAAGTTTTGGAGAGGAGTTGAAGTTTGATCTGTCAGACACTGAGTCCACAATTCTCTCACAGTAGAATAGTTAGAAACTGAATAAGAGAAGTCTTGTCTGAGGACGAGGAAGAAGCTGAAACCTGCCAGGTGAACCAGGTTTTTGAAGATTTTCAGCCAGAGTCTGAATGGTTCTAACAGGAGCCAACATGTTCTGTAAAGTAAGTATTACTATGCCATGCTGATTTCAAAATAGATTGAGAGTTGAATGTTTATTTTCTTGTTGTTTAGTGGGGAATTGAATAGTAGTGTTCATGGAGTAATTGTAAGCTGTTCTTTTTAGATGTGAAGTTAAAGAGCTTACTATTGTATTTCTAATATAGTTTTGTTTTAAAAATATCAAATCCCTATTTCTTCATGCAATCACTCCTGGAACAAATCATTATCTCCGTAGTCTTATAAAACACTAAAATATTGAGGTTTTGGTCCAATATCCTAGCCACTGTTGGGGTCTGGCCTGGGATCGTCATACAAGGGCAATCTCGCCGTACCTGTTAATTTCAGTTCTTTTGTTCATATTTGAACCCTTGCTGCAATGGGCTTTGGAGTAGAGTAATCCTGCAGAACTCAAACTAAGCATGAATAAGCAGGTTTGTGCTGAGTAAGTACCTCCTGATAGCACTACCGACGATATGTTCCATCACTTTGCTGATGGGTATTTTTCCACACTGTTGGCTAGGTGTATTTGAACAGCTTAGCTATGGGGCATGACTAGTTCTGTCTTCAGCAGTAATGTTGGGATCTTGCCATGGCCCATAGCCTTAGCTGTATCCAATGATTTCAGCCTTTTCTTGATATCGTGGGCAGTGAATCAAATTATCTGAAGACTAGGCCCTATGAAGCTGGGAACCTCAGCAGGAGACCAAGATGGATCTCTGCATTTCTAGTCGAAGATGTTTGACAGCCACCACTTAAAAGCAACTTTTAACAGCTTGTCTACATTATTGAATATATAAACATATGTTTTAGATTGTTACCAATTTACATTGTTTGATTATTAAAATACAGGTTAGATCTTCTGGGTAAAGGAGCAAAATCAAGAATTACTGTAACTTGTGATATCAGAAATATTTTTAAACAATTGAAATTAACCCTTAATTGGAGCACCATAACCCAAATTATAACATAGATACATAGAAGATAGGAGCATGAGGAGGCCTTTTGGCCCTTCGAGCCTGCTCCGCCATTCATCACGATCATGGCTGATCATCCAATTCAATAGCCTAATCCTGCGTTCTCCCCAGAGCCTTTGATCCCATTTTCTCCCCAAGTGCGATATCTAGCTGTCTAGACAAAAGAACTGAACTAAAGAGGTGACGTGAGCGAAACTGCCCTTGATATCAAGGCAGAATTTGACAGAATGTGACATCGAGGTGCCCGTAAAACTCAAATCAGTGAATTGCGGGAAAACTCTGCACAGCCTGGAAATCTAGCAATCATCTCAGTCCTTTGACATCATTGCAGGAGTTCACAGGGAAGTATCCTTGGCCCAATCATCTTTAACTGCTTCATATGGTCAGGAAGAGGGAATGTTTGTTATTGGTTGCATAATTTCCAACACCATTTGTGACTCCTCAGGTACTGAAGCAGACCGTGTCCATATGCAACAAGACCGGGACAACATTCAGGCTTGGGCTGATGAGTGTCAATTAATATACGCAAACTACCATAGTTAGTTCCTCTCACACCACTTGTAAAGAATTTATTTTATTCTTCCGATAGCAGGATTCCCTGGTAATCCCTTGTATTCCACGGCATGCATATATTTGTATGCCATAGAACACTGAATTGCTCGTTACCAAGCTGTTTTAGCAATTGATTGTCATAAAGGGATTTTCTGTGATTCCTGATTCCAAGATCCCTGCCCCTGGCAATGTTTACCAGTGTGAGATAAAGGTACAGGTAGCACGCAAGTGCCCTGCATTCATGACCTGGCTGGTTCCATTACAGGTGTAGGCATCTCATATCCACCCTCCCCCCCCCCACCCTGTAATTTGCACAGAGTCCGAACAACGTTTTGATGACTCATGTTTCACAGCCCCTCTATTATCATATAGTGTCATAATTTGGCTGGAAGGTGGTATCTGTGATTACCAATCCACTTGAAACGGGTCCATTAACCAAAATTGTTGCGATCAGGCAAAATACATACATCATGACCGCTCATGAATAAAAAGTATCTCTCTCTGCGATGCAGTATTTGTGTGATTGTGCTTCATGATGTGTGTCATCAGGTGACTCAACAGGCCCCTTTTCTCACTTGTCACAGCAAAATTGATGCAGTTAGTTGCCGACTGTGTTGCAGCTTGTTGGATGAGGTGCCACCACATGGAACAGTTTGAAGCAAGTTCCTCTAACTCATTAATGTTAATTTGTCCCCTCACAATTGTTTCCCCTGTTGTCGAAATAAGCTAGGTGCTATCATCCCCTTAAGGGTGAAAAGATGGTCTGCTTCAGAAGCTGATTATTTAGCATGCAGATGCAGTGTCCAGAGCCTATCTTGCATGATAATGGTTGTGATACTGGAGGAATTGGCTTCAATGAGGACGCTAGAGTTTGAAAGCAGAAGGAGAGGAAAACCCTCGCTTGAGAACTCACCTACCTCAGGGCAATGTTTGTCCTCTCCACCCAAAAACATGTGACTCCAGACTTGACCTGCTGAGTCACCCGAGGACTCATAAATCACGAAGCCTGACAAACGTCATATTCGTTTCAAGGGACTAATAGCAATGACATTAGTGGTGCAAGGTCTGATCATGTTCAAAGAATGAACTTCTAAATATTTATTTAGAATATTTATCAAAATATTTGTTTATCTAAATAGCAGTTGTTAACACCATCCATTTTGTGCCTGTAGCCCTCAAAAATAAATATGAACATATATATTAGGGGCAGGTGTAGGCCACTTGGCCTTTTGACCTGCTCTGCCATTCAACAAGACCATGGCTGATCGAATTATAATTTCAACCCCACATTCCTGCCTCCCCAGATACCCTTTCACCCACTTGTTATAAAGAATCTACATAGCTCTGTTTTAAAAATATTCAAAGGCTGCTTCCACCACCTTTTGAGGAAGAGAATTCCAAAGACTGGTGATCGTCTAAGAGAAAATAATTCTCCTGATCTCTGTTTTCAATGATGATCCCCTAGCTTTAAAAAGTGATCCCGAATTCTAGATTTTCCCACAAAAGGAAACATCCTTTCCACATCCACCCTCTCAAGAGCCCTCCGGATCTGATGTTTTCCATACTCCAATGAATAAAAGCCAAATCTGTCCAACATTTCTCATAAGACAGCCCACCTTTTCCTGACATTAGTCAAGTAAACCTTCTCTGAACTGCTTCTAACACATTTACATTGTCCCTTAAATAAGGAGACCAATACTGTACACCATAGTCCAGATGTGATATCACCAGTGCTCCAGATGCGGTATCACCAATGCCCTGTACAACTAAGCATTACTTCCCTATTTTTGAGATCAATTCCCTAACAATTTTATTAGCCTTCTTAATTACATACTGTACCTGCATACTGGCCTTTTGGGATTCATGCACTAGGACAGGACTTTTCAAAGTGCAGGTCACGACCTGCCAAGGGGTCGTGGGCAAGTGTGGGGAGGGTCACAGAGCGATCGGTCGCAGTGTTCCTGCGGTGGTTCCGATCACGGGGAAACATAGGAACACGAGAATTAGGAGCAGAAGTTGGCAATTCAGCCCTTTGAGCCTGCTCTGCCATTCAATCAGATCATAACTGATCTCTTCCTGGTCTCAAATCGACTTTCCTACCTGTTTCCCATATCCCTTTAACCCATTTTTTAATCAGAAATATATCTATCTCCTTCTTGAAACCATTTAATGACTCAGATTCCACCTCACTATGGGGCAGCGAATTCCACAATTTCACCACCCTCTGCGAGAAGTAGCACCAAACGTCCGCCACCGGCATTTAAATGAGAACGGCTGTGTGCAGTCTTCCGGCCATAAGAGGCAACAGTGAGTCAGTCATGTGTCCACACATACATTCAATGCCAAGCGCCCTGTAGGTACGTGCTTTTGCCACCAAATCACGGAGGAGAGTTTGCTCCATTTTCTAGCTGCTAGCAAGCAAGGCAAGAGGACTGTGAAGATGGATCATTTTGTTACAAGTAAGAGACGGCCAGAGATGCAAATGGGCAGTGTACCTACTGGCTAGGATCTCACATCTGTATCTGCTGGAGAAAGCTGCTCAGGAAAATCCATGGCAGGACAGAGCAATGCTAGTGTTGGCTCTCTACAGAGCTCCAGGGCATCTGTGAACAGCCTACAAAGAAGAAACTTCAATCACGAACAAAGCAGTATAAAGATGATTTCTTGAAGCATGATTTTGTTAACTCTGCCAATGCAAATCAGGATGCAACGCCCATGTGTGTTATATGCAGGGAAATACTGGCAAATGTGAGGCCAAGTTGAAGATTTTGAAAGAGAAGTGGTGGATGAAAAGTTCCTTTTGAGGTTCAGACTCCAGAGTCAGTTATTAACTTATAGCTGACTATAAATGAAAAGACTGAGCTGCTATACCTGCCCTGTGACAGCACATTAAAAATACGTCAAATGTCCATGAGGCTGTCGGCATTCTGGAGTACCATCTCCCAGGAGCATCCAGTGCTGAATCAAGCAAGCATTTTGTTGCTATTGCCCTTCACAACAACCTACATGTACAAGGTTGGATTTTGCGCTCTCACAAAGATGAAGACGGTGCAAAGTTGCTGAACTCTTCAACTGATATGTGCACTGCCCTCTCCTCCTCTGAACCTGATTACAGTGAGATTGTAAGGATCAAGCAGCCTCTCCTTTCACATTAACGGTAAGCGAAAGCGGCGTGTGTACCAAAGTTCGGCTGGTGTATGTTGCGAAGGTCGGCTGACTGGCAAAAATGGGTCCTGGGAAAAAAAGGTTTGATGAACACTGCACTAGTTTGCCCAAATCCCTGAATCTCAGAGCTCTGCAATTTAGATAATAGGTTTATTATTTCTTCTTCCCATCAAAATGAACCATTTCACATCTGCCCACATTACACTCCATTTTCCACTCATTTGACCGATCTATGTCCCTTTGTAACCTCCTTATGTCCTCTTCACAATTTACTTTCCTACTTAACTAACTCACTAAATCTTGTGAAGTGGCCCTCCAGCCTTCATAATTACCAATCTTTGTACTAAACCTGTAAGATGATCACAATGAGAAATATTAGGGGCTGGATTCTCCGCCGGCGTGATTCTCCGTTTTGCCGGCGCCCGGGTGTTTCCCGATGGCGTGGGGTTGCCCCACAATGGGAAACCCCATTGACCGGCCGGCGTAAAGGAGAATCCCACCGGCGGGTCGGGGCATAAATGTGGCGCGGCGGGGCGGAGAATCCAATCCCAGGTTAGGTATTATAAGTGGACCAACATAGCAAAATATCTGTACTCAAAAAAGTAATGTAACACAATTGATTCAATAGATGCTTTTCACTTGATTTGAATACTGTTCTGAAAATGTTTATGACACCGGTTAGAATAAATCAGAATCTGGCGAGTTTACAATTTTAAGAAATAAGCAGCTTTGGTACTGATTGGAAAGTATCTTGAAATAGTTTCCAGCAATACTGGTGGTTCGGTAGTTAATTCTTAATTGGAGTGGCACATGGCACAGTGGTTAGCACTGGGACTATGGTGCTGAGGACTCGGATTCAAATGCTGGCCCTGGGTCACTGTCCGCGTGGAGTTTGCACATTCTCCCCGTGTCTGCGTAGGTTTCACCCCCACAACGCAAAGATGTGCAGGTTAGGTGGATTGGCCACGCTAAATTGCCCCTTAATTGGAAAAAAAATAATTGGATACTCTGAATTTTTTTTAAAAAGTTAATCCTTAATTGGCACTATTTGCACTTCTGGAATGTCTCAACTTTGCATCCTGCTTTTGCAGCATTATCCTTTCACTTGCTCGTACTTGACCAACCACCAAATCCTTCCAAAACCCGTACCTCATTAACATTCCACACATTTGACTACACATCTATCACTTTACTATCCTCATCCTATGTTGCTGCTTCTCCAGCTCTCAGCATATGCACTAGATATACAAACCTTACACCATCTCCACTTGATTTTTCAACAACCACTCGCTAATTCTTTAAGATAAAATATCACTGCAAAGGAAAGGTTCAAGACTAAGGACAGAGTTTTCCAACATCAGTTATCATTCTAACAGAGCAAAACACTTGGAATTGAATGATCTAGGTAATGTAATCAACATCAGTGAATGTGAGACTGGCAATTTACCAGTATATTTTGTTAAGGAATGGATTAAGAGACATTCCAATTAGATGTCTCATTGATGTTAAGTATCCAATAATTGACACTGATATGTAAAGAGGTTGCAGGTGGCTTGGTTTGGTGTGGTGATAGAATTTTGTACAGAGTCTGTTCAAGGAAAACAAAGGTGTCTTGGGAAAGGAGCAGAACTCTTGACTCTTTAGCAGCCAGAAGCTAACAGTGGTAGCACAGGATGGTTTTATAATTTTACTTTTGGGGGACAATGGTAAATGTTGCCCTCTTGTGTGGGAAACAAAGAAAATACGGAGAGTGGTCAAAAGCACTTTGGCCGCTGAGACATTAGGTCTTGTAGACGCAGTGGATATGGCCTTTTATGTATCCCAGGTATTGACAGACATTTTGGGATTAGGGAATTTGGGTAACATACCCATTGAGTCTCACATTGACAATAAATCCTTGTGGGAAAATGTGCACTATATAAAAAGTGTGAATGAGAAAAGGTTAAGGATAGATATCGCAAGTTTGAAGCAGAAGTTGGACAGCGGGGAGATAGCAAAAATTAAATGAGTTGACAATACCTATCAATTGTCCGATTGTTTTACGACAAGAGGGGCTAGTTCACAGAAACTTTTGGATATTATTAATGAAGGGTGCCTGTTTCTGTGACTGTTTTTTTTTCCTTCCCAAAAAAATTGTTAAAAAATGAGGTGGGGAAATTGCGTGTGTCTTTGAGTTTCTTGTAATTTTGTTTTTTGGGGGAAACCAATATTTAGCAAATTATTCTTTTTGTTTCCAAGGGGCGACGGTTCAGGAATGAGTTAAGAGACATTCCAATTAGATGTCTCATTGATGTTAAGTATCCAGTAATTGACACTGATATATAAAGAGGTTGCAGGTGGCACTTGTTTGGTGTGGTGATAAGAGTTTTGTATATAGTGAGTTCAAGAAAAATAAAGGTTGTTGCCAACCGGCACCGGAGTAATGTCACCAATTAATAATGATGCTCTTTAGAGTCACCAGGTATCAAATGATACCACCACAAGGTTTAGCCGGACATCGATCAAAGCGCTGGGGCCAAAAGAGACTGAACACATGGCAGTGACTCTTTTGATCCTTCGGGGGTTTCGCGCTCTTTTGGGCAGTCCTTAGCTTTGGATCCAATAATTCGGCAGGCTTCGATTACTGCCTTCAATTTTAGCCAATAAAGGGGCGGGTGCCTTGATGGCTGGGTGTGTCCTGAGCGGTCATTGACCTTAGCTGTTTGGGCTTCCTGGGTGAAGGGAGTGGCTCCGATAAGTCTGTATCTGTATCTGATACCTGAGTACAAGTCTTTTGTTCTGGGGAAATGGGCCATTAGAATGCAAATCGGCTGGGGGTTTCGGTAGTGTCTGGTTATCTCGTGGCAAATATACACTTAAGCTGTGAGTTTGTCTGGATCCTGCATTGGCCATATTTCCCGTGATTCTTTGCAAGTGCCCATGTTTCCCTTTGTAAGTGGCCATCCCAGATGGCTACATCGCGTCCTTTTGACCCCAAACGCGAAGCATGGTGGATCACACTATTGGTCCTTCATCCGTCTTCGGTGTGCCGGTTACCCTTGGTTAAGGACAGGTTCTACACTACTCTGTCCTATGTTTTTGGAGCATTTACCTAAGTTTTTAATACATCACCCATTCATAAATTCGAAGGGGCCACTATAATCATTTAATCATACATTTAACTTCTTTACACAAGGGGAACCTCTAACTGTCATTACCTAAACTACATTCATGCTGCTGGCAATTAACAAAAAGGAACTTATATTACAATACAAAAATTTAAACAACAGCAGCATCACATTTCTACTTAGCTCATTACATTTACAAAAAACGCAAACTTTATTCATCAGAAAAAAGTGTTCAAAACGTTTGTGGGGTCTGTTGAATTCCAAAAGGGCTCGGAGTGTATATATCGGGAAGCGGGAGGCTCTCCTTGACCATTTGCGGAGTCTAAGTGTCTGAACGACACTGCAGAGTATTGCTATTACCAAAAAGGCTTCTACTGTATAGGAGAGGGAATACCACTTTACAATGTTTTCGCAAAATGTGGGGTATCAGTGTGTATCTCTATGTGTGGTGTGGTGTCCGGGCGAGGGGTATCATGTTGTGTAGTCATGTTCGGGGCCGGTGTGGTGTTTGGCTGCAATGATCTGGCACTCATGTGGGGTTCCTTCATACTGTAAATTATCCGCTAAAAATGTGTGGGTCTTTGTCTGTTTAACTGTGATGTCCCTTCCTTGTAGGAGCAGGGTCCAGCGAGCTGCTCTGATCTGGCTAACTGAACCGTCCTTTAACCTACCATCTAACAGTAGCTGCGTTGGGGTGATCTCGGTTAAAATCGTTACAGGGTTGTGGCCGGTGATGTATGCGAAGTATTGAACTGCCCAAAAATCTGCGAGCAAGTGCCGTTCGCATGCTGTAAATCCTTGCTCCACGGGATCCAAAACTCATGAGGCATAGGCTACGGGTCCTAAACGGTCAAGTCTTTCCTGTAGTAGTACTGAAGAGAGGGTTCGGTCGGTGGTCGCTACTTCTATGGCGTATGGAGAGTGTGGGTCTGGTACCTGCAAAGCAGGGGCTGTACCTAGGGCGCGTTTTAATGCATCAATGGCGTCCGTGTGCTGTGGAAGCCATTCCCATGGGGCGTTCTTTTTAAGGAGCTCGGAAAGTGGGGCTGCCTTTGTGGCAAAACCATCTATATGGTTCCTATAATACCCAATTAATCCTAAAAATTACCGAAGTGCAGTGACATTGTGGGGCAAGGGCAATTTACCTATCGATTCAATCCGTTTCTGTTCTATTTCTCTTTTTCCGTGTGTGATAATGGTGCCTAAGTAAAGGACCTTTTCTTTTAGGATCTCGGATTTTTTCGGGTTAACTTTACATCCAATTGATTGTAGGAGACCTAATAATTCGGAAAGAAGCTTAACGTGCTCTTCCTTTGTGTCAGTTTGTCATCCACATACTGAATGAGGCATTCGGGTTGGGAAAATTTGGATAGTCCATTTGCCAATTGTCGGTGAAAAATGGAGGGGGAGTTGTGGAAACTTTGCAGAAGGCATGCCCATGTAGATTGCTGTCCTTGGAACGTGAAGGCGAATTTGTATTGGCAATTCTTATCTAAAGGCATGGACCAAAAGCCATTGCTAATGTCCAGCACAGTAAAGTACTTAGCATGTACTCCCTGCTTTAGCATTGTTTCGGGATTCGTGGCAACGGTGGGGGCTGCTAATGGGGTTACTTTATTGAGTTCTCTGTAATCTATGGTTCGTCTCCATCTTACGGGCCAAATTGGGGCATTGTTTGTTGAGGCTACGGGGCGAATTACACCTTGGTCTAGCAAACTTTGAATTTCTCCCTCGGCTTGCTGTGGGAAACCATATTGCTTCTGGGGCTTGGGTTCGGGACCTGTAATGGTGACTGTTCCTGGAATTTTTCCGCAATCGTGCTTGTGCTGGGCGAAGGATGCTTTATGTTTTCTTAGGACCTCTCTAATCGTCTTATCTGTGGTAATCGCTTGTGGTTCAAACCAATAACCTCCCACTGAGCATATTCTATGTTCGAAGTCTCCTACTGTGAGTGCGGCGGGGGCTCTTGCTGTTCTGGCCATTTTCCATACACACTTATTCACGGGGTCAAAGGAAAGGTTGTGTGAGCTCATGAAGTCGCTTCCTAAAATGTGCTCTACTGTTTGAGGCAAATCCACTAAAACAACGGGGTGCTTGGTATTTATGTTTCCGAGTTGAATACCTATGGGGGCTGTAATGTATACCTGCTGTACATGTCCTGTAAAGCCACTAAGAGTGATGATGTCTGTGGTGGGCCATTTGTCGCGCTGGAACATTGTGGAGCAGTTTAAAGTGATGCGGGACCCTCCTGTGTCCCAAAGGAATTCTACTGGATGTCCCCGGACTGTGCCTGTGACTACTGGTCTGCCTGATTTGTCCCAGAGTGTGTCGCAGACCCAAGTTGGGGAGTCTGAACACCGGTAATCTGTGCTATTGGTCGCGGCATGACCTGATCGGGCGCTAATGCTATGTATGGGCCTAACATTGTTCCTTTGTGGGGCGTTCGATTGCTGGTTCCGTTGCTGGTTCGGACCGGCGTTGAATTCATGGGCGTAATGTCCCTGCTGTCAACAATTGTAGCACCCTCGTGGTGCATGTGCTCTGGGGTGGTGTCCTTCATTTCTACCCTCATTTACCAATGTGGGGTACTGATGTGTCCTTACTGGGTTCATAATCGCTTCTGCCTTCTCCTGATCTGTCTTTCTATGTAGGGATGTTCCCAAGCTCTGGAGAGACTCTTTAAAACCCACACTTCAATATGTGTGGCGTCTGTAGGGTCATAATTCACACAGGCTTTCTGACCCGCTTCTGTGGCGTGGGAGACTAAAGTGCGGGCCCATTTGGTTGTGTTGTCGTTATCTAAGTGTGCACGGACTAAATCCCCAAAGACTGCTTTGAAGTGTATCCAAAGGCGTTCTGCGTATGCAGTCGGATGCTCTCCCTTCTTTTGTCTACAATGGTTTAGACCTTCTACGGGGTCTCCCCTGTTGTAACCAATTGCATCTAAGATAGATGCCTTCATCTCCTGGAGGCTTCCTCCTCCTACATTCTGTGGGTCTGGCAATGCTGAGCTAATGGATGGGTCAAGGCTCATTACTTTAAGCTTCACTTCCTCCGGTTTGTCCAGACCGTACATAATTGTCTGTTGTCTTACTCGCTCAAAGAAATGATGCGGGTCTGCTGTGGGTTGGAATGGTTCTATTTTGTTGCACGCATCTCTCAATTGTGTGATGGTTAGTTGGGTGGTGTACACGAAATCGGGCTCATCATCAATCGGTGACTTGCGCTGCGTGGTGACTGGATTCATGGGGTTGTGTGCTGCCTGTGCAGTCGGTGGTGCGGGTGCTTTCCTTTTCGGGGCCTGGGGGGCTCTATTCTGATTATCAGTGTCTTCTACATATTTATGGGCAGTTTCATTCAGTTCCTGCCAATCGGGGCCATTTTCCTGGTTTAAATTCGGTCCAAAGGTTTCTTTGAATCTATTTTGCACTGACAGCAGTGACTGCAACTTCTCTATTTGTTGTCTACATTTGGCGTGATCTACTGAACTCTGCCTTTGTTCCGTTGTGGAACTATGGAGTGCTCGTAAAGCTGCCTTCAAATCTGCACATTGTTTCTTTAACTGTTCTACCTGTTGTTCCATCTCTTCTCTTACCAAAGCTGCGTGTTGTGTATCTTGGTAAGCCTTATCGTATCGTGTCTGAAAGCTGCTTAGGTGAACTAAACAAGATTGGTGTGCCCGTTTGATATCAGCCATCTCCTTGTCTTTAGCTGCTAGCTGCTCTCGGAGTTGCTCATTAACTTTCTTACATTCTCTAACATTTCCCTCACTCTTCTCCTCTTTCTCTACAAGCTGTCTGCGGAGCGTCCTCACGACCTCCTCGGTGCCTCGCAATTGTGCCAGCCAGGACACGATTGCCATCGGCTTACAAACTTTTCCTACATTCTTTTTATGTATCTCGGTTAGGTTATCCCACCAGGTTTGACCTATACTACCTGGACCTGACTCTTCATTCGAACAAAACTCGAACCAGAGGGGCCATCCTTTCCCCTTCAAGTACCTTCTCAATTCCTCTTCCCATATGGGGCACTGCTCTGCTCTACTGGTCGCTGCAACCTCGGGTTCCTGCGGATTCATCAGGCGTTCCATTGCCTATGCTGCCATTTCTACTAGTATCTCTTTTCCTACCGTAATCTCTCTTTCTCTACCGTATATTTGGGACAGGGGGAATAAGGCGGCGATTTGAACAGCGGGTATGGCCTAAGCTATTTTCCGGTTCACAATACTCCCGATAGTTTTATGCAACAAAATCGAACGAGTTTACCTTATATCCCTGTTAGTACGCATGCAAGTTAATACACACTTAGGAATCTTGGACATTTGATCGATACGGGCGTGACACTTGTGGTTTCTTTCACTTTTCTCAATTGGGTTTCTAATTCATCGTTTTGTGGGTTCTCTCGGAGTGACAAAATCACTTCTAGGTCGAATCCCGTCAGATGTCGCCAATAATGTTGCCAATCGGCACCGGAGTAATGTCGCCAATTAATAATGCTGCTCTTTAGAGTCGCCAGGTATCAAATGATACCACCACAAGGTTTAGCAGGATATCGATCAAAGACCCAATAACCAGTTAGTTAGTTCAAGTTCAAGGATAGTTTATTTACACACAAGAATTACTTCGACATGCAACATAAAACACTACAAGCTAAATTACACCTAACACTACAACAACCTGTACTTATCTTCAGGCACCCGGCTTTATGCAGAGGAACAAGGC
Source organism: Scyliorhinus torazame (assembly GCF_047496885.1). NCBI lineage: Eukaryota > Metazoa > Chordata > Chondrichthyes > Carcharhiniformes > Scyliorhinidae > Scyliorhinus > Scyliorhinus torazame. Next base: position 300,087,655 of record NC_092711.1, on the reverse strand, counting down.
CTTTGTTCGGATCTTGCGTGGCTGGGTCTGGAGAAGTGACTTTGTTTCTGCTGGACTCATCCGTCTGGTAGCGATCGTTGGTCTTGAACTTGCTTCTGGTCGTGATGCTGCAATTGGTTTTGGGCACAAACCGGGCCATGAGAGTGCCATTGCGCTGGGGCCAAAAGAGACTGAACACATGGCAGTGTCTCTTTTTATCCTTCGGGGGTTTCGTGCTCTTTTGGGCGGTCCTTAGCTTTGGACCCCATAATTCGGCAGGCTTCGATTACTGCCTTCAATTTTAGCCAATAAAGGGGCGGGTGCCTTGATAGCTAGGCGTGTCCTGAACGGTCATTGACCTTGGCTGTTTGGGCTTCCTGGGTGAAGGGAGTGGCGCCGATGAGTCTGGATCTGTATCTGATACCTGAATACAAGTCTTTTGTTCTGGGGAAATAGGCCATTAGAATGCAAATTGGCTGGGGGTTTTGATAGTGTCTGGTTATCTAGTGGCAAATATACACTTAAGCTCTGAGTTCGACCGGATCCTGCATTGGCCATATTTCTTGTGATTCTTTGCAAGTGGCCATGTTTCCCTTTGTAAGTGGCCATCCCAGATAGCTACAAGGTGTCTTGGTAAATGAGCAGAATTCTTGACTCTTTACTGAACAGCAGCCAGAAGCTAACATATTTATTTAGCTCAGCAAATATTCAACAAATTTTACAACTAAAAGCTACATCCCCAAGACTGTCACCTGCTAATATCCAGTCACTTTGTTACTTACATTATAAATCTTAATGCCAACCTAACATTTTGTCCTCTTTTACCTTAGTTTCCACAAGACTGTGCGATGATCACTCTTACCAATACTGTCATGGATAGATACATCTGTGGCAGGCAGGTTGGTAAGGATGAGGTCAAGTCTGTTTTCCCTCTTGTTGGTTCCCTCGCCACCTTCTGTCCTAGTCTAGCAAACATGTCCTTTAGGACCTAGCCAGCTCCGTCTGTGGTGGTACTACAAAGCCACTCTTGAAGTCCCCCACCCAGAGTACATCCTTGTCATCCTCAGCACTTCCTCCAAGTGGTGTTCAATATGGAGGCGGACTGATTTATCAGATTGCGGGCTGACGGTACATGTTAACCAGCAGGTTGTTTCCTTGCCCAAGATTGACCTGGTGCCTTGAGGCTTCGCGGGGTCCAGAGCCAATGTTGAGGAATCCCAGGGCTACTCCCTCCCAACTGTATACTGTGCCACCACATCTCCTAGGTCTGACCTGCCGGTGAGACGGGACATACCCAGGAATGGTGATAATGGTGTCCGGTTTCCTCCCACAACGTCCCGAAAGATGTTAGGTAATTTGGACATTCTGAATTCTCCCTCCGTGTACCCGAGCAGGCGCCGGAATGTGGTGACCAGAGGCCAGTAACTTCATTGCAGTGTTAATGTAATCCGACTTGTGACAATAAAGATTATTAAAAGATTATTATTATTAAGAGCAGTCTCCTGCTGCATTGCTCTTCAGAAAGATCCAAGAAAATGATTCTTAGTCTGTGCTTGGCATGGCTTCCTTAAAGCACCCCAGCTGTTGCTGGTTGTTCCAGGTTCTCCTGCTTTTACTCCTCCAACTCTTCTCCCATTCAAATAAGATCGGAAATAAAGGCATCCATGAAAAGAAGATGGAGTTACTGAGTATAGCTACAGCAAAAGATGTCAGAAAGAAGCAACCAAGAAGCTGACAGTTCTCTTGGCAATCCAAACTGCACAATGGCACAAGATCCTGGTGAATGTGCCTTTAAGAATGGTTTCAATAACCATGAGACACCAAACTCAGCTATGTTTTACAGAAAAAATTGTGTACAGGGTGCCAGTTACGTAGAACATAGAACATCGCAGTACAGGCCCTTCGGCCCTCGATGTTGCGCCGACCTGTGAAACCACTCTAAAGCCCATCTACACTATTCCCTTATCATCCATATGTCTATCCAATGACCATTTGAATGCCCTTAGTGTTGGCGAGTCCACTACTGTTGCAAGCAGGGCGTTCCACGCCCTTCCTACTCTCTGAGTAAAGAACCTACCTCTGACATCTGCCCTATATCTATCTCCCCTCAATTTAAAGCGATGTCCCCTCGTGCTAGACATCACCATCTGAGGAAAAAGGCTCTCACTGTCCACCCTATCCAACCCTCTGATCATCTTGTGTGCCTCAATTAAGTCACCTCTTAACCTTCTTCTCTCTAACGAAAACAGCCTCAAGTCCCTCAGCCTTTCCTCATAAGATCTTCTCTCCATACCAGGCAACATTCTGCTAAATCTCCTCTGTACCCTTTCCAATGCTTCCACATCCTTCCTATAATGCGGCGACCAGAATTGCACGCAATACTCCAAATGCGGTCGCACCAGAGTTTTGTACAGCTGCAACATGATCTCATGGCTCCGAAACTCAATCCCTCTGCCAATAAAAGCTAACACACCATACGCCTTCTTAACAACCTTCTCAACCTGGGTGGCAACTTTCAGGGATCTATGTACATGGACACCGAGATCTTTCTGCTCATCCACACTGCCAAGAATCTTACCATTAGCCCAGTACTCTGTCTTCCTGTTATTCCTTCCAAAATGAATCACCTCACACTTTTCTGCATTAAACTCCATTTGCCACCTCTCAGCCCAGCGCTGCAGCTTATCTATGTCCCTCTGTAACTTGTAACATCCTTTCGCACTGTCCACAACTCCACCAACTTTAGTGTCATCTGCAAATGTACTCACCCATCCTTCTACGCCCTCCTCCAGGTCATTTATAAAAATGACAAACAGCAGTGGCCCCAAAACAGATCCTTGTGGTACACCACTAGTAACTGGACTCCAGTCTGAACATTTCCCATCAACCACCACCCTTTGTCTTCTTCCAGCTAGCCAATTTCTGATCCAAACTGCTAAATCACCCTGAATCCCATGCCTCCGTATTTTCTGCAGTAGCCTACCGTGAGGACCCTTATCAAATGCTTTACTGAAATCCATATACACCACATCAACTGCTTTACCCTCATCCACCTGTCTGGTCACCTTCTCAAAGAACTCAATAAGGTTTGTGAGGCACGACCTACCCTTCACAAAACCGTGTTGACTATCTCTAATCAAATTATTCCTTTCCAGATGATTATACATCCTATCTCTTATAAACCTTTCCAAGATTTTGCCCACAACAGAAGTAAGGCTCACTGGTCTATAGTTACCGGGGTTGTCTCTACTTCCCTTCTTGAACAAGGGGACAACATTTGCTATCCTCCAGTCTTCTGGCACTATTCCTGTAGACAAAGATGACTTAAAGATCAAAGCCAAAGGCTCAGCAATCTCCTCCCTAGCTTCCCAGAGAATCCTAGGATAAATCCCATCCGGCCCAGGGGACTTATCTATTTTCACACTTTCCAGAATTGCTAACACCTCCTCCTTATGAACCTCAAGCCCTTCTAGTCTAGTAACCTGTATCTCAGTATTCTCCTCGACAACATTGTCTTTTTCCTGTGTGAATACTGACGAAAAATTGCCCTGCGGTATATACCTATCCCTTTCCATCTCTAAAGTAAACGTAATCGAATTGTGGTCACTATCACCAAAGTGCTCACCTACCTCCAAATCTAACAACTGTCCTGGTTCATTACCCAAGACGTAATCTTGGGCGATATTCTCCCCCAACGACGCGATGTCCGTCGACTGGCGCCCAAAACGGCGCCAATCAGACAGACATCGCGCCGCCCCAAAGGTGCGGAATGCTCCGCATCTTTGGGGGCCGAGCCCCGACATTGAGGGGCTAGGCCGGCGCCGGAGGGATTTCCGCCCCGCCAGCTGGCGGAAACGGCGTTTGTTGCCCCGCCAGCTGGCGCGGAAATGACATCCCCGGGCGGCGCATGCGCGGGAGTGTCAGCGGCCGCTGACAGTTTCCCGCGCATGCGCAGTGGGGAGAGTCTCTTCCGCCTCCGCCATGGTGGAGGCCGTTGCGGAGGCGGAAGGGAAAGAGTGCCCCCACGGCACAGGCCCGCCCGCGGATCGGTAGGCCCCGATCGCGGGCCAGGCCACCGTGGGGGCACCCCCCGGGGTCAGATCGCCCCGCGCCCCCCCCCCAGGACCCCGGAGCCCGCCCACGCCGCCTTGTCCCGCCGGTAAATACCTACTTTAATTTACGCCGGTGGGACAGGCAATTTCTTGGCGGGACTTCAGCCCATCCGGGCCGGAGAATTGAGCGGGGGGGCCCGCCAACCGGCACGGCCCGATTCCCGCCCCCTCCCAATCTCCGGTACGGGAGACTTCGGCAACCAGCGGGGGCGGGATTCACGGCGGCCAACGGCCATTCTCCGACCCGCTGGGGGGTCGGAGAATGACGTCCCATGTCTTAGCATGGAATTTGTTGTATGTTGGTTGGGCTGGCTAAGGAATGATTGTTGTGGACTTACGGTGGTGGCTATGAAGGAGTAAGTCGCACATTTGGTGGCTCCCCCTCTGGTCAGACTTTTGGATCTTTTCCCCCTGACTTTGTTCCAGATTTAAGCTGTAAATTCGAAGGCTGAGGCAATTGGGCACCGTTTCCATGTATCGGTGTATGGAGAAAAAAACCAGAAGTGCACAAAAAGGCAGAAATAAGAAGATAGGCAGGAGCTGTGCTGAAGCTGCAGCAGGAGACAGCATGGCCGAGGACCGGACCCCTGGTGTGTCAGCCCAGCGATCAACGGAGCAGTTGATGCAGGTCATCCAGGACAGCTTTGCCAAGCAGAAACAGGACTGCCTCGACCCGATTAAAGAGTCGATTGATTGGCTGGAGCACAGATTGGACACCCAGGATCGGGCGATCCAGAAGGTTGAGAAGGTGCTGGCTGAGCAGGCGGAGCATCAAACTGCGATGGAGCTGGAGGTGGGGATGCTGCGGGACCAGCAGAAAAGGCTTCTGGAGTAGGTGGAGGACCTAGAGAATAGGTCCCGCAGGCAGAACCTAAGAATTGTCGGGCTCCCCGAGGGGTCTGAGGGCGCTGATGTTGGGGCATACGTAGCGGGTATGTTTGAAAAGCTGCTGGGGGAGGGGACACTCTCCCGACCCTTGGAGGTGGACAGGGCGTACAGAGCACTTGCGAGGAAGCCGTGAACTTGGGGACCCTCCGAGGGCAATGGTGGTGAGATTCTACAAGTTCCTGGATAGGGAATGTATTCTCCAGTGGGCCAAGCGAATGCGGAGCTGTAAATGGGACAACAGTATCCTGCGGGTGTACCAGGACCTGAGTGTGGAGGTGGCTAGGAAAAGGGCAGGCTTCAACCAAGTTAAGTCAATTTTCTTCAAGAAACAGGTGAAATTTGGACTGCTGTATCCGGTTCGTCTCTGGGTCACATTTGAGGACCAGCATCATTATTTTGAGTTGCCCGAAGAAGCGCTGGACTTCGCGAAAAGAAAAGGACTGGTGGTAGGCTGAGAACTCTCGAACTTTGATGCAACTTGTTGGCTCATATTGTTTTTTTTTTATTTTTCTCTTCTGTTTTTGAGTTCTATTTCAGAATGGGGGGGGGAAGAAGTTTTTTCGTTTTGGGGCTGGTGAATGTTGGCAATGCCTTTTTCTTTGATGTGCACTTTTGTGGGATGGAGACGTGCTTGTTTGGATTTTGGTGGTTTTTTTTCAGCTGGGTAATTGGGTGGGGGGTCGTTGGATGAGGGAATTTGTTTGTATGAACGGGGGGAAGGGGACTGAGGGAACAATAGGTGGGAGAATTTTTGGTGCCGGGGGCCAGCAAGCTAGCTGGATGAGCTAGCTTCCGGAAGCGCAGTGGGGGGGGGGGGTGCATATGTTTAGTTTATTGTATGGGTTAGGTTTCAGAGTGGTGGTACTAGGGAGGGGGGGGGGGGGGAGTAGTTGTTCTGCTGACGAGGGAGGGGCTTCGGTTGAGGGACAATCAGGAGGTCGGTGGCGGGGGCTGCTGGGGGGCGGGCCGGAGGAGGCGCCGCGCATGGGCTGGAGGTGGGTCCAAGAAAGGGGATGGCTGATCGGCAGGGGGGGGGGAGCACTTTGCCCCCCAACTAGGCTAATCACCTGGAATGTTCAAGGGTTAAATGGGCCGGTTAGGAGGGCACGTGTGTTCGCGCACCTGAGGGGACTGAAGGTGGACGTGGTAATCCTGCAGGAGACGCACCTTAGAGTAGTGGACCAGGTTAGATTGAGGAAAGACTGGGTCAGTCAGGTTTTCCACTCGGGGCTGGACACAAAGACTAGAGGGATTTGAGACCTTGATATTTGAGGTGGGTAGAATAGTTCAGGATGTGGGGGGTCGATATATTATGGTTAGGGGTAAGCTGGAAGGGAATGAAGGTAGTGCTGGTTAATGTATATGCGCCAAATTGGGATGACGTGGAATTTATAAAGAGGATGTTGGGGAAGATACCGGACCTGGACTCGCACAAGTTGGTCATGGGAGGGTACTTTAATACAGTTATATAAAACAAAAAGAGTGGCTAAAATATGGTCCTTTAGAGGATGAGAAGGGAGATTTAATAATGGGAGATGAGGAAATGGCTGAGGAACTGAACAGGTTTTTTGGGTTGGTCTTCACAGTGGAAGACACAAATAACATGCTAGTGACTGATAGAAATGAGGCTATGACAGGTGAGGACCTTGAGATGATTGTTATCACTAAGGAGGTAGTGATGGGCAAGCTAATGGGGCTAAAGGTAGACAAGTCTCCTAGCCCTGATGGAGTGCATCCGAGAGTGCTAAAAGAGATGGCTAGGGAAATTGCAAATGCACTAGTGATAATTTACCAAAATTCACTAGACTCTGGGGTGGTCCTGGCAGATTGGAAATTAGCAAACATGACACCACTGTTTAAAAAAGGAGGTAGGCAGAAAGCGGGTAATTATAGGCCACTGAGCTTAACTTCGGTAGTAGGGAAGATGCTGGAATCTATCATCAAGGAAGAAATAGCGAGGCATCTGGATGGAAATTGTCCCATTGGGCAGACGCAGCATGAGTTCATAAAGAGCAGGTCCTGCCTAACTAATTTAGTGGAATTTTTTGAGGACATTACCAGTGCGGTAGATAACAGGGAGCCAATGGATGTGGTATATCTGGATTTCCAGAAAGCCTTTGACAAGGTGCCACACAAAAGGTTGCTGCATAAGATAAAGATGCATGGTATTAAGGGTAAAGTAGTAGCATGGATAGAGGATTGGTTAATTAATAGAAAGCAAAGAGTAGGGATTAATGGGTGTTTCTCTGATTGGCAATCAGTAGCTAGTGGTGTCCCTCAGGGATCAGTGTTGGGCCCACAATTGTTCACAATTTACACAGATGGTTTGGAGTTGGGGACCAAGGGCATGTGTCCAAGTTTGCAGACGACACTAAGATGAGTGGTAAAGCAAAAAGTTGAGGCTCCTTCATTAAATGTTTTTAAGATAAAGATAGATAGTTTTTTGAAGACTAAAGAGACTAAGGGTTATGATGTTCGGGCCGGAAAGTGGAGCTGAGTCCACAAAAGATCAGCCATGATCTCATTGAATGGCGGAGCAGGCTCGAGGGGCCAGATGGCCTACTCCTGCTCCTAGTTCTTATGTTCTTATTGATCCCAGCCTGGATTGGTCATGCTCGAAAACGGGCAAAGTGCCAGCAATGGCAAAGGAACTGAAAAGGTTCATGGAGCAGATTGGGGGGGGGGGGGGGGGGGTGGATCCATGGATATTTAGGCAGCCGAGGGTGAAGGAGTTCTCCTTCTACTCCAACATGCATACGGTATACTCTCAGATCAATTTCTTTGTTTTGGGTAGGGCCTTGCTTCGGACTATTTTAGACTGCACCATGAGTCGAGACAGGAATGCCCCCTCTCCCCACTGCTGTTTGCGCTGACTATAGAGCCGCTGGCAATTGCTCTGAGGGCCTCAAGAGGCTGGAAAGGGCTGGTCCGGGGAGGGGTGGAGCAGAGAGTCTCACTGTATGCGGATCATCTGCTTCTGTATGTTTCAGATCCAATTGAGGGGATGGGAGAAATCATTTTAGGGGAATTCGGCCGGTTTTCGGGGTACAAGCTTAATATGGGGAAGAGCGAGATGTTTGCGGTCCAGGCGAGGGGTCAGGAGAGGCGACTCGGGGAACTGCCATTTAGATTGGTAGGGGACAGTTTCAGGTACCTAGGTATTCAAGTGGCGCGGGATTGGGACCGGCTACAAAATTGAACTTGGCCTGGTTGGTGGATCAGATGAAAGATGATTTTCGGAGATGGGACGCGCTCCCGTTGTCTCTAGTTGGGAGAATCTAAATGGTGAAAATGATGGTTCTCCCGAGATTCCTGTTTGTATTTAAGTGTCTCCCCATCTTCATTCCGCGGTCCTTTTTTAAGCGGGTCACTAAAGTTATTGCAGGCTTTGTATGGGGGGGGCAAGTCCCCACGAGTGAGGAGGGTAATGCTTGAGCGGAGTCGCCCCAATCTGCGATAATCACCGGTTTGCCCCTGGGAGCATGGACGGGGGGTTCCGAATATGGCGGAGAGTGGGGATTGAGAGGATGGGGGACTTGTTTATCGAGGGGAGCTTTCCGAGTATGAGGGCGCTGGAGAAGTTTGCATTGGTTTGGGGGGGGAGGGGGGGGGGGGAGAGACGAATTTCGATATCTGCAGGTGCGGGACTTTCTGCGTAGACAGGTATCAACCTTCCCACTCCTGCCGCCAAGGAGGATTCAGGATAGGGTAGTTTCCAGAGGATGGATAGGTGAGGGGAGCGTTTCTGACATTTACAAGGAACTTAAGGGATCAGAGGAGACGCAGACCGAGGAGCTGAAGCGAAAGTGGGAGGAGGAGCTGGGGGGAGAGATAGAGGAGGGCCTTTGGGCGGAGGCGTTAAGTAGAATCAATGCGACCGCAACTTGTGCCAGACTCAGCCTGATTCAATTTAAGGTCGTTCACCGGGCCCACATGACAGTGGCCCAGATGAGCAGATTCTTTGGGGTGGAAGACAGGTGCGCAAAATGTGCGGCAGGACCAGCGAACCATGTCCACATGTTCTGGGCATGTCCAAAGCTGAGGGGATTTTGACAGGGGTTTGCTGATATCATGTCCAAGGTATTAAAAACAAGGGTGGCATTGAGTCCAGAGGTGGCGATTTTCGGGGTGTCGCAGGATCCGGGAATCCAGGAGGAGAAAGAGGCAGACGTTTCAGCCTTTGCTTCCCTGGTAGCCCGGAGGCGGATATTACTAGCATGGAGGGACTCAAAGCCCCCGAAGTCGGAGACCTGGCTATCGGACATGGCTAGCTTTCTCTGTTTGGAGAAAATTAAGTTTGCCTTGAGAGGGTCACTGTTAGGGTTCGCCCGGAGGTGGCAACCATTCATCGACTTCTTCACGGAGAATTAATCGTCAGCAGGGGGCGGGGGTGGAGGGTTAGGTTATCTTGGAGTAGGGGGTTAATTAATGGTGGGACCTGTTGGGGAGGGAGGTGGTATTTTCACTATGTTTATATTTTCATGTATATTGTTTATATTGCTGCTGTTACAATGCCAAAAAAACCCTCAATAAAATGTTTATTAAAAAAAGGAATGGTTGTTGTGACATTGGTATGTCTAAACAATAACTGGTTTATTAGATATAACAGAGCTATGTGCAGATATACATGACTAGGTAATACTCTGACTACGCTAGAAACATTTATATTCTCGGCTCTTGGTCATGGGGTCTCATAAATCAGCATTATTGACAGTGCTGTTTGCACAGTCTCACATATTAACCCTTTCAATTCTCATACTACAGTATTGAGGTCTTAATTCCATCATAAGATCTGGATCTGCATATATCTGTGGGCCCCAACCCGTCTCTGGCGGGTGTTTTGGCTGATTAAACAAACTGTGATTAAAATTCCAGCCAATAGGAATGCAGTAGAAAAAGAACAGTAAGCAGTCTTCAATGCCGCCAGGCTGGATTAAAATAATTTCTATTGACATTCAAATAGAAAGGCAAACAAGCAGTTTATTTTCCTCTTCTAATTTCACGCCTTTTTATGAAACAAAAGTTGAATTTTGATAAGACATACAAAACGCTTGGAAAAAAAAGGTGAAATGGTGGTGGAGGAAAACTAGGTAAAGTAAGGGGCTGTGATATATTGCCATCTATGCTTTGTATGGGGGGATGAAAGTGGTAGGTAAGTTATGGATGAGGTGAGTGATAGCAGAGTATGGTGTGGGTGAATAGATACTTTCATGAGGGGAAGGAGCAAATAGTAATGGGAGTGATGGGAGGGAGGCATGAAAGTTTGGAAAGCAGCTGGGTAAGGAGCCTGAATATCACATTTTCCCATGCATCTTCCATTCCAAATGAACCCTGTAACTGTTCGTGGCTTCTTCTATCACCCCATGCTTATCCATTTGAAAGGTAAGAATAAAATAAAAAGATAAGGAAGAAACAAAGTATGGGACAAGAAGAAGAAAAATTAGGATAAAATCAAAGAAACAGCAGAGACAGACAACAGACAGAGACCATGGGCCGGATTCTCCATCGGGGGGATCCTCCACTTCGTCGGCAGCGCACTCATGCCGACGGATTTTCCGATGGCGTGGGGGTACCCACGTGGGAAACCCCATTGGCAGGCTGCCGGAAAGGAGGATCCCGCTGTCACCAGAAAACGGGTGCGGCGGGACTGAGAATCCCACCCCAGATTCTTCAACAGAACGTGTGTAAATCTTTGGGAGATTGACTAGTATTTACAGAAATAAATTAAATCACTTGAATAAACACTTTGAGAATTCAATTTATACATTGTTTCAAAATATTTTGGAAAAGGGAAAGAAGTTTTAAAATTTTCCCAGGATTAGGAGACACCCTTTTTAAACTCCTGTTGTAGCAAGCTTTCTGGTGACAGATTTTGCAAAATGAATGTGCTGAGATGCCCAGATGTTAGCAAAAGCTGCCTTAAGCTGTTGGAAGGTAAAGAGATCAATCAATCAAGAGATCCAGCAGGTGGTAAAGGCTGAGTCCATCAATGAACTTTGATGAAGGCATGGCATTAAAAAAGTAACAAATTCAATGAATAGATTTGATTGTGAAATATGGAATATTTTGAGTTTATTTTACTTCAACCTAATTTTTGGGATATCAAAAATAACTAAGAAAAAATAGACAATGAAAACAAAATTCAGCAGGTCAAAACATTTGCACCACAATGCCACCCAGTGTAGTCAGTACAGAACTACAAAGTCTCAGGCTACCACATTATTGGCAAAGTTCTGTTGAAAGCACAACACTGAAGGCATTGCCAGATATGAATGATTAATAGGGAGAAAATACAAGGGCTTTGGAATAAAAGGTTTACAGAACCAAACCTTTTTAATATTGTCCAGATATGAAAATCTATAAATTGTCAGTAAAAGCAGTTTCAGAAGCAGTCCACAAAGCTTGGTCAATTTCCCAAGCTATTTTGAGGAAATTGCATTGTTTTTTTAATAAATTTAGAGTACCCAATTCACTTTTTCCAAATAAGGGGCAATTTAGCGTGGCCAATCCACCTACCCTGCACATCTTTGGGTTGTGGGGGTGAAACCCACGCAAGCACGGGAAGAATGTGCAAACTCCACACAGTCAGTGTCCCAGGGCCGGGATCGAACCTGGGACCTCGGCACCGTGAGGCAGCTGTGCTAGCCACTGTGCAGAAATTGCATTGTCAACTATTTTTGGAAAGGCCTATGCTATGTTGGGCTAGAAATTAAGGAGCCAGCTTAGAAACCAAGTATAGACGCACTGAGCTGGATTCTCCGATTTTGAGGCTATGTTCCCACGCCGGCTTGGAAACAATGGCGTTTTACGCCCAAAACAATGGTGTAAAACGGCCACAAATCCTCCGTTTGGATTGGGGCTAACATGCCGGCAGCGTAGAGCACCTTCTCTAGCTGCCGATACAACACAGAGAATTACCGGGTCCATGGCCGCGCATGTGCCCCCCCCCCCACTTGGCCGGCTCGCGTGCCACGGACCATCACCCCACAGTGCCCCAAGCCCCTGATAAATTCTCCCCCTGCCCACAGATCAACCTTTCCCCGACTGTGGCGGTGCTGGACTGAATCCGCAGCCACCACGCTGAGTTCCAGGCGGGTGGGAAACTGCCGTTTGGGGGCGGAGCATCGGGGGGTAGGCCTCAGGCAATGTCCTGAGGCCATCAATACATCGCGCGCCCTAGTCTCGGAGTACGCCGCTTTGGAGGGGACAGAACATCGCGAAAGCGGCGCCGTCCCTGATTTGGTCGGGAACTGTGATTCTCCGGCCAATCGTGAACGCAATTTCGACATCGGCGGCCTGAGAATCCAGCCCCCTGCATGAGAATGGTCAGATCTGAGACTTCTAAGAGGTTCAAGAAACTAAATGCATATAGCAAGCACAGCACTGCAGTTTACCAGCATATGCTGTGTCATCAGAATGCAGAAAAGTTATAATAGCCCTCAAGTAACGAGAGTGCAAATTGTGGGCGCAGATAAAATTAGAGATCCAACTTTAGGAGGGTCTAGTGTCCATGATCAGTTGTCAAGGCCAGGACAGGTGCAATCAGAGTTGGCCATCTGGAGTCTGTGATTTGATTTCATGATTGGGGATGTTGGGAAAGCCAGGATCTGGAATTTGTAATCAGGAGTTGGGGCCTGAAGTCCTCAAACGTAAATGATGGGGTGAAGGTGTCTGGAGTGGTAGAAATGAGGGAGTGGTTGTAAGCAGTGGAAATGAGGTAGTCTTGTGCAATGATCAGGTACTTCAATGTGGGGTTCAGAGGAGAATTCCTGTTCTTGGCTCCAGTCTCAGTTAGGTTACTTACCATCTTGGTTAGTAGGTGTTCAGCAATCTGCTTTCAAGTGAATGAGCAAAACTCTGGAAGATGGGAGTTTACTGCGGGAAAATGTGAACTTTTCCATTTCGGCAGGAAGAATAGAAAAGCAGCTACTTAAGTAGAGATGGAGGGAGTGAATGTTTGTGGAAGGGGTACCAAACGAGCTGCACTGTCCAGGATTGTGTTGGGCTTCTTGAATGTTGTTGGGAGTTGCACTCATCCAGGCAAGTGAAGAGTATTCCACCATATTCCTGACTTTTGCCTTGTAGATGGTGAGTAGGCTTTGGGGTGTCAGGAGGGGAGTTACTCGCCATAGGATTCCCAGCCTCTGACCTGCTCCTGTAGCCATAGTATTTCTATGACTAGTCTAAGTTCCAGGTGAACTGTAACCCCCAGGATGTTGATAGTGGAGGATTCAGCGATGATAATGTCATTGAATGTCAAAAGACGATGGTTAAGATTCCCTCTTGTTGAAGCTGGACATTACCTGGCACTTGTGTGGCACGAATGTTACCTGCCACTTGTCAGCCCAAGCCTGGATATTGTCCAGGTCTTGCTGCATTTGGGCATGGGTTGCTTCAGTATCTGCAGAGTCACAGATGATGTTGAACATTGTGTCATCAGCGAACATCCCCACTTCTGATCTTATGAAGGAGAATCATTGATGAAGCAGCTGAAGATGGTTTGGCCCAGGGCACTACTCCAAGGAATTCCTGCAGTGATGTCCTCATACAGAAATGATTGACCTCCAACCGCCACAACCATCTTCCTTTTTGCTCGGTATGACTCCAACCATCAGAGTGTCTCTTTCTCTCTCTCATCTCCTCCCCCCCCCCCCCCCCCCCCCCCCCCCGCGCCATCCCCACCTCCCCCAATTCCTGTTAACTCCTTGGTGTGGGCACAGGCTAGGGCCTGTCATACTTGGTCAAATGCTGCCTTGATATCAAGAGCAGTCACTCTCACCTCACCTCTACCATTCAGCGCTTTGATCCCTGTTCAAACAAAGGCTCTAATGATGTTAGGAGCTGAGTGACCTTGGCGAAACCCAAACTGAGGGTCAGTATGCAGGTTGTTGCAAGTAAATATCGCTTGATGATGCTGCTGATGAAGCCATCCATCACTTTACTGATGATCGCGAGTAGATTGATGGGGCGGGTAATTGTTGGATTGGATATTTCACGTTTCTTCTGTACAGACATACCTGGGCAATTTTCCACATTGCCGGGTAGATGCCAGTGCTGGAGCTTTACAGGAATAGCTTGGCTAGGGACAGGGCAAGTTCTGGAGCACAAGTCTTCAGTACTGTTGTTGAATCTGGTCAGGACCCATATCCTTTGAAATAGCCAATACCTTCAGCCATTTCTTGATATTACATGGTGTGAATCGAATTGGCTGAAGATTGACATCTGTGATGCTGGGGATCTCCGGAGGAGGCCAAGGTGGCTCATTCACTTGGTACTTCTGACTGACGATTGTTGCGAATGCTCAGCCTTGTCTTTTACACTGATGTGCTGGGCTCCTCCATCATTGAGGATGGGGATATTTGTGGAGCCTTCTCCTCCATTGAGTTGTTTAATTGTTCACGACCCTTCACGACTGAATATAGCAGTACTGCACAGCTTACACATGATCCATTGATTGTGGAATTGCATAGCTCTGTCTAGTACTTGCTGCTTCTGCTGTTTTGAATGCACGTATTCGTGTGTTGTAGCTTCACCAGGTTGACACCTCATTTTTAGGTATTTCTGATGTTCCTGATATGTACATAAGCACTCATTAAACCAGAGTTGTTTCCCTCGCTTGGTGGTGTGGCCATCTAAAATGGCCGCCTGCAAAAGGGTAATGGGAGTTGTGGTCAAGTTGGGACACAGACAGTGCACAGCCCATGTGTATTGTGCAAAGGAAAAACCAGACCGAACTGAAACCTGCACCTGTTAAAGGTCAATCACCAATTTCCCCAGGACAATAGACTCAAATCCAAGGAATAGCAACAGTAGCAGACTTCCCGGCGCCGCTCCCCCTTATTTGGAAAGGCATACACACTTGGAACAATAACGACTAGGATCCGCCCAGCCATCAAGGTACCCGCCCCTAAGTGGCCGGTATCGATCAGAGTGATTGAGACACTATCGATCCATTGGACCCTGAGTTAACCCCGCCAAATGGGCGTGAAAGAGCAGGATAAGAAGCCCTCCGCACTAGGGATCAGTCTTTTTGGGGCTCGGCCTGTGCCCACACCAACTGCAGCTTAACAACCAGCCAAGTTCAAGACCCACGATCACTACCTGAGAGAGATATGAGCCGCAGCTGAGACGAACCTGACGATTTCCAGCCAACACACGTGGGGACTCAGATAAAGGCCTTATCTACCCGCACAGAGCCGGTCATCCAAACGTTAAGTAAAGGTCATCTTAGTTGATAGGTGTAGTTTAATATGTAGCCGCGTGTATCATTGCACAGAGAGATAAGTCTTGAGTTCAATAATAAACTGTCCTTTGAACTAACATACTATTTTGTGTGGTCATTTGGTCAATACAAGAAACATACTCGCTGCTTGTGGTTTGATAATAAAAGTGGCAACATTTATTGGCGACCCTGATGGGATCTCGATTAGAAGTGACTTTGTTACTCCGAGAGAGCCCACAACTTTGAATTAAATTGGAAAAGGGAAAAAAGAAACCACAAGTGCAAGTTTCGTATCGACCAAATAACCGAATTTCAGAAGTGTGCACTAACCGCATGCGTAACTAACAGGGAAGGGCAAGGTAAACTTGCATGCAAATCTAGAGGGATTGTGAACCGGAATATAGCCGTAAGCCAGACCCGTTTGTTTGATCGACTCCTTATCCCTCCTGTTCCAAATTAAAAGTAGAGAAGAAATGGCAGCGCAATTAGTGGAGAAGATGATGAATCCACAACTCGAGGTTACAGTAGTTGATAAGTCAGAGCAGTGCCCCGTATGGGAGGATGTGTTAAGGAAGTATTTAAAGGGGAAAAGGATGGCACCTTTGGTCGAATCTTCGTGCAAACACTGAGACAGGTCCAGAAATGATAGGACAGACTTGGTGGGAGAATCTTTGTGAGATATATAAGAAAAATGCAGTAAAGTTTAGAAAGCCAATGGCAATAGTGTGCTGCTTGGCACAGTTGCGAGGCACCGAGGAGGTCGTAGAGACACTCCGTGGTCAGTTAAGAGAGCAGGAGGAAGAAAATAGGAGAAACAGTGAGGAACTCTGGGAGATGTTAGCCGTTAAGGAAAGGGAAATCACCGATGTTAAATGCGCCCACTAGTCCTGTATAGTGCACCTTAGCAGCTTTCAGACCCAGTATGACAAGGCCTATCAAGACACACAACGTGCGGTCTTGGTAAGAGAGGAGACTGAACAAAATGTCACTCAATTAACAAACAAATGTGCCGACTTGCAGGCAGCTTTAAGAGCGCTCCACCAGGCCTCTAAGGAGCAAAAGCAAAGTACCGCTGATCACACTAAGTGCCAGCGAGAGATAAACAGACTCCAATCGTTACTTTTGGTTCAGAATGTTTTTATGTGTACCTTCTCAACAGCAGAGAAAGAGGAGGAGGAGATGGCCGATTGGGCAGTTAAAAGAAAGCGCGCACATATATGTAGAGAGAACTTAAGGTCAAAAGCAACCACCACCCATCGCAAAAAGAAAAGCACCAGCAGCCCCGACTGAACAGATAGCACCAACCCCCACATGTAGTGAAACTGCCCCAGCACCCATGAATCTGGTCACTACAGAAAGAAGGATAGGGAATGCCATAGGTCCATCTATCACCTGCACCACCCCGCTCACGATAACCCAGTTAAGGGACACCTTCAATAAGATAACACCATTTGAACCCACTGCAGACCTGCATAGCTTCTTTGAGGAGGTGTGTCAACTAAAGGTTTGTATGGTTTAGATGAGAGGGAGGAAGTGAAATTAATAGTAATGAGCCTTAGCCAGTCAGTAAGATCAGCATTACCTGAACCCCAAAATGTAGGAGAAACCCTAGATGAAATGAAGGACTCCATATTAGCTGCTATTGGGTATAATAAAGGGGACACAGTAGAAGGTCTAAACAAATGTAGGCAAAAAAAAGGAGAGTACCTAACGGCCTTTGCCGGTCGCCTCTGGATCCATTTCAAAGCGTTTTTTGGCAAATTAAACCGTGCTAACCAAAATGATGAAACCCTAAATGGTCCCGAACCCTAGTTTCGCATGCAGCAGAAGTAGGTAAAAGGGCTTGTACAAACGATGACCCGGCAGATCACACACATAATGAGGCATGGGTACTCAGACGTCTCTCTAGGGCATGGGAACAGTCACTACAGGACCAGACAGATCATAATGGATTAGAAGGCACCATGCACCCAGTTAGACCTAGTTATGAACCCGCATGGAAAAATGAGGATAGGAGGGAGGAACAGTACCCCAGAGAACAGTATCCCAAAGCACAAGCTTCACCCCACGTGCCACAAGGGTCATGTTACAACTGTGGCCAGTCAGGACACTTCGTCCGAGATTGCAGGAGACCCCCATCACCAGCTAGACCAGCCCCCAGATATGAACTAGAACACCACCCACACCAGCTAGAAGGTTCCAGCTGCCCCATGCACACTGTGAGCGTTTACCCGCCACTTCTTATGGCAGGGACACCTCAGCAATGCCACTTCATTTTTGTTTCTCTCTTCCTTCCTCTCTTCTTCGGTTACACTACACCAACTCCCTATGCTAGTTACACACCAAGCCAAATGTGAGTGTGGCTAAGATATATATAAAACTGGTCACCCTAAAGTTCAGCTGGTTAAGCGAAGCCTCAACCTCCCATGGTTGTGATTTAAGATGGAGACTGGTCAAAGAAAGTGTCCGCCCACTCCAAACATCAACCACACATGCTGTGAGATTCTTGAACACTGAATTCTGCACTTTAAATTTGCATTTCTGGTTACTCTCCAAAATTTATTATTGAAAAGAAAATGGGGGAGTTACACATGGTGACAATCATAAAGGGTAATTGGGATCAGAGAGAAAGACCAATAAATACAGATGTTAACCAAAGATAATAACACAATACTATGCTTGATTCCCTAGGAATACACAGAAAAGACACGGAAGACAGACAACATACGGAATGAACCCAGGACTCATACGCTTCACACTGATCATCGCTGGATTTGATGAAATCCGTGGGTGGGAGTGGGGAAGATCTCGGAAATTTACCAGGTGATGCAGGAGGAGGAGGAGGCCTCGGTGGTGGAGTTGAAAGGTAAGTGGGAGGAGGAGTTGGGAGAGGAGATCGAAGAGGGGACGTGGGCAGATGCCCTAGGGAGGGTGAACTCTTCCTCTTCATGCGCGAGGCTCAGCCTCATACAGTTTAAGGTGCTACACAGGGCACACATGACCGGGACAAGGATGAGCAGGTTCTTTGGGGGTGAGGACAGGTGTGTTAGGTGCTCAGGGAGCCCAGCAAATCACACCCATATGTTCTGGGCATGCCCAGCACTGGAGGAATTTTGGAAGGGCGTAGCAAGGACGGTGTCGAGGGTGGTAGGATCCAGGGTCAAACCGGGCTGGGGGCTCGCAATATTTGGGGTGGCAGAGGAGCCGGGAGTGCTGGAGGCGAAAGAGGCCGGAATTCTGGCCTTTGCGTCCCTGGTAGCCCGGCGAAGGATTTTCCTTCAGTGGAAAGATACGAGGCCCCCAAGCGTGGAATCCTGGATCAGCGATATGGCAGGGTTCATTATATTGGAGAGGGTGATATTCGCCTTGAGAGGGTCGGTACAAGGGTTCTTTAGGCGGTGGCAACCGTTCTTAGACTTTCTGGCAGAACGATAGACATTGGTCAATGGTAGCAGCAGCTCGGGGGGTGGGGGGGGGGGGGGTTACTTTATTTTTGTTTATGTTATTTACACTGGAAGGGTCTGAGGGGGTGTGTACACCTGTTGTCTTAAGTCGGGGTGTTAATGTTAATTTATTATTTAGGTACGGGGGGGAGGGGTTTGGGGGTTTGCTTTTTTAGATTGTGTTTTGTACTTAACCCTGTTGGGTTCTTTTTTCTTTCTCATTTTGTTATTGATATTTTATGAAAACCTTTAATAAAAATTATTTTTTAAAAAAGGATTTGATGAAATCCGAGCACAACAAAACTTGAACTTATTATGGTTCGCTCCGCCAAGTGCAGGGGAATGTGAGGACGGTATTTTATGGGTAAAACCCAAAGAAGCATCCTATTTGGGTGTAATAATCCAGGGGCAATGTACAAAAGGCCCAACAGAAACACATTTGCATGCTACATTAGCACAACTGGAAAAGGGGATTGGTGGGAACTTATGAATGAAGGGTGCCCCAAAATTGGATGATTAAAGAGAAGCTCAGGGAACACATTAGGGATCGGACAAAATTGCCCCGGGACACCCACTAAAGGTAACTTGGTATTGCACACAATTAGCCCCCAACACCACTACTCCACAGACCACCTTTAGCCAGGACACCACCCAGCAACTGTTAGAGATCGAGACCAAAACCCCAACCTGATGGGAAAACTTTGCAAAATGGAACCTCCATCTCCTACGTAGTCGAGACCCTTCTCCTGATTGCAGTAATATATATTATCATCCTCCCATTCCAACTCCATAAATGGAAGGCAAAAGCATCCCGCCCCCAGATATACACGGTCCGAGCCCCCCTTTTTGGAATTCAATAAAAACCCAAAGTATCCTAGGAATGACAATTTATAAGCGAATGTAATAACTGCTGCTAAAATGAGCCATTTTGTGTTTTCTTTTAGTTGTAAGGATAAGTAGAATGAATGAGGTGCTGCTGCTTTAAATCTTGTGGTGTAAATAAAAGTTATTTACTGTGTGAGCATGCAGCATGAGAGTAGGTTAGCTTAGAAAGGTTAGTTAGAAATTAACTTTGATGACTTCCGGTTGAGGTGATGCCTAGCTAGCCGCACGCTTCGGCAGCTCCAGCTCCGGCCAGACCTTCGGGCTCTTTTAAGAGCCCCAACGGGGAATTTTTCGACGACGCAACCTGGTGTGGGGTGTGTGAGAAGGGAGTCCCCCCCAAACGAAGGAGGAAAAAACCGGCGGCGGCGGCTGCAGCACGAGGAATCGTCGACCAAAGGGTCAGAAAGAGAGAAGTACAAGATGGAGGCGGAGAAAGCGCAGGCGACATGGGGGCCTGAGCAGGATGAAATTGTGAGACGGTGCGTGGAGCTGCTGAAGAGGGAGGTGCTGACCCCGTTGCTACAGGCAATTGAGGGGCTCAAGGAGACATTAAAGACCCAGGAGACAGAGCTCCGCGTGGTGGAGCAGAAGGTGACAGATATTGAGGACGAGATCCTGGGCCTGGCGGTTAAGACACAGACGCACGAGGCACTTCATAAAAAGTGTACTGAAAGGATCGAAGCTCTAGAAAATGGAGCGCGAAGGAAGAACCTTCGGATATTGGGTCTCCCTGAGGGTGTGGAAGGAGTGGACTGTGGAGCGTACGCAAGTACGATGCTGAGCTCACTGATGGGTGCTGAGGCCCCTACGGGCCCCTTGGAGGTGGAGTGGGCAAATCGGATTCCGGCGAGAAGCCCAAAAGCGGGAGAACCACCCAGGGCGATAATCGTGCGATTTTACCGCCTTAAGGATAGAGAAGAGGTCCTGAGATGGGCTAAAAGGGTGCGGAGTAGCAGATGGGAGAATGCAATGGTACGGGTATACCAGGATTGGAGTGCGGAGGTGGCGAGAAGGAGGGCGAGCTTCAACCGAGCCAAAGAGGTGTTGCATAAAAGGAAGGTGAAGTTCGGGATGCTGCAGCCGGCAAGATTATGGGTCACGTATCAGGAGAGACACCATTATTTCGAGACGGCGGAGGAAGCATGGACCTTCATCAAAGAAGAGAAATTGGATCGGAACTGAGGGACTGATGCTGCAGGAAATGTTATTGTTAATGTTATGGTTGAAGTTATTTGGTTGAAGTAAATTGGGAAGGGGGGAGACATTGGGGAAATGTGGGCGCCGGTGAGGGGGGAAAGACGGGACATAGTTGGAGAATGGGGAAGGGGAGGGGGAGGGGAAGGGGAGCTGCGCCATAAGAGGCGGGTCAGGTAAAGGGATGTTCCCGCGCCAGAAAGAATAAGGCGGGAAGACAGGCGCAAGGCGGATGGGAGTTCCCCACACGGGGGGGTCGAGGAGTGAGCAGGAGTAGCCGGGGTCAGTTGAAGTCAGCTGACTTACGGAAGTAATATGGGGGGAGCAATCATGCTAGAAAGAGATCTAGCGGGGAGGGGGGGAGGGAGGGGGAGGGGGGACAACTGGGTTGCTGCTGCGGAAATCCAAAAGGAAATGGCTAAAGAGTGGGTGGGCGGGGATGGTTTGCGACGCTGGGGGAGCGAGCGGGAGCGCGGAGGCGGGATATGGGACTGGCCTAGAGAAGGTAATGGCTAGTCGACACGGGAGGGGGGCAGATAGCCCCCTAGTGAGGCTGATCACGTGGAATGTGAGAGGCCTGAACGGACCGATAAAAAGGGCCCGAGTGCTCGCGCATTTGAAAGGACTAAGGGCAGACGTGGTTATGCTCCAAGAGACGCACCTAAAGGTGGCGGACCAAGTTAGGCTAAGGAAAGGATGGGTGGGACAGGTGTTCCACTCAGGACTGGACGCAAAGAATAGAGGGGTGGCCATTTTGGTGGGGAAACGGGTAGCATTTGAAGCAAAGAACATCGTAGCAGATAGCGGAGGTAGATATGTAATGGTGAGTGGCAGGCTGGAGGGAATGGAGGTCGTGTTGGTTAATGTGTATGCCCCAAACTGGGACGATGCGGGATTTATGAGATGGATGCTGGGGCGTATACCGGACCTGGAGGTAGGAAACTTGATTTTAGGAGGGGACTTTAATACGGTGCTGGACCCGGGGCTAGATAGATCCAGCTCAAGGACCGGAAGAAGGCCGGCAGCGGCCAAGGTACTTAAGGGGTTTATGGACCAAATGGGGGGAGTGGATCCATGGCGATTTCTTAGACCTAGGGCTAGGGAGTTTTCCTTCTTCTCCCATGTCCATAAAGTGTACTCCCGGATAGATTTTTTTGTTTTGGGAAGGTCATTGATCTCTAGGGTGGAAGAAGCTGAGTACTCAGCCATAGCGGTTTCGGATCATGCCCCACATTGGGTGGACCTGGAATTAGGAGAGGAAAGGGAGGAGAGAACACTCTGGCGATTAGATGTGGGACTGATGGCGGATGAGGGAGTGTGTGCAAGAGTGCGGGGGTGTATTGAGAGATACCTGGAGGTCAATGACGACGACGAGGTCCCTGTGGGAGTGGTATGGGAAGCACTAAAAGCGGTGGTCAGAGGAGAGCTGATCTCCATTGGGGCCCACAAAAGGAAAACAGAGGCCAAGGAAAGGGAAAGATTACTGGGGGAGATTTTAAGGGTGGATAGGGAATTTGCAGAGACCCCGGAGGAGGAATTGTACAGGGAGAGGAGACGACTCCAGACGGAATTTGACCTTCTGACCACCAGAAAGGCGGAGGTACTGTGGAGGAAGGCACAGGGGAGGAGGTATGAATATGGGGAAAAGGCTAGTCGCCTGTTGGCTCATCAATTGCGAAGGAGGGCAGCAGCGAGGGAGATAGGAGGAATTAGAGACGAAAGGGGAGACATGGTGCGAAGGGCAGGAAAGATAAATGAGGTGTTCAAGACCTTCTATGAGGAACTGTATAGGTCTCAACCCCCAGAGGGAGAGGAGGGGATGCGGCAGTTCCTGGACCAATTGAGGTTCCCGAAAGTGGAGGATCGGGGGGTGGTAGGCCTGGGGGCACCAATTGGGGTGGACGAGGTTATTAAGGGACTGGGAAGCATGCAAGCAGGGAAGGCCCCAGGACCAGACGGGTTCCCGGTGGAGTATTACAGAAAATATGTGGACTTGTTGGCCCCGTTGATGGTGAGGACGTTCAATGAGGCCAGGAAAGGGGGGACTCTACCCCCGACGATGTCGGAGGCGACGATATCGGTAATTTTGAAGAGGGATAAAGATCCGTTGCAGTGCGGGTCCTATAGACCCATTTCATTATTGAACGTGGACGCCAAATTGTTGGCAAAGGTACAGGCATCGAGGATAGAGGACTGTGTCCCGGGGGTGGTGCACGAAGACCAGACAGGGTTCGTAAAAGGGAGACAACTGAATGTTAACGTGCAACGACTATTAGGGGTGATAATGATGCCCCCAGTGGAGGGGGAGGCAGAGATAGTGGCGGCAATGGACGCAGAGAAGGCATTTGATAGGGTGGAGTGGGAGTATTTATGGGAAGTGTTAAGGAGGTTTGGGTTTGGGAACGGGTTTATTAGCTGGGTTAGACTTCTTTATGGGGCTCCAACGGCAAGCGTAGTTACAGGTCGACATAGATCGGAGTATTTCCGACTATATAGGGGAACAAGACAGGGATGCCCGCTGTCTCCATTGTTGTTCGCGTTGGCGATTGAACCTCTGGCCATGGCGTTGAGAGACTCCAGGAAATGGAGAGGGGTGATTAGAGGGGGAGAAGAACACCGAGTCTCGTTATACGCGGATGACCTATTGTTATACGTGTCGGACCCAGCGGGGGGGATGATAGAGGTTATGCGAATTTTGAGGGGGTTCGGGGATTTCTCGGGGTATAGGCTAAACATGGGGAAGAGTGAATTATTTGTGATACATCCAGGGGACCAGAGCAGAGAGATAGAAGGCTTGCCTCTAAGGAAAGTGGAAAGAAACTTCCGATACCTGGGGATTCAGATCGCTAGGAGCTGGGGAACCTTGCACAGACTTAATCTGACACGGTTGGTAGAACAAATGGAGGAGGACTTCAAGAGGTGGGACATGCAGCCTCTATCGCTGGCGGGCAGGGTGCAAGCAATTAAGATGATGGTCCTCCCGAGGTTCTTATTTGTATTTCAATGTCTCCCTATACTAATCACCAAGACCTTTTTTAATAAAATAGACAGGAGCATCACGAGCTTCGTGTGGGCAGGGAAAGTTCCGAGAGTAAGGAGGGGGTTCCTTCAGCGTAGAAGGGACAGAGGAGGATTGGCACTACCGAACTTGGGCGATTACTATTGGGCCGCCAATGTGGCAATGATACGTAAATGGATGATGGAGGGTGAGGGAGCGGCGTGGAAAAGACTGGAGAGAAAGTCCTGTAAAGGGACGAGTTTAGAGGCGCTGGTGACGGCGCCGCTACCGATCTCACCTAAAAAGTTTACTACGAACCCGGTGGTGGCGGCAACATTGAATATCTGGGGACAGTGGAGGCGACAGAGAGGGGTGCGGGGAGCCCTGGTGGGGTCCCCAATCAGGAACAACCATAGGTTCGCCCCAGGAAGAATGGATGGAGGATTTCAGAGCTGGTACCAGTTGGGAATTAGGAGGGTGGGAGATTTATTTAGAGATGGGACTTTTGCGAGCTTGGGAGCATTGGAGGAAAAGTATAAGTTGCCCCTGGGAAATTTCTTGAGATATATGCAGGTGAGGGCGTTTACTAGACAACAGGTGAGGGAATTTCCGTTGCTCCCGACACAGGGGATACAGGACAGGGTGCTTTCAGGGGTGTGGGTAGGAGAGGGCAAGGTGTCAGAGATTTACCGAGAGATGAGGGAAGAGGGGGAGGAGTCGGTGGGCGAACTAAAAGGAAAGTGGGAAGAAGAACTAGGGGAGGAGATAGAGGAGGGTATGTGGGCTGATGCCCTAAGCAGGGTAAATTCCTCTTCCTCATGCGCCAGGCTTAGCCTGATTCAATTTAAGGTGCTACATAGAGCACACATAACGGGAGCAAGATTGAGCAGGTTCTTTGGAGTGGAGGACAAATGTGGGAGGTGTGGCGGGAGCCCGGCAAACCACGCACATATGTTTTGGGCGTGCCCGGCACTGGAAGGGTATTGGAAGGGAGTGACGGGAGTGATTTCGCGGGTGGTGAAGGCCCGGGTCAAACCAGGCTGGGGGTTAGCTCTATTTGGAGTTACGGAAGAGCCGGGAGTGCAGGAGGCGAAAGAGGCCGACGTTGTGGCCTTTGCGTCCCTAGTAGCCCGGCGCAGGATCCTACTCATGTGGAAGGAGGCGAAACCCCCCGGACTGGAGGCCTGGGTAAGTGATATGGCGGGGTTCATTAAACTGGAGCAGATAAAGTTTGCCCTGAGAGGATCGGCTCAAGGGTTCACCAGGCAGTGGCAGCCATTTCTCGACTACCTAGGGGAACGTTGGAGGGAAGACAGATGACCAGCAGCAGCAACCCAGGGGGAAGGGGGGGGGGGGGGTTTAGTTTAGTTTAGGTCAAAGATAAAGGGGTTTTGTTACTTGTGTATTGTTAAAAATTTCTGTATTGTTATTGTTGCGTTTGCTTTGTAAGAGGGGAAAAATTGTTTAGGAAAAAAATTTCAATAAAACATATTTTAAAAAAAAGAAATGAACTTTGATATGAATTTAATTGAAAGATAAAATAATAATTAGCAATGTATTTAATTTGATAAACTGTATGTAATATGAATGAATTAGATAGAACTGTGCAATGAATTTTTGGATAGAGTAGAGTAGGACCTGAACTGACTGACAGGTGGCCAGCACAAACAAGGTAGACATGGGCTTGAGTTTGTGATCCACCAAGCTTCGCGTTCAGGATCAAGAGGACGGATATGTGGCCATTTAAAATGGCCGCCTGCAAAGGGTAATGGGAGTTGTGGTCAAGCTGGGACACAGACAGTGCACAGCCCCTGTGTATTGTACAAAGGAAAAAGCCGACGGAACTGAAACCTGCACCTGTTAAAGGTCAATCACCAATTTCCCCAGGACAATAGATTCAAATCAAGGAATAGCAACAGTAGCAGACGTCCCAGCGCCGCTCCCCCTTATTTAGAAAGGCATACACACTTGGAACAATAACGACTAGGACCCACCCAGCCATCAAGGTACCCGCCCCTAATTGGCCGGTATCGATCAGAGTGATTGAGACTCTATCGATCCATTGGACCCTGAGTTAACCTCGCCCAAAAGGGTGCGAAACAGAAGGATAAGAAGCCCTGCGCACTAGGGATCGGTCTTTTTTGGGATCGGCCTGTGCCCACACCAACTGCAGCATAACGACCAGCCAAGTTCAAGACCCGCAATCGCTACCTGAGAGAGGAGCCGCAGCCGAGACGAACCTGACGATTTCCAGCCGACACACATGGGTACTCAGATAAAGGCCTTATCTACCTGCACAGAGCCAGTCATCCAGGAGTTAAGTAAAGGTCATCTTAGTTGATAGGTGTAGTTTAATACATAGCCGCGTATATCATTGCACAGAGAGATAAGTCTTGTGTTCAATAATAAACTGTCCTTTGAACTAACATACTGGTAGTGTGGTCATTTGGTCAATACAAGAAACATACTCGCTGCTTGTGGTTTGATAATAAAAGTGGCAACAGTGGGAATAAACTAAGCCATGAGGTTACAGATTGTGGCTGAGCACAATTCTGCTGCTGCTGATGGCCCACAACACCTTATGGATGCCCAATCTTGAGATGCTAGATCTGTTCAAAGTCTATCCCATTTAGCAGTGCTAGTGACACACAACACAATGGAGGGTCTTCTCAATGTGCAGAAGGGACTTTGTAACCCTTACTGATACGGTCATGGACAGATGCATGTGTGGCAGGCAGATTGGTGAGGAAGAGGTCAAGTATGTTTTCTCTTGCTAATTCCCTCACTACCTGCTGCAGACCCAGTCTAACAGCTAGATCCTTTCTGACCCAGGCAGCTCGGTCCATGCTACCGAACCACTCTTGGTGATGGACACTGACGTCCCCTACCTAGAGTACATTCTGCACCCTTGCCACCCTCAACACTTCTTCCATGGTGTTCAACATGGGGGAGTACTGATTCATCAGCTGAGGGGCTACGGTGCATGATAATCAGCAGGAGGCTTCCTTGCCCATGTGTGGCCTAGAGCCATGATACTTCATGGAGTCGATGCTGAGGGCTCCCAGCGCAACTCCCTTCCGACTATATACCGAGGCTGTGAGGCAGCTCTATGCAGGGTCAACAGGGCTGGGTTGCCATTGTAATTTCCTGTGAAGAGGTCAATGCCGTGTAGTCCATCCAGTTTCATTCCTTCTTGTTTTCTTTGTAGTGGTTGGATACAACTGAGTAGATTGCTAGGCTATTTCAGAGTACAGTTAAGAGTCAACCTGTGGATCTGAAGTCACGTGTTGGCCAGACTAGATAAGGACATCAGGTTTCCTTTCCTGAAGAACATTAATGAACCATATGGGTTTTTACGACAATCAACAATGGTTTCATGGTCATTGTTGGACTTTTAATTCCAGATTTTTTTATTGAGATTTAAATTCCACCATGTGCCATGGTGGGATCAGAACCCAGGTCCCCAGGGCATTTTCCTGGGTTTCTGGATTACAAGTCGAGTGACAATACCACATCAGATAATAGTTCTGTAGGGGAGGTGATGTTGGCTGGGGAGATACATGGAGTAAAATGCCCCTGGAACCCATTATATTTCAGAATCACGTAAATAATCCACATTTAACAAAAAAAATTCTCAAATCTAAAATTGATACAAATCTAGCGAGTTTAGCAGGGTCTAGCAAAGAAACTAAGAATTATAGAAGACCTTGGGCAATATTTTCAAGTTGACGTAACATGGCATTTGAATTTCAATGCAAGCTATATACAGAGAAGAAAAAATCTAGGAGAGACTAAAAGAGACCTTGAAGTCACAGTGCACTGAACATCCAACCATGTACTATCATTACAGATAAGCAATTAACAAAGAAATCTACATCTGGAGTTATAGCACAGGGTTTTCCTCATCACTAACTAATTTGGAGCGCTAAACAGGGGAAAATGGTTATGATCTGCCACCTTAAAACTGACATTCATACACCAGCAAGTACCACAAAATCAACATTGTTTTCAACCATAATTTTTCTTTGTCCCTCATGTCAGATCAATATGTATAGTTAAAAATAACATACATAAAATAAGAGTTCTGAAAGCACATAAAACTGGTTATTTAATGTTGGAATGTTTCTGAAACTGCTTACTGTCCTTCCCATCTAAATCAAATATTTCAGCTGTGGCTTTACATGCTGAGGATTTCCAATTACTGTTGACAGAGAGCCAGTGAGAGCAAGCAACGTGGGTAAGGAAAGAAAGAGGGAGAGAAAGAAAGCACGCGTGAGGAGAGAGAGCATGCACACGAGAAGAGAAAGAGCACACAGACGAGGGGAGATAGAGCGTGCACATGAGGAGAGCACTAACAGGAGAGAGAGCACAGGAGAGGGGAGAGAGCGCACAGGTGAGGGTGCGAGAGAGCAAGGGCGTGGGGAGAGTGAGGGCGCAGGCGAGGAGAGAAAGCATGCAGGTGAGGAGAAAGCATGCAGCTGTGGAGGGAGAGAGAGAGAGAGAGAGAGAAAGCGCGCAAGAGAGCCCGTGAGACAGCATGAGAGAACGAGAGCACATGACAGCGAGAGCCCATGAGAGAGTGAGCCCGTGTGAGTGAGAGAGAAAGAGAGTTGTACCTGTATGTTGTGGGATCTGGTGGACCTTACTGTGATTTTCATAGAATCTACATTGCAGAAGCAGGCCATTCTGCACCACCCCTTGGAAGGAGCACCCTACCCAAGCCCACATCTCCACCCTAATCCCGTAACCCAATAACTCCACCCAACCTTTTTGGACACTAAGGGCAATTTAGCATGGCCAATCCACCTAACCTGCACATATTTGGGCTGTGGAAGGAAACCGGAAGATCCACAGGAAACCCAGACAGACACGGGAAGAACGTGCAGACTCCGCACATACGGTGACCCAAGCCGGGAATTGAACCTGGGACCCTGGAGCTGTGAAGCAACTGTGCTAATCACTGTGCTACTGTGGTTCCCAGTGAACAAGTTTGTGGCAAGTGTTGGTTGCTCAAGGAACTCAAGTTGATGAGCTGGAGTCTGAGCTTCGGACGCTGCGACACATCAGGGAAAGGGGGAGAGTTGTCTGGACAATGTTTCAAGAAGCAGTCACACCCTTTATATTAACTATCTTGAATTTGGCCAATGGTCAGGGATAGGAGGGGTACAGGTGCTGGAGGTAGTGGTGGCAATGGATGCGGAGAAGGGTTTTGATCGGATGGAGTGGGCGTATTTGTTCAAGGTGCTGGTTCGGGTTGAACAGGGGTTTGTGGATTGGGTCCGGTTGCTCTATAAGGCACCGGTGGCGAGTGTACAGACGAACCAAGTGAGTTTGGGGTACTTTGGACTACACCGTGGGATGAGACGGGGTGCCCGCATTCCCCGTTGCTTTTCGCCTTGGCGATAAGAGCCATTGGCAATGGTGCTTCGGGCATCGAGGAATTGAGCGAAGGGGTTGCGGGGGTTGTTGAGCATAGGGTTTCACTGTACGCGGAAGATTTGTTATTATATATTTCCAACCCGTTGGGCTGCATTGGGGGATTTTCGGGGAATTTGGACGGTTTTCGGGATATAAATGGAACAGGGGAAAGAATGAGGTGTTCCTGATCAATGCTAGGTGGCAGGAAAGGAGGTTAGGGGAGCTGCCATTCAGGATGGTGGGGACAAGCTTGATGTCCAGGTGGTGCGGCGCTGGGCCTGGTTGGTTGAGCTTGGCCTGATTGGTGGAAGGGATGAAGGCGGACTTTAAAAGGTGATATGTTTTGCCGTTGTCGCTGGCAGAGAGTCAAAATGATGGTGCTGCCTTGTTTTCTGTTCGTGTTTCAGAACCGCCCTATCTTTGTCCCTAAGTCGTTTTTAAGGAAAGTCAATTGATTGATCTCGGGGTTTGTGTGGACGGGGAAGGCCCTGTGGGTGCGGCAGGCTTTTTGGAACGGCGGGGGGTGGCGGCTGGCGTTGCCAAATTTGGGAAATTATTATTGGGCTGCAAACATTGCAATGGTGAGGAAATGGGCCATGGAGGAGAAGATGGTTTGGGGACGGGTGGAGGCAGCATTGTGTAGGGCAACAAGCTTAAGGGCTTTGTTATTGGTGCCTCTGCCGTTCACGACAGCCAGTTATTCCGTTAGTCCAGTGGTGGTGTCGGCTTTGAGTGTGTGGGGCAGTGTAGGCAGCACTTGGGTTTATTAGAGGGTATGTTGTTATGGGAGTCTATTTCTGATAACCATAGGTTTGTACCGGGAGAAGGAGCACCGTATGATGGCCTGAATTTCCAAAGTGTGGTCAGGGGATGGAACGGTAGGCGCCCTTAATTTTTGAGTAGCAGTGGTCAAGCGTGTTGTCGCCCCTGATGGGACAGGAGATGTGCTGAATTTTGGCAGTACACTCTTGAGGTTGGCCTTGTTGAAGTCCCCGGCCACGATGAAGAAGGCCTCCGGGTGTTCTGTTTCGTAGTTGTTTATAACTGTGTACAGTTCATCCAGAAACCTGTCTAGAAACCCATCCGGGTCCAGGGCCTTCCCCGGCGGACCTTCCCCGCTTGCATCTCCTCCATGCCATCCATCACCTCCCGCAGCCCAATTGGGATCTCCAAACCCGCTCCTCCTCCACCTTGGGAATCTCAAACACATCCAGGAGAAGTCTCATAACAGACCTCAAGAACCCCATTCACCTCCTCCGGATCCAACACCACCTTAACCCCCCTCATCCCTCACTCTACAGATCTTCCTTGCCGCTGCATGCTTTCTCAACCGATGGGTGAGCATCCTACTCCCCTTCCCCCTTACTTATAAATTGCCCCCCGGCCCTCCACAACTGCCCCACTGCCTTCCCCAAAGACACTAACCCAAACTCCATCTGGAGCCTTTGTCTCTCCTTCAACAATTCTCCTCCGAGTACCTCCTACCACTCTCAAGATCTCTCCTCCTGCTCCACCCTCTCCCTGTGCACACAAATCAAACTAAAATCCCTTCTACCTACAGCCTTAAGTGCCTCCCACAATGTAGCGTCTGTGACCTGCCCTGTATAATTCACCTCCATAGTCCCAAATGGCAGCCCTCACCCGCACACACCCCTTCATCTGCCAACAGCCCCAAATCTAATCTCCACTATGTCCATTGGGCCACCCCTAACCACGATCACCAGCAGCAACTTGTCCATTAAGATCACCGAATACCCCGAGTCGGCCAACCCCGTCAGCAGCGCCTTGTCCATTACGAAAATGTTGGTGCGGGAATACACCTGGTGCACATGGGAGAAGTATGTAAACACCTTCACCTTCGGCCTCCCAAACCTCCACAGGTCTGCGCACCTCTTCTTCCTCCCGCTTCCATCATGCGCTCCATGCACCCCCTCAGCTCCCTAGCCACTGCTGAACCCCTCAACGACTTTGGGCTTGACCGATCCAGGCTCACGTCCAGGACCATATTAAAATCCCCCCCCATAATCAACCAGTGCATATATAAATGTGGAATCCTCCCCAACACCCGCCTCATAAAATCCACATCATCCCAATTCGGGGCATTACTTCCAGCTTTCCACTAACCACCACGTACCTACCCCTCAGATCGGCCACAATGCTCCCCACCTCAAATGCAACCCTCTTATTGACCAACACCGTGAGTGCCCAGGGAAGGTAATACTCTGGTGAGATTGGTGTATGGATCAGAGGACGAGAAGGGCCGCAAGAGAGTGAGAGCAGCTGGAGCAGGACAGTTTTTGGGGTGTGCCACAGGTTAAGATGGCGGAGGGCAAGGGGTTGTCTTATGATGAGAAATTGTATAGTTTAGGCCTATACTCTCTCGAGTTTAGAAGAATGAGGAGATCGAATTGAGGTATATAGGATGATAAAAGGTATTGACAAGGGCAGCACGGTCGCGCAGTGGTTAGCACTGGGACTATGGTGCCGAGGACCTGAGTTCGAATCACGGCCCTGGGTCACTGTCCGTGTGGAGTTTGCATATTCTCCCTGTGTTTGCATGGGTTTCACCCCCAGAACCCAAAGATGTGCAGGTTAGGTGGATTGGCCATGCTAAATTGCCCCTTAATTCGAAAAAAAATAATTGGGTACTCTAAAAAATGTTTTAAAAGGTACTGACAAAGTAGACGGAGAGCATATGCAATCTAGAATTAGAGCCCATAGTTTTATAAGAGGTAGCAGATTTAAAACAGAAATGAGAGGAAATTACTTCTCTCAAAGGGTTGTGAATCTGTGGCATTCACTACCCCAGAATGCAGTTGAGTAAATTTAAGGAGATGGACAGATTTTTAATTAGAAATCGGTTGACAGGTTTTGGAGAATGGGCATGAAAGTAGAGTTGAAGCCAAGAGGTGATCAGCCAGGATTGTATTGAATGGCGGAGCGGGCTAGAGGGGCTGAATTACCTGCACCTGCTCCTTTCTTATATTCTTAACCCTCTCCTGCAAGCAATTAGGGGAGTCTAACTGGTGGTGCATCTTGTTTTTTGATTTTATTTATTTTAGACTAAGTAGCCAAAGCTTACATGCAGTATCTGAAAATTAAAATTAATACGAAATCCAAAACACAATCAGTCCCAAGGGTTTGGCTAAGGGATATTCAACCTAATTCATCTGTTACATTACACTATTTCTCACATCCATAGTTACTAGCCTGGACCTTTCCCGATCCCTACCTCAAAGAACAAAGAACATTACAGCATAGGAACAGGCCCCTTCAGCCCACCAAGCCTGCGCCGATCCAGATTCCTTATTTAGACCTAATACTTATTGCCCAAACGATCTGTATCCCCCCCTTTCTCCGCCCATTCATGTGTCTATCAAGATACATCTTAAACACTGCTATCGAGCCTGCCTCCACCATCTCCACTGACAACGCGTTCATCGCACATCTCCCCTAAACTTTCCCTCTCTCACCTTGAACCTGTGCCCTCTTGTAATTTGAGTCTTCCACCCTGGGAAAAAGCTTCTGACTATTCACCCTGTCTATACCTCTCGTAATTTTGCAGACCTCAGTCAGGTCTCCCCTCAGCCTCCGTCTTTCCAACGAAAACAACCTGAGTTTATCATACATTTCCTCATGCCTAACACCCTCCAGACCAGGCAACATCCTGGTAAACCTTCTTTGCACTCCAAAGCATCCACGTCCTTCTGTTCGTGTGGCAACCAGAACTGCACGCAATACTCCAAGTGTGGCCTAACTAAAGTTTTATACAACTGTAACATGACCTGTCAACTCTTGTACTCAAAGCGCCAACCAATGAAGGCAAGCATGCCGTATGTCTTCTTGGCCACCTTAACCACCTGCATCGTCACTTTCAAGGAAATGTGGACCTGAACGTCCAGATCCTTCTATATATCAATGTTCCTGAGGGTTCTGCCATTTACTGCATAATCCACACCTGAATTTGATCTTCCAAAATGCATCACCTTGCATTTGTCCGCATTGAACTCCATCGCCATTTCTCTGCCCAACTCTCCAATCTATCTATATTCTGCTGTATTCACTGACAGTCCCCTTCACTATCTACAATTCCACCTTAGTGTCATCTGCAAACTTGCTAATAAAGCGATCTACATTTTCCTCCAGATCATTTATATATATTATAAACAACAGTGGTCTGAGCACTTATCCCTGTGAAACACCACTAGTTACAAATCTCCATTCTGAAAAACTCCCTTCCACTGTTGCTCTCTGTATCCTGTTGCCAAGCCAGTTTTTTATTCATCTAGCTAGCACACCCTGAATCCCATGCGATTTTACCTTTTGTACCAGTCTGCCATGAGTGACCTTGTCAAGCGCTTTACTAAATCCATGTAGACAACATCCACAGCCTTTCCCTCATCAATTAATTTTGTCAACTCCTCAAATAACTCTATCAAGTTGGTAAGACATGACCTTCCCTGCACAAAACCATGTTGCCTATCACTAACAAGTCCATTCGCTTCCAAATGCGAATAAATCCTGTCCCTCATTACCTTCTCCAACAGCTTCCCACCACGTACATCAGCTCACCGGCCTACAACTACTTGGATTATCCCGGCATATAATAACCTGGATTATCCCTGCTTCCCTTCTTAAACAAAGGGACACCATGGATCACCTGTGGTCAAAGATGATGCAAAGATAATCTGTTAAGGCCCCAGCTATTTCCTCTCTTGCCTCCCATGGCAACCTGGGATATATCCAATCTGACCCAGGGGACTTGTCTACCTTAATGCATTGCGCTGACATGTCCTAGAGTAATCACACACCCATCCCTAACCTCAACATCCGTCATGTCCCTCTCCTTGGTGAAGACCGATGCAAAGTACTCATTAAAGATCTTACCCACTTTCTCTGACTCCACGCATAACTTCCCTCCTTTATCCTTGAATGGGCCTACTCTTTCCCTCGCTACCCTCTTGCTCCTTATATATGTATAAAAGGCCTTGGAACATTCCTTGACCCTGCTTGCCAATGACATTTCATGGCCCCTTTTAGCCCTCCTTACTCCCCGTTTGAGTTTGTTCCTACTTTGCCTGTATTCTTCAAAAGCTTTGTTTGTTTTTAGTTGCCTAGACCTTATGTATGCTTCCTTTTTTCTTTTTGACTAGTCTCACAATTTCCCCAGTCATCCTTGGTCCCCTAATCCTGCCATTTCTGACCTTCATTTTCACAGGGACATGCCTGTCCTGCTCTCTAATCAACTGGTCTTTAAAAGACTCCCACATATCAAATGTGGATTTACCCTCGAACAGCTGCTCCCAATCCACATTCTCCAGCGCGACTAATTCTGTTGTATTTGGCTTTCCCCCAATTTAGTACCCTCACTCAAGGACCACTCTTATCCATGGGTATTATGGAATCATAATCACTATTCCAAAAATGTTTCCCGACTGAAACTTTGGTCACCTGGCCGGGCTCATTCCCCAATACCAGGCCCCTCCCTGGTTGGATTGCCAACATACTGTTTCCAAAAACCCTCCTGGACACACCTAACAAATTGTTTTCCATCCGAACCCCTGGCACTAAGAGAGTCCCAGTCAATATGGGGGAAATTAAAATCACCCACCACAACAACCCTGCTATTTTCACATATTTCTTGAATCTGACTACATATCTGTTCCTCTGTATCTGCTGGCTGTTGGGAGGCCTATAGTACAACCCCAACATTACACCCTTCCTATGTGTGAGCAATACCCATAATGCCTCATTGCAGGATCTCTCCACGATGTCCTCCCTCATCACAGTTGTGATATGTTCCCTAACAGTAATGCAACTTCTCCACCTTTCTTCTACCCCCTTTGTCTCGTCTAAAACATTGATATCCCTGGAACGTTAAGCTGCCAGTCCTGGGCAGGATTCTTCGGCCGCATCCTCCCGGCGACCAAAGAACCCTGCTCGAGGTTAACGGCCTTCTTGCGGTGGGTGGGGCGGAAGAATCCAGCCCAATGTCTCCGTAATAGTAACAATATCATAATTCCCCAGGCTCGTCATCCATCTTACCTGTTGTACTTCTTGGGTTGAGGCAAGTGCACTCCAAACCTCCAGAACCGCTGAGTTCCCCCTGCCTGCTCTCCCTCTAGGCCATATTTGTCTTAGTCTCAAGCTCTTCCCAATTCTCTTCACTTGCTGGCCTGCTGCTCCAGTTCCCACCCCCCATCCATACTAGTTTAAACCCTCCCGAACCACATTAGCAAACCTCCACCTTTCATTGATTGAGCTGTATCTTGGAGGAGTGGGAAACTTATGCCGATTGCAGTCAATATTTTGGTCCTGGTTACTCACCCACAATAGGCTGCTTCTGGTAAGTCAATATTGTTTGAATTCTGATGTTTCTCTTTGGCTTATAAAAGTCGTGACCATTCCACATATCCTCATGCCAAAATAAATTTCTTCACCACTGTTCAGCCCAGATGTCCAGACTTTTCCCAACAGGGTGTCCACAAATCAAAAGAAGTACATAAAAAGGATGTACATGTCTTTTAAGTTTAAGTTTCACAGATGCAGGCAGGTATATCCTCTGTCACGAGGGCTAGATAGCAGGGAATAGGAGGGGACATGCGAGGGATTAAGGCAGGCACTTTTCAACACTCTTCCCTGTCCTGGCAGAAAGTTTTGAACAGGATCCCCATTTTTTGCGAATCATTCATGGTTGAGAGAAATACCCTTTTGCTAATTTTAGCAAAAAAAAGGTCAACAAATATAAAAGGAAGACAACCATGTTTTGCAAACAACCTTTTTACTAAAATGAGTGAACAAAGGAGTTTCAACCCTCCCTCCTCAGTAATAATTTCAGCTTCACTTACTGGCATTAGCTAACTGGTTGTTATATTTAATTTAGGTGCAATTCACTCTGATCTGTAAATTCCAGCATAGGTGTAAGCCAACAATTAATTTTCCAAAGCAGTGTAGCAAAAACAAGAACTTAGCTAATGATTGGAGTTAATTTATCAATAGTAAATTCCAAATAATTGCACTGATTATGGAAGGCATATAAACAGCATTTACAACAGACTCGAATACACACCACACTAAAGGCAATTTGATTCAAGTTGCTTCCTCCTTCCCCTTTATATATGTCTGAGGTAGTGGTTAAAATGAGTATTTATACTATATTGAAGTATGCATTGACATAAATAATTTCATCTCATGCTAATGTACTGTATATTAGGTGAAGAAAACCCTCTTTGGACAATAAGAACATAACTGAACTCCATGTGTCACTGTTCAGGTGCTAGAAAGGGCCCATCACAATATCCTGTAGTCCCTTTTCTGTTTACGGCTGTTGCACAGAAAACTCCAGTATTCACAAATAACAGAAGGACAAGTGGCTACCCTGGAATGTGACCCTAGATTCACCCTGAAAAAATAATCCAACCCCCCCACAGCATGTTTACGGTGGTGGAGGTTGCCAGTGGGATGTTCTGGTCCTGCCATGGTATATGGCATTTTGAAGGTTCACATGCCCCGCCCCGCCGCCGAGGAACCTGGCGCAGGTGGTCGCCTACAGCGGCACCAGAAGATCCCGGTGGGAAAGGCTGGAACACCTTTGGTTGCTGGAAACAATCTGTTCAATTCAAGGCTGCAGACTTCAGAAGAATCAGGTTGGGAGGGGCAGGTACCAAAAATATTTCACAATATTTCACTATAGTCTGCATGATGAAAAACCTGGAATAATTTGATCTGGCCCCTGCCTACACCAATCCTGCATCATTTAAAATCACATCTTTACCTTCCTTCCCTACGTATCAGGACATTTTACAACATAGCAAAAATG
This sequence comes from Scyliorhinus torazame, assembly GCF_047496885.1. Lineage (NCBI taxonomy): Eukaryota > Metazoa > Chordata > Chondrichthyes > Carcharhiniformes > Scyliorhinidae > Scyliorhinus > Scyliorhinus torazame. Next base: position 300,050,697 of record NC_092711.1, on the reverse strand, counting down.
GATGTCTCCAATTATGAAGTGCAAACTTATATCATGTAAGAGGAAACGGATTGCCAGTTCAACATCTGACATGAGCATCAAAACACTTTTAAAACACTAATAAAATTATTCCTTGTGATTTTTATGGCCACATTCAAATGGATTGCTGGGTTAAATTAACACCATATGGAAGACATAGGTCAATGGCAATGGGTCAGATTCCGCTCTACCAGATCATTTAACGATGCCTGCCATTTATTACAACAGGCGAACTCAGGGTCGCGACCCATAGATGGGTCGCGGCAGGTGTCAGGAGAGTCGTGGAGCGATCGGTTGTGGCGTTCCCGATTGAGGGAAGACGACCCCAATGGCCGCAACCGGCTTTTAAGAATGCCAGCTGCAGGCAGTCCCCAATTGGTTGCGACGTTTGAGGGGGCAGGGCGGCACGAGGCTAGGCTGTGTATACGACCTATGACTCCGTGGTCAAGCTGTTCAACGGCCGGCACAACGACAGCTTGCACTCCCACGATCTGAAGTACTAGTCAGGAAGTGGTCAGCAGTCTGTGACTAGGGTGGATGCAGCTACTGGACAGTGAGAGGGAAGCCAGGCCAAGTTTGTCGGTGAGGAATACCGAACAAAAGAGGCCAGTCAATACAGCTGAGACATGTCAACACTGGAAAAAACCTAACCAACCATCACTTTGTGTCGCCACTCTCTGGAAAGCAGGGCGCAAGTTCTTTTGGTGAGAATGGAGTAGGAGATGACTTGGATATTTAGATAGTGCAGTGCAGTGGAACCAGTAAGAAATATTTGACATTGTATAGGTTTGACAAGTTATTTCATCTTGTCTAAAGTCATAGATTGTGTGATGAACGGTTACTGCCTTATCATCATGTAAGGTGATGTCCACTTTAAGACCGGGCTTGGAACCCTGGGGACTCCGCCTCTGGCTCCGCCCATCTGGGAGCCATACATAAAGGGCTGCCTCATGGTCTGTGCAACAGTCAGCTCTCGTCTCTAGCTCTAGCATAGTTATTAGTCTAATGAAGCCTTCTTTACAGTTTAATTTCTAAGCGTCATTATTGAGGATACCTCAGTTTGTAAAGTAAAAACAAGATTGCACTTTTTTCTAAACTTGTTTAAATTTCTGAAGAAATGGGAATATATTTAAAACAAAGTTTATGTGTAAATGTGAGGGTGCACATGTTTGACTGAAATTGTTTTAATTTTCAATAGTAAAAAGTCATAGTCTTGAAAAAAATCAGGTATTGTAAATAAAATTTCAAAGTAAAAGATAAGAATGCCGGTCACGACCACCCTTTAAATATGAACGATGGAGTCTTTCCGCCAGAGGCAGCGCCACACATCCTGTAAGTCTGTGCTTTGGGCACAAAATCATGGAGAAGAGATTCCTCCATTTTGTAGCTGCCAGCAAGCAAGCAACAGGACTGTGTGAAGAACTGAAGATGGATTATTTTGTAATAAGGAAGAGAGGGCCAGAGACACAATTAGGCCAGGATCTTGTAACTAAATCTGCGGGAGAAAGGTTCTCAGAAAAGTCCACGGCAGGACAAAGCAGTACTGGTGTGAGCTGTGTACAGAACCCCAGGGCATCTAGTGAACAAATGATTAAGATGAAACTGAAATTGGGAACATAGCAGGATAAGATGATTTCTTGAAGTATGGCTTTATTTGTGCCAATACAAATCAGGATTCAAAGTCAATGTGTGTTATGTGCAGGAATGTACTGGCAAATGAAAGTTTAAAATCCTCAAATCTTCAAAGGCATTTGAAGACTAAGCATGGCGAGTTCGAGGACAAGCCTCTTGATTTTTTTTCAAAGGATGCAGCAAGAACTTAAATCGTCAGCTGAAGTCCTTGGCAGAATTGTAAAATTGAATTACGGAGCAAGTGAGATTGTGAGGACCAAGCTGGCTCACCAGTCGCATTAAAGGTAAGCAATAATGGTGTGCCACAAAGGTCGGCCAGTGTGGGTCGCTAAGGTCGACCGGCATGGGTCGTGAACTTTGGCCATTGTGGATCCCGAATGTCTGCCGGTTGGTAAAAGTGGGTCCCGGGAAAAAAAAGTTTGACAAACACTATATTAGATTATGCACTACATTATTCAGCCGAAAACATGGTCCTGATCTTCCACGGTGCTGCAATCATCATTGGATTGCCAATCTGCTTGAACTTTACCACACTTTGACATTACTCCCATTTCATGCAAGGGGCTTCCGAGTCTGGTTTCTCCAGAAATGCAAAGCACAGCATCAATCAAAAAGCTCCACTGCAATGATAGAGTATCATGGGGGAAAGACAAGGCCCGGACACCTTTTTTAAGACCGTAAGACATAGGAGCAGAATTAGGCCACTCGGGCATCGAGTGTGCTCCGCTATTCAATCATGGCTGATGTTTTTCTCCTCCCCATTCTCCTGCCTTCTCCCCATAACCCCTGATCCCCTTATTAATCAAGAACCTATCTATCTCTGTCTTAAAGGCACTCGGTGATTTGGCCTCCATAGCCTTCTGTGGCAAAGCGTTCCACAGATTCACCACCCGCTGGCTGAAGAAATTCCTCCTCATCTCTGTTTTAAAGGATTGTCCCTTTACTCTGAGATTGTGTTCTCTCCTAGTTTTTCCTACAAGTGAAAACATCCTCTCCACGTCCACTCTATCCAGACCTCGCAGTATCCTATAAGTTTCAATAATATCCCCCCTCACCCTTCTAAACTCCAACGAGTACAGATCCAGAGTCCTCAACCGTTGCTCATACAACAAGCTCTTCATTCCAGGGATCATTCTTGTGACCCTCCTCTGGACCCTTTCCAAGGCCAACACATCCTTCCTTAGATACGGGGCCCAAAACTGCTCACAATACTCCAAATGGGGTCTGACCAGAGCCTTATATAGCCTCAGAAGTACATTCCTGCTATTGTATTCTAACCCTCTCAACATGAATGCTAACATTGCATTTGCCTTCCTAACTGCCGAGTGAACATGCACATTAATATTAAGAGAATCGTGAACAAGAACTCCCAAGTCCCTGTATGCTTCTGATTTCCGAAGCATCTCCCCATTTAGAAAATAGGCTATGCCTCTATTTCTCTTTACAAAGTGCATAATCTCAGTTTTCCACATTATATTCCATCTGCCACTTCTTTGCCCACTCTCCTAGCCTGTCCAAGTCCTTCTGCAACCCACCTGCTTCCTCAATACTATCTGTCCCTCTATAGATCTTTGTATCATCTGTAAACATAGCAACAGTGCCTTCAGTTCCTTCTTCCAGATCATTAATGTATATTGTGAAAAGTGGTCCCAGCACCGACCCCTGAGGCACACCACTAGTTACCAGTTGCCATCCTGAAAAAGACCCCTTTATCCTCACTCTCTGCATTCTGCCAGTCAGCCAATCCTCTATCCAAGCCAGGATCTTACCCTTAACACCATGGGCTCTTAATTAATTTAACAGTCTCCTATGTGGTATCTTGTCAAAGGCCTTCTGGAAATCTAAATAAATCGCATCCACTGGTTCGCCTTTGTGTAACTTCCTTGTTAAATGACTTGGAGGAGGGGGCTGAAGGGTGGGTCAGTAAATTTGCTGATGAGACCAAAATTGGTGGAGTAGTGGATGAGGTGGAGGGCTGTTGGAGGCTGCAAAGAGACATTGATAGGATGCAGAGCTGGGCCGAAAAATGGCAGATGGAGTTTAACCCTGATAAGTGCAAGGTGATTCATTTTTGTAGGACAAATTAGAGTGCAGATTACAGGGTCAACGGCAGGATTCTGAGGAATGTGGAGGAACAGAGAGATCTTGGGTTCATGTCCACAGATCTCTGAAGGTTGCCACTCAAGTGGATAGAGCTGTGAAGAAGGCCTATAGTGTGTTAGCGTTTATTAACAGTCGGCTTGAGTTGAAGAGCCGTGGGGTTATGCTGCAACTGTACAGGACCCTGGTGAGACCACATTTGGAGTATTGTGTGCAGTTCTGGTCACTCCATTATAGGAAGGATGTGAAAGCATTGGAAAGGGTGCAAAGGAGATTTACCAGGATGCTGCGTGGATTGGAGGGTAGGTCTTATGAGGAAAGGCTGAGGGAGCTAGGGCTTTTCTCATTGGAGCGAAGGAGGATGAGAGGTGACTTAATAGAGGTTTATAAGATGATGAGGGGGATAGATAGAGTGGACGTTCAGAGACTATTTCCTCGGGTGGATGTAGCTGTCACAAGGGGGCATAACTATAAGGTTCGGGGTGGGAGATATAGGAGGGATGTCCGCAGTAGGTTCTTTACTCAGAGAGTGGTTAGGGTGTGGAATGGACTGCCTGCTGTGATAGTGGAGTCGGACACTTTAGGAACTTTCAAGCGGTTATTGGATAGGCACATGGAGCACACCAGAATTACAGGGAGTGGGATAACTTAATCTTGGTTTTGGACAAGGCTCGGCACAGCATCGAGGGCCGAAGTGCCTGTTCTGTGCTGTACTGTTCTATGTTCTACTTCCTCAAAGAACTCCACCAGATTTGTCAGACATGACCTCCCCTTGACGAAGCCGTGCTGACTCAGTCCTATTTTATCATGGACTTCCAAATATCCGCGATTTCATTTTTAATAAGGGACTCTAAATCTTACCAATGACTGAAGTCAGGCTAACCAGCCTATAATTTCCCGTCTTCTGCCTCCCTCCCTTCTTAAACAGCGGTATTACATTAGCCACTTTCCAGTTCTCTGGGACCCTTCCTGCCTCCAGTGATTCCTGAAAGATCACCACCAATGCCTCCACAATCTCCTCAGCTATCGCTTTTAGAACCCTGAGGTGAAGTCCATCCAGTCCAGGTGTTTTATCCACCTTCAGACCTTTCAGTTTCTCCAGAACCTTCCCCTTAGTGATGCTCACTGCACTCACCTTTTGTACAGCACTAACTGCCCAGTGCTAATATTAGTGAATATGTGAGTAGGTGAGTGGATGATGGAGTGAATGTGTCGGGTGACAGGGCAGGTAGGTGGGGGAGGTAAATGGGTAGAGTGGTTAAATGGATGCGGTGGGTGAGGTAATGGGGTGGATGAGATTGTGGGTGGGAAAGCTGGCATCTGGGTAGGGTGGCAGGTAGGTGAGATGTTGATTATTAAATAATCTCCTTGGAAGTCTTCCATTGCATCTCTACTGTTCTACTTTTTAACCTAGTCTCCCAGTTCCCAGATGGTTGGAGACCGAACGTATGGGCAGCACGGTAGCACAAGTGGATAGCACTGTGGCTTCACAGCGCAGGGTCCCAAGTTCGATTCCCTGCTGGGTCACTGTGCGGAGTCTGCATGTTCTCCCCGGGGATCCATCTGGGAATTGGGAAACTAGATTAAAAAGTAGAACAGTAGAGATGCAATGGAAGACTTCCAATGAGATTATTTAATAACCCTCAACAAGGATTTAACCCAATGAGAAAGAAAGTCTCTTTGAGGAGGATGTATCATCCATGACTAAATTAGGAAGTTCAGGATTGTATCAAGTTGAAAGAAACACTAAAAATCTGCAAGGATTCATGGTAGGACAGAAGATTGGTCAGATTTTAAGAACTAATAAATAATAACTATAAAACTAAAGAGGGAGAAAGTAGAGCATGAGAGAAAGCTAGTAAGTAATGTAAAACCAGATAGTAAGCGTTTCTACAAGAATTTAAATAGGAGAAAATTAACTAAAGGTAATGTTGATCCTCTGGAGAGTGAGTCTGGGGAGAAACAATCCATTTATTGCAAAGGAAGCTCAATTTCTCAAACAGTTTTGGAAATAGGGAAGATATGGGAATTCCAGTAAAATTAATAAAGTCAAAGATGAGTCAAAATTAGGTGGATTGGCCATTCTAAATTGCCCCTTAAGTGTCCAAAGACATGTAGGTTAGGTTAAGGGATTATTGGGATAGGGTGGGCTATGGGCTTGGGTGGACTGCTCTTTCAGAGTGTCAGTGCAGATTTGGTGGACCGAATGATCTCCTTCTGGACTTTAGAGATTCTATGATTCTGTCAACAGAAGAAATCTAAATCCACAGTGGACCCATTAAAAGCAAATGGAATTCACTGTTGGTTACACTTCAGAGCTGCAAGGAAACAAGATGCTTAAAGTGTCATTGAAGAGCACAGAGATGGTGTTTAGATGAATGGACTAAAAATCCAGTGCAACCTGAAGGGAATTGCTAAACAGGAGTTCAAACAAATTTGTAAGAAAGGTACATTGGAAGTAAGGAACTGAGGGGCCACCAAAAAAGGTTGTGTTCACAAATATATAATTTGATGGCAGCATCATTAGGAAGAGATCTATCAGAGCCCAGAGAACATACTTGGCTAAAATTGAACATGTTCATTGTAGTAGTGCAACTAAAAATAGCAATTTATAATCAAGATTGTAGAGATTTAAATAGGAAGAGAAACTGAACCAATTAGATTTCTTTATAGGAAAGGTAATTCAAGATGGGAATTCATGATTATTTTCATTGAAATCATAGAAAATTTAAGACACAGTGGAGGGCAGTAGCACAATGCACACATCATAAAATCAGGACTACAGCTCTTTCTCCATTACCAGATTCAAAGCTAGGGAGGCTCTGTGCTGAGAGGAGAGTCTTTTAAAATCTCAGACGATCCTACCTTTCATCATAGCTAAAATTTTCCAGTCCTGGTAACATATTTGTAAATCTTCTTTGCATCCTCTCAAATGCAGTCACATATTTTCTGTAATGTGGTAACCAGAGCTATACGCAGTACTCAAGCTGTGGGTTAACTAGTTTTAGTATAAGCACCCTACTCTTATGCTGCATGCACCAACTAATAAAGGCTCAAAAGAAACAGAGAGTAGGATACGTGTCTTTTTCAGATTGGCAAGCTGTAGCTAGAGGAGTACCACAGGTGTCTCAACTATTTACAATTTCTCTCAATGACTTAGAGAAAGGACCAAATTTATTGTAAATTTGCTGATAAAAACACCAAGTTTGGTCGGAAAGTAAGTTGTCAAGAGGAGGTAGAGAGTCTGCAAAGAGATACAAATAGGTTAAGTGAGTGGGTAGAAATTTAGCAGATGGACAATGTGAGAAAATGTGAACTTGTCCACTTTGGCAGGAAGAACAGAAAAGTGGCACACTATTTAAATGGAGAGCGATTATAGAACACGGCAGCACGGAGGGATCTGGGTGTCCTGGTACATGAATCACAAAAAGTTCATATTCAACTGCATTAAGTGATTCGGAAGGCAAAATGGTTAATTGGCATTTATTCCAAGGGGAATACATAGATACATAGAAGATAGGAGCAGGAGGAGGTCTTTTGGCCCTTCGAGCCTGCTCCACCATTCATCACGATCATGGCTGATTATCCAACTCAATAGTTTAATCCTGCTTTCTCCCCATAGCCTTTGATCCCATTCTCCCCAAGTGCTATATCCAGCCTCCTCTTGAATATATTCAAAGTTTTAGCATCAACTACTTCCTGTGGTAATGAATTCCACAGGCTCACCACTCTTTGTGTGAAGAAGTGTTGCCTTATCTCTGTACAAAATGGTTTACCCTGAATCTTCAGGCTGTGACCCCTGGTTCTGGACACACCTATCATTGGTAACATCTTCCCTGCATCTACCCTGTCTAGTCCTGTTAGAATTCTCTATGAGATCCCCCCTCATTCTTCTGTACTCCAGCGAGAACAATCTCAACCTAGTCAATCTCTCCTCACATGACAGTCCCGCCATCCCTGGAATCAGTCTGGTAAACCTTCGCTGCACTCCCTCGAGAGCAAGAACATCCTTCCTCAGAGAAGGAGAGCAAAACTGCGCACAATACTCCAAGTGTGGCCTCACCAAGGCACTGTCCAATTGCTTCTATACTCGAAACCTCTTGCAATGAAGGCCATTAGCCTTCTTTACCGCCTGCTGCACCTGCATGCTTACCTTCAGCGAATGGTGCACAAAGACACCCAGGTCCCGCTGCACACTCCCCTCTCCCAATTTACAACCATTCAGGTAGTAATCTGAATGGAATATACAAAGTAGGGAAGCTTTACTGCAACTGCATATGGCCTTGGTGACACCATATCTGGAGCACTGTGTACAGTTTTGGTGGCCTTATGTAATAAAAAGATATAACTACATTAGATGCAGTTCAGAGAAGGTTCACTCGACTCATTCATGGGATGATGGGGTAATCTTATTGACACCACCACGATCTTGAGGGGTGAATATTCACTCTTGTCAGGGCTCAATAGAGTGGATAATCCCTCTTGTGGGAGCTTGATAGGGTGGATGTCCCTCTTGTGAGGGGTACTAAAACTAGGGAGCACAGTTAAGAATAAGAGGTCTCTCTTTTTAGATGGCGATGAGGAGAAACATTTTCGCTCAGAGGGTCATTAGTTTGTGGAATTCTGTTCCTCATAAAGCGGTGAAGCAAGGTAATTGAATTTATTCAAGGCTGAGTTAGATAGTTTTTTGATAATCAAGGGAGACAGACAGAAACGTGGAGTTGAGATCACAATGATCTTATTGAATGGCTCAGTAGGCTTAAAGGTCCAAATGGCCTGCTCACAGGTTCTTTTATTTCAATGTCTCTATGTTTTAGACCAGCCAATCTGGGCCATTTAGCTCCTGACACAGCATGGGAAACATGTTGACTTGAGTGAACTGCCAACCGGCAGTGTAACTCAGTAGCCAGTAAGATTTAAGGATCAGGAATTACTCAGCTAATGGACTGAGAAAGAGTAAATTCAGAGTAAATTTTGTGGGCACAGTAGCACAAGTGGATAGCACTGTGGCTTCACAGCGCCAGGGTCCCAGGTTCAATTCCCCGCTGGGTCACTGTCTGTGCGAAGTCTGCACGTTCTCCCCGTGTCTGCGTGGGTTTCCTTCGGGTGCTCCGGTTTCCTCCCACTGTCCAAAGACGTGCAGGTTAGGTGGATTGGCCATGATGAATTACCCTTCGTGACCAAAAAGGTTAGGAGGGATTATTGGGTTAAAGTAGGGCGGCAGTAAAGGCTTAAATGGGTCGGGGCGGACTCGATGGGCCGAATGGCCTCCTTCTGCACTGTGTATTCTGTGTTCGGTGTTCATGTCACATCAGGGACAGAAAAAGAAATAAAGATAGGGAAAGAAGAATTGGATACAAGACATAAAAGGAAAAATAAAATAAAAATTTGATAAATCTCCACAAAAAGTTCAAAAATTAGAGGAATAAGGCACTTATAATAGTTCAATTTCGATGCCAGAGGTTAATTGACAATCATTTTCACTAATTACATTGTTAAAAGGGTGCTGATACTTATAATTACAAATCCTACATATCCACGAAAAGCTTAATTCATATCTACCATACAAGCACAGCAACTGCAAGCCATCCAATGCATTTCAACAGTGAGGTAGACAGAGAAATAATGCTTTTGTGAAGCTGAGAGCAAAGAGGCAAAATTCGAACAGCAACCTTTGGATATTTGCATCTAATATGCATCTGTTCCCCACCAGGTGTTGCTGGACCATTTATGCACAAATATTGGCATTTATCATGAGCATAATTACTTTGTCAGTAAAATGTGGCCCATTAACCTTTTTGCTATGTTATGTTTCTGTTAAATGGGATGAGACAAAGTCCTATTCTGATCACAAAGCCAAATTGAGTTTAGTTTTGTAACATTATCAATTTGCCCCATTGGATTGAACAGAAACATGAAATAGCCACCCTCAATGTCAAGGCAGCATTTGAACAAGAATAGCACCAAGGAGCCAAGCAAGCTAAGGTCAATGAGGACCAAAATGTCTTCTCGTGGCAAAAGTCATATCAAACACAAAAGAAGGTGGCTGCGTGGTGAAAGTTAATCATCACCCTGTCATAAGTTCAGGAGTGAGGCTGATGATTCAACAGTGTTCAACTCTATTTGTAACTTTGATAATGTGAAGATGAACTTCTTTGATGTTAAGCATGAGCTAACTTATGGCGGGTAATAGTGATCTCAAGCAAGAAGTCCAGTGATCTTGACCACTGACCTTCAATGGCACAGGCTTTGCCAAGTCTCTCACTATAAACATCTGGGGTGACACAACACAACTCAGCATATCAACACCATGGCTTCAACAACAGGAAAGAAGCTGGATACTATCAAAAAAATGCCCCACTTCCTGACTCCTCAAAAGCAATAGGACCATATACAAAGCTCAAGTCACAAGTGTGATGGAATACACACTCATCCAGCTGTGTGTTGAAGCAACACTCAATAACATCTAATGCAGAACAGCTTATTCAGTGTCCCTGCCACACGCAAACTCAATATCCATCCCATCCACCATCAGTGCCCTGTGATTGCAACCTTGATAACTTGCAACCTACTGGGCGCAGTGCAACAACTCAGCCAATATAATTCAATGGTACTTCTCTCCGCTGCGATTTCTACCATCAAGAAGGGCAAGAACAGAAATATTGTGAAACACCATTAACTCCAAGTTCCTCACTGTGGTGAAACCACTGTGTTGTATTGTGCTGACACAGTATTAAGTGTTGTACAGTATTGCCACTATATTACGGTTTTGGCTCTGCCCGTGGCTCCTCCCCCTAGGGCCTGGGTATATAGGCTGCCGACCTTTCACACTGCCTCATTCTGGGGCACACTGCCTCATTCTGGGGCACACTGCCAGTTCTGTTGCAAGTCAATTAAAGACGTAGTTAATTCACTCTGCGTTCTCCGTCTTGATTGATGGCATATTGGAAATATATTGCTACACCTTCAGTGCTTGCAGCTTAACTTCCTGGAAACCTCTATCCAACGTATGTGGCAGACCATAATCACCACAAAGGCTGCTGTGATTGAATGAAAAAGCTCACTACACCTTCGCAGAACAACTATAATAAATATAGCCTGGCCAGCTTCATCCATATCCCCAAACCAAAGAAGAAATGCAGAATTTTAAACTATGTAAGACTTCAACTCATTAAAAACAATTTTTTAAAGTTCAAATATATTAAAAAATGTTAAAAGGAATGGACATTTTTATGGAAATCTGTCGGTAAAATGGATTTCATCATTCAAAAGTTTTCACCAATATTAAATTTTTTTTTGCATATTTTCATTGTTCCTGTCAATTGGGATTTTTTTTAAATTTCAGTGATTTTACTTTTTTAATTTCAACAGTGCCTTCGATCTCAATTAGTAAAAACATCATTCCAGGTAATTATGTAAACTTCAACTGTTCTCCAAAGCAAGATTAAGGAGTTGTCACTTTACAATAATCCTTGTATGTCTACTTCAGAATAACTAACAATGAATTTTAGTTAAAGCCAAAAATGTAAAGAAAAAACAAATCTGCATTTATATAGCAGTTTCTAGCTTCCAGAAACATCCCAAATCAATTTCCATGCCATTGATTAGTTTGTGTTATCTTGTAGGCAATTACTGCAAACAATTTGCACACAGTCCATTCCTATAAACAGCGATGAATAATCAGTTAATCTGTTTCAGTGATATTGGCTGCGAGAGAAACATTAGCCAGGACACAAAATATCTTGCTCGTCTTTCAATGCTGCCAAGACATCTTTAACTTCTACTTGAATCATTGCAACTATAAAGTATCAATATCCTTCCTGTAGTGTGGAACGCAAAATTGCATGCAGTATTTGGACTGAGATCTTATAAAGTTTTACTTAGGCCTATAATTACTCTTTGGCTTTTGTATCCTGTACTGTTTTAACAAAACCTAAAATTCAATTGCCTTTTTTCTGTTGCCTTATCAAAGCGAGGTACTGCTGGCAATGTCCTATGAAACTATACTCCTCAATCTGTCTGCTACTCCACAGCATCAAGTCTATTTCCATTCAGTGTTTAACAACTTTTTTTTTCTACTAGCATTAATTTAATCTGCAACGTTTTGGTCCATTTCATCATATTGGTATCCTTTGATCTTCTAAAGAATTAACTGTATCTCCCTTTTTGTACTAACTGAAAATTTTCACCATTTCCTTGAGGTTGATATACAAATCATTGATATAGGCAGGGAATAAAAGTGTCATCAGAGCTGAACCCTGTAGAAAATCATTTCCAGTCAACCTAACAAACTGCCTCCAACTCTTATTCTGCAATTTCCTTTCTAATCAATTTTAATCCAGTTTTCTAACCTCCCCATAATTCCATACATCTTAATCTTCTCCAGTAATTTTCCATGATACCTTTGAAGGCTGTCTTAAAGTTCATGTACTCAACATACATTTCATTTTCACCATCTACTATATCTGTTAGCTCCTCTAAACATTTTCTTGAGATTATTATGCTCAAAGATTTATAAAGGCCTCTTCTATTTTTTCTTTCTAGATAGATGGTAATTTCACCTTCAATGAGATACTCAAAATTTTAGTTCCTCTTCATAAATGCAAAAACTATACATCACATTATCACTATTGCCGTTGATCAACCCACCTCACTTCTTGTTGTAGAATGGCCCAAAAGATGTCAATATCTTATAGCATTCCTTATAAACTGACTTTGATCATTTGGTCTTATTTTTGTGGCTTCTCTGCACAAAACGTTTACCAGTTTGACTCCTCTCCTGTTTGGACTTCTTCAGTAGAGGGAGAGAATGCGGCATAATGGTTAAGTCATTAGACTGGTAATCCAGATGTCCAGGCTAATTCTCTGAGGAAACGGTTCAAATTTTGGCATGGCAGCTGATGGAATTTAAATGTGATTAATTAAGAAGTCTGGAATCGAAAGCAAGTCGCAGTAATGGTGATCAAATGGGTCGGGATTCTCCGGGAATCGGCGGGGCAGGCAGAAACGGCGCAGTGGAGTGGCAGGAACCACTCCGGCGTCGGGCCGACCCTTCAGGGGCTAGGCCGGCGACGGAGCAGTTTGTGCCCCGCCGGCCGGCGTGGAAGGCCTTTGGCGCCGCGCCAGCCGGGGCCGAAGGGACTCTGCGTGCCGGCGCGGGTCCGCACATGCGCGGGTGCGTCAGCGTCTGCACATGGAGTCACTTCCGCACCGGGAATGGCGGATGACCACGGCCACCGGTGCGGAAGGAATAGAGTGCCCCCACGGCGCAGGCCCGCCCACGGATCGGTGGGCCCCGACCACGGGGCCAGGCCACCGTGGGGGCACATCCCGGGGCCAGATCCCCCCGCGTCCCCCCAATAACCCCGGAGGCCGCCCGCGCCGCCAGGTCCCGCCGGTAAGGGACCAACTCCAATTTACGCCGGCAGGACCGGCTACAGGCGGGCGGGACTTCGGCCCATCGTGGGCCGGAGAATTCGGGCGGCCCCAGGGCCCACTGAGTCGCGCCAGACCCCGCCATTCTCGGAGGCGCCTTCAACACCATAATCCCAGCGAAGCTCATATCAAAGCTCCAAAACCTAGGACTTGGCTCCCCACTCTGCAACTAGATCCTCGATTTTCTGACCAACAGACCACAATCAGCAAGAATGAACAACACCTCCTCCACAATAGTCCTCAATACCGGGGCCCCGCAAGGCTGCGTATTTAGCCCCCTACTCTACTCCCTGTACACACACGACTGCGTGGCAGAATTTGGTTCCAACTCCAGCTACAAGTTTGTTGACGATACGACCATAGTGGGCCGGATCTCGAATAACGACGAGTCAGAATACAGGAGGGAGACTGAGAACCTAGTGGAGTGGTGCAGCGAGAACAATCTCTCTCCCTCAATGCCAGCAAAACTAAAGAGCTGGTCATTGACTTCAGGAAGCAAAGTACTGTACATACCCCTGTCAGCATCAATGGAGCCAAGGTGGAGATGGTTAGCAGTTTCAAATTCCATGGGGTGCACATCTCCAAAAATCTGTCCTGGTCCACCCACGTCGACGCTACCACCAAGAAAGCACAACAGTGCCTATACTTCCTCAGGAAACTAAGGAAATTTGGCATGTCCACATTAACCCTTACCAACTTTTACAGATGCACCATAGAAAGCATCCTATCTGGCTGCATCACAGCCTGGTATGGCAGCTGCTCGGCCCAAGACCGCAAGAAACTTCGGAGAGTCGTGAACACTGCCCAATCCATCACACGAACCTGCCTCCCATCCATTGACTCCATCTACACCTCCCGCTGCCTGGGGAAAGCGGGCAGCATAATCAAAGACCCCTCCCACCCGGCTTACTCACTTTTCCAACTTCTTCCATCGGGCAGGAGATACAGAAGACTGAGAACACGCACAAACAGACTCAAAAACAGCTTATTCCCCGCTGTTACCAGACTCCTAAATGACCCTCTTATGGACTGACCTCATGAACACTACACCCCTGTATGCTTCACCCGATGCCGGTGCTTATGTAGCAACACATTGTATACCTTGTGTTGCCCTATTATGTATTTTCTTTTATTCCCTTTTCTTCCCATGTACTTAATGATCTGTTGAGCTGCTCGCAGAAAAATACTTTTCACTGTACCTCGGTACACGTGACAATAAACAAATCCAATCCAATCCAAATGTCATGATCTGGAACCCACCCTCACTGGGCGGGACCCAGACTTGCATATTCAAGTGAGCAATTAGCTTTGTTTGAATAGGTCTGCGCCAGAGTATCCCAAGGCATGGAATTGAAAGCCGCATATGGGAGACCTCGCCGTTGCACCGTCTGGCACTAGGTTCCATAAACGCAGACCAGGCATAATGGTACTTGGGGGGGGGGGGGGGGGTGTTCTCCCAGGCAATTGGAGATCCCTGGTGGTTGGGCTCAGGGCAGGGTGATATCCGGGCACTTTGGCACTGCAAGCCTGGCACCCTGGTAGTGCCACCCTGACACTGCCAGGGTGTCCAGGTGGCACTGCCAGGCTGGCAGTATCAAGATCCCCAGGTGCCAGGTTGTCCGTGCCAGGGAGCGGGCCTGGTGGTGCACTGCCGTTATGAAGTGGGGTGATGGGGGCTCAAGCACCCCAATCGATAAGTTGGGGCATTGAGGGGTTCTGAAGATCCCGGTGGAGAGTAGAGAGATTGGGGCGGAATTCAAAATTAGTGCCGCAATCTCGTCCTGTACTAGCAAGCTGAGGTCGTCAATGCAGGAAATGAAGCTAAGTGCGGCCTCAGCGGGGCGTTCCTCACCAAGGCCTGAAAAAGAAGCAGAGTCTCATTTAATGGCGGATCATTCTCGACACTGCAGGCACCAAGAAAGACACTGCTAAACGCGCTCAAAATGGGACTCTCTTTTCGTTAAATCACACACGGGAACCTTAAAATCCTGAATCCAAGTTAATATCATAAACATATTGTAGCTTGAAAATTCCAATAATCGCTATTCATGAACTTTTAAAAAATCAAATTGGTTCATATTTTGTGGACAGGAATTTTTTGGCAGACCACAAAGTGCTCAGTTTGTTGTTTTACAGTGCTCAAGTGTTTGCAAACTTTGAGACAGTCACTAAGCAATCAACATGCTTCACACCCAACTGACAAACACTTTTCAACTTGCTAGGCACAGGACATATGCAACAATGATAGATAAACAGACTGATCATAAAGCTGTCAGAAGAAAAAAGATGGTTAATTTCAAATTACAGATCTGCAGAGACCGACTAGTTTTTGTACTGTGAGCCAGTTCTATCTTGTAGGGTTAAACTGTTTAGAAATAAAATAAGACTGCGAGTCAACCAACTGCAACAAAAAGAATCTTCATCCGCGTTGTGTGCGCTACACTCAATCAACTACCATAACTGAAAAAATTATCCAGCAAACATCACAGATCACAAAGCTGAAATGTTAACTGTTTTTATCTTTACAGATACAGCCAGACCTGCTAAGTATTTCTAGCCCCTTCTGTTTTTCATTTCAGATTTCCAGCATTTGCCGTATTTTACTTTTGAAAATCAGTTCCTCCCACCATCACCCCATTTCAACTGGACCTTATTTGCTGTCATGAATCTACGACTGTACTTCAATAAAATTCATAACTGCCTGGACCAGTTTGTGCCTGTGTTATTTAGATACAAGTTTTGTTTATAACATACCTTTTGATTACATATAGTGCAATATGAAAAATATCCCATACACACAAAAACACAAAGTTTTGAATTCATTTACATTCTGCAGTCTACTGGTATTTTCAGACACTATCAAAATGTAGTATGCTACTTACACCTTGATAGATTTAGTGATGCAATATGATCACTATGAATTGGAATATATTTCAATTCCTTATGTTTATATTGCCAGAGTTACATATTCATGCTAATTCCCATACTAAATACAATATAACTAAATGAATTTCATAAATTATTCTTCACCGTATTGCTAAATGTTGCTGAGCAGCTGACAAATCAAACATATTCTGCAATGATAGGTACTACTGTTTATATTGTTGTTATCTGTAAACATTTTTACGAATGCTGGAACATGGTCAGCTGCAATCACAAACTTCATAATTCACATATGCACTTGAGCATTTTTTCAATCATCAAATTTGTGCACCTAATTAAGCATCATTTCTACCAGGATTATTCAATTGGATCGTACTTACCTTATGTTGTAGTATCCATCGATCCAGCTATCCATTTCACTTTTAATATGGCCTGAAGCTGGATGTGGCACTCTATCTAGCAGTCCACTTGAGTACCATGATTCAGATGTAATAATGTTATCCCGAACTGCTAAATCATTACTTGGATATTCAGGAGAACCACCATAGTCATTCACAAAACTCCCCTTCTCAACATAACACCAAGATGGTGTGGATCCATAAAGTGGTGTGCTTGTGCAGTCCATGTGTCTGCACTGAGGAGAAAATACTTTGTGGCTGTCCATGGTGTTGGGTTCTTCTATTTTTATTTTAATGCTTGTAGCTACACCAAACTGGGCATGGCACGGGTTGCCATTATTAAGGTCACAGTTATTGGCTTCTCTCAAACCAGCTCTATCTGACAGGTTGAACAAGATGCTTTCTTCAGAGGAAGGACGGTCTCGATCATAGTTACTTGGAAACATTCTGTCGAAGTGGCATTGCTTATGATCCTTTTCAGTATAATCAGTCACCTGGCTCTTTCCACCAATGGATTTGGCTTCTGGAGTCCGGGCCACACATTCATTAGCATCTTCAACTAACCCTCTGCAAATTGCCTCCCTTCTTGAATGGGTTATCTCATACTCTGCAGAATATACGCTGTTTTCTGACTCCCCAAGTCCCCCTCTATCGAGCTCATCGCCAGCTTCCAGCCTGTTGGCTAGCCTCATATTTTGGGGGCCAGGGCACGGGTCATCGGAGGGCACTGCCACGGTACTGCCGATGCCAATGGGCGTGCTGTTGTTAGTGGAAGGGAAGGAGAACATGCAATCTCTCTTGCTCTGGCTGCCGTTGGGGCCATAGGGCGAATGCAGTTCTCCCAGCTCATTGCTGTCGATGTTGAGGCCCATGGAAACCGAGACGGCTTTGCAGAGCTCCCGGGCAGTGTCGCTGGTCAGGGAGTAGGAGCAACTGCCGCTGAACTCGCTCTCGGCGGGGTACTCGCCGGCCAGCTCGCGATCGTCTAAGTCATGGCGGTCGCAGCGGCAATCCCTTCCCTTCTCTCGGTCGGGGCACTGGTCGCCCGGGCTGTTGAAGAGGGTCCGGACCACGTAGGGCGAGTGGCCGTAACCGCCGCCAACCGTCGGCGCCTCCTCCTGCTCCTCGCCCTCCTCCACGCGCTGGCTCAAGATGGCGGCGCTCTGGCGGCACGCGGCGTCGTAGAAGGCGCCGAAGCCCTCGCGCTCCCGCGAGGCCGCCAGGCCGGGCACGCAGGGCGCGCTCGCGCCCGGCAGCTGGGCGGCGCGCAGCAGGCTGTGCTCGCGCGCGCACGCCGCGTGGAAGACGCTCTGGAAGGCCGCCCCCTGGCGCTGCATGCCCGCCGCTTCCAAGGCGGGCCGCGCGCTGTAATTCCCATGGAGGCGCTCCGTCTCCATCGATCGCCCCCTTCTTCCAGCAGGAGGGCACTTTGCAAAATTGTCTCTTCTTGCTCCGGCGGGGGGAAGGAATCAACGCGACTTGCTGACTTCCACGATGGACTTTTGTTCAAAACCAAAAAAAGAGAAAGCTGGGGAAGGGGGGGGGGGGGGAGTGGAAGTTGTAATATTCAAAATCCCGTTATTTGATACATTTTCCTTCCTCACTTGCAATTAAATGAATGAGTTTTTCATTGCTCACTGGGAGATTTGAGACTACGTGCACAGTTTTATTGCAGCCACTTGGAGTTGCCAGCATTACTTTTTTTTCCACGCACGGCGATAGAGTAAATCACAGGTTAAATCCTTTCATTTCACGTCTAAAATCATTAACGCTGTACCAGCCCATATATTAACTCCGCCCCACATCCGTGGCATTTGCGCTGCGATCGGTTGTACTGGCGTCTGTTTTCTTCTCTTCCCCCTTTTCCTGCAGTCAGAAGCACGCTTTTAATATTTTTTTGGAAGAGGCACTGAACTAACTCAGTGATAGGTAGCTTTTCAATTTCAATTGCACTGTGATTTCCCAATTGCAATTCCGGCAGATGCGGCGTGACAATCGTCTTCTTGCTTTTAACTGACTGGAGCCAAAGCTGCTGCCCTCGACCCGATGGACCTTCAGAAATGCTCTCTCCCGGAGGCAGGTCCCGCAGCTCCAATTTTTCTGCCGATTGTTTCAGTTCAATATTAATTTGGAAGCGGCCACATGTCCAGCAAACCACGTCCCGCAGTTTCCAACAGCACCCCCTCCACACACACACTCACCACCACCCCCAACCCCCCCCCAAAAAAAACCACTATGTCGATTCCTTCTTCTTGTTCTTGTCCCAGTTGCAACTGAAAGCGAACAGAAGCAAACTATTCCCGGGAACTGGAGAGTCACCAACTGAGAACTGGGCTCCAAACATGTGGGAGCATAAGTGAAGATAGTGATCGGAATGGTGATCGGAAGCTTTCGCCCAGCTTCAGTAATATGGAGTTTTTTTTAAAAGAAAGAAAAAGTGGTTCACTTTATCGTTAATTGCACAAGTACTTACTCCCAATGCAATGCAAAGTCCAGTTTGCCGTTAAAAGCGCAGGTGAAGTACATCCATCCAGCAAAACTCCCACGGAATTGGCAGTGCAAAATAAAAATTGCAAACTTTTCTGTCCCACTTTGTACTCTTGGGTAATCCCAGCACGGCTTCGACAGCGGTCGCTGCCTTCTTCGATTTGTAAATTATCCCCAAACGCCCTTCGATGATATCCCTCGGCACTCACTTTTAAAAAAATTATTTTGCTGGTATCCGATTTTAGTGATCACATTGCAACCATTTTGTCAAATTCAGGTTTGCACACTGCGATGCCAGAGCAGCATGCAGTCCGCCTCTTCTCCCTGCTGCTGAGTGTATCTGGCAATTGAAAGTGTTGACGCTACGTTTTGAGACCTTGGGATTTGGCCAAAATAGCTGCGTCAATCAAAAGTGTGAGTGAGAGAGAGAGAGAAGCAAACACATTTATAAATAAGCGCAGAAAATATATTAAAATGTTACGGCAATATTCCACACCCCGGGAGGTGCTCATTTCTTACAGGTTTGCAACTTTTTCGTGAACAATGTGGAAAATATTGCATATCGTGGAGCCTTTCATTCAAAGACGCCCAGTGACTTGTTGCCTGGCAGTCGGTGATGGCTTGACTTCAATGTGATCCAGGCCACTTGCATCTAAATCCCAGATTCTTAGCACCCCCCCCCCCCCCACCACCACCAAAAAAAAAAACGAATTCTGCCCACCTTCTGGAAAATCTTATTTAATAAAAGTCGCTGATGTGTAAAACTGGATATGAAAGGGAAAATTGCGAGCAGAATTGCACACTTTTATGGAATTCTGTTGACATTGCAACCAGGTGCAGTTAAATCTTCCTCGCAGCCGATTCCTGGAACCTCGCAGCCGATTCCTGTAAACTAGAAACTAATTTACGTGCATTTATTTCAATCGTTTAGCGGCGCCTTTTGTGTTGGTCAACTGCACAGACTATCCGTCCAGGATTCGTGTTGTTTCTACGCATACACGGCACTTTCTGCGCGTTCGGGCAGTCACTTATCATGTCCCCATCTCAAAGACTCGGTTGGCCACCTCGAAGCAAAGGCGTTTTTTAAAGGTTGGAAACCAGCCCCTTTTCCTGCAAATCTTCTGGTTCCTATTAAACTTCGAGGTTAGGTCCGAAAGAGCAATCCTGCGATGTAAAAGTCAGCATTACATTTATTTCCATGTCCCACTCAACGCCAAGATCACAGAAGGAGAATAATACGCTCACCTAGAAACTGATTTTTCAAAGATTTCCTCGATTGTATTTACCCTTTTCCATTCTGTAATTATAAGTAGATACTTTGGTTGCTACAGCCTTAAAAAAGATCTGTGATTTGACATTCCGCCAATCCAAATAGTGTTGAAACACGTAACCATCTTTAACCCAGTATGTGGATAACTGCAATCGGGGCAATGGTTAACTTTCAGGTGAAGTAATAGTGCAAGGGCAGATTACCACAAAAAAGATACAGTACTTCTGTATCATTATAGAACAAGATCACTTATGGGGACAGCTGTGAGCCCTTGAAAGATAAACAACAATTAAAGATACCTAAAATTGTAATAGCTGTTTTACTTATTATGTAATGACATTTAAATGAATGGAATATGTGAAGTCAGTCATGAAAATGGAGCTGATTTGCCAAGTACAATCAAGAATAAAATTCTGCATCCAATTTTAGGAATTCTTCAGAGGCTTACAATGAACGGGCGTGGAAACGGGCAATGAGGCACAACCCTGGTTGGTCACCCAGTTGATCATTCAACATCATTTTGAACATTCATCGGATGTATGTTTTACCAAGCACTTTTGGTTGAGCTAGGAGTCTTTCTTCTGGAACCTCGAGAAAAGTTTTCTGAAAATTCAGATTAGCTGGAGTTCCACTACCAATTTAATATGTTGCATCTTTAGAAAATTGGTTTGTCAGGCAGGAAGTTTACCTTCTAAATCCAGCTGAAAAGTTTTCAGTAAATTATTGCTTTGTAGGTGTTGTTCCAAACTATTAACAAGAGTAAAGGTATTATTCTGTCGGTTAATGGGTTTATACGTGCCTCTGTTTGATTTATTATCCTTTGTAAAATAATATATTTCTACATTATAACAGGGTGATATTCGGGAAACTGATTCCAGCATGTCTTACAAGCCCACCAAACTGCAGATGGGATTTGTGTGAGGCCCAACCTATTATTCCGTTCAGGCTTCATTTTCACACTGTCAATGAGCTGCTCGTTCATTCCAGGCTGCATACTGGTTAGTGATTCCAATGTAGTGCCCACCACCTGGTGAAATTGCATAGAGGTGATCCCGAGCAAGGGGCATTAAAGGGGTTGTTTTGTGTGTAACAGAAAAGAGCAGATGGACTGGATATCAGGGGATGTGTGACAGCGATTGGTGCATCTTAACTTTTGGCCCCCACCACCTCATTCCCATCGAATTAAAGCCTGAAAATAATTTCCAACATTTTCTTGATTTCTGTCCTTGCAAATGCTAACCTGTGCTCGGGAATACCTTCACAGTGGTAGCTTTGGTGGCACAGCACAGGGGCTAGCACTGTTGCTTCACAGCACCTGGGTCCCAGGTTTGATTCCCGTTTGGGTGACTGTGCGGAGTCTGCACGTTCTCGCCGTGTCTGAGTGGGTTTCCTCCGGGTGCTCTGGTTTCCTCCCACAAGTCCCAAAAGACGTGCTGATGGTGAATTGGGCATTCTGAATTCTCCCTCAGTGTACCCGAACAAGAATGGAATGTGGCGACTTGGGGCTTTTCACAGTAACTTCATTGCACTGTTAATGTAAGCCTACTTGTGACAATAAAGATTAATATTTTGTAATCATTTTGAAGAGCTGCACAACACTATTGGTTACCATCTTTTCAAACTTAATTTGAAAACTTATTCTTTCTATTGCTGTTTCTGTGAATTATTATCTCCAAAATGGAAGGCAATAAGAAACTGAATCAAATCCTCCATTATGTGGAAATTCTAGCTGATTTTCCATTAATTTGAAAGTCTGTTCTCATTTTATTACCAACCCTCCTGACCTTGTCCTGTGGTATTTGCCAACTGAGCACAATGCAATCTGTAATAAAATTAAATTTTAATATCAAAAATCCTGAAAAGTGACTGCACAATTATTAGTTCTTCTTTAAAAGGACACAAAAAGGCAATTCAGTGAGGAGGTTTCAGAGAGGCTCAGTCAAGTTTGTGCTGCAAAAGGTGAGCTGAAGAATGGAATAATTTCACTCTTTCCTCCCACTTTCAATAACAAGCATTCCAAAGTTAGAAGCATGGTAAAATACCCGCTACAATTACCTGACAATGCGCTTTAATTACCCAACTTCATTCATTCTTAGGAGGTGGGCATTGCTGGAAAGAGCAGCATTTCTTGCCCATCCAACTGCCTTTGCAAACCACTGCAGTCCACGTAACGCAGGTACACACAACTCAATATAACGGAGTGTGTTGCTAGACCATTTCAGGGAGCAGTTAAGAGTCAACCACATTTCTGTGAATCTGGAGTCACAGGTCGGCCAGACCATGGATTGCCTGCCATGAAGGTCATTGGTGAGCCAGGTGCTTTTTTATGACAATCTGGTAATTTTGTGATCATTATTAATTCAGATTCATTAATTACTTTTAAACTCCACTGGGATTTTAGTTCATACTGCCAATGTATCAGGGTTACTAGTCCGGTAATTACCGCAATGCTACCAACCCCAGGGACTTCAGGATAAGTGGCTAGCGTAAGCAGGTCATATCAAATGTATTATGAGAGTATATGCGGAAGAATATTTCTTATCAGTCCTTGGAGAAATTGTGATTAAAACGTGATTGCAATTAACAATTCAGTCCACAGGCAACCTAAAGGGCAAGCAGGTGACATGCTCCCAAGAATTTGCTCATACTTCTTTACCTGCTGGGAAGTGAGAAAAAAAAGTAGATTAACCATATCTTAACAATTAACCAATTAACCTTTACTTGCTCTCCTTTTTGAGACTAGTGTAATTTATGTATTTACAGATCAGACAGTCTATTAACATGGAATTTCTTCCAAACCTTCCACTGGTGGCCTCTAGATGGAGATACACAGATGTTTCCTCCTTATGTTGATTTGCATGTTCATTGATGTAAAACAAGAACCTTCTTTGCACCCCATGAATGCGCTGTTTCTTTCACCTGTACCCTGCAGTGAACCGGGGGGTTAAGCAAGTAAGAAAAACAATGCTTGACTCTTTCATTTCTCTCTCAATTTTTTTCACCACATGTATTATCAATATCTTTAATAGATTTGGGCAGGATTAGGAATACTTGAATGCCTGAAGGCAGCCCCAGGGTGTAGTGCAAAGCCAGAGGAGAAAGCTCCAAGCAGTTTGGAGTATATAAGTGAAGATCAATTGGGTGTTAATTGCACCAGCTCACCTGGACTTGGCATTTGTGCCCCCTGGAGGGAGGCAGCATGGAAACTGACTACTGACTGACCACAGAACAGCACTACCGGAAGTTCAATACCTTCAACAAGATAACACACTGCCTCTTTTTCCTTTTCTTCATTGTCCATTTCTTCATTTTCCTTTTCTTCATTGTCCAGGATCTCCTTGACCGCAAGTGCAAAGCATTCCTGAACTGACAGCTCCACCCCGAGTGAGAGGAAACAAGTCTTCAGGCAACTGAAGGCCGAAGAGCAAGAATGAACCCACAACCTAAACAACAGATGGTAGGTGGAAAGAGCGCAGGAAACTCAACAATTCGACAACCATGATGTGCGTGACTTCTTCAGCACAATCAAAACCATCTACTGTCCGAGTACCCAGGGCACCACCCCACAGAGAGCCAAAAACAGAGAGGCTCTCATCAAAGACAGAGAGGCAGTCAATGCCCGCTGGAGAGAGCACTTCGTGGACATCCTCAACCAAGACACAGCCTTCGACACAAGCATCCTCGATACCATCCCATAACACGCTACTCGCCACCATCTCAGCACAACCACAGCTCGCCGTGTGGTCCAAAAGGATATCCAACAGTTGAAGAACAACAAGGCCTCTGGCGCAGATGGAACACCGCAGAAGTATTAAAATGCAGCAGAGATGCACTCTTGACAAGATTCCACAACCTCATCATCCTTGTCTGGAAGGAAGAGAACATGCCTTAATTGTGACCATCTTCAAGAAAGGAGCCAGGTCCGATTGCAGAAATTACAGAGGGATTTTTTCACTCTCCGCCATGGAAAATGCATCGCGAGAATACTCCTCAACCACCTCCTCCCAGTGACTGAAGAGTTCCTCCCTGATTCTCAGTGCGGCTTCCGCCCATCCTGAGGCTCGATGTACATGATCTTCAGTGTGGGACAAGTCCAGGAAAAGTGCAGGGAGCAGCATCAACCTCTGTACATGGCCTTCTTTGATCTCGCAAAGGCCCTCGACTCTGTCAACTGTGAGGGATTGTGGAGCATCCTCCTCAACTTTAGCTGCCTGCAGAAATTCATCACCATTCTCGGCCTGCTCCACAATGACATGCAAGCCGTGATCCTCACCAATAGAACCACCACAGACCCAATGGGCTGGATTCTCTGATTCTGGGGCTATGTCCCCACGCCGGTGAAGGAACTGTGGCATTTTACGCCAGGAAAAGTGGCATAAAATGTCCACTGATTCCCCATTTTGCTGGGGGCTAGCACGCCGGCAGTGTAGAGCACCTGACTCTAGCTGCCAATATGGCCCAGAGAACTGCCGCTTCATGGCCGCGCATGCACACGGTGGCAGCCTGCAGTGGCCACGCCATGCTACATGGCGGAGGCTGCTCGCGGACCCGACCCGTGAAATAGTGCCCCAACCTTTGGCCGGCTCGCGCCCCCCCCCCCCCCACAGTGCGCCTAGTCCCTAATAAAGTCCCCCCTGCCACGGATTGGTCCTCCCCCGACTGTGGCGGTGCTGGACTGTGTCCGCAGTCACCACGCCGAGTTCCCGACAGATGAAACCACATGTGACCGACGCCATCGGGAACTCGGCCGGTTGGGTACGGAGAATCGGGGGAGCAGGCGTTAGGCAATGTTCTGAGTCCGTCGATATGTGGCGCAGCATACCCGAAAGTGGGCGGAGCATCACAAAAGCGCCGCTGCCCCTGGTTTGGTCAGGAACTGTGATTCTACGGCCGATCGCCGAATGCGATTTCGGCATCGGCGAATGAAGAATCCAGCCCAATAAGTGTGAAAACTGGGGTCAGAAGGGCTGTGCCATCTCAACGCTCTTCTCCATCTTCCTCACAGCAACACTCCACCCCATCACCCTGGAGCTCCCCGCTGGAGAGGAGCTAACCTAGGGGAAAGCGGGAAACTGTTCAACTTCTGACTCCTCCAGACCAGAACCAAACCATCCCAACCTCTGCCATTGAGCTGCAGCACACCGACGACGCATGTATGTCCACACATTCATAGGCTGAGCTACAAACCATCATCGATGCATTCACTGCAGCTTATGAGAGAATGGGACTCAAACTAAACATCCAGAAAACAAAGGTTCTCTTCGAGTCTATACCTGCCACACAAAATTCCCCTGAACCATCAAGATCCACGGTGAGCCCTTGGGCATTGTGGATCATTTCCCATACCTCAGGAGCCTCCCCTTGGTATGAGCAGACATTGCCGATGAATTCCAACATTGACTCCAATGCACCAGTGCAGTCTTCAGACGCCTGAAAAACAAAGTATTTTAAGACCGAGACCTCAAACCCAGCACCAAACTCGTGGTCTACAGAGCAGCCATGGTCCCTGCCTCCTGTATACATCGGAAACATCGACAATGTACAGCAGGCACCTCAAATCCTTGGAGAAATATCACAAACGCTGCCTCTGCAAAATCCTGAAAATCCACTGGCAGGAGAGGTGTACCAACGTGAGCGTACTCTCCCAAGCCAATATCCCCAGTATCGAGGCACTGGTCACGCTTGACCAGCTGCGATGGGCCGGCCACATTGCCCGCATGCCCGACACAAAACTCCCAAAACTACTGCTCTATTCCGAGCTCCGCAATGGCAAGCAATCACGGCGAGGGCAGAGGAAACGCTACAAGGACACTCTGAAAGCCTCCCTAAATAAATGCAACACCCCCATTGACACATGGGAATCGTTTGCCATAGAATGCACAAACTGGAGAAAAAGCATCCACGAAGGCGCCAATCGTGAGTGTCGTAGGATGCAGTTTTCAGGGGTCAAGACAGGCCCCAAGATTCAGGGATGCTAACCTGGGAATGAGGTGGAGTCCAGGAGGGATGTCCTGTTCCCCGAGGGTCCCGGAGGGTGAGCCACAAGGCAGCGGTCAGCTCGGGCAGTGTGACGAGTGTGAGGATAGTGATCAGGTTTCCGGGGCACAATGTGGTGAGCACCACACTGCTGCTGATGTATATCTGGTGGAGGCAAGAACCCCCAGGCGAGACAGCAGCCAGATCCCTGGATCCAGCTGGGTCCCAGCCTGATGCTACGGCGAGATTCCAATTTTTCCTATGGGAGTGGGCCGGTTGCGTCTCAAACTATTTGGCGCCTGACACGGTTCCCATTTTTTGCCTCTCCCGCTATTCGCCGGCCTCGTTACGCTTGAGCGCGAGTGTAACGAGGCTGGAGGATCACACCCCTGATGTTAAGTTTTCTAGTTCTCCTCACAATAGTCATTCATTCTCCACAACCGTAAAATCCCTACCTCTAATTTAATACGCTAATTTCTTCACACATTTTCTTCAACCGCATGCCGCTTGGCACACACCTCTTGATTTCTAGACTTACTCTACCTTTTTGCGGACCAATTGACATTTAACAACCAGCACAGACTGTAGTTTCCATAACTAAGTACTTCATCTACTTTGAGGCTAGATTCACGGACAGGTACTCAGCAACTTGCACTATTGCACTGGCTGCTCTCGGAAACACTACAAAGACACAACCTTTCACCCCATTCTCTGTCGAGAGGGTGATGTACTCCCATTGTTCATTCAACCCCCTTTTCCTGCAGATGTACTACCATTACGGATTTCAGAGGAAAGGAAAGATGATGGTGAAAAATATGGCCAGGATCACACCAACAAGAAGTTGTAGCTACATGATACTGTCACCCTTTCGACCATTACATCCCCAGAGATGGCAAGTGGGCGGGGCAGCAACCAGTTTAATGCGAGGAGACAAGGCCACCTTAGTCTCATGATCCATTTGAAGATTATAGGTTGCCATCCAATCTGCCACCATCATGCCCTTCAGGTGGTACTTAGAAGGATTGGGAAATGGGTTGAAAAATTCATGTGTATGATCCCTTGTGGAGGATGGTGTGAAAAAAAGATTAGAATTTGCACACTTTGGAATTCACAGTAATCAAACAGAGCATTTACTCTCAGCTTTGTTACTGTTGTAGGTGAGATTCATACAGGAACGGTAGTGATGTAGTGTTGGTGACTTTGTGAACATGATAAACCTCGGGGGGGCGTTCCGTGAAGGCCGCGTCGTTACCGTGCGACGCCCGAATGACGCACCGCTGGGTCATAAATTGCGCGATCCGCGCACAGAGGACCCGGAGGAGAACAGAGGAGATGGCTGAGCCCCGAAGAGCCGCACCGAGGTTCCGGGATACGGACCTGGACACGCTGGTGGATGAGGTGGAGCGGAGAAGGGACACCCTCTGCCCAAGACGTGGGCATCGCCAGCCATCCAGCGCGGTGAGGCGCGGCTGGCAGGAGGTGGGCACTGCAGTCAGTGCTGTGGGGCAGACCCCCCAGACGGGAGAGCAGTGCCGCAAGAAGCTGCACGACCTCACCCGGGCTGCCAGGGTAAGTGCCATGAGGGTGCCCCCAGGCTCCCCCCCCCCCGGCACGGGGGGGGGGGGGGGGGGAAGTGGGGTTGGGGGGGGGGTGTTGGGAGTGTTGGGGGGCACTGGGGCATCAGGGGCGATGTTGGGGGGGTCAGGGGGGTTTGGGGGGGGTCACGGTGCCCAACTATTTACTCGACCCACATGAGCCCCGGGACCCCCCCTGGAGCGAAGCCATGGCGTGCTGTCTCCTGAACCAGCAACAATGTTGTCAATATCTGCATGCCCTGATGACACCCGCCTAATGGTGATGCTTTATCCAACCCCCCCGCCCCCCCAGGACAAGACAGCGCATAACCAGCGGGAGCGCATGAGAACCGGAGGGGGTTCTCCGGTCCTGCACCCCCTAACTCTTCACGAGCAGAGGGCCCTGGACCTCACTGGGGGATCCGTCACCCGGGAGGTCGCGCCATGCCAGGTCGGAGGCGCAGAAGCAAGTGAGAGAACCCTGCATGTCCTCTCCACCCCCAACCCACATCGCCCCCCTCACACTCTGGCCACTGCACCCCCGATCCCATCCCCCTCACACTCTGGCCACTGCACCCCAGATCCCATCCCCCTCACGCTGTGCACCCACCACCACCATACACCCGGGCCACCGTGTCTAACGAACCCCGAATCTTTTATGTTCCCCAGGGCCATCCGCCGAACCTTCAGGGACGTCTCGCCCAGGAAGCAGCGCAACGCTACCCACCGCAATGGCATCCAGGGACGCACGCCAGAGGTTGGCAGTTGGTCGGACAGGAGGGCAGACCTCACAGTCTGGGACACAGGACCGGGACGCTGAGACCTCCGGGACAGACATTAGTCGGGGGCACAGGGTGGACAGTCATGCCGAAGCCCACATCACGGCCACACACCCACTGGATCGAACTCAAGACGACATGGCCCGCATGGAGCTTGCGCCGGGCAATGAGGGGGACCAATACACACCAGACGTCTGGACGGATGATGACCTCGAGCTTGCGGCACTGCTGTCTCCCACACCGTTCACCATCGCAGAGACACTCACCTCGGTTGGGCATATAAGTGATGAGGCTCCCGGGTCACTGTCTGGTGCGCACCCCACAGCCGAGCCGGTACAGCAGGTGGAGTTTGGAGCAGCCGAGGGGCTGGACGGTCGGAGGGCAGCCCAGGCCCAGCAAACAGCTGCCACCCAGACGGTTCCCGGGTTTCTGGATGTAATTGACCCACCCGGACAACCGATGCGTGTGGACACCCTGGGACTGAATAACGGGATGAGGGCCATCTTCCAGGACCTGCACACGCAGCTGGAGGAGTCTATCCGTGTCCAGGAGCAGGGAGTGGTGCCGCTCATCGCAGCCACCCAGGCCGACACCGCACGGGTGGCGTCCGTGGTGGAGGCAATGGGTGAAGGGGTTTTGGCCATGGGTCAGGTTCTGCAAGGCGTTGGGCTTCACGTGCACTCATCATCCATGGCCCAGGAGAGGGCTGCCCTCTCACAGGTAGCCATGTGCCAGAGCGAACACGACATTGCCGCCGCTCTCCGGGCCCTGGCTGAGTCTCACCATGCCATGGCCCGGTCCCAGCAAGCGATGGCTCAGTCCCAGCAGTCAGTCGCGGAAAGCATAGACCTTGGCAGGAATGTGGCACTCCCTGGACCCCGTCTCGGCGAGCATTCGGACCGTGGTCGATACCGCTGCAGGCTTCCAGGACTGGCAGTGCCAGGTGTCGGGGGTGCGACGGGGCATGTCTCCGAGTGCATCTCCGTCCCACAGTGAGGCCCGGGGGCCACCGGGCTCCCCGAGGGAGGAGGAGGTTCTGGGGCCCGTCCCGGTAGCTCCACCAAGGGACGTCCCGGTACACTCGGCCTTCCCCCGTTCCGTCCCTGGCGCATCTGGTGGGGAGCGGGCAGGTCAGGGTGGCACCGCGCCATCCAGCACACCCGCAGAGCAGCCTGGCCCATTGAAGCCGGGCCGCCCCAGGAAACGTGTGCCGAAGGGGAGCCATGTCGAAGGGCGTGATTCACAGCTGTCCACCTCCACTCCTGCTGTACCATCTGGGAACACACCTAGACGTAGTAGTAGGGCCCGTAAGGCAAAGGCGTTAGGCACGTAAGAAGTTGGCACGGGTGCAGGGCACAGTCTAGTTGTAGTGGGTAGGGCACCTATGTTCAGCACACGAATAAACGCACTGTTAAATTTGACTTGTAAGACTGTGTGCTATGTCCGGTGCCAGGGGGCTCGGGAGGGTGCCCGATTGGCGTAGTGGTATACGAGCCGTTCAAGGTATGTTCCGGATGTGGTAACCCTTTCCCCCCCCGCCCCCCATAATCGGACACCGTTGTCTTCAGTACACCGACGCCAGCTACCCCACACGGGCACGTGGTGAAATATCCGTCACGAAGGCTGTGAGCACCGGAGTGCATGGTTCAGCTATAGCCATGAGTCAGACCTTGGCTGGCAAATGTCAGCTCACAGCTCATCGCAGAGCAGGCTGTCATTCAACATGGCACAGTTCACACCCGCTTACCCAATCATCAATGTTGTGCAATCCCGTAGTGCCGCAGTGGTAAGGTGATGTGGAATTGTTGCCGTGAACACGGTGCGGGGGTGCCAGGGGGGCTGTGTGGTGCCCATGTACAGGAGTGACGGTGCAAGTGGCAGTGTTCAGTGAATCCCACCCCCATAGTGCGTGAACCGTGCGGCCACCAACTCGTCGCGTGCCCACTGTCCGCGGCGGTGCCTTCGCGCAGCCTCCTGGACGTAACGAGCAGCCGGGCAGTGTCTGCGTCCTGCGCTCCTCCCCCACCCTGATGCGCCCCATCATCCTCATCCTCCTCTTCCCCATCCCCCTCGTTTGCGTTGGCTCCGGTGCCATCGGGTCCTCCCTCCGGCTCCTCCACCAGGTCATCTCCCCTCTGCATGGCAATGTTGTGCAGCGCACAGCAGACCACAACTATGCGACCGACCCTGTCGGGTTGGTACTGCAGGGCCCCTCCTGATCGGTCCAGGCATCTGAAGCGCATCTTCAGCAGCCTGAAGCACCGCTCCACCACACCCCTGGTTGCTGCATGTGCCTCGTTGTATAGGCTCTCCGTGTTGGTGTGAGTCCTCCGTATTGGCGTCAGCAGCCATGACCTCAATGGATAGCCCTTGTCGCCCAGCAACCAGCCCCTCAGCCAGGGGGGGGGCATCCATCGAACATTGCGGGGATGAACGACTATGCCAGAATGTAGGCGTCATGCACACTGCCGGGGTACTTTGCACACACGTGCATGATCTTCATGTGGGGGTCGCACACCACCTGAATGTTCATGGAGTGTGCGCCCTTTCTGTTCATGAACGCTTCCCTGTTGTCTGCAGGTGGGCGCATGGGGATGTGCACACCATCGATGACACCCTGGACCATTGGTATCTCGGCCACCTTGGCGAATCCACGTGCCCGTGCTTCCTGCTGTGCTCGGTCCTCGGGGAATTGAATGTACCTGTCCGCGATGGCGTCCAAGGCGTCGGTGACGGCCCTGATGCACCTGTGGACCGATGCCTGTGATATCTCGGAGAGGTCCCCGCTCGGCGCCTGGAAGGAACCGGTCGCATAGACGTTTAGGGCCACTGTCACCTTGACAGAGACTGGTATCGCGTGTTCTCCTCCCATTCCACGTGGTGCGAAGTGCGCCACGATCTGGCATATATGTGCGACAGTCTCCCTGCTGAACCGTAGTCTCCTGCATGTGATGTCCGGTCGGGCCTCGAACGACATTCTGTCACGGTACACCCTCGGCCTTGCTGGACGCCTGTGGCGCCCTGGCACCACCATCAGTGGATCCTCGTGCTCCACCTGCTCCTCCTCCTCCTCCTCCTGCTCCCCCCAAGCACTTCCTCTGCATTCCTCGCCGTCTGGCGGTCAATGTTCCCCTCGGCATCCCCCTGTACATTCGGGTCCTGAGCGCCTGCGGCCTGCGTGTCGACGACGGGCCACTCCGCGGCCATCCCCTCTGCTGCACCGGCGACCGCTGCATCTGCAGCCACTGTGAGCCATCCGACTCTACGCTGCCGGATGGCAAACTCCAGAACTGCGGCTCCAACCATGGCAGTGAACATCGCTGTCTGGTTGGCATACATGGTGACCTGCAGGAGGGTGGTGGGGGGCAGAGAAACGACATGTTACACCAAGGTTCTTCCACACCTCGTCAGACGGGCTGCATGGGATACCTGTGTGCCCCGGTGGCCTGGTCGTGATGCAGATACGCAGCCAGCCTAACACCTGGTCACTGCCTGCGCCCAACGGTCACTTCACACCGTACTGCTCACCAGTGTGCCACTCGCCTGTGCCCATCAGCCACACGCACCCTGCGGCCGTGTCCTCGTCACCGTCCTGCCATATCAGGGCGGCTGACATGTGGCATCCGCAGATGGACGATACCATGCACACTCTCCCTCACCCCCCTCCCACCTGCACACTCTCCCTCACCCCCCTCCCACCTGCACACTCTCCCTCACCCCCCTCCCACCTGCACACTCTCCCTCACCCACCTCCCACCTGCACACTCTCCCTCACCCCCCTCCCACCTGCACACTCTCCCTCACCCCCCTCCCACCTGCACACTCTCCCTCACCCCCCTCCCACCTGCACACTCTCCCTCACCCCCCTCCCACCTGCACACTCTCCCTCACCCCCCTCCCACCTGCACACTCTCCCTCACCCCCCTCCCACCTGCACACTCTCCCTCACCCCCCTCACCTGCACACTCTCCCGCCCCCCCTCCCACCTGCACACTCTACCTCACCCCCCTCCCACCTGCACACTCTCCCTCATCCCTCCTCCCACCTGCACACTCTCCCTCACCCCCCTCCCACCTGCACACTCACCCTCACCCCCCTCCCACCTGCACACTCTCCCTCACCCCCCTCCCACCTGCACACTCTCCCTCACCCCCTCCCACCTGCACACTCTCCCTCACCCCCCTCCCACCTGCACACTCTCCCTCACCCCCCTCCCACCTGCACACTCTCCCTCACCCCCCTCACCTGCACACTCTCCCGCCCCCCCTCCCACCTGCACACTCTCCCTCACCCTCCTCCCACCTGCACACTCTCCCGCACCCCTCCACCTGCACACTCTCCCTCACCCCCCCTCCCACCTGCACACTCTCCCTCATCCCCCTCCCACCTGCACACTCTCCCTCACCCCCCCCTCCCACCTGCACACTCTCCCTCATCCCCCCTCCCACCTGCACACTCACCCCCCCCCACCTGCACACTCTCCCTCACCCCCCTCCCACCTGCACACTCTCCCTCATCCCCCTCCAACCTGCACGCCACTCCCTCATCCCCCCTCCCACCTGCACACTCTCCCTCATCTCCCCTCCCACCTGCACACTCTCCCTCATCTCCCCTCCCACCTGCACACTCTCCCTCATCCCCCCTCCCACCTGCACACTCTCCCTCATCCCCCCTCCCACCTGCACACTCTCCCGCCCCCCCTCCACCTGCACACTCTCCCTCACCCCCCTCCCACCTGCACACTCTCCCTCATCCCCCCTCCCACCTGCACACTCACCCCCCCACCTGCACACTCTCCCTCGCCCCCCTCCCACCTGCACACTCTCCCTCACCCCCTCCCACCTGCACACTCACCCCCCCTCCCACCTGCACATTCTCCCTCACCCCCCCCACCTGCACACTCTCCCGCCCCCCCCTCCCACCTGCACACTCTCCCTCATCCCCCCTCCCACCTGCATGCCGCTCCCTCATCCCCCCTCCCACCTGCACACTCTCCCTCATCCCCCCTCCCACCTGCACACTCACCCCCCCACCTGCACACTCTCCCTCACCCCCCTCCCACCTGCACACTCTCCCTCACCCCCTCCCACCTGCACACTCACCCCCCCTCCCACCTGCACACTCTCCCTCACCCCCCCACCTGCACACTCTCCCGCCCCCCCTTCCCACCTGCACACTCTCCCTCACCCCCCTCCCACCTGCACACTCACCCCCCCTCCCACCTGCACATTCTCCCTCACCCCCCCCACCTGCACATTCTCCCTCATCCCCCCTCCCACCTGCATGCCGCTCCCTCACCCCCTCCTCCCACCTGCACACTCTCCCTCACCCCCTCCCACCTGCACACTCACCCCCTCCTCCCACCTGCACACTCTCCCTCACCCCCCCACCTGCACACTCACCCCCCCCCTCCCACCTGCACACTCTCCCTCATCCCCCCTCCCACCTGCACACTCTCCCACAAACCCCCCCCCCCCCCCCCCACCTGCACACTCTCCCGCACCCCCCCTTTGGCCGCAGCCTTCTCAGGTAAGCAGACCCGGTCTCCGGGCGCTGCGCTACAGTCCGCTCACCTCCTCCCTGTGCTGGCTGACGACTTTAAATAGCAGGTGTGAATGGCGACGGCGTGAACTGGGGTCACGCTGTCTGGTCTTCGGCCCATCCGGGCCTGAGAATAGCAGGGGTGCCGGAGAATCGCCGTTTTGGGTGTCTCGGGCGATTCTCCGGCCTGTGGCACGGAAACTCGACCGGGCGGTTCCCGCCGCTTCGGAGAATCGCGGGAGGGCGTCGGACCGGCGTCGCGGGAAATTCTGGCTGCCCAGGTGATTCTCCCAACCGGCGTGGGAGTGGAGAATCGCGCCCCACATGTAGTGTGGTTATATTCCTTAGGTTAGAAAAAAATTGGCACTCAAATTGGGTTTTCATTTAAATCTGATAAATTGACCTCGAAAGACTCCCTGTAATCACACTATGTAATGCTTATTACCTTGTTCACACAAATCACTCAACATGTTTTCACATTAGTTGGAATATCTGCAAAATGATGTTTTAAGCAAACTAAAATGATCAAAACATTACATATTTTTATTACATAATACCGGAAGTGGACAGGTTTGAGGCAGGTTGGGTTCAGTTTTGAAATGTTGTCCTTTTTACTTGTCGCCTGTTGCAAAGTTAAAATTCCCTCAATCTGTATGCATCAAACGAGAGTGTAATTTTTTGCCATACTTAGAAACCTACCTTAGATATAAAAAGAAAAGCCTTTAATTATCTCACCTACGTTTTAAAATACCATTAGATACTGTAAAACTTATTATTGTTGACACCTATGAAATGCAGGAAGAAATAGCAAAGAATAGAGAGCCACAGATGGACAGTTTTATTTTTCAGCTCTGGTTCAGTTGGTGACTTCTGAGTCACAAGGTTCCAAGTTCAAGTACCACTCAAGGGCTTGAGCACAAAGATCAAGGCGAACGATCCAGTGCAGGACTGAGGTTGACCATATGCAATTTGTGGTCGTAAAGGTGCCAAATGTCTCCAATATGTCCATATCCTGGGCTGGATTCTCCCAAAATGGGACTATGTGCCCACTCCGGCGTAAAAACGCTGGCGTTTCACTCTCAAGATTCCTTGGAAAAAGATGAGCCGATTCACTGGCCTGCAGAGTGCTAGCAGGGACCCAGAGTGATTCTCGCAGCTTCCTGTTTTAAGTCCGTGCATGCGCACGGTGGCAGCCTCCAGCAACCGCGTCGAGCGCCATGGTGGGCTCAGACCGTGAAGGCAGATGAAGAATGTAGGCCCCCCCGGTCAGCTGCGCGCCCGAAGATCCAACCGTCCTGATCTGTCCCCAGGCCGCCTATAAGGAGCCCCCCCCCCCGGTGTCCGATCCCCCCGCCGCCCACAAGGGTAGCCGCGGACTGAGTCCGCAGCCGCCACGCGAGCTTCCCGAACGGCGATAGGTGGTTAGGAACTCGGCCAGTCAGGAGCGGTGGATTGCTGGGCGGGCCTCTGGCAATGGTGCCCTAGTCGTGCGGAACACTCCGCGAACACGCCAATTCTCGGTTCCGGGTTCCGGAGAATCGCTAGACCAGCGCCGGGCCCAATTTCAGCGTGAAATTGGATTCTTCGTCCCCGGGCCAAACGCGTTTTCGGCCCGAGGCAGCAGAGAATCCAGCCCCCTATCTATACATTCCAATGGATGGGAAATATACAGCAACAAGTCATTCGTGGAGAGTGAGTCTCTATGCTCTCTGCCTCCCCTTACAATGCCAAACCACTCCACTGTGCCTGGAGCACAATGGCCAAGGGCTCGATTGCCAACCTGGACAGAAGTGGGTTAACGGGCATACCTACCTCGTACTCCTGTGTAACTAGAAATTTCCCAACTAATCAAATTTGTCCTAACGCTAGCCATGGGGGTTATATATAATAACCGCACCCATGAGATAAACATGGACCTAAACCCGGATATGCCCAGGACCTCAAACAAATACGTCCACTCTACCCTGTCAAACGCCTTCTCCGCATTCATGGACACAATAACCTCTGGAATCCTGTCCTGCGATGGCGTCAGGACCACATTCAATAATCACCTAATATTACTCGACAGCTGCCTTCCCTTCACAAAAACCATCTGACCTTCCGACACCACCTCCTGCACACACCCCTTAAACAGCCTTGCCAATACCTTAGACAACACCTTCCC
Source organism: Scyliorhinus torazame (assembly GCF_047496885.1). Lineage (NCBI taxonomy): Eukaryota > Metazoa > Chordata > Chondrichthyes > Carcharhiniformes > Scyliorhinidae > Scyliorhinus > Scyliorhinus torazame. The sequence continues at coordinate 300,014,440 of NC_092711.1, read as the reverse complement.
GTCTGTGTCTAACAGGGAAATGGGCATAATGGATTAAGTCATGGCAGGAGATCCCAGACCCGTGTCATGCTCCGTTTGTGGATTGTGGGAATTTAGGGGCCCTTCCGGTGTCCCTGGCTCCTTCACATACAAGACGTGTGTCCAATTGCAGCTCCTGTTAGACTACTTGACGGCTCTTGAGCTGCAGATGGATTCACTTTGGAGCGTCCACTTTTAAATTTTTTTTGCTATAAATTCAGAGTACCCAATTAATTTTTTCCAATTAAGGGGAAATGTAGTGTGGCCAATTCACCTACCCTGCACAGCTTTGGGTTGTGGGGGCGAAACCTATGCAAACACGGGGAGAATGTGCAAACTCCACACGGATAGTGACCCAGAGCCGTGATCGAACCTGGGACCTCGGCGCCGTGAGGCAGCAGGGCTAACCCACTGTGTCGCCATGCTGCCTTCACTTTGGAGCATCCACGATGCTGAGGATGTTGCAGATAGCATGTTCAGTGAGTTGGTCATACCACAGTTAAAAATTACTGAGGGAGATATGAAATGGGTGACCACCAGACAGAGGAAGAGTAGGAAGGCAGTGCAGGGGTCCCCTGCGGGCGTGGATAAGGTCGATAGTCAACATCTTTTCCCAAAGGTAGGGGAGTCTAAAACTAGAGGGCATAGGTTTAAGGTGAAAGGGGAGAGATATAAAAGGGTCCAGATGGGCAATTGTTTCAAACAGAGGGTGGGAGTGTCTGGAACAAGCTGCCAGAGGCAGTAGTAGAGGCGGGTATAATTTTGTCTTTTAAAAAGCATTTAGACAGTTACATGGGTAAGATGGATATAGAGGGATGTGTGCCAAATGCGGGCAATTGGGACTAGCTTAGTGGTTAAAAACTGGACAGCATGGACAAGTTAGGCTGAAGGGCCTGTTTCCATGCTATGGCGAAATGCCTTATTAATTCTCTCTGGCTTTGTCACCAGCTCACCCCCGCCCCTCATCCCTCACTTGTACAATCTCCTGCACGGTGGTCTCCCCATACTCTTACAAAACCCCCCTTTCCCCGAAGCTGGCCTACCGCCTTCCCTGTTGTCAGAAAATTTAATTCCTTTGCAGCTTCTTCTGCTCCGCGAAGAGCTCCCTGGTCGGGGCTATAGAATACCACCGGTCAACCTCCAAAATTGCAACCACTAATCGCTGCCTCTCCGCCCTCTTCACCTTATTTCTACGGACATTGTAGGAGATCACTTCCCCCCATGCCACTGTCTTGAACGCCTCCCAAAATGTGGAGGGCGAGACCTCGCCATTCTAATTAAATTCTTAATTACCAAAGTCTTCTTTCCACAAAGCTTTTCATCAGTCAGTAGCGCCCAGTCCATCCTCCATGAGGGACCCTCTGCCTGGCCCACACCATAAAGTGCAGCGCGTGGTCCGAAACCACGATCGCCCCATTTGCTGCGATCCCCGGGAGAATCGAATTTCCCACCACGAAAAAATCTATAAGGGAGTATGCCTGATGAACATGGGAGAAGTAGGAAAACTCTCTCTCTCCCAGATGCCTAAACCTCCATGGATCCATCTGGCCCATAACACCCCCAGTTCCTTCGCCCTTCCCGACCTAAGCCATGTCCTTGCGCTTGACCGGTCCAACGAGGGATCTAACACGCAGTTGAAATCGGGCCCCCATTATTATTAATTTATGCGATTCCAGATCTGGGATGTCTGCCACCATCTGCTTAACAAATTCCACATCATCCCAATTAGGGAGATAAATGTTTACTAGCACTACCGGCAGTCCCTCCAAAGTCTCGCTGACCATCACAAACACTTACCAAATAAGATAGCAACTCCCTCGACTTGGAATGGAATCCCGAATGAAATGTCTGTCCCATCCACCCCTTTCTCAACCTCACCTGGTCGTTCACCTGCAGGTGTGTCTCCTGAAGAAACAATACCTCACCCTTCAAACTTTTTAAATGTGCACAAACCCAAGGTCGTTTCACCGGCCCGTTCATCGCCTGCACATTCCAAGTCACTAACCCGGGGGGTTTCTGACCACCCCCACCGCCATTTGAATCCACCATTCCAATCCATCAGAAAACTATCTTTGCCCCATTTTCCTTTCTTGTCCAAGCCTACCCAAAGTGACTGCCCCCACCCCTCTGCCCTTCCTTTTCCCAATACATTGCCTGGAGAACCCGTGTCAACAATGCCCTCCCCCACCCCTCCCAAACCTCGATCTCTCCCAAACAACCTCACTGCAACCACCCCGCGTACCCCCCCCCCCCCCCCCCCCCCCCGGGCACAGCTACCTGGTGAAGCCCCAACCCCACACTGCTTCCATTCACCAGCATACTTGCTAGCGTGGCAACTCCAATCTGAAGACCGAGCCAAAGGCCCCCGTCCATGTTGCCCAAACTGCCCCTCCCCCACAATGCTTTCCCACCTCCAATCTTTGGTGGGGTCCCAGCCTAGATCCACCTCCCCCACCTGGACGCTCCCCCTACCAACAGGAGAGAGACACCCAGGATTCTGACTCATCCCCCCCTCTCAACCATTGTAAAATACCAACAAGGCCAACATGTGAAAACAAAACAAAACATTGGTAAACATTATACAAATATCTCAGAAACCAAAACATCAAGAACAATCCCACCATCAACCCTCCTCCACACCATACTCCTTAATAAAACCGTGTGCCTGTTTGGGCATCGTAAAATAATATTCCTTCCCCTTAAAAGTCACCCAAGGTTTGACCGGGTACAGCACCCCAAACCAGACCTTATTTAGAAAATGTACTGCTTTAGCCTGGTTAAAGCCCGCCTGCCGCTTGGCCAGGTCGGCCCCAATGTCCTGATATATTCAGATCTACTGGCACTTTCGCCCACCTCAAGATCATCTCCTTCTTCTGGAATCTGCATTCTTACGATTACCGCTCTGGGTGGCTCCCCTGCTCTCGGCCTCTGTCTTTATGATGAATATGCCCAGTCCACCTCCAGGGCTTTCTCACAGACCCCCTCACCCACCAGCTTTGCCAACATCTTCGAGGTGTAGGCCATGGAACCCGCTGCCTCCACCCTCTCCTGCAGGCCTGCAGTGCATAAATTCTGCCGCCTGTCCAATTCTCCTGATTGCCCACTTTTACTTTCAGCTCCTTGCGGACCGCTCCCAGCATTGCCACCTCTGCCTCCAACTCCACAATTCAATCACTGTGATCCATGACCGCCCTTGCCATCTCTTGGATTGTCGCACCTTGCGACTCCTGGCACTTTTCTACCCGCTCCATGGTCCCGCGAAGAGGGGCTCCTGTTCGACCAGTCCTCTTGCATCTCTAGCTGATGCTGCCGAAGCTCCCTCATAATCAACACCATCAACTACTCCACTGGCAATGGGATGGATGGTGATGATGCCCCCGCCCCACGCCATGCCTTCTGTAACTGCGCCACGCAGATCCTCCACCTCTAGAGCTGTCACCTTGTTCAACTTCTGCCGGGTGCCGTAACCAGTCAACATTCCACCTCGGATGAGAATTCAATTCCCACCACTTATTTCACACAACCATTAATCAAGCAGAAAAGGCCAAAACCGAAGCCGTTAAGCAGGAGCCGCCCTGTGTGCGACCATTCAGCACATGGCCGCCACGGGAAGTCTCCGAAGCGGGGATATTATAATGGGAAACAAAGACATGGCAGAAGAATTGAACACATACTTTAGTTCTGTCTTCACAAAAGAGGGCACAAAAAACATTCCAGAAACGTTAGAGAAAGTAGGGTCGAGTGAGAGGGGGGGGGGGATTGAAGGAAATTAGTATTAGTAAGAAAATGGTGCTAGGGAAATGAATGGAGTTAAAGGCTGCCAAATCACCAAGATCTGATAATCTACATCCCAGAGTATTAAAGGAAGTGACCCTCGGAATATTGGATGCATCGATGGTTATCCAAAATTCTATAGACTCTGGAGCAGTTCATGCAGATTGGATGGTGGCAAGTGTAACCCCACTATTTAAAAAGGGAGGGAGAGAAAAAAGGGTGACTTACAGAGCAGTTAGCCTGACATCAGTAGTGGGGAAGATGTTAGGGTATATTATAAAAGATGTGATAACAGGACATTTGGAAAGCATTAATGGGATTGAACAAAGCTAGCATGGATTTATGAAAGGCAAATCATACTTTACAAGTCTACTGGAGTTTTTACGGATGTAACTCGTAGAACAGATAAGGGAGAACCAATGGATGTGGTGTATTTGAACTTTAGAAGGCTTTTGATAAGGTTCGTCATCAGAGGTTAGTGGGCAAAATTAAAACACATTGAATAGGGAGTAATGTATAGGCTTGGATCGAGAATTGGTTGACAGACAGGAAACTGAGAGTGGGAATATATGGGTCTTTTTCTGAGTGGCAGATAGTGGGGTACTGTCAAGGATCAGTTCTTGGCCCCCAGCTGTTCACAATATATATAAACTACCTGGATGAGAGAGCCAAATGTAACATTTCAAAGTTTGCTAACGGCAGAAAACTCGGCAGAATTTGAAGATGTGAGGAGGATGCAAGGAGGCTTCAAAGTGATTTAGACAAGTTGAGTGAGTGGACAAACACATGGCAGATGCAGTACAATGTGGCTTAATTTGAAGTTATACAATTTGGTGTGAAAATCAGAAAGGACGAGTATTATTTAAATGGTGATATATTGGCAAGTGTGTATCGACAAACGAATCTGGGTGTCCTTGTACACCAGTCAATGAAAGTGGAGACGCAGGTGCAGCAAGCAATTGGGATGGCATATAGCCCTTCATTGCAAGAGGATTTGAATTCAGACATAGAGATGTCTTACTGGAGTTAGACGGGGCATTGGTGAGACCACACCTGGAGTATTGAAATTAGAAGGATGGAAGGAGACCTGATTTTAACGTGTAGACAGACTAGATGCAGGGAGAGCGTTTCACCTGGTTGGGGAATCTAGAACCAGGGGACACAGTCTCAGGATATGGGTTAGACCATTTAGGACTGAGATGAGGAAAAATGTCTTTACTCAAAGGGTAATGAACCTGTGGAATTCTTTACCACAGAAGGAGGCCAAATCACTGAATGTATTCATGAAAGAGAGCAATCTTTTTCAGTTTTTAATGGTATCAAGGGGTATGGGGAGAAATGGGAATACAGCATTGAAATTGAGGATCTGCCATGTTCATATTGAGTGGACGGAGCAGGCCTGAAGGGCCGAATGGCCTATTCCTGCTGCTAGTTCCTATGAAAGTCCAGAAGAAAATGACAAAAATGAAACAAAAACAATAAAAGAGGAAAAGATCAAGAAAATGAAGGAATTGTTTCTTGGGGGACGATTCGAGAGCTTGGAAGGAGCTGGGGGAAAGTATGGGTTGGCTCACAGAGAAGGGTTTAGGTACCTGCAGGTTCAAGATTTTGCAAGGAAGGTTTCCACGATCTTCTTGATAGCGGGGGCCTCCTCATTGTTGGAGGCGGAGCTGTCAGCGGTTGGGGGGGGGGGAGAGGTTGTAGAGGGGATTGTTTCAGCGATCTATGGGAGGATCCTGGAGGAGGATAGGGTGTCTATGGAGGCAATTAAGTCAAAGTGGGAGGAAGAGCTGGGGGGGGGGGGGGCGATGGATGAGGGACTGTGGTGTGACGTGCTGCGGAGGGTAAATGCCTCAGCCTCATGTGCCAGGCTGGGGCTGATACAGTTGAAGGTTCTGCATAGGGCACACCTCACAAAATCAAAGCTGAGCCTGCTGTTTGAGGGTGTGGTGGGTGTTTGCGAGTGATGTGGGAGGGGTCCTGCAAACAATGTTTTGATCCTGCCCGAAGCTGGAAAGGTTTTGGCGGGAGGTATTTAGCACAATCTCAGGATCTTCCATATGGATGTGAAGCCCGGTCCCCTAGAAGCCATCTTCGGGGTGTCGGACCAGCCTGAGTCGCAGGCAGGTGTGGCGGCAGACATTTTAGCCTTTGCCTCGCTGATCACTCAGAGGCGGGCCCTGGTGGGGTGGAGGTCAGTTTCTCCACCCTGTGCCTCAGCATGGTGGGGGGACCTGCTGGCGTTTTTGACCCTGGAGAAGGTGAAGTTTGAGCTGAGGGGGGGGCGAAGGAGGGGTTCTATAATTCTTAGTGTTGGTTCATGATGCACTTTCAGGAGTTGGTTGCCGATTAATGTTGAGGGGGGAGGGGGCAGCGGGTGGGGGGGGGGGGGTTACTGCTTTTGTTTCTGTTTCATATTGTTGGAGTTGTTTTGTTTCTGTTTCTTTTTTGTATGGCTAAAATGCTGAAAATATGGCGAATAAAAATATTTTTTTAAAAAGAGGAAAAGAAACAAAAATACAGAAATTTGTGGCCAATAGAGACTGAGAATCCAAACTAAAATGATGAGAAATCAACGTGGTGCTTCCTGTTTGCCTGAAATGGAATGCATAGATCCCCCAGAAAACACACAGTCCATGTACCTAAGCACAGAGAACTTAGAAGTAATTGGCAGGAATCAATGGGCGAAATTCTCCCCCAACGGCGGGATGCCCGCCGACTGGCGCCAAAGCCGGCGCAAATCAGACGGGCATCGCGCCGGCAAAAAGGTGCGGAAGTCTCCGCATCTTTGGCGGCCTAGCCCCAACATTGAGGGGCTAGGCCGACGCCGGAGGGATTTCCGCCCCGCCAGCTGGCGGAAATGGCGTTTGTTGCCCCGCCAGCTGGCGCGGAAATGCGGCGCATGCGCGGGAGCGTCAGCGGCCGCTGTCAGTTTCCCCGCGCATGCGCGTGAGCGTCAGCGGCCGCCGAAAGTTTCCCGCGCATGCGCAGTGGGGAGAGTCTCTTCCGCCTCCGCCATGGTGGAGGCCGTAGCGGAGGCGGAAGGGAAAGAGTGCCCCCACGGCACAGGCCCTCCCGCGGATCGGTGGGCCCCGATCGCGGGCCAGGCCACCGTGGGGGCACCCCCCGGGGTCAGATCGCCCCGCGCCCCCCCCCAGGACCCCGGAGCCCGCCCACGCCGCCTGGTCCCGCCGGTAAATACCAGGTTTGATTTACGTCGGCGGGACAGGCAATTCCTGGGCGGGACTTCGGCCCATCCGGGCCGGAGAATCCAGCGGGGGGTCCCGCCAACCGGCGCGGCCGGATTCCCGCCCCCCGCCCAATCTCCGGGAGCGGAGACTTCGGTGGGGGCGGGGGCGGGATTCACGGCGGCCAACGGCCATTCTCCGACCCGGCGGGGGGTCGGAGAATGACGCCCAATGTTTAGGAAGCCCCAATTGTGCATAGGGTCCTGCTGGGGTTTAACTGCTAAAACCAAGCAGCTTTGCCAATTACGGGTCACTGGCAAACATCTTGTTGTTTCTCTAGCCTGTATAAGTGCAGCAATTAAAGTGCAAGATTATTTGGACCTCTGCGCCAACTCGATCCTCCATTCCTCCTCAATGAGTCAGACAATTTGTTTTTATCCGTTCATGGAATGCAAGCATCACTGGCAAGGCCAGCATTTGTTGCTCAGCCCTAATTGCCCTTGAAAAGTTGGTGCTGAGCTGCATTCTTGAACTGCTGTAGTCCATCTGGTGTTAGGTACTGGATTGCCAAATACACCATAGAGGATCAACCTATTTCCCATCACCCTTCATGGTAAAATCATTACCTTCCATGTTCATAGATAATTGCTGCAGTATTTTAGAAATTAATTGGGTATCACTTATCATTGTGGATGTTACAAAACTTGGAAGTATTGTAAACTGTGAAGAGGACAGTGTAGAATTTCAAAGTGACTTAGGCAGGTGGGTGGGTGAAGTTCAATACAGAGAAGTAGGAGGTAATGCATTTTGGCAGCAAGAGCATGAAGAGGCAATATAAAATGAGGGGTAAAATTATTAAGGGGGCATTGGAGCAGAGGAACCTGTGTGTATATGCGTGTAGGTGGAGAGAGCAGTTAATAAAGTACATAGTATTCTGGGCTTTATTCATAGGGAAATAGAGTAAAAGAGCAAGCAGCTTTTGCTGAATTTATACAACACACAAGCTAGACCTCAACTGGAATATTATGTACAATTCTGAACACCACACGATAGGAAGGTTGTGAATGCATTGGAGACAATGGCAAGGAGGTTTACAAGAATGGTTGTTTACCAGAGATGAGAAACTTCAGCTTTTAAAAAACGTTTTTATTAAAGTTTTAACATTTTATACAGAATTACAAAAAATACAAACAATAACCCTTAAGCAAACACGAACGCCAACACCCCAAAAACCACTCTTCAGTCCAAGAACCAAGAACCCCACCTACTTACCCACACCGCCCGTTTATACCCTCCTCCCCATCCCCTTACCCCTCTCTGACAGCTAACAATGATCAATTCTGTGAAATACAACATAAACGGCCACCATCTTTAGAAGAACTCTTCAATCGATCCCCTCATGGTGTATTTGACCTTCTCAAGGTGCAAAAACTGACCACAAAATATTCACTCTTCCCTCTGTTCAAATTGTAACCGGAGAAGGCACCTGAGCTCTGAAAAATACCCATAATATTCCCTGTAGACGACCCCGAGTCCCTCATGTACAGCAGGAAATTATCTGCATATAATCAATCCTCTGTTCCAACCCCACCCCTCTAACAACCCCACTCGACCCATTCGAGGCCCTCATAGCCATGGCCAACGGCTCAATCACCAACGCAAATAACAAGAGAGACATCAGACCCTCCTGCCTCGTACCCCGATGCAACCGTAAAGACCCCAAGCTCATGGTGCTGGTACAAACACAAGCAAAGTTGCCACATACAGCAGCTGTAAACACGACACAAACTCGGACCAAACCCAAACTTCTCCAATATCGCGAAAGGTCCCGCCCACTTTGAACGCCTTCTCCTTGTCCAATGATACGATTATCTCCAATTCCGGCCTTGCTGCATTCAACAACCGCCTCACATTGGACAACAACTTGTCACAAACTCTTTTTTTTTAAAAAAATATATTTATTCAAATTTTTCAACAAATTTTCAACAAAACTTCCCCCCCCAACAAGAAGAAAAAAACAACAAGATCATAACAAGCAGAAATTATACATTGGATTCCCCCGTATACAATAACCCCCCCATATAACATTTAAAAACACAAATAGGGAAAAAAAACCACCTTCACCCATACGCCACCCAAAAAGAAACCTCCCGTCCCTCCCCCTCCCCCCCCCGCCCTTGGGCTGCTGCTGCTGCTGACCTCCTCCTAATGCTCCGCGAGACAGTCTAGGAACGGTTGCCACCGCCTGGAGAACCCTTGCACAGACCCTCGCAAGGCAAACTTTATCCTCTCCAGCTTGATGAACCCTGCCATGTCATTGATCCAAGCTTCCACACCAGGGGCTTCGCATCTATCCATAGTAGCAAAATCCTTCCCCGGGCTACCAGGGACGCAAAGGCCAGAATACCGGCCTCTTTCGCCTCCTGCACTCCCGGCTCATCCGATACCCCAAACAATGCTAATTCCCAGCTCGGCTTGACCCGGGCGTTCACCACCTTGGACCTTGTCCTCGCAAAACCCCTCCAAAACCCATCCAGCGCCGGGCACGACCAGAACATATGGATGTGATTTGCTGGGCTCCCCGAGCACCTCCCACATTCCTCCACCCCAAAGAACCTACTCAACCTCGCCCCTGTCATATGCGCTCTGTGAGTAGCTTTGAACTGTATTAGGCTGAGCCTGGCGCAAGAGGAGGAAGAATTAACCCTACTCAGGGCATCAGCCCACAGACCCTCATCTATCTGCTCCCCAAGCTCCTCCTCCCACTTGCCCTTTAACTCCTCCACCGAGACCTCCTCCTCTTCCTTCAGCTCCTGGTAAATCGCCGAAACCTTGCCTTCTCCAACCTATACACCCAAAATCACCCTGTCCTGAATCCCACGTGCCGGAAGCAGCGGGAATTCCCTCACCTGCCGCCTCACAAACGCCTTCACTTGCATGTACCTGAAAGCGTTTTCCGGGGGTAGCCCAAACTTCTCCTCCAGTGCCCCTAGGCTCGCAAACACCCCATCGATGAACAGGTCCCCCATTCTTCTAATCCCTGCCCGATGCCAGCTCCGAAACCCCCCATCCATCCTTCCCGGGACAAACCGATGGTTCTCCCGAATCGGGGACTAAACCGAGGCTCCCACCTCGCCCCTGTGTCGCCTCCACTGCCCCCAGATCTTCAGCGTCGCCGCCACCACCGGACTCGTGGTGTACCTTGTCGGCGAGAGCGGCAGTGGGGCCGTCACAAACGCCCTCAGGCTCATGCCCACACAGGACGCCATCTCTAGCCTCTTCCACGCCACCCCCTCTCCCTCCATTACCCACTTACGGATCATCGCCACATTGGCTGCCCAATAATAGCCACACAAATTCGGCAGCGCCAGCCCCCCCCGTCCCTGCTACCCTCCAGAAACCCTCTCTTCACCCTCGGGGTCTTATTCGCCCACACAAATCCCATGATGCTCCTGCTTACCCGTTTGAAAAGGCCTTGGGGATAAAAATGGGAAGGCACTGGAACACAAAGAGAAACCTCGGGAGGACCGTCATTTTGACCGACTGCACCCTACCCGCTAGCGAGAGTGGCAGCATGTCCCATCTTTTAAAATCCTCCTCCATCTGCTCCACCAACCGCGTCAAACTGAGCTTGTGCAGGGCCCCCCAACACCTAGCTACCTGGATCCCGAGGTACCAAAAGTTCCTTTCCGCCCTCTTCAGCGGTAGCTCGTCTATCCCCCTTCCCTGGTCCCTTGAATGCACCACAAAGAGCTCACTCTTCCCTACGTTGAGCTTATACCCCGGAAAGTCCTCAAACTCCCTAAGGATCCGCATGACCTCCGCCATCGCCTCCACTGGATCCGCAACATACAACAACAGGTCATCGGCATACAACGACACCTGGTGTTCCTCTCCCCCCCGCCCGGACCAATCCCCTCCATTTCCTGGACTCCCCCAGTGCCATGGCCAGCGGCTCAATTGCCAGTGAAAACAACAAGGGGGATAAGGGGCACCCCTGCCTCGTCCCCCTGTACAGTCGAAAGTACTCCGACCTCCGCCGGTCCGTAGCCACACTCGCCACCGGGGCTGTATATAGCCGCCTGACCCAACTGATGAACCCCTCCCCGTACCCAAACCTCCGCAACACTTCCCAAAGATACTCCCACTCCACTCGATCAAAGGCCTTCTCCGCGTCCGTAGCTGCCACTACCTCCACTTCCCCCTCCACTGAGGGCATCATAATCACATTGAGGAGCCTCCGCACATTTGTATTTAGCTGCCTACCCTTCACAAATCCCGTCTGGTCCTCATGAATCACCCCCGGGACACAGTCCTCAATTCTCGTAGCCAACACCTTCGCCAGCAATTTAGCATCAACATTGAGGAGCGAGATCGGTCTATATGACCCACATTGCAATGGATCCTTGTCCCGCTTCTGGATCAAAGAAATCAGCGCCTTGGACATTGTCGGGGGCATGGTCCCTCGCCTTATTAAAATTCCTCACTAGCAGGTCCACGTATTTCCTGTAGAATTCAACCGGGAACCCATCCGGCCCCGGGGCCTTCCCCGCCTGCATGCTCACTAATCCTTTAACCAGCTCCTCCAGCCGAATCGGCGCTCCAAAACCAGCCACCTCCTCCTCCTCCACCCTCGGGAACCTCAATTGATCTAGGAATCGTCGCATCCCCTCCTCCCCCGCTGGGGGCTCAGACCTATACAGATCCCCATAGAAGTCCCTAAATACCTTGTTTATTCTCACCGCACTCCGCACCGTATTCCCCCTCTATCCTTAACTCCACCAATCTCCCTCGCTGCCTCCCTCTTACGAAGCTGATGTGCCAGCATCCGACTCGCCTTCTCCCCATACTCATACGCCGCTCCCTGCACTTTCCTCCACTGTGCCTCTGCTTTCCCCGTGGTCATCAGGTCGAATTCCGTCTGGAGGTTCCGTCGCTCCCTAAGTAGTCCCTCCTCGGGGGCCTCTACATAACTCCTGTCCACCCTTAAAATCTCCCCCACCAACCTCTCCCTCTCCCTCCTCTCTCTCTTCTCCCTGTGGGCTCTAATGGAGATTAGCTCTCCCCTGACCACCGCCTTCAACGCCTCCCAGACTACCCCCACCTGCACCTCCCCATTGTCATTGCCTCCAAGTATCTTTCAATACACCCCCGCACCCGCCCGCACACCCCCTCATCCGCCAACAGTCCCACATCGAGGCGCCACAGCGGGCGCTGGTCCCTCTCCTCCCCCAACTCCAGCTCCACCCAATGCGAGGCGTGGTCCGAGATGGCTATAGCCGAATATTCCGCTCTCCCCACTTTCGGGATTAGCGCCCTACTCAAAATGAAAAAATCTATCCGGGAGTAGGCTCTATGGACGTGGGAAAAGAAGGAAAATTCACTGGCCAGCGGCCTAGCAAACCTCCATGGATCCACTCCTCCCATCTGGTCCATAATCCCCCTGAGCACCTTGGCCGCAGCCGGCCTCTTACCCGTCCTGGACCTAGAACGGTCCAGTGCTGGGTCCAGCACCGTGTTGAAGTCCCCCCCCATTATCAAGCTTCCTACCTCCAGATCCGGAATCCGACCCAGCAGCGTTTCATAAATCCGGCATCATCCCAATTCGGGGCATATACGTTCATCAGCACCACCCGCACCTCCTGCAACCTACCTGCAAAAGAACATTTGGCCCTGTTGAGGCGGAGGCCATGCTCATGTATACGTCTGAATACGCGCTGGAGGCGACTAACATGCTCCTGCGGGGTGGTGGACCAAATGATTATGTCATCGACATAGACGCGAACACCTTCAATACCTTCCATCATTTGTTCCATAATCCTATGGAACACTTCTGATGCAGAGATGATCCCAAACAGCATCCTGTTGTAACAATATCTTCCAAAGGGGGTGTTAAATGTGCAGAGTTTCCTGCTGGATTTATCGAGCTGGATTTGCCAGAATCCTTTTGAGGCGTCGAGTTTGTCGAAGAGCTTGGCGCGAGCCATCTCATATGTGAGCTCTTCACTCTTGGGAATTGGATAATGCTCTCATAATATTGCGATTTAGATCCTTGGGATCAATGCAAATTCTCAATTCGCCGGAAGGCTTTTTTACACATACCATGGAACTGACCCAGTCGGTCGGTTCCGTGACTTTGGAAATCACTCCTAGGTTCTGGAGGTCCTGCAGCTGCTGCTTGAGGCGGTCCTTAAGGGTGCTTGGACCCTGCGAGGTGCGTGCACCACAGGCATGGCATTCGGTTTTAATAAAATCTTGTAGGTGTACGGGAGTGTGCCCATGCCCTCGAGGAAGTCGTGGTACTGGTTGATAATGGCGTTGAGCTGTGCCCTGAAGTCGGTGTCCTGAAAGGCAGATGTGTCAGCAGGAGAGAGAGAGTGAACTCTCTGAACTAGGTTCAACAGCTTGCATGCCTGCGCGCCAAGCAGGGAGGCTTTCGAGGAGCCCACGATTTCAAAGGGAAGGATGGCTTTGCGTGATCTGTGCGTCACTTCAAGTTGGCATGAGCCGCTGGCAGCAATGGCATTGCTATTATAATCTAACAGCTGGCAGGCTGATGGCAGGATGGCTGGTTTGACACAAAGGCTTTGGAGGTCAGACCACTCAATGAGATTGGCGGAGGCACCGGTGTCCAGGCGGAATCGTATTTTGGACCGGTTGACCGTCAGGGTGGCACACCACTCATCGTCCGGATCGACACTGTATACGATAGAGGCTGGATTCTTTGCTTCAGGGTCACCCTGTTTTTTGTAATGATACCGACTCGAAAAGGCGCCTTCGGATCCTCGGTGGCAATATCGGGTAGCAGGTCCGAATCAGGCTCGGTGACCGTGGGTTGAATGGTCCGGACATTCCTGCGAGTCTGGCTGGAGCGACGAGAATTGGCAGGCTTAGCTGATCTGCATAAAGCAGCATAGCGGCCAAGTTTGCCACATCGCAGGCATCGTCGGGATTTGGCAGGACATTGCCGCTTTAAGTGGGCGGAGCCACAGTTGCCGCACGTTGTAGCCTCAGTACGTTCGCTGCGCCACCGGGCATGCGCAGTGCAGTCATACGTGGTGCCCTCTGTCTTTATAGTGAGTGTGCTCTAACTGGTGATTGGCTGCGGTGTTGTGTGTGTTGATTGGTCTTGCTGTGTGTCCATCAGTGTGTGTGTCTGCACCATGATATACTTTTTTGGGAGGAGAGATTAGGTTGGTCACTGGACTTCAGTGGATTGAGAGAGGGGATCTCAAAGAAAACTATAAAATTCAAACAGGACTAGACAGGGTAGCTGTAGGAAGGCTGTTTGCCATGGTGGGGGAATCCAGACCAGGGGGTCACAGTCTGATATGGGGTGGACCATTTACGGCAGAGATGAGGAGAAAAACCTTCTCCCAGAGAGTGGTGAGCCTGTGGAATTCACTACCGCAGAAAGTAGTTGAGGCCAAAATATTGCACGTTAAATATAGCTTTTGAGGTGGAAGAGATCAAAGGATATGGAGGGAGCAAGTTATTGAGTTGGATGATCAGCCATGATCATAATGAATGGCGGAGCAGGCTTAAAGGGCTCTTCCTGCTCCTATTTTCTCTGTTCCTATATTTCTACATGTTCAGAGGGAATTATAGGGCAGTGCACTGGGCGATACGTGCCATAAGTGAACAGTTGTGGATGATGTGGCACAGGAAGGAGAAAGTCTGTAAGCTACCTAACAAAACTCCCTCAACTGCTTAGCCTGAGGATCCGGTTCACATGGAATCATTACTGAACAATGTTTTCTCAGGATTATGTATTGTTGCAGTCACTGCGTCCTGTGCCTGACTGTAGAACCCATTGAGACTCAAGTGTTCAGCCCTGGATACCAATCTCTCAACACAAGTCTGAGTATGTGGCAACTCCAAAGATGTGTGCAGGGGCCTTCATAATTTCATAAATTGATAAGATATAGGCCTGCATTCTTCCGCCCTGCCCACCGCAAGATCTCCACAGGCGAGATGCGGACAATGGAAATGTCCATTGACCTCGGGCAGGATTCTCTGGTCGCCGGGCGGGCGCTGGCGGATAATCCCGCCCTGAAGCAGAATTAGGCTATTATGCCCATCGAGTCTGCTCTGCCATTCAATCATGGCTGATCTCATCCTGCCCTTAACTCCCCCATTCTACCCATTCCTCATATCCCTTCAGCCCATTACCAATTAAAAATCTAACTCCTCCTTAAATTTACTCACTGTCCCAGCCTTCATCACACTCTGGCCTAAAGAATTCCATAGATCCATAAGCCTTTTTTAAATTTGCTACCTCTTATTCTAAGATTATGACCCTTCCTTCTAGAATGCCCCACAAGAGGAAGCATCTGCTCCACGTCTACTTTATCCATACCTTTTATCATCTTGTATACCTCAATTTGATCTCCCGTCAGTCTTCTAAACTCTGGAGAGTATACAAAGAACAAAGAACAAAGAAAAGTACAGCACAGGAACAGGTCCTTCGGTCATCCAAGACCATGCTGCCCGTTTAAATTAAAATCTTCTGCACTTCCGGGTTCGTTATCCCTCTATTCCCATCCTATTCATGTACTTGTCAAGATGCCCCTTAAATGTCACTATCCACCACCTCCTCCGGCAGCGAGTTCCAGGCACCCACTACCCTCTGAGTAAAAAACCTGCCTCGTACATCTACTCTAAACCATGCCTCTCGCACCTTAAACCAATGCCCCCTAGTAATTAACCCCTCTACCCTGGGAAAAAGCCTCTGACTATCCACTCTGTCTATGCCCCTCATAATTTTGTAGAGCTCTATCAGGTCGCCCCTCAACCTCCGTCGTTCCAGTGAGAACAAACCAAGTTTATTCAACCGCTCCTCATAGCCAGGGGTGGACCTACATTTTTGGGGCCCTGAAGCTTGAACTCGCAACCAGCAACGAGGTCTGGGTAACCACTGTTATCTTCTTCAATGGGGTTGTTCCACAACAGATCACCACAAATGTTTTTTAAAATGTAACCACTACATCTCAGATTTTGATTAAAATTGCTGTACTGGATTATCTCACATGTCAAAGTCACTGGTGTGAATAAAAATTTCCTATGCCTTATAGTTTTTGAGTTATGGGGGGATGAAAATGAGGGAAATGTTATATACATGCATGATGCATCACAGAATGATGAAATAAAACATAGAAAAGACCACAGTCAATATAATCTTTTATTTTAGACACCTATGAGAATACATACTACATGAAGCACATTTTGCAAAATACTCTTTTTTCTGTTTTTTCTAGCCGCATATTCACGTACAGTTTTGTCATATGAGAGCTTCCTTGCAATGTCATTTTCTAGAGACAATATGCATAAAGAATTTAAGCAGAATCTTCAGTCATGGTAGACCAAAATATGTTCTTTATAAAGGATAGCTTTGAAAAATTCCTTTCTGCTTCACAGCTCGTGATAGGCATTGTCAAGTGCAGCTTAAGCGCAGTAGTAATATTGGGGAACACTTCAATTAGGTGTTGCTCACAAATAAGCTGAAGAACTTCTGCGCATTGCATTTTAGATGGCGTGTTTTCTTCTGTGTTCTGGGATTTCCTCAGGTGCAAATGTTCTTTGAACTGATAACACTCGTTGACTAATTTGTGGTCAATATCATCTTTGTAATACGATATTATAAGTTTAATACTGTCCTCATCAATTTCAGAATTGTTCACCAATTCTGAGAGTATCTTGAACCTTTTTGCAATCTTTTTGCAATCTGCTCATATGGGTCAATCCTCTTGCGTAACTGGATTATCAAGCAGTCATAGAGTTGATATAGAACTTCTATCCTAAATTTGTCAGCTCCTCTCAAAGAAGCAATACCACTTGTTCCATCTGAAAATGTCCTTGTAACAATGCGTTTGGAAGCATCAGAATAACTTGAGGTGATATCTTCACACAAACCTTTTGCTTCTGATTCATAGTGTGCAATCCTATCAGCTGAATTTTCTCTGAGTTCTTTAACAATCAAAAGTAAAGATGATAGCAGAAGATAACCTTCAAATACATCAAAACCAGGGGTTTGGAGTTTCTTACTTGTTTTGTTGAAACGCTGCAGCACTTCTTCCCAAACGACTGTTAAAATAGCATATTCCAGCTTTACCAATTTGTGGTATAAATTCTTTGCATCTCGTTTACATTCAGGCTTCTCTTCTGAGTCTTCAAAAAAATGTTTGAGAGTTTGTAAAATACCCATATATCCATTTTTAATTGCCCGGACTGCTTCACAGTGTGCAGACCATCTAGTTACACTTAAGCTCTTTAGAGAAAAATGTAGATTGCCCTGTGTGTTTAAAATCCCCCATCTTCGTGGAGATCCAGAAAAGAAAACATACAGCTCCTGCAAACTGCCAAAATAGTCAACAACTTCAGGTACAGTAGACACTGCCTTTTCTCCAACAAGGTTAAGTGAATGGGCTGCACATGGTACATAGTCTGCGTACCTGTTAATGTTTTTAAAGAGTGCTTGCAGACCTTTCTCTGAGCCCTTCATGTTAGATGCATTATCGTAGGACTGACCACGGATATTTTCAAGTGAAAGCTGATGTTCACCCAGGGCTTGTTGTATTTTGTTGAACAAGATCGTGGATGAATGGTTTTCTATCGGTAAAAATGTTAAAAATCTCTCACAGGGTTTTCCATTATAGCAGTATCGAACCACAATTATCAGCTGGTCAACATGTGTCAGGTCAGGCGTAGAGTCAACAATAATAGAGTAGTATTTGGTGTCTAGGTTGTTGATTTGATTCACAATTTCATCTTGCACATGTTTTCCCATGATTTCTATCAATTCTTCATACACGGGTTTGGATAGGTAAGTAGCATTTACTTTTTCATTTTTACATTTCTCGAGATGTTCATGTAAAAATGGGTCGAACTCTGCAATATATTCAATGGCCCCCATGAAGTTTCCATTATTTGGTGAGCCCCACTTCTCCTCATGACCTCTACATGCCAAACCTCTTTCACTTAAAAACGTTATAATAGCTACAACTCTTTTCAGTACTTCAAAATAGTACTGTATGGTTTTCCTCATCTGTTCTTCAAGTTGCTGATCCACAGTATTTTTATTTGACTTTCTTGTTATCCAACACAACATCGCCCTCTTATGTTCCATGCTGTCTTCATGATTCTCCAGAGTTCTGAGTACATTCATCCAGTCAGAAAACCCATCTGTTGAAAGTGATGTTTGGCATTTAGAAAAGTGTTTGCAAACAAAACAGTATGTACAGCCTTTGCTCTTTGAGTAAACTAACCAGGATCTCATCACAGGCTGGCCATTTTTCAATCTTTTTTCAAAATATTTGTTTGAGAAACTTCTGTTTTGCTCCTTGTAAACCCTGCTTGATTCGGTATATACACCATCTGGTTTTTTATTTTGAAAAAAACCTATGTCTTGCATTGAACAATTCTGTATGAAATCATTATCAACTGTTATGGGCCAGTTTTCGAGGTCACTGTATTCTTTGAAATCACTGAATTTGCTTCATGTTTCATGTTTCTGCTCAGTCTCTGCTTGTTCCACGGTACTTTCATGTTGACCACTGTGATTGTCATCTGTATCAAAAGCGTCAACAGTGGGTTAAATATTGCTAGAAAGAGCGCCCACGGTTTGTGCACTATCCCTGGCTTCAATGGTGTTTTCTTGGCTTGTTTCAACTGTATGTGTTGACAAACTTGACATTGCAAAATAGTTTGTTGGTTTTTGACATTTAGAAATTT
This sequence comes from Scyliorhinus torazame, assembly GCF_047496885.1. Classification (NCBI taxonomy): domain Eukaryota; kingdom Metazoa; phylum Chordata; class Chondrichthyes; order Carcharhiniformes; family Scyliorhinidae; genus Scyliorhinus; species Scyliorhinus torazame. The sequence continues at coordinate 299,995,730 of NC_092711.1, read as the reverse complement.
TGTCAGATCGCTTTTCATTGAGTTTGTGTTTTTGGTATCCACTCAAGTACTTTCGTGAACTCATTGTTATTCCTCAGGGTCTTGACCTCTGTTAAAAAGGGAAAATAAATTACATTGGCCACAGCAGAACAGACAACTTACCACGACACTCCACCTTCACAACATCTGTGCTACTGACTCTCAAACTTTGGGATTGTTGAAATATATACAACAAAAAATTAATCAAATTGAGTGGCTCGACTATCGTTGCATGCTTTGAAAGGAAAATTTTTTAGGTCTACTTTCCGAGAGAGGTTTTTTTAAAAAAAAACCCTTCTCAGAAAGTAAAGTGCCATTTTTTAAGATTTATAATAAATACGCTAGGCTAGACTAAGTTAGGCAAGACTAGGCCACCAAAACTCATAGGCGAAGATAATGTAACACAATTTTACCATTATTTGAACACTTTTCATAATAAACACCTGTACTTTAACACAAATTCATCCTTTTATTACTTTTTCATAAATACTTGTAACATAGTATTAGTCTAGGCTATGCGGTCGTAGCCGACCTTCCGTTCACCTCTTCATAAAAACAATAGGCTTAGGCTAATCTAACACTATTTCCCCTTTATTACTTACCTTACTTTTCTAAATATAACATTTATTTTTGAGTAGGGGTAATTAAAATATTGTATCTTTATGAACACTTTATTGAAAAAAATTCTTGTCTAGATCGCTATCACGAGTGCTATCGCGTTTAAAATTCACGTTAGCATTGTGATTGCCTTTTCAACGGCTCCCCTTTTTTGTTACAACACGTCATCTACTGTTTGTATTTCTGTCATAAATGTTAATAGTGTTTTAAATTATTTATAATTATTTTATATTAAATATATTTAGAATGAAACATCCTTAATTTGAACGTTTTTTCATTTATGGCTAGCCTACATGATACTTCAATAACCTTTTAATTTTTATTTTAATGATTATTTTGTATTGAATTACACTATATTACTAATATTACTATTTTTAAAAAAAACCTTCGCATACAGTAGACCCAACATTTTTAAGCAATGTGTACTAAAGTCGCTTTTGGGGCTCCTCTGGGTTTAGGGGCCCTGAAGCTTAAGCTTCATTGGTTTCATAGTAGATCTGTCCCTGCTCATAGCTAATGCCCTCCATATCAGGCAACATCCTGGTAAATCTCTTCTGCACCCTCTCTAAAGCCCCCACATCCTTCTGGTAATGTGGCGACCAGAATTGAACACTATATTGCAAGTGTGGCCTAACTAAGGTTCTATACAGCTGCAACATAACTTGCCAATTTTTATACTCAATGCCTCGGCCAATGAAGCCAAGCATGCCGCATGCCTTCTTGACTACCTTCGCCACCTGTGTTGCCCCTTTCAGTGACCTGTGGACCTGTACACATAGATCTCTCTGACTGTCAATACTCTTGAGGGTTCTACCATTCACTGCATATTCCCTACCTGCATTAGACCTTCCAAAATGCATTACCTCACATTTGTCCGGATTAAACTCCATCTGCCATCTCTCTGCCCAAATCTCCAAACGATCTAAATCCTGCTGTATCGTCTGACAGTCCTCATCGCAATCCGCAATTCCACCAACCTTTATGTCGTCAGCAAACTAACTAATCAGACCAGTTACATTTTCGTCCAAATCATTTATATATACTATGAACAGCAAAGGTCCCAGCACTGATCCCTGCGGAACACCACTAGTCACAGCCCTCCAATCAGAAAAACACCCTTCCATTGCTACTCTCTGCCTTCTATGACCTAGCTAGTTCTGTATCGTCTTGCCAGCTCACCAATGATCCCGTGTAGACTTCATCTTTTGTACCAGTCTGCCATGAGGGATCTTGTCAAAGGCTTTACTGAAGTTCATATAGACAACATCCACTGCCCTACCAGCATCAATCACCTTTGTGACTTCCTCGAAAAACTCTATCAAGTTAGTGAGACACTAACACCAAACCGTGCTGCCTCCCCTTCACCAAACCGTGCTGCCTCTCGCTAATACGTCCATTTGCTTCCAAATGGGAGTAGATCCTGTCTCGAAGAATTCTCTCCAGTAATTTCCCTACCACTGACGTAAGGCTCACTGGCTTGTAGTTCCCTGGATTATCCTTGCTCCCCTTCTTAAGCAAAGGAACAACATTGGCTGTTCTCCAGTCCTCCGGGACATCACCTGAAGACAGTGAGGATCTAAAGATTTCTGTCAAGGCCTCAGCAATTTCCTCTCTAGCCTCCTTCAGTATTCTGGGGTAGATCCCATCAGGCCCTGGGGACTTATCTACCTTAATATTTTTTAAGACGCCCAACACCTCGTCTTTTTGGATCTCAATGTGACCCAGGCTATCTACACACCCTTCTCCAGACTCAACATCCACCAATTCCTTCTGTTTGGTGAATACGGATGCAAAGTATTCATTTAGTACCTCACCCATTTCCTCTGGCTCCACACATAGATTCCCTCGCCTGTCCTTCAGTGGGCCCACCCTTTCCCTGGCTACCTTCTTGCTTTTTATGTCCATGTAAAAAGCCTTGAGATTTTTGTTAACCCTATTTACCAATGACTATTCGTGACCCCTTTTAGCCCTCCTGACTCCTTGCTTAAGTTCCTTCCTACTTTCCTTATATTCCACACAGGCTTTGTCTGTTCCCAGCTTTCTGGCCCTGACAAATGCCTCCTTCTTCTTTTTGACGAGGCCGACAATATCTCTCGTTATCCAAGGTTCTGAAATTTGCCGTATTTATCCTTCTTCCACACAGGAATATGCCGGTCCTGAATTCCTTTCAACTGACATTTGAAAGCCTCCCACATGTCAGATGATGATTTACCCTCAAACATCCGCCCCCAATCTAGGTTCTTCAGTTCCTGCCTAATATTGTTATAATTAGCCTTCCCCCAATTTAGCACATTCATCCTAGGACCACTCTTATCCTTGTCCGCCAGCACTTTAAAACTTACTGAATTGTGGTCACTGTTCCCGAAATGCTTCCCTACTGAAACTTCTACCACCTGGCCGGGCTCATTCCCCAATACCAGGTCCAATACAGCTCCTTCCCTAGTTGGACTATCTACATATTGTTTTAAGAAGCCCTCCTGGATGCTCCTTCCAAACTCTGCTCCGTCCAAGCTCCTCGCACTGTGTGAGTCGCAGTCAATATTGGGGAAGTTAAAGTCTCCCATCACAACAACCCTGTTGCTTTTACTCCTTTCCAAAATCTGTCTACCTATCTGCTCCTCTATCTCCCGCTGGCTGTTGGTTAACCTGTAGTAAACCCCCAACATTGTGACTGCACCCTTCTTAGTCCTGATCTCTACCCATATCGCCTCACTGCCCTCTGAGGTGTCCTTCCGTAGTACAGCTGTGATATTCTCCCTAACCAGTAGCGCCGCTCCTCCACCCCTTTTACATCCCCCTCTATCCCGCCTGAAACATCTAAATCCTGGAATGTTTAGCTGGCAATCCTGCCCTTTCCTCAACCAGGTCTCTATAATGGCAACAACATCAGAGTTCCAAGTACTAATCCAAGCTCCAAGTTCATCTGCCTTACCTGTTATACTTCTTGCATTAAAACATATGCACTTCAGGCCACCAGTCCCGCTGTTTTCAGCAACATCTCCCTGTCTGCTCTTCCTCAGAGCCATATTGGCCCTATTCCCTAGTTCTCCCTCAATTTTTTCACCTTCTGACCTATTGCTCCGGTATCCACCCCCCTGCCATACTAGTTTAAACCCTCCCATGAGATACTAGCAAACCTCGCGGCCAGGATATTTATCGGCCTCAACTGTTCAATCTCTCCTCATCTCTGGAATCAATCTAGTGAACATCCTCTGAACTGCCTCCAATGTCACTTCATCTTTCCACAAATAAAGGGATCAAAACTGTGCACAATACACCAGGTGCGGTCTCGCCAATGCCTTGTACAGTTGCAACAACACTTCCTTACCTTTATACGCTATCCTTGAGCTGTAAATGTCCAACATTCCATTCAACTTTTTTATTGTCTGTTTTACCTGCATGCTAGTTTTCTGTGACTCGTGAACCTCATGCCATATGCCCTCAGGGTAATCCTGAGGCATCTGATAGATGCTCAGTCTGCTGTTATGGAGGTCACAGGTTTCAGTGTGTAAAAGGTTATCTCTTCTGGATTTATTAGTAAGAAGGCATGGCTGGAACAAACATGTATGAAGGTGCTGTCTCTCAGGATACCAGCAGACCTAGATCCTCTCAGTAGCACCTTCCAATGCCATTGCAGCTAGCAAAATGCCAGTGTTATCATGCAGCAGTGCAAGTGACAAAGCTTGCAGCTTGATTATCTCAGAATTTAACCCTTAAGAGCCACCTCAAACATTTTCTTTATTTTGAATGAATTTGAGTACCCAATTTTTTTTTTCCTCCAATTTAGCAAGGCCAATACACCTAACCTGCACGCCTTTAGGTTGTGGGGGTGAACCCCACGCAGACACAGGGGAATGTGCAAACTCCACACAGACAGTGACCCAGGGCCAGGATTCGAACCCGGGTCCTCAGCATTGCAGTCCCAGTGCTAACCACTGGCCACATGCCGCCCTCACTTCAAATCAAAAAGGTTCCAGGACATACATAACATCATTTTCAAAAAAGGGAACTGTTGTGTTTTTGGCAGACAAGAAGTGTTTTGGTCCACTCCAATCATCCAATGATGGATTAACTAATAGGACCTGATATTGTAACCCAACTTGTGGTCTTATGGCTTTATCCACCATGGGAGGAGTTTCCAAAGACATTGATAAGATGTAAGGAGCACCTGGGCATTGCTGATGTGTTTTAAAAAGAGCTGAATGCCAGAGGTGAGGTGAGGGTTACTGCTCTTGACATCAAGGTAGCATTTGACCGAGTATGGAATCAAGAAGTCGTAGCTAAACTGGAATCAATGGGAATCGGGGGAGAAACCCTCCGCTGGTTGGAGTCATACTTGGCACAAGGAAGATGGTTGTGGCAGTTGGAGATCAATCATCCCAGCTCCAGGACATCACTGCAGGTTCCTCGGGTTAGTGCCCTCGGCACACGCATCTTCAGCTGCTTCATCAATGTCCTTCCTTTCATTAAAAGTCGGAAGTAGGGATGTTTGCTGATGACTGCACAATGTTCAGTGCCATTCACAACTCCTCAGATACTGAAGCAGTCCATGCCCAAATACAATAAGACGTGGGCAATATGCAGACAAATGGCAAGTAACATTTGCACACAGAAGTGCCAGGCAATGACCATCTCAAAGAAAAGGGAATTTAATCATCGTTCCTTGACATTCAATGGCATTACCATCGCTGAATCTCCCACAATCAATATCCTGGGGGTTACCATTGACCAATTGGACTAGCCACATAAATACTGTGGTTACAAGAGCAGGTCAAAGGCTCGGAATTCTGTGGCAAGTAACTCATCTCCTAACTCCCCAAAGCCTGTCTACCATCTACAAGGCAGAAGTCAGGAGTGTGATGGAATACCCTCCACTTGCCTGGATGAGTGCAGCTCCAACAACACTCAAGAAGCTTGACACCATCCAAGACGAAACAGCCCACTTGATTGCTATCCCTTAGACAAACAATCAATCCCTCCACCATGGATGAACAGTGACAGCCATGTGTACCATCACCAAGGCTCCTTAGGTAGTACCTTCACAACCACTACCATCTAGAATGACAAGAGCAGCAGATACCTGGGAACACCACCATCTGCAAGTTCCCCTGCAATCCACTCAACATCCTGACTTGGAAATATATCGCTGTTCCTTCATTTTTGCTGGGTCAAAATCCTGGAACTCCTGTAGCAGCACAGTGGGTGCACCTACAATTCAGGGACTGCAGCAGTTCAAGAAGGCTGCTCACCACCACCTACCTTCTCAAGGGCATCTAGGGATGGGTAATAAATGCTGGTCTGGGCATCGACACCCACATCATGTAAATTAATTTTTTTAAAGCCTATACATGATTTCTTATGATGTTTCTGAGTGACAATGAGGCACTTTGGTCTTTTCTTTCTTTAACAAGTTTCAATGGACATTCATTTTGAGTTATAAAAAGCATGTGTTCAAGCAACTCTTATGGGGCTCCAGAAGTCCAAGGTGTTCACCATCAGAGTTTCCACAACCCGATGTGTAAGATTATGCACCAAGCTGTAAGATAGATTTGTGGTAAAAAAGGAAGCAAAATTGCAAAATGGAAGACCCCGCCAATACGAAGCCTAGTTCTGGGAGAGGAACCCAGCCTAATGGTGTGCACATCTCTTGCCAAAACCTCTCACATCAAGATTAGGTTTAAGCAGGTGATGATAGTTAAGCCTAACTTGTTACACTGGAATGATACATGTGGAACATAAATGTTGTTAATATATCATAAGTTAATATATTCATTTCATTAAGTTGCCTTTTGCAGGCTTTCCTATTGGAATGAAAGAAAACATCTGACAGATAGCTGGTGAAAAAACTTTGACTCTTGGGTCAATGATACAATACCAACAGTGAGTCATTACTTGGTTACCGGGTTTGAAAATGAACACCTGTATATCCAGAACCTACTGCCTATCATGGTTGGGTTGCAGAAAGCCAAATTGGATTGCGGAATCTCCATTCCTCCAACTGTCGGAACTGCTTCTTACTGGGTTATGGCATGTGCCCATACTGCGGTCAGGAGGCACGGCACCCATTGAGAAATGTCAAGTGAAGTATAAGTGATAGTTGAATGGGAAGTACAGACAGGAAGCAAAAAAGTACATTAGAAAGATTAAGAGGACATACAAAGGCAAGCAGTCAGGATGCTTAAGAGGTAAGAGTAAAGGATTTTATAAATGCAAAAGGGTTGGGCCAATTTGCACCAATTGAGGAATCTTGTGCTAAGTATCAAGAAATGTCACTATTAACCAAAGTGAATAAATTGACCTCCATCTGCAGATGCGAGTGTGCAGGTGTCGGAGAAATGGGTACACAGCACCTGATGAACACTTTGAATCACCTGACATCCCTCTGTTGTTCCTGTCTCTCCTCTCTGTCAAACACCTTGGATTCCCAGTGGGGATGATGCTGGTACAAAACTAAAGTAATTTGCCACACTTTGCACAAAAGCTGATGAGAAAGGTAAATGCCGGCAGAAAAATAAATGGTTAAGAAATGGTTAAAATACACTTACTGTATCATGAATACAACCATTCCTTGACCGTCAATTATTTTTACCGTCACCTCACAAACCTAGATAGCAACTTTACATGTGTATGATTTACATCAGCACATCGGGAAACGGTATGCAGGATGTCACCATCTCCAAAATTAACATTTAAATGATGGGCTCTCATGTTTCAGGCGATTGCTTGCAATGCAGTTGATTCTTGTCTGTGCCCTGAGCTACATCGTTCAGTCTGGCAGAATGAACAGCTGGAATTATAAAATGCAGCCTTGTAAATCTGATGCGGGAGTTGAAACAAACAAAAAAAAAATTTCAGAATGTGAACAAAGCGACAAATGGTCTAAATTAGAGAAGAACAAGGAACATTGTCAACCATTCCTGTAAACAAAAAGATGTAAACAGTATTGTGAATATAATATCCACATTCAACAGTCGTCTAAAGTTCATTGTCAACCTCCGCCCCTTAACAAAACCCGTTTGGGCTTTCCCACCACTTCTGTGTGGTAAACCACTGTTACACCTGTATTAGGTGATGTAAGGTAGGACCTCCCACGCATATCTGATATGGTCAATCAGATTGCGCAGTACCGGGTCTTCTCAACGCTAGACCTAAAATCCGCCTACCACCAGTTCCCCATTCGTAAATCGGACCGTCCATACACTGCTTTCGAAGCGGACGGTCGTCTCTATCGCTTCCTCAGGATTCCCTTCGGCGTCACTAACGGGATCTCGGTCTTCCAAAGGGAGATGGACCGAATGGTCGACCGGTACAGTTTGCGGGCCACCTTTCCATACCTAGACTGATGCACAATCAATACTCTTGAGACCACGAGGAGTCATATCGATTCAGCTTTAATAAGATAGAACTGTACCCAGCAGCGATGTTACAGAAGTGAAGGCTGCTGGGACAGCACCGGTTCTTATACCCCGCCTCTCAGGGCGGGGCTATGTACATTACCCAATTGTAGACCCCGCGGCCTAGCCAATGGTCATTCACCTCTCAGGTACTGCAATACCTTGTACTACCACATTCACCCCCTGTTAAAAAAGGAGCCAGCGGGGTGATGGCCAGTGTCATTGTCGCCTTTGCATGGTAGGACCAGGTATTGCAGGTACCATGCTGTCGAGGGTAACGGAGAAAGTTCTTGTGGTGTTTATTTTTTCATGGTGCTGCAATCAGACGATCGGGTGGCCTGGTCGTCCTACTGGAGCGTCTAAGTTTCGGCAGCGATCCTGGTGAGGGCCCCGGAGGTTGAGACTCCGGGAACTTGGTGTCTTCCTCCCAGGCAGTTTCGTCACCCCTAGGCGGCGCTGTAGGGGCGAAAAATGGGCAGGGGGGGGCGCCTGTAGTGGGCGTCGGTTCCTGTTCGGCGCTGGGTCGGGGTTCCGGCAGCAGTACTGACCCTCCGGTCAGGTGCTGCGGGGGGGGGGGGGGGGGGGCAGTGGCGCGGGCACGCATGGGGCTCTGGCGGGCGCCAGGTCCCGAAGGGTGACCGAATCTCGGCGTCCGTCGGGGAACGCTACGTAGGCGTACTGGGGGTTGGCATGCAGCAGGTGGACCCTCTCGACCAACAGGTCCGACTTGTGAGCCCTCACATGTTTCCGCAGCAGGACGGGTCCGGGTGTCGCTAGCCAGGTTGGGAGCGAGGTCCCAGAGGAGGACTTCCGTGTCGGGGTGGACGAATCTCTCCGTGCTCCCGGAGTTGATGAGGCACGACGTTACGTGGCCGTTGATGGCGATCGTAGTAGTGGCCTTCGCTAGCGTTCGGGGTCGACTCTGGTCCAGTGTAACGGAGGCCAGCTGCAGCAAGGAGTTTAGGTCGGGCAGCACGTAGTCAGCTGTGCTGGGGGCTTGAGGCCCCATCCAAGATGGCGCCGGCCATGGATAGCACATGGAGTCCGGGGACGGGGACTCTGAAGATGGCGGCGGGGAGGAACAAAATGGCGGTGGGGAGGAACAGAATGGCGGCGCGCACTGCTCCAGCGTGGCGGAGGCCAGCTGCAGCAAGGAGTTTTGGTCGGGCAACGCGCAGCCAGCCGTGCTGGGGGCTTGAGGCCCCATCCAAGATGGCGCTGGCCATGGATCGCACATGGAGTCCGGGGACGGGGACTCTGAAGATTGGACCGGCGAGGGACAAAATGGCGGCGCGCACTCCTCCAGCGTGGTTGCCGGGGGTCCAAATGGCCGCGGCTGTGACACTGCCTGGAGGGACAAAGGCTGCGGTGCGCGTTGGGAAAAAGGAGTGCGGTGGGCCTTAGACAGCCGGGACTTGAAAAAACGTCTGTGGTTGAACAGCAGGGGCCTGGAAAAACGGCTGTGGGTACTCGCTGGATACCGCGGTCAACACGCGGGCTAGGCAGACCGCGGCATAGTGGCCTTTCTTGCCGCACCCTTTGCAGGTGACGGTGCGGGCCGGGCAGCGTGCGCGCGGGTGATTTGCCTGGCTGCGGAAGAAGAAGCGTTGGCCGGCGGCGGTAGCGGGGCACCTTGCCGCGCAGGTCTGCGGAGTTAGCAGGTAAGTCTGCGGGTTAAGCGGGTAAGTCTGGTGGGCTGCCGCGGCGGGGTGCCACGCAGCCCAGGGGGGCGCGGTGCGCGCGGGGGCGTACGGAAGGGCGTTTTTGTACACCCGTCCATGGACCCTGCCGGTGAGGCCCAGTGTGTCCATTTCAAGGAGCCTTCGGCGGATGTCGGGGGAAACCATACCTGCCACGAAAGCGTCTCGGATTAAATTGATGCACAATCAATACTCTTGAGACCACGAGCAGTCATATCGATACAGCTTTAATCAGATAGAACTGTACCCAGCAGCGATGTCACAGATGTGAAGGCTGCTGGGATGGCACCGGTTCTTATACCCCGCCTCTCAGGGCGGGGCTATGTACATTACCCAATGGTAGACCCTGCGGTCTAGCCAATGGTCATTCACCTCTCAGGTACTGCAATACCTGATATTACCACATAGACAATGTCACCATCGGCGGCCATGATCAGCAGGACCACGATGCCAACCTTGCTAAATTCCTCCGCACCGCCACTCTCCTCAACCTCACCTACAACAAGGAGAAGTGCGTGTTCAGCACAACACGCCTCGCCATCCTCGGCTATGTGATCCAGAACGGAGTTCTGGGGCCTGATCCCGACCGCATGCGCCCCCTCATGGAGCTTCCCCTCCCCCACTGCCCCAAGGCCCTCAAACACTGCCTGGGGTTCTTCTCCTACTACGCCCAGTGGGTCCCCAACTACGCGAACAAGGCCCGCCCACTCATTCAGTCCACCCACTTTCCCTTACGGCCGAGGCACAACAAGCCTTCGCCCGTATCAGAGCTGATATAGCCAAGGCCGGGATGCACGCAGTAGACGAGACACTGCCCTTCCAAGTAGAAAGCGACGCATCAGACGTCGCACTTGCCGCCACCCTCAACCAGGCAGGCAGACCCGTGGCATTCTTTTCCCGCACCCTACATGCCTCAGAAATTCAGCACTTGTCCATCGAAAAAGAGGCCCAAGCTATCGTTGAAGCTGCGCAACTTTGGAGGCATTACCTGGCCTGCAGGAGATTCACTCTCCTCACTGACCAGTGGTCGGTAGCCTTCATGTTCAACAACATGCAGCGGGACAAGATCAAAAATGATAAAATCTTGCAGTGGAGAATCAAGATCTCCACCTGTAATTACGAGATTCTGTATCGCCCCGGCGAGCTCAATGAGTCCCCAGATATCCTATCCCGAGGTACATGTGCCAGCGCACAAGTAGACCGACTCCGGGCTCCACACGACAGCCTTTGTCACCCGGGGGTGACACGGTTGTACCACCTTGTCAAAGCTCGCAATCTGCCCTACTCCGTCGAGGAAGTACGGACAGTCACCAGGGACTGCCAGGTCTGTGCGGAGTGCAAGGCGCACTTCTACCGGCCGGACCGTGCGCGCCTGGTGAAAGCCTCCCGCCCCTTTGAACGCCCCAGCCTGGATTTCAAAGGGCCCCTCCCCTCCACCGACCGTAACACGTATATTCTCAGTCTGGTCGATGAGTACTCCAGGTTCCCCTTCGCCATCCCATCCCCGATATGACATCTGCCACTGTCATCAAGGCCCTCAACACAATCTTCACTGTTCGGCTTCCCCGCCTACATCCATAGTGACAGGGGCTCTTCATTCATGAGTGATGAGCTGCATCAGTTCCTGCTCAGCAGGGGTATCGCCTCCAGCAGGACGACCAGCTACACCCCCGGGGAAACGGGCAGGTAGAGAGGGAGAACAGGACGGTTGGGCGGGCCGTCCAACTGGTCCTACGGTACAGGAACCTCCCAGCCTCTCGCTGGCAGGAGATCCTCCCTGATGCATTACACTCCATCCGGTCACTACTGTGCACCGCTACGAATGACACACCCCATGAACGTCTTTTTGCCTCCCACAGGAGTCCACATCCGGGGTGTCGCTCCCTACTTGGCTCGCAGCTCCAGGACCCGTCCTGCTCCAAAGGCACGTCCGACTCCACAAGGCGGACCCGTTCGTGGATAGGGTGTACTTGCTCCATGCCAACCCCCAGTATGCCTATGTGGCGTACCCCGATGGCCGCCATGATACTGTCCCCCTCAGGGACCTGGCACCAGCAGGTTCCACTCATACACACTTCCCCGACCCGGCGCCACCCTCCCTCCCCCGGTGCACCCAACATTAACCCCACCAGGACCATCCCTTCCTCCCCTGCCCATGCAAGAGGATGAAGAGGATTTTGGCATGCTCCCGGCTTCACCCGACATCAGGCCAGCACCGACGTCGCCAGCATCGACATCGCTGCCACCGTTACGTCGCCCCCAGCGGAACGTCAAGGCACCAGACCGGTTGAATCTCTAACTGGCACCAGACTTTCAAAATACATTTTTTTCTCTCCTAATAAAACACTGTACATAAATTCACTACTGTATATAGTTCTCCACCACCCCAGGCGGACTCATTTTTAACAGGGGGTGAATGTGGTAAACCACTGTTACACCTGTATTAGGGGATGTAAGGTAGGACCTGTACTACAGATTCGCCGGTAGCCCCTGCCTGCTGGCTCCGCCCAGTAGGAGGAGTTTTAATATGCGTGTCCTCTATTCAGCAGCCATTTCGCCAGCTGCTGTGGGAGGCTACATATCTTACTGCAATAAAGCCACAGTTGTATCCAACCTGAGTCTTTGTACAATTGATCGTGCATCACTCTGGTAGACAAGGTTCCAGTCTTAATGCCAACACCTCAGCGAACAGCTTCGCGTCCACATTTAAGAGGGAGATTGGACGATATGACCCACAGTCTAACGGGTCCTTGTCTTTTTTCAAGAGCAGGGAAATCAAAGCCTGCTTCAGTGTCCGAATCATCCCCAACAATAGAGGGGCTAATAGGTCAATGAATTTTTTATAAAATACCACCAGAAGCCCGTCAGGTCCCAGTGCCTCCCCCGATCGTATCATTTTTATCGCCTGCTTGAGCCCATCTAACTCTTGTGGAGTTTCAAGGTTCTCTTGTAACTCCCCCTCCACCTGGGAAACTCCAACTCACCCAGGAAGTCGACCATATCGTTCCCATCTCGTGGAGGGTCCGACCTGTATACATTTTGATAAAAGGTCTTAAGTATCTCATTTACCTTCTCCTGACCGAGACCAGCCCCCCATCCGTATCCTAATCTGGACAATCTCCCCCTCAACCTCCTGTTTCCTTAGTTGAATGCGGTGCTTTCTCTGGGGAGAGTCGGGTCGCGGATATCGGGGGCGGGATTCTCCATCCCGGCAGACCCGTTTTCTGGTATGGCGCGCCCCCGCCGGCAGCGGGATCCTCCATCCCAGCAGCCGGCAAATGGGGTTTCCCATTGTGGCCACCCCCACGCCGTCAGGAAATCCGTGGGCGTAGGTGCGCTGCCGGCGGAATTGAGGATTCTGCCGATGAAGGATCCCGCCCCATAATCTTTCTCGACGCAGAGAAGGCGTTTGACCGGGTGGAGGGGGATTATCTGCTTGCAGTTTTAGTAAAATTTGGATTTGGGTCGGGCTTTGTAGCGTAGGTGCGGCTGTTATATATGGCTCCATTTGCCAGTGTTTGCACTAATAAAGTGATCTCCGACCCCTTTCGACTTTATCTGGGTACCAGGCAGGGATGTCCATTGTCACCTTTGTTGTTTGCACTAGCAATAGAGCCACTAGCCATGGCCCTGAGGTTCTCGAATACATGGGGAGGAATAGTTAGAGAAGGGATGGAACACAGGGTCTCGTCAATAGATAACATTATGGAAATCTTGCAACGTTTTAGGACCTTTTCTGGTTATAAGTTAAATATAGGAAAGAGTGAATACTTTGTGGTTGGGTTGATGAGGCGGGGGAGGGGAGGTGGTTTAGGGGAGTGTCGTCCCGGCGAGCTGGAAGTTACTCTTTGCTTTTTGGGCGTTCATATAGCAAAGGATTGTGGGAAACTCCTGAGTTTGAATTATACGAATCTGGTGACAAAGGTGAAAGCAGACTTGCAAAGATGGGATGGTCTCTCACTACCTCGGCCGGGCCGCGTGCAATTGGTTAAAATGAACATCCCGCCGCGATTTGTATTCTTATTCCAGTGTCCTCTGATATTCTTACCCAAGGAGAGATTTATTTATTTTTTTAAAAAAAATTTAGAGTATCCAATTCATTTTTTCCAATTAAGTGGCAATTTAGCGTGTCCAATCCACCTACCCTGCACATCTTTGGGTTGTGGGGGTGAAACCCACGCAAACACGGGGAGAATGTGCAAACTCCACACGGACAGTGACCCAGAGCCGGGATCGAACCTGGGACCTCGACGGCGTGAGGCAGCAGGGCTAACCCACTGCACCACCATGCTGCCCCCAAGGAGAGATTGACTGCCTGCTGACTGGGTTTATTTGGGCGGGTAAGAGCCCAAGGATCAGGAGGATGTTGCTCCAGAGGGAGTGACAATAAGGGGGCTTGGCCTTGTCAAACGTTCAATACTATTATTGGGCAGCTGATGCTGAAAAGGTACTAGGGTGGTTCGGAGATTCGGATAAGCTTTGGAATTGGCTGAAAGCAGAGCCTGTGAGGGGAGCAAGCCTGGCATTGCTGGGGTCAGCTCCGTTACCAGTGGAACCAAAGAAATACTCTTCTAACTTGGTAGCAGTAGCCACGTTAAAAATTTGGAGGCACCTCCACCATCATTTTAACTTGAAGGCCGCCTCTAGATTGACCCCTATCTGTGCGAATCAGTTATTCCAATCTGGTCGGATGTGAAATTTAGGGAATGGAAGGATAGGGGTTTAGAGAAATGGGGGACCTATTTTCAGAAGGTCAGTTCTCTAGCTTAGGGGAACTGAAAGAAAAATCTGGGCTCACTGATGGGTTCAGGTATCTCCATGTGCGCCGCTGGGTCATAAAGTACTTTTCAGCCATTCCGATGAAGAAGTCTTCTACCTTGCTCGAGAGGATCCTGCTGTGGTTCAGAGGTGACCAGCACGTCGGGTATATACCAGCGGAAGATGGGGGAGGAGACGGGCTCTGTTGGGGGTGTGAAGGCAAGGTGGACGGAGGAGCTGGGTCCGCTCTTGGAGGAGGAGGTTTGGAGTGAGGTGTTGAGGAGGGTGAACTCGACCTCATCCTGTGCGAGGCTGAGTCTCACCCAGCTGAAAGTGGTGTTCCGAGCACACCTTAGGGAGGCTAGAACGAGTCAATTCTCTGAAGGGGTGGGTGATAGATGGGATTGGTGTCTGGGACCACATGTTCTCGTCGTGCTCAAAACTAGCGGACTTCTGGAGGCCCTTTTTTGAGACAATGCCGCCAATCCTGAACATTGGGTTGGAGCCTTGCCCATTGTGACGATTTTGGGGGTTTTGGTTGTGCCAGAATGCCGGTTGGGGGTGGGGGCGGGCGTCCTGGCCTTTGCCTCAATGGTGGCAAGGAGGCGGATTCTCATGGGCTGGAGGTCAATTAGACTGCCAAGCTCCTCAGTGTGTCTGGGTGGTTTGATGGAGTTTCTACACCTCGAGAAAGTAAAGTTTACCGTGAGAGGGTCAGTGGAAGGGTTTTACTGCAGATGGCAGCCGTTTATATTGTACTTTAAAGAGCTGGTCACTGTTAGCTGTTCGGAGTGCGGGGGCAGGGTTGGTGGGTGAGGGGAACTTAGTAACTATATTTTACTTTTGTAATGGAAGAGGGGGGTGGGGGAAGGGACTCTTATTATTTAATTGTTCTGTGTTTTTGTAGGTTTTGTATTAAAATTGTTTAAAAACTTTAATAAAAATATTACCAGAAAAATATATAATATCCAACAGCCCTGTATCTTTTCTTAAGTAACATTTGCTAAATCAAATTGCTGGTGATGGGTACTGCTTTGTTTGTAGTATACCACAGATTGTTTAAAACTGCTCAATTCTCGGAAATCCTTCACAATTTTCTTCTAAGATGACTTTAATAGTTTTTAAAAAACGATACATACCGACTTGAATCGGCAGATTTTATTTTTCCTCAAATTGAGATGAAGGGAATATTTAGGGAGGGGAAATTGGCCCACACCAATGGTGCAAAATAGGCTCGCGGCCAATCAGCAGCCAGTTTTTCTTCACACCAGTTTTTATTTCCTATTTACTTGGGAACATTACCAAGATTTTTTAATATCAAACCAAGTAGAAGTGACAGTGAGTCTAGGAAATGAGTCTCCAACAAGATTCTGAATTATTGTCCTGTGAACCTTGGTGGAAAGACGATCAGATGTGGTGAAAAATCAAGTGCCAATTTATAATGAACCTGTTTTGCCTTTAACCAAATTCACTCCCTTATTCCAGCTTGGAATGGGCTTTTGCATGTTTGGGAATTGCTGTGAAATCATATCCCAGAGGTATTAGGATTCATTATACAAAGTAATTTCCAATGAAGGATTATAAATACACAAATAGGAGTTCGAACAATAGGTGGATCAGACCAAGAGGAGGAACTGTAGAAAACGGACAAAGATTTTTATTTTAATAAAGATTCTCAGTTCCGTTGGGGGAAAAAAGGGCGTGATTTAACGCTCAAAAATCAGACGGCTGGATTCTCCGTTTCAGCAGCTAAGTGCCGGCTCGAACTGAGAATTTGTGGGAGTTCTCCGACTGAAAAATCAGCGCCGACCCCTCACCGATTCCGGGTCTGGTGAGCGGCTGGCAGCGGCGCCGGGTGAAACTCCCAGCTCCCGTGCCAAAAACGTTTGGGGAATGGTCGGGTCTCTGGCCGCGCATGCACATGCTGATGACCTGCAGCGGTCGCGCCGTACAACATGGTGCTTGCCCTGCACGGACCCGACCTGCCATCCGCGACCGCACAGGCCACCGCTTGGTCACCTCCTACCAGTTCCACCAGCCCCCGCAGAAGTCCCCCCCCCCGGCCAGCAGCATGGATCCCGGCCGAGCGTGGCAGCGCTGGACACAGTCTGCAACCGCCACGCTGGGTTTGCAACCACTGAGGTCACACGTGTCCCACGTGGTTGGGTACTTGGCCCATCGAGGGTGGAGCATCACGGGAGAGCCTGGCGATGACGCACCACTGCCGTTGCAATGCCGCGCGGTGCGCGATGCAATGACGGCATTTCAGAGAGGGCGGAGCATGGCTGACCGGTGTCAAACCGGCGCCGGCCCCATTTGGGCGTCGGAGTCGATTCTCCACTCGATCGCCGATGATGACATCGCCATCGGGCAATGGAGAATTCTGCCCCAAGTCCCGTTTTGGGCGCATATAGCGCAGTTTTTCTCTGCACCTGCAGCGCTGAGAACAACCCCGCTCTCAAACGGGCATTGGTCAGGAACGTCCCACTGTGGCCATACTTACCTCTCTTCTCTGCACTGAGGAGTCAGTGCAGGAAGATCTTGGGGGCACCATTTCTAAATGCCGTCCTGATCATTTAACCCCCCCCTCGGAATCCCCACCAAGGCCTCCAGACCCCCCTCCCAACTACTCCAACTACCTCTTTGGAAGTCCGTGGGTCCCCGCTGACCCCATCTCTTGAGGGCAGGGCACCCCCGGGCCCAATCCGTGGAATGGGCAACCTGGCATCTGAGCACCTTGGCACTGCCAGCCTGGTACCCTGGCAGTGCTCATGGCAGCCTGGCAGTGTCAAGGTATCCGGGTGTCAGCTGGAGAGCCAGGGTACCACCTTGCCCAGAGCCCGACCACCTGAGGGCCTCCCACGGCCCTGGGAGACCCACCTGGGTGAGATAATGTCTCACTTCAGTATGTTAATCTGGATGTCGCCCAGCGAGTTTGAGATCCAGATCACGATGTCTTGCGAGATCTCATTAGATCTCACGAAGCGATCTGAGTGCCGCCTTGTGAGATTTAATTGCGTGAGCAAGTCGGGCACAACAAGGCCATGAAATCACGTTCATATCTTCGCAAATTGTCTTTTTCTTTTAAAATTTGGAAAGCCAATGCATTGTTGGATTTTCTTTTCAAAAAAATCGTAGGTTCACCTTTGAATTGGGAGCAAGAATGTCTTTTCCAAGAAATTACCTGACCAGCATGGTGTTTGAGAGGGGAAGAACTGTGAGCCCGTTTGCACTGCAATTATTTTAATTGATTAAAAATAAATTACTGGGGCAGCGCGGTGGCGCAGTGGGTTAGCCCTGCAGCCTCACGGCGCCGAGTTCCCAGGTTCGATCCTGGCTCTGGGTCACTGTCTGTGTGGAGTTTGCACATTCTCCCCGTGTCTGCGTGGGTTTCGCCCCCACAACCCAAAGATGCGCAGGTAGGTGGATTGGCCACGCTAAATTGCCCCTTAATTGGAAAAAATGAATTGGGTACTCTAAATTTAAAAAAAAATAAATAAAATAAATTACTGGTTAGGAGGCAAAAGTTAGTGTTGTACTGGAAATCGCCTAACAGGGATGAGCTTTAAGTTTTGAACTCGTTTTTAGAATTCAGTTGGGACTAAACTAAGAAATTGAGAAGCTGCCCAACTGACATCCTCCTTGCCTTGCCTGACCATATTCTTTCCCATGCTAAAGCTGCATTGGTGACAACCTCGAGGCTTCTACTAGAACTAACAATCTGACTGCCAATGAGGGAGCTCCAGATTGACAGTGTCAAAACTCTACAAACTTTATCCTTTTATTCTCAAGCCTTCTCTTCAACTACCCATCTCTGCAGAAATTCCTAGCTGTTGGTTCTTTGTATGTTTGTGTTTGGGCTAGGTATTTTAAAAACTGTTAGATAGCTATGCTTCCAGATTACAATTGTGTGTTAACCAGTTCTTGCTACTGTTTTTAAAAAAGTGGTTTGTTTTATAATAAATTAATCATTCTGAGTTTATTTAAATAAAAATGGTTAAAGCCTATTTTATTCTGGATCCCACAGAGGTGGAGGTAAATAATTGGCCATTTCGGTCAGTGAATTACACTTTTAAACTAGTGGTGCAACCTGTGGAGTAGTGGGGCTAGATAGACTATGCACTCCTCGCATCCCAGTCGTGACAGTTGTCACGTCCTCCTTGACACATTAAAAGTTTAGCTTGCTGTCAGACCATGCAGTATGTTTGATTAATGAACTTCCAACCATTCTTGAAGAGAAGTTTTAGGAGTGCAATTTTGGAACTGATCACACACACACAGGTTTTCTTTATTAATTCACGGACGTTGCTGAAGCCAACATTTATTGCGCACCATTAATTGTCCTTGAGAAAGGCATTGGTGAACTGCGTGCTGCCTTGAACTGCTGCAGACCATATGGTAGAATACTCCCACAGTGCTGTTTGGTAAGAAGTTCCAGGCTTTTCTTTCTTCGTTCATGGGATGTGGACATCGCATTCTCGTCCAGCATTTATTGCCTGTCCCTAATTGGCTTTTAAGAGTCAACCACATTGCTGTGCGTCTGGAGTCATATGTAGGCCAGGCCAGGTAAGGACAGCAGAGTTCCATTCCTAAAGGAAATAGGGAACCAGATGGGTTTTTATGATAATCAGCAATAATTTTGTGGTCATATTAGATTGTAATAATAGCCCAGTGACAATACCACTATGCCACCACCTTTCCAGGGAGATGAAGGAATGGTGGATATTTTTCCAAGTTCGACTGATGTGTGACCTCGCGGATAACTGGCATATGGTATACTCGTGTTCCCATGCGCCACCTGTCCAGGCAATTTGTGGGTACATAAGAATGATTTCAATTTTCATCACGGCTCTGGGTTAATTAATTTTGGGATATTTAGATGGCCCAGGAGGCTTGCTCGCTGCTTGAAAATGTTAAAGAATTATTGTTGCGTGCTCATCAGATTTGGCTACTATTTTTCCTAACTTCTAACTGATTATTATCTTCCAGATGTGCATATTTCAAAATTGTGTGTTGCCCTGACTTTGTCCTGGGCCATAAATTACAATGAAAAATATAATTTCTCCAGTTTCATGAACCAGCTGATGTTATAACCCAAAAGGACAATTTGAAAAAATTGCAAATGAATTGGAAAGTCTTTGTCAATCACGTACCATTTTTTAAAAAACCTCATTATTTTCCTTCTCTCCAGTAAACATCGTTTTTTATTTTAAGAAAAGTAATCTCTTTTTGCAAATCTCATTGTGAAATATGTAATCTGAACTCCATGTAGTCTGATGGATTTACTGATTTTTGTCAGTGTTATGTTTCCAGCTCACACTTTGGATAGGTTAGGTGAATGGGCTAGGGTCTGGCAGATGGAATTCAATGTTGCCAAGTGTGAGGCTATCCATTTTGTGAGGAATAACAGCAGAATGGATTATTATTTAACAGCAGAATGGATTATTATTTAAACGGTAAGATGTTAAAACATGCTGCTGTGCAGAGGGACCTGGGTGTGCTGGTGCACGAGTCGCAAAAAGTTGGCGTGCAGGTGCAACAGGTGATTAAGAAGGCTAATCGAGTTTTGTCTTTCATTGCTAAAGGGATGGAGTTCAAGATTAGTGAGGTTATGCTGCAATTGTATAGGGTGTTGGTGAGGCCGCATCTGGAGTATTGTGTTCAGTTTTGGTCTCCTTACCTGAGAAAGGACATATTGGCACTGAAGGGAGTGCAGAGGAGATTCACTAGGTTGATCCCAGAGTTGAGGGGATTAGATTATGACGAGAGGTTGAGTAGACTGGGACTGTACTCATTGGAGTTTAGAAGGATGCGAGGGGATCTTATTGGGACATATATAATTATGAAGGGAATAGATAGGATAGATGCGGGCAGGTTGTTTCCACTGGTCGTGGAAAGTAGAACTAGGGGGCATAGCCTCAAAATAAGGGGAGGTAGATTTAGGACGGAGTGTAGGAGGAACTTCTTCACCCAAAGGGTTGTGAATCTCTGGAATTCCTTGCCCAGTGAAGCAGTTGAGGCTCCTTCTTTAAACATTTTTAAGAAAAAGATAGATACCTTTCTAAAGAATAAAGGGATTCGGGGATATGGTGTACGGGCCGGAGAGTGGAGCTGAGTCCACAAAGATCAGCCATGATCTCATTAAATGGCGGAGCAGGCTCGAGGGGCCAGATGGCCTACTCCTGTTCCTAGTTCTTATGTTCTTATGTTTCCAATGGATTGACCTTGACAATACCACGCAAACATTTTGACAAATGCTGATATAAGACAATTCAATTTATGCCATTGTTTTTTAATCCCCTAGACTGTAAATTTTGAATTTCTGGATGATTGAATGGAAATCACTTGCTATGCACAAAGTGCCACCGTGGTGAGATTTAGAACCTTCAGGAGATCAGTGAAATAAATCCAAACCATCACATCATGGATTCCAGTAAGATCTTGCTGTAAGAATAATTATTGATTTGTGACCAACTTTACAATTGGATTCAAATACCAGAGACGAAAATCGGAATAGAACCTGAGGAGGGAAGCGAAGCAGCATTTTCTCAACCACAAACTCGTGGAAGAAATCAACAAGGACGGCCATTAAAGTGGCGACAGCATCAATCAGTTAGATGCATTTCTAAAGAAAGAATGGAGAATCAAAAATGAAGAGAAAACAAGGCCAGACTTGAGATCAACACAACCCTGTCAAATCTAATGGGCTAGAAATCGGACTTGCATCTGAAATGGTAGCAATGCACTTGAGCGATCACTGCTTATGGATCACTCCAAACTGGTGCAAAGTCCACCTTGAATTTGGCACTGGACCTCAACTGCATTTGGTTAATTGTAGGTGCCAAACAAGTGTCTGGAAGCAACTTGTGATATCAAATAATGACAAATTGAGTTGGCTGTAATGCTGGCAAAGGGGACCGCAGGTGGATCCTGCTCAACCTGACTCCAAAAAATGCAAACCTTTTCAATATTTTGGGCCTTCCTCCAGTAGCCTCCAGAGATCACATTCGGAAACAATTGATAATGCCACTTAAGAGCTGGTACAAATAGACAGATTGCATGGCACAAACTGCCCAGCTTTGTAATCAGACTCCTAAAACTGGCATAGCTCCTTGATTTGCATAAACAATTGTTGCCGTGCCTGCTACAGACAGATTCCCTGGGCATAGACAAAAGTTATCTAATCCAATATGACAGCCATCAAATGGGTACAGATGGTTTTGTCAAGCTTTTCCCTGGTGTACACCTGCAATCAGCAACATTAAGTTAAATTTCTGCCATTCCAAACACTTGACCCTCCCCCATGTCCTTCCCCTATTCCTAAAATACTTCTAAACTGCATTTCCATAATTGTCACTATTCCTCAAATGCCCTATATACTCAAATCAGTTTGTTTCTGTAACTGTAGCCTGAGATTGCTATGGGGTTATTCCAGAAAGTAGGCGCAATCCAAACAAATATGCAACATTAGCTCATATCTTGTCTTAGCTCCTTCTTGCTACAAGTGACAGGAGGGGCTTGAGAAGCATTATGGAAATTACAGAAATGTATCAAAAGACTAACTCCCATGATTTGTTCTACCATGTTGGATGCAAGGAACACTGGATAATCTTTGGTGTTACATTGTGGGTGAACGGATCACCCATTGAAAAGTTAAATGGTTGAAGCGTCTATGCAATATTCGCTATTCGATTGATCTCAAGACTTGGCTGCCGTTTTGAAACATTTTATTTATTTGTAAAAATCATTTCACGTGAGCAAACCGAGGATCACCGGCCACAGTATATACCATTGCAGTGGGAAAAACTCACCCACTCCTGCACCTCTGCCAGTGTTAGAGACCGAAGGAGAAAGACGAGTCTGATTCGCAACGAACTGATGTCTTGTTTATTTCTGGCCATTCGCAAAACACACTGCCTCAAACTTCTTAAAGGGAAATGACAAGTTACGATACTAACATATGGATGATTATTTGTGAAATGCAAGTGGGCTTACATTAACACTGCAATGAGGTTACTGTGAAAATCCCCCAGTCGCCACATTCTGGCGCCAGTTCGGGTACACGGAGGGAGAATTCAGAATGTCCAATTCACCTAACAAGCACGTCTTTCGGGACTTGTGGGAGGAAACCGGAGAACCAAGAGGAAACCCACGCAGACACAGGGAGACAGTGACCCAAGCTGGGAATTGAACCTGGGTCCCTGCCGTTGTGAAGGGACAGTGCTAACCACTGTGCTACCGTGCCGCCCATTAGGGCCGGCTCAAACTAGTTTGTGTATTTAATAGTTAGATTTAGTTTGATTTGAACAATTACAGCAATACATTATTAGTTTGGAGTTTGCAGTGGAAATGACATGAAACTGTCAGTGTTCATTGTCGCCGCTCCTCTGATACTGACGGAAACTTCTGGTGTGTGTGCCTAAGCAGTTAAATGCAGAAATCCAGGAATTTGTTGTCAGTGATGTGTAGGATGGAATTGTCGTAGCAGTGCGGAGTTGGGACCGGAGGCAAGCATGCTACCAGTCGACGGGCCAGTGTCCTGATACCTCCAGCCTATTTTGAGGGCGGAGCCATTGGACCACGCAGGCTGAAAAGCAGGTAGTCAATTAGACTAATTAAAATGCCAATTGAGGGAACTCGTCCATCTGGAGGTGAATCCCCCTCCGCAATGGTGGCCTGGCAGCTGTTGCCACATTTTACTTTTAGGCATCGAAACATAGGTCGGATTTTCCAGCCTTTCCTCTTGACAGAATCTTCCAGACTTGATCAAGTCTGCCTCACTACACATCACCAAATCCAGAATTGCCTGTTCCCTAGTAGGCTCTGCTACAAGCTGCTCCAAAAAACCATAGCGGTTCCATAGCTATCAGCAGAAGGAATTAGCCCTGCGGTGGGTGAAGGACGACTGGGACGAGAAATGGGAGGGCCATGCCATTAGATTCAGAAAGAAAGAATGTTCCCGATGGTGGGGGAGTCCAGAACTAGGGGTCATAGTTTGAGGTTAAGGGGTAAACCTTTTGGGACTGAGGTGAGGAGAAATTTCTTCAACCAGAGAGTGTGAATCTGCATCACTCTGCCACGAGAGGACCACCTCCACACCCTACATCCCCGCGCCTTGCACCTTTACCGTCTGATCCCCTTTTGCAAAGGACACACAAATGGGGGCCAGGGCCCCTTCCATTGCTCTGTCGAGCTCCTCCGAGACAGCCTGCCACAACTTCCACCACCAAGATGCCTGAGAGTACCTCTGCCGTCAGCGGAGTGGCCAAAGTCGCAGCAGGAGCCTCCGCCATTTTCTCAGCAATTGGACACGTGAGCTTCCGAGTCTGACGACAATTCTTTGCTTGTCTGCTGCCTTGTTTATATTTTTTGGGCATTCCTTTTATGTGGGAACCCTATCCTGTCAAACCAATGAAGTTCCAGCCCAACTCGCCCCCCAAAACCGGGCGAAAAGGGTCAAAACTAAGGTACTCTGGTGGGAGCCACCTCGTGTGCACATGCTCTCTACATGCCACCACTGGAAGACCCAGAATGTGTGGAACTGTTGCGAGAAAAACAACTTCACCCATTCACAAATCTTCTTTTCACAACAACCTGCTGTTCCTACAGCCCTAGAAAAGTGTTAACCGATAGACAAGCAGTATTCATAACAGAAGATTCAAACACTTTACACCTCTGACTCTTGTCCAAATAAACATTGAGTCATTGACAAAACAGATCACAAAAAGAACAACTTATTATTACCACGTAAAAATATCAATCAAAGTCAATAATTCACCTAAGTTCTCATAATGGAATCCCCTGCTGAGCTAATACTTTTATTGGTCCAGACTGCTTAGCTGTGAGAAGGCATGGAGTTGGCATTGAGTTTGCACTCATGGGGAGTGACTGGAAGCGATGACTTGGCATTGAGTTGATTTGGAGAGCATAAGGGACCATTTGGATAGTGTAGGGGCATGAGCTGGCATGGGCAATATGGAGGACAAAATAGCTGGGGGCATGAGTGTGCATTGAACTGAAATGTAGGGGCTATGGGTAAGACCTACGAAACTCACCTTGCAAAAGGGTCCAGAATCCAGACTATGGTTTCCAATTCTTCCGAGGGGCCGTGAGGCACGGGTAATGGAGAAGCTGGCATGACTCCACGAAAACTATGGGGCCAGGAGATGCCTATCCTAAATGGAGCCAGTCAGGTTGAGAGTGCAGGGTTGGGCTCACTACTTGAATCCTTGTCTTGTGCCAGTGAAAATTGGGAGTGCCTGGAATGAGGGCAGGTATCGCACAATCGGGTTCTGCCGCTGCCATTTTAAAATAGCCTTGGAGTCTCTGCGAACATCCGGGCTTGAGGTATTTAAAAACGGAATGAGGTCATTAGATCTATTTGTGCCAGCTCTCAGTGCAGCAAGTCAATCAGATTGTTTCCATTGCTCTTTCCTGAAACCATGCAAATCTGCCCATCCAATTTCCTTTTGAAATCTTTAATTGGTGGTAACTAAGTGCTTGCTTGGGAGCAGATTTCTGCAGATGCTGGGATCTTCCTGACAGTAAACTCGCCTTCCCCTGAGGCCAAATCCTGGCAAATGGCTTGAGGTGGGTTCCTGATGGCAGGCCGAGGGAACAGCGAGGCCTCCTTTAATTCCATTCTGCCCCTCCCATGGCCCCTGGAGCCCCAGGTGCCAGAGGCCCAAGGCTGCAGCCACACAGGTCTATTCGCAGCACCCACATAACACCAAATGAAACAACATTATCTTACCTTCACTGGAGGCTTCAGTGAATAGATTTGAAAAGTGTTAATAAGGAGGGGGTTACCCCTGTTGCAGTTAGTTTTAGAAAGCGTGTTTTATTCTCCTGCTCGGGATAACAGTTTTGCAGTTGTAGTGGAAGGCGTAGAAACAAAACATTTCAATTCCCTTTTGCTCATTTTGTTACTGTAGTCGGAGAACTTCAAAAGGAGGTTGAGAGGTGAAGGACAACTTAGTAACAAAAATTGGCTGATGCAACTCATCCTATAAATGCGTCCTCATATCAGAAATGGATAGGAAAACAAACATATCCATGTAGGTTAACCTCAAATGTCAGGAGGTAAGATGCGCTTTACTTAAACAGTGATAAATTATTCTCACAGCATTCCACAGAGTTAATTTATTAGTGTTGTACTCTTAATAAAAAAATACATTTCCTACCCGAGAACATGGGCCCATAGATTCCTGGTTATCCAGCGTGGCATTTAGGGGGAACCCTATAATGCACTGGGGAATTCCTCTGGGTGGTTCCCTCGTAAGGGTTTACCTGACAATTGCCTATAAGCCCTAACTTCCTCTGGACAATCGCGCTGGGCTGGGAACCATCCAACAGAAATGATTTATAGAGCCATAGAGTCGTACAGCGCGACAAAGGCTCTACAGCCCATCGGGTCTCCACCGACAATAACTACTCCTAATCTCGTGCTAATCCCACTTACCAGCACTTGTCCCATATCCTTGAATGTGAAAGTGTTTCAACTGCTCACCCAAGTGTTTTTTTAAAGGTTGTGAGGTTTTAGCCTCCACCACCTTCCCAGGCCGTGCATTCCAGATTCTCACCACCCTTTGAGCGATTTTTCTTTGTCTCAAATCTTCTTGGAATCTCCAGCTCCTCACCCTCAAACTATGCCCTTTGTGACTGACCCCCTCAACCAAGGGGAACAGCTGCTTCCGATTTAAATAAAAGCAAATGACTGCGGATGCTGGAATCTGAAACCAAAGAGAAAACAAAGAGTCAGCGGACTTGAAACGTTAGCTCTCTTCTCTCCCTACAGATGCTGCCAGACCTGCTGAGATTTTCCAGCATTTTCTCTTTCAGATGCTTCCTATTTATCCTGTCCAAAACTCTCATAATGGTATACACCTCATTCGTATCCCCCATCAGCCTCTGCTCTTTAGAAAACAATCCAAGCCTATCCGGTCTCTCCTTATAGCTCAGATGCTCCATCCCAGGCAACATCCTGGTGAATCTCCTCTGTTCCCTCTCCAGTTCAATCATCTCGTCCCTGTAGTGAGGAGACCAGAACTGCACACCGTACTTCAGCTGTGGCCTAACCAATGTTCTGTACAGCTCCAACATAACCTCCTTGCTCTTATATTCTATGCCACGACTGATAAAGGCAAATGCCCATCTGCCTTATTAACTACCATATTCACCTGCTCTGTCACCTTCAGGGATCTGTGAACAAGTACCCCAATATCCACCTGTTCCTCTGAATTTCCTAGTGTGCTGCCATTCATTACATACTCTCTTGCCCTGTTTCTTCTTCCAAAGTGCATCATCTTGCATTTATCTGGGTTAAATACTGTCTGCCACTGCTCTGCCCATCTGACCAACCTCGTTCCCACTATCAACGGGGGTTGGAGCATCGTGATTGTGTCGGCATCTGGCGTCGATCCTGTTTTTTCCCCGACGCCTGATTCTTTGTCCCATCGGGGAACGCGACCTGGGCGTTCCGGGACGGAGAATCCCACCAATCATCTCTCCTCATTGTAGCAATTGATTCCTTAGTCAATACTGCTCCCTTTTTACACCCTCCTCCAACTCGCCTAATATCCCGGAATGTTAAGTTGCCAATCCTGCTCTTCCCGTAACCATGTGGCTGTGATGGAAACAATGGCATAATTCCATGTGTCAATCCACGCCTTTAACTCATCAGTCATACCTATTACACTCCTAGTGTTAAAGTAAAGACCATCCAGCATTATCTTACTCTCTTGACATTCAACATAGCTGAACTCACCCTGACTTGTTTCCTTTACTGGCATGATGTGTCTCTATTTTACTAATGCTATGTGTCCCCCTCGATCTGCCAAACTCATTTAAACTCCTCCCAACAGCACTAGCAAGCCTATCTGCAAAGATGTTGGTCTCAATGTGGTTCAGGTGTAGACCGTCCCTCTTGAACATGTCCCACCTTCCCCAGCATTCAGTGACATCCCTGACCCTGGCACCAATGAGTCAAAACACCATTCTGGAATCATGCTGCCAACTTCTGCCAGTTTTACCCTGATAGTTACACTGAAAGAGTTAGACGGAAAAAAAATCACTCCTAAATCCAGAGTAATGGTTAGCACTGCTGTCTCATGGCACCGAGGCCCCACTTTCGATTCCAGCTCTGGGTCACTGTCCGTGTGGAGTTTGCACATTCTCTCCGGATTTCTGTGGGTTTCGCCCCCACAACCCAAAGATGTGCAGGGTAGGTGGATTGGCCACGCTAAATTGCCCCTTAATTGGAAAAAAATAATTGGGTACCATACATTTATTTAAAAAAATGTTTTAATCCATAGTAACTATTTAAAAAATCCAGATCTAGTCTTGCATAGGACACCCCGCCGCACATACACACATGACCCCCAGAGGATGTACCATACCACTCCAATCCCTGACCCTACACACCTCACCCCAGCCCGACCCGTCACCTGCGCCTCCTGACCCTGCTCCCCTCCGCCCATGGCCCGGCGCCCCCACTCCTGGCCTGACCCACCTACCTCTCCCTGCCCGACCTGACCCACCCCTCCCAGTGCAACATGTCCAACCACCACACCTGGATTGACCCCCCTCATTTGACAGCCCACTCACTCCCAAACTGGCCCCCTTCTCCACCTGCTTAGCCCAATCCCCTGCCCTGGCCTGACCTGACCCCTGCCTCCAGGTGCGGCCCTGTCTGACCCCCCCCCCCCCACCCTGTTCCTGGACGGACCCCCTATCTGCTGCAATGAGCCCCCCTCCAGTCCAATGCCCTCCTCTTGGCCTGACCCACTCTCCCGGACTGGCCCCCACTCTGGTCTGACCCCATCCCTACCCGACCCCTCCAATCTAACATAACCCGATTTCCCCTCCGACCCAACTCCCGCACACAATCCGACCCAATCACCCTCTGACCGGATGCCCCCCTGCCCGACCTGACCTGACTCAATCCCGCCACAACTCCCCATCCCATTGACTGAACCACTTACCTTTTAATTGTCCCTTTTAATGTCTCCTTTATGACAGCTAGTGCTGTAAAAAGTGGTTGTGTCTTAGAAACATAGAAAATAGGAGCAGGAGGAGGCCATTTGGCCCTTCAAGCCTGCTGCACCATTCATTATGATTGTAGCTGACCATCTAAATCTATAAATAATAAATCTATAATAAACCAGGGGCTGGTTTAGCACAGTGGTCTAAACAGCTGGCTTGTAATATAGAACAATGCCAGCAGCATGGTTCAATTCCCATACCGGCCTCCCCGAACAGGCGCTGGAATGTGGCGACTAGGGGCTTTTGACAGTAACTTCATTGAAGCCTACTCGTGACAATAAGCAATTATTATTATTATATAGCCTGAACCATCGTTCCCTTCATATCCTTTGATCCCCTTCATCCCAAGTGCTATATCTAACTGCTCTGGCTTCAACCTCTTTCTGTGATAGTGAATTCCACAGGGTGACCACTCTCCGGGTGATGACATTTCTCCTCATCTCTGTCCTAAATGGTTTACCCCATATCCTCAGGCCCTGGTTCAAGCCACCCCACCTCTAGTCCTGTTAGAATTGTATACGTTTCCATGAGATACCGCCTCATTCTTCTGGACTCCAGCAAATACAATCCTAACCACTCAATCTTTCCTCATACCTCAGTCATGGATCCCAGTCTGGTAAACCTTCTCTGCACTGCCTCGAAAGGAAGAACATCCATTTCGATACACTATCCCTAATCCCTTGCGCTTTAATTTTACACGTTATTCTTTTCCCTCTCTGTGCCCCAGTGACTTCATGCTGGTGCAGCCGGGGGCACACTTTGCTGCTCCTGTCTCACCCTGAGTGAGGACGTTTGGCGAGACAGGGGCTTCGGAATCTCAGTGTAGGTAAGTCTGGCGAGAGTGACAATCCGCCAGAGATTGCCACTCTGAGGAAGTTACCGGCCTGTAACTTTGCTTCTGGTTTAAAAGACAATGGTAGTTTTGCGTCTTTTCCAACCAAAAATTCTCCAGAGTCAATTTGTTACCCTTGCGAGGAAGCATTCGTGCAGAAAGCATTGGCGGCATGTTAGCACAATGGTTAGCACTGTTGCTTCACAGCGGCAGTGTCCCAGGTTCGATTCCGGGCTTGGGTCACTGTCTGTGCGGACTCTACATGTTCTCCCCGTATCTGCGTGGGCTTCCTCTGGTGCTCCGGTTTCCTCCCACAAGTTCCGAAAGACGTGCCTGTTAGGTGATTTGGACATTCTGAATTCTCCCTCTGTGTACCCGAACAGGTGCTGGAATGTGGCGACTCGGGGCTTTTCACATAACTTCACTGCAGTGTTAATGTAAACCTTCTTGTGACAATAAAGATTATTATTAGAAAGTGTTAAAAGTTTGTGAAAGATAAATAGTGCAGCTCATTGACAGAGAATGGCTTTGAAGATTGTGATGGAAGCAAAACATAGAAACATAGTAAATGGGTGCAGAAGTAGGCCATTTGGCCCTTCGAGCCTGCACCACCATTCAATATGATCATAGCTGATCATGCAAATTCAAATTCACATTTGGTTTGTATCAACTAGGCAAGTTTTCTGTTGCGCACCTTCTGCATATGGATTAAAATGGACAGGGCAACGTACAGCTACCTTGACACACAAACATCAATAAAATATAATTCCTTTATCTCTGTGACTGGAGACAGTAGGAGGTGGATAGGGTGGGGGGGGGGGGGGGGGGGGGCAACCAAGACTCAAAACTTTTCTGATTTATCCCCAGTTTCAGTAAGAGTTATCAGACTTCCTTCGTTGGTGAAGCCAGCTCTGAATTTCAGCAGTGCTCAGCTTGATCTCCTGCCACACCTTTGGCCACTTTCAGCTGTTGAATCCCCTTTCTCTGGAGGTTCCACTGACCCTCTTACCGAAATGATGGCAGGAGATTGAGAGAACCACTGCTAGAATTCAGGACCCCTGGCTATTTTCAGAAACTTGTTACATAAAGTTTATTTTTCATGGCTGGTCATTATTTCTTTGAAATGCTAATGTTAAAAGGTTCATGGACTGGAAATAAAGACTATAGTAACTGCTGCAAATCTAATTCTAGGCTCTTCAAAAATGGTCAGATTCCAGGTGTAACATTGCAAAAATGTGGGCAGAGATCAGCTGTGCCTGACTTTCGGCCACAATGTGCATCGTCAATATTTCTAGTTTTTACTTGAAAGGTGCAGCAGGAAGCTCTAAACAGAAAGAGGTTCAATAATTTAATGAGCGAGGTGTCACAAAGACAACACTGCCGTCTGTCAGATCTGGATTGAGATGATCTGCATGCTCGTGTATAAAGGGAAAACGGGGCAGCACGGTGGCGCAGTGCAGCCTCACGGCGCCGAGGGCCCTGGTTCGATCCCGGCTCTGGGTCACTGTCCATGTGAAGTTTGTACATTCTCCCCGTGTTTGCGTGGGTTTCACCCCCACAACCCAAAAGATGTGCAGGGTGGGTGGATTGGACCATGCTAAATTGCCCCTTAATTGGAAAAATGAATTGGGTATTATAAATGTATTTTAAAAAATAAAGGGAAAACAGAATTGCTCAGTAACGGTGCAATGGGAATTGAAGGTTTAAAAAGCTAGAGAAATTCAAACTAATTCTTTGGAAAGGTACTTTGTAAGTGGATTTGTGTTTTTCCCCCACCTTTCTTTGCCTACTTAAGTGGAACTGGTCCCGGCACTGTTGAATTACGCTCAGGTCCAAGTGAAGTAGACAATGTGATCCTTTATGGCAATTCTACCTGGAAGAAGAGGAGAATCAACAGATAGATGGATGCAAGACTGAAACTTTGCGCCTACTATGACTACAATACTTTACTCACAGCACTCGGGCAGACATTTCATTGTCAATTGCTCATGCAGATAGCCAATATTTGAAATCCCATCCGCTGAGCAGATGGGGCATATGGGAAATGTTTGTGTGGGGCACTACCATAGAACCCTTGATCCCCTGCCAAGCCATACACCCACATCAAGGGGCATAGGTAGGGGAAACTGGTGTCTCACAACTCTCCAACTCTCGTTTATAACTCCAATTAACTGGTTGTGGACATCAGCGACCTTATCCTGGGATCTCAAGTCGGTTGTTAAGAAAAGCTAAGTGAGGGGCCAAATAGCTTTGGCTGGTGTGATGTGGGAATGTCTTCCCTTCTAAGTGCGAAGGATTTTGGAAACAGTGGATGATGCAGGAGATCCTACCAAGTTAGTGGGGTAATGGCTCTGAAGGTGGCGATCAACAAGGTGAGTGACATGTCTGGGGTGTTGTCATGCTGCTTCGGAAGGCAACTGCATGGCCAATCACCTGTGAAGGATCTGGAACCCCACACAGTATAAATCCCATTAGTTAGTCATGGAAAGTCATTGACATAACATGACAGCAGAGCTTTTGGTAGGAGAAGTTACAGAAGGAGACGTTGACTCAGTCAATAACCATCACCTCAGCAATGAGTTTTTATATTTTATAGTAGAACTCAGTAGGAGGTATGTACTATAACACCATTCAGTAAAGATCCCAGATCCTGTTTCTGCCACAGGCACTGCTGGTAGATTGTTCCATGCTGTGCTGTTGACAACTTTACTGTGCAATTCATTTTCAGTCGTGCTATGCAGGCACATTAATATTTTGACCTGTAGCCTGGAAAAGTGACTCATTGATATTTTCTTTCAGCTGATCTACCCTTGCTCACATTTGTTCCTTCATCAAAAAGATTCCCATTAAGGCAGATATGAAGTTGCTGTGCTCTTTGGGTGACGAGATGTAGGTTCCTGGGTTATACACGTATATTGATCACTTACACTGTGAGATTAAAATAATAAAGAAACCCCAGATGTTTCTTGCTGAAGGATTGTAAGGTTTATGCATGAATACTATGTTTATCCTAAAGGTAACAAATTGGCTTTGGAGAAGATTTGATTGGAAAAGGCCATGTTAAGAATCAGAACTTTTGAATGTTTGATTGGGGTAAAGAGAAGAGGATTGTGGTTAATTATACTTTCCCACTGTACCTGGTTGATTTCAAATACAGAAAGCAGCAATTTTTTTAAGCCTTTTTCTCCTAAGCTTAAAATATTTTAAAAATATAACCAAAAGCAGGCCAGTAAAACCTTTTAAAGCACATTCTCACTGGAGGGTGCAAAGGCTTCTTCAGCCTCAGCTGAGAAAGCAAGGTATTTGCTCCCAGAAGACCTATGAGTTAATTTTCTAGATTTCAAGCCAAAAGGTTAATATGTATTCACAGCACCAATGAAAATGAATAGCGCAGTAAAGTTTTCAACAAGCACGGCGCCAACGTGTAAACTGCACATTAGACTTTGGGATCTTTGGTATCATTGGACATACTTCCTCATGCGTTCTGCAATAAAGCTAAATAAAAATACACAACAGAGGGGGTGGCAATGTTAAGGGGATGTCTTTCAGATAAATAGGCAAAAAAAGGGAGAAAGAACACAAAATCACTTACAAAGTGTCCACCCTGATGTTACGGTGGCGCAGTGGTTAGCACTGAGGACCCGGTTTTGATCCCGGCCCCAGGTCACAGTCCGTGTGGAGTTTGCACCTTCTCCCCACAGCCCAAAGATGTGCATGGTAGGTGGATTGGCCACGCTACATTGACCCTTAATTGGAACAAAAATTAATTGGGTACTTTAAATTTTTAAAATTGAATTTGAAGTATTTGATTATCTCTGGTTGTTTAAACTTTCAATTCTTATTGGACAGCAACTGAGCAATCACATCTGCACATAGGGATAGAGATCATTTGGAGTACACATTTGGCATAAATATTGAGAAACAGCAAGTGTTGTCTGCATAACATCTTCCTCAAATATTGAAACGAACATCACCTCTTTTGTGCCTTTCAAAATATAAGCTGGACATATTGTTGATGTACACTGTAGGCAGAAATAAAGCACAACTGAGTTATGTTCATGTTTCTGCTATAAATATGTCCTGAAACTGACCATTTTGGACAACCTAAAATGAAGACTTGTGTCGGTCATATTGTTTTCTTTTTCCAGTTTACAAACATGCACACATTAGTGTTTTAAGGAAGTAATAACCTAGCCATGAAACAGAATTGTTACAAAGGAACTTATTCCTCCACAATTGCTCTGCCCATGTAAACTATGTGCATAGCATACAAGATTTTTTTTTTGCCTATATGATGCATGCAAAATGCATTCATTCCACCACAATCTTCAAAATAATTCCCTGTTTTTTTTTGGGGGGGGGTTTCCTTATAAATTTAGAGTGCCCAATTCATTTTTTCCAATTAAGGGGCAATTTAGTGTGGCCAATCCACCTACTTGCACATCTTTGGGTTGTGGGGGCGAAACCCACGCAAACATGGGGAGAATGTGCAAACTCCACACGGACAGTGACCCAGAGCCGGGATCGAACCTGGGACCTCGGCGCCGTGAGGCAACAGGGCTAAACCACTGCGCGACCGTGCTGCCCTAAAATAATTCTCTGTTAATGAGCTGCAGTATTTATCATTTGCAAACTGTCAAAGTTTTTGTTTTGAATCTTCCACCACATGTTGCTTTGCAGGCTCCCTCGAACACTCCACGTTAGTTTTGTCTTCAGACGCCACATTGAAGGGATAAATTAATATGGATAATTAACAACTTGGCATGCTGATCATTTATTTGTATAAGTGACTTACGGATTAATTTATTACAGTGTATTCTGCAGAGAGAAATTAGATACTTCAATATTTGTGGAGTGATTTTTTTAAAAATCATCTTGCATTGCGGCTGTCCTCCAGCTTCACGATAATTCATTCATAATTTGCCCAGGTTGATGCTTCAAAATGCCACAGATAAATCAAAATGTCTGAACAACACCCATTGCAGGGCAACGTGGTAGATGTGCTTAAAATCATGGAAGGATGGGATCGGGCAGATTGAAGCAAATTGTCTCCACTGCTGCTGCAGTCTAGGAAGGGGGCCAGGGATTTAAAAATAATTCAGAGACATTTTAAACACAGAGCGGGAGAAATGTCCTCACTCATTGGTCTATGTTCTGCGGTTGTAACGGCAGCAGTATGTGCCGTTATTACAGCTGTGAAATTGATGGGCAACTTTCTGCTATCATGTCCAGTGAAAGGCGGAAATCCCAACGCTCCTGTCAGTGAATCCCTGCTCCTCCACATGATGTACCGTTGAAGTCCTGGAAACCTTTGGAAATGCTTGACCTGAAGTGAAATTCCACTTTTTATGCTTTAATCTCATAGTGTAGCCATCTGGGATGGCCATGTCCCGATTACAAAATGGACACCCGCAAAGAATGCAGAGAAAATTGGACAATGCTAAGAAACAAGCAGGTGCAAGCTCTGTCTATTGATTAGAACCTTAAACTCTCAGACAGGACAGAAACTACCAAATAATCTACATACTAATGAGCCATCTCCGGGGACAAAAGGGAAACATTTAGATACACAATGTTAGGACAGACTCCCCGGCGCCAGAAGAAGCTAAGACAAAGCAGACTGACAGTCACCAGGACACGCCCAGCGATCAGGGAACCAGCCCTCTATTGGA
This sequence comes from Scyliorhinus torazame, assembly GCF_047496885.1. Lineage (NCBI taxonomy): Eukaryota > Metazoa > Chordata > Chondrichthyes > Carcharhiniformes > Scyliorhinidae > Scyliorhinus > Scyliorhinus torazame. The sequence continues at coordinate 299,960,695 of NC_092711.1, read as the reverse complement.
GGAAAATCGATACCAATGATTGGGAAAGACCCAATTAGTTGAGGCCAAGTTCAAGGCCCGCCCAAAAGTGCGTAAAGCCCTTTTTAGTATAAGAGGTATCCCCCAAGGGAGAACCGCCCTCCTTTGGCTTTGGCTCTCACCGAAAAGAGAGACCAGCCTAGCAGCTGCATCAGACCAAGTAAGTCCCAAGTCAACGCACGCTACGAGATAGACGCTCCTAGTTGTTACCCTGTAAACAGCTCAACCCAGCAGCCTCAGAACCGAGCAACGGCCATTGTTCCTCTGACTGAGTGGGCGCCCGAAGTTAAGTATAGGCTTTAGTAATAGTGGTAGTTTAGTTTGTAGAGTTTATGCATGAGTAGATTTGACTGTGTGTAAATAAATGAGCATTGCTTTTGAGCTTACTAACTGGTGTATCGAGTCATTGATCAGTATTCGTTTCTGAACCTTGTGGCGGTGTCGAAAGATACCTGGCGACTCTTGAGCAAACGTGATTAAACAGAACCAAATTAAGAGCCAACCAAAAGTTAGCAACAATAGTAAAATACCTCAGAAATTAACGTTTTGTCGAGTGAAGAGTAGCTATTTTTTTAACAGCTTACTAAGTTATAATTAAGGCTGGACAGCCTCTCTTGCCCTGAAAAACACATTTTATATTTGTGGAATGTCAAATTTATTCATCATGAGAAATAGCCCGCATATTTTTAACATAACAAAAGTTTTCTTTTTAAAGTTTGCTTATGATCTTGTTGGGAGACGGAGGCATAAATGTCACTAGACTAGAAAACCAGAGGCACAGCCTAATGTTCTGGGGACAAGGATACCCTTTGTGGTAGCTGGTGGAATTTAAATTCAAATTAATAAAGATCTATAATTGAAAGTTAGATTCAGCAATGATGACCTTCAATTGTTGTAAAAACTCACCTGGTTCACTAATATCCTTTAAGAAAGGAAACCTGTCATCTAACTTGTCTGGCCTACATGTGACCGCAGATCCACAGAGATTGACTTTTAGTTGCCCCCTGAAATGGCCGAGACTGCCTCTCAGTTCCATGTTGGCACCAAATGCTGGCCTTGCCAATGATGCTCAGATCCCACGAAAGAATAAAATAAAGTTTCAACTTTAACCTTAATTCCATGTGTATCTCCCAATTTCTATTTCTCTTTCACTAAAATGATCAAAACGTGAAGGATAATCAGTGCATTTTGCTTCCTGTTTGGCTACCTGTGTGAATATTTCAATGTGATTAGCTACTTATCCTGCTTGGTGACATCACTGTACTCAATGACTGGGAATCCCTTTGTTTTGGTGATGGAATGAAATAGCATCAGGAAAGGTGAAGTCCATGCCACAGAATTTGCCAAATATTTGTGGGAAATGTTTCTTGAGATCAAGGGCAGGTGCTGCAACTTTACCACTGAGCAAAAAATCTGGGCCAAAAAGTTGTGAGAATTCCTTTCTATGGTTGCCAGTCGAGGAAGAAACCAAAGGCCTAATTTTAAACCCGTGAGTGATGAGAAGAGATTGCACAGGACATTAAAATAGGAGCCACATGCTACTCACTGAACCACGTCCACTCTATTGTCACACATCACATTTACTGTAAATCACTGTAAATTCTATGGTTCTATGGTTTACAATTGCAAGTGGATGAGACCCCTGGTCCTGACAGGCGGGATCTACCTTCGTATGCAAAAGTCGGGGGCGGGGGGGGGGGTGGGTGATAAGACCATAAGATCATAAGACATAGGAGCAGAATTAGGCCACTTGGACATCGAGTGTGCTCCGCTATTCAATCATGGCTGATGTTTTTCTCCTCCCCATTCTCCTGCCTTCTCCCCATAACCCCTGATCCCCTTATTAATCAAGAACCTATCCATCTCTGTCTTAAAGACACTGAGTGATTTGGCCTCCACAGCCTTCTGCGGCAAAGAGTGCCACAGAATCACCACCCTCTGGCTGAAGAAATTCCTCCTCATCTCTGTTTTAAAGGATCATCCCTCCAGCCTGAGATGGTGTCCTCTGCTTCTAGTTTTTCCTACAAGTGGAAACATCCTCTCCACGTCCACTCTATCCAGGCCTCGCAGTATCCTGCAAGTTTCAGTAAGATCCCCCCTCATCCTTCGAAACTCCAACGAGTACAGACCCAGAGTCCTCAAACGTTCCTCATACGACAAGTTCTTCATTCTAGGGATCATTCTTGTGAACCTCTTCTGGTCCTTTTCCAAAGCCAGCACATCCTTCCTTAGATACGGGGCCCAAAACTGCTCACAATACTCCAAATGGGGTCTGACCAGAGCCATATACAGCCTCAAAAGTACATCCCTTGCATTCTAGCCCTCTTGACATGAATGCTAACAGTGCATTAGCCTTCTTAACTGCTGACTGTACCTGCAGATTAACCTTAAAAGAATCATGAACAAGGACTCCCAAGTCCCTTTGCGCTTCTGATTTCCTAAGCATTTCCCCATTTAGAAAATAATCTATGCCTAAATTCCTCCTTCCAAAGTGCTTAACCGCACACTTTTCCACATTGTATTTCATTTGCCACTTCATTGCCTACTCTCCTAGCTTGTCCAAATCCTTCTGCAGCCCCCTTGCTTCCTCAATACTACCTGTCTACAGATCTTTGTATCACCTGCAAACTTAGCAACAGTGTCTTCAGTTCCTTCTTCCAGATCATTAATGTATATTGTGAAAAGTTTTAGTCCAGCACAGACCCCTGAGGCACACCACTAGTCACCGGCTGCCATCCTGAAAAAGACCCCTTTATCAGGACCACAATGATGATGCCATTCAGACCCAAGAGCGTTTTTATATTGTGTCATGTGATTGCCAAGGAACCAGCAGGCAGACTTAAGGACCAAGGAGGTAAGTTAATTTTGTTTACGGGTATACTGAAGCTGGTAGGTTCTGTAGCCATCTAAGATGGGCACCTGCAAAGGACCATGGGGATTGTGGCCAACCCAGGACTCACACAGATCCAGAGCCTATGTGTATCTGAAACACAGGTAACCAGGCCTGATCGAAACCCCCGCTCGTTTGCATTTCAATGGCCCATTTTCCCAGGACAATAGAACTCCAATCAAGCATCCGGTACAGCCACAGACTGATCGGCACCACTCCATTTACTCAGAAAGCCCAATTGCCAAGATCAATGACCGCTAAGGACCCGCCCAGCTACCAAGGCACCCGGCCCTTTATTGGCCGGAATCGAAGATAGTGATCAGAGCCCTGTCGAACTATTGGGTCCAAGATTAAGGACCGCCCCAAAGAGCGCGAAATCCCAGAGGGATAAAAGAGAGCACAGCCATGTGTTCTGTCTCTTTTGGATCCGGCCTGTGCCAAACGAATCGTCGCAGGAACAGCCAGCCAAGTGCAAGACCAGCGATCACTATCTGATGGATGAGCCCAGCAGAGACAGAGCCGCTTTCTTCGAACCAGCCAAGTGAAATCCAGATAAAGACCTTATCCATTTGCACAGTGCCAGTCGCCCTGAAGTTAAGTATAGGTGATTGTAGCTGATAGGTGTAGTTTAACGCGTAGCAGATATTGTGCTTACATGTCGAGGTAACTCTTGTGTATGTAAATAAACCATCTTTTGAACTAACTAACTGGTTGTGTGGTCATTTGATCGATCTAAGGGAAGGCTTGTGGTTCACCAACATTATCATTAATATTAGTAACAGTATTGGCGACGCTGTTGGGTTAAATCGCTGGCTTTGAAAGCAGACCAAGGCAGGCCAGCAGCACGGTTCAATTTCCGTAACAGCCTCCCTGAACAGGCACCGGAATGTGGTGACTAGGGGCTTTTCACAGTAACTTCATTTGAAGCCTACTTGTGACAATAAGCGATTTTCATTTCAAACGGGTAACATTATTGGCGACCTCTGACGGGACTCGATTAGAAGTGACTTTGTCACTCCAAGAGAACCCACAAACTTTGAATCCAATTGCAAGAAAGAGAAAGAACCACAAGTGCAAGTCCCATATCGACCAAATAACCGAATTTCTGAAGCGTGTACTAACCCGCATGCGTACCTAACAGGAAGACTAAGGTAAACTCGTTAGAATTGTGTACAACTATCGAGGGATATCGAGCCGGAAAATAGTTTAAGCCATATCCGCTGTTCAAATCGCCGCCTTATTCCCCTGTCCCAAATTAAAAGTAGAAAAAGAAATAAAGCAATGGAAAGATTGATGAATCCACAGGAACCCGAGGTTGCAGCGACCAACAGAGCAGAGCAATGCCCCATATGGGAGGAAGAGTTGAGGAAATACTTAAAGGGGAAAGGATGGTCCCTTTTGGTCGAATTTTTGCGCTAATGATGAGTCAGGTCCAGGAAAGATAGGACAGACTTGGTGGGAGAACCTAAGCGAAGTCCACGAGAAAAATGTAGGGAAAGTCAGAAAGCTGATGGCAATAGTGTCCTGTTTGGCACAGTTGTGAGGCACAGAGGAGGTTGTGAAGACGCTCCGTAGACAGTTAATTGAGAAGGAAGAAAAGAACGAGGGAAACAGTAACAAAAGCGAGAAGATAATTGAGCAACTCGGGGAACTGTTAGCAGCTAAGGATAAGGAAATGGCTGATGTAAAACGTGCACATCAATCTTGTCTAGTTCACCTTAGTAACTTCCAGACCCAGTGCGATAAAGCCTACCAAGATACACAGCGCGCAGTCCTGGGAAGAGAGGAAACAGAACAACAGGTCGCCCAGCTAACTAGCAAATGCGCAGACTTAAAAGCAGCTTTGAGAGCGCTCCACAGCTCCACTAAGGAACAGAGGCAGAGTACCGTTGACCATGCTAAATGCCGACAAAAGATAGAAAAGTTACAGTCGCTACTCTCAGTACAGAATGGCTTCAGGTACACTTTCGGGCAGGATTTAGATGAGGAAGATGCTCCCGATTGGCAAGAATTAAACGAAAGTGCCCAAAGATACGTAGAGGACACGGGAAATCAAAATCAAACCACCCACGCCCCAAAAAGAAAAGCACCCGCACCACCGACTGCACAGGCAGCACACACCCCCACTCACAATTCAACCCCCCTGAATCCGGTTACCACACAACGCAAGTCCTTGGATCAGAATGAGCCTGATATCGTTTACATCACTCTACTAACCATAACCCAATTAAGAGAAGCTTGCACGAAAATTATTCCATTCCAGCCCACCGCAGACCCGCACAGCTTCTTTGAGGAGGTGTGCCAACAAAAAGCTATGTACGGCCGAGATGAGATGGAGGAAGTAAAGCTAATCGGAGGGAGCAAGTAAAGCTAATAGTTTTGAGCCTTAGCCAGTCCGTAAGATCAGCTTTGCCTTAACCCCAAAATGTAGCAGGAGGAACCTTACAGGAAATGAAAACAGCCATATTAGATGCCATCGGGTATAACAAAGGAGATCCAGTCGAGGGTTTAAATCAGTGCAGGCAAAAGAAGGGAGAACATCCAACCACATTTGCTGGTCGCCTATGGATTCATTTCATGGCAGTCTACGAACAATTGAACCGCGCAGACCTAAATGAGGAGGACATCACTAAATGGTCCGCACCTTAGTCTTGCATGCCACAGACGCAGGTCAAAAGGCTTGTGTAAACTTCGACCCCGCAGACCACACACACATTGAAGTTTGGGTATTGAAACAACTTTCCAGAGCATGGGAACAAACCCTACACCAACAGACAGATCAGGACGAGATAGAAGCAAACATGCACCCAGTTAGGACTAGCCAGGACCCAGCATGGATAAACGAGGGTAGACACGAGGGACAGCACTCCAGAGCACAGGCACCACGAGGTTGTTGCAATTATGGCCACATGGGACATTACGCCCACGATTGCTGACAAAACCCCCTGAACCAGCACCGATACCAACAACCAAACCCCGCACCTAGGAACAATGTTAGGCCCATGCATAATGTGAGCGCCCGTTCAGACGATTTAGGGTTCAATTCCACAGATTGTCGGTGTTCGGACTCCCCAACTTGGATCTGTGGCACACGCTGGGACAAATCAGGCAGACCAGTAGTTACAGGCACAGTCCGGGGACATAGTCGATTTTCTTTGGGACACAGGAGGATCCCGCACCACTTTAAACTCCTCCACCATGTTTGAACGGGACAAATGGCCCACCACAGACACCATCACCCTGAGTGGATTCACCGGCCACATACAGCAAGGATATATCACAGCTCCCGTACCCATTCAGATAGGGAACATTAGCACCTGACACCCCGTCATTTTAGTTGACTTCCCACAAACAGCAGAGCACATTTTAGGCATTGATTTTATGAGCTCCTATAACCTTTCATTTGACCCAGTAAACAAATGTGTCTGGCGAATGGCCAAAACAGCTAGGGCTCCCGCTATGCTCGCAGTAGGGGATTATGAAACAGGATTTGTTCAGTAGGGGACTATTGGTTTAATCCACAAACAATTAGTGCAGACCAGATGATTAGAGAAGTCCTCATAAAACACAAAGCTTCGTTCGCACAACACAAACACGATTGTGGGAAGATTCCAGGTAATATTATTGGTAATCCAATAAAGATTTCAGGTCCCGATCCAAAGCCGCAAAAGCAATACGGTTTCCCACAGCATGCCGAGGGTGAGATTTTGAAGGTTATTAACAGTTTGTTAGACCAAGGAGATATTCGACCCGTAGCGTCCACAAATAATGCCTCAATTTGGCCCGTAAAAATGCCCGATAGTTCATGGCGACTAACGATCGACTACCGAGAACTTAATAAGGTAACCCCTTTAGCAGCCCCCACTGTTGCCACGAGTCCCAAGACCATGCTGAAACAGGGTGATGCGCAATCAATTGCACAAAGACGCAGATTGGGTACAACTGTGGCTTTATTGCAGTCAGATGCATGGCCTCCTGCTGCAGCTGGCGAAATGGCAGGGCACTGGAGGTCACGCATATTTATACAGATCTTAGTGGGCGGAGCCAGCTGGCAGGAGCTACCAGCGAACCTGTAGTGCAGGTCCTACCTTACATCCCATAATACAGTGGTTCACCACATTCACCCCCTGTTAAAAATGAGTCCGGTGGGGGTGATGTGAAACTATATACACATAGTGCAATTATGTACAGTGTTAAGAATGGGGAAAACAAGGAAGAGAAAAAAGAAAAGTCCATGTTGACGGTCCGGAGTCCGTCAAAGGTTCAGCCGATCCGGTACTTTGGTGCTTCGTTGGGAGCGGTGTAACGGTGGCAGCGAAGCTGGTGCTGGCGGTGGTGGAGGTGGCACCGATGGCAGTGGTGGCGGTGGCGGCGGTGCTGATGCCGGCCAGTCATCGGGGAACTCTGGGAGCATGCCAAAATCCTCTTCGTCCTCTTGTGCAGGAAATGGGGGGAGGGGTTGGTCTGGTGGGGTCAATGTTGGCGGCGCGGTGGGAGGGGGGAGTGTGTATTGGTGGGGGAGTGTGTTGGGGTGGAACCTGACGGTGCCAGGTCCCTGAGTGAGACAGTATCTTGGCGGCCGTCGGGGAACTCCACTTAGGCATATTCAGGGTTGGCATGGAGCAGGTGAACCCTGTCCACCAAAGGGTCCGCCTTGTGGAGTCGGACGTGCCTACGGAGAAGGATCGGTCCTGGAGCTGCGAGCCAAGTCGGGAGCGACACCCCGGATGTGGGTTTCCTGGGGAAGGTAAAAACACGTTCATGGGGTGTGTTATTAGTGCCGGTGCACAATAGTGACCGGATGGAGTGCAGAGCGTCAGGGAGGACCTCCTGCCAGCGAGAGGCTGGGAGGTTCCTGGACCATAGGGCCAGCTGGACGGCCCTCCAAACCGTCCCATTCTCCCGTTCTACTTGCCCGTTTCCCCGGGGGTTGTAGCTGGTCGTCCTGCTGGAGGCGATACCCCTGCTGAGCGGGAACTGACGCAGCTCATCGCTCATGAATGAGGATCCCCTGTCACTGTGGATGGAGGCGGGGAAACCGAACAGAGCGAAGATGGTGCTGAGGGCCTTGATGACGGTGGCAGATGCCATATCGAGGCATGGGGTGGCGAAGGGGTATCTGGAGTACTCATCGACCACACTGAGAATGTACGTGTTCCGGTCGGTGGAGGGGAGGGGTCCTTTGAAATCCACGCTGAGGTGTTCAAAGGGGTGGGAAGCCTTCACCAGGCGCGCACGGTCTGGCTGGTAGAAGTGCGGCTTGCACTCCGCACAGACCTGGCAGTCCCTGGTGACTGTCCTTACTTCCTCGACAGAGTAGGGCAGATTGCGAGCTTTGACCAGATGGTACAATCGAGTGACCCCCGGGTGACAAAGGCTGTCGTGTAGGGCCCGGAGTTGGTCTACTTGTGCGCTGGCCCATGTACCTCGGGAGAGGGCGTCTGGGGGCTCGTTGAGTTTACCGGGGCGATACAAGATCTTGTAATTATAGATGGAGAGCTCGATTCTCCACCGCAAGATTTTATCATTTTTGATCTTGCCCTGCTATGTGTTATTGAACATGAAGGCTACCGACCGTTGGTCAGTGAGAAGAATGAATCTCTTACCGGCCAGGTAATGCCTCCAATGCCGCACAGCTTCAACGATAGCTTGGGCCTCCTTCTCGACGGATGAGTGTCGAATTTCTGAGGCGTGAAGGATGCTGGAAAAGAATGCCACGGATCTGCCAGCCTGGTTTAGAGTGGTGGCAAGGGTGACGTCTGAAGCGTCGCTTTCTACTTAAAAAGGCAGTGACACATCCACTGCGCGCATCCCGGCCTTGGCTATGTCTGCTCTGATGCGGGCGAAAGCGTGTTGTGCCTCGGCCGCGAGAGGGAATTGGGTGGACTGAATGAGTGGGCGGGCCTTGTCCGCATAGTTTGGGACCCACTGGGCGTAGTAGGAAAAGAACCCCAGGCAGCGTTCGAGGGCCTTGGGGCAGTGGGGGAGGGGGAGCTCCATGAGGGGGCGCATGCGGTTGGGGTCGGGCCCGAGAAGTCCGTTTTGGTCTATATAGCAGAGAATGGCTAACCAGGTCGTGCTGAACACACACTTTTCTTTGTTATGGGTCAGGTTGAGAAGAGTGGCAGTGCGGAGGAATTTATTAAGGTTGGCATCGTGGTCCTGCTGGTCATGGCCGCAGATGGTGACATTATCTAAGTACGTAAAGGTGGCCGGCAAACCGTACTGGTCGACCATTCGGTCCATTTCCCTTTGGAAGACCGAGACTCCGTTTGTGACGCCGAAAGGGACCCTAAGGAAGTGATAGAGCCGACCGTCTGCCTCGAAGGCAGTGTATGGACGGTCCGACTTCCAGACGGGGAGCTGGTGGGGTAGGCGGATTTCAGGTCAATTGTTGAGAAGACCCGGTACTGCGCAATCTGATTGACCATATCAGATATGCGTGGGAGGTGGTACGCGTCGAGCTGCGTGTACCGATTGATGGTCTGGCTGTAGTCCACGACCATCCTGTGTTTATCCCCAGCTTTAACCACTACCACTTGGGCTGTCCAGGGGCTGTTGCTGCCCTCGATAATACCCTCCTTAAGCAGCCGCTGGACTTCGGACCTGATGAAGGTCTTGTCCTGGGTGCTGTACCGTCTGCTCCTGGTGGCGACCGGCTTGCAATCCGCAGTTAGATTGGCAAAGAGGGAGGGGGGACGACCTTGAGGGTCGCAAGGCCGCAAACAGTAAGAGGGGGTAAGGGCCTGCCGAATTTGAGGGTGAGGCTCTGGAGATTACACTGGGAGTCCAGGACCAACAGGAGTGCAGCGCAGAGAGTAGGAAGGACATAGAGGCGGAAGTTACTAAATTCTACGCCCTGGACAGTGAGGGTGACTGTACAGAAGCCTCGGATCGGGACGGAGTGGGATCCGGAGGCTAGGGAGACCCTTTGATTGGCAGGATGGACCGCGAGGGAGCAACACCTTACCTTATCTGGGTGTACGAAGCTTTCGGTGCTCCCGGAGTCCAGCAGGCACAAGGTCACGTGGCCTTTGATTTTCACCGTCGTCGACGCGGTGGCCAGGTTGTGCGGGCGAGATTGGTCCAGCGTCATCAAAGCGAGCTGCGGGTTGTCATCGGATGCTTCGGATGGCGAGCGTGTGCGGTTCCGATCTCGGGATGTCCTGAGACCTTGTGGGGAATAAAATGGCGGCGCCCATGGTGCGCACATTGTGGGGTTGGGACAAGATGGCGGCGCCCATGGGGCGCAAGTGGCCAAAGGGGGACAAGATGACGGCACCCATTTGTCGCACATGACCCCGGGAGGAGAAGATGGCATCTCCCATTGTGCGTTTGGCGTGGGAGAGGGGGCGATAGCGGGCGCGATTGCAGCGACTGCGCGGGCCTGGCACACAGCCGCGAAGTGGCCTTTTTTACTGCAGGCTTTACAAACTGCAGTGCGGGCCGGGTAGTGTTGGCGGGGTGTTTCTGCTGACCGCAGAAGTAGCAGCGGGGATCCCCGGGGTGCGCGGATCGGCGTGCGGTGCAGGCGTATTGGGAAGGCAGGGCCCCAGCTGAGGAGGTCATCGGCGGGGTTCAGGAAGGGTAGGAAGGGGTAGAAGGGTGGGCAGCGCAGCGGGAGGGGTAAGACTGTACATTACGGGATGTGACCGTCATGGAGAGCGCCAAGATTTTCGCCTCCACTAGTTCGAGCGTGGCCCCTTCCAGTAATCGTTCTCGGATGAGGTCCGTCGCAATCCCCGTCACTAAAGGATTGTGCAGGAGGAGATTAGTGTGTTCAGCGGCCGTAATGGCCTGGCAGTCACAGTCCCGGACGAGTGGAATTAAGGCGCGCCAGAAGTCTTCGATGGACACATCAGGTAGTTGCGAGCGGGTGGCGAGTACAAGCCTGGCGAAGAGCATGTTCTTCTTCAGAGCATAGTGTTCTTTAAGGAGTGCCATTGCTTTCGCGTAATTCGCGGCGTCTTGGATCAACGGGAACACGCTGGAGCTCAGTCTGGAGTACAGGACATTTATCTTCTGAGCCTCCGTTGGCGCGGAGTTTGCAGCGTTGATGTAGGCCTCAAAACAGGCTAGCCAGTGATTGAAGTCTTTTCTGGAGTCGGGCGAGTGCGGATCCAGCTGCAGGCGACCTGGTTTGATTCTGATATCCATTCTGTGGAAAGATCTGACTAATGGCCCTTGGACAAATTTGCAACTCGACTACATTGGCCCCCTTCCCCCTTGCTGAAATGGTTTCAAGTATGTGCTGGTTGTAATTGACACCTTTACTAAATGGATAGAAGCATTTCCCTCACGGACAAACACAGCAAAGGGCACCGCTAAGATTTTGACCAACAGATATTCACACGCTGGGGTCTCCCCCGCAGCATTGAGTCAGACCAAGGTTCCCACTTCACCGGCAGAGTCATGCAAAATGTTTCAACAATTTTTGGGATCAGGCAGAAATTCCAGATAGCATATCACCCTCAATCCAGTGACATTGTCGAGAGAATGAATCGAACTTTAAAAGCGACCATTAGGAAGATGGTGCAACAGAACAATACCACGTGGGACACAGTCCTCCCATTTGCTCTCATGGTTATTCGGAACACCGTTTCCAGTTCCACAGGTTTCACCCGCCACACTCTCATGTCCGGACGGCCCATGAAGGGTATTGAATATTTATTAGGCCTCGATTTGGCAAGTCCTACAGCAACCGCCCTCACCCACGAAAAAGCAGGTTGCAGATAACATTAAAGCGGCACAACTCGCTGCAGCTGTCCGATTAGGCGCTAGAAAGAAGAGGAGTAAAGCCTGCTTTAACAAAACCGTCCACCCTGTAGAGTACACAGTCGGTCAGCAAGTAATGGATTCACTTTACAGCCCCAATTCTTTCCTTTCCTCCAAATTTACAGGACCCAACTCCATTTCCGACAAAGTGAGCCCCTCCGTGTACAAGATAACATAACCCAACGGTAAAACTGGTTGGTTCCACATCAACCAACTCAATGTCTATGGATCCCAATGTAGCCACTCCCACCACATCTCTCTGGCAATAGGAGATGATTAAGCCCCGCCCATCGACAACCTAGTCCAACCCCTATGCCAATCCTCCCCCAGCCATGCCGGCATTTATCCCTTGTCCACGCCCACAGACCCGAACTTGTCTCCGCCCACAGACTTTCACCTCGAACTTGACTCCGACGACAGCGAAAACCTCCCGGATTTGATTACTATCCCTGAACACTGGCGCAATCTCTCTGCCCCCAGTCACCCCAGCCCCCGGAACCACGACTTAGATATCTTTGACCCCCTATATGCCCTCCCCCAGCCACCGCCGCAGCCACTGCCCGACCACAGTAACATGCCCTCCACTCCCACCGCCCCTACGCCTCACGACAAACAAGCCCCTCTTTGGCACTGCAACAACTCTTGCAGACCAGTAAGGCACGACGATTCAGACCATCCGATGGCCCACGCGGCAATGGCACAGAAACGGCAGACACGAGTCTGGCAACCGGGAGATAGTGATGATTCAGATACTGACTCTCGTTTCGGTAATGCTTTTCCAACACTGCTTGGTACAGAATCCTGAGACGTCCAGATGATGAGAAAGAGACACCGCCTAAGCATTAAGGTGTCCAAGTTCTGATGGATCCTGCCAGCCTTTTTCCTTCTTTTTTTTACTACATGGTTTTAATTCATGTCGCCCGACACACAATTACTCTTCTGATTCGAGGGTACGATGCCCTATGACAGTTAAAGGCACAAGTCACTGTCCTTCCAATCTTTATGGCAAGTTTTCACATGATTACAAACTCTTACCGCCCACCCAGGTCACCCAGGTAGGGAGTAACGGCACTGATCCCCGCCGTACCTGAGGACCCCAAATTCATCCGGTCAGTTAAGCTCGGGTAGCGGAGTAATGGCACTAACCCCCGCCCTATCCGGGGATTTCACCCATTCTTATCCCGCAGCGGCCCACACGCATCTCATGTTCCCGTCACTTCATATGCTCTGGAATGGTTCTCTACACTCTGCATTGTTTTTGGCAGGCCTTAGATTCACCTTCTCTGCTCTCCCTTTGGTGGTGGTATAAAGAATGCATTTTGCCGCATTCTGTATGCTCAACCCTTCTTTCCTTTACCTTCCGCGACCCCCTGGTCGCTCCCCACCTGCTATTTACACATATGACACAATTGGTTGCTATACACGCTGCTACACGCAAACTACCTCTGAACCCTGGGCCGAAACTCTATAAAACTGGCCGCCCTGAAATTCGCCTGGTTAAGATAAGCCTCAACCACCACTGGTTGCAAGTAAAGAAAAGACTGGTCGAATAAATTGTCCGCCCACTCCCTGCATCGACCTCAAGCTGCGAGAGTCTCTGTACTTTAAAAATTTGGATTTCTTGTCTCTCCAAAATGGTATTTCAAAAAGAAAAATGAGGGAGTCACACATGGTGACAATCATAACGGGTAATTGGAGTAAGGCGAAGACAATAACAGATACTATGTTTGCACCCCCAGGATTACCCGGAAAACAGAAAACACAGGATGAAGCGAGGACTGCTGACATGCGTTTGGATCATTGCTGGACTTCTGCAGCTGCGCGCGCAACAGACTGTTGTTACAAACCCCACACCAGCCCCGAACACCAGCACACAACAGGCCACCACCAGCCCGGACACTACACCATACATAAAGACAGACATCGAAACTCCCACTTGGTGCGAAAACATTGCCAAATGGAACCCCCTTTCATATATAGTAGAGGCCTTTCCAGTAATTGCAATAATCTACAGTGTCATTCAGACACTTCGACTCCATAAATGGCGAGCAAAAGCCTCCCGCTCCCAGATATACACAGTCAGATCCCCCTTCTTTGGAATTCAACAAAACTAAATTCATGTACCAATCGCTGCAAAGAATAAACCATGTACCTCTTTAACTTTATTAGGATTAAGTAGAAATGTGTTGCTGCTGTTTTAAATTTTGTACTGTATATAAGTTCTTTGATATTCACCAGCAGCATGAGAGTAGCTTAGATAGTGTTCACTAGAGATCAACTGTGCGGATAAATTAAATGTTTTATCGTGACCTGAATTATAGTGCCCGTTAGAAATGAATTAATTTATGGATGTATTCATGAAATATTAGGTAAATGTCCCAAACCATAAGATGGAGTAGAGTTGAACCTTGCCTTGACCAAGGGTGACCGGGCCTCCAAGGATGAACAGGGATCAATAGTGTGATCCACCACGCTTCGAAAAAAGGAGCAAGAGAATGGAATGTAGCCATCTAAGATGGCCACCTGCAAAGGACCATGGGAATTATGGCCAACCCAGGACTCAGACAGATACAGAGCCTATGTGTATCTGAAACACAGGTAACCAGACCTGATCGAAACCCCCACTTGTTTGCATTTCAATGGCCCATTTTCCCAGGACAATAGAACTCCAATCAAGCATCCGGTACAGCCACAGACTGATCGGCACCACTCCATTTACTCAGAAAGCCCAATTGCCAAGGTCAATGACCGCTAAGGACCCACCCAGCTACCAAGGCACCCGCCCCTTTATTGGCCGGAATCGAAGACAGTGATCAGAGCCCTGTCGAACTATTGGGTCCAAGGTTAAGGACCGCCCCAAAGAGCGCGAAATCCCAGAGGGATAAAAGAGAGCACAGCCATGTGTTCTGTCTCTTTTGGATCCGGCCTGTGCCAAACGAATCGTCGCAGGAACAGCCAGCCAAGTTCAAGACCAGCGATCACTACCTGACGGATGAGCCCAGCAGAGACAGAGCCGCTTTCTTCGAACCAGCCAAGTGAAATCCAGATAAAGGCCTTATCCATTTGCACAGTGCCAGTTGCCCTGAAGTTAAGTATAGGTTATTGTAGCTGGTAGGTGCAGTTTAACTTGTCGTAGATATTGTGTTTGCATGTCGAGGTAACTCTTGTGTATGTAAATAAACCATCTTTTGAACTAACTAACTGGTTGTGTGGTCATTTGATCGATCTAAGGGAAAGCTTGTGGTTCACCAACATTATCATTAATATTAGCAACAGTATTGGTGACGCTGTTGGGTTCGAAAATGGGCAACAGTTCCTCCAGGTCCAAGATGGAAATTTTATACGCCTTTCTTGCCCCCCGCACCATTCCCCATTCAAATCGCATCTCTCCGCCCCCACCCTACTCACAGGTTAGTCGTGCTCACTGCACCCTGGCTTTCCAGCCTCATCGGGGTCAGGCTGACTGGATTCTGATCCTTCACAATAGGTTTGGGCAGGGTTGGGTCTGCATTATACTAATGAGGTCTCGCAGTTGAAATGGCTCCAGATCCATGTTGGCATGTGGTCAGGGAGCCGATTAATGCTTCACTGGCCTTAAATTGGCCTCACATCCCAAGTAAACGTGAGGTACGACATTGAAAACTGGATTGGATAGGCAAATGAAGAAATGTAAGGGTAGGGTCGGTAAATGTGAGTCGAACTATTTCCTTGTGGGAAGAAAGTGGCATGGATTAGTTTGGTTGTTACCATGCTGCAGAACTTTTTTAACCATTTGTATTTGTAAACTATTTTCTCCAACTCGTGATGTGTGTTGCTCATGAATCTAGACGCGTTCGTGCTTCACACCAAACATCACTCACGTGATTCCCTCCTGAACACCAGCTCAGGTGCAGCCACCCTGAGAAATGTAAACAGTTTAGGACAAGGGAATGCACTTTGACATACAATAAAAGAGAGCATGAACAGGAGGTGGTGACAGAGAGAGGGAGGAGCGTACTGTCGGAACTTTAAGCGACTTGTGTTAGAAGGAGGATGACATTGGGGACATAACAAATAGCTTGCTACAGATGATGGCAGTCGAACAACTGCATGTGTGCTTTTGTCCACACAAGTTTTGAAAGACTGCAGTCGATCATAGAATGTGCAGCAACTCCATGGATATCTACAGGGGGCTCTGCATGGTCAAAGTCCTAAAATCACTCAGCAAATCTTCAATCACCTCTCAAACTTTACACAGCCCTTGAGTTCTCTTCCAATTTTTACCACATTGAAGATCAGATACAGACAACGAGGGGGCAAGGCTACATTGATCTCATTGTACAATGAGGTCTCCTATCAGCCTGATCAGTGACCATATTGTACTAATATCCAGGAGCATGGCTTGAATGGGCCTGAATGATGTTGCAATCTCTCAGGACTTGCAACACACCTGGACCTTTTTGTACCACTGTGTCTGTTCAATTTTCAGCACTTAAATTTTCACCTCTCCCCTCCTTGTCATCAACTTACACCCCACCAGCCTTCGTATTCAATGAATCATCCTCCACTGTTTCTGCCACCTTCAATATGATGCCATCACCAAACACATTTACTCCTTCCCTTTCATCATTCCTAAGTTACTGTTTCCTCCATAATGCTCT
This sequence comes from Scyliorhinus torazame, assembly GCF_047496885.1. Taxonomy (NCBI): domain Eukaryota; kingdom Metazoa; phylum Chordata; class Chondrichthyes; order Carcharhiniformes; family Scyliorhinidae; genus Scyliorhinus; species Scyliorhinus torazame. The sequence continues at coordinate 299,944,372 of NC_092711.1, read as the reverse complement.
GGTCCACTGCTTAATCACCCCCCAACACCCCCTCCCCATTCTATGGCCCTCTATCATGGAGGGGCAGGAGATGCACCTGTCCTTTTATCTCCACCTTTCTCACTATCCAAGGCCCCAAAACACTTCTTCTTGGAAACACAGCATTTTACTTGCACTTCTGTCAGCTGTTGTTTTTATTCTTTCACGAGGTCGGGGTGTCAGGCGAGGCCAGAATTAATTACCCATCCCTAATTGCCCTCAAGAAGGTGAGCCACGTTCTTCAACCGCTGCAGACCACGTGTGCAGCTGCACCCACAGTGCTTTTAGGGGGGAGCCCCAGGATTTTGACCCAGAAACAATGAAGAAATCGCAACATGGTGGTGGCTTGGAGGGGTCCTGGAGGTGATGGTGTTCCCATGAATCTGCCGCCCTTGTCATTGGAGGTGCTGGAGGTCACTGTATACTTTATCTGTCACTTACAGCATGGCACTCTACACTGGGGAGACAAAACATAAATTTGATGACTGCTTTGCAATACCTCCATTCAGTCCGTAAGCATGATACGGAGTTTCCAGTCACCTGTCATTTTAATTCTTGACCCCACTCCCACACTGACTCATGCCTCTGTGTCTCGCAGCTCACAAAAGGGAGCTGCTTTTAAATGCTCCCTCACCACTCACTCCCAATCAACGCACAAGCGTGGCAGTGCACAAACCTGTTCCTCACTTTGGGGATGTCAACCTGGCCAGGTTTCTCGATGCCATCCTTGCAAGCCAGGGCATCCTGCTCCCCTGAGGGGGCCGGAGGACCAGCATCAAGGTCACCAAAACCACCTCGGAGGCGTTGGCTGTCAGTGCAGGCAGCATGACCAGGAGGACCATCGAACAATGTCGGAAGAAGACCAACGACTTCAACTGAGCTGCAAGGGTAAGTTAACATCTCTCTCCTGGCATCAGTTCTACCTGCCACCCCTCAAATTACCAGACCACCCCTACCGACAAATCACTGGCTGACACCTCGCACCCTCCCCACATTCGATCCGCATGCTTGCTCCTTAGAACCCCTTGACACCCACCAGCACAACCCCTTCATGTCGAGGTGCAGTGCCCATACATGCCACCTGCTATAGACTGGCCTGACCCATTAAGCGTGAGGCTCACAATGCCCTTTCTTTGCCCCTGCAGGGGAAGGTAACCCATAATAAACAGGAAAGGGCCAAGCGGGGAATCTCACCAATATTGCTCAGGTGCTCATGTTCTGACATCGCCGAGATAATCCGCCACTCGCGGCGATTCTTGCAGTATATTTTCCCTCTGGAAAATTTCACAAGCCGACAACACACCAAAGGGCGACTTGGTATATTCATAAAGGCCACTATGGATATTGATAGCGACATATTTCCACAATGCGGGGCCCAATTCAAGCTGTAGACATGCATGGCTCATGTCTAATTTTGTGAATGCATCGGCTATCTGTCCAAACTTGTAGTCGCCGCAGAGTCTCACTATCTTGTCCAGCTTGACCACGGGAACCACCGGCACTGCCCAATCGGTGAACCGTCGCGGCCAGATAATATCGAGGCCCTCTAGCCAGAGTAACTCAGTGTCAACATTTTGTACCAGAGCATAAGGGCCCTGAAATATTTAAGCTGCGCATCTGGGCCGACCTGAATCCTTGCATGGCTCTCTTGATTTTCCATAATCATGTCTGGAAAACATCGGGGTACATCCTCAGCACCTCGTACAGGCCTCCAGTCTCATCTGGAAAATGTGTTGCCAGTTCAGGTGACGGCTCTGCAATCAGTCATGGCCTAAGTGCCAGGGGCCGTGTCCTCTCACTATGATCAGCGGGGGTCTTACTGACTGTTGCCCATAAATCACTGGGGTTATCGTGGTCCCCGCAATTGTGACTGGCTCACCCGTATATGTTACCAACCTCACCTCCATGTTTTTCAAATTTAATTGTTGAATCCCCTATTTTTTGCTGTCGGATGTCTGCTGCCATATGATCAAGACTATAGCACCTGTATCAAGTTCTATCTCTAAAGCGTGACCATTGGCTCACACGGTGATCTGAATGGGGGCCACTCTGGATGCCGCAATGCAATTTAACTGCATAAAACCCTCATCCTGCCGGTCAATGTGGAAAGAACGTCCCTGGGCTAGCGCTTCCCTCTGATGGGGTGTCAGGGCTGCTGGTTACTTTGGGATTTGTGTTCCTTGTGGTTCCTACGTCCGCACATCCGACAATGCGTGGACTCCCCTTCTACGGACTCCAGGAAGGTGTCATGTCTGGCTGCCTCGGTCTTAGACCATCGGACTGGGCCCCTATGGCTAGCGGCACAGAGTGGGGTTTCCCGGGGGCGGGGGGGGGGGTAGGGTACTGCACACTGGGAGGTGATACACCCAACAATATTTCCCTCCATAGCCTGGAGTTTCTGCACCCCATTTTCACCACTCTCCCTCGATAGTGAAATCTGCATGGCCTGTTGTGAGTCGAAAGATGGCTCGGCCAACAATTTCCTTTGGGTTGCCATATTACATACACCACAGACCAGGCGGTCTTGTAGCATCTTCAAGAATGAAGTGCCATCCTCATAAAACACGGCTAGTTTTTCAACAGTGTTAGGAACTCAGTCACGGACTCTCCTGGGCTCCTCTCCACTGTGTTAAAATGCACAATGATTGACAGCTTGGGTTTAGAATGGTGTGCAACCAACGCCACCAGTTGCTCAAAGGTCTTGGTGTCTGGGGCTGTGGAATATGTCAGGCTTTTTCTCACCCCATAAGTGTGGCCCCACAGACAGTTAAAAGGATTACCGTCCGTCGGTTTTCACCGGTGATAGCATTCACCCGAAAAAAGTAACGCTTATATTCAGCGTACTGCGACCAATCCTCAATGGCTGCATCAAACACGTCCAATCTTCCGAATAAATGAATTTTGGAAAAAGAAATTCCAACCTTAGTCTGGCAGTGCAGAGGAGGTGGCTGCTCATCTGATGGTAAGCCGCATCAACAGTAGCTCCACTTTTATTCTTACCAGTTTAGTGATCACAGGCGAGTTGGAGATGAGTGGATAACAGAAACTAGTTTTATTAAAAAGTAAGAATATGTACAATACTCTACAGGTTCCAGCCGGGTCTGAGGTCTCTGTACTAAAGCTGATCGACCTGTACATTACAGATTATTAGAGTGTCCACAGGCTCCCTGCCGCTCGTACTCAATTAGGCTCACAGGGAGGCTAATTGCTTCAACCCTGTAAGTCCCATGTGGGTTATAACAAGAAGCAAAGTGAAACTAACTCCAGCCTTGTGACACTAAGAAACATGTCAGTGGGAGCAGAACTAATCACCACTGGCCATGGGGCAGGGCACAGACATTTGAGCCAATTCATTGGCTACCAACCAAGTCAATCAAAGCGAGTCATCACTGATGACTTCCAGATTCTTCCCGCTTGATTTAAAGATACAGCCTGTATTCAAGTCACAGGTCCATTACTCATCCATGGATCAAACTAGTAAAAGCTGAAATAAAAGAAAGGAGAAAAAGGGGAATAAACAGAGAATAAATAGAATGAAACCTTTCAATACTTTCAGTCCTTTCATCTATATCATTTGTATAAATTACAAAACGTTGAGGCCCCAGCACTGATCCCTGTGGCACACCACTCATCACATGCTGCCAACCAGAAAAATTTATGCCAACTCTGTTAGCTAGCCACTCTTCAAGCCACACCAATGTGTTATATCCACAACATGAGCTTTTATTTTCTGCATTAACTTTGATGTGACAACTTATAAAATGGCTTCTGGTAATCAAAGTGCAGTGCAGGCAGAGGCAGTGGTGTAGTTATAGTGTCACAGGACTAGCAATCCAGAGACCCAGGGATTACGCTGGGTACTCGGGTTCGAATCCCACAACGGCAGATGGTGAAATGGATTTAATAAAAATCTTGAATTAACAGTCTAATGATGACTATGAAACCATTGTCTATTGTAAAAACACTACTACCATTTGTAATGTTCTTGTCAGATGCCCTGATACATATTACAAGAACACTTGTAGCTAAAGCTATAAACGATTTATTAACATTAACTGTGGGTCAAATATATACAAAGTGACAGATGAATAACAGTATGGACATACACAAGCAACCTCCCTCCCAGCTCCCTAGACAGTCTGAGGTCATCTGACTCCAACATTCACTTATGTACTAATGAGACTCCTAGTGGCCAGCCGGTGAATTACAACACAACCATGATATCACTACATCCCCTTTCCTTTGAAGGAATAAATTAATACCTTACTATCAGTATATTTACATGTGATATCATTAGCCTGTGAGTCTAACAGTATTACATTTTTTCTTTTAAATTTAAAAACTGGTTTGACAAATATATACACATATATACAAGAACAGCAAGCATAGAATGGACAAACAGTCCAAATTGACAAATTGAGTAGATCAGGTTTTCTTCAGACATTGGTTGATCTTCTCAAAGTTTGACCTTGCTGCTCAGAACTTGTAGATTCAATGTTCTCCGTGACATTCTCATGCTCAGGAACCGCTGAACTATCTGACACTGCAGCTGACGTTGATTCTGACGTAGATTCGTCATCCATCATGTTGCTGTGAAAGTCTTCTCTGGTTTTCAAGAGTGCGCGACTGTTCTTCTTAAAACCAACCCTTCCTCTGTCTGTACATTGTAGGAACGAGGTGCTACTTCTTCAAGTACAATGGCTTTTCTTGACCACTTGCCTGAATCTTCTATTCACATAATGTCATCACTATTCAGAGGTGGTAACGTTTGAGACACTCTATCGTACAACTGTTTTTGTTTTGCTTTAATGTTTTGCATTTCCCGCAGTACCACTGCATTTCTCCTCCTTTTCCAAGTATGGAAGTGCGGTACGCAACTTTCTATTCATGAGCAAGTCTGCTGGTGACCTACCATGTGACAATAGTAATGGTTTGTAACGTGATTCCGCGAGATGTGGATCAGATTGGCTGTCCATTGCTTTCTGTAATGTCTGTATTCATCCATCTCATCATAGAAATTTGATAAATAGTACACTTTTTTCGTAAAGATCTTTGGGATCCATACCTAGATGAGCATCACCATTTTTTTTTGTTTCACACATACTATGGAATTTACCCCATTGGTAGGTTCTTCTACCTTCTTGATTATTTGTGGTTTTGTATCTGATACGGATGGTAGGGTAGAAATGAGATTGACATGCAGATCTACATCTTCACCAATTTCACTACAAATAGTTTGTATTAGTGCTTTAGATAATGCATCTTCTTTAAATTGTATCTTGTTGGCGAATGGTAGTGCATTAAAATCAGTGAACATATCGCTGATGCGGATAATGTTCTCAGAATATTTGGAGTGTTGATCCAATCCTTTGTGGATTCTACATACCAACTGCACTAGACATTATTCTTCACAGGACTGATCACCTAATAATGAGTCCAAGCCCTCAGATACAATACAGAATGGGACGGAATAAACTGTGTTCTTCACCATCACGCACAGGTCACAAGCACCACAACATTTAATGTTGGAACCACGATAATCTCTCAGCGGGGCCGGTTTAGCTCGCTTGGCTAGACAGTTGGTTCATGACAGAGTAAGGCCAGCAGCGTGGGTTCAATTCCCATACCAGCTGAGGTTACTCATAAAAATTATTTAGGGCAGCACAGTGGTTAGCACTGCTACCTCACGGGTCCCAGGTTCGATTCTGGGTCACTGTATGTGTGTAGTTTGCACACTCTCCCTGTGTTTCCGTTGGTTTCGCCCCCACAATCCAAAGATGTACAGGGTAGGTGGATTGGCCATGCTAAATTGCCCCTTAATTGGAAAAAAAATGAATTGGGTACTCTAAATTAAAAAAAACTAATAATAATTTCTCAGAGAAATTTTGTGATTTTTTCTAATCGGTTGAAATTTTAGATTTTTTAAATCAGTCAGGCTGATTAAATTGGCTTTGGCACCAGTGTCTAACATCAATTTGTCCACCGTACCGTTCACATCAAATGGTACCAGCCATTTGTCCTCATCAACCGCATTTATTTTAAATGGAGCATCAGTTTACATTTTTTCAAGTGATGGAGAATTTTAAAAAATTACTAGCTATTCTTATTTCCTCCACTTCTCCTTTCCCTTCCTCTATACTTGCTTAAAATATGTTACATCTCAAATATTTTCCAATTCTGATGAACAGTCAGTCTTGAAATGTTAACTCTGTTTTTCTCTCCAGAAATGCTGGCAGACCTGGTGAGTGTGTCTGTATTTATTTCAGATTTTCAGCATCCACGTTATTTTAATTTTGCCTTTCTTATTAGCATTGCGCCCACATAGCACATGCTTTGATCCTTTAGTCAAAATGACCCTTGTGATGCCTAGATTATTCAAAAGCAATTCTGAGGACTTGCTTTTGTCATTCAAATATTGCTGAGCAATGGACTGTCTTCAACAGACAGCATAGAACAAAGAACAAAGACAAAGAACAAAGAAATGTACAGCACAGGAACAGGCCCTTTGGCCCTCCAAGCCCATGCCGACCATGCTGCCCGACTAAACTACAATCTTCTACACTTCCTGGGTCCGTATCCCTCTATTCCCATCCTATTCATGTATTTGTCAAGATGCCCCTTAATTGTCACTATCGTCCCTGCTTCCACCACCTCCTCCGGTAGCGAGTTCCAGGCACCCACTACCCTCTGCGTAAAAAACTTGCCTCGTACATCTACTCTAAACCTTGCCCCTCTCACCTTAAACCTATGCCCCCTAGTAATTGACCCCTCTACCCTGGGGAAAAGCCTCTGACAATCTACTCTGTCTATGCCCCTCATAATTTTGTAGACCTCTATCAGGTCTCCCCTCAACCTCCTTTGTTCCAGTGAGAACAAACCGAGTTTATTCAACCGCTCCTCATAGTTAATGCCCTCCATACCAGGCAACATTCTGGTAAATCTCTTCTGCACCCTCTCTAAAGCCTCCACATCCTTCTGGTAGTGTGGCGACCAGAAATGAACACTATACTCCAAGTGTGGCCTAACTAAGGTTCCCCTGCTGTCCGCAAAGCTTCAATTTATTGACATTATCTTGTCTTGTTATTGAAAATGAAATCAACATTTAGAGAGTAATGCCCTTTCCTCTTCCTATCGGTAATGGTACTGTGTAAGGGAGTATGTTTGGCCACATGTGTGCAATCTATGATTCTCTGACCCTTTGGGAATGCCACCATTTTAAAATTATACAGTTCTGGAAACCCGTGTTGCTGGTACGTGGGGGGAAGTTTAGACCTTGTAAACCTTTAGCTTAAAGACCAGAAAATCATGGGCTGGATTTTGCAGGACACTGTTGTCCCCAACCCTTGGCTCAAAGGTAAGGGGAGAGCGCACCCATGATACCCATGTAACGTGGGAGCAGTGTTAATCGCTATAAGGTGAGACTTCCGCACCAGCAGTCCCACCAGAGGTCCCACCTTGAAGAGTGGATGGCAGTTCTGTTATCCCAACAGCGCCAGCCAGGAGTACTGGCCACTGCCAGAAGTATAGACAGTCCCATTACACCAAGGAGCTCAGGTTTCTCTGGGACTAGGGGTCTCAGAGAGAGGGTGGGGGCCTTGGTTCAAAAGGTCAGGAGGAGGGTTAAAAGGTGGAGGTGGGGAATGTCATTGGAGTGGGGTTGGAGGAGGGAGGAGGACTCCCTCCCTTTGCCTGATAGAATCCGAGCAGTTAAACCATCAGGCATCCCCTTCGACCTGCCCCTCCCCACACCCCACTACCATACGGGTATAATACCGTCAGGGGTGGGATGAGGTCCTTAAGTGGCCATTGGTCACAAGGGGTCTCACCAATAAAAACTTGTGTTATTTGTGTTAGGGGCAGTGAACCTGCACTAGTTGTCATCCACATTTTTATTCTATAATTTTCACACATCTACAGGGCTTTATGGAAGCCATAATATGGGCTGAGGTTTCAAAACATGAGAATTCTTGAGAACAGAATATCTTTTGGTGTCATGAAGAAATAGCTACCAGTCACAATATATCCATAATAATATTTTATCACTTCTTAAACACATAACGAGGCAATATAAATGCCCTGTAGTCCCATAATCCAGGATTGTAATGTGCAATCACTGTGATAAATAGTTTAATAAAAATGGAAAAATCCTGGTTTGCCCTTGAGTTATATGTCATCTAGACAGAGTAAATCAAAGATTAAAAGCATGAACTTAATTGAAAATGAAATTATAAATCTTAAATTCTTTTGTAAAAAGTCAAAACTTGTGATAGTTCCTGATCCATATGCGATCTTAGGTTTTTTGCATTGTACTCCTTTTCAAGTTCTACAGTTTTACCGAATGTGAATTTAGATGTTATAGTGTCGTTGTGTAATAGTGGCATGTGAGGTACTTTAGCGTCAATCTAACATAGAAGTTGAACTGATAGTAGGAATTGTTAAATTTGGTAGAGGAGAAACGAGATCTAAGACACAGATACATAAACCATTAAATGTGGCAACAGGAGGTGATAAGGCAATGAAGTTACAATCAAAGATCTGCGGTGGGATCCTCCGTTCCTGAGACTAAGTGCTGACACCGGGGCAGGGTTCGTGGACTTCCATAGCAGCAAAACCGGCGGCGCACCTGGACCAACTCAACGACTGTGGAGGGGCTCGCACCGGCACCACCTGGAACACAATCGACTCCAATGAAAAATGGTACTTGATATGCCGGACCCGTGAATGATACTCAGGAGGCTGACAAGCTGCAGCCGTAAATACACCCCTCACACACACTCATCCCAGCCAACAAGATGGCACTGGTTGTGCTGGGGCGCGCTGGGGTCAGCTGGGGCTAGAGGGCCCTAAGTTCACAGTGGGCAGTCGGCAGTGTGCACAGCTGCATGGTTGCCTTTCCGGCTGCGGCAATGGTATTCCGTACCCGTCCACCCCAACCCCACAGCCCACCTCCTGTCCCCCGCGACGCACCCTGGCAGAAGCTCCCGGCCCCGGCCAGCAGCGCGACGGTCAGAAAACTATGGCGATGTTGGATGCTTTCCGTACTCCCTCTCTGTCCCTCATCAGCTACTGCGTCGGTTTATGATTTTTTGAAAGCACAAGTGAACCTCGCCGTCAGGAATTTGCCCCAGTGGAGGCGGAGCACCGCAGAGGCCTCCGGGAATACAGGGTCGGGCCCACTAATGCTATCCTAACGGCGTTTAGTGTACATGCAGAGTGGAACGCACTGACACCGCTGTCGGAGCACCGGAGAATTGCAATTTGCTGTGATTCCGGCGTCAAAACCGATTCTGCGCCCAATCGCGTTTCCCGATTCGGACGGCAGCTGACAGAGAATCTCACCCCTGGTTTATTTCTATTGAAAATAACACAAGAGCAGGGAAGTAATGTTAAAAAAACATTGAACCTGACACTTGGATCTCAGCGTGCACTTTCATACTACAAACAGAATACCGAGAAACTAGAGGAAATGCAGAAAAGATTTCCAAGAATTGAGAGGATGCTCCTACCAGGAAAACTGAGCAGTCTGGGCCTCTCTTCTCTGTAAACGAGAAGTCTAAGCAGGAGAGCTGATAGGGACCTTAAAAATAATGATGGGATGCAATAGATGGTTGATGATTTACCATTTCTATTTGCTTTTGCATCCAAAACGAGAGAGTATAAGAGCTTCAGATATCAACAGGTCGAAAACAACACTTGAAAGCACTTTTAAAATCCAAGAAGTGGCAAGTGTGTGGAATGCATTGCTGTGTGGGGTGGCTGAAGCAAATAGAATGAATGTATTTAAAGGCAAGGTTGACATTGGATAGGTGGGAGGTTTGCAAAAAATTGCCATAGACCAGTTACGTCAGACAGTTTATCTTAAGACAGCAGAGGAGGATAGAGACCTTGGTGCGTGTCTGCAAATCCCTAAATGTAGCATGATGGGATAGATTGGTATTTTAAAAAAAAAATTTAGAGTACCCAATTCTTTTTTTCCAATTCAGGGGCACTTTAGCATGGCCAATTCACCTACCCTGCACATATTTTTGGGTTGTGGGGGTGAGACCCATGCAGACATGGGGAGAATGAGCAAACTCCACATGGACAATGATCCGGGGCTGGGATTGAACCCAGTCCTCAGCAGTGAGGCAGCAGTGCTTACCACTGCACCACCGTGCCACCCTGGGTAGATAGGTATTTAAGCAAACATACAAGATACTTTCCTTTATTAGCCGAGGCATAGAATGTACGAGTAGGAAGACTATATGAATGCCATATAAAGTACTTGTTAGATCACAACTAGAGCACAGTATACAGTTCTGCTCACCATATTGTAGGAAGGACATGATCACTTCAGAGAGAGTGCAAAGGAGACTTGCGAGGAACAGGGTTTTACAGCCCTACCTGCCAGCAGGATTTAAAAAAATCATTTTTATGGGATGTGGGCTTCACTGGTTAGGCCAGCATTTTTTGCCCAATCCTAATCGCCCTTGAGAAGGTGGTGATGAACTGCCTTCTTGAACCGCTGCATTGTGGTGTAGGGACACCCACTGTGCTATTAGGGAGGGAGTACCAGGATTTTGACCCAATGACAGTGAATGAACTGCGATACATTTCCAACTCAGGATGGTGGATCTTGTAGATGGATCTTGCAGTGGATCTTGTAGATGGTATGCGCAGCTGCTGCTGTGCATTGGAGTGAGTGAATATTTGCAAAAGGGGTTCCAATCAAGCAGGCTGGATGGTGTTGAGTTCCTTGAGTGTTGTCGGCGCTGTATTCAATCAGGCAAGTGGGGATTATTCCATCATACTCCTGACTTGTGCCTTGTAGATGGTGTACAGGTTTTGGGAAGTCAGGAGGTGAGTTACTTGCCGCATGATTCCTAGTCTCTGGACGGTTCTTGTAGCCACAGTATTAATATGGCTAGTCCAGTTCAGTTTCTGGTCAATGGTAACCCCCCATGGTGTTGATGGTGGGGGATTGAATGTCAAGTGGTGATGGTTTGATTCTCTCTTATTGGAGATGGGCAATGCCTGGCACTTGTGTGGCATGAAGGCAACTTGCCACTTGTCAGCCAAGCCTGGATATTGTTCAGGTCTTGCTGGATTTGCATGAGGACTACTTCAGTGTCTGAGGAGTCGAGAAAGGTACAATCATCAGTGAACATCCCCACATTTGACCTTATGATGGAAGTATGGTCATTACAAAGCAGGTGGAGATGGCTGGGCCTAGGACACTATCCTAGGGAACTCCTGTAGTGATGTCCCAGGATTGAGATGACTGACCTCCAATAACCTTTGTGCTAGGTATGACTCCAACCAGCGGACAGTTTCCCCCCTGATTCCCATTGACTCCAGTCTTGTGAGGACTCCTTGATGCCGTACTTGATTAAATGCTGCCTTGATGGCAAGGGCAGTCACTCTCACCTCCTCTCTGGAGTTCAGCTCTTTTGTCCATATTTGAACCAAGGCTGCAATGAGGTCAGGAGCTGAGTGACCCTGGCAGAATCTAAACTGAGGGTCAGTGAGCATATAATTGCTAAGTAAGTGCTGCCTGATAGCTGTTGATGACCCCTTCCATCACTTCACTGATGATTGAGAGTAGACTGATGGGATGGTAATTGACCAGGTTGGATTTGTTCTGCTTTTTGCATACAGGACATATCTGAGCAATTTTCCACATTGCCAGGTATATGCCAGTGTTGTAGCTGTACTGAACAGCTCGGCTGGGGGTACATCAAGTTCTGGATCACAAATCTTCAGTACTATTGCCTAATATTGTTGGGGCCCATAGCCTTTGTAGTATCCCAGTGCAGTCAGCCATTTCTAAAATATCACATGGGGTTGAATTGAATTGGCTGAAGACTGGCATCTGTGAGGGTGGGAACCGCTGGAGGAGACCGAGATGGGTCATCCACTCGGCACTACTGGCTGATGATTATTGTGAAGAGCCTTGTCTCTTGCACACATGTACTGGGCTCCTCCGTCATTGAGAATGAGTATAATTGTGGTGCCTCCTCCTCCAGTGAGTTGTTTAACAGCAACCCTGCGTCTCTGGATCATCAGTCCAGTGACAATACCACGATGCCACTGCCACAACCTGTTCCGATCCCGCCGATCCCGTGGGTTCCCTGGCGGAGGAGGATGTGAACAATGGGAAGCGCTGTTCAAAGCAATGGGATTGGTTTCTACCACTGGCCAATGGCGTGCTGCTTCCCTCCACCGCTGCAGAACACACCGTGGGGGTGGGAGGAGGGGCGGAAATCCCACCTGAGGACGTTGGCAGGACTGACACATTTTTGCAATGAAGGAAGATTGGAAAAGCTCAGGCTGTTTTTGTTTTGAACAGAAGAGGATGGGGGCGGATTCAATTATGAGGGGTCTAGAAAGGAAGGGACTATTTCTCCTAACAAAGTGGTCAACAAACTGCAGACATAGATTGAAAGTAGAAGCATTGGAGGGGAATTTCAGAGTAACTTGGTCACATGGCAGCTGAAACTCATTGCTTGAAAAGGTAGAGGCAGAAACCCTTAAGGTATTTAAAAAGTAGAGGGATATGCATTACGTATCATAACCTACAGGGCTGATGATTAAGGCTAAAATTTCTGTGCGACAGACAGCCTCTCCGGCGTGGTGAAAATAGCAAAAATCTGAAATCCCATCCCCAAACTTGGGAATTCCTATTTTTGCAGTGTTGCGATCAGAGTTGGCCCAGGATTCACGCATGCATGGTTTATGGCCAGGTACTGACAATTTAAACCACCAGCTGCATCTACTGAGTGGCACGGTGGCACAGTGGTTAGCATTGCTGTCTCGTAGCACCAGGGACCTGAGTTCAAATCTGACCTTGGGTGACTATTGTGTGGAATTTGCACTTTCTCCCGAGTCTGCTTAGGTTTCCTCCGGGTGTTCCAGTTTCCTCCCACAGTCCAAAGATGTGCAGGATAAATGGATTGGCAATGCTAAATTGCCCCTTAGTATTCAAAAGGTTAGGTGGGTTTAGGAAATAGGGTGGAGGTGTGGGCCTAGGCAGGGTACTCGTTCCTAGGGTCGGTGCAGACTTGATGGGCTGAATGGCCTCCTTCAGCACTGTAGGGATTCTATGATTCAATGAATCTATGATTCAGGAAGTGGGAGTGTGAAACCTGGAGTGTGCAGATTGGACGTGGTAAAAGCTGGATTCTCTGGTTCCCCAGCCGTGTGCCATTCGCTGGCTGCGGGATTCTATTTCCCCGCCGCTTGTAACTGGGATTTTCCATTATAACCGCCCCGCGCTGCCAGGAAACCCGCAAGCGAGGGTGCGCTGCTGGTGGGAAAAGTGAATCGCAATGACCAGGGAATTCCAGCCCTGCTCTTAACTTGGAGGGTGGATGTATTTCAATAGCCAAGGCATCCTTTTGGAGAAGCAAGGCACCTGTATGGATCGGTCTAGAAATACCTTTAGGGGAGGTAACGTACCTTTTGGGAAAGCTAAGGGACAGTTTTTGAGAGGAAAGGGATAATGTTTTGAGAGGTAAGGCACCATTTGTGTGAGGTAAGGTGCCCTTCGGGAGAAGTAAGACATTCTTTAGGTGAGGTAAGCCACCCTTTTAAGAGGTAAGGCACTCTTTGGGAAAGGTAAGACATCTTTTGGGATTATAAAAGGTAAACATGATTGTGCAGAAACTCAGTGGAACAGTCAAATTTGTCAAAGCTTTCAAAGATCTGTCAAGCTGTCAAAGGAATTTCAAAGAGAAGTAGCTGAGTTGACATGCAGGGGTGAAGGACAAAGGGCGGTGGGTGGGAGGCAGGGGCTGTCATGAGTTCACATGGAGAAATAAAGGGCCATGTGGGGGGGGGGGGATTTATGAGCCCCCATCAGGGGCGCAGTCCAACACTGGCATCTCCACATCATGAGGGGTGGGGAAAAGAGAGGCATGAGCGACCCTGGGGTGGTAGAGAGGCATGGGGTTGGCATATGTTAGCATGGATGTGGCATGAGGGTGGGTGATGGGCATTGGTGGTATAGCTTGGCATAGATTGAGCCATAGAGGGTGGGTGAGAGGCATGACGTGGCGTAGCAAGTGTGTGGGGGTGGTAAGGAGGGGGTGAGGCATGAAGGCTGTTTTTTGTTTCAACCTTTTAAAATTTTAAATCAACAATGTTCCAGAGCATAGAGACAGGCCTTCTGTTTTGTCTCCACTCTGCACTCATTCAGGGGGCAGCAGGCCTGACCTAATCAAGCCGGCCCATCCACCGGAATGAAAGTTAGAACTGCAGGCAGCCGTTTTTAAAGGTCAGCAGAGTCAGGAATTCTTCCACCTCTGCATGCCTGACAATCTGGGCCCAACAGTTGGTAAGTGGGATTTGGCTGGATAGCTCTTTCTTGGCCTACACGCACATGTTTCAAGAGGCGGCTGGATATAGCTCTTGGGGAGAATGGGATCGAAGGGTATGGGGAGAAAGCAGGATTAGGCTATTGAGTTGGATGATCAGCCATGATCGTGATGAATGGCGGAGCAGACTCGAAGGGCCAAAAGACCTCCTCCTGCTCCTATCTTCTATGTACCTATGTTGGGCTGAATTGCCGCTTTCTGTGCCATCAATGTCTATGATTTTGTTTGTGATAATTCTATGTGATTATTAGAACTCAGTCATTTGTCAAATTTGAACAGCGGAAATCTGATGCTTTCTCACCTAAAAACTGTTGAAACTGTCAAAATTAATATTGACTGATTTGATTATGGAACTTAGACAGGCGGATAAAGTTACAATACAGATCAGCCATGACTGAGTTGATTGATGGAACAAGTTTGTAGAGCTGATTGACCTACTCTTGTTATTACGCATTCTCACAGTGAGAGATTATTCTTTAGTCATTGTTATAAGGACACTGAAAATCTTTTTCTTACGAATGGCAGGTTGGACCTGGTGCACTATATTCACTTCTTACAGGACTTGAAGAAGACAGCAACATATATTTTACAAACTATTTACTAATGCCCTCTAATCTATCTTTAAAGATTGCAGGTTCTTAGATCAGTGTTAAATTGGATAAAGAAATTGTTGGCATTTTGGCTGACTTAATATTTTGGTGACTCTGCCGACTTCTTCGTTAAAATTATTCAACACAGCAAATAGTGCCCATTAAGTATGACAGTAGGATCACCTCCATGCCTGATAATTAATTAAGATTACATGGATCAATACCTCCTATTCTACTCAAATCTAAAGAGTACTAAAGAGCGATCAGGGTGCATGTCGTGTAAAACACAAGGTAATTACAGATAAGGAAACCCTTTAGTCCAGCTTAATTCACCTGTTTATTTTGGGTATGTGGGTAATGCTGGCAAGGCAGTATTTATTTCTCATTCCCAGTTGGTCTGAGGGTATGGAGGGACCTGTTTCTGTCTCTCAATCACCCCATTTCTAAATATGATCGGGAGGCATGGGCATGAAAAGCAAAAGTAATTACACACAGCCTTCCAACCCAAGGTCGTCCTGGTGCAGACCTCTATTTAGACAGGCAGCAGTCCTGCCAGAAATGTGCGACGGCTTAAGGGATATACTTAAGCAATGGTCTAAAGGCATGATTACTAACCTGGTGCCATTTTCGTGAGACTCATCGCAACCACCACTGTTTCTGATAGCTGCTCAAAAGCCAAGGGTGGTAGAGCCCGGGAACTGATCATTTCCAGAACTTTCAGCCTGATGCCACAAGCAGACACATCTTACCCTTTCCGGCCTTTCATTATTTGAAAGGGCTGTTCCTTCCAGGTTATCTTTGTCCACTCCTCAGTTACCATTAACACCCTTTCCCGTTCCGGAGGCACCTTTCCATGCAAGTGTAGCAGATGCAACCCCTGTCATTTTATCACAGAATCATAGAGTCTACAGTGCAGAAGGAGGCCACTCGGCCCATCGAGTCTGCACCAGCGCTTGGAGAGAGCAACATACTTAAACCCACACCTTCACCTTACTCCCTGTAACCCCACCTAACCTTTGTTGGACACTAAGAGCAATTTAGCATGGCAATCCACCTAACAAGCACATCTTTGGACTGTAGAGGGAAACCAGGGCACCCGGCGGAAACCCATGCAGTCATGGGGAGAACATGCAGACTCCGCACAGACAGAGACCCAAGCCGGGAATCGAACCTGGGACCCTGGAGCTGTGAAGCAACAGTGCTAACCACTATGCCACTGTGCCGTACCATTTTACCTCCTCTTCTCACCATCCAAGGCTCCAAGTGAAATGGCAATTTACTTGTACTGCTTTCAATGTAATATGCTATATCTCCTGCTCATGATGTGGCCTCCTCTATATTGGGGGAGACCAAACACAGCCTGCTTTGTGGAACATATCCCTTCAATTTGTAAGCATGACCCTGAGCTTCCTGTCATCTGCCATTTCACATTTGCCAGAATTATTACGGAGCAGAAGGAGGCCATTCGGCCCATCGTGTCTTCACCGGCTTTCCAGACGAGCATTATAACTTATGTCATTCCCCTGCCTTTTCCCCGCACCCCTGCACATTGTTTTTATTCAAGTAATTACCTCATGCCTGCTTGAACGCCTCAATTGAACCTACCTCCACCACACTTCCAGGCCGTGTATTCCAGACCCCAACCTCACGCTCTGTGAAAAACATTATTCTCACATCACACTTGCTTCTTTTGCAACACCCTTTAAATCTGTGCCCTTTTGTTCTTGATTCATTTACGAGCAGGAACAGTTTTTCCTTAACTACTCTATCCAGCCCCCTCATGATTTTGAACATCTCTATCAAATCCCCTCTTGGCCTTCTTCTCTCCAAGGAGAACAGTGTCAACCTCTCCAATCTATCCTCATAACTGAAGTTTTCCATCTCCGGAACCATTCTTGTAAACCTCTTCTGCCCTCTCTCCAATGCGTTCACCTCCTTCCTATAGCGTGGCACCCAGAACTGTACACAATATTCCAGCTGAGGTCGAGCTAGTGTCTTGTATTAGTTCAGCATAAGCTCCTTGCTATTGTACTCTATGCCCAATGAATAAAGCGCAGAATTGTATATGTTTTATTAACTGCTCTCTCTACCTGTCTTACCACACTTAGTGATCCCAATTCTCTATCATCTTCCTGTCTGACCATTTCATAGAATTATAGAATTTACAGTGCAGAAGGAGGCCATTCGGCCCATTGAGTCTGCACCAGCTCTTGGAAAGAGTACCCCACCCAAGCCCACACCTCCATCCTATCCCCACAACCAAGTAACCCCACCCAACACTAAGGGCAATTTCAGACACTAAGGGGCAGTTTATCACGGCCAATCCACCTAACCTGCACATCTTTGGACTGTGGGAGGAAACCGGAGCCCCCGGAGGAAACCCACGCACACACGGGGAGGATGTGCAGACTCTACACAGACAGTGACCCAAGCTGGGAATCGAACCTGGGACCCTGGAGCTGTGAAGCAATTGTGCTAACCACTATGCTACCGTGCTACTATGCTTCGTCCTCAGCCTGTTACAGTTTTTCAGTGAGACTCAATGCAAGTGTAGGGAACAAAACCTTACTTTAAATTTAAACTCAGTCTTCTAAATGCAATGTTAAGCACAACAATTTTAGATCACAACCTCTGCCCCCATTTTGTTCGGTGTTTTTTTTTGTTGGTCTGGTTTTTTGTTTCTCTCTTTATTCCTTCACTTTGCATTCAGGTGGCTGTCATCCAATCATTTGCACCTCATCCAGACACAACTTTTATTTCTTTACTTTGCCCATTACCAATTCCTTTGGCTTCAAACCACGAACATCTTTCCTTTCCTTTTGTTCTTCTTCCCACCCTCCCCTCTTTCACTGGCTCGAAGCCTATTATATTTCTAATTTTCCACATTTGTGATGAAAGTTTGCAGACCCGAAGCATAAGCCCTCTTTCAATCTCAATGCTGCCTGGCCTGCTGAGCATTTCCAGCATTTTCTGTTTCTGCTTCGGATTTCCAGTATCGGCGGAAGTCTGCCTCTGCTCTCAATGACCTCAATTGGCTCCCTGGTGCTTGTGGGCACATAACCATTCCGTCTCCCACCCAGCCTTCCTGAAATTGGTCCAACAAACTGTCGCCCAGGAATTAGCCACCCCATCGGCCTCCGGAAATCCTGCCCTAGAATAGATAGTTTTCACTTTGTGGGACAGTGTCAAATAAAGGCGACGGGGGAATTAACAGCCCATTTTATGTCTCTCTCTATTTTTATTTCTATTGGCTTCAGTGGGCTGCAGATGGACTTGTTTTACACTTTCTCGCAAAGTCAATATTATCCACATCGCATTTTCATTTGCAATGGCCGTAAAACCATCAGGAGCTCAGGGGTGATGCCAATTCTTTCTGAAAATGGGAATCTATTTGGCCACTCACCTCTTCCCAGAGGAAACGGAGGAGGAAGAGGTGAGTGACTGGATGTCGAAGGATAGCATACTGCAGCCGAGGGTTGAGGAGCAGAGCTGACAGAAATTCGGACCCACTTGATCGAGTGAATTGGTTCAGATTGTCAGAGGAGCAGTGCAGTGGAGGGTGTGTCTTTGTCACCTCCTGTAACAAGACCTACAAACCATTGCACCTCCTTCATTGACAATTGCAATCAAGGCTAGCTCAGCCTTCAACATATTTGCCTTTGACTCCTTCCAAGTTGCGGCAGGGCATATCGGCAACATCAGGCAATTTGCAATTTATGTTTGCATTACGCAGAGGCCGATGATGATTACTCAGGGAAACAAGTTCTTCATATTTTTCCAATCCCAGCCATTATCGATTACACGCTCACATTGCCTTGAGGGTTCCTGCAGACTGAGCCGCTGCTTTGCAGATTGCAATAACTTTTATTTCATTAATGCTGTCACTTGCGCATTTCCATCTGGAGGCCTAATCTATAAATTTATCACTCTTTATACGAGGAAGAATTTCCTGATATTAGTCCAAAAATGATCTTTTATTGGCTTTGACACTCTCTACTTGCTTGACTGCCATCATTTAATTAAAAAATAACATTCTGGGCTTATTTTATCCAATCTTTTAATGACCTTGCTTCCATGAGACCATTTCACAAATGCTGTCTTCCTATAGACTGAGAAACAAAGTTTATTCAGCCTTTCCTCATGACTTAAATCCCATCACAGATTTTCCTTGGGATTCTTTTCTGGACAGGAGTCAATGTGTGAATGCCCATCTCATTTGTATCTGATCAGAACCAGTTGCCATATACAAGGCACTGTTTGAACCGGAAGACGATGAAGATTGAATACTCCCTCCTCTAATTTACATTCGACTCTTTTGGTCACGTCGTTCAAAGTCCTATTGGCTTTCTTGATTGTTATCCTGCATTAGTTGGGCATATTCGGCGTCTGAACAAATAAGGTTTCTTTTAGCTTCATCCTTAGATATTTCAGTGTCATTCTTGGTGCATGTCTGTTTCTTTTCCAGCACTGCATTATACATTTGTCCACATTAAATCTTAAGTTTCTGAGCTGCCTCTTCTAATTCCACTGCCCTTCCATAGTATTGAGATCCTGAATCCAGGTAAAGAATGGTGGTCCTAATGCCAAGCGTTCAGGCATCCCCCTGCTGTGCCTTCCCTATCTAAGACAGACGTCCCTACTGAACAATTTGAGCTGTGTTCCTGTTGTAATTTCATTCAGGTGATGATAATGAGCACACTTTCATGTTTAGAAAGATCAGGGGCGGGATTCTCCGTCCCAGCGCACCGGTTTTCTGGTACGCCGCGCCCCCGCCAGCAGCGGGATTCTCCGTCCCGCCCGCCGGTCAATGGGGTTTCCCATTGTGGGCCGCCCCACGCCGTCGGGAAATCCCCGGGCGTGGGTATGCTGCTGGCGCAATGGAGAATCCCGACAGCCCCAGAATACTTTCGGCAGGATCTTCCAGCCCTTCCCGCCGGTGGGATCTTCCGGTCCGGCCGAAGTCGACACCACCGTGGGTTCCATGCAAATTTATATTGACTTTGACAGGATGATCCTGCCTGTGGTCAATAGCGAGCCACGTCCACCATGGGAAAACCTTCCTAGTGGAAAGGGGAAGGGCTGGGACTGGTAAATTCTGGCCTTTACCTTTAACTTGCCAAGCTGACTTAACTAGTTTGTACTGGCTCTGATGTACATCACGTTGGTCCGGCTGTGAAATGTTCCCCCTGGATCTTATTTATACATCATTATAGTTCCTAGCTAATATGTTGTGTTATAATCCAGGAGGCATGAAGATAAAGGAGGCAGCACGGTAGCACAGTGGTTAGCACTGTTGCTTCACAGCACATGGCTTGGGTTTGACTCCCAGCTTGGGTCACTGTCTGTGCGGCATCTGCATGTTTTCCCGTGTCTGTGTGGGTTTCCTCCCGGCGCTCCGTTTTCCTCCCGAAAGATGTGCTGTTAGGTGAATTGGACATTCTGAATTCTCGCTCAGTGTACCCGGTGAGGCGCCGGAGTGTGGCGACTCGGGGATTTTCACAGTAACTTCATTGCAGTGTTAATGCCTACTTGTGACACTAAAAAAGATTATTAAAAAGGTTAAATCAAATTTATTTAAACTCAGGAATAAAGCAGTGCCAACGGCGTACAACACTAGTGTCCTAGCCGGGGACGAACAGGAATCCTGGGACAGGTCTGGGGCGGTATTTAAAAGGCTCAATAATGAGTCCAGCAGGATGGGCCTCAGCCCGTTACCATGGGAACTCATACTCAACGGGCCACACAGGGAGATCAATGAATCATTCCTCGTGATCCTTGTGAGGGGTATCACACGTTCCTTGCTGTTTATAGATAACTATGGCTAATACAACAATATATAACATCTTGTTTCCTATCCTTCACTTTTCCTTTATCCAGTTTCAGCTTTTATCCTGAATTCCCACAGCTTTTGAGTTTAAAATTCCTTGTGGAAGTTTGTAACATGACTTTCTGCAGTTCAATTGGCCTGAAGAATTTGATCAGGAAGAATCTTTCTTTACTTAATCCAGACTGACTGCACTTTACTAGGTTGTTATCGTCCAGATTGTCATCATATTCAGATAAACATATCATTGTGCAAACACACATACACACTGATGACAGATCAACGGACCAATCAACACACACTCAACATCGCAGCCAATCACCAGTGAGAGCACACGCACTATAAAACGGGGAACACCACAGTTCCCGCTCATTCCAGCAGGAGACAGCTCAGGGCACAGAGCTCACAGCGTGCCACTCAGACATACACCATGTGCTGTGTGCCTCTCTAAGATAGTGTTAGGGCTGGGTCCACAGGTTAAAGGGTAAAGTACGAACCACAGTCATAAGTTTACAGATGTTGTTATCAAGAGTAATAAAACAGAGTTGTACCATCTACAAGTTTGTGTAGCGGAACACCCAACACGACATAGTACCAGGATTGGAACCCAGCAACTGTGAGACCTACCTGCACATCTTCAGGGATCCGCCATCGTGCGCCATGGACACCATCAGCCCACCGCAGCCGCTCCAAATCGCTGGAAACCTCGGCGTCAACTGGAAGCTGTTTAAACAGCGCTTCCAGTTCTTCCTCGAAGCCACAAAAAGGGAGAATGCATCGGACACCAGGAAAATCGCCCTCCTCCTCTCCACGGCAGGGCAACATGCCATCCACATCTACAACTCCCTGGTGTTCGCAGAAGGTGAGGACAAGATGAAGCACAAGACGGTCCTTCTAAAACTTGAGCAACACTTCAGCGTCGAGGTGAATGAGAGCTTCGAGAGGTACCTCTTCCAGTAGCGCCTGCAGGGTAAGGATGAGACGTTTCAATCTTTCCTGACACACCTCCGTATCCTCGCGCAGTCCTGCGGCTATGAGGCCACCTCCGATTCCATGTTTCGGGACCAGATAGTTTTTGGGGTCACCAGCAGCTCCTCAAAATTAAGAGCCTCACCCTAGCCACCGCCATCAAAGCCTGCGTCCACCATGAAAACGCGACCAGCCGGTACTCCCAATTCCAGGCAGCCGAATCGGCACGACAGGGCTCCTACAAGGCCGAGCGGGTCCAGTCGATCGAGTTCCTCCCGGCCCGCGGCCAGGACGAGGGCGGCCATTTTGCGCGCTTTCCGCGCTTGTACGCGCCAAAAGAGACGTCGACGCAGAGGGACGTGATGCGCAGGCGCGCTCTGCGCAGTGGCGCAACGAACGCCATGACGTCACGACGTGCAGCAACTGTGGATCCGCACATTTAAAGCGGCAATGTCCAGCAAAGAATCGACAATGCCTCCGCTGTGGCAAGATGGGCCACTACGCTGCCTGCTGTCGAGCAGCTCAACCTGCCAACGCTCCCCAATTCCGCCAGCCTCGCAGGGACGTGCGGGCCATTCAGCCTCCATACACCGAGCCATACCCTGACGACGTACAGACCGGTGATACCGACGACCGGGAAGCCTTCCGCGTTGTGGTAATTGACAGGAATCGGATGTCCCCAAGAAGGACCCACCAGCCGATGCCAGTGAACAGCATTAATCGGGGTGCCTCCGCCAACCTCATTGCATGGTCAGCCTTCTACGCCTTGAAGGTCAAACCACCGATTCGGCCATCCCACTGACAGTTGGTCGATTACAACGGTAATGTTATCCCGGCCATGGGATCCTGCCAGCTCGAGGTTACACACAATGCATACACAGCCACACTGTCCTTTGAGATAGTTGGATCATCGAAGGACTCCCTGC
Organism: Scyliorhinus torazame; assembly: GCF_047496885.1. Classification (NCBI taxonomy): domain Eukaryota; kingdom Metazoa; phylum Chordata; class Chondrichthyes; order Carcharhiniformes; family Scyliorhinidae; genus Scyliorhinus; species Scyliorhinus torazame. The sequence goes on along the minus strand of NC_092711.1, from coordinate 299,921,691 downwards.
TAGGTGCACAGGTGTGCAAGGTTCTCCATCTCGTTCAGCGGGTACACACTCTGTCTCCAGAAGGCACGTCCGACTTCCCGGATGCAGACTTTAGGGCGCAGCTCCACTCGCTCCTCGCCCACAACCAGGAGGCTTTCGAGGGCATGGGCACACTGCCCTACACTTACAGAATACGGCTCAAACCGGACGCCACCCCAGTCATTCACGCACCTTGTAGAGTCCCAGCACCACTCAAAGACCGTCTCAAGCAGCAGCTGCAGGATCTCCAGGACCAAGGAGTGATTTCCCGGGTCACGGAGCCCACGCCATGGGTCAGCTCCATGATGTGCGTTAAGAAGCCCTCTGGCGAACTCCGGATCTGCATCGACCCGAAAGACCTGAACAACAACATCATGAGGGAACACTACCCCATACCCAAAAGGGAAGAGATCACGAGCGAAATGGCCCGGGCTAAAATTTTTACAAAGCTTGATGCCTCAAAGGATTTTTGGCAGATTCAACTGGATCAGTCCAGCAGGAAGCTGAACACCTTCAACACTCCTTTCGGCAAGTACTGCTACAATAGAATGCCGTTTGGCATCATCTCGGCATCCGACGTGTTTCATCGAATCATGGAACAGATGATGGAGGGCATCGAAGGGGTGCGCGTCTCTGTTGACGACGTCATCATCTGGTCCACCACACCACAGGAGCACATGAGTCGTCTCCAGCGTGTCTTTGCTCGGATACGAGAACACGGCCTGCGCCTCAACCGAGCCAAGTGTTCTTTTGGCCAAACTGAGCTAAGGTTTCTGGGGGACCACATATCCCAGTCAGGAGTCCGGATGCAGACAAAGTGACAGCTATTACAGCCATGCCGCAGCCGGCAGACAAGAAGGCAGTGCTACGCTTTCTCGGGATGGTCAACTTCCTGGGGAAGTTCATTCCCAACCTTGCCTCCCACACAACGGCTGTTCGCCACCTAGTGAAGAAGACCACGGAGTTCCAGTGGCTGCCCGCACACCAGAAGGAATGGGAGGAGCTCAAGATTAAGCTCACCACAGCCCCGGTCTTGGCGTTCTTTGACACTTCTCGAGATACGAAGATCTCGACTGATGCCAGCCAGTCAGGCATTAGGGCGGTACTCCTGCAACGGGACGACACTGCATCATGGGCCCCGGTCGCCTATGCCTCGCGGGCCATGACCCCCACAGAACAGCGCTATGCGAAGATTGAGAAGGAGTGCCTGGGTTTGTTGACTAGCATAGATAGGTTCCACGACTACGTGTATGGTCTCCTTCAGTTCACCGTGGAAACCAACCATCGCCCCTTGGTCGGCAGCATACAAAAGGACCTGAATGAGATGACCCCTCGCCTCCAGCGCATTCTGCTCAAGCTCCGGAGGTACGACTTCCAACTGGTCTACACCCCGGGAAAGGACCTCATCATCGCGGATGCCCTGTCCAGAGCAGTGAGCACACCGCCCGAATCGGGGGGTTCGTATGTCAGGTCGAAGCGCATGTGGCCTTCACTTCGGCCAATCTGCCAGCCAATTATGCAAGTCTGGCCCGCATTCGTCGGGAGACTGCGGCTGACCCCCTTCTACAAAGTGTGATGTGCCACATGACGGAAGGGTGGCTCAAAGGACAGTGCCCACAATTCTACAATGTCCGGGACGACTTGGCCGTCATTGACGGTATCCTCCTAAAGCTGGACCGGATTGTAATTCCACACAGCTTGCACAAGCTGGTCCTCGACCAACTGCACAAAGGCCATCTGGGGGTTGAGAAGTGCAGGCGGAGGGCCTGAGAAGCTGTATACTGGCCGGGCATCAGCGATGACATTGCCAACATGGTGCTCAACTGCCCCACCTGCCAAAGGTTTCAGCCGGCGCAACCCCCTGAGACACTTCAGCCCCATGAGTTGGTCACGTCCCCCTGGGCGAAAGTGGGTGTGGACCTTTTTCATGCGCTCGGCAGGGGCTACGTCATCATAATTGATTATTTTTCAAATTATCCAGCGTCATACGCCTGCACGACTTGACATCGTCAGCTGTAATCAGGGCATGCAAGGAAACCTTCGCTCGCCATGGCATTCCGCTTACCGTCATGTCAGACAATGGGCCCTGTTTCGCGAGCCAAGAATGGTCTTCTTTTGCCGCTTCGTAGGCTTCACACACGTGACGTCCAGCCCTCTGCATCCCCAGTCAAATGGCAAGGCGGAAAAGGGCGTCCATATCGTCAAGCGGCTCCTCTGCAAGGCTGCTGATGCCGGATCGGATTCCTGTTTAGCCCTGCTGGCCTATCGCTCGGCCCCACTGTCCACTGGCCTCTCACCAGCCCAGCTGTTGATGGATCTCTCCCTCAGGAATCCCGTACCGTCCATTCATGTTCCTAAACCCGGCCATGCTCCAGTACTGCAAAGGATGCGACAGCAGTGTGCTCAGCAGAAGGTGGCACATGACACTCGGGCAACTGATCTTCCTGCCTTGGCGCCTGGAGACAACGTCCGCATCCACCTACCAGAGGGCGGCTGGTCGGCAACTGCTGAAGTTCTCCACCGCGTGGCTCCCCGCTCGTTCCTGGTTCGCATGCCTGATGGCTCCATTCGCCGGCGTAATCGCCGGGCTCTTCGGCTGCTTCCGCGCTCGCTACGTGATCATGCACCGGTGCCACGCCCTCCTGTTGTCCCTGATGTCGACTTCGTGGAGCTTCCTGCCACCATGCCCATTCCTCTATCGCCGGTGGCCCGGTCCATTCCTCAGCCGGTGGATCCTAACCCACCCTTGAGGCGGTCAACCCAAATTCGTCGTCCACCTACTAGGCTGGATTTATGAGCCTGTTTGCACATTGGACTCACTGAAGTGTTATGCCACAATGTTAATGTGTTTCTCTTTTTGTCGTAACAGGAGTTCATTTTCGATGTTTGATGATTGCACTTGTTTTGTTTATGGTACAACCTCGTTGCTATGTTGCACCTGACACCTTCCCATGTATATAGTTTAGCCTCATGTACATGTTGTAAATATTGCACACACATATTCAGCTGCACTCAGTACACACCAATATTTATTACCACATAGGCACATGTTCTTGTAAAAAGGGGGGATGTCATGATATTCAGATAAACATATCATGGTGCAAACACACATACACACTGATGGACAGATCAATGGACCAATCAACACACACGCAACATCGCAGCCAATCACCAGTGAGAGCACACGCACTATAAAATGGGGAACACCACAGTTCCCGCTCATTTCAGCAGGAGACAGCTCAGGGCACAGAGCTCACAGCGTGCCACTCAGACATACTCCATGTGCTGAGTGCCTCTCTAAGATAGTGTTAGGGCTGGGTCCACAGGTTAAAGGGTAAAGTACGAACCACAGTCATAAGTTTACAGATGTTGTTATCTGGAGTAATAAAACAGAGTTGTACCATCTACAACCGTGTTGGTTCGTTTGTGTAGCGGAACACCCAACACGACACAGATGATCTTTAAGTTTATCTCTAATAATTCATTCCATTATTTTATATAAATACAAGTACCACCTGTCATTGTTTTGTAACCCTTTTTAAACACAGATACCATACCAGTTTATTGCAAGTCTGCTGATAACTTCATGTATGGACCAAAAGGCCGCTAATTTAATCTTCCGTGCGATAGCCAGGACAATAGCTGCTACGCCAGGAGCCAGTATTCATAACATAAGGTAGTGTGGGGAAAATTGGGGGTGAGGTGTTAAAATCATTACAGGTCCTGTTTTTTAAAAATAAATTAAACTACCCAATTCATTTTTTTTTGAATTACAGGGCAATTTAGCGTGGCCAATCCACCTATCCTGCACATCTATGGATTGTGGGGGTGGAACCCACGCAGACACGGGGAGGTTGTGCAAACTCCATACAGACAGTGACCGGGGGCCGGGATCGATCCCGGGACCTCGGTGCTGTGAGGCAGCAGTGCTAACCACTGCGCCACCGTGCCGCCCATTCCAGATCCTCTAATGGGAAAGGACAGCATGTGCTCATGAATTGGCAAAGGGTTAGGACGGGCTTTAATGTCTTCAGTCAAATTACCTGCAACTCACCGTCACATTTGGAAAGAAAGAATGTCACTTGGGAATGAGATTGGCACCTTTAGAACGGCACCTCAGAAAGAGTTAGTGATTTCACCAGAGGAGGAGGAGAGATAATTAGGAGAGAAATACAGAAAGCAGTCTGGTTAAGCTCATTCACAGCGAACAGTCAGTTTATTTTGAAATTGCTGCATTCTTAACAATGATCCAAAGATTCTCTAATCAAAGAGTGTCTTGCATTCTCTTCTAGTCCAGATTCCAGATTTGATTTGCAAACTGACTGCAGACATAACAACGCCTTTGAATTTGTGAGTTGATTTTTCCTCCAGTGGGATCAAATGGAATCATTTCAAAGTGTGCGGTTGGAGGATCCAAGAAGGCGATTTTACCTTGAGTTGTGCTAAATTTCCAACAATATACAGGCAGCGGGGACAGAGAGTTGGAAAGTTTTAGTCTCTGCCCGTCACTTATCCTGTAGCCATCCCATGATGCTCCTTCTACTAGACACCAGAAACACCCACCCCAAGCGAGGGGCGATGCATCCAAATAAGGCTGTGCTGAGGGAGTAGCATCACAATTATCTTCGTACCACCTTTAACATAAAGAATGTTTGTATACGACAGGAGCTGGGTTCTGCTCTCCTCAGTAACTTAACAAGATCTCTGCCCGCCACCACTTGTAACACTAGCGTATTTTCTTCCATTGAGGCCCATCATTGATGCGGGTCAAGCTCCTGGTAGCATTCCCCCCACCAAGTGGAAGACAACCAGTGTAGGAAAGGATAATCAGAGAAGAGGTGCAGGAAGGTCACAGTTGCAGAATCGAGAGGTAGCCAGTGTTTGAAAGGGGCAGGAGAAGCCTGGAGCGAATACCACAATGGTCTCAGTTAAGACCAGTACCTAAAAGCACAAGGGCCTTGACTGTAATGAATGGAGAGGAGGCCACATGCTAGACTCACTCCCACAGGACATTGGCAATTTATTGCTGCTGCTGAGCCAATTGTTACCTTTATCCTGGTGGTACCTGCAGGTTCCCAGTGAAGTGGTGTTAAGGATCTAGGCAAGGATTCTGGGCCCCAACCAACAGATACATGCAGCGAAAGAAAAAATGCTGGAAAATGTCAGCAGGTCTAGCAGCATCTGTAAGGAGGGAAAAGAGCGAACCAGATGGCCCTTTGTCAAAGCTAAAAGGCATAGAAAGTGGGAGATATTTATACTGTAGGGTGAGGGAATGAAAGATGAGTCATAGCCACAGAAACCAAGGGAAGAGTGGGCTAATGGCACTCCCCAGAGAGAATAAAAGGTGCGAAAGGCCAAACGGCAGAGAAACTAAAATCAGAGGATAAGCTGTGACCGATGTAGATGCGGGGAGAGGGGGGAAATGGGTGGGAGAGAGGTAAAATGAGAAAATGGGGGGGGGGGGGGGGGAGCAATGGGGAGAAAAGGTAAGGAAAGGGGGGATAAGGTAGGGGGAAAGAGTGGGGGAGGGGGGGGGAGGTGGGTCATGTATTTGTAAATAAATAAATAAAAGGTACAAGCCAGTTAAAATGAAATAGAATGAAAACAAAGGGGTTGAGGTGAATTAGAGCAAATCGGAAGGTGAGAGCTGTTCCTCCAGTTTGAGTTGTGCTTCACTGTAACATTGGAGCGGGCCAAGGACAGACATGTGGGCATGGGAGCAGGGTCTTGTGTTAAAACAGTTTCAGATTCCAGCATCCGCAGTAATTTGCTTTTATCCAGTTACATGCAACAGGCAGATAAGAGTGAGAAGCAGGGTTATAAACAGAAGGAAGAGGTTATTTGAGCTCAGGACAAGAATGACTCCTCCTCTTGTTGCTGCTGTGCATAGGTTTGGGCAGGATTGCAGAAAGAACATCCCTGCAGCTGTCCAGTGGTGCCCAGGCCACCGGAGATCATTTACAAATGAAGAGGCCCAAAAATGGGGCACATGTAAATATGGAGCAATGGATCATAATCTTCTACTGTTGCTCCCAGTTGATCCTATCAGAGACTAGATGCCTTTCTGAGGAAGGATGTTCTTGCTCTCGAGGGAGTGCAGCGATGGTTTACCAGACAGATTCCTGGGATGGCGCTACTGACGTATGAGGAAAGATTGAATTGGTTAGGATTGTATTCACTGTAGTTCAGAAGAATGAGGGAGGATCTGATAGAAACCAATACGATTCTAACAGGACTAGACAGGGTAGCTGCAGGAAGGATGTTCCCAATGGTGGGTGTGTCCAGAACCAGGGGTCGCAGTCTGAGGATGGACCATTTAGGATAGAGATGAGGAGAAATTCCTTCACCCAGGGAATTGTGAGCCTGTGGAATCCGTTATCACAGGAAGTAGTTGAAGACAAAACATAATGTTTTCAATAATGTTTTCAAGAAGCAGTTAGTTTTGGCACTTAAAGTGAAGGGGGTCAAAGGATATGGGAGGAAAGCGGCATTAGGCTATTGAGGTGGATGATCAGCCATGGTCATAGTGAATAGTGGAGAAGGATTGAAGGGCTGAATGGCCTCCTCCTGCTCCTATTTTCTATGTTTGCCCAGAAAGCCACTTTCAGCAAGCACAAGAGTTCTCTTTTTAAAAAAAATATTTTTATTAAGGTTTTTTAACAATACAATTTTTCCCCCTTACAAACAACCCCCCCCCCGTAACAAAATAACACAAATTCTCCCTGAGCAAGATATATACATGGCAAGATGGTATATTTACATAGCTTTATACACTGGCTCTTGGCCGCGCGTACCGTTTCCCCCCACCCTCCATGCTATCTCCCGCTCGTCCATCCCCTCAAACAGTCTCTCGTTCCCCCCTCCCCCCCCGAAGGTTGCTGCTGCTGCTGATCGACCTTCTTCTAACGCTCCGCGAGATATTCTAGGAACGGTTGCCACCGCCTGTAAAACTCCTGTGCAGACCCTCTCAAAGCAAACTTGATTCTCTCCAATTTTATGAACCCCGCCATGTCGTTAATCCAGGCCTCCAGGCTAGGGGGCTTCGCCTCCTTCCACAATTGCAAGACCCTTCGCCGGGCTACTAGGGACGCAAAGGCCAGAATTCCGGCCTCTTTCGCCTCCTGCACTCCCGGCTCATCCAGTACTCCAAATATTGCTAGCCCCCAGCTTGGCTTGACCCGGACTTTCACCACCTGGGATATTACTCCCGCCACTCCTCTCCAGAACCCCTCCAATGCCGGGCATAACCAAAACAGATGGACATGGTTCGCCGGGCTCCCTGAACATCTTTAACATCTACCCTCTACCCCAAAGAACCTACTCAGCCTCGCCCTCGTCAAATGCGCTCTGTGAACCACCTTAAATTGTATCAGACTGAGCCTGGCACACGAGGAGGAGGTATTAACCCTACCCAGGGCGTCGGCCCATAGCCCTTCCTCAATCTCCTCCCCCAGCTCCTCCTCCCATTTACCTTTCAGTTCTTCTACTAGCGCTTCCCCCTCTTCTTTCATCTCTTGGTATATTTCCGACACCTTGCCCTCCCCGACCCATACCCCCGAGATCACCCTATCTTGAACTACTTGTGCCGGGAGCAACGGAAATTCCCTCACCTGTCGCCTCACAAAAGCCCTCACCTGCATATATCTAAATGCATTTCCCGGGGGTAACTCAAATTTCTCCTCCAGTGCCCCTAGGCTCGCAAATGTCCCGTCAATGAACAGGTCCCCCATTCTTCTTATCCCCGCCCGATGCCAGCCTTGGAACCCCTCGTCCATCTTCCCCGGGACAAACCGGTGGTTACCCCTGATCGGGGACCACACCGATGCTCCCATTGCACCCCTGTGTCTTCTCCACTGGCCCCAGATCTTTAGTGTTGCCGCCACCACCGGGCTTGTGGTGTATTTTGTCGGCGAGAGCGGCAGCGGTGCCGTTACCAACGCCCCCAGGCTCGTTCCTTTACAGGACGCCATCTCCATCCTCTTCCATGCCGCCCCCTCTCCCTCCATAACCCACTTATGGATCATCGCCACATTTGCTGCCCAGTAGTAACTCTCTAGGTTTGGCAAAGCCAACCCTCCTCGGTCCCTGTTGCATTCCAAGAACCCTCTCCTAACCCTTGGGGTCTTATTTGCCCACACATACCCCATGATACTCCTACCTACTCTCTTGAAAAAGCCCTTGGTGATCACGATGGGGAGGCACTGAAACACGAACAAAAACCTCGGAAGGACCACCATTTTGACCGACTGCACCCTACCCGCCAACGAGAGCGGGAGCATGTCCCATCTTTTAAAATCCTCCTCCATTTGCTCTTCCACCCTCGTCAAATTCAGTTTATGTAGGGCCCCCCAACTTCTGGCTATCTGGATCCCCAGATACCGAAAACTCCTCTCCGCCCTCCTCAGCGGTAGGTCCCCTATCCCTCTTTCTTGGTCCCCTGCCTGTAATACAAAAAGCTCACTCTTCTCTACATTAAGCTTGTAGCCCGAGAACTCTCCAAACTCCTTCAGAGTCTGCATGACCTCCACCATCCCCTCCATTGGGTCCGCCACGTATAGCAGCAGGTCATCCGCATATAGCGATACCCGATGCTCCTCTCCCCCGCGGACTATCCCCCTCCATTTCTGAGACTCCCTAAGTGATATGGCCAAGGGTTCGATCGCCAATGCAAACAACAGGGGGGACAGGGGGCCCTGTCTCGTCCCTCGGTACAGCCGAAAGTACTCTGACCTCCGCCGGTTTGTCACTACGCTCGCCACTGGGGCGCTGTAAAGGAGCTTAACCCATCTAATAAACCCTCCCCCGAACCCAAACCTGCGCAATACATCCCAGAGGTACTCCCACTCGACTCGGTCAAAGGCTTTTTCCGCGTCCATAGCTACCACTATCTCCGCCTCTCCCTCCTCCGATGTCATCGTTATCACGTTTAAGAGCCGCCGCACATTGGTATTCAACTGCCTGCCCTTTACGAATCCCGTTTGGTCCTCGTGAATCACCCGGGACACAGTCCATATTGAGGAGCGAAATCGGCCTGTACGATCCACAATGCAGTGGATCCTTGTCTCGCTTTAGAATCAGGGAGATTGTCCCCTCCGACATTGTCTGGGGCAGGGTTCCCTCCTCTCTTGCCTCGTTGAAGGTCCTCACTAGTAGCGGGGCCAGCAGGTCCACATATTTTCTATAGAATTCCATCGGGAACCCGTCCGGCCCCGGGGCCTTCCCCGCCTGCATGCTCCCCAAACCCTTACTCAACTCCTCCAACCCAATTGGTGCCCCCAAACCAACCGCCTCCTGCTCCTCCACCCTCGGGAACCCCAGCTGGTCCAGGAATCGCCTCATCACCCCTTTCCCCCCTGGGGGCTGGGATCTGTACAGCTCTTCATAGAAGTCCTTAAATACCTTATTTATTTCCATTGCACTTCGAACTGTGGCTCCCCTTCTATCTTTGATTCCTCCTATTTCCCTCGCTGCCGCCCTCTTACGGAGCTGGTGCGCCAGCATCCGACTAGCCTTTTCCCCATGCTCGTAGATCGCCCCCTGCGCCTTCCTCCACTGTGCCTCCGCCTTGCCCATGGTCAGCAGGTCAAACTCCGTCTGGAGCCGTCGCCTTTCCCCAAGTAATATTTCCTCCGGGGCCTCTGCATATCTCCTGTCCACCCGCAAGATCTCCCCCACTAGCCTCTCCCTTTCCATTCCCTCTATCTTCTCCCTATGAGCCCTGATGGAGATCAGCTCTCCCCTGATCACCGCCTTCAACGCCTCCCATACCACCCCCACTCGCACCTCCCCGTTGTCGTTGGCCTCCAAGTACCTTTCAGTACACCCCCTCACCTTCCCACACACCACCTCATCGGCCAGCAGTCCCACATCCAGCCGCCACAGCGGGCGTTGGTCTCTCTCCTCTCCCAGCTCCAGTTCCACCCAGTGCGGGGCATGGTCCGAAACGGCTATGGCCGAATACTCCGTCCCCCCCACTCTCAGGATGAGCGCCCTGCCCAGAACAAAGAAATCTATCCGGGAGTAAGCCTTATGCACGTGGGAGAAAAAAGAAAATTCCCTGGCCTGCGGTCTTGCAAACCTCCATGGGTCCACTCCCCCCATCTGATCCATAAACCCCCTAAGAACCTTGGCCGCCGCCGGCCTCCTTCCCGTCCTTGATTTGGAGCGGTCCAGTGCTGGGTCCAGCACCGTATTGAAGTCCCCTCCCATTATTAGTCCTCCTACCTCCAGGTCCGGAATGCGCCCCAACATGCGCTTCATGAATCCAGCATCATCCTAGTTCGGGGCGTATACATTTACCAACACCACCCACGTCCCTTGCAACCTACCGCTCACCATCACATATCTCCCTCCATTATCCGCTGCGATAGTCTTGGCCTCAAATGACACATGCTTTTCCGCCAGAATTGCCACCCCTCTATTTTTTGCGTCCAATCCCGAGTGAAATACCTGTCCTACCCATCCCTTTCTTAACCTGACCTGGTCCGCCACCTTCAGGTGTGTCTCTTGGAGCATTGCCACATCTGCCTTCAGTCCCTTCAAGTGCGCGAACACTCGAGCCCGCTTCACCGGCCCATTCAGGCCCCTCACGTTCCACGTTATTCGCCGGATTGGAGGGACTCTCACCCCCCACCCCGCCGACTAGCCATCTCCTTTTCTGGGCCAGTCCCTTGTCCGCGCCTCCCTCACTCTCCAGTCCCCCAGATGGGGGACCCCCGCCCCAGCCACCTCTTCTGTGTCCCGTTCTCTTTCGGCCAGTTCCCCCGCCCTTCCCCCCCTCCCTGCTCTCCCCCCCCCCCCACTAGATCCCCGTCTAGCTTTTTTGCTCCCTCCATATCCCTCCCGTAAGTCAGCTGACACCTGCTGACCCCAGCTTCCCCCGCCATCCCTTTAACCCCCCCGTGTGAGAATCTCCCAATCAATGTACATTCCTTTGTCCCCTTCCCGCCTTTTTTGCCGCGCGCGGGAAAGACAACCCTGCGCTTCCCAAAGCCTGCCCCGCCTCCCATGGCGCAGCTCCTGTCGTGGCCTTGTCCCGCTCCCCCAGCCCATATATCCTTTCCTGCGCATGGTTGGCCCCCTATGTACAACAACCGTCATACTTCAACCCTCAAACACCCCCCTCCCACACAAACCCTCAATGAGAGTCCAATTTTTCAGCTAGTATAAAGGTCCACGCCTCTTCGGGTGTTTCGAAGTAGTGGTGTTGGCCATTATGTGTAACCCACAGTCGCGCTGGCTGCAACATTCCAAATTTCACTCCTTTCCGATGCAGCACCGCTTTGGCCCGGTTGAAACCCGCTCTCCGCTTAGCGACCTCCGCGCTCCAGTCCAGGTATATTCTGATCTCTGCATTGTCCCACTTACTGCTCCGTTCCTTCTTGGCCCATTTCAGGACCCTCTCTCTGGCACAAGAGTTCTCAAACATCATGGATCACCCTCCCCCCTTCTCCCAGGGCCTTCTCAATGGAAGTGGAAATGCCCAGCAAGGAGTTGAGGAACAATTTAAAACTGGGCAGCATAGTAGTACAGTGGTTAGCACAGTTGCTTCATAGCTCCAGGGTCCCAGGTTCAATTCCCGACTTGGGTCACTCTCTGTGCGGAGTCTGCATGTTCTCCCCGTGTCTGCGTGGGTTTCCTCCGGGTGCTCCAGTTTCCTCCCACAGTCCAAAGATGTGCAGGTTAGGTGGATTGGCCACGCTAAATTGCCCTGAGTGTCCAAAAAAGGGTCGGTGGGGTTACGGGGATAGGGTGCTGGTGTGGGCTTAGGTAGGGTGCTCTTTCTAAGGGCCGATACAGACTCGATGGGCCGAATGACCTCCTTCTGCACTGTAAATTCTATGGTTCTAGTCTGACCCCAGGAAACCTGCCAAGTGAGCAGTCTCGCCCCATATACAAGGTAGAGATCCAACCCTACCATACCTGTGCCAGAGGAAACACTGGAGAAGACAACCCCAGCTGCAGTCATCAGTCAGCTGATGCATTCATTATCTAACAATGGGAAATTGATACTATTTTCCGAAATGGAATGTTTTGAAGCATTCCTTCTATTAATTATAAATAGAGCCTCAGTAATTATGATCATGATAACTATTACAGAGAAACACAACTGTCCAGTTTGCAGCAGTGAATCGAATTATTGCCTGGGGGTGGTGGGGATGGGGTGGGGTGTGGGGGGAGGGGGATTGTAGGGGTGGGGGTGGGGGAGGGTGGTGACGGGGCGGGGTTTGATATCCAATGATACAATTACATTGTTGAGTGGATGTGCCAGGATTTTATCAGCCGCACCATGTCCTGACACCTTTGCGCTGCTTGAAGCTTTCTGCATATGTGGTGATGGACGTGAATGTGTGGTCAAGTTTGGGTATACAGCCTTTCTCCTTGCACAATCGGGGAGGTGGGTTACTAATCAGCAGGCGGACAAATAAATCATTTGATTTCCTCACTTTGAACACTGCCTTTTAAAGGATTTGACAGGGGGCTTTGAGTTAGCAGACTGTTCTATACCTTTGTTTACAGCCCAGACTGATAATCTAATCTCACTGCATTCTATTAGTATTGCACACAAAACGGTTTTGTGATTGTCCTAACTCAGTTCCCAGTGAATAGTGCCAGCTACAATATAACACAAAATTGGCTGCACAGAATGTTGTCGTCGATGGTATTGATTTGAAAGACTTTACCTGATATCTAATCCAGTTTATATCTGATTTGCTGCCGTGTGGCTAAACTAAAATATTTAATTTCTCATGCCTAATATCCCGTACCCTGATGGACAGAAGAAAACCGCTAAAAATATCAAATAAAAATGCACACATGCGCTACCTACAAACATGGGATATTCTTGTTAACTGGGCATAAAGCAGAGGAAATGTAGCGCACAAAGACTCCGTGAGACGAATAGAGTGAAGTCGATGAGGCTTTATTAAGCGTGTCTGTTCCCCCGCAGCTCGATAGTAGAATGGCCTGCGGGGGAGGACTCCGGCTTCTTATACTCCGCCTTCAGGGCGGAGCTAGAGGTCAACGGCCAACCAGGACCCGGGATCTGTCAGCCAATGACATTAGGGCTTCCAGTCCCACATGACCCCTAATACATACTACCACATTCACCCCTTGTCAAAAATGAACCTGGCGGGGTGATGCTTCGCATGGTGGGAAGGGTTTACAGGGCTGGTCCTGGGAGGAAAACATTCACATGGCAATACAGTATGTACAATTTTGTCCTGTTTCAACTGTTTACAGAGGGTATCGGGAGAAAAGCAAAATGTTCTTGTGAAAAGTCAATATATTGATTTAGATCGACGCCACGAGTCGGTCGGGCGGTCTGGTCGTCCGTGTCGATCGCCTCGGCCCCGGTGGTGGTGGTGGTGCTTGTACCGGTGTTGTCGTCTCCGGGAGCCTTACGGTTTCAGCTTGGGCTTTATTCTTGGTCGGGCCTGAGGGGAGGGGAACCGATCCTCCTGGGAAGGGGGCGGTCGCGGGGTGCGGCGGTGGCAGGAAGGGGGGGGTTGGGTGAATGGTGTCGGGGGGGGGTGTGTGTTGCGGGCGGGTGCCAGATCCCGCAGGGAGACCGTGTCCTGTCGGCCGTCGGGGTACTCCACGTAAGCGTACTGCGGGTTCCCGTGGAGGAGGTGAACCCTTTCGACCAACGGGTCCGCCTTGTGTGCCCGCACATGCTTTCGGAGCAAGTTGGGTCCTGGGGCCGCCAGCCAGGTCGGCAGCGACGTTCCAGAGGAGGACCTCCTAGGGAAGACAAGAAGACGCTCATGAAGCGTTTGATTAGTGCTCGTACATAATAGCGACCGGATGGAGTGGAGAGCGTCCGGGAGGACCTCCTGCCACCGTGAAACTGGGAGGTCCCTGGACCGTAGGGCCAGTAGGACGGTCTTCCAGACCGTGCCGTTCTCCCTCTCTACTTGCCCGTTCCCCCGGGGGTTGTAGCTGGTCGTCCTGCTTGAGGCTATGCCCTTGCTGACCAGGAACTGGCGCAGCTCGTCACTCATGAAAGAGGACCCCCTGTCGCTGTGGACGTATGCGGGGCAACCGAACAGTGTGAAGATGGTGTTCAGGGCTTTAATGACTGTGGCCGCGGTCATGTCAGAGCAGGGAATGGCGAATGGGAAGCGGGAGTATTCGTCCGCCACATTAAGGAAGTATGTGTTGCGGTCGGTGGAGGGGAGGGGCCCTTTGAAATCGAGACTAAGGCGTTCAAAGGGGCGGGAAGCCTTAATCAGGTGCGCACCATCCGGCCTGAAAAAATGCGGTTTGCATTCCGCGCAGATGTGGCAGTCCCTTGTGACTGTACGGACCTCCTCTAAAGAGTATGGGAGATTGCGGGACTTGATAAAGTGGAAAAACCGAGTGACCCCCGGGTGGCAGAGGTCCTCGTGGAGGGTTTGGAGGCGGTTAATTTGTGCGTTGGCACATGTGCCGCGGGATAGGGCATCGGACGGCTCGTTCAGCTTTCCGGGACGATACAAAATCTCGCAGTTGAAGGTGGAGAGCTCGATCCTCCACCTTAAGAACTTGTCGTTTTTGATTTTGCCCCGCTGTGCATTATCGAACATGAAGGCTACCGACCGTTGGTCGGTGAGGAGAGTGAATCTCCTGCCGGCCAGGTAATGCCTCCAATGTCGCATAGCTTCCACTATGGCTTGGGCTTCCTTTTCCACTGAGGAGTGGCGGATTTCTGAAGCGTGGAGGGTTCGAGAGAAAAAGGCCACGGGTCTGCCCGCTTGGTTAAGGGTGGCCGCTAGAGCTACGTCGGAGGCGTCGCTCTCGAGCTGGAAGGGGAGGGACTCGTCGATGGCGCGCATCGTGGCCTTTGCGATATCCGCTTTGATGCGGCTGAAGGCCTGGCAAGCCTCTGTCGACAGAGGGAAGGTCGTGGTCTGTATTAGGGGGCGGGCCTTGTCTGCGTACTGGGGGACCCACTGGGCGTAGTATGAAAAAAACCCCAGGCAGCGTTTCAGGGCTTTTGAGCAGTGCGGGAGGGGAAATTCCATGAGGGGGCGCATACGTTCGGGGTCGGGGCCTATTATCCCATTGTGCACTACGTAGCCCAGAAAGGCTAGCCGATTGGTGCTAAAAACGCACTTGTCCTCGTTGTACGTGAGGTTCAAGGCTTTGGCGGTCTGGAGGAATTTTTGGAGGTTGGCGTCGTGGTCCTGCTGGTCGTGGCCACAGATGGTTACATTGTCGAGATACGGGAACGTGGCCCGCAACCCATGTTGATCAACCATTCGGGCATCTCCCGTTGGAAGACCGAGACCCCGTTTGTGACGCCAAATGGGACCCTTAGGAAATGGTATAATCCACGTCTGCCTCGAAGGCTGTGTACTTGCGGTCACTTGGGCGGATGGGGAGCTGATGGTAGGCGGACTTGAGGTCCACGGTGGAGAAGACTTTATATTGGGCAATCCGATTGACCATGTCGGATATACGGGGGAGAGGGTACGCGTCTAGTTGTGTGTACCTGTTGATGGTCTGGCTATAGTCTATGACCATCCTTTGTTTCTCCCCTGTCTTCCCTACTACCACCTGTGCTCTCCAGGGACTATTGCTGGCCTGGATTATGCCTTCCTTTAGTAGCCGCTGGACTTCGGACCGAATGAAGGTCCGGTCCTGGGCGCTGTACCATCTGCTCCTAGTGGCGACGGGTTTGCAATCCGGGGTGAGGTTCGCAAACAAGGACGGGGGTTGCACCTTGAGGGTTGTGAGGCCGCAGATAGTGAGTGGGGGTATTGGGCTGCCGAATTTGAACGTAAGGCTCTGTAGATTGCACTGGAAATCTAATCCCAGTAAAGTGGGGGCGCAGAGTTGGGGAAGGACGTGTAGTTTGTAGTTTTTGAACTCCCTCCCCTGCACCGTTAGGGTAACTATGCAGAAACCTTGGATCTGTACGGAGTGGGATCCTGCAGCTAGGGAAATCTTTTGTGCACTGGGATAGGTGGTCAAGGAACAGCGTCTTACCGTGTCGGGGTGGATAAAGCTCTCCGTGCTCCCGGAATCGACTAGGCATGGTGTCTCGTGGCCGTTTATTAGCACCGTTGTCGTCGTCGTCTGGAGTGTCCGGGGCCGAGCTTGATCGAGTGTAATTGAAGCGAGACGTGGTTGTAGTAGTGGAGTGGGGTCCGTTGTTGCCGTCCAAGATGGCGTGGGGATGAACAAAATGGCTGCCCCCATACATCGCACATGGCTGGGGGGTCACAAGATGGCGGCGGGGGTGGACAAAATGACCGCCCCCACGCGTCGTACAGGTCTGGGGTGGTCCAAGATGGCGGCGCCCTGCCTCCCCTCGTGGTGGCCGGGACCCAAAATGGCGGCATCTGCGGGTCGCACATGGGGCGCTGGGGGGATTGGGGAGCGTTAGGACCGCGCGGGGCTCCCTCATCTCTGGGGACAGCGGTGGTCGGGACCCAAGTTGGTAGCGCCGGCGGGTCAGACGTGGGGCGCGGGGGGGGGTTTGGGGGGCGTTAGAGACGCGCAGAACTCCCTCTTCTCCGTGGAGAGCGGTAGTCGGGACCCAAAGTGGTAGCGCCGGTGGGTCATACATGGGGCGCGGGTGGGGGGGGTTGAGGAGCGTAAGCGGCGTGCAGGGCTCCCTGTTCTCCCGGGACCGCGGTGGTCGGGACCCAGAGCGGCTGCGCCTGCGGGTCGTACATGGGGCGCTGGGGGGGTTGGGGAGCATAAACGGCTTGCAGGGCTCCCTGTTCTCCCGGGACAGCGGCGACCTCGCGGGACCGGCACACAGCCGCGAAATGGCCCTTTTTCCCGCAGCTCTTACAGATCGCTGCGCGGGCCGGGCAGCGCTGCCGGGGGTGTTTCGCCTGGCTGCAGAAATAGCAGCGGGCGCCCCCGGTGCGACTTGGCGTTTGGACCGCGCAAGCCTGTTGGGTGTCCGGGGGGGGTGCGTTTGTCGCGACGGGTACGTACGGAGCCCAATGGGCTGCCACGCGGTCGGGGCCGTAGGCACGGGTATTACGCGTGGCCACGTCTAGAGAGGCTGCTAGGGCCCGGGCCTCTGAGAGTCCTAGCGACTCTCTTTCTAGAAGTCTTTGGCGGATTTGGGAGGAATTCATACCTGCCACAAAAGCATCGCGCATTAACATGTCCGTGTGTTCATTTGCGTTCACCGAAGGGCAGCTGCAGGCTCGTCCCAAAATCAGCAGCGCGGCGTATAATTCATCCATCGATTCTTCGGGACCTTGCCGTCTCGTCGCGAGCTGGTAGCGAGCGTAGATTTGGTTAACTGGGCGGACATAGAGACTTTTCAGTGCTGCGAACGCCGTCTGGAAATCCGCCGCATCTTCGATGAGGGAGAAAATCTCCGTGCTTACCCTCGAGTGCAGGACCTGTAGTTTTTGGTCTTCTGTGACCCGGCCGGTGGCCGTTCTGAGGTAGGCCTCGAAACAAGTCTGCCAGTGCTTGAAGGCTGCTGCCGCGTTCACTGCATGGGGGCTGATCCTCAGGCATTCCGGGATGATCCAAAGCTCCATAGTCCTTTTTAGGCACGCTTAATAAATTGTAGCGCACAAAGACTCCGTGAGACGAATAGAGTGAAGTCGATGAGGCTTTATTAAGCGTGTCTGTTCCCCCGCAGCTCGATAGTAGAATGGCCTGTGGGGGAGGACTTCGGCTTCTTATACTCTGCCTTCAGGGCGGAGCTAGAGGTCAACGGCCAACCAGGACCCGGGATCTGTCAGCCAATGACATTAGGGCTTCCAGTCCCACATGACCCCTAATACATACTACCACAGGAAAAGGAGATGGATATTCATATTAGTAATCCTTGGCCCCTTTCATGAGGTTCTCACCAAGGCGCATGGTTTCACTTATAAACAAATAGTGAGGAAATGGAGCAACACCGCCAAATAGACGTCTAGGAACAGGGGGACACGCAGCATATGGCAGTGAATGTGTGGGCGTCCAGCCCTCTCAAGATCAAGGCTTCTGAGAAAAAGCACATCCTGGCATCTAACAATGTTCAGTCTTTATATAACTTTCGATTGTGATGCTTCGCCCTCCCCAATTTATTTAGTTGAAGCAAACTTTCTCTGTGAATGCAATTTTTTCTTTGTCCTGTGAATCTCATTCAAATCACCCCGAAGCCTATGCTTCTGTAAGTTAGAGACACCAGCCTCGGTTTTGAGTGTTTTGATATCTATGATGTTTCAAATGGGAAATGAACCTTGTTGTCTTTCTCTGCAGTCTTTTCAAAGCTTCAATAATAGCCTCCATTTGAAAAACACAAAACCGGACACAGCATTCCGACTCAGGCATTTTCAAAGTGGGGGTCGCGACCCTCGGGTGGGTTGCGGCCGGGTGTCGGGAGGGTTGCAGAGCCATCCACCTTGGCATTCCCGATCGCGGGAATTCAGGCACAACGGCCACAGCAGCCGGCTTTTAAAAATGCCGGCCGCGAGCGACTTTAGAAATGACTGCCGCGACCAGTTTTAAAAATACGGGCACGCTGTGCATGCGTGCCCGCTCATCAGTGTGCATGCCAGAGCCCAAAGAGAAACACTACCTCCTCCTGACGTCAGCACGCTGACCCAGGAGATAACTTTAAAAAAAATTAAATTCAGTCTTCCTGCACCTGCCTTGAACATGCTCAATGGCTGGGCCTGCAGAACTCTCTTTGATAGTGAATTCTAGAGATTAAAAAGATTCACAATACTTTGAGTTAAGTAATTCCTCCTCATCTATGTCTCAGATCGTTGCATTGTAACTTGCAGACTATATCCCCAGGTTGTAAACCACCCAGCTGAGGTAAACTTGCATTCTGCATCTGCTCTGTAGAGTCCTAAGAGAATAATGCCTGTTTCAATGAGGTAATTTCTCATTCTTCGCTACACTGGACCACAGAATATAAGCCCAGGCTCACCTCCGCATTAAAGGTAAGAGAAAATGGTGGGTCGTGAATGTCGGCCGACGTGAGTCGCGAAGATCAGCCGGCATGGGCCGCGAAGGTCGGCCATCGTGGGGGCCGAAGGATGGCCAGTCGGTATAAATGGGTCCCGGGCAAAAAAGTTGGAAAAACACTGCTCGAACAATAAGTCCCACAATGAGCAATGAGATTGCAAAGTAACTATTGATTCGGCTTCTCTTTGAACAATGCTATGGAATCTTTTACTTTCACCAGGGAGAGCAGATGGGAACTCCATTTAAAATCACATCCAAAAGACAATACCTCAAGCAGAGCTTCTCTCCAGAGCACAGTCACACCTTGGGGGAAAGCACTGAATATAGAACATAGAACATTACGGCTCAGTACAGGCCCTTCGGCCCTCGATGTTGCGCCGACCTGTGAAACCACTCTAAAGCCCATCTACACTATTCCCTTATTGTCCATATGTCTATCCAATGACCATTTGAATGCCCTTAGAGTTGACGAGTCCACTACTGTTGCAGGCAGGGCATTCCACGCCCTTATTACTCTGAGTAAAGAACCTACCTCTGACATCTGTCCTATATCTATCTCCCCTCAATTTAAAGCTATGTCCCCGCGTGCTAGACATCACCATCCGAGGAAAAAGGCTTTCACTGTCCACCCTATCTAATCCTCTGATCATCTTGTATGCCTCAATTAAGTCACCTCTTAACCTTCTTCTCTCTAACGAAAGCAGCCTCAAGTCCCTCAGCCTTTCATCATAAGATCTTCCCTCCATACCAGGCAACATTCTGGTAAATCTCCTGTGCACCCTTTCCAATGCTTCCACATCCTTCCTATAATGCGGCGACCAGAATTGCACGCAATATTCCAAATGTGGCCGCACCAGAGTTTTGTACAGCTGCAACATGACCTCATGGCTCCGAAACTCAATCCTTCGACCAACAGAAGCTAACACACCATACGCCTTCTTAACAACCCTCTCAACCTGGGTGGCAACTTTCAAGGATCTATGTACATAGACACTGAGATCTCTCTGCTCATCCACACTACCAAGAATCTTACCATTAGCCCAGTACTCTGTCTTCCTGTTATTCCTTCCAAAATGAATCACCTCACACTTTTCTGCATTAAACTTCATTTGCCACCTCTCAGCCCAGCGCTGCAGCTTATCTATGTCCCTCTGTAACTTGTAACATCCGTCCGCACTGTCCACAACTCCACCGACTTTAGTGTCATCTGCAAATTTACTCACTCATCCTTCTACGCCCTCCTCCAGGTCATTTATAAAAATGACAAACAGCAGTGGCCCCAAAACAGATCCTTGTGGTACACCACTAGTAACTGGACTCCAGTCTGAACATTTCCCATCAACCACCACCCTTTGCCTTCTTCCAGCTAGCCAATTTCTGATCCAAACTGCTAAATCTCCCTGAATCCCATGCCTCCGTATTTTCTGCAGTAGCCTACCGTGGGGAACTTTATCAAACGCTTTACTGAAATCCATATACACCACATCAACTGCTTTACCCTCATCCATCTGTTTGGTCACCATCTCAAAGAACTCAATAAGGTTTGTGAGGCATGACCTACCCTTCACAAAACTGTGTTGACTATCTCTAATCAAATTATTCCTTTCGAGATGATTATACATCCTATCTCTTATAAACCTTTCCAAGACTTTGCCCACAACAGAAGTAAGGCTCACTGGTCTATAGTTACCGGGGTTGTCTCTACTCCCCTTCTTGAACAAGGGGACAACATTTGCTATCCTCCAGTCTTCTGGCACTATTCCTGTAGACAAAGATGACTTAAAGATCAAAGCCAAAGGCTCAGCAATCTCTTCCCTAGCTTCCCAGAGAATCCTAGGATAAATCCCATCCGGCCCAGGGAGCTTATCTATTTTCATACTTTCCAGAATTGCTAACACCTCCTCCTAATGAACCTCAAGCCCTTCTAGTCTAGTAGCCTGAATCTCAGTATTCTCCTCGACAACATTGTCTTTTTCCTGTGTGACTACTGACGAAAAATATTCATTTAGCACCACTCCTATCTCCTCGGACTCCACGCACAACTTTCCACTACTGTCCTTGACTGGCCCTCCTCTTATCCTAGTCATTCTTTTATTCCTAACGTATCTATAGGAAGCTTTAGGGTTATCCTTGATCCTACCTGCCAAAGACTCCTCATGTCCCCTCCTGGCTCTTCTTAGCTCTCTCTTTAGGTCCTTCCTAGCTAACTTGTAATTCTCAAGCCCTAACTGAACCTTCATGTCTCATCTTTACATAAGCCTCCTTCTTCCTCTTGACAAGTGTTTCGACTGCTTTACTAAACCACGCTCGACCTCTTCCTCCCTGCCTGACAGGTACATACTTATCAAGGACGCGCAGTAGCTGTTCCTTGAACAAGCTCCACATTTCCATTGTACCCATCCCCTGCAGTTTTCCTCTCCATCCGATGCATCCTAAGTCTTGCCTCATCACATCATAATTGCCTTTCCCCCAGATATAACTCCTGCCCTGCGGTTTTTACCTATCCTTTTCCATCACTAAAGTAAGCGTAATCGAATTGTTGTCACTATCACCAAAGTGCTCACCTACCTCCAAATCTAACACCTGTCCTGGTTCATTACCCAGTACCAAATCCAATATGGCCTCGCCTCTCATTGGCCTACCTACACACTGTGTCAGGAAACCCTCCTGCACACATTGGACAAAAACGGACCCATCTAAAGTACTCGAACTATAGTGTTTCCAGTCAATATTTGGAAAGTTAAAGTCCCCCATAACAACTACCTGTTGCTTTCGCTCCTATCCAGAATCATCTTTGCAATCCTGTCCTCTACATCTCTGGAACTTTTCGGAGGCCTATAGAAAACCCCTAACAGGATGACCTCTCCTTTCCTGTTTCTAACCTCAGCCCATACTACCTCAGTAGACGAGTCCTCATCAAACGTCCTTTCTGCCACCGTAATACTGTCCTTGCCTAACAATGCCACCCCACCCCCTCTTTCACCACCTTCCCTGAGCTGACTGAAATATCTAAACCCCGGTACCTGCAACAACCATTCCTGTCCCTGCTCTATCCATGGGCGACATTCTCCCACTCCCGCCGGGTCAGAGAATCGCCGGGGGCTGGCGTGAATCCCGCCCCCGCCGGTTGCCGAAGTCTCCGGCACCGGAGATTCAGCGGGGGTGGGAATCGCGCCGCGCCGGTTGGCGGGCCCCCCCCGCTCGATTCTCAGATGGGCCGAAGTCCCGCCGATAAATTGCCTGTCCCGCTGGCGTAAATTAAATCACTTGCCTTACCGGCGGGACAAGGCGGCGTGGGCGGGCTCCGGGGTCCTGGGGGGGGGGCGCGGGACGATCTGGCCCCGGGGGGTGCCCCTACGGTGGCCTGGCCTGGGGTCGGGGCCCACCGCTCCGCGGGCGGGCCTGTGCCGTGGGGGCACTCTTTCCCTTCCGCCTCCGCCACGGTCTCCACCGCTGACGCTCCCGCGCATGCGCCGCCCGGAGATGTCATTTCCATGCCAGCTGGCGGGGCACAAAAGGCCTTTTCCGCCAGCTGGCGGGGCGGAAATTCCTCCGGAGCCGGCCTAGCCCCTCAATTTTGGGGCTCGGACCCCAAAGATGCGGATCATTCCGCACCTTTGGGGCGGCGCGATGCCCGTCTGATTGGCGCCATTTTGGGCGCCAGTCGGCAGACATCGCGCCGTTTCCGGAGAATTTCGCCCCACGTCTCCGAAATGGCCACAGCAGCGAAGTACCAGATACCAACCCATGCCGCAAGTTCACCCACCTTATTCCGGATGCTCCTGGCATTGAAGAAGTCACACTTTAAACCACCTTCCTGCCTGCCGGTACACTCCTGCAACTTTGAAACCTTACTCATGACCTCACTACTCTCAACCTCCTGTATACTGGAGCTACAATTCAGGTTCCCAATCCCTGCTGAACTAGTTTAAATCCTCCCGAAGAGCATTAGCAATTTCCCCCCCAGGATATTGGTACCCCTCTGGTCCAGGTGTAGACCATCCCGTTTGTAGAGGTCCCACCAACTGCAGAATGAGCCCCAATTATCCATAAATCTGAAACCCTCCCTCCTGCACCATCCCTGTAGCCACGTGTTCAACTCCTCTCTCTCCCTATTCCTCATCTCGCTAGCACGTGGCACGGGTAACAACCCAGAGATAATAACTCTGTTTGTCCTCAATCTAAGTTTCCACCCTAGCTCCCTGAATTCCTGCCTTACATTCCTATCCCTTTTCCTACCTATGTCGTTGGTACCTATGTGGACCACGACCTGGGGATGCTCCCCCTCCCCCTTAAATATCCCGAAAACACGCTCTGAGACATCACGGACCCTGGCACCTGGGAGGCAACACACCAACCGCGAGTCTCTCTCGTTCCCACAGAATCTCCTATCTATCCCTCTAACTATGGAGTCTCCAATGACTAATGCTCTACTCCTCTCCCCCCTTCCCTTCTGAGCAACAGGGACAGACTCTGTGCCAGAGACCTGTCCCCCATGGCTTACCCCTGGTAAGTCCCCCCCCCAACAGTATCCAAAATGGTATATTTGTTACGAAGGGGAACGACCACAGGGAAAACCTGTCCTGACTGCTTCCTCCCAGCCCCTCTCACCGTCACCCATCTACCTTTATTCTTTGGAGTAACTACAGCCCTGAAGCTTCTATATATAACCACCTCTGCCTCCCGAATGATCCGAAGTTCATCCAGCTCCAGCTCTAGTTCCCTAACGTGGTTTCTGAGGAGCTGGAGATGGGTGCACTTCCCACAGATGAAATCAGCAGGTACACTGACGGCGTCCCTCACTGGTGCAGGAAAGGGTCAGTCAGCAGGATCATGGGAGCCAAAGGAAGATAGAGAAGAAACTATTACTGGCCCTGTCCAACGGTTTCGATGTACTTGCTCCCCCTGACGATAAGGATATAATTTCATGTTTACGTTATCTAAGGGGTGAATGCAAGGAACCATGAGATGTCCTTGATACGTTGTACTCAAACTAGCTTTATGCCGTATGACTCCTTTCTATGTGGAAAGTGATGAAAGTGTTCTGGCTTGCAAATTAGCTTTTCCATTTGCTTGATATTTGAGTGCGCTGCAGACCATATGATGTGCAAATAGCTCCTGGGTGGCTTGGTTTGTTCTTCAATCCTATGGAAACCTTCACTTCCAAAGGAAATCTGTCCTTCAGTCAACATCGCTAAATCAGGATAATGGAACAATTGTTTCACTGTTTGAAAGAGCATTTACAAACTATCGGCTGCATTTACCTACAAAACAATAGAGATTCTGCAAAAGCTTTGGCATGACTTGAGGACATGAAAGCTAATGCAAAGTCATCAAGGTCCAGAATCAGGCTAACTGTTATTTTAATTCTCAATTTTGTATGGTTTCTGTTCTATTTAGGTTGGACTCATTTTTTGCAGTAATTATGGGCGAGAGTTTCCTGGAAAGAGACAAAGGCAGATGTTGGATAGGAAAGGTGATGTTGAAACCGCGGACAGAACTGTGCTGCAGGACTCATGGATTCCCCTGTCTCTCCGTCTCACATCAGTACTGCAGCTGGGGTTGGGGAGTACAGGGGTCTCCTTTCCCCCCTGGTGCCACACACCAGTGTCTCTCTGGACAGCACTGCGCTGCAAGACTCTGCAAAGGTCTGGCAAAGGTCTTTAGTTCATCTGGGGGTGGAGTACAAGGTGAGGGCAGTGGAGTGAAAGTGGTGTGGCCTGATAAAGTCAAAGGGGGCAATGTGAAAGGAGGACTGTGCAAGGGAGGGATGGGGGTGGGAAGGATGTTGGCACGCAGAGGGACAAGGGGGTGGATGGAGAAGATGATAAATGTGAGGCAGAGAGAGGCCAGGTGGATGGGAGCTGGACCCCAACAAGGCTTTCTGAAAAACTCACAAATAAGGGAGACATATTGTTTACTGAAAAGGGATGGATGAAGACTCTGGGTGCAATGGGTAGAGATCCAAGTGTGGCATGGGTACCTCACAGGTGATGGGCTTGGCGCCCATCAGGTGATGGTGGTTGAATCGAGGAACAGACTTCCTCTTGAGGCTGCTTGAGCATTTTTCTTCTGGGTTCCTGACATCCTGCACAGGGGACTTGGTGAAGACAATTGGGTTGGAGGGAGTGATGTGAATGTGTTGGGCTGGTATCTAAATATGGCTCTGGGACTTTGAACCTGTCAGCTGAGGGCAGGTGGACAATCAGCTGCTGGCCCGCCAGGAGAGTTGGAGGGGAACTCGCGTGTGCATAATTAATGAGCTTCAAAGCACTGAATCAGGCAGGGGATCCCACCATTCTGGCCGGAGGGACAGACACTGCCAGAGCCGCCCGCCATCGCATCTTGTCTCAAATCGGGAGAACTCCACCCCTGGTGTTCTTTCACGCAAATCTGACAGCTGAACAACTCCCTCCACACCCCAAATCCCATCCACAACCAGTAACGACCACGTGCCTCTGCTGGACCCTGGGTGATGATCCATTGCTGCTTGAGTCTCCATTTACTTTGTTGCTTCAGTTTTACAGGACAATCTTTAATTGAAAGTGCAATTAGAAGTTGAGAAGCTTGTGGTATTACAATGCTAGTGCATAGTGGGAGGTGAATGAGTCTGCCCATTCAGTGCTGACGAAAGAGAGGACTGTCCCTTGTTTGGGGAATACTCCCCTCTCAGAAAATTATCACTTTAAACAGGTTAACTGGGAGATTTTTATTCTTTCTCAAAAAATGTAGACTTCAAGGAAATTTGATCAAAGTCTATAAGATTATGAAAAGATTGGATTTGGTCCACATGGATGGATTTTAATTTCAATAGAATGGAGACGATGGTGGGACCATTTTATAACCATGGAATTAAGTTCAATGCAAGGAGATAATTAATTTCACGGCATGCCACTGCATTATGGAGCAAGTTGTTTGTTTGTACAGTGACTGCAGATTGGTTGCAAAAGGGGACTTGGCCAGTTTGTGCCTGTGGGCAAAATCTTTACAGGTAGAAGGTCAGTGGGACATTATCTTTCGCAGTCACTGTGGTTGCCTGAGACTCGGTTGATGGACTTCTGGGGTGGAGGGGTTCCTTTTCCACTGTTAGCGCAGCTTTAGTTTTTATCTTTGTCTTTCACTTCACCCAGGGGATTGTGGGACAGGCTGATGGGGGTGGAATGGGGTCAAGATATGCATGAGTTCCACAACAACGATATTAAAGAAGTTTGATGGATCTGCTGGACTCTCCCTGCCTGCTTTTATTTGATGTTAGTTTGTCTGTAGTTAAATGATGGATATCTCTGGAAACTTGAAGTAACAGAATAGCACATATTAAAATTAGGTCTGTAATAAAAATAAATCATACTTATGCAAATAGAGTATCATGATCAACAACCAATGGATATGACTTCAAACATTTACACAACTCTTTGTCTAGAGGCATGTTCTTTGCAATTCTTATCTCTCAGTGAACCCACAAGCAATTTTCCCATTCCTCATGCTTGTTTAGAAAGATAATAAAAGAAGCTATGTCAAATGTGACTATGCATGGAAACATTTATTACTGCAATTTGTAGCCGCGGGGCTCAATTGCAAATTTGTTGCCTGATTTAGAATTTAATAGGTGCTTGAACATCTGGCTTCATCTGCAGACTGGATGATGGGAAATTCCAGAATTAAGTGATACTTCTAACTAAGTGCCAATCTGCTAAAAGAATACCTTCAGATTTATGTAATGAACTGGAAGGCACATGCTTATTGAAAACATCAGTGAATAATTCAAATGATTAACCTGTGTGCATCACCATTCTGAAGTTCAAGCAGTTCGCAGAGACTGAGCAATTGCAAGAACCTTGAAGGGGTTAACTCCTTTGTTATACTTTTGTAAGTGATGTTGGCTGCATCAAGTTAATAGCTTTAGCTGCACCTTTCCCCCATCTGATTGATGCTAATATAAGCCCAGTTGTAGGCAAAGATGGTAATTGATGTTGATCGTATGCGGCTCCTGAACCTGGGATGTAGGTGTACTGCATTGGTCATACAGTTGTCCAGGATGAAAGTGGGTCACAATAGATGATATTAAAATGAAAGCATTTAATCAAAGACATTGGCCCAGATCCTCTGCTCTCTGGATAGTTGGAGACCTGTAATACCCTGGAAGGTGTCCTATGGGACCACTCGGAACTCCCAATCCAAGGACTCTCTGGAAATAGCTCAAGACGTTTGATGGAAAGTTTGAGGGAAATTCCCCTCCATAAAAGTCTCCAATGCCGCATTAAAGTTGGAGACTTCAGGCAGCACGGTAGCATAGTGGTTAGCATAATTGCTTCACAGCTCCAGGGTCCCAGGTTCGATTCCGGCTTGGGTCACTGTCTGTGCGGAGTCTGCACATCCTCCCCGTGTGTGCGTGGATTTCCTCCGGGTGCTCCGGTTTCCTCCCACAGTCCAAAGATGTGCAGGTTAGGTGGATTGGCCATGATAAATTGCCCTTTGTGTCCAAAATTGCCCTTAGTGTTGGGTGGGGCTATGGGGATAGGGTGGAGGTGTTGACCTTGGGTAGGGTGCTCTTTCCAAGAGCCGGTGCAGACTCGATGGGCCGAATGGCCTCCTTCTGCACTGTAAATTCTATGATAATTCCGCATTACTTACCTGGATAATTGCAGGGTGAGGGAAGTTAATGGCTGGGTACCATGCCAAGTACTGCAAACTGGTGCTATACCAATTTGCCTCTTTACACGGAGGAAAGTCCCTCACCTATTCTTGGGCAAAGTCAAGGGTGAAATTGAGAAGATGCAGCAGCAAAGAGTCATCTCACCCATCACATGCCAATGTTTATGCCAATGGCTCTATAAGAATCTGTGTGGATTTAATTCAACTCAACAAATCAGTGGAACATGGGATCTACCCGATGGCCTCAGTGGATGAAAACCTTGTAAAATTAGCCAAGAGTACTTTATTTAACAAATTGGATGCGAACAGTGAATTTTGGCAGTTGCCTCTGAACAAAGAATCCAGATTGCTGACCACATTTGTAATGCTATTCACTATTTATTATTGCAATAAATTGCCCGTTGGCATAGAATCCATTCCAGATATTTTCCAGAGAAGAACGTCTCACACTTTAGAAGGCATGGACGGAGCAATCTACCTTATGGATGAGATACTAATCCATGTCTCTGTGAGAGAAGAGCATAATGCAGGAGTCAGAGCAATGCTGAGAGTACTACAAGGTGCAGGTTAAAAATACATTACCTTACGAGGAAAGATTGGACAGGCTGGGCCTGTATTAATTGTAGTTTAGTGGATTGAGAGGTGATCGTATTAAAATATTTAAGTCCTCTGAGGGGACTTCACCAGGTGGATGCTGAAAGGATGGCTCCAGTGTAGGAGAGATTAGCACTGGGGGACACCGTTTAAAAATAGGGGCTGTCTCATTTAAGACAGAGGTGAAAAGAAAGTTTTCTCTTCCTCAGGGCATGGTGGAGGCAGGGCTAATAAATATTATTAAGGCAGTGGTAGATAGACTCTTGACTGACAAGGAAGTCAAAGGTTATCGGGGATTGGTGGAATGCGGAGTTGAGCCTTGATTTTACTCAATGGCAGAGCAGATTTGAGGGACCGAATGGTCTATTCTCACACCTAAACCATATGTTCACATACATTGAATGAAAAAGGTGAGTTTGCCAAATCTATGGTCAAGTTCCCAAGTCACATAGTGCAAGCTAGTGGAATCACAGTTGAGCCACAAAAAAGAAAGGTAATCAGAGAATTTCCACAACCCAGGAACCATAAATGACCTTCAGAAATTCCTCAGGATGGGCAAACAAGTAGACAAGTTCCGACCAAATTTAACAGAGCTCAACGAGCCCTTGAGACAGTTGTTGAGACAGGGTTGCTGGAGTGTGGGCCAGAAAAATGGTTTAAAAAGGAGTAGGCAATTTTTAATCTAATCTGAAATCTTGGTACATTACGACATCTAATTCGTGACCATAGTAGCAGCAGATGCATCGTCTTCAGGTCTGGGGGCAGTTTTATTTCAAGTGCAGAGAGACATCAAGCATAGACCAGAGGGCAGCACGGTGGCACAGTGGTTAGCATTCCAGCTTCACGGCGCCGAGGTCCCAGGTTTGATCCTGGCTCTGGGTCACCGTCCATGTGGAGTTTGCACATTCTCCCCATGTTGAAAAAAAAAGAAAATGAAAATCGCTTATTGTCACAAGTAGGCTTCAAATGAAGTTACTGTGAAAAGCCCCTAGTCGCCACATTTCGGTGCCTGTTCGGGGAGGCTGGGACGGGAATTGAACCATGCTGCTGGCCTGTCTTGGTCTGCTTTCAAAGCCAGTGATTTAGCCCTGTGCTAAACCAGCCCCATGAAAATCGCTTATTGTCACAAGTAGGCTTCAAATTAAGTTACTGTGAAAAGCCCCTAGTCGCCACATTCCGGCACCTGTTCGGGGAGGCTGGTACGGGAATTGAACTGTGCTGCTGTCCTGCCTTGGTCTGCTTTAAAAGCCAGCGATTTAGCCCTGTGCTAAACCAGCTTGCGTGGGTTTCGCCCCCACAACCCAAAGATGTGCAGAGTAGGTGGATTGGCCATGCTAAAATTGCCCCTTAATTGGAAAAAAATGAATTGGGTACTCTATTCACTAACAGAAACAGAACAGCAATACTCCATTAAAGAAAAAGGCGAGTTTGCCAAATCTATGGTGCAATGTGGACATGTAAAAGACTTTCAGACTGTAATGGGATTGTGTTTCGAAATTGAACCAGACTATGAACCACCTGTCACCCTTCTGAGCATGGACAAAATTGCAAAGGTTCTGTGCAGAATCCATTGGTTCAGACCTAGATTGATGAGATATGACTCCATCCCAGAGTATTTTCACTGATGTCCTTTAGGAGAGAAAAATCAGCCATCCTTACTTATTCTGGCCTACTTGTGACTCCAACCCCTTCAGATTCTTAACTGTTTTAAGCTATTAGGGGATGGGCAACATCTATATGTGTGCCCTGACACCAATGCCCACATCCCATGAAAGAATAAAATAGCAACAGAAGGAAGGGCACAGAATATCCTTGAACGTAAAGGAAATTGATGAAGGCGACATGGAAACTAAACCAATAAATTCTGAGATTTTGGGGAGATGTTAATAAGATATTGATGAAGACTTGTGGCGCTGTAAAGTAATAGTGATGTCAGATCTCATGACTGAGAAAGTAGAAAGTTCTGGAAGGAGCAAAAGCTGCAACCTTGTGTAGAAGTCCAGGAGATTCTCCGACTCCCCGCTGGCGTGAATACTGCCCCCGCCGGTTGCCTAATTCTCCAGCACCGGATATTCGGCGGGGTCGGGAATCGCGCCGCGCCGGTTGGCGGCCCCCCCCCCCCCCGCCCCCCGGCGATTCTCCGGCCCGGATGGGATGAAGTCCCGCTGCTAGAATGCCGGCGTGGATTAAACCACCTCTCTCACCGGTGGGACAAGGCGGCGCGGGTGGGCTCCGGGGTCCTGGGGGTGGCGCGGGGCGATCTGGCCCTGGGGGGTGCCCACACGGTGGCCTCCCAGCCACCATACCCACCTACCATACTACCCAGCTGCAACCCTACCACCTACCACCATGACACCTTACCTACCTGCCATCCTATCCCTTTACCCACTTCATTTATCCAGCCTATCTGTTTATACTGTGTTCCCTTTCACACTTCCCTTCTCTCTGTAGTTTTTCAAAGCAGCTTTGGGACATTTAAAGTGTGGAATTCTCCCAAACCGCCCATGGTGGGTCTGGTGACAGACAGGTGCAGAGAATTGCCAGAGCCGAAAAGTGGGAAACTTGCCGGCGTAAAATCACGTTGCAATTCTCCCAATAGCGGGTCGATCTTCTGCTAATAGATGGCAGGAATTCTATTTGCATTAATTTGCAATGTATGGATGCTCATTAAAACAGCTGCCTGCGTCAGGTCTTCTAATCATGGGTGCCGCCAGTGGGGAATCATGGCGGCATCAAACCTGACTGCTAAAGGGTGGCATGTAGAAGACGGTCCTCAGTTCGCCAGAGACTTAGAGGTTACTGCAGCATGCAAAGCCTACCTGCCACAGTGCTGCTCCTGAAATGTTGTTCACCACTCTGCTGGAACAGTCCCAATTCCTGTCCCCCATCTCCGTGCCAAGCTGGTCTGTATGAATAGCACCATGCTGCTGGACCCATGCTACCTCCTGTATCGCTAACGCTGATCAGTACTGCATCTGGGTGGGGAATGCAGGGGTCTCCTTCCCCTCTAGTGCCACACCAATGTTTGTCTGGACAGCACCGTGCGGCAGGACTCTGGCAGCTACCACAACAAAGGTCCAAAGTTAGACCGAGGAGGGAGTGCGAGGTGAGGCCCGATGGGTGGGTATGGGTAAGGGAGGGCAATGTGGAATGGGGGTTCTACAAGGATTGGGGTAGGGGAAGGGGGAGGGCTCAAGACGACAGGCAGAAGGGCATGGAGGTTGCTAAGAAAACGTACAATGGAAGGCGGAGGGAAGACCGAGAGGGGAGAAGCTGGACCTTACAAGGCTGCAAGGAACACAGAGAAATAAGGGGATCTGAGGAATAGCCCATTTATCACTGGAAGGGAGTGAACGCAGACAGCAGATTAGGGGTGGGTAGGTGCTTTTTTGTTCATGGGACATGGCCGTCGCAGGTTGTACCAGTATTATTGCCTATCCCTAATTGCCCTTGAGGGGGCAGTTAGAAGCTAACCACATTGCTGTGGATCTGGGGTCACATGTAGACCAGACCAGGTAAAGACAGCAAATGGGGAGACAGTAGCGTAGTGGTATTATCACTTGTTATGTACCAGGGTTTAGAGAACCCCAAAGTGTATCATGGAGTTCACCTGACCCACAACGTTTAATAGATTGTGGGCGGAATTCTCCCCCCCCCACGCCAGGTGGGAGAATCGCTGGGGCGCCGCGCGTGTCCTGCCACACCGCCTCGACACCCGCACGCGATTCTCCCCCCCCCCCGCAAACCGGCGCGGCGAGAATCACGACTGGCCACTCGGAGAATCGCCGCTAGCCGTTTGCAACAGTTCCTGAATGGGTCGAGCGGCCTGCCCAACACGACGGGTTCCCGCCGGCGCCGTCCACACCAGGTCGCTGCCGGCGGGAACAGCGTGGGAACGCTAGGGGTGTGCGGCCTGTGGGGTGGACAGGGGGATTCCTGCACCGGGGGGGGGGCTTCAAATGGGGTCTGGCCGGCGATCGGTGCCCACCGATCGGCGGGCCGGCCTCTCTGAAGGAGGACCTCCTGTCCTCCACTGCCCCACAAGATCCATCCAACATCTTTTTGCGGGGTGGCTTCGGGGTGGACGGCAACCGCGCATGCGCGGGTGATGTCATTTACGCAGCGCCGGCCGTGTCAGATCGTGGCGCTGCTTTTACGCGCCGCCAAGGCCTGGCGCGCGGAAATGACACAACGCTGCTCCTAGCCCCCTGGGGGTGGGAGAATAGGGGGCTGGGAGCGGGCTCCGACGCCGGAGTGAAACACGGCAGTTTTCACTCCGGCGTCGGCACTTAGACTCCCGATGGGAGAGTTGCGCCCTGTGGTTATGGGGAGCACACGGGCTTACCTGACAGGTGTAGAGGACAGAGAGTTGAAGTACTTTTAAATTAAAACAATGTTTGTTTGTGAAACCAGTTAACATTTTATAAACTCACATCTTAACAACTATCAACACAAATAAATCCCCCAAAGAATACAATACACTATAAGTAACTCTTAATCTTTCCTTGTAACATCCATAAGACAAAAATAACCTTTTGTACAGAAAGACATCAGGTTTAACTTCACTACTGAGAACAGTTACCACATTGAAATCACCAAATGGACATTCATAAGCTTGCAGAGATTCATACACATCTTGCTGTGACTGCAGGGTCTCCAAAACTAAAACAAAACTAAACACACCCTGTAGCAAACAGCCTAAAGCAAAAGTAAAGCAGACAGACAGCCCAGCTCCACCCACACTCTGACATCACTGATAAACACCCATTTCTTAAAGGTACATCCACTACAGATATTTTATAAACACCCATTTCTTAACCACCCATTTCTTAAAGGTACTCTCATATGACACCTCCACCAAGAAAAAAAAAATAAACCATCAACTTCAAGATTGTTTCATTTTTCACCTTTTCACTTTCTTTTAAGACAACGAATATACGTTTTTCTTAAACAAAACAAAACACGAAAACATTTAATAGGAACAGTTCATTTTTGTTCCTCTTCCTCCAACTGAATACTTCTCAATTGACAGTCTCTTTGAACAAGAAGGCCTCTGCACGATCCATCCATTTCTCTACGCCTCGGCATTTCTCTTTAAAGTCAGATATTTTAATTCAATCTGATCACAGAGTCCCTTGCAATTCTCCAACACAGGAGCATTGGTTATCACAGCTTTAAGGCAGTCAAATGCCTGTTGAAACTCCGCTGTCCACTGAAATTTTTGAAGTTTCTTCAGCAAGTCCATCAGTTCAGCAACCACACTGCTAAAATTTGGCACAAATGTTCGATCAAATCCACTCATGCCAAGAAATTGCATTATTTCCCTTCGTCTCGAGGGTATTGGAAACTCCTCAATAACTTGTTTTCACAACCCGTGTGACCATTCGACCCTGTCCGATTGTATGGCCAAGGAAAGTGACTTGGGCTTTTCCAAATTCATTTTTGGCTAGGTTTACCACCAAACCCGCCTCCTGAAGTCAATCAAATAACTCCATCAGGTGTTTTAAATGTTCTTTCCATGTCTGGCTGAAAATTACCAGATCGTCGATGTATACCGCACAATTGGGTAATCCGGAAACAACTTTGTTAGTTAACCGTTGAAATGTGGCTGGTGCGCGTTTCATGCCAAATGGCATAACTTTGAATAGGTATATACCATCTGGAGTCACAAAAACTGAAATCTCCTTCGCCCTTTCGGATAAAGGTACCTACCTAACCTTTAAGTAAATCCAGTTTGGAAATAAAAACTGATTGTCCCACTTTCTCAATGCAATCCTCCAAACGTGGGATAGGATAAGAGTCCGTTCTTGTAACTACATTAACCTTTCTATAGTCCACACACAACCATTGGGTACCATCCGGTTTTGGTGCCATCACTATGGGTGAGCTCCATTGGCTGCAGCCCACTTCAATTATGGCATTTTAAAGCATATTTTCAATCTCCTTGTTAACCTGTGCCAATTTTAAAGGGTTAAGTCTATATGGATGTTGTTTGATTGGAACAGCATTCCCCAGATCTACATCATGTATAGCCATTTTAGTGCTTCCCAACGTATCTCCACAAACTTGCTCATGTGATATCAATAACTCTTTCAGGTCAGTCCGTTTTTTCTCTGGAAGGTAACTCAACAATTTATCCCAATTTTTAAGAACATCCTCGTTTTCCAATTTAATTGGAGGTATGTCAAATTCACAGTCATCTGGATTTGGTTCGTCACTTTGAGTTAGAATCATTCAAACCTCCTCCTTTTTCTCTCCTTCCCTTTTAAAGTACATTTTAAGCATATTCACGTGACACGCTAGGTGAGTTTTCTTTCTATCCGGCGTTTGTGCAACATAATTTACCTCACTTAATTTCCTTTCAATCTGATAAGGTCCACAAAACCTTGCTTTTAAAGTTTCACCTGCCACTGATAACAATACTAAAACTTTATCTCCACTGGCAAAACTACGAACTTTGGATTTCTTGTCCACTACCTGTTTCATCACATTTTGTGCAACTTTTACATGCTGCCTAGCCAATTCACCTGCTCTATTTAATCGTTCCCTAAAATTTGACACGTAATCCAATGATGTAAGTTCCGATTTCTCACTCACCAATTTTTCCTTAATCAATTTAAGTGGTCCTCTTACCTCATGACCAGAAATTAGTTCAAAAGGACTGAATTTGGTTGACTCATTAGGTGCATCCCTAATTGCAAACAGTACGAACGAAATTCCTTTATCCCAATCCTCTGGATATTCTTGACAATAAGCCCTCAACATTGTCTTTAATGTCTGATGCGACCTTTCTAATGCTCCCTGCGATTCTGGATGGTACGCAATTGATTTAAATTGTTTTATTCCTAAGCTATCCATAACGTCTTTGAATAACCTTGAGGTAAAATTTGATCCTTGATCCGATTGTATTTCTGTGGGTAGTCCATATCTAGTAAAGAATTTAAGTAACTCCTCCACAATCTTTTTAGCTGTAATATTACGTACTGGAATGGCCTCTGGAAACCTAGTAGACACATCCATTCTCGTCAAAAGATATTGATTCCCGCTTTTCATTTTAGGAAGCGGTCCTACGCAATCAATTAAAATTTTTGTAAAAGGTTCCTCAAATGCTGGACTGGGTATTAAGGGCATTGGTTTTATCACTGCTTGAGGTTTCCCTATCACTTGACATATGTCATTAGATGGGTCGTTTTTTGTACAATGTGTGCAGGAGGGTTTCCTGACACTATATGTTGACAGGCCAATAAGAGGCGAGGCCACATTGGATTTGGTTTTGGGTAATGAACCAGGCCAGGTGTTAGATTTGGAGGTAGGTGAGCACTTTGGGGACAGTGACCACAATTCGGTGACGTTTACGTTAGTGGTAGAAAGGGATAAGTATACCCCGCAGGGCAAGAGTTATAGCTGGGGGAAGGGCAATTATGATGCCATTAGACATGACTTGGGAGGGGTAGGTTGGAGAAGTAGGCTGCAAGTGTTGGGCACACTGGATATGTGGAGCTTGTTCAAGGAACAGCTACTGCGTGTTCTTGATAAGTACGTACCGGTCAGGCAGGGAGGAAGGCGTCGAGCGAGGGAACCGTGGTTTACCAAAGAAGTGGAATCTCTTGTTAAGAGGAAGAAGGAGGCCTATGTGAAGATGAGGTGTGAAGTTTCAGTTGGGGCGCTTGATAGTTACAAGGTAGCGAGGAAGGATCTAAAGAGAGAGCTAAGACGAGCAAGGAGGGGACATGAGAAGTATTTGGCAGGTAGGATCAAGGAAAACCCAAAAGCTTTCTATAGGTATGTCAGGAATAAGCGAATGACGAGGGTAAGAGTAGGGCCAGTCAAGGACAGGGATGGGAAGTTGTGTGTGGAGTCTAAAGAGATAGGCGAGATACTAAATGAATATTTTTCGTCAGTATTCACTCAGGAAAAAGAGAATGTTGTGGAGGAGAATGCTGAGACCCAGGCTATTAGAATAGATGGCATTGAGGTACGTAGGGAAGAGGTGTTGGCAATTCTAGACAGGCTGAAAATAGATACGTCCCCGGGGCCTGATAGGATTTATCCTAGGATTCTCTTGGAAGCCAGGGAAGAGATTGCTGAGCCTTTGGCTTTGATTTTTATGTCATTATTGGCTACAGGAATAGTGCCAGAGGACTGGAGGATAGCAAATGTGGTTCCTTTGTTCAAGAAGGGGAGTAGAGACAACCCCGGCAACTATAGACCGGTGAGCCTCACGTCTGTTGTGGGTAAAGTCTTGGAGGGGATTATAAGAGACAAGATTTATAATCATCTAGATAGGAATAATATGATTAGGGATAGTCAGCATGGCTTTGTGAAGGGTAGGTCATGCCTCACAAGCCTTATCGAGTTCTTTGAAAAGGTGACTGAACAGGTGGACGAGGGTAGAGCAGTTGATGTGGTGTATGGGGATTTCAGTAAAGCGTTTGATAAGGTTCCCCACGGTAGGCTATTGCAGAAAATACGGAGGCTGGGGATTGAGGGTGATTTAGAGATGTGGATCAGAAATTGGCTAGCTGAAAGAAGACAGAGGGTGGTGGTTGATGGGAAATGTTCAGAATGGAGTTTAGTTACAAGTGGCGTACCAAAAGGATCTGTTCTGGGGCCATTGCTGTTTGTCATTTTTATAAATGACCTAGAGGAGGGCGCAGAAGGGTGGGTGAGTAAATTTGCAGACGACACTAAAGTCGGTGGTGTTGTCGACAGTGCGGAAGGATGTTGCAGGTTACAGAGGGACATAGATAAGCTGCAGAGTTGGGCTGAGAGGTGGCAAATGGAGTTTAATGTAGAGAAGTGTGAGGTGATTCACTTTGGAAGGAATAACAGGAATGCGGAATGTTTGGCTAATGGTAAAATTCTTGGAAGTGTGGATGAGCAGAGGGATCTCGGTGTCCATGTACATAGATCCCTGAAAGTTGCCACCCAGGTTGATAGGGTTGTGAAGAAGGCCTATGGAGTGTTGGCCTTTATTGGTAGAGGGATTGAGTTCCGGAGTCATGAGGTCATGTTGCAGCTGTACAAAACTCTGGTACGGCCGCATTTGGAGTATTGCGTACAGTTCTGGTCACCTCATTACAGGAAGGACGTGGAAGCTTTGGAATGGGTGCAGAGGAGATTTACCAGGATGTTGTCTGGTATGGAGGGAAAATCTTATGAGGAAAGGCTGATGGACTTGAAGTTGTTTTCGTTAGAGATAAGAAGGTTAAGAGGAGACTTAATAGAGGCATACAAAATGATCAGGGGGTTAGATAGGGTGGACAGTGAGAGCCTTCTCCCGCGGATGGAAATGGCGAGCACGAGGGGACACAGCCTTAAACTGAGGGGTAATAGATATAGGACAGAGGTCAGAGGTAGGTTCTTTATGCAAAGAGTGGTGAGGCCGTGGAATGCCCTACCTGCAACAGTAGTGAACTCGCCAACATTGAGGGCATTTAAAAGTTTATTGGATAAGCATATGGATGATAATGGCATAGTGTAGGTTAGATGGCTTTTGTTTTTTGACTTCCCATGTCGGTGCAACATCGTGGGCCGAAGGGCCTGTACTGAGCTGTATCGTTCTATGTTCTATGTTCTATATGTGACATGATCGACAAAATTTAACTACATCTTTATGTAGTCCAGGCCAATAAAAATGTTTTTGTATTTTAGCTTGAGTTTTCCTTATTCCCAAATGACCTCCCACTGGTACCTCATGTGCAACTCGCAACACCTCCTTTCTATACCCTACCGGCAATACTACTTGATGAACTTCTGCCCACTTTTCATCCGCCTGCATATGTACAGGTCTCCATTTTCTCATCAAGACATCACTTTTACGGTAATAACACTCTGGTATACACTCAGATTCCGCTTCTGTGTATGCTTTCTAATTCATCCGTTTTATTTCTACATCTTTCTGTTGTAACTCCGCCAATTTTCCTGAACTAAAAATATCTGCCTCATCCTCCACCTGTTCTTGTTCTTTTTCAACCATCTGGTCAAAAATCATTTCTGATCATTGCACTTCAACTTCACCTTCACTCTTTGATTTCTCCTCTTGTCTTAACCTGTGACTTTGCGACCTTGTTACTACAGTATCCGGAAAAATCCCAGAATACTTGTCCTTCAACACTTCAGTTGTCTGATTTGTCCACTGGTTTATCAACCACAGTAGGCATCATTCCCACCTGCGATCCAGCTCTATCATGACCCAAGATAAACTGTATTCCTGGACAAGATAGTTTCTCTGTTACTCCTACTACCACTTGACCACTCTTCACTGGACTTTCCAACCTTTCCTTATATAATGGAACACTACTCTTCTCACCCTGAATTCCACATATTACCACCTTTTGCGGCAACATTCTTCCCAAACTACATAACCCCTCATCTATTACCATAAAAGATTGACTAGCTCCCGTATCTCTTAAAATTGTGACTTATTTACCTGCTCCTCCTGATACACATGAGTAAACTTTACCCACACAAGTAAATTCTTTAAAGACATACGGCACCTTCTTATCAATCACCTCTTGATCAGGCTGTACAACCTTTTGACTCTAACAAACCCCACTGTCTTATCATGTTTTACTACATCAGCCTTCCCAGTGCTTTTCTTCAACCACCAACACTGTGACTTTACATGGCCTAGTTTAT
The DNA here is from genome assembly GCF_047496885.1 of Scyliorhinus torazame. Classification (NCBI taxonomy): domain Eukaryota; kingdom Metazoa; phylum Chordata; class Chondrichthyes; order Carcharhiniformes; family Scyliorhinidae; genus Scyliorhinus; species Scyliorhinus torazame. The sequence goes on along the minus strand of NC_092711.1, from coordinate 299,882,862 downwards.
TACAGTGAAAACATTTGAAACTTTTCATTTCTTTTCCACCCTCCTAGATTTCTTTTTACTCTGAGGTACACTCTCCTTATTGTTTCCCGTCAGATCACCTTTGCCTCTACCACTTGAGTATTTCTCATGTCCCCAGTTTCTATCCCTCACAGGCGGAAAATGATATCGGAAACCAAGCTTTGATTTATGAACTAATTCATAATCATCTGCCATTTCTGCTGCTAACCTCGCAGTTTTAACCCTCTGCTCTTCCACATGAGTTCTCACTACATCAGGAATTGAATTTTTAAACTCCTTCAAAAGTATAATTTCTCTGAGAGCTCCATACGTTTTGTCTATTTTCAAAACCCTTATCCACCTATCAAAATTACTCTGTTTGATTCTTTCAATCTCCATGTATGTTTGACCAAATTATTTCCTTAAATTTCTAAACCTTTGTCTGTAGGCTTCAGGCATTAGTTCATATGCACCTCAGATGGATTTTTTCACCTCCTCATACATCCCATATACCTCCTCCGATAGTGATGCAAACACTTCACTAGCCCTATCTACCAGCTTTGTTTGAGTCAGTAATACCCACATGTCCTGTGGCCATTTCATTTGTTTAGCTACCTTCTCAAATGAAATGAAAAAGGCTTCTACTTCCTTCTCATTAAATCTTGGCGCTGCGTGGACATATTTAAATAGATTCCACCAAGCCTTCGACTATGACGCTCTTTCTCACTATCTTCATCACTATCCTCCAATTGTACGTTTCACTTTATGTCCGCCAATTTTAACTGACTGTCATGTTTAATGGCCATTTTCTGAAGTTCAAAGTCTCTCTCTTTCTTTTTCCTCTCTCTCTTTCTTTTTCCCTGAATTGTATCTCCCTTTCTCTTTCTCTTTGTTCTGCTAGGGCTATTCTTTCTGTTTTCCTTTCTTCTCTCTCTTTTCCTTTTTCCTCTCTATCTCTTTCTCTCTCTCTTTCTTTTTCCTCTCTCCTTTTCGTATTCAAGCTGCTTAATTCTTTCTCATGTTCCATTTGTTTAATTTGTAGCTGAGTTTTTGCCATTTCCAATGAGTCAAACTGTATCTCAGGCAATTTTAAATGCTTAGCCACCGCCATAGTTACCTCATCTTTTCACATTTTGTCAGGTAATGTTAACTGCAATGTTTTTGCCAACTCTAACAGTCTGCTTTTAGTCTCTGTCCGCAAGGTACTGCATATGACTGTCTCAACCCCCAAAAATTTCAGAGCCTCTGAAAGAGATATTGTCGACAACACACTCTCTACTTAAACTGAAATACCACACCTGAAAAGTAACCACAATATGCTCACCCCTCACTGTCTTTAAGTTCACTAAGCCAATCCAATAGATAGACTTTTATCCCCCTCGAGCCCCCAATTTGTTATGGACCAGGGTTTAGAGAACCCCAAAGTGTGTCATGGAGTTCACCTGACCCACAACTTTTAATAGATTGTGGTTATGGGAAGCACACGGGCTTACCTTACAGGTGTAGTGAACAGAGAGTAAAGTACTTTTAAATTAAAACAATGTTTATTTATGAAACCAGTTAACACTTTATAAACCCACAGTAAACATCTTAACAACTATCAACACCAATAAATCCCCCAAAGAATACAGTACTCTCTACGTAACTCTTAATCTTTCCTTGCAACGTCCATAAGACAAAAATAACCCTTTGTACAGAAAGACATCAGGGGCGAAATTCTCCAAAAACGGTGCCAAGCAGATGGGCATTGCGCCGGCCCAAAGGTGCGGAATGCTCCGCATCTTTGGGGGCCGAGCCCAAACATTGAGGGGCTAGGCTGGCGGCGGAGGGATTTCCGCCCGCCAGCTGGCGGAAATGGCGTTTGTTGCCCCGCCAGCTGGCGGAAATGGCGTTTGGTGCCCCACCAGTTGGCACGGAAATGCGGCGCATGCGCGGGAGCGTCAGCAGCCGCCGACAGTTTCCCACGCATGCGCAGTGGGGAGAGTCTCTTCCGCCTCCGCCATGGTGGAGGCTGTGGCAGAGGCGGAAGGGAAAGAGTGCCCCCACGGCACAGGCCCGCCCGCGGATTGGTGGGCCCCGATCGCGGGCCAGGCCACCGTGGGGGCACCCCCGGGGTCAGATCGCCCCGCGCCCCCCCCCAGGACCCCGGAGCCCGTCCACGCCGCCTGGTCCCACCGGTAAATACCAGCTTTGATTTACGCCGGCGGGACAGGCAATTTCTGGGCGGGACTTCGGCCCATCTGGGCCGGAGAATTGAGCGGGGGGTCCCGCCAACCGGCGCGGCCCGATTCCTGCCCCCGCCCAATCTCCGGTACCAGAGACTTCGGCGGGGGCGGGATTCACAGCGGCCAACGGCCATTCTCCGCCCCGGCGGGGGGTCGGAGAATGACACCCCAGGTTTACCTTCACTACTGAGAACAGTTACCACATTGAAATCACCAAATGGACATTCATAAGCTTGCAGAGATTCATACACATCTTGCGGTGACTGCAGCGTCTCCAAAACTAAAACAAATCTAAACACACCCTATAGCAAACAGCCTAAAGCGAAAGTAAAGCAGACAGACAGCCCAGCTCCACCCACACTCTGACATCACTGATAAACACCCATTTCTTAAAGGTACATCCACTACAGATATTTTATAAACACCCATTTCTTGAACACCCATTTCGAAAAGGTACTCCCACATGACACACTGGACTAGTAATCCAGCGACCCAGAGTTATGCTCTTGGGACATGGGTTCAAATCCCGCCGTGACAGCGGATGATGAAATTTGAATTCAATAAAAATCTGGAAATAGAAGTCGAAAAGGTGAATGAATCAATTGTCATAAAAACACATCTGGTTCACTAATGCCCTTCAGGGAAGGAAATCAGCCATCCTTACCTGGTCTGGCCTATATGTGACTCCAGATCCACAGCAATGTGATGCCCTCAGGGCTGGCCCAGCCAGCAGCGACGCCCACTTCCCATGAACAAATTTTTAAAAACTTCTTCCCGAAAGTACATTCGTGAACCAGATGAGTTGTTACAACACTCGATTCATGGCCACCATTTGACTTTTTAATTCCAGATTTTTATTGAATTCAAATTTCACCATCAACAATAGTGAGATTTGAACCTGGGTTCCCTGAATATTACTTTTTATTGGTTTACTTTAGGGGCAGCACGGTAGCATAGTGGTTAGCACAATTGCTTCACAGCTCCAGGGTCCCAGGTTCGATTCCCGGCTTGGGTCACTGTCTGTGCGGAGTCTGCACATTCTCCCCGTGTGTGCGTGGGTTTCCTCCGGGTGCTCCGGTTTCCTCCCACAGTCCAAAGATGTGCAGGTTAGGTGGATTGGCCATGATAAATTGCCCTCAGTGTCCAAAATTGCCCTTAGTGTTGGGTGGGGTTACTGGGTTATAGGGATAGGGTGGAGGTGTGGGCTTGAGTAGGGTGCTTTTTCCAAGAGCCGGTGCAGACTCGATGGGCCGAATGGTCGCCTTCTGCACTGTAAATTCTATGATTCCATGATTCCAGTGACAATACCACGATGCCACTGCCTTCCCTTGTGCATCATTAGGGATGGTTTGCACAAACATATAATATCAAGGCTGCAGTGCTTTGTGAAGGCCACTGTTGTTCATGGTCCTCTTTGGAATTGGGAATTGTGACAAGACTCCCAGAGGCAAAGAAATTGAATGCTGTCATCACCTTCAGGGCCACTGGCAGGGGGAAGTCTCAAAGTGCATGTGGGGTCAGGGCTTCTCAGAACATGTGGCACATGTGGCTGTCCGGGTCTCTGGACAATCACAGTCTTGCCCTCCACTGCAGCCCATTTATTTGTAGAGCGGAGACTCATTGATGATAGCCCCTCGATAGCCATCGAGCACCTATCAAATCTAGTCCCTTTTCTAGCACTTGTCAAAAGCCTTAGTGAAGTCCATGTAGACTACATCAACTGCACTGTCCCTCATCTGCACACCTATTCAGCTCCTTGAGAAATTAAATCAAATTTGTAAGACATGGGTGTGATTCAGCTGACTTAAAACTAAGTCCGTTTTCCAACACGTTTGGTGGGGTGATTCTTGGCAGTTGCAGTGCTGAGAATTAACCCGCTATTCAACGGCATTTCCTGTTTCTTCTGGGTGGAGATTCTCCCCATTGAACTGCACTTGGAGAGGTTTCTTGCTGGCGAGCTGATCTTCGCTGCATGCATGGATGTTCGCAGATTCGAGCATCATTTTGATCGGCAGCCCCGATCTTTCCCCCCCTTTCAGGTACCCCCCTCATCCCCCAACCTTGTTGAGGCTTGTAACGAGAAGGGTTTCCTTTACTCCAGAACAGGCTGGTATTGAGGGTCGCAGGTAACTGTGGGTATCTCTCTCCTGCACGTGTTGAAACCACAACCCAGAAGTGTCACACTGGGACAGCTTCGCAAGAGAGAGGGGACAAGTCTCACTGTTTATACCTAACCAGTGAGGTTGTCCTTATGCCACACCAGTGACCACCACCTACGCCTGTGTGAGTCTCTCTCCTGTGATGGTAAAATGTCACCTGCAAGTGCCCCACTAGTGCAACTTCACAAGAGGGAGAGAAAAAGGGACCACTGTTTATTCCTAACAAATAGCCTCTCTTGAGTGAGCGTGTTCGAAGCGCTCAGAATCCCTTTTGGTCCTTGACTATGGGATTATGTCCTGGCAATTATTGTGACTTGACCAGAGTGGACAGGGAAAGGAAGGTGAGACCACCACAATGGTAGTTTTAAAATAATTGATTTATTCCAGAGAAATTAAGTCTTCTGCAACTCAGATTAACCCACACACACAGACACCGATTCTGGAATAGTATGTGTAAAACAAGAGACTAAACGACACATCGAAAATTCTTACAGTTTACACAGATTTACTTTAGCGCCCGCAAACACAGATACACAGATATATTCACTCACCCACCTCAACAACTATACTAATTGGGAGTTTACTGTGAGCTGGGGAATATACTCACTGCTCCAGGAACAGAATAGTTAAAAAAATGTTGGCACAGATCTCTTTAGATCTTCTTCCAAGCTGGCCGGTCCTTGCGGCTCTTGCTCCTCCGGTTCTCGTGGTCTGTTTTCAGCAAGGTGAAGTGTGTCAGGCAGGAGGGCAGAGTCTCTAAAAACAGGACCTCAGACTTGTCATTTTAAGGGCAAAACCCTGAATGGGTCAAATACTGACCCCCTCCCACAGGTGAGTTCCAGGGCAAAGGAAGCATTTCTGATTGTTGATAGGATAGAAGTGATTAAGTTCCCCAACCAAAAGTTGTCATAATGTAATTAGATTTTAATCAGTGCCCTTACAAAAGCTTGCAATGTCTCTGGCTTCTGCTGGTCTCTTGACAATGGCCGCTGGAGACAACTTTAATTGTTATCCCATTAAGGTATTGTGGTTCCGTCTGGCCAGGGCAACAAGTGATTTGCATTTCAACAGCCCCTCTTTGAATGAGATCGGGCCGTTTCCTTCTCGCATCATTTTCATGACTCTTGGCCTGCTTGTCTTGAAAAGTGCATATTCCGTTGTCTGCCTGCAGACATGGTTTGTACTGCAATCTGTCCTTTTAAAATGGAATGTCCTTTTCCAACATGTTCAGTTCAATTTTGGTCCTGATGATGAGTTTGCTACAACTTACAGGCTCCTGGGAACCCCCACTCACCCTCCTCACCGCCTCCAATTGGCAAGCCCCCCAGTGCCAGACCCTGGCACTGCCAACCTGGCACCTGAGCGTCTGGCACTGCAAGTTTGACACTCTGGCAGTGCCATCTATGCACACTGGCAGTGCCAGGGTGGCAGGCTGGCAGTGGCTGGGTGCCTGGGTGCTAGAGGGTGTGCCAGGGTATCACCTTGCTCTGTTCCCGACAACCGGGTGTTTCCAATGGCCTGCGAGAACCCCGAGGTGCCGTTACGCCTGGTCCATGTTTGGGTGGACCAGCACTGAATGGTGCCCAGGCGAGGTCCCGAAGGTGTGGCTGGTGAGCCCCAGGCGCAGGGTGAATATGATTTCTAGATATTTAAATGAGCATGTTGGCTCATTTAAATATGCAGATCTGGATCTAGCCCAGCGACGGTGAGATCCAGATAGTGCCGGCTGGAGATAGTCGGGTGACTCGCGATCGGCACAGTGCCCGGCGCAGACCCCGATTTGGGGCGATGCACAAGTTGCTCCCGGATCCGCACCGAGTGCAATGGGGTTACTGAATCGCGTCCATGATATCACTTTGACTAAGCCAATGAAGGGATGAAAAAGTGTAGAATTTTTTGATGTGCTATTTTTTGGGAGAGCAGATGTGGTTCTGCTGTATATATTCTGCTGCATCGTGGAGAAGTACCAGTTCTGGAGCCAAAGGAAAAGCAGAAAACGTTTTACCAAAGGGTCAGCCACCTGGCTTCCATCAGCTGCAGAGCCTCGGACTTGCATTTACAGCAAGGGCACTCTCTGAGGATATATAATTGATGCAATATTTATAGCAAGATCTGAGAGCAGGGGCGAAATTCTCCCGAAACGGCGCGATGTCCGCCGACTGGCGCCCAAAACGGAATGCTCCGCATCTTTGGGGGCCGAGCCCCAACATTGAGGGGCTAGGCCGACGCCGGAGGGATTTCCGCCCTGCCAGCTGGCGGAAACGGCCTTTGTTGCCCCGCCAGTTGGCGCGGAAATGACATCCCCGGGCGGTGCATGCCTCCGCCATGGTGGAGACCGTGGCGGAGGCGGAAGGGAAAGAGTGCCCCCTGGCACAGGCCCGCCCGCGGATCGGTGGGCACCGATCGCGGGCCAGGCCACCGTGGGGGCACCCCCAGGGGCCAGATCGCCCCGCGCCCCCCTTGGACCCCGGAGCCCGACGGCGCCGCCTTGTCCCGCCGTTCAAAAGGTGGTTTAATCCACGCCGGCGGGACAGGCAATTTATCGGCGGGACTTCGGCCCATCCGGCTCGGAGAATCGAGCGGGGGGCGGCCCGCCAACCGGCGCGGCCCGATTCCCGCCCCCGCCGAATATCCGGTACCGGAGACTTCGGCAACCGGCGGGGGCGGGATTCACACCAGCCCCCAGCGATTCTCCGACCCGGCGGGGGGTCGGAGAATGATGCCCATGATGTGGAAGAGTCCACTAACTGTAGCTGTATGAATGATTGCTTATGTGAACTGCTATCTATCATAGAGTCATTATCTCACAGAGGAAAGCCATTTGGCCCATCAAGTTCCTACCAGTGCACATGACAATCCGATTGTTACTTGCAGCAACATCATCAGGTAACAGAGCCGTCCACTCAGTTGCAGGATTTCTTGTGAATATGTGAATACTCAGGCTGCTAGTGTAATGGTTCTGAACTTCACAGGTTTTCTTTGTTGTCTTAGACACTCTGGGGGGTGAGCTTAAGACCATTTTGCAGCAAGGTTCACTGAGCCCCCATTGCAACTTGAAGATCATCCACGGGCCAATTCTGAAGCACGGATGAGGGGCTTAACGTATTCAGCATCTTAAACTGCCCCAGTGAAATTTTAATATCAGCAAATGAATAGAAGCAGGAAACCAATACCGCCAAAAAGAAAATGCTGGAAAATCTCAGCAGGTCTAACGTTTCGAGTCCAGATGACCCTTTGTCGAAGCTTTGACAAAGGGTCACCTGGACTCGAAACGTTAACTCTTTTCTCTCCCTACAGATGCTGCCAGACCTGCTGAGATTTTCCAGCATTTTCTTTTTGGTTTCAGATTCCAGCATCCTCAGTAATTTACTTTTAAACAAATACTGCATTGGACATGGCAGAGCCAGATACAGGCACTAGTCATGGCTCCATAAAAATAGATAAAGAAACATGTTATTTCCAAAAAGCCTCCATTAGCGAGTCACCCGACTGCTTCCACAAGGAACGCACAAAGCACCAAAGGGAAGAATCATCAAACATCAACTTGGCGGGTCCACAAATCACTTTTATGTGTCCAGGGAAATGAATGAGATCCTGCTAATTGCATTAGCGCAATAATCAATGTTGGTTACTCGGCCTTTGACCAGTGCAGCATTTGAAGACGACTGGGTGGATAAGCACTCAGAGCTTTCATTAGCAATTCATTCAATCTTACAAAATAGTTTGCTCCTTGCCTGCGGGCCTCCCAACCTTCACCTGCAATTTTCAATCTTTCCTGGGCATGTGAAAGTTGCACCGGTCGGCTCCACTCTTTCTATCGGAGGAGAACTTCCAGGTTCCACAGGAGATGGCAGACACTACCTAAGTTGGGTGTTATGGTGGGCCGAGTTTGAGAAACAATCAGTGAGTCGGAATCCTGTCTCCGGAGGACCCAACGTCCACATGAATGAACATATGTTGTTTCGGGCAGTACAAAACACAAAGTAAGAATTCAGCACAAATAAAAAATTGCTTGCCTTAAACATACAATTGGGCATCTTGAAGCAGCACCAGGGCATCTTAGATGGTCACTCTGGTGTTCCAAGATCATCATTATCTGTCTTACAACAGTGTCATTCAAAGAAGCATGGGTTGATCGAAGAGAAGGAGGAGCTATATTCATGGTCAAGACAAGTTTCAAGTCAAAAATAAAGACCTAGAAAATATCCCATGTTAACCTTTACTGGCAGCAAAAACGTTCCTGCTATTTCTATTCCCTAGAATTCTCTCAGTTATAACACTTAGAAAAACACACGCCTGTGCAGGTGGAGCCAGGACAGAATAAAAGCAAAAGCTAACACCTCCTACCTCCTTACATCGCATGAACATTCCAACCATTCACAATGGTCTTGCAGGTGGGGTGTCTGTCCCAGCCAGCTATTGACCAAGGCAGCTGTTTACAACACACTGGTCTCCAATCTGTTACTAATGGCCTCAGCGTAACCTGTTCCAACCCAATGGCTTCCAACCAGGGACCTCATTTAGCAACATAAAAGCAGTGTCTCCAAGAACAAAAGGAATCCTGACTCCTATTAAACATCTCCAGATTCCAGCTGTGAGAGAATTCACCTTTTGTGCAACATCTAGGAGAACTGGTGGGAAGATATGTCACAAGACCTCCCCTAAGCTGCTAAAAATTGTAATCTTGTCCTGTGGACCTGAACTCAGGCAGTCACTGGTCGACCTCTGAAGAGAAACAGTAGCCCCAGCCAAGCCGCCTGCACTGTCTACCATCTTACCATCAAGCAGGCGGCAGGAGAAAGAACTCAGGCCTTCATCAAAACTGTGAACTACTGGAAAATTGGAATTTGCGGCCTCAAGGCCCTCAACTCTACTGATGGAAGTCTTGACTCTGGACAGATGGATCACCCCGGAAGCATCAACCTCCCCTCTGAAGAACCAATCCATTAGACATTTGATTCTGGATTCTGAACACATGTGAAAACCCTAACTTGTATCTTATTGCGGTTGGGCCCTGAACCTTCTTCCTTTCCCATATCCGCCTTTGTATTGTATGAGAACAAAACAGAGCGAATGTTGTGAAGCCCCCACCGTGTTTTGTGTGCATGTGTAATAAACCGACCCCTTTATTTTATTTTACCTCAGTTTGCTGTGTAAGTTGTTCACCGAGGTTTGGAACAATCCAAATTTAAGGTTTGGGGGAAATGCCTATAATGGGGAAAATCAAGAATCAGAATAACAGCTTTCTGTTTGTGGAGGGGTAGTGAGAGGCGACATTAAGGCTGTTTAAATGAACCCCACTCCTGTCTGTAACATGCCAATCAAATAAACTCCCGGACTCTCCAAAACATTGTGACTAATATATATGCCCACACTATCCATTGGATTTGTTACATGTTCCTGTTGGAACATGCATGGAGTGTGGGCATTGCTGGCTAGGCCAGTATTCATTGCCCATCCCTAGTTGCCCTTGATAAGGTGATGGTGAGCTGCCTTCTTGAACTGCAGCAGCCCAGTGCTGTTAGGGAGGGAGTACCAGGATGTTGACCCAGCAACAGTGAAGGAAAGGTGACATATATACATCAGGGTGGTGAGTGGCTTGGAGGGGAACTTCCAGGCAGCGATGTTCCCATGCATCTGCAACCCTTGTCCTTCTAGGCGGTAGAGGTCATGTGCGGGATTCTCCCATACCCGGCGGGGCGGGGGGTCCCGGCGGGATGGAGTGGTCCTCCACACCTTCAGGGGCTAGGCCCACCCTGGAGTGGTTGGCGCCCCGCCAGCCGGCAGGATAGGGGCCTGGCGCCACGCCAACCGGCAGAGAAGGGCCTCTGTCGGCCGGCGCAAGTCGGCGCATGCGCGGGAGCGCCAGCGCGTGCTGGCATCGACCCCGCGCATGCGCACGAGGAATCACTTCCGCACCGGGAATGGTGGATGACCACGGCCTCCGGTGCGGAAGGAATAGAGTGCCCCCACGGCACAGGCTCGCCCGTGGATCGGTGGGCCATGACCGCGGGCCAGGCCACCGTGGGGCACCTCCTGGGGCCAGATCTCCCCGCGACCCCCCAAGAACCCCGGAGCCCGCCCGCGCTGCCAGGTCCCGCCGGTAAGGGACCAACTCTAATTTACGCCGGCGGGACCGGCATAGAACGGGCAGGACTTCGGCCCATCGCGGGCCGGAGAATCCGGACAGTCCCGGGGCCCATTGAGCCGCGCCGGACCCCGCCATTCTCCGAGGCGGGTGGCGCGACTCACGCCGGGCTGGTGTTTGGGGGGCGGGAGAATTGGGAGGACGACGGGGGCGGGATTCACACCGACCCCCGGCGATTCTCCCACCCGGTGGGGGGTCAGAGAGTCCCGCCCCTTGTGTTTGGAAGGTCGAAGGAGCCTTGGTGGATTGCTGCAGTGCACATTGTGGATGCTATTGTGCATTGATGGCGAAGGGACTGAATGGTGGTGGGTGGAGTTCCAATCAAGCGGGCTGCTTTGCCTTGGATTTTGTTGCGATTCTTGGATATTACTGGAGCTTCACTCATCCAGGAAAGTGGCCCCTTAAAGTGAGCTGATGCTATAAATCCTGAGTGGTGTGGTTGCTGTTACTGTCTCCCCTCTTCTTTCTTCCATGTATTAATCTTTTTCCTCCTCCTAAGGTAAAGTTGCAAAGCAAGAAATGCCACTGAGAATCCCGTATCCATATCTCATTTTATGGGAATGCAAGCATTTCCTAATGGTCCCACAGGCTCTCTGGCTGTCAGAATCAAGCCTGTTCAGCCGAGCTAAAAACAAATAAAACCTAACAAAACTTAATTTGTAACTCCAGCAATTACAGCAGGAACCAGCATCAACTGATACTGGCAACAGGTTTACTTCTTTTAATTAAGTTTAATTGTCCTCAGTTCATTGAGAGCACATATGTCATGGGTTCTGGGCACACCACTCATCCTTAGTTTAATATATGATAATAACTTCCTAATGGCATTGACAGGTGCAAATAAGGACTGGACCACAGCAGAAAGACCAGTGCAGCCAATGTCATAGGTGGGTTTTGCTCCAGAATACATCTCAGAGAGAGTCAGTATATTCAAGTAACAACCCAAAATTGCTTGAAAATATCCCTAAATTGAGTGCCTATGTTTAGCGAGAAACTTAGTGGCAGTTATTGCTTTAAGCATGGAGACAGATTATGGAGTATAATATTCACTGCTGTGCATTGTTCATTCATCTTCCTAAGTTTTGTTGAAAAATGTTTGTTGGTTTGGAACTCAGTCTGGAAAGGGTACATGTTTAATTCAAATACAGGAGGCAATCAGACTATAAGAAGGATGTGATTGCACTAGAGAGGGTGCAGAGGAGATTCACCAGGACGTTTCCTGGTCTGGAGGGTTTCAGCTATCGAGGGAAACTAGGTGGACTGGGGTTGTTTTCCTTGGAGCAGCGAAGGCTGAAGAGGGAACCTGATTGAGGTGTATAACATTATGAGGGACATAGATAGGGTGGATAGAAAGGTACTTTTTTCCCTTAGTTGAGGAGTCAATAACCAGGAGGCATAGATTTAAGGTGAGGGGCAGGAGATTAAGAGGGGATTGGAGAAAAAAATGCGATACATTTCAGTCGTCAGTGTACAGAGCAAGGAGTTCTTGGTTGTCACCTTTATATTTTGCTGTAATTTCCTGAAATATTGGGATGGTTCAGGCACACCCCAGTTCATAGCAGATTGAAGCTATAGGAGTGGCCAGGGATGCTGAGTTTGAGAGAGTATCTCATGTGAAATCCCCAAAACAGTGTTTGATCTTAAAGGCTAACTGGACCATGTGTGTCTGTGTACAGTGTTGTTTCTCATGGCTGCTTTAGAGATTGACTCAATGTTGCCAGGACCAATGCTTAAGACATGTAGGTGACATCCTTGAACTCTTCTTGTTCCATTGGGCAACCCTGACACTGATTGCCATAATTTGAAGGCGTCACGATGGATATTGAAGCTACAATTTTTAATTGGAAGCTTTGTCGTATCCATCTTTCCAGAGGGCTTTACACACTGTAGGATTCAATGGCCTTACTGATGAGCAGGTTCAACTGCAGCATGTGTACAAATTGGGTACTGGTGGTATTTTGTCCATGGCGCATTGTTTCCAAAGGCAGAACTGGAAGTGGGCGTCACATCCACTTCCTTCCTTTCTGCCAGTTCCCATGTGACTCTAAATATAATTCAAAGCCACTGACAGTGCCACGGGAGACACACACTATCACGGGACGAGCTTCACATTGGTGAAATCTACCAACAGCTGACAATGTAGCAGGCTAGAAAAGAGCCTCCTGGACCAAGGGGGAAGCTCAGCATTGCAGCTACAACTATGCTGCCAAGTGACAGTGTCTGGCTTTACGTTGCATTCCTTGGATGGTTGTGTCCTGACCAGCCTCCCCCTCTGGCGCTGCCTGCTGTTGGCATTGCAGCCAGTATTATTGATTGGCAAGAGCCAGCCTTTTAGTCACAGCACGGAAACAGGCCCTTCGACCCATCGCGTCTATGCTGGCCATCAAGCACCTATCTATTCTAATCCCATTTTCCAGCACGTTGCCCATAGCCTTGGCATTTCAAGTGCTCATCCAAATACTACTTAAATGTTGTGAGGATTCCCGCCTCTGTCACCCTTTCAAGCAGTGAGTTCCAAACTCCCACCACCCTCTGGGTGGAATGATTTTTTTCTCCAATCCCCTCTTAATCTCCTGCCCCTCACCTTAAATCTATGCCCCCTGGTTATTGACTCCTCAACTAAGGGAAAAAAGTACCTTTCTATCCACCCTATCTATGTCCCTCATAATGTTATACACCTCAATCAGGTTCCCTCTTCAGCCTTCGCTGCTCCAAGGAAAACAACCCCAGTCCACCCAGTTTCCCTCGATAGCTGAAACCCTCCAGACCAGGAAACGTCCTGGTGAATCTCCTCTGCACCCTCTCTAGTGCAATCACATCCTTCCTATAGTGTGGTGACCAGAACCGCACACTGTACTCCAGCTGGGACCTATATTCAATGCCTCGGTTAATAAAAGCAAGAATCCCACAAGCTTTCTTAACCACGTTATCTTCCTGTCCTGCTGCCTTCAGAGACCTGTGGACATACACACCAAGGTCCCTTTGATCCTCTGTACTTCCTGTGGTCCGACCATCATATATTAGCTTGCCTTGTTCGTCCTCCCAAAATGCATTACCTCACGCCTTTCATGCTTAAGTTCCATTTGTCACTCTTCTGCCCATCTAACCAGCCTGTCTATATCGTCCTGGAACCTAAGACCTTGCTCTTCACTATTTACCACACCAACAATTTTTGTGTCATCTGCGAACTTACTTATCATACCTCCTACATTCACATCCAGATCATTAATGTGCACTAAAAACAACAAGGGACCCAGCAGGACACCACTTCACTCAGACTTCCAGTTACAAAAACAACATTCAACAATTACTCTCTGCCTCCTACCACTAAGCCAGTTTTGGATCCAGTTTGTCAAATTGCTCTGGATCCCATGGGCCCCTACCTTCTTCATCAACCTCCCATCAACCTTCTCCCACTTTAACCTCCAAACCTTGCATCTCATGTACCTTTGGTAAAATGGTCTTCAAACTCCCTCAGTGGAACACCATTGCAACTTTCACCTGTGTCACTGTTACCTACGTGGACCATGGTAACCTTGTCAAAAGCCTTACTCAAGTCCAGGTAGACCACATCAACCGTGTTGTCTCCTGACACGCAGGGATATTGGGTGTATGAAAACCAGAGGTATCCCAGCATTAGAACCGTGTGACAAAGGCAGATATAAGAACATGTATGTCCATGGCTTTCACCCAAAGAATCGCTGAGCAATGAGATTTTCAACATTTTCCATAGTCCACAAGCAAATCTCCACACACCTGGCTCCTCCCCCTTTAACCTCCAAGCCTTGCATCACATGTACTTTTGGAGACTTGCAAAAATGGTCTTCAACCTCCCTCAGTGGAACACCATTGCAGCTTTCACCTGTGTCACTGTTACCTACATGGATCATGGTAACTAGATTCTCCCCCTCACACTCTCATCTCCAGCCACGAGGACATGCCCTTAACCCCGGTACTGGGCAAGCTACACATCATTCAGGACTCTCGGCCGTGGCTGCAGGGTATCTATCCCCCTTATTTACTGTCCCCTATCACGACCGCCCTTATCCCCCTTATTTACTGGCCCCAATCACTACCACATTTCTTTTCACTCCCCTCGCTCAAATGTTTCCCTGCACCCTGGGGCGGAATCTTCCCTTCTCAGTGGGTGTCTCACCCAGTGCCTGATGAAACGGCGAGACACCAGTGCTGAATCTGAGGAGGAAGTCCCCCTTCTGCCCATCAGGAAGTGAACAGTGGTGGGATTTCCTCCAGCAAGACACCCCAGAAAATGCCTTCTTGCCCACCAAGAGCTGGAGGCCAATCAGAAGCTGGAAGCTCTTGTGTTCAGCCAGAGCAGGCCATGGCTGCTGCCGGAACAACATGCTCTGGAATCCCAGGATCAAGGAACGACCCAGGAGATTGGTAACAGTTGTTGTGGGAAGTTTCCTGGGGTGAGGGTCGCGAGGAGAAAGGGCCAACGTGGTTAGCAGCAATGGCAGGGGGATGGCTATCAGCGGCCTACCCCTTGTCCATGCCCTTGAGCATGTGTAGATTAGTGGAGATCCAGCTGAAATGCAGCCCACCTGTATTGCCGGCTGCCTGTTGACAGGCCCACCTGGAGCCAAGAAGATTGCAGCAATGGTAGGAAGAGGCCCTAAAATGGTCATTAATTAAGCGTCACAAGTGGAGTCGGGGGCGGGTAGGTCAACCATGGGCCTTCTTGCCCACAACTTACTTCCAGTGGAGACAAGAAGGCATCGGGTATCGATCCCAACTCCAACCCCCCAAGTTTTCAGGCCCTCCTGCCTCTTTCCTCGCCTCCGGTGAGGGAAGAGGATTCTGGCCATGCAGGGTGCAATGGTTTGTTTACCCATCCAACCTGCAGGTTTTGTTTGCATCCACACTGGTAGCAAGGAACTCGCACCTGTTAGTCAAAGTCAAGGGTCAAGACGCCTGCATCCTGGATTCGTGCCTGCTTGCTTCACAGTCCCCTTTCATGACCAGGACATCGAAACTTTGAGGCCAAAGTTTCAAAGCTTGTTCTGTTTATTCATCCTTTTTGCTACAAGAGTCTTATCGCATTAATCATTTAATTATTCCAGAACTTGGTGTGTTCTGTTGAGACCCAACCATGCAGGCAACATTTCTATTGACCTCTGGCAACACCTTATGGATGCTTTGTCTAAGTTTCGTTTCAGGAAAGTGAAAGTATTAACTCTTTGTTTTACACACAGTTGTTCGTATAGAATAGAATGCTTTTCTGCACATCAAATAGAGCAAGTAATGCTCGATAGAAACCAAAATAATGTAGCTAATGAACTTAAGGAAGTAAAAGGAACATTTATAAAGCAGCTTTCACAATCTCAAAATTGCGAAGTTATTTACAGTTAATGACGTTTTGGTCACTGTAATAATGTAGGAATCAGGGCAGCCAATTTGCGAAAAGCAAGTACCCACAAACAGCAGTGTGGCAATGGTCAGATCATCTATTAAGTGGTGTTAGTTGAGGGCTAAGTGTTGAGCAGGGCACCAGGGAGGTTTTCATGATAGCTCCATTGTATCTCAGCCCACCTAAGAAGCAGACTCAGTCCAATCTTATCCGAAAGACAATGGGCCAGATTCTCTGTCAATCGACGCCGATATCCGTGTCCACAATGCGGCAGAGAATCCCGAAATCATGATCAGCGCCGGGGGGGGTGGGGGGGGGGTTGTCATCGGTGGCCGCTGATTGGAACGTGATGCTCTGACCCCCTGCCGGTGCCAGAATCGAGTAAATATATTTGAATTTGACTTAATGACAGATTTGCATCCATTTAGCGGGCCCGGCACCCGATGCTGCAGCCTCCCGTGATTCTCCGGTTCCCTGGACCGGACATCACGAGGACACGGGTCACTTGCGGTAGCTACCAGCCTGGCCCTGGCATGTGGACCTCGTGGTGGACCAAAGCGGTAACTCTTGAGGGGGTTGCCCACAGAGTCCACCTGAGAGCCATCTCCCCCCCCCCCCCCACAATGCACTACCTGCCCACTCCTCCTCAACTGGACCCCGCCCCCCCTTCCACATACACACGCCCTCCCCCAGGGACCCACTGAATAGGGAGATCCTCCCCAGGGACACCTGCAATAGGGAGACTCCCCAGGGACCCTTGTCTCCCTGAGGGCATTTAAGAGTCACCCACATTGCTGTGGGTCTGGAGTCACATGTAGGCCAGACCAGGTAAGGATGACAGATTTCCTTCCCTAAAGGACATCAGTGAACCAGATGGGTTTTTGCAACAATCGACAATGGTTTCATGATCATCATTTGACTTTTAATTCCAGATATTACAATATGTTCACTCTAACCTTTATTGCTTCCTTCTTTTTCTAAGTTATCACTTATTTTAACTTCTGTCTTTTAATATTTGTTCCGTTTACTTATGCTCCTTCACACCATATCCATCTTGCTAATTGTTTTCTGTATGAATGTTTTCTTCATCTATTTCTCCCTTCGCAATTGTGTGATCCTATTGGCTTTTATTTTCACTTACTTTCTTATTTTAAATACATAATCACTTCCTGATTTAATCACGTTGCCTCTCTCACGGCGAAAGCAGCTTTCCCTCATTGCTGTGTCAGATTCTCTCATTCCCTTCTCGGTTCTGAAATCTCTGAGCTTGCTGATATTTCCAATAGACATGTGTGCGGAGTCAGCACTTGGTGCTGGGAACCCTCACATCTTCCAGGAACAGCACACAACCATCCCTCCCTGTGCAGGCATTTTTAGTTTTTAGTTAGTTTGTTCTACTTCAACATTTATGTTGCTGTGGATAATCCATTTAGCATTTCCCCTTTTTTTTCTGCACCTATTTGAAATGAAATGAAAAAAAAGAAAATCGCTTATTGTCACAGGTAGCCTTCAAATGAAGTTACTGTGAAAAGCCCCTAGCCGCCACATTCCGGCGCCTGTTCGGGGAGGCTGGTACGGGAATTGATTCGTGCTGCTGGCCTGCCTTGGTCTGCTTCCAATGGTTAAACTCTGCTTTCAGAAGCTCGTACTCTCATTCCATCCCCACCTCACTGTATCAGCAGCTTACTGTGTAATATGCTCCCTGGTGCCTGCTTATTTTAGATGCCTCCCTTTTTTCATCATATACTGAGAGTTGGTTGATTGCTTTTCTGCTGTACAAAATCTAATGGATTTTTTCCGACCTGTTATAATTCTGATGTGGTGAAGACTGCATGTGCCACTGGCTCTGGGATGTGAAAGTATAAGCCAGCTGCCAAGTATGTACTGTTGTCCTGAGAAATGGCAGCTTGATGCAAGTTGACTCCAACTGTTCTTTATTCTATTGGGCCCTGTGTCACTGTACCCAATAATTATTGGATTTGCAGATTGCAACCAGACCTCAGAAGATCAGAGAGCTTGTCGCCTCCAGCCGCAAGTCTCCGCAAACCATAATGCATGCCCGTCGTCTGCTCCCTCATGCCTTCAATCTGCTAACTCTAGAGGAGGGGCACTAATTGGGTCTTGGGTGATCTCTGAAGTTAGGGCTGCCACAGTGGTTAGCACAGTTGCTTCACAGCTCCAGGGTTCCAGGTTTGATTTCCAGCTTGGGTCACTGTCTGTGCGGAGTTTGCACTTTCTCCCCTTTTCTGCGAGGGTTTCCTCCGGGTGCTCCGGTTTCCTCCCACAGTCCAACTATGTGCAGGTTAGGCGGATTGACCATGCTAAATTGCCCTTAGTGTCCAAAACGTTTAGGTAGGGTTACTGGGTTACAGGGATAGGGTGGAGGTGTGGGCTTAGGTAGGGTGCTCTTTCCAAGGGCGGGTGTAGGCTCGATGGGCCGAATGGCCTCCTTCTGCACTATAAATTCTGTGATTCCATGAATCCTGCACTGGGGTCTGACCCCCGCATATTAGCTTGATTACCCCAACACAGCTTATTTTCAGTTAAGGAGCTGGGGTCTGGGTCCCATATAGTCAAGGCCAGCTGTTTGTGTAGCTTCCACGATCTGGAACTGGTTCATTCTGACCCACTCCACCATATCCCAGCTCCTTTGTGTTCTGTCAATCACCCATGCTACATCCACATCTAGCTTTTGTATCAGAAGCATTCAGAATTTAATTGGAGGGTGAAGAATTAGGGACGTTAACTGAAGAGACGAGATAGGGCCCTGCAACAATGTGGCTAAATTGCTACTTCCACATTATCTTCAATAATAATAATCTTTATTGTCACAAGTAGGCAAACATTGAGGGAGAATTCCGAATGTCCAATTTACCTATAGCAAGTCTTTCGGGACTTATGGGAGGAAACCGGAGCACCTTGAGGAAACCCACACAGACATGAGGAGAACGTGCAGACTCCACACAGACAGTGACCCAAGCCGGGAATCAAGCCTGGGACCCTGGCGCTGTGAAGCCATGGTGCTAACCACTATGCTACTGTGCTGCCCACAAAATTGGATAAAAAATTCTGAAAATTGGATAGAATTTAAACAATGATTAGTGAAGAATTACACAGATGCAACAAACTGAAAACATCAAGTTACTGAAAACATTAATTTTATTCTATGATTTTGGCGACACAACATCATGTAACTGTAATACTTTTAACATTGGCAAACAAGAGCATGTGTTCACTGTAATAATGGATTAGTTTGAGATGTGCTTCAAACTGTAAGTGTGATTTATGAAGGCACCAACTTATCTGGTGTGAAAAGTCACAAGAGAAACCATTAATCAGTATGTGACTGCGTTAAGAACGATGACTAAGGCTGATGAATGTGTTGACTGACAGAATCACGACCAAAGTCCGCTGTAATTGATGTGTCAATGAAGATCATGTGATGTAGTATTTTTTGACAGAGGTAAGTCACAAATCTATTAGCCGGGTATTTATGCCCATAGGTATACTCTTCAGATTGGAAACATCTTTGGTACGACCTTTGAAACCGACAAAATCCATTGGGATGATGTTGTTAGTCAACTGAACGCCATCTCTAGAATCATGCACTAGAATACAGGAACACCAACACTGATAAGCACAGAGGAGGAAAAGGAAAAGCAGCGAACTCATTGAGTCGATGACTTCAAACTCCACTTCCAACAAGCCTATCGTTATAGGTGTTCTCAATGCATGTGGAAGAAGGGTTGCTGGGACCAGTTGGCAATCTTCAGGTAGGTATGGAATGAAGTGGAAGGGTTTTTGAATTCTTCGCTTTGTGTAGTAGAAGCAGGATGGGTCATTGAAAAGACAATGATCCAGCAGCTGGACAAGAGAAGTAATTACCTGCAAAGACTCACATTCAAAGTATCATCTTGCGTCATTGACTTTGTCTTTATATGTGGTTGTGGAACCCACCTCGTCACTCACCTGAGGAAGGAGCTGTGCTCTGAAAGTTAGTAATTCGAAACAAACCTGTTGGACTTTAACCTGGTGTTGTAAGATTTCTTACTGTGCTCACCCCATTCCAACACCGGCATCTCCACATCATGGACAAGAGAAGGGCAATGTGGATATACCCAAACTCTCAACACTGGCATCTCATCCTCTACACAATTGTTTATCACCTTCTCAATGTCAGTGTAAAGTCTACAATAAATTCGAATGACTGTTGGACCATTCATTAAATTATTTTGAAAGCAACCCTTGGTGGTGTGGTCAAGATGCTGCATGGTAACAGCCAATCAGCTAAGGCGATTAAATGTTGAATTACACAGGCAGCACGGTGGCGCAATGGTTAGCACTGCTGCCTCACGGCGCCGAGGTCCCAGGTTCGATCCCGGCTCTGGGTCACTGTCCGTGTGGAGTTTGCACATTCTTCCCGTGTTTGTGTGGGTTTCGCCCCCACAACACAAAGATGTGCAGGATAGGTGGATTGGACACGCTAAATTTCCCCTTAATTGGAAAAAATGAATTGGGTACTCTAAAATTATATTTTTTAAAATGTTGAATTACTGGAGAATGATGATGTTTGAGCGTTTCTGTGTTGGAAAATCAAAGAAGTATTTTCAATCTCTGATACGTGACTGGATAACACTGATGTGGAATGTATGGATCTTTTCAGTGTGGTATATCTGTCATCTGAGCAGATTATTGGCTTCATACCAGATGGTACCAAAATTGTTTTAAGGAGAATGAAAAATCCATCCGACTCCTGCTTGATAGCAAGATCGATGGTGGGAAGATGATTCAGTGGAATTGCAGAGATATTCCAACAGGCATCACACTGTTCTGCACAGAGTTAAAAGATAGCTATCACAATATTATTAGTATTGGTAAAAAGCAGGACTGAACAAATATTATGCCAACAATGAAAATAAATTGAAGGAGGTGCTCAACAGTGTGTTGTCTATTTCAGAAGGAGCATCGGACTGCATCTCACAAGAGGCCAAAGTTGACATCATGGATGATCCACAGACCATTGGAGAAAAAGTGTCCATCACTAGGTCTTTGGAGAATGGAAAAGCACTGCCCACAATGAAGGCAGAAAGAGGTACACAGCACCTAAAGCATTCAAACATCATCAAGAAACAGAAGAACAAAGGAAATATTTATTCTCACAGTAACTAATTGGGAAGTTCATTTTTTTTAGTGATTCATAGAATGTGAGCATTGCATGCAAGGGCAGTATTCATTGCATCTGCCGAATACTGCCATTGAGAAGGTGATTGTGTGCTGCCTCCTTGAACTGGTGCAGTCCATGTATTGTTGGCACACCCACAGTGCTGTTAGGGAGAGAGATCTAAGTTTTTGATGCAGTGTTGATGATGGAACAGTGAAATGTTTCCAGGACATGATGTTGTGTGCAACGTGATGGTAGTGTTATTCCCATGTGGCTGTTGCCCTAGTTCTTTGGGTGTTAGATATAGTGGGTTTTGAAGGTACAGTCAAAGGAGCCTTGTCAAGTTTCTTGTAAATCTTGCAGATGGTACTCACTGTTGTCATTGCGCACCGGTGGTGGAGGGAGTGACTGTTTATGGTGGAGGATGTGAGGCCAATCAATGAGCTGGTTTGGCCTGAGTTTCTTGAGCGTTGGCGGAGCTACATTAATCCAGGAAAGTGAGGAGTGTTCGAACAGACTCTTGACTTGTGCCTTGTGGATGGTGGCTTTTGGAGTCAGGAGGTGATTCACCACAGAATTCCCAAGCCTCTGGTTCACTCTTGTAGCCTCAGTATTTATATGATTGGTCCAGTTAAGTTTCTGAACAATGATAAAGCCCAGGATATTGATGGTGGGGGATTCAGAAATGGTAATGTCGTTGAATATCATGGGGAGATGGGGAGAATCTCTGGTACAGATTCCTCCTGACATTCAGTGCCTGAATATAGTGGATAGAAGAATTCCTGAATTGGAATGCAGTTTCACGGCCAACCGAGGGGCCGGGGACATGGGGCGAAATTCTCCGGAAACGGCGCAATGTCCGCCGACTGGCGCCCAAAACGGCGCCAATCAGACGGGCATCGCGCCGCCCCAAAGGTGCGGAATGCTCCACATCTTTGGGGGCCGAGCTCCAACATTGAGGGGCTAGGCCGACGCCGGAGGAATTTCCGCCCCGCCAGCTGGCGGAAAGAGCCTTTGGTGCCCCGCCAGTTGGCGCGGAAATGACATCTCCGGGCGGAGCGGGAGCGTCAGCGGCCGCTGACAGTTTCCCGCGCATGCGCAGTGGAGGGAGTCTCTTCCGCCTCCGCCATGGTGGAGACCTTGGCGGAAGCGGAAGGGAAAGAGTGCCCCCACGGCACAGGCCCGCCCGCGGATTGGTGGGCCCCGATCGCGGGCCAGGCCTCCGTGGGGGCACCCCCCGGGGTCAGATCGCCCCGCGCCCCCCCCCCCCCCCAGGATCCCGGAGCCCGCTCACGCCGCCTTGTCCCGCTGGTAAGGTAGGTGATTTAATTTACGCCGGCGGGACAGGCAATTTATCGGTGGGACTTCGGCCCATCCGGGCCGGTGAATCGAGCGGGGGGGGGGGCCCGCCAACCGGCGCAATTCCCGCCCCCGCCGAATCTCCGGTGCTGGAGACTTCGGCAACCGGCGGGGGCGGGATTCACGCCAGCCCCCGGCGATTCTCCGACCCGGCGGGGGGCCGGAGAATGTCGCCCATGATCTGTATTGTTGGCCAAATTCATGAGAAGTACAGGGAACAATATCAAGACCGATATATGTAATCTCCCAGTCTCACCTGCTAGTGGGATTTACCGGTGCCACTGAAGTTAGCAGAATTTTGGCTGGCTCGCTGCATCCGCCTTCACAGCATCCGCTGCAGCGGGGATTGAAAATTGAGGCCATTGACTTGACCAAAACCTCTGTCACTGTCCATCAACCTGGACTTCAGAGGCTTAAAAGAGGATTTGGCAGGGCGGCACGGCAGTGCAGTGATTAGCACTGCTGCCTCACGGCGCCAGCCATGGGTCACTGTCCGTGTGGAGTTTGCACATACTACCCATGCCTGCGTGGGTCACAGCCCACAACCTAAACATGTGCAGGGTTGGTGGATTGGCCACGCTAAATTGCTCTTTAATTGGCAAAGATTTGGCTGTCCAAAGACATTTTTGCCAGTTCTGAGACAGCCCTATGATGGGATGGGAGGCATATTGCATATTGATGGTACTGTGACTGACCTATTTCCTGTGGGAAGCAAGACCATGTACTGGGGCTTGTTCTATTTTCATTCTTTTCATGTCGCTCTGCCGGAGTATGGAATGAGAGACTTTCAGGTAAGAATTGTGATATGAATCTGCACACAAGAAATGTTGTTTGATTTGTCAAGACAGCGAGCACATGTACTGTCCACAGAGCAAGTCTATTGCTAGGATAACAAAGTAAAAAGTCTTAAAACACCAGGTTAAAGTCCAACAGGTTTGTTTCGAATCACTAGCTTTCGGAGCACAGCTCCTTCCTCAGGTGAATGAAGAGGTGGGTTCCTGAACAAACCTGTTGGACTTTAACCTGGTGTTGTAAGACTTCTTACTGTGCTCACCCCAGTCCAACGCCAGCATCTCCACATCTAGGATAACAAAGGTAGTTTTATGGAATTAATATTTGTATTGGTAAACATTAGAAATAAGTTATAGATTTAAATTGATTTAATTTAATGTTCCTGTGCCTGGAAAGGTAAAACCTAAAGTTAGATTCATACTGAACAAAGGCGTTTGTGTGTGTGGGGTTGGTTAAGTTCCTATTGTGCTTCGAGAGGGTTACAGTGTGAAGAATAAATAAACCAGCGGTGGTTGCTTCACAACAGGGGCCTTGTAAGGAAGAGAAGCCTTCAAGTTTTAGTTTAGCTAATTTGATTGCAGTTGATGATAGATAGTGAGACAGAAGGCAACCCCCACAGCTCCACCAGAAACAATCCGCTAGAATGCTAGAGGGGGAAGCATATCTCTCAGCTTTGCTAGAAGAAAAGACATACAATGGAGTAATGGTTAAGAAACCAAGTGCGGAGATCTGAAGAGCAGCTAGTTAAAGAACCAAAGTAATTAAGAGAAGTTTCCAAGAAATCTGAGGTTATAGGTAATACAACAGAGAACTGTTCAGCAACATCACAGAGAGTTGAAAAGGTATTGGTCATGAGAGGCAAGAAGGATATCTGAAATTGTGGCCTGGATTCCTGTGGAATGTGAATTAAAATAATTATAGAAATCGGTGGCTGGATCTCGGCGTTTGTGTACAAACAGTCAAGACAAAGGAAACCTAAAAGGGGGTGGTGTAAAATCCTGGGGCGAGATTCTCCGACCCCCCCGCCGGGTCGGAGAATCGCCGGGGGCTGGCGTGAATTCCGCCCCCGCCGGTTGCCGAATTCTCCGGCACCGGATATTCGGCGGGGGTGGGAATCGCGCCGCGCCGGTTGGCGGGCCCCCCCCCCCCGCAATTCTCCGGCCCGGATGGGCCGAAGTCCCGCCGCTAAAATGCCTGTCCTGCCGGCGTAGATTAAACCACCTACCTTACCAGCGGGACAAGGCGGCGCGGGCGGGCTCCGGGGTCCTGGGGGGGGCGCGGGGCGATCTGGCCCCGGGGGGTGCCCCCATGGTGGCCTGGCCCGCGATAGGGGCCCACCGATCCGCGGGCGGGCCTGTGCCGTGGGGGCACTCTTTCCCTTCCGCCTTCGCCACGCTCGCCACCATGGCGGAGGCGGAAGAGACTCCCTCCACTGCGCATGCGCGGCAATGCCATCAGCGGCCGCTAACGCTCCCGCGCATGCACCGCCCGGAGATGTCATTTCCGCGCCAGCTGGCGGGGCACCAAAGGCCTTTTCCGCCAGCTAGCGGGGCGGAAATTCGTCCGGCGCCGGCCTAGCCCCTTAAGGTTGGGGCTCGGCCCCCAAAGATGCGGAGCATTCCGCACCTTTGGGGCGGCGTGAGGCCCGACTGATTTGCGCCGTTTTGGGCGCCAGTCGGCGGACATCGCGCCGATACCGGAGAATTTCGCCCCTGGTCTGGATTCAGTGTTAAAAGTGGAGCGGAAGCTTTCTTTAAAAGTATTGTTTGGAAAAGCCAGTCTAGATTTTGGAATGCAGACCAGTAAGGATACGCATTATTATGAGAGAAGATATTAAAGTGTATTTTTGGGAGTGGAGTTTGGAAATTCTCATGTAATCATCATTTGGGGGGCGGGGGGGGTGTGGAGTTCTGAGGAGACAACAACAAACATTCACTTGGGGCTCAGAGCAGAGTGCGTGTATTTGTCCGCAAACATAGGGCGGAATTCTCCGTTCCTGAGGTGAAATGCCGGAGCCAATGGAGAATCTGCGGGTGTTTCGCGATGGGAAAATCGGCGCGAACCCCTCACCGATTCCAGTACCAGTGAGGGGCTAGCGCCGGCGCCGCATGGAATACGCACGGATCGTTCGGAAAATGGCTGGAAAATTGCCGGATCCCAGGTCACTGCCTTGGATTCTAGACTTCAGAAGCGATTGAAATGAAATTAAATGAAAATCGCTTATTGTCACAAGTAGGCTTCAAATGAAGTTAATCGCCACATTCCGGCGCCTGTTCGGGGAGGCTGGTACGGGAATTGAACCGTGCTGCTGGCCTGCCTTGGTCTGCTTTAAAAGCCAGCGATTTAGCCCAGTGTGCTAAAGATTGCACTGATATTGTCAAAATAATCTGCTTTTCAATTTGTGTAACAAGTGAAAACTAAGAGATGAAACCGCAAATTAATTTTGATAACTGCATATTTATGTTTTTGACATTGATAGACTATTGTTTGAATCCATAAGAACATCATGAGGATTGCATTTAATTAAAAAAATTGATCAATTTGAAACCAAATTTTTTTGGAAGGATTGAAGATTATATAAATGAAAATAATGGTGAACAAATGCATTGCACATTGTTCTGGTGAGTTCATTCAGTGGAGTTCATTAGCCACACTGATAGATTTGACACTTTGATTGGATCCAGAGTTTGCAAAGCACACACTCGCATTCTTGTTCTTTGTTCCATACTAACAAAGTAAAGTGCTTCTGTTTTGTCCTAACCAAACTTCATTGAACAAAACAGTCTAATGCGTTACATAGACTGATCTGATTAAGTTATTATCGATTCTGTTTATTGTGAAATTTACCTCAATGGTGGTATCGGGGTTATGTTACTGGGTTCAGATACCTGCGCTAATGATCTGGTAACACCAGTTCAACTTGGAAATACATTCAAGTCTGAAGAATTTAAATTTGGTTAATTAAATAAATCGGGAATTTAAACTCTGTTGATCAGTAATGGTTATCATGTAATTGCTGAATTATCGGAAAAATCCCTTCTGGTTGGCTAATATCCGTGAAATCAGGGAATCTGCAATCCCTGTCAGGTATGGCCTATATGTAATATCCGGTCCACAGTAATGTGGTTGACACTTAACTGCACGCTGAATAGATACATAGAATTTACAGTCCATAAGCAGGCCCTTCGGCCCATCGAGTCTGCACCAGCCCTTGGAAAGAGCATCCTACTTAAGCCCACACCTCCACCCTATCCCCGTAACCCCACCTAACCTTGTTGGACAATTTAGCATGGCCACTTCACATAATCTGCACGTTTTTGAACTGTGGGAGGAAACCCGAGCACCCGGAGGAAACTCACGCAGACACGGGGAGAACGTGCAGACTCCACACAGGCAGTGACCCAAGCTGGGAATCGAACTTGGGACCCTGGAGCAGTGAAGCAGCAGTGCTGACCACTGTGCTACCGTGCTGCAAGCCTTTAGTTGTTAACAGGGTGGCTCACCACCCCCTTTTTTTAAAATTTAGAGTACCCAATTATTTTTTTCTAATTAAGGGGCAATTTAGTGTGGCCAATCCACCTACCCTTTGGGTTATGGGAGTGAGGCCAACGCAAACACAGGGAGAATGCGCAAACTCCACACGGACAGTGACCCGGGGCCAGGCTTGAACCCGGGCCCTCGGCGCCGAGAGACAGCAGTGCTAACCACTAACCACTGAGCCGGCTCACCGCCACCTTTAAGAGGAATTATTGGCGGACAATAAACACAGGCCTTGCCTGTGACTCCACAGTCACATTTAGCATATTATTGAATTCCTCTTTGGTTCCTGTTTCTACAAAAATCCTTGTGCCAGCCAATTGAGTCAAACTTTAAATCTACTCCACGTTGATCAATACTGGAAGCTACTAATGCATATTCATCCCCATCGTTTAAATCCATTGATTTTCAAGACAATAAATTTGAAGTCGTCATTCGTTATCCACAAGAGAGGAATGTCATAAAATGTCTGATTCATTGTCTGTACCTAGGCGCCACAAGTAAGTCTTTTTATGGATGCTGTCAAAGAGTCCCAGAGACACTTTGAGATATCCTTGTGCAAAACTCTTTGTGAATTATTTCAAAACAAATCTGAAAACATTCCTTTGTTAAAGTAGATTTGCAAGCTGGAATTCATTGTCCTGTTTGTAGCTTGGACCTTTAGATATAAAATGATAACTGTATAAAAATTCCTGTTCACTTTTCGGATGCTATTGTCTCAATACAGTTAACTGTTAAAGTATAATATATAATAATCTTCATTGCCACAATTAAGCTTACATTAACACTGCAGTCAAGTTACTGTGAAAAGTCCCTAGTCACCACATTCCGGCGCCTGTTTGGGTACATGGAGGGAGAATTCAGAATGTCCAAATTACCTAACAGCACGTCTTTTGGGACTTGTAGGAGGAAACCGGAGCACCCGGAGGAAACCCACGCAGACACAAGCAGAATGTACAGACTCCGCACAGACAGTGACCCAAGCCAGGAATCGAACCTGGGACCCTGGGGTTGTGAAGCATCAGTGCTAACCACTGTGCTACCGTGCCGCCAATGTACGCTGTGGCTGTAGCCTGGAGTCTTATTCAGGGAAGGGGATTTCTAATCCAATAACCATAAAACAACTCAAGGAAAATATACACAGTTTATCATGATCTCAAAACTTTCAAATCACTAAAACAATAAGAAAAAGAGTTATAATTAATATATATTAATAATTGAGGTACTTAACTCAAAACTCTTGATTTATCCAAGATTTGAAGTATTACTAAAGCCCAGAGTTTTATATGGAGGTCCACAAGAAAGACCCTAATTTCATTTTTTTTTTGAAGATGTTCCCCTTTGCCAATTTTCAACACTCCCCTCAGCCCCTGAGAGATTTCTGCTCAATTTCATGGAAGGGATTTTTTGGTTGTCCTTTATTCAATTATTTCTGTCCTTAGAAAATAGCACTCTTTCAGAAAAAAACAACAATGACTCAGAGCAGCACGGCGGCACAGTGGTTAGCATTGCTGCCTCACGGCGTCAAGGTCCCAGGTTCAATCCCGGCTTTGGGTCACTGTCCGTGTGGAGTTTGCACATTCTCCCTGTGTTTGCGTAGGTTTCGCCCCCACAACCCAAAAGATGTGCAGGGTAGGTGGATTGGCCATGCTAAATTGCCCCTTAATTGGAAAAAATGAATTGGGTACTCTAAATTTACAAAAAAAAACAACAATGACTAGGGCAGAGATCCGAGGCAGGCAAAAGATAAAAAGAGCCCTGTCAACCGCATGCTGAATCCTTGGCTCCAGCCTGACTATTTTTGTGGCAGTATGACTGGATGGGTAGGGCGAAGGCTAGTATATATGTCCAGAAGAGGCAGGAAGTTAATCCAGATTGGTACGGTTCATTTCAGACCAATTAAAAGAGGCTTACTGAGATGTTCTCTCTTAGTGAGTCTAGACATCCATTAGTCTGTTAAAACAGCTGCCCTGAAGGGAAAACATTGTTTGATAGACAGCAATCTCACTTAGATTAATTTCTCAATGGGCTGGATGGTTGTTTTCTGTTTTATTGCACTAGAACATTAAGGCGGGCCTTTTAAACAGCCCCCATCTTCCCTCAGCCACCTTCATGGGTGTCTCTACACTGTTTCACTCCAGTTGGAATCCGTCCTCTGGAATGGTGGGTGGCACGGCAGCACAATGGCTAGCACTGTTGTTTCGCAGCTCCAGGGTCCCAGGTTCAATTCACAGCTTGAGTCACTATCTGTGCGGAGTCTGCACATTCTCCCCGTGTCTGCATGGGTTTACTCCGGGTGCACCAGTTCCCTCCCACAAGTCCCAAAAGACGTGCTGTTAGGTGAATTTGACATTCTGAATTCTCCCTCTGTGTACCCGAACTGGTGCCGGAATGTGGCGACTTGCGGCTTCTCACAGTAACTTCATTGCAGTGTAAATGTAAGTCGACTTGTGACAATAAAGATTATTATTATGAATGAAAATTGCAGGCACTTTCTCCCAAGGCAGGCAGACCAAGCCAAGCCAGGAAAATCCCTGAATCGAGAGTGAAAATCCAGCCATATGGGTCCAATTTTGGGCACCTTACTTTACTTTGTAAGGGTACAAAAGAAATTTGCGATGCAAATACGTGGCATGAAAAGGTTTGGTTGCGAGGAGAAACTCAAAAAATTAGGATTCACTGGAACAAAGAAGCTTAAGTAGGAGGTTCTGAAGGAGTGTTCAAAATGATGAGTTAAACAAAGGCACACATTTAAGATCATTAAAGGAGGGGAGGAAAACGATTGGAAAATTTTTATGCAGTTAAGTCAAAGAATGTCAAGCAGTAGTGGAAGCAAAATCCATAAAAGCTTTTGAAGGAACAAGTGACTCAATATTTAAAATGAAATAAAGAATGGACAAGGGAATGGGGTTAATGCTTCGCACTTAGTAAGTTTGCAGACGACACAAAGGTTGGTGGAATTGCGGATCGCGATGGGAACTGTCAGAGGATACAGCAGGATTTAGATTGTTTGGAGACTTGGGCGGAGAGATGGCAGATGGAGTTTAATCCAGACAAATGTGAGGTAATGCATTTTGGAAGGTCTAATGCAGGTACGGAATATACAGTGAATGGTAGAACCCTCAAGAGTATTGACAGTCAGAGAGATCTAGGTGTACAGGTCCACAGGTCACTGAAAGAGGCAACACAGATGGAGAAGGGAGTCAGGAAGGCATACGGCATGCTTGCCTTCATTAGCCAGGGCATTGAGTATAAAAATTGGCAAGTCATGTTGCAGCTGTATAGAACCCTAGTTAGGTCGCACTTGGAGTATAGTGTTCAATTCTGGTTGCCACACTACCAGAAGGATGTGGAGGCTTTAGAGAGGGTGCAGAAGAGATTTACCAGGATGTTGCCTGGTATGGAGTCTATTAGCATTGGGGAGAGGTTGAATAAACTGGGTTTGTTCTCACTGGAAAGAAGGAGGTTGAGGGGCGACCTGATAGAAATTATGAGGGGAATAGACAGAGTGGATAGTCTTTTTCCCAGGGTGGAGAGGTCAATTACTAGGGGGCATAGGTTTAAGGTGCGAGGGGCAAGGTTTAGAGGAGATGTACGAGGCAAATGTTTTACACAGAGGATAGTGGGTGCCTGGAACTCGCTGCCGGAGGAGGTGGTGGAAGCAGGGACGATAGTGACGTTTAAGGGGCATCTTGACAAATACATGAATAGGATGGGAATAGAGGGATACGGACCCAGGAAGTGTAGAAGATTGTAGTTTAGTCGGGCAGCATGGTCGGCGAAGGCTTGGAGGGCCAAAGGGCCTGTTCCTGTGCTGGACTTTTCTTTGTTCTTTGTACTTTCAAAGAGCTGATGAATTTGGAAAGGCAAAAAATGGACTTCTTCTGTCCATTCTAGGAGGAAGCTAAAGGGACATTCATAGAATCATAGAATCATAGAATCATGGATCATAGAATCATAGAATCATAGAATCATGGAATCATAGAATCATAGAACTATAGAATCATAGAATCTTAGAATCATGGATTGTAGAATCATAGAATCATGGATCATAGAATCATAGAATCATAGAATCATAGAATCATGGAATCATAGAATCATAGAACTATATAATCATAGAATCTTAGAATCATGGATCGTATAATCATGGAATCATGGAATCAAAGAATCATAGAATGATTACAACATGAGGCCGGTGTCTTGGCCTTTGCCTCCCTGGTGACCCGGAGACGGACCTTACTCGGGTGGAGGGACTCAGAGCCCCCGAAGTCGGGGGTGTGGGTTAGCGTCATGGCGGGGTTACTTAGACTCGAAATAATTAAATTCGCCTTGAGGGGCTCGTTGCAGGGCTTTGCTCAGACGTGGCAGCCGTTCATCAATTTCTTTGAGAAAAATTAAGCTGTCAGCAGGGAGGAGGGGTGTTGAGGAGGGGGAAAGGGGAGGTATGGGAGGTGGTTGGGGAAGGTGGCACTGTTTGTGTTAGCCAAGTTGGCTGGGGTTTGTGCCCAGGGGGTTTGTCAGGTCTTTAATGTGGTTCTGTTTTTATTGAAATTTGATGTTTAAAATTGTTAAAATGATAAATGCCTCACTAAAATATTTTCTAAGAAAAAAGAATGATTACAGCATAAAAGGAGGCCATTCAGCCCATTGTATCTGTCTGATCTCCCACAAGAGCAGCTCACCTGAAATGAAAATCGCTTATTGTCACAAGTAGGCTTCAAATGAAGTTACTGTGAAAAGCCCCTAGTTGCCACATTCCGGCGCCTGTTCGGGGAAGCTGTTACGGGAATTGAACCGTGCTGCTGGCCTGCCTTGGTCTGCTTTAAAAGCCAGCGATTTAGCCCAGTGTGCTAAACCACCCACTTGATCGTTCCCCGTGGCCACGCAATTTTTCTCTTTTCAGATAATGATCCAGTTCCCTTTTGAAAACTCCGATCGGGTCACAGGAGTTAATCTCAGCTCAGACTTGTAGTAACTTTGCTACACCAGTTAGGTTTATGAACATTTATGTGCACAACATGCTATTCACAGAGTAGTGCAGCTGTGATGTCGCCAGTGTGCATCCTGATAGAACTGAGCGCTCTGCTCGGGCAATCGTGCACACTAGCTACCGATTGGACGAGTGGGTTACATGGCCCTTCAGAAGATCACCCCTCTAAGGCTATTGATAACTCACAAGGAGATGCAGAGATCCTAGACCTGGAGGAAACAAAGTGAAGGAGGTAAAGGATGGTGCTATTCATGGATTTGGTCCATCAATAGGAGTTAATGCAATATCTCCATCCTTTGACATAGCCACTGGCTCTCAACAGTTAAGCATCTTACTTCTCTATTTATAGGCATACCTCATTTATACCTCCTCTCATTCTTCTAAACTCCAACGAGCATAGGCCTAAAGTGCTCAATATCTCTTCATAAGACTAGTCCTTTAGCCCTGGAATCAATCTGGTGAACCTTCTCTGAACCAACTCCAATGCATTTACATCCCTTACTCAAGGGCTGCGCCAGTGGCTACGTCAAAGGAGGGGCTCACAGGAAGCAGAATATTCATTTCATGCAAACAAAGGACAAAATTCCCTGGCGGATGATGTGTGAAGTAAGTTGGGTCAACGTTGACTGCAACTGGATGCAGTGAAACTAGAAACAGGCTTCTGACACAGGAGATGGTCCAACACTGTTTTATTGAACTTCCTGATTGCTGTACATAGTCTGCTGTGGGTTGTCACTCTATCAATCTAACTGGTAACCTCCTACTGGCTTGACCAGACTAACTCTTTACCTCACGGTGACAGTGCTCACTGGCTTGTGCACTCTAACTATCTCAGTAGCTGTGTCCTGTAGAGAGAGGGAGAGTCTTAATGCCCTGTGTGCTTTATAGTGGTGGTGTCCTGTCTGGTGATTGGTGGTTATGTGTCGTGTGTGTTCATTGGTTATCCTGTGTGTCAATCACTGCCTGTCTGCATCTCATTATAAACATGAATGGATATTATGACAGCGGACATACAGACCCAAGCTGCTACACATATTGTTAATATGAATAAAATCACTGGTCGTATAATTCATAAGCACTCAGCTGAGAGGGGGCAGAATTAGGCAGTTACGAAAAAAATGGTTAAAATCATGGGGCGTCATTCTCCGCCGGCGGGAGTCTCCGTTCTGCCGGTGCCCGGGGGTTTCCCGCCGGCGTGGGGCTGCCCCACAATGGGAAACCCCATTGACCGGCCGGTGTTACGGAGACTCCCGCCGGCCGGTCGGCGCAGAAATGTGGCGGGGCGGGTAGGAGAATTTCGCCCATGGATCTTAATGTGAGGCTGACAGCAAGAACATGGAACTTGATTTTTGTTAGGGTACTCTGCACAGGGACAAATGGTAAATTGAAGGACATTATTGCAGCCTACCCAAATGGCAGGTTCACTTGATGGAACTGATGGAATTTTGGTATTCATTGCTAATGGAACATAGTATCAAAGTACGGAAGTGCTGTTGCAATTCACCTGAGGAAGCAGCAGTGCTCCGAAAGCTAGTGACATCGAAACAAACCTGTTGGACTTTAACCTGGTGTTGTAAAACTTCTTACTGTGCAATTGTATAGGGCATTGGCGAAACCGCATCTGGAGTACTGCCTCAAGTTTTGTCCCCTTACTTGTGTGAGGGATATAAATGCATTGGAGTTGGTTCAGAGAAGGTTCACCAGATTGATTCCAGGGCTAAAGGACTAGTCTTATGAAGAGATATTGAGCACTTTAGGCCTATGCTCGTTGGAGTTTAGAAGAATGATGTGGAGATGCCGGCGTTGGACTAGGGTGAGCACAGTAAGTAGTCTTACAACACCAGGTTAAAGTCCAACAGGTTTGTTTTGATATCAGTAGCTTTCGGAGCACTGCTTCTTCCTGAGGAGACCCCATTACTTGCCTTCAAACAACCGCGCAACCTCAAACAAACCATTGTTTGCAGCAAACTACCCAGCCTTCAGAACAGTGACCACGACACCACACAACCCTGCCATGGCAATCTCTGCAAGACGTGCCAGGTCATCGACATGGATACCACTATTACACGTGAGAACACCACCCACCAGGTACGCGGTACATACTCGTGCGACTCGGCCAACGTTGCCTACCTCATACGCTGCAGGAAAGGATGTCCCGAAGCGTGGTACATTGGCGAGACCATGCAGACGCTGCGACAACGAATGAACGGTCATCGCGCGACAATCACCAGGCAGGAATGCTCCCTTCCAGTCGGAGAACACTTCAGCAGTCAAAGGCATTCAGCCTCTGATCTCCGGGTAAGCGTTCTCCAAGCCGGCCTTCAGGACATACGACAACGCAGAATCGCCGAGCAGAAACTTATAGCCAAGTTCCGCACACATGAGTGCGGCCTCAACCGGGACCTGGGATTCATGTCGCATTTCATTCATACCCCACCATCTGGCCTGCGAAATCCTACAAACTGTCCTGGCTTGATACAATTCATACCTCTTTAACCTGGGGTTACCCCATCTCTGGATCTGTAAAGATTTAATCACCTGCTAACGCTCGCATTCCAAACATTGTCTGGCATCTTTGAATTTGTCTATATATATGTTTCTGGAACATACCTCTTCATTCACCTGAGGAAGGAGCAGTGCTCCGAAGGCTAGTGACATCGAAACAAACCTGTTGGACTTTAACCTGGTGTTGTAAGACTACTTACTTTAGAAGAATGAGAGGAGGTATAAATGAGGTATACAAGATACTAAAGCGGTTTGACAGATGTGGAATGGATGTTTCCCCCTGTTGGGCATTCTAGAATGAGAGACTGTAGTTTTAGGCTAAGTGGTGGCAGATTTGCAACAGAAATGAGGAGGAATTACTTCACTCAAAGGTTGGTGAATCTGTGGAATTCTCTGGCCAGAGTGCAGTGGACGCCGGAACATTGAACAAATTTAAGGAGGAGATGGATAGGTTTTTAATTAGTATGGGATGAAGGGTAATGGGGAGCTGGCAGGAATGTGAAGATGAAGCTGTGATGAGATCAGCCATGCTCGTATTGAGAAGGCTCAGGGGCTGAATTGCCTACTCCCACACCTGTTCTTAATTCTAGCTTCTAGTTCTGACTTTCTGTTGTCATGGATTCAAGCTGACTCTCTTCTTTATGATCCATAGCAATGGTCCTATCCAGAGCAAAGTGGTGTAAAGAGCAGCAGAGTACAATAATCTAGTGAATGTTGGGCTGCAAAGCAAGCGTTTCCTATGGGACCAAGATATCTATGCCTTTGTTTCGTCTGCAACACCTCATTGTATATCTGTTTGGGTTTAGTTCCTGGAAGTGTCAAAGCACTGATGTGTCAATTCTGAAATGGCTACCTCTAGTGACGGAAAATCACTGACAATGTTTGTGCCTCCCCTGCATCTTTACACTGATTTGGAGGTTAATCACATGTCTCCACACTGTTGAGACCACAGAAGTGACTTCAAGGTGTGGCTGCGGGAAACAGCAAGGTCCTGTCACAATCTCTCTGCAGACACTGCTCCTCAAACCTCAAACAGCAAGGTCCTGACACAATCTCTCTGCAGACACTGCTCCTCAAACCTCAAACAGCAAGGTCCTGTCACAATCTCTCTGCAGACACTGCTCCTCAAACCTCAAACAGCAAGGTTCTGACATAATCTCTCTGCAGACACTGCTCCTCAATCCTGCAGGTACAAATGGCCTTGGAATCAAATCATCATCTCCTCTTTCAGCAGTTGTGGGGAAGAGCAGTGACTCCCACCGGGCCTCAGTTTGAGCCCTAAAAATCGCCGTGACCTCAGCGGTGTGAGCCGGGTGGGAAGGTGGGTGGTTGGTGGGGCTTCACAACAGTTAACACTTGATCAGACCTTCACGGCAGCCATTGCTTCCTCGGAGCTCACAGCTCCAAAGTTTAATCTCACAATACCACTGGGGGTCACGACCCACAACTTGGGAAGCCCTGGTGTCGAGGCATGAGCTGCATTGAGGAATAAAGAGAAAATGGATGCCTGCAGCCTGTTGTATAGGTTCTGTCCCATTACAATGTTCTTGTTAAAAACCTGTAGGCGGAAGACAAGGTCCTCCCTGAGGCCGCCCCGCAAGAAGATGTTGGATGGATCTTGTGGGGCGGTGGAGGAAAGGAGGTCCTCCTTCAGAGAGGCCGGCCCGCCGATCGGTGGGCACCGAACATGGGCCAGACCCCTATTGAGCCCCCCTCCCCGGTGCAGGTACACCCCCCCTCCGCCCCCCCCCCCCCCCACAGGCCGCCCCCCCTAGCATTCCCGCCGGCAGCGATCAGGTGTGGACAGCGCCGGCGGCAACCCATCATGTTGGGCAGGCCGCTCGGCCCATCTGGGCCGGAGAATCGCTGCTCGCCCATTACAAACGGCGAGCGGCGATTCTCCCAGCGGCCGGCCGTGATTCTCGCCGCGTTGGTTTGGGGGGGGGTGGGGAGAATCGTGTGCGGGTGTCGGGGCGGCGTGGCGGGACTCGCGCGGCGCCCAGGCAATTCACCCACCCGGCGTGAGGGGGGGGGGGGAGAATTCCGCCCAGATAGTTTTTTGAAGAATAAAGGAATAAAGGGTTAAGGTGTTCGGGTGTGGAAGTGGAGCTAAGTCCACAAAAGATCAGCCATGATCTCATTGAATGGTGGAGCAGGCTCGAGGGGCCAGATCGCCTACTCCTGCTCCTAATTCTTATTTTCTTATTAAGCAAAAATATCCAACACAATCCATTGCCTGTTCTTTATGTGTGCTCAGTGGCTTCACACTGACAAAATCATTCTTATAAGCCCTTTTTGGAGATGTGCATGAGCCGTACTCACTTCCACAGATGACTCCCGGTTGCATTATCCAAAACTACACATAATGGGTGTGTTGATGGCTTCAGCCTAAGAGCACAGTTTGCACTGTACAGATCAGCACTTTAGGTGTCCAGCATTACATCGCAGTGAAAGAAGTTCACATGGAGTGTAAGCAGCCAACCCACTCTAGTCTTATCCACCTCGTAAGCTGCATGCGACCATCTTTAGGGATGTAAGGAGTTTGATTGCTATTTATTTCCTTCATCTACATAACTACTCTAGTTAGTTAAGCAGAAATAAATGGATTGAACCTTCACTGGCATATGTTTTCCTCAGTGATAGTCCCCATTGCAAATTGTACAGAACCTTTACACTGGAACAGTGAAGGGTCCAAGTGCAATGCATCAGTGAAAGCGATCAGTGCCTCTGATAGAAAGGAAAATAGTGTGGCGCAGGTTCATATCATGAACATGCAAACAGCAGCTCTGTGCTCTGAACTGAGTTAAAGCCCAGTGGCGCCGTTTACTGGGGCATTAATCAAGGTAAAAGCACCTTCACAGGTTGCTCCTGAATGATCTCTCATGACAACGTTTCATGATTTGAAAGAAAAATCACTCGGGTGCCTAAACCTGAACTGGACAAAATATAGTTAACCACAATGCAAAGTTACCTGCAAACTGTGTGGTGCCAGCTCAGGTCACACTTGTACTTGGGTCGATTTGTGCCGCCTAAAATTGATGTGTGCAACCCTGGTGTAACTTGCTAAATTTACCACCGAGTCGATTTCAATCTTCACCAGTGAGGGTAGTGGAGACAGGAAAGTCACACAACCATTACTAAAACTGCCCAATTTCCATTATGCTGAATGATGTAATTAAATCAGGCAGGTTCTATAAAGGATTTCTGCACCTACACCCCACGTCGCCACCCGCTCCCACCCATCCATCACCGCATTACAGGCAATGAAGACCAAAATCTGCCCTTACTGTTTCTTGAAACCACAAGGAGATCCATTCATCGATCTGATGATGTGATTTGCCTGATAAAATGTTGTTCCAGAATCCAAAATCCTGCCATATCTCCTTCCTGGTGTAGACTTTCCTTCAGAAGGATTCCTACCAAATATCTGCCTTTGTGGTGACGATTGAGAGTAATAATAATAATAATAATCTTCATTGCCACAAGTAGGCTTACATTAACACTGCAATGAAGTTACTGCGAAAAGCCCCTCGTCGCCACAAGTCCGGATTAAGTATAATATATTGTATACTTACAGGACCTATTTTGCTTTTATTTGCTTGTAATGAATCAGTTTAAAAACTTTTCTTCAAAACTTTCAGCCAAATTCTGTTCAGCAAGATTGATGCTAAATAAATAATGTATATGGTTTACAGGGGGATGATTTTGCGAAAGTGTTTGACAAGCCTGATTCTTCAGTTTGCAAATGCATAAAACTTGTCAAAAATATGTCTGAACAGAACATGTTTCATTTCTAAGTCCAAAAGGAATTTGCCACATTACGTTTTGAAACCAATAATCTTTAACTCTGTGATTGTAGCAGAATATCTTCTTTTCAGTTCCAAGTTCTATGCTAACCGTGGTGATACTTAAATATCCCAGCTCTGATTGGCTGTCACCAGGTATATCAGAGCTAACCAATCAGTGTGCCTAGATATGGGCTTACGGCTGAAGATGTCAACTAAAGATGAATCATGTGTATTATTTTAAAATCTTTTTAAGCCTTCTGTTTGCCCTCCTTCATCAAGTCCCTTTCGTTTCTTCCCAGTTACACATTTCCTGTGACTGAATTCTGTTTGGTGCTTCCAACAGTGCCAATATAAACTGTGTTCCAGATGCCACACACTCTGCACCCCTAGCCAAGCTGCTCCAGTGCAGATACAGAACTGGCACCGACTAGGCAGTGTGGAAAATAGCCCAGGTTTGTCCTGTCTACGAAACATTCAACTCCTAACCTCATTACAGCCTTGATTCAAACATAGACAAAAGAGCTGAACTCAAAAGGTGAAGTGGAGTGACTGCCCTTGACAGTATGGCTTTATTTGACCGCGTGAAACATCATGGAGCCCCAGTTAATCTGGAGCCATTGGGAATCAGGGGCAAAAACCCTCCATTGCTTGGAGTCATACCTGGCGCAAAGGAAGAAGTTATGGTCGTTGGGGGTCAAGCAGCTCAGCTCCAGGACATCACTGCAGGAGTTCCTCAGGGTAGTGTCCTGGGCCCAACCATCTTCAGCAGCGTCATTAATGATCTCCCTTCCACCATAAGGTCAGAAGTTAGGATTTTCGCTGATGATTGTACACTGTTCAGCAGCATTCACAACTTCTCAGATACTGAAACAGTCTGCGCCCAAATATGGTGTCATGTGAGAGTACCTTTAAGAAATGGGTGTTTATAAATGGGTATGTATATAAATATCTGTAGTGAGAGTACCTTTAAGAAATGGGTGTTAATAAATGAGGGGGGAGGGAGGGGCTGGGGGAGGGAGGGGGAGGGTCTGGGGGGAGGAAGGGGGTGGGGGCAGGGGCTGTGGGGGAGGGAGGGGAGGGTGGATGGGAGGAGGGAAGGGTAGGGAGGGGGAGGGGCTGGGGAGGCAGGGGGAGGGGCTGGGGGGAGGGAGGTGGCGGGTGGAGGGAGGGGCTGGGGGGAGGGGCTGGGGGTTAGGGAGGGGGTTGGTGGGGCTGGGGGGGAGGGAGGGACTGGGGGGGAGGGGGAGGGAGTGGCTGGGAGGGGAACGTCCCTCGAACATGGTGGGGATGAAAGATGTTGCCAATACGAATGAGTCATGCACACTGCCCGGGTACCGGGGCGACCGCGATGCCCGATGAGGCCCCATGTGTACCGGCCCCACTCGTCGTACCAGAGGGTGAGGGGGATTGTGGGAGGGAAGGGGAGGGGGAGGGAGGGGCTGGGAGGGGAGGAACAGGCTGGGGAGGGAGGGGCTGGGGGGAGGTGGGGCTGGGGGGAGGGGTTGGGGGGAGGAGGAGGAGGGGGAGGAGGAGGGGGGAGGGGGCGGGGCAGGGGAAGGGGAGGGGAGGGGGGATTGGAGAGGGTGCTACATGGAGAGGGTGCTTGATTGAGAGGGTGCGTGCCGGGGAGAAGGGAGGGGGGGGGGGGGGGTTGGGGAGGGTGCGTGCCGGGGGTGATGGGGGGGGTAGGGTAGGGTTGGGGAGGGTGCGTGCCGGGGAGGAGAGGGGGAGGTTTGGGGAGGGTGCGTGCCGGGGAGGAGGGGGGGGGGGGGTGGTTGGGGAGGGTGCATGCCGGGGAGGGGGTGGGGGGGGGTTGGGGAGGGTGCGTGCCAGGGAGGAGAGGGGGGGGGGGTGTTAGGGAGGGTGAGTGCTGGGGAGGAGGGGAGGGTGGGGTTAGGGAGGGTGCGTGCCGGGGAGGATGGGGGGGGGGGTTGGGGAGGGTGCATGCCAGGGAGGAGGGGGGGGGGGTTAGGGAGGGTGAGTGCTGGGGAGGAGGGGAGGGTGGGGTTAGGGAGGGTGCGTGCCGGTGAGGATGGGGGGGGTGGGTTGGGGAGGGTGCCTGCCAGGGAGGAGAGGTGGGGGGGGGGGGTGTTGGGGAGGGTGCGTGCTGGGGAAGAGTGGGGGGGGGGTTGGGGAGGCTGAGTGCCGGGGAGGAGGGGGGGGGGGGTGGTTGGGGAGGGTGCGTGCCGCGGAGGAGGGGGTGGGGTTGGGGAGGGTGCATGCCGGGGAGGAGAAGGGAAGTGGTTGGGGAGGGTGAGTGCCGGGGAGGAGGGGAGGGTGGGGTTGGGGAGGGTGCGCGTTCCAGGGAGGAGAGGGAGGAGGGTTTGGGGAGGCTACGCGCCGGGGAGGGTGGGGTGGGGTCTGCCTGGCCATGTGCCAGCTGGCAACAGTCGCGACCATGCAGCCCATGGCACCTGGCATCGGGGGGTGGGGGGAGGGGGGGTGGTATGGGCAATGGTAACATGTCGTCTATCCCCCCCCACCCCCACCCCCCACCCCCTGCAGGCCGTTATGTTTGGTCATCACCCAGCGATGTTGGCCGCCGTGGCAGGAGCCGCACTTCTACATGTTGCCCTGGGGGAGCTGGAGCAGGAGCGTGCCGCAGGGAGGTGGCGGAGGCTGCCACAGAGGAGCGTGCCGCAGGGAGGCAGGTGGCAGCCGCTCAGACTAGAGGGGCGCCCGAACGACAGGACGAGGAGGAGGAGGTGGTGGTGTTGGTCCCAGGGCGACCGCGATGCCCGATGAGGCCCCATGTGTACCGGCCCCACTCGTCGTACCAGGACCTCACGGACTGGGCATGCAGGAGGAGACTCTGGATGATTATTATAGAATTTACAGTGCAGAAGGAGGCCATTCGGCCCATCAAGTCTGCACCGGCTCTTGGAAAGAGCACCCTACCCAAGGTCAACACCTCCACCCTATCCCCATAACCCAGTAACCCCACCCAACACTAAGGGCAATTTTGGACACTAAGGGCAATTTATCATGGCCAATCCACCTAACCTGCACATCTTTGGACTGTGGGAGGAAACCGGAGCGCCCGGAGGAAACCCACGCACACACGGGGAGGATGTGCAGACTCTGCACAGACTGTGACCCAAGCCGGAATCGAACCTGAGACCCTGGAGCTGTGAAGCAATTGTGCTATCCTCAATGCTACCGTGCTGCCCTCGGGAAACCGTGGCACATATCTGTTTCTGCCACCTGATGACACACTTGGTACCGCGTGGCACTGGGGGAGGACACCCTCTCCCCGTGGCCGTCAAGGTTACGGTGGCCCTGAACCTCTATGCCACGGGGTCATTCCAGGCACCGAGTGGGGACCTTTCCAGAATCTCACAGGCATCGGTGTACCGGCACTTCTGTGCAGTGACAGACGCCCTATATGCCACTGTGGACCGCTACATCCAGTTCCCTGTGGACCGGGCCAGCCTGGATGCCCAGGCAGCGGGCTTCGCTGCCGTGGTCAGGATGCCCATGGTCCAGGGAGCGATCGATGTGATACACGTCACTGTGAAGGCACCTGCGGATAACGGGGCTATGTTCACGAATAGGAAGGGGACCTATTCCTTGAACATTCAGGTGGTCTGCGACCACCGCATGATGATCCTGCATGTCTGCGCCCGGTACCCGGGCAGTGTGCATGACTCATTCGTATTGGCAACATCTTTCATCCCCACCATGTTTGAGGGACGTTCC
The DNA here is from genome assembly GCF_047496885.1 of Scyliorhinus torazame. Lineage (NCBI taxonomy): Eukaryota > Metazoa > Chordata > Chondrichthyes > Carcharhiniformes > Scyliorhinidae > Scyliorhinus > Scyliorhinus torazame. The sequence continues at coordinate 299,841,131 of NC_092711.1, read as the reverse complement.
CCTGGCTGAGGGGCTGGTTGCTTGGCGACAGGGGTTATCCGTTGCGGTCGTGGCTGAAGACGCCTATACGGAGGCCACAGTCTGACGCGGAGAACCGCTACAGCGATGCCCATGCAGCGACCAGGGGTGTGATAGAGAGGTGCTTTGGGCTACTAAAGATGCGCTTCAGGTGCCTGGACCGCTCTGGAGGGGCCCACCAGTACCCGTCAGATAGGGTCGGCCGCATCGTTGTGGTCTGCTGCGTCCTGCACAACATAGCCCAGCAGAGGAGGGGGAAGGGGAGGAGCAGTAAGATGAGGCGCAGAACTCCCCAGATGAGGAGGATGGGGGCAATGGTCAGGACAGACGGGCTGGACATGGACGGGAGGCTGCCCACGTTACCGGCTGGGCCAGCGGACACAGGACAGGCTGATAGCCGCCCGGTTCACGGACTAGTGGGGCGTTGGAATCGCCGAGTATGGGCACAGACTGCACATTACGGCATCAGTCTACCACCCTCACCCCACCCACCCACCCAACACCAACCACCCTCACACCACCCACCCAACACCAACCACCCACATCCCACCCGCATGCACACCACCCCTCCATTGCGCATCCACCTGCGGCACAACGGGCCAGGCTCACACGGTCGGCGGTGGAGGCGTGTCTATTGCAGTCCATGGAGGATGATGACAACCCGCTCTGCGATGAGCTCTGGGCTCTACATCATTGGACTATGTCTGACCCATGGCCACAGTACCACCCTCCACCCGGACTGTCCCTGCATGCGGCCATGATACTGCAGCGCACGGTCCCGTCATCTGCCCGGGGGGATGGTGAGAGCGACTCGGGGGGAGGGGGGGGGGGCATACTCACCTGAGGCCGATGTTCTATCACTCCTCACATACACACTGGTGCTCACCTCACACCACACCCCGCACGCATTGAACAGAGCACAAAGGCAGCTTCTGTAGGTGTGAAAGTGGTTTTAATGACAAACAGTTCATACCCGTGCTCTAGCCCCAGAACTAATCTGTGCCCTGCACCCGTGCCAACTTACTCAGTGTCTAATTTTGTGGCCTTACGGACACTACAGTGGGTTGAAGGAGCCAGTGATGAATGCATGTGAGAGAGAATGCATTCTCTACATCATTGGACAATGTCTGACCCATGGCCACAGTACCACCATCCACCCGGACCATCCCTGCATGCGGCCGTGACACTGCAGCGCACGGTCCCGTCGTCTGCCCGGGGGGATGGTGAGGGCGACTCGGGGGGAGGGGGGGCACACTCACCTGAGGCCGACGTTCTATCACTCCTCACACACACACTGGCGCTCACCTCACACCGTCACCCCCTTCGGTCGTCCCTTGGTCCGTGCCTGCATCGGTCTATGGGTGGTAACTCCAGGAACCCGGGACCCGTCTGGGCTGCAGATGGTTGCCTGCGGCGGGCTGTCCTCCGACCGCCCGGCCGCTCGGCTGCTCCTAACTCCACCTGCTGTTCCGGGACGGCTGTGTTGTGCACACCAGTTAGTGTCCCAGATGCCTCATCGCTAAAGTGCCCAACTGAGGTGAGTGTCTCTGCGATGGTGGAGGGTGTAGGAGATAGCAGTGGCGTAATGGCGTGTTCCTCATCCGACCCGAAGTCCGGGGTCCCCAGGAGTGGTGATTCCTATCCATCCGTCCCCTGTGTGTGGGTGTCGTGTGCGTCAGTGTCCTGGGCGTCTGAGTCCTGGGTCGGCTGCGACGGGCCTGTTGCTGTGGCTGCCCTCCTCGTTGCTGGGTGTGGCCCGCCCGTGTCGCCGCACTCGCACTAGATGTGGGCTACGTCCGCCTGGTACTCTGGGTCTGTCCCTGGCTCGTGACCGCCCTGGAACGTCCTGGGGGCGTCATATGCCTGAGGGGCAGGCCTGTCTCCCCTTCCCCATATCCCCCGTCCCCCATAACCCCCTTCCCCCATATCCACCCTTCCCCCATATCCCACCTCCCCATATCCCCTCTTCCACATATCCCCCCATATCACCCCTTCCCCCATATCCCTCATTCCCCCATATACCCCCATACCCTCTTCCCCCATAACCCCCTTCCCCAAATCCCCTTCTCCCATATCCCCTCTTCCCCCATGTACCCTCTTCCCCCATACCTCCCCTTTCCCATAGCCCCCCATCCCGCATAACCCCTTCCCCCATATTCCCCATATTCCCGTTCCTCCATATCCCCCTTATCCCCTTCCCCATATCCCCCTTCCCCCTATCACCCATATCCCCCCTTCCCCCATAACTCCTTCCCCATATCCCCCCATACCACTCTTCCCCATATCCCCCCATACCCCCTTCCCCATATCCCCCATACCCCCCTTCCCCATACCCCCCATCCCCATATCCCCCCATATCCCCTTCCCCCATATCCCCCATATTCCCCTTCCTCCATACCCCCGTATCCCCTTCCCCCATATCCCCCTTCCCCCATATGCCTCTTCCCCCATATCCCCCTTCCCCCATATTCCCCATGGGGGATATGGGGGAAGGGGGAATATGGGTAAGGGGGAATATGGGGAAGGTCGACTGTGGGGAAGGGGGAATATGGGGAAGTGGGAATATGGGGAAGGGGATATAGGGGAAGGGGGATAAGGGGGATATGGGGAAGGGGGATATGGGGAAAGGGGATATGGGGGAAAGGGGATATAGGGGAAGGGAGGATTTGGGCAAAGGGGGGATATGGGCGAAGGGGGGATATGGGGGAAGGGGGATATGGGAGAAGGGGGATGTGGAGAAGGGGGATATGGGGGAATATGGGGGTAGGGGGATATGGGGGAAGGGGGATATGGGGGAAGGGGATATGGGGGAAGGGGGATATGGGGGAAAGGGGTTATAGGGGAAAGGGGATATGGGAGAAGGGGGATGTGGGGAAGGGGATATGGGGGAATATGGGGGTAGGGGGGTATGGGGGAAGGAGGATATGGGGAAGGGGAAATGAGGGAAGGGGATATGGGGGATATGGGGGGAGGGGGATGTGGGAAGGGGAAAGGGGGGCAGGAAGTGGGGGGTCTCAGTTGGCACTGCGTGGCGGGCGGACATTCTTCCGGGTCCCGGGGGGGGCGCATCTCTTGTGCAGTGCCGCACGCATCCGTGACGGGTGACGCCGTCGCGAATGGCGTCACGCCGCTACTAACCTATTCCAGGCCAGAGAATTTGTGACGTTTTGGGGGGCCCGATGACGGAGTGATTTGCGCCGTTTTTGGCACCGGGTTCGGGCCATCGCGCCGATTCACAAAGAATCCCACCCAAGGTGTTTTAAGTCTTATGGATGTTGAAAGGAAAGCATAAAGGATTACTTAGTATTGTATTCTTTGGGGTTGTATTTGAATTAATGGTTGCTAAGATGTTCACTGTAATGTTTTAAAAATGTTAACTTGAGTTCATAGAATAAACATTGATTTGCTTTCAAAGACATTTTTCCATTTCTGCTGTACCACACCTGTAGAGTGGGCCGTGTGCTCCCCATACCACAATCTATAAAATGTTGTGGGTCAGGTGAACTCCATGAGACACTTTGGGGTTCTCTAAACCCTGGCCCATAACAAATTGGGGGCTCATCCGGGATAAAAGTCTATCTATTGGATTGGCTTAGTGAACTTAAAGACAGTGAAGGGTGAGCATACTGTGGTTGCTTTTCAGGTGTGGTGTTTCAGTTTAAGTAGGGAGTGTGGTGTGGACAATGGTTCTTTTAGAGGATCAGAAGTTTTTGGGTTGTAGACGGTCACACGCAGTACCTTGCGGACAGAGACTAAAAGCAGACTGTTAGATTTGGCAAAAACATTGCAGTTAACATTACCTGACAAAATGCGAAAAGATGAGGTAATTATGGCGGTGGCTAAGCATTTACAGTTGCCTGAGATAGAGTTTGACTCATTGGAAATGGCAAAAATTCAGTGACAAATTAAACAAATGGAACATGAGAAAGAATTAAAGCAGCTTGAATATGAAAGAGAGAGAGAGGAAAAAGAAAGAGAAAGGGAAAGAGAAAGAGAGGAAAAAGAGAAAGAAGAAAAGAAATCAGAAAGAATAGCCCTAGCAGAACAAAAATAAAGAGAAAGGGAGATACAGATCAGGGAAAAAGATACAGAGAGAGAGTTTGAACTTCAGAAAATGGCCATGAAACATGACAGGTCAGTTAAAATTGGCAGTCATAAAGGGAAATTGGCGGACGTAAAGTGAAACGTACAGTTGGATGATAGTGATGAGGATAGTGAGAAAGAGCGTCATAGTCGAAGGCTTGGTGGGAATCTATTTAAATATGTCCAAGCTCTCCCAAGGTTTGATGAGAAGTAGGTAGAAGTCTCTTTCTTTTCATTTGAGAAGGTAGCTAAACAAATGAAATGGCCACAGGACATGTGGGTGTTACGGATTCAAACAAAGCTGGTAGGTAGGACTAGTGAAGTGTTTGCATCACGACCGGAGGAGGTATCTGGGATGTATGAGGAGGTGAAGAAATCCATCTTAGGTGCATATGAACTAGTGCCTGAAGCCTACAGACAAAGGTTTAGAAATGTAAGGAAAGAACCTGGTCAAACATACATGGCGTTTTAAAGGATCAAACAGAGTAATTTGATAGGTGGATAAGGGCTTTGAAAATAGACCAAACGTATGAAGCTCTCAGAGAAATTATAATTTTGGAGGAGTTTAAAAATTAAATTCCTGATGTAGTGAGAGCTCATGTGGAAGAGCAGAGGGTTAAAACTGCGAGATTAGCAGCAGAAATGGCAGATGATTATGAATTAGTTCATAAATCAAAGCTTGGATTCTGACATCAGTTTCAGCCTGTGAGGGTTAGAAACTGGGGACATGAGAAATACTCAAGTGGTAAAGGTAAAGGTGATCTGATGGGAGATAATAAGGAGAGTGTACCTCAGATTAAAAAAGAAATCCAGGAGGATGGAAAAGGAATAAAAATGTCAAATGTTTTCACTGTAATAAACTAGGCCATGTAAAGTCACAGTGTTGGTGGTTGAAGAAAATTACTGATGTGGTAAAACAGGATTAGGCAGTAGGCTTTGTTAAAGTGGCAAAGGAAAGCCCAAGTGAAGCAAAGGAGGTGCAAAAGATTGTACAGTCTGATCAAGAGGTGATTGATAAGAAGGTGCCAGATCTCTTTAAAGAATTTACTTGTGTGGGTAAAGTTTACTCATGTGTATCAGGAGGAGCAGGTAAAGAAGTCACAATTTTAAAAGGTACGGGGGCTAGTCAATCTTTAATGGTAAGAGATGAGGAGTTATGTAGTTTGGGAAGAATGTTGCCAGAAAAGGTGGTAATATGTGGAATTCAGGATGAGAGGAGTAGTGTTCAATTATATAAGATAAGGCTGGAAAGTCCAGTGAAGAGTGGTGAAGTAGTAGTAGGAGTAATAGAGCAACTATCTTGTCCAGGAATACAGTTTATCTTGGGTAACGATATAGCTGGATCGCAGGTGGGAGTGATGCCTACTGTGGTTGATAAGCCAGTGGAAAATCAGACAACTGAAGTGTTGAAGGATGAATATCCTGGGATTTTTCAGGATTGTGTAGTAACAAGGTCGCAAAGTCACAGGTTAAGAGAAGAGGATAAATCAATGAGTGAAGATGAAGTTGAAGTGCAATTATCAGAAACAATTTTTGATCAGATGGTTGAAAAAGAACAAGAACAGGTGGAGGATGAGGCGGATATTTTTAGTTCAGGAAAATTGGCGGAGTTACAACAGGAAGATATAGAAATAAAACGGATGTATCAGAAAGCATACACGGAAGAGGAATCTGAGAGTATACCAGAGTATTAGTACCGTAAAAGTGATGTCTTTATGAGAAAATGGAGACCTTTACATATGCAAGCGGATGAAAAGTGGGCAGAAGTTCATCAAGTAGTATTGCTGGTAGGGTATAGAAAGGAAGTGTTGCGAGTTGCACATGAGGTACCAGTGGGAGGTCATTTGGAATAAGGAAAACTCAAGCTAAAATCCAAAAACATTTTTATTGGCCTGGACTACATAAAGATGTAGTTAAATTTTGTCAAACATGTCAAGTAATAGGGAAACCTCAAGCAGTGATGAAACCAGTGCCCTTAATACCTATTCCAGCATTTGAGGAACCTTTTACAAGGGTCCTAATTGATTGCGTAGGACCGCTTCCTAAAACGAAAAGTCGGAATCAATATCATCTGACTATAATGGATGTGTCTACATTTCCAGAGGCCATTCCAGTCCGTAATATTATAGCTAAAATGATTGTGGAGGAGTTACTTAAATTCTTTACTAGATATGGACTACCCACAGAAATACAATCGGATCAAGGATCAAATTTACCTCAAAGTTATTCAAAGAAATTATGGATAGCTTAGGAATAAAACAATTTAAATCAACTGCGTACCATCCAGAATCGCAGGGAGCATTAGAAAGGTGGCATCAGACATTCGAGACAATGTTGAGGGCTTATTGTCACGATTATCCCGAGGATTGGGATAAAGGAATCCCATTCATAGTGATTGCAATTAGGGATGCACTTAATGAGTCAACCAAATTTAATCATTTTGAACTAATTTTTGGTCATGAGGTAAGAGGACCACTTAAATTGATTGAGGAAAAATTGGTGACTGAGAAATCGGAAATTACACTATTGGATTACGTGTCAAATTTTAGGGAATGATTAAATAGAGCAGGCGAATTGGCTAGACAACATTTGAAAGTTGCACAAAATGTGATGAAACGGGTAGCGGACAAGAAATCCAAAGTTCGTAGTTTTACCAGTGGAGATAAAGTTTTCGTGTTGTTACCAGTGGTAGGTAAACCTTTTTTTAATAAATAATTTTTATTAAAGTTTTCACAAAATATCAACAACAAAATGTAAAAGGAACCCAATACAATTAAATACCAAACAAAACAAAACAACCCAGTGCCCCCCTCCCCCCTAGACATAAATAATAAATTAACACCCGCCGAAACACATAGCAAACATATACACCTCCTCAGATCCCCCAGTATAGACAAGCAAAAATAAAATAGAACCCACCGCCCCCCCTCCCCCCAGGCTGCTGCTGCTGACCATTGTCTACCGTTCTGCCAGGAAGTCTAAGAACCGTTGCCACCGCCTGAAAAACCCTTGCACTGATCCCCTTAAGGCAAATTTCACCCTCTCCAATTTAATAAACCCCGCCATATCGTTGATCCAGGATTCCACGCTTGGGGGCCTTGCATCTTTCCACTGAAGAAGAATCGTTCGCCGGGCTACCAGGGACGCAAAGGCCAGAATACCGGCCTCTTTCGCCTCCTGCACTCCCGGCTCCTCTGCAACACCAAATATTGCGAGCCCCCAGCCCGGCTTGACCCTGGAACCTACCGTCCTCGCTACGCCCTTCCAAAATTCCTCCAGTGCTGGGCATGCCCAGAACATATGGGTGTGATTTGCTGGGCTCCCTGAGCACCAAACACACCTGTCCTCACCCCCAAAAAACCGGCTCATCCTTGTCCCGGTCATGTGTGCCCTGTGCAGCACCTTAAACTGTATGAGGCTGAGCCTGGCGCACGAAGAGGAAGAGTTCACCCTCCTTAGGGCATCTGCCCACGTCCCCTTCTCGATCTCCTTCCCCAACTCCTCCTGCCATTTACCTTTCAGCTCCTCCACCGAGGCCTCCTCCTCCTCCTGCATCACCTGGTATGTTGCCGAGATCTTCCCCTCTCCAACCCACCCCCCCGAGAGCACCCTGTCCTGTCCCATGCATGGCGGCAGCAGCAGGAATTCCACCACTTGCCGCCTGGCAAATGCCCTTACCTGTAGATACCTAAAGGTGTTTCCCAGGGGGAGCCCGTACTTCTCCTCCAGCTCACCCAGGCTCGCAAACTTCCCATCCACAAACAGGTCCCCCAACCTTCTCATCCCTGCCCTGTGCCACCCCGAAAACCCTCCATCTATTCTCCCTGGGACAAACCGGTGGTTCCTCAGTATCGGGGTCCACCCCGAGGCCCCCACTTCCCCCCTGTGCCGCCTCCATTGCCCCCAAATTTTGAGGGTAGCCGCCACCACCAGGCTCGTGGTATACGTCATTGGAGGGTGCGGCAGCGGCGCCGTTGCCAGCGCCTCCAGACTCGTACCATCATAAGACACCGTCTCCAGCCTCTTCCATGCCGCCCCCTCCCACTCCATCACCCACTTGCGCACCATCGCCACATTGGCATCCCAATAGTACCCACAGAGGTTGGGCAGCGCCAGCCCCCCCCCCCCCCCCATCCCTACTCCACTCCAGGAACACCCTTCTCACCCTCGGAGTCCCTCGCGCCCACACAAACGCCGTTATGCTCCTGTTGACCCGCGTAAAGAAGGCCTTCGGGATAAGAATGGGGAGGCACTGGAACAGGAACAAAAACCTTGGGAGCACCGTCATCTTGATTGACTGCACCCTACCCGCCAGGGACAGCAGCAACGCATCCCACCTCTTAAACTCCTCCTCCATTTGCTCCACCAGCCTCGTGAAATTAAGTCCATGCAGGGCCCCCCAGCTCCTGGCCCACCTGGACACCCAAATACCTGAAGCTCCTCTCAGCCCTTTTTAGTGGGAGCTCGCCAATCCCCCTCTCCTGGTCCCCTGGGTGAACCACAAACAACTCGCTCTTCCCCATGTTGAGCTTGTACCCTGAGAAATCCCCGAACTCCCTGAGGATCCTCATTACCTCCGGCATTCCCCCCACCGTGTCCGCCACATATAGCAGCAAGTCGTCCGCATAGAGCGACACCCTATTCTCCCCCCCACCCCGCACCAGCCCCCTCCAGTTCCTCGACTCCCTCAGTGCCATAGCCAGGAGTTCAATCGCCAGTGCGAAGAGCAGGGGGGACAGGGGACACCCCTGCCTCGTCCCTCGATGCAACCTCTTGTTCGTGGCTACACTTGCCATCGGGACCACGTACAACAGCCTAACCCACGTGACAAACCCCTCCCCAAACCCGAACCTCTTCAGCACCTCCCACAGGTACCCACACTCTACCCTATCGAAGGCTTTCTCAGCGTCCATCGCCGCCACTATCTCCGCCTCCCCCTCCCTCGCCGGCATCATAATAACATTCAGGAGCCTCCGCACATTCGCGTTCAACTGCCTCCCCTTCACGAACCCCGTCTGGTCATCATGGATGACCAGCGGCACCCAATCCTCAATTCTCGTGGCTAAGACCTTCGCCAGCACCTTGGCATCTACATTTAACAACAAAATCGGCCTGTAAGACCCACACTGCAGGGGATCCTTGTCCCGCTTCAGGATCAAGGAGATCAGTGCCCGGGACATCGGTGGGGGCAAGGCCCCCCCCTCCCTTGCCTCATTGAAGATCCTAACCAGCAACGGGCCCAACAGTCCACATATCTCCTGTAAACCTCGACCGGGAAACTGTCCGGCCCCGGTGCCTTCTCCGCCTGCATGCTCCCTATTCCTTTGGCCAGCTCCTCCAGCCTAATCGGGGCCCCTAATCCCGCCACCAGTCCCTCCTCGGGACTCTCAGTTGGTCCAGAAAGCGGCCCATCCCTCCCTCCTCCAGTGGGGGCTCGGACTGATACAGTTCCTCATAAAAGTCCCTGAAGACCCCATTGATGCCAACCCCTCTCCGCACCACACTCCCTCCCCTATCCTTAACTCCCCCGATCTCCCTAGCTGCGTCCCGCTTCCGAAGCTGATGCGCCAGCATCCGACTTGCCTTTTCCCCATATTGATAAATCGCCCCCTGGGCCTTCCTCCACTGCGCCTCCGCCTTTCTGGTGGTCAACAGGTCGAATTCGACCTGGAGGCTACGCCTGTCCCTCAACAGTCCCAGGTGAACCTTTAAAAGCAAGGTTTTATGGACCTCAGCAGATTGAAAGGAAATTAAGTGAGGTGAATTATGTGGTTAAAAACACCAGATAGATGGAAGACTCACCAAGTGTGTCATGTGAATATGCTTAAAAGGCACTTTCAAAGGGAAGGAGAGCAAAAGGAGGAGTCTTTAATGATTATAACTCAAAGTGACCAAATCCAGATGACTGTGAATTTGACACACCTCCAATTAAATTGGAAAACGAGGATGTTCTTAAAAATTGGGATAAATTGTTGAGTTACCTTCCAGAGAAAAGCGGACTGACCTGAAAGAGTTATTGATATCATGTGGGCAAGTTTGTAGAGATAAATAGGGAAGTACCAAAATGGCTATACATGATGTAGGTGTGGGAAATGCTGTTCCAATCAAACAACATCCATATAGACTTAACTCTTTAAAATTGGCACAGGTTAACAAAGAGATTGAGAGTATGCTTAAAAATGGCATCATTAAAGTGGGCTGCAGCCAATGGAGCTCACCCATCGTGATGGTATCTAAACCAGACGGTACCCAACAGTTGTCTGTGGACTATAGAACGGTTAATGCAATTACAAGAACAGACTCTTATCCTATCCCACGTTTGGAGGATTGCATTGAGAAAGTGGGACAATCAGCTTTTATTTCCAAACTGGATTTATTTAAAGGTTACTGGCAGGTACCTTTATCCGAAAGGGCGAAGGAGATTTCAGCTTTTGTGCCTCCAGATGGTATATACCTATTCAAAGTTATGCCATTTGGCATGAAAAACGTCCCAGCCACATTTCAATGGTTAACTAACAAAGTTGTTTCAGGATTACCCAATTGTGCAGTATACATCGACGATCTGGTAATTTTCAGCCAGACATAGAAAGAACATTTGAAACATCTGATGGAGTTATTTGATCGACTTCAGGAGGAGGGTTTGCTGATAATTCACTTTTGGCTAGGTTTTGGAAAAGCCCAAGTCACTTTCCTTGGCCACACAATTGGACAGGGTCGAATGGTCAGATGGGATGTGAAACCAACAGTTATTGAGGAGTTTTCAATACCCTCGAGACAAAGGGAAATAATGCGATTTCTTGGCATGAGTGGATTTGATCGAACATTTGTGCAAATGTTTTGTAGTGTGATTGCTCCACTGATGGACTTGCTGAAGAAACGTCAAAAATTTCAATGGACAGCGGACTTTCAACAGGCATTTGACTGCCTGAAAGCTGTGATGACCAATGCTCGTGTTGGAGAATTGCAAGGGACTCTGTGATCAGATTGAACTAAATTATCTGACTTTAAAGAGAAATGCCGAGGCGTAGAGAAATGGATGGATTGTGCAGAGACCTTCCTGTTCAAAGAGACTGTTAATTGAGAAGGATTTCAGTTGGAGGAAGAAAAATGAAAACAAAATGGACTATATTATTATACCTGTTTGTGTGTGTTGTTTTTTGAAACATAAAAGTATATTTACTGTGTGCATTTCTTAAAGGCTAGTGAAAAGGTGAAAAATGAAACCATCTTGAAGTTGATGGGTTTTTTTTTCTTGGGGGCAGGTGTCATGTGAGAGTAGCTTTAAGAAATGGGCGTTTATAAATGGGTATGTATATAAATATCTGTAGTGAGAGTACCTTTAAGAAATGGGTGTTTATTACTGCAGTGATGTCAGAGAGTGGGTGGAGCTGGGCTGTCTGTCAGCTTTTTACTTTTGTTTTAGGCTGTTTGCTGCAGGGTGTGTTTTAGTTTCGTTTTCAGAGCTGGATAGCTGCAGTCACAGCCAGAAGGTGTATTAGAGTCTCTCTCTGTAATCTAAAGTCTGTAAATCGATCCTGGTGATTTAAAACTAATAACAGTAGTGACTTTAACCTGATGTGCTTCTGGTAAAAAGTGTTTTAAGTCTTATGGATGTTAAAAGGAAAGCTTAAAGGATTACTTATTGTTGTATTCTTTGGGGGTTGTATTTGAATTAATGGTTGCTAAGATGTTCACTGTATGTTTTAAAAAGGTTAACTTGAGTTCATGGAATAAACATTGTTTTGCTTTAAAAAATACTTTTTCCATTTCTGCTGTACCACACTTGTAGAGTGGGCCGTGTGCTCCCCATACCACAATCCAGTAAAAGTTGTGGATCAGGTGAACTCCATGATACACTTTGGGGTTCTCCTAAACCCTGGCCCATAATAGCAAAACCTGGACAATATCCAGGCTTGAACTGATATGATGATCACGAAGGACATGGGGGGATCGTTGATTGATCTCTCTGTGAGGTTCATGGAATATGAGTTCCCCGATTGAGCAGACAGAGGCTGGGCCAATAGGAACAATTTGGCGGGAGTTTAGAACCCACAGCTCGGACCCGGACTCGTGTTCTTTGGGCTGGGACGCAAGTTCTGTACACCGCGGCAGCAGTTCTATTCGTTGTTGAAATAAACTGGAGCGTTGTATGAAGCCTGGGCTTAGCGGAGTTGACAACGAGGAGTAAAAATTAGATTCCGGAGCAGCGTTCCGAGTGAAACAAACAGCTGTCCGGTAAGCAACAAAGAAAATGCCCCTTTTCAGTAAACCCAAGCCTTACGATATTGATGGGGAAGACTGGGCCCAAGATGCAGGGCGCACGCGTTAGTCCTCCGAGGGCAGGGGGGAATGATAATCATTTTGAAAGGCCAGGGAATAACACCTGAGGAGAGTGTGAAGCAGTTACAATGACAGCTGGTGTGGGAGCTAGGACTGGAAGGTGGCTGATCCGCAGTTTATAAGAATGTCGTCAAGGCAGCAGGGAGTGAGTCTCAAAGATGCAATGAGGTTTCATAGATTATCATAGAATCTACAGTGCAGACGGAGGCTATTCGGCCCATCGAGTTTGCACCGGCTCTTGGAAAGAGCACCCTACCCAAGGTCAACACCTCCACCCTATCCCATAACCCAGTAACCCCACCCAACACTAAGGGCAATTCTGGACACTAAGGGCAATTTATCATGGCCAATCCACCTAACCTGCACATCTTTGGAGTGTGGGAGGAAACCGGAGCACCCGGAGGAAACCCACGCACAACGGGGAGGATGTGCAGACTCCGCACAGGCAGTGACCCAAGCCGGAATCGAACCTGGGACCCTGGAGCTGTGAAGCAATTGTACTATCCACAATGCTACCGTGCTGCCCTTAGGTTTGATCGGGTACGGGAGAATGTGAGAGGATTAGAGAGAAACACAGGTTGATGAATCTAAGAAAGGGTGTAAAATGGGAAAGGGGGATGCTACCGAGAGTGATGATGGAGGATTTAACTTTTTTTTGTAAGTATTTTTGTTGAACATTTAAAAATTTAAAGACAATTACAAAAATATAACACAGAAACAAAAAAAGGACCCCAAACCCCCCCACCCCCCCAACAGCTGACAGTGACCAGCTCTTTAAAATACATAATAAACGGTTGCCATCTTATATAGAACCACCCAATCGCCCCCTCAGTGTGTATTTAACTCTATCCCCTCAAACACCCGAGTGATCCTTGACCCCGTTGAGGGTGTCCGATGCACCACCTTCAATTTTACGAGCCCCGGCCTCGCACATGACGACATGGTATTCACCCTCCGTAAGGCCTCACACCACACCGCTCCTCCACGTCACTCTCTAGCTCCTCCTCCCATCTCTGCTTAATCCCCTCCAGCACGGCCCTGTCCTCTGCCAGCAGCCTCCCATAGATACCCGGAGTTTTACCCTCTCCACCAATGAAGCAGGCAGTGCAACCGAAACCTTGAATAAACCTTCCTCACAAAATTCCAGACTTGCAAATATCGGAACGCCTCGGACTACGCGAGCCTGTACTTCTCCACTAACTCCCCCAAACAAGCAAACCGCTCTTCAGGAACAAATCCCCCATAACTGCCACCCTCTTACCCTCCCATCCCCTGAACCTGGTGTCCACCCTAGCCGGCTCAAACATATGGTTGTCCCTGATCGGTATCATCCTCGACCCACTCCCCACTTTAAAGTGCTGCTGTAATTGCCCCCATATTTTTAGCGTAGCCAACACCGCCAGGTTCCCCGAAAACCTCCTTGGGGAGAGCGGGAACGGGGCCATCACCAGTGCCCACAATCCTGTCCCCTCACATGACCTGGCCTCCATCTTTATCCAAACTGACTCCCTATTCCCCCCAACCAACCCAACATCTTCTCTGCATTCGCCACCCAATAGCAGGTTCAGCAGCCCCAAGTCCCCTGACAGACGGTCCCTCTGTAGGACCACTCTTCGGCTCCTCGCCCATACAAAAGACTCCTACAAAGAACGCCTTTGGTAGAAATACCGACAGGCATTGAAACAGGAACAAGAACCGTGGCAAGATATTCATCTTCACCGATTACTCTTGCCCAGCTAATGAGAGTGGGAGACTATCCCATCTTTGTAGACCTGCCTCCAGCCTGCTCACCAAGCTTGTAAAGCTACAGAGGGCTTAACCTTATCAATATCCGATCAATATTCTGAATTTCACTGATGGGTTCAAAGGTGAGGTCATGATCGGGGTTCGATTAAAAGATTTTTTTCGTGTGATAGTGAGCGGGAACTGCCGCAAGCTTCCCGGTGCTCAGGCCCAACGAGGCCTTCACCGCAATCCAACATTAATTGATCCACTTCTGGAGGTCCCATGGGCTTGACCCCCATATCATGCCTCACCAAACGATTTGCTGGGACCGCGCTCACCAGCCCCCTGCTAACAAGGTCGAGCAGCACTTAAATATCTCTTACACAGCCAACCTCACTCAGCTCGTAGCCATGGAGCCGAGAGGACCGGCCCCAATATTTGGATATGCAGACCTGGGGAGGCTCTTCGAGGCGGTCAGGCCAGGAGCTATGTCCTGTTCCCCTGAGGGTCCCGGGGGTGAGCCACAGGGCAGCCAATACCGCCTGGATGAAGCGACAGCGGCTATCAGCTCGGGAAGCTGACCAGGAGGACCGGCACCCAATACCACAAGAAGGTCAACGACATACACCAGACACTCCCCCCGTGCCCCCGAAACCTTCCCATCCCCATGCGAATCATCCCTACCCACTCGACCCCCCTCCCCCACACGGAGCACTACGCATGCAGCTCACTATGTTCTCTCTGTGTCCCCCCAGAAGAAGTTGTCCCGCAACCTTTGAGATAGAATCCAGACATCAGAATCCGCAGCACCTTCGAAGAATGGGCCCTGGTGGTTATGGGTGTGGCCGAGGACAGGGTGGTCTCCAACGCGGAGGTCGGCGTAGGCCGCAGAGGTGAGGATGCCCTGGGCCCACCCGGATGAGCTGTCACACGCGGGTTATTAATGCCTTACAGATTGACACATCCTTCCCACTGACCATGTGTTCAGTATCCTGCAGGACGTCCAGCTGATGGCACCAGCCCACCTATGGCGTTCCGCCCCCCCCCATGAGAACACCTCGGAGGGTGACGGCACCATGGGGCAGACATCGGGGAGCTGCCAGGGCTTGCAGGATAGATGTTGCAGAGGCAGCCGGGGCTCAATCCAGCTGCCCCTCCGTCCTGAGGTGAATCCCAGGTCCCTATGGGCACTGATCGGGAGGTGTGCCAGCTGACATCGGGTGCCAGCCCAGACCCATTCTATGGAGTGGGGACAGTGGCCACCAGATCCACCGAGTTTCTCCCCTCTGACGAGGCCGTGCCTCGCAGCCAGCACCCGGAAAAGAGGGTCACGGCAAGTGCACCGAGGCCCTCCGGCCCCAGAGCCCCTAGAGAACGCCCGCCAGGGGCATCAAAGGCAACGGGACCTGGTAAGCAGCTGGCTGCCTAAACTTCTGATGTGCATCCTGGGGATACACCTAGACGCAGTGGTAGAGAAAGGAAGGCGAAGCATGTCGAGGATCACCGAGAGGGCACGAGGGGTGGGGGAGAGGGGATAGGTAGGGGGTAAGGAGGAGAGTGTGCATTGGGGGGAGGGGGTGGGAGGGAAGGTGGGGAGAGTGAGGTGGCACCATCGGGAGAGTGGGGCAGCGATGTACAATTGTCAGCGACAAAACTAAAAACCCTCACCGTGACCAGTATGATGCTCCGAATCATTATTCCACGATGCGGACTGACCACCAATCTCATGCCCCATCCCCCCAGACATGGGGGTCCTGGTCCCCCCCACACCTCCGTGTGCACCCTCTCCCACCCAACACGCCCTGCCCACCCACACCAGGCCAAGCTGGGAGGGAGAGGGAGTCTGCTCACTGGAACCACACCCTGCACCCCGGACACCCGAACAGATCATCGTCATAACTTGGCCGTGGACATGTGCCCAGGGTTGGGGCCCATCCCCTGGATGTTCGGAGGTTAGCTGCTGTGTCTGTGGTGCTGGATCTCGCAGTGTTCGGGCACAGTGTCCATGATGTGATTGGGATGCTGGGCAACAAGCCCCACATGCTACATGGCCCACCCACCCACAGGAATCCACTTGGAATGTGTGAAGGGCTCACTTAACCATGATGCTAATTCCCAGTTAGCAACAGCCTTCAGCCGCATGACCAGAGGCCTCCGCAGTCAGTGGGAGTTATGAGTTGTCAGTGGGGCAGACAGGCAGTGAGTAGGGTTTCTCCCGGAATGCAAACACACGGTCCAGGGGTTGGAATGGAGAACCCACGCATGGTTGCTCCACCCCTCTCCCAGTGGACCCCCCCCAGCTCCGATACGCCCAACCCCCCATGGCGGCCCACCCCAACCAGGGCTGCCCCCCTCCCCCCTGTTTGCCCCCTTCACCCTCCTCCAAGCACAGGGGCTGCAAGTGCCCCCAGGCCAATTGCCTGTGAGCAGAGATGGCTACTCACCACCTTGAGTCCTCGGGAGCAGCCCTTTTGTCGAAAGGTTGTTCACGTTTGTCAAAAGGTTTACTAATCGGTGCCAGCGTGGCCACTCGCTGGGGAGGAGGTTGGATCACGGGAGACCGTGGAATATGGGGTGGCTCCCGTTAATTGTATGGAAATCAGTCTCATGTGGTGATAATTGGTTTCTGGCCACGCTGGGGCAGGATCCCAATTTCGCCAAAGGGGGCGGGCTGATTGCATTGCAAACAGTTTGGCGCCCGGCGCGGTTCTCGTTTTTCGCCTCTCCCGCTATTCACCGGCCTCGTTGCGTTCTCGCTCGAGCACAACAAAGCCACGGAATGCCGCCTCCTATCTCTTCAAGGCGATGCTCTTTATTTAGTACAATGTTTGATGCTGCAGCAATTTTGAAAACTGTGCCAACACAAGGGAACAGAATTGAAACAAAACCCTGTGAGTGTTCAATATCCTAATATCCCAAATATTGCCAGCACAAGTATGACAGCAAAAACAGGCAGCTGCCTGCGAGAGGGTGAAATTGATGGGCTGCGAGGCTGTTGTTAAATTCATAATTACTCCTAATAGCCGTGTGACAATTTCTAATGGTAGTGGTTGTTGGTTTCACAATGAACTGCTGGGCGCCATGACAACAAATAACTGAAACATGACTTCTTGTGGTTTTTATACCGAGTTGATGCTCAGTCTTGCTGGTTGCTTCACCCAATGTGGTGAAGTGAAGTTCCCACTTAATGTGTCTTGTGTGTGCTTACGTCCTGGCTTATAGTTGGTTTTGCAGAAGGAAATGGGGGCATAACTGACTGCAAAACTAGTTCTGTACCATTGCTTCAGTTACGTTACCTTTCAACTGACAGAGACAGCAATGTGTCAATGGGAGATGTTGGAAAATTGAAAAAGGCTAACTGTGAAAAGGCAACTGTTAACCAACCGACTGCATAATACCAGTAAGAGTTCATGCACTGTTATGGGGGACGTTTTAACTCATCCAATGTTTCTTAATTTTCTCCTGTCTCCAGTGTTACAGGAGGCAAAATGTTTTGAGTCACATTTTAAGGAAAACTGACAAAGAGCAGGGTCAGGATTCTCTGATCCCTCACGCCGATTTCGTATTCGCTGATCGGGCGGAGAAACCCTTTCAAAAGAACAAACAATAAAAGAATAGCACAGGAACAGGCCCTTCGGCCCTCCAAGCTTGTGCCAACCATGCTGCCCGTCTAAACTAAAATCTTCTACACTTCCTGGGTCCGTATCCCTCTATTCCCATCCTATTCATGTATTTGTCACGATGCCCCTTAAATGTCACTATCGTCCCTGCTTCCACCACCTCCTCCGGTAGCGAGTTCCAGGCACCCACTACCCTCTGTGTAAAAAATTGCCTCGTATATCTCCTCTAAACCTTGCCCCTCGCACCTTAAGCCTATGCTCCCTAGTAATTGACCCCTCTACCCTGGGGAAAAGCCTCTGACTATCACTCTGTCTATGCCCCACATAATTTTGTAGACCTCTATCAGGTCGCCCCTCAACCTCTGTCGTTCCAGTGAGAACAAACCGAGTTTATTCAACCGGTCTTCATAGCTAATGTCCTCCATACCAGGCAACATCCTGGTAAATCTCTTCTGCGATGGAATCGGAGGCCGTGCCTGTTTTCGCATGCTCGCCCCCTCCTTAACAACATCATCACGGCGTGCGCCACACGCCGTTGGGACGGCCTCAGGAGGTCACCTGAAGGCCCTCCCCCGACGCTTCGCCCCTGATGGGCTGAGTTCTTGTGGTTGAAGTGAGGTCTCAGCGGTGGGGAACCCGGCGAGGCGGCTGCGGACTGTGACCAGCGCTGCCACAGTTGGGCGGGAGCCGTGCTGCAGGTCGGGCTGGGGGCTTCGGTGAGGGCTCGGGGGCCTGGTGAGGAGTGACCGGCGGCTGGCGAGGGGGTGTCCAGGGCGGCAACGGACCAGTCAATTTTCTGGCCATTTCTATTGTGGAGGCCGGGTGTTTCACATGATGTGGCAGCTAGTCCCTCACCGGTCGGAAGATCGGTGCTGGGGCACCGCCGATTCTTCCCGCGTAAAACGCCACGAATCCTCCGGACGTTGCATCGAAATTGGAGAATCCAGCCCTAGATCTGAGGTTAAAGGTGATCCAGGCTGACAATTCATTTGATCAAATTCCACTTTAGGCAGCGTATTGGCCAGAAATCTGCGAAAAACAAACACTTTACAATTTAATTGGATCCACACTGACTGCGGGTCTCTTGGCAACGTGTGTGGCTTCAATGCTAAACCCCGCGGACACCGGCGGGAGCAGAGAATCATCTGGGAAGCCGGCGAATCAAATTGGGAGATTTTTCAGTTATGCCCGATGACTGACCAATGCAGGGGCTAATGCAAGGAGACACTCAGCACATCAAACAGTGTCTGTGGAAGGTGAGGCACGATCAATTGAACAAAGACTAGAATTGGATACAACTGAGGCTTTATTGCAGTAAGATGTGTGGCCTCCCACAGCAGCTGGCGAAATGGCTGCTGAATGGAGGACACACATATTTATACTCCGCCTACCTAGTGGAGCCAGCAGGCAGGGACTACCGGCGAACCTGTGGTACAGGTCCTACCATACATCACCTAATATAGGTGCAAAAGTGGTTTACCACATTCACCCCGTGTTAAATTTGAGTCCGGCGGGAGTGGTGGCGTACTATACACAGCAATGAATTAATATTTACAGTATTTGAGCAGAAGAAAAAGTGTCTTTTGAAGTTCGGCGGACCAGTTAGAGGTTTAACCGGTCCGGTGCCTTGATGTTCCGCTGGGAGCGACGTAGTGGTGGCGGCGATGCTGGCCCGATGTTTGGTGACTCCGGGAGCATGCCAAAATCCTCTTCCTCCACGGGCGTGGGCAGCGGAAGGACGGATGGTCCTGGTGGGGTTAATGCTGGGAGCGCCGGGGGAGGGGAGGGTGGCCCCGGGTGTTTGTGTGTGTGTGTGGAACCTGCTGGTGCCATGTCCCTGAGAGAGACAGTATCCTGGTGCCCGTCGGGGAACGCCATGTAGGCATACTGGGGGTTTGCATAGAGCAATTGCACCCTCTCCACCAACGGGTCCGCCTTGTGGAGTCGGACCTGCAGTGCTGGTCCTGGAGCTGCGAGCCAAGGCGGGAGCGACACCCCGGATGTGGACTTCCTGGGGAAGGCAAAAAGACGTTCATGGGGTGTGTTGTTAGTGGCGGTGCACAGCAGTGACCGAATGGAGTGGAGTGCATCAGGGAGGACCTCCTGCCAGCGAGAGGCTGGGAGGTTCCTAGACCGTAGGGCCAGTTGGACGGCCCTCCATACCGTCCCGTTCTCCCTCTCTACCTACCCGTTTCCCCAGGGGGTTATAGCTGGTCGTCCTGCTGGAGGCGATACCCCTGCTGAGCAGGAACTGACGCAGCTCATCGCTCATGAATGAGGATCCCCTGTCACGGTGGATGTAGGCGGGGAAACCGAACAGAGCAAAGATAATGTTTAGGGCTTTGATGATGGTGGCAGACGTCATATCAGGGCATGGGGTTACGAAGGGGAATCTGGAGTTCTCATCGACCACACTGAGAATATGCCTGTTTCGGTCAGTGGCGGGGAGGGGCCCTTTGAAATCCACACTGAGGCGTTCAAAGGGGCGGGAAGCCTTCACCAGACGCGCATGGTCCGGCCAGTAGAAGTGCGGCTTGCACTCCGCACAGTCCTAGCAGTCCCTGGTGATTGTCCGTACTTCCTGGACGGTGTAGAGCAGATTGCGAGCCTTGACAAAATGGTACCACCGTGTGACTCCCGGGTGACAAAGGCTGTCGTGCAGGGCCCGGAGTCGGTCTACTTGTGCGCTGGCACATGTACCTCGGGATAGGGCGTCTGGGGTCTCATTGAGTTTGCCGGGGCGATACAAAATGTCGTAATTATAGTTGGAGAGCTTGATCCTCCACCTCAAGATTTTATCGTTTTTGATCTTGCCCCGCTGTGTGTTATTGAACATGAAGGCTACCGACCGTTGGTCAGTGAGGAGGGTGAATCTCCTGCCGGCCAGGTAATGCCTCCAATGCCGCACAGCCTTAACAATAGCTTGGGCCTCTTTTTCGACGGATGAGTGCCGAATTTCTGAGGCATGAAGTGTGCGGGAGAAGAATGCCACGGGTCTGCCTGCCTGGTTGAGGGTGGCGGCTAGGGCGACGTCCGATGTGTCGCTCTCTACTTGAAAGGGCAGTGTCTCATCTCCTGCGTGCATCCCGGCCTTGGCGATATCGGCTCTGATACGGGCGAAGGCCTGTTGTGCCTCAGCCGCCAGGGGAAAGTGTGTGGACTGTATGAGTGGGCGGGCCTTGTCTGCATAGTTTGGGACCCACTGGGCGTAATATGAGAAGAACCCCAGGCAGCGTTTGAGGGCCTTGGGGCAGTGGACAAGGGGGAGATCCATGAGGGGGCGCATGCAGTTGGGATCGGGCCCCAGAACTCCGTTCTGGACCGCATAGCCAAGTATGGCTAAGCAGGTCGTGCTAAACACGCACTTCTCCTTGTTGTAGGTGAGGTTGAGGAGAGTGGCGGTGTGGAGAAATTTGGCACGGTTGGCATCGTGGTCCTGCTGGTCATGGCCGCAGATGGTGACGTTGTACGGGAAGGTGGCCCGCAAACCGTACCGGTCGACCATTCGATCCATCTCCCTTTGGAAGACCGAGACCCCGTTAGTGACGCCGAAGGGAACCGTGAGGAAGTGATAGAGACGACCGTCCACCTCGAAGGCGGTGTATGGACGGTCCGATTTACGAATGGGGAGCTGGTTGCAGGTGGATTTCAGGTCAATTGTTGAGAAGACCCGGTACTGTGCAATCTGATTGACCATATCAGATATGCGTGGGAGGGGGTACACGTCGAGCTGCGTGTACCGATTGATGGTCTGGCTGTAGTCCACGGCCATTCTGTGTTTCGCCCCAGTTTTAACCACTACCGCTTGGGCTCTCCAGGGGCCGTTGCTGGCCTCAATAATGCCTTCCCGAAGCAGCTGCTGGACCTCGGACCTGAAGAAGGTCCTGTCCTGGGTGAGTTAACAGACCGAATTGTACTGCGGGCTTCAGGACTTGAGCGTTGGACCAAATGAAGGCAGGGGAATGACACCATGTGGATTGCTGCTTTAGAGAGCTGGCACACGCACAAGGGGTCAAATGGCCTCCTGTGCTGCAACAATTTTGTGACTCCGTGCAAGACATGCGCTGCTGAGGCCATTCTTGAATCAAGGAGAGGCCTCAACACGGTGCCCTTGTAGAGGCAATTTCAAAATAACAATTCAGAGGGCCCAAGCAGACAGGCCCTTCTAATCGGGGTGCTGAGTGGGGTGGAGAAATCCTTCCAGGTGGCTCATTGGGGCTGTGGGGGTGGCCTTTCCTGCCAGTGACCTCCTTTATTAAGACTGGAGTATCTGGCTCCGATGCCCCTGGATTGCCAAGAGGAGACTGCTTCCTTATGAGCTGGGCCTTAAATATGGTAACTGTTTGGCTGCCATGTTCACCAGGCAGTCAATCCAGATCTCTGCCTGGCTATGGGAGCGAAAATGCGTCAGGTAGCCTTCCCGACATGGCATCCTGTTATCTTGGCCCCAACACAATTCCCTCAGCCTGCGGCCAGGGAAATCCTGTCCAAAGTTTTAGGTTCATGGGGCAGGATTCACCGTTCCCTGACTCCGATTTCATAATCGCCAATCGGACGGAGAATCCGTTTTTACGATGGAATCAGGGATTTGGAATCAGCCGGTTTCGGCTGCTCCGCCCTCTCCAAAATGGAGTCATCGAGGGGCACGGCGCACGTCATTGGGATGGCCTCAGGACGTTGCCTGTAGGCCGTCCCCCGATGCTCCACTCCCGAGGGGCCGAGTATCTGATCTCTCGGTTGACTCATGGTCCCCGCGTTCAGGAAGCCGGCGTGGCGGTGGTGGACTGTGTCCAGCGCCACCAACAGTCGAGCGGGAGCCGTCCTGCTGGCTGGGGGGTCTTCGGCGAGGGCTGGGGGGGGACTGGTGGGGGTGGGGGGCCAGGGGGTGGCTAGAGGGTTCCCCGGGGGGGGGGGAGGCACTATCTGGGTGGTCGGGTCCGCGTACTGCCGGCGTCATGTAATACAGCGCGAAAGCTGCAGGTCGCCGCCGTGCACACGCGCGGCCACGAACCCGGCAATTCTCCAGGCGTTTATACCGAGATGGCCATGCGTTTTACATGGCGCAGCTGCTAGCCCCTCTCCAGTCGGAGGATCGGTGCTGGGGCCACTCCGATTTTTCCCACGTAAAACGCCACGGATCCTCCGGACATAGCCCCAGAATCAGAGAATCCAGCCCGTGATCTTTCACCAGAACCTTTTGCTGATTGGTCATCAACTTGAAACGTTAACTCTGGCGGGGATTTCCCCGCCTCTTGCGGGGCATGTTTTCCAGGAGGTGGCCCTGCCGTTGGCTGGTGGTGGGAACATCCGGTCCGCCAAAGTCAATCGCAGTTGTGTTGCTCACCGGCTACGCCGCTGGGGAACCCGCCAATGGGGGCGGAGGTCACTTCCTGCGGGTCTGGACGGTACAGCTGTGGGAAGGGCCGGGAAATCCGCGGCTCGATTTCTCACTCCGCAGATGCTGCCTGCGTTTTCTGTTTATTCTGCAGATTCACAGCACCGACATTATTTTCGTTTGTGCAGTAGGAGCTGTGTTTGTTTCATGTGTAAAAGAGGGGAAGTGCCTGGTTTCCTTTGTTCAATCCAATATTGTGGAGCGTGGAGGAGCTGGGCCATAAGTGCTGATTAAGTAGTGACTGATCAATTGTGATCAAAAGATGTATGTTAAATTTGATTTAAAATACCAGTTCCTGTGGCATTGTAGAAGTAGGAATTTCCCTGACTATATCAATAGTATCTTAGTTACATTTGAACAGACAAGCATGCAGAATAGGAACAGTAGACCATGAGGGGTTACCATTGATCAGAAACTGAACTGGATGAGCAACATTAATACTGTGCCTACCAAGGCAGGTCAAAGGCTAGGAGTCCTACGAAGAGTAACTCATCTCCTGACCCCCCAAAGCCTGTCCACCATCTACAAGGCACAAGTTAGGAGTGTGATTGGTCCACTTACCTGGATAGGTGCAGCTCCATCAACACTCAAGAAGCTGGACACCATCCAGGACAAAGCAGCCCCGCTTGATTGGTACCCCTTCCACAAACATTTACTCCCTCCACTACCGACATACAGTGGCAGCCGTGTGTACCATTTACAAGATGCACTGCAGGAACTCGCTGTAGCGCACAAAGACTCCCGAGAGACGAACAGAGGTGAAGTCGATGAGGCTTTATTAAGCGTGACTCGTTCCCCGCAGTTCAGCAACAGACTGGAGCTGCGGGGAGAATTCCTGGTTCTTATACTCCGCCTTCAGGGCGGAGCTAGAGATCAACAGCCAACCAGGACCCGGGATCTGTCAGCCAATGACATCACGGCTTCACAGTCCCACATGACCCCTAATGCATACTACCACATTCACCCCTTGTTAAAAATGAACCCGGCGGGGTGGTGCTTCGCATGGTGGTAGGGGTTTACAAGGCTGGTCCTTGTAACCAAAAGGAAAAGGAAAAAAAAACATTCTCGTTAAAGTACACAACATTCTAGTGTTACACCGATGCCACGAGTCGGGCAGGCGGTCTGGTCGTCCTTGTCGATCGCCTCAGCCCCGGTGGTGGTGGTGCTTGTTCCAGTGTTGTCGCCTCCGGGAGCTTTACGGTTTTTGCTTCAGCTTCACTTCTGGTCGGACCTGGGAGGAGGACCGATCCTCCCGGGAAGGGGGCTGTCGCGGGGTGCGCTGGTGGCAGGGAGGGGGTGATTGGTGTCGAGGGGGTGTGTGTGTTGCCGGTGGGCGCCAGATCTCGCAGGGAGACCGTGTCCTGTCGGCCGTCGGGGTACTCCACGTAGGCGTACTGCAGGTTCGTGTGGAGGAGGTGAACCCTCTCGACCAACGGGTCCGACTTGTGCGCCCGCACATGTTTCCGGAGCAAGATGGGTCCTGGGGCCGCCAGCCAGGTCGGCAGCGACGTTCCAGAGGAGGACTTCCTGGGGAAGACAAGGAGGCGCTCATGAGGCGTTTGGTTAGCGGTGGTACACAGTAGCGACCGGATGGAGTGGAGGGCGTCCGGGAGGACCTCCTGCCACCGTGAAACTGGGAGATCCCTGGACCGTAGGGCCAGTAGGACGGTCTTCCAGACCGTGCCGTTCTCCCTCTCTACTTGCCCGTTCCCCCGGGGGTTGTAGCTGGTCGTCCTGCTCGAGGCTATACCCTTGCTGAGCAGGAACTGGCGCAGCTCGTCACTCATGAAGGAGGACCCCCTGTTGCTATGGATATATGCGGGGCAACCGAACAGTGTGAATATGGTGCTAAGGGCTTTAATGACTGTGGCCGCTGTCATGTCAGGGCAGGGAATGGCGAAGGGGAAACGGGAGTACTCGTCCACCATGTTCAGGAAGTATGTGTTGCGGTCGGTGGAGGGGAGGGGCCCTTTGAAATCCAGACTGAGGCGTTCAAAGGGACAGGAAGCCTTGATCAGGTGCGCACTATCCGGCCTGAAAAAATGCGGTTTGCACTCTGCGCAGATGTGGCAGTTCCTGGTGACTGTACGGACCTCCTCCACGGAGTAGGGGAGGTTGCGGGACTTTATAAAATGGTAGAACCGAGTGACCCCCGGGTGGCAGAGGTCCTCGTGGAGGGTTTGGAGACGGTTAATTTGTGCGTTGGCACATGTGCCGCGGGATAGGGCATCGGACGGCTCGTTCAGCTTTCCGGGACGGTACAAGATCTCATAGTTGAAGGTGGAGAGCTCGATCCTCCACCTTAAGATCTTGTCATTTTTAATTTTGCCCCGCTGTGCATTATCGAACATGAAAGCTACCGACCGTTGGCCAGTGAGGAGGGTGAATCTCCTGCCGGCCAGGTAATGCCTCCAATGTCGCACAGCTTCCACTATGGCTTGGGCTTCCTTTTCCACTGAGGAGTGGTGCATTTCTGAGGCGTGGAGGGTTCGGGAGAAAAAGACCACGGGTCTGCCCGCTTGGTTAAGGGTGGCCGCTAGAGCTACATCGGAGGCGTCGCTCTCGACCTGGAAGGGGAGGGACTCGTCGATGGCGCGCATCGTGGCCTTTGCGATATCCGCTTTGATGCGGCTGAAGGCCTGGCAAGCCTCTGTCGACAGAGGGAAGGTCGTGGTCTGTATTAGGGGGCGGGCCTTGTCTGCGTACTGGGGGACCCACTGGGCGTAATATGAAAAGAACCCCAGGCAGCGTTTTAGGGCTTTTGAGCAGTGAGGGAGGGGAAATTCCATGAGGGGGCGCATACGTTCGGGGTCGGGGCCTATTATCCCATTGCGCACTACATATCCCAAGATGGCTAGCCGGTTTGTGCTAAAAACGCACTTGTCCTCGGTGTATGTGAGGCTCAAGGCGTTAGCGGTCTGGAGGAATTTTTGGAGATTGGCGTCGTGGTCCTGCTGATCGTGGCTGCAGATGGTTACATTGTCGAGATACGGGAACGTGGCCCGCAACCCATGTTGATCAACCATTCGGTCCATCTCCCGTTGGAAGACCGAGACCCCGTTTGTGACGCCAAATGGGACCCTTAGGAAGTGGTATAATCGCCCGTCTGCCTCGAACGCTGTGTACCTGCGGTCACTTGGGCGGATGGGGAGCTGATGGTAGGCGGACTTGAGGTCCACGGTGGAGAAGACCTTATATTGGGCAATCCGATTGACCATGTCGGATATGCGGGGGAGAGGGTACGCATCTAGCTGTGTGTACCTGTTGATGGTCTGGCTATAGTCTATGACCATCCTTTGCTTCTCCCCTGTCTTTACTACTACCACCTGTGCTCTCCAGGGACTATTGCTGGCCTGGATTATGCCTACCTTCAGTAGCCGCTGGACTTCGGACCGAATAAATGTCCGGTCCTGGGCGCTGTACCGTCTGCTCCTAGTGGCGACGGGTTTGCAATCCGGGGTGAGGTTTGCAAACAAGGATGGGGGCTCAACCTTGAGGGTTGCGAGGCCGCAGATAGTGAGTGGGGGTATTGGGCCGCCGAATTGGAAGGTTAGGCTCTGTAGATTGCACTGGAAGTCTAATCCCAGTAATGTGGGCGCGCAGAGTTGGGGAAGGACGTAGAGCCTGTAGTTTTTAAACTCCCTCCCTTGCTCCGTTAGGGTCACTATGCAGAAGCCTTTGATCTGTACGGAGTGGGATCCTACAGCTAGGGAAATCTTTTGCGCACTGGGACGGATGGTCAAAAAACAACGTCTTACCGTGTCGGGGTGGATGAAGCTTTCTGTGCTCCCGGAGTCGACCAGGCATGGTGTCTCGTGTCCGTTGATCAGCACCGTTGTTGTCGTCGTCTGGAGCGTCCGGGGCCGTGCTTGGTCCAGCGTCATTGAGGCCAGACGTGGTCGTAGTGCTGCAGCGTCTTCCTCGAACCCCGTGGAGCCGTCGATGCTGGGGTCCATTGTTGCCGTCCAAGATGGCGGCGGGGGTGAACAAAATGGCCGCCCCATGCATCGCACATGGCTGGGGGGTCACAAGATGGCGGCGGGGGTGGACAAAATGGCCGCCCCCATGCGTCGCGCAGGGCTGGGGGGTCCCAAGATGGCGGCGCCCCTCCTCCCCTCGTGGCGGCCGGGACCCAAAATGGCGGCGCCTGCGGGTCGCACATGGGGCGCTGGGGGGGTTGGGGAGCGTTTGGAACGCGCAGGACTCCTTCTTCTCCGGGGACAGCGGCGACCCCCCGGGACCGGCACACAGCCGCGAAATGGCCCTTTTTCCCGCAGCTCTTGCAAATCGCTGCGCGGGCCGGGCAGCGCTGCCGGGGGTGTTTCGCCTGGCCGCAGAAATAGCAGCGGGCTCCCCCGGGACGACTTGGCGTCTGAACCGCGCAAGCCTGTGGGGGGGGGGGGGTTTGTCGCGACGGGGGTCCACGGAGCCCAAGGGGCTGCCGCGCGGTCGGGGCCGTAGGCGCGGGCGTTTCGCGCGGCCACATCTAGTGAGGCTGCAAGGGCCTCTGAGAGTCCTAGCGACTCTTTTTCTAAAAGTCTTTGGCGGATTTGGGGAGAGTTCATACCAGCCACAAACGCATCGCGAATTAACATGTCCGTGTGTTCAATCGCGTTTACCGGCGGGCAGCTGCAGCCCGTCCCAAAATTAGCAGCGCGGCGTAGAATTCGTCTAGCGATTCTCCGGGACTTTACCGTCTCGTTCCGAGTTGGTAGCGTGCGTAGATCTGGTTCACTGGGCGAACATAGATGCTCTTTAGTGCTGCGAACGCCGTCTGGAAATCCTCTGCGTCTTCTATGAGAGGGTAAATTCCCGGGCTTACCCTCGAGTGCAGGACCTGTAGTTTCTGGTCTTCTGTGACCCGGCCGGGGGCCGTTCGGAGGTAGGCTTCGAAACAAGTCTGCCAGTGTTTAAAAACTGCTGCTGAGTTCACTGCGTGGGGGCTGATCCTCAGGCATTCCGGGACGATCCTGAGCTCCATAGTCCTTTAAGCACGCTTAATAAATTGTAGCGCACAAAGACTCCCGAGAGACGAATAGAGGTGAAGTCGATGAGGCTTTATTAAGCGTGACTCGTTCCCCGCAGTTCAGCAACAGACTGGAGCTGCGGGGAGAATTCCTGGTTCTTATACTCCGCCTTCAGGGCGGAGCTAGAGATCAACAGCCAACCATGACCCGGGATCTGTGAGCCAATGACATCACGGCTTCACAGTCCCACATGACCCCTAATGCATACTACCACACTCGCCAAGGTTCCTTAGGCAGCGCCTTCCAAACCCACGGCCACTACCATCTAGAAGGACAAGAGCAGCCGATACCTGTGAACCCCACCACCTGGAAGTTCCCCTCCAAGTCACTCATCACCCTGACTTGGAAATAAAAATTTACCGACCTCTGCGGTAGAAATATTCAATGACCCCGCCTGCACTGTCTTCTGAGGCAGAGGGTTTCAAAGTCAAAGTCCATTAACCTCTGAGAGAAAATATTTGCAAGCACCATTGCGACTCACCCCTTTTCCCCGACTCACCTGAGTATTACCAGTGAGGCAAGGGGCTGATATTTATTTTCCTCACGGGTAAACTGTCTGTGAAGTCACCACAGCTGTTGGGAGCTCATTTGGTTAAAAGTAATGAAGCCTGGGGCCTAATTTTAGGCCTGAAGCTGGACACCAATGAATGTGTAATTCCGTATTTTGTTAGGTGATTTTCGTTTGATGGTGGGTTCCAGATGATGAGAAAAACTCACAGCCACTTGGAAGCCCCAAACAATCAAAGTCAATTTAATGCTGCACAGTACTGGGACTTTATAGACATTATCAGGTCTATTCTTGTCAAAAAATAACTTATAAATTAAAATCTTGTGAGATGCAAGACATGTTGCAACGGCAATTTATTCAAAACCTCAATTTCTACTTTTACCGTGCTTATTGCCTCTGAAGTGTCATCTAGTGGTTATCCATATCCTTCCTGTGATTTCTGCAATAATCCTCCAGCAAGTACTTTTGATGAAATATTTGATGGTGTTGGTTTTCTTGTCAAGAGTGATGTAACGAGATGATGAACTAACATAATTGGCGGGATTCTCCGGACCCCCAGCCTCGGGTTTCTCGCGGCGCCACCCGCTGGTACCGGGATTCTCTCTCTTCCCAACATTTGTCAATGGGATTTTCCACTGAAGCCACTCCACGCAGCCGGAAAACCCATGGTAGGGGTGCGCTAGAGAATCCCAACGCCTGGAGAATTCCGGTCAATATAAACTGGGTTTGGGGCAGCACGGTGGCGCAGTGGTTAGCACAGCTGCCTCACGGCGCTGAGGCCCCAGGTTCGATCCCGGCTCTGGGTCACTGTCCGTGTGGAGTTTGCACATTCTCCCCGTGTCTGCGTGGGTTTTGCCCCCACAACCCAAAGATGTGCAGGATAGGTGGATTGGCCACACTAAATTGCCCTTGCCCCTTAATTGGAAAAAATAATTGGGTAATCTAAATTTAAAAAATATATATATATAAACTGGGCTTGGATTTTCTGGGCCACATGGAAACTTTAGGGGTAATGGGATTGCTATTTTCTTTCAAGTTTTCAAGGGAATGGAACGGGTATATGGAGAAAAGCTTTTTCTGCTGATGGATGAGTCGAGGACAATGGACATAACTTCAGAATTAGAGCCAGAAGTGTCATAATATACACCAGTATATCATGGTGCAGACACACACACTGATGGACACACAGCGGGACGAATCAACACACACAACACCGCAGCCAATCACCAGGCAGAGCACACTCACTATATAGACAGAGGGCATCAGAGTTCCCGCTCATTCGGGATGCAGCCTCCTACAAGGAGAGAGCCTACAGCACAGATCTTCACCATGTGCTGAGTGCATAGACTGGTTCGGACAGGCGTAGGTCTTTAGTTTAATCTAACATCGTGTTAACCCACAGTGAAAGTATGTTCAACAGTTTCTAACTTAATAAAATAGTGTTGTACTATTTTAAGTGTTGGTGGCCTGTCTGAGTTCCACGGATCCAGAGCACCCAACACATCAAGAAGAGAATCGAGGACACACGTCTTCATACAAAGGGGGCGGGGGGGGGGGGGCGGAGTAGTGTGAACTCTGTCCCATCAGAAGCAATACATCTAAGTTCAACTAATAATTTTAAATCTGAGTTTGATAAATTTAACTATACAGTGATGTGGAGTTCAGAAAGGTGGACAGAGTTAAAAGACAAATAAAAAAATATATATATAAATTTAAAGTGCCCAATTCACTTTTCCAATTAAGGGGCAATTTAGTGTGGCCAATCCACCTGCCCTGTACATCTTTGGGTTGTGGGGGCGAAACCCACGCAAACACGGGGTGAATGTGCAAATTCCACACGGACAGTGACCCAGAGCCGGGATTGAACCTGGAACCTCGGCGCCGTGAGGCAGCAATGCTAACCACTGCGCCACCATGCTGCTCAGTTAAAAGACAAATTAAACATACAGGCGAAATGGTTCAATTTTAAAGAGGGTGCAATAACAGGGAGAACTGCGGGTGTTGTTGTGCACAACTCTTTGAAGGTTCCAGGACAGATTCCTAAAGCAGTTGATGAAGCATATGCGATGTTTGGTTTTATAACTAGAGGCATTGAGTACAAAAGCTAAGAAGTTATGACAAACTTAGCTGGAGTATAGGCCTGAATCTTCTCAGCCGTGTGGAGATAGGTTGGAGGTGGGACCAGGAGCAAAGTTAGAGAACCTTGTGTTGAGCTGGCTCCTTGCCATTTTCCAGCCTCTGAGCGGTCCAGCTGAGGGCGGAGGTCTGACTGGAAATGGTTACCTACCAAACAATGGCTAATTAGGTTCAATTAAGTGCTGACCTGAGGGTAAACCGATGATGTCAGTGGGGTCTTCCCAGTAGAGGACTGGACCCCTGTTGAGGCTGAAGCCCAGTCGATGCATGATGTGATCACTGGGCAGCATGGTAGCACAGTGGTTAGCACTGTTGCTTCACAGCGCCAGGGTGCCAGGTTTGATTCCGGCTTGGATCACTGTCAGTGTGGAGTCTGCATATTCTCCCCGTGTCTGCGTGGGTTTCCTCCGGGTGCTCCGGTTTCCTCCCACAAGTCCCCAAAGACGTGCCTGTTAAGTAATTTGGACATTCTGAATTCTCCCTCTGTACCCGAACAGGTGCCGGAATGTGGCGACTGGGGGATTTTCACAGTAACTTCATTGCAGTGGTAATGTAAGCCTACTTGTGACAATAATAAAGATGATTATTAATACCTCCAGTGGGGCTGTTGGCCAGACCTTGCTATGAGCTCTCCTATTGGATATCCTGCTTTGCTTGCTCCACCTGCTGTTCTGAATTGGGCAGATCCCCTGGAGTGACATTTTAATTGGCTACTACTGGAAAGATCATGGACTGTATTCTCCATTCTGGAGACTGTCCCCACTCCGGCGTCAAAACGGTGGAGTTTTACTCCTGAAATTCCTGCAAAATAGTGAAACGACTTCATAGCCCTGCAGGGGCTAGCAGGGACCCGGACTGAATCTTGCCCCTTCACCTCCGGTTCAGAGGCCGTGCATTCGCACGGTGGCAGCCGCGCCCTGCTCCATGGCAGACTCGGGCCGCGGAGCCAATCGCAGGAAAGAGATCCCCCGATCGGCCATGCGCCCGACACTCAAACCCCGCACATTAAATCCTCGGTCGCCTATAAGGACCCCTTGGTCTCCGATCCGCCTGCCCCCGACCAGGACGGCCGAGGACTGAGTCAGCAGCCGCCACGCGAGCATCCTGACCGGCAATAGCAGGTTAGTTCCACACTGTCGGCAACCTGGCTGGGCGACAGAGGAGGTTTGCTGACCAGGCCTCTGGCAATGCCCCCCCCCCCCCGCGGTGCGGCGTACTCCCCGGTGACGGCGAGAATCGGTGCCCGAACTGGTGCCGGGCCCGATTACGGCTTCAAACTGGATTCTCCGCCCCGGCGCTGGCCGCGATTTCGGCGCCGGGGTGCGGAGAATCCAAGCCCATGACTGACTTCCTCTGACAGATATACTTGGGTACCTGACCTGAAATTGTGGTTGACTCAGGGAGGAGAGTTTGAATCGATTAGGATTGTATTCGCTGGAGTTCAGGAGAATGAGGGGGGGGATCTCATAGAAACGAAACCTATAAAATTCTAACAGGACTTGACAGGGTAGATGCAGAAAGGATGTTTCCGATTGTGAGGGTGTCCAGAACAAGGGGTTACCGACTGAGGGTACGGGGTAGACCATTTAGGACAGGGATGAGGAGAAATTTCTTCAGCTAGAGAGTGGAGGGCCTGTGGAATTCGTAACCAGGAAGTAGTTGAGGCCAAAACATTGTGGACGGGATTCTCCATTTCAGACACTAAGTACAGATACCGGCACTGAATCGATGGACTTGCACAACAGAAAGCTGGCAGCGGTGCCAGGCCAATCGTTAATGGGCTAGCACCGACGCCACGTGGAACGCGAGAGATTCCAATGAGAAACGGTGTCTGATTCCCCGGGGTAGGGATTAACACTCAAGAGGCTGACAAACTGCCGCTACAGAAAGGCACTCCGCTCCCCACCCACAGATGGCAGCACCGAGAGCGGCACCCCGTTTCACAGATGCGGTGCTCGAGACTCTGCTGGACGCCATGGAGGAAAGGCGGGCCACCTGTACCGGAGGGTGGAAAGGAATTTGCCAGCTGCCGTACACCGGGCCTGGATGCCAGTGACAGAGATTGTGAACGCCATGTGTCCCACCGCCAGGAATGACCAGCAGTGCCGCAAAAAGCTGCACGACCTCCTCACGCGGCCAGGGTGAGTAGGCAGCACTGTGCCCCCCGGCACCAACCCCCGTCCCACACATCCGTAACCCCCCGCCACCAAGAGGGCGAATGGACCCCACCCGCTGGCAATGTGCGCACTCCCCACCCTGCACCACATGCCAGCGCCCATACCGGCTGCCATGGCACAGTGCCCTGGTCACGGAGGCCACCAGCTGCCCACCCCCACTGCGCTGCACGCGTCCGATTAATATTTGCTCTTTCAGTCTCCCACTCCGAGGTCAAAGGGCTGCATAACAGCTGGGCGAGAGGGATGACAGAGGGGGGCCGCTGGATCTGCGACACCTCAGCGCCACGGGGCGGCGGCACCGCACCTGGTTGGTGGGCTTGGAGGGAGGACAGTCGTCGAACACGTGAGCCCCCACCGAGTTACAGTTCCACATGGCACGGATCCCCCCAAATCACCCCCCACACCACCCCCACACCACCCACACCACCCCCACACCATCCCCACTCCACCCCCACACCACCGCCCACACCACCCCCACACCACCCCACACACCACCCTCACACCACCCCCACACCACCCCCACACCACCCCAACTCCACCCCCCACACCACCCCGACTCCACCCCCCACACCACCGCGCACACCACCCCCACTCCACCCCCACACAACCCCACACCACACCCACTCCACCCCCCACACCACCCTCACACCACCCCCACACCACCCTCACACCACCCCCACACCACCGCCCACACCACCCTCACACCACCCTCACACCACCCCCACTCCACCCCCACACCACCCCCACTCCACCCCCACACCACCGCCCACACCACCCCCACTCCACCCCCACACAACCCCACACCACACCCACTCCACCCTCCACACCACCCTCACACCACCCCCACACCACCGCGCACACCACCCCCACTCCACCCCCACACCACCCCCACTCCACCCCCACTCCACCCCCACACAACCCCACACCACACCCACTCCACCCCCCACACCACCCTCACACCACCCCCACACCACCCTCACACCACCCCCACACCATCCCCACTCCACCCCCACACCACCGCCCACACCACCCCCACTCTACCCCCACACCACCCCACACCAACCCCACACCACACCCACTCCACCCTCCACACCACCCTCACACCACCCCCACACCACCCCCACTCCACCCCCACACCACCGCCCACACCACCCCCACTCCACCCCCACACCACCCCCACACCACCGCCCACACCACCCCCACTCCACCCCCACACGACCGCCCACACCACCCCCACACCACACCCACTCCACCCCCCACACCACCCTCACACCACCCTCACACCACCCTCACACCACCCCCACAGCTCCCCCACTCCACCCCAACACCACCCCCACACCACCCCACACCACCCCCACTCCACCCCCACACCACCCCCACTCCACCCCCACACGACATCCCACACCACCCCCACACCTCACCCACTCCACCCCCCACACCACCCTCACACCAACCTCACACCACCCTCACATCACCCCCACAGCACCCCCACTCCATCCCAACACCACCCCCACACCACCCCACACCACCCCCACATCACCCCCACACCACCCTCACACCACCCCCACACCACCCCCACACCACCCTCACACCACCCCCACACCACCCCCACACCACCCCCACAGCACCCCCACTCCATCCCAACACCACCCCCACACCACCCCACACCACCCCCACACCACCCCCACACCACCCCCACACCACCCTCACACCACCCCCACACCACCCCCACACCACCCCCACTCCACCCCCACACAACCCCCAAACCACCCCAACACCACCCCCACACCACCCCCATCCCAACCCTCCCCACCTTCACACCACCCCCACAACAACCCCACTCCACCCCCACACCACCGCCCACACCACCCCCACACCACCCTCACACCACCCTCACACCACCCTCACACCACCCCCACACCACCCCCACAGCACCCCCACACCACCCCAACACCACCCCCACACCACCCCACACCACCCTCACACCACCTCCACACCGCCCCCACACCACCCCCAAACCACCCCAACACCACCCCCACACCACCCCCACCCCAACCCTCCCCACCTTCACACCACCCCCACAACACCCCCTCCCCACCTTCACACCACCCCCACACCACCCCCACCCCAATCCCACACCACCCCCACACGACACCCTGTCTATCTTCACACCACCCCCATGTCACCACCACACCACCCCCACAGCACCCCCACACCACCCCCACACCACCCCACACCACCCCCACACCACCCCCACGTCACCACCACACCACCCCCACACCACCCCCACACCACCCCCACACCACCCCACACCACACCCACACCACCCCCGCAGCACCCCCACACCACCCCCACACCGCCCCCACACCACCCCACACCACCCCAACAGCACCCCCACAGCACCCCCACACCACCCTCACACCACACCCACACCACCCCACACCACCCCCACTCCACCCCCACACCACCCCCACGCCATCCCCACACCACCCCCACACCACCCCCACAGCACCCCCACACCACCCCCACACCATCCTCACACCACCCCCACACCACCCCCACGCCACCCCCACACCACCCCCACGCCATCCCCACACCACCCTCACACCACCCCCACACCACCCCCACACCACCCCCACATCACCCCCACTCCACCCTCACACCACCCCCACTCCACCTCCACACCACCTCCACACCACCCCCACCCCAACCCTCCCCACCTTCACACCACCCCCACAACACCCCCTCCCCACCTTCACACCACCCCCACAACACCCCCTCCCCACCTTCACACCACCCCCACACCACCCGCACACCACCCCCACACCACCCCCACACCACCCCCACGCCATCCCCACACCACCCCCACACCACCCCCACGCCATCCCCACACCACTCCCACGCCACCTCCACACCACCCCCACACCACCCCCACACCAGCCCCTCCCCACCCCCACACCATCCCCACTCCACCCCCACACCACCCCTTTCTCACCCCCTCCCCACCACCACGCCACTCCACACCCCCCCACTACCCCCCCACCCCCACGCCACCGCCGCGCCACCCCCACGCCATCTCCACACCACCCCCACACCACCCCCCACTACACCCACCCCACCCCATGCCACCCCCACACCACCCGCTCCCCACCTCCTCACCATCCCCTCACCATGCCCACACCACCCCCACGCCACCCCCTCACCACCCCCACACCCCCCCCACACCACCCACACACCACCCCCATGCCACCCCCACACCACCCGCTCCCCACCTCCTCACCATCCCCTCACCATGCCCACACCACCCCCACGCCACCCCCTCACCACCCCCACACCACCCCCACACCACCCCCACCCCAATCCCACACCACCCCCACACGACACCCTGTCTATCTTCACACCACCCCCATGTCACCACCACACCACCCCCACAGCACCCCCACACCACCCCCACACCACCCCACACCACCCCCACACCACCCCCACGTCACCACCACACCACCCCCACACCACCCCCACACCACCCCCACACCACCCCACACCACACCCACACCACCCCCGCAGCACCCCCACACCACCCCCACACCGCCCCCACACCACCCCACACCACCCCAACAGCACCCCCACAGCACCCCCACACCACCCTCACACCACCCCCACACCACCCCACACCACCCCCACTCCACCCCCACACCACCCCCACGCCATCCCCACACCACCCCCACACCACCCCCACAGCACCCCCACACCACCCCCACACCATCCTCACACCACCCCCACACCACCCCCACGCCACCCCCACACCACCCCCACGCCATCCCCACACCACCCTCACACCACCCCCACACCACCCCCACACCACCCCCACATCACCCCCACTCCACCCTCACACCACCCCCACTCCACCTCCACACCACCTCCACACCACCCCCACCCCAACCCTCCCCACCTTCACACCACCCCCACAACACCCCCTCCCCACCTTCACACCACCCCCACAACACCCCCTCCCCACCTTCACACCACCCCCACACCACCCGCACACCACCCCCACACCACCCCCACACCACCCCCACGCCATCCCCACACCACCCCCACACCACCCCCACGCCATCCCCACACCACTCCCACGCCACCTCCACACCACCCCCACACCACCCCCACACCAGCCCCTCCCCACCCCCACACCATCCCCACTCCACCCCCACACCACCCCTTTCTCACCCCCTCCCCACCACCACGCCACTCCACACCCCCCCACTACCCCCCCACCCCCACGCCACCGCCGCGCCACCCCCACGCCATCTCCACACCACCCCCACACCACCCCCCACTACACCCACCCCACCCCATGCCACCCCCACACCACCCGCTCCCCACCTCCTCACCATCCCCTCACCATGCCCACACCACCCCCACGCCACCCCCTCACCACCCCCACACCCCCCCCACACCACCCACACACCACCCCCACGCCACCCCCTCACGACCCCTACACCACCCCACACCACCCCCACACCACCCCCACGTCACCACCACACCACCCCCACACCACCCCCACACCACCCCCACACCACCCCACACCACACCCACACCACCCCCGCAGCACCCCCACACCACCCCCACACCGCCCCCACACCACCCCACACCACACCCACACCACCCCCGCAGCACCCCCACACCACCCCCACACCGCCCCCACACCACCCCACACCACCCCAACAGCACCCCCACAGCACCCCCACACCACCCTCACACCACCCCCACACCACCCTCACACCACCCCCACACCACCCCACACCACCCCCACTCCACCCCCACACCACCCCCACGCCATCCCCACACCACACCCACACCACCCCCACAGCACCCCCACACCACCCCCACACCACCCTCACACCACCCCCACACCACCCCCACGCCTCCCCACACCACCCCCACGCCATCCCCACACCACCCTCACACCACCCCCACACCACCCCCACACCACCCCCACACCACCCCCACTCCACCCTCACACCACCCCCACTCCACCTCCACACCACCTCCACACCACCCCCACCCCAACCCTCCCCACCTTCACACCACCCCCACAACACCCCCTCCCCACCTTCACACCACCCCCACAACACCCCCTCCCCACCTTCACACCACCCCCACACCACCCGCACATCACCCCCACACCACCCCCACACCACCCCCACGCCATCCCCACACCACCCCCACACCACCCCCACGCCATCCCCACACCACTCCCACGCCACCTCCACACCACCCCCACACCACCCCCACACCAGCCCCTCCCCACCCCCACACCATCCCCACTCCACCCCCACACCACCCCTTTCTCACCCCCTCCCCACCACCACGCCACTCCACACCCCCCCACTACCCCCCCACCCCCACGCCACCGCCGTGCCACCCCCACGCCATCTCCACACCACCCCCACACCACCCCCCACTACACCCACCCCACCCCATGCCACCCCCACACCACCCGCTCCCCACCTCCTCACCATCCCCTCACCATGCCCACACCACCCCCACGCCACCCCCTCACCACCCCCACACCACCCCCCACACCACCCACACACCACCCCCACGCCACCCCCTCACGACCCCCACACCACCCCCTCCCCAACCCCTCACCAACCCCTCACCACCGCCCACCCCCCCAATGTGTAATCCAGTCATGCGTCTGTGTTGCGTC
Source organism: Scyliorhinus torazame (assembly GCF_047496885.1). Taxonomy (NCBI): domain Eukaryota; kingdom Metazoa; phylum Chordata; class Chondrichthyes; order Carcharhiniformes; family Scyliorhinidae; genus Scyliorhinus; species Scyliorhinus torazame. The sequence continues at coordinate 299,802,392 of NC_092711.1, read as the reverse complement.
TTGCAGAATCACCTGGTGATGAGGTGGGCCCTTCTGTTGTCCCCGCCCACCCAACCCTCAGCACATTGCGGTGATGAGGAGGACATCGACACTGAAGACAGCACTGACTGCAGCGGCGCTCCAGAGTTTGGCCCAGTCATGGCTGAGGGCATCGGTGGCAGTCCCCGGGCACCGGCTGGCCTGAGCCAGCCTCAGAGGGAGGTGGCACAGTAACTGGGCAATGTGGCACAGTCCCAGAGGGAGGTGGCCCACCCGCTATACTTCACGGCCGTGAGCATTGAGACCCTGGTCGAGACGGGAGCAAGCTGGCAGGACTGGCAGCGGCAGGTGGCAGGGAGCCTCAGGGAAAAGCCCCGGCCCCAAGGAGTAGCCCGGGAGCCATAGGACCCCCTGGGGGAGGGGGGTGCGATGGGGCCTGTGCTGGTGACTACCGCAGGGGTGGTGTCGGAACACCACAACACTTCAGCCCATCCAGGCTCGGTTGTTCTTGAGGACAGCCGCCAAAGGAGACCCAGGTCACAGGGCGGGAACCACAGCAGGCTGCCTTCACTCCTGATGTACTGCCTGGGGATCCACCTAGATGCAGTGTTAGGGGCCGTAAGGCCAGAAAGGTAGACACCAGTTAAGTTGGCATGGGTGCAGCACATAGGATAGCATTAGAGAAGATGCCATTCTCTGGTGCTGGCACTCATGGATGCCCATGTGTCTGCACCATTGGGTTCATGCTCAGAACCATGGAATGCATGTCCTGTACCATGCTGATCATACCCTCCACCCCTGCGGGGCTGAGGTCCCGCACCAAGGTCTCCACTGCGAACACCACCCTCAGAGTGTTGACCTGGCTGTCTCAGAGAGTCGGCACGATCTCCTAGGACAGAAGGCGTTGGGACTCCTCCGGTTGGCCTATCAGGCCGAGGATTGAAGCTGACATCCCTTCCTGATTTCCCAACTTTGCCTTTGAAGCTCCAGCAGCTGAGGCACGACTCCGTAGCGTCGAAGAGACAAGACTCGCATTAGATTGGTGTGATGGTGTTGTGGGCCCTTTGGCTTTTGGCGCTCATCTTGCCCTCGGCACAGGAGTAGTCTTCTTCCACCCCAGCCAACTGGAGGTCTCTCGCCTCGAACGATGAGAGGATTTTAAACTCGGGCATTCCTCTGCCCGTCCGGCATCTCTTCTGCCTATGGTGAGCCAGCAGGCCCTGCAAGAGAACAGATGAGAGAGCGTAAGCAGGCCGCATGCCAGGTCAGATGGTAGGGATGCATGGCATGCGTGGTTGGTGAGTGGGAGCAGGGATGTAATGAGGCGACTAGCCACAGGGGAGGTGAGGAAATGTGTGGGAGAGCGAGTGGTGGTGAGCGAGCTCCCCGTTGATGCATGATGGGTGTGTGAGTGGGTGAGCAGAGAGAGATGAGAAGAGTGGACAAGATTAGTCGTCTACTTCTGACAATGGATGCCATCCTCCTCTGCACGGACCTGGCACTTACCATTGCTGCCAGTGTAGCCATCTGGGATGGCCACTTCCAACTAGGTACCGAGAAACTTGCAAAGCCCTGGCGGATAAAATGGACAAGCCAAGACTCAGGCAGGCTCAGAGCCTGAAATGCATATTCGAAAGCAAAAAAGTCCAGACGGTATCGAAACTCCGTCCAATTAGCATTTTAATGGGGCCGATTAACATTTGATGGCCCATCTTCACCAAAACAAAGGACTGGTACTCGAGCAACCGGGACAGTGCCAGACATTTCGGCGCCACTCCCTGTCCAAGGGAAACGCAAACAAGGGGGGTCAGTGACAGCTTGGGACACGCCCAGCCATCCAGATCCCCGCCCACTTATTGGCGAAGGAATCGAACGGAGTGATCAGGGATCACCCAATTAGTAAGGCCCAAACCAGAGGACCACCCAAAAGAGCGTGAAAACCCCCCGAGTAGAAGAAGAAGAGTTCTTCATATGTTCGCTCTCTCTTGGCCTTGGTACCCCGGTCACGGCCATCGCCAATCGCAGCAACACCAGAAGCAAGTCCAAGTTCAACGCTCGCTACCAGACGGATGAGCCCAGCTGAGCAGCAGTTACTCCTTCGAACCGGATAGATCCAGAATTGAACAGCGGCCACTGTTTCTCTGACCTAAGCCGGGAGCCCGAAGTTAAGTACAGGTTGTCTTAGTCGATAGGTGTAGTTAACTAGTAGTGTTTATGTTGCATGACTAATTGTGTGTAAATAAAGTACCCTTGACCTTGAACTAACTAACTGGTGTTTGGCTCTTTGATCGACAGCCGGTTGAAACTTGTGGTGGTATCATTCGATACCTGGCGACTCGAAGCATTCGGACATAGACGATATAGAAAGAAGGGCAAACTCACTGATTGTCATCATTGGAACAGAGCCACAGGAAAAACAGAGTAAAAGAAACACACAAAAACCACCAGCTTCCATGTGGGGTTGGTAACCTTGCTGGAGGGTCTTCACCCCGCCTGGAGGCATTTTCCACGGCATTCTGGAGAGAGCTCCCTCTGAGAACCTCAAGGCTGACTTTTTGCAGCTATTCTGCTCGGTGGACGTGGAAAAAGTGCTGGGGAGCACTGGGCGGGTGTTTAAACAGAGCACCCCAGTGATCGAGGCACTCAGCTGACGGCGGGATGGGCAAATCAGATTCCACATGCCGGTGAATTTTATTTTCTCCAAGTGCCTAAAAATATGCCGGGAAAACCCTCCAGCATTTGGGAAATTACACTCTATGTGTGTGTGTGGGGGAGGGGGGGTGGAGAGTGGTGCTAGGAAAGGGGCTGATTATTGTGGCTTGTGGGAAGGAGGGACGAGATTGGCTGGTTAATAGCAAGTAAATAAAGTTGCCATCATCCCAGATGACCAAAGGCTGTTTTCCCTTTTGACAGGGGTCTGGTGGTGGTTTAACCTGAGGATCACCACACCTCAGGCGAGGAGCAAAGTTGAGAAGGCGGGGCCTTCATGAATAACCTCAGCCAGGAACAGGAACTGTACCCACACTGTTGGCCAAACTGCATCATGAACCAGCTGTCCATCCAACTGAGCTAAACCAGACCCCTAAACTGAGCTAAACAAGCTGAGTACAGTTTGCGTTCTGGTTGGGGGAAGGAGAGCATTCTTGAGTCTTCTGTAGCTGGTGAAAATAAGGACCTTTGCTGGAATCGCAGAGGCCAGAGACTGTTGCGCATCCTGTCCTGTCTTCAGAGGCACTCCACTTTCCACTTTTCCCCAGTTTGGGTTGGGGTTTGGGTGGGGATTAATGCAGGCCCCACATTCAGGTCGGTTGCTTAACTTGTGAATTAAATCGGTTTTATTTGAAAGCTGCATTGAATGTGTTCAGCAGATTTCAGGACTGCAAATATTATTTTGTCTCATTTGAAATGAACAGTTTATTTGACTAGTTTCATATTAAAATCAATAATGTCAGGATGCCCTTTGGGGAACCTTGGCATGATGCTGCTATCAGTTGAAAATGCTGAATGTAAATGCAAATGTCAATAGTATCTGCTGCTTCCTGGCCAAGGTCCATGAGCTGGAGTGACTTAGATGAGGTAATAGACTAGTCTGCACATAAAGTAATCGTAGCTTTACAAAGTACTTTAAAGACACTGGGCGGGATTCTATGTTGGCCGATGCCGGAATTGGGAAATGCGATTGGGCGGAGAATCGGTTTTGATGATGAAATCGTGGCGTGTGCCAGTTTCACATCAGATTTCAGTTCTCCGGTGCCTCGATACTGTCATAATATACATCAGTACATTATGGTGCAATCACATACACACACTGATGGACATGCAGTAGGACCAACCAGCTACATAACACTGCAGCCAATCTCCAGTGAGAGCACAGGCATTATAAAGACAGGGGACAGGAGAGTTCCTGCTCATTCTAGCAGCAGCCAACTCAGAGCACAGAGCTCACAGCCTGCATCACAGACATTCACCATATGCTGAGTGCCTCACCATAGCTAGTGATAGGAAAGGGTCCACAGTTAAGCTGGTATTGCTTATACCCACGTTTACAGTATGTTAGCATAGTTGAACAGTTAATAAAATAGCGTTACACCACTTCCAGCATTGTTGGCTTGTTTGTGAACCAGAACACCCTACACGACAGATACTGGCATCAATGCATTCCACTCCTCAAGTACAGTAAGCACCGTTGGCATAACATTAACTTGGCCCAACCCCGTTTTCGCCCAGGACTCCGCGATGCTCCGCCTCCATGGGGCGGAATTCCCGGCGGCGAGGTTCACTTGTGCTCTTAAAAACCGTGAAACAGGAGCCGTGGCTGCTGAGGGGGAGAGAGGGGGGACGGAAAGTGTCCAACATCGCCAGAGTTTGCTAACCGTTGTGCCGCTGGCCAGGGGGCTCGTGCCAGGTCCGGGGGGAGTAGCAGCGGTTGGCCAGGAGCTGAACTGTGGGGTAGGGATGGACGGGCACGGAACTCCATTGCCACAGCCGGCAAGGCAGCCATGCAGCTGCGCACGCTGCTGACTGCCCACTGTGAACTTAGAGCCATGGCTCGTATGGGTGTCCCCCCCAGGTCAACCCCCTCGGTGCCCTCTGGCCCCAGCCGACCCATCAGTGGGATGGGCACGCTCCAGCACAACCTGTGCCATCTTATTGGCTGGGATAGTGTGCGTGGGGAGTGTAATGATAATGAAGGGGCGCAGAATTAAACAAAGAGACAACATGGGAAAAAATAGTTTTACCCAGTGAGTGGTTCGGATTTGGGATACGTTTCTGTTATAGTGGTGGAACAGATGCAACAGTAGTTTTCAAAAGACCAAAACATTTTTCGAAGTTGGGGAAAGAACGGGACAGTCCAATTAAGTCGATTGCTCTTCAAGAGGCTTGAAGAGGCTTTTGGAGTGCGCTATTCTGTGAATTCTCCATTTATGAGGTTAAGTGCGCTGGTGGGGGGCTCCTGTGCCACCTTTCCCGCTGGTCAGAATGGTCGGATCCCACACCAGATCCTGCCCTTGGAAGCTGATTAATTATGTGCAGGTGAGTTCCCCTCAGAATCACCTGGTTGGCCGGCAGATGATTAATCCGCCTGCCGTTAGCTGGTCCCACCCCCAGCCAGCACCCTCATATCAGTTCTCTCCAGTCTACCTATCTTCAGCCAGAGAACAAAACAACCACATGTCAGGAAGCCGGTATCAAAAGGACGGTTGAATCAAGATGAAGGCGGAAGCTGTTTTCACCGCAAAGGCCTCCGAGGCCATTATTCGAGGAGACTGGGCCCAGAGGCATGTGCTCTATCCCAGGGCCTGCTCAAAGGAACACGCCGACCTTACCTGGGAGGCCGCTGCCCAGGAGGTCTGCGCCGATGGCTGGCTGTCTCGAGGAGGCTACTGCAGTATTCGCCGGTGAAAACAGGGATCACTTCTGTGAGAACGCGGGGAGCTTGTCCTCTCGCAACCACACAGCTCCATTGCTTCACCCAACCCTGCAACTCATGCTGAGTGCCATGTACTCTGAATTATCTTCAGCTCAGCCACTAAAACTGTCCTTTGGTCTTTTGTTTTTAGGTACCAGCAGACTGCAACCAGGTAACCAGCTGAGCAGCACTCCCAGACCCCAGAGCATGTCTGAGGATGAGTGGGTTCAGAATCAACTGTCTCGCCCGCGCCCTCCACCAGCACAGAGACACTCACCTTGCTGGGGCATGATTCGAGGTTAGACTCGAGGTCACTTCCTGGGGACCACTTCACAGCCATATCCTCGGAGGAGTTGTGACAGGGGCAGCCTTGGCCTCCAGCACTTGGGGACTGCTGGAGACCAGCCCAGTCTCAGTCAGGTAATGAGCCTCTGGAAGTGGCCGTCTGCTCAATGTGCAGCATTGAATGAAAGCTGCTTAGATTTCTGTTAGTTGTAGCTTGGTGAAGATGGAAAGGGCGGCAACAGAACTTCGGGCATAGATTCGACAGTCAGTCAACAGACTAGAGTGCACGATGGAGGAGTCTGAGCACGTTCTGTCTGCCAATGCCCTGTCATGCAAGTGTCTCAAGGCCACCTTAGGAAGGTTGACGACCACAATGGAAACCATGGTCCAGCAGGCCCTGCAGGATTTGCGCTCCACATTACACTCCATGGCCACACACACACCATGGTGGGCACCATCAGGATATAGGCCACACGGAGACAAGGCACCTTGATCTCCCTCCAAGTTCCCCATCTCCTACAGAGTCAGGCTGGTGACAATAGCAGAGTGATCCAGACACCTGAATCCCATCTTCAAATGTCCTACAGTTCTCGCTATAAAAGGAGTGTGTGGTGCTATGAGCAGCTTTGAACCTCTCCTTGTCTGCAGTCTGAAAATAAGGTTCAGATGGGGAGCCCTTATCTCCCAGCAATCATCCCTGTAGACGTCTGGCCCATTGACGATCCCAGGCAGCTGGGAGTGACTGAGGATGTAGGAGTTAAGACGACTCCTAGGGAACCAATCATATTCAAGATAAATTTACCACGGCATGTTAGGGTGTGCACCAACATACAGCTTCCTCAACTCCAGCAAGCAGGACCAAGGCATCAAGGACCCATCACAACCGTTTCTCTGCAGATACCAGACCCATCAGCCCCCATGTATGAGCCAAGCACGGATTCTTCATACCCACCCTTACAATTGCAAAGAAAATAGACAAAAAAAACCACTTTCTAAGGGGATTTACATATATAATGCACAAAGAAGCTTAACCCCAATCCAAGTGTTAAAATCCTGGACCGGATGCAAATATTTGTTAGGACACTGGACAAGAACACCAAACAGGGCAGCACGGTGGCGCAGTGGGTTAGCCCTGCTGCCTCACGGCACCGAGGTCCCAGGTTTGATCCGGGCTCTGGGTCACTGTCCGTGTGGAGTTTGCACATTCTCACCCTGTTTGCATGGGTTTCACCCCCACTACCCAAAGATGTGCAGGTTAGTTGGATTGGCCATGCTAAATTGCCTCTTAATTGAAAAAAATGAATTGGGTACTCTAAATTTATATATAAACAAAGAACGCCAAACACTTCTCTTTTAATTTGTAAAACTGTGAGCAAAGGATTCTTCACTCCAGGAGTGATTCCACTGACCAGCAGGTATCTCTTATATTAAAACAAATGTTATTCTTAACATAGGATTAAACGTATTAGCATCACAGAAAATAGCATTTCAATTAAAAGTTAAACAATTCTTACAAAAGGAAACCCTTTTAACTATTAACTTATACCTTCTCTATCTCCAATTAAGCAAAGCCCATTGCAGGTCAAAAGCCACTTATAAATGAAGTTAGCAAACACAGGGTTACTTGCTGTACACTTCTATCGAGATTCTTTGGAAAGACTGCTTGAAGAGTGAGAGAGATCCTTTCAAGAAACAGCCTGCAGATGCTACTGTCTGTCTCAGATGATTGATCAACCTGACAGCCTATTGCAAAAGCACCTGCTCAGCTTAAAGCTCTGAGCAGACTCAAAACTAAACTGCCTGCTACAGACCTGGCTCCTCCCATTAATTACATAGGCCGGAATTCTCCATTGGGATTCACTTTACCTGTTACCAACACACCCCTGCCCATGGGATTCCCAGCAATGTGGGGTGATTACAGTGGGAAATTCCATTGACAAACGGCAGGAAGATAGAATTTTGCTGCCAGCAAACAGCGCATTGTCGAGAAATATGCGGCTGGGGGAGTGGAGAACCAAGCCTATATTCTTTACCCTGCTCAGATCTCCTGGCCTGCTTACCTTAATCTAAACACAAAGGGCAGGATTCTCCGTTTCGTTCTCCCGCTAGACTGAATTGCACCTGATTTGCGCTACCTGTCCTTAATCATGCTATTATTTGCATGGCGAGGAGGGAATTCCACTATTGGGCCATCATCTTGTGCGGGCGTCCCAAATGTGAGGTCTCACAGCTGAGCCCTTTCCCCATGCAGAAAAATGTAGTCCCCCTTGGGAATTTCAGGGTCACCACTGTCCACCCCCCCCCCCCCCCCCCGCCCAGTACGGGGGTGACCTGACATCCCCTGCACCCCTCACAGAAACCCCCAAAATGTAGAGACCCCCTAAATAAAGGAACCCCCCACAGACATCATAAATAAAGAGACCCTCCAGTGACCCCATAAATAAGAGACCCCCTCACAGATCTACCCAGAAGAGAGACCCCGATCTGTAAACTAGAGAGCAGTCCAGACGAGGCAGGAAAAAAAAATCACTGCATTAACTCTCACCTGAGCAATACACCTGTTGGCTCAGGCAGAGGAAGCAGCACCTGTCAGTTTCTGGATGGAGAATCCAGTCAGTTAGGGTTTAACCCCCTCAGATCTTTGATCTACCACCCATTCATTCATTTCTCTTTGATATTTATTTTACTGGGCAGTGATTGGGAGCTTCCAACACCCCTAACAGTCAGAATTGTTCCATTCATCTTCCTTCACAGTTGAGGAACTTTGAAAGGATCAGATATGAAACTAACTGCAATCTCTAAAAACATCAAACTTTGATTTCCAGCTCCTAACAGAATTAAATGCTTTAGAATCATCTCCCTTCACGGTTAAGTGACTTTGAAGTATTCAGCTTTGAAACTAACATCACTTAACTCTGTTTGAAGTGGTCCAGGAGCTGTCAATCAAAGCTTGAAGATTAAAAACATTGCCATTAGTCTATTTCATTAGGAAGGGGGGTCTCTGGTGGGGGGGGGGGACGGTCTGGTAGGGGTGAGGTGAACAGGTCTAGCACTACAGGAGATAGGGTAGCCCTCCGATGGACTTTGGGGGCAGCTCCCTTAAAGAGTTACCCCCTTGGCCCACCACGAGGTCCACAACATCAAATACATGCCTGATAGGGCCAGCACTATTACTTGCCCATGTGATTCCCTGATCAGAGGACGGGAGAATCATGAGGGCCTGGAGAGTATGGTGCCCAGCCCAGTAATCAAATACAACTGAGTCTTAAGGGCCAATTTACATCATCCCACTGGCATGGGGCACGAACCTCAATCCCGATGTCAGCGGAACATCGGAGCATGCCGACGCCGCTGTCTCGGCGATTCTGGATTCTCCATCGCATTGGGAACTCTAGGCTGGATTCTCTAACTCGCACCACCGGTAACAATGTTTCAAATGATCTCTCCAGGGAATTTCCAGCAATCATAACAAAACTCCATTAGGCTTCTGCTTGCAAACACATACATGGCTGGAATGAATGATGACCACACTTTTCCGACCTCTTAATTGCACCTTTGGCAGACACACCACCTGTCTGTAGGTTAATCCTGGAGTTTAAAAAATATATTACTGCAACAAATATAAATATACCTTAACACAGGCTTTTAAGAATGTTACTGCAATATATTCATCACACAGGGCCTAGTGCAGAGCCAACATAATTTCATACCATTGTGCAGAGGGGACCGACAACATGTTCGGTTTGGGATCAAATCTTCGGGGCCTCCCAAGCAAGGAAAAAGAAGAAAGGGAGAACTAGGACTCACAGAACTAACCCACTAGATAGCACAGGATCAGGCCCCAACACAGCACCCTACCTCCCTGCTGTTTACCGAGCAGCCACCAATAAAGAAGATAACAGGCCGCTCAACCAGGTACAATCAAGGGAACCACCCCCACACCTCTGGACCAGGCCAGGGTTAGAAACAGGACCCTGCTCAACCGGACAGGAAGAAAAAATCCCAAGGGAGAGGCATCCAAACTAACTGAATGAACGGCATCAGAGAAAGGAGACCAAGAGCGATCCCTCACCTCAACAAAGCAAACACAAATTAGGCATACCCACCTCAGTATGCACCCTTACTAAATTGTCGCACTCTAGAACAGGCATTATCAAACTCGGGGGCGCAACCCGCGGGTGGGTCGCGAGCAGGTGTCGGGAGGGTCGCAAAACAGACAACAATAAATAATCAACAACATATCGCAAGGGAATAATGTCCAGGATTATAGAAGAACTGCAGCCTAAATTGCAGGATAAAGGCATCATCCATCTTGCACGAGGAGATGAAGGATAAGCGAGGTCCATGAACATTCTTCAGGATCTCTCAAGGATTCCAACAAGCGAAGCTGGAGGCGCCGCAGGACTTCACCATGTTGTTTCTCCGATGTCCAGGCGGACTACAGCCTAGGCCCAGCATGGGCATTGAACCAATGTGGCTCTGAACTCCATACACTGACACGGCATAACTATGAGCTTTCGATTGCTCATATTGAATGAATGGAATCTATTTCGCCACTGATGAATGGAATTGATTGCTAACCTGTGGCTCCTCTTTACTGATGGGATGGCAGAATTGATACAACTTGGTCCCCCCTTCACCAGAACCTGCACTCTCCAAGGCTGCATTCCTGCCTCCGCTATGTAACTTTTCAAACTTTGATGTGAGGCTGTTGAGTTGTGCCTATCTATTTAAAAGTGTAAAGTTAGAATTGTTATTGCTTCCTGGAACATAGCGTCCATGTCCTGTGTAATTGACCTGGTTTCTGTTGTCGCAGTGGTGGATATTCCCTCTCTCCCATCCGAGCTCACCCTGTCGGGAAACCATGTGCACTGTAACTTACAGGGGTTTCTCCCCCTGCGTGATAGTTTCACATTTTCCCTCTCCCCTTTATTACGTGTTCCCTCTCCACTGGCTGCACATGCCACCTGTGGCCAGCACCATACCATCTTCAGCCCAAAACAGAGCATGTCAAGCCCAGGTACATTGGCTGGAGGACAGCCCTGCACAACAAGCTGTGCATTTGTCCTTTGGAGCACACAGGTATTGCCCCTCACTGCAGCTATGGTACTCCATGCTCCCAATGATTGCTCCTGCTGCATGGCCGCTGCTCTTCTTCACTGTCTCCTATCTCTAACTTTAGACTGCAAGGTCCCTGCGCTTCATGCAGCCCTGTCAGGACCCAAGTTCCATTGATTTCCTTCTGCCTTCCATTATTCGTCTTCTTCATCATTGAAATGGTGAAATTGTCACATTTCTATCCCTTTTCAGTTTTCTGAAAACGATGAAAATTATTCAGACAATGGGGAAAATGTAAGGAAATGTAACAAGATTCAACTCAAGATAAGCTATGAAGAGAGATTTAAAACCTCAAGCTCCATGTGTAGAAAGGCGCTATTATGGGGTGTTCAATAATATCGAGGTAGGAAACCTGGAACATTGCTTCTGATTAACGTAGAAGTCTGGGTCAAATGGTATAAATCTAAATTCTCAAAAAGTAAATTTCAAATAGAAATAAAGGATAATGTTATGAAGTTTCTGTCTCAGTGTGTAGCTTGCTGGATGATTCACAGTGCTCTATATTTTGCCGTGAAAAATTGCTCAAATTCTTTTAAAATCGCAGTGCAATCCAAAGCAAACCTTGTTACATTGTAAAATACCATGCATACACTAAATCTCACAAGCTCAGAGAGGCCCCCTTCCTCATAGAAACATTTACCTGTATAAAATGCACATGTGAGTGACTTGCTTTTTAGAATTTGGCCGCTGAAGAACTGCTGGTCTTTCCATGGTCAACGTAAACATTTGCTTAACACTATGAATAACAGCAAAATACCGCGGGTGCTGGAAACCTGAACAGAAAATGTTGGATAAACTCAGTAGTTTGGCAGTATCTGTGGAGAGAGCGAAACAGAGTGTGGCCCTTCATAGATCATAGAATTCACAGTGCAGAAGGAGGCTATTCGGCCCATCGAGTCTGCACCGGCTCTTGGAAAGAGCACCCTACCCAAGGTCAACACCTCAACCCCATAACCCAAACCAACACTAATGGCAATTTTGGACACTAAGGGGAATTTATCATGGCCAATCCACCTAACCAGCACATCTTTGGACTGTGGGAGGAAACCGGAGCACCCGGAGGAAACCCACGCACACACGGGGAAGATGTGCAGACTCCGCACAGACAGTGACTCAAGCCGGAATCGAACCTGGGACCCTGGAGCTGTGAAGCAATTGTGCTATCCACAATGCTACCGTGCTGCCCTTAAAAGGTCTAAGGCCTTAGAACTGAAAAGGGATAGAAATGTGACAATTATCCACTTGGAGAGGGGGTAGTGACAGGACCGAGTTAAGGAGAGATTGATGAAGATTTGATATGGTACCGCACAAAATGCTACTACACAAGCTCGGAGCTCATGTAATATACTGGCATGGACAGAGAATTGACTAAACAACAGAAAGCAGTGAGTAGCGATAAGGGAGAGTCTTTCTCAGGCTAGAGGGCAGTGACCAGTGGAGTGCCACAGGGGTAAGTGCTGCGACCACAATTCTTCACAATATATATTAATGATTTGGAAGAAGGAAAAGAGTGTACTGTGGTCAAATTCATAGATGATACAAAGGTGGGACGGAAGGCAGGTTGTGAGGAGAATATAAAAAGTTTACAGAGAGATATTGACAGGTTAAGTGAGCAGGCAGACAATCGGCAAATGGAATTCCAAGTGGGAAAATGTGAGATTGTTCATTTTGGAAGAAATAATGAGAAGATGGATTATTATTTAAATAGGGAGAGACTGCAGAAAGTAGGGGCTTAGGGGTCTTGTTCATGAAGCCCAGAAAGGTGGTATACAGCTGCAGAAGTGAATAGGGAGTCGACCCAAAAGTCCATTGGAAGGCCCCCTACCCTCCACAATGCAAAGTCTGCCTACCCCACCCCCACCAGACCCCCACACCAGGTGCCTGCCACCAGAGAGCCCCCAATACAAGGACCCACACCGGAGACCCCCATTACAGAGAAACTCATCAGACCCCCATTACAGAGGACCCACCAGAAACCCCACATAAGAGAGGCCCCCCAGAAGAGAGAACCCCTCCACCAGAGACTCCCATTACAGAGGCTCACACCAAAGACCCCCTTTATTGAGATCCCCACCAGAAACCCTCCATTACATTGACTCCAACCAGAAACCCCCGCATTGCAGAGTCCCGCATCAGAAAGCCCTCATAAGTGACACCCCCACGTAAGAGAGAGACCCATCAGAGACTCGCATTACAGAAACCCCCACAACAGACCCCTGTATTAAGGAATCCCCCACCAGTGTCCTCCACTAGTTACCCACACCCCCACTCCACCCCCCATTACAGAGACCTCTGCCTGGAAGCTAGAGAGCAGTCCAGACAGAGACAGTGGTAAAAATCACTGCTTTAAAACTCACCTGTGCAATACACCTGCTGGCTCCGGTAGAGAAAGCAGCACCTGTAAATTCCTTGAAAGCGAATGTTACATCAGTTGGGTTTAAACCCCTTCAGATCTTTGGTATGCAAGGCGTTCATTCACACCAATGGCAATTGATTTAACTGGGCTGTGGTTTACAACTTTCACACAGCCAGCTGTCTGGATTGTTTAATTTAATTTCCCTTCATGCTTGAATGGATCTCAAGTGCTCAGCTGTAAAACTGACCCCAATATCAATAACATCTAGCTATGACTGACAGCTCTTGGGCCACATCAAAAGCAGTTAAGTGCTTTCTCTTAAGAAAAAGAGGAAGTGAGGCAGGGGTCCCTGTGATCGGGGGGTTTCTGGTGAGGGACTCTGTTGCAGGGGAATTTCTGGTGGAGTTCTCTGTAATGAGGCATCTCTGGTGGGTGGCTCTCTTATGGGGGGTCCCTGTAATGGGGGTCTCTGCTTGGAGTCTCTGTAATTGGGGTCTCTGTTGAGGGGTTGAGTGGGATCACCCTTGTACTGTGAGGGGGGCAGATAACCCAGCAAATCTCTTGGTGGGATGGAAATGTGTTGCGGGAATAGAGGCCAGCCACCGGACATGGTTTCCCGACGGCGGGATTCGCGATGGAGTCCCTCGTAATTGCATTCATGCATAAACTTGCATGGCAAGGGGTAGTGAATCGCTTCAGGATTCTTAATCCCAGCGTCAGTCCAAAGCAGTGACGATTCACCTCTGGCAGGAGAACCTAGGGCTGGATTCTCCGATTGCCAACGCCATAATCGCATTTGGCGATTGGCCGGAGAATCTCTTTTGACCCCGAAATCGGGAAGGCGCCGTTTTTCAGATGCCCGCCTCCTCCAAAACGGCGTCACCGGTGAGTGCGCCGCGTGCCATTGGGACGGCCTCAGGACGTCACTTGAAAGCCCTCCCCCGATGCTCTGCCCCATATGGGCCGACTTTCCGATGGCCTGGATCACTTGCAGCCTGAGGTTCCGTCAACCTTGCGTGGTGGCTGTGGACTGTGTCCAATGCCGCATAGTTGAAGGGGGGGGCGAGCCTTTCTGCTGGCCGGGGCTGGCTTCAGCAGGGGCTGGGAGGGCTGGTGGGGGGTGGTCCGCGGTTGGTGAGGGTGGGTTACAGGGAGGCACTATCTGTCAGGCCGGGTCCGCGCGCGGCCGACGCCATGTTGTGTGGCGCAACCATGGACCCGGCAATTCTTCATCTGTATCTGCATGCAAAGCCGGGGGTTTTACGCAGCGTGGCTGCGAACCGCTCACCGGGCATCGGTGCATGGGTGGCATGGCTTATTGGTCGTAATACTCGACACATGCTCTGGACATAGCCTCCCAAACAGAGAATTCAGTCCCTAAGGTTCTTAGGGGGTTAGACAGGGTAAATGTTGGTTGAATGTTTCCACTAAAGGAGAGTGTAGGATCAGCGGGTGAAATAGCAGAATAGGGGGGTGCCCATTTAAGAGGGATTTGAGGAAGAATTTCCTCCCTCGAAGAGTGGTGAACCTTTGGAATTCTTTACCCCAGGAAGCTGTGGAGGCTGAATCCTTGAACATTTTCAAGGCTGCGAATGATAGGTTTTCAATCAGTGGGGAAATTAAAAGTTACGGAGATAAGACAGGCTTAGGTCAGGTGTGATCGAAGGGCTGAATGGCCTACTTCTGTTCCTATTTCTTATGGTCTTGATGTCAAGGTCTGTCACTCTGACCTCATCCCTGGTGCTCAGCTCTTTTGCCCATGTTTGGACCAAGGCCGTAATGAGGTCAAAACCAAAGTCGAAGGGCAGCAAGGTGGCGCAGTGGGTGAGCCCTGCTGCCTTACGGCGCCGAGGTCCCAGATTCGATCCCGGCTCTGGGTCACTGTCTGTGGAGTTTGCACATTGCAACATGGCAGCCTAAGCTTTTCAATAAAGCTCTTCATTTGTTTGAACCTCTGAGGCCTGCAGACTTAATTTTAAAACCAACTCAGCGGGTCTTTGTACCTGTTCCCAGCCTGTGCAAAACTCCTGAGGCCTGCTGGGTTCCTGCTCCAGGAGAAAGTGACAATATCCGATCAGGGTATTAGCCCTGGTTCAATAAGGAGGACATGCCCGGAGCAGCACCAGGAGCACCTAGAAATGAGGCGTCAACCTGGAGAAGCTCAACACAGGACTGCTTATATTCTATCCTCAGCCATTTCACCAATGACCTCCTTTATAAGAAAAGAAATGGGAAATGCCTGCTGTTGATTGCACTGTGTTCATGTCATTCACAACTCTTCCAAGTACTGATGCAGTCTGTGCCTGCATGCAGTGAGACCTGGATAACATTTAGGCTTGGGGTGATAAGTGGCAAATAAGACCAGTGGCACCACACAAGTGCCAGACAATGACCATCTCCAGCAAGAGAGGGTCCAGCCACCTCAATTTGCTATTTAATGGCATTAATATTACTGATTCTTCCACCATCAATATCCTTCTCAATGGCTCAGAACTCAACTGGACCATACATTTAAGAATCCTGTGACTACAAGTGCCGGTCAGATGATGGAAATTCTGCATCGAGTGATTCAGCTGTTAAATTCCCAAAGCTTGTCCACCATCTACAAGGCACAAGTCAGGAGTGTGATGGAATACTCTCCTCTTGCCTGGATCAGTGCAGCTCCAACAGCACTCAAGAAGCTTGACAGCATTGAAGACGCAACAGCCCACTTGATTGGCATCCCATCCACCAACTTCAACATTCACTCGATCCACCACTGGCGCAAAGTGCCATATATAAGGCTCCTTCGTCAGTACCTTCCACCTCTACCACCGAGATGGACAAGGGCAGTAGATGCATGGAAACACCACCACCTGCAAAGTTCCCCTCCAAGTCAACACATGATCCTGACTTGGCTTTTGCTTCATTATCGCTGGGTCAAAGTGCCTAACAGCACTGTGGGTGTACCTACACCACATGGTTCAAGCAACTGGCTCACCGCTACTTTTTCAAGTTCACCGCCTGTGCTCTACCCATCCCCAACCCATCCCGCCCCCACTGCCATACTCACAATCGCTCCCCCCCCATACATACACGGTACACGTTTCAAGCTGATAGCTGGACAAGCTGTTTCAATGGGCGCTAAACAAATAACATTGCCTCTTGCTGGCACCTTCGGGTATGTGCAGTAAACACCTTCCCAGCTCTCAGTCCCCTTTTGACTTCTAAGGAACTGATGTCTAGAAGGCCCTGGCATCAAATAAGGCTTCTCATTTTTTTGAAATTTTAATTGCTTCCTCTGAGCACAATTGCTGAATATGTGGCCTGAAACACCATTAATACTGGCCAAAGATTCAGCTCTGTCTCAGTAAAACTTCAACTCAGAAACCTATTCAATGCTAATGCTGTAATTTCATATTTCATACAGTGTTAAAATTCAGCTTCATTCGACAAAGAACATTTTTACATGTTGAATGAAATTACTATTGATTTTTTTTTCATTTGATCGTTCTGCAATATAAATTGTAGATGTATTGGCTGAGTTTATTACCAGCCTTTTGGAGATGGCTGGGAGGCTTCAGGGGTGTAGAAATGCTGGTGGATTGTGTCAGTGGGGAAGCCCACCATGTTCCCGCTGGCAGTAGATACGACTAACAGCTGGAATGGTATTGCTTCAGCTGCCCACCAACCGGAGGTAGATGACCAATGAATCAATGAATGGGCCAGTTGACAATTCCGCTAGATTTTATGAGCCCCAGTGTGGGCTCCCTCCCTATACCCGCCTTCCCCAACCTCACACACCTTCTCACCCTTGCTACAACCAGGCACCTCCACAATAGCTGCCCAGGTTTGGCCTTCCTTTCCAGAGGCACTGTGGCCAAAGAGGTTGGCCTCCAATGACACTGGTCACCCCTGCGGCTTCTATGCCACCTTGAGCCTGACTGTTTGCCCCCAAAACATCTCTTATTAGGCCTATTAAGGTGCTTCAATATGGATACACACTCTCTCTCTTTCTCCTTGTAGCCTCAGTAGCAGCTTTCTCTGTCGGTGGTGCCGCCTCGGCTGTAGAACAGCTGGCCCTCTGATTGGGTCAGCAGCACAGAGAGGCTGTCAGCTCTCGGCTCCCAGGCGCGGCTTCAAATTGGCGGCTGCCAATTAAATCACCCCGCAGCCCCACCGTCTGTCTGCTTAGGCTCAGGAGCTGCTTCTGGCCTTGACATCTGGGCCCACGGCATGCCAAGTAAATTCCATCTCTTTTTCAAAAATGTGGTGCTGGGCGGGAACGTTATGGCTGTCCCTCGGTGTATTTATAGGCAGGGGGCCATGAAACATAAAACGGGTAGCTAGCCCACTGCTTTCCGCCCACCCCGAGCTTCCCCCATATTACTGCAAGCGGGTAAGGCACCAGCCAGTCTGCCTGCCCCTGGGGCCTTTCGAGGCCCTTAACATGTTAATTAAAGGCCACTTCAGGGCCTCTTTCCACCTCCACTGTCAAAATACATTGAATGGTGGAAGGAAACTAATGCTAGTTTTCATACTCAGGGTGAAAGGTATGAAGAAAGGTGTGGTACCTTATTGGGGGGGGGGGGGGGAGTCCTGTTCCTATCAGAGGCATACCCTCAAGCCGGTACTCCCCTTTGTGCCTACCTCTTTCCCCACTCCCTCAGATCCCTGATTCCGCCTGACAAAAAACCCTGGGATCCATCATCTCCTTCTTGGGACGTCCTTGTATCCCCAGCATCAGTCACGACAACAATCTGATGCTGCTGGCACTACTCAGCAGCTGGCCTATCAGACTGGCCAGCCACCCTGGAGGGTGAGACTTCCTGGGGCTGGATTCCCCCAAAATAGGGCTAAGTCCCCATGCCGGTGTATAAACGCTGGCGTTGCACTCCGGGGTTTCCTCAAAAAAACCCAGTCGATTCTCTTACCTTCAGGGGGCTAGCAGGGAGCCGGAGAAATTCACACAGCTTTAGCTGCGGATAAGGCTCCCGCACTTCCGGTTTCGAGTCCACGCACGCTGTGGCCTGCAGCGGATGCGCCGAGTGCCATGGCGGACTCGGACCATGGAGGCAGCTCCGAAATGTAGGTGCCCCTGATCGGCCGCGCGCTCATGCATTGGACCAGACCGATCTGTGCCCCGGCTGCCCATAAACCCCCCCCCCCCACCCGGTGCCCGGTCTCCCCCACCAGGGCGGCTGCGGGCTCAGTCCGCAGCCGCCACGTGAGAGTCCCAACCGGCCATAGCATGTGATGCACGATCAATTGCACAAAGACTAAAGTTGGGTACAACTGTGGCTTTATTACAGTCCGGGGTGAAATTATCCGGAAACGGCGCGATGTCTGTCGACTGGCGCCCAAAACGGCGCAAATCAGACGGGCATCGCGCCGCCCCAAAGGTGCGGAATGCTCCGCATCTTTGGGGGCCGAGCCCCAACCTTAAGGGGCTAGGTCGGCGCCGGACGAATTTCCGCCCCGCCAGCTGGCGGAAAAGGCCTTTGGTGCCCCGCCAGCTGGCGCGGAAATGACATCTCCGGGCGGCACATGCGTGGAAGCGTCAGGGGCCGCTGACAGCATTCCCGCGCATGCGCAGTGGAGGGAGTTTCTTTCGCCTCCGCCATGGTGGAGACCGTGGCGGAGGCGGAAGGGAAAGAGTGCCCCCACGGCACCGGCCCGCCCGCGGATCGGTGGGCCCCGATCGCGGGCCAGGCCACCGTGGGGGCACTCCCCAGGGCCAGATCGCCCCGCGCCCCCCCCAGGACCCCGGAGTCCGCCCGCGCCACCTTGTCCCGCCGGTAAGGTAGGTGGTTTAATTTACGCCGGCGGGACAGGCATTTTAGCGGCGGGACTTCAGCCATCCGGGCCGGAGAATTGCGCGGGGGGGCCCGCCAACCGGCAGGGCGCGATTCCCGCCCCCGCCGAATCTCCGGTGCCGGAGACTTCGGCAACCGACGGGGGCGGGATTCACGCCAGCCCCCGGCGATTCTCCGACCCGGCGGGTGGTCGGAGAATCTCGCCCCCGATGTGTGGCCTCCTGCTGCAGCTGGCAAAATGGCAGGGCACTGGAGGTCATGCATATTTATACAGTTCTCCCTGGGCGGAGCCAGCCGGCAGGAGCTACCGGCGAACCTGTAGTGCAGGTCCTACCTTACATCTCCTATTACAGTGGATCACCACATTCACCCCCTGTTAAAAATGAGTCCGGCGGGGGTGACGTGAAACTATATACAATTAGTGCAACTATGTACAGTGGTAGGGAAAGAAAAGTCCATGTTGACGGTCCGGAGTCCATCAAAGGTTCAGCCGGTCCGGTGCTTTGGTGCTTCATTGGGAGCAGCGTAACGGTGGCGGCGAAGTCGGTGCTGGCGGTGGTGGAGGTGGCCCCGATGGCAGTGGCGGTGGTTCTGATGCTGGCCAGTCATCGGGGAACTCCGGGAGCGTGCAGAAGTTCTCTTCGTCCTCTTGTGCGGAAAAGGGGAGGGGGGGGGGGGTTGTCTGGTGGGGTCAATATTCGCGGTCCGGTGGGAGATGGGGGCATTGGTGGGATGGTGTGTCGGGGTGGAACCTGACGGTGCCAGGTCCCTGAGTGAGACAGTATCTTGCCGGCCGTCGGCGAACTCAACGTAGGCATATTGAGGCATATTAAATGTTTCCCTCAAAAGTAGTTACCCGAGCTGGGTAGACCTACCAAACCGGGGATCCTTGATCCATTGAACATAGCCCTCTTCTTTGAAACTCCATACCCAAGTCCTGATAGAATCTGATGGAGTGGCCATCCTACTTAAAGTCCCGGTGCTCCTTTGCCCGTCGCAAAGCTACGGAACCTCATTATCACCGCACATGGTGGAACTTTAGGATGAGGCCTCGGCCAACGTGCAAGATGGGCTCAGTCCGAGCCAGGAGGCGATGTGAATTCACCTTCACCCACTGTCTTGACGAACAAGCCAGAAATGTATTTCATGGGCTTTGGGCCCTCTCTCCCCTCTGGCAACCCCCAAAGTATTTTGCATCCTGGATCTATTTTCCTGGCCATTTTTCTTGGCTCTCAATGATCTATTTGTTTCGATCACTGATGATAATTCTGATTCCAGCAAGGTAATCCGATCGCCGTGGCCCCACAAGACCATCTCCACACCTTTGCTCGTGGTGCCCTGGGCTTCGACAGTCTGATAAGCTTTGCCCAGAGCCGTCCGAATGGGGGCAAAGGCCTCTTCAATTGATTCCTTGAGGTCTTCTGACACAATTGTTTGGTGCTTTTCGAATTCCTTTGCCAAGGTACGAGAAAGCACCTTGGCCGTTAGTGGGGTGGACGGACAACCTGAAACTGATTCTTGCCTATGAGCTCTGAGAGAACTCAGACCCAGCGATGGTTTCTGCTCTTAGCCTCTTTTCCCTGACTCTGTGGGGCATTCCAGTCATTCACAATCTTTATTACAACAACTAGGAGGATTTTGGAGAGGAACCAATCTATGAGGCTATGAAAAGGGGCAAAATATAAAGTCCTCCAGCAGGAGCCATCAAGTGCGTGTCCCTACATTGCGCCATTGGCAAGTACATTCTCTATAGTTTATAAAATTAGTTGTCACACCAATAAATCATAGAATTTGCAGTGCAGAAGGAGCCCATCGAATCTGCACCGGCCCTTGGAAAGAGCACCCCACTTAATCCCACACCCCCACCCTATCCCTGTAACCCAGTAACCCCACCTAACTTTTTGTTTGGACACTCAGGCCAATTTTTCATAACCAATCCACCTAACCTGCACATCTTTGGACAATGGGAGGAAACCAGAGCTCCTGGAGGAAACCCACGCAGACACGGGGAGAACGTGCAGGCTCCGCACACTCAGTGACGCAGCAGGGAATCGAACCTAGGACCCTGGCGCTGTGAAGGAATTGTGCTAACCAATGTGCTACCATGCTGCCCAATCATCAGGGAAATGAAAAATATCCTATAATCCAGGCACCCTACGCAACTCGTAACTGGCTGAGGAAGAGGCATTAAAAATGCAAAACACAAGCTGGAAGCAAGTTTGATTTGAAATAAAGTGTATCATCAGAAAGTCTGCTGCCTGTGAGTACTTCATTCTCTTTCAAAACTACAAGGACCCCGAATGATTGACTCTACACGGAGGACCATTACTGGCTGCAAGCCAGATACTTTAATCAGCAAGCGTGCTAACGAACCACCATTTGAAGCAAAGACTCTTAGTTTTTGACCTTCATTCTGATTATTTTGCCCTTTTCCATCCCTCTGTGTTTGTCTGTCTTGTGTGTGTGGGTAGAAGATAGGACAGTTATAGGGGTTGTAGATATTAGCTTGTTATTATCCGGTGCCTGTAATTATTGGGCAGCCAAGGGCCAAAGACTTCAGGAATTTTTATAAGAATTATTGATTAATTCACTTATGTTGTGACCCTAGGGCATGTGGGACTGGAATTGACTGCGTACTTGCCCAGGGTAGCGTAACATTTGTATGTTGGGAGTGTGTATATATGTGTGTTTGTATAAATATGTATGTATGTATGTGTGTGTATATATACATGTGTGTGTGTGTGTGTATGTCTGTACATATATCTGTGTGTGTGTATAGTGCGGGTTTGTGTGTAAATATATATATACATATATGTGTGTGTGTATATATGTGTGTACATATCTGTGTGTGTATATGTCTGTGGTGTGTGTGTGTATGTGTATGGGTTTGTGTGAATATATATATATACACACGTGTGTGTACATATCTGTGTGTGCATATCTACGGGTTTGTGTGTAAATATATGTATATACGTGTGTGTATATGTGTATGTGTATATCTGTGTGTGTATATATCTGTGTGTGTATAGTACAGGTTTGTGTCTAAATATATATCTATATATATATATAGATATATATACGTGTGTGTATATATGTGTGTGTACATATCTGTGTGTATGTATATATCTGTGTGTGTGTATATTTATGGGTTTGTGCGTAAATATATATGTATATGCGTGTGTGTGTGTGTGTATATGCGTGTATGTGTGTGATCTGGGTCTGTGTGCCTTAATGACTAACATGAGGGCCATATGTTTGATGCCTGCTTTTATTATTTTTCTAGGGTTTAGTGGTCAATAAAGCTGCTCTTTTTTTAACTAAAAAAACTTTGTTTGATCGTTTCTTAATTGCTCACAGCTTAAATAGTTAAATATATTCTGATTTGGAAAAAGTATATCCTCGTAAAAAGAAACTTAAGCTCTTTTTGTGACCAAATGAGGAGGTTGGATAGAGGGGAAGCCATTTTCACCCCTTCTCAGACGGTCATAACTGAAATGTAAAAGTGCTGAGGAGTAAGGAGCTTCTAATGGCTGGTGAGGAAGACAGCATTATGGAGTAGAAACTCCAGAAAAGCCTCTGAGAATTTGAAATCTGAGAAGTGTGGAATTCGGAAGGCCAGCTCAGGAATCATTAAAGTTATCAAATTCAGGTTTTCCAAAGGAATGGTTTACATGTCTGAAAATGAAAAAATGAAAATCGCTTATTGTCACAAGTCGGCTTCAAATGAAGTTACTGTGAAAAGCCCCTAGTCGCCACATTCCGGCGCCTGTTCGGGGAGGCTGGTACAACAATTGAACCTGCGCTGCTGGCCTTGGTCTACTTTACAAGCTAGCTATTCAGCCCACTGAGCTAAACCACATGTCTTTAGGATTGAGATTGTCAGAAGTCCCAGTTGACGTTGCAGGTAGATTCAGTACAGGTTCGGATGCAGGGCTTGGAATTCAGCTCAGAGGCTGATGAAATTGGCTAGGTTGCTTCAGTTGTCCTGGCGATGAATGCAACCAAGTTCCGATTGAACTGTGATCCACTGTCTGTAAAGCAGACGGCAGGATGGCGCAATTATGTTGAGAGGTCAAGCTCAGTGGCAGAGAGTTAGAGATAGACGTAGTAGTAGGGGGTGTGAAACTTGAACGCATTCCTTCAAGTAATACTGCTGATGGGAGCACTGAGTACAATCTGAGTGATTGTTGTATTGCCGCATGTCCTGTCTTCAGATAAGATGTTAATCTGAGGCTCCATCTGCTTGATGGAGAACCAGCAGAAGGTAAAGATTCTACTATCTTGGCACTGTAAGAACACGAACATCATCGAGGCTGACATTCTTTCTCCATCCAACCAACCAAAAACTAGATTAACAGGATTTTCTTCTCAATGTGATTTATGGCACATTGCTCTCTGCACATAATTGCTGCCATGTTTACCTTTATAACAACAGTGTTTTGATTTCAGTGGAATTCAATGTCATTGAAGTGTTTTGGAATGTTTCTGAGCAATGTCAGGATATACAACATAAATAAAGAGTTCATTTATCTTACTTCATTACATGACTCCTTCTTAAGGTACAATGAGCACCATGTTCAAACACACCAGAAACCTGGGTGAAATTCTCCCGAAACGGCGCGATGTCCGCCGACTGGCGCCCAAAATGGCGTCAATCAGATGGGCATCGCGCCGCCCCAAAGGTGCGGAATGTTCCGCATCTTTGGGGGCCGAGCCCCAACATTGAGTGGCTAGGCCGACGCCGGAGGAATTTCCGCCCCGCCAGCTGGTGGAAACGGCCTTTGTTGCCCCGCCAGCTGGCGCGGAAATGACATCCCCGGGCGGCGCGTGCGCGGGAGCGTCAGCGGCCGCTGACAGTTTCCCACGCATGCGCAGTGGAGGGAGTCTCTTCCGCCTCCGCCATGGTGGAGACAGTGGCGGAGGCGGAAGGGAAAGAGTGCCCCCATGGCACAGGCCCGCCCGCGGATCGGTGGGCCCCGATCGCGGGCCAGGTCACCGTGGGGGCACCCCCCGGGGCCAGATCGCCCCGCGCCCCCCCCAGGACCCCGGAGCCCGCCCACGCCGCCTTGTCCCGCCGTTCAAAAGGTGGTTTAATCCACGCCGGCGGGACAGGCAATTTATCGGCGGGACTTCGGCCCATCCGGGCCGGAGAATCGAGCGGGGGGGCCCGCCAACCGGCGCGGCCCGATTCCTGCCCCCGCCGAATATCCGGTACCGGAGACTTCGGCAACCGGCAGGGGCGGGATTCATGGCAGCCCCCGGCGATTCTCCAACCCGGCGGGGGGTCGGAGAATGACGCCCCCCGTTCTTATCATTGAAAGTACACTGTGGCAGGAGTGTGATGCTAAAAAATGCTGCTGACAACCACTTTGAAGCCAGGAGTATTAAAGGTATAATAATAATAATAATCCAGAGAGGTGAACAAATAATAAGAGGGTAATTATATTAGGTGATTTCAACTTTACCAAAATTAATTGGGATAGCCATCATGTTAAGGGCTTAGATGGAGTAGAATTCTTTAAAAGTATACAGGAGAACCTTTTAGCTCAATATGTAGAGGTTCCAACAAGGGATTGTGCAGTGCTGGACCTAATTCTGGGGAAGGAAGCTGAATAGGTGGTTGATGTGTTGGCGGGGGAGCATTTTAGTGATAGCGACCACAACATGTTTCAATTTAAATTTGTTACGGACAAAGAAATAGCCCAAGTTGCAAAAAAAGGTTTTGGATTGGGGAGAGTGGATATTAACAAAATAAGGCAGGATTTGGCCATGGGTGACTGGAAAGAGTTACTTGAGGGGAAATCTGCAGAAGAGCTGTGGGGGAGGGAGCGTTCAAAGATGAAATGGGGAGGCCCAATATGTTCCCTCTAGGGTAATAGGGAGATATAACAAACTCAGAGGACCATGGATGACAGCAGACATTCAGGATACAATGAGAAGGAAAAGAGAGACAAGTATAAGGGGAGCAAGTCTGCAGAGGCATCAGTGGAGTACAGCAAGTGCAGGATGGAGTTTAAGAAATCAATTAAGAGAGCAAAGAGGGGACATGAGAAAACTCGGGCTGGTAAAAGTATTCTATAAGTATATCAATTGGAAGAGGATAACCAGGCAACGAGTAAGGCCCATCAAGGGGGAAACCTGTGGGTGCAGCCAGAAGACATTGGTCGGGTGTTGAATGAATATTTCACATCTGGCTTCACCCAAGAGAGTGAGGAGGTAGTTATTGAATTCTGGGAGAGAGCTTGTGAGGTTCTTGATAATTGTCAAAGGGAGGGACATGGTATTGGAGGTATTGGCTGGCTTAAAAGTGGACAAATCCCCAGATCCAGATTAATTGTGTCCCAGGATGCTGTAGGAGGTGAGGGAGGAGATTGCCTGGGCTCTGACCCAAATTTTTAATTCCTCCCTGGCCACAGGGTGGGTGTCAGAGGACTGGAGAACAGCTAAGTGGTCCCACTATTTAAGAAAGGTTGTAGAGACAAGCCAGGGAACCACAGACCAGTGAGCCTCACGTCAGTGGTTGGGAAACTACTGGAGAAGATTCTGAGAGAGAGAATCTATCTCCACTTGGAGAGGCAAGGTTTGATCAAGGATAGTCAGCATGGCTTTGTCAGAGGGAGTCCTTGCGTAACAAATTTGATTTAATTTTTTGAGCATGTAACCAAGTGTATAAATGAGGGTAGTGTAGTTGATGTAGTTTACATGGATTTCAGCAAAGCCTTTGACAAGGTCCCACAAGGGAGACTTATAAAGAAGGCAAATGCACATGGGATACAGGGTGATTTGATCAGGTGGATTCAAAACTGGCTGAGCTGTAGGAGACAAAGGGTGATGATAGACGTCTGCTTTAGTGTCTGGAAGTTAGTGACCAGTGGCGTACCACAGGGACTGTGCTGGCCCCCCATTGTTTGTCATTTATATAACTGACATAGATGACTATGTGGGGGTGGGACCAATAAGTTTGCCGAGGACACAAAGATTGCCCGGGTATTTGACAGTGAGTTTTGGGTTACAGGAAGATATAGACGGGATGGTCAAATGGGCGGATAATTGGCAGATGTAAATTAATCCTGGGAAGTGTGAGGTGATACACTTTGGAAGGAGTAATTTAACAAGGAAGAATACTATGAAAGGTCTGACACTGGGAAGTTCTGAAGAACAAAGGGACCGTGGCGTATTTATCCATAGATCTCTGAAGGCAGAAGGGCAGGTTAATAGGGTGGTGAAAAAGGGCATATGGGACACTCGCTTTTATCAACCGGGGCATAGATTACAAAAGCAGGGAGGTCATGATGGAGCGGTATAGAACATTGGTGAGGCCACAGCTGGAGTACTGTGTGCAGTTCTGGTCGCCACATTACAGGAAGGATGTGATTTCACTGGAGGGGGTACAGAGGAGATTCACCAGGATGTTGCCTGGGATGGAACATTTAAGTTATGACGAGAGGTTGGATAGGTTTGGGTTGTTTTTGCTGGAGCAGAGGACTGAGGAGCGACCTGATTGAGGTGGACAAGGTTATGTGGGGCATGGACAGGGTGGATAGGGAGCAGCTGTTCCCCTTAGTTGAAGGGTCAGTTATGAGGGGACACAAGTTCAAAGTGAGGAGTGGGAGGTTTAGGGAGGATTTGAGGGGAAACGTTTTTATCCAGAGGGTGGGGATGGTCTGGAATGCACTGCCTGGGAGGGTGGTAGAGGCGGTATGCGTCACATCCTTTAAGAAGACCTGGTTGAGTACTTGGCACGTCACAACATTCAAGGCTGTGGGCCAAGTGCTGGCAAGTGGGACGCGATAGGTGGGTCAGGGCCTTTCATGCGTTGGTGCAGACTCGATGGGCCGAAGGGTTTCTTCTGCACTGTCGTATTTTGTGATTCTGTGATTCTGTGAACGTAAATTCAATTCTTGTACAGGCTGAAATAATTCTTAGGGCCCATTCTCTTACTTACTCCTGAGTGATACCATAGCAGCTTAGACAATAGGATGCTACATAGAGATTGAGAGAGATATGGCTTTCTTGCTGGTATAATCATCTTCTTTGCACCTGCATAAGAAGCAAGGGGCCATGCAGTACCAGAGTGATGACATTGGGCCAAAGGTCTGTTGCACAAAGTGCCCTCTTGAGTCATTGCTAACCCCTCACCTCTTGTTTACTGCGTAACTCTTTAACTTATCAAATACTGCAGAATTGGCGAAATGTTTGAAACACACATTACAGCAGTCATTTTCAAACCCCAGGTTGGGATCCGCGGGTGGGTGTCAGGAGGGTCGCGGGGCAATGCGTCGCGGTATTCCCGATCGCAGGAGGAAGTGCCCAACGGCGCGACCGGCTTTTAGAAATGTCGGCCGCGACCGGCTTTCAGAATGCCGGCCATTCTGCGCATTCGTGCCCCCTCAGCAGTGCGCATGCCCGGAGCTCAGTGAGGTAGACCACCTTCTCTGGACGCCAGCGTGCTGACCCAGGAGCAGAATTCTTAAACATCGCTGGTCTGTAAATGGGGACCCTGGTCGCAGGGCGGGAATCACAGCAGGCCGCCTCCAGTCCTGCTGTACCATCTGCAGACCCACCCAGTCGTAGCGTTAGGGTCCTGACTTCCTGCCTGGAGCAGCGGCAGGGAGCAGGTCATGTGTCCCGTACACTGACGTCACATGTTCTGGGCGCATGAGGGAGATTCCTCCATTTCCCAGCTGCCAGCAGTGCTGGTGTGAACTCCAGGGCCTCTGGTGAGCAACCCATGAAGAAGCTGAAAACAGGAAGAAAGCAGCATTAAGGTGGTTACCTGAGGTGTGAGTTATTAATTGTGCCACTGCAAATCAGGATTCAATGTTCATGGGCGGGATTCTCCGTTTCTGAGTCTACGTCTGGAGCATGTGTCTAGTCTTACGACCAAAAGGTCGGCGCCGCCCCAGCATCGATGCTCCGTCCAGTGGGGGACCAGCAGCCGCGCCACGTAAAGCCCCCGGTTCACCTGCAGTGCGGATGGAGAGTTGCCGGGTGTGTTGCCGCGCATGCGCACGGCGGCAAGCTGCGGCGGCCGCCCCGTACAACATGCCGCCGACCGCACCCGGACCCAGCCTGCCAGACAGTTCCCCTTTGTAACCGCCCTCACCACACCAGGACCACCCCGGACCCAGCCTGCCAGACAGTTCCCCTCTGTAACCGCCCTCACCACACCAGGACCACCCCGGACCCAGCCTGCCAGACAGTTCCCCTCTGTAACCGCCCTCACCACACCAGGACCACCCCCCACACCCCCCCATGACAGTCCCCCAGCCCTCGCCGAAGTCCTCCTGGCCAGCGGGACGGCTTTCCCCCTGGCTATGGCGGTACTGGACACAGTCCGCAGCTGCCACACGAGGCCCCCAAAAACGGTGAGTACACACGGCCAACGCCGTTGGGAAATCAGCCCATCGGGGGCGGAGCATCGGGAGGAGGGCCTCAGGGGATGTCCTGAGGCAGCCCCGACGGTGTGCGGCGTACTCAGCGATGACACCGTTTTTGAGGGGCGGGGCGTCCGAGAAATAGCGCATAATGCAATTTCGGCTTAAAAGGATTCTCCAGAGAATCGGTGAACGTGATTTCGGCAACAACAATCGGAGAATCTAGCCCTAAGTGTTGATGCCAACGCAGAATTCGTGGACTTCCACGAGAGCAGAACTGGCGCCGTACCTGGGCTGATTCAGCTACAATTAAGGGGCTCACATCTGCATCACGTGGAACACAATCGATTCCAATGAGAAATGGTGCGGGGTTCACCAGGTCTAGGAAGGAGGCTGCCAGCCGCCTCCGTTCGCTGTGCCTGGGCGCAGGTGGCTGAGGCCGTGAGCGCCACGGGCAACACCGTCCGGACCGGCCAACAGTACTGAAAAAAACTGCTCAGAAGACGGCCAGGGTGAGTAGGGAGCACTGTGCCCCTGGCACTAACCCCCGACCCACACACCCGTAACCAGAATCACCCCGTCCCCCACCTGGACGTTGGCCAAAGCCCCACCATGCACCACATGCCGGCACCCTTACCGGCCACCATGGCTGGGTGCCCTGGCCATTCAGGCCATCAGCTACCCACCCCCTGTGCTACATGTGCCGGACAGTCTAACAATGTAATTTTCTGTTTCCCCTCACCTCCCCCAGTAGAAGGCTGCCCACAACCGCCGGGAGTGGGCGAAGACAGGAGGGGGACCACCGGACCTGCGGCCCCTCACCATAGCAGAGCAGAGGGACCTGGACATGGTCGGTGGCCTGGAGGAAAGGGATGTCCCCTCGGCTGCGGGCGAGGAAGTGAGACCCCGCTTAGTTACGGTTCCCCGTGACAGGTGTGTCAACCCCACACCCCACAACTAACCCCACACCATCCTCACCCTACACCATCCCCACCTTCGCTAGCCCCCACCCTCACCCACACGCTCACTCCTACCACCCCCAGGCCTGCAATCTAATCATGCGTCTTGTTTTGTGTCTTGCAGGAGCAGCTGGAGATCGGAGAGATCCATCCGATATCCCCCAATCCCAGCCAGTGCTACAGCCAGAGCCCCCCCCCCCGGAGCTGAGCAGTGACGCTGAGGGCAGCTCGGACACCAGCCCTCCGCCCCAGACTCAGGAGACCCTGGAGCTCGAGGCGGAGGATGACACGAACTTTCTGTCACAGCTGTCTCCAACACCCTCCATCATCCCAGAGACACTCACCTCGGTTGGGCACTTTCATGAAGAGTGCCCTGGGACACTATCTGGTGCTCACCACACAGCTGATCCGGTACAGTAGGTGGAGGTAGGGACTCCCGATGGGGCGGACGGTCAGAGGGCAGGCTGACCCGAGGAATTAGCTGCCGTCCAGATGGGTTTCGGGCTTCTGGAACGGACAGTCCCATCTATAGTGGAGATGCAGTTTCAGTGCCAGGGACTACACGAGAGGTTGCCAGTGAGCATCCAGTACCTGCAGGTGCAGTTGGAGGAGCCGACAATGCGTGCCACCCAGGCCAACACCGCACGGGTGGCGTCCATGGTGGAGGCATTGGGGTGGCGATGGTTTTGGCTATAGATCAGAATGTCCAACCTGGGACATTGTGTGCAGGTGCTGGTCGAGGCACAGGGCAAGATTGCTGCCTCACAGGCAGCCATGTGCCAGAGCCACCTGGAAATTGCAGAGGCGCTCCTGAGCTTGGCCCAACTTGGACACATTGCACTTGGTCCCCAACTCCAAATCATCTATGTCACGGGTTAGAACAGAATCAGGCGAAACACCCTATCAGCCAGCTTATTAATTGCATGAATTTTCAATATCTTGCTGCAGTCAGGAATTACAGATGGGGTATGTTGGCAGAGCACATTCTTCATCGTGTTCACTCAAACAGCAGCACATGCTTAATCTGTAAGGTGTGCCTCGGGGATACAGCGTTTGCCCTTTCTCTGATTTGCACTCCTTTTTAGTGCGGCTTTTTGTGAGGGAAGCAGAATAAACCCTGATATTTATAATCAGCATGTATCAGAACATAGTGGGAGCATATTTGGACAAATTATGTGACCTTCACTTGGTGACACTCAGTTAAGAAATGTTCTCAAGCTAATTTTAATATACGATGAAGCATTTGTAGTTTTATACAGTGCAATATTCTCAGTGTATCTCTGACTTGTATATTAATGGAAACATTTGTCTTTGTAGCCGAGGGCTTTGATGCCTTACCATTGTAAAGATATAGGGTTCAGTTTCCTGCCTGGCATTTGTTTTCAGGGACTGGGCTAAGTGAAATTTGGGGGCATCTTACATTGTATCAATTTCTAACTAACTCTGAGCAGCGGATTAGGGGCCGGCACGGAATGGGGGCTCATTGTCTTCACAGCAAGAAGCGGTGTGTGACAAAGGAAAAGAAAAATACATTTTAAAAACTGGAACAAATTAAATAATGACTAATTTGTTTTGATTTCAAATGCAGACACACACCCGTGGAAATATGCCGTAGGCATCCTTATTTGTTACCTCTCCAGTCTGGATAAACTTCCACTTGACATAGATAAGATTGCATCAAGGTCAAGATGCTCCTCCAGATGTCCTGAAGATCCACAAAATTCTCAAATAAAGTCCAAATTTGGTCAAAATATACAAACCTGCCTAACTAGCTCCAAGCCCAACTCTCGGTCTGTCTCAATTTATAATATCCTTGAGCCAAATGAGTGAAAACAGCACACAAGTTATTTTGTCATTGAGCGCACACCAAGCTTTCAATCTTTTGCATTTCAGATCATACATTCATGTATTTCTGTGTAGTCTGAAGAACTCCAATGCATCGTCCCATTTACAACCTCGTCCAAATGAGATCCTCAGCAATGTTTGAGGAAACATGGGCGCGATTCTACCCTATCCGGCGGGGCGGGGGTCCCGGCGTGATGGAGTGGCGGGAACCACTCCGGCACGGGCCGCCCCAAAGGTGTGGAAGTCTCCGCACCTTTAGGGACCAAGCCCTCACCTTGAGGGGCTAGGCCCGTGCCGGACTGGTTTGCGCTCTGCCAGCTGGCGGGAAAGGCCTTTGGCGCCACGCCAGCCGGGGCCGAAAGGTCTTCGCCGGGCGACGCATGCGCGGGAGCGTCAGCGGCTGCTGATGTCATCCCCGCGCATGCGCAGGGGAGAGGGTCTCTTCCGCCTCCGCCATAGTGAAGACCATGGCGAAGGCGGAAGAAAAAGAGTGCCCCTACGGCACAGGCCCACCCGCGGATCGGTGGGCCCCGATCGCGGGCCAGGCCACCGTGGGGGCACCCCCGGGGCCAGATCGCCCCGCGCCCCCCCCCAGGACCCCGGAGCCTGCCTGTGCCGCCTTGTCCCGCCGTTCAAAAGGTGGCTTAATCCACGCTGGCGGGAGAGGGTTGACAGCGGCGGGACTTCGGCCCACTGCGGGCCCGAGAATCGCCGGAGGTGGGCCCGCCGACCGGCGCGGCGCGATTCCCGGGGGCGGGATTCATGCCAGCCCCCGGCGATTCTCCGACCCGGTGGGGGGTCGGAGAATCGCGCCCGATATCCGTAAAGAATTGAAAAGGATATTATTTGTAGAAAGAGTGATATATAGTGAATCTATAAGCAATGTATAGGATCCCCATGTCTCACATGAATCCATACTAACAATTGGGTAAACCTCACCAACCATCTTGCCCACAATGGGGTTTTTCCTCTCCCTCGGTTGAATCTCAAAAAAATGTTCCCATTGGGAAGAAAGTTGCCAATGGACGTATGGGATTTCAACTTGGACTCATGACTTGAATTAATCGGAGTAATTCAGTGCAACTTAGTAACTAATATATGAGCACATCAATAGTCTGTCACTGGTATTATGGCATAATTTTAATGCTATTTCTGCCATGGAAATGTTCTATAACTTCACTAACATCACCTGAAGTATGGATCGATCTATGTTGCTTTATTTTTCCATTAAGTAAATGAATCCAGCGACTAATTGGCCAATAAATAAAGGCATCATTTCACTTGGATGTGTTTTATTGGAGAGGGGGGTGGTTAACGTTCACAGAAAACTGGTTAAAAACGCTTTCATTATTTTGGCGTGAAATTTTCTGTCTGCATCATTAGCTGCGGGTGCATCAATAAATTAATGATCTTATGGCATTAGTGGAAGCATAATTTCTATGTAGATGACTCAGTGAATCTGGAGTGTGAGAGCGTTAACTTTCCCCGAGTTAAAACCGGCTAGTGCAAAGTGAAATAATGTTCAGCGCTCTGACCAACTGAAGCACGATTTACTTTAGCAGGCGTGACTAACAGCACAAAGTTACCGTGGAGTTAAATTTTTTTGGACATGTCCCAAAGCAATAACATTGCAATTGTACATTATGTTCTACTGTACTTGGCTTTGTGGTGTATTATTCTGGCAACAGCTAATTTGGGTTATTTATATAGTATTTGAAATTAAGCATTCAGTTAAGCAAGGTCATGCCTGAGTAGAGAGTAAACATGTTCCGGATGGAGGTCACCAAAGCAACAACAGCAAGACTGGGTAGATCAAGGAAAGAGCCGAGAGTTCATATCACACTAAGTATGTGCGTAAATCTGCATATTACCAGCGCAGACACACACTTTAATCTGAGGCTCAACAAACTTCTGCCTCGCAGCGCCAGGGACCCGGGTTCAATTCCGGACTTGGGACACAGTCTGTGTGGAGGTTACATGTTCTACCCGTGTCTGCGTGGGTTTCTTCCGGGTGCTCCGGTTTCCTCCCGCAGTCCAAAGATGTGCAGGCTAGGTGGATTGGCCATGATCAATGCGCAAGGTTACGGGAATAGAGCAGGGAGTAGGCTTAGTTAGGGTGTTCTTTCAGAAGGTTGGGGTAGATTTGATAGGCCGATGGCCTCCTTTTGAACTGCCGCAATTCGATGGAAAACAAGTACAGTTCTCTTCAGCAGAATGATAGGGCCACATGGCAACAGTTTCATCGCAAAATTATTTGATAAGTCAGAAGCCTTTGACTTGACGTGCGATATTTATGACACTCTACAAAGTCATAACACACCTGCAACATGCCACTCCCCACAAATTTCATTGCCTTTATTGGTTCGCTTACCTACCTGGAATAACACTGCCCCACTCAAGCACATCTGAGGTTCTGGCTTCCCTGTGAACTCACACCGACATCCCACACGCACATCGGAGGTGCAATCATGTGCAGTATAGTCATGTTGTGATAATCTGCTCTTTGGAGAAACTGGGACTCTCAATCTGCACAAATACATCAAGAATATAATATATATGTAACCACAGTCCAAAGACGTGCAGGTTAGGTGGATTGGCCATGATAAATTGCCCTTAATGTCCAAAAAGGTTAGGAGGGGTTATTGGGTTACGGAGATAGGGTGTAAGAGAGAGCTTAAGTGGGTCGGTGCAGACTTGATGGGCTGAACGGCCTCCTTCTGCACTGTATGTTCTATGTTCTAAATATGATCTGATAGCCATTACAGAGACTTGGCTGCAGGATGACAAGGATTGGGTCCTGAGTAATGAGGATATTCAAGAAGAATAGGAAGCTAGGTAAAGGCGGAGGGGTGACACTGTTCATCAATGATGGTATTGGTGTAATAATTCGAGATGAACCTTGGTTCAGGAGATCAGGATGGAGAATCAATTTGGGTGGAGATCAGGAACAGTTGGGGAAAGAAGTCACTAGTGGCAGTAACCTACAGGTAAAACAAAGGACATAAGAAATATTGACTGCTTGAGATAAAGGGACAGCAATAATCATAAGTAATTTTAATCTATATAATAAACTGTATGGAATATAGAACAGTACAGGCCCTTTGGCCCACAATGTTGTGCCATTTATCCTAATCTATGTTCAAACTAACCTATACCCCTTCAATTTACTGCTGTCCATGTGCCTGTCCAAGAGTCGCTTAAATGTCCCTAATGCCTCTGAGTCCACCACCTCCGCTGGTAGTGCGTTCCACGGACTCACCACTCCCTGCGTGAAGAACCGGTGAGCGGAGAATTGGCGCCATTGGCCTCGGCGCGGTCGGCACAGCGCCGGTCGGGGGCCACTCTATGCATTAGGAGGGGGGGGTCCGACCCCGGGGGGGCCTCCGCTGTGGCCTGGCCCGCGATCGGGGCCTACCAATTGGTGGGCCGGCCTCTCGGGCTGGGGGCCTATTTTGCTCCGCACCGGCCCCTGTAGCCCTACACCATGTTGCGTCGGGGCCAGCCGGAGAAGGAAGCCACCGCGCATGCGTACAATCGCGCCAGTCGCAGCGCGCATGCGCAGACCCGCGGCGCCAATTTGACGCCGGTATCGGCAGCTGGAGCGGCATGGGTCTCTTCAGTGCCGTGCTGGCCTCCTGTAGAGCTCAGAATCACTGCTCCTGGGGGCCTGTTGACACCGTCGTAAAATGTGATGGCATTTACGATGGCGTCAACACGTAGCCTCAGGATCAGAGAATCGTGCCCCCTACCTCTGACATCTCCCCTATACCTTCCTTCAACCACCTCAAAATTATGTCCCCTCGTGACAGCCATTTCTGCCCTGGGGGAAAGTCTCTGGCTATCCACTCTATCCATGCCTCTCATCACCTTGTACACCTCTATCTGCCTTCTTCGCTCCAGTGTAGAAAGCCCCAGCTCCCTCGATCTTTCTTCATAAGACATGTCCTCCAGTCCAGGCAGCATCCTGGTAAATCTCCTCTGCACACTCCTCTGGTTGCTCCATCCACTTGAATGGCATCCTGTATCATAGTTATATTAGACTTAGTCTGTGTAATGTGTCAGGATTAATTAATGACTTAAGGGTAAGGGCACCCCGAGGTAACAGCGGCCATAATATGATTGAATTTACAGCCAGTTTGAAAGGGAAAACTATGTGTCTAAAACTGATGCTTTGGGCGAAATTCTCCCCCAACGGCGGGATGCCCGCCGACTGGCGCCAAAGCCGGCGCAAATCAGACGGGCATCGCGCCGGCAAAAAGGTGCGGAAGTCTCCGCATCTTTGGCGGCCTAGCCCCAACATTGAGGGGCTAGGCCGACGCCGGAGGGATTTCCGCCCCGCCAGCTGGCGGAAATGGCGTTTGTTGCCCCGCCAGCTGGCGCGGAAATGCGGCGCATGCGCGGGAGCGTCAGCGGCCGCTGTCAGTTTCCCGCGCATGCGCAGTGGGGAGAGTCACTTCCGCCTCCGCCATGGTGGAGGCCGTGGCGGAGGCGGAAGGGAAAGAGTGCCCCCACGGCACAGGCCCGCCCGCGGATCGGTGGGCCCTGATCGCGGGCCAGGCCACCGTGGGGGCACCCCCCGAGGTCAGATCGCCCCGCGCCCCCCCTAGGACCCCGGAGCCCGCCCACGCCGCCTGGTCCCGCCGGTAAATACCAGGTTTGATTTACGTCGGCGGGACAGGCAATTCCTGGGCGGGACTTCGGCCCATCCGGGCCGGAGAATCCAGCGGGGGATCCCGCCAACCGGCGCGGCCGGATTCCCGCCCCCGCCCAATCTCCGGGAGCGGAGACTTCGGCGGGGGCGGGGGCGGGATTCACGGCGGCCAACGGCCATTCTCCGACCCGGCGGGGGGTCGGAGAATGACGCCCTTTAAATTTGAAATCGGGGGGGTTTTGTGGGCAAGCAAACTGAGCTAGCTGTAGTGAACTGGGATACGAGGCTGGGGGATAGATCAGTAGAGCAGTGGCAGGCATTTAAGGTGATATTTCAGAATGTACAGAATAAGTATATTCTTGCTGTGAGGAAGGAGCCACGATCCATGATTAACTAAGGAAGTGAAGGGAATCGCCAAACTTAAGGAAAAAGCACACGATTGCGCAAGGATGAGAGGTAGATTAGAATATAAAGAATGGCAGAGAATGACTGAAAGGTTAATCAGGAGAAAGAAATCTGACTATGCGAGGAAGTTAGCGAGCAATGTAAAAACAGATAGCAATAGGAAAAATTGGAAAAGGAAAAGAGGGAGTAAAGTGAATGCTGGTCCTCCAGAGGGTGACAATGTGGAGGTAATAGTGGATAATAAGGAAATGGCGGATGAAATGTACAAATATTTTCCTTCTGTCTTCACTCCAGAGTATACAGGAAACATTTCAGTAATACCTGTAAATCGAGAGGTGGAAGGGAGAATGGAACTTGATGAAATTACAATCACCAGGGAAGCTGTACGGAGCTGGTGGCTTGTCACGTCTCTCGGTCCTGATGGACTTCACCTGGGCCTTAAAAGAGTTCGCTAATGAACTAATAGATGCATTAGTATTCATTTCCCAAATTCGCTTGATTCTGGAAAGGTTCCATCAGACTGGAAAGTAGCAAAAATAAGCCCTCGATTCAAGAAGGGAGGGAGGCAGAAAACAGGAAACTACAGGACGGCTAACTTGACATCTGTCAAGGGAAAGGCGTTGGAACCGATCATTAAGGAGGTTATAACCGGACACTTAGAGAAGCTCAAGGTAATCGGCAAGAGTCAGCATGGTTTTGTGAAAGAGAAATCATGTTTCACCAATTTATTGGAATTCTTTCAAGGAGTAACGCACACTGTGGATAAATGTGTACGGTTTAGGGTTTTGAGGTATAAAACCCTTCTAATTAAAACAAATTCTAAGGTCTGAATTTTGAGTTTCTAACACTAGGGTCCTTAGTTGTGCTTGACCGACATGGTACAAATAACTAGCATTTATAAATCAAGCAGAATTTATGAAACAAGATTTTACATATATTCAACAAGAAACAGTGCAGGCAACATTGAAAACATTTTCATCTCTCAACTCTTGGCAATGTCCCTCATCTTTGTTGCTGAAGTGATGTTGAACTGCGTCCAGAAGAGTCATACCCCAGAAGCCAACCACTGTGCCAACAACAATTACAATTTCTCAGCTTTTTTCCCCTCGTCTCCCATTCCTCTTTCCATTTTTGGAGATGGTGTAAATTCACCTCACCTTTGCAACAACCCCTCATTTATGGGTCATTAGCTCCAGAAGTTTAGATTCCATCACAAACAAATGCCCATCTCCTTCCAGCTACAGAGACGTCATGAATAGTTACATTCTCTTGTCAACATACCTTAACCCAAAGCCCACACCAAAGCTATTAAAATCAACAGTTAAGGCCGCTTCTTATCATAATATCAGAGAACAAAGGCTTCCTCTCTGGTACCGATCCATTAAAGCAAAGTATGGATTGTTTCAACAGTGTCATCCTAAGTTCAGACTGATTGAGTCATTCCTTCAAACTGAATTCAAAACAAACACCTGGGGCGAAATTCTCCGGTAACGGCGCGATGTCCGCCCACTGGCGCCCAAAACGGCTCCGCACCTTGGGGGGCCGAGCCCCAACCTTAAGGGGCGAGGCCTGCGCCGGACGAATTTCCACCCTGCCAGCTGGCGGAAAAGGCCTTTGGTGCCCCACCAGCTGGCGCGGAAATGACATCTCCGGGCGGCGCATGCGCGGGAGCGTCAGCGGCCGCTGACAGCATTCCCGCGCATGCGCAGTGGAGGGAGTCTCTTCCGCCTCTGCCATGGTGGAGACCGTGGCGAAGGCGGAAGGAAAAGACTGCCCCCACGGCACAGGCCCGCCCGCGGATCGGTGGGCCCCGATCGCGGGCCAGGCCACCGTGGGGGCACCCCCCCGGGGCCAGATCGCCCCGCGCCCCCCCGAGGACCCCGGAGCCCGCCCGCGCTGCCTTGTCCCGCTGGTAAGGTAGGTGGTTTAATCTACGGTGGCGGGACAGGCATTTTAGCAGCGGGTCTTCGGCCCATCTGGCCCGGAGAATCACGGGGCGGGGCCCGCCAACCGGCGCGGCGTTATTCCCGCCCCCGCATAATATCCGGTGCCAGAGAATTCGGCTACCAGCGGGGGCGGGATTCACGCCAGCCCCCGGCGATTCTCCGACCCGGTGGGGGGTTGGAGAATCTCGCCCCAGATTCTATTTTGGCCATTAAAACAACGTCCGCTCAACTCAAATGAGCTCCGACAGAAAACAAATTTGTTTCTTCACAAACATTCCTGCTCCCCCAATTATCTTGACGGTGAATTGTCCACCTAAAAATCAAAACAGATCCGGTTAATTTTAAACTGTGATTACAGAATAAAATCCATAGATATTACAGAATCTAAAAATTAGGAGAATTATCAAAATCTTGAAAAGGGGAACCTGTAGATGTGCTGTACTTGGATTTCCGGAAGGCATTTGATAAGGTGTCACATCAAAGATGAAATATAAAAGCTCATGGTATAGAAAATAACATAATAGCATGGATAGGGGATTGGCTGGCTGGCAGAAAATAGGGAGTATGCATAAATGTGTAGTTTTCTCATTGGCAGGATGTAACCAGTGGAGTCCCAACCACTGTACTGGTGCCTCAACCTTTTACAATTTATATCAATCATTTAGATGAGGGGAGTGAAGGAATGGAAGTAAACTTTGCAGGTGGCCAAAGATAGGTCGGAAAGTATGTTGTGAAGAGTACATTCGGACATAGACAGGTTGAGCAAGTGGGCAAAAAATATGACAGATTGAGTATAATGTGGGAAAATGTGAAGTTGTTCACTTTGACAGGAAGAATTTAAAATGTTTTATTATTTCAATGGCGGCAGAATTGTGAGATGCAGAGGGATGTAGGTGTCTTATTGAATGAGTGACATACAGTCAGTTTACAAACAACAAGAAATTAGGAAGGCTGATGGAATACTGGGCAAAATTCTCCGACCCCCCGCCGGGTCAGAGAATCGCCGGGGGCTGGCGTGAATCCCGCCCCCGCCAGTTGCCGAAGTCTCCAGCACCGGATATTCGGCGGGGGCGGGAATTACGCCACGCCGGATGGCGGGCCCCCCCGCTCGACTCTCCGGCCCGGATGGGCCGAAGTCCCGCCGCTAAAATGCCTGTCCCGCCGGCATAAATTAAACCACCTACCTTACCGGCGGGACAAGGTGGCGCGGGCGGGCTCCGGGGTCCTGGGGGGGGGCGCGGGGCGATCTGGCTCCGGGGGGTGCCCCCACGGTGGCCTAGCCCGCGATCGGGGCCCACCGATCCGCGGACGGGCCTGTGCCGTGGGGGCACTCTTTTCCTACCGCCTTCGCCACGGTCTCCACCATGGCGGAGGCGGAAGAGACTCCCTCCACTGCGCATGCGCGGGGATGCTGTGAGCGGCCGCTGACGCTCCCGCGCATGCGACGCCCGGAGATGTCATTTCCATGCCAGCTGGCGGGGCACCAAAGGCCTTTTCCGCCAGCTGGCGGGGCGGAAATTCGTCCTGCGCCGGCCTAGCCCCTTAAGGTTGGGGCTCGGTCCCCAAAGATGCGCACCTTTGGGGCGGCGCGATGCCCGTCTGATTGGCGCCGCTTTGGGTGCCAGTCGGCGGACAGCGCGCCGTTTCCAGAGGATTTTGCCCACTATCTTTTATTAGGAGAGGAATTGAACATAAAAATAGAAGTCCCCGAGGACTCCACTAGCCGCCATCCAAGCCAGGTCCCGAAGGGCTGGACCATGTCCATTTCACGCCGACGGGACTGGCCGAAAACGGGCAGCCGCTCGGGCCATCAGGGCCCGGAGAATTGCTGGGGGTCCGCTGCCAATGGATCCCGACCGGCGTGGCGTGATCCCCCCCAGCCCGAAAACCGTTGCCAGAGAATTCGGCAGCCGGCGTCGGAGCGGCGGGGCGGGATTCATGCCGCCCCCCCTGGCAATTCTACGACCCGACGGGGGGTCAGAGAATCCCACCCCACATTTTCAATATCGTGTCCAGTTTTTATCTCCTTATATAAGGAAGGATGTAAAAACATTGGAGGCAGTTCAGAGAACATTTACAAAATTGATAACTGAAATTTGCGGGTTGGTTTTAGAGGAAAGGTTATACATACTGGGCTTGTTTGCACTTGAGTTTAGAAGAGTCAGTTGATTGAAGTATTTATAATCCTGAATGGCTTTGATAAAGTGCACCTGGAGTGGATGTTTCCTCTTGTGGGTGAGACAAGAAATTGGGACAGTGTGTTAAAACTAGGGATCACTTTGTTAGGACAGAGATGGGGAGATTTTCTTTCTTTCAGAGGGTTGATCTCCCCCTCATCATCTCATTGTCTCTGCTTGGCTTCTAGACCAGGGGCACGATTCAATGGGAAGAAAACAGAGTCCGCGTTTGGGAACATTTAGCGGGGCTTTTCTTAGTGGCTGCCGTGCCGAGAAACATCCGGTATTCAATGGCGGGGCTTTTCACAGTAACTTCATTTGAAGCCTACTTGTGACAATCAGCGATTTTCTTTCATGGCACGTTGCTGCTTTTTTGGCTTTGGTGAGGAATACCCCATCGAGGCCGCACTTTAGTCCTTTCCTGCACTGGTGAGCTCAGCTAGACTACTCGAAGATCGGGGCGCCATTGGGCAGCCCTGATCTTCCAACCCTCTTCAGCGGCCTCTGGACCCCCTCCACTTCATCCAACTGACCTGTTCCAGGGTCCTTGAGCACCCCCCTCACCCCACCTCTTCAGGGCAAGGCACCCTGGGTCCTATCTCTGGTTCGGGCAACCTGGCACCCAGGCACCTCAGCATTGCCGGCCTAGCATACTGGATGCCTGGGTGGCAGTGCCAATGCGACAGGCTAGCAATGCCAAGGTGCCCTGGTGCCGGCGGGAGTGCCAGAGTGCCATCCTGTCATGTCTCCAAAGACCCGGAGTTCTACAATGGCCTGGGAGACCTCCCCAGTTGCTATTATGCCTGGTCGATGTTTGTGTGGACCAGTAATAAACAGCAACTGGTCATGGCCTCGCTGGGGTGCTTAGTTCCTAGGTGCTGGGAGAATATGGCAAACACATATTTAAAGGAGCCTAATGGCAACATCTCGTGAGGTTTGGTTGAATCTCATGAGAGGCTGACAAATTCCACCCCAGAAATCCATTACTCTGATGAAACATCAAACCCATGGATAAACATTACTTTGTTGACAGCACTGACTTTCTGCTCTCTGCTGTCAATTTCACAATGTTTATTTGCAGAAGTGAAATGGCGTCAAGTGCTTACAGTTTCCGTCATTGATACTTTAAAGGGAAATTTATTGTCTTGCAATGAAATTACTTTTTTCTAACATAATGGAAATTAATCAATGAATGACTTGTTTCGAAGCTTTGTTTTAACACATCTTACTGTCACTATAGGGCTAATTGAGTCTGTAAAGTGGGTTAATGGGCATAAAAGTGCCACAGCACTTGGGGCAAGATGGATTATGGAGGTTAGATGGAGTGCCATAACTTTTTTGTGGGCATGAGGACCCATGGGATGGGGGTGAGTTAAATGCCATAGCCTGGCATAGGGGACATGAGGGGCCATTGGAAGGTGGTGAGTTTTGCTTTACCTTGGCATGAGGTGGTCTCTTTGAAGTCACCTTTCAAAATTCCCCCTTCACAACTCCTCAGTTGTCTCAAAAGTCTCGGAAATGGCCGGAAATTCTAAGTCATGTCCCCAAACACAACATTTCCTATTGTTGTGAGCGCTGGACCGGAGTTCGTGCATGTGCGATTTATGGAGTCAGCTGACCATTTAAATTACCAGATCCTCCCACTAAAATGGGATTTTGATTGGCCAGGAGTGTGAAACCCAGAGAGTGAAGATTAAAGCAGGGAAGAGGCAGTCTGAACTTGGTGGATTCATTTGAATAGTCAGGAGAGGTAAGGTACCTCTTTGGATATGGTCATGGGGCACCTTTGTGAGAGGTAAGGCATCCTTTGATATTGTTAAAAACAAACATGATTGTGTGTAAAAAGT
This sequence comes from Scyliorhinus torazame, assembly GCF_047496885.1. Taxonomy (NCBI): domain Eukaryota; kingdom Metazoa; phylum Chordata; class Chondrichthyes; order Carcharhiniformes; family Scyliorhinidae; genus Scyliorhinus; species Scyliorhinus torazame. The sequence continues at coordinate 299,760,242 of NC_092711.1, read as the reverse complement.
GCATACACTCATTGGCACTGTCAAAGCTGTCGAGGTTGTCAATGGTTACTCGGTGAATTGGCATGGAGGGGGGAAGGGCAAAGGGAGGTGGGTGGGGAGCATGTGATGGAATAGATTGTGTTATGGGCGAGGCGTTTTCAGAACACCAAAATGTATCATGGAGTTCCACCTACCTCTCCCTTTAATGTATTTGTTGCTTTTCCGAACACACAACATTTTCCCTAGGTGTGGGATTACAATTATGGACACATGGGTTTTTAAACACAAAACACTGTTTATTCCATGAACTCAACTTAACATCTTAAATAAACATTGAATCACTTAACACCCCCTACTTCAAAGATAACTCAGAAAATATTGCAACAGTAAATAACTCCTTAAAATATTCCTTCAAATTTCCAAGAGACTTAACACCTTTAAACAGTATCACATCATCTTAAAGGATATATATATTTTCTGTAGAATGGCAGAGATATATTAGCTTGGGTGACTTCAGCTCCAGCACCTTGCTTTCTTCATGCAGCTCTCTGGAAACCCACAGACACACCCACGCTGCTTTCTCAAACCTGGCTTTCTCCCTTCTAAGCAGATCACAGCAAACCAGAACTTCTCAAGCTGTGTCTCAAACTGGCTTTCTACTTTTAAACTGCTCTCAGCAAAACCAGCCAGGCACTTTTTAAACTAACTGCAAAACTAAACTGCAAAACAAAACTGCAAAATGGCTGACCCCACCTCAGCCCCACCCACTCTCTGACATCACTGTTTTCTTAAAGGTACATCCATGTCTTAAAGGTACCCTCACATGACACCTCCCCCCAAGAAAAAAAAACAAACCATCAACTTCAAGATGGTTTCATTCTTCATTTTTGCACCATCCACTAAGAAATGTACACAGTAAATATACTTTTTCGGTTTAAAAAAAAAACAACACATGCAAACAGGTATAATAATATAGTCCATTTTTCTTTTTTCTTCTTCCTTCAACCAAAATCCTTCTCGATTGACAATCTATTTGAACAAAGTCTCTGCACATACCATCCATTCCTCTATTCCTCAGCATTTCTCTTTAGAATCAGATATTTTAGTTCAATCTGACAACAGAGCCCCTTGCAATTCTCCAATACAGGAGCATTGGTGATCACAGCTTTCAGGCAGTCAAATGCCTGTTGAAAGTCCGCTGTCCATTGACATTTTTTACATTTCTTCAGCAATTCCATCAGTGGAGTAATCACGCCACAAAACGCACAACTGTTCGATCAAATCCACTCATGCTAAGAAATCACATTATTTCCCTTCGTCTTGAGGATAACGGAAACTCCGCAAGGAACGTGATACAGGCTTCTCCAAATTCACTTTCGGCTAGGTTCATCACCAAACCCGCCTCCTGAAGTCGATCGAAGAACTCCATACAATGTTTTAAATGTTCTTTCCATGTCCGGAAGTTGAAAATAAAAGCAGATTGTCCCATTTTCTCAATGCAATCCTTTAATGGTGGGATAGGAGAAGAGTCCATTCTTGTAACTGCATTCACCTTTCGATAGTCCACACACAACCGTTGGGTACTGTCTGGTTTAGGTACCATCACTATGGGTGAGCTCCATTGGCTACAACCAACTTCAATTATGCCATTCTTCAGCATACTCTCAATCTCTCTGTTAACCTGTGCCAATTTTAAAGGATTAAGTCTGTATGGATGTTGTTTGATAGGAACAGCATTTCCCACATCTACATCAGGTATAGCCATTTTAGTACTTCCCAGTTTATCTCTACAAACTTGCCCATGTGACATCAATAACTCTTTCAGGTCAGTTCGTTTTTCCTCTGGAAGGTAACTTAACAATTCATCCCAATTTTTAAGAACATCCTCATTTTCCAATTTAATTTGAGGTATGTCAAATTCACAGTCATCTGGATTTGGTTTGTCACTTTGAGTTAGAATCATTAAAACCTCCTTTTTCTCTCCTTCCCTTTCAAAGCACCTTTTAAGCATATTCACATGACACACTCGGTAAGTCTTCCTTCTATCTGATGTTTTTACCACATAATTCACCTCACTTAATTTCCTTTCAATCTGATACGGTCCACAAAAACTAGCTTTTAAAGGCTCCCCTACCACTGGTAACAACACTAAAACTTTATCCCCACTGGCAAAACTACGAACTTTGGATTTCCTGTCCGCTACCCGTTTCATCACATTTTGTGTAACTTTCAAATGTTGTCTAGCCAATTCACCCGCTCCATTTAATCGTTCCCTAAAATTTGACACGTAATCTAATAGTGTAATTTCCAATTTCTCACCCACCAATTTTTCCTTAATCAATTTAAGTGGTCCTCTTACCTCATGACCAAAAATTAATTCCAAAGGACTAAATTTGGTAGACTCATTAGGTGCATCCCTAATTGCAAACAATATGAATGGGATTCCTTTATCACAATCCTCTGGATAATCTTGACAATACGCCCTCAACATTGTCTTTAATGTCTGATGCCACCTTTCTAACGCTCCCTGCGATTCTGGATGGTACGCAGTTGATTTAAATTGTTTTATTCCTAAGCTATCCATAACGTCTTTGAATAACTTTGAAGTAAAATTCGTTCCTTGATCCGATTGAATTTCTGTGGGTAGTCCATATCTAGTAAAGAATTTAAGTAACTCCTCCACAATCCTTTTAGTTATAATATTACGTACTGGAATGGCCTCTGGAATCCGAGTAGACACATCCATTACAGTCAAAAGATATTGATTCCCACTTTTTGTTTTAGGAAGCGGTCCTACACAATCAATTAGGACCCTTGTAAAAGGTTCCTCAAATGCTGGAATGGGTATTAAGGGCATTGGTTTTATCACTGCTTGAGGTTTCCCTATCACTTGACATGTGTGACATGATTGACAAAATTTAACTACATCTTTATGTAGTCCAGGCCAATAAAAATATTTCTGGATTTTAGCATGAGCTTTCCTTATTCCCAAATGACCTCCCACTGGTACCTCAAGTGCAACTCGCAACACTTCCTTTCTATACCCCACCGGCAATACTACTTGATGAATTTCTGCCCACTTTTCATCCGCCTGCATATGTACAGGTCTCCATTTTCTCATCAAGACATCATTTTTACGGTAATAACACTCTGGTATACTCTCAGATTCCTCTTCCATATATGCTTTCTGATATAACCATTTTATTTCTACATCTTTCTGTTGTAACTCCGCCAATTTTCCTGAACTAAAAATATCCGCCTCATCCTCCACCTGTTCTTGTTCATTTTCAACCATCTGATCAAAAATCGTTTCTGATAATTGCACTTCAACTTCATCTTCACTCTTTGATTTCTCCTCTTGTCTTAACCTGTGACTTTGCGACCTTGTTACTACACAATCCTGAAAAATCCCAGGATATTCGTCCTTCAACACTTCAGTTGACTGATTTTCCACTGGCTTATCAACCACAGTAGGCATCACTCCCACCTGCGACCCAGCTATATCATTACCCAAGATAAACTGTATTCCTGGACAAGATAGTTTATCTATTACCCCTACTACCACTTCACCACTCTTCACTGGACTTTCCAACCTTACCTTACATAATGGATTGCTACTCCTCTCACCCTGAATTCCACATATCACCACCTTTTCTGGCAACATTCTTCCCAAACTACATAATTCCTCATCTCTTACCATTAAAGTTTGACTAGCCCTTGTATCTCTTAAAATTGTGACTTCTTTACCTGCTCCTCCTGATACATATGAGTAAACTTTACCCACACAAGTAAATTCTTTAAATACATCGGGCACCTTCTGAACAATTACTTCTTTAACTGGCTGTACAATCGTTTGCACCTCCTTCGCTTCCCTTGGGCTTTCTTTTACCACTTTAACAAACCCCACTGTCTTATCCTGTTTTACCACATCAGCCTTCCCAGTGCTTTTCTTCAACCACCAACACTGTGACTTTACATGGCCTAGTTTATTACAGTGAAAACATTTGAAACTTTTCATTTCTTTTCCATCCTCCTGGATTTCTTTTTAAATCTGAGGTACACTTTCTTTATTGTCTCCCATCAGATCACCTTTACCTTTACCACTTGAGTATTTCTCAAAAGAGAAAAGAGTAAATAGGGTGGTCAATTACTCAAGGAAAAGAGTAAATAGGGTGGTCAATAGGACTTTAAACTAGAGATTGGAGGGGAAGGGAAAGTCAGGGAACCAAAAGGTGAAGTAATCGGTGGGAAGCGTAGCTGCTTAGGAATACAAAAAAGCACGAAAAGACAAAACTCAGGAGAGGTTACGATAGTCCCCATCCCACAAAATATGACACAGTGTATGGAAAGGCTCAGTAAACCAAGGTCCACCACACTAAGAAAACAAAAAGGGACGGTCAATAGAGAACTAAAGGTGCTATATTTAAATGCGCGCAGTGTACGGAACAAGGCAGATGAGCTTGTGGCCCAGATTGTGACTGGCAGGTATGATGTGGTAGGCATCACAGAGACCAGGGGCGAAATTCTCCCGAAACGGCGCGATGTCCGCCGGCTGGCGCCCAAAACGGCGCCAATCAGACGGGCATCGCGCCGCCCCAAAGGTGCTGAATGCTCCGCATCTTTGGGGGCCGAGCCCCAACATTGAGGGGCTAGGCCGACGCCGGAGGAATTTCCACCCCGCCAGCTGACGGAAACGGCCTTTGTTGCCCCGCCAGCTGGCGCGGAAATGACATCCCCAGGCGGCGCATGCGCGGGAGCGTCAGCGGCCGCTGAAAGTTTCCCACGCATGCGCAGTGGAGGGAGTCTCTTCCGCCTCCGCCATGGTGGAGACCGTGGCGGAGGCGGAAGGGAAAGAGTGTCCCCACAACACAGGCCCGCCCGCGGATCGGTGGGCCCCGATCGCGGGCCAGGCCACCGTGGGGGCACCCCCTGGGGCCAGATCGCCCCGCGCCCCCCCCAGGACCCCGGAGCCCGCCCACGCCGCCTTGTCCCGCCGTTCAAAAGGTGGTTTAATCCACGCCGGCGGGACAGGCAATTTATCGGCGGGACTTCGGCTCATCCGGGCCGGAGAATCCAGTGGGGGGGCCCGCTAACCAGCGCGGCCCGAATCCCGCCCCCGACGAATATCCGGTGCCGGAGACTTCGGCAACCGGCGGGGGCGGGATTCACGGCAGCCCCTGGCGATTCTCCAACCCGGTGGGGGTCGGAGAATGACACCCGTGGTTGCAGTGGCTTCAGGACTGGCATTTAAACATCCAGGGATTCACACCCTATCGAAAAGACAGAGAGGTGGGCAGAGGATGAGGGGTTTCCTTGTTAATTAGAAATTAAATTAAATCAATAGCACTAAACGACATAGGGTCAGATGATGTGGAGTAGGTGTTGAGGAACCACAAAGGCAAAAAAACCATAATGGGAGTTATGTACAGGCCTCCTAACAGTGGTCAGGACCAGGGGCACAAAATGCACCACAAAATAGAAAGTGCATGTCAGAAAGGCAAGGTCACAGTGATCATGGGGGACTTCAATATGCAGGTGGACTGGGTAAATAATGCTGCCAGTGGACCCAAGGAAAGGGAATTCATTGAATGTTTACAGGAGGGCTTTTTGGAACAGCTTGTGATGGAGCCCACGAGGGATCAGGCCATTCTGGACTTAGTGTTATGTAATGACCTAGACTTGATTAAAGATCTTAAAGTACGGGAACACTTAGGAGGCAGTGATCATAATATGGTAGAATTCAATCTCCAATTTGAAAGAAAGAAGGTAGAATCAGATGTAAAGGTGTTACAGTTAAATAAAAGGTAACTACAGGGGCATGAGGGAGGAACTGATGAAAATCGACTGGGAGCAGAGCCTAGTGGGAAAGACAGTAGAACAGCAATGGCAGGAGTTTCTGGGAGTAATTGAGGACACAGTACAGAGGTTCATCCCAAAGAAAAGAAAGGTTATCAGAGGGGGGATTAGGCAGCCATGACTGACAAAGGAAGTTAGGGAATGCAACAAAGCGAAAGAGAAAGCCTATAATCTGGCAAAGAGTAGTGAGAAGTCAGAAGATTGGGAAGGCTACAAAAACAAACAGAGTATAACAAAGAGAGAAATAAGGAAAGAGAGGATCAATTATGAAGGTAGGCTAGCCAGTAACATTAGGAATGATAGCAAAAGTTTCTTTAAATACATTAAAAACAAACGGGAGGCAAAAGTAGACATTGGGCCGCTCCAAAATTACGCTGGTAATCTAGTGATGGGAGACAAGGAAATCGCTGAGGAACTAAATAAATACTTTGCGTCAGTCTTCACTGTAGAAGACATGAGTAATATCCCAACAATTCCGGAGAGTCAGGGGGCAGAGTTGAATATGGTAGTCATCACAAAGGAGAAAGTGCTAGAGAAACTAAGAGGTCTAAAAATTGATAAATCTCTGGGCCCAAATGGGCTACATACTAGAGTTCTAAAGGAGATAGCTGAAGAAATAGTGGAGGCGTTAGTTATGATCTTTCAAAAGTCACTGGAGTCAGGGAAAGTCCCAGAGGATTGGAAAATCGCTGTTGTAACCCCCCTGTTCAAGAAGGGAACAAGGAAAAAGATGGAAAATTATAGGGCAATTAGCCTGACCTCGGTTGTTGGCAAGATTCTAGAATCCATTGTTAAGGATGAGATTTCTAAATTCTTGGAAGTGCAGGGTCGGATTAGGACAAGTCAGCATGGATTTAGTAAGGGGAGGTCGTTCCTGACAAACCTGTTAGAGTTCTTTGAAGACATAACAAATAGGTTTGACCAAGGAGAGCCAATGGATGTTATCTATCTTGACTTCCAAAAGGCCTTTGATAAGGTGCCTCACGGGAGACTGCTGAGTAAAATAAGGGCCCATGGTATTCGAGGCAAGGTACTAACATGGATTGATGATTGGCTGTCAGGCAGAAGGCAGAGAGTTGGGATAAAAGGTTCTTTTTCGGAATGGCAACCGAGTGGTGTCCCGCAGGGTTCAGTGTTGGGGCCACAGCTGTTCTTTTTATATATTAACGATCTAGATGACGGGACTGGGGGCATTCTGGCTAAGTTTGCCGATGATACAAAGATAGGTGGAGGGGCAGGTAGTATGGAGGAGGTGGGGAGGCTGCAGAAAGATTTAGACAGTTTAGGAGAGTGGTCCAAGAAATGGCTGATGAAATTCAACGTGGGCAAGTGCGAGGTCTTGCACTTTGGAAAAAAGAATAGAGGCATGGACTATTTTCTAAACGGTGACAAAATTCATAATGCTGAAGTGCAAAGGGACTTGGGAGTCCTAGTCCAGGATTCTCTAAAGGTAAACTTGCAGGTTGAGTCCGTAATTAAGAAAGCAAATGCAATGTTGTCATTTATCTCAAGAGGCTTGGAATATAAAAGCAGGGATGTACTTCTGAAGCTTTATAAAGCATTAGTTAGGCCCCATTTAGAATACTGTGAGCAATTTTGGGCCCCACACCTCAGGAAGGACATACTGGCACTGGAGCGGGTCCAGCGGAGATTCACACGGATGATCCCAGGAATAGTAGGTCTAACATACGATGAATGTCTGAGGATCCTGGGATTATATTCATTGGAGTTTAGGAGATTGAGGGGAGATCTAATAGAAACTTACAAGATAATGAATGGCTTAGATAGGGTGGACGTAGGGAAGTTGTTTCCATTAGCAGGGGAGACTAGGACCCGGGGGCACAGCCTTAGAATAAAAGGGAGTCACTTTAGAACAGAGATGAGGAGAAATTTCTTCAGCCAGAGAGTGGTGGGTCTGTGGAATTCATTGCCACAGAGGGCGGTGGAGGCCGGGACGTTGAGTGTCTTTCAGACAGAAGTTGATAAATTCTTGATTTCTCGAGGAATTAAGGGCTATGGAGAGAGAGCGGGTAAATGGAGTTGAAATCAGCCATGATTGAATGGTGGAGTGGACTCGATGGGCCGAATGGCCTTACTTCCGCTCCTATGTCTTATGATCTTATGGTTTTATGTCCCCAGTTTCTATCCCTCATGGGCTGAAACTGATGTCGGAAACCAATCCTTGATTTAAGAACTAATTCATAATCATCTGCCATTTCCGCTGTTAATCTCGCAGTTTTAACCCTCTGTTCTTCCACATGAGTTCTCACTACATCAGGAATTGAATTTTTAAACTCCTCCAAAAGTATAATTTCCCTGAGAGCTTCATACGTTTGGTCTATTTTCAAAGCCCTTATCCACCTATCAAAATTACTCTGTTTGAGCCTTTCAAACTCCATGTATGTTTGACCAAATTCTTTCCTTAAATTTCTAAACCTTTGTCAGTAGGCTTCAGGCACTAGCTCATATGCACTTAAGATGGATTTCTTCACCTCCTCATATGTTCCAGATACCTCCTCTGGTAGTGATGCAAACACTTCACGATCTCTACCTACCAGCTTTGTTTGAATCAGTAACACCCACATGTCCTGTAGCCATTTCATTTGTTTAGCTACCTTCTCAAATGAAATGAAAAAGGCTTCCACTTCCTTCTCGTCAAACCTTGGCAATGCTTGGACATATTTAAATAGATTCCCACCAAGCCTTCGACTATGACGCTCTTTCTCACTATCCTCATCACTATCATCCAACTGTACGTTTCCCTTTACGTCTGCGAATTTTAACTGATTGTCATGTTTCATGGCCATTTTCTGAAGTTCAAACTCCCTCTCTTTATCTTTTTCCCTGATCTGTATCTCCCTTTCTTTTTCTTTTTGTTTTGCTAGGGCTATTCTTTCTTTTCTCCTTTCTTCTCTCTCCTTTCCTTTTTCCCCTCTCTCTCTTTCTCTTTCTTTTCCCTCTCTCTCTCTTTCTCTTTCTTTTTCCACTCTCTCTCTTTCTCTTTCTTTTTCCTCTCTCTCACTCTCGTATGCCAGCCATTTTAATTCTTTCTCATGTTCCATTTGTTTAATTTGCAACTGAATTTTTGCCATTTCCAATGAGTCAAACTCTATCTCAGGTAACTTTAAATGCTTAACCACCGCCATAATTACCTCATCTTTTCGCATTTTGTCAGGTAATGTTAACTGCAATGTTCTTGCCAAATTTAACAGTCTGCTTTTCGTTTCTGTCCGTAAAGTACTACGTGTGACCTTCTCCACCCCCAAAAACTTCTGAGCCTCTCAAAGAGCCATTGTTCACAACACTCTCCCCACTTAAACTAAAATACCACACCGGAAAAGCAACAATCCTTCACTGTCTTTAAGTTCACAAAAGCCAATCCAATAGATAGATTTTTATCTCCCTCGAGCCCCCAATTGTTATGGGGCGAGGAGTTTTCAGAACCCCAAAATGTATCATGGAGTTCCACCTACCTCTCCCTTTAATGTATTTGTTGCTTTTCCTAGCACACGGCTTTTTCCCTAGGTGTGGGATTACAGTTATGGACACGTGGGTTTTTAAACACAAAACACTGTTTATTCCATGAACTCAACTTAACATCTTAAATAAACATTGGATCTCTTCACACCCCTTACTTCAAAGCTAACTCCAAAAATATTGCAACAGTAAATAACTCCATACAATGTTCCTTCAAACTTCCAAGAGACTTAACACCTTTAAACAGTATCACATCAGGTTAAAGGATATATATATATTCTGTAGAATGGCAGAGATATATTAGCTTGGGTGACTTCAGCTCCAGCACCTTGGTTTCTTCATGCAGCTCTCTGGAAACCCACAGACACACCCACGCTGCTTTCTCAAACCTGGCTTTCTCCCTTCTCAGCAGATCACAGCAAACCAGAACTTCTCAAGCTGCTGTCTCCAACTGGCTTTCTACTTTTAAACTGCTCTCTTCAAAACCAGCCAGGCACTTTTTAAACTAACTGCAAAACCAAACTGCAAAACCAAACTGCAAAATGGCTGACCTCACCTCAGCCCCACCCACTCGCTGACATCACTGTTTTCTTAAAGGTACATTGCTGAAACATCCATGTCTTAAAGGTACCCTCACATAACAATTGGCATGGGTGCGGCATGGGGAATGTTGCAGAAGGAGTGAGGGCTTGGATTGGATTTGGGTTTATTGTCATGTATACCAAGGTACAGTGAAAAGTATTGTTCTGCGTGGAGTCCAGACAGATCGTTCCATTCATGAAAAAACATAGGACATACGATAGATACACAATGTAAATGCATAGACACAGGCATCGGGTGAAGTAGTACTACTCAGTAGAGAAGATACTTCAGACCTATAAGTAAACATGAATGAGAAAGGTGAGAGATAGTGTTAGTGTTAGATTTAAAAAATATATAAATTTAGAGTACCCAATTAATTTTTTCCAATTAAGGGGCAATTTAGCGTGGCCAATTCACCTACCCTGCACATCTTTGGGTTGTGGGGGCGAAACCCATGCAGACACGAGGAGAATGTGCAAACTCCACACGGACAGTGAACCAGGGCCAGGATCGAACCTGGGACTTTGGCGCCGTGAGGCAACAGTGCTAACCACTATGCCACCATGTTGCCCGTGTTAGTGTTAGAATTAAGTTTTAAATGGTTAGTACAGCTATAAGAGATGTAGGAAGAGGATCTGTGGGAGAGAACTTACAGAGAGTCGCCACGGTCCGACGCCATTTGAGCAATATTCTTTGTTTTTCTTTGTTTTAATCTTTTTTCAGAATAACTTAGAACATAAGAACATAAGAATTAGGAGCAGGAGTAGGCCACCTGGCCCCTCGAGCCTGCTCCACCATTCAATGAGATCATGGCTGATCTTTTGTGGACTCAGCTCCACTTTCCGGCCTGAACACCATAACCCTTAATCCCTTTATTCTTCAAAAAACTATCTATCTTTATCTTAAAAACATTTAATGAAGGAGCCTCTACTGCTTCACTGGGCAAGAAATTCCATAGATTCACAACTCTTTGGGTGAAGAAGTTCCTCCTAAACTCAGTCCTAAATCTACTTCCCCTTATTTTGAGGCTATGCCCCCTAGTTCTGCTTTCACCTGCCAGTGGAAACAACCTGCCTGCATCTATCCTATCTATTCCCTTCATAATTTTATATGTTTCTATAAGATCCCCCCTCATCCTTCTAAATTCCAATGAGTACAGTCCCAGTCTGCTCACCCTCTCCTCGTAATCCAACCCCTTCAGCTCTGGGATTAACCTAGTGAATCTCCTCTGCACACCCTCCAGTGCCAGTATGTCCTTTCTCAAGTAAGGAGACCAAAACTGACCACAATACTCCAGGTGTGGCCTCACTAACACCTTATACAATTGCAGCATAACCTCCCTAGTCTTACATTCCATCCCTCTAGCAATGAAGGACAAAATGTTGGAGTACGGAGGTGGGCTTGCCGCCCAGCCTTCGTCCTCAACCATTCCGGGCGTGGCCGGCCCGACTTCCAATCCAGCCCGCACCCACCTGAACAAAATCCCAACAGGCGAGCGGTCATTTTTAAGGGTTGGAATTGCAGAACCGAGAATTCTCCCATCACCGGGAGTGAAAATTAAAGCTTTTTTCACCCTACAGCCATCGAGTCACTTCCTGGATTCATTTTTAATGTACTCTCTGGTGGTTATGCAACAAACATAGCTGCACATTTAGTCCTTCATTGACTGTGCTGTAATAGGAAGTCCTGACATTAGCGAGCAACATTACCATTACGCCGCTGCCTCCCCCAGAGTAAAATGAGAGAAACTGTTTCCAATGGTTGAAGTGGAGATAACCAGACACCAGAGATTTGAGGAGATTGGCAAAAAACGCAGAGGCAACATGAGGGACAACCTTTCTATACAATGGGAATGATTTTCAGCCTGTGTTAGCTGTCAGCGAGAATGCAGACAGCGGCACAAAATACAGCAAGAATCAGGAACCGTGCCTTCCGCTGGCGAGATCACGGGCGAAATTCTCCCCCAACGGCGGGATGTCCGCCGACTGGCGCCAAAGCCGGCGCCAATCAGACGGGCATCGCGCCGGTCCAAAGGTGCGGAAGACTCCGCATCTTTGGCGGCCTAGCCCCAACATTGAGGGGCTAGGCCGACGGCGGAGGGAATTCCGCCCCGCCAGCTGGCGGAAATGTCGTTTGTTTCCCCGCCAGCTGGCGCGGAAATGCGGCGCATGCGCGGGAGCGTCAGCGGCCGCTGTCAGTTTCCCGCGCATGCGCAGTGCGGAGAGTCTCTTCCGCCTCCGCCATGGTGGAGACCGTGGCGGAGGCGGAAGGGAAAGAGTGCCCCCACGGCACAGGCCCGCCTGCGGATCGGTGGGCCCCGATCGCGGGCCAGGCCACCGTGGGGGCACCCCCCCGGGGTCAGATCGCCCCGCGCCCCCCCCCCCCCCCAGGACCCCAGAGCCCGCCCACGCCGCCTGGTCCCGCCGGTAAATACCAGCTTTGATTTACGTCGGCGGGACAGGCAATTCCTGGGCGGGACTTCGGCTCATTCGGGCCGGAGAATCCAGCGGGGGGTCCCGCCAACCGGCGCGGCCGGGTTCCCGCCCCCGCCCAATCTCCGGGAGCGGAGACTTCGGCGGGGGCGGGGGCGGGATTCACGGCGGCCAACGGCCATTCTCCGACCCGGCGGGGGGTCGGAGAATGACGCCCCACTTTGCCCAATTTCCAGGCCGCTCGCTGGTGCAGTAATGAGAAATCCACAACGGAAGGCCAGGAATCTCATTTAAAAACATTAGCATCTTATTAGCGAATCCTCCCACTGGGACCCCCCACCCCAGCCCCGTCACTGAATATTAATTGGGCACGATTTGCAACAGCGGTATAAAACGAGAACCTGGTGAAGTCACATCTGAAGGTGATATCGGAGGTGATCGCTCAGGTTTTCATTACCCTCCAAAGTGCCAATTGTGGAGGGGGCACTGGAGAGGACGGGGAGGGGGGGGGGGGCAGGGGGAGGTCCAGATAAGTGCAACTCGGGGCCGGGAGTGTGTCATTCTCAGCATCTCCGGCGGGGGGGTGGGGGGGGGGGGGGGTGGTGGTGGCAGCTGAGGTTTAAAGGCAGCTGGTTTGCAAGCATCATTTCCCAGGTCCCCTTTACTGGGCTTGTGGCAATATCACCGCTGAGGGATTGCCGTCTAGAGTGGCAGCTGGAAAGTGGGGGGAGAAGGTGAATCTATAGGGTCAGCACAGGGGGTAACTGTGAACTTGGATGGGGTTCTGTGCGATGCCAGGCTGCCTGGGCAGAGTGGGGGGGCTCAGAGTGGGGTGGTTTCCAGTCTTTTTGAGGGCTGAAGATCCTCACATGTGGGGGTGGGGGGGGGTGGTGGAGACCTCCTCCACACTCAGGCTGCACTTTGAAGCCAGACGGCATGAGATGCCTGAAAACAATGGAAACCAGGCTGTCAGGGAGCAGTGTCTGGCTGGTTGGCTGTCTTAAGTTTGAAGGCTCGTTCAAACTGCAGTCCATGTGAGATGGGAGAACGAGGGAGAAAGTGTAAGGAGTGGGATTAACCGGGTTTCTCCGAGAATAAACAGGATGGAAGAAGATGGGCTGAATGGTCAACAATGCTGTACCATTCTCTTCTAGGATCCTTTCAGTCAGCAAATGTAAAGGTCTTTTCAGAGACTCACAGGGAAGCACATGGATATTTCTTAAACCCAGCAGTCAAGCATTGCCATTTAGAATATCACATCGCACCGTGATCCTTGTCCCTAAAACCAAATTCTTTGGCAGCACTCATGTTCTGTGACACGTGCTGTTGACTAATGAAGTCTGATAACTTCGGCCTTTACCCCTTACACCTATCAGTATTACCGTCCATCTCTGAATCCTGATGGCCTATGGCTGCAGAAGGTGGAGGCTGCGCCGTTAATTAACAGCAGACATTCCCTTTGCAGGAGAAGACATCACACGATACCAGGAATGCCAAGCTACTGGAGGAAGACATGCCAAAAATCCAGCATTTGATACCACATGAGGGGGAAGCCAAGAATATAATTAGCTCCGACTGTAGACTGTCAACTGGAGGTGGAGATGTGTGTGTCTCTGCACCTTTAGTGACTGATTGGGAATAAACATCCTTTCCTTTTTAATGCTGCTATCTGGGGCGTCATTCTCCGACCCCCCAGCGGGTTGGAGAATGGCCGTTGGCCGCCGTGAATCCCTCCCCCGCCGGTTGCCGAAGTCTCCGGTACCGGATATTCGGCGGGGGCGGGAATCGGGCCGCGCCGGTTGGTGGGCCCCCCCCCCCGCTGGATTCTCCATCCCGGATGGGCCGAAGTCCCGCCGATAAATTGCCTGTCCCGCCGGCGTAAATTAGAGTACCTATTTACCGGCGGTATATCAGGTGGGATGTTTCGGTGCACCATGATGTGTCTCCGGCAGCAGAAGGGAACTCTCCATTGGCTGCCAGCTGGACCTTCTGGTCCCCGCTGATGTCTATGGCATTTTGCGTGGCTTGCCCGCCTTGCCACCGGGGTACCTGCTGTCGGGAGTAGCCTTCGGCGGGAAAACGGTCCGGAGATTTCAATCGTTTAGTATTTGATTATGTGTGTCTGATGAACATTTGGCATGTGCATGTCACGCCTGGGTGTGGTTATAGAGAAACTGAAACTAAATTGTAAGCATGAGAACAGACATTTTAGAAGCCTTCATTAAAACTCCTGTTCAGACATAGAGGGCAAAATTCTCCCCCAACGGCGCGATGTCCGCCGACTGGCGCCCAAAACGGCGCCAATCAGACGGGCATCGCGCCGGCCCAAAGGTGCGGAATGCTCTGCAACTTTGGGGGCCGAGCCCCAACATTGAGGGGCTAGGCCGACGCCGGAGGGATTTCCGCCCCGCCAGCTGGCGGAAACGGCCTTTGTTGCCCCGCCAGCTGGCGCGGAAATGACATATCAGGGCGGCGCATGCGCGGGAGCGTCAGCGGCCGCTGACAGTTTCCCGCGCCTGCGCAGTGGAGGGAGTCTCTTCCGCCTCCGCCATGGTGGAGACTGTGGTGGAGGCGGAAGGGAAAGAGTGCCCCCTGGCACAGGCCCGCCCGTGGATCGGTGGGCCCCGATCGCGGGCCAGGCCACCGTGGGGGCACCCCCCGGGGCCAGATCGCCCCGCGCCCCCCCCAGGGCCCCGGAGCCCGCCCACGCCGCCTTGTCCAGCCGTTCAAAAGGTGGTTTAATCCGCGCCGGCGGGACAGGCAATTTATCGGCGGGACTTCGGCCCATCCGGGCCGGAGAATCCAGCGGGGGGGCCCGCCAACCGGCGCGGCCCAATTCCCGCCCCCGCCGAATATCCGGTACTGGAGACTTCGGCAACCGGCGGGGGCGGGATTCACGGCAGCCCCCGCGATTCTCCAACCCGGCGGGGGGTCGGAGAATGACGCCCCATATCTATTTTCTTTAAGTACAGAAATAGTCTTTGAGATACGAAGGTTGTTGATGAATGCGCGGAGATCCACAAATTTGCGTTTACGATTCTGTGTGATCAGCTCGATGAGATGACCTGTATTGCAGAGTTACATCTGCAACGCCTTTCCCTTCAGTAATTCATTCCATTCATTCCTAGCCTACTGCGTCTGGACAAAGTTCAAATGAGATATCGATGGGTTCAAGGGGATCAAGCGATATGGGCTTAGGGAAGGGACGTGGAGCTGAGGTAAATCAGCTTCAATCTTACTTACTGACAAGGAGAAAAGGGTCTACCACTGCTACTGTAGCCCCCTGGGTTGGCCACTTCCCGACTTAAAATGGAGAACCGCAAAGACTAAAGGGAAATTCAGCCAACACAGGCAAAAATGAGCAAGTGCAGAATGTGGGGCGTCATTCTCCGACCCCCCGCCGGGTCGGAGAATGGCCGTTGGCCGCCGTGAACCCCGCCGAAGTCTCCGGTACCGGAGATTGGGCGGGGGCGGGAACCGGGCCGCGCCGATTGGCGGGACCCCCCGCTCAATTCTCCGGCCCGGATGGGCCGGTCCCCCCCAGAAATTGCCTGACAGAGCACACCTCACGAGGGCGGCGAATGTGGAGAAGGTGCGGAGCTGGGTCAGAGGGGTTGATTCCCAGTGGGTCAGAATGGAGAAGAGTTTGTGTAGGGGGTCAGGATTGAAAGCACTAGCAACAGCGCCGCTCCCGATAGCTCCGGGAAAATACTCAGGGAGTCTGGTAATAATAGCTTCATTGAGAATTTGGAGGCAGTTTCGCCAACACTTATGAACGGCCTTTGGTTGGGGGCAGCGTCAAGGGAAATGCCAATTCGGGGGAACCGCAGATTTGAGCCAGGGAGGTGGGATGGAAATTTTCAAAAATGGGAGGAGAAGGGGATTAAGACATTAAAAGATTTGTTTCTTAGGGGTCGGTTTGCAGGATTGAAGGAGCTGGAAGCAAAGTATGGGCTGGAGCAGGGGGAAATGTTCAGATACATGCAGGTTCGAGATTTTGCCAGAAAGGAGATACAGAGCTTCCCGGTGGAGCCGGCCTCCACATTGCTGGAGGAGTTGCTGACGACAGGGGGACTGGAGAGGAGGGTAGTGTCAGCGGTTTACGGAGCTATTTTGGAAGAGCAGAAGGCACCACTGGAAAGGATCAAAGCAAAGTGGGAGGAAGAGATGGGAGAGAATATGGAGGAGGGGTTCTGGTGTGAGGTGCTCCGGAGAGTGAATGCCTCCACCTCGTGCGCAAGGTTGGGGCTGATACAGCTGAAGGTGGTATACAGAGCACACCTCACGAGGGCGAGGATGAGCCGATTCTTTGAAGGAGTAGAAGATGTGTGTGAGCGTTGCGGCGGTGGGGGGGGGGGGGGGGGGGGGGGGGCGCTAATCACGTTCATATGTTTTAGTCCTGTCCAAAGCTAGAGGATTACTGGAAGGGGGTTTTCAGGGTAATTTCTAAATTGGTGCACGTGGAACTGGACCCGGACCCCCGGGAGGCCATATTCGGGGTGTTGGACCAGCCAGGGTTGGAAATGGGTGCGGAGGCAGATGTTGTAGCCTTTGCCTCGTTGATCGCCCGAAGGCGGATCCTGATAGGTTGGAGAGAAATTGCCTGTCCCGCCGGCGTAAATTAAAGTAGGTGTTTACCGGCGGGACCAGGTGGCGTGGGCGGGCTCCGGGGTCCTGGGGAGGGCACGGGGCGATCTGACCCCGGGGGTGCCCCCACGGTGGCCTGGCCCGCGATCGGGGCCCACCGATCCGCGGGCAGGCCTGTGCCATGGGGGCACTCTTTCCCTTCCGCCTCCGCCACGGCCTCCACCATGGCGGAGGCGGAAGAGACTCTCCCCACTGTGCATGCGCGGGAAACTGTCGGCGGCCGCTGACGCTCCCGCGCATGCGCTGCATTTCCGTGCCAGCTGGCGGGGCACCAAACGCCATTTCCGCCAGCTGGCGGGGCAACAAACGCCATTTCCGCCAGCTGGCGGGGCGGAAATCCCTCCGGCGCCGGCCTAGCCCCTCAATGTTGGGGCTCAGCCCCCAAAGGTGCGGAGCATTCCGCACCTTTGGGCCGGCCCGATGCCCGTCTGATTGGCGCCGTTTTTGGCGCCTTCAGCGGACATCGCAACGTTGGGGGAGAATTTTGCCCGTGGTGTATCATCTCTGCAGATCTCCGAGGTATAAAAAGCAACACACATATAAACTCCTATTTTAACATTCTGGATTGAAGGAAAGACAGAATTTAAATTCTCAAACCGGCACAATGCATTGTAATGATAATCTTTATTAGTGTCACAAGTAAGCTTACATTAGCACTGCAATGTAGCGACTGTGAATATCCCCTCATCACCACATTCCACAGCCTGTTCGGGTACACTGAGGGAGAATTCGTAATGTCTAATTCACCTAACAAACACGTCTTTTGGGACTCGTGGGAGGAAACCGGAGCGCTCGGAGGAAACCCACGCACACAAGGGGAGAACGTGCAGACTCCGCACAGACAGTGACGCAAGCCGGGAATCGAATCTGGACCCTGGCGCTGTGAAGCAACAGTGCTACCCACTGTGCCACCGTGTCGCCCTGAACTCATGCTCTCTAGATTATTAGTCCAGGGCCTGGATTCTCCGCTCCCCGACACCGAAATCGCGTTCGGCGATGGGGCGGAGAATCTGTTTTGACGGTCATATCGGGAGCGGCGGCGGTTTTTGAATTCTCAATTCTCAACCCCCTGAAAAGCGTCACATTCTCGGAGTACGCCGCGCCCTTTATCCACGGCCTCAGGCCATTGCCTGAGACCCGCCCCGCGATGTTCCGTCCCCGATTGGCCGAGTTCCCGACGGCGTGGGTTACGTGTGCTCACACCGTTCGTGAACTCAGCGTGGCTGCTGTGGACTCAGTCCAGGGCCGCCACAGTCGGGGGGGGGGGAGGGCCGATCCGCGGGCAGGTGGGTCTTCATTCGGGCCTGGGAGCACTGTGGGCGGGCGGTCCGGGGTGCGCAATCGGCCGAAGGGGGGCGGGGGGCACTACTTTTGCGGTCGGGGTCCGTGGGCTGAGTCTGTCATAGAGCATGGCCCCGCCGATTCAGGCCGCTGCTATGCGCATGTGATGCACGATCAATGACCACTAAAGCGAGGTTGTAGTCCAACTGAAGGCTTTAATAAGCTAGATGTTTCCCCCAGCAGCTCAGGTACAGAATGAGGGCTGCTGGGGCGGCACGGGTTCTTATACCCCACCTAGCAGGGCGGAGCTATCATACATTCTAACCAATAGAAAGCATACAGTTTCCACCAATGGTGCTTTAGCCTATCAGGTACCGTAATACCTATAATACCACATTATGCGCCACCTCGGAACTGGAAGTGCTGAGGGCCATATCGGTAGCTAGAGCTGCGAGCTGCGAGCTGCTCTATGCTGCATCCCCGCTGGCCCCCAGCAAAACAGGAAATCAGTGGCCGTTTTACACCAGTTTTCCTGCCGTGGGGACTTAGTCTCCAAAAAGGAGAATCCAGCCCAGGTCTCTGGACTGCTTGTCCTTTAACAATCATTTTATTATTTGATTGGGAGGATGCAGTTGAGGAAGGTGGCAGGATGGGTTTCCGGTGGAATATTATAAAAAATTCAAGGATAAGCTGGCACCCCTGATGGTGGGGATGTTTGAGGAGGCGATAGGGAAGGGGGTGTTGCCACAAACTTTGGGGCAGGCATCGATTTCCCTGTTGCTAAAAAAAGATAAGGATCCGACGGAGTGTGGGTCGTATAGGCCCATATCACTTCTGAATGTGGACGCAAAAGTATTGACGAAAGTACTGGCGGGTAGGCTGGAGGAGTGCCTCCCGAAGGTGATAGGTGAAGATCAAACGGGGTTCGTGAGAGGGGGTCAGCTCTTTTCGAACATTAGGAGGGTTTTGAACGTCGTTATGGCACCGGCAGAGGGGAAGGAAACCGAGGTGGTTGTGGCATTGGACGCCGAGAAGGCGTTTGACTGGGTAGAATGGGGGTACTTGATGGCAGTTCCGGAGCGGTTTGGGATTGGACCAAGATTTGTGAACTGGGTAAAGCTACTATATAAGGAGCCGAGGGCGAGTGTCCGCACAAACAACATCAGCTCAAGATACTTTTCTCTCCACCGTGGGACGAGACAGGGATGTCCTATACGCCCCCCTGCTGTTTGCACTCGTGATTGAGCCGTTGGCCATCGCATTAAGAAGTTCGGGGGTATGGAAAGGAATAGTGCGGGGGGGTGGATAGAGCATAGGGTGTCCTTATATGCCGATGACTTGCTGTTGTACGTGTCGGAATTGAGTGTCGATAGGGGGAATATTGGAGCTGCTTCGAGTGTTTGGGTCTTTCTCGGGGTACAAACTAAATCTAGACAAGAGTGAATATTTTGTGGTGTCTCGGCCGGGGGTGGGGGCAGGGGTGGGAGGGCTGCCATTCCGCAGGGCAGGGACTCACTTTAGGTAGCTGGGTGTGCAGGTTGCCCGGCAGTGGGGGGGGGCTCCGCAGGTACAACATTTCTAGTTTGGTGGGGAGAGTGAAAGCTGATCTGGCAAGGTGGGATGGCCTTCCTCTGTCACTGGCCGGTCGGGTACAGACGGTTAAAATGAATGTGTTGCCGCGATTTCTGTTTATTTTTCAATGCCTGCCGATTTTCCTGCCAAAGGCTTTTTTCAGAGAGATTGAGGGAAGGATTACTTCATTCATATGGGGAGGGAAGGTGGCCAGAGTTAGAAAGGTGCTGCTACAGAGGGGAAGGAAAGCAAGGGGTTTGGGTCATCCAAACCTGATGTATTACTACTGGGCGGCGAATGTGGAGAAGGTGCGGAGCTGGGTCAGAGGGGTTGATTCCCAGTGGGTCAGAATGGAGGAGAGGTTGTGTAGGGGGTCGGGATTGAAAGCACTAGCAACAGCGCCGCTCCCGATAGCTCTGGGGAAATACTCAGGGAGTCTGGTAATAATAGCTTCATTGAGAATTTGGAGGCAGTTTCGCCAACACTTATGAACGGCCTTTGGTTGGGGGCAGCGCCAAGGGAAATGCCAATTCGGGGGAACCGCAGATTTGAGCCAGGGAGGTGGGATGGAAATTTTCAAAAATGGGAGGAGAAGGGGATTAAGACATTAAAAGATTTGTTTCTTAGGGGTCGGTTTGCAGGATTGAAGGAGCTGGAAGCAAAGTATGGGCTGGAGCAGGGGGAAATGTTCAGGTTCGAGATTTTGCCAGAAAGGAGATACAGAGCTTCCCGGTGGAGCCGGCCTCCACATTGCTGGAGGAGTTGCTGACGACAGGGGGACTGGAGAGGAGGGTAGTGTCAGCGGTTTACGGAGCTATTTTGGAAGAGGAGAAGGCACCACTGGAAAGGATCAAAGCAAAGTGGGAGGAAGAGATGGGAGAGAATATGGAGGAGGGGTTCTGGTGTGAGGTGCTCCGGAGAGTGAATGCCTCCACCTCGTGCGTGAGGTTGGGGCTGATACAGCTGAACGTGGTATACAGAGCACACCTCACGAGGGCGAGGATGAGCCGATTCTTTGAAGGAGTAGAAGATGTGTGTGAGCGTTGCGGGGGTGGGGGGGGGGGGCGCTAATCACATTCATATGTTTTAGTCCTGTCCAAAGCTAGAGGATTACTGGAAGGGGGTTTTCAGGGTAATTTCTAAATTGGTGCACGTGGAACTGGACCCGGACCCCCGGGAGGCCATATTCGGGG
Organism: Scyliorhinus torazame; assembly: GCF_047496885.1. Taxonomy (NCBI): domain Eukaryota; kingdom Metazoa; phylum Chordata; class Chondrichthyes; order Carcharhiniformes; family Scyliorhinidae; genus Scyliorhinus; species Scyliorhinus torazame. The sequence goes on along the minus strand of NC_092711.1, from coordinate 299,739,223 downwards.
TGTTGGACCAGCCAGGGTTGGAAACGGGTGCGGAGGCAGATGTTGTAGCCTTTGCCTCATTGATCGCCCGAAGGCGGATCCTGATAGGTTGGAGAGCAAACTCTCCACCCTGTGCCTTGGCGTGGCGGGGAGACCTGTTGGAATTCTTGACTCTTGAGAAGGTTAAGTTTGAACTGAGGGGAAGGATGGAGGGATTCTACAATTCATGGGCATTATTCATTATGCACTTTCAAGAACTGGATAACATCGAACATTAGTTGAGGCGTGTGGGTGGGAGGGTTGTGGGGAGGGGGGGCTGTGTGTGTTAATGGGGACTATGAGTGATTCCTAATTCCTTTTTGTCATTTGTTTGTGTGAACATGCGGTCTAATGTTTGGGGTTTGGTGGGAGGATGGGATCGTTGTTATTGATATGGGGACTGACATAGTTGTTACTGATTATTGTTTATTGTTGGTGGGTGTAAATTTGGGAGAAAATGTGAAAAAGGAGGGGAATAAAAATATTTTTAAAAAAACAATCATTTTACTAGTAGTTACTATATTGATGTATCCAAGTGAAAGTATAGTGACTGGATCTAGGTTTTAATAAAGGCAGAAGGACTCCCCAGCACCCTGCCTCATCTGCCAATTAACAGATGCCTTCAGCATTTTCACATGGAACTGCTTTGGGGCTAAATCAATAAAACATTTTAAAAGAGCCATATATTTCCAAAGCTGGGTCCTAGCTTCCAGTGATGATGTTCTTTTCTGTAATTATGAAGTTATGATGATGAGGTTGCCTCGTTGCATGCGGACAAAAATACCCTTGTTCCATGTTATTCTGTGTGCCCAAACTGAACAGAATCGCTGAAATGACGGCGAAATGAAATAGCAAACTGAGTGATGTAGTATCAATTTAATTCATCCAGCACTGAGGCAATAAGGGATTTGGAAAAGAGATTTTATCTGGGAAGTAGAAATAAAAATAGTTGGAAACTATACAGCAAGTCAGTCAGCATCCCAAATCCTTTTGGATTGACCCCTTCCTCAGACATGAAATCTTACTCGAAGTTCTGATTTGCCTTTATATTGTCGGTCCTGATTCCCTCAATGCACATCTGCAACCTTTCTGTTTCTCATTTCCAGTGTCCCTGGCTCTTTTTAATTTAAATGGCTTATCATTAAAAATATGGTGGATGAGACTTAACCCATCCGTTCTACTGGATATTTGTAATGTTTATAAGATGCTTTGGGTAAGAAATTGAGCGCTACGGTGCCCATATTTTGAACAATACGAGTGCCAGTAGGGATCCAAAATGACACCCCTGGTGCGTGCCCATTCATTCTCCTGATGTGAAGCTCATCGAATCCCACCTTGGGTAAAGATGTGACTCTGCCTAAGGTGAAAGTTCACTGCGAGTAATTTGGGCCAGGCAGATCATGATGTCAATCAGCGTAAAATGATGATCTGACACAAAAGGGTTTATGGAAGCTCAACATTCCAATCGATCCTTTCACTTGACCTTACAAAAGTCAACAAGCATTAAGCAGCATGGAGGGTCCGTGTAAAGAGACACTACTTACAGGTTAGATGATGCCGTACTTCTTTAGACTGTTGCTACAATTCCACGTATTTTATTGTTTTTCGTAGTTGGAAGTTACAGATATTTACGAGGAGTGGTGTGGTAGATGTTGAAGGGCTTGTTGCTGACTTCAAATATTCTGTGCAAACTAGTAGCTTCTAGACATCGGCACTTAGTTGGACTTTCTTCTGGAATTAAACATGACTGGGAGAATGAACAGCGGCTACGCAGAGCAGGACAGTTTGCTAGGAGTGGGAGGACGCCTCTCAGAATTCACCCAGGGTATTCAGTGAGCAAGTTTCCTACCTTGTGTTCAGTGTTAACCAATGTTTGAGCTAGTTGTGCGTTGCTGAGGAGGTTCTCGCTGAAATCTGCTCCCTACTGCAGCCACAACTCCAACCTTGGCACAGGGCTAGAACTTCATTGCTAGAGGCTGCGAAGGTGACCATAGCTATGACCTTTAATGCTTCCTTGCAGGTTGAATATGTTAACAACTTCCCACAGTTTGCTGTCTATGGTTGCATAAGGGAGGCCACTGAGACGCTCTGTTAAGTGATAGATACCCTCTTGCCAGAGAGTAGCAGGTGGAGCTTGCAGCTGGTGTGCGACCATAGACAGTGAATCAAGCAGCTCAAAGCTCGATGTGCTGGTACCAGTTAGGAATGGGGCAGTCTGCTGTGCCAATTTCATTCCAACCACCACAGCAAAGCTAAGGATGGCTATTGAGTGACGAGGGCTATCTGGTGACAACATGACTCTGATCATCACCCAGTTATATGTGTGCTGTGCTCACATATTGAGAACCAAGATGCCACAAAAAATATAATAGAGCACTGGTGCGTTGAGGCAACAATTCCGTTGACAAAACAGCTCTAGAGGATCCCTGCAGTACTTGGCTGAGTGAGCTACCGACTGCACAGCTGCACCATCATGTGGGAACAGCACTTTCCCGCCAGATACCAGTTATTGCTACCAAGAAGCTGAAAAACAGGTACATGAGCAAGAGAGGTTACATCCTAGACAGTCCCATTCTGTCTGCAGTCTATGTAAAGAGCTAGTTCAAGTGCAAAACCAGTTACACTAACCCTAATCCCCCCTTCACTAACAGCCCCTCTAACTGAGCATCACAAAACAAAATCCAGCAAAAAATGCACATTCCAAACCAAATTTATAAGTTAAACCATACCATAGTGCATACAAAATAAAACATATCATCCACCGATTCCACACGGTCCTGCCCCTTGCCAACAAGACTGGGGAAAGTCGCTGAATTTGAGTGGAGGTTGACCTTAGAAGTTTGGCTTCAGGCTGCCTCATCTCGATATGGGCAGCAGGTGCCTGAGCTAGGTGACAGACATCAGCACTGCTGGAGTGGCGGGTGGATCGCAAATGCTATCTTCTGATGACAACCACCAGGGCGGCGCCTCAGCAACCCTTGTCATCTACTGGAAAACCGATTGCTGGTTTGCTGTGGCACCCTGGAAACCCCTTTGAACGCGTATTGACAACCATGATGGACACAGTCTGAGCGCGCATGCCAGTAAGTTGAGCTTGCGTGAATTCAGCCTGAACTTCCAATGTAGCACCTAGTCTTCTGGTGGCTTCTGCTTGAGCTTCAATGGAACGAGAGATATCAGCCACCAGGTACTGCATCACGGTCCACATTACATTGATGACATTTTCCACCAATTCCATGTTGGAAAGTATGGACTCCAAGCTCTGCATGAAGCCCAGTGTCAAATTGGTGCGAGACGTCTCCATGCTCCTTGAGTATCAGCTTTTTGACATACATAGAACATAAAACATAGAAAATACAGCACAGAACAGGCCCTTCGGCCCACGATGTTGTGCCGAACATGTTTCTCAATGCACAATGTACTTCACAGTACATCTTCTATTGGCCTTCTTTTGTACCCTGGCCCATCAACGTCCTTATCCATGTTCTCTTTGGTGGAAGCTGTGCATTAGCTTGTTTTCTGGTGTGCTGGCTCCTGTGCTACACTTTCCCCCTGCCCTGGTTGCAGTGCACTTGCGTCTAGTGTCTTACCACAACCCTTGTGCTTTCTTGGGTTCCACCAGGGTCACTCAGCTCCTGACCTCATTACAGCCTTGGTTCAAACATGGACAAAAGCACTGAATGCCAGAGGTGAGGTGAGAGTAATTACCCTTGACATCAAGGCAGCATTTGACCGAGTATGACATCACGAAGCCCTAGCTATAGTCAATGGGAATCAGGGGGAAAATTCTCCGCTGGTTGGAGTCATACTTGGCACAAGGAAGATGGTCGTGGTGGTTGGAGATCAATCATCTCAGCCCCAGGATATCATTGCAGGAGTTCCTCAGGTTAGTGTCCTCGGCCGAACCATCTTCAGCCGCTTCATCAATGACTTGCCTTCCATCATTAGGTCAAAAATGGGGATGTTTAGTGATGACTGCACAATGTTCAGCGCCATTCACGACTCCTCAGATAATGAAGCATTCCGGGCGTCATTCTCCGACCCCCCGCCGGGTCGGAGAATCGCCGGCGGCTGCCGTGAATCCCCCCCCCCACCGGTTGCCGAAGTCTCCGGCACCGGATATTCGGCAGGGGCGGGAATCGGGCCACGCCGGTTGGCGGGCCCCCCCGCTCGATTCTCTGGCCCGGGTGCGCCGAAGTCCCGCTGATAAATTGCCTGTCCCGCCGGCGTGGATTAAACCACTTTTTGAACGGCGGGACAAGGCGGCGCGGGCGGGCTCCGGGGTCCTGGGGGGGGCGTGTGGTGATCTGGCCCCGGGGGGTGCCCCCACGGTGGCCTGGCCCGCGATCGGGGCCCACCGATCCGCGGGGGGCCTGTGCCGTGGGGGCACTCTTTCCCTTCCGCCTCCGCTCGGTCTCCACCATGGCAGAGGCGGAAGAGACTCTCCCCACTGCGCATGCGCGGGAAACTGACAGCGGCCGCTGACGCTCCCGCGCATGCGCCGCCCGGGGATGTCATTTCCGCGCCAGCTGGCGGGGCAACAAAGGCCGTTTCCGCCAGCTGGAGGGGCGGAAATCCCTCCGGCGCCGGCCTAGCCCCTCAATGTTGGGGCTCGGCCCCCAAAGATGCGGAGCATTCCGCACCTTTGGGGCGGCGCGATGCCCGTCTGATTGGCGCCGTTTTGGGCTCCAGTCGGCGGACATCGCGCCGTTTTGGGAGAATTTCGCCCTCCATGCCCAAACGCATGGCATTTCATTTCAAGTTAGTGTTTTAAGTCACTTCTGTCAGACGGTTCCTAGACCAGCACAATTGTCCAGAGGAAGTTAGCAATTTTGGACAATTTACAGGCAAAATCCTACTTGGGAACATCCAGGAGGTATTTCCCCTGCTCATCATTGGGGTACCCCGTAAATGCAACGCTGGGGAACCCGGAAGCTATGGCGAATGAGATTAAAATTGATGCATTGCGTAACCAGGAGCCAAATACATCAGCAAGCACAGAGGTAATAGGTGAATAGAGATTGGTGTGAGTTAAGATATGTTTGCTCTTTACTCTCCGTGGGAAGTGGGCATCATGGCAAGGTCACCATTTGTTGCATCTCCTTAATTGCCTTTGAACTGTGTAGCCTGTTAGGGCACTTCAGAGAGCAGTTAAGAATGGGTCTGGAGTCACAGGCAGGCACTATTACTTCTGCATTAATGAGCAAGATGTGTTTTTACAATAAGTGACGCCAGTACCCATGGTCACTGTTACCGAGGCTGATTTTATTTTCCAGATTAGTTGAAATTCCACTGGCTGCTGCATTGGAATTAAACCCATGCCCCCAGAAAATTAGCCTGGGAGCCTGAATTACTAGACCAATGACATGACCACTATGCCACCATCTCCATCCTAATGTGAAGTGAGGAAGGTGTATTGGATGATGCAAGAGTAATGGCGTAGTACGATGTTGCCTCCTATTTTTACTCTAACCCCTGCATTAAAACTAAGAAGAAACATACGTGGCAAAAACCAACATGTCAACTTCTTTTCCTATCTTGAAAAATAAATGTGTTCGAACATATGTCTCAGTTCCAGGTGTTGAATGACAACCAGAGTAGATCATTGATGCACAGCTGGCCAAATATAGCTCTTTGAGGCAACCCTCCCTTCATAAGTATCAGTTCCAATCCAATTTCAACAGTCTGAAATTATAACAAACAAATGATAACATTAAATGTGAACAAAGGAGTTAAGGATATTGAGTTAAAGATTATAGTTAAACCCAATTCTCAAGCATACATCATTCAGCAATTTAAAGGATTTTTTCAAGTTCAAGAATAACAAAAAAGAAACAAAGTGAGAAATGTTTTGCATTGAATCAACTCATTTCAGCCATGCTAAATCCAGGGTGAAATAATGCAAATAATCCATCATTCCCGAAATAATTAGTTGACTGTTGAGCTGATGCCTTCTCTGGGACCACTATGAACCTAGGGATGAGAATAATAGCTGACAAATACTAACCTTCATTGTATCACAGGAGCACATCCACAAAGTATGACAACAGTGTTTAGATCTTCTATGATTAATAAAGCAGTCTCAGTAGATCATTCATTTATTCGTGAAGCAAAGGCTTGTGTAAACCATTGTAAAAGATTTTAAGAATGAATCAAACAGTGAGGGAAGTGGATGAATGGCAACTGCAGAAACTTTAAACACTGAATCATTCTGCTGCGATGGTGTGATTCATTCTCAGTTTTTTTGGCTGCAATGAAGGTTTACTTAATCCCAATGCAAGTACAAAATCTGTGCATGCACAGAGGGATGAATTAGAAGTACATTTCAAATGATAGGTTTATAACTATAATTTCACTGATTAAAGTGCTTCATTGTTTGTTTTCAGCCCCCCTGTTTTCTAAATAACACCCCCACACCCGCCCCCTCCCCAAACCTCCGATATCTTCTCTACGTCAATAATTCATCAGCCCAGGTGCCTCTGTCCATGTTACTTTGAAATAGGCAGAAGCAATGTGCCCTCTCGTTCTGCTGCTCTTTTTCTGAAAGAAGGTCTTCATCACCACCCCTCAGCTACAGTCTGACCACGATCAGCAAAAGGTGAGATATAAGAATCTTGAATCCAGACATGGGGAGTAAGTGAAAAAGGCATTATTAACTGAATTGTAGTGGGATGGTCAATGGAGATGAGGCGGTTAGTGTTGTTTGCAATTTAACATGTAGCTTGAGCTGTGCACAGCGATTGTGTGATCAAAGGAAAGGGGATTGAGCTTTTAGCACGTCCACAATGAATAAATGAGTCAAGTTATGACTCATATGTGAGGAGGTGGGGCCTGATATTGCAAAATGGAGATGGAAGGAGATGGAAGATTTTGTTTTTCCCCAAACTTTTTCAAGAAGCTCGACGCCAACCCGGGCAAAGCAACCAGCCCGATTAATTGCCACTCCATTCACCAACTCCAACATTCACTTCCTCCACCACCGTTGAATGTACGAGGTATGATCAGTAGGTTTGCTGATGACACAAACACTGGTGCTGTGGAAAACAGTGAGGAGGAAAATTAAATGAAATGAAAATCGCTTATTGTCACAAGTAGGCTTCAAAAATGAAGTTACTGTGAATAGCCCCTAGTTGCCACATTCCAGCACCTGTTCGGGGAGGCTGTTACGGGAATCGAACCGTGCTGCTGGCCTGCCTTGGTCTGCTTTCAAAGCCAGCGATTTAGCCCTGTGCTAAACAGCTGCAGATTAAAGGATGATATTGGCGGGGTGGTTGGATTGTCAGAACAATGGCAAATGGAATCTAATCCTGAAAAGTGCGAGGTGATGCATTTTGGGATGACTATCAAGGCAAGGGAGTATACCATGAACGGTAGAACCCTAGGAAGTCCAGAGAATCAGAGTGACCTTGGTGTGCATGAACATAGGTCCCTTATGGGAGCAGGACAGGTAGATAAGTTGGTTAAGAAGGCAGATAGGATACTTACCTTTATTAACTGAGACTTGAATATAAGAGCAGGGTGGTTATGATGGAGTTGTGTAAAATACTGGTGAGGCTACAGCTGGAGTACTGTGTGCAGTTCTGGTTGCCACACTGAAGGAAGGATGTGATTGTGATTGTACTAGAGAGGGTGCAAAGGAGATTCACCAGGATGTTGCCTTCGCTGGAGCATTTCAGCTATCGAGAGAGGCTGGTTAAGCTGAGGTTGTTTCCTTGTAGCAGAGAAGGCTGAGGAAGGTCCTGATTGAGGTATGTAAAATTATGAAGGGCACAGATAGGGCGGATAAGAAACAACTTTTCCCCTTAGTGGAGGGGTCAGTTACCAGGGGGCATAGATTTAACGTAATGGAGATTTATAGATATGAGGGGAAACGTTTTCACCCAGAGGATGGTGGGAATCTCGGACTCATTGCCTGAAAGGGTGGTAGAGGCAGTCACATAAGGGCTCTTCCATTGCCTCGGGCCAGCATTGTTAGACCTTTTTAACCGGATTCTCCCGCTTAAGTTTCTGCTAATATGCTGGGAAAGGAGTACTGTCTTGTGGTCTGATTTTCTGAAATGTGGTCGGGGGTATGATGATATGCATATGCACAGCAATGTATATAGTTGGAGATACGACCTCTGACCAGCAGGTGGCGATAGCGATCCACCATGTGACTCCAGAGATCCGGCAGTTGGTAGTAAGTTGTACTAGAGGACAGTCGCATTGGAAGTAGCTCCAGGAGAATTCATTTATTTGTTACCATTTGTATTATAGTTCATTGGTTATCTTTCCACGTGATCATTGTGTTAATAAAGTATCTTACTAGTCAAAGAACTAGATGTTTTGTCTTCAACTTTACCATGGCCAAAACACAGAACATAACATGGTACCAGGAATGTAGAACAATTGAAGATAACTACGGAGAAGACGGGACGAAACAGACTGAAGAAAGAAAAATTTTAATTCTTCCACCCACTTATAGACATAGACATAGAAAATACAGCACAGAACAGGCCCTTCGGCCCACAATGTTGTGCCGAACCTTTGTCCTAGATTAATCATAGATTATCATTGAATTTACAGTGCAGAAGGAGGCCATTCGGCCCTTTGAGTCTGCACCGGCTCTTGGAAAGAGCACCATACCCAAACTCAACACCTCCACCCAACACCAAGGGCAATTTGGACATTAAGGGCAATTTATCATTGGCCAATTCACCTAACCCGCACATCTTTGGACTGTGGGAGGAAACCGGAGCACCCGGAGGAAACCCACGCAGACACGGGGAGGACGTGCAGACTCCGCACAGACAATGACCCAAGCCGGAATCGAACCTGGGACCATGGAGCTGTGAAGCAATTGCGCTATCCACAATGCTACCGTGCTGCCCTTAAGAACAAATAAATCTACACTATATCATTTTACCGTCATCCATGTACCTATCCAATAGCTGCTTGAAGGTCCCTAATGTTTCCGACTCAACTACTTCCACAGGCAGTGCATTCCATGCCCCCACTACTCTCTGGGTAAAGAACCTACCTCTGATATCCCTCCTATATCTTCCACCTTTCACCTTAAATTTATGTCCCCTTGTAATGGTGTGTTCCACCCGGGGAAAAAGTCTCTGACTGTCTACTCTATCTATTCCCCTGAACATCTTATAAACCTCTATCAAGTCACCCCTCATCCTTCTCCGCTCTAATGAGAAAAGGTCTAGCACCCTCAACCTTTCCTTGTAAGACCTACTCTCCATTCCAGGCAACATCCTGGTAAATCTTCTTTGCACCTTTTCCAGAGCTTCCACATCCTTCCTAAAATGAGGCGACCAGAACTGTACACAGCACTCCAAATGTGGCCTTACCAAAGTTTTGTACAGCTGCATCATCACCTCACAGCTCTTAAATTCAATCCCTCTGTTAATGAACGCGAGCACACCATAGGCCTTCTTCACAGCTCTATCCACTTGAGTGGCAACTTTCAAAGATGTATGAACATAGACCCCAAGATCTCTCTGCTCCTCCACATTGCCAAGAACTCTACCGTTAACCCTATATTCCGCATTCATATTTGTCCTTCCAAAATGGACAACCTCACACTTTTCAGGGTTAAACTCCATCTGCCAATTCTCAGCCCAGCTCTGCATCCTATCTATGTCTCTTTGCAGCCGACAACAGCCCTCCTTATTATCCACAACTCCACCAATCTTCGTATCGTCTGCAAATTTACTGACCCACCCTTCAACTCCCTCATCCAAGTCATTAATGAAAATCACAAACAGCAGAGGACCCAGAACTGATCCCTGCGGTACGCCACTGGTAACTGGGATCCAGGCTGAATATTTGCCATCCACCACCACTCTCTGACTTCTATCGGTTAGCCAGTTCGTTATCCAACTGGCCAAATTTCCCACTATCCCATGCCTCCTTACTTTCTGCATAAGCCTACCATGGGGAACTTTATGAAATGCCTTACTAAAATCCATGTACACTACATCCACTGCTTTACCTTCATCCACATGCTTGGTCACCTCCTCAAAGAATTCAATAAGATTTGTAAGGCAAGACCTACCCCTCACAAATCCGTGCTGACTATCCCTAATCAAGCAGTGTCTTTCCAGATGCTCAGAAATCCTATCCTTCAGTACCCTTTCCATTACTTTGCCTACCACCGAAGTAAGACTAACTGGCCTGTAATTCCCAGGGTTATCCCTAGTTCCTTTTTTGAACAGGGGCACGACATTCGCCACTCTCCAATCCCCTGGTACCACCCCTGTTGACAGTGAGGACGAAAAGATCATTGCCAACGGCTCTGCAATTTCATCTCTTGCTTCCCATAGAATCCTTGGATATATCCCGTCAGGCCCGGGGGACTTGTCTATCCTCAAGTTTTTCAAAATGCCCAACACATCTTCCTTCCTAACAAGTATTTCCTCGAGCTTACCAATCTGTTTCACACTGTCCTCTCCAACAATATCGCCCCTCTCATTTGTAAATACAGAAGAAAAATACTCATTCAAGACCTCTCCTATCTCTTCAGACTCAATACACAATCTCCCGCTACTGTCCTTGATCGGACCTACCCTCGCTCTAGTCATTCTCATATTTCTCACATATGTGTAAAAGGCCTTGGGGTTTTCCTTGATCCTACCCGCCAAAGATTGTTCATGCCCTCTCTTAGCTCTCCTAATCCCTTTCTTCAGTTCCCTCCTGGCTATCTTGTATCCCTCCAATGCCCTGTCTGAACCTTGTTTCCTCAGCCTTACATAAGTCTCCTTTTTCCTCTTAACAAGACATTCAACCTCTCTTGTCAACCATGGTTCCCTCACTCGACCATCTCTTCCCTGCCTGACAGGGACATACATATCAAGGACACATAGCACCTGTTCCTTGAACAAGTTCCACATTTCACTTGTGTCCTTCCCTGCCAGCCTATGTTCCCAACTTATGCACTTCAATTCTTGTCTGACAACATCGTATTTACCCTTCCCCCAATTGTAAACCTTGCCCTGTTGCACGTACCTATCCCTCTCCATTACTAAAGTGAAAGTCACAGAATTGTGGTCACTATCTCCAAAATGCTCCCCCACTAACAAATCTATCACTTGCCCTGGTTCATTACCCAGTACTAAATCCAATATTGCCCCTCCTCTGGTCGGACAATCTACATACTGTGTTAGAAAAGCTTCCTGGACACACTGCACAAACACCACCCCATCCAAACTATTTGATCTAAAGAGTTTCCACTCAATATTTGGGAAGTTAAAGTCGCCCATGACTACTACCCTATGACTTCTGCACCTTTCCAAAATCTGTTTCCCAATCTGTTCCTCCACATCTCTGTTACTATTGGGGGGCCTATAGAAAACTCCTAACAAGGTGACTGCTCCTTTCCTATTTCTGACTTCAACCCATACTACCTCAATAGGGTGATACTCCTCGAACTGCCTTTCTGCAGCTGTTATACTATCTCTAATTAATAATGCCACCCCCCCACCTCTTTTACCACCCTCCCTAATCTTATTGAAACATCTATAACCAGGGACCTCCAACAACCATTTCTGCCCCTCTTCTATCCAAGTTTCCGTGATGGCCACCACATCGTAGTCCCAAGTACCGATCCATGCCTTAAGTTCACCCACCTTATTCCTGATGCTTCTTGCGTTGAAGTATACACACTTCAACCCATCTCCGTGCCTGCAAATACTCTCCTTTGTCAGTGTTCCCTTCCCCACTGCCTCATTACATGCTTTGGCGTCCTGAATATCGGCTACCTTAGTTGCTGGACTACAAATCCGGTTCCCATTCCCCTGCCAAATTAGTTTAAACCCTCCCAAAGAGTACTAGCAAACCTCCCTCCCAGGATATTGGTGCCCCTCTGGTTCAGATGCAACCCGTCCTGCTTGTACAGGTCCCACCTTCCCCAGAATGCGCTCCAATTATCCAAATACCTGAAGCCCTCCCTCCTACACCATTCCTGCAGCCACGTGTTCAACTGCACTCTCTCCCTATTCCTAGCCTCGCTATCACGTGTCACCGGCAACAAACCAGAGATGACAACTCTGTCTGTCCTGGCTTTCAACTTCCAGCCTAACTCCCTAAACTTGTTTATTACCTCCACACCCCTTTTCCTACCTATGTCGTTGGTACCAATGTGCACCACGACTTCTGGCTGCTCACCCTCCCCCTTAAGGATCCTGAAGACACGATCCGAGACATCCCTGGCCCTGGCACCCGGGAGGCAACATACCTTCTGGGAGTCTCGCTCGCGACCACAGAATCTCCTATCTATTCCCCTAACCATTGAATCTCCTACAACTATTGCTTTTCTATTCTCCCCCCTTCCCTTCTGAGCCCCAGAGCCAGACTCCGTGCCAGAGACCTGACCGCTAGGGCCTTCCCCGGTAGGTCATCCCCCCCAACAGCATCCAAAACGGTATACTTGTTTTGAAGGGGAACGGCCACGAGGGATCCCTGCACTGTCTGCCTGTTCGTTTTTTCCCCCTGACTGTAACCCAGCTATTCTTGTCCTGTACCTTGGGTGTGGTTACCTCCCTGTAACTCTTCTCAATCACCCCCTCTGCCTCCCGGATGATCCGAAGTTCATCCAGCTTCAGCTCCAGTTCCCTAACACGGTCTTTGAGGAGCTGAAGTTGGGTGCACTTCCCGCAGGTATAGTCAGTGGGGACACCGGTGGTATCCCTCACCACCCACATCCTACAGGAGGAGCATGCAACTGGCCTAGCCTCCATCCCCTCTTACCTGACAGAATATAGCTGCCCTGTGGACTAACTAGATCTCTGCCCTCCGACTCTGCTCCCAGTCAGCTACACTTTCTGTAAACTCCTGGCTCTCTTCTCACTCTTTGCGGAAATGTCGGAAACAAAATGAAAGGAGCACCTTACTTGGTAAACTATGGGCAAATGGAACTCAACTCATGGAAAGACGATGAAGCTAAAGATGGAAGGTCTGAAGGCACCTCAGTGACATGATACAGGACCATGCGGGCCTGTCTCAAAACTTAAAGGTGACATTTTCAGATCCTGGACAGCCAATGAGTTTTACTTTGGAGTTTAAGTTTGAGCCAAATGAGCATTTCACAAATGAAGCTATGACAAAAACAAACCAAATGGAGTCACAGCCGTATGAATTAGACTTTTTTTTCATTGATGACCCAGAAATCATGGGATGCACAGGGTGCCAGATTGACTGGAAAAAAGGAAAAAATATCACATTGAAAACCATTAAAACGAAGCAGAGGCATAAGGATCGGAACACTGGTAGAACAGTTACGAAAACTGTACCAAATGACTCTTTCTCTAATTTTTTAGTCCTCCAGATGTTACAGAGCATGGAGAGCTGGATGAAAGTTCTAGAGCAAGACTCACTGCTGACTTTGAAATTGGTCACTCCTTGCATGAACGCATAATTCCACGAGCAGTGTTATAATTCAAATAAAAAGCTATTGCAGACGGTGATGATGGTTACGATGATGATGATTGTGGTGATGATGGTTGCGATGATGATGGTTACGATGATGATGATTGTGGTGATGATGGTTGCGATGATGATGGTTACGATAATGATGATTGCATTGATGATGGTTGCGATGACAAAATTGAAGAATCAGATGATGAGCCAGAAGAGGAAGACTATGAAAGCTTATTTAGTTTATTTGGCATTAGTGACAAGGTGATAACAAGTAGCATCCAATCTGTGCAGGACAACGATGAGTATTATAGCTCTAAGATGGAGCGTGCAGAGGCTGAAAGTGAGATTGCAACAGCAGACACATTAGCTGAGAGCAAATCAACTGGTAACTGAAGAAATTATCCCCATTTTGGAGAAATTGGCTCCAGAGAAGTACGGTGATTCATCCTATGTCCAGGGAAAGGTTCCTGCATTGGATTCCCAAGTACTCGAGGCTAGTCCATCAAAAATCAGATGGATACATCTTTGTGCAGTTCTACATCAACAGACGAAGCATGTATTGTTATATCAGATGAGGATGAGCCACTAATTGAGACTAAAACACAAAGTGAAGAAGTAATGCCTAATGTTGAGGACTTTGATCCAGCTAAGATATCAGAATGCGAGGGTTTGCAGATCATTCCTGAGGTCGCAAACTTGCCTGCAACTGCGAAAGCGTCCAAAAGTACGCCGACATTGGATGCCTCACCAGTATGCAGTACAGCATTCGAGCGCAAGTACCATGGATCAACTAAAACTCCTCAATCCAGCGAAGGCTCCAGAATCAGCTATTGTGGCAGAAGAGCCAGAAACAGATTTAACAGCAGACGATCGAAAAGCAGCCATTGCATCAAGGGATCCAGAAACGTTTAATCCTTTGGCCAAGACCAGGAGCAAGATTGATGCTCTAGGTGCGCAGGCAGATGTGAACAAGAACTGCACCAACTTTACGGATGATGCCACTAAAGCTAAGAAGAAAATGAGAAGGAAGGGTAAGAGAAGCGTCGAGGACACAGTCTGTCTACCGGGTAGCAGCTGGGACAGTGAAGACACAAGCATCAGCAATATTGCCAATATACAAGAGCACACACGGAGCGGGATTCATCGCTGAGAAAGGCTGAAAGAGTTGATGACTCAAAGCTTGCCCTATTCCCCCGAGGTTCTCGGAGGGTCAACCACAGGGCAGCCAATTCCACCTGGGAGGAAGTGGCAGCGACCATCCGCTCGGGAAACATCACCCGGAATATTGGCACCCACTGCCATAAGAAGGTCAACAACCTCCAATGAGTTGCATGGGTGGGTTGGCACCCACCCCCTGAACACCCCCAGCCCCACACCCAGCACCTTTCCGCGTCCCGGCCCATGACCAGGGTGCACCCAAGCCGACCCCCCATACTCACCATTCCTCTCACCAAACTCCCCACCCCCTCACTACTGCCCATCCCCCCAATACTCCCCATCCCCCACCTACTCCACATCCCTACCCATATGTCCCATCCAAAACCCCTCCACCCCACCCACGTGCAGCTCACGATGCCCCCTCTGTGTCCCCGCTGGTAAAGTTGACCCATAACAGACGGACGATGGACCAGACGGGTGGCGGGGTGCCGGACATCAGAGTCCTCACTCCCGATGAGGAAAGAGCCCTGGAGGTCACGGTGGTGGCCGAAGACAGATCTGTCACCGATGTAGAGGTTGCCGTACAGCGCAGGAGTGAGGTTACACCGGCCCCCACCCAGATGACCCGTCACACGTCAGTTGTTAATGCCATACAGACTGACCCATCCCTCCCCACTGACCACATGTCCGTTCTCCCGCAGGATACACATCCGACTGTGCCGGCCCGTCCGAGGTGGTTCCCACCCCCAATCCTCCACTAGTGCAGAGACACACACCTCGGTGGGTGACAGTAATGGATAGGCTCCTAGGGCACAATCCCATACAGTTGCTGATGCACATCAGGTGGAGGCAGGAACGCCCAGGTGAGACAGCTGTCAGAGGTATGCTGTATCCCAGGACCCAGCTGTTTCCCAGTCAGACGCTGAGCCTCTGGACCAGGTTTACCCGGAGCTGATGCAGACGCTCGGGTGCGGCCCTGATATTCAGAGGGGGATGTCAGCGACACTCCAGCAGGTCCATAGTCGATTGGGAGGAATCCCAGAGGCTACAGGTGGAGGAGATAGCGCCGGCAGTGCGTGGCACCAAGGCCAACACTGCGAGGGAGGCGACCGCGGTGGAAAGCCTGGTACACAACATCAGGAGCTTGAGTGGAGGTGTCCAAGGTGTTGGGCAGTCAGTGACGGCCATGGCTGAGTGCCTTGACAGTGTCCCAGTCGCTGGGGGATGTGATCCACTAGCAGGTGGACCTGGATGAGGTGCTGCAAAGCATGTTCCAGCCTCAGGTGGGCATTGCCGAGACGCTGTACAGCATGACCCAGTCCCTAAGGACTATCGCCGAGGGTGTTGACACTGTGTTGCAGACATTGGGGAGGCGCCAGGGTTGGTAGAGCCAGATGAATGTGGGCATAGCCAGGGCTCGATCTAACCAACCCACCATCCTGAGGTGAGCCCTATGAGCACTGACTGGGAGGAGGGGGCACTGACTGCCAACCTGGAGTCACCCTATGGAATGGAGATGGCGGCCACCAGCCCCACCCCCCTCACCCGACAGTGGTGCATCTCGGAGTCAGCACCCAGGACAGGGTGGCACGGCAGGGCATGTGCCGCTGGCAAATGCGCTGTGCCCTCCAGCCCTAGGGCCCCCAGAGGACACCTGTCAAGGGCATCAAAAGCCACAGGACACAGTAGGCAGCAGGCTGCCTCCACCTCTTATGTGTATACTGGGGATACACCTAGACGTTCCAGTAAAGCACAGAAGGCTAAGCACGTAGAGGATTACTGAGAGGGCACTGGGGGAGGGATGGGGGTAGGGGTTGGGTTGGGTGGAGAGAGTGGGGTGGCACCATCTTGGGCCAAGGGTAGCTGGGGACACAAATGTATAGCATTAGAAAACATTGCACTCGAGAAATATGACACCTCTGGCACTTTCTTCCGCCTTACAGGCCGAGCACCAATCCCCAGCTGCAGTTCCCTGGAACATGCAATTGCCTCTCTTAAGCCAGGTGCCTGCATTGGACCCAGTCGCTGGACCCAATCCTCTTGGCCTGCATCCAACGCCGCTAATTTCCCCCAAATCGGCTTTTTTGAAAATCCTTCGACCTCATTCCTGCACTGGAGTGTTCCGGGAGTACGGCCAGGACATCCAGAATTGCAGTTGTCGTTTTTAATTCGTCGCCAGCATAAAGATCGAAGAGTCCCGGGAAGGTGAGTTAACTGGAGTTTTATTTTAGTTCAAGGAAATAGCTGGGATACAACACAAAGTTCCAGTTCAGAACGAACAGAAACGCCAGTCCCAGTCCGTGGCGGGCTTTTAAAGGGTAAGCTAATGAGCCCCAGCAGAGCGTGCCTCCGCTCACTATGGGGGAGCTCGTATTCTATATGTCCCACAGGGTAATTGATCAGTGTATCACGTGGGCTTAGTCATTGTTATTACAGATAGAAACGGAAAGTCACACTGTCCCCCACAATATCAACATGCTGGGGGTTACCATTGACCAGAAACTGAACTGGGCTAGCCATATAAATACTGTGGCTACCAGAGCAGGTCAGAGGCTAGGAATCCTACGGCGGGTAACTCACCTCCTGACTCTCCAAAGCCAGTCCACCATCTGCAAGGCACAAGTCAGGAGTGTAATGGAATATTATCCACGTGCCTGGATGAGTGTGGCTCCAGCACCACTCCGCAGGAAGACACCATCCAGAACAAAGCAACCCGCTTGGTCCCCACCTCCTCCATCATCTTCAACATTCACTCCCTCCACCACAGGCACACAGTTTGCAGTTTGTGAACGGCAGAAATTTGCCGCTGCTCCTTTACCAGCACCTTTCAAACCCTGCGACCCCCACAATCTAAAAGGGGCAGGGACGGCGTGGGAACACCGCCACCAGCAAGTTCCCCTCCAAGCCACACGCCATCCTGACTTGGAACTATATCGCCGTTCCTTCACTGCCGCTGCTACGGAAGCCTGGAACTCCCTCCCGAACAGCAACTTTGGAGCGCCTACACCACCTGGACTGCAGCTGGTCAAGAAGATGCTTCACCTTCTCTTGGGCAGTTATGGATGGGCTATAAATACTGGCCTTGCTGGCAACTCTGTGTATCTGGAAAGGAAAACATAATGGACTTTGGCTCCTCTAGCTGCCTTCTGGACCCTGTATTTTTGCATTTTGTTAACATATATTAGGGGTCCCAACAACGAAAAGGAATCCCCTGGAAACCCTCTCCTAATAGATGCTGCCAGACCTGCAGTGTTTTCCCAGCATCCTCTGTTCTTGCCCTGGACGCATTGGCTGTTTGACATACCTGTGGCAGTGAGGTTGGCCCATCAACAAACTGAAGGTGCAGCAACTTATTTTCCTCCGCTTCCTTTGCCAGGTTTTTAGTCTGACACTGTGAGGGAATGTGGTGGGAATCGGGTTGAACTATTTAGACATTGGTGAGAAGCAATTCTCTTGCAAACATAAGCCTTGACCTCGACCTTTAGATTGTAGCAAAAAGTTAGAGTTTACTGCACAGAAAGAGGCTCAAGAATCCAGGAAGTTGAAAAAAAAAAGCAGCACGGGATTGCAGAACGAGAGATCATGCTCAAGAAATGCATTTTGGATTTTTTTTGGGATATATTTGGATCAAAGCAATGTGGGTTGATACGCACGTTGACTCAAGTCTAATTTTAGACCTGCTCTTGACAAAAGATCTGCTGTAATATCATGGCAGATAGGGTCGAGCTTTAAGAGCCTTTTATCTCACCCTCCCTTCTGACCTCTATTTCTGTGAACCAGATGGCGGTTCGCTGGTGGGGGAGGGTAGGATGGTGGGGGAGGGGCAGCGGGTGGCGGTGGGGGGAATGGCCCTGAAGCTCAAGCATAGTTAACCACAGAAATAAACAGATTTGTCTTTGGGACATTACTCCTTTGGTATCAGGTTTCTCCAGGTATACAAATCTTACTTCAGTTCACTCAGTTCAGAGAAGATAGGCACACAGTAGAGCAGTTTACATGCAGCCACGTAGCCACAAATGTATTGTTCTGATCAAGTGAGGGGGCTAGAATGGCTCCCCTCGTTTCCCAAACTTCGTCTGACTGCAATAGGGCTTTAAAAAAAAAGTCTATTTGTCATTTAGTGAGCATTTAACTTTTTATGTGCTGTGACTGTAAATGACACGCACAGAGAGGTTTCCTCGTAAATTAAAGAAAAAACAAGCATTTATTGTACTTAATACCCGGTCTAAATAAAATACACACGCATGCACTTCAGCATATGTACGGACACATGCTACAAAGTAGGACGATACATTCAACAGTTTTTAAAGTCCAACGAAAGTTAGTGATGTATCGATCTTGTAGGTTGATGACTAGGCATTGTTTCAGCTGTGTTTGATGACCCTGATGATTTGCTATCAAGACAGTTCAAAAATGTTGACGGATGATTTATATCTGTTGTTCTTGATTCTTAAAATTACTGCCAGTAATGAGGGGGTGGTCAAAACAGCAGGGAGGGCTTGAAATGGCCCGATGGGTGTTGAGAGTGTGCCCCATTCAGCATCTTACTTCTTCATCATTGCCTGTGCTTCCGCATTGTGACTTCGAGAAAAGCAGCTTCTTAAACACAAAAAATGGTTAGTTGGCCCATTACATGATCCCCTCACTCACCACCTGACCGGATACCCAAACATGGTCATGGTTAGTTGATTCCAGGTCCATGGTTTAACATGATTAGATTATGGCTGGATAAGTTCCTTTCTCAGCCAGAGTTCATTTTCCGAAATGATTACATCCAATGCTTGGTCCCCACCCAGTTGAGTATGCTGATGATTGTCTGGATGTTTTGTGAATGGGGCCATTCACACTCCTTCAAGGTTTAGAATATAGAATATAGGGGCAGCACGGTGGCGCAGTGGGTTAGCCCTACAGCCTCACTGCACCGAGGTCCCAGGTTCGATCCCGGCTCTGGGTCACTGTCCGTGTGGAGTTTGCACATTCTACCCGTGATTGCGTGGGTTTCGCCCCCACAACCCAAAGATGTGCAGGGTAGATGGATTGGCCACACTAAATTGCCCCTTAATTGGAAAAAATGAATTGGGTCCACTAAATTTAAAAAAAAAGAATATAGAACGTACAGTGCAGAAGGAGGCCATTCGCCCATCGAGTCCGCACTGACCCACCAAAGCCCTCACGTACACCCTATCCCTGCAACCGAATAACCCCTGCTAACCCTTTTGGACACTAAGGGCAATTTATCATGGCCAATCCACCTAACTTGCACATATTTGGACTGTGGGAGGGAACCGGAGCACCCGGGGGAAACCCACGCAGACACGGGGCGAACGTGCAGATTCCGCACAGACAGTGGCCCAGCGGGGAATCGAACCTGCGATCCTGGCGCTGTGAAGCCACAGTGCTATCCACTTGTGCTACCGTGCTGCCCTAAGGTGACTGTCTCTGATGGGGTTTTCCAGACAGGCAGACTCCACTTTAATGGGGACTTTACGAGGTCGTCATGGAAATGTCAGCCATTTTAGAAGTTGCTGCTTTGTGCTACTGGAATGCTGTTTCAGTCTTTTAACTCAATCAGCAATTTCATTCCGATTAATTCAAGTTGAAGCCCATGATTTCCCTTTTATAAATCCAAGTTCACTCTGACCAATTCTACATTATTTTCCAATTGTCCTGTTGTCACATCCTCTATCATAGATTGTAGCATTTTCACTGCGACTAATGTCAGGCTGCATTTTCTCTCTCCCTCTTTTCTTAAATGCTGCGGTTCCATTTGCCACCATCAAAGCCGCAGGAGCCATTCCAGGCTTCACAGAAATTTTGAAAGATGCCCACCAATATATCCACTATTCCTATAGCCACCTTTCAATATGGTGCTCCGGTTTCCTCCCACAGTCCAAAGATGTGCAGGTTAGGTGGATTGGCCATGATAAATTGCCCTTAGTGTCCAAAATTGCCCTTAGTGTTGGATGGGGTTACTGGGTTATGGGGATAGGGTGGCGGTGTTGACCTTGGGTGGGGTGCTCTTTCCAAGAGCCGGTGCAGACTCGATGGGCTGAATGGCCTCCTTCTGCGCTGTAAATTCTATGATAATCTATGATGATAATCTGTGCTGTAGATCAACAGGTCCAAAGGATCATCTACTTCTAGTTCTTTTTTAAACCAATATTAATATATTGCAGCTCCTTCATTCCCTTCCCTTCATTCTCCATTATTCCTGGGAGGCTTATGGTGCTTTCGCTGTGAAGACAGACACTGTGGGCAGGATTTTCCAATTGCTGCGGGACCGGAAGTTCCTACTTCAAGTCAACGGGCACATCCTGGTAATGGACAGAAGGACTGCCGTCTTCACCATCAGTGAACAAACTTTCCACCGGCTTTGCACAGGCATCCTGCCCTTGGGCTTGCGTGATACCAAGGCTCGGTTGGCGACATATACTGGGGAGCATTTGAGCATCATAGGTACCACTGTGACCCCGGTCACCTACATGCAGCATGTCATGATATTCAAACACACACATCATGATGGACACACCAACAGACAAATCAGAACACACAACACCACAACCAATCACACACAAAGACAGGAACCATATAAAAGCACGAACACGACACCTGGTGGACAGTAGGTCTGGGGACAAGGCCACGGACACGACCTGTTTTAACATCACAAACAGGGAATCCCACGTGCAGAGTATCAAGACAAAACTGTACATAGAAAGTTTAAATAAAATAGCGTTGTACCATATACAACTGTGTTGGCTCATCTGTGTGTCAGAACGCCCAACACCACATGGTACAGGAGTGGATCGATACCTGCCAACTAACCTGCCATTCTGGACATGGACCGCACCGACAAACCGCAGCCGTTGCAAGTCGCGGGGAACCTTGGTACCAATTGGAAGCTCTTCAGGCAGCGATTTGACCTGTACATCCAAGCCAACGAGAAACAGAGTGCCTCGGATGAAACAAAGATTGCACTGCTCCTCTTCTACGCAGGGCAGCACGCCCTCGACGTCTTCAACTCACTGGTGTCCGAAGAAGGGGAAAACCAATCCAAGTATGACACAGTCATCCTCAAACTGGACCAGCACTTTAATGTTGAAGTGAATGAAAGTTTTGAAAGATACCTCTTTCAGCAACGCCTGCAAGGTAAGGAGGAGCTTTTTCAACCCTTTATGACGCACCTCCGAATTCTAGCGCAGTCCTGCGGTTACGGCAGCACCACAGAGTCCATGATCAGGGACCAGATTGTTTTTGGCGATGCCTCCAGTGGCCTACGCCAGCAGCTTCTTAAAATAAAAGGCCTCACCTTAGCGTCTGCTGTGGAAGCCTGTGTCCTCCACGAGAATGCAACCAGCCGTTTTGCCCGATTTCAGGCGTCCGAATTGGCACGGAGGGGGTCCCCTGCCGTCGAATCGGCAAGCCAGGCCGCCCACGACGCCGAACGCATCCAGGCCGTCGATTACTTCCCGACCCGCGGCCCCGACGAGAGCGGCCGCTTCCCGCGCTTTTCGAGGTCTCCCGCGCTGGTGCGTGCCAAAAATAACGGCCACATCAAGGGACGCACTGCGCAGGCGCGCCCACCACAAGATCGCACTGCGCATGCGCAGTGGCGCAACGAACGCCGTGACGTCATGACGTGCGGCAATTGTGGAGCTGTACACTTAAAAGGGCAATGTCCTGCTAAAAACCGACAGTGCCTCAGATGTGGCAAGATGGGCCACTATGCTGCCCACTGTCGTGCGGCTCAACCCATGGATCCTGCACATCCCCGATAATCTCGCAGACAAGTCAGGACCGTCCAGCCCACGCATCAAGACTTCCAGTTAAGTGATGCAGATGACCAGGATGCCTTCCGCTTTTCCGTCATCGATGTCAACAAGGTCAATGCCATCAATCCAGCCGATGAGTGGTGTGCCACCCTGACGGTCAACCGATCGCGCGTCACCTTCCGTCTGGACACCGGCGCATCCGCCAACCTGATTGCATATTCTGAATTCCAGGCCATGAAGGTCAAAACACCCATCACGCAATCCCGGCTCAAGATGGTTGATTATAACGGGAACGTCATCCCGTCCATAGGATCTTGCCAGCTACAGATAACTCACAAGACGCACACGGCCACACTCCCCTTCGAAGTTGTCGGCTCATCAAAAGACTCGTTACTGGGCGCACAGGTGTGTAAGGTCCTTCACCTGATACAGCGCATTATGTCTCTCTCTCCAGATGAGATATCCGACTTCCCGGATGCTGGGTTCCATGCAAATCTCCATTCCCTCCTTGCTCACAACCAGGAGGTTTTTGAAGGCATGGGGACATTGCCATACACGTATAAGATTCGACTCAAACCGGACGCCATCCCTGTCGTTCACGCACCTCGCAGGGTTCCTGCGCCACTCAAAGACCGCCTCAAGTTGCAGCTGCAGGCTCTTCAGGACCAAGGGGTCCTATCCAGGGTCACAGAGCCCACGCCATGGGTCAGCTCCATGGTCTGTGTAAAGAAGCCCTCTGGTGAGCTCCGCATATGTATAGATCCTAAAGATCTGAATCACAACATCATGCGGGAACACTATCCCATCCCGAAACGAGAGGAACTCACCAGCGAGATGGCGCAAGCCAAAATGTTTACCAAATTGGATGCGTCCAAAGGATTTTGGCAGATCCAATTGGACCCGGCCAGCTGAAGGCTATGCACGTTCAACACCCCTTTTGGCAGATTCTGCTACAACCGGATGCCATTCGGCATCATTTCAGCATCTGAAGTTTTCCACCGCATTATGGAGCAGATGATGGAAGGCATCGAAGGGGTACGTGTATATGTGGACGATATCATCATTTGGTCCACCACTCCGCAGGAACACATGCATCGTCTACCACGCGTCTTCACCCGCATACGACAAAATGGCCTGCGTCTCAACCGCGCCAAGTGTGCCTTCGGCCAGACTGAGCTGAAATTCCTCGGGGACCACATCTCACGATCAGGGGTACGTCCCGATGCAGACAAAGTTAGCGCCATCACAGCCATGCCACGGCCGGCTGACAAGAAGGCTGTCCTAAGATTCTTGGGCATGGTCAACTTCCTTGGGAAGTTCATTCCCAACCTGGCTTCTCATACAACGAATATGCGCCATAGAACATAGAACGATACAGCGCAGTACAGGCCCTTCGGCCCACGATGTTGCACCGAAACAAAAGCCATCTAAACTACACTATGCCAGTATCATCCATATGTTTATCCAATAAACTTTTAAATGCCCTCAATGTTGGCGAGTTCACTACTGTAGCAGGTAGGGCATTCCACGGCCTCACTACTCTTTGCACAAAGAACCTACCTCTGACCTCTGTCCTATATCTATTACCCCTCAGTTTAAAGCTATGTCCCCTCGTGCCGGCCATTTCCATCCACGGGAGAAGGCTCTCACTGTCCACCCTATCTAACCCCCTGATCATTTTGTATGCCTCTAAGTCTCCTCTTAACCTTCTTCTCTCCAACGAAAACAACCTCAAGTCCATCAGCCTTTCCTCATAAGATTTTCCCTCCATACCAGGCAACATCCTGGTAAATCTCCTCCGCACCCGCTCCAAAGCCTCCACGTCCTTCCTATAATGCGGTGACCAGAACTGTACGCAATACTCCAAATGCGGCCGTACCTGAGTTCTCTCCACCAATAACAGATGAGGTCATGGCAACGCTGAACTTTTTCATAGAATTTACAGTGCAGAAGGAGGCCATTCGGCCCATCGAGTCTGCACCGGCTCTTGGAAAGAGCACCCTACCCGAGGTCAACACCTCCACCCCATCCCCATAACCCAGTAACCCCACCCAACACTAAGGGCAATTTTGGACACAAAGGGCAATTTTGGACACTAAGGGCAATTTATCACAGCCAATCCACCTAACCCGCACATCTTTGGACTGAGGGGGGAAACCGGAGCACCCGGAGGAAACCCACGCACACACGGGGAGAACGTGCAGACTCCGCACAGACAGTGGCCCAAGCCGGAATCGAACCTGGGACCCTGGAGCTGTGAAGCAATTGTGCTACCCAGAATGCTACCATGCTGCCCCGCGGTAGCGCCGCGCAGATCTGTATGTGGACCCAGAGGGAACCCACTTTGGCAAAACTACGCCACATCACCATGCACAGCGAGTTCCAGGAACAGCCCCCCCCCCTCCTCCCCCACTGGCAGTCTTACAGTCGTACATCACGAAGCACAGGAGCTCAGTGTGGAGATGGTATCCTTCTATAGGAAGTTTGCACCATCGTCCCATGGCCAGGCTGAGAGACGATCCTGCAGGATCTGCAAAGCGGACACCCTGGGACCTCGAAGATGGAGATGCTGGCGGAGGGCAATGTACGATGGCCTGTAATTGATGGTGACATTGAGAGCATGGTAAACGGTGCCTGGCATTCCAAGAACACCAGAAGCTCCCTCCGTCGGCCTTGCTTCTTCCCTGGGTATGATCAGGGCGCCCCTGGTTGTGGTTGCACACTGACTTGGCAAGGCCATTCATCCGGTCCATGTTTCTGGTCCTTGTAGACACCCACTCCAATTGGCTGGGCGTGTACTGGACACTCACCACCACTTTGGGAAGTACCGTGAAGAATTTACGGCAATCATGTAGCACCCACGGGATACCGGAGGTATTGGTCACGGACAACAGGACCCCATTCACTGGTTAAGAGTTCCAATCATTTATGCCTGCCAATGGGGCAAGACACATCTGGACTTCTCCCTACCATCCTTCCTTGAATATTTTGAAGAAGCGGGCTGTTGAAACCTTCAAACAAGGCACGTGGAACCAGAAGACTTGATACAAGGCTGGCAAGGTTCCGATTCCATTGTTGGACCATGCCTCATGTCACACCAAGGGTAGCACCAGCGGAGCTATTAATGGGCCAATGCCTCTGAACCCGTCTGAACCTGACATTTCCAAGTCTAGGCGGGCATGTAGAGACAAAGCGGGACCTCTGAAAGAAGTACTGCAACTAGCAGATGCCTGGGAGAGGCATTAAACTGGGAGACGATGTGTACGTTTGGAATTCTGGTGATGGCACCCCATTGGGTCACTGGGGATGTGTTGGAAAGAATGGGGCCCGTTCCGTTCAAGGTTAGAACCCGAGAGAAGACCGTGACAAAACATGTGAACCACCTCAATGGCAGGAAACCTCGCCTGACACATCAGTGACTCTATTTCCCTTGGTACCACCATGCAGTTAAAAGGCACAACCCACCGGGGGTCAGTATCCGGGCCGACAGGATGGCGATGACTTGACCTGAGACATGGACACGGAAGCCTCAGCATTTACAGATGCCGTGGCAACTGGAACCCAGACCCCAAAAGTGACCCTCCGTCATTCATTGCAAAAAAAGGTGATAGACGATTCGATACACACACCTCCCAGCTCAGCCCCACCGCTGGCAGAGATGCAACCATGCACAAAGTGGCAAAGAAGGCCCCCTCTGCTGGCCACTGGAGGGGAACATTCAGAATTGGGGGGGGTGTAATAACCCTCACGAAGCCTATGGGGATACCCTCATCGATCTCCACATGGGACTCATGGAATATGAGCTTCCCCGCTCGTGGGAGGAGGCCCGCCCAGCTGGAGCTCACTGTGTAAAAGCTGTCCCGGACTGGGATTGACATTCTTTTCATCCCAACGGGGACTTCTTGGGCGAAATTCTCCCCCAACGGCGCGATGTCCGCCGACTGGCGCCAATCAGACGGGCATCGCGCCGGCCCAAAGGTGTGGAATGCTCCGCATCTTTGGGGGGCGAGCCCCAACATTGAGGGGCTAGGCTGACGCCGGAGGGATTTCCGCCCCGCCAGCTGGCGGAAATGGCGTTTGTTGCCCCGCCAGCTGGCGCGGAAATGCGGCGCATGCACGGGAGCGTCAGCGGCCGCCGACAGTTTCCCGCGCATGCGCAGTGGGGAGAGTCTCTTCCGCCTCCGCCATGGTGGAGGCCGTGGCGGAGGCGAAAGGTAAAGAGTGCCCCCACGGCACAGGCCCACCCGCGGATCGGTGGGCCCCGATCGAGGGCCAGACCACCGTGGGGGCACCCCCGGGGTCAGATCGCCCCGCACTCCCCACCCCCCCCGCCAGGACCCCGGAGCCCGCCCACGCTGCCTGGTCCCGCCGGTAAATACCAGCTTTGACTTACGCTGGCGGGACAGGCAATTTCTGGGCGGGACCAATCTCTGGTACCGGAGACTTTGGCGGGGGCGGGGGCGGGATTCACGGCGGCCAACGGCCATTCTCCGACCCGGCGGGGGGTCGGAGAATGACGCCCCTTGTGTCTGTATGCCGTCTTAGAGGCCTTTTTCAATGATTACAATAAAATCAAGTCTATTCATTTACAAGGACCTCCTGGGTCTTCTCAACTATGTATTAGTTCTTTAAATGTTAGCCACTGCCTCTCTACTGCCATACCTTTTAACGTAGTTCTCCAACCTACCATGGTCAATTTTCCCTCATATTTTCATAGTTTGCTTTGTTTAAATTTGAGACCCTAGTTTCTGATTGAACTGCATCACTTTCAAATTTAGTGCATCACTTTTCCTAAAGGCTCCTTTGTAACATGATTTTTAATTAGCCCTTTTTCATTGCTCGATACTCGATCTAAAATAATCTATTTCTGAGTAGGTTCCTCAAGGCGCTGCTCTAAAAAACCATCTTGCATGCTTTCCAAGAAATTGTCCTCCACAGCATCAGTACCAAAATGTTTTACCCAGTCTCTATGTAGATTGAAATCTCCTACAATTGCAGTATTACCCTTGTTTCATGCACCTCAAATGTCATGATTTATTTGATTTCCTCAGTCTTTCACCATCTTAGTTATTTACACATTCACTTCTTCTTCTTGAACCTGTTCATTACCTCACCAGAAAACCTTGAATGATATCGAACAGGTGTTTATTTTTTCTTCAGAGGTTTTGTAGGTTTTTCCATCCATTTGACTTCACCTCCTTTTTCTTTCTCTTTTCACTCTTTCTCACTTCCATCCACGAGATGGACTTTGATTATTACTTGAGAAGCTCCATAGGGGAGGGGATGCACTGATTCCTGACAAATAAATGGTCAATATAGCCTATTCCTGATACACAGAGTTCTTAATTTCTTCATCTGCTGCAGACTCTTTGTGCAAAGCGCAAATTTTGTGACAGAGAACCCAACTCTTTATCAAAAATTTGTAGAAGGACAGTTGTAAGCTGTGGTAACTTGAAGCAAAATGTTCGTCTTTCTCCTCCTCTTCATTTATGCTATGTGGCAAAAGAATGGTAAATTTGTGCAAATAGCATAATTCATCCCATGGATATTTTACAACAAACGTTGATTCACTGATCACTTCTGAAAGAATAAGTGCGGTACTGATATACATAAGGTGGGTCCCATTCCATCCATAATATGGCCTCGAAGTGGTATCTTCATACTCCACCTGTGTTGTTATACTTATAAAACATACAGTGCAGAAGGAGGCCATTCGGCCCATCGAGTCTACGCCGACCCACTTAAGCCCTCACTTCCACCCTATCCCCCTAACCAAATAACCCCTCCTCAACCTTTTTGGACACTAAGGGCAATTGATCATGGCCAATAACACCTAACCTGCACGTCTTTGGACTGTGGGAGGAAACCGGAGCACCCGGACGAAACCCACGCAGACACGGGGAGAACGTGCAGACTCCGCACAGATAGTGACCCAGCGGGGAATCGAACCTGGGACCCTGGCGCTGCGGAGCCACGGTGCTCACCGTTATGCTACCGTGCTGCCCACGTCATGCGTTAGGTATTAATCATCGATCATGATTTCTAGCTGCAGAAATGAGTTCTGTCTCCTGGTTGGCTTATGCATATCATACAGTACGGGAAAGGAAAAATTCTAACCTTGTGGATTTTGGAAACAGAACAAAAATGCTTCCATAGACCTTGGCTAATTCAGCTGTACAATCAGAAAGAATACCTCACTGTTTATAGACACAAACCTATCCATCCTCTTTGAGTTCCAGTATGCTTCTGCAAGTTTCACAGTGCTTTGGGCATGACAAAATTCTCAGTTATGCCAGCAGTTAGTAATGTCAATTGGAGGCTAGATCATTTTCTTGGGTCATTGACCATTTACACTTGTCGGGAAACAACACTTAATAAGTGTCAGGTTTGTGATGCCAGAACATCTGGAAAAATTACCTTTGAATCCGCTTTGGCACAATTCCAGAAAACATGAACATAGTTTTGGGAGTCAAGGTCACTTCCCTGGTTTGCAGAGCTCCCCCACTGTGCTACCTGCCCCCTCCCCCCGCCACCACCTCCCCCCCCCCCCTGCACTCACCTTCTCCTGCACTCCTGTGTATGAAAAAAAAGTCTCTCAGCTGATATGGTGGTCTGGCCTCCAAGCACATTCAAATTCCATTGAGCAACCCCTGGCACCCCAGATATGCCTTCTATGTATCATTGCTGAACCAATGGGAGGCCAAAAGTTCAATTTCCCTTGGAATTCCACCAGTTTTCCATCAAAGTTACAGCTGGAGATCAGGAAAACCCTTGGATATTACTGATATTTCTATTTGAAACAAATACTGCTAATAAACCTGAGGAGATAGATAATGTTTTTTTTAAACAAGTTAACAAGCTGTAACTTGAGGATGGATTAAAAAAACAGCGTTTAATTGTTTTGTCAAGTAGCCATTATGTAATAATGTGGATATTCACAGACAGAATGTCTGTGTTCTTTGACTGACCATGATCAATATCTTTTGTCATGAAAGATGTCTGTGTTTTCTTACCCAAGGAATGAGTATCCCAATAAAGAATTCCAGCAACAAGCTTTTGTGAGTTTAAAATAAATGTTATTTATTCTCACACATTTACCCCAAATTAAATGTGGGGCGAAATTCTCCCCCAACGGCGCGATATCCGCTGACTGGCGGCAAAAACGGCGCCAATCAGAGGGGCATCGCGCCGGCCCAAAGGTGCGGAATGCTCCGCATCTTTGGCGGCCTAGCCCCAAAATTGAGGGGCTAGGCCGACACCGGAGGGATTTCTGCCCCGCCAGCTGGCAGAAATGGCGTTTGTTGCCCCGCCAGCTGGCGCGGAAATGCGGCACATGCGCGGGAGCATCAGCGGGCGCCAACAGTTTCCCGCGCATGCGCAGTGGGGAGAGTCTCTTCCGCCTCCGCCATGGTGGAGGCCGTGGCGGAGGCGGAAGGGAAAGAGTGCCCCCACGGCACAGGCCCGCCCGCGGATTGGTGAGCCCCGATCGCGGGCCAGGCCACCGTGGGGGCACCCCCCGGGGTCAGATCGCCCCGTGCCCCCCCCCAGGACCCTGGAGCCCGCCCACGCCGCCTGGTCCCGCCGGTAAATACCAGGTTTGATTTACGCCGGCGGGACAGGCAATTTCTGGGCGGGACTTCGGCCCATCGGGCCGGAGAATTGAGCGGGGGGGTCCCGCCAACCGGCGCGGCCCGATTCCCGCCCCCGCCCAATCTCCGGTACCGGAGACTTCGGCGGGGGCGGGATTCACGGCGGCCAACGGCCATTCTCCGACCCGGCGGGGGGTCGGAGAATGACGCCCGTGACATCTCACACACTCAATGATTAGATACAGGTGAAGGTAATGTGCTTTTACAGTTTACGATTATCAGAGGCATTGCTGTTATGACCTTGGCTGCTTCAATTGCTTGTAGCTTACATGGTGTCTTTGGTGGAATTGCCCGCAAACAGATTCTGCTGATTTTTTTAAGAAGCAGACAGAAAACATGGCTGCCCCACCATTGACTTTGAACAAATCCATGTCATTTTCCAAATAAAGGAAGTTTCTATATTGATTCCTGTAATGACTGAGGCCAGGCCTTTGAGATTGGCCAATTAGAATATGAGTTCCCTGATTAGTGACCCAATCAGGGAACCCCTTTCTCTGTGTATAACAGGGAGTGTCAGATCCTCTGCAATCCCAGTGTAGACAGCAAGCTGAAGGAACTTCTTTACCCAAAGTGTTGGGAATCTATGGAATTCCTCGCACAGTAAAACAGTTGAGACACCTTCATTAAATGTTTTTCTCCTTCCGTGCACATCAGCGGGATTCTCCGTCCGTGCACATCAGCGGGATTCCCCGTCCATCCACGTGAGCGGGATTCTCCGTCCGTGCACGTGAGCGGGATTCTCCATCCGTGCACGTGAGCGGGATTCTCAGTCCGTGCACATCAGTGGGATTCTCCGCCCGTGCACGTCAGCGGGATTCTCAGTCCGCCCAGGTCAGCGGGATTCTCTGTCCGTGCACATCAGCGGGATTGTCCGTCCGCCCACGTCAGCGGGATTCTCCTTCCACCCACGTCAGCGGGATTCTCTGTCCGTGCACGTCAGCGGGATTCTCAGTCCGTGCACATCAGCGGGATTCTCCATCCGTGCACATCAGCGGGATTCTCAGTCCGTGCACGTCAGCGGGATTCTCAGTCCGTGCACGTCAGCGGGATTCTCCGTCCGTGCACATCAGCGGGATTCTCAGTCCGTGCACGTCAGCGGGATTCTCAGTCCGTGCACATCAGCGGGATTCTCAGTCCGTGCACGTCAGCGGGATTCTCAGTCCGTGCACGACAGCGGGATTCTCTGTCCGTGCACATCAGCGGGATTCTCCGTCCGTGCACGTCAGCGGGATTCTCAGTCCGTGCACGTCAGCGGGATTCTCAGTCCGTGCACGTCAGCGGGATTCTCAGTCCGTGAACACAGCGGGATTCTCCGTCCGTGCACGTCAGCGGGATTCTCCATCCGTGCACGTGAACGGGATTCTCTGTCCGTGCACGTCAGCGGGATTTTCCGTCCGTGCACATCAGCAGGATTCTCTGTCCGTGCACATCATAGGGATTCTCCGTCCGTGCACGTCAGCGGGATTCTCAATCCGTGCACGTCAGCGGGATTCTCAGTCCGTGCACGTCAGCGGGATTCTCCGTCCGTGCACGTCAGCGGGATTCTCAATCCGTGCACGTCAGCGGGATTCTCAGTCCGTGCACGTCAGCGGGATTCTCCGTCCGTGCACGTCAGCGGGATTCTCAATCCGTGCACGTCAGCGGGATTCTCAGTCCGTGCACGTCAGCGGGATTCTCAGTCCGTGCACGTCAGCGGGATTCTCCTCCTGCCCACGTCAGCGGGATTCTCCGTCCGTGCACGTCAGCGGGATTCTCAGTCCGTGCATTTCAGCAGGATTCTCAGTCCGTGCACATCAGCGGGATTCTCCGTCCCTGCACGTCAGCGGGATTCTCAATCCGTGCACGTCAGCGGGATTCTCAGTCCGTGCACGTCAGCGGGATTCTCAGTCCGTGCACATCAGCGGGATTCTCAGTCCGTGCACATCAGCGGGATTGTCCGTCCGCCCACGTCAGCGGGATTCTCCTTCCACCCACATCAGCGGGATTCTCCATCCGTGCACAACAGCGGGTTTCTCAGTCCGTGCACGTCAGCGGGATTCTCAGTCCGTGCACGTCAGCGGGATTCTCCGTCCGTGCACATCAGCGGGATTCTCAGTCCGTGCACGTCAGCGGGATTCTCAGTCCGTGCACGACAGCAGGATTCTCCGTCCGTGCACATCAGCGGGATTCTCAGTCCGTGCACATCAGCGGGATTCTCCGTCCGTGCACATCAGCGGGATTGTCCGCCCGTGCACATCAGCGGGATTCTCCGTCCGTGCACATCAGCGGGATTCTCAGTCCGTGCACGTCAGCGGGATTCTCAGTCCGTGCACATCAGCGGGATTCTCCGTCCGTGCAGATCAGCGGGATTCTCCGTCCGTGCACATCAGCGGGATTCTCCGCCCATGCACGTCAGCGGGATTCTCCGTCCATCCACGTCAGCGGGATTCTCCGTCCGTGCACATCAGCGGGATTCTCAGTCCGTGCACATCAGCGGGATTCTCCGTCCATCCACGTCAGCGGGATTCTCCGTCCGTGCACATCAGCGGGATTCTCCGTCCATGCACATCAGCGGGATTCTCCGCCCATGCACGTCAGCGGGATTCTCCGTCCGTGCACATCAGCGGGATTCTCTGTCCGTGCACATCAGCGGGATTCTCCGTCCGTGCACATCAGCGGGATTGTCCGTCCGTGCACGTCAGCGGGATTCTCCATCCGTGCACGTGAGCGGGATTCTCAGTCCGTGCACATCAGCGGGATTCTCAGTCCGTGCACATCAGCGGGATTCTCCGTCCGTGCACGTCAGCGGGATTCTCAATCCGTGCACGTCAGCGGGATTCACAGTCCGTGCACGTCAGCGGGATTCTCAGTCCGTGCACGTCAGCGGGATTCTCCGTCCGTGCACATCAGCGGGATTCTCAGTCCTTGCACGTCAGCGGGATTCTCCGTCCGTGCACATCAGCGGGATTCTCAGTCCGTGCACGTCAGCGGGATTCTCAGTCCGTGAACACAGCGGGATTCTCCGTCCGTGCACGTCAGCGGGATTCTCAGTCCGTGCACATCAGCCGGATTCTCCGTCCATGCACATCAGCGGGATTCTCCGCCCATGCACGTCAGCGGGATTCTCTGTCCGTGCACATCAGCGGGATTCTCCGTCCGTGCACCTCAGCGGGATTGTCCGTCCGTGCACGTCAGCGGGATTCTCCATCCGTGCACGTGAGCGGGATTCTCAGTCCGTGCACATCAGCGGGATTCTCAGTCCGTGCACATCAGCGGGATTCTCCGTCCGTGCACGTCAGAGGGATTCTCAATCCGTGCACGTCAGCGGGATTCACAGTCCGTGCACGTCAGCGGGATTCTCAGTCCGTGCACGTCAGCGGGATTCTCCGTCCGTGCACATCAGCGGGATTCTCAGTCCTTGCACGTCAGCGGGATTCTCCGTCCGTGCACATCAGCGGGATTCTCAGTCCGTGCACGTCAGCGGGATTCTCAGTCCGTGCACGTCAGCGGTATTCTCAGTCCGTGCACGTCAGCGGGATTCTCCTTCCACCCACGTCAGCAGGATTCTCCGTCCGTGCACGTCAGCGGGATTCTCCGTCCGTGCACGTCAGCTGGATTCTCCGCCCGTGCACATCAGCGGGATTCTCCTTCCACCCACGTCAGCGGGATTCTCCGTCCGTGCACATCAGCGGGATTCTCAGTCCGTGCACATCAGCGGGATTCTCCGTCTGTGCACATCAGCGGGTTTCTCCGTCCGTGCACGTCAGCGGGATTCTCCGTCCGTGCTCGTCAGCGGGATTCTCAGTCCGTGCACGTCAGCGGGATTCACAGTCCGTGAACACAGCGGGATTCTCCGTCCGTGCACATCAGCGGGATTCTAAATCCGTGCACGTCAGCGGGATTCTCCTTCCACCCACGTCAGCGGGATTTTCTGTCCCTGCACATCAGCGGGATTCTCCGTCCGTGCACATCAGCGGGATTCTCCGTCCGTGCACGTCAGCGGGATTCTCCGTCCGTGCACATCAGCGGGATTCTCAGTCCGTGCCCGTCAGCGGGATTCTCAGTCCGTGCACGTCAGCGGGATTCTCCGTCCGTGCACATCAGCGGGATTCTCTGTCCGTGCACATCAGCGGGATTCTCCGTCCATGCACGTCAGCGGGATTCTCCGTCCGTGCACATCAGCGGGATTCTCCGTCCGTGCACGTCAGCGGGATTCTCAGTCCGTGCACGTCAGCGGGATTATCCTTCCACCCACGTCAGCGGGATTCTCCGTCCGTGCACATCAGCGGGATTCTCCGTCCGTGCACGTCAGCGGGATTCTCAGTCCGTGCACGTCAGCGGGATTCTCCTTCCACCCACGTCAGCGGGATTCTCCGTCCGTGCACATCAGCGGGATTTTCTGTCCGTGCACATCAGCAGGATTCTCCCCCTGCCCACGTCAGCGGGATTCTCCGTCCGTGCACATCAGCGGGATTCTCTGTCCGTGCACATCAGCGGGATTCTCCGTCCGTGCACGTCAGCGGGATTCTCCGTCCGTGCACATCAGCGGGATTCTCCGTCCGTGCACGTCAGCGGGATTCTCAGTCCGTGCACGTCAGCGGGATTCTCCTTCCACCCACGTCAGCGGGATTCTCCGTCCGTGCACATCAGCGGGATTCTCTGTCCGTGCACATCAGCGGGATTCTCCGTCCGTGCACGTCAGCGGGATTCTCCGTCCGTGCACATCAGCGGGATTCTCCGTCCGTGCACGTCAGCGGGATTCTCAGTCCGTGCACGTCAGCGGGATTCTCCTTCCACCCACGTCAGCGGGATTCTCCGTCCGTGCACATCAGCGGGATTTTCCGTCCGTGCACATCAGCAGGATTCTCCCCCTGCCCACGTCAGCGGGATTCTCAGTCCGTGCACATCAGTGGGATGGAGTGGCGTGAACCACACCAGCGTAGGGCCGCCCCAAAGGTGCGGCTTTCTCCACACCTTTAGGGTCCAAGCAGTCACCGTGTGGTGCTAGGCCCGCGCCGGAATGGTTTCCGCTCCACCGGCTGGCGTGGAAGGCCTTTGACGCCACGCCACCCAGGGCCGAAAGGACTTTGCCGGGCTGCGGAAGTCCACACATACACGGGAGCGTCAGCGGCCGCTGACGTCTACCCCGCGCATGCGCAGTGGGGGTGTCTCTTACGCGTCAGCAATCGCGGAGGCTGTGGCCGAGGTGGAGGCAAAAGAGTGCCCCCACGTCAAAGGCCCGCCCGCGGACCGGTGGGCCCCGATCGCGAGCCAGGCCACCGTGGGAGCACCCCCCTGGGCCAGCGGGGGGTCGGAGAATCTCGCCCCATAAATCTCAAGCCAGTTTTTGGAAACATGCATCGACAATACAAAAGTTGTTCCTCATCTGACCAATTAATAACTTGTCTACAATGGCATGGCTGAGATTGGGAGTCTCTGCTTGTTCAACTTTCTACTCTCTGTTGCACATCAATAAATAGTTAATTATAATCTATTTATGGGTTCCATTATCTGTATACTATACCTATTTAGAATATTTATATTCCATCTAGCATTTCAGGGGCGAAATTCTCCAGAAACGGCGCGATGTCCGCCGACTGGCGCCCAAAACGGCACCAATCAGACGGGCATCGCGCCGCCCCAAAGGTGCGGAATGCTCCGCATCTTTGGGGGCCGAGCCCCAACATTGAGGGGCTAGGCCGACGCCGGAGGAATTTCCGCCCCGCCAGCTGGCGGAAACGGCCTTTGTTGCCCCGCCAGCTGGCGCGGAAATGACATCTCCGGGCGGCACATGTGCGGGAGCGTCAGCGGCCGCTGACAGTTTCCCACGCATTCGCAGTGGAGGGAGTCTCTTCCACCTCCGCCATGGTGGAGACCGTGGCGGAGGCGGAAGGGAAAGAGTGCCCCCACGGCACAGGCCCGCCCGCGGATCGGTGGGCCCCGATCGCGGGCCAGGCCACCGTGGGGGCACCCCCCGGTGTCAGATCGCCCCGCGCCCCCCCCGGACCCAGAGCCCGCCCACGCCGCCTTGTCCCGCCGGTAAGGTAGGTGATTTAATTTACGCCGGCGGGACAGGCAATTTAGCGGCGGGACTTAGGCCCATCCGGGCCGGAGAATCGAGCGGGGGTGGTCCCGCCAACCGGCGCGGCGCGATTCCCGCCCCCGCCGAATATCCGGTGCCGGAGACTTCGGCAACCGGCGGGGGCGGGATTCACGCCAGCCCCCGGCGATTCTCCGACCCGGCGGGGGTTCGGAGAATGACACCCCAGTGCTCCAAAGTGAGACAGCCATTGTTAAATTAAAAATGTAAATACAATCGTGGAGGAAAGATTAATTTTACTGCCTCTGGAAAGTGTCACATATTTTCCCTTGTGGCCCATTGAATGAAAACTCTCCCACCAGCTAGTGTAGAATTAAACTATGCGGAATGTGACAAGTTCTACTCCCCATCGATGTGGCATGAATTGATCTGAGTGGAGATATCAAGTTGAGAAGCAAAATGCGCACTGCTTCTCGGGTTGCCAACTCCCGTTGAATGATTTATGGGCAGCACGGTGGCTCAGTGCCTCACAGTGGCAGGGACCTGGGTTCAATTCCAGCCTTGGGTGACTGTGTGGAGTTTGCGCTTTCTCCCCGTGTCTGCGTGGGTTTCCTTCGGGTGCGCCGTTTGTCTCCCACCGTCCAAAAATATGCATGTTAGGTGGATTGGCCATGATAAATTGTTCCTTAGTGTCCATGGGTAGAGGTTAAGTTATGGGTATAGGGTGGAGTGGGTCGGTACAGGCTCAACGAGCCGAATGGCCTCCTTCTGCACTATATGCGAGGTAGTGTCCCTGGAGATTTTATCACATCACCCACCACTTCCAGCCTCCCAGCCTCCACATTCCCTCTTCTGGAACAAGTCAATCCAGTACAATCCAGTTCATTGGAAAGCAAACAGACGTTTCATCATCCAATTGGGTGATTCTTGGCTCTTAGTCAAACAGTCTTCTAACCCATCTTCAATATTTTTATAACTCATAAACAAAAGTGTTCAAATAAAATGAAACAATCAAATATGTAATGAGCCTTATTATTTTTCCCCAATTTTGCTGGCAATAGTGCCCTGAAGGGGAATCTTCAATTCCTGGACATTCCAGGGTTCTTTGAGAATGTTCCAGAGAATTGCGTGAAGGAGTCGGATCCGATCGCCCCATTCTCCGCCCCCGTGCCAGGGGAGAATTCCGGCCGAGACTTTGGAACTCTCTTCTTTGAATATTTTTGAGGCAGAGCTAGATAGATTCATGACCAACAAGCAGGTGAAAGATGATTGGGTTTGGGCAGGAATGTGGGGTTGAGGTTCCAATCAGACCAGCCATGATCTTATGGAATGGCCGAGCAGACTCGAACGGGCAAGTGGCCTACTCCTGCTCCTAATTCATATGTGTGGTAGTCGGTATTAGAGGTATTACGGTCCCCTGTAATGCTGTAAGACCATTGGTGTAGGAGGTACTGTTTTCATTGGTTAAGCCTGCCTGCTGGTTCCACCCAGTAAGGCGGAGTATAAGAGCCCGTGTCTCTCCAGCAGCTGCCTTCTGTACCTGCACTGCTGGGGGAAACATCTAGTGTAATAAAGCCTTCAATTGTCTCCAATCTCGCTTCTGGAGTTATTGATCGAGCATCAATTTATTACACTAGATTTTAAAGAATGGAGCTCCGAATCAAGCCGTATTGTCTGCAATTCAGTCCCCACGCGGCAAACTCAGTGGCAACCTTCAAGCACTGGCTGGCGTGTTTCAATGGATATCTCAGGACGGCCACAATTACACCCACGGAGGACCAGAAAATGCAAGTTCTGCACTCGAGGGTGAGCCCAGAGATCTACACTCTCATCGAGGACGCAGACAATTTCGAGGCCGCAATGAATCTGCTGAAAGGACACTATATTCGCCCTGTAAACCAAGTCTACGCCTGACATCTACTAGCGACGAGGCGACAAATCCCTGGGGAATCGCTGGAGGAGTTCTACCGTGCGCTCCTGGTGTTGGGGAGGGACTGTAACTGCCCGCAAGTTTCGGCCAGCGACCACACAGAACCTTTGATCCGGGACGCATTTGTTGCAGGTATGCTGTCCCCCCAAACCCGCCAGCGATTGCTGGAGAAAGAGACACTAGGCCTCAAGGAGGCACGGGCCCTCGCTCGCTCCCTGGATGTGGCCTCCCGAAACGCCCGCGCTTACATCCCCGACCGCGCGGCAGCCCCTTGGGCAGCGTGGAAACCCCCCGCGACCAGCTCCGATGCATCCCCCATCCACCCACAAGCTTGTGCTGCGAGACTGCCAGGCAACCCCGGGGGGCCCCGCTGCTATTCAGTTGAAAAGGAGGCCCGCGGCATTGGAGGCATTACCTGGCCGGCAGGAGATTCACTCTCCTCACTGACCAACGGTCGGTGGCCTTCATGTTCGATAATGCACAGCGGGGCAAGATAAAGAACGACAAGATCTTACAGTGGAGGATTGAACTCTCCACATACATCTATGAGATCTTATATCGTCCCGGGAAGCTAAACTATCCTCCTGATGCCCTATCCCGCGGCACATGTGCCAACGCACAAGTGGACCACCTCCGAGCCCTCCACGAGGACCTCTGCCACCCAGGGGTCACTCGATTCTTCCATTTTGCTAAAACCCGCAACCTGCCCAACTCCATCGAGGAGGTCAGGACCGCCACCAGGAACTGCCAAATCTGCGCGGAGTGCAAGCCGCACTTCTACAGGCCAGAGAAAGCGCACCTGATAAAGGCTTTCCATCCCTTTGAACGCCTCAGTATTGACTTCAAAGAGCCCCTCCTGTCCAACGACCGCAACACGTACTTCCTGAACGTAATTGATGAGTACTCCCGGTTCCCAATCACCATTCCCTGCCCCGACATGACCACAGCCACCGTCATAAAAGCCCTCCACAGTATCTTTACGCTGTTTGGTTTCCCCGCCTACATACACAGCGATAGGGCGTCCTCCTTTATGAGCGACGAACTGCGTCAATTCCTGCTCAGCAATGGCATTGCCTCTAGCAGGACGACCAGTTACAACCCCCGGGGAAACGGACAGGTAGAGAGGGAGAACGGAACGGTTTGGAAGACCGTCCTACTGGCCCTACGGTCCAGGAATCTCCCAGTCTCCCGCTGGCAGGAGGTCCTCCCGGATGCCCTCCACTCCAACCGGTCACTGCGGTGTACCATGACCAACCAAACACCTCACAAATGTCTCCATGTCCTCCCTAGGGAGTCCTTCTCCGGGACCTCTTTTCCAGATGCACCATAGAAAGCATGCTATCGGGATGCATCACAGCCTGGTATGGCAATTGCTCAGCCCAGGACCGCAAAAAACTTCAGAGAGTCGTGAACACTGCCCAGTCCATCACACGAACATGCCTCCCATCCATTGACTCCATCTACACCTCCCGCTGCCTGGGGAAAGCAGGCAGCATAATCAAAGATCCCTCCCACCCGGCTTACTCACTCTTCCAACTTCTTCCATCGGGCAGGAGATACAGAAGTCTGAGAACACGCACGAACAGACTCAAAGACAGCTTCTTCCCCACTGTCACCAGACTCCTAAATGACCCTCTTATGGACTGACGTCATTAACACTACACCCTGTATGTTCCATCCGATGCCGGTGCTTATGGAGTTACATTGTATATGTTGTTTTGCCCTATTATGTATTTTCTTTTCTTCCCTTTTCTTCCCATGTACTTAATGTTCTGTTGAGCTGCTCGCAGAAAAATACTTTTCACTGTAACTCGGTACACGTGACAATAAACAAATCCAATCCAAACCTGGCTGGCAGCTCCTGGACCCATCCTGCTCCGCAAACACGTGCGGGCGTACAAGTCGGACCCATTGGTTGAGAGGGTCCATCTCCTCCACGCTAACCCTCAGTACGCCTACGTGGCGTACCCCAATGGCCGACAGGATATGGTCTCCCTACGGGACCTGGCGCACGCTGGGTCCCCACACACACCCCCACCACCAATCCCACCCTCCCTCCCACTGGCGCACCCCACAGCCGCCCCCTTCCCAGGTGGATCGGTCTTCCCACCAGTCCCATCGAGGGGTGATGAAGCTGCCGACGAAGCCAAAGCCACGCTCCCGGAGCCACGGATGCCCGAGCCGGCGCCTGCATCACCACCGAAGCTACGACGATCGCAGAAGACGCCCAGGGCCCCCGATCGACTAATTGCTTCATTCTGAACTGTAAATAAATTTTGTAAATAGTTGCGATGTAACGAGGCAAAACCACTGTACTGATGTATACCGGGTACCTCCATAACCTTAACCTCTACCACTGTTTAATGCGAGGCCACCACCCCCGCCGGACTCTTTTTTTAACTGGGAGTTAATGTGGTAGTCGGTATTAGAGGTATTAGGAGCATTCCGCACCTTTGGGGCGGCGCGATGCCCGTCTGATTGGCGCCGTTTTGGGCGCCAGTCGGCGGACATCGCGCCGTTTCGGGAGAATTTCGCCCCTGATTTGCCCATCTCAGGTTGCTAAATCATTTTAAAGTTGCTACACTGTTACAAAATGACACATGATCATTTTGCAGTTCAATATTATTCCGACTTCCGACTTGGCAAGCTGAGAGTTACACATAATAATATTCTAATAGGACTGCACTGCTCACATTACACGCAACCTTTCTGGTGGATATGTTAATACAATCATGTGTCCCTTCAAGGGAAATAGGATGCAGTGACACCTCTGAATTACTGATACTGCACGAACTGGCATCAGCCACCCTTTCTTTACAGGTGTCCTTAATTCAAAATGGTCATTCCACAACTAACAGTGGATGTGGGGAAATGCAAATCTTGACTCAGATTGGGACAAAAAGGAATTGAGCTACGATCCATCATCTACAATCCCCAGACTTAGATATAACGCATACATTGGATGTTTTAAATTGCAAAGTCAGATCCTGCTTTAAGATGTAATAGGGTTCAGTGGATTGAAGATCGCCTGCAATTTGTGATCATCAGTGATTTCAGAGTGCTTTCAACCTAAGTTACAGGGGACAACTGATATGTGTCTGTTCCTGAGAGTGTTGGTAATACAGAGTCTCACTGCTGTACAAACTTCTAATAATGATCTTTATTGGTGCCACAAGTAGGCTTACATTAGCACTGCAATGAACTTACTGTGGAAATCCCCTCGTCGCCACAATCCGTCGCCTATTCGGGTACGGGGAGGGAGAATTCAGAATGTCCAATTCACCTAACACGCATATCTTTTGGGACTTGTGGGAGGAAACGGGAGAACCCGGAGGAAACCCACGCAGACACAGGGAGAACGAGCAGACTCCGCACAGACAGTGACCCAAACTGGGAATCAAACCCAGGTCCCTGATGTGTGAAGCAACAGTGGTAACCACTGTGCTACCATGTAAAATGGATCTTTGCATGAACTTGTTCCATGTATTAACTATGCATCAATGAAACGAGAAAGAACAGTGGTTTCCTTAGGCTTTATGCATGGCTGCCTGCCAACCACACTATCCAAACTCTAATGCTTTTGGTCTAATTGTGTACCACAGAGGTTCTACAGATGGCTATTAACTGGCCTCAGTACCAGACTTCGACCAGGAATAGTCAGTAATCTGCATAAGCAACATCATCAATTACTTATAGAGCTTTTCCTCTCATATAGAAAATGATCGCCATTTTACGTATAACTATTTATGGACATTTGGGAATACAGAACTTGGGTACTGCAGAGAAAAGAGACTGCCTTTGAAGCTTTTCATCTTTCAGGGACAATATGATTGGTAGAGGTGTTGTCATGGAGAATGCACCAGTAACTGGCAACTGATGGTTAACTGCCAAGCTTTGTTGAAATTCAATCCAGGCAGGTTGACCCAGATTTGTCAAGTCATTGCCTTGTGGAATGAACAAGAGAATGGCTGTCCTGTAAGCTTTTGTTGACTTGAAAATGGTGCAGTGTGTGTACATACTTCCTATGACCGCAAAGGACAAGGCCCTATGGGGATACATGCAGTTTCTAGCGCACATTTACACATGACAATCAGGGGCGTCATTCTCCGACCCCCCGCCGGGTTGGAGAATCGCCGGGGGCTGCCGTGAATCCCGCCCCCGCCGGTTGCCGAAGTCTCCGGCACCGGAGATTCAGCGGGGGCGGGAATCGGGCCGCGCCGGTTGGCGGGCCCCCCCGCTCGATTCTCCGGCCCGGATGGGCCAAAGTCCCGCCGATAAATTGCCTGTCCCGCTGGCGTGGATTAAACCACCTTTTGAACGGCGGGACAAGGCGGCATGGGCGGGCTCCGGGGTCCTGGGGGGGGGCGCGGGGCGATCTGGCCCCGGGGGGTGCCCCCACGGTGGCCTGGCCCGCGATCGGGGCCCACCGATCCGCGGGCGGGCCTGTGCCGTGGGGGCACTCTTTCCCTTCCGCCTCCGCCACGGTCTCCACCATGGCGGAGGTGGAAGAGACTCCTTCCACTGCGCGTGTGTGGGAAACTGTCAGCGGCCGCTGAAGCTCCCGCGCATGCGCCGCCCGGGGATGTCATTTCCGCGCCAGCTGGCGGGGCAACAAATGCCGTTTCCGCCAGCTGGCGGGGCGGAAATTCCTTCGGCGCCGGCCTAGCCCCTCAATGTTGGGGCTCGGCCCCCAAAGATGCAGAGCATTCCGCACCTTTGGGACGGCGCGATGCCCGTCTGATTGGCGCCGTTTTTGGCGCCAGTCGGCCGACATCGCGCCGTTGGGGGAGAATTTCGCCCAACAACTTGTTTGTTATTTTGTTTGACAACAAATAATTTGACACTGGGCCACATCAGAAGATATTAGGATTTCTGACCAGTCATTAGATCAAAGAGATTTACAGAGTGTCTTAAAGGAGGAGAAAGAATTAGAGGAGGCTGAGGAAGGGAATCGCAGAGCACTGCGCCATGGCAACTGAAGCCACAGCCACCACTGGATCACAGGAGGCTGGGAATGGAGATTTTGGAGGGCTACACGTCTGAAAGAGGCTCGAGAGATGGGGAGGGATAAGGCCATGGAGAGGTTTGAAAATAGGGATGAAAATTTCAGAATCAAGACTTTGCTGGACTGAGACCCAATGTAGGGAGATTTTGGACTCTCCTTATAAAGAAAGACCTGCAGAGATGAAAATTAATTCCTTAAAATACTGGCAGGCATTCGTAAAATGGATCTGAACAGGCAGAATGACTTTGAATATGAATGGAGAATTCTAAGTTGTACACTTAAGGTGAATGAGCCTCAATAGAAACTAGAGTGTAAAATAGTGAAAGGTTGAATTTCTGGGGTAGGTTTACCATCTCCTCTCATAGCGGGAGGTATCTGGTTCATATTAGAAAATTGCACACCTGCTGCTGACGTACAAAACACCTTTTGGTTTATGAAGAGTCAAAGAATATACACAATGAATAGAATGTTAGCAAAAATTGATGCTGTGTCGTTTGAATCTATTCCAAAGGAGTAGAGAAAATGTGTTTGGAGGTGATAAGACTGGATAAATAGTGAGAAGATGAAATACTCCATGTATTTATGGCTCTTTTGTTCAAGGCAGTTTTGTGGGAAAATAGTGTTAGAAAAGAACAGGGGCTATATTAAATAATGGGCATGGATTACTAAATTATTTGGTATTTTAGTTTATGGATCAAGACTATGGGCGTCATTCTCCGACCCCCCGCTGGGTTGGAGAATCGCCGAGGGCTGCCGTGAATCCCGCCCCCGGCAGTTGCCGAAGTCTCCGGCACTGGTTTTTCGGCGGGGGCGGGAATCGGGCCGCGTTGGTTGGTGGGCCCCCCGGATGGGCCGAAGTCCCGCCGATAAATTGCCTGTCCCGCCGGCGTGGATTAAACCACCTTTTGAACGGTGGGACAAGGCGGCGTGGGAGGGCTCCGGGGTCCTGGGGGGGTGCGGGGCGATCTGACCCCGGGGGTGCCCCCACGGTGGCCTGGCCCGCGATCGGGGCCCACCGATCCGCGGGCGGGCCTGTGCCGTGGGGGCACTCTTTCCCTTCCGCCTCCGCCACGGTCTCCACCATGGCGGAGGCGGAAGAGACTCCCTCCACTGCGCATGCGTGGGAAACTGTCGACGCTCCCGCGCATGCGCCGCCCGGGGATGTCATTTCCGCGCCAGCTGGCGGGGCAACAAAGGCCGTTTCCGCCAGCTGGCGGGGCGGAAATTCCTCCGGCGTCGGCCTAGCCCCTCAATGTTTGGGCTCGGCCCCCAAAGATGCGGAGCATTCCGCACCTTTGGGGCGGCGCGATGCCCGTCTGATTGGTGCCGTTTTGGGCGCCAGTCGGCGGACATCGTGCCGTTTCCGGAGAATTTCGCCCTATGTATTCAAAATTTTACTTGGCCAAATTAAATAGATGTAGCACCCTAAAATAAGGTAGATTGGAATTACAGACAGTCCTCGACTTTACGACATTCGAGTTACGATGAACGCCACTAATAATGTTCGGAAATGTTTTATTTTTTTATTTTTTATTTTTTTTTCAATTTAGAATGCCCAATTAATTTTTTCCAATTAAGGGACAATTTAGCGTGGCCAATTCATCTACCCTGCACATCTTTGGGTTGTGGGGGCGAAACCCACGCAAACACGGGGAGAATGTGCAAACTCC
The DNA here is from genome assembly GCF_047496885.1 of Scyliorhinus torazame. Lineage (NCBI taxonomy): Eukaryota > Metazoa > Chordata > Chondrichthyes > Carcharhiniformes > Scyliorhinidae > Scyliorhinus > Scyliorhinus torazame. The sequence goes on along the minus strand of NC_092711.1, from coordinate 299,694,598 downwards.
ACACGGACAGTGACCCAGAGCCGGGATCGAACCTGGGACCTCGACGCCATGAGGCCGCAGTGTTAACCCACTGCGCCACCGTGCTGCCCTATCATGTTTATAAATTGACATCCCCGTTTCGACTTTACAAGGTTGGTTCGGACTTTACTACGCCTTGCCAGCACTTTAATGTTTGGCGCCATCCATCTGTATAACTGGGCAAATCAAATCATCTTTATTAGGTTGGAAACCAGCATTTTATTCTGTTAATTGTTTTTTGCGCAACCGTCATGATTTTGCTTCTGTCTTTACAAAGGAAGACATGAATAATATGCTGGAAGTTCTGAGAAACTCAAGTTTTAGTGAGGAGCTGAAGGAAATTAGTATCAGTAGAGAAATGAGGAAATGAATGGGCTGGATGGCCTGATAATCTTCATCCCAGAGTACTTAAGGAAGTCGCCCTAGAAATAGTAGATCCATTGGTGGTCATTTTCCAAAATTCTTTGTACTCTGGAATGTGTCCTGCAGATTGGAGAGCAGTGAATATAACCCCGATATTCAAAAAAGTGAGGTGGAGAGAAAACAGGGAACCATAGACCAGTGAGCCCACAGTCAGTAGTAGGGAAGTTGCTGGAATCCATTATCAAGGATTTCATAGCACAGCATTTGGAAAGCAGTGGTATAAACAGACAAAGTGAGCATGGATTTACAAAACGAAAATCGTGCTTGACAAATCTACCAGAATTCTTTGAAGATGTAACTAGTATAGTTGACCAGGGAGAACTGGTGGATGTGGTTTATTTAGACTTTCAGAAGACTTTTGACAAGATCTCACATAGCAGATTAATATGTAAAGTTAAAGCGCATGGGATTCCAGATAGTGTCTAGAGCTCTCCACTAATAAAATTGAGCAGCACTTAAACAGCACTTGAACAACCAAACCCACTCAGCTCGCAGCCATGGCACTGAGACAACCGGCCCCAAGGATTCAAGATGCGGACCTGGAGAGGAGCCTAGGTGTGGTGGAGGCCAGGAGGGATGTCCTGTTACCCTGAGGGTTCAGGAGGGTGAGAATCAGGGCAGCCAGTACCACCTGGGGTGGTAACCTCATCTCTGGCCTCCAGTGCCCCAAGAAGGTCAACAACCTATACCGGGTCGAATGCATGGGTTGAAACCCTCCCCCCCACCCCCCAAAACCATCCCACACCCACATGACCAGCCCCCCCAAACCTCCATTTGCCGCCCAACTCTCCCTGCATCCCCACCCCTACAACCCTGCCTTCACACCCCCACTTATGTGAACCACGCATGCGGCTAACGATGCCCTCTCAGTCTCCGCAGGAGAAGCTGTCCCACAATTGCCGAGAGACAGCCCAGACTGACGGAGGGGTGCAAGCCTTAAGGATCCTCGCGACCTTCGAGGAACATGCCCTGGAGGTGACGGGGGTGGCCGAGGACAGAGCGGCACATGTCGCAGAGGTGACGATCCACCGGGCCCCACTCCGAGGACCTGCCAGACGTCAGTTGTTACTGCCATACAGACTGACCCATCCCTCCCACTGACCACGTGTTCATTCTCCCGCAGGCCCTCCAGCCAACGCCGCCGGCCCATCCGTGGTGACCCCCTCACCTCCCATGAGACCACCTTGGAGAAGAGCTCCGAGGATGCCATAATTGATGCATCACAGCTGCCATCCCACCCTCCACCAGCGCAAAGACACACACCTTCGTGGCCAACGTTAGTGGACAGGCTTCTGGGTCACAATCTAGTGAGCACCGCACAGTCGCTGATGTACATCAGGTGGAGGCAGGAAACCCCAGGGGAGACAGCAGTCAGAGGGCTGCTGGATCCCAGGACCCAGCTGGGTCCCAGCCAGAGGCCGGGCCTCTGGAACAGGCTATACCGGAGCTGATGGAGTCGTTAGGGAGATGCCGGGACATTCAGAGGGAGATGTCAGCGATTAATACTACACACCTGTCTGCTTCACCCGATGCAGGTTTACATTGTGGACCTTGTGTTGCGCTATTATGTATTTTATTTTCATTTTCTTTTCATGTACTAAATGACCTGTTTGAGCTGCTCGCAGAAAAATACTTTTCATTGTACCTCGGTACAGGTGACAATAAACAAATCCAAATCCAATCCAGCAGGTCCAGAGCCAATTAGACGAGTCCCAGAGGTAAAGGGTGCAGGTGATGTTGCCAGCAATGCATGTCACCGAGGCCAGGTCCCAGGGTGGTGACCAGGGTGGAGACCAGGGTGGAGACCAGGGTGGAGACCAGGGTGGAGAGACTGGTGCACAACGTCAGCAGCATGTGCAGGAGTCCAAGGTGTGGCGCATTCGGTGGCGGCCATGGTTGAGGGTCTCGGCAGAATGTCCGACTTGCTGTGGGACGTGACCCAGATCCAGGCTGACCTTGATGAGGCGCTGAGGGACATGTCCTGCTCTCAGATGGGAATGGCCGAGGCTGCGGAGCTTGTCCCAGTCGCTGAGGAGCATTTCCGAGGGAGTCGATCTCATGGTGCAGCCATTGGGGGGGGGGGGGGGCAGAGCCAGATGATGCAGAGCAGCCAGGGCTCAATCCAGCTGCCCCTCCGTCCCGAGGTGAAACCCAGGAGGAGGGTATGCAGAGTGGTAACCCGGGCCCATCCTATGGACTGGCGACAGTTGAATACCAGTGATAGCAGACCAAGGCCCTTACGTGGTCTTTAAGTGGCCATTTCAGCAACGCAGGGTTTCCACCAATTTTCCAGCTGGTGGCCAGGTCCCCCAAAACTAATATTAAATTCCACCCGATGGGAGGTGTGTGGAGTCTCGTCTGCCGGCTGGAGAGCTGGCGGGACACCCCCACCTCCTCCTCCAGGAGGGCCCGCCTGTACCAAGTGCCTCCCAGGCTGCCGCCCAATCAAGGGACAGCAGCTCTTCTGTTGCAGGAATGTCAGCCACCAAAGTCCCAGGTCATGGAGCAACCCAAGCCAGAGGTAAATCATGGCAAGAGGGCCCTTATGGGATGGGAACTGTGCCAGAGGGAGGGTCAGGAACAAGGAGAGGGGTGGCTCCCCATTCCCGATGCCAGGTTCTTTATTCAGCACTGAGCGCCTTTGAAGGAGGGACCCCACCCCCCCTAGATACCACCAGCAGCCTGCACAGGTTTACACAGATGCTACATAACGAGAGGCTACTAACAGCAGCGGCATGAGTTCTCCCCAGGCCCCGGGTCACTCTCCATGTGGCGTTTGCACATTCTCCCCGTGTCATGGAATGTACAGTGCAGAAGGAGGCCATTCGGCCCACCACGTCTGCACCGACCCTTGGAAAGAGCACCCCAGTTGTCATGATATCCATATTAACATATCATGGTGCAATCACACACACACACTGATGGACAGGTCGACGGACCAATCAACACACACGCAACATCAAAGCCAATCACCAGTGAGAGCACACGCACTATAAAACAGGGAACACCACAGTTCCCGCTCATTCTACCAGGAGACAGCTCAGAGCACAGAGCTCACAGCGCGCCACTCAGACATAGACCATGTGCTGAGTGCCTCTCTAAGATAGTGCTAGGGCTGGGACCACAGGTTAACTGGTGAAGTATGAACCACAGCCAGAAGTTAACAGTTGTTATTGTACAGAATAATAAAACCGAGTTGGACCATCTACAACCGTGTTGGTTCGTTTGTATATCGGAACACCCAACACAACACCAGTTAATCCCAAGCCTCCACCCCATCCCTGTAACCCCACCTAACCTTTTTTGGACACTATGGGTAGTTTAGCACAGCCAATTCACCTAACCTGCATAACTTTGGAGTGTGGGAGGAAACTGGAGCACCCGGAGGAAACCCACGCAGACCCGGGGAGAACGTGGAGACTCCGCACAGACAGTGACCCAAGCTGGGTATCGAACCTGGGACCCTGAAGCAACTGTGCTAACCACTGTGCTACCGTGCTGTCTGCGTGGGTCTCATCACAACAGCCCAAAAAGAAGTGCAGGGTAGGTGGATTGGCCAAGCTAAATTGCCCCTTAATTGGAAAATTTGAAAAAAAAGCAATAGTCAAGTATAAAAATGATAAAGGCAGAGACGAGGCTACCAGCTGCAGGTGGGCTGATGTACAGGTAGACGGTCTTTGTGATGGAGGGGGAAATCAAGGCTCAGCCTGGGATCAAATAAGGTTAAAATGGTTGCTTAGTATAATTGTTGCACTGATATAATCCTCAGTTAAAACTGCTTACTTTTGCTGGAATGGAGGTGGCATAAATTGTGGCTGCAGGGGTGGACTGGGTATTCTCATCACCATCAGTCAGCCTTCCTCTTAAAACAGCAATAGCTCTAGGACTTGCCTTGAAATGAGCTTAAATAACAGCAAGATCACTGAGAGATCGATATTTGATTGCATGATTCGGTGCTTGAGGGTGCATATCAGCAGAATCTTCCGTGAGAAAGGCCCCTGTGAATTTCTAAAAGGCAATGCGGCGTGAGTGACAACAAAAGGTGAGCTCGGTAACTCTCTGCCCCCTTAGGTCAAGGGTGCAGTGCAAGGAAATGTGTCACCTAGCCTGCTTGTATTGTTGATGCATCTGGCACAGTATCAAATAAAAGAGCGAACTGGTTGGCACGACTTCTGTTGTTGGTGCTTCTCTGGACTCGTTTCTGAAGAGCAGGAGCTCAGGATTGTGGAGATTTACAATGCACTTGACACATGTTATTGATGTTTGACTGCGACTTGTGTTCACTGAGAAGTCAGTTGGCTCACAACCTCGCTGCTTCAGAGCAGCTTTCTGATCCAAAGTGCTATTACTGCCATTCCGAGATCTTTCTTTGATTCGCGGGTGGTGAAGTCCCGGGTTTCAGCCTCCCCCACAGAAAACCTCGGCAACCCTCAACAGTTTGAGGCTGGCCCACAGAAGACACTTGCTTGACTAATGGACCACGAGGGACAATCATAACTGCGACCATCCAAATAAGGCCACCACCCATATACTGAACTTCTACCCCGAGAGATCTATTCCTGGCAGTATCACGAGCATTCACAATGCGTCAGCTGAAGACATCAAACGGATTGTCAACCTCAACATTGAACTGTAACTACTTCTAGCTGTACAGATAGAAAAAAATCCAATTCTCATTTCCTTTTTTTGTGCAATCAATGAACCTTTGTATGTCTGTTTATAACATTTTATGATTAAAATAATAACACAAAGAACAAAAGAAATAATTGGTTAGAGTAGTCCTCAGGCTCCCTGTGCCTGCTTTTCTATTCAATAAGAACATGGCTGATCAGGGGCGGGATTCTCCGACCTCCCGTCGGGTCTGAGAATCGCCAGGGGGCGGCGTGAATCCTGCCCCCGCCGGCCGCCGAATTCTCCGGCACCGGAGATTCGGCGGGGGCGGGAATCGCGCTGCGCCGGTCGGTGGGCGCCCCCCCCAGCGATTCTCCGGCCCGCAATGGGCCGAAGTCCCGCTGCTGTAATGCCGGTCCCGCCGGCGTGAATTAAACCACCTCTCTTACTGGCGGGACAAGGCGGCGCGGGCGGGCTCCGGGGTCCTGGGGAGGGCATGGAGCAATCTGGCCCTGGGGGGTGCCCCCACGGTGGCCTGGCTCGCGATCGGGGCCAACCGATCCGCGGGCGGGCCTGTGCCGTGGGGGCACTCTTTTCCCTCCGCGTCGGCTGTGTAGGGCTTCCGCCGGCCGGCTGAGTCCCTTCGGCCCCGGCTGGCGTGGCGCCAAAGGACTTCCATGCCAGCCGGCGGGACGGCAGCCACTCCGGCACGGGCCTAGCCCCTAAAGATGAGGGCTTGGCCCCTAAAGGTGCGGAGAAATCCGCACCTTTGGGGCGGCCCGATGCCGGAGTGGTTCACGCCACTCCATCCCGCCGGGACCCCCCGCCCCGCCAGGTAGGGGAGAATCCCGCCCCTGATTTTGATCGCAACTCCACTTTTCTACCTGTCCCAATAATCCTTGACTTTTACAGTCAAGGATCTGTTTACTCAGCCTTGAGTACAGTCAACGGCTCAACCTCCATAGGTCTGAAGAGCTGATCACTGTGAACTCTATTCATTATCGTTTGCCAAACCAGAAATTAGCCATTCACTCCGACTCACTGAGTTGAAAGCAATTACCATCTTTCCGTCCATGACACCTTTGTCAATCTCCACCTATCGCTGGCCCTCCCTCCAGCCCCACTGCTCCAACACCCCCCCCCCCTACCCCACAACAGTATCAACCTGACCCCATTTCCAGTTCTCTCCAGCTTTGACAAAGAGTCACCCAGACTCGTAATGTGGGCTCCCTTCTCTCTCCACAGATGCTGCCAGATCTGCTGAGATTGTCCAGTAGTTTCCTGCTTTTTGTCTCCTTCCTGGAATAAGGGAGTTACTCTTGCAGTCTTCCAATTCGTTGGCACCTTTTTGGAATTGAGGGAACTTCGGAAGATTACAACTAATGCTTCCATTATTTCTACACCCACTTCTTGCAAGACCTGAGAATGCAAAATGTAAGATCTAAGGATCTTATCAACCTTTAGTTCCATTAATTTTCCTAGGTTGGAATCTCCTGCTCCTGCCTGCAGCAGGAACTGTGGTGGGCGGGGCATTAATTTGACAGGGTACGAAAAAACTCAGCTTCCTGATTGATGCGCAATCAATTACTCTCAAGATGAAGTGATTCATAACTGAAGGCTATAATCGGCTAGAACTCTTCCCCAGCAGCTTCGATACAGAAAGTGAAGGCTGCTGGGATGGCACCGGTTCTTATACTCCGCCTCTCAGGGCGGAGCTATGTACAACAGCCAATGGTAGACTCCTGGGTCTAACCAATGGTCATCCACCTCTTAGGTACCACAATACCTGGTACTACCACATTCACCCCCTGTTAAAAAAAGAGCCCGGCGGGGGTGGTGGCCAGCGTTAATAGTCGCCTTTCTCACGGTATGACCAGGTATGGAGGTACCGTGATGTTGAGGGAATTTACAAAGTGTTCATAGTACAGCAATCAGTCGACTGGGTGGCCTGGTCGTCCTTCTGGAGCGTCTGGGCCTCGGCGGTGATTCTGATGGGGGTCCCGGCGGTTGCGACTCCGGGAGCGTGATGTCGTCCTCCCTGGCAGCTTCGTCACCCCTACGCGGCGCTGTTGGGGCAAAAGGTGGACAGGGGGGTAAAGCGCCTGTAGGGGGCATCGGTGTGTGGTTGGGCCTAGGCAGGAGCGGCGGGAGTACTGACCCTCCAGTCAGGTGCTGTGGGGAGGGCGGGGGTGGGGGCAATGGTTCGGGTGCGCGTGGGGCTCCAGCGGGCGCCAGGTCCCGAAGGGAGACTGTGTCCTGGCGGCCGTCAGGGAACGCTACGTAGGCATACTGGGGGTTGGCGTGCAGCAGGTCGACCCTCTCGACCAACGGGTCCAACTTGTGCGCCCTCACATGTTTCCGAAGCAGGATGGGTCCGGGTGTTGCTGGCCAGGTTGGGAGCGAGGTCCCGGAGGAGGACTTCCTGGGGAAAACAAGGAGACGTTCATGAGGTGTCTGATTTGTGGTTGTACAGAGCAGTGACTGGATGGAGTGCAGGGCCACCGGGAGGACTTCCTGTCAGCGGGAGACTGGGATATTCCTGGACCGTCTGCTCCTGGTGGCGATGGGCTTGCAATCCGAGGTGAGGTTCGCAAACAGGGAAGGCGGGTCGACCTTAAGCGTCGCGAGGCCGCAGACAGTAAGGGGGGTATAGGGCCGCCGAATTTAAAGGTCAGGCTTTGCAGATGGCACTGGAAATCCAGCCCAAGGAGGGTGGCTGCGCAGAGGTGCGGCAGAACGTACAGGCGGAAATTGTTGAATTCCCTGCCTTGGACAGTGAGGTTTGCTAGGCAGAACCCCTTTATCGCCACCGCGTGTGACCCGGAGGCCAGGGAGATCCTTTGATTTACGGGATGGGTGACAAGAGAACAGCGCCTTACCGTGTCGGGGTGAACAAAGCTTTCCGTGCTCCCAGAATCAATCAAGCAAGACGTCTCGTGGCCGTTGATGGAGATCGTCGTTGTAGCTGTTGCAACCGTCCGGGGCCGACTCTGGTCCAGAGTCACCGAGGCCAGCTGAAGTAATTGAGGGTTCTGGTCAGGCAGCGTGTACTCGGCTGTGCTGGGGGCCCCATCCAAGATGGCGACACCCATGGGTCGCACATGGTGTCCGGGGATGAAGAAGATGGCGGCGGCGAGGGACAAAATGGCGGCGCCCACCCGTCCAGCGTGGTGTCCGGGGGGCAAAATGGCCGCGCCCGCAGGTCGCACGTGGCCTTAGGATAGGGGGGGTGGTGGTGAGCACTGGGCGGTCAGGGCCTGAAGGGGGGGCTGCCGATAGCCGCTGGAGACCGTGGCCACAGCGCGGGCCTGGCAGACCGCCGCAAAGTGGCCCTTCTTGCCGCACCCTTTGCAGGCTGCGGTGCGGGCCAGGCAGCGAGGGCGGGGATGATTCGCCTGCCCGCAGAAGAAACAGCGGGGCCCGGCGGCGTTAGCGGGCCGTCTCACCGCGCAGGCTTGTGGGATCAGGGGGAAGTCCTGTGGAGCTGCCGCTGCGGGGTGCCACGCAGCCCAGGGGGCCATCGCGCGTTCGGGCGCAAAGGACTGTGTATTTTTATAGGCAACGTCCATGGACCCTGCCAGGGCCCGTGCCTCAGTAAGTCCCAGAGTGTCCCTTTCTAGGAGTCTTCGGCGGATATCGGGGGAGCTCATACCTGCCACGAAAGCATCCCTGATCAAAGGTTCCGTGTGCTCGCTCCCCGAAACTGGCGGGCAGCCACAGTTTCGGCCCAGCACCAGCAGCGCCCGGTAGAAGTCTTCCAACGTTTCCTCGGGGCTTTGCCGCCTAGTCGCCAGCAGGTGACGAGCGTAGACCTGGTTCACAGGGCGGATATAATGTCCTTCTAGCAGTTCGATCGTGGCAGCATAATTCTCCGCCTCCTCGATAAGAGGGTAGATCCCAGTGCTGACCCGTGAGCGTAGGAGATGCATCTTTTATCCTTCCGTGGGGGTGTCGGCGGCCGTGCCGAGGTAGCCCTTAAAGCACGCCAGCCAATGTTTAAAAATAGCAGCAGAGTTGTCCGCGTGGGGGCTGAGCTGAAGGCACTCTGGTTTGATATGGAGATCCATCCTTCCAATTGAAGTTGTAGCAGATTAAATTGATGCGCAATCAATTACCCTCAAGACAAAGTGATTCATAACTGAAGGCTTTAATCTGCTAGAACTCTTCCCCAGCAGCTTTGATACAGAAAGTGAAGGCTGCTGGGATGGCACCGGTTCTTATACTCCGCCTCTCAGGGCGGAGCTATGTACAACAGCCAATGGTAGACTCCTGGGTCTAACCAATGGTCATCCACCTCTTAGGTACCGCAATACCTGGTACTACCACACTGATGGTGTGAAAAAATGTTGCAATTTTGTTCTCCTGACTTTCAAGGCAGGTTAATGATGGGTCGGGGTTCCTGATGAGTAATGGCATGAGTTCCATTTGCATGCATTTGCATGGCGTGAATGGTCATTAAACATCCACCTCGTCGGCATCACGTTTTTCCTCTGCAAATTAAGTTCCCTGTCAACAAATAATTAGAACATTCAGTTTTAGGACTATATATAAGTGTTGTGCACCTGGTCAGCTTCACTTCATCCATCACTTTGAGGTCAGTGGATATTGCTTTTGCCTTCCTGTTAACCCTTCACTCTTTCACATTGGGTGCTGATAGCACAAGATGTGCCCAGGTTGGGCACGGGAGGCAGGACTAGCAGCGAAATATGGGACAGAAGCTGGATAGAAGGGTGGGGGCGTGGGCCAAGGTACAATACTCTTTCAGAGGGACGATGGGCCGAGTGGCCTCCTTCTGCACTGCAGGAATTCTATGGTTCTATTGTTCTGTTTATATGAACCCTTGGTGAGACTGCATTAGGATGTTTTTGCCATAGTGCCAGTGCAACGGAGTTTCACCAGACCAATCCCTGGGATGGTGGGATTGTCTTATTAGGTGAGGTCTAGGAAACTGGGTCTGTAGTCTCTACAGCTTCAAAAATGAGAGGTGAACTCACTGAAACTTACAAAATTGTTACAGGTCATGACAAGGTAAATGTGGGTAGATGTTTCCCCTGGCTGGTGAGTCTAGGATCGTGGTCACACTCTCGCAATAAAGAGTTGGCCATTTCAGACTGAGATGAGGAGGAATTTTGTCACTCAGAGGGTGGTGAACCTTTGGAATTCTCTATCCCAGAGGACTGTGGAAGCTCAATCATTGAGCATGGGCAAGACAGAAATCGATAGATTTCTGGACACTAATGACACCAAGGGAAGGGGGGATAGTGGGGAAAGTGGCGTAAGAGGTAGATGATCAGCCATAATCTGTTTGAATGACGGAGCAGGCTCGATGGACCAAATGGCCTACTCCTGCTCCTATTTCCTATGTTGCTCCCAAAGAGGGGCAAATGCAACGAAGACGAGTGGGTTAACCCCATGTCTTTTGCAGGCACTATTCATGTATAGAAATGAGCGAAAGGCAATGCCGCAGGTGCGTTCGCTTGCCCAGGGATGTGATAACTCACATTTGCCAGCTTCTGCAGGAACAACTGTGGCTTCAAGGACTTGCAGGGCATGCCATGCTGGCAGCATTGAAAGTCGCTGCCGTGTTTAGCTTTTTGCCAGTCGTTCCTTCCAGGGATCAACTGGGGATTTGTCCCCAAATGGCGACACACAAGTATACACGGGAGGTGACAGATGCCCTGTTCACTGGAGCTTACCAGTACGTCCAGTTCCACAGGGATGGCGAAAGTCAGGCTGCGGGAGAGGTGGGACTTGCAGTGATGTCTGATTGCCTGCAAGTGCAGGCTATCATCAATTGCACACATGTGGCCTCGAGAGCTCCCTGGCTGCAGCCTGTGAGATTCATCAATGAAAAAGGATTTTACTCTTTGAACACCTGGTGATCACAAAAGGATAATCCAGTCTGTCTGTGCAAGGAACCCAGGGAGTCGGATCATCAATAACCGCGGGACCCTGCAAATCTAACACTACAAATGTCTTGCCTGAGGGAGTCATGGGGGAGTGAGATCTCTCCTCCAATGAGGAGGACTTTGAAGGGGATATATCTGACGAGGGCCAGGGTGTCAATGAGCCAATGAAGGGGCCATAGCAGCAGTACGATGTGGCATTCTTGCCCATGAGAATCAAAGAACGATCAGATTGCAGGAGGAGTTGACACCTTTACACAAGTGTTTATTTTTCCTCCTCTTTGCTGTATGGAAAGTAGCAGCATCTTTTTGCTCAGAGAGAATTTCGCTTGAAAGTTCCTTGTTTTCTTAGAGATTAAGAATGGACTCACCATTTGCCCGAGGTTGATTTGATCATTTGAATACACTAAACCACAGTTAAATGCACAGCCCTGGCTAAGGCCCTGTTGACCTTAATGGAATAGTGATTTCACCTGTGCATGGTGTGTGACAATATGTATATTGTATGGTAAATGAAGGGTTAACAATTTAATGCGAATGCATCCAACCACTATATGGTGATCAAGAGCATACACGTGAATCACGTGATACCCGTGATTCTGGGAGAAGGTGATGAGGCGGGTGAGAGAGTAGTCGTATTTTCAGAAGTTCTGTAGATAAAGTCATAGTTTAGTTCAGCTGTACCTTTGTAAATCTTAGATAGCAATTTGAATCTATTTAATTGTAGTGTTAATAAATTAGATATGTTAAAAACATAGCTTGATGTTCTTTGTAAGACACTACACTTTGAAGCCATCCCCATCCACAAAGAAAAGAACATCACGTCAGGCAGCTTATAAGAAACTCCTATTTAGCTTGTCTGGAGGGAGCGTGAGGTGCCCTGCCCCCTTTCGCCTAGTCACTGGTCCAATGCACCTATGGCCCAAACAATGGAGTGTAGGTTCAATGTACATCCAGCAGAAACTGTGCATTCTGATGGACCTGGATCTCAAAGGTGGTCACCACCCTTCCCATGGAGGCATACAAGTGCCCGCTGCCAGGGCCACGATAGCAGACAGAATGTGGATAGACTCACTCCCTAACAGCACTATGGGTGTCCCTACACAGCATGGGCTGCAGCAGTTCAAGAAGGCAATTCACCACCGCCTTCTGAAGGACAAGTCGGGCTGGATAATAAATGTTGTCCGAACCAGCGACACCCACATCCCAGTTAATTAATTGTTAAAATATTCTGTGCGCAATTCAGCAACCGCGTTGCACCCAGCACACATTTGGGCTCACTGGGTGAATAGTGGGAGAGGGAAAAAAAAATCAAGATTTGCACCAGGCATGGACTGTTTTGAGATTCACCCAGCCACTGCCGATGATGAGTTCCAGATCTCGCCCCAAAATGGCAAGAACATCATCAATCCTTATTTGCATTAATTTCAATCGCATTAATGAGAGGCAGCGGCCTCCCGGGAATGGCCCGACTCCGCAACTGGAAATCACATGGGCAACTCAATACAGACCGGCAATCCAAGGCCGGAATTGGACCTGGGTCACTTGCTCTGTGAGGCAGCAGCGCCAACCACTGTGCCATCGAGTCTGTCCTACCAAACTCTTCCAGGACAGAGCCCTGCTGCGGCTTATCCCCTCAATTTCACCCCCTCTGATTGTGAGCAGCCTCTAGCTTCAGCTCTGAAGGCGATTTCAAATGAGGAATCAGTCTTGTTAGTCGGGACACTATACTCCTAGGGCTGGATTCTCTGCCCCGCCGTGCCACATTTCTGTTTGAACCCGCCGGCAGGATGCACCGTTACGCCGGCTGGTCGATGGGGTTTCCCACTGTGGGGAAACCTCCGGGCTGCCGGTAAAACAGACCATCCCGCCAGTAGAGAAACCAGCCCCTGAACTCTCAAGTGTCTCCTCAAAGGCACAAATGCCATGTCTCAGAGGAAGATTAGTTCCAGCGAACTTTGATGCCGGAACAGTGTGCCTGTACTCGAGGACCAGAGAGGCAGCTGCCAAGAATCAAACACTAAGCAGCAGGGCTTCATCACTGAGGATCCTCTTGCAGCCAAAGAGTAAATGTCTGGATGACAGAAGGGCAGCTGAGTACGGTCTCCCGAATGTTCAAGGCCGAGGTCTGGGGTCTCGGGGCTCCTGATGTGGTCAGGAGTGAGTGTGGAGAGCAAGGATTCCCAGCACAACCGGCTCACTGGATGGCACTCCGAGAGAAGGCGGGACAGTCATGGTAAAGGTGGGGGAGGCTTGGAGGATGTGTGGTTCCTGGGATAGCAGCCCGAACTGATTGTCGGTCTCTCGTCCTCTCCCATTCCTTCCAGATGAAACTATGTTTTCTCGTGTGGATCCCGCGGAGTCTGCCCTCACTGTACAGGTGGCAGCCAAGGCGGGCAGACGCCAAAGAAGGCAGCAATGACAACGCAGGCTGGAGGCAGCACCCCATGTGCGGGGGGCCGCCGCACACCCTGAAGACCTGCTGCCCATCTGGCTGAGGATGGACCAGGAAAGGGAGGTCTCCTGCTCCCACCCTGAGGAAACCAGAGAGGCATTGCTGAACTGTGGGGCTGCAAGTTGCTTCCTTCTCCAGAACATTTCTCTTGTTCAGTAATCTGGAACTCCTGGTCTGCAGTGAATGAATGGGTGTCCAGGTGCCCTTAAATACAGTTACATTTGTTAAAATAAAGCAAACTGTCATCATTGAATGTGATTGATCAGTAAGCATTCTGAAGCCAGGATCTTTTTAAAAATAAATTTAGAGTACCCAATTCATTTTTTCCAATTAAGGAGCAATTTAGTGTGGCCAATCCACCTAGCCTGCACATCTTTTGGGTTGTGGGGGTGAAACCCACGCAAACACGGGGAGAATGTGCAAACTCCACACGGACAGCGACCCAGAGCTGGGATCGAACCTGGGACCTCGGTGCCGTGAGGCAATAGGGCTAACCCACTGCGCCACCGTGCTGCCCTGAAGTCAGGATCTTTGACCCCCCCCCAATGAAGTAACAGCGAGGTGGGCGACTTCCTGCCCCACCCCAGCCTGTAATTCGTCAAAGTCCTTGCCGATACCTAATTAATGAACCGAAGATTGCGCACGTTCTGCTGTCCCGCCACCAGGCGGGAATCACTCTGACTTCCCTGCCCGCCACTGAACATAGACTTCAGAATGGAAAATTATGTGCCAGTGACAGTGATTGTTTTAAGTTCTGTTCTCCATTTTGTTCCTTGATTTTCTGCTGTTATTGGGTTGCTTTCTGTGTCTTGCACTGTCAGTTACAAAATACTTGTCCAGTGTCTCTGTCAGTTCCTTGTTTCCCATTATTAATTGCCCATTCTCATCCTCTTCCCTCTTCTTTCTTTAAAATACATGAATAGATGCTCTTAATGTCTGGTTTTATACTTCTAGCGACTTTACTATCAGAATCTATTTTTTATTTTTTATTTTTTAGTCATCCTTTTCTGGTTTCTAAAATTTTCCCCTATCTGCTCCTCATCTTCCCAGCTTTATCCACCTTTTCTTTCTTGCTGACTTAGCCATGGATGATGCATCCCCCTCATAGAGTTTTTTCTCTCTCATTAGAATACATCTTTGTTGAGAGTCATGAAATACCTCCTAAAATGTTTCCATTGCATATCTACTGCCTTACCTTTTAATCTATTTCTCAGTTCACTTTCACCAACTCTATCTTCAAACCCTTGTAATTGCCTTTACTTAAGTTAAAAACTTGTTTCACAATCAAGTTTCTTACCCTCAAAGTGAATGTAAAATTCCACAATATTAGGATCACTCTTCACTACCAGATCCTGCTCCCTGGTTGGTTCCACCAATTATTATTCTAAGAAACTAACCTATAGATACTCTAGGAACTCATCTTCAAGGCTCGCTTTGCCAATCTCATTTGGCCAGTCTATATGAATATTATAGTCTCCCATGAGTATTGCAGTATCATTCTTACAAGGCACAATTGTTTTTAAAATTTATACACTGTCCTATAACGTCGCTATTTTGGGGAACCTATGGATTACTCCCAGCAGTGAGCTCTTTCCCTTGCTATCCCTTATCTCCCCCCAAACCCATTCTACAACTTGAGTTTCCAAACCAAGATCATTTGGTCAATTACTAGGGGGCATAGGTTTAAGGTGTGAGGGGCAAGGTTTAGAGTAGATATACAAGGCAAGTTTTTTACACAGAGGGTAGTGGGTGCCTGGAACTCGCTGCCGGAGGAGGTGGTGGAAGCAGGGACGATAGTGACATTTAAGGGGCATCTTGATAAATACGTGAATAGGATGGGAATAGAGGGATACGGACCCAGGAAGTGTAGAAGATTGTAGTTTAGTCGGGCAGCATGGTCGGCACGGGCCCGGGGGGCCGAAGGGCCTGTTCCTGTGCTGTACTTTTCTTTGTTCTTTGTTCATTTCTCGCTGCTGCGTGATCCCATCATTTACTAAAATAAAGCAAACTGATTGTGGTTGGTAAGTAAATGTTCTGAAGTCATTACACATGCAGGTTGAGTTCGATTTCAATATCAATTATGATGAAACCAAAAGCTGAATAGGGCTGCCCAGATTTCGCATTAAAAACTTTGTAATGCAGTGTAGAGAACAAAACATCTGCACAACGCAGCAGTTGTGGCATTTTCGTCCTCAATTCCCAAATGGTGATGGTGGGGGAGCTATGGTCCAGAGTGCAACGGAAATAAATAAGGTATTTAAGGCCTTCTACGAAGAGCTGTACAGATCCCAGCCCCCAGGGGGCAAAGAGGGGATGGGAAGATTCCTGGACCAACTGCGGTTCCCGAGGGTGGAGCACCAAGAGGTGGCTGGTTTGGGGGCACCAATCGGGTTGGAGGAGCTGAGTAAGGGTTTGGGGAGCATGCAGGCGGGGAAGGCCCCGGGGCCGGACGGGTTTCCGGTGGAGTATTATAGAAAGAATGCGGACCTGTTGGCCCCGTTACTAGTGAGGACCTTTAACGAGGCAAGAGAGGAGGGGTCCCTGCCCCCGACAATGTCGGAGGCGACAATTTCCTTGATCCTGAAGCGAGACAAGGACCCACTGCAATTTGGATCGTACAGGCCGATTTCTCTCCTAAATGTGGACGCTAAGCTATTGGCAAAAGTGCTGGCCACGAGGATTGAGGACTGTGTCCCGGGGGTGATACATGAGGACCAGACGGGATTTGTAAAGGGCAGGCAATTAAATACGAATGTGCGGCGGCTCTTAAACGTGATAATGATGCCATCGGAGGAGTGAGAAGCGGAGATAGTGGCAGCCGTGGACGCGGAAAAGGCCTTTGACCGAGTTGAGTGGGAGTACCTCTGGGAGGTGTTGCGTAGGTTTGGGTTCGGGGAAGGGTTTATTAGCTGGGTTAAGCTCCTCTACAGCGCCCCAGTGGCAAGTGTGGTGACGAACCGACGGAGGTCGGAGTACTTTCGGCTGTACCGAGGAACGAGGCAGGGGTGCCCTTTGTCCCCCCTGTTGTTTGCATTGGCGATCGAACCATTGGCCATATCACTGAGGGAGTCTAATAAATGGAGGGAGGTGGTCCGCGGGGGGAAGAGCATCGGGTGTCGCTATACGCGGACGACCTGCTGCTGTATGTGGCGGACCCAATGGAGGGGATGGTGGAGGTCATGCAGACTTTGAGGGAGTTTGGGGAGTTCTCAGGCTATAAGCTCAATGTAGGGAAGAGCGAGCTTTTTGTACTGCAGGCGGGGACCAAGAAAGAGGGATAGGGGACCTACCGCTGAGGAGGGCGGAGGGGAGTTTTTGGTATTTAGGGATCCAGATAGCCAGGAGCTGGGGGGCCCTACACAAACTGAATCTGACGAGGTTGGTGGACCAAATGGAGGTGGACTTCAAAAGATGGGACATGTTGCCGCTCTCATTGGCGGGTTGAGTGCAGTCGGTCAAAATGGTGGTCCTTCCGAGGTTTTTGTTTGTGTTCCAGTGCCTCCCCATCGTGATCACCAAAGGCTTTTTCAAGAGAGTAAGTAGGAGTATTATGGGGTTTGTGTGGGCGAACAAAACCCCGAGGGTAAGGAGAGGGTACTTGGAGCGCAGTAGGGACCGAAGAGGGCTGGCGCTGCCAAACCTAGGGAGCTACTACTGGGCAGCAAACGTGGCGATGATCCGTAAGTGGGTTATGGAGGGGGAGGGGGCAGCATGGAAGAGGATGGAGATGGCGTCCTGCAAAGGAACGAGCTTGGGGGCGCTGGTGACGGCGCCGTTGCCGCTCTCGCCATCAAAGTACACCACGAGCCCGGTGGTGGCAGCAACGTTAAGGATCTGGGGACAGTGGAGACGGCATAGGGGTGCAGTGGGAGCCTTGGTGTGGTCCCCGATCAGGGGTAACCACCGGTTTGTCCCGGGGAAGATGGATGGGTGGTTCCAGGCTGGCACCGGGCGGGGATTAGAAGAATGTGGGACCTGTTCATCGACGGGACATTTGCGAGCCTAGGGGCACTGGAGGAGAAGTTTGAGCTACCCCCGGGAAATGCATTCAGATATATGCAGGTGAGGGCTTTTGTGAGGCGACAGGTCAGGGAATTCCCTCTGCTCCCGACACAGGAAATTCAAGACAGGGTGATCTCGGGTGTATGGGTCAAGGAGGGCAAGGTTTCGGCAATACACCAAGAGATGAAAGAAGAGGGGGAAGCACGAGCAGACGAGTTGAAGGGTAAATGGGAGGAGGAGTTGGGGGAGGTGATCGAGGAAGGTTTGTGGGCTGATGCCCTAGGTAGGGTCAATTCCTCCTCCTCATGTGCCAGGCTCAGCCTGATACAATTCAAGGTGGTTCACAGAGCGCACTTGACGGGGGCGAGGTTGAGTAGGTTATTTGGGGTAGAGGACAGATGTTGAAGGTGTTCAGGGAGTCCGGCGAACCATGTCCATATGTTTTGGCCATGCCCGGCACTGGAGGGGTGGTGGAAGTCCGGGTCAAGCCAAGCTGGGGGCTAGCAATATTTGGAGTAGTGGACGAGCCGGGAGTGCAGGAGGCGAAAGAGGCATTCTGGCTTTTGCGTCCCTAGTAGCCCGGCGAAGGATCTTGCTAATGTGGAAGGAGGTGAAGCCCCCCAGCGTGGAGGCCTGGATAAACGACATAGCTGGGTTCATAAAGTTGGAAAGGATTAAGTTTGCCTTAAGGGGGTCTGCGCAGGGGTTCTACAGGCGGTGGCAACCGTTCCTAGACTACCTCGCGGAGCGTTAGAGGAAGGTCGGTCAGCAGCAGCAGCAACCCGGGGGGGGGGGGGAGGGGGGAACGAGAGATTGTTTGAGGGGCCAGACGAGCGGGGGATAACATGGAGGGTGGGGGAAACTGGCACGAACGGGCAAGAGCCAGTGTATAAAGCTCTGTAAATATTTCATCTTACCATGTATATATCTTGCTCAGGGCGATTTTGCGTTATTTTGTTACGGGGAGGGGGGGGTTCATTGCTTGTAAGGGGAAAAAATTGTTTTGTTTTGTTAAAATACTTTATTAAATATATTTTTTTTAAAAAAAAATTCCCAAATGGTGCATGTGTTAAATGTTACAGCTAGAGAAATGTCTGGGCATTAATCTTCATGCAGAGTGTAGAAGATCAGAATTTGGAATTGCCCAACATTAACCTGAGATGTGTGCCTCCATGCTGGCATGCATGTTCAAAACAACTTCATACTCCAGTACTACTATGAGATAGTAGCGCAAAGTGAGTGTGCTGGAAGCAGAGTGAGGCACAGTTGAAATTGTGGTCTGTATTGGCAAGAAAGTGAGAGATACAAAGCATGACTATTTCCTGTAGCTGTTTAGGAAGCCATGACATTGTGATTTTTAGGCTTACCATTGAAAGCACATGTGTGGTTTCAGAAATAATTCATCATCCCATATTTCAATTTAGGGATTTGTTAGTGACAGTGGGAAATGTTAAAGTCTTGATGGAAGCAAGATTGTTCTTGGCAAATGTCACTTGCTCGCAACAAGTATCATTCCTTGACTCCTGATTTTGGTACAAGGTTCTGGCATGCCGACACTCCCCGCCGCATCGTAAAAGTTGACGGGTAAGTGGAAATGGGGCTGAAGTGTGGTATTGTTAGTGGATTGTGCAGTATGATATTGAGAACCCCATGGGGAATTCCTGGGACCAGTTTTCCTTAACGGAAAGAGTCAAGATCAACAACAGTTCACCTTTAAGATTGGGTTGAGAACTCATATAGAGAAGGCTTCAGTGGTGAGCAACAATTCCCGTGGAGCTATGCAGGGGAAACTTACTTCAATCATGAGGCACATACTAGTTGTTAGGTTATTAAAGCAAATGGGACCTATATATCGATGTGTCAGCTTCACTCAGCTGGTAAAAGTCTTGTTTCTGAGTGAAATGTTTTCAGGTGTACGCTCCTGATGATAGGATATTAATCCATGTTGACATTTAAGTGCATGGTAGCACAGTGGTTAGCACTGTTGTTTCACAACTCAGGCGTACCAGGTTCGATTCCCGGCTTGGGTCACTGTCTATGTGGAGTCTGAACGTTCGCCCTGTGTCTGCGTGGGTTTCCTCCGGGTACTCCGGTATCCTCCCACACGTTCCGAAAGACGTGCTGTTAGGTAATTTGGACATTCTGAATTCTCCCTCAATGTACCCGAACAGGCGCCAGAATGTGGCAACTACGGATTTTTCACAGTATCTTCATTGCAGTGTCAATGTAAGCTTACTGGGGCCAAAAAAGATTACCGTTATTATAAGTGTGGAGAAGTTGCTGCATTGCTAGAGGTCCTTGTTTTTTAAACCAAGGCCTAGTTGCCTGTGACGGTGAACATAAAAGATCAAAAAGACTAATTGATGCGACCATCAATTCACACGAGATGAAGAGTTGAAGTGAACAGTGGTTTTAATCAGCTAGATCTGTGCCTGCCTGCGACTGCTCTGTACTGAGTGCTGCCTACAGGCTGCAGATCTATATACCTCCCCCAAGGGGGCGGAGCCATAGACGGAGCCCACAAGGGCATCAACCTAATACAATACAATGTAATGCAATACAATGGTGAAAGATAGCAGTAATACATTCACCACATTCACCCCCTGTTAAAAATTGAAGTCCAGCGGGGGTGAAGTGGGCTCACAGATCGAGTCTGTCCGGCGCCTTGATTGATCGTATGATCGTCTGAGCTCTGGCTTTGCTGCGGGCACGGGTGTTGAACTCGGCGCTGCGGGCACGGGTGTTGAACTCGGCGCTGCGGGCATGGGTGTTGGGCTCGTTGACTCCGGGAGCGTGTTGTCTGGAGCTTCATCACAGTAGGTTGGCGATGGGGGAAGCGGGGGTGTAGGCCATTTAGGGGCGGGGGCTGTGTCCGGTGTAGGGTGGGGGGGGGGGGTAGGTGGTGGTCGCAGGGGAACCGGCGGGTGCCACATCCCGGAGGGAGACTGTATCTTGTTGGCCGTCGTGGTGCGTCACGTAGGCATACTGAGGGTTGGCGTGAAGGAGCTGGACCCTCTCGACCAGGGGGTCGGACTTATGGCTCTTCACGTGCTTTCAGAGGAGGACAGGCCCCGGTGTTGTCAGCCAGGACGGAAGCGAGACCCCGGAGGTGGATTTTCTGGGTAAGCCAAATAGGCGGTCATGAGGGGTCTCGTTCGTGGCTGTGCAGAGGAGCTAATTGAGTGGAGCGCGTCGGGGATGACCTCTTGCCAGTGGGAAACTGGGAGACTTCTAGACCGTTGGGCAGAAGGGCGGCTTTCCATACCGTCGCATTCTCCCTCTCCACCTGTCCGTTTCCCCGGCGTTGTAACAGGTAGTCCTGCTCGAGGCAATGCCCTTACCGAACAGGTACTGACGCAGTTCGTCGCTCATAAACGAGGAGCCCTAGTCACTGTGGACGTAAGTGGGGAAACCGAACAGGGTGACGATGCTATGTAGGGCTTTAATGACAGTGGCCGCAGTCATGTCGGGGCATGGGATGGCAAAGGAGAAGCGGGAATACTCGTCAACGACGTTAAGAAAATACACGTTGCCGTCAGTGGAGGGGAGGAGCCCTTTGAAATCGACGCTGAACCGTTCAAAGGGGCGGGCTGCCTTCACCAGGTGGGCATTGTCTGGCCGCTAGAAGTGCGGCTTGCACTCCGCGCAGACTTGGCAGTCCCTGGTCATGGCCCTGACCTCCTCGGTGGAGTGGGGCAGGTTGCGGGCTTTGATGAAGTGGAGAAGCCGGGTGACCCCCGGGTGACAGAGGTCATTGTGGATGGCCCGGAGTCGGTCATCTTGCGCGCTGGGCATGTGCCGCGGGACAGGGCCTCTGGGGGCTCGTTGAGCTGCCCTGGACGATACACGATATCATAATTATAGGTGGAGAGTTTGATTCTCCACCTCAAGATTTTATCATTCTTGATCTTGCCCCGCTGTGTGTTGTTGAACATAAAGGCTACCGATCGTTAGTCGGTGACGAGGGTGAGCCTCCTACCAGCCCGGTAGTGCCTCCAATGCTGCATAGCTTCCACAATGGCTTGAGCTTCTTTTTCAACCAAGGAGTGTTGAATCTCGGAGGCATTGAGGGTACGGATAAAAAGGCCACAGGTCTGCCTGCCTGGTTAAGGGTAGCGGCCAGGGCGACATCTGACGCGTCGCTCTCCACCTGGGTGAGAATGGACTCGTCCACCGCGTGCATCGCGGCTTTGGTAATGTCTGCCTTGATGCGGCTGAAGGTCAGGCGGGCCTCAGTCGTCAGGGGGAAGATGGTGGCTTTGATAAGTGGGTGGGCTTTGTCCGCATAGTTGGGGACCCACTGGGCATAGTATGAAAAGAACCCGAGGCATGTTTTCAGGGCCTTGGGGCTGTGGGGGAGGGGGAGTTGCAGGAGGGGGTGCATGCGGTCGGGGGCGGGCCCTAGGACTCCGTTTTCCACTACATATCCGAGGATGGCTAGTCGGGTTGTGCGGAAAACACATTTCTCCTTGTTATAGGTGAGATTGAGGGCTTGGGCGGTTTGGAGGAACTTCTGAAGGTTAGCGTCGTGGTCCTGCTGATCATGGCCGCAGCTGGTGACGTTATCCAAGTACGGGAACGTGGCCCGCAGCCCGTACTGGTCCACCATTCAGTCCATCGTCCTTTGGAACACCGAGACCCCATAGGTGAAGCCGAAGGGAACCCTGAGGAAGTGGAAGAGGCGGCCGTCTGCCTCATAGGACGTGTAGTGGCGGTCTTCAGGGTGGATTGGGAGCTGATGGTATGTGGACTTCAGATTTACCGTGGAGAAAACCCGGTAGTGTGCAATCTGATTCACCATGTCCGCTATCCGGGGAAGGGGGTACGCATCGAGTTGCGTGTACCGATTTATGGTTTGGCTGTAGTCTACAACCATCCGGTTCTTTTCCCCTGTCCTGACGACCACCACTTGGGCTCTCCAGGGGCTGTTACTGGCCTTGATGACCCCCTCCCTCAGGAGCCGCTGGACCTCCGACTTGATAAAAGTCCTGTCCTGGACACTGTACCGCCTGCACCTGGGGGCGACGGGTTTACAGTCGGCGGTGAGGTTCGCAATGAGCGAGGGAGGGGCGACCTTAAGGGTCGCGAGGCAACATACGGTGAGAGGGGGTAGGGGCCCGCCGAACTTCAGGGTCAGGCTCCTGAGGTTGCACTGGAAGTCCAGTCCTAACAGGAGAGGAGCACAGAGATGGGTGAGGACATATAGTTTAAAATTGGCGTACTCGGCGCCCTGTATTGCGAGGTTTGCGACACAGTACCCCCGGATCTGTACTGAATGTGATCCGGATGCGAGGGAGATTGTTTGGGATGCGGGGGAAATCTGGAGAGAACAGCGCCTTACCATGACTGGATGTATGAAGCTCTCCGTGCTCCCAGAGTCAAACAGACAGGGCGTTTCGTGCCCATTGACCCGGACAGGCATCATCGAGTTCCTGAGGTGCTTGGGCCGTGACTGGTCGAGGGTGACAGCGCCGTGCTGCAGGTAGCCAGCGTGGTCGGAGGTAGCGGAGTGGTCCCAAGATGGCGGCCCCCGTCGGTCGCACGTGTCGGGCGGCGTTGAAGATGGCGGCCAAGATGGCGGCCCCCATGAGTCGCACGTGTCGGGTAGGGTTAAAGATGGCGGCCCCCACGGATAGCACGGGGCTACCGTCCGGCACGCAGCCACGCTGCGGGGTCTGCGGGCCTGTGAGTCTGTGAGCTGGGCCTGCGATTTAGGAGCCTTGGATCTGGCCAGCCAGACTTTGACAAGGTGTCCTTTCTTGCCGCAGTCGCTGCAGGTCGCGTTCCGAGCCGGGCAGCGCTGCCTGAGGTGCTGGTTCTGGCAGCAGAAATAGCAGGGCAGCCCCCCGGGTTGGGCGGGCAGCCGCGCGGCACAGGCCTGGGACACCCTCTGGTCGGGTGTCCATGAGGGGATCGCGTGGTCGGAGGGGAAAGCATTGAGGCTCTGGAACGCTACTTCTAAAGAGGTGGATAGTTTTACCGTCTCTTCTAGGTCGAGGGCACACTTTTCGAGCAGGCGCTGACTGACATAGTTGGACCGGACTCCAGCCACATAGGTGTCCCGGATGGCGAGTTCCATATGCTGCGAGGCCGTGACGTCCTTGTAATTGCAGTTTCGAGCGAGTACCCTCAGGTCGCGTAGGTATTCCTCCAGCGATTCCCCGGGGCGCTGACGACGCGTGGTGAGGAGATGCCGCGCGAACGCTTCGTTCACTGGCCTCACGTCGTGTCTTTTCAGGATCGCGACCGCGTCTGCGTACGTGGTCGCTTCCTCGATAAAACGGAAATTCGGTGGCTCACCCGGGCGTGGAGGAGGCGGCCTCAGTTTCTGTGCCTCTGTGATGGCGGGTGAGGAGGAGGCGGCGAGGTAGGCCTCAAAACAGCAGAGCCAGTGCAAAAAGATTCCTTTTGGCTTCAGCTGCCTGTGGGTCGAGTTCCAGCCGATCAGGTTTGAGGGCGGCTTCCATAGCGATATCCCAGCTGATTAAATTGATGCGACCATCAATTCACATGAGACGGAGAGTTGAAGTGAACAATGGTTTTAATCAGCTAGAACTGCTCTGTACTGAGTGCCGCCTACAGGCTGCAGATCTATATACCTCCCCCGAGGGGGCGGAGCGATAGGCAGAGCCCACGAGGGCATCAACCTAATACAATACAATGTAATGTAATACAATGGTGAATGGTAGCAGTAATCCATTCACCACACTAATCAAAGGAAAACAAGAAGTTATCCTGGTATCTTGGCCAGCATTCCTCCCTCAGGCCAAACACCAAAACTGGTCATTTATCCCATTTTAAGGGGATGGCAGCACAGTAATTTTACAAGAATAGTAATCCAGATACTCAGACAAGTTCTCCAGTGTTTAAATCCCACTATGGCAGCTAGTGGGAACTCAAATTCAGTCATTGATAAATCTGAAATTTAAAAACAACTAGACTGCGTAATGATGACCATGGAATCCATAGAATCCTGACAGTGCAGAAAGAGGCCATTTGGTCCATCGAGTCTGCCTAGGCCCAATCCATCACCCTATCTCCGTAACCCTGTTAGCCCATCTAACCTTTGGACATTAAGGGGCAATTTTAGACTGGCCAATCCACCTAACCTGCACGTCTTTGGACTGTGGGAGGAAACCGGAGCACCCGGAGGAAACTCTCGCAGACACGGGGAAAAAGTGCAAACTCCTCACGGGCAGTCATTCAAGGTCGGAATGAGACAGCAGTGCTAACCACTGCCCATACAAACCTCCCTGGTTGCCTCATGTCCTATAGGAGATGAAATCTTCTGTCCCTACTTGATTTGGCTTGCGTGTGACTCCAGATACACAGCAATGCGATTGACTCTTAAGTGTCCTCTGAAATGTCTGAACGGGACACTCAGTTATATCAAACCACCACAGAAAGAGGGCAGCACGGTGGCGCAGTGGGTTAGCACTGCTGCCTCACGGCGCCGAGGTCCCATGTTCGATCCCGGCTCTGGGGCACTGTCCGTGTGGAGTTTGCACATTTTCCCCGTGTTTGCGTAGGTTTCGCCCCCACAACCCAAAAGATGTGCAAGCTGGGCGGGTTGGCCACGCTAAATTGCCCCTTAATTGAAAAAAATGAATTGGGTACTCTAAATTTATTTTTAAAAAACCAACACAGAAAATTCGGATAAAGGTTATACCTCGATTGACCACTGGCATTCGCCTATTAGACGCAGACCGCAGCGATTCAAGGAGGTCACCAGCACATTCTGAAGGGCAATTGGGGATGGCCAATAGAACATAGAACAAAGAACATACAGTGCAGAAGAAGGCCATTCGGCCCATCGAGTCTGTACCGACCCACATTAAGCCCTCACTTCCACCCTATCCCCGTAACCCAATAACCCTTCCTAACCTTTTTGTCACTAAGGGCAATTTAGCATGGCCTATCCACCTAACCTGCACGTCTTTGGACTGTGGGAGGAAAGCGGAGCGCCCGGAGGAAACCCACGCACACACGGGGAGAACATGCAGATTCCGCACAGACAGTGACCCACGCCGGAATCGAACCTGGGACCCTGGCGCTGTGAAGCCACTTCTGCTACCGTGCTGCCGAGCCAGAGACGATCTCATGAACGATAAAAACAAATACCGTTGGTGAAATACTTCTGTGTTCAAATTAGCTGCTGCATTTGCCAGAATAACAAATGGCATTTCGCAAATGATTCATTGAATGTGAAGCAATTTCATAGAATTCCTACCGTGCAGAAGGAGGCTATTCCACCCATCGAGTCTTCACCGACCCTCAGAAAGAACATCTTACCCAGGACCACCCTCCCCCAATGTTCCTCCCCATGTTTCTAGCATATGCGCCAGACTTAGGGATCAAATTGAATTCAAAGTGTGGCTAAATAAGAATATTTGAATTAAAATTCAACGTGGTCTATGTTAGCTCATTTCCAATTCCAGTTCTCTTCCCACACCTCGTGGCGCACTAAGGCAGAACTTTGTTTGTTTCCATAGCAAGCAATTCCCGGAACAAGTCACTCGTTCATTGTAGAGATAAATACCCATTGAAATACTTGAACAGTTCAGGATTAGATGTATATCCAGGGGGCTAGTCGGCTGCCACTCCACAGCAAGCGTGGCTCATCAGGAGTCTCTTTCCAACTCTTACCCTCGCCTTTTGGCGTGTTGACACTCAACCTGTTTGACTGCATTATGAATGCGCCTTCCTTGAAAATCGAGTCCTGGGGGGGGACTCGAAGCCGGAGCTTTTGACTCAGAGATAGGGAAGCCACAAGACCTCCCGAGTTACATAATTTGGTAACTTCAAATTTAACTCAATGGGCCGCTTTCCTTTTAAAAAAAGACTCAACTGCAGTGGGATGAATGTTTTGACGTGCTATAAAAGACGATTTAGAAATCCTGATTGAAAACATTATGCTTCATTATGGGATGGCCTAGGCCACCGAACAACATTAGATTCTGAGCTCCTGATCACAGCCTGCTCTGTGCACAGAGTTACCGAGCAATGTCTCATTGTTCACTCCAGCGAGGACAGGCGAGGGTGCAGCAAAAATGAAATCCTGTGGACGCTTTGAAAGACAATCAAATTCCTCGACTTTTTACTCTGAAATAATGATTGAAATCTCAATACTAAGAGGTAACAGTGAATTAATTCAATAAAAAGTATGGCAAATACGACAGTTTCCTGATACATTGCCACTTCGGTGACTCACAGAGCCATGTGTCTCTAAACAAAGTTGTTTGAATGACACCTGGAAACAAGCCAATCGTCTGCTTTCTTGGGAAGTGCTGTGGAATCAATGTAGATTAACATATTGTAGCACCGTCAATATGACGCGAGGCAGGTTGAGGTAATATCAATTGAAGGCTTTATTAAGCAGAACTTTATCCCCAGCAGCGTGGTTACAGAATGCAGCTGCTGAGGGAAATGGAGGGAAAAGCTGGGTTCTTATACGGGCATTTCTGGGTGGAGTCCAGTAGGTGGCAGATCCTATCAGGGCCTGGCATCCCTCCACCAATAGCCTGTCGACACGTGGTGTACCGTATTACCCCTAATACATACCACCACACAAAGATTCGTCTGCTGAAAATATAACTGTGGAGGTAAATACCCATTGGAATAATTAAACAGTTCAGGATAAGATGTATATTCTGGCTCATTGCCCATAGCATGTTGCAAATCTTAATTTGGAAACATTGGGACTGACCCGACACCCATGCTGCTTCCTATGGCCCAACCCTAAAGCTACGATCACTTTCGAGGCTCGTGCAGTGTGTAATCCTTTCAGTGGCAGGATCTGTCTCAATACCTCCAGCCAGCCTGCAGTCCAGATCAGCCCGCTCCATCCCAAACCATCCCAGACACATTGGCACTGAGTCTAGCTCTCTTAAAACTCTTTTTTTTATTTTAAAAAATATATATTTTATTGAAAATTTTTGGTCAACCATCACAGTACATTGTGTATCCTTTACACAATAATATAACAGTATAAATAACAATGACCTGTTTTATAAACAAAGAATAAATAATATATAACAAAAACTAAAACTAAAACTAAACGGCAACTGCCTTTTCTCAGATAAACACTCTCCAAAAATATGATTTAACAGTCCAATATACAATTATTTATAGCAACAACGACCTATACATATTATACATATATATTAATAACCCTGAGACTCCTTCTGGTTCCTCCCCCCCCCTCTCCCCCCCCCCCCCCCCCCCTGGGCTGCTGCTGCTGCCTTCTTCTTTTCCATTCCCTCTATCTTTCTGTGAGGTATTCGACAAACGGTTGCCACCGCCTGGTGAACCCTTGAGCCGATCCCCTTAGGACGAACTTAATCCGTTCCAGCTTTATAAACCCTGCCATGTCATTTATCCAGGTCTCCACCCCCGGGGGCTTGGCTTCCTTCCACATCAACAGTATCCATCCTGCGCCGGGCTACTAGGGACGCAAAGGCCAAAACATCGGCCTCTTTCACCTCCTGCACTCCCGGCTCTTGTGCAACCCCAAATATAGCCAACCCCCAGCTTGGTTCGACCTGGACCCCCACTACTTTCGAAAGCACCTTTGTCACCCCCACCCAGAACCCCTGTAGTGCCGGACATGACCAGAACATGTGGGTGTGATTCGCTGGGCTTCTCGAGCATCTCGCACACTTATCCTCTACCCAAAGAAATTTACTGAGCCGTGCTCCAGTCATATGCGCCCTGTGTAACACCTTAAATTGAATCAGACTTAGCCTGGCACACGAGGACGATGAGTTTACCCTACTTAGGGCATCCGCCCACAGCCCCTCCTCAATCTCCTCCCTCAGCTCTTCTTCCCATTTCCCTTTCAGCTCATCTACCATAATCTCCCCCTCGTCCCTCATTTCCCTATATATATCTGACACCTTACCGTCCCCCACCCATGTCTTTGAGATTACTCTGTCCTGCACCTCATGCGTCGGGAGCTGCGGGAATTCCCTCACCTGCTGCCTCGCAAAAGCCCTCAGTTGCATATACCGGAATGCATTCCCTTGGGGCACCCATATTTCTCGGTCAGCGCTCCCAGACTTGCGAACTTCCCATCCACAAACAGATCTTTCAGTTGCGTTACTCCTGCTCTTTGCCATATTCCAAATCCCCCATCCATTCTCCCCGGGGCAAACCTATGGTTATTTCTTATCGGGGACCCCACCAAGGCTCCCGTCTTTCCCCTATGCCGTCTCCACTGTCCCCAAATTTTCAAAGTCGCCACAACACCGGGCTTGTGGTGTATTTCTTCGGTGAGAACGGCAATGGGGCCGTCACCATAGCTTGTAGGCTAGTCCCCCTACAGGACGCCCTCTCCAATCTCTTCCACGCCGCTCCCTCTTCTTCTCCCATCCACTTACTCACCATTGAGATATTGGCGGCCCAGTAGTACTCACTTAGGCTCGGTAGTGCCAGCACCCCCCTATCCCTACTACGCTGTAAGAATCCCTTCCTCACTCTCGGGGTCTTCCCGGCCCACACAAAACTCATGATACTCTTTTCGATCCTTTTGAAAAAAGCCTTCGTAATCACCACCGGGAGGCACCGAAACACAAAGAGGAATCTCGGGAGGACTACCATTTTAACCGCCTGCACCCTCCCTGCCAGTGACAGGGATACCATGTCCCATCTCTTGAAGTCCTCCTCCATTTGTTCCCCCAATCGCGTTAAATTTAACCTATGTAATGTACCCCAATTCTTGGCTATCTGGATCCCCAAGTAACGAAAGTCCCTTGTTACCTTCCTCAGCGGAAAGTCCTCTATTTCTCTGCTCTGCTCCCCTGGATGCACCACAAACAACTCACTTTTCCCCATGTTCAGTTTATATCCTGAGAATTCTCCAAACTCCCGAAGTGTCCGCATTATCTCTGGCATCCCCTCCGCCGGGTCCGCTACATATAACAACAAATCATCCGCATACAGAGATACCCGGTGTTCTTCTCCTCCTCTAAGTACTCCCCTCCACTTCTTGGAACCCCTCAATGCTATTGCCAGGGGCTCAATCGCCAGTGCAAACAGTAATGGGGACAGAGGGCATCCCTGCCTTGTCCCTCTATGGAGCCGAAAGTATGCAGATCCCCGTCCATTCGTGACCACACTTGCCACTGGGGCCCTATACAACAGCTGCACCCATCCAACATACTCATCTCCAAAACCAAATCTCCTCAGCACCTCCCACAAATAATACCACTCCACTCTATCAAATGCTTTCTCGGCATCCATCGCCACCACTATCTCCGCTTCCCCCTCTGGTGGGGGCATCATCATTACCCCTAGCAGCCTCCGTATATTCGTATTCAGCTGTCTCCCCTTCACAAGCCCAGTTTGGTCCTCATGGACCACCCTCAGGACACAATCCTCTATCCTCATTGCCATTACCTTGGCCAGAATCTTAGCGTCTACATTTAGGAGGGAAATAGGTCTATAGGACCCGCATTGCAGCGGGTCCTTTTCCTTCTTTAGGAGAAGCGATATCATTGCCTCAGACATAGTCGGGGGCAGCTGTCCCCTTTCCTTTGCCTCATTAAAGGTCCTCATCAGTCGCGGGGCGAGCAAGTCCACATATTTCCTGTAAAATTCAACTGGGAATCCATCCGGTCCCGGAGCCTTCCCCGCCTGCATGCTCCTAATTCCTTTCACTACTTCCTCTATTTCAATCTGTGCTCCCAGTCCCACCCTTTCCTGCTCCTCCACCTTGGGAAATTCCAGCCGGTCCAGAAAGCCCATCATTCTCTCCCTCCCATCCGGGGGTTGAGCTTCGTATAATTTTTTATAAAATGCCTTGAACACTCCATTCACTCTCTCCGCTCCCCGCTCCATCTCTCCTTCCTCATCCCTCACTCCCCCTATTTCCCTCGCTGCTCCCCTTTTCCTCAATTGGTGGGCCAGCAACCTGCTCGCCTTCTCCCCATATTCGTACTGCACACCCTGTGCCTTCCTCCACTGTGCCTCTGCAGTACCCGTTGTCAGCAAGTCAAATTCTACGTGTAGCCTTTGCCTTTCCCTGTACAGTCCCTCCTCCGGTGCCTCCGCATATTGCCTGTCCACCCTCAGAAGTTCTTGCAGCAACCGCTCCCGTTCCCTACTCTCCTGCTTTCCTTTATGTGCCCTTATTGATATCAGCTCCCCTCTAACCACTGCCTTCAGCGCCTCCCAGACCACTCCCACCTGGACCTCCCCATTATCATTGAGTTCCAAGTACTTTTCAATGCACCCCTGTGGTAGTATGCATTAGGGGTCATGTGGGACTGTGAAGCCGTGATGTCATTGGCTGACAGATCCCGGGTCCTGGTTGGACGTTGACCTCTAGCTCCGCCCTGATGGCGGAGTATAAGTACCAGGAGTCCTCCCCCGCAGGCAGTCTACTACTGAACTGCGGGGGAACAGTCACGCTTAATAAAGCCTCATCGACTTCACTCTATTCGTCTCTCGGGAGTCTTTGTGCGCTACAATTTATTAAGCGTGACTAAAGGACTATGGAGCTCAGGATCATCCTGGAATGCCTGAGGATCAGCCCCCACGCAGTGAACGCAGCAGCAGCTTTCAAGCACTGGCAGACTTGGTTCGAGGCCTACCTCAGAACGGCCACCGGCCGGGTCACAGAAGACCAAAAACTACAGGTCCTGCACTCGAGGTTAAGCACGGAGATTTTCTCTCTCATCGAAGACGCAGAGGATTTCCAGACGGCGTTCGCAGCACTAAAAAGTCTCTATGTCCGCCCAGTAAACCAGATCTACGCTCGCTATCAACTCGCAACGAGACGGCAAAGTCCCGGAGAATCGATAGATGAATTCTACGCCGCGCTACTAATTTTGGGATGAGCCTACAGCTGCCCGCCGGTGAACGCAAATGAACACATGGACATGTTAATGCGCGATGCTTTTGTGGCAGGTATGAACTCCTCCCAAATCCGCCAAAGACTTCTAGAAAAAGAGTCGCTAGGACTCTCAGAGGCACGGGCCCTAGCAGCCTCCCTAGACGTGACCGCGCGAAATACCCGCGCCTACGGCCCCGACCGCGCGGCAGCCCATTGTGCTCCGTACGCACCCGTCGCGACAAACCCACCCCCCCCCCCGGGACACCCCACAGGGTTGCGCGGTACAAACGCCAAGTCGCACCGGGGGAGCCCGCTGCTATTTCTGCGGCCAGGCGAAACACCCCCGGCAGCGCTGCCCGGCCCGCGCAGCGATCTGTAAGAGCTGCGGGAAAAAGGGCCATTTCGCGGCTGTGTGCCGGTCCTGCGAGGTCGCCGCTGTCCCGGGAGAACAGGGAGCCCTGCACGCCGTTTACGCTCCCCAACCCCCCCAGCGCCCCATGTACGACCCGCAGGCGCAACCACTCTGGGTCCCGACCACCGCTCTCCCCAGAGAACAGGGAGCCCTGCACGCCATTTACGCTCCCCAACCCCCCTCGCCGCGCCCCATGTATGACCCGCCGGCGCTACCGCTTTGGGTCCCGGCCACCGCTGTCCCCAGAGAAGAGGGAGCCCTGCATATTCCCAACGCTCCCCAACCCCCCCAGTGCCCCATGTGCGACCCGCAGGCGCCGCCATTTTGGGTCCCGGCCACCACGAGGGGAGGAAGGGCGCCGCCATCTTGGACCACCCCAGACCTGTGCGACGCATGGGGGCAGCCATCTTGTTCACCCCCGACGCCATCTTGGACGGCAACAACGGACCCCAGTGTCGACGGCTCCACGGGGTTCGAAGAAGACGCTCAACCACTACAACCACGTCTGGATTCAATGACGCTGTACCAAGCTCGGCCCCGGACGCTCCAGACGACGACGACAACGGTGCTGATAAACGGGCACGAGACACCATGCCGAGTCGACTCCGGGAGCATGGAGAGCTTTATCCACCCCGACACGGTAAGACGCTGTTCTTTGACCATCCATCCCAGCGCACAAAAGATTTCCCTAGCTGCAGGATCCCACTCCGTACAGATCAAAGGCTTCTGCATAGTTACCCTAACGGTGCAAGGGAGGGAGTTCAAAAACTACAGGCTCTACGTCCTTCCCCAACTCTGCGCCCCCACATTACTGGGATTAGACTTCCAGTGCAATCTACAGAGCCTAACCTTCAAATTCGGCGGCCCAATACCCCCACTCACTATCTGCGGCCTCGCAACCCTCAAGGTGCAACTCCCATCCTTGTTTACAAACCTCACCCCGGATTGCAAACCCGTCGCCACTAGAAGCAGATGGTACAGCGCCCAGGACCGGACCTTCATTCGGTCCGAAGTCCAGCGGCTACTAAAGGAAGGCATAATCCAGGCCAGCAATAGTCCCTGGAGAGCACAGGTGGTAGTAGTAAAGACAGGGGAGAAGCAAAGGATGGTCATAGACTATAGCTAGACCATCAACAGGTACACACAACTAGACGCGTACCCTCTCCCCCGCATATCCGACATGGTCAATCGGATTGCCCAATATAAGGTCTTCTCCACCGTGGACCTCAAGTCCGCCTACCATCAGCTCCCCATCCGCCCAAGTGACCGCAAGTACACAGCCTTCGAGGCAGACGGGCGATTATACCATTTCCTAAGGGTCCCATTTGGCGTCACAAACGGGGTCTCGGTCTTCCAACGAGAGATGGACCGAATGGTTGATCAACACGGGTTACGGGCCACGTTCCCGTATCTCGACAATGTAACCATCTGCGGCCACGACCAGCAAGACCACGACCCCAACCTCCAAAAATTCCTCTAGACCGCTAAAGCCTTGAACCTCACGTACAACGAGGACAAGTGCGTCTTTAGCACAAACCGGCTAGCCATCCTGGGCTACGTAGTGCGCAATGGGATAATAGGCCCCGACCCCGAACGCATGCGCGCCCTCATGGAATTTCCCCTCCCGCACTGCTCAAAAGCCCTAAAACGCTGCCTGGGGTTCTTTTCATACTACGCCCAGTGGGTCCCCCAGTACGCAGACAAGGCCCGCCCCCTAATACAGACCACGACCTTCCCTCTGTCGACAGAGGCTTGCCAGGCCTTCAGCCGCATCAAAGCGGATATCGCAAAGGCCACGATGCGCGCCATCGACGAGTCCCTCCCCTTCCAGGTCGAGAGCGACGCCTCCGACGTAGCTCTAGCGGCCACCCTTAACCAAGCGGGCAGACCCGTGGCCTTTTTCTCCCGAACCTTCCACGCTTCAGAAATCCGCCACTCCTCAGTGGAAAAGGAAGCCCAAGACATAGTGGAAGCTGTGCGACATTGGAGGCATTACCTGGCCGGCAGGAGATTCACTCTCCTCACGGACCAACGGTCGGTAGCCTTCATGTTCGATAATGCACAGCGGGGCAAAATCAAAAACGACAAGATCTTAAGGTGGAGGATCGAGCTCTCCACCTTCAACTACGAGATCTTGTATCGTCCCGGAAAGCTGAACGAGCCGTCCGATGCCCTATCCCGCGGCACATGTGCCAACGCACAAATTAACCGCCTCCAAACCCTCCACGAGGACCTCTGCCACCCGGGGGTCACTCGGTTCTACCACTTTATTAAGTCCCGCAACCTCCCATACTCTTTAGAGGAGGTCCGTACAGTCACAAGGAACTGCCACATCTGCGCAGAGTGCAAACCGCATTTTTTCAGGCCGGATGGAGCGCATCTGATTAAGGCTTCCCGCCCCTTTGAACGCCTTAGTCTGGATTTCATAGGACCCCTCCCCTCCACCGACCGCAACATATACTTCCTTAATGTGGTGGACGAGTACTCCCGCTTCTCATTCGCCATCCCCTGCTCTGACATGACCGCAGCCACAGTCATTAAAGCCCTGAACACCATATTCACACTGTTCGGTTGCCCCGCATACGTCCACAGCGACAGGGGGTCCTCCTTCATGAGTGACGAGCTGCGCCAGTTCCTGCTCAGCAACGGTATAGCCTCGAGCAGGACGACCAGCTACAACCCCCGGGGGAACGGGCAAGTGGAGAGGGAAAACGGCACGGTCTGGAAGACCATCCTACTGGCCCGACAGTCCAGGGACCTCCCAGTTTCACGGTGGCAGGAGATCCTCCCGGACGCCCTCCACTCCATCCGGTCACGACTGTGCACGAGCACTAACCAAACGCCCCATGAGCGCCTCCTTGTCTTCCCCAGGAAGTCCTCCTCTGGAACGTCGCTGCCGACCTGGCTGGCGGCCCCAGGACCCATCTTGCTCCGAAAACATGTGCGGGCGCACAAGTCGGACCCGTTGGTCGAAAGGGTTCACCTCCTTCACGCGAACCCGCAGTACGCTTACGTGGAGTACCCCGATGGCTGACAGGACACGGTCTCCCTGCGTGATCTGGCGCCCGCCGGCAACACACACACCCCTCCAACACCAATCACCCAACGCCCCCCCCCTTCCTGCCACCGCCGCACCCCGCGACCGCCCCCTTCCCAGGAGGATCGGTCCTCCTCCCAGGCCCGACCAGGAATGAAGCCCAAGCTGAAACCGTAAGGCTCCCGGAGACGACAACACCGGAACAAGCACCACCACCACCATCGGGGCCGAGGCGATCGACACGGATGACCAGACCGCCCGACCGACTCGTGGCGTCGATCTAACAGTACAAAATGTGGACTTTTAACGAGAACATTTTGTTTTTCCTGACGATTACTGTAAATAGTTCGAAACAAAAAAAAACCTTGTACATGCTGTAATAACATGCAAAGGTTTTCCTCCCAGGACCAGCCTTGTAAACTCTTACCACCATGCGAAGCATCACCCCGCCGGGTTCATTTTTAACAAGGGGTGAATGTGGTAGTATGCATTAGGGATCATGTGGGACTGTGAAGCCGTGATGTCATTGGCTGACAGATCCCAGGTCCTGGTTGGACGTTGACCTCTAGCTCCGCCCTGAAGGCGGAGTATAAGTACCAGGAGTCCTCCCCTGCAGGCAGTCTACTACTGAACTGCGGGGGAACAGTCACGCTTAATAAAGCCTCATCGACTTCACTCTATTCGTCTCTCGGAGTCTTTGTGCGCTACAACCCCCTCACCCTTAGACACACCCCCTCATCTGCCATTAGTCCCATGTCCATTCTCCAGGGTGGGCGCCCTTCTGTTTCCTCCACTATCTCCAAGTCCACCCAATGTGGAGCGTGATCCGAAATGGCTATAGCCGTATACTCCGTTCCCCTCACCTTCGGGATCAACACCCTTCCCAAAACAAAAAAGTCTATTCGCGAATAGACTTTGTGGACATAGGAGAAAAACAAAAACTCCTTACTCCTAGGTCTGCTAAATCTCCACGGGTCTACTCCTCCCATCTGCTCCATAAAATCTTTAAGCACCTTGGCTGCTGCCGGCCTCCTTCCAGTCCTGGACTTCGACCTATCCAGCCCTGGTTCCAACACCGTATTAAAATCTCCCCCCATTACCAACTTTCCCACCTCTAGGTCCGGGATGCGTCCTAGCATACGCCTCATAAAATTGGCATCATCCCAGTTCAGGGCATATACGTTTACCAAAACCACCGTCTCCCCCTGTAGTTTGCCACTCACCATCACGTATCTGCCCCCGCTATCTGCCACTATAGTCTTTGCCTCAAACATTACCCGCTTCCCCACTAATATAGCCACCCCCCTGTTTTTCGCATCTAGCCCCGAATGGAACACCTGCCCTACCCAACCTTTGCGTAGTCTCACCTGGTCTATCAGTTTCAAGTGCGTTTCCTGTAACATAACCACGTCTACCTTAAGTTTCTTAAGGTGTGCGAGTACCCGTGCCCTCTTTATCGGCCCGTTCAGCCCTCTCACATTCCACGTGATCAGCCGGGTTGAGGGGCTTTTTACCCCCCACCCCCTTGTCGATTAGCCATCCCCTTTTTCCAGCTCCTCACCCGGTTCCCACGCAGCTGTGTCCCCCCCCAGGCGGTGCCCCCCGCCCATCCCACCCCATACCAGCTCCCCCCTCTCCCCAGCAGCAGCAGCCCAATAATTCCCCCCTCCCACCCCCCCCCCCCCCCGCTAGATCCCCCACTAGCATAGTTACACTCCCCATGTTGCTCCCAGAAGTCAGCAAACTCTGGCCGACCTCGGCTTCCCCCCGTGACCTCGGCTCGCACCGTGCGACGCCCCCTCCTTCCTGCTTCCCTATTCCCGCCATGATTATCATAGCGTGGGAGCCGAGCCCGCGCTTCCCCCTTGGCCCCGCCCCCAATGGCCACCACCCCATCTCCTCCACCTCCCCTCCTCCCCCCATCACCTCCTGTGGAAGAGAGAAAAGTTACCACATCGCAGGATTAATAACATAAAACTCCTCTTTCCCCCCTTTTTACCCCCCTCTTCGCCCCCCATACTCGCCCCACCACATTGTTTCAAACGTTCTTTTTTTAATAACCCGCTCATTCCAATTTTTCTTCCACGATAAAAGTCCACGCCTCATCCGCCGTCTCAAAGTAGTGGTGCCTCCCTTGATATGTGACCCACAGTCTTGCCTGTTGCAGCATTCCGAATTTTATCTTCTTTTTATGAAGCACCGCCTTGGCCCGATTAAAGCTCGCCCTCCTTCTCGCCACCTCCGCACTCCAGTCTTGGTATACGCGGATCACCGCGTTCTCCCACTTACTGCTCCGAGTTTTCTTTGCCCATCTCAGGACCATCTCTCTGTCCTTAAAACGGAGGAATCTCACCACTATGGCTCTAGGAATTTCTCCTGCTCTCGGTCCTCGCGCCATCACTCGGTATGCTCCCTCCACCTCCAGCGGACCCGCCGGGGCCTCCGCTCCCATTAACGAGTGCAGCATCGTGCTCACATATGCCCCGACGTCCGCTCCCTCCGCACCTTCAGGAGGACCAAGAGTCCTTAGGTTGTTCCTCCTCGCGTTGTTCTCCAGCGCCTCCAGCCTTTCCACACATCGTTTATGGTGTGCCTCGTGCATCTCCGTCTTCACCACCAGGCCCTGTATGTCGTCCTCATTCTCGGCAGCCTTTGCCTTCACGACCCGAAGCTCCCGCTCCTGGGTCTTTTGCTCCTCCTTTAGCCCTTCGATCGCCTGTAATATCGGGGCCAACAGCTCCTTCTTCATTTCCTTTTTGAGTTCTACCACGCAGCGTTTCAAAAACTCGTGTTGTTCAGGGCCCCATATTAAACTGCCACCTTCCGACGCCATCTTGGTTTGTGCTTGCCTTCCTTGCCGCTGCTCTAAAGGATCCACCGCAATCCGGCCACCTTCCTCTCCTTTTTTCATCCGTATCCAGGGGGGGTTCCCTTCTGGTTCACCGCACAGTACTTTTAGCTGTTAAAATTGCCGTTGGGGCTCTTATTAAGAGCCCAAAAGTCCGTTCCACCGGGAGCTGCCGAAACGTGCGACTCAGCTGGTCATCGCCGCACCCGGAAGTTAAAACTCTTAGATACTGAGGATGAACTCTATATTCAGCAAGAACAGTGACAGCGCTGAGTGCAAAAGGCAGGCCTCACGCACACCGGGCTGCTCGGAGTGATTTTGAGACTTACCAACTTCCTTGCCCGCTTCGCCGAATAAATGAA
Source organism: Scyliorhinus torazame (assembly GCF_047496885.1). Taxonomy (NCBI): domain Eukaryota; kingdom Metazoa; phylum Chordata; class Chondrichthyes; order Carcharhiniformes; family Scyliorhinidae; genus Scyliorhinus; species Scyliorhinus torazame. The sequence goes on along the minus strand of NC_092711.1, from coordinate 299,656,690 downwards.
TCCCAGTTCAGTTGCCCAAAGTGTTTCCTGGCTTTACTCATTTACCTTCCCGGATGCAATAAAGAAAAAGGTTTAGATAAAGATAGGAGAATGTAAAATTAAAAGGCTTGCATTTATATGGTGCCTTTTTCAACCACTGGATGTCTCTAAGGGCTGGGCTCTCTGGCCGCTCCCACCCGACGACCAGAAATTCCCGCCCGAGGTTAAAGGGCCTTTACATGGTCCGTGCCCCGCCCATGACGATCTTAGTCATAGAGTCATAGATGTTTACAGCATGGAAACAGGCCCTTCGGCCCAGCTTGATCATGCCGCCCAGTTTCTGTCACCAAGCTAGTCCCACTTACCCAGATTTGGCCCATATCCCTCTATACCCACTCTGCCCATGTAACTGTCTAACGTTTGTAAAGGAAGGAACTATACCCGCCTCTGGCAGCTCATTCCAGATGCTCACCACCCTCTGGACTCTTTTGTATCCCTCACCTTAAACCTGTGCCCACTAGTTCTAGACTCCTCTACCTTTGGGAAAAGATGTTGACTATCTACCTTACCCATGCCGCTCGTTATTTTGTAGACCTCTATAAGATCGCCCCTAAGCCTCCTAAGCTCCAGGGAAAAAAGTCCCAGCCTATCCAGCCTCTCCTTATAGCAGGCACGGCTGAAGCCCCTCAATGTTTTCCAGCCAGTCAAGCTAAAGGTGCAGTCTCTTCCAGTCTCTGGTGTTGTGTAGGAAACACGGCAGCCATCTTTCACTCCAGAAAACACCCACTAGGTGAGTGTGAGGCAATAAAATCTCCTGTTCTTCTGCGATGTTGGTCAGAGCAGGAGAGGTAACCTCCCTGCTTTTCTCCCAAATAGAGCCATTGGATCTGTCTCAGCATACCCCGGGGGGAGTAGGCAAGGGGGCCGCAGTTGAATGAATCATCTGAAAGACAGTGTCCCCCTGACAGTGCAGCTCTCCCTCAGCAATTGAATTGTTCGCTTTGGGTTTTGTGCTCAGCTCGTGCAGTGAAACCTAAACTCGCAAGCTCAGGAGGCGAATTAAGGTTAAAGAAAAGTGAATGGGCCGGGGTGTGGGGGGGGCAGAAAACCGTGAAAGTGTGGGTGAAAGCAAGAACTGGAGGAGCAAGGCAGACGTCAAGCTTAAGTGTGTTAACAGACAACTAACTGGCTGAATGGTATCAAGTTAAACAGTTTGGCCTCCCTCTAATCCACTGCTTGATAGAATTAGAATCCAGCAGCCTACATGCACCATTAAGTTTAAAAGATACTCTGGGGAAATGAGCGGCAATTTGCTTTGAGATTAGTTTTGTTTGTCTAAGGGGAATACAATAATCTGCTTTTCTGGGACCGTTCCTATAAAACAGGTGCGCCAAGTGTCCCATTTCAATAATGGAGCAGAAGACAGAACACCATCACTCATTTTAGGATTTACAAAACACAAGATCAATGCATTTCACCTGTCAGAAAAATGACACTGGTGTAAATATTAACAACAAACAATGTTTATATAGCAACTTTAATCTAATACAACATTCCAACGTACTTCACAGGAGCGTGCTGCAGCGAAACCAGACATTGAGCCATGTTAGGAGATAATAGGGTTGGCCAAAAACTGGGGAAAACAGGTAGATTTAAAGGATATAATAATAATAACAATAATCTTTATTGTCACAAGTAGGCTCACATTAACATTGCAATGAAGTTACTGGGAAAAGCCCCTAGTCGCTACAGTCCAGTGCCTGTTCTGGTACACAGAGGAAGAATTCAGAATGTCCAATACACCGAACAGTATGCCTTTCGGGACTCGTGGGAGTAAATCGAAGCACCCGGAGGAAACCCACGCAGACACGGGGAGTGATGCGACCATCAATTCCCGCGAGACGATGAGTAGACATGAACAGTGGTTTTAATCAGCTAGATCTGTGCCTGCCTGCGACTGCTCTGTACTGAGAGCCACCTACAGGCTGCAGATCTATATACCTCCCCCGAGGAGGCGGAGCTGTAGGCGGAGCCCACAATGGCATCAACATAATACAATACAGTGTAATGCAATACAATGGTGAATGGTAGCAGTAATACATTTACCACGGGGAGAACGTGCAAACTCCGCACAGACAGTGACCCAAGCCGGGAATCGAACCTGGGACCCTGGCGTGTGAAGCAACAGTGCTACCAACTGTGCCAGTGCTTGTCTTGAAGGAAGAAAAAGAGATGGAGGGCGTGACCAAAAGGGAACAGAGTCCCCGAGCGAGCTTGTTTCGCTGCGTGTTTCCTGGCACTCGCAGTGCCGAGAAACTCACAGCTATTCAACGCGTCTCGTGTTGATTAAGGGGTCTAAACGGCGAATGTGCGGCTGAAGCCTCACATAGCCCTGTATTTTACAATGGGGTGCTCCGCTCGCCGGAGAGGTTGGGACCCTATTTTTAAATGTCATCCCAATCTCCAAGGCCCATAAATAAAATCCCCAACCTCTCCCCAGCCCAAACACAATATGGGAGGGTCCCCCGCATTCTCCAACACCCACGGTTGGCGCTGCCAACCTGGCACCCTGGCAATGCCCCTTCCAGCTGGCAGTGCCACCTGGGCACCTTGGCAGTGCCAGGATGGCACCCAGGTGGTACTGCCAGGGTGCCTGGCTGGCACTGCTCGGGTACCCAGGTGGCACCAGCAGTGTCAGGGCACCATCCTGTCCACTGTACAAACAGGACTATGTGCGGCCTCAGCCGCGTGTTCTCCGCTGAGGCCCCTTAAACAATGGCCGTGTTGTATGGCCATGTGTTTCATTAAGATATCACTTCTCCTTTTACTTCCTTCACCAAGGTATTCATTGCAACATCAGAAAACGTTGGAGCCTGCTCTTTCCCGTGTTGTAGAGACATGGAAAATAGGAGCAGTAGGCCATTCAGCCCTTCAAGCCTGTTCCGCCATTCAATATGATCATGGCTAATCCTCTATCTCAACGCCATACTCTAATGCTCTCCCGATACTCCTTAACAAGTTTAGAGTCCAGGAATCTATTTCTTTCTTAAATATATTCAGTGACTTGGCCTCTGTAAACTCCTGTGGTTGAGATATCCACAGGTTCACCAAGCTCTGAGGGAAGAACCTTTGCTGCACTGCCTCTATGGCAAATATATTCTTTCTTCGGCAAGGAAACCAAAACTACAGACATTACCCCAGGTGTGGTCTCACCAAGGCCCTGTAAAGCGGCAGTAAGACATCCTTGTGCCTGTACTCAATTCCTCTTGCAATGGAGGACAACATACCATCCGCCTTCCTAACTGTTTGCAGTCCTTGCATGTTTTCTATCAGTGATTGGTGCGCAAGGATACCCAGCCCCCTGTGTCTGTCAACATTTGCCAATCTATCACCATGTAAATAATACGCTTGTTATTCCTGTCTTTCCCAGGTCAGAATCAGTTGTAGGATGACTTCGAGAACAAGTTCTAGTTGCAGAGCTCCTCTGCTTTTTGAAATGTGGGGTGGGATTCTGCACCCCACCAGCCCCGTTTTCCAGCATGTCCCCCCCCCCCCCCCCCCCACCCCTCCTCCCCCCACGGTAATGGGATTCTCTCTTCCTGCAGCCGGCCAATGGGGTTTCCTATTGTGGGCCACCCCATGCCGTCGGGAAACGCGCAGGTGGAGGATCCCGCCGATGGAGAAACCACAGCGGGTCTGTGTTTACTGGAGCAAGCAAGCTTTTACTGCTTTCAGGAAATGCTGCATAAACGCAGCAGGTCTGGCAGCCTTTATGGAGAAAGAAACAGAGTTAACATTGAATTCATGTGACTCTTCTGCCAGCTTGCAGGGGCACTGCCAGGGTGCCAGGTTGGCACTGCTGATGTGCCATTAGCTGCCATTCTTTGCGCATGCGCGATTGGGCCAAGGGGGCCCTGCATGGTCTTTGGAGGGGAGCAGGGGGAGGACCGGGACCCTCCCATAGTATGTGGGTGGGGGAGGGGTCAGGGATTGCTTTGGGGCCTCGGGGATCAGGACGCCATTGCTACACTGGGGAGACTAACGAGCGGAGCTCCCCACTGAACAAACAGGGCTATGTGCGGCCTTGACCCCATGTTCACCACTGAGGCCCCTTACACAAGGCGGGCCGTGTTGTATGGCAATGTGTTTCTTGGCACTGCGAGTGCCGGGAAACAAGTGGCTAAACATGCTCGCTGTGGGACTTTGTAGCAACGTAGTTGAATCGAGCTCGTTAACTCTATTTCTTTCTCCACAGATGCGGCTTAACTTACTGAGTTTATCCAGCATCTTCTGTTTTTCTTTTTCTTACAGCTTTAACTCTTGGCACCGTCCCCCCCCCCCCCCCCCCCCTGCCCCCGCCGAGGTGGGCTGCCATTCAACGTTTCAGTTAGCGACCGCTGCACACTTCCACCTGCTCTCGTAGGTCTCTTAAACAGTGACTGCTGTCTTCAGCAGGGGCTACAGACAACTCTCAGGATTAAATATAACTGGCGACATCTTCAAATTTAAAACCGAAGCCTTCGGTGATTAGAAAACAACAAACTGAATTTTGTGCCCAAAGTGATATTGAGCTCATCTCAAACCCTTTAAAGGAAGAAGCCAGAGACTGCATCTGTCGTACTTCAGTTGGCCCACAGTTTGCTTCAATACACGCTTCACGTCCGGCAATGCATTGATGGGGTCGATTCAGCTGAACATCCGTGAAAGATTCTATCATTCCTCTGCAAAGAATATTTACGTAGATCTACACACTGCAGTCAGCCTTGATATATTCCCCATGGATATCAGCCTATGCTTAATGTTGCAGTCATGTTGTTTGTACTCAGAGCAGCAAAAATAAATATATTTTTATTCGTAAAAAAGTGCAAAGGCAATGACAAGGTAACCCCAGAATAGGCAAGAATATGTGTCAACTTCAGTTGAGCAATCATTGCACTCAACCAAACGAGAGAGATTATTTTCAAACATTCGTAGTAAACGAGACATTCGCATCAAATCACGTGGATAGTAGGAGTATAAGTGAGTGCAATGCCTGAGCGAGATTACAATTGAATACAAAATAGACCTAATTAGTAGGAGGCTAAGATAGAAGTGACATGATGCTTAGACCAGACAGACTGGTGTCTTGCCAGCATCACATCTAAATGGCATTCCCGTAACAGCCTCCCCGAACAGGCGCTGGAATGTGGCGACTCGGGGCTTTTCACAGTAACTTCATTGAAGTCTACTTGTGACAATAAGCGATTTTCATTTCATTTTCATTTCATCAAATACGAAGTGCAAGTGGGTAGTGATGCCAGATGATTCAGGTCTGAAACTGGTGAGGATCTAGTTAAAATTTAAAAACAAAAGCTACTCAAACTAAAGACTCAAAGTAATGTCAGGTTGGCCAATCCCCTCACAGGAATACGTGCATTTCTTTTTAAGAATTGAGTTGCTTTCCAGAGGAAATATTGGTGATAAATGTGCTGTTGTAATAAGCAGTGATCCCAGTAAAAACGATTGGCAAATTATGTGGAAGCTAGGTTCTCCAGACTATGGCATATCAAACGCATTCTTTAGTAGCAGTAGACCGGCTAGTTTGTGAGGCACAGCAAGGCCAGCAGTGCGGGTTCAATTCCCCGACCGACTGAGGTTATTCATGAAGGCCCCGCCTTCTCACCCTGACCCTTCACTTGAGGTGTGGTGACCCTCGGGTTAAATCACCGCCAGTCAGCTCTTCCCCCCTCAAAGGAGAAAGCAACCTATGGTCAGCTGGGACTATGGCGACTTTACCTAGGGCATATTTCATGAATACTGAATTCAAACAAATTCAAATCAAATAAAGCAGCATTCCATTGATTCAAGTTCAGGGCCATCAGCAAATGAAAATGCTAAAGATTATGCATTCCACATATCAAACACACAAAAAGTGACAAGCAGTGAGACAGGTTAAAAAAATTCTAGACATGATACTGCATTAATAATTACTTGTTTCAAGGAGCGGAGATTCTGCATTACAACCTAGATACATGAGAATATAGAATTAATAATGTTGTAAATAAGAAATAGTGCATGTAATTCTCCAGAAAAATTTCTAAGTGCTGTAGCGAGTGGGAATTGCTACAAGCCTCCTGGTGCTTGGCCCAGCGAGGCCGGCTACACAATTCAACGTTAATTGGTCCACTTAACGAGGCCTCACGGGTTTCTCATCACAAATGAAGGCTCGGCAGCTGATTTGCCGGGGCAGCGCTCGCCTACCGCCCCCCCCCACTAACAAGGTCGAACAGCCCTTAAGCTGCACTTGCTCAGCCAACCCCAGCCAGCTCGCAACAATGGCACCCAGGAGACCGGCCACAAGATTCGGGAATGCTGACCTGGGGAGATTGCTCGACGGCATGGAGGCCAGGAGGGAGGTCCTATTCCCCCGAGGGTCCCAGTGGGTGAGCCACAAGGCAGCCAGTGTTGCCTGGGACGAGGTGAATGTGAGCTCGGGGAGTGTGACCAGGAGGAAGGTCAATGGCCATCCTCCCAACGGAGCATCCACCCTCCAATTCCCCATGCAAACCCCAGCCCTTCCTCCACCCCCCCCCCACCCCCTCAGCACCCCAACCCCTCCTTCACACCCCCTCACCCCCTCACCCATCACTGTGAACCACGCGTATGGCTACCGATGCCCTATCTGTGTCTTCCCAGGAAAAGCTCTCCCATAATCGTCGGCAGAGGGCCCAGACTAGTGGAGGGGTGCCGGGGCATAAGAATCCTCACCTCCTTCGAAGTGCCCTGGAGGTGAAGGGAGTGGCTGAGGACAGATCAATCACCCATGCGGAGGCTGGCAGACCCCGCAGAGGTGAGGAACCACCGAGCGACACCCGGGGGACCTGTCAAACATGAGTAGTGATTGCCTTACTGACTGACCCATCCCTCCCACTAACCACATGTTCATTCTCCCGCAGGTCCTCCAGCCGACAACGCCGGCCCATCCCGGGCGGCCCCCTCTCCTGACTCCGAGGAGAACACCGCAGGGGAGAGCTCCGAGGATGCCTACGTAGCCACAACATCCCCCCCCCCCCACCCCCCCACCAGCACGGATACACACACCTCAGTGGGACATGTTAGTGGTCAGGCCTCTGGGGCACAATCTGGTGAGCACCACACTGCTGCTGCTGTATATCAGATGGAGGCAGGAACCCCCAGGCGAGACAGCAGTCGAAGAGCTGGATCTCAGGACCCAGCTGGGTCCCAGCCTGATGCTGAGCCTGTGGTACAGGGTTACCCAGACCAACCTGGTCATTCGAGGGAGATGTCAGCGTCACTCCAGCAGATCCATTTGAGGAGTGCCAGAGTTAGGGGTTAGCAGGAGATGTCGTTGGCAATGAGTGGCACCCAGGCCAACACTGCCAGGGTGGCAACCGCAGTAGAGAACCTGGTGCACGACGTTGCCTCCATGAGTGAAGGTGTCCAAGGCATCACGCAGCCAGTGACGGCCATGGCTGACGGCCTCAGCAGAAGGTCTGCACCTCTGGGGGATCTCACCCAGTACCAGGCCGATGAGGTTCTGCGGGACATGTCCCAGTCACAGATGGGCATTGCCGAGGTGCTGCAGAGGATGTCCCAGTCACTGAGGAGCATCGCTGAGATCATCGACATGATGGTGCGGACTACGAGGAGCCGCCAGGGCTGGCAGAGCCAAATGATGCAGGTGCAGCGCGGCTCGAACCAGCTGCCCCTCCATCCCAAAGTGGACCCCAGGGCCCTATGGGCACCGATGGGAAGAAGGGGGGTGCTAGGTGCCAAGCCGGATCCATCCAATGGAGTGGCAACGGTGGCCACCAGCTCCCCCGAGTTCCACCCCTTTGATGAGGCCGCATCGCTCATCCAGCACCTGGAATAGGATGGCACAGCTGTGCATGTGAACCAGGGCCCTCCGGCCCCAGAGTCACCCGAGGACGCCCTCCAGGGGCATCGAACGCCACGGGAAGAGGTAAGCAGCTGGCTGCCTCCTCCTCTGATGTGCATCCTGGGGAAATACCAAGTCGTGGTAGAGCTCGGAGGGCAAAGCACGTTGAGGATCAATGACGGCATCGGTGGAGGGGGTGGGGTAGGTAGGGGGTGAGGGGGGCGTAGAGGGTGGGGATTGGTGTTGTGGGGGCGGCACGATCGGGAGTGTGAGCGAGCACTCAGCAGGCAGGCTGGGGGTCAGACTATGGCATAGATTGAAGCGCACCAGCGCTCAGCTTTCTGCAGGTTATCATCACCTACCTAGAAGTAGTGGCAGAGCTAGGAAGGCCAGGCACGTTGAGCATTACTGAGGGCACCGGGATAGGGGCTGGGGAGGGGGTGGGGAGGGGGTGTGGGTGTTGCATGGTGGGGGAGCGGCACCATTGGGAGTGGGGTTTGTACAACACATTAAACACCTGTTCACACAACCATTGAGAGGCCTCTGTCACTTCCTTACGCAATGTGGGTTGACCCCCAGACCCTTTGCCCATCTCTCCAGGCATCGTGGCCCACCCTGCCCGTGGTACTCACCCACCCTCCGGCCATGGGCATGTCCCCGAAGCTATGTACCATCCCCTGGATATTCAGAAGTTGTGTGTGTAGTGTTCCCTCCCGCAGTGTTCAGGCACCGTGTCCAGTCATTAGGGTGTGATTGGGCTGCTAGGCAATGACTCCCACATGCTGTATGGCCCTCCTATCTATGGGAATCCACTTGGGTTGTGTGAAGTGCTCTCTTAACCTCGATTGCCAATTCACTGTTAGCAATAGCCTTCAGCCGCGCAGCCAGAGTCCTCAGCATTCGGTGGGGGTTATGGGTGGTTGTTGGGGCTAACAGGCAGGGACAGGGTTTGCCCCTGGAACGGGAACACATGATCCAGGGGTTGGCATGGTAGTGTCGCGAGCGGTTGCCCTCCGATTGCACCCCCCCCCCCCAGTGCACCCGCCGCACCCCCCCATGCGGCCCACCCCTACGGAGGGTCACCCACCCCCAGCCGAGGGTCTCCCACCGAGCACTGGGATGGCTAGCCCAACACCCCCCAGGCTCTTTGCCAGTAAGCAATAATGGCTACTCCCCTCCTCGGCTCCCCGCTGAAGCTTTTCCACCAGGTTCACGTTTTTAACAAGAAGTACTAATCAGTGCCAGCATGACCACTTGCTGGGGAGGCCAATGAATGACAGGGGCCGTTGGATATGGGGTGGCTTCTGTTAATTGTATGGAAATGGGGCTTAAGTGGTGATAATTGGTTTCTCCCCACGCTATGGCGCGATCCCGATTTGACCTATGGGAGCGGGCCGGTTACAAATGCAAACTGTTTGGCACCCGCCGTGGATCTCGTTTTTGGCCTCTCCCACTATTCACCAGCCTCGTTACGTTTGAGTGAGAGCGCAACGAGGCCGGACAATCGCTCCCAGTGAGGGAATCATTTAACTATAAATACCAGGAAGTGTTAATTTGGAAGCGAGGATATGTACTTGCAATTTGTGGCTATCTTTTATCCTTTTTGCACACATAGGACAGAATATTACGAGGGCGGATGTGTTGCAATCCCCCCCATCCCAGAGGCAAAGTCCCACTCCAGGCCAGCCCAACCCCCAGCCAGAAAGAGCTGCAGCCGCGCTCAATAGGGACAGTGTGGAAATTCCGCCCCTCACAGAGGAGGTGGTCCTGCTCTCCTGAGCTTCCGTCCAGTCCGATTGGAGATAGGTTTCTATGAGATCCTCCCTCATTCTTCTGATCTTCAGCGAAAACAATCCTAACCAACTCAATCTCTCCCCATACGTCAGAACTGCCATCCCAGGAATCAGTCCAGTAAACCTTCGCTGTGCTCCCTCCAGAGCAAGAACATCCTTTCTCAGATAAGGAGACCAAAACTGCACACAATCAGAGAATCACAGAATTTACAGTGTAGAAGGAGGCCCTTGGAAAGAGCACCCCACTTAAGCCCTCCCCATCCCCGTAACCCAGTAACCAAACCTACCTTTTTGGATACTAAGAGTAATTTAGCATGGCCAATCCACCTAACCTGTACATCTTTGGACTGGGAGGAAACCGGAGCACCCGGAGGAAACCCAGGCAGACACTGGGAGAACGTGCAGACTCCGCACAGGCAGTGACCCAAGCCGGCAATCGAACCTGGGACCCAGGAGCTGTGAAGCAACAATTCTAATCACCGTGCTGCCTCTCATTATTCCAGGTGTGGCCTCACAAAGGCCCTCTATAATTGCAGCAAGACATCCCTGCTCCTGTAGTCGAATCTTCTCGCAATGAAGGCCAGCATACCATTCGCCTTCTAAATTTACCGTCTGCTGTACCTGCATGCTTACCTTCAACGACTGGTGTATGAGGTCACCCAGGTCTCCTTGTAAATTCCCCTCTCCTAATTTCAAGCCTTAGTTTTAAGTTTCAGGGTTACTTCAAGCTTTAGTTTTAAGTTTTGATTCAGAAGTATTTTGTACACCTCTGAAATTAATGAAGCAACCTTTTCCTCACAAAATCCTGTGATTATGGCTTCTCATCCTTGACTCCCACGCTACCAAGTGATTCCGAGATTCATCGGCATCACAGGAGGACATCATTTGGCCAGTGCTGGTTTGACATTGTGTCCATCTGTTCTAATTTTATCAGCAGCCTTTGACATCTCCCTGCAGTGGAATACCTCACCTTGAGCGAAGACAATCTAACACAGAGTCAGATCTGCCTTCTATTAGGGGGTCCAAATTCATTCCTGGTGACAAGCAATAGTTAAGAAGGTTGCAAAACAAATCATTTCATGTACAAGGGAGACCGAACACTCCTATATCACCCTTCAGACCTCCGGTCGACCCAAAGCACTTCACAACCAATGAAGTACTTCCGAATCATAGTCAAATGAGGGAAGGCAGCAGCCAATTTTCACACAGGAACTCCGACAAATGGCAATGTGGTAATGAGCAGATAATCTCATCACAGAATCACAGAATTTACAATGCAGAAAGAGGCCATTCGGCCCATCGAGCCTGTACCGGCCCTTGGAAAGAGCACCCTTCCTAAGCCCGCACCTCCACCTTATCCCCACACTTCCACCCTATTCCCGTAACCCCATTTTACCTTACCTTTTTTGGAAACTAAGGGTAATTTAACATAGCCAATGTACCTACAACTGCACATTTTGGACTGCGGGAGGAAACAGGAGCACCCAGAGGAAACCCACGCAGACACAGGGAGAACGTGCAGACTTCGCACAGACAGTGACCCAAGACAGGAATCGAACCTGGGACCCTGGCGCTGTGAAGCCATTGTGCGAACCACTCTGCTACTGTGTTGCTACCGTGCTGCCCACTGCTACCATGTTGCCCTCATGATGTCAATATGGGGATAAATATTAGACAGGAGACCAAGACCAACTCCTCTACTCTTTTTGGGAATCCTTATGGCCACATGAGACGGTTTAATGTCTTATTTGAGAATCGGCATTCCATCAGTGCTCCGAATGTCAACTCAGGTTTTCGTGCACCAATGTCTGAAGCAGGACTTGAACCCACAACCTTCTGACTCAAGTCCGGTTATAGGCCAGTTACCTTGACTTCGGTCATTGGTAAGATTTTAGAGTCCATTATTAAAGATGAGATCTCGGAATACTTGAAAGTGCATAATAAAGTAGGACTGAGTCAGCACAGCTTCGTCAAGGGGAGGTCATGACTGACAAATTTGTTAGAGTTCTTTGAGGAAGTAACAATGAAGTTAGATAAAGGAGAACCAGTGGATGTGATTTATGTAGATTTCCAGAAGGCCTTTGACAAGATGCCGCTTAGGAGACTATTAAGTAAGTTAAAAACCCATGGTGTTAAGGGTAAGATCCTGGCATGGATAGAGGATTGGCTGACTGGCAGAAAGCAGAGAGTGGGTATGAAAGGGTCTTTTTCAGGATGGCAGCTGGTGACGAGTGGCGTACCTCAGGGGTCGGTGCTGGGACCACAACTTTTTACAATATACATTAATGATCTGGAAGAAAGAACTGAAGGCACTGTTGCTAAGTTTGCAGATGATACAAAGATCTGTAGAGGGGCAGGTAGTATTGAGGAAGCAGGCGGGCTGCAGAAGGACTTGGACAGGCTAGGAGAGCGGGCAAAGAAGTGGCAGATGGAATATAATGTGGGAAAGTGTGAGGTTATGCACTTTGGAAGGAGAAATGGAGACATAGACTATTTTCTAAATGGGAATATGCTTGGGAAATTAGAAGCACAAAGGGACCTGGGAGTCCATGTTCACGATTCTCTTAAGGCTAACGTGCAAGTTCAGTCGGCAGTTAGGAAGGTAAATATAATGTTAGCATTCATGTCGAGAGGGCTAGAATACGAGAGCAGGGATGTACATCTGAGGCTGTATAAGTCTCTGGTCAGACCCCCATTTGGAGTATTGTGAACAGTTTTGGGCCGAGTATCGAAGGAAGGATGTGCTGGCCTTGGAAAGTGTCCAGACGAGGTTCACAAGAATGATCCTTGGAATGAAGAGCTTGTCGTATGAGGAACGGTTGAGGACTCTGGGTCTGTACTCATTGGAATTTAGAAGGATGAGGGGGGATCTTATTGAAACTTACAGGATACCGCGTGGCCTGGATAAAGTGGTTGTGAAGAGGATGTTTCCACTTGTAGGAAAAACTAGAAGCAGAGGACACAATCTCAGGCTAAAGGGACGATCCTTTAAAACAGAGATGAGGAGGAATTTCTTCAGCCAGAGGATGTTGAATCTGTGGAACATTTTGCCGCAGAAGGCTGTGGAGGCCAAATCACTGAGTGCCCTTAAGACAGAGATAGATAGGTTCTAAAAAATTAAGCATTGGTAACTAATTAAACATAATTACTGAATTATAATTTAGAGGGGTATCTAAGGCAGAGATCGAGAGTACTATATTTAACTTTCGCATTTATATTAGAAATCTAGTGCTAGGAAACAGATAGTTACCAGTAACTTTAAAAAATAAAAAATAATTTAAAAAAAAAACTTTTAATTTTAATTAATTGACGCAATGTCAGTTAGAGGGGTGCAGTGCTCTGACTGTGAGATGTGGCAGGTCCGAGAGGTTTCCAGCGTCCCGGAAGGCTTCATCTGCTGAAAGTGCACCCAACTGGAGCTCCTCACAGACCGCATGGTTCGGTTGGAGCAGCAATTGAATGCACTTAGGAGCATGCAGGTGGCGGAAAGCATCATAGATCGCAGTTATATAAATGTGGTCACACCCAAGGTGCAGGCAGAGAAATGGGTGACCACCAGAAAGGGCAGGCAGTCAGTGCAGGAATCCCCTGTGGTTGTCCCCCTCTCGAACAGGTATACCCCTTTGGATACTGTCGGGGGGGGATAGCCTATCAGGGGAAAACAGCAGTGGCACCACGGCTGGCTCTGATGTACAGAAGGGAGGTTCAAAGCGCAGAAGAGCAATAGTAATAGGGGACTCTATAGTCAAGGGCACAGATAGGCGCTTCTGTGGATGTGAAAGAAACTCCAGGATGGTATGTTGCCTCCCTGGTGCCAGGGTCCAGGATGTCTCCGAACGGGTAGAGGGCATCCTGAAGCTGGAGGGCAAACAGGCAGAGGTCGTTGTACATATTGGTACTAACGACATAGGCAGGAAGGGGCATGAGGTCCTGCAGCAGGAGTTCAGGGAGCTAGGCAGAAAGTTAAAAGACAGGACATCTAGGGTTGTAATCTCGGGATTACTCCCTGTGCCACGTTCCAGTGAGGCTAGAAATAGGAAGATAGAGCAGCTAAACACGTGGCTAAACAGATGGTGTAGGAGGGAGGGTTTCCGTTATCTGGACCACTGGGAGCTCTTCCGAAGCAGGTGTGAACTATATAAGGACGGGTTGCATCTAAACTGGAGAGGCATAAATATCCTGGCCGCGAGGTTTGCTAGTGTCACATGGGAGGGTTTAAACTAGTATGGCAGGGGGGTGGGCACGGGAGCAATAGGTCAGAAGGTGAGAGCATTGAGGGAGAACTAGGGAATAGGGACAGTGGGGCTCTGAGGCAGAGCAGACAGGGAGAAGTTGCTGAACACAGCGGGTCTGGTGGCCTGAAGTGCATATGTTTTAATGCAAGAAGTATTACGGGTAAGGCAGATGAACTTAGTGCTTGGATTAGTACTTGGAACTATGATGCTGTTGCCATTACAGAGACCTGGTTGAGGGAAGGGCAGGATTGGCAGCTAAACGTTCCAGGATTTAGATGTTTCAGGTGGGATAGAGGGGGATGTAAAAGGGGTGGCGGAGTTGCGCTACTGGTTAGGGAGAATATCACAGCTGTACTGCGGGAGGACACCACAGAGGGCAGTGAGGCTGTATGGGTAGAGATCATGAATAAGAAGGGTGCAGTCACAATGTTGGGGGTTTACTACAGGCCTCCCAACAGCCAGCGGGAGATAGAGGAGCAGATAGGTAGACAGATTTTGGAAAAGAGTAAAAACAACAGGGTTGTGGTGATGACAGACTTCAACTTCCCCAATATTGCCTGGGACTCACTTAGTGCCAGGGGCTTAGACGGGGTGGAGTTTGTAAGGAGCATCCAGGAGGGCTTCTTAAAACAATACGTAGACAGTCCAACTAGGGAAGGGGCAGTACTGGACATGGTATTGGGGAATGAGCCCGGCCAGGTGGTAGAAGTTTCAGTAGGGGAGCATTTCGGGCACAGTGACCACAATTCAGTAAGTTTTAAAGTGCTGGTGGACAAGGATAAGAGTGGTCCTAGGATGAATGTGCTAAATTGGGGGAAGGCTAATTATAACAATATTAGGCGGGAACTGAAGAACATAGATTGGGGGCGGATGTTTGAGGGCAAATCAACATCTGACATGTGGGAGGCTTTCAAGTGCCAGTTGAAAGGAATTCAGGACCAGCATGTTCCTGTGAGGAAGAAGGATAAATACGGCAATTTTCGGGAACCTTGGATGACGAGAGATATTGTAGGCCTCGTCAAAAAGAAAAAGGAGGCATTTGTCAGGGCTAAAAGGCTGGGAACAGACTGTGTGGAATATAAGGAAAGTAGGAAGGAACTTAAGCAAGGAGTCAGGAGGGCTAGAAGGGGTCACGAAAAGTCATTGGCAAATAGGGTTAAGGAAAATCCCAAGGCTTTTTACACGTACATAAAAAGCAAGAGGGGAGCCAGGGAAAGGGTTGGCCAACTGAAGGATAGGCAAGGGAATCTATGTGTGGAGCCAGAGGAAATGGACGAGGTACTAAATGAATACTTTGCATCAGTATTCACCAAAGAGAAGAAATTGGTAGATGTTGAGTCTGGAGAAGGGTGTGTAGATAGCCTGGGTCACATTGAGATCCAAAAAGATGAGGTGTTGGGTGTCTTAAAAAATATTAAGGTAGATAAGTCCCCAGGGCCTGATGGGATCAACCCCAGAATACTGAAGTATGCTGGAGAGGAAATTGCTGAGGCCTTGACAGAAATCTTTGGATCCTCACTGTCTTCAGGTGATGTCCCGGAGGACTGGAGAATAGCCAATGTTGTTCCTCTGTTTAAGGTGGGTAGCAAGGATAATCCTGGGAACTACAGGCCGGTGAGCCTTACTTCAGTGGTAGGGAAATTACTGGAGAGAATTCTTCAAGACAGGATCTACTCCCATTTGGAAGCAAATGGACATATTAGTGAGAGGCAGCATGGTTTTGTGAAGGGGAGGTCGTGTCTCACTAACTTGATAGAGTTTTTTGAGGAGGTCACTAAGATGATTGATGCAGGTAGGGCAGTGGATGTTGTCTATATGGACTTCAGTAAGGCCTTTGACAAGGTCCCTCATGGCAGACTAATACAAAAGGTGAAGTCACACGGGATCAGGGGTGAGCTGGCAAGGTGGATACAGAACTGGCTAGGTCATAGAAGGCAGAGAGTAGCAATGGAAGGATGCTTTTCTAATTGGAGGGCTGTGACCAGTGGTGTTCCACAGGGATCAGTGCTGGGACCTTTGCTGTTTGTAGTATATATAAATGATTTGGAGGAAAATGTAACTGGTCTGATTAATAAGTTTGCAGACGACACAAAGGTTGGTGGAATTGTGGATAGCGATGTGGACTGTCAGAGGATACAGCAGGATTTAGATTGTTTGGAGACTTGGGCGGAGAGATGGCAGATGGAGTTTAATCTGGACAAATGTGAGGTAATGCATTTTGGAAGGTCTAATGCAGGTAGGGAATATACAGTGAATGGTAGAACCCTCAAGAGTATTGAAAGTCAAAGAGATCTAGGAGTACTGGTCCACAGGTCACTGAAAGGGGCAACACAGGTGGAGAAGGTAGTCAAGAAGGCATACGGCATGCATGCCTTCATTGGCCGGGGCATTGAGTATAAGAATTGGCAAGTCATGTTGCAGCTGTATAGAACCTTAGTTAGGCCACACTTGGAGTATAGTGTTCAATTCTGGTCGCCACACCACCAGAAGGATGTGGAGGCTTTAGAGAGGGTGCAGAAAAGATTTACCAGAATGCTGCCTGGTATGGAGGGCATTAGCTATGAGGAGCGGTTGAATAAATTTGGTTTGTTCTCACTGGAACGAAGGAGGTTGAGGGGCGACCTGATCGAGGTCTACAAATTTATGAGGGGCATAGACAGAGTGGATAGTCAGAGGCTTTTCCCCGGGGTAGAGGGGTCAATTACTAGGGGACATAGGTTTAAGGTGAGAGGGGCAAGGTTTAGAGTAGATGTACGAGGCAAGTTTTTTGCACAGAGGGTAGTGGGTGCCTGGAACTCGCTACGGGAGGAGGTGGTGGAAGCAGGGACAATAGTGACATTTAAGGGGCATCTTGACAAATACATGAATAGGATGGGAATAGAGGGATACGGACCCAGGAAGTGTAGAAGATTGTAGTTTAGTCGGGCAGCATGGTCGGCAGGGGCTTGGGGGGCCGAAGGGCCTGTTCCTGTGCTGTACATTTCTTTGTTCTTTGTTCTTTGTTCTTGATCAATAAGGGGATCAGTGGTTATGGGGAGAAGGCAGGTGAATGGGGATGAGAAAAATATCAGCCATGATTGAATGGCGGAGCAGACTCTATGGACTGAGTGGCCTAATTCTGCTCCTATGTCTTATGGTCTTATGGTCTTCAGTATAAGTGATGTTTATATCCCTTAAAAAAATAAAGACGCCTCTCTCAGGTTTTCTTGAAGCGTGACCATCAGCCCCAAAGAGACGACAGTGGGGCTACAGGAATGTAAAATTACTCATAGTGTAACAGAAATACTGGCTGATTGGGAGAAGATTACAGTCATCGAATCTTGTGGTTATGGTACATAACAAAGCACTTAATGTTCACTCTCTCCATTTGTGCTGTCATCTGAATCTTTACATTGGATTACAATTTTATGATTTATTCTAACACATCAACCATTACTACCTATAATTGATTGCAATATCACAGGATCCCTAATTTTCATTTTCAGTGACTGCTTTGACCGAATGTTTTTCATAACTGACGCCTCTTTTTCCCTTGCACATGATGAAAAATGGCAGTTTTTGTTGCGATTCCCAAATGAGAGTGCAAAGCAATTACCAATCAAATGAAGTCTGACTTGTTTACCCAGTTACCTATCCCAATTGCTAAAACAACAGAGAGAGGAAATGGATACATGTGTGTCATTGAGCAATAACATCAATCACCGTCATGTCCAGGCTCCAGTAATTGGCACAAAAAGGAAAACTGTGTGAAGTCCTTCATCTTAGACAGCTGGAATATGTACAGGGTGTAAAAGCCAGGAATATGGCAAACCTCTGCGTCTTAATCTGTGCTCTCAGAACTGCAATCCGAGCAGAGTTACGAAGAAGGGTGCCCGAGACATTGAAAATTTTAGTCGGAACGTTTCCTATGCGCAAGAGTTCTTGGCCCCAAGTCGCGAGGAGGGACGTTAAAGCCAATTTACCTGTGCGTCATTGTAATACTGCAGTTCTAATGGGAGCATTACGGAGAACGCCCATTTTGTTTTGATTTCACGAGTAACTGTTGGTAAGAGCCAGTGAGGCTGTTTGGTAAGGGTGAATTCTATTGCTCGAATCTGTCCTCTCCGGAATTGAGGAACTGAGGCCAAGCTGTCAATCATTGACAAGGTCATGACCAGAACAGAAATGCAAGAGTTCTGAACATATAAACTCGACATTCATGTTGATGCCAGAAACACACAAGCAGCTGTACCTCAACATTCTATGTCGATCCAAGAAGGCTGAAGAGAATGGCAGTGGTATAATTTACATGTCACAGAAAATAAACCACAGAGTGACACAGTCATAAAAACACATGGTCAGTGCAGGCGGATTGAGTGAGTAAAAATAAAGCATTGTCCAAACCACGATGTGTATTTCATTCATGGTCGATTTTCCATTGTTGCTCCCTTTTTCGATCTTTATCTCTGTTTCTCAATGCACTTTGCAGTTCAACGTGGAGCGATGCACAAATAATTCACGCTCCATCACATTTTTGAGGCATGTGGCACGTATTAGTGAGATCGTACTGTAAATTGCAAAAAAATGTTCTAATGGTCACGTTATGAGAGGGATGGGCGGCATGGTAGCACAGTGGTTAGCACTGTTGCTTCACAGTTCCAGGGTCCCAGGTTCGATTCCCGGCTTGGGTCACTGTCCATGTGGAGTCTGCACATCCTCCCTGTGTCTGCGTGGGTTTCCTCCGGATGCTCCGGTTTCTTCCCACAAGCCCCGAAAGACGAGCTGTTAGGTAAATTGGACAGATTCAAATATTCCATTGGGAGCTGCTTGAATATGCTGTGCCTCCACAGCAGGCTCAGCGAGAGAAATCGTGGGCTTTGGGGCTTCTCTTGTTTTCGGGCTCCTATTTCCCATACTTATCCGCCCCCACCCCCACCCCCGCCTTTAACCCTCCCCCTCACAGCCTTTGAATGCCCACAATTTGGAACCACAGTCACAATGGGGATTTGAACAGTTTTATACAAGTTCAGCAAAATTCCTTCGCTTTTATATTCTTTGCCTCCATTCAAAAAGCCCATTGAAAGCTCAAGCTTCATTTTGAATTACTTTACAGCCACCTTGTCAGACAATTACACATAACTTGGTCATTCATATTGGGCAACTAGTTCTGTGTCTTTGAACCAGGCCCTTGGCAAGATCCAGACAGCAACATGCAAAAGAATTGAACCGCACAAGCACTGCAAACAACAATCCTCTGTACAAATGAGAGTATCTTGAACAAAGTATCTTGACTTATTCTTAGCTGAAAATTACATTTTGCATTGAGTGATAAATATTTTCTCATTTTAAATTGAAACTAACCACACTTACAAATGCTGAGCATGGAATATACAATAGAATCATAGAATTTACAGTGCAGAAGGAGGCCATTCAGCCCATCGATTCTGCACCGGCCCTTGGAAAAACCACCATTCTTAAGCCCCACGCCTCCACCCTATCCCCTTTATCCCCGTAACCCCACCTAACCTTTTTGGACTGTGGGAGGAAACCGGAGCAACCGGAGGAATCCCACACAGACACGGGGAGAATGTGCAGACTCCGCACAGACAGTGACCCAAGGCGGGAATCGAACCTGGGACCCTGGAGCTGTAAATCAACTGTGCTAACCACTATGCTACCATGCTGCCCTGGGGGAACGAAGTACAGCAAATGCTGCAAATCTGAAATATAAACAGAAATTGCTGGACATACTCAACAGACCAGGCAGCATCTGTGGGGAGAGAAACTGAGTCAATACTTTGGGTCCACAATATGTATTAGATCGATGAAGGTTCTCTGACCTCTGTTTCTCTCTGCAAAGATGCTGCCAGATGTGCTGGGTATTCCCAACACTTCCCATTTCTATTGGCGCAAAATATAATCCCTCTTATCAGCCTCCCACAAAGCCATCCCGCTCCCCTTCAGCAAGAAGCGAAGAAACAGCTGCTTGAGATCTTCTTTGGCACAACATGAAACATGAATTGCCGAAATAAAAAGTTAAGTTATAAAGAAAAAACAAATAGCTAGCCGAGCCAAACAAAAATCAATGTCAATGCAATGAATTAATAAATAAAGAAAAGTAATTAATAAGGATGACCATTTAAAAGTAGCAAGCACTAGAGCTAACTAACAAAACCCTTTTTTGCCGTTACATGGATCATAGAATTTACAGTGCAGAAGGAGGCCATTTGGCCCATCGAGTCTGCACCGGCTCTTGGAAAGAGCACCCTACCCAAGGTCAACACCTCCACCCTATCCCCATAACCCAGTAACCCCACCCAACACTAAGGGCAATTTTGGACACTGAGGGGCAATTTTAGACTGGCCAATCCACCTAACCTGCACATCTTGGGACTGTGGGAGGAAACCGGAGCACCCGGAGGAAACCCACCCACACACGGGGAGGACGTGCAGACTCCGCACAGACAGTGACCCACGCCGGAATCGAACCTGGGATCTTGGCGCTGTGAAGCAATTGTGCTGCCCGAAATACAAGTTACACTTGAGAGGCAGAGCTAGAGCGAGACAGATTGGGGGCGATTCTCCGAGCCCCGTGCCGGAGAATCGCCGCAACCGCGCCACGACGCCCCGGCGCCGGCGTGCGATTCTCCGAGGTGCAGAGAATCGGCACCATTTGCGCCGGCGCGTTTGACGCGGCGTTGGCCGCGGGCCACTGGAATCGGCGGGCCCGCCGATTCTCCGGCCCGGATGGGCAGAGCGGCCATGCAGATACGACAGAGTCCCGCCGGCACCGCTCACCCCTGGTCTCTGCAGGCAGGAACTCTGCGCGAAGAGCCGGGGGGCGGCCTGTGGGGGGCGCGGGTGGGGGAGGGGGGCTCCGTCCCGGGGGGGGGGGGCCTCCAATGGGGTCTGGCCCACAATCAGGGCCCACCGATCGGCAGGCCAGCCTCTCCCCCCTTGGGCCTACTTTCCTACGCAGGTGGCTCCTGAACATCGAGGCCATGTTGAGTGGGGGCCGGCGCGCTGAAGAAGTCCCCTGTGCATGCGTGGGTTGGCGCGGACCAACTGCGCATGCGCGGGTTAGCGTGGGGCCCAATTGGCGTCGGGAAGGGAGTCTAGAGCAGCGTGAATCGCTCCAGCGCCGCTCTGGCCCCTTGTGGGGGACAGAATCGGTCATCACCGTGCCCATTTCGCGCCGTTCGTGAAACGCGACAGCGTTCACGACGGCGCAAACACTTGGGCTCCATTTTGGAGAATCGCCCCCATTAATTCCCAAGTTATGGTCAGCAGGGAAGGGGGAGGAAACTGAGGCTGAGTTAAGGAGTTGGGTTTAACTGACACTGATCTTGCTTCACCTCCGATCGTGCAGACTCCAGGCTGCCCTTTTGAAAGTGAGGATCAGAAATAGCTTGGCATTCAGCCTGAGTTTGCCTCTTCTCCCTGCCCGGTGTGATTGATTTTAGAAGGGGGAGGAGGAGGGGGAGTGGTAGGGTTGTATTTGACCACACACTGAGCAGTGTGTGTGTGTGTGTGTGTTACGATCCTAGTTGATGTTATAACTCAATGGGAAGATCTCAGGATGGAAAGGTCTCAAACGTCCGTCGGGGGGATTCTACGTTCCTGAGACTAAGTGTTGACGCCAGGGCAGGGTTCGTGGACTTCCACAACAGCAAAACCTGTGCCGCACCTGGACCGATTCAGCGACCGTGGAGGGGCTAGCACCGGAATCAAGTGGAACACAATCGATTCCAATGAGAAATGTGCCGGATTCGCGATTGGCACTCAGGAGGCTGACAAGCTGCAGCCAAAAATACACTCCCCACACACACACCATCCCTGCGAGGAGCGCGCCCCAAGATTTACCGACGCCAAGCTTGAGACGCCTGCATGCCATGAGGAGAGGTGGGCCACCCTGCACCGTGGTCAGAAGGAGGCTGCCAGCCCCCACCGTTCACCGTGCCTGTGCGCAGGTAGCAGAGGCAGTAAGCGCGATGAGTAACATCACCTGGACCAGCCTGCAGTGCCGGAAAAAACTGAATGACCTCCTGAGGGTGGCCAGGGTGACGAGGTAGCACTGTGCCCCTCGCACAAACCCCATCCGATTACCATCGACCCCTCCTCCCCCTGGAGGCTGGCCAAACCCCCACCCTGCACCACATGCCGGCGGAATGGAGCCGGTGGGGGTGTGAGGGTGCTGTGAGGGTGGTGTGGGAGTGAGGGTGGTGTTGGGGGCGTGACATGTGTCACGGAGAACCGCATCTCAGCGGGGTCGCACTTCCTCGCCAGAGGTCGATCTGCACCCCGGTGACTGCCCTTTCCTTGGGTCCGCCGACAAGGTCCGGGGCCTGCTGCTCGACTGCAGTGAGGGACCGCAGGTCTGAGGGGGCGGATGGTTGGAGGGCAGGCCAGCCCCAGGGTCTAGCTGCCGTCCAGACGAATTACAGGCTTCTGCAATGGGCAGTCCCATCGATCATGGAGATGCAATTGCAAAGCTAGGGTCTACATGAGGGGCTGTCGGTGAGCATCCAGCACCTGCAGGAGGAGTCCAACAACACGCAGGAGGTGCAGCAGGAGGTGCAGCAGGAGGTGGTGCCGACCATGTGTGCCATCCAGGCCAACACCGCCCGCGGTGGATGCCTGGGGGCGAAGGTTTTGGCCATGGATCAGCATGCCCAAGGCCTGGTGCATTCTGTGTAGAAGGTGTAGGACAGCACTACCCTCTCACAGGCAGCCATGTGCCAAAGACACCTGGACATTGCAGTGGCGCTCCTGAGCGTGGCCCAGTCACAGCGGGCCATAGCTGAAAGCGTTGGGGCAGGTGCTGGCTGATGTGGTACAGGTGCAGGTGGTGGTCCACTCCCTGTGCTCCATGGCCATGAGAATGTAGGCCCTGGTCGAGATGCGAGATGGCAGCGGGCCTCCAGGACTGACAGTGCCAGGTGGCGGGGGGGGGGGGGGGGGGGGGGGGGGGGGGGGGGGGGGGGGGGGGGGGGCTCAGGGGGCAGCACCGCTCACAACCCAATCCCATGGCCCAGGTTCCATCGGGCACCCCGAGTAAGGATGGGCCGCATGTCTGTGACTCCTGCAGGGGATGTGCCGAAACATCGCAGCACCTCTGACCACCGCCCCCCCTTCCTGTCCCTGGTGTATCTGGTGGGCAGCAGGCAGAACAGGGTGGCACCACGGCACCTGGGATACCCAGCAGCAATCGGGTCCATCCAGATCCAGTCTGACGCCCGTCAACGGTGACCCAGGTCGCTAGGCAGGAATCACAGTAGGCCGCCTCCACTCCCGATCCAACAAGGTGCAGCATTAGGGCCCGTAAGGCCAGAAAAGTAGACACCAGTTAAGTTGGCACGGGTGCAAGGCACAATTTAGTGATAGGGGCTAGGGCGCCCATCTGTATATCTGTTTGCACTTTAAACACCTGTTAACACTGTTACAGCCGGCCTCGGTGCACTGTCAGATGGATGTGAGGGGTGGGCTGGGCTTGGCTGGTCGCATAGAGGGCATGGGTGGGGGAGGGAGAATTGGTTGACATTGGGGATGGACTTGGCTCAGGGACTGCAGTTCAGCCAGCGCTCACCGCTCCAGAGTTCCAACACCGCCCCACCCCCCCCACCCCACCCCCACCGCCCCCACCCCCCACCACCCCCCTCCTCCCCACCGACCCCACTACTGCCTACCAAGGGATTTGATGGGACCATGCGGTTGAATGGCCAGCTCGCATGCAGGGATCACCCAGGTGGACGGTGGAAAGTGCTACCGTGAGCAAGAGTCAGACCTCATTCTACAATGCAGAGCATCAGAGATCATCGCAGAACGGGTTGTCATCATCCTCCATCGCATGGACTGGACCCGCTGTTACTGCCAAGCTGATGCCCGCAGCCCATAGTGCGGCAGGTGTGTATCATGGATAAGGATTGCAGGCGGTGGCCGGGGGTGGGGCGCGTGCCCGTGCCCTTGGCCACTTCCACCCCCCCACGTGTTGGTAAACCTGGAGGTGATCAGATCGTTCCGTATGTGCATTGGCCCTGGTGCACACGTTGTGTGGCCTCCGATGCCTGTCCGG
The DNA here is from genome assembly GCF_047496885.1 of Scyliorhinus torazame. Lineage (NCBI taxonomy): Eukaryota > Metazoa > Chordata > Chondrichthyes > Carcharhiniformes > Scyliorhinidae > Scyliorhinus > Scyliorhinus torazame. The sequence goes on along the minus strand of NC_092711.1, from coordinate 299,632,753 downwards.
GCTGGATGTCCTGTCCATCCAAGGGGCTGGTTTAGCACAATGGTCTAAATAGCTGGCTTGTAAAGCAGACCAAGGCAGGCCAGCAGCGTGGGTTCAATTCCCGGACCAGCCTCCCCGAACAGGCGCCGGAATGTGGAGACTAGGGGCTTTTAACAGTAACTTCATTTGAAGCCTACTTGTGACAATAAGTGATTTTCATTTCATTTTCCTTGCCCGTCGGAGCTGGCCTGGAGTTCATCCTCCTCCTCCAGCACGTCTCCCCTCTGCTGGGCAATGTTGTGGAGCACGCAGCAGGCCGCCACAATGTGGGAGACCCTCCCAGTGCTGTACTGGAGGGCCCCTCCAAAGCGGTCCAGGTACCTGAACCCCATCTTCAGGATGCTGAAGCACCACTCGATCACGCCCCTGGTCGCTGCATGGGTGTCGTAGCAGGTTACAGCAGGCCTCCGCATCCCCCTACCCAGCACACCTTTGGGTCATGAGACTCACGCAGACACGGGGAGAATGTGCAAACTCCACATGGACAGTGACCCGTGGCCATCGAACCTGGATCATCAGCGCCGTGAGGCAGCAGTGCTAACCGCTGCACCACCGTGCAACCCCGCAAAAAAAATTGGAACCTTAAAATTAGCGGTGGGAAATCTAAGGGTGAACGCAGGAATTAACTTTTCACACAAAGGATTGTGAAAATCTGTAACTCTCTCTCTCTTAAAGCTTGCAGATTCTGGGACCATTGACATTTTAAATATTAAGGTCGATTGATTTTTGTTTAGGTAAGGATATGAAGAAATTTGGAGAAAAGACCAGAAAGTGGACTTGACGCACAGATCAGCCAGGATTAAATTGAATCGCAGAAGAGGTTAGAGGGGCTGAATGGCCTTCTCCTTGTTTTCTCTTTCAGTGTGTGTACAAGAAAATGATGCCCGTGGTTTTTCCCTGGTCTGAAACTATGTGCTCATAAATATACTTTCGGGCCACATTTAGCAATAAAATTGCTTGCAGAGTTATAAATGGTACAGTCAGAAAGAAAGTTCAATTCTCCGACTGTTTCAAACAAACAGGTTTGGTTTCTTCCAGCCCTGTCCGGTGCTCCATCTGTGTCTGGGAAAACTTTCCACTTCCATTGGTGTTAAAGTTGGAGCTCCATGCCGACTGTCACGGTTTGTGGTTCCTTGTTATTCTCCTGCCAAACGCCTTGCCTTCCTAACTTGCACTGAACCTCTTCCTGACCACCAGGATCTTTCTAATCCAACACCAGGGATCTGTTTTATTTTCATCCTGCCAAATATCACTGCGGCCGCTTGTCACTGTTGTACATGTGTGTGAGCCAGAAAGGTAGGTTGGCACCCTTTAACAGGAGGCCTTGTTAATGACTGAATTGTTAAATGCAGAAGGGGGCTATTCGGACTACCACAGGCCATTCGTCCCATTATGTCTGCATCGGCTCCCCCGAATGAGCAATTCACTTCATGCGATGGTTATCTTGGCTGGGACGGTGGGAGCATCCGTTAACGTTGTGTGGAAAAATAGTCGTTGAAGTTCTTAATATTTCAAATCATTCATTTACAGGACATGGGCCTTTCTGGCTCGGCCAGCATTTATTGCCCATCCACAGTTGCCCTTCAGAAGCTCGTGGTGAGCTGCCTTCTTGAACCACTGCACTTCCTAAAGTGTAGGACACCCATTGTGCTGTTAGTGATGGGGGTTCCAGGATTTTGGCCCACCGACAGTGAAGGAATGGCGATATATTTCCAAGTCACCCACCCACAGGTCTCGACCCTCACATTGAAAAGACCTGTTGCAGATGGTACACATGGCTGCCACTGTTAGTCGGTGGTGGAGGGATTGAATGCTTGTCGAAGGGGAAGTAATCAACTGGGCTGCTTTGTCCTGGACGGTATAGGACCATAACATACAGGAGCAGAATTAGGCTATTCGGCCCATCGAGTCTGCTCTGCCATTCAATCATGGCTGATATGATTCTCGAGATTCTTGAGTGTGATTGGAGTTTCACTCATCCAGGCAAGTGGAGAGTATTCCATTACACTCCTGACTTGTGCCTTGTAGATTTTAGACAGTCATTGGAGAGTCAGAAGCTGAGTTATCTGCCACAGGATTCCTAGCCTTTGACCTGTTCTGGTAGCTACAGTAATTATATGGCTAATCCCATTCATTTTCTGGTAAATGGCAACCCCCCAGGATGGTGATAGTGGGGGATGCAGCGATGGTAATGCCACTGAATATCAAGGAGCGATTGTTAGATCATTTCTTATTGCCGATGTTTATTGCCTGCCACTTGTGTGGCACGGATGGTCCAAGTCTTGCTGCATTTAAACATGGACTGCTTCAGTATCTGAGGAGTCGCGAATTGTGCTGAACATTGTGCAGTCATCTGCCAACATCCCAACTTCTGACCTTCTGACGGAAGGAAGGTCATTGATGAAGCAGCTGAAGATGGTTAGACCTAGGGCAGAACCCTGAGGAACTCCTGCAGTGATGTCCTGGAGCTGAGGTGATTGATTTCCAACCACCAAATCCATCTTCCTTTCTGCTCGGTATGACTTCAACAAGCATAGGGTTTTCCCCCTTGTTATAACCCCTGGAAGAGCCATGGGGACGACCAAATTAATCTCCCGGTGAGCCACGTGGAGTATGAGCTCCCTCCTTGACGGGAAGAGGCCCAATCAAGGGCCTGTTAATGAATTGCCATAAAATCGGTCCAGGTAGGAGTCGTTATCTCAGAATGGTTCCGGGTGGGACTTGGATTGTTGCACGTATATACTTCTCCTTCAACCAAGAGTTGGAAATAAACCATTTTTGACTCTGCTTTCTGGACTCCACCTTTACTACACCCCTGATTCTCATTGACTCCAGTTTTGCTGGGGTTCCTTGGTGCTGTACTCAGTCAAATGCTGCCTTAATGTCAAGGGCAGTCACTCTCACCTCACCTATCTGCACAAAATAAGAGATGGCCATTTATCTCCCAGCCTATTGCCAACTGCATGTTAGTGGTGAAATTTCACAGAGAACAAATTTCTGATGTTGAATAATGAATGGCAGGAGATTGTTTCCAGAAGTCTCGTGATGCGCCCTTCTTCAATCAATGGCCTCCATCAGTAGTAACAAAAGGTTTATTAAGTAACTATAACAATAATTGCATGAGTTCTTTACTTTAACTTTGACACTAGTGATAAGGTTAACAAGGCGGTAACTATACGTAACTCCACTAGCCATCTGAACTAGTCTGCTATTGCCCTGGTCACAGTGCATCACCGAAGAGAGGCCCAGAGGCACAATGTGGTTGCCTTTTATACCCCTGTTGGTCCGGCCCTCTAGTGATCATGTGGTGCTACAGATTACACATTAACCCCTTGTGTACATGCACATATAGAAATCACTACATCCCCCTTTTTTATGTGTTACATATTTTTTGTATGTTGTAAAGAAAATTGAACAAACATAATGGATGCAGTTTGCAAATGCATTACATAAAATCAGTGAGTTGGTCCGTCAAATGTGAATACATTTAGTCTCTAAGGTTTTCTCGCTTGCTTGAGATAGGTAGACAAATGATGTTATGTACAAGTTGTGATGATCTTGATGATTATACAAAGCCAATTAATATTTATGAGTCCAATCTTAATTTAAAAAATTGTGAGTCCATACTTTATGAATTTGTTCGGTTGAGTTACTTTTGTCTTTTGTTGTTGAAGTGGTGATGTTGATGTTGTTATTTCTTTGTGAACGTCGTCAGTGTTCTTGTGTTTAAGTGACCATCAAGTCATCATGAGGTGTTCGAATGGTCGAATCACTTTGTTGTCTGATTTAGACTTTCTTTCTTTTTTCTATACTTGTGATAGTGATTCTGTGTTACATCATTGTCTGACCTGGACTTTTTTCTGTGCTTGCGGTATCGATCTAGTGTGTCATCTGCCTTGAAAGCTGGGGTGCTTGCTTGTTCTGGAGCAGATGTGAATTCTTGAGATTCTTTGTCATGCCTTGGCATATTTGTAGTCTTGTCATTGTTTTGCAGTGTGCTGTGACATTGTCCTTTATGTGCAGGGTTGTACCATGTTGTACAGGTCGTTGTTTCATTGTTGTTGTTTCTGTCATTTCTGTGTTTGTTGTTTTCATTGTCGTTCTTGTTGTTGTCGTTCTTGTTGTTTCTGTTTTTGTCGTGCTTGTTGTTTCTGTTTTTGTTGTTGTCGCTGTTGTTCTTGTTGTTTTTCTTGTCGTGCTTGTTGTTTCTGTTTTTGTTGCTTTCGTCATTTTTCTTGTCGTGCTTGGTGTTTCTGTTATGCTTCTTGTGGCCTCTGGCTGAAGAAATTCCTCCTCGTCTCTGTTTTAAAGGATCATTAGTCTGAGATTGTGTCCTCTGGCTCGAGTTTTTCCCACAAGTGGAAACATCCTCTCCACGTCCACTCTATCCAGGCCTCGCAATATCCTGTAACTTTCAATAAAATCCCCTCTGATCCTTCTAAACTCCAACGAGTACAGATCCAGAGTCCTCAAGCGTTCCTCATACGACAAGCTCATTCTTGTGAACCTCCTCTGGACTCTTTCCAAGGCCAACACATCCTTCCTTAGTTACAGGGCCCAAAACTGCTCACAATACTCCAAATGGGGTCTGACCAGAGCCTTATACAGCCTCAGAAGTACATCCCTGGTCTTGTATTCTAGCCCTCTCGACATGAATGCTAACATTTAATTTGCCTTCCTAACTGCCGACTGAACCTGTACATTAACCTGAAGAGAGTCGTGAACAAAGACTCCCAAGTCTCTTTGTGCTTCTGATAAGCATCTCCCCATTTAGAAAATAGTCTATGCCTCCATTTCTCCTTCCAAAGTGCATAACCTCACACTTTTCCACATTGTATTCCATCTGTCACTTCTTTGTCCAATCTCCTAGCCTGTCCAAGTCCTTCTGCAGCCCGCCTGCTTCCTCAATACTACCTGTCCCTCTACAGATCTTTGTATCATCTGCAAACTTAGCAACAGTGCCTTCAGCTCCTTCTTCCAGATCATTAATGTATATTGTGAAAAGTTGTGGTCTCAGCACCGACCCCTAAGGTACTAGTCACCGGCTGGCATCCTGAAAAAGACCCCTTTATCCCTACTCTCTGCCTTCTGCCAGTCAGCCAATCCTCTATCCATGCCCGGATCTTACCCTTAACACCATGGGCTCTTAACTTATTTAACAGTCTCCTATGCGGCACCTTGTCAAAGGCCTTCTGGAAATCTAAATAAATTGCGTCCACTGGTTCTCCTTTGTCTAACTTCTTTGTTACTTCCTCAAAGAACTCTAACAGATTTGTCAGGCATGACATCCCCTTGACGAAGCCATGCTGACTCAGTCCTATTTTATCATGGACTTCCAAGTACTCCGCGATCTCATCTTTAATAATGGACTCTGAAATCTTCCCAATAACCAAGTACGGCTAACCGGCCTATAATATCCCATCTTCTGCCTCCCTCCCTTCTTAAATAGTTGTGTTATATTCGCCTTTCCAGTCCTCTGGGACCCTTCTGCCTCCAGTGATTCCTGAAAGATCACCACCAATGCCTCCACAATCTCCTCAGCTATCTCTTTTAGAACCCTGGGGTGTAGTCCATCCGGTCCAGGTGATTTATCCACCTTCAGACCTTTCAGTTTCCCCAGAACCTTCTCCTCAATAATGGTCACTGCCTTTTACATGCCTTTTCTATCTCCTGATTTATTTTCTGCCCCACATCCTGACTACTGCTAGGGGGCCTGTACATAACTCCCATCAGGGTCTTTTTACCTTTGTGATTCCTCAACTCTACCCACATAGATTCTATGCCTTCTGATCCTATATCGCTCCTTGCTATCGATTTAACTTCATTCCTTACTAACAATGCAACTTTGCCCATCTGCCTGTCCTTTCGATAGGACACATATCCTTGGATATTTAGGTCCCGGCCCTGATCCCCTTGCAGCCATGTCTCTGTGATGCCCACAACATCGTACCGGCCAATTTCAATGTGCGCAACATGCTCCTTTACCTTGTTCCGTATACTGCGCGCATTTAGGTACAATACCCTCAACCCTGCATTGACCACCTCCCTTCTCACACTTGTCACTTGTTTTGCTCTGCCTGAGGGTGATGTTGTTCTTTTATTTTGGTTCTCTATTTCCCCTTCAGTTATTACACCTTCTAAACTTGCATTCTGGTTCCCATCCCCCTGCCATACCAGTTTAAATCCTTCCGAGTGAATCTAGCAAACTTCCCAGCCAGGATATCTGTGCCCCTCCAGTTAGATGCAACCCGTCCTTCTTGTACAGGTCCCACCTGCCCCAGAAGAAATCCCAATGCTCCAAAAATCTGAAACCCTCCCTCCTGCACCACCAGCTTCGCCATGTGTTCAGCTGCACTGTCCTATTTCTAGCCTCACTGAGATTACAACCCTAGAAGTCCTGCTTTTTAGCCTACTGCATAACTGCCTGAGCTCCTTCTGCAGGACCTCATCACTCTTCCTGCCTATGTCGTTAGTACCTATGTCTACTATGACCTCTGGCTGCTCACCTTCCTCCTTCAGGATGTCCTGTGTTCGTTCAGAGACATCCTTGACCCTGGCACCAGGGAGGCAACATACCATCCTGGTCTCTTTCACGTTCACAGAAGCGCCTATCTGTGCCCCTTGCTATAGAGTCCCCTATAACTATCGCTCTCCTGCACTTTGCCCTCCCCTGCTGAGCAACAGAGCCAGTTGTGGTGCCAGTGTTCTGGCTGCTGTTGTTTTCCCCTGAAAATCCCGATGCCAGAGTCTCGCAAACCTTGCTCCTCCCTCATCAACTGAGTGCCACAGATCCATTTCCTCAACTCTGTCTGGCAGCCTCCCACTGCCTAACATTTACACAGCCCCATACCAGACCGAGGTCAGGAGTGAGGGACATGCCTCATCGCCCGTCATCCCTCTTCTAGGTTAAAATCAGGACTCTGGACCTCATTCAAATTGCTCTCAAAACGCCCAGCTGTCCTTTAAAAAGCAGCCATAGGAAGAGGCCAGCTTTCATTCAGTTATAGTTCTCTGTTAACAAGCAACTGATCCACTTGGGTGGCCAGGCAATGTCTTCAATAGATTAAACAGTAATTTAAGGATTTGTACTCTTTGTGAAGTATAATTTGTTTAAGCAGCCTCAGGATGTTTTTGTAAAAGTTTAATGTTTTTTTTATTGAGAAACCTAGGTAAAGAAGAGGCCCACAATGCAGGAGGTAAGACAGATTAAGAGGAGTGAATTGTCCTTCGACAGTACCCCATCAAAGCCTCAGGGGGTCCCAAAACAGTTCACAACCAAAGGATCATTTTTAGCAGTGTCGTTACTGTTATGTATTCAGATGTGGCAGATAATTTGCACAAAGGGCACATAAAGAATAAACAAGTCAATAGCATATTAGTCACTTTACTTTTGGTGATTTCAGTTGATGGGGAATATTGGCCAGGACTTTGGGCGGGGGCTCCAATCTGGGGGTGGGATTTCCTGCTATCCCCTCACTCCACCCCTGCAACGTGTTATTCGAATGGCAGAGGCGGCCTGACATTACGGGGCGGCAAGGTAGCACAGTGGTTAGCACTGTTCTTCACAGCTTCAGGGTCCCAAGTTCGATTCCCGCTTGAGTCACTGTCTGTGCAGAGTCAGCACGTTCTCTCTGTGTCTGCATGGTGCTCCGGTTTCCTCCCTCAAGTCCCGAAAGACGTGCTTGCTAGATGAATTGGACATTCTGAATTCTCCCTCTGTGTTCCCGAACAGGCGCCGGAGTGTGGAGACTAGGGGCTTTTCACAGCAACTTCATTGCAGTGTTAATGTAAGCCTACTTGTGACAATAATAAAGATTATTATTTCCGGTGGTCCTGTCGCGGTCAATGGGTTTTCCATCTGTTTGTACCCTCTGCCTCTGGGGAAAGCAATGCTGGGGAGGCTGCCATCGACGGGGCCGGAAGATCCTGCCAGTGGGAATGGCCGGCAAAGTTCGGCCTTCGTGTTTTGGATCAGGTATGTCTCATTAATCGGGCAGATAACAGCACATGGATTGCAGCGAATCGAAAGGCAACTCACCACTATCTTCTCAAGGGCAGTTAGGGATGGGTAACAAATGCTGGCCTAGTCCATGACCCTGGCATCCCATAAAAGAATAAAAAACGATGCAACATAAAATCTCGATGAAATGCAGCACGTCCGGCAATGAAGCATTCCATTGATACCACACTGAAATATCAGCCTGAATTATACTCACCAATCCCTTTCCGAATCTAAATTTAGATTGGTGGGAACATTTGTTCTGTACTCTGGCTTCACTAAATCAAGAAGGTTCAGGCTTGTGGAGCGGTCCCAGCTGAATTGACCATCCCAACTGAATTTCTGAAACCCTGCAGCCTCCCTCAGAAGTCAACACTTCACAATTTGAGTTGTGGTTCCAAACTCTAGGTAGGAATTTCCTCTCGGAGCAGCTCCTGCCCACTCTCCATTTGCATTACACTTAAATACACATGGATAGATCCTGGTGTTGTGCATTGCCACCCAATGGGTGTAATGGGGTCCCAAAGGGATGTATTGTCTCTTCCCCATCAGGCTTTGGAGTTGAGTATATTGCACAGAGTGGGGCCTACTAGTAGATTTATAAGCCGATCCATGGACACCCAGTTTGTCTCAATTTTATCTGACCTGGGCACAGAGGTTGCAGCCTCTGTTCCATTATCTGAGTGGACTGCTCTCCAATTTCAGGCTTCAGTCCGATCGTCCTAATTTTTGTCATGTGGCAGCAAGTTACAGAACATCCTTGTAAATCTAGTCCTAGGCCTGGCCAAGGTGGTCACAAACAAGTCCAGGCATTGGGCATTCAATGGCGTTGGCTCTGACTGCGTGCCTCTCTTCCGCGGCGATGTCTGCACCTGGGGGCTCCTAAAGAGAGAGACGCAGTGTCTGTTGTCACACTTCAGGCCCCCCACGGCTGCTGGACAACGGAGAGATTCGACTGCATGGTCAACGCAGGAAATAATATTCTGATTTAATTTGCAAAAAATTCATTTTGTTTACTTTATAATTTGGACTTCTTGGCTGGATTCTCCGGTCGCTGAAATCACGTTCGGCGATTGGCCGGAGAATCAAAGTTCCCGGCCAAATCGAGAGTACACCGCGTGATGTTTCGACAGCCTCAGGACATTGCCTGAGGCCTGCCCCCGATGCTCTGCTCCCGATCGGCCGAGTTCCCGACGGTGTCGGTCGCGTGTGGTCTCATCCGTAGGGAGCTTGGCATGGCGGCGGCGGACTCAGTCCAGCGCCGCCACAGTTGTGGGAGGGCTGATCCGGGGGGGCGGGGGGGGACTTTATCAGTGGCTGGGGGCACTGTGGGGGGTTATCCAGGGCGCGCAAGCCGGCCAAAAGGGGGAGCACTATTTCATGAGCCGGGTCCATAAGCGGCCTCCGCCATGTAGTACTGCGCGGTCACTGCAGGCCGCCACCGTGCGCGTGCGCGGCCGTGGACCCAGCAATTCTTTGGGCTGTATCGGCAGCTAGAGCTGGGTTCTCTACGCTGGTAGCCCCCAGTCAAATGGAGGACCGTAAAACACCACAGTTCCTACGCCGGCATGGGGATCCAGCTTCAGAATCGGAGAATCTAGCCCCTTGTTAACATCCCTTTAAAAGGAAGAATTTTGTTGACTTCATTTTTGTTTGATTGCTCAGGCATCCTAATTAGTATTTAAAAGAATAAAGCTGAGATTACCAGTAACTGAGCCAGGTTAACACTATAGACAGAACAAAAAGTTGAGCTTCAGAAATAAATGACAAGAAAAGGGTTTGAAAACTATTGTTAAAAGATGTTTGGCAGAATTCTCCGTTCCTGAGAGTAGGGACCAGATTCTCCGATTCTGCAGCGAACTGCGGAGGAACTGTGGCATTTTACGTGGAAAAAAATCGGCGGCGCGCCCAATTCCAACGTGAAAAGGGATTCTCTGCCCGATCGGCAATTACAAAATCGGCGTTGGGAAACGGAGAATCTCGCCCCAAGTGTTGACACCGGGGCAGGATTCGTGGACTTCCATGGCAGCAAAACTGGCATCGCACCGGGACCGAGTCAGTGACTGTTGAGGGGTAGCACCGGCGTCGCGTGGAACACAATCGATTCCAATGAAAAACAGTGCAGGATTCGCCGGGTCTGTGATTGACACCCGGGAGGCTGACAAGCTGCAGCTGCACATACACACTTCACTCTCCCACATACTCATCCCAGCCAACAAGATGTCACTGGTTGTGCTGGAGCACGCCCATACAGCTGGTGGATTGGCTGGGGCCAGAGGGCACCTAGGTGGGGTGGCCTGGAGGTGCACCTAATTTTACAGTGAGCAGTCAGCAACGTGCACAGCTGCATGTCTGTCCTGCAATGGTGGTCAATGTCCGTCCACCACGACCCCACAGCCCACCCCCTGGTCACCCTCCGCTACTCCCACTGGCTCTGGCAGAAGCCCCCCCCGGCCAGCAGCACAACTGTCAGCAAACCATGGCGATCAGCTGATTTCTCCTGTGTCTGGCCCCCTAGGCTGCCACCAGCAATGCGAGGGCAGCTATTGCAGCTCCGACAACACCAATCATGTTGGTATCTGTAAGGAATTGGAGAACAAGAGAGACCGACAGTCAGTTAGGGCTTCCATCCCAACATCCTCAAATCCCCCAAGCCTACCCAACCCTGACATGACCCGCCTTCTCTCAGAGTGCCATCCAGCGAGCTAGTTGTGCTGACAAACCGTGCTCTGCACACTCACACCCAACCACATCAGGAGTCCCTAGATCCCAGACCTCTGCCGGGAACATTGGGGAGATCATGCTCAGGTGCCCTCCCGTGATCGATACATTTACCCAGTGATGAAGCCCATCTCTTCAGTATTTGATTGTTGGCAACTGCCTCTATGGTGCTATCACTCTAGGTGCACTCTTCAGGATTCAAAGTGTGATTAAAATGCTATGTACTGTGAAAGTGTACAAACTCAGCAATAGCTGACACAGCTTTCTTATACATGGTTACATAAGTTGGCTATTTTTCCCATCATGCTATTGCTGAGTCTGTACACTTTCACAGTACCATCCTCTGAGACATGGCATGTGTGCCCTTGAGAAGGCACTTGAGATTTGAGGAGTTAGAAGTGCTCCCACAACTAACAACGCCAATTCCTCATTAGCAAATAACCTTCAGCTGTGACGCTAGAGGCTGCTCACGGGTCCAAGGGAGTTAATGTGACTTTCAGCATAGAACCAAGGAAGTTTTTGGTAAGACAGACAGGCAGCAGTGGTTGTCCCTGTTATGGGTCTACATAATATTTAAAGTTGGCTTGAAGGCCTCACAGACACATAGCCCCTCACTCCTGGGCCCAGGGACCACCGACATGGAACGCTTCAGCCCCCCCAACCAAGCCCAGTCCCCCTCACCCCGACACGATGGTGCCCTTGAGTTGCTTGCGAGAAAATGGAAATGGCTACTCGCCTCCTCACTTCCCCTGAGCAGCCATTATGCCTGCGTCTCATTTTTAGAATGGAGTACTAAATGACGCTCGGGTGATTTGTCGCTGGGCAGTCGGGTAATTCCCAGGGGACCGCTGCATTCGACTTCAATCGCGCTAATGAGTTTGAAGTGAATGCAAATGAGAGTTAATGAGATGCTCGCCGTATTTGGGCGTGATCCGGAACTCGCCAGCGGGAGCAGGTTGGGTGAACTGCAAACTGGTTCGCGACGGCGTGAGTCTCGGTTTTGACCTTTCCCGCTATTTGCCCAGACCCAGGCCAGATGCAACACGGTGGTTAAGCCGCGCCAAACAGGAGGAAGGAGACAATGAAGGAAAAGTTTCAACATTTCTAAAAGCGGGCCTGGTGAGGATGCGGGGCAGAAAAAGTCGCCATTTTTAAATTTCCCGGCATTCTCAAGCTTGTGCCAAGAAGTGGAAATGTTTGTTACTTCTATCATATGAATGTTGCTCACCATTAATGAGTTTAGTTAGATGAGAAACGTTCAGCAAATAGCGTCACCGACTTCATATCAAGGCGACAGACGAACATACGAATCAGGAGCTAGAGTAGGCCACTCGGCCCCTCGAACCTGCTGGCTCCGTCACTGATTGAGATAATGGCTGATTGGATTGTGGCACCAATTCCACATTCCTGCCTACTCCCCCGATGACCTTTCACCCCTGTGCTCATCAAGAATCTACCTACTTCTGCCTTACAAACATTCATAGACTCTGGATGGGATGTTCGGCAGCTAAGACCTCTACTAGTCCTATAAAAGCTGCCCTCGGATACACCCAGTCTTCGGGATGCAGCCTGCATGCACGCGGAGTAAATGGGATGTCTACTATGATCCTGCTTCTTGGATTCAGTACATTTGTGCTCTCATCCAGCTATCCAACAGCCATCCAACTAGAACATTCTCAAGCTACTTAATCATTATTCCGCCTGAGCGGCCCATAAACATAGTGCTGTCGGTGTTGATTGATTACTGGTATTGTTCACTACTCCGGTTGTGGGCGGCCCATGAACCAAACTCAGGTCCCGGCTGCTGATTGCTTATTATAACGTCGCCAGCTCAGAAATGCGATTGAAATTTTAGCTCAGGATGTTTAATAGAGCCGAAAATTTCTCTTCTTTCATCAATTAATTATGTTTCAAAAAATAAACCTGCGAGGGATGAAATCAATCCCTGAAACTCACATGAAGCTGCGATGAAATTTTCAGGAACAATACATTGTTTTAAAGCTGATTTGACTGGGAATTAATTTTGTGTTCAACAAGTACAGAGTTATTGTTTCGTAGACTCACTGCTAAAAAAACACTTTTTTCTCCGCAAATGATCAGTCCACTTGTTCTGTTACTTATGGTTCACACATGCCTTTGGAGAGAAACAGCTGATGTTGAAACATACATAGGATCCACAACCAATAGTTGCGCTAAATAGATTTCTGTTTATTAATGCCACGGTTCGTCTGAAAGAGCAATCCAAAGATGCGCAGGTTAGGTGGATTGGCAATGCTCAAATTGCCCCTTCGTGTCCAAAGTTGTGCAGATTAGGTGGGGTTACGGGGAGAGCGCCTGGGTTGGGTGCTCTTTCAGAGATTGGGCGCAGACTCGATGGGCCAAGTGTCCTCCTTCTGCACTTTAAGGATTCTTATTCTATGATTCTAAGATCACTGTACTTTCCTCCTTTTAAAAAAAACCTATTCTGATTGTTTCTGTTTCTTCACATCACTTGTTCTGCAAACTGAGGGCTGCAGTGGGTTTTTCTGCAGTCAGATTTGTCCTCAAAATTTCAATAACCTTGCCCACGTCACACAACATTTTCACTCATTTCCACAGCTGTGTTTTTCCAAATAAATAAGAATGGTGAGAAATGTTTTTATTATTGCTCATGGGATGTGGACATCTCTTGTGGCCAGCACTTACTGCACATCCCTAATTACCCATTTCAGAGGGCAGTTAGGAGTCACCCGCACCGCTGTGAGCCTGGAGTACCATGTAGACCCGACAAGCACATTATTGAACCAGATGGGTTTTTACCACAATCGACAATGGTTTCATGGTCATCATTAGACTTTTAATTCCAGATTTTTATTGAATTGAAATCTCACCAGCTACCGTGGTGGGATTTGAGCCTGGGTCCAGAGCATCACCCTGGGTCTCTAGATTACTAGTCCAGTGACAATAGTATGGCACCATCCCATTGCTGAGGCAATCCATCATACAGAATGTCTGTAAATGTGTTCTCTTTGACTCTCACATCACCGAGCTTTCTGAAGAACTCGGCCATTTACAAGGTGACCTTTCTTTGGGGGTAGGAAGTCATCCGTTAACCAAGTTCCATTGTAGGCTCAATGGAAGTGGGCAAAACACCACTGATTCAAAAACCTAAATGTATCGCGGAAGGTACAATGGCATAATGTTTGAAAATTAACATTTAGGGGTAGTCATTAAAACAAAAGGAAAATATTTCAGATGCTGAAAATCTGAAATAGAAACAGAAAAGGCGGGAAAAAGTCAGGAGGTGTGGCAACACCCGTGGAGAGAGAACAAGAATTAACTGCCGGGATTTTCCAGTCATTGCGATTCATTTTTCCCACTGGCGGCGCACTCCCGCCCGGGGGTTTCCCGGCGGTGTGTGGGATGGTTACAATGGGATAGAATCCCACCACCAGCAAGCAGCGTGCGACTGAGAAACATGTGGCTGACGGGTCGGAAAATCGCCGTCCTACGTCTGAAGTCTGTCTGACTCTGTTTTTGTCCCCACAGACGCTGTCAGACTGTCGAGTTTTCCCCAGCATTTTCTGTTCCGATTGCAAACAACCAGTATACTGACTGCCTTTGCTGGAGGTCTTGGGTCTCGGGTTTGTCATCTTGCTGACAGACATTGATTAAACACATGAACAGCTCCTTGACTTGACTAATTCAATAATGGGAAGAACGGATAGCCAGGTTTGGAGCTACAACTGACTTGCAACCAACACTTCAAAACGTAGAGCTGGAAGCCTCAAAGAATATTTACACTCAAAGAAGAGATTTACGGATCTCTGAGGTAGAACTTTAGTTTATCAACCCTTTATGAGTTAGACCATAAGACCATAAGACATAGGAGCAGAATTAGGCCACTTGGCCCATCGAGTCTGCTCCGCCATTCAATCATGGCTGATATTTTCTCATCCCCATTCTCCTGCCTTCTCCCCATAATCCCTGATCCCCTTATTAATCAAGAACCTATCTATCTCTGTCTTAAAGACACTCAGTGATTTGGCCTCAAAAGCCTTCTGCGGCAAAGCGTTCTACAGATTCACCACCCTCTGGCTGAAGAAATTCCTCCTCAGCTCTGTTTTAAAGAACAACAAAGAACAAAGAAATGTACAGCACAGGAACAGGCCCTTCGGCCCTCCAAGCCCGTGCTGACCATGCCGCCTGACTAAACTACAATCTTCTACACTTCCTGGGTCCGTATCCTTCTATTCCCATCCTATTCATATATTTGTCAAGATGCCCCTTAAATGTCCCTATCGTCCCTGCTTCCACTACCTCCTCCGGTAGCGAGTTCCAGGCACCCACTACCCTCTGCGTAAAAAACTTGCCTCGTACATCTACTCTAAACCTTGCCCCTCTCACCTTAAACCTATGCCCCCTAGTAATTGACCCCTCTACCCTGGGGAAAAGCCTCTGACTATCCACTCTGTCTATGCCCCTCATGATTTTGTATACCTCTATCAGGTCTCCCCTCAACCTCCTTCGTTCCAGTGAGAACAAACCGAGTTTATTCAATCGCGCCTCATAGCTAA
Source organism: Scyliorhinus torazame (assembly GCF_047496885.1). NCBI lineage: Eukaryota > Metazoa > Chordata > Chondrichthyes > Carcharhiniformes > Scyliorhinidae > Scyliorhinus > Scyliorhinus torazame. The sequence goes on along the minus strand of NC_092711.1, from coordinate 299,617,438 downwards.
TGCCCTCCATACCAGGCAACATTCTGGTAAATCTCTTCTGCACCCTCTCTAAAGCCTCCACATCCTTCTGGTAGTGTGGCGACCAGAATTGAACACTATACTCCAAGTGTGGCCTAACTAAGGTTCTATACAGCTGCAACATGACTTGCCAATTCTTATACTCAATGCCCCGGCCAATGAAGGCAAGCATGCCGAATGCCTTCTTGACTACCTTCGCAACCGGTGTTGCCCCTTTCAATGACCTGTGGACCTGTACTCCTAGATCTCTTTGACTTTCAATACTCTTGAGGGTTCTACCATTCACTGTATAGTGACCGTAAAGGATCGTCCCTTTAGTCTAACATGGTGTCCTCTGGTTCTAGTTTCTCCAACACCACTCTGTCTAGGCCTCGCAGTATCCTGTAAGTTTCAATAAGATCCCCTCTCATCCTTCGAAACTCCAATGAGTACAGACCCAGAGTCCTCATACGACAAGTTCTTCGTTCCAGGGATCATTCTTGTGAACCTCCTCTGGACCCTTTCCAAGGCCAGCACATCCTTCCTTAGATACGGGGCCCAAAACTGCTCACAATATTTCAAATGGGGTCTGACAAGGTAACTTGCTTGTTACCCCCTCGAAGAACTCTACAGATTTGTCAGGCCCGACCTCCCTTTGACAAAGCCGTGCTGACTCAGTCCTATTTTACCATGCACTTCCAAGTACTTTGCGATCTCACCTTTAATAACAGGCTCTAAAATCTAACCAATGACCAAAGTCAGGCTATAATTTCCCGCCTTCTGCCTCCCTCCCTTCTTAAACAGCGGTGTTACATTAGACACCTTCAGTCCTCTGGGACCCTTCCTGCCTCCAGTGATTCCTGAAAGATCATCACAAATGTCTCCACAATTTCCTCAGCTATCTCTTTAAGGACCCTGGATGTAGTCCATCCACTCCAGGTGACTTATCCACCTTCAGACCTTTCAGTTTCCCAAGAACCTTCTCCTTAGTAACTCACCTCTGTCCCCTGATTATCCTGGAGCTCTTGTATCCCACTGATGTTTTCCACCATGAAGACTGGTGCAAAGTAACTATTTAGTTCATCTGCCATTTCTTTGTTTCCTATTATTACTTCTCTAGCCTCATTTTCCAGTGGTCCAATGTCTATTTTTGCCTCTCGCTTACCTAGAGAGTTGAGGCTTCCTCCGCTCTTACCTCCTTCTGCTAACAGTACGTACAGTCTACTCTTGGCTTCCTTGTGGCTGCTGCCACTATCCCAGCTGCTGATATTGCAACCTCAAAGGCAGACCAAACAGTGTGTCCACGTTGTTGGTACAACACTTCGGAAGAAGCCACTCTTTAAGTCCAGCTCAGGAAAACAATCCAATAGTCAGAGATGTACATGAGTATTCCTTCAACGACATGCTTCACAACCATTGACTTCCTGTTCAAGGTTGAGACCCATCAGATCATAAGCGTAAAATGAGAGGAGACCAGAGGACCCATCCCACACTGCTCTGCCATTCAATAAGATCATGGCTGATCATCTACCGTAACTCAACTTTCCTGCCCAATTCCCATAGTTATGATCTCAATAGGTCACACCTATTCTCGGACAGAGACGTCACCCCATACAAGTGACAGAGGTGCCATGGGAGGGACTGGGATTTTCACTTCTGGTTGAGAACTTGTCCACAAGTTCAATTCCAGGCCCTGTTCCCCAATGGTGTGTTCCAGCTACGCCCACCTGGATTTTTAAACGGCGAGGCCAATTAATGACAGGAACGGTCTTACCGTTCAATCATGGACAATGGATGTGCTCCTGAAGTTGGAGGACCCCGATGTGTGGGGCCTCCATCACTCAGTGGTCAGCAACCCCATTGCCTGAGGCGGGAACTGCCGATGTGAACATGGGGAGCGAGAGGGGGAAAGTGGAGGTAAGTTTATTTTTACTTTTCTAACAAGCCACAAATGCCTGGTCATTGGAATGCCTGGAGGCCATTCTTGGTCAGGGAATGGTGGGCTCCCTCCCATGATTAATTGTGATGTAAACAATCTCAGCATCAGAACAGTTGGACTGGAGGCCTGATTGAAATTGGACCTTGGGGCTTATCTAAATGGACACCCGTTGTCTTTTGAATAAGTTTTTGTTTATTCGTTCCTGGGACGTGGATGTCGCAGGCTGAGCCAGCATTTATTGCCCATCCCTATTTGCCCTTGAGGGGGCAGTCAAGAGTCAACCACATTGCTGTGGGCCTGGGGTCACGTGTAGGCCAGACCAGGTAAGGACGGCAGAGTGAACCAGATGGGTTTTCACGACAATCGACAATGGTTTCATGGTCATCATTAGACTTTTTAATTCCAAATTTTTATTGAATTCAAATTTCACCATCCGTGGCGGGATTTGAACCTGAGACCCCAGAGCATTATTCTGGGTCTCTGGTTACGTAGCCCAGTGACAATACCACTACGCTACCGCCTTGCCGTGCACATCAATGTCAGGCTACTACAGTGGCTAGTAATGTTCAGGGATTAGTGTGGGTTGTGGGAGGACAGATCACAATGTTTTTGGGTGTCAGCAAAGCTCTCCTGGTCCTCCTGGCTAAACAAACAGGATTTTTCCTTGGTTTCTCTGGGAGGGGGGGTCACTGAGCAGACAGACCCAATGCTTTTGGTCCATAATTTACTTATTCATAGGAATTAACACCGAAAAAGGGGAATACACAAATTTAGCGATGGGGCGAACACTTGCACAGGTAAACTGGCACGATGTGCACCGAATGTATCCTCGGAAAACAAGTGCAACATATAACGATTCCTACCCCAGTAGTTGATAGGGTTAATGGAGCAAACAGGAATACAGGAACACATCATAGAGCTCCACAGAGCCAGAGATAAGATTTATTACTGAATTAATCACCTACGTTATAAAAGCAAATACTAAGAACACAATTTGGAATTAAAATGAAAGAGATGTTTGATCTCTCGCCAGTTGTTTTACCCCTGTTGTCTGTTCTATTTATAGTTTAATTTAGTTTCTTCCTTAGTAATAATCTATTGTACCTGTTCTAACTATTTTTAAGTTTAAACAATTTACCTCCTTTGAGACGTTTAATCTCCCTGTGGGCTATTAACATATTTGCATTAAGATCCTGTCTGCATAATTTTATCACCATCATTAATCAGTTTCTTTTAATCCATGGGAATAACAACATGCGTTTATATAGAGTCGTTCATGTGGGACAAAAGTGTCTTGAGGCCTGATCAGACAAAACTGGACGGTGAGCTAAAGCGAAAGATGTTAGGAGGGGTGACCATAAATCCAGAGAGATGTATTTTAAGGAGGCGGGGGAAGAGAGGTTTAGAAAGACGATTCCAGACCCTGGATCAAAGCTGAAGTCATGAGTGCCAGAAGCGGATTTAAGGAGGGCAGGAGAAACACAACGCTCCAGGCAGAAGAGGACAGAGTCCTAATGCATCGCAGTGAGCATGGAGATTATAGAAATAGCATTGGGAAAGAGCAGGAATGCATTCAAAGAGGAGGATGAGATTGTCATTTTGGAGAAATTTGAAGACTTTGAGCTTGCAGCTAGGATCGGGATGACAGATCGTGGAGCATGATGTGGGATAGGAAATGGGCAATAGAACCTTGGATGAGCTGGTACTTACAGAGTGCAGAGGATGGAAGAGCACCCAGAAAAGCTTGGTATAGCAGAACCTGGAGGTGACAAAGACATGGATGAATGTTTAAGCAACTGAGGTTACGGAGGTGGAAGTATGCAGTCTTTATGATGGAGATGATAAGGAGTTGGAAGCTCAGCTTAGGGTGGGATAGGACACCAAGGTTGTAAATACACTGATCCACCTGAGGCAGTGGCTCAGAGAGAGATGCAGAATAAATGGTAAGAGTAAAGAATCTATGAAGGGGCTGTAACTCCCGGTCTTGTCAATAGTTAACTGGAGAAAACCAAGATTGGATGTCAAAGAAGGAAAGTAACACTACAGCGGCAATAAAGGGGTTAAGAGATATGGTGCCAACGAGATCTGGGTATCATGAGCCGACATCTGTAAGTTGACCACATGTCCTTGATTGATATTGACTAGGGGCAGTAAATGTGGAATAGCAGGGGATCAAAGTGAGGTCCTTGAGGGATTACGACGACAATAGTGGGGGAACGAAGCAATAGCAGCAGATGGTCTGACTATGTTACAACTGTCGGAACATCCAATCTCAACGAGATGCCTGATTACCCTTTGTAACCTTGCAGCCACTAAGAACTAAGCTGAGAATTCCCCAAACTAATTTTACATTCAGCCTGCAAACCATTCCAACCCAGCCTCCAGAACTGAAGGCCGGGCTCGGGTGAAAGCACGGGTGAAAGTTACTTTGGTAACAATGTTACCAAATCAACAATTTACGTATCCCTATAAAACTGTTTAATCTCTGAATTAACTCAATTATTTCAGGGAATTTTATGCAAAAGTATAAAGTACACTAATTTAGCAAAGCCTGCTTGCAACTCCAGTGTTCTGATTGACCTTACCACCAATCCTCCCTGCAGCAACTCATATTGTGGTAAACTTTCTCCTCGCAGCCATTGTCATGTTGAAAAGATGGTGGTGCCAGTCTTTTCCATTTTGTTTTGCTTTGCAGGTTACATTTGTTTCATCGGGCAGCTACCTTGTCAGCGTGACACTCAGCAAGTGTGAGGAATGTTTGTCAGAGCCAAAGACTGACTCTCGTTTCTTACAGGATCTCTCACGAGAAACGTTACTTATCCTCCCTGGCTTCCAGCATCGCTTCTATGTTTCTACTGATGGAAAGACCCATCTGAGAACTTACTGAGCTTGGTTTTTACCCTGGCCGTGAGGGGCTGACAGGGCAGATCTCATGTCTACCCATGGCTTGCTGGCATGAGGCCCTGACCACTTTAAAAGTCCTCAACCCTATTCTAGGTGTGGCCATGCTGTAGCAGTGTTACTCACAGAACTGTTATCAAGTTACTCAGAATGATGCTTTATTATTTAACACGTGGAAGGATAATATACAGAATCTATACAGAATGGGTTTCTCTGGAACTATTCGATGTGCGATTGTCCTTGTGTACACCTTACTTCCAATGATGAGTCCGCCACACCACGTGACCAAGGTCTGACGCCATCAGCTGGTTGGAGGTCTAATTGCTAGCTGTCCATAATCTTACTCACAGACACTGAAAGGGGCTACACAGGTGGAGAAGGTAGTCAAGAAGGCATACGGCGTGCTTGCCTTCATTGGCCGGGGCATTGAGTATAAGAATTGGCAAGTCATGTTGCAGCTGTATAGAACCTTAGTTAGGCCACACTTGGAGTATAGTGTTCAATTCTGGTCGCCACACTACCAGAAGGATGTGGAGGCTTTAGAGAGGGTGCAGAAGAGATTTACCAGAATGTTGCCTGGTATGGAGGGCATAAGCTATGAGGAGCGATTGAATAAACTCGGTTTGTTCTCACTGGAACGAAGGAGGTTGAGGGGCGACCTGATAGAGGTATACAAAATTATGAGGGGCATAGACAGAGTGGATAGTCAGAGGCTTTTCCCCAGGGTAGAGGGGTCAATTACTAGGGGGCATAGGTTTAAGGTGAGAGGGGCAAAGTTTAGAGTAGATGTACGAGGCAAGTTTTTTACGCAGAGGGTAGTGGGTGCCTGGAACTCACTACCGGAGGAGGTAGTGGAGGCAGGGACGATAGGGACATTTAAGGGGCATCTTGACAAATATATGAATAGGATGGGAATAGAAGGATACGGACCCAGGAAGTGTAGAAGATTGTAGTTTAGTCGGGCAGTATGGTCGGCACGGGCTTGGAGGGCCGAAGGGCCTGTTCCTGTGCTGTACATTTCTTTGTTCTTTGTTCTTTGTTTGTAGATCACCACATCCCCCTTCCTTTGGAGAAGTGAACATTTATACATAGAAATATCCTTTGTCATACATAGAATCACTATTTTCATTATCTTTCAACACATGTGGCATGGATCTGTACAGAGTTACCTGTGTTGAAATTTACATGATATATCTGCTACACGTGTCCTTGTGCACAGCTCATTGTGCACCTCCGACAGAATCATCCCACTGATTGTCTGAAGTCTTGTCGGCTTTCTGGAAAGCTGGTTTTCGTGCGGGACATTTGTTTTTTAACCATTTTAATCGATGCGCCTTAAACTCTGGTTTTCTTGTTGGCCATCAGGATTCATCAGGGTACTCATATTCGGAGTCAGTGTCATCTGCGAATATTTCTCCTGTAAAGTATAACATTGCACACATGTGTTCATTCAGGATTCGACCAATTTCAAAGTCAGCAGCGAGTTTTGCTGCAGAACTTTTACTTAACATTGCATGCCGAGGAGCTTCTGGAGGACTGAAGAAATTGAAGAATTGATGGTTTTTGGGACGGTTTTGCGAGTGCTCCAGCCATTATGCTTCAGCTTCATTTTAATGGTTTTCAATGTGACATTTTTTCTCTTTCTTCTATTCAATCTGGTACCCAGTGCGTCCTGTGATTTCTGGGTCGTCACTAAATGAGAAGTCCCATCTGAAAGGGCTACACTTGTTGGCCATCCTTTCGTAATGACTTGGTTCATAAAATGCTCCTTTGGCTCAAACGTAAACTCCAGAGTGAAGCTCCTCAGCTTTGTATGCTCTGAACATTTGACGTTCACATCCTGTAGGTGCTTTGATATGGACCCATCATGCTCCTGTATCAAGCCACTGAGTATAGACACCTTCTTGAAGACTATTAACCGGAAACCTTTAGGCTCCTCCAGCACCTCATTGGATTTGTCATCTTTCGCCCGGCCCTTCACTTGCGTCTCATCTCGTGAGTATACTGGCACATCTCATTGCAAGCTGCAGTAACCATCGGGCCACTTGCTGTCTGGTCCATACAGCCGTTCGGACTATTCTGAAGGATTCCTTCACTTGTTTCAGCTGGACCGCTCTGGGCCTTTTCTTAAATTAAATCAACAATGAACCGCTCTTTTAGAGGCATCTCCTCCGTTGCATTCACTGCTCTGAAGTGGCCCATTGAAAGACGCAAAAAACACGTTTCGCAAAATGATTCATTCGGCAGCACCTGGAGCATATTTTTCCATGTGCTGGACATTGCTGTGGGCCATGTCGGTTGCCACACTTCTGGCATAAAATGGCAGACTCGCTTGGCCGCTTAAAATGCGGCCCACACCGAGACCACATTTCTTATTGATCCACGTCACATTGCTGATGGTGCTGGCGTCTTCATCCATGTTGCCGATAAAATGTATCGAGCTGAGTGTACTGATCTGCTGTGCTGTCAACTCACTTGCATGAAAAATCTTAATTGCTTTTACCAATACCAAATCTTCCTCCTGCAGCAATCTCTCATGGAGCTTGTAATTTGAAATTCCAAATACAATTTGGTCGCGGACCATTGAGGATTTTAGAGTACTGAAATTGTATGACTGGGCCTTCAGCCGCAAGTCAGTGACAGAACTGTCGAAAGATTTGCAAGGTTTCTGAGTAGGCGTACGGAAAATATATCTCTCAATTGTCTTATTCTTTTTGCGAGAGCAATATCGATTGAAGTACTCTGTCCCTTGATCATATTTCTTGCTTTCCTCTTTGCTATTGAAAGCAAATGCATTGTAGATGTCGATTACTTGTGGACCTGTCACTGAGAAGCAACATAATGCGCCTCTCGTTAGGCAGTGCCTGCAGACCAAAGGCTGAAAGATAGAGCTGAAACTGCTGTTTGAAAACACTCCTGTTTTTATCTACGTTACCCATACTTGAAACTGATGGGGTGTCTTTAAACTCTCCATCTCACTCTTCACTCTTCTTTAGGGTAGCACGGTAGCATGGTGGTTCGCACAATTGCTTCACAGGTCCAGGGTCCCTGGTTCGATTCCAGGCTTGGGTCACTGTCTGTGCGGAGTCTGCACATTCTCCCCGTGTGTGCGTGGGTTTCCTGCGGGTGCTCTGGTTTCCTCCCACATTCCAAAGATGTGCAGGTTAGGTGGATTGGTCATGCCAAATTGCTCTTAGTGTCCAAAATTGCCCTTAGTGTTGGGTCGGGTTGCTGGGTTTTGGGGATAGGGTGGAGGTGTGGGCTCGGGTAGGGTGCTCTTTCCAAGAGCCGGTGCAGACTCGATGGGCCGAGTGGCCTCCTTCTGCACTGTAAATTCTATGATTCACCATCTTTTATTGCGTTGAGTCGCCAAAGGCCGTAGTTTACCAGGTCGGTTGAAGAATCTTCTTTTTTCTGTTTTCGTTCTTTGGCTGTTTTGTTCTGCTGTTTCCTTCAATGTTTAACACCCCTGGTGCCATGTTGTGTTCTGTGGCCTTGCTGTAGCAATGATAGGCACAGACCTGTTGACGAGCTACTTAGAATGATGATTTATTATTTAACACGTGGACAGATAACATACAGAATGCTATACAGACTGGACTGTTCTGGAACCACCCTATGTGCGACTGTCCTTGTATATGCCTTACTACCAAGAGATGAGTCCGCCACACCACATGACCAAGGTCTTATGCCACCAGCTGGTTGGAGGTTGCATTGCTATCTGCATACAATCTTACGCACAGACATATCACCACACGAGGCACATCCAAGTGCCAATTATATCCGGTTGGTGAGCAGGAGTTGGGTGAGCAAGGCAGGGAGCTGTGTCTGGGAAGCTGTGGGGACAGTCAGTGACAGTTGGGTAAGTGGCAGAGAGAAGCAATTGAAGTTTGGGGATGAAATCATGGGGGATTCTCCTTAGCCCTGATGTAGTATGGCCAGAACAGACCTGTCAGAATGTCTCCCGGTGTGGTATCAGTGCGGGTTCAGATGAGGCAGTCAATACAAGCATTACTAAAGAGCCAGGCCCATTGTTCTTGTTGGACGATGAGCATTGAACGTAGGAATGCTCGGTTGAATTTCATAGAATTTCACAGTGCCGAAGGAGGCCATTCGGCCCATCGAGTTTTGCACCAGCTCTTGGAAAGAGCACCCTACCCAAGGTCAACACCTCCACCATATCCCCACAACCCAGCAACCCCACCCAACACTAAGGGCAATTTTGAACACTAAGAGCAATTTATCATGGCCAATCCACCTAATCTGCACATCTTTGGACTGTGGGAGGAAACCGGAGCACCCGGAGGAAACCCACGCACACACGGGGAGGATGTGCAGACTCCGCACAGACAGTGACCCAAACCAGAATCGAACCTGGGACCCTGGAGCTGTGAAGCAATTGTGCTATCCACAAGGCTACCGTGCTGCCCCAATTTCAATGTATTGTCAAGGACAGGAGGGTTAATTTAAACTGCCCCAATTTCTCGACGCTCTACCCAGCTGTAAACAGAAAGATGTTTTTAAATTCTGATATCTCGCTTTGCAAACCTTTAAATTTGGAAATGTTCTAATCCTCTATTAACGACTTGCATAGAAATCTTGAGGGAAGATGAAAATAAAAATGTTGGTTTATTTTTACACACACGAGAGCGATAGGGGTTTCGCAACATCCACCCTTTTCTACGCTCACACAATAAATGGGGGAATGCGGATAAAGGAAGCAGGTTCAGTACCCGACCATAATAAAAATACAAGATTCGGTTTTACATGTGTCCTGAGTCAGGAATCTCGAGTCAACTGGATTGTTCCTTCCGAGGGGAGGTTGGCTGCTTACATAGAACATCGAACTGTACAGCACAGTACAGGCCCTTCGGCCCACGATGTTGTGCCGAACTAGTCTGAAAATAAGATCAAATCAACCTACTCCCAATCATTCTAGTGCACTCCATACGCCTATCCAATAACCGCTTGAAATTTCCTGAAGTGTCTCACTCAACTACCATAGCTGGGAGTGCGTTCCACACCCCAACCACTCTCTGAGTAAAGAACCTACCTCTGACATCCCTCCTATATCTTCCACCATGAACCTTATAGTTATGCTCCCTTGTAACAGCTACATCCACCAGAGGAAAAAGTCGCTGAACGTCCACTCTATCTATCCCTCTCATCATCTCATACATCTCAATTAAGTCACCTCTCATCCTCCTTCGCTCCAATGAGAAAAGCACTAGCTCCCTCAACCTTTCCTCATCAGACCTACCCTCCAATCCAGGCAGCATTCTGGTAAATCTCCTTTGCACCCTTTCCAATGCTTCCACATCCTTCCTATAATGAGGTGACCAGAACTGCACACAATACTCCAAATGTGGTCTAACCAAGGTCTTGTACAGTTTCAGCATAACCTCACGGCTCTTAAACCCAATCCCCATGTTAATAAATGCTAACACACTATAGGCTTTCTTCACGGCTCTATCCACTTGGGTGGCAACTTTCAGAGATCTATGGACATGAACTCCGAGATCGCTCTGCTCCTCCATGTTCTTCCTGCCATTAACCCTGTAATCCGCATTCAAATGTGTCCTACCAAAATTAATCACCTCCCACTTATCAGGATTAAACTCCATCTGCCACTTTTCAGCCCAGCTCTGCATCCTATCAATGTCTCTTTGCAGCCTGCATCAGCCCTCCACATTATCCACTACTCCACCAATCTTGGTGTCATCAACAGATTTACTAACCCAACCTTCAACTCCATCATCCAAGTCATTGATAAAAATCACAAATAGCAGAGGACCCAGCACTGATCCCTGCAGTACACCGCTGGTGACTGGGCTCCAGGATGAAAATTTACCATCTACCACCACCCTCTATCTTCTATGTGATACAGTAAGAAGTTTTACAACACCAGGTTAAAGTCCAACAGGTTTGTTTCGATGTCACTAGCTTTCGGAGCGCTGCTCCTTCCTCAGGTGAATGAAGAGGTATGTTCCAGAAACATATATATATGATAGTACAGTAATAACCAGTTACTGATCCAATCGACCAAATTTCCCTCTATGCCATGCCTCCTTACTTACTGCATGAGCTGAGCATGGGGCACCTTATCAAACGCCTTACTAAAATCATGTATACGACATCAACTGCTCTACCTTCATCTATGTGCTTAGTTACCTCCTCAAAGAATACAATCAAACTTGTGAGGCAAGACTTACCCCTCACAAATCCGTGCTGACTATCCTGGATTAAGCTTTATCTTTCCAAATGATCATAAATCCTATCCCTCAGGACCCTTTCCAATAATTTACCTATGACCGAAGTGAGGCTAACCGGCCTATAATTCCCAGGGTTATACCTATTCCCTTTCTTGAACAAGGGGAGAACATTCGCCTCCTTCGAGGGCTTCCTCTTTCTGGACTGAAACTTGCATGGCAGGCGATGGCATTTAGAATGAGATAGTTTGCAGGCACGAGTTGTGAGGTCTCAGCAGTTGGCAGGTTTAATGAGGGTCCGAGTTCTTTCTGTTGCCACCAGTTTGAGGGCCGACAATGCAGGCTCTGGCCTGGAGTTCCATTCACGCTGCTGAAGTTCAGTTCTGTCAGAAATTATCACAGTGTAGCTTGTAAGGGGCCGGGGGTGGGGGTGGGCTCATGTTGGATCCAGGATGTGTATTCCCATGGCTGGTATCTAGGGGAGTAATTTTGAGCCCGTGCTAGAGGTCCGTGGGATTGCTGGCAAGGGCGGAAAATCTAGAGAGAATCGGGAAATGCGATTCCCTCCGGAGAAATTGTGCTTCCCAATTTTCCATGTCCCTCGTTGGTGGCGACACTAGGCACGCTCCCACAAAGGACGAGAACCTTATTTTTATGTTTGGGAATACATTTTAATGCGATTAGCCGGCTCCCCTGCCACATGATTCCTCCCCTCACTGAATATTCTCACCTCACCGACCTCTGGGGAGCACCATGCGGGGCGGGGGGTGGGTGGGGGGTGATTTCCCGTTATGTATGGTGGCAGGAGCGTGCCGAGGCTATTGAGGGTGAATTTGCAAAAACAGAGTGGTTGGGGTGGGGGGGGGGGGGACCACTGTGTTCTGATATTAGGGGTTGTAAGGCAGAACCTGCACTACAGGTTCACCTGTGGCCCCTGCATGCTAGCTCCGCCCAGGAGGCGGGGTATAAATATACGTGGCCTCCAGCTCGCAGCCATTTCGCCAGCTGCTGTGGGAGGCCACACATCTGATACTAATACAGCCTCAGTTTGGATTCAACTTCGTCTCCAGTCAAATTGATCGTGCCTCTGGGGGGGGTGGGGGGTGGAGGGGGGGAGGGGTCAGTGAGGGGGGAACTTGAAATGACGGGGGGGTGAGCAGGCAGTGCGGGTGGACTACTGCTGATACTTCCACGGCGGAGGGGGATGGCCCTGTTGATTTGTGGGGTGGGAGGGTGCGGGGAAACGCCAGTGGTACGTCCAGCGTGGGGCGTGTCGGTTGGGGGTGGGTGTAGCAGACCTTGAGTTCTGATCAGGACGCCCTTTAAAGATGACCCCCGATCTCTGTTGGGGCTGCTTTGCCGGCTCTATCAGGCCCCGTCCCACCAGAGCACCAGAGTGATGGCGCAAGGCCCACCCACTCACTTCAGCTGACTGGCTGAGCAATTTGTTCATTAGCAATTCTCCACTTTTAACAGCACAGGAAAAAAAATGACTTGATAAAATAGTCCAATTGATGAGCAAATATGTATATTTTCTATCATGTCTCGACCGTGACAGCATTTTACAAAGCTCTGGGATTTGACTGCCCATTACATGCATAATCCAAAAAGGAGCAGATTAGGTGGGTCGCCCGTGATCAATGCGCGGGGTTACGGCCTAGTGAGGGTGCTCTTTCGGAGGGTCGGTACAGACTCGATGGGCCGAACGACCTCCTTCTGCACTGTAGGAATTCTATGTTCTAAATCAAAACCAGGCGGTCTCTGTAATGATCAACCTATCTAAGAAAGAAGCCAGTTTTATGCCCAGATGGTAAACTGAAAATCTACCCAATTGTTTGATTAATTTGCATGTATCCTGTTCATAATTCACTGAGTGACATAATCTGTCTTCAGTATAACTAAGTAACAGTTACATCTATTAGATCTCAAAGCGCTTAGGTACATAACAATTGTGAAGCAAAATAAACCACAGTCTATGCAGGTCACTTTCTACCACCCTGGCAGTTCCACAATGCAATTTTGATGGAGCAGTTGACGAATTGTGACAACCAATCTCTTTTCAATTAGTCAACAGTAGACCCAGGCATGAGGTGAGAGAAACCCCTAGTGTTGCAGAGCATTGGGAACAATATTTCCTCCCAAGCTAGCTACAGGCACCATATGTCGTGTCTCAATTGTTGTCCTGTATCACTTATTATTATTTTCTGGAGTAAATCCATCTAATTTGCATTTGAATGAATCAACGCTATCTGCTTCCAACGTTTCCTAAGGGAGCTTGTTTCTAAGATTTACCATTTGTATATGGAAATGATGGGGGGGGGGGGGGGGGAGGGGCGGTTAACCCCCCCAAAATGGACAGATTGTGTCACGTGGGGGGTATAAATGTTTTTATATATTTTAAATAATTCTGAGAGCAACCTAATTTTAATGCCCTCCCCACCACACCGCTCCCGATTTTAACAGAGAGAGACAGTGGGCGAGTGACCAACCCACTTGAACTGTATTTGAACTGTGTGTGACTGGGTTTACTGAGCTTCGGGAAGCACAGCAGCTGAACTAAAGGTAAAGGCTGTGGGATGCCGGAGGTAGGTGTCTTTTCACTTTCCTGAGGGATCCAGTCTGGGCAACTGCCTGTGATTGCACAATTTCCCTCTCACCTTCACATTACCCTCCCCTCCCATCACCACGGATTTGACCACAATCTCTGCACCACTACCGTATTGGTTTTGTAGGTCAATCAATTTGCATTGTAAGGTACTTCCACTGCCTGGTTTCTTTTCAGTATCACGGTTTGCTAATCTTGGGTGGGATTTTCCCACTTTGAGACCAGGTGCGGGGAGGTGGTTCCGGCTGCGCCTTTCCCTCTGGTCGAATGGGAGGAGCCCGCGTCAGATTCTGCGCTTAGAATTTCATTAATTATGCGCAGGCGAATTCCCCTCTTACTGTCCCCATGGCCACCGGAAGATCCCGGTGCCATATTCAAATACCAGCCCAGCTCACTCGGATCACTCTCTTCAGCCAACCTGTCTTCACCAGACTGTGCACGAAGCCAGCAACCCGGAGGGAAAAGGCCATCAGCCTCAAGGAGAAGTCTATTCCCCGATTCAAACCCTCGCCCCGCCTCCCCCCAGCCCATCACCTGTGAGGAGCCCATTCCCACTCAGACCTCTACCCACTGCAATTGGAGCCTCTCTGCATCCCCTTCCAGTAAATGATGGAGTATCTCTTTGATTTCCTTGTTTGTGAGCTTTTCCATGCAGCTTTGTCGGGGTCCAGCTCCTCTCCCCTCGGTCTTCCCTCTGCCTTCCGTTGTTTGTCTTCTTCATTCACCTCCTTGCCTCTCTGCCTGCCATTATGAGACCTCACCCCCCACACCCACACACCACCCGTAAAGCCCTCCTTCCACATTGCCCTCCCTTGTCTTCATCAGGCCATCACTCCTCGCCCCTCCCCCCAACCCCCCAGCCCAGGCCCGGCCCACCTGGCACTCCAGCCCCCGGTTGAACTTCAGGCCTTTGTTGTGATAGCTCCATAAGTCCCACAGCTCAGCGCAGTCCAGATAGACACTGGTGTGTGGCACCAGGGATCAGGGGGAAAGGAAACCCATGTACTCCCCAACACCAGTCTCAGTACAGAACTGAAATGGTAACACATGAGGGTCCATGGGTCCAGCAGCGTGGTGCTGTTCATGGTCCATTGGTCCAGCAGCGCGGTGCTGTTCATGGTCCATGGGTCCAGCAGCGTGGTGCTGTTCATGGTCCATGGGTCCAGCAGCACGATGCTGTTCCTGGTCCATGGGTCCAGCAGCACGGTGCTGTTCATGGTCCATGGGTCCAGCAGCGCGGTGCTGTTCATGGTCCATGGGACCAGCAGCGCGGTGCTGTTCATGGTCCATGGGTCCAGCAGCACGGTGCTGTTCCTGGTCCATGGGTCCAGCAGCACGGTGTTGTTCCTGGTCCATGGGTCCAGCAGCACGGCGCTGTTCATGGTCCATGGGTCCAGCAGCACGGCGCTGTTCATGGTCCATGGGTCCAGCAGCACGGTGCTGTTCATGGTCCATGGGTCCAGCAGCGCGGTGCTGTTCCTGGTCCATGGGTCCAGCAGCGCGGTGCTGTTCCTGGTCCATGGGTCCAGCAGCGCGGTGCTGTTCCTGGTCCATGGGTCCAGCAGCGCGGTGCTGTTCCTGGTCCATGGGTCCAGCAGCGCGGTGCTGTTCATGGTCCATGGGTCCAGCAGCGCGGTGCTGTTCCTGGTCCATGGGTCCAGCAGCGCGGTGTTGTCCATGGTCCATGGGTCCAGCAGCACGGTGCTGTTCCTGGTCCATGGGTCCAGCAGCACGGTGCTGTTCCTGGTCCATGGGTCCAGCCGCACGGTGCTGTTCCTGGTCCATGGGTCCAGCAGCACGGTGCTGTTCCTGGTCCATGGGTCCAGCAGCACGGTGCTGTTCCTGGTCCATGGGTTCAGCAGCACGGTGCTGTTCCTGGTCCATGGGTCCAGCAGCACGGTGTTGTTCATGGTCCATGGGTCCAACAGCACGGTGCTGTTCATGGTCCATGGGTCCAGCAGCGCGGTGCTGTCCATGGTCCATGGTTCCAGCAGCACGGTGCTGTTCATGGTCCATGGGTCCAGCAGCGCGGTGCTGGTCATGGTCCATGGGTCCAGCCGCACGGTGCTGTTCCTGGTCCATGGGTCCAGCAGCGCGGTGCTGTTCCTGGTCCATGGGTCCAGCAGCACGGCGCTGTTCCTGGTCCATGGGTCCAGCAGCCCGGTGCTGTTCCTGGTCCATGGGTCCAGCAGCCCGGTGCTGTCCCTGGTCCATGGGTCCAGCAGCACGGTGCTGTCCCTGGTCCATGGGTCCAGCAGCCCGGTGCTGTCCCTGGTCCATGGGTCCAGCAGCACGGTGCTGTTCCTGGTCCATGGGTCCAGCAGCGCGGTGCTGTTCCTGGTCCATGGGTCCAGCAGCGCGGTGCTGTTCCTGGTCCATGGGTCCAGCAGCGCGGTGCTGTTCCTGGTCCATGGGTCCAGCAGCGCGGTGCTGTTCATGGTCCATGGGTCCAGCAGCGCGGTGCTGTTCCTGGTCCATGGGTCCAGCAGCGCGGTGTTGTCCATGGTCCATGGGTCCAGCAGCACGGTGCTGTTCCTGGTCCATGGGTCCAGCAGCACGGTGCTGTTCCTGGTCCATGGGTCCAGCCGCACGGTGCTGTTCCTGGTCCATGGGTCCAGCAGCACGGTGCTGTTCCTGGTCCATGGGTCCAGCAGCACGGTGCTGTTCCTGGTCCATGGGTTCAGCAGCACGGTGCTGTTCCTGGTCCATGGGTCCAGCAGCACGCTGTTGTTCATGGTCCATGGGTCCAGCAGCACGGTGCTGTTCATGGTCCATGGGTCCAGCAGCGCGGTGCTGTCCATGGTCCATGGTTCCAGCAGCACGGTGCTGTTCATGGTCCATGGGTCCAGCAGCGCGGTGCTGTTCATGGTCCATGGGTCCAGCCGCACGGTGCTGTTCCTGGTCCATGGGTCCAGCAGCGCGGTGCTGTTCCTGGTCCATGGGTCCAGCAGCGCGGTGCTGTTCCTGGTCCATGGGTCCAGCCGCACGGTGCTGTTCCTGGTCCATGGGTCCAGCAGCGCGGTGCTGTTCCTGGTCCATGGGTCCAGCAGCGCGGTGCTGTTCCTGGTCCATGGGTCCAGCAGCACGGTGCTGTTCCTGGTCCATGGGTCCAGCAGCCCGGTGCTGTTCTTGGTCCATGGGTCCAGCAGCCCGGTGCTGTCCCTGGTCCATGGGTCCAGCAGCACGGTGCTGTCCCTGGTCCATGGGTCCAGCAGCCCGGTGCTGTCCCTGGTCCATGGGTCCAGCAGCACGGTGCTGTTCCTGGTCCATGGGTCCAGCAGCACGGTGCTGTTCCTGGTCCATGGGTCCAGCAGCCCGGTGCTGTCCCTGGTCCATGGGTCCAGCAGCGCGGTGCTGTTCCTGGTCCATGGGTCCAGCAGCCCGGTGCTGTCCCTGGTCCATGGGTCCAGCAGCGCGGTGCTGTTCCTGGTCCATGGGTCCAGCAGCGCGGTGCTGTTCCTGGTCCATGGGTCCAGCAGCACGGTGCTGTTCATGGTCCATGGGTCCAGCAGCGCGGTGCTGTTCATGGTCCATGGGTCCAGCAGCACGGTGCTGTTCCTGGTCCATGGGACCAGCAGCGCGGTGCTGTTCATGGTCCATGGGACCAGCAGCGCGGTGCTGTTCATGGTCCATGGGTCCAGCAGCGCGGTGCTGTTCATGGTCCATGGGACCAGCAGCGCGGTGCTGTTCATGGTCCATGGGTCCAGCAGCACGGTGCTGTTCCTGGTCCATGGGTCCAGCAGCGCGGTGCTGTTCCTGGTCCATGGGTCCAGCAGCGCGGTGCTGTTCCTGGTCCATGGGTCCAGCAGCGCGGTGCTGTTCCTGGTCCATCGGTCCAGCAGCGCGGTGCTGTTCCTGGTCCATGGGTCCAGCAGCGCGGTGCTGTTCCTGGTCCATGGGTCCAGCAGCGCGGTGCTGTTCATGGTCCATGGGTCCAGCAGCGCGGTGCTGTTCCTGGTCCATGGGTCCAGCAGCGCGGTGCTGTTCCTGGTCCATGGGTCCAGCAGCGCGGTGCTGTCCATGGTCCATGGGTCCAGCAGCACGGTGCTGTTCATGGTCCATGGGTTCAGCAGGACGGTGCTGTTCATGGTCCATGGGTCCAGCAGCGCGGTGCTGTTCATGGTCCATGGGTCCAGCAGCACGGTGTTGTTCATGGTCCATGGGTCCAGCAGCACGGTGCTGTTCATGGTCCATGGGTCCAGCAGCCCGGTGCTGTCCCTGGTCCATGGGTCCAGCAGCGCGGTGCTGTCCATGGTCCATGGTTCCAGCAGCCCGGTGCTGTCCCTGGTCCATGGGTCCAGCAGGAAGGTGCTGTTCATGGTCCATGAGTCCAGCAGCACGGTGCTGTTCATGGTCCATGGGTCCAGCAGCGCGGTGCTGTTCCTGGTCCATGGGTCCAGCAGCACGGTGCTGTTCATGGTCCATGGGTTCAGCAGCACGGTGCTGTTCCTGGTCCATGGGTCCAGCAGCCCGGTGCTGTTCCTGGTCCATGGGTCCAGCAGCCCGGTGCTGTCCCTGGTCCATGAGTCCAGCAGCACGGTGCTGTCCCTGGTCCATGGGTCCAGCAGCCCGGTGCTGTCCCTGGTCCATGGGTCCAGCAGCCCGGTGCTGTTCCTGGTCCATGGGTCCAGCAGCACGGTGCTGTTCCTGGTCCATGGGTCCAGCAGCCCGGTGCTGTTCCTGGTCCATGGGTCCAGCCGCACGGTGTTGTCCCTGGTCCATGGGTCCAGCCGCACGGTGCTGTTCATGGTCCATGGGTCCAGCAGCGCGGTGCTGTTCATGGTCCATGGGTCCAGCAGCGCGGTGCTGTTCATGGTCCATGGGTCCAGCAGCACGGTGCTGTTCATGGTCCATGGGTCCAGCAGCACGGTGTTGTCCATGGTCCATGGTCCAGCAGCACGGCGCTGTTCATGGTCCATGGGTCCAGCAGCACGGTGCTGTTCATGGTCCATGGGTCCAGCAGCACGGTGCTGTTCCTGGTCCATGGGTCCAGCAGCACGGTGCTGTTCATGGTCCATTGGTCCAGCAGCACGGTGCTGTCCATGGTCCATGGGTTCAGCAGGACGGTGCTGTTCATGGTCCATGGGTCCAGCAGCCCGGTGCTGTTCATGGTCCATGGGTCCAGCAGCGCGGTGCTGTTCATGGTCCATGGGTCCAGCAGCATGGTGCTGTTCATGGTCCATGGGTACAGCCGCGCGGTGCTGTTCCTGGTCCATGGGTCCAGCAGCGCGGTGCTGTTCCTGGTCCATGGGTCCAGCAGCGCGGTGCTGTTCCTGGTCCATGGGTCCAGCAGCGCTGTGCTGTCCATGGTCCATGGGTCCAGCAGCACGGTGCTGTTCATGGTCCATGGGTTCAGCAGGACGGTGCTGTTCATGTTCCATGGGTCCAGCAGCGCGGTGCTGTTCCTGGTCCATGGGTCCAGCAGCGCGGTGCTGTTCCTGGTCCATGGGTCCAGCAGCGCGGTGCTGTTCATGGTCCATGGGTCCAGCAGCACGGTGCTGTTCATGGTCCATGGGTCCAGCAGCACGGTGTTGTTCATGGTCCATGGGTCCAGCAGCACGGTGTTGTTCCTGGTCCATGGGTCCAGCAGCCCGGTGCTGTCCCTGGTCCATGGGTCCAGCAGCGCGGTGCTGTCCATGGTCCATGGTTCCAGCAGCACGGTGCTGTTCATGGTCCATGGGTCCAGCAGCGCGGTGCTGTTCCTGGTCCATGGGTCCAGCAGCACGGTGCTGTTCATGGTCCATGAGTCCAGCAGCACGGTGCTGTTCATGGTCCATGGGTCCAGCAGCGCGGTGCTGTTCCTGGTCCATGGGTCCAGCAGCACGGTGCTGTTCATGGTCCATGGGTTCAGCAGCACGGTGCTGTTCCTGGTCCATGGGTCCAGCAGCCCGGTGCTGTTCCTGGTCCATGGATCCAGCAACCCGGTGCTGTCCCTGGTCCATGGGTGCAGCAGCACGGTGCTGTCCCTGGTCCATGGGTCCAGCAGCCCGGTGCTGTCCCTGGTCCATGGGTCCAGCAGCACGGTGCTGTTCCTGGTCCATGGGTCCAGCAGCACGGTGCTGTTCCTGGTCCATGGGTCCAGCAGCCCGGTGCTGTTCCTGGTCCATGGGTCCAGCCGCACGGTGTTGTCCCTGGTCCATGGGTCCAGCCGCACGATGCTGTTCATGGTCCATGGGTCCAGCAGCACGGCGTTGTCCATGGTCCATGGGTCCAGCAGCACGGTGCTGTTCATGGTCCATGGGTCCAGCAGCACGGTGCTGTTCCTGGTCCATGGGTCCAGCAGCACGGTGTTGTTCATGGTCCATGGGTCCAGCAGCACGGTGTTGTTCATGGTCCATGGGTCCAGCAGCACGGTGCTGTTCATGGTCCATTGGTCCAGCAGCACGGTGCTGTCCATGGTCCATGGGTTCAGCAGGACGGTGCTGTTCATGGTCCATGGGTCCAGCAGCCCGGTGCTGTTCATGGTCCATGGGTCCAGCAGCGCGGTGCTGTTCATGGTCCATGGGTCCAGCAGCACGGTGCTGTTCATGGTCCATGGGTCCAGCCGCGCGGTGCTGTTCATGGTCCATGGGTCCAGCAGCACGGTGCTGTTCCTGGTCCATGGGTCCAGCAGCACGGCGCTGTTCATGGTCCATGGGTCCAGCAGCACGGTGCTGTTCCTGGTCCATGGGTCCAGCAGCACGGTGCTGTCCGTGGTCCATGGGTTCAGCAGGACGGTGCTGTTCATGGTCCATGGGTCCAGCAGCCCGGTGCTGTTCCTGGTCCATGTGTCCAGCAGCGCGGTGCTGTTCCTGGTCCATGGGTCCAGCAGCGCGGCGCTGTTCATGGTCCATGGGTTCAGCAGGACGGTGCTGTTCATGGTCCATGGGTCCAGCCGCACGGTGTTGTCCATGGTCCATGGGTCCAGCCGCACGGTGTTGTTCATGGTCCATGGGTCCAGCAGCACGGTGTTGTTCATGGTCCATGGGTCCAGCAGCGCGGTGCTGTTCATGGTCCATGGGTCCAGCCGCACGGTGCTGTTCATGGTCTATGGGTCCAGCAGCGCGGTGCTGTTCCTGGTCAATGGGTCCAGCCGCACGGTGTTGTCCATGGTCCATGGGTCCAGCCGCACGGTGTTGTCCATGGTCCATGGGTCCAGCCGCACGGTGTTGTCCATGGTCCATGGGTCCAGCCGCACGGTGTTGTCCATGGTCCATGGGCCCAGCAGCACGGTGTTGTCCATGGTCCATGGGTCCAGCCGCACGGTGTGGTCCATGGTCCATGGGCCCAGCAGCACGGTGCTGTTCATGGTCCATGGGTCCAGCAGCACGGTGCTGTTCATGGTCCATGGGTCCAGCAGCACGGTGCTGTTCCTGGTCCATGGGTCCAGCAGCACGGTGCTGTTCATGGTCTATGGGTCCAGCCGCACGGTGTTGTCCATGGTCCATGGGTCCAGCCGCACGGTGTTGTCCATGGTCCATGGGCCCAGCAGCACGGTGTTGTCCATGGTCCATGGGTCCAGCCGCACGGTGTTGTCCATGGTCCATGGGCCCAGCAGCACGGTGCTGTTCATGGTCCATGGGTCCAGCAGCGCGGTGCTGTTCCTGGTCCATGGGTCCAGCAGCACGGTGCTGTTCATGGTCCATGGGTTTAGCAGCACGGTGCTGTTCCTGGTCCATGGGTCCAGCAGCCCGGTGCTGTTCCTGGTCCATGGGTCCAGCAGCCCGGTGCTGTCCCTGGTCCATGAGTCCAGCAGCACGGTGCTGTCCCTGGTCCATGGGTCCAGCAGCCCGGTGCTGTCCCTGGTCCATGGGTCCAGCAGCATGGTGCTGTTCCTGGTCCATGGGTCCAGCAGCACGGTGCTGTTCCTGGTCCATGGGTCCAGCAGCCCGGTGCTGTTCCTGGTCCATGGGTCCAGCCACACGGTGTTGTCCCTGGTCCATGGGTCCAGCCGCACGGTGCTGTTCATGGTCCATGGGTCCAGCAGCGCGGTGCTGTTCATGGTCCATGGGTCCAGCAGCGCGGCGCTGTTCATGGTCCATGGGTCCAGCAGCACGGTGCTGTTCATGGTCCATGGGTCCAGCAGCACGGTGCTGTTCATGGTCCATGGGTCCAGCAGCACGGTGTTGTCCATGGTCCATGGGTCCAGCAGCGCGGCGCTGTTCATGGTCCATGGGTCCAGCAGCACGGTGCTGTTCATGGTCCATGGGTCCAGCAGCACGGTGCTGTTCATGGTCCATGGGTCCAGCAGCACGGTGCTGTTCATGGTCCATGGGTCCAGCAGCACGGTGCTGTTCATGGTCCATGGGTCCAGCAGCACGGTGCTGTTCATGGTCCATGGGTCCAGCAGCACGGTGCTGTTCATGGTCCATGGGTCCAGCAGCACGGTGCTGTTCATGGTCCATGGGTCCAGCAGCACGGTGCTGTTCATGGTCCATGGGTCCAGCAGCCCGGTGCTGTTCATGGTCCATGGGTCCAGCAGCGCGGTGCTGTTCATGGTCCATGGGTCCAGCCACGCGGTGCTGTTCCTGGTCCATGGGTCCAGCCACGCGGTGCTGTTCCTGGTCCATGGGTCCAGCAGCGCGGTGCTGTTCCTGGTCCATGGGTCCAGCAGCGCGGTGCTGTTCCTGGTCCATGGGTCCAGCAGCGCGGTGCTGTCCATGGTCCATGGGTCCAGCAGCACGGTGCTGTTCATGGTCCATGGGTTCAGCAGGACGGTGCTGTTCATGGTCCATGGGTCCAGCAGCGCGGTGCTGTTCCTGGTCCATGGGTCCAGCAGCGCGGTGCTGTTCCTGGTCCATGGGTCCAGCAGCGCGGTGCTGTTCATGGTCCATGGGTCCAGCAGCACGGTGCTGTTCATGGTCCATGGGTCCAGCAGCACGGTGTTGTTCATGGTCCATGGGTCCAGCAGCACGGTGTTGTTCATGGTCCATGGGTCCAGCAGCACGGTGCTGTTCCTGGTCCATGGGTCCAGCAGCCCGGTGCTGTCCCTGGTCCATGGGTCCAGCAGCGCGGTGCTGTCCATGGTCCATGGTTCCAGCAGCACGGTGCTGTTCATGGTCCATGGGTCCAGCAGCGCGGTGCTGTTCCTGGTCCATGGGTCCAGCAGCACGGTGCTGTTCATGGTCCATGAGTCCAGCAGCACGGTGCTGTTCATGGTCCATGGGTCCAGCAGCGCGGTGCTGTTCATGGTCCATGGGTTCAGTAGCACGGTGCTGTTCCTGGTCCATGGGTCCAGCAGCCCGGTGCTGTTCCTGGTCCATGGGTCCAGCAACCCGGTGCTGTCCCTGGTCCATGGGTCCAGCAGCACGGTGCTGTCCCTGGTCCATGGGTCCAGCAGCCCGGTGCTGTCCCTGGTCCATGGGTCCAGCAGCACGGTGCTGTTCCTGGTCCATGGGTCCAGCAGCACGGTGCTGTTCCTGGTCCATGGGTCCAGCAGCCCGGTGCTGTTCCTGGTCCATGGGTCCAGCCGCACGGTGTTGTCCCTGGTCCATGGGTCCAGCCGCACGGTGCTGTTCATGGTCCATGGGTCCAGCAGCACGGCGTTGTCCATGGTCCATGGGTCCAGCAGCGCGGCGCTGTTCATGGTCCATGGGTCCAGCAGCACGGTGCTGTTCATGGTCCATGGGTCCAGCAGCACGGTGCTGTTCATGGTCCATGGGTCCAGCAGCACGGTGCTGTTAATGGTCCATGGGTCCAGCAGCAAGGTGCTGTTCATGGTCCATGGGTCCAGCAGCACGGTGATGTTCCTGGTCCATGGGTCCAGCAGCACGGTGTTGTTCATGGTCCATGGGTCCAGCAGCACGGTGTTGTTCATGGTCCATGGGTCCAGCAGCACGGTGCTGTTCATGGTCCATTGGTCCAGCAGCACGGTGCTGTCCATGGTCCATGGGTTCAGCAGGACGGTGCTGTTCATGGTCCATGGGTCCAGCAGCCCGGTGCTGTTCATGGTCCATGGGTCCAGCAGCGCGGTGCTGTTCATGGTCCATGGGTCCAGCAGCACGGTGCTGTTCATGGTCCATGGGTCCAGCCGCGCGGTGCTGTTCATGGTCCATGGGTCCAGCAGCACGGTGCTGTTCCTGGTCCATGGGTCCAGCAGCACGGCGCTGTTCATGGTCCATGGGTCCAGCAGCACGGTGCTGTTCCTGGTCCATGGGTCCAGCAGCACGGTGCTGTCCATGGTCCATGGGTTCAGCAGGACGGTGCTGTTCATGGTCCATGGGTCCAGCAGCCCGGTGCTGTTCATGGTCCATGGGTCCAGCAGCGCGGCGCTGTTCATGGTCCATGGGTCCAGCAGCACGGTGCTGTTCATGGTCCATGGGTCCAGCCGCGCGGTGCTGTTCATGGTCCATGGGTCCAGCAGCACGGTGCTGTTCCTGGTCCATGGGTCCAGCAGCACGGTGCTGTCCATGGTCCATGGGTTCAGCAGGACGGTGCTGTTCATGGTCCATGGGTCCAGCAGCGCGGTGCTGTTCCTGGTCCATGGGTCCAGCAGCACGGTGCTGTTCATGGTCCATGGGTCCAGCAGCACGGTGCTGTTCATGGTCCATGGGTCCAGCAGCACGGTGCTGTTCATGGTCCATGGGTCCAGCCGCGCGGTGCTGTTCCTGGTCCATGGGTCCAGCAGCACGGTGCTGTTCATGGTCCAT
Organism: Scyliorhinus torazame; assembly: GCF_047496885.1. NCBI lineage: Eukaryota > Metazoa > Chordata > Chondrichthyes > Carcharhiniformes > Scyliorhinidae > Scyliorhinus > Scyliorhinus torazame. The sequence continues at coordinate 299,593,159 of NC_092711.1, read as the reverse complement.
GGGTCCAGCCGCGCGGTGCTGTTCATGGTCCATGGGTCCAGCAGCACGTTGCTGTTCCTGGTCCATGGGTCCAGCAGCACGGCGCTGTTCATGGTCCATGGGTCCAGCAGCACGGTGTTGTTCATGGTCCATGGGTCCAGCAGCACGGCGCTGTTCATGGTCCATTGGTCCAGCAGCGCGGTGCTGTTCATGGTCCATGGGTCCAGCAGCGCGGTGTTGTTCATGGTCCATGGGTCCAGCAGGACGGTGCTGTTCCTGGTCCATGGGTCCAGCAGCACGGTGTTGTTCATTGTCCATGGGTCCAGCAGCACGGTGCTGTTCATGGTCCATGGGTCCAGCAGCACGGTGCTGTTCCTGGTCCATGGGTCCAGCAGCACGGCACTGTTCATGGTCCATGGGTCCAGCAGCACGATGTTGTTCCTGGTCCATGGGTCCAGCAGCGCGGCGCTGTTCATGGTCCATGGGTCCAGCAGCACGGTGTTGTTCCTGGTCCATGGGTCCAGCAGCACGGTGCTGTTCCTGGTCCATGGGTCCAGCAGCACGGCGCTGTTCATGGTCCATGGGTCCAGCAGCACCGTGCTGTTCCTGGTCCATGGGTCCAGCAGCACGGTGCTGTTCATGGTCCATGGGTCCAGCAGCACGGTGTTGTTCCTGGTCCATGGGGCCAGCAGCACGGTGCTGTTCATGGTCCATGGGTCCAGCAGCGCGGTGTTGTTCATGGTCCATGGGTTCAGCAGGACGGTGCTGTTCATGGTCCATGGGTCCAGCAGCGCGGTGCTGTTCATGGTCCATGGGTCCAGCAGGACGGTGCTGTTCATGGTCCATGGGTCCAGCAGCGCGGTGTTGTTCATGGTCCATGGGTCCAGCAGCGCGGTGCTGTTCATGGTCCATGGGTCCAGCAGCGCGGTGCTGTCCATGGTCCATGGGTCCAGCAGCACGGTGCTGTTCCTGGTCCATGGGTCCAGCAGCGCGGTGCTGTTCCTGGTCCATGGGTCCAGCAGCGCGGCGCTGTTCATGGTCCATGGGTTCAGCAGGACGGTGCTGTTCATGGTCCATGGGTCCAGCAGCACGGTGCTGTTCCTGGTCCATGGGTCCAGCAGCGCGGTGCTGTTCCTGGTCCATGGGTCCAGCAGCGCGGCGCTGTTCATGGTCCATGGGTCCAGCAGCACGGTGCTGTTCATGGTCCATGGGTCCAGCAGCCCGGTGCTGTTCCTGGTCCATGGGTCCAGCAGCGCGGCGCTGTTCATGGTCCATGGGTTCAGCAGGACGGTGCTGTTCATGGTCCATGGGTCCAGCCGCACGGTGTTGTCCATGGTCCATGGGTCCAGCCGCACGGTGTTGTTCATGGTCCATGGGTCCAGCCGCACGGTGTTCTCCATGGTCCATGGGTCCAGCCGCACGGTGTTGTCCATGGTCCATGGGCCCAGCAGCACGGTGTTGTCCATGGTCCATGGGTCCAGCCGCACGGTGTGGTCCATGGTCCATGGGCCCAGCAGCACGGTGCTGTTCATGGTCCATGGGTCCAGCAGCACGGTGCTGTTCCTGGTCCATGGGTCCAGCAGCACGGTGCTGTTCATGGTCCATGGGTCCAGCCGCACGGTGTTGTCCATGGTCCATGGGTCCAGCCGCACGGTGTTGTCCATGGTCCATGGGCCCAGCAGCACGGTGTTGTCCATGGTCCATGGGTCCAGCCGCACGGTGTTGTCCATGGTCCATGGGCCCAGCAGCACGGTGCTGTTCATGGTCCATGGGTCCAGCAGCACGGTGTTGTCCATGGTCCATGGGTCCAGCCGCACGGTGTTGTCCATGGTCCATGGGTCCAGCCGCACGGTGTTGTCCATGGTCCATGGGTCCAGCCGCACGGTGTTGTCCATGGTCCATGGGTCCAGCCGCACTGTGTTGTCCATGGTCCATGGGCCCAGCAGCGCGGTGCTGTTCCTGGTCCATGGGTCCAGCAGCACGGTGCTGTTCATGGTCCATGGGTCCAGCAGCGCGGTGCTGTTCCTGGTCCATGGGTCCAGCAGCGCGGTGCTGTTCCTGGTCCATGGGTCCAGCAGCGCGGCGCTGTTCATGGTCCATGGTTTCAGCAGGACGGTGCTGTTCATGGTCCATGGGTCCAGCAGCACGGTGCTGTTCCTGGTCCATGGGTCCAGCAGCGCGGTGCTGTTCCTGGTCCATGGGTCCAGCAGCGCGGCGCTGTTCATGGTCCATGGGTCCAGCAGCACGGTGCTGTTCATGGTCCATGGGTCCAGCAGCCCGGTGCTGTTCCTGGTCCATGGGTCCAGCAGCGCGGTGCTGTTCCTGGTCCATGGGTCCATGAGCGCGGCGCTGTTCATGGTCCATGGGTTCAGCAGGACGGTGTTGTCCATGGTCCATGGGTCCAGCCGCACGGTGTTGTTCATGGTCCATGGGTCCAGCAGCACGGTGTTGTTCATGGTCCATGGGGCCAGCAGCGCGGTGCTGTTCATGGTCCATGGGTCCAGCCGCACGGTGCTGTTCATGGTCTATGGGTCCAGCAGCGCGGTGCTGTTCCTGGTCCATGGGTCCAGCCGCACGGTGTTGTCCATGGTCCATGGGTCCAGCCGCACGGTGTTGTCCATGGTCCATGGGTCCAGCAGCACGGTGTTGTCCATGGTCCATGGGTCCAGTCGCACGGTGTTGTCCATGGTCCATGGGCCCAGCAGCACGGTGTTGTCCATGGTCCATGGGTCCAGCCGCACGGTGTTGTCCATGGTCCATGGGCCCAGCAGCACGGTGCTGTTCATGGTCCATGGGTCCAGCAGCACGGTGCTGTTCATGGTCCATGGGTCCAGCAGAACGGTGCTGTTCCTGGTCCATAGGTCCAGCAGCACGGTGCTGTTCATGGTCCATGGGTCCAGCCGCACGGTGTTGTCCATGGTCCATGGGTCCAGCCGCACGGTGTTGTCCATGGTCCATGGGCCCAGCAGCACGGTGTTGTCCATGGTCCATGGGTCCAGCCGCACGGTGTTGTCCATGGTCCATGGGCCCAGCAGCACGGTGCTGTTCATGGTCCATGGGTCCAGCAGCACGGTGTTGTCCATGGTCCATGGGTCCAGCCGCACGGTGTTGTCCATGGTCCATGGGTCCAGCCGCACGGTGTTGTCCATGGTCCATGGGTCCAGCCACACGGTGTTGTCCATGGTCCATGGGTCCAGCCGCACGGTGTTGTCCATGGTCCATGGGCCCAGCAGCGCGGTGCTGTTCCTGGTCCATGGGTCCAGCCGCACGGTGTTGTCCCTGGTCCATGGATCCAGCAGCGCGGTGCTGTTCCTGGTCCATGGGTCCAGCCGCACGGTGCTGTTCCTGGTCCATGGGTCCAGCCGCACGGTGCTGTTCCTGGTCCATGGGTCCAGCAGCACGGCGCTGTTCCTGGTCCATGGGTCCAGCCGCACGGTGCTGTTCCTGGTCCATGGGTCCAGCCGCACGGTGCTGTTCATGGTCCATGGGTCCAGCAGCATGGTGCTGTTCATGGTCCATGGGTCCAGCAGCGCGGCGCTGTTCATGGTCCATGGGTCCAGCCGCACGGTGCTGTTCCTGGTCCATGGGTCCAGCCGCACGGTGCTGTTCCTGGTCCATGGGTCCAGCCGCACGGTGCTGTTCATGGTCCATGGGTCCAGCAGCACGGTGCTGTTCATGGTCCATGGGTCCAGCAGCACGGTGCTGTTCATGGTCCATGGGTCCAGCAGTGCGGTGCTGTTCATGGTCCATGGGTCCAGCAGCGTGGCGCTGTTCATGGTCCATGGCTCCAGCCGCACGGTGCTGTTCCTGGTCCATGGGTCCAGCCGCACGGCGCTGTTCCTGGTCCATGGGTCCAGCAGCACGGTGCTGTTCATGGTCCATGGGTCCAGCAGCGCGGCGCTGTTCCTGGTCCATGGGTCCAGCCGCACGGTGCTGTTCATGGTCCATGGGTCCAGCAGCACGGTGCTGTTCATGGTCCATGGGTCCAGCAGCGCGGCGCTATTCATGGTCCATGGTTCCAGCATGCCGGCGCTGTTCATGGTCCATGGGTCCAGCAGCACGGTGCTGTTCATGGTCCATGGGTCCAGCAGCACGGTGTTGTCCATGGTCCATGGGTCCAGCAGCACGGTGTTGTCCATGGTCCATGGGTCCAGCAGCGCGGCGCTGTTCATGGTCCATGGGTCCAGCAGCACGGTGCTGTTCCTGGTCCATGGGTCCAGCAGCACGGTGTTGTTCATGGTCCATGGGTTCAGCAGGACGGTGCTGTTCATGGTCCATGGGTCCAGCAGCACGGTGTTGTCCATGGTCCATGGGTCCAGCAGCGCGGCGCTGTTCATGGTCCATGGGTCCAGCAGCACGGTGCTGTTCATGGTCCATGGGTCCAGCAGCACGGCGCTGTTCATGGTCCATGGGTCCAGCAGCACGGAGCTGTTCATGGTCCATGGGTCCAGCAGCGCGGCGCTGTTCATGGTCCATGGGTCCAGCAGCACGGTGCTGTTCATGGTCCATGGGTCCAGCAGCACGGTGCTGTTCATGGTCCATGGGTCCAGCAGCGCGGTGCTGTTCATGGTCCATGGGTCCAGCCGCACGGTGCTGTTCATGGTCCATGGGTCCAGCAGCGCGGTGTTGTCCATGGTCCATGGGTCCAGCTGCACGGTGTTGTTCATGGTCCATGGATCCAGCAGCGTGGTGTTGTTCATGGTCCATGGGTCCAGCAGCACGGTGTTGTTCATGGTCCATGGATCCAGCAGCGTGGTGTTGTCCATGGTCCATGGGTCCAGCAGCACGGTGTTGTTCATGGTCCATGGGTCCAGCAGCGCGGTGCTGTTCATGGTCCATGGGTCCAGCAGCGCGGTGCTGTTCCTGGTCCATGGATCCAGCAGCGCGGTGTTGTTCATGGTCCATGGATCCAGCAGCGTGGTGTTGTCCATGGTCCATGGGTCCAGCAGCACGGTGTTGTTCATGGTCCATGGGTCCAGCAGCACGGTGCTGTTCATGGTCCATGGGTCCAGCAGCGCGGTGCTGTTCATGGTCCATGGGTCCAGCAGCACGGTGCTGTTCATGGTCCATGGGTCCAGCAGCGCGGTGCTGTTCATGGTCCATGGGTCCAGCCGCACGGTGCTGTTCATGGTCCATGGGTCCAGCAGCCCGGTGCTGTTCATGGTCCATGGGTCCAGCAGCACGGTGCTGTTCATGGTCCATGGGTCCAGCAGCGCGGCGCTGTTCATGGTCCATGGGTCCAGCCGCACGGTGCTGTTCATGGTCCATGGGTCCAGCAGCCCGGTGCTGTTCATGGTCCATGGGTCCAGCAGCACGGTGCTGTTCATGGTCCATGGGTCCAGCAGCGTGGTGCTGTTCATGGTCCATGAGTCCAGCCTCACGGTGTTGTTCATGGTCCATGGGTCCAGCCTCACGGTGTTGTTCATGGTCCATGGGTCCAGCAGCGTAGTGTTGTCCATGGTCCATGGGTCCAGCAGCGCGGTGCTGTTCATGGTCCATGGGTCCAGCAGCACGGTGTTGTTCATGGTCCATGGGTCCAGCAGCCTGGTGTTGTCCATGGTCCATGGGTCCAGCAGCCCGGTGTTGTCCATGGTCCATGGGTCCAGCAGCGCGGTGCTGTTCATGGTCCATGGGTCCAGCAGCACGGTGCTGTTCCTGGTCCATGGATCCAGCCGCACGGTGCTGTTCATGGTCCATGGGTCCAGCAGCGCGGTGCTGTTCATGGTCCATGGGTCCAGCAGCGCGGCGCTGTTCATGGTCCATTGGTCCAGCAACGCGGTGCTGTCCATGGTCCATGGGTCCAGCATGTAGCCACTGAAAATGGCTAACGCCCGATTAGAATGTCCAAACCCCGATGTAAAATGGCGAACGGAAGAGGCTGATGGGAAAATCAGCCAACAGGACTCAAACAGACAGCTGCAGGTAAAACAGTGTATTCGCCTCTGGGGAAACCAGACCAAACCGATACCTGCAGCCATCAACATCACAACACCCCAGCCGTCTGCATATTAATCAGCCATCCCCGGGAACAGTTGCTACAAATTAGTAACACAAAGCCGACCCAGACTTTTCGGCGCCAGCAGGAGCTGACACAAAGAGAGGTAAACGACCACCCCTCAATCAAGGAATCGCTCCAGTATTGGAGAATATCGAACCAAGTGATTGGGACCAAATCCAATCACTTGGAACCAGGTACAAGGTCCGCCCCGAGAGGCGGGAAGCTCCTGGGGACTATAAGAATAGGGGCCAAGTTCAACTCGACACTTCTTCTCCTCTCCGCACCCTTCGAGACCCTTCTGCAAGAGAACGTAATTTTACTCCAACGATCGCTACCAGATAGGCACTCCTGACTATTGACTTGTACCAGCTTTTGAATTCCGCAGGCTCAGAACCCATTCGAAAGGCCATTCGTTTCCCTGACCTGGTGGGCCATTTCCAAAGTGAAGTATTGGCCTGTTAGTTGTAGGAATTAGCTCAGAAGTACAATTAATGTATAAGTATTAATTACTGTATATAATAAATGAGCGTTGATTTAACTCTTACTAAGCGGTGTGTTAGATTATTAATCATTACTCGGACTTGAACCACGTGGCGGTATCAGAAAGATACCTGGCGACTCATGAGCAAAGGTGACCGAATAAGAATAAGTAAACTAAGGCTAAAACGAGCAACATTTTGGCGACATCCTGACGGGACCCGATCTAGAAGTGGAAAACCACTCCGGGAGAACCCAAGAAATTTGAATTAGAAACCCAATTGGAAACAGAAAACCACAAGTGTTCAATCGGTTCTGATTAATAGTCATAATTCGGAAGTGTGTGTATGCATGCGTAACTAACAGGGCTATAAGGTAAAACTGATTTCAGAAATTAGCGAAAGCCGTACCCGCATCTACAACACCGCCTTAGCCCCCTGTTCCAAATTTAAATGAAGCAGTCGGATAGGAAAGATGGACCTGGAGGCAATGCAGCACCTCATGAACCCTGAGGAATTTGCGGTCGCAGCGACCAGCAGCAGTAGAGTGGGACAGTGTCCCATTTGGGAGGAGGAAATCCGGAAATATCTCAAGGGCAAAGGATGGCCACTGTGGAATGATTTCTGCGATAATGACGAATCAGGTCCCGGAAGTAAAGGGCATACTTGGTGGGAGAACCTGAGCGAGATACATAAAAAGAGCTTAGCGAAAGCTCGCAATCCGATGGCAATCGTGTCCTGTTTGGCACAATTGCGAGGCATAGAGGAGGTCGTCAGGACGCTCCGCAAAGAGGTTGAGGGCATACGTCGGTTGAGTAAAGTCGATGTGAGCGAAGTTGAGAAAGAGAATTTAGAGTTAAGGAGGAAATTGGCAGCAAAGGATGAAGAGGTGGCTGACGCCAAACGGGGTCACCAGCCTTGTCTGGCACATTTAAGCAGTTTCCAATCACAGTATGAAAAGGCCTATCAGGACACGCAACGTGCAGTCCTGGAAGAAAAGAGACAGAAAAGCAGGTACAGACGGGACAGAAACAATGCAGTGATCTCAAGGCAGCCTTGAGAGCGCTCCACGCTACAACCACAGAACAAAGACAGAGCACCATAGATCATGCAAAATGCCAGAAGCAAATTGCAGAGCTGCAATCACTGCTTTCTGTCCAGAAAAGTTAGAACAGGAAGACGGTCCTGATTTGGAAGAGTTACACGAAACAGCGCAGAGATATGTTCAGGGAACATGTGCGCAGGGAAAGCACCAAAGGAGAAAAGCACCCCAACCCCCCACACAGCAGGTAGTTCAGGCTGCAATGAACCCTGTAACCACCCACCGCACAGCCACATCGGACGATGCGGAATATCTATATTCCACCCCCTTAACAGTGACCCAGTTACGGGACCCGTGCGCGAAGATCACACCGTTCCTCCCCGCCGCAGACCCCCACCATTTCTTTGCCACAGACAAACATCAGGTGAACATGTACGGCCTGGATGAGCAAGAGCATGTAAAGCTCATTGTTCTAAGTTTAGATCCATTGGTAGCAGCAGCCCTTCCCGACCCACAGAATGTAGGAGGAGGCACCCTTGCAGAAATGCATACCGCGATCTTGGATGCGATCGGGTATAACCGGGGTGACCCCGTAGATGGCCTCAATAAGTGTAGGCAGAAGAAATCTGAGCACCCCACAGTGTTCGCTGGACGCCTGTGGATTCATTTCGCAGCAGTCTTCGGAGACGTAGACCGTGCCCATTTGTCCCCAGACAACATGGCCAAATGGACCCGCACCCTTATCTCCCATGCCACAGATGCAGGACAGCAAGCCTGTACCAGTTATGATCCCTCAGGAGAGGCCCATAACGAGAAATGGGTGGTGAAAAGATTGTCCCGCATTTGGGAGCAATCTGTTCAGAGCAAACCCACCATTAAAAATAGAGAGGAAAAGCAAGCCGCCGCAGACATGCAGGCAGTAAAAACACATCACAACCCCGCATGGGTAAATGAGGGAAAGAACAGCCCCCCACCCAAGTCACAAGAATGTTACAACTGCGGACAGTTGGGACATTTTGCAAAAGAGTGCAATGCCCCTAAAAAGCCACAGAGAGCCCAACAGACAGGCACTCTGAGTAAGAAAAAGACAGAGCCCATCCATAGCGTTAGCACCCGTTCGGATCAAACGGACTTGACCGGAACGTACTGACGGGAAGAGTGAGCTTCCTCAGTTGGGTCTGCGACACCCTTTGGGATAGGTCAGGTCGACCCGTAGTCGCAGCGAAAATTCGGGGACAGCCTATCGAATTTCTCTGGGACACAGGAGGGTCCCGCACCACAATAAATTCCTCCACCATGTTTCAAAAGGACACATGGCCCACTACAGCCACTATCACCCTCAGCAGCTTTACAGGCCACTCACAGCAGGGACACATCACAGCCCCTGTACCCATTCAAATCGGAACCATCACCACTAAACACCCCGTGGTTTTAGTTGACCTGCCCCACACAGCAGAACACATTCTGGGAATTGACTTTATGAATTCCCACCACCTTTCATTCGATCCAGTCAACCAGTGTGTCTGGAAGATGGCGAAATCTGCAAGAGCCCCTGCAACGCTCAACATAGGCGATTATATGAACTAAATTAGCGCAGTAGGCGAATTTTGGTTCAACCCGACCACGCTTAGCACGGACAAGCAGGTTAGGGCAGTCCTGCAAAAGAGCAGGGCAGCATTCACGACCCACAAGCACGACTGTGGCTGGATGACTGACTCCGTACAAGTAACAGGACCTGACCCTAGACCCCAGAAACAGTACGGATTTCCCCTAGAAGCAGAGGGAGAAATCTTAAAAGTAATAGAGAGCGTATTCAAGCAGGGCGTACTTAGATCAGTAGCCTCCACTAATAATGCCCCGATTTGGCCAGTGAGAAAGCCCGACGGATCATGGCGCCTGACCATTGATTATCGGGAGCTCAACAAAATCACCCCCGCAGCAGCCCCCACCGTAGCAACAAGTCCCGAGACCATGCTCAAACAGGGACTCAATTCCCGATTCTTTACGGTTTTGGACGTCAGCAATGGATTCTGGTCCATTCCGTTGGCAAAGGCGTGCCAGTACAAATTTGCCTTCACCTTTAAAGCACAGCAGTACACGTGGACATGCCTGCCACAAGGATTCCACAACTCCCCCTCCATTTTCCACCGACAGCTGGCAAATGGATTAGCAACATTTTCTCGCCCGAATGTCTGGTACAGTATGTAGTCGATCTACTACTGCAGACAGACACCAAGGAAGAGCACATTGCGCTTCTGTCTGAACTCCTGGAACTCTTACACTCAATTGGTTGTAAAGTCAACCCCAAAAAGGCCCAGATTTTGGGAAAAAAGGGGTATATTTGGGAACAATTATCACGCACGGTAAACGCGAGATCGAGCATAAAAGAATTGTCTCGATCGTTAAATTGCCCCTTCCCCAGAACGTTTCAGCCCTCTGGTCGTTTTTAGGACTGGTTGGCTGCTGCCCAAACCACATTGACGGTTTCGCCAGCAAGGCAGCGCCCCTCTCAGACCTCCTAAAGAAAGGAGCCCCCTGGGAATGGCTTCCGCAGCATACAGATGCTGTGGACTCTTTAAAACAGGCACTCATAGCAGCCCCCGCACTACAAGTTCCAGACCCGCTTTCCCCTTACGCCATAGAGGTAGCGACCACAGACTGCACCCTTTCAGCCGTGCTCCTCCAGGAATGGCACGACCAGTTAAGACCCGTAGCTTACGCCTCCCGACTTTTAGATGCTGTGGAGCAAGGATTTTCAGCCTGTGAGAGGCACCTGCTCGCAGTTTTCTGGGCAGTCCAGTACTTTTCATATATTACCGGACTAAACCCCATCACAATTCTGACCGAACACACCCCCACCCAATTTTTACTGGACGGACGACTCAAGGACGGTACCATCAGCCAAATACGAGCAGCCAGATGGACCCTTCTCTTGCAGGGACGGGACATCACAGTAAAATGGACAAAGACACACACATACTTAGCCGACAATTTACAGTACCCCGGAACCCCCCATGAATGTGAGATTATCTCTCCACGCCACAACACAGGCCCCTTTATCGCTAAAACACCCCCCAGAAAGATAGGAAATTCATCTCAGAGCCCCCCTCACCCGGACACGTGTGAACCCATTAAGATTTATGTGGATGGATCTTCCACAGTCTTAGATGGGAAGCGCATAACAGGTTGCGGGATATATGTCGAGGACGCACAGGGACGCGCCCTCGAGGAAATAGCGTTAAAACTACCCGGACACTTAGGCGCGCAGGCAGCAGTGCTTGCGGCCATCGCATATATAGTAGAGCACCCAGATTCCTTCCCCAGCCCAGCAGACATATACTCGGACAGCCTCTATGTCTGTAACAGCCTTACAGAATTTCTGCCCCTGTGGGAAGCAAGAAGATTTGTTTCCGCGGATGGAAAACCCCTCCTCTCAGCCCCATTACTCCGCCATATTTTAGAAAGAGCCCAGAACAGGACTTTTGGGATTATAAAAGTCCGCAGCCACCATCGTTCCTACCCCCCTGGAAATGTAAAAGCCGACGCACTGGCTAAGGCAGGTTCCAGACATGGGTATTTTTGGAAACCCCCCGAAAGCGCGCCAGTGAGTGCAGTTCAGGTCACGCAGACTAGGATCGAGGATCTAGTAGAGGCCCAGAAGCAGGATAGTGCTCTCACTGATTGTGAAAGGGAAGTTTCCAGCCTCCTACGAGAGATTTAGAAACACACTGACCACACATGACGGTGTGGTGTTAAAGGACACCCTTTATGTGGTTCCTGAACAGGACAGGAATCAATTGATTTGTTTATTCCATGATGGTCATGGACACCAGGGAGTCGATCCCACTACAGCCCATCTCAAACAGCTTTGTTGGTGGCCAAATCTAAAGGAAGATGTAAGCCATTACATAGAAAATTGTCTGATCTGCGCGCAGAATAACCCCGACAGATATGCCAAAAAGGCCCAACTCAGCCACACCCCACCCGTTAATGGCCCCTGGATTAACCTCCAGATTGATTTTATAGGTCCATTGCCCCCTTGCAGGAATGGCTATAAATATGTACTTGTGGTCATAGACACATTCACAAAATGGGTGGAAGCATTTCCAGCCTGCGCACAACCACTGCAAAAACCACAGCCAATATTCTAACCCACCACACCTTTACAAGATGGGGACTCCCCCGCAGCATTGAATCGGACCAAGGTTCTCATTTTACGGGATGTGTCATGCAGAACGTCCTCACGATATTTGGCATCACCCAGAAATTCCACATTGCGTACCACCCACAGTCGAGTGGTATCGTGGAGCGCATGAATCGGACCCTAAAATCCACCCTCAGAAAAATGGTCCAGCAGATCAACACCACTTGGGACTTAGTCCTCCCTTTTGCGCTGATGTTTTTGCGTAACACTGTTTCCATCTCCACAGGTTACACCCCACACACTCTCATGACCGGACGCCCATGAAAGGGACAGAATACTTGTTAGGTTTAGACCTGACCAGCCCTGAAGTAACGGCCCTCACACACGAGAAAGCCGTGGAGCAATTAGTTGCAAATGTAAAAACGGCTCAGTTAGCAGCCGCAGTAAAACTGGGCACCAAAAAGAAACAGAGCAGGGCTTGTTTCAACATGACAGTGCATGCAACGGAGTACGATATCGGCCAGTAAGTGATGCTTTCCGTATATAACCCCAACACATTCCTGTGGTCTAAATACTCGGGTCCGTATTCCATTGCGGACAAAGTAAGCCCATCCGTTTACAAAATAAAGTACCCCAATGGTAAGGCTGCGTGGTTTCATATAAACCAGATAAAGGCTTATGGAACACAGTCGAACCACGCACACCACGTCATGCTTGACGCAGCAGACCACACCCCGCCCACAGCCAACGTAACCCGACCAACCCCCACCACGTCCAGCCCAGCCACGGACTCGACCTCGACTCCACCCCCGAAAGATACACTCCACCCCGAACGCCCACAGACTGCAGCAGCAGAGACAGCGACTGTGACTCGGACGATAGCCACAGCACGCCTCCCTACTATCCCCATGCAACCGGACCCACACCCAGCGACTCCGACTACGATCCAAGTGATCCCTTCCTGATCACTTTTCTGAACAATCCCCACCACCGACCACCGAACCATACTGACGACCCCGATTTTGTCCCCACACAACTAGACACCAATTATTGGCACCGTGACAACTCATACCGACTCGTCCGCAATGACGAGAGCGACCCCACCTCACACCAAGCAGCCCTTTCAGCCCTAATCCACTCCAGAGTTTGGCACCCGGGAGAAGGTGACGACCTCGGGTCTGACTCCCAAACCGCCAACCCCTTTGCGACCCTGTTCGCAACCGAGAACTGAGGTGTCCACATGATGTTTTAAAAGGAACCGCTTGAGAAAAGTGTTGTCCTTCCTGATGGAACCTGCAGAATGTTTTATGTTGTTAGTAAGCTTGTTCCATGTTGTTTGTCCGACAGGAGAATTTTTCCACGCGCCTGTTCAGCGGAACTAGCTTATCTGCAGATACTGGTCGACAGACCACACGCTTGTTCAGTGTGACTAGCTTTTCAGCTGATACTTGTTCGGGTATCAGACGCCCGATCGTAACTGTCCTTCTGATTCAAGGATAGAACCACTATGGCACCCCCACCACGATGACTACATTTTGCCCGTTCTTGTCGGTTGCTCAGGCAGTGGAGAAACGGCGTGAGACCCGCCCTGCCTGAGGACCCCCCCGCTGGCCAATCACGCTCGGGTAGGGGAGATACGGCATTGGTAGCCATCCTACCCGGGGACTCCATCCAAATCTTACTCGTCGCGGCCCATACGCACCTCATTTGACATTTTTCATTTCAAAAAGTTTTTGTTTGTTTAGGTAACCTTTAGGTTGCCGCCATCTGCTATCTACATCCTGGAACATTGGGATGATAAATCAGCACTGCTCCGTCATTGGGAAGTGTGCCGTGTCCTAAAATTTGTTTTTGAAAAAAAATAGGGGAGTCACACATAGTGACCAATTATAAGGGAATAATTGGCACCAAAGGACAGACACACTAGCATACCAGGTATTAATCAAAGATAGTTACAGATACTATGCTTGTTTCTACAGAACTCCAGAAGCTCCAGGATCGGAGAAAATAAAGAGAAGAGAAGAACGAGAAGGAAAGAGGACAGCCATGAGGACTTACTTCATCATGATCAACATTTTGCTTTTGGACATTTGGTTGCGCGGGAACGCGAACCCCATGACTTCAAACCCCCCAGCCGTTAATGTTTCACTGCCCCGCAGTACCCAGAGCCCAGTCACCAGCGACACTGCATCTTCCTGGTGTGCCAGGTTCATAACCTGGTACTCCCTGTCCGATGTGATCGAAGCACTGTCAGCGTTGGCGATACTCTGCTGTTTAGTGCAGACTATGCACCTACGTAAATGGAGAAGGAGAGCCTACCGCGCTCGAACCCCGGTATATCGGATCAGATCCCCTATATTCGGTTACGACCAGACACCCGCGAACTATAACAAAATAATAAAGTGCATTCACTTGCGTTTATTGCTGTAAATAAAGAGATGTACAAAACTTTTCATGAAAAACATTGTACGATCCTGAGCTTGACTGCCAAGCCAGGAAAGATTATGGAATCATGTGATTTTGTTGTATGCTTGAGGAAGGTAGGATAATGAAATGTTTAGCGAGTGTAGTGTACTAAGGTTAAGTTAGAGGTTCCAAGTTAGTTATTTTGTAATGCATGTCCCTGTCTGATGTAGCGCCCTTAGAATTGTTAGTTAAAATTCTTTGTGCATAGCTATGGTCAGAGCAGAGGCCATGTAGGAGGTGTCCCCCCGGTCAGGGAATGGAAAGGGAAAAAATGATTTGATCCTTCACGCTTCGCGTTAGGATCACAAGGAGGGTGTGGAGCCACTTAAAATGGCTAACTCCCGATTAGACTGGCCAAACCCCGATTTAAAATGGCGAACGGAAGAGGCTGATGGGAAAATCAGCCAACAGGACTCAAACAGACAGCTGCAGGTAAAACAGTGTATTCGTCTCTGGGGAAGCCAGACCAAACCGATACCTGCAGCCATCAACATCACAACAACCCAGCCATCTGCATTTTAATCAGCCATCCCCGGGAGCAATTGCTACAAATTAGTAACACAAAGCCGACCCAGACCTTTCGGCGCCAGCAGGAGCTGACACAAAGAGAGGTAAACGACCACCCCTCGATCAAGGAATCGCTCCAGTATTGGAGAATATCGAACCAAATGATTGGGAACAAGTCCAATCACTTGGAACCAGGTACAAGATCCGCCCCGAGAGGCGGGAAGCCCCTGGGGACTAAAAGAATAGGGGCCAAGTTCAACTCGACACTTCTTCTCCTCTCCGCACCCTTCGAGGCCCTTCTGCAAGAGAACATAAGTTTTACTAAAACGATCGCTACCAGATAGGCACTCCTGACTATAGACTTGTACCAGCTTTTGAGTCCTGCTGGCTCAGAACCCATTCGAAAGGCCATTCGTTTCCCTGACCTGGTGGGTCATTTCCAAAGTGAAGTATTGGCCTGTTAGTTGTAGGAAGTAGCTTAGAAGTAGAATTAATGTATAAGTATTAATTGCTGTATATAATAAATGAGCGTTGATTTAACTCTTACTAAGCGGTGTGTTGGATTATTAATCATTACTTGGACATGAACCACGTGGCGGTATCAGAAAGACACCTGGCGACTCATGAGCAAAGGTGGCCGAATAAGAATAAGTAAACTAAGGCTAAAACGAGCAACAAGCAGCGCGGTGCTGTTCATGGTCCATGGGTCCAGCCGCACGGTGCTGTCCATGGTGCATGGGTCCAGCCGCACGGTGTTGTCCATGGTCCATGGGTCCAGCAGCACGGTGCTATTCCTGGTCCATGGGTCCAGCAGCGCGGTGCTGTTCCTGGTCCATGAGTCCAGCAGCACGGTGCTGTTCCTGGTCCATGGGTCCAGCAGCGCGGTGCTGTTCCTGGTCCATGGGTCCAGCCGCACGGTGCTGTTCCTGGTCCATGGGTCCAGCAGCGCGGTGCTGTTCATGGTCCATGGGTCCAGCAGCCCGGTGCTGTTCCTGGTCCATGGGTCCAGCAGCACGGTGCTGTTCCTGGTCCATGGGTCCAGCAGCACGGTGTTGTTCATGGTCCATGGGTCCAGCAGCACGGTGCTGTCCATGGTCCATGGGTCCAGCCGCACGGTGCTGTTCCTGGTCCATGGGTCCAGCAGCACGGTGTTGTTCATGGTCCATGGGTCCAGCAGCACGGTGCTGTCCATGGTCCATGGGTCCAGCAGCGTGGTGTTGTTCATGGTCCATGGGTCCAGCAGCGTGGTGTTGTTCATGGTCCATGGGTCCAGCAGCGTGGTGTTGTTCATGGTCCATGGGTCCAGCAGCACGGTGCTGTTCATGGTCCATGGGTCCAGCAGCCCGGTGTTGTTCATGGTCCATGGGTCCAGCAGCACGGTGCTGTTCATGGTCCATGGGTCCAGCAGCGTGGTGTCGTTCATGGTCCATGGGTCCAGCAGCACAGTGCTGTTCATGGTCCATGGGTCCAGCAGCGCGGTGCTGTTCATGGTCCATGGGTCCAGCAGCGTGGTGTTGTTCATGGTCCATGGGTCCAGCAGCACGGTGCTGTCCATGGTCCATGGGTCCAGCAGCGTGGTGTTGTTCATGGTCCATGGTTCCAGCAGCACGGTGTTGTTCATGGTCCATGGGTCCAGCAGCACGGTGCTGTTCATGGTCCATGGGTCCAGCAGCACGGTGTTGTTTATGGTCCATGGGTCCAGCCGCACGGTGTTGTTCATGGTCCATGGGTCCAGCAGCGCGGTGTTGTTCATGGTCCATGGGTCCAGCAGCACGGTGCTGTTCCTGGTCCATGGGTCCAGCAGCGCGGTGCTGTTCATGGTCCATGGGTCCAGCAGCACGGTGTTGTTCATGGTCCATGGGTCCAGCAGCGTGGTGTTGTTCATGGTCCATGGGTCCAGCAGCACGGTGCTGTTCATGGTCCATGGGTCCAGCAGCGCGGTGCTGTTCATGGTCCATGGGTCCAGCAGCACGGTGCTGTTCATGGTCCATGGGTCCAGCAGCACGGTGCTGTTCATGGTCCATGGGTCCAGCAGCGTGGTGTTGTTCATGGTCCATGGGTCCAGCAGCGTGGTGTTGTTCATGGTCCATGGGTCCAGCAGCGTGGTGTTGTTCATGGTCCATGGGTCCAGCAGCACGGTGTTGTTCATGGTCCATGGGTCCAGCAGCGCGGTGCTGTTCATGGTCCATGGGTCCAGCAGCGCGGTTCTGTCCATGGTCCATGGGTCCAGCAGCACGGTGTTGTTCATGGTCCATGGGTCCAGCAGCACGGTGCTGTTCATGGTCCATGGGTCCAGCAGCGCGGTTCTGTCCATGGTCCATGGGTCCAGCAGCACGGTGTTGTTCATGGTCCATGGGTCCAGCAGCGTGGTGTTGTTCATGGTCCATGGGTCCAGCAGCGTGGTGTTGTTCATGGTCCATGGGTCCAGCAGCACGGTGTTGTTCATGGTCCATGGGTCCAGCAGCGCGGTGCTGTTCATGGTCCATGGGTCCAGCAGCGCGGTTCTGTCCATGGTCCATGGGTCCAGCAGCACGGTGTTGTTCATGGTCCATGGGTCCAGCAGCACGGTGCTGTTCATGGTCCATGGGTCCAGCAGCGCGGTTCTGTCCATGGTCCATGGGTCCAGCAGCACGGTGTTGTTCATGGTCCATGGGTCCAGCAGCGTGGTGTTGTTCATGGTCCATGGGTCCAGCAGCACGGTTCTGTCCATGGTCCATGGGTCCAGCAGCACGGTGTTGTTCATGGTCCATTGGTCCAGCAGCACGGCGCTGTTCATGGTCCATGGGTCCAGCAGCACGGTGTTGTTCATGGTCCATGGGTCCAGCAGCGTGGTGTTGTTCATGGTCCATGGGTCCAGCAGCACGGTGCTGTTCATGGTCCATGGGTCCAGCAGCAGGGTGCTGTTCATGGTCCATGGGTCCAGTAGCACGGTGCTGTCCATGGTCCATGGGTCCAGCAGCGTGGTGTTGTTCATGGTCCATGGGTCCAGCAGCACGGTGCTGTTCATGGTCCATGGGTCCAGCAGCGCGGTGCTGTTCATGGTCCATGGGTCCAGCAGCACGGTGTTGTTCATGGTCCATGGCTCCAGCAGCGTGGTGTTGTTCATGGTCCATGGGTCCAGCAGCACGGTGCTGTCCATGGTCCATGGGTCCAGCAGCCCGGTGCTGTTCCTGGTCCATGGGTCCAGCAGCACGGTGCTGTTCATGGTCTATGGGTCCAGCAGCACGGTGCTGTTCCTGGTCCATGGGTCCAGCCGCACGGTGTTGTTCATGGTCCATGGGTCCAGCAGCACGGTGCTGTTCCTGGTCCATGGGTCCAGCAGCGCGGTGCTGTTCATGGTCCATGGGTCCAGCGGCACGGTGCTGTTCATGGTCCATGGGTCCAGCAGCGCGGTGCTGTTCATGGTCCATGGGTCCAGCAGCACGGTGCTGTTCATGGTCCACGGGTCCAGCAGCACGGCGCTGTTCATGGTCCATGGGTCCAGCAGCGCGGTGCTGTTCATGGTCCATGGGTCCAGCAGCGTGGTGCTGTTCATGGTCCATGGGTCCAGCAGCGCGGCGCTGTTCATGGTCCATGGGTCCAGCAGCGCGGTGCTGTTCCTGGTCCATGGGTCCAGCAGCGTGGTGTTGTTCATGGTCCATGGGTCCAGCAGCGTGGTGTTGTTCATGGTCCATAGGTCCAGCAGCGCGGTTCTGTCCATGGTCCATGGGTCCAGCAGCACGGTGTTGTTCATGGTCCATGGGTCCAGCAGCGTGGTGTTGTTCATGGTCCATGGGTCCAGCAGCGCGGTGCTGTTCATGGTCCATGGGTCCAGCAGCGTGGTGTTGTTCATGGTCCATGGGTCCAGCAGCACGGTGCTGTTCATGGTCCATGGGTCCAGCAGCGCGGTGCTGTTCCTGGTCCATGGGTCCAGCAGCGTGGTGCTGTTCCTGGTCCATGGGTCCAGCAGCGTGGTGCTGTTCATGGTCCATGGGTCCAGCAGCACGGTGCTGTTCCTGGTCCATGGGTCCAGCAGCGCGGCGCTGTTCATGGTCCATGGGTCCAGCAGCGTGGTGTTGTTCATGGTCCATGGGTCCAGCAGCACGGTGTTGTTCATGGTCCATGGGTCCAGCAGCACGGTGCTGTTCATGGTCCATGGGTCCAGCAGCGCGGTGCTGTTCATGGTCCATGGGTCCAGCAGCACGGTGTTGTTCATGGTCCATGGGTCCAGCAGCACGGTGTTGTTCATGGTCCATGGGTCCAGCAGCGCGGCGCTGTTCATGGTCCATGGGTCCAGCAGCGTGGTGTTGTTCATGGTCCATGGGTCCAGCAGCGCGGTGCTGTTCCTGGTCCATGGGTCCAGCAGCGTGGTGCTGTTCCTGGTCCATGGGTCCAGCAGCGTGGTGCTGTTCCTGGTCCATGGGTCCAGCAGCGCGGCGCTGTTCATGGTCCATGGGTCCAGCAGCGTGGTGTTGTTCATGGTCCATGGGTCCAGCAGCACGGTGTTGTTCATGGTCCATGGGTCCAGCAGCACGGTGCTGTTCATGGTCCATGGGTCCAGCAGCACGGTGCTGTTCATGGTCCATGGGTCCAGCAGCGCGGTGCTGTTCCTGGTCCATGGGTCCAGCAGCGTGGTGCTGTTCCTGGTCCATGGGTCCAGCAGCGTGGTGCTGTTCCTGGTCCATGGGTCCAGCAGCGCGGCGCTGTTCATGGTCCATGGGTCCAGCAGCGTGGTGTTGTTCATGGTCCATGGGTCCAGCAGCGTGGTGTTGTTCATGGTCCATGGGTCCAGCAGCACGGTGCTGTTCATGGTCCATGGGTCCAGCAGCGCGGTGCTGTTCATGGTCCATGGGTCCAGCAGCGCGGCGCTGTTCATGGTCCATGGGTCCAGCAGCGTGGTGTTGTTCATGGTCCATGGGTCCAGCCGCACGGTGTTGTTCATGGTCCATGGGTCCAGCAGCGCGGTGTTGTTCATGGTCCATGGGTCCAGCAGCGCGGTGCTGTTCATGGTCCATGGGTCCAGCAGCACGGTGCTGTTCATGGTCCATGGGTCGAGCCGCACGGTGTTGTTCATGGTCCATGGGTCCAGCAGCGCGGTGTTGTTCATGGTCCATGGGTCCTGCAGCGCGGTGCTTTCCATGGTCCATGGGTCCAGCAGCACGGTGCTGTCCATGGTCCATGGGTCCTGCAGCCCGGTGCTGTTCATGGTCCATGGGTCCAGCAGCGTGGTGCTGTTCATGGTCCATGGGTCCTGCAGCACGGTGCTGTTCATGGTCCATGTGTCCTGCAGCGCGGTGCTGTCCATGGTCCATGGGTCCTGCAGCACGGTGCTGTTCATGGTCCATGGGTCCAGCAGCACGGTGTTGTTCCTGGTCCATGGGTCCAGCAGCGCGGTGCTGTTCATGGTCCATGGGTCCAGCAGCGCGGTGCTGTTCCTGGTCCATGGGTCCAGCAGCACGGTGTTGTTCATGGTCCATTGGTCCAGCAGCACGGTGTTGTTCATGGTCCATGGGTCCAGCAGCACGGTGCTGTTCATGGTCCATGGGTCCAGCAGCACGGTGTTGTTCATGGTCCATTGGTCCAGCAGCACGGTGCTGTTCATGGTCCATGGGTCCAGCAGCACGGTGTTGTTCATGCTCCATGGGTCCAGCAGCACGGTGCTGTTCCTGGTCCATGGGTCCAGCAGCGCGGTGCTGTTCCTGGTCCATGGGTCCAGCCGCACGGTGTTGTTCATGGTCCATGGGTCCAGCAGCACGGTGCTGCTCCTGGTCCATGGGTCCAGCAGCGCGGTGCTGTTCATGGTCCATGGGTCCAGCGGCACGGTGCTGTTCATGGTCCATGGGTCCAGCAGCGTGGTGTTGTTCATGGTCCATAGGTCCAGCAGCGCGGTTCTGTCCATGGTCCATGGGTCCAGCAGCGCGGCGCTGTTCATGGTCCATGGGTCCAGCAGCACGGCGCTGTTCATGGTCCATGGGTCCAGCAGCGCGGTGCTGTTCATGGTCCATGGGTCCAGCAGCGTGGTGCTGTTCATGGTCCATGGGTCCAGCAGCGCGGCGCTGTTCATGGTCCATGGGTCCAGCAGCGCGGTGCTGTTCCTGGTCCATGGGTCCAGCAGCGTGGTGTTGTTCATGGTCCATGGGTCTAGCAGCGTGGTGTTGTTCATGGTCCATAGGTCCAGCAGCGCGGTTCTGTCCATGGTCCATGGGTCCAGCAGCACGGTGTTGTTCATGGTCCATGGGTCCAGCAGCGTGGTGTTGTTCATGGTCCATGGGTCCAGCAGCACGGTGCTGTTCATGGTCCATGGGTCCAGCAGCGCGGCGCTGTTCATGGTCCATGGGTCCAGCAGCGTGGTGTTGTTCATGGTCCATGGGTCCAGCAGCACGGTGTTGTTCATGGTCCATGGGTCCAGCAGCACGGTGCTGTTCATGGTCCATGGGTCCAGCAGCGCGGTGCTGTTCATGGTCCATGGGTCCAGCAGCACGGTGTTGTTCATGGTCCATGGGTCCAGCAGCACGGTGTTGTTCATGGTCCATGGGTCCAGCAGCGCGGCGCTGTTCATGGTCCATGGGTCCAGCAGCGTGGTGTTGTTCATGGTCCATGGGTCCAGCAGCGCGGTGCTGTTCCTGGTCCATGGGTCCAGCAGCGTGGTGCTGTTCCTGGTCCATGGGTCCAGCAGCGTGGTGCTGTTCCTGGTCCATGGGTCCAGCAGCGCGGCGCTGTTCATGGTCCATGGGTCCAGCAGCGTGGTGTTGTTCATGGTCCATGGGTCCAGCAGCACGGTGTTGTTCATGGTCCATGGGTCCAGCAGCACGGTGCTGTTCATGGTCCATGGATCCAGCAGCACGGTGCTGTTCATGGTCCATGGGTCCAGCAGCGCGGTGCTGTTCCTGGTCCATGGGTCCAGCAGCGTGGTGCTGTTCCTGGTCCATGGGTCCAGCAGCGTGGTGCTGTTCCTGGTCCATGGGTCCAGCAGCGCGGCGCTGTTCATGGTCCATGGGTCCAGCAGCGTGGTGTTGTTCATGGTCCATGGGTCCAGCAGCACGGTGTTGTTCATGGTCCATGGGTCCAGCAGCGCGGTGCTGTTCATGGTCCATGGGTCCAGCAGCGCGGTGCTGTTCATGGTCCATGGGTCCAGCAGCGTGGTGCTGTTCATGGTCCATGGGTCCAGCAGCGCGGCGCTGTTCATGGTCCATGGGTCCAGCAGCGTGGTGTTGTTCATGGTCCATGGGTCCAGCCGCACGGTGTTGTTCATGGTCCATGGGTCCAGCAGCGCGGTGTTGTTCATGGTCCATGGGTCCAGCAGCGCGGTGCTGTTCATGGTCCATGGGTCCAGCAGCACGGTGCTGTTCATGGTCCATGGGTCCAGCCGCACGGTGTTGTTCATGGTCCATGGGTCCAGCAGCGCGGTGTTGTTCATGGTCCATGTGTCCTGCAGCACGGTGCTTTCCATGGTCCATGGGTCCAGCAGCACGGTGCTGTCCATGGTCCATGGGTCCTGCAGCCCGGTGCTGTTCATGGTCCATGGGTCCAGCAGCGCGGTGCTGTTCCTGGTCCATGGGTCCAGCAGCGTGGTGCTGTTCATGGTCCATGGGTCCTGCAGCACGGTGCTGTTCATGGTCCATGTGTCCTGCAGCGCGGTGCTGTCCATGGTCCATGGGTCCTGCAGCACGGTGCTGTTCATGGTCCATGGGTCCTGCAGCATGTTGTTGTCCATGAAGACCAGCTCGGCATGAGCTGGAAGGCGGGAACTGGTCTGCCCCAGGCAGAGTGGTGAACAGCACATCAGGAGCAGCGCTTTGGCAGAAAGGCTTTGTTGTAGTCACCTCAAAGTCTCTGGCGACCTGAGTACCGCCTTGTGCATGCTACTCTTCAGAAATCAGGCTTGACGCCGACATGGTTTCCTGCTGACTTGGCGCAAGATGGGAAGGCCTGGCGTGACACCGGCGGGCAGCTGATTCAATGAGCATTGATGAAATGTAAAGAGTGCAAATGGCATTGGCACCGCTTGCCAGCGGGAGGACTGACCGGCCTCTCTAGTATTCTGTGATCTCTGGGAAATTTCTTCTAGTTTCCTGACAATTTCCTGCCTTATGTTCTCAGGATTCTTTCCTGGGGATTACCTAAGTTTGGGCAGCTCTTGGCAACAAATATGCTGATAGCCTATGTTAACAGTGTTACAACTTATTTCTGCAAACCCTTGTACCTTGTATCTCCCTGTCGAGATCTAATAAGGCACCTTTCTCTCCTTGGTAAAGACTGAGACACAAATATATCTAGCCCTTCTGCTGCATAAATTGCCATGTCCTCACCAGATCTTACTTCCAGTGGCCCCACTGCACCCCCAAGTTTCTCTTTTCTCTTAATATAATTGAAAAATTAAATAATGGTATGGATTCCCTGCCGCCTGTTCCTGATGTGGCAGAGAGTCCCGTGTCTGGGTAGAAATGGGATGCGATGCCCCGGTCCGCCACTGGAGGTGGCGTCGAGCTTCGTGGGAGGATGCAAATGGGTAAAAATGACCCAGTTTCATCCGATTAACGGGCTGGACACCGGATTCTCCATGCCTCCGTGATAGGCTGGCCCTGTGCGCCGGGATTCGCAGGGGCCTGCATTTGTGCAAGTATTTGCTAACGTGGCCTGATGCAATGGACCTTGCGGTGGACCAAGGGGCCAAGCATTTAAGGTAAGTCCATCGGAGGCACTCCCCACAATGATAATCCTGCCAACCCTACCTTCAAGCCCATTAGACCCCTCATTAATGACCCGCACCAGACCCCATCAGAGACCCCCATCAGAGACACCCACCAGACCGCTAACGGAGACCCCCACCAGACTCTCATCAGAGACCCCATCAGAGACCTCAGCAGAGACCACCATCGGAACACCGATCAGACACCCCCATCAGAGACCTCTACCAGACCCCCCATCAGAGACCTCGTACCAGACCCTTGCCAGAGAACGCTATCAGAGACCCCCCATCAGAGGGCCCCATCAGAACCATTAGAGGGCGCCACCAGGCCACTCATCAGAGAGCCCATCAGACCCCAGATCGAAGACCCCCATCAGAGATGAGGAGGGATTTCATTGAAACTTACAGAATACTGAGAGGCCTGGATAGAGTGGGCATGGAGAGGATGTTTCCACTGGTCGGAGAAACTAGAACCCGAGGGAACAGCCTCAGACTGAAGGGACAACCCTTTAAAACAGAGATGAGGAGGAATTCCTTCAGCCAGAGGGTGGTGAATCTGTGGAACTCTTTGCCGCAGAAGGCTGTGGAGGCCAAATCACTGAGTGTCTTTAAGACAGAGATATATTGGTTCTTGATTAATAAGGGTATCGGGGTCATGGGAAGAAGGCAAGAAAATGGGGTGAGAAACATATCAGCCATGATTGAATGGCGGAGCAGACTTGTTGGGCCAAATGTTCTATTTCTGTCCCTTCTGGTCTTATGGTCTCATGGTTTACAAACATTCAGGAGTTAAATGATTTCATTCCTCTTTCTCGCAACAGAAAGCACTTAACCATGTTTGATGTGGTCACGACCTTTCAATCATAGCTAGACGTTTTCAGTGGGAGACCCGATAGCGAGATTCTTGAAGAAATTCCTTGCGATCCCTGCCATGCATAAATTTGTATGGTTGGGGAAGTGAATTGCTTCCGGGTGCTGCTCCTGGTGACAAGAGGTGATTCAGCTTCGGAAGGAGGAAGATCCCAAATAGAGAATCCAGCCCAATATATATTTCATTCAAAAAAAACTTTTTTTTCCTCCCCTAGTATGTCTTTTGGTATTGATCCTGTTTCTAAATGTCCATCGTTAATGTATATCCTACATCTGCATAAATGTACATCGGTAATGTACATCCTACATCTGCATAAATGTACATCGTTAATTTACGTCCTACATCTGCATAAATGTACATCGTTAATGTGCATCCTACATCTGCATCGTTAATCTACGTCCTACATCCGCACAAGTGTACGTGATTAATGCGCACCCTACATCCGCATAAATGTACATCATTAACGTGCATCCGACATCCGCACAAGTGTACATCATTAATGCGCATCCTACATCCGCATAAATGTACATCGTTAACGTGCGTCCTACATCCGCACAAGTGTACATCGTTAATGTGCATCCTACATCCGCACAAATGTACATTGTTAAAGTGCATCCCACATCCGCAGAAATGTACACCGTTAATGTGCATCCTACATCCGCAGAAATGTACATTGTCAATGTGCGCACTACATCCGCACAAATTTACATCGTTAATGCATGTCCCACATCCGCAGAAAGTACACCGTTAATGTACGTCCTACATCCGCATAAATGTACATCGTTAATGCATGTCCCACATCCGCAGAAATGTACACCGTTAATGTGCATCCTACATCCGCACAAATGTACACCGTTAATGTGCGTCCTACATCCGCACAAATGTACATCGTTAATGCGCATCCCACGTCCGCAGAAATGTACACCAATAATGTGCGTCCTACACCCGCACAAATTTACATCGTTAATGCGCGTCCCACATCCGTAGAAAGTACACCATTAATGTACGTCCTACATCCGCATAAATGTACATCGTTAATGTGCATCCTACATCCGCACAAATGTACACCGTTAATGTGCATCCTACATCCGCAAAATGTACATTGTTAAAGTGCATCCTACATCCGCAAAATGTACATTGTTAAAGTGCATCCCTCATCCGCAGAAATGTACATCGTCAATGTGCATCCTACATCCGCACAAATGTCCATCGTTAATGTGCATCCCACATCCGCATAAATGTACATCGTTAATGTGCATCCTACATCCGCAGAAATGTACACCTTTAATGTGCGTCCTACATCCGCACAAATGTCCATCGTTAATGTGCATCCTACATCCGCACAAATGTACACCTTCAATGTGCGTCCTACATCCGCACAAATGTCCATCGTTAATGTGCATCCCACATCCGCAGAAATGTACATCGTTAAAGTGCATCCCACATCCGCAGAAATGTACATCGTTAATGTGCGTCCTACATCCGCAGAAATGTACATCGTTAAAGTGCATCCTACATCCGCAGAAATGTACATCGTTAATGTGCATCCTACATCCGCAGAAATGTACATCGTTAAAGTGCATCCCACATCCGCACAAATGTACATCGTTAATGTGCATCCTACATCCGCAGAAATGTACATCGTTAATATGCATCCTACATCCACACAAATGTACATCGTTAATGTGCAGCGTACATCCGCATAAATGTACCTCGTTAATGTGCAGCCTACATCCGAATGAATGTACATCGTTAATGTACATCCTACATCTGCATTGTACATCGTTAATGTACACCCTACATCCTCACAAATGTACATCGTTAATGTGCATCCCACATCCGCATAAATGTACATCGTTAATGGACATCCAACATCTACACAAATGTACTTTGTTAATGTACATCCTACATCCACACAAATGTACATCGCTAATGTACATCCTACCTCCACACAAATGTACATCGTTAATGTGCATCCTACATCTACATAAATGTACATCGTTAATATGCATCCTACATCCACACAAATGTACATCGTTAATGTACATCCTACATCCACACAAATGTACATCGTTAATGTGCATCGTACATCTACATAAATGTACATCGTTAATGTGCATCCTACATCTACACAAATGTACATCGTTAATGTACATCCTACATCCACACAAATGTACATCGTTAATGTGCATCCTACATCCGCAGAAATGTACATCGTTAAAGTGCATCCCACATCCGCACAAATGTACATCGTTAATGTGCATCCTACATCCGCAGAAATGTACATCGTTAATATGCATCCTACATCCACACAAATGTACATCGTTAATGTGCAGCGTACATCCGCATAAATGTACCTCGTTAATGTGCAGCCTACATCCGAATGAATGTACATCGTTAATGTACATCCTACATCTGCATTGTACATCGTTAATGTACACCCTACATCCTCACAAATGTACATCGTTAATGTGCATCCCACATCCGCATAAATGTACATCGTTAATGGACATCCAACATCTACACAAATGTACTTTGTTAATGTACATCCTACATCCACACAAATGTACATCGCTAATGTACATCCTACCTCCACACAAATGTACATCGTTAATGTGCATCCTACATCTACATAAATGTACATCGTTAATATGCATCCTACATCCACACAAATGTACATCGTTAATGTACATCCTACATCCACACAAATGTACATCGTTAATGTGCATCGTACATCTACATAAATGTACATCGTTAATGTGCATCCTACATCTACACAAATGTACATCGTTAATGTACATCCTACATCCACACAAATGTACATCGTTAATGTGCATCGTACATCTACATAAATGTACATCGTTAATGTGCATCCTACATCTACACAAATGTACATCGTTAATGTACATCCTACATCTTTTTAATGTATTTTTGCTTCCTGTCTGTTTTCGCATGTGCAACCAATCAAAAGCACCTTTCATCGAATCCCCACAGTGCAGAAGTTGGCCATTCGGTCCATTGAGTCTGCACTGACCCTCTGACAGAGCACCTTACAGTCCCCTGCCCTACCGCCATAATCCCACCTAAAATTTGAACACCAGGGGCAATTTAGCATGGTCAATCCACCTAACCTGCACATCTTTGGACTGTGGGAGGAAACCGGAGCAACCGGAGTAAACCCACGCACACACGGGGAGAACGTGCAATCTGCACACAGGCAGTCACCCGAGGCAGGAATTGTATCCGGAATCTGGCACTATGAGACAGCTGTGCTAACCACTGTTGCACCCCACAGCACAGAAGGAGGCCAATTGGCTTGTCATGTGTCCTTACTCTCTGAAGGAGCAACGCTAATCTCCTGGATTGGCCATGTTTTTAAAAATTCATTTTTACGGGATGTGGGCGTCGCTGATTAGGCCAGCGTTTATTGCCCATCCCTATTTGCCCTTCAGAAGTTGGTGGTGGGTTGTCTTCTTAAACCATTGTAGTCCTTCATGTATAGGTACACCCACTGTGCTGTTAGGGAGGGAGTTTCAGGATTTTGTCCCAGTGACAGCGAAGGAATGGCAATATATTTCCAAGTCAGGATGGTGAATGAGTTGGAGGGAAACCTCCAGGTGGTCGGGCTCCCAGGTATCTGCTGCTCTTGTCCTTCTAGATGGTAGTGGACGTGGGTTTGGTTAAATTGCCTCTTTATGTCCAAAGATGTGCAGGTTAGGTGGGGTTATAGTGGTTTGGCATGGGAGTGGCCTTAGGTAGGGTGCTCTTTCAGAGGGTCAGTGCAGACGCGCTGGGCTGAATGGCTGACTTCTGCTGTGTAGGAAGTCCATGGTTGAATCCAGATGGTGCTGAAAATAACAGCTATTCTATGTTTTGTGAGGGCCACGAAGAATCCAGCACGAGTTTTAAGGATACAAAGTAATAACATTTATTTACAATAACATATATATATATAACAGCAGCAGCAACTTCCCTTGCTGCACACTCCTTCCTGCTGGTTCCTAAACTGGCCAACTTTATTTATACTAGGAGTTTACTAATGGTTTCTCCGCCCCCCTCATTGGGGAAGCTCATACTCCCACAGGATTGTGGGATTGTCATTAGTCCCCAGCCAATGGTAAGTAGGCAGGTTATAACACTATGATTCTATAATTCTCTGATTATTGCCTCAGTCAATTTACACTAAATTAAAATCTCTACCTAATAACGAGGGATTCAGATCGAGCAGATAGAGAGATGTTGGGGAGCTCATACACTATCCGACCTTCCTCAGCAGCAACCACCTTTCCTGGTGGGTTTGGTGAGACTCTGAAGTGTCGGACTGTGGTGAACGTATTGTACTAACCATTCACCACTGTACTACATTGTATCACGCTGTTGCCCATGTGGGCTCCACCTATGGACCATTGTACTGCACTACACGGAATGTATCATGTTGGTGCCCTTGTGGGCTCCGCCCCTGGCTCCGCCCCCCCTGAGGGGAGGTATAAAGAGCAGCTGCCCTGTAGGCGGCTCTCACTAGCAGAGCAGTCGCAGGCACGCACTGTTCTAGTCGATTAAAGCCATTGTTCACTTCAACTCTCTGTCTCGCATGAATTGATGATCGCATCACGGACGTCTGATTTTGCCAACAGCTTTGAGAGTCTGTCTACCATTCAGGATGGTGAGGGTGGAAGCAACCAATTAGGTGTCCACCTCTGGGAAGATTGTGCCATTGGGCATGCTGCTAGGAAGTGAGTTTGGGACTACCATCTGTTGCCAACATTGGGGTCCTTGAAACCAGTGGGACAATCCAGCCCTGTCTGTCGCTGATTAGCCAAAATCAGTTCCAGTCTTGGGCCTCTCTCCTGGGTGTTGTAATAAGAACATAAGAACTAGGAGCAGGAGTAGGCCATCTGGCCCTTCGAGCCTGCTCCGCCATTCAATGAGATCATGCTGATCTTTTGCGGACTCCGCTCCACTTTCCTGCCCGATGCTGCAGGTATTGGTTACTAAGCTGAAACACTGGCAGAAATATTGCTTAATTTAATGCTGCAGAGACCTGTTTAGCAGTTATTACCCTTTTTTTTAAACAAACAGAAAACTGTCTGCAGTTAGCAAGCCTGCCTTTCTTCTTAGAGACTATTGCTTTGACAAATTTAATCTTTAACCTGGGCTGGATGAAGCTAGTAACCACCAACTTTAAAAGATTTGCGTGAGGACAAACAGAAACCAGATTAAAGACTGAAAACATGAAGAAAAGAATGACTTGCATTTATATGGCACCTTTCTCGGCCTTGGGATATCCTGAAGTGTTAAGTGTGGTCATCTTTGTAAACAGGAAAAACAGCAGCCAATTTGTGCACAATGAGCTGCTTTAAATCGTGCTATATGCCAAGTCCAACTAACAGTCAGCTGTGGTTGTTGAAGGCCAATCATCTTAGTCCGGCACATCACTGCAGGACTTGCTCAGGGTAATGTCCGAGCCCCAACCATCTTCAGCTGCTTCATCAATGATCTTCCCTTCATGATAAGGTCAGAAGTGGGGATGGTGATTGCACAATGTTCATTGCCATTCACGACTCCTCAGGTACTGAAGCAGCCTGTGTCCATATACAGCAAGAACTGGACAACATTCAGGGATGAGTAGTTAAGTGGCAAATAACAGTCACATCCACAAGTGTCAGGCAATAACCCTTTCCAACAAGGGATAATCTAACCACCTGCTCTTGACTCTCACTATTACCATCACTGGAACCACACTATCAACATTCTCAGGATTACTATTGACCAGTAACTGAACTGGACTAACCATATAAATACTGTGGCTACAAGAACAGATTGGAGTCTGGGACTTCTGCAACAAGTAACTCACCTCCTGTCTCCCCAAAGCCTTTCCACCATCTACATGGCACAATTCAGGTCTGATGGAATACCCTCCAGTTGCCTGGAATAGTGCACTTCCAGCACTCCAGAATCTCGGCACCTTCCAGAACAAAGCAGCCCGTTTGATTCGCATCCCATCCAACACCTTAAACACTCACTCCCTCTACCACTGACAGAGAATGGCAGCCGTCTGCACCATCTACAAAATCCACCGCAGCAACTCACCAAGGCGCCCTGACAGCATCTTCTAAACCAGTGGCCTCTACCACTTGGAAGGTCAAGGGCAGCAGACACATGGGAATACCTCCACCTACAAGTTCCCCTCCAAGACACGCACCTTCCTCACTTGGAACTATATCACTGTTCCTTCCCATTCCAGGACAAGAAATCCCTGCTTAAAGTCAACGGGACTTTGACTGATCCGTCAAATTTCTCATCCCACCCATGACGATTCCTGCCATGGACGAGACTGGAAACTCCTGGCCACTGCATCAAAATCCTGCAACTCTCTTCCGAACAGCACTGTGGGTGTACCTGTACCACATGGACCGTGCAGCTCAGGACCACCTTCTCGCGAGCACTTGGGGATGGTGGCTAATGCTGAACTAGCTCGCAACGTCCAAATCCCGTGAAGGAATAAAAAAACCTCAGTCATTTCTGAAGGCATCATATGTGAGCATTATGTTCGGATAGAAAAAGTGAGGGGGAAGGATTTGAGGGGGAAAAATGCGGAAGAATGAATGCGAACATACATAATGAAAACAGAAAATGCTGGAAACATTCAGCAGGTCTGGCAGCATCTGCAAAGAGAGAAACAGAGTTAACGCATCGAGCCCGTGTGACTCTTCTTCAGAACTCAATGCCAACTTATACCTGCGTGTGAAATTCACCAACCTCAGTACAAGTTGGCAACCTTTCAGAGATCCTGTGGAAACAAATTCCTGTTGAACCACTCGGTTTGGTGTCGAATGGAGCTCCGTCTACATTGTCTCAACAAATATGCAAACCACAGCTTCAAAAGAGCACACCCACCACAATGTGGTATCACCAATTGGTCATTTATCTGGACAATCTGAGTGAGACTGATCATTGAAAACTTAATTAGTATGTTTACTCATCTGGGGAAAGTTCCTTTTGGGCCACTGAACACGACTCATTTATCACCATCTATTTCTTATTTTGATAAATAGTGGTTACCTTGGAAATTTTATGAACTGGCTGAGCCTTTTGCCTTTTTAATCTTTTTTTTAGCCATCTCACATTTGATAAAGGTCCGAAATGGATGTTGGGAACTCTGAGGGGGAGAAAAAGGCAGGGAAAGGCATTCAATAAATACAAATATTACACTGAAAGAAAGTACAATTTTAACTTCAAGAGAGAATGGAACGATGGAGGACCATAAGGTGAGCAGATTAGCATTTATTGAATTTATTTAGTTGTAGTTTTTTGTTTGTACTTGGTATTTTGCTAATCAAGCTATTCTTGACATAGAAGTTCTTTTTGATTCGCTCATGGGATGTGGGCGTCGCTGGCTAGGCCAGCATTTATTGCCCATCCCTAATTGTCCTTGCTTAAAGGACATTTTTTGTAAGAGTGAACCACATTGCATGTGGGTCTGGAGTCACATGTAAGCCACTCCAGGTAAGGATGGCAGATTTCCTTCCCGAAAGGTCATGAGTGAACCAGCTGGGTTTTTACATCAAGCGACAATGGTTTCCTGGTCATCATTAGACTTTTTAAAATTCCAGATTTTTATTGAATTCAAATTTCACTCTCTCCCGTGGTGGGATTCATAGAATCTACAGTGCAGAAGGAGGCCATTCGGCCCATCGAGTATGCACCGGCTCTTGGAATGAGCACCCTACCTAAGGATGCGGGCCTGGGTCCCTTGAGCATTACCCTGGGTCTTAGGAGCACTAGTCCAGTGACACTACCACTATGCCACCACCTTCCCATGTAAAATTGTGGATGAGATCTTCCGGCTGCTCACGCTGTTGTGATCTTCCAGCCGTGAGGCGTCCCCACCGTGGTTTCCCGGTGGCGTGGGATGGATTCAATGGGAAATCCCATCGACAGCGGCGGGAGCAGAAGATCCTGCCCCCGACCAATGGCGGGCCTCTTCCCGTTGCCAATAAACACTGAAAGAATGATTTTGACAGAAAAAGTCATATTTCAACTTCAATAGATCTTCCATGGAAGAGAGAATGGAACGATGGACAACCTCAGGGTGGGCAGATTAGCATTTATTGAATTTTTTTAGTTGTAGTTTTTTGTTTGTGCCTGGTATTGTGCTGATCAAGATATTCTTGACATACAAGTTTTTTTTGTTTTTTTATTTGGAGGCCAGAGAATCTCGTCCTGTCTTGCAAATGATTGTTTTATTGTCACGGAATATCAGCTTAGATACTCGTAAAATTATCCATCCCAGGGAGGCACTTCATAGAATCAGAGAATTTACTGTGCCGAAGGAGGCCATTCGGCCCATCGAGTCTGCACCGGCCCTTGGAAAGAGCACCCTACTTAAGCCCACATCTCCACCCAATCCCCGTAACCCAGTAACTCCACCTAACCTTTTTGGACACTTAAGGGGCAATTTAGCATGGCCAATCCACCTAACCTGCACATCTTTGGACGGTGGGAGGAAATCCACGCAGAGGTGGGGAGAACGTGCAGACTCCGAACAGACAACCCAAGCTAGGAATCGAACCTGGGACCCTGGAGCTGTGAAGCAACAGTGCTAACCAATGTGCCACCGTGCTACCGTGCCGCCCTTTGTGGACAGGCTGCGGCAGTACAAAAGCTGGTACCGACTAGTGACTAATTATAGGGATTATTTTGTGCTGTGGACTCATGCCAGTTAGGAACTGGGCCAAGACTGGCAAAATGCATTTTATGGAAGGAAGAAAGACTTAAATTTATATAGCGCCTTTCATGGCCTTCAGGATATCCCTGTGCACTTCACAGCTAATGAAGTGTTTCCAAAGTGCAGCTACTGCTGTAATGAAGGACCTTTCAGCCAGCACAGACAGGAGACTTTTATCCCAATATTTTGGACGTGATTCAAGCTCAGATTTCCAAATTGGACAGGCCAGTGTTCGAATACGCTATACCCAGCTCCATATCGACTGCCTTTCAACATTTCCCCACCTCCCCCCAAAAAAATGGTCTGAATTCCCAAGCTTTTTGAGTAAATGCGCAATATAATGACAGTCCTTTAAATGTAAAATGATATTGAGAACAAATTTTCAGTTTAGTGCAATAATTAATACTCCTGGTTACCCAGATACCAAAACAATTCATTGGCTGCAACTTGCACTGAGGCAGACTTGAATTTTAAAAGAGTAAATGGTCATGATAACCTGCACTGCATCCAGACTTATCCAAGCGACATGTCAATAAATTGTACGGTCATGGAGAGCTAATAAAGATCTTGGTAGCTTATTGTAAACATTACTCAAATGGCTGATTTGAGTGCTAAGATAGTGGTTCATTGGCAAGTAAATACAGAATCTTGTTGCTATGCTTTAAATTTTTTTCCTCAGGTGGCATTGGCAATGGGTTCAGTTACTGTCTAAGTGCAGTGTTCTGTATCATGGTGTAGTGTAGCCCTCCCATTAATTAATCTTTCTATTTACAGAGATTGCCAGACATGTGTAAAGATGAGAGGGGGGGGGGGGGTGGGTGAGGGTGGGGGGGGGGGAGAGGGAGGCAAGCAAAATGTAGTAAAACTGCATTTTAAAGATTAACACCAACACCATGGATTAACCTCTTCGCTCCAGAATCACCACTCTCTTGTGCAGTTCATTTCAATTTCTGCTGCATATTTAGGGCGTGGATTTAACCAGCCCGATAGAAATCTTTTATATGTTTGAAGATATCCATTGCATGAATACCAATGCTTTTATCGAGTAGCCAGATTATTACTGGAAAAGATCGGTAGAAGCAGTAATACCACTTTCAAAAGTATTCAAAAAGAATTATTCATCCATGTATGCCACAAGGAGAGGGTGTGAACCTTTAGATGTACATAAGTATGTAAAGATCAATGAATCAGCAAGCAAGTTTATTTGATTTGCTTTTGTGTTTTGAGTGCTGCACCATCAGTGTGAAAACTCATCGCAACATTTTACACATTATTTTTGACTTCCTGTCATTCCCGCAGTCTCTGGACTGTGCACCTCCACATCAAAGAGTCATGCATGGAAAGAAACACAGGTAACAGAGACTCCATTTCATCGACACTATCCGGTTTTATCTATGCTTGGTGTTCCCTGGAAATGTTGCTCAACATGTTCAGTCATTTTCAAACTCAGGATCGCGACCCGTGGGTGGGTGGAGGCGGGGAATTGGGAGGTTCACGGGGCCATGCGTTGCGGCGTCTGGATGGCGCAAAGTAGTGCTCAATGGTGCGACCGGCTTTTAAAAATGCCAGCCACGACCGGCCGTTCAGCGCATGCTTGCCTCCTCAGCAATGTGCAGGCCCGGAGCTGATTGGGGCAGAACGCCTCCTCCTGATGTCAACGTGCTGACCCAGGCGCAGATTTATTTTTTAATCGCTGAAGTCTTTCTGCCCGAAGCGGCGGCAGAGAGCAGGTCACGCGTCCCGAACACTGATGTCAGGTGCTCTGGGCGCGCAAGAGAGATTCCTCCATTTTGTAGCTGCCAACAGTGCTGGTGTGAGCTCCCGGGCCTCTGGTGAACGGCCCATGAAGAGGAAGCTGAAAACAGGAACAAATCAGCATAAAGATAATTAATTGAGGTATGCGTTATTAATTGTGCCACTGAAAATCAGGATTCAAAGTTCATGTGTGTTACATGCAGGGAAGCACTGCCAAATGAAAAACTTTCAGCATGGCGAGTTTGAGGACAAACCTCTTTCTGTTTTTCAACGATGCAGTGAGATCTTAAATCATCAGCTAAAGCCGTTATCAGAAATGCAACATTGAATAACAAAGCAAGTGAGGTTGCGAGGACCAAGCAGGCTCACCTGTCACATTAAAGCTAAGTGATAATGGTGCTAAGTGATAATCGTGGGGCGCGAAGGTCGGCGAGCGTGGGTCCCGAAGGAAGGCCGGTTGGCAAAAATGGGGCTCAGTCAGAAAAGTTTGAAAAGTGCTGTTTTGCATGGCAATGATCGACAGGAAGATTTCATCGAATCATCAAATGGTTACAGCAAAGGAGGAGACCATTCAGCTCATTCAATCCATGCTGGCTCTCTGCAAGAGCAATTTAGTCAATCAAACCACTCCGCATACCGTCCCAGTTCTGAAATTCTTTCCCTTTAGGTGCTTATCCAATTTCCTTTTGAAAATCACAATTGAATCTGCCTCTGCCACTCTGGCAGGCAGCGCTTCCAGATCAGAGCAACTCGAGTTACCTTTGGTTCTATTGGAAATCATGTTCAAGCTGCGTCCTCTAGTTTTCAACTCTATCGCTAGCGCAACAATTTTTCGCTATCCGTTCTGTTCAGATCTCACATGATTTGAACACCTCGATCAGATGCCCTCTCAGTCTTCTCTGCTTTGAGCAGTGCAACCCCGGCAGCGCCACTCCATCCTTGTACCTGAAGTACCTCACATCTGGATTGATTCTTGTAAAGCTTCCCTCCACCCTCTCTAAATCTTCCACATTCTTCCCAAAGTGCTGTGCCAATTAAGGATGCGGCACAATGGACAGAATTTTCCGGCCACGTGGCAGTGGGGGCAGGGACGGAAAATCCGACGGGCCTTTCGGTAGTCAGCTCCCTTTGGCAGGACTGGAAGATGGGAGGGGTTGGAAAATCTTGGCCAATGTTATAGTTGAGGCTGAACCAGTGGGTGGGATTTTGAGCCCCCGTGAGCCGTCAGTGTAAACAACGACCCGGGCCCAAAATCCCACGAGAGTCAGGAAACGAGATTCTTGCTGGCGAGGTCTCGTTTTCCAATTTCCCCTGTCCCTCGCTGGTGATGTACCTTTAATACATTTTAATAAATTTAAATTGAAGGGCATCCCAGCCCTATGATCCCCCTCACTGCATACTCTTACGTCGCTGACACAACATCACATCGGCAAGAGTTACAACAGGTATATAAAAATGGGAATCGGTCAAAGGGAACCTGCCGGGGTTGCCAAGGTAAATATAACCCCCAAGGGGAGAGGGACATATCCTGGCGCTGCCCCCTGGCACAGCACACTGGCACTGCCATCCTGCCACCAGTTAGCACAACCAGGGCCAAGCCCTATGGGGAGCTCCGGTGGGGGGATTCCCCTTATTTGAGGTGGGGTGAGGGCCAATGATTTCTGGTGGAGGGGGGAGGCACATTGATGCTTGTGTGGGGGTCCCCGTATCATGGAGGGTTGGTGGGGAGTTTATTTTTAGTGCAGATCGGGGCAACATTTAAAGATGGTGTCCTGATCTCTGTGGAGCCAGCGTTGCCTGCTCTATCAGGCCAGTCGGCCCATCGGGTCTGCACCGACCCTTGGAAAGAGCCACACCCCATCCCCGTCGACTTAACCCTTTTGGACACTAAGCCAATTTAGCACGGCCAATCCACCTAACCTGCACATCTTTGGACTGTGGGAGGAAACTGGAGCACCCGGAGAAAACCCACGCACACACAGGGAGAACGTGCATACTCCACACAGTCATCCGAGGCTGTAATTGAACCCGGGTACCTGGTGCTGTGAGGCAGCAGTGTTAACCACTGTGCCACCGTGCCAGTGAAAACTAAGCCTCAGATTATTTTGGTGCAGTGTGTAATAAAACCTGGAGAGAAAACCTGGCTGTGCAGCTGGAGGGGATTCCTGCCTCAGCTCGCACTCTGTGCACAGAGGGATGATTCAACCCAGGGTTTCACAAAGATTCATCGTAACATTTTTGTTTGTGTCCTCCATGACTCTACTTAAAAAACTCACGACCCCGTGACTGATAAAACGTACTAGCCCCTTTCAACAAGTGACTTCACGGAAAATGGATCGAATTCTCTGATGAGTATGCGAGTGTCCAGCCATGCTACAGTTTGGAACTGAAAAGGATAGTATCAAGTATAATATCCAGTCTAGACTGTGTGGGTTGATGTCATCATGAGCTGTAGCAGAGTTTTGCTCGTAACTTCAGTGCAACATGAAGTCGGCAAGTGAGGAAGCTCCCAGAGATCTTGCCGCTGATTGCATAGCGATATCCTATGCTGGAAAGAACATTTTTCTGGCAAAGAAAAAAGGCGGGATTCTCCGGTTCTGCGGCAATGAATGGGAGATTTGGCCGAGCGCCAGATTCTCTGTCCTCGCTAGCAGCTGTCGCGGGGCGGACTTGCAACGGAGAATCGCGGCAAATATCAGCCTCAGTGCGACGCGACCCAGTTCAAGAGTTTTCTCACATTCAGGATTCATGTTCATAATTGAAGAATGTCTAATTTTGCAGGGAATTGAAGAAGTGTTTGCGGAATGCTCCCCAAACACAAGGCAGGACCCTGAGGAAAAGAAAAACTGAAAAGCATTTTCTTTTAAACTGTATCTTGACGGAATTAGCATTGCGAGTGCCACACCAATTATTCCACTTACCGCACTTACATAAGTATTTGAATCAGATTATGTTTTCCTGTACTGTTTATTCATCACCAAAAGCTCTTTTGAGAAGCAATTGATGATGCCAGAATGAAGAGACTTTTCATTTAATTTTTTCACACATTAGAGAGACTGAGAGTGGGAGGTGAAGTTGAGGTTTGAAGAGAAGCGCACGCCAGGCCTGAACAGACAGGTGGAACTATGACTTTGTGGTTCCCGCCCACCTGATGCCATTTTATATTCAGGTTAACCCAGCGAACCTGCTGCTAATCTCAAACTACAGCCAATAAGAATGCGTGATGAATGAAAGCAATATACCGTGGATGTCGGAAATCTGAAATAAACACAGGAAATGCTGGATAAACTCAGCAGGGTTGGCATCATCTGGGGAGAGAGAGAAACAGAGTTTACGTTTCGGGTCCCTATCGTCCTTCGACAGAACTGGAAAGGGATAGAAATGTGATCAATTATATACTTGGAGATGGGGATGGGGGGAGATTGGAAAGTCAATGATCGCTCGGAGCTCAGGAGAGATTGACAAAGGTGTCACGGACATGAGACAAAGGGTCTCTTTTTAAAAAAAAATTTTAGAGTACCCAATTCATTTTTTCCAATTAAGGGGCAATTTAGCGTGGCCAATCCACCTACCCTGCACATCTTTGGGTTGTGGGGGCGAAACCCACGCAAACACGGGGAGAATGTGCAAACTCCACACGGACAATATCCCAGAGCCGGGATCGAACCTGGGACCTCGGCGCCGTGAGGCAGCAGTGCTAACCACTGTGCCCACCGTGCTGCCCGGCAAATGGTCTGTTAATGGTGTCATTAGGGACTGGAGAGTGTTAAGTGTGGCAAATGTAGGAGAACTGAGGTCAGTGCTCAGTGGGAGCAAAACCGATGGCCATGTGGGGTACGAGTGGGGGTTGTGTTGTTACAAGCCAGGTAAAGCGAATGCAGAAAAGGGGTTAAAAGAATAATGTGACACTTCTGGTGGCGGCTATGAAGGAGTAAGTCGCACATTTGATGGCTCCCGCTTGGGTTGGAATTTTGGACCTTTTCCCCCGATTTTCTATCGGACTTGAACTGTTAAACTGAAAGCAGAGGCAATTATGTACTGAATTTCCACATTGGTGCATGGAGAGAAGGACTAGAAGTGTTCGTAAAGGCAGAAACAGAAAGACAGAGAAGGCTTGGGCTGAAGCTGCAGCAGGAGACAGCATGGCTGAGGACCGGACCTCTGATTTGTTGACCCAGCGGTCAATGGAGCAGCTGATGCAAGTTATTCAGGAAGGCTTTGCGAAGCAGAAACGGGACTGCTTGGACCCGATAAAAGGGCCAATTGAGTGGCTGGAGCTTAGATTGGACGCCCAAGATCAGGCGATCCAGAAAGTAGAGAAGGCGCTGGCTGAGCAGGAGGAACATCAAACTGCGGTGGAGTTGGAGGTGGGGATGCTGAGAGACCAGCAGAAAAAGCTCCTGGAGAAGGTGGAGGACCTAGAGAATAGGTCCCGCCGGCAGAACTTGAGGATCTTTGGGCTCCCGGAGGGGTCCGAAGGAGCGGACGCTGGGGCATACATCGCAGACATGTTTGAGAAGCTGCTGGGGGATGGGGCATTCTCCTGACCCTTGGAGGTGGACAGGGCTCACAGAGCACTCGCGAGGAAGCTGCGAATGGGAGACCCCCCGAGGGCAATGGTGGTGAGATTCCACAGGTACTTAGATAAGGAGCGCATTCTACAGTGGGCCAAGCAGACACGGAGCTGTAAGTGGGGCAATAGTATCCTGCGGGTCTACCAAGGCCTGAGTGTGGAGGTGGCCAGGAGAAGAGCAGGCTTCAACCAGATTAGGTCGATCCTTTTTAAGTAAAAGGTGAAGTTCGGACTGTTGTATCCGGCCCGTCTCTGGGTCACGTACGAGGAACAGCACTTTTATTTTGAGTCGCCTGAGGACGTGCTGGACTTCGTGTAAAGGAAAGGACTGGTGATGGACTAAGAACTTTTGAACTTTGCTGCAACGTTCATGTTTTTTTTTCTTTTTGTTTCTATGTTCTTTAAAAAAAGGTTTCTCGTTTTTCATTTTGTGGAAGTTGTTTGTAATGCTTTCTGTACTGGTTTGGGACCAACGGTAGAGCTGAGTGAGTTAAGGTTTTCATTTGCGCTGTTGGGGGATGGATGTGTGCTTGTTTAGATTTTGTTTTCTGTCGGGCAATTGTGTGGAGATTGTTTGATGTTAGAGTATGTTTGTATGAGCGGGGGGGGGAGGGGGGAGGGAACAATAGGTGGGAGACTATCCGGCACCAGGGATGGGGCCCACCAAGCTAGCTGGGCAGGCTAGCTCACGGAAGGGCAGTGGGGGGTGTGCATATGTTCAGTTTATCAAAGGGGCTGGGTTACAGAGTGTTGTTACTACGGGGAGAGGGGGGGAAATCTTCTGATGACGAGGGAGGGCCTTGGGCCAAGGGACAGAGAGTAGGCTGCCTGGGGGCGGGCTGGTGGAGGCGCGGAGCATGGACTGGAGGCAGGCCCAAAAAAGGGGATGGCTGATTGGCGAAGTGGGGGGTGGGGGTGGGGGGCAATGAGCCCCCAACTAGGCTGATCACCTGGAATGTTTGAGGGTTAAATGGGCCGGTCAGGAGGGCACGTGTGTTTGCGCGTCTTAGGGGACTGAAGGCGGACATGGTAATGTTGCAGGATATGCATCTTAGAGTAACTGACCAGATTAGATTGAGGAAAGGCTGGGTCAGTCAGGTCTTTCACTCGGGACTAGACTCAAAGACTAGAGGGGTCGCGATCCTGATCAATAAGCGGGTGGTATTTGAGGCGGGTAGAATAGTTTCGGATGTGGAAGGTCGATACATTATGGTCAGTGGGAAACTGGAGAGGGTGCAAGTGGTATTAGTAAATGTTAATGCGCCAAATTGGGATGATGTGGAGTTTATAAAATCATAGAATTTACAGTGCAGAAGGAGGCCATTCGGCCCATCGAGTCTGCACCGGCTCTTGGAAAGAGCACCCTACCCAAGGTCAACACCTCCACACTATCCCCATAACCCAGTAACCTCACCTAACTCTAAGGGCAATTTTGGACACTAAGGGCAATTTATCATGGCCAATCCACCTAACCTGCACATCTTTGGACTGTGGGAGAAAACCGGAGCACCCAGAGGAAACCCACGCACACACGGGGAGGACGTGCAGACTCCGCACAGACAGTGACCCAAGCCGGAATTGAACCTGGGACCCTGGAGCTGTGAAGCAATTGTGCTATCCACAATGCATCCGTGCTGCCCCCAAAGAGGATGCTGGGGAAGATACCGGACCTGGACTCACACAGGTTGGTCATGGGAGGGCACTTCAACACAATTATTGACCCTGGCTTGGACCGGTCAAGCTTGAAAACAGGCAGGGTGCCAGCAATGGGTCCATGGAGCAGATGGGGGAGGTGGATCCATGGAGGTTTGGGCATCCGAGGGTGAAGGAGTTGGGCAGCACGGTAGCACGAAGGGGTGTGCGAGCGGCTGAAGAAATGTATTCAGAACTACTTGAAGATCAACGATCCGTATTATGTTCCGGATGTTATTGGGGAGGACCAGACAGGGCTTGTTAAGGGTAGGCAGTTGGTAGCCAATGTAAGAAGGCTGTTAAATGTGATCATGATGCCCCCGGAAGGTAGGGAGGTGGAGGTAGTGATCGCAATGGATGCAGAAAAGGCTTTTGATCGGGTAGAATGGGATTATCTGTGGTTCGGATTTGGGCGGGGCTTTATTGATTTGGTCAGGTTGCTGTATCAGGCTCCTGTGGCAAGTGTACGGATGAATAGGACAACTATTTTAGACTGCACCGGGGGACGAGACAGGGATGCTCCCTCTCCCCACTGTTGTTTGCGCTAGCTATAGAGGAGTTGGCAATTGCTCTGAGAGCCTCAAGGGGCCAGAAGTGGCTGGTCCGGGGGGTGGGGGTGGGTGGGTGCAGAGCACAGAGTCTCCCTCTATGCAGACGACCTGCTTCTGTATGTATCGGACTCCTTAGAGGGGATGGAAGAAATCATGAGGATTCGAGGGGAATTTGGCCAGTTTTCGGGGTATAAGCTAAATATGGGGAAAAGTGAGATGTTTGTGGTTCAGGCGAGGGGACAGGAGAGGCGATTGGGGGAGCTGCCGTTTAGATCAGTAGGGGGAAGCTTTAGGTACCTAGGCATTCAAGTGGCGTGGGAATGGGACCGGCTGCATAAATTAAATCTGGCTCGTCTAGTAGACCAAATGAAGGACAATTTTCGGAGATGGAACGCGCTCTTGTTGTCATTAGCTGGGAGGGTGCGGATGGTGAAGATGACGGTTCTCCCGCGGTTTCTGTTTGTATTTCAGTGTCTCCCCATCTTTATTCCGTGGTCTTTTTTTAAACGGGTCAACAAAGTGATCACTAGCTTCGTTTGGGCGGGCAAGACCCCGCGGGTAAGGAAGGTAATGCTTGAGCGGAGTCGGGGAGAGGGCGGGCTGGCGCTGCCAAATTTTAGTAACTATTACTGGGCGGCGAATATGGCCATGATCAGGAAGTGGGTGGTGTGTGTGGGGGGGGGGGGGGGGGGGGGGGGAGTCGGCATGAGAGCGTATGGAGGCGGCTTCATGCAAGGGCACCACTTTGTGGGTGTTGGTAACTGTGCCTCTGCCATTCCCGCTGGCACGGTACTCCACCAGCCCCGTGGTGGTGGCGGCCCTGAGAGTCTGGGGGCAATGAAGGAGACATGTGGGAGCAGAGGGAGCATCAGTCTGGTCCCCAATCTGTAATAATCACTGGTTTTCCCCGGGAAGTATGGATAGGGGTTCCGGATTTGGCAGAGAGCAGGGATTGAGAGGATGGGGGATATGTTTAGAGAGGGGAGCTTTCCGAGTTTGAGTGCGCTGGAGGAGAAGTTTGAGTTGGCGAGGGGAAACAAATTCAGGTATCTGCAGGTGCGGGACTTCCTACGTAAACAGATGTCAACCTTCCCGCTCCTGCCGCGAAGGGGGATTCAGGACTGGGCAGTTTCCAGAGGGTGGGTAGGAGAAGGGAGCGTCTCTGACATTTAAAAGGAACTTATGGGGTCAGAGGAGACGCAGACCGAGGAGCTGAAGAGCAAGTGGGAGGAGGAGCTGGGAGGAGAGATAGAGGATGGTCTATGGGCGGACGCATTGAGTAGAGTCAAGGCGTCCGCAACATGTGCCAGGCTCAGCCTGATACAATTTAAGGTCGTTCACCGGGCTCACATGACAGTGGTCCGGATGAGCAGATTTTGGAAGACAGGTGTGCAAAATGTGCGGGAGGATGAGCGAACCATGTCCACATTTTCTGGACATGTCCACAGCTCAGGAGATTTTGGCAGGGGTTTGCAGATGTCATGTCCACGGTGTTAAAAACAAGGGTGGCACTGAGTCCAGAGGTGGCGATTTTCGGGGTGTCGGAAGACCCGGGAATCCAGGAGGAGAAAGAGGCAGACGTTCTGGCCTTTGCTTCCCTGGTACCCCGGAGACGGATATTACTAGCATGTAGTGACTCAAAGCCCCCGAAGTCAGGGCCTGGCTATTGGACATGGCTCGCTTTCTCTATTTGGAGAAAATGAAGTTCGCCTTGAGAGGGTCACTGTTAGGGCTCACCTGGAGGTGGCAACCGTTCGTCGACTTCTTCGCGGAAAATTAATCGTCAGCAGGAGGGGCGGGGGGGGGCGGTAGTTTCGCTTAAAGTAGGGGGTTAATAAAGGTGGGACCTGTAAGGAAGGGAGACGGCTTTTGCACTATGTTTATACTTTCATGTACATTGTTTATTGTGTTGTTGTTATAATACCTCAATAAAATGTTTATTAAAAAAAAAAGAATCATGTGACAACTGGCACCTCATGGCTCAGATTTTTGATGCAGTTTATCCCCTTTGGAAAGAAGCCTGATCTCAGTGTGACAGTAACATGAGCAGTGGGCATTTTTATTCCTGTGTGGACAGTGTCCTTTTGACAGTCCTTTGTTAAGATAATTGTTTTTGCCTCATCTTGAACACAGCATTAGTTATCATTAGTGGAGCCTGTTACAATGAATGAATTACTGATCCTGATGATAATCTTTATTGTTTCAAGTAGGGTTACATTAACATTGCAATGAAGTTACTGTGAAAAGTCCCTAATCGCCACATTCCGGCGCCTGTTCGGGTACACAGAGGGAGAATTCAGAATGTCCAAATTACCTAACAAGCGCGTCTTTCAGGACTTGTGGGAGGAAACTGGAGCACCCGGAGGATGCACCGGGAATCGAACCTGGGACCCTGAAGCTGTGAAGCAACAGTGCTATCCACTGTGATAGTTACAGGAGCTGACTTTGTATCTAGTAATAGAGACCAATGGGGAAAGACATTTATTTTTATGGTACATCACACAATAGGAAATGACCTTCCCATTCCATTCCAATGCTCAAGGAGTGCATGAACGTGAGTAATCCCTTCAGAGAAAGAAAAGGTCAATTTGCAGGGCTGCTGGACAAGTTATTTGATCCGAGAGGTTTGTAGCATATAGGTTGTAAACTGTTATAGCAGTGACGTTGTGCCACACTCCAAATTATTCATAGCCAGTGCAAAAGCAGATGCTATTCCTTTGTTCAGTCGCACACCCTCTTTCTGCTAGCTGCTGTATTGCAGCCACGGCCTCTGACAGTAAGATATCACAAAGCTCATTTCCATCAGCCAGCCACAAACATCACTGTGGCGTCACAAAACATTCTGAAAATTGTTTGA
This sequence comes from Scyliorhinus torazame, assembly GCF_047496885.1. NCBI lineage: Eukaryota > Metazoa > Chordata > Chondrichthyes > Carcharhiniformes > Scyliorhinidae > Scyliorhinus > Scyliorhinus torazame. Next base: position 299,548,852 of record NC_092711.1, on the reverse strand, counting down.
TACTTTCATTATAACGGAGGGACATCTGACAAGGAGGTGCATCCTCGCCCCCACCACGGAAATAACGGGTCAGCCCTCACAGCACACTCACATGAGGGTGACTCAACCCCCCCCTCAACTGAAGCCACCCCTCCCGCCCCCCATCAGAACCCCCATCAGACACCCGCATCAGACCTCCCCCCACCCCCCCCCACCCCCATCAGACCCATCAGACACCCCATTGGGCAGCACGGTAGCACAAGTGGCTATCACTGTGGCTTCACAGCGCCAGGGTCCCAGGTCCGATTCCCCGCTGGGTCACTGTCTGTGCGGAGTCTGCACGTTCTCCCCGTGTCTGCGTGGGTTTCCTCCGGGTGCTCCGGGTTCCTCCCACAGTCCAAAGACTTGCAGGTTAGGTGGATTGGCCATGCTAAATTGCCCTTAGTGTCCAAAAAGGTTAGGAGGGATTATTGGGTATGGGGATAGGGTGGAAGTGAGGGCTTAAATGGGTCGCTGCAGACTCGATGGGCCGAATGGCCTCCTTCTGCACTGTATGTTCTATGTTCTATCAGCCACCTTCGTCAGACACCCTCTGTCTGGAAACTGAAGAGCAGTCCAGGCAGTCCAGTGAGGAATCAAAGCAGAAACACTTTCCCTTTCCTAACATCTGTTGCCTCAGACAAAGGCCTTTAAAGTCGCAGTTGCTACAGCTGTCAGAGGCTTCCTGGAAAGCCCACACTTCAAATCCCCTGACAAGGTTTGAAATGCAAAACTTCCATTCAATTTCCCACAGGAATACCTTTCACGAGCCAGGGATTGACAGCTTAATGATCCAGACAAGGTGCTGGGTAGATTTTTTATTTAACTTTCCCATCACACTTGAATGTATTTCCATTACCCTGCTTTGATGCTAACCATAATGTATGTAAACACTCTTGCTATGACTGACAGCTCCTCACCACATTAAAAGGAGCTAAGTGGTTTCACTTCCTCTTTTCTCACAGCAGAAGGTACTTCGCTGCTTTTGATGTGGTGAGGAATCCTGATCGGATGGAGAACCCCGGCCACTGTTTTATTCAGTCCGGTCGATACTAGGCAACATTATTGCTAGACAAGGAATCAGCAAATCATCTGATAAATTTCAAGAAGTACTAAAATAATTTGATGCTTAGTAACAAAATCCTCGAAAAGGCTAAATTTAATAGCGAGAACTTGTCAACTCATTCATTAATGAATTGCATGGATCGGCTGCGAGTACAGAGGGCTAAAATCTGAATTTATCAGGGATATCCTAATTACACAAGTGGTGAACAACACACTCTCTGACATGCTGCAGGCAAAGGAAGATCTAACCCTCAAGAAAGCTATCCAAATTGTTAGGCAATCTGAACCCCATGTGCAGCATTGGTCCATTTTAAGAGGAGGAATTAACTGTCGTATAAAGGAAACCCCACAGTCCAGTTAGTTAAACAGAACAGAAACAAGGATACTCCAGGCCAAGGGAAGCAACACCCTGTCATGTCCATGTCAGGGTTGTGGAGCAAATCACCCCCACAGGAGAAACTTTAACCCAATGTTTCCAATGTAACACAATTGGACACTCCAGCAAACTGTGCAAGGCCAAGGCGTCTAAACACACAGAAGAGCCGAGGCTGAGATTGCAGATCAAGAGGACACACAGCCAGGATTCTTGGGTGAAGTCAAATATCGGGATTTCCATATTGAAATTCGGCCATTTTGGTTAATGGCCACCTCACAGACTTTAAAATGGACACAGGGGCCACTGGTCTGGTCCTATTGGACAATGAGCTGTGGCTGAGACACCTCTGGCTTCGAGCAATCGGCACACTCTACGGGCCCGGAGGAATCCGACTTCCAGTCACAGGCACAATTCTGGAAGCAGTAAGGTATCGGCAAACAAATCTTTGAGCTGATGTGTGTCAACCGGAACCATTTTTTTTCTCCACTGAGCAGAGATGCCAGTGTAGCCCTGAATCACCTCAAAATGTCAGATGTCAAGATAATCGCTGCCCGTAAATTATACAGAACAGCAAGTTCCCGAGACCTCCCACAGGAAAGAGTATCCTGACTGGGACTTAGCTCTGAACAGTCTTCGCAGAGTAGGTTTGTCCAATTTGGTTACAGGTGCAGGAAATCCCTCATTGGACAAGCTAATCACTCGGGTGGTTACCATGATTCCTCCAGTGGAGTGGGGACAAGAGAATAGTCAACAACCAGAAGAATAGCACAATGGTTAGCACTGTTGCTTCACAGTGCCAGGGGCCTGGGTTCGATTCCCGGTTTGGGTCACTGTCTGTGTGGAGTCTGCACGTTCTCCCTGTGTCTGCGTGGCTTTCCTCCGGGTGCTCCAGGTTCCTCCCACAAGTCCCGAAAGACGTGTTTGTTAGGTGAATTGGACATTCTGAATTCTCCCTCAGTGTACCCAACAGGCGCCGGAGTGTGGCGACTAGGGGCTTTTCACAGTAACTTCATTGCAGTGTCAATGTAAGCCTACTTGTGACACTAATAAAGATTATTAGAACCTCAAGCTCTGGCTCCGATGACTGTTGATGAGGTCAACACTGCAACGACAGAGTAGACACTGCCACTCCCAGCCTGCATGACGGTGCTACAGATGATGCTAGAATCAAATAGCAGCTGTCCATTGTTGACAGCACACCACACAGCCAAACACAAAGGCGAGCTGACTGAAAAAAACACATCCTCATGACATGAAAGGTCACCTTCCATCACAAAGGACATCACGGATGACGAAGGAAGAAGGGAAGAAGAGAAATAAATGAGATGGAGATGAGCACATCGTTTGTTCACACCGCCAGAAAAGCGATGGAACAACAGCTATCACCATAAGTGACGAATCGACAAAGAGAGATTCAATACCCAGGAGTGGAAAAGGAAGATGAAAGGATAGCCAGATTCCAGAAGAACCTCCAAATCAACAGAGTTTACCTGCAACAACATGGACTTCCACTCTTCTGACAGTAATGCAAATAAGAAGGCCTCCAGACTGCCTGAATCTATGATCTCGGAGACTTGAGGGGGGGAAATGGGCTCGTGGCAATGATGTAAATACATGGGGACAACTAGAATAACTCGAAATACATAGGATAAAGGCTTGGGGGAGGTGTAGTATAAGGGTCTGGCACATGTAGGGTTAACATGGGACTGAACACAGTGCCGCCCACATAATGATGTAAGAGAACACGTGACCCACAGTCGAGTGTTGGACAGAGCTGTGTGCACAAGAAAGCATGGAGACAGCTCCAAGACCTGAATATTTGTAGTTCTTGGGCACAACTGTAAGTTGCGAAAAGAAGGCAAGGAGGCTTCAAGGTTGATTTGATGTAGGCAAGTTGAGTGAGGGGTAAACACTTGGGCAGATGCAGTACAACGTGGCTAAATGTGAAGTTATACACTTCGGTGTGGAAAACAGAAAGGAAGAGTATTATTGAAATGGTGATATATTGGGACAGGTGGATGTACAAAGGGTTCTGGGTTTCCTTGTACACCAGTCAATGAAAATGGAGAGGCAGGTGCGGCAAGCATTTAGGAAGGAAAAGGTATGTTGGCCTTCACTGTAAGAGGATTTAAGTTCAGAAGTAGTGTTGTCTTCCTGAAGTTGGCATTGGTGAGACCACACTTTGAGCATTGCATGCAGTTTTGCTCTCTTTACCTAACAAAGGATATACTTGCGAAAGAGGGAGGGTGGTGGAAGTTCAATAGGCTGATACTGCAGCTGGTGGGACTGTCCTATAAGGAAAGATTGGTTTGACTGAGCCTGCATTCACTACAGTTTGGAAGGATGAGAAGAGATCGGATTGAAACATATACATTTCTCACAGGGCTGGACAGACTAGATGCAGGGAGAATGTTTTCCCAGTTTGGGGAATTGAGACCAAGGGACACAGTCTCAGGATATGGGGTGGATCACTTGGGCCTGAGATGAGGAAAGGTTTCTTCACTCAAAGGGTAGTGAACGTGTGGAATTCTCTACCACAGAAGGCTGTGGGGGCCAAGACACTGAACGTATTCAAGAAAGAGATAGGTCATTTTTTAAACTTTGATGGCATCAAGGGGTATGGGGAGAAAGCGGTGATATGGCATTGAGTTCGAGGATCAGCCATGATATTGAATGGCAGAGCAGGCTCGAAGGGCCGAATGGCCTACTCCTACTCACCGTTTCTATCGGTGTGATCTTCCGGACTTGTTAAGCTCTCACTCAAGCCAAACGAGGCCGGTGAATAGCGGGAGAGGCCAAAAGCGAGATCTGGGCCAGGCGCCGAACAGTTTGCGATGCAACCGGCCCGTTCCCTTAGGCGAAATCGAGAACTTCCCACAGGGCTTCTGTGGGAAGACGAGGAGGTGAGTAGCCATCTTTGCTCACAGGTAAAGAACCCGGGGACACTGGGCTTGCTACCATAGTGCTCGGTGAGGGTGGGGGACCCTCGGCTGTGGGTGGGGAACCCTTGGCTGGGGGAGGGGGACCCTCCACTGGGGTGGGCCGCCATGGGAAGGGGGGGGCACTCGGTGGATGGGGGGCAACTAGGGGGTAACTGCTCATGGCACCACCATGCCAACCCCTGGATTGTGTGTATCCGTTTTGTGGGCAACCCTTGTCGCTGCCCGTCTGCCCCACCAACCACCCGTAACCCCGCCGACTGTCGAGGCCTCAGGCTGTGCAGTAGAAGGCTATACCTTCTAGAGAATCGGCAATCGTCGTTAAGTGAGCACTTCACACATCCCAAGTGGATTCTTGTGGGTAGGCGGGCCACGTAGCACATGGGAGCCATTGCCTAGCATTCCAATAACACCTCGCTGCCTGGACACTGCGGGAGGCAACACCACACATGCAGCAGCCAACATCACCGGGCCATCTGTGAGTGCCCTTTGTTAACCGAAAGGGGCTCCACTCCCTCAACATACAGCTCGTGTGCAACCACCAGATGAAGATCATGCACGTGTGTGCATCCTTCCCGTGGAGTGTGCACGACAGCTACATCCCGGCCTCTTCGAGGATCACCTTAGGATCACCGGCTGGCTCTTGGGGGATTAGAGGTACCCGCTGAGGACCTGGCTAATGACGCCAGTACCAAGGCCGGAGACCGATGCGGAGACCCAGTACAACAAGGCCCATGCAGCCACCCGGGCTGTCATTGAGCAGCGCAACGGACACCTCAAGATGTGGTTCCGATGCCTTGACCGCTCTGGTGGTGCGCTCCAGTACGCTGCCTGGTGGGTTGCCCGCTTTGTGGTGGTCTGCTGTGTCCATCACAACCTCGCACAGCAGCAGGGCGTCGAGCTGGAGGTTGGTGACGAGGAACATGTGGGCACCTACGAGGAGGACGAGGTTGAAGGGCAGGCACTGGACCAGCAGGGGCTGGAGGATGTGGACGGCGAGTAATCTATGGCCCAGGAGGCTGCAGGACAGGCGGCAGTGGGGAGGACCTGGCAAGCTCTCAGGGCCAGGACCAGGGAGGCCCTCAGACTCACCCATTTCATCTAGGATCTGGCCTGGTCCGTCATCGCAACCTTACCCACCCATCACCCCCATCTCCCACCCTCCCAGGGTATGTGTCACATCACTCCAGGGTGCTGGGACTGTGTTGGCACTGTCAGCGGGTCACTGTCGAGGGCAGGAGGGTGATGATAACCCACAGAGAGCTGTGCATCAATGCTCCTCAATCTATGCCTTGGTCTGATCCCTGCCTGTCTGCTGAGTGCTCGCTCACACCCCACAGTCCCGATCGTGCCACCCAACCCCTCCAAACCCCACTCTCTCTGCTCCCCTCTATCTACCCCAACCCCCCTCCACCGATGCCCTTAGTGGTCCTTGACGTGTTTTGCCCTCCTAGCTCGACCAATATGTCTAGGTGTTCCCCCAGGATACATATCTGAGGTGGAGGCAGCCAGTTGCTTACCTTGCCCCGTGGCCTTCGATCCACCTGGTGGGCGTCCTCTGGGGGCTCTGGGGCTGCAGGACCCTGGCTCATCTGCCTCCCTGTCCCATATGTGGACCCCGAGATGTGGCCTTATCAGAGGGGTGGAACTCGGGGGAGCTGGTGTCCACTGTCGCCGCCCCATGGGAATGGGTCCGGGTTGGCACTCAGCGCCCCCTCATCCCGATTGGTGCCCACAGGGCCCTGGGGTCCACCTTGGGATAGAGTGGAGCTGGTTCGAGCCCCGGCTGCCCCTGCAGCATCTTGCACTGCTAGCCATGGCGGCTCCCCAATGTTTGCACCATCATGGCGACGTCCTCGCCAATGCTCCTCAGTGACTGGGACACTTCCCCCAGTTACCGGGCCATGCTCTGCTGTGCCTTGGCAATGCCCACCTGCGACTGGGTCATGCTCCGCAGCGCCGCTGAGAGCCGGACATCTCCCACAGAACCTCATCAAGGTTGGCCTGGTGACATCATCCAAAGAGTTAGACACTCTGTCAAGACCATCAGCCATGGCCGTCACCGACTGCACAACACCTTGGACATCTTCACTCATGGTGCGGAAGTCTTAGCCTCTGGGACTCCTCCAATTGGCTATGGATCTGCTGGATCTGCTGGAGTGATGCTGACATCACCCCCTGAATGTCGAGGTTGGTCCCTATCATCTCCAATAGCTCCGGGTAACTCTGTCCCAGAGGCTCAGTATCATGCTGGGATCCAGCTGGGTCCTGGGATCCTGCAGACCTCCGACTGCTGTCTCGTCTGCGGGTTCCTGCCTCCACCAGATGTGCATCATCAGCACATGTGATGCTCACCGGATTGGGCCCCAGAAGCCTAACCACTAACATGTCCCATCAAGGTGTGTGTACCTGCGCTGGTAGAGGGTGGGGATGACAGCTGTGATGTGACTATAACGACTGCGTCTTTGGTGTTCCCCTCAGAGTCAGGAGAGGGTGTCGCCTGGGATAGGTCGGCTGGAGGGACTGCAGGAGAATGGACATGTGGTCAATGGAAGGTATGGGTCAGGCAATAACAATTCATGTTTGACACGTCCTCCGGGTGGAGTCTGGTATATCCTCACCTCTGTGGCGTCCGCCAGCCTCCAACGTTGGTGACCATCCTGTCCTCGGTCACCCCGGTCATCTCTAGGGCCTATTCCTCGAAGGAGGTGAGGATTCTCAAGTCTGGGCCCTCTCCCGCCGATTATGGGAGAGCTTTTCCTGAGGAGACACAGAGAGGGCATCGTAAGCCACATGGAGGGTTGTGATGGAGGGAGGGTTGAAGTGGTGAATGGGGGAGGGTTGCAGGGTAAGGGGGTGGGATGAGGGTTAGGGATCACCTGGGGCATTGGGGGGGGGGGGTTTGATGCTCCCTTGGGGAGGGGGTAGCGTTGGTGTCTACTCACACATGCTGCCCCGTTGACCTTCTTCTGACACTGGAGGCCAGACTTCCTGGTCACACTGCCCGAGATGACAGCTGCTGCCACCTAGTCTCAGGCAGCACTGACTGACTCTATGGGACCCTCAGGGGAACAGGCATCCCTTCTGGCCTCCACCGCGTACAGGAGCCTCCCCAGGTCAGTACCCCAAATCTTGGGCTGGTCTCCTGGGCGCCATTGTTGCGAGCTGGCTGGGGTTGGCTGAACAAGTGCAGCTTAAGTGCTGCACGGCCTTGTAGCGGGGGGCTGGTGGCTGCAGTGCCGGAGAATCATCTGGCAAGCCTTGATTTTCGGTGAGACGCCTGTGAGGCCTCGTTAAGTGGACCAATTAACATTGAATTGTGTTGCCATCCTCGATGGGCCGAACGCCGGGTGACCTCATGGCAATTCCCGCTCGCTACCATACTTACAAACTTTATGGAGAATTGTGCCCTATGTTTCTCTCTTTAATAAATATATACAGTTAACCTACTTCAGATTATGAAGACTTCATTACCAAATGGTATCCAAAACCCATGTGCAAATTGCTGTTATGTTTCCCTACATTTCAACAGTGTCTTCTCTTCAAAAGCCTTTAATTGACTATGGAACATTTCCTGAGACTCTGAAAAGTACTATTTAAATGCAAGTTCCTTCTTTAATGAGATTTAAGCTTTGGAAACATGAATTATTCATAATTAAACCACAGCAAAAAAAAACCTGAATCATTAGTTGACTGTTGGCGTGCCACCTGCTTTGCTTTCTACCTAAATCTTTCACCTCATGATGCAATTCGATAAACAGTGACTAACACAGCAGCGAAGTGTTCAGAAAAGAGCTTGGATAATATGATATACATTGGGCTGGATTCTCCGCCACTTTCCTGCCCCAAGCCCGCCGGCGGGAGTCTCCGTTAGGCCGGCCGGTCAATGGGGTTTCCCATTGTGGGGCAGCCCCACGCCGTCGGGAAACCCCCGGGCGCCGGCAAAACGGAGAATCCCGCCGGCGGACTATCCCGTCCATAATTATGATTCGGACGCTCTCAGAACAGTAGAGGAATTCCACGGAGTAACCCATTCTCCACGCAAATTGAAATTTGAACTTTAATGTGTGACGAAATCTCAGTTACATAACCGATGGTCAACCCCTTAAACGGCTGTTTCCCTCATTATGGCCCACTTTGGACCCTTTTCCATTGGCAGATACAAGAATGACTGAATGTGGCCTCCCGATTGTAACTACTGATTTTCATTAAATTGGAGCCGGGATATTTTAGACGGCGGGCCTACTTTAAACCCCCATTGGCCGACGTTCCGCACATTCTGACTGGGGAAGCAGCAGAAAGACACACTGGAACCTGACAGGTGATGAGATCGTTTGCCTGGCTTGACTTTGATGCACAATCAATTACCACAAAGACGAGAGCAGTGGAATAATCGAGGCTTTATTGAGCAAAGATGTTGTGCCTCCTGTAGCTGGAACCAGAATGGCTGCAGCACCGGCGAGCACACACATTTATACCCCGCCTACTGGGCGGAGCCAGCAGGCAGGGATTTACCCATGTACCTCTATTATACGTGTCTGACCGTAATACATCTAATACTGCTAGTGGTGACTACCACAGACTTGCAGGTGTTTTGTCATTGTGAAATGCAGGCCTCAGCTTTGCTTGCAGGGCCCAGAGGAGAACCCTGGGTGCGCGGGGTTAAACTCCTCCCCCCCCCCCCCCGCCCCATAATACAGCCTGTAAAAGTGCAAGTCAGGTTTATTGAGAAGCTGAAATAAACAGCAGATTTCGCTAGATTACACAACTTTATATCGTTTTGTTGTTCCTGTGCCAAGGCAAATACATGTATTAAAATATTGAGGTTCTTTGTAATAGCATCCAAATTAGACCATGTTTAAATGTGAAATTGAAAATTTGTAGAGTACTCCAACTCCCCCTTGTTTGTTAATGATCTACAAGAGCAGAAATTCATCTCAAAATAAAATTAAAAATAGCCACCTTTTAAGTTGAGACAAACGAATGTTCAAAAGGTGGGGGTTCAATTAATTGCAGCTGTAAGCGACAGGGTGGAAAAACATTATGCTGGTATTCCTGCCACACAGTATTTTAATGACGGTGTGATGAATTTCAAAATAAATTTTCTTTTAAGGTTATCTTTCAACCTCGAGCTAATGCTCCGTGCCTAAGAGCAGCAAGGTAGCATAGTGGTTAGCCCAATTGCTTCACAGCACCAGGGTCCCAGGTTCGATTCCCGGCTTGGGAATCTGTTTGTGCGGAGTCTGCACGTTCTCCCCGTGTGTGCGTGGGTTTCCTCCGGGTGCTCCGGTTTCCTCCCACAGTCCAAAGATGTACAGGTTAGGTGGATTGGCCATGCTAAATTGTCCTTAATATCTAAAATTGCCCTTAGCGTTGGGTTGGGTTATGGGGATAGGGTGGAGGTGTGGGCTTGGGTAGGGTGCTCTTTCCAAGAGCCGGTGCAGACTCGATGGGCTGAATGGCCTCCTTCTGCACTGTAAATTCCATGTAATTATTTTAAAAGCTGAAAGAAAATGGACTCTCACGGTCACATGACTTCTCTTGTGGATTTGACCCTTACCACCCAGAAGTGGACCAGACTGTGTTTACCTCGAGAGGATTCACAAAAGACATCTGGCCTTCAAAGGTTCCTAAAACAGACAATGGCTGTGATAGGCCCTGGGCCTGGGCTAACCACTTTCCTTATTTGTTCCCGGAAGACAAAAAACAGTAAAATGATGAAAAACAATTCAGCATTGTTCAGAGAGTGGTCATCGCAACTTGCTTGGAAAAAAAGGATGGAAAACCTGGGGCCAGCTGCCTAAAAGGCGACAACACGGAGATCTGTTCTGGGTAGACATCAGCGGAGAAGCAGACAAGGCCGGAATTCTGCAGCCGTTGAACAAGATCAAAGAACAAAGAAAATTACAGCACAGGAACAGGCCCTTCGGCCCTCCCAGCCTGCGCCGATCCAGATCCTTTATGTAAACCTGTCGCCTATTTTCCGAAGGATTTACTTCCCTCTATTCCCCGCCCGTTCATATATCTGTCCAGATGCATCTTAAATTATGCTATTGTGCCCGCCTCTACCACCTCCGCTGGCAAAGTGTTCCAGGCACCCACCACCCTCTGCGTAAAAAACTTTCCATGCACATCTCCCTTAAACTTTCCCCCTCTCACCTTGAAATTGTGACCCCTTGTAATTGACACCCCCACTCTTGGAAAAAGCTTGTTGCTATCCACCCTGTCCATAACCCCTCATACTTTTGTAGACCTCAATCAGGTCCCCCCTCAACCTCCGTCTTTCCAACAAAAACAATCCTAATCTACTCAACCTTTCTTCATAGCTAGCACCCTCCATACCAGGCAACCTCCTGGTGAACCCCCTCTGCACCCTCTCTAAAGCATCCACATCCTTCTGGTGATGTGGCGACCAGAACTGCACGCGGTATTCCAAATGTGGCCTAACCAAAGTCCTATACAACTGTAACATGACCTGCCGACTCTTGTACTCAATACCCCAGATTCTCTTTTCCCGTTGGCGGCGCACCCTCCGCCCGCAGGTTTCCCGGCGGCATGGGGTGGCTTCAATGAGAAATCCCATCGACAAACGGCAGGAAGAGAGCATCTCGCTGACAGCGAATGGCGTGCCACAGATAAACATGCAGCTGGGGGACCGGAGAATCCCGCCCAAGATCTTCAATAATAATAATAATAATCGCTCATTGTCACAAGTAGGCTTCAATGAAGTTACTGTGAAAAGCCCGTAGTCGCCACATTCCGGCACCTGTTCGGGGAGGCTGGTACGGGAAACACAAGGAGAGAGGGATCAAACCACAGCTATCTAACTACTGTCAGCAACCAGGTGCAAAAGGACGACACCGCAGTTCCTGGCAAGGGAACTGAACCTCCGCTACCACCTGCACCTCCCTCCCCCCTGCCCCAATGCCACCCCCACCCACCCCGACTGATACCAAGTCACCTGTAAAACAAGCCTCTGCGAATTCAACAGCGGAAGCCATCACAGCTGCGGAGATGAATTTTCAACCTTGAGGCCTTCACTTCAGGCTCGGCTTCAAACACCGGACAGTAGAGAGATGAGTAAAAGATTGATTGGTTCCGTGTTGTTTTTATTTATTTTCGTAGATATTTAACTTTTCTTAGGTAACTTCCAGAGCAAAAGTGTGAAATACGTAATCTAATACTTTATTTTATTAATTAAAAAGGCTTTGCTGCTGCGTTATTTTAAATTACATTTCTTAATCCACAAAATGTACACAAGGGGCTGGTTTAGCACAGTGGGTTAAACAGCTGGCTTGTAATGCAGAACAAGGCCAGCAGCGCGGGTTTAATTCCCATACTGGCCTCCCCGAACAGGCGCCGGAATGTGGCGACTAGGGGCTTTTCACAGTAACATTATTGAAGCCTACTTGTGACAATAAGTTATTATTGTTATTAAACACCTGTAAATACATTGATCACGAGCAGTTTTGGGGAAACATTGTCTGTAACATTCCCGATAACTTTCCAGCCATTTGTCTGAATTTGGAACTGTGAGAACCTTGCTTGAAATCTGAGCTGGTTATTTCCGCCTTCACTTCACAACTGGGTATTTAAAAAAAATTAATTTATGGGATGTGGGCGTTGCTGACTGGACCAACATTTATTGCACATCCCTTGAGCTGAGTGGATTTCAGAAGCATTTAAGAGTCAGACACATTTTTGTCACACATAAGTGGGCTTGGCTAAGCTACCTATGTGGATAAAGGGCGGGATTTTCCCCTACCCGGCGGGGCGGGGGGTCCCGGTGTGATGGAGTGGCGGGAACCACTCCGGCGTCGGGCCGCCCCACAGGTGCGGACGTCTCCGCACCTTTAGGGGCCAAGCCCTCACATTGAGGGGCTAGGCCCGCACCGGAGTGGTTTTCGCTCCGCCGGCTGGCGGGAAAGGCCTTTGGCGCCATGCCAGTCGGCGCCAAAAGGTCTTCGCCAATCGCGGGCCAGGCCACCGTGGGGGCACCCCCCGGGGCCAGATTGCCCCGCGCCCCCCCCCCCCCCCAGGACCCCGGAGCTCGCCCGCGCCGCCTTGTCCCGCCGTTCGAAAGGTGGTTCAATCCCCCCGGGGCCAGATCGGCCCACGCCCCCCCCCCCCTCCAAGGACCTCAGAGCCCGCCCACGCCACCTTGTCCCGTCGTTCAAAAGGTGGTTTAATCCCATTGCGGGCCGAAGAATCGCCGGGGGTGTACCCGCCGACTGGCGTGGCCCGATTCCCGCCCCCTGCCGAATCTCTGGTGGCGGAGAATTCGGGACACGGCGGGGGTGGGATTCACGCCAGCCCCCGGCGATTCTCTGACCCGGTGGGGGGGGTCGGAGAATCGCGCCCAGAGTGTTTATCCTCTCTTTCAAAGTATGGCAGGAGATCATTGACGCCAGTTAAGACCAATCTCCACCTCATTAGCAAGAAGCAAGTCCAATGTAATGGTCTCCTGGGAACTAACCGGATCCCCCAGGGAGAGATCATGTGGATGTCGTTTAGCACTCCTATTTAAAAGCAGGAAGCTGGCGCATTGGCTGCTATGGGCAGCTGAGGAAGTGAATAGCCATTTTCAATCCCCGGCATTTAGCTCAGGGGGACTGGAGCTGCTGCCCCAGTGCCCAGGGGTGAGGGTCCCCAGGGGTAGGTGGGCCTGGTCGGGGGTATGGGCGTTATAGCTCGGTGGGGCGGGGGGAGTGAGTGATGTAGAGTCTGTGAGCCCTACAGGCCATCCTCCAACATTGCATATACCCATAACAGGGGCAAATACAGCTGCTGCTGTCTGTCTAGGACAGAGCCCTGTTTGTGGTTACATGGTGATGGTCACTTTAAATCCCTATGACTGTGAGCAGCCTCTAGCTGCACAGCCGAAGGTTATTGTTAATAAGGATTAATCTCCCCGTGTCTGCGTGGGTTTTGCCCCCACAACCCAAGGATGTGCAGGGTAGGTGGATTGGCCACGCTAAATTGCCCCTTAATTGGAAAAATTGGGTACTCTAAATTTATTTTTAAAAATACAAATAAAAAAATTAAGGATTGATATTGTTAGTTATGTGGGCACTTCACAGCTGCAGGTTGTGTTTGCTGCTTGCTCCTGCTGGTGGCTGCAAATGCCTGGAGGCTGCTGTTGCTGTTTCCTTCCTTTTCTATAGCCAGAAAGAAGGACAATTATTTTTCTCAGATACCTGTGTCCTGGAACACCGAGCTCAGGGGATGAAGGCAATCTGGTTTGAAGCAAGAAGACACTGCAGGACAACATTGATCCAAATGGGCCACCTAATGACACTGTTGAAGAAATGCTCTCGCAGATTGCTGATACTTTTGCTGCTGGTGTGATGAGTGCCCCCCCCCCCCCCCCCCCCCCCCCCCGCCGGCAGCACTATAAATGAGGTCAACGACCACCAGCCGGCGGGGGCTTGTAAATGAAAACAAATCGGTCTTAGCGACCGTTTGCATCATTTCGCAGGCCCGGCACCCTAATCTCCGGCCCGCTGTGATTCTCGGGTCTCTGGGCCGCGAATCACGAGGGCACAGTGGCCTCTGCCTGCGTGGCCCTGTCGTGGTGGAACGTGCAGTGCGCCAAGTGGGCAACCCCTTAGGGGAGTTGCCACCAAGGTCCATCCGAGGGCCGTCCCCCCCTCACAATGCACTGCCTGCCCACTCCTCCTCTACCAGACCCCTCCCCCCACCATGGACTCCTGCAATAGGGAGACCTCCCCAGGCACACCAGTAGCAGAGAGAACTCCCCCCCTCCCCAGGGGCACCTGCAGTAGGGAGACCCCCAGGGACAACTTGAATATGGAAACCCTTCACTAAAGGGACCCTCCCCCCACCGAGACTCCCTAACCAAAGGAGCCCCCATAGAAACTCCCTGACTAAAGGGGCCCCGCCCCACAGAACCCTCCCTCACAGAAACCCCCCCTCCCCACAGAAGAGAGCCCTGTCTGGAAGCTAGAGAGCACTCCAGACATGGGCAGTGAGACAAATTACAGCTGTAACACTTCATTGAAAGCATCACCTGTCCATTTCTTGGATGAGAACAGCTGTGCCTGTGTCCAAACCCCTCAGATCCATTAACTGCAATCCACTCATAACTTTCTAGTAGTGGGCTGTGATTCACAGCTTCTACAAACCAGCTGCAGCCTTGATTCATTCCACTCCTTTCATGGATCAGTGACTCTAAGTGGTGAAACCCTAATGTTTCCAAACGTTGTCCACATCAAAGAGAGATAAGTGCTGTGCAATCACATGCCTGAGTGATTAGAAAGCAAATTGTGCTTGGAATGAACTGACCTCTCTTTGATGTGGTCAATGTTTGTAAACACTGGAATTTCACCACTTGAAGTCTCTGATCCATGAAGGGAGATGAATGAATCAAGGCTGCAAATGCTCTGTGAAGCTGTCAATCACAGCCTACTACGAGGAAGTAATGAATGGCTTGCAGCTAATGGATCTGTGGTGTCTAGACTCAGTTCAGAGCTGCTCTCCTTCCAGGAATGGACATGTGGAGGTTCAAGCTAAGTGTTACATTTAAAATTATTTTCACTCCCCTTGTCTGGACTGCTTTGTGGCTTCCAAACAGAGGTTACCTTTCTGGAGGGGGATGTGGGGTGGGGTCCCTTTAGTCAGGGGGTCTCTGTGGGGTCTCCCTATTGCGGTTGTCCATGGGAGGGCGTCTCCCTTGCAGTGTTGCAGGGGTCCCTTGGGAGGGGGGGGTCGCTTTAGTCAGGGGGTCCCTGCGGGGATCTCCCTATTATGGGGATCCTGGGGGATCTTCCTATTACAGGGGTGCCTGTGGTGGGTGCCTTGAATGAGGACATCCTGGGTGGGGAGGGGGAAACCCTTTAATTAGGAGGTCCCTATGGGGGTGTCCCTTTAGTCAGAGGGTCACTGTGGGGGGTTTCTTTAGTCAGGAGTTCCCTGTGGGGGTCCTTTTAGTCAGGGTGTCCCTGTGGGGAGGGGTCCTTTTAATCAAGGGCTCCCCATGGGTAGTCTCCCTGTTGCAAGGGCCTCAGTATTTCCCTCTTTCAGGGGTCCCTGGGTGGTCTCCCTATTACAAGGGCCTCGGGATCTCCCTAGTACAAGAGCCTCAGGATCTCCCTATTACAAGGGCCTCGGGATCTCCCTATTACAAGGGCCTCTTGATCTCCCTATTACAGGAGCCCCTGGAGTTGGGTCGCCCCATTACAGGAGTCCCAGGGGTTGGGTCTCCCCATTACAGGGGTCCCTGGAGTTGGGTCTCCCCATTACAGGGGTCCATGGGATTGGGTCTCCCCATTACAGGAATCCATGGGATTGGGTCTCCCCATTACAGGGGTCCCTGGGATTGGGTCTCCCTATTACAGGGGTTCCTGGAGGGCGGGCGACAGTCGGGTCACCCTGTACTTGGGGAAAGGGGTGGCACCCAAGCAATCCAGGGGTGGGGGCTGCAATGCTATCAAGGGTGGGGAGGTTCTGGGCTGATTTGCGGTGGGGGTGGGGGGTGGGGGTGGGGTGTTGGGGGTGGGGGGTGGCCGGGCACGGGACTTCACTATTGGGCTGCCCACTCACAATGGCGGTCCAATAGCAGGATTCTCCCGGGAATCCCTCCTGTTCCATGCCATGCATAAATGTGCATGACGAGGAACACTGAATTGCATCCCGATTTGCGTTCCCAGGGGGATCGTAAAAAGCGTGCAAACCTGTAGCCGGACTTCCCCGGTGCTAGGATTCACTTATCCTGCTGGCAGTCCACCATCGCCAGCGCATTTTGCAGCGGCATGAGGGGAGGTGGCTTAAATGGGAAATCCCATTGACAATCGGTGGGAGTATAGAACCCCCCGCCCCCCGCTAGCGAATGGTGCGCGGCAGGGAAACATGTGGCTGGGGGACCGGAGAATCCCGCCCTATCTCCCAAACCGAGAATCTCGGCCTGTGTGTTTGGTTTTGTTGTGATGAAGCTGATATAGCTTTGTATGTTACCAAATGGATCAGTGATATTTCCTTGTTGTTTAATGGTTAGAGTGATATGTAGAATGGTACGTAGTAGATTTTCAAATATTTGTTCCTGTTGACCGTTTAATAAACAAAATAGTCCCAAGTGCATTCCTGTGTGTACACACGCCATGTCTCAGACCATTGTTATTGCCGAGCATTTCAATTGAAATTTTGAGACCTGGACACTTTGTCTGAACCCTGGAGGCATTAGCGCCACAGAGGCAGAGGCCAACAGTCAGGCACTGGGGATATCCCCAGTGAGTGTGAGGGTGAGTGTGTGTATAAGGCGAGGGCACCTGAGCTTGGTCTCCTTAATGTTCACGGCAGGGGTCTGCTGTGGCCGAGGGCAAGTGTGCAGAGCGAGGTTCTCCAGCACAACTGGCTCGCTGGATGACACATGTCCCTCATCGACTGGGACATGATGTCGAGGCCCTCGGCCATGGTCGTCACAGACTGAGCCATGCCTTGGACACCACCACTCAAGGTGCTGACGTCATGCTTCACGCTTAGTGCATCAGGGGGGACCATGACAGGTGGCATGTGTGGGCACTGCACCTGGACATGAGTGGTTGTGCTGGTGCCAGGGTGTGCCGCGGCACAAGCGCAGTAATCAGATGTGGGCAGGGTGAGAGGTGCCAGCCGCTGAGATGTTGGGGGCTGGGGGGTGGCAGGCAGAACTGATGCCAGGGGGCTGGTGTTAACTTACCCTTGCGACTCTGTGGAGGTCATTAATCTTCTTCCTGCGCGGTACGACGGACCTCCTGGGCACGCTGCCCGAACCGACGGCTGCTGCCGCAGTCCTGCTGCTGGTCCTCCTCAGGAGAACAGGATGTCCCGTCTCGCAGGCATCCAGAAGCCTGGCCAGGTTGGCATTCTCGAAGTGTGGAGCAGTCTGTGTGGTGTCATGCTTGTGTGCCGACTGGGAGTGAGTTGTGAGGGAGTGTTTAAAAGTCGCTCACCCTTATTAGCGGGGAGCTGCCGGGCCCGAGTATGCAAATCAGCTGGCGAGACAGCCAGTACCGGCGTGAAACTCGTGGGGGCTCATTTCTGGGATACACCCAGGAAATAGGGCCCAAAATGACACTTTGAACTTTTTCTGTGAAATCATGCCCGAGATATAGCTGCCAGTTGTCCACCTGCTGAGGATGCATGAAGAAATTCAACTCTGTGCGATTGTAAACTGAGGAAAACATGGGCTGATTTTGGGGGACCAACGTCCCAGGCCCAAAGAATGCCTGAAAGCCATCCTATCCAATATCTGTCAGGAAGTTTTCAGGCGGTCCCGCTGGACACTTAACACAGGTGGTGGGTGCTTCACATTTGTAAACGAGGGGCCTGTTGAAAACCTTCTTGGCAAACAGAATTTAATACCTGTCAGAACCTCTGTCGGCCTCTCAATCTGTCTGTCTCTTTCAATGTCCGTCAGTCTGTCTACACTTCCATCTGCATGTGTCCGTCTCTCTCTCTCTCTCTCTCTCTACCTGTCTCCCTTTGTTTTCAGCTGGCAACTAACACAATTGGCATTGAGGCAGATTTTTCTCAGCCAGCTGGTCCAGATAAACACTGAAACTGTCCAAATATCGCCAACAAAGTCCTCTCACAGCAGAGGGAGATGGGTGCCTTTTTTTTGAAGTGATATGAAGTGTCCATGAGATACATCTGAAAAATTGGTGAACAGTGGAAGTTCAGCTGGTTCTGGCAATGTGCTGGAAACAACTTGACCTACAGCAACATTCTTTGCTCAGTCTTAACAGTTTTAGCTTCAGACGGTGATCACCATTAACAGGGCATAAGTTAGCCATTATGTTCTGCATTATTTTTTGAACTTTAATTATAAACTTCATGACTGTTTTCCATTCTTTTATGTTTTTGATTTTATGTTCAAATGAAAGGCCTCTTAAGACATTCCTCTCCTAAACTTTATTAATTCATCACCAAGAAGGTTAATCCAACTGGGACGAAAGTTCTTTCTACGTTCTTTCTGGGTCACAGATGTTACATGTTTGAATCCCTGTCTTATCTGTATGAGAGAATGTTGCTGCATTTTCTTGTTTGTCTGCTGTTGATCTGGCAGCTTTTCATGGCCTTCGAAGGAGCAGCTCCCACCAACAATGAAATCCCACCCTCAACGGCAATGCTTTCAGTGTAGTTTCGCTGAACTTATTAACTGTTTGTGGTGCGACGTGGTGTAAGAACAGGTTCGCTTTTTCTATGGGGAGCCGGGGAATGATTGTGGGAGGTAGGATTCTAAATCTCTCCACACTCTGCAATCACTTGAGAGACGTGGGGGAAAACTACCAGAACTTGAACAGATTTATCTTCTCCATCTGATAAACGGCCGTTCTTGCAAATCATCCAACTTCTTTCTTGTCCTCTCCCTGAAGATCATTCCAACGTTATTTTCCGCATTTGTTGCCCATCCCTAATTTTCCCTTGGGAGGGTGTTAGTGGGTCATTTTCCTGAATCGCTGTAATCCATTAATAAGGGGTTTCCATGATTTTGATCCAGCGGCAATGAAGACGCAGCGATACCTGGCCAGGTTATGATGGCGTGTGACCATGGAGAGGCACTTGCACACAATGGCGTTTCCATTTCGTTAGGGTTTGCCTGTTACCCCAAGAATTCTACCATAGTTACTATTTATTAAAAAACTGTGATGAACGGTTACTGTATTACTATACCCTTATCATCATGTAAGGTGATGGTCCCTTTAAGACCGGGGCTTGGAACCCTGGGGGACTCCGCCTCCGGCTCCGCCCACCTGGGAGCCGTATATAAGGGGCCGCCTTGTGGGCAGCACCCAGTAAGCACCTGTCTCGGCACCAGGCTAGTTCTTAGCTTATTAAAGCCTTCTTTACCGTTTACTCTCTAAGCGTCATTATTGAGGGTACAACAAAAACATTCTTGTTTATTTACATCGGGGTACTCTACACGTTAGGTTGTACTCCTGCTTCCCACCAGATCACAGTTAGCAGCAGGTGAACAGATTTATTTGTCTTGTGAAATTGTTATGTGATAGTCATGTGATATTGGTATGTGATAGTCATGTGACATTGCATCACAGTTACATCAGCATCAGGTTCTGTTAACCCTTGATACTGCCAAAGAAAAACAGAATCTAAATGTAATCTTTAAGACAGAGATAGATAGGTTCTTGATTAATAAGGGGATCAGGGGTTATGGGGAGAAGGCAGGAGAATGGGGTTGAGAAAATATCAGCCATGTTTGAATGGCGGAGCAGACCCGATGGGCCGAGTGGCCTAATTCTGCTCCTATGTCTTATGGTAATCAATAGTTTGCCATTTCCCACTAATAAGGAATAATAAGGTACCAGCGTTTAGTGATCAAAATAATTTCCTTTAGCACAACTCGGGTGTTGCATTTCTTTCTAAAATTGGATTTTGTTGACCAAGAATAAGAGTTATTGCCTGGAACACTCTGTCACCCAGTGTAAAAAACTGAACCACGAACCACCCAATGTAGGGCTCACACCCATGACCCTGTGATTAAGTGAACATGATCTATTGACTGAGCTGGCCAGCTCAGTATGGTTCAAAGGCTATTGAACAGTCTCTGTGCCTCACTCATTGGGTGGGGGAGAGAGGCGGGGGGGGGGAGGGAATTTTCCGACCGTTCTCTCCAGCTGGATCTTCCAGTCAGGCCGACGGAGAACCCTAGCCCCAGGTTTTCTGGAGGTGGATTCAATGAGAAATCCCATCGACAGCGGCGGGAACAGAAGATCTTGCTGATGGTCACTGGCGTTCCGCCTCCCGCTGCCTGGAGACACCCGGTTGGGGTGGGGAGATGGGGGATGGGGGTGGGGCGCAAAATCCTCTCATTATGTGTAAGCTTAGATGGTGAATGTTGTAATACTATTCAATTAGGAGGCTTTGTAGCCAAATCCACCCCTCCCTCTACTTTCACACCCTTGTTCTTTTCAACGTGAACCACTGGCTACTGAGCAGAATGGGAATCCTGGATATTTCTTTTATTTTCAAAATCTAGGGGCAAGGAGAGAGGCTGCATCAACCCGACAGGTTCAGTTCTGCAAACTCGGCTGGGATCTGTCATATTATTATAATAATATAATGTCCTGGGCTTATTTACTGTGCAAGACACAAAGTATTAATCACTCATAACTGATTGAGCAAACATGTGGGCACATGAGAATAGTTACACATCGGTATGAAGTTTGAAGGCATCAGAGCTATGCGTGTGCTTTACTCAAAAGCAAAAGTGAAACTAAGACTTGACATTGAGTGATGTCATGCTGATATCCTTTAAATATATACTCCCTTTCTTTGTAAGTTACATCTCCCCACCTTCCAAAGAACTATAACTATTCACAATTCATGTTCAGATTTAATTACATTTACATAAGTGCACAGGACAATGAACCTATGTGCTGTGTGGAACCAGGTGGGAAGGAGACCCCTGTACCCCCCCAACCCCAGGCACAGTACTGAGACGGTTACACAGGACGGTCTCGGGATCCAGCAGCATGAGGACCAGCTCAGAGATGGAGGGCAGGAACCAGACTGCCCTGGCAGAGTGGTGAACAGTGCATCAGGAGCAGTGCTGCACTCTGGCAGCAAGATGGTGCAATCACCCCGAAGTCTCCGACGAACTGAGGACCATCTTGTGAACGCCACTCACTGGCAGTCGAGTTTGATGCCTGATGGGATGCTGATGAGCAGCTATTTTAATGAGCGTTCATGAGATGCAAATGAATGTAAATGGCGTCTGCGCCACCTGCCAGTGGGAAGAGCGACCCGTCATTAACCCGCCATTGGGAGAATGTCAATGCGATTTTACGTCCGTGAATTTCCGTTTTTTTGGCTTCTGCCAGATTCACTGTGGGGAGACCCCCCACAGCCCCCTAAATAACGAGACTCCCTGTAGAGATGCCCTAAATAAAGAGACCTCCCACAGACCCCTAAATGAAGAGACACCCCGTAGAGACACCTTAAATAAAGAGACCCCCCCAGAAGAGAGCCCCCTGTCTAGAAACTCCTCAGAATGGAGATACCCCTGTCTGGAAGGTAGAGAGCAGACAGAGACAATTTCACTGCTTTAAAACTCACCTGGGTAATACATCTGCTGGCACAGGAAGAGGGAGCAGCACCTGTCAATTCTCTTTAATTAGGGGGTCTCTGGTGGGGGGGGGGGGGGGGGGCGGGGGGAGTGCAGTCGGGGTCGTGGTGGGGAGGGGGTCAGGTCACTTTCACACTGGTGGAGGGAGGGCAGGGAGCAACCCCAGAAAATCCTGGGGAGGGTGCTGAATTGTGCTGGGGGGGGGGAGGGGGGGCGGGTGGTGGGGAGCTGAGGGGTGGGGATGACCAGCTGCGGGACCTCGCTCTCGGGCCACCCACTCAAAATGGGATAGCAGATACTCTAGGGAACTCCTTGCAATCCTCACCTTGCAAAATATTGTGTGGCTAAGGATTGGGAATCGCTTCCTGAGTTATGCTCCCAGCAGGTGCGCAAATCAGGTGCAATTCAACTCCGGCGGGAGTCTTCCAAACGGAGAATCCTGCCCGTGTTTTCCTAACTGCACACTTGGTAATTGTAACATTTTTATCATACATGTCTGTCAATTTCATTTCTGATTTTCAAAGTTGTTCTCTAGTTTTTGAGAGAGTAGAAGGGTTAAGAGGACTTAAATTGGTGCGGACTTACCAGCCAAATCATGGCTCTGTTGGTGATGGAATAGTTCCACGCAAAAGTGTCGCTCTGAGATGTAACATTGCAATGTGTAGATCTTGCTTAATCTGTCCACATTCCCCATGCAAATTATTCATTTAGCTCGGCCGTTAGATCTAGGGCAGGCTTGATCAATCGTCAGCCTGCGAGCCACAATCCAGACCCCGAAGTCTCTGTATTTGGCCAGCAGACTCACTCTTCAAACTACGGGGAAGCTGAATGAAAACTCTTCCAGCATTTGTTTGTGTAACACAGGCTGATTGTCACTGATTCAGCAGCAAATTCGGGAGAGAATCAGTCTCTGATAGAAGAGATTGTGATAGTCATTGGCTGCTCCTTTGTTTTCACAGCACCTGTTGCCTCGCCCTCCTAGGCAGGGGCCAGACCCTGAAGAAGCACAAGGTCAAGATGGAGGATCGAGCAAGGAAGCCACGAGGAAAAGCTGGTGGAGGGGAAGAAAACAGGGTCTCATGAAAGGAGCAGTAATCAGGGTGGCAAACAGGAAGCAACGAGTGTAAACGATGCGGGCGGAATTCAGAAAGAACAAAGAAAAATTACAGCACAGGAACAGGCCCTTCGGCCCTCCAAGCCTGCGTCGATCCAGATCCTCTATCTAAAACTGTCGCCTATTTTCTAAGGATCTGTATCCCTCTGCTCTCTGCCCATTCATGTATCTGTCTAGATACATCTTAAATGACATTATTGTTCCCGCCTCTACCACCTCTGCCGGCAATGCGTTCCAGGCACCCACTACCCTCAGCGTAAAGAACTTTCCACGCATATCTCCCTTAAACTTTTCCCCTCTCACCTTGAACTCGTGACCCCTAGTAATTGAGTCCCCCACTCTGGGAAAAAGCTTCTTGCTATCCACTCTGTCTATACCTCTCATGATTTTGTAGACCTCAATGAGGTCCCCCCTCAACCTCCGTCTTTCTAATGAAAATAATCCTAATCTACTCAACCTCTCTTCATAGCTAGCGCCCTCCATGCCAGGCAACATCCTGGTGAACCTCCTCTGCACCTTCTCCAAAGCATCAACACCCTTTTGGTAATGTGGCGACCAGAACTGTACGCAGTATTCCAAAAGTGGCCAAACCAAAGGCTTATACAACTGCCAACTCTTGTACTCAATACCCCTTCCGATGAAGGAAAGCATGCCTTATGCCTTGTTGACCACTCTATCGACCTGCGCAGCCATCTTCAGGGTACAATGGACCTGAACACTCTTTGTACATCAATTTTCCCCAGGGCTTTTTCATTTACTGCATAGTTTGCTCTTGAATTGGGTCT
This sequence comes from Scyliorhinus torazame, assembly GCF_047496885.1. Lineage (NCBI taxonomy): Eukaryota > Metazoa > Chordata > Chondrichthyes > Carcharhiniformes > Scyliorhinidae > Scyliorhinus > Scyliorhinus torazame. The sequence continues at coordinate 299,525,472 of NC_092711.1, read as the reverse complement.
TCCAAAATACATCACTTCGCATTTGCCCGGATTGAACTCCATCTGCCATTTCTCCGCCCAACTCTCCAATCTATCTATATTCCACTGTATTCTCTGACAGTCCCCTTCACTATCTATTACTCCACCAATCTTAGTCTGGAGGCGGTCTGGAGCGGCTGGAGGTTGGTTAGGCCTGGGAGTGGGTGGAAGTTTGGAAAGCCCGGAGCGGGTGGAGGTTGGTTAGGCCTGGGAGTGGGTGGAAGTTTGGAAAGCCCGGAGCGGCTGGAGGTTGATGGGGCCTGGGAGTGGGTTGAAGTTTGGAAAGCCCAGAGCGGGTGGAGGTTGGATAGGCCCAGGAGTGGCTGGAGATCGGATAGGCCCGGGATCTGCTGAATATAGGATAGTTCCGGGAGTGGCTGGATGTCGAGTAGGCCTGCTAAATGAGAAGGGGGCCTGGCTGCCACCACCTGATTGAATCCTTCTGAAGATGTTTTCAAACTTTGAGGCAAATATGTGTGAGCGAGAGTGCATGTATGTGTGTGTGTGTGTATATGAATGTGTGTGTGCCTGTGTGTGTGAGTGGGTAACTCTGGGTGATTTTGTGTGAGGGCGAGAATCCCAAGACTTGGAGTGAACTGGAAACACACAACAGGCCTTCCTCACCCTCTCTCTGAAACAAACCTATCCACAAAGCGGGTCGCGAGAGGAGAAAAACCCAAGCTGAAAGACAACCTGCCTCCGACCTCTATTTTCATCTGATCACCAACAACGCCAGCACGACATGTGCGTCACCAGAGCTGACTGCAAAGTTCAGTGTTTGTTAAACCCAACCCCTACTCCTTGGTTCAGGCCTGGTCCCCACCCCTTCCCTGGTGGCCATGGGGCCTAGTCTGTCTCTGTAGCTCTGCTTCTTAAGTAAAAAGGCAAAGAAATGTTTTATTGGTGATCTCTGCTGCCTGGCACATTTAAATTATTAATAACTTTTTTGAAATGTATTGCATTGACATTTTTGAAAGTCATGTTTTAATGATGCATGAAACATTTGTCAGAATTTTTTCTAAACTCGGCAAAGGCGGGAAAAGTGGAGTTGAGGCTATTGGCATCAATGGGAACTTTTTCAGCCTCATTGTTTGGGAGATAGAAAAAACCCAGCAAGTTGCGAACGGGTGGGCACAGATTGACCCTGCCCCTCCAGCAACTTTGTTTTTCGAAGATTATGGTGCCATTTTTAAAGGTTGCTCGAAAGCTCACTTACAAACACCTCCACAGCAGCCCCCGCATCATACCCCCCCCCTCCAACATGCACCCCTCTCGCAATGCCTCCTGGCACTGCCCCCGGTGAACCTTGACACTGCTCCTGGAATAGACTGGGTCAAGCGGTTCCAGGGGAAGTGCCATGGGGCAGTGCTTGTGCAGTGCCCGGGACAATGTCTGGGAGCACGGGACTGCCCAGGCATGACCTTTCTCTCCTGAGCAATGCACTCACCTGAGCTCCGCTGGGAATTCTGCTGGCCAGTTATATACTTTGGGAGACCAGTTGGGTTTCATGCCAGTCTACTCCCATTACGGCGTTAATGGCCTTTCTTATAGGGAGGGGTGAATATTCAGGTGTCGACGTCTGATAATGATATGCAAATGTATCGTAGTGCATCACTGGCAGGGGAGGGGACAATCATGTCACAGTTATATGCCAGCAAGAAATGTGATTCGAACATTTCATGAGATTTCCCGCTCCCGTTGCCAAACCCGCCCTAATGAAAACGGACCTCGAACGTTCCGGCCCTTATCTTACCTATACTTGATCATTGGGCCCTTGAATGAGAAACAAATTTGACTTGTGCCAATTCAAACTGAAAAGCTTGGATAAGCCTGATCTAAGGTTGTAAGGAGAAGAAGTAGTGTGATCAATATTCCACTTCTCACACATATCCTGAAATGGCTTACCAGTAATTTTTGGACTATCATCCATAATTATCTCTCTAGCCACACCAACTGACCAGAAAATGTGACTTAGAATGTGTGTGACAGTTGTGTTTGATGTATTATGCAACTGATGAATAATGGGGTACTTGGTAAAGCCGTCAGCAATGATGATAAACTCAGTGTCATGGACATGAAAGAGGTTGGATGCCATTTTGGACCAAGGATGGATAGGAACTTCATAAGGATTCAGTGGGGCTTTGTCATGCTTCATACTGTTTGACAATGACTTCAATGTTATTGTTCATACCCAGCCAATAAACAGACTTTCTTGCAAACCGTGTCATTTGATCTATGCACATGTGTGAGCAATGACGAATTTGAAGAATATCAGGTCACAAAGATTCCAGTATGCTGACCTGCTTGCCTTCATGAAAGACTCCCTGGAGATTCCTAGCTTGTCCCGAAAAGGCCAAAAATGGCCTCATGACTTCATTTACATGATGAATTGATCAGCCATCCATTGATGATGGCTTTCCACAGAACCTGTGGTGTAGAATCTTTTGCAGTTTCTTCTTGCAGCATTTATGTTGCACAAAATGTACCAGATTAATTTGAAGAACATCTTTAAGTTCAATTTCAATGTAGTCAACTTGTGGATCTAAAGATATATCTTTTGTTTCCGCTGGGTTAGGTAATTGCTAAGTGCATCTGATGTGACCATCAAATTACCTGCTTGTACCTGATCTCATAATCATAACCATGAATCTTTATCAAGGGGCATTGCAGTCTTGGCAGTGCACTGGGCAATGACTTTCTCCAAATCATCTTCAGCAGTTCATGGTCCGTCTCTACCACAAAGTTTTTACCAGAAAAGATAGGCATAAAAATGCGTGATTTCAAACATTAAAGCTCATGGTTCCCGGTCAATGTTGGAGTAGTTGGATTAGGTTATGCAGAGAGAATTTGAAGTAAATGCATTCGGCATGTGTTTTGAAGAGCTACTGGTGGTTTTTGAGCCACAGGCAAGGCGCATCCTTTCTCAATAATTCCCGCTGAGGATGTTTGACTGAAATTGGGAATGTATGAAGACAAGAAATTAAAGAGACCTAGACATCTTCAAAGATCATCCTTATCTTGAGGAGTTGGTATGATGTTAATATTCTCTATTTTATTTGGATCGGCATATGTGCCAGCACTGGAATAAATAGAAACAAAAAAATTGATCTGCTGCAGGCTGATGTTACATTTTGGGCTGTTGAACAATAATCCTTCATTACATGCCGCTTGCACCAATAAGTGCAGATTAGGGTCATGTTCTTGCTTTGTTCTGCCCACAACAGCTACATATTCTCTGACGTGCATTCACCCTGGCACAGTGCAGACGGTGTGGTGCAGATGATCTTGAATGAGATCCTGGCTAACAGATAGCCCAAAAGGTAGTTGTTGACAACATTATCATCTGAATGGATTGGATTGGATTTGTTTATTGTCACGTGTACCGAGATACTGTGAAAAGTATTTTTCTGCGAGCGGCTCAAACAGATCATTTAGTACATGAAAATAAAAGAAAATAAAAAGAAAATACATAAAAGGACAACACAAGAAGGTCCACAATGTAAATACATCAGGTGAAGCATACCGGGGTGTAGTATTAATCAGGTCAGTCCATAAGAGGGTTGTTTGTGGGGTATGAAATGTAGTAAGCTTGTGGGTCTTCTTCACGAGATGTACTGACCAATAGCCATGCTTCCCATCAAGTTTCAAAAAAGAATTTTGTATCTGCAGATCATGGATTTAACGTTTTTAATATGGATGTTTTGTAAGGAGGTTTCAAATCTACGTTTCAACACCTTGGATTGAGGCATAGTCTCAATGATTCATTCTTCTTTATGGCACATGTTGTACCAATCTGTGTGCTCTGGTACTCTTCTCATGATTCCACCATTCGCCATTGTATTTAATTCAAGCTTCAATTTGATTTGTTTGTGGATGCTACTCTTAACTGGTGGATCAACTGATGGACTTGCAAGTGTAATGCTGCAGCTCCTTGATACTGCCAATTCTTTCAAAACGTATTATATTTAATACCCTTTTTCTGCATCTGCTAATAAAGTGGCCTATTGATGCTGTAGGCTGTAGTTGAAATGATATAAGCTCTGATCATTTAATTTAGAAATTTAACCTGATACCGAGTGGGTCTTCCAATGTAATCCATATCTTTTGCGTATCCTTGAGCTCATCTTCTGTTAAGTCTGACATGTTCAGCTTGTGCATACCTTCATTCCAAATTCATAGAATGAATCAGAGAATCCCCACAGTGCAGAAGGAGGCCAATCGGGCCCATCGGGTCTGCACCAACCCTCTATAAGAACACCCTACCTGGGCCCAGTTTCCTGCTCGTAATCCAGTAACCCTATCTAACTGCACATCTTTGGACACTAAGGGGTAATTTCGTAGCATGGCCAATCCACCTAACCCGCACATCTTTGGACTGCGGGAGGAAAGCGGAGCACCTGGAGGCAGCTGTGGAGAATGTACAAACTCCACGCAACAGTCACCCAAGGCCGGAATTGAACCCGGGTCCCTGGCACTGTGAGGCAGCAGTGCTGACCACTATGACACCGTGCCGCCCCGGCTAGACAATTGCTAGGAAAATTTTTACAATTTGCTTACCTGGTTCAGACACACCTGAATCAAGAAAATATAACTCTGAACACTATTTAACCATTTTGATTAGATGATGGGTCAGCTGCATCCCAATTCAAACCAGGAATTTTGTGGACATTTTGACAATATCTCTAGACCTTTCTTCTTCTGTAGTACCTGGGATGAGTGTCGCTGTTGTTACGATCACAGCAGCTGTTATTTCCTGAACAAACCATATCCCAGAGGGAAACTTGTCTTACTAATTAATCATAACCTTTATTTTAAATTTTGAAAATGAGGAGAAAAAAACTACAGATCAAAGAAGCAGATAATTCCAGTAACGGTTCTAGGATTTTTAAATAGAAGAAGAATTATTAAAAAGAAGAAAAAAACTTAAGCACACAAGTTTACAGTTACAAAGTTAAAACAGTCTTGCAAAACATGCCCCAGATAACAAATTTGTTTGGTCACATAAGTAAATACTTTCTTGACAACAAATTTCTTCTCCATTCTTAACTATAAAAATGTTGTAATATTACCCAAGGCAAAAACTGCTATTACTCTAACAAAGGTATACCACACGACATCTCAAACTCTTCCACTCTGCTCTGGAAATCCATGTAAGTTTAGAAACAGCCTTCATTCTGAAACAAAGACTGTTCTGGTCTCATTGGATGGCTGCTTCAGATTTTACACCTTCTCTTAGCACGAAGCCAGTCTGAGGACATCTCCCACACACATATCTGATATCCCTTAAAAGCATATTACAACAGAGCTGGACTTTAGATTTTTCTGTTCTGTATCCCCCAGCTCTACATGGGAAGAGTGCATGCACCAGTAATGAATCAGAGGGCAGTCCTTCAAAAACAGAACTCGGGTGAAAAATTCAGATGTGCCTAGAGCAATGTAGGCAACATTGCAATAACACAAATACCCACATGCTTCTTTCTCATGATGTGGTTGTTGACGCTTAGAAGAGAGGGATAGGATGAGAAAGTGAAGACATTTTTAATTTTAAAATTAGTAACATTTTAGTCGGACGCTAAACATATTGGAAACATCACCACCTGCAAGTTCCACACCAAGTCACACATCATTCTAACTTGGATATGCATCTTTAGTCCTTCACTGTCATTGAATCAAAGTTGTGAAACATCTGCGGTGGTTCAGGTGAGCAACACCCCAACATTTTCTTGAGGGCAATTAGGAATGGGCAATGAATATTGACCTTGCTATTATTCATGAATGAGTAAATAAAACAGTGCATGCTGGTCTTAATACTTCACTCAAGCTCCCTCCCATGCTCCCTCATCTAATTCCATCAGGATTACTTCATAATCCCTTCTCTCTCATTGGTATATTTAGCATCCCTTCAAATGTATCTACATGATTCATCACAACTACTCCCTCTGGCAGCGAGTTCTACATTTTCACTACTTTCTGGAAATAATTTTCTACTGAATTACCTCGTCGATATCGAGGTGGCGATCTTATATTAATGGCCTCTACTTGCCTTCTTCCACAGAAGAAACATCCTCCTGTGCCTATGCTATCAAACGTTTACATAATTTTAAAAAATTCTATTGGAGCACATTGCTTTCTTTTCTTTTCAAGACAAAATTGATCAAACCTGTCTATTTGTTCTGATGTATTTTACCTCACAGTACTGGTATCAGTCTTATAAATCTCCTCTGCACCCTCCCTAGCTCATTTTTAAAATAATACGGCAACCGGTAACTTATGTGTGGTCTGGACAAAGCTTGACACAGATTTAGCATAAATTCCTTACTTTGCAACTCCATCCTTCCAGAAGTAACATTTCATGTCTGGTTTGCCATTTTTGTGGTCTTGCTAACCTATGGCACGACTTTCACTGATTAATGAATTTGTTCTCTGAAATCCCAAATAGGCTTTACAACTTCCGAGCAATAAGTGACCTTTCTACTTTTCCCACCAATCGTACTACTTTACATTTATCTGTGTTGAACTGAATTTTCCAATTATCTTTGCAAGATTATTAATGCCCTCCTGTGAGTTGTTGAAGTCCCTCTCAGTATTGACTATCCCTCCCATCCATCCCACAATTTAATGTCATCTGTAGATTTAGAAATTGTGTTTTTGATTCCATGGTCCAAATCATTACATGAAAATTGGTAGGAGAACTGATCCCAACACTGATCCACTTTGCATCTTTCTGCCTCTCTAAATAAATACTTTTTTTTCTCACTCTCTACTTTCAGTCTTGAAGCCAGCTTGAAATTCTTTCTTTCCATTGTTTCCCAGTTCCACATTGTCCAGCCTTAATCATCAGTATATGAGTATAATAATCAACCTTATTGACGTTATGTGTGTACGGTTTTATTAGGTGATTATATTTTAAACTGTCTCTTTTAATTCAAGGTAAAATAGAACATGTGACCTCCGAATAGTTCTGCCCAGCTTTAAGCTGGTGGGACCTGGTTCCTATGGGGTGTTGGGGGCCCAGGTCAGCCCTATTGAAATTCAATTGACAGATTTCACTACTCAGCACAAAGACAGAAGCAGCTGACCTTGCTTTTTTCAGACTTATAGGGCGGGATTTCCCGCGCAACCCGGGGCAAGGCAGCGTGCCACTGGCCGGTGTCCGGATCTTCTGGTCCTGTCGTTATCAATGGGGCTTCCTGTTGAATGCACGTCTCACTACCAGGGAACTCACGGCGCGGATGGACTGTTGACAGAATGAGAAGATCCCACCCTCATGAACGGCCAGGAAATTCCGACCATAGGCTCTCAGAGAGGCAGACTCAGAGACCCTGGAGACAGAGTGAGAGAGGATGCTGAGAGAGGCATGAAAGCTATTGTTTTGAGAGCAGAATTCTGGTGAGAATTGATTCTTGGACCTTGCAGAGATTCAAAGACTGTGAAGTCACCAGACTGTGCTTTGCTGCTGGAAGTCCATTTGGATATCCATTTGGGGTTATCCCTCACATAACAGAACCCAGAATACCTGTTCTGCGGTTTAGACTATTAATTGCCTAATTAATGTGTAGACGATGCTAATTTCAGTTTGATAAGAAAGATATCAAAAAACTCTAAAACTTGTCATGCAAATCCTTTCATTTCGTCATTGGGATTTTGAATCACATTTCAAGAGTTAATCGTTTCCATGGAGATCAGAGTGTTTTTTGAAAATCCAGATGAACTACCTTTACTGCATTACCATTGCCTTCTCTCTCTGTTACTTCCAAACAAAATTCATTGAGGTGAGACAAGCAAGGTTTTCTCTTTTGAAGTCCATGCTGACTATGCAGAACTATATTTTTCATTTCTCTATTGTATTCCATTCTTTCCTATCACTGAGGTTAAGCTGACTCATTTATAGCTCCCTGGTATGTTCTGTTCCTCTTTTTAAATGTAGGAATTATATTTGCTGTCCCCCAGTCCTCCAGCACTACACCTTTTATCTAAAAAATTACTAAAAATGCGAAGTAATGCCTCTGCTGTCTCTTCCATATTAAAATACATGGATGCAGTCCATCTGCACCAGGGGCTTTGTCCTCATTGTGTTTGTTTAGCTGGGTTAATTTCTAATTTCAAATACATTTATCGCATCATTCAATGTTATGTCGACCTGTTTCACCACTCTGGTAAATATCAAAGTGAAACAATAATTTATATTTCTGCCATCTCTCTATTATTAACTGTGGTATTATCCTTTCTATCCCGAAACAGTCTTAATCCCATCACCGCTTTCCTTTCTTATTGATGGGCCTGTAAAATATTTTACTATTTTGTTTTATGTTCCGTGATAATTAAATTTCATACTTCCTCTTTGCCTTCCTAATTTTTTTTATCTCTCCCTTAACTCATATTCTCTCTTACCACGCACTCTTCAGCAGTCAGAGTATATAATGCGTGCCTCCTTCTTAACCCTTACTTGTCCCTTTATGCATTCATGGAATCTCAATGGTGTCAAGTTTGTCCTTTCCTTTTAGTGGAATATATTTGACCTGCGCCTTTTTGAATGCCATTTTAAATGTTTCCAATTGTGTTCTAAATCATTGTTTATCAATATTGTTGGCCATCTTACATTCCCGTTTTCTTCTTTGTCCATCAAAATGAGCTTTTCTTCAGTCTCGTAACCTGGTTTTCTTCATACATAAGTCCTTCACCAACATCATCTTAAAGTTTGTTTTATACATATATATAGTTATTAAATTGGTTGGCATGGACTAGTTTGGGCCGAAGGGCCTGTCTCCATGCCATAGATTCTATGAATTCAAGGGATGTGGGCATCTCAGGCTAAGTCAGCAATCATTGCACACCTTGAATCGCCCTTGGGAATGTAGTGGTGAACTGCTTCTTGCACCATTGCTGTCCATGTGGTGTAGGAACATCCAAAGGACTATTAGGGTCACCACTGCCAAGCTGTACCCTACTTTTACTTCTCTTACTACTCTGGTTCATTACCGTGGTACACAGTCGGAGAGAGTTGCCCTGGGCATTCTCATTATTGACTCTGGAACCCATGAAGTCTCAAGACACCAAGTCAAACAAGCGCAAGGAAACTTCTTGCTGGTTACCACATACCCTGCCCCTCAGCTGATGAATCTGTACTCCTTCATGTTGAACACCACTTGGGTGACAAGGGCATAGAATGTACTCTTGAGTGGAGGACTTCAATGTCCATCAACAAGTGTGGCTCAGAAGTGCCGCCACAGACCGAGCTGGCCGGGACCTAAAGGACTTGGCTGCTAGACTGGGACTGTGGCAGATGGTGAGGGAACCAACAAGGGGGGAAAACATTCTAGACCTCCTACTCCCAAACCTGCCTGCTGAAGATGCATCTGTTCATGATTGTATCGGTATGTATCGAGCAGTGCACAATCCATGTGGAGATGAAATCCTGTCTTCACATTAATATATCCTCCATCGTGTTGTGTGGCACTACCACCATGCTAAATGCAATAGATACATAGATACATAGAACATACAGTGCAGAAGGAGGCCATTCGGCCCATCGAGTCTGCACCGACCCACTTAAGCCCTCACTTCCACCCTATCCTCATAACCCAATAACCCCTCTTAACCTTTTTTGGATACTAAGGGCAATTTAGCATGGCCAATCCACCGAATCTGCACATGTTTGGATTGTGGGAGGAAACTGGAGCACCTGGAGGAAAGCCACGCAGACACAGGGAGAACGTGCAGACACCGCACAGACAGTGACCCAGCGAGAATCGAACCTGGGATCTTGGGGCTGTGAAGCCACAGTGCTAGCCACTTGTGCTACCGTGCTGCCCACGAACAGATCTAGCAACTCAAGACTGGGCATCATGAGGTGCTGTGGACCATCAGCAACAGAATATTTCATAGAATTTACAGTGCAGAAGGAGGCCATTCGGCCCATCGAGTCTGCACCGGCTCTTTGAAAGAGCACCCGACCCAAGCCCACATCTCCACCCTATCCCCATAATCCAGTCACCCCATCCAACACTAAGGGCAATTTTGAACACTTAAGGGCAATTTAGCATGGCCAATCCACCTAACCTGCACATCTTTGGACTGTGGGAGGAAACCAGAGCACCCGGAGGAAACCCACGCACACACGGGGAGAACGTGCAGACTCCGCAGAGACAGTGAACCAAGCCAGGAATCGAACCTGGGACCCTGGAGCTGTGAAGCAAATGTGCTAACCACCATGCTACCGTGTGGAATTGTATTTTACCAAATCTGTGAACTAATCATCTGGCATATCCCCAAGTATACTATTACCACCAAGCCAGGGATCAATCCTGGTTCAAGGAAGAATGCAGGAGGGCATGCCAGGAGCAACACCAGGCATACTTAAAGATGAAGGACTGGATTCTCCGTTTCAGCGACTAAGTGTTGACGCCAACAGAGCATGTGTGGCCTTTTACGACCAAACATTCTGCGTGAAACCCTCACCGATTCCAGGACCAGCGAGGGGCTAGCTGTGGCGCTGGGTGAAACTCCCAACTCCCCCGCCGAAAATGGGTGGAAAATGGCTGGGTCCCTGGCCGCGCATGTGCACGGCTGACAACATGGCGCCGGCCGTGCATGGATCCGACCCACCACCTGCAACACCACAGGCCGCCCCCTCCCCACACCCTGGCCACCCCCACCAATCCACCGAGCCCTCGGGGAAGCACCCCGGCCAGTGGCACGGCTCCCTGCCGAGTGTGTTGGACACAGTCTGCAGTGGCCACGCCGGGCTCCGGATTGCTGAGACCACATGTGTCCCGGGCCGTCGGGTACACGGCCCATTGGAGGCGGAACATCACGGGAGGGCTGGCCGATGACGCTGTAGCAATGGAGTGCGCCATGCGTTGCAATGACGCCATTTCGGAGGGGGCGGAGCATGGCTGACCAGTGTCAAACCTGCTCCGGCCTCGATTTGGGCGTCGGAGTCGATTCTCCGCCCGATCGCCCATCACGATATCGGCAACAGGCAACGGAGAAACCCGCCCGAGGTGTCAGTCTGGTGAAGCTGCAACACAGAACCACTTGTGTGCCAAACAACATGAGCAGCCTGTATAGGCAGCGCTAAGCGATTCCACAATCAATGAATCAGATTTAAGCACTGCAGCCCTGCCACATCCAGCCTTATGTGGTGGTGGACAATTGAACAACTCACCTGGAGGAGAAGGTTCCATAATTATACCTGTCTTTAATGTTGGGGAATCCCAGCACATCTGTGCAAAAGATAATTTGGAACAATATTCAGCCAGTAGTGCGGAGAATGGATGACCAATCTTGGCCTCCTTCGGGGGGGTCCCCAGTACCACAGATTTCAGTCTTCACCAATTTGATTCAGTCCTCGTGATATCAAGAACTGGCTGAAGATATGGGATACTGCAAAGGCAATGGGCTCTAATAATACTTTGGCAATAGTACTGAAGAATTGTGCTCCAGAAATTGCCACCCCCCCTCGCCAAGTTGTTCCAGTACAGCTACAACACTGGAACATACCCTGAAATTGGAAAGTTGCCCAGGTATGTCCTGTATACAAAAAGCAGGACAAATCCAACTCAGACAATTACCTCTCTATCAGTCTACTCTCCATCTACTGCAAAGTGATGGAAGGAGTCATCAACAGTGCTATCAGGCAGCACTTACTCACCAATAATCTGCTCACGGACGCTCAGTTTGGGTTCCGCCAGGGTCACTCAGCTCCTGACCTCATTACAGACTTGGTTCAAAAATGGACCAAAGAGCTGAATGCCAGGGATGAGGTGAGGGTGACGGCCCTTAACATCAAGGCAGCATTTGACCGAGTGTGGCATCAAGGAGCCCTAGCTAAACTGGAGTCAATGGGAATCAGGGGAGAAACCGTCCGCTGGTTGGAGTCATACCTGGCACAAAGGAAGATGGTTGTGATGGTTGAATATCATTCATCGCAGCTCCAGGACATCACTGCAGGAATTCCTCAGGGTAGCGTCCTGGGCCCAACCATCTACAGCTGCTTCATCAATGACCTGCCTTCCATCATAAGGTTGAAGTGGGGATGTTCATAGATGACTGGACAATATTCATCACCATTCGCCATTCCTCAGATACTGAAGCAATTTATGTCCAAATGCCGAAAGACCTGGACAACATCCAGGCTTGGCTGACAAGTGGCAAATGCCAGGCAATGTCCATCTCCAACAAGACGTTCAATGGCATTACCATTGCTGAATTCCCCCACTATTCATTGACAAAAACCTGAACTGGACCAGCCATATAAATACTGAGGCTAACAAAGCAGGTCAAAGGCTTGGAATTCTGCGGCGACTAACTCACCTCCTGACCATCCAAAGCCTGTCCACCAAGTGTAGTGGAATACTCCCCACTTGCCTAGATGAGTGCAGTTCCAACAACACTCAGGAAGCTCAACACCATCCAGGACAAAGCCACCAGCTAGGCTGGCAGAACGGTCTTCTTTTTGCAGAATAGGGTACCTATCCGGTTTGGAAACCCGATTGACCGGAAGCTTATAATTCCCACAGAGGTGGACCGATTAGTTCGGCTTGAGGACCTGGAGAACAGGGGAGCACTGCCCACTCTGCAAATTGCATGGGTCTTATTATTCATGGATTTTCCACACGCCCAAGCTCGGCCTCTCCCTTCTCCAACAGGGAATGTCTTGCTTTCAAATATTTAGGTGTATCATGGGGATCAACGTAAACTTTGGCTCTGGCTCCTTTAATCTTTCCAAAGTCTGCATAACTTTGGGGTATTTGCTGCTGATTTCATCCAGCCCTCCCATGCCTAGCCTGGAAACCTTTAGCCAGTTCAGCCTGATCTACTGGGTCCAATCTTGTTCCATGAGACCTGGCCCCTGTCCCCGCATTACCACGAGTGGGAGTCGGGCTGATCGCTATCTGTATGTCACTGGGGTCATTGTGGTGCCCTGAATCCCCATGTAGGTGGCTAGTCTGGCTCTCGTGTCTTCGAAACTCAAGCCTTGGATACTAGTTTTGAGCCGATCAAATGTCTGCTATCCTTGGCAGCCCCAGTGCCACCTCCATTTCCAATTTACCATCAGTTATGGCATTATTGGGGCGGGTTTGGTCAATGATGATACAGCTCAGTTGCAATGACTCTGCTTCTGGAAATGGGTATGCAGGCATGAAATGGGCCTGTGCTGGCCTTTGCTTCTCCCCCGAGTAGCACGTGTATTGTCTATTCCTATAGGTTTGCATTGGCTGTGCCCTTTTACAGTGCCTTCAGTAGTTCATCACCTGACACCAGCAACCTTCTGGAGTGGGCTCCCTCGCATCCTTAGGATTGTCATAATATTTCCTGCTGGGGGCACGAGCTGAGCCCTGACTCGGTGATGGACTATTTACACTGGCACCTTCAGTTGAGGAATGGCCACTTCTACATGAGGCCCCTTCTCCTAACCGGAGGCTATTGCTGTCTGATGTCCCTTGTAGTTCCTGAGCACCTTCTTCTGCATTCTCCAATCATGGGGCTCTCTCAATTGCTTTTATGGACCAAATAAGGGGTCGGCTAGCAACTCTTTTTGAGTTGTCGCATTGTTTATTCCACACACCAATTTATCTGATAACAGTTTGGTCAGGGGTGGATTAAATTCACAATGTTCTGCCAGGTTCCGCAATCAGGTTACAAATTCAGCAATGGGTTTCCCCGGGGTACTCCCCGCCTTGTTAAAACGGTATCTCGAACACCAGCGAGAAGCCTCTAACACCAGCCCTCCGCCCGAGACTCAGGAGAACCGGGAGCTCGTTTCAGAGGATGACAGTGCTATTCAGTCACAGCTGTTTCCTACGCCATCCAACATTCCCAGAGGCTATCCCCTCGGTTGGGCACTTTAGTGAAGTGGCTCCTGGGACACTATCTGGTACTCACCACATAGCTAATCCGGCACATCAGTAGGAGGTAGGAACTCCCGAGGGGACGGATGGCCAGAGGACGGGCCGTCCACAGGGTCGAGCTGCCGTTCAGATGGGTTTCAGGCTTCTGGAACGGACAGTTCCATCGATTGTGGAGATGCAGTAGCAGAGCCAGGGACTACACGAGGGGTTGCTGGCGAGCATCCAGGATGAAAGAGCAGGAGATGGCACCAACAATGCTTGCCACCCAGGCCGATGCCGCACAGCTATAGACCAGCATGTACAAGGCCTGGGACATTCTATGCAGGTACTGGCAGAGGCCCAGAACAGGGTTACTGCCTCACAGGCAGCCATGTGCGAAAGCCACCTGGAAATTGCAGCGGTGCTTCTGAGCGTGGCCTAGCCACATCGGCGATGGCTGAGAACATTGGTGGCATTGCCCAGGCGCTGGCCAATGTGGTGCAGACACAGAGGGAGATGGCTCAGTCACAGAGGGAGATGATACAGACCCAGAAGGTGGTGGCACAGTCAATGAATGATGTGGCGCAGTCCCAGATGGCGATGGTCCACTCCCTGTACTCTACGGCCACGAGCATGGAGACCCTGGTCGAGACCAGAGCGGGCCTCCAGGACTGGCAGCGCCAGGAGGCGGGGGAGCTTCAGGGGAGAGCTCTCCTCGCACCCCCATCCCTAGGCATAGCCTGGGGGACATTGGGCACCCCGAGGGAGGAGGAGGTGCTGGGGCCCATGCCAGTGACTCCCGCAGGGGAGATCCCGGAACACCGCAGCATCTTGGACACCCCCCCCCCCTGCCAACACCCATCCTGTCCCTGGTGCATCTTGTGGGCAGCGGGCAAAACGGGCCAGTGCCACTCCACCCGGGACACCCGAGCAGCAGCCGGGCCCATCCAGGCCCGGTTGCCCCAGAAGATGCCCGACAACGAGGACCCTGGTCGCAGGGCAGGATTCACAGCAGGCCGCCTCCACTACTGCTGTCCGTCTGGGGAATAACCTAAACGTAGCATTAGGACACCAGTTAAGTTGGCATGGGTGCAAGGCACAGTTTAGATTTACTGTCTGGGGCACAAATCTGTACATATTTGTTCACAATAAACACCTGTTAGCTGGTGGAAAGTGCTACTGTGGGCCGGAGACAGACATTGTGAAATGATGCAGCGCACCAGTGCTCATCACAGAATCAGGTTGTCGTCATCCTCCATCCCATGGACCAGATCCGCTGGCAAGGGCAACATCAGCCAACAGTACCCCTCTCTGGCCAGTCCAATTGCGTTTCCCGATTCCAGCATCAGCCAATGGAGAACCCCGCCCAGAAGTATTATAATTATCAATTAAACAGTTCTTAAACTAACGAAAAAATGTAAACTTACTATCTATACTGCTACTAACTTCAATTAAGCAACCCAATACAGTTCAAGTTACACTTATAAATAAAGTTAACAAACCAGTTTTACTTGCTCAGCTGTGTAGAAAATTTTGGAGAGAGTTCATTTCAAGAACAGATTCAGTACCTTCTGCTCAATCAAACAGCATTTTTAAAAACTGCTCTTCAACTTAAAATCCTTCTATCTTGTCAGACTCAAATCCTCTGACAAACTGCAAAATTACAGACAGACCTGCCTCCTCCCATTAATTATCCCACTAAGATGTATCCCACCTGTATCCCACTAAGATGACACATGATCTGCTTAGCTAGGACTAAATGCAACTCCCCCATAAATTATCTACTCTTCAGGAAATCTCCAGCAACCATAACAATATTCAATTAGCCCTTTATCTGTCACCAAGTAAGTGGTTGGAATCAATCACGACCTGACCTTTTATGACTCCTTAATTACAACTTCAGCAGACTCACAATCTGGGTACCTTAACCCAGTTCTAAATAATATTACTGCTACAAATATGTACTGTAAATATGTAATGTTTAAAAACATTACCGCAATAGATACAAAATTGTCTTTAGAACAATTTCTCATTTCATCACACACAATCTTCTCCATTAACATCCCTGGGTTGAGGCATTTCGCTTCTTACCGGAGTAGCCGCTTGTTTTCGACTCTGAAGGTTCCTCAGAAAAACTTGTTTTTACTCATTGTTGCCAACATAATAACTTTGCCAAGTCCAGTCTTCCAATAACAAATCTCTTTTATTGCAGTAATGAAAAGTGCCACTTCTGCAGATCCCAACGATGCGTCCAAGCCCGGGAACCTACGGAGTTGCTGATGTTGGAACAGCAGGTTTTAAGTTCCCGCCATACATTTCCTATTGGATGAGCTATGGTCCGCTGAATTGGGGAATTCAGATTCCAGGTAGCCCATGGGGAGATCTATCGAAAATGCACGTTCAAATCCGACCATAGGATATCATAATTGGAATTCGAGTTTTTTAAAATCTGGAAACAAAATAAGTTGGTATCTGTAAAAGTGTCCAGAAAGTGTCAAACAATCTTGTTGGTTTACAGTTCTACAGAATCTACTATGCTTACCCAGTCTTGCCTGCATGTGACTCGGGATCCCTTACCCTGCTCTTCATGGCCATCATAACACTCTCCTCCCCTTTTGTTTTCCTTTAGGCTGTTTACATTTCTTGTAGATCCCCACCTCCAACTTATTAGTTTAGAGCATTTGGAACCCACCCTTTATTATTTCTGCTCGGGCACAGGCCCCATCCTGAATCAGGTGGGAGCCCATCCCATCGGCATAGCTCCTTCCTGTCCTAGAACTGGTGCCACTGTCTCATGAAAAGGATCCATTCTTTCCCGCACCAGTTCTTAAGCCGCAAGCTACTTCTTCTGAATTTGTCTGAAATTTGCACAGCAAATCCAGACATTATTACTTTCGAGATCCTACTTTTTATTTGAGAGCCTGACCCCCGATACTCTTTCAGCAGGACCTCGCTTCTGTGCCGACCAAAGTTATTTGCTCCAACAGAGAATGTGACAACCAAATTTATTCCTTCCCTTCCCAAGTTCCTCGCCAGCCGCCATGAAGTATTCCCAACCCTGGCAACAGGTAGGCGACATACCATTTGGGATTCTTGTACTTGGTTGCAGAGGATGCTAAATATTCCTTTAATTATACAGTGGTTTGCTGGGCCACTTCAGAGAGCAATTGGTAAGGGATCCCGAGTCACATGCAGGCAAGACTGGGTAAGCATAGTAGAACGGGATTGTTTGACAATCTGACAACTTTCTGGACACTTTTACAGATACCAACTTATTTTATTTCCAGATTAAAAAAAAAATGAATTCCAATTATGATAGCCTATGGTAGGATTTGAATGTGCATTTTCAAAATTAATTCTTCAGGTTTCAGCGTTGCTAGTCAAGTAACATGGAGGATTAAGTGATGAGGAGCAACTGCTAGCCCATTGTCAGGCACAAGGGATAAATACTGTGGGAAGAAGTAGCAGTACCCAATGGAAAAATTATGTTGTAAATAAAGGGTTGCATTTTCATTCCCAATTCGGGATCACAGAGTCAGGAAAATTCCCTACTTCTCAAATCCGACTTGGGAAAAAGCGCCTGGGTCTTTGAATTGTGTTCCACGGGAGCACATGTTAATTGGAGTTAGTCGCATTGCCCCCAGAATCATTGTGGAGATAGTCACCGAGGCTATTGAATGCCAAGGCGGGCTGTTTAAAAGGCCCACCTCTGTGCTTTGGGACTTTGTCTCAGTTACAATAAAACCAATAAAACAAAAAAACAACATGCTAGCCTTTGCCCTCACATCCCCTCACTTCCCCACACACTCCCCAGGCCCCGTACATGAGAACTAATGTCACACCATGCCCCCCATTCACCCCCATTGCCTTCAGATCCTCTAACAACCTAGGTCCATATACTCACCCCCCAGTGGCCCTTCATACCCGTCATGACAACCTTGGCCTTGCTACCCACTCCCATGTCCCTTTATAAACCCTATGTCAACTTAGTTCCAACTCATGCTGACCCATGACCCCACCCACCATCATTTCCCTTACACCCTCCTTGCCAGCTCACCCAATATCCGGCATGTCTCAGGGGTCCATGCTGAGGTGAAATAAAATAAAGTTCAAAGACTTTACTATTTAATAAAACACCCTCATTCATAAACCTATTCAATACATTTAAATTACTTCAAACACTCAATCCACTATAAAACAAACCTTTTCTTCAAGGACTTAATCCACTGTAAAACAAACATTTTCTTTAAGTACTTAATCCAATATGAAAATAAACATTTGTAATCATAGTCCCACACCAAAGATTGGAGCACTCAACCAAACTGTGAATTTACAGGCCCCTACTGTGGTAATGATACTTGGTAAAATAAGTCATGCGGTACTAATCTTGTAATGATAACCCTCAGGCTTATGTGAAAGGAAAGCGAGTGATATTTTAAGCAGCCACAGTAGCCTTGGAGATTTAAATAACTGGACAGTTTGTGTGAGCTTATTCACTTTTCATGCACATTCATGTCTACACTGAAGAATCCCAAAGTGGAACCTGACCTCTTCCAAATAGTGCCTTATCTTACACAAGGGGCATCTCACTTCTCCTAAAGGAGAACTTGAACCTCTCCAAAAGGGTACCCTACCTTGGCTTGCTAATTCTGCGAAGATTTTAGGGTGGCACGGTGGCGCAGTGAACATAGAACATACAATGCAGAAGGAGGCCATTCGGCCCATCGAATCTGCACCGACCCACCCAAGCCCCCACTTCCACCCTATCCCCGTAACCCAATAACCCCTCCAACCTTTTTGGTGACGAAGGGCAATTTATCATGACCAATCCACCTAACCTGCATGTCTTTGGACTGTGGGAGGAAACCCACGCAGACACGAGGAGAACGTGCAGACTCCGCACAGACAGTGACCCACCGGGGAATCGAAGCTGGGACCCTGGCGCCATGAAGCCACAGCGCTATCCACTTGTGCTACCGTGCTGCCCTGTGGTTGACACTGCTGCCTCGCGGCTGCAGGGACCCGGGTTCAATTCCAAATTTCCTCATGGCCCCAGCCTCCAATGCTACCTCTGATGGCCTGGGAAAATTCCGGACATAAGCCTGGTCAATTTTGTTTTACCAAGTTGGAAACAGATTTGGTTGGGAAAAACTGGCTTGAAATTTATTGAAAGAAGTTCGTCAAAACTCTTTTTTCAAAACTCACTAATTATTGTTAATGTATCATGAAGGAATAAGGACACAATATTTTTCATATCTGTATGTAATTTTATTGTCGCTGTAATTTTCATACAGGCAATAGTTTGCCTGGACCAAAATCTGACTGCATACAAGTAAATGCCTCAACTCTGAAAATGCTTTCTTTGCTGTCCTGTCGATACACCAGGGTTGTGCCCACCCAGTGGTAGCCCTTCCAGAGTTGGCAGCGGTCAGTGAGAAAGCAACGTAGTTGCAGACAGCAGTGGAAGAAAGCAAAGACATTCCTGGTGCTTATCTGCCACAGGCACCTTGAAAATCAGGTACACAAAGAAATGCTGGATAAACTCAGCAGGTTTGGCAGCATCTGTGGAGAGAGAAAAACAGAGTTAACATTTTGAGTCCATTGACCCTTAAGGGGGTTTGGCATTTTCTGCTTTTATTTCAGCTTTTTATTGAACATCAGGGGCCTGCTTGTCTTGTGGGCTGGAGGTTTGGAGATGTTGTTGCCTAAACTCACTCCCCCAATGCCAGTCTCTTTGGCCACCTTTGAAAGGAACCTTGTGGTAGTCACCACTGTTGTATATATCACATACAAGATGTATCTATATCACATACAAGATGTAATACGGTAAGGCTCCTGTACTACTGGTACGGGGGTAGATTCCTGCCTGCTGGCTCCGCCCAGTAGGCGGGGTACAAATGTGTGTGCTCACCGAGCTGCAGCCATTTCGGCAGCAGCTGCAGGAGGCTACATGGGCGTCATTCTCCGACTCCCCGACGGGTCGGAGAATGGCCATTGGCCGCCATGAATCCCGCCCCCGCCGAAATCTCCGGTACCGGAGATTGGACGGGGGCGGGAATCGGGCCGCGCCGGTTGGCGGGACCCCCCCGTTCAATTCTCCGGCCCGGATGGGCCGAAGTCCCGCCCAGAAATTGCCTGTCCCGCCGGCGTAAATCAAAGCTGGTATTTACCGGCGGGACCAGGCGGCGTGGGTGGGCTCCGGGGTCCTGGGGGGGGCGCGGGGCGATCTGACCCCGGGGGGTGCCCCCACGGTGGTCTGGCCCGCGATCGGAACCCACCGATCCGCGGGCGGGCCTGTGCCGTGGGGGCACTCTTTCCCTTCCGCCTCCGCTACGGCCTCCACCATGGCGGAGGCGGAAGAGACTCTCCCCACTGCGCATGCGCGGGAAACTGTCAGCGGCCGCTGACGCTCCCGTGCATGCGCCGCATTTCCGCGCCAGCTGGCGGGGCAACAAACGCCATTTCCGCCAGCTGGCGGGGCGGAAATCCCTCCGGCGTCGGCCTAGCCCCTCAATGTTGGGGCTGGGCCGCCAAAGATGCGGAGCATTCCGCACCTTTGGGCCGGCGCGATGCCTGTCTGATTGGCGCCATTTTTGGCGCCAGTCGGCGGACATCGCGCCGTTGGGGGAGAATTTCGCCCCAAAACTCTGCTTAATAAAGCCTCGATTACTCTCTACTCTCGTCTCATCGTAATTGTTGTGCATCAATTTATTAAGCAGAGATTTTACAACGGTGGACTGCCGCATCAAGCTGGATCGCCTGCAGCTGCACCCTCAAGCAGACAACGCCAAGTCAGCCGTCGCACATTGGCTAGCTTGCTTTGAAGCCTACATCAGATCTTCCACAAAACCACCCTCAGAGGCACAGAAGCTCCAAATCCTGTATACGTGGCTGAGCTCCGATATCTTTCCCCTCATCCAGGACGCGCCTACCTACGCTGAAGCCATGGCGCTACTGAAAGAGGACTACACCCAGCAGACCAACAAGCTCTACGCCAGGCACCTCCTGTCACGCGGCATCGACTCTCCGGTGAGTCTGTGGAAGATTTCTGCTGTGCCCTGCACGCCCTGGCGAGGGACTGCGATTGCCAGGCCGTTTCGGCCATTGAACATTCCGAACTCCTAATTAGGGACGCTTTCGTTATGGGCATAGGGTCGGCGTACATCCGCCAGTGCCTCGACCTCGCGGCGACCAAGAAACTTGCAATCTCACTAACGGTCGCCTCCCGTAATGTACAAGCGTGCGCCCCCGACCGCAAGGCACCCCCCTCCTGGACATCGTGGACCGCACCAGCGAACACCCCATCATTGACCCCACCAGCAACCGCCCCCAGCCAACCCCAAGCCTGCGCCGCGCGGCAGCCAGCCAACCCCGGGGGACCCAAGTGCTACTTCTGCGGACAGGCAAAGCACCCCCGGCAATGCTGCCCGGCGCGGATCGCACTCTGAAAGTCCTGTGGGAAGAAGGGACATTTCGCTGCTGTGTGCCAGGCCCGCTCGATCGCCGCTGTAACCTGGCCCATTGTTCCTGCACCCCCCACATGCGGCCCGTGGGCGCCGCCATCTTCCTCGCCTCAGACCATGTGCGCCCCGTGGGCGCCACCATCTTCCCCGCCTCAGGACCCCTGCTCGTCGGGCACCTCATCGGGCCGCTCATTGCCTGCCGACCAGTCAGGAGCCTTCCAACACCAGCTACCGCTCGCCTCCATCACGATCGACCAGTCCCGGCCGCACAACCTCGCAACCGCGTCGACGACGGTGAAGGTCGCTGGGCACAAGACATCATGCCTTCTTGACTCCGGGAGCACAGAGAGCTTCATCCACCCTGATACATTAAGGCGCTGCTCCCTCGCGGTACACCCTATTAACCAGAGAATCTCCCTGGCCTCCGGATCCCACTCCGTGGAGATCCTGGGGTACTGCACTGCCACCCTCACCATCCAGGGCGTATAGTTCAGCGACTTCCGGCTCTACCTCCTCCCCGACCTCTGCGCTGCCTTGCTACTCGGCCTGGACTTCCAGTGCAACCTCCAAAATCTAACCCTGAAATTTGGCAGGCCGCTACCACCCCTTACTGTATGTGGTCTCACGACCCTTAAGGTCGACCCGCCTTCTCTGTTTGCAAACCTCACCCCGGATTGCAAACCCGTCGCCACCAGGAGCAGATGTTACAGTGCCCAGGACAGGAGCTTCATCAGGTCCGAGGTCCAGCGGCTGCTGCGGGAAGGCATTATCGAGGCCAGCAACAGCCCCTGGAGAGCCCAAGTGGTAGTTGTGAAAACTGGGGAGAAAAACAGGATGGCCGTGGACTACAGTCAGACCATCAATCGGTACACGCAGCTCGATGCGTACCCCCTCCCACGCATATCTGATATGGTCAATCAGATTGCACAGTACCGGGTCTTCTGACAGTGGACCTGAAATCTGCCTACCACCGGCTCCCCATTCGCAAGGCGGACCGCCAGTACACCACGTTTGAAGCGGACGGCCGCCTTTACCAATTCCTTAGGGTTCCCTTCGGCGTCACTAATGGGGTCTCGGTCATCCAACAGGAGATGGACCGAATGGTTGACCGGTACGGACTGCGGGCCACCTTCCCGTACCTGGATAACGTCACCATATGCGACCACGACCAGCAGGACCACGATGCTAACTTTTCCAAATTCCTCCACACCGCCAAACTCCCCAACATAACATACAAGGAGAAGTGCGTGGTTAGCACCAACCGCTTAGCCATCCTCGGCTATGTGGTGCAAAATGGAGTTCTAGGGCCCGACCCCGATCGCATGCGCCCCCAGATGGAACTCCCCCTCCCCCACTGCCCCAAGGCCCACAAACGATGCCTGGGGTTCTTCTCATACTACGCCAGTGGGTCCCTAACTATGTGGACAAGGCCTGCCCACTCATTCACTACCGTTTTTCCCCTGACGGCCGAGGCTCACCAGGCCTGCAACCGTATCAAGGCCGACATCGCCAAGGCCACAATGCACACGGTCGGCGAGACGCTCCCCTTCCAAGTCGAGAACGATGCATCAGACATCGCTCTGGCCGCCACCCTCAACCAGGCAGGCAGGCCCGTGGCATTCTTTTCACGCACCCTCCATGCCTCCGAAATACGGCACTCCTCTGTCGAGAAGGAGGCCCAAGCCATCGTAGAAACTGTCCGGCATTGGAGGCATTACCTGGCCGGCAGGAGATTCACTCTCCTCGCTGACCAACGGTCGGTTGACACACAGCGGGGCAAGATCAAAAATGATAAAATCTTGAAGTGGAGGATGAGCTCTCCACCTACAATTACAAGATTTTGTATCGCCCCGGTAAGCTCAACGAGCCCCCTGTGCCCTATTCCGAGGTACATGTGTCAGTGCACAAGTGGACCGACTCCGGACCCTACACAACGCTCTCTATCATCCAGGGGTCACCCGGTTCCTTCACTTCATAAAGGCCCGCAATCTGCCCTACTCCATTGAGGAGGTCAGGGCTATCACCAGAGACTGCCAGGTCTGCGCGGAGTGCAAACCGCACTTCTACCGGCCAGACCTTGCGCGCTTGGTGAAGGCCTCCCGCGCCTTTGAACGTCTCAGCGCAGATTTAAAAGGGCTCCTCCACTCCATCGACCGAAACACGTACTTCCTTAACATGGTCGACGAATACTCCAGATTCCTCTTCGCCGTCCCATGCCCCGATATGACGCCTGCCACCGTCATCAAAGCCCTCAACACCATCTTCGCCCTGTTCGGTTTCCCCGCCTACATCCACAGCGACCGGGGATCCTCCTTTATGAGTGATGAGCTGCGTCAGTACCTGTTCAGCAAGGGCATCGCCTCGAGCAGGATGACCAGCTACAACCCCCGGGAAAACGGGCAGGTGGAGAGGGAGAACGGGATGGTCTGGAAGGCCGTCCAACTGGCCCTATGGTCCAAATATCTCCCGGTCTCCCGCTGGCAGGAGGTCCTCCCCGACGCCCTTCACTCCATCCAATCGCTACTTTGCGCGGCGGCTAATGCAACCCCCCATGAACGTCTCCTTGCCTTCCCCAGGAAGTCCACCACATGGGGTGTCACTCCCAACGTGGCTGGCAGCTCCAGGACCCGTTCTCCTCCGCAAGCACGTACGGCTCCACAAGGCGGACCTGTTGGTCGAGAGGGTGCAGCTCTACTCCATGCAAACCCGCAGTACGCCTACGTGGCATACCCCGACGGCCGCCAAGACACAGTCTCCCTCAGGGACCTGGCACCAGCTGGGCCCCCCCCCCCCTCTGCCCCGGCACCACCCTTCCTCCCCCCAGCGCACCTCACCACAGCCCCCGCTCCTCCCCTTGATCCCACCCGGGGATGAAGATGAGGTCTACATGCTCCCGGAGGCACCGGCGACTGAGCTGACACCTGCATCGTCACCGGGACTGCAGCGCTCACACCGGAGGATCAAGGCACCCGATCGGCTGATTTTTGTGAACTTTCCCCAAAATGTTAACCTTAAAATGCATGTAAATAATTTTCCACCACCCCCGCTGGACTCTTTTTTAACAGGGGGAATGTGGTAGTCACCACTGTTGTATATATCACACACAAGATGTAATACGGTAAGTCTCCTGTACTACAGGTACGGGGGTAGATCCCTGCCTGCTGGCTCTGCCCAGTAGGCGGAGTACAAATGTGTGTGTTCACCAAGCTGTAGCCATTTCGGCAGAAGCTGTAGGAGGCTACACATCTCAGCTTAATAAAGCCTCGATTACTCCCTACTCTCGTCTCGTCGTAATTGATAGTGCATCAGACCTTTCGAGACATTTGTATTGAATTAATGCATCCTTTCTTTGGAGGCCCATGCTGCTTATCTGAAACTCTGGTAACACCCACTTATAGCGAGACAGGTGCAGTACGGTGGCCTGCAGCATCCCAAATGAACTAAAAAGGTGTGAATTCTCTGTTTATGGATTTCCCATTTGCCTGGTTAAGGGGGCACCAGCTCCATTGCTTTGGGGTAAGCTGAAAAGGAACTTAAATTTATATCGGGCTACTTTTAACATCGAAGGTCCCAAGGCACTTGACAGGAAGTTTATAAAACAAATTTGGGCCGGAATTCTCCAGCCGCTGGGATTCTCTTTCCCCACTGACAGCGCACCCGCATGTTTCCCGACGGTGTGGGATGGCTTCAATGGGCAATCCCATTGACAAGCGGCAAGAAGAGAGAATCCCGCCACCAACAAGCGGCGCCCCGCCTAGAAGCACACATCAGGGGGACCTGAGAATCCAGTCCTTGCACACTGAGCCACATAAAGAGATATTCAAGCAAATGGTCGAAAGCTTGATTAACTAGTTAGGTTAGGCATCTTCTTGGAAGAAAGAACAGAAGAAAGTCAGAAGTTCAGGCAGGTAATTCCAGAGTGCAGGGCCTTGACAACTGAAGTGATTAAAACTATGGGCGCACTGGAGACTTGAATTTGAGGAGGCCATAAGACGTAGGAGCAGAAGATGGCCATTCGGCCCAATGAATCTGCTCCACCATTCAGTGACTAATCTAGTATGATAATCCTCAACACTTTCCTGCCTTATCGCCATAAACCTTGATTCCCTCACTGATTAAAAATCTGTCGATCTTAGCCTTGAACATATTTAACGACCCAGCCTCTACAACCCTTCCACAGATACACTGTCCTGTGAAAGAAGAAATTCCTCCTCATCTCTGTCTTATTTGAACAACCCATTACTCTGAGGTTATGCCCTCTGGTCCTTGACTCTCTCACAAGGGGAGCACATATACTTTGGAGGGTTGTGAGGCTGGAGGAGATAGCGTTGTCACCTGGGGGCAGATTTATCAACTGTGGAATTGTTACATCTTTCGCTGTGGAATTTAGACTAAATAGAACCTAATTTAAAAATTGCAGCCTTTGAGAGATAGCAGCGATGAGCATTTTTTTCTTCATAATTGTAGCTTTATGCCTGCAACGTGATGAATTTTGTAACATTTTTCCTTCCCGTTATAAATGATTATGAATATGAAAGCTGTAAATAAAGAGTGATGTTTTAACAGGCTCCACTGTGGAGCAGCTTACTTTGGGAGAATAGACAAACCCCAAAGAATCCTGTCTAGACCCTGAATGCACGATAAAACAAAACATGTTAGTGGCAAATTAACGATTCCAGCAAACATTGCTGAGTGTTAATCTTTGATAACACAAATCTTCTCAAAACAACTGTGTTACTATGAAAGAGCATCTTTGCAAAATGTCTTTGTGAAATTTAATAGGCATGACAGAAAGTTTCATGTACATTTATTTTTGCAAAATAGTTGTTTCCAACTGCTTGGTTTTTGTGGGCTGAATAAATGATTTCAAAGATTCTTCAGTGGCCGTTTGCCATGCTAAACAGTGCCAGGTCAGAGGTCATGTGCAGCTTTGAAATGAGATGTGACTGACAAATTGCAATGTCAAAGGTCACAGCACAAAAATATTCAAACTTACTTGAGCAACTCCCCAACTAGAAGACTTTTGTCTACTGTTAAGTAGAACTAAGGTTGCTTCTTGTTTTGTCATGCGTTCAGGGTCTAGACATGGGGTTGGTCTATTCTCCTAAAGTAAGCTGCTCGACCCTGTGGTCTGTTGAAACCATCACTCTTTATTTACAGCTACCATATTCATATTGGGACCTCTGCCGACTGCCTTCAGGAGACACTGAAGTAGCTCGAATAGCACTGGAGGGGTTAGGGCCGATGAAAACTGTACATGAAGAAAGGAAAGCCATATCATAGAATTGTATAGAGTAGAAGGAGGCCATTCATTCCATTGTGTGCATGCCAGCTCTTTGATAAAGTATCCAATTAACCCCATTCTGTCACTCGTTCCCCATAGCTCTACATTTATTTCCCTTTTCAAGTATGCATACAAATCCCTTTGAAAGCTGCTAAAGAATCTGCTCCCACCACTCAGCATATTTCAGATCATCATAACTACCTGCATTTAACAACAATCTCAATCTCCCCACTGATTCTTTCCTCAATGATCTTCAATCCATATCCTCTGGTTTATGACCCTGCCAGTTTCTCCTTATTTGCTCTATCAAACCCCCCTCAGAATGTTGAACACCTCTATGAAATCTCCCCTCAACCTTCTGTCCTTCTGTTTGGAGAGGAAAAGAGGGACTTCTAGAGAATTAGATAAGAGCAAGTAGAGGCGAACTCCAGCTACAGAATGGACACCAAGGGAGGGTCTACATACATCTTGTGTGACCGTCACTAATGTCTACACTTGGACAAAGAGGTCACGTTGATAGGAATATACCACAGACCTGAACTGTGACAGACCCACAGAAAAAGGATCTGCCTCCCAGGGAATGAATATGTTGAAAAGTCGATAAGAGTGAATGCCACAGTGGGCTACGTATGTTGGATGGAGTTAAAGATAGAAGCTTAAACTGTTCAGAATCATTATTTCATTTGCTCAGTCTGCCTAATTAGTTGTTATTGCTTGTGTTTGCTTTGTTCAAGTTTTTATAGTAAAGTGGAAATGTTGGAGGATGATCCTTTGAATGTGGTGGCTGGATTAGGTGGAAAGTGGAGACACGGGAAGCAGGCAGTGTGGGCCAGGTCGGGGAAGAAAGTTTAACAAACACATTGAATAAGCTCATTTCAGGGATCAGAAGCATAAAATGAAATTAAATGAAAGGTTCTTAATCTGAAGGTATTAAGCGTATGCAATAGGGTAGATAAATTAGTAACACAGACATGGTTTAGAGCTAATCACCATTATAGAGACATGGTTGCAAGGCTGCAAAATAAATATTCCAGGGTACACAATAGTCCGGAAAAGCAGAAAAAAATCAGCAAAAAAGGAGAAGTATCGGCTTGGGGGATCTAAAACACGGGGGTATAATCTCAGGATAAGGGGACAATCATTTAGGACTGAGGTGAGGAGAAATTATTTTGCATAAAGGGTTGCGAATCTTTAGAATGACCTACTCCAGAGGGTTGAGGTTGCTCGATTGCTGAATTTAAGTCTTGCATAGACATAATTGTGGTCTCTCGGGAAACTGAAGGATATGGGGGGGGGGGGGGGGGAGAGAGGGAAATGTAGTTGAAGCCCAACATCAGGCAAAATGGTATTGAATGGCGGGATAATCTGCATGGGCCACATGGGCTACCCCTGCTCCTATTTCTCGTGGCTCTGGGATGGAGGGGATGGGGTGAGGGCAGAAGGACAGGAAATGCATAAGACCTGATTAAGGGCCCTGCGAACACATTAGGCTGGGTTTTTGGGGGGTGGGGTGGTGGAATCCCCGATTGAGGAAAAAGGGAATAATAATAATAACCGCTTATTGTCACAAGTAGGCTTCAATGAAGTTACTGTGAAAAGCCCCTAGCCGCCACATTCCGGCCCCTGTTTGGGGAGGCCGGATGGGAATTGAACCCGCGCTGCTGGTGTTGTTCTGCATTACAAGCCAGCTGTTTAGTCCACTGTGCTAAACCGGCCCCTGTAGATATGGTGTGGAAGGCAGCAAACAAAGGTGGAGAAACTGGGAGAATGGAATGGAATCCTGACAGAAAGCAAGGTGTCAGGAAATGTAGACGAGGTACACTTCCTGTGGGAGAGCAAAAATGCTTTATTTTATGTGTGCTTACAGTTAGGAAGTACATTTGACAATCTGTGTGCACAGCAACAATTGTTAACTTGGTCTTCATGGAACATGCAGTCTGTATATATTCCCTGGAGCCGTGTTTTTCAAACTCTTTACCCCGGGACTCACTTATCACTTATCTTTAAAGCGGCAGCTGAGACTGCTTGGTCCTCACGATCTCACTTGCTTTGTCAGTCAATGTTACATTTCTGCTAAGGACTTCAGCTGATGATTTAAGTTCTCGCTGCATCCTTTGAAAAAAGTCAAACTCGCCATGCTGAGTCTTCAAATGCCTTTTAAGTTTTGAGGTTTATAAACTTACATTTGCCTGTGCGACCCTGCATATAACACACCTGGGCTTTGCATCCTGACTTGCGCTGGCACAACTAACAAAGACAAACCTCACAAAATCACCTTTACATGCTTTGTTCCCGATTTCAGTTGTTTCTTTGTTTGAAACGTGTACCTTGCTTGCTCGCAGCGAGAAAATGGAGGAATCTCTCCTCTGTGATTTCGCGGCAATAGCCCGGACATACTTCAGGGTGCGTGATGCAAGTGTACTCGCCGGGCATGTGACCTGCTCTCTGCCGCCGCTTCTGGCCGGAAGACTGCATTGTTCTATTTGAAAGCTGGTTGCGGCCAGTATTCTCAATTTAAAAGCCGGAAGCGGCCCTCGGGCACTTCTCCCGCAACTGGGAATGACATGACCGATCGCTCTGCCATCCTCCTGACACCTGCCCACAACACACACCCTGCCCTAGAACATTCTCCAAATGGGCTGGATTCTCCCAAAATGGGGCTATGTCCCCACGCTGGCATAAAAACGCTGGCATTTAACTCCCCAGTTTCCTGCAAAAAATAAAGGTTAATTCACTTACCTGCAGAGGGATAGCAGGGACCTGGGGAGCTTCACGCAGCTTTGGCTGCGGATACGGACCGCCGCACTTCCTGTTCTGAGTCCGCGCATACACACAGCAGTGGCCTCCTGCGGCCGCGCCGAGCGCGATGGCGGACTCGGACCGCGGACCAACATGCACAATCTAGGCCCCCCTGATCAGCCGCGTGCCGCTGCATTGGACCGGCCCGATCCCTGCCGTGGCCGCCCATAAGGCCCCCCCCTCCCCGGTGCTTGATACCCCCCCACCAGGGCGGCCGTGGACGGAGTCCGCAGCCACCGCGCGAGAGTCCTGACCGGCCATATCACATTCATTCCACGCCATCGGGAACTCGGCCGGTCGGGAGCAGCACGGCGCAATTCGCGGACGGGCGATTCTCCGGGGGCTGGAGAATTGGCGGAACGGCGCCGGGCCAGATTCGGTCGGGAACTTCGATTCCCCGCCCCCGCGCCAAACGCAATTTCGCCGCGGGGCTGCGGAGAATCCAGCTCAATGTGTTTCTCTGCATTCTTTCAATTTATCTGCTGGAGTCAGAGGTTGGGGTCAGGATGTGGATGCAGCTTGCTGACCCTCCCTGGGCCAATGGGGATGAGTTAACACTTCCTGACAGCGTGAGGCTGGCTGGTGGTTGACCAGCTTATCCCCAGTGATCTGGGTGTCCACTGATTCCCCTCCTAAACCTAAGGATATTAACATCTGGATTGATAGATCTCAATCTGCGAACTCAGTGCTGAATCAGGAAATGGACCTGAGATCTCTCTCTCTGTGGTCGGCAAAGTTCAATTCTATGTTAGGCAGTCTATTTACCAACTGATGCACAATCAATGACCACTAAAGCGAGGTTGTAGTCCAACTGAAGGCTTTAATAAGCTAGATGTTTCCCCCAGCAGCTCAGGTACAGAAAGAAGGCTGCTGGGGCGGCACGGGCTCTTATACCCCACCTTGCAGGGCGGAGCTACCATACAGCTTGACCAATAGGAAACATACAATATCTACCAATAGTGTTCCAGCATTACCTCTACACAGACTACCACACCAACCAAACCTGGGATCAACTAATAATTGGTTCCTAAATCCAGTGTGTGAAGCTGAGTAGAACTTTATTTTCATTGTGCAAATGCCTTTGTTTGGATTAGTTGAGACGGTGGATGAAAATCTACGTTTGGGAGACAAATGTTGACGGCGAGACTGGTGGGGGGGAGGGGGGGGTGCAGGTGCCGGTCACTGGTGAGTCCGGTGCAAAGAGCCAGGGTGGCTGTGGTGCAGGTGTGCTCTTGTTGGGGTGAGCTCTGCTGATCCCCTGCTTCCTCTGCAATGGGGCTGCTCTTCTGAGGAGTGTCAACACCTGGTGGGCTCCTGATTGAGCTTGGCACTTGATGATACAGCTGGGGTATCAGGGTGTCCAGAGCGGCAGCCTGGGTGGGCTCCCAGATGAGCAGAGGCCTTCTGGACATTTAAAGGACACAGGCAGCGCTCAGCAGTGTGAGCAGCCAGGAGCCTGTAGGTAGCACCTAAGGGGTGTGTTTAAAAGACAGACACAAGCAATGGCTGTCTGAGCCAGGCCACCCTGATCGGGGTCCAAGTCCAAGGATTTGGCACCAAGTCACTACCCGCTACTGCCCCTGGCCCGGGAAGCAATCCCCCAGGAAGCTTGACAGTTTTCAATGGTTTTTCAGTGTTTATTTAGCCTCCTGTTCCTTATAAAAACTTGTATTAATTCATACCCGTGAGACATCCACCTGAGAGGATCGGAGGATAACGGGAGGTGGAGCTTTCTGTGTCCAACCTGCTAATCACCTTGAAATGTTGTGGGGCGCAAAGATCGTCATCACCACCAGAAAGGGACCGAACATGGCGTCTGAATTGAACATAGAACATAGAATTTACAGTGCAGAAGGAGGCCATTCGGCCCATTGAGCCTGCACCGGCCCTTGGAAAGAGCACCCCATTTAAGCCCACAACACCACCCATACCTGTAACCCAGCAACCCCACCCAACCTCTTTGGACATGAAGGGCAATTTATCATGGCCAACCCACCTAACCTACACGTCTTTGGACTGTGGGAGGAAACTGGAGCACCCGGAGGAAACCCACGCGCACACGGGGAGAACGTGCAGACTCCACACAGACAGTGACCCAAGCCGGGAATCGAACCTGGGACCCTGGAGCTGTGAAGCGACAATGCTAACCACTGTGCTACCGTTGGCGCCGAGAACGGACCCCGATTTTGGCCAGACACCTGGGGCGAAATTCTCCCCCAACGGCGCGATGTCCGCCGACTGGCGCCAAAGACGGCGCCCATCAGACGGGCATCGCACCGGCCCAAAGGTGCGGAATGCTCCGCATCTTTGGCGGCCTAGCCCCAACATTGAGGGGCTAGGCCGACGCCGGAGGGAAATCCGCCCCGCCAGCTGGCGGAAATGGCGTTTGTTGCCCCGCCAGCTGGCGCGGAAATGCGGCGCATGCGCGGGAGCGTCAGCGGCCGCTGACAGTTTCCCGGCGCATGCGCAGTGGGGTGAGTCTCTTCCGCCTCCGCCATGGTGGAGGCTGTAGCGGAGGCGGAAGGGAAAGAGTGCCCCCACGGCACAGGCCCGCCCGCGGATCGGTGGGTTCCGAACGCGGGCCAGGCCACCGTGGGGGCACCCCCCGGGGTCAGATCGACCCGCGCCCCCCGCACAGGACCCCGGAGCCCGCCCACGCCACCTGGTCCCGCCGGTAAATACCAGGTTTGATTTACGCCGGCGGGACAGGCAATTTCTGGGCGGGACTTCGGCCCATCCGGGCCGGAGAATCCAGCGGGGGGTCCCGCCAACCGGCGCGGCCCGATTCCCGCCCCTGCCCAATCTCCGGTACCGGAGACTTCGGCGGGGGCGGGGGCGGGATTCACGGCGGCCTACGGCCATTCTCCGACCCGGCGGGGGGTCGGAGAATGACGCCCCTGATTCTCTGCCCGACCACGGTTCGAGTTTACAGTGTCACTAGGCAGAGAATTTTGCCCGGTGACTATTCCTAATTACGGCTGAATTGCAGTTGGATGTTTTATTTTTGTGTTGGGAAATAATTCTGCTCAAGTTTCATTTTCCCTGCTGTTGGAATGGTTTGGCAAATAATGTTGGGCACTTCCTTGTCTCCATTGAAATATGTTTCCTTGCTTTGTAAATGTCTAATTTTGTTTCTCCTATTCACTTCTGACATTGATGTGGAGATGCTGGTGTTGGATTGGGGTGGGCACAGTAAGATGTCTTACAACACCTGATTAAAGTCCACCAGGTTTATTTGGAATCACTAGCTTTCGGAGCGTAGCTCCTTCATCAGGTGAGTGAAGAGATAAGTTCCACAAACACATTTATAGACAAAGTCAATGACATTCTGACATTGTTATTGGGGAGGCTGTGGCCTATTGTCACTGCGTGGTCAAGGGAGGGGGCCAGTGAAGCCGGGCGGGAGCAGCCGTCTTCAATGACAGGATAGTCAAGAGATGCCAGCGAGTTCTGAGGCCCAGAGGCTGGCAGAAGTGGAAGTCAAACTTTAGAGGCTGGAGTGGAGGGGAAGGGTTTAGAGGCTGGAAGTAGAGGTGACAGTTGGAGGCTGGACGGAGGGAGGAGAGTTTGGAGGATGGAGGAAGAGTGTCGATACTGGAAGGGGAGAGAGGGCAGAGTTTGGACCCTGATATTATTGGTGGGGGAGGGGAGGGAAGGTTTAGAACCTGAGCCCTGTGGGGTGGGCAGGTGGGTGGAATGTGTAGACCCTGAGATTAAAATAAATTAAGGACTGCTGAGGATCGGGTGGGGAGGGGGTGGGGCTGGGTGTGGGGGGGGGGGGTGTCTGAACCTTGTACTGGATAGCAGACTGATCCTTTTTGGACAAAATGAAAAACTGAATGAATTCAGATATTGTTCACTGTTATGCATTGCAGATTGCTGAGCATATTTGATAGCTTTGAGCGTTCCAGATAGCTTTGAGCACACTGCAGGTTTCAGCGTGATGGATAGCTCTGAGTGCACTATCAAATTTGATTGTCAATTGCATTCCAAATTAAGGTTTTTGGTATCAAATTGTAATTGAGAGCACGAAGTACATTTGAAAGCAGCAATATTTTCAGGTAGGGTAATCTCCGTTACAGGAAGCTGCCATAGCCGTGTAACTCTCCTGTGCACAAGATGTGCTACAGAGCAGTGAATTTCCCACTTGACCTCAATATAAGCATGCCCATAACCCCAAGAAAAGGCGTGGAGTCAAGGTTCGGTCAAACATTCATTCCAGCCAGGATTGGGAAGAAATCCTGCAGGGTTTGTCTCAGATGCGGTGCTCTCTATGATCGCAATAGCCTTTCAACACACACATAGTTTAGGAAACACACCAAGTGAGATACTGAAATGTAAGTGGTACCCATACAAATCCTTAATCCATCATGAGTCAATTACTTAGGTTGTGGGGGGGGGGAGCTTTGGGCAGAAAAAAAGTAAATTAATGTCAGTATTTAAAATGGTGATTTCCTGCAGGTCATTTTTATTTTCAGTTAATAGGGCTGCAGAGTGTGGGGTAAAAGTCCTGTGAAGTTTTCAAAGGAAAGAGTATTTGTTCTATGGCCGAGGAAGTGGGCAGCTCTCTGAAGGAGATCTGCAGGAAGGCTGGTGTGTGTGGTACAGACCGCGTTGCCTGGATCTGAGACAAAGAGGGCAGAGTGACTGTCTTGAAGATGGATTTTTTTTAGTATATTCAAAGCATCGGAAAATTTGCCAACGATTTAAAGTTTGTTTATTAGCCAACTAAGCCATAGACAGTTTTATTAGCCCAGTGGGGCTATAAATATTTTATATTATGCCAACATGGCATAATGCATAGACATTATTAGGCTAATGGAGCCACAGACAGCTTTTATTGGGCCAGTGGGGCCAGAAAACGTTGAAACAGTCATTAAGGCAACATGCCTACAGAGTTTTAAAACAAAAAAACACAGGATTGGGGCCAGAAACTAGTTTTTAAGTAGACCGACAGGGACAGTAAGTATTGAAATCGTTATGATTGCAATGGTATTAACTTAAGTTTAAATAAAGTTAAGGAGGCCAGATCCAGGGTTTTTGGTACATTGACAAGCCCTGGAAGCGATTGTTACTCGCAACCTCAGCCTCTGTACTGAAGACTCAACAGCATCTAGACGTGACTACTCATCCCATTAACTTTACCCTATACGACCATCACCCACCCTTTGGTAATTCATAGTCTCTGTATCCCCCAGTGTTTCAAGTTTAAAATCCTGGTCCGTGACTTTAATTTCACATTTTAAGACGGCGTGAATGGGCCGCTCGCACATATAACTCTGGCCCGCGCCGCTCCAGCTGCAGATCCCAGCGCGAGCTGTGCACCACGGGTTCTGCGCATGCGCAGTTGCGCCGGCGCCAACATGCGCATGCGCAGTAGCCTCCTTCAACGTGCCGGCCCCGACACAACATGGCGCAGGGCTACAGGGGCTGGCGCATAGGAAAGGAGGCCTCCAGCCACAGAGGCCAGGCCGCCGATTGGTGAGTCCCGACCGCGGGCCAGGCCACATCGGAGGTCCCCCCCCCCCCGGGGTTGGACCCCCCACCCCCCCCCCCCCACAGGCCACCACCCGACCCTTACACGCCGGGGTCCCGCTGGCCCAGAGCAGGTTAGAACGGCACCGGCGGGACTCAGCACTTTTCGTACGGCCGCTCGTCCCATCCGGGCCGGAGAATCAGTGGGCCGGGCGCGTAGAGTGGCCCGGAACCACCCCGGTATCGCGTGCCGGCATCGGGGCGGCAAGGCCCATTTGCGGGGATTCTCTGGCCCGGCGCAGGGCTGGGAGAATCCTGCCCAGTATTCCAGTGTCAGGCGCAGCTAGTGTTAGTGTCGTCGTAATAGAAGGGCCCAAAGTCTCAATTATGGAAAGGAATTGGCTGAAGAAAGCACGGTTAAACTGGGCCAAATTATTTACTCATTAAGAGTACATCCTTTATTGAGTAAGTGCTAAGAGAGCACAAAGTGGTCTTTGAACAGGAAGGACCAACTGATAAAATTAGCCATCAGTTTGATATCAAAATAGTCAGATGAAGCAAACGGGGACTTTTGAGATTTCCTGTTGAGACTGATTCAGTTCTCGTGACTGATTACCAGTGAATTACTGTCCATGCACAAATTACATGTCAATGTCACCCAAGGAAGTTAGTGAAAATCCCTCAAGGACCCGCAGAATGCGGAAAAGATTCAAGGGATTGGTCACCGAGATGTGCAACTCCCATTGCACAGACAGATGGGAGAACTTTGGACTGTTTACCTGGGAGAAGAAAAGTTTGATAGAGTGAAGTTGTTGCCACTGGTGGAAGGATCGAGAACAAGGGGCGTCATTCTCCGACCCCCCGCCGGGTCGGAGAATGGCTGTTGGCCACCGTGAATCCCGCCCCCGCCCACGCCAAAGTCTCCGCTCCCGGAGATTGGGCGGGGCGGGAATCGGGCCGCGCCGGTTGGCGGGACCCCCCCGCTGGATTCTCCGGCCCGCATGGGCCGAAGTCCCGCCCAGAAATTGCCTGTCCCGCCGGCGTAAGTCAAACCTGGTATTTACCGGCGGGACCAGGCGGCGTGGGCGGGCTCCGGGGTCCTGTGCTGGGGAAGCGGGGCGATCTGACCCCGGGGGGTGCCCCCACAGTGGCCTGGCCCGCGATCGGGGCCCACCGATCCGCGGGCGGGCCTGTGCCGTGGGGGCACTCTTTCCCTTCCGCCTCCGCCACGGCCTCCACCATGGCGGAGGCGGAAGAGACTCTCCCCACTGCGCATGCGCGGGAAACTGACAGCGGCCGCTGATGCTCCCGCGCATGCGCCAGGAAACTGACAGCGGCCGCTGACGCTCCCGCGCATGCGCCGCATTTCCGCGCCAGCTGGCGGGGCAACAAACGCCATTTCCGCCAGCTGGCGGGGCGGAAATCCCTCCGGCGTCGGCCTAGCCCCTCAATGTTGGGGCTAGGCCGCCAAAGATGCGGAGCATTCCGCACCTTTGGGCCGGCGCGATGCCCGTCTGATTGGCGCCGTCTTTGGCGCCAGTCGGCGGACATCGCGCCGTTGGCGGAGAATTTCGCCCAAGAGATCACAGGTTTAAGGAAACTGACAAAAGAGACAATGGCAAAATGGTGGAGGCTAGTTCAATCGAGACATTCAACAGGGAATTGGATTGTTATCTGAAAAGGAAGAATGTGCTGGGCTACTGAGAGAAGGCAAGGAGAGTGGCACTAGGTGGTTGCACCATTATATACAGTCGACAAGGAGTTTCCTGGGGAGTCCTCAACGTTGATTGGGAGTAGTGTCCTGGGCAGAGTGGGCCCTGGAACCAGAGAGTGAAGACCTGTTAGTGACTCTGTGCCTGTATATAGTTTACCGTTACCTGTTGCCAATAAACACTTGCTCAGTTGTACTGGAAGCATGCCTGGTGTTACCTCAAGCCACAATATTGGCGACGAGTGAAAACGGGATGGCTCACAATTCCGCAGTGGTTCAAAATTAGAGGGGGTGGGAGAAGCCTCCAAAAATGAACAGAGAAATCAAAAAGCATCGAGGGCATCATAAAGCAGGGAGTGAAAAATGCCCATGATTGGGAAGTTAGACCCATTCAACCACGGGGCCGAAAACTGGAGCCAATATATTGAGCAGCTCCTTCTTTACAGCAAACAAAGTAACGGGGGGTGGGGGGGGGGGGAGCAGATAAACAAAAGGTTATTCTATTGATGGTTTGTGGGCCCCAGACCTACAACCTCATCAGGAATTTGAAGTCCCCATACACAAGGCTCCCGACACAAAGTCGCTCAACCACTTGGTGACGCTGGTCAGGGAGCATCTCAACCTCAGACCCTGAGTCATACTGTAGCAGTACAAGTTTAATCCAGCTGTCAGGGACCCAGGAGAGAGAATCTACACCTTTGTTGCCAGACTCCGCCAAATAACCGAGCATTGTGAGTTCAGTGCAGCACCCGGTGACATGCTGCGCAGTCATTTAGTATGCGGTATTAACAACATAAGCATGCAAAATAAGCTACTGGCTGAAACGAAGATTACCCTAGACAGTGCGATCGAAATTACTTCGGTAACCGAGTGCACCGAGACTGGCATGTCAGAGATCAAAGCCTGAAGAGGGCAAGGTGAACCAGCTATGGGGCGGTATGGCTGCAGGGCACGCAGCCAGGTCGACAAGTTCAGAGGGAGTTCAGCCACAATCCCAGGAACGGGATCGTAGTGCATGGTCAGGAAAGAAAATGAGCCGTCAGCCCAGAAGTCAAGATGATTGCTACTGATGTCAGGGAGACCACCCCCAAGACGGGTGCTGCTGCAGAGTTTATTTGTTTTCAGTGGAATAGGAAGGGTCATATTCAGTCACATTACCATGCCAGATAGAATGTACTAAATCCCAAAAAGACAAGTCATGACTCCTGTGAACAAAGTGGAGAAGAATTCAAATAAAGAACCTAAAACGTAAACGTTAAACATGGTGAAAGTGAGTAAAACTGTCCCAGTTGATAGTCCTCACAGTAAATGGAAAGATGAAGGTCAACACCAGGGTTGTGGGTGAACAAATGCTCAAATAACTTCAAGAAGGAGTTCAGCCTTTGACCTTAAGTAGCACAGTGGTCAAGTTAGCAACATATACAGGGGAAACCCTTCAGGTTGACCCTTCTATAGAATCATAGAAATGTTTTTTTGAATCATAGAATCATAGAATTTACAGTGCAGAAGGAGGCCATTCGGCCCATCGAGTCTGCACCGGCTCTTGGAAAGAGCACCCTACCCAAGGTCCACACCTCCACCCTATCCCCATAACCCAGTAACCCCACCCAACACTAAGGGCAATTTTGGATACTATGGGCAATTTAGCATGGCCAATCCACCTAACCCGCACATCTTTGGTCTGTGGGAGGAAACCGGAGCACCCGGAGGAAACCCACGCACACACGGGGAGGATGTGCAGACTCCACACAGACAGTGACCCAAGCCGGAATCGAACCTGGGACCCTGGAGCTGTGAAGCATTTGTGCTATCCACAATGCTACCGTGCTGCCCATAGTTTTGGGGACAACCACGATGTCGCTGTCACACCAGCAACACGATGCCCAATTACCTATGTTCATTGTCAAGGGACATTGGCCAAGTGTCATGTGCTGGGATTGGCTGCGCCAATCAAGTTGAACTGGTTGGAGACCTTCAAAATTCCGAACAGTGTTTCCCAGGAAGTCAATGTAAATACAAAGATGTATTCCTGAACGAGTTGGGTTAAATAAATGGAGTAAAGGCCAAGATTGACATCAATCTTGGTTCTACACCAAAGATTTTCAGTGTGAGACTAGTCCCTTACGCCTTACACCAAAAAGTGGAAGCAGAACTTAAATACCTGGTAGAACTGGGGATTGTCAGACCCATGCAGTTTTTGAATGGGCAGCGACCATCGTCCCTATGCTAAAACTGGACCATTCAGGGAGAATATGTAGGGATTACAATCTTACAATAAACCATGCAGCCAAATATTCAAAGTATTAAAATATCCAATTACACAAATTGAAGAACTTTATGCGAAGTTGGCGTCAGGACTCACATGCTCCAAACTCGACCTCAGTCAGGCACATTTGCAGATTGAACTAGATGAAGATTCCTGAAAGTTTGCGACAATTAACACGCATAAAAGTGTTTCAATAAATCAGATTAGCCTTTGGCATCTCCTCGGCCTCGATATTCCAATGCACAATGGAGAATTTGCTCCAGGGCATCCCGAAGGTTGTGGTTACCTGGTTGATGTTCTAGTAACAGGACATCGCATGAAGAGCACCTAGCAAACCTAGAAGCCTAGAAGAGCTGCTGAGGAGGTTCAGAGATGTGGGCCGGCATTCTCCGAGTCGGAGAATCCCCACGGGCGCGCGGGAATCACGCCCCGGCGCCGGCTTCCCCATTCTCCGGTGCTGTTTTTCGAGCGGCAGCAGGATCGCCGCCATGCCGGTCGAGGGGGCCATTCACAGCGACCCTCCCCCGGCGATTCTCCGGGCCCTGATGGGCTGAGTGGCTGTCGAGTTTGGCCGAGTCCCGCCTGCGTGGATTACTCACCTCCCACACGGCGGGACCTGGAAGGTGAGTGTGCGGGGGCCGTCCTGGAGGGGGGACGGGGAGATCACACCCCAGGGTGGGCCCCCACGGTGGGCTGGCCCGCGATCGGGGCCTACCGCTCGGCGGGTGGGCTGGTTCTGTGGGGACCTACTTTACTCCGCGCCGGGCCCCTGTAGGGCTTCACCATATTGCCCGGGGGCTGGCACGGAGAAGGGAACCCCCGCACATTTATGGAAATACAGTGGCCGTTCCGCGCATTCGCGGAAATATGCCGGCTGTTCCGCACAGACTCACGTGGGCCGTTCCCCGCTGGCTGGAGCTGTGGGGACCACTCCGGCGGCAACCTAGCCCCCTAGAAAGGTGAGAATTCTTCACTTTCGGGGGCCGTTGGCATCGGAGTCATTGGCGCCGGTTTTCACGCCGGCGTGGGGACATAGCCCCATTATTAGCGAATCCCGCCCCTGGGAAGGTGATTGAAGCGCCAGAAGTGCACTTTACAAGCCAGTGAAATCACTTACCTCGGGTTCAAAGTGGACTCCGAAACACTGCACCCACTCGAGGAGAAAGTGAGAGCCATAAGAGAAGTCCCAGTATCACAGAACGTGGCAGAATTACAGTCTTTCCTG
Source organism: Scyliorhinus torazame (assembly GCF_047496885.1). Lineage (NCBI taxonomy): Eukaryota > Metazoa > Chordata > Chondrichthyes > Carcharhiniformes > Scyliorhinidae > Scyliorhinus > Scyliorhinus torazame. The sequence goes on along the minus strand of NC_092711.1, from coordinate 299,485,399 downwards.
GGGATGGGAAACTACTGTAGTTGTTTTATCAATGACTTCGATGCCAGTACACTTAAGAAAACACCATCATTGACCTTGGAAGCAACCACGACCCAAACAATCCGGCGCGTTAAGCAGGCCTTACAGTAATCGAGTTTACTGGATCTCCTTGACCCAGGTAAGCCAATAATCTTAATTTGTGATGCATCGCCATAGGGAATAGGGGTGGTCCTATCCCATACAATGGAAGATGGCTCATAGAGGCAAATTGTTGTCGCCTCCAGATCTCATCCCGATGCCGAGCGGAAATATACACAGATCGAACAAGAAGGCCTTGTCCTAATCTACGGCATCACAAAATTTCACCAGTAGGTCTATGGGCGACACTTCACAATAATAACTGACCACAGTAATAGTATCAACAACAGCACAGCATTCACTGGAGAGGAGTTTCAGCATTTTGTCCAAATGAATGGCATTAACCATATTAAATCACCTATCACCTTGCCTCAAAAGGGCTAGCGGAGAGAGCTGTGCAGGCATTCAAAACAGCCATGAGGAAGCAGTCCAGCTGACCACCATGCCTTCGTTTAGCCCACTTTCTTCTATATTATGACACGACTCCCCATGCCACTACGGGCACAGTATATACATATGGGCTGTCGCCTTCAGACTGATTGGAATTTGCTTTCCCAAATTTGACAGGGAGGGTGGAAACACGGAAGGCTTCCCAGAGGAAGCAGCACTTTTCACACAAAGGAGTAAGGTCATTTCAAGTGGGAGGCCTGACCATTGTCATGAACTTTGCCTCAGGCACATTTTGGTCACTGGGCAGAATTGTATCAAAGTCAGGCCCAGCCTCGTACATGATGGATTTGAACGGCAGGACAGTGCGGAAAAACGTTGGCCACATAAGAAGCTGGGGGACCACAACCCCAATCTCAGAACAGTTGGAGCCGGTAAGCAGAGTGGTGGAGCCAGAACAGAGGGAATCTGGGAGTTCTGAGGAGACAACGACGATGACCTAGGTGGGAGCTGGAGGAGGGAATTCTCCATCAGTAGTGGCTGATTCTTCCATTGATGACAACATCGCTACCTCAGAGTTGGAGGAGCTGGTTGGGGGACTAAGGTGGTCTCTGAGACCCAGAAAATTCCCCGACAGATTGATACTATGATGAGCTCTCTCCCCTGGTGTTTCTCAATCTTTTATTGTATATAGTTACTGTTCATATCCCATTCTGTAAATGCGTTATTGAGGGACATAAGGGGGAAGGGATGTTGTTGTAAGTCTTCTTTAAGGGGCAAGTCGATGTGGCCCATGTGACCGGTCTGGGGCCTATTGGCTGCAGCGCCCGAATCCCGACCAATGGGGAAAAAAGTCCCTAGCAGCAGTGTCCCGGGCAGAGTGGACCTTGGAGCCAGAGAGTAAAGACTTGTTGAGTGACACTGTGCCTGTGTATAGTTTACCTTTACATGTTACCTATAAACCCTTGTTCTGTTGTAATGGAAATCTTAAAATGGACAACAATCGCAAATCATTGCCGCGGAAGAAGGGGTTGCATTGGAAAACAATGAGGGAAAAAACAAAATGTGATCAGGAGGCCGAAGATTGGAGCCAGTATATTGAACGGTTCCAGTATTTTTTTATTGCCAAAGATAAATGGAAGGTTATTTTATTGATGATTTGTGGATCCCAGATCTACAATCTCATTAGAAATGTAACATCCCCAGAGGCTCCCGACACAAAATCACAGCGCTACAACTTTAATTCAGCTGTCAGGGAACTTGGAGAGTCGATCTTGGCTTTTGTTGTCAGGCTCCACTAAATAGCCAAACCTTGTGAATTTGGTGCCCTTTGAGCGACATGCTGCATGACTGTGTAGTATGCGGCATTAATAACATCAACGTGCAAAGGAAACTGCTGGCTGAGACAAAGATTCCCTGAGTCAAGGCAATTGAAGCAGCCCAACCAACCAACTGCTCTGAGAAGGGTGCATCAGAGCTTCAATGCATTCAAGGTGTCAGGATTGTGATGAATACTCTCCATTTGCCTGGATGCATGCAGCTCCAACAGAATTCAGGAAGCTTGACACCATCAAGGACAAAGCAATCCGCCTGTTTGGCACCCCTTCCGCAACTTTCACGCCCTCCATCACCGACGCACAGTGGTAGCAGTGTGTACCATGCGCAAGGTGCACTGCAGCAACTCACCAAAGCTCTTTCAATAGCACCTTCCAAACCCATGACCTAGGACTCCTACCTTGAAGGACAAGGGCATCAGATGGATGGGAATACCACGACTTGCAAATTTCCCTCCACACATCATCCTGACTTGGGACCATATCGCTTTTCCTTCACTGTCGCTAGATCAAGATCCTGGAACTCCCTCCCTCATAGCACTGTGACTTTACCTACAATTCATGGCCGTGAAGCTGTTCAAGATGTATGTGACTGAAATTCTAGAAAAGAGATTAGATGTATCTATATATCTAATTAAGATTGGAGAGAGATTCTGTCAGTTTCATGTAGATAAAGTGCTTGAAAGAGAGAATCTGACAAAGGGATAGCATGAAAAACCTATAATCCGAATTCCTCATATGGCACAAAATGAAAATTGGAAATAGAGAGTGCGATTTAATGGTAAAACAACAGAGTCACATTTTGGGCACATTTAGCGGGGATTTTCTGGACGTTTGACTCATTTCTTGCACTAACGAGATCAGCTTGCCAATGCAAGAGGAGATCAGGGCGCCATTTTTAAGTGGCGCCTGATCTCTCGATCCCTCCAAAGTCTCTGGACCCACCAACGCCCCAACTTACTAATTAGAGAGTCCTCAAGCCCCCTGTCCATAAGGGCAGGGCACCCCTGGGCTCGATCCCGGGCACTCGCAAAATGCCACCTGGTCACCATGAGCCTAGAAGTACCAGCCAGGTGGCACGGTCAGTGTTCCACTGCTAGGGGGCCAGGCTGGCAGTGTCTTTGTGGCATCAGGAGTGTCAGGGCACCACCCTGCCCAGAGTCCAACCATCCCAGGGACCTGATCACCTGGGAGACCCCCCCAAGTACCGATATGCCTGGGAGACCTGTGCTAATCAGCGCTACAGCATGTCTCCGAAGTGAGGCTCTTTGATGGGTAACTCCAGCGTAGGCATATACAAGTGAGACTAATTGGATCCATTGAGCCCATTGAGGGTGGGTTTCCGTGAGATTTAACGACCGCGCCGTGGCCCGAGTCGGGCGCGACGAGGCCGGTCAATTGCGCCCAGAATGAAAGTCACAAAAAAGCAGAGTCCACCAGTAAAACAATGTGAGCTAGGGTGCGCGATTCTCCACTCCCACGCCGGTTGGGAGAATCGCCTGGGCCGGCAAAATTTCCGGGGACGCCAGTCCGACGCCCTCCTGCGATTCTCCCAAGCGGCGGGAACGGCCTGGTCGAGTTTTGCGGGCTGCAGGCCGGAGAATCGCCGGAGATACCCAAAATGGCGATTCTCCGGCACCCCCGCGATTCTGAGGCCCGGATGGGCCGAGTGGCCAGGCCAAAACGGCGGGTGCCCCCCAGCGCCATCCACACCTGGTCGCTACAGTCGTGGGCGGTGCGTGAACACTGGGGGGGCGGCCTGTGGGGGGGCGAGGGGGGATCCTGCACCGGGGGTACCTTAAATGTGGGGTGGCCCGCGATCGGTGCCCACCGATCTTCGGGCCGTCCTCTCTGAAGGAGGACCTCCTTCCTTCCGCCACCCCGCAAGATCTGTCCCACATCTTCTTGCGGGGCGGATGTGGACAGGACGGCAACCACGCATGCGCGGGTTGGCGCCGGCCAACCCGCGCATGCGCGGATGACGTCCGTTATGCGGCGCCGGCCGCGTCATCTATGCGGCGCCGCTTTTACGCGGGCGACAAGGCCTGGCACGGGTAGATGACGCGGCCCCGATACTGGCCCATTGTCAGGGCCTGAATCGGTCGGGACCGGGGCCGTTCCGTGCCGTCGTGAACCTCGACGGCATTCACGACGGCGCGGCCACTTCGGCGCGGGGGTGGAGAATCCCGCCCAGGGTCTTTATTAAAACAAATTAATCAGTTTCATAATCGCAGCCATTTGGAATGAAGAAAAAAATACCTTGTTCTTTTCATTATTTCTTGTCTAATTATGTTTTTGACAGATACATATTGGGATTAGGAACAACATTTTTATGTTTTGGTTGTGTTTCCAGTAAAAATAAATATGCAACCCAATCTTCAGGTTATGTTAATGTTGGTTTAGTCATATTGTATTCTGGGAAACGATACACATGATCCATTTTACAAAGTTAGTTCAATAGCTGACTGCCTGCAGCTGAACTTGTGTTGGTGTAACACACAACAGAATCCCTGTTTATTTAACAAGGAGAAACTGGAGGGAATAAATGTGTCTGAGATCCTGGCAGACTAGGAATGGCTGTTTTGTCTTTGAAACTTGACTGTGGAAATCACTTGCGAAAGGCCCTTTGTGTTTGAACCTTCTAAATGAATGTAAATGGAAATGTTGCCACTGCCCCAGAGGCTGCTTTCCCCTTCAAGGGGGGAGAGCTGGCTGGTGGTGATTTAACCTGAGGGTCGCCACACCTCAGGCGAGGGGCAAGGTTGAGAAGGCGGGACCTTCATGAATAACCTCAGCTGGTACGGGAATTGAACCCACGCCCTTGCCGTCGCTCCACATCATGAACCAGCCGCCCTGCCAACTGAGCTCTAAAGTTTGGATTTCTCTAAGTGATGGTATCAGCTTTATTGGAATCGAATGTCACTAAAAGTGAAATGATGAGGGCAGCATGGTGGCGCAGTGGGTTAGCCCTGCTGCCTCACGGCGCCGAGGTCCCAGGTTCGATCCCGGCTCCGGGTCACTGTCCGTGTGGAGTTTGCACCAGCCTCCCCTTCCAGCCTCCCTGAACAGGCGCCGGAATGTGGCGACTAGGGGCTTTTCACAGTAACTTCATTTGAAGCCTACTTGTGACAATAAGTGATTTTCATTTTTTTCACATTCTCCCCGTGTTTGCGTGGGTTTCGCCCCCACTACCCAAAGGTGTGCAAGCTAGGTGGATTGGCCACACTAATTTGCCCCTTAATTGGAAAAAAAATGAATTGGGTACTCTAAATTAAAAATAACAGTGAACTGATGGGAATATAATTTGTCACCGTGTGAACAGCAATGGTGAGAGGTGACCAAATACGTTATGACCATCAATAGATATTCTGTTTCTAGGGCAGATGGCAATGCCGCCTGTTGACCAGAGCTGAGTAATGGAGATGAGAGGGTAGATAATTACGTGTCAGATTCTTTGATAAACTATGGACGCTAGGGAATATTCATCTGTTGAAGGAAGTAAATAAAGCACTTGCATTTTATCGCAGCTTTCACTACCTCAGGGCAACATAACGCCCCTTCATGGCCAATTGAATACATTTTATGTGAAGTGTTGTCACAATTGTATTGTAGGAAAATGTTACAGCAAATTCATGCACAGGATTACACAAACAACAATGTGATAATGACCAGATAATGAGTTAGTGATGCAGGTTGAGGGATAAATATTGGCCAGGACACGAGGGAGAACTCTTCTGCGAAATTATGGTGTAGTATCTTCAACGTGAGGGCAGACAGAGCCTTAGTTTAACATTTCAACATTAAACACGGCGCCCCCAATTCAGTTTTAGTCTGAATTATGTGCACAAGTCACTGGAGTGAGATTTGAATTCACAATTTTCGGACTCAGAGTTGCGAGTACTACCAATTGGGCCAAGATTGACACCCTGTGCATATTTTCTCTCAGGAGATTAAACTGTTTTCTTGGCACTCACGAACGGTCACATTGGCTTGCGGAAGGAGCTGATGCTTTTGTTTCTTTCCTTGATCAGGGCTGCATTTCCTTGGTGTTTTCTTCCAGTAAATGAAGGTAAGATGTCCTTGTGAGTGACTTTTGCAATCACAATGCATGCAGAGGAGATGTTCAGTGTAATGATTTCAGGTTCTTCCTTTGACTTCGCAGACAAATCTATTTTTCACGTCTCCAGCTATTTATTTCGCTGTAAGCTGAGGTGCCTTGTTCGACAAATTATGATTTCTTTTTTCTGAAAGAACTGATAATAACTTTGATTTGGCCGTAAATGCCTGTCTGCTGGATTTTTGTCATGGTGGCTTGTTACGGTGGCCTCTGCTATCTTGGTTTACAAGGTTTTCTCAAGTCTATTAATACTCACTGGATTTTGTTTTTATATATGTGTCACGTACACCCAGCTCTTGCCTGATGCATCTCAATTCCAATAAATTGAGGGCATCCGATTTCATGTTTGGTGATCTCTGGCTGCTTTAACGCTTCAGTAACACGGGGCAGCCTGTTTTGGGGGGCTTGGCTTATAACTTGTTTTGGATCCCCCGCTTGTTCACAAGTCCATGCCACTGCTTAGCTTTGTTATAACGAGTGTCATTTTGACCCATTGTTATGTCGATGCAGGACCATGTTTGTAGCACGGTAGCACAGTGGTTAGGGCCCAGGATCCCAGGTTCGATTCCCCGTTTGGGTCACTGTCTGCGCAGAGTCTGCACCTTCTCCCTGTGTCAGCGTGGATTTCCTCCGGGTGCTCCGTCCTCCTCCCACAGTTTTATGAGATTCTAGGCTCCCAAGGTGGTATCGCCATTCACTGCTGAACAATGAATCTTCCCTCGCTTGCTGGGTTTGGGTGGGCTTTCCAAAATGGCAGTGTCGTATAGCTGTCTGAAGAAGAAGAAAGGTCTCGAATGGTTGCGAGGGTAGGCCAGCTTAATTTAAAAAAAAAAAATTTAGTGCACCCAATTCATTTTTTCCCATTAAGGGGCAATTTAGCTTGGCCAATCCACTTGGCCTGCACATCTTTGGGTTGTGGGGGTGAAACCCACGCAAACAGGGGGGAGAATGTGCAGACTCTACCCGGATAAGTGGCCCAGAGCCGGGATCGAACCTGGGACCTCAGCGCCGTGAGGCAGCAGTGCTAACCCACTGTGCCACCGTGCTGCCCCCCAGCTACCAGTGGCGCAGTGTCACTGAAAGGGGTCACTGAAGGGGCAACACAGGTGGAGAAGGTAGTCAAGAAGGCATACGGCTTGCTTGCCTTCATTGACCGGGGCATTGAGTATAAAAATTGGCAAGTCATGTTGCAGTTGTAAGAACCTTAGTTAGGCCACACTTGGAGTATAGTGTTCAATTCTGGTCGCAACACTACCAGAAAGATGTGGAGGCTTTAGAGAGGGTGCAGAAGAGAGAGGGCGCAGAAGAGATTTACCAGGATGTTGCCTGGTATGGAGGGCATTAGCTATGAGGAGAGGTTGAATACACTTGTTTTGTTCTCACTGGAACGATGGAGGTTGATGGGCGACCTGATAGAGGTCTACAAAACTATGAGGGACATAGACAGAGTGGATAGTCAGAGACTTTTTCTCAGGGTAGAGGGGTCAATTACTGGGGGGCATAGGTTTAAGGTGCGAAGGGCAAGGTTTAGAGGAGACCTACGAGGTAAGTTTGTTACACGGAGGGTAGTGGGTGCCTGGAACTCGCTGCCGGAGGAGGTGGTGGAAGCAGGGACGATAGTGACGTTTAAGGGCACCTTAACAAATACATGAATAGGATGGGAATAGAGGGATACGGACCCCGGAAGTGCAGAAGATTTTAGTTTAGACGGGCAGCATGGTCGGCACAGGCTTGGAGGGCCGAAGGGCCTGTTCCTGTGCTGTACTTTTCTTTGTTCTTTGTTCTTTGTTCTACCGACTTAATTTAATCGGCGGTATGGCGTTGCAAGCCAGGGCACGTAGAAAATATGAGGAAACCAGACGTTGCAAGGAACCCACAGTAGACCAAATTGGTTGTTAATTAATTTATTTTTCTCTTCTTTGAAATCGGGAGCCGGAGATCGGGATTAGGATGGGTTTCTTTGACTGAAAAGAGCTTTCTCAGCACTGACTGGTCTGGGATTTTTTTTTAAATGACCTCACCCTTGCAGGCTGTGGGCTCTGCTTACTGAATTGGACTTCCAGAGGAGATCGAAAGGAGTCATAAACTGGAGTAAAAGTTCTACCTTTTTGCTTCCAGGCTCTTCTCTCTCTGGAGCTTTTTGTTCTCGTGAGTTTTCTCCGCATCTGTCGCTTCAGTTGTGAGTTTGTTTCAGTTCAGAATCTGGAGAAGGATTCCTTTTCCTTAGTTTCTCTGCAGTCTTGTGAAGATAGGGGGTGGGATTCTCCGAGCCCCGATTTCGGCGCGGGGGCGAAGATTGGGGCGTCAGACCCACGATCGGGTCCAACTCATTCCCGCGGTTTTCCGGAGAATCGGCGCCAGTCGCGCTCGCGGTCAATGCGGCGCCGGTCGGGGGCCATTGAAAGAGGCCCCCGCAGCGATTCTCAGCCGGCAGCTGGCAGAGTTCCCGCCGGAGTGGTTCCCTCATGGTCCCACCAGGCGGGCCCTCGGAGTGGCGGCTAGAGACATCATGAAGACTCCTACTTCGGACACCGTGAAGTCTTAAGTATATTAACAGCAAGTCTTCAATATACATATATCCACAGATTGCAGATGTGAGTGGAATTTGATGTGGTTAACTGTAACATGTCAGCAGCTCAATAGGAAGGTGAACTCAACCTCTGTCATGAAGGGAAGGGTGATAGTAGAGCATCAGAGACATATACTGTGGTCCTGTTTGACCTCCCCAAGGCAGCAAAAAATGCCTCGGATAGGGGTGGAAGTCATAACCCTGATGTGTGCCAACATGTGAGATGTAGCCACTTCCTTCAGGCTGAAGGACCATCTCCTTGAGAGGTCCAGTCACGTCAGTCAACTGAATATGGAGGCACTGAATGAGGGACAGCTGGTCTTAGAACATAGAACATAGAACATCACAGCGCAGTACAGGCCTTTCGGCCCTCAATGTTGCGCCGACCTGTGAAACCACTCTAAAGCCCATCTGCACTATTCCATTATCGTCCATATGTCTATCCAATGACCATTTGAATGCCCTTAGTGTTGGCGAGTCCACTACTGTTGCAGGCAGGGCATTCCACGCCCTTACTACTCTCTGAGTAAAGAACCTACCTCTGACATCTGTCTTATATCTATCTCCCCTCAATTTAAAGCTATGTCCCCTCATGCTCGACATCACCATCCAAGGAAAAAGGCTCTCACTGTCCACCTTATCCAATCCTCTGATCATCTTGTATGCCTCAATTAAGTCACCTCTTAACCTTCTTCTCTGTAACAAAAACAGCCTCAAGTCCCTCAGCCTTTCCTCATAAGATCTTCCCTCCATACCAGGCAACATCCTGGTAAATCTCCTCTGCACCCTTTCCAATGCTTCCACATCCTTCCTATAATGCGGCGACCAGAATTGCACGCGATACTCCAAATGCGGCCGCACCAGAGTTTTGTACAGCTGCAACATGACATCATGGCTCCGAAACTCAATCCCTCTACCAATAAAAGCTAACACACCGTACGCCTTCTTAACAACCCTCTCAACCTGGGTGGCAACTTTCAGGGCTCTATGTACATGGACACCGAGATCTCTCTGCTCATCCACACTACCAAGAATCTTACCATTAGCCCAGTACTCTGTCTTCCTGTTATTCCTTCCAAAATGAATTACCTCACAGTTTTCTGCATTAAACTCCATTTGCCACCTCTCAGCCCAGCGCTGCAGCTTATCTATGTCCCTCTGTAACTTGTAACTTCTTTCCGCACTGTCCACAACTCCACCGACTTTAGTGTCATCTGCAAATTTACTCACCCATCCTTCTACTCCCTCCTCCAGATCATTTATAAAAATTACAAACTGCAATGGCCCCAAAACAGATCCTTGAGGTACACCATTAGTAACTGGACTCCAGTCTGAACATTTCCCATCAACCACCACCCTTTGTCTTCTTCCAGCTAGCCAATTTCTGATCCAAACTGCTAAATCACCCTGAATCCCATGCCTCCGTATTTTCTTCAGTAGCCGACTGTGGGGAACCTTATCAAACGCTTTACTGAAATCCATATACACCACATCAACTGCTTTACCCTCATCCACCTGTTTGGTCACCTTCTCAAAGAACTCAATAAGGTTTGTGAGGCACGACCTACCCTTCACAAAACCGTGTTGACTATCTCTAATCAAATTATTCCTTTCCAGATGATTATACATCCTATCTCTTATAAACCTTTCCAAGATTTTGCCCACAACATAAGTAAGGCTCACTGGTCTATAGTTACCGGGGTTGTCTCTACTGTCCTTCTTGAACAAGGGGACAACATTTGCTATCCTCCAGTCTTCTGGTATTTTTCCTGTAGACAAAGATGACTTAAAAATCAAAGCCAAAGGCTCACCAATGTCCTCCCTAGCTTCCCAGAGAATCCTAGGATAAATCCCATCCGGCCCAGGGGACTTACCTATTTTCACATTTTCCAGAACTGCTAACACCTCCTCCTTATGAACCTCAAGCCCTTCTAGTCTAGTAGCTTGAATCTCAGTATTATACTCGACAACATTGTCCTTTTTCCTGTGTGAATACTGATGAAAAATATTCATGGTCTTGGGGAGAAAAGTCTCCAGAGGTCAGCATTAATCAATTAGAAAGCCTACAGGTAGCATTTTAGAAGGACTAAAGAAAATATTTTTAATGCTCTTTCAGGATTTTATGGATCTTTTTGATTCTGCGAGTCCCCCTCGGACTTCCTCAGACTCAGCCACGTTACGGGCCTGCGCCACGCGGCGACCCGCTAATCCTGGCGGCACACCATGCTACTTCTGCGGGCAGGGCCAGCATCTACGCCGACGCTGCCCAGCCCGCTCCGCGATCTGCAGCGACTGCGGGAAGAAGGGGCATTTTGCGAGGGTCTGTTTGGCCAGGCCCAGGGGCCAGATAAACAAAGAACAGCCGGCCTGAAAATCAGGCTCTCAGGCCCGCAGGCCTCGCAATGCGGCTGCGCACCAACCCGACTCGCCCCCTTCTGACGCGTCATCCGCCTCGTGCGAATCATGGGAGCGGCCAGCTTGTCAGCGGCCATCTTCTCGACCTGACATGTGCCACTGACGGCGGCGGCCATTTTACGAGTCCGACTCGGCTGAGGACTCAGACTACCCGCGAGTGTTTGCGATCACCCTCGACCAAACTCGGCCAAAACATCGACAGAACTCGATGATGAAGGTCCAAGTCAACGGGTGCGACACTTCATGCCTCTTCGACTCCGGGAACACGGAGAGCTTTATTCATCCAGAAACGGTAAGGCGCTGCTCCTTGTGCACCCATCCCATGTCCCAAACCATAGCCCTCGCATTCGGATCCCACTCGGTACAAATCAAGGGGTACTGAATCGCAGATCTCTCGATCCAGGGTGCCAAATACACCCGTTTCAAACTTTATATCCTCCCCCACCTCTGCGCCCGCCTGCTGCTCGGACTGGATTTCCAGTGCAGCCACCGAAGCCTGACACTGAAGTTCAGTGGACCGTTGCACCTCCCTCACAGTATGCAGCCTTGCAAAACTCAAAGTCGCACCCCCCTCGCTATTCGCGAACCTCACTCCCGACTGTAAGCCCTGTCGCCACCAGGAGCCGGCGGTACAGTGCCCAAGACATGACTTTTATCAAGTCAGAAGTTAGGCGTTTACTGGGAAAGGGGGTCATTGAGGCTAGCAACAGCCCTTGGAGAGCGCCAGTGGTGGTAGTCCGGTCCGGGGATAAGAAACGGATGGTCGTGGATTATAGCCAGACCATAAACCAATTCACGCAGCTTGATGCGTACCCACTTCCTTGCATAGCAGAAATGGTAAATATTGAATATTTTCCACGGTCGACCTCAAATCCGCCTACCACCAGCTCCCCATCCGACCAAAAGACCGCCCTTATACTGCCTTCGAAGCAGCCGGACGGCTCTTCCACTTCCTCAGGGTCCCCTTCGGCGTCACAAATGGCGTCTCTGTCTTTCAAAGGGCGATGGACCAAATGGTGGACCAGTACGGTTTGCGGGCGACATACCTGTACTTGGACAATGTCACCATCTGCGGCTATGACCAGCAGGACCCTGACGCAAACCTCAAAAGGTTCCTCCAGGCCCCCTGAGCCCTTAACCAGACCTATAACGAGGAAAAATGCGTTTTTCACACAACCCGGCTAGCCATCCTTGGCTATGTTATGGAAAACGGGGTCTTAGCTCCCGACCCCGACCGCATGTGCCCCCAAAAGGAACTCCCCCTTCCCCACAGCCTCAAGGCCCTCAGACGGTGCTTGGGGCTCTTCTCCTATTACGCCCAGTGGGTCCCCAAATATGCGGACAAAGCCCGCCCACTCATAAAGACCACCATATTTCCCCCCTTGGCTGAGGCTTGATTGGCCTTCAACATCATCAAGGCCAATATCACCAAGGCCGCTATGCGCACAGTGGGCAAAACTATCCCCTTCCAGGTAGAGAGCGATGCGTCAGTCATCGCCCTGGCTGCTACCCTCAACCAGGCAGGCAGACCAGTAGCGTTCTTCTCCCGGACCCTCACCGCCTCCGAGATTCGACACTCTGAAGTCGAGAAGGAGGCACAAGCCATTGTGGAAGCTGTACGGCACTGGAGGCACTACCTAGCCGGTAGGAGGTTCACCCTCGTCACCGACCAATGGTCGGTCGCCTTTATGTTCGATAACGCACAATGGGCCAAAATAAAAAACGATAACATTTTGAGGTGGAGGATCGAACTCTCCACCTACACTTACGATATCAAGTATCGTCCAGGGGAGCTCAACGAGCCCCCAGATGCCCTGTCCCACGGCACGTGCGCCAATGCGCAGGAGGGCCACCTGCAAGCCATCCACAATGACCTCTGCCACCTGGGGGTTACCCAGCTCGTCCACTTTATCAAGTCCTGCAACCGACCTTACTCAACCAAGGAGGTCAAGGCCATGACCAGGGCCTGCCAGATCTGTGCGGAGTGCAAACCGCACTTCTACCGGCCAGACAAGGCTCGGCTCGTGAAGGCCTCGGGGCCCTTTGAGCGACTGAGCGTGGACTTCAAGGGGCCCCTCCCATCCACCAACCGCAATGCCTATTTCCTCACCGTTATCGATGAGTTCTCCCGCTTCCCATTCGCCATTCCCTGCCCCGACATGACCTCTGCCACCGTGGCTGGTTTAGCACACTGGGCTAAATCGGTGGCTTTTAAAGCAGACCAAGGCAGGCCAGCAGCACGGTTCAATTCCCGTACCAGCCTCCCCGAACAGGCGCCGGAATGTGGCGACTAGGGACTTTTCACAGTAACTTCATTTGAAGCCTACTTGTGACAATAAGCGATTTTCATTTCATTTTCATTTCTTCATTTGATAAAGGCACTGCACAGCGTCTTCACCCTGTTCGCTTTCCCCGCTTATATCCACAGTGACCGGGGTACATTATTCATGAGCGATGAACTGCGTCAGTATCTGCTCAGCAAAGGCATCGCCTCGAGCAGAACGACCAGTTATAACCGGTGGGGAAACGGGCAGGTGGAGAGGGAGAATGCGACAGTGTGGAAGGCTGTCCTTCTGGCCCTACGGTCGAGAAGTCTCCCAACTACCCGCTGGCAGGAGGTCCTGCCCGACGCCCTACATTCCATTAGGTCGCTCCTCTGCACGGCCACGAATGAGACCCCTCACAACCGATTGTTTGTCTTCCCCAGGAAGTCTACCTCCGGGGTCTCGCTTCCACCTTGACTGACGGCTCTGGGACCTGTTCTTCTCTGGAAGCACACGAGGAGCCATAAAACGGACCCCCTGGTCGAGAAGATCCAATTACTACACGTCAACCCCAGTTACGCCTACGCCAAGTACCCCGATGGCAGGCAAGATACGGTTTCCCTCCGGGATCTGGCACTCGCTGGTTCCCCCACTACAGACACCCATTCCTTTGCAGGACCCGGCACCCACTACAACACACCCCCTCCCGGCCCCACTCCCCGTTGGTGGGCACCTACCGCACTCGCCCCCTAGCGCCCCCCCTCTACACACCCCGCCGGCGCTTGCACCGCTACCCCCAGCTCCACCTATTCCCCCTACATCCCGATCCCCTACCCCGACCCGGACCAAGGCTCCGACCACCGTGCTCCCGGACGTACCCTCAACTAAGATGTCTGCACCACCGCCCGAGCTGAGGAGGTCGATAAGGACGATCAGGCCACCAAGCCGAATGGACTTATGATGGCACTTCACCCCCGCTGGACTTTTTTTAAAAACAGGGGATGAATGTGATGAACGGTTACTGTACTACTGCACCCTTGTCATCATGTAAGGTGATGTCCCCTTTAAGACTGGGCTTGGAACCCTGGGGGACTCCGCCTCTGGCTCCGCCAACCTGGGAGCCGTATATAAGGGTCCGCCTTGTGGGCGGCACCCAGTTAGCACCCGTCTCGGCACCAGGCTAGTTCTTAGCTTATTAACGCCTTCTTTACCGTTTTGCTCTCTGAGCGTCGTTATTGAGGGTACAACAGCTCCGAAAGCTCGTGATTCCAAATAAACCTGTTGGACTTTAACCTGGTGTCATAAGACTTCTTACCGTGCCGATCCTGTTGTGTTGGGTGTCCTGATGCACAAATGGTCCAACACGGCTGTCGATGGTACAACTCTGTTTTATTGTCTAAACATCAATAATAACTAACTGCTGGCTTGGGTACGTACTTCACCAGCTAACTTGTGGACCCAGCCCTATCACTATCTTAGTGAGGCACTCAGCACATGGTCTATGTCTGAGTGGCGCACTGTGAGCTCTGTGTTCTGAGCTATCTCCTGGTAGAATGAGCGGGAACTGTGGTGTTCCCTGTTTTAAAGTGCGTGTGCTCTCACTGGTGATTGGCTGCGATGTTATGTGTGTGCTGGTTGGTCCAACTGCCTGTCCATCAGTGTGTGTGTGATTGCACCATGATATGCTGATGTGGATATCATGACATCCCCCCTTTCACAAGGATATTTGCCTACATGCTAATAAATAGAAATGTGTACTGAGTGCAAGAGGTCAGCACACAGTACCGTGGGCAGCATGGTAGCATTGTGGATAGCACAATTGCTTCACAGCTCCAGGGTCCCAGGTTTGATTCCGGCTTGGGTCACTGTATGTGTGGAGTCTGCACATCCTCCCCGTGTGTGCGTGGGTTTCCTCCGGGTGCTCCGGTTTCCTCCCACAGTCCAAAGATGTGCAGGTTAGGTGGATTGGCCATGATAAATTGCCCTTAGTGTCCAAAATTGCCCTCAGTGTTGGGTGGTGTTACTGGGTTATGGGGATAGGGTGGCGGTGTTGACCTTGGGTAGGGTGCTCTTTCCAAGAGCCGGTGCAGACTCGATGGGCTGAATGGCCTCCTTCTGCACTGTAAATTCTATGAAATTCTATGAAACGAGGTTGTACCAATAACAGAACAAATGCAATCAACAAACAACGAGAGAAAACTTCTGGAACAATGAACGACAAGAAAATAAACTCGTTAACAGTACTGTAAAACAATTCAGTGAGTCCAATGTGCTAACAGGCTCATAAGTCAAGTCTCTCAGGTGGGTGACAAATTCGGGTCCACCGCCTCAAGGGTGGGTCAGGATCCACCGGCTGAGGAATGGGCCTGGCCACAGGCGAGAGAGGAAGAGGCAGAGTGGCAGGAAGCTCAATGAAGTCGACATCAGGGACAACAGGAGGGCGTGGCACCGGTGCATGATCTCGAGGCGAGTGCAGAACCAAATGAAGGGCCCGCCGATTACGTCGGTGAATGGAGCCATCAGGCATGTGAACCAGGAACGAGCGGGGAGCCACGCGGCGGAGAACCTCGGCGGTTGCCGACCAGCCACCATCCGGTAGGTGTATGCGGACGTTGTCTCCAGGCGCCAGGGCAGGAAGATCAGTCGCCCGAGCGTCATGTGCCACCTTCTGCTGAACACGCTGTTGTTGCATCCTTTGCAGCACTGGAGCATGGTCGGGTTCAGGAACATGAATGGATGGCACAGTGGTCCTGAGGGTGCGACCCATCAACAGCTGGGCTGGCGAGAGGCCCGTGGACAGTGGGGCCGAGCGATAGGCCAGCAGGGCTAAACAGAAGTCAGATCCGGCATCAGCAGCCTTGCAGAGGAGCCGCTTCACAATGTGGACGCCCTTTTCCGCCTTGCCATTCTATTGAGGATGCAAGGGACTTGATGTCACGTGTGTGAAGTTGTATGAAGTGGCAAACGAAGACCGTTCTTGGCTCGCAAAGCAAGGCCCGTTGTCAGACATGACAGTGAGAGGGATTCCATAGCGAGCAAAGGTTTCTTTGCATGCCCGGATGACAGTTGATGACGTCGTGTCTTGCAGGCGTATGACCTCCGGATAACTTAAGGAGTAGTCAATAAGAATAATGTAGACCCTGCCGAGCGCATGAAAGAGGTCCACGCCCACCTTCGCCCAGGGGGACGTGACCAACTCATGGGGCTGAAGGGTCTCAGGGGGTTGCGCCGGCCGAAACCTTTGGCAGGTGGGGCAGTTGAGCACCATGTTGGCGATGTCGTCGCTGATGCCCGGCCAGTACACAGCTTCTCGGGACCTCCGCCTGCACTTTTCAACTCCGAGATGGCCTTCGTGCAGTTGTTCGAGGACAAGCCGGTGCGTGCTGTGTGGAATCACGATCCGGTCCAACTTCAAGAGGATACCATCAATGACGGCCAAGTCGTCCTGGACGTTGTAACATTGTGGGCACTGTCCCTTGAGCCACCCTTCCGTCATGTGGCGCATCACACGCTGTAGAAGGGGGTCAGCCGCAGTCTCACGGCGAATGTGGACTAGACATGCATCAGTTGCCGGCAGATTGGCCGATGTGAAGGCTACTTGTGCGTCGACCTGACAAACGAACCCCTCCGAGTCGGGCGGTGTGTTGACCGCCCTGGACAGAGCATCTGCGATGATGAGATCCTTCCCCGGGGTGTAGACAAGTTGGAAGTCGTACCTCCGGAGCATGAGCAGAATGCGCTGGAGGCGAGGGGTCATATCGTTGAGGTGCTTCTGAATGATGCTGACCAGGGTGTGATGGTCGTTCTCCACAGTGAACTGCGGAAGACCATATACATAGTTGTGAAACTTGTCGATGCCAGTCAACAGGCCGAGGCACTCCTTCTCAATCTGCACATAGCCCTGTACTGTGGGGGTCATGGCCCGCGTCGCAGAGGCGCCCAGAGTCCATGATGCGGTGTCGTCCCGTTGCAGGAGCACCGCCCCAATGCCGGACTGGCTGGCGTCAGTTGAGATCTTTGTTTCCCGTGTGGTATCGAAAAACGGCAGTACCGGGGTGGTGGTGAGCTTGACCTTGAGCTCCTCCCATTCACTCTGGTGTGCGGGCAGCCACTGGAATTCCGTTGTCTTTTTGACCAGGTGGCGAAGAGCAGTCGTGTGCGAAGCAAGGTTAAGAATGAACTTCTCCAGGAAGTTGACCATCCCGAGAAAGCGCAGCACTGCCTTCTTGTCTGACGGCTGCTGCATGGCTGTAATGTCTGCCACTTTGTCGGCTTCTGGCCGCACACCCGACCGGGAGATGTGGTCCCCCAAAAACTTTAGCTCAGTCTGGCCAAAAGAGCACTTGGCTCGGTTAAGGCGCAGGCCCTGATCCCGTATCCGAGCAAAGACACGCTGGAGACGACTGATGTGCTCCTGTGGTGTGGTGGACCAGATGATAGCGTTGTCTACGTAGACGCGTACCCCTTCGATGCCCTCCATCATCTGTTCCATGATGCGATGGAACACTTTGGAGGCCGAAATGATGCCGAATGACATCCTATTGTAGCAGTATCTGCCAAAAGAAGTGTTGAAAGTGCACAGCTTCCACTGGACTGATCCAATTGAATCTGCCAAAAGCCCATTGAGGCTTCAAGCTTGGTGAATATTTTTGCCTGTGCTATTTTGCTCGTGATTTCTTCTCGTTTGGGTATGGGGTAATGTTCCCTCATAATGTAATTCAAATCTTTTGGGTCGATACAGATCCGGAGTTCGCCGGAGGGCTTCTTGACACACACCATGGAGCTGACCCATGGCGTTGGCTACGTGAACTGGGAAAGCACCCCTTGGTCCTGCAGGTTCTGCAGCTGCTGCTTGAGGCGGTCCTTGAGTGGTGCTGGGACCCTGCGAGGTGCGTGAATGACCGGGGTGGCGTCCGGTTTGAGCCGTATTTTGTACGTGTAGGGCAGTGTGCCCATGCCCTCGAAAACCTCCTGGTTGTGCGCGAGGAATGAGTGGAGCTGCGCCCTAAAGTCTGCATCCGGGAAATCGGACGTGCCTTCTGGAGACAGAGTGTGTACCCGCTGAACGAGGTGGAGGATCTTGCACGCCTGTGCACCTAACAGAGAGTCCTTCGAGGAGCCTACGATTTCAAATGATAATTTGGGGTTGTGTGAGTTGTGTGTAACATCGAGCTGGCAGGACCCCGTGGCCGGGATGACGTTTCCATTGTAGTCAACCAGCTGACAGTGGGATGGCAGAATCAGTGGTTTAACCTTCAAGGTCTGGAAGGCTGACCATAAGAACATAAGAACATAAGAACTAGGAGCAGGAGTAGGCCATCTGGCCCCTCGAGCCTGCTCCACCATTCAATGAGATCATGGCTGATCTTTTGTGGACTCAGCTCCACTTTCCGGCCCGAACACCATAACCCTTAATCCCTTTATTGTTCAAAAAACTATCTATCTTTATCTTAAAAACATTTAGTGAAGGAGCCTCTACTGCTTCACTGGGCAAGGAATTCCATAGATTCACAACCCTTTGGGTGAAGAAGTTCCTCCTAAACTCAGTCCTAAATCTACTTCCCCTTATTTTGAGGCTATGCCCCCTAGTTCTGCTTTCACCCACCAGTGGAAACAACCTGCCCGCATCTATCCTATCTATTCCCTTCATAATTTTATATGTTTCTATAAGATCCCCCCTCATCCATCTAAATTCCAACGAGTACAGTCCCAGTCTACTCAACCTCTCCTCATAATCCAACCCCTTCAGCTCTGGGATTAACCTAGTGAATCTCCTCGCACACCCTCCAGTGCCAGTACGTCCTTTCTCAAGTAAGGAGACCAAAACTGAACACAATACTCCAGGTGTGGCCTCACTAACACCGTATACAATTTCAGCATAACCTCCCTAGTCTTAAACTCCATCTCTCTAACAATGAAGGACAACATTCCATTTGCCTTCTTAATCACCTGTTGCACCTGTAAACCAACTTTTTGCGACTCAAGCACTAGCACACCCAGGTCTCTCTGCACAGCAGCATGTTTTAATATTTTATCATTTAAATAATAATCCCTTTTGCTGTTATTCCCACCAAAATGGATAACCTCACATTTGTCAACATTGTATTCCATCTGCCAGACACTAGCCCGTTCACTTAGCCTATCCAAATCCCTCTGCAGACTTCCAGTATCCTCTGCACTTTTTGCTTTACCACTTATCTTAGTGTTGTCTACAAACTTGGACACATTGCCCTTGGTCCCCAACTCCAAATCTTCTATGTAAATTGTGAACAATTGTGGGCCCAACACTGATCCCTGAGGGACACCACTAGCTACTGATTGCCAACCAGAGAAACACCCATTAATCCCCACTCTTTGCTTTCTATTAATTAACCAATCCGCTATCCATGCTACTACTTTCCCCTTAATGCCATGCATCTTTATCTTATGCAGCAACCTTTTGTGTGGCAACTTGTCAAAGGCTTTCTGGAAATCCAGATATACCACATCCATTGGCTCCCCGTTATCTACCGCACTGGTAATGTCCTCAGAAAATTCCACTAAATTAGTTAGGCACGACCTGCCCTTTGTGAACCCATGCTGCGTCTGCCCAATGGGACAATTTCCATCCAGATGCCTATTTCTTCCTTGATGATAGATTCCAGCATCTTCCCGAAGTTAAGCTCACTGGCCTATAATTACCCGCTTTCTGCCTACCTCCTTTTTTAAACAGTGGTGTCACGTTTGCTAATTTCCAATCCCCCGGGACCACCCCAGAGTCTAGTGAATTTTGGTAAATTATCACGAGTGCATTTGCAATTTCCCGAGCCATCTCTTTTAGCACTCTGGGATGCATTTCATCAGGGCCAGGAGACTTGTCTACCTTTAGCCCCATTAGCTTGCCCATCACTACCTCCTTGGTGATAACAATCCTCTCAAGGTCCTCACCTGTCATAGCCTCATTTCCATCAGTCACTGGCATGTTATTTGTGTCTTCCACTGTGAAGACCGACCCAAAAAACCTGTTCAGTTCTTCAGCCATTTCCTCATCTCCCATTATTAAATCTCCCTTCTCATCCTCTAAAAGACCAATATTTACCTTAGCCACTCTTTTTTGTTTTATATATTTGTAGAAACTTTTACTATCTGTTTTTATATTCTGAGCAAGTTTACTCTCATAATCTATCTTACTCTTCTTTATAGCTTTTTTAGTAGCTTTCTGTTGCCCCCTAAAGATTTCCCAGTCCTCTAGTCTCCCACTAATCTTTGCTACTTTGTATGCTTTTTCCTTCAATTTGATACTCTCCCTTATTTCCTTAGATATCCACGGTCAATTTTCCCTCTTTCTACCGTCCTTCCTTTTTGTTGGTATAAACCTTTGCTGAGCACTGTGAAAAATCGCTTGGAAGGTTCTCCACTGTTCCTCAACTGTTTCACCATAAAGTCTTTGCTCCCAGTCTACCTTAGCTAGTTCTTCTCTCATCCCATTGTAATCTCCTTTGTTTAAGCACAAAACAGTAGTGCTTGATTTTACCTTCTCACCCTCCATCTGTATTTTGAATTCCACCATATTGTGATCGCTCCTTCCGAGAGGATCCCTAAATCTGAGATCCTGTATCAATCCTGTCCCATTACACAGGACCAGATCTAGGACCGCTTGTTCCCTCGTAGGTTCCATTACATATTGTTCTAGGAAACTATCGCGGATACATTCTATAAACTCCTCCTCAAGGCTGCCTTGACCAACCTGGTTAAACCAATCGACATGTAGATTAAAATCCCCCATGCTGTACCATTTCTCCATGCATCAGTTATTTCTTTGTTTATTGCCTGCCCCACCATAATGTTACTATTTGGTGGCCTATAGACTACTCCTATCAGTGACTTTTTCGCCTTACTATTCCTGATTTCCACCCAAATGGATTCAACCTTATCCTCCATAGCACCGATGTCATCCCTTACTGTTGTCCGGATGTCATCCTTAAATAACAGAGCTACACCACCTCCCTTACCATCCACTCTGTCCTTCCGAATAGTTTGATACCCTTGGATATTTAACTCCCAGTCGTGACCATCCTTTAACCATGTTTCAGTAATGGCCACTAAATCATAGTCATTCACGATGATTTGCGCCATCAACTCATTTACCTTATTCCGAATACTATGAGCATTCAGGTAAAGTACACTTATGTTGGCTTTTTTATCTCTGGGCTGAATCTTAACACCTCGATCAGTAACCTCTCCTAAGTTATATTTCCTCTTAACCTTTCTCCTAATTTTCCTTGTCATTGAACCCATATCTTCATGTATCAATCTGCCGCGTCGCTTACCATTAATGTTTTCACTTCCCGTATTATTCCTTTTAGTATTCCTGGTCCTATTCATTGAGCTCCCCTCAGTCATCGTACCTTGTACTGTCGCCCTTTTTGATTTTTGACTATGGCTTCTCTGCCTTACACTTTCCCCCTTACTGCCTTTTGTTTCTGTCCCTGTTTTACTACCTTCCAACTTCCTGCATCGGTTCCCATCCCCCTGCCACATTAGTTTAAACTCTCTCCAACAGCTCTAGCAACCCCCCCCCTGCCCTCAGGACATCGGTTCCAGTCCTGCCCAGGTGCAGACCGTCCGGTTTGTACTGGTCCCACCTCCCCCAGAACCAGTTCCAATGCCCCAGGAATTTGAATCCCTCTCTCTTGCACCATCTCTCGAGCCATGCATTCATCCTCTCTATCCTGACATTCCTACTCTGACTAGCTCGTGGCACTGGTAGCAATCCTGAGATTACTACCTTTGAGGTCCAACATTTTAGTTTAACTCCTAACTCCCTGAATTCAGCTTGTAGGACTTGTCCCGTTTTTTACCTATATCGTTGGTGCCTATGTGCACCACGACAGCTGGCTGTTCACCCTCCCCCCCCCCCCAGAATGTCCTGCTGCCGCTCTGAGACATCCTTGACCCTTGCACCAGGGAGGCAACATACCATCCTGGAGTCTCGATTGCATCAGCAGAACCGCCTGTCTATTCCCCTTATAATTGAGTCCCCAGCACTATTGCCCTGCCATTCTTCTTCCTGCCCAGCTGCGCAGCAGAGCCAGCCACGGTGCCATGAACCTGGCTGCTGCTGCCTTCCCCTGGTGAGCCATCTCCCTCAACAGTATCCAAAGCGGTATACCTGTTTTGCAGGGAGATGACCACAGAGGACACCTGCACTGCGTTCCTACTCTACCATGCGAGGAGATTGGCGGAGGCACCAGTGTCCAGGCGAAATGTGATCTGGGATCGGTTGACCATTAGGGTGGCACACCACTCATCGCCCGGATCAATGCTGTGCACTGGCAGCGGCTGGTGGTTCCGACTTGGGGACATCCGGTTCTTGTGGATTACCACAACGCGGAAGGGCTCCCTGTCTTCAGTATCGCTGGTCTGCATACTATCTGGATATGACTCAGTGTAGGGGGTCTGAATCGCCCGCACATCCCTGCGAGGCTGGCGGAGTTGTTGGGAGTTGGCAGGTTGAGCTGCTCGACAGCAGGCAGCATAGTGGCCCATCCTGCCACAGCGGAGGTATTGTCGCGCTTTGGCCGGACATTGCCACTTTAAGTGGGCGGAGCCACAGTTGCCGCACGTCGTGACGTCATGGCGCAGTGCGGTCCTGCATAGAGCGCGCCTGCGCATCACGTCCATTTGCATTAATGTCCCTTCTATTGGCGCGTACAAGCGCGGGAGGCCTCGGAAAGTGCGCGAAATGGCCGCCCTCGTCCAGGCCGAGGGCCGGGAGGAACTCGATCGACTGGACGCGCTCCGCCTCGTAGGACCCGTGCCGTTTCGGCCACCTGGATTTGGGAGTACCGGCTGGTCGCGTTCTCATGGAGGACACAGGTTTCAGTGGCAGTCGCTAGGGTGAGGCGCTTTATTTTAAGGACCTGCTGGCGTAGGGTGTCCGAGATGACCCCAAAAACTATCTGATCCTGTATCATGGAGTCGGAGGTGGCCTCATAGCCGCAGGACTGCGCGAGGATACGGAGGTGTGTCAAGTAAGATTGGAAAGGCTCATCCTTACCCTGCAGGCGCTGCTGGAATAGGTGCCTCTCGAAGCTCTCATTGACTTCCATGCTGAAGTGTTCATCGAACTTCAGAAGCACCGTCTTATATTTTGTTTTGTCCTCGCCTTCCGCGAATGCCAGGGAGTTGTAGATGTGGATGGCGTGTTGCCCGCCGTGGAGAGGAGGAGGGAAATCTTCCTGGTGTCCGATGCATTCTCCCTGTCTGTGGCTTCTAGGAAGAGCTGGAAGCGCTGTTTAAACAGCTTCCAGTTTACGCAGAGATTACCAGCGATTCGGAGCGGCTGCGGTGGGCTGATGTTTTCCATGGAGCAGGACGGCGGATTTCTGAGAGGGTGCAGGTAGGTCTCACAGTCACTGGTCTGCGTCCACTCGTGGTATTATGTCGTGTTGGGTGTCCTGATGCACAAATGATCCAACACGGCTGTAGATGGTACAACTCAGTTTTATTGTCTCAACAACGGTATCAACTACCTGCTGACTTGGGTACGTGCTTCACCAGCTAACCTGTGGACCCAGCCCTATCACTGTCTTAGTGAGGCACTCCGCACATGGTCTATGTCTGAGTGGCGCGCTGTGAGCTCTGTGCTCTGAGCTATCTCCTGGTAGAATGAGCGGGAACTGTGGTGTTCCCTGTTTTCACGTGTGCTCTCACTGGTGATTGGCTGCGATGTTATGTGTGTGCTGGTTGGTCCAACTGCCTGTCGATCAGTGTGTGTGTCATTGCACCATGATATGCTGATGTGGATATCATGACACACCTCAGTCCAACGTCGGCATCTCCACTTCAAAATGGTACCAAATGGTTGAAATGGTTGTACACCAACCTGAGGGAGCAGACAGGGCCGGGCACAGAACTCGAACCCACAATCTTCAGACTCAGAGACACGAGTGCTCTTACTGAGCCACGTTTTGGGCCCTGTAAATGCGTAATGGTTGATGTGCATCTTTCTCCAACCCAGGAATTTGCGGGTCTCGGTCTTTGAATGATTTAGAAACAATGTTGAACTGGGGCAACCAAGAACTTAAGTTGTAAATTCTTGAAGCAAACCTAATCAACAACATCAGCATCAAGTAATATGTTGAGGATTAGGATCGGTCTACTTCCTGAAGTGTGAAGATTTTACTTAGTCCAGAGGGAGACTGAGGAGAGAAGAAAAATCTTTGTTATGCTGAGATTTCCAAGTATTTTTTTTTATTATTCATTTGAGGGATGTGCACTTCGCTGTGAAGCTGATTTGTGTACGTGTATCAAATTAGCCTGTGGCTCAGCTGTACAGCAGTTACTGCAACTGCACCTGCATCCTGTACTTCATGGACTGGGTATTCATTGCTTGGCAGGATCATTATTGGGTTCTCTTGTATCCTCTAGGATATTTTGCATCGGTACTTTCCTGGTTGAAAAGTTGTGAAGCACTAAACATTCAACCAGTTTTTGAGAGGAGGCCGATACATACAGGAAGACATTTCCGGTCTCCCATTGCTCCTCCTCTTCCAGCATATAGGTAGTGTAAAGGGAGATTTCCAATGTGCAACCTTCATGTACTAGCTCAGCTATTGGGTTGAAAGGATTTTCATGTGCAATTCAGAATGGAGAGGGAGAGTTTCTGAGGGAGGCAGTGGTGTAGTGGTATTCACCAGGATGTTGCCCGGGCTGGAACATTTCAGCTGTCGAGACTGGATAGGCTGGGATTGTTTTCCTTGTAGCTGAGGGGGGGATCTGATTGAGGTGTACAAAATTATGAGGGATGTAGATAGGGTGGATCGGAAGAAACGTTTCCCCTTAGTGGAGGGGTTCAATAACCAAGGGCACAGATTTAATGTATTGGGCAGGAGATTTAGATTGGATTTGAGGAGAGCCATTTTCACTCGGAGGATGGTGCGAGTCTGGAACTCACTGGCTGAAAGGGTGGTAGAGGCGGGAACTCGCACAACATTCAACATGAAACAAAATTGCCTCCGAGGTGAGTGCTGGAAGTTGGGTAGAATACTTAGGTGCTTGATGCTCGATGGGCTATAGGGACGCTTTCTGTGCTGTAAAACTCTATGGGCACGATCCTACAGCCATACTGCGCCGAAAAAGCAGCGCGTCACGTTGCACATGGCCTTTGAAAGCCGGGAGAATCCCACCCACAGTGGGTGGGATGACTTTTTGGCAAATGTGCATGTTAGAGCAATATTCTAATGTGCAGATTCCCGAGGTACCTGAGACTTAGGGATTCAACCCCTTCGCCTCACAGACCTGGGGCGAGTGCCATTTGGTCCCCACAAATGGGGACCACCCGGGACGGCACTCGTGGGGGTCTCCAAGGGGATCGGAGGCCCCCAGCTACATGCCCTTGGACAGGATGGTGCCTGGTTCGTGCCACCTGGGCACCTTGGCACTGCCAAGCCGGCATTTGGTGTGCGTGTGCGATTGGGGCGGGGTTGCCGGGCATGGGTGTTGGGGGAGGGGTGTGAGGGGGGGTGTTGACCCTCCCATATTGCGTTCGGGTTGTGGGGGAGGTTGAGGATTCCTTTGTGGGCCTCGGCGATCGGGATACCGTTTAAAAATGGGCCCCGGTCTCTCGCTACAATGGGAGTTCCAGCGAGTGGAGTTCTCCACTGTAAAACAAAGGCTCTATGTGTGGCCTTGGCCGCGTGTTCCCCATTCAGGCCCCTTATTCAACGCAAGTCACGTTGAATAGTCATGTGTTTTTTGACACTGCGAGTGCCAGGAAACACGCGGCTATTGGCACTCGCTAAAGGACTTTGCTCCCTTTTGTGAAGATCGCGCTCTATGACTCCGTATTGCCAATGATCTCCACCAGGTTTCTCTGCCTTGGTGACTAGTTCTGCAAATCTGATAGATCAAATTATATGGTATGCATTTTATTGAAAATATTAGTTCAGCAAAGGGACCAGAATTTATATGACTTCCACAAACATAAACAACACTTTTGCACATCAAATACAAGCAGGTGACATAACTGATATGACCGGCCAGGTTATAATTCCCCCATATGTGTCTGAAGGACCACATTATTAGAGGAAGCTTGAATTGTGTAAAATTGTTTCATTTTTATTTTACTTTTAAACAGTAGTGCACGCCCTTCATGATGGATGGGATGTAGGAAGTCACAGAATTGAGTACAGGTGTTGACAGCCTGTGCGAACCCAACTACTCACATGTAGCTTTGGCCATGGGATGTGGCTGTGGACTGCTCTTTGATGCACTCGGAGCCTGAAATCCATGCCGACCACTTTTGTAGTGGTGCCCCAGTTTACCTCTGTCCCATCATAGAATCCCTACAGCACAGGAAGAGCCCAGTCGGCCCATCGAGTCTGCACTGTCCCTTTGAAAGACCCACCTGACCTAGGCCCTATAACCTCACCCTAAGGGCAATTTGGCATGTCCAATCCACCTAACCTGCACATCTTTGGACTGTGGGAGGAAACCGGTGCACTCGGAGGAAACCCACGCAGACACGGAGAGAACGTGCAAACTCCACACAGACAATCACTCAAGGTGGGAATCGAATCCTTGTCCCTGCTTTGAGGCAGTAGTGCTAACCACTGTGCAACCATGCTGCCCCATCAGAAATGTTAGGTCCTGTGAACGTTTAATGGTTTATGTGCATACGTCTTCAATCTAATAATTTTGGGGTCTTGGCCAACGATTGAATGTTGACATGGTCATGGGACTGCAACCATTAATTTAGATTGAAAGTTAAGGACGGTAGTTTTTGGAAATCCACTTGCAAATTCTTAAAGCAAACTGGCACCCATTTTGAAAGACCAATTTGCCGCCCCCCCCCCCCCCCCCCCCCCGCCCCCGTGATGGTGTTCAGAGTGTTCGTTGTATAAATGAAGGTTAAATGGGGCGGGGTGGGAGGAATTGATTGGATATTACTTGAGCACATGTAAAAAGACATTCACTCCTGTCTGAACTAATTGGCTCTAAATTTCTCATTGGCCCAAGCCTCAAAACCTCCCTCAACCCGACAATTTGAGTCGTCCCACGGATATTACACTCTGCATGGAGGGGTTTACTTTACAGGTTGCTCTTGCGTTACCCTTCACTTCCTCATCTTGGTGCGCTGTCCGTACACGCAATGACGTTATTTCCTGTCGTCAGGAGACAGCGGGACCCCCTGTGGGAGACTCGCTATGTGGGAATCATCCCCATTGCATTCGGGAATTCGGGGTGGAGAGCGTTGCACGCAGCCCCACCGACTAGAAGGTTAAAATGGTTCACAGATTTCTAGGCTGCCTATATCCTCTGCTGCCTTGGGGGCTCCATGTGTTGTGTAGGGTGTGTGAGGCTGCAGCCCCTGTTGGACTTTTTGAGGGAGCTGCTCCTTGGAAGTTTTATTTGCACTTCAGCCCCATGCTCTTGATCTTTGGCCAGCCGGAGCAGAGAAAGGCAGGCAGGTCGGAGAACTTCCTCGTGGGTCTGCCCCTTGGGCCTGACCAAGGTCGTCAGCAACAGGTCCAGGGAGCAGACTGTGGAGGGGGGCATTCGATCTGACAGCCTGTCTCTCTCTTCTGTGGTTATGTCCACACCCAGGTGTCCCTGGAGACTGAGCACACGGTGTCACTGGTATGTTTGAGGCCTTCCATAAACAGTGGACGCCATGGGGGTTAGAGTGCTGTGGTATTATCAGGTATTACGGTACCTGAGAGGCTGAAGTGCCATTGGTTAAACCTAGAGGTTTTACCATTGGCTGTAGAGTATGGTAGCTCCGCCCTGATAGGCAGGGTATAAGAACCCATGCCGTCCCAGCAGCCCTCATTCTGTGCCTGACCTGCTGGGGAACACTTCTAGCTTATTAAAGCTTTCAGTTGTACTACGACCTCGTTTTAGTAGTTATTGATCGTGCATCAATTTAATAAGCTAGATTTAAGTAGAAAGGATGGATCTCCGGATCAAGCCGGAGTGTCTGCAACTCAGTCCCCATGCAACAAACTCAACGGCGATCTTTAAACACTGACTGGCGTGCTTTAAAGGCTACCTGGAGACGGCTGAAGGCACACCCTCGGGGGAGCAGAAACTGCACATCCTGCACTCAAGGGTAAGCCCAGAGAACTACACCCTCATCGAGCAGGCGGAAGACTTTGATGCAGCAATTGAACTTTTTAAAGGACACTATATTCGCCCAGTAAACCAGGTCTACGCTCGTCACCTGCTTGCAACAAGACGACAAACCCCCGGGGAATCGTTGGAGGAATTTTACCGCGCACTACTGGTGCTGGGCAGAAGCTGTGGCAGCCCGCAAGTTTCGGAGAGCGAGCACACGGAACTCCTATTCCGAGACGCCTTTGTAGCAGGTATGAGTTTTTCACTAATCCACCAGCGTCTTTTAGAAAAAGGCACCCTGGGACTTAGGGAGGCACGGGCCCTTGCAGGGTCCATGGATGTGGCTTCCAGGAACGCACAAACCTACATGCCCGAACGCACGGCGGCCTCCTGGGCAGCGTGGAATCCCGCAGCGGCCGACCCAGAGACCTTCCCCATTTCCCCGCAGGCCTGCGCTGTAAGGCGGCCTGCCAACCCCGATAGGCCCCGCTGTTTCTTTTGTGGGCAGGAAAAGCACCCCCGCCAGCGCTGCCCGGCCCGCACATCCATCTGCAAGGGATGCGGCAAAAAGGGCCATTTCGTGGGGGTCTGCCAGGCACGAGCGGTGGCCGCGGTCCCCAGCGGCGACTCCGGACCCCCACAGCGAACCTCTCCACGGGCCCCGTGCAGCCAGCGGTCGCCGCCACCCCCATATCCAAGGGCCACGTGCGGACCCCTGGTCAGCAAGGGAATCGCCTCGAGCAGGACGACCAGTTACAATCCCTGGGGAAACGGACAGGTAGAGAGGGAGAACGGAACGGTCTGGAAGACCTTTCTACTGGCCCTACGGTCCAGGAACCTCCCAGTCTCCCGCTGGCAAGAAGTCCTCCAGGAGGCCCTCCACTCCATCCGGTCCCTGCTTTGTACAACCACCAATCAGATACCTCACGAACATCTCCTTGTCTTTCCAGGAAATCCTCCTCCGGGACCTCGCTCCCGACCTGGCTGGCAGCTCCCGGACCCGTCCTGCTCCGAAAACACGTGCGGGCGCACAAGTCGGACCCGTTGGTAGAGAGAGTCCGTCTGCTACACGCTAACGCCCAATACGCCTACTTGCCGTTCCCTGACGGCCGACAAGATACGGTCTCCCTACGGGACCTGGCGCCCGCCGGAACCCCACGTACATCCCAGCCACCAGTCCCCCCCTCCACCGCAGCACCTTACAGGAGGATCAGTCCTCCCGCCGCCCCTGCCTAGGCCCCCCCACCCACCGACGCTCCCTATAGGCGCCCCCTTCCCGTTTTTCCCACCAGCGCCATCTAGGGGTGACGAAGCTGCCATGGAGATCGAAGCCACGCTCCCGGAGTTTCAGATGCCCGAGCCCCCACCGGAGTCACCACCGAGGCTCAGACAATCACAGAGGACGACCAGGGCACCCGACCGAATGATTGCAACATTTTAACTGGTCTGTAAATATTAAACACTGAATGTACATGTCTGACATGCTTGTAAATAATCACTGAACACTGTAAGGAGGTATCACGGTACCTCCATAACTGATTATACCATGTTGTTACATTTTGTAGTTGCTGACCACCACCCCGCCAGACTCTTTTTTAACAGGGGGTGAATGTGGTATTATCAGGTATTACGGTACCTGAGAGGCTGAAGTGCCATTGGTTAAACCTAGGGGCTTTACCATTGGCTGTAGAGTATGGTAGCTCCGCCCCGATAGGCGGGGTATAAGAACCCGTGCCGTCCCAGCAGCCCTCATTCTGTGCCTGACCTGCTGGGGAACACTTCTAGCTTATTAAAGCCTTCAGTTGTACTACAACCTCGTTTTAGTAGTTATTGATTGTGCATCAAGTGCATCATCAACCCCCTGAATGTTATTTCAATTTCATAATTTCTTTTGTCGTTCTTTTTAGTTACAATGCCCCTTTAAGAGGTTGTTAATGAGTTAATTTAATGAGCTCAATTAGTTACTCAAAAAGATCATAAAGAGACACTTGGTTTACTCAAAAGGGACATTCCCTATTATAGGGTTGATCATTTGCTCATTAGCCAATTAGCTTAATTGTTTTTCTAAAGACAACTAAGAGATACACTTTCTGTAGTGGGGGCATCATCACCCTATGGAACTCATATTTTAATTTAAGATGATAAGTTTTCTTTTAAGTTTTTGTTTTCATTACAGTGAGTTATTATTGCCCCTTTCACATGGAGCACTGAATACATTTATGGTACCAAATAGAGGTACAAAGAGACAGTTCTATTCCACTCTGATTAGCTGCTGCTGCTGCAGCTGTGCACACTCCACTTTCATACCCTTGCCAGCCATCTAGACATGCTGTGATGTTCTGTCCTGCTGTCCGGAGGTAGCAGGAGACCATTTTGGAGGGCTCTCTACGCAAGAGTCTTCACTGTCCCCACCAGGGGTTTGGTACGGAAGATGTTACATGCAGCATTTCAATGCAATTTTCATAGATTTCATAGATTTAGGTTAAGTCGATTCAAAGATTCCGAGGCTGCCTTTAATTTCTCTATCCTTGATAATAATAATCTTTATTGTCATAAGTATCCTTACATTAACACTGCAATGAAGTTACTGTGAAAAGCCCCTAGTCGCCACACTCAGGCGCCTGTTCGATTACATGGAGGGAGAATTCAGAATGTCCAATTCACCAAACAGCACTGAGGCACGATCAATTTGGCTGGAGACGAAGTTGAATTCAAACTGAGGCTTTATTAGTATCTGAAGTGTGACCTCCTACAGCAGCTGACGAAATGGCTGCGAGCTGAAGGCCACGCATATTTATAACCCGGCTCCTGGGCGGAGCTAGCATGCAGGGGCCCAGGTGAACCTGTAGTGCAGGTTCTACCGTACAACCCTTAATATAGGAACACAGTGGTTTACCACATTCACCCCCTGTTAAAATTGAGTCCGGCGGGGTTGGTAGATTACTATATACAATTCGCAATCTTTAATATTTACAGAACAGTGAAAAAAAAATGTCTCTGGTCATCCGGTGGGCCGGTCAGAGGTTCAGCCGGTCCGGCACCTTGATTGTCCTCTGGGATCGACGAAGTGGAGCCGGCGATGTTGGTTCTGTCGTAGTCGAAGTTGAGTCCGGGAGTGTGCCGAAATCCTCTTCGTCAATGGGGGTGGGCAGGGTGAGGACGGACAGTCCTAGGGGGGGTGATGGGGGCGGCGGGGGAGGGAAGGGTGGCGATGGGGGTGGTGTGGGAGCGGAACCTGCTGGTGTCAGGTCCCTGAGGGAGATGGCATCCTGGCGGCCGTCGGGGAATCCGGATTGTGGAGCCGCACATGTTTACGGAGAAGCGCGGTTCCCGGAGCTGTGAGCCAAGTTGGGAGCGATACCCCGGATGTGGACTTCCTGGGTAGGCAAAAAGACACTCATGCGGTGTACTGTTAGTAGCAAAGTAATGAGCGAATGCAATGTAGTGCATCAGGGAGGACCTCTTGCCAGCGGGAGGCCGGGAGATTTCTGGACCGTAGGGCCAGCTGGACGGCCCTCCATACCGTCCCATTCTCCCTTTCTACCTGTCTGTTTCCCCGGGGGCTGTAGCTCGTCGTTCTGCTGGAGGCAGGAACTGGTGATACCCCTGCTGAGCAGGAACTGGTGTAGCTCATCACTCATGAATGAGGAGCCCCTGTCACTGTGGATGTAGGTGGGGAAGCCGAACAGAGTGAAGATAGAATTAAGGGCTTCAATGACGGTGGCAGACGTCATGTGGGGCATGGGATGGCGAAGGGAAAACGGGAGTATTCATCGATCACACTGAGGAAATACATGTGTCGGTCGGAGGAGGGGAGGGGGCCTTTGAAGTTCAAGCTGAGGCGTTCAAAGGGGCGGGAGGCCTTCACCAGGTGCGCGCGGTCCGGCCGGTCGAAGTGCGGTTTGCACTCCGCACAGACCTGGCAGTCCTTGGTGATCGTCCTTACGTCCTCGTTGGGGTAGGGCAAATTTTGTGCCTTAATGAAGTGGTACAACCGAGTGACCCCTGGGTGACAAAG
The DNA here is from genome assembly GCF_047496885.1 of Scyliorhinus torazame. Classification (NCBI taxonomy): domain Eukaryota; kingdom Metazoa; phylum Chordata; class Chondrichthyes; order Carcharhiniformes; family Scyliorhinidae; genus Scyliorhinus; species Scyliorhinus torazame. The sequence goes on along the minus strand of NC_092711.1, from coordinate 299,453,079 downwards.
GCTGTCGTGCAGGGTCCGGAGTCGGTCTCCCTGTGCGCTGGCACATGTACCTCGGGATAGGGCGTCTGGGGGCTCGTTGAGTTTGCTAGGGCGATACTTAATCTCGTAGATATAGGTGGAGAGCTCGATTCTCCACCGCAAGATTTTGTCATTTTTGATCTTGCCCCGCTGTGTGTTGTTGAACATGAAGGCTACCGACCGTTGGTCAGTGAGGAGAGTGAATCTCCTGCCGGCCAGGTAATGCCTCCAATGTCGCACAGCCTCAACGATAGCCTGGGCCTCCTTTTCGACAGATGAGTGCTGAATTTCGGAGGCATGGATTGAGGGTGGCAGCAAGGGCGACGTCCGATGCGCGCTTTCTACTTGGAAAGGAAGTGTTTCGTCTACAGCATGCATTGTGGCCTTGGCAATATCAGCTCAGATCCGGGCGAAGGCCTGTTGGGCCTCTGCCGTCAGGGGGAAATGAGTAGACTGTATGAGTGGGCGGGCCTTGTCCGCATAGTTTGGGACGCACTTAGCGTAATACGAGAAGAACCCCAGGCAGCGTTTGAGGGCCTTGGGGCAGTGGGGGAGGGACAGCTCCATGAGGGGCGCATGCGGTCGGGATCGGGCCCCAGAACTCCGTTCTGGACCACATAGCCGAGGATGGCTAAGCGGTTTGTACGGAACACACACTCCTTATACGTGAGGTTGAAGAGAGTGGCGGTGCGGAGAAATTTAGCGAGGTTGGCGTCGTGGTCCTGTTGATCATTGCCGCAGATGGTCACATTGTCTAGGTACGGAAACGTGGCCCGCAAGCCGCACTGGTCGACCATTCGGTCCATCTCCCTTTGGAAGACGGAAACCCCATTGGTAACACCGAAGGGGACCCTAAGGAAGTGATATAGCTGGCCATCTGCCTCGAAGGCGGTGTATGGCCGGTCCGATTTACCGACGGGGAGCTGGTGGTAAGCGGATTTCAGGTCCACCGTTGAGAAGACCTGGTACTGTGCAATCTGGTTAACCATGTCAGATATGCGTGGAAGGGGGTACGCGTCGAGCTGCGTGTACCTGTTGATGGTCTGGCTGTAGTCCACGACCATTCGATCTTTCTCTCCAGACTTAACCACTACCACTTGAGCTCTCCAGGGGCTGTTGCTGGCCTCGATGACTCCCTCCTGAAGCAACCGCTGGACCTCGGACCTGATGAAGGCCTTGATGAAAGTGCTGTACCATCTGCTCCTGGTGGCGACGTATTTGCAATCTGGAGTTAGATTGGCAAAGAGGGAAGGAGGATCGACATTTAGGGCTGCGAGGCGGCACACAGTGAGGGGTGGTAAGGGTCCGCCGAATTTAAGGGTCAGGCTCTGGAGGTTGCACTGAAAATCCAGGTCAAGGATAAGTGCAGCGCAGATGTTAGGGAGGATGTAGAGGCTAACACCGTGGAACTCTACGCCTTGGACTGTGAGCGTGACCATGCAGTACCCCGGATCGCTACGTGATGGGATCCGGAGGCCAGGGAGATACTTTGATTGGTAGGGTGTACCTTAAGGGAGCAGCGCCTTACCGTATTTGGATGTACAAAGCTCTCAGTGCTCCCGGATCCAGTAGACAGGAGGTCATGGGGCCGTTGACTTTCACGCTGGTGGATGCGTTGGTCAGAGTGTGTGGTCTGGACTGGTCGATTACCATGGATGCGAGTCGTGGTTGATTGTTGGGTAGTGAGGCGGCCGCTGCGTCGGGGTCCTGAAACGCCGTTGGTCTCCATGTGCTGCGGGGTGGACAAGATGGCGGCGCCTGGAGGTCCTGGGGGGTCACAAAATGGCGGCGCCCATGGAACGCACATTGCGGGGGTGGAGCAAGATGGTGGCGCCCATGAAACGCACGTGTTGTGCGGGGGAGAAGATGGTGGCGCCCATTGCTCGCACATGGCCTGGGGAGGAGGGGAGGATATTGTTCATGACCGGGGGGTGGTGGTGGTGACCGCTGCCGCTGAGTGGGCCTGGCACACCGCTGCGTAGTGGCCCTTCTTCCCGCAGGCCTTACAAAGGGCAGCGCGGGCCGGGCAGCGTTAGCGGAGGTGTCTTTGTTGGCTGTAAAAATAGCATCAGGGCCCCCCGGAGATAACTGGCTGGCGCGTAGCGCAGGCGTATTGGGTGGGTAGTGCCCCCGCTGGGGTGGCTGCCTGTGGGGCCCATGAAGCGTAGGAGGACTGGGCCACGCGGTTGGGGGCGTAGGACTGTACATTGCGCAGGGCGACCGTAATGGAAAGCGCTAGTGTTTTCGTCTCTGCGAGGTCGCGCTGGCCCCTTCTAGGAGCCGCTGCCTGCCTGACCCAATCCCATTACAAAAGTGTCCCTCATAAGGAGATCTGAGTGCTCCTTAGCTGTAACGTCCTGGCAGTCACAGTCCCGAACTAGTGGGATCAGGGCCCTCCAGAAGTCCTCGATTGACTCACCAGGTAGTTGAGTACGCGTTGCGAGCGCGTGTCTGGCGAAGAGCGTGTTCGTCTTCTGCTCATAACTCTCTTTGAGTCGAGTCATAGCATCAGCGTAATTGGGCGCATCCTGGATCAGCGGGAAGACTTTGGAGCTGAGTCTGGAGTACAAGATTTGAATCTACTGAGCCTCTGGAACAGGGGTCGGCGCCGCGTTGATATACGCTTCAAAACAAGCTCGCCAGTGCTGAAAGTCCTTTCTGGCATCGCTTGCTTGTGGATCCAGCTGCAGGCGATCTGGTTTAATCCGGAGGTCCATCTTCTGAATCGGATACTAATAAATTGAGGCACGATCAATTTGGCTGGAGACGAAGTTGAATTCAAACTGAGGCTTTATTTATTTATTTATTTAATTCAAAAAATATACTTTATCATAAAATCTATCATTAACATTACAGAACATTTCGGATTGTCTTGACTGTACATTGCCATCAGAGTTACACATTCCCTTGACTTTCTTCCATTCAATTTTGATAATATTATACACATATCACTCTTTACGTTACAATTCCTTCTTAAATATTTACATTGTCATGTTTGTTTTATACATTGGAGTGTTGGTGGCCCAGACCGAGGGGGGTTTACACTGTTACCCGCCCCTCGGTGTACATTTGCTGGAAGAAACCTTACACAGTGATCTTTCCCCATTGCGCCTTGGCGGCAGCTGCCCCAAGCTTGAGTGCGTCCCTCAGCACGTAGTCCTGGACCTTGGAATGTGCCAGTCTGCAACACTCGGTCGAGGACAGCTCTTTGCACTGGAAGATCAGCAAGTTTCAGGCAGACCAAAGAGCGTCTTTCACCGAGTTGATTACCTTTCAGCAGCAGTTGCTGTTTGTCTCGGTGTGTGTCCCTGGAAACAGTCCGTAGAGCACAGAGTCCTGTGTCACAGAGCTGCTCGGGATGAACCTTGACAAGTACCACTGCATCTCTCTCCAGACCTTCTTTGCAAAGGCACATTCCACAAGGAGATAGGTGACCGTCTCATTTCCCCACAGCCACTCCGAGGGCAGCGTGCATTGGCGCAGAGCCTTCGGGTGTGCATGAAGAATCTGACAGGGAGGGCCCTTCTCACCACCAGCCAAGCTAGGTCTTGGTGTTTGTTTGAAAGTTCTGGTGATGAGGCGTTCTGCCAGATGACTCTGGCAGTCTGCTCAGGGAACCATCCAACATCCTCCACAGTCTCCTTTTCCATGAGGGCCTCGAGGACATTATGTGCTGACCACTGCTTCATTGCCTTGTGGTCAAAGGTGTTTTTCTTCAAAAACTTTTCCACGAAGGACTGGTGGGACGGTACGGTCCAACTACTTGGAGCGTTCCGCGGCAATGAGGCCAGGCCCATCCTTCGTAACACCGGGGACAGGTAGAACCTCAGTATGTAGTGACACTTGGTGTTTGCATACCAGGGGTCCCCGCACAGCTTGATGCAGCTGGACACAAAGGTGGCCAACAGGATGAGGGAGGTGTTGGGTACGTTCTTCCCCCCCTTCTCCAGATGTTTGTACATGGTGTCCCTTCGGACACGGTCCATCTTGGATCTCCAGATAAATTTGAAGTTGGCCCGGGTGACTGCTGTGGCATAGGGTCGGGTAATGGGCCAGACCTTCGCCACGTGCAGTAGCACCGAGAGTACCTCACACCTGATGACCAGGGTTTTGCCCGCAATGGAGAGGGAGCGTTGCTCCCACCAGCCCAGTTTCTGTCTTACCTTGGCTATGCGCTCCTCCCAGTTTTTGGTGCACACCCCAGCCACTCCGAACCATATCCCCAGCACCTTCAGGTAATCTGACCTGACAGTGAAGGGGACAAAGGACCGGTCGGCCCAGTTCCCAAAGAACATGGCCTCGCTCTTGCCACGGTTTACCTTGGCTCCCGAGGCCAGTTCAAACTGGTCGCAGGTGGTCAAGAGCCTGCGTACAGACGCAGGATCCAAGCAGAAGACGGCAATGTCGTCCATGTACACGGAGGCCTTGACTTGCATGCCTCCACTGCCTGGGATCGTCACTCCTCTTATACCCGGATCCTTCCTGATGGACTCGGCAAAAGGTTCTATGCAGCACACAAACAGGGCCGAAGAGAGAGGGCAGCCCTGCCTGACTCCAGATTTGATCTGGAACTTTTCTGATTCCCACCCATTGATTGAGACTGCGCTATAGATGTTTGTGTAGAGCAGTTTGATACAATTGCGAATTCCCTCCCCAAACCCCATTTTGGAGAGCACATTCATCATGTAGGTGTGCGATATTCTGTCAAAAGCCTTCTCCTGGTCAAGGCTGATGAGGCAGCTGTCCACCCTCCTGTCCTGCACGTAGGCGATCGTATCCCTGAGTAGTGCGAGGCTATCAGAGATCTTCCTGCCGGGTAAAGCAGAGGTCTGGTCAGGGTGGATCACGACTCCAGAGCAGACTTGACCCGATTGGCGATGACCTTGGCTAGAATTTTGTAATCCACATTCAACAGTGAAATGGGTCGCCAATTTCGAATTTCTTCCCTTTCCCCCTTCTGCTTGTAGATGAGGGTGATGATACCTTTCCTCATGGACTCTGACATGCTGCCTTCCAGCCACATACTCTCGTACACTTCTAGCAGGTCTGGGCCCATCCAGTCCCACAGAGCCGAATACAACTCAACCGGTAAGCCATCACTTCCGGGAGTTTTACTCGTCTCGAAGGACTTGACGGCCTTTGTCAGCTCATCCAGAGTTAGCGGTTTGTCCAGGTTTTCCAGCTCGCTGTCGCCTAAGACCGCCGTGATGGTCGACAGGAAGGTCTGGGAAACAGTGCTATCTGTTGGCTTCAGGTCATACAGTCCGGCATAAAAGGATTGGCTGATCCTCAGGATGTCAGGCTGCAATGACTTTACAGAGCCACCTTCTTCCTTCAGGCTGCTGATCACAGAGGTCTCTCTGTACACCTTTTGGAAGAAGAAGCGTGAGCACTTTTCGTCCTGCTCCACGGAGCGGACTCTGGAACGGAAGATAACCTTGGAGGCCTCCGAGGTGTAGAGTGATGCTTGCTGGCTCTTCACCTCTTGGAGATCCTCCTTGATATCCATCCCCATCGACTGCAGCTGGAGCAAATTCTGCATACTTTTCTGGAGCCTGGACATGACCCCTCGTCTCTCTCTCACTTTTTGAACGCCCTTGAGGATGAAAAACCTTTTGATATTCCCCTTGATTGCTTCCCGCCAGAGATGTGGAGACTCAAAGAGGGGTTTCACCGTTCTCCAACCTTTGCAATCCCTCCTGAGTTCCTCGAGGTTCTCGGGGTTCAGCAGTTTTACATTCAGCTTCCATGTCCCCCTGCCTACCCCCTGGTTTTCCTGCAGGTGGCAGTCGGCCAGTAGGAGGCAGTGGTCAGAGAAGAACACCGGCCTTACATCGGTGGACCTGACCGTGAAAGCTCGGGACACAAAGAAGAAGTCTATCCTGGAGCGGACGGACCCGTCTGGCCGTGACCATGTGTATCTACGCTGCGCTCCGTCTGCAGGGTTGCTGCAGACGTCGAGCAGCTTGGCGTCTTTTACCGTTTCCATCAGGAGTCTGGACGTAGCGTCGAGTTTGCTGTCAGCTCTGCCGGATCGTCCAGCCGCATCGATGATGCAGTTGAAGTCACCGCCCAGAATGACCGGCTTGGAGGTGGCCAACAGCAGTGGGAGTTGCTGAAGGACTGCCAGCCGCTCACCTTTTACGGCCGGGGCGTACACATTAATAAGTCTGAGAGGGGTGTCTTTGTATTTGACGTCTGCTACGAGGAGACGCCCGCCCACCGCCTCCTTTTTTTTAAATAAATATTTTACTGAAAATTTTTGGTCAACCAACACAGTACATTGTGCATCCTTTACACAATATTATAACAACACAAATAACAATGACCTATTTTATCAACAAAAAATGAATAAATAATAAATAACAAAAATGAAAACTAACCCTAGTTGGCAACTGCCTTATCACAAGTAACACTCTCCAAAAATATAGTTTAACAGTCCAATATATAATTATCTGTCGCAACGACCTATACATATTATACAGTATATATTAACAACCCTGAGAGTCCTTCTGGTTCCTCCTCCCCCACCCCTCCGCCCCCCTCCTCTCCACCCCCCCCCCCCCCCCCCCGATCCTGGGCTGCTGCTGCTGCCTTCTTTTTTCCATTCCATCTATCTTTCTGCGAGGTATTCGACGAACGGTTGCCACCGCCTGGTGAACCCTTGAGCCGACCCCCTTAGAACGAACTTAATCCGCTCTAGCTTTATAAACCCTGCCATGTCATTTATCCAGGTCTCCACCCCCGGGGGCTTGGCTTCTTTCCACATTAACAATATCCTGCGCCGGGCTACTAGGGACGCAAAGGCCAAAACATCGGCCTCTCTCGCCCCCTGCACTCCCGGCTCTTGTGCAACCCCAAATATAGCCAACCCCCAGCTTGGTTCGACCCGGACCCCCACTACTTTTGAAAGCACCTTTGTCACCCCCATCCAAAACCCCTGTAGTGCCGGGCATGACCAAAACATATGGGTATGATTCGCTGGGCTTCTCGAGCACCTCACACACCTATCCTCCACCCCAAAAAATTTACTGAGCCGTGCTCCAGTCACATGTGCCCTGTGTAATACCTTAAATGGAATCAGGCTTAGCCTGGCACACGAGGACGACGAGTTTACCCTGCTTAGGGCATCTGCCCACAGCCCCTCCTTGATCTCCTCCCCCAGCTCTTCTTCCCATTTCCCTTTTAGTTCATCTACCATAGTCTCCCCTTCGTCCCTCATTTCCCTATATATATCTGACACCTTACCATCCCCCACCCATGTCTTTGAGATCACTCTGTCCTGCACCTCTTGTGTTGGGAGCTGCGGGAATTCCCTCACCTGTTGCCTCGCAAAAGCCCTCAGTTGCATATACCTGAATGCATTCCCTTGGGGCAACCCATATTTCTCGGTCAGCGCTCCCAGACTCGCGAACTTCCCATCCACAAACAGATCTTTCAGTTGCGTTATTCCTGCTCTTTGCCACATTCCATATCCCCCATCCATTCCCCCCCGGGGCAAACCTATGGTTGTTTCTTATCGGGGACCCCCCAAGGCTCCAGTCTTTCCCCTATGCCGTCTCCACTGTCCCCAAATCTTCAGTGTAGCCACCACCACCGGGCTTGTGGTGTAGTTCCTCGGTGAGAACGGCAATGGGGCTGTCACCATAGCCTGTAGGCTAGTCCCCCTGCAGGACGCCCTCTCTAATCTCTTCCACGCCGCTCCCTCCTCCTCTCCCATCCACTTACTCACCATTGAAATATTAGCGGCCCAATAATACTCACTTAGGCTCGGTAGTGCCAGCCCCCCCCTATCCCTGCTACGCTGTAAGAATCCCTCCCTCACTCTCGGGGTCTTCCCGGCCCACACAAAACCCATGATGCTCTTTTCAATCCTTTTAAAAAAAGCCTTCGTGATCACCACCGGGAGGCACTGAAACACAAAGAGGAATCTCGGGAGGACCACCATCTTAACCGCCTGCACCCTCCCTGCCAGTGACAGGGATACCATATCCCATCTCTTGAAATCCTCCTCCATTTGTTCCACCAACCGCGTTAAATTTAACCTATGCAATGTGCCCCAATTCTTGGCTATCTGGATCCCCAGGTAACGAAAGTCCCTTGTTACCTTCCTCAACGGTAGGTCCTCTATTTCTCTACTCTGCTCCCCTGGATGCACCACAAACAACTCACTTTTCCCCATGTTCAATTTATACCCTGAAAAATCCCCAAACTCCCCAAGTATCCGCATTATTTCTGGCATCCCCTCCGCCGGGTGTGCCTCGTATAGTAGCAAATCGTCCGCATACAAAGATACCCGGTGCTCTTCTCCTCCTCTAAGTACTCCCCTCCACTTCTTGGAACCCCTCAACGCTATCGCCAGGGGCTCAATCGCCAGTGCAAACAATAATGGGGACAGAGGGCATCCCTGCCTTGTCCCTCTATGGAGCTGAAAATATGCAGATCCCCGTCCATTCGTGACCACGCTCGCCATCGGGGCCCTATACAACAGCTGCACCCATCTAACATACCCCTCTCCAAAACCAAATCTCCTCAACACCTCCCACAAATAATCCCACTCCACTCTATCAAATGCTTTCTCGGCATCCATCGCCACTACTATCTCCGTTTCCCCCTCTGGTGGGGCCATCATCATTACCCCTAACAGCCTCCGTATATTCGTGTTCAGCTGTCTCCCCTTCACAAACCCAGTTTGGTCCTCGTGGACCACCCCCGGGACACATTCCTCTATTCTCATTGCCATTACCTTGGCCAGGATCTTGGCATCTACATTTAGGAGGGAAATAGGTCTATAGGACCCGCATTGTAGCGGGTCCTTTTCCTTCTTTAAGAGAAGCGATATCGTTGCTTCAGACATAGTCGGGGGCAGTTGTCCCCTTTCCTTTGCCTCATTAAAGGTCCTCTTCAATACCGGGGCGAGCAAGTCCACATATTTTCTATAGAATTCGACTGGGAATCCATCCAGTCCCGGGGCCTTTCCCGCCTGCATGCTCCTAATTCCTTTCACCACTTCTTCTACCTCGATCTGTGCTCCCAGTCCCACCCTTTCCTGCTCTTCCACCTTGGGAAATTCCAGCCGATCCAAGAAGCCCATCATTCTCTCCCTCCCATCCGGGGGTTGAGCTTCATATAATTTTTAATAAAATGTCTTGAACACTCCATTCACTCTCTCGCTCCCCGCTCCATCTCTCCTTCCTCATCCCTCACTCCCCCTATTTCCCTCGCTGCTCCCCTTTTCCTCAATTGGTGTGCCAGCAACCTGCTCGCCTTCTCCCCATATTCGTACTGTACACCCTGTGCCTTCCTCCATTGTGCCTCTGCAGTGCCCGTAGTCAGCAAGTCAAATTCTACATGTAGCCTTTGCCTTTCCCTGTACAGTCCCTCCTCCGGTGCTTCCGCATATTGTCTGTCCACCCTCAAAAGTTCTTGCAGCAACCGCTCCCGTTCCTTACTCTCCTGCTTCCCTTTATGTGCCCTTATTGATATCAGCTCCCCTCTAACCACCGCCTTCAACGCCTCCCAGACCACTCCCACCTGGACCTCCCCATTATCATTGAGTTCCAAGTACTTTTCAATGCACCCCCTCACCCTTAGACACACCCCCTCATCTGCCATTAGTCCCATGTCCATTCTCCAGGGTGGGCGCCCTCCTGTTTCCTCCCCTATCTCCAAGTCTACCCAGTGTGGAGCGTGATCCGAAATGGCTATAGCCGTATACTCCGTTCCCCTCACCTTCGGGATCAACGCCCTTCCCAGCACAAAAAAGTCTATTCGCGAGTAGACTTTATGGACATAGGAGAAAAACGAGAACTCCTTACTCCTAGGTCTGCTAAATCTCCACGGGTCTACACCTCCCATCTGCTCCATAAAATCTTTAAGTACCTTGGCTGCTGCCGGCCTCCTTCCCGTCCTGGACTTCGACCTATCCAGCCCTGGTTCCAACACCGTATTAAAATCTCCCCCCATTATCAGCTTTCCCATCTCTAGGTCCGGAATGCGTCCTAGCATCCGCCTCATAAAATTGGCATCATCCCAGTTCGGGGCATATACGTTTACCAAAACCACCATCTCCCCCTGTAGTTTGCCACTCACCATCACGTATCTGCCCCCGTTATCCGCCACTATAGTCTTTGCCTCGAACATTACCCGCTTCCCCACTAATATAGCCACCCCCCTGTTTTTCGCATCTAGCCCCGAATGGAACACCTGCCCCACCCATCCTTTGCGTAGCCTAACCTGGTCTATCAGTTTCAGGTGCGTTTCCTGTAACATAACCACATCTGCCTTAAGTTTCTTAAGGTGTGCGAGTACCCGTGCCCTCTTTATCGGCCCGTTCAGCCCTCTCACGTTCCACGTGATCAGCCGGGTTGGGGGGCTTCCTACCCCCCCCCCCCGCTTGTTGATTAGCCATCCCCTTTTTCCAGCTCCTCACCCGGTTCCCACGCAGCTGTATCTCCCTCAGGCGGTGCCCCCCCCGCCCATCCCCTCCCATACCAGTTTCCCCCTCTCCCCAGCAGCAGCAACCCAGTAATTCCCCCCTCCCACCCCCCCCCGCTAGATCCCCCCGCTAGCGTAATTACTCCCCCCATGTTACTCCCAGAAGTCAGCAAACTCTGGCCGACCTCGGCTTCCCCCCGTGACCTCGGCTCGCACCGTGCGACGCCCCCTCCTTCCTGCTTCTCTATTCCCGCCATGATTATTATAGCGCGGGAACCAAGCCCGCGCTTCTCCCTTGGCCCCGCCCCCAATGGCCAACGCCCCATCTCCTCCACCTCCCCTCCTCCCCCCATCACCACCTGTGGAAGAGAGAAAAGTTACCACATCGCAGGATTAGTACATAAAACTCCTCTTTCCCCCCTTTTTAGCCCCCCTCTTCGCTCCCCACATTCGCCCCACCACTTTGTTCAAACTTTCTTTTTAATAACCCGCTCATTCCAGTTTTTCTTCCACAATAAAAGTCCACGCTTCATCCGCCGTCTCAAAGTAGTGGTGCCTCCCTCGATATGTGACCCACAGTCTTGCCGGTTGCAGCATTCCAAATTTTATCTTCTTTTTATGAAGCACCGCCTTGGCCCGATTAAAGCAAATGCCCTTCTCGCCACCTCTGCACTCCAGTCTTGATAAACGCGGATCACCGCGTTCTCCCATTTACTGCTCCGAGTTTTCTTTGCCCATCTAAGGACCATTTCTCTATCCTTAAAACGGAGGAATTTCACCACTATGGCTCTGGGAATTTCTCCTGCTCTCGGTCCTTGCGCCATCACTCGGTATGCTCCCTCCACCTCCAACGGACCCGCCGGGGCCTCCGCTCCCATTAACGAGTGCAGCATCGTGCTCACATATGCCCCGACGTCCGCTCCCTCCGCACCTTCAGGAAGACCAAGAATCCTCAGGTTGTTCCTCCTTGCGTTGTTCTCCAGTGCCTCCAACCTTTCCACACATCGTTTCTGATGTGCCTCATGCGTCTCCGTCTTCACCACCAGGCCCTGTATGTCGTCCTCATTCTCGGCTGCCTTTGCCTTCACGACCCGAAGCTCCCGCTCCTGGGTCTTTTGTTCCTCCTTTAGCCCTTCGATCGCCTGTAGTATCGGGGCCAACAGCTCTTTCTTCATTTCCTTTTTGAGCTCTTCCACACAGCATTTCAAGAACTCTTGTTGTTCAGGGCCCCATGTTAAACTGCCACCTTCCGACGCCATCTTGGTTTTTGCTTGCCTTCCTTGCCGCTGTTCTAAAGGATCCACTGCAATCCGGCCACTTTCTCCTCCGTTTTTCATCCATATCCAGGGGGGATTCCCTTCTGGTTTACCGCACAGTGTTTTTAGCCGTCAAAATTGCCGTTGGGGCTCCTATCAAGAGCCCAAAAGTCCGTTTCACCAGGAGCTGCCGAAACGTGCGACTCAGCTGGTCATCGCCGGACCCGGAAGCCGCCCACCGCCTCCTTAACGTCGGAGATGGTGAAGTTGCATGCAGGGGCCCAGGTGAACCTGTAGTGCAGGTTCTACCATACAACCCTTAATATAGGAACACAGTGGTTTACCACAAGCACGTCTTTTGGGACTTGTGGGAGGAAACCAGAGCACCCGGAGGAAACCCACGCAGACACAGGGACAACGTGCAGACGCTGCACAGATAGCGACCCAAGCCGCGAATAGAACCCTGGGACCTTGGAGCTGTGAAGCAACAGTACTAACCACTGTGCTCCCGTGCCGCTTAGTGTTCCATGTTTATGTGGGGTGTGTGAGGTTGTAGCACCTTTGTTGTTATTTGGTGGTGGGTGGGGGACGGCTCCTCAGAGTTTGCCGGCACTTCAGCCCCATGCTCCTGATCTTTAGCCACCCAGTTGGGGCGGAGAGGGGAGGCCGTCTGATCGGACGATCTCCTTGTTAGTCTGCCCCTGGGTCTGGTCAGGGTCCAGGCAGTGGGCAGTTGAGTATCATTGGAGAGCGAGCACGTTGTGTCTGCAAATGTCCTTGACTGGTGGGCCACAGTGCATGATCGGCCCCAGTAAGACATTTTAATTTAATTTGATAAGTTTCTGTGAACGTTTTTGTTCTTATAGCACCCCTTTAAGGAGTTGTTCTTCAGTCGATTTGCTTATTCGATTTGCTGAATAGACAATAAAGAGAGATTTACTAACACTGACGATGGGTTAGGAACTACACATGTATATCTCATTATGTGAATATTGTGAAAGCGTGACCTTGTTCACTGTTCACTTGTAACCCCCACACAGACGGAGGGTTTTATCCGGCTTCAGCACCGGGATTACAGACGCTGTCCACTCAACCAATTGTACAGGATGAATAATTCCCAGGATTTTCATCCAGTCGAGCTCATCATCAACCTTAGTTGACAAGGCATAAGGAACTGGGCGGGCCCAAAAATACCACAATTGGGCTTCAGGGTCTGAGTAACCTTTGGCCACGGAACCCTTTATTTTCCCCAGGCCTTCCAGGAAGACTCCCGGATATTTCCCTAGGACCTCGTACAATCCCTCAGTGCCCATCCTGATAACATCCTGCCAATCCAGGTGGAGCCTCTGCAGCCAGTCAGAGCCATACAGACGCAGTCCGGGCCCTTGTACCAAAGGTAATCGAATGGACAGCTGCCTGTAGGCAACTGGAGACCTCGTCATGCCCACAACGGCTAACAGTTCTCCAATGTATGTTTCCGAACATGCCTCAGCATCCCTCACGTCTAGATTTTGGATTCCTGCCCTGGCCTTCTGGAACATCTGCTGTCCGATCACTGAGCCCACAGCTCCAGTGTCAAGTTCCATTGTGAGTGGGTGGCCATTAACCTGGACAGTGATTTTGTTGGGGGCTATTTCCAGTGTGGCAATGCCTTTTAACTTCATGGACACGCCCTTGTTGGGCTGCACGAGGTGGAAAGCCGTGGCTCTCGGTGGACGTGTCCCCTGACCAGAGCGGCGTGCTTGTTGGCTGATTTGGTATTCCTTGTCCCTGCGATTCCTCCGACCACAGACCCAACACCTCTGTGACTCCTCCTCCTGGAGTTCAGGGGATACGCCTAGTTGGACTGTACAGGCCCCCAGGTCTGGTCCGACGTTGCTTGGGAAGTGGCTGGATCACAGAGGCTCAGTCCTTACCTGACTGTGGCGGTGTCCATGCTATTCACCTCCATCTCTAATGTGCCCTAGAGCTCCTGGATTCTCTTCTCCATACTTTCACGTGAGAGAGAGTTCTCTATATGGCCCTTTTCAGGTCCAAAGATGGTTCAGCCAGCAACTTCCGTTGGGTCACCATGTTGTTGATTCTGCATACAAAGCGGTCCCTCAGCATTGGCCCGTAATTGCAGTGCTCAGCCAGCTTGCATAGGCATGCCAAAAACTCTATAACTGACTTCCCCCGGGGTTCTCTCCGCCGTATTGAGCCGGTACCTTTGGGCAATGATCGGTGGTTTGGGGTCAGAGTGATCTGCTTCGAATGCCACCAGTTCGTCAAAGATTTTGGAGTCTGGGGCCGCAGGGCAATTCAGTAAAAGTAGAGGCGGTCAGGAGTATCATCTTCTGGCGGTCATCCCCTATAATGGCGTTCGCCCTAGAAAAGTAACGCCTTCACTCAGCGTGCTGGGTCCAGTCTTCTATACTCTCGTCAAATGCATTGAGACTCCTGAAGAGCAGCATTTTCAAATCGGCTCCTCTGTAGCGAGATTCAGACGTGGTCTGGAATTCCAATGGCTCATCCTGTATGTCATAATATACACCAGTATATCATGGTGCAGACACACACACTGATGGACACACAGCAAGACCTGTGAACACACACAACACCGCAGCCAATCACCAGTCAGAGCACACTCACTATAAAGACAGGGGGCGTTAGAGTTCCCGCTCATTCGGGATGCAGCTTCTCAGAAGGACAGAGCTTACAGCTTATAGCACAGATCTTCACCATGTGCTGAGTGCATAGACTGGTTCGGACAGTCTTAGGTCTTTAGTTTAATCTAACATCGTGTTAACCCACAGTGAAAGTATGTTCAACAGTTTCTAACTTAATAAAATAGTGTTGTACTATTTTAAGTGTTGGTGGCCTGTATGTGTTCCACGGATCCAGGGCACCCAACTCATCATTGTAGTTCCATTTTTTTCTCTGCACTGTAATCACGAGGAGTCCCAAAAATGTTTGGAATAGAAACTTTACTCCTTGATAAAGTAAAGAGGCAGGGAGTGAAACCAGTCCCAGCCGGGTCCAAGTGAAGATGCCGGGTCCCTTCTGGGTCGGCTTTTATCTGTGGAATTAACAAGCCCCTGTTGCTCTTTCTAGCTTTAGTCTATTTGCTCTGTTTAGGTCACCTTTGCTCTTGAGTCGCCAGGTATCTTTATGATACCGCCACGTGGTTCAAGTTCAGGTTATGATTAATAACACAGCACACCGCTTAGTAAGGATTAAAACAACGGTCATTTATTATATACAACAAGCAATATTAATACCCTAATACTACTTTCTATATAACAAACCTATCACTACTGGCCAATACTTAACTTAGGAAGAGCCCACCAGGTCAGGGAAACGAATGGCTTGTTCAATCAAATCTGGCCCGCGGGATTCAAAAGGTCGACAGGTCGGTGGCTAGGTGTCGCTACCGGATAGCGATCGTTGGATTCAAACTTACGATACACGGTGGCTGGTCTTGCGAAGGTCTCGAGCAGGCGAAGAGGAGAGAGAGAGATCTGAACTTGGACCTTTACTTTTATAGGGCCCAGGGGCTTCCCGCCTCCCGTGGCGGGCCTTGACCCTGAGTCCCAAGTGATTGGATTCTGTCCCCAGTCTCTGGGGTCGATGTGTCCAATGGTGAGGCGATTCCTCGATCGGGGGGTGGTCGCTCACCTGTCTTTGTTTCGGCCACTGCAGGCGCCGACAGGTATGGCCCGGTATTCAATTGCTAATAGAACATAGAACATAGAACAATACAGCGCAGTACAGGCCCTTCGGCCCACGATGTTGCACCGAAACAAAAGCCATCTAACCTACACTATGCCATTATCATCCATATGTTTATCCAATAAACTTTTAAATGCCCTCAATGTTGGCGAGTTCACTACTGTAGCAGGTAGGGCATTCCACGGCCTCACTACTCTTTGCATAAAGAACCTACCTCTGACCTCTGTCCTATATCTATTACCCCTCAGTTTAAAGTTATGTCCCCTCGTGCCAGCCATATCCATCCGCGGGAGAAGGCTCTCACTGTCCACCCTATCCAATTTGGTCATTTTGTATGCCTCTATTAAGTCTCCTCTTAACCTTCTTCTCTCCAACGAAAACAACCTCAAGTCCATCAGCCTTTCCTCATAAGATTTTCCCTCCATACCAGGCAACATCCTGGTAAATCTCCTCTGCACACGCTCCAAAGCCTCCACGTCCTTCCAATAATGCGGTGACCAGAACTGTACGCAATACTCCAAATGCGGCCATACCAGAGTTCTGTACAGCTGCAACATGACCTCCCGACTCCGGAACTCAATCCCTCTACCAATAAAGGCCAACACTCCATAGGCCTTCTTCACAACCCTATCAACCTGGGTGGCAACTTTCAGGGAACTATGTACATGGACACCTAGATCCCTCTGCTCATCCACACTTTCAAGAACTTTACCATTAGCCAAATATTCCGCATTCCTGTTATTCCTTCCAAAGTGAATCACCTCACACTTCTCTACATTAAACTCCATTTGCCACCTCTCAGCCCAGCTCTGCAGCTTATCTATATCCCTCTGTAACCTGCTACATCCTTCCACACTATCGACAACACCACCGACTTTAGTATCGTCTGCAAATTTACTCACCCACCCTTCTGCGCCTTCCTCTAGGTCATTGATAAAAATGACAAACAGCAACGGCCCCAGAACAGATCCTTGTGGTACTCCACTTGTGACTGTACTCCATTCTGAACATTTCCCATCAACCACCACCCTCTGTCTTCTTTCAGCTAGCCAATTTCTGATCCACATCTCTAAATCACCCTCAATCCCCAGCCTCCGTATTTTCTGCAATAGCCTACCGTGGGGAACCTTATCAAACGCTTTGCTGAAATCCATATACAACAACTGCTCTACCCTCGTCTACCTGTTCAGTCACCTTCTCAAAGAACTCAATAAGGTTTGTGAGGCATGACCTACCCTTCACAAAGCCATGCTGACTATCCCTGATCATATTATTCATATCTAGATGATTATAAATCTTGTCTCTTATAATCCCCTCCAAGACTTTACCCACTACAGACGTGAGGCTCACCGGTCTATAGCTGCCGGGGTTGTCTCTGCTCCCCTTTTTGAACAAAGGGACCACATTTGCTGTGCTCCAGTCCTCTGGCACTATTCCTGTAGCCAATGATGACATAAAAATCAAAGCCAAAGGTCCAGCAATCTCTTCCCTGGCCTCCCAGAGAATCCTAGGATAAATCCCATCAGGTCCCGGGGACTTATCTATTTTCAGCCTGTCCAGAATTGCCAACACCTCTTCCCTACGTACCTCAATGCCATCTATTCTATTAGCCTGGGGCTCAGCATTCTCCTCCACAACATTATCTTTTTCCTGAGTGAATACTGACGAAAAATATTCATTTAGTATCTCGCCTATCTCTTCAGACTCCACACACAATTTCCCATCCCTGTCCTTGACTGGTCCTACTCTTTCCCTAGTCATTCACTTATTCCTGACATACCTATAGAAAGCTTTTGGGTTTTCCTTGATCCTTCCTGCCAAATACTTCTCATGTCCCCTCCTTGCTCGTCTTAGCTCTCTCTTTAGATCCTTCCTCGCTACCTTGTAACTATCCATCGCCCCAACTGAAACTTCACACCTCATCTTCACATAGGCCTCCTTCTTCCTCTTAACAAGAGATTCCACTTCCTTGGTAAACCACGGTTCCCTCGCTCGACGCCTTCCTCCCTGCCTGACCGGTACATACTTATCAAGAACACGCAGTAGCTGATCCTTGAACAAGCCCCACTTATCCAGTGTGCCCAACACTTGCAGCCTACTTCTCCACCTTATCCCCCCCAAGTCACGTCTAATGGCATCATAATTGCCCTTCCCCCATCTATAACTCTTGCCCTGCGGTGTATACTTATCCCTTTCCATCATTAACGTAAACGTCACCGAATTGTGGTCACTGTCCCCAAAGTGCTCTCCTACCTCCAAATCCAACACCTGGCCTGGTTCATTACCCAAAACCAAACCCAACGTGGCCTCGCCTCTTGTTGGCCTGTCAACATATTGTTTCAGGAAACCCTCCTGCACACACTGTACAAAAAACGACCCATCTATTGTACTCGAACTATATCTTTTCCAGTCAATATTTGGAAAGTTAAAGTCTCCCATAATAACTACCCTGTTACTTTCGCTCATATCCAGAATCATCTTCGCCATCCTTTCCTCTACATCCCTAGAACTATTAGGAGGCCTATAAAAAACTCCCAACAGGGTGACCTCTCCTTTCCTGTTTCTAACTTCAGCCCATACTACCTCGGAAGAAGAGTCCCCATCTAGCATCCTCTCCGCCACCGTAATACTGCTCTTGACTAGCAGCGCCACACCTCCCCCTCTTTTGCCTCCTTCTCTGAGCTTACTAAAACACCTAAACCCCGGAACCTGCAACATCCATTCCTGTCCCTGCTCTATCCATGTCTCCGAAATGGCCACAACATCGAAGTCCCAGGTACCAACCCATGCTGCCAGTTCCCCTACCTTGTTTCGTATACTCCTGGCATTGAAGTAGACACACTTCAAACCACCTACCTGAACACTGGCCCCCTTCTGCGACGTCAAATCTGTGCTCCTGACCTCTATACTCTCATTCTCCCTTACCCTAAAACTACAGTCCAGGTTCCCATGCCCCTGCTGCATTAGTTTAAACCCCCCCAACGAGCACTAACAAATCTCCCCCCCAGGATATTTGTGCCCCTCAGGTTCAGATGTAGACCATCCTGTCTTTAGAGGTCCCACCTTCCCCAGAAAGAGCCCCAGTTATCCAGAAATCTGAATCCCTCCCGTCTGCACCATCCCTGTAGCCACGTGTTTAAATGCTCTCTCTCCCTATTCCTCATCTCACTATCACGTGGCACGGGCAACAACCCGGAGATAACAACTCTGTTTGTTCTAGTTCTGAGCTTCCATCCTAGCTCCCTGAAAGCCTGCCTGACATCCTTGTCCCCTGTCATACCTATATCGTTAGTGCCAATGTGGACCACGACTTGGGGCTGCTCCCCCTCCCCCCTAAGGACCCGGAAAACACGATCCGAGACATCACGTACCCTTGCACCTGGGAGGCAACATACCAAACGTGAGTCTCTCACGCTCCCACAAAATCTCCTATCTGTGCCCCTGACTATAGAGTCCCCAATTACTAATGCTCTGCTCCTCTCCCCCCTTCCCTTCTGAGCAACAGGGACAGACTCCGTGCCAGAGGCCCGTACCCCATGGCTTACCCCTGGTAAGTCGTCCCCCCCACAAGTATCCAAAGCGGTATACTTGTTTCTCAGGGGAACGACAGCAGGGGATCCCTGCACTGACGGCTTTTTCCCAGTCCCTCTTACAGTTACCCACCTATCTCCAATCTTTGGTGTAACTAATTCCCTGAAGCTGCTATCTATGACCCCTTCTGCCTCCCGAATGATCCGAAGTTCTTCCAACTCCAGCTCCAGTTCCCTAACTCGGTCTTGGAGGAGCTGGAGATGGCAGCACTTCCTGCAGGTAAAATCAGCAGGGACACTAACTGCATCCCTCACCTCAAACATCCTGCAGGAGGAACATTGCACTCCCTTCCCTGCCATTCCTCTAACTTTCTACCAAGATCTGGCTAACAACTAAATTACATTTTTTATAAAAAATAATAATAATATAATAAAATATGGTACTTACCTCAGACCAATGGGTTTTATTATTAGGTTAGAGGAGGAGGGCGGGTGGGAGACACTACACGTGTAGTCTCGGGTTTCCTCTCCACCAGAATTTATTGGTGAGGGTTTTCCCAGACGTCCGCGGGTCGTCTTCCTGTTCCCGCCTAAAACACTAATTAAAAAAAAAAAAATTCTCAGCTCCTGCTGAAATTGACTAACCAGCCAGCTCCACTCCCGCCGAAATCGACTGGCCTGCCCCTGCAAAGACAAGTGGACAGGACAAGGACAGACTTACCTCCCAGCAGCCACTTCCGCACTGCTCCCGCTGAAACTGACTCACCAGCTGTTCTCCCGCCGAAATCGACTTGTTTCAATTGTACGTAATATGTTGCAATTGTTCCCGGGGATAGCCGATTTAACTGTGGATGTCTGAGTAGATTAGATGTAAACAGTCCTGAATGCAACTGTGGATACCTGGGTTGATGGGCTGTTGATAGCCCTGAGTATCGATCTGGGCTACGTTCCCAGAGCCGAATATGCAAAACTGTCTGCAGCTGCCTGCTTGTGTCTTCTTGGCTGCTTTTCCCAGCAGTCTTTCGGGTTAGCCATTTTAAACTGGGTTTTGGCCAGATTAATCGGAACGCAGCCATTTTACATGGCTACACCCCGCTGTTGGGCTTCCGCCCCTCAACAGGGAGCTTGTATTCCATGAGATCCACGCGGACATCAGTCGGGTCGTCTCCATAGGTGACATGGCAGCACGGTAGCACATGTGGTTAGCACTGTGGCTTCACAGCTCCAGGGTCCCAGGTTTGATTCCCTGCTCGTTCACTGTCTGTGCGGAGTCTGCAAGTTCGCCCCGGGCTGAATTCTCCGACCCTCTGCCGGGAATTCACCGGCGCCGGGGATTTGGTGTGGGTGGGAATCCTGCCGCGCCGGTGATTCTCCGGCCGCGCTGGGCCGAGTGGCCGTCTGTTTTCGGCCGGTCCCGCTGGCGTAAATTAGAGTAGGCCCTTACCTGGCCTCCGGGGTCCTCGGGGGGGCGCGGGGGGATCTGGCCCCAGGAGGTGCCCCTGTGGTGGCCTGGCCCGTGATCAGGGCCTGTCGATCCGCAGGTGGGCCTGTGCCGTGGGGGCACTCTATTCCTCCGCGTCGGCTGCTGTGTCCTCCGCCATGGCCGACGCGGAGAAGATCCCCCGCTGCGCATGCGCTGGGATGACGCCAGCACACACTGGCGCTCCCGCCCATGCGGCAACTTGCACCGGCCGGCGGAGGCCCTTCGGCGCCGGGTGGCGTGGCGCCAAGCCCTTCCCAGCTGGCTGGCGCGGCGCAAACCACTCTGGGGCCGGCCTAGCCCCTGAAGGTGCGGAGGATTCTGCACCTTTTGGGGCGGCCCGACACCGGAGTGGTTTACGCCACTCCTCGCCGCTGGGATCCCCCGCCCCGCCGGGCAGGGGAGACTCCCCCCCCCCCGTGTCTGCGTGGGCTTCCTGCGGGTGCTCCGGTTTCCTCCCACAGTCCAAAGACGTGCAGGTTGGGTGGATTGGCAATGCTAAATTGCCCTAAGTGTCCAAAAAGGTTAGGAGGAGTTATTGCGTTATGGGGATAGGGTGGCCGTGAGGGCTTAAGTGGGTGAAGACTCGATGGGTCGAAAGGCCTCCTTCTGCACTGTATGTTCTATGTTCTAAGAGGGTGACAACACTAAATAAGTTTAAAACTTGAGAGAAAGATTAATTCCTGGTCTCTTCCTTGACCAACTAAGAAGTTTAACGCAAGAGCTCCAATCGAAGGAAAATATCAGGAATAACATTTTGAAACTGGTAGTTACACTCATTTTGATAAGAGAGGTTCAATATTTCAGCTCAAGCGAGCAATAGGTATTTCTAATAATGGATCTGGGCCTGAAATGCTTTTCCCAATTTAGTGATTACAAGATTTATTAAATGGAAAAACAAGCTTTTTTTTGAAGTGGTCAGCTCCGTGTGTTTAATGCTGGTCTCCAAGGCAACACCCTGTTCTGTGAAATATGGAGGGAAAACTAATGACAGAGCAGCTGGAATTTGTTTAATATTGTTTACTTGAGGAGCCAGGAGCAGCTGCTGTCCCCTGAGATCATATCACACATGCATGCAGTAAAAAAGTTTTTGTACAGCGAGGGGACAGACATTTGTCTGACTTCCACACACATCAGGATCACTTCCAATTATCAAGCACAATCAGAAACCATAACTGCTCCAGAATTCTGTAAACTCTGACAGAAACCACATTACTGGAGCTCCCACAGTGGAGCCTGAATGATAACACTAATTCTAAAGATTCAATTGTAAATACAGTTTCGCGTTAACTTTACTTTTCTGCTGCCTTTTCTTTCAGAGGAAAACTATTGGCTTTAAGTTCGCGGCTGGTGTGGGAAAGTAGTTATGATACTGGACTAATAATCCACTGGCCCAGATTCATCATCTGTCTGGAAACATGAGTTCAATTCGTCAACCAAGCACTTAAATTCAATTAAGCCTGGAATACGAAACATGGTCACCATGTGTGTCAGAAAATCGATCAGGTTAACTAATGTCATTTTGGGAAATAAATCTGTCGTCCTTATCCTGTCTGGTCTCTATGTGACCTGAGGCTCAGGGCAAGTGGTTGACTCTGAACTGCCCTCTGAAGTGGCCTGACACGACAGCTCAGTTCTATTGAAGGAAGCAGCTCACCAGCACCTTAGGGACTGGGGTGGGAAAGTAGTTATGATACTGGACTGATAATCCACTGGACCAGCCTCATGATCCATCAAGAAACATCCAGAGTTCAATTTTCAAGTGCAGGCAGTGGTGACAAGGCAGCCGTGGCCATTTTTTTTAACTTCACATTTTTTAACATTGCTGAGAGTATGGAGCCACCTTCTCTCTCTCTCCCCTTACCTGCAGCGGCAGGCTGCATTCTGGACAGTTTCATATTGGCCCTCCAGTCTTTGAGAACCCACCCACCATCCACAATTAGACGATGAATGGGCCCTCTGGCCACAGATTTGGCAGAAAGTCCGTGGAGCATGACTGTTCGCGACACGTTGCAGGTTCGAGACTCGCGTTTGACACTGATGTCAGAGACTGAGCCACAATCGCAAAACCCTGGACTGAGTTCCAGAAGGGAATACTGTTTAAGGGCAGAAGGCTGGTTAAATTCCCATTCTCCATTTACACTTACACCTTACAATGTCACATCACTAACAAGCAAACTTAGATTGAAAGCCAGTTCTTCTTCAAAAGGAAATTAAAAATAATTGGGTTGACACTCTGTTAAAATAATGATTTGAGGAATGGCATAAGAGTGCATTAAGTCTTAATCAGTTGTAATTAATGTCTGTAATTTCTGGCATACATTGCTTGTTTGATCCTGTCACTTGCTTGTACAGGAAAGAATAATTGTTTCATGGAATGATCATTTAAGCAAATAACATGCATAAAAATCTAGTGTGCAGGAATGGAGAGCCGAACATTATCCTCAGATATATCTGACTGGTTGCTTCTAGTTTGGCGTTTACAGTCTCGCATAATTTCACCCATTAGGAATATAGTAATAATCTTTATTGCCACATTAACACTGCAATGAAGTTACCTTGAAAAGCCCCTAGTCGCCACATTCTGGCACCTGTTCGGGTACATGGAGGGAGAATTCAGAATGTCCAAATTACCTAACAGCACGTCTTTTGGGACTTGTGGGAGGAAACCGGAGGAAACCCACACAGACATGGAGAGAATGTGCAGACTCCGCACAGACAGTGACCCAAGCTGGGATTCGAACCTGGGACCCTGATGCTGTGAAGCAACAGTGCTAAACACTGTGCTCCTGTGCTGCCCCCACATATCACTCCCCACATTCCTCTATGGGTAATAAACACTCTATCGTGACTCTTAGAAACCAACAGCTTATCCTAAAGCTATCTGAGTTAATTGTGGCTCATTTGGTCGTATTCTCATCTCTGAGAATCCCACTTGAACCCAAAGATCTGCACTGACACCCCTGTGCAGTATTGAGAGAGTGCTGCACTTTGGGAGGTGCCGTTTTTCAGTTACTCTGTCAGGTGGAGGTAAAAGATCCTAGGCCTCTATTTCGAAGAGCAGGGGAATTATACCTGGTGTCCTGGTTAATATGCATCCCTCAAGTAACATGGCTAAAACCGATCATCTGGCTGTTTGTTCAAACTTGCTATGTGCACATTGGCCGCCACGTTTCTGAGTGACATAACTTTAAAAGTGGTTAATTGGCTGTAGAGTTCTGTGGCGCTGAAAGGCAGAAGTGCAAGTCTTTCTTTATGTTCTGCTCCAAGTTTGTACAGGTGGGAGATAAGTTGGTTCTACATGCTTTCCATTCCACTGCCCAGATATGTGCTGGGTCCTCGAAACCACCGGTTGCACCTTGTAACTGATCTGATTGGTTTATTTTTAATTGACGGCCTCTAATCCTCCAGAAAAAAGCTGATGTTCTTGACATCCTGAACATCTGCCACATCAATCGAAAATCTGCTCTCAAGTTTAAAAGGCTGATGGATGGCTACTGCGTTTATACAAGATGGTTAATTAGTGAGAGAGCTGGGGCCAGGGGTACAGACTCTCTTTATAGCTCAGTTGACTGGACCGCTGGTTCGTGATGCAGCGGGAGGCCAACAGCGCAGGTCAGTTCCCGTACCGGCTGAGGTGGTTCATGAAAGCCCCGCCTTCTCTACCTTGCCCTTCTCCTGTGTGTGGTGATCCTCAGGTTGAATCACAACCAGTCAGCTCTCCCCCTCAAAGTGGAGAGTAGCCTCTGGGCTACTGCATTTAGACATATCAAGGCAGCAAAACAAGAATACAGGTAAGGGAGTGTTAAGAGAAAATGTAATATGGATGTCAGGAAATAGTATTTATTTATTTGTTTTTTCCAATTAAGGAGCAATTTATTATGGTCAATCCACTTAACCTGCACATCTTTGCTTGTGGGGGTAAGACCCATGCAGACATGGGGAGAATGTGCAAACTCCACACAGACAGTGACCTGGGACCAGGGTCGAAGCTGGGTCCTCAGCGCCATAGGCAGCAGTGCTAACCACTGAGCCACCGTGCCGCCCAAGGAGGTAGTATTTCTAAACTAATGTATAAGAGGAAAAATGGTAAACAATGGGGAAATGCCATCTGTTTACACTCCAGTGTCAGAAGATTTCCAATTGATCACAGATTTTTATTGGATTACTCAAATCCCATAGGGAATGAAAGACTGGCACAAGGATTGCTAAAACGTAACCCCATCCCAGTCTCACATCCTCCTCGCCACTTGTCCATGAGCCAGAATGTATTTAGGTCAGGCATAAAATGATGAAAATAGTTCTCAGTTAGAGGAGACTTTTTTTTTTAGAACTAATGTCCTTCACCAAACTCTGAAGGATTTTGTTAAACATCAAATTTGAATATGTAGCTGCTTATGTGTTCGCCAGCTTAGGATGACATAGTTTATATAAACACACGGAAATGGGGTGTTTTCTCTTGCATTCCAGCCACAATATCTGTCGCTGAATCCCTCACCCAAGATTTTTGCTACCTCCAGGATTGACTATTCTCCCTGCCAACCTCGAATCTGACACCCATCAACCCACCCAGCCACGAGGGATGGCCAATCAACGCTCGCCTAATCAGCAACGCCCACATCCCGTAAATGAATAGAAAAATGTTTCCAAGTCTCCCTCATCTTCTGTCTGGCTTGCATTTGCTCCAAAGTCTACAACTTCTCCAATTCAAAATTCCCCTCGCTGTTCACATTCTTTGTCGCCTCTCCCCTCTCAACTTCAGTGACCTCCCGACTAACTCTACATCTAGTCTCGCGATAGTTCGAGCACGTTAGATGGGTCCTTTTTTGTCCAATGTGTGCAGGAGGGTTTCCTGACACAGTATGTAGATAGGCCAACGAGAGGCGAGGCCATATTGGATTTGGTACTGGGAAATGATCCTGGACAGGTGTTAGATTTGGAGGTAGGTGAGCACTTTGGTGATAGTGACCACAATTCGATTATGTTTACTTTAGCGAAGGAAAAGGATAGGTATATACCGCAGGGCAAGAGTTATAGCTGGGGGAAAGGCAATTATGATGCGATAAGGCAAGACTTAGGATGCATAGGATGGGGAGGGAAACTGCAGGGGATGGGCACAGTTGAAATGTGGAGCTGGTTCAAGGAACAGCTGCTGCGTGTCCTTGATAAGTATGTCCCTGTCAGGCAGGGTGGAAGTGATCGAGCGAGGGAACCTTGGTTTACTAAAGTAGTTGAATCACTTATTAAGAGGAAGAAGGAGGCTTATGTAAAGATGAGACGTGAAGGTACAGTTAAGGCGCTTGAAAGTTACAAGTTAGCTAGGAAGGACCTAAAGAGAGAGCTAAGAAGAGCCAGGAGGGGACATGAGAAGTCTTTGGCAGGTAGGATCAAGGATAACCCTAAAGCTTTCTATAGATATGTTAGGAATAAAAGAATGACTAGGGTAAGAGTGGGGCCAGTCAAGGACAGTAGTGGGAAGTTGTGCGTGGAGTCCGAGGAGATAGGAGAGGTGCTAAATGGATATTTTTCATCAGTTTTCACACAGGAAAAAGACAATGTTGTCCAGGAGAATACTGAGATACAGACTACTAGACTAGAAGGGCTTGTGGTTCTTAAGGAGGAGGTGTTAGCAATTCTGAAAAGTGTGAAAATAGATAAGTCCCCTGGGCCGGATGGGATTTATCCTAGGATTCTATGGGAAGCTAGAGAGGAGATTGCTGAGCCTTTCGCTTTGATCTTTATGTCATCATTGTCTACAGGAATAGTGCCAGAAGACTGGAGGATAGCAAATGTTGTCCCCTTGTTCAAGAAGGGGATTAGCGACAACCCCGGTAACTATAGACCAGTGAGCCTTACCTCTCTTGTGGGCAAAGTCTTGGAAAGGTTGATAAGAGATAGGATGTACAATCATCTGGAAAGGAATAATTTAATTAGCGATAGTCAACACGGTTTTGTGAAGGGTAGGTCGTGCCTCACAACCTTATAGAGTTCTTTGAGAAGGTGACCAAACAGGTGGACGAAGGTAAAGCAGTTGATGTGGTGTATATGGATTTCAGTAAAGTGTTTGATAAGGTTCCCCATGGTAGGCTATTGCAGAAAATACAGAGGCATGGGATTCAGGGTGATTTAGCAGTTTGGATCAGAAATTTGCTAGCTGGAAGAAGGCAAAGGGTGGTGGTTGATGGGAAATGTTCAGCCTGGAGTCCAGTTACTAGTGGTGTACCACAAGGATCTGTTTTGGGGCCACTGCTGTTTGTCATTTTTATAAATGACCTGGAGGATGGCGTTGAAGGATGGGTGAGTAAATTTGCCGATGACACTAAAGTCGGTGGAGTTGTGGACAGTGCGGAAGGATGTAACACGTTACAGAGGGACATAGATAAGCTGCAGAGCTGGGCTGAGAGGTGGCAAATGGAGTTTAATGCAGAAAGATGTGAGGTAATTCATTTTGGAAGGAATAACAGGAAGACAGAGTACTGAGCAAATGGTAAGATTCTTGGTAGTGTGGATGAGCAGAGAGATCTCGGTGTCCATGTACATCGATCCCTGAAAGTTGCCATCCAGGTTGAGAGGGTTGTTAAGAAGGCATACGGTGCGTTAGCTTTTATTGGTAGAGGGATTGAGTTTCGGAGCCATGAGGTCATGTTGGTGCGGCCGCATTTGGAGTATTGCGTGCAATTTTGGTCGCCGCATAATAGGAAGGATGTGGAAGCATTAGAAAGGGTGCAGAGGAGATTTACCAGGATGTTGCCTGGTCTGGAGGGAAGATCTTATGAGGGAAGGCTGAGGGACTTGAGGTTATTTTCTTTTGAAAGCAGAAGGTTAAGAGGTGACTTAATTGAGGCATACAAGATGATCAGAGGATTGGATAGAGTGGACAGTGAAAGCCTTTTTCCTCGGATGGTGATATCGAGCACGAGGGGACATAGCTTTAAATTGTGGGGTGATAGATATAGGACAGATGTCAGAGGTTGGTTCTTTACTCAGAGAGTAGTAAGGGCGTGGAATGCCCTGCCTGCAACAGTAGTGGACTCGCCAACACTAGGGGCATTCAAATGGTCATTGGATAGACATATGGACGATAAGGAAATAGTGTAGATGGGCTTTAGAGTGGTTTCAAAGGTCAGCGCAACATCGAGGGCCGAAGGGAAGCACTGCGCTGTACTGTTCTATGTTCTACAGCACCCAATCCTCTTGGCTGCACCATCTGTGGCTATGCCTTCAACAATCCAGACCATAAGCTGAAGCACCTTCCTAAATCTCTCCGCCTGTTCCCTCCCTTAACTTCCACTCAGCCCGCGTGACATCTCCCTCTTTTGATTGGTGCCAATTTGTGGCTGGAATGTTTTACAAATGCAAGTTGTTTTTGCATTTATGTGATATTAACTTCGCTGCTATTTTAACATATTTTAACATTGCCTGTTTGCAACAAAGGATGTCCTATTAATCTGCTATCTCTAGCCTCACACTTTATCGCTTGAGTAAAGGTTCTGCAACCCCTAAGTAACTCCAGAGTCAGTGGAAGGAGAAGGTGGGGCCCATGCTGGTGACTCCCGCAGGGGAGGTGCAGGAACACCGCAGAGCCTCGGCCCCCCATCATGTTCCTGGTGCCTGTGGTGGACAGCGGGCAGAACAGGGCGGCACCACAGCACCCGGGACACCCGAGCAGCACCCTGGCCCATTCAGGCCTGGTTGCCCCAGAAAACGCCTGTCAAAGAGGACCCAGGTCACAGGGTGGGAATCACTGCAGGCCGCCTCCACTCTTGTTGTACCGTCTGAGGATCCACCTAGACATAGCGTTAGGGCCCGCCAGGCCAAAAAATTAAACACCAGTTAAGTTGGCAGGGCACAGTTAAGTTATAGGGGCTCGGGCACGGATCTGTCAATATTTGTGCCCCATAAATACCTGTTCCCACTGTTACAGCCGGCCTTGGTGCTCTGTCAGATGGATGTGAGGAGTGGGCTGGTCTGGGCTGGCCAGAGAGGAGGTGCGGGTGGAGGTGCGGGGGTTGTAGGGTTTGAGCGGACATTGTGGGTATCTTGGGCCATCCCCTGACCGTACCTACCACCGTTACCTCAGAGATCCGATGGCACCTTGTGATGGAATGACCAGTTCGCATGCAGGGATCACCCAGGTGGACGGTGGAAAGTGCTACCATGGGCAGGAGTCAGGCATTATCAAATGATGCGGAGCAACAGACCTCATCGCAGACCGGGGTTGCCATCATCCTCCATCCCATGGACCAGACACGGTGTTAATGCCAACCCAGGGCCCACACCTTATAGTGATAGGTATCATGGAGAGACCTAGGGTGAAATTCTCCCCCAACGGCGGGATGTCTGCCGACTGGTGCCAAAGACGGCGCCAATCAGACGGGCATCGCGCCGGCCCAAAGTTGGCAGCCTAGCCCCAGCATTGAGGGGCTAGGCCGACGCCGGAGGGATTTCCGCCACGCCAGCTGGCGGAAATGGCGTTTGTTGCCCCGCCAGCTGGCGCGGAAATGCGGCGCATGCGCGGGAGCGTCAGCGGCCGCTGTCAGTTTCCCGGCGCATGCGCGGGAGCGTCAGCGGCCGCTGTCAGTTTCCCGCGCATGCGCAGTAGGGAGAGTCTCTTCCGCCTCCGCCATGGTGGAGGCCGTGGCGGAGGCGGAAGGGAAAGAGTGCCCCCACGGCACAGGCCCGCCCGCGGATCGGTGGGCCCCGATCGTGGGCCAGGCCACCGTGGGGGCACCCCCCGGGGTCAGATCGCCCCCCAGGACCCCGGAGCCCGCCCACGCCGCCTGGTCCCGCCGGTAAATACCAGGTTTGATTTACGCCGGCGGGACAGGCAATTTCTGGGCGGGACTTCGGCCCATCCGGGCCGGAGAATTGAACGGGGGGTCCCGCCAACCGGCGCGGCCCGATTCCCGCCCCCGCCCAATCTCCGGTACCGAAGACTTTGGCGGGGGCGGGATTCACGGCGGCTAACGGCCATTCTCCGACCCGGCGGGGGGTCGGAGAATGACGCCCCTGGTGTTCGTCCTCCTCCTGCAACACATCGCCCCTCTGCTGCGCGGTGTTGTGGAGGAAGCAGCAGGCCGCCACGATGCGGGCGACTGTCTCAGCATCATTCCGGAGGGCCACTCCAGAGTACGCGAGGCATCTGAACTGCATCTTCAGGATGCCGAAGCATCGCTCGATCACATCACTGGTCGCTGCATGGACGTTGGCATCGCACTGTGGCCTTTGGATAGGTGACATCAGCCACGACCGCAGTGGATAATCTCTGTGACCCAGGGGCCAATCCCCCAGCCAGGGGGGCATCTCAAACATGTCAGGATGAAGGCGTCTTGCACACTGTCCGGGTATCGGGCACAGGGGTGCATGATGCGCATCTGATGGTCACATATCAACTGCACGTTCATCGAGTGGAACACCTTTCACTTGGTGTAGAGTGGATTGTCATCTAGAGGTGCTCAAAGGGGCCATGTATCCCGTCGACCACCTCCAAGACCCGGGTCATCCCAGTGATGATGGCGTTCCCTGCTACCCGGGAATCCTGGTGGGCTTGGTCCATGTTGAAATAGATGTATTGTACCAACCAAGCATGTATGGCGCCTGTGACAGCTTGGATTCACCTGTGCACCGAGGTCTGAGAGATCCTGGACAGGTCCCCAATCAGCGAACCCGTGGAAGGACCCCGCGGCCTAAAGCTTCTGGGCGACGGTCACCTTGATTGCCAATGGAAGTGGGTGCCCTCCCCCTTTCCCCCTTACTCCTGCGGTGCCAGATGTGCAGTCATCTGGCATATATGTCGCACTGTCTCCCTGCTCAACCCAGTCCAGCAGGTCCTCGAACGACAGGCCCTGCCGGTACACGCAGAACCTCATGTGGAGCTTCCTTGGCACCTCCTCCTTATCGGCCTGTTGGGTGGCTGGCTGTCCATACTGGACGGTTACCTCCTGTTCCTCTGGGCAGGCTCTGCTGCTGCCCGCACCACTGCTGCAGATTCCTCCTCTTCGAGCAGCTCCAGCTGCAGAACATCCTCCAGGGCTGCGGCGACTGGCAGGACGGCCACCATTGTTGGCTGAATTCCAATATCCATTGGCTGCAGAGGGTGAAAGGCCGCCATGTTAGTATGGTGAGTACCCCCATGCCCAACCAGGTCCAACGGGCTACATGGCACCCCTGGTTGGCACTGCGGGCACTGCCTCCGCACCCCTCGCCCCGTTGGTGCCCAGCACTGTGGGGACTCTGGTCCTGGTGACCATCCCTGCTGCCAGGCGTACCGTCGGCTGGCGCTGCCCTTGCCAGCGGTACACTGCGCAGCCCTCGACCAGCCCCCTGTAGGGGCTACAGAGGGCTTTGCCCTAGATGGGCCGCCTGGTGCTCGGCTGACAGGTGCCAGCTAGTCGGGAGGGGGGAGTGGTATGGTGGAGGTTGGGGTGTGATGAGGTGGAGGATGGTGGCAGGGGTGGTGGCATCCCATAAGGCCGGTGGCACTCTGCAGAACCAGGGGCCAAGGTGGGTGATCAGTGGGGTGGGCAGCAAGATGACTGTGTTGCAGGCTGCGGCAATGGCGGCCCAAACCTGGACACCGCCTCAGTGCCATGGGGGTCACCCCAGACACTCGGCCCATTTTGCCGTCACCCCTACCCCCAGCCCCGACAGAGACCAACCCCCCCCAACACCCCAGCGAGCCCGGCCAGTGTCCGGTCTGGTGGACATCTTGATTTATCTTGATAAACATTGAGGTGTACACACTGATACAAATTTCAGACGTTCGATTTAAAACAATACCTCAAAGCCTCTCCGTGTCCTCCCTCCTCTCTCTCCCTCATCGGCCGCAATGCCGGTTTCAAGGATTTTAAAAGCACAAATGAATCTCCCCATCAGGAATTCGGCCTATCGGAGGCGGAGAATCGCAGAGGCCGGAGAATACCGGGTCGGGCTCGCTAATGATATGCAAAATCTATTTACTGTACGTGCACTCTGGAACGCATTGACGCTGATGTCGAGGCGATGGAGAATTGCGATTTGGCATGAAATCTGCACTCACCGCAATTTCGGCGTCCGAACCGATTCTCCACCCAATCACGTTTCCCAATTTCGCCGTCGGTCGACTGAGAATCCCGCCCATTGTCTCCCAAATGGAAAAACTCCACCCTTAAAAATGCTGTGAAAAGCCAGTGAAGAAAGTGCACAAATTAAACACAATTCAAAATGGCAGGGGGGAATTTCAATAGTTTTCAAGAAAGAGGATCTTCTCTGGATAGGCTGTTGAAAAACATATTAAAACAGTGTGCACTATGGCACGGGCAATGTGACCTTTGTAGCAGAGTAGTTGGCCCTGTCATTCCTCGCTATTTCACATCCTGACCTCTTGTGATGACGTGATGATGATATATTGGGCATGCATTGAACTTAGGAGTGTCGCAGCTCTTAAAGCTGCCAGTGAGCCAATGATTGAGTGAGAATCTCCCCATTCATCAATCAGGCACTGCAGCTGTGATTTTCAGGAATGGCTCATTCAACAATAAGATATACCGTCAGTGCAATGGAGACGATCCGAGTGCAGAAATAAAGTACAACCTGTGATCGTGACTTGGGCAGCGGAAAATACCTTCGGCTCATCAAGGTTAAACAAGAAAATGCGACGAAAGTTTAATGAGTTGTTTTGACAAACTGCTTTATTGCACTTCAGTCGATCCGTGGTACATCATTAGGCAGAGACGAAGTAAGGACCTTTCCCGCATTGTGCTCTTTACAAATGCAGAAGTCGTCACATGTTCTTTCATTTTACTGTGCAGTGCTCCCACAGCACAGTCCTTCCCATTATGGTCAATGAGTCAGTCAATCATCAAATATCGGGTACTATGCCTGAGGAACACTGCGATTGCCGAACTGGAAAGGGTTGGGTGCAAGAATGAAGTGGTGGGGGGAGATTTGATAATTGAGAGGAGAAGGTAACTATATTTAGTACCAAATGCTTCCCAGGTTCCAAGGCTAGAGATGCAACGAATTACACCCAAAAGCTGTGGAGAAAGATGACAGGATAATCTGAAAGTTTAACCAAGAGCATAGTGAGAAAGGACTTCAGTTTTGCAAATTGACTTTCAGCCGTAGGAAGCGGATTAAGAAGACAATGCAGGAGCAGCCAGATTCACGAGATAGTTGTGTGGTGAGAGAAAAGGATCTTCTGGGTATCTGCTACCTACCTGGCCTGGAATATGCTGACTGTTGAGTCAGGACCTGGTAATGTTGGGTTTGAGATTCAGAGTTAGTTAAGAATGAATTGTTCTTGTCGTTGTGGTTCAAACCTGTGGCATTTCAACCCAGACAAAGAGGTGAGACCAGCAGAATGACATCCTTTGCCAGATGTTCCAGCTGTTCACGCCGGTGGGATCTTCTGGTCCCGTAGACGGCATATCCGCGCCCCCCCAGCAGTGTGGCGTGGATTCAATGGGCGATCCCATTGGCAGCGACGGGATTGGCGAGACGCCTCCCGCTGCGAGAAAACATGCCCACACGGAGGCCAGGAAATATGCCGTCTCCCATTTCATTCACATCCTCTGCCCAACAATATAGACAGGCATTTCTGTGCAGCAGCAGAAATGAGGGGCACCAGAGGAGTTAGGGGACATAAA
This sequence comes from Scyliorhinus torazame, assembly GCF_047496885.1. Lineage (NCBI taxonomy): Eukaryota > Metazoa > Chordata > Chondrichthyes > Carcharhiniformes > Scyliorhinidae > Scyliorhinus > Scyliorhinus torazame. The sequence goes on along the minus strand of NC_092711.1, from coordinate 299,420,021 downwards.
AGAAGAAAGAACTTGCATTTAAAACATGGTAAAAGTCCAGTCACTTCCTGGCGGCTGAACACTGTGGTGAGTCACGTATGGCTACGTAAGGCTGTTGTATATATGTTCTACTGTTCTATTAGTATTGTTGTCTCCACTGTTGTATATACTTATTGTCATAATATACACCAGTGTATCATGGTGCAGACACACACACACTGATCAACACACACAACACCGCAGCCAATCACCAGTCAGAGCACACTCACTGTAAAGACAGGGGGCATCAGAGTTCCCGCTCATTCGGGATGCAGCCTCTCAGAAGGACAGAGCTTACAGCACAGATCTTCACCATGTGCTGAGTGCATAGACTGGTTCGGACAGGCATAGGTCTTTAGTTTAATCTAACATCGTGTTAACCCACAGTGAAAGTATGTTCAACAGTTTCTAACTTAATAAAATAGTGTTGTACTATTTTAAGTGTTGGTGGCCTGTATGTGTTCCACGGATCCAGAGCACCCAACACAACACTTATTGTTATTGCTGTTCTGTTATTGGTTGTTGCTGTTGTACTGTTGGAATGTTGTTATTGGTGCTGCTGTTGGCTCCGCCCGTGGCTCCGCCCAGCGGTGGAGGTTTAAAGCCTGTTGACCTGGGTCAGCCCTGCCGTGCGGGAGGAGCTACAGGTCGGCACATATTTAGCTTATTAAAGCATCGGTTCACTGCTTCTCAGCGTCTCCTCTGAATTGATGTCTATCAATTTAATAGGCTAAAATTTTGATAATGGATGCTGCCCTCAAACCTGAATGTCTCGAACTGGACCCGCAGGCCGCTGAAGCGCCGGCTATCTTTGAGCATTGGCTCAGCTGCTTCGAGGTCTACCTCGAATCCTCAACTGCTGCCTTTCCCCGGCACTCAAGCAACGTCTCCTCAACGCCCGGGTGGACCACCGGATCTTCCAGTTAATCCGAGATGCGGGCTCGTATACGGAGGCTGTAGATGTACTCAAGGAACAGTTTGTGAGGCCGGTCAACGAGGTCCTTGCCCGACACCTCCTCACCACGCGGCGTCAGCAGCAGGGTGAGTCACTCGCGGAGTATCTTGGTGAGTTGAGGGTACTCGCCCGCAGTTGCAACTGCCGGGCGGTCTCTGTATCGGAGCATTCGGAGCTAATGATTCGGGCGCTTATGTGGCTGGAGTCCGGTCCAGCCATGTCCGGCAGCCCCTCCTCGAGAAAGGGGTTCTCGACCTCGAGGCGACAGTGAAGCTGGCTACCTCATTAGAAGTGGCTTTCCAGAGCCTCGAGGCCTTCCCGTCCGACCACGCGGCACCCTCAGGGACGTCAGAGGCGAAGCCATCAACCAACCCAGGCGTACCTCACTCCTGCGCTGCACGGCTGCCGGCCAGCTCCGGAGGACCTTGCTGTTATTTCTGCGGGCAGGGCCAGCATCCCCGGCAGCGCTGCCCAGCACGCAGGTGTAATGAGTGCGGCAAGAAAGGTCATTTTGCGAAAGTATGTCTGAGCCGCTCTAAAGCCCCAAAATGAAAAGCCAGTCGGCCTGAGGCTCACAGACCCCACAACGTGGCATCGTGCCTGCCGGGACCGCCCCCTTCTGACGCGTCAACCGCCACGCGCGACCCGTGGAGGACGCCATCTTGGTCGTCGTCGCCGACGTGGCCCGCCACGTGCGACCAGTGGGTGCCGCCATCTTGGCCGACATCCTCAACGCCGCCATTTTGTGATCACGCTGCAGCCACAAATAGTCCTTTGCATTACCTCAGCTCGGTTCAGCTCGACCAGTCCCGGCCTTACCATCTGCGAAATTCGATGATGGCTGTCAAACTCAACAGGCAGGAAACGTCCTGCCTCTTCAACTCCAGGAGCAGAGATAGTTTTGTCCACCCCGATATGGTAAGGCGCTGCGCCCTCCAGGTCCTCCCCGTCTCGCAGACTATATCCCTCGCGTCCGGTTCGCACTCCGTACAGATCCGGGGGTATTGCGTCGCAAACCTGTCAATACAAGGCGTAGAGTACACTAACTTTAAGCTCTAGGTCCTCCCTCATCTCTGCGCTCCCCTCCTGCTCGAGTTAGATTTCCAGTGCAACCTCAGAAGCCTAACACTAAAATTCGGGGGACCCCTGCCCCCTCTCACGATCTGTAGCCTCGCAACCCTGAAGGTCACCCCTCCCTCGCTCTTCGCAAACCTCACCCCAGACTGTAAGCCCGTCACCACCCGGAGCAGACAGTACAGTGCTCAGGACAGGGCCTTCATCAGGTCAGAGGTTCAGCGGCTCCTGAAGGAAGGGATCATCGAGGCCAGCAACAGCCCCTGGAGAGCGCAAGTGGTGGTCGTTCGGATTGGGGAAAAGAACTGGATGGTAGTCGACTACAGTCAAACGATCAACCGGTACATGCAGCTCGATGTGTACCCCCTCCCGCACATATCTGATATGGTCAATCAGATTGCGCAGTATCGAGTCTTCTCTATGGTAGACTTGAAGTCCGTGTACCACCAGCTCCCTATCCAGCCGGAAGACCGTCAGTACACTGCCTTCGAGGCAGATGGTCACCTCTTCCATTTCCTCAGGGTCCCTTTCGGCATCACCAACGGGGTTTCGGTCTTCCAACGAACAATGGACCGAATGGTGGACCAGTACGGGCTGCTGGCCACGTTCCCGCACTTGGATAATGTCACCATCTGCGGCCATGACCTGCAGGACCATGACGCGAACCTAGACGAATTCCTCCGCACCGCCCGGCTCCTTAATTTAACCTACAATAAGGAGAAATGCGTTTTCTGCACAACTCGGCTAGCCATCCTCGGCTATGTCGTGGAAAACGCTGTCCTAGGGCCCGACCCCGACCGCCTGCGCCCACTTCTCCAGCTTCCCCTTCCCCACTGCCCCAAGGCCCTGACACAATGCCTGTGGTTTTTCTCGTATTATGCCCAGTGGGTCCCCAACTACGCGGACAAGGCCCGCCCCCTCATTAAGTCCACCATCTTTCCCCTGACGGCTGAGGCCCGCTTGGCTTTCAACCGCATCAGAGCCGACATTGCCAAGGCCACAATGCACGCTGTGGATGAATCCCTTCCGTTCCAGGTGGAGTGCGATGCGTGTGACTTTGCCCTGGCCGCTACCCTCAACCGGGCAGGAAGGCCTGTCGCCTTTTTCACCCGTACCCTCCATGCCTCCGAGATTCAACACTCCTCCGTCGAGAAGAAGGCACAAGCCATTGTGGAAGCTGTGCGACACTGGAGACATTACCTGGCCGGCAGCAGATTCACTCTTCTCACGGACCAACGGTCGGTCAGTTGCCTTCATGTTTAATAAAACACAGCGGGGCAAGATTAAGAACGACAAGATTTTGCGGTGGAGAATCGAACTCTACACCTATAACTACGATATCTTGTATCGCCCTGGGAAGCTCAACGAGCCCCCAGATGCCCTGGCGCGGTATATGCGCTAGCGCGCAAACAGACCGGTTACGGGCCATCCACAACGACCTCTGTCACCCGGGGGTCACCCGGCTTCTTCACTTCGTCAAGGCCCGCAACCTGCCCTACTCCACTGAGGATTTCAGGGCTGTGACCAGGGATTGCCAAATCTGTGCAGAGTGCAAGCCGCACTTCTATCGGCCGGACAAGGCTCACCTGGTGAAGGCCTCCTGCCCTTTTGAACGCCTCAGCATGGACTTCAAAGGGCCGCTCCACTCCACTGACCATAATGTGTACTTTCTCAATGTTGTTGATGAGTACTCCCGCTTCCCGTTTGCAATCCCTTGTCCTGATATGTCCTCTGCCACTGTCATTAAGGCCCTGTGCAGCATTTTCTCCCTGTTTGGTTTCCCCGCCAATATACATAGCGATCGAGGCTCCTCTTTTATGAATGAGGAGCTGCGTCAGTACCTGCTCAGTAAGGGCATCGCCTCGAGCAGGACTACCAGTTACAACCCCCGGGGGAACGGGCAGGTGGAGAGGGAGAATGCTACGGTCTGGAAGGCCGTCCTTCTGGCCCTGCGGTCTAGAAGTCTCCCAGTCTCCCGCTGGCAGGAGGTCCTCCCTGACGCGCTCCACTCCATCCGGTCGCTTCTGTGTACTGCCACAAACGAGACCCCTCACAACCGTCTATTTGTCTTTCCTAGGACATCGATCTCCGGGGTCTCGCTCCCGGCCTGGTTAACGAAACCTGGGCCGGTCCTCCTACGGAAACACGCGAGGAGCCATAAGACCGATCCCCTGGTTGAGCGGGTTCAGCTTCTCCACGCGAACCCTCAGTACGCGTATGTGGCACACCGCGATGGACGACAGGACACAGTCTCCCTCTGGGACCTGGCTCCCGCGGGTACCCCTGCGTCCACTATCACCACACCCCTCCCAGCCACCTCCCCACCCACTTCCCCACCTACAGCTTCACCAACATCTCCCACAGGGTCTTTTAGCCCTGCCTCTGCGTCATCACCCTATCCGGGACCCTGTTGCGCGGACTATGTGCTCCCGGAGCCGAAGATTTTGAGGCCAGTGTCCACGCCGCAGCTGGAGCTGAGGCGTTCGCAGCGAACAAGTCATCCTCCTTTGAGACTGAACTTGTGAGTCTCTTTCACCCCCGCCGGACTTTTTTTTAATGGGGGGGGTGAATGTGGTGAGCCACGTATGGCTACGTAAGGCTGTTGTATATATGTTCTACTGTTCTATTAGTATTGTTATCTCCACTGTTGTATACACTTATTGTTATTGCTGTTCTGTTATTGGTTGTTGCTGTTGTACTGTTGGAATGTTGTTATTGGTGCTGCTGTTGGCTCCGCCTGTGGCTCCGCCCAGCTGTGGAGGTATAAAGCCTGTCGACCTGGGTCAGCCCTGCAGTGTGGGAGGAGCTACAGGTCGGCAGATATTTCGCTTATTAAAGCATCGGTTCACTGCTTCTCAGCGTCTCGTCTGAGCTGATGTCTATCAATCACCAAGGCAAAGTTTCAGACCCTCTCGCTGTTAGACCATGCCAAGGTGCAGGTCTGCGCTGCGGCTGCTCCCCAAGCCATTTAATTGGCCCAAGACATAACACTTGGATGATTCCAGGGCTGAACAGATGCAATACATATTTGGCAATGGAAGATCTCATAAAATCATCCTGAATATCACAGCAGTAAGCTATCTAGATTTAAATAGGGACTTTTACCGAAAAAAGTCCTTTTGAACTGGCTTGACGAATATTATGCAGTCAGTTACAATACAATTGAGTGAATGTAAGCCTACTTGTGACACTGAATGTGTGAAAGGGAATTGAGAATGAAATTTGTTGGCAAATTAGGAGGATGTCTATTAATATTGGAGTCATTGTTATTGGAGATTTTAATTGTTCAAATATGTACTTGGATAGGGAACAACCTGTGACAAGGAAGATTGTTTGTGTGTTTTGTTCAGGAGTGTTTTAAGCTAATCCATTGTTGTATTGACAAGGAGAGAAGCACCACTTGACCTCCTTCTAGGTAATGGAGCAGAATATGTGGACAATCTAAAAGTAAGGGAATATTTGTCAGTGGTGAACCAATCAGTTAGGCTGAGTGGAAGAATAGAAAAGGAAAAATAAAAGTCAAGGGCAGAGGAAATGGATCCACAACCAGTTTTTATGGATGAATAAAATGATTGGACCAAATGGGTGGCACGGTAGCACAGCGGTTAGCTTGCTTCACAGCGCCAGGGTCCCAGGTTCGATTCCCGGCTTAGGTCACTATCTGTGCGGAGTCTCCACGTTCTCCCCGTGTCTGCGTGGGTTTCCTCCGGGTGCTCCGGTTTCCTCCCAAAGTCCCAAAAGACGCGCTTGTTAGGTGAATTGGACATTCTGAATTCTCCCTCTGTGTACCCGAACAGGCGCCGAGTGTGGCGACTAGGGGATTTTCACAGTAACTTCATTGCAGTGTTAATGTAAGCCTGCTTGTGACACTAATAAGGATTATGATTATTATCTGGCCAAAATTACGAGGCTGATGGAATGAGCTCAGAAGAAATGTTAAAAATATTGAAGACTGGAAAGAAGATTAGAAAAAAGAATAAGAAAATGAAAATAATGCAACTCTTAATGATCAAATCCATTTCTTGACAAACTGAATCAAAGCCATGAACGGTGATAGAAAGTGCGATCCTGAAAGTTCACGCATTTTTCCTGATCAACCCCGTTGATTCTCCAATGAAAGAGCGGCAGCAACAGCACAACAAGACTTCCTTGCGTGTCATTGAGACAATTAAAGGAGTAACAAAGTGGAAGATTTGTTGCTTTGCGAGTGATGTGGGTGGTAGGGAGAGAGGTTGGATAATGCTCTGCAGCATATGCACAGCAGATTCCCACAAAGTCATAACGTGCTACGTCATGCACTACGATGTCATCCAACTGGTTTACTGACCATTGGTTTATTGACCTGGGGCACGGTAGTGGTTAGCACAGTTGCTTCACAGCTCGAGGGTCCCAGGTTTGATTCCCGGCTTGGGTCACTATCTGTGCGGAGTCTGAACATTCTCCCCGCGTCTGCATGGGTTTCCTCCGGGTGCTCCGCGTTTCCTCCCACAGTCCAAAGATGTGCAGGTTAGGTGGATTGGTTAATCTAAATTGACCTTAGTTTCCAAAAAGGTTAGGTGGGGTTACTGGGTTACGGGGATAGGTTGAAAGTGTGGGCTTAAGTGGGGTGCTCTTTCCAAGGGCTGGTACAGACTTGATGGGCCGAATGGCCTCCTTCAGCATTGTAAATTCTATGTTTGACATGCTTCTGGGAAGGAAACCTGGCACCATTAAGTCAGGACAACCATTGCAAATTCAAATGTGCAATAAATGCGGCCGTGTCTTCCACGAAAAAGAAAAGACCTGGGCATGGACATTCCCGGGCAGGTCGTCGAACCTGCTTTGGAGGCAGAAGAAACAGGAGTGGATCTTCGGGAGGAGTGTGACCCAGAGGACTCCTCAGGATCGCTGTAGTGGGCATCAGAGCCCAAATTAACAATGATCTGTTTCTCTCTGTTCCACTACTGGCATTATTACTAATCCCTGCCCATATGTCACACATCCTCCATAACCACCCCATCATGTCTTTCCTCTTCCATGGCCATGTATGGGTACAAAATGTGTGAATATTTCGGGATGCGGCAGAGCACCTCATGTCTAATGAATAACTCAGGATCAGGTAAGTGTATGTCGCCATACTGTTCACAGCAAACCTCCACGTACAACTAAAGAAGGATGCCCAATAGTTTATGTGCGATATTGATGGCGGAATGTTAATCAAGACATTAAATTTGGAAGGTCATTCTTCCTCCTCCAATTGCGCCGCAAGATCCGTTGCAGCCTCCTGAGCAGTCAGATCGGGTGCCGAAAGGAAAAGTAACCTTTTATAAAAATGGATCTGTAATGTATATTGTATAGCAGGGGTTATTTCTTCTGTGAGCCAGTCGGAACCCTTATTTGGGAATGCATCTTAAAAAGAAAAGGTGTTGTCATCGGGCGGGAGGTTTTATGGGCAGAATTCGTTCCTGGAACATTCAGATTTAGCCTGCATCATAAATGCTGTCATGAGAGGCATCAGGCAACAGTTCGCTCTTAGACAGATACTCGATCTGTCTAAAGGCAGTGTGAGCCATTCCCTGGCTGCTTTGATTTCAGAAAACTTATCCTCACTTCATCTTCTTTAAAGCCGAGGGGAAAAAAATGTGTTTGGCAAACTTTTTTTTCTGTGCTGGGTGAGGTGAACTGCCAGAGGGACTGCACAGTTATTAACTGTGAAAATAATGCAGTGCACGGTCGGGGCAATGGCATGTATTGGCGTGCTTTATACCACGGCATCAAGTATTTACAAATCCAAATAATTCCCATGAGCACTTTAATTTTTAACTTAAGAAGGCAAGGCTCTGCTTAATCCCTGCCCTAGGAGCTGAGTTTAATGCAAAAGCAAAACACTGTGGATGCTGGAAATCTGAAATAAAACCCGGAAATGCTGGAAGCACTCAGCAGGTCTGACAGCATCTGTGGAGAGAGAAACAGAGTTAACACTGCAGGTCGATCATCTTTCATTTTAACGTTTGTTCACTTCAATCTCTGCCAAAGTATTGCAGAGGCTAAAGACATTTTGATAGCAAACAAAAAAACACAGGTTATCAAATGTTTTATAATAAATACTGAAATAATGTTTCTATATGTTTATATCAGGGCATAAAATTATGAGGCGATTTTGCAGATACTTCAATGTGGAGGCAAATGTTTCCCAACATTTATATATTTTTCTCCTTCTTTTGTTGACTCAGACCTTCCCCAAAATCCATACTCTTTTGAGGAATAGGAAAAGCTAATTAGGCCCAACATGTTTAATTGTGAATTGACATGTACAGCTCCCAAGTAACGTAATGCTGCACTCAAACCTGTCCATTGCATAGAATAGAACTCCTACAGTGCAAAAGGAGGCCATTCAGCCCATCGAGTCTGCACCAACCCTTTAAGCATCCTAACACGGCCCACTCCCCCACACCTAGCCTGCACAACTTTGGACACTAAGAGGCAATTTTGCACGGCCAATCCACCTGATCTGGACATCTTTGGACTGCGGGAGGAAACCGGAGCACCCGTAGGGAACCATCTCAGACACGGGGACAATGTGCAAACTCCACACAGACAGTCAGAATTGAACGGGGTCCCTGGCGCTGTGAAACAGCAGTACCAACCACTGTGCCATGGTGTCACCAGGAGATTTGCTGAGTTGAAGATCCGTTGTTTCATCTGACTTTCTGACTATTGAAAAGCTCATGGCTTCCAATTGCCATTGGCCTCAACGGTTATAATTTATATAAAGACTTGGATGAAGAGACTAAAGGTCTTGTTGCTATATTTGGATGGACTTCCAAAGTACTTGACCATTTTGCAGCATCATCACCCGCTCCCTTCAGCATTATACCCACACCTGTCAATAATCACTTGTCCCCTTCAGCATTACACCCACACCTGTCAATAATCACCTGTCCCCTTCAGCATTACACCCACACCTGTCAATAATCACCTGTCCCCTTCAGCATCACACCCACACCTGTCAATAATCACCTGTCCCCTTCAGCATTACACCCACACCTGTCAATAATCACCTGTCCCCTTCAGCATCACACCCACACCTGTCAATAATCACCTGTCCCCTTCAGCATTACACCCACACCTGTCAATAATCACTTGTCCCCTTCAGCATTACACCCACACCTGTCAATAATCACCTGTCCCCTTCAGCATCACACCCACACCTGTCAATAACCACCTGTCCCCTTCAGCATCACACCCACACCTGTCAATAATCACCTGTCCCCTTCAGCATCACACCCACACCTGTCAATAATCACCTGTCCCCTTCAGCATTACACCCACACCTGTCAATAATCACCTGTCCCCTTCAGCATTACACCCACACCTGTCAATAATTACCTGTCCCCATCAGCATTACACCCACACCTGTCAATAATCACCTGTCCCTTTCAACTTTACACCCTCTGATGTTAGACTCACTAGCCTGTAATTTCCTGGTCTATCCCTACTGCCCCTCTTGAATAATGGTACCAACAGTATGCTTGTCTTGCAGTGTAGCATCCCCACATGATTGAGAGTCACCAACTGCATTGTCAACACAGAAATGGTCCCCAACCTCACCGGTTAGTTGGAAGATGCTATTCTCCAAGTTGGTCAGGAGCCTTAGTTCTCCAGTCTGGGACCTCTGCCTCTTGTTATTAGCCAGCTTCTCCTGCCTAATGATATGTGGAGAGAATGTGAGCAAGACTCAGCCATGCCAAGTAAAAAAGATGCCTGGCATGTGTGGGTGGAGAGTTGTGTCATGGTCAGAATGAGCACATAGTCCGCAGGTCAATTTAAGGTGTTTGTGAAAAAATGAGTAGGTTTGCGAGTGTGCGAGTGGTAAGAAGGGTGGCTCACCTTGGCAGAACGGGGGAGATCATTCATTCTCTTCCTGCACTGGGTGGCTGCCCTCTTTTACAGGGTGCTGGTGCTGACCACCACCTCACATGTTTGAGTGGCCACCTTGGACGAGGCTCTTCGCCCAGAGCGGGGGCATGAGCACTTCAGGGGGGTCTCCACCACGACCAGTCGGTGCATGAGAGAGGCGTGAATTTGGAAACAGCGTGTTTCGTCCCTTTGCAATTACTATCCCGCAGCTTTGATTCCTTAGAAACTGCTAGCTCTGTACAGACAAAGTGACATATGATACAGCGGACAGAGCCGCCGTTGCCGTTGGTGGATTAACCACTTATTTCCCCGACCGCTTTCGGACTTTGTCGATTTCATGGAAAGTCCTAATGTTTCTTCTTGAGGGAGACTCTCGAATCAGGGGTTGCTGTTTAAAATAAGGGATTGCTCATTTGAGGCAGAGATGAGGAGAATTTCCTTCTCTCTGACCAGTGAGTCTTTCGAAATCCCTTCCTCAAAAGGCAGTGGAAGCAGAGTCCAAATATTTTGAAGGCAGAGTTCGATAGATTCTTGATCAACAAAATTATTGGGGTAGCCGGGAGGTGACAGTCAGATCAGCTACGATCTTATTGAATGATAGAGCAGGCTCGAAGGGCCGAATGGCCTACTCCTGCTCTTAATTCGTATGTTTGAATGTATATATGTATTGGTAGACCTCATGATTATTTTCTCCTTCATTTAAAAAAATAAGGGTAATGTGATGGTTACCTGGGGCGAAATTCTCCGTTATCGGCGGAAAGTCCGCCGATCGGCGCAAAAAACGGCGCAAATCCCACTTGCGTCACGTCATAAAAATGGGACGATAGTCTCCGGCCCGAAATGGGCCAGCAGCGACGTAACGGGATCCGCGCTTGCGCAGTGGTTCACGCCTTGCAGCGTCATACGTGCTGCACGACGTGGCGGCTCATAAGGCCGCGCTGCTCCCCCCCACCCGACCGCAACACCCAACCAGATGGCTGGCCGTCGCTCAGCCCCGAGGTTCGAGTCACACGATGTGGAGGCGCTCCTGGACGCGGTGGAGCAGAGGAGGGACGCCCTGTAATCTGGGCACGGCCGCAGAGTTGCCCCACGCCACAGCCGGCGTCTGTGGAGGGAAGTGGCAGAGGCCGTCACCGCTGTGGCCCTGACACCACGGACAGGCACCCAGTGCCACAGAAGGTGAACGACCTCGTCAGAGCAGGCAGGGTGAGCCTCCCCCATATCCCCCCTCCCCCATATCCCGCATATCCCCCTCCCCATATCCCCCCTCCCCATATCCCCCACCCCCATATCCCCCCTCCCCATATACCACCCTCCCCCATATCCCCCATATCCCCCCTCCCCCATATCCCCCCTCCCCCATATCCCCCATATCCCCCCCTCCCCCATATCCCCCATATCCCCCCTCCCCCATATCCCCCCCTCCCCCATATCCCCCATATCCCCCTCCCATATCCCCCCTCCCCCATATCCCCCCTCCCCCATATCCCCCATATCCCCCTTTCCCCCCCTCCCCCATATCCCCCTTTCCCCCCCTCCCCCATATCCCCCCTTCCCCATATCCCCCCTCCCCCATATCCCCCATATCCCCCTCCCCATATCCCCCCTCCCCATATCCCCCCTCCCCCATATCCCCCCTCCCCCATATCCCCCATATCCCCCTCCCCATATCCCCCATATCCCCCCTCCCCCATATCCCCCTTTCCCCCCTCCCCCATATCCCCCCTCCCCATATACCCCATATCCCCCTCCCCATATCCCCCCTCCCCATATCCCCCATATCCCCCCTCCCCCATATCCCCCCCATATCCCCCCTCCCCCATATCCCCCCTCCCCCATATCCCCCCTCCCCCATATCCCCCCTCCCCCATATCCCCCATATCCCCCCTCCCCATATCCCCCCTCCCCCATATCCCCCATATCCCCCCTCCCCCTTTCCCCCCTCCCCCATATCCCCCCTCCCCATATACCCCATATCCCCCTCCCCATATCCCCCCTCCCCATATCCCCCATATCCCCCCTCCCCCATATCCCCCCCATATCCCCCCTCCCCCATATCCCCCCTCCCCCATATCCCCCCTCCCCCATATCCCCCCTCCCCCATATCCCCCATATCCCCCCTCCCCATATCCCCCCTCCCCCATATCCCCCATATCCCCCCTTCCCCCATATTCCCCCCTCCCCCATATCCCCCGTATCCCCCCTCCCCCATATCCCCCTCCCCCATATCCCCCCTCCCCATATCCCCCCTCCCCATATCCCCCCTCCCCCATATCCCCCATATCCCCCCTCCCCCATATCCCCCATATCCCCAAGTGAATCCACCCCTAACCTTAACCTCTGCAATGCACGCGCAACCGATGGCGTGCATTCATATACCTGCCTAACACTGTTGCCTTTTACCCCTGCCACCACCCCCCCCCCCACAGGAGAAGCGCGCACACAACAATAGGCAGCATGTGAGGACTGGAGGAGGGCCCGCTGATGAGAGGCCACTGACCGTACACGAGGAAAGGGCCCTGGAACTGGCTGGCGGACCTGAGGACCGGGAGGTTGCTGATGCAGAGGTCGGGGGCCCACCAGCAAGTGAGCCACCGACAGCCCGTCCCCATATCCCCCCTCCCCTATATCCCCCTCCCCCGTATCACCTGATCACTGCCTGATGTCTAACCATGCATGCTTCATTGTGTATCGCAGGACCAAACGTCCAGGCACCCATCCCCGCAGATGCACACCGCCCGCAGGATGCCCCTCGGAGACCACAGGAGACGGAGAGACCCGCACCCTCCAGCATGCGACGCCCGCAGGATGCCCCTCGGAGACCACGGGAGACGGAGAGACCCGGACCCTCCAGCATGCGACGCCCGCAGGATACCCCTCGGAGACCACGGGAGACGGAGAGACCCGGACCCTCCAGCATGCGACGCCCGCAGGATTTCCCTCGCACACCACGGGAGATGGAGAGACCCGGACCCTCCAGCATGCGACGCCCGCAGGATGCCCCTCGCACACCACGGGAGACGGAGATACCCGGACCCTCCAGCATGCAACGCCCGCAGGATGCCCCTCGGAGACCACGGGAGACAGAGAGACCCGGACCCTCCAGCATGATTCCTTAGAAACTGCTAGCTCTGTACAGACAAAGTGACATATGATACAGCGGACAGAGCCGCCGTTGCCGTTGGTGGATTAACCACTTATTTCCCCGACCGCTTTCGGACTTTGTCGATTTCATGGAAAGTCCTAATGTTTCTTCTTGAGGGAGACTCTCGAATCAGGGGTTGCTGTTTAAAATAAGGGATTGCTCATTTGAGGCAGAGATGAGGAGAATTTCCTTCTCTCTGACCAGTGAGTCTTTCGAAATCCCTTCCTCAAAAGGCAGTGGAAGCAGAGTCCAAATATTTTGAAGGCAGAGTTCGATAGATTCTTGATCAACAAAATTATTGGGGTAGCCGGGAGGTGACAGTCAGATCAGCTACGATCTTATTGAATGATAGAGCAGGCTCGAAGGGCCGAATGGCCTACTCCTGCTCTTAATTCGTATGTTTGAATGTATATATGTATTGGTAGACCTCATGATTATTTTCTCCTTCATTTAAAAAAATAAGGGTAATGTGATGGTTACCTGGGGCGAAATTCTCCGTTATCGGCGGAAAGTCCGCCGATCGGCGCAAAAACGGCGCAAATCCCACTTGCGTCACGTCATAAAAATGGGACGATAGTCTCCGGCCCGAAATGGGCTAGCAGCGACGTAACGGGATCCGCGCTTGCGCAGTGGTTCACGCCTTGCAGCGTCATACGTGCTGCACGACGTGGCGGCTCATAAGGCCGCGCTGCTCCCCCCCACCCGACCGCAACACCCAACCGGATGGCTGGCCGTCGCTCAGCCCCGAGGTTCGAGTCACACGATGTGGAGGCGCTCCTGGACGCGGTGGAGCAGAGGAGGGACGCCCTGTAATCCGGGACGGCCGCAGAGTTGCCCCACGCCACAGCCGGCGTCTGTGGAGGGAAGTGGCAGAGGCCGTCACCGCTGTGGCCCTGACACCACGGACAGGCACCCAGTGCCACAGAAGGTGAACGACCTCGTCAGAGCAGGCAGGGTGAGCCTCCCCCATATCCCCCCTCCCCCATATCTGGCATATCCCCCCTCCCCATATCCCCCCTCCCCATATCCCCCACCCCCATATCCCCCCTCCCCATATACCACCCTCCCCCATATCCCCCATATCCCCCCTCCCCCATATCCCCCCTCCCCCATATCCCCCATATCCCCCCCTCCCCCATATCCCCCATATCCCCCCTCCCGCATATCCCCCCCTCCCCCATATCCCCCATATCCCCCTCCCATATCCCCCCTCCCCCATATCCCCCCTCCCCCATATCCCCCATATCCCCCTTTCCCCCCTCCCCCATATCACCCCTCCCCCATATCCCCCCCTCCCCCATATCCCCCATATCCCCCTCCCCATATCCCCCCTCCCCATATCCCCCCTCCCCATATCCCCCCTCCCCCATATCCCCCCTCCCCCATATCCCCCATATCCCCCTCCCCATATCCCCCCTCCCCCATATCCCCCTTTCCCCCCTCCCCCATATCCCCCCTCCCCATATCCCCCCGCCCCATATACCCCATATCCCCCTCCCCATATCCCCCCTCCCCATATCCCCCATATCCCCCCTCCCCCATATCCCATATCCCCCCTCCCCCATATCCCCCATATCCCCCCTCCCCCATATCCCCCCTCCCCCATATCCCCCCTCCCCATATCCCCCCTCCCCCATATCCCCCCTCCCCCATATCCCCCATATCCCCCCTCCCCATATCCCCCTCCCCCATATCCCCCATATCCCCCCTCCCCCATATCCCCCCTCCCCCATATCCCCCCTCCCCCACATCCCCCCTCCCCATATCCCCCCCTTCCCCCATATTCCCCCCTCCCCCATATCCCCCGTATCCCCCCTCCCCCATATCCCCCTCCCCCATATCCCCCCTCCCCATATCCCCCCTCCCCCATATCCCCCATATCCCCCCTCCCCCATATCCCCCATATCCCCAAGTGAATCCACCCCTAACCTTAACCTCTGCAATGCACGCGCAACCGATGGCGTGCATTCATATACCTGCCTAACACTGTTGCCTTTTACCCCTGCCACCACCCCCCCCCCCCACAGGAGAAGCGCGCACACAACAATAGGCAGCATGTGAGGACTGGAGGAGGGCCCGCTGATGAGAGGCCACTGACCGTACACGAGGAAAGGGCCCTGGAACTGGCTGGCGGACCTGAGGACCGGGAGGTTGCTGATGCAGAGGTCGGGGGCCCACCAGCAAGTGAGCCACCGACAGCCCGTCCCCATATCCCCCCTCCCCTATATCCCCCTCCCCCGTATCACCTGATCACTGCCTGATGTCTAACCATGCATGCTTCATTGTGTATCGCAGGACCAAACGTCCAGGCACCCATCCCCGCAGATGCACACCGCCCGCAGGATGCCCCTCGGAGACCACAGGAGACGGAGAGACCCGCACCCTCCAGCATGCGACGCCCGCAGGATGCCCCTCGGAGACCACGGGAGACGGAGAGACCCGGACCCTCCAGCATGCGACGCCCGCAGGATACCCCTCGGAGACCACGGGAGACGGAGAGACCCGGACCCTCCAGCATGCGACGCCCGCAGGATTTCCCTCGCACACCACGGGAGATGGAGAGACCCGGACCCTCCAGCATGCGACGCCCGCAGGATGCCCCTCGCACACCACGGGAGACGGAGATACCCGGACCCTCCAGCATGCAACGCCCGCAGGATGCCCCTCGGAGACCACGGGAGACAGAGAGACCCGGACCCTCCAGCATGCGACGCCCGCAGGATGCCCCTCGCACACCACGGGAGACGGAGAGACCTGGAGCAACAGGGAGACGACACCCCCGTCACGTGCGGGAGCGACCACCCAGCGATGAGGGGGCAGCCACAGGCCCCCGTCACATCCGAGCCAGGACACCACTACCCAGGACACCACTACCCAGGACACCACTACCCAGGACACCACTACCCAGGACACCACTATCCGGGACACCCCTACCCGGGACAGCACTACCCAGAACACCCGTACCCGGGACAGCACTACCCGGGATAGCACTACCCAGGACACCCCTACCCGGGAAGACGAAATACCGGACAGTGACTCAGAGTGGATGGGTGGAGACGAACCCCCACCCCAAAGTGCCATGGAGTCAGAGTGGGACGAAGAGCACGACACAACGTCACTGCTGTCACCAACACCCTCCACCATCGCAGAAACACTCACCACGGTTGGGCACTTTAGTGATGAGGCGTCTGGTACACTCACTGGTGCGCACAACACAGCCGTCCCGGTACAGCAGGTGGAGGTAGGAGCAGCAGAGGAGCCGGGCGGTCGGAGGGCAGCCCAGCCCAAGCGAACATCTGCCGCCCAGATGGATCCCGGGTTCCTGCAGTTACCACACCCACACATAGATCCGATGCAACCACCGACCCGGAGACGAGCGAAGAGGGTGACGGGCGGCTTGCGGCGGCTGCGGTCGCAGGTGGAGGAGTCCACCCGCGTCCAGGAGCTGGGAGTGGTCCCGGTCATGCGTGCCACCCAGGCTGACACCGCACGGGTGGCGTCCGCGGTGGAGGCAATGGTTGCGACGGTGTCAGACATGGGGAACGGTTTGCGAGGCCTGGGGCCTTCCGTGCAGGCGGCGTCTGTGGGCCAGGAAATGGCTGCCTTCTCACAGGAGGCCATGAGCCAGTGCCAGCGCCAGATGGCAGAGGCGCTCAACGCCATAGCCCAGTCTCAGCAGGCCATGGCCCAGTCTCTGCAAGCCATGGCCCAGTCTCAGCAGGCCATCGCTGAGGGCATCGCCGCCAGTGGCCATGTGCGAGCTGGCGTCGCACTGTCACAGACAGGGTTTGCCAACACCCTGGGCTCCATGGCTGCAAACCTGCAGACCCCTGTCGATACCAGCACGGGCCTCCAGGACTGGCAGCGCCAGATGTCGGGGGGGCGTCGGATGGCCAGTCCGTTCGCATCCCCCACCCATGTAGAGGCCTGGGGGCCATCGGGCACCCCGAGGGAGGAGGAGGTGGTGTGGTCCGTCCCGGCTCCCTCTGTAGGGGAGGTCCCGGTACACCGCGACACCTCGGACTCCCCCCCTTCCGTCCCAGGTGCATCGGGTGGGCAACGGGCAGGACAGGCTGGCAGCTCGCCATCCCAGTCGCCCGGGCCGCAGCCTGGCCCATCTAGGCCAGGACGCCCCAGGAAACGGCCGCCAAAGGGATCCAGTGTCAGAGGGCAGGAATCACAGGAGTCCACCTCCAGTTCTGCTGTACCGTCTGGGGAACCACGTAGACGTAGTCAAAGGGCCCGTAAGGCCAAACAATTAGACACTGAGTAAGTTGGCACGGGTGCAGGGCACAGATGAGTTTTAGGGGCTAGGGCACGTGCATGAACTCCTTTGGTTATTAAAGTCAATGTTACACCTACCGAAGCTGCCTTTGTGCTCTGTCCAAAGTGTGCGGGCGTGTCATGTACGTTGAGCGCAAGTGTGTGTGTGAGGGGTGGTCTTACCTCAGCCCCAGGTGAGTCTGCCCCCTTCCCCCTGGGCCGCCATCAACATTCCCCGGGCAGAGGACGGGACCGTGCGCTGCAGTGTCACAGCCGCATGCAGGGATGGTCCGGGTGGATGGTGGTACTGTGGCCATGGGTCAGACATAGTCCAACGATGTAGAGCCAGGAGCTCATCGCAGGGCGGGTTGTCATCATCCTCCATGGCCTGCGCTAGACACGCATCCACCCGCAACTGTGTGAGCCTGGCCCGTTGTGCCGCCGGTGGATCGGCAATGCGGGGGGGGGGGTGGTATGCATGCGGGTGGGGTGGGTGGGGTTGGGGAGGGGGGTGAGGGTGCTGGGTGGGTGGATGGGTGGGGGGTGTGGGTGGTCGGCTGTTGCCATGGTGTGCGGTCTGTGGCCATACTACCCGACTCCCACGCCCATCTAGTCAGTAAAGCGGGCGGCTATCAGCCTGTCCCGTGCCCGCTGGGCCAGCCGGTAACGGTGGACAGCCACCCGCCTGTGTCTACCCCGTCTGCCCTGACCATTGCCCCCATCCCTCTCATCTGGGGAGGACTGGACCTCTTCCTGCTGCTCCTCCACTCCGCCCTCCTCTGCCTGCGGCACATCGCCCCTCTGCTGGGCTATGTTGTGCAGGACGCAGCACACCATAATGATGCGGCCGACCCTATCTGACCGATATTGGAGGGCGCCCCCAGAGAGGTCCAGGCACCTGAAACGCATCTTCAGCACGCCAAAGCACCTCTCGATCACTCCCCTTGTCGCTACATGGGCATCATTGTAGCGGTTCTCCGCCTCATTGCGTGACCTCCGTATAGGCGTCATCAGCCACGATCGCAATGGGTAGCCCCTGTCGCCCAGCAACCAGCCCCTCAGCCGGGGATGGCGTCCCTCGTACATGCCGGGGATGGATGACCGCGACAACACGAATGAGTCGTGTACACTGCCTGGGTGACGGGCGCAGACGTGCAGGATCATCATGCGGTGGTCGCAGACCACCTGTACGTTCATCGAGTAGGTCCCCTTCCTATTAGTGAACACGGCCCTGTTATCTGCAGGTGGCCGCACGGCGACGTGCATCCCATCGATCGCGCCCTGGACCATGGGGAACCCGGCCACGGCAGAGAAGCCCACGGCCCGGGCATCTTGGCTGGCCCGGTCCACGGGGAAGCGGATGTAGCGGTGCGCCATGGCATAAAGGCATCTGTCACTGGTCGGATGCACCGGTGCACCGATGTCTGCGATATGCCGGACAGGTCCCCACTCGGTGCCTGGAATGACCCCGTTGCATAAAAGTTCAGGGCCACCGTAACCTTGACGGACACGGGGAGAGGGTGTCCCCCGCCAGTGCCACGCGGTGACAGGTGTGCCAGCAGGTGGCAGATGTGTGCCACGGTTTCCCGGCTCATCCGGAGTCTCCTCCTGCATTCCCGGTCCGTGAGGTCCTGGTATGACTGCCGGGGCCGGTTCACACGGGGCGCCCTCGGGTGCCTCCGTTGCCGTGGGGCCGCGACGTCCTCCTCCCCCTCCTCGTCCTGTCGGTCAGGTGTCCCTCCAGCCTGGGCGGCTGCTGCCTGCCCCTCTGCGGCAGCCTGCGCCGCCTCACTGGCACGCTCCTCCTCCTCCTCCTCCTCATCCAGGGCAACATAGACATGAGCGGCTGCCACCACGGCAGCCAACATCGCTGGATGATCTGAAAACATGACGGCCTGGTGGGGGGGGAGGGGAACGACGACATGTCATCATTGCCCATATCCCCTCCTCCCCCCAGCCAGGTGGCATGGACCGCATGGGTCCAACTGTTGGAGGCTGGCACCTGGCCAGGTGGACCAACTCATTTGCCCTCCCATCACCCTCCTCGGCACGGACCCCCTCCCCAACCTCCACCCCAGCACGGATCCCCCCCAACCTCCACCCCAGCACGGACCCCCTCCAACCCCCAACCTCCATCCCGGCACGGACCCCCTCCCCAACCTCCACCCCAGCACGGACCCCCCCCAACCTCCACCCCAGCACGGACCCCCCCCCAACCTCCACCCCGGCACGGACCTCCTCCAACCCCCAACCTCCACCCCAGCACGGACCCCCTCCAACCCCCAACCTCCACCCCAGCACGGACCCCCTCCCCAACCTCCACCCCAGCACGGACCCCACCCCCAACCTCCACCCCGGCACGGACCCCCTCCCCAACCTCCACCCCAGCACGGACCCCCCCAACCTCCACCCCAGCACGGACCCCCCCAACCTCCACCCCAGCACGGACCCCCTCCACAACCTCCACCCCGGCACGGACCCCCTCCAACCCCCAACCTCCACCCCAGCACGGACCCCCACCCCAACCTCCACCCCGGCACGGACCCCCTCCAACCCCCAACCTCCACCCCAGCACGGACCCCCTCCCCAACCTCCACCCCAGCACGGACTCCCCCCCCAACCTCCACCCTGGCACGGACCCCCTCCCCAACCTCCACCCCAGCACGGACCCCCCCCAACCTCCACCCCAGCACGGACCCCCCCCCCCAACCTCCACCCCGGCA
Source organism: Scyliorhinus torazame (assembly GCF_047496885.1). NCBI lineage: Eukaryota > Metazoa > Chordata > Chondrichthyes > Carcharhiniformes > Scyliorhinidae > Scyliorhinus > Scyliorhinus torazame. The sequence goes on along the minus strand of NC_092711.1, from coordinate 299,399,944 downwards.
TGGACCCCCTCCAACCCCCAACCTCCACCCCAGCACGGACCCCCTCCCGGCACTCCCCCGGAGCCCAGCCTACTCTAACCACCCCCCCCCCCCCCCGCCGCACACACACACACACAAGCCGAGACACACCTCTCCTCACGCAATCAGTCTGCGGCCACGCCATTTCCTGCCCAGAGCCAACCCCCCAGGCCGTCACTCACCTCCTCGCTGGTCGGCGTGAGCCTGGAGCACCGGGTCACGCCGATGAAAAGGAGGTTTAATTCACGTCGACGTGAACGGTCATCACGTCGACGGGACTTCGGCCCATCCGGAAGGGAGAATATCGGCAGGCCGAAAATCGGCTGCCTTGCGCAGACCCGTGACATTCTCCGCGGCAGCGGCGCCATTAACGCCCCGCCGACTTTTCTCCCTTCGGAGACTTCGGCGGGGGCGGGATTCACGGCGGCCAACGGCCATTCTCCGACCCTCTGGGGGGTTGGAGAATGACGCCCCAGATTCCTGTTTCTGGGACGTTGCTGTGCGCACATTGAGTCCTGAGTATATTACCACAGTGACTGCCCTTGAAACCATTCTTTCTTGGCTGTGAAGTTTTTTTTGGAATATCCTGAGCCAGTGCGGGTCTTTCTTTCTCATTCAGCATCGAGGATTTCGCTAACCTTAGTTATCAGAAATCTATCAATCAGCACAGATAACCAATTTCCGACTTTCGAAACAGCAGATGAGCTGCGTACCATCAAAAAAAAAATGCAATAAATCTGTTTGTTTACGATGAAGGACCGATGGCTTTGTAAACTGCCGGCCAAAATCCTTGCAAGTACTGTAACGTTCCTTCAAATGAAATCTTTGTCCAAAAGAACTTGCATTTTTTATGGCATTGCGACCATCCCAAAGTGTTTTACAGTCAGTGAAATACTTTTGAAGCCTGGTCACTGTTGCGATGTATGAAAAGCAGCAACCAATTTACTCACGGCAAACTCCCACAGGATTGGTGACAGATCAGATCATTTGACTCAAGTGTTGCTTGCTGAAGGATAATGTTGGCCGGGACACCGAGGAAACCGGCCCAATCTTCTTTGAATAATTTCATGCGATCATTCGCACCTACTTGAGAGGACAAACGGGGCTTCGTTTCAACATTTCATAACAAAAAGACAACACTGACATCAGTGCAGCACTCCATCATTACCGCACTCAGGTGTCAGCCTATATTATGTACACAAGTCTCTGAATCCGTGACTGGCTGACTCCGAGCTGAGTGCGCTATCGCTGAGCCAAGACTGACACCTATGCAATTGGAATACATCAAAGTATGTCCATAAAATCAAGCACTGTACTGATTAATGTCTTATATATTGTCGGAATACTAATGCCTTCCAAATAGTGACTTTCCCCCTAAAAATGTGATGCATTTGCCGGCCAATTTGGATGTAATCCGAGAGGTTTAATCACACGTCCAACAGCCCAAACCAACAAGAGCCTCCTTTTTTTAAATCTCCAATATATTTATAACTAATGGACAAAAATGAGAGAAAGAGAATGACAAAAATGCACACATTTTTAAGTACACCTCGGATTTTGATCCCAAGTTGCGAAGAAGTGTCCATGAGATTATTTGCTGGAGACGCCAGGATGATTAGATGGCAATCTTGGATTGGGAACCCTAATTCCTGGGCATTTGGGCAAATGCTACAGCATTCCTGGGGAATCATCTGCAAAGGCTAACACATGCTCATGGATCCATGTTTTTTTGGAAAACCCCTCCATTCTCCCTTCTGGAGATCCAAACTTCTGAAAGATCGCCATCTAATCATCGAAAAAATGTTACTGCAGAAAATGTTACTCCAAATTAAGAGAGCTAAACTTGATCTTTTTATGTCAAATTGTCAATCCCACTCCAGAGATTTGGGCACAAAATCTAGGCTGATACGTCCAACAGCACAACCTACACTCACTAAAAAGGTAAAATTGCCATTATTTTGTTGATGATCATGAAATCGCTGCCCTCTGAGGTGTCCTCCCATAGTACAGCTGTGATATTCTCCCTAACCGGTAGCGGAACTCCGCCACACCTTTTACATCCCCCTCTATCCCACCTGAAACATCTAAATCCTGGAACGTTTAGCTGCCAATCATGTCCTTCCCTCAACCAGGTCTCTGCAATGGCAACAACATCATAGTTCCAAGTACTAATCTGAGCTCTAAGTTCATCTGCCTGACCTGTAATACTTCTTGCATTAAAACATATGCACTTCAGGCCACCAGATCCGCTGTGTTCAGTAACATCTCCCTGTCTGCTCTTCCTCAGAGCCATGCTGGCTCGATTCCCTAGTTCTCCCTCAATGCTTTCACCTTGTGACCTATTGTTCCGGTACCCACTCCCTAGAAAGGTGAGAATTCCTGACCTTGAGGGGCCGTTGACGCCGGAGTCATTGGCGCCGGTTTTCCCGCCGGCATGGGGACTTAGTCCCCAGAAGGGAGAATCCTGGTCCTGAATCCAAGTCCAATAAGTTATTCCTTCACAGAGATCGGCAGGGTGAAAACTGATGCTCTGTAATTCACTTTTCTAGAGGAGTTGGCTTCACATGATGAGATACACACATAGATTAATCAGTTTTGCTGACACTGGTGCAGAGGTTCCAGAAGAAAAACGTGTCGATGTTGCCAGGTCGTTAACCTTTTCTGTGAGGCTGCTTGGAAGATGGTAAAATGGCAGACTGAGTTTGCAGTACAGCAAGGCAATAAAACTGTTTCCACCAGCTAGAGGTCCATGTCACATGTTGGATACCTTAGATGATAAAACGTCTCAACTGTTCTGAATTGGCAGTGGTCTGGGAACCAGAGCAGTAGGCCAGCATGTGCAGAGACTGGGGAAGAGATTGAGACTAAGACAAATATAGCTAAGAAGGAGAGCAGGCAGGGGGAGGTCGCTGAACTCAGTAGGTCTGGAGGTCTGCAGTGCATTTGCTTCAACCTAAAAAGTATAACAGGTAGAACAGATGAGCTTAAATCCTGGATTAATGTGGGGAATTATGCTATTGTTGCTATTACGGAGACATGGTTAAAGGAGGGCAGGACTGGCAGCTTAATGTTCTGGGATATTGATGTTTTAGGCGAGACAGAGGGGGTAGCAGAAAGGCTGGGGAGTTGCATTACTGGTTATCACAGCTGTATTGAGGGAGGACACCTTGGAGGGATCCTGCAGTGAGGCATTATGGGTAGTGCTTTCACAAATAGGAAGGGTGCAATCACAATGTTGGGGTTGTACTGTAGGCCTCCCAACAGCCAGTGGGATGCAGAGGAACAGATATGTAGTCAGATTCTGGAAAGGTATGAAAATAGCAGGGTTGTCATTGTGGGTGATTTTCATTTCCCCCATATTGACTGGGCCCCCCTTAGTGCCAGAGGTTCGGATGGAGAGCTATTTGTTAGGTGTGTCCAAGGGTTTTTTTTTGAAACAGTATGTTGATAATCCAACCAAGGAAAGGGCCTTACTGGACCTGGTATTGGGGAATGAGCCCGAACAGGTGACCAAAGTTCCAGTAGGGGAACATTTTGGGAATAGCAATCATAATTCCGTAAGTTTTCGAATAAAGACAAGAGTGGTCCTCGAGTAAGGGTGCTAAATTGAGAAAAAGCCAATTACAACTACAACAGAATTTGTCGAGCTGGAGAATGTGGATTGGGAGCAGCTGTTTGAGGGTAAATCCACATTTGATATGTGGGAGTTTTTTCAACGCCAGTTGATTCGAGTGCAGGAAAGGCATGCCCCTGAGAAATTGAAGGACAGAAATGGCAGGATTAGGGAGCCACGGATGACAGGGGAAATTGTGAGTCTCGTCAAAAAGAAAAAGGAAGCATACATAAGGTCTAGGCAACTAAAAACAAACAAAGCTTTTGAAGAATACAGGTAAAGTAGAAACAAACTCAAATGGAGAATGAGGAGGGCTAAAAGAGGCCACAAAATGTCATTGGCAACCAGGGTCAAGGAAAATTCCAAGGCCTTTATACATATATAAGAAATAAAAAGGTAGCTTGGGAAAGAGTATTCAAGGACAAAGGAGGGAAGTTATGCGTGGAGTCAGAGGAAGTGGGTGAGATCCTTAATTTGCACCGGTATTCACCAAGGAGAGGGACATGACGAATGTTGAGGTTAGGCATCAGTGTGTGAATATTCCAGGACTTGTCAGCGTAATGAAGGAGGAAGTGTTGGATATCTCAAAATGCATTAAGATAGACAAGTCCCCTGAGCAGGATGGGATATATCCCAGGTTACTGTGGGAGGCAAGAGAGGAAATAGCTGGGGCCATAACAGATATGGTTGCATCATCTTTGACCACAGGTGAGGTTCCAAAGGACTGGAGAATAGCCACTGTTGTCCCTTTGTTTAAGAAGGGAAGCAGGGATAATCCAGGTAATTATAGGCCGGTGAGCCTGATGTCAGTGGTGGGGAAGCTTCTGGAGAAGGTACTGAGGGATAGGATTTATTCATATTTGGAAGCAAATGTTAGTGATTGGCAATATTGTTTTGTGTGGGGAAGGTCATTTCTTACCAACTTGATAGAGTTTTTTGAGGAGGTGACAAAATTAATTGATGAGGGAAAGGTTGTGGATGTCGTCTACAGGGAATTTAGTAAGGTGTTTGACAAAGTCCCTCATGGCAGACTGGTACAAAAGGCAAAGTCACTTGGGATTCAGGGTGTTCTCGTTGATGGATAAAGAGCTGGCTTGGCAACAGGATACAGAGTAATAGTGGAAAGGAGTTTTTTCAGAATGGAGATCTGTATCTAGTGGTGTTCTATAGGGATCTGTGTTCGCACCACTGTTTGTTTGTAATAAATATAAATGATCTGAAAGAAAATATAGATTGTCTGATTAGAAGTTTACAGATGACACTAAGATAGGTGGAGTTGCAGATAGTGAGGGGGACTGTCAGAGAAAAGAGCAGAATATAGATAGATTGGAGAGTTGGGCAGAAAAATGGCAGATGGAGTTCAATCCAGACAAATGCGAGGTGATGCATTTTGGAAGATCAAATTCAGGTGTGAATTATACAGTAAATGGCAGAACCATTAGCAGCATTGACATACGGAGGGATATAAGTGTTCAGATCCATAGTTCCATGAAAGTGGCAATGCAGGTGGATAGACTGGTCAAGAAGGCATACGGCATGCTTGCCTTCAATGGCCAGGGCATTGAGTACAAGAGTTGGCAGGTCATGTTACAGTTGCATAAAACTTTAGTTAGGCCAAAATTGGAATATTGCAAGCAATTCTGGTCGCCATACTACCAGAAACACATGGAAGCTTTGGAGAGAGTGCAAAGAAGGTTTTCCAAGATAATGCCTGGTCTGGCGGGTGTTAGCTATGAGGAGATGTTGTTTTGGTTAAAAAGACAGAGGCTGAGGGGAGACTTAATTGAGTTCTGCAAAATTAAGAGAGGTATGGACAGGGTGAATAGTCAGAAGTGTTTTCCCAGGGTGGAAGATACAATTATAAAGGGACACAGATTCAAGGTGAGGGGAAAATGCTATAATGCTCTTTGTTCTTCTTTGTTCTTTGTTTGAAAGGAAAGTTGCAAGGGCCTTTATCCGAGCATACAAGTAGACTCTGGTTGGCCAGCCTGAGTTATGAAATGCAGATGGCCTTTGCAAAGCTCTCTTTGAATGGTGTCTGTTCATCCCATGATGGGGGGGAGGGGTCATTAGTGCCTCTTCAGAGATAATGCTGTGCACCTTCTTCAATCCTGTCAAGCAGCTACTTTTGTTTGAGGGTCACAGACAGTCATAACTTCAGCCATTTTGAAACATCATTGTTCAATTTTTATAATTTTAGAAATAGCCATGAGGATAGCTATACATACTTAAAATATATATGTTATCTACAGTGTGAAGTCTTAGCCCTGTTGCGGAGAAGGTGCAATTTAAACAGACCTCATTTCATATCTCACCTCCCATTCATAAACAGAAACGTGCTTTTGGTTTTTAATTTCCCCCTTTGTAAGCAATGGCGTATTTCCCAAATCCTCAGTTTTCGGGTGATCCAAGTTATATTAATAACCCCACCGCAAACTTGAGATAGGGTGAACTAAGAGGGTTGGTTTATTTTACACAGGCTCGAAATGGGGGAGGGTGTGTTGCTACGTAGCCCCTGGTACATTCATACAATAAACGACTGACAAGGAAAGAAAGAGATACAGGGCAATGACCACAGAGAAGATCAGAACTAATGGCCACTAATTCAGAACTAATTCAGCCACCACGTTGCTCCTGACACAGAAGCAGGCAACCCACATGACAATTCATTCATTCCAGTATTAGCCTTCTCTGAACTAGTTCAAATGCATTTAACCAAGGTGACTGACTCTGCACAGAGTATTCCAGATGTGATCTCACTAGTGCTCTGTACACCTCCCCACTTTTATATTCAATTTCCCTTGCGATAAATGATAACATTCTATTAGCCTTCCTAATTATGTACTGTACCTGCATACTGGCTTTTGTAGTTCATGCACTAGGAGACCCAGCTCAGAGCTTTGCATTCTCTCATCATTTAGGTAATATGCTTCTCTTTTATTTGTCCTGCCAAAATGAACAGTTTCACATTTTCCTGCATTTGTACTCCATTTGCCAGATCTTTTCCCACTCACTTAACCTCTCTATATTTTTGCCCTCTTCACAATTTACTTTCCTACCGAGCCAACCAATCTTCTATCCATGCCAGTATGTTACCCTCTATACTGTGAGCTTTTATTTTCCACAATAACCTTTGATGTGGCACTTTATAAAATGCCTTCTGGAAATCTAAGCACAGCACATCACCTTTATTCGCAGAATATGTTACTTTCTCAAAGAGCTCCAAAACGTTAGTTAAACATAATTTTCCTTGCACAAAACCATGTTGCCTTTGTCTGGTTACCTTGAACTTATCAAAGTGCCCTGTAATTGCTTCTTTAATAGCATAAATCCATAACTGCCTCTGTTGTGACGTGCAGTAAATTAAGGCAGATATCCCAAGTATTGCTGAAAACATCATGAGCGATTCTCCGCTCCCGCGACGAAGTGCCCACACCGTCGTGAACGCCGTCGAGGTTCACAGCGGCGTGAAATGGCCCCGATCTCGACCGATTCAGGGCCCGAAAACAGGCTAGGATGCGTGTCACGAAAGCAGTGTCGTCAGCGCGCGCCGGGCATTGGCGCCGCGTAAAAGCGCCGCCGCATCATCCGGCGTGTAACTGGTGTCACCCGCTCATGCACGGGTTGGCCGGTGCCAACCCGCGCATGTGTGGTTGCCGTCCTCCCCGAGGCCGCCCCGCAAGAAGATGTCGGATGGATCTTGCGGGGCACGGAGAAAAGGAGATCCTCCTTCAGAGAGGCCAGCCCGCCGATTGGTGGGCCGATCGGTGGGCACCGATCGCGGGCCAGACCCCTTTTGAGTCCTACCCCGGTGAAAGAACCCCCCTCGCCCCCCCCACAGGCCGCCCCCCACTCAGCGTTCACGCGCTATTCCCGCTGGCAGCGACCAGGTGTGGATGGCGCCGGCGGGAAGCCGTCGCTTTGGGCAGGCCGCTTGGCCCATCCGGGCCGGAGAATAGTGGGTGTAGCGGAGAATCGCCATTTTGGGTGTCCCGGGCGATTCTTCGGCCTGCGCCGCACAGAACTCGACGGGGCCGTTCTCGGCGCTTGGGTGAATCGCGGGAGGGAGTCGGACCGGCGTCGGGGGGAAAAATGGCGCGCCAGGCGATTCTCCCAACCGGCGCGGGATTCTCTGTAACCCAATGCCGAAATCGTGTTCGGCGATCGAGCGGAGAATGGACTCTGACGCCGAAATCGGGGCCGGCGGCAGTTTGACGGCGGTCCGCCATGCTCCCTCCTCTCCAAAATGGCATCATCGACCAGCCCACCTGCGATGCTCCGCCCCCGATGGGCCGCGTTCCCGACGTCCCGGACCACGTGTGGTCTGAGCCAGTGAGCAGGCTGCGGACTGTGTTCAGCGGCGCCACATTCGGAGGGATCCGTGCCATTGGCTGGGGGAAGGAGGGGGGGCGTCTGCTAGGGCTGGGGAGACTGGTGGAGGGTGGCCAGAGGGTTGCCAAGGAGTGGGCTGTGAGGTCGCGGTTTGTGGGTTAGGTGACGCGCATGGCCGGCGTCATGTTGTCCGCCGTGTTCGCTGCAGGTCGTCAGCTGTGCGCATGCACGGCCCGGGACCTGGCCATCCTCCGGCCGTTTTCTGCGCGATCCGAGGGCGTTTGACGCAGCGCCGGTGCTAGCCCCTTACCAGTACCGGAATCGGTGAGGGGTTCACGCTGGTCGTGAAACACAATGGGTCCCGAACCGGTGTTCACTTAGCCGCAGAAACTGAGAATTCCGCCCATTGTGTCTGTTTCAGCTCAACAAAAAATCTTATAGCCTTTTGCTGGTTTATTCCTCAGGGCAATGCTTTGACCAATCAGAGTCAAGCTGCCTGGTTTACATTTTTAAACAATGCTTAGCAGTTAACTGTCATCGAATCATAGAATTTACAGTGCAGAAGGAGGACAATCGGTCCATCGAGGCTACACTGGCCCTTGAAAGAGCACCTTGTCTCCATAACCCAGTAACCCCACCTAACCTTTCGACACGAAGGGGCAATTTAGCATTGCCAATTCAACTAATCCACACATCTTTATACTGTGGGGGAAATGCCCGGAGCAAACCCATGCAGACACGGGGAGAACGTGCAGACTCCGCACAGACAGTGACCCAAGCCAGAATCAAACCTGGGTCCCTGGCGTGTGAAGCAACCGTGCTAACCACTGTGCTACCCCATGTCAGTCGCCATTAACTGATACGCTCACCATAGTGCTTCTACTAATCATATTTGTCTTGCCAACCAATCTGCACCCTCTTCACATGCAGTACAAAGTTGTTGCTTCCCCTGACATTGGTATCCTTGCAATTGTCCTGGTGAGTGCACGACGTAAAGCTTCAACAAAATGCCTTTTTTCAGCCAAATTCAACTTCTGCACTAATAACAAATGACTATTTATATTTTAAGTAGTTAAGAAGCTTCGGAAGGCAGATTTGAACTTTCTGATAAAGGTGAGCAGGTGTTGAATGCCTGAAGGTGCTTTGTTCTCAGAACCTTCCCTCTTCCGAATATATAACTGCCTTTTAAAATTCTAACAGGAGTTTCATGTTGAACACTTTGGTTACAGCTAATGTCAATGACTACAAGAATTATGCAAGGATATCATCTAAACTAGGCGAATGTATGTCATAGTACGAGCCTTGAGCCAGAACCCAAAAATTAATGAAAAGTTGTAAAACAAATTTGCTGAGTAAAATGTGACATGGAAATGAAGGTTCCAAAATGTCATTTTAAACTTATCAGTTGCAGGGTCAGGAGGAGGAGAGATTCTCCTCCAAGCGCCACATGGAACGTTTGAGCCTCTGGACTTAATCTCAGTTCATCAGCTCCATGTTCTCCTCCAAACCACACATCGTCTGAATACTTCTGTGTTGTCGGTCCTTCATTGATGCTGCCTCCAACATCCTAGATGTACCATACATCTAGATGGGTGGCACGGTAGCACAGTGGTTAGCACTGTGGCATCACAGCGCCAGGGACCCGGGTTCAATTCCCGCTTGGGTCACTGTCTGTCCGGAGTCTGCACGTTCTCGCCATGTCTGCTTGCGTTTCCTTCGGGTGCTCCGGTTAATTCCCACCATCCACAAATGTTCAGATTAGGTAGATTTACCGTGCTCAATTGCTTCTTAACGCGCAAAGGTTAGTGAAGATGGGGCAGGTATATGGGCCTGGGTGGGGTCCTCTTTCGGAAGTCAGTGCAGACCCGATGGGCCGAATGACCTCCTTCTGCATTATCGAGTTAAAGGCAAATTATTGACCTGATTGGGAAAATGGCTGAGCAGAAGGAGACAGAGAGTGAGAATATTGGTCAGGTACAATAATTGCCAATTTGTGACTAGGGACGTCACACAAGGATCTGTGATAGGGCCTCAATTATTCATCATATTTAATAACTGCTGAGAGAATCACATGTCCAAGTTTGCCGATGATACAAAGATAGGGGAGGTGATGGCACAATTGTATTGTCACTGGATTAGCAATCCAGAGACCCAGGGTAATGCTCGAATCCCATCAGGGCAGATGGTGAAATTAGAATGCAATAAAAATCTGGAATTAAAAGTCTAATGATGACCATGAAACCATTGTCATTAAAAGAACATCTGTTCACTAATGTCCTTTAGGGAAGGAAATTGGGTAGGGGCTGTTTAGCACAGGGCTAAATCGCTGTATTTGAAAGCAGACCAAGGCAGGCCAGCAGCACGGTTCAATTCCTGTACCAGCCTCCCCGAACAGGCGCCGGAATATGGCAACTAGGGGCTTTTCACAGTAACTTCATTTGAAGCCTACTTGTGACAATAAGCAATTTTCGTTTCATTTCAAATTCATTTGACGTAGTCTATTTGGACTTCAGCAATGCTTTTGAAAAGGTCCTACATGGGAATCTGAAAGTAAGGGCCCATGGAATCCAAGGAAATTTAGCAAATTGGATCCAAAATTGGCTGAGTGGCAGGAAGCAGAGGGTGATGGCCAGGGGGTGTTTTCCTGACTGGAAGCCTGTGTCCAGTGGGGTTCCGCTGGGATCACTGTTGGGGTCCATGCTGTTTAGATTTGAATGTAGCAAGGTTTGAGGATATTACAAAAATTGGTGGGGTGGTAAATAGTGAGGAGGATAGCCTTTGATTGCAGGAGGATATAGACGGGCTGGTCAGATGGGCTGATGAGTAGCAAATTGAATTCAATCCGGATAAGTGTGAGGTGATGTACTCGAGCAGGACAAACAAGACAAGGGAATATTTGATAAACCGCAGCATCCTGGGAAGCACCGAGGTCCTTGATATGCATGTACACCGGTCCCTTAAGGTGGGCCGAGAATCGCCGGGGGGGGGGGCGCATAAAGCGGACCCCGACTGGCGCCAATGTTGCCGATTCTCCGCTCTCCAGTGCCGTGCTGGCCTCCTGTAGGGGTCAAAACTGCTGCTCCTGAGGCCATGCCGGCGCCGTCGAGAAACGCGACCGCATTTACGGCGGCGTCAACACTTAGCCTCAGGATCAGAGAATCCCGCCCGGAGCGGCGTTGCGGGATTCGCGCGGCCTCCCGGGGATTCTCCAACCTGGCGCGGACTCAGAGAATCCCGCCCCATGATTTCTGCCAGTTGGATAAGGAAGTAAAAAGTAAAGCCAGGATTTTCCGGGGTGAAGTTAGGAAATGCTTTCACATAAAGAGGGTGTCAGAGGTTTGGAAATTCCAGTCATGAATAGCTGGTAATGTTGGGTCCATTACAAATTTTAATTCTGAGATTGACAATTTTCTGTTTACCAAAGATAATTAGGGACATAAGGCAAAGATCGATCTTTCGCGTTCGGTCACATGACCTCATTGAATGGTGGAACAGAATGGAAGAAGGGATTAAGGACCTCATCTTCCTATGTTTGTCCAACTCTTCTGGCTTCTCAATCAAACTTGCAATGAGTCCTTGAACGACAGCAATGTAATCCTATAACAATGTAACATAGAGCACACAGCAAACATTTTTCCAAAGGTTGATCGCTTCTGGAGTAGTCCAAACATTTAAACGGTGGCTTCGCAATTCCTTTTTTTTCTATAAATTTAGAGTAACAATATCCTGGGGGCTTACCATTCATCAAAAACTGAACTGCACCAGCCATATAAGTACTGTTGGCAGAAGAGCAGGTGAGAGATAAGGAATCCTGCGGTGAGTAACTCACTATCTGAGTACCCAAAATCTATCCATCGTCTACAAGGCTCAAGTCAGGAGGGTGATGGAATACTGTCCATCTGCATGGATGGGTGTAGTTCCAACAATTCTCAAGAAGCTGAACACCATCCAGGACATGCTTTATTGCCATTGTTCTCATCACCTTCCACATTCAATCCCTCCATCATCGGGATAGAGTGGCAGCAGTGTGTTCCATCTACAAGATGCATTGTAGCAACTCACTAAGGCTCCTTCAACAGTACCTTCCAAATCTGTGACAGTGGGTATATGGGAACTTTACCACCTGCAACTTCCCCACCAAGTCACTCACCATCCACTCATCATGAGGCGCTGGTTTAGCACAGTGGGCTAAACAGCTGGCTTGTAATTCAGAACAAGGCAGCAGCACGGTTCAATTCCCGTACCGACCTCCCCGAACAGGCACCGGAATGTGACGACTCGGGGCTTTTCACAGTAACTTCATTGAAGCCTACTTGTGACAATAAGCGATTATTATTACCATCCTGACTTGGAAATATATCGACCATTCCTTCACTGTCGCTGGGTCAAAATCCTGGAACTCGCTCCCTAACAGCACTGTGGGTGTACCTTCACCACATGGATTGCAGTGATTCAAGAAGGCAGCTTACCAGCACATTCTAAAGGGCAATTAGGCATGGCCTAGCCAGCCATGCCCATACCCCACAAAAGAATATAATTGATTCTTGTTGAACCTGTCTGCGCCTCCCGGAATGATTTGTTTGGATCAAGATGTGCTTCCTGTGACCTAAACGCTCCTGAGTCTGGCATCTTCTGTGACACCATCTGGTATGCAATTAGTGTGCCTATATTACTTTATAAAGCCCTGTCATCATGCAATGCTCTGCTCCCGCTGACAAATGTTGTCTTTAATTTACGAACGATGAGCCGCTGTTATTGAAGATTCACAATGATTTATTCTTCTATATTCCAACCTGAGGAAATGAATACATAGAACATAGAACAATACAGCGCAGTACAGGCCCTTCGGCCCACGATGTTGCACCAAAACAAAAGCCATCTAACCTACACTATGCCATTATCATCCATATGTTTATCCAATAAACTTTTAAATGCCCTCAATGTTGGCGAGTTCACTACTGTAGCAGGCAGGGCATTCCACGGCCTCACTACTCTTTGCGTAAAGAACCTACCTCTGACCTCTGTCCTATATCTATTACCCCTCAGTTTAAAGTTATGTCCCCTCGTGCCAGCCATATCCATCCGCGGGAGAAGGCTCTCACTGTCCACCCTATCCAACCCCCTGATCATTTTGTATGTTTCCTTCAAATTCAATTCAGCTTGGCAATAACCAAGTTTAACAGGCTTTTCATAAACTTAAATGCATTTTGTGTCGGTACATGACTTTATGTTGTAAACTGCATTCCAGACCATAATATCCTGAAGCAATGAATGAATTAAGCTACAGATCTGTTGTTTTACCATGAAGTGCATTTTCCTCGTCTCTTGGGAAAGTTTCTTCAGCCAGTTTTGAGCAAGTTTTCCACGTACACAGTGCAGGATTCCTTCATATTTGCAAAGATCATTCAGAAGTTTCATATCGAGAGTGATGCCGTGTCCATGTGCTCATCTGACTTGCAAGTCTATTCACCAATGTACTACTGAAGGAAGCCATAGGTATTTGCACTGCAGCGATCTAGACCTGCCACCATTGTATGAATCAGTATTCATTGAGCTTATGAACTCAGCAACTTGCACAACTGAGCTTGGTTTTAATAACACCATGTATGTCCAAATGCATGGTGTTGCCATGAGATCCCATCTAGGCCTAGCTCTCTTTTAGGTTCCACGACAAATATGGAATGACACCTAACCTCCTACTCCTCGCATATTTCCGATATGTAGATGATACTTTTGCTATATTTGGCACGTAAGAATTTCCTCACACATCTCAATGAGCCCCACCCTGTACTCAGATTCACCTTTGAAATGCGGCAGGCAAATTGCTGGATGTGCTAATTGAGCTGTCTACCAGGGCAATGCAAGCCGACCTTCGCTGTTTAAAATATGCTTCGGAATGCCTACAGTTACATGCCTGTAAGATTGGCCTTATCAGCAATCTCGTAAATGGGGCACAAGCCATTTTCTCATTGCGCAAGCTTGATGCTGAAATAGGGCACATCATAGCTATCCAGCGGAATAATGGCTACCCTGATCAGATCATTGCTCACTGTATATCGCACAATCTCTTAGGAACAGGTCTTAGGCCAGCACCTTTGGTCCTGAAAAGTGGCCAGTCTACGTCAGATTACCCTGCAAGGGTAATGTATCTCAGAAATTTGAGCTGCAGGTGAAACTGCCCATTTGGTGCGACTATGCAATAGTAGCAAGAGTGATGTTCACCACTATCAGGGTGCTGCCATCAAGCCAAAAAGATGCTCTGCCTTTCTCACAAATGAATAATGCTGTGTATGAATTTCAGTGCCAGTGTGTTGTCAGGTGTGTAGGCTGTATGTTCCAAAAACTGGTGGACTGTATCAAACAGCCAGTCCCTTCGGCTGTTCCTAACGAACAAGGTACCGACCCCACAACAAGCTCATTCTTGCAAAACTCAAACATTAGATGTGATTCTCAGATTGGACAACATTTGCGAAACAATCTCTTAAGTGCGTAAGAATTACACTGAAATCAATTCAAGATTATTAGTCGGGCTCTCAGTATGGCGCACTTACATATGCTAGAAGCTTCATATATGCATCGGGATACACAGAGAGTCCTGCTCTTTACAGACAGAAGGATTTAAAGCTTCAACGTGTCTATTTTTCAGTGCTACTCCAGGTCTATGCTGCCAAACGATCTTATGAAATAGGTAAGTTGCCATTACTGCCACCCTGTTGATTGGCAGTGTGACTGATCAAATATGAATATTGGATGTCCTTGATCATAGAATTCCTACAGTGCATAAGAAAGCCACTTGATCCATTGAGTCTGCACTGACCCTCCGAAAGAGCACCCAACCCAGGCCCCTCCCCTGCACTATCCCCGTAACCACTGAACCCCACCCAAACTTTGGACACTAAGGGTCAATTTTAGCATAGCCAATCCACCTTACCTGCACATCTTTGGATTGTGGGAGGAAACCAGAGCACCCGGAGGAAACCTCACGCAGACAGTCTCCCAAGGCCGGAACTGAACCCGGGTCTCTGGTGTTGTGAGGCACACTACTCATAGAATCATAGAATTTACAGTGCAGAAGGAGGCCATTCGGCCCATCGAGTCTGCACCGGCTCTTGGAAAGAGCACCCTACCCAAGGCCAACACCGCCACCCTATCCCCATAACCCAGTAACTCCAACCAACACTAAGGGCAATTTTGGACACTAAGGGCAATTTATCATGGCCAATCCACCTAACCTGCACATCTTTGGACTGTGGGAGGAAACCGGAGCACCCGGAGGAAACCCACGCACACACGGGGAGGATGTGCAGACTCCGCACAGACAGTGACCCAAGCTGGAATCGAACCTGGGACCCTGGAGCTGTGAAGCAATTGTGCTATCCACAAGGCTACCGTACTAACCAATATGCCACCGTGCCGTCCCACAGCAGCTACTTAAAGACAGCATGCACATCTTAAAGGGATGTCAACTTTGGCTGCAGACTGCTGTTGTACCTTGCAAGCCAGGGAGAAAGATTATGGTATTGCTGCTTCTCGGATGCTGTTTAGGAGACCCTGGAGGAGGTTGACAAGTGGAAGAAGGTCCTCATACCAGCTGAAAGGAAGGTATCCCAGCCAGCTGAAAGGCAGCAGTGGGCATGGGTAATAATATTCTTCATTAGTGTCACAAGTAGGCTTACATTAACACTGTAATGAAGTTACTGTGAAAATTCCCTCTTCGCCACATTCCGGCACCTGTTCGGGTACCCAGAGGGAGAATTCAGAGTGCCCAGTACACCTAACAAGCACATCTTTCGGGACATGCATATGGTAGCATATAGCGTCAGTGCCAGGGGCATTGCTCCCAGGACAGGGTTTATGCAGGAAGGGTTTACTCAGCCCACTAGGGTTGTTAAGAAAGGAATTCTGACTCTGATCTTGCATGAGTCTCTGCGTAGCTCTGAAGGAGCAGCACTCACAACTCTTCCTTTCACCCATCCTCAATCGGCAGCACGGTGGCGCAGTGGGTTAGCACTGCTACATCACGGCGCCAAAGTCCCAGGTTCGATCCTGGCTCTGGGTCACTGTCTGTGTGGAGTTTGCACATTTTCCCTGTGTTTGCGTGGGTTTTGCCCCCACAACCCAAAGATGTGCAGGGTAGGTGGATTGGCCATGCTAACAAATGCCCCCTAATTGGAAAAAATGAATTGGGCACGCTAAGCTTATTGAAAAAAATACTCTCCTCAATCACTGCACCCCACCTTATTCTGCTTCTAATGTCATACTCTACCTATATTATACTCTTCATTATTACTGCTTTTATCTCCGCACTCCATCAGCACCATTATTCTGCTTCGATATAGACACCTTCTATAATATCTTCAGGATTCACGAAGAGGTTAGACAACAAAGGATTAGTTACGCAAAAAAAGGTAAAGGCTGCAAATTGGCATACACGCAAGTCCCAGGCGGGACTGCTGGTCATGCTGATCCCAATCCTGATCGCCTTCAAGTACCTGGTTCATGAGCCCCCGCTCCTGGGCCTCCATTCCTCAGCCGGAGGGCTCATATTCCACAAGCCCCATGGGAAATCAATTGGGTCAACCCCGTGGGTCTTGTGATGGTTATTACGGGGGCGATTCTCCAAAATGGAGACTAAGTGTTCGCGCTGTCGTGAACGCCGTCGCGTTTCACGAATGCGCGAAACGGGCACGGGGACAACCAATTCTGTCCCCCACCGGGGGCCAGCATGGCGCTGGAGCGGTTCGTGCCGCTCCAGCCTCCCTTCCCGGTGCCAAATGGGCGCCGCGCCAATCCGCGCATGCGCAGTTGGGCCGTGTCAACCTGCGCATGCGCGGGGACTTCTTCAGCATGCCGGCCCCTACGCAACATGGCGTGGAGGTTCAGAGGCCGGCCGTGCAACAAAGTAGGTCCGGGGGGGAGAGGCCGGCCGGCCGACCGGTGGGCCCCGATCGCGGGCCAGACCCCATCGGAGGCCCCCCCCCCCCCCGGTGAAGGAGTGCTTTTCCCCACCCCACAGGCCGTCGCCCGACCCTTCGCACAGAGTTCCCACCGGCAGCGCCGGCGGGATTCTGCTTTATCCGCGCGGCCCATCCGGGCCAAAGAATCAGCGGGCCCGCCGATTCCAGCGGCCTGCTGCCGGCGGCGTGTCAAACGCGCCGGCGAAAATGGCGCTGATTCTCCGCACCTCGGAGAATCGCGCGCCGGCATCGGGGCATCGTGGCGCGGTTGCGGCGATTCTCCAGCCTGGCGTGGGGCTCGGAGAATCACGCCCTACATCTTCAAGGCATTGTTGCTAAGTTTGCAGTTCGTTAGAGGGACAGCTTGTGTTGAGGAAGCAATAATATTTTGAGCAGTTTTGAAGAAGAGAGAATCAGCTCTCCCTCTAAGCTCCCTGCTCATTCTTATCACTAAATTTGTGCCAATTTGCTTCGGTCATGGGAAGAATAGAACATAGCAACCGAGCGGAATAGCGAATCCATCTGAGGAAGACCAAAAGTTAAAGAAGAGATATTGTCAAGGTGGACCTGAAGGCCTTTTCAACCAACCAGGAGAATCCAGAGGCAAGATCTTTGTACTTTTCTGTAAAGACAGTGATTGCATTTTTTAAAAGAAAAAAACATAATAATAAAATAACTTAAAAGTTTTAACCTGAAACAGTGGTTATTACAAAGTCTACTTTACTTACTTAGCAACACGGGATCCAGGATCGATGCTACTAAGTGGTAAGTAGATAATATTCTTCTGTGAAGATATGGGTTTTACCGGGGGATAACTTGAAAATATAGTTTGACCTGAATAGCACCCACCTAAGTCTGCATAGGAGTCAGGGAGTGAGAATCCCTGTTCACCATTTAGAATGTCTTATTGACCCTTTTTGGTATAGGGGGTATTCTAAGAATAGTGGTGAGTTTTTTTACTTCATCCTGGAATGAAGGACTTTTCACATAAGGAGCGAATGAGGGCTCTGGGTCTGCACTCGATGGAGTTTAGAAGGATGAGGGGGGGATCTGATTGAACTTACAGAATACTAGAGGCCTCGATAGAGATAGAGTGTACATGGAGAGGATGTTTCCACTAGTAGGAGAAAC
The DNA here is from genome assembly GCF_047496885.1 of Scyliorhinus torazame. Lineage (NCBI taxonomy): Eukaryota > Metazoa > Chordata > Chondrichthyes > Carcharhiniformes > Scyliorhinidae > Scyliorhinus > Scyliorhinus torazame. The sequence goes on along the minus strand of NC_092711.1, from coordinate 299,381,893 downwards.
TAGAACCCGAGGGAACAGCCTCAGACTGAAGAGACGATCCTTTAAAACAGAGGTGAGGATGAATTTCTTCAGCCAGAGGGTGGTGAATCTGTGGAACTCTTTGCCGCAGAAGGCTGTGGAGGCCAAATCACTGAGTATCTTTAGGCCAGAGATAGATAGGTTCTTGATTAATAAGGGTATCAGGGGTTACGGGGAGAAGGCAGGAGGATAGGGATGAGAAAAATATCAGCCATTATTGAATGGTGGAGCAGAATCGATGGGCCGAGTGGCCTAATTCTGCTCCTATGTTTTATGGTCTTATGAAACCTCACTTTCACGATATATACATGACAAAAAGCAACTGTCTTCAGCAGCCACTAAGCTCCCTGCTCATTCTTATCACTACATTTGTGCCAATTTGCTTCCTTTCCGGCTGAGACAATTTAGAGAGCCCAGAAGCTCAGAAGCTGATAGAGAGCTCAAGCTTATATTTGATAGCAAAAGCTCTAGACTAGCACTGCACCTACATTGCAGGATAGAAGGAGGGGTCTGCACTGTGAGGGAGACTCACAGATCACTAGTCTTTCAGAGAATGGGCAGGTAGATAATAATAATAATCTTTTTTATTGTCACAAGCAGGCTTACATTAACACTGCAATGAAGTTACTGTGAAAATCCCCTAGTCGCCACTCTCCGGCGCCTGTTTGGGTATACAGAGGGAGAATTCAGAATGTCCAATTCACCTAACAAGCACGTCTTTTGAGGCAACCCAGGAAGCCGCTTTTCAGAGAGAGGGTTTGCATCTTGGCCCTGTTGAAGAGGGCACAGGTGGAGATATCGAGGGCACAGCCTACTGACTTCTGCACACCATGCATGTTAAATGCACTGTAAAACCTGCCAGTGAGCTTGTGCACAATTTCACAGAATGTGGCAGAGTCCTGCGCCAGCTCATGTTCAGTTGTCCAGTGTGTCATTCTGACCATGGTGTGAATGGAGAGCTCGATCAATACAGGAGAGGGTCCGCAGCAAATTGGAGGCTCTGGTAACAACTCCAGTGGAGGACATCGGGCGGGATTCTCTGATAATGGGGCTATGTCCCCACGTTCGCGGAAAACGCGTGCAAAGCACTCTGGATTTAACTGGAGAGAGTCCAGGTTGATTCTGTGATTTGGGGGCTAGCAGGGTCCCGGAGTGCTCCTCGCAGCTCCGGCTGCCGATACGGGCGCCGCACTTCTGGTCAGGGGTCCGCGCATGTGCGCAGCAGCGGCCTATGTCGTCCACCCCGCACAACATGGCCGGCCCACACCGTGGACCGACACCGAAAACATAGGCCCCTCCCAGATCACGCGCGCCCGCCCATCGGTGGCTCCCGATCAAAACCTGGCTGTCCTGGAGGGCCCCCCCCCCTGTGAATGATCCCCCTGCCACACACCAGGGCGGTGGCGGACTGAGTCCACAGCCGCCACGCCGAGTGCCCGCCGGGTGGAACTATGAGAGAACCATGCCGGCGGGAACTCGGCCAGCTGCACCTGGAGAATCGCTGCGGGGGCCTCTTTCAATGGCCCCGACCGGCGCCGCGTCAACCGCGCACGCCCGATTGGTGGCGATTCTCTGCGGACCGGAGAATCGCATGAACGGCGTCGGACCCGATCGTGGGTCTGACGCCCATTCTCCGCCCCCGCGCCGAGCGCGATTTCGTCGCGGTGGCTCGGAATCCCGCCTATCGTGTCTCTGATGGCCTGAATCGACTCATCCTTTCAGTCCATGAAGGAAAGCATGTGGAGGGCAGTGGAGGGCCTGAATAGGGGCCTGCAGACCATCATAATGTTCCTTCATTATTCTCACAAAGTTCAGAGGCAATTTAGCGGCTCTTCGGTATAACAGTTGCATCTGTTCCATGGGTGAGGCTCTCACTATTCTTCTTCACGATGACTGTGCACCTACTTTCTCACCAGTCCCCGACTCAATGACCTCAATTTTCAGGAGAATGCCTGCTTGGCACCCGTCATCCTGAGAGCTATTTTGCTGCTATTTTTAGCATTGATTGGCAGGTCCTACCTCCTCCCATGGACGGAAGTCCCACCTTGGAGAGATCGGCTGACAACTCACCAGCCCATCCAGGCATTATTTCACCAGGATTATTTCACTTTAATATTAAGGAAACCAACAGTTACTCTATCCACAATATTTGAGGTATGAAGTAGAGTTTTTTTTCTTTGCATTGGATTTGTTCTTTTACATCTTTAATTATGTGTGAGGATGATCCATGAAATGGTCGTGTTACCGGGTAGACTGCAGTGGTTCAAGAAGGTGGTTCATCATTACCTTCTCAAGGGCAATTAGGAATGTGTAATGAATGCTGACCTTGGCAGTGCACTCGCATTCCACAAAAGAATAACAAAGAATCTGTGCGAGGGCATTCAGGGGCTGGGTGGAAGCAATAGATCAAATAACAGCATTGCTGATGGCACAGCGAGGATTCGCATTTCAGACAAATCTCTCCTGAATAATCTCACCTCACAGCCCTGGCAGCTGGAAGCACTGCTTGCACTCCATCTTCCTTCACACCTCTTTTTCCCCATTCCCACCTTCATCTTCTCATAGATCATAGAATCATAGAATTTACAGTGCAGAAGGAGGCCATTCAGCCCATCGAGTCTGCACCAGCCCTTGGAAGGAGCACACTACCTGAGCCCATACCTCCACTCCATCTTCCCATCCTATCTCCGTAACCCCACCTAACCTTTTTTTGGACACTAAGGGCAATTTAGCGTAGCCAATCCACCTAAGCTGCACATCTTTGGATTGTGGGAGGAAACCGGAGCACCCGGAGGAAACCCTCGCAGACACGGGGAGAACGTGCAGACTCCGCACAGACAGTGACCCAAGACGCGAATCGAATCTGGGACCCTGGAGCTGTGAAGCAGCAGTGCTAACCACGACAAAGAAAGTGGGAAATATTTACACTGTGAAGTGAGAATGAAAGATGAGTCATAGCCACAGAAACCCAGGGAAACGGAGTGCTAATGGCCACAGAAACCAAGGGGAGCACAGTCATAGCACTCTTTTCCCTTGCATTCTGTGGCTATTAGCACCCCCGTTTCCCTGGGTTTCTGTGACTGTGACTGATCTTTCATTCTCACACCCTAGTATAAATATTTCCCACTTTCTCTGCCTTTAGCTTTGACAAAGGGTCTTCTGGATTCAAAACGTTCGCTCTTTTCTCTCCCTACAGATGCTGCCAGACCTGCTGAGATTTTACAGCATTTTCTTTTTGGTTTATAGAAATCTATATCTTGTCTCTAATAGGAAATGTGCTCTGTTGTTTTCTGCCTTCTTTATCGCTTTTGCTATTTCCATTTCTTTCTGAATTTTTCCTATTGCATCCCCTGTATTTTTTCGTTCGAAGCAGAATTCTTCATTGCTGTCATTTTTGTTTTTATCTGTCTTTCTGAATCTCGTTCCTTTGTGCTTCTGCAGCGTCGAAGACCTGTCATTCTCTCTCTTTCTCATCTCTAGCCCGTAGAAGTGATCAATCTCAGGTTCGATCTGCCACAAAGGCACATGGCTAAGTCTGATGTGAGCAGGTGCTGCTGTTTCCACCATTTCCCATATGTTCCTTTCAGACATACAACAAACTCTCCCTGCAAGAAATGACAGAAAGTTTCCACAATCACTTTAACGCTGAGGCAAGATTCCGATCCAATTTTTGATTTAAGCTTTTGACAAGTTATTTGGAACTATTTCTGAGGCAGTAATGCTCAAATGGGCAGAGGCAGCTCTCAACTAATTACTTTCAGGCTTCCCAAAAGGAGAAATAAAACCTTATATTTTCTTAACTTCTTTGGCAGTATGTAATGTGAGACATTTTTTTTCCATGAATGAAATGCAAGTCAAAACGAAAAAAAAAGAAAAGAAAATTGTCAAGATTCTTACCGGCTGTGGGAAGCACTGAATTCAGCCCCGACTCAAGCACCCTAGATATGATTACGAGGAAACTGCATCAACACAATTTAATTTTGGTTTTCGTTTATGCTTTCATATCACAGCAGAGAATCATCCAACAGAGAAAAATGGTACATGGAAAGAATAAATGGGGGAAATTGTGGATTTGGTAAGTGTAATATATTGGATACTGAGTCTCTATTGAGTTCAGGCTGAATGCAGACAGAAGTACACTAGTACAAATCAATTAGACACTGATTGCTTGCCTCGTTAACCATTATCCATTAATATATACACCCATCTAATTGCAGGTGGAGCAGGTGAGGGACTGGAAAACTCCTCTCCCACTCCCTTAGGTGCTTCTCTCTCTACCTTCCCACACCCTGATGGTGCATTGCTCAGACTTTCATCTGGCTCTGTAGAAAATTATTCCTGAAACAGGTTGCTATTCTGTCGCCTTAGGCTTATAGCTTCAAGCATAGCCACAGATGAGCATTAATGGTAACTACCTTTCTCACAAGAACCACCTCAAGCAGAATCGGGTACAGCTCTTGCTTGATTCTATTTTTGCCCCCATGTGGATACCGGTGCCTGGGCCAGCATTTATTGCCCATCCCTAATTGCCCGTGAACTGAGACCAGTTCAGAGGTGTTTGAGAGTCAGCTGTGACTCGCCTTTGGTACAGGCCTCCACGACCGATGAGCCTGATCCAGTTCATATCGGGAGGGATCCTCCCCCTCCCCCAATAGTTTCACCAGCATCGCGGCAAAATACTCAGTCGGCCTCAGTCCTTCAACTCCTTCGGGCAGCCCCACAATCCTCAAATTCTGTCGCCTGGATCTGTTTTCCAGGTCTTCCATTTTTCCTCGCAGATCCTTGTTAATGTCCATCACCTTCCGCATCTCCTTCCCCATCGAGGTAAGTTGATCACCGTGCTGCAATAACGTCTCCTCCACTTCCTTCAGCGCCTCCCATTGCTCTCGCACCTCCGCCACTGCGCTCGCCACCGCCGTCATCACCGGGGAAATCACCTCCTCCACCAGCGCACTCAAAACCTCCCTCATCTCCTTCCTCATTGTCTCCATGTATTTTGTAAACTGCCTTTCGAATTCCGCGGCCATCACCGTAGTTATTTCTTCAGCCGTAAGCAACGCGGCCTGCCCTTATGCTCCAGCCTCCATTTTCCTTGGTGACCCCGCGGTGACCTTTCCACTCCCCGACTGACCTTCAGCTGTTTTCCTTACGGACGTTCTTTTGCTCACCCTCGACATTTTTTTTCACTGTGCCTTCACTCTGCCGCCTCTGTGCCTTCTCCCTGCTTTTGCCGCCTCCGTGGACCCTGGGACCGGGCTTAAAGCCCCGAAAATGCGGTTCCCGAACGGGAGCCCTCCATTGTGCGGCCGCCTCCCGCCCGCCATCACCGGAAGTGAAAATTAACCGTATATTGATTCAATCTTTTTGTCTGGCAAATTATTGCATTTCCTTTTGCTATCTTTTCTCCTTTTACTCCATACCTATTACTGGAGTTTGACTGCAAGTTGTAACAGTGGGCAGGGAGGTGTCCTTTTTAAATTTCTCTCATTCTCAAGCAGTTAAAGATAATGAGATTTCCACTTGATCTTCAGAATTGACTGAACCTCTCCAAATCCTCTCATGATGCAGAAAGCAGGCCAATGAAGTTCTACAGATAAGCCAATACAGATGGTGCCTTTCATACCTACTTTCCCCTCCAGGTCAGAATCGTGCCCCAAGGTGGCATCTGATTGCACCAGCTGCAAAGTTGTCTTGAGGCAAGTTGAAGTATTACAGGCAGTCTGACAGATGTACATACCAGCTGGTCATTGGTTCATGCCTGTACTTCATGGAGCTTTATTGCTCTAAAATGACTTCAGGTGAGGTAGAAGCACAACAAAGTTTCCCATTCCACATCGGAGCCCGAAAGTGTGGCTGCCCGAAGCGGAGACATCAATGACATGCAATTGAGTTGTAAAAGTATGTGAGTTCTTGACATGAGTGAGAAATACATGTGGCAATGATTTGCACCTGGCAATCTTTGTGCTGTCAATAAGATCCACGGTACTCTTGGGTATTATTTTCCTGCCAGATTCTTTAAGTGTTCTATTTTCTTCTTCATCTGTTCCAAGGCACTGCAGTAATCATACAGAGCAGCAAACGTGCTTACCACCATCTGCCAGGAATGGTGAACTGATGTCCTTTGACTGCCCGCTTCTCACTCACTGAGAAGCATTTAGCCGTCAGCAGAAAGGAGGTTGGGTACCCGACCCTGCAATCATTCACAGGCACCAGTTATTGCAATACAACTGGTTTACAGGCAGCTCATTTATTACTTCCAGCCTCATCCTAGATTGATGGAGATTTGAATTGACATTGAAGCTTCATGGAAGAGAAAATAAATATTTGTCTTCAGAGATAGGTATTTTCTTAGAGTCATAGAATTTACAGTGCAGAAGGAGGCCATTTGGCCCAGCGAGTCTGCCCCGGCCGTTGGAAAGAGCACCCTATCTAAGCCCACACCTCCACCCTATCTCCAAACCTCCACCCTATCCCCGTTAGCCCACCTAAACCTTTTGGGATACTAAGGCAATTTATCATGGCCAATCCACCTAACCTGCACATCTTTGGACTGTGGGAGGAAACCGGAGCACCCGGAGGAAATCCACGCAGACACGGGGAGAACATGCAGACTCCGCACAGAGAGTGACCCAAGCCGGGACGCAAACCTGGAACCGTGGAGCTGTGAAGCAACTGTGCTAACCACTGTGCTGCCGTGCTGTCCCACATCCCCTTAATATGAATCTGCTGACCAGAAATGTTCCTTGCTCCATTGGACTTGCTTCCTACACAACATATGTGGGCAATGATGAAACAGTGGTTACATCAATGGACGAGCAACCCAAAGGCCCTAGCTAATGTTCTGGGGACAATGGGTTCAAATCTCACCACGGCAACTGGTGGAGTTAAAATCCAGACTAATTATCTGGAATATTGAACAGCTAGGGCGCAATTCTACAGAGCCGTGACAAAGTGCTCCTGCCAGCGGGTAAACCAGAGTGATTCCCGCTGGTGCGAGGAACGACCCCGACAAGCCACGCTACGGCACTTGGAAATTCTATTTCACTAAATCGGCTTTTGCGTGCCATTCCATGGTGCACCGGAGTCTGAGCTGGGAGGAACCTAATCGCTCTGACTGGTCCCGCACCTCTGAGATGGGAACGCCCCTTTTAAAAACAGCAAAGCTGTACTGGCTGCCACATTTCAATTGAGCTGAATAATTTCGGCCAGTGTATTGCTCAGTCAGTGGTTTGCACAATCAAAGCAGCATAAAATCACTGATTTCACTGCTGCCAGAGCATCGGGGCTCCCATGACCATTTTTTGTTCAACGCCTCTTACATTCTACAAATATTACTTTGGTCATTGATAACACAGTATCAAGTGTTATCACAAGAGCATTGGTCTGTTTTGCCAACAATAAAGACCAGAGATAGGAAGTCTTGTTAATTTACAGACAATGTCCCAGGCACCACCATCGCCATCACTGCGTATGTCCTGCCCTACCGGTAGGATATCTGATCTTCAAGCTTGTAACTCAGAACCTCCTGGCACCCACCAGCATAACCCCGCCATGTCTAGGTGTGGTCCCCACACGTGCCACCTGCTCTAAACCCTCCTGGCCCATCAAGCATGCGGCACACATTGCCCTTTCTTTGTCCCCGAAGGAGAAGACAGTCCATAATAAGAGGGAACATGCGAAGACTGGGGGAGGAATCCCAGAGTTCCGAGCCCTCAGCCGCTGTGAGGAACAGGCCCTGGAGATTCTGGGTGGCCCGAGGAGAGAGAAGTGACTGACAGCGAGGACAGCCGACACCAGAGAGGTGAGGATCCATTGTCCATTCGTCCAGATGACCTGTTTTAAGTTGTTGATGTCTGACCAAATGATCCTTTCCTCGCACTGAGCACGTGTCCATTGTCTTGCAGGATCACCATCTAATGAGGCCGGGCCATCTGGAGTCGTACAGCAGACCAGCACAAAGAGGAAGACCCTCTGGTAGGTGTACTGCAGGGCATTGCCAAAGTGGTGCAGGCATTGCAACCACATTTTCAGCAGTCTGATGCACCGCTCAATTACAACATGGGTGGCAACTTGGGCCTCATTATAGCAGGCCTTAGTGTCAGGCCTCCGCACTGGTGTCATCAGCCATGTCCTCAGTGAGTATCCTTTATCCTTCATGAGTCAACCTGTAATCCTGGGGTGGTTCTCAAAGACATCAGGGATCTCCGAATGCCCCAGGGTGTAGCTGTCATGCATACTCCCAGGGTAGTGGGCACACACGTGCATTATTCTGAGGCAGTGGTTGCACATGATTTGAATATTCCTGTTAATATAGGGCACTCCTTGATGTCCCGATGCTTGTAGGTTGCTGAGAGTCAAAGGGGGTGAAGTTGACGATCAGAAGAGAAGCTGCAGCAGGACTCTGTTCTGGAGCATTTGGGAGCACAAGACAGGCTGCAGCTCTGGTTGACCCTGTTATGGATCTCCACAATATTTCAAGATGGTTTGAAGACCTTATTTGGAATTACTAGCTTTCGGAGTGTAGCTCCTTCACCCCCAACCCCCCCCCCCCCCACGCCCCCCCCTAGAGTTCATTCTATGACCTTGTCACCCTCAGTGCTTCCTCCAAGAGGTGTTCAAAATGGGGCGGGGCAGAGCGTTACATTCCTTGCCCATGTTAGACCTCATGCCATGAGATGCCATGGGGTCGACGTCGAGGCTTTTCGGCGCAACCATCTCCTGACTGTGCCACTGCCATCTGTCATGTGTCTGTCCTGCTGCTGGGACAGGATATAACCAGGGATAGCGACGGTGGTGTCTGGGACGTTTTCTATAAGGTTCATACAGACAGCTGTTTCTTGCTTAGACTGTGAGGCCACTCCCAATTTTGGCACAACCCCAGATGTTAGTTAGGACGACTTTGCAGGAGCAAAAGGGCCGAGTTTGCTTTTGCTGTTTGGGTGGTCTGCCCGATTTCATTCCTTTCTGATACAACTGAATGGCTTGCTCGGCCTTTCCAGTCGGGCAGAGCAGGTAAGAATGGCAGGTTGCCTTCCCTAACAGGAATTAACTAATCAGGTGGATTTTATGACAATTGCAGATGTTTATTGAATTCAAATTGCAGTGCAGTATCCTGGGTCCCTACATTACTAGTCCAATGATAATGCCACTGCCGCCAATACCCATTCCTAAAACTATGAATATTGTAATAAGATCGAGCAAACTACTCGCAACACCTTACAGCAATCCAACATCCTCTTCATAGACATCCCAAAATAATGCCCAATATACAAAATAATGTTTTTTAAAATTTGTTCTGAGGCTATGGCCAAGATTGATAGGCCACATTTAATGCTCACCTTCATTAGACCTGGGAAAGTGCTGATTGTAGCATTAGTTCTTATCTCATTGCAATTATTTTTTGTTGGTGATTTGTAGCTACTGTTGGTAGGCGTCAAAGAGGCAGGTTCCCTGCTGTGAAGGAGACCTGGGAATCATTTGGCGTGCCCAGAAAAACCATCATCGACGATCCTTTCCCCACTTATCATGGGTTGTTCTCATGATATCCGCCTTGCAAATCCATAACCCGTCTTCCCACATGGAAAAGATATGCACCCGGCTCCTGGTCATGAGTGACCATTTCGCCCTCGAAAATTAGTGCTCTTCACCTTTTAACATGGAGAGAGGAAATCATTCCCTCTGAAGTTATTTATAAGTTTAAAAATTAAAGCGCAGGGCTATCACAATCGGTTTCTGTGAAGTCAAGAATAGTTACTGTAGCAGTATGAAGGACAGGGGACTGTTTGAACTGGGCATGACTTACGGATATCAACTTACGCGAACTATGCAACTGTAGCAATAAACTTTTAATTCCTGCCCTTTTCATTTAAAGGATGCACTAGTTTAATACTGAACCACTAGAAATGCAGACTTTTTTTCTTCATGCAAGGAGCGGAATTGTGATAGTTGTTCTTCTCATATCTTATGTGAACAGTAATCAGTCGAATTACAGAACAGTACGGCTCATTTAAAATAAAACACAAACGTTTCAATTCGTGGGTGATATTTTGTGCAATTAGCCTAGAGAATAGCTCTTTACAATTATATTGTTTTAGTTGCACAGTACTGCAAGTTGGAGTAGCAGTTGAGATCTCGCCCACCCCATCAAGGAAATACGATTCTAGCATTAGATTTAGTACCTCCACACCTTTCCTACTGTGCTTTATATTGTTTTCTTATTCACTTTACAAGGGAGAGGAGACAAGGGCTGACCAGTTATCACAATGACTCCATTCAAAAGTAATGCCGTACCATTTCAAAGCAATTCAAGTGGGGTCATCTTATGTACACTAATATTCCTGCTTGTTTAGTGCTGATAGATTAATCTGCACTTTCCATAGTTACAATGGCGACATTATATAGCTTTTACAAAACAAAGCATTGTCCATTTGTCTTAGTTAACTGATTCAAAACCTTCCATCTGTATCCCGTAGCGAAAGTAAGTGTCTAAAGAGAGACGGGCAACATATTCAACCGAACGCTTAAGAAATCACAGCTGCAAGACACAGCAGCACTTTCTCAAAATTGCCGTAGCAGGTTGCGTTATTTCATATCAGAAAGGAAAAGACATGGAAATACTAAAATTAAATAAAAATTCCTTGGAGAATAGAAGTAAGTCTTTTTAAAAGTAAAAAAGATAAAATGTTAGTATTAAACTTACTATCAAGCTCCAGCTATGGGTTAAATAGTAATCTTCTTTGGCTGATGGTGAAGAAGAACAGGGACATTGCCAATGTGACTGGACGGTGATGTAGAACGGGCAGGTGACGCTCTCCAGCTTGTTTTGTAGCTAGGAGAAGAGCAACTCCAAAATTAGACTGTGCACCACCCTGGTCACTGCACTGGTTAGCTTTTTAAAAATTATTTCATGGGTGTGGATGTCGCGAGCAAGGCCAGAGTTTATTGCCCATTCCCTAATTGCGCTTCAGCTGAATAGTTTGCTAGGCCATTTCTGAGGGTGCTTAAGAGACAACCACATTGCTGTGGTTCTGGAGTCACGTGTCGACCAGTCAAGGGCAAGGCGGGCCGATATCCTTCGCCAAAAGGACATCAATGAACCAGATGGCTTTCTACAACAATTAATAATAGTTGTCATCGTCACCATTAGTGAGACTACCTTCAAGCTTTTTGTTGTCAATTCAAATTCCACCAGCGGCTGTGGTGGGATTTGAACCCGTGTCTCCAAAGCATTAGCCTGACCCTCTGGATTACTAAATCTCGCGAGGATTACACCATGCCATCATCACCCTCATTGCAGGTGAGGGACAGGAACACCTCTGCGCAAACCTCACCCATTTAAATATACTCAATGTACTGGTCGCTTAGCAAACTCAACCAGTGTCTCAGGCTACCAAGCCAAGCCCTGTAGTGATGGCCATGTGGCGATGGTGACAGGTGGAGGGCGCTATTGACAGTCTTCAGTCTTAACCCTGCACACAGACGGCTTCAGGATGGTGTCGTTCTCACGGATTGGGCAAGATGTGAAATTCATATCCTGCTGGGGTGACAAGGCAGCCTTCTTTTCAGGTAAAGTTCTGCTCTCCTATAAACTAGGAAAAGGAGAAGAAAATAAATTATAGACACAGCCTGTCCCTCTGCACCAGCCAGGTGGCCAGAGCTAGCTGGTCACCAATTGCAGCAGTCTAAACATAAAGAAAGCACAAACTCAAAGACCAACTAACTCTCAGATGGCATTTGCTCATGGACTGTCAGAGCTCTTCTAGACAATAATATAAGACCAAAAAATAGAGTCTCCCTTATAGCCAGAACACTGGGCAGGCACAATATTGACACAGCCACTCTGAATGAAACTAGGTTTGCAGAGCAGTTTCATCTTGAGGAAGTAGGTGCAAGGTACACATTCTACTGGATTGGCAAGTCCAAGGCCACCCACCCAGGACACCCAAGTATGGGCTTTTTGCCATTCAATTTGCATTGGCACGTAATCTTGACCCACTTCCCTCCCAAAGGTATCAATGACTGTCTCATGGCACTTTGAATAAATCTTCTAAAAACCAATATGTAACACTCACAGCACCAATGCAGGAACAATGATTTCATTGAAGAAGACCTTTTTTTGGCAGCAAGTGACAATGACCCGGAACCCGCACCCATAAAGTGTGGTGGATGCAGAAATGATCTCAAAAGGAAACTGATGGACACGTGGCGGAAATTAACTTGCATGCAATAGGAACCGAATGGATGAGTGGGACTGACACCAATGTCTTTCCACTTGTCCAGCATGCGCTGACCTACGCAGAGGCCATGGTGCTACTGAAGGAAAACTACACTCAGCGGACTAACACACTCTACGCCAGGCAGCTCCTCTCCACGCGGCGTCAACTTCCCAGTAAGTCGGTGGAAGATTTCTGGCGCGCCCTGCTCCCCCTAGTTAGAGACTGTGACTGTCAGGCCGTTTCGGCCATGGAACATTCAAATTTGCTAATGAGAGACGGATTTGTTACGGGCATAGGGTCTGACTACATCCACCAGCGCCTCTTAGAGGGGGCCACGCTCGACCACGCGGTGACCAAAAAACTAGCGCTTTCACTTACGGTCGCATCACGCAACATTCAGGCCTATGCCCCCGACCGTGCGGCCTGCCCCCCCCTGTGCATTGTGGACTCCGCAGACGGCCGCACCATCGTGGACCCCATCAGCGACCGCCCTCAGCCAATCCCACGCCTGTGTCGTGCGACAGCCAACCAACCCCGGGGGGGGGGGGGGGCCCAAATGCTACTTCTGTGGGCAGTCAAAACACCCCCAATAGCGCTGCCCAGCGCGGAGCACCCTCTGCAAGGCCTGTGGCAAGAAGGGACATTTCACTGCAGTGTGCCAGGCCCGCTCAATCACCGCTATTGTCCCGGCACCCCCCACGTGCAGCCAGTGGGCGCCGCCATTTTCCCCTCCTAGGACCATCTTGCCCGACTCGCAACACGTGCGGACTGTGGGCGCTGCCATCTTGTTCCTCCCAGGACCAACGGGCACCGCCATCTTGCTTCCCCCACGGCACGTGCGGCCCGTGGTGTTAAGTAATGGGTTAAGAGACATTGCAATTAGTTGTCTCATTTATGTTAAGTGTCCATTAATTGACACTGATATGTAAAGGGGCTTCAGGTGACCTCTGTCAGGTGGTGTGTTGTTAAGAGTTTTGTGCAGAGGCTGTGGAAGTGAAATAAATGGTGTTTGGTGAAAAGGAACAAGAACTTTAGACTCTTCATTTCACAGCAACTAAAACGTCTAACAATGGTAGCAGAGGGTGGTTGCTGTGCAAATGTGAAGGTTTGAAAGATACAACTTTTCCTGATCAAACCAAGGAGTGAGTGAAAAGGAAAAAAAAAAAGATACATGGCTGAACCCAGGATAAAGATGGCTGGATATGACTATCCTCCCTTATTTTCTGAAAGGGAATCGTATGACCAATGGAGAAGTGCAGTAGTTAAGTGGACTAAAAGTAACTGCTTTGGGAAAGAGAAAACAAGGTATGGCATTGGCTCTTTCTCTACCATATGGCAGTAAAATCCAAAACAAAGTACTTTCTGAACTGGAATTGGAAGAGTTAGACTCAGAAGAAGGTCTGGAGACTTTATTACATTATATGAATAAGATTTATAAGAAAGATGACTTGTTAAGTGCGTATGAAGCATGGTCGGATTTTGATAAGTTCCGGAAAATGGAGGATATCTCCATGGAAGACTATATAATGGAATTTGGCAGACTATATAAAAGGCTGCAGAAACACAATCTGGAATTTCCACAGTCTGTGTTGGCCTTTAAATTACTTGACTGTGCTAGAGTGAGCAACATGGATAGGCTCCTGGTTTTGACAGGAGTTCAGTTTACTGATAAGGATACCTTATTCAAACAGATGACAAAATCTTTACAAAAGTTTCTGGGGAAACATTCGATTCCGATGGCTCTGATGACCCAAATAGGTCAGCCTGCAATAAGGCAGAATATGGAAGATACACTAGTAACAGGATGGCGAAATCGTATAGCTACGAACAGGGCTCAAGACTACAGATGGAGACCGAGACAAGGAAATTATGAAGACAGAAACACAGTTAGATCCTACAATAGGAAGATGAACCCCAGAAATGCACGGGGCATGATAAATCGATGTTTTCGATGTGACTCTCAATACCATTATGCTTTCAACTGTCCAACTCATTATGATAGAGTGTTTGAAGCGACACATGACACGGAAGAGTCAGAAGAGGAAAACAATAGTGACCAGAAAGAAGGCATTGTCCTAATGACAAGCAGTTTTACGCCGGTAATGAGGGTGTTGGTTGCAGAATCCTTCAACTGTGCTGCATTGGACAGTGGCTGCACATTTACTGTGTGTGGAATTGACTGGTTAAAATGTTACCTGGACTCTTTGAATGCTGAAAATCGTAACAAGGTTAAGGAATTTGAAAGTTCCACAAGTTTCAGGTTTGGGGATGATAATACTCTGAAGTCGCTGAAAAGAGTGGTGATCCCTTGCAATATTGCCGGAGTGAATCATTTCATTAGCACGGATGTTGTATCAAGTGAGATACCTTTGCTTCTGAGCAGACCATCGATGAAGAAAGCACACATGAAACTGGATATGGAACAGTATAAGGCAACAGTTTTTGGAAAGACGGTGGACTGACAATTTGCACAGTCGGGACACTTTTGTATTCCATTACTGACAAATAATTTTTCAAGTAGAGTGGTTAAGGATGTGTTAATGGCAGTTGAAAATTGGACTTTAGCCGATAAAAAGCTTGTGGTATTAAAACTGCATAGGCAATTTGCATAGCAGTCTCCTCGGAGGCTGAAAAATTTATTAAAGGATGCAGGGGTAAGGGATGACGACTATACTAAACTGATAGAACAGGTTAGTGACCGCTGTGAAGTTTGTAGGAAGTACTGAAGGACACCAGCAGGACCGATAGTAACCCTACCTTTGGCCAAGGATATTAACGACATTGTGGCCATGGACCTTAAGATCTGGGATAAAGCAAATAATATATTTATTTTGCATTTTGTAGATTTAGCAACCAGATTTAGTCAATCAACGATTGTACGAAGTAAAGAAAAGAGAGTAATTCTGGATCAAATCGTGGAAAAATGGATAGGGACAGGAATGGGTCCACCGGCAAAATTCCTTACGGACAATGGGGGAGAATTTGCTAATGATGAGTTTAGGGATATGTGTGAATATATGAATACCAGAGTTATGAATACGGCTGCAGAAAGGCCATTTAGTAATGGTGTCTGTGAAAGAAATCATGCTGTCATCGATGACATGCTTCGGAAAAATTTGGCAGATCGACCAAATTGCAGGCTAAATTCAGCTTTAACCTGGGAAGTACATGCAAAGAATTCATTGCAGATGGTTGGGGGCTATAGTCCTTTTCACTTAGTGTTTGGTAGAAATCCTAAAATTCCGTCCATTTTGGATGACCAGCCTCCAGCTTGGGAGGGGACTACAATTAGCTCTGGTTTTGCTGAACATTTAAATGCATTACATAGCAGTAGAAAAGCTTTTTTGGAAGCAGAAGTCTCTGAAAGAATTCGCAGAGCTTTAAGACATAATGTACGGCCATCAGATGCCGTTTTTCAGCAAGGAGACATGGTATACTATAAGAGAGACAATTCTAATGAATGGAAAGGCCCAGGGAAGATCATAGGCATAGATGGCAAAACAATTATTTTGTAACATGGTAATCAAACTGTTAGGGTCCATTCATCAAGGATAATGAGTACAGATGACAAATTTTCAAATTTAGACAGAGCAGACAGACATCTTGAGGAACCAGAGTCATCTGGTACGCATGTGTTACAGAACTATGAGGACCAATTAACTGATATAGACAGGGTTTCTGTGGAGGAACACAACACTTCTGGTGAATTAAAACAGGCCATTTTTCCGAAAGGGCAACTGCCAAAAGTTGGTACAAAAGTGACATACTTGCCTGAAGGGTCTAGTCAATGGAAGGATGCAACTGTTATTAGTAGAGCAGGGAAGGCCACTGGAAAGTATAAACATTGGTTGAATGTACAGCATTCAGGGGAAGGAGTCAAGACAATGGATTGGGAAAACAAAGTCCAAAAATGGAGGGCACAGAAACGCAGTGCCAGTTCAGATAGTACATCGGATAGTGAACAGGTCCGCAGGAAAAGGTCGAGAATTATTGAAAGGACATCCCACAGCAGAAGGGAAAGATCAAGCAGTAGCAGTACAGAACGAGATACCAGGCGGGAGAGGGGACGTAGTTTGTCAAGATCTCGGAACATGAGTGAGACTACAAATACTAATAGGAGTAGAAGCCCACATGCACGTGAGATTTTGGTAGCTTCAAATAAATTAGATGAAAAAGTTATTAAAGCAGCTAAACAGCAAGAATTGCATAGTTGGAGTGAATTTGGGGTATACACGGAAGTACCGGATAGGGGACAAAGAGCTCTATCCCACAGATGGATTTGCACGGAAAAGGTTCTTCCGGATGGAACTTATAAGGCAAAGGCCAGGCTCGTGGCAAGGGGATTTGAAGAAAACTTAGAAGATCAGGATTTAAGGGTAAATTCACCTACAGCAGGAAAGGTTATTTTAAAGATCTTCTTGGCTCTATTAGCCACAAAGGCATGGGAATGCAAATCTATAGATATAAAAGCTGCCTTTTTGCAGGGGCATCAGCTCCAGAGAGACATTTTTCTCCGTCCTCCTAAAGAAGCAGCTAACACAGAAGGGGTACTCTGGAAGTTGAACAAATGTGTATATGGATTAAATGATGCATCTAGAGTCTGGTATTTTTCAGTAAGGTCAGTTTTGTTAAAGTTAGGCTGTTGCCAGTTGAAAGCAGATCCTGCAATGTTTTACTGGCACTATAAAAGAAATCTTTCTGGCATTTTTATGATGCATGTCGATGATTTTTTGTGGGGTGGGACTGGTGATTTTGAAGCTATTGTAATCTCTGGTTTGAGGAAAGAATTCAGGGTTGGAAGTCAGGCTTCCGGTGCATTTAAATATATTGGACTGGAAATTGGACAGACTAAGTTAGGGGCAACTTTACGTCAGCAATCTTATTTGGAAAGCATCACCCCAATAGCAATTAGTCGTGGCCGAGTTTCACAAAAAGACACAATGGTTTCAAAGATAGAAAAAAAGCAACTGCAAAGTTTAATTGGGCAATTGAACTGGTTAGGTAGACAGACTAGACCGGACGTGAGTTTTGATTTCTTGGAGTTGAGTACAAAAATGAATGATCCCAAAGTGGAAGACATAATAAGAGCAAATAAAGCATTGGCCAAACTAAAAATGCAGGAGTGTGTTTTGAAGTTCCCGGTTTTAGGTGACCTTAAGCACTTGAAACTCATAGTTTATAGTTTATAGTGATGTCCTACGCAAATTTATGTGATGGGGTTTCAAGTGCAGGAGGTTTTATAATTTTCCTTCTGGGGAACAATGGTAAATGTTGCCCACTTGTGTGGGAAACAAAGAAAATAAGGAGAGTGGTAAAAAGCACTTTGGCTGCTGAGACATTAAGCCTTGTAGAGGCGGTGGATATGGCTTTTTAGATAAGTATGATATTGACAGAAATTTTGGGATTGGGGGATTTCGGTAATATACCTATTGACTGTCACATTGACAAAAAATCCCTGTGGGAAAATGTGCACTCTACAAAAAGTGTCAATGAAAAGAGGTTACGGATAGACATCGCAAGTTTGAAGCAGATGTTGGACAGAGGGGAAATAACAAAAATTAAATGGGTCGACAGGAGCTATCAACTGTCAGACTGTTTTTTACGAAAAGAGGGGCGAGTTCACAGAAACCTTTGGATATTGTTAATGAAGGGCGCTTGTTTCTGTGACTGTTTTGTTTTCTTTCTCGTCCAAACAAAAAAAAAGGGGGGGACGACGACATCATGTGTGTGTTTTTGAGTTTCTTGAAATTTTGTTTTCACCTAATTATTTTTTTTCTCCAAGGAAGGGGAGACTGTTAAGTAGTGGGTTAAGAGACATTGCAATTAGTTGTCTCATTTATGTTAAGTATCCATTAATTGACGCTGATATGTAAAGGGGCTTCAGGTGGCCTCTGTCAGGTGGTGTGTTGTTAAGAGTTTTGTGCAGAGGCTGTGGAAGTGAAATAAATGGTGTTTGGTGAAAAGGAACAAGAATTTTAGACTCTTCATTTCACAGCAACTAAAACGTCTAACACGTGGGCGCCGCCATCTTACCCGACTCAGGACCCAAGCCCGTCGGGCACCTCATCCGGCCACTCATCGACCAGCCAATGACCAGCCGTGTCTTGTCTCGGTCACGATTGACCAGTCTTGACCACACAACCTCGCAACTGCTTCAACTAAAGTGAAGGTCAACGTGCATGAGATCTCCTGCCTGCTGGAATCCGGGAGCACTGAGAGCTTCATTCACCCCGATACGGTAAAGCACTGCTCCATCGTGGTACACCCCGCTAAACAGTGAATCTCCCTGGCCTCCGGGTCCCACTCCATGGCGATCTGGGATTAGTGCATCGCCAATCTCACTGTCCAGGCGTGGGGTTCAGCGGCTTCCGCCTCTACGTCCTCCCCAACCTCTGCGTTGCCTTGCTACTCGGCCTGGACTTCCAGTGCAACCTCCAGAGCCTAACCCTGAAATTCAGCAGGCCCCTACCACCCCTTACTGTGTGCGGCCTCGCGACCCTTAAGGTCGACCCATCTTCCCTTTTTGCAAACCTAACCCCGGATTGCAAACCCGTTGCCACCAAGAGCAGATGGTACAGCGCCCAATTCCAGCGGCTGCTTCGGGAAGGCATCATCGAGGTCAGCAACAGCCCCTGGAGAGCCCAAGTGGTAGTGGTCAAAACTGAGGAGAAAAACAGGATGGTTGTTGACTACAGTCAGACCATCAATATATACACGCAGCTCGACACGTACCCACTCCCACGCATATCTGATATGGTCAATCAGATTGCACAGTATCGGGTCTTCTCGACAGCAGACCTGAAATTGGCCTACCACCAGCTCCCCATCCGCAAGTCGGTCCACCCATACACTGCGTTCAAGGCAGACGGCCGCCTTTACCACTTTACCACACGGGGTCTCGGTCTTCCAACGGGAGATGGACCGAATGGTTGACCGGTATGGGCTGCGGGCCACTTTCCCGTACCTGGATAACGTCACCATCTGCGGCCACGACCAGCAGGACCATGATGCCAACCGTGCCAAATTTTGCCACGCCGCCACTCTCCTCAACCTCACGTATAACAAGGAGAAGTGCGTGTTCAGCACAAACTGCTTAGCCATCCTCGGCTATGTGGTCCAGAACGGAGTTCTGGGGTCCGACCCCGATCGCATGCGCCCCCTCATGGCCTCCCCCTCCCCCACTGCCCCAAGGCCCTCAAACGTTGCCTGGGGTTCTTTTCGTATTATGCCCAGTGGGTCCCAAACTATGCGGACAAGGCCCGCCCACTCATTCAATACACTGTTTTTCCTCTGGCGGCCGAGGCTCACCAGGCCTTTAATCGTAGCAAGGCCGACATCGCCAAGGCCGTGATGCAGGCGGCCGATGAGACTCTCCCTTTCCAAGTCGAAAGCGATGCATCAGACGTCGCTCTGGCCGTCACCCTCAACCAAGTAGGCAGGCCCGTGGCATTCTTTTCCCGCACCCTCCATGCCTCCGATATTCGGCAGTCCTCCGTCGAAAAAGAGGCCCAAGCCATCTGTGAAGCTGTGAAGCGTTGAAGCTGTGCGGCATTGGAGGCATGACCTGGCCGGCAGTGAGGAGATTCACTCTCCTCACTGACCAACGGTCGGTTGCCTTTATGTTCAATAACAGACAGTGGGGCAAGATCAAAAACGATAAAATCTTGAGGTGGAGGATCGAGCTCTCCACCCACAATTACGAGATTTTGTATCGCCCCGGTAAGCTTAACAGAGCCCCCCGATGCCCTATCCCGAGGTACATGTGCCAGCACACAAATGGACCGACTCCGGACCCTGCACGACAACCTCTGTCACCCAGGGGTCACACGTTTTTACCATTTCATCAAGGCCCGCAACTTGCCCTACTCCATCGAGGAAGTCAGGGCGATCACCAGAAACTGCCAGGTCTGCGCGGAGTGTAAACCGCACTTCTACCGGCCAGACCGTGCGTGCCTGGTGAAGGCCTCCCACCCCTTTGAACGCCTCAGCGTGGACTTCAAAGGGCCCCTCCCCTCCACCTACTGCAACACGTACTTTCTCAGTGTGGTCGATGAATATTCCCAATTCCCCTTTGCCGTCCCATGCCCCGACATGACGTCCGCCACCATTATCAAAGCCCTCTTCACTCTGTTCGACTTCCCCGCCTACGTCCACAGCGACCGGGGATCCTCATTCATGAGCGATGAGCTGCGCCAGTACCTGCTCAACAGGGGCATTGCCTCGAACAGGACGACCAGCTACAACCCCAGGGGAAACGGGCAGGTGGAGAGAGAGAATGGGACCGTCTGGAGGGCCGTCCAGCTGGCCCTACAGTCCAGAAATCTCCTGGCCTCACGCTGGCAGGAGGTCATCCCCAACGCACTTCACTCCATTTGGTCGCTCCTGTGCACCGCGACTATTGAAACCCCCCCTGAACGTCTCTTTGCCTTCCCTAGGAAGTCCACCTCCGGGGTTTCGCTCCCGACGTGGCTGGCAGCCCAAGGACCCTTTCTCCTCCGTAGACAAGTTCGACTGCATAAGGCGGACTCGTTGGTTGAGAGGGTACAGCTACATCACGCCAACCCGCAGTACGCCTACGTAGCGTACCCCGACGGCCGCCAAGACACAGTCTCCCTCAGGGACCTGGCACCAGCTGGTTAAACACACACCCCCCCCCCCCGCCCCGGCGTCACCCTCCCCTCCCCCGGTGTACCCCACCGCAGCCCCCGCTCTGGGACATTCCGTCCTCCCCTTGCTCACACCCGGGGATGAAGAGGATTTCGTCACGCTCCCGGAGTCACCGAAGACCAAGCCGCCGCCGGAGTCACCACCAGCACTGCGGCGCTCTCAACGACAGATCAAGACACCGGACTGCCTGAATTTGTAATATTATCTGTACTCTTAAAACACAACTTTCTGTATATAGTTCTCCACCACCCCCGCCGGACTCATTTTTTTTAACAGGGGGTGAATGTGGTAGTCACCACAATATGTATATATTGTATATATAGGATGTTGATATAGGTGCTTTACGGTAAGGCCCCTGTACTATAGGTACGGGGGTAGATCCCTGGCTGCTGGTTCCGCCCAGTAGGTGGAGTATAAATATGTGTGCTTCCAGTAGAGCAGCCATTTCATCAGCTGCTGTAGGAGGCCACACATCTCAGTGTAATAAAGCCTCGACTACATCCTACTCTCGTCTTTGTGTAATTAATAGTGCATCACTCTCCAATGACACCGTGTTGGATGATGAAATCTGGCATTCAGCCAGTCCACCCATAGACCTTAAAGCGAGCATGGAGAGTGTCTCAAAACTAAGATCAAAATCTACTGGGCAATGGTTCCCACAAACGTCTCTATGGTTGTGAGGCATAGGCAACCTACCAGTATCCCATAAAGTAATTAAAATGTGCATTTCATCCTCACTGCAAAAGGTCTATCTGTCACATCAAGTGGCAGGACAAAATCCCTAACACTGAAGTTCTTTCAAGGTGCCATATGCCTGGTATTGAGAGTTTTCTCATCAGAACTCAGCTCCAATGGGTGGGCAATGTGGTTCCCATGGAGGACTCCTGCACACCAAAGATGGTATTCTCCAGCCTGCTGAGCATGGGAATTTGTACCACAGAATGTCCCAAATTCAGATAAAGGCCCAAATTCCCTGGCCGTCGGGGTGCTCATTTCTTGCTCGCAGCGCACTCCCACCCATGCATTTCCTGCCCGGGTGTTGTGGTTTCAATGGGAAATCCCATTGGCATGCGATGGAAGTAGAGAATCCCGCCGGCAGTGAACGGTGCGCTGCCGAGAAACATGCAGCGGGGAGAACGGAGAATCCCGCCCAAAGGGACATTTTGCAAGTCAACTCAGAATCTGTAAAAATTGGGCTCCATTAGATGGAGGAGAAAACAACCCTGGATAGATCCAAACAGAGAAATCTCTGTCGTTGAGCAATCTCAACGTTTGAGGAGGACAGAGTCAGTCACAACAGGGCAGGAGAGCGTACCGCAAAGCCACCCAGTGTCTTCATTTTTAATATTTGCATTCAGATCTGCAAATTACGATTTTGCTTAACATCACATATGAGACCGCACCAATCTAGGCCAGTCGTTTTCAAAATCGGGGTCGCGACCCGTGGGTGGCTCGTGGGCGTGTGTCGGGATTTTGCACTCCCGATTGCGCAAAATTGGCTTTTAACTATGCCGGCTGCGAGCGGCCTTCAGAAAGGTCGCGACCATATTTTAAAAATGCGGCCGCACAGCACGTGTGTGCCCGCTCATCAGTGCGCATGCGTAGAGTTTTGCACCGATGAGTGGGCACGCATGCACAGTGCATTTCTTTTATGTGGTTGCGGCCTTTTTGAAGGCTGCTCGCAGCCGGCATTTGCCCAGTTTGGAAGTGCTCGGTTCTTCTGAACGAAGCTAAGGCCGAGTTGTTCCCCGGCGACTAGCACCATTGGACCCACCCGCAGAGATCCAGCGCAATGGCATCCACCTCGGAACTCGCTTGTATCTACAGCGTGCACACCCTGTACGACGACAAGGTCACTGTTACCAAAGACAAATTCAATGCCCTGATTAAACCAGCTGGTGTTACCATTGAGCCTTTCTGGCCTAGTCTTTTTGCCAAGGCATTGGCTCATATTGACGTCAATAGTCTGATCTGCAACGTTGGTGCTGGTGGCAGTGCCCCAGCTGCTGCAGCAGTTGTTTCCACCACTGCCCCTGTCGCTGCTGAAGAGGATAAGGAAGAGAAGAAACAGGAAGAATCTGAAGAGTCTGGCGATGACATGAGCTTTGATCTCTTTGATTAAACGTGCTGTGGAACAAAATTGTAACAATTTACAAAAAATAAATAAAAATTGAATATAAAAGACGGCTGCTGCGGCTGAAAACTGTGAATTTGCGTAATCGGAGGTGCAGAAGATTTTTTTAAAAATTCTATGTAATCTTCCTGCTTAAGGGAGGCAGAGAGCAGGTCACAGCCCCCGAATGTCACCATTACGTGTTTTGGGCGCGATTGTGATTCCTCCATTCTGTCAGCAACAAACAAGGTAAAAGAAAATGGTGGGTCGCGAAGGTCCGCCGGCGTGGGTCGCGACGGTCGGCTGTCGTGGGACCTGAAGGTTGGCCGGTTGGTAAAAATGGGTCCCCGGGAAAAAAAACTTTGAAAAACACTGATCTAGACAGCGGAAAATCGGTTGACTCGCTGTACACACAGCTGTCGAAGCAACAGAAGAATCGCCATCACTGATTATCATTAAATAAATTATTTACACATTTTCGGAAAATGTATTGCTGCAGGAATTCTCCAGCCAGTCTGCAAAAGAAGTGGCACATCAGAAGCACTGACTCAATTCTGTTGAGTGATTCATCAAAGGCTTCAGGCATCTGACTGACAACATGCTGTAACTGTGTGGAAGAAGGTGCCAAGTGGCAGTATTAGTGTAGCTTGACAAGAAAGCCAACTCACTTGGCTAACTGCACCCAGACAACAGTGCAGTGTGCGGTTGAACATAAATAACCTCTTAGAAACCAACATGCGTGGCATCAAATGCATGTTTTCATCAAATAAAATAAGGGCAGCACGGTGGCGCAGTGGTAGCACAGCAGTCTCACGCCGCCGAGGTCCCGGGTTCGATCCTGGCTCTGGGTCACTCTTGAACCGGGGCTGTTTAGCACAGGGTTAATCGCTGGCTTTGAAAGCAAACCAAGGCAGGCCAGCAGCACGGTTCAATTCCCGTAACAGCCTCCCCGAACAGGCGCCGGAATGTGGCGACTAGGGGCTTTTCACAGTAACTTCATTTTGAAGTCTACTTGTGACAATAAGCGATTTTCATTTCATTTCATTTTCAATAACAGATTCATAATAGTTGTCTTATCCAATCCTCTGATCATCTTGTATGCCTCAATTAAGTCACCTCTTAAACTTCTTCTCTCTCATGAAAACAACCTCAAGTCCCTCAGCCTTGCCTCATACGATCTTCCATCCATACCAGGCAACATTCTGGTAAATCTCCTCTGTACCCTTTCCAATGCTTCCACATCCTTCCTATAATGCAGCGACCAGAATTGCGGCCGCACCAGAGTTTTGTACAGCTGCAACATGACCTCATGGCTCCTAAACTCAATCCCTCTACCAATAAAAGCTAACACACCGTACACCTTCTTAACAACCCTCTCAACCTGGGTGGCAACTTTCAGGGATCTATGTACATGGACACCGATATCTCTCTGCTCATCCACACTACCAAGAATCTTAGCATTAGCCTAGTACTCTGTCTTCCTGTTATTCCTTCCAAAATGAATCACCTCACACTTTTCTGCATTAAACTCCATTTGCCACCTCTCAGCCCAGCGCTGCAGCTTACCTATGTCCCTCTGTAACTTGTAACGTCCATCCGCACTGTCCACAATTCTACCGACTTTAGTGTCATCTGCAAATTTACTCACCCATCCTTCTACGCCCTCCTCCAGGTCATTTATAAAAATGACACACAGCAGTGGCCCCAAAACAGATCCTTGTGGTACACCACTAGTAACTGGACTCCAGTCTGAACACTTCCCATCAACCACCACCTTTGTCTTCTTCCAGCTAGCAATTTCTGATCCAAAATGCTAAATCTCCCTGAATCCCGTGCCTCCGTATTTTCTGAAGTAGCCTACCGTGGGGAACCTTATCAAACACTTTACTGAAATCCATATACACCACACCAACTGCTTTACCCTCATCCACCTGTTTGGTCACCTTCTCAAAGTACTCTATAAGGATAGTCAAACCGTGTTGACTATCGCTAATCAAATTATTCCTTTCCAGATGATTATGCACCCTATCTCTTATAAACCTTTCCAAGATTTTGCCCACAATAGAAGTAAGGCTCACGGGTCTATAGTTACCGGAGCTGTCCCTACTCCCCTTCTTGAACAAGGGGACAACATTTGTTGGCCTCCAGTCTTCTGGCACTAATCCTGCAGACAAAGATGACTTAAAGATCAAAACCAAAGGCTCAGCAATCTCCTCCCTAGCTTCCCAGAGAATCCTAGGATAAATCCCATCCGGCCCAGGGGACCTATCTATTATCACACTTTCCAGAATTGCTAACAACTCCTCCTTATGAACCTCAAGCCCTTCTGGTCTACTAGCCTGAATCTCAGTACTCCCCTCGACAACATTGTCTTTTTCCTGTGTGAATACTGACGAAAAATATTCATTTAGCACCTCTCCTATCTCCTCGGACTCCAAGGACAACTTCCCACAACTGCCCTTGACTGGCCCTGCTCTTACCCTAGTCATTCTTTTATTCCTAACAGATCTATAGAAAGCTTTAGGGTTATCCTTGATCCTACCTGCCAAAGACTTCTCATGTCCCCTACTGGCTCTTCTTAGCTCTCTCTTTAGGTCCTTCCTAGCTAACTTGTAACTCTCGAGCGCCCTAACTGAACCTTCATGTGTCATCTTTACATAAGCCTCCTTCTTCCTCTTGACAAGTGTTTCGACTGCTTTAGTAAACCACGGTTCCCTTGCTCGAATACTTCCTCCCTGCCTGACAGGTACATACTTATCAAGGACACGCAGTAGCTATTCCTTGAACAAGCTCCACATTTCAATTGTGCCCATCCCCTGCAGTTTTCCTCTCCATCCGATGCATCCTAAGTCTTGCCTCATTGCATCATAATTGCCTTTCCCCCAGATATAACTCTTGCCCTGCGGTATACCTATCCCTTTCCATCATTAAAGTAATCGTAATCGAATTGTGGTCACTATCGCCAAAGTGCTCACCTACCTCCAAATCTAACACCTGTCCTGGTTCATTACCCAGTACCAAATCCAATATGGCCTCGCCTCTCATTGGCCGATCTATATACTGTGTCAGGAAACCCTCCTGCACACATTGGACAAAAACAGACCCATCTAATGTACTCGAACTATAGCGTTTCCAGTCAATATTTGGAAAGTTAAAGTCCCCCATAACAACTACCCTGTTGCTTTCACTCCTATCCAGAATCATCTTTGCAATCCTTTCCTCTACATCTCTGGAACTTTTCAGAGGCCTATAGAAAACCCCTAACAGGGTGACCTCTCCTTTCCTGTTTCTAACCTCAGCCCATACTACCTCAGTAGACGGGTCCTCATCAAACGTCCTTTCTGCCACCGTAATACTGTCCTTGACTAAGAATGCCACACCTCCCCCTCTTTTACCACCTTCCCTGAGCTTACTGAAATATCTAAAGCCTGGCACCTGCAACAACCATTCCTGGCCCTGCTCTATCCATGTCTCCGAAATGGCCACAACATCGAAGTCCCAGGTACCAACCCATGCCGCAAGTTCACCCACCTTATTCCGGATGCTCCTGGCATTGAAGAAGACACACTTTAAACCCCCTTCCTGCCTGCCGGTACACTCCTGCAACTTTGAAACCTTACTCATGACATCACTACTCTCAACCTCCTGTATACTGGAGCTACAATTCAGGTTCCCAATCCCCTGCTGAACTAGTTTAAACCCTCCCGAAGAGCATTAGCAAATTTCCCCCCCAGGATATTGGTACCCCTCTGGTCCAGGTGTAGACCATCCCGTTTGTAGAGGTCCCACCGACCCCAGATGAGCCCCAATTATCCAGAAATCTGAAACCCTCCCTCGTGCCCCATCCCTGTAGCCACGTGTTCAACTCCTCTCTCTCCCTATTCCTCGTCTCGCTATCATGTGGCACGGGTAACAACCCAGAGATAATAACTCTGTTTGTCCTAGATCTAAGTTTTCACCCTAGCTCCCTGAATTCCTGCCTTACATCCCTATCCCTTTTCCTACCTAAGTCGTTGGTACCTATGTGTACCACAACTTGGAGCTGCTCCCCCTCCCCCTTAAGGATCCCGAAAACACGATCCGAGACATCACGTACCCTGGCACCTGGGAGGCAACACACCAACCGCGAGTCTCTCTCGTTCCCACAGAATCTCCTATCTATCCCCCTAACTATGGAGTCTCCAATGATTAATGCTCTACTCCTCTGCCCCCTTCCCTTCTGAGCAACAGGGACAGACTCTGTGCCAGAGACCTGTACCCCATGGCTTACCCCTGGTAAGTCGTCCTCCCCAACAGTATCCAAAGCTGTATACGTGTTACTAAGGGGAACGACCACAGGGGATCCCTGTACTGACTGCTTCCTCCCAGCCCCTCTCACCATCACCCATCTATCTTTATTCTTCGGAGTAACTACATCCCTGAAGCTTCTATCTATGACCACCTCTGCCTCCCGAATGATCCGAAGTTCATCCAGCTCCAGCTTCAGTTCCCTAACGCGGTTTCTGAGGAGCTGGAGATGGGTACACTTCCCACAGATGAAATCAGCAGGGACACTGACACCGTCCCTCACCTCAAACATTCTGCAGGAGGAACATTGCACTACCTTCCCTACCATCCCCTCTAAATAAAAAAAGAAATCGGAAGAAAAAGCTTACCTGTTATTCACTCCCCTTCTCAGCAAGCACTCACTCAGCAACCTCTGCGCCCCGCACGATAACACCTGAGGGAAAATAAAAGAAAAACTACTTACCAGTCACCAGCCAATCCCTTATCTGCAGGCTGTGATGTCACGGTTCACCTTCTTTCTACTTCTACCTGCCCTCAAGCCTTCCTCTTGATCTTCACAGTGGTTGTTGTTTTTTTTTTGGTTAGAGGAGGGGGTAGAGAGGGAAACACTGAAGAAGTGTTTCGGGTTTAAGTGTCACTTGACAACAGCTCCTTCACAAACCACCTTCAAGTTAGGGTGAACACAATAGAGGTATGCAAATCTCCCCCGCAACAGCCAATCAGCAGCTCCGCTCCACTGCCCTCTGCTGGATGCTTGTCTTCACTTGAACAGCTAGGGCCTCTTGCTCAGGTACACCTTCAAGTTAGGGTGACCACAACAGAGGTATGCAAATTTCCCCCACAACAGCCAATCAGCAGCCCTGCTCTACTGCCCTCCTCTGGATGATACTCATGTTGACTTGCCTTACCTCACAGCAGTCATAATTATACTCTAGAAGCTCCTAATTGCTCATTTAGGAATGCAAAGATCAAGGTTATAATTAACTGGAACATTCTATAAGTGAAGTAAGTAACTCTACTCTGCTTTGCTGTTAAAGCTGTTAATATTTTCCAAACCAAAGCTAACAAGTCTCTATTGTACATTGCTCATCAAACAACCTCCTGCTGGGAAAAGGTCATGGAGGCATTTGTACATTCATCTTTATGTACATTAAACTTTCAAAGTTCAGTGCTTGGAGATAAACAATAAAGATAACATGCTGGAAAAGCAATCAGAAGACAATTTTGTCTCCAGTCTGGTTGACATCAATGAGAAGGACTATTCTCCCTTCGGACCATCTCTGTATTCCTGTAGCAGCGTTCCCTGTCCTTAAGAATTTGACCCCTCTGCACAGCTCATTGGCCCAGCAGTAATTCATGATGCTGCTCCCATTCAGCACTAAAATCAAATTGTTCGGTAGCACATCTCTCTTAATTTGCGTTTCTTCTTCCACTTCTGGCTCTCCAGTAAAACCTCTCCTTTTTAAAAAATAAATTTAGAGTGCCCAATTCTTTTTTTCCAATTAAGGGGCAACTTATTGTGGCAAATCCACCTACCTGCACATCTTTGGGTTGTGGGGGCGAAACCCACACAAACGTGGGGAGAATGTGCAAACTCCACACGGGCAGTGACCCAGAGCTGGGATCGAACCTGGGACCTCGGTGCTGTGAGGCAGCAGTGCTAACCCACTTCGCCACCGTGCTGGTCGTAAAACCTCTCCTTGACCAATAAAGAACAGCACCTGACAATTTTGTATCTTGTTCACCTTCCTTGGCTACTCTGTGCTCCATTCAATCGTTAAGCAGGTACAGCAGGCAGTAGAAGGCATATGGGATGCTGGCCTTCTTAGCGAGAGGATTCGAGTACAGGAGCAGAGGTGTCTTGCTGCAATTATACAGAGCCTTAGTGAGGCCACACTTGGAATAATGGGCAGGATTCTCCCAACGGGAGTCAAACTGCCGACGCCGGAGTAAAAACCGGAGTGTTTTACTCTGGTGTCGGCACCCGTTCCCAGTCCCCTATTCTGGGGCCTCTGTGGGGCTGGCAGGGGCGTGGCGTGAATTGTGGGGGCGGGGCCTCGGCGAGGCATTGGAGACCCTGC
Organism: Scyliorhinus torazame; assembly: GCF_047496885.1. NCBI lineage: Eukaryota > Metazoa > Chordata > Chondrichthyes > Carcharhiniformes > Scyliorhinidae > Scyliorhinus > Scyliorhinus torazame. Next base: position 299,352,512 of record NC_092711.1, on the reverse strand, counting down.
GCCGCCTAAAAGACGGGTTGGGCAGGCGCCAATTAGCGCATGCGCAGTGGTCATCCTCCCCCAGGCCGCCCCGCACAACAATGGCGCAGGGCTACAACATTGCCGGCAAAGGAAAGGAGGCCCGCCGACAGAGAGGTCGGTCCGCCGATCGGTGGGCCCCGATCATGGGCCAGACCCCTTCGGAGGCCCTCCCCCTGAAGGAGCCCCCCTCCCCCTCCCCACAGGCCACCCCCCGAGCGTTCCCGCAGAGTTCCCGCCGGCAGAGACCAGGGGTGAACTGCGCCGGCGGGACTCTGTCGTGTCGGAGCGGCCGCTCGGCCCATCCGGGCCGGAGAATAGGCGGCCCTGCCGATTCCAGCGGCCCGCGGCTGCGCAGTGTCAAACGCGGCAGCGCAAATGGTGCTGATTCTCCGCACCTCGGAGAATTGCACGCCAGCGTCGGGGTGTCAGGGCGCGGTTGCTCCGATTCTCCGGCGCGGGGCTCGGAGAATCACCCCCATCGTGTGCAGTTTTTGTCTCCTTATCTGAGGAAGGATGTTCTTGCTCTAGAGGGAGTGCAAAGAAGGTTTACCAGACTGATTCCTGGGATGGCGGGACTGACGTATGTATGAGAGGACTTTGAATCGGTTAGGATTGCATTCGCTGGACTTCAGAAGAATGAGGGAGGATCTCATAGAAACCTATAAAGTTCGAACAGGACTAAACAGAGTAGATGCAGGAAGGATGATCCCGTTGGTGGGGGTGTCCTGAACCAGGGGGGTCACAGTCTGAGGTTACGGGGTAAACCATTCAGGACAGAGATAAGGAGAAGTTTTTCCACCCAGAGAGTGGTCGGCCTGTGGAATTTGTCACCTGAAGAGGTAGTTGAGGCCAAAACATTGCATGTTTTCAAGAAACAGTTATATACAGCACTTAGGACAAAGGGAATCAAAGGATATGGGGGAAAAGCAGGATTAGGCTATTGAGTTGGATGATCATCCATGATCATAATGAACAGTGGAGCAGGCTCGAAGGGCCGAATGGCCTCCTCCTGCTCCTATTTTCTATGTTTCTATGTAAAGATTAGGACGAAGTCCATTTCCCTTTGGCAAAAAAGTACAGTTAAACGACTTCTGCTCAATCATCAGATTTAAGAGCATAGATCATCATAGCATAATTGGGTGGAATTTGTGAAGCTCCTGAGGTGAGTGGGGGCACTTAATTGTGCAGGAGGCGAAACCCCTGATGATGGAATGAAAGTTTGGAAATATGTTGCGATGGATTAAAGGTGGATTGTGGTTACTTGTGGCAAGTGGTGGGAACCTATTTTTAATGCACTATCCTGTCATGATTATTCACTAAAACACATGAAAGGTACAATTAAATTGTACCTTTGCAATTAAGTCGGCAACAAGTGTGAAATATGTGCCTTCAGATTCATAACTAGTTAAAGGCAGCACTCTGCAGGCAAGGTAATCTTCCTGTTGGATTCAGAGTGGGTAGGAGCTGCTTTCCTTGTGAAGGGAGCTTGATTGGACAAGGGGAGAGGAGGCTAATCTGGTGCATTGCGTTCAGCTGGTGGGGAGGTTGGGCATGACTGCCTGTGGAAGGGAGGTAGGGTCTTAACAGCGCTGTAGAAGGCTGAGGGACAGAGGGAGGGAGCTGGATGACAGAGGGAAGGTAAATCTCCATCAAAGGCAGCACAAGTATGATGGAGGGCAGATCAAGGGTGATTGAGGGCAGGTCAACGGTGAGACTGAGAAATTCGAGGATAACTGATCGGGGGGTCGGGGCCAAAGATTATGCAGAGACACATACTACAGTGGGTGACTGTCATAACCCCCATGAAGAAACCATCATTACTCCCCTCCATGGGACTCATAGAGTACATGCTCCCTGGTAGGGGGCGAAGGCCAACTACCAGGGGCTCGTTATGAACATAAGTTAAAAGCAGGGCAGAGTAGGGCCTGGTGAGGTAAGTCCTCCCAGCTAGCACTGTACTGGGAGTGAGATGCTGCGTTATGCAGATTATTGCAAAGACCTGTAAATAAATCTATCTTATATTTACCATCAGCTTCTGTGTCGCTATACTGGTGACAAGGATTAGCAGAAACTCCGGACTCGCCCATTAGTTCTCCTCACCATTCGGCGTTTTTGCCATATGGAATAAAATGCCGTTATTCGGGAAACTGGAACATGCAGGGCTGGAAGATTGAAACCAATATGTGGAATGCATGAGACACTTCTTCCAGGCAAATGGAATATTGGGGTAAGTTCTCCTCTTGACCGCCTGCGGGGCCCAGGCATTTGGGATCATAAAGAGTTTGACTTATCCGGCTGCACCGGATTCCAGGTCTTTTGATGAGTTGGCAGCTACCACTGTGGGCACAAGCCTTCTGTAATTAGGCAAAGGTATCGGTTTAACGCAGCGGTGCGCTTTCCTGGTGAATCATTCACGGACTTGTTGACCCGGCTGTGGCACTTGGCTGAACACTGCGAGTTTGGGCCGTCTCTCATGGAGATGTTGAGGGACCAGTTTGTGGTACAAACAATGCGGACAGGCGGAGGAAGCTATTAGCGGAAACTACTTTAGATTTGAAGTGGGCCGTTCAGCATACCCTCTCTCATGATCATGCGGAGGAAGGTGTGCAAACGCTGCAGAGCTCCATGGTGAGGCATCGAAGTTTGTTTGACAAGCAGTGCATTAATCATCCTCTGAGACATGGCATGTGTACCCTCGAGGAGGCACTTGGGAGTTGAGGAGTGTGAAGTGCTGTCACAATGAACAAGGCTAATTCCTCAGTTGTAATAGCATTCAGCTGTGAAGCTAGAGGAAGGTCATCGCCAAAGGGAGTGCAATTAACTTTCATGAGATAAGCTGCATCAGGGCTATGTCCTGGAAGTGTTTGGTAGGACGGACAGGCAGGCAGCAGCTGTGTTTGCCCCTGTTATGGCTCTCCTCAATATTTAAAGACATCTTGAAGGCCTCACAGACGCAAAGCCCCTCACCCCGCTGGTCCAGTGGCGACCCTGGACCTAGAATGCTTCAGCCCCCTGAGCAAGCCCAACGAGATTGAAATTAATGCGAATGAGAGTGAATGATATGCTCGTCATTTTTGGGCGCGATCCGGAACTCATCACCCTGAGCGGGTGGGGTAATTTGCAGACTGGTTCTCGATTTCGAACTTCCCCACTGTTTTCCCGGTGTGTCCGGATCCGCGCTGCGCGGTGGTTTAATCGGGCCCACTTCAATTTGCATTTGTTTGTACTTGAAGCCATGCATGAGGCTGTACTGTGTCCTGTCAATTAAACGCTAGCAAGACTCCCCACAATATTGTTCCTTCACTCAATCTCTACCCCGGTGGCCAGCTCCCAAGCCTTTGGAGCCATCATAATTGCTCTTTAATTGTTACTGGTGTGCTAGCTTTCCCAACAGTTATTTTCCTGACATTCTTTCATCGCTTTTTCATTGCTTTCAGAAACTTTTTAAAAATAAATAAATTTAGAGTACCCAATTCATTTTTTTCCAATTAAGGGGCAATTTAGCGTGGCCAATCCACCTACCCTGCACATCCTTTGGGTTGTGGATGTGAAACCCACGCCAACACAAGGAGAATGTGCAAACTCCACACGGACAGTGGCCCAGAGCCGGGATCAAACCTGGTACCTCGGCGCCGTGAGGCAGCAGTGCTAACCCACTGCGCCACCGTGCAGCCCTTGCATCTAAACTTTTGAAAAGGCATTTTACACTGATACTCTCCCATCCTGTCTTTTTTCCCATGTCCATATGTGATGACAAAATTACAAGAAGGTTATCAGAATTAGGAGCAGCAATAAGCCATTTGACAAATTGAACAAGAATCTCAAACTTGTTGGTCGATTGCCAGGGTTGAGGCTCCTGCTGCTATGATAATGTGGTTTGATGGCTTCCTGAGAATAAAGGTGGAAATTAATACCTATAAATTTGCAAGTCTCTACCTCTTACAAACATTAACATTTACTTCACAGAACATGTTAAGCCTGACACTTATTACCTTATTTTTCAGGCACATGCTCTTCTTAGTCTTTGGCACAACATAATTGTTGTGTGCCCTCTACCCACCTTAGAGTCCCACCCCATACTCTCCTCCCCTGAGTGATGGTCCACGTCTCCTTCTGACCGTCAATCCAAGCTGCCATTTCCTACCTTCTTAGCTATTCCAAGTGGAGGGATAACTATTGCATTAACTTTTGCAGTGAAGGAGTTCTGCAGAGGAGCCCGGATCACCCAAACGTCTCCTGCATTGATGAAGCTGGCAGCTTTTATATCCTGTTAGAATCTCGCTGCGATATCCAGGTTTTGTTCAGCTGGCTGAAACGCGCCAGCAAATTTGCTGAATTTCCTTAAGACCGGCAACCTGGAAGATCCAGCACAATTTTCACCAGTCCGAACAAATACTCTAAAGTTTGGCTGTGGGTTGCAGAAAGTAGTGCCACTCTCAGGGACTTTCAGTTGCATCACAAAAGCAACTGTAGTCTGGTCTCATGAGAACAAGGTGGCCTATTCTTGGTTCCTTACTGATGTGTTGGGTGCTCTGGATCCGTGGAACACGTACAGGCCACCAACATTTAAAATAGTGCAACACCATTTTACTAAGTCAGAAACTGTTGAACATACTTTCACTGTGGGTGAACACGATGTTAGATTAAACTAAAGCCTGTCCGAACCAGTCCATGCACTGAGCACATGGTGAGGATCTGTGCTGTAAGCTGTAAGCTCTGTCCTTCCAGGAGGCTGCGTCCCAAATGAGCGGGAACTCTGATGCCCCCTGTCTTTATAGTGAGTGTGCTCTAACTGGTGATTGGCTGCGGTGTTGTGTGTGTTGATTGGTCTTGCTGTGTGACCATCAGTGTGTGTGTCTGCACCATGATATACTGGTGTATATTATGACATCCCCCTTTTATAAAAGAATGTATGTGTGTGGCAATAAATAATGTATGGTGAGAATGTTCCTAGCTACGTGTGGGGTGCGAAGACATATTTATAGTACTACGTACATGAGAACTAAGCTATTTACATGGAAAGGTGCCTGGTGCAGAGAAGCAGTATGCAACAAGAAAAACGAGATCAACACTACATACAAACCAGGGAAACGGTCAAACTAAGCAACAAAACAATTCAGAGAGTCTATAAGTCCGCAAAGTTCATAAATTAAATCTCTGAGGTGAGCAACGAATTCTGGTTGACCGCCTCAAGGTTGGGTCGAGAGCCGCCAGTTCAGGAGCGGGCTGGACTGCGTCAGAGTCAGGGAGATGCAGAGTGACAGGGAGCTCTGCATAGTCCATGGCAGGGTCAGCAGGAGGGCGAGGAGACAGTGGAGGATCATGTGTCGAACGTGGAACGAGACGAAGGGCGCGTCGATTGTGGCGCAGAATAGAGCCATCCGGTAGACGAACCAGGAACGAGCAGGGGGTCACCTGCCGAAGGACAACAGCGGTTGCAGACCAGCCCCCATCCGGAAGGTGGACGCGGACATTGTCATCTGGAGCCAGATCAGGGAGATCAGCTGCACGGGAGTCATGAGCCGCCTTGTGCTGTGCAGGGGACAGCTGCATCCGGCGAAAGACTGGAACGTGGTCGAGGTCTGGGACATGGATGGACGGCACTGTCGTCCTCAGGGAATGACCCATGAGTGACTGGGCTGGCGATCGGCCAGTGGACAGCGTAGCGGAGCGATAGTCCAGCAAGGCAAGGTAGAAATCGGACCCAGCATCGGCAGCCTTGCATAGGAGCCGTTTGACTATATGTACTCCCTTCTCCGCCTTGCCGTTGGATTGGGGGTACAGGGGACTGGATGTCACATGGGCAAGATTGTACCGCCTGGCAAAGTTGGACCATTCCTGGCTGGCGAAGCAGGGGCCATTGTCCGACATAACCGTGAGCGGGATGCCATGTCGAGCAAAGGTTTCTTTACATGCACGAATGACGGCAGACGAGGTGATGTAGTGCAACCGTATCACCTCCGGGTAATTTGAAAAGTAGTCCACGATCAGGACATAGTCTCTACCTAGCGCGTGGAACAGGTCGATGCCCACCTTGGTCATTGGTGACGTGAACAACTCATGGAGCTGCAGGGTCTCACGTGGTTGGGCCGGCTGGAAGCGCTGACAAGTGGGGCAGTTGAGCACTGTGTTGGCTATGTCCTCATTAATGCCGGGCCAGTACACAGCCTCTCGGGCCCATCGGCGGTACCTTTCCACGCCAAGGTGGCCCTCGTGTAGTTGTTCCAGGACAAGTTGGCGCATGCTATGCGGGATGACAATGTGGTCCAGTTTTAGAAGAACCCCGTCTACTACAGCCAGATCATCTCTGACATCTCTGAGAAGGTGACAAAACAGGTGGATGAGGGTAAAGTAGTTGATGTGGTGTATATGGATTTCAGTAAAGCATTTGATAAAGTTCCCCACGGTAGGTTACTGCAGAAAATACGGAGGCATGGGATTCAGGGTGATTTAGCAGTTTGGATCAGAAATTGGCTAACTGGAAGAAGACAAAGGGTGGTGGTTGATGGGAAATGTTCAGACTGGAGTCCAGTTACTAGTGGTGTACCACAAGGATCTGTTTTGGGGCCACTGCTGTTTGTCATTTTTATAAATGACCTGGAGGAGGGCGTAGAAGAATGGGTGAGTCAATTTGCAGATGACACTGAAGTCGGTGGAGTTGTGGACAGTGCGGACGGATGTAACAAGTTACAGAGGGACATAGATAAGCTGCAGCGCTGGACTGAGAGGTGGCAAATTTGGGGTTTAATGCAGAAAAGTGTGAGGTGATTCATTTTGGAAGGAATACCAGGAAGACAGAGTATTGGGCTAATGGTAAGATTCTTGGCAGTGTGGATGAGCAGAGAGCTCTATGTACATAGATCCCTGAAAGTTGCCACCCAGGTTGAGAGAGTTGTTAAGAAGGCGTACGGCGTGTTAGCTTTTGTTGGTAGGGGGATTGAGTTTCGGAGCCATGAAGTCATGTTGCAGCTGTAAAAAACTCTGGTGCAGCATTTGGAGTATTGCGTGTAATTCTGGTCACCGCATTATAGGAAGGATGTGGAAGCATTGGAAAGGGTGCAGAGGAGATTTACCAGAATGTTGCCTGGTATGGAGGGAAGATCTTATGAGGAAAGGCTGAGGGACTTGAGGCTGTTTTCGTTAGAGAGAAGAAGGTTAAGAGGTGACTTAATTGAGGCATACAAGATGATCAGAGGATTGGATAGGGTGGACAGTGAGAGCCTTCTTCCTCGGATGGTGATGTCTAGCACGAGGGGACATAGCTTTAAATTGAAGGGAGATAGATATAGGAGAGATGTCAGAGGTAGGTTCTTTACTCAGAGAGTAGTAAGGGCCCTGCCTGCAACAGTAGTGGACTCGCCAACACTAAGAGCATTCAAATGGTCATTGGATAGACATATGGACGATAAGGGAATAGTGTAGATGGGCTTTAGAGTGGTTTCATAGGTCGGCGCAACATCGAGGGTCGAAGGACCTGTACTGCGCTGTAATGTTCTATGTTCTCTTATAGAACTGAGGGCATTGGCCCTTGAGCCACCCGTCCATTAGGTGGCACATGACACGCTTTAGCAAGGGGTCAGCCGCCATCTCGCGGCGAATTTGGACGAGGCGTTCATCCGTGGCAGGTAGATTGGAGGCCGCGAATGCCACATGAGCGTCAACCTGGCAGACAAATCCCGCTGTCTCACATGGTATGTTGACTGCCCTGGAGAGAGCGTCAGCAAAGATGAGGTCTTTGCCTGGGGTGTATACCAGCTGGCAGTCATATCGCCGGAGCTTGAGAAGAATATGCTGGATGCGAGGTGTCATATCGTTCAAGTCTTTCTGTATTATATTGACCAGCAGGCAATGGCCGGTCTCGACGGTGAATTGAGGAACTCCGTAGACATAATCGTGAAACTTAACCACACTGGTCAGAAGGCCCAGGCATTCCTTTTCTATCTGCGCGTAGCGCTGCTCCGTGGGGGTCATCGCACGTGACGCATATGCAACGGGGGCCCATGATGAGGCTTCATCACGTTGAAGGAGCACTGCCCCAATGCCGGATTGACTAGCATTGGTCGAAATTTTGGTCTCCTTTGCTGGATCAAAGAAAGCTAAGACCCGGGCCGTGGTCAGTTTTGCTTTGAGTTCTCTCCATTCACGCTCGTGGGCAGGGAGCCATTGGAAGTCTGTTGTCTTCCTGACCAGGTTCCTGAGAGCCGTGGTATGAGAGGCGAGGTTAGGGATAAATTTCCCTAAAAAATTGACCATGCCCAGAAATCGGAGGACTGCCTTCTTGTCCTCTGGTGTCTTCATAGCTGTGATGGCAGCTACCTTGTCCCCATCCGGCTGCACACCCAATTGAGAGATGTGGTCCCCGAGGAACTTGAGTTCCGTCTGACCAAAAGAGCATTTGGCCCTGTTGAGGCATAGGCCATGCTCATGTATAATGTCTGAATACGCGCTGGAGGCGACTAACATGCTCCTGCGGGGTGGTGGACCAAATGATTATGTCATCGACATAGACTCGAACACCTTCAATGCCTTCCATCATTTGTTCCATGATCCTATGCAGGTATGAGGTGTCATTCTCCGACCCCCCGCCGGGTCGGAGAATGGCCGTTGGCCACCGTGAATCCCGCCCCCGCCGAAGTCTCCGGTACCGGAGATTGGGCGGGGGCGGGAATCGGGCCGCGCCGGTTGGCGGGCCCCCCCGCTCAATTCTCCGGCCCGGATGGGCCGAAGTCCCGCCACGAAATTGCCTGTCCCGCCGGCATAAATTAAAGTAGGTATTTACCGGCGGGACAAGGCGGCGTGGGTGGGCTCCGGGGTCCTGGGGGGGGGGGGGGGCTCGGGGCGATCTGACCCCGGGGGGTGCCCCCACGGTGGCCTGGCCCACGATCGGGGCCCACCGATCCGCGGGCAGGCCTGTGCCGTGGGGGCACTCTTTCCCTTCCGCCTCCGCAACGGTCTCCACCATGGCGGAGGCGGAAGAGACTCCCTCCCCTGCGCATGCGTGAGAAACTGTCAGCGGCCGCTGACGCTCCCGCGCATCCGCCGCCCCAAATGTCATTTCCGCGACAGCTGGCGGGGCACCAAAGGCCGTTTCCGCCAGCTGGCGGGGCGGAAATCCCTCCGGCGTCGGCCTAACCCCTCAATGTTGGGGCTCGGCCCCCAAAGATGCGGAGCATTCCGCACCTTTGGGGCAGCGCGATGCCCGTCTGATTGGCGCCGTTTTGGGCGCCAGTCGGCAGACATCGCGCCGTTGGGGGAGAATTTTGCCCATGATCCCAAACGGCATCCTGTTGTAACAATATCTGCCAAAGGGGGTATTAAATGTGCAAAGTTTCCTGCTGGATTTATCGAACTGGATTTGCCAGAATCCTTTTGAGGTGTTGAGTTTGGTGAAGAGCTTGTCGCGAGCCATCTCACATGTGAGCTCTTCGCGCTTGGGAATTGTATAATGCTCCCTAATGGTATTGCGATTTAGATCTTTGGGATCAATGCAAATTCTCAATTCGCCGGAAGGCTTTTTTTACACATACCATGGAACTGACCCAGTCGGTCGGCTCCGTGACTTTGGAAATCACTCCTTGGTTCTGGTGGTCCTGCAACTGCTGCTTGAGGTGGTCCTTAAGGGGTGCTGGGACCCTGCGAGGTGCGTGCACCCCAGGCATGGCATTCGGTTTTAATAAAATCTTGTAGGTGTACGGGAGCGTGCCCATGCCCTCGAAGACGTTGTGGTGCTGGTTGATAATGGTGTCGAGCTGCGCCCTGAAGTCGGTGTCCTGAAAGGCAGATGCGTCAGCAGGAGAGAGAGAGTGAACTCTCTGAACTAGGTTCAACAGCTTGCATGCCTGCGGCCAAGCAGGGAGGCTTTCGAGGAGCCCACGATTTCAAAGGGAAGGATGGCTTTGCGTGACCTGTGCGTCACTTCAAGTTGACACGAGCCGCTGGCAGCAATGGCATTGCCATTATAATCTAATAGCTGGCAGGCTGATGGGAGGGTGGCTGGTTTGACACGAAGGCTTTGGAGGTCAGACCGCGCAATGAGATTGGCGGAGGCACCAGTGTCCAGGCGGAACCGTATTTGGGACCGGTTGACCGTAAGGGTGGCACACCACTCATCGTCTGGATCGATGCTGTATACCGATAGAGGCTGGATTCTTTGCTTCGTGGACACCTTGTTTTTTGTAACGATACCGACTCGAAAAGGTGCCTTCAGGTCCTCGGTGTCAATATCGGGTAGTAGGTCCGCATCGGACTCGGTGACCGTGGGTTGAATGGCCTGGACATTCCTGCGAGGCTGGCCAGAGTGATACGAATTGGCAGGCCGAGCTGATCTGCATAAAGCAGGATAGCGGCCAAGTTTGCCACATCTCAGGCATTGTCGGGATTTGGCAGGGCATTGCCGCTTTAATTGGGCGGAGCCATAGTTGCCGCATGTTGTAGCGTCAGTACGTTCACTGCGCCACCGCGCATGCGCAGTGCGGCTGTACGTGGTGCACGCCTGCGCAGTACGTTTGTCGATGTCGCCGTCCCCTCGTTCGGTGTGTACAAGCGCGGGAGTCCGCGAAAAGCGTGAGAAATGGCCGCCCTCATCCAGGCTAAGGCCCTGGAGATGCTCGATTGCTTGGACCCATTCTGCCTCGTGGGGACCTTGCCGCGCCGTTTCAGCCGCTTGGATGTGGGAATACCGACTAGTGGCGTGTTCATGTAGCACGCAGGTCTCGATGGCGGTCGCTAGTGTGAGCTGCTTTACCCCGAGGAGCTGCTGGCGTAGGGGGTCCGACTGAACACCGAAAACGATCTGGTCGCGTATCATGGAGTCAGAGGTGGGCCCGTAATTACAGGACTGCGCAAGGATGCGGAGGTGGGTGAGAAAGGACTGGAAAGGTTCATCTTTACCATGCAAATGCTGTTGGAATGCATAGCACTCCAAACTTTCATCCACCTCTATGTTGCAGTGAGTGTCAAACTTGAGGAGGACCGTCTTGAATTTTGATTTATCTTCATCATCAGCAAAGGTGAGAGAATTGAAAATGTGGATGGCATGTTCTCCGGCCGTGGATAGGAAGAGACCGATCTTCTTGGTGTCCGAGGCATCTTCCCGGTCTGTGGCTTCCAGGTAGAGCTGGAAGCGTGTTTGAATGTCTTCCAGTTGGCTCCCAGGTTACCGGTGATGCGGAGCGGCGGTGGCGGGCGGATGTTGTCCATTTTGCAGGATGGCTGTATGCTGGTGGAAGGCAGATCACTTGCAGGTAGGTCTAAGAAGTTCTAATGTCCCTCAACTCCTGGTATCATGATGTGTTGGGTGCTCTGGATCCGTGGAACACATACAGGCCACCAACACTTAAAATAGTGCAACACTATTTTATTAAGTCAGAAACTGTTGAACATACTTTCACTGTGGGTTAACACGATGTTAGATTAAACTAAAGACCTATGCCTGTCCGAACCAGTCCATGCACTCAGCACATGGTGAGGATCTGTGCTATAAGCTGTAAGCTCTGTCCTTGTAGGAGGCTGCATCCCGAATGAGCGGGAACTCTGATGCCCCCTGTCTATATAGTGAGTGTGCTCTAACTGTTGATTGGCTGCGGTGTTGTGTGTGTTGATTGGTCTTGCTGTGTGTCCATCAGTGTGTGTGTGTCTGCACCATGATATACTGGTGTATATTATGACACTTACTAGCCTTTTATTAATTAGAAGATGGGCGGCAGCACTGATTTTGGATTCAGGCTAAATGGCAGTGAAGGGTACCTGAAATGATGTGGGTCTGTAGGCGGAATTGGGAAGAGAGGAGCATGAGTTAAAGGCACAGGTCACTGCTTTCTTCTGCTTGACTTAAAGGCACAGGCCACTGCTTTCTTCTGCTTGAATTAAAGGTACAGGCTGCCTCAAAGACATATGTCCATCAGTCATCCATGGTTCAAAAATGTTGTTATGGGCCAGGGTTTAGAGAATCACAAAGTGTATCATGGAGTTCACCTGACCCACAACTTTCAATAAATTGTGGTATGGGGAGCACACGGCTTACTCTAGAGGTATGGTACAGCAGAAAATGGACCAGTGGTTTTTAAAACAAAACAATGTTTATTCTGTGAACTCAAGTTAACCTTTCTAAAACAAACAGTGAACATCTTAGCAACCAGTAAATCAAATACACCCCCCAAAGAATACAACACTAAATAACCTGAATGCTGTCCTTTTACCATCCAAGAGACTTAATAAACCGTCAAACAGGAGCACATTAGGGTTTACATTCAAGACTGAAAACATATATAATTCTTCTGAATTCACCAAATGATTAAGAGATAGTCCTTCATGGCAGAGATCAACAGCAATGCAGCTCACAGACACACCCAAGCTTTCTCAAACTGAAACTCAAAAAGCAGAAGTGGAGCTCAGCTCCACCCACACGCTGACATCACTCCTTTAACTTGAGCAGCTCCATTCCGTAAAGGTACATTCCTTAAACACTCATTTCTTAAAGCGTACTCTCACGTGACAATGTAATGGCAAAAATAAAAGAAAGGGGAACTATTGAAATAAACAGGGAATAAACAGGAGGGATGCTTGCACCAGGTTGAAGCTGAATTTTCAGCCAGTTTCAGCAGCGCTCAACTTGGCTGCACTTTGGTGTTGCTCCTCCTAGCTCGGAAACTGCGCTTTGTGACCCTCAAGGCTAAAAACATTACTGAGGTTCACACAGACCCAAAGCGTTACGTCACTGTCATGAAACATGGTCAAAATACAGATCCTGTGAAATTATTCTTTATGGTAATTGCAGATATTGGACCGAAAGTACAGTAAGATTGAATTTACTGAGACGTTTTTAAAAATAGTCAGTTTTGCTGACTCAAACGTCATCTTTCCAGTCAGAAATTTCCATCCCATTCATTTTATACCGCCCTCTAATATCCCACACCATCATCGACCAGATTCTCTACTCCCCCCCTCCCCCCCGGACAACCGCCACATATTATGTTGGCTTCTGTTTCACCCCACTCAAACACATCCCGTTTCTGTGTACCTCTGTTTGCTATCTGTCTGAATTAGCGCTGGGATTTTTTGATCTTTTTAATAACGATGCTCTTTAGAGTCGCCAGGTATAAAATGTTACCACCACCAGGCTTTACCGGATATCGATCAATGGACCACACAACCAGTTAGTCAGTTCAAGTTCAAAGATGGTTTATTTACACACAAGGATTACTTCGGCACGCACCACAAAACACTACAAGTTAAACTACACCTAACAACTACAATAACCTATATTTAACTTCAGGGCAACCGGCTCTATGCAGATGGACAAGGCCTTTGTCCGGATCTTGCGTGGCTGGGTGGAAGAAGTGGCTCTGTTTCTGCTGGGCTCATCTGTCTGGCAGCAATCGTTGGTCTTGAACTTGTCTATCTGGTCGTGATGCTGCATTTGGGTTGGCATAGGCCGGATCCAAGAGAGACCGAGCACATGGCTGTGTCTCTTCGTATCCCTCTGGGATTTCGAGCTCTTTGGGGCGGTACTTAACTTGGACCCAATAATTCGACAGACTTCGATCACTGCCTTCAATTTTGGCCAATAATGGGACGGGTGCCTTGATGGCTGGGTGTGTCCTTAGCGGTCATTGACCTTGGCTGTTTGGGCTCCCTGAGTAAAGGGAGTGGCGCCAATTAGTCTGTATCTGTATCGGTTACCTGAGCACAGTTCTTTTGTTCTGGGGAAATGGGCCATTAGAATGCAAACGAGCGGGGGTTTCGATCGCGTCTTGCTATCTGGGTTGCAAATTAGGGGCTGGTTTAGCACACTGGGCTAAATCGCTGGCTTTTAAAGCAGACCAAAACAGGCCAGCAGCACGGTTCAATTCCAGCCTCCCCGAACAGGTGCCGGAATGCGGCGACTAGGGGCTTTTCACAGTAACTTCATTTGAAGCCTACTTGTGACAATAAGTGATTTTCATTTTCAAATTCACATATAAGCTCTGAGTCTGTCTGAGTCCTGGGTTGGCCATAATTCCCATGGTCCTTTGCAGATGGCCATCTGAGATGGCTATGGATTCAGTAAACAGCAAGAAAAAGTAAAGTTGTGTAAAATTAGGGCATTGGGGTAACCCAGCCTGCACGCCATTCAGGAAAAGTCTCAAATTTGTACATTGGGCACAGAACCATTTTACTTCCACCTGCTTCCTTTTACCATAGCTTTAATTTCAGTGAAAGCAATAGGAAATGAACAGGTCTCAGACACATCACTAAAATGGCACCATGTGGAATCTGTATTCAGGAGAATACGGCTCAGAACATGCTGGGCATAAAGAAAGGCACAGGGAGAGGTTGACGGAATTGCCTGTCCTGTAAGTAAATGTTCCAAGCTCTCCAAATGTGGGCAAATACTCAGCGTTCTTCTGGCTGTTCACGCTGGCGGAATGTTCCGGTCTTGCCGACGGCACAACCCCGCCACAGGTTTCCCAACATTGTGGGGCGGATTGCAATCTCCATGTCCATCTCTATCACAGCCCGTATGGTCCTCAACAGCAGCTCCCACCCCCAATCCTTCCCCTGTCATGGACGCTGTGTGACTGTAACTCCTGCATGGACAAGAGAAGAGGCAGATAAGACAGTGGAGTGTTTCACAGAGAAGGGAAGCCCCTCTATGTGGTTTGAGACAGCTTTTCTTTGTCCAGGAGCCTTATATAAACACAGTGGGCACTGTGCCAGTGACTTGGTGCACACTACTTCAATATTGAGAAGCATCATGTGCCCTGTGTCCCCCCCAGCTCTGGCTGTGATGTGGGCTGAGATCCAATAAGCGACACGGAATAGCTGGATGTCACTCTCACCTTTTCAGAATGAGGCTGTAACTAACTGTTTGGATGCAGGCCCTCGTAATTTGTGGGCTGCAGGGTAAAGGATATCCCTTCTATCATAGACTGCTTGTACCACTAGATCCCGATCATGGTCGGTGAATCGTGAAACTGGCAAAATACAGCTCTCTTAGCTGCGATGTTCTGGTATTGGAGCAGTGGTGGTCCATGATCAGTATGTGCGTTTTCCATTGTGAATTCTGCATCATTAGCTTGGCACCCTTGCATGTAGAGAGGGGCTGATGAGTTGTGGTCTGGTGACCAGTGAAAGGTGCATCAGTTTGAAGGATGGTGGCCTCACTGTTGCGAAGCAATGTAAACGTGTCGTGTATTGATAAGATGCAGCAATGTTCTAGGGTGCCAGAGCTCCTTGAAAGGCACACATGGTTTGGGATGGAGTAAGGCGAGGCATGTGGGACATGCTCACTGGCTGACCTCCTCTGTTGAGGTTGTACGGATAAGGGGTGGTGTGAGGGGCAGTTGTGCTGAGGACTGAGTTTGGGTGGCAGCCCTCGAGCTGGGCTGCTGTGTATGCCAGTAGCGCTGTGTTGGGGCCTGCTGTATGTTCTCATGAGAGTGTGCAGTCACTAGGACGGAAGAGCAGAGACGGCATGGACCAGTCGCCCCTTGGAGCTGAGCTTTGCAGGTAGTTGAATAAGTAGCCAAGGGAACATGCAACTAGTTGTGAGATGGGGAGGCTGTGGTGTAGTGGTATTGTCACTGGGCTAGTGACACTAGTCACTCAGGGTAACGGACCCGGGTTAAAATCCCACCATGGCAGATGTTGAAATTTGAATTCAATAAAAATCTGGAATTAAAAGTCTAATGATGACCATGAAACCATTGTCGTTTGTTGTTAAAAACCCATCTGGTTGACTTTAGGGAAAGAAAGCTGTCGTCCTAACCTGGTCTGGCCTACATGTGACTCCAGATCCACAGCAATGTGGTTGACTCAGTTGGAGGTCAATTAGGGATGGGCAACAAATGCAGGCCTTGTCTGCGACGCCCACATCCCATAAAATAATAAAAAGAAATTACTAACGGTCCCTTCATGTTGGACCAACCTTCACAGGGACAACAAGCTATTTTCCAACAATTACCGTGGCTATGACAATAACGACTCAAAGTTCTAAAATTTTTCAGCACTTCCTTCAGTGGAGACGAGGTTGCAATGAAGGTGGCCATTTTATTGGTCCCGAGACCGGTTTGACCCTCTTGTGCTTACAACTCCGATAATGCTGCTGATTGTTCCTCCGGGCTGGCGTGGGTGGTGGCATGTCCAATTCTAACCCGCTCCCCCCCCCCCCCCCTATTAAAATCGCGCCAGGTGGCACTGCCGGGTTGGAGGTGGGATCGAGACATCAGAAAATTTCCTGACTCTCAGTTCCTGTCTCCAAGTTGAAATCCCAGCCCCGTGTCTTACTGTGCGTTAGATTCGCACTCTGCTGTTCAAGGTCCAGTTTCAGTTTCCAGACTCATGTATTAGCGGTGTGCTCCCATGCGTTTTGTCAGGATTCAAATGTTGCAGCATGTCTCCACATGAGATGGGAGCTGTTCCTTGCCATTGATTCTACAACAATGGTCACAGGCTGGATGGGGCCAGTCTCCGAGTTTCCTTTCAATCCTCGTTTCTGCAGCAATGCTTCACGCAGAGGAACTGCAGCGTCCAGAAAAAATGCTCCTTCCAAAACCTCCAAGAATTCTACTTCACCGGATTACTGAACTGTTGCATTTTTTTTGGGGGGGGGGGGGTTCCTTACCAGAATAGAAACAATCTCAACGAGCATAAAACAGTGGAATGACAAAGCCTGGATCTTTCTTCTCCTGGTGACACAATGCCATCACTATAACCTACTGTAGTAAATTATTATCCATTCTACAATGACTGTTCATATGAAAGCACTTTCCTTTCATACAATATCACCACTTTAGCTTAAAGCCAATATGTCTCGGAGCCTTTTAACTGCACCGCAGACATCCTTGTTTCAAACAATGATGCTATCAGGACATAACTAGAATGGTTGCCAAGAAAAGCCTTTTTAATATGTGGTCCTTCAGGTTCTCAGCAATTGCTGGTGCATTGTGAATTGTGCAGCTCCAGTGGCATAGCTATCAACTGATAAATGGTACTCCTGTTCAGAAAAACAATATCCAGGTAATCTTTGTCAGCAATTTCCATTTGCTAGCTCCGCAACACTGTACAACTTACTTTCAAAGAAGGATTTCCCTGGTTTGGGACGGATTGTGTTCAGCCTAGTTTATTTTTTTCATAGTTGAAAAGGAAACAACACATTCTGGAAATCTGAAATGGGAGGATAATATTTTGGAATAACGCACAACAAGCCCATCAATATTTTAAAGGAGATATATATTATCATTTTAGGTGTAATCATTAAGAGGAACAGGCTGGAGGGACTTGTACAGTTAAGAGCTCGACAAGGGCATGTCAGGACATGCTCGGAACTGAAACACTCAAACCTTTCGACTCTCCCCCCACTTTCAGGTTCATGTTTAACCAAAGTGGGAGTACAGTAGTGAGTAGCGGTGTTATTCTAAGGGATATTCTGCATACTGCGTGCAATGCTGAGGCCCTCTAAGCACTCAGAGTTTTGTTACCTTAGTTGGTATGGTTCCTGCAGTCCCCTTCCAAGCACAATGGGGCTGTCGCGCGATTCATGCCTTGCGCCCATATCCCCACCAGGCGCAAAGCGGTCATTGAATCATGTCCAATTTCCCAAACCCCAATTGTAACGTCAGCCCTTTCATGATTCTGACAGTTAATAGTGGCTGGAAGAATAATGTGGAAGAATAATGTGGCAGAATATGTCTTATGCTGAGCTTCAGAAGCAGGGATCCTTGTATATCAGCTGATACATTAAAAAATTCAGAGAATCGGAGAAGCATAGAACAGTTAGCACGAGACCATTTGGTCCATCGAGTTCACGCCTGCACTCTGGAAAGGCAATTTCAGCCTGTCCCACTCACCTGCCCTGTACCCAAACACTGGAAATCTTTTATCATAGAATTTACAGTGCAGAAGGAGGCCATTCGGCCCATCGAGTCTGCACCGGCTCTTGGAAAGAGCACCCTACCCAAGGTCAACACCGCCACCCTATCCCCATAACCCAGTAACACCACCCAACACTAAGGGCAATTTTGGACACGAAGGGCAATTTATCATGGCCAATCCACCTAACCTGCACATCTTTGGAGTGTGGGAGGAAACCAGAGCACCCGGAGGAAACCCACGCACACACGGGGAGGATGTGCAGACTCCGCACAGACAGTGACCCAAGCCGGAATCGAACCTGGGACCCTGGAGTTGTGAAGCAATTGTGCTATCCACAATGCTACCGTGCTGCCCCTATCTTCAAGTTTTTATCGAACACTGAATGCATGCAATGTCTGTCTCTACCACCCAGTCAGGAAGTGCATTCCAGATCTTAACCACTCACTCTGTGAAAATGTATTTCCTCATGTCCCTCCATAGAGGCAGCGGTGATGTAGTGGTGAGGCATGATCAATTGCACAAAGACTAGAGTTGGATACAACTGAGGCTTTATTGCTCTAAGATGTGTGGCCTCCCACAGCAGCTGGCGAAATGGCTGCAGCATGGAGGACAAGCATATTTATACTCCGCCTACTGGGCGGAGCCAGCAGGCAGAGACTACTAACGAACCTGGAGTGCAGGTCCGACCATACATCACCTAATAGAGGTGCAATAATGGTTTACCACAAGTGGTATTGTCACTAGTAATCCAGAGACCCAGGGTAATCCTCTGGAGACACGAGTTTGAATCCCATCACGGCAAATGGTGGAAAATCTGGAATTAAAAGTCTAATGAGGACCATGAAACCAGTGTAGATTGCCATTAAAAACCCAGCTGGTTCACTAATGTTGTTTAGAGAAGGAAATCTCAGATCCTTACCTGGCCTGGCCTACATGTGACTCCAGATTCACAGCAATGTGGTTAACTTGTAAATTCCCTCTGAAATGGCCCAGCAAGCCGCTCAGTTGTATTCAACTGGTACAAATAAAACACAAAGGAATAAAACCGAACTGATAACCTGGCATTACCCTCGGAACCAGATGAGACAATGGCAAACCCTGCCCTGTTGACCCTGCAAAGTTCTCCTTACTTTCATCTGGGGACTTGTGCCAAAATTGCAAGAGCTGTCTCACAGAGTAGACAAGCAACAGCCTGACATAGTCATACTCAGAATCGTACCTTACACATAATGACCCATGCACCAGTACCACCATTCCTGGATATGTCCCATTTCACCAGCAGGACAGACCCAGCAGAGGTGGTGGCACACTGGTGTACAGTCGGGAGGGAGATGCCCTGGGAGTCCTTAACATCGATTCTGGACCCCTTGAAGTCTCATAGCACCAGGTCAAACACGGACAAGGAAACCTCCTGCTGATTACCACGTACCGTCCCCCCCTCAGCTGGTGAATCAGTACTCCTCCATGTTGAACACCAGTTCAAGGAAGCACTGAGGTGCAGAATGTACTTCAATGTCCATCACCAAGAGTAGCTCAGTAGTGCCACCAGAGACCAAGCTGGCCGGGCCCTAAAGGACATAGCTGCAAGATGGGGACTGCGGCAGGTGGTGATGGGACCAACATGGGGGAAAAACATACTTGACCTCATTCTCACTAACCTGCCTGCTGCAAATGCATCTGTCCATGACAGTATCGGCAGAAGTGACTACTACACAATCCTTTTGGAGACAAAGTCCCATCTTCACATTGAGGACACCCTCCATTGTGCTAAATGGGACAGACTTCAAACAGATCAAGCAACTCAAGACTGGCCATCCATGAGGAGCTGTGGGCCATCGGCAGCAGCAGAATTGTACTCAACCACAATCTGTAACCTCATGGCCCAGCATATCCCCCACTCTACCATTGCCACCAAGCCACAGGATCAACCCTGGTTCAATGAAGAGTGCAGAAGGGCATGTCAGGAGCATCATCAGACATACCCAAATATGACGTTTCAATGTCATATGTGAAGCTGCAACAAAGAACTACTTGTGTGCAAAACAGCATAAGCAGCAAGTAATAGATAGAGCTAAGTAATTCCGCAACCCACAGATCAGATCTAAGCTTTGTACTCCCCTCACATCCAGCTGTAAATGGTGGAGGACAGTTAGAAAACTCACTGGAGGAATTGGCTCCACAAATATCCCCATCCTCAATGGAGGAACCCAGCACATATGTGCAAAAGGCGAGGCTGAAGCATTCACAACAATCTTGCCGTATTCTCCGGCGCCGGTTTTCGGGCGGGGGCGGGGCTAACGCCGCACTGGTCGGGGGCCGTTGGCAGCGCCCCCCCCCCCCCCCGGCAATTCTCCAGGCCCCGATGGGCTGAACGGCCATCGGATACTGGGCAGCCCTGCCGGCGTGAATTGGACATGGTCCCACATGGCGGGACCTGGCTGGTAGGCCGGCTAGTACGGTCCTCGGGAGGCGCGGGGGGACCTGGCCCCGAGGGGGGGGGGGGGGGCCACAGTGGCCTGGCCCATGATCGGGGCCCACCGATCTGCGTGCGGGCTTGTGCCGTGGGGCACTCCTTCCTTCTGCACCAGTCTCTGTAGGGCTCCGCCATAGCCGGCGAGGAGAAGACACCCCGCTGTGCATGCGCCAGAACACACTGGCCGGTCTGCGCATGCGCGGGACCACACCGCCGGTTCTGCACATGCGCAGGACCACGCCGCCCCTTCGGCGCCGGCCTAGTCCCCGGAAGTGCGGAGGATTCCGCAACTTCCGGTTGATCCGACGCCGGAGAGGTTCGTGCCGTTTTCTACTCCGGTGTCGGGCCGTGGCGGGTTTTCGGGAGAATCCTGCTTCACATGTGGAGTATTGTGTATAATATTGGTCCCTAAATTAAGGAACGATATAAATGCATGAGAAGTAATTCAGTGAAGATTTACATGAATAATACCCGGAATGTCTTAGGAGGAACGGTTGTAGAGGTTAGGTTTGCATCCATTGGAGTTTAGAAGAGTAAGAGGCGACTTTACCAAAACCTGTAAGATACTGAGGGGTCTTGACAGGATGGATGTGGAGAGGAAGTTTCCTTTTGTGGAAGAATCTAGAACTAGGGGTCACTGTTTAAATATAAGCGTGCTGGATTCTCCAAAAATGGGGCTATGGCCCCACGCCAGCGTAAAAACACGGGAGTTTTACTCTGGAGATTCCTTAAAAATATGAGCAGCTATTCACCTACCTGCAGGGGGCTGGCAGGATCCGGAGTGCTTCTCGCAGCTTCAGCAGCGGGTACAGGCCCCCGCACTTCCAGTTCGGAGTCCACACATGCGCACGGCGGCGGCCTCAGGCAGAAGGCCAAGCCCTCCACCCCCCCCATGCATCACATTGCAGCCCCCCACCCCTGGATCCTCCGGGTCCCCCCCCTTCTCCCAAATACAGGGGTGATCTGACCCACCCTCTCCCTGCAGAGACCCCCGACATAAAGAGACCTCCTTGGAGAACCTCTAACTAATGAGACC
Organism: Scyliorhinus torazame; assembly: GCF_047496885.1. Lineage (NCBI taxonomy): Eukaryota > Metazoa > Chordata > Chondrichthyes > Carcharhiniformes > Scyliorhinidae > Scyliorhinus > Scyliorhinus torazame. Next base: position 299,331,129 of record NC_092711.1, on the reverse strand, counting down.
CCTCACAGAACCCCCAGAAAAGAGACTCCTGACAGGAAGCTGCCCAGAAAGGAGACCCCTGTCAGACAGCTCCCCAGAAAAGAGACCCCTGTCAGGAAGCTGTCGGAAAGGAGACCCCTGCTCGGAAGCTAGAGAGCAGTCCAGACAGAGGCTATGAAAATAAAATCACGGTTGGAACATCACCTGGACAATACACCTGCTGGCTCTGATACAGGAGGGAGCACGGATCAGTTACTGGAAAGAGAAACCAGGCTGCTCTGCTCAAACCCCTCAGATCCTTACGCTGCAAGGCACTCGTTCATTTCCCTTACCCTAAGCTATGATGGACAGTTTCCATACACACACACACGCAGTTATCAACCTTACTTCACTCATCTTCCTTCACAGTTGAGTAACTTTGAGGTGCTCTAACCACAATTTTTATAAATTACTTCAAACAGAATTAAGTGCTGTCAATTCCCAGCTGACCACTTTAAAATCACTCAAGCGTGAAGGAGCGGGGCGGGGGGGGCGGGGGGGGGGGGGGGGGGGAGGGGGCTGCGCAGGGCGGGAATGAGGTGATTGGAAAAGTAGACGTGGTTGCATTGTGGAGGGGAAGGGTGGCTCTCAGATGGACTGTGGGTCCCTAAGGCGTTACCCTTTGGCTCACTGCGAAAACGGAAACGGCGCGCTGCACCAATCCCGATTTCTCCCCGCGTTGGATTCTCCACTGCATCGGGAATTCCGTTCCCAGTGATGCACAGCAGAGAATCCAGCCCTATCATCTGGCTTTGGTTTTACTTGGCAAACGGGTTGAAGGGGTGGAACTGTATCAACTGCCTGCCATCTAGCCCATGGAGAAGATTCTAGTCACAGCTCAATTCTTTTTTTTAATATAAATTTAGAGTACCCAATTCATTTTTTTACAATTAAGGGGCAATTTAGCGTGGCCAATCCACCTACCCTGCGCATCTTTTGGGTTGTGGGGGTGAAACCCACGCAAACACGGGGAGAATGTGCAAACTCCACACGGACAGTGATCGAGAGCCAGGATCGAACCTGGGACCTCAGCGCCATGAGGCAGCAGTGCTAACCACTGCGCCACCATGCTGCCCCGTCACAGCTCCATTCCTGTCTGAAAGTTATATTGTTTGAAAAGAGAAAAATCCTTTTACACAACTGATTAAAAAAGACAAGGCAATAAATATTCTTCATGGGTTACAGCTTGAAATCCAGGAGTGATGCATCCAAAAGATAGTTCCACAATAAATTATTTTATTGAGTATGTTTTTTAGAATTAATATGACATTCAAAAAAGAATTCGCGAGCAGTTTAATGGTTCATTGGATATATTACTGATTATATCGAAGAGCTTTCAAAATCCTTTGCTGCCAAAGAATCAATACAAAGCCATGAATGCAAATTGCAAATTTAAAAGGGGGTGACCCAAATTATTCTTAATATTATTTTATTGCTTTGCCCAATCTGAATAGGTGGGGGTTTCTTACAGATAGAAAACTGGTAAGTAACTCAGTAATACATATGGAGAAAGTGCAAGGTTTCCCTCTGCTATTGCCCCTCCCTCCCCTCTACCTAGATTAACAAATAAATTGAACAATGAGAGAAAAATGGCCTGTGGATATCCTGCAGGAAGAATGGGAAGCAACTAGCTGAGATGGATAGAGGTAAGTGCAGGCACCTGTTAAAAAAGGGTGATCGGGAGAGGAGAGGAGGGTTTCTCTGGCCTCCTTGCGACGTGTTTCTTGGCTGCGTGAGGCGGCCTACCATTGGCCGGAGGAGGGGTTCACCCCGTGTCGCCGTGAAACCCACGGTGGGGGTGCGCTGGCGGTGGGACCAGAAGACCCTGCCAGCGTGAACAGCCAGGTGGGCACGTAGCTGCGATTAAACCATAAAAGAATTCAGTCCCACAAAGGCAAGAGGAGAGTCAGAGAAGAGGTGAAATTAGATGAGCATAAAGTGGCAAATATTCTGAATAAGTATTTCCTCCAGGTATTCTCAAGGGCAGCAAAATGCCTGCTCAGATGTCAAAACAACATTTACATTTTGGCATGTTTTATGAGCTCAAAGCTCCTCAGGGACAGATGGTATTACCCCAAGCACTGAGAGACACCAGCGAGGAGATTTATGAAGCACTACCAATGATTATGAGTGGATTGATGGACACTGGATAGGTACCAATAGATTGGAAGCAAGCTAATATGGTGCCAATATTCTAAAAGGCTAACAAAAAAGAACAAAGCAATGAAAACCCTAGCAGTCTTATGTCCGCTCCACATCTGTACCACAGTAATTTAGTTAACACTGGTCAACCTGGAGTCAGAAAGGAAAGATATTGTTTGCCTTCTACGAGAAAGTGACAAAGTGCACTGATCACAACTTTCACAAGGCATTTGCTAAAGCTCCACATAAAAGATGATGAATTAATCTCAAAACTCTGCAAATTAAAAATAAACTCTGCGAATGGGTAAAGAAATGACTTGTTTTTTGATGGTATGTGAGTGTCACTGGCAAGGCCAGCAATTGTTACCCTAATTGCTCAGGCTTGCTAGGGCATTGCAGAGGAAGGTATGAATCAACCACATTGCTGTGGATCTGGAGTCGCATGTCGGCCAGATTGGATAAGAATGGCAGGTGAGTGAACCAGATGGCTTTTTAGAATAATCAATGATATTTTCAAGGGTCACCGTTATTAGTTTCCAATTCCATATTTATTTCAGTTGCTATGGCGGGATCTAAACTCATGTCCCGGACATTGGCCTGGACATCTGGATTACCATTCCATTAGCATTACCGTTACTGGAAGGACAGAAAGCAATTGCCCAAATTCTCATGTAGTGAGTCTCGTCACATTTGTGAGAATGGGAAGCAGAATTAGCCTTGAGTGATATTTATGCAAATATTTTGTGAATCAGCCATAATGCATATCTATTAAATAGCGACAGGTCCAAAATCTATGTAAAATGAGAGAATTGGTAATACTGGTAATTAAATGCTAGTCAATTCCAAAATCTTTATGCAGATGAAAGATTACAGCCAGCATGTTAACTCATCTATCTCTGTACAGGTCCCCGCCGCATTATTGTTTTACATCAAAAACACTGTTTCAATTATGCTACACTGGTGGTTTGTAAAAAAGAAAGAAAAAAATCAAGGAAAGGAAGTTATTCTACAATTTGGTAAAGAATTAATGATGGTCGAATATGTTGTAATATGCCTTTAAGAGATATCCGCATGACATCATTAGAAGGGAGAGGTGTTGGGCGGGATTCTGCGAACTCCGCCGGGTCGGAGAATCCCCGGGGAGCGGTGCGAATCGCGCCCCGCCACCCTGACACTGGCTGCCGTATTCTCCGGCGCCGTTTTTCGGGCGGGGGTGGGATTCACGTCAAGCTGGTTGGGGGCCACTCCCGGCAATTCTCCGGGCCCCAATGGGTCGAGCGGCCGTCCATTTTTGGCCATCCCGCCAGCGTGGGTTACGTATGGTCCCAGGTAAATCTGGCAGATAAATCGGCGGGGGTGGTCCTCGGGGGTGGGGGGTTGGGGGGGGGGGGGGGGCGCGGGGGGACTTGACCCCGGGGGGGGGGGGGGCTGCCACGGTGGCCTGGCCTGCGATCGGGGCCCACCGATCTACAGGCGGGCCTGTTCCGTGGGGGCACTTCTTCCTTCTGCGCAGGCCCCTGTAGGTCTCCGCCATGACCGGCACAGAGAAGAGAACCCCCAGCATGCGCCCAAAATACACCGGCAGTTCCGCGCATGCGCGAGATCAGGCCGGCCATTTGGCACATGCGCAGACTTGCGCCGTCCCTTCGGCACCGGCTGGAGCAGCGCCAACCCCTCCGGCATCAACTTAGCCCCCGAGACAGGTGAGAATTCCTCACCTTGGGGGCCTGTTGACGCCGGAGTCTTTGGTGCCGGTTTTCCCGCCGGCGTGGGGGACTTAGTCCCCGGATGGGAGAATCCCAGGCGCCAGGTGTTCTATCCTTAGTTTGAGCACAGCACACATGCACAGCTATGAGGACTTTGAGGCTTTCCTTCATGATGCTGAATTGTTAACCCTCTCCGATGCTGCGATTGTGTTGCAGCCTGGAAAAAACATCAGGGTCGTCTCATGCCTTGTGGCATGACCCCAACACTGCCACCATTTCACAGGTATTTAATCTTGCTGCCACCTCTCTTACCACCGCTGATCCATCATGTTGTGTTACTATAATGAGATAATACCTTGAGTTTATTTGCTGTACAAGACACAAGGCATCAATCGCTCACAGGAGATTGGGTAAACACATTGTGAGTTTACCTATTAAAACTAGGCACTTGAGAACAGTATAAAGATTGAAGACATCAGAGTTGTGTGTGTGTCTGTGTGTGTGAGTGCTCTGTTCAAATCATAAGTGAAACTAAGACTGGAAGACGTGACACATTTCCCTTGAAGTGATTTCATGCTGATATTCCTTAAGAGGCATATTACAACAGAATGTGGCGCAAAGAGTCTTAATTTAACTCAGTGACGAAATAGGATGGAGAACGAACATGACAAACACATGTTTGGAATTTAGGAGGGTTCAGACAAGTGATTAGAAGACGGCAAGGGCAACACACAGACACGCACACAGCTCTGATGTCTTCAATCTTTATACTTATGTATAACTGTTCTCAAGTGCCTAGTCTTAATAGGTAAACTCACAATGTGTTTACCCAACCTCCTGTGAGCGATTTATGCCTTGTGTCTTGTACAGCAAATAAACTCTAGGTATTATCTCATTATAGTAACAACACAACATGATGGATCAGCGGCAAGGGCAAAGTATCATTCACAAAATGTCTCAAGAAGTTCTTTAGCTGATCACCTGAAAAATAGAGGGCGGATTCTCTGTATTAGGACGTCGAGAATGTATTCCCCGATTGGGAAGGAGAATCAGGCGTCGGGGGAAAATTGGGATCGGCACCAGACATTGATACGAACATGATTCTCCGAGACACACGATGCGCACCGGCGGGTGTGTATAAATAAGTGCAAATGGGTCTTAATGACCCATTTGCATCTATTTAGCGGGCCCGGCACCTTATGCTCTGGCCTCCCATCGGTCCCCATGGCTGGCAATCGTGTGAGCGCGGATTACTTGAGCAACCTGAACCTGACATGGTGGACCCTGTGGTGGGTCAAGGACCTTGGCTCATGGCGAGATCCCCCACACCAGGGCCACACTGGTAGAGACCATCCAAGCCCATCAGAGGGTTACCCCCACTCCCCCTCAAATCCCCCCCAAGGAACCCTGTAATAGGGAGACCCCCACAGGGCGTGTATGTGTGTGGGAGGGGGTCTGTGGAGGGGGTTCCTTTAGGCAGGGGGTCCCTCTCAGGGGTCCCCCATTACAGGGGTCTCTGGGGGTGGTCCCGCTATTACAGGTGTCTCTGTGGATGGTCCCCATTACAGGGTACCTTGGGGAGCTCCCCCCATTACAGGGTTCCCTATGCTGGGTCCCCCTATTATAGGGGTTCCAGTGGGGGTCTCCCTATTACAGGGGTCCCTGGGAAAGCCCCCCCTATTACTGGGGTCCCTATGGGGGACCTGGGCTCCCTATTACGGCGGTCCCTGGAGGGTCCCCATTCCAGGGGTCCCTGTGGGGAGTTATTCTTATTTCACGGTCCCTAGGGGGGTCTACCTATTACAGGGATCCTGCGGGGTGGGGGGGGGGGGGGGGCGGGGGGGGGGGGGGGGGGGAGTGGGCAGGCCGGGTTACTCCGTACTTGAGGTGGAGGGACACCCAGGCAATCCAAAGGTAGGGGGCTGCTATGCACTGGGTGGGGGGGGGGGGCAGGGTAAATTTGCAGTGGGGGGTATCGTGGCTGATGTGTGGTGGGGGGAGTATTAGGGCCAATTTTCGGTGAGGGCCGAGAGGTGTCCCACACAGAATCTTCCAATTGGGCCACCCACTCAAAATGGCGGCCTGATAGCGGGATTCACTGGGAATTCTTCGGATTTCACGGCAAGCATAAATTTGCATGGTGCGGAACACTGAATTGCATCCCGCTTTACGACCACAAGGGGATCGTAAAACTGGCGCACTTCAGCTCCAGCGGCAGACGCAAATGGAAAATCCCGCCCAGAGTGTTTGGAGTGATGAAATAATGTTACTATTGTTGAACCACCTTTCGCAGAGTGAAATAGGAACATCTTTACGATATGAATTTGTGAATTATTATCCCGTTGTGTACTGTACGAGTCAGAGGAAAACTGCACATGGACACAATTTTTCTCTCCGATTAATTTTGAAAACAATTGAGCACTGTATTGATGTCTGTTTTTCATGGATCATTGCTCGATCATCTTCCGTTGTGAGTTTAGATTAACCAATTTGACCTTTAATCTTTTTTAACATTTATTGTGTCCCTTGTCACAGCAATAATGCTTTTTATACTAATGGAAAAGATGACTCCCGAGGGACGGAAAGGAAATGGGGAGCTCCTCTCAGCATCTTCCTGCTTCAATTCACATCCCCAGGGGCTGGTTTAGCACACTGGGCTAAATCGCTGGCTTTGAAAGCAGATCAAGGCAGGCCAGCAGCACGGTTCAATTCCCGTACCAGCCTCCTTGAACAGGCGCCGGAATATGGCGACTAGGGGCTTTTCACAGTAACTTCATTTGAAGCCTACTTGTGACAATAAGCGATTTTCATTCATTTCATTTCACTTGCTTGGCTTCACATTTATCTACAACTGGGACCACATTAAAAGGGAACAAGAGGTTTGGAGTTCAGTGGTCCAGGCAGAGCCATGAGTATAGATAGGGGAAGCTATGACTGGCACCTTATCTGAACTCAGATTCTGCATATTACTGATAACGTTTCACTCACCCCAACACATGAGTGTGGTAAACCACTGTATTGTATTGTACTGTTGTATTGTTACATGCCCGGGCTTGTCCCTGCTGGCTCCGCCTGTGGCTCCTCCCCTCAGGCTCATGTATAAAGGTGGCTGGTCTCCGCCTCTGATCCAGTTCGGGATCAGAGGTCAGGAGGCTTTCTGTTTAGTGTATTAAAGCCTCAGTTTCGTTCACCACTCGTCGTGTGTTCATTGATGGCATATCAATTTAATACACTAAACATCTAATAAGAATTCGTCACTCAAGCCTGATCGCCTGGAGCTGGACCCACAGGCAGCCGACGCCACTGCAACATTTGAGCACTGGCTAAGCTGCTTCGAAGCGTACCTCGGATCCTTCACCGAACACTTCACCGACCTCCAAAAGAAGCAGATCCTCCACGCACGGGTGAGCCCGCAAGTCTTCCTTCCCATCAGGGACGCTCCCTCGTATACGGAGGCGATAATGCTGCTGAAGGGACACTATGTTAAGTCTGTAAACGAGGTGTATGCTAGGCACCTTCTTGCCACGAGATGACAATGCCCTGGGCAATCACTAACAGAATTCCTGCGTGCCTTGCGGGTACTCTGCCGGAACTGTGACTGCCTGCCGCTATCGGCTACCCAACACGCGGAGCTGTTGATCAGGGACGCTTAGGTCACAGGTATGAAATCAAACTACATCCGCCAGCGATTGCCAGAAGGGGTACACTCGGCCTCCCAGAGACAGTGCAGCTCTCAAACTCGCTGCAGGTGGCCTTCCAGAATATGGAGGCCTACACCTCCGACCGCACGGCACCCTCGTGGACCTCGTGGGCGCCGCCATCATCTGACCCGAGTGCGGCGCAAGCCTGTGCCGCACAGCAGCCCGCTAACGCTGGAAGCCCGAAGTGCTATTTTGCGGCCAGGGTAATCATCCCAGACAACGCTGCCCTTCACGGAACGCGACTTGCAACGGGTGTGGGGGGAAGGGCCACTTTGCGAAAGCCTGCCAGGCCCGATCCCTATCTAAAGCTTCTAGGCCCAGCTTCGCTGCCTGCTGCCTGTCAGGGCCGCTCCCAGCTGCCACGCCACCCGCCATGTGCGACCCGTCTTCGCTGCCTTCTTCGCTGCCATCTTCAATTTCGGCCGCCAGGTCCGGAGGCACGAGACGGCCTGCTTTTCCGACTCCGGGAGCACAGACAGCTTCATACATCCAGATACGGTAAGGCACTGCTGCCTCCCAATCTTACCCGCGACCCAGAAAATCTCCCTGGCTTCCGGATCACATGCAGTAGAAATCTGGGGGGACTGTGTCGCGACCCTTACTGTACAAGGCGTAGAGTACGCTAACTTCAAACTCTACGTCCTTCCCCATCTCTGCGGCCCTATTACTGGGGCTCGACTTCCAGTGCCACCTCCAGAGCCTTACCTTAAAGTTCGCCGGACCTCTGCCCCCCCTCACGGTCTGTGGCATCGCGACCCTTAAGGTCGCCCCACCCTCGCTCTTCGCTAACCTCACCCTGGACTGTAAGCCCATCGCTACTAGGAGCAGACGATACACTGCCCGGCATAGGAACTTTATCAGGTCGGAGGTCCAGCGACTCCTACGAGAGGGGATCATTGAGGCTAGTAACAGCCACTGGAGAGCCCAAGTGAACAAAGAAAAAGAAAAATTACAGCACAGGAACAGGCCCTTCGGCCCTCCAAGCCTGCGCCGATCCAGATCCTCTATCTAAAATTGGTGGTCGTCAAGACTGGGGAGAAGCACCGACTACAGTCAGACCATCAACCGGTACACGCAGCTCGATGCGTACCCCCTCCCCCGCATGTCTGACATGGTCAACCAGATTGCGCAGTATTGAGTCTTCTCCACAGTTGACTTGAAGTCCGCGTACCACTAACTCCCTATCCGCCCGGAGGACCGCCAATACACTGCCTTCGAGGCAGATGGCCGCCTCTACCACTGCCTCAGGGTCCCCTTCAGCGTCACCAATGGAGTCGTGGTCTTCCAATGGGAAATGGACCGAATGGTTGACCAGTGCGGGCTGCGGGCCACGTTCCCGTACTTAGATAATATCACCATCTGCGGCCATGACCAGCAGGTCCATGTCAAAAACCTCCGGCACTTCCTCCACACCGCTAAACTCCTGAACCTCACCTGCAATAAGGAAAAATGTGTTTTCCGCACAACCCGTCTAGCCATCCTTGGCTACGTTGTGGAACACGGAGTCCTAGGGCCCGACCCCGACCGCATGCGGTCCCTCCTGGAACTCCCACTGCCCCAAGGCCCTGAAGAGATGCCTGGGGTCTTCTCGTACTGTGCCCTGTGGGTCCCCAATTATGCGGACAAGGCCCGTCCACTTAATAAATTCACCATTTTTCCCCTGACGGCTGAGGCCCACCTGGCCTTCAACCGCATCAAGGCAGATATTGCCAAAGCCGCGGTGCACGCTGTGGACGAGTCCATTCCATTCCAGGTGGAGAGCGAGGCGTCGGACTTTGTTCTGGCCGATACCCTCAACCAGGCGGGCAGGCCCATGGCTTTCTTCTCCCGTACCCTCCATGCCTCCGAGATTCGACACTCCTCCGTCGAAAAGGAAGCTCAAGTCATTGTGGAAGCAGTGCGACATTGGAGGCATTACCTGGCCGGCAGGCGATTCACTCTCCTCACTGACCAGCGGTCGGTTGCCTTCATGTTTAACAATACACAGCGGGGCGAAATCAAAAACGACAAGATTCTGAGGTGGAGGATCGAGCTCGCCACCTACAACTACGAGATCTTGTCCCGACCGGGGAAGCTCAATGAGCCCCCAGATGCCCTATCCCGCGGTACATGTGCCAGCGCACAGCGACCTCTGTCATCCGGGGGTCACCCGTTTTTTTCACTTTATCAAGGCTCGCAACCTGCCTTACTCCATCGAGGAGGTCAGGACCGTGACGAGGGACTGCCAGGTCTGCGCGGAGTGCAAACCGCACTTCTAACGGCCAGACAGGGCACACCTGGTAAAGGCCTCTCGCCCCTTTGAGCGCCTCAGCGTCGACTTCAAAGGGCCCCTCCCCTCCACTGACCGTGTACTTCCTCAACACTGTTGACGAATACTCAAGATTCCCTTTTGCCATCCCGTGCTCTGACATGACCTCTGCCACCGTCATCAAGGCCCTGCACAGTCTTTTCACCCTGTTTGGGTTCCCCACCTACATCCATAGTGACCGAGGTTCCTCCTTCATGAGCGACGTGTTGCATCAGTTCCTGCTCAGCAAGGGCATCGCCTCCAGCAGGACGACCAGTTACAACCCCGGGGCAACAGACAGGTGGAGAGGCAGAACGCGTCAGTCTGGAAGGCCGTCCTCCTGGCCCTATGGTCTAGAAGTCTCCCTGTCTCCCGCTGGCAGGAGGTCCTTCCCGATGCGCTCCACTCCATCCGGTCGCTCCTGTGTACCGCCACCAATGTGACCCCTCATGAGAGGATGTTTGTTTTCCCCAGGAAGTCCACCTCAGGGGTCTCGCTCCCGTCCTGGCTGACAGTCCCAGGGCCCGTCCTCCTCCAGAAGCATGCAAGGGGCCATAAGCCGGATCCACTGGTCGAAAAGGTCCTTCTCCTCCATGCTAACCCACAATCTGCCTACGTGGCACACCATGACGGGCGGGAGGACACAGTCTCCCTTTGGGATTTGGCACCCGCAGGTTCCCTAGTGACCATCACCACAACCCCCAACCCTACACCGTCTCCCCCCATTGCTACTCATCTACTACGCGACGCAGAAGACGACACGCTCCCGGACACGCAGGCCTCGACACCTCATCCGACACCAGTGTCCACAGCACAGCTGGGACGCAGCAGCGGAAAGTCGGAGCCCCCGACAGACTCGATCTATAACTCATCCCGTCCACTTCACCCCCGCCGGACTCTTTTGTTAACAGGGGGTGAATGTGGTAAACCACTGTATTGTATAGTATTGTACTGTTGTATTGTTACATGCCTGGGCTTGTCCCTGCTGGTTCCACCTGTGGCTCCTCCCCACGGACTCATGTATAAAGGTGGCTGGTCTCCGCATCTGATCAGAGGCCAGGAGGCTTTTTGTTTAGTGCATTAAAGCTTCAGTTACGTTCACCACTCGTCGTGTGTTCATTGATGGCATATCAATGAGCAGCACGCTTCAAGCTACCTTCTCGACACTTCTACCTGCAAGAGTCCACGTATCCAATGCCCTTCTAACACCTGTCCCTTTTTGCTTTCCTCTACACCTTACTGTGCAGCTGGCTTCTCCTGGAGAACACTTCTCGAAGGGACAATCCTGCTGAGAGTTCGTATTCCAGGTGCTCCATGACATCTATCCCGGGCACCAGAAGGTATTTGGTACCATGTGTTGGCTAGTTAGTGAGGCACGGTGATGTGCCCATGGTGAAATGCCTAGTGTGAGTCAGCAGCAGCAGGTAATGCTGGTAGGTCAGCCCAGGAGACTGATTACTAGAGGGAGAGGCACTCTCACAGCTCCAGACAGTGGGACAGTGATGTGACTCACAGGACCCAGCCCTACAGTGAAAACTGCTGGCCTCATGCACGTACTTATATCATCTACTGGACGGCCTGCCAAGGACTTCCAACAGAATCAAAATGGGGTGGCGGACAGGAGCGAATGTCAAGAACAACATGGTAAATGCATGACCAAATTTTAAATAATCGCCCTGTCCTCATCCTTCTGAACAAGCAAGGATAGCATTGAGCCCCTAAAATTGATATTGCCCCCACACCATGCAGTACACTTGTTACTTACTGAGTTGTTCAACTAAGAGGGCTACACAAAATCTGGCATGAAAGTGAGGAAAACAATGAGGTTGCTTTTCCAAACCAGTTTCCACAGTTGGAGAATCTGTGCTGTTTTATATCTGTGCTGTTTTATATCTGTGCTGTTTTATTGGATTAGTTAGTTTAAAATGGAAAATGTTTGCAATGTAAACTGCAAACTTTTCTAGCTCTTTCATAGAAGAATCATAGAATTTACAGTGCAGAAGGAGGCCATTCGGCCCATCAAGTCTGCACCGGCCCTTGGAAAGTGCTTGGAAGGAGCTTGAAAATGGCCACACTCATTGGTCAATGGCTGCTCATATCTCAATAAAATGTAGTTGATATGTATTTTTTTTAATTCATTCATGTGATTTGGACGTTGGTGGCAAAGCCAGCATTTATTGCCCATCCTTAATTGGCCTTGTGAAGCTGGTGGTGAGCTGCCCTCAGTTTCAGTATGTGCGGTGTGGGTACACCCAGAGTACTGTCAGGGCTGACGTTCCACGATTTTGACCCAGCGACAGCGAAGGAACAAAGATAGATTTCTAACACAGGATGCTGTAATGCAATATTGAAACTCATACTTACAGGAGACCATTACTCGGGCAGGCAAAATAACCAGGTGGCAGTGCACAGACAGTGCCAGAGTAGTGCCCAAGCAGTGACCAGGTTTTGCCAGGTGCAGTGCCCAAGTAGTGGCAGCTGCCAGTGTCGGAGTAGTGTCTGTGTAGTACCAGGGATCATTTCAGGGTTTCAGGAGCAGTGCCAGGGTAGTGCTAGATGGGAGTGCCCAGGTAGTGCCTGGGTAGTAACTGGAGGTTGTGCCAGAATAGTGCCGAGGTAGTGCCAGGTACAGTGCCTGGATAGTGCCAATGGTATTACCAGGTGCATTGCCCAAGTCGTGCCTGAGTAGTGCCTTGGTAGAACCAGGGGCAGTGCCTTGGGTAGTATCAGAGGGCAGTCCCTGGGTGGTGCCTGGGTGGTACCAGGTGGAAGTCACTGGGTAGTACCAGGTGGAGGTCCCTGGGTGGTGCCTGGGTAGTACCAGGTGGAGGTCCCTGGGTAGTGCCTGGGTAGTACCAGGTAGAGGTCCCTGGGTGGTGCCTGGGTAGTACCAGGTGGAGGTCCCTGGGTAGTGCCTGGGTAGTATCAGGGGGCAATGCCTGGGTGGTGTCTGGGTAGTAACAGGGAGCAGTCCCTGGATAGTGCCTAGATAGTACCAGGAGGCAATGCCTGGGTGGTGCCTGGGTTGTACCAGGGGGCAGTCCTTGCCGAGTGCCTGTGTAGAACCAGGGGCAGTGCTTTGGGTAGTTCCAGGGGGCAGTCCCTGGGGAGTGCCTGGGTAGTTCCAGGGGGCAGTCCCTGGGGAGTGCCTGGGTAGTACCAGGGGGCAGTCCCTGGGTGGTCCCTGGGTAGTACCAGGGGGCAGTCCCTGGGGAGTGCCTGGGTAGTACCAGGGGGCAGTCCCTGGGGAGTGCCTGGGTAGTACCATGGGGCTAGGGTTTAGTTCCTGTACCGACTGAGTTTATTCATGAAGGCCCCGCCTCAACCTTGTCCCTCGCTGAGGTGCGGTGATCCTCAGGTTAAATCACCACCAGTCAGCTCTGCCCCTCAAAGGGGAAAGCAGCCTCTGGTCATTTGGGACTGTGGCGACTTTACTTCTACTAATTCATTGGTGATCAGTATCCTTCCTGAGATGTGAAGCTGTGTGTGATTTTGAAATCACATTGACCTTTGTTCCAAGACAGTAACAGATTTGAAACTCACTAATGGAGACCCTGGGTGAATTGGCACAATAACTTTCCCCTCTAGGACCTGGATTCAAGTGCCGTCGAGACAGATTGGATAAAAGCCTCTTCTCTGACAACTATAAAAATCCCACATGAAGCAAGTTATCTCAACTTTGACCCTCGTGGAAATGAATCCAAAGGACAAATGAGTCCATAATTCAACAATACATGTCACTAAAGCGGCAGCCTTGAAGAGGGCAGAGTTTTCTCCATGCCAGCTTCATTTAGGGATGATTTGCCTGGGCAGGGTGAAAGGAGGGTGATTGCACAAGAGGCCAAGATCAAAGGAAGAGAGAGTTGGGGGTGGTGTGGGGGTGGGGGTGTAGGCCTAGAGGACGTTACAGAAACAGGAGGGGCCAAGGCCACATGGAAGGATTTGAACAAGTGGAAGGATTTTAATTTGGAGGGGTTGGTGGGTCTGGAACTATCGCAGTTCAGTGAGGATAGGGGAATTGATCGGTGGGGCTCGGTGTGTGACAGGATTAATACAGGCAGTGTGGTCTGCATGAGCTGAAATTTATGCAGGGTAGAAATGGCTTGCAGTCCGAGAGCATTCAAATCTACTAGCGATAAAAGCACAATTAAAGCCTTCAGCGCAGGCCAACAGGAGGGTGCATGAGAAGATACTTAAAAGGGAAATGCAATCATCCTGGTGGGGCCCACTTTCAGTAGATTCAAATCCCGTAGCATTCATTGATTAGGTTGCAAAAGGCCATGAGACTAAAGGCGGTCTTTGCTGGGACAGGCAGGGGCACAACATCTGGAGTGTTGGCAAAAGTCTGCTTTCTGCTGTCGGGAAAATAAGTTGGAATCTTCCCCTCCGGACTTTCATGACGGGTTGAGTTTCCCAGAGCTCCCATGACAGGAACCACATTTGCATCCCTTTGCAACATCGCATGAATGCTCGTTAAAACCCCCACTCGCCAGAATCACCTTCTCGCTCCAAATTAAATTGTCCTGCCAATGGGTAATTAGACCGGTCTGAATCACAACCGGGTGTGAGTGGCATGCACTCGGTGACATGCACTGCACTCGCGGCTTTAAGGTTTGTACCCGTAGGCATTCGCCTACTGTTCACTGCGCTGCCCTCACAGCTTCTCCGACTTCGTACCAAGGCTGCTCAGGAGAGACCTGCCGGAAGGGAAGAGGGTGAAAGGCATCTGCTTGACTGGGGGCAGGGGACTGGACAGAGGCTGGGCAGGAGGTAAAAGGCAGGCGCTTTACCAGGGGCAGTGGCTAAAGTATGGGAGGGAGGGGTGGACTAAAATGCATGGCTGGCGTGGGGGGGGGGGGGGGGGGAATGGTCAGCCCATCACACATTTGGGACCTGGGGGTTGGTGGCTTGGCACTGGGTGGCAGTTGGCACTATCATACCCATGGGAGACATCAGTCTGTAAATGGGGAATTGGTAGTTAAGAGGAGCATTCGATGGTCTCATAAGCTCCAGTGTTGAAAGGGGGGGGGGGCAGGAGAGTGATTGGAGGGAGGGAAAACCTGGACACAATGAGACCAATAGGAGAGATGTGGACGGTGACAAAGGGAGTGTTGGAAATAGAATGAGAGGGGCACCCTCTCGCCAGCTAATGGAAACAATCACCATCAGGGCTGGTCTGAGGGCCTGTGGAAGGGTTTGGAGACTGGACCTCTGGGATGTTTGAAGAGATATCCTAATGATTTCCGTTTCAGGACATGGAGAGCAAGACTCAGCTGAGACATGTTTGGAAGACTCAAATGCCAATTTGGACACCTTAACCCATGATGTACATTCTTGCAAGAATCCATTAGGGGTTGAGCCAAATGTACATTTGGTGTGATTGATCATTTGTCCCTGACAGAGCAATGTAGATCAAAGTACAAAGGTGCCAAACTATTAAGTTGGGAGGTTCAGCACGAGAATTCCGCCATTCAGCGGGAATCATGTTGGGTTTCTCGTCCGCCGTCGCACTTAATCTCCAGAAAGGAAAATTCCACCCAGGGTTTATCTCTCCATTCACAAAGTGCAAAGAGATTAAAACAGGCCAGACCAAAATAAAACAGAAAAATACTGACTGCCCGATGAACTGGGTGCATTGCCTGTGATGGTGCATCACATTATCATGATAAGCAGCATAAAGGTTTTCGCTGGGCAATAGTGTGATTGGGGTGGTGCATGGTGTATAGCTGTATGATAGAGAAGAAGGTGTTGGCTGAACAGCTGCTTAATATAGAGGACTCTCACCAGGCAGCAGCTTGACACAGAGAGATGTTGATGGATAATTGTATGATGCAGAGGGCATCTGCTGGACAACAGCGTGATACACAGTGCACTCACTTAGCAGAAGCATTATACAGAGAATACTGTTCAGCAGTTGTGATATCCTAGTACCTTGTATCGTGCAAAGGGGACGGTTGAAAGCTGATGCTGGCTCCAAAATAACACAGTTGGCAACTTTATATGAATCCATTAATTATCATTTATATCCAGAGCTCGGAAGCTGCTTGTCTCCATAGGGTTCTCTGGCGTGGCTAGGTTTTTATCTGTTGTGGAATATTACCTGGCCTGTATAAAACCTGCCTGATTTTCATATTCATGCTCTGTCCTTCCGGTGATTTCGCCACATTGAGGAAATGGGCTGAAGAAGCAATAGACAAATGGGGAAGAGGTGCAGTGGAGCCAGATCCTAAACAAACCTCTTCCCCCTTCAATATCTGCCAGGCTGCTCTCGTGCCCTCCCAGGCTCAGGAATCTTGAGCCTTCATTATCTCGGCAAGATGCCCTAAGAACCAATATATGGAGAGGAAGACTGGCATTTATATAGCGCCTTTCACAACTTTGAGACATCCCAAAGTGTTTTGCAGCCAATGAAGTATTTTTAAAGAATAGTCGGTGATGGCCTTTGACCCAGAAGCACTAACAGGAAGGAACATTTGAAGTTACATTAAAATATTTGGGGAATCTTCAATTGTTTCTAAAAAGGTTTGAAAAGGTTGCTCCGGAGATACTAACACATGTAAAAGGGATTACTAATTTTGGGGGAATTATGAAACACAGGTCCATGTGACCTGGTGACTTTATAAAAATAATATTTTATTAAAGATTTCACAGTTAAAAAACATAATCTAAACTACAACACAACTCTGAAAAGTGTTCAATTGTCGCACTATCAGCACAAGGAATCAGAGACATAGACAAACACACAACAAAAGTTACATGCACGCACCCCGGGTATCTCCCCAATCCCACAAATAAGCGCTGCCTCCACCCCGCAACAGCTGATGGTGCTGAACTCTTTGAAGTGTGAGATAATGGCTGCCACCTCATCCGAATCCATCTACCGATCCCCTAACGGTGTTCTTGACTAGGTATGAAGTTTATAAGGGCACCCAACCAGGACGAGGCACTAGACGGAACGGGCACTCTCCATCGCAGCAGAACTCACCTCCGGGCAGTCAGCGAGGCAAAGGCGAGCACATCTGCCTTCAACCCCGTCCACAGTCCCAGCGAGTCTGATACCCCAAAAAAGACCCCCAACGGACATGGCTCCAGATCAGTGTTAAGAACCGATGACTTGGTGTTAAAGAAGGAGACCCAAAAGCTCACCATCCTTGGACAAGATCAGAACATGTTGGTATGGTTGGCAGGCCTATGAGAGCACCATTCACATCTGTCCTCCACGCCATTAAAGAACCCACTGGATCAGGTTGAGCTGCATGGAGGATGAGGTGGAATTTACCCTGCAAAGAGACTCATTCCACACACCCTCATCTAGGATAGTTCTCAATTCCTCCTCCCATTTTGCCTGTACCCAATCGAGAGGTGCAGATTCCAATGAGATGGTCAGCTCATAGATATTTAGAAACCTCCTCGCCCCCCCGTCAATCCTTGCCAATTGTAAGATTTCTTCCTGTGTGATCAAATGCCTTTGAAGTTTTGAGGGTTTTAAACTTTCATTTGCCAGAACTTCTCTACATATAACACACGTGATTTTCATTGGCACAAGTAACAAAGCCATACCTCAAGAAATCATCTTTACACTGCATTGCTCCTGGTTTTAATTTTTTCTTTGTTTAAAATGATCCATTTTCAGTTCTTCACAGTCCTGGGGCGAAATTCTCCGACCCCCCGCCGGGTCGGAGAATCGCCGGGGGCTGGCGTGAATCCCGCCCCCGCCGGTTGCCGAAGTCTCCGGCACCGGAGATTCGGCGGGGGCGGGAATCGCGCCGTGCCGGTTGGCGGGCCCCCCCGCTCAATTCTCCGGCCCGGATGGGCCGAAGTCCCGCTTCTAAAATGCCTGTCCCGCCGGCGTAAATTGAACCACCTACCTTACCGGCGGGACAAGGCGGCGCGGGCGGGCTCTGGGGTCCTGGAGGGGGCGGGGGGCGATCTGGGCCCGGGGGGTGCCCCCCCGGTGGCCTGGCCCACGATCGGGGCCCACCGATCCGCAGGCGGGCCTGTGCCATGGGGGCACTCTTTCCCTTCCGCCTCCGCCACGGTCTCCAC
This sequence comes from Scyliorhinus torazame, assembly GCF_047496885.1. Taxonomy (NCBI): domain Eukaryota; kingdom Metazoa; phylum Chordata; class Chondrichthyes; order Carcharhiniformes; family Scyliorhinidae; genus Scyliorhinus; species Scyliorhinus torazame. The sequence goes on along the minus strand of NC_092711.1, from coordinate 299,313,229 downwards.
CATGGCGGAGGGGGAAGAGACTCCCTCCACTGCGCATGCGCGGGAATGCTGTCAGCGGCCGCTGACACTCCCGCGCATGCGCCGCCCCGAGATGTCATTTCCGCGCCAGCTGGCGGGGCACAAAAGGCCTTTTCCGCCAGCTGGCCCTTAGTGTCCAAAAAAGTTTAGGAGGGGTTATTGGGTTTGGGAATAGGGTGGGTGCGGGCTTAAGTGGGTCCCTGCAGACTCGATGGGCTGAATGGTCTCCTTCTGCACTGTATGTTCTGTGTATCTTTGTATCAATGAAACACAGGAATTAATAATACACAGCAAAAACTCACAAACAGCAACATTATAATGACCAGGTAATACATTTTTCAGTCCCGGCACCTGTTTCCCGATTTTTGAAACCACAAGTGAAACTCACCGTCGGTAATTCCTCCTGGCAGAGACTGAGCATTGCAGCGGACTTGGAGAATACCTGGTCAGGCTCGCTAATGATATGCCAATGGTGTTTACAGCACGTGCGGAGTAGAGCATGGTATTCTGTCGGTCGCCTGTCGCTGGCCACGATTTTTACTTCAAGCACCATTCCGCTGAAGGAGGATTACGCCAATACGTCCGACTTGGATTTAATGCTCACGTCTCTGGTCTGGGACTTACATGCACAACCTTCAAGAGATAAGAATGCTGCCACTGAGCCATGGAAAAACACATTTATACCCCAGCAAAGATCAACACCTTCAGGAAAGCAAGGGAACAGAATTGAAGTGAAATTAAAATGATGAGGAGCTTGAGACTTTTAATCAGAGCTGTGCATTGTTCTGGTTTTTGGAACCCGATAGGCATGCAGTGTTTAATCAATGCTGAATTAAAGGAAAAAATTCAGTTTCTGGATCTATTAGATCATCCATCAGCCAGGGAATTTTGTCACAATATTTCAGTACAGCTTGATGACAAGGAGGTATCTGTCCAATGTTCTTAAAAACAATGACTGTAAACTGAATGGAATGATCTGCATTCTTGTTTCATTTATAGTTGCCTTTTCTTGAACTCTGCAATCTCAAACCATGCAGGTTTCATTCCTTCACAATCAAAACAAGGCCTCAAGTGAAAAAAAAGGCAAAGGACCTTGATTTAGAATTTTTCAATGTGATCTATTAGAGAAGCACTGTATAAACTTTCAAAGCTCTAATTATAAGTAGGTTAACACTATTACGGAAATAGTGGGCTGAGAAATTCAAGAGAAATCTTTTAAACATTTGTGTGTTTATTCTGGCATGGTATAATTTCAAGCCTATATTAGTAACCTTCCAAAGAAACAATCTCCGTTGCTATTTACACCCAATTACCCACTCCTGTCCGGACGTTCATTGCCTTTAAATTCAACACATGAACCATGAGGACCCGAGAAAGATGCAGTGAAACGCACTGTCATGATTTTAGGAGGGCTTCATTGTCTCTCCTGTAAAGGTTCTGGTGAACAAACAGGAGAACCTTATGGAAAATCAAGGGCGGGGATCTCCGTCGGCCGACCTCAGAATCGTGGGAAACCCGGTTGGGCGGAGAATCAGTTCTCCAGTGCCTCGACAGTGGCAACAATGCGTTCCAGAAAGCACATACAGTAAACTCAGTTGTCATATCATTAACGGGCCTGGCCCGGTATTCTCTGGGGCCTCCGCGATGCTCCGCCTCTGCTGAGGCAAATTCCCGAGAGCGAGGTTCACTTAGAAATCGTGAAGCTGGTGCCGTAGCTACTGGGGGTGGAGGAGGGGCCGGGGGGGGGGGGGGGGTTGGTATGGAAAGCGTCCAACATCGTCATAGTTTGCTCACCGTTGCACTGTAGGCTGGGGGGCTTCTGCCAGGGCTGGGGGATTAGCGGGGGGTGGCCAGGAGGTGGGCTGTGGGGTCGGTGTGGACAGGCATGGAACACCATTGCTGCAGCCTGCAAAGTAGCTGTGCAGCTGCGCATGCTGCTGACTGCCCACTGAGAAGATAGAGCCATGGGTCGTATGGGTGTCCAGCCGGGGCAATCCCCTAGGTGCCCTTTGGCCCTGGCCAACCCATCAGGGGTATTGGCACGCTCCAGCGCGCCCAGTGCCATCTTGTTGGCTGGGATGAATGTGTGTGGGAAGTGAAGTGTGTATATGCGGCTGCAGCTTATCAGCCTCCCGGGTGTCAATTATGCATCTGGCGAATCCCGTTTCTCATTGTAATCGATTGTGTTCCACATGGCACCGGTGCGAGCCCCTCAATGGTTGATGAATCGGTCCAGGTGTGGCGCTAGTTTTGCTGTTGTGGACATCCACGAATCCTGCCCCAGCATCAACACTTAGTCTGATAAACGGAGAATCCTGCCGCATATCTTTTCTATTCTGTTTTTTATTTGCTAGACTTTCAAAAATGTATTACTTCACGGGATGTGGGTGTCGCTGACTGCAGAATCTATTGCCCATCTGTCATTGCCCTTGAGAAGGTGATGAAAAACCGTCCTCCTGAACCGCTGCGGTCCGTGCAGTGTAGGTACACCCGCAGTGCTCTTAGGGAGGGAGTTCCAGGAATTTGACCCAGCAACATTGAAGGAACAGTGATATAGCTCCAAGTCACAATGGTGTTTGTGGCTTGGAGGGGAATTTGCAGACTATGGTGTTCACACGCATCTGCTGCCCTTGTCCTTCCAGGTGGATGGTGACCAACCTGTGGCCCGGGGACAACATGCGGCCCATTAGGCTTCTGAGTGCAGTGCACAAGACATTTTATTGACTGTTGCCAACACACAGAGTTGCTACATTTCACTGGTTTCCACCTGCATACCTTTCTTCCTACCCGTATGTCTTTAGTCATACTCACACCTAAAGCAAAGGCAAATGAAGTGAGGACAACATTGACTGCGAGAACCGTGTGCTCCCTCTGCGTCCAGTCAAGTCTAAATATTTATTTGGTCTTTACCACTTGAAGTTGATGATCGTCTGTTGATACATGAATGATTAAACATTTGCTATTACCTGTTATGAAATATTTGGCGTGTATTAAATGTGCTCAATCTTATTCAAGGGTCATAGTTGGTGAACATGCCTGATTTCAATCTTGCGGCCCACTGAGATGAAGGAGGGTCACTCATGCGGCCCACTCGCTGGCCTGGGTTGCCCATCACTTTTCCATGTGATATAGGGTTTGGAACATGCTGTCAATGGAGCCTTGATGAGTTGTTGCAGTGCATCTTGTAGACGGCACATACTGCTGCCACTACACATTTCAGGTGAAGAGAGTGAATTTTTAAGATAGTGGACAAGGTGGACAAGGGGATTGCTTTATCCTGAACTGTGAATTGGTTGAGCTTGTTGAATGTTGTTGGAGCTACACGCATCCAGGCAAGTGGAGAGTATTCCATCACACTCCTGACTTGTGCCTTGCAGATCATGGACAGGATTTGGGGGTCAGAGTTTCCAGCCTCTGATCTGTTCTTGTAGTCACAGTATCTCTCTGGCTGGTCTAGTTCAGTTTATGGTCAATCATAATCTGAAAGATCATATTAGTGGGAAAAATAGCAATGGTAATGCCATTAATCATCAGGGGCGATGGTAAGATTCTCTCTTATAGGTGATCCACAGGAATCGGGGCTAGGACCCTAGCTATTCACAATATATATCAATGATTTAGATGAGGGAACAAAATGTAATGTTTCAAAATTTGCATATGACACCAAGTTGGGTGAGAGGATGAGCTGTGAGGAGGATGCAAAGATCCTTCAGTGTGATTTGGACAAGTTCAGTGAGTGGGAAAATGAATGGCAGATGCAGTATAATTTTGAGAAATGCAAGATTATCCAGTTCGGTAGGAAAAACAAGGAGGCAGACTATTATTTGAATGGTCATAAATTGGGAGAGGGGAATGTGCAATGACATAGGTGTCCTTGTACACCAGTCACTGGAGGTAAGCATCCTAGTACAGCAGGCGGTAAAGAAGGCAAATGGTATGCTAGTCTTCATAGCAAGAGGATTCGAGTACAGGAGCAGGGGTGTCTTGCTGCAATTATACAGGGCCTTAGTGAGGCCACACCTGGAATATTGTGAGCAGTTTTGGCCTCCTTATCTGAGGAAGGATGTTTTTGTCCTGGAGAGAGTGCAGCAAACGTTTACCAGACTAATTCCTGGGATGGCGGTACAGACGTATGGGGAGAGGTTGAATCACTTTGCATTGTATTCGCTGGAGTTTAGAAGAATGAGGGAGGGACTCATTGAAACCTAAAAATTCTAACAGGATTAGACAGCGTCGATGCAGGAAGGATATTCCTGATGGGGGATGTGTCACACCAGGGGTCACAGTTTGAGGATACTGGATAGACCATTTAGGACAGAGATGAGGAGAAATTTCTTCACCCAGGGAATGGTGAGCCTGTGGAATTCATTACCACAGGAAGTAGTTGAGGCCAAAACATATGTTTTCAAGAAGCAGTTAGATATAGCACTTCGGGTGAGGGGGATCAATGGATACGGGGGGAATGCGGGATCAGGCTATTGAATTGGATGATCAACCACGATCATAATAAATGGCGGAGCGGGCTCAAAGGGCCGAATGGCCTCCTCCTGCTCCTATTTTTTATGTTTCCGTAGTAATTACTTGGCACTTGTGTGGCATAAATGTTATTTGCCACTTATCAATCCATGTCTGAATGTTGTTCAAGTCTTGTTGCATGTTTTGTAAACTGGTTGTATGTCCTACCATATGACTTCAAACTTTTTTATTCACACTATATAGAAGATTGGTGGCAGAGTAGGTATGTTTCTCATGTCACAGGTTATTCCATCTGCTTTACAGAGTCTCCACCACATGACTACACTTCCCCAAAGTTTAATAAAATGCAAAATGCTGGAAATATGAATCAAAAACAGAAAATGCTTGGAAAAACTCAGCAGGTCTGAAAGTGTCTGTGGAGAGAGGAATAGAGTTAACGTTTGGAGTCTGTATGAATCTGCATCCGAGATCGCCCACAGGAGGAAACATCCTCTGCACATCCATCCTGTCAAGGCCCCTCAAGATCGATATGTTTCAATCAAGTCACCTCTGTTTCCTGTGCATTTACATTCTTCCTTAAATAAGGCGACAAATACTGTACACAGTACTCCAAATGTGGTTTCACTTGTGCTCTGTATAACTGAGACGTAACCTCCCTACTTTTCTCATCAAATCCTCTTGCAACGAATGATAGCATTCTATTAGTTTCTTAAATACTTGCTGAACCTGTATGCAAACCTTTTGTGCTTCAGGTACTGAGGCACCCAGGTCCCTCTATGCCTTAGAGCTCTGAAATCTCGCTCCATTTAGGTCTCGATTTAATGGAAAAACATTTTGTCTGTATTTAGCAGGCGTGTTTCCTGGCGTGTGCAGTGGCGAGGACGACCCCGCGATTAAACGGGACTCTGCTTAATTTTCCGGCCTTGGCAAGGAACGTCCTGCTGGGGCTGCACTTTGAGTCGTTTCCTGCACTAAGGAGCTCAGCACGCCGGTGCAGGAAGAGAGCGGGGCACCATTTTTGAATGGCACCCCATTCTCTCAACCCCCACCCACTGCGAGCTGCGGACCCCCCTCCAAACGCCCCATCTTACGAATTAGAGAGTCCTCGAGCCCCCCATAACCCACCTCATAAGGACAGGGCACCCCTGGGCCCGATATCCGGCATGGGTAAAATGTCACATGGGCATCCTGGCATTACCATAGTGGCAATTGCATGGAACTACGAGTATGCCTGGGTGGCTGCTAGGCTGTCAGTGCCATAGTGCACAGGTGGCACGGGCGTGCCAGGGTATCACCCTGTCCGTCCAGAGCCTGACCACCCGGTGGCCCCCGATCGCCTGGGAGACCCTGTGCTGTAAAGACTGGTCCATGTTTGCGGAAACCAGTGCTAAATGGCGCCATGGCAAGGTCTTCAAAGCGAGGCAGTTTGATCTCACGCCTTTGATAACTCCGGTGCTGACGTATTCAAGTGAGACACACCCAGCGAGGGCGCGATCCAGATCATGACGCCTTACGAGATCCGGTTAGATCTTGTGAAGTGTAACGAGTGTCGCAAATCACGGTCTCTTCGCTCCCAAGTCGGGTGCACCGAGGCTGGTAGACTACGCCCAATATTTTTATTTTTATTCTTCTCATCAAAATGGATAATTTCACAACTTCCCACATTCTACTCCTTCGCATTATATTTATTTGCCCACTCACTTAACCTATCTGTATCTTTTTACAGCCTCTTTGAAGAGTGAGCTGGTTTAGCTCAGTGGGCTAGACAGCTGGATTGTGATGCAGAACAAGGCCAGCAGCGCGGATTCAATTCCTATACCAGCTTACCCGAACAGGCGCCAGAATGTGGTGACTAGGGGCTTTTCACAGTAACATCATTGCAGTATTAATATAAGCCTACTTGTGACAATAAAAGATTATTTACGTCCTCTTCACAACTTACTTTCCTACCTATGTCTGTGTCAAATTTGGCAACCATCCCTTCATCCAAGTTATTATATAAATTCTCAACAGCACTGATCCCTGTAACACACAACCCATTATGAATTTCCATACGTGCCAACGCTTGGCTTCCTGTAGACTATTCATGTTGATATGCCACCCCCATACCACAAGCTTGTTTTTTTCACAACGTACTTTGATGTGGCACTTTATCAAATGCTCTAATTACGGTGCATCCACCAGTTCCCCTTTATACACAGCACATTTTACTTCTTCAAAGAACTCAAATAAGTTAGTTCAACATGATTACTCTTCACAAAGCCATGGTGACTCTGAAATAACTTTCACTTTCAGTGAGCATTGCGAAGGCTGCTCCACCACGGGCAATGGGGAAACTGTTTGAGGACAAGAAGATAAGACAACACTATCTTCAGCAATGGAAAGAATCTCCTCGGAGGCATCAAGGTGCAATTCTTGAGCAGATTCTAAAGCTGTAAAAGCTCTGAAGATCTGGCCTCAGCTTCTCTGCTGAAGGATAGCTTTAGTGGGAAGAAGGGTTACTTTACCCGAATGCTCTGGTCATATGATCTTTTGAGAAATTAAGGATTTTGTTCTCTTTGGACAATTCTTCATGGCCAACCAATGATACACAAAGCATTGCATTGGAGGGTTCAGGGGGATACAGATGCTTCTCATCCACAATAAACACAGCTGGCTCTTCAGGAAGACAACAGAGACTTCATAAGCTTCATCAGTAGATTTGAATTGTGTACCATCCTCATCTTCCAACAGATGACTCGCTGCTACGACATCTTCTTCCTCATTACCTTTTTCAGGAAAGAACCAACCCAGGTCCAAAAGGTCATTTTATGGATGGCCATACAAATTTGATCTGTGAGTGGTATGCCGTGCCTGGCAAACGTCTTTTTATGGAGGGCTCAACAATTTGTCCTCCCCCTCCCCCCGTTGCTGGATCCCCACGCCCCCCACCAGGACGGCCGCGGACTGAGTCCGCAGCCGCCGCACGTGAGTCCTGACTGGCCAGACGTGGTTAGAACCACGCCGTTGGGAAATCAGCCGGTCGGGAGCAGAGTGTCGCTGGGAGGGTCTCTGGCAATGCCCCCCCCCCCAGCCGGGTGGCCTGTTTCGCGGGCGAGCAATTAACCGGAGGATCATGGGAGCGGCCGGGCCTGATTCTCGCATAAAAGTTGATCTTCGCGTAAAAGTGCGAATATGTGGCTGCAGCTTATCAGCCTCTCGAGTGCCCTACCCTGGCGAATCCGACACTGTTTTTCATTGGAATTGGTCGTGTTGTATGTGGCGCTGGTGTTAGCCCATTAACGGTTCCTGAATAGCTCCGGGAGCAGCGCCAATTTTGTTGTTGTAGAAGTACACAGATTCTGTCCCGGTTGATGTGTTAAGTAAGTTGGTTCAATGTTGACTGCAACTGGATGCAGTGAAACTAGAAACAGGCTTCTGACACAGGAGATGGTCCAACACTGTTTTATTGAACTTCCTGATTGCTGTACATAGTCTGCTGTGGGCTGACACTCTATCAATCTAACTGATAACCTCCTACTGGCTTGACCAGACTAACTCTCTCCCTCATGGTGACAGTGCTCACTGGCTTGTGCACTCTTAATATCTCAGTAGCTGTGTCCTGTGAGAGAGGGAGAGTCTTAATGCCCTGTGTGCTTTAGAGTGGTGGTGTCCTGTCTGGTGATTGGTTGTTCTGTGTCGTGTGTGTTCATTGGTTATCCTGTGTGTCAATCACTGCCTGGCTGCATCTCATTATATACATGAGTGGATATTATGACACCGGTGTCAACACTTAGTTTCTGAAACAGAGAATCCCACCCCTGTCTTCCCACATTGGAAACACCCTTTGCCCCCTGCTGGGTAATCCTGGCGTCTGTGCTGCTTCTTTGCAGTGCAGCATAAGCATCTCACAATGGCTGCCGGAGTATTTAAGGAATTTTGCCGGGCTTTTGACTGGGTAGGCTGCCACCCTTGGGCCTACTAGCCAACAGTGATTTCGAGCCTCAGTGTCTCGGCAGATTATGGTCCAATTTAGCTCCCTGAGTTTGGCCTGCTTAGCATACTGAACTGTTTGCTGGATTGTGAGGTTCTGTGACAGACTAACAGATTTATTCTAAAGCATTGGGGAGCTTTGCAACTCTGGTTCGACTGAACAGAGACTCTGCTGGGACATGAAGAGGTGGCCATTTCATGGAACCATCATGTTGCTGGTGGAACAACCACTCCCATTAAAGGTAGGGGACGGAGGGTTGTGAGCTTTACTGTGTGATCTGCTTTTGCCTGGATTAGTTTGACATCAGTGAGTGTTACCATTTCATTGAGGTACAGCTGACACAATGCCTGGGGGAAATCTCCACCTCTCCGTTCTCTGCTCATTTTTTGGGATTCTGTCACGTTGTTCGGGTGACCTTCGATTACTGAAATAAATTATAGTTACATTAGTCAGTTGTCAGGTTAAGGCTTGTTAGCATATTCTATATCATTTTTCAACAGGCTGCCTTCTGTAATTAGTCACAATAAAAACAAACAGGGGTCGAGATTAGTCAGTGGCACATCTGATTTCCGGGTTGAATGTTGGGGCAGTAATTTCGAGGGTTGTCGGGAAGCAGATGCTCCTGTTGCCTGTGAAACCTTCCTCAGCAAGCGTCATAGCCTTCAGGAGAATTATGCCACTCATTTGATGCAACCCATGATATAGCATCAGATTTATAATTGGGCGGGTTCAACCGGAACATCCAGTTCATAATTGATCTTTGTGTAACCACAGAGAGCCACTCCACCCATCGGCAAAAAGGACACCATACTGGCTGGCGTCAGCAGGAACCCTGTCACTGCCCGAGGCAAGACATAGACGATGGGCAGGACTTTCTAGCCGTGCCTGTCACTAGGATCGACTGGTCACGCTGAACACCAGTGGACTTTTGGCTAGGCCTTTGCATCCCCCATAAGGCCGTAAAAAGCCCGGCCCATGTTTTAACAAACTGAAAGATTACACAGCCATTCTACAAACATACAAATGAGGAGCAAGAGTAGGCCATTCGGCCCCTAGGGGCTGCTCTGCCATTCAATAAGATCATCGTTGAATGACAACCTAAAATCTACATCCCGCCTACCCCGATAACCTTCCACCCCTCTCGCTTACCAAGAATCTATCCACCTCTGCCTTGAAAATATTCAAAGACTCTGGGCATGATTCAGCAGCCTCCTTGCACCCGACTTGTGTTGGGTTGAGGCCGCTGAATCTCGCGAGAGGCCTGTCGTGGGATTCGTGATGCGCGAGCCGACTCACGAGATTTAACGGAGTCTCGTGAGACGTCATGGTTTGGATCTCGCTGGACAAGATCCGGATCTGCATATTTAAATGTGTCATATGGCTCATTTAAATATATGTTCACTTGATTTGCCCGCGCCTGTGAAACCTCGCCACGGCACTGTTCCGTGCTGGCCCATACAAACATGGACCATAGCATTGCAGTCTCATGCCGCCGATGTCCCAGGTTCGATCCCGGCTCTGGGTCACTGTCCGTGTTTGCATGGGTTTCGCCCCCACAACCCAAAGATGTGCGGGGTAGGTGGATTGAACACGCTAAATTGCCCCTTAATTGGAAAAAATGTATTGGGTACTTTAATGAATTGTAATGAATTGGGTAAATTAAAAAAAAACATGGACCAGGCGTAACAGCACCCGGGACCGGGGGGGGGCGGCACTCGGGCACCTTAGTACTGTTGCCTGGCACCCTGGCAGTGCCACTGAGGAACACTGGCAATGCCAGACAGTGCCAGACTGCCCAGTTGCCAGATTGGCACTGCCAAGGAATGGGCCCAGGGGTGAGAGGATCAGAAATGGGGGGGGGGGGGCTTTAATGGAGGGGGAAAGGTCAGGGCAGCCAGACAAACTGTCCCGATCTACAAGGAACCTTTCAGCTTGCCAGCAGGAAACCCCTCTAAATGTGGCCTCAGCGAAGAATATCTCCCCGGGGGCCAGAAGAAATGGAAAAGTGCCATTTCTCTGGAGACTGTAATTTTCCAGAGTTGAAATGAAATGAAATAATAATTTCTTATTGTCACAAGTAGGTTTCAAATGAAGTTACTGTGAAAAGCCCCTAGTCGCCACATTCAGGCGCCTGTTCAGGGAGGCTGGTACAGGAATTGAACCCGCGCTGCTGATCTTGCTCTGTTTTACAAGCCAGATGTTTAGCCCACTGTGCTAAACCAGCCCCTCCAACCAGTTCCTCCCTCCCTTCAATTTCCAGGTTTGTAATTGCTTCCCGGATATTATTTATATTGTCTATTGTGAAGACTGATATAAAATACCTTTTCTATCCACCAGCCATCTCCTTGCTATCCATTATCAATTGTCCAAACTCACTTTCTATAGGGCTATTGCTCACTTCATTAACTCTTTCCATTTTAAAAATATCTATAAAAACTCTTAATATCAGTTTTTATATATCTGGTTAGTTTTGTCTCATACTCTAATTTTCTCTCATTAATCCTTTGGTCATCCTTCTCTGTTACAATCTCCTGACTTGCCAGCAGTCTCAGCACAATTCTATGCTTTTCCTTTAAGTTTGACTCTATCTTTATTCTTTCTAGTTAACCACAGATGGTGAGTTCATCCCTTCAACTTTTTCTTACTCGTTGGAACATATCTATTCTGTGTATTCTGAAATATCTCTTAAAAGTCCGCCACTGCAACTCTGTTGATCTATCCCTTAACTTAATTTGCCACCTCACTTTAGCCAGCTCAGCTTTCATGCCCTCATAATTGCCCTTATTTAAGTTTAAAAACATAGGGTGCGATCTAGCGGCCTCGTCGCTCCCGACACAGGAGTAAATCTCACGAGAGGCCTCATCATGCAGAGGGAAATCTAACGAGATCTCGTGAGCAGGATCTAACGGCCTCGCCTCGGAGACCCCAAGCGGGCACTGTTTAGCACTGGTTTCTGCAGCACTTTGTGGGGTGGGTCTCCCAGGTAATCAGGGGGCCCTGGGGAGTCAGGCTCTGGGCAGGGTGGTACCCTAGCACTCCTAATGCCACCCAGGTATTGTGGCACTGCCAGCCTAGCACCCTGGCGATGCCACCCAGGCACCCTGGCAGTGCCATCCGGCTGCCCCCAGCAATGCCCAGAAAAGAAGCAGCGTCCCCTTTAATAGCGGGGCTGTTCTCGGCACTGCAAGCACTGGGAAACACCCGGTTAAACGCGCCCAAAACAAGATTTTTTTTTCCATTAAATCTCGCCCTTGGTCTCAGACCCAGTTAAATGATTCCATTTGTTTATTATTATCCAATGCTTTATTTGCACAAGTTGGGAAGTTGCAAGTAAAGTTAGAGATTAAGGCAAAGTATGTGAGAAGGATAATAATAGTGGATACCACATGTCACTTGTGATAACCTTTTCTAATGTCAAGGTCTATTGGCTAGTCTAAACCATAAAATCAGCTTGAATGTGGGCCAGAAAATATCAGCATCTGACAAACTCGGGAAGGCACTCATGCTATGCCTTGGGAAGAGGAAGAAATTGGGTGAATGCTTGATGGAGCACTATAAAATGATCCATGTTCTGCATCTGTACTTTTGCTCTACCTGCCCTAGCAATTTATGGTTGTCTCTCTTATGAGACCTCACGAAGGCCCAAAATTACATTAATTGCACTAATTTCTTGTTGCTTAAGTATTCAGCTCATTAATCAATCATTTTGTTGTTCATGGAGGTGCAGGAAAACTTGTGTTTCTCATGTTAGGCAGCAGACTGTCCAGTGAAAGAGCTCCATTAACTCAGGCTGCTCGGTGTTAAGCTGACCGAAGCTGGTTTAACTCCCTGGCCACTGCCACCTTCAAATTGGTTCAATGCTGAACAGTCTTGAGTGCCTGGCAGTTTTTGATAGTAGGTCATGTTGGTGAGAAAATTGGAGTCCTTTAATTCTATGTTGGATCCCCATTGCCATTTTGAGACAAAATCAGCTGGCAGTCCAGTCAACGAGGATGTCAAAAGTAAGCCGCTATTAATTTTTGTGGAGTCAGAAAGCACTGCATTTCCGTGTTGCAATCAGGTACAAATTGGGTCAGGCAGCCTATAGACACAATCCAGAAGTCAGCCAGTGCACTCTACCCATTGGTTGTTCAATGTTTCTGATTCTGCTTTAGTTATGTCAGCATCACAGACTGATATCTATCCGTATTCCACCAACATTTATATGTGTCGTACTAGCTAAAGTGGACATGACCTGCTGAAAAGGTAGTGAGTGGCCATTAATTGGCCACCTTAGGGCCTCAATAAGCAGTGGTGCGAGAAGGTTGGACATGGGCCTTCCCGCTCAGAACCTAATTCTGGTAGAGGCGGGAGGTTTGTGAGGTTTCAGTCCAGCCTAATTACATCCCCTTCCCTCCTCTTAGGTTTATCGCCAGTGGGAGCTCAAGATTCCATCCATGAACACCCATAAGCAACAAGTATCTGAAGGGGCTAATAAGCGGCCATCAAGGTTCAATGATGTTGCACTGACGGTCGTGGTGTAGACCGTAGACAAGAGGAAGGACATTGTTTTTCTCTCGCCTCTCAGAACGCCCTCTGAGGAGATAGAGGGAACAATTCACTGAATATGTCACAGCCATGAGAACTGCACCAAGAACATGGCTGCAATGCCAGAGAGAGTAAAACAAATCAATGATCGAACAAGAGTTTTTAACGTAAAGAGATTGCTCACTCACTTCCCGTGTGCAGTTCCACCATTTAAGACCTCATGGTTTATAACACAGATAGCACTCACAACACCCTCCTCCCTGCAAGCCTGTCACTCTCCTACAATCACTGCACCACATTGTATTCAAAACCAGAAAATGCTGGATAATCACAGCAGATTTGACAGCATCTGTGGAGAGGGAAGGGCGGGACTTAGGAACATAGGAATTAGGGGCACAAGTAGGCAATTCAGCCCTTTGAGCCTGCTCCACCATTCAATCAGACCATGACTGATCTCTTCCTGGTCTCAAATCCACCTCCCCAACTGTTCCCCATATCTCTTTCACTCTGTTTTTTTTATCAGAAATATATCCATCTCCTTCTTGAAACCATTTAATGACTCAGATTCCACCACTTAATGGGGCAGCGAATTCCACAAATTCACACCCTCTGCGAGAAACAGTTCCACCTCATCTCAGTTTTAAACCTACCTTCTGTCGACCTATATCCGTGACCTCTCGTTCTAGATTGCCCTCCAAGGGGGAACATTTTGTTTACGTTTACTTTATCAATCCTATTTAGTATTTTATACACCTCGATTAGTTCCCCTCCTTCGAAACTCCAGTGAGTATAAGCCCAATCTGTTTAATCTCTCCTCATACAGCAACTCTTCCATCCCCGGAAATAATCTGGTGAATCTCCTCTGAACTGCCTCCAATGCCACCACATCCTTCCTCAAATAAAGAGACCAAAACTGGACACAATACTCCAGATGTGATCTCACCAGTACCCGATACAATTGAAACAACACTTTTCTACTTTTATTCTCCAGCCCTTTTACAATAAACGCTAACATTTCATTTGCCTTTTTAATTACATGCTGTACAATTTCTGTGATTCATGAACAAAGACACCCAGATCCCTCTGCACAGGGGCATCTTGAATCTGCTTTCCATTTAGATAATAATTTGCCTTTCTATTTTTTCGGCCAAAATGGATAACCTCACACTTACCTACAGAGCACTAGGAAGGCAACATACCATCCTGGAGTCTCTTTTGCTGCCACAGAAACATCCATCTATTCCCCTCATACTTAATTCCCTATGACTATTGTATTGCTCTGCCTTTTGCTTCTCCCCTATGCAGCAGAACCAATCGTGATGCTACGAAATTTGGCTGCTGCTGTTATCCCCGAGAGGTGTTAGAGGGAGATATTAGGAAATTGGGTTCAGAAATGAGACCCCAATGTAGCAGGCAATTTGGGGGTTAAATAGACTGAGGGGAGACGGGGGGGGGGGACTTGCGAGCACAGAGTCAGAGGGATATGCCCACAACAGGACAAGTTAGATTGGCCCAGTCAGATTTAAACTCGTAAGTGGCAATATGCAGGATGCCCCAGATCTATCTGCCAAATTTTGGCCCAATCTCCTCACCTATCTATATCTGTCTGTAAAATCTGCATCTCCTCTTTACTGCCTGTATTCTCACCTATTTTAGTATCGTCCACAAATTTTACTATGTTACATTCTGCCCCTTCTTGCAGATCATTTATAAAAATTGTAAACAGTTGACGTCCAAGGGCTGACTCCTGCGACACCCCGCTGATTACATTTACCAGCCGGAGAAGGACACATTTATCCCAACCCTCTGCTTTCTGCAGTCAGCCAATCCTCAATCCAATCTAGTAGTCTACCCTCAACCCCCTGCGATCTCACCTTTTGGATCAGTCTTTTATGCGGCACTTTATCAAACGCCTTCTGGAAATTTAGATATACCACATCCACCGCTAACTTTTGAGTCTGGATTAGTCTTTGTCAAAGCCTCGTCAAAGCTTTGAATCCCTCGTGGAAGTTTCCACGTAAGGGTTTATGCGGCAATTGTCCAGAAGGGTTAAATTGCCCGGGACAATTGCGTTGCGCTGGGAACCATCTGACAAAGCGATTTAAATCACTAACTTCAGATTGTTCTGCCAGCTCCTGGGGCTGGTTTAGCACAGGGCTAAATCACTGGCTTTGAAAGCAGACTAAGGCAGGCTAGCAGCATGGTTCAATTCCCGTACCAGCCTCCCCAAACAGGTGCCGGAATGTGGTGACTAGGGGTGACGCAGCAACTTAATTTGAAGCCTACTTGTGACAATAAGCGATTTTCATTTCATTTTCATTCAGTTTTACATGAATAATTATTCTGAAAGAGTTAGAAGAAATAAAAGCACTTCTAACTTCAGCGTAGCTATTTTGAAATGAAATGAAATGACATGAAAATGAAAATCGCTTATTGTCACAAGTAGGCTTCAATGAAGTTACTGTGAAAAGCCCCTAGTCGCCACATTCCGGCGCCTGTTCGGGGAGGCTGGTACGGGCTGGTATTTTAAATACCCAGGCAGCACGGGACATCCCCCAAAACCCAAAGCTCTTCCCAGCTAAACTCCCCCCATCCCCCCACAGTATTCCCCACCCTGACGGGATTCCCCACCACCCACTCCCCCCTTGATCTGACTCCCACTCCCCTCCGACCTGACCTGGCCTGACCCCACACCCCTGTCCCGCACAGGTCCCCCCCCCCCCCCCCCCCCCCGCCCCATGTCTGAATCTCCAACCCCTCGCCCGATGTCCAAACCCCGCAGCCCCCTACCACCTGCCACGATGTTTAACTCCCTCTTCCCCACTTGAGAACTTTAGCGCAGATAGGTGGGTATAGAGTGGCAATCCACCGCTGATTGCCACTTCGAGGAAGTTATGGCCAGTGTTTTCCTATCTGGAGGGTTAGAATTATGAAGGGCTTCGATGGAATAAATATCAATAAACTGTTTCCATTTGCTGAAGAGTCTATAGGTGTTTAGCAAAAGAACAAGAGGTTACATGGGGGGGAAACATTGTGTGGAACTGGAATTGTGCTGTCAGAGGAGGGGCTACAGGACACAAAGATGCCTTCAAAAGGGAATTGGATAAATATTTGAATGCGGAAAAAATGGACAGGAGTATGGAAGGAGAGCAGGAACCTGAGTGCTCTGCAAAAGAGCCGGTGGTGCAGCTATGAAGGACCGAACGATCTTCTGTGTGGCTCTCCTCTATAACTCTACGGGTGAGGTTTCCCAGCCCTGCCCACCGCCGGGATCATCTGGTCAATCCAAAAGCCAATGGACTTTTGGCTGGGCCGTCGAATCCCCCGCGGCGGGTCCCACCACATCGGGGTCAGAAAATCCCAGTCTACTGAAACTCTCACTCACCCATAACTCACTATGTCCCTGGCAGAAAGAATGTTCAAAGGATCAAATATTGCTGTCACGTTTTAGAAGTGTTTACAGTCAGTCTCGGGTCAGGATTTCCATGGCCCTGCTCCCACTTCATCGCTGTAGCTGCCAGACGTGCAGTGGAAACTGCATTCACGTTATTAAATGAAACATCCATTACATTTGCAGTAAGGTTTCAGCTCTGGGGACGTACTACGCATTTGTTTCCACTGGTTGATAAATTCGGGGTATGGGGGCATAAACTCAATTCTGTTAACACAGGATCCAATGATGGGGGCTGTGCAGTTAGAAGCTTGAAGACAAATTATCACGCAGAATGTTGTTAGGACATGGAGAAATAAAAAATTTCATTTCAAAATGGGTGATATCACATAAGCTATCTATCATACACCCAGCTATCGGCTCGTGTTGAGAGTGTAATAATAATAACAATAATCTTTATTGTCACAAGTAGGCTTACATTAACACTGCAATGAAGTTACTGTGAAAAGCCCCTCGTCGCCACATTTTGGCGCCTGTTCGGGTACACTGAGGGAGAATTCAAATTACCGAACAGCACGTCTTTGGGGACTTGTGGGAGGAAACCGGCGCACCCGGAGGAAACCCACGCAGACACGGGGAGAACGTGCAGACTCCGCACAGTCAGTGACCCAAGCTGGGAATTGAACCTGGGACCCTGGCGCTGTGAAGCACTGTGCTACCGTGCCGCCCATGGAGATGAAGTGCATAACAGGCGATCTAACAATATTGCCCGTTGTTTTGGTCAAGTCGGATTTCTGCCACAAAATATGTTCGCATGATCGAATTTGAAGTGACGCTGTATTGAAATAGCTAGGCTTCAATTGGGATAGTGGAGAGAAAGCCACAGTCTGGATATAATCAGACTTGAGAGTATTTCCTCAGGCAGCGAGGTAGGTGTATTACCCTCAGCTTCTGAACCAGGAGTGATTGATGGTTAAAACTGTGAGAAAAGCAGAAGCCTTCCTTTCCTCAGCTCTGATATCTCTCATCTCAAGGAGAACAAATAAAACCACACCAGGGAACGGGCAGAAACTGAACCTGAGACCTTCCAAATCGGACCTTCCCATCCAGCAGGGAATCCTTTCTTCCACTAAGTCTGTGGGATGAATTGGACCTGGATCTCAGTGGTTTAAATGTTCTTTACAAAGAGGTTTAAATCATTGCCAAGGGGGGAGCTGCCATTTAGATTAGTAGAGGGAAGCTTTAGGTGCCTAGGCATTCAAGTGGTGCGGGAATGGGATCGGCTGCATAAATTAAATCTGGCCTGACTAGTGGACCAAATGGAGGATGATTTTCGGAGATGGGACGCACTTCCGTTGTCACTGGCTGGGAGGGTCCAGACGGTGAAGATGGCGGTCCTTCCGAGATTCCTGTTTGTATTTCAGTGTCTCCCCATCTTTATTCCGCGGTCTTTTTTTTAACGGGTCAACAAAGTGATCACTGGCTTCATTTGGGCGGGTACAGTCTCGCGAGTAAGGAAGGTAATGCTTGAGCGGAGTTGGGGAGAGGGCGGGCTGGTGCTGCCAAATTTTAGCAACTATTACTGGGTGGCGAATATGGCCATGATCAGGAAGTGGGTGGTGGGGGAAGGGTCGGCATGGGAGCGTATGGAGGCTGATTCATGCAAGGGCACCAGTCTGGGGGCGTTGGTAACGGCGCCTCCACCGTTCCTGCCGGCACAGTACTCCACCAGCCCCGTGGTGGTGGCAGCCCTGAGAGTATGGTGGCAATGGAGGAGACATGTGGGAGCAGAGGGAGCATTGGTCTGGTCCACAATCTGTAATAATCACCGGTTTGCCCGGGACGTATGGATGGGGGGTTCCAGATATGGCGGAGAGCAGGGATTGAGAGGATGGGGGATATGTTTATAGAGGGGAGCTTTCTGAGTATGAGGGCGCTGGAGGAGAAGTTTGAGTTGGCGAGGGGAAACAAATTCAGGTATCTGCAGGTGCGGGACTTTCTACGTCAACAGGTGTCAACCTTCCCGCTCCTACCACTAAGGGGGATTCAGGACAGAGTAGTTTCCAGAGGGTGGGTAGGAGAAGGGAGCGTCTTTGACATTTACAAGGAACTTACGGGGTCAGTGGAGACGCAGACCGAGGAGCAGAAGCGCAATTGGGAGGGGGAGCTGGGAGGAGAGATAGAGGATGGTCTGTGGGCGGACGCATTGAGTCAACGCGTCCGCAACATGTGCCAGGCTCAGCCTGATACAATTCAAGGTCGTTCATCGGGCTCACATGACAGTGGCCCGGATGAGCAGATTCTTTGGGGTGGAAGACAGGTACGCAAAATGTGCGGGAGGACCAGCGAACCACGTCCACATGTTCTGGACATGTCCGAAGCTTAGGGTATTTTAGCAGGGGTTTGCAGATGTCATGTCCACAGTGTTAAAAACAAGGGTGGCACCGAGTCCAGAGGTGGCGATTTTCAGGGTGTCGGAAGACCCGGGAATCCAGGAGGAGAAAGAGGCAGACGTTCTGGCCTTTGCTTCCCTGGTAGCCCAGAGACGGATACTATAAGCTTGGAGGGACTCAAAGTCGGAGACCTGGCTATCGGACATGGCTAGCTTTCTCTGTTTGGAGAAAATCAAGTTCGCCTTGCGAGGGTCACTGTTAGGGTTCGCACGGAGGTGGCAACCGTTCGTCGACTTCTTCGCGGAAAATTAATCGTCAGTAGAAGGGGGGGGGGGGGGGTTAGTTTAGCTTAGAGTAGGGGGTTCATAAAGGTCGGACCTGTAAGGAAGGGAGACGGCTTTTGCACTATGTTTATGGTTTCATGTGCATTGTTTATTTTGTTGTTGTTACAATATCAAAAATACCTCAATAAAATGTTTATTAAAAAAAAACATTGCCACGGAACTTCAAAAATTTGTGTACCAGCCTGAGAAAAAGCAAACGGGATGATGAAGAATGAAACAAAAATAGAAAGTCATGGACAACCTCAGCAGGTCTCACAGCATCTGTGGAGAGCGAATGTTTCGAGTCTGGATCGCTCTTTGTCAAAGCTGGAGAGAACTGGAAATAGGGTCAGATTTTTACATTAGTGGGGTGGGGGGGGGGGGGGGGGAGGGAGGCGTGGAGCTGCGGGGTTGGATATAGGACCAGCAATAGGTAGGGATTGACAAAGATGCCATGGACGTGTGCACCACGGTGGTGCAGTGGTGAGCACTGCTGCCTCGCGCCGCCAAGGACCCGGGTTCGATCCCGGGTCATTGTCCGTGTGGAGTTTGCACATTCTCCCCGTGACTGCATGGATCTCCCCCCCACAACCCAAAAAAAAGATGTGCATGGTAGGTAAATTGGCCACGCTAAATTGCCTCTTAATTAGAAAAAAAAGAAATGGTTACTCTAAATCAGGCATGGTCAAACTCAGGGGCACGATCCGCAGGTGGGTCACGGGCGGGTGTTGGGAGGGTCGCAGAGCCGTCCGTTGCGGCACTCCCGATCTCGCAAATCCGCGCGCAACAACCGCAGCAGCCGGCCTTTAACAAGATTTTAAAAATTCAGCCACACTGATGATCGGGCACGCACGCTTAGTGCGGCCGCATTTTTTTTATATGGTCGCAGCCTTTTTTTTTCAAGTTCGGGGGGCCAAAGGGACAATGGGACCATTGGGGACAAAGGGACCCAAAACCATTTCCTCCATGTTTGTCAGCAAAAAACAAGGTAAGAGAAAATGGTGGGTCACGCAGGTCGGCCGGCGTGGGTCGAGAAGGTCGGCAGGCGTGGGTCGCGAAGGTCGGCAGGCGTGGGTCGCGAAGGTCGGCAGGCGTGGGTCGCGAAGGTCGGGCGGGTTGGGTCCCGAAGGTTGGCCGGTTGGTGAAAATGTGTCCCTGGAAAAAAAGTTTGAAAAACACTGCTCTAAATTTATGAAAAAAAAGATGTTGTGGACAGAAAGACAAAGGGAATATAAACAGGAGTGAATAAGACAAAGAAGGGTGCTGCTGGTAGCACATGAAGAGATGAGAGTGTGCTAATTAGAACAAAGGTGAGCAGTGATGAAGAATGAGGTGGGGGCTCACCAGAACCGAACGTTACTCATTATTTAGAAAAGTGTTGAAGATCCCTACATCAAATCGTTACGCAAAGGGTGAGATTCGACAATGTACCTTAGTGGGTGACATTCATGTAAACATTGAATGCCAAAGCGGCTGATGTCAGATTGCCGAGTCAAACCTGAGGCCAAAGTCTGGTGAATTCTGTAAATTCTTAGCCTCAGTACAGTATGTACAGATGCATGGGGAATGTCAAATAGTTTGGATGTCTGCCTTGTGTGTGCACAAATTGCACTCCGAATTTTATATACAGAATTTGAGGCTTGTGACCTGAGCCTGAAGAAAATGCTGCATCGGTTATTTCACAAATCTGATTCCCTGTCTATATAATCAGGTAGTGCTGATTTGCAAAAAATGATATTTCACCATAGACTCAAACAATTAATATGGTGCAGCAACATCATAAAGGGGGGTTTGACTGCACAGAGTTCCATGTCAGCTTTCAAACTGCAAATCAATTCACGCCAGAGCTCTGAACCTTCTGGTAAGTGAGAAGTCAGATCGTTGTTTAATCACCACTTTCTGGTAAAGACACCTGGTTACTTATTCTATCTCTTTGTCAGGTAAATGTGTAGATTCTCCATTTCCTGTCACTGGGATAATTGCACAGAAACGCAGTGCGAGAGACAGAAAACCGAAGGAGAGACAAAGGAAGAGGAAGTTAGGAAGAAGATTACAAAGCACCTCAGAGATTGCCAGAGCAATTTAGAGCTGCAAATTGTTGTGAGTGATTAGTATGATGTGGCAGGTGATAGCTGCCCAAATGCCGAAGGGAAACTTGGACAAGCTATCACAACAATTTGCAATTTGTACTTTATCATGTGTCCTGAAGTCAGGAGCAAGAATTGCAAAACTACTTTTGGAGGTTTTAAATATTAAATTAGAGCATTTCTTAACAAAAAAAGCAAACTTAAACACACAAGATTACATTTACATAATTAAAGGTAGTTCTACAAATATTTTCCGAAAAATTTCTGCTTCGTTAAGCTCAGAGCTAAACACCCCTTTTGAAGCAACAGTCTCTATGGATTTTTAACCTGTAAAAATCCCAGTAGTATTATCAGAAGATATTCACTGCTGCTATATGAGAATAATTTCACAGGTCTTCTCGCTCTCATTCGATAATGGAAATCAAAGATGTGTATCAAAACGTAACTGATAAAATATCTTTTCCTCTGACGGTGGCTAGGGCCCAGTTTGCTTCTTACACAGCTTTCTCTGTGCACCTTCTTCAAGATAGCATGGCCATTCCTACTCAGAGAACCTCCAATCTCTCTTTAAATATGTTTCTTTTTGCATTCATGTTTAAACCTGCTTAACCTCTTTGGAAGTCCGCTTCCCAGAATATAAACATATTTTGTGTTGTTTTCATGGCTACCACTTCTGGGGAAAAATAAACATAATACTTTGCATTACTCATTTATGATCTTTGCCAGTTGTAAAGTTTCCTTTTGAAATACAATAGCTAAACTTCAATACACCCCGTATCTTTCAATGCAAATCTCTATTCTTGTGGATTACTGGTATCTCATCTTAGCTTTGCTCACCTCAAATTCAACGTGCTACCTTTCACACTTACCCACTTTTGATGTTTCTAACCTTGTAGCCCAACTATCTCCCGCTTAATTAAATCCCCCCACCCACACAAACCACAGTCTACCACAGAGATATTAGGAAAATATGATATTTCTTTCGAGTGATGTTACCACATACATTTGATTGAAATGATCTGCTTTTTAATGAAGACAGGTTTATAAGTGTTCTGGAACAATGGGTAGATGAATCCGATATGAATATTTTAAAACTTCATTTGATAGCACTACGTCTAGTGGTTTTATAAGCTATAGGCAACAAGATAGAATAATAGGAGAGCAGCAAGAGAAGAACAAAGTCAAAATGAGTGTGAGTCAAAGTGAGAAGAAAACAAGAGTGAGTAAAATTGGGACCGAGAGAGAGAAATAGATTGTGTGCAAGAGATTGATGCAGAGGCAGTGAGGCAGGGAAATATAGAAAATCTGGTATTTTATCAATGCAGCAAGACTTGGTGTAGTCGCTATTGGTGATGCTATTTCCAACACATGTTCATTTAGTTACTGGGCTCAAGTGCAGAAGTGTGAGCTGGAAGTGCATAGTGCGAAAACGCCTTATAATCACAATGGAAATATGGGAGCAGTAAACCATGATCTCACCGGTTAGATGTCACTATTGCGTCATCTCTGTGACTTGCTGTCCTATATGGTCGGAAAATCTGGTAATTGTCAATCATCATTGGTCAGGGTGTTGTCAATGTACCCCTGCAAAGAACATACTCATCCTTCCTTCAGCTCTTCTATATGGGAGTTGATCCAAAATAATTTCTTCTTCACCTGTCTGGTCATTAAGTACTGGCCCAGACTGTTTCTCTTGGCTGCTGCTGCATTTACCACCCCACCTCCCCCTTGCTCTCCTCCTTCAGTTGTACTCATCTTGAAGCTGCTATACCTCTTGCTGTGCTGACCTCCTCTAATCCTCGATAGCAGCAGTGCCAAACATTCTAGGAGCGAATCAGCAGACAAATTTTCTCCCCGGCAGGTTTTCTTTCCCATTACCTGGGAAAATATTGCCAAGATTTTTAATTTCAAACGCAATTATAGTGCCAGTGAGATTAGAAAGTAATTCTCCAAAAAAGAGTTTGAACAAAGGACTTGCGAATTGCAATGGAAAGAAGATCAGGCACAGTTAAAACTCAACTGCTGATTGCCCAAGGGCCTGTTTTGCATTGCTGCCAGAGACCACTTTCACTTCAATGCTCGTGGAAAATCCTGATGCAGGGAATTACTGGACCCTCGCATTTCATTTGTGGTTCTGTCAAAGTTACAGTGGGACTGGGAGCTCGGTGACACCGACCTGAAAGTGCAGGACAGACTGATCAAGGACATTATCAGGGCGGCAGTGTCAAATAGAACAGGATCACTTTGAAAAGTTATTTTTGGGATGCGTGCAACACTCACAAGATAGTATTCATTTCCCATCCGTAGTTGACCTGAAGGCTTTAAGAGCCAACTGTGCAGTGCGCGACTGGTGTCACGTATAGGTCAGACTAGGGGCCTCTGAGTCATAGAAGGCAGGTGTGTCTTGTATCTTTCCCATTTCCTGATGTTGCAAAATTAGAAATAGAAGTTGTAGTCATTGTAATTCCTGATTGCACATTTCCGGCGACTCAGACATATTGTGCACTTGCATCATATGGCCATTCAGTATTTTATATCAGTGAAGAAGAACACATTTGAAACAGATTGACCAATCTGTGTGCAGATTGTGGGCATGATCAACAGAGAATGGGCATCAAAGACAGTGCAGAAGAGGTCTACCTGGAAAGGACCACTTTTAACTCAATCAACCATTTCTACTGGTTATGCTGGTGTTTGATGCAGGCAGTTGCTCGTATTTCACTGCCCACCTTTTGCACCTAAACTGGCAGAGCAGCCTGCCAACTGTCTGAAAATGACTTAAATTGTGAATGCAGATAGGACCGAGTACATAAGGTATTGGTGAGACTGAAGTTTCCCATCTAGCAGTAAACTGGATTCATTGGTTTTCAGGCCTGAGTACCTCTTTGGCTACTTGGAAGGACCAACAGCATAAAAAGTCATGGAAATAATAAAATCCAATAGCCCGAAGGAATGGCTTCTAGGTCTGACACTGTCAACCTCTGTCACGGCTTCCTTGGAGAATTAGAAGGGTATGTTTATCAGGGGTGGGTGAAGTCAGACCCTACACTTGCAATGACCCACACCCTTCTTTGAACCAATCCCATATTTTGCAATATAATGTTTGATTATAATAAAATGATAGGAACTTATTTGAAACCACTCATGGCACTCTTAACAAACTAAAACTTTCAATCTATCAGCCTGATATGAACGCAAAACCAGGCCTCAGAAGGGGAAGGTTAATGTCTAGCCCAGTCCACCACTTGTTCATGTTATTTCTTCATTATCTGGCATTAAAAAAAATATATAAGCGGACTTGAATTACTTCAGGATTCCTAAATATTTCCAGAGGATAATAGATAGCAAACTGGCGAAGCATTTATCAGAAACGGACTGAAAACAGTCCATAGGGCAAATCTGTTCATGATTTGGACTTTGGGTTTGAAAGACTCTGAAAGTATTATCACATCAACTGCAGTCCATAGTCCAACAATGTGCCAAGTGTAAGTAGCATTAAAGAGCAATTTATCCTCAACTTCATGATAAACCATTTAGCAAGCATGCATTTCTTTGTTTGGTATCATAATAGGTATCATAATTACTTGTGACAAACGTAACTCAAGGCTCCTCACTCTTCACTAGCCCCACCCTACCCACCAACCAACGCACCCAAGGATAAAACATCGGCTGAACGCCAGAAACTCTCTTGCCTTTCCAGCTTCCCTTTTCCTTTCTAGAAGTCAGAAAGATGATGTCATGGTGCAGAAAGAACCTTGTAATTGTAAAGTACCATTAATGATCATCGGACATCTCATAGCACTTTGCAGGGTAAAAGCAAAGCCTTAAAATTATTGTGTTTGGAATCACTAGCTTTCGGAGCATAGCTCCTTCATCAGGACTCACCTGATGAAGGAACTACCCTCCGAAGGCTAGTGATTTCAAACAAACCTGTTGGACTTTAACCTGGTGTTGTAAGACTTCTTATTATGCCCACCCCAGTCCACATCATAAAATTTAATGATGACAGGATACCCCAAAGAACTTTACAGCCAAGGAAATATTTCTGAAGTGTAGTCACTGTTGTAATATAGGAAACACAGCAATTGATTTATGCACAGCAAGTTCACACAGCCAGAAATATGATTATGAATCTATCACCTGTTTTAATGATACTGATTGAGGGATAAATATTGGCCAGGATATCAAGGGCAACTTCCCTGCTCTTCTTTAAAATAGGGCGATGGGAACTTGTACACCCACCTGAGATTGCAGTATGGGCCACGATTTAATATCTCAGCTGGAAGATACACAGTTCCATGGAAATTAGTCTCGTTGTGGTACCTCACCCAAGTAACCAGTCTTCATGTGTGATGTTAACCAGTGAGGGCCAGTAGACTAATTTGGTATTGATTTTGGCCTCATGCAACTTTCATCTGTGCCTTTGCAGAACCTGATTGTAATCAGGAGTGGAAATACTGACGAACGTTTCTCCTCCCGAGTTAAGTCATGCTACATTCAATTGTAATGACCTTACTTATTGCTGGCCTGACTGGCTAAGTTAGCACACACCCACCAGAATTTGAATGTGGTCCATATGACTCAGTGGTGACTTAAGCAACTGAGCAATTGGAAGAGCAAATACGATCTAATTTGGCAATAGGGAGACAATTCACTTACTCCGACTACCAGTAAGAAGTTTAGCTCAGTGGGCTAGACAGCTGATTTGAGATGTAAAAGAAGGCCAGCAGCGTGGGTTCAATTCCTGTACCAGTTTACCTGAACAGGTGCCGGAATGTGGCGACTAGGGGCTTTTCACAGTAACTTCATATTTGTGACAATAAAATATTATTATTACAACACCAGGTTAAAGTCCAACAGGTTTGTTTCAAATCACTAGCTTTCGGATCACAACTCCGAACAACACATATTGGAAGCTTTGAAAAGATTATAGTTAAAATATATGGCAATTTTGGCAACTCTGAGTCTGTTTTGAAAGTATTTGAAGTATATATTATCACTACTGTAATCTGCATTCAACTGTTGTGCCCAGGGTCTTAAGAATTTTATTCAATAAGCAGTGTGCAATTTTTGTGATTAAGTATTCAACATTTATTTACTTGCAAGCACAATATATTGCTGTAAATCACATAATCCTGAGATGCAATGTCATGTCTCTGTAACCACAATAGCCTCAGCTCCTCTCCTGCCTTTCTCTACCCCACCACCTTCCACACCCCGCACTGGTTCCCCACCACTCCATTCCACCCTGTGTTGAATAACAAAGGCAGTGTGCAAAGTAATACTCCATGGCTCAGTTGTGCTCATTACCACCCCTTTCTGTCCTAAAGGCAGAGATATATTTGTACTTACTGAGGTACCACAGTGGCACAAATTCCAATCCCCAAATCCTCATGCCCTTGCTCCTTTATCATGTATGTATGTAAGCAATAGATTAGACCATTCTACCTGGTAATCCTTTATAGTTGAGCCCAATCCTGTTCTCACCCAGTTTCCAACTGGTGCCTTTGGATAATGACCAGTAACTGGAACCCAAGCCTGCTCTTTTCTCCCCAACACTTGAGCACAAAGTTCAAATACCGAGCAATCGGTACACAGATACAGGGTGTCTAGTGCATCGAGTCTGTGTTGATGTTAAACGTTCATATGTATCATTGTTCTAACCCCCTACCTGGTCCGTTCGCAGATCTCTTTATCCCCTATTTTATTCAACCAACAGACTAAGATATTAGTAAATGTTGACATGGTCTTAGCTGCAGTTAAGAACTCTGATAATTCATTCCACACCCTTCACAATCCCACTTTCTCCCTCTTTGTGTACAAAATCACTTACATTTATGTCGTCATGCAGTTACTGGAATTATTCTGTCCACATTGCTTCATAATTTTAAACAGTGCAATCAAATCTTGTCCAAATCTATCATCATGCTTGGGGGACATGGGAGATGTCCATTCCCTGGTGCTTTCCCCAAGGCACCGCCTTGACCAATCAGAGTCAACATGGAATTTGTAACTCTTCTGATTGTCCTGATGAGTGCAAGAGGATAAGCTTTGATGGCAAGTCTGTTTTTTCACTAACACACAAACGCAGGGCAGTACTTTGCAATATCCTGGCCAATATTTCTCTCTCAACCCACATCACCCTCTCTCGTTTAGCTTTTTTCATGCTAGATGGGGTCCACGCAATTTTATTTTATCACCCTAACCACCATTCATACCAACTATCATGATGTAATTTAGCGGGTGGGGTGCTAGCCTCTCCATTTATCTGGGCTGGGGGAATGACAGCAATACACATTTGTTTGCCTTATACTTTGATTGTATCGGCATCACAGACTAACATCCATATTCCATTTATCAATGAAGTATGTAAGTGACATAGTCACCATAGTTCCAGATGACCCTTTGAGGGGGAGAACTGACTCGTGACGATTAACCTGAGGATCACAATACCTCAGGTGAGGGGGAGGTTGGAGAAGTCGGGGTCTTAGTGAATAACTTCAGCTGGATCAGGAATTGAACCCTCGCTGTTGGACGTGCTCTGCTCATCGTGAACTAGCTGTCCAGCCAACTGAGCAGTAATGATGTGATGATGACCAGATAATACCTTTGAGGGTTAAATATTAGCCTGAACACCGGGGATAAAATCCCCTGCCCTTCATTGAAATAGTGCCCTGGGAGGCACTCATGGTATTGTCACTGGGCTCGTAATCCAGAGACCCAGTATAATGCTCTGGGGACCTGGGTTCAAATCCCACCACGACTGATGGCGAAATTTGAATTCAATAAAAACCTGCAATTAAAGTATAATTGTGACCACAAAATCATTGTTGATTGTTCTAAAAATCCATCTGGTTCAAAAATTAACATTAGGGAAGGAAATCTGCCATCCTTACCTGTCTGGCCTACATTTGGATGAGTTGGATGATCAGCCATCATCAAATGGCCTCCACAAGCTCTTATTTCTATGTCACTCCAAAGCCACAGCAATGTGGCTGACTCTTAAATGGTCAATCCACTCAGTTCAAGGGCAATTAGGGATGGGCAATAAATGCTGGCCCAGCCGGAAATGCGCACCCAGAGGCTCAAACTTTCCATGTGGCGCTTGGAGGAGAATCTCCTCCTCCTGACCCTGCAACTGATAAGTTTAAAATGGCATTTTGGAACCTTCATTTCCATGTCACATTTTACTCAGCAAATTTGTTTTACAACTTTTCATTAATTTTTGGGTTCTGGCTCAAGGCTCGTACTATGACATACATTCGCCTAGTTTAGATGCTATCTTTGCATAATTATTGTAGTCATTGACTGTAGCTGTAACCAAAGAGTTCAACATGAAACTTCTGTTAGAATTCTGTTGGAAGCAACAGTGCTAACCACTGTGCTGACATCTCATCCAAAGGACAAGACGTTGAACAGTGCAGTGCTCCCTCGGCATGACACTGCAGTGTTAGCCTTTGGTGGGACTGCAAACCAGGAACCGTGTGGTTCACAGGGAACAGCTGAAGCACAAGTTAATCCTCATAGGTTGCTGGGTTCTGGGTTCTTCTCAACCTATACAATTAAAATGACATCATTATGTTACAACCGCAGTGCCCTTTGTGGGAGCTTGGTGTAGGACCCTGTGACACACACCACTTCAGAGGTATTTTGTTAGCTGCAAGACACTGAGGAATTCCAGAGATGATGCAAAGTCTTCTTCTTCCAATGCCTTGACTGAGATCAGTTGTATCAGCAAAGACTCCAGATTGAGGGCAGCACGGTAGCACAAGTGGATAGCACAGTGGCTTCACAGCGCCAGGGTCCCAGGTTCGATTCCCCGCTGGGTCACTGTCTGTGCGGAGTCTGCACGTTCCCCCCGTGTCTGCGTGGGTTTCCTCTGGGTACTCCGGTTTCCTCCCACAGTCCAAAGACATGCAGTTTAGGTGGATTGGCCATGATAAAATGCCCTTAGTGTCCAAAAAGGATAGGAGGGGTTATTGGGGTTACGGGGATAGGGTGGAAATGAGGGCTTTAGTGGGTCGGTGCAGACTCAATGGGCCGAATGGCCAACTTCTGCACTGTATGTTCTATGCTTGTTCTATTAGCTCATCAAGGAGACACAGCCTGAGTGAGTGAGACACAGACAGAGTGAGATTTTGGTAATTTGGTGCAGTGAGGTAACCAGGAAAGGTAAGTGGTTAATCTAATTGTGCTGTTTTTCAGTTAAAAGTGCAGTGTAGATTAGTGTCTGATTGGCTGAAGCTGCCCCCACCCTTATTGCTGAGAGGCAGTTATCTGGCAGTCACCTGAGGCCTGTTAAGGGGCACAAAGGTACACATTGTATTCTTCTCTTTGAAGTTTTAGTGTGAGTCATCCTAAAGTCTGTATAAAAGACAGACAGAAAGTGCACTTAGTAAGCATAGCGCTGGTCAAGGAGACACAGCCTGAGTGAGTGAGACACAGACAGAGTGAGAATTTGGTAATTTGGTGCAGTGAGGTAACCAGGAAAGGTAAGTGGTTAATCTAATTGTGCTGTTTTTCAGTTAAAAGTGCAGTGTAGATTAGTGTCTGGTTGGCTGAAGCTGCCCCCACCCTTATTGCTGAGAGGCAGTTATCTGGCAGTCACCTGAGGCCTGTTAAGGGGCACAAAGGTACACATTGTATTCTTCTCTTTGAAGTTTTAGTGTGAGTCATCCTAAAGTCTGTATAAAAGACAGACACAAAGTGCACTTAGTAAGCATAGCGCTGGTCAAGGAGACACAGCCTGAGTGAGTGAGACACAGACAGAGTGAGATTTTGGTAATTTGGTGCAGTGAGGTAACCAGGAAAGGTAAGTGGTTAATCTAATTGTGCTGTTTTTCAGTTAAAAGTGCAGTGTAGATTAGTGTCTGATTGGCTGAAGCTGCCCCCACCCTTATTGCTGAGAGGCAGTTATCTGGCAGTCACCTGAGACCTGTTAAGGGGCACAAAGGTACACATTGTATTCTTCTCTTTGAAGTTTTAGTGTGAGTCATCCTAAAGTCTGTATAAAAGACAGAGAGAAAGTGCACTTAGTAAGCATAGCGCTGGTCAAGGAGACACAGCCTGAGTGAGTGAGACACAGACAGAGTGAGAATTTGGTAATTTGGTGCAGTGAGGTAATTCGGTGAAGAGTGGGAGAAGGTGGTTTTTCCCGAGTGTTTTGTTCTCTCTCTTTCTTCGGGCCTAATTTTGGGAGCCGTTCGGGGGAAGGAGGAGCAGTCTCTGTGAGTATAAAAAACCTAACGGTAACTTCCTGTTTTCCAGTTTTTTCCCCAAAAAGTGACGTCAGAGGAAAGCTGTGATCTGATTGGTTGACAGCAAATCTGCCTCAAAATAAAAAAAACACAGCTAAACTCGTAAACTTAAATTAATCTAATTAATTAATTAGTGATGGCTGGTCAGGTGATATGCTTGAGCTGCTTGATGTGGGATCTGGCAGATCCCATTGCGAGCTGCAGCGACCACATCTGTAGAAAGTGTTGGCTGCTCAAAGAGCTCCGGCTCAGAGTTGATGAGCTGGAGTCTGAGCTTCAAACACTGAGGCACATCCGGGAGGGGGAGACTTACCTGGACACTGTGTTTCAGGAGGCAGTCACACCTGTCAGAGTAAGTAGTTTAAATCCTGCCAGTGGCCAGGGACAGCAGGGTGTGACTGCAAGTCAGGCAGGTAAAGGGAACCAGCAGTCAGGAACTCAGGAGCCTCAGCCCTTGACCCTGTCCAACAGGTATGAGGCACTTGCTCCCTGTGTGGATGGCAAACAGGGCTGCAGGAAGGATGAGTCAGCTGACCAAGGCACCATGGTTCAGCAGGCCATTCAAGGGGAGGGCGTAAATAGGCAAGTTGTAGTTGTAGGGGATTCAATTATCAGGGGGATAGATAGTATCCTTTGTGAGCAGGATAAAGAGTCCCACATCGTATGTTGCCTGCCCGGTGCTAGGGTGCGGGATATCTCTGACCGGCTTGAAAGGATACTGGAGAGGGAGGGGGAGGATCCAGTTGTTGTGGTCCATGTCGGTACCAACAACAGAGGCAAGTCTAGAAAAGAAGACCTGTTTAGAGATTATAAAGAGCTAGGATTCAAATTAAAAAACAGGTCCTCAAGGGTCATAATCTCCGGATTACTGCCCGAGCCACGTGCAAATTGGCAGAGGGAGGCAAGAATAAGGGAAGTTAACACGTGGCTGAAAGAGTGGTGTGGGAAAGAGGGGTTCCTTTTCATGGGACACTGGCATCAGTTTTGGGACAGGGGGTACCTATACCGTTGGGATGGTCTCCACCTGAACCGAGCTGGGACCAGTGTTCTGGCGAAAAGAGTAAATAGGGTGGTCAATAGGACATTAAACTAGAGATTGGGGAGGAAGGGAAAGTCAGGGAACCAAGAGGTGAAGAAATCAGTGGGAAGCGTAGCTACTTAGGAATACAAAAAAGCACGAAAAGACAGAACTCAGGAGAGGTTACGATAGTTCCCATCCCACAAAATATGACACAGTGTATGGAAAGGCTCAGTAAACCAAGGTCTGCCACACTAAGAAAACAAAAAGGGACGGTCAATAGAGAATTAAAGGTGCTATATTTTAATGCGCGCAGTGTACGGAACAAGGTAGATGAGCTTGTGGCCCAGATTGCTACTGGCAGGTATGATGTGGTAGGCATCACAGAGACGTGGTTGCAGGGGGTTCAGGACTGGCATTTAAACATCCAGGGATTCACAACCTATCGAAAAGACAGAGAGGTGGGCAGAGGGGGCGGTGTTGCCTTGTTAATTAGGAATGAAATTAAATCAATAGCACTAAACGACATAGGGTCAGATGATGTGGAGTCTGTGTGGGTAGAGTTGAGGAACCACAAAGGCAAAAAAACCATAATGGGAGTTATGTACAGGCCTTCTAACAGTGGTCAGGACCAGGGGCACAAAATGCACCACAAAATAGAAAGTGCATGTCAGAAAGGCAAGGTCACAGTGATCATGGGGGACTTCAATATGCAGGTGGACTGGGTAAATAATGCTGCCAGTGGACCCAAGGAAAGGGAATTCATTGAATGTTTACAGGAGGGCTTTTTGGAACAGCTTGTGATGGAGCCCACGAGGGGACAGGCCATTCTGGACTTAGTGTTATGTAATGAGCCAGACTTGATTAAAGATCTTAAAGTAAGGGAACACTTAGGAGGCAGTGATCATAATATGGTAGAATTCAATCTCCAATTTGAAAGAAAGAAGGTAGAATCAGATGTAAAGGTGTTACAGTTAAATAAAGGTAACTACAGGGGCATGAGTGAGGAACTGACGAAAATCGACTGGTAGCGGAGCCTAGCGGGAAAGACAGTAGAACAGCAATGGCAGGAGTTTCTGGGAGTAATTGAGGACACAGTACAGAGGTTCATCCCAAAGAAAAGAAAGGTTATCAGAGGGGGGATTAGGCAGCCATGGCTGACAAAGGAAGTTAGGGAATGTATCAAAGCAAAAGAGAAAGCCTATAATGTGGCAAAGAGTAGTGGGAAGTCAGAAGATTGGGAAGGCTACAAAAACAAACAGAGGATAACAAAGAGAGAAATAAGGAAAGAGAGGATCAATTATGAAGGTAGGCTAGCCAGTAACATTAGGAATGATAGTAAAAGTTTATTTAAATACATTAAAAACAAATGGGAGGCAAAAGTAGACATTGGGCCGCTCCAAAATGACGCTGGTAATCTAGTGATGGGAGACAAGGAAATAGCTGAGGAACTAAATAAGTACTTTGCGTCAGTCTTCACAGTAGAAGACATGAGTAATATCCCAACAATTCAGGAGAGTCAGGGGGCAGAGTTGAATATGGTAGCCATCACAAAGGAGAAAGTGCTAGAGAAACTAAGAGGTCTAAAAATTGATAGATCTCCGGGCCCAGATGGGCTACATCCTAGAGTTCTAAAGGAGATAGCTGAAGAAATAGTGGAGGCGTTAGTTATGGTCTTTCAAAAGTCACTGAAGTCAGGGAAAGTCCCAGAAGATTGGAAAATCGCTGTTGTAACCCCCCCTGTTCAAGAAGGGAACAAGGAAAAAGATGGAAAATTATAGGCCAATTAGCCTAACCTCGGTTGTTGGCAAGATTCTCGAATCCATTGTTAAGGATGAGATTTCTAAATTCTTGGAAGTGCAGGGTCGGATTAGGACAAGTCAGCATGGATTTAGTAAGGGGAGGTCGTTCTTGACAAACCTGTTAGAGTTCTTTGAAGACATAACAAATAGGTTAGACCAAGGAGAGCCAATTGATGTTATCTATCTTGACTTCCAAAAGGCCTTTCATAGGGTGCCTCACGGGAGACTGCTGAGTAAAATAAGGGCCCACGGTATTCGAGGCAAGGTACTAACATGGATTGACGACTGGCTGTCAGGCAGAAGGCAGAGAGTTGGGATAAAAGGTTCTTTTTCGGAATGGCAACCGGTGACGAGTGGTGTCCCGCAGGGTTCAGTTTTGGGGCCACAGCTGTTCTCTTTATATATTAACGATCTAGATGACGGGACTGGGGGCATTCTGGCTAAGTTTGCCGATGATACAAAGATAGGTGGAGGGGCAGGTAGTATGGAGGAGGTGGGGAGGCTGCAGAAAGATTTAGACAGTTTAGGAGAGTGGTCCAAGAAATGGCTGATGAAATTCAACGTGGGCAAGTGCGAGGTCTTGCACTTTGGAAAAAAGAATAGAGGCATGGACTATTTTCTAAATGGTGACAAAATTCATAATGCTGAAGTGCAAAGGGACTTGGGAGTCCTAGTCCAGGATTCTCTAAAGGTAAACTTGCAGGTTGAGGCCGTAATTAAGAAAGCAAATGCAATGTTGTCATTCATCTCAAGAGGCTTGGAATATAAAAGCAGGGATGTACTTCTGAAGCTTTATAAAGCATTAGTTAGGCCCCATTTAGAATACTGTGAGCAATTTTGGGCCCCACACCTCAGGAAGGACATACAGGCACTGGAGCGGGTCCAGCAGAGATTCACACGGATGATCCCAGGAATGGTAGGCCTAACATACGATGAACGTCTGAGGATCCTGGGATTATATTCATTGGAGTTTAGGAGGTTGAGGGGAGATCTAATAGAAACTTACAAGATAATGAATTACTTAGACAGGGTGGACGTAGGGAAGTTGTTTCCATTAGCAGGGGAGACTAGGACCCGGGGGCACAGCCTTAGAATAAAAGGGAGTCACTTTAGAACAGAGATGAGGAGAAATTTCTTCAGCTAGAGAGTGGTGGGTCTGTGGAATTCATTGCCACAGAGGGCGGTGGAGGCCGGGACGTTGAGTGTCTTTCAGACAGAAGTTGATAAATTCTTGATTTCTAGAGAAATTAAGGGCTATGGAGAGAGAGCGGGTAAATGGAGTTGAAATCAGCCATGATTGAATGGTGGAGTGGACTCGATGGACCGAATGGCCTTACGTCCGCTCCTATGTCTTATGGTGTTATTAGACCTGGTAACTTTGTGGAGGAGGAGGTGGGGGTTGGGTGGGGTGGGGGAGTACAGTTTCTTGCTTCAGATGACCCGCCCCATACTGAAAGCGAAAGTGTAACGCACACAAAGGGTTAAAGGGGGGCTTTGCACCAATCACCGGGAAGGGGAAGGGGAGGGGGAGGAGTTGCAAACAGGAAAGGAATTTAAAATTTCCACATCAATCCTGGCTCCAAACATTGCAGGGAGTGAATGAAATCCAGGTTCAAGATCTGATGGCTGCGGTGCTCAGCACGATCCGCGTATAAACTGGCACAAGGTAACGAGGGAGAGAGACAGAGAGAGATATGTCAGGAGTTAATTCAGCTCTGGATAAATGAATTGTACAGCTACCGAGTGATTCCCAATTCACTATGGTATATAATATTGTTCGGCACAGAGATGAACACATCCAAACCCTGCAAAGAACCTTATTTGAACAAGGTTTCACTGTAAATATTTCGTCAATTTCGTTTTAAAATCGTTTAAATCGACGAACAGCACATTGGAGTTTGCAAGCCACGACCTGTTAGAAATCGGGAAGGTTTGATCGGCCGATTTAATACTAACTGTCCGACGAATCAGTTGGACTTGTTCAATAAGATAAAGTCACATTTTCTTTGCAGATTTGCTATGTGTGGAGCAGCAGGCGGCTGTTTTAAGCTCGGTTTGCGCTCCTGCCCTTTGCTGGAATATAAACGGGGAGTTAGTGGTTTTCCCCCGTGTGCAAGTGGACATGTCGAGGCATGTAGAGGAAAGCTCACTGCTGCTGCTCTCCCTCTGAAGGGGGCGCAAGCGCTGCTGGGGACAATGCTGAGTGCATGTCCCCGAAAGCTCTCGACTCCGATTATATAATATATAGGTGGAGGAGATTCGACCTCAGAACACTCGACAAGGTGGAGATTCGCACGTTGCATGGTTCCGATAGATTTCGTATAGATTTAATAGGATATCACTGGTTTGCAGAATTATTAGCCCACTCATGCTTGTCCAACCTGGTATGGAAAGTGAGGGGTGGTCTCTCCGCACAAATCCATTTTTCATGGTGTTTCGTGGACTTATACACCACTTTAATAATAATCTTTATTAACGCAAGTAGGCTTACATTGCAATGAAGTTACTGTGAAACGCCCCTAGTCGCCATATTCCGGCGCCTGTTCGGGCGCACGGAATGAGAATTTAGAATGTCCGAATTGAACGCCCCAAGAAGATACAGGGCGTTGCTATCAGACAGCATTTTATAGCTGAGTCATTAAGTAAATATTCGGAGATACGGCCAGGAGGTTTGCAGAAGCATCCTGAGAGGGAGGGAACACAAGGGTTTATGGAAGAAAGCCCTGTTGGATCGATTAAAATCAGGGATATGAAAGCGGCCAGAATTTTCTTTCAATCCATTCGTGGGACACGGGCAGTGGTTAGCATTGCTGCCTCTCAGCGCCAGGGTCCCAGGTTCAATTCCCGCCTCGGGTGACTGTGTGGAGTCTGCACATTCTCCCCATGTCTGCGTGGGTTTCCTCCGGGTGCTCCGGTTTCCCCCCACAGTTCAAAAGATGTGCAGGTTAGGTGGATTTGCCATGCTAAATTGCCCTTAGTGTAGGTAAGGTGGGGTTGCAGGGGTGGGGGAGTGGGCCTAGGTAGAGTGCTATTTTGGAGGGTCGGTGCAGACTCGATGGGGCGAATAGCCTCCTGCTGCACTGAAGGGATTCAGTGATTAGATGAGCATCGCTGGCTGGGCCAGCATTTATTGCCCATCGCTAGTTGTCCTTGAGAAAGTGGTGGTGAGTTGCCTTCTGGAACTGCTGCAGTCTATGTCAGGTAGGTACATGCACCAAGCTGGTAGGGAAGGATTTCCAGGATTTTGACCCAGTGACAGTGTGACATAGCAATATATTTCCAAGTCAGGAAGGTGAGTGAGTTGGAGGGGAACTTCAAGGTAGTGGTGATCACAGGTGTCTGCTGCCCATGTCCTTCCAGATGTAATGGTCGTGCATTTGTAAGGTGCTGCCTAATGAACCTTGGTTTATTCCTGCGCTGCATCTTGTAGATGGTACACACTGCTGCTACTGTGCTTCAGATGTGGAGGGTGAATGTTTGTTGAAGGGCTGGATGGTGCCACGCTTCTTGAATGTTGTTGGTGCTGCATTAATCCATGCAAGTGGAGAATATTCCATCACATTCCTATTGTGCGATTTGCGGGTGGCGGACGGGCTTTGGGGAGTCAGAAGGTGAGTTACCGCAGGATTCCTAGCCTTTGACCTGCTCTTGTAGCCACAGTATTTATATTACTAATCCAGTTCAGTTTGTGGCCAATGGTAACCCCCGGGATGTTGCAGGGAATGACCCAGTTTTGCCCTATTTCCATCTCTTCCCAGGCCCAGGTCATTCACCTCTGTACCCAAAGGCTGGAACTGGGACCTGTGTCCTGTTCATTTGGAATGCTGCCAGCAGGCAGAGGTGAGAGTGAACCCCAACCATCTGGTGCATTGCCATGGCCCTTATGCCCCATCTATTCCACTTGACTGGGCGAGATGGCAAATTTAGACTTCATTTTTGCATTGGCCATTTGTAACCTCACTGTACTTGCTGAGAGATTTGAGGGATGAGATTAGGGCAAATGTGCAGTCCTGATCTCAGCCCTACCCACGGATGCGCGCCATGCCCCTGTTTTAGACTGACCTAAAGTCAATTGACTCTCCACCCTGCTATTGCTGATGGCTTGACCCAGCTTGAACACGAGCAGGTAAATGTAATCTACATCTTTGATGCAAGAGTCTTGGTCTAGCAATGTCTTGCATTCAAAATTCCTCCTTGACCTCAACCTTCCTATCCCTGTAATCTCCTCCATTTGCACAATCCTCCCGGATATCTGTCCTTACTTATTCTGGGCTCTTGAGCATCACTAATTTGAATTGCTCCATCATTGGCCATCATGCCTCCACTTGGGGAGGGGAGGAGTGGGAGGTGGGAGGGGTGGGGGGTGGGGTGGGAGTGGGGGGTTGGGGTGTGGGGGGAGGTGGGGGGGGGGGCGGTCTGGAAGTTCTGACCATTGTCTCAGATGGTGACCTTTCATCAGAATTGGATTGAACAGTGAAAACGTCTTTAGTTCCTGGGCGTCTCTGGCCTCCAGCCTGCTTTCCAACTGGTTCAATGCTTGGTGTGACTCTTAGTAAAAACTTGTGGCCTGATTTAAATCTACTCACAGAGTCCCCTTCCCCGCCTGTGGCAGATTCTAAAGCAGCCTGCTGAAAGTATGCCATTTAAACGGCAAGAAGTGGGAAGGTAACTAAATCGCAGCAGTGAATTGCTGTTGTTCCAACCTTTGGCCTCACTCCGTTCCTGTCAGGTGAGTC
This sequence comes from Scyliorhinus torazame, assembly GCF_047496885.1. Classification (NCBI taxonomy): domain Eukaryota; kingdom Metazoa; phylum Chordata; class Chondrichthyes; order Carcharhiniformes; family Scyliorhinidae; genus Scyliorhinus; species Scyliorhinus torazame. The sequence continues at coordinate 299,275,228 of NC_092711.1, read as the reverse complement.
GGGTTAAAATTGAGCTGAAAGGTGGCTGCATCACAGAGAGGCAGCAACTAAGTTAATTGGAGCCCAACGATGCCTGTTCTGAAATGATAGTCTGACCGCATCCATGAAGTGGACAAAGCCAAGAAAAACATGATGCAAAAAAGAAATACTACACCTTGTTGTAAAAGTTGGATAATAAAACAAATCATTTGATGCAAGTTCAAATAATCTTCTAGCAAGATGTGCAAAGTTTCAGCTCCATCTTAGACTTTATTTTGGCTTAATTTCTAAACGTAATCAGGGTGACACCAGCGATGTGAAACTAGTTCTCAGACTTGAAACATTCGGCCCATTTTCACGAGAGCAGCACAGGGTTTTTATTCAGATAAATATGGAACGACTGTGTTTCCTTGGGGAGTCAAGTGGTGAGAGCTGATGTATTTGACTTGTCCCCAAGTGAGGGGAGGGCTGAGGGGGAATTTCTTTGCAGCAGCAGGTTGTTGGGGGACAGACTCCTGTGACACGAGGCGCGGCTGTGGCAGAGGCGGATCCATTTTAAGGGAAAATCGGATAAATATTTCAAACAAAGGAAGATTGGGAATTGAGCAGGATGTGGGATTAGTTCAGGATTGCTCTCGCAATGAACTGGCATGGATTGGATGAATCGACTGGCTTCCTGTGCCGTAGAATCCTGGGTACCCGAAAGCTTGTAATCTTTGCTACGGCACCCCTGGGATAGTGCGCAGTCAATTCCAGTGCCACTTGACCCGGAGTCAGAACACAAGTGAATTAACCAATAATTCTTCGAAAAATACTCAAGTCTTGGCTGCCCAATAATTACAGTCACCAGGCTTGTAGGTTCAAATACAATTACTATTTATTTATAACAAGAACTGTAATGAAATATGCAGCAAATAAAATGGGTTAACTATTAGCACACACAAGACAAACAGAGTGGGGAAGGAAGGAGTAAAGGACAGAAGTAAAAGGAAAAAAGAGCCTTTGTTTCAGATGGTGTGTTTTGTTTAGCATCACACTCTTCAAACTTTGCTTTTAGTTTGAGGTTTTACTGTAGATTCATTCAGGTCTCTGTAGTTTCAGACATACAGCACTCACTGCCTTTGTGGCGAGAGAATGAGTCCTGGGCTGGGAATCCCTCAGCCTTCATGCCGAAATGGCGCTCGGCGCGGGGGCGGAGAATGGAGCCTCAGACCCGCGATCGGGTCCAACGCCGGGACGCGATTCTCCGGTGACTGGAGAATCGCCGCCAGTTGCACGTTCACGGTCGACGTGGCGCCGGCTGGGGACCGTTGAAAGGGGACCCTGCGGCGATTCTCCGCGGTCGACCGGCCGAGTTCCCGCCTGCATGGTTCACGTATGGTTCCACCCGGCAGGAGCTCGACGTCGCGGCTGCGGTGGCCGTCCTGGTGCGGGTTGGGGGGGGGGATCAGTCTCCGGCGGTGGGGGGCCTCCACGACGGCCAGGCCCGCGATCGGGGGCCACCGATCGTCAAGCGCACGTGATCTGGAGGAGTGGCCTACCTTCCTCCGCGTCGGCCCGCTTTGTGGCTCGTCCATGTTGGGTGGTGCCGGCGCAGAAGTGGCTGCCGTGTGCATGCGTGGACCCGTGGCCAGCAGTGCAGGGCTGCGTTCGGCAGCTGGAGCAGCATGGAGCACTCCGGCGCCGTGCTGGCCCCCTGTGGGCCAGGGAATCACTGGGCCAAGAGGCCCATTGATGCCGGCGTGAAACACACCGGTGTTTACGCCGGTGTCAACACTTAGCCGCGTTTTTGGAGGATCTCGGCCCTGTTCTTTGTTTGCAGGCTGTAACATTTTTCCTGTAGATTCATTCATTTAGATTCTCTGCAGTTCCAGGACATTGCACTCACAGCCTTTCTGGAGGAAACACTGAAGAGAGAGAGAGAGAGACCTTGACCCTGTGCTTCCAGGGATCAAACTGAGCTCCTTGGGTCTCTGAAAATCATTCCAGTCAGGCAGGATCCAATCACTACCTGTCACCAGGCAGAGTACAGCCTTTTGGCCAATTCATTGGCTACCAACCAATCAATCAAATTGAGTCGCACCCAATCGCTGTCTCTCTGGTGCCAGAAGTCTGAAGCTCCTGTTCAAAACAGCAGAGACTGGCAGAGTTCTCTCCTGTAACTCCTGAATTCCTCATTCCCTCTGCTGCTTGACTTAAAGACACGCGTCCATTGACCACTCATGGATCAAAAATGATAACGGCAAAATAAAAGAAATTGGAAATAAGGGAATAAAGAGGATGGACTCTCACATCCTAAACTGTGCAAGATAGGAAACTCCGGTTAAGTAAATTATTTTTGAGGAAAACATGTTTTTAAAAACAACCGCAAAAAGGAGCAATCAGTGATAAATTGACAACGAAATAGACAGAAGTGAGCGATAATTTTAGCTGAGGAGTTATCAGTGTTTTAGCTAGCCGACTAATATTGCAAATCGTTGCTCTCTGTGCTGCGTTTAATGGAGTTGGTAGATGTGTTTTTTTTTCCTATGGTCTGTTCAGAACATTTACTTGAGCTCACCCCCTTGTTTTTACAACGTGAGTTTTCATCGTTAAATCCTACAGTGATGAACTTCACTATAGGCTGCCCCCACCGCTTTGTTAAAAACAAATCACAACAATGGATTTTACTAACAAGTGTTCTATTGATCATTCAAAATTACAGAGTGACCACCTGTTCTTAATACCACTCCTCTCACCTCAAGGAGCTTTACAAAATATTTTCTTTGTTATATAAAAAAGATAAATCTCACAGTGATGAACTTTATGTTCTGTGATGGTCCTTTGGCCTATGGATTCTAGGTATGGCACTTGGTTAGAAGACAGACTGCAGTCATTTTCTGGTATCTGCTTAAGACATGTTTATCATTACTACATCTAAACAGCCATGTTCTCTGTAACCTGTTTATATGTCGTACATAATAAATAAGATGGGGAGGCAATGACGCAGTGATATTGTCTCTGGACGACGAATCCAGTGGTCCAGAGTAACGCTCTGGGGACCCCGGTTTCCCGGGTTTGAATCCCACCAAATTTGAATTGGAAAAGATCTGGAATTAAGAGTCTTAATGATGACCATGAAATGATTGTCCTAAAAACCCATCTGGTCACTAATGTCCTTCAGGAAAGGAAATCTGCCAGCCGTACACGGTCTGACCTACGTTTTCTGCTACCAAGTTTTCTTTCATTCTGTGGCTCCTTCGATAACATCAATGTATTTTTTACATCAATGTCTCCACTGCTGCCACCATGTTCTACAATGACCCTTATGTCTAATAGGCTTGAGGTGTGAGGCTAAGTTGGACAGACTGCGGTCAAAAACTGGTATCTGCTTAACATTTGTTTATTAATACTCCATTCAGACAGGTTACAGAGTAGGCATGTTGCTTCCAAGCATGGTGTTCCAACAGATCTCTCTATTACTCTTTTGAAACCGTAATTGACTGATATCAATGGTATGATATCATCCACACCATACATTAACATAACCCATCTGTTAACCCTGTAACCTACATTTTACTGCATAATTTCTCTTTTTCTTCAAAAAAAAACACCAATCAGCGAAAGATTGGTCAAGTTCAAGGTCACAGGTTATACAGGACTGGTAACTAAGGTCCCCACCTTCAGCAGTTTCTCTTGCTGGTTTCCGCTAACCAACCTGGCCTGGTGGAGTCAGGAGGGTGCTGAGCTCTCAACTGACCCATCGTGCAGGTGAGATCAGAAGCTCGGAGAGGGGCTTACTAATAATAATACTAATAATAATCTTTAATAGTGTCACAAATAGGCTTACCTTAACACTGCAATGAGGTTTCTGTGAAAAATCCTACTTGCATTGTAATCTATTGTGATGCTGCACATTTAGTGCAGAAAAAAAGTTGCATTTTACTAATTGCCAAATGGAAATGATTTTGTGTCTGACTCACAGGTTGCACATCCTGATCAATTCTTGGATATTCGGGAAAAGTATTGGAAATGGAACCAAGGTTAAAGCTTCTTGTTTTCTTTTCTCTGGTACGTATTCCTCTGCTTCAAAGCATGTTCACCTTACAGATTGAATGGTGAAGTAGTCTGGAAGGCTAATCATTTAACTCACACCAGGTACTTTCACAAGTAACATGGAGCAAGAAGCTTTGGAAATCACTGGGCAGGTGGCTGCCAGTGCTTAATCCTCCCACTCCTTGCTACCTAAGTTGACTGAGAAAATTGTTTCGAAGACTGGTCTTTCATGCACGACTGTCAACATTTGCTTGGACTGAGCACTTTCTGATCATCGAAATCCACAGTGCAGAAGGAAGCCATTCGGCCTGTCGAGTCTACGTCAACCCTCTGAAAGCACACTCCACCAGGCCCACTCCCTCACCCTATCCCGGTAACCCCACCTAACCTACACATCTTTGGACACTATGGAGCAATTTAGCATGTCCAATCCACCTAACTTGCACACCTTTGGACTGAGGAAACCCACGCAGACATGGGGAGAAAGTGCATACCCCACACAGTCGCCTAAGGCTGGAATTGAACCAGGGTCCTGGCACCGATGGTAACCACTGTGCCGCCTATATTATGAATAAATCACCGTGTTTGCTCTCTGCATGGATACTGAGTACACTCAGAATTTCCTTGAATTTTCTTTCAGTGACCATAGCTTGACCAATTCAGCTTACTGGGGTGGGGCAATTAATCAGGCACCTTGGATGATAACCTGCTGCCTCCTCGAAGAGTTCATGACCCCCTTCCTGGCTGTTTTCATTCCTAGGTTTTGGGGTATGGCTACCTGCAGGTGGTGTGGGGAGAGGGGCCACAGCAATATTCAAATACTTGGGTTTGAATTGCATCCTTGGGCCATGACACCAATGGGGGGGCAAATCAGGGCAGCACGGTAGCATTGTGGATAGCACAATTGCTTCACAGCTCCAGGGTCCCAGGTTCGATTCCGGCTAGGGTCACTGTCTGTGTGGAGTCTGCACATCCTCCCCGTGTGTGCGTGGGTTTCCTCCGGGTGCTCCGGTTTCCTCCCACAGTCCAAAGATGTGCAGGTTAGGTGGTCTGGCCATTATAAATTGCCCTTAGTGTCCAAAATTGCCCTGAGTGTTGGGTGGGGCTACTGGGTTATGGGGATAGGGTGGAGGTGTTGACTCTTTCCAAGAGCTGGTGCAGACTCGATGGGCCGAATGGCCTCCTTCTGCACTGTAAATTCTATAATCTATGATAAATTACAATGGGACCAGGTTGGGCTTCTTACTGGGGTTGGGGGCGAGGTGGGGATTGTTCGGGAGTGAGGGGCGCACCTGTATCAGTTGCTGCCCACTGCCCTTGTGTTCCAAGGATTTCTCCTCTCCCAATCAAAAGCTTGAGCTTTGATTTTGGTGAAAAGACATTTCTATGGAAAAGAAAATTCCCAAGCCACCTCTGGTTGCGATAATGCTTGCTGCTAGCTGCCGCTGGCTTCATTGGCATGCGCAGTTCACGCAATGTACAGCACTGCTGTCCAAATCAGACATTCACGTTTAAATATTTATGAACCCTGCCCTTGGCATGTGGGAATGATGCTCCTCAAAGCCCTAGATTTAAAATGGTGAGAAGGGGGAGTGTCTCTGGATTCCTTGTCACATTGTGGAAATGCAGCACTTAGCCCTAGCTGCCATTTTGATGTGGCAGGGTTAAAATCAGGACAAAGGTTTTATTGAATACAGGCTGTGAATCATTGTCAAATACACCTCCGGCCTGTAAATAAAACGCACACAATGGTTTCTCCTGGTCTGATGCTGAACTTTCTATGTTGATCCCCGGAACAGCTGGTATGTGTTCATCCTCCCAGTGTACTTGTGCATTGCTCTGTTCGAGAGCTTTTAATCTGGCGGGATCTTGTGAATGTTGTTCAGACTTCACATCTTAGGCTGATGCCAATACCAGATAATTTTTGTAATTGGAGCTGTCAAAGAATTGTTTTACCTTTGTTTGCTTTGTCTTGGCGTAAATCTTAAAACAACATTCCGTTTAAAAAAAAAGAGTAAAGATCAGAGTCCTCATTCAGCGAGGTACTGGCTTTGAGCCGAGGACATACCTGTGCACCAGCCTAACATGTATCATTTATTCTTTCCGGCTCCTCCTTTAGCCTCTTGGTGTTTTTCCCAGCATGAGGGATTGCGGGGCAAGTGAATTTCGCGATGTCGACGGGAACTGCAAATTGTGTAAAGAGTGTGGACTGGGAATGGAAATGTCGAAGGTATGGAATTGCAAAACAAGCCAACAATAAGTTCACTCAAGACGCGGACACTTTGCAGTTACTGGCAACACAGTTGCAGAAGGTAGTCAAGAAGGCATACGGCATGCTTGCCTTCATTGGCTGGGGCATTGAGCATTAAAATTGGCAAGTCATGTTGCAGCTGTATAGAACCTTAATTAGGCCACACTTGGAATATAGTGTTCAATTCTGCCGGGAGTGCAGGAGGCGAAAGAGGCCGGTATTCTGGCCTTTGCGTCCCTAGTAGCCCAGCGGAGGATCTTGTTATTATGGAAGGACGCAAAGCCCCCAAGTGTGGAAGCCTGGATAAACGACATGGCTGAGTTCATTAAGCTGGAGAGGATAAAGTTTGCCTTGAGAGGGTCTGCGCAGGGGTTCTTCAGGCGGTGGCAACCGTTCCTAGACTATCTCGTGGAGCGTTAGAAGGAGGTCAGCAGCAGCAGCAACCCTAGGGTGGGGTGGGGGGGGGGGGGGGGGAGGTTCTGTTGGGGGGGGAATGGGGGTGGGCGGGGAGGGGCTTCCCCTACGAGTACCTTTAAATGTCATAAGGGGGGGCTATTGTACATGGGGAAACCCAATGTAAATGTTTTGTACAATGTACAATGTTAATTGTTGTGTTTGTGTTTCTTTTATCTTCTGTTATTGGGGGAGGGGGGGGTGGGTTTGTCAAAAGTTTTGTTGGAAAACTTGAATAAACATTTAAAAAAAAAAAGTGTTCAATTCTGGTCGCCACACTACCAGAAGGATGTGGAGGCTTTGGAGAGGGTGCAGAAGAGATTTACCAGGATGTTGCCTGGTATGGAGGGCATCAGCTTTGAGGAGAGGTTGAATAAACTCGGTTTGTTCTCACTGGAATGACGGAGGTTGAGGAGTGACCTGATAGAGGTCTACAAAATTATGAGGGGCATAGACAGAGTGGATAGTCAGGGGCTTTTTCCCAGAGTAGAGGGGTCAATTACTAGGGGGCATAGGTTTAAGGTGTGAGGGGCAAGGTTTAGAGGAGATGTACGAGACAAGTTTTTTTACACAGGGTACTGGATGCCTGGAACTCGCTGCCGGAGGAGGTGGTGGAAGCAGGGACGATAGTGACGTTTAAGGGGCGTCTTGACAAATAGATGAATAGGATGGGAATAGAGGGATATGGACTCTGGAAGTGTAGAAGATTTTAGTTCAGACAGGCAGCATGGTCGGCGCAGGCGTTGAGGGCCGAAGGGCCTGTTCCTGTGCTGTACTTTTCTTTGTTCTTTGTTCTTACTGACAATCCCTGATGGGGTCCATTGAATTGACATAGGGGATGACATGAGGGCTTTTAGGACAGTTGCTTGCTTCCAAGGAAGAGCAGATTGTCTGCAGCTCTCTGCTTCTTGAGCTGAGTTAATAATGTCGAGATTCATCTTTTATTTCAAGATACGTATCAATTTTCTTAGGATTAATACGAATCCAGAGATCAAACCCTGCTTATAGTGGAGACATGAATGTGATGTGATTTGCCTTGCTCTAGTGAAATGGTAATAGAGAGAGCACATCTGAGTAGGTGCTTTGGGTCTTTGTGAGAGTGCTTGAGATAATCAATTTTAAAGCATTTATAATGGAAAGTAAATACATTGTTAAAAGTGGTGTCATTAATCATTGTGTTTGCTACACAATGTGCAGGTCTCTGAAATATGCTGAAGGAATACCAACAAAACCCTGATGATTGGTGGCAAATTGTGAACATGAACATGAGAAAACCTCCACCCATCATGTGTTCCCACTGCCACATACTCCATACCCAGTACACCAGTAGCAGCAATAGCTACATGGATCATCCAGCCAACTTTTCCATGCCCGTATTTATGCTCCACATGATGCTCCACTCATCCTACTTCACTACTTCATCTTATTATTGTTATATCCTTCTATTCCTTTCTCCTTCATGCATTCATCTTAGTACAGTGGTTAGTACTGTTGCTTTGCAGCACCAAGGACTCAGGTTCGATTCCCGGCTTGGGTCACTTTCTGTGCGGAGTCTGCACGTTCTCCCCATGTCTGCGTGGGTTCCCCCGAGTGCTCCAGTTTCGTTCCACAAGTCTCGAAAGATGTGCGTGTTAGGTAAATTGGACATTCTCTCTCAGTGTACCCAAACAGGCGCAGGAATGTGGCGACTAGGGGCGTTTCACAGTAACTTCATTGCAGTGTTAAGCTTACTTGTGAAACTAATAAAGATTATCTAGCTTCCTCCTCAGCCTTGCAACCTCCCAAAAGGTTTGAAGACATGGCCAAAAAGGGATTGTGAATGGAAGAAGCTGAGAAGAGAACTATGTGGTAGAGGTCTTTCCAAGACCCCACACTGCTCAGAAAGATCCCTGCGCACCGGCCTTGTGTCAAAACTATTATTATGGGCAGAATCATCCCAGAAATCGCAAAACCCAGTCTCGGGTGGGTTAATTGCCGTCTGACCCGCTGACGCCAATAGCGACTTTTTCCACCATATTGTGCGGCACTTTGTTTAGAAAATGCAGAGGCACGAGTTTAATGTTGGATCATTGGATTGAATTGGATTTGGATTTTGTTTATTGTCGCGTGTACCGAGGTACAGTGAAAAGTATTTTTCTGCGAGCAGCTCAACAGATCATTAAGTACATGAAAAGAAAAGGAAATAAAAGAAAATACATAATCGGGCAACACAAAGAACACAATGTATGAAAGAGAGAGGTTAGTAATTATGTTAGTCTTAGAATTAAATGTTAAAAGATTAGAATGATTCTAAGTAAAATGAGGATCTGTTTGGGAGAGCTCGCAGAGAGTCGCCACGCCCCAGCGCCATCCCACACTGATGATCAAAAATTGATCGCTCTGTCTCAATGTCAAGCCAGATGGACACCGGATCCATAACTGGAGCTCAGCCGACTTGTCGTGGTGGCCTTTGATTCTCCTGCCCTGCTGTGACTTCAGAGCTTCAGCAATCCAGGTGCCATGGGTACCCCTGTGCAGAGCTCACAATCCTCGAGGAATAGGAAGTTGCTGGGAACTGGTGGCTGCATCCTCCTCACAGATCACCCTCCCATCCAACTTAGTATCATCTGCAAATTTGGTGATATAGAACATAGAACAATACAGCGCAGTACAGGCCCTTCGGCCCACGATGTTGCACCGAAACAAAAGCCATCTAACCTACACTATGCCATTATCATCCATATGTTTATCCAATAAACTTTTAAATGCCCTCAATGTTGGCGAGTTCACTACTGTAGCAGGTAGGGCATTCCACGGCCTCACTACTCTTTGCGTAAAGAACCTACCTCTGACCTCTGTCCTATATCTCTTACCCCTCAGTTTAAAGTTATGTCCCCTCGTGCCAGCCATATCCATCCGCGGGAGAAGGCTCTCACTGTCCACCCTATCCAACCCCCTGATCATTTTGTATGCCTCCATTAAGTCTCCTCTTAACCTTCTTCTCTCCAACGAAAACAACCTCAAGTCCATCAGCCTTTCCTCATAAGATTTTCCCTCCATACCAGGCAACATCCTGGTAAATCTCCTCTGCACCCGCTCCAAAGCCTCCACGTCCTTCCTATAATGCGGTGACCAGAACTGTACGCAATACTCCAAATGCGGCCGTACCAGAGTTCTGTACAGCTGCAACATGACCTCCCGACTCCGTAACTCAATCCCTCTACCAATAAAGGCCAACACTCCATAGGCCTTCTTCACAACCCTATCAACCTGGGTGGCAACTTTCAGGGATCTATGTACATGGACACCTAGATCCCTCTGCTCATCCACTCTTTCAAGAACTTTACCATTAGCCAAATATTCCGCATTCCTGTTATTCCTTCCAAAGTGAATCACCTCACACTTCTCAACATTAAACTCCATTTGCCACCTCCCAGCCCAGCTCTGCAGCTTATCTATATCCCTCTGTAACCTGCTACATTCTTCCACACTATCGACAACACCACCGACTTTAGTATCATCTGCAAATTTACTCACCCACCCTTCTGCGCCTTCCTCTAGGTCATTGATAAAAATGACAAACAGCAACGGCCCCAGAACAGATCCTTGTGGTACACCACTAGTAACTGGACTCCAGTCTGAACATGTCCCATCAACCACCACCCTTTGTCTTCTTCCAGCTAGCCAATTTCTGATCCAAACTGCTAAATCTCCCTGAATCCCAGGCCTCCGTATTTTCTGCTGTAGCCTATCGTGGGGAACCTTATCAAACGCTTTACTGAAATCCATATACACCACATCATCTATTTTACCCTCATCCATCTGTTTGGTCGCCTTCACAAAGAACTCAATAAGGTTTGTGAGGCATGACCTACCCTTCACAAAACTGTGTTGACTATCTCTAATCAAATTATTCCTTTCCAGATGATTATACATCCTATCTCTTATAAACCTTTCCAAGACTTTGCCCACAACAGAAGTAAGGCTCACTGGTCTATCGTTACCGGGGTTGTCTCTACTCCCCTTCTTGAACAAGGGGTCAACATTTGCTATCCTCCAGTCTTCTGACACTATTCCTGTAGACAAAGACGACTTAAAGGTCAAAGCCAAAGGCTCAGCAATCTCCTCCCTAGCTTCCCAGAGAATCCTAGGATAAATCCCATCCAGCCCAGGGGACTTATCTATTTTCACACTTTCCAGAATTGCTAACACCTCCTCCTTATGAACCGCAAGCCTTTCAAGTCTAGTAGCCTGAATCTCAGTATTCTCCTCGACAACATTGTCTTTTTCCTGTGTGAATACTGATGAAAAATATTAATTTAGCACCACTCATAGAATTTACAGTGCAGAAGGAAGCCATTCGGCCCATCGAGTCTGCACAGGCTCTTGGAAAGAGCACCCTACCCAAGCCCACACCCCCACCCTGTCCCCATAACCCAGTAACCCCACCCAACACTAAGGGCAATTTTGGACACTAAGGGCAATTTAGCATGGCCAATCCACCTAACCTGCACATCTTTGGACTGTGGGAGGAAACCGGAGGAAACCCACGCACACACGGGGAGAACATGCAGACTCCGCACAGACAGTGATCCAAGCCGGGAATCGAACCTGGGACCCTGGAGCTGTGAAGCAATTGTGCTAACCACTATGCTACCGTGATGCCCAAAGGCAGCTATCTCCTCGGACTCCACGCACAACTTCCCACTACTGTCCTTGACTGGCCCTACACTTTCCCTAGTCATTCTTTTATTCCTGACATATCTCTAGAAAGCTTTAGGGTTATCCTTGATCCTACCTGCCAAAGACTTCTCATGTCCCCTCCTCGTTCTTCTTAGCTCTCTCTTTAGGTCCTTCCCAGCTAACTTGTAACTCTCGAGCGCCCTAACTGAACCTTCATGTGTCATCTTTACATAAGCCTCCTTCTTCCTCTTGACAAGTGTTTCGACTGCTTTAGTAAACCACGGTTCCCTCGCTCGACCACTTCCTCCCTGCCTGACAGGTACATACTTATCAAGGACACGCAGTAGCTGTTCCTTGAACAAGCTCCACATTTCAATTGTGCCCATCCCCTGCAGTTTCCTCTCCATCCGATGCATCCTACGTGTTCCCTCATCGCATCATAATTGCCTTTCCCCCAGATATAACTCTTGCCCTGGGTATATACCTATCCCTTTCCATCACTAAAGTAAACGTAATCAAACTGTGGTCACTATCACCAAAGTGCTCACCTACCTCCAAATCTAACACCTGTCCTGGTTCATTACCCAGTACCAAATCCAATATGGCATCGCCTCTCGTTGGCCTATCTACATACTGTGTCAGGAAGCCCTCCTGCACACATTGGACAAAAACGGACCCATCTAAAGTACTCGAACTAGAGCGTTTCCAGTCAATATTTGGAAAGTTAAAATCACCCAATACAACTACCCTGTTGCTTTCACTCCTATCCAGAATCATCTTTGCAATCCGTTCCTCTACATCTCTGGAACTTTTCGGAGGCCTATAGAAAACCCCTAACGGGGTGACCTCTCCTTTCCTGTTTCTAACCTCAGCCCATACTACCTCAGTAGACGAGTCATCATCAAACGTCCTTTCTGCCACCATTATACTGTCCTTGACTAACAATGCCACCCCTCCCCCTCTTTTACCACCTTCCCTGAGCTGACTGAAATATCTAAACCCCGGCACCTGCAACAACCATTCCTGTCCCTGCTCTCTCCATGTTTCCGAAATGGCCACAACATCGAAGTCCCAGGTACCAACCCATGCCGCAAGTTCACCCACCTTATTCCGGATGCTCCTGGCATTGAAGAAGACACACTTTAAACCACCTTCCTGCCTGCCGGTACACTCCTGCAACTTTGAAACCTTACTCATGAACTCACTACTCTCAACCGCCTGTATACTCGAGCTACAATTCAGGTTCCCCTGCTGAACTAGTTTAAACCCTCCCAAGAGCATTAGCAAATTTCCCCCCCAGGATATTGGTACCCCTCTGGTCCAGGTGTAGACCATCCCGTTTGTAGAGGTCCCACAGACCCCAGAATGAGCCCCAATTATCCAGAAATCTGAAACCCTCCCACCTGCACCATCCCTGTAGCCACGTATTCAACTCCTCTCTCTCCCTATTCCTCGTCTCGTTAGCACGTGGCATGGGTAACAATCCAGAGATAATATCTCTGTTTGTCCTAGATCTAAGTTTCCACCCTAGCTCCCTGAATTCCTGCCTTACATCGCTATCCTTTTGCGACCTATGTCGTTGGTACCTATGTGGACCACGACTTGGGGCTGCACCCCCTCCCCCTTAAGGATCCCATAAACACGATCCGAGACATCACGGACCCAAGCACCTGGGAGGCAACGCACCAACCGCGAGTCTCTCTCATTCCCACAGAATCTCCTATCTATCCCCTTAACTATGGAGTCTCCAATAACTAATGCTCTACTCCTCTCCCCCCTTCCCTTCTGAGGGATAGGGACAGACTCTGTGCCAGAGACCTGTACCCCATGGCTTACCCCTGGTAAGTCCCCCCCCCCAACAGTATCCAAAGCGGTATATTTGTTACTAAAGGGAACGACCACAGGGGATCCCTGTACTGACTGCTTCCTCCCAGCCCCTCTCAGCGTCACCCATCCTCAAAGGTGCGGATGACAGCCATGAGGCCATCTCAAGGTCCAGATAAGACAGGCATGTTTGGGATGCCCTCATAGCAGTTAAATTTGTGGAGGACGATGATGACATGCAGTGAGGACATGCCATAGACACACATAGGTTCAGGTCTGACTGGTGGTAGTGTACATACCCTCTGCAATAAGGCTCATGACATGGAGGTGCAGCAGCTGCCATAGTGCTACATTCCAGGAGCACAATGACAACATGCAGGTAAGACTGCATCGAACCTCACAGAGCTTCGATGAACTTCAGACTCCTGTCGGGCTGATGGCAGCTCACTCACTCTGAATGAACAGGGTCATATCATGGTGATGCAGCGGGGAAAATGCAACTTCTCCTGATCCCACGGCACCCTTCGGAACCTCAGGACCACACTCTTTTGAAGAGCCAGCCACACCTCAAAAGGTGCTGCGAGTACACAGGGAGAGATGGAAGTCTGTGACACCAGCCCAGGACATTCTGGCAGCAATGATAAGTCCCATTGAAATGCAGGCATAACAGTAACAGTGAAATCACACCATCAGTGCGCCGGGAAGATTGTACAAAGCACAGAGAGGCAGCCCTGGACTGAGATATCTGCCTTTATCTTGTGCAAGAACCAGGCTTACACTTCAGACTGACAGGAACACTGCTCATCATAACAAGGAGACATAGAAAGAGTTTACTTCCACAAGTTGAAATTATATAGGAGTCATTAACACCCATATCCATGTTGTCCAACTACACCCTGTTGACATTTCTAACCCCACCAATACATCTTGGTGCATCCCCAACATCCACAGTGGAGGGGAGGCAACTTGCTGACTCCTGTAGCCTGTTATCTGTGATGACCGCGGCCATCCTCTGGAGCGTCAAGACCTGGAGGGACCTGGCCTGTTTTCGGAGACTTGCTGTGAGGCAGTGCTTCCTTCCTCAGCCTGTGGAGCTGAAGGGAGTCACTGGAAGAGGGGATTCAGAAGGGCGGGACACACCCAAGGCACCTGGACAGAAGGACCCAGGATGTGCATCTGCTAATACTGGCTGCCTTGTTGAGAGAGAGGGGCAATGGAGTGGGTTTGAGATGACCCAGCCCCTCTGGAATTGACGTTGATGGATGCCAGTAACTGCCTCTGCCCTGTAATGCAGTTTCTGCAGCAGCGCAGGACTAATATCCTGGACAAGGTCTCCATGGCAGCGGTCACCATGCCAGTGTTGACCACAGTGCATTGGCATGTCGGCACCATCGCCTCCGTCTGAAGGTGGACGGACTCCTCTATCACGGGCGGCATGGCAGCACAATGGCTAGCATTATAGCTTCACAGCGCCAGGGTCCCAAGTTCGATTCCCAGCTGCGTCACTGTCTGTGCAGAGTCCACACGTTCTCCCCGAGTGTGCGTGGTTTTCCTCCGGGTGCTCCGGTTTCCTCCCACAAGTCCCGAAGGACGTGCTGTTAGGTGATTTGGACATTCTGAATTCTCCCTCTGTGTGCCCGAACAGGCGCCAGAATGTGGCGACTAGGGGATGTTCACAGTAATTTCATTGCAGTGTTAATGTAAGCCTACTTGTGACGCTAATGAGGATTATAGATTATTATATGTCTATGCAAAGAACATAGTCTATTTGTGTGGGGCATGTTGAAATCCCAAATAATTGACGGGTGTCGGCAAAGAAATATCACCCACACTGCAGTTACACCAAGAGGTCCAACCTTTGTGTGACTCAACAAGCTATTCATGCATCATATTTATGCCAACTGGAATGGCTGTATGGGTAAGAGAGAAAAAGTCTTCACAGGCATGCGGGTTTCCTCCTTGTGCTCCCACAGTCCAAAGATGTGCAGGTTAGGTGGATTGGCCATGCTAAATTGCCCTTAGTGTTCAAAAAGGTTCGGAGGGGTTATTGGGTTACAGGGATAGAGTGGAAGTGAGGGCTGAAGTGGGTCGGTGCAGACTCGATGGGTCGAATGGCCAGCTTCTGCACTGTATGTTCTATAACTTGAAATCTGAGGAGTGCAGCAAACTAATATGGCAAGGGCAAGGAGTCAGAGGAAGAGGAAATAAGGAAAAAAACAAAAGACAGAAAGGGGGTTAAGAAAAGTGATAGACAGCTAAACCAAGAGCCAGATTCAAACAGGGCTACAGTGAAACATATTGAGAGCGGAACTAGTAATGTTAAAAAGACAAGCTTAAAGGCTTGTGCCTTAATATGTGGATGAACTAATCGCACAAATAGACGTGAACAAGTATGCTATAGTCAGGATTATGGAGACATGGCTGCAGGGTGAGCAGTGATGGGAACTGAATATCCAGTGGTATTCAGTATTTAGGAAAGACAGACAAAAAGGAAAAGGCGGTGGGATGCATTGCTGATCAAGGAGAAAATTAACATAATGGTGAGGGAGGATATTAACTCCGACAATGCAGGATCTGTTTGGGTAAAGTGGAGAAACAGCAAGAGGCAAAAAATGTTACTGGGCGGCATATATAGATCCCCAAATTGCAATGATATTGTTGGGATTGGCATTAAACAGGAAATTAGAGATGCAGGTAATAAGGGAGCAACTGTAATTATGGGATTGAAGGCTGATAAATCCCCAGGGCCTGATAATCTACACCCCAGGATACTGAAGGAGTTGGCTCTAGAAATAGTGGATGCATAGGTGGTCATCTTCCAGGATTCTATAGACTACGGAACTGTTTCTAAGATTAGAGGGCAGTTAATGTAACTCCCACTATTTAAAAAGGGAGGTGGAGAGAAAGCAGATAATTATAGACCAGTAAGACAGACGTCAGTATGGGCAAAATTCTGGAATCCATCATCAAAGATTTTATAGCTGAGCATTTAGAAAAGTGGAGGATCGGACAGAGTCAGCATGGATTTATCAAGGGGAAGTCTTGTTTGACAAATCTACTAGAATTCTTCGAGGATGCCAGTGGATGTGGTGTATTTGGACTTTCAGAAGGATTTTGACAAAGTCCTGCATAAGATTAAAATTAAATGTGTAAAATTAAAGCGCATGGGATTGGGGGTAGTGTATTGAGATGGAAAGAAAACTGGTTGGCAGACAGGAAACAAGAAGTAGGAATTAACAGGTCCTTTTGAAATTGGCAGGCAGTGACTAGTTGGGTACCGCAGGGATCGGCGCTAGGACCCCAGGTTTCACAATATATATTAATGATTTAGATGAGGGAACAAAACGCCAAACTAATGCAGCAGGGGCATGGGAACCTGGAGTGTAGTTTTAGGGTAAGGGAGAATGAGAGTATAGAGGTCAGGAGCACAGATTTGACGTCGCAGGAGGGGGCCAGTGTTCAGGTAGGTGGTTTGAAGTGTGTCTACTTCAATGCCAGGAGTATACGAAACAAGGTAGGGGAACTGGCAGCATGGGTTGGTACCTGGGACTTCGATGTTGTGGCCATTTCGGAGACATGGATAGAGCAGGGTCAGGAATGGATGTTGCAGGTTCCGGGGTTTAGGTGTTTTAGTAAGCTCAAGAGAAGGAGGCAAAAGAGGGGGAGGTGTGGCGCTGCTAGTCAAGAGCAGTATTACGGTGGCGGAGAGGATGCTAGATGACCAACCATCGGGGGGTGGGGGGGGGAGGGGGATAATCACTTCCTGAATTGATGTCAGGAAAAAGCGGCGAGGACTTTCTCACAATATTTTCCAATCTCGCCACTGAACACACCCGTCCCGCTGTGGCAACGTGCTCTTATTTTACTGTATTCCTCCCGTTGTGTTCGAGGTGTAAGGATCCTCCTGTTTAATCCTTGTCTGTTCCCTTTTTCTCCTTGTTATTTCTGTTATTTTGCTATTTAAATTTTTGTACATGGACAACTAATGTGCCTATGCCTTTAAGATGGACTGCACCTTTATTTCAAGTGGCTGGTTACCTGAGGATTGACCTATGACCGGTTGCAAGGAGCTATTTATGTTTCAGGTGAGCAGATTCCAGGAAGATCTGCACTGACACACCTTGATGGACTTGGCTGTTGGCCAATGTCCTATTTCCAATTCCCAGGCTTTATCAATGGCTGCTGGCAATTGGTCAGAGTTTTCTGTGGAATGTTTCTTCCTCTGTGTGACTATGTTTTCTCTTTTACTTTTGTTTTGAATTCAGAAGCTGGAGGGTCACAGCTCTGATCTTTCTTTCATCTAATGGATTATTTCTGAAGATCCGAAGTAAAGACCTTTTTCTCTCCACAGCCAGATTGAACTGCAAGGAAATTTAATCCAGCCACCAGCTGAAGGCAGGGGCAGTTGTTTCAGCCCTTTTAAAAATCTTGTGTGGGAGAACTCTTATCTCAGGAAGGCTATTGGTCATTCTGGTGGAGTTGGAAACAAGTAAGAATTAAACAGGCCTGAGGCTGTTCCTTTGAGTGAAGGCCAAGGTTGGTAAAAGTTCAAGTGCCTCTCCAGAGGAAAACCTATTGTCTAGGAGTACTGGTTGAATACTGCTGCCAGAAGACCTTCTCTAACCATATACTGGCGGCTCCCAAGCATCCTGGGAGGACAGCCTGTAGCAACAACCTCGACATCGGAAGCAAGGACACTCTTCTTTCATTTCATTTTAATTCCTATTATTTTCCTCTTCCCCTTCCTCTGTGTCTGTCTGTCTTGTGCGTGTTTGGGTAGAAGGTGGGACAGTAAAGGGGGAGGAGTAGATTAGCTGGCTGTTAATCCATAATAGTCATTGCATATTTCATCTTTGCTTCTGTTCTAAATAAACAGTTATTGTGTTCAACTTACAAACCTGGTGGCTATAACCTATTGAGCAAAGGGGCCAAAGATTCTGCAAATTGTATACAAAGTATTGGTTAATTCTCTTGTGTTGGGACTCCAGGGGTCTGTGGGACTGGAATCGACCGCGCACTAGCCCAGGATGCCGTAACAGAGGTCTCTGCTGGTAACCTGGGGTTTCAGAAAAGAACAGAATCAGGCTAGGTGTTCCAACGACTTCACCCAAGAAGAGTGCATTTGTCTTCCTGATTTGTTATCCAGTCTTGCACACAATGGCTTTTTCAGCAAGATACTAAATGGCTGCTTGCACTCGTGAATACATCTTCCATGATCAATAACCTTCATAAGAAAGGGGAGGAGACCAGTTTGTTTTTTCATTGCTGACAACATTTTGTCTGTGTACATTCTCTTACTATCTGCTGCACTTCCTGTGGAGGGGATTGAGACTCGAGTTCAACTCAAAAGGATAGTTCTGAGTTCCCATCGGGTCCCTGTAACAAATTTGGAGGATGGGGCAGAGAACAGGGGGTCCCATACTACCTTCGACAGGGTTTGTCCTGGGGGTGCGGAATTATCCATTGCATTGCGGAGCTCCTTATTTAGAAGCTTACAAAGTGGCTGATTGTTAATATTACTCTTGCAGGACTGTGGGTTTGGAGCCGGGGCAGGTGCGCAGTGTGTCATCTGCAGACCCAAGTGGTACAAGGACAGCTGGAGCCAGCAGAAATGCAAACTGTGTCTCTCTTGCGTGCTTGTGAATCGGATTCAAGAAAAGAATTGCACAGTGTCCAGTAATGCTGTGTGTGGGAAATGCTTGCCAGGGTAAGCGTGAGGACAGAAACATTCCTCCTGTTCTTCGAAGTTTGTTTTCCATGTTTAGTAATGTAATCTGGTTTATAGTTGGCAACATTTTCGCCAACGACAAACCGAGGAAAATGCATCTCATGAATTCTTGACAGCTCTGCATTAAGAGGCAGTAAGCTAATTGTGAATCCCACAGCGCTATTTGTGCTCATGTTATGCGGAGAACAATAATTGCGTAGGACATATTACAAGGTAGGGATCTCGTAGGATTAAGAGGGTACATATTATTTATTTTAAAATTGTAGTTAAACAAGCGAGGGGTGCCAATTCGGCGGAACAGAGCTCCTTTCCAATTTGGGCACGCAATCTCAGCTTCAAAGGGTCCCGAGGTCAGGTTTCACATAGTACGAAGTCTTACAACACCAGGTTAAAGTCCAACAGGTTTGTTTTGATGTCACTAGCTTTCGGAGCGCTGCTCCTTCCTCAGGTGAATGAAGAGGTCTGTTCCAGAAACACATATATAGACAAATTCAAAGATGCCAAACAATGCTTGGAATGCGAGCATTAGCAGGTGATTAAATCTAAGCATTGTTTGGCATCTTTGAATTTGTCTATATATGTGTTTCTGGAACAGACCTCTTCATTCACCTGAGGAAGGAGCAGCGCTCCGAAAGCTAGTGACATCGAAACAAACCTGTTGGACTTTAACCTGGTGTTGTAAGACTTCGTACTGTGCTCACCCCAGTCCAACGCCGGCATCGCCACATCAAGGTTTCACATAGTCAGCTGGAGAGTGACGCTCCTGTTTGCCGTCCCAACTGTGAGACGGGGAGTGGAGGAGTTATTAAGGTTGGTACATAAATGTGTTTGTGAAGACATTCCCTGTCCGTTGCCTTTGGCGACGTCCTAAATACAATTTTATTTTCTTAGAATCCATTGAATCCCGACAATGCAGAAGGAGGCCTTTCGGCCCATCCTGGCAGCACTGACCCTCTGAAAGAGCACTCCGCCTATGTCCACTTCCCGGCCCTATCCCCATAACCAATCATGACCAATCCACCCAATCTGCACCGCTTTGGACTGTGGGAGAAAACCAGAGCACTCATTGGCACTTTCTCAAAAAGACGCCCCACTCTCCCAATCTCCAGGCAGTCTAGACTAGCGTTATCTAATCACCATTCCCTGGTTCATTTCATATTTTCTTCTCACTGTTTCATCCTTAGTTGAGTCACTACGAAGCTTGGCCCCTCCCGAGGTTTCTCAGTAAATCCTTTTTATTTTGCTTTCTTGTAGATTCTACAGGAAGACCAGGCTTGGAGGGTTTCCAGACACAGAGTGCATTCCCTGCACAGATCCAGCTCCTGGTGAACCTCAGTGTAAGTGGTAGCTTCTGTCTGCGTGTTTTTGCCCTGACTTGAGAACATGACGAATCCCCAATGTCGTGGGGAACCTCACCAGGGTTTGCCAGCCTTGCTCTGGCTGGATTTGCGCCTGGAGGTTTCCACCCCCTCCGGTGACACTGCCCTTGTAGCAGCGCACTGACAACGATTCCACTGGCTGCCCCCCTCCTCTATTTTATCTACTGTGGAAAAACTGATTGATTAGCACATCTGCCCCCGTGAGGCACTACCTTTCCGTGCCAGTTGGGACTGGAGGATTTCCGATATCCCTTGCGCAATGATTTTGGAAGTAATCAACACTCGAAAGACTTTTCAATCTGTCTCTGAGTTTTATGGGCCACTCATGGCATTCCCCTGGATATTAATCATCCAAGGCTTAGAGAGTCCAGGAATGGCAGCCCGAGTGTTGAGTGGTGACACTGGGGAGTGCTGTAGAATATTGGAACATGAAACCCCTGCCTACAATCCCCCCACATAGCAGTCTTCTGATCTCACCTCCCCGTTAAGGGGTAAACAAGTGTCAAATAAAGGTCAGGTCGGCTCCCCACAAGGCCAAGTGAAAACCACTGCCTTCTGCTCTGCAAGGGCTATTAATAGAGACATACTGGCATACTACTGGGAACAGGTTGTACATCAATTCTTCCTGCCAGGCATGGTACGCGGGACAGAGAAATTTCGCGAAATTATATATGTTCAACTAATAATATTGCCACAAACAGTCAATATTTTTTGGCCCAGCTACCTTATTGATTTTTTTTTTCTTGCCAAAATGAAAACTTAGAATCACAATGCTTCTGAACAGTGTTCATTTAAGGACAGAGAAAGTGATCGATCGCAGAAGAATGAGGTGATGAAACCCCAGTGCAGCATATTAAATAGTGAACCAACAGCTCTCCCTGATTTTAATCTTCGCACCATCCCAATCCATAAATAATGGTCAAATGGAGCTAAAGGGTAGTTCATCATTTAATTGGGCATCCCGCTGTTTGCAGTAGCACCTGGGTCTTGAGCTGTGTGGCTGAAAATGCAGTGAGTAAGCTTCACGGGACATCTAATATGTCAACATGATTATTTCAGCGTGGTATTGTCTGCATGTTGAGAGGACTGCCATGCTTGGACTGCAGTATCAATTATACGTCTGCAAAAGCATCGATCAACTCCTACCTGTAAGGAAACAAGAACATTAAAAAAATATATATATTTGTAAATGGGTTTCCCCCCCCCTCCAAGACAGACATTTGTTAGAATCGTAGAATTGTTACGACAAGTGTCTGCACACTAACCCTGGCTGTCAGAATGGATAGCTTGCCTGAATGCCCAGACACCTCTGACCAGTCACTTGGAGGTAGGCAGCAGCAGCCACAGTGACTGTGGGGTTGGGTCCTCCCTGTGACCTTGTTGGGACCTGATTTTTTTTTGAGTTTTCCAATTATCAAAAAAGTAACTTGACTTCAGAGTGATCCTGATCAGGCAGCAGTCTCTCGGTGGGTACATGTTTGGAACATTTGGATTTCATGCAGTTTGCCCTCTGTTTCACAGGTATCTCCAGAGCAAGTGTGGCGAGGGACCTGAACTCGGAGGCTGCTCCCTATGACACTGCCCTTGTAGCTGTGCTCTGCAGCGCACTGACAACGATCCTGCTGGCTGCCCTGCTCCTCTGTTTCATCTACTGCAGAAAACTGATCGCAGACAAGCAGAACAACGGTAATCATGCTCGTACTGCAAGTTATATATACACTAGTGTCAGCTGTGACTTGCTGGTCACTCTCTCACCACTGAGACAGTTTCTCATAAGCCCCAAATATAGCAACCTTCATAGCATTCCTCACCCTAAAATCTTCACTGTATTAGAGTCAATATTTTGTGACTTCTTTTCATTGTTTGTCCTGCATTAGTTCCCAGTCCCTCTCCCCGTCCTTTACAATCAGCTTGGTTTTATCTTCTCATTATGTTGCTTTTTTTATTTTGACTTCTTTTCTACTCCTTTAGAAACCTTTGTAGTGCACAACAGTGACTACACTTCAAAACTATTTCATTGCCTGTAAAACTTTAGAACATCCGGGGCTTGTAAAAGGTGTTGGCGGGTATTTCCTCTTTCACCAGCACTGAGCCACATTCCGTCACCTGAGTGTCTCAATAACTAATACTTAAATAACAAACCTTTCCTTCTGGTGCAGCACGCTGGAAATTCAGCCGCTGTTGTGCCAGTGAACATGAGCTGATTCATACAAATGCTTCACCTTCCAGGACACCCGAGACCCCACGCGACTGGGAGATACAGAGTGGAATCTTTGTGTTCTGAGGTGCAGGTGGACGACGCGAGCACTGAAGGTTTGATTATGCACTGTCAGAAGATCAGTGCTGGCAAGAATGCAGCACAGCGCGCAGGTAAGACAAGCCAATCACGAAACCGTCAGGAGCAGGAGTTGGCCACACCCCTAGCCTGCTCTGCCACTCAACACTGGTTGAGCTTCTACTTTAGCTCCAATTTCATGCCCTAATCTCCACATGGTCCAAGAAACATTACAAGCACTTCAAAATGGGCATTCCGATGGTCATTCCAAATGGTGCAAAGTTGTCTACATCAATCAAGTTGCACCCTTGGGTGCTTCCTTACAATTGTGATTCTGATAATATTCAGTGCATACATTCGATGTGAGTCATGTGACCCAAGGGTGTTCTATACAATCCCACTCCCCTCCGTTCACGATGGTGGAAAGGTCAAACTGTCAATGATAACATATTGCCACTTGGTGGAGTTATCCAATGACTAGTGGGTATCCTGCAGCGTTGCTCCTTGGCGGATACACTATTGGCTTTTACAAATTTATCTTATTACACAATAATGTTTTTTTGGTGAGAGTTACTGGCTCATAATAGCTTTTCTTATCTAACCATATTTGAGCAAATTAGCATGGATATTTTAACAATAAACAGGTGCACCTATGGACAATCAAGATGACACATTTGCATGTGTCACAAGTTGAAGTGTGGTTGATGCTGCTCTTTATCCCTTGGAATCTTGTGGAAAAGAAAGTTTATATATAGATGGTTAGACACAGAAATGTCATACTGTTCTGAGGGGTATACATACGACCCCATTGGGGCTTGGTTGGTTACGATCGTGTTACTCTGCCCTGCATGCTCTTCCTCCTCCTTACAACCTCACTGTCCTTCTCGAGGGCTAATAGGAACGTGTAATAAATGCCAAAGAAAGCCTCAGGGTGGGGGCACAGTGGTTAGCACTGCTGCCTCACAGTGCCAGAGACCCGGGTTCAATTCCGGCCTTGGGTGACTGTGCAGAGTTTGCACACTTTCTCCCCAAGTATGCATGTGTTTACTCCGAGTGCCTCTTTCTGCACTGTAGGGGACTCTATGGCACTCTAGGAAAACGTGCTGAGTTAAATGATCTTAAATGAGCTTTACATGTAGGCGCAACATCTGGGCTGTGTGCCTTTGAGCTGATGTAAGGGAAAACCATTTAGTTGTGAGTGTCATTCAGTAATATCTGCTGGAAAGTGCATTTGTGTGAACATTGATCAGGGGAAGATCATGCTCAATATATGACGAACTGTTCAATAGCCAACTTCTATTGGCTGCCAAGGCACAGACATGAGGACCAGCTGTTTTAGCCAGGTTCTGGAGGTATCGTGAAACCCTTTGAATTGTATTGGAACAGGGCTCAGCATCTGCTGAAGGCCAAAGGAGAAATTATATTGGGAGAAGCTACAGGTGGCGTTGTATCTGGCTTGCAGTTTTCTGTTTTTGTGATGCGGTGGAAATGCAACTGAATATAGGTTTCTGACCACCACCAGCCAATGTAACTGCAAAATGTCACTTCAGCACAGTTAGCCCTCATGTCCTATTTTCACACTCAGGACCAGCAGATGTGGTTCCGCCTGAAGAAGCACCATGGACCTTAGGATCATGTTTTGTGGCCTATCTGTCTCCGCCAGGATCTCAAGACCAAGGCAGAAGGTAAGCTTGGGAAAATTCCCTTCCTGTGGGAGAGTACATCGGGATGACATTGCCTGGTAGAGGCAAATTAAACTTGTGACCCAAAGTAGTTGGTAACATGTATTACTCGCAACCATTAAATCACTGAGGGGGTGTAGACATTGATCAAATGGGATTTTAAAAAGCTCATTTGCATGGAATTGCACCATGAACAGAATTAATTTTCCATCAAAATTCTTATAGGCCTTTAATGTTATTGGAATGCTGATCTCCCAGTGCGTTATGCTGTAATACTATTAATGTGTACCTGTTTTAATAATAACCCTATTGAAGTAGAAATGCATTTCATTGCCTAGGCACCATTGAACATAATCTAACTGACAAGTATATGGAACCCCAAAGGCATTTCAGTTCCACCAGCCAACACCTGTGAGAGACCAGAGACTATCTGTGGAAAAACAAAGCGAAGACCTGAGGCACAGCTTTCCCTGTCGGCTTCTGGGGCCCTGTCCTCAGGCTCCAATAAGGATCAGTAACCTGCACTGTGTCGGGAACGTTCACTCACCTGGCTCGAAGGGCTGAATTGCCTACTTCTGCTCCTTGTTCCGATGTGATGTTCTCTAATTGGCCTCTCAGTGGCTCGGGGGCAGACTCTGGCCTATTAAGGATGGTGGGTGGGCTCTCTAAACTGAGGACTAAAAGGAAGCTGTCAAGTGCTGATTAAGCATTAAAAGAGGGCACTCAATGAAGGAGGCGCCCTCTCCGACTATTTTAAACACAACGGGCTGGATTCTCCAATTTTGTGGCTATGACCGGAGGAAGAGTCTGGTCTTACGGTCAATACGTCGAGTGTTCTCTGCACCGATGCTCCGTCCGGCGGGGGCTAGCAGCCGCGCCACATAAAGTCCTCGGCTTTACCTCCAGAGACGGACGGAGAATGGGCGGGTCTGTGGCCGTGCATGCACAAGGCATGCAGCGGCCCTGCCGTATAACATGGCGCAGGCCACACGCTGACCCGGCCTGCCAGAAAATGCCTCCACTGTAACCCTCCTCACCGCCCTCCACCAGTCCCCCCAGCCTCAGCTGAAGAACCCCCTGCCAGTGGTATGGCTCCCCCCCCCGCCCCTATAGAATCATACAAGTGAAGAAGGAGGCCATTTGACCCATTAAGCCTGCACCTACCCTTCGAAAGAGCACTCTACTCATGCCCACCCAGCCTTATCCCCGCAACTCCATGAGCTAATCTGCACATCCCTGGACACTAAGGGGCAATTTAGCATGGCCAATCCACCTAACCTGCACACCTTTGAACTGTGGGAGTAAACCGGAGCACCCAGAGGAAACCCACGCAGACACGGAGAGAATGTGCAAACTCCACATAGACAGTCACCCGTGGTTGGAATTGAACACGTGTCCAGCAATAAGTCTCAGGTGATACCCGTGTCCAGCAATAAGTCTCAGGTGATACCTGTGTCCAGCAATAAGTCTCCGGTGATACCTGTGTCCAGCAATAAGTCTCAGGTGATACCCGTATCTAGCAATAAGTCTCAGGTGATATCCGTGTCCAGCAATAAGTCTCAGGTGATACCTGTGTCCAGCAATAAGTCTCAATGGAATATAAATCAGGTGACTCTGGGACACACCTTTTGGACTTGGCTTCAGGAATGTCGTAAAAGCCACAAAGAATAAATGGGAGTTTTTTTAATCATTTGAATCACTTCAACCAAACAAACTGGAAATAAATATTGAAGTTACTTTGTCAGATGGAATGAATTTAGTTGTTGGCCTCAGTTGCCCTGCATTAAATTCCATTCAAAGTCAGATCAACTGATCTCAGTTTGTGGTTAAGAGAATGTTGTTCTCATGCACAACCTTTAAGATAATCTACAGAGATTCCATGTGAAGCCTTTCATAGAGCTGCCAGGATGTCCAGCCTCTTGGCTACTAGTACTATTGCACACAATATGTCCACACAAAAATAATATCTGCACAGAGTTTCATCTGTTTCTCTGATTTAGGTTCATCGGGAAGGCCGATGGTGGTCCGTCTCAGGGGAAATAATGATTCCTCTTTCTATATCACCACCATTGCTAACAGTCCCCTCGATTTGCCCTCATCTTTTCAAGCTTCAAATTCCCTGGGTGCGATGTACCCGCCGCGTTGTGCCTGAATGGGAGCGCGGCGCGGCTGGTAGATGCCAGGAGAGGCCTCCTGCAGGCTTTCCGACGGCCAGTATCGCCTGGCAAGATCGACGCAGACCTCGCAAGGCGTTGCAATCATGGTCCTGCCCACAATGTTCGTCTACAAAATTATGAGGGGCGTAGACAGAGTGGATAGTCAGAGGCTTTTCCCCAGGGTAGAGGGGTCAATTACTAGGGGGCATAGGTTTAAGGTGCGAGAGGCAAGGTTTAGAGGAGATGTACGAGGCAAGTTTTTTACACAGAGGGTAGTGGGTGCCTGGAACTCGCTGCCGGAGGAGGTGGTGGAAGCAGGGTGAAAGCAGTGACATTTAAGGGGCATCTTGACAAATACATGAATAGAGGATGGGAATAGGGGGATACGGACCCAGGAAGTGTAGAAGATTTTAGTTTAGACGGGCAGCATGGTCAGCACAGGCTTAGAGGGCCGAAGGGCCTGTTCCTGTGCTGTACTTTTCTTTGTTCTTTGTTCTAATGGGCGGTGCCCACGTTCCAGGGTGGCAGGGTAGCCTCATCGGGTCGAGTGTAGGTTTCTGCTCGCTATCACATTTCGGTGCCCCAATTTCATGGCCGCGTCACGCTTAAGCGGGAGCACGACGAGGCCATTAAATCTCGGGAGAGGCCAGAATCAAGAACCGTGCCAATCGGTTTGCTCCCAATGGCGAAATCGGGACCTCGCCCGAGCGTGGTGAGGAACCATTAATCACCACATAAGCCCAATCTCCATACAATTAATAGGAGCGACCACCTATCCAATCCTGTAATCTAACCGACTCCCAACAAGTGGTCACACGGTGCAGATTAGTACTCCTTTTTTAAAACCTGAACCTGGCGGAAGAGCTGCTGCGGGACCCGAGGAGGTGAGTAGCCATTGTCGCTCACCGGCAAAGAGCCCGGGGGCACTGCAGCCATGTGGCTGAAGGCTATTGCTAATACGGAGTTAGCCATCGTAGTTAAGTGAGCACTTCACACACCCCAAGTGGATTTCTGTGGTAGGCGTGCCCTGTAACATGTGGGAGTTATTGTCTAGTATCCCAATCAGACCATGCTGCCTGGACACTGAGAGGCAGCACCTAGGATGCAGCCATTAACATCTGAGCAACCAGGGGCTGGGCCGCAGCACTGGGGACATCTCCGCAACTAGAGGGTGGGTGTGTGCACCGGGGAGGGGACCAGTGCCCAGTTTGGTTAACGTAACGTACAGGTGTCTGGGGTACAGGGTCTGGGGTCCAGTGAGCAATCACCTGATGAAGGAGCTGCGTCCAAAAGCTACTGATTCCAAACAAACCAGTTGGACTTTGACCTGGTGTTGTCAGACTTCTTACTGAACTTCAAAGGCGCAGGATCATTGCAGGGCATCTCACTAGCTGCAGCCCACAAGTGAAGTCACAGATGCCCTGGTGCCCGGGCAGATAACTCCATCGACTTTGACAACGACCAAGCCCAACAAGATGCAAGATTCTCCGTCATTGCCGGGATGCCCCAGGTCCAGGGGGTAGTGGATGGCATGCATGTTGCCTTGCTCTCACCGACCCACATCAACAGAAAGGGATCCACTCCCTGAACATCCAGCTTCTGTGCCACCACCACCTGAAGGTCATGCGCGTGTGTGCCCGCTTCCCAGGGTCTGTGCACGACAGTTACATCCTGGGGCAGTCAGACATCCCCGGCCTCTTCGGACCACCCAAGAGCACCTGTTGGCTCTTGGTGGATAAGGCGTACCTGCTGAGAACCTGGCTGATGTCGCCAGTACGGAGGTCGGTGACCGATGCAGCAAATCGATACAAAAGCCCATGTGGCCACCTGGGCTGTCATTGAGCAGTGCATCGAGCTCCTCAAGATGTGGTTCCAATGCCTCGACCACTCTGGTGGTGCACTGCAGTAATAATAATAATCTTTATTATTGTCACGAGTAGGCTTACATTAACGCTCTAATTAAGTTACTGTGAAAATCCCCTAGCTGCCACACTCCGGCGCCTGTTCGGGTATACGGAGGGAGAATTCAGAATGTCCAATTCACCTAACAGCACGTCTTTTGGGACCTGTGGGAGGAAACCGGAGCACCCGGAGGAAACCCTCACAGACACGGGGAAAACGTGCAGACTCCGCACAGACAGTGGCCCAAGCCGGGAATCGAACCTGACACTCTGGTGCTGTGAAGCAACAGTGCGAGCCACTGTGCTGCCGTGCCGCCCATACACCCTCCAAGGGTCCACCCCCTCGAGGGTTGCCCACTTTGTGGTGGTCTGTTGTGTCATCCACAACCTGGCACAGCAGCGGGGCAACATGCTGGAGGTGGAGGGAGAGGAACATGTGGCCACCTCCGAGGAGGACAAGGAGGCGCCGGGCCAGGAGTGGCTGGAGGACGAGCCCAGGAAGGACCCTCAGGACCAGCCAGAGGATGGAGGACTGGCAGCAGCGGACGGAGTCTGGCAAACCTGGAGGGCTGGGGAGACGCTCATCTTCGCCCACTTCACCTCGTCCATCATTCTGCCTCTCTCTCATCCCACCCATCTCTCTGCAGTCACGCTCCCCCTCACAAATCACCATCCTTTACCATCCCAGGGTCTGTGTAACATCATTCTAGGGTGATAGGGTGATGGGACTGTCAGCGAGAGGGTTGGGGTGGGGGGTGGGGGGGGGGGGGGGGGGCGGTGATGATAATCCGCAGAGAGCTGAGCGCTGGAAATTATCATTCAATGCCATAGTTTTACCCCTGCCTGTCTGCTGAGTGTTCGCTCTCAACCATCACCTGCATGTGGTGTGCCGAGGTGGGGTGAGGTTGGGAGGTGGTCGAGCAGGAGCCCCTGACCGGGAAGATGGGGCATGGAATTGGTGCTCAGCCCATGTTAGACCACGGAAGGCTAAGCATGTCAAGGATCAGTGAGAGGGTACTGGATAGTCGGGGGTCTGGGGGTTATAGCCATCTCAAATGGCCACCTGCAAAGGACCATGGGAATTATGGCCAACCCAGGTCTCAGACAGACTCAGAACTTGTGTGTGTATTTGCAACCCAGATAGCTAGACGCGATCGAAACCCCCGCTCGTTTGCATACTAATGGCCCATTTCCCCAGAACAAAAGAACTGTACTCAGGTAACCGATACAGGTACAGACTAATCGGCGCCACTCCCTTTACTCAGGGAGCCCAAACAGCCAAGGTCAATGACCGCTAAGGACACACCCAGCCATCAAGGCACCTGCCCCTTTATTGGCCAAAATCGAAGCCTGTCGAATTATTGGGTCCAAGTTAAGGACCACCTCAAAGAGCAGGAAATCCCAGAGGGATAAGAAGAGACACAGCCATGTGCTCGGTCTCTCTTGGATCCGGCCTATGCCAACCCAAGTGCAACATAACGACCAGACAGACAAGTTCAAGACCAACGATTGCTACCAGACGGATGAGCCCAGCAGAAACAGAGACACTTCTTCCACCCAGCCACGCAAGATCCAGACAAAGGCCTTGTCCATCTGCACAGAGCCGGTTGCCCTGAAGTTAAGTATAGGTTATTGTAGTTGTTTAGGTGTAGTTTAACTTGTAGTGTTTTGTGGTGCGTGCCGAAGTAATCCTTGTGTGTAAATAAACCATCTTTGAACTTGAACTGACTAACTGGTTGTGTGGTCCATTGATGGATATCCGGTAAAGCCTTGTGGTGGTATCATTTGATACCTGGCGACTCTAAAGAGCATCATTATTAATTGGCAACATTATTGGTGCCGAATTGGAAACATTATTGGCGACATCTGACGGGACTCAAATTAGAAGTGATTTTGTCACTCCAAGAGAACCCACAAACCTTGAAATCCAATTGCGTGAAAGAGAAAGAACCACAAGTGCAAGCCCATATCGACCAAATCACCGAATTTTGGAAGTGTGTACTAACCTGCATGCGTACTAACAGGGATATAAGGTAAACTCGTTAGATTGTGTCAAAACTATCGGGAGTATTGTGAACCGGAAAATAGCCTAGGCCATACCCGCTGTTCGAACACCGCCTTATTCCCCCTGTCCCAAAATAACAGTAGGAAAACATAGATTAATGGTAGGAAAACAGAGATTAACGGTAGGAAAAATGAGATAATACTGGCAATGGCCACAAAAGCGATGGAACGTTTAATGAACCTCCAGGAACCCGAGGTCGCAGCGACAACAGAGCAGAGCAGTGCCCCATATGGGAAGAGGAATTGAGGAAGTATTTGAAGGGGAAAGGATGGCCCCTTTGGTCCGAGTTTTGTTCAAATGATGAGTGAGGTCCAGGAAGCATAGGACAAACCCGGTGCGACAACCTAACCGAGGTACATAAGAAAAACGCAGCGAGAGTTCAAAAGCCGATGGCAATGGTGTCCTGTTTGGCACAGTTGTGAGGCACAGAGGAGGTCGTGAGGACGCTCCGCAGGCAGCTAGTTGAGAAAGAGGAGAAGAATGAGGGAACAATATTGAAAGCGAAAAGATTATTGAGCAACTCCGGGGTCAGTTGGCAGATAAAGATAAAGAGATGGCTGATGTCAAACGGGTCCACCAATCTTGTTTAGTTCACCTGAGCAGCTTTCAGACCCAGTACGATAAAGCCGACCAAGATACACAGCGCGCAGTCTTGATATGAGAAGAGACAGAACAGCAGGTAGCACAGTTAATGAGTCAATGCGCGGATTTAAAGGCAGCTTTACGAGTGCTCCATAGCTCCACTACAGAACAAAGACAGAGCACAGTAGACCACGTGAAATGTAGGCAAAAAATAGAGAAGTTGCAGTCACTGCTTTCAATGCAAAACTGATTTAGAGATACCTTTTGACAAAATTTAGATGAGGAAGGTGCCCCCAATTGGCAAGAACTAAATGAAACCGCCCAGAGATATGTGGAGGACACAGAAAATCACAATAGAGCCCCCCATTCCCCGAAAAGGAAAACACCTGCACCACCGACTGCACAGGCAGCACACACCCCAATGAATCCGGTCACCACACAGCGCAGTTCATCGGATCGGGAGGAGCCCGATTGCGTTTACACCACCCCATTATCCATCACCCAATTGAGAGATGCCTGCGCTAAAATTGATCCATTCGAACCCACCGCAGACCCGCAAAATTTAATTGAGAGAGTACGCCAGCAAAAGGTTATGTACGGTCTAGATGAAAGGGAGGAAGTTAAACATATAGTCATGAGCCTTGACCAGTCCGTCAGCTCAGCTTTACCAGAACCCCAGAATGTAGGAGGAGGAACCCTACAGGAGATGAAAACAGCCATTTTAGATGCGATCGGGTACAACAAGGGAGACCCCGTAGAAGGTTTGAAACATTGTAAGCAAAGGAAGGGAGAGCAACCGACCACATTTGCAGGTCGCCTTTGGATCCATTTTCAAGCAGTATTTGGGGATTTGAACCGCGCACACTTAAATGAAGACGACACAACTAAATAGGCCCACACTTTAGTCTCCCACGCCACAGAAGCAGGTCAAAAGGCTTGTGTGAATTACGACCCCGCAGACTCCTCACACAATGAAGTTTGGGTTTTAAAGCGACTCTCCAGAGCTTGAGAACAATCTCTACACTGGAAGGCAGATCAAGAACAGGTAGAAGCAAATATGCACCCAGTCAGGACTAATCAGGACCCAGCCTGGGTAAATGAGGGCAGACATAAAGGACAGCACCCCAGAGCACAGGCACCACCAGGTTGCTATAATTGTGGACACATGGGACATTATGCCCACGAATGCCGACAAAACCCCCCAAACCAGCAACGCCACCAACAACCAGGCCCCCCTCCCTGGAACAATGTTAGGCCCATATATGTTGTTAGCGCCCGTTCAGATAATTCAGCAATCAACACCACAGATTGGCGGTGTTTGGACTCCCCAACTTGGGTCTGCGACACACTCTGGGACAAATCAGGCCGACCAGTAGTCACAGGCACAGTCCGGGGACATCCAGTAGAATTTCTTTGGGACACAGGAGGGTTCCGCACCACTTTAATCTCCTCCACAATGTTCCAGCATGACAAATGGCCCACCACAGACACCATCACCCTTCGTGGATTTACCGGACACGTACAGCAGGGATACATCACAGCCCCCGTAGATATTCAGATAGGAACCAAATGCACCAGACACCCCGTTGTTTTAGTCGACTTGCCCCAAACAGCCGAGCACATTCTAGGAATCGATTTTATGATCTCCCACACCCTCTCCTTTGATCCCGTGAATAGATGTGTATGGAAAATGGGCAAAACAGCGAGAGCCCCCGCTACGCTCACAGTAGGGGACTATGAACATAGGATTTGCTCAGTAGGAGACTATTGGTTTGATCTGCAAACAATTAGTACAGACCAGACAATTAGAGAAGTCCTCAGGAAACATAAAGCTTCCTTTGTCCAACACAAACACGATTGTGGGAAGATCCCAGGAATGGTCACAATTTCAGGTCCCGATCCTAAGCCACAGAAGCAATACGGTTTCCCACAGCAAGCCGCTGGCGAGATTTCAAAAGTCATTAATAGCTTATTAGATCAAGGAGTAATTTGGCCGGTAGCCTCAACAAATAATGCCCCAATTTGGCCCGTAAGAAAACCTGATGGTTCATGGCGATTAACTACCGAGAACTTAACAAGGTAACCCCTTTAGCAGCCCCCACCATTGCCACGAGTCCCGAGACCATGCTCAAGCAGGGAGTACAGGCAAAGTACTTCACAGTGCTGGACATCAGCAATGGCTTTTGGTCCATCCTGCTAGACAAGACCTGTCAATATAAGTTCGCGTTCGGATTTCAAGGGCAGCAGTATACGTGGACATGCCTCCCGCAAGGATTCCACAACTCCCCCTCCATTTTCCACCGACAATTGGCCAAAGAACTTTCCAAATTTTCCCGCCCTGAATGCCTGATACAGTATGTGGACGACTTACTCCTACAGATGGGCACAAAGGAAGAGAATGTAAATCTTCTTTCGGAATTATTAGGTCTTTTGCAATCCATTGGATGCAAGGTCAACCCCAAAAACGCCCAGATCTTAAAAGAAAAGGTCCTTTATTTAGGCACCATTATCACCCACGGGAAGAGAGAGATCGAACAGAAGTGAGTTGAGTCAATAGTTAAATTGCCCCTGCCCCACAATGTCACTGCACTCCGGTCATTCTTAGGATTAGTTGGATATTGTAGGAACCATATAGATGGTTTTGCCACAAAAGCAGCCCCACTCTCAGAGCTCCTTAAAAAGAACGCCCCATGGGAATGGCTTCCTCAGACACAGGCGCCATCGATGAATTAAAATGCGCCCTAGGCACA
Source organism: Scyliorhinus torazame (assembly GCF_047496885.1). Taxonomy (NCBI): domain Eukaryota; kingdom Metazoa; phylum Chordata; class Chondrichthyes; order Carcharhiniformes; family Scyliorhinidae; genus Scyliorhinus; species Scyliorhinus torazame. The sequence continues at coordinate 299,241,506 of NC_092711.1, read as the reverse complement.
GCCCCCGCTTTGCAAGTTCCAGACCCACACTCTCCCTATGCCATAGAAGTAGCAACCACCGACCGAACCCTATCAGCAGTACTCCTACAGGAAAGACATGACCGCTTAGGACCCGTAGCCTATGCTTCACGAATTTTGGATCCCGTAGAGCAAGGATTTACAGTCTGCGAACGGCACTTAATTGCAGTCTTTTGGGCAGTACAGTATTTTGCATATATCACAGGCCTTAACCCAGTAACAATTTTAACCGAGCACACTCCAACGTAGCTATTGTTAGATGGTGGGTTAAAGGACAGTTCAGTCAGTCAGGTCAGAGCAGCTTGCTGGACACTGTTGTTACAAGGAAGGGACATTACAGTCAAATGTATAAAGACCCACACAGTTCTAGCAGACAATCTTCAGTATGCAGGGACCCCACATGAGTGCCAGATCTTAGCAGCCCAATACCACACAGGACCCTTTATTCCAAGGTCATTACACCCACGAGCAGGCAGTAAAACACACACATAGACAACGCTTCAAAGATTTATGTAGACGGTTCCTCCACGATAGAAAATGGAAAGAGAATAACTGGTTGTGGAATTTATGTAGAAGACGCACAGGGACGTGCATTAGAAAAAATATCTTTAAAATTGCCCGGCCACCTAGGTTCACAAGCAGCAGAATTAGCAGCCATGGCATATGTAGTGCAGCACCCCGATTCCTTTCCAACCCCCGCAGACATGCATTCGGACAGTTTATATGTGTACAATAGCTTGACAGAATTCCTGCCCCTGTGGGAATCTCGAGGATTTGTATCCGCTGATGGTAAACCCCTACCCCCAGCCCCAATGTTGAAACACATTCTTAGGACAGCTAAAGACCGCATGTACGGTATTATTAAAGTGAGAAGCCATCATCGTTCCTCCCCACCCGGTAATGTAAAGGTAAACGCCTTATCTAAGTCACGATCACGCCACGGTCACTTTTGTCAACCCCCCGAAAGTGAACCGATACACACAGTCCAGGTTTCTCAGACCAATATCGAGGATCTATCCCAGCCCCAAAAGGCAGATGACACTCTCAAACAAGTTTTAGACGGTAACGTCCCAGTCCCCTATGACAAATGCAAGGACTCACTGACGGTACAGGACTGTATAGTTTTGAAAAATGGAATTTATGTGGTCCCCACCCAGGACAGAAACCAGATAATTTACCAGTTTCATGACGGACATCAGGGGATAGACAATACCAGTGCCCATTTAAGACCTTTGTGCTGGTGGCCCGATTTAAAATCCGATGTAACACATTATGTTGAGAATTGTTTAATCTTTGCACAGAACAATCCTGAAAGTACTCCAAGAAGGGACAATTGAGACACACCCGACCTGTTAATGGCCCTTGGACAAATTTGCAACTCGGTTACATTGGCCCCCTCCCCCCTTTTGCAGAAATGGTTTCAAATACGTATTAGTGGTAATCGACACCTTTACAAAATGGGTAGAAGCATTTCCCTCACGGACAAACACTGCAAAGGCCACAGCTAAGATTTGACCCAACAGATATTTACACGCTGGGGACTCCCCGCAGCATTGAGTCAGACCAAGGTTCCCATTTCACCGGCAGAGTAATGCAAAACGTTCTAACAATTTTTGGAATCAAACCAAAGTTCCACATAGCATATCACCCCCAATCCAGCGGTATTGTTGAACGCATGAACCGCACTTTAAAAGCAACCATCAGAAAAATAGTGCAACAAAATAACACCACATGGGACACAGTTCTCCCATTCGCCCTTATGATTATTCGGAACACAGTATCCAGTTCCACAGGTTTCACCCCCCACACTCTCATGACCGGACGACCCATGAAAGGAATTGAATATTTATTAGCTCTTGATTTGGCAAGCCCCACAGTCACCGCCCTCACCCATGAAAAAGCGGTCCAACAAGTCACAGACAATATTAAGGCAGCACAGCTCACTGCAGCTGTCCGACTAGGCGCTAGAAGGAAGCAGAGTAAAGCCTGCTTTGATTAAACAGTCCACCCCATCGAGTATACATTCGGTCAGCAAGTGATGGTTTCCCTGTACAACCCCAGTTCGTTCCTCTCCCCCAAATTTGCAGGACCCTACTCCATTTCGGACAAAGTAAACCCCTCTGTGTACAAGATAACGTACCCCAATGGTAAAACTGGTTGCTTCCACATCAACCAGCTCAATGTCTATGGAACCCAATGTTTCCACTCCCACCACATCTCCCTAGGAATAGCAGATGATTCCGCCCCGCCCATCGAAAACCTAGTCCAGCCCTCCCCCAGCCCTGACGCACGTCCACGCACACAGACCCGACCTTGTCTCCGCCCACAGGTACGACCTTCCACCTTGAGCTTGACTCCGACGACAGTGCCCGCCTCCCCGAATTGACCACGATCACTGACCACTGGTACAACCTCCCCGGCCCCAGTCACTCCAGCCCCCGGTACCACGACCAAGACATGTTTGGCCCACTATACCCCCTTCCACAGCCACAGCCAGAGCCACCGCCACCGCCCGACAACAGTAACTTGCCCTTCATTGCCACCGCCCCTACGCCTCATGACAAACAAACCCCTTTTTGGCACCGCGACAACTCTTGTAGACTGGTAAGACATGATGATTCAGATTCCATGACGGCCCAGGCGGCCACGGCACAAAAAAGGCATACACGAGTCTGGCAACCGGGAGATGGTGATGATTCAGATTCTGACTCCCGTTACGGCAATCCTTTTACGACGCTCTTTGGTACAGAACCCTGAGGTGTCCAGATGATGAGAAAAAGGAGCCGCATAAGAATTACAGTGTCTTACTTCCTAATGGAGCCTGCCTGCCTTTTTATTTTTCTTCTTTCTTTCTTCTTGTTACATGGTTTTAATTAATGTCGGCCTGACACCCAATTTCTTGATACTCTTCCGACGCCATTTACTAACCAATGGCCGTTAAAGGAACAATTGTTGGATCTCACATGTCTTACAAATTCTTTTCACTCGTTTAGGTCACCCAGGTAGGGAATAACAGCACTAATCCCCGCCCTGCCTGAGGGCCCCAATTGCATCCGGTCAGTTAAGCTCGGGTAGTGGAGCAACGGCACTGATCACCGCACTACCAGGGGATTCTACCCATTCTTGCCCTGCCGTCGCCCACACGCACCTCATGTTCCCATCGCTTCGAGTACTCTGGAATGGTTCCTTTTACACTCTTCACTGTCTTTGGCATGTCTTAGTTTTCCCTTCTCTGCTCTTTCATTGTGGTTTAAAGAATGCCCTTTGCCACAGTCTGTACACTCATCCCTTTACCTTCCGCGCCCCTCTGGTAGTTCCCCACCTGCTATTTACACGTTTGACACACTTGGTTGCCACATGTGCTGCTACACGTGAACTACCTCTGGACCCTGGGACGACAAAACTCTATAAAACTGGCCGCCCTAAAATTCGGCTAGTTAAGATGGGCCTCAGCCATCACTGGTTGCAGTAAAGGAAAGACTGGATGGAGAAATTGTCCGCACACTCCCCGCATTCACCACCAGCTGCGAGAATCTCTGCACTTACAAAGAATTTGTTTTGGCAATGTATTGTCTCTCAAAACTTTGTTTAAAAAAAAAAAATCAGGGAGTCACACATGGTGACTATTCTAATGGGTAATTGAAGTTAAGGAAAGAAAGACAAATAAACGAGATATTAACCGAAGATAATAACATATTATGCTTGCACCCCCAGGAATATATGGAAAACGGAAGACAGAAGACAAGATGAAGAGAGGACTGATGACCTACATTGTGATCTTTGCTGGACTCCTACAACTGCGCGCGTTACAAGCCTCTGTACCACACACCACACCAGCCCCGAACACCACCACACAACATGATACCCTAGCCCGGACACCACACCACATAGAGATAGACACTGAAACCCCTACTTGGTGCGAAAACATTGCCAAATGGTACCCCCTTTCATACACTATAGAGGCCCTTCTGGTAATTGTAATAATCTGCAGTGTCATCCAGACACTTAGACTCCGCAAATGGCGAAAAAGAGCCTCCCGCTCCCCGATATATACGCTCCGAGCCCCCTTCTTTGGAATTCGCCCAACTCAACAAACACTGTAATCGCTGATAACAATAAAGACGAAAACCTCTGTAACTTTGATAGATTAAGTAGAAATGTGATGCTGCTGTTTTGTATTGTACAAAAGTTCTTTTTGATATTTGCCAGCAGCATGAGAGTAGCTTAGATAGTGATAGTTAGATGTCCCCTTGTGCGATTAAGTTAAATGTGTAATAGTGAAATGTTTCATAGTGACCCGTTAGAAATTATTAATGTATGATGTGTTAATAAAAATGTGAGGTAAATGCTCCAAAAACATAGGACAGAGTAGTGTAGAACCTGTCCTTGACCAAGGGTAACCGGCACACCATGGATGGATAAGGGATCAACAGTGTGATCCACCATGCTTCGTGTTCAGAAACAAGAGGGCGGGATGTAGCCATCTCTGATTACCAACTGCAAAGGACCATGGGAATTATGGCCAACCCAGAACTCAGATAGACTCAGAGCTTGTGTGTGTATTTGCAATCCAGATAGCTAGACGCGACGAAACCCCCGCTCGTTTGCATTCTAACGGCCCATTTCCCCAGATCAGAAGAACTGTACTCAGGTAACCGATACAGGTACAGACTAATCGGCGCCACTCCCTTTACTCAGGGATCCCAAACAGCCAAGGTCAATGACCGCTGAGGACACGCCCAGCCATCAAGGCACCTGCCCCTTTATTGGTCAAAATCGAAGGCAGTGATCGAAGCCTGTCGAATTATTGGGTCCAAGTTAAGGACCGCCCCAAAGAGCGGGAAATCCCAGAGGGATAAGAAGAGACACAGCCATGTGCTCGGTCTCTCTTGGATCCGGCCTATGCCAACCCAAGTGCAACATCGCGACCAGACAGACAAGTTCAAGACCAACAATCGCTACCAGACGGATGAGCCCAGCAGAAACAGAGCCACTTCTTCCACCCAGCCACGCAAGATCCGGACAAAGGCCTTGTCCATCTGCACAGAGCCGGTTGCCCTGAAGTTAAGTATAGGTTATTGTAGTTGTTAGGTGTAGTTTAACTTGTAATGTTTTGTGTTGCATGTCGAAGTAATCCTTGTGTGTAAATAAACCATCTTTGAACTTGAACTTGCTAACTGGTTGTGTGGTCCTTTGATGGATATCCGGTAAAGCCTTGTGGTGGTATCATTTGATACCCGGTGACTATAAAGTGCATCATTATTAATTGGCAACATTATTGGTGCCGAATTGGCAACAGGGTGAGGGGGTAAGTGAGTTTGTAGGGGGTAACGGCGGTATGGGAGGAGTGGGGTGGCATCATCAGGATAGTGGGGCAGTTGTGGACACTTTCATTCACCATTAAAGCCTGTTGGCCTCGAATTGTATGATGCATTCAGTTGCAAGTCCTGCGTGTGGAATAGACAGTGGTAGGGATGGGTCAGTTTGTTTGGCATGGACAACTCTCTTTTAACTGGTTATCTGGTTGGGGGGTGTGTGATACTCAACTCTGCACTGTGCGCCAACCTCCCTGATGGTCACCGCTTGGTCCTCAGCCACCCCGACAACCTGCAGGGCCCGTTTGTCAGAGGGGGCGAGGACTCTGATGTCCGGCACCCTATCGCCAGGCTGGGTCCTCTCCCGCTGATTGTGGGCCAACTTCTCCTGCAGGAACACAGCGAGGGCATCGTTAGCCTATTGTTCATTGTGGGGGGGCGGCTTGGGGAATGTGGGGGGTGCTTGGGGAGATGGGATGGGGGGAGGTCGGGTGTCCAGTGCAAACTCATCCGAGCGGCCCTCTGGAGGTCGTTGACCTCTTTGCGGCACTGGGTCCCGGTCATCCTCGTGATGCTGCTAGAACTGAAGGCCGCTGCCACTTCCTCCCAGGCGGTGGTAGCTGCCATGTGGCTGACCCTCCTGGACCCCAGGGGGAACAGGGTATCCCGCCTGGCCTCAACCGCGTCTCGCAGTCATCCCAGATCGGCGTCGCCACAACGTGTGGCTGGTCTCCATGGCGTCATAGTTGCGCGCGGAGTTGTGTTGGCTGTGCAGGAGCGGTTTAACTGCTGCTGTCACTTGTTAGTGGGCGGCTGGCGAGGGTGGTCCCGGACGAATCAACCGGAGAACCATGAATTTGCAGCATGAATCCCGTGGGGACTTTTGAAGTAAACCAATTAATGTTTATCGTGGTGAAAGCCTCGCTGGACTGAGCATTGGGAATCTCACGGCAGTTCTCCTCCCTACCACACTTGGAAAGTTTTTGCTTACATTAGGTCCAGTGTTTCTAAGTGTGGGCTTGACCAGTGAGAAACTCCCCAGGGCCCAAAAAAGTAGTCGAGTGGTTAGGTAGCAGTGGGGAACTCACCGACAGAACTTGGACGAACCTACCAGCCAAACCTGCCTGAAATGACACTTAGAAACGTTCCCATTCGATCCCACCGGCTGTTTTAATTGCTCTTCTTTTATCTTTACTACAAAGAAATCGAGACTCATTGTGTTTCCCAAACTTCTAATCTGGGAAATTCGTTAGCTGCCTTCTGCCAATAACCTGCATGTTTTTGAAAGAAAAAGCTTAGAATTGAGGAAATGCCTTTTATGATGCTTTACAGACAATTACATAGTCTTGATATTCAGTGATCATTGGAATGTTGTAATTGACGTCCTCAAGGGCATTTAGGGCTGGGCAGTAAATGCTAGCCTAACCAGTGAGTCTCACGTCCCTTGAAATAAATCAATAAATGAAATGTGGCAAGCAGGCTCCCACAATCAACAATGATCAGATAATCTGTTTTCTTAAAAGTTTTGGTTGAGCAGTAATTATTATGTCACAAGGCAGCCTGAGCGGAACACCCATAATTTCCACATGCCCAGTAGCCAAACTGTGGAGTGGAAAAGGAAAAGTTCCGCAACAGCTCTGGTGAAAACCACAGGACATGAGAAGACAGGATTCGCAGAGGTGAACGAGCCTGCATGGCTGATGGAACAAAATTAGAGCCTGTGGTAATTTCACAAATGTAAAACCGTGCCAAACATTGCGTTCCCTGCAGGCCATTGCGTGCGTGTGGACGGCGGAGGCTGGATGAATGAGGATGGAATGAAGCCGTGAATAATGTGTGAAATGAACATCTCGGTAGCTGATGGGCAGAATCTTTCACCCCTCCCTTCTGGTACCACCGAAGGCAGCCCCCACCCGCCCCCATGGCGGGTCCCCTGGCGGGTTCGCTGAAGGTGGGGCGGGTGAGCAACAGGAATGACCATTGACTTTGGCAGGACCAGACGATCCCGTTGACGGGAGGGGGAGGATGTGGAAAATCATGGCCTATGTAAAGAATGCAGCTTATTAATGAGGGACGTATTCAGATCCCATACCATTGATGGCCGCCTGCAAAGCAATAACACCCATACTGCAGTTATACCGGGGGCGAGGCATTTAATGTCCATAATCCAACCTTTAGACGTGTGGCTGGGTAAGCCATTCAAGGATCATGTTCGCGCTGAATGGCATAGATGGATGGTTGATGGAAAGTAAATACTCATGCTACTCCACTTGGTATTTTTGTGGTTTCATGATCAAATTGTGCAATGCTGTCAGTACACCAGGTGCCATCAGATCATTACAAAAATGCAGACTATCCAATTGCACGGATAGAGAGAAAGGTGAATTGTTGCAGAAGAATGACTCTGAAAGCAATTGTGCCACATCTGATCCAAAGTGGGACCCTAACGATGATGCCACAGCCAACGTGACTCCGAATTGTAGCCATCTGGGATGACCACTTTCAGAACACAAAATGGAGACTCACAGAGACTATAGGGAAATGTGGACAATACTAAGCAACAAGCAGGCACAGAGCCTGAATGTATATTTGGAAAACAGTCAGCAGACGGAATCGAAACTCTTAGATAGGGTTGATAGTGAAAGCCTTTTTCCTCGGATGGTGATGTCCAGCACGAGGGGACATAGCTTTAAATTGAGGGGAGATAGATATAAGACAGATGTCAGAGGTAGGTTCTTTACTCAGAGAGTAGTAAGGGCTGGAATGCTCTGCCTGCAACTGTAGTGGACTCGCCAACATTAAGGGCATTCAAATGGTCATTGGATAGACATATGGACGATAAGGGAATAGTGTAGATGGGCTTTAGAGTGGTGTCACAGGTTGGCGCAACATTGAGGGCCGAAGGGCCTGTACTGCGCTGTAATGTTCTATGTTCTGGGTCGATTAACATATTGATGGCCCATCTCCGAAGAACAAAGGACTAATACTCAGGTAGCCGATACGGTCGCAGACATCCCGGCGCCAGTACCCCAAATGAAAGACACAAACAACGCAAGACCACCGGCCGCCTAGGACAACGCCCAGCCATCAGGGCACCCACCCCTTTATTGGTTTAGATCGATGACAATGATCAAGAAGATGCCCAATTAATTAGGACCAAGTTTAAGGCCCGCCTAAAAGCGGCGAAGACCCTCCAAGTATAAGAAGGAACCCCCACCAGAGATTCAGTCTCTTGGATTCGGCTCTCAAGCAGAGAGACCCTTCCACCAGCATCACCAAAAGCAAGTAAGTTCAAGGTCAACGTTCGCTACCAGATGGACGACCTTAGCTGTACTCCTGCTACCTCTTCGAACCCAACAGCCTCAGATCCGAACAACGGCCATTGTTCCTCTGACTTAAGTGGGCACCCGAAGTTAAGTATAGGTGTTAGTGATAGAGATAGTTTAGTTTGTAGTGTTATCGTGCATGGGTAGATCTTACTGTGTGTAAATAAATAGCTTTGACTTTGAACCAACTAACTGGTGTATTGGCTCTTTGATCAGTAATCGGGTTGAACCTTGTGGCGGTATCGAGAGATAGATACCTGGCGACTCTGAAAGTATACTCAGAATTAGGATGAAGAAAGGCGACCTTATTAACCGCCATATTTATAGCAAGTAAACAGAACAACAGAATAAACTGAATGAACTCAATGTGTCGGATGTCAACAAATGTGATCATTTGAAAATGCTTTGTGGAAAAAGCTATCCTCGTGCAAATAGTCCATTCAATAAACTGAAATCCTGGTATCGTGCATCTTTATACAACTTTCAAAATGGTGACCACATCACCCACGCCAGCCATTTACATGTTTTTTGAGGTTTGAAAGGTTGATTTATCTGCTGCAATCTCCAGTATTTTAAACTATTCATTAATTACTCTTGAAATCTGTTTCCTCAGCACAGTTACTTGTCCTGCGTTATCTGGTCCTCCATCGCCAGAGTATCGTCAGGGTGGCTCATCTGGACAACAGCTGCTGGACCACACATCTGGCGGCATTGACGGCTCTGCCGGTTGCCCACCTGTGGGGACTTCAAGTTGTGGGATGGATGCTGGGCCCCTCCCGGGGTGTGGCGAAGGCGCCGGTGTTTCATCGGGGGGGGGAGGAATCTGCCAAACACCCGCACTGCACTGCGCCTCTGTGTCCCGCTATCGGCAGCAGCATGCTCCAATGGAATGCACGGAGCTAGATCTTCAGGAGTATCTGACGGATGTGCGGTGTGAATGCGCAGAGTTGGCGCAGGAAACCGCAGCACGCTCCCTGCCCTCAACAACACAGGAAGGGCGAACTACAGCTTCCCGTAGCTTTGGATCTTGTTCTTGTATAAAGGGACCTTGCATGAGGGACCAGAATGAGAACAGACCAGAAGAATGCTTCAGCAGTGCGGATAGCAACTCTCGACATCACAATCTAACCACTGGGAATAACTGGGTAAGTTGTTGGATCAATTACAATGTGCTTGTTGATGTGGTTTGGTGTTCTGAGGCACTTTTACAAATAATCACAGACTTGTTTCTTGTTTTCGCCTCTTAATGTACTTTTTGTGATTTTGATCTTCCCCTTTCATGCCAGGCACCACCAGCCCCAGCTGAGAAATGGGCACACGTTAATAAACCTCTGCTGTGCAGAAATAGCAGAGCATCTTTTTCTGTCCAAGTGTATTATTATTCTCCTCTCACTTGAGAAAGCCACAAAGGAAGCTGTACAAATACTGAGTTACGAAATAAAATGAGCGTTCTTGTAAGAACTGACAGACAAATATGGATTGGCCACTAATTTGTGGAGGCTTAAGTCAAATTGTGATTTCCTTGCATGAGATTCCAGGGTTTAGGGGATCTAATTCCTTGATTCCATCAATTTTCTAATGGCTAATAGCAACTGCGTAAATCAAATTCTGTATTTGAGATTATGGGATTTTCCTGGATTTTTTTTAAAAGTACTTTTATTGAGGTTTTTCATTTTAGCAAATAATGCAACAAAACCACAGGAATGGGACAGCTCAGCACAAAGAAAAGGTGTCAACATATACGGATGCAGAGGGGAAAAGGGGAACAGCAATATCATCATTGGACTCAATTTAGGGCCTCTGTATGCACCACCAGAGAACAAGGAAGAAAAGGGTACAGCCATGAAAATATGGTAAAACGGTGCCCACCTTCGCTTACGGCAATTGCTCGTAATGACCATGAGAGTTCAGGATACATTTTTCACAGCATGTTCGAGTGCACACCAGAATATATCTCCCTCGACTCCAGAGGCACCAATGACACACGCAACCTCCACTCCTCGGATAAGAGTCCCGCCTGTGCCTCTGCAGGAGCCAATCAAAATTCTTCAACCCCACCATAAAAAAAATACAAAGAAAATAATAATAATAATATTTATTGTTACAAGTAGGCTTACATTTAAAAAAAAATTAATTTTATTGAAGTATTTGCAAATTTTTATAACAATAACCAAACGAAATAATAATAACATAAACAACAACATGGTAAAATAGACATTTCCCACCCAACCCCTTCTGTACATCCCTTAATCATATTGCCCCCCCCCCCCCCCCCCCCGCCACCCCCCCCTTCAGAGTGCTGCTTCTGCTGACATTTTCATTTTCCCAGAGAAAGTCGACGAACGGCTACCACCTCCGAGAGAACCCCAGCATTATCTCAAGACAAACTTTATTTTCTCCAGCTTGAGAAACCCAGCCATGTCGCGAACCCAGGTCTCCACACTCGGGGGGCTTTGAGTCCCTCCACATTAAAAGGATCCGTCGCCGGGCTACCAGGGAGGCAAAGGCCAGGACATCGGCCTCTTTCACCCCCTGAACTCCCGGGTCTTCCGACACTCCAAAGATCGCCATCTCTCTACTTGGCACCACCCACGTACCTAGCACCTTGGACATTGCATTGGCAAACCCCTACCAGAACCCTCCAAGCTTCGGGCATGCCCAAACCATGTGGACATGGTTTGCTGGGCTTCCCGCACACCTCACACATCTGTCTTCTACCCCCAAAAACTTGCTCATCCTCGCCGCCATCATGTGTGCCCGGTGTACCACTTTAAACTATTAGACTGAGCCTGGCACATGATGAGGAGGAATTAACCCTGCTTAGGGCGTCCACCCACAGACCCACCTCTAACTCCCCACCTAACCCCTCCTCCCACTTGCTCTTCAGTTCCTCCACAAGTAGGCTTACAGTAACACTGCAATGAAGTTACTGTGAAAAGCCCCTAGTCGCCACATTCCGACGCCTGTTCGGGTACACAGAGGGAGAAGTCAGAATGTCCAAATTACCTAATAGCACGTCTTTCGGACTGGTGGGAGGAAAACGGAGCACCCGGAGGAAACCCAGGCAGACACGGGGAGAACGTGCAGACTCCGCACAGACTGTGACCCAGGCCGGGGGTCCATATTTCTCTGGTGTTCGCCTACACCCAAAGATAAAGAAGAGAAAATGCTGATCAATCAGATAAGGAAATGTCCAAACCGTAAAGGGAGCAACAGGATATCAGCCAATGTCCAGGACCTGGTTCAACCCCATACCCTCGTGCATTCAGGAACCAATAAACCAAGGATATACAACCATGTCTGAAATTTCAGCCTCTCAGGATGTCCCTAATAAGTACCTTCAAGAAGGAACATCCCGAGCATAAGGAGTGTAACAGCAGCGGACTTGGCCGAGCCCAGCACACTCTGCGACACAGGGGCTAACACCCCCAAAACACCCAGCACATGGCAGAACCCACCACCCAGCCGGTCCTGCACCTCATTAACCACAACCAGCGCACCAACCCACCGACACCAGAGAAATCACACCAGTCTTGACCGAGGAGACCCACACCTAAGAGAAGAAATAAGACAACCCCCCCTCCTTCCCCCGGAACGATAAGGGGATTCCACTGAACCAAAACAGGGCTGATAACAGCATGTTTCTCACACAATTGAAGAGAATAAAAAACCCTATCTCAGGAAGGAAAGCCTGAGTAAGCCCTTGAACATTAGACACATACCAACACAGTGTGTCATTGCAAGAAGGATATTAGGGGACAGGGCAGCACCTCTTCAACAGCAACAAAGACACTGCCTCTCCATGGTGGACCCAATCACAACAAGGAAGACACTCTGGAAACCACTATATAAGACCGCCTGGAAGAGGGCTTTTAAATCCCCCCCCCCCCGGCCCATTAAGTCTACACCCCTCCCTCCCCCAAGATGAAGAGCTTCGACAACACAGAGGCATAGCATACAGACTCTCACTTCAACAAATCAAACAGGAATGAACTGACCAAACCCAGGCCTGCACCACTGCTCTGTTCCCCCTACGCCAATAGCCCAAAAATGGCAACCAAAAAAAGGAATCAAAAGGAACCCAGTCTTCTCCAGGATAGACACTCTGCACAGGCCCTATAAGGAGATCAGTGCAGATTCTCAAAATTCAAAGCAACAGAAAAGTGGAAATCTGATATAATTAGCTCTAACTGGGGACTATCCCAATCCAAACCCCACCACCCACCTCCACACCAATCATCCACCCATCACCATGGCCTCGCTCCACTCATCTTCATTATAAATGAGACAAGGGGTCTCTAAAATGCACTCCCCTCCCATGAATACAAGGATTGTAGCGCATCGACAAAAAGGATAAGATTGACAAGTCACATACCACCTCACTGATTATTTTTTTAAATATAAATTTAGAGTACCCAATTCATTTTTTCCAATTAAGGGGCAATTTAGCGTGGCCAATCCACCTAACCTGCACATCTTTGGGTTGTGGGGGCGAAACCCATGCAAACACGGGGAGAATGTGCAAACTGCACACGGACAGTGACCCAGAGCCGGGATCGAACCTGGAACCTCGGTGCCGTGAGGCAGCAGTGACCACCTCACTGATTCAATATGTTTTTTGTCAAAACAGGATAACAAAACGACCCTCTCCCTCATGCTCTTGACATGATCAGCCACCTCAAACCCCTCACGACGAGCATCAAGGGTAGGATAGCATAAGACCAGTGGTCGGATACAATGTGCTCCGTCAAACCTTCTCTCAAGGATACTTTGCAGTTTTTCAAAGTGATCTGCAAAACCATGCACCACGGAGCCAAGATCATCATTTAAAATGGCGGTCAGCATCCCGATGCCGACAGCACCACTGAGGCGTTGGCTCGCTCACCAGAAAAACCGCGACTACAAGCTGGGCCCCACCCCAACCATCTTAGTCAAATGAGGATTCTCTCTGATTCAACTCAGCTCTTCATCATAGAATCCGACTGGGTTCATCAGGGCATGTAGGGCAAGATATGTGTCCCAACAAATCATGGACTGTGCGTCAGAATAAAGTAAAGGACGGAAAGATGAGTGGAGCCATAGCTCCGTTTTCCTGGATTCTTATTGCTGTTTTGAATTCTGCAATTGTGAAGATGGCAAATCAGTGGCCTTGGAAATAATACATTTCTGTATAGCGCTCGGAGCATTCATGAGCTGTTTGGAACACAAGTGTGATTTGTGGAGTTCAGCGGAACAGGATTTAACAAAGTTACGTTGATATCCTGAAGTGCTTTGCTCTATTGCCTTTGAGTTCGGAGATCTCCCTGAATCGGGAAGAGTCCATGATTTCACAAATTACTCCTCGTCTGTTGGGAAGAGTGGCTCAGTAAGCTGAAAGGTTCTTTCTTGTTCATTATTGCCTTTGTTCTTATAATTGCACAAGGGTGATGTTTCCATTTTCACACACTGTTTGACCTTGTAACTCTGAGTCATACTATCAATGGAACTTGGTCAACTGCCCAAACTTGTTACATTAGTGAACTGTCAACAGTGAAATTTATGATCAGTTACAGTGACACCCATTGCAAACCTCATTTTAAGTGAATGAAGCTGCATTATTAGCGGTGACCTGTGTTTTTAAAGCAAAACGAGACAAAATCTCTTTGTGAGTGGCAGTTGGCAGACCTGCAGAGAGCAGGATCCATGGGCGCCAAATGTCTAGACATCTTAAAAGCTTTGACCAATGGAAATAAGGACAATTAAAAATAAAACTTGTCAACTGTGTTTTCCCACTTCTAGCCAACAACCTCTCTCCCTCCCTATCTCTATCCTAATTATCTCCATTTTATCCTTTTTATTACCTTGATTTTATTGATGCTGCTTTGTTGTTCCTTTTTGAATTTTCTTCTCTTTCTTCCTCCTGTGCCTTGCTGGACTACAATTTCTAAATCCTCTGATCCGTGGGTCCGGTCAGTGCTTCTGCTGACCACTCTAACCTGAGCTGACTATGTGGCCGGGTTCTCTCCCTCTTGCCTCTTTCAGCAGGAAGGATGACCATGGCGGTAAAGGATGCTACTCGCCATCCTCTTGTCGAGGGGTGGTGGCGGAGTAATGGTATTGTCACTGGACTCATTACCCAGAGTAATGCTCCGGGGACCCAGGTTCAAGTCCCGCCACTGCAGATGGTGAAATTTGAATTCAATAAAAAAGAAATCTGAAATTAAAAGACTAACAATGACCATGAAACCATTGTCGATTGTCGTAAAAAAAAATCATCTGGTTCACTAATGCCCTTTAGGGAAGGAAATCTGTCATCCTTACCTGGTCTGGCCTACATGTGACTCCAGACCCACATCAATGTGGTTGACTCTTAACTGCCCCCTGAAGGGCAATTAGGGATAGGCAATAAATGCTGGCGATGCCCATATCCCATGAACAACGTTTTTAAAAATCTGCTCGATCGCGACCTGTTGTTTAAGACGACCCAATTCTTTTGGCACCAAACATCATGCTTAGGTTTATTCTCGGTGTATAAGCGAACCCACCCTTTTGTTTTCTGCTAATAAGAGCTATGCACACTTTAGGAGTCGGCGTCAATTTTTACACAACGTAGATTTGTGTTTTATTCAGGTTGTATTTCAGTGCACGGATCAGACAGGCAGTACAGATGATGTGCAGGAGTCTAAGGCATGTTCTGACAGAGCGCAGACTGTGCATGCAGAATGATGAACAGAAACGCATTCTCCTACAAAAAGGTCGAAGTACGAAGCTGGTTTCAATAAAAAGCTGTAACATTTGCTAATTCATTCAGGAACTGTGCTGCAGCGAGAGAATTTGGTGTTAGTGAAGAACTGGTGCAAGAATGGAAGAAGAAGAACTCAGCTCTGAAGAAGATGCCCAAGACCAAATGCGTTTTGAGAACAGACCTGCCACTGGTTTGAACTTGAGAAGCATGTCGCTGAATGGGTCCTCACAATGGTTACAACATCACCAGGACAGAAATCTGCGTTCAAGTGGGGCAAATTAAACCCTGAATCCAGTAAGGATTTCAGAGCAACAGCTCATTGGTGTAGTCACTGTTTGGAATGAAAGTGTCTTGTGTTGACACAGAAAGCCACGTTCACTCAATTTCCAAAAGGCCTCTGCCAAAATTCCCAGAGATTCATCAGCAGATGGTGGCAAAGACACGAGTATCCGTTATGTTACATACGCATGAAATGTCCATGTATTTTGGGGTGCCAAGCAATCAAACTGTGGACTGGAAAGGTTTGAAAACAGTTTCTAGTGGAAACCACAGGACATGAGTAGATCAGATTCACTGTGGTACTCGCCTGCATGGCTGACAGAATGAAGTTGAAGCCTATAGTAATTTTCAAATGTTTAAAAGCAAATTCCCTGTGGGAGATTTTGTCCATGACAATGGTTGGATGAATGAGGATGGTGTGGGTGGCACAATGGTTGGCACAGTTGCTTCACAGCGCCAGGGACCTGGGTATAATTTTCGGCTTAGTCACTGTCTGTGCGGAGCCTGCACGTTCTCCCCATGTTTACGTGGGTTTCCACCGGGTGCTCCGGGTTCATAGAATCATAGAATTTACAGTGCAGAAGGAGGCCATTCGGCCCAACAAGTCTGCACCGGCTCCTGGAAAGAGCACCCACTTAAGCCCACATCTCCACCCCATCCCCGTAACCCAGTAACCCCACCTAACCTAAGGGCAATCCACCTAACCTGCACAACTTTGGATTGTGGGACCTCAGACAAGTCCCAAAAGACGTGCTGTTAGGTGATTTGGACATTCTGAATTCTCCCTCAGTGTACCCAAACAGGCACCGGAATGTGGCGACTAGGAGATTTTCACAGTAACTTCATTGCAGTGTCCATGTAAGCCTACTTGTGACACTAATAAGAATTATAGATTATTACATGTCTATGCAAAGAACATAGTCCATTAGTGTGGGGCATGTTGAAATCCCAAATAATCGACGGGTGTCGGCAAAGAAATAACACCCACACTGCAGTTACACCAAGAGGTCCAACCTTTGTGTGACTCAACAAGCTATTCATGCATCATATTTATGCCAACTGGAATGGCTGTATGGTTAATAGAGAAAAAGTCTTCACAAGCATGCTGTCCCACCCGATGTCTTATTAAATCATAGCCATCGGGTTGTTCAAAAAATACATTTTGAATTATGAAAAATGACACAGGTAGTTGGTATTAAAACAATAGGGCACACAGAACATAGATCATTCAGTGCAGAAGGAGGCCATTCGGCCCATCGAGTCTGCACCGACCCACTTAAGCCCTCACTTCCACCCTATTTGCGTACCCCAGTAACCTCTCCTAACCTTTTTGGTCACGTTTTACTGAATGAATTAATTCCACAAGGATATCTTTAATCCCTATCAAAATGGATTCAGAACCAATGTCTTCAGTATCCGTCACAAAAGATACATCAAATTTATTCTGAGTCACTTTGATTTGGGTGTCATCATAAGGATCCACTCCAGATCCAATTAGGTGCTTTCTGTTCCAGAATCCCCCCCCCCCCCCACAACAAATGATCTTCCTCTCCATCCATCAAAGTACCTACACTAACACTGGCAGTTCATGATTTATTCTCGGCATATGTCAACTTCCGTTTTAAAGGACTTCTTAAGGTTTGAAGGTTGATTTATACGCCTTAATGTACAGTAACTTTTACGGGCGTTTGTTCTGTAGCTTGGTGATCTTCTCGGAGTGTCGAGGCTTCTTGGGACAAGCTCTCAAATCTCTGGGGCAATCTTTTTCTAGTTTTTGCTCATGCGTTCAAGAACCTAAAACCATCTCCTGTGTGGACCACAGATTCAGATTATTCAAATAATCGTTTGATTATCTATCTAATTTGCATCTTTTCTGTGTTAGGTTGGTGATGTGCGGGACCTGCCCACCAAGCCTGTGAACTGACTCAAGGTGAGGCTTTTTTTATTCCCACCTCCTTTATTTCTCTTCTTTCTCTGAATTACTACCCATCTTGGGAGAAGCTCGAGAAAGGAAAATATTTCAAAGTTTAATTGCCTCAGATCCATCACTGAACACAATCTGAATTTGAACCATCCTCTCAAAAACGTCCACTTTCCCTTGAGACCAACCACAAGACCCCTCTGCCACACTTAATTTTGGATCAAGGGGGCATAACTAACCCCTCTGCCCCATTCCCCTTAATTTCTGTCCAAATCTACACACAGTAATTTTTACTGCTATAATTGCCAATATGGGCCGTGATTTTCCGCTTCGCATCATATCGGTCGTGATGGCAAAATCCCGCGAAAGGCCAAATTGCGCTTGACGCTGATGTAAAGGTGTGAGATAATAGTCCCCAGCCCGCCACAACCCCCCCCCAATCAATAACTTAATGGGATTCCTGGCATTGAAAGTCAGGATCTCAATTGTCATAAATTTGATTCTAATTATCAGGCCTCTACACCTAATAATCCTCCCCGCCAATCCCCCATCTCCATTATATTATCCATTCACGTTTGCACGAGGGCACGCTAACGTGGATTACGACTTGTCTCCCATGACGTGCTGGTGGGGTTCAGGTGAATTCATCGCTCGTGGGGGTGGGGGGGGTGGGGGTCCTGCCCAGGTAGTACCCGCCAGTATTGATGGTGGGGCATGGGGGGGGGGGGGGGGTTGCTAGTTTTACTTTTGTGTACCAGGGCTGCCTTTAAAAATGGAGCCCCAATCTTTTAAGTAGGTTGCTGGCTGGGCTGGCCCAAATAGAGCCCACCCGCCCAGTGTGACATCATTGCCCACACTCCTTTGGATATTATTTCTCCCAAGTTCCTAATGATACGGCGGAGAAAGCTGCAATTGGGCCCGGCAGCTTCAATACCACTTACCGCCCGGCCTACACTGCCACACTCTGCAAAAAAAAAGTTTAATTTCACCCCATCGCCACAGCAGTAAGGTCTGCCATGATGTATATAGCACGCTTGAGGAGGTCAATTGCTGCCAATTGGTATGCTGCTTTTAAAGATTGGCATTTCTTCACCTGAATTATTGTCTCCTCTACCTAAACATTGGGAAGACCATCATTTTCAATCCCCGACACCAACTCCAGTCTGCTTCCACAGACTCCATCCTTCCCCTTGGGCTGAAACAGATGGTTCACACTCTCCCTGTGGTGAGCTGTTCCCATCTCGCACGTTGCCTACTTGCACCACCCTAACATTCACCATCACTGTCCACATCTCAGCTTATCTCCAATGAAAACTCAATCTGTCCCTCTTTCAGCTCCAAATTCCTCTCATTGCCCTCTTGGCTAACCATCTGCCCTCTACCCTTTCGTAAACGTCAAAATTCTTCTGCCTGTAGCTTACGGCACACCAGGTTCCACAGGCCCATCATTAATCTACAATGGTGCCTGATCATCTTTGTGTTTCAGCCCCTCCAGGGATTTACCCCTTCCCATCTGACTTCATTCAGCCTGCTTTGAGATATGGGCCGGGATTCTCCCCTACCCGGCGGGGCGGGAGGTCCCGGCGGGATGGAATGGCATGAACCACTCCGGCGTCGGGCCGCCCCAAAGATGTGAATTTCTCCGCACCTTTAGGGGCCAAGCCCTCACCTTGAGGGGCTAGGCCCGCGCCGGAGTGGCTGATACGCCGCCGGCCAGCGGGAAAGGCCTTTGGCGCCACACCAGCCGGGGCCAAAGGGACTTCGCCGGCCGGCGGAAGTCCGCACATGCGCGGGAGCGTCAACGGCTGCTGACGTCATCCCCACGCTTGCGAAGGGGGGGGTCACTTCCGCATCGGCCATCGCGGAGGCTATGGTCGAGGCGGAAGGAAAAGAGTGTCCCCACGGCACAGGACCTCCCGCGGATCGGTGGGCCCTGATCGCGGGCCAGGCCACCGTGGGGGCACGCCTCAGGGCCAGATCGGCCTGCGTCCCCGCCCCCAGGACCCCGGCGCCCGCCCGCACCGCCAGTCCCGCCGGTAAGAGAGGTGGTTTAATTCCCGCCGGCGGGACTTGCATGACAGCAGCGGGACTTCGGCCCATCGCGGGCCAGAGTATTGCCGGGGGGGGCCCGCCGACTGGCACGGCACGATTCCCGCCCCTGCCGAATCTCTGGCGCCGGAGAATTCGGCGGCTGGCGGGGGTGGGATTCACGCCGCCCCCTGGCGATTCTCCGACCCGGCGGGTGGTCGGAGAATCCCGCCCATGCTTTCAATTGTCCAAGCTCCACACACTAATTCCTTCCCTAAATTCATTTGCCCCTTCACTGCCGCGAGAACGTCCTGAAAACCCACCTCTGGCTCAGCGAGTATTTAATCCAAGCATCTTTTGAATGTTTTTCTCTGCTTAGGGTATTAAATAACTGCAAGATACGTTTGTTATGTTTAGAGAATGAATTGTCTACAAGCAATGTAAATGTGTATACTTCTAATGCAAATAAGAAATTGCACTAGAGTCTTTTAGAAAGTTTTCAATAAGATTTATTGTTGTGACTTAGCAGCGTCCATCACCTAAAAAGGGATAAAAGTTACTTGCAATGGCTTGTGAAGTTGCTTTGAAGTACCATAGCTGTCATTCAATGCCTGTAATGTCCTACAATCAGCCAAGAGATAATTAATCAGCGGATTTATTTCTTGGCAGCATTTGTTGAGGGAGAATTGTTGGTTCAGGCATCCTAATTCTCAGTATGTGTCAAGGGATTATTAATTTCCTGAAGTAGGTCCTTATTTTAAGGTCTCATCTGAATTGCAGAGCCTCCTTCGGTATTCCACTGGAGTGCCACAGAATTATCGAGTGGTCACAGCAGGCGGAGAAAGCTGTTTAGCCGCTTGAGCACACGCTGGCTTTCCGCAAGAGCAAATTAGCTTGTCCTGCTCCCCTGCCCTTTTTTCGTCGACCTGCCAATGATTCCCTTTCAGTGGCGGCACAGTGGTTAGCACTGCTGCCTCACAGCTCCAGAGACCCGGGTTCAATTCCAGCCTCGGGTGACTGTCTGTGTGGAGTTGACAATTCCTCCCAGTGTCTGCGTGGGTTTCCTCCGGGTGCTCCGGTTTCCTCCCACAGTCCAAAGATGTGCAGCTTAGGTGGATTGACCAGGCTGAATTGCCCCTTAGTGTCCAAAAGGTTAGGTGGAGTTACTGGGTTAGGGGGATAGGGTGGAGGCGTGGGTTTAAATAGGGTGCTCTTTGCAAGGGCCAGTGCAGCTTTGCTGGGCCGAATGGCCTCCTGCAGCATAGGGATTCTATGATTCGAGCTGCTTATCCAATTCCCCTTTATTAGTCATGAAGCAGCCTCTGCTATATGCTTGGGCAGTGCATTCCAAATCATAGGCATTTATAGTGTGTAAAAAGAAAAATCTCCTCTTGTCACTGTTGGTCCTTTTGCCAACCGCTTTAAATCTGTGCCCTTTCATTCTCAACCTTTTCCCTAATGGGAACACTTTTTCTCTCCATCTACTCTGTCTAGACTGCTCATGATCTCAAATGCTGCTATCAAATTTATTCTCAGCCTGGTCTTCCCTAAGGAGAACAAACCTTGTTTTCTCCCATCTGTCCTTGCTACTGAATTCCTTAATCCCTGGGACTACTCTCATAAATCTTAACCACCTCTAAAAGCTTCACACCTTGCTTAAGTATGATGCCCAGGGGTAGATATAATACTCCAGTGCTTTGGAAAAGCTGACGCGGTGCTTTGTGAAGGTACATCATAACTTCCTTAGTCAGCCTAGATTATGAGCTCAGATGCTGGTCTGATGTTTGAACCAACAATGTTTGCCCCGGAATTGTAGCAGCTCCATCTACAGATTGGATGCTGCCAATTAAACCGGTCCTCAACATCTTGCTTGTCAAGAAATTGCCAGATTTCTAAATCTCCAGCTCCAGTGACATATTATGGGTTAATTTTTCAAAATATGGCCTCTTGTTACTTTTATGGGTTAAGGGGGATTAGGTTTCGTTGCTGGATTTTAGATAAATGACAAGGTCAGGTTTTTTTTAGCTGAAGGAGATTCTCGGGCGGTTCTCACAGTGGAAGGAGGTCTTATCAAGGGCTGGTGGAGATTGTGAAATTAAAGGAAAGGAAAGGAGGTAAAAGATGCAGCAACGGAATGCAAGTGTGGAAGATCAGCATTGTGAAATTAGGAGGGGATGAAGGGGAAGAGAAAATAAATGCACATAGGGAGAAATGTGTTTTCTTCACATTTCCTGCTATCCAGAAAACAAGATGACATTTGATTCCGAACAAAAATGCTGTCTAGCTACTTTGATGCTGATCTTCTTCAGTCATGCGTGTATGTATGTGTCTGTAATTTCAATATTAAATTGTTGCTGTTTCTCGCTGTCCCGTTTTCAGGTGAGCATGTAGCTCCTTCCGGTATTGGTCAAAGCTCGGCTACTCAAACTGAAAATCTGGGGAACATGAAGATCTACGTCAATCAGAAAACAGGAGCTCCACTGGAAATGGTGAATGACGTGAAAGGGCTTGTGACCTCTTCAGCAATCTTGGCCCATGTACCCTGGCAGTGGTTCCTGAACTTCTGAAGACCCTTTGCCGACTGCAGCATTTTGCTATCTTAGGTTGCCTCTGCAATTCCATTTCGAGTACATAGACATGGATGTAATGGACATCGGAGCAATTGACTTTTGGCTCCATTTTGGGTGGTGAAGACGGTGCTCCATTTTAAATTTTAATTCCTTGCTACTATGGTGAGGTAATAGGATTCAGAAGCCTGGAGGGATTTACACAATTTACTATGAACCATTAGGACAAATTGATCCTTAGCAATCCAGGTGTTACAACATCTTGTTAAGGAACGTGCATTATCCATTCAGTCAATCAAATTGGGGATTGTTACTGAGGCTGTATTTCCATCTATGCTCTTCCTGATATCTTTCTGTAATGGGATTACTTTGAAGAAGATGTGGTCATACAACTGTTTACCTATGTTGATACATCATTAGCTCGACAGTACTGTATATACTGGCGGGCACAGTGGTTAGCACCGTTGCTTCACAACTCCAGGGTCCCAGGTTTGATTTCCGGCTTGGGGGTCACTGTCTGTGCGGAGTCTGCACGTTCTCCCCATGTCTGCGGGTTTCCTCCGGTTTCCTCCCACTGTCCAAAGATGTGCAGGTTAGGTGGATTGGCCATGCTAAATTGCCCCTTCGTGTCCAAAAAAGGTTAGCTAGGGTTACTGGGTTACGGGTATAAGGAGAAGGTGTGGGCTTAGGTAGGGTGCTCTTTCCAAGGGCTGGTGCAGACTTGATGGGCTGAATGGCCTCCTTCTGCACTGTAAATTCTATGATTCTTGAGAGAAACTCAATCAAAATACCATGAGGGCAGACATTCCTGTGATAATGTAAGTTAAGTTTCTATCTGGAGGCAAGTGTGAAGAACTTTACTTATGAAGCAATTATCTAGAGGAGGAACTTAATATTGTGTCCTAGCCCTGCAGAATTTTATCTTCTGCCAGGTTTTAACGATTGAGATCAACAATTGGTTTTCCTGTACAGGCGACACATTTGTTAGCATTAAGCATTTGCACAATATTTTTTGTTACTTCTGCAATGACGGTTAAGATTGAGAATCTTTGATGTAACTTGTTGGATTAGATGGCGGTTGGTGAAACTTAGCAGGGTAAGAGTTTTATGTTCTCCAATTTTCTTTTAAATGAGGAAAGCCTGGTCAAAACGTGGCCTTGATTTCTTACCCCTTGTTAGAATATCCAAACTATGATCTCATGGCTGTCTGATCCTGGGGAGGTATTGGTACAGTAAAACCAGACTTCCACCCACTCGCTGACTATATTAATGACCCACTCTATCTGAAATACAGGGATTGAGTTCATTTGATATGTTTGAACGGTCACCTGTGTTTCCAGCACCGCTGGGTCACTGATCTGAAGGGTGGGGGAGAATTCTGTTGCAGTATTTTGCCTCACTCCTCCAGCGCACCGAGGTTGGAAAAGAGACGGTGATTCCTTTAGTCCCTGTTGCTCTGGAGTAAAACCAGACAACGGAATTTTCCCCTTCCAGAGCTGACCGGCATCGCTTAAGGCACCACCAAAGGGAAAGGCGTCAGATGATATCCCTGCCAATTCTGCAGCTGGGTGGCCATTCATCAACCACCCCTCAAAAGTGCCATGTTTCTGACAAGACTGAACCTAAAGTAAAATTTTGACAGATTCGGTTTCGACCTGAAGTTGTGCCTCTCCCCCCTGCCCACCACAGCTGCCACCTGACTAGCGATCCCCGTTCCAGTCTTGGGCCTGAATTTTATGGCAGGGGCCCGACCCACGTCATCCGGAGACCTGCCACTTTATGCTCCAATGAGCACTGATTGGCAGCAGGAGAGACTTCTGCCCTCACTTGGAAGGAAGTCCAGCCTCGGGTAGCTGTTGGCCAAACAGTTTGGCTGGCATCTCTCCAGCCCATCCATGAAAAGTACTGCTGTGGCGGGAAGAGGCACTGTAGCATCATGCCCAGGACTAAGGGCAGAATTCTCCCACGCCATTGCCGGTGGGGTCATTGATTTGAAAGGGGGCAGGGCGGTAGAATTTGGCGGATCGCCCTAATATCAATTTTATACAAGCATGAATTTCCCGTGGGATCTGCCGTTGGTGTCCACCATCGCCAATTGGAAATCCTCTGGGGGCCAGTGTGAAATAATTCACATCAAAATCAACCAGAATCTTCCACCCATGCCCAATTCTCTGAGACACCAGCGGGAAAACATGTTGGTCCAAAACTCGCCTCGAACAACACGGCGTCCAGATGTTGGGACTCACGAAAAATGCCTGCAGCTGCGTCCGGAGTTCGAGAGGCAGCCAGCAACCCTGAACACAGGAACACCACAGCAGAGGGTGGGAGGAACATCTATGGCTGCATCTTCCATATTCAGTGGCCTGGAGGGGGTCTATTTTCCAGCCTCATAATGTCCCTGAATGTCCACCTTTTTTTCTTCAGCAATGGGTCACTGATGCTGGGTGCCTTTTCAATATGGTGCCCAGATATGAATGACGACTACATGCCTGCCCCACCGCCAAACAGAACGTAAAATGAGGTTAGGGCTGATAAGTATGGCATGCTTTCTCGCTGGCTACTGCAGTGTAAACAACTCAAGTTCCCATCCTCGCCATGGGACTTGGGGCGTAATTCTCCTATCTGGAACTACAGCATTAAGTGACAGGACATGGAGGCGAGATAAGTGGTAGGAGTCCCAGGGAGGGAAGGGGAGGGGAGGGAAAGGGACTCCGGGGGAGTCACAAAGGGGACGATGGGTTATCAAGGAATAGAACGGGTTGGGAAAGGAGTTCCGGAGGTGCCCAATCCTTAAGGGGGGGGGGGCACCACCAGTCAGAAGGGGGCTTCCAATGGGGGCACCACCACTCCCCCTCCCCCCACTTTCCTGCCTGAGATTGAGGATTGAAAATCTTGCTGTTTCACACCCTAAGCTTTCCAGCATCTCAGCCTCAAAATTGAAGTGGCCAATAGGGGTCTTAATTGGGGCAAGGGTGGGCTTACTGACCAAGGCTCTGCTCGCCCTACCATTAAATTGTGTCCACGTCGGGGTGGGTGGGATCCTGGAGGGAATCCCATCAATGCAAATACAACTCCCCTATCGTGCCCCTGAAAAAAACTCGTGGGAGGCGGAAGAGTCAAAGTTGACGCCTTTGAGGACCTGTGTTTTCAGGCTTCAGGTTTGTCCTGCAGATTAAGAGATCATCTGCCTCACAGTAAATTGTTTATGTTCTCCTTAAGGCAATAATGAATACAGGGCCCGAGGCATGATCAGCGCATTGCCTTTCCTATGTGGTTATTCCTTGCATGTAAGCCTGGGTAGCGATTGTTAGAGGAGATGATTATTCAATTAAAGTAGCCATTATAACTGGGCCTAATCTTACTTCCATACAAGTTGACTTCTGTCCACTGCATCGCAAACAGAAGAGGACCATGTGCCTTATTCTTTTCCGTTTCTAGGCACAGCACAAATCATGAATCAAACCCAGCACCGACCTTATTGGTTTTAGCTTGGTCCTACTCTAAACCCTTCATTTGTACCATGGGGAGTCCATTTGGATACATATGAATGAACAATCAAGGTCAATTTCATTGTGTTGATCTCAAAATGCCCTTTTAACTGCAAAATTACCCTTTTTAAAAAATACGGTAGATGTGAATCCATCCCTCCCAAAAAAGAGCAACTCTGATTGTCAGCTATCTGCCCTGCTTCAGATAATAATGGCATTTCTCGTGCGGCATCAAAATTATTAGTATGTATCAATAAGTTCCTGAATAATTGTTCTGCTCTTGGCAGTGGAGATGAAATTCCATAAGGAACGAAGATTTAGATCCCAAGTTCTGTTCAAATTGCAGTTACTAATGGAATCATCTGCTGCTGTTAATGGCCTCAGCAATTGTTTGTGCAAGTTTTTTTTGGCTCCGTGTGGTGCTGAGATCTCTGGCTTCCTGTTTGCACTAGACATTGTGAAATGAAGAAGTTAGGCAATATTTCAATTGTGATGAGTTAGTTAATTATGTAAAAGCGTGAACAGAGTCGACATGTGAACAGTGGACAAATTGCCCTTAGTGTCCAAAATTGCCCTTAGTGTTGGGTGGGGTTACTGGGTTATGGGGATAGGGTGGCGGTGTTGACCTTGGGTAGGGTGCTCTTTCCAAGAGCCGGTGCAGACTCGATGGGCTGAATGGCCTCCTTCTGCACTGTAAATTCTATGATAATCTATGAAGGGCAATTTAACATGGCCAATCCACCTAACCTGCACATCTTTGGACTGTGGGAGGGAACCGCGGTGAGCACCCGGAGGAAGCCCACGCACACACGAGGGGAGAACGTGCAGACTCCACACAGACAGTGACCCAAGCCGGGAATCGAACCTGGGACCCTGGAGTTGTGAAGCAATTGTGCTATCCACAATGCTACCGTGCTGCCCATGATGTTCCCATGTATCTGCTGCCTTTGTCCTTCTGGCTGGTAATGGTTGTGGGTTTGGAAGGTGTTGCCTTAGGAGCCTTGGTGAGTTCCTACAGTGCATCTTGTAGATAGTACACATTGCTGCTGCTGTGTGTCAGTGGTAGAGGGAGTGAATGTTTCTGGAAGGTGTAGCAATCAAGCGAACTGCTTTGCCTTGGATGGTGTTGGAGCTGTACTCATCCAGGCAAGTGGAGAATATTCTTACATCCTGACTTGTGCCTTGTAGATGGTGGACAGGCTTTGAGGAGTCAGGGGTTGGGTTGCTCGCCGTAGGATTCCTAGCCTCTGACCTTCTCTTGTAGCCACATTATTAATTTGGTTAGTCCAGTTCAGTTTCTGCTCAATAGTAACCCCCAGGAAGTTGAAAGTATTTAATGATACTTTGCAGATCATAGTGGGCAGCATGGTAGCACAATGGTTAGCAGAGTTGTTTCACAGCTCCAGGGTCCCAGATTCGATTCCCGGCTTGGGTCACTGTCTGTGCGGAGTCTGCATGTTCTCCCCGTGTGTGCGTGGGTTTCCTTCAGGTGCTCCAGTTTCCTCCCACGGTCCAAAGATGTGCAGGTTAGGTGCATTGGCCCTGCTAAATTGCCCCTTCGTGTCCAAAAAGAGGCTGGGTAGGGTTACGGGGATAGGGTAGAGGTGTGACCTTAGGTAGGGTGGTGCAGACCCGATGGCCAAATGGCCTCCTTCTGCACTGTAAATTCTATGATATCTATGAAAAGAAGTGTTGAATCAACCTCAAATACCAGCACCATCTGAATTACACTGGATCTATTAAATTAAAACAGTCTGAGATTTTGCCTTGCCCGTAGACCCTATTCGAAAGATTCCATTCATGCAACTTAACACGAAAACAAATTTGAAAAGGCCGTTCTGCCGACCAATCCTATTCCTTGATGTCAGCAATCATGTTCTACACAGCATTTGATACCTGCAGTTACTCTCTCAAACATTAATTCTGCTCCTAACCAGATGCCAACCCAATTCTATTTCTCTCGTTGTTAATTGACACGGCATTAACTGATTTTGAGATTTTGACTTATTTTGCAGCCGGTAAATAACTCTTAAGATAAACTCTTAAAATAAGTCAAAATCTCAAAATCTTGAGACTGCACAAATTCTACCACTTCAGGCTCATTAGTTTCTGCTTGTCTTCCACTTTTGGTCTTGATATCTGACCCAAGGCGAACTTGCCATTTCATGTACATTATCCTTTTTCTTATTTAAAAACAACCCTAGATTGTTCTTGCTGTTTTCTCTCCAGTGAAAGTAAGTTCATTCGGCAAACCTCCAATCCCTATCAACAGCCTTTAGATGTGTAATCATGCACCCTTGAACTTTCTCCAAAGGCAACATGTAAGTTTTTTTTGCGAGAAGAACAGTGAGATGCCGATACTTTCGGCCAGTCATGCCAATTAGTGCAAGAGTTGGCACCATGCAGTGCAAGAGGCTGGGGAAATGTGAACGCAGAAAAAAACTGCCTGTAACATCAACCCAGGAAACCTGACTCTTAGGTCAGGAGCAGTATATATGCATTTGCTTTAATTTAGGAATCATGTTAATATGCTGACGGGGTGGAGGATCAAGTCTGCCCGGGGATTTAAAAACAGTCCTGCAACTAAAATATCAGGAGAAAGGTATCTGTCCTTCAGATTCACTTTTGCAGATATACAGGAACAGAGGGTTAAAATGGTCCTGAAGGGCTAAATATATCAATAATCCCTCTTCAGGACATTTGGGGCATTAATCTTCTGGGGCGGCTGAGTGAAAAATGAAAATCACTTATTGTCACAAGTAGGCTTCAATGAAGTTACTGTGAAAAGCCCCTAGTCGGCACCTGTTCGGGGAGGCTGGTACAGGAATTGAACCAGCGCTGCTGGCCTGCCTGGGTTTGCTTTAAAAGCCAGCTACTTAGCCCACTGTGCTAAATCAGCCCCTAGTGAAAGTGAGAGTGAAAGAATGCCTGCTTGATCCCAATGTCTGCTATTCCCGGACAAGAAGACAGACTGCAGACTTGCCCACAGGCCTCAGTGCATACCATCTACAAAATGCCAACTTGCCAACACCCTACAAATCCGCGACGTCTACCATCTTAGCAAGGTATAAGGGCAGCTTGCATATGGGAACACCATCACGCTGTATCCTGACTTACAAAAGTGATCCCCGTTCCTTCAGTTTGGCTGGGACTTCTTCCCCAACAGCGCTGGGCAAATGCTTTCACCAGACCGGCTGCAGCAGTTTAAGAAGGTTTCACCATTTGCTCAAGGGCAATTAGAAATAGGCAATACTCCCAGTTGGAAAGCATCTGCATGTTGGAAGCTTGCAAATTCTGGGAGGGCACTGTCTTGTACTTAGCTTTGTATTTTATTTCTTCCCAGTTGGTGCCCCTCCCCTGCTGCGGGCAGTAACTCCTGTCAGAATGAAGGCACAGGACTCTTGTGCTGGCAAGCCCTGCCCAGGAGACTGTTCTTTCACGAGTTTGGACAATGAGTGAAATTAAAGATGTCTTCACAGTGGAGGCATTGACATTGATCGCTCGTCCTGCCTCTTCGACGTCCACATATGCGTGCTTGATAACAATTGGGAGCATGAACTTGCTCTTGCGCAAAGCTAAATTATAGTGTTAATGCTGCACCTCAGCTGTGATCATTTAACTGACCAGGAACAAATGAGAACCTTTGTAATCTATACAAGTCAATCATACATCACAAGCGGCATTTATTAACAAAAAGTCTCTGTTGCCTCTTGAACAGTTTTTTTCAAGTTTCTCGTTTTGTTTTGCTGTGTGGGTCTGGAGTGGATGATTCTTTAGCTTCGCAAATGCACATTCTTTGCAACACCTCGTTATAAAGGAACTGAGGTGGCAGCACTTAACAGGATTTAACAGGACTTCAATGTGCCAGGGAACGCTGGAACTAAACTATTGGAATTCTTGTGCCAAGTGCAATCCAGATGGATTTTCCGTTGTGAAATGTTGGGATATATAAGCACTCATATTTCATTCCACTTGATTGACAAATATTCCACTATTGCTTTTGGGGGAAAAAAAGAGTAATTTCTTGAGGAATGAGAATGCAACTTGCTCCCTGAAATCTGCTCTTGGCCATTAGTTCCATCCTTCGCAGTGAAATAGTTGCTTGAGTTGTACAGTCTTCAACATGTTTGGCAGTTGGTTCTTTTTCCATTTATTTGCAAAGTTGCAAGGCCGTCACCTCCATCATGCTGTCAATTTCCCGAACTTTAATTTGGGAAGTGCCCTGGTCAGTATAGGACCAGTTTCACCAGACCAGGCTGTACGTCGGGTGGTCCTCCAACTTACCTCAGTTGTTGAAGTTGTGGGGATTGGGTGGGGCAGAGAGGAAAAGAGAAAAATAATCACAAAAGTTGCTAAACCCTGGAGGGTGCTAATGTGCCCACAGGCTGAGTAGCCAGTCAAAATCAACTGGCTTGATTTACCAGTTGGAGCTATGGATAGTCACCAAAGGGTAATCTGGTTAGCACTGCTGCCTCACAGCGCCAGGGACCCGGGTTCAATTCCGGCCTTGCGTGACTGTGCGGTGTTTGCACATTCTCCCCTTGTCTGCGTGTGTTTCCTCCAGGTGCTCCGGTTTCCTCCCACAGTCTAAAGATGTGCAGCTTCGGTGGATTGGCTATGCTAAATTGCCCTTAGTGTCTAAAAAGACTTGGTGGGGTTACGGGGATAGGGCTGGGGCGTGGGTCTAGCTAGGGTGCTCTTTCAGAGGGTCGGTGCAGACTCGATGGGCTAAATGGGCTGTCTGCAACCGAGCACCTTCCTCAAGGTACAGGCGTTGCCTGAACCGGGTAGGCTACTTCTTTAAATGTGCAGGTTAGTGTCCAATTATATAATCTGGCCCCGATTTTGATCTTAATTCTGGCAAGAGGATCTAGGGTCAGAAGAATCCGTTTAAGGTTAATTTTATCCATGTGGAGCCAGGAGGTGAAAGATTGCTCCTTATGGTCCCGCAGGAAGACTTTAGGTCTTTTCAGCCATTGGCTTCCCTTGTATGACACTCCTCCGATACTCCCATTCCCAGGATGTACCTTCTTCAAGAGAAGACTTCATCTGCTGCTCAGCCAATAAACTCTTCCCGAATTTCCTCTCCTGCCTGCTGGCCAGCTACCCTGCCCGGCTCCCTGGCGCTGTGCCCTCAGGCAGGCAGTTAACCTGAATGTGTAGGAGGCTCAGGAGATTACTCCACTCGTGAACCTTCATTTTTTTATCATCACTCGGGATCAGGGTTGGATGCAACTGGTTCTTGCTGCAGTCCATTCCTCACCTGAGCCCAATACTGGTTGCACCCTTTGGTGACTATCCATAGCTCCAACTGGTAAATCAATGTACATTGATGTTCTACCCCTGCCTGCACAGGATAAATTCCAGAAGCAATGTGAGGATAGACTTGAAATGCCAGGTGCAGAGAGGGCTAAGTGGAGATTTAGTAGAAGTTTTTATAGAGCGCAGAGGGAAAGACTGTTTTCTCTCGTTGGATTGATATTGAGGAGGGTTGATGATTTTATTATTATCAGTCGGAGTGCGGAAGAGAGAGGTTAGAAATACTGTATTTACAAAGAGTTGGAGTGTGGCGTATTTTGTCACAGGAAATGGCCGAGATTGAGACCATTCTCCTTTGAAGTAAATATTGAATCATAGAATTTACAGTGCCATTCAGCCCATCAGGTCTGCACCGGCCCTTAGAAAGAGGGCCTCCACCCTATCCCCATAGCCCAGTAACCCCACCTAACCTGTTGGAAACTAAGGGAAAATTTAGCATTGCCAATCCCCCTAACCTGCACATCTTTTGACTATGGGAGGAAACCGGAGCACCCGGAGGAAACCCACACAGACACGGGGAGAAAATGCAAACTCCGCACAGACAGTCACCCGAGGCCAGAGTTGAACCTGGGACCCTGGGGCTGTGAGGCAGCAGCGCTAACCACTGTGCCATCCGGATATATTGGATAAATATTCAAAAGGAAGGAAGTTACTTGACACTGGGGTGAGCACGAGGCATTGCGATTAGTTATGGATTGATTTGCAGACCGAATGACCACCTGTCCTGTACATTTTCTCTGGCTCGACCTCCCTACAGTCAAATAAAATACGACTTCGGTGAAGTACTGACTGATGATGGCTGGTACCTGTGGAACTGTCGCTCAATATGAGCCCATTGCCATTCTTTTCGAAGCAGTCATCATTGTCAACGTAATGACTGATTTATCTTAAGAGTTATTTACCGGCTGCAAAATAAGTTGGAACACCCTAAGGATGAGAAGAATGGTTTATAAATACAAGCCCTTTCTTCCTAAAGGGGAGTTGCTCAACCAAATAGCCTTATTCTGTTGTGTTTCACCATTTTTCAGTAAACACTGCCTCAATGTGAAGTATAGGGGTCGACTTGACACAACAGAATATTGTTTTGTTCGTTCCCTGTGGCTTGATGATCCATTGTTTGCAATTTTTCACAGGCCAGGTGGCTGAGGGAGACTTTATAACTGCTGCAAAAATCTCTAACCATCGCTGTGATGCTCACTGGCTTCTGATATCTGATATTATGATAGTCGCAGTAGAAAGAGTTGCCAGGTCTCCGTGCAAAAAAGTAAATTGCAAAAGTCCGTCATTGTTTTTGCATATTTATCTCATGAAAATGTCAGGGGTCAGGATATTATTTTGTAAAGGAAATAACTTACTTGAATAACAATAAAGAGATATTTATGCATTTTCTGAAGCACGCATTCCTTGCGTGTATCCCAAATGGTGCTCCTCAGTCCATTCCTCGAGGAGTTATTGGTGCACTGGCGTTTTCCTACTCACTGTCTGGCTTTCGCAGCTGAGTGTGTGGGGCGCATTGAAGAATGGCTATTCGCTTTTTAAAAATGAAATTGCCCCATTTGCACTGTTATTTCTGTATATTCAGTATCACATCAATCTCCTTGTCACTATGAATTAATTATTGAGAATACCGGAGTGTTTTGCCATGAAGAAATGTGCTTTTGTTGGCCGATGAAAATGATTTCTTGATAAACTTTACCAGAAGCAGCTACAATGTGAAACTTTCAATTACCCTGCTGCCCTAATGAGTGCTTTGTGCACAATACTTTCCGATCAATTATTATTAAGAACAGCAAAGCACATACGATTCCTCAGGCAGCACCTTCCAAACCCATGTCCACTACCATCTAAAAGGACAAGAACAGCAGATGCCTGGGAACCCCACCACCTGGAGGTTCCCCTCCAAGTCACTCACCACTCTGACTTGGAAGTATAACGCTGTTCCTTCACTGTCCTGGAACTCCCTCCCTAACAGCACAGTGGGTGTACCTACACCTCGGGGACTGCAGCGTTTCAAGAAGGCAACTCAGCACCACCTTCTAAAGGGCAACGAGGGATGGGCAATAAATGCTGGCCTAACCAGCGACGTCCACATACCGCAAATGAATTTTAAAAATATATTTAAAAGATGATCAATAAGCCTATGCAGCATTTTCCCTGGCTTGTAGTGAAGGGGATCAAAGGATATATTGGGAAGGTGGGATCACGTTATTCAGTTGGATATCAGCCATGATCATAATGAATAGCAGAGCAGGCTCGAATGGCCTCCACCTGCTCCTATTACCTGCATGACATTCTCCACCCATATTCCTGCAGACGTCCATCAACCAACGCCAGACACCTTTTGACTGCGGGAGGAAACCGGAGCACCCGGAGTAAACCCACTCAGACACGGGGAGAGCGTGCAAACTCCACACAGGCAGTCAATGGAGGTCAGAATTGAACTCAGGTCCCTGCAGCTGTGAGGCAGCAGTGCTAACCACTGTGCCGCTCTGAAAAGATTCTTAAAATCTTTAAACATAGAAAGATGTTACAGCTGCCAGGCAGTCATGGTGGAGGGGGAGGTAACTACAGGACTGGTCACCGTAATTGTGGCCATCTTGACATGTCAGCTGAGGGGGGTTTCAGGATAAAACTGGAATGTTGGTCCCCAATCGCCTTCAAAACATTGACCTAAAGGGGCTCTTTAATTCTTTAATATTTAATTGCTGTAATAGGCTTATAAGTTTGGAGAGGCTAGGTTTGCATCCATTCGAGTTTATTAGAGTAATAGGTGACTTGATTGAAACCTTTAAGATCCTGAGGGATAATGACAGGTGGATGTCGAGAGGAGATTTCCTTCTAATTGGTGGCTTATTTAAGACGGAGATGAGAATCGTTTTCATAGAGGTTTGTGCATCTTTGGAACTCTTCCTCAAAAGGCAGTGGAAGTAGAGCCTGTTAATGTAGAGCAAGATAGATTCTTACTGGCGGGGAGGGGAGGGGGTGAGGGGGAGGGGGGGGGGGGGGGGGGTGAGGGGAGGAATATACATTTGAAGTTAGAATAGACCAGCCATGATCTTATCGAATGGCGCAATGGGCACAAAGTGTTCGACTCCTGCCCCTCATTCAGATGTTCGTATATTCATACGTATGTGGCCTATCCACCACTTCCAGACTGGTAGCCATTTATCACCTCCCCCAACACCACCAGACTCTTCAAAGTTTGACCCGAGGTTGGACCATGCTGGCAACCAGGCATGCCAGCCGGTTAGGGTTAGGGAAATTGCAGGCCTGTGTGCCTCTGGCCCTCCCACAACGCCCATTTAAAACTGGTTCCTAGATTCCTGCAGAGTCTGAAAATGGGCTTGGGTCCAATTTTGAAATCTCTTAAGCCACCCATCCACTCTCCAGTTCTATTAATGTCGAGAGAATTTAATATCAAGTGGGGGGCGTGGGGGTATTTTGGGTGACCGATGCAATACCACCTGTCTTGCATCCACAGCCATGTCTGACATAACCTGCATACTTTGTGAACACTTGCTGACTGGAGTTCACACATTAGGATTGTCATGGGGGTGAGGTGCTGGTCACGGAGGGCTGGGTGGGTGGTGTCTGCTGACCTGTGGACCTTTGTTGCAGAACCGTCAAGCAATTTGGGCAGAAGTCGGAGCAAACAGGAAAGGGGACTTGAGAAGTTGCTCAACGTACTTTGTGTTTGCTGAACACCTGGGGTAATTCAGGTTGTAATGCATCATTACACTGCAAAAATGCCATTGTGTTGATACGGGGCATGACTTTGTACTGCATTTCACATTGCACTGCTGACGAAAGCAGAGCACCTGTCAGGAAAATTAAGTTCTTTAATATTTGCTTTCACCACAGGGGACAAATACCTGGTAAATTCTGGCAACGGGACGTGACCGAGAAGACGGTTTCACACTGACGCCAATGTTGCATTCTTTCTATAAAATCTTTGCTGGCAACGCAGGCTAGCTCGTATATTTGTTGTAATACCTTTGGAAGCTAGCTTGGGAGATAACTCAATGATCCTTCTATCCCTGTCCTGGCCCTGTTCAAGTGCCAAAATAAAGAAGTATTGTCCTGCAGAAGATACTTTAACTTCATTGGTAACTGCTGCACTGGCACCACCCAGTGGTGCCTAACAGTAAGAAAGTGTCAGTGTGTGTCATGTGTATTTGTGTATGGGTGTGTATGTGTGCGTTTGTTTGGAGGGCCTATGTGTGAGTGTGGGAATGTAGGTGTGTGTGGGTGTATGCATGTGTGTATGTGTGCGTATTGGTATGTGCGTGGGTGTTTGTGTGTGTGTGTGTGGGGGGGCGTGTATGTGTGTGTGTTTGTGTGTGGGTGTATGTGTGTGAGGCTGTGTGTGGGGGGGGAGTTTATGTGTGTGTGTATCTGTGTGTAGGTGTGGGCATGTGTGTGGGATTTGTGTATCTATATGCGTTTGTGTGGGTGTGTGTGGGGGGTGTATGTGTGTGTAGGTGCATGTGTGTGTGGGAGGGTGTTTGTGTGGGGTGTCTGTGGGGATGTATGGGTGTGTAGGTGTTTGTGTGTGTGTAGTTTTGTATGGATGAGGGTATGTGTGTGAGTGTGTATGTGGCTGTGTGTGGGGGGTAGTATATGTTTGTGTGGGGGTATCTGTGCACATGTGGGAGTGTGTGTGTGGGTGTTTGTGCATGTGTACCTTTGTGTGGGTGTATATGTGGGGTGTGTGTGGGGGTTGTATGCGTGTGTGTATCTATGTACGTGGGTGTGTGTGTGGCTGTGTGTATATATGTGTGTGGGTGGTGTGCGTGTGTATGTGAGTGTATGGGCACTATGTATTTGGGTATGTGTGTTTGTGTATATGTGTGTATCTATATGTGTGTGTGAGTGTGGTACAAAGGAGCAGTGCTTGGTATTATTTGCTACAGAGAAAGCTTTAATAAATTGTGCAATTGCAAATGATGTTGAAGGTGGCACCTGATGCTGGTGGTAATTATCAGTGCCTTACCTTGAATGATACCGTTGAGGAATGATCTTATTAAAAGATGTTGAAGGATGTCTTAGGGGTCTCAGAATATTTTCCTGTGAAATGTAAATGCAAGTTAACTTCTGGCTATTGTAAAATGATCCCGCTGATTCCTTAAGCAAAAAAAAGCACTCACAATGGGACTTCTGAATTGGTCAATTGCATCACCCAGTGTAAACTGACCCACACTGACTGAGGAAATCTCAGATTGAATCCTGAGTCTGTTGTGCGTTAGTTGTTTCCAACCAGAGCATCTTAGAATGGCCACAGCACAAAAGGAGGCCGTCCAGTCCATTGAGTCAATTCTCTGTGAGAGGACTCACTCCCCTGCCTTGCCCCCTCAACCCAAAAATTCTTTTTCTTCAGATAATTATCCAATAGCATTTTAAAAGCTCCAATCTGCCTCCACCGCAGTCTCAGATTCCAGATCCTAGCCACTCAACCATGTGAAGACATTTGTCCTCACTTCACCTTTGGTTCGGGTGGTGGGAGGGGATAGCAACTCATGACTTGAACTAAGGAGATGTAAAAAATGTAAGGATACCCTTGACTGATCTCTCCAACGGTCCCTGTTACTGATATGTGAGTCTGCACATGTTCATAGATAGATTGCTCTTAGAATTTGCTCATAGAATTTACAGTGCAGAAGGAGGCCATTCGGCCCATCGAGTCTGCACCGGCTCTTGGAAAGAGCACCCTACCCAAGGTCCACAGCTCCACCCTATCCCCATACCCCACCCAACACTATGGGCAATTTAGTATGGCCAATCCACCTAACCCGCACATCTTTGAACTGTGGGAGGAAACCGGAGCACCCGGAGAAAACCCACGCACACACGGGGAGGATGTGCAGACTCCGCACAGACAGTGACCCAAGCCGGGAATCGAACCTGGGACCCTGGAGCTGTGAAGCAATTGTGCTATCCACAATGCTACCGTGCTGCCTGTATTAGGTAAGCAGAGGACTTGATGTGGCTCTGAGATTTTTATAATTTGAATAACGTGGCAGGTTTACCTCTCTTATGATGAATGCGATTGCCCAAGCTACAGGCTTTGATGCAGTTCCAGCACTTGGAAGCGTTCCCTCTTAAAAATTCAGCTGTGACGTGTTAGAATCGCAAATTGTAAATGCTGCAAAACAAAGTGTTTCCTCCGTAATAGTCTCTGGGCGCGATTTAACTAAATGGGAACAAAGTTTCACAGTGAGTGCGTTTAGCCGTCTGTTTCCCTTCACTCGCAGCGCCGATAAACACAACGTTATAAAACGCGACTCGCGTTTGATAAGGGAACCTGCGGCCGAGACCTCACATAGCCCAGTTTTGTATACTGAGGAGCTCCGCTAGCCGGAACTCCTCAGTGTAGTGAGAGATTGGGACGTTCCAACCTCCGAGGCCCTTGAAGTGACCCCTGACCCCTCCCCATCTCCAATGCGCTACTGGAGGGTCCTCTCACCACCAACCCCCCCCCCCATCCCAACACCCATGCAGGGCACCCTATGCCCAGTCACATCTGTGCAAACAGGTTCTAGCTTGACATCACCAGCCTGTCCCCCTGGCAGTGCCTCCTTGACAGCTTGGCAGTGCCAGGCTGGCACCCAGGTGGCACTGCCAAGGTTCCACCCTGCCCAAAGGGCATGCAACCCAACAAGTGCCACTCCGTCTTGTCTCCATTTGTGTACTGAACAGCGCTCACCCGAGGTCTCCTAAGCAAGGGAGATCAGGGGACTCAGGAATCTGAACATTAAAGTGAGACTAATAAATAAATAACCTTTATTGTCGCAAGTAGGCTTACATTAACATTGTAATGAAGTTACTGTGAAAAGTCCCCTAATCACCACATTCCAGCACCTGTTCAGGGACACAGAGTGTTAAACGTATTCGCCTTGTTCGACCTAGGAAACTCAGTGAGTGTCTAAATGTGAACCCTTTTTCAAAAGACGTCCTAAAGGTGTTTCTCAGGTGTTCCTATAGATGTTTCTCAGCTTCTTTTTAAGAGTGAGTTGAATAATTTCTCGCTTAAATATGGGAACAATGATGAAACCATGGATGCATTGGGTTGTGCAGAGAATTAAGAATTATAGAGGGGAAAGGATGTCTCATTTCCATCATTAAAGTAC
The DNA here is from genome assembly GCF_047496885.1 of Scyliorhinus torazame. Lineage (NCBI taxonomy): Eukaryota > Metazoa > Chordata > Chondrichthyes > Carcharhiniformes > Scyliorhinidae > Scyliorhinus > Scyliorhinus torazame. The sequence goes on along the minus strand of NC_092711.1, from coordinate 299,203,394 downwards.
AACAACACCGCATTAAAATGAGGCAATGACTAGTTAGTAGAGCCACCCATCACATCTGTCAAAAAGTAACATTGATAAAACAACATCCCAATCAATGAGCATTTGTTTCTTCAACACATGACACAAAAATGTCACTTGTATTGCTGAATGTCTCTGTATTATTTTGTGCATAACATCAAATCAAATATCCCACATGCACCATATTCCTATAGTGTTTATTGGAAACATTGATGAGTTTAACCAAATGTCATCTGTTCTTTTTAATATTGACCATATTCTCTCTTACCTTTCTGAGTGTTTGCTGATGTTTTCAGCCCTGGTTTTGTGGCAGTTCTGTTGCTGCGATTGCGAAATGAACTTTTCTTTTGCCCGGAAAACATTTGATGAAGGGCCACTGTAAAAGATCAAAACCAGCCAGTTTAAAGACGATCTGGCAGAATGAGCATAAAGATAGCTGAAGATTAGAAAACGGAGCACAAACAAGAGGATGAGTGGAACTAAAGGCCCTCCCCAAACCGGAGGTGGGTTAGGAGGCCGTGAGGGGGTGGCATGGGTGTTTCATCAGGCGGGTGGAAAACCTGCCACCTTCTTGCCCCCATCACCACCCTTTCCCCGCTCCACCCCCCCCCCCCCCCCCCCCCGATCAGTGTACCTGCCCAGAAGCTCATCAAGCCCCCCAAGTTACTATTGAAGACCTCACCCACTGCTGCTGGTATCCGATTAGTGGTGGGTAGGGAAGCTGCCATCTGGGAAGACTACCCAACAAACCCTTCTTGAGTGTGCCTGATGCCTAGTAGGGTGGGTCCCTTCTTCTCAGACACTCTGTATCTGATCGAGGGACTTGCAATGGTGGGCAGCACGGTAGCACAAGTGGATAGCACTGTGGCTTCACAGCGCCAGGGTCCCAGGTTCGATTCCCCGCTGGGTCACTGTCTGTGCGGAGTCTGCATGTTCTCCCCGTGTGTGTGTGGGTTTCCTCCGGGTGCTCCGGTTTCCTCCCACAGTCCAAAGACGTGCAGGTTAGGTGGATTGGCCATGATGGATTGCCCTTAGTGACCAAAACAGTTAGGAGGGGTTATTGGGTTACGGGGATTGGGTGGAAGTGAGGGCTTAAATGGGTCGGTGCAGACTCGGTGGGCTGAATGGCCTCCTTCTGCACTGTATGTTCTATGAACTGTGGTGGTATGTATTAGGGGTATTATGGTACCTGTGAAGCCGAGAGGCTATTGGCTGACAGGTCCAGGGTCCTGGTTGGATCTGCCGACTTCTGGCTTCGCCCTGAAGGCGGAGTATAAGTGCTCGAGTTCTCCCCGCAGCCTAATTCTGTTACTGAGCTGCTGGGGAACAAGTCTCGCTTAATAAAGCCTAGATAGACTTCATCACTTCTCGTCTCGCGTAAGTCATTATGCGCTACAATTTATTAAGCGAGCTTAAAAGACTATGGAGCTGCGGATCGCCCCGGAGTGCCTGCGGATCAGCCCCCATGCAGCAAACTCGGCGGCCGTGTTCAAACACTGGCTAGCATGCTTCGAAGGCTACCTCCGAACGGCCCCCGGCCGGCATCACGGAAGAGCACAAAATGCAGGTCCTGCATTCGAGGGTAAGCCCGGAGATTTACTCGCTTATAGAAGACGCGGAGGATTTCCCGACGGCGCTCGCGTTGCTGAAGGGCATCTACATTCGGCCCGTTAACCAGGTCTACGCACGCCACCAACTCGCGACGAGACGGCAAATTCCTGGAGAATCGCTCGACGAATTCTCCAGCGCGCTGCTGATTTTGGGACGAAACTGCAACTGCCCGCCGGTGAACGCGATCGAGCACACGGACCTGCTAATTCGAGATGCATTCGTGGCAGGTATGAACTCTCCCCAAATTTGTCAGAGACTTTTAGAAAGAGAGTCGCTAGGACTCTCAGAGGCACGGGCCCTTGCGGCCTCCCTTGATGTGGCCTCCCAAAACGCCCACGCCTACGGCCCCGACCGCGCGGCAGCCCCTTGGGCTCCGTGGACCCCCGTCGTGACCGACTCCCCGGCACCCCCCGCAAGCTTGCGCAGTTAGAGCGCCAGACCATCCCGGGGGGGCCCACTGCTACTTTTGCGGGCAGGCGAAACACCCCCGGCAGCGCTGCCCGGCACGCGCAGCTACTTGTAAAAGCTGCGGCAAAAAGGGCCATTCCGCGGCAGTGTGCCGGTCCCGGGGGGTCGCCGCAATCCCGGAGAAGAACGAGGACAACACATCCCAAACACCCCCCAACCCCCCCCCCGCCCCCAGCGTTCCATGTGCGACCCGCGGGCGCCACCATTTTGGGTCCCGGACACCACGAGGAGAGGATGGGCGCCGCCATCTTGTGACCCCCTAGCCACGTGCGATTCATGGGGGGGGCCATTTTGTCCACCCCCGACCACGTGCGATTCATGGGGGTGGCCATTTTGTCCACCCCCGACCACGTGCGATTCATGGACGCCGCCATCTTGGTTGACAACAAAGGACCCCAGCATCGACAGCTCCACGGGGTCCGAAGAAAACGCCGCGACACTACTGCCACAACTGGCTTCGGTGACACTGGATCAATCGCGGCCGCGGACGCTCCAAACGACGACAACAACGGTGCTGGTCAACGGATACGAGACGCCATGCTTGATCGACTCCGGGAGCACAGAAAGTTTTATTCACCCAGATACGGTAAGACGCTGTTTTCTGTCCATCCATCCAAGCACGCAAAAGATTCCCCGAGCTGCAGGATCCCACTCAGTGGAGATCAAATGGTTCTGCATCGCGAACCTAACGGTGCAAGGGAGGGAGTTTAAGAACTACAGGCTCTACGTCCTTCCCCAACTCTGCGCGCCCACATTACTGGGATTAGACTTCCAGTGTAACCTCCAGAGCCTAACATTCCAATTCGGTGGCCCAATACCCCCACTCACTATCTGCGGCCTCGCAACCCTCAAGGTTGAACCGCCGTCCTTGTTTGCAAACCTCACCCCGGATTGCAAACCCATCGCCACTAGGAGCAGACGGTACAGCGGCCAGGACTGGACGTTTATCCGGTCTGAAGTCCAACGGTTGCTGAAGGAAGGCATAATCCAGGCCAGCAATAGTCCTTGGAGAGCCCAGGTGGTAGTCGTGAAGACCGGGGAGAAGCAAAGGATGGTCGTAGACTATAGTCAGACCATCAACAGGTACACGCAGCTAGATGCGTACCCTCTCCCCCGCATATCCGACATGGTCAAAGGTCTTTTCCACTGTGGACCTCAAGTCTGCATACCACCAGCTCCCCATCCGCCCAGGTGACCACAAGTACACCGCCTTCGAGGCAGACGGGAGGCTATACCATTTCCTAAGGGTCCCATTTGGCGTCACGAACGGGGTCTCGGTCTTCCAACGGGAGATGGACCGAATGGTTGACCAGCACGGGTTGCAGGCCACGTTCCCGTATCTCGATAACGTAACCATCTGCGGCCACGATCAGCAGGACCACGACGCCAACCTCCAAAAGTTCCTCCAGACCGCTAACGTCCTGAACCTCACATATAACGAGGAAAAATTTGTTTTTAGCACAAACCGTTTGGCCATCCTGGGATACGTAGTGCGCAATGGAGTGATAGGCCCCGACCCCGAACGCATGCGCCCCCTTATGGAATTTCCTCTCCCCCACTGCTCCAAAGCCCTGAAACGTTGCCTGGGATTCTTTTCATATTACGCCCAGTGGGTCCCCCAGTACGCAGACAAGACCCGCCCGCTAATACAGTCCACTACCTTCCCCCTGTCGACAGAGGCCCGCCAGGCCTTCAGCCGCATCAAAGCAGATATCGCAAAGGCCACGATGCGCGCCATCGACGAGTCCCTCCCCTTCCAGGTCGAGAGCGACGCATCTGATGTAGCTCTGGCGGCCACTCTAAACCAAGCGGGCAGACCCATGGCCTTTTTCTCCCGTACCCTCCACGCCTCAGAAATCCGCCACTCCTCAGTGGAAAAGGAAACCCAAGCCATAGTGGAAGCTGTGCGACATTGGAGGCATTACCTGGCCGGCAGGAGATTCACACTCCTCACTGACCAACGGTCGGTAGCCTTTATGTTCGATAATGCACAGCGGGGCAAAATTAAGAATGACAAGATCTTAAGGTGGGAAGATCGAGCTCTCCAGCTATAACTATGAGATCTTGTATCGTCCCGGAAAGCTGAACGAGCCGTCCGATGCCCTATCCCGCGGCAAAAATAGACCGCCTCCAAGCCCTCCACGAGGACCTCTGCCACCCGGGGGGTCACTCGATTCTACCATTTCGTAAAGTCCCACAACCTCCCCTACACTGTTGAGGAGGTCCGCACAGTCACCAGGAACTGCCACATCTGCGCAGAGTGAAAAGCGCACTTTTCCAGGCCGGATAGAGCGCACCTGATCAAGGCTTCCCGCCCCTTTGAACACCTCAGTTTGGATTTCAAAGGGCCCCTCCCCTCCACCGACCGCAACGCATACTTCCTAAACGTGGTGGACGAGTACTCCCATTTCCCCTTCGCCATTTCCTGCCCCGACATGACAGCGGTCACGGTGATTAAAGCCCTGGGCACCATCTTTACACTGTTCGGCTTCCCCGCATATATCCATAGTGACAGGGGGTCCTCCTTCATGAGTGATGAGCTGCACCAGTTCCTGCTCAGCAAGGGCATTGCCTCGAGCAGGACGACCAGCTACAACCCCCGAGGGAACGGGCAGGTAGAGAGGGAGAACGGCACGGTCTGGAAGACCGTCCTACTGGCCCTACGGTCCAGAGATCTCCCAGTTTCCCGGTGGCAGGAAGTCCTCCCGGATGCTCTCCACTCCATCCGGTCGCTGCAGTGTACCACCACTAACCAAACGCCTCCTTGCCTTCCCTAAGAAGTCCTTCTCCGGAACGTCGCTGCCGACCTGGCTGGCAGCCCCAGGACCCATCTTGCTCCGGAAACATGTGCGGGCGCAAAATCAGACCCGTTGGTCGAGAGGGTTCACCTTCTCCACGCGAACACGCAGTACGCCTATGTGCCGTACCCCGACGGCCGACAGGACACGGTCTCCCTGCGGGACCTGGCGCCCGCCTGCAACACACACACACACCCCCCCAACACCGATCACCCCCTCCCTGCCACCGGCGCACCCCACGACTGCCCCCTTCCCGGGGGGATCGGTCCTCCTCCCGTGCCGCCCAGGAGTAAAACAGGAACAAACAGCGCAACGCTCCCGGAGACGACAGTGCCCGAGCCAGCACCTGCACCACCACCGGGGCTGAGGCGATCGACGAGGAAGACCAGACCGCCCACTCGACTCGTGGAATCCGCGTGACACCAAGAAAGCAAGAATTTTGTTGTAAAATAATTTTTTTTTTCCTTATTGTAAATAGTTCTGACAAACTTGTACATAGCTAAATGTTGGGCTAAATATGTATAGCCCCAGTTCGAAATTTGTTCCAGGGCCAGCCTTGTAAACCCCTACCACCATGCGAACCACCACCCCGCCGGGTTCCTTTTTTATCAAGGGGTGAATGTGGTGGTATGTATTCGGGGTAATATGGTACCTGTGAAGCCGAGAGGCTATTGGCTGACAGGTCCCGGGTCCTGGTTGGATTTGCCGACTTCTGGCTCCGCCCTGAAGCCGGAGTATAAGAGCTTGAGTTCTCCCCGCATCCTCATTCTGTTACTGAGCTGCTGGGGAACAAGTCTCGCTTAATAAAGCCTAGATAGACTTCATCGCTTCTCGTCTCGCGTAAGTCATTGTGCGCTACACCAACATGGTATGTGGTGGGGGTGGGGTGGGGTGCAGTTAAAAGCCACAACCCTCAAACCCTTCTCCCCACCTCATTGGCGCCCCTCACTCCCTGTTATCCCTCATTCCAACCCTACACTACTGCCAGGAATGTATCAGCCATCCCTCCTGAAGATTTGTTTGTAACATTGGCAGTGGCCACTACGCCCGGTGGCACTGGTGGCACTGGGGAGCTGCCAGCCTGTGATTAACTAGCAGCTGTCAGAGGCAGGATTTCCATTCTGCTTGGGTCTTAATTTGACAGTAGGCCCGGTGCTGCCCAGGTAAGTGCCTGATCGCTGTGAAATAGCGTTGCGTAAGGGCCCTTTCTGTTGATCCCCTTAGTTCCTATTTCTTTTGTTTTGTCTTTATGGTTTTTGGTCCATAGATCATTAATGGGGGCAAACCTTTAAGTCGCGCAGAGGAAATAAGGAACTCAAAGTGCCAGATTAGTACGCTGTTTTATAAAGTTTTGTATTTTGAACAGACAAACCCAGACTTTATGGCACCCAAGAGACTTGAGGGGTTTGTTTTGATTGGTTGGTTGGCGGCCAATGGATTGACCAGGGACTGTAATCTGCCCAGCAACTGACAGCAATTGGTTCCTGTTAAATGGGGTTTTTCAGAGAGAACCCAGGAGAAGACACTGAACCCTCAAGGTGGAAGCAGCTCTCTCTCTATCTCTATCTCTCTCTGCTCTGCTACCTACCGTTTGAAGGCAGAAGCTTCTAGACCCTGAAAGAAGAAGTTGTCTCTCCCTCTCTTGAATGCTGGCTGCCTGTTATTTTTGTGAGTCTACAGTGAAAACCATTACAAACTGCAAGAAAAGACAACATCCAACTGAAAGCCTAGACTGAAGAAGAAAATAACTGGAAGACGGCTTTCTGAAACAGAGACTCTTATCCTTTCACTTTCATCATTATTTTACACCCCTCTTTCCTCTCAGTGTTTGTTTGTCCATGTGTGTAGATGCTGGGGCGAGTTAAAAGGGCCCCTCGGGTTAGAGACTAAATAGTAGTTAACCAGTTGTATTTGTTGCCCATTAATTTACAGTCACTTAATAATAAAAGGTCAATATGGGCGGAAATGGGTGGAATCCCCGGGTAGGATGGTGATCAATGCCGTTTGTGCTCTATCAGAGCGTAGCTGACCAGAGGGGGGGGGGGGGGGGGGTCCTCAGGCAGGGCGAGAACCAATGCCGTTCCTCCACTGCCTGTGCAACCGGCAAGAACGGGTATGAATGTGGTTGTCGTGGGGGTTTCCTCTCGAATCAGGAGGGTAACTATGAGTCATGTCTGTCGACAAACTAGTTCCTCTGAACGGGTGTCTGGCAACAAACGTGTACCTTTAAACTGGTTTCTGTTGACAAACTAGTTCCTCTGAACTATTGTCTGGGGACAAACTTGCTCCATGAACAGCCAGGGGGCGTTAAAGGAGTGGTGACGTGGGGCCGTGAAAACTTTTGAGTAGTCAAACAACACTTAACGTTAGCCCTAACGAACAAACATACAACAAACATGGTGCAGGTTCCATCAGAAAAGACACCATATCTCCCCATCGGTTCCTTTTTTCTCCATCATCTGGACACCTCACTGCTCAATAGCGAACAGGGTCGCAAAGGGATTTGTTTGGTGGGAGTCAGACTCTATGTCATCATCTTCTCCCGGCTGCCAAACTCTTGACTGTAGTAACCGCGCTAAAGCTGCTTGGGGCGAATTGGGGTCCATCTCATCATTCCGGATTAGCCTGAACAAATTGTCTCGGTGCCAGAATCGTGTGTCGAGGTTGGAGCTACTAGGTTTCAATCCGTAATCGTCGGGCGGTGGGTCTGGGTCAGGGGCTTTGATATATGTAATCTCGAAGGGGTCAGTGGAATCATGCTCGGAATCGCTGGGAGTGGGGCCTGGTACAGTGGGATAATCGTAACGTGGTGTGCTGTGGCTATCGTCATCGTGATTGCTATCACTGTCGCTGTCGCTGCTGGTTGAAGGAAGGGAAAGGCGGCGTCGTGCCTGGGGTGCAGTTGAAGTCGTGTCTGAGGGCGGGCTGGACTGGTTGGGGGAGGGTGGGAAAATGTCATCTGTGGGCGGGGCGTGCTCGTCTGCTGCTGCGAGCAGGATGTAGTGTGCGTGGTTATTCTGCGAGCCATAAGCCTTGAGCTGGTGAAACCACGCAGACTTACCATTGGGATATGTAATTTTGTATACCGAGGAGCTGACTTTGTCCGAAATGGAGTACGGTCCGGAAAATGTAGGGAACAGGAATGAACTAGGGTTGTAAAGGGAAAGCATGACTTGCTGCCCTACTGCAAACTCAGTGGCGTGTACTGTTTTGTCGAAACAAGCCTTGCTCTGTTTCTTCCTTGTTCCAGGTCTCACAGCTGCTGTGAGTTCGGCCGCCTTTATGTTCTCTACCAATTGTTGAACCGCATTTTCATGCGTGAGGGCTGTGACTGCGGGGCTGGCCAAATCCAGTCCTAAGAAATACTCAGTGCCTTTCATGGGGCGTCTGGTCATGAGGGTATGGGGGGTGTATCCTGTGGACGTGGATACCGTGTTCCTTAAAAACATCAAAGCAAATGGGAAAACTGAATCCCAGGTGCTGTTATTCTGCTGTACCATTTTCCTGAGGGTGGCTTTTAATGTCCTGTTCATCCGCTCAACAATACCACTTGACTGGGGGTGGTATGCAATATGAAACTTTTGTTGAATGCCGAAAATCATGAGGACGTTTCTCATTACACGTCCTGTGAAATGGGAGCCTTGATCAGACTCTATACTGCGGGGGAGTACCCATCTTGCAAAGATGTGATGTGTTAATATTTTAGCCATTGTCTTGGCCGTATTAGTTTGTGATGGAAATGCTTCCACCCATTTTGTGAAGGTGTCTATGACCACCAACACATACTTATAACCATTTCTGCAAGGGGGTAGGGGTCCTATATAATCTATCTGGAGATTTGCCCAGGGTCCATTAACGGGGCGGTATGACTAAGTTGAGCCTTTTTAGCATATCTGTCCGGATTGTTCTGGGCACAGATCAAGCAATTCTCTATGCAATGGGTAACATCGGCTTTTAAATCAGGCCACTACAAGCAGAGCGGTCTGAGGTGGGCTAGGGTGGGTTCAATACTTTGGTGTTCCTGATTGTCATGGAACTGACAAATGATCTGGTTCCTGTCCTGGCTGTGGTCTGTGGTTATTGCATTCTTGTAATTATCATACGGGGCTGGGAATGTACCCTTTAAAACTTCCCTGAGTTTCTCGTCCTCTTTCTGTGCCTTCACTAGATTCTGAATATTGGTCTGTGAGACCTGAACTGCGTGTACTGGGGTGCTTTTGGGGGGGGTTCCAAAAATAACCATGCCTGAAGCCTGCCTTCGCTAGGGCGTCTGCTTTAACGTTACCAGGGGGGAAGAGCGGTGCTGACTGCGAACCTTAATTATTCCGTATTTTCGATCCTTCACTGCTTCTAAGATATGTCGGAGTAATGGGGCTGAGGGTAGGGGTTTACCGTCCGCGGAAACAAATCCTCTTGTTTCCCACAGGGGTAGGAATTCCGTCAAACTGTTGCATACATACAAGCTGTCTGAATAGATGTCTGCTGGGGTTGGGAACGAGTCGGGGTGGTCTACAATGTAGTTCTGCCAGTTCTGCTGCCTGCGAGCCTAAGTGTCCTGGCAACTTTAATACAATCTCATCAAGGGCGCGTCCCTGCACGTCCACTACGTAAATACCGCAACCGGTAATTCTCTTTCTATTTAACACTGTGGAGGAGCCATCCACATAAATCTTCAGGGGTATGCACGTGTCTGTGGGCTGGGGTCTCTGGGGTGTAATACCTGTTTTCCTGGGAGGTGTTTTGGGAATAAATGGGCCTGTGTTGCATTTTGTGGTAATGATTTCACACTCATGAGTGGTGCCTGCACACTGAAAATTATCGGCAAGGAAGGTGTGGGTCTTGGTGTGCTGTCCCTTCCCTGTAAAACAAGGGTCCAACGGGCTGCGCGGATTTGGCTGACTGTGCCATCCTTAAGTCGGCCGTCTAACAATAGCTGTGTTGGGGTGTGTTCTGTGAGGATGGTGATGGGGTTGAGTCCTGTAATGTAGGCGAAGTATTGTACGGCTCAAAAAACTGTGAGCAGGTGCCTTTCACAGGCAGAAATCCTTGCTCTACAGGGTCTAACACGCGTGGGGCGTATGCTTCCGGGCGTAATTGGTCATGGCGTTCCTGGAGGTGCACGGCCGAAAGGTTTTGGTCGGTGCTTGCTACTTCGATAGCGTATGGGGAAAGTGGATCTGGGACCTGCATCCGTATGCTGTGGAAGCCATTCCCAAGGCGCCTGCTTCTTGAGAAGTTCAGATAGGGGCTCTGCTTTTGTGACAAAACCATCAATATGGTTTTGGCAGTAGCCAACCAGTCCTAAAAATGACCGGAGGGCTGAGACATTGTGGGGAAGGGGCAGTTTTACGATGGAGTCAATTCTCTTTTGCTCAATCTCGCGTTTACCGTGTGTGATCACTGTTCCTAAGTAAATCACTTTTTCATTCAAAATCTGGGCTTTCTTGGGGTTGACTTTACAACCAATTTCTTTTAGGAGTGCTAGGAGCTCGGCGAGAAGCGAAATGTGCTCTCCCTTTGTGTCTGTCTGTAGTAACAAGTCGTCTCCGTACTGGACCAGACAATCGGGGCGGGAACATTTTGCTAATCTGCCAGCTGTGGGTGGAAAATGGAGGGGGAGTTGTGGAAGCCTTGTGGAAGGCACGTCCATGTGTATTGTTGCCCTTGGAATGTAAAGGCAAATTTGTACTGGCACGCTTTAGCCAATGGAATGGACCAAAAGCCGTTACTAATGTCCAAAACCAAATTTCTTTTTGACTGTAGTCCCTGTTTGAGCATGGTCTCGGGATTCGTGGCTACGGTGGGGGCTGCTGCTGGGGTCACTTTGTTCAGTTCCCGGTAATCAATGGTCAGTCGCCATGATCCATCTGGTTTCCTGACGGGCCAAATTGGTGCGTTGTTTGTGGAGGCTACTGATCTGAGTACACCTTGATCCAACAAACTCTCTATTACTTTGGATATTTCTCCCTCTGCTTCCTGGGGAAATCCGCACTGCTTCTGGGGTTTAGGGTCGGGACCTGTAATGTTCACAAAGCCAGCCAATTTGCCACAGTCATGCTTGTGCTGTGCAAATGCTGCTTTATGTTCCTGCAGGTCTGCCCTAACCTGTTTGTCTGCACTAATGGCTCGATGGTCGAACAAGAAGTCTCCTACTGAGCTAATTCTGTTTACATACTCTCCTACTGTGAGCATGACGGGGGCTCATGCTGCCTTTGCCATTTTCCAAACACACTTGTAAACTGGGTCAAAAGAAAGGTTATGGGAGCTCATGAAATCGATCCCAAGGAAATGTTCTACTGTCTGGGGCGGATCAACCCAAACTATGGGGTGCTTAGTTGTGATGTTCCCTATTTGTATCGCTACAGGGGCTGTGATGTGTCCCTGTTGTAAATGACCTGTAAAACCACTGAGTGTGATGGTGTCTGTTGTGAGCCACGTGTCTCACTGAAACATCGTGGACGAATTGAGTGTGGTGCGGGACCCTCCTGTGTCCCAAAGAAATTCTACGGGGTGTCCCCGAACTTTGCATGCCACTACCAGTCTACTGGACTTGTCCCAAAGGGTGTCGCAGACCCAGGTTGGGGAGCCCGAACACCGTCAGTCGGTGCCGTTCATGTCTGCATTTTCTGAACGGGCGCTAACGCTATGGATCGGCTTTGCCCTATTCCCGTTTAGGGTGCCTGTCTGTTGGCTTCTCTGCTGCTTTTGGGGCGCGTTGCACTCTCGTACAAAGTGTCATAGCTGGCCACAGTTGTAACATTCCTGAGCTTTGGGCTGGGGTGGGCTGTTCCTGCCCTCATTTACCCATGTGGGGCTCTGGTGCGATTTAACTGGGTTCATCTCTGCCTGATCTTCATCGGGTGTTATAAATGCAGTTTTGCCTGCTCCCAAGTGCAGGACAATCTCTTCAAAACCCATTTTCCATTGTGGGCCTCATCTGAGGGGTCATAATTTGCGCAAGCTTTTCGTCCTGTGTCTGTGGCGTGGGAGACTAGAATTTGGGTCCATTTGGCCAAATTATCTGGGGACAAATGGGCGCGGGCTAACTCTCCGAAAACTGCTGTGAAGTGTATAAACAAGCGTCCAGCAAACGCTGTGGGGTGCTCTGTCTTCTTTTGCCTACACTTATTTAGGCATTCTACGGGGTCTCTTCTGTTAAAGCCGATCGCATCAAGAATCGCTGTGTGCATCTCTTGGAGTGTGCCTCCTACATTCTGTGGGTCGGGAAGGGCTGCTAAGACTGAAGGGTTGAGGCTTAAAACTGTGAGCTTCACTTGCTCCTTTTTGTCCAGACCATACATGGTTGCCTGTTGTTTGGCCTTCGCGAAAAATTGGCGGGGGTCTGAAGTGGGAAGGAACGGTGTAATGTTTCCACACACGTTCCGTAATTGGGTCACGGTTAACGGGGTTGTATAAAGGAAATCTGCTTCTCCTTCTGCTGTGGCCCTACGGTGTGTGGCTACAGGGTTCATGGCGGTGTGTTCTGCTTGTTCGGTTGGGGGTCTCTCCTTTTCTGGGGGTTTTCCTGTGTACATGTCCCATGTCTCGTTCAATTCCTGCCAGTCGGGGCCGTTTTCCTGATCTAATTGTGGTCCAAATGTGCTTTGAAACCCATTTTGAACGGAAAGCAGAGATTGCAATTCTGCAATTTGCTTCCGGCACTTTGCGTGGTCTACGGAGCTCTGCCTTTGTTCTGTCGTGGAAGTATGGAGTGCTCGTAGGGCTGTTTTCAGATCACTGCACTGTTTCTGCAATTTCTCCACTTGCTGTTCTGTCTCTTGTCTTACCAAGACCGCACGTTGCGTGTCCTGGTAGGCCTTATCGTATTGCATTTGGAAACTACCCAAATGCGCGAGACAAGACTGGTGTGCCCACTTTGCATCATCCACCTCTCTGTCCCTTGTTGCTAACTGCTCTTTTAAATCTCTATTCTCCTTCTCGACTTCGCTCACGTCTACCTCACTACTTCTGTCTCTCTCCTCTATCTCTCTACGGAGCGTCCTAACGACCTCCTCTGTGCCTCGCAATTGTGCCAAGCAGGACACGATTGCCATCGGCTTGCGAGCTTTCCCTCAGCTCTTCTTGTGTATCTCTGACAGGTTCTCCCACCAAGTATGTCCTATACTCCCGGGACCTGTTTCCTCAGTAGCGCAGAATTCACTCCAAAGGGGCCATCCTTTCCCTTTGAGATATTTCCTGATCTCATCTTCCCAAACCGGATACTGTCCTACTCTACTGGTCGCTGCGACCTCGAATTCCTGGGGGTTCATAAGGCGTTCCATTGCCTTCATTGCCATTTTCTCTATCGAGGTTCTCTACTGAATTTGGAACAGGGGGTGATAAAGTGGTGATGTAAACACGGGTACGGCTTACGCTAATTTCCGGCCTACAAACCTCCCGACAGTTTTACGCAACAAAATCGCTCAGGTTTACCTTATATCCCTGATAGTGCGCAAGCATTAACACACTTCCGAATCTCAGAGGCTTGATCAGTATTGTTCTTACGCTTGTGGTTTTTCTGTTTCCGATTGGATTCTCAATTCAAATTTGGGTTCTCTCGGAATGGTTAGGGCACTTCTAAGTCAAGTCCCGTCAGATGTCGCCAGTAAATGTTGCTAACTTACTGTTGTCTCTTAATTTGGCTCTGTTTAATTACGTTTGCTCAAGAGTCGCCAGGTATCTTTCAACACCGCCACAAGGTTCAAAACCGAATACTGATCAAAGACCCGATACACCAATTAGTAAGTTCAAAAGCAATGCTCATTTAGTGACACACAGTCAAATCTACTCATTCATAAAACTCTACAACCTAAACTATCACTATTACTAAAAGCCTATACTTAGCTTCGGGTGCCCACTCAGTCAGAGGAACAATGGCCGTTGCTGGGTTCTGAGGCTGCTGGGTTGAGCTGTTTACAGAATAGCAACTAGGAGCGTCTATCTCATAGCGTGCATTGACTTGGAACTTACTTGGTCTGGCGTAGCTGCTAGGCAGGTCTCTCCTCGCTGAGAGCCAAGGCCAAGAGAGGGATCCTCTCTTGGGGAGTCCTTTTTATACCCCAAAAGGGCTTCGCGCGCTTTTGGGCGGGCCTTGAACTTGGCCCCAATTAATTGGGCCATTTCCCAATTGTCCTTATCGATTTTCCTCCAATAGAGAGGTGGGTTCCCTGGTTGCTGGGCGTGTCCTGGGTGGCCGTTGGTCTGCTTTGTTTTAGTCTCCTCTGGCGCCGGGATGTCTGGCTTAGCCTTAAATGTTGCCTTTTGTTCCCGGGGATGGCTCATTAGTATGTAAATGGCATAGCAGTACCGGTCCTGTCTGAGAGCTTAGGCTCTAATCAACAGTCAGACCTTGCACCAGCTTGCTGTTTCGGTATTGTCCAATTTTCCCTGCATTCTTTGCAAGTGTCCATTTTGTAATCGGGACGTGGCCATCCCAGATGGCTACAATATAGACACGGAGGGGCGGATATCAAAATTTGTTGACAATGCAAAATAACGAGGCGTGGCAGAGAGGGAGAATGTGGTGGAAGGACTGGAGCAGAAAGAAGTATTCAGGTGAATGGCAAACACAGTTCAACAGAAATAAATATATAGCAGTAGATTTTGGATGAAAGAGCAGAGAATAGATATATAGCCATAATCGTAAAATTGGCAATGGAGTTGGAAAGTAATGAGATCTAGGGCTGTAAATACACAGATCTTTAAAGGAAGAATTATAGATGGGGAAAGTCATTAAAAGGGCAAATGGAATTTGGAGAATTATTTATAAAATAAAAAGGTGGTGATGAATTTTAAGATGACAAGCCATTGGCCCAGCTACAATTGAAATATTTCAGGGAGTTTTGGGCATCCCGTGATAGAAATAACATTAAAGCCGTAGAAAAGCTACAACCCAGTCTCAGAGGAACAAAACCACAGATTAGTCGGAATAGCTATGCTGAGGGGCGTAGAGAAACTAGGGCCATGTTCATGGAAGCAGAGAATGTTCAAGGGATCTATTTGAAGTGTTCAACATGTCTTTTAAATGTTTAAAAAGGTAAATGGTGAAACATTTATTATTCCTACTTTTAATGAATTGAATTCCTACAACGTCTACTGATAAAGGTCTGCATGAGTATGAGGGGCATAGATAGAGTGGATGGGCAGGCACGCTTTTCCAGGGTGGAGAGATCAGTCACCAGGAGGCATAGGTTTAAGGTCTGTGGGGCAAAGGTTAGAGGAGATGCGCGAGGCAGGTTTTTTTACACAGAGGGTGGTGAGTGCCTTGAATGCGTTGCCAGGGGAGGTTGTGGAAGCAGATACATTAACGGTGTTCAAAAGGTATCTCGACAAACACATGGATAGGATGGGTATAGAGGGGTACGGCACTAGGAAGTGCTGAGGGTTTTGGCCAAGGGTGGGATCTGATCGATACAGGCTTGGAGGGCCGAAGGGCCTGTTCCTGTGCTGCATTGTTCTTTGTTCTTTGGTCTCTTTGGTAACAAGGGGGTGAAAATTCACACTTAATACCAGGAAAGCTTAGGGGAGTGGGGGTGGTGTCAAAAGTGTTTTCACTCAAAGGGTTGTCCGAATGTGGAGTGCATCATCAGAAACGGTCATTGAAGGCGAGTCAATCACAATATTGAAAAAAAATCAGAGTAGATTTTCACTGAGATCGGGAGACTTTCTAGGGTGTAAATCCAATCTGATAGCTGTAGAACTGTAGGACCTGGAGACTGAGTGGTCACATGATGACCCGGCTATTTATAAGGTCATATGACGGAAGCACGGGAGCTCTCCTTTGAGTGTGGACAGAGTACAAACATGTGCGGCTCAGACTAGTAAATAAGCTATGGTTATTCTAAGTCCCTGGTCACCAGTTATTGGAACCCAGCACTTCGACAGGTACTAGTGCAGGTTGTCCTAAACCCACGACCTTGCAACCTATAGCTCAGCATGACACCATGCAAAGCGTTTCCATCGAGCACCATCGGGAAACCCCAGACTAAGATCTATAAATGCCATCTTATGAATTTGCATATCAACTACCAACAAACAAAGCAAAAAATAAATCTTTTTGTCTGCAATTTATGAAAGTATTTTTGTGGAAAAACACATTTTTCCATTACATTTTACACATTCCTATCTGGTTGCAAATTTCTCTCCTTCAGGGAAAATCAGTGAATACGAAATTGTCAATCAGAAATAGCCACGAAAATAGGACTTGATGACAATTTTAACTAAATCAGTACAACAGTAATTGAAATTACTTGAGCCAGGAATACTGTTGCTTGGCACTGTACATTAAAATTTTCAGATTTCGATGATCGTAAAAAAGATCAGATTTTCTCCTCCATGCCTAATATTTATTTCCTTCAATAACTTTTGGTATTGTATAAAATTCAAGTTAATCCAGGACATGAAAGTGAAGATTTTTCTCTTTGGTGTCCTGGGCAACACCCAGTTCCCTGAACGAAGGAGGAAAAGGATGTGGAGACACATTGTGTCCAGGTGTTACATAGGAACATAGGAATTAGGAGCAGAAGTTGGCAATTTAGCCCTTTGAGCCTGCTCCGCCATTCAATCAGATCATGGCTGATCTCTTCCTGGTCTCAAATCCACCTCCCTGTGTTCCCCATATCCTTTTAACTAGTTTTTAAAAAATTAGAAATATATCTAACTCCTTCTTGAAACCATTTAATTATTCGGACTCCACCGCACTAATGGAGCAGCGAGTTCCACAGGTTCACCACCCTCCTCATCTCAGTTTTAAATCTATTGCCTCTCAACCTATATCCATGACCTCTCCTTCTAGGTTGCCGCACAAGGGGGAACATTTTGTCCAGTGCTAACATCAATTGGTGGTCTGCGTGTCAGTTGTGCCAAACTTTCAGCCTTAGAAGTTTGGCATTGAGAGCTCTGGTAAATGGCAACAGCATAGGTAGGATGCCTGATGGAGATGGGGTTGTCATGGGTGGTGAGAATGTCAAGAGAGAGCTGGTTCAAGAATCAATGACAAAACTGATTCTGTGACTGGTGAGTGCCAGAGTTGGAAGTTGAACAATTGGTGAAGTGTTTTGGGTTTAACTTTACTAGGGGCGGTGAACAAGGAGAAACTGTTTATTGGAGCATACACAGAGGCCAATCACATTCTTCTCTGAGTGGAAAATACCACACCAAAGCAGAATTTGTGAAACCCATCCCAATGTTTCAGAGTGATTGGCAGAGAAAATAAAACACGCAAGGAAGACGTTTAGTAAAATTCGAAGTAGCGTGGTACCTCGGCGATAAAATGGAGGTCAGGCCACACATGTACTCATTGCTAAATAAAACCAAATTATTGCCGATGCTGGAATCTGAAACAAAAGTAGAACCAGAAACAGCTTTGACCAAAAGTCATCCGGATTCGAATGTTAGCTCCCTTCTCTCTCCACAGATGCTGTCAGACCTGCTGAGATTGTCCAGTGTTTGTTGCTCATTTCTAAACTCTACGACATGAAACATCCTGAATTGCAGCCATTCTTTTTGAATGCAAATATTGAACCTTCTCTTTTCCTGAGAACCAAATTTCAACCCTACACGCCCACCTCTGACGATGCTGATGTCTGCTAAAAACAGAATGTGCGATCAGGGGTTAATGCTGGCACCCACCTGATCCTCATTAACAGGTGTACACTGGCCCACCAGAAGACCCCCGGATCAGGCAGACCTGAGCACCTCGGAAGCTGAAAAGCCAGGTTCTGATGATGCCATTCAGAATCAAACTGCATTGGATTTGATTTGATTTTTTATTGTCACATGTATTAGTGTACAGTGAAAAGTATTGTTTCGTGCATGCTATACAGGCAATGCATACCGTACATAGGGAAGGAAGGAGAGACTACAGAATATAATGTTACAGTCATAACTGGGATGTCGAGAAAAGATCAACTTAATACGAGGTAGGTCCATTCAAAAGTCTGATGGCAGCAGGGAGGAAGCTGTTCTTGAGTCGGTTGGGACGTGACCTCAAACTTTTGTATCTTTTTCCTGACGGAAGAAGGTGGAAGAGAGTATGTCCAGGGTGCGTGGGGACCTTAATTATGCTGGCTGCCTTTCCGAGACGGAGGGAATTATAGATAGAGTCAATGG
The DNA here is from genome assembly GCF_047496885.1 of Scyliorhinus torazame. Lineage (NCBI taxonomy): Eukaryota > Metazoa > Chordata > Chondrichthyes > Carcharhiniformes > Scyliorhinidae > Scyliorhinus > Scyliorhinus torazame. Next base: position 299,185,389 of record NC_092711.1, on the reverse strand, counting down.
ATGAGAGGCTGGTTTGCGTGACGGACTGGGCTACATTCACGACCTTTTGTAATTTCCCGCGGTCTTGGGCAGAGCAGGAACCATACCAAGCTGTGATACAACCAGAAAGAATGCTTTCAATGGTGCATCTGTAAAGGTTGATGAGAGTCGTAGCTGACATGCCAAATTTCTTTAACTTTTCTGAGAGAGTAGAGTCGTTGGTGGGCTTTCTTAACTATATTGTCGGCATGGGGGGACCAGAACAGGTTGTTGGTAATCTGGAATCCCAAAAACCTGAAGCTCTCGACCCTTTCTACTTTGTTCCCATTGATGTAGACAGGGGCATGTTCTCCTCTACGCTTTCTGAAGGCGATGACAATCTCCTTCGATTTGTTGACATTGAGTTTTAACTTGAGTTAGCTGCATTTACCGACAGCTGACAGTTGTGCCAGGAACAAAGGAGCAACAAGTACTGAAGCTGGTCAAAATGGGAAGTAGAGTGTTATGGGCGAGGCGTTTTCAGAACCCCAAAATGTATCATGGAGTTCAACCAACCTCACCATTTAAAGTGTTTGTTGCTTTTCCCAGTACACGGCTTTTTCCCTAGGTGTGGGATTACAATTATGGACACGTGGGTTTTTAAACACGTTCAGCAGGCGCCTGATGTTCGAGGTTAGCTGTCTACCTTTGACAAAGCCCGTCTGGTTCTCTGCGACCACCTCTGCTACACAGTCTTCGAGCCTTTTGGCTAGGATTTTGGCCAGTATTTTGGCATCTGCATTCAGCAATGAGATGGGTCTGTATGACCCACATTCCGTTGGGTCTTTGTCTTTCTTAGGTATCAGCGAGATTGAGACCTGTGCTAGCGTGGGTGGCAGTGTGCCCCTCGCTAGCGAGTCTGTGAACATCTCCCGCAGGTGCGGGGCCAGTGCTGTCGCACATTTTTTGTAGAAGTCCGTCGGGCACCCTCTCGAGTATTGCAATACCTGATAATACCACAAGCATACCAAAATGCACGTTGCTCTTGTGAAGAGCTGCTTTCGCTCTATTAAACTCAGCCCATCTCCTGGCTCGGTCTGCCCCAATGTCCTCGTAAATTCTAATGGCATGTCCTTCCCATTTGCAGGTTCTGTTTTTCCTGGCCCAGCGTAGGATTGTTTCCCTATCTTGGTACCGGTGCAGATTAGCTATAACTGCTCTCGGGTGTTCCCCTGCTTTGGGTTTCGGGCGCAGCGACCGGTGTGCTCTGTCCATTTCTGGTGGGCTGGGGAAGGTTTTCTTCCCCACTAAGTTGCCCAGCATCTCGGCCACGTATGCCGTGGGGTTTCTACCCTCGATCCCCCCTGGTAAGCCCACTATCCTGACATTTTGCCTCCTCGAGTGGTTTTCCTGGTCGTCCACTCTGCCCTTCAGGCTCCCCTGTGTTGTGCCCAGTCTCGCCACCTCCCTCTCCAGGGCCGTGATCCGGTCGCTCACGTCAGTCACTGCTTTCTCCAGCTCCTTAATGGTCGCCTCTTGGGCTTCCAGTTTCTTCCCTTGGGCGTCCAATTTCTCCTTTGCTCTGCCCAGGGCGAGCTGCACCTCGGTCAGGGCCTTGGCCATTGCTGCCTGCACTGCGGCCTCTATGTCTGCCCTAGCCTCTGCCTTGTTTACCTGCTGATGTTCCCTCAGCGCATCAGCAAAGGCTGCCTTCCGGTTCCAGCTCCCACCTGGCCCCGGGGGAGACTGCACCTGTCTGCCCAGCTCTTTTTGATGCGGCGATACTTCCATTCTGCCACTTTGCTTGCTGATTGGCTCGTCTGAACTGGCTCGCCCATTGCCCCGTCTGCCTTTGGTGCCCCTTCTCCCTCTGCTTTGGCTCCCTTCTGGCATTTTTTCCCCCTTTTTTTTTCCACCCTCCACTTATTTATTTATTTATTTTCTCCCCCCCCCCCTTCCCTTTCCCCCCCCCCTCCCTTCTCTTCTTTACCACTTTATTTTTCCCTCTTTTATAAAATTCTTCTCAGATGAACTTGTTTTGGGTGAGGACAAGAAAAGTGCAAAAATAATTTTTTTTAAAAAGTTTTAAAAGATTAAAAGTTTTCTTTTCAGAGTTTTGTTTTTGCAAAAGTTCTTTTTTCCTTCCTTTTCCCTCACTCACCCAGGTCGAGAGAGAGAGAGAGTGACTTCTGGTCCGGAGTCGCTCTTTGTTCCTGCCTCGTGGTGGTCGCTGCCGGGGGCGGGGGGGGGGGGTTGGACGGTCCCCCGTCATTCCCCACTGCTGTCCCCGCTGCTCGGTCTGGGTCGCCGCTCGTCGCACCCTGCGCTTTCCTGCTTGGGGGGAGGAGGGGGTCGGTCGGTCAGTCGGACGGACGGTCCCCCCGTCGTTCCCCGCTGCTGTCCCCACTGCTCGGTCAGAGACGCCGCCCGTCGCACCCTGCGCTGTCCTGCTTGGGTGGGGGGGAGGGGTTGGTGTCGGTCGCTCCTCCGTTCCTTCCTCCCTGCAGGTTCGGCCCCCGCTTCGGTCCTGGCCGCCGCTTCGGTCCTGGCCACCACTTGTCCTGCCCTGTGCTCTGCTGCCGTGCGGGGGGGGGGGGGGGGGGCACCGCCGGATCGCTACACTCCCGAGGGCCCAGTTCCCCAGCACCCGATTTTGCGGGAAACTTTTATAAAAAATGTTTAATTTAAACATTTTTTTTAAATTAAAAAAAAATTCCGGAGGCCCCTGAAAAAGCCCCGACTTTGTGGAACTGCGGGAGCATTTTTGCTGCGACCGCTCCGCTCACAAATGCCGCCACCTCTGGATAATCTTGACAATACGCCCTCAACATTGTCTTTAATGTCTGATGCCACCTTTCTAACGCTCCCTGCGATTCTGGATGCTATGCAGTTGATTTAAATTGTTTTATTCCTAAGCTATCCATAACTCCTTTGAAGTAAAATTCATTCCTTGATCCGATTGAATTTCTGTGGGTAGTCCATATCTAGTAAAGAATTTAAGTAACTCCTCCACAGTCCTTTTAGCTGTAATATGACGTACTGGAATGGCCTCTGGAAACCTAGTAGACACATCCATTACAGTCAAAGGATATTGATTCCCACTTTTTGTTTGAGGAAGCGGTCCTACACAATCGATTAGGACCCTTGTAAAAGGTTCCTCAAATGCTGGAATGGGTATTAAGGGCGTTGGTTTTATCACTGCTTGAGGTTTCCCTATCACTTGACATGTGTGACATGATTGACGAAATTTAACTACATCTTTATGTAGTCCAGGCCAATAAAACTGTTTCTGGATTTTAGCTTGAGTTTTCCTTATTCCAAATGACCTCCCACTGGTACCTCATATGCAACTCGCAACACCTCCTTTCTATACCCTACCGGCAATACTACTTGATGAACTTCTGCCCACTTTTCTTCCGCCTGCATATGTACAGGTCTCCATTTTCTCATCAAGACATCATTTTTACGGTAATAACACTCTGGTATACTCTCAGATTCCTCTTCCATATATGCTTTCTGATATAACCATTTTATTTCTACATCTTTCTGTTGTAACTCCGCCAATTTGCCTGAAGTAAAAATACCCGCCTCATCCTCCACCTGTTCTTATTGTTTTTCAACCATCTGATCAAAAATCGTTTCTGATAATTGCACTTCAACTTCATCTTCACTCTTTGATTTCTCCTCTTGTCTTAACCTGTGACTTTGCGACCTTGTTACTACACAATCCGGAAAAATCCCAGGATATTCGTCCTTCAACACTTCAGTTGTCTGATTTTCCACTGGCTTATCAACCACAGTAGGCATCACTCCCACCTGCGATCCAGCTATAACATTACCCAAGATGAACTGTATTCCTGGACAAGATAGTTTCTCTATTACTCCTACTACCACTTCACCACTCTTCACTGGACTTTCCAGCCTTACCTTATATAATGGAATGCTACTCCTCTCACCCTGAATTCCACATATCACCACCTTTTCTGGCAACATTCTTCCCAAACTACATAATTCCTCATCTCTTACCATTAAAGATTGACTAGCCCCTGTATCTCTTAAAATTGTGACTTCTTTACCTGCTCCTCCTGATACACATGAGTAAACTTTACCCACACAAATAAATTCTTTAAAGACATCTGGCACCTTCTTAACAATTACTTCTTGAACAGGCTGTACAATCGTTTGCACCTCCTTCGCTTCCCTTGGGCTTTCCTTTAACACTCTAACAAACACCACTGTCTTATCCTGTTTTACAACATCAACCTTCCCAGTGTTTTTCTTCAACCACCAACACCGTGACTTTACATGGCATAGTTTATTACAGTGAAAACATCTGAAACTTTTCATTTCTTTTCCACCCTCCTGGATTTCTTTTTTAATCTGAGGTACACTCTCCTTATTATCTCCCATCAGATCACCTTTGCCTCTACCACTTGAGTATTTCTCATGTCCCCAGTTTCTATCCCTCACCGGCTGAAACTGATGTCGAAAACCAATCTTTGATTTATGAACTAATTCAGAATCATCTGCCATTTCTGCTGCTAATCTCGCAGTTTTAACCCTCTGTTCTTCCACATGAGTTCTCACTACATCAGGAATTGAATTTTTAAACTCCTCCAAAAGTATAATTTCTCTGAGAGCTTCATACATTTGGTCTATTTTCAAAGCCCTTATCCACCTATCAAAATTACTCTGTTTGAGCCTTTCAAACTCCATGTATGTTTGACCAAATTCTTTCCTTAAATTTCTAAACCTTTGGCTGTAAGCTTCAGGCACTAGCTCATATGCACTTAAGATGGATTTCTTCACCTCCTCATACGTTCCAGATACCTCCTCCGGTAGTGATGCAAACACTTCACTAGCCCTACCTACCAGCTTTGTTTGAATCAGTAATACCCACATGTCCTGTGGCCATTTCATTTGTTTAGCTACCTTCTCAAATGAAATGAAAAAGGCTTCCACTTCCTTCTCGTCAAACCTTGGCAATGCTTGGACATATTTAAATAGATTCCCACCAAGCCTTCGACTATGACGCTCTTTCTCACTACCCTCATCCCTATCATCCAACTGTACGTTTCCCTTTACGTCTGCCAATTGCAACTGATTGTCATATTTCATGGCCATTTTCTGAAGTTCAAACTCCCTCTCTTTATCTTTTTGTTCTGCTAGGGCTATTATTTCTTTTCTCCTTTCTTCTCTCCCCTTTTCTTTTTTCTCTCTCTTTCTCTTTCTTTTTCCTCTCTCTCTCTTTCTCTTTATTTTTCCTCTCTCTCTCTCTCATATGCCAGCCGCTTTAATTCTTTCTGATGTACCATTTGTTTAATTTGCAACTGAATTTTTGCCATTTCCAATGAGTCAAACTCTATCTCAGGCAACTTTAAATGCTTAACCACTGCCATAATTACCTCATCTTTTCACATTTTGTCAGGTAATGTTAACTGAACTGCAATGTTCTTGCCAAATCTAACAGTCTGCTTTTTGTTTCTGCCCGTAAGGTACTACGTGTGACCTTCTCCACCCCCAAAAACTTCTGAGCCTCTGAAAAAGCCATTGTTCACAACACTCTCCTCACTTAAACTAAAATACCACACCGGAAAAGCAACAATCCTTCACTGTCTTTAAGTTCACAAACGCAAATCCAATAGATAGACTTTTATCCCGGACGAGCCCGAATTGTTATGGGCGAGGCTTTTCAGAACCCCAAAATGTATCATGGAGTTCAACCAAACTCACCCTTTAATGTATTTGTTGCTTTTCCGAGCACACGGCTTTTTCCCAAGGTGTGGGATTACAATTATGGACACGTGGGTTTGTAAACACAAAATACTGTTTATTCCATCAAATCAACTGAACATCTTAAATAAACATTGGATCGCTTAACACCCCTTACTTCAAAGATAACTCAGAAAATATCGCAACAGTAAATAATTCCTTAAAATGTTCTTTCAAACTTCCAAGAGTCTTAACACCTTTAAACAGTATCACATCAGGTTAAAGGATATATATATTTTCTGTAGAATGGCAGAGACTGTCGCAAACTGGCTTTCTACTTTTAAATTGCTCTCAGCAAAACCAGCCAGGCACTTTTTAGCTGCTCTCAGCAAAACCAAACTGCAAAACTTGCAGCTCTCTGGAAACACACAGACACTGCTTTTAAACTGAATCTAAAAACCTGCAAAATGGCTGACCTAAAGCCCAGCCCCACCCACTCTCTGACATCACTGTTTTCTTAAAGGTACATTGCTTACACATCCATTTCTTAAAGGCACTCTTGCATGACATAGAGTTTATTTTTAAACCTTTCCTTGCACTCCAGAGTTCTCCTCTGGACCCCAAAAGGAAACTGAGGGCTTCGGACTAGCCTGCGTCAAAATCGATTGTCTCCCCCCTCTCCCTGCATCACCAATTATTTGATGCTGGGGATTACCAACTCTCTCAAGTCCCGCCAGCCAGCCTGATGTCATTCATGCCAAGTTTTGATGGGAATATTCGAGGACTGGGATGTGATTCAGCGGGTCCAGTGGCCACAGGTGAGATTCCCGCCATGGCCACTAAATATTGCGAGAGCCCAGAAACGGGATTTGAGGCAGCATGATTTCTATCCGCTGCTCATATTTGAGTGAGACTCTGCCGGACATTCCTTTCCCTTAGAGGAGGATTAGGGGCAAGATTCTAAGGTTCACTGGATCATACCTGAGTCCTGTCACTGCGATTGTAATATTCTCTCTGAGAGCGCCTAACTGTCTGGCAGGCAGGAGGCCCATTAGAATAGCTGCGTCCCGATAAGGGGTAGCGCCATGCCACTGGAAGGTGGGTTAAAGATTCTGAGGCACTAAAGTGATGAATGTAGTGCCATGTCAAAATGTGACAAGTAACAATGTCCCCCAACTATGATTGCCTAACTTCACCTCTGCCCACGCTGCGTCTCTGCAACTCCTTAGCCTTGCGAGCTTTGGCGCAATGTCTAGGTGTGTTCCCAGGATGCAGATTTAGATGGAGGCAACCTGCTGCCTTACACACCCTGTTACCTGCAAGGCCCTGGACCGAATTCCTCTGGACGGCTGAGTCCTAGAGGGTCCTGGTCTACTTTTGGGTGGCACTGGTGTTGTAGCATTACCGTGTTTCGTCTGCCGGTTTCAGAAAGGGGGCATTCAGATCGGCTGCTCACTCCACAGGTCTCGTGGATGGAAGGCCCCAGGATGTGCTCCAGTGGATCCACCTCCCTCTTGGCGCTCATGGGCCCCTGGGATCCTCCACAGGATGGAGGGGCAGCCGGAGTAAACTCCAGGAGCCTCACTGTCATCTGGTGCTGCCAGTCCTGGTGGTCTGCCACTGTCTGAACCAAGCAGTTGAGCCTCTCAGCCATGGTCCTCAGCGACTGAGCCACCCTTCAGAGTTCTCCCTCCTCCATGGATTTAACCTCAGGCTTACCACTGAAATGAAATGAAATGAAATGAAAATTAAATGAAAATGGAAATGAAATGAAAATCGCTTATTGTCACAAGTAGGCTTCAAATGAAGTTACTGTGAAAAGCCCCTAGTCGCCACATTCCGGTGCCTATTCGGGAGGCTGTTACGGGAATTGAACCGTGCTGCTGGCCTGCCTTGGTCTGCTTTAAAAGCCAGAGATTTAGCCCTGTGCTAAACAGCCCCTTAGTGCCTGGTTGCCAGGTACTGCGGGGTTGGCCTGGATGCCAAGCATTGCCGGCACCATCTGCTGAGACAGGAGGCTTTGGGACACCTCTAATTGGCCTTGCAGTGGCCCAAGTGTCACTGCCACCCCTTCCTGGTATTCCCAGCTCTGCCTTTGCGTCTCTAGCAGCTGAGGGACGAACACGTCCCGAGGCACGGCACCTTGCTGGGGACATGGGATCCGGCAGATCTCTGACTGTCCGAACCCTGGGACACTCCTGCCTCCACCTGATGTTCATCAGAAGCGCTGAGGTGCTCACCAGGTAGTATGGGAATGCAGTGGCATAGTGGTATTATTGCTGGACGAGTGATCCAGAGACCCAGGATAATGATCTGGGGGCTCGGGTTCGAATCCCAACATGGCAGGTGATGGAATTTAAACTCAATAAAATATCTGGAACTAAAAGTCGAATGATGACCATGAAACCATTGTCGATTGTATAGAAACCCATCTGGTTCAATAATGTTCTTTAGGGAAGGAAATCTGCAAGGTTGACCTGGTCTGGCCTACATGTGAATCTTAAATGCCCTCTGAAATGGCCTATCAAGACGCACGGATAATCGGGCATTGATCCAGGCACTGGAAACATCTGGGGGCTTATGCCAAAGTTGGGAGAGCTGTCTCACAGACTAGTTGATCAACAGCCTGACAAAGTCATACTCACAGAATTATACCTTACAGACAATGTCCCAGACACCATTATCACCATTCCAGCAGATATGGTGACACAGTTGTATACAGTTGGGAGCGAGTTGTCCTCGGAGTCCTCAATATCAACTTTGGACCCCATGAAGTCTCATGGCTTCAGGTTAAACATGGGCAAGGAAATCTGCTGATTACCACGTACTGGTCACCATCAGGTGATGACTCAGTACTCCTCCATGTTAAACACCACTTGGATGGAGCACGGAGGGTGGTAAGGACGCAGAATATACTTTAGGTGGGGGACTTCAATGTCCATCACCAAGAATGGCTCAGTAGTACCACCACAGATCGAGCTTGCCATTTCATAAAGGACATAGCTGCTAGGCTGGGACTCCAACAAGAGGGGAAAACATAATTGACCTGGTCCTCACCAATCTGCCTGCTGCAGATGCATCTGTCCATGACAGTATCGGTATAAATGACCACCACACAGTCCTTGTAGAGACCAAGGCCAGTCTTCACATTGAGGATAAGCTCCATTGTGTTGTGTGGCACTACCACCGTGCTAATTGGGACAGGCTTCAAACAGATCCAGCAACTCAAGACTGGACATCCGTCAGATGCTGTGGCCCATCAGCAGCAGCAGAATTTTATTCAACCACAATCTGTAACCTCATGGCCTGGCATATCCCCCACTCTACCGTTGCCACCAAGCCAGGGGATTACCCCTGGTTCAATGAAGCGTGCAGGAGAGCATACCAGGAGCAGCATCAGGCAGACCGAAAAATGAGGTGTCAACCTGGTGAAGCTGCAATACAGGACTACTTGTGTACCGAACAGCATAAGCATCGAGTAATAGATAGAGCTAAATGATTCCACAATGAAGGCATCAGATCTAAGCTCTGTTGTCCTGCCACATTCAGCCGTGGATGATGGTGGACAATTAAACAACTCACTGGAGGAGGAGGCTCCACAAATATCCCCATCCTCAATGATGGAGGAGCCCAGCACATCTGTGTAAAAGACAAGGCTGAGGCATTCGCAACAATCTTCAGCCAGAAATGCCGAGTGGATGATCCATCTCGGTCTCCTCCAGTGGTCCCCAGCATCACAGATGTAAGTCTTCAGCCAATACGATTCACTCCACGTGATATCAAGAAATGGCTGAAGGCACTGGATACTGCAAAGGCTATGGGCTCTGACAATATCCTGGCAATAGTACTGAAGATTTGTATTCCAGAACCCAAAGCCAAGCTGTTCCAGTACAGCTACAACAGCTACAAATCTAAATAAACCACATCCACTGGTTCTGCTTTGTCTAACCTCCTCAAAGAACTATATCAGATTTGTCAGACATGACTTCCCCTTGACGAAGCTGTGCTGACTCAATCCTATTTTATCATGCAATTCCAAGTACTCCGCGATCTCATCTTTAGTAACAGACTCTAAAATCTTACCAATGACCAAAGTCAGGCTAACCAGCCTATAATTCCCATCTTTTGTCTCCCTCCCTTCTTAAACAGTGGTGTTACATTTTTCACTTTCCAGTCCTCTGGGACCCTTCCTGCCTCGAGTGATTCCTGAAAGATCACCACCAATGCCTCTACAATCTCCTTAGCTATCTCTTTAGTAATGGTCACTGCATTCACCTCTGCCCCCCGGTTCTCCTGGAGCTCTGGTATCCCACTGGTGTCTTCCACCGTGAAGACTGATGCAAAGTAACTATTCCGTTCCTCTGCCATTTCTTTGTTTCCTATTATTACTTCTCCAGCCATATTTTCCAGTGGTCCAATGCCTATTTTGCCTATCTTTTACCTTTTATATATTGAAAAAAACTCTTCCTATCTTCTTTTTTGTTACGAGCTAGCTTGCACTCATACTTCATCTTCTCCTCCCTTATTGCTTTTTTAGTTGTCCTCTGCTCGCTTTTAAAGTCTTCCCAATCCTCTGACTTCCCACTAATCCCGCCACTTTGTATGCTTTTTCTTTAGCTTTTATGTTGTCCTTGACTTCCCTCGTCAGCCATGGATGCCTTGTCCTCCCCTTAGCATGTTTCCTCCTCCTTGGGATGAATTTCTGTTGTCCCTCCCGAATAACCCCCAAAAACTCCTGCCATCGCTGTTCCACTGTCTTCCCTGCGAGGCTCCTTCTCCAATCAACTCTGGCCAGCTCCTCCCTCATGTCTTTGTAGTTACCCTTATTTAATTGTAAAACTGTTACATCTGATTGCAGCTTCTCCCTCTCAAATTGCAGGGTAAATTCGATCATATTGTGGTCACTGCTCCCTAAGCGTTCCTTCACCTTAAGTTCTCTAATCAAGCCTGCCTCATTAAACATTACCAAATCCAGAATTGCCTGTTCCCTAGAATGCTCTGTCACAAGCTGCTCCGAAAACCATCTAATAAACATTCCACAAATTCCAATATTTGGGATCCACTACCAACCTGATTTTCCCAGTCCACCTGCATATTGAAGTCCCCCATGATTATTGTAATATTGCCTTTTTTACATGCCTTTTCCAACACCTGATTTATTTTCGGCCCTACATCCTGACTACTGCTAGGGCGCCTGTACATAACTTCCATCAGGGTCTTTTTACCTTTGCGATTCCTCAACTCTACCCACATAGATTCTATGCCTTCTGATCCTAAATCGCTCCTTGCTATCGATTTAACTTCATTCCTTACCAACAATGCAACCTGCCCCCTTTGCCCATCTGCCTGTCCTTTCGATAGGACACATATCCTTGGATATTTAGGTCCCGGCCCTGATCCCCTTGCAGCCATGTCTCTGTGATGCCCACAACATCGTACCGGCCAATTTCAATGTGCGCAACATGCTCCTTTACCTTGTTCCGTATACTGCGCGCATTTAGGTACAACACCCTCAATCCTGCATTGACTACCTCCCTTCTCACACTTGTCACCTTTTTTGCTCTGCCTGAGGGTGATGTTGTTCTTTTATTTTGGTTCTCTATTTCCCCTTCAGTTATTACACCTTCTAAGCTCACATTCTGGTTCCCATCCCCCTGCCATACTTGTTTAAATCCTTCCGAGCGAATCTAGCGAACCTTCCAGCCAGGATATCTGTGCCCCTCCAGTTTAGATGCAACCCGTCCTTCTTGTACAGGTCCCAGCTGCCCCTGAAGAGATCCCAATGGTTCAAAAATCTGAAACCCTCCCTCCTACACCACCAGTTTAGCCACATGTGTTGCATATCTCTACGGCATACAGCATATGGGCGAGGATCCCTTCCGTGAGGCGTGGAGCAAGATTCCTCGCTGCCATCCTCCTGGCTGGAATTAGAGCAATGAAATGAAAATCGCTTATTGTCACAAGTAGGCTTTGAATGAAGTTACTGTGAAAAGCCCCGCGTCGCCACATTCCGGCACCTGTTCGGGGTGGCTGGTACGGGAATTGAACCGTGTTGCTGGCCTGCCTTGGTCTGCTTTAAAAGCCAGCTATTTAACCCTGTGCTAAACCAGCCCAGCAAGTGGTGTGGAACCATTTAAATGCAGGATCCGTTGACCCCCTGGGTGAATCAGAAGCTTTATGCCTCACGTGGGGAAATTGTCTTTCTCAATGTACCAAACAATTGAAATCTGGATCGCGCTGGCGGGAATCGCACTGGTTATCGCACCAAGATTGCCAATCTGTGGGGAAATTCCACCCTGGTGTATTTAAATGATACTTGGGAGTCAAAAATGAATCCCAGGCTTCATATCATCAAATAGATGCAATCAGGAACAGCTTCACAATCCCTTCTCGACTCACACTGAAGTAGGGGCTCCTTAATGAGAGTAACACGGAGCACGGGTCATATTTTACCCATCTGGTGGACTTCCCTTGATGTGTTCCAAGTCTCTGTGCTCTTTCAACTCTGGCCTCTGAATTCCCAATTTTTATCCTTCCACCATTGTGGGTCATGCCTCCAGCTGCCTCGGCCCAAAGCTCTGGAATTCATACGGACACACGAATTAGGAGCAGGGGTAGGCCGCTCGGCCCCTTGTGCCTGCTCCGCCATTCAATATGATCATGGCCGATCTGATTGTAACCTCAACTCCACATTCCTGCCTATCCCCCATAACAACTCACCCCCTTGCTTAACAAAAGTCTATTTAACTCAGCCTTAAAAATATTCAAAGTCTCTGCTTCCACTGCCTTGTGAGAAAGAGATTTCCAGAGACTCACGGCCCTCTGACAGAAAAAAATTCTCCTCATCAATGTCCGAAGTGGGTGAGATGAAACATCCTCTCCACATCCACCTTGTCAAGTCCCCTCAGGATCTTATGGGTGCTATTTAACAGAAATGAAACAGAGTCCCGTGTCGTGTGTGTTGAGCGTTTTTCTGGTGCTGGTAGCACCCAGAACGATCCCGCTGTTAAACGGTCTCTGCTTCACTTCTGGGCCTTGGTGAGGTATGCCCCGCTAAGGTTGCACTTAGTCCCATTTTTAAATGGTGCCAGGGTATCAGTGCCATGGTGCCCTGGTGGCATTGGAGGGTGCCAGGTTACCACCCTACCCAGAGCCCTGGCGGTTCATCTGGTTCACCTTTGTGGAAACCAAAAGGTACCCGCTCAGGATCTCCAATGCGGGTTAAGTTAGATCCCGCGACTTGGCTAACTCCGACGCTGGCACATTCAAGTGAGCCGAACAGCACACTTGAATATGCAAATCTGGATCCTTAACTCAATGGACTGGATTCAGATCGCGACGCCTTGCAAGATCTCTTGTGAAGCCTCTCGTGAGATTTACCTGCCTTGTCACATGCCAAGCTGTGCACGACGAGGCCAATAGATCGCGGCCTATATGTTTCAAAAACATTGCCTCTTATTCTACTAAACTCCAATCAAGTTTACTCTTCTAAACTCCAGGCCCAACCTGTCCAACCTTTCCTCATAAGCCCAATCCAGGTATTAGTTTGGTAAACCTTCTGTGAACTGCTTCCAATGCATTTACATCCTTCGAGGAATGAGAAGACCAGCACTGTACACAGTAATCCAGATGTGGTCTCACTGTATAATTGAAGAATAATTCCACCTCTACGCCTCTCCTCCTTAAAGGCGACACTTCTTAAAAACAACATAATTGGTCAAGCTTTTGGTCGCCCATCCTCGTGTGATATCTCCTTGTCCGGCTTGATCACAAATTTTGTTTGAGGCCATTCCAAAGCTCCTTTTTTTTTTGCTTCATTATAGGTGCTAGGTAAATTCAAGTTGTTGTTGCAACTTATTTTGAAATATTCGCAGTCTTCACACCTCAGCCAATAATGGTCTGCAGACTGTAGAGATTCTCCCAGACTGGCTTTTGCACATAGATACATCTCGATTTTGTGAGGTTCCCCAGATGACACAAAGTGCCGCTGGGATGGAACAAGAAAGTGCACGATTAGCACATGTAATCTGCAGGGCATCAGATGTTTATCCCTCCCAAACTGCAACCTGCAATTGTCTTGAGGTTTTCTCACTGGCTGTAGGGCTTGTCCTTTTGGAATGGTTGCAGTTTTGTTTGGGTGTCCCAGCCAGTAGGAGCGGGCTTCAAGTGGCGGCCATCACTGTTTGATTTGTCTGGAAACGTTAGCACTCTCATGTTATCTTTACGAACTGTTATTATTGGTCTGTTACATTTTCTAACACTTTATTTCATTGCAAAACTCTTATTTCTGATGTTTCTTACAATGTCTTCCTCTCGGTTGCATTCTGGCTTTAGAAACCGCAGTGCAGATGATTTATTTGTGAATTCCAAAGATATTGCTAGATTGGGAGACTGATGAATAGTTCTAGAGGACAGAATTTTCATGACTGGCTGCCATTTGCTCCAGGATCCATATATGTCTGGGATACTAGGCTGTCCTTCCTTGGGGTGCCAGAGATGTGTCTTCAACACCTCTACTTCGGAAAGAATCATAGAATTTACAGTGGGCCGTAGGGCCCATAGAATCTGCACTGAAGAAGGAGCACCCTACCTAAGCCCACACCTCCACGTTATCTGCAGTAACCCCACCTAACCTAAAAGGCAATTTAGCGTGGCCAATCCACTTAACCTGCACATATTTGGACCGTGGGAGGAAACCGGAGCACCCGGAAGAAACCCACGCAGATGCAGGGAGAAAGAGCAAACTCCACAGAGACAGCCACCCAAAGCCGGAATTGAACCCGGGTCGCTGGAGCTGACCCCACGGCACAGGCCCGCCCGCGGATCGGTGGGCCCCGATCGCGGGCCAGGCCACCGTGGGGGCACCCCCCGGGGCCAGTTCGCCCCGCGCCCCCCCCCAGGACCCCGGAGCCTGCCCGCGCCGCCTTGTCCTGCCGGTAAGGTAGGTGGTTTAATTTACGCCGGCGGGACAGGCATTTTAGCGGCGGGACTTCGGCCCATACGGGCCGGAGAATCGAGCGGGGGGGCCCGCCAACCGGCGCGGCGCGATACCTGCCCCCGCCGAATCTCCAGTGCCGGAGACTTCGGATACCGGCGGGGGCGGGATTCACGCCAGCCCCCGGCGATTCTCCGACCCGGCGGGGGGTCGGAGAATCTCGCCCCAGATCTTTCCAATCCACTACCAGTGACAAAGACCAAATCATAGAATCATAGAATTTACAGTGCAGAAGGAGGCCATTCGGTACATCGAGACTGCACCGGCTCTTGGAAAGAGCACCCTACCCAAGGCCACACTTCCACCCTATCCCCATAACACAGTAACCCCACCCAACACTAAGGGCAATTTTGGACACAAAAGGCAATTTAGCATGACCAATCTACCTAACCTGCACATCTTTGGACTGTGGGACGAAACCGGATCACCCGGAGAAAACCTACGCACACACGGGGAGAACGTGCAGACTCCGCACAGACAGGTACCCAAGCCGGGAATTGAACCTGGGACCTTGGAGCTGTGAAGCAATTGTGCTAACCGCTACGCTACCGTGCTGCCCCAAATCATTTAGTCTGTAGGTGCATCCAGCAAGTTTGCAGCAGGTTCAACTCTTTCTCTGTGGACTGGAAGCATTAGTTCAGAACACTTCTCAGATGGCAATTCCTCAAGAGTGCAAAGGCTCGTAGATGCCACAAATGTACTTTACAGATCTTCACCTCTTTGCTGGAACATTGCATTGCTGCCCGCAGGAGTGGGTGCTTAGTGCAGCCTTATCAGTCATCAGGTGAGTTAAAGGCTGCCTCGCTCCTTCACTTGGGCCACAGACTCCATTCCACGGTTTCTAGATTGACATTCTTTACACTTGCCTTTCTTCTGTCACCTTTTTCTCTGTCTCTCCTGCGCGAACTTGGAAAAGCCGACAAACGTTTGATAAAGGCTGAATCAATATTTGCCGTGTATTGCAGCCATTTAGCGTGGTCCCATCCCATTACATTTGAGCTGCTCACCATATTTTCCACCTGTGCTAGCATAACCAGGCACCAAACTGGTGTCAGAACTGAGGTGGGACCGAAATACTTTAAATGATCTAACCCGACACCATTGTGCACAGCCCAGTCGATGCGCGGTGGACTAGCTTTGCTATTGCATTCCATTCCTGGTATAAACTTTTACTCTGGGAGCATAATGTTGGAGCTCAGATCACAGCCTCTTAAATTGCATGAATTCTGAACATTGGGCCAGCCACCAAAGCAGTTGTATCTTATTTGATTTCTGAACAAAAAGCCTTTTCCCTTTCCTGGCCACATATCTCCTGTCTTCAATTGTGTAACTAGCGAAGCAAATAGGTTCCACTTTCCATGCCAGAGACTTGAAACAGAAATTAGAAATTGCTATGCCATAAACTGCTTGATAGTTCTTATAAGGTCATCTGAAAACAGATGTTTTTGGTTGCTTACTGTTAAAAACACATTTTTTCCTGTTATTTAGTAGAGTCTTCTGTTGTAGATACACTGACATTTGTGGACTAGATACTGAAGCAGGTTGGGAGATTACTCCTTTCATTAATTGAATGCCCGTAAGGGCATCTGATGAGGCTTTTGGGAAGGAAAAATGTATTTCAGATTTTCTTTCTAGGAAAGCAAAATATCAAGTTAAGAATAAAATGCTTTACAGCACCCCGCAGAACTGTTTTGAACAGTTCGGCTTTTAGTTGTCGGAATCGCCTCGATGAACTGGAACTTTTGTAGTAATTTACACTGGATTCCCCTTCTTAAAATGATGAAGAGATTAGATTCTAGTTGAATTATTTGAGATGGGAACGATTGGGAGAACTAGTGCAAGTGCAGATCAAATATATGGGACACGACCTAACGGCCACACTGCGGCCGACTTGGGTCGTGACGCAGGCGGTAAATCTCGTAAGAGGCATCACGTGAGATTTACCCGGCTTGCCATGCCTCGCGAGATCTAATGGGATGTTGTGAGATGTCGCTATGTGGATCCCAGCCACAATGGGGCATTGCCAGGGTGCCAAGCTAGCAATGCCAATGTGGCATTTTGCCTGCTTCGGGGATCAGGCCAGGCGTGCCCTGCCCTTACTAGGTGGAGTGTGGAGGGGGGCTTGATGACCCACCTTATAGGTGAGTTGGGGTGTTAGGGGGTACAGGGGTCATGTTAGGGGGTCTCGAGGTCAGTGGAAACCCAATCTCGTCCTGCACTGGCGAGTGGAGCTCCTCAGTGCAGGAAATGTGAATGAGTGCAGCCTCAGCAGGACACTCCGTCCTGAGGCCCCAATATAAAACAGATCCCATTAGATAGTGTGGTCTTTCTCGGCGCTGTGAGCACTGGGAAACATCCGGCTATTTGCACTCCACACGGAACTCTATTTCATTTCTGTTATACCGCGCCCATAGTGAGATTCAACGTAAAACGCACAGTGGTTAGCACAGTTGCATCACAGCTCCAAGGTCCCGGCCTGGGTCACTGCGCGGAGTCTGCACGTTCTCCCAGTGTCTGCGTGGATTTCCTCCGGATGCTCCGGTTTCCTCCCACAGTCCAAAGATGTGCAGGTTAGGTGGATTGGCCATGATAAATTGCCCTCAGTGTCCAAAAAAGGTTGGGTGGGGCTACTGAGTTATGGGGTTACAGGGATAGGGTGGAGGTGTGGGCTTAAGTGGGGTGCTCTTTCCAAGGGCTGATGCAGAGTTGATGTGCCGAATGGCCTCCTTCTGCACTGTAAATTCTATGAAATCTATGAAACTTCATCCTGGGGCGAAATTCTCCCCCAACAGCGGGTTATCCGCCGACTGGCGCAAAAGACGGCGCCAATCAGACGGGCATCGCGCCGGCCCAAAGGTGCGGAATGCTCCGCATCTTTGGCGGCCCAGCCCCAACATTGAGGGGCTAGGCCGGCGCCGGAGGGATTTCCGCCCCGCCAGCTGGCGGAAATGGCGTTTGTTGCCCCGCCAGCTGGCGCGGAAATACGGCGCATGCGCGGGAGCGTCAGCGGCCGCTGTCAGTTTCCCGCGCATGCGCAGTGGGGAGAGTCTCTTCCACCTCCGCCATGGTGGAGGCCGTAGCGGAGGCGGAAGGGAAAGAGTGCCCCCACGGCACAGGCCCGCCCGCGGATCGGTGGGCCCCGATCGCGGGCCAGGCCACCATGGGGGCACCCCCCGGGGTCAGATCGCCCCGTGCCCCCCCCCCCCCCCCAGGACCCCGGAGCCTGCCCACGCCGCCTGGTCCCGCCGGTAAATACCAGGTTTGATTTACGTCGGCGGGACAGGCAATTCCTGGGCGGGACTTCGGCCCATCCGGGCCGGAGAATCCAGCGGGGAGTCCCGCCAACCGGCGCGGCCCGTTTCCCGCCCCCGCCCAATCTCCAGTACCGGAGACTTCGGCGGGGGCGTGATTCACGACGGCCAACGGCCATTCTCCGACCCGGCGGGGGGTCGGAGAATGACGCCCCAGATGTACAGTTGTCAAAAATGCATGTTGAATGCGGACTTCAGGTTATGAAAAATCTCTTGGGCGAGGAGGACAATCAAATTATAGAGGAGAAGTTGTAGGTAGCTGTGAACAGCTGTGTTCACGTGAAGTAAAAGCAAAATACTACAGATATTTATGTGTTTAGGGGCTTGGGAGGAATATCTAGGCGTTTTTCTCTGATTTCTCCACTGATCTGTTTATTTGCCTCTAGGTGGGGGAGAAGAGGACACGGGTTATAAGCATTTGATGGGAACATTTGACAGACAGCAGTTTGAAGGCTCCATTTGTTTGGAAGGCATCACTGCTGTCACGGTTATTTCAGACCTGCAACAGTGGCTGGATTGCTGCTCCAGATTCTGTACACAGATATCTGCCAAGGGCTGATTGCATCCCTTCAAACTGTGGGGCATCTTAAACTTATAGAAATTACCCAAACTAGGAAATCAGAACTTTGGTTCAGGTCACAAAATGCTGGAGTCAATTATTAAGGATGAAATTACTGAGCATTTGGAAAGTGGGGACAGGATCGGTCCAAGTCAGCATGGATTCACGAAAGGGAAATCATGCTTGACAAATCTTCTGGAGTTTTTGAGGATGTAACCAGTAGAATAGACAAGGGTAAACCAGTGGATGTTGTGTATCTGGACTTTCAAAAGGCTTTTGACAAGGTCCCACACAAGAGATTAGTGAGCAAAGTTAAAGTTCATGGTATTGGGGGTGATATATTGACGTGGATAAAGAACTGGTTGGCAAACAGGAAGCAGAGAATGGGAATAAATGGGTCCTTTACAGAGTGGCAGGCAGTGACCAGTGGGGTACCGCAGGGTTCAGTGCAGGGAGCCCAGCTGTTCAATATACATTAATGATTTGGACGAAGGAATTGCATGCAATACCTCCAAATTTGCAGACGACACTAAGCTGGGTGGCAGTGTGTGCTGTGAGGAGGATGCAAAGAGGCAGCAGGGTGATTTGGACAGGCTGGCTGAGTGGGCAAATACTTAGCAAATGCACTATAATGTAGGTAAATGTGAGGTTATCCACTTTGTTGGCAAAAACAGGAAGGCAGATTATTAGGTGGCAGTTTAGGAAAAGGGGAAGTGCAACAAGACCTGGATGGAACAGTCGCTGAAGATCGACATGCAGATACAGCAGGCAGTGAAGAAAGCTAATGGCATGCTGGCCTTCATCGCGAGAGGATTTGTGTACAGCAGTAGGGATGTCTTGTTGCAGTTATACAGGGCCTCGATGAGGCCACACCTTGACTATTGTGTGCAGTTTTGGTTTCCTAGTTTGAGGAAAGACATTCTTGCTATTGAGGGTGTCCAGCGAAGGTTCACCAGACTAATTCCCAGGATGGCAGGACTGACATATGAAGAAAGATTGGATCAACTGAGCTTGTACTCACTGGAGTTTAGAAGAATGAGAGGGGACCTAATAGAAACATATAAAATCCTGATGGGACTGGACAGGCTAAATGTGGGAAGAATGCTCCTGATGTTGGGAATGTCCACAACTAGGGGTCACAGTCTAAGAATAAGGGATAAGCCATTCAGGAGTGAGATGAGGAAGAACTTCTTCTATCAGAGTTGTAAACTTGTGGAATTCTCTATCACAGAAAGCTGTTGGACTAGTTGATTTGTATATTTAAGAGGGAGCTGGATGTGGCCTTGTGGCTAATGGGATCAAGGGGTATGGAGAGAAAGTGGGAGTGGGATACTGAATTTGCATGATCAGCCATGATCAGATTGAATGGTGGCGCAGCCTTGAAGGGTCGAATGGCCTATTCCTGCACCTATTTTCTATGTTTCCAGGAACAATTGGTAATAATAACCATGTGGGGAGATGTCACTGGAATTCATTCCCTTCATTGGCTGAAATAGGTATAGCGACCAATTCGGGGGAAGCTTCTGGAGCTACTTAAAAGGCCCGTCTCCTTATGCTAAGCAAGAACAAGCTTGTGGCCTGGAAAAGATCAAGTGAGAAAAAGAAAGAAATGGATGACCTTTACAAAAGTGGTTTGTGCCAGGACACTCTGGGATCCTCAACTGCATCATTAATTGTGAAATAATCAGAGATACATCTGTGACCTTGGGGAAAATCGTAAGGGTGAATTGTTTCTTTAAGAACATAAAGAATTAGAGGAAACTCTTCCACTGGTTTTTCAAGTCATTGCATGAGATGTTTCCATTCTAACAACATGTAGTCATTAAACTTGGTCACATCTTGTAACACTGTATATTATCATTGCATTATTAAAACTAACTGCAAAATCACTGTAATTTACAGGAAAATAGACCTTGATAGCATTATGGTGTGAATGAGAATCCCATTAACAAGGGGAAGTAATATTAAGCTTGTACAAATTATACAAATGTACTTTACATAACAATATGTATAAGCTCTGCTGTTGCAGTTTATAACATCATGTCAACTCTCAGTTAATCAATGGTTACCGATTCTGATCCTGTCATTTTTGAAGTCAGCTTAATGTGGCTGCAGGTTTGAAATAACCAGTTGTAATTTCAAACCCCACCCCAAGGACTGAGCACATGATCTAGGATGGTAATCCAGGGCAGCACCTAAAGTGTGATGCATTGCTCGAAGTGTTATTCTTCGTGTGAAATGCTATTGTTGTGGTCTGCCTTTTGAGTGCCTGTTAAGGATCTCATGATGCTGTTCAAAGGAGAACAGGGGGTGTCCCAGTGTTTTTGAACAACATATCTCCCTAAACCCACATCAGCAGATTATTTCATAATTCATCTCTTTGCTGTTTATGCTATTTTAATGTCCAAATTGGCTTCCTAATTTTTTTGTTGTGTGGGGGAGAAAGAGGAATAGCAGCATAATAGAGATGTCACTGGACAACTAGTCCACAGACATCGGTTCGAATCCCACAATGGCAGATGGTGGAATTTATATTCAATGGATTAAAAAACCCAAATTCAAAGTTAGTCTTGATAATGAAATGATCATTTTTAGCATAAAAACCCAGCTGGTTAACTGATGGTCTTTAGGAAAGGAAATCTGCCGTCCTCACTCCAGATACACAGCAACGTGGCTGCTTCTTAAGTGCCCTCTATAATGGCCTGGAGAGCCATTCCGTTCAAGTGCAATAAAGAATGGGCAACGAGAGGAAAAAGAAAAATAACACTTCAAATTCATGAAATGTGAAACAATTGGGATCTTTTTTCTTTTTTTTTAAATTTAGAGTACCCAATTCATTGTTCTCCAATTAAGGGGCAATTTAGTGTGGCCAATCCACCTAGCCTGCACATCTTTGGGTTGTGGGGGCGGGACCCACGCAAGCATGGGGAGACTGTGTAAACTCCACACGGACAGTGACCCAGAGCCGGGACTGAACCTGGGACCTCGGCGCCGTGAGGCAGCAATGCTAACCATGGGCAGCACGGTGGCGAAGTGGGTTATCCCTGCTGTCTCATGTCACTGAGGTCCCAGGTTCAATTCCGGCTCTGGGTCACTGTCCGTGTGGAGTTAGCACTTTCTCCCCGTGTTTGCGTGGGTTTCACCCCCACAACCCAAAGATGGGCAGGGTAGGTGGATTGGCCACGCTAAATTGCCCCTTAATTGGAAAAAATGAATTGGCTACTCCAAATTTATAAAAAGAAAAGCAATGCTAACCATTGCGCCACCGTGCTGCCCTTGTGGTGTTAGCCTCTTACTCTAGAAGAGATCTTGCTGAAGACAATGATTTTGTTGAAAACACATATATTTGCATACTATTTGCAAAGGTGAAGTAATACCATGACAGAGCTGGAGCTAGTCTCGAAGTTGCCTCTCAGTTATCTTCTCTCGAGTATGTCATTAGCGCATGCTCAGCAGTTATCTTTAGAGTTACTCTATATCCACCACCCCACCCCCCGGAGTCTTTGTCCCCATACAATTACACACATTTCCCCTAAAGCTCCACCCAAATTCACTTCTCTTCAAGGGAAAGTCTCTTTGATGATTTCACCAGTCTTCTTGGATGAGTACCGATCTCCTTCTGAGGGAACAAAGAACAAAGAAAAGTACAGCACAGGAACAGGCCCTTCGGCCCTCCAAGCCTGTGCCGACCATGCTGCCCAACTAAACTACAATCTTCTACACTTCCTGGGTCCATATCCCTCTATTCCCATCCTATTCATGTATTTGTCAAGATGCCCCTTAAATGTCACTATCGCCCCTGCTTCCACCACCTCCTCGTACATCTCCTCTAAACCTTGCCCCTCGCACCTTAAACCTATGCCCCCTAGTAATTGACCCCTCTACCCTGGGGAAAAGCCTTTGACTATCCACTCTGTCTATGCCCCTCATCATTTTGTAGACCTCTATCAGGTCGCCCCTCAACCTCCGTTGTTCCAGTGAGAACAAACCGAGTTTATTCAACTGCTCCTCATAGCTAATGCTCACCATACCAGGCAACATTCTGGTAAATCTCTTCTGCACCCTCTCTAAAGCCTCCACATCCTTCTGGTAGTGTGGCGAACATAGTTGAACACTATACTCCAAGTGTGGCCTAACTAAGGTTCAATACAGCTGCAACATGACTTGCCAATTCTTATACTCAATGCCCCAGCCAATGAAGGCAAGCATGCTGTATGCCTTCTTGACTACCTTCTCCCCTTTCAGTGACCTGTGGACCTGTACACCTAGATCTCTCTGACTTTCAACACTCTTGAGGGTTCTACCATTCACTGTATAATGGAAATCCTGATGCTCTGAGGTCAGGTCATGGAGATTGTTACTCCTGGCTTCCCTCATTTGTGGTTCAGTATGTATGATGTTGTCTTGAGGTTCAAGGTACTCTCGGCTCATCTTATTTATGGAGTTTTGTCCATTGCGATTAAGGCAGCCCTGGTTTTTCAAATGACACCTGACTGTGTCTTGATCTCATGTGATCTCGGTTGCTGTAGCTTCTCAATTACTATTCCAGCACAGTTCTGTTCTCTGATCCAATGCCCTCCCCGTCCAAGAATTGGAAGGTTTGAGACTTTGGTTGAGTGTACAAGCTCGACTCTTTCGGTCGGCTGCTTTCCTCTTCCTAGCTCAATGATGGTCTTCCATCATGACATTTACCAGTAAGGTGAGGGGCAGGAAAGGAAGTTGGATCTTTAGTTTGCAGCCCATCAGAAGCTCGCAGGAGGCAAACCCAATATCTAATGATGTTGCGTGATAACTACGCAGAGCGAACTCAAAGTCACCATTCTTCTTCAAGAAGTCAGCTTCTACATTAGACTGTGGATGTTTTGGGGAGTTTGTGGCATGTACAAATCCATTTGGTTTTGCGTAGGATTGAAATAACCTGTTGGCAAATTGTAGTCTGTTCTTGGAGATGACAATATCAGGAATGCCATATGTCGAGAACATTTTCTTCAGGGAGATAATAAAGGCTTCAGAGGTGAGGCCATGTAGATTTGCACCTCTATCCAGCAGGAATAGTTGTCTGCCACAATTAGAAATATCTTTCCTTTATAGTCAAACAAATCCATGCCAAGGCCTGATGGGAAGGAGTTGGGCAGATGTGGCTCTCTCTGCTCCTGCCTATCAATAGCGCAATACAGTGCAACCTCCCCGGCCACCACACAGACTGCTGTGGCCGGCTCAATACTTGGTTTTACCAAAGTGCTCTTGAGGGATCTTCCCCGAGGACTTTGAGAGCTCATGGTATCACGCCTCTTGCATCATACACTAGGAGACATTGCTGAAGTAGTGTTGCTGTTGGAAATTTTGCCTCAAGACAAGGTTGATTGGGATGCACTGTGGCCCGCTGTCCAGGCAGTACCTGTGATTCTGGAAGCAATCTTCGCCTTGTCTTCGGGCCATACAAAAGCTGTGCTGGTCTGCTACACTTTAATACTCAACCAGCATTTGAGGAATATTTTACTATGGTCCTAATTGATTGCATGGGACTCCTGCTCAAAACTAAAAGTGGAATCAGTACCTGTTGACCCTAATGGATATGTCTATTAGATTTCTAGAGGCAATTCCATTACGAGACATTATGGGTGGGATTCTCCGTCGTCCGACGCCGGAATCGGGAAACGCGATTTGGCAGAGAATTTGCCATCAGCGGAACATCGAGATTGGTGCTGGGCGCCTGACCGAATGCCATGCTCCAGTGCTTCGATGGTAGCGTGAATGCATTCGATGCCACAGGTACAGTAAGCGCCATTGGCATATCGTTAACCCACCCGCCCCGGTATTCCCCGGGGCTCCCGCTTCCGCCAGGAGAAATTAATCGGGAAACAGGCGCAATGGCTGTTGGGGGAGAGAGCGGAAGGCATGTTCCCAGGCGTGCGAACGTGGTTTGCAGGTCCTGCCACTGCCATAGCTGACTAGGGGGCTGGGTGTCTGCCAAGGCTGGGGTGAGTAGGGGGGACTGATCAGGGGGTGGACCGTGGCATTAGGGTGACCCTCGGGACCCAGGTGTCCAGGCATGGACTGCCATTGACGTGGCCTGCAAGGCATCCAGCTTGTTGCACACCTCACTGACTGCCCACTGCGACCCAGAGTTGCGAAATGAGACCCCGGCTGTATGGGTGCACCCACTCAACCCACTAACCCCTCCCTCCATCCACCCCATCTCCACCCCACCAAACCCCACCCACACCCGGGTGCCACGCACGGGCGGAGCATCATGTAGCCCACCCAAGGGCAAAATCCATGGTAGCCCCTGCAGGATGGCACAGGACAGGGACAGCAGAGCATATCTCTGGCATGGGTGGTTCAAGTCACCAGTACCCCTGATGGTAGGGACAGGTGCAGTGCCCAGAGGCCCTCATGGGTCCGGCCACCAGCGGGGTCACGAGTGCAGTGCGGAGGGCTAAGTGCCAGGAGAACACAAGGGGTGGATGTGAGGAGGAGGGGGACATATGGGGGCAGGGGTTACAGTTCAGGCTGCGGCCACCTAGTAGCCCATTGGATCTGGTTGAGCACGGGGCTACGCACCATGCTAACATGTCTGCCTTTCACCTTCTGCAGACAGTAGGTTTCGGAATCCAACCAGGAGTGGTGACCTTCATCCTATCCGCTGCAGCCCTGGGTGATGCTCTGAGGCTGTACGAGCTGCAGCTGCTCAGAGAGGACCCTGGCTCAGAGGAACAGGCGTGAAATTCTCCCCCAACGGCGCGATGTCCGCCGACTGGCGCCAAAGACGGCGCCAATCAGACGGGCACCGCGCCGGCCCAAATGTGCGGAATGCTCCGCATCTTTGGGGGCCGAACCCCAACATTGAGGGGCTAGGCCGGCGCCGGAGGGATTTCCGCCCCGCCAGCTGGCGGAAATGGCGCTTGTTGCCCCGGCAGCTGGCGGAAATGGCGTTTGGTGCCCCGCCAGCTGGCGCGGAAATGCGGCGCATGCGCGGGAGTGTCAGCGGCCGCCGATAGTTTCCCGCGCATGCGCAGTGGGAGAGTCTCTTCCGCCTCCGCCATGGTGGAGGCCGTGGCGGAGGCGGAAGGGAAAGAGTGCCCCCACGGCACAGGCCCGCCCGCGGATCGGTGGGCCCCGATCGCGGGCCAAGCCACCGTGGGGGCACCCCCCGGGGTCAGATCGCCCCGCGCCCCCCCAGGACCCCGGAGCCCGCCCACGCTGCCTGGTCCCGCCGGTAAATACCAGCTTTGATTTACGCCGGCGGGACAGGCAATTTCTGGGCGGACTTAGGCCCATCCAGGCCGGAGAATTGAGCGGGGGGTCCCGCCAACCGGCACGGCCCGATTCCCGCCCCCGCCCAATCTCCGGTACCGGAGACTTCGGCGGGGGCGGGGGCGGGATTCACGGCGGCCAGCGGCCATTCTCTGACCCGGCGGGGGGTCGGAGAATGACGCCCCAGGGGTCAGCCGGTGTGGATGGAGAGCCGTCCGCCCAACAGGCCGAGGAGGAGGTGGGAAGGAGGCGTCGCATTAGGCATGTGTGTACTGGCAGCATTTGGCTTTCGAGGCCCTGCCAGAATGGTCATGCCGTCGAAGACTCCAGCTGGGAAATTCCAGTCCCATGCCGGCACACGGGTTTCCCAGCAATGAGGGTGCTGTCACTGGGAAATCCCGTTGACAACACGGGATTGGTAGATCCCACTGGCGGGCCGCCTCTGTCCCTAAAACCATGCGTCAGCGTGGTCGGTAAATCCCGCGCATTAAATTTGGTATTAGCATTACAACAATGACACTTATATTAGCAACCATAGGTGGGATCCTCCGCTTCACTGGCAGCGCATTCATGCCCGCGGATTTCCCGACGGCCTGATGCTACCCACAATGGGAAACACCATTGGCCGGCTGCCGGGATGGAGAATCCCGTTTCCGGCAGGGCGCGCCGCACCAGTACGTGGGAGCAGCGGGACAAAGAATCCCTCCCCATATATCTGACAGTTATATATACAGACCATAATCCATTAAAATTCCTGGATAAAGTTAAAACACAAAAAAGCATGGTCACATTGTGGTTAGCACAATTGCTTCACAGCTCCAGGGTCCCAGGTTCGATTCCGGCTTGGGTCACTGTCTGTGCGGAGTCTGCACATCCTCCCCGTGTGTGCGTAGGTTTTCTCCGGGTGATCCGGTTTCCTCCCACAGTCCAAAGATGTGCAGGTTAGGTGGATTGGCCATGATAAATTGCCCTTAGTGTCCGAAATTGCCCTTAGTGTTGGGTGGGGTTACTGGGTTATGGGGATAGGGTGGAGGTGTTGACCTTGGGTAGGGTGCTCTTTCCAAGAGCCGGTGCAGACTCGATGGGCCGAATGGCCTCCTTCTGCACTGTAAATTCTATGAAATCCTATGAAAACGCAAGACTATTGAGATGGAGTCTTTTATTACAACCATTTAATTTACAAATTCTACATGTGACAGGAAGAGAGAAAGTCATTGCTGATACCTTATCATGACTGTGACATATGAGAAGACTAAAATGGACTATATTCATGTGTAAAAATGTAAAATGCTGTGTCTTATAGAATGTAAGTTGTATGTAATCTTTTTAAAAATAAATTTAGAGTACCCAAATCATTTTTTTCCAATTAAGGGGCAATTTAACGTGGCCAATCTACCTACTCTGCACATCTTTGGGTTGTGGGGGCGAAACTCACGCAAACATGGGGAGAATATGCAAACTCCACACGGACAGTGACCCAGAGCCGGGATCGAACCTGGGACCTCGGCACCGTGAGGTTGTATGTAATCCTAATAAATGTTTAAGAGTAAGAAAATGAAGCCATCTGTGTGTGTTGCTGGTTCGTTTTTTTAAGGATAGAGGTGTGACAATTGGAATACTTTAGGAATTTGGATTATACATGTGATGGGCAATTTAAGGGTTAATAGCCTGGGGTTAGCATGGTCCATACCGGGGATTTAATGTCTGGGGGTTGAGGCTCGGGTGCGTGGCCGATCGGTGGGGGGGGGAGGGGGTGGGGTGTTCCTTTCTTTGGTCTGGCTCCACGGTCTGAGTTCGCCATGGAGCATGGCGTGACCACTGGAGGCCGCCGCCGTGCACATGCGTGGCCTCTGACCCAGAAGTGCTGGAGCCCGTATCTGCAACAAAAGCTGCAAGATTCATTCCGGGTCCCTGCTAGCCCCCTGCAGGGCTATGAATTCATTTATCTTTTTTGCAGGAATTTCAGGAGTAAAACACCACTGTTTTTCGGCCGGCGTGGGGTGTTGACATAGTCTCCAGAATGGAGAATTCAGCCCAGCGTTCTCACACAAAATCTTCTAATGCTTTTCAAAATGCCTCTGATCTCTCTGAACTCCACCCAGCATGGACTATGCTAACCCCAGGCTATTTACCCTTAAATTGCTCACTACATGTATGATCCAAATTCCTAAAGTCTTCCAAACGTTATCATACCGTTGCAGCTAATTGACCACATGGTCAATGACAGTGGTAGTTTTTATGAGCCTATACTCCCCACGGGCAATAATGCCCTTGTTATTCATGGTTGTAGCCCTCCAATTGGTAGCATGGCCTCCACATCTTTAAACCTTAATTACTACGTTGAAATACATAGTGACCCATTGGAGACAAGCAATGACCTACCCCCAGACTCAGGCTTGAGTTTTCGGGTCGGAGGGCTAGCATGTCATTTGCACTAGTCAAGGGGGCTAGTTAGGGGCAAGTGTCTGGAGGGTAGAAATATGCCCAGTGTGCCTCCGCTCTCTTGGCATCCAGCTGCCAGGATCCATCTGAGGATTACGAGCGGGAATTCTTGGCCTAGTGAGTCCCTATGCCTCAACCTCCGCTTGTCATTAAACTTGTGAAGAGGCCAAAGGGACCCCTCGCCCTGGAAGGCTGTGAGGCAACGTCAAAAAATGCAGAGAACCATCACATCCAGCCAGGGTTTCATCACTTTCCTGACAATTCCCCCAGTAATCCACAGCGTGGGATCAGTGGAAACTCAACAAAGGAAGTGGGAGGTGGTTATTTTTTTCTGGGATGTGGATGTTGCTGGCTATGCCAGCATTTCTTGCCCATCCTAAATTGCTCTTGAACTGAATGGCTTGATAGATTTAGTAACTTGAGGAAGCAGGCAAAAATTGAACGTTATTTTAACTATATGCAAAGTTCTGTGTAAAGCAGACTCTCACTCCTAATACAATCCTTGCTGGACAGACTCATCGGCACGGTGGCACAGTGGTTAGCACTGCTGCCTCTCAGCTCCAGGATGCCGGGTTCAATTCCGGCCTCGGGTGACTGTGTGAAGTTTGCACTTTCTTCCCCGTATCTGTTTCCTCCGGGTGCTCCGGTTTCGTCCCACATTCCAAAGATGTGCAGTTTAGGCGAATTGGCCATGCTAAATTGCCCCTTAGTGTCCACAAGTTTAGGTGGGGTTACTGGGTTATGGGGATAGGGTGGAGGCGTGGGTTTAAGTGGAGTGCCCTTTTCCAAGGGCCCGTGCAGAATCGATGGGCCGAATGATTCTATGATTCTGCCTAGGCCCTGTTTCGGGCTAGCTTTCATATCAATACACTTCGAGCCCCAGGCGGATGGCCTCGGCCCCCTATCTGGGGGGTTTCGTACCCCATCAGTGCCAGGATAAATCAATAAGGTTTCCCTGTGGGGGTCCTCTTGGTGGTCCCTGTGACAATGGGCCATTTCAGAGGGCAGTTAGGAGTCAACCATATTGCTGTGGGTCTGGAGTCACGTGTAGAGCAGACCGAGGGGGGGGGGGGCGAGATTCTCCAGTTCCCCAGCCACTTGTTTCTCGGCACCAAGCCATTCGCTGACGATGCGATTCTCTACTCCCGCCGCTTGTCAATAAGATTTCCCAAGGGACCCACCCCAGGCTGCCGGAAACCCATGGGCGAGAAACGTGAACTGCAACGGCCTTTGATTTCCGGCCAAGGAAAGAACACGAGTGAAACAGATGATCAGCAATCGATGATAATTTCATGGTCACCATCACTGAGACGAGCTTTATTTTCCAGATTTATTAACTGAATTGAAATTCCACCAGCTTGCTCTGGTGGGATTAGCTGCTATGCTGCGGTTAGATTTTCAGCTTGCTGCCTGGTCATTGAATTGGCATCGCAGAGCTGACCACCCATCATAGAAGCTGCCTGACAATATTTTCCATTGTTTTTATTGAGTAACAGCCTTCCAGGTGAGATTAGTGGAAGCTCTTCAAAGAGGAATCAGTTATATTTATAGATTCCTCTCACTGAATGATTATCACACTTCATGCATTCTTTTTACATGTCTGTGCATACTCAGTATTTATTTTGGAATTTGAACTTTAACCTTTATTTTTATAAGTTTGCAATAAAGGTGCATTATTATTATTATTACAAAATCACTTCCACATATGTTTCTGACTCAAAGCATGTGTATCTTTTAAAGCTTTTAAGGACATTCAGTACTGGACGGATTAAAAGGATTATTGGAGCAGCTATAAATTTTGTACACTTTAATTGCTTGGCTATCTTTATGATCTATTTATTTTTATGTTATGGGCTGATTCTGGAATATCTCCCTGGGGATTAGGATCCGTCCCTCCTTTTCCTGAACTAAAAGGCAGTGTTCACGTCTGTTTCAATATTCTCTTGCTGATTTCTGTGAATGTTTCTGCTGTGTGTGCAGTATTATTTCACTGCTGGGTGAGTGGTAACATCGAGAATTCCCCCGTCAAGCATAGCAAAAGGGAGATGTAGGGCTACATTCCATTGACATCTCCCAAGTCAAGCATGTCAACGCGGGATTCTAGATGATATTCCCCCATTTCAGCCATTCGAGGTGTGCGGTGCCTAGTACCAAATGGGCTAAATGCAGGATAAAGTTCCACTAAAATCCCCGCATTGAGCACTCAGAATCAATTGTGACTTTGAGGAGAGAAGAATTAAGCCTTGCTCTGAACTTATGTCATCAAATTAGCAGTGGCAGGGAATTCTGCAGTTAGGAGGACAGGTAGATAATAATAATAATCTTTCTTAGTGTCACAAGTCGGCTTACATTAACACCGCAGTGAAGTTACTGTGAAAATCCCCCAGTCGCCATACTCCGACGCCTGTTTGGGTACACTGAGGGAGAATTCAGAATGTCCAATTCACCGAACAAGCACATCTTTTTGGGACTTGTGGGAGGAAACTGGAGCACCCGGAGGAATTCCACGCAGACACGGGGAGAACGTGCAGACTCTGCACAGACAGTGACCCAAGCCAGGAATCGAACCCGGCTCCCTGGTGCTGTGAAGCAACTGTGCTAACCACTTTGCTACCATGCCGCCCAGATGTTCCTGCAGCCGTAAACGTTAATCCATACTGCCTTCCTAATGCTGTCGTCAAGAATGTGCTAAGTAGCCACAGTGCAGCCTTTGGGAGGGTGGGGTGGTGGGGGTGGGGGTGGGGGGGTGTGGTGAACAGCCAAAGGCCGTGATCCATATCAAGCACGTAATGTAGAAAAGGGCAGAACTAGGGAGCTAGGAGGGAAACTAGAAAGCAGGATAATCTCCAGGCAATTCCTGGTGCCATGCTCTAGTGAGCATAAAAATAGGAGGATCGAGCACATGAACAAGTGGTTGGGGAAATGGGGGCTTTAGATTCCAGGGATATTGGGGCATATATTGGAAGAGATGGGACCTGTTCAGGCTGGGTGCATTGGAGCTGAGCAGAGACACGACCAACTGCTGAGATTGTCCAACATTTTCTGCTTTTATTTCTGATTCCAGCATCTGCAGTAATTTGCTTCTGTCCTTGCGGGGCACTTTGCTCATGCCAATGGCAAGGTTTAAACTGAACTTGGCGGGGGTGTGCGAACCAGGAGGTAACATTCGAGAAGGGAAACAAAGGCATTCGGGGAGACAGTTAACACAAGTGTAAGAAATGATCTTAACATCAAAAAGTTTAGGGCCTCTTTCATCTTCAAAACCACAGGTAGCACTGTCCTCGCCCTGCTTTGAAGTTGCTGTTCTGGTTGCTAGAGGTGGCACGGTTCCATAAGCACTTACATTGCAAAGTGCAGATGGGTCACACTCTGATCTGGCTTTAAGTAGAGGTAAGAAAAGTGCTCCCAGAAAACCCAAAGTGCATAAGACAGAGGTGAAAGTAAGCCGGTCCGGTCCGGTATTACATACCAGCAAGACATTTGCGGAGGAGATGCAGAGAGGCGCCTCACTGACGCTTCCCTCCCCTCCTGCAGTCTCCCCTTCTGCCGATGATCCACCACCTTGATTTACAGTACCGGCATCCCCATGCTGGCTGGGGGACACATAGCCCACACTCTACCAATTGGAGGGCATTTGGCTGCGTAAGAAGAGCGTGCGCCAAAGAAGGTGCATCACGAGAGCTTCAACAAAAGGCGCCAAAAACCCTTGTGGGATAGGGGAGCATGAGGCTCCAGTCAGAGAGTGGAAGAGGTCTGTGCTATTAATATAACCGCTGGTATCGTCAAATGATCGGCAGATAGTGGGAGGCTGGAGGAGGGATGGGCAGGGGGGTGGGGGTGAGTCTTGGTGAAGACATTTAACAGAGTGTGTGGCAGGGAGAAATATTTCTGAATTAACTTAAACCTTTGAGGTCAAATACCGAGGGATTGGATCTGAAAGAAATATGTGAGCAATGCTACAGCCAGAAATCACTCAGAGGAATTCTTTGAAGTGTCTCAGGGAGAGAAACAAGAGGGGGGACTAAAATTACTTCAGGCTAATTCATTAAACAGTTGAATGAATATTTTCCTGAAATGATTGAAAGCAAAAATTCATAGTTTGTGCGGTGGTTTTAAAATTAAGCCAGCAGGCCTCAGAGGTTCAAACAAACTAAGAGTTTTATTCAGAAGATGTTAACACAACAGGCGGCTATGTTAGATATGATCGGTCTCTTAAAGTGCCCCTGTTCCACTGCAAGGCTGCTAGTGAGAAAACACTATGAATACACAACATTTCCTTCCCTCTTTGAATCAAAGGTCCCCGACACAATAAACAGGATAACATTAACGATCAACAGCAACAGTCAATCTGTCAGATATTTTGGAGGTCGGTCGTCGTTCTCTGCGTGGTTGCCGGTGAAACGTTTAGTGCTTGCTGCAACCTTTGGTGTCTTTGGCTTGGTTTGGACATCGTCCGTGGTCCTCTCAACCGAAGTCGATGTTGACTCAGTGCCTGGTTCTCTACTGAGGTATTACTTTCTCCAGTTGGTTCGATTAGTGTCAAGTTCTCGGTCCATGTCCATGCTGTCTTGTCTCTTGGCACAGCTTGATTTGGACTCTACCTCGGTTCTGCCTCTGAGTGAGTTCTCCCAATGAGCCAGAGAAGGCACAGCCAGAGTGAGACAGAACCAAGAGTGAGTTTGGGAATTTGAATCTAGGTGGGAATTGAATCAAATCCGTAAGGCAGCACCTTTTAAATTTCAGGAGTTTAAATTAATTTAAATTAAGCTAGAATTGTGCAGTGTAGGTTAACAAGGGCTGCCCCGCCCACTCACATAACTGGTTGGCAGTTAAGTATCAGTCACTTAAATCTACCTTGATCTAAAAGCAGATGGGGGAGGGGAGTCAATTCAGGATAATTTAAAAAGAGCAACTTGTAAACCCACTCCCAGTGAGTTCTCCCAGTGAGCCAGAGAAGACACAGCCAGAGTGAGACAGAACCAAGAGTGAGTTTGGGAATTTGAATCTCGGTGGGAATTGAATCAAATCAGTAAGGCTGCTCCTTTTAAATTTCAGGAGTTTAAATTAAGCTAGAATTGTGCAGTGTAGGTTAGCAAGGGCTGCCACACCCACTCACATAACTGTTTGACAGTTAAGTGTCAGTCACTTAAATCTACCTTGATCTAAAAGCAGGTGGGGGAGGGGAGTCAATTCAGGACAATTTAAAAAGAGCAACTTGTAAACTCACTCCCAGTGAGTTCTCCCAGTGAGCCAGAGAAGACACAGCCAGAGTGAGACAGAACCAAGAGTGAGTTTGGGAATTTAAATCTAGGTGGGCATTCGAAGCTGGGTGGGGAGGAAGTGCTTTTTATCTCTGGTAAGTGACTGGTAAGTAGTGTTTCAGTTTTCTTTTTCTTTTCATTGGTATATTTATTTATTGTCTTCTTCGTTGTTTATTTATTTATTTATTTTTAATTTTGGGGGGAAATTGTAATTGTTGAAGTTAACCGAAGGTTTAAGACATGGCAGGAGATCTCAGACCCGTGTCATGCTCCTCGTGTGCGATGTGGGAGCTCAGGGACACGTCCACTGTCCCTGGCTCCTTCACGTGCAAGAAGTGTGTCCAGTTGCAGCTCCTGTTAGACCGCTTGACGGCTCTGGAGCTGCGCATGGACTCACTTTGGAGCATCCGCGATGCTGAGGACGTCGTGGATAGCACGTTTAGCGAGTTGGTCACACCGCAGGTGAAAAGTACTGAGGGAGATAGAAAATGGGTGACCAAAAGACAGAGCAAGAGTAGGAAGGCAGTGCAGGTGTCCTCTGCGGTCATCTCCCTGCAAAACAGATATACCGCTTTGGATACTGTTGTGGGAGATGGCTCACCAGGGGAAGGCAGCAGCAGCCAGGTTCATGGCACCATGGCTGGCTCTGCTGCGCAGCTGGGCAGGAAGAAGAATGGCAGGACTATAGTGAGAGGGGACTCAATTGTAAGGGGAATAGACAGGCGGTTCTGCGGACGCAATCGAGACTCCAGGATGGTATGTTGCCTCCCTGATGCAAGGGTCAAGGATGTCTCGGAGCAGCTGCAGGACATTCTGGGGGGGGGGGGGGGGGGGGGAGGGTGAACAGCCAGCTGTCGTGGTGCACATAGGCACCAACGATATAGGTAAAAAACGGGACAAGGTCCTACAAGCTGAATTCAGGGAGTTAGGAGTTGAACTAAAAAGTAGGACCTCAAAGGTAGTAATCTCAGGATTGCTACCAGTGCCACGAGCTAGTCAGAGTAGGAATGTCAGGATAGATAGGATGAATGCATGGCTCGAGAGATGGTGCAAGAGGGAGGGATTCAAATTCCTGGGGCATTGGAAACGGTTCTGGGGGAGATGGGACCAGTACAAACCGGACGGTCTGCACCTGGGTAGGAACCGATGTCCTAGGGGGAGGTGTTTGCTAGAGCAGTTGGGGAGAGTTTAAACTAATGTGGCAGGGGGATGGGAACCGATGCAGGAAGTTGGAAGGTAGTAAAACAGGGACAGAAACAAAAGGCAGTAAAGGGGAAAGTGTAAGGCAGAGAATCCATAGTCAAAAATCAAAAAGGGCGACAGTACAAGGTACAGTAACTGAGGGGAGCTCAGTGAATAGGACCAGGAACACTAAAAGGAATAAAATGGGAAGTGAAAACATTAATGGTAAGCGACGCGGCAGGTTGTTACATGAAGATATGGGTTCAACGACAAGGAAAATTAGGAGAAAGGTTAAGAGGAAATATAACTGAGGAGAGGTTACTGATCGAGGTGTTAAGATTCAGAACAGAGGTAAAAAAGCCAACATAAATGTACTTTACCTGAATGCTCGTAGTATTCGGAATAAGGTAAATGAGTTGATGCCGCAAATAATCGTAAATGGCTATGATTTAGTGGCCATTACTGAAACATGGTTAAAGGATGGTCACGACTGGGAGTTAAATATCCGAGGGTATAAAACTATTCGGAAGGACAGAGTGGATGGTAAGGGAGGTGGTGTAGCTCTGTTATTTATGGATGACATCCGGGCACCAGTAAGGGATGACATCGGTGCTATGGAGGATAAGGTTGAATCCATTTGGGAGGAAATCAGGAATAGTAAGGCGAAAAAGTCACTGATAGGAGTAGTCTATAGGCCACCAAATAGTAACATTATGGTGGGGCAGGCAATAAACAAAGAAATAACTGATGCATGTAGAAATGGTACAGCGGTTATCATGGGGGATTTTAATCTACATGTCGATTGGTTTAACCAGGTCGGTCAAGGCAGCCTTGAGGAGGTGTTTATAGAATGTATCCGCGATAGTTTCCGAGAACAGTATGTAATGGAACCTACGAGGGAACAAGCGGTCCTAGATCTGGCCTTGTGTAATGAGACAGGATTGATACAGGATCTCATAGTTAGGGATCCTCTCGGAAGGAGCGATCACAATATGGTGGAATTTAAAATACAGATGGAGGATGAGAAGGTAAAATCAAGCACTAGAATTTTGTGCTTAAACAAAGGAGATTACAATGGGATGAGAGAAGAACTAGCTAAGGTAGACTGGGAGCAAAGACTTTATGGTGAAACAGTTGAGGAACAGTGGAGAACCTTCCAAGCGATTTTTCACAGTGCTCAGCTCAGAGGGAAAATCGACCGTGGATATATAAGGAAATAAGGGAGAGTATCAAATTGAAGGAAAAAGCATACAAAATAGCAAAGATTAGTGGGAGACTAGAGGACTGGGAAAATTTTAGGGGGTGACAGAAAGCTACTAAAAAAGCAATAAAGAAGAGTAAGATCGATTATGAGAGTAAACTTGCTCAGAATATAAAAACAGATAGTAAAAGTGTCTACAAATATATAAAACAAAAAAGAATGGGTAAGGTAAATATTGGTCCTTGAGAGGATGAGAAGGGAGATTTAAGAATGGGAGATGAGGAAATGGCTGAGGAACTGAACAGGCTTTTTGGGTCGGTCATCACAGTGGAAGACACAAATAACATGCCAGTGACTGATGGAAATGAGGCTATGACAGGTGAGGACCTTGAGAGGATTGTTATCACCAAGGAGGTAGTGATGGGTAAGCTAATGGGGCTAAAGGTAGACAAGTCTCCTGGCCCTGATGGAATGCATCCCAGAGTGCTAAAAGAGATGGCGAGGGAAATTGCAAATGCACTAGTGATAATTTACCAAAATTCACTATACTCTGGGGTGGTTCCGGCGGATTGGAAATTAGCAAACGTGACACCACTGTTTAAAAAAGGAGGTAGGCAGAAAGTGGGTAATTATAGGCCAGTGAGCTTAACTTCAGTAGTAGGGAAGATGCTGGAATCTATCATCAAGGGAGAAATAGCGAGGCATCTGGATGGAAATTGTCCCATTGGGCAGACGCAGCATGGATTCATAAAGGGCAGGTCGGCCTAACTAATTTAGTGGAATTTTTTGAGGACATTACCAGTGCGGTAGATAACGGGGAGCCAATGGATGTGGTATATCTGGATTTCAGAAAGCCTTTGACAAGGTGCCACACAAAAGGTTGCTGCATAAGATAAAGGTGCATGGCATTAAGGGGAAAATAGTAGCATGGATAGAGGATTGGTTAATTAATAGAAAGCAAAGAGTGGGGATTAATGGGTGTTTCTCTGGTTGGCAATCAATAGCTAGTGGTGTCCCTCAGGGATCAGTGTTGGGCCCACAACTGTTCACAATTTACATAGATGATTTGGAGTTGGGGACCAAGGGCAATGTGTCCAAGTTTGCAGACGACACTAAGATAAGTGGTGAAGCAAAAAGTGCAGAGGATACTGGAAGTCTGCAGAGGGATTTTGATAGGCTAAGTGAATGGGCTAGTGTCTGGCAGATGGAATACAATGTTGACAAATGTGAGGTTATCCATTTTGGTAGGATTAACAGCAAACGGGATTATTATTTAAATGATAAAATATTAAAACATGCTGCTGTGCAGAGAGACCTGGGTGTGCTAGTGCATGAGTCGCAAAAAGTTGGTTTACAGGTGCAACAGGTGATTAAGAAGGCAAATGGAATTTTGTCCTTCATTGCTAGAGGGATGGAGTTTAAGACTAGGGAGGTTATGCTGCAATTGTATAAGGTGTTAGTGAGGCCACACCTGGAGTATTGTGTTCAGTTTTGGTCTCCTTACTTGAGAAAGGACATACTGGCACTGGAGGGTGTGCAGAGGAGATTCACTAGGTTAATCCCAGAGCTGAAGGAGTTGGATTACGAGGAGAGGTTGAGCAGACTGGGACTGTACTCGTTGGAATTTAGAAGGATGAGGGGGGATCTTATAGAAACATATAAAATTATGAAGGGAATAGATAGGATAGTTGCGGGCAGGTTGTTTCCACTGGTGGCTGAAAGCAGAACTAGGGGGCATAGCCTCAAAATAAGGGGAAGTAGATTTAGGACTGAGTTTAGGAGGAACTACTTCACCCAAAGGGTTGTGAATCTATGGAATTTCTTGCCCAGTGAAGCAGTAGAGGCTCCTTCATTAAATGTTTTTAAGATAAAGATAGATAGTTTTTTGAAGAATAAAGGGATTAAGGGTTATGGTGTTCGGGCCGGAAAGTGGAGCTGAGTCCACAAAAGATCAGCCATGATCTCATTGAATGGTGGAGCAGGATCGAGGGGCCAGATGGCCTACTCCTGCTTCTAGTTCTTATGTTTTTATGTTCTTATGTTCATTGTCTCCTCCATGGTACATCATCTCGGATTTGTACGGTATAGGAGACTGGTCCTGTCGGTGCTAAAATGGTGGCAGGTGTCCAAGAACAAAGAAATGTACAGCACAGGAACAGGCCCTTCGGCCCTCCAAGCCCGTGCCGACTAAACTACAATCTTGTACACTTCCTGGGTCCGTATCCCTCTATTCCCATCCTATTCATGTATTTGTCAAGATGCCCCTTAAATGTCACTATCGTCCCTGCTTCCACCACCTCCTCCGGTAGCGAGTTCCAGGCACCCACTACCCTCTGCGTAAAAAACTTGCCTCGTACATCTACTCTAAACCTTGCCCCTCTCACCTTAAACCTATGCCCCCTAGTAATTGACCCCTCTACCCTGGGGAAAAGCCTCTGACTATCCACTCTGTCTATGCCCCTCATAATTTTGTATACCTCTTTCAGGTCTCCCCTCAACCTCCTTCGTTCCAGTGAGAACAAACCGAGTTTATTCAACCGCTCCTCATAGCTAATGCCCTCCATACCAGGCAACATTCTGGTAAATCTCTTCTGCACCCTCTCTAAAGCCTCCACATCCTTCTGGTAGTGTGGCGACCAGAATTGAACACTATACTCCAAGTGTGGCCTAACTAAGGTTCTATACAGCTGCAACATGACTTGCCAATTCTTATACTCAATGCCCCGGCCAATGAAGGCAAGCATGCCGTATGCCTTCTTGACTACCTTCTCCACCTGTGTTGCCCCTTTCAATGACCTGTGGACCTGTACTCCTAGATCTCTTTGACTTTCAATACTCTTGAGGGTTCTACCATTCACTGTATATTCCCTACCTGCATTAGACCTTCTAAAATGCATTACCTCACATTTGTCCGGATTAAACTCCATCTGCCATCTCTCCGTCCAAGTCTCCAAACAATCTAAATCCTGCTGTATCCTCCGACAGTCCTCATCGCTATCCGCAATTCCACCAACCTTTGTGTCGTCTGCAAACTTACTAATCAGACCAGTTCCATTTTCCTCCAAATCATTTATATATACTACAAAGAGCAAAGGTCCCAGCACTGATCCCTGTGGAACACCACTGGTCACAGCCCTCCAATGAGAAAAGCATCCTTCCATTGCTACTCTCTGCCTTCTATGGCCTAGCCAGTTCTCTATCCACCTAGCCAGCTCACCCCTGATCCCGTGTGACTTCACCTTTTGTACTAGTCTACCATGAGGGACCTTATCAAAGGCCTTACTGAAGTCCATACAGACAACATCCACTGCCCTACCTGCATCAATCATCTTAGTGACCTCCTCGAAAAACTCTATCAAGTTAGTGAGACACGACCTCCCCTTCACAAAACCGTGCTTCCAAATGGGAGTAGATCCTGTCTCGAAGAATTCTCTCCAGTAATTTCCCTACCACTGAAGTAAGGCTCACCGGCCTGTAGTTCCCGGGATTATCCTTGCTACCCTTCTTAAACAGAGGAACAACATTGGCTATTCTCCAGTCCTCCGGGACATCCCCTGAAGACAGCGAGGATCCAAAGATTTCTGTCAAGGCCTCAGCAATTTCCTCTCCAGCCTCCTTCAGTATTCTGGGGTAGATCCCATCAGGCCCTGGGGATTTATCTACCTTAATATTTTTTAAGACACCCAACACCTCGTCTTTTTGGATCTCAATGTGACCCAGGCTATCTACACACCCTTCTCCAGACTCAACATCTACCAATTTCTTCTCTTTGGTGAATACTGATGCAAAGTATTTATTTAGTACCTCGCCCATTTCCTCTGGCTCCACACATAGATTCCCTTGCCTATCCTTCAGTGGGCCAACCCTTTCCCTGGCTACCCTCTTGCTTTTTATGTACGTGTTAAAAGCCTTGGGATTTTCCTTAACCCTATTTGCCAATAACTTTTCGTGACCGCTTCTAGCCCTCCTGACTCCTTGCTTAAGTTCCTTCCTACTTTCCTTATATTCCACGCAGGTTTCGTCTGTTCCCAGCCTTTTAGCCCTGACAAATGCCTCCTTTTTCTTTTTGACGAGGCCTACAATATCTCTCGTCATCCAAGGTTCCCGAAAATTGCCGTATTTATCCTTCTTCCTCACAGGAACATGCCGGTCCTGAATTCCTTTCAACTGCCACTTGAAAGCCTCCCATATGTCAGATGTTGATTTGCCCTCAAACATCCGCCCCCAATCTATATTCTTCAGTTCCCGCCTAATATTGTTATAATTAGCCTTCGCCCAATTTAGCACATTCATCCTAGGACCACTCTTATCCTTGTCCACCAGTACTTTAAAACTTACTGAATTGTGGTCACTGTTACCAAAATGCTCCCCTACTGAAACATCTACCACCTGGCCGGGCTCATTCCCCAATACCAGGTCCAGTACCGCCCCTTCCCCAGTTGGATTGTCTACATATTGTTTTAAGAAGCCCTCCTGGATGCTCCTTACAAACTCCGCCCCGTCTAAGCCCCTGGCACTAAGTGAGTCCCAGTCAATATTGGGGAAGTTGAAGTCTCCCATCACCACAACCCTGTTGTTTTTACTCTTTTCCAAAATCTGTCTACCTATCTGCTCCTCTATCTCCCGCTGGCTGTTGGGAGGCCTGTAGTAAACCCCCAACATTGTGACTGCACCCTTTTTATTCCTGATCTTTACCCATATAGCCTCACTGCCCTCTGAGGTGTCCTCCCGCAGTACAGCTGTGATATTCTCACGAACGAGTAGCGCAACTCCGCCTCCCCTTTTACATCCCCCTATATCCCGCCTGAAACATCTAAATCCTGGAACGTTTAGCTGCCAATCCTGCCCTTCCCTCAACCAGGTCTCTGTAATGGCAACAACATCATAGTTCCAAGTACTAATCCAAGCTCTAAGCTCATCTGCCTTACCCGTAATACTTCTTGCATTAAAACATATGAACTTCAGGCCACCAGACCCGCTGTGTTCAGCAACTTCTCCCTGTCTGCTCTGCCTCAGAGCCACACTGTCCCTATTCCCTAGTTCTCCCTCAATGCTCTCACCTTCTGACCTATTGCTCCCGTGCCCACCCCCCTGCCATACTAGTTTAAACCCTCCCGTGTGACACTAGCAAACCTCGCGGCCAGGATATTTATGCCTCTCCGGTTTAGATGCAACCCGTCCTTCTTATACAGGTCACACCTGCCCCGGAAGAGCTCCCAGTGGTCCAGATAATGGAAACCCTCCCTCCTACACCAGCTGTTTAGCCACGTGTTTAGCTGCTCTATCTTCCTATTTCTAGCCTCACTGGCATGTGGCACAGGGAGTAATCCCGAGATTTCAACCCTCGAGGTCCTGTCTTTTAACTTTCTGCCTAGCTCCCTGAACTCCTGCTGCAGGACCTCATGCCCCTTCCTGCCTATGTCGTTAGTACCAATATGTACAACGACCTCTGCCTGTTTGCCCTTCCCCTTCAGGATGCCCTCTACCCATTCGGAGACATCCTGGACCCTGGCACCAGGGAGGCAACATACCATCCTGGAGTCTCTTTCACGTCCACAGAAGCGCCTATTTGTGCCCCTGACTATAGAGTCCCCTATTACTATTACTCTTCTGCGCTTTGACCCTCCCTTCTGAACATCAGAGCCAGCCGTGGTGCCACTGCTCTGGCTACTGCTGTTTTCCCCTGATAGGCTATCCCCCCCGACAGTATCCAAAGGGGTATATCTGTTCGAGAGGGGGACAACCACAGGGGATTCCTGCACTGACTGCCTGCCCTTTCGGGTGGTCACCCATTTCTCTGCCTGCACCTTGGGTGTGACCACATTTACATAACTGCGATCTATGATGCTTTCCGCCACCTGCATGCTCCTAAGTGCATCCAATTGCTGCTCCAACCGAACCATGCGGTCTGTGAGGAGCTCCAGTTGGGTGCACTTTCTGCAGATGAAGCCATCCGGGATGCTGGAAGCCTCCCGGACATGCCACATCTCACAGTCAGAGCACAGCACTCCTCTAACTGACATTGCATCAATTAATTAAAATTAAAATTAAAAAAAATTTTTTTTTTTGAATATTTTTTTTTTAAATTTCAAAGTTACTGTTATCTATCTGTTTCCTAGCACTAGATTTCTAATAGAAATGCGAAAGCTAAATATAGTACTCTCCGATCTCTGGCTTAGATATCCCTCTAAATTATAATTAAGTAATTATGTTTAATTAGTTACCAATGCTCAATTTTTTTAATTTAGTGTAGAATCCCAACCAGCCACTCAGGCCACAGGTTTTCTGTGATGTCACTTCAGTTTCCCCCCAACACACACACAATTTGAAAAAGGTACAAAAGTAAAAATGAGTAAAAATCACTTATTTACCTTCTTAGTGTTAATAATAAAATATGGTACTTACCTCACACCAATGGGTTTTATTATTAGGTTAGAGGAGGGCGGGCGGGTGGGAGACACTACACGTGGAGTGTCTCGGGTTTCCTCTCCACCAGAATTTATTGGTGAGGGTCTTCCCAGAAGTCCGCGGGTCGTACTTCCTGTTCCCGCCTTAAATACTAAAATATTTTTAAAAACAGAAAAGAGGGACCGAAAACGGGACCAGGTAAGTGTTTTTAAAGGACAGACTTACCTCCCAGCAATCACTTCCGCACTGCCCCTGCTGAAATTGACTCACCAGCTCTTCTCCCGCCTAAATCGACTTGCCTGCCCCTGCAAAGACAAGTGTTTTTAAAGGACAGACTTACCTCCCAGCAATCACTTCCGCACTGCCCCCACTGAAATTGACTCACCAGCTCTTCTCCCGCCGAAATTGACTGGCCTGCCCCTGCAAAGACAAGTGTTTTTAAAGGACAGACTTATCTCCCAGCAATCACTTCCGCACTGCCCCCGCTGAAATTGACTCACCAGCTCTTCTCCCGCCGAAATCGACTGGCCTGCCCCTGCAAAGACAAGTGTTTTTAAAGGACAGACTTACCTCCCAGCAATCACTTCCGCACTGCCCCCGCTGAAATTGTCTCACCAGCTCTTCTCCCGCCGAAATCGACTGGCCTGCCCCTGCAAAGACAAGTGTTTTTAAAGGACAGACTTACCTCCCAGCAATCACTTCCGCA
The DNA here is from genome assembly GCF_047496885.1 of Scyliorhinus torazame. Taxonomy (NCBI): domain Eukaryota; kingdom Metazoa; phylum Chordata; class Chondrichthyes; order Carcharhiniformes; family Scyliorhinidae; genus Scyliorhinus; species Scyliorhinus torazame. The sequence goes on along the minus strand of NC_092711.1, from coordinate 299,142,397 downwards.
CTGCCCCCGCTGAAATTGACTCACCAGCTCTTCTCCCGCCGAAATCGACTGGCCTGCCCCTGCAAAGACAAGTGTTTTTAAACTTTTAACTTGTGGCATAGTTCCTTGTCGGAACTTCCTGACCCTGGTGAAAAATGTTCCCGTCGTATGTCGTGATCCTGTTGCTTTTCCTCAACAATTTCCTTTGTCTTGGGTGGGTTTTTAAAAATAAATTTAGATTACCCAATAATTTTTTTTTCCAATTAAGGGGCAATTTAGCATTGCCAATCCACCTAACCTGCACATTTTTGGGTTGTGGGGGCGAAACCCACGCAGACATGGGGAGAATGTGCAAACTGCACACGGACAGTGACCCAGGGCTGGGATTCAAACCCAGGCCCTCAGCGCTGCAGTCCCAGTGCTAACCACTGCGCCACATGCCGCCCTATCTTGGGTGGTTTTAACAAACCAAATGCTGTGCGTTGTTGATGCCGAACCAATAATAACACCGTAAAAATGCTGGATACACTTTATTTCTGTATGTGAGCAGGAATTGACTCAAACGTTTAGACAATGAAGCTTGTATTACAATCCCAGACCAGACCCCAACAGTGGCCAGGGTACAGAACCAAAACCCCAATATTTTATTTGTAAGACTGTGCGGAAAGAACGATTCGCTCCAGGAGTGATAGCATGAAGAAATAGGGCTTCAATATTTTTGAAACAAAACTTTATTCTTAATACAGTGTTAACATTTCTAACCTCACACCTGAAAACACCCCTTAAACAATACCACTAAATACAGTAAATACTTAATTGCTATCACTATTCCCAATTAAATTACACGAAAGAGAAAAAACATGCAGTTCTCAATCCCTCCTACAGCCCAATTGCACAGAGTAATACATGCTTTCCTGGACAGATTTGGCTCCTGTTCGAACCCCTGCAGACTCTGGTTGGATGTCTTCAAAAAGCTGTTTCATTTCAGCTTTCCCCTTGTCCTCAGTCACATCTGCGCTGTTTTCAATACTATTCATCATTTTTTAAATTATCCTACTATGAGATCAAAAGACATTACTTGTGGTCTGATAGAAATCAACTTTTGAGTTAGCTATAGATAAAAGGTTTAATGAAGAAATCCTGGTTGGAAAAATCCTTAAATCCTTAAGAGTAATGAACTAAATCAATATATTAACCATGAGAGTGAGAAAAGCTGAATGATCAAATAAGACTTAATTTTCAGATTTTGCAAGTCGAGCAAACCGCTGGAGTCTACAAGGTCAAATAGCAGAAAGACCCTTTGTGTTAAAGAGCTGGGCTGAGATCCCAGTTCCATTTCCATGGTAACGACAAGTCAGCCCATAGTGATAGGTCCTGGTGGGAAATGTGTTTCGCTCAAACAATGTTATGGAAAATTACACCAAATCCGTTATCTCTTAAATTGACAGACAGACAGTTCGGCCGAATTGAATGAATTATAAATGAGTTAAAACCAATCACAGCTGTAAAGAGGGTAGAACTTTAAGATAGTAACCTCCTTAAAAGATCCGTTGTCGGGATGGGAAATCCATTCCGGAATCACTTTAACCTATTTTTTGAGACCTATTCTGCTTGCTTTGCAAAATCGCCATTTTCTTTTGTTTTAAATCTTTTGTGCATCTTGATTTGGAGCTGAATTACCATAAACTATTATTGTATTTTGAATTCAACCATCTATATTTGTTAAACACAATCGATCTGACTAGCTTGCTGCAGGGCTAGTTGGAACTTCCTAAATTTTGTACTGAAATTGAATCACCAGTAGACACTAAAAAAACTGACAAATAAAGTTTCAAATAACTTTGCCAAAAAGATCAGTCTAGAATCTCTGTTATTTGGGAACTAAGAAGGTATAAAGCATATCCAGGGTTCCGAATAGACGCAGAGATCCATCATGGTCCAAAGGGATAGGCCACCTCGGCAACCTACTTTCTGCTATTGATGGAACTGGTCTGAGGTCCAAATATCCTTGGTCCATCAATAAAGTAAATTTCTTCTCATACGTTGCCCCTCTGCTGGGGGACGGAGCAGGCCGCCACGATGCGGGTGGCCCTCCCAGTACTATACTGGATGGCGTCTCCAGTGTGGACCAGGCACCTGAACTGCATCTTCAGGGTGCTGAAGCACTGCTCGATTGCGCCCCTAGTCGCTGCATGGGCATCATTGTAGCGACTCTCCCTGTCTGTGTGTAGCCATTTTTTTTGTTTTCTCTTTATAAATTTAGAGCACCCAATTAATTTTTTCCAATTAAGGGGCAATTTATCAAGGCCAATCCACCTAGCCTGCACATCTTTGGGTTGTGGGGGCAAAACCTACGCAAACACAGGGAGAATGTGCAAACTCCACACGGACAGTGACCCAGAGGTGGGATCGATCCTGGGACCTCGGCGCCGTGACGCTGCAGGGCTAACCCACTGCGCCACGGTGCTGCCCCCATCGGTCTGTAGCCATGACCACAGCGGATGACTCTGTCGCCCAGGAGCCAAACCCCAAATGGGGGTGCGCCTCGAAGAGGCCGGTCGGGAATCATCGAGTGTGCCAGGATGAAGACGTTGTGCACACTTCCCAGGTATCGGGCGCAGACGTGCATGATGCGCATCTGATGGTCACGCACCCGTATGGCTGCACATTCATTGAGTAGAACTCCTTTCGCTTTGTGTAGAACGGGCTGTCATCCGCAGGCTCTCATGGGTAACATGCATTCCGTCAATCATCCCCTGGGAACGGGACATGTCGGCGATGATGATGAACCTCGCTGCCTGGGCATCCTAGTGGGCTCGGTACACATTGAAATGGATGTATTGTGCTGACTGGGCATATAGGGCCTCACTGACTGCATGCTTGCACCTTGCCACCGAGCTCTAAGAGATTCCAGACAGGTCCCTACTCAGCACCTGGAAGGAGCCCATGGCGTAAAGGTTTAGGGCGATCTTCACCCTGACGGCCATCGTGAACAGGTATCCTCCCCCATTCCGCCACGGTTCCAGGTATGCCATCTGGTAGATATGTCACCCTGTCCCCTTGCTCAGCTGGAGTCTTCGACGGCCCGGTCTGGCAGCTCCTCGAATGACAGGCACTGCCGGTGCACACGGGTCCTCATCCGGCACCTCCTTTGCATCTCTCTACCTCCTCCTCTACGGCCTTTTGTGCGCCTGGCTCTCCTTCCTCAGTGGCTGTCTCGTGTTCCGCTGGGCCACACTCCACTGCAGTTTCCTCTTCCTCGAGCAACTCCAGCTCGTAGAGCTGTAGTGCATCCCCTGGGTCTGCGGCGACGAGGAAGAAGGCCACCATTGCTGGGTGTATTCCAATATCCATTCTCTACAGGGAGTGAAAGGCCGACATGTTAGTATTGTGCGAACCCCCGTGTCCAACAAGGTCCAATGGGCTACACGGTGGCCCTGGTTGACACTGCGGGCTCTGCCTCTGCATGTCCTCCCTTCCCCCACCCTGCACCCATTGCCCTGTCCGTGTCCAGCACCATGGGGGTCTTTGGCCGTGGTACCAATCCCCTGTTTCCAGAGGTACTGTCGGATGGTGCTTCCTTTGCCAGCGGTGTGCTCCGCGGCCCCTGTCTGGAACTCCCTATAGGGGCTTTGCCCTTGGTTGAGTCACGTGTTGCACCGCAGGTGGTCACCGGCCAGTTCGGGGGGGTACTGCGGAGGGCAGGTTGCGGAGGTGGTGGAGTGGGTGAATGTGGGCTGAGTTATGGGGGTGTTGGGTTGGAGGGTGGGGGGCTGGAGTGCAGGGGGTAATTGGCTGGGAGGATGGGGGCTGGGTTACGGGGTGGGGGCACCCATATGGCTGGTGTCACTCTGCAGAACCCCCAGGAGCCAAGGTGGGGTGTGCAGCAAGATAGGGTGTCCGTGACTTGACACCGCCCCAGTCTCTTGGGGGGTCACCCTGGCCCCACGGCCCCCACATTACCCCTCCCCCTCCCCCCTCCACCCCCTAGCCCTGACATGGCCCCCCCCAGTCAGCCCAGCCAGCATCAGGACTGGCAACCCGCAGTCGTGCTGCTCCATATCCTACTTCCTCTCTTTCCCTGACCAGCCACAGCACCTGTTTCTCGATTTTTTAAAAGCACAAATGAACCTCGCCGTTGAGAATTCCTCCCAGTGGACGTGGAGGATCGTGGAGGCCCCAGAGAATACCGGTCAGGCCCGCTATTGAAATGTAAACGGTGTTTCCTGTATGTGTAGAATGGAACGCATTGAAGCGTCGAGGTGACGAAGAATTGCGATTTGGCATGAAACTGTTGCCTGCCACGATTTCGGCGTCAAAACCTATTCTACGCTCAATCGCATTTCCCGATTCTGGCGTCAGCTGACAGAGAATCCAACCCCTGGTGTTTGATCAGCTATTATGCAACAGTATTTGGCATCTTTTACTGCATTAGTGAATTGGTTTCTGAGCCACTTTGCCATTATAATGGTTCTGTGCGTTAAAAAGTTGGTCTTCCCGGAGCCAAAATATTGGTATCTTTTCAAATGCTCTTTGAGTAGATCATCAAATTCGCTGAGATATCCAAGGCAAGCTAAAAAATTACTTCTTCCAGTTGACAATAGCTCATCATGCCTTCTTAGAGGTCGTACCAAAGAAGTCAGCAGTTTGACTGTGACAACATGTCCGAGTACTTTCCTCCAACAAGAACATTTATTTTCAAACTGAGCCAAAGGCGCAGAATTAACTCCACCAGACAATTTACGTCGTTAAAGGAATGCACACATAGCTTTAATATGAGCTTTGCAAATTTTATGATCAGCAATGTCTCTTCCAACATTTCTCCTCTTAGAGTATCCGTTGACTGTTATGCATTGTGGCACACCTCTTGTGTTGCAAAGAGACTTCAAACTTTGTTAGAAACAAGGAGGTAGTTATTGTTAAAGAGTAACTTGGTACAGGAGGTTTTGCAGCACTAAGCTGCCTGGAGCACAGCTTCAAGCCCTACATGCGTACTACATGACAGCTAGATGTATTCTGCCCAAGAGAGGACTCCACCCTCTGGAGTGATCAGTTGCCCTTGATTCCCATTGATCCCGTAAGTCAGATGACCCTTTTCAGCTGTCTTAAAGAGACGGACACGACAAACACTACATCGATTAATGCTTGTTTCCCTTCACTAGAGTCAGGTAAACACAACAGCAGACTGCCTTAGAGGTTTCTGAAAAAAAATCAACCTATTTCTAATTTCCGTCATCCTATTTTTCTTCATCCTCAGACAATGGCACTTATGAAGACTTCTAACCTGCTTTCGGCCTCCAACCTCAAACCCTTTTTTCAAATTTTTCATATTTCCTATGATTTCTGGTATATCTGGTAAAACATATTCTATCATGCCCCGTGGGACAGATTTAGGCCATAAGGCAATGTCTTCAGGGTAGGTTTCTTCCATCACTCAAAGAAGAATCATCTTGTAGTTCCATTGCCATTTCAGATTCCACTTCTTCAACTTTTTCAGGCGATGTGGTTTTTCGGAAATCGGCAAGTCAAAGTCATCCGCTAATTCATATTTTTGGTGAATGAGGATGAATGTGCGGTTGGTGCTCTGTCCAATACTTCAACATTTTTAAAGTAAAATGACAAACTATCTTTTTGCCCAGCTTCATCCTCTTGCCTCACCTTCAATTTTCTGTGTTTTTAACACAGGTAGATGGTGAAATTTAAATTCAATAAAAATCTGCAGTTAAAAGTCTAAAAGCTGACCATGAAACCATTGTCGATCGTCGTAAAAACCCGTTTGGTTCACTGATGATCTTTAGGGAAGTATATCTGTCATCCTGACCTTGTCCGGCCTACGTGTGACTCCAGATCCACAGCAATGTGGTTGACTCTTAAATGCCCTCAGGGTTGAGCAATAACTGCTGGCCTGGCCAGCGACATCCACATCCCATGAACGAATAAAACAAAATACTAGTCTGTCAGATTGTTAGCGTCGCTTCATATTAACTGATCTTTCTTGATTTCAATGAAACTGAATTTTCTGAAGAGCAGGCTTCTTTTGCCCTCCTCAGTCCTGGGGTGTCAAGTCACCCCTGCTCCCCTATTGCTCAGCAACAGCTACCCACATGTCTCGGCCGGCTGGCTGGCTCACTCACCAGCCCCCCCCCATGGCTTTTTTCGCTGATTCACCTGGCCCCGGTGGGTGCCCCACACTTCACCTCCACAAGGCACGGTCGAACCTTGGTTAGCACTGTTGTTTCACAGCGCCAGGGACCCGGATTCGATTGGGTACTGTCTGAGCGGAGTCTGCACGTTCTGCCCGTTTCTGCGTGGGTTTACTCCGGGCGCTCCGGTTTCCTCCCACAGTCCAAAGATGTGCAGTGTCATGTGAGAGTACCTTTAAGAAATGGGTGTTTATAAATGGGTATGTATATAAATATCTGTAGTGAGAGTACCTTTAATAAATGGATGTTTACTCCTGCAGTGATGTCAGAGAGTGGGTGGAGCTGGGCTGTCTGTCAGCTTTTTACTTTTGTTTTTTGAGCAGGCTGCAAGGTGTGTTTTAGTTTCAAAGAACAAACAAAGAACAAAGAAATGTACAGCACAGGAACAGGCCCTTCGGCCCTCCAAGCCCGTGCCGACCATGCTGCCTGACTAAACTACAATCTTCTACACTTCCTGGGTCCGTATCCCTCTATTCCCATCCTATTCATGTATTTGTCAAGATGCCCCTTAAATGTCACTATCATCCCTGCTTCCACCACCTCCTCCGGTAGCGAGTTCCAGGCACCCACTACACTCTGCGTAAAAAACTTGCCTCGTACATCTACTCTAAACCTTGCCCCTCTCACCTTAAACCTGTGCCCCCTAGTAATTGACCCCTCTACCCTGGGGAAAAGCCTCTGACTATCCACTCTGTCTATGCCCCTCATAATTTTGTATACCTCTATCAGGTCTCCCCTCAACCTCCTTCGTTCCAGTGAGAACAAACCGAGTTTATTCAACCGCTCCTCATAGCTAATGCCCTCCATACCAGGCAACATTCTGGTAAATCTCTTCTGCACCCTCTCTAAAGCCTCCACATCCTTCAGGTAGTGTGGCGACCAGAATTGAACACTATACTCCAAGTGTGGCCTAATTAAGGTTCTATACAGCTGCAACATGACTTGCCAATTCTTATACTCAATGCCCCGGCCAATGAAGGCAAGCATGCCGTATGCCTTCTTGACTACCTTCTCCACCTGTGTTGCCCCTTTCAATGACCTGTGGACCTGTACTCCTAGATCTCTTTGACTTTCAATACTCTTGAGGGTTCTACCATTCACTGTATATTCCCTACCTGCATTAGACCTTCCAAAATGCATTACCTCACATTTGTCCGGATTAAACTCCATCTGCCATCTCTCCGCCCAAGTCTCCAAACAATCTAAATCCTGCTGTATCCTCTGACAGTCCTCATTGCTACCCGCAATTCCACCAACCTTTGTGTCGTCTGCAAACTTACTAATCAGACCAGTTCCATTTTCCTCCAAATCATTTATATATACTACAAAGAGCAAAGGTCCCAGCACTGATCCCTGTGGAACACCACTGGTCACAGCCCTCCAATTAGAAAAGCATCCTTCCATTGCTACCCTCTGCCTTCTATAACCTAGCCAGTTCTGTATCCACCTTGCCAGTTCACCCCTGATCCCGTGTGACTTCACCTTTTGTACTAGTCTACCATGAGGGACCTTGTCAAAGGCCTTACTGAAGTCCATATAGACAACATCCACTGCCCTACCTGCATCAATCATCTTAGTGACCTCCTCGAAAAACTCTATCAAGTTAGTGAGACACGACCTCCCCTTCACAAAACCATGCTGCCTCTCACTAATACGTCCATTTGCTTCCAAATGGGAGTAGATCCCGTCTCGAAGAATTCTCTCCAGTAATTTCCCTACCACTGAAGTAAGGCTCACCGGCCTGTAGTTCCCTGGATTATCCTTGCTACCCTTCTTAAACAGAGGAACAACATTGGCTATTCTCCAGTCCTCCGGGACATCCCCTGAAGACAGTGAGGATCCAAAGATTTCTGTCAAGGCCTCAGCAATTTCCTCTCCAGCCTCCTTCAGTATTCTGGGGTAGATCCCATCAGGCCCTGGGGACTTATCTACCTTAATATTTTTTAAGACACCCAACACCTCGTCTTTTTGGATCTCAATGTGACCCAGGCTATCTACACACCCTTCTCCAGACTCAACATCTACCAATTTCTTCTCTTTGGTGAATACTGATGCAAAGTATTCATTTAGTACCTCGCCCATTTCCTCTGGCTCCACACATCGATTCCCTTGCCTATCCTTCAGTGGGCCAACCCTTTCCCTGGCTACCCTCTTGCTTTTTATGTACGTGTAAAAAGCCTTGGGATTTTCCTTAACCCTATTTGCCAATGACTTTTCATGACCCTTTCTAGCCCTCCTGACTCCTTGCTTAAGTTCCTTCCTACTTTCCTTATATTCCACGCAGGCTTCGTCTGTTCCCAGCCTTTTAGCCCTGACAAATGCCTCCTTTCTCTTTTTGACTCGGCCTACAATATCTCTCGTTATCCAAGGTTCCCGAAAATTGGCGTATTTATCCTCCTTCCTCACAGGAACATGCCGGTCCTGAATTCCTTTCAACTGACACTTGAAAGCCTCCCACATGTCAGATGTTGATTTGCCCTCAAACATCCACCCCCAATCTATGTTCTTCAGTTCCCGCCTAATATTGTTATAATTAGCCTTCCCCCAATTTAGCACATTCATCCTAGGACCACTCTTATCCTTGTCCACCAGTACTTTAAAACTTACTGAATTGTGGTCACTGTGGCCGAAATGCTCCCCTACTGAAACATCTACCGCCTGGCCGGGCTCATTCCCCAATACCAGGACCAGTACCGCCCCTTCCCTAGTTGGACTGTCTACATATTGTTTTAAGAAGCCCTCCTGGATGCTCCTTACAAACTCCGCCCCGTCTAAGCCCCTGGCACTAAGTGAGTCCCAGTCAATATTGGGGAAGTTGAAGTCTCCCATCACCACAACCCTGTTGTTTTTACTCTTTTCCAAAATCTGTCTACCTATCTGCTCCTCTATCTCCAGCTGGCTGTTGGGAGGCCTGTAGCAAACCCCCAACATTGTGACTGCACCCTTCTTATTCCTGATCTCTACCCATATAGCCTCACTGCCCTCTGAGGTGTCCTCCCGCAGTACAGCTGTGATATTCTCCCGAACCAGTAGTGCAACTCCGCCTCCCCTTTTACATCCCCCTCTATCCCGCCTGAAACATCTAAATCCTGGAACGTTTAGCTGCCAATCCTGCCCTTCCCTCAACCAGGTCTCTGTAATGGCAACAATATCATAGTTCCAAGTACTAATCCAAGCTCTAAGTTCATCTGCCTTACCCGTAATACTTCTTGCATTAAAACATATGCACTTCAGGCCACCAGACTCGCTGTGTTCAGCAACTTCTCCCTGTCTGCTCTGCCTCAGAGCCCCACTGTCCCTATTCCCTAGTTCTCCCTCAATGCTCTCACCTTCTGACCTATTGCTCCCGTGCCCACCCCCCTGCCATACTAGTTTAAACCCTCCCGTGTGACACTAACAAACCTCGCGGCCAGGATATTTATGCCTCTCCGGTTTAGATGCAACCCGTCCTTCTTATATAGGTCACACCTGCCCCGGAAGAGCTCACAGTGGTCCAGATAACGGAAACCCTCCCTCCTACACCAGCTGTTTAGCCACGTGTTTAGCTGCTCTATCTTCCTATTTCTAGCCTCACTAGCACGTGGTACAGGGAGTAATCCCGAGATTACAACCCTAGAGGTCCTGTCTTTTAACTTTCTGCCTAGCTCCCTGATCTCCTGCCGCAGGACCTCATGCCCCTTCCTGCCTATGTCGTTAGTACCAATATGTACAACGACCTCTGCCTGTTTGCCCTCCCCCTTCAGGATGCCCTCTACCCGTTCGGAGACATCCTGGACCCTGGCACCAGGGAGGCAACATACCATCCTGGAGTCTCTTTCACGTCCACAGAAGCGCCTATTTGTGCCCCTGACTATAGAGTCCCCTATTACTATTGCTCTTCTGCGCTTTGACCCTCCCTTCTGAACATCAGAGCCAGCCGTGGTGCCACTGCTCTGGCTGCTGCTGTTTTCCCCTGATAGGCTATCCCCCCCCGACAGTATCCAAAGGGATATACCTGTTCGAGAGGGGGACAACCACAGGGGATTCCTGCACTGACTGCCTGCCCTTTCTGGTGGTCACCCATTTCTCTGCCTGCACCTTGGGTGTGACCACATTTACATAACTGCGATCTATGACGCTTTCCGCCACCTGCATGCTCCTAAGTGCATTCAATTGCTGCTCCAACCGAACCATGCGGTCGTTTTCAGTGTTGGAGCTGAAGCCAGACCAAGCAGGTATACTGCTGTTCCCTCTGCCATCAAAAGACTATCTCTTGATCATTTGGTGAATTCAGAATTGTCAATGTTTTCAGTAGTGACTTTAACCTCATGTGCTTCTGATAAAGGTTTTGTTTTTAAGTCGTATGGATGTTAAAAGGAAAGCTTAAAGGTTTACTTAGTGTTGTAGTCTTTGGGGGTTGTATTTGAATTAATGGTTGCTGAGATGTTTACTGTATGTTTTAAAAAGGTAAACTTGAGTTCACAGACTAAACATTGTTTTGCTTTAAAAAATACTTTTCCATTTCTGCTGTACCACACCTGTAGAGTGGGTGGTGCTCCCGATACCACAATCTAGTAAAGGTTGTGGGTCAGGTGAATTCCATGATACACTTTGGGGTTCTCTAAACCCTGGCCCATAACAGCAGGTTAGGTGGATTGGTCACGCTAAATTGCTCAGTAGTGTCCAAAAAGTTTGGTGGGGTTGCTGGTTTATGGTGATAGGGTGGAGGTGTGGGTTTAGGTTGGGTGTTCTTTCAGGGGCCCGTGTAGCCTCGATGGACTGAATGGCTTCCTTCTGCACACTAAATTCTATGAAATCTATGAAAACCTCATTTTGTTGTTGGTTCAGCTGCCTGGCTATGGCCTGCCCAGCTCCCCTTTCTCCCCTCATCGACGGTCTGCTTCCTAGTCCTGACCAGCTGGCTGGCTCACCACCTCCCTCCCTCCAAGTCCCTCGATGTTTTTTTGTCAATTCGCAAAAATGTTACTTTTGTAAGCATTGGAGACCTTCGCCTTGACTGCGGCCTCCTCCCTTCCGAGTTATCTCAACGTTCACCAGTGTTTTCCCGCTCTCAGGGGACTCGACCAATCAGAGTCTGATGTCGCTCTGCGTTGCCTGCCGATTGGCTCATTTGTATTCTTCAGCCTACCAAGGCATCCACATCACCTCTTTTGGGAAACCCATTGCATCTGTGCCCGGCCAGCGGCGGCCTTCCCCTGGGACCAAAGACCTTGGGGCAGAAGTCTTAGCCACCAAGAACTGTCGGTCAATTAGAGGCTGGACTCTTCTGAACTCAGCAGCTCCACATGGGAAGTGGTGGCTACTCTCGGTACTACACCCATCTGAGGCCTCGGATCGAGGAGGGGCTCAGGCACATGCAAGTGATGGTGGGAACGGGGGGATAAATGGTAGGTGTGGAAGTCAATGGGATGAGTGTCGGCAGCAAGGGCAGGGTTTGGATTTCAGTGGCCCCACACCCTTGCTAATGCTGGGTTCTTCGATCAGACACTGAGTCCTTTGAACATTAGAGCCCCTGGTAACCCACAGACAAATGTGCCAGTGTTGGCTTGGCATGCTCTTCACATGGCAAGCCCTCTGGATGTCACTGGGTGGGATGAGGCCCTTAACTGGGCATTAATTGCCCACTTGAGACCTCAATTGGCCATTGAGCAAAAGGTCCTCCATGGGTCTCCCTACCACAGAATGAACTGGAGTGGAAGCGGGTGAGCGGTGGAGGGAACCCATTGTGCCGCATTTTCTACACATATAAACATCTCAAACCCTAAACTTGATTCCAGTCTATAACTCACTTCTTGTTAAAAATTACTCTCTAATTAAATCATCCATGCACCTCAATTAACCTGGAGCTTTCATCAGGTATTTATTGGGCGGCATTCTCCCAATGGGCAGTTAAGTGCCGACGCCAGAGTAAAAACGGGAGTGTTTGACTCCAATGTCGGAGCCCGTTCTGGGACCCTACTCTGCGGTCCACAGGGGGCTAGGATGGCGCTGGAGCAGCCTCCGCTGCACCAGCTGCCGATCCCGGCCTGAACCAGGCGCCGCAGGGTCTGCGCATGCGCAGTTCAGCCAGCGCCAACTAGCGCACGCGCAGTGGCCTTCTTCCCCGCGGGGGCCCCGGCGGCAAATGGTGCAGGGCTATTGGAGCCAGCGCAGAGGAAAGAAGGCCGGGGGGCAGAGAGGCCGGCCCGCCGATCGGTGGGCCCCGGTTGAGGGCCAGGCCACTACGGAGGCCTCCCGCCAGGGTCGGAGAATTCCGCCCATTGTTCTTTATATAAATCATCTAAATCCCTTGAAAGGATCATCAGGCTGATTGTGAAGATAAAGTTATTGTCTTAGGAGGAAAGGTTGAGCGGGTTGGGTAGAAGAATGAGAATTGATCTTGATGAAGTATATAAGATTGCAAGAGGGGTTTCCAGATCCTGGGAGGATGTTTCATTTCATTTGGGAATCTCCAACTAAGGTGCACAGTTCAGGAATGAGAGCCACCCATTTGGGATGGAGGTCAATGGGAATTTATTTTCTCAGAGAACTGTTTTCTTCCCTGTAGCGCAGTGCAGGCTGGGTTATTGAATATATTCGAGGCTGAGCTGGACAGATTTTTGGTCGACAAGGGTTATGAGGCAGGCTAATTAGATCAGCCACGACCCTACTGGATGGAGTGCAGGCTGGATAGGCCGAAGAAGCAACTCCTGCTCCTATTTTGTTAATGACCTTATGGAGGGCGTCCCGGTGGCATGGTGGTTAGCACTGCTGCCTCACAGCTCCAGGAACCTGGGTTCAATTCCGTCCTCGGGTGACTGCCGGTGTGGAGTTTGCACTTTATCTCCGTGTCTGCGTGGGTTTCCTTCGGGTGCCCCTGTTTCCTCCCAAAGTCAGGTTAGTTGGATTGGCCATTCTAAATTGCCCCTTAGTGTCCAAAAAGGTTACATTGGGTTACTGGGTTACGGGGATAGGGTGGAGGCGTAAGTGGGGTACTCTTTCCAAGGGCTGGTGCAGACTCGATGGGCCAAATGGCCTCTTTCTGCACCATACATTCCATAATTCTATGATTCCAGCCTATCAGATATCTGTTCTCTATAAAACAATATGAACCGATTGATTAGGTAACATTTTGTAGCTTGCGACTGGATATGTAATTATCCACATGTAAACTGTTTACGGCTTGATTAGATTCCAGCGAAGTAGCAGGTGGTATATTAGCTCTGTGAAATGAGGCATGCAATCTTGTTGTGATGTGTGAGAGCCTACGTGGTTGGCCAAAAAAGAATCAATCAAAATAAACATGAAACCACGTGCAGTACCATAGTGTCTCCACTGAGCCAAGGTTCCTGCTGGTAATCATAACCTCTATTTACTCTTGTCAGACACTATGAACAGGTTGATGAAGAATTACAATCTAAGCAAGGGGAGAGTAAGGCAACAAGCCTTTTTTAAATTAAACAAAACATCTGCTCCTTTGTTCACTTGCTCTGAGGAAGTGTTAAATTGCAACACAACTCTGATGGCATTTGTAAACGCAAGTTGAGCACTTACGGATTATTTTGTCATTTGATTTTGTGAGCTATCTTGTAACAAATCAAGATGTCTAAAGCTTTTCCCCCTGAAGCTGTCTTTCCTCCTTTTTTCCCTCCTGACTTCAAAGTAACTGGTGTGGAGATGTGACAGTCTATCTAATTTCTTGTCAGGATTGTGTTACTGTTGTTGCAACTAACTCAGTTCAAAGTTGTACAGGTTATGTACTTTGGCCACTGTAGTACCCTCAATAACGACACGAGAGTGTGGAATGGTAAATGAAGGCTTTAATAAGCACAGAACTAGCCAGCTACAGAGACGTGTGCTTACTGAGTGCCGCCTACAGGGCGTCGCCTTATATACGGCTCACTGGTGGGAGGAGCTGGAGGCGGAGTCCCCCAGTGTTCCAAACTCGGTCTTAAAGGGACATCACCTACATGGTGTTAAGGGTACTGTAACCATTCATCACAGCCGCGCTAAATGGCCCTTAAGTATCCAAAGGTTAGGTGCGGCTACGGGGATAGGGCGGAGGATTGAGCCTTCGCAGAGTGCTCTTTCAGAGGGTTGGTGCAGACTCGATGGGTTGAAAGGCCTGTTGCTGCGCTGTCGGGATTCTATCGTTCTCTCCATTTATTTCTTTTTCAGAAAAATGGACCTTCCTTGGAACGAGTTGATCACTTGCATGGTTCCTGCATATCATCTTTTTCCTATTTAAATCTTTTCTATTTATCTCTATCCATAGTTCACTTTCTACCTCACTCACACTTTCAGGATTTATGCCTATTTCTCTCTGTCCGTCCTACCACCTATCTTCTCCTCATTTTCTTCTGGTTCAACCCAAGGGATGCAGAAATGGTTTTTATATTTGAGGAGAATGATTAACATTACTACGGTTCGTCTGGTGCGCATAATCTCATTTGACATGACCCTAACAGCCCAGCCAAAGTGGGACTGGTGTCAAATCCAGGACGTATATTGAAATTCCAAATGTATTCAGCTACCTCTGTGACGAGCTGATGATCACTGATCCATGGAATAATAAACACCGTGAATGCATTTTCACGAAAACACTTTGGATGCTTACACGCATTCCCAGAAGGAATTTAAATAAAAGGGTACATTTTCTGATGTTGCATGCCTAGCATAAAGCCTTACTCAATGGAATTGAGAATTGGAGAATTAGAGAGAGGCCAGAGAGCCAGGTTGGTCATGTTCCTCCATGTACAAATTTCTGATCCACACAGAGAGTCATGTTCCATTCTGGGAGTGTACTCTTGAATAATTCACTTCTAAATTAAAATTAATTATTTTCCTTTCATGTGCTGGCTTCGGAACATAACTTACTAAACAGCAGATGTTGACTTAGCAATTGAACCATCACCAAAAAGTACAGTCAAACCAGGAGACCAGAACCAAACTGTACTCAGTCCAGACCATGGCTGCACGTCTGGACCTCACTGATTTACTGCTATATGCACTGTCTCTCCCAATTTAAAATTGGAATCAGACATTATTCAGGAACTTAGAAATGATCTTACCCAGTAGTGAAGTTCAGCATTTGAGGTTTTGATTCACAGAATTGAATCACTGTGATTGGCCAAGAACAATTAGTTGGGATTACTGACGTGGGAAACTGATTTATCATAAGAACAGCAGATTGTTTTTTTTCCCCTGAACTTGTTGTGGCGAGGACAAATTAGCATTCGGGCTCGCTGCATTGTGCGAAGGCTCTGTATTGTGGCTTTTTGGAAAAGACATTAAACTGGGGCACTGTCTGCCCTCCCAGATATTAGGAAAAGGTCTCCTGGCACCATTCAAAGAAGAAAATGAAAATCGCTTGTTGTCACAAGTAGGCTTCAATGAAGTTACTGTGAAAAGCCCCTAGTCGCCACATTCCGGCACCTGTTCAGGGAGGCTGTTATAGGAATTGAACCGTGCTGCTGGCCTGCCTTGGTCTGCTTTCAAAGCCAGTGATTTAGCCCAGTGTGCCAAAGGGCTCCCTTGTGTTGTTTCTGCACTTCAGGAATACTTCATTGGTGGCAGAGGGTTTGGGACGTCCTGAGACTATGGAAGACGTTATAAAGATGCAAGTCTCATTTCTTTTATGTGTCCATGTTATTCCTGGAGAACACTCAATACGAAGAATGGGGTAGAGCGAAATGAAAATGTTCTTTCCCTCATTGTTATACTTCATCTCCATCGATCTGAGATGTGCCACTTTCCCACCTCTGCGCGGACTGGACAGTCATGTTTAAATTACGTGACAACAAGGCGCTTTGTCAAGGTAACAGAAGGTACCTCACACCTATAAAACTGTACCTCGACACAAATATAGGCCCGAAAAATGACCACGTATCATGTTAGGTGATTTCTGCTGGGTGGATGGGCGCGATCCAGATCGCGATTCACTCACATTTGTGCAACAAAAAGAACCCATGCTGAACTTGAGGCCCCAGGCTTGACCCAGGGCTCAGTTGTTTGCTGCTAATAACGGGAAGCAGCATTTAAATGGTCCCGCAGCACTCACTCCCGGCCAAGCCAGGAGGATGGCAACTCAAGGACCTGCCCTCGCTTTCTGGATGCAGACCTGGCCAGGATGCTGGACGCCGTGGAGGCGAGGCGAGGGCCCCTGTACCGCTGAGAGGATAGGAGACCCCAGAGCACCGTGACACATTCTGCCTGGGAAGCAATGGCAGCTGCACTCAGTGCCGGCAGCGTGACAAGGAGGACCGGCGTCCACTGTAGGAAGAACATAGAACAGTACAGCACAGTACAGGCCCTTCAGCCCACAATGTTGTGCCAACCACTTATCCTAATCTAAGGTCAACCTAACCTACACCCTTTCAATTTACTGCTGTCCATGTGCCTGTCCAAGAGTCGCTTAAATGTCCCTAATTACTCAGACTCCACCACCTCTGCTGGCAGTGCATTCCATGCACCCACTACTCTCTGTGTAAAGAATCTACCTCTGACATCTCCCCTATACCTTCCTCCAATCACCTTAAAATTATGTCCCTCATGACAGCCATTTCCACCCTGGGGAAAAGTCTCTGGCTCTCCACTCTATCCATGCCTCTCATCACCTTGTACACCTCTATCAAGTCACCTCTCTGCCTTCTTCGCTCCAGTGAGAAAAGCCCCAGCTCCCTCGATATTTCTTCATAAGACATGCCCTCCATTCCAGGCAACATCCTGGTAAATCTCCTCTGTATCCTCTCCAAAGCATCCACATCCTTCCTATAATGAGGCGACCAGAACTGGACACAATATTCAAAGTGTGGTCTAACTAGAGTTTTATAAAGCTGCAGCAAATCCTCACGGCTCTTAAACTCAATCCCCCTGTTAATGAAAGCCAACACACCATTCGCCTTCTTAACAACCCTATAAACCTGGGTGGCAACTTTGAGGGATCTATGTACATGGACCCCAAGATCCCTCTGTTCCTCCACACTTCCAAGAATCCTGCCTTTAACCCTGTATTCAGCATTCAAATTCGACCTTCCAAAATGAATCACCACATTTATCGAGGTTGAACTCCATCTGCCACTTCTCAGCCCAGCTCTGCATCCTAGAAGATGAATCCTTTAAGTCCCCTCTGTACTGCTGGAATCAGCCCCACCTTCCTTCACCCAAAACCCCCCACCCCCATCAATCCACTAGCTGACACCTTTCATGCTGCCAACATCGGACCTCACAGATTGTTCCTCAGAACCCCCTGTCGCTCACCATCACAACCCCGTAATGTCTAGGTGCAGTGTCCGTACATGCTACCTGCTATAGACCCCTGACCCATCAGGCCTGCGGCTTGCAATGTCCTCTTTTCACCTCACAGGAGGAGATAGCTCATAATAAGGGAGAAGATGGGAGGCAGGATGCCAGATTTGTGAGTCCTCACCTCCTATGAGGAAAAGGCCCTGGAGATCGTGGGGTTATCCGAGGAGGAAACAATGGCCGACAACGAGGCTTGCCTGCACCAGTGAAGTGAGCATCCATTGCACCTTCATCCAGATGACCTGTCTGAGGGGAGTTGTTGAAATACCAGACAATTATTCTTCCCTTTCACTGAACCCATGTCCATTGTCTTGCAGGATCACAATCTGATGGGGCTGGGCCATCCAAAGTCGCTGCCGCCCCTGCCAACCAAGAGACCACCTTGGAGGAGAGCACTGAGGAGACCACTGGCGATGCGTCACATCTATCACCCACACCTTCCACCATCGCAGAGACACACACCTCAGTGGCAGAGATTAGCGGACAGGCTTCTGGGTCACTATTTGCTGAGCACCACACAGCTGCTGATGCGCATTGAGATGGCACTGGTGAAGTCAGTATTCAAAGGGGGATTGGATAATAATGATATTAAATGTTCATCATTAAAGTAAAGCACTCTTGAAACACGCAACCCCTCTGTCATCTTAATCTTCACAACCTGTTGGGTCTCTCTCTCCCTATCTGGAGTCGCATCCTGCTACAGGCCCCCCAAAGAGACACTAACAGTGAGAGCCTAGCAAACCCACAGTGATGAACATCCTAGCCTGTAAGCCCCATCACTCACCAAACACATCTGCCCCCCACTCTCCACCACCCCTCCTCCACAGTGGTCCAAAACAAAGTGCCCCTGATGTGGACACCGTCATGAGGATTGGAGTTAGCAGAATGACTGGAGTCAGACTCAATCACAAGCTGAGGACCACCACAGCTTTCCTCGCAGCGAGTGGTCACCACCCACTGCCTTCAATAGTGACCGCTGGCAGTGCCAATGCAGGCTCATCACACTGGTGTGTTGTGATGTGGACCCTTGGGGGGGGGGGCTACAGGGGGATATGGGAAGGGGGGGGTCAGGGAGATCGAGGAAGGCGCAGTGTGGTGGGCGGGGGTGTTGCACTGACAGACACACAGCCTCCGGTCATGCGGATCGGAAGGCTGTGAGGGCCTCCCTGGTCCTCCTGGCCAGTCAGACCATTTCCGCACCCCTGTCCTCCCTCCTCCGAGTCCTCCTCAGGCCTGTCCTCCAGCCTCTCCTGTTCCTCCTCCTCCTGGTCCAACATGTTGCTCCTGCTGTTGTGCCAGTTTGTGGAGCACGCAGCAGACCACCACAAAGCAGGAGACCCTGTGGTGGCCGTATTGCAACGTAGCTTCAGAGTGGCCCAGCATCGGAACCGTGTTTTCCGCAGCCTGATGCACCACTCGATTAACCATCAAGTGGCAGCACAGGCCTCATTGTATCGGCTCTCCGCCTCGGTTTCAGGTATCCGCACTGGTGTGATCAGCCATGACCTCAGCGGGTATTCCTTGTCCCCCACGAGCCAACCCGTCATTCTAGAGTGGTTCTCGAAGACACTGAGGATTTCCAAGTGCCCCAGCCTGCTCCCAGAGTAGTGTGCACACATGTGTATCGTCCTTAGGCTGTGGGCACACAGGATTTGAACATTCAGGGAGTAGAACCCCCTTCCTGTTAATACAGGGCACTCACTGATGTCACAGTGATCGCATGGCCACATGCATGCCATCGATGGCCCCCTGCGCCTGGGGCATCCCAGCGATGATGGCGAATCCTGCATCTTGGTGGGCCTGGTCCAGGTCTAAAGTGATGTAGTCGGATGCCCGGGTTCACACACCATTCTTCACCTCCCGGATGCACCTGTGGGCTGATGACTGTCAGGTGCCCACTCCAGCTCTGGGATGACCTAGTGGCATAAAAACCACTGTGAGTGAGTGCCCGCCTACTCCACGGGGTGCCATGTCCTTGATGATCTGGCACCGGTGCTGCATTTTCTCCCTTTTGAGATGCAGTCCTCTGCTGCACATGGCGTCTGTCAGCTCATTGAAGGCCGTCAAGTCCTCTGCACCCTCACTCGCCGCGGTGTACCCTTCCGGCTCCCTTCTCAGCCTGATGGGCGGCCAGGTTTTGAGCGTGTGTGGCAGCCCCCTGCAGATGCGGTGCAGGCTCCAGCTTGTATTGGCCTTGATGGCTTCTGCAACGCCTGCCCACCTTGGCGACGACTATCAGTACCAAGGCAACCCGAGCAGGATTGATATCATCTTGGTATCTGGAAGAATTTGGAGAAGAAGGGAGACCGACAATCAGTTAGGTCTTTCATCCCGCCACCCCAAAATTCCCCAACCATCTCCACAACCCCTTGTTCTCATGCAGCTGACCACTCATCACTGTACCTGGCCCCCTTGGCAAACACTGAAGTTGCCTGGCCCGTGACACTCAGCCCTTGCCTTTGGAGGGGTCTTCCCCTGACCCTGACTTGGAGAGTAAAGCAGCTGAGAGTGCTGAGCATAACAATGATGGCACAGTGGTTGTAATAGCCTGAATCAGTGGGCTGCGAGAGGACACAAGATCTAACAGAGTCAACGAGGGAACCAGCAACCTTGTGTGACCGATACTCAGCCTTGGAAACCCAAGATCTTATTGCTGTCGCGCCATCACACTCAAAGCACCAGGGCTGCCAGAGCTTACACTGTCCCTTTAGGCCCGATGGAGTATTGGTGTTGCAACCCTCCCCATGCAACACTTAACATGACTGCCTTCTCTCAGAGTGCCATCCAGTGAGCTTCTTGTGCTGCCAACCTTCGCTCTGCACACTCACGCCTGCCCAGATCAGGAGCTCCTAGCTCCTAGACCCAGACCCCTCCGTTTGAGTGCTGGCAGCTGCCTGTATGGTGCTGATGCACCTCGAGTACAGGCACGCTGTTCAGGCACCAAAGGATGCAGGACATCCAGTCCACAAATTATTCTCTCAGACAGGTCATCTGACCTTTCGAGGAGGGACTTCAGAGTTCAGGAACCATCAAGTCCTATCGCAGCTTACAAGGCTAATCCTTCCTTTAAGATAGTTTTCAACTGCCAAGCTGGAGGCTTGTGACAGTCAATGAAGTGTGCAATGGAATATCAACAGCAGCGAACAACGTGATGAAAAAGGGAAGACTGCAACATGGAAACCACAGAGCCTGTTGAAACTTCCAGGGGGATGAAATGGACGTTCATGAATGAAGCTTCAGCATGGCTTTGTCCTGAGAGATTTTGTCAGACAGACAGGCTGCAGCTGTGCTTGGTTACAAAGATGGCTTGAACACATCACATACGCAGCCCCCCACCCCCACCCCCCCAAGCACACTTGAAGAACAACCCTCCCTCACCGAGCCCCGGCGCTTGACGATAATTACGGTGCCCTTCAGCTTCATGAAGGTACGTGGAGAGTGCTACTCACCTCCTTGCTCCTCCTCGGTGTCCATGGTGACTGGTCCCCGCTTTTGTACATAAACGATAGCCACGTGGCGTCCCGCTGTGAGTGGGGGGGGTTTGGATGACTCCTGGCCTGGCGCTGCACTCGATTTCAATCTCGGAAATGTGATTAAAATTTGTGCAAATGAGTTGTGATCAGTTTCTTGCCCTTCCTGGGTGCAATCCTGATCACACCAGTTAGAGCGGGCCTGGAGAATGGCAAACTGTTTGCCGACCGGCACAATTTCCGTTTCAGGGATCTCCTGCTATTTATCGACATAGCGGGACCGGCATCGGGCACAACACCGCCAGAGAATTGCCCTGAGTGCCTTCTGCTGAGGGAAAAGAATGGTTCGCAGGGATTTGTTTTTAAAGCAGGTAAGGCAATTGGTTCAAAGAGACACATTTGCGAGTTATGTATTAATATTCAGTTGGTACGATGCCCAGCTACCAATATGTTACTCGGAATACTTAATGCTTTTTCCACTGCTAAAGCACTGAAGGTTATTTCCACAGCTGAAGTCTGCATGTATTAACCTTTCCTGGAACATTGTGTGAGATTGCTATTATGTCAATTATATGTTTCACAAGTCCACTAGATAATACTTGGTTTGCTGATTCAAGGTAAAAATGAATGATCTGTAGATGTGCAGCTCATGAGTAGTATTCCAGAGCAGAAGAGACATGGAGAATCTCAGTACGTCCATGACCCAAGCAGTTGTCATTCCTCAGAACAGTGATTGATCTTAATCACAGATGTCTCCATGGACCATAGATGTCCTCATGTTCGTGTTTTCTTCTGCCAGATGATGCAACTAGAACATAGAATTTACAGTGCAGAAGGAGGCCATTCGGCCCATCGAGTCTGCACCGGCTCTTGGAAAGAGCACCCTACCCAAGGTCAACACCTCCACCCTATCCCCATAACCCAACCCAACACTAAGGGCAATTTTGGACACTAAGGGTAATTTAGCATGGCCAGTCCACCTAACCCGCACATCTTTGGACTGTGGGAGGAAACCGGAGCACCCGGAGGAAACCCACGCACACACGGGGAGAACATGCAGACTCTGCACAGACAGTGACCCAAGCCGGAATCGAACCTGGGACCCTGGAGCTGTGAAGCAGTTGTGCTATCCACAATGCCACCGTGCTGCCCTAATGAAGTAGGAATGAACACTCGGTCACCTTTTCCATCTTACTCATGTCAGATCTCTCCTCCCTCTTTCCACAGACTACAGCATGCAGACTATACGGATTCGGAAACCTTGAGTAAAGAGTGGAATTAGAAAGGCTAAGGAAACATTAGGGACCATCTTCCTTTCTTCCCCATCTGGGTGCAAATAATCACACAGACAGAATAGAAAGTCAGGTGAGGAGCATTGCGCACCCTATTGAACCCGGTGATTTTCAATCCGTAGGTGAATAGGACGTCCTGAATTCTACCTCAGTGTACCCGAACAGGCGCCAGAGGATTTTCACAGTATCTTCATTGCAGCGTTAATGTACGCCGACTTGTGGCACCGATAAAGATTGTTGTTATTGAAATGAATTAGAGAAACAGTGACTCCCTTCACTGTGACGCTGACTGCAGCACACACTACCCAGACAGCTTCACTGTGACGCTGACTGCAGCACACACTACCCAGACAGCTTCACTGTGAGACTGAATGCAGGACACACTTCCCAAACTGCTTTACTGTGACGCTGACAGCAGGACACACTTCCCAGACAGCTTCACTGTGAGACTGAATGCAGGACACACTTCCCAAACTGCTTTACTGTGACGCTGACAGCAGGACACTCTTCCCAGACAGCTTTACTGTGATACTGACTGCGGGACACACTTCGCAGACACCTTCACTGTGCTACTAACTGCAGGACACACTTCCCAGACAGCTTTACAGTGACGCTGACTGCAGGACACTCTTCCCAGACGGCTTCACTGTGATGCTGACTGCAGGACAAACTTCCCAGACGGCTTTACTGTGACGCTGACTGCAGGACACTCTTCCCAGATGGCTTCACTGTGATGCTGACTGCAGGACACTCTTCCCAGACGGCTTCACTGTGATGCTGACTGCAGGACACACTTCCCAGATGGCTTCACCGTGATGCTGACTGCAGGACACTCTTCCCAGATGGCTTTACTGTGACGCTGACTGCAGGACACTCTTCCCAGATGGCTTCACCGTGATGCTGACTGCAGGACACTCTTCCCAGACGGCTTTACTGTGACGCTGACTGCAGGACACTCTTCCCAGACAGCTTCACTGTGATGCTGACTGCAGGATACTCTTCCCAGACAGCTTCACTGTGATGCTGACTGCAGGACACTCTTCCCAGATGGCTTCACTGTGATGCTGACTGCAGGACACTCTTCCCAGACAGCTTCACTGTGATGCTGACTGCAGGACACTCTTCCCAGATGGCTTCACTGTGATGGTGACTGCAGGACACTCTTCCCAGACAGCTTCACTGTGATACTGACTGCAGGACACTCTTCCCGTACACCTTCACTGTGATACTGACTGCAGGACACTCTTCCCAGACGACTTCAGTGTGATGCTGACTGCAGGACACTCTTCCCAGATGGCTTCACTGTGATGCTGACTGCA
This sequence comes from Scyliorhinus torazame, assembly GCF_047496885.1. NCBI lineage: Eukaryota > Metazoa > Chordata > Chondrichthyes > Carcharhiniformes > Scyliorhinidae > Scyliorhinus > Scyliorhinus torazame. Next base: position 299,118,851 of record NC_092711.1, on the reverse strand, counting down.
GGACACTCTTCCCTGACAGTTTCACTGTGATACTGACTGCAGGACACTCTCCCAAATTAATTCCAGCTTGTTTTATTGAATTCAAATTGCACCATCAGCCATGGAGCGATTCAAACCCAGGTCCCCAAGCATGACTCTGGATCTCTGGATTACTAGTCCAGCGACAATGCCATTGCGCAACTGCCTCGCCAAGGTGAGGGGTGTCTCCATCAGATGAGCCCTTCTGAAGTTGGACACCACCCCCCCCATTAAGATCCACTGGCCTCAGGCCCAATTGCCCTTTACGCACCTCACCCAGGCCTTCCCTATCCTCCCTGCCCTGGCACCTTTTCAATGTATCTTGACCTCTGCTGCTTGGACATAGGCTGTAATGTCCTTCTGTATTTCGTCTTCTGACCACTACAGTGCTGTCACTTCAGGGACTGGAGAGGTGCTGGCCAGCTCTCTTAGGCTGAGGGGCGTGAGTCCCACCTGAAGCAGTATTTCCATTTGAGAGTGCAGCATCCGTGGGACACTTAGTCACCTGTTAACGCTAACTCCAACCCTAACTTGGAAAAACACTGGTTTATTCCTACTCTTTGTTTCTTGCCTGTCAACTAGTTTTCCATCCATCTCAATACACTACCCTTAATCCCACGTGCTTTAATTTCACATGCTAATCTCTTATGTGGACTTTGTTGAAAGCCTTCTGAAAGCTCAAATAAATCACATCCACTGGCTCCCCCACACCAACTCTACTAGTTACATCCTCGACGAATTCCAGTAGATTTGTCAAGCATGATTTCCCCTTCAGAAATACATGCTGACTCTGTCCAATCCTCTCTCTGTTTTCTAAGTGTTCTGCTATTAAATCTTTTATAATAGACTCTAGAATTTCCCCCACTACTGACGTCAATAGGGATGAAGCAAAGAGCCTTTTCTGTGTTGTACAGCTCGACGACTTTATGACATTTAAAGGGATATTTCAGAATATGCAAGATGGATACTTTCCAATGAGAAAGGATAATTCCAAGGGGGGACCATCATCCATGGTTAATTAAAATAGTTCAAGACATTGGGCATACGCCTGAAAGGCAGTACGGCGCATCCGGTACATGCTGGGAGATGCGTCACTGAGAATCATAGAATTTACAGTGCAGAAGGAGGACATTCGGCCCATCGATTCTGCCTTTGGAAAGAGAATGGGATCTACTCAGGTCTAATGCAATCTCATGAGACGCCACAATCTGAATCCCGCCCATTGTGGGCGGGATCACTATTTTACAAATCTGCATATGAGTGAGACAGTTAGTCTCACTGTCATACGTGCTGCCGTTATTTACCTGAGGTATGGGATCTAACCCCTTTGCCTTTTATTTTGGGCAATTGAACAGAATATGAAAAACAGCAAGGAATTGACAAAATAATTAATAAGGAGAAAAAATGAGTATGAGAGAGAAGGCAGCTAGTGTGATGTTCTCTGTTGTGTCTATCAGGATGTCTTGAGAACGTAGTGTTGAACTAATATAAAGACAACATGAGTTTCTTTAGATAGTTAAATAGGAAAAGTGAGCATTGGTCCAATTGAAAATGCATCTGTGGAATTGATCATGGAAAATAGGGAGATAGCAGATGAATTGAACAGTCCTCACTGCTCTTCCAACTTCTTCCATCGGGCAGGAGATACAGAAGTCTGAAAACACGCACGAACAGACTCAAAAACAGCTTCTTCCCCACTGTCACCAGACTCCTAAATGACCCTCTTATGGACTGATTTCATTAACACTACACCCTGTATGCTTCATCCGATGCCAGTGCTTATGTAGTTACATTGTATATGTTGTGTTGCCCTATTATGTATTTTCTTTTATTCCCTTTTCTTCTCATGTACTTAAATGATCTGTTGAGCTGCTCGCAGAAAAATACTTTTCACTGTACCTCGGTACACTTGACAATAAACAAATCCAATCCAACCCAATCCAATCGGTAGCATTGTGGATAGCACAATTGCTTCACAGCTCCAGGGTCCCAGGTTCGAATCCGGCTTGGGTCACTGTCTGTGCGGAGTCTGCACATCCTCCCCGTGTGTGCGTGGGTTTCCTCCGGGTGCTCCGGTTTCCTCCCACAGTCCAAAGATGTGCAGGTTAGGTGGATTGGCCATGAAAAATTGCCCTTAGTGTCCAAAATTGCCCTTTGTGTTGGGTGGGGTTATTGGGCTATGGGGATAGGGTGGAGGTGTTGCCCTTGGGTAGGGTGCTCTTTCCAAGAGCTGGTGCAGACTTGATGGGCCAAATGGCCTCCTTCTGCACTGTAAATTCTATGATAATTTCTATGAAAAAATCCAGAGGCTCCAAGTAATATCCCAGAAACAGCTACAAATCAGGGAGTGGGGGAAAGGGAGGAACTCATGAAAATTACAGAAATTACAGTGACCAGGAAAGTGGGATTGAATAATTGTAAGATCTGCAGGCTGACCAATCCCCGGGTCCTGATGCACTTCATCGTAGGGTCTTGAAAGAAGTGACTAGAGGGATAATTGATGCATTGGTTTTAACTTTCCAAAACGCCCTAGATGCGGGAAAGGTCCCATTAGATTGGAAAATAGCAAATGTAACTCCTTTATTCAGAAAGGGAGGGAGACAGAAGGTGGGAAACTACAGGCCAGTTTGCCTAACATCTGTCAGAAGGAAAATGTTTGAAGTTATTATTAAATATGTTATAGTAGGGCACATAGAAACATGCAAAGGAATCGTGCAGAGTCAACATGGTTTTGTGAAAGAGAAATCATTTTCAACTAATTTATTGGAGTTCTTTGAAGGAGCCACATGTTCTATGGAAAAAAGGGATGTCCTGTACTTAGATTTCCAGAAGGCATTTGATTAAGTGCCACATCAAAAGTTATTGTGGGGAACAAAATCTTGTGGTGTAGGGGGTAACACACTGGTGTTGATAGAAGATTGACTCATGAATAGGAAACAGAGAGCTGGCATGAATGGGTCTTTTTCTGGCAGGATGTGACGAGTTGTGTGCCACAGGGATCAGTGCTGGGGTATCAGCTGTTTACAATTTACATAAATTATTTGGAAAAGGTATGGTTGCTAAATTTGCTGAAGACACAAAGATAGGTGGGAAAGTACATTTTGAAGAGGAGATTGGAGGCTACAAATGGTCAAATGTGAAATTGTCCTTTTATTTTAAGATTCATTCAAGGGATGTGGGCATAGTTGGTTAGGCCAGTCTTTATTGCCCATCCCTAATTGCCCTTGAGAAAGTGGTGGGGAGCTGCTTTCTTGAACCCCCGCAGAACATGTGATATAGGCACACACACGGTGTTCTTAGGATGGCAATTCCAGAATTTTGACCCGGCGATAATGAAGGAATGGTGAATGGCTTCGAGGAGAACTTCAGGTGGTGTTTCCCGATATTTGCTGCCACCGTCCTTCTAAATCATAGTGGTTGTAAGTTTCAACAGCGCTGTCTAAGGGACCTTGGTCAATTCCTGCATCTTGCAAATGGTACATACGGCTGCTACAGTGTGTCGGTGGTGGAGGGAGTTTGTGGAACGGGTGCCAATAAAGCGGGCTGCTTTGTCTTGATTGGTGTTGAGCTTTTTGAGTGGTGATGGAGATGCACTCATCCAGGCAAGTGGAGAGTGTTCATTACACTCCTGACTTGTGCCTTGTCGGTGGTGGACAGGCTTTGGGGAATTGGTGGTGAGTTACTCATTGCAGGATTCCTAGCCTCTGACCTGCTCTTGTAGCCACGGTATTTATACGACTAATCCAGTTCAGTTTCTGGTCAATGGTAACCCCCAGTATTTTGATAATGGGGTATCAGTGATGATAATGCCACTGAATGTTAAGGGGCAATGGTTAGACTTGCTCTTGTTGGATCTGGTCATTGTCTGGCACTTGTGTGGCGTGAATGTTGACCGATGCCTGGATATTGTGAAAAAAAATGAAATGAAAATCGCTTATTGTCCAGGCCTGGCTGCATTTGGACATGGGCTGCTTCAGTATCTGAGGAGTCGGGAATGGTGCTGAACATTGTTCAGTCATCAGCGAACACCCCCACTTCTGACCTTCTGATGGAAGGAAGAATGTTGATGAAGCAGATGAACATATTTGGGCTGAGGACACTATCCTGAGTGAAAAATGAAAATGAAATGAAATGAAAATCGCTTATTGTAACAAGTAGGCTTCAAATGAAGTTACTGTGAAAGCCCCTAGTCACCACATTCCGGCACCTGTTCGGGGATGCTGGTACGGGAATTGAACGGTGCTGCTGGTCTGCTTTAAAAGCCAGCTATATAGCCCAGTGTGCTAAACCAGCCCCTTCAATGACCTTCAATAACCACATCTTCCTTTGTGTTAGGTGTGACTCCACGTAGCAGAGTTTTCCCCTTGATTCCCACTGACTCCTTGATGCCACATTCCGTCAAATAAGACCTTGGTATCAAGGGTAGCCACTCTTACCTCACCTCCTGAAGAATAAACGAGAAGCATGTTATCTAAATGGTGAGAGATTGCAGAGCTCTGAAATGCAGAGGGATTTGGGTGTCCGAGTGCATGAAACAAAGAAAGCTCGTTTGCAGGTAAAGCAAGTAATTAGTAAGCCTAATAGACTATTGCTGTTTATGTGTGGGGAATCGGTTACGAAAGCAGGGAGGTTGCGCTCAGTTGCATAGGGCATTGGTGAGTCCACACTTGGAGTACTTTCTACATTATTGGTTGCCTTATTTAAGGAAAGATGTAAATATATTGGATGCCGTTCAACAATGGTTTAGTAGATTAATATCTGAATTGGGCAGGTTATCTTCTGAGGAAGGGTTGGATAGGTTAGACTCATATCTGCTAGCATTTTGAAGAGTAAAAGGCGACTTGATTGAAACCTTTAAGGTGCTGAGCGGTCCTGACAAGGTGGGTGTGGAGAGGATCTAGAGGATCCAGACCTAGGGGCAAATGTTTAAAAATAAGGGGTCACTCCTTTCAGTCAGAGATGAAGAAAATAATTTTCTTTCAGAGAGTCGTGAGTCTCTGGAACTTTCTTCCTCAAAAGAGGGTGGAAGTAGAGTCTTAGAATATTGGTAAGGCAGAGTTAGATGGATTATTATTTGGCGTAGGCAAGGATGTGCGGATGAGTAACGGGGTAGGCTCGAAGGGCTGAGTGGCCTATTTCTGCTCCTAATTCGCATGTTTGTTTGTATGTTCTTATGTCTGTAGTCAGGGGGAGCTAGTGTGAGGTGTGGGAAATCCCGTAGGGGGTTGGTGGAGTCACATGGGATGTCGGTGGGGTAATACAGGTGGCTAGTGGGAGGCATCGAGGAGTCCCAGGCTGGAACAGGGGCTGGTAGTGGGGTGTTGGGGGGAAGCGGGAGTAGTCAATTGGGCTGTTGCGGCAGGGGAGGCGTAGTGATCCTTGGGGGATTGGGGGGGTTAGTGAGGGGCTCGGGGGAGGAGTTCTGTAGGCAGTCAGAGGGGGTGGGAGGAGTCCCATGGGGAGTGGGGAGGGTGGGGTGGTCAGGGTGGATCAGCATTATATTTACCAAGAAGCGATGTGGTTTTAATTACTCTAACCTTTTCTGCTGCTAGCCCCGCTCTGCCCGGTGCGGAGCCAGCAGGAGCGCCATGTAAACCCCCCGGCTGTACCTGCAGATACGGACGCAGAATGGCCGGGTCCATGGCCGTGTATTTGCACCCGGCCTGCCAGATAGTGCCCCCCTGTAACTCCCCCCTCGCCACCCCCAGACCACTCCCAACCTGTCCCCCCAGCTCCGGCCGAAGCCACCCCTGCCAGTGGAACGCCCCCCCCCCCCCCCCCCCCCCCACTGTGGCGGACACAGTCGGCAGCCGCCACGCCAGGTTCACAAAGGTTGAGCGGACACGCGACCAACGCCATCGGGAAGACGGCCCGTTTGAGGCAGAGCATCCGTGGCGGGCCTCAGGTGATGTCCTGAGGCTGTGCCGATGGCGTGCGCCGTACTCCTCGTGTTCGCCATTTTTGAGGGAGCGGAGCATCCGAAAAACAGCGCCGTCCCCGATTTCGGCGTAAAAACGGATTCACCGGCCGATTGCCGAACGCGAGTTCGGCGTCAGTAATCGGAGACTCCCGCCCACTGACTGGGGGCTGGGAGGTTGTGGACTGACAGTTGGACAAAGAGGCGTGTTTGTGTGGAACATAGACACAAGCATAGATCAGTTGCCTTTTCCTGTGATGTAAATTCTAGGTCTGCAGTAATATATCCAATGCCATTGCAGTAAAGCAACATCCCTCCTGCTTGATCGACTACAAGTTGAAGTGACTGAAGTGTCTCTATTAGGCTGTATGTCGGTTTTACCTTCAAAACCACCAGGGGCCAGCAGCACAGTTCAATTCCTGTACTCCCCGAACAGGCGCCGGAATCTGGCGCCTAGGGACAATCTGGCGACTAGGGGCTTTTCACAGTAACTTCATTTTGAAGCCTATTTGTGACAATAAGCAATTTTCATTTTCATTTCATTTCATTTTTTTCCACCAATGCTCCTCTAAGCATAATATTTGCCACGTAATCCTGTGGGAAGTTGCTTCCTGAAGAACCTGAACTGAAAAATCCTGCCAGACATTTTGAAATAATGAATTTGCAGGTCAGCTGGTTGAATATAAGCTCTAGATTTTCCAAGTAAATATTAATATTTATGTTCTGGGTAGCATACATTGGGCTTTGAAGTTGTTTTTCGGAACATTAGATAGGTCACTGGACTGACGTTTAAATGAGGCAAAATATTTACCTGGTTTTCCTTTTGTTTAATGTATGGTGTAGGTTCTAAATCTGTAAGATCAACATATGATTATGCAAAATGTCTATGCACAGATTGGATCTAAATTTCAGTGGAAAAACAAAGGATGTTTGCAATACAAGATCAACAGGATTTGATGAGGGATGCATTACATGAAATATGCAAATACAGTCAGCACAAGTTATAAACTATTAAATGCTATTGATTAGGTAGACGAAATTCGTGATCTTAACTTACAGAGAACAATTTTAATCGGTGGAAGTCTTCTGATCCCGCCTGCCAAGGGATTTGTCGGGAGCAGAATGGCGAATTCGATGGACAATCAAAAAGCCTGTTGACCTCGGGCAGGAATTTCATGGTCAGTGGTGGGCCAGAAAATCCCGCCCATTACATACAAATTAGGGTGAAAAGTAAGTTTGTCATTTCACTCAAAGAATCATAAATAGTTGCAATAATCTCTTTGTGGTGATATTCAGAATGCGAGGATGATAGAGTGGGAAGAGTGTTCTGCAGTCAGTGTCACAGTGAAGCTGTCTGGGGAGAGTGTCCTGCAGTCAGTGTAACAGTGAAGCCGTCTGGGAAGAGTGCCCTGCTGTCAGCGTCACAGTAAAGCAGTTTGGGAAGTGTGTCCTGCAGTCAGTGTCACAGTGAAGCTGTCTGGGAAGTGTGTCCTGCAGTCAGTGTCACAGTAAAGCAGTTTGGGAAGTGTGTCCTGCAGTCAGAATCACAGTGAAGCAGGCTGGGAAGTGTTTCCTGCAGTCAGTGTCACAGTGAATCTGTCTGGGAAGTGTGTCCTGCAGTCAGTGTCACAGTAAAGCAGTTTGGGAAGTGTGTCCTGCAGTCAGTGTCACAGTGAAGCAGGCTGGGAAGGGTTTCCTGCAGTCAGTGTCACAGTGAAGCAGTTTGGGAAGTGTGTCCTGCAGTCAGTGTCACAGTGAAGCAGTTTGGGAAGTGTGTCCTGCAGTCAGAATCACAGTGAAGGTGTCTGGGAAGACTGTCCTGCGTCATTGTCACAGTGAAGCCGTCTGGGAAGAGTGTCCTGCATTCAGAATCACAGGGAAGCTGTCTGGGAAGAGTGTCGTGAAGTCAGCATCACAGTGAAGCAGTCTGGGAAGAGTGTCCTGCAGTCAGTATCACAGTGAAGCCGTCTGGGAGAGTGTCCTGCCGTCAGTGTCACAGTGAAGCCGTCTGGGGAGAGTGTCCTGCAGTCAGTGTAACAGTGAAGCCGTCTGGGAAGAGTGACCTGCTGTCAGCGTCACAGTAAAGCAGTTTGGGAAGTGTGTCCTGCAGTCAGTGTCACAGTGAAGCCGTCTGGGAAGAGTGTCCTGCAGTCAGTGTCACAGTGAAGCCGTCTGGGGAGAGTGTCCTGAAGTCAGCATCACAGTGAAGCCGTCTGGGAAGAGTGTCCTGCAGTCAGCATCACAGTGTAGCTGTCTGGGAAGAGTGTCCTGCAGTCAGCATCACAGTGAAGCCATCTGGGAAGAGTGTCCTGCAGTCAGCATTACAGTGAAGCTGTCTGGGAAGAGTATCCTGCAGTCAGCACCACAGTGAAGCCATCTGGGAAGAGTGACCTGCAGTCAGCATCACAGTGAAGCTGTCTGGGAAGAGTATCCTGCAGTCAGCATCACAGTGATTCTGTCTGGGAAGAGTGTCCTGCAGTCAGTTTCACAGTGAGGCCATCTGGGAAGAGTGACCTGCAGTCAGCATCACAGTGAAGCCGTCTGGGAAGAGTATCACAGTGAAGCTGTCTGGGAAGTGTGTCCTGCAGTCAGCGTCACAGTGAAGCAGTCTGGGAAGAGTATCACAGTGAAGCCATCTGTGAAGAGTGTCCTGCAGTCAGCATCACAGTGAAGCAGTCTGGGAAGAGTATCACAGTGAAGCCGTCTGGAAAGAGTGTTCTGCAGTCAGTATCACAGCGAAGCCGTTTGGGAAGAGTGTCCTGCAGTCAGTATCACAGCGAAGCCGTTTGGGAAGAGTGTCCTGCAATCAGATAACAGTGAAGCTGCCTGGGGAGAGTGTCATGCAGTCAGTATCACAGTGAAGCTGTCTGGGAAGAGTGCCCTGTAGTCACTGTCACAGTGAAGCTATCTGGAAGTGTTTCCTGCAGTCAGCAGCACAATGAAGCCGTCTGAGAAGAGTGTCCTGCAGTCAGTGTCACAGTGATGCAGTCTGGGAAAAGTGCCCTGCAGTCAGTGTCACAGTAAAGCTGTCTGTGGAGAGTGTCCTCCAGTCAGGATCACAGTAAAGCCGTCTGGGAAGAGTGACCTGCAGTCAGCGTCACAGTGAAGCTGTCTGGGAAGAGTATCCTGCAGTCAGTGTCACAGTGAAGGTGTACGGGAAGAGTATCCTGCAGTCAGCATCACAGTGAAGCTGCCTGGGAAGAGTATCCTGCAGTCAGCATCACAGTGATTCTGTCTGGGAAGAGTGTCCTGCAGTCAGTTTCACAGTGAAGCCATCTGTGAAGAGTGACCTGCAGTCAGCATCACAGTGAAGCTGTCTGGGAAGAGTGTCCTGCAGTCAGTGTCACAGTGAAGGTGTACGGGAAGAGTATCCTGCAGTCAGCATCACAGTGACGCAGTCTGGGAAGAGTATCCTGCAGTCAGCATCACAGTGAAGCTGTCTGGGAAGAGTGTCCTGCAGTCAGTGTCACAGTGAAGCTGTCTGGGAAGAGTATCCTGCAGTCAGCATCACAGTGAAGCTGTCTGGGGAGAGTGTCATGTACATGTAATATTACAGCGCAGTACAGGCCCTTCGGCCCTCAATGTTACGCCGACCTGTGAAACCACTCTAAAGCCCATCTACACTATTCCCCTATCGTCCATATGTCTATCCAATGACCATTTGAATGCCCTTAGTGTTGGCGAGTCCACTACTGTTGCACGCAGGGCATTCCATGCCCTTACTACTCTTTGAGTAAAGAACCTACCTCTGACATCTGTCTTTTATCTATCTCCCCTCAACTTAAAGCTATATCCCCTCGTGCTAGACATCACCATCCGAGGAAGAAGACTCTCACTGTCCGCCCTATCCAACCCTCTTATCATCTTGTATGCCTCAATTAAGTCACCTCTTAACCTTCTTTTCTCTAACGTCAGTTTCACAGTGAAGCCGTCTGGGAAGAGTGACCTGCAGTCAGTTTCACAGTGAAGCTGTCTGGGACGAGCTGTTCAGGCAGTGCGCTCGGTTTGAGAAAACACCTCTACTGTGAAGTAACAGGAAAGCGGTAAGTTGATTGGCTGGTGACTAACTGATATTGGAAACTGTGTCTAAATAGCTAAAACTGAAATAACTGAAAAAATCAACTGTTAGGGAACATGCTGGGGAGGATAAAGGAGATGTGAAACTGAAAGCAGAGCCCATGAAATCAAAAGAGCTGATTGTGTGAATACATTTAGATATTCTAGAATAACAAGAAGCAGACTAGAAGGTTTCTGATTAATATCAATTAACACTAGTTAATATTATTTGGTATCCAAAGGACACATTAAATTTAAAGGGTTGTTAGACATGTTAGCAGACCTTCAAGGCTTGGTGTGTTCTTCTGGCACCATGTGGGAAATCAGGAATGTTTCCAAAATCCAGGACCAGCATGTGTGCAGGAAGTGTCTCCTGCTGCAGCTCCTGGAAGCCCGGGTTTTGGAGCTGGAGCAGCGGTTAGGGACACCGTTGAGCATCCGTGAGATAGAGAGTGTCACAGGATTCCATTAGTGGAGTTGATCAGGGAGAACAGTGGATGTGGTTTATTTAGACTTACTGAAGGTTTCGCGAAGCAGATTTCTATGTAAAGTTAAAACGCTTGGGATTGCGGGTAGTGTCTTGAGATTGGAGAATGCTGGTTAGCAGACAGGAAGCAAAAAATTGGAATAAATGGATCTCTTTCCGATCGGCAGGCAATGACTAGTGTGCTAGGATACCAAATGTTCACATTATATATTAATGACTTAGGCCGGGGAACTAAATGTATTACCTCCAAATTTGCAGATGATACAAAGTTGGGTGGGAAGGTGAGCTATGAGGAGGATGCAGAGATGCTTCTGCGGGATTTGGATAGGCTGGCAGTTTCAGTACAACGTAGATAAATGTGAGGTTATCTGCTTTGGTAGAAAAAATAGGAAGGCAGATTGAATGAGTGTAAATTGAGAGAGGTGGATACTCAGCAAGTACCTAGGTGCCCTTGTGCATCAGTCACTGCAAATAAGTGCGCAGGTTCAGCAGGCAGTAAAGAAGGCAAATGGTATGTTGCCCTTCGTAGTGAGAGGATTTGAGTATAGGAATAAGGATGTTTTACTGCAATTGTATAGGGTGTTGTTGAGGCCACACATGGAGCATTGTGTGCAGTTTTGGTGTTCTTATCTGAGGAAGGATGTTCTTGCTGTGGAGGGAGTGCAGCGAAGGATTACCAGACTGATTCCTGGGATGGCAGGATTGACATATGAGGAAAGACTAAGTCAGTTAGGATTATATTTATTGACGTTTAGAAGAGTGAGAGGGGATCTCAGAAACTTATCAAATTCTAACTGGACCAGACAGGGTAGATTCAGAAAGAATGTTCCCAATTGTGGGCGAGTCCAGAACTAGAGGCCTTAGTTTGAGGATAAGGGGTAAACCTTTTAGGACTGAGGTGAGGAGAAGTTTCTTCACCCAGAGAGTGGTGAATCTGTGGAATTCACTGCCACCGAAAGTAATTAAGACCAAAATGTTGTGTAATTTCAAGAAGGAATTAGATATAGCTTTTGGGGCTAAAGGGATCAAGGGATATGGGGGGAAGGGGGGATCAGGCTGCTGAACTTGATTATCAGCCATGATCATAATGAATGGCGGAGCAGGCTCGAAGGGCCAAATGGCCTCCTCCTGCTTCTATTTGCTCTGAAAAAAGAAATATTCTGGGGGCAAGCTGTAAGGGGCCAAAAGGTTCTTCCTTGTCTTGAACTGTTAGTATCCATTCACAAGCTATGCTGCGAATATGACTTTTATAGTGCGTGTACATCTATTTACTGAAAGCACCAGGAATATAGTTCCACCCTCCTTTCTCTAGCTGTTGGAGAAGTGATTTTGGTGGAGTGGGAGGGAGGAAATTTAGCATTAGGTGGGAATGTGGTGTTTAGAGGCAATACGAGCTGATTCTGCCTCATTTTTCATCGCTATCCTGTTTGATTTTTCAGCCGTATTGTTTTCTAATTTCTGTGAAAACATCAATACCCATTGCTATGTCTTTTTATCACCTTTCATTGCCTAATTAAATAGCGCTGAGCGATGAATTAAACAGTTGCTTAGATAGGACAAAATAGCTATGTACAAACTACCCTTCGCCTGATTTCTTATTCGTTTAGTATTCTCGGCTAATTCAGTTCACATTTGACTCACATTTCCCCAGCCCTTCTTGCAACATATCTCATCAGATCAGTTAACTTTGTCATTAACATACTGAGGTCCTAGTCAGGTCAACTGGACAATTAGAGTTAATGGACCATTTATTGAGACTGTGATGCAAGGGGCCATCCATAATTGGCATCCATTTCACAGGAGAACAAAGAGTGCTCTTTTGCTGACTCTTTCTTCCTCTTCCAAATTAATACAGTTGAAAATAAAGATGAAAACAGATAATCATGTATGGATTTACGTAAAGGTGTACGCTAAATGTCCGTCCCTGTCAATTATTCCTTTGTACTATTGTCAAAGCCTTGGTCATGTGGCACTATTCCAAAAACGTACTCAAATATGACACCAGTGCTGTCGTCATTCAAGCAGATTTTTTTCTTGGCTTCAGGGCTATCTCCTCCTTGAATCTTTAGAAACTAGAGGAATACCTGTGATTTGCAGTTTTGGCACTCTTGGAAGCTTTAGCAGCTGAAGGCCAGCTAGCTGGTAACTGAAACATTGGGTATGATTTAATGACTGTGTTGCGCTTAAGCAAGAGTGCCACGAGGCTGTTAAATAGCGAGAGAGGCCAAAATCAAGAACCGCGCTGAGCGCCCGTTCGCGACCTAACTGGCCCGCCTCCCTTGGCGAAGTCCGCGTCTCGTCTTAGCGTGGCGAGAAGCCAATAATCGCCACTTAAGGCAAATCTCCATACAATTAACGGGAGCGACCCGCCATCTAGCGGCCTCCTAGGTTCTAATGGAGTCCCCAGCAAGTGGTCAAGCGGGCGACGACGATTAGTGCTCCTTTTTAAAAACATGGCAAAAGGTCTGCTGCGGGGTCCTGAGGAGGTGATTAACCATCTTTTCAGTGAGATAGGGGTCACTGGGTTTGCAGCCCTGGTGTTCAGAACGAATGGTGGAGCAACCGGGGTGAACAGCCTTGTTGTGGAGGGACGCCATGAGGGGTGGGGGTCATGGAGTACGACAGGGGGTGGCCGCCCATGGTCTTGGCTGGGGGTGGCCTGTTGCACGCAAGTCTGCCATGCCAACCCCTGGATCATGTGTACCCATTCTGGGGGCAATCCTAGCCCATACCTGTTTGCTCCACCAACAATCTCCTGCATCGGTAGCCTCTGGGGTACCACCAATCGGCTATGGATCTGCTTCAGGGTCACTGAATATCATGGCCTATCATCTGCATTAGCTCCAGGCAAACCTGGTCGGGAAGCTCGGCATCTGACTGGGACACAGCTGGATCCTGGGATGGGGCTGTGGGAGTGGCTTGGGAGGATGGGCCGTATGTGGCGGGGGGGGGGGGGGGGGGGGAAATGGAGTGGTTATGGGGGGGCGAGTATAGGGGGGTGAGCATGTAGTGGGGGGAGGGGTGGGTTCGAATGCACCCGAGCGGACCAATGTCGGTCGTTGACCTTTTTGCGGCATTGGGTGTCGGTCCTCCTGGTCACGGTCCTCGAGCTGACGGCCGCTGCCACTTTCTCCCAGGTGGCGGTGGCGGCCCTGTGGCTGACCCTCCTATACTCTTGGGGGAACAGCGCATTCGTCTGGCCCCCACCACGTACAAGAGCCATCCCAGCTCGTCACCAAAGCGTGCGGCTGGTTGCCATGGCTGCAAATGGAATGGGGTAGGCTGTTGAACGGTTTAAGTGCTGCTGTCACTTGTTAGCTGGGGGCTGGCAAGTGTGGTCCCAGACAAATCAACCGGCGAACCATGATTTGTGGCGTGAATCCCGTGTGGCCACGTTAAGTGGGCCAATTAAAGTTTTATAGTGGTGGCAGCCTCGCTGTGCCGAGCGTCGGGAAACTTTTCTCGCTCGCTACCACACCTGGAAACTTATCCATTAAATCGCGCCCTTTGACAGCTGTACACAACACAGCTACAAAACAGCACCACCTGTGACACACTTTACTAATCAATATCTTGAATCTTTTGGGAGTAAAGAATTGATTTTCTTTCTCTAAATTGAGAAATTTAGTTGAAGTGCAAAGGCCAAAGGAGCAAAACACTGACATCGTCTTGGAGAAAGCGGCAAATCAAGGAACAATGATCAGGACCCACAACCATGGGTAGAAAAAGTCGACAGGCTTGTTGGACGGCATTTCCTAATATAAATTTAATCTCACCGGTTTAGTCACAGGGTAGGCATCAAATGTACTTTGGTCTTAGGGGAATCCTGCAATCAAAAATCAGGTCACTTTCTTCCTAATCCATGAGGAAGATAATGAAATCTGTAGCCACTCTGAACTGGGTATCCAACACTTGGTTAATACACTGATCTTGCCTTATTTAATTTGCAGTCCCAGATGTTGCTCGGGAGCATTAAGTTGTGTTTATATAGTTTAGCACCATTGTCACCTTTATAGGTGTTATGTTCTGTGTTGTGGCCGTGGTAAAGATGCACACAGAACATCTAGTTCTTTGACTAGTAAGATAGTTTATTAACAAAATGAACACGTGGAAAGATAAATAACGAACTATAGTAAAAACGGTCAAGAATAAGTGAATTCTCCTGCAACTACCTCTAATGCGACTGTCCTCCAGTACAACTTACTACCAACTGCCGGATCTTTGGAGTCACATGATGGATCTCTATCACCACCTGCTGGTCGGAGGTCATATAGATAACTAAATATATTAACAGACAACTGTACACATTACTGTGCTTATGCATATCACCATAATAGGGGTGAAAAGGGGTTGGACTGCAGCCCGGATTTTTGGTCCACAGTCAGATGCACAGAGTTGGAGGAATTCCCGGCTCCTTGAAACTGACCTTTAGGGCATCAGATTTTCAGTCTGGGTTGGGTTGTGGGGCGTGGGGCGGAGGTGGCGGGTGGGGAGGGGGTACATTAGACATTAGGTCGGTAATAAGTGAAGAGCCTATTGTGTTCAGAGGGGGGCTGGGAGTTATTGTGGGTTTGTCTTGGGATTCCTTGGTTTCTTAGTCTAGGAGAGATCTTACTGGGAGCAATGGTCTTTCATTCAAAATATCTTTTTTTACATCACTATTTTCCAGGTTATAGAACATCGGATTATTGCGAAAGCTTTTCTCTAATGTGCTTCACATTCATTGGGCATGATCGAACGGCCACACTGCACCCAAAAAGCAGCACGCCGTGGGCAGAGTGGCTGATAGAAGCCGGAAGACCCCAATCTAACACGGTCTCGCAAGACGTTGCGATGTGAATCCCGCCGATTGTGGGAGGGATCACTTTTTGGCAAATCTGCATCTTATAACGAGACAGCTAGTCTCACTGGGTGTCACCTAGGTGCCATACTGGCATTGCCAAGGTGCCCAGGTTTCACTGCCAGCTTGTACCAGGTTGACACTACAAAGGTGCCAAGCTGCCATTTTCCACGGCCGCTGTGCTAATGTTTGGGAGGTTGGGGGGGTTGGGGGTGGGGGGGGGGACTCGGGAACTCCCTCATAGTGAGTTGGGACTTGGGGGAGGGCGTCTGGCGTCACGTTGGGGGCTCTAGAGATCGGGACGCCCCCAAACTCTCGCAACACTGAGTTGTTCCGGTGAGTGGAACTCCTCAATGCAGAAAACGGGGCTATGTGCGGCCACTGCTGCACGTTCCCCGCTGACGCCCCTATCTAACCCGCGTGACGTTAGATAGTGTGTTTCTCGGTACTATGAGTGTCGAGAAACACGCAGCTAAATGTGCTCGGACTTTGTTGCCGTTAAGTTAAATCACCCACCCCATAGCCATTTATAGCCCCTATGCTAAACTATGCCTCTGTACACACCCTAATGATCCTTTATAACCTCCATGACAAATCAGTGTCAACGCGTGCCTACCCATGCCCCCATCATCATTTGCCCTTACACCAACTCTGCAAACTCACCCAGTGCCCACCATGGGCAGACCTCAGCATCCATGAAGAAATGAGATAAACTAAAGTTCTGAGTGTTAGAACAGAGATGAGGAGAAATTTCTTCAGCCAGAGAGTGGTGGGTCTGTGGAATTCATTGCCACAGAGGGCGGTGGAGGCCGGGACGTTGAGTGTCTTTAAGACAGAAGTTGATAAATTCTTGATTTCTCGAGGAATTAAGGGCTATGGAGAGAGAGCGGGTAAATGGAGTTGAAATCAGCCATGATTGAATGGTGGAGTGGACTCGATGGGCCGAATGGCCTTACTTCTGCTCCTATGTCTTATGGTCTTATGGTCTATTGTAGACATCACTATGTTGAAAAAAACCTCTCTCACAAAAAGCCATTTACTAAATTTATATATCTTCAACCAAACAAATTATTTCATTCAATTGCACAATCTCTTATAATAACAACCATTAGAATTTATTGTCCCACTTCAAATTGTCTCTAACCAACTGTAGCTGTCAATCAAACTGCAAAATGACAATCACCCTGCTGTGATAATAGATGGTTGTAAAAACAGTCATGCAGCAGAAATCCAGTAATGGAAATACTCAGGCTTGTATAATCAGACTGAGTGAAATAGTAAGCAATTAGATACGTCAAACACTCCAGGCATGTTTTTTTTCAAAGATTTAAAGGGCAAGACTAAAATGCCTTGGCAGCTTGGTAAGCACCTTTGACAGGTGCTTTTCAGAGTTCCCCTTGATGTTTTTAACAGGCCCTCTGCCAGGTCCTCTTAATACTTTAGAGTTTCTCGTAATACTTATGACCGTTGATTTTGACAGGACCGTTGACAGTTCGAATGAACTTCACAGCTAATGAGTTTATGCACATTCATGTCTAGATTTAACAATTCTGAAAGGCAGTTGACCTACCCCAAAGGTCATATTGTCTCCACCAAAGGGCACCTGTTCCTGTGCAAAGGTGGCCAGGGACCAGGTCCAAACCTCTCCAGAACGGTATCCTGACTATCCAAACAAATCTACGGATTTCACACCTGCTCTTACCTGGTCTACTCTGCACACTTCAGTCTTTGCAATCCAAGGTTGCCAAAATCACAGTTGAGTGGAGGAAGCTGATGATTTAAATGGCCAGCTTCATCCGTAAAGTATGCATGAATAAAATGCACCATGCCCCTGTAAGAATGGGAATTGCCATGTTCGGGGGTGAGACTTATGCGGTGGGATTCTGCTCGGCTGACGCTGGAATAGGGAAACACAATTGAGCGGAGAATCGGTTTTGACTGCAAAACCGTAGCGGGCGCTGGTTTCATGCCAAATCGCAATTCTCCGGTGCCTTGTCAGAGCTGTTAATGTGTTCCACTCTGCGCGTATCATTAGCGGGCCTGGCCCGGTATTCTCCCGGGCGTCCGCGATGCTCCGCCTCCACTGGGGCGAATTCCCAACGCCGATGTTCACATGTGCTTTTAAAAATCGTGAAACCGGCACCACAGCTGCTGAGGGAGAGAGAGGGGATATGGAAAATGTATAACATTGGCATAGCTTGCTGACAGTCATGCCGCTGGACGGGGGGCTTCTGCCAGGACCGGGGATGAGTAGCGAGGAGTGGCCAGGGGGTGAGATATGGGGTCGGGGTGGACGGGCACGGAACACCATTGCCGCAGCCAGCAAAGCAGCCATGTGGCTACTCCCGCCGCTGACAGTCCACTGTGAACTTATTGCCGCAGGTTGTATGGGTGTCCCCACCCCAGGGCACCTAGGTGCCCTCTGGCCCCAGCTGACCCATCAGCGGGATGAGCGGGCTCCAGCACAACCAGTACCATCTTGTTGACTGGGATGGTGTGTGTGAGGAGTGAAGTGTGTAAATGCGGCTGCAGCCTGTCAGCCTCCCAAGGATCAATCATGGGCCTGGCGAATCCCGCACCATTTCTCATTGGAATTGATTGTGTTCCACGTAGTGCCACTGCTAGCCACTTGACGGTCATTGAATCGGTCCAGGTGCGGCGCCAGTTTTGTCATCGTGGAAGTCCACGAATCCTGCCCCGCGTCAACACTTAGTCTCAGGAACGGAGAATCCCACCCATGATTTTCAGCCACTCCCGCTATTTTCAATATGGTAGAGAGGCTCTCCTTGTGGCCAAGATTTAGGTCTACCTGTCAGGTTCTAACAGGTCACATACTGTGTGATGAATGGTTACTGCATCTTTAATGTAATGATCCCTTTAAGACCGGATTTGGAACCCTGGGGGACTCCGCCTCCGGCTCCACCCCCCAGGGAGCCATATATAAGGTAATGTCCAGTGGGCAGTGTGCAGTGAGCACACTTCTCCGCAGCTGACTGGTTCTCTGCTAATTAAAGCCTTTGTATTATCAATCATCTCTCTCGAGTTGTAATTGAGGGTATCTCATACTGTATTTAACTGTTTAGTACAGGGGCTGTTTAGCACAGGGCTAAATCGCTGGCTTTGAAAGCAGACCAAGGCAGGCCAGCAGCACGGTTCAATTCCCGTAACAGCCTCCCCGAACAGGTGCCGGAATGTGGCGACTAGGGGCTTTTCACAGTAACTTCATTTGAAGCCTACTTGTGACAATAAGCAATTTTCATTTCATTTGGGCAAAACCTTGGTCCATTGAGAAAATCCAGAGATGATCTCTTTGGTCTTAATCACGTTGCCTTGTGCTTCTATGTGGAAGATGATGCAACTTCCCCCAGCTTCCAACTTTCTCTCCTTCGTGTTCTCACCATTCCCATTCCCACCCTCAAAACACAATAGGGGGAATGATTGGTCCAGTAGAAAAAAGTACTCATGTCTGAATTTTAACAGATCAAATCTTAGAGATTTCAATTGGTTTTGTTATTCATAGTCGCTTCCATGTTTTAAATTCAAACGGCAGTGCTGCCCAAACTTTTTCTCCCTGGAACCCTAATTTGAAGCTTCAAAGTTGCCGTGATTTCTCATTGGAAGTTGTGAGAATGGGGGTTGGGAGGTTTCGTCGATTGATCTGAGAGACACGGGGTTGGCGGAGGGCGAGCGGGGGGGCAGAGTTTTTAATCCTGTCATCTTTTATAAATTTATCTCTTCAGTCTCTGGAGCAGGAATCAGGCTGCAAGCATTGGCCATTTAGGCCAGGCCCACCATTAAAGGGACCTTGTAGCTGTTCGCATTCAGTCAGAGCGGGTATGGCGTTGTGTCATGGGGGAGCACAAGAAGCAAACCTGTGTGGGGCTGCATTCTGATTCCCTGGGGGAGCTCTCTCAATTGAGTGATCCAATCAAGGGACCCAGCATCAGGAAAGTGGGGATGGGGGGTGGGGGGGGGGGGGGGGGCAGTGGGAGGGGTAAACGCCTACTGAGGGCCTTGCCTTTGATGCCGACTCCCTCCCATGTGAACCCCACGCTGCCTTCATCCTCCTGACATTGCTCACCTATGGCCTGGGTTCCAGCAATAATACTAGGCCTTGGGTTGATGCCGTTCTAGCAACAGCCTCCACCTCCCGAGTGATGCTGCCGCTGAAAAGAGCTGTTGTCCTCTTATCGGCGAGAAACTCTCTGTGGGGATCTGGGGCTCTAGATCCTGGCGGCTGGCAGGGAGAGGCCTGCTGCTGGCCTTTCAGTGCATGACATGGTGGACGTTTCTGAAAAGAGGTGTCTCGGGGGTCTCACCGGCTTTCCAGGCGGCAGCTGGGGGTCTCCGTCACCTCCACAAGATTCCGACCCATAATGGTTCCAGCGCTCACACTTTCAGAGATCCTGGCAGTATTTCCTGGGAGCTAAAAATGTGTGGAATGGGGGGAACTATGCAGTCTTCATCTACATTGGGTCCGGAGCTGGTGGATTCTGGCGACAAAGGGTCATTGGGGAGGAGGCCTTTTTAGGACGGTGTGGTGCGGGTAGGTTAGACGTGTGGGTCTTTCTGCCATTACACCTGTTGTATTGAATGAAACCCCCACCCACAGACCCGCCTGCAAATAATGACAACAGTGGTCGGAAAGGGTTATTTATTCTGAAATAAGACCACATAGGAGCAGAATTCGGCCACTCGGCCCATCGAGTCTGCTCCACAATTCAATCATGGCTGATATTTTCTCATCCCCAATCTCATGCCTTCTCCCCATAACCCCTGATCCCCTTATTGATCAAGAACCTATCTATCTCTGTCTTAAGACACTCAGAGATTTTGCCTCCACAGCCTTCTGCGGCAAAGAGTTCCACAGATTCACCACCCTCTGGCTGAAGAAATTCCTCCTCATCTCTTTTTTAAAGAATCGTCCCTTTACTCTGAGATCGTGTCCTCTGGTTCTAGTTTTTCCTACAAGTGGAAACATCCTCTCCACATCCACTCTATCCAGGCTTCGCTATATCTTGTAAGTTTCAATAAGATCCCCGTCATCCTTCTAAACTCCAACGGGTACAGACCCAGAGTCCTGAACCGTTCCTCATACGACAAGTTCTTCATTCCAGGGATCATTCTTGTGAACCTCCTCTGGACGCTTTCCAAGGCCAGCATATTCTTCCTTAGATACTAGGCCCAAAGCAGCTCACAATACTCCAAATGGGGTCTGACCAGAGTCTTATACAGCCTCAGAAGTAAATCACTGGCCTTGTATTCTAGCCCTCTCGACATGAATGCTAACATTGCATTTGCCTTCCTAACTGCCGACTGAACCTGCACGTTAACCTTAAGAGAATCACGAACAAGGACTCCCAAGTCGTTGTGTGCTTCTGATTTCCGAAGTATTTCCCCATTTAGAAAATAGTCTATGCCTAAGTTCCTTCTTCCAAAGTGCATAACCTCACACTTTTCCACATTGTATTCCATCTGCATCTTCTTTGCCCACTCTCCTAGCCTGTCCAAATCCTTCTGCAGCCCCGATGCTTCCTCAATACTACCTGTCCCTCTACGGATCTTTGTATCATCTGCAAACTTAGCAACAGTGCCTTCAGTTCCTTCCTCAGATCATTAATGTGCATTGTGAAAAGTTGTGGTCCCAGCACAGACCCCACTAGTCACTGTCTGCCATCCTGAAAAAGACCATTTTATCCCCAGTCTCTGCCTTCTGCCAGTCAGCCAATCCTCTATCCATGCCAGGATCTTACCCTTAAAACCATGGGCTCTTAACTTATTTAACAATCTCCTATGCGGCACCTTGTGAAAGGTCTTCTGGAAATCTAAATAAATCACGTCCATTGGTTCTCCTTTGTCTAACTTCCTTGTTACCTCCTCAAAGAACTCTAACAGATTTGTCAGACATTTTAAAAAAAAAGATTTAGCGTACCCAATTCATTTTTTCCAATTAAGGGGCAATTTAGCGTGGCCAAAACACCTAGCCTGCACATCTTTGGGTTGTGGGGGCGAAACCCACGCAAACATGGGGAGAATGTGCAAACTCCACATGGACAGTGACCCAGAGCCGGGATCGAACCGGGGACCTCGGCGCCTTGAGGCTGCAGGGCTAACACACTGCGCCAACCTGCTGCCCCCAGATTTGTCAGACATATCCTCCCTTTGACAAAGCCATGCTGACTCAGTCCTATTTTATCATGCACTTCCAAGTACTCCGCGATCTCATCTTTAATAATGGACTCTAAATTCTTCCCAATGTCCGAAGTCAGGCTAACCGGCCTATAATTTCCTGTCTCCTGCCACCCTCCCTTCTTAAACAGCGGTGTTACATTAGTCACTTTCCAGTCCTCTGCGATTCTTCCTGCCTCCAGTGATTCCTGAAAGTTCACCACCAATGCCTCCCCAATCTCCTCAGCCAACTCTTTTAGAACACTGGTATGTAGTCCATCTGGTCCAGGTAATTTATCCACCTTCAGACCTTTCAGTTTCCATAGAATCTTCTCCATAGTGATGGCCGCTGCACTCACCTCTGCCCCTTGATTCTCCTGGAGCTCTGGAATCCCACTGGTGTCTTCCATCGTAAAGACTGATGTAAAGCAACTATTCAGTTCATCTGCCATTTCTTTGTTTCCTATTATTACTTCTCCAGCCACATTTTCCAGTGGTCCAATGTCTATTTTTGCCTCTCTCTTACCTTATTCTATGTTGAAAAAAACTCTTTCTATCTTCTTCTATGTTACTAGCTAGCTTACACTCATATTTCATCTTTTCTCCCCTTATTGCTTTTTCAGTTGTCCTCTGCTCGCTTTTAAAGGATTCTCAATCCTTGAGCTTCCCACTAAAACTCGCCACTTTGTATGCTTTTTCTTTTGCTTTTATGCTGTCCTTGACTTCCCTCATCAGCCATGGATGCCTTGTCCTCCCCTTAGCATAAATCCTCCTCCTTGGGATGAATTTCTGTTATTCCCGAATAACCTCCCAAATCTCCTGCCATTGCTGTTCTGCTGTCTTCCCTGCGAGGCTCCTTCTCCAATCAATTCTGGACAGCTCCACCCTCATGTCTTTGTAGTTACCTTTAATTAATGGTAAAACCGTTACATCTGATTCCAGCTTCTCCCTCTCAAACTGCAGAGTAAATTCTATCATATTGTGGTTACTGCTCCCTAAGGGTTCCATTACCTTAAGTTCCCTGATCAATTCTGCCTCATTACACATCACCAAATCCAGAATTGCCTGTTCCTTAGTAGGCTCTGGCACAAGCTGCTCCCCCAAAAATGGGCTGGATTCTCCAAAAATGGGGCAATATCCCCACACCGGCGTAAAAACGGTGGCGTTTCATGCCAGACTGTCCTGAAAGAAATAAAGAGCAATTCACCTACGCGCAGGGGGCTAGCAAGGAGCCGGGGAGCTTCACGCAGCTTTGGCTACAGATACGGGCCCCTGCACTTCCGGTTCCGAGTCCACGCATGCGTGTGGCGGCGGCGGCCTCCAGCGGCCGCGCCCAACGCGTTGGCGGACTCAGCCGGCAGACCTGGACCAACAAACAAGGCCCCCAGATCTGCCCCGTGCCGCTCCATCACACCCGCCCAACCACCACCCCGGCCACCCATAAGGCCCCCCCTGATCCTTGACCCCCCCCCCACCAGGGCGGCCGCAGACTCAGTCTTCAGCCACCGCACGAGAGTTCCGACCAGCCAGACGCGGTTAGAACCACACTGTCAGGAATTCGGCCTGTCGGGACCGGAGTATCGCTGGGAGGGCCACGGCAATGGCCCTCCAGCTGAGCCGCCTAATCCGCACGCGAGCGATTCTCTGGGGATTGCAGGCCCGATTCGGGCGTAAACACCCATTCTCCGCCCCCGCGCCAAACGCGATTTCGGCACGGGGCTGCGGAGAATCCAACATCTCTTAGACATGCCACAAATTCCTTTTCTTGGGATCCACTACCAACCTGATTTTTCCAGTCCACCTACATATTGAAGTCCCCCATGATTATTGCAATATTGCATTTCTTTTATGTCTTTTCTATCTCCTGATTTATTTTCGGCCCTACATCCTGACTACTGCGAGGGGGCCTGTACATAACTCCCATCAGTGTCTTTTTACTTTTGCGATTCCTCAACTACCCACAGAGATTCTATGCCTTCTGATCCTGTATCGCTCCTTTAACTTCATTCCTGTATGCTTCACCCGACGCCGGTGACTGGTATTTACATTGTGTACCTTGTGTTCCCTATTATGTATTTTGTCTTGTGAGAGTACCTTTAAGAAATGGGTGTTTAAGAAATGTACCTTTAAGAAATGGATGTTTATCAGTTATGTCAGAGTGTGGGTGGAGCTGGGCTGTCTGTCAGCTTTTTACTTTCGTTTTAGGCTGTTTGCTGCAGGGTGTGTTTTAGTTTTGTTTTCAGTGTTGGAGCTGAAGCCCGACAAAGAAGGTGTACTGTTGATCTCGCTACCATGAAAAGACTATCTCTTGGTCATTTGGTGAATTCAGAATTATAAATATTCTCAGTAGTGAACGTAAACCTAATGTGCTTCTGTTAAAAGATGTTTCTTTTGTCTTCTGGATGTTGTTTGGGAAGTTATTAAGGATTACTTAGTGTTGTATTCTTTGGGGGTTGTATTTAAATTGATGGTTGCTAAGATGTTCACTGTATGTTTTAAAAAGGTTAACTTGAGTTCATAGAATAAACATTGTTTTGCTTTAAAAAATACTTTTCCATTTCTGCTGTACCACACCTGTAGAGTGGGCTGTGTGCTCCCCATACCACAATCTATTAAAAGTTGTGGGTCAGGTGAACTCCATGATACACTTTGGGGTTCTCTAAACCCTGGCCCATAACTATTTTCTTTTTCTTTTGTTTTCATGTACGAAATGATCTGTTTGTGCTGCTCGCAGAAAAATACATTTCACTGTACCTCGGTACACTTGACAATAAATAAATCCACATTCCTTACTACGTTTGCTAGTGTCACACGGGAGGGTTTAAACTAGTATGGCAGGGGGGTGGGCACGGGAGCAATAGGTCAGAAGGTGAGAGCATTGAGGGAGAACTAGGGAATAGGGACAGTGTGGCTCTGAGGCAGAGCAGACAGGGAGAAGTTGCTGAACACAGCGGGTCTGGTGGCCTGAAGTGCGTATGTTTTAATGCAAGAAGTATTACGGGTAAGGCAGATGAACTTAGAGTTTGGATTAGTACTTGGAACTATGATATTGTTGCCATTACAGAGACCTGGTTGAGGGAAGGGCAGGAATGGCAGCTAAACGTTCCAGGATTTAGATGTTTCAGGCGGGATAGAGGGGGATGTAACAGGGGAGGCGGAGTTGCGCTACTGGTTCGGGAGAATATCACAGCTGTACTGCGAGAGGACACCTCAGAGGGCAGTGAGGCTATATGGGTAGAGATCAGGAATAAGAAGAGTGCAGTCACAATGTTGGGGGTTTACTACAGGCCTCCCAACAGCCAGCGGGAGATAGAGGAGCAGATAGGTAGACAGATTTTGGAAAAGAGTAAAAACAACAGGGTTGTGGTGATGGGAGACTTCAACTTCCCCAATATTGACTGGGACTCACTTAGTGCCAGGGGCTTAGACGGGGCGGAGTTTGTAAGGAGCATCCAGGAGGGCTTCTTAAAACAATATGTAGACAGTCCAACGAGGGAAGGGGCGGTACTGGACCTGGTATTGGGGAATGAGCCCGGCCAGGTGGTAGATGTTTCAGTAGGGGAGCATTTCGGTAACAGTGACCACAATTCAGTAAGTTTTAAAGTACTGGTGGACAAGGATAAGAGTGGTCCTAGGATGAATGTGCTAAATTGGGGGAAGGCTAATTATAACAATATTAGGCGGGAACTGAAGAACATAGATTGGGGGCGGATGTTTGAGGGCAAATCAACATCTGACATGTGGGAGGCTTTCAAGTGGCAGTTGAAAGGAATTCAGGACCGGCATGTTCCTGTGAGGAAGAAGGATAAATACAGCAATTTTCGGGAACCTTGGATAACAAGAGATATTGTAGGCCTCGTCAAAAAGAAAAAGGAGGCATTTGTCAGGGCTAAAAGGCTGGGAACAGACGAAGCCTGTGTGGAATATAAGGAAAGTAGGAAGGAACTTAAGCAAGGAGTCAGGAGGGCTAGAAGCGGTCATGAAAAGTCATTGGCAAATAGGGTTAAGGAAAATCCCAAGGCTTTTTACACGTACATAAAAAGCAAAAGGATTAGCCAGGGAAAGGGTTGGCCCACTGAAGGATAGGCAAGGGAATCTATGCGTGGAGCCAGAGGAAATGGGCGAGGTACTAAATGAATACTTTGCATCAGTATTCACCAAAGAGAAGAAATTGGTAGATGTTGAGTCTGGAGAAGGGTGTGTAGATAGCCTGGGTCACATTGAGATCCAAAAAGAAGAGGTGTTGGGTGTCTTAAAAAATATTAAGGTAGATAAGTCCCCAGGGCCTGATGGGATCTACCCCAGAATACTGAAGGAGGCTGGAGAGGAAATTGCTGAGGCCTTGACAGAAATCTTTGGATCCTCGCTGTCTTCAGGGGATGTCCCGGAGGACTGGAGAATAGCCAATGTTGTTCCTCTGTTTAAGAAGGGTAGCAAGGATAATCCCGGGAACTACAGGCCGGTGAGCCTTACTTCAGTGGTAGGGAAATTACTGGAGAGAATTCTTCGAGACAGGATCTACTCCCATTTGGAAGCAACTGGACGTATTAGTGAGAGGCAGCACGGTTTTGTGAAGGGGAGGTCGTGTCTCACTAACTTGATAGAGTTTTTCGAGGAGGTCACTAAGATGATTGATGCAGGCAGGGCAGTGGATGTTGTCGATATGGACTTCAGTAAGGCCTTTGACAAGGTCCCTCATGGTAGACTAGTACAAAAGGTGAAGTCACACGGGATCAGGGGTGAGCTGGCAAGGTGGATACAGAACTGGCTAGGCCATAGAAGGCAGAGAGTAGCAATGGAAGGATGCTTTTCTAATTGGGGGGCTGTGACCAGTGGTGTTCCACAGGGATCAGTGCTGGGACCTTTGCTCTTTGTAGTATATATAAATGATTTGGAGGAAAATGTAACTGGTCTGATTAGTAAGTTTGCAGACGACACAAAGGTTGGTGGAATTGCGGATAGCGATGAGGACTGTCGGAGGATACAGCAGGATTTAGATTGTTTGGAGACTTGGGCGGAGAGATGGCAGATGGAGTTTAATCCGGACAAATGTGAGGTAATGCATTTTGGAAGGTCTAATGCAGGTAGGGAATATACGGTGAATGGTAGAACCCTCAAGAGTATTGAAAGTCAAAGAGATCTAGGAGTACAGGTCCACAGGTCATTGAAAGGGGCAACACAGGTGGAGAAGGTAGTCAAGAAGGCATACGGCATGCTTGCCTTCATTGGCCGGGGCATTGAGTATAAGAATTGGCAAGTCATGTTGCAGCTGTATAAAACCTTAGTTAGGCCACACTTGGAGTATAGTGTTCAATTCTGCTCGCCTCACTACCAGAAGGATGTGGAGGCTTTAGAGAGGGTGCAGAAGAGATTTACTAGAATGTTGCCTGGTATGGAGGGCATTAGCTATGAGGAGCGGTTGAATAAATTCGGTTTGTTCTCACTGGAACGAAGGAGGTTGAGGGGAGACCTGATAGAGGTATACAAAATTATGAGGGGCATAGACAGAGTGGATAGTCAGAGGCTTTTCCCCAGGGTAGAGGGGTCAATTACTAGGAGGCATAGGTTTAAGGTGAGAGGGGCAAGGTTTAGAGTAGATGTACGAGGCAAGTTTTTTACGCAGAGGGTAGTGGGTGCCTGGAACTCGCTACCGGAGGAGGTGGTGGTGGTGGAAGCAGGGACGATAGTGACATTTAAGGGGCATCTTGACAAATACATGAATAGGATGGGAATAGAGGGATACGGACCCAGGAAGTGTAGAAGATTGTAGTTTAGTCGGGCAGCATGGTCGGCACGTCCTTGGAGGGCCGAAGGGCCTGTTCCTGTGCTGTACATTTCTTTGTTCTTTATTCTTTTGTAACAATGCAACCCCCCCCCCCCCCCTTTGCCCATCTGCCTGTCCTTTCGATAGGACACAACCCTTGGATATTTGGACCCCCGTTCATTTACCTTGTTCATATACTGCGCGCATTAAGGTACAACACCCTCAGTCCTGCATTGACCACCTCCCTTCTCACACATGTCACCTTTGTGCTCTGCCTGAGGGTGATGTTGTTCTCTTATTTTTGTTCCCCTCTTCTGTCTGAGAAGCTGAGCTGGAATGAAACAAGCTAGAATATGATAAATTGGCGCATGTGTGAACTTTATGCCTGTGGTAGCTTTAGAATCTTAGAAAAAGTCCAGCTGTCCCTATTAGCAATTTCAGCTTTATCCACTGGGTTTGTCTTGCATTCATTAGCATTTGCGGAGCCTTTTTTTTGTAAATTGTCAAACTAAAAGGTTCATCTAATAGGTGCATTATATCACTCCCTGTCTTTTGAGCGGCCCATGCTGCTAAAAACATACTGAACGATCTCTTGGGAACCACAGCAGTTGGCAGACTGCATCCCACTGGGTCTCTTCAAGGAAAGCATTAAACACATTTCTCATTCTGTTCGCATGTTTGGAGACAGCATCGGCAGTGATGATGAATTGCCTTATGGTAGCCTGTCCTGGAATGCCTGCTGCAGGAGAAACAGCAGACGGGAACTTGAGCAGGATGTGGTGAGGATTGGTTTTCAAAGAGTTCACAGAACAGAAACAGGTCATTTGGCCGAACTGAACTATGCAGTGATCCTGCTCCACACGAGCATCCTCCAAACTCCTCTTCACCTCAACCTATCCTTCCAATCCTTCCTTCCTTGTGTGTTACATAAGAACATATGTAGGAGTAGGCCATCTGGCCCCTCGAGCCTGCTCCGCCATTCAATGAGATCATGGCTGATCTTTTGTGGACTCAGCTCCACTTTCCGGCCCGAACACCATAACCCTTAATCCCTTTATTCTTCAAAAAACTATCTATCTTTATCTTAAAAATATTTAATGAAGGAGCCTCAACTGCTTCACTGGGCAAGGAATTCCATAGATTCACAACCCTTTGGGTGAAGAAGTTCCTCCTAAACTCAGTCCTAAATCTACTTCCCCTTATTTTGAGGCTATGCCCCCTAGTTCTGCTTTCACCCGCCAGTGGAAACAACCTGCCCGCATCTATCCTATCGATTCCCTTCATAATCTTATATGTTTCTGTCAGATCCCCCCTCAACCTTCTAAATTCCAACGAGTACAGTCCCAGTCTACTCAACCTCTCCTCGTAATCCAACCCCTTCAGCTCTGGGATTAACCTAGTGAATCTCCTCTGCACACCCTCCAGTGCCAGTACGTCCTTTCTCAAGTAAGGAGACCAAAACTGAACACAATACTCCAGGTGTGGCCTCACTAACACCTTATACAATTGCAGCATAACCTCCCTAGTCTTAAACTCCATCCCTCTAGCAATGAAGGACAAAATTCCATTTGCCTTCTTAATCACCTGTTGCACCTGAAAACCAACTTTCTGCGACTCATGCACGAGCACACCCAGGTCTCTCTGCACAGCAGCATGTTTTCATATTTTATCATTTAAATAATAATCCCTTTTGCCGTTATTCTTACCAAAATGTATAACCTCACATTTGTCAACATTGTATTCCATCTGCCAGACCCTAGCCCATTCACTTAGCCTGTCCAAATCCCTCTGCAGACTTCCAGTATCCTCTGCACTTTTTGCTTTACCACTTATCTTAGTGTCGTCTGCAAACTTGGACACATTGCCCTTGGTCCCCAACTCCAAATCATCTATGTAAATTGTGAACAGTTGTGGGCCCAACACTGATCCCTGAGGGACACCACTAGCTACTGATTGCCAACCAGAGAAACACCCATTAATCCCCACTCTTTGCTTTCTATTAATTAACCAATCCTCTATCCATGCTCCTACTTTCCCCTTAATGCCATGCATCTTTATCTTATGCAACAACCTTTTGTGTGGCACCTTGTCAAAGGCTTTCTGGAAATCCAGATATATCACATCCATTGTCTCCCCATTATCTACCGCACTGTTAATGTCCTCAAAAAATTCCACTAAATTAGTTAGGCACGACCTGCCCTTTATGAACCCATGCTGCGTCTGTCCAATGGGACAATTTCCATCCAGATGCCTCGCTATTTCTTCCTTGATGATAGATTCCAGCATCTTCCCTACTACCGAAGTTAAGCTCACTGGCCTATAATTACCCACTTTCTGCCTACCTCCTTTTTTAAACAGTGGTGTCACGTTTGCTAATTTCCAATCCGCCGGGACCACCCCAGGGTCTAGTGAATTTTGGTAAATCATCACTAGTGCATTTGCAATTTCCCTAGCCATCTCTTTTAGCACTCTGGGATGCATTCCATCAGGGCCAGGAGACTTGTCTACCTTTAGCCCCATTAGCTTGCCCATCACTACCTCCTTGGTGATATCAATCCTCTCAAGGTCCTCACCTGTCATAGCCTCATTTCCATCAGTCACTGGCATGTTATTTGTGTCTTCCACTGTGAAGACCGACCCAAAAAACCTGTTCAGTTCCTCAGCCATTTCCTCATCTCCCATTATTAAATCTCCCTTCTCATCCTCTAAAGGACCAATATTTATCTTAGCCACTCTTTTTTGTTTTATGTATTTGTAGAAACTTTTACTATCTGTTTTTATATTCTGAGCAAGTTTACTCTCATAATCTATCTTACTCTTCTTTGTAGCTTTTTTAGTAGCTTTCTGTTGCCCCCTAAAGATTTCCCAGTCCTCTAGTCTCCCACTGATCTTTGCTACTTTGTATGTTTTTTCCTTCAATTTGATACTCTCCCTTATTTCCTTAGACATCCACGGTCGATTGTCCCTCTTTTTACCGTCCTTCCTTTTTGTTGGTATAAACCTTTGCTGGGCACTGTGAAAAATCACTTGGAAGGTTCTCCACTGTTCCTCAACTGTTTCACCATAAAGTCTTTGCTCCCAGTCTACCTTAGCTAGTTCTTCTCTCATCCCATTGTAATCTCCTTTGTTTAAGCACAAAACACTAGTGTTTGATTTTACCTTCTCACCCTCCATCTGTATTTTAAATTCCACCATATTGTGATCGCTCCTTCCGAGAGGATCCCTAACTATGAGATCCTGAATCCATCCTGTCTCATTACACAGGACCAGATCTAGGACCGCTTGTTCCCTCGTAGGTTCCATTACATACTGTTCGAGGAAACTATCGCGGATACATTCTATAAACTCCTCCTCAAGGCTGCCTTGACCGACCTGGTTAAACCAATCAACATGTAGATTAAAATCCCCCATGATAACTGCTGTACCATTTCTACATGCATCTGTTATTTCTTTGTTTATTGCCTGCCCCACCATAATGTTACTA
The DNA here is from genome assembly GCF_047496885.1 of Scyliorhinus torazame. Classification (NCBI taxonomy): domain Eukaryota; kingdom Metazoa; phylum Chordata; class Chondrichthyes; order Carcharhiniformes; family Scyliorhinidae; genus Scyliorhinus; species Scyliorhinus torazame. The sequence goes on along the minus strand of NC_092711.1, from coordinate 299,088,117 downwards.
TTCGGTGGCCTATAGATTACTCCTATCAGTGACTTTTTCGCCTTACTATTCCTGATTTCCACCCAAATGGATTCAACCTTATCCTCCATAGCACCGATGTCATCCCTTACTGTTGCCCGGATGTCATCCTTAAATAACAGAGCTACACCACCTCCCTTACCATCCACTCTGTCCTTCCGAAAAGTTTGATACCCTCAGATATTTAACTCCCAGTCGTGACCATCCTTTAACCATGTTTCAGTAATGGCCACTAAATCATAGTCATTCACGATGATTTGCGCCATCAACTCATTTACCTTATTCCGAATACTACGAGCATTCAGATAAAGTACACTTATGTTGGCTTTTTTACCTCTGTTCTTAATCTTAACACCTCGATCAGTAACCTCTCCTAAGTTATATTTCCTCTTAACCTTTCTCCTAATTTTCCTTGTCGTCGAACCCACATCTTCCTGTAACAACCTGCCGCATCGCTTACCATTAATGTTTTCACTTCCCGTTTTATTTCTTTTAGTATTCCTGGTCCTATTCACTGAGCTCCCCTCAGTCACTGTACCTTGTACTGTCGCCCTTTTTGATTTTGGACTATGGCTTCTCTGCCTTATACTTTCCCCCTTACTGCCTTTTATTTCTGTCCCTGTTTTACTACCTTCCAACTTCCTGCATCGGTTCCCATCCCCCTGCCACATTAGTTTAAACTCTCCCCAACAGCTCTAGCAAACACCCCCCCTAGGACATCGGTTCCAGTCCTGCCCAGGTGCAGACCGTCCGGTTTGTACTGGTCCCACCTCCCCCAGAATCGGTTCCAATGTCCCAGGAATTTGAATCCCTCCCTCTTGCACCATCTCTCGAGCCATGTATTCATCCTCTCTATCCTGACATTCCTACTCTGACTAGCTCGTGGCACTGGTAGCAATCCTGAGATTACTACCTTTGAGGTCCTACTTTTTAGTTTAACTCCTAGCTCCCTAAATTCAGCTTGTAGGACCTCGTCCCGTTTTTTACCTATATCGTTGGTGCCTACGTGCACCACGACAGCTGGCTGTTCACCCTCCCCCCCCAGAATGTCCTGCAGCCACTCCGAGACATCCTTGACCCTTGCACCAGGGAGGCAACATACCAACCTCGAGTCTCGATTTCGTCCGCAGAACCGCCTGTCTATTCCCCTTAAAATTGAGTCCCCTATCACTATAGCCCTGCCATTCTTCTTCCTGCCCAGCTGCGCAGCAGAGCCAGCCACGGTGCCATGAACCTGGCTGCTGCCGCCTTCCCCTGGTGAGCCATCTCCCTCAACAGTATCCAAAGCGGTATATCTGTTTTGCAGGGAGATGACCGCAGAGGACACCTGCACTGCCTTCCTACTCTTGCTCTGTCTTTTGGTCACCCATTTACTATCTCCCTCAGTACCTTTCACCTGCGGTGTGACCAACTCGCTAAACGTGCTATCCACGACGTCCTCAGCATCGCGGACGCTCCAAAGTGAGTCCATCCGCAGCTCCAGAGCCGTCAAGCGGTCTAACAGGAGCTGCAACTGGACACACTTCTTGCACGTGAAGGAGCCAGGGACAGTGGACGTGTCCCTGAGCTCCCACATCGCACACGAGGAGCATGACACGGGTCTGAGATCTCCTGCCATGTCTTAAACCTTCGGTTAACTTGAACAACTTCAATTTCCCCCCCAAAAAATGGAACTAAATAAATAAACAATGAAGAAAATATATATATATATACACCAATGTTCATCCACCTTCCCCTGAAAATGCACCTCACCAACTCCATGGGGTAACAGGTCCCATACTCTAAACCACTCAATGGGTAGAGGAGTTATGTCGCAGCACTGTCCCAAATGCACGCCTGTCGTCAGCTTCTGGATAAATCGAAGCATGTTGCAGCTCAGCATTCAGAAAATCTGAGAGAGGAGTTTGAATGTTGATGATGGAGCAAAATGGGAGACAGTGGATCAGCCTGGCCCGACTTCCACCCACCCCAGTCTTCCACAGGAAACATCGCTGGGGTTTATAGAGCTGCCTGTGATTGATGCTCGGGAAATACTTATTTCCTGGGTGCAAAACAGAGGCAACAGGTTTGCAGATTCAATAGTTTGTGCCTCCACCTTGCCTGCGCCCCCTTGTGCTGAGGGGAATTAACCAACTGAGGCTGGAGCAGGGGCAATCATTCAGAGCCCACTTAAATAAGCAGAAGGGACATCAGCATCAAATTGCACCTCATAGAATTCCTACAGCGCAGAAGGAGGCCATTTGCTCTATTAAGACTGCACCGGCACTCTGAAGGTGCACCCTACCTTAGCCCACCCCCCCACCCACCCCCTAGCCCCATAACCCCACCTAACCTGCACACCTTTGGTCAATAAGGGGTACGTTGACATGGCCAATCCATCTAACCTGCACATATTTGGTCACTAAGGGGTACGTTGACAGGGCCAATCCACCTAACCTGTGCAATTTTTGGACACAAAGGGGTTAAGTCAACATGGCCAATCCACCTAACCTGCACATCTTTGGACAGTTGGAGGAAACCAGAGCACCCAAGGAACCCATGCAGTTTCGAGGAGAAAGTGCACACGCCACGCAAACAGTCACCTGAGGCCAGAATTGAACACGGGACCATGGCGCTGTGAGGCAGCAGTGCTAACCATTGTGCCACCGTGCCGCACCTCATTGCGCAGATGCCCATTGGGGAATGGGGGGAGGAACTGGACCCTAGGATGAGCACTCAGCTTCAGGAAGGGGGCTGGAGCCTGGAAAAGGGAAGTACCTTTTCTGTTTCAGCTATCTGAGACAATCCTCAGGGTGAGGTTGTGTAGACTGTAGAGAGGTTCGCATGGGCCAGGGAATGCTAAATCAATGCACCTGACCCTACAACTACTGTTGCTTTCACGTCATATCAGACATGGGCAAACTGGGAACACTTGACCTGACTAGAACATTGGCAGAGGAGCAAAAGGAAAATATTGTGTGAACTGCAAAGCAAACACGTCTTAACATTTATGTTCAAAGTGGGGAAGCTGTAACCAGTTGAGTTTAAATTTGCAGTGGTTACGTTTTGCCATATATTGCTTTAATGCTGTAGTCGCACATGCAGCAATTGCCTTAATACTTGTCGCAGTGAAAAACTGCACACAGCTGCAGGTTTTCCTACTTCCCTGTGGCCCTGATTTGGCATCAGGTTTAATAATAATGAACGAAAGACACCAAATTACGTTTGGAAATATTGACTTTTGCGATTATTTTTAAAGCCAAAGATGGCTAAAGATGTAAAGTCAGTCACTGACAGAATTGCTAGTGGGTGATATCCCAAGAGCAAATGGAATCCCAGCCTGTTTTGAGACAAAGCTTCTGAAGCATATATAAACTAATTGCCATCTCTGGTGGAGACAATGGGCGATCATGTGAGATGAATATCATCTCATCAAGAGACATCATATGTATAATTTCCAGATGGATTTGTGAATTTTGCCTGCCAGGACTATACAAAAACTGGAATATGTGTATGTATCTGTGTGCGTGTGTGACTGACTATATGTGTGTGTGTGCGTGTGTGACTGACTATATGTGTATGCATGTGTGTGCGTGTGTGACTGTGACTGACTAAATGTGTATACATGTGTGTGCGTGTGTGACTGTGACTGAATATTTGCCTGCTGAAGCCAGTACTATTGGAATCTCAAACTCAACTATTCACCTGCTGAAATTAGCACTACTGAAATCTTGAATCTGTGCTCAGTCAGGGTCTGGCATGTACTGGCACTTAATCAACCTGCTGCTGGAGGACTAGCGGTTCCCAGACTCATTCCATCATTGCTGGGCTGCCTGGAGAAGGAAGCGGGGAAACGTCCCCTCCTTGAGGCTGTGGTGGGTCATGGGCAAGACTCACGTCCAAGTCTTCCGTCAGGAATATGCAAAGGGGTCGACCAGGAGGTGGAAATACAGGGTTGAAGAGTTGAAGAAGGAGGTGCTTGACTGGAGTTACATCTCATTCAGCCCAAAGGGTTGCAGTACAAAGCGAAGGAAGGTGCGCTAAGAGGACTACAACTTGACGGGTCCTGAGGCACATACGAGAAGTCATGGATCAGATTCCTCAAGGATCTCGACCGCGACTCCCATTTTTTCTGCTTGCTGGAAAAAAGGCAGTGGATCCGTCGCAGCTCTTTAAGTTGCTGACTGACGAGATCCCTTGTCTCTGATCCAAGGAGGGTAGGATTTCTATCTCTAGCCTATTGCTTTACTCTGTTCTCTCCGTTGGTCATAAACCAGCTGATCCCCTGTCGAGGTTCTGAGTCTTTCTGTTCGGGAGGACGGTCAAGCGCTGTTGCCTTCTGCAGTATGGCTGACCAGGAATCTCTCCCACTCTTATCACCTGCCATCAGGTGTGTTGGAAGGATTTACAGGCTGATAATCACCTTGTTTGGCCAGGTTTCGAACATACTTTCCATCGGCATCAAGTTCTGAAGTGCGACTTGAACCCAGATCTTTGGGCACAAAGGTAAAGATGCTACCAACTGCACCACAAGAACTCCTTACTATCACACTAGGCTTTGTCAATCTTCACCGGTGCCCATGCCTTGGCATATTAACTGTGAAGTACTGATTCCTGTTTTCAAATGCCTCTGAAGCTTCATTCCCCCTTGTCTCTGCACTCTCTAGCAGCTGTACTCCACAACCTGAAGATTCTGCTATTGACCACTGACTGACAGGTTGTTCTCAGCTGCATGATTAATGGCAGTCATCAAGCGTTGCCCAAAAGGACACCACAATGCCCAGCTCATGCCAATCCCAACTATCGAGCCACAGCACATGATATTCGATACAGAAATGACATTCACCCTGGGTGCAGTGAATCGCCTCTCCTCTGGAACGTCTCCAGACCAACCCTATCCAACTCCTCAGGAGGCTCTCCAACCTCACTTTTGATCACCTTGTGTGACTTTCGCTCCCTGTTCTCCAATCTCCTGTGACGTATATTGGATCCAAGTTTTTTTTTCATTCATGGGGTGTGGGCTTCGCTAGCCAGGCTAGTTTCTATTACCCTGAGAAGGTGATGGTGAGTTGCCTTCTGGAACCGCTGCACCCCATATGTTGTCAGAACACCCAGAGTGCTGTTAGAGAGAGACTTCCAGGATTTTGACCCAGCAGCAGTGAAGGAACAATGATATATTTCCAAGTTAGGATGGTGAGTGGCTTGGAGGAGAAAGTCCAGGTGTTGGTGTTCCCAGGTATCTGCTGGTCACGGGGATTCTCTGGCCCGGCCCGGGCTGAGAGAATCCCACCCAAAGACTTTGAAACACAATCCTCCATTACTTCTTCCGAGCATCAGAAGCTCTCTGATCTCCCATCAGGCCTTGACACCATCAAATTGCAAACCCGTATTTCCAACTAGTCATCCATCCGAAAAGCCCCTCTCAGGAAAGCCTTCTCTCTTTCCAAGCCTGAGTCTTCAACTCTCCGTCCCGTTTTTCATGTCATCTGAACAGCAACTCCTGAACTACCTATCAATCTATTATCCCAGTATCCACTCCACCCCACAACATATGAGCTTCCACCTTGTGCTTTTACAAAGGTAAGACACAGGAACAGAGTTTATCGGCAGAGAAATGTGTGCAGGCATTGCATAGGAAAACTGGGAGACCTGCAGAAAGAGAAGAGGGAAGATTAAAGAGTGAACAAAATAAAGAGAGGAAAGAGCTAAAGATGAATAACGAGATCAACAACAAAATGAGTGAAGTATGTGACAGACATCGAGAGTGAGGGGAAAGGAAAAGTGGAAGGCAAACAGCAAGTTTCAGAGGGCATCCATTTCAAAGGGCATTTAAGAGTCAAGGACATTGCTAAGAGTCTGGAGTTACACAGGTGTTAGGCTGGGTAACGAAGATAGGTTTCCTTCCCTAAAGGACATTAAGTGAACCGGGATTTTTTTTCATGACACTTTGGCAGTTTCATGGTCACCATTACCGGCTACAACTTATAATGCCAAATGTATTTAATGAAGTGAATCTAAGTTCCCAGATTGCCTTTTAATGTGCCTTCTGATTCAGAGATAAGAGCACAACAAACTGAACAATGGCTGACTGTCATAATATACACCAGTATATCATGGTGCAGACACACACTGATGGACACACGGTGGGACCAATCAACATACACAACACCGCAGCCAATCACCAGTGAGAGCACACGCACTATAAAGACAGGGGGCATCAGAGTTCCCGCTCATTCGAGTAGCAGCTAGCTAGGAGCACAGAGCTCACAGCCTGCAACACAGACATTCACCATGTGCTGAATGCATCAACTGGTTAGGACAAGGTAAAGGTCTTTAGTCAGAGCTAATATCGTATTTACCCACAGTTCAAGTATGTTTACATAGTTAACCTTTTAATAAAATAGTGTTGCACTACTTCAAGTGTTGGTGACTTGTATGTGATCCAGAACACCCAGCACATCACTGACAACTTAACTGCGGGGATGGAATGGCGGGGAAGGTGCCAAGGAGCAAACAGCAAACGCCCACTTGCATCTTTCAATTGTTCTGTGCTAAAGCCCCAGCTGTAATGCAGACAATGATGCACACGTATCTCCAGGAACAGTTTCAAGATTCGCTCTGCTTATTTATCCTTGTTGAGTCATTTGGTTTCTTAAAGTACTCAGGCGCTATGACCAGGGTGGCATAGGTTGCATTAGTGGCCAAAGTCACCTCTCTGCACTTTGCTGCTGCCACACCTTCCTCCAGACAAACTTGCTCCGACTTTGCCTGCAAACTTTCAGTGAAATTCCCAGATGTTTCACATCCTCTCTTTTGGCAGGCCACATTCACCATCTGCTTTGTTTGGCTGCTGCTTCCCTTCTACCTGCAGGGTTTTAAACTGCGCCTCCTGCCTTTGGTTTGGCACAGCCCTCCCCCACACTCTGCACCCCTGGTCATTGGAAGCCTGCCAATCAACAATAACATTTTTGGCCCCGACAAACAGATTAGTGTTAATGACGCATCATTGGCAGACTGAAAATGGCTAACTGTTTGAGATCTGTCAGTGCATGGTTCTCGCAGAAAGCCATTGAGTCCAAGATTGTTATTTGTCGAATATTACTTGCTCCTATACCTATTACACTGAACATCTATATCTATATCTGGGTGCTTTATAGGAGACTCACTTCCTACGAATATCCAGCCCGCACTGGTTTTGGAGTTTGAGGTATTAGCCACACACAATTCCACATTGAAATAAATGGGAACCACATGAAGTGATGTAAATTTGTCTCCTTTAATGCATATTGGACCTCAGGCCAATTTTAGTTTTCCAATGGCTCGCGTCGCACAGCCAACACAGATTGACGTACACCATTGTTCCTTGCAGGGACTGTCGGAAGCCATTCAACAGCTCCTGGCAAATGTTTAGAATGGGTTTTTTGAGAGCACGAGGAGGTGCTCAATATATGCATTTTCTGGAACAACACCAATGAGAGAAATTTAATCTGTGCAATCTCTCTATATATCCTCCTCAAGGTAGTCTGGCAATGATAGGTCTTGTTCCCATTTGGCCCTCCTACTTAACCAAGGAAGGTGGGATGGAGGCTGCAGTGGAGGTATGCAGTGTGGGCTCCAGCAGTGAGACTGGGTCCAGTGCAGAGAGAGGCTGAATGATCGACACCACACTTCAAGGATGAGTTTGAGTGAATGATTCACACAGTGCGGTTACAGGGTGGACCAGACGAGAAGGGAAAATAACCTGGCAGTGAACATTTAAAAAAATTCAAGTACCCAATTCTTTTTTTTCCATTTAAGGGGCAATATAGCGTGGTCATTCCACCTACCCTGCCCATCATTGGGTTGTGGGGGTAAGACCCACGCAGACACAGGAAGAATGTGCAAACTTCACACAGACAGTGACCTGGGGCCGAGATCGAACCTGGGTCCTCGGCGCTGTGAGGCAGCAGTGCTAACCACTGGCCACTGTGCCACCCGAACTGGCAGGGAACATAAGGACGGCCAGGCAGAAACTGTCTCCTGCAACAGATGCCTCAGGAGAACTGGCTGCATGTGGGTAACAAGCCTTTCGACATCAACTTCCCCCAGGTCCCACGCCAGTGCATGTGTGAGAGAGATGTATACTAGGCCCCAGCATGAACATGAGGGACAGTAGCTGATAAAGGACCCACCTCGTCAGGCTCTGGAGATTCATTCTCTCCTACTGACTGCAGAAGGTGAGGACCCACAAGTGGGAAAGGTCAAAGTTGAGAGGAGGAGTACCAGACATGGGTATCTGGCTTTTGCTGAGATGGAGGCACTTGAGTTGGCTAGTAGACAGGACGGCATTCCCATATCCAACACAGGGATTGAAGTGAAGGTTGTAGAAAATGAGGAGGACCTGTGCTTTGTCAATACCTCTGGGCATGAAGGAATCAGACTGCACCAAATGGTGAGAGTTGGGCCATGAAGAGGTCATTGTGTGTGACCTCCCTTGTTCTTGTGTCATTTTTTATTCTTTCTTGGAAAGTGGACATCGCTGACAAGCCCAGCGATTGACGCCCATCCCTAATTTCCCTTGCGAACGTGTACCCTTGCTCATTATATTCCTGTCTTTCTCTTTCAATTAATTATAGACAAAGAAAGAAAGCTGACTATCACCGGAGTCAGTGGTACAGGAACATTAATTATTAACGACTTGAGGGTTAGATACTTCAATGGCATTATAGTTCAAACATTTTATGTAGATACAATTAGTTGGCATGATCTGCGGTGAATCGAAATTTCTTTAGAAAACCACCGAACCCAGACGGCTTGAAGACAGGTTCAGTTGGAATATTAAGCCTGATTCTTAATACAAACCAGTCTGTTCCCAGTGAGTGGGTACGGGGACGATGTGGTTAGTTGAACCAGGTTTGCAGAGTTCATTCATTGTCTAACCTGAATTTACAATGTCTGGTTCTGCAACAGCAGTTGACTCTTTACCCTAAGAATAGAAGTTGATGGGAAAACTGGTGGCGTTTTTGACTACTGTCTTTATATATCTGAAACTACAATTCAATTCCAACCCAGATAAATAGTAGTAAAGTATAGTCTCACTTTCTTTCATTGGATCTCATCCAGAAACATAGCACCAGTTCATACTTGCACCCGTGCTATAGCTCACCACCTCTCTCGACCTGTCCAATGCCTCTGAATTGTCAGATTGCTTGTTCTTCATCCAGTACAGGTGAGATTTCCTTGAACTAAATATTGGGAATACCGACCCCATTGCCTCTGTCCCTTAGCCACAGACACCATCTCTCTCCAATCGTGAACCTGGTTGTTCGGAACCTTGGTGTCATATCTGATCTTGAGATGACATCCCAACCACATACCCAAGGCCAGTACAAAGACCACAGGCTTAATATTCCCCACACAGGTGGAAACAAGAGTCGGGACTGTTTTCAGATCCTGAACCAGTCCCTGTGGGAATCCAATAAACGTTTCTACTGAGGTGAGTGCTTAAAATAAATAAATAAAAATAAATAAATAAATAATTGATGTGGAGATGGGTTTCTTATCCAATTGGGGTAAGTCATGGGACGTAAACAGTGCCAGATGAAGTGGGGGACTGAGTTAGATAATCCCACAATGGCTGTTGTGTTTTGCTAAGAGAGAATTCTGCTGATCGAGCCAAGGTCTTGCACAGCATCAGAGGGAAGCGAGATGACACAGGAAAGCTCAGAAGGCCTGGCACCTGGGGAAGGGCTGGCCCCTTGCCTCATCAATGCTGACCTGGGTACAATGTTGGAGGCAAGGTTTGGAGGCCCTCTTCCCAGCGGGATAAGAAGGCCAACAGCTGAAATAAAGAGGCATGCGTAAAGATAATGTCAACAGTGGAAATGGGTAAACCCCACTGCCCTGACCAACCTTGTCTGTGCTAAAGGCAAAAAACGTTGGATGCCCTCAGGAAAAGTGCATCCATCAATCAGCTGAGCTACATAGTTCTGGGCTGCTGATAGTGAAACTCTGCATCGGTCAGCCTGATCCCTGAATAGAGTCCTTCCAGTTTATTTCCTTTGTTCACATTTCTTTTATTTTATTATTTTTGGTCCATTGTTCCCATGATTGGGATGTGCCTTTAAGCATGAGACTCAGTTGAAACAGCCTACTTGACAGGACACTGTGTTCCCAGGTTTTGTTTTTGGAGAGAAGAGATCAAACCCTTTGGCACTGGTTGAATCTCAGGAGCCAGGTTGGGAGGGAGTTGGATCGATTGGATGGCTGGCAACTGTTGATTTGGCTAGGGACAGTGTTCTGCCTGACTCCAGTCACTGATTGGTTCCTGCATGATGCTTTCTGAGCAAACTGGGCAGAAGTGTTTAGACCTTGGAAGGAGAAGGGACGCTCTCTCTCTCGCCCTCTTTTGCTCACTGAAGTGAACAAATTGTTTTATTGTTCTGAAAGCAGTGAGTGCCCGGCACATCCTTTACTGTGAACCTGGAATGATGCTGAGTCTACAGAGAAGATGGACAACCTTGCCAGAGAAAACCATCTCAAGCCTAGAAAGAAGAAGTGTCAAAACGAAAGCTGAACCTCAGGGGGACATTAATCAGGAATCATCCCAGAACATCAAAGATTTTATCCTTTTATTATATGACTATTTTCTTTCCCTTTCCACCATCCTGTCCCCTCTGTGTTGTTTGTCTGTGGGGGTAGTTAGGAAGGGGGGTGGGGTTTGGGAAAGGGGTATTCGATAGTCAAGTACATTTTCTGTCCATTTAATTATAATACTGTATATAATATAAGGTTACTTGTATTAAAGTTACAAACCTGGTGACTGTAGTTTATTGGGTTCAGTCAAGGACCTCAAACATTTTAAATAAAATCTAATTTCACCTGTGTTGCGACTGCAGGTCAAGTGGGGTTGGAATTAACTGTGCACTAGCCCAAGGGGTCGTGACAGTGGATAGCCTCACCCCCCCCACCTGAGCTCATACTATGCTGGGCAAGTAATCCAGCAGCCAACCCACCCACCTTAAGGCCTATTGAAGCCCTTAAGTAGCCAATTAATGGCCAGTTAAGGGCCCCTTTCTACCCCTGTCCCAATAACGTACAAGGCTGGGGAATGAAGTCAACCCATTACTTCACCGTCTCGGGTGAAAATGCAGGAAGGGAGGTTACTTCCTTCAGCGTGTGGTGGGGGGGGGGGGGGTTTGGCAGGCTGCCTAGCACCCATCGCGGCCAACCCTCTGAATTGTCACTGCCACTTTGTGAATCGCTCTGCAACCGGTCTCCAAAGCCCGACCACCTACACCCCTCTCCTGACTATACCCTTCTCCCCCTCTTGAGGCACATCAACCCTTCGCTGTCATGGGAACCTGGATTAACCCCAACCCGGAACCCATGGATCGTCTCCTTTGCGCTGCTGATGGTCCCAGCCGCGACCACTAGCAGTGCAGGGACCCCCCCAGCAGCCGGAAAATTAGATTGGCCAGCGGCTTTTGAGAGCAGGTCTTCCTTTCCTTGAAGCGTGGAAGTCCCACCATTAGCTCATGGAGTCTGCACACAGTGTATTATCACAGCGGGGCAACATTTGTGGAAGTCAATCATCTTGCAACCATTTTTTCTACTGGGGGGAGGAGGGGGATGGGTGGGGGAAAGTGTGGGGGGGGGAATACAAACTCCCCTCCTGTAAAATTCAGCCCAAGGGGGTTCTGTGCACCTCTGGTAAAATGTTAATTAATAATTAAGTTATTTCTCAACTGCCTCCTTAACCATTTCCTTTGGGGGACACTCCATGAAGTTGGGAATGGTACAATGATGCAGTAAAACTTGCCCTTCTAATATTGGAGTTAAAGTGGGTTATTAGGAAAAAGTGAAGGTAATCTACATGTATCGTTTGCTCTTTTTGATCTGGAATGCCACATGCTAAATACGAGTACGATTTACTGTATGTATAATTCATGTTATATAACGTATTCCAACCAAATTGGGGGGGGCGTCACTTTCCCGATGCTCCGCCCCCCCCCTGCCCCCGCAAAGCGGCGTACTTGCAGAGTACCCCACGCGCTGTATCGACAGCTTCAGGATGTTGACAGAGGCCCACCCCCGATCTTCGTCCCTGACCGGTCAAGTTCCCGACGGCGTCGGTCTCTCATGGTCTCACCCGTCGGGAACTCGGCGTGGCGGCTGTGGACTCAGTCCAGCGCCGCCACAGTTGGGGGAGGGCCGATTCGCGGGCAGGGGGGCCGTTGTCAGGGGCTGGGGGCACTGTGGGGGGGGGTGGTGGTCCGGGGCTCGCAAGCCGGCCATAGTGGGGGGGGCACTATTTTGCAGGCCGGGTCCGCGTGCGGCCGGCGCCATGTTGCACGGTGCGGCTGCTGCACGGCCACGGACCCGGCAATTTTCTGGGCCCTATTGGCAGCTAGAGGCGGATGCTCTTCGCTGCTCGGCTGCTAGCCCCCAGCAAAATGGAGGATCGGTGGCCGTTTTGCACTGAATGTTCAGGGGGAAAAAGCCACCATTCCCACTCCGGCGTGAGGAAATAGCCTCGCAATCGGAGAATCCAGCCCCACTGAATTCATTTTCAGGAGTTTATTTTTGTTTATCCTCCGTGTCACCTGCCTGTGGGCATACCAGAGTAAGCATGACTTTTACATTGAACCTATCCTCTAACTGATCTGGATCTGTTGATTGCCGAGACCGGGTGGAATAAAGTGGAATACTGGATTCCAATCCCGCCCATTACATCAGTCATCTTTAATGAGGCCAATATTTTCTGAATGCTTTTAATCCTACTTCCGTTGGCTGTAAGTCTCTGAGTTAGTGCACTAACTCCTACTTGTGGATGCAGTACCTGTTTGTGAAAGGCGATTCAAGATCTCAGGGGGAAGAAGTTTTATTTCCACTTGGTTTGAGATATAAATCCACTCAGGGCCTATATTTCAAGAATGGCAAAACCACCTGAAAATAATCATTTACATAATCCAGCGGTTGCCATAAAAATGGATGTTTTACGACGTTTTCTATGTAACTCCATTTAATTGCAGATCTTGTCCCCGAGCCATCGTAAAACGTCAGAGCCATGAAAGTGCTGACAGGAACCACATCCATCCTGCAAGATTTCAGCGTAAACAAAAACGCTGGAGAGAGACAATTATGGACATTATTTAAATCCCCCCAAATCTAAGACATCCAGTAACTTGGTGGAAAAATTGTTTGTGTGACATGATAGTGAGCCATATAGATCAAAATGATTCTTCACTCAATTGTTGTTATGAAGTAATATATCTCTTCCAGGAAAATATTTAGGACGGTTCAATTAGATGCAATGATTTGGGTTAGGGAAGCAATGAGGCTTATGGTATTGGTTAAGGGCTAGATGGAATGTGGCGCCGGTATGTGGCAACTAGGGGCTTTTCACCGTAACTTCATTTGCAGTGTTAATGTAAGCCTACTTGTAACAATAAAGATTATTATTGTTATTAGATGTTGGCCTGGACACGAGTAGAATTAAAAAGTATCACAGGATTTATTCCCCCCTGCCTCAACTGACAGCCATGGCACTGGTTTAATATCTCGTCCAAAAGAACCTCCTACAGTGTAAGAGCTCCAGACTATCTTGTCGGCCCCAAATACTTCAAAAATTAAAAAATATTATAGATGCTGGAAATCCGAAAGAAAAACTGAGAAGTTTAGAAATGCTCAGCAGGTGAGATAACTTCTGTGAAGAGAGAAAACAGAGGTCATCATTTTCCCATTTCACCCCCCCCCCGCCCCACCCCCGCGACTGGAAATTCCTCTCCGAGATCAACGGACATTTGGATGGTACGTCAGATTTGCTGTCATGGACACGATAATTCCCGCGGTGGGCGGGACCGGATGATTTATGCGAGAGTTAAAGTTTCAGGTCCGTTCATCAGAGCTAAAAATAGTTAGAAATGTAATAGGTTTTGAGCGGTGAAAGGGTGGGAGGGTGGGAAGAAGAATGGAAGGGGAGTGTCGTGTTGGGTGTTCCAATACACAAACGAACCAACACGGTTGTAGATGGTCCAACCCTGTTTTATTATTCTGTACAACAACAACTGTTAACATCTGGCTGTGGTTCGTACTTCACCAGTTGACCTGTGGACCCAGCCCTAGCACTATCTTAGAGAGGCACTCAGCACATGGTGTATGTCTGAGTGACACGCTGTGAGCTCTGTGCTCTGAGCTATCTCCTGGTAAAATGAGCGGGAACTGTGGTGTTCCCTGTTTTATAGTGTGTGTGCTCTCACTGGTGATTGGCTGTGATGTTGTGTGTGTGTTGATTGGTCCGTCTACCTGTCCATCAGTGTGTGTGTGTGATTGCACCATGATATGTTAATATGGATATCATGACATCCCCCCTTTTCACAAGGATATGTGCCTACATGGTAATAAATATTGGTGTGTACTGAGTGCGGCTGAGTATGTGTGTGCAATATTTACAACATGTACAGGAGGCTAAGCTATATACATAGGAAGGTGTCAGGTGCAACAGAGCAACGAGGTTGTACCACAAACAAAACAAGTGCAATCATCAAATATCAAAAGAGAACTCCTGGAATGACAAAGAAAAAAAGACGTTAACATTATTGCACAACAATTCAGTGAGTCCAATGTGCAAACAGGCTCATAAGTCCAGTCTAGTAGGTGGGCGACGAATTCGGGTTGACCGCCTCAAGGGTGGGTCAGGATCCACCGGCTGAGGAATGGGCCTGGCCACGGGCGAAAGAGGAATAGGCAGAGTGGCAGAGTGGCAGGAACGCGGAAGCAGCCGAAGGGCCCGCCGATTACGCCGGCGAATGGAGCCATCAGGCATGCGAACCAGGAACGAGCGGGGAGCCACGCGGCAGAGAACCTCGGCAGTTGCCGACCACCCACCCTCTGGTAGGTGTATGCGGACGTTGTCTCCAGGCGCCAGGGCAGGAAGATCAGTTGACCGAGTGTCAAGTACCACTTTCTGCTGAGCACGCTGCTGTCGCATCCTTTGCAGTACTGGAGCATGGTCGGGTTTAGGAACATGAATGGACGGCACAGTGGTCCTGAGGGTGTGACCCATCAACAGCTGAGCTGGTGAGAGGCCTGTTGACAGTGGGGCCGAGCGATAGGCCAGCAGGGCTAAACAGAAGTCAGATCCGGCATCAGCAACCTTGTAGAGGAGCCGCTTCACGATATGGACGCCCTTTTCCGCCTTGCCATTCGACTGGGGATGCAAAGGGCTGGATGTCACGTGTGTGAAGCCGTATGAAGTGGCAAAAGAAGACCATTCTTGGCTCGCAAAACAGGGCCCATTGTCCGACATGACGGTAAGCGGAATGCCATGGCGAGCGAAGGTTTCTTTATATGCTCTGATTACAGCTGATGATGTCAAGTCGTGCAGGCGTATGACCTCCGGATAATTGGAAACATAGTCAATTATAATGACGTAGTCCCTGCCGAGCGCATGAAAAAGGTCCACACCCACCTTTGCCCAGGGGGACGTTACCAACTCATGGGGCTGAAGTGTCTCAGGGGGTTGCGCCGGCTGAAACCTTTGGCAGGTGGGGAAGTTGAGCACCATGTTGGCGATGTCGTCGCTGATGCCCGGCCAGTACACAGCTTCTCGGGCCCTCCGCCTGCACTTTTCAACCCTGAGATGGCCTTCGTGCAATTGTTCGAGGACAAGCCGGTGCGTGCTGTGTGGGATCACAATCCAGTCCAACTTTAGGAGGACACCATCAATGACGGCCAAGTCGTTCCGGACATTGTAGAATTGTGGGCACTGCCCCTTGAGCCACCCTTCCGTCATGTGGCGCATCACACGTTGTAGAAGGGAGTCAGCCGCAGTCTCACGGCGAATGTGGGCCAGACTTGCATCAGTAGCCGGCAGATTGGCCGATGTGAAGGCTGCTTGTGCGTCGACCTGACAAACGAACCCCTCCGATTCGGGCGGTGTGCTCACTGCTCTGGACAGGGCATCCACGATGATGAGGTCCTTTCCCGGGGTGTAGACAAGTTGGAAGTCGTACCTCCGGAGCTTGAGCAGAATGCGCTGGAGGCGAGGGGTCATCTCATTGAGGTCCTTTTGTATGATGCCGACCAGGGGGGCGATGGTCGGTCTCCACGGTGAACTGCGGAAGACCATGCACATAGTCGTGGAATTTATCTATGCCGGTTAACAAACCCAGGCACTCCTTTTCAATCTGCGCATAGCGCTGTTCCGTGGGGGACATGGCCCACGAGGCATAGGCGACAGGGGCCCATGATGCAGTGCCGTCCCGTTGCAGGAGTACCGCCCCAATGTCGGACTGGCTGGCATCAGTCGAGATCTTTGTGTCTCGAGTAGTGTCGAAGAACGCCAATACCGGGGCGGTGGTGAGCTTGATCTTGAGATCCTCCCATTCCTTCTGGTGTGCGGGCAGCCACTGGAACTCCGTAGTCTTCTTTACCAGGTGGCGAAGAGCCGTTGTGTGCGAGGCAAGGTTGGGAATAAACTTCCCCAGGAAGTTGACCATCCCGAGAATGCGTAGCACTGCCTTCTTGGCTGCCGGCTGCGGCATGGCTGCAATAGCTGCCACTTTGTTGGCATCCGGACGCACCCCTGACCGGGATATGTGGTCCTCCAGAAACTTTAGCTCAATTTGGCCAAAAGAACACTTGGCTCGGTTGAGGCGCAGGCCGTGATCTCGTATCCGAGCAAAGACACGCTGGAGACGACTCATGTGCTCTTGTGGTGTGGTGGACCAGATGATGACGTCGTCAACATAGACGCGCACCCCTTCGATGCCCCCGATCATCTGTTCCATGATTCGATGAAACACCTCGGATGCCGAGATGATGCCAAACGGCATCCTATTGTAGCAGTATCTGCCAAAGGTAGTGTTGAAAGTGCACAGCTTCCTGCTGGACTGATCCAGCTAAATCCGCCAAAAGCCCTTTGAGGCATCAAGCTTGGTACAAATTGTAGCCCGGGCCATTTCGCTCGTGATCAATTCCCGTTTGGGTATGGGGTAGTGTTCCATCATGATGTTATTGTTCAGGTCTTTCGGGTCGATGCAGATCCGGAGCTCGCCAGAGGGCTTTTTTACGCACACCATGGAGCTGACCCATGGCGTTGGCTCCGTGACCCGGGAAAGAACTCCTTGGTCCTGCAGATCCTGCAGCTGCTGCTTGAGGCAGTCCTTGAGTGGTGCTGGGACTCTACGAGGTGCGTGAATGACCGGGGTGGCGTCCGATTTGAGCCGTATTCTGTAAGTGTAGGGCAGTGTGCCCATGCCCTCAAAAACCTCCTGGTTGTAGTCGAGGAGCAAGTGGAGCTGCGCCCTAAAGTCTGCATCCGGGAAATCAGACGTGCCTTCTGGAGACAGAGTGTGTACCCGCTGAACGAGGTGGAGGATTTTGCACGCCTGTGCGCCTAGCAGAGTGTCCTTCGAGGATCCAACTATCTCAAAAGACAGTGTGGCTGTGTATGAATTGTGTGCAACCTCGAGCTGGCAGGACCCCATGGCCGGGATAACATTACCGTTGTAATCGACCATCTGACAGTGGGATGGCCGAATCGGTGGTTTGACCTTCAAGGTGTGGAAGGCTGACCATGCAATGAGATTGGCGGAGGCACCAGTGTCTAAGCGGAATGTGATTGGTGATCGGTTGACCGTTAGGGTGGCACACCATTCATCGCCTGGATTAACGCTGTGCACTGGCATCGGCTGGTGGGTCCTACTTGGGGACATCCGATTTCCGTCTATTACCGCAACGCAGAAGGGTTCCCTGTCGTCGGTATCACCGGTCTGTATGTCGTAAGGGTGTGACTCGGTGTATGGAGGCTGAATGGCCCGCACGTCCCTGTGAGGCTGGCGGAATAGCGGAGCGTTGGCAGGTTGAGCTGCTCGACAGCAGGCAGCGTAGTGGCCCATCCTGCCACAGCGGAGGCATTGTCGCGCTTTGGCCGGACATTGCCACTTTAAGTGTGCAGATCCACAGTTGCCGCACGTCGTGATGTCATGGCGTCCGTTGCACCACCCAGCACGCGTGGTGCGGTCTTGCGGAAAGCGCGCCTGCGCATCATGTCCCTCTGCATCGATGTCCCCTCTTTTGGCGCGTACAAGCGCTGGAGGCCTCGGAAAGCGTGCAAAATAGCCTCCCTCGTCCGGGCCGCGGGCCGGGAGGAACTCGATCGACTGGACCCACTCGGCCTTGTAGGACCCCTGCCATGCCGATTCGGCCGCCTGGAATTGGGAGTCCCGGCTAGTCGCGTTTTCGTGGAGGACGCAGGTTTCGATGGTGGTGGCTAGGGTGAGGCGCTTTCTTATGAGGAGCTGCTGGCGTAGGGTGTCTCAGGTGACCCCAAAAACTATCTGATCCCGAATCATGGAATCGGAGGTGGCCTCATAGCCGCAGGACTGCGCAAGGATACGGAGGTGTGTCAAAAAAGATTGAAAAGGCTCATCCTTACCCTGCAGGCGCTGCTGGAAGAGGTACCTCTCGAAGCTCTCATTCACTTTGACGCTGAAGTGTTGCTCAAATTTTAGAAGGGCCGTTTTGTACTTCGTCTTGTCCTCGCCTTCCGCTAATGCCATGGAGTTGTAGATGTGGATGGGGTGTTGCCCCGCCGTGGAGAGGAGGAGGGCGATCTTCCTGGTGTCCGATGCATTCTCCCTGTCTGTGGCTTTTAAGAAGAGCTGGAGCGTTGTTTAAACAGCTTCCAGTTGATGCCGAGATTTCCAGCGATTTGGAGCGGCTGTGGCGGGCTGATGGTGTCCATAGCGCAGGATGGCGGATCTCTGAAGAGGTGCAGGTAGGTCTCATAGTCGCTGACGAGTTTCCAATCCTGGTATCATGTTGTGTTGGGTGTTCCGATACACAAACGAACCAACACGGTTGTGAATGGTCCAACTCTGTTTTATTATTCTGTACAATAACAACTGTTAACTTCTGGCTGTGGTTCATACTTCACCAATTAACCTGTGGACCCAGCCCTAGCACTATCTTAGAGAGGCACTCAGCACATGGTGTATGTCTGAGTGGCTTCGCTGTGAGCTGTGTGCTCTGAGCTATCTCCTGGTAGAATGAGCGGGAACTGTGGTGTTCCCCGTTTTATAGTGCGTGTGCTCTCACTGGTGATTGGCTGTGATGTTGTGTGTGTGTTGATTGGTCCGTCTACCTGTCCATCAGTGTGTGTGTGTGATTGCACCATGATATGTAAATATGGATATCATGACAGGGAGGTCTGCGATAGAGTGGAGAGCAATGGAGATTAAATGATGAAAGGTTTCATGATGCAGAGCCAAAGAGATGGAGGATGCTGATGGGATGTTTCCCCTTGTGGGAGAGACCAGAACAAGGGGACACATATTTAAAATAAAGGGCGGGTTTCTCCGTCCCGCAACACCAGATTTCTGCTGCGTCATGCTGTCGGGATTCTCCGTTTTACCGGCTGGTCAATGGGGTTTCCCGACGGCAGAAAATCGGACAATCCCGACGGCAGAAAATTCAGCCCAAAGAATCTTCCATTTATAAAGGAGATGAGGAGAATTGTTTCCTCTCAGAGGATATGTGAAATACTCTCCTCCAGAGGGTAATGGAGGCAAAGTTATTGAATACACATAAGTTTGAGTTGGATAGACTCTTGAGTGACGAGATAATCTGGGCGGCACGGTAGCACAGTGGTTAGCACTGTTGCTTCACAGTGCCAGGGTCTCAGGTTCGATTGCCACTTGGATCACTGTCTGTGCGGGAGTCTGCACGTTTTCCCTGTGTCTGCGCGGGTTTCCTCCGGGTGCTCCGGTTTCCTCCCACAAGTCCCAAAAGACGTGCTTGTCAGGTGAATTGGACAGTCAGAATTCTCCCTCAGTGCACCCGAACAGGTGCCGGAATGTGGCAACAAGGTGCTTTTCACAGTAACGTCACTGCAGTGTTAATGTAAGCCTACTTGTGACACTCATAAAGATTATTATTATTATTATGAATCAAAGGGTGTGGTGAATGTATTATGCCAATAATCCACCATTGTATTTGTATCTGTGCTATGCTGTTGCCCTTGTGGGCTCCTCCTATAGGCCATTGTATGGCATTATCTATTGGGGAACATGTTGGGCCTGTATGGGCTCCGCCCATGGCTCCTCCCCTTGAAGGGAGGTATAAAGAGCAGTCGACCTGTAGGTGGTTCTCAGTATTGGATCAGTCGCAGGCAGGCACTGTTCTAAGTTGATTAAAGCCACAGTTTACTTCTACTCCCGCCTCGAGTGAATTGCTGGTCGTATCAAAGGGTAGAGGGGGTAGACGGCGAAGTGGAGACCACAATCAGTTCAGCCACCATCTAATCGAAAGGCAGAGAAGGCCCGACGGGCCCAAATGGCCTACCTTTGCTCCTGATTCATGTGTTCATAGTGATGTGATAATGGGACAAATACAGAGACAAAGGATGACTAGAAGAGGTGTGAATGGCAAAGCACTCAAAAATGGAATAAGAGAAGAA
This sequence comes from Scyliorhinus torazame, assembly GCF_047496885.1. NCBI lineage: Eukaryota > Metazoa > Chordata > Chondrichthyes > Carcharhiniformes > Scyliorhinidae > Scyliorhinus > Scyliorhinus torazame. The sequence continues at coordinate 299,067,677 of NC_092711.1, read as the reverse complement.
AATGAAAGCACCATAAAGTAAGAAGCAAACTGGGGGCAGCGGTTAATTTCTAAAATGATTGAATTCAACATTGAGAGTTGAAGTGGCCAAATGCAGACTGGGCGATGGTTTGGCGGGACACCTCTGCTTAGTCCAAAAGGGTAACCCCAAGCATCCAGTTAGTTGACATTTTAATTTTCCACTTTGCTTCGCCACTGACTTTATGTCCCTGGCGAGCTGCAGTGTTCCGGTGAAGCTCAATGCCAGCTAAAGTCGCAGTTCCTCAGTGTCCGCACGTGAACTTTACAGCGATCAGGACTCAAGATTTCAGACCACGGCCTCTGCCCTTCCTTTGTTCCATTTTTCGAATCGAAAACAATCGAAGCCTGGTATTAAATACATGTGCTGACACAAGAGAGGAAAAAAAAACCCGATTCGGTTTCTAAACCACATGACTGACCCGAGGCAATCTTTAGCAGAGCATTGACAGTGTGCTGACTGTTCGGAACCAGGTAATTTAGGAACATTTTATTCCTGAATCAAGAGTTTGGTGTATTATGCTTGGATCGGGCTGTAATTGGGAAGTGGTTTGCCCATGGATTTCAGAGTTATGCTTGGATCAGGAATGTGAATCTGTGGAGTTGACTGTAAGTTTGTGTAAGCTGAAGTGCAGCCAATCTGTCTGCTTGAGTTTCAACAGCAGCATTTCAGCTCAGGGTGGTACTGCTGTGGTTTAAGACGAGCACGAATCAAATCCATGAGGGTTCTTTTTTTGCAAAACAACAATACAATTACCTCCAATCAGTGGAGTAAAAACATAATTTGAAAGCAATGCGAAAATAACTGGGGTCCCTTCCTGACGTGAGGACATTGCTCCATTGGGTTGGTGAGTGGTGAAAGGGAGACGGTCTTCGTGCTCTGTGCGAATCTGGACGAATCTGGCCTCCTGTTAAATCAAAGCACATGTTTTTCAGATGCAAGGATGCGAGTTCCTCTCGTCGCTTTACGATTGTGCACATTTCGCCCAGGCAAGAGAGAACCGGCAAGCTAATTACCAGGGGTACAGTGCAACCAGAGATCAGTCAATGGGAGAGATGCCAACGTCGAGAGTTGCGTGAGGTACGTTCAGTTTTTACCGTGAAGTTTAGTTAATATCCAGAATCTGTACCTCAGTCACCTCTCGTGCTCCTGATACTGATAGCCTCTGACCAGCTGCTGCTCGCTCTGTAGCTGCAGTGCCAACCAAACTGATGCCGTCCATCCGCAGCAACGGAACAGCCCGATTGGGGGAATCATGATAACAAGCATATGTTCAGAAGTATTTGCCTCTGAAATTATAAAGTTGGCACCCTGCTCAATCGCACACAGTGGGGAGGTTTGAATTTGTGTCTGAGCTGAAAACAGGTGATGGCAAATCGGTTGGAAATAAATGGAGAGATGTTGATTCTACTTCGCACCAAAGCACAAAATCTCAATCCCTGCGTTTTCTCTTCTAGATACTCCTGAATACGGACTGGTCTCAAGCTCCTTTCTCCAATGGAAGAACATCAACACATATGGTAGACAGACAAATATGCGAGGGGAATGCCCCTGCACGGGGACTTCAAGGTAGCAGAGAGAGCGGGAAGAATCATCAGGAAGATGAAGTCGGGGATCGACCTGCCACTCAAAGATTATGAAAAGAAACAATTTTGCAGGATTTTGTTCTTTGCAGTAGGTATTCATGCTGAAGTGAGGTGGGGGAGGGGAGGAGGGGAGTGGGGATGTGGAGGGGGACAGATATTCGTTCATCTCTGCAGGCGAGGATTATCCACGATGCAACAACAGCAACCTGCATTCAGAAAGTACCCTTAACGTAGTATTTTGCCCCAAGGTGTTTCATAGGAACAGGAGTAGGCCTTTCGGCCCTTCGAGCCTGTTCCGTCATTCAGTGAGATCATGGCTGATCTGTGGCCTAACTCCATGTACCTGCCTTTGGCCCATATCCCTCAGTAACTTTGCGAAACAAAAATGTATCTATCTCAGATTTAGAATTAAGAACTGATCTAGCATCAATTGCCATTTGTGGAAGAGAGTTCCAAAACTCTATCACCCTTTGTGTGAAGAAGTTCTTCCTAACATCTCTCCTAAGTGGTCTAGCCCTAATTTTTAGACTATGCCCCATAGTTCTAGAATCCCCAACCAGTGGAACCAATTTATCTTTTGCTATCCTGACTTTTCCTGTTAATATCTTGAAGACTTCAATCAGATCACTCCTTAACGTTCTAAACTGTTGAGAAAACAGGCCTAATTTGTATAATCTCTCCTTGTATCTTAACCCCTGATGTCCAGGTGTCACACTTATAAACCCGGGTTGCGTTCCCTCCAAGGCCGATATATCCTTCCAAAGGTGTAGTGCTCAGATCTGCTCACAGTACTCCAAGTGGGGTCTAACCAGTGTTTTGTAAAACTGCAGCATAACTTGTGCAACCTTATACTCCAGTCCCCTAGATATAAAGGCCAGCATTCCATTAGCCGTCTTTATTACTTTCTGCACTTGTTCGTGGCATTTTAGAGATCTATGCATTTGAACCCCCAGGTCTCTGGACATTCACTGAATTTAGCTTCATACCATCTAGAAAGTACCCTGAGCTTTCCTTTTTTTGGTCCAAAATGGATAACCTCATACTTGCTCACATTGAAATCCACCTGCCACGGTTTTCACCTCGTCTCCAATACCCCTTTGTAATTTTATACTATCATCTACACTGTCCACAGTGCCACCTAACTTTGTGGGGTCAGCAACTTTGGATATATGACTTTCTGTGCTATTATCCAAGATGTTAATGAATAATGTGAACAATTGAAGACTGTGGGATACTACTAATTACATCCTGCCAATTTGAGTGCGACTCATTGTCCCTACTTTCTGTCACCTGCCACTCAACCAATTTCCCAGGCATGTCAATAATTTGCCCTTAATTCCGTGGGCTTCTACCTTAGTTAACAGTCTCTCATGTGGGACTTTAACAAATATCTTCTGGAAGTCCATATAAGCAACATCCATAGATATTCCCCTGTCCTTTCACTGATTAGGATCCAAATAACAATTGACACTGAGCCAAAGAAGGGAACAATAGCACAGATGGCCAAAAGCTTTTTCAGAGAGGTAGCTTTTCAGGAGCATCACAGAAGAGGTGGAGAGGTGAAGATGTTTAGGATCCTACTCTTGATTCCTCTGCGCCTTTCTGCCAATTTCAGTTTTCTCTTTAGATAGGGAACGAGCTGTGAGTCAGATGATTGGCTGCTGCTGGTGGCTCCCAATTCCTGGTTGCTCTCTGTGAATGGATGGTTTCTTCGAACTGGTTTCTATGGTGACAGGCTGACTGGCTGCACAAAAACAAAATGGAGAATTGAAGTGACGAGTGACAGAAATCTCAGAGTCATATTCACAGACTGAACAGGGGTGTACAGCAAAGCGGTCACCCAATCAGCCTATCACTTACCATTTCAATTCTCCGCCTTGCTCTCGCTCCGACCTTTCTGACCTGAGTCTGCCACAGTGTTCAAGCGAAACTCAACACAGGATCGAGGAACAGTATCTCATCTTTCCACTTGGCACTCTACAGATTTCTGGAGTCAACATTGAGTTCAACAATTTTCACTCATAACCACTGCCTCCATTTTGTTCCTTTTTGTTGGTGATTTGGTTTATCTTTTTCATTCCTTTATTCTTTCACTTTGCATTTGGATGACTCCCATCCAGCCATTTGCACCTTATCTGCACACATCTTTTGTTTCTTTCCCCATGCGTCATCATCATCATTGGTTGCCTCTAAAATCAAGGATGGCGTCTACTTAGGGTCACATGGGTCTTCCTCCTTCAGAACAGGCTGATTCTCGACACCCAGATCTATTGGCAGTCCATGAGGCAGTGGGAACCGGGGTGCAGAATTTGATTCCTTTTCTTTCCTTTACTCTGCCTCATCATTAAGACATTGTGGTCCAAAGTGTGATGCAACTTGATAGACATGTTGTTGCCATTTTGACCAATCGGTAGCAAGCTCCTCCGAGACATGAATGTCAATGCTGTCATGCTTCAAGGGGAGCTTCAGATTGCCTTTGAAGCGGTTTCTTTGTCCTCCTGGATTGTTGGCTTTTTGAGAGTTGAGAGAATAGAAGCTGATGGGGGAGACACGTTTCAGCCACCTGGACACCGTTGTCCCATCCATTGAACTTGATTTGCAGGGGTTTAGCCTGCTTGTAGAGCTGGTTTCATTGAATGCCACGAACAGTTTTTCAACAGTCCTCCCGTTGAATCCAGAAGATGCAGCAGAAGCATTGCTGATTGAATTTCTCAATCATTCTCTATGTGTTGCTGATACACAGTCCAGGGGCGGGATTCTCCGCTGGCGGGATGCTCCGTTTTGCCAGCAGCCCGGGGTTTCCTGACGGCGTGGGGTTGCCCCACAAATGGGAAACCCCTTTGACCTGCCGGTATAACGGCCAACTGAAATGTGGCCCGGCGGGGTGGAGAATCCAGCCCCAGGCCTCAATACAGTACAGGAATGTGGTGACGTCAACTGTACTCTATGCTATGACTTCTGTTGACTTGCTGAGGTCTTTGTTGTCGAACACTTGGTGCTGTAGTTAATAGAGGGCTGAGCTGGCGCAACCGATCTGATGTTGGATCTCCTCTTCAATGGTGGTCTTTTGAGAGTGGTGCCTGCAAAGGTATGGGAGGTTTTTCAACAGAGGCTCTTCTTCAACTTATATGGGAGGTGAAATATTTGGCTCGCCAGGTGTGGGTTGATATGTGAGTTTTGTTTTGACAACATTCAAGGACAGGCTTTGTTTGCAGAATTGAAGAGATCGAGAGTGACTTGCAAATCTGGTGCAGAGTGGGCAATGACACTGCAGTCATCTGCAAACTGTAGGTCATGTATGCTTGTGGTAGTTGGTTTGGTTTTGGCATGTAGGAGACTAAGGTTAAAGATGGTATTTAATACACACTAGAGGGCAGTCGGTCTTTGATGAGGTGATTAGCCACTGTCAGGTAAATACATTAGAGGCTATCAAACAGCCTTGCTTGACTCCGGTCTGGATTTCGAAGGCACCTCTAAGATCTCCCACTCAAGGGGTGGGATTCTCTGACCCCCCCGCCGGGCTGGAGAATCAGCGGGGGGCGGCGTGAATCCCGCCCCGCCGCCCTGACGTTGGCTGCCGGATTTTCTGGCGCCGGATTTTCGGCGGGGGCGGGAATCGCGTTGCGCCGGTCGGTGGCCGTTGGCAGCACCACCCCCCAGTGATTCTCCACCCTGCGATGGGCGGAGTGGCCACCCGTTTTCGGCCAGTCCCGCCGGCGTATATTACACCAGGTCCGTACCGGCAGGACCTGGCTCTGCGGGCGGTCTGCAGAGTCCTTGGGGGGGGGGGGGGGGGGGGGGGCGCGGGGGGATCTGGCCCCGAATGGGGCCCCCATGGTGGCCTGGCCCGCGACCGGGGTCTACCAATCCGCGGGCGGGCCTGTGCCGTGGCCGTATTCCTTCCCTCCGCGCCGGCCGCTGTAACATAGCCGGCGCAGAGAAGAACCCCCCTGCGCATGCGCTGGGATGATGCCAATACAAGCTAGTGCTCCCGCGTATGCGCCAACTCGTGCCTAGCCCCTGAAGATGCGGAGGATTCCGCACCTTCTGGGTGGCCCAATGCCGGAGTGGTTCACACAACTCCTCGGCGCCGGTACGGCCCACCCCGCCAGATAGCGGAGAGTTCCGCCCAAGATAGCTGCAGCTGTATCATCATGAAGTAATTGCAGGATTGAAATGAACTGTCTTGGGGAAGAGCATAATAGGAAGGAATCCCCAAATTTGGGTGGCATGGTGACACAGTGGTTAGCACTGCTGATTCACAGTGCCAGGGAACTGGGTTCAATTCCGGCCTCAGATGACTGTCTGTGTGGAGTTTGCACTTTCTCCCCGCGTCTGCATGGGTTTCCTCCGGGTGCTCCGGTTTCCTCCCACAGTCCAAAGATATGCAGATTAGGTGGATTGGCCACGTTAAATTTCCCCTTAGAGTGGGGTTGCAGGAATAGGGCGGGGGACTGAGCCGAGGTAGGGTGGTTTGTGAAGGGTCGGTGCAGTCTTGATGGGCCAAATGGCCTCCTAAAGCACTGTAGGGATTCTATGAATCTGTGGGGCCTCATGATTTGCTGGGTTAAATGCTTTGGCCAGGTCGATGAATGCAGGGAAGAGTTCCTAGTTTTCTTCTCAACATTATTCGTAGAACATAGAACATAGAACATAGAACAATACAGCGCAGTACAGGCCCTTCGGCCCACGATGTTGCACCGAAACAAAAGCCATCTAACCTACACTATGCCATTATCATCCATATGTTTATCCAATAAACTTTTAAATGCCCTCAATGTTGGCGAGTTCACTACTGTAGCAGGTAGGGCATTCCACGGCCTCACTACTCTTTGCGTAAAGAACCTACCTCTGACCTCTGTCCTATATCTATTACCCCTCAGTTTAAAGTTATGTCCCCTCGTGCCAGCCATATCCATCCGCGGGAGAAGGCTCTCACTGTCCACCCTATCCAACCCCCTGATCATTTTGTATGCCTCTATTAAGTCTCCCCTTAACCTTCTTCTCTCCAACGAAAACAACCTCAAGTCCATCAGCCTTTCCTCATAAGATTTTCCCTCCATACCAGGCAACATCCTGGTAAATCTCCTCTGCACCCGCTCCAAAGCCTCCACGTCCTTCCTATAATGCGGTGACCAGAACTGTACGCAATACTCCAAATGCGGCCGTACCAGAGTTCTGTACAGCTGCAACATGACCTCCCGACACCGGAACTCAATCCCTCTACCAATAAAGGCCAACACTCCATAGGCCTTCTTCACAACCCTATCAACCTGGGTGGCAACTTTCAGGGATCTATGTACATGGACACCTAGATCCCTCTGCTCATCCACACTTTCAAGAACTTTACCATTAGCCAAATAGTCCGCATTCCTGTTATTCCTTCCAAAGTGAATCACCTCACACTTCTCTACATTAAACTCCATTTGCCACCTCTCAGCCCAGCTCTGCAGCTTATCTATAACACTCTGTAACCTGCTACATCCTTCCACACTATCGACAACACCACCGACTTTAGTATCGTCTGCACATTTACTCACCCACCCTTCAGCGCCTTCCTCTAGGTCATTGATAAAAATGACAAACAGCAACGGCCCCAGAACAGATCCTTGTGGTACTCCACTTGTGACTGTACTCCATTCTGAATATTTCCCATCAACCACCACCCTCTGTCTTCTTTCAGCTAGCCAATTTCTGATCCACATCTCTAAATCACCCTCAATCCCCAGCCTCCGTATTTTTTGCAATAGCCTACCGTGGGGAACCTTATCAAACGCTTTGCTGAAATCCATATACACCACATCAACTGCTCTACCCTCGTCTACCTGTTCAGTCACCTTCTCAAAGAACTCAATAAGGTTTGTGAGGCATGACCTACCCTTCACAAAGCCATGCTGACTATCCCTGATCATATTATTCCTATCTAGATGATCATAAATCTTGTCTCTTATAATCCCCTCCAAGACTTTACCCACTACAGACGTGAGGCTCACCGGTCTATAGTTGCCGGGTTGTCTCTGCTCCCCTTTTTGAACAAAGGGACCACATTTGCTGTCCTCCAGTCCTCTGGCACTATTCCTGTAGCCAATGATGACATAAAAATCAAAGCCAAAGGTCCAGCAATCTCTTCCCTGGCCTCCCAGAGAATCCTAGGATAAATCCCATCAGGTCCCGGGGACTTATCTATTTTCAGCCTGTCCAGAATTGCCAACACCTCTTCCCTACGTACCTCAATGCCATCTATTCTATTAGCCTGGGGCTCAGCATTCTCCTCCACAACATTATCTTTTTCCTGAGTGAATACTGACGAAAAATATTCATTTAGTATCTCGCCTATCTCTTCAGACTCCACACACAATTTCCCATCTCTTGTCTGGCATTGTCAGAGGTTGCTCTGGAGGTCTAAAGATGCACTAATCTGAGAGGGTTTCCTCAGCCCCAGGAAGTAAGCGATTCAGGAGTATGCATTTTAGAATTTACCTGCCATGAACAAGAGGGAAATAACTTGATAGTTCCCAAAACATGATGTATTTCCCCTCTTGAAGATAGTTCAATTGTCACATCTGGAGGTTTGGTGTGTGGGGTTGGGGGTTGACGAGGCGGGGGGGGGGGGGGGGGGGGGGGGCGGGGTGTAGAGTTCTCGTCCCTTCTAAATCAGTTGGTTAGTGCACGGAGCCTTGATGTGTGCATCACCCCACCAGCTTTGTGCACCTTAGTTAGAATACCATCAGAGCTGATTGATTGTTGCAGCTCTCCCATCGATGGAGGAGGATTACCTATGGTACTGGAGGATAGCCCGGAGAGTGACAGCTGCCTTTGTGGATTCACAATTCAGAGCTTGTTGAAAATATTTGGTTGAGCGTCGATGGCATTGTCATCCTTAAAGCATTGTCATCCTTAAAGCATTGTTTTCATCGAACCAGTCCTGTATCAAACGATGCTCAAACCGAATGATCTGGGCACAGGAGCCCAGTACAGTTGACTTTATTGGATTCCAGACTGTTCTGCAATTGGTTTGGATGTGTGAAGATTTCCCAGATTATCCGAGGGCTCCACATGGAATTTCTTTCTTTGGTTCGGCTGCTTTGAGGCTGAAACATTGGTCTTCTTCCTTTTGGTCTTTTCGGCCTCGCGACATCTTGGTGTGAGGTGGATGTTCCTTGTTGCTTGAGTAAGTTTATGATTGGTCCAGAAGATCCGTCCACTTTACCCATTATTCCAAAATTTTTTGTTATTTAATCTCCCCTATCATCCACCCCGTCACACACCTTCCCTTTGATTCTTTTTCCTCGCCTTCCCTTTCATTTGCTCCAAACTGATTCCATTTCTATCTTTCCCCAGTGCTGATTGAGGTTCATACAGTGATGGATGTTCACAGCATGGAAACAGGCCCTTCAGCCCAGCTTGTCCATGCCGCTCAGTTTCTATCACTAAGCTAGTCCCACTTGCCCCCATTTGGCCCATATCCCTCTTCATCATCAACCTGAAGCATGAACGCTGTTCCTCTTGGTGCCTGTACTCTGATGGCTACTTGACTAGCTGTGGATCTGAGCCTTCAGAGATTGTCTGCTGATGGACACTCTCCAGTTTCTGCTGGCAGGGTTTTCTAGCAGTAGCCGGTCTCCTTCTGGTGGCCGTCTGAAGGGGCTGGTCAATAGTGGCCGAGCTGAACATCTGCAGGATCACCGGCTTCTGGTGATGGCAATCAGCTGCTGCCGTTCTGGTGGCTGGCTATGGCCACTTGGCTTCTAGGGCTTGGCCGCTCCGTTGACTTCTGTAGATGGCCGATTGGGTTCCAGGTGCCTGTTGTTAGCTGGCTTTGAATATCTGATTAATGATGGCTTGTGGCATCTGGTGCCTGGGTGCTGTTACTGGCTGCCTTGCTCATGGCAGATGGCTGCATGGCTGGCAACATATGCTGGCCTTGCCAGTGATGCCCGCATTCCATGAAAGAATAAAGAAAAAAGAATTGCCACTGTTTGTACCGGTGCCCAGGACCTAACCTGCCCAGTGGGAAACCAACAAGATCTTGTACAAAGCTAGAACTAAACTTTGCCCAGTATTACAATCCATTGAAGTCAATACTGGGTGAAAAGTAAAACCATCTTTCCACTTGATCCCATTGGTTAGGTTAAAATGATCCCGTTTGTTACATAGTTCTAGCAGGGTCCAGGAAACAGTCCGTGTTTTATCGATCCCTTTACGACTATGGTAAAGCAAAAACTCACAATTGAAGGGAATATTTTCCGGCTGGATAGGACAGGGATTTCCAATGATCTGGCCTTGAGTGACTGTGCGGAGCTAGCACATTCTCCCCATGTCTGCGTGGGTTTCCTCCAGGTGCTCCGGTTTCCTCCCACAGCCCAAAGATATGCAGGCTGGGTGGATTGGCAATGGGTTGTCCAGAGTTGTGCAGGTTAGGTTGATTGCAGTGACAGGGAGGGGACTGAGCGTGGGTAGGGTGCTCTTTCAGAGGGTCGGTGGAGATTTGATGGGCCAAATGGCCTCCTTCTGCACTGTAGGGATTCTTATGTCCAAATTACTGTGTTACCTCAGCAGATGAGTTTTTGCAGGCATTCCCTGCCTCACATTGGCTATAGTCCCCTTAAGAAAATTAATTTTATTGTTAATATTTTGAAATTAAAAATCTTCTAATATCCCTTTCACACAGATTACAGCACATGACGAAAAGTCTATCTATGTTTCTCACAAAAGGACACTGTGATCTTTCTGAGGTAGAGACCTTTATACCGTATAATAAATCATCCATGGAATTGCTTGGTTTATAAAATAACTTTTATTGACATCAGCAAAGAAAGCTTAAGAGCCCTCAGGGGCAACTTCTGCATAATAAAGCTCAGCTGAATCATCCAGAAGGAAGAATGGCCAAGTGTGTGTAACCAGATCGGTCAATACTGAATATGTGATGTGATTAAATATGCATAAATTGAGACGTTGCCGAAAATCAAACCAGTTTGACACAGTTTCATAAAATGCACCGACTGGCAAGTCCAGTTACATGCAAGCGTCTCATTCTAAGAACATTGAAATAGTGTCAAAATAGATCTTCAAACTTTTTTGCACAGTGAGTGGTTAGGAGCTGGAATGATCCCTGGTGGAGGCAGTGTCAATTGATGTATTTAAGGGGGAATTGTATTATTATCTGTCAGTGAATAATGTGTAGTCGTTATTGAATAACTCCAGGTGCAGTGTTCATATGGGCAGCCAGCACAGACACGATGGGACAAAAGTATTCCTTCTGCACTGTAACAATTTGGTGAGTCTAAACAGGCAGAGCCTCCTGGTGCCTCAACCACATTATCCAGTGAGTGGCAGAACCAAACAGAATACGAATATTCAAGATTTAATCTCTGGTCTGTGTTCACTTTGATGATCTCAACCAAAATAAGAGTAAGGGAGTGACAATTGGGGCTGGATTGTCCGATTTGCAGACTAAGTGCTGATGCCGGCATGGGAACAGTGGCGTTTTACCCCCGAACAAATGGCGCTAACTCTGCCCCGATCCTCCGCCAGGTGGGGGTCTAGCAGACATGCACCGTAAAGCCCCTCACCCCCCCCCCCCCCCCCGGCTTTACCTGCGGAAACGGCCGGAGAATTGCCGGCTCCGTGGTCGCGCATGCGTACAACGGCAGCGGCCTGCGGTGAGTGAAACTGGCACTACGAGCAGGCCCCGGGAGGAAGATCAATGGATCCTGGATGACGATGAGTTTCTGGCTTGGAATGTTTGGGCAGGAATAGATCAGGCACCCTAGGGAGTGGGGCGGTGAGGGTGGTGGGGGTGGGGGGCGAAGGGGGAGGTGAGGGGATGGATTTGAGAGAGCGGGGAAGGGGGTGGGAGGTACATATTGGGGTTCCTTTGATGTGCAGCAGGCACCGCTCCAAAGCACTAACCCACCTTCCGCCCTGCCTTTCCAAATGGGTAAAAAAATGACCTCCCCACTCCCACCCACCTGCCCACGCCAATTGCATTAAGACCAGTGTGATATTCAGGTCAATGGGTTTGTTCACAAGTCCAATTGGCTGTTTTTGTTTTCGGTGCCCACCTGGCTGCTGTTTTATGAGGACCAGGTCAGGGGTGGGTGGGAACGTGGTGGGCTCGCCACCCATCATATATAACGAGCCCCACCGCTTGCAGGGGGCTGTAAAGTGCAGCCCTTGGTTACCCACAAATTAAAGGTACAATATAAATGCAAGTTGTTGTTGATGCAGATATTGTCGGTATCGGTTTGAAAACGTTCGAATGCTGGCAACTGGAGGCGCTGAATTATGCGCACTTTAGCACTGCCAGCTTACTGATTATCTGAACATATGTAATGGTTAATGGGGTTGCAGCTTTGGTTATCTCCATTACTCGCTGAGTTCTATGATGATAGCAGCTCCTAAAACATGGAGAAAAACATACAAAAGTAAAATAAAATGAACAGAAATTAGAAAAAAGTATCAGAGGAGGTTTCCCTCGTGCAGAAATGTCTGGCAGAACCACTTCTGTTTGTTTCCAAAAAGAAAGGTATTGGCATAAATTGCACAAAATATGTCACTGCACCACTTGTCAGTGGTCACAAACAGACTCTCTCTGACGCTTCAAGTTTCATTTTGAATGCTTTGTCTAGAATATTACAAAGTTGAAAGAAAATCAGACTTGCATTTATACCGCACCTTTCATGACCTCAGGACACCCCAAAGCACTTTGCTGCTCATGAAGTATTTTTAAAGGGTTCAGTCACTGTTGCTAAGTAAGAAATGTGACACCTCATTTACACACAGCAATTTGCACAATTTATCCTGGTCAATTGTTCTCCCTCACCTACACCACTAAAGTAAAAATTGATGGTCTCACCAGGACAATGAGGAGAACGTCACTGCTCTTCTAAATAAATGCGTTACACGCAGCCAAGGGAGTAGAAAGGGCAAGAGTTTAATTCAGAAGACAGCACTTGCAACAGTGCAGCTCTTGCACAATACGTGCTGGAAGCACTGACCTAGACTTTGCAGTTGAATATCTTGGGCTGGATTCTCCCGCCCGCTGCACCACTTTTCAGCCTCGACCCGCCGGCGGGATTCTCCGTTACGCCAGCTGGTCAATGGGGTTTCCCATTGTGGGGCAACCCCACACCGTCGGGAAACCCCCGGGCGCCGGCAAAACGGAAAATCCCGCCGGTGGAGAATCCCGCCCCTTAAGTTAGACGTGATCCCGCCCCAAGATCCTCTGGCACAGAGGTGAAAGTTATTTCTTTCTTTGATGGGATGTGGGTTCCTCTGGCTAGGTCAGCATTTATTGCCCATCCGTAATGTCATCGAGAAGATGACCGTGAGCCACCTTCTTGAACCACGGCAGCCCGTGTATGTTAGGCACATTCACAGTGCTGTTAGGAAAGGAGTTTCAGGAGTTTGACCCAACGACAATGAAGGAACAGCGATATATTTCTAAGTCAGGATGATGTGTGGCTTGGAGGGTAACTTACAGGTGGTGGTGTTCCCATGCGTCTGCTGCCTTTGTCCATCTAGGTGTAGAGGTCATGGATTTGGAAGGTGCTGTCAAAGGAGCCTTGGCGATTTGCCACAGAGCACCGTGTAGATGGTACATAGTTCTGTTACTGCGAGTCGGTGGTGTAGGGAGTGAATATTCAAGGTGCTGGAGGGGGTACCCACTTTGTGGGTTGCTTTGTCCTGGATGATGTTGAGCTTTCAGTGTTGTTGGAGCTGTGTTCTTACAGGCAAGTTGAGAATATTAGATCACAGTCCTCACTTGTGCCTTGTAGATAGTGGACAGGCTTTGGGGAGTCAGCAGGTGAGTTACTGCAGTATTCCCAACCTCTGAGCTGCTCCTGCAGTATCTGTATTTGTAGGGCTAGTCCAATTCAATTTCTGATAAATAGTAAACACCCCAGGATGTTAATAGTGAGGGATTCAATGATGATAATGCGATTGAATATCAAGGAAAGATGGTTTGATTTGTCTCTTGTTGGGCATGGCCTTTGCCTGGCAATTGTGTGGTGTGAATGTTACTTGCCTCTTGTCAGCCCAAACCTGATTATTGTCTCGGTTTCGCTACATTTGGACATGGACTGCTTCAGTTTCCGAAGAGTCACTGATGGAAGTGAACATTGTGCAATTATCTGGTCAAATGCCGCTATGATGTCAGCGGCAATCATTCTCACATAACCTCTTGAGTTCTGCTCTAATCAAAATTTTAAATGAGGTCAGGAGTTTAGTAGCCTTAGTGCCAATGTATCAGTAATTGTATCCTATGGCAATCACATTGTTAAACCAATTGCATTGTTTAAGATAGATGATAAACATTAGCTCACCTACAAACGGGCACAACTGGAATAGTGGGGTTTGGAAGGAACTGGAAGAGTCTGTCACCCTTCTGAGCTGCCTTGCGAATAAATCTGCCTGAGGTAAAGGAACAGCTTTAGACTCATTCTTTCACCAAATGCTATTATTGGAGTGAACACCTGGCGGAACCCAAGCTGTGAGAATCAGTGAGCAGGTTATTGCCGAGTAAGTGTCGCACCGCAGCTGGCACGCGCTGCAGTTTGTGATCCGAATCCCGTTGAAAAAAACACAAAAGTGCAATTCCTATCACAATGAAGAAATGTCTTTTGGTTACGTTTTAGCAAGACCATCAGTAAACCTCCTGATACGTTGCTTCCAGGTAATCTAGAACCTGAAGTGCAGTGTCTGGTGTTTACTGCCACCCTATAGCTGCCTAATAATGACAACAATTTACCCATCACTATAAGACAAAAACAAACTTACTAAAGCGCTGTGCTGCATAACTCTTTGTTCTTCATTTGCCATCAGTTCCTATCCACTCAAATGGATGGAGCCGGCAGGAGGACAGGGGGAAAATAGGAAGTGGAAAGCTTTAGCAATAAAAAATAGAGGACAAAGATTGAAGAGTCTGGAGTGTAATCAAGTAAAATTAAATATAAAAAATAAAGCATCGGGAGTTTATAATGATGCACAAATAAAATGATTACTTGCCTTTTTATTTAAAGCTGTGCGTTTATTATTGATCGTGTACTTAGAGTTGATGGTATGGTAATAAAACTAATACTAATGTTTTACGCACTATTTTATTGCAGTATTAGAGATTGAATATTGCTGAAAAGGGGGCCAGACTGGCAAAGGTTTTTATCTTGCAAGAATCCCAAATTTCAAACCCACACAACAATGTACACTGCAGGAAAAGGGGGTTGTTGATTGGTTGGGAAGTTGACTCTATTGGCTGAGGAGTGGCCATGTAGGAAGCAAGAGTATGTCACTTCTATTTTTTTGAACTACCCAGGAGATTAGGGAGTCTTCAGTTCCCTGTTGTTTTCTCCATGGCAATGCCTTAGAAAATCACGTTGACTCGCCAACCAATCATCAGCCTTTTATCCTGTTGTATAAATTGCTGTGATTGTTTGAAATTTGGCATTCTTGTGTTTCATAGAATTTACAGTGCAGAAGGAGGCCATTCGGCCCATTGAGTCTGCACCGGCCCTTGGAAAGAGCACCCTACCCAAGCCCACACCCCCACCCTATCCCCATAACCGAGTAACCCCACCCAACACTACGGGCAATTTTGGACACTAAGGGCAATTTTAGCATGGCCAGTCCACCTAACCTGCACATCTTTGGACTGTGAGAGGAAACCGGAGCGCCCAGAGGAAACCCACGCACACACGGGGAGAACGTGCAGACTCCGCACAAACAGTGACAGAAGCCGGGAATCGAACCTGGGACCCAGGAGCTGTGAAGAAATTGTGCTAACCACTGTGCTGCTGTGCTGCCCACCACAGTTATCCTGATGAGTGCAAGGTGAAAAGCTTCAGCAACATGTCCCTCTTTCCAGCGATGCTCACGTTCTGAATTACCAAGGGACTAATCAAGATTGTATCACCACCAGTGAATGAACTAAAATGGTTGGTGTAAATATGGGAATCAGAGTTTTTGGAGGACACTAAAGTGGAGGCACTTCAAAAGTGTCAAAGGCCAATTCCACTGGTGAGCCCTACTCCTGTGGAACCATCAGCAATGGATTGTCCATTGCATCCGGATGTTCTGAAATCACCTCCTTTGACAGGTTCTCTTCTACCAACTCTTTGTTGGCCAGCGCCCTAAGGGCGGCAAAAGGAAAAGCTAATATAACCTGATCAATCCCCACCTGGTTGAAATCACACCAGAATTTTTTTTTTTAAATTTAGAGTACCCAGTAAATTTTTTCCAATTAAGGGACAATTTAGCTTGGCCAATCTACCTCGCCTGCACATCTTTGGGTTGTGGCGGAAAAACCAGGGGAGAATGTGCAAACTCCACACGGACAATGACCTAGAGCCGGGATCGAACCTGGGATTTTGGCACCGTGAGGCAGCAGGGTCTATCCCTGCTATCCGTGCTGCCCTAAATCACACCAGAAATTCGGGAGCACTTCGGAGTGCCAAAGATGCATTTGGTTCAGTCAACCAGCACAACATAATTTTTTAACTCCTTATGTAACCTTGTCAACTATGCTGTGCTAATTTATTTATCTCTTTACATATCTAGCCCAACTTGGGCGCACGTATTTGTTTATTGTATTAATCTAAAGGCCACAGAACTAATTAGTTTTGTATAAGATCTTGCAAGTAAGGGAGTTAAAAATGTAGTTTTATTTACCTTAAATTTTCAATTTTGCTTTTTAGCCATGACCAATGCCATGGGAATAAAAATGTGAAAATAAGTCCTAATTTTTTATTATGTTAAATGTTTAAAATAATAGCGAGAAATTGACAGAATTCACAAGGCAGGGAATCTCCCCGCGCATGCGCCGCATTTCCGCGCCAGCTGGCGGGGCCACATACGCCATTTCCGCCAGCTGGCGGGGCGGAAATCCCTCCGGCGTCGGCCTAGCCCCTCAATGTTGGGGCTAGGCCGCCAAAGATGCGGAGCATTCCGCACCTTTGGGCCGGCGCGATGCCCGTCTGATTGGCGCCATTTTTGGCGCCAGTCGGCGGACATCGCACCGTTGGGGGAGAATTTCGCCCGAGGTTTCTCAACCGACAGCCCCTGAGGTTAAATGTTGGGTTGATTTGAACAGCAACGTAAAATGAGCCAACCTCTGGCGAAGTGGTTTATCTGACGTTTTTTCATGGAGTTCTTGAAAGATGAACGGCCCACTCAGTTAAACTGTTTGACACTGGGTGATAGGGGGCGATTCTCGTGTGTCATATGCCATTCTCCCTCACAAAATGCTGGAAATCATCGCTGGTGCAGGGAGTGCCAATGTCCAGTACAATTGCCTCAGTAGGCCCATGAATGAAAAACAGACTACTCAAAGCCTCACCCATGGCCATCGAGGTAGTGATCCCCATCACCTCAAATAGCCACTTTGAATGGGTATCTACCAACAGCAAAATGTGGCCCACATTATCCACATGGACTCTGGCCCAAGGGCAACCTGGCCATTCCCAGGAGTGAAGTATGGCAGAAGGTGCAAAAATTGATGCATTTGGCAAGGGTTCCACTCTTGTATGAGCTTTTCAATGGCTTTGTCTATTCCTGACCATCAGATATCTTCATCTTTGTCTACCCTGGGTGGCACTATGTAACTCTTAATGGAGGGCCCCCTAGCTTGAGAGAGGATGACCACCCATGATCCCCAGAGAGTCATGCTGCATTCGCATGTCAACTTGCGACGAGTGAAGTAGGGCCCCAGCAGTTCAGGCTTTTCGTATAGCCAGCCACACTGTATCATTTGTTTGACTTTGAAAGAATTAGGGTTCTTCCAGCTGAGGATGTGCCCTGCTGACACTGGCAGGCTGTCCAGGAGGTTTAGGGTGAGAATGATCTCCTGGGATACTGGTGGTGGCGGAATGCTCTTGGATAGGGGCAGGGGACTAATGCATCCGCATTAGCAATTTGTATCCTGTGAATCTCATTGACTCCAGTTTTGCTGGGCTCCTTACTGCCACTCTCAGTCAAATACTGCCTTGTTGTCAAGGACAGTCACTCTCACCTCACCTCAGGCATTCAGCTCTTTTATCCAGTTTTGAACCAAATCTGTAATGAGGTCAGGAGCTGAGTGACCCTGGTGGAACCCAAACTGAGCGTCTGTGAGCAGGTGATTGCTAAACAAGTATCACTTGAGAGCGCTGTTGATGAGCTCTTACATCATTTTATTGCACCCAGGCACTCTCAGGAATAATTACCGACACAATAAATATGGAATTGTGGCAATCATGAAGTCCAATATTGAGGGAGGGTGTACGTGTGGAGGATAGTTGAAGGCAGGGGAGGTTGGAAGTATCCTTGTGAGGCCAAACTGGGTTTGAGACCATTAGGCCTTTGAGGTAGCAGCTGCCTTTAAAGGGTGGGTTCTCAGAGAACCATGTGACCCATTGGGCCAATTGGGCTGGAGCGTATGAATCCTGAGGCTGAGCACGGTTTTCCTAGCCAGCCTAGATACTGGAGTCAAAGTCATCAATAGTGTTATTATCATTCAATGTACATAGTTAGATTGTTACTAAATAGTTCTGTAGTTACTCCGATTGATGGTCACCACTCATTCCAAGTTATTACATTTGGCGCTGAGGAGCGACAGAGTATTTTTCAATAGCCACAGAGTACAGCAGAGCTGACCTCGTGTACAAGTTGGTGGAAGCACCTCTATTTAGCAGTCAGTGAGTTATCATAATGCCTCTTTTCGAAAAGCTTGAGCCATTCGACCCTAAATTGCAGGACTGTGTTCAATACGTTGAACGTCTGCGACGTTGGGGGAGAGGAGAAGCAGAGGGTAATCCAGTTAACAGCCTGCGGTTCCCAAACATATCAGCTGATAAGAAGCTTGACTTCTCCAGGTGCCCTGACACTAAAACCTTCGAAGAACTCATAGAAATAGTAAAAGGTCATTATCAGCCTGAGCTCTCGGTGACTTTGCAGAGATATAAATTTAATTCAACTGCAAGAGCCCATGGGGAAGGTGATAGCAACCTTTGAGGCAAACGGCTGGGCATTGTGAATTTGGGTCTGTCCTTAATGGGATGTTGAGAGACCGGCTAGTGTGTGGCTAGCCAGACAGAAGAAACTGCTGGCAGAAACAGATATAGCACTGAAGAAGGAGTTGGAAATTGCCCTTGCTATGGAAAGTGCATTAAAAGCCACGATGGAACTTCACAGCGTGCAAGCTGGTGAGGTCCCCCAAGTTCGGAGGGGAATCGCAAATGGCAGTAGCGCCAGGGAATATAGGTGCAAAGTTTAACAAACTAAGAAGTACAGAACCAGAGAGGGTGCAGAGGTAAAGGAGATTTCAGTCGACAAACCAAGAACGATGAAGAATGCTCTCAGTGTGGGGGGCCCACCTCCAGGAGAAATGTAGGTTTAGGGAAGCAGAAAAGAAAGTGCAAGGCCAAACAGGACCCAGCTCTAGTGCGCAGCGTGGAAAGTAATTCAGATCAGATTTACAGGTTAAGTGATATTAAGGTGGGCATAGTCACTCCCACCTCGATCGTATTGACGGCTAACGGTCGCCGCACAAAATGGGGGAACAAACATATTGATACCTACAGAGAGGGGTCCAGCCCTGAGATTAAAAGGCAAGGCAGCCAGGCCGGTGATGTATATGGGAGAGGCTATACAGATTTTGGAAACAATTACTGCACCTCTCTGTTACAGGCAGTAATCTGCCCAACTGCCTTCAATATAGTGGAGGGTCAAGGACCAAGCTTGATGGGATGAGATTGGTTTCAGGAAATAAAATTTAGGTGGCTAGAAATGTTCAAAATAAAATGAAGAGGACCTACATGACGTCCTCCGGAGCTATCAGGACATATTTTGAAAAGAACCAGGCAAAATATGAGACTTGAGAGCCAACATTCATTCATGTCCAGAGGCTACCCCAAAATTTACAGAGCAAGACCTGTGTCCTAATCCCTCACGAGAAGGAGATAATTAAATTTAGAAGATTAGCGGATTAGAAGCCGTGCAGTTCACGGAATGGGCAGCTCCCATTGTGCCAATACTTAAGGCAGATAAGATTGTATGAATATGTGGCGACTATAAATTAACGGTCAATCAAGTGGCAAAATTGGACAGCTTTCCTCAACCTAAAATAGAGAACCTGGACGTTAAACTAGCTGGAGGTCTAATTTATTCTAAATT
The DNA here is from genome assembly GCF_047496885.1 of Scyliorhinus torazame. Taxonomy (NCBI): domain Eukaryota; kingdom Metazoa; phylum Chordata; class Chondrichthyes; order Carcharhiniformes; family Scyliorhinidae; genus Scyliorhinus; species Scyliorhinus torazame. Next base: position 299,047,926 of record NC_092711.1, on the reverse strand, counting down.
AGACGTGAGTTATACATAACAACAGCTGGAGCTGGACGAGGCATCCAGAGAGTTTGTCACTATCACCGTGGGGTACCGTGGGGCAGCACGGTAGCATTGTGGGTAGCACAATTGCTTCACAGCTCCAGGGTCCCAGGTTCGATTCTGGCTTGGGTCACTGTCTGTGCGGAGTCTGCACATCCTCCCCGTGTGTGCGTGGGTTTCCTCCGGGTGCTCCGGTTTCCTCCCACAGTCCAAAGATGTGCAGGTTAGGTGGATTGGCCATGATAAATTGCCCTTAGTGTCCAAAATTGCCTTTAGTGTTGGGTGGGGTTACTGGGTTATGGGGTTATGGGGATAGGGTGGAGGTGTTAACCTTGGGTAGGGTGCTCTTTCCAAGAGCCAGTGCAGACTCGATGGGCCGAATGGCCTCCTTCTGCACTGTAAATTCTATGATAATCAACACACACAAGGGCCTATACCAGGACACCAGACTGCCATTTGGAGAATCATTGGCTTGTGCAATCTATCGATGCACAAGGGAGAGCCCATTACAAGATTTACCAAAGGTAGTTGTTTACTTGGATGATGTGCTAATCACAGGAGTCACAGAAAAGCAAAACCTAACCAACCTAAAGGAGGTTTTAAAAAGGTTCCAGGAAGCTAGAGTAAAATTAAAGAGAGAGAAATGTACCTTTAAGGTAAACAAAATGACTTATTTAGAGTAAATGCACAAGGGTTACACGTGACGGAAGATAAAGATAGGACCATTGAAGAAGCACCAGTCCCAAAGAATGCGTCGCAGTTAAAAATCTTTTCCTGGGATGGTAAATTATTATGCCAGGTATAATCCAAATTTGCCCACGATTTTGGGGTCTCTACCTGCATTATTAAAAAACATCAGAGATGGTCCTGGAAGACACAGCAAAACGAAACCTTCAGACAAGTCAAGCAAACCCTGCAGTCATCCTCATTTCCACCCTTCCAAAGAAATCATTCACACTTATGATGCATCTCCTTATGGAAGTGGAGCTGTCTTGTCACATAAAATGGAGGTCGGGTTAGAAAGGCCCATTGGCTATTCTTCAAGACAGAAAAGGCATACTCACAGATCAGGCAAGAGGGTCTGGCTGTCATCTTCGGGATAAAGGAATTACACCAGTATGTTTACGGATGGCATTTTACTGTAATAACTGATCATAAACCCCAGCTAAGTTTATTTAGAGAAGATAAAGCTATTCCTCCAATCGTGTCTGTGAGGATACAATGTTAGGCTTAACCGATGGCTGCTCATGAATATACTTTCCAGCACAGACCGGGGACACAAATATCAAATACTTTGATCCATCTGCCACTATTGGAAAGTACGCTGCCTCCACCGGTGCCACAGGAAATTGTGCTTGCCTTGAAATTCCTCGACACACTACCAGTGTCACCACAACAGATCAAAGACTAGACTTGGAAGGATCCAATGTTGTCCAGGGTTAAACATATGGGGGGATTCTGCAGTCCGCCAGCCACTTGTTGCTCAGTGGCAAGCTCTCACCGGCAGAGGGATTCTCCATTCCCGCCACCTGCCAATGTGATTTTCCATTCTGGCCACCACACGCCGCCAGGAAACCCAGGGGCGTAGGTGCGCTATGGGCGGAACGCAGAATCTCGCTGGCAGAGAATCCCATTGATGCGACCATCAATTCACTCACGACAAGAGTAGAAATAAACTGTGGCTTTAATCAACTTAGAACAGTGCCTGCCTGTGACTGATCCAATACTGAGAACCGACTACAGGTCGACTGCTCTTTGTACCTCCCTTCAAGGGGAGGAGCCATGGGTGGAGCCGATACAGGCCCCAACATATTCCCCTGTGAATAATGCCATACAGTGGCCCATAGGAGGAGCCCACAAGGGCAACAGCACAGCACAGATACAGATACAGATACAATGGTGGATTATTGGCATAATTCATTTACCAAACCCGTCCATTGTTCTTCATGGCTGCCAATACCAGAGAATGTATGAACAACAGAGAGAGGACATTTGAGGTGGACAACTTGGTGTGTTTAAAGAATTTTGGTGCTGGTCCAAATTGGATCCCTGGAACAGTTGTGGCCAGAACAGATCCAGAACAGATCTATCTCATATGAGATAGATGCCAAGGTAACAGGGTGAAGAAACACGTGGACCATTTGAGAAGAAGAGTATCGCACGCAGTAGGCCTGTTAGTAATATTACTATGGATGAAAGTAATGCTGCTGCAAGGTACCCCGAGGAAGGGTGCAGCAATGCTCCAGTGGGATCTGGAGAAGTTATCTGCACCGACGCACCTTCGCAAACTGAAAGTCGACCCGTTGACGTTCAAACCAATGTTACCTCTACTGCTGGAGCACCCGCTAATGAACTACGATGCTCCCAAAGGATAAGGAATTTTCCAGACTGACTTAACTTATAAGGGACTGTGTTGGGATCCATTTGTTATATAATATTGTAAATTGTTCCATTGTTATTGAAATGTGTTAATCAGGAACTTAAAGCGGGGGGGGGGGGGGGGGGGGGGGTGGTAGCTTGCCCCTTTAAGGAGCAGGTTTTGGAGGGTCAAGTGACCCAATCAGGCTGGAGTGTGCGAATCCTGGAGGTGAGCCTGGGTTCCCCCTAGCCAGTCTAGAAACTGGAATTGAATTAATCGGTAGCATTTTTACATCGTTATATTGTTAATAAATAGTTCTGGAGTCACTCCGCCTAGTGGTTGCCACTCTTTCCAAGTTATTACAGCCTTAGTTGGGCCTCATGGTGAGATGTCACACACATTCCAACATCTTCATTGGCCCAATGAAATTTACTGGGGCAGTTACTGTCTGTAGTTTTAGGCTGAATATCAGAGTTAGGATTGCCACAGGTAGAATGTTGTGGAGTTACACCTATCACAACTAGCTACCAATTATCTGTGAATTATTTTCCTATTGGTTTTGAGTTGAGTGTTTTCGTGAGTGACTATGAGATTTGAGTGCAATTAAAATTCACCCCACCTCTCACTCCCTCTCCAAAAAACACTTTCCATTGTCCTTCTTTGTCTTCTTGTGGGTGCCCTTCTGGTCCTTCAAAGATCTCACACAACAGCTGCTAAAACAAAAGCATGAACCAAGACCCTGAACTACATGGTAACCAACCTCTACATGGTACACAAAATACTGGGCGAGATTCTCCACTCCCGCGCCGGTTGGGAGAATTGCCTGGGCCACCAAAATTTCCCGGGACGCCGGTCCGACGCCCTCCCGCGATTCTCCCAAGCGGTGGGAAGGGCCCCGTCGAGTTCCGCGGGCGGCAGGCCGGAGAATCGCCGGAGACACCCAAAATGGCGATTCTCCAGCACCCCCTCTATTCTCAGGCCCAGATGGGCCGAGCGGCCAGGCCAAAACGGCGGGTTCCCCCCCGGCGCCGTCCACACCTGGTTGCTGCCGTCGGGAACAGCGCTGGAATGCTGGGGGGGCTGCCTGCCGGGGGGGGGTCCTGCACCGGGGTGTACCTCAAATGTGGGATGGCCCGCGATCGGTGCCCACCGATCGTCGGGCCGTCCTCTCTGAAGGAGGACCTCCTTCCTTCCGCGGCCCCGCAAGATCCGTCCGCCATCTTCTTGCGGGGCGGACTCAGAGAGGACGGCAAACACGCATGCGCGGGTTGACGCCAGTTATGTTGCGCTGGCCGCGTCATCTATGGGGCGCCGCCTTTAGGCGGCGACAAGGCCTGGCGCGTGTAAATGACGTGGCCCCGATCCTAGCCTGAATCGGTCGGGATCGGGGCCGTTTCGCGCCGTCGTGAACCTCTTGGGCACTTCAGCGGGAGTGGAGAATCCCGCCCACTATTTGCAGATTTTGTGTGATCAGATGCCATGTGGTCAGCATATCATGTGATCAAATTGGAATGCCTCCAACTAGAGTTGACAATCCTAGATTAAAAAGGGCGGGGTGGGGGGGGGGGGGGGGGGTAGGGAGAGTGGAGGTGAAGAAAATTAGAAGTGGGACATTCTCTCATGAGCACAGTCACCAGATATTATTTTGCTTTAGCTTGTAAAATTGGCACCACTATTTGTAGAAATTTCAGCTCATGCACCAGTGCATGTCCCCAAATGCCCTGAAGGCACACTATCAATCTAAGGCTGACAACTTGTCTGCTCTGCTGATATGGATCACTGAAAAGGAGTTAACTTGTAACAGATCACTTTATTAATGTGTTGCTTTGAATTAAAAAAAAACACCTCTTCGGATCTGACTGCTATATTCATAGTTTGGTGAAGTCACCAGCTAAGAGACAGGTTGTCTGAGGTTTCCAGATTGAATCCTTGTTTGTTGCAAATACTTCTTTGTGTTCTGACAATTCTTAGTCTTGGTTTTAACATGGGGCAGGGATTGAGTGGACGAGGGCTGTCACATGCCAGGCTGCCAACCCTGTGCGCCCAGTCAGCCTGCTACCCGAAACCAACGGGTCGTGCCAACTAACCGGTGGCAGGGGGAGGATGCAGCTGCAACAGGAGGCATGGTTAAGGGGCATTCGGAGTGAGTGAGAGTAGTGCAGCTGAGGCCTAAACCCTACTCCTGTTGCTCTTGGCTTCAAAAAGAAAGTTAAAAGAAAAGAGTAGATAGTATTGGGCCTCCTCCTGTTTGGTTAGCCCGACGGGTAAACCTCCCCACTTTAAACCCACCATTAAAACGGCAATCAGCCTCCGTGACAGATTACCAGAGTCTGATCTGTGCAGTTGGAGAAGGACCTCCATGATGGGTGTGCTGTGCACCTGCAGAGGTTAAAATCATAATCAGCAGGATTGGTGTGGGACACCAGTGAGTCAGATCGGCGGGCGATTTCTTTCATTGTCTGCTTGCCACGACTCCTCTTTCAGCTCGATCTCCTCTTCCGGGAATTTTTGGCATCGAGCTTTGGAAAAGATGTCAAGATCTTGGAAAGGGTACAAGAAACGATTCATAAGAATGGTATGCAGGGCGAAGTGAAGAGACATGAGAGGCCGGAGTTGTCCTCCTGAGTACAGAAGGGGCTATGCGGAGGTTTTGCAGAGCTGTTCAAACTGAAGAGGAGCTTTGATGGAGCGACGAAAGAGTCAGAGTTTCCAGTGGCAGAAGGGTTGGACACCAGAGGAGACAGGTGTCAGGGAATTGTTAAAAAGAACCAGTGGGCGGTATGGTGGCGCAGCGGTTAGCACTGCTGCTGCACGGCGCTGAGAGCCCAGGTTCAATCCCAGCCCCAGCTCCTTGATTGTGTGGAGTTTGCACATTCTCCCCGTGTCTGCGTGGGTCTCACCGCCACAACTCTAAAAGATGCGCAGGTTGGGTGAATTGGCCACGCTAAATTGCCCCTTAATTGGGAAAAAAGAATTGGATGATCTAAATTTATTTTAAGAAAGAACCAGAGGCGGGATGAGGAAATACTTAGAATTCCTACGGTGCAGAAGGAGGCCATCCGGCCGGTCGAGTCCGCACCAACCCTCTGAAAGAGCACCCCACCTTAGCCCACGCCCCTGCCCGATCCCCATAACCTCACCCAACCTTTGGACACCGTGGGGCAATTTAGCATGGCCAACACATCTAACCTGTACATCTTTGGACCGTGGGAGGAAACCGGAGCACCCCGTGGAAACCCACGCAGACACCGGGAGAATGAGCAAATTCCACACAGTGAAGCTGTCACACAATGAGTTGTTGTGATCTGGGGCGCATTGGTTGAAAGGTGGTGGAAGCAGATTTAATAGCAAAAATCAAAAAAAGAATTGGATAAGCAGCTGAAACAAAAAAACTACGCTCAGAGGAACGGAGCAGTACTAATTTGATAGCTCGACCAACGGGCTGTCACAGGTACGATGGGCTGAATGTCCTCCGCTTTGTTGCATCGTTCTACTAATTTAGGAGTGACATCTTGACGAGACAGGCGGGAGAGGGAATTAACATGAAATCCAGACACCCCGAGGACCCAATTAGGGAAGGATCTGAGGAATAATGGAGACTTGTTGTCATTGTAACTAACAGTAGCATCAGTAACAATGACACAGAATTAGATTGTGGCAAGGAATTTGCTGAATGTAATGTGGTGTAGGTTTTATCCAATTAGAAATGTGACTGGAGAGGAGAACAGAAGAAGAGGTTACAGTTCCAGGGTCTTTCCAGATTTTAAATTATTTTTAAAGAACATGTAACCTCTTGATAACATCAGTGAAAGCAGTAGCTCTTTTAAAATAGAACAAGTAATAAGACATTGTGTGTAAATGGCTTAAATGCGCATTCATTTAACAGTGTCTTCAACAATTATATTGTTCATTGAACCAGCGGTGCGGGAGGTCACTCAATCTGTGGGGAGTGCCGAGGGAGCAGCGAGAGCACCAAGGACCAGACCTGAGTGAGGCCAGACAGTGCAGGGCCTACAAAAGGCGCAGTAGGAGCAGCGAGAAGATTGAGAGGGCTAAGGAAGCACCGAGGATCCGATCTGGGCGAGGCCAGGCAGTGAAGGGCCTACAAAAGGCTTTGAAGGAGCAGCAAGAGGAGCAGGAGTGCTGAGGGAATGGTGTGGACATAGGAGGTCACCAATGTTAGCTGTGCCCAGAGTGACATCACACTTCAAAAATGACATCGCTGACAGGCAGGCTGATAACCAGAGGACGATGAGTGTTTGTTTGTCCCCGTGCTACAGCAGAGCTTGGTCTCCAATCATCTCGAATTTTCCTGCCATTGGGCCAAGACCTCACTCCATTAGGTACCGCACGGTGGTTGGTTTGCAAAGAATCCATGCACAGGCATCTTCCATCCCAACTCCATCCCACCCATCCAAATATCTTTCGGGACCTGGAACCTTCTGGACAAACCCAACAGCGACAGACCTGAATGTCGCACCATCATCATAGCTCAGGAATTCTGGTACTACAACACTAGCATCATTGCATAAGCGTAGCACAAGTGATTAGCACTGTGGCTTCACAGCGCCAGGGTCCCAGGTTCGATTCCCCGCTGGGTCACTGTCTGTGTGGTGTCTGCACGTTCTCCCCGTGTCTGTGTGGGTTTCCTCCGGGTCCTCCGGTTTCCTCCCACAGTCCAAAGATGTGCGGGTTAGGTGGATTGGCCATGATAAATTGGCCTTTAGTGACCAAAAAAAAAGGTTAGGAGGAGTTATGGATTATGGGGATAGGGGGAAGTGGGTCGGTGCAGAATCGATGGGCCGCATGGCCTCCTTCTGCACTGTATGTTCTATGTCTATGTCTATCATTGCCCTGAGTGAGACACGACTGGCAGAGGAGGCCAGCTTAAAAAACAAGGTGGTGGATACAACTTCTTCTGGAAATCAAACCAGAAGGAGAATATCGTCTTTACGTGGTCAGCTTTGCTGTAAAAAAACAAATTAGTTGGACGTTTCAATGAATCCCTCTGGAGGGTAAGTGAGCGCCTCATGGCTACTATGGCTCACCCTGGCCCAGAAGCAGCACATCACAGCACTCAGTGCCTACTCCCGGCCCCAGACACAACCTACGAGACAAAATTGGCATTCCACTCCAGCCGCAACCAAAAGCTGTCCCGCATCCCAAAGGGAGACAAGCTTATTCTCCTTGGTGCCGGGAACATGACCTTGTCATAATGAACACCCTGTTCCACCAGAAAGACAAGCACAAGACCTCATGGCAACGGGCCGCCCCTAGCACTGGCCCCAAATAGACAACATCACTGTCCGAGCCAAGATGTCCACATCACCGGTGCCATGACTAGAGCAGACGACTGCTGCATTGAGCACCAATTGATCCACTCTACCATCTCCATCAACATGGCCCAAACCAACACAGGCAGAAAAAGCTCTGCTGCAGGAGACTCAATGTTGCTGGGCTCAAAGACCCTGAGGAGAAAGACCTACTCAACCGACGCCTCACACCAACCTGACGACGACCAATGACCCAAAGCTGCAGAGTGCCCATGGTGCCAGGCCCTCTCTAAAAGCCAGCATAGTTTGCACCTGCGAGGCGATGTTCTTGACCAGGAAAAAACAAGGCCGGTTTGATGAGAACGATCAGCAGATCTAGGATCTTCTAGGTCACAAGCGCAAGGCATTCCTGAACTGGCAGCTCCACCAAAATTCAAGTGAGAGGAGACAAGCCTACAGGCAGCTGAAGGTCAAAGTGCTGCAATGAACTCATGACCTAAAGAGCAGATGGTGGAAGAAAAGAGCGCAGGAGACTCAGAAATCTGCCGGCAACCACCATGTGCGTGGTTTCTTCTGCACAATTAAAACCATCGAAGGTGCAGGTACCAAGGGACCTACCCCACTGAGAGCCAAAAATGGGGAGGAACTCACCAAAGACAGAGAGACAATCAACGCCCGCTGGAGAGAGCACTTTGAAGACCTCCTCAACAAAGATGCAGCCCCCAAAGCACGTGTCCTTGATACCATCCAGCAACGCGCTACTTGCCACCATCTCAGTGTCACCTCAGCTCACTGTGAGGTTGAAAAAGACATCCAACAGCTTGAAAATAGCAAGGCCTCTGGCGCAGATGGAATCCCTGCTGAAGTGTTAAAATACAGCGAAGAGGCAGTCTTGACAGAAATGCACAACCTCATCACTCTTGTCTGGAAGGAAGAGAGCATTCCAGGGGATCTCAGAGACACTGCAATTGTGACCATCTTCAAGAAAGCAGACAGGTCCGACTGTGGAAATTACAGAGGGATTTCCCGACTCTCCGATTTGGGAAAACTCATCGCAAGAATCTTCCTCAATTGCCTCTTCCCAGTGACTGAACAGTCCACCCTGAGTCTCAATGTGTCTTCCACCCATCAAAAGACACAATGGATATGGTCTCTAGCTCGACAAATCCAGTGCAGAGGGCAGCACCAACCAACCCACATGGCCTTCTTCGATCTTGTAAAGGTCTTCAACTCTGCCGTGAGGGATTGTGGAACATCCTCCTCAAAGTGGCTGCCCACAGGAATTCATCACCATTCTCCACCTGCTTCACGATGAAATGTAAGCCGTGATCCTCACCAACGGATCCACCACAAACCCAATATAAGTGTAAACTAGGGTCAAGTAGGGCTACATCATTGCACCAATACTCTTCTCCATCATCCTCATTCCACCCCATCACCATGGAGCGCCCTGCTGGAGTGGAACTAACCTACAGGACAGCGGGAAACTGTTCAACCTCCGAAGCCTCCAGGCCAGAACCAAGGCCACCCCAACTCCTGTCATTGAGCTGCAGTACGCAGCTGATGCCTGTGTACGCACACATTCAGAGGCCGAACTACAAAGCATCGTTAATGTATTCACCGAGGCCTATAAGAGAATGTGCCTCAGACTAAACATTCAGAAGACAAAAGTTCTCTACCAGCCCACTCCTGCCACACAAAACTGCCCCCCCCCACCCCCACCCCTCCCAATGTTCAAGATCCACAGCGAGCCCCTGGACAACGTGGACCATTTCCCATACCTCGGAAGCCTCCTGTTGACGTGAACAGACATCAACGGTGAAATCCAACAACAATTCCAATGCAGCAGCTCAGCCTTCAGTCATCTGAGGAACAGAATTATCCAAGATCATGACCTCAAATCCAGCACCAAGCTCATGGTCTAGAGAGCAGCCAGGGTCCCCGCCTTATAGCAGGGGTCGAGAGTCCTGCACAATCTGACACAGGCTTGAGACAGAAAGCTAAGGAAGAAAGCACACACCATCTGACAGCTCTGCTGGAAGAGGTAAAAGGTAGGCACCTGTGTCCCAGGGAGTCTATTCGTTGTCCAGACGTAGCGAGAAAAAGGCAGCGAACGAAAATAGCTGTGGAGGTCAATGCCAGGATTCAGGTGCTGCGGACCTGGATGCAGTGCCGCAAGAAGGTCAATAGCCTCACATGAACAGTCAAGGTCAGTGAATACATCATTAAATGCCATATACTACCGACTGCACCACGAGCATCAGATCACCCCAACACTCACTTGCCAACAATGGCTATCGATCAGGACACATATCTGACATGCATATGTTTGACCTCACCCTCATACACCTAGCACAGCCGCCTGTCTCGGACATGCTTCTGACAACTTGCACACACTGCCAGCCATTCAGGCCCAAGAGCCACGTCCAGCAAACTATTTGCACACCACTCACCAACACATTTGTCTCATGCTGGAAGTGATGCAGAAGTGGAGGGTCAGTAACTGATCCCTCGTCCCACAACATCATTTGATTTACCATTGGCTGATGCTGTAAACATGTATCTCTTATTTCACCCCTACCCCTGCATCACAACCTACCCCTTGTGCCTTTTTCCTTTTGGATGCCCAAGAGGTTCAAACTGGTCGGCAGGAGGGGGATATCAATGAGAGAGTGATGATGAAGACACAGCACTGTCACAGAACAGATTTCAGACACTGATGCTCGTGTGCATCTCGGAGGATAGGTCCGAGGTACAGTCCACATGTGGTGGGGCAGTGAGCGTCGTTGCATTGCAGTCAGGGCAGAAAGCAAGGATAACATTGATACCAGCTTACGAGAGGGCAAGACCATATTTGGATTCTACTGAAAGGGACTCAGATAAGGACTTTGATGGGGCAGCCTGTAGTAGAACACTGAAGGGTGTACACAACAAAATACTTGGTCCATAGGGGCCTCTGCCAGAAAGCCTGTGCTCAATGGGACAATGGCAGCAGCTCCGTGGAGCGTGAACCTGCTGTCCTCTCTCAAGATTCATCCTCCCACCTCTACCCATCCACTAGTGCTTTCTGCCTGTCAGCCAGCCCAGGCTGCGGCTGCCCATGCTGAGATGGTGCAGCCAGTGTTAGGTAAAATCATCCTGAAGGCATCCTCCAAAGGCCGATGAATGATAGGCACCAAGGGAATGCACAGGATGATTAATTGACATTTGTGTTCAGTGTGGCATGGTTTCACTTATCCATTTGGTTTGTTTTGTAGTGGCTTTTTATCTGGATGCTATGATAGTCAGTGACAGAGTGAAGATAAAGGATGTGAGACTGTTGGTCAATGGGGAATTGGGGTTATGGCTCCTGGCATCTCACTCAGTTGTGCTCTTTGTGCATTGCCTGCGATAAAAGGAGGTTGCGTTCTCACTTATTCCTCCTTCCACTCAGTCTTCTGCTCCCCAGTTACTCATTGTCTAGCTGGTGGAAAGGTCTGTGCCCTCAAGATGGCGTGGTTGTACAATATGTAGCAGACCACCACTAGTCTTGACACCCGTTCGGTTAGGTACTGTAGATTCCTCCAGAGCGGTCCAGGCAGCAGAATCATTGCTTCAGCATGTCAGCTCTATCATATTTTATGTGACAGCATGGCTTTCATTGTATGCACGCTGCACACGTGTACGTAGGTTACACACCAGCATCGTCAGCCATTTCCTCTATGTGCAGCCTTTGTTGCCCAGCAGCCAGCCTCTGGTTTGCCATGGTGCCTGCAGCAGAGATGCCATTGAATGAAGCCGTAGTGACTACTGCCAGGATATCGGGCATTGGCCTGCATGATTCCCTGCCTATTGATAAGACATCAGCTGAATGCTGTGTGAGTGGAAACTCTTTTGGGTTCTGGCAAAGGGTAGAGTTAACAGGCAATGCCTCCAAATTGACGGGCAGTAGGTGGCACTTGCACCATGCAATCCTGGTTAGGCCGCATTCTTTCCCCATCTGCTTCTCTCCGGCAAAGAGAATGCAATGTCATTTTATCTCTTTGAATAAAACGCTTCAGTGGCCTCCTGTAATGTGGATAAGTGTGAGATTATCCATTTTGGTCGGAAAAATGGAAAGGCAACCTATTATTCAAATGGAGAGAAACTTCAGAGTGCTTCACTGCAGAAGGATCTGGGTGCCCTTGTTATGGAATCTCATAAAACTAGCACGCAGGCCATAAGGAAGGCAAATGGAATTTTGCCGTTTGTAGCTAAAGGGATAGATTATAAAAGTAGGGACGTGTTGTTGCAACTGTACAAGGCATTGGTGAGACTGCACCTAGAGTACTGTGTACAGTTTTGGTCCCCTTATGTGAGGAGGGATGTAGTTGGATTAGAGGCAGTTCAGAGCAGATTCACTAGATTGATCCCAGAGATGAGGGGTTTGCCTTATGAAGAGAGATTGAGCTGTTTAGGCCGATACTCTCTTGAGTTTAAGAATGAGAGGAGATCTAGTTGACGTCTATATGATGTTAAAAGACATTGACAAAGTAGACATAGAGTGAATGCTTCCTCTTGTCAGGCAATAGTTTTAGGGTAAGGGGTAGCAGATTTAAAACAGAGATGAGGAGAAATTACTTCTCTCAAATGGTTGTGAATCTGTGGAATTCATCCCCAGAGTGTGGTGGATTCAGGACATTGAGTAAATTTAAGGAGATGGACAGATTTTTAATTAGTAATGGGTTGAAGGGTTATGGAGAACGGGCAAGAAAGTAGAGTTGAAGCCAAGAGGAAATCAGCCATGATCGTATAGAATGGCGAAGCGGGCACGAGGGACTGAATTGCCTACTCATGTTCCCAGTTCTTATGTTCTTATGAATCATGGTTCCTCTTCTGGTTTCTCTGGCTTGTCTCCCCCAGCCCTCTCCCTGCTAAGTTTGGGAACACCAGGCTTAACTGGTCCTCAACCGACGACCCTTCAGCAACTCAGCTGGAGTAGAATGTAGTCGTAGACGGTATGTGGGGTGATCCTATATGATGGCAGGAACCTATTATAGAATCATAGAATTTACAGTGCAGAAGGAGGCCCTTTGGCCTATCGAGTCTGCACCGGCCCTTGGAAAGAGCACCCAACTTAAGACCACACCTCTACCCTATCCCCTTATACTTGGTGTTGAAAGATGCAAGTGGTTGCTTCTTCAAGCCAGCCTCAAAAGTCTGCACTGCCCTCACAGCCAGTCCATTGGTCAAAGGATGGTACGGTGCCGTTGCGATATGTTTTATTCTGTTATAAATCATAAACTTCAGAAACTAGGTACCGGTAAGAGCCACTCCATTTCCCGAAACGAGGATGTCTGGTATCCTGGCACAGATTCTCATCTGTGACGTAAGCAATTGTGGATCTCATCCCAAATACCTTCATCCGCTTAGAATGGGCGTCCACTAACAAATGAAAACATCATGCCCATAAACGGTCCCATGTAGACTCTGTAGACCATAACCAACTTGGCCGTTCCCATGAATGGAACAGAGCTGTGGCAGGTAAACTGTGCTGAAATTGGCACCGATTGCTATGCTTTACCACTCTTTCAGTTGCAGCGTCGATGCCAGGCCCGCAGATGTAGCTTCTCACTAGAACGTTCATTTTAGACACGCCCGGATGGGCACTATGTAACTCTCCCAGAAATAATAGTCTTCCTGGCCTGGGGACGACCACTCTCGATCCTCAGAAGATGCTACTATCCTCACAGCACGGTGGCACAGTGGTTAGCATTGCTGCCTCACGGCGCCGAGGTCCCAGGTTCGATCCCGGCTCTGGGTCACTGTCCATGTGGGGTTTGCACATTCTTCCCATGTTTGCCTGGGTTTTGCCCCCACAACCCAAAGATGTGCAGGCTAGGTGGATTGGTCTCGCTAAATTGTCCCTTAATTGGAAAAAATTAATTGGGTACTTTAAATTTATAAAACAAAAAGTATATATTTCCTGATCTGGTAAGGCATCATTTCCTCTGGAGCTCTCTCATTCTGCCATCCATACAATATCATCTGTTTCACCTTCAACAACACTGGGTCTCCATTTGTCCAGTATTTAATCTGTTGAGCCAACAGTGGCAGTGTCTAGAAAATTCATGGCCATTCTTATCTCTTCTCGGTGTGTTGGGGGTGCATCCATCTCTGGTAAAGAATACGACCAGGGTATCTGCATTGGCTATTTGTGTCCCTGCATGATGTTCGATGGTGTACTCATAAGCCGACAACGCCCAACGCTGTATCTGGGCCGAAGCTATTGGTGGAGTTGCTTTATCTTCCTTGAATAAACCCAACAGTGGCTTGTGGTCTGTAACTAAAGTGAAATGTCTCCTTTACAAATGTTGGTGGAACTTTTTAATGCCACAGATGACAGCCTGGCCCCCTCTCTCTATTTGTGAATAGTTCCTCTGTTAGGGTTCACTATGCATATGCCACAAATCTCTCCAAAACATTATCCATTCTGTGGGATATAACTGCCCCAATGCTACATGGAAATGCATCACATGTTAGTATTATCTTCTTGGTGGGGTTGAAGTGTACCTCTAAACACAACGACTGCAACAACTGCTTGACTTGGCTAAATGCCTCTTTTTGTGGTGTGTTCCAGACCCACCTCTGACATTTCTTTAATAAGACATGTAGTGGAGCTAACATTGTTGTCAGGTTTGGGAGGGACCGACCAGAATAGTTAACCATCTCCAGAAAGTGTTTGAGTTCTGAGATATTCCTAGGGACTGGTACCTCGATTGCTTTCATTTCATCCTCCATGGGGTGCAACCCGTGTCCATCTACCCGATGACCCAGGTAAGCTGCCTCATTATCCTGGAAAGTGCACTTCTCTCTCTTGAGGTTCACTCTTGCTTTCTGGTATCTCCTTAATACTTCTTCCAAATTCAGCAAGTGTTCTAGGTCCTGTTACTAATACGTCATCTAAGTACAGGATGGAACCCAGCAAGTCTTGTAATAAACTCCCCATAGTTCTTTGGAATATAGCACGCGCTGATGAAACTCTAAAGGGCAAACGTGTGTACTGGTACAACCCATAATGGGTGTTTATGGTCACATATTCCTTCAAGACATCATCCAGCTCCAGTTTGCTGGTAGGCATGATTCATGTCTAACTTGGTGAACGTTTGACCTCCAGCCAATTTCGCATATAGATCTTCGATTTTGGGTATGGGGTACTTTTCCAGCTTTGTGGCCTGGTTCATCGTCAATTTACAATCCCTGCAGATATGAATGGTTTTATCCGGTTTCACTACTGGCACAATGGGTGCTGCCCATTCTGCAAATCGCACTGGTTGAATGATCCCTCGGTCTTCCAGCCTTTTCAACTCCATGTCGTCCTTCTCCAATAATTCAAAAGGCACAGGTCTCGCCCTGAAAAATCTTGGGGTGGCTTCTGGGTTCACATGAATTCTCGCCTTTACTCCTTTTATTTTTCCCAGTTCTTCCTGGAAAACATCTTGGAACTTGCTGGTGATCTTGAGCGGGCTCCCTTCTTTGGTGTTAAAAATCTCTAGTCAATTTAACTTTATCTCCTGGAGCCAGTCACGCCCTATTAAAACCAATCTCTGACAAGCCAGTACGCCTAAAGGCGGCTGAGTGGATTATTGTCAATAACTGTCGATTTCGGCGTGAGAACAGCTGGTGAGTCAGTTTCAGCGGCAGCATTGCGGAAGGAGGTTGCTGGGAGGTAAGTCAACCTTTAAAAGCACTTGTCTTTGCAGGGGCAGGCCAGTCGATTTCGGCGGGAGAATCAGCTGGTGAGTCAGTTTCAGCGGGAGCATTGCGGAAGGAGGTTGCTGGGAGGTAAGTCAACCTTTAAAAGCACTTGTCTTTGCAGGGGCAGGCCAGTCGATTTCGGCGGGAGAATCAGCTGGTGAGTCAGTTTCAGCGGGAGCATTGCGGAAGGAGGTTGCTGGGAGGTAAGTTAACCTTTAAAAGCACTTGTCTTTGCAGGGGCAGGCCAGTCGATTTCGGCGGGAGAATCAGCTGGTGAGTCAGTTTCAGCGGGAGCATTGCGGAAGGAGGTTGCTGGGAGGTAAGTCAACCTTTAAAAGCACTTGCCTTTGCGGGGGCAGGCCAGTCGATTTCGGCGGGAGAATCAGCTGGTGAGTCAGTTTCAGCGGGAGCATTGCGGAAGGAGGTTGCTGGGAGGTAAGTCAACCTTTAAAAGCACTTGTCTTTGCAGGGGCAGGCCAGTCGATTTCGGCGGGAGAATCAGCTGGTGAGTCAGTTTCAGCGGGAGCATTGCGGAAGGAGGTTGCTGGGAGGTAAGTCAACCTTTAAAAGCACTTGTCTTTGCAGGGGCAGGCCAGTCGATTTCGGCATGAGAATCAGCTGGTGAGTCAGTTTCAGCGGGAGCATTGCGGAAGGAGGTTGCTGGGAGGTAAGTCAACCTTTAAAAGCACTTGCCTTTGCAGGGGCAGGCCAGTCGATTTCGGCGGGAGAATCAGCTGGTGAGTCAGTTTCAGCGGGAGCATTGCGGAAGGAGGTTGCTGGGAGGTAAGTCAACCTTTAAAAGCACTTGTCTTTGCAGGGGCAGGCCAGTCGATTTCGGCGGGAGAATCAGCTGGTGAGTCAGTTTCAGCGGGAGCATTGCGGAAGGAGGTTGCTGGGAGGTAAGTCAACCTTTAAAAGCACTTGTCTTTGCAGGGGCAGGCCAGTCGATTTCGGCGGGAGTGGAGCTGGCTGGTTAGTCAATTTCAGCAGGAGCTGAGAATTTTTCTTTTTTTTTAAATTAGTTTTTTAGGCGGGAACAGGAAGTCGACCCGCGGACGTCTGGGAAGACCCTCACCAATAAATTCTGGTGGAGAGGAAACCCGAGACACTACACGTGTAGTGTCTCCCACCCATCCTCCTCCTCTAACCTAATAATAAAACCCATTGGTCTGAGGTAAGTACCATATTTTATTATATTATTATTATTTTTTATAGTAATTGGGGACTCTATAGTCAGGGGCACAGATAGGAGATTTTGTGGGAGCGTGAGAGACTCACGTTTGGTATGTTGCCTCCCAGGTGCAAGGATACGTGATGTCTCGGATCGTGTTTTCCGGGTCCTTAGGGGGGAGGGGGAGCAGCCCCAAGTCGTGGTCCACATTGGCACTAACGACATAGGTAGGAAAGGGGACAAGGATGTCAGGCAGGCTTTCAGGGAGCGAGGATGGAAGCTCAGAACTAGAACAAACAGAGTTGTTATCTCTGGGTTGTTGCCCATGCCACGTGATAGTGAGATGAGGAATAGGGAGAGAGAGCATTTAAACACGTGGCTACAGGGATGGTGCAGGCGGGAGGGATTCAGATTTTTGGATAACTGGGGCTCTTTCTGGGGAAGGTGGGACCTCTACAGACAGGATGGTCTACATCTGAACCTGAGGGGCACAAATATCCTGGGGGGGAGATTTGTTAGTGCTCTTTGGGGGGGTTTAAACTAATGCAGCAGGGGCATGGGAACCTGGATTGTAGTTTTAGGGTAAGGGAGAATGAGAGTATAGAGGTCAGGAGCACAGATTTGACGTCGCAGGAGGGGGCCAGTGTTCAGGTAGGTGGTTTGAAGTGTGTCTACTTCAATGCCAGGAGTATACGAAACAAGGTAGGGGAACTGGCAGCATGGGTTGGTACTTGGGACTTCGATGTTGTGGCCATTTCGGAGACATGGATAGAGCAGGGACAGGAATGGATGTTGCAGGTTCCGGGGTTTAGGTGTTTTAGTAAGCTCAGAGAAGGAGGCAAAAGAGGGGGAGGTGTGGCGCTGCTAGTCAAGAGCAGTATTACGGTGGCGGAGAGGATGCTAGATGGGGACTCTTCTTCCGAGGTAGTATGGGCTGAAGTTAGAAACAGGAAAGGAGAGGTCACCCTGTTGGGAGTTTTTTATAGGCCTCCTAATAGTTCTAGGGATGTAGAGGAAAGGATGGCGAAGATGATTCTGGATATGAGCGAAAGTAACAGGGTAGTTATTATGGGAGACTTTAACTTTCCAAATATTGACTGGAAAAGATATAGTTCGAGTACAATAGATGGGTCGTTTTTTGTACAGTGTGTGCAGGAGGGTTTCCTGAAACAATATGTTGACAGGCCAACAAGAGGCGAGGCCACGTTGGATTTGGTTTTGGGTAATGAACCAGGCCAGGTGTTGGATTTGGAGGTAGGAGAGCACTTTGGGGACAGTGACCACAATTCGGTGAAATTTACGTTAATGATGGAAAGGGATAAGTATACACCGCAGGGCAAGAGTTATAGCTGGGGGAAGGGCAATTATGATGCCATTAGACGTGACTTGGGGGGGATAAGGTGGAGAAGTAGGCTGCAAGAGTTGGGCACACTGGATAAGTGGGGTTGTTCAAGGATCAGCTACTGCGTGTTCTTGATAAGTATGTACCGGTCAGACAGGGAGGAAGGCGTCGAGCGAGGGAACCGTGGTTTACCAAAGAAGTGGAATCTCTTGTTAAGAGGAAGAAGGAGGCCTATGTGAAGATGAAGTGTGAAGTTTCGGTTGGGGCGATGGATAGTTACAAGGTAGCGAGGAAGGATCTAAAGAGAGAGCTAAGACGAGCAAGGAGGGGACATGAGAAGTATTTGGCAGGAAGGATCAAGGAAAACCCAAAAGCTTTCTATAGGTATGTCAGGAATAAGCGAATGACTAGGGAAAGAGTAGGACCAGTCAAGGACAGGGATGGGAAATTGTGTGTGGAGTCTGAAGAGATAGGCGAGATACTAAATGAATATTTTTCGTCAGTATTCACTCAGGAAAAAGAGAATGTTGTGGAGGAGAATGCTGAGCCCCAGGCTAATAGAATAGATGGCATTGAGGTACGTAGGGAAGAGGTGTTGGCAATTCTGGACAGGCTGAAAATAGATAAGTCCCCGGGACCTGATGGGATTTATCCTAGGATTCTCTGGGAGGCCAGGGAAGAGATTGCTGGACCTTTGGCTTTGATTTTCATGTCATCATTGGCTACAGGAATAGTGCCAGAGGACTGGAGGACAGCAAATGTGGTCCCTTTGTTCAAAAAGGGGAGCAGAGACAACCCCAGCAACTATAGACCGGTGAGCCTCACGTCTGTAGTGGGTAAAGTCTTGGAGGGGATTATAAGAGACAAGATTTATAATCATCTAGATAGGAATAATATGATCAGGGATAGTCAGCATGGCTTTGTGAAGGGTAGGTCATGCCTCACAAACCTTATTGAGTTCTTTGAGAAGGTGACTGAACAGGTAGACGAGGGTAGAGCAGTTGATGTGGAGTATATGGATTTCAGCAAAGCGTTTGATAAGGTTCCCCACGGTAGGCTATTGCAGAAAATACGGAGGCTGGGGATTGAGGGTGATTTAGAGATGTGGATCAGAAATTGGCTAGCTGAAAGAAGACAGAGGGTGGTGGTTGATGGGAAATGTTCAGAATGGAGTACAGTCACAAGTGGAGTACCACAAGGATCTGTTCTGGGGCCGTTGCTGTTTGTCATTTTTATCAATGACCTAGAGGAAGGCGCAGAAGGGTGGGTGAGTAAATTTGCAGACGATACTAAAGTCGGTGGTGTTGTCGATAGTGTGGAAGGATGTAGCAGGTTACAGAGGGATATAGATAAGCTGGAGAGCTGGGCTGAGAGGTGGCAAATGGAGTTTAATGTAGAGAAGTGTGAGGTGATTCACTTTGGAAGGAATAACAGGAATGCGGAATATTTGGCTAATGGTAAAGTTCTTGAAAGTGTGGATGAGCAGAGGGATCTAGGTGTTCATGTACATAGATCCCTGAAAGTTGCCACCCAGGTTGATAGGGTTGTGAAGAAGGCCTATGGAGTGTTGGCCTTTATTGGTAGAGGGATTGAGTTCCGGAGTCGGGAGGTCATGTTGCAGCTGTACAGAACTCTGGTACGGCCGCATTTGGAGTATTGCGTACAGTTCTGGTCACCGCATTATAGGAAGGACGTGGAGGCTTTGGAGTGGGTGCAGAGGAGATTTACCAGGATGTTGCCCGGTATGGAGGGAAAATCTTATGAGGAAAGGCTGATGGACTTGAGGTTGTTTTCGTTGGAGAGAAGAAGGTTAAGAGGAGACTTAATAGAGGCATACAAAATGATCAGGGGGTTGGATAGGGTGGACAGTGAGAGCCTTCTCCCGCGGATGGATATGGCTGGCACGAGGGGACATAACTTTAAGCTGAGGGGTAATAGATATAGGACAGAGGTCAGAGGTAGGTTCTTTATGCAAAGAGTAGTGAGGCCGTGGAATGCCCTACCTGCTACAGTAGTGAACTCGCCAACATTGAGGGCATTTAAAAGTTTATTGGATAAACATATGGATGATAATGGCATAGTGTAGGTTAGATGGCTTTTGTTTCGGTGCAACATCGTGGGCCGAAGGGCCTGTACTGCGCTGTATTGTTCTATGTTCTATGTTCTAACTCACTGGGGTCATCGGTGTGCCTATTATCTTTATGGCCTCCGTCTGTATATGTCGTCAGCCTGGTCCCAGTGTTCTTCAACTTCAGGGAGTGGACCCCTTCTTGAATGTACTGGTAGATCTGAATCTGTGGAACTCATTACCGCAGAAGGCTGTGGAGGCCAAGTCACTGAGTGTCATTAAGACAATGACATAGGCTCTTGATTAATCAAGGGATCAGGGTTTATGGGGAGAAGGCAAGAGAAAGGGGATGAGAAACAAATGACCCATGATCGAATGGCGGAGAAGACTCGATGGGCTGAATGGCCATCTTATGGTCTCTGTTCCCCAACCACAGCAGCTGAGACTCCAGTATCCACTTTTATCCCTAACACCCGCCTCCATTTATCAATAACTCCACTGTGATCGAGACCACTTTCCTCGCTTTTACATTTTTGGCAGACGTAACTTTCCACTCTGCCTCAGGACCACCTTCCATACGATATACATGGTGCTGTACTGTTCAATCTATTAGAGCTCGGCCAGCTTTGTTTACACTTGCACTGAAGTCTCAAATTTCCTTTTTTCTGCACCTGAAGCTTCCCAACAGCCTCCCCGAACAGGCGCCGGAATGTGGCGACTAGGGGCTTTTCACAGTAACTTCATTTGAAGCCTACTTGTGACAATAAGCGATTTTCATTTCATTTCATTTCATTCATCTTGTGGGTGACTTCCCCCACATCTGAAAAGCTCTGCACACTCTGGGTCTATCCTAGGCTGTGGGGTTAATCTTATATATCTTCTGGCTCTTCCAGTTCCCAGATTCATTTCCTTGCTTGGACCGACGGCTTCACTCCTGGTGCCATTCTGCTGCTTGCGGGTTCCCACCCTAACTCGTGGACTGCTCTGCTCAGGGCGCTTTTTAGCTCCTGGATGCCCTTCTCCGCACTCCCCAAAGCTAAAGCCATCTCCAGCACCTTTTTTAAACCTACTTCCAATGCTGCCAAAAACCTCTTTTGTATGACTTAATCTTTAACGCCACAAACTAAATGATCACTTAGCAACTAATTTAACGTAGTCCCAAAATTGCAATGCTCTGTAATATTCTTGAGCCTCGCCGCGGAGGCTGCAATGGTCTCCCCTGGGAATCTCCCAGTCAAATTCAACATGTAGCATTGTAAAACTATTGGGGGTGAGGGGTGGAAATGCCCTTTGAGTAACTCTATGCCCTCTGCGAATGTTTCTGTATCGGGGGCATCCGAGGACGTTAAACTTAAAATCAGACTGCATGTCAGTGCCGCATACGCAGTGAACAAAACTACTCTCTGCTTGTCCTCCCCCTCTATCTCATCTGTACGGAAAGGAACATTTTAAGCATTCCACATACTGTACCCAATCTTCTGCAGCAGTATTGAATGACTCTCGTTTCCCGAAGAAAGGCATTTTGACTGTTCTCTTCCTTGCAGCTGGACTTATTCTGCAAATGGGATAATTTTCCATGAATTCTTGTAATCTGAGTCGCTGGCATGTTCGAGGGATACACCCCCGGCTGCGCGGCTGGGCAACAGGGGTTACCCATTGCGGCCATGGCTGGTGAAGCCTATACGGAAGCCACAGAACAACGCAGAGAACCGCTACAATGAGGCCCATTGTGCGGCCAGGGGTGTGGTGGAGAGGTGCTTTGGGGTGCTGAAGATGTGCTTCAGGTGCCTGGACCGCTCTGGAGGGGTCCTCCAGTACACGCCGGAGAGGGTCAACTGCATGGTTGTTGTCTGCTGCGTCCTCCACAACATAGCCCAGCAGAGGGGTGATGTGCTGGAGGAGGATGAGGAGCAAGGGCAGGCCACTCCAGACAAGGAGGGGGAGAGTACAATGCGCGGGACATGGGAGCTGGACATAGACGGGAGGCTGCACGATGCCACCGGCAGGGCCAGCGAGCAAGGGACGCTTTGAGCGTCGCACATTTCAACAACTAGGGGAGCCGGGTTGCTGTGCAGGGGCACGGACACCACAATACCGCACCCCCTCACCACTGACCACCCTCACCTCCCACACCACCGACCACCCTCACCTCCCACTCCACTGACCACTCTCACCTCCCACACCACTGACCACTCTCACCTCCCACACCACTGACCACCCTCACCTCCCACACCACTGACCACTCTCACCTCCCACACCACTGACCACTCTCACCTCCCACACCACTGACCACCCTCACCTCCCACACCACTGACCACCCTCACCTCCCACAACACTGACCACTCTCACCTCCCACACCACTGACCACTCTCACCTCCCACACCACTGACCACCCTCACCTCCCACACCACTGACCACCCTCACCTCCCACACCACTGACCACCCTCAACTCCCACACCACTGACCACTCTCACCTCCCACACCACTGACCACCCTCACCTCCCACACCACTGACCACCCTCACCTCCCACACCACTGACCACTCTCACTTCCCACAACACTGACCACCCTCAACTCCCACACCACCGACCTCTCTCACCTCCCACACCACTGACCACCCTCACCTCCCACACCACTGACCACCCTCACCTCCCACACCACTGACCACCCTCACCTCCCACACCACTGACCACCCTCACCTCCCACACCACCGACCTCTCTCACCTCCCACACCACTGACCTCTCTCACCTCCCACACCACTGACCACCCTCACATCCCACACCACTGACCACCCTCACCTCCCTCACCACCGACCACTCTCACCTCCCACAACACCGACCTCTCTCACTCCCCACACCACTGGAACATCTGCATGGACACCACCCCTCCTTTACTCAGCCATCTGCGGCACAATGAGCTGGGGGCACTGGGTTGGCAGTGACAGCGGGTCTGGTCCATGGGATGGAGGATGATGACAACCCGCTCTGCGATGATCTCCGTGCTCCACGTCATTAGACAATGTCTGACTCATGCCCACAGTAGCACCCTCCACCTGCGTGATCCCTGCATGCGGGCTGGACTCACCATCACATGGCCCTGTCGTTTTCGCTGCATGAAGCACTCACTGGGGCTCAGTCTTCCATCACACCTCACCCACGGTAGCCCCCACTTCCCGCCCCACCCCCGCACACATCAGACAGAGCACAAAGGCCTCTTTCATCGGTGATAATGTGTTTAATGTGAACAGTTATATACATGTGCCCTAGCCCCTATGACTGAACTGGGCCCTGCACCCGTGCCAACTTACTTAAGTGTCTATCTTTCTGGCCTTACAGCCGCTATCATTACGTCTGGGTGGATCTCCAGACGGTACAGCAGGAGTGGAGGTGGACTGCTGTGTGCACTGCCCTGTGACTAGGACCCCTGTTGGTGCACGTTTCCTGGGGTAGCCCGGCCTGGATGCGCCAGGCTGCTCCTCGGGTGTCCCGGCTGGCATGGTGCTGCCCTGCACTGCCCGCTGCCCACCAGATGCACCAGGGACAGTAGGGGGGGGGGGAATCCGAGGTGCTGCGGTGTTCCAGGACTTCCCCTGTAGGAGTCACCGGCACGGGTCCCAGCACCTCCTCCTCCCTCGGGTTGCCCAACGGCCCCCGGGCTTCTCCATTGGATGGGGGTGCGAGCGGAGCCATCCCCCGAGGACACCCGACACCTGCCTCTGCCAGTCCTGGAGGCCCACTCTGGTATCGACCAGGGTCTGTATGTTAGCGGCCATGGAGCTCAGGGAGTGGGCCATCCCTGACTGGGTTGGTGCCACCTCCCTCTGGGACTGCACCATCTCCCTCTGGGTCTGTGCAACGCCGGCCAGCACCAGGGCAATGGCGCGGATGCTCTCAGCCATGGCCTGCTGGGACTGGGCCATGCTGAGGAGCGCCGCTGCAATCTGCAGCTGGCTCTGGCACATGGCTGCCTGTGAGAGGGCCGCCAGGGTCCACCGGCCATCATCTCCTCCTCTAGTCCCTGGGTTGCTGACTGCATCTGATCTATGGGTGGGAGTGGGTATTCCAGGAACCTGGGACACGTCTGGGCGGCAGCTGGTTGTTGGAGGCGGGCTGCCCTCCAACTGTCCGGCCCCGCGGCTGCTCCTACCTCCACCTGCTCTACCAGAGCAGCTGTGTGGTGCTCACCAGTGTGTCCCAGGAGCCTCCTCACTAAAGATCCCAACTGAGGTGATAGTCTCTGCGATGGTGGAGAGTGTAGGAGATAGCAGTGGCGGGAAGTCTATGTCATCATTGGACCCGAGGTCCGGGGTCTCCTGTTTCGTGTTGTGCTGGGTGTTGGTCTCCTGGGTCGTTGTGTGCTGTGTCATCACCGACTGGTCCTGCAAGACAGCTTGTATGGTTAGACAGACGGACAGCGGTGAGGGGGTTGGTTGAGGGGGTAGGGGGATGGGATGGGGTGAGGGGGTGGAGTGAGGGGGTGGGGTGAGGGGATGGGGGTTGGCAGGGGGGTCTCACTTGGTAACGTGCCTCCAATCTCGGCATCGGCAACCACCCACTCCTCGGGTCCGCCAATGACGTCCAGTGCCCTCTGCTCAGGCACGGTGAGGGGACGCAGTTCTGGCGCTCCCCCTCCGGTTTTCTCCCGCTCCCTGTGGGTAGTGACAGTCCAGCGGTTGGGTCTATGATGCCATCAGTGCACAGGACACCCGCGCATTTCTGCTGGCATGGGTGGGTGCAGCCATGTGGGTGGGGGTGGGTCCGTCCCCCTGCGGGATGGGCGAGTCACATGTGTGTGGGGGGTAGTGGGGTTGGTGTGCCAGGGGCACAGTGCTGGGCACTCACCCTGGCTGCCCTGAGTAGGTCGTGCAGCTTCTTCCTGCGCTGGTCAGCGGTCCTGGCCACCGGCCTCACTGCGCTGACTGCCTCGGCCACCTCCGCCCACGCACGCCGAACGATGGCGCCTAGTGGCCTGCGGCCAGGCCCAGGGTACAAAACCACCCTCCACGGTGTCCAGGAGGGTGTCCAGTTCGCCTTCTCTGAACCTTGGGGCTGCTCGCCTGGCGGCCATCTTGCCTGCGATGGCTGTGCGTTGGGGGAGAATGGTTTTCAGCTGCCACGGCGTCACATCAATGACGCATCCCGTTTATCGGCGGCCGATCAGCGGCTGCTCCCTCGGGCGCTTCACGTTGCGCCCATGCTGGCCCCTTGTGGGCCGCTGAATTGATGCACCTAGGGGCCCGATGATGCCATCGTGAAACGCAGCGGTTTTTACGACAGCGTCAACACTCAGCCCCATTATCGTAGAATCCCGCCCACTGTTCATGGAACTGGCCTGCCTGGAACTGTTAAACAATTTTATCTCTCCTCGTAGGTTGCTAATTCTGCTTTGTTAATGTAGATCTTCCACATGCATTCAGTGGGGACTTTTACTTGAGCTGAACATCTCCCTTTTTTTCTGCTGCCATTCACCGTTGTTGATGGCTGTCGAAGCCATTGTCAATCAATTGATCACCCTGATCGATCAAGTCCAATCAGGGGCTGCCACATCGATTTTGGGGTGGGCACTCAGTGGCCATGCCTGGAGGTGTTCAGATCTGCAGCTTGGGTGCCACTGTGTCTGGCAGACGATGTGATTGACAGGATAGTTCTACTGTTCCTGAGCAGACCTTTTAATGGCCTTTTTCTTGTATTAGTTTCTGCATAATCTGAGCTGTAGTTTGTATATTTGCAGGCTGCGGCCTGTCTGTGTTCAAGCTTGGCCAAATTTCCCAGCGTTATTTGCAGGATGCCATTTTAGATGGACACAAGGATAAAGACATGGAGAGGACTCGGTACTAGGTCCTTACATGTCCTATCGCTAGACTGGCCTTAGTTCTAGGTCATATGCCTTCTTACATCATTGTGTGGGCAGCACTGTACTCAGTCCAATGTTAACCCTTTAGGTACCAGGTCCTTCTGCTACAATCACCAACACTTTCTCAAAGGTAGTTCGGGATAAATACTGGCCTTGCAAGTGATGCCCTCATCCAAACATGGAAAGCAAAGATACTGTGCATGCACATTAACATCAAAAGATCGAACAAGCTGCCCCATGTGATTCACCACAGCAACTTGCAAACACGTCACCATGAAGGTTTGTGTGGGCTTGTAGCATCCAAATCCTTCTCACCCTCTATCTCTTTTCCTTCGGTTCCACTTTTTTGCTTCTCAATCACTGACTTTCTTTCTATCTCTCTTTTTTCCTCTCTTTTATCAACGCCCTTTTCTCTTTTAATTACTTACTTTTTCCCTCATCTGTCGTCAATTACGTGACGATGGAGGCAGTCCCTCTTTCTTCTCACATCTCATCCCTCCTTATGTCAATGCTTGTCAAGAAAATCACTTACTGTCACTGTAGAAACACATTTACTCCCGTTTTCCAATGTTGCACATTTAGTTCTTAGAGTGACACTTCCCTCAGGCCTTTTATAACTTGTATTTTGCAACATTAATTAATTAAAAATGAATATACCTTATTTGCCAGCTCATATCAGCAGACAAGTTAGAGTATAAATTCCATTATTTCAGCACTTCGAGTGTTGGACTGAACTTTGTTGCTGTTGCAGTCCTATTTCATTATGTCTATAATTTTCTCCAAAATGAATTCTTAGGACAGGCTATTTTTGCAGCTATCTGATCCATCTGATTTCGCTTATTTGGAAATTCTCTTCATCATACACATAATTTGTCTGAGGTATTTTTGGCAGTAAAATTTTACTTGATCATTGCTCAATGTGTTAACACAATATGCTTTGAATGCCTGCAGCCCACCAGCAGAACATTACCTCCTTTCCAAGTTTGGCTGGTGTTTTTGTGGACATGTGGGTGGCTCTATAAATTGCCATTGGTTACACTATTAGGCCACTCAAACTAGGCCTCCGGGTCCATGGCTACCCATGGTTCCCAACCATAGGGGCAGCACGGTAGCACAGTGGGTAGCACTGTTGCTTCTCAGCTCCAGGGTCCCAGGTTCAATTCCAGGCTTGAGTCACTGTCTGTGCGGAGTTTGCATGTTCTCCCCGTGTCTGCGTGGGTTTCCTCCGGGTGCTCCGGTTTCTTCCCACAGTCCAAAGATGTGCAGGTTATGTGGATTGGCCATGCTAAAATTGCCCTTAGTGTCCAAAAAGATTGGGTGGGGTTACTGAGTTATTGGGATAGGGTAGAGGTGTGGGTTTAGGTAGGGTGCATTTTCCAAGGGCCGGTGCAGACTCGATGGGCTGAATGGCCTCCTTCTGCACTGTAAATTCTATGATTCTTCCCCACACGCTGTCCTAACTCGCTCCGTGCCAGGGTGTGAAAGGTTATTGGATTCCTTAGTCAGCACGTTCTGTGCTTCCAGAAAACCTACAGACTTCTAAAATCCACGCATGGCTGCACCTGATCACCGACTCACCACTTCACGATTTGCCTCATTTGCTTTCCAACTTTGGTGATGTTTTTCTGATGGAATTATGGGTTTTTCACCTGGGACGCCCTTCTCGTTTCAAAAGCCAAGTGCGAGGTATTGTGTATTGTACTTGCAGGGTAAATCAATGATTACATGACTGTTGCAACCCCAGGAGACCTATGGGGTTGGAGAAATCAGTTTCCCTGTGAGTCTCGCCGAATACAAGCCCACCCACTAAGGGGGGGGGGGTGGGGGGTGCCAAGAACATTCATGATTGAGATCTGCATGAAATCGGCCAGGTATGGAACTGACAAGAGCAGACCAGCTGGGATCTGATGTATATTGTAAGTATAATTGTTTTGCAATAAACCTAGTTTTCATTTTACCAACTCGATTTGGACTCGTTTGTGGCTTCCAAAACTGGTGGCAAGGATAAAACTGGATTGCTGTTGACACTGCTACACCTTTAGGAGAACAACCACCTCCTTTCTATTGCTAGTTGGAGTAAGGTTGCACACACTTGAGTGATTGGAATGCACTTAATGATTAGAATGCACTTACCTCTCTTTGATGTGGTTGATGTAGTAAACATTTGGATTTCACCACTTAAGAGGCACTCATCCATGAAGGGAGATGAATGAATCAAGGCTGCAGCTGGTTTGTAGAAGCTGTCAATCACAGCCCACTACTAGAAATGGACGAATGGCTTGCAGCTAATGGATCCCGGGGTTGAAACACAGTTCACAGCTGTTCTCCTTCAAGGAGCGGACAAGTGCAGCCTCCAGATAAATGCAACTGCTGTAATTTTTTTCTGCCCCTGTCTGCACTATTTCTAGTTTCCAGACAGTGGTCTATTTTCTGGCGGGGGTGGGGGGCTTGTCTGTGGAGGGACCCTTTAGTCAGGATGTCCCAGTGGGGGGGGGGGGGGGGTCCCATAAGTAAGGGGACCTCTGTGTGAGGTCCCTTTAGTTAGGGGGTCCCTGTGGGGAGTCTCTTTAGTTAGGGTGACCCTATGGAGGGTTACGTTAGTTAACAGATCCCTGTAGGGATTCCATCAGTAAGGGGGTCCCGGGGAAGGGGGAGCTCTACCTATTCATGGGATCCCTGGGGAGAGTCTCCCTATTCATGGATCCCTGAGGGGAGACTCCTTATTCGTGGCGTTCCTGGGTGGGGGGGGGGGGGGTTTCTATATTCATGGGGTCCCTGGGGAGGCCTCCCTATTAAAGGGATCCCTGGGAGGGGTCTCCCTATTAAGGGATCCCTGGGAAAGATTCCCTATTAAGGGGTTTCCTGGGGCGATCTCCCTATTAAGGGGATTTATTGAGGGGGTTGTTCTGTTTTGGGGGTCTCTGGTAGGGGGGGTGAGCAGGTAGTGCATTGTGGGGGAGGGGAGGGTGGCCCTTGGGGGAAACTCTCCTAAGGGGTTACCCCACCTGGCCCACTGCAAGGTCCAGCACACCAGGGCCACACTGTAAATACCAGAAGTGATCCGCGTTCATATGATTCCCGACCCAGGGGAATGGAGAATCACAGAGGGCCGGAGTTTAGGGTGCGGGCCTGCTAAAAGGATGCAAATGGGTCATTTAGACTAATTTGTACTCACTTACATCCTCCCGTTTGTTGTGTTTCACTTACAAATCTGGTGTCTGTAAGTCATTGGAGCAGTCAGGGGCCAAAGATCTCAGAACCTTTATACAAAGTATTGGTTAGTTCACTTGTGTTTGGGACTCCGGGGTCTGTGGGGCTGGAATTGACCAGGCACCAGCCCAGGGTGTCGTAACACAACCTGGGGGTCAACTCCAGGGAGCAGCAGGATGCGTACTGCTCTGTCACTGTATTTTGTAGGCCAAACAACTTAAGGTTTATTCCATTAATGCCCATAAAATCTAATCTGACATGAAACACAGAAATAGTGTGAACTGACTTCAGCCAATTCTATTACATCAATTTGAATTGATTTTTCTCCCCTCAGTGTGACCGTTCTAAGGATGTTTTCATTCTTGGATAAATGTTGAGCCTTTCAATGACTTCTTCCCTGCTGTTACCAGGGGCGACAGTCTCCGACCCCCCGCTGGCGTGAATCCCGCCCCCGCCGGTTGCCGAAGTCTCCAGCATCGGATACTCGGCGGGGGCGGGAATCGCGCCGCGCCGGTTGGTGGGACACCCTCTCGATTCTCCGGCCCGGATGGGCCGAAGTCCCATAAATTGCCTGTCCCGCCGGCGTAAATTAAATCACCTACCTTACCGGCGGGACAAGGCGGCGTGGGCGGGCTCCGGGGTCCTGGGGTGATCTGACCCCGGGGGGTGACTCCACGGTGGCCTGGCCCGCGATCGGGGCCCACCGATCCGCGGGCGAGCCTGTGCCGTGGGGGCACTCTTTCCCTTCCGCCTCCGCCACGGTCTCCACCATGGCGGAGGTGGAGGAGACTCCCTCCACTGCGCATGCGTGGGAAACTGTCAGCGGCCGCTGACGCTCCCGCGCATGCGCCGCCCGGAGATGTCATTTCCGCGCCAGCTGGCGGGGCAACAAAGGCCATTTCAGGCCAGCTGGCGGGGCGGAAATTCCTCCGGCATCGGCCTAGCCCCTCAATGTTGGGGCTCGGCCCCCAAAGATGCGGAGCATTCCGCACCTTTGGGGCGGCGCGATGCCCGTCTGATTGGCGCCGTTTTGGGCGCCAGTCGGCGGACATCGCGCCGTTTCCGGAGAATTTCGCCCCAGACTCTTAAATGACCCTCTTATGGACTGACCTGATTAATACTACACTCCTGTATGCTTCACCCGATGTCGGTGTCTATGTATTTACATTGTGTCCATGCTGTTGTCCTTTTTGTATTTTCTTTTCTTTTCATGTACTAAATGATCTGTTGAGCTGCTTGCAGAAACATACTTTTCACTGTACCTCGGTACACGTGACAGTAACCAAATCCAATCCAATCCTACATGATGCATGCTGAAAGTGATTGCTCTTTCATTACTGCTTCATTGACAGAGGTGTAAGGGCTATTGTTGGAACTCAGTAACAAGACGGATTCGATGTGATACATATTCTGGTCTTCTTAAAAAAAAACTGAATACAAAGTCCTTAATATTTCTCTGTAATTCTACCACACGAGAAAGTAGACTTCAGTCCCAGGTTTAATTTTAAATGTGGCTGCATGTGCTGGCACTTGAATCCTGATGTGGCCCGTGCAAAAGTTATTCGAAAACCTCCCCCCCCACCCCCCTCTCCCATTTCTCTGGACGCATTTGCTGCTCAACTCGAGAAATGCCATTGCGGACTCTCTCCAGAAATTCAGTAGATTGAGACAGTTCAGCCATCCAGATCAGGAAGCCTTTACGTTCAAACCATCATCAGTGAATCGTAGAATTTTACAGCAGAGAAGGAGGTTATTCAACCCATCATATCCCCACCACCTGACAAGTAGCCACCCAGCCTACTTATCAGTCCTACTTACCAGCTCCTGATCTATTGCTTTGTAGGTTACGGCATTCCTAGTACATATCCAAGTACCTTTTCAATGTTCTCAAGTTTCCTGCCTCTCCCACCTTTTCAGGTAGTGAGTTCCAGTTCCCCACTGTCCTCTGGGTGAAGGTCTTGCGTTTGAATCCCCTCTAAGCTTCCGACCTTTTCAGCTAAATCTATGTCCCCTGGTTATATAGGCCCCTCAAGGGGATGAAAGCATTCCAATCCACTAAATCTTGACTCCTCATAATTTTATGCACTTCAGCTAGGTCTCCCCTCATCCTCCTTTTTTCCACAGAAATCAACATGAGACTAATGAATATTTCTTGAAACCTAAAATTCTCCAATTCTGGCAACATCCTCATGCATTTTCATTGCTCGTCCACTACTGCAATCACGGGAGGGATTCTCCCGGGCCGCTAGCCAGTGACGGAGATCGCGATGACACGCTAAATCGGATGCAAGGGCAAAAACGGAATTCACGATGGGCCGTCAAACCCGTTGCCTTTCTCCCGGTTCGCCGGCCCTGACGAAGCTCCTGCCGGCCTTAATGAGGTTCTTGACCAGAGCATGTTAATAGCCATTTACATTCATCTGATTGTGATTATTGGGCAGGAAGCCCGATTCACTGGCCTCCTGGGATGGTCCAGCCCGCCCGGCCAGACAGCACGCTGGCGTGAGTTGGTACAAGTCCTGACAAGCAGGGACCTAGCGACTAACACTTAAAGGAGGGCAAGGGTGTGAGTACCCTCCCTACACCTGCCTTAAGGGTGCCAAAGGGGGTCCTTCAGTGGAGGTGGTGGTCTTCCCATCTGTCGCCTTGAAAATCATTGAACTGTCAGTTTCAAGTCTTCCCTCTGATGTTCTGGAATCTCCCAACATGGGAGTATCAATGGTCTGCAAGAAGAAAGTGAAAGTATTTTCTCTGTAGCTGTAAAAACCTTCAAACCCTCTCCCAGCATGTCCCTTTCATTCGGTGGAAACCTTTGAAGTGCTTTTATTACAGTCAATTTCATTGCCCTTTTTTGTACTTCATTGTTTCCATTCAATGTTATGGTCCATTGCCTTTTACAAGCCTCTTGATTGACAGGTCCAGGCATTTTCAAAGGAAGCACTACCGTTGTTTATGTATATAGCTCTTTCAGGGGTCCATTAACTCTGAAATGCTTCCTTTTTTGAGCGTTTTTTTAATTGAGGTTTTAAGTGGTCTCTTGAGATTTTCAAGGCTACAGAGGGGGAGACCAGCCAAACAACATTGATCCCAGGAAAGACCCCTGACCTGAGCCTTCCAGCACAGCTCAAGCCCTCCCCCCCCGACCCTCCCGACCCCCACCTACCCTGAAGGACCCCCCGCAGCAACCTGGAGGCAATGTAGCGAGACTACTCACTCCCTTGCCCTCCATCGGAGCGGTCGATGCTAGGCTGGCACTACCAAAGGGCAGGGCCTGAAGGGGGGACTGAGGTGGGGGGGGCTGAAGTGGAGGGCATTTGGTAAGCCCATAATGGGGTGTTTCTCACTTGCCAGCGATTGGGGGACTCTTGCCACCGATTGCTGGGGGGTCCTTGCCACCAAGTGGGGAAGGGGGTGCTTGCCTGTGATTGGAGTAGGGAGGGCTGCATCATTATTCTAAGCTCGCCCTGGTCTCTGAGGAGTGGGACTTGTCAGCGAAGTTAGGCTACAACCCTCTCAAGTCTAACGTAAAACGCAATCCTGTGAAAAAAAATTAATGGTGTGTGAGCATCGCTCCCAGCACCAGTGGGAAACAGTCCCATTTCCCCACTGGCGGGAGAACCGAAACTCAACACAGGAGAATCGTGTTCCGTATCATTCCTACAGTGTTGTGATGAGAAGAGTTCACTGTACTCCAGTTGGGACCTAACGACTTCCAGCTTTTATACTGTATGAACATAGAACATAGAACATAGAACGATACAGCGCAGTACAGGCCCTTCGGCCCACGATGTTGCACCAAAACAAAAGCCATCTAACCTACACTATGCCATTATCATCCATATGTTTATCCAATAAACTTTTAAATGCCCTCAATGTTGGCGAGTTCACTACTGTTGCAGGTAGGGAATTCCACGGCCTCGCCACTCTTTGCGTAAAGAACCTACCTCTGACCTCTGTCCTATATCTATTACCCCTCAGTTTAAAGCTATGTCCCCTCGTGCCAGCCATTTCCATCCGCGGGAGAAGGCTCTCACTGTCCACCCTATCTAACCCCCTAATCATTTTGTATGCCTCTATTAAGTCTCCTCTTAACCTTCTTCTCTCCAACGAAAACAACCTCAAGTCCATCAGCCTTTCCTCATAAGATTTTCCCTCCATACCAGGCAACATCCTGGTAAATCTCCTCTGCACCCGCTCCAAAGCCTCCACGTCCTTCCGATAATGCGGTGACCAGAACTGTACGCAATACTCCAAATGCGGCCGTACCAGAGCTTTGTACAGCTGCAACATGACCTCCTGACTCCGGAACTCAATCCCTCTACCAATAAAGGCTAACACTCCATAGGCCTTCTTCACAACCCTATCAATCTGGGTGGCAACTTTCATGGATCTATGTACATGGACACCAAGTTCCCTCTGCTCATCCACACTTCCAAGAACTTTACCATGAGCCAAATATTCCGCATTCCTGTTATTCCTTCCAAAGTGAAACACCTCACACTTCTCTACATTAAACTCCATTTGCCACCTCTCAGCCCAGCTCTGCAGCTTATCTATATCCCTCTGTAACCTGCTACATCCTTCCACACTGTCGACAACACCATCGACTTTAGTGTCGTCTGCAAATTTACTCACCCACCCCTCTGCGTCTTCCTCTAGGTCATTGATAAAAATTACAAACAGCAACGGCCCCAGAACAGATCCTTGTGGTACGCCACTTGTAACTGAACTCCATTCTGAACATTTCCCATCAACCACCACCCTCTGTCTTCTTTCAGCTAGCCAATTTCTGATCCACATCTCTAAGTCTCCCTCAATCCCCAGCCTCCGTATTTTCTGCAATAGCCTACCGTGGGGAACCTTATCAAACGCTTTACTGAAATCCATATACACCACATCAACTGCTCTACCCTCGTCTACCTGTTCAGTCACCTTCTCAAAGAACTCGATAAGGTTTGTGAGGCATGACCTACCCTTCACAAAGCCATGCTGACTATCCCTGATCATATTATTCCTATCTAGATGATTATAAATCTTGTCTCTTATAATCCCCTCCAAGACTTTACCCACTACAGACGTGAGGCTCACCGGTCTATAGTTGCCGGGGTTGTCTCTGCTCCCCTTTTTGGACAATGGGACCACAATTGCTATCCTCCAGTCCTCTGGCACTATTCCTGTAGCCAATGATGACATAAAAATCAAAGCCAAAGGTCCAGCAATCTCTTCCCTGGCCTCCCAGAGAATCCTTGGATAAATCCCATCAGGCCCCGGGGACTTATCTATTTTCAGCCTGTCCAGAATTGCCAACACCTCTTCCCTACGTACCTCAATGCCATCTATTCTAATAGCCTGGGTCTCAGCATTCTCCTCCACAACATTCTCTTTTTCCTGAGTGAATACGGACGAAAAATATTCATTTAGTATCTCTCCTATCTCTTCAGACTCCACACACAACTTCCCATCCCTGTCCTTGACTGGTCCTACTCTTTCCCTAGTCATTCGCTTATTCCTGACATACCTATAGAAAGCTTTTGGGTTTTCCTTGATCCTACCTGCCAAATACTTCTCATGTCCCCTCCTTGCTCGTCTTAGCTCTCTCTTTAGATCCTTCCTCGCTACCTTATAACTATCCATCGCCCCAACTGAAACTTCACACCTCATCTTCACATAGGCCTCCTTCTTCCTCTTAACAAGAGATTCCACTTCTTTGGTAAACCACGGTTCCCTCGCTCTACGCCTTCCTCCCTGCCTGACCGGTACATATTTATCAAGAACACGCAGTAGCTGATCCTTGAACAAGCTCCACTTATCCAGTGTGCCCAACACTTGCAGCCTACTTCTCCACCTTATCCCCTCCAAGTCACGTCTAATGGCATCATAATTGCCCTTCCCCCAGCTATAACTCTTGCCCTGCGGTGTATACTTATCCCTTTCCATCATTAACGTAAACGTCACCGAATTGTGGTCACTGTCCCCAAGGTGCTCTCCTACCTCCAAATCCAACACCTGGCCTGGTTCATTACCAAAACCAAATCCAACGTGGCCTCGCCTCTTGTTGGCCTGTCAACATATTGTGTCAGGAAACCCTCCTGCACACACTGTACAAAAAACGACCCATCTAATGTACTCGAACTATATCTTTTCCAGTCAATATTTGGAAAGTTAAAGTCTCCCATAACAACTACCCTGTTACTTTCGCTCTTATCCAGGATCATCCTCGCCATCCTTTACTCTACATCCCTAGAACTATTTGGAGGCCTATAGAAAACTCCCAACAGGGTGACCTCTCCTTTCCTGTTTCTAACCTCAGACCATACTACCTCGGATGATGAGTCCCCATCTAGCATCCTCTCCGCCACCGTAATACTGCTCTTGACTAGCAGCGCCACACCTCCCCCTCTTTTGCCTCCTTCTCTGAGCTTACTAAAACACCTAAACCCCGAAACCTGCAACATCCATTCCTGTCCCTGCTCTATCCATGTCTCCGAAATGGCCACAACATCGAAGTCCCAGGTACCAACCCATGCTGCCAGTTCCCCTACCTTATTTCGTATACTCCTGGCATTGAAGTAGACACACTTCAAACCACCTACCTGAACACTGGCCCCCTCCTCCGACGTCAAATCTGTGCTCCTGACCTTTATACTCTCATTCTCCCTTACCCTAAAACTACAATCCAGGTTCCCATGCCCCTGCTGCATTAGTTTAAACCCCCCCAAAGAGCACTAACAAATCTCCCCCCCCAGGATATTTGTGCCCCTCAGGTTCAGATGTAGACCATCCTGTCTGTAGAGGTCCCACCTTCCCCAGAAAGAGCCCCAGTTATCCAGAAATCTGAATCCCTCCCGCCTGCACCATCCCTCTAGCCACGTGTTTAATTGCTCTCTCTCCCTATTCCTCATCTCACTATCACGTGGCACGGGCACCAACGCAGAGATAACAACTCTGTTTGTTCTAGTTCTGAGCTTCCATCCTAGCTCCCTAAAAGCCTGCCTGACATCCTTGTCCCCTTTCCTACCTATGTCGTTAGTGCCAATGTGGACCACGACTTGGGGCTGCTCCCCCTCCCCCTTAAGGACCCGGAAAACACGATCCGAGGCATCACGTACCCTTGCACCTGGGAGGCAACATACCAAACGTGAGTCTCTCACGCTCCCACAAAATCTCCTATCTGTGCCCCTGACTATCGAGTCCCCAATTACTAATGCTCTGCTCCTCTCCCCCCTTCCCTTCTGAGCAACAGGGACAGGCTCCGTGCCAGAGGCCCGTACCCCATGGCTTACCCCTGGTAAGTCGTCGTCCCCACAAGTATCCAAAGCGGTATACTTGTTTCTCAGGGGAACGACCGCAGGGGATCCCTGCACTGACTGCTTCTTCCCAGTCCCTCTTACAGTTACCCATCTATCTCCAATCTTTGGTGTAACTAATTCCCTAAAGCTGCTATCTATGACCCCCTCTGCCTCCCGAATGATCCAAAGAACAAAGAACAAAGAAATGTACAGCACAGGAACAGGCCCTTCGGCCTTCCAAGCCCGTGCCGACCATACTGCCCGACTAAACTACAATCTTCTACACTTCCTGGGTCCGTATCCTTCTATTCCCATCCTATTCATATATTTGTCAAGATGCCCCTTAAATGTCCCTATCGTCCCTGCCTCCACTACCTCCTCCGGTAGTGAGTTCCAGGCACCCACTACCCTCTGCGTAAAAAACTTGCCTCGTACATCTACTCTAAACTTTGCCCCTCTCACCTTAAACCTATGCCCCCTAGTAATTGACCCCTCTACCCTGGGGAAAAGCCTCTGACTATCCACTCTGTCTATGCCCCTCATAATTTTGTATACCTCTATCAGGTCGCCCCTCAACCTCCTTCGTTCCAGTGAGAACAAACCGAGTTTATTCAATCGCTCCTCATAGCTTATGCCCTCCATACCAGGCAACATTCTGGTAAATCTCTTCTGCACCCTCTCTAAAGCCTCCACATCCTTCTGGTAGTGTGGCGACCAGAATTGAACACTATACTCCAAGTGTGGCCTAACTAAGGTTCTATACAGCTGCAACATGACTTGCCAATTCTTATACTCAATTCTTATCCTCTTATTCTTATCCTTATCCTTATTCTTATCCTTCTTATTCTGATCCGAAGTTCTTCCAACTCCAGCTCCAGTTCCCTAACTCGGTCTTGGAGGAGCTGGAGATGGCAGCACTTCCTGCAGGTAAAATCAGCAGGGACACTAACGGCATCCCTCACCTATGCTTCAGCTAATAAAGGAAGTAACCTATATGTCTTTTTGACCATCTTATCGATCTGTCCAAACACCTTCAGGGATCTGTGGACATGTGCTCCAAGGTTCCTCTGTGCCTCTTCGCTGCTCAGAATCCTACTATTTATTGTGCATGCCCTTGCCTTGTTAGTCTTCCTCAAATACATTACCGCACATTTTTCCGAATTGAACTCCATTTGCCACTCTTGTGCCTGCCTGACTGATCCACTGCAATCTTCCTGTAGCCTACAGCTTTCCTCTTCATGATCAACCACACAGCAGTTAGTGGCCAGAAGTAGGGATTGCAGAAGGGAGATTTCAGTTTCACTAGACTTGACCATGGACAAATTAATCTGATCACAGAGGACACCAGGATTGGTTTGGAATGCTTCACCCTTGTGGTTGAATAGATTGCTAACAGTCGATGTTTAGGCATGTATGACGAATAATTCCTGGAGGGAGATGTTACCAATGGTGCCAATGCCTCCAGGAGGAGTGATAGAAAATTGACCATGCAAATGGAAGAGAAAACAAAAAGGATCACACTCTGAAACATTGACCACTGCCTTCCTGAAGGGAATGATACCTAGAATGGTTTAGCAAAGAGAGAAGCCATTCAGCTCAAGGAGACCACACTGGCAGTATGTGCACGGGAGAAATCCCACAGTTACTGGTGTGACAAGTGAAATGATAGACTTGGCGGTTTTCTTTGCTAGTTTATTTTGTAGTTGTTGGACAGATGAACCTTTTATTCTCATGTACCTGAGATAGAACATAAAAATAGGAACAAGAGAGACAATATTAAAGTGAAGGAGGGAAATGTGGGAAAGTTGCATCATAATTTGAATAAGGAGGCGAGGTTTTGGGGGGAAAAAACATATTTTAGACATGGAGGGAAATTAATTTAACATGGTCTGGTGGTGGTGGAGAGCATTTAACCAGGTGGAAAGGTTGGGGATGGGGTCCTGCCAATTTTCCAATTAAGTCCAGGGCAGGGAGGCCCTGGAGGGATGGCCTTAATATCCTGCTGTCATATGGGGCCCTTAAGTGAGTAACAGATGCCCAGTTAAGGGCCTTAACCCAAGACCACTGACATTCAATATTGGTTGTGGGACTCTCCACACAGGGAGCCAGAAAAATAAATCCTGTGAAGGTTGTTTGG
Organism: Scyliorhinus torazame; assembly: GCF_047496885.1. NCBI lineage: Eukaryota > Metazoa > Chordata > Chondrichthyes > Carcharhiniformes > Scyliorhinidae > Scyliorhinus > Scyliorhinus torazame. The sequence goes on along the minus strand of NC_092711.1, from coordinate 299,009,483 downwards.
ATTCCCAGGGGAGGTCTCCTGTTGATAGACACTCAGTGTCTTACTGAGGGACCTGGATTGGAAAGGTGGGAGAGAGGAGGAATTGGAATCCATTGTCTGCCCTTGCTACTGCCACACCTTCCACCATGACCCCCACCCTACGAGCAGCTTCCTGGCATTGCTAACCTCAGCAATACTAGGCCTCAGGTGGGTGTCGTACCGACAGCCTCCGCCCCGCTGACATTGTCGTTCAATGAAGAGCTGCTGACCTGATTACCCAGAAACTCTCAGCGGACGGTGCGTACACTTACCAGGATCTTGGAAGTGAAGAGAAATCCTTCTCTCCAACCTCTCCCTGTTGCCTCTGTTAACTATCGCCTGTGATATATGAACCAGAGCTCTTTAGAATCAACATATCGTGCAGTTGCGATAATTGGCAATAAGAGAAACAAGGATGTTAGTTTGCTGTTCTTGTAGGTTTACCATCTGGACTTGGAAATATATCGCTGTTCCTTAATTGTCACTGGGTCAAGATCCTGGAACTCCATCACGATACCACATGGACTGCAGCGGTTCAAGAAGGCAGCTTGCCAACACCTTCTCAAGGGCAATTAGGGATCAGCAATAAACCCCTGAAGGAATAAAGAAAATGGCCTGTCAATGAAAAATCCATCTTCCAGCACAATGGAACGGCCTGCTTCATTTATGTCTTTGTTATTACTTCTTGTCAGTCAAGAGGAGCATGAGTGTAGTTTCCAGAACCTCACGGAAGTTACTGGTGTCTCCCGTGTTTATCATGGGACTTCTCTCCCCAAGCCTTGATTGCCTGCCTTTTCCCTCTTATGATTGTTGGGGACCATGTTTGTGGCCTCTTGCTCCTGGCTTTCACTCCCAACTCCAGGCCAGGCTGACAATTTGGCTCTCTGCCGGGCAGGAAACCGAACAAAAATCATAATGTCAAGCTCGACAGAATTTCCGTGTCCTCGGCCCTCCGATTCTGAACCTCCATACTCGCTCCTTCCCTCCCAGAAAATATCAAGGCCTGAGGCTCCAATTCTAGATCCTCTCCATACGCATCACCTTCAAAGAAGGATCCTTGAATACGGACATGGGTTCAAATCCCACCACGGCAGCTGGTGGAATTTAAACTGAGTGAATGAAATCTGGAATATAAAGCTAGTCTCAGTCACGGTGAACCTGAAGCATTCATTGATTGTTGTAAAAACTCATCTAGTTCCCTACAAAACGCCTTCAGGGAACGGAAACCTGCGGTCCTCACCTGGTCTGGCCCATGTGTGACCCCAGGTCCACAGCAATGTGGTTGGCTTTTAACTGCCCTCGGAAATGGCTGAGCAAGCTGTACTTTTCTTTGCTGTGCTGTACTTTTCTTTGTTGTGCTGTACTTTTCTTTGTTCTTTTAGGGGCTGGTTTAGAACACTGGGCTAAATCGTTGGCTTTTAAAGCAGCCCAAGGCAGGCCAGCAGCATGGTTCAATTCCCGTACCAGCCTCCCCGAACAGGCGCCGGAATGTGGCGACTAGGGGCTTTTCACAGTAACTTCATTTGAAGCCTACTTGTGACAATAAGCGATTTTCATTTCATTTCATTTCATTTCGAAGATTGTAGTTTAGTCGGGCAGCATGGTCGGCACTGGCTTGGAGGGCCAAAGGGCCTGTTCCTGTGCTGTACTTTTCTTTCTTCTTTCTTCTTTGTTCAAGCCATTCGGTTCAAGGGCAATTAGGGATGGGGAACAAATGTTGACAACGTCGCCAGGCCACATCCAACCTGCCGCGTGTATTTCAGCGGCGGAGGCAGCCCGCTAGTGGGATCTTCTGGCCCTCCGGTATCAACGGGATTTTCTGTTGAATGCACTCCTCATCGCCGGGAAACCCGAAGCGCGGGGCGGAGGTGACGGGAGGGAGGACGGGGACGTAGTCGGTGGGACCGGACGATTTCGCTGCCGTGAACAGCCCATAAATTTGAGCCATAAGACCATAAGACCATAAGACATAGGAGTGGAAGTAAGGCCATTCGGCCCATCATGTCCACTCCACCATTCAATCATGGCTGATTTCAACTCCATTTACCCGCTCTCTCTCCATAGCCCTTAATTCCTCGAGAAATCAAGAATTTATCAACTTCTGTCTGAAAGACACTCAACGTCCCGGCCTCCACCGCCCTCTGTGGCAATGGATTCCACATACCCACCACTCTCTGGCTGAAGAAATTTCTCCTCATCTCTGTTCTAAAGTGACTCCCTTTTATTCTAAGGCTGTGCCCCCGGGTCCTAGTCTCCCCTGCTAATGGAAACAACTTCCCTACATCCACCCTATCTAAGCCATTCATTATCTTGTAAGTTTCTATTAGATCTCCCCTCAACCTCCTAAACTCCAATGAATATAATCCCAGGATCCTCAGACGTTCATCGTATGTTAAGCCAATGTTATTCAGGGGCAGGAAACCCAACTGATTTATTTTTCCACCTCCCTGGCTCAGTCCCTGGAGTAACCTACTTCACCCAAGCCCAGAGAGAGCGATGACAATCTTTCAGATCTGATGTGCTTGCTCCAGAGGGTGCAGAGGAGAATCGCCACAATGTTGTCTGGATTGGAGCGTTTTAGCAATGAGGAGAGGCTGGTTAGGCTGGGGTTGTTTTCCTTAGAGCAGAGAAGACTGAGGGTGGAAACTGATCAAAATTAAGAGGGACAAGAAGCCTGGCAGTGCCATCCTGAAAATGCCAACTGTGCCATGGGGCAGTGCCAGGACGCATCGCCCGGCATGTTCATACCTCCAGAGGCCATACTTACCTCTGTGCCCCTGGAGGGATCCCCTCGACTGCCTCATCTGGCCAAATCCAATGTAAATGACACGGCATGACATCACGCTGGTGCCCAGTGAATATTCCATGAGAGGGGATGGCCTGGAGAGAGTGCTCACTAATGACATGTTAATGTATTAAAATGATGCCCCCGGACTCCCGCGATTTACACAACTCCACCGGAGAGGGGGGTGAAAATTGCAAACCCCAATCAGGCCGGAGGGAACCACGTTTTTTCATTCTCTCCGGATTCTGAGCCCGAGCTGGGTTTCTCACGGGGCGGGGAACACGGGCTCAAAATCGCCGCCACTGTTATTTGTGACTCAGATGGGGGACCAACTCAGTACTATGGGAAGAGTGCAAACCTAAGGGGAGAGATTTAATCAGGTGAAATAGTCACTAATTTGGGAGGCAGTGACATATTTGAAGACTTTCGAGAGGAAAGGTAGTTTGCAGAAAGGACAATATTGTAGAGGGAGAAAGGACAAAACTACAGAAACTTAACATCAGGCCATCCAATAGAATACTATACATAGAGACATACAAATTAGCAGCAGGAGTCAGCTCCACCATTCAATAAGATCATGGCTGATTTGATTGTGACCTCAACCCCGCATTCCTGCCGAACCCTAATCACCTTTTATAGAAACAAAGAAAAGAGGAGCAGGAGTAGGCGATTATGAGGAGGCAATGGTATAGTGGTATTATAACTGGACTAGTAAACCAGGGACCCAGGGTAATGCTCTGACGAGCCGGATTCAAATCCCAGGGCCCAGGTTCAAATCCCGCCACTGCACACGGTGAAATTTGAATGCAAGAAAAATCTAGAATTAAAATCTAATGATGACCATGAAACCATTGTTGATTGTCGTAAAAACCCATCTGGTTCACGAATGTCCTTTAGGGAAGGAAATCTGTCGTCTTTATCTGGTCTGGTCTACATTAGACTCCAGATCCACAGCAATGTGGATGACTCTTAACTGTCCCCTCAAGAGCAATTAGGGATGGGCAATAAACACTGGCACAGCCTGCTACGGCCACGTCCCATGAACAAATCCAAAAACATTTGGCCTTTCGAGTCTGTCCCGCCATTCAACATGATCATGGCGTTTCCTCTAGCTCAACGGCATATTAATTAGGTAAATAGATGTAAACGGATATGATATAGCTGGGATTACGGAGACATAGATGCAGGGTGACCAGCGATAGGATCTGAACATCCAGGAATGTTCAAATTTAAGCAGGGCAGACAAAAAGGGAAAGGCAGAGGAGTGGCATTGCTGGTTAAAGAGGAAATTAATGCAATAGTGAGCAAGGATATTAGCTCCGACGATGTGGAATCTGTCTAGGTAGAGCTGAAAAACACCAAGGGGCAAAAGATGTTAGTGGAGGTTGTAAATCGACCCCCCAAACTGTAGTGGTGATGTTGGGGACAGCATTAAACAAGAACTTGGAGATGAATCCGATAAAGGAACATCTGTGATTATGGGTGACTTTAATCTGCATATAGATTGGGCAAATCCAAATCGTGAAAGAGGAAGAATTCCTGGAGTGTGCACAGGATGGTTTTCTGGACAAATACGTTGAGGAACGAACTCGAGAACAGGCCATCCGAGACTGTGAATTGTGTAATGAGAAAGGAATCATTGGCAATCGAGTTGTGTGAGGTCCCTTGGGCATGAGCGACCTTAATATAATAGAATTCTTCGTCAAGGTGTAGAGTGACGCAGTTGATTCTGAGATTAGAGTCCTGGATCTATATAAAGCAAAGTACAATAGTATGAGGCACGAGCTCCCTATGATGGATTGGCTAATGCTGCTTAAAGAGCGCATTGGTGAACTGAAAAAAATGCTCTTTCAGCTCTGGCGTAAAAATAAAGCCGGAAAGGTGATCAAACCATGGCTTACAAGGGAAATTAAAGGTAGTGTGACATCCAAGGAAGAGGTATTCAAACTGGCCAGAATAACAGCAATGTTTGAGGTGTGTAAAATTCAGAGGGGCAAAGATGTGGTGGACAGGAAGAAACCTTTTCTTTTGATAGAGGGATCAATGGCAAAGGGACATAGATTTACAGTAATGGGCAGGAAGCTTTGAGGGGATGTGAGGAAAACCTCTTCGCCCAGAGGGTGATGGGAGTCTGGATCTCGCTGCCTGAGAGCGTAGCGGAGGCAGAGACCCTCATAGCATGTAAAACGTATTTAGATGAGCACTTCATCGAATACAAGGCTGTGGGCCAAGGCTGGAAAATGGGATTATAATAGTGAGCTGGTTGCTTTTGACCAGCGCAGATGCGATGGGCTGAAAGGCCTTTTCTGGGCTGTAGACCTCGATGACAGACCTGAAGATTGAGAGCAGTTTAGAATTCAGCAAAGAAGGACAAAGGGATTGATCAAGAAGGGGAATATAGAGTATGAGAGCAAGCTTGCGGGGAATATAAAAACTGATTATAAAAGCTTCTACAGAAATGTGAAGAGGAAAAGATTGATGGAGACAAATGTAGGTTCCTCACAGTCAGAAACAGAGGAATCAATAATGGAGAACAAAGAAATGGCTGACCAACTAAAAACATACTTTGGTTCTATCTTCACAAAGGAGGACACAAATAATGTAGCAGAAAAGTTGAGGAATGCAGCTTTTAGTGAGAGGGAGAAACTGAAGGAAATTCGTATTGGAGGGAAATGGTGTAGGAAAATTGATGGAATTGAAGACCGATACATCCCCTGGGCCTGATATTCAACATCCCAGAGTACTTAAGGAAGTGGCCCGAGAAATAGTGGATGTATTGGTGGTCATCTTCCAAGATTCAATTGACTCTGCAACAGTTGCTACAGATTAGAGGGTGGCTCATGTAACCCCACTATTTAAAGAAGGAGGTAGAGAGAAAACAGGGAATTATAGACTGTGGTGTTGGGTGCTCTGGTGCACAGATGAGCCAACACAGTTGTATGTGGTACAACTCTATTTTATTTTAACTCTTATAATACAGTTCGTTCTGGATACTCTGCACGTGCTGTCTCCCTGAGTGTGTTTGGTAACAGATGTGTCCTGGTCCTCCTCTGCAGCTAATACTGACCACCGGGGGTCGTGTCTGTGCTTTTATATCTTTCTGTCATTGGTTGTGGTGTTGTGTGTTCTGATTTGTCTGTTGGTGTGTCTATCATGATGTGTGTGTTTGAATATCATGACATCCCCCCTTTTTACAAAGATATGTGCCTACGTGGTTATAAATATAATTGTGTCGTGAGTGCATCGAAGAGTGTGTGTGTGTGTTATGTACAGCGTGTGTATATGACGTAACTATTTACATGGGGCGATGTCGGGTGCGTCACACTAACAAGGTTGTACCATAACAAAACTTGGATGCGAGAGAAAAAAAAACAAAAAAACTTGAACATTGGTCTGGTCAGACGATATCTGGAACAATAAACAACAACAGGTTATAATACAGAAGTGTTTGACTTTTTGAACGTATGAACAGCGTTATAAGTCCAGTCTAATGGGTGACCGCCTCAAGAATGGGCTGGTCCTCAAGCCGGTTCAGCTGTGGAGATTTGGGGTCACACTGGTTCACCTTGGACTGTTGGAGGTGATGCTGTTGCCGAAGTCTCTACTTTACCATTTGTTGTACTTCGTGCAGTGCTTGGTTTTTTCATTCGTGCAAATATAACATTCAACATCTTTGTTAGTGGTGCCTTGGCTGTGGTTTGGTTCTGGTGGCGATGGAAGGGGCATGATCCGTGGCATCTCCACGAAGTCATCCTTGGGAACCAGTGGAGGATCCGGCGTGTGCGTACGGTTCAGTTGCGAGCGTGGAAGGCGGCGCAAAGCTCGCTGATTGCGCCTACGCACCAATCCATCCGCCCTGCATGCCAGGAACAAGGTGGAGTCTTTTTCTTTTTATGTTTGTGGTGGACGGCATCTTGTAGCCGATGGGTCGTTGCCATCGAAGTAGCACCATCACTAATATCATGCAAGGCGATGACTGTGCCAGATGTGGAAGTTGGCCGAGACCGTGTACGCTGGTTCCGGCCACCTGCTGTGCCGGAAGGGCGACTCCGCAGAGAAACGTCGAAGCATGTCGCCTTGGAGAGAGAATTGTTGCTCGCATCAACGTCTGGCGATGGCGCGAATTGGTGTGTCCATCTTGGACCGCTGGTGCTGGTTGCCACTGCCGACCCAGTGGGACTGCCACGCGATCCATTCCCTGTCGCCGTGGCATCCGCCGTCACCCTGAGCGTGCCATCACCGAGGCCGCGACACCGCCCGTCCGGAGCAAGGTCTGGCGTGCGCGAATCAGAGTCGGCGCTTGGCTGCTCCCCATCTGGAGTCCGGTCTGCCTTCCGTCGATGCCCCCCGTCCGGAGTCCCAACAGGTTCACTGGAGGCAGCCGAGATTCCCTGAAGCTGCACTTCTGGAGTCGGAACATGCAGGAATGCACCAACCAGTGGAGAGGGTCGAGCCATCGAGGGTGGAAGCGGTGCGCTGCCACCGCAGTCGTCAGTGGTCCCACCGTGATCGTCGAGTGCCTCGGTACGCACTAGGCGAGGTCTGTCACCTTGCACCTTTTGCATGGGAAGTGGGATGCTGTCGTCACTCGTCTCACATCCCGTGGATAGATCCTCATTAGCAGCTTGCTGTTCACTAGGGTTGGGTAAATTGTCAGAGTTTTCATCTGGTGGTGCACACCATGTCGGTGGACTGTCATTGTCTTGCCGTTGTCCTTCATTTGGGCTTTTCTTCTTTGGAATTTTAAATCTTCCCCCAGACATTGCAGAACCTTGTTTATTACCCCCAAATTCTCCCATAGGTATGGTCTCGAATATAGGATCCAATGTTTCTATCGACATTGTACTATTTTCCAAAGAACATTCCGTTTCACTTTTCTTCTCAGGTGCCTCATATGTATCTTTGTCTAATGTACATGCCTTCATGGTCTCTGGGTCTGATTTTGCTGGGACTGGCATGGTCACAGTCTCTCTTTTACTGTTCTCAATTGCCCACATTATACTCCCCATACATAACTGCTTAATCACTGGGGTTAGTGTGGTACAATGGATAATCGGGTCGACCTTATCTGCATCTTCACCATTAGTGGAAAGCACACTTGGTTCACTTGAAACTGCTGTGGGTTTTAAATTCGTTATCTGGCTACTCGATGTCGGTGTCCTCAGGATTCTTGCTCCAATGTTCTGCTCAATAATCAGTGGAGCGTGTATAGGTTCAATGCAATTAATGTTCCCCTCAAGGTTTGAAGAGTCATTACTGACTAACTGCTGGTCTCCGAAGTTGGGATTTTGCGGTGTTGTGTTGAAGGGAGACATTTGTCCCTGCTGTAGATATGATTCAGGTTGTGTTATTTCCATTACCTGAGGATCAATGTCTTGTCCATTTTTTCGATCCGTACTAAAACACTGGCAATTCTCAGTCTGCTCCTTGCAAGTTAAACATTCAATTAATTTCGTTAGCAAATCCTCAGCATCCTTCTGTGGCCGTGCAGCATTATTAATCTCTGTTCGGCTATAATGATCCTGAAGGTCAGCGCATAAACCTTTTTTCTTCGGGCTTGGACGAGGCGATTCCTTTGGCTTGTCTTCAGTTGGGCTTGAACAGTCTTCAGCGCTGTGCCCTTCATTGTAGCATGAGAGACCGTCATGGTCATGCTGCTGTGTAGTGGAGCATGGTAGGCTGTTATAGCCTTCTTGCTGTTCACGTGAGCATGGCAGACTTGCATCGTCTGCCGCTGGTTGGTCAGGAGAGGTTGCTAGACCCTCATGGTCTTGTTCCTGCAAGGACTGCACATTGGAGTCTTGCGTTGCTTCTATCGTGGAGGCTGTCCACGAGCTCTCTGTGGAGGCTTGTGACACTGGAGTCACTTCTTGTTCGTGCAAGGACTGCGCTCTGGAGTCTTGCGTTGCTTCTATCGTGGAGGCTGTCCACGAGCTCTCTGTGGAGGCTTGTGACACTGGAGTCACTTCTTGTCCGTGCAAGGACTGCGCTCTGGAGTCTTGCATTTCTGCAATTGTGGAGTCTGTCCACGAGCTTGCTGTGGAAGCTTGTGACACTGGAGTCACTTCTGGTTCATGCGAGGACTGCACTCTGGAGTCTTGCATGTCTTCTTTCATAGAGTCGGGAACGTTGAGCGGGACGTGGACCACGCTCTGTGTGGCAGCAGGGCGCTCTCCGTGTGCTTGCACCGCTCCCTGTCTGTTAATGTCAGGCTGCAGCATCATCCGGTACTGATAAGTTGGAACGTCATATCTGCTGGATTGAAGATCCTCAAATCCGAAAAATGAATCCGCATCTGCGTCGGATTCAATGTGGGGGCCGCCAATGTGCAACACGAAAGGTTCGTCCGAGTCATAGTCATATAGGACCACGGAGCTATCATTGGGCTCGCGAGGTCCGGAAACACTGTAAAGATCGTCATCGAAGTATTCAAGGTCGGAATCATCGGCTTGTGCGTAGGTAACTGCTTGTCGGAGGGTTCTTCGGAGGTCAAATTCATCTCCTGGCTCAATTTGCGGCACTGTGCTGTCATTCCAGGTGAGGGAAGGTTGTTTTACAGCTTTAACAGATTTTTGTTTTTTTGATTTGGGACGTTTCCCTTTTAAATTGGATTTGGGACATTTCCCTTTTAAATTGGTGCAGTCTGGGGCCTCTGACATCCTGACGCTCGGTATGTAGCACGTAGGAAGCGACTGCGCATGCTCAGATCGCTGTTCCTTTACCGATGGCCGTTTTCTTGACTGCGCATGCGCAAACGATACTTCCGGTTCTGCGCACTGCTCGCGCAACTGTGCTAGCGTGATACCTTTAGCAAGATGGCCGCCGACCTCGACCCAGCCCTCTCTCAGGCCCGGGATTTCGGCCTCTGGGAATTCGGGCTCCGGGATCCCAGCCACGAGGTGAGTACTGCAGCTTTTCTTACCTTTATTTGCCGATTGGATTGCGTTTTCTTCACAGTACTTGGAGAATTTGTCCAGGACTGCCTGGTAATCGTACCTTTGCTGCCTCCTGAAGAACCTGAACCTTGTGAATATTTCTCTTGCCCTTGCACCGGCGATGGTGAGGAGAAATTCAATTTTTTCGCTATCATCCAGGTCTTGGAGTTCAGCTGCCACCAGGAACAATTCGAACATTTGCCGGAATCGCCGCCAGTTTTCGCGGAGATCGCCGTAGCACTGGAGCGGCTGCGGAACCGGGAGCTCTATCATTTTGCCTGGGCACTGCTGGTTGTCTGTGTACACTGAGGTATGCCGGCAGGTATCGATCCACTCCTGTACCATGTGGTGTTGGGTGCTCTGGTGCACAGATGAGCCAACACAGTTGTATGTGGTACAACTCTATTTTATTTTAACTCTTATAATACAGTTCGTTCTGGATACTCTGCACGTGCTGTCTCCCTGAGTGTGTTTGGTAACAGATGTGTCCTGGTCCTCCTCTGCAGCTAATACTGACCACCGGGGGTCGTGTCTGTGCTTTTATATCTTTCTGTCATTGGTTGTGGTGTTGTGTGTTCTGATTTGTCTGTTGGTGTGTCTATCATGATGTGTGTGTTTGAATATCATGACATAGACCAGTTAGCCTGACGTCAGCAGTGAGGAAAAAGCTTGAGCGCGTTATAAAAGATTTAATAGCAGAACACGGGGAAAACATTGGCAGGATCGACAGAGTCAGTACGGATTTACAAAAGGGAAATTATGCTTGTCAAATGTACTGGGGGGAGTGCAGCAAAAGTTTACCAGACTGATTCCTGGGATGGTGGGACGAATGTATGAGGAGGGATTGAATGGGTTAAGATTATATTTGCTGGAATTTAGACGAATGTGGGGGGAATCTCATTGAACCCTATAAAATTCCAAGACAGCATACATGCAGAACGAATATTCCCGATGGCAGGGCGGTCCAGATCAGGGGTCACAGTCTAAGAATAGGATTGAGATAAGGAGAAACGTCTTCACCCAGAAAGTGGCGATCCTGTGGAATTGTCGACCACAAAAAGCAGTTGAGGCCAAAGCATTGTTTGTTTTCAAGGAGTTAGATATAGCACTTGGGGTTAAAGAGATCAAATGATATGGAGGGAAAGCAGGAGCAGGTTATTGAGTTGGATGATCAGCCATGATCATAATGAATGGTGGAGCAGGCTCGAAAGGGCTGAATGGCCTCTTCCTGCTCTGATGTTCCATACTCCAGCTCTCCCATATCTCTTGACACATTCAGAGTCAGGAACTCTATCTATTTCCTTCTTAAATATATTCAGTGGATTGGCCTCAACAACCTTCTGTTGTTTGGAATTCCATATGGTCACCACGTTCTGAGTGAAGAAATTTCTTCTAATCTCAGTCCAAAATAGTCAACCCCATGAGACTGTGGCCCCTTGTCTAGACCTTCCCAGCCAAAGGAAACATCACTGCATCCAGTCCGTTCAATCCTGACAGAATTTTAAAGGTTTCAATTAGATCCCCTTTCATTATTCTAAATCCCAGTGAATGCAGGCCTAGACAGCCCAATCTCCACTCGTACGACGATCCAGTCTGGTGAACCTTCGCTGCACTCCCTCGATGGCAGGTATACCCTTTCTTAGGTAAGGAGACCAAAACTACACATTACACGGCAGGTGTGGTCTCACCAATACCCTGGACAGCTGCAGTAAGACATCATTGTTCCTGTACTCAAGTCCTCTTGCAATGAAGGCCAACATACCATTTGCCTTCCTAACTGCTTGCTGTACCTGCATGCACGCTTTCAGTGACTGGTGTACAAGGACACCCAGGTCCATTTGTACACCAACATCTGCCAATCTATCACCATTTAAATAATACAATGCCATTCTGTTTCTCTGACTGAACTGAATAACTGCATAGAATACAGTTCGGGGCAGCACGGTAGCACAGTCGGTAGCACTGTTGCTTCACAGCGACAAGGTCCCAGGTTCGATTCCCGGCTTGGGTCACTGTCTGTGTGGAGTCTGCACGTTCTCCCCGTGTCTGCGTGGGTTTCCTCCGGGTGCTCCGGTTTCCTCCCACAGTTCAAAGATGTGCAGGTTAGGTGGATTGGCCATTCGAAATAGCCCTTAGTGTCCAAAAACAGGTTTGGTGGGTTATGGGGATAAAGGGGATAAGGGCAGAGGTGTGGCCTTAAGTGGGGTGCACTTTCCAAGGGCCGGTGCAGACTCGATGGGCTGAATGGCCTCCTTCTGCACTGTAAATTCTATGTTCTACGATCTATGATCTAAGAGAGTTCCAGAGATTCGCGACTCTCTGAGAGAAAGAAATTCTCCTCACCACTGTCTTAAATAAGTGACCCTGAGTTCTAAATTCTCTGACATGAGGAAATATCCTCGCCACATCCACCCTGATAATACCGCTCAGGATCTTAAATGTTTTGTTCATGTCACGTCTTACCCATCTAAACTAATTTCCAGCTTGCCTTGTAAGACAACCCGGCAACCTGGATACCTCCTCTGAACTTCTTCTAATTTGTTTACATCTTTCCTTAAATAAGGAGACCAATTGTATACAATGCTCTGGACGTTCCTGTACAACTGAAGCATAACCTCCCTACTTTTGTAATCAATTCCCCTCACAATAAATGGCAAGAGTCAATTAGCTTTCCTAATTACTTGCTGCACCTGTATCCTAGCCCTTTGTGACTCATGCACCAGGACATCCAGATCCCTCTGCACCTCAGAGCTCTGCAATCTCGCCATTTAGATAATAAGCTTCTTTTTTTATGCTTCCTGCTGTAGCCATCTCAGATGGCCACCTGCAAAGGACCATGGGAATTATGACCAACCCACGACTCAGACAGACTCAGTTTGTGTGTGTATTTGCAACCCAGATAGCTAGACGCAATCGAAACCCCCGCTCGTTTGCATTCCATTTCCCCAGAACAAAAGAACTGTACTCAGGTAACCGATACAGATACAGACTAATCGGCGCCACTCCCTTTACTCAGAGAGCCCAAACAGCTAAGGTCAATGACCGCTAAGGACACGATCAGCCATCAAGGCACCCACCCCTTTATTGGCCAAAATCGAAGGCAGTGATCGAAGCCTGTCGAATTATTGGGTCCAAGTTAAGGACCGCCCCAAAGAACGCGAAATCCCAGAGGGATAAGAAGAGACGCAGCCATGTGCTCGGTCTCTCTTGGATCCGGCCTATGCCAACCCAAGTGCAGCATAACGACTAGACAGACAAGTTCAAGACCAACGATCGCTCCCAGACAGATGAGCCCAGCAGAAACAGAGCCACTTCTTCCACCCAGCCACGCAAGAACCGGACAAAGGCCTTTTCCATCTGCATAGAGCCGGTTGCCCTTAAGTTAAGTATAGGTTATTGTAGTTGTTAGGTGTAGTTTAACTTATAGTGTCTTATGTTGCATGTCAAAGTAATCCATGTGTGTAAATAAACCATCTTTGAACTTGAACTGACTAACTGGTTGTGTGGTCCATTGATCGATATCGGGAAAAGCCTTGTGGTGGTATCATTTTGATACCTGGCGACTCTAAAGAGCATCAATATTAATTGGCAACATTATTGGCGACTCTGGTGGCGATTGGCAACAGTGCCAAAATGGACAATTTCACATTTTCTCACATAATACTCACATTTGCCAGATTTTAAAAACAAATCCAATTAAGGGGCAATTTAGCGCGGCCAATCCACCTACTCTGCACATCTTTGGGTTGTGGAGGTGAGACCCACGTAGACATGGGGAGAATGTGCAAACTCCACATGGACAGTGACCCGGGGCTGGCATCGAACCCAGGTCCTTGGTGCCCTGAGGCAGCCGTGCTAACAACTGTGCCACCATGCCACCCCTACGTTTGCCAGATTTCTATCCACTCCCTTATCCTATCCATGTCTATTTTTAACCTGCTTATGTCCTCTTCATAATTTGCTTTCCTACCTATCTTTATGTCATCAGCAAATTTAGCAACCATATATTCAGACCCTTCATCCAAGACAATTAAATTAAACGTAAAATACTGAGGCCCCAGCACTGCTCCATGATGCCCCACTTGTCAGATCCTGCCAACTAGAAAAGGATTCTTTTATGCCAACTCTCTCTCAGCTAGCCAATCTTCAATCCATGCCAACATGTCACCCCTTCACCTTGAGATTTTATCTCATGCAATAACCTTTGATGTACATCCACCGGTTCCCCTTTATCCACAGCACATGTGACTCCTATAATGAATTCCAATAAATTGGTTAAACGGGATTTTCCTTTCACAAAACCATGTTGACTCCGCCTGTATCCATTGAATTTTTTCCAAGTGCCCTGCTACAACATCTTTACGCCCATATTCATACTGAAAAGTCAAAATGCTGAATACTTATTTGAGTTGATTTATTATTGTCACATGTATTAGTACACAGTGAAAAGTATTGTTTCTTGCATGCTGTACAAACAATGCATACCGTACATAGGGAAGGAAGGAGAGACTGCAGAATATAATGTTACAGTTATAGCAAGGTGTAGAGAAAAGATCAGCTTAATACGAGGTAGGTCCATTCAAAAGTCTGATGGCAGCAGGGAAGAAGCTGTTCTTGAGTCGCTTGGTACGTGACCTCAAACTTTGGTATCTTTTTCCTGATGGGAGAAGGTGGAAGAGAGTATGTCCGGGGTGCGTGGGGTCCTTATTTATGCTGGCTGCCTTTCCGAGGCAGCGGGAATTATAGATCGAGTCAATGGATGGGAGGCTGGTTTGCGTGATGGATTGGGCTGCATTCACGACCTTTTATAGTTTCCTGCGATCTTGGGCAGAGCAGGCTCCATACCAAGCTGTGATACAACCAGAAAGAATGCTTTCTATGGTGCATCTGTAGAAGTTGGTGAGGGTCGTAGCTGACATGCCAAATCTTCTGAGAAAGTAGAGTCGTTGTTGGGCTTTCTTAACTATAGTGTCGGCATGGGGGGACCAGGCCAGGTTGTTGGTGATCTGTACACCTAAAAACTTGAATCTCTTGACCCTTTTTACTTCGTTCCCATTGATGTTGACAGGGGCGTGTTCTCCACTACGCTTCCTGAAGTCGATGACAATCTCCTTCGTTTTGTTGACATTGGGGGAGAGATTATTGTCGTCGCATCAGTTCACCAGATTCTCTATCTCATTCCTGTACTCTGTCTCGTCATTGTTTGAAATCCGACCCACTACGGTGGTGTCATCAGCAAATCTGAAAATCGAGTTGGAGGGGAATTTGGCCACACAGTCATAGGTGTATAAGGAGTATAGTAGGGGGCTGAGGACACAGCCTTGTGGGGCACCGGTGTTGAGGATGATCGTGGAGGAGGTGTTGTTGCCTATCTTTACTGATTGTGGCCTGTGGGTTATAAAGTTCAGGATCCAGTCGCAGAGGGAGGAGCCGAGGCCAAGACCACAGAGTTTGGAGATGAGTTTCATAGAAATGATGGTGTTGAAGGCTGAGCTGTAGTCGATAAATAGAAGTCTGACATAGGTGTCTTTGTTATCTAGGTGTTCCAGAGTAGAGTGCAGGGCCACGGAGATGGCGTCTGCTGTGGACCTGTTGCAGCGGTAGCCGAACTGTAGTGGATCAAGGCAATCCGGGAGGCTGGAGTTTTGTGCCATGACTAACCTTTCGAAGCACTTCATGATGACTGATGTCAGAGCCACTGCCGATAGTCATTAAGGCACGCTGCTTGACTTTTCTTTGGTACAGGGATGAGGGTCGTCTTCTTGAATCAGATAGGGACCTCAGTTTGTTGTAAAGAGAGGTTGAAGATGTCTGCGAATACCCCTGCCAGCTGACCCGCGCAAGACCTGAGTGCTCGTCCGGGTACCCCATCCGGGCCAGTGGCTTCCCGAGGGTTAACCTTCGAGAAGGCTGCTCTGACGTCTGCAGTGGTGATCTCAGATACAAGTTCATCCATGGCTTCTGGGGTGGAGGGCTCGCTCTCGCTGACCTCGTGCTCATCAGGGAGGGGTGCGTTGGAGCCGACGATTTTACATGCCTTCATCTTGTAGCCCGTTATGTCTTGCAGACCTTGCCGTAGACGGCGGGGATCCGTCTGGCTAGCCTGGGACTTGTACTTGGTCCGGTACTGCCTTTTGGCATCTTTGATGGATTTCTTTCGATCATATCTGGCTTTCTTGTAGAGGTCAGGGTCGCCTGACTTGAACGCCTCAGACCCAGACTTCAGCAAGCAGTGGATATCCCTGTTCATCCAGGGTTTCCGGTTGGGAAACACACGGATTCGCTTCTTTGGTACACAGTCTTCTACACACTTACGAATGAAGGCAGTTACTGTAGTGGCGTACTCGTTCAGGCTGGTCGCAGAGTTTTTAAATACTGACCAGTCCACTGACTCTAAGCAGTCCCGTAGGAGATCATCCGATTCCTCAGACCAACATTGCATGCCTTTCTTTGACGGAATCTCCTGCTTCAGTTTTTGCTTATAAGCCGGGAGCAGGAGCACAGCCTGATGGTCAGATTTGCCAGATGTGGACGGGCGATAGAGCAGTACGCATGTTTGATATTTGTGTAGCAGTGGTCCAGGATGTTTGAGCCTCTGTGGAACAGGTGACGTGTTGGTGGTAACTTGGTAGTACGCTCTTGAGCTTGGCCTGATTGAAGTCCCCAGCTACAAGGAACAAGGCCTCGGGATGTTTCGTTTCAAGGCTATTTGTGGTGGTGAATATTTCGTCCAGTGCGATTTTCACGTTCGCATGGGGTGGGATGTAAACTGCCGTCAGGATTACGGAGCTGAACTCCCACGGAACGTACTACGGGCGGCATTTTAGCGTCAGGTATTTTAGGTCCGGGGAGCAGAAACTACTTATGTGACTCTAGATGCTCTCCATATGCTAATAAGAATAATTAATAATCTGTATTGTCACAAGTAGGCTTACATTAACGTTGCAATGAGGTTACTGTGAAAAGCCCCTAGCTAGATACATCAGTGAGTATTCAAATGTGAATATTATAACAGTCAAATCCAATAAACCTCTCATCCAATGTCCACATACACATACCTTCCTGGAAGGGTCATTGAATGTTATTTCGGAGCAGGAGATCCAGCTGCTTTTCTTTCCCCCTCCCTGGCTCACTGCCTGTACTAACCCGGCTTCATCCAGTTCAGATTTGGCCCAGTCAGGGAGCTCCCAACATTCTGATTCAGTACCATTTAGGATGATCCCATTTATTCATCAGGAAATGATTTTGGCTCACCAGCTATGTACGTTTATTTATAGTGTACTATCTTACAGAGTCTTGTGGCTTGGTGCTTGCCAGACTGCGTCCAGAATTGATCTGAGGCAAAAGCCCGCTCTTGCGAGGGTGAACCCCCGCCTTGGTTCCCTGATTGTTTTTTTCTTGGTCACGTCGCCCTATCGGCAGATGCTCCTTGAAGGGGCCAGACACCGTATCCCTCTTGCCCTAAGTCCTTTTAAGACAATGAAACAGTTAAACTATACGGTTCCCAATAAACCACTTGAACATAATTAGTGGGCGGAATTCTTTCCCCCCACGCCAGGTGGGAGAATCACCAGGGCGCCGCGCGAGTCCCGCCACGCCACCCTGGCGCCCGCACCCGATTCTCCCACACACCCCCCCCCCCCCCCCCCAAACCGGCACGCTGATAATCACGGCTGGCCGCTGGGAGAATCGCCGCTCGCAATGGGCGAGCGGTGATTCTCCGGCCCGAATGGGCCGAGCGGCGTGCCCAAAACGACGGCTTCCCGCTGGCGCCGGCCACACCTGGTCGCTGCCGGCGGGAACAGTGCGGGAACGCGGGGGGGGGGGGCGGCCTGTGTGTGTGGGGTGGGGGGGGGGAGGGGGATTCCTGCACCGGGGACGGCTTCAAAAGGGGTCTGGCCCGCATTCGGTGCCCACCGATCAGCGGGCCAGCCTCTCTGAAGGAGGACCTCCTTTCCTCCGCCACCCCGCAAGATCCATCCGACATCTTCTTGCGGGGTGGCCTCGGGGAGGACGGCAACCGTGCATGCGTGGGTGGCGTCATTTACACGGTGCCAATGCCCGACACATGTAAATGATGCAACGCCGCTCCTAGCCACCCGAGGGCGGGAGAATAGGGGGCTGGGAGCGGCTTCCGACGCCGGAGTGAAACACTCCGGTTTTCACTCCGGCGTCGGGACTTAATCTCCCGATGGGAAAATTGCGCCCAGTCTCTCTGGTGGTTTCTGCTTTCTGGCAGAATGGCACAAGTCCACCGACTTGGCTGCTTCTACGGGGGTGATTTCTGAAGTAGCTGCTGCACCTGGTACCTCCTCAGGCACTGGTAACTCTGTCTTATCAGTTTCTGTGGTGACAGCTGGCTCTCTTGTCTCAGTCGAATCGGCACTTCACTACTCGGAAAATCAGTGGCATTTCCTGCTGGCATCGTGGTTTCAAGCTGGCGACACGCCGAAAGGCAGGTGCATATACTGAAACAAACACTTGTACGTGTTAATTGTAATGTAACTTTGCAAAGCATCATCCAAATTAAACTGTTGATAAACATGGTTCACATCCAACTTCATATAAGATTGGCCCCCGGCCAATTTTGCATACAAATCTTCTATCTTTGGAATGGAATTACCCAACAGGACACCTTTCGGGACTTGTGGGAGGAAACAAGAGCACCCGGGGGAAACCCACGCAGATACAGGGAGAACGTGCAGACTCTGCACAGACAGTGACCCAAGCCAGCAATCAAACTTGGGACCCTGGGCTGTGAAGCAACTGTGCTAACCACTGTGCTACCATTCTGCCCATATGTCATCTGCCATATGTGACAGGGACGGAAGATGGGTCATCTGCTGATCCTGGGAAAGGGGAAAAGAGAGCGCAAGGAGACTGTCACGGGTGAGATGAATTTGGAAAGGATCTGGAAAAAAAGCAAAGATAATAATCAGAAAGAAATGGAAAGAGACATGTATCACCCTGTCTCGAGATCCTAATGCCCTCCCATTGTCCAATCGTTTCTTAAATTAATTCTTGGTTTTGGTCCACCTGGGTTGTTGTTTGTGAAAAATAGTTGAGAAGGTTGGTCATACAGGATCTGCTTTACTTTACAAAAATTCTAATTCTCTTTTTGGTGTAAGAATGTATTATGATTGACCACGATGCTTATGCGTGTTTTGTTTCAGGTTATCCTACTGCTTTTCTAAAGATTTGTTTGCCGGGGGTTAGCAACTGTTTCATGTCACATTTCAAAAGCCTTGCGTGATCCTTGACAGAGAATGCTCATAGTTTGGTTGACCATGAGGGACTTCAGAACCAAACAGGTTGTGTTCTGACCTAATGCCCATATACACACACTTTGAACAAGGGTAGCTTGGCAGAGATCATGAATAGAAACCCTAAATCATGCATTCACCTACAAGCCAAGGGATTCGGGTCAATATTCGGGTGCACAACAGTCGTGGTCAACTAACTGAGCAAAGACCGGGACACACAATTAGTATCTTCCTAGTCTGTATTGTTATGTGCCACACTGAGTAAATAGACTGACAATTTGGATTGCTTCATCAATGACTTGGATACAAGCATTCAATGCAAATCAATCAGATTTACAAACAATACTATGTGTCAGCTGGGCAAGCATGGTGGGCTGGGTGGGAAAGGAAAGGGCGGATGAGTTTGACAAATAATAACAAGGTGAGCTGGACAAAAATTCTAGGTGGGTAAAAAAGAGTTTCAATACTAAGTTAGCCCATTTGTGAATGTGAAAGACATCAACGCTTAACATTGCTGGATACTGGAGAGCAGCAAATGTTAGCACAAATAGAACTAGATTGCTAAGTCATTAGAGTATGAGACAGTATATTCCATGTTAAAATAGTGTCCTTGATTGGCCACATCAATGGGGTGGGAGTTCGGACATTGGCAGGGGGTGGGCATTTGGACATTGGGGCGGGGTAGTCAGACATTGGGTGGGAGTCAGACATCGGGAGGGGGGAAATCGGACATTGGCGGAAGGAGTCGGACATTGGGCCGGAGTCACAGATCATGGGGGGAGGGTGGCGGTGTGGGCAGGGTTGTGTGGTTGGGTCAGGTCGGGGGGTGGAGGGGGTGGTAGTTGGGCAAGTGTGGGGTCAGACCTGGTCGGGTCAAGGGGGTGTGGGGAATCCTGTGCGGATGGGGATGGGACACTTAGTTGGGATAGGGCAGGTCACCTGGGGTGGGTCGGGGTGTTGGGATGTATCCTGTCAGGGCTCAGTTTGGGTCTTTAAAATAGTTATGCTGAGGTTAGAACTACTTTTTTCCTTCTAACTCTTTCAGAGTAACTATTTGTAACACTGCCCATGAAAGGAGTGATGGGGGTATGAAGGATGGTGGGGGTGGTGTGAAGTGTAGGTATCAAGGGGCCTCTTATAGGTTGGGGGTGTGGGGTTCCTGAAAGTTGGGGTGGGTTCCGAAAGGGGGGTGGGGAGGCCTGAAGAGGGGGGCACTCAGTGACACCTTAGCAGGGTGCCCTCACTGGGGGGACGGGGGTGTGGGGTCATGCACTTGCGGTGACATTGTCTCAGGGGAGTTTCCTAAGCCCTAAGCCCAACCATCTTCAACTGCTTCATCAATGACCTTCCTTCCATCATAAGGTCCGAAGTGGGGATGTTTGATGATGATTCCACAATGTTCAGCAACATTCGCAACTTCTCAGATACTGAAACAGCCTATGTCCAAATGCAACAATTAGAGGACAATATCTAGGCTTGGGCTGACAAATGGCAAGTTACATTTACATCATGCAACTGCCAGGCAATGATCATCTCCAACAAGCGCGAATCTAACTACCCCCCCCCCCCCCCTTGATATTCAATGGCATTACCATTGCTGTATCCGCCCACTATCAACATCCTGGGGGTTACCATTGGTCAGAAACTGAACTGGACTAGCCATATAAATACTTTGGCTGCAAGACAGGCTAGGAATCCTGCAGAAAGTATCTCACCTCCTGACTCCCCAAAGCCTGTCCACCATCTACAAGGCAGAAGTCAGGAGTGTGGTGGAATACTCTCCACTTGCCTGGATGAGGAGCAGCGGTGAGCACCTTCTATCAGTTTCACTGCAGTAACTCACCAAGGCTCCTTCGACAGAACCCTCCAAACCCATGGCCACTACCATCTAGAGGGGCAAGGGCAGCAGATGCATGGGAACACCACCATCTGCAAGCTCCTCTCCAAGTCACTCACCCCCGTGAATATATCACCACTGTCGCTGGGCTAAAATCCTGGAACTCCCTCCCCATCAGCTCTGTGGGCATGCCTACACCTAAGGGACTGCAGCGGTAAAAGAAGGCAACTCGCCAGCACTCTCTCAAGGGCAATTAGGGATGGGCAATGAATGGTGGCCGAACCAGCGACACGCATATCCCTTGAATTAATTTAAAAATACACATTCAAGATACAATTGGCAGAAAAATGGAGTCTGTAGCATGATAGTGAAAGAAATAAAATCTTGGAATAATTTAAGCAAATTCGCACACTGACTCAGGAAATGTAGCTCATTTCGAAATGATGATTCCTCAAGTGCATCTCTATTTTCATCCATGATTAAACTGCGAACACATCAATAGAATTCTGGCAAGCTGTGACCAAATGCATGCTTTGGCTGTAAAACTCAGGCTTTGAAAACAAATTATTCAAAAGTGAGCAATTGATTAGTAATCAGTCTGACTGATGGTTGGTCATTGCAAATTCTGACCGGGCTGTTGCCCGGGGAAACTGATGCTCAGTTCCAATTCTGTACCGCGGAGCAGCTTAATGCAGTTCCTGAATTTACCAACGGGTTGTGTTCTCTATGTAAAATGGGGAATTAAATGAAGGGATTTAGAGCTGGCTGCTGGGCTACAGTTCCATAGCAAGATAGTTAGCTGTGCCCTCAGTCCACCTATCTTCTGCCACCTTCTGATTGGAGGAACAGCGGTGCTACAGCAATATTTAAGTTGGCGAGCGGGTGGAATAATTTGTCAAGAAGTAAGATCAAAGCAATCCACATTTTAGCACTGTTGCTTCACAGCGGCAGTGACCCGGTTCGATTCCCGGCTTCGGTCACTGTCTTTGCGGAGTTTGCACTTTCTCCTCGTGTTTGCGTGGGTTTCCTCCGGGTGCTCCGGTTTCCTCCCACAAAGTGCCGAAAGACATGCTGGTTAGGTGAATTGGACATTCTGAATTCTCCCTCAGTGCACCCGAACAGCGCTGGAATGTGGGGACGAGTTTCACAGTAACTTCAATGCAATGTTGATGCAACCCTACTTGTGACACTCATAAAGATTATTATTATAAACTGTCCTAAAATGATTTAAACCAGTAGAGAAAAGCACTTTACCACAAGGCGTTAATCAAAACGATTATTTTGGTTGAACGTTTTACAAGCTGGATCAAGAAATGAGCAGGCCTCATGAAACAACTGTGAACTTGGGATCGTCCTTCATGAAACAAATCGTAAATGGCTGACAATACGTGTTGTCACCATGTACTTCAGTCTTATGTAGGCTGTCTGAAGATTATGAAAACATAAATAGACATATATTCTTTATAAATAGAAGTCAATTTTCCCCATTCACTGGGTTTTGGGATGCCATGAGAGTAATGTTATTGATATCGTCATTATTGATAAGTTTGCAACATGACAACTGTGGCTACACTTCAAAATGACCCAATTCACTGTAAAACGCTTTGGGATGTTCTCAGATAATGATAGGTGCGATATAAAAACAGGTCTTCCTTACCTTCTTTCTTTGTTCTTCGAGTTTCTAATGAACTTGAGGCAATGGTTGCAAAGCAAACACTAGAACTCAAGGTGTGATCCCACTCACCACATGCCCGCAATTTGGTTCAGTGTGAGATTTGGAACCCAAAGCGACAATGCCCCAAAGCCAAGTCAATTCGACAGACATTTGTTCAGCTGCAGTGCACCCTAGTGACAGAAGGGACACTAAAAATCCCTGATCCTGGAAGCTGTGCGTTGGGCAATAAGGGCTGATGTGGAAAACAGTGAGTTTCCGTCAACAGCAGTGGGGTGTGCATGTGCCAGAAGTGCAGGGTCATAAAAATTTGCAAGAACGACTAATTTGTGCTGTGAGTTAGACAAAGCTCCAGCTATGTTCCAGTGCCATTCATTGGTCATTCGTCAGCCAGAGTTCATAATTGTTTCTTCTTTGTTGTCCTGGTTTTTGGAATACACTGCAGCTTTGGTGATCTATACAAGTGATTGTCACACCAGACTATAAATATTTTTCATGGACACAGTATGATACATGTGTACAGTTAGAGGACTGTGACCCTCCCCAATTTTCTTGCTTGAAGATGCTCCGGGCTGGATTCTCCACTGCCCCATCCTGGCAACGAGAATCGCAATCAGGCGGAGACTGTCGTGTGGAACCAAAGTCGGAACTTGCGCCTGGGCGCTGCACCGGACACGATGCTCTGGTCCACCGCTGACGGCGACAGAGAGGTTCACGCCCCGCACCCGGCACCATGCAAATCCGCCATTTGCATGGATTTGACTGTGATTAATGGACTGAACATCGCATTCTCCACTCCTCCGTAATGCTCCACCCTTCTCAGGCCGGAGTCACGTGGGCGTGAATTGGTACTTACGAGCGGGGCCCCGGTGCCTTGGCTGTTGAGGGGGGAGCAACAAGGTAAGAAAAATCTGAAAAGTTTTCTGTCTTGCTGGGGGGTGTCTGCCTGGACTACAGGGAGTAACAGGGAACGACTTAGTGCCAGTTCCGTGCTCTCAGGGTGCCCCCCTCGGGACGAGGGTGGCCTGGCTCAGACTGCCACTGCTGCACTATGTCATTGAAAGCCACCCCTTTGCTGCAACTTACAGGCTCTGACGGTTCACACTGCTGGCTGTATATGCTGTATATGCTCAGAGAGCCTCTGGTCATGTGGGCACCTACCCAGGCTGTCCATTTGCAAATTCTCAGACCCCAGCTGTATAATCAACAGAATGGGCATGGCCAAGCTCAATCACTTGCCCGACAGGTGCTGGCATTCCTCAGAGCGCTCATCGGAAGCACAGCCCCACAGCAGAGTGAGTCGGGGAATTACAGAGATTGCCCCAAACTAAGGACACAAACATTGCGCCCGCTGGAACCCTCCCTGGCACACAGCCCCTCTCCGAGTAGAAGGCTCACGAGTGAGACTATCAGCTAGCTAGCCCACCCCTCAGGATCATGAGATGTCTCCAAGCACGGCCTGTCAACCGCAACAAGATCCCATCCATCCTGCCCCCGGCCAGGAAACCTGACCAGTTCTCTGTCACATCACAGGCTCCACGTAACACCGCAGCTAAGATCCCAGCAAAGGTACATGTCCCTCGCCCACCCCCATCTACAGCACCTGCCCACACACCAGACGCTTACCATGGAGGTGACTGGCAGCCCATGGTGACCGTCTCCACCACACAACCAGTTGCTACCCTGCCGCCAGGATAACGCACAGCCCACGCAGTGAGCAGACCCACAGTAGACCCCAGTAGAGGAAACAGGACAGGAGCCCATCGCTAACACGGGCCGTGACATCCACCGATACCTCTGTTGACTGGGACCGGGGGTGAGGATGGAGGATCCCCACTTCACAGGCCAGGTGCCAGTCACTGGTGGGGTCAGGGGTGCCGTGCGGACGACATCATCTCAAAGGGGCCGGGGAGGGGAGGATGGGGAGAATAGGTTGAGGGTAGCGCAACATGATAACGCAGGGTGATCCTGTAACCTGGTGGCTTTGGGTGGTCAAGCGAATCCTCAACTTGCTAACATTCCCTGTCTCTTTCCCCCCCATCCCATCCATAGAGATAGGGGCTGGGATTCTCCCTTTCACAAACCAAGTGTTGACACTGGGAAAGAATCGGTGGACTTCAACGACAACTAAATTGGCGCTGGACCTGGAGCAATTCAGGATCTGTTCAAATGATGTTGGGTTCTCCAGGGGTGGGTTTGCCACTCGAGAGGCTGACAAGCTGCAGTCGCATATTAGCACTCCACTCGCCACACACACTCATCCCAGCCACAAGATGGCAGCATGGAGAGCGGTACCCCAGTTTGCAGACACCGAGCTGGAGAGCCTGCTGGACGCCATGGAGGAGAGGTGGGCCACCCTGTTCCCTGGGGTGGGAAGGAGGCTGCCACCCACCACCTGGGCGTAGGTGGCAGAGGCCGTGAGGGCTGTTAGCCCGACTGCCAGGACCAGCCAGCAGGTTCGAAAGAAGCTGCAGGACCTCCCCAGGGCAGACAGGGTGAGGAGGCAGCATTGTGTCCCTGGCACCAATCCCCGTTCCACACACCTGTAACACCCCTCCCACCACACCCAAAGGGCGACCGAACCCCATCCGCACCACATGTCAGTACCCAGACCAGCCGCCATGGCCGGGTGCCCTGTCCATGAAGGCCACCAGCTGCTCACCCCCTGTGCTGCACCCGTCTGACTGCCAAACGCTGTGCACATTCCGCATCCCCACCTCCGCGCAGGAGAAGGTGACGTACACCGGCAGGAGAGACAGAAGACCAGAGGGGAACCCCTGGCCCCTCACCATCGTGCAGTGGCGGGAACTGGACCTGGCCAGTGGGCCCGGAGAGCGAGGGCAGTCACCGAGGTGGAGCTTGGCATCAGGCAACCAAGAGTGACCCTGCTGCATTGCATTTTTCAACGGCATGCGTGGCACGACCATCAACTCACCCCCCACACGATCCGCATGCCCCCCCCACCTCCACACAACCCCACACCACCCCCTCACCACTCCCACTCTCATCACCCCCTCAGCACCCCCACACCACCCGCTCATCGCCCACAATCCACCCCCACATCACCCCCACACCACCCCCTCACCACCCCCACACCAACTCCTCATCACCCCCACACCACCCCCACACCAACTCCTCATCACCCCCACACCACCCCCACACCCCCCCACACCAACTCCTCACCACCCCCTAATCACCCCCATATCACCCCCACACCATACCACCTCCCCCACACCATCCACCACCCCAACCCGCGATCCGATGCTGCTTCATTTCTTGTGCCTCGCAGGACCACTTGGCGACGAGGGAGCCCTTCTTGTGGTCCCCGCACATATCCCCAACCCCTGGACCAGGAGGCAAAGGACAGTGACGCGAGCCCCCAAACGCCATCCCGAGACACCCTGGATGACACTGACTTCCCGTCACAGCTGTCACCAACACCCTCCACCATCCCAGGCACACTCACCTCGGTTGGGAACTTTAGTGAAGAGGCTCCTGGGGCACAATCTGGTGTGCACCACATAAGTACAGTGGTACATCAGGTGGAGGTAGAAACCCTCGTGTGGTCAGAGGGCCACGCGGGGTGGGGGGGGATGGTCAGAGGCCGGCCCGACCCCAAGGACGAGCTGCCGTCCAGACAAAATGCGGATTCTGGGAAAAGCAGTTCCATTGATAGTGGAGATACAGTTGCAGAGCCGGGGACAGTAGCATTGTGGATAGCACAATTGCTTCACAGGTCCAGGGTCCCAGGTTCGATTCCGGCTTGGGTCACTGTCTGTGCGGAGTCTGCACATCCTCCCCGTGTGGGCGTGGGTTTCCTCCGGGTGCTCCGGTTTCCTCCCACAGCCCAAAGATGTGCAGGCTAGGTCGATTGGCCATGATAAACTGCCCTTAGTGTCCAAAATTGCCCTTAGAGTTGGGTGGGGTTACTGGGTTATGAGGATAGGGTGGAGGTGTGGACCTTGGGTAGGGTGCTCTTCCCAAGAGCCGGTGCAGACTCGATGGGCCGAATGGCCTCCTTTTGCACTGTAAATTCTATGATAATCTATGATGACTACACGAGGGGGTGTCAGCAAACATCAAGTATCCGGAGGTGCAGTTGGAGGATTCCTGACCATGCGCGCCACCCAGGCCAAGGCCGCACGGGTGGCGTCCGGGTGGAGGCTTTGGGGTGAAGGTATCGGCTATAGGCCAGGATGTCCAAGGCCTGGGGCACTCTGTGCAGCGGTGGCCAAGCACACGACAGGGCTGCTTGTCACAGGCAGCTATGTACCAGGTCACCAGCCATGCCCCAGAGCTTGGCTCAATCACAATGGGTTACGGCTGAGGGTGCTGTCGGCATTGCCCGGGTGCTGGCTGGCCTGTGCCAGTCCGGAGGGAGGTGGCACCGTCACTCAGTAACGCAGCGCAGTCCCAGAGGGAGCGGGCCAATCCCCCAATCCCTGTGCTCCATGGCGGCGAGCCCGGAGACCCATGTCGAGACAATAGCGGGCCTCCAAGCTCAGTGGCACCAGGTGACGGGAGGTCCCAGGGGTTTATTCCAGTCGCTCCCCCCCTCCCACGGAGTGGCCCGGGGGCCATCGGGCATCCTGAGGGAGGAGGAGGTGATGGGGAACGTGCAATTGATTCCTGCAGGGGAGGTGCCTTCGACTCCCTCCCTCTTCCGTCCCTCGTGCTTCTGATGGGCAGCGGGCAGAACAGGATGGCACCACACCACTTGGGATACCCGCGTGACTGCCGGGCCCATCCAGGTCAGGTCACCCCAGGGGGCAGCCACCAAAGGGGACACAGGTCACAGGGCAGGATTCGCAGCAGGCTGTCACCACCCCTGATGCTCTGCCTGGGTAATCACCGAGAAACTGTGCTAGGGCCCGTAAGGCCAGAAAGTTAGACACCAGTTAAGTTGGCCTGGGGGCAGCACACAGGGTAGTGTTAGGGGCTTGGGCACAGACTTGTACATAAATGTTCACCTTTTCACAATAAACAACTGCGCTCAGTGCTCTGTCATAAGGGTGTAATGGATGGTCTGGACTGGGCTGGCTGCAGAGAGGGTGCAGGGAGGGGGAGGGGGCAGGGGGAGAAGGGTGCCTGATGGAGGTGCGCACTGGCCAGGCTTACTGCCTACTGCCCCAGTACCCGGCCCCACACCCATCCCTCTCCACCCCAGCCCCCCACCCCCAGCACCCATCCCCACCTCCGGGGACTGGTGGTGCAAGGAGGCTTATCATCGGAGGTGGTGATTGGCCGGGGGGGAGGGGGGTGGGGGTGGGATTGGTCAGGCTCCCTAGTCGGTGAACCTAGAGGCGATGAGAGTGTCCTATGGGCGTGGCCTGGGCGCACATGCTGTGTGGCCTCCTGTGCCTGTTCTGTCCCCATGCTCTGCCCATCATGACCCTCTCCCGCATCCTCCTCATCGGACAAGAGGTGACTCACTTGCTATAGAGACATCTGCATTGCATTGGGCTCTCACTTGTTCACCTCATGGTGACTTCCATTGCTGCCACTGCTTTCTCCTCGGGCTCACCCGTGCGTTGCATGGCCTTCTCCTCTTCGGGGTCTGGACTCAAATGTCTGGGGTGACCCCTCCCCTCTTCTCTCACCTATTACATTCTGCCTCATCCTTGGGAATACAGAAAGGACGCCGTGAGATACTGGGAGGTGAATCCTACAAGGTGTCTGTAGCTGGTTTGATGTATGTGCAAGGCTCCTGGCCAAAGAGGACAATATATCTATAGGGGTTTGGTAAAGGGGGGGTTGTCAGAGAGATGCAGGCAGAAGGGCTGCTGTTGGCCCCTGGAGGATTGGGGGATGATGTGAGAAGTGAGGGATGGGAGTGGTGCCAGGGACACAGAGCTGCCGTAAGGTTTTCATTTGTCCTCCTGTGGCAGTGCGTGCCAGTCCTCCTTGTCATTTTGCTTGTCCTGCCGGCCTCTGCCACCTCCTCCCAGGCGCTGTTCAGGATGATGGGCATCCCACCTCTCTTCGACTGGATCAAGCATTCTGCCCACACCTGAAATCGGGAGGGGGCGGGGTGGGCAGGTCTTCTTTGAGCCTTCTTGGCTGGAATGAGAGTGTGTGCTGAGTGGGAAGCTTATAAACAGCTCCAGCGTGTCAGGTTCTTTAACACAAATCCAAGCCCCAGCGTATCAGACCCCAGCAGCGAATCACATGCAGTTCACATGGGCAGAGTGTTGGCCCATTTTGCAATTTGCTCTGCACAGCACTGCCAGCGGGAACTTGAATTGCACTCGATTCAGTTCCGGCGGGCGGAGATGGGGCGAAATTCAATACCCCTCGGTACCAGGGTCGGACGGAGAATCGGGCTCAGGCTGAAATCAAGGACGGGTACCGAACTGATCACCATGCTCTGGCTCCCCGGAGGTAACCCCAAGGGGGTAACTCCTTAAGGGGGTTGCCCCCAAAGTCCATCCGAGGGCCACCCACCCCCGCCCCACAATGCACACGCTTCCTGCCCCTCCCCCACCAGAACCACTTCCACAGAACCCCCCTAAAATGGGAGACCCTCCCAGGGCCCCCATTAATTGGGAGACCCCCTCAGGAATTCCCTAATGAAGGAGACCCCCTACAGGGACCCCTTAAGAAGGGAGACCCCTCCAGGGACCCCCTAAATAGGGACACCCCCACTTAGAGGGACCCCCTTGCAGAACCCCTAGAAAAAAGAGCAGTGCAGCCAGCGAAGTGAAAATTCCAATCACGCCACTTCACGCTTGAGTGATTTCGAAGTGCTGAGCTGGAATTGAATGCACTTAACTCTCTTTGATGTGGCTGGCCATGGGACAAAATGGCGGTTCGATAATCGGATAACCAAGGGAATACTAATGCAAATCACATGCAATTCAGCTCTGGCAGGTGAACCTAGGGCTGGATTCTCCATTTCAGCAGCTAAGGGCTGGCTGAAATGGAGAATTCCCGTGCGTTTTGCGTCACCTGAGGCCCTCCCTCGATGCTCCGTCCCGATAGGCCGACTTCCCGACAGGGTATGACACGTGTCCTCTCAACATTCGTGAACCTGGCGTGCAGCTGCGGACTGGGTCCAGCACCGCCAAGGTCGGGCGGGGGGGGGCGGCATTCCGCTGGCAGGGGGGGCTTCAGCGGGGTCTGGGAGGGACTGGTGGGGAGTAGTCCGGGGGTGGCGACACGAGTACACGAGGCCACAATCTAGCAGGCCGGGTCCGTGCGCAGCTGGCGCCATGTTATAGGTCGCGGCCACTGCAAGCCCCCGCCATGCGCATGCGCGGCCATTCTGCAGGTAAAGCCGGGCGCTTTACATGGCGCAACTGCTAGCCCCCACCAGGTGCAGCATCGGTGCAGGGGCAGCACCGACATTTTGGTCGTAAGACCAGATGCATGTTCCGGACATGGCTGCAAAATCGGAGAATCTAGCCCAAGGTTTTTTTGGTGTTTTCTTTAATGTAAAGCGGCAACAAAGATTTATGAAAGATTTATGGTGTGGGGGCGGCGTAAATCCAGCCCCTGCCGCCCGCCGAATTCTCCGAAGGGTGAAAGGTCGGCGGGGCGTCAATCGCGGCACCCGCCTCGGAGAATGGCAGGGGCGGGCGCGAGACAATGGACTCCGGGGCTGCCCACATTCTCCTGGTCGGATGCGCCGATGGTCACGTCGGCGTGAATCAAAACACCTTTTTAACGGCGTCAACCAGTGCTGATTGTTGACGCCATCCAGCGTGGAGGTAGGTCACGGCCTGGGGGGTGGCCGCAGGAGAGGTGATGGCGTGGCCGCAGTCTGTGTGTGTGGGGGAAAGGTGTGTGTGGGTGTGTGTGCGGCGGAGGGGGTTGGGGTGGGGTGGGCTTCAGGGATTGCCGGGGAAGGGGGGGTGAGTGCCGCAAGGGGGACGGGGGGGATGAGTGCCGTGTACAGGGGGATGAGTGCCGGGTAGGGGGGGCGAGTGCCGGGTACGGGGGGGGTGAGTGCCGGGTACGGGGGATCAGTGCTGGGTACGGGGGGGTGGGTGCCGGGGACGGGGGGCTGAGTGCTGGGTACGGGGGGATGAGTGCCGGGTATGGGGGGTGAATGCTGTGTACGGGGGGGATGAGTGCCGTGTACGGGGGGATGAGTGCCGGGGGGTGGGGGGGGGGGGTGAGTGCTGGGTACGGGGGGGTGAGTGCTGGGTACAAGGGGATGAGTGCCGTGCACGGGGGGGGGGGGGGTGAGTGCCGGGGACGGGGGGTTGAGTGCCGGGGGGGGATGAGTGCCGGGTATGGGGGGTGGGTGCCGGGTATGGGGGGTGAGTGCTGTGTACGGGGGGATGAGTGCCGGGTATGGGGGGTGAGTGCTGTGTACGGGGGGATGAGTGCCAAGTACGGGGGGGTGAGTGCCGGGTACGGGGTGATGAGTGCCGGGGACGGGGGGATGAGTGCCGGGGTGGGTGGGGGATGAGTGCCGGGTATGGGGGGTGAGTGCTGTGTATGGGGGGATGAATGCCGAGTACGGGGGGGTGAGTGCTGTGTACGGGGGGATGAGTGCCGGCGGGGGGGGTGAGCACCGGGGACGGGGGGGTTGAGTGCCCGGTACGGGGGGGATGAGTGCTGGGGACGGGGGGTGCGAGGGCAAGGGAGTCTGGCCAGGTACCATCTTCCACAGTTGCGCACGTGCAGCCCATGCCACCTGGCTGGGTGGAAGAGGGGTACGGCCAATGATGACATGTTTTCTGATCAGCCAGCGATGTTGGCGCCGTGGCGTCAGCCGCTATTCTCCATGTTGCCCTGGAGGAGGAGGAGGAGGAGCGTGCCAGAGAGGCGGCGAAGGCTGCCGCAAAGGAGCATGCCGCAGAGGGGCAGACGGCAGCCGCCCAGGCTGGAGGGACACCCGCCCGACAGGACGAGGAGGAGGAGGAGCAGGGGGAGCACGTAGTGGAGGAGGGGGAGGAGGACGTCGCAGCGCCACGGCAACGGAGGCACCTGAGGAGGCCCCGTGTGTACCGGGCCCGGCTGTCGTACCAGGACCTCACGGACCGGGAATGCAGGAGGAGACTCCGGATGAGCCGGGAAACCGTGGCACACATCTGCCACCTGCTGGATTACCTGGCACCGCGTGGCACTGGGGGGGGGGGGGGTGACCCTCTCCCCGTGTCCGTCAAGGTTACGGTGGCCCTTAACTTATATGCCACGGGGTAATTCGAGACGCCAGGTGGGGACCTGTCCGGCATCTCGCAGACATCGGTGCGCCGGTGCATCCGGGCAGTGACAGATGCCCTATATGCCATTGCGGACCACTACATCCGCTTCCCTGTGGACCGGGCCAGCCAGGGTGCCCGGGCCGTGGGCTTCTCTACGTGGCCGGGTTTCCCATGGTCCAGGGCGCGATCGATGGGATGCACGTCGCCGTGCGGCCAGCTGCAGATAACAGGGCCGTGTTCACCAATAGGAAGGGGACCTATTCCATGAACATCCAGGTGGTCTGCGATCACCGCATGATTATCCTACCCGGGAAGTGTACATGACTCATACGTGTTGTCGCGGTCTTACATCCCCGGCATGTACGAGGGATGCCACCCCTGGCTGAGTGGCTGGTTGCTGGGCGACAGGGGTTACCCGTTGCGGTCTTGGCTGATGACACCTATACGGAGGCCACAGAATGACTTAGAGAACAGTTCAATGATGCCCATGTTGCGACCAGAGGTGTGATAGAGAGGTGCTTTGGTGTGCTCAAAATGCGTTTCAGGTGCCTGGACCTCTCTGGGGGCGCCCTCCAGTATCGGTCAGATAGAGTCGGCCGCATCATTGTGGTGTGCTGCGTCCTGCACAACATAGCCCAGCAGAGGGGCGATGTGCCGCAGGCAGAGGAGGGCGGAGTGGAGGTGCAGCAGGAAGAGGCGCAGTCCTCCCCAGATGAGGGGGATGGGGGCAATGGTCAGGGCAGACGGGCTAGACACGGGCGGGTGGCTGTCCACCGTTACCGGCTGGGCCAGCGGGCACGGGACAGACTGATAGTCGCCCGCTTCACTGACTAGGGGCGTGGGAATCGGCAAGTATGGCCACATACCGCACACCATGGCAACACCCGAACACCCTCACCCCCCCACCCATCCATCCACCCAGCACCCTCACCCCCCCCCCCCCCAACCACACCCACCCCACCCGCATGCACACCACCCCTCCATTGCAGATCCACCTGCGGCACGACGGCCGGGCTCACACAGTTGCGGGTGGACACGTGTCTATCGCAGGCCATGGAGGATGATGACAACCCGCCCTGCGGTGAGCTCCTGGCTCTACATCGCTGGACTATGTCTGACCCATGGCCACAGTACCACCCTCCACCCGGACCATCCCTGCATGCGGCTGTGACACTGCAGCGCACGGTCCCGTCCTCTGCCCGGGGGATTGGTGAGAGCGGCCCAGGGGTAAGGGGGCAGACTCAACTGAGGCCGACATTAGTCCACCCTTCACACACACACTGGCGCTCAACGTACATGAAACCCCCGCACGCTTCGGACAGAGCACAAAGGCAGCTTCTGTCGGTGTTAAAGTGACTTTAATAACAAACAGTGCATACACGTCCCTAGCCCCTAAAACCCGTCTGTGCCCTGCACCCGTGCCAACTTACTCAGTGGCTAATTGTTTGGCCTCACGGGCCCTTTGACGACGCCTAGGTGGTTCCCCAGACGGTACAGCAGAACTGGAGGTGGACTCCTGCGAATCCTGCCCTTTGACTCGGGATCCCTTTGGCGGCCTTTTCCTGGGGCGTCCTGGCCTAGATGGGCCACGCTGCGGCCCGGGCGACTGGGATGGCGAGCTGCCAGCCTGTCCTGCCCGTTGCCCACCCGATGCACCTGGGACGGAAGGGGGGGAGTCCGAGGTGCTGCAGTCTTCCTGGACCCCCCCTACAGGGGGACCAGGGACGGGCGCCAGCAGCTCCTCCTTCCTCGGGGTGCCCAATTGCCCCCAGGCCTCTACATGGGTCGTGGGTGCGAACGGACTGGCCATCCGACGCCCCTCCAACACCTGGCGCTGCCAGTCCTGGAGGCCCGTGCTGGTATCGACAAGGGTCTGCAGGTTTGCAGCCATGGAGCACTGGGAGTTGGCCATCCCTGTCTGTGCTGTGCGACGCCGGCTAGCACATGGGCAATGGCGCCGATGCCCTCAGCGATGGCCTGCTGAGACTGGGCCATGGCCTGCTGAGACTGGGCTATGGCCTGCTGAGACTGGGCCATGGCCTGCAGGGATTGGGCCATTGCCTTCTGAGATAGGGCCCTGGCCTGCTGAGACAGGGCCACGGCGTTGAGCGCCTCTGCCATCTGCCGCTGGCACTGGCTCATGGCCTCCTGTGAGACGGCAGCCATGTCCTGGGCCACAGACGCCGCCTGCATGGAAAGCCCCAGGCCTCGCATACTGCTCCCCATGTCTGACGCCGTCGCACCCATTGCCTCCACCGCGGACGCCACCCGTGCGGTGTCAGCCTGGGTGGCACACACTCCCAGCTCCTGAATGCGGGTGCACTCCTCCACCTGCGACTGCAGCCGCTGCAAGCCGGCCGTCACCTTCTTCACTCGTCCCAGGTTCGGTGGTTGCATCGGAGCTATGGGTGAGTGTGGTAACTTCAGGAACCCGGGATCCATCTGGGTGGCAGACGTTCGCTTGCGCCAGGATGCCCTCCGACCTCCCGGCCCCTCTGCTGCTCCTCCCTCCACCTGCTGTACCAGGACGGCTGTGTTGTGCGCACCAGTGAGTGTACCAGACGCCTCATCACTAAAGTGCCCAACCGAGGTGAGTGTCTCTGTGATGGTGGAGGGTGTTGGAGACAGCAGTGGCGTTGTGTCATGCGCATCATCCGACTCTGAGTCCATGGTACTTTGGGGCGGCGGTTCGTCTCCAACCATCCACTCTGTGTCACTGTCCTGTATTTCGGTTTCCTGGGTAGGGGTGTCCTGGGTAGGGGTGTCCTGGGCAGGGGTGTCCTGGATAGGGGTGTCCTGGGTAGTGGTGTCGTGGGTAGGGCTGTCCTGGGTAGGGGTGTCCTTGGTAGTGGTTTCGTGGCTCGGCTGCGACAGGGGCCTGTGGCTGCCCCCCTCATCGCTGGGTGGCACACGCCTGCGTCGCCGCACCCGCACGAGATGGGGGCGTCGTCACCCTATTGCTCCAGGTCTCTCCGTCTCCCGTGGTCGCCCTGGGGCATCCTGCGGGCGTCGCGTGCCAGAGGGTCCGGGTCTCTCCATATCCCGTGGTCGCCATAGGGCATCCTGCGGACGGTCGGCATCTGCGGGGATGGGTGCCTCGACGTTTGCTCCTGCGATATACAATGAAGCATGCATGGTGAGACACGCAGGCGGTGATCAGGTGATATGGGGGAGGGGGGACATGGGGGAGGGGGGATATGGGGGATATGGGGGAGGGGGACATGGGGGATATGGGGGAGGGGGGATATGGTGGATACAGGAGAGGGGTGATATGGGGCAGGGGGGATATGGGGGATATGAGGGAGGGGGGATATGGGGAATATGGGGGAGGGGGGATCTGGGGATCTGGGGGAGAGGGGATATGGGTGAGGGGGGATATGGGGGAGAGGGGATATGGAGACGGGCTGTCGGTGGCTCATTTGCTGGTGTGCCCCCGACCTCTGCATCAGTAACTTCCCGGTCCTCAGGTCCGCCAGCCAGTTCCAGGGCCCTTTCCTCATGTACGGTGAGTGGCCTCTCATCAGCTGGGGCCTCCTCCAGTCCTCACATGCTCCCTATTGTTGTGTGCGCGCTTCTCCTGTGGGGGGCGGGTGGGTGTCAGGGGCAAAAGGCAACAGTGTTAGACAGGTATATGAATGCACGCCATCGGTTGCGCGTATAGTGCAGAGGTTAGGGTTAGGGTTGATTTCACCTGGGGGTGTGCCGCACATTGGGTAGGGAGGGGGGACTCACCCTGGCTGCCCTGATGAGGTTGTTCACCTTGTGGCACTGGGTGCCTGTCCGTGGTGTCAGAGCCACAGCGCTGACGGCCTCTGCCACCTCCCTCCACAGATGCCGGCTGAGGTGTGGGGCAACTCTGCGGCCTCCACTGCGTCCACGAGCGCTTCGATGTCGCGTTCTTGGAACCTCGGGGCTGCGCGGCGGGAGGCCATCTTGTCGGGTCTTCCGGGTTGGGGGTCGCGTCTTTTGAGCCATCACGCCATGCGGCGTCAATGAAGCTGCACGGCATCACCGTCCACGTCGGGTGACGCCATCGCGAATGGTGTCACGCCGCTGCTAGCCCATTCGGGGCGGAGAATTTGCGTTGTTTTGGGGGGGGGTCCGACGCCGGAGTGATCCACGCCATTTTTGGCGCCGGGTCCCGGACATCGCGCCAGTTTTCGGAGAATCCCACCCAAGAAATGTGGGGCGAAATTCTCCCCAAACGGCGCCAATCAGACGGGCAACGCGCCGCCCCAAAGGTGTGGAATGCTCCGCATCTTTGGGGGCCGAGCCCCGACATTGAGGGGCTAGGCCGACGCCGGAGGGATTTCCGCCCCGCCAGCTGGCGGAAACGGCGTCTGTTGCCCCGCCAGCTGGCGCGGAAATGACATCCCCGGGCGGCGCATGCGCGGGAGTATCAGCGGCAGCTGTCAGTTTCCCGGCGCATGCGCAGTGGGGAGAGTCTCTTCCGCCTCCGCCATGGTGGAGGCCGTTGCGGAGGCGGAAGGGAAAGAGTGCCCCCACGGCACAGGTCCGCCCGCGGATCGGTGGGCCCCGATCGCGGGCCAGGCCACCGTGGGGGCACCCCATGGGGCCAGATCGCCCCGCGCCTCCCCGAGGACCCCGGAGCCCGCCCACGCCGCCTTGTCCCGCCGGTAAATACCTACTTTCATTTACGCCGGCGGGACAGGCAATTTCTCGGCGGGACTTCGGGCCATCCGGGCCGGAGAATTGAGCGGGGGGTCCCGCCAACCGGCGCGGCCCGATTCCCGCCCCCACCCAATCTCCGGTACCGGAGACTTCGGCAACCGGCGGGGGCTGGATTCACGGCGGCCAACGGCCATTCTCCGACCCGCTGGGGGGTCGGAGAATGACGCCCGTGATCTGTAAAGAGATGCTTCCAAGTTCAAAAAAGTAGTTTCCAAAGACTACACATTTGATTAGCTTGTTTGCTTAACATTTTATGAATTTGTTTCAAACATTTGTGCTCGGATGATTTTGTTACTTTCTATTTCACAGTTTCGTTTTTTTTTAATTACAGAGGGCGAGATTCTGGGGGCTGGATTCTCCGATTTTGCGGCTATGTCCCCATGCTGGCGTGGGTATGGTGGCTTTTTACGACAGCAAAAATGGCATAAAACGGCCGCCCTTCCTCCCTTTGGCCGGGGGCTAGCATGGCGGCAGCGTAGAGCACCTGGCTCGAACTGCCTATATGGCCCGGAGAATTGACAGCATGTTCCGGCCCACAAAATAATACCCCCCCTATGGCCGGCTCGCACGCCCCAGACCACCCCCCCCCACAGTGACCCCAGCCCTAGATAAAGTCCCCCCCTTCCCGCGGATTCGGCCTTGATGATGGACTGAGTCAGCAGCAACCAAGCCCAGTTCCCGACAGATGAGACCACAGGCGACTGACGCTGTTGGGAACTCCGCCGCTTTGGAGGGGGCGGAGCGTCACAAAAGCACAACCCCGATTTTATCGGGAACTGTGATCCTCCAGCCGATCACAGACCGGAGAATCCAGCCCCTTTGGGAGACTGAGGGCGGGATTTTCCATCCCGCCACATCCGTTTTTGGCGCTGCCCGCCCCGCTGGCTTCGGGTTCCTCCGTCCCGGCAGCGTGCCAATGGGGTTTTCCATTGTGAGCACCCCATGCCGTCGGGAACTTCGCTGTCGTGAGTAGGCTGCCAGCGAAGCGAAGGATCCCGCTGATGGAGAATCCCGCCCTATGTTCTCCCGCCCGAGGAGAATTGCTATCGATTTACACAAAACAGGAAGCAATTCACTATTCCTCACCATGCAAATTTAGGTGCCGTTAGATTCAGGTGCCATTCTCCCACGCTGGTGGCTATAATGTGGTTTACACCCGCACTGGCATTGGCATGCAACACTGGCATTTGCATGCATTTAAATATGATTTGCGGGTTTGCTCCGCCCCTCCACGCTACTTCGCTCCTCTAAGTATTTAGAAACATGGACTGGGCACCATGGCTATGGAGGGGGAGCAGGAGGCTAAATAAACACTGAAAAACCATTGAAAACTGTCAGGCTTGACGGGGGATGGCTGCATGGGTCAGGGACAGTAGCAGATAATGACTTGATGCCAAGTCCGTGGACTTGTGGTGCTCCCCTCGGGATCAGGGTGGCCTGACTCAGCTTCGCCATTGCTGGAGTCTGACCTTTAAACACACCCTGTAGGTGCTACTTACAGGCTCCTGGCTGCTCACACTGCTGAGTGCAGCCTGCTCAGAAGGCCTCTGGTCATCTGGGAGCCCACCCAGGCTGCCCCTCTAGACACCCTGATACCCCTCCTGTATCATCAGGGGCGAAGCTCAATCAGGAGCCCACCAGGGCTTTGGCAGATGCGCTGCCCCATTGCAGAGGAAGCAGGGGATCAGCAGAGCTCAGTCCAACCAGAATACACCTGCACCGCAGCTTTTGGAACCCTCCCTAGTTCTCTGCCTATCTCAGGACAGAGGACTCACTAGTGACCCCCACCGCTCCAGATCAGCAATTGTCTCCTCCTGGTGAGGCTGGTAGCGCTGACTGCCTTTGCCACCATCTCTCAGGCAGTGTTCAGGAGGGCTGGCTTGAGTCTGCGGCCCAAGCTATGGGCAGCACGGTAGCACAGTGATGAGCACAATTGCTTCACAGCTCCAGGGTCCCAGGTTCGATTCCCGGCTTGGGTCACTGTCCGTGTGGAGTCTGCACGTTCTCCCCGTGTGTGCGTGGGTTTCCTCCGGGTGCTCTGGTTTCCTCCCACAGTCAAAAGATGTGCAGGTTAGGTGGATTGATCATGCGAAATTGCCCTTAGTGTCCAAAATTGCCCTTAGTGTTGGGTGGGGTAACTGGGTTATGGGGATAGGGTGGAGGTGTGTGGTTGGGAAGGGTGCTCTTTCCAAGAGCCGGTGCAGACTCGATGGGCCGAATGGCCTCCTTCTGTACTGTAAATTCTATATAAAAAAGGCTGGAAAGATGATGTCCCTTTCTCCTCAATGGCATGGAGCTCTGGGTCAATCTCGGACTCCTGACCTTGGCGGACAGGTCTTCTCTGAGACATCTTGGTGGCTGAAGTGAGTGTGCAGTAAGTGGAGTGGTTAAATACAGCTCCAGCCGCCAGGCTCTTTGACGCTAACTCCGACTGTTTGAAAGCCCGCTGGTCCAGGAATTGCTCAGAATTCATGGCAGCAGAGTGCTGGCCTATTATCATGTCCTGAATTGCTCCCCGAATAACGCCCCAACGAGAACGCGAACCGCATGCAATTCAGTCAGGTGTCAATCACCCAAACTGAGAATGTTGCCCACTATCTATCGCCCGAGTGTTTGAGGAGGTGGTGGCCGAGTGGTATAGTTACTAGGCAATTAATTCAGAGAGTGGGAGGCCAGGTACACATTTAATCAGGGTAGGTGACAGCCTATTCTTCAAGAAGTTAACACACTGCAGGTGCTGCCAGACCTCCAGGGTCCCCCTGCATTGTCTGTTTTTATTTATGGCGGATGGTGAAATTTGAATTGAATAAAAATCTGGAATTAAGGCCGGAATTCTCTGTACCAGAGTCCAAGTCCACCGGCCAGTGGAGAATTGGGACTGTGACCTGCTGACGCTCGGAATATCGCCGGGATGGGATTCTTTTGGCTTGATATGCAAAGAAACAGTGCATATCACGCCGGTTTTCTTCCAGTTAACCTGGTCGGACCGTCATTTTGATCAGACACCCTGATCCTAGCATCAAGGGTCGGGCTCCCATTTCCCCCGCACTGCAAATGTTGACATCTCCCCCCTTCCCCACTGACACGGGGAGCACCCCAACCCCTCAACAAGGAGAGACGTCCTCATCCGCACCACAGGAACAATGATCATCACTCAACACCATACAGACATGAGGATGTCCTAACCCCCATTCCACCCTCTCGGCCCCCCCCCTCAGTCCCCATGACACCCCTCCCCCTCAGCACCCCTCCTTCAGCCCTCAAGTGGGGGCAGCCCATTGTTCATGTACCCTTCTACCACTGAGTTGCAGAGGGAGGGTCCCACAAGGATCCTGGGGGTTGGGTGGGCTCAGGTTCTGTTGATCCCTCCCGGGGGATGAGGGTCCCATTTCTGGACTGCCTCTTCACGCCTGAGAAACCTAAATATCAGTCTTGGCAGGGTGATCTCAGGCAGGACTCTGTTCAAGATGTTCATCCTAGTCCGACCCGTTTAATCTCTGATGTGGCCTTCTCACTCTGGACTCCTCTGCTTGACAGCTGGGGCGTCATTCTCCGACCACCCGCCGGGTCGGAGAATGGCTGTTGGCCGCCGTGAATCCCGCCCCCGCCCCCGCCGAAGTTTCCGGTACCGGAGATTGGGCGGGGGCGGGAATCGGGCCGCGCCGGTTGGCGGGACCCCCCGCTCAATTCTCCGGCCCGGATGGGCCGAAGTCCCGCCCAGAAATTGCCTGTCCCACCGGCGTAAATTAAACCTGGTATTTACCGGTGGGACCAGGCGGCGTGAACGGGCTCCGGGGTCCTGGGCGCGGCCCCCACGGTGTCCTGGCCCGCGATCGGGGCCCACCGATCCGCGGGCGGGCCTGTGCCGTGGGGGCACTCTTTCCCTTCCGCCTCCGCCACGGCCTCCACCATGGCGGAGGCGGAAGAGACTCTCCCCACTGCGCATGCGCGGGAAACTGTTAGTGGCCGCTGACGCTCCCACGCCTGCGCCGCATTTCCGCGCCAGTTGGCGGGGCAACAAACGCCATTTCCGCCAGCTGGCGGGGCGGAATTCCCTCCGGCGCCGGCCTAGCCCCGACATTGAGGGGCTAGGCCGCCAAAGATGCGGAGCATTCCGCACCTTTGGGGCAGCGCGATGCCCATCTGATTGGCGCCGGTTTGGGCGCTAGTCGGCGGACATCGCGCCGTTGGGGGTGAATGTCGCCCCTGATGAGCGAACCAGACATTTCAGTGAAGACTCAAACCTGGAACACTTTCCCTTTCTCCACATCTGCCCCCTCAGTCCTATGCTCTTGAATGGCTTCTTTCTGAAGTTTCCTAAAAAGCCCACAACACTTGAAAAGCTTTGAAATCTCCTGAGATCTTTTGAAATGCTAAGCATTCATTCAATTTCACAATTTAC
Organism: Scyliorhinus torazame; assembly: GCF_047496885.1. Classification (NCBI taxonomy): domain Eukaryota; kingdom Metazoa; phylum Chordata; class Chondrichthyes; order Carcharhiniformes; family Scyliorhinidae; genus Scyliorhinus; species Scyliorhinus torazame. Next base: position 298,968,724 of record NC_092711.1, on the reverse strand, counting down.
CACCTTTAACTTGCTTTTGATTGACAATTTAATGATTTAAACACAGCTGCCAGGAGTTTTGTTTATTTATCTTTCAGATCACACTTGAGAAAGGGCATTACGAGGAGAGGTTGAGCAGACTGGGACTGTACTCGTTGGAATTTAGAAGGATGAGGGGGGATCTTATAGAAACATATAAGATTATGAAGGGAATAGATAGGATAGATGCGGGCAGGTTGTTTCCACTGGCGGGTGAAAGCAGAACGAGGGGGCATAGCCTCAAAATAAGGGGAAGTAGATTTAGGACTGAGTTTAGGAGGAACTTCTTCACCCAAAGGGTTGTGAATCTATGGAATTCCTTGCCCAGTGAAGCAGTAGAGGCTCCTTCATTAAATGTTTTTAAGATAAAGATCGATAGTTTTTTGAAGAATAAAGGGATTAAGGGTTATGGTGTTCGGGCCAGAAAGTGGAGCTGAGTCCACAAAAGATCAGCCATGATCTCATTGAATGGTGGAGCAGGCTCGAGGGGCCAGATGGCCTACTCCTGCTTCTAGTTCTTATGTTCTTATAAATGTACCAACTGTTGATCCTAACCGCAAAGTTTATAAACATTCTTGTTATAATTGACAGCTGCTGACCACTTCAACAATGCTAAGTGCTTTCTGCGGTTAGAAAAGAGGAAGTGGACCCACTTCGCTGCTTTGAAGTGGGAGCGGAGACTGGGGACAGGTCTGCCACCCAGCGCCAATCCCATTTTTGGCCCAATGCGTGAGGCTCCGGCCGATCGGGATTCCCAATTTTAGTGGCGGAGAATGGAGAATCCTGCCCTAAAAGTCTGATGATGGCCATGAAACTATTGCCATTGTCGATTGTTGTAAAAATCCCTCTGGCTCGTTAATTTCCTTTAGGGAAGGGAAGCTGCTGTCCTTACTTGGTCTGACCTGTGCCTCCATGTGACTCTACATCCACAGCAGCCCGATGGACAGACTCTTCACTGCCCCTCTCAAATGGCATAGCAAGCCATTCAGTTCAAAGGCAATTAGGGACGGGTAATAAATGCTGGCCGAGCCAGAGACGATCGCATCTCGTGAAATAATTTTTTTAATATTATCTTAGGGAATAGAAAAAGTACAATCCAGAAAGATGAGTAATGGGAATGGGGTGAGAAAGAGAATACTAGTCTTGCTGCAGGGGGTAAGTAATTGATGGAAGCTTGGAGGCAGGACTTCAGAGAACAAAATTTCAGGAGAGACTATTCCAGAGGCAAACAAATTGTTCAGCTATTACTTTGTTTCGTTCTCCATTTCCCAGGCACCTTTGGAGTTTGATAATGGAGCACGTGTGGAAGCAGAATAAATAAATCGTACATGTTCCTTGTCCACAATTTGATTCAGGAATTAGTATATGTGATGCATGTCTGTACTGTAGTGTGTCAGTATCCTGGCTCCCATGTGTTGCAGACACAGGGAGAATGTGCAGACTCCGCACAGACAGTGGCCCAACTGTCCTGGGACCCTGGAGCTGTGAAGCAACTGTGCTAAACACTGTGCCGCGTACTATGTGGGGGGAAGTGATGGGGAGGGGAATAGAGACAAAAGAGATGGAAACTGCAAAACAAAATTAAAAGAAGAAAAATAATCTGGGATATCAGGACATTTGTTTGGTAGTACTGCACTATCAGTCCTCACCCATGACTATCCGCTATACATCATACTGACTTGTCATCTGCATTGCTGCCACTCTCAGGACAATTTCAGAATCATTTCCAGCTTTAAAAAACCATCTCAATTCTGAATGAAATGAATCCTGTGCATTCATTGGCATTTCAGTCACCTTCATGAGATCTAATGGAGCCTTTAATGTAATCTGCGAAGGCAATTAAAGCATCTGTGGCCAATTCTTTTCCAATAGAAATGTTTCAAATCAGAAATGGTACTGCTGGAAAAGTGCAACTCTGCCAAAGCTCTCTGTTAACAATTAAATGCTGCAGGAATTACCAGCCTAGTTTGTGTTTTTAGGCTTGAATTATACACCAGACCCTTCTGGCACCTTGGAGCAGGTGAGTCACCAATGCCACTGAGGCACCACATGCAAATGACGAATAGAGAGGCCTCCCTCTGGGCCGGCCGACCTTGGCGAGGTCAATATTGGAGCTCCTCGAGAGTGAGTCATGGAAAGATGGAAACAGAAATAGTCCACTTCGCCCCTCGAGCCTGTGCCTCCAGGCCATGAGGTCCTTTGAGGTCTCAGCGCCAAGGAGCTTTGGCACCCCTACAATTAGCTTCGCACCATACCCTCCAGCAAACCGAGTTCGACAGCCCGGTATGCAGAGTGTAGGCGGATCCTTGATCTCTTGTTTCATGTTGTTTGGAGACAACTTGAGTGGGCTTCCATGAGCTGCTGCTGCTTCAGTCCACTACATCTTGCACTGCCACGAACCATCTCGCAAAGTAACATTTCTGACTAGTTACCTTGGCCCCTACTTGGTGTCAGAATGAGGAAATTACAGACATTGAAAAAATATGCAAAAGTATAAGCAGGCAAGTGAGCTTAATTAGTGTATAATTGACAAACACAGGTAGTAGAAGGCACAAGTGAAACAACTTGGCAGATGGAATATAATGCAGGAAAATATGAAGTTACGCACTTTGGTAGGAAAAATAAAGGAGCTGAATATTATTTAAATGGAGAAAGACTGCAGAAAGCTGCAGACAGAGGGATTTGGGGCTCCTCGTACACATCACAAAAAGCTGGCATGCAAGTTCAGCAGGTAATAGGGAAGGCAAATGGACTGTTCGTCTTTATTTCAGAGGGAATGCAGTATTAAAAATAGGGAAGGCTTGCTAAAACTATACAAGGTCACACTTGGAATAATGTGAACAGTTTTGGTCCCCTTACCTAAGGAAAGATACACTGGCATTAGAAACCAGAGAAGGTTCACTAGGTTGATCCCAGGTCAGGAGGGATTTTCTTATGAGGAGAGGTTAGTAGATTGGGCCTGTACTCACTGGAGTTTAGAAGAATGAGAGGTGACCTTATTGATACGTATAGGATGGTCAAAGAAATTGACAGGGTAGTTGCTGAGAGGTAGGGCTTTCTCCTTCTGGAAGTCTTGGGCCAGAGGGCGTAATCTCAGAATAAGGAGTCACCCATTTAAGACAGAGATGGGGAGGAATTTCGTCCCTCAACCGGTAGTGAAACCACAGAGGGCTGTAAAGGCTGGGTCATCATGTTTGTTCAAGGCTGAGCTACACATATTTTCAATCAGTAAGAGAATAAAGGGTTATGGGGATAAGGCGGAAACATGGAGTTGAGGATTGTCACATCAGATCAGTCATGGTCTCTTTGAATGGCGGAGCAGACTCGATGGGCCAAATGGCCCATTTATTCCCCACCGTCTTGTTCCCTTACAGCTGGAACAGGAATTCTTTACTGTAAGAATGATACAAAAATGGTTCGGCCTATTGTAAATCTGGGCACGAAACATCTATTTGCTTGCCTGGTATCAGTTGTATCACATAAGAACATAAGAACTAGGAGCAGGAGTTTCTATAAGATCCCCCCTCATCCTTCTAAATTCCAACGAGTGCAGTCCCAGTCTACTCAACCTCTCCTCGTAATCCAACCCCTTCAGCTCTGGGATTAACCTAGTGAATCTCCTCTGCACACCCTCCAGTGCCAGTACGTCCTTTCTCAAGTAAGGAGACCAAAACTGAACACAATACTCCAGGTGTGGCCTCACTAACACCTTATACAATTGCAGCATAACCTCCCTAGTCTTAAACTCCATCCCTCTAGCAATGAAGGACAAAATTCCATTTGCCTTCTTAATCACCTGTTGCACCTGAAAACCAACTTTCTGCGACTCATGCACGAGCACACTCAGGTCTCTCTGCACAGCAGCATGTTTTAATATTTTATCATTTAAATAATAATCCCTTTTGCCGTTATTCTTACCAAAATGGATAACCTCACATTTGTCAACATTGTATTCCATCTGCCAGACCCTAGCCCATTCACTTAGCCTGTCCAAATCCCTCTGCAGACTTCCAGTATCCTCTGCACTTTTTGCTTTACCACTTATCTTAGTGTCGTCTGCAAACTTGGACACATTGCCCTTGGTCCCCAACTCCAAATCATCTATGTAAATTGTGAACAGTTGTGGGCCCAACACTGATCCCTGAGGGATACCACTAGCTACTGATTGCCAACCAGAGAAACACCCATTAATCTCCACTCTTTGCTTTCTATTAATTAACCAATCCTCTATCCATGCTCCTACTTTCCCCTTAATGCCATGCATCTTTATCTTATGCAACAACCTTTTGTGTGGAACCTTGTCAAAGGCTTTCTGGAAATCCAGATATACCACATCCATTGGCTCCCCGTTATCTACCGCACTGTTAATGTCCTCAAAAAATTCCACTAAATTAGTTAGGCACGACCTGCCCTTTATGAACCCATGCTGCGTCTGTCCAATGGGACAATTTCCATCCAGATGCCTCGCTATTTCTTCCTTGATGATAGATTCCAGCATCTTCCCTACTACCGAAGTTAAGCTCACTGGCCTATAATTACCCACTTTCTGCCTACCTCCTTTTTTAAACAGTGGTGTCACGTTTGCTAATTTCCAATCCACCGGGACCACCCCAGAGTCTAGTGAATCTTGGTAAATTATCACTAGTGCATTTGCAATTTCCCTAGCCATCTCTTTTAGCACTCTGGGATGCATTCCATCAGGGCCAGGAGACTTGTCTACCTTTAGCCCCATTAGCTTGCCCATCACTACCTCCTTGGTGATATCAATCCTCTCAAGGTCCTCACCTGTCATAGCCTCATTTCCATTAGTCACTGGCATGTTATTTGTGTCTTCCACTGTGAAGACCGACCCAAAAAACCTGTTCAGCTCCTCAGCCATTTCCTCATCTCCCATTATTAAATCTCCCTTCTCATCCTCTAAAGGACCAATATTTACCTTAGCCACTCTTTTTTGTTTTATGTATTTGTAGAAACTTTTACTATCTGTTTTTATATTCTGAGCAAGTTTACTCTCATAATCTATCTTACTCTTCTTTATAGCTTTTTTAGTAGCTTTCTGTTGCCCCCTAAAGATTTCCAAGTCCTCGAGTCTCCCACTGATCTTTGCTACTTTGTATGTTTTTTCCTTCAATTTGATACTCTCCCTTATTTCCTTAGATATCCACGGTCGATTGTCCCTCTTTTTACCGTCCTTCCTTTTTGTTGGTATAAACCTTTGCTGGGCACTGTGAAAAATCACTTGGAAGGTTCTCCACTGTTCCTCAACTGTTTCACCATAAAGTCTTTGCTCCCAGTCTACCTTAGCTAGTTCTTCTCTCATCCCATTGTAATCTTCTTTGTTTAAGCACAAAACACTAGTGCTTGATTTTACCTTCTCACCCTCCATCTGTATTTTAAATTCCACCATATTGTGATCGCTCCTTCCGAGAGGATCCCTAACTATGAGATCCTGAATCAATCCTGTCTCATTACACAGGACCAGATCTAGGACCGCTTGTTCCCTCGTAGGTTCCATTACATACTGTTCGAGGAAACTATCGCGGATACATTCGATAAACTCCTCCTCAAGGCTGCCTTGACCGACCTGGTTAAACCAATCAACATGTAGATTAAAATCCCCCATGATAACTGCTGTACCATTTCTACATGCATCTGTTATTTCTTTGTTTATAGCCTGCCCCACCATAATGTTACTATTTGGTGGCCTATAGATTACTCCTATCAGTGACTTTTTCGCCTTACTATTCCTGATTTCCACCCAAATGGATTCAACCTTATCCTCCATAGCACCGATGTCATCCCTTACTGTTGCCCGGATGTCATCCTTAAATAACAGGGCTACACCACCTCCCTTACCATCCACTCTGTCCTTCCGAAAAGTTTGATGCCCTCGGATATTTAACTCCCAGTCGTGACCATCCTTTAACCATGTTTCAGTAATGGCCACTAAATCATAGTCATTCACGATGATTTGCGCCATCAACTCATTTACCTTATTCCGAATACTACGAGCATTCAGGTAAAGTACACTTATGTTGGCTTTTTTTACCTCTGTTCTTAATCTTAACACCTCGATCAGTAACCTCTCCTAAGTTATATTTCCTCTTAACCTTTCTCCTAATTTTCCTTGTCGTCGAACCCACATCTTCCTGTAACAACCTGCCGCATCGCTTACCATTAATGTTTTCACTTCCCGTTTTATTTATTTTAGTATTCCTGGTCCTATTCACTGAGCTCCCCTCAGTCACTGTACCTTGTACTGTCGCCCTTTTTGATTTTTGACTATGGCTTCTCTGCCTTACACTTTCCCCTTTACTGCCTTTTATTTCTGTCCCTGTTTTACTACCTTCCGACTTCCTGCATCGGTTCCCATCCCCCTGCCACATTTCATCAGACTACGCACAGAATGCTGATTGAAGCTGAGAGATTTTTGAAATGCTGATTTGCTATGATAATGGACTGAGTCTCCAGGATAGATAAATATTACGGCTGGGATTAGATTGCTATTTTAAAATGTAATTGAATTTTGACATTTTATCAGATTGGCCTTGACACTTGCAGCACTAATTTTGAAAACACAGAATTTGCAGCTCTAAGGGAACATTAGACTAATTATCCCAATACTCCACTTGTACCAAAGCAGATGGAATTTGTCTTCAGGGCTACAGCAGCACACTCGTCAATGAGTGAAGTTCCAATACGTTTTCTATACAACGGGTGTGCTCCTCAATCACGTCGCTCAGTGTATGCCTCTAATCGTGTTGCACAGGGAACCAGCCCACTGTCGAAAGGCTCATTGTATTTTCCTCCTCCCTTAATGAATGCAAAGCCAGGGGTAGTTCAAACTGAATGTTTTGGGTTCCTGTTACCTACTCTTAATCTTAACTTCTGATCCTGTCAGATTTGCGCTTTTTCTGATTAACATCTGGCGCTCATCAATTTTAAGGAGATTAAGACCATAAGACATAGGAGTAGAATTAGGTCACTCGGCCCATCGAGTCTGCTCCGCCATTCAATCATGGCTGATATTTTCTCATCCCCATTCTCCTGCCTTCTTCCCATAACCCCCAATCCTCTTATTAATCAAGAACCTATCTATCTCGGTCTTAAAGACACTCAATGATTTGGCCTCCACAGCCTTCTGTCGCAAAGAGTTCCACAGATTCACCACCCTCTGGCTGAAGAAATTCCTCCTCATCTCTGTTTTAAAGGTTCGTCCCTTTAGTCTGAGATGGTGTCCTCTGGTTCTAGTTTTTCCTACAAGTGGAAACATCAGGGGCTGTTTAGCACAGGGCTAAATCGCTGGCTTTGAAAGCAGACCAAGGCAGGCCAGCAGCATGGTTCAATTCCCGTAACAGCCTCCCCGAACAAGCACCGGAATGTGGCGACTAGAGGCTTTTCACATTAACTTCATTTGAAGCCTACTTGTGACAATAAGCGATTTTCATTTCATTCGTTTCAGTCATCCTCTCCATGTCCACTCTATCCAGGCCTCGCAGTATCCTGTAAGTTTCAATAAGACACCCCCTCAGCTTTCTAAACTCCAACGAGTACAGACTCAGAGTTCTCAACCGTTCCTCATACGACAAGTTCTTAATTCCAGGAATCATTCTTGTGAACCTCCTCTGGACTCTTTCCAAGGCTAGCACATCCTTCCTTAGATACGGGGCCCAAAACTGCTCACAATACTCCAATTAGTATTAGTATAAGAAACTGGTCACTGATTTGCAGTTTCAAGTTCGTGATAGTTGTAATGAATGTAAGAAATTTCTATCTGTTGCAGTAATTTTTTTAAAGCCTGACTTCAGATATATATGTACCTGTTGTACTACAGTTACTAAATAATCTAGGTTACGGTTTCCAGACTCTGTGGCTGCAGAAGATGCAATTAAGATGTCGTAAGATGTCATAATTCATTCCAACCATATAGGCTATATAAGCAATAATCTGACACAGACACGGATCTGCAGGCTGTTTCCTGACAGGATCTCTCTCTCTCTCTTCAAGAAGTATTTCTACAAAATCTCAATTCAGGTGTAAAACAAGTATCCTATATTTGCTAACTTTATTTATAAGTAGCGTTTGACCTCTGATGACTTTTGCTTGATTGGAGATAGAGAAGGTATAACTTAGAAGTAAAAAGTGTTTCCCTTTATTGTTAAGAATTGTTTATATGGACACCGCATCCCACCCCACAGCCCCCACCCACTCCCCACCTGTAACCCCCTCCATGATATATACCTGTTGCATTACGGTGTGTGGGCCCTGGGTTGGACGATGACAACCCGCTCTGTGATGAGCTCTGGTGCCCCGCATCATTTGACAACATCTGACTCATGCCCACGGTGGCGCTTTCCACCGTCCACCTGGGTGATCCCTGCGTGAGAGCTAATTCCATAACATGGTCCCATCGAATCGCTTGGGTGGAGGAGGTGGGAATGGTAGGCCACCGGAGCGGTGAGCACTGATTGAACTGTGGTCCCTGGGCCAAGCCCATCCCCAATGTCCGCCCATTCCGCCCAACACCTACATTCCCTTTGCGGTCAGCCCAGACCAGCCCACCCCTAACACCCTTCTAAAAGAGCACCATTGTAACATTGTGCACAGGTGTTTAGTGCGATATCACATATGCAGATTTGTGCCGTAGCACCTCTCACTAAGCCGTGCCCTGCACCCCTGCCCACTTAACTGGTGTCTAGATTTCTGGCCTTATGGGCACTAACACTATGCCCAGATGGATCCCCACACTGTACAGCAGGAGTGGAGGCGGCCTGCTGTGATACCTGCCTTGGGACCTGGGTCCTTCGTGACGGCCATCTTCTGGGGCGACCGGGCCTGAATGGGACCGGCTGCTGCTCGGGTGTCCCAGGTGGCATGATGCCGCCCTGCTCTTCCCGCTAACCATGTGATGCACGAGGGATAGGAGGGGGAGTCCTAGGTGCTGCAGTGTCCCCTGCGGAAGTTACCGGCAGGGGCCCCATAAGCTCCTCCTCCCTCCAGGTGCCCGATGGCCCCCGGGCTACTCCATGGGATGGGGGTATGAGTGGAGCTAACCTCGAGGCTCTCCTGCCCTTTGGCACTGCGAGTCCTGGAGCTCCACTGCCGTCTCAACCAGGATCTGCATGCTCACGGCCATGGAGCACAGGGAGTGGACCATCACATCACATGGTGACTGTGCCACCCACTGGGTCTGTGCTACATCATCCAGTGACTGCAGCATCTCCCCCTGGGACTAGGCCACCACCGTCTGTGTCTGTGCCATGCCAGCCAGCACCTGGGCAATGCCACCAATGCTCTACGCCATGAGCCGCTGTGACTGGGCCACGCTCAGAAGCATCACTGCAATGTCCAGGTGGCCCTGGCACATGGCTGCCTGTGAGAGGGCAGTCATGTGCCAGGGCCATCTGGACCCAGGTCTCCACAGAGTGCCCTGGGCCTTGGACATGTTGATCCATGGCCAAATCCTTTGCTCCCAAGGCCTCCATCGTGGATGCCACCCATGAAGTATTGGCCTGGCTGGCACGCATGGTCGGCACCACCTCCTTCTGCTGCACGTGGTTGGACTCCTCCAACTGCGCCTGCAGGTGCTGGATGCTCGTCAACAACCCCTCATATAGTTCCTGGCTCTGCGTCTGCATCCCCATAATCAATGGGACTGTCCACTCCAGAAGCTCAAAACCTGCCTGGGTGGCAGCTGGTCCCTGGGATCGGCCAGCCCACTGACCGCCCGCTCCCTCGCGAGTTCATACCTCTTCCTGCTATACCGGAGCATGTGTGTGAAGCGCATCAGATAGCGTCCCAAGATCCTCTTCGCTAAAGTATCCAGCCGAAGTGAGTGCCTCTGGAATGGTGGAGAGTGTTGGAGACAGCCGTGATGGAAAATCTGTGTCATCCCCGGACCTGAGCTCCGGGGTGACCTGGGATTCGGGTCGATGGCTCCCGTCCATGTCAGTATTGTCCCTGCCGCTGGTCGGCATCTGGGTTTCTGGCTGTGGCTGGGGCGGAGGACACCAGACGGGCCCGCCCCATCACCAGCAGGTCCTGCACGATACAACACAAGAAGCATGATTGCATTGCGGGCCAAGGGGGAGGGGGTGGTGTGTTTGGGAGGGGGGAGGGGTGTGCACGGGTGGTGGTGTTCATGGAGCGGGGGTACGGGTGCAGTGTGGGCTGGGGGTGGTGTGGGTATGAGGGTGGTGTGGGGGTGGAGGTGGATAAGTGCGGGGGGGGGTGTAGGTATGAGCATGATGTGGGGGTGGTGGTGGGTGTAAGGATAGTATGGGTGTGGTGCTGGGGGGGGCGGAGGGGGGGGCAGGTTACACATGTGTCGTGGGGAACCGCAACCCAGCTTTCTCGCCCAAATGCGACCCACCCCCTGGGCGGCATGTGTCGGATTGCGACCTCCACCCTGGCGACTGCCTTTCCCAGGCCCACCGACCACGTCCAGGGCCCTCTGCTCTGCTGCAGTGAGGGGCCACAGGTCCAGTCCCCTCCCGCTCCCAGGGGTTATGGGCGGCCTTCTCCTGGGGGGGGGAACGGACACGACACACGGGATGCGGAAACAGAAAACGCACAATGTTAGACAGTCCGACACATGCAGCCCAGCGGGTGGGTGAATGGTGGATACTCAGCCATGGCGGCCGGTATGGGTGCCGGCATATGGTGCAGGGTGGAGATCGGGTTATGGTTGTGTGGGACGGGGTTAGTGCCAGGGTCACAGTGCTACCTCCTCACCCTGGCCGGCCTGAGGAGGTTGTGCAGTTTGTTCTGGCACTGCAGGCCGGTCCGGAAGGCGTTGCCCATGGCGCTATCTCTGCCACCTACGCCCAGGCCCATCGAATGGTGGTGACTGGCAGCCTCCTTCCCACCCCGGCGTACAGGGTCGCCCACCTCTCCTCCAGGATGTCTAATAGAGTCTCCAGTTCCGCGTCAGTGAACCTTTGGGCCGCCCGCCTTGCTGCCATCTTGTTGACTGGGATGGTGTGTGTGTGGAGTGTATATGTGCTGAGGCTTGTCAGCCTCCTGGGTGTCAATCGTGAAACCGGCACCGTTTCTCATTGGAATTGATTATATTCCATGTGGTGCCGGTACTGGCCCCTCAACGGTCACTGAATCAGTCCAGGTGTGGCGCCAGTGTTGCTGTCGTCAAAGTCCACGGATCCTGCCCCGGCACAGCACTTAGTCTCAGGAATGGAGAATCGGCTGTATGATCCCCCGCCAGAGCTGAATCAGCCATTGTGCTGCCGTTTTGAACGGTTGCCTCGATAGCATGGTCTAGTGGCTAGGCTCCCCCCACCCCCTCCGCCCCACCCCTGCCCCCCACCCCACCCCTGCAATGCAATTCAGACCTCCCCCAAATTGAGATTTTCTGGGTCACTTCCCACAGTATGTGGGTGACCAAAACACCCACCAGAGACCCCCCAATTACAGAGACCCCCACCAGAGACCTCCCAATTACAGAGACCCCCACCAGAGACCTCCCAATTACAGAGACCCCCACCAGAGACCTCCCAATTACAGAGACCCCCACCAGAGACCTCCCAATTACAGAGACCCCCATTGAAGTCCCCCCATAAGAGAGGCCCCTGCCTGTAAGCACCCATAAGTTAGCTAGAAACCAGTCCAGTCAGAGACAGTGGAAAAAATTACTGCGCACACACTCAGCTGTCTGTATTGTTTCTTTCATCTCCCTTCATGCTTGAGTGGCTTTGAAGAACCCAGCTGTGAAACTAACCAGTTAAGTGCTTTAAATGCTCTTACTTCCTCATTTTCTCTGCAGAAAGTATTAAACTGTTTTTGATGTGGTCCAGGACCTGACAATCATAACTAGATGTTTATAGACATTGAAGTTAGTTTCACAGCTGAGTACTTCAAAGCAAATAGCTATGATGCCAAGCACTGGTCCCGTTTTTTTCCCCAACGCTGGACTCTCTGCCCGGTTACGCGAATCGCCCCTCCAGTGTCATGAAATGGAGAATCCAGCCCAACATCTCAACAACGAGGCCTTAATCTCCATCGAGCCTGCGGACGACCCTCAATAGTATATGGGACGGACATGGCTGATGTGGCCACCTGATGTAAAACCTTGCCTGGCTACAACTGCGGAACCCTGATCAAACCACAGAGCATGTAATAACCTTTTGCCCCCGACTTAAGCTTGGGAGCGACAACCTGGAAAATTACTTTTCGAAGAAATTGGTGGGGTTTTATGGCTCGGTTTACAAAGAACAAAGAACAAAGAAAAGTACAGCACAGGAACAGGCCCTTCAGTCCCCCGGGCCCGTGCCGACCATGCTGCCCGTCTAAACTAAAATCTTCTACACTTCCTGGGTCCGTATCCCTCTATTCCCATCCAATTCATGTATTTGTCAAGATGCCCTTAAACGTCACTATCGTCCCTGCTTCCACCACCTCCTCCGGCAGCGAGTTCCAGGCACCCACTACCCTCTGTGTAAAAAACTTGCCTCGTACATCTCCTCTAAATCTTGCTCCTCGCACCTTAAACCTATGCCCCCTAGTAATTGACCCCTCTACTCTGGGAAAAAGCCCCTGACTATCCACCCTGTCTATGCCCCTCATAATTCTGTAGACCTCTATCAGGTCGCCCCTCAACCTCCGTCGTTCCAGTGAGAACAAACCGAGTTATTTCACCTCTCCTCATAGCTAATGCCTTCTATACCAGGCAACATCCTGGTAAATCTCTTCTGCACCCTCTCTAAAGCCTCCACATTCTTCTGGTAGTGTGGCGACCAGAATTGAACACTACACTCGAAGTGTGGCCTAACTAGGGTTCTATACAGCTGCAACATGACTTGCCAATTCTAATACTCAATGCCACGGCCAAAGAAGGCAAGCATGCCGTATGCCTTCTTGGTTTCAGAGGGAGAGGCAGGGGTGAAAAATGTGATGAGCCATTCAAAACTCTGGCAGACATTTTCCATCCTCGCACATGGCAGAGATCGTTCTGGTGCCGCTGGGCGTGAACCGAGTTTTGGCTGCAATGCCAAATTTTCCATTCTCGCAGGCACCAGGTGCCCGCCATGGACAAGACCGGAGAACCCCGCCCTCTATTGACTTTGACGGGAAGAGAAAATTCCGGTGGTGGAAGGGGCTGTAGGACTGCACCCAGTATCCATGAGATTCCTCATTTACCAGCACAGGTGCAAGGGAAAAGAATCCCATCTGGCTGAACCTCAAGTTAAATTCAACCCAAATCCTAGGAACAGGATCACTTTCACCCGCGATGGGCAGCACGATAGCACAGTGGTTAGCACAGTGGCTTCACAGCGCCAGGGTCCCAGGTTCGATTCCCGGCTTGGGTCACAGTCTATGCAGAGACTGCACGTTCTGCCCGTGTCTGCGAGGGTTTCCTCCGGGCGCTCCGGTTTCCTCCCACAAGTCCTGAACGACATGCTGTTCGGTGAATTTGACATTCTGAATTCTCCCTGTGTACCAGAACAGGTGCCAGAGTGTGGCGACTGTGGGGTTTTCACAGTAAATTCATTGCAGTGTTACTGTGAGCCTACTTGTGACAATAAAGATCATTATTATTATACTCACAGTATTGTGGTGGATGCTGCCTCAATCCAAGTGTCAGAAGCTGGTGGAGTCCACAGCTTGCAGCGTCCAATGTGTCTCTTCAGAACCAAGAACACAATTGCATGAAGAATTCTCCAGCACCCGTGGAATCATTGTCCCTGATGGTGGCGCATTGGTTAGCACTGCTGCCTCATAGTCCCATGGTTTCAGGTCTTGGGTGACTGTTTTGTGTGGAGTTTGCACTTTCTCCCTGTGTCTGCGTGGATTTCCTTTGGGTGCTCCGGTTTCTTCCCACCGTCCAAAGATGTGCGTGGTATGAAGGGCATTAGCTATGAGAAGCGTGTTAGGTGGGCTGGTTATGATTGGATTACAGAGATAGAGTGAGGAAGTAGGCCATGATAGAGTGCTCTTTTGGCAGGTCATTGCAGACTCGATGGGCCAAATGGTCTCCTTCTGTACTGGAGGGATTCTATGACTGAGTGAGAAAACCAAGGTAATGTATTTACCCCTTGGGATCAATTAAATACCTTAATATAGTCACAATGTGGGGCCTTTCAGAGACGTCAATGGATTCCACGGAGATTTAATGTCAAAATCGCTGTAATTCCCATACCCGATAATTGGGAATTCCCCTCTGATCCACCAATGCCCCCCAACACCAAACACTGCAATCACACGCTTGAGTGATTGGGATGCACTTACAGATTGAAATGTACTCACCTCTCATTGATGTGGTTGATGTTTGTAAACATTCACTTAGAGTGAAGCAGATAAATGAAGCATGGTTCACAGCTGTTCTGTGGAAGCTGTCAATCACAGCACTGAGAGTCACTCGCCCATGAAGTGAGATAATGAATCAAGGCTGTGGCTGTTTTATGGAAGCTGACAATCACAGTCCACTACTAGAAACGCAAGAATGGCTTGCAGCTAATGGATCTGAGGGGTTTAAACACAGATCAGAGCTGTTCTCTTTCTAGGAATGGGCACTTAGTGGCTCCAGGCACAACTGTAATTTCTGCCTCTAGCTTCCAGACGGGAGTTTTTTTTCTGGGGTTTCTGAGGGGAGGGGGGTTCCTCTGGTTAATAGGTCCCTATGGTGGGGAATGATCTAGCTAGCGGGTCTCTCTGGGGAGTTCCTTTAATTAGGGGGTCCCTGTGGGGAATCTTCCTTTCGAAGGTCCCTACGGGGAGTCCACCTCTTAAGGGGTCCCTGTGGGGATCTCTCCAGTTAGGGAGTCCCGATGGGGTAGGGGGCTACTTGGCGATGCATTGGGGGGGTGAATTGCTTCCTGATTTGCGCTCCCGGTTGGAACGTCACGCATCAGTAGCAATCCTCCTCCAGCGGGAGAACATGGGCTGCATTCTCTCGTCGCCGACGCCAAAATCGCCTTCGGCGATCGGCGGGAGAATCAAAGTTTCCGATGAAATGTGGGCGATGCCGCCCTCACGATGGTCCGCTCCCTCCAAAGCGGCGTATTCACAGAATCCGCGCGCTACATATCAACGGCCTCAGGATATTGCCTGAGGTCCGCCTCCCGATGCTCCGCCCCCGTACGGCCGAGTTCCCGACGGCGCTACTCCGGGAACCCGGCGTGGCGGCTGAGGACTTAGTCCAGCGCCGCCACAGTAAGGGGAAGGGGGCACTTCATCAGGGGCTGGGGGAACAGTGGGGGGGGGGGAGGTCCGGGGGGCACGAGCCAGCCAAAGGGAGGCACTATTGCGCGGCCTGGCCCCACGAGCGGCCGCCGCCATGTTGCACGCGCGACGGCTTCAGGCTGCCACCGCGCGCATGTGCGGCCACGAACCCGGCAATTCTCTGGGCCATATCGGCAGTTGGAGCCGGGTGCTCTACGCTGCCGGCGTGCTAGCCCCCAGCAAAATGAGGAATCGATGGCCGTTTCATGACATTTCTTCTGGCGTAAAACGCCACCGTTCCCACGCCGGCGTGGGGACATAGCACCAGAATCGGAGAATCCCGCTCCATAATCTCCTAAACGGAGAATCCCGCCCCACATCTTTTCTCTCAGACTTAAAAAATAAAGCTCTCAGCAGCAACAAATTGAAAAAGTGATTACTTGGCACCATCGAATGGAAGTCCGCAACTACATTATACAATTTGAAACATTATTATCCTGTTAATTCTGAAGATGGTTCTTTTTGACTGAGCACTTTGTGCAAGGTCCACGGTTTAAATGAGTTTCAGAATGTGACTATGCGGTGTTAAATGTACTTGTAGTCTTCCATTAATTTATTGATCAGAATGACTGATTGCTGTGATACTTCAGTTCACAATTCCAAAAATTGATGGCTTGGCATGGCTGTCCTTACAGTGGTGTACGTGTTTGCTTCCTGCGTATTTTACGGCTCTGTATCTGCTGAACTATAACCATTACTTACCAGTGAAGCAGAAGCAATTCGTTTTTCACATAATTGCGACAGTACGTTATGGGCTATGATCCCACCACTGCTATCTTGTTTCGGATTACTGGAAAAAGTGAGGATCCAATTATCAATATTGTGCGTATGAGAAAATGAAGGATACAATTCCAAAGTGAGTGGGTACTGGCACAACGGGACCCGGGAATAAATGTGCACAAATGAATGAAGGTGACAGGACAGGGTGAAAGCCATTAATAAAAAGGAAAGCATCCTGGGCTTTAAAGCTTGGGGGCATGAGTACAAAAGGAAGGAAGTTATGGTGAACATGTACGACATACTGGGTTGGCATCAACTGCAGGTCCAAACCTGCAGGCACCACGCTTCAGGAAGGATGTGAATGCACTGAAGACAAGGCAGAAAAGCTTCATGAGACTGGTTCCAGGGATGTGGAATTCAGCTATGTTTAGATTCGATAGAGGGCTGCTTGGAGAAGAGGAGATTAAGAGGAGACTTGATAGAGGGCTTCAAAATCGTGATGTGTCTGGGTAAAGTAAGCAGGGAGAAGTTGTTCCCCTTGGTGGAATGGTGGAGAACCAGAGGGCATCAACACAAGGTGGCATGGTGGTTAGCACTGCTGCCTCACAGCGCCAGGGACATGGGTTCAATTCCGGCCTCGGGTGACTGCCTGTGTGGAGTTTGCATGTTCTCCTGGTATCTGCGTGGGTTTCCTCAGGGTGCTCTGGTTTCCTCCCACAGTCCAAAGATGTGCAGGTTAGGTGGACTGACCATGCTACATTGCCCCTTAGTGGTCCAAAAGGTTAGATGGGGTTATTGGGTTAGGGGATAGGGTCTGGTCTGGTCCTAGGTAGGGTACTCTTTCCACATCTGCACTGTAGAGATTCTAAGTGGCATGAAGATTTATTTTTCATGCATTGACTAATGCAGTGCCTGAAAGTGTGGTGGAGGCAGATTCAATTTAGGGCAGCACGGTAGCATTGTGGATAGCACAATTGCTTCACAGCTCCGGGGTCCCAGGTTTGATTCCGGCTTGGGCCACTGTCTGTGTGGAGTCTGCACATCCTCGCCATGTGTGCGTGGGTTTCCTCCGGGTGCTCCGGTTTCCTCCCACAGTCCAAAGATGTGCAGGTTAGGTGGGTGGGCCATGATAAATTGCCCTTCGTGTCCAAAATTTCCCTTAGTGTTGGGTGGGATTACTGGGCTTTGGGGATAGGGTGGAGGTGTTGACCTTGGGTAGGGTGCTCTTTCCAAGAGCCGGTGCAGACTCGATGGGCCGAATGGCCTCCTTCTGCACTGTAAATTCTATGATAATTCCGGCTTTCAAAAGAGAACTGGACAATTATCTGAAGAGAACCATGTTGCAGGGCTCTGGGAAAAAGGCTATGGCCCACGATGGAGTGGGTCTTGGAGAGAGCCAGCACAGACACGGGGGACTGAATGGCCTCCCCTGTACTTCCTATCATTCTAATTCGAAAGAGAAACTTGAGATAATGGGACTCTCTCCATTGGAGTAGAGGAGACCGAAAGATTTGATCGAGGTTTTACAAAATTATGAAAACGACTATTGAGTGCCTCATGAAGATTATTTCCTGTGGGTTTGGTAGTGATGACTGGAGGAAGCATCAATTTGAAATCTCCTTCTTCTTTGACAGGCCCTCGGGATCAAGGAAGACACTGATACAATGGGCTCTGAGATGGTTGATTGAGTGCAATGTGCGGTCTGCAGATATTGACACATGCAGGGCAGGTGGTGCTTGTAGGGTTGGGCAGATGGTTTGTTTGGAGGTTAGTGAGTCCCCGCTGATAGTTCAGCTTCACCTCAGCACATTCCAAACAAAGCCTCTCGAGGCGAGCGCTGACTTTCTCCTCTATTTTGGTCCATCTCAAGCCAGGATCTCACCAGGGAAGTTTGACCTTATTTAAAACAACCAATAAGACAAAAAGAGGTTGGGCGACAATGACATTGAAACAATGGAAAATGCAGGGTTTCTGGGGCGGGGGAGGGAGGGGGGAGCCTGGGGTTCAGCAGATTGCAAAGAGGAATGGCAAGAACCGCCTCCTGCTATCCTGCACATATTTCCCATTCCAGGATTTGTTTCAATGAAAGATTATTATGTTCCATCTAATGACAATATATTGGAAATACTCACTCAGCCATTGCGAGGCAGATTGAAATTCCAGTTCATTTTATTGGATTTTACATATCCGCTCACCCGTGTGTGATCGGTAACTGTCAGAACACTTACTTTATTAAAAACAAACACCTGCCCATTACAATGCCATGAGATTAGGGATAAGAAACAGCCATTCAATCAAAATGCCTGTCCTTCCATCATGAATGTCAAATTCACATGCCCACTCATTATGGTCTGGACATGCCAACTATCGCTGCTGGACGCACTGAACAGGGATTAGAGAGTCGCAGGTTTGGAAACATAATGGGCGGGATTCTCCGTTTGCCGATGGCGAAATCGCGAAATGCAACTGGGCGGAGAACAGATTCCGACGGCAAAATCGTGATGGGTGCCAATTTACCGCCAAATCGCGATTCTCCATCACCTCGGCAATGGCGTCATTAGCCGGCCCGACCTGGTATTCTTCGTGGCTTCCGCCATTCTCCTCCTCCCATGGCCGAGCCGATGGCGCAGTTCACATGTGGAGAGAGGCGATTGCGTGCTGCCAGGACGGACACTGGCCGGGCTGGCTGAGGTTTGGGTGGCCCTGCCAGGGCTGGGGGGAGGGGGGGGGGGGGTTTATGAGGGGAACAGGCAGAGCAGGGGGGGGGGTGATGAGGGGAACAGGCAGAGCAGCCGGGGTGACCCCCCCCACAGGACTGGGGCGGTGCCCAGGCGCGGACCACCATTACCACGGCCAATATGCTGTACACCCACGGACCACAAACCATGGCCCCTGGATCTGCAGTGTGACACCGGCCATCTGGGTGCCCCCATGCCTGCATCCCTGCAGCTCACCCTCCACCAGCAGCCCCCCCCCCCCCCACCTGGTGGCCACCCACAGGCAGCCCACCCAGGGCAACACCCACAGTAGCCCCTATGGGGTCCAAGGTGCATACCCCTGGTGAGGGCAGTGCCAGCCAATGGTACCTCTGGCATCAGGGACAAGGACCAGGGCCAGTGGCCTCCATGGTGCCGGCCACCAAACCGGTCAGGGTTGCGGGAATGGGAGGGGACATGCAGGGGCAGAGCCTGTGATGCCAACCGGGGCTTGGGTACAGGTGGGGGATGCCCTGCAGTTGTACGAGCTGGCGCAGCACGAAGAGGAGGAGGAAGCTGCAGCAGTGGAGCGTGCCATAGACAGACAGGTGGTAGCCGCCCATGTTGAGAGCGAGCTGCCCAACTGGCCGAGGAGGAGGTGCCAAGCAGGCACCGCATGAGGCCACGTGTGAACCGGTACCGCCTATCATTCGAGGACCTGCCGGACCGGGCATGCCATCAAAGACTCCAGCTGAGTAGGGAGACAGTGAGACTTATCTGCCAGATGATGGCACACCTGGCACTGTGCGGTATGGGGGAGGACATCCACTCCCAGTGGCCATCAAGGTGACGGTCGCCCTAAATCTTTACACCACGGTGTCCTTCCAGGCGCTGAATGGGGACCTGTCCGGGATCTCACGGACCTCGGTGCACAGGTGCATCCATGCTGTCACGGAGCCCATCAGGCTGGCCAGGTAGCGGAGTTCGCCGCCGTCGACGGGATGCCCCGGATCCAGGGGGTGATCATGCTAGCCCCTATGAACTCCAGCAGATGACAGGCCACTCTACACAAACCGAAAGGGGTTCCACTCGATCAACATGCAGCTGATATGTGACCAGCAGACGGTGACCCTGTCCTGGGCCTCCACCGCGGACGCCACCCGTGTTGGTGGGGGGTGTTGACACATGTGACACAGCAACTAAGCGTGGTCTCACTACATCGCCAGCGGCCGAGCTCTCGCTCAGCGACCCTCTTTCCTCCAGGCCGCCAACCTCATCCAGGTCTTTGGATCTGCCATGATGAAGGGCCGCAGTGCCGGCGATCGCCCTCCTGTCTTCTCCCGCTCCCGGCTGTTGTGCGCACCCTTCCCCTGCTGTGAGGAGGAAAACACAGAAGACGACAGTGTTCGACAGTTCGACTCTTGCCGCCCAGGGGTGGGTAGCTGGTAGCCTCAGTGGCCATGGCACCTGGCCATGGCAGGTGGTATGGGTACTGGCATGTGATGCAGAGTGGGTTTCGGCCACCTTCTGGGTTGGGGTGGGGGGAGTAGGGTTATGGGTGTGTGGGATGGGGGGTTAGTGCCAGGGGCACCGTGCTGCCTACTACTCACCCTGGCCGCTCTGAGGAGGTCATGCAGCTTCTGCTGGCACAGCTGACCAGTCCGGACTACATTGCCCACGGCGCTGACGCCTCTGCCACCTGCACCCAGGCACGACGAATGGCGGCAGCTGGCAGCATCTTTCCCGGGCCAAGGTACAGGGTCACCCTCCTCTCCTTCATGGCATCCAGGAGGGTGTCCAGCTCGGCATCGGTGAAAGCCAGTGCCGCTCTCCTCGCTGTCATCTTGTTGGCTGGGATGGTGTGTGTGGGGAGTGCAGTGTGTAAATGCGGCTGCAGCTTGTCATCGTCCTGTGTGTCAACCTTGGATCTGGTGAATCCTGCACCGTTTCTCATTAGAATCGATTGTGTTCCACGTGGTGCCAGTACTAGCCCCTTAACAGTAGCAGAATCGTTCAGGTGCGGCGCCAGTTTTTCTGTTGTGAAAGTCCACGGATTCTGCATTGGCATCAACACTGAGGGCTGGCTTCTCCATTGCCTGATGCCGATATTGTAATCGGCGATCGAGTGGAGAATCCCTTCCGACCGCCAAATCAGGGGCGGCACCGGTTTGACGCCAGTTTTCGAGTCTCCACCTCCTCTAAAATGGCGTCATCGCGTCACACGCCGTTGAAACAATGTTGGTGCCTCATCGGA
This sequence comes from Scyliorhinus torazame, assembly GCF_047496885.1. Taxonomy (NCBI): domain Eukaryota; kingdom Metazoa; phylum Chordata; class Chondrichthyes; order Carcharhiniformes; family Scyliorhinidae; genus Scyliorhinus; species Scyliorhinus torazame. The sequence goes on along the minus strand of NC_092711.1, from coordinate 298,947,802 downwards.
AGGCCCTCCCGCAATGCTCCGCCCCGATGAGCCGGGTTTCCGACCGCGCGTTTGATGTGCCGTTTGCGAGGGAGGTGCTTCCACGAGGGTTGGGGGGGGGGGCTGGTGGGGAGTTGCCAGGGGGTGGCCAGAGTGTGGCCTGTGGGCCATATTTGGCAGGTCGGGTCCGTGCACGGCCAGTGCCCTCTTGTCTGGCGCGAGCACTGCAGGTCGTCGCCGTGCGCATGCGCGGCTAAGGACCCGGCCATTCTCCGGGTATTTTTGCTGCGGGAGCCAGGAGTTTTACCCGGCGCTGATGCTAGCCCCTCAATGGTCCCAGAAACGGTGAGGATTCGGCGCTGATTTTGGCATCGTAAAATTCCTGGAAATTTTCTGTTTAGCCTCTGAAAAGGAGAATCCAGACCCTAGTCTCAGGGACGGAGAATGTCACCAAATGCCTTATGTCCCCCTGCTTTCTCTGTGCTTTGTGGAAAATATCCAAGCTGGGATTGTACATATTGTTGAATGTTTTTCACATTCTAATCCAGTGTAAATCTGAGTTAATGGAGCAGTCTGTAAAAATCATTCATTCATGTACCGCAACTCCAGTGAGACAAATCTCACCCATTTCAACAGGACTTTAAAGTGTTGTTCGATCCTTCGCCTGTCAGAAAGTCCCTCTGTCTTTCATTCTGATTGTGCTGCTGTTTTATTGAAAATCCTGTTGGTTTCTTTTTCTGCTCTTCGTTTAGTCAATGAAAAGGCCAAAGTAAAACAAAGGATAGTCTAATGGGATATCGATGACACTTGGAAGTGGAATGGCCAAACCTGCCTTGATATCATTAATCTTATTTACATGGCTTGTATTATTGGTATGTGACAATGACAGTCTGACATCTGCTTCTGCAGGCTCAGATTCAACATGGACACTAACAGAACTGTGTCAACTGTGCCATTGTCCTGAGACTTCTAGGTGTGGGTTCCTGAAATGGCTCTGCTGCTGTGATTGGCTAGCCCTGTCTGTTTTATTTGATCGCACCTCCTATAACTGCACTGATGTGAAGCCTGGATGGACATCTTTCCACACCTGCCTCAATAGATAACGGTCTTGCCCCCTCTCCCCTAGCACTGCCTGTATTGCTGGATACTTCTCACAACACAACCATTGAGTGTGTTTGGAACTCTGCCCCTTGAGTTCGCTACCCTTCTGAGTGACAGCTCTGCTTCAGTTGGCTTTACCCTTGCCTCTGGATCAGAAGGTTGTGGGTTCAGATCCCACTCCAAACAAAGCTGACCTTCCCGTGCAGTATCGAGGGAGTGCTGCACGTTTGGAGGTGCCGTCTTTCAAATGAGGGGCGAAATTCCCCCCCAACGGCGCGATGTCCGCCGACTGGCGCCAAAGACGGCGCCAATCAGACGGGCATCGCGCCGGCCCAAAGGTGCGGAATGCTCCGCATCTTTGGTGGCCTAGCCCCAACATTGAGGGGCTAGGCCGACGCCGGAGGGATTTCCGCCCCGCCAGCTGGCGGAAATGGCGTTTGTTGCCCCGCCAGCTGGCGCGGAAATGCGGCGCATGCGCGGGAGCGTCAGCGGCCGCTGACAGTTTCCCGGCGCATGCGCGGGAGCGTCAGCGGCCTCTGTCAGTTTCCCGCGCATGCGCAGTGGGAAGAGTCACTTCCGCCTCCGCCATGGTGGAGGCCGTAGCGGAGGCGGAAGGGAAAGAGTGCCCCCACGGCACAGGCCCGCCCGCGGATCAGTGGGCCCCGATCGCGGGCCAGGCCACCGTGGGGGCATCCCCCGGGGTCAGATCGCCCCGCGCCCCCCCCCAGGACCCCAGAGCCCGCCCACGCCGCCTGGTCCCGCCGGTAAATACCAGGTTTGATTTACGCCGGCGGGACAGGCAATTTCTGGGCGGGACTTCGGCCCATCCGGGCCGGAGAATCCAGCGGGGGGTCCCGCCAACCGGCGCGGCCCGATTCCCGCCCCTGCCCAATCTCCGGTACCGGAGACTTCGGCGGGGGCGGGATTCACGGCGGCCTACGGCCATTCTCCGACCCGGCGGGGGGTCGGAGAATGACGCCCGAGATGTTTAACTGAGGACCCACCGACCTGCTCTCGTGGACATAAAAGATCCCAATGGAACTATCTGAAGAGGAGCAAGGGAGTTCTGCCTCTATATACAGATGGAGGGTGAGAAGGTAAAATCAAACACTAGTGTTTTGTGCTTAAACAAAGGAGATTACAATGGGATGAGAGAAGAACTAGCTAAGGTAGACTGTGAGCAAAGACTTTATGGTGAATCAGTTGAGGAACAGTGGAGAACCTTCCAAGCGATTTTTCACAGTGCTCAGCAAGGGTTTATACCAACAAAAAGGAAGGATGGTAAAAAGAGGGAAAATCGACCGTGGATATCTAAGGAAATAAGGGAGAGTATCAAATTGAAGGAAAAAACATACAAAGTAGCAAAGATCAGTGGGAGACTAGAGGACTGGGAAATCTTTAGGGGGCAACAGAAAGCTACTAAAAAAGCAATCAAGGGGAGGAAGATCGATTATGAGAGTAAACTTGCTCAGAATATAAAAACAAATAGTAAAAGTTTCTACAAATATATAAAACAAAAAAGAGTGGCCAAGGTAAATATTGGTCCTTTAGAGGATGAGAAGGGAGATTTAATAATGGGAGATGAGGAAATGGCTGAGGAACTGAAAAGGTTTTTTGGGTCGGTCTTCACAGTGGAAGACACAAATAACATGCCAGTGACTAATGGAAATGAGGCTCTGGCAGGTGAGGACCTTGAGATGATTGTTATCACTAAGGAGGTAGTGATGGGCAAGCTAATGGGAGTAAAAGTAGACAAGTCTCTTGGCTCTGATGGAATGCATCCCAGAATGCTAAAAGAGGTGGCTAGGGAAATTGCAAATGCACTAGTGATAATTTACCAAAATTCACTAGACTCTGGGGTGGTCGTGGCGGATTGGAAATTAGGAAAGGTGACACCACTTTTTAAAAAAGGAGGTAGGCAGAAATGGTAATTATAGGCCAGTTAGCTTAACTTCGGTAGTAGGGAAGATGCTGGAATTTATCACCAAGGAAGAAATAGCGAGGCATCTGGATGGAAATTGTCCCATTGAGCAGACGCAGCATGGGTTCATAAAGGGCAGGTCGTGCATTACTAACTTAGTGGAATTTTTTGAGGACATTACCAGTGCGGTAGATAACGGGGAGCCAATGGATGTGGTATATCTAGATTTCCAGATAGCTTTTGACAAGGTGCCACACAAAAGGTTGCTGCAGAAGATAAAGATGCATGGCATTAAGGGTAAAGTAGTAGCATGGATAGATGATTGGTTAATTAATAGAAGAGTGGGGATTAATGGGTGTTTCTCTGATTGGCAATCAGTAGCTAGCGGTGTCCCTCTGGGATCAGTGTTAGGCCCACAATTGTTCACAATTTACATAGATGATTTGGAGTTGGGGACCAAGTGCAATGTGTCCAAGTTTGCAGACGACACTAAGATGAATGGTAAAGCAAAAAGTGCAGAGGATACTGGAAGTCTTCAGAGGGATTTGGATAGGTTAAGTGAATGGGCTAGGCTCTGGCAGATGGAATACAATGTTGACAAATGTTATCCATTTTGGTAGGAATAACAGCAAAAGGGATTATTATTTAAATGCTAAAACATTAAAACATGCTGCTGTGCAGAGAGACCTGGGTGTGATATTGCATGAGTCGCAAAAAGTTGGTTTACAGGTGCAACAGGTGATTAAGAAGGCAAATGGAGATTTGTCCTTCATTGCTAGAGGGATGGAGTTTAAGACTAGGGAGGTTACGCTGCAATTGTATAAGGTGTTAGTGAGGCCACACCTGGAGTATTGTGTTCAGTTTTGGTCTCCTTACCTGAGAAAGGACGTACTGGCGCTGGAGGGTGTGCAGAAGAGATTCACTAGGTTAATCCCAGAGCTGAAGGGGTTGGATTACGAGGAGAGGTTGAATAGACTGGGACTGTACTCATTGGAATTTAGAAGGATGCGGGAGGATCTTATAGAAACATATAAAATTATGAAGGGAATAGATAGGATAGATGCAGGCAGGTTGTTTCCATTGGCGGGTGAAAGCAGAAGTAGGGGGCATAGCCTCAAAATAAGGGGAAGTAGATTTAGGACTGAGTTTAGGAGGAACCTCTTCATCCAAAGGGTTGTGAATCTATGGAATTCCTTGCCCAGTGAAGCAGTAGAGGCTCCTTCATTAAATGCTTTTAAGATAAAGATAGATAGTTTTTTGAAGAATAAAGGGATTAAGGGTTATGGTGTTCAGGCCGGAAAGTGGAGCTGAGTCCACAAAAGATCAGCCATGATCTCATTGAATGGCGGAGCAGGTTCGAGGGGCCAGATGGCCTACTCCTGCTCCTAGTTCTTTTCTTATATTCTATTTCTTCCAATGAACATCAGAAAAACAGATTCTCTGGTCAGTATCATATTTCTGTGGAGTTGGCTGTGCACAATTTGGCCGCCGCCTTGCCTGCATTGTTCACCTGTTTCATTACTTGTCACATACTTTGCACCCTCCTATAGTTGTGAAAGACGCTTTCTAAATGTAAATCTTTTGTTTTCGATGGCAGCAGGGAGAATTTTGGCTGGGGGACCCTTCCATTTTGCTAACCAGGGGCGCGATTCTCCGACCCGGGGGCTGGCGTGAATCCCGCCCCCGCCGCTTGCCGAATTCTCCACCACCGGACATTCGGCGGGGGCGGGAATCGCGGCGCGCCGGTTGGAGGACCACCCCCCGCGATTCTCCGGCCCGAATGGGCCGAAGTCCCGCCGCTAAAATGCTGTCCCGCTGGTGTAGATTAAACCACCTACCTTACCGGCGGGACAAGGCGACGCGGGCGGGCTCCGGGGTCCTGGGGGGGGCGCGGGGCGATCTGGCCCCGGGGGGTGCCCCCACGGTGGCCTGGCCCGCGATCGGGGCCCACCGATCCGCGGGCGGGCCTGTGCCGTGGGGGCACTCTTTCCCTTCCGCCTTCGCCACGGTCTCCACCATGGCGGAGGCGGAAGAGACTCTCTCCACTGCGCATGCGCGGGAATGCTGTCAGCGGCCGCTAGCGCTCCCGCGCATGCGCTGCCCGGAGATGTCATTTCTGCGCCAGGTGGCGGGGCACCAAAGGCCTTTTCCGCCAGCTGGCGGGGCGGAAATTCGTCCAGCGGCGGCCAAGCCCCTTAAAGTTGGGGCTCGGCCCCCAAAGATGCGGAGCATTCCGCACCTTTGGGGCGGCGCGATGCCCAACTGATTTGCGCCGTTTTGGGCGCCAGTCGGTGGACATCGCGCCGTTTCCGGAGAATTTCGCCCCAGATCTCACAGGGTGTGTTGGATAGATTCAAGTGATACCTGTGGATGATCCTGGATTAAGTTTGATACCAGTGGAAGTGGGCCCAATATGGGTTTCAGGATGGATCAGAGTCTGGACTGTTAATGGTGAGAAACAAAATATTTGGGTTAAGTTTTTAGAAATTACCCCAGGCTTTCTTTTCAGCTGAAGAGGGAACTCCCAGACCCCTTTCCACTCATCCTCTGCCAACACTTCGGGGGGTCATCAGAATGGGCATCCACACTGCCAAAGGCTGTTCTTTAATCAACTCTCCCAAACCCGGCCAAGATTTCCTGAGTTCTGTGGTGGAAGTCCATCGTGCGTGCAATCCTGCCATGATCGCTGCATAAATTCAACAAAGATGCATTTCTGTTGAAAGAAGGAAATGAGAGTTAGAAGGATTGAAGGTTTTGAAATTGAGAGGGCTGGCACAATTATGGATAAGGCCCTTGTGGCCATTTTCTCTTGTTATTTTTTGAGATTTGTTTTTCTTGTTGCGGGAGACAATGCTGGCAAGGCCACATCTGTTGCCAATCTCTAATTGCCTGTTTAAATAAATTGGCTCAGAAGATGCAGAGGGCTGCAAAATCAGCAGTTATGCCAGCCTGTGGAAGTGGGGCTTGCTCCCCAGATGGGGACAGAACTCTCGCCTCAACAGACGTGGGGCCACAGGATGAGGCGTGAGCGGATGATACGCCCGCTTCCGCATCTGCCCATGGCACGTGCTCACGGGACGTGAAATTCAGCCTCATGTTTCACGTCTCCCTTTCTGTTCCAGTTCCCACCTCTGGCTTTTTCTATTTTCTCCCCCTGGCATTTTGAAAGCAGCATGGGAGAAATTAAAGCGGGAATGTTTCACGTGAAACACAATGGGGGTCTCTGGAGCTTGAGAGGCGGGGAACCTCTGGTCAAAACAGCAGGCGTGTAAGTGGCCCTCTTTCCCACCTGAAACCTAAGCAGTGTTATCTGCAGGATTTCCGACCCCTCGCCAACCTTCACCCACCACCCAAACAATTGCGACCAGGGTGGGATGAGGCCCTTAAATAGCCTTGGCCAGTTCAGGGCCTCAGTTGGTTCACAGGCTGGCAGGCCACCCAATGCCTTCCCCACCACATGATGGAAGCAGATGCATAGGGAGGTGTCCCACCCCAACACAACCCTTGCCACCCCTGCTTCCACAGCACCCATGAAATTTACTTAGCTCCACCTGCAAATCTGCCACTGGTGGGGGTTTAAAATGTCCTCGTGAAAAGGAGTGAGACATGGTTGACAGAGTTGGTAAGGTAGATAAGGTAAGAGAAAGGAGAAAAAACAGGCAGAGAGCGAATACATCAGGTAAAAACAGAGGGGAGAAAGAGTGTAACTAATTAAATTATACTGGAGCATCTGATACTCCCAAAGTAAAACACAGATTTAATTTTGGCTCCCCTTGTCAACGCTGAACATTCCCAGGTCAGTACAATCAGATTTGGAATGAAATCCTGTGTAACAATATTACGTAGAGCTGTATTCTCAAACCGCTGTCTCCATTTTACTGATGTGACATTTCTATTTCTTATACTCGTAACCTCACTGAGTTTCAATTTGTGACAGATTGTGGCCAATTTTGCACTGTGGATCTGTGCTCACCAGGAACTGGGTCGAAGCTGCCCAGGGTAATTTTATTAGGGATCCTTGCAATCAAGAAGGAAAGTCGACATTCATTCTATCAATCGAGGAGGAATTGAGATCTAGATTCGAGCGATGAAAAAAAAACCCACTCTAATCCACATAACCACCGAGTCCCTCAGCGGTGCATCCTTAATCTGAACTATGTCCATTATTTTAATTTGAGATACTTCAACAGGCAATTTTTATTTACTTCTGTTACTAAGAACCTGTTATTAAATGCCACATCAATCTGTGGACAGTAAGTGGTTTACAGCTGTGTTTTGAAGCGTGAAGAGCAAGTTATTACTTGAAGTCCATCATTGAAAGCAACTGATTGCATCACGAAGTTAGTCAATAACCATTTCACAAATGTGCTATGCAGCCATTCTCGTTTTGGATAAGAAATTCCTCCGTGGCAGCGATGCGTATTCCCTGCAATTAAAAGCAACCTTGTTTTGGGGGTGAGACGAGAGGAAGAAGTCAGCCATGAAATTCTTTACAGATGAACTTGCATAAATCTGAGATGAATCATAGAATTTACAGTGCAGAAGGAGACCACCCGGCCCATCGGGTCTGCATAGGCCCTCGGAAAGAGCACCCCACCCAAGCCCACACCCCCACCCCAACCCCGCAACCCAGCAACCCCACTCAACCCCTTTGGACACTAAGGGCAATTTAGCATGGCCAATCCAGCTAACCCGCACATCTTTCGACTGTGGGACGAAACCGGAGCACCCGGAGGAAACCCACGCACACACGGGGAGGACGTGCAGACTCTGCACATGGAAGTATAAGATGAAATCCAAACTAAATGATAAACATCTTTTAAAGGAATGGGAGTGCAGTGACTTTGGGGGCGATTCTCATGTGGAGGAGTGACTCCATCCGTTGGCTGATATCAACGGGAGGACCATTTTTCATGGCGGATCCATCAGCACTGAATACATAATCACTCTGGATATGACAGACTTTGGCGAGTCACTAGGTGAGTTACTCTATCTAGTTACTGTTATAACTTGCCTGAATCCTATTGGTTAGGGACTATTGGTTATCCCATGATTTGGGGAGTAAGAGCTCCCCCAATGAGGGGGGCGGGGAAATCATTAGCAGTTCCACCTGTATAAGTAGAGCTGGCCAGTGTGGTACCAGCTAGAGAAGGAAGCAGTGGTGAACTACTGCTGTGTACATACTGTTGTAAATTAAGTTACTTTCTGTTTGACTCTGCAAACTCGTGCTGGATCTTTTGTGGCCCTCACAAAAGCTACTGATGAGAGCTCACATGGGAATTGCACCCCAACAGGAATCAACATCATTAGGGAAAATGGAGAGAAAAGGCAGGGATTTGCCAAAAATAGGGGATCAACCATTTTTATCACTCTGCAAGTTGGGAGGACAAGTATGTGGATCACCCAGCCAGAAAATATGAACCCCAAATAATTGGGGCAAGATCTCAGCACAGCGAGAATCTTCCTTGTACTCTGATCCTGCGTCAGAATGAACTCAGATTCCACTTTGGAATTCTGAACCTTGTTATGTTATTCTCTCAGCCTGAATAAAGATTGTAGACTCCCAGTTAACAGAAATATTCAATGGGTTTGTTCTGTTTCCAGAGCTTAACTAAATATAATACAGTCAAGAGGTATGACCAGTGAAGCTAAGGTAATCTACCTCTGCTGCTGCTCTCTAGCTCTGTGCTTCTGAAAGAGGCGGATCCTACCTTGGGCTGGACCCTTTATACCCATCTCTGATGCTGTCCTCTAGTGATGCTGTGGCTGTTACATCTGTCTGCAGTCCCTGGTGTATGTGCAGATATATGTACAGATCACTACATCCCCGCCCCCCCCCTTTTATTGGACATGTTTTCTAGACTGGCCTCAAGAAAACTGTACATAACAAGTGGTGAGAATATGCAAATCTGCACACTGTGAAAATGATAAAAGTAATACAGAAACAATTAACTGTGTTGTGAGTCGATTGTGAGAAATGTCCATATCCGTCTTGTGCGTGTGTTGAAGTGTCGTCACAAATTTAGCTGGTCAGGTGCCTTGCGGCTTCTGCTGGAGTGCCTTAACGGTGGTAGTAGGAATGATGGTTTGATGTCATCAAGAGTACTGTCTGGCGTTGTGTGGCGAGGAACGTCCTGTGGACAAATGGACTCGGTCAAGTCCAGTGTGGGAAACACTGGCGTTGAAGGTTGAATCTCTAATAGATCCCGGCGGTTACGGCAAAAAAGTATTCCCGCAGACGATTTGACAATGTAGGGCTGCAGTGCCTCCTGCCTGATCACCGTGGCTGACTCAGACCATCCGCCCTCTGGGTCCCTGATTCTGATGGTGTCACCTTTTGTCAGTGACTTGAGTGGGATCGCACGCTGATCGTAGTATAGTTTTTGTTTGGAGCATAGTGCCTGCATGTCGTTGAGAACCGGTGCATTGCCGGGGTCTCGGAATTGCTTTGCCGGTAGGGTTGTCTGGATGCCTCTGCCGAAGAGCATTTGCGCTGGCGACAGTCCTGAGCTCAATGGGGTTGCTCGGTACGATAACAGAGCTAGGTTGATGTCGGAACGTGACTTGGCTGCTTTGCTGATGAGTCGTTTAATGATGTGGACCATGTTCCATTTGATTGCGGGTAATGATTCTGCGCGCACCATTGTCTGACCTCGACCTTTTCCTGTGTTTGTGGTATTGATTCTGTATGTCATCGTTCGTGAAAGCTGTTTTGCTTGTTTGTTCTGGAGCAGATGTGAATTTGTGAGATTCTTTATCATGCCATGGCACGTTGTAGTCTTGTCATTGTTTCGCAGTGTGCTGTGGCATTGTCCTTCACGTGCAGAGTTGTACCATGTTGTACAGGTCGTTGTTTCATTGTTGTTGTTTCTGTCGTTTCTGTCTTTGTTGTTTTCGTTTGCATTCTTGTTGTTGTCATTCTTGTTGTTATTTTTGTCGCGCTTGTTGATTCTGTTTTCATTGATTCGCTTTTATTCTTGATCTTTTTCCTGTCGTGCTTGTTGTTTCTGGGATGCTTCTTGTTGCTTTGGTCGTTCTTGTTGCGCTGCATGTTGTTTTTGTTGTTGCTGTTGTTCTTGTTTCTGCTGTGCTTCTTGCGGTTTTTGTTGTTCTTGTTGCGCTCAATGAGTATGCCATGTGGATGATTTGAGTAATTGTCACAGTTATTGGTGTCAGTGTCCTTTGTGGTCTCTGCTACATTGAGCGTTTCTTCTTGAGAATTGTGAGGATGATCTAACGTTGCATTGATGTTGGTGACATCAGTCATTTGTGGTGGATTCGATTCCTCTTCTTTGCTTACTTGGTACTCCTCTTCTAGAGTCATTTCAGGTTCACTTGAATTATCATTGATTTCTTGGTGCTCCTCTTTTGGAGTCATTTCAGGTTCATTTGAATCATCTGTGATCTCTTTGTGCTCCTTTTCTGGAGTCAAAATCTTCAAGATTTCTATTGACATGGTCTCTCTGGATTCTTGGTGCTCCTCTTCTGGAGTCAAAATCTTCAAGATTTCAATTGACGTGGTCTCTCTGGACTCATGGGTGGCCATCCTCTGATTATTGAGTGCTTCTGTGCAGGCGAGCTGAGATATGTCAGTCTTGCTGTGATCCTGCACATCCTGTATGGGAATTGGGATTTCTTTGTCACTTGTCTCACATACAGTAGGTAGACATTCAGTGTCTTCTTCTGGTGGCTCAAATACGCTTGATGGATCTTCATGGTCTTGTACATGCATGGCGTTTGCTATGGAGTATTTGCTTGCTTCCATTTTTGAGTCTGTCACCGAGCTGTCTGTGGAGGCTTGTGTCGCTCTCTCTGTGGAGTCTTTCATCGCTCTCTATGTGGAGTCTGTCATCGCTCTTTTTGTGGAGTCCTTCATTGCTCTCTCTGTGGAGTTTGTCATCGCTCTCTCTGTGGAGTCCTTCATCGCTCTCTTTGTGGAGTCTGTCATCGCTCTCTCTGTGAAGTCTGTCATCGCTCTCTCTGTGGAGTCTGTCATCGCTCTCTTTGTGGAGTCGTGCAGTGTTCTCTCTGTCGAGTCGCTCTGTGCTCTCTCAACGGAGTCGTTCTGTGCTCTCTGTGTGGCGTCGTCTTCATCTTGGGTATTGCTGTCATCCAATGTATCGACGATCTGCCATGGCACCACGGTATTGGATTCATCTACCATGAGAAGAGTCATATTAACTTTTCAACTGTGTTGCTGATGCTGTGATCAGGATCTCCGAATAACTCAGCCATGTCTGAATAGTATTGTGAGTATTGCTCGATGGACAAATCATCGCTTTTTGTTTCGGAGTTGTGATCGTTCTCTTCATGTTCAATGAACAAATCATCTTCTTGTGTGGAGGCTGGGACCCTTCGTGGTGCGTGGACCACTCTCTGTTTCTTGGGGTCAGGCCGCAGCATAATCCTGCACTCACGAGTCGGGATGTCATATATGCTGGGCTGCAGATTCCCCATTCCGAAGAACTCAGCGTCGGGGTCTTCACGGTACAACACCTCTAGTTGCGGTTCGGATTTGGTACTGGGGTAGCCATCTCCCAAGATGAAATCTTCGTCTGAGTCGTAGTCTATAAGGACCATATCATCTTCTAGGGCGGTGCTAACTGCTTGTTCCAGGGTGTTGTGAAAGTTATTTTCAACTGCTGGCGTAAGTTTGGGCATTGTTCTGTCTTTTGGGGCAAGAAAATTGGGTTTTGCAGCTTTCAATTTCATTTTGTTCATTTTCGTGCATTTCCCTTTTAAGTGGGCGTGGTCCTGGTCCTTTGATGTCCTGACGCTCTTGACGTCATGCGTAGGACTGGATTGCCCATGAGCACTCCAAGTTTCCTGTACTGTGCGCTCTTTTCGCAACTGCGCATGTGCGGCTCCTTTCTCAAAATGGCTGCCAATCACAAAGGGCTGTTGCATCAATGGAGATCCTGTCGCTGCCTCGTGGTGAGTGTTCGTGCCATTTTTACCAATTTTCTTTCCTAAATAATGATTATGGGTTTGTAGAGACTCAAAGTATTGATTTTGGGGTTTTTCATAAGCAAGGCATTTTTGTATAGCGCTTTCTAGAGTTAGATACTTATTTTGTGAAAGTTCTTCCCTCAAATTTGTATCAGATGGTCCAGAAAGTAATTGATGCATTATCACAGTGTCTCTGAAATCAGCATAATCACAGCCTTGTGGTATTAACTTGTGATTTGTAATAAAATCAGAGATGGGCCCTCTGTTTCTCTGACAAGAGTTAAATCTTTCCAACATCTCACCAGACGGACTGTTACAGCGTTCATCAAATTTTTTAAGCATAACTTCTACTTTGGATTTGTCCTCACCTTCTCAGTAATTAAAGCAATTATAGATTTCTCTAGCTTCATGCCCTCCTGTTGAGAGTAGTAGGGCTATTTTTGTTGCGTCAGAGGCAGTGCCTAAATCATTAGCTGTGATAAATATTTGGAACAGCTTTTCAAACATTTTCCAGTTATAACTTAAATTACCGGTTGTTTCCAGCTGCCATGAAGTTCCAACAAGTGCCATCGAATCAGTTAGTAATCGAGGATCCATTTGCTGCGAAGTCTTCCACAGTCGAATATCCGGTTTAAGTTTTTCTTCTCTTGCTGGTGTCTAGCTAGCTTTCTGAAATCACTCGTGGTACCATATGTTATTCTCTAAGCCTGAATAAAGATTGTAGACTTCCAGTTAACACAAATACTTTATTCAATGGGTTTGTTCTGTTTCCATAGCTCAACTAAATATAATACAGTCAAGAGGTATGACCAGTGAAGCTAAGGTAAGCTGCCTATGCTGAGCTGGTCTGTGTGCTGCTGCTCACTAGCCCTGTGCTTCTGAAAGAGACGGATCCTACCTTGGGCTGGACCCTTTATACCCATCTCTGAAGCCCTCTAATGATGCTGTGGCTGTTACATCTGTCTGCAGTCCCTGGTGTATGTGCAGATGTATGTACAGATGTACAGATCACTACACTTGTGTTTGCTGTTAATTATGAAATAGCACTCCTAGTAGATCAACTGGTAAGTTGGAGTATACAACTGATGGATACATAGTAGATTTGATTTCAGTTGGAGATAGGTACAGAAGAACAGGAGAACTAGGAGCAAGAGTAGGCCATCTGGCCCCCCGAGCCTGCTCCGCCATTCAATGACATCATGGCTGATCTTTTGTGGACTCAGCTCCACTTTCCAGCCCAAACACCATAACCCTTAATCCTTTATTCTTCAAAAAAACTATCTATCTTTATCTTAAAAACATTTAATAAAGGAGCCTCAACTGCTTCACTGGGCAAGGAATTCCATAGACTCACAACCCTTTAGGTGAAGACGTTCCTCCTAAACTCAGTCCTAAATTTACTTCCCCTTATTTTGAGGCTATCCCCCCTAGTTCTCTATAAGATCCCCCCCCCCCCCCGCATCCTTCTAAATTCCAACGAGTACAGTCCCAGTCTACTCAACCTCTCCTCATAATCCAACCCCCTCAACTCTGGGATTAACCTAGTGAATGTCCTCTGCACACCCTCCAGCGCCAGTACGTCCTTTCTGAGGTAAGGAGACCAAAACTGAACACAATACTCCAGGTATGGCCTCACTAACACCTTATACAATTGCAGCATAACCTCCCTAGTCTTAAACTCCATCCCTCTAGCAATGAAGGATAAAATTCAATTTGCCTTCTTAATCACCTGTTGCACCTGTCAACCAACCTTTTGCAACTCATGCACTAGCACACCCAGGTCTCTCTGCACAGAAGTATGTTTTAATATTTTATCATTTAAATAATAATCTCTTTTGCTATTATTCCTACCAAAATGGATAACCTCACATTTGTCAACATTGTATTCCATCTGCCAGAGCCTAGCCCATTCACTTAACCTATCCAAATCCCTCTGCAGACTTCCGGTATCCTCTGCACTTTTTGCTTTACCAATCATCTTAGTGTCGTCTGCAAACTTGGACACATTGCACTTGGTCCCCAACACCAAATCGTCTATGTAAATTGTGAACAATTGTGGGCCCTGAGGGACACCATTAGCTACTGATTGCCAACCAGAGAAACATCCATTAATCCCCACTTTTTGTTTTCTATTAATTAACCAATCCTCTATCCCTGCTACTACTTTACCCTTAATGCCATGTATCTTTATCTTCTGCAGCAACCTTTTGTGTGGCACCTTGTCAAAAGCTATCTGGAAATCCAGATATACCACATCCATTGGCTCCCCGTTATCTACCGCACTGGTAATGTCCTCAAAAAAGTTAGGCACGACCTGCCCTTTATGAACCCATGCTGCGTCTGCCCAATGGGACAATTTCCATCCAGATGCCTCGCTATTTCTTTCTTGATGATAGATTCCAGCATCTTCCCGACTACCGAAGTTAAGCTAACTGGCCTATAATTACCCGCTTTCTGCCTACCTCCTTTTTTAAACAGTGGTGTCACGTTTGCTAATTTCCAATCCGCCGGGACCACCCCAGAGTCTAGTGAATTTTGGTAAATTATCACTAGTGCATTTGCAATTTCCCTAGCCATCTCTTTTAGTACTCTGGAATGCATTCCATCAGGGCCAGGAGACTTGTCTACCTTTAGCCCCATTAGCTTGCCCATCACTACCTCTTTAGTGATAACAATCATCGCAAGGCCCTCACCTGTCACAGCCTCATTTCCATCAGTCACTGGCATGTTATTTGTGTCTTCCACTGAAGACCGACCCAAAAAACCTGTTCAGTTCCTCAGCCATTTCCTCATCTCCCATTATTAAATCTCCCTTCACATCCTCTAAAGGACCAATATTTACCTTGTTTTATATATTTGTAGAAACTTTTACTATCTGTTTTTATATTCTGAGCAAGTTTACTCTCATAATCGATCTTACTCTTCTTTATAGCTTTTCAATTAGCTTTCTGTTGCCCCCTAAAGATTTCTCAGTTCTATAGTCTCCCACTAATCTTTGCCACTTTGTATGCTTTTTCCTTCAATTTGATACTCTCCCTTATTTCCTTTGATATCTACAGTCGATTTTCCCTCTTTCTGCCATCAATCTTTTTTGTTGGTATAAACCTTTGCTGAGCACTGTGAAAAATCGCCTGGAAGATCCTCCACTGTTCCTCAACTGTTTCACCATAAAGTCTTTGCTCCCAGTCTACTTTAACTAGCTTTTCTCTCATCCCATTGTAATCTCCTTTGTTTAAGCACAAAACACTAGTGTTTGATTTTACCTTCTCACCCTCCATCTGTATTTTGAATTCCACTATATTGTGATCACTCCTTCCGAGAGGATCCCTAACTATGAGATCATTGATCAATTCTGTCTCATTACACAGGACCAGATCTAGGGCAGCTTGTTCCCTCGTCGGTTACATTACATACCGTTCTAGGAAACTATCGAGGATCCATTCTATAAACTCCTCCTCAAGGCTGCCTTGACCAACCTTGTTAAACCAATCAACATGTAGGTTTAAATCCCCCATGATAACTGCTGTACCATTTCTACATTCATCCGTTATTAC
The DNA here is from genome assembly GCF_047496885.1 of Scyliorhinus torazame. Classification (NCBI taxonomy): domain Eukaryota; kingdom Metazoa; phylum Chordata; class Chondrichthyes; order Carcharhiniformes; family Scyliorhinidae; genus Scyliorhinus; species Scyliorhinus torazame. The sequence goes on along the minus strand of NC_092711.1, from coordinate 298,932,298 downwards.
TTTGTTTATTGCCTGCCCCATCATAATGTTACTATTTGGTGGCCTATAGACTACTCCTATCAGTGACTTTTGCGCCTTACTATTACTGATTTCCACCCAAATCGATTTAACCTTATCCTCCATAGCACTGATGTCATCCCTTACTAATGCCCGGATGTCATCCTTAAATAATAGAGCTACACCACCTCCCTTACCATCCACTCTGTCCTTCCGTATAGTTTGATACCCTTGGATATTTAACTCCCAGTTGTGACCATCCTTTAACCATGTTTCAGTAATGGCCACTATATCATAGTCATTCACGATGATTTGCGCCATCAACTCATTTACCTTATTCCGAATACTACGAGCTTTCATGTAAAGTACACTTATGTTGGCTTTTATACCTCTGTTTTGAATCTTTACACCTTGATCAGTAACCTCTCCTAAGTTATTTTTCCTCTTAACATTTCTCCTAATTTTCCTTGTCGTTGAACCCATATCTCCCTGTAACAACCTGCCGTGTCAAACAAAGAACAAACAAAGAACAAAGAAATGTACAGCACAGGAACAGGCCCTTCGGCCCTCCAAGCCCGTGCCGACCATACTGCCCGACTAAACTACAATCTTCTACACTTCCTGGGTCCGTATCCTTCTATTCCCATCCTATTCATATATTTGTCAAGATGCCCCTTAAATGTCCCTATCGTCCCTGCTTCCACTACCTCCTCCGGTAGCGAGTTCCAGGCACCCACTACCCTCTGCGTAAAAAACTTGCCTCGTACATCTACTCTAAACCTTGCCCCTCTCACCTTAAACCTATGCCCCCTAGTAATTGACCCCTCTACCCTGGGGAAAAGCCTCTGACTATCCACTCTGTCTATGCCCCTCATAATTTTGTATACCTCTATCAGGTCGCCCCTCAACCTCCTTCGTTCCAGTGAGAACAAACCGAGTTTATTCAATCGCTCCTCATAGCTTATGCCCTCCATACCAGGCAACATTCTGGTAAATCTCTTCTGCACCCTCTCTAAAGCCTCCACATCCTTCTGGTAGTGTGGCGACTTTCCATTTATGTTTTTACTTCCCATTTTATTCCTTTTAGTATTCCTGGGCCTATTCACTGAGCTCCCCTCAGTCACTTTACCTTGTACTGTCGCCCTTTTTGATTTTTGACTATGGCCTCTCTACCTTACACTTTCCCCCTTCCTGCCTTTTGTTTCTGTCCCTGTTTTACTACCTTCCGACTTCCTGCATCGGTTCCCATCCCCCTGCCACATTAGTTTAAACACTCCCCAACCGCTCTAGCAAATAGCCCCCATAGGACATCAGGTAGTGAGAGAGAAGGTAACTCTGCTCGAAGCAGTTAATTTGAAGGCCAAAGAGGGAACATCTCTCTAAGCCGTGCTGGAAGGAAAGCAATAGCATGGAGCAATGATTAAGAAAACAAATGCCGTAAAGCTAAAGTCCAGCTAATTAAGGAAACGAGAGAAATGAAGGGCGCGATTCGGCTAAATGGGAACAAAGTCCCACAGCAAACGTGATTAGCTACGTGTTTCCAGGTGCTGGCAGCACCGACAAACACAATGCTATCGAATGCCATTCGGGTTATATAGGGGACCTCAGTGGGGAATGTGTGTCTGAGGCTGCACATAGCCCCATTTTCTGCAGTGAGGAGTACCGTTCATCAGAACTTCTCAGTGTAGCAAGAAATCGGGTCACGGCGTCCCGATTTCTGGCGAACCCGATGTTACCCCCCCATCCCTAACACACTATGAGGGGGTCTCCAGGCAGCCCACATCCCCCCCCCTAAAACCCATGCAAGGCATCCCTGGCCTGATCGACACAGGGTGCCAGGCTGGCAGTGCCAGAGTACCACCCTGCCCAGAGGGCATGCACCTGAGTGCCTCGGATCCCCTGGGAGACCCCCAAAAGTGCCTTTCCACCTGGTCCCTGTTTATGTAGACTTTTTTTTTTAAATTACTTTTTCTGAGTTACCAAGCCAGGGCTCAGAGTCTAGGTCAGGGACAAACCCCTAATCCAGCTCCTCGTCTGCTCCAAAAACCAATTCAAATTGAATCCAATTCATGGTCCCCACAAGAGAGACATACCAGATCTGAGCCAAACAGATTATTTATTTATTTTTTTCAAAAAAATATACTTTATTCATAAAATTTATCATAAACATTACAGAACATTTCGAATTGTCTTGACTGTACATTTCCATCAGAGTTACACATTCCCTTGACACAGTGGTCTTTCCCCATTGCGCCTTGGCAGCAGCTGCCCCAAGCTTGAGTGCGTCCCTCAGCACGTAGTTCTGGACCTTGGAATGTGCCAGTCTGCAACACTCGGTCGAGGACAATTCTTTGCACTGGAAGATCAGCAGGTTTCGGGCAGACCAAAGAGCGTCTTTCACCGAGTTGATGACCTTCCAGCAGCAGTTGATATTTGTCTCGGTGTGTGTCCCTGGAAACAGTCCGTAGAGCACAGAGTCCTGTGTCACAGAGCTGCTCGGGGTAAACCTTGACAAATATCACTGCATCTCTCTCCAGACCTTCTTTGCAAAGGCACATTCCACAAGGAGGTGTGTGACCGTCTCATTTCCCCCACAGCCCCTCCGAGGGCAGCGTGCATTGGCGCAGAGCCTTCGGGTGTGCATGAAGAATCTGACAGGGAGGGCCCTTCTCACCACCAGCCAAGCTAGGTCTTGGTGCTTGTTTGAAAGTTCTAGTGATGGGGCGTTCTGCCAGATGACTCTGACAGTCTGCTCAGGGAACCATCCAACGTCCTCCACAGTCTCCTTGTCCCTGAGGGCCTCGAGGACATTACGTGCTGACCACTGCTTCATTGCCTTGTGGTCAAAGGTGTTTTCCTTCAAAAACTTTTCCACGAAGGACAGGTGGTACAGTACGGTCCAACTACTTGGAGCTTTCCGCGGCAATGAGGCCAGGCCCATCCTTCGTAACACCGGTATGTAGTGAAACTTGGTGTTTGCATACTGGGGGTCCACGCACAGCTTGATGCAGCTGGACACAAAGGTGGCCAACAGGATGAGGGAGGCGTTGGGTACGTTCCGCCCTCCCTTCTCCAGAGGTTTGTACATGGTGTCCCTTCGGACACGGTCCATCTTGGATCTCCAGACAAATTTGAAGATGGCCCGGGTGACTGCTGTGGCGTAGGGTTGGGTTATGGGCCAGACCTGCGCCCAATACAGTAACACCGAGAGTACCTCACACCTGATGACCAGGGTTTTGCCCACAATGGAGAGGGAGCGTTGCTCCCACCAGCCCAGTTTCTGTCTTACCTTGGCTATACGCTCCTCCCAGTTTTTGGTGCACGCCCCAGCAGCTCCGAACTATATCCCCAGCACCTTCAGGTAATCTGACCTAACAGTGTAGGGGACAAAGGACCGGTTGGCCCAGTTCCCCAAAAACATGGCCTCGCTCTTGCCACGGTTTACCTTGGCTCCCGAGGCCAGTTCAAACTGGTCGCATACTACACTTGATCTTTTTTTTTATTTCAAAAAAATATACTTTATTTATAAAAGTTATCATAAGTATTACAGAGCATTTCGAATTGTCTTGACTGTACATTTCCATCAGAGTTACACATTGCCTTGACTTTCTTCCATTCAATTTTGATAATATTATACACATGTCATTCTTTACGTTTCAATTCCTTCTTAAATATTTACATTGTCATGTTTGTTTTATACATTGGAGTGTTGGTGGCCCAGACCGAGGGGGGTTTACACTGTTACCCACCCCTCGGTGTACATTTGCTGGAAAGACCTTCACTTGATCTTACTGAATGCTGCTCGCCTGAGGACTCCGAGCTAAAGAGGAATAGATCCCAATGCCTTGGGTGCCTTGGGAAACTGCACATTAGAGTGAGGCTAGCTATCTCGCTGTAATATGCAGATTTGCCACAAAGTTATCCCGCCCAGTCTGGGAATCGAGAATTAAAGAAATTGTGAGAAGTTTGCAGAGCAGTCAAAGCAAAGAAAACCTAAAGGATTGGTGTAAAATCCTGGATGGGATTTGCTGTTAAAAGTGGAGTGGAAGCTTTGTTGAAAAATGTAATTTGGAAAGTGTGGATTTCTGTGTGTATTTGTTAAATTAAGGAAGGAGTAAAGGAGTATTGCAGAATAATCCAACATTTGATGTTTAATAAAGATTTTTTCCCTGATGTTGAAACTAATCCAGGGGCTCTGGTCCTCTTTTTTTTAATGTAAAAACAAAATAAGGTATTGGGCGGGATTCTCTGGTCCGTCAGCCGTGTTTTCCGGCACGGCGCACCCAGCGGGATTCTTCATTGCTGCAGCTGGCCAATGGGCTTCCCCATTGTGACCACCCCCACACCATCGGGAAACCAGCGGGCGTGGGTGCGCTGCTGGCGGACTGCGAGGATCCCACCCATGGAGCATTCCGCCGATGGTCTTTTGATCCAGGGTTTCAGTCTGGGATCTTCCCATCCAGTTATAACATCAAATGGGATTGAAACAAAACAGGCAGTGCCATGGTGGGATTGTCTAGTAATCCAGAGACCCAGGAGTATTGGGCTGGGGACCTGGGTTCAAATCCCACCATGGCAGATGGTGAGGTTTTAATTCAACAGAAATCTGGAATTAAAAGTCAAATGATGACCATGAAACCATTGTCGCTTGTTGTAAAAACCCATCTGGTTCACTAATGTCCTTTAGGGAAGGAATTCTGTCACCCTTATCTGAACTGGCTTACATGTGACTCCAGACCTGCAGCAATGTGGTTGACTGTTAAATGTCCTCAGGGATGGGCAGTAAATGTTGGCCCAGCCAGCAAACACCACATCCCAAGAACAAATTTTTTAAAAATCTGCCTTTGCTCTGTTGATTTATATCCGTCATTTGCTTTCTGTTTAATTTATTCTCATGATATGCGCATCACTAGCGACTCCAACATTTATTGACCGTGCTTAGTTGCCCTTGAGAAGGTAGTGGGGAATCTTAGTCTCCAACTTCTATGTCCTTGTGGTGAAGGTGCTCCTACGGTGTTGTTAGGTGGGGAGCACTATAAGCTTGATCCAACTATGATGAAAGGAATGACAATGCATGTCCTATTCAGCATAGAGGGTTACAACAGTACCGATCTTAACACACCTGAGCTAGGTAGGGGAGCAGCATTCTGTGCTTCTGCTGCTGATCCTCTGAAAGGTTTGTGTGTGTGAATATCAGATGAGGAAAAGAGCTTGACTGTGAGGCATTCTCTGTCACATAGCTTACAAGCAGCCTTTTTTTAAATCACAGGAAGTGCGTATAATTCTGGTTGCCGCACTACCAGAAGGATGTGGATGCTTTGGAGAGGGCACAGAAGAGGCTTATCAGGATGTTGCCTGATCTGGAGGATATTAGCAATGAGGAGAGGTTGAGGGGCGACCTGATAGATGTTTACAAAATTATGAGAGGCATGGACATAGTGAGATGCTTCTTCCCAGGGGACATAGGTTTAAAGTGCAAGGGGGAAAGTTTAGAGCAGATGTCTGAGGCAAGGGATGGGATTCCCCATTGCGCAACGCTGATATCGTGATCGGCGATTGGGCGGAAAATCCCTTCCAACACCCAAATCAGCGGCGCTGTCGGTTTGACGCCGTTTTCTATTCTTTTTTTAATGTTTTTAAAAATAAATTTAGAGTACCCAATTATTTTTTTTTCCAATTAAGGGCAATTTAACGTGGCCAATCCACCTAACCTGCACATCTTGGGTTGTCGGGGTGAAACCCACGCAGACACGGGGAGAATGTGCAAACTCCACACGGACAGTGACCCAGGGCCGGGATTCGAACCCAGATCCTCAGCGCCGCAGTCCCAGTGCTATCCACTGCGCCACGTGCCGCCCTGCTGGTTTTCTATTCTACGCCCTGTTCGAAATGGCATCATCGAGTCATGCGTCACACGTCATCGGAAGGCCCTCCCCGGTGATCCGCCCCTGATGGGCGGAGTTCACGACCCCGCGGGGGATGTGTGATCTGAGCGGTTGGGAACCTGGCGTGACGGCTGCGGATTGTGTCCAGCGCCGCCACAGTTGGCTGGGAGCCGTGCCGCTAGCAGGGGCGGTGGGGGGGCTTCTGCGAGGGCTGGGGCGACTGGTCGGGGGTGGCCAAGAGTGGCCATGGGGGGCATTATTTGGCAGGTCGGGTCTGCGCATGGCCGCCGCCATGTTTTACGGCGCGACCATTGCAAGTGCACATGTGCGGCCACGGATCCGGCCACCCTCCAGCTCCTTTTGTGGTGGGAGCCAGGAGTTTTATCTGGCGCGGCTGCTAGCCCCTCATCAGTCCCAGGATCGGTGAAGGTTTGGCGGTGATTTTGGCATCGTAAACCAGTTTCCACGCTGGCGTCGGCTCTTCGCCGCAAAATTGGAGAATCCAGCCGAAGGTTTGTACACAGAGAGTGGTGAATGCCTGGAACGCACTGCCGGGGAAGGTGGTAGAAGCAGATATGATAGTGATGTAGAGGAGGCATTATGACGAATACAAGAATAGGAGAGAATAGGAGGGAATAGAGGGATATGGACCTCGGATATGCAGAAGGTTTTAGATTAGACAGGGGTCATGATCGGCTGAAGGGCCTGTTCCTGTGCTGTACTGTTCTTTGTACTTTAGGTGTCGCTAGCTAGGCCAGCAAGTATTACCCATGACTAATTGTCCTTGAGAAGGTGGTGGCAAGCTGCCTTCCTGGTGGTGTCCCCATGTATCTACTGCCCTGGAACTTTGATGTGTTGGAGGTCAAGGGATTGGAAGGTGCTGTCGAAGGAGCCTTGGTGAGTTCCTGTGGTGCATCTTGTAGATGGTACACACTGCTGCCGATGTGCGTCGTTGGTGGAGGGAGTGAATAGTATGTGATAGTAGACCCCCCTCCCCCCGTCCTTCCCCAATTTTAATTGTTCCACCGTTGGCGGCTGTGTCTTCAGCCATTTGGGCCCTAAGCTCTAGAATTCCCTCCCAAACTCTTCCAGCCTCTCCGCCTCTCTTTCCTCTGAGATGCACCGTAAAACCTTGTTGACTAAGCTTTTAACCAACTGCCCTTCTATCTCCTCATGTCGCTCAGTGCTAAAGTTTGTTCAATAACGCTCCTGTGAAGTGAGGGTGCAAAACAAATACAACTTGTCATTGGAAATTGAATAGTTAAATGTTGGTTGCTCCTCAGACCAGAGCTGCTGCAACGGTAAACAAAGACGAGCTTTTGGACTTTTCTTTCACAATTGGCTTACTGCCCTGAAGTGCCAGTGAGAAAATTAGAGGGAGGTCCGGGGTATCTGGCTGGTAATTTGTTTGAAAAGTCTCCCATTACATGCGTTTAACCCAGCCTTAATTAATGTGAAGAATGTTTCCTTCCTCTGACAGCTGTAAGGGTCTCAGATAAAATGAGATGAGACAGTCTTAAATTGCTTCTCCGTGGGAGCCAAAACCACAAAAACTGCCTTGGTTCAAGACAAATTGGCAATTTGACCACAGGGACGGCTGGTTGAGAAAAAGACAGCCCATAATTTAAAATGGGTTGAGGAACAGTTTCGATATATTTTGAAAGAACAAAATTGGGGATTTGGTGAAAAGGTGGATGGTTGGGTTTGATATCATGCAAAGAGTGACAGGCTTGCTGGATGGGGGAAGGATAGTTAATTGTTCCTGGTACGATCAGAACTATAACCCTGCACGTTTGGCATGTACCAATTCTCCGGGGAGAATTTTGCCTCATGTGTTGCTATGAAAATGTGTCTGGCAAAATACTGCCAATTCATTTCTTAGTTCCTGCAATGAGATTAATTTATTCTTCAAGTTGAATTATGTTCGAAAATAGGTATTGAAAGCACTTAATCCACTATTAAGGCTCTTGCTTGTTTCCAGCTGTTTCCCAATTTACAAGACACTCAAAGCGCAACAGTGAACCAGTTCTAAGGAACAGAAACATTACTGTGATGTGCTGTTCAATGTTTCACTTGGCGTATAACATTGCACCTGCACAGAAAATGCCCTTACACATCACGTGTGTGCGTTTTATGCCAATTTCACAATTAAGCCGAGAGCACACTTTATGCAAAGGTTTCCCCTCCAACTCTGTTTCTGTTTTTTGTCATGTACGTCCCGTACCAGCCTCCCCGGAATGTGGCAACTTGGGCCTTTTCACAGTAACTTCATTTGAAGCCTACTTGTGACAATAAGCAATTTTCATTTCATTTTTCATTTTCTTTTTAGTATGTACATGCCTGTAATGCAAACCATTTTGCATTCCCACAGCCCTCCATCTCTGGAGGCACTGACCCATGTTAGGATGAGGTACGTGGTACCCAGTTGCCTTTCAGTACCGCCCATCTTTAACTCTGAACCCAAGCAACAGACCTCAGAATGCCCGTGAACCATTGCAACTGATATCCAAGCCAAACCTAATCACTTGATCTCTGCAATTAATTGCCGGTAGGAAAGTGACCAGAGAGCAAGCACACTGCAGGATTTTTTCACCTCTCTCGTGGCGAGATCGATTAAACATCTCTGCCACCATTTTGAGGTGAATTAAATCAACAGTCAACAGTGAACCTCTAACTTTCCCATCCAGTTCAGTCCAGCGTTGATTAGTTCATTGACTGGATGAGCTTCCAGAGCAGATGACGTCCATTTTCCCAAGTTAATTACTACATGTTATATGCAAAGAAAAAGGTACTTCGTGCGTCAGTTCTCTTTCAATTAAGGTTAACTGAAATTGGAATCATCTGATGAAAGGGACACAGAACAACATGTCCTGAATGCCATTATATTATTGGCACCTTTTTGACCTGTAAACTCGTTTCTTGGCTCATTCTGCCACGCTATTTTGAAGTTTAGCCAAAGAGTCTTCTGCTCAGAACATTCATTCACTGTGGCAGTTCATGTGTGAAGAATGTTTTGTATTTTCTTAGCTTTGCACAAGACTCTGAAAAGACTCTGAGGCACGAATGGTATAGCTTACCTTTCTAATTCAATTTTAAACTGCACCCCACTGAAGCAGACATACGTACCCTGCCGCTCAAACAAGAAAGCAGTAACTGCGGCTCTGCATTAATGATTGATAAAATACTATTAAGGAAAAAGGATTGGTTTGTTAAACATGAACTTTGATACGGCATTAATGCTTGGAAGCTTACCAGGAACAATTTTATCTTAGGGCAAAAACGGAGAGGTACATAAACTATTCACCCATTTAATACAAACACAATTTCCCCCACTTAAAAGTACACCTGTTAAATCTTCAAAGAGTTTCCCTTGCATGAAAGACCTCAAACATCTCACAAGTTGTTCAGCTCCTCCAAGTTTGTTTAAAAAGTGCCAGACTCGATCACTGTTGTGACCTTTAGCTCAATTCTTTTGGCTTGGTCCCTTTGAATGAAGCTGTATTTTCCCCCACCAGAGGGCACTGACTGAATCTCCGACATCGGCTGATTGGAAGATTTTGGTCTTAATCGCAAAAGAGGGAATCACTCAAGACTGCAGGTTAAAAGGTGTCATTACGTATAGGCAGCTATGTTGGTCTACTCTATCTGGACATCAAGATGTTAATGCTTCTACTGTCTGCTGGCAAATTTACACTCATTGACATTACATGATCTAAGACACCTTTATAATCTGTTGGTGAGGTAGCAAGCTAGTCTTCGCAGGTCACAAGTGACACTCAGAATATTCTCATGCTGCTGTATGCTCCAGCCATGGAAGTTACTTGCAGCATTTAAATAAAGACATTTTCAAGGCAAATTTTGTATCACCCTTAATACATTTCCCCCTTTAAACTGTTCCAATTTAGTAACAAGATCCCACAAACCAGAAACCCCTTTTCAAAGGTGTGGCCCAGCACACAGCACTCACGACCTGTGCGCTGGTTTCCTTTTCAAAACATCAGATTTGAATTCTTTCCAGAAATCAGGGGGGCGATTCTCCGAGCCCCGCGCCAGACCGGAGAATCGCCGCAACCGCACCACGACGCCCCGACTCCGAGGTGCGGAGAATCGGCGACATTTGCGACGGCGCGTTTGGCACGGCGCCAGCCGCTGGAATCGGCGGGGCCGCCGATTCTCCTGCCCGGATGGGCCGAGTGGCCGCGCCAATACGACAGAGTCCCACCGGCACAGTTCACCCCGGTCACTGCCGGCGGGAACGCTGCGGGAACGCTCGTGGGCGGCCTGTGGGGGGGAGGGGGGCTCCTTCACTGGGGGTGGGGGGGTGGTGGCCTCCGATGGGGTCTGGCGCGCGATCGTGGCCCATAGATCGGCAGGCTGGCCTCTCCCCCACCGGGCCTACTTTCCGGCACGGCTGGCCCCTGAACACCAACCCGATGTTGGGTTGGTGCCGGCGCGCGTAAGAAGTTCCCTGCACATGCGCAGGATGGCGCAGCCCAACTGCGCAGGCGCAGGATTGAGCTTGCCCAACTGTGCATGTGCGGGTTTGGCGCGGCACCCATTTGGCGGCGCTTAAGGAGGCTGGAGCGGCATGAACTGCTCCAGCGCCGTGTTGGCCCCCTGTGGGGGCCAGAATAGGATGTGCCCAGGCCCTGTTCACGCCCTCGTGAAATGCGGCGGCGTTCACGACGGTGTGAACATGTGGCCTCCATATCGGAGAATCGCCCCCCAGTTATTTCTTTTCAAATTATCACATATTCTGGAAACAGCTTTTAAATTGCAGAGTGTCCAATATACTTGTCTGTTTGAATACAGCAGCCAAATGTGAAAATGAAAGCAAAAAACTCAGAGCCCCAAACCAAAGCAAACGTAAAACTCAGAGCCACAGCCAAGCTCCACCCACACAATGACATCACTGAAGCCATGTGATAAGACAAAACATTTCTTAAAGGGACACTCCCATGACACTATTATATACAGCTCCAGTAGTTCCCTATTGAGCCCTCTCTAGTCGGTACCTTACTGGCCGACTCTATTAATACAAAGCTAAGTATTGTTTCGGAGAGCTCACATTCCTCATGTGGCTGCAGGTTGTGTCTTTTATGTGCTCCTGCTTCCATCAGAAAACTGCTTGCAGACTTAGTTTCAGTTTTCTGTTGGCTACTCCTTCTGCTTCTTTGACCTGGAGTGAGGCCAGGCAATGGGAAGGTATTGGCTGGCCTGCTACTGGACTGAAGAAAGGAGAGGGCTGCTTTCTTTGTGCCAGAGGAAGAGGGAGAGGATGAGTAGTGACTCGGATTATACTGGGGCTACCTGGAGGCTTGTGGGTCTGCTTGCTGTTGCTCCTTTTGCTTCTTTGACCCGGAGTGAGGCAAGGGGAGATTTTGGCTGGCCTACAACTGGACTAAAGATGGGACGGTGTGCTTTCTCGCCCCTTCTGCTATGTTCTGTGTTTGTTTGGTTTCCGGTAATAATTTTTTCTTACTGGAGATACTGCTGCTGGAACTGCCAGAGGGGGTGAGAGGCGAGGAACATTACTGCAACTACCTGCTACCATATGTCTTGCTTGTTGCTGCCCCTTCTGCTTCTTTGACCTGGAGTGAGACAAGGGAAAAGGCCGGCCTACTACCGGGCTGTAGACGGGGCAGGGTTCCTCTTGCAATTTGCTTGTACTTTTGTTGCAAGTTGACTGTTTATTGACTTTTGACTTTCATGTTTGGAAGTGTGAGTCCCTTGCTACTGCCTCCTTTATTCCTATGGCCCTTGATTGGGTGGTCTCAGGTGATCAGACGCCGGTACTGCAGGAGAGGAGGGGTGGCGGCCCGATTCCACTGAACAACTTGAAGGCCGTGTTGAGATGCCTTGTGAACTAATGGTAAACTTATTGTGCTGAGAACTACTTGCTGCTCCCCGTTTGGAAACGTATGCTTGTTATTGCAATGTTGTTCTTTACTGTTTACTGCCTAGAGGCTGTGGGCTTGTCGGCTGTGGCCTCTCTTGCTTTTGATGGGCTGGAGTCTTTGGAATCACTGCCAGTGCTGGAGAGGAGGCGGTTGCTGCGCTCTCGCTCTCTCTCTCCTGCCACGCTCTGTGTCGTTGTGACTTTTCTGGTGGATTGGTTTAGCGATTTTCCACTGATGCCTGTCTACTGTTGGGGCTGTGGGAGGGAGGGAAAGTTTTTGTGTTGTTGATTATGTATCGCTCGATGTCTGGAGGCCATGTGTTTGTCAGCTGCCAGCCATTCGGTCTGCGGCCTGGCTCCCAGAATGGGATGCTTCCTTGCTATTCTGCCGTGCCCTGCAGCCAGAGGGGGAGGGATTGGCGGGTTGATTTAGATGCTGATATCTTCATTTTATTGTGAATTGTCCACTGTTGCTATTTTGAGGCCATGTGCTTCGCCTCTTTATTCATGTCATTGCACTTGGAGGGTGGGGTGGCGATACCTCGCTCTTCAGGTGTGATCGGTGCCAGTGTGACTCTCCGGTGCATTGTTGCGTCACGCTCAGCATCGTTCCACTGATGCAAGTCTGCTATCGGGAGCTGCGGTGGAGAGAGGGAGCAGAGGGTTGATTTCGATGTTGGTACCTTCATTGTTGCTTGTTCTTTGGTCATGGCATTGTTCTGTGATCTGGTTTAACTCTTTTGTAAAGGTGGAATGTTGGTGACCTTATTGTATTGTTTCCTATTTATTGTTTCGTAATTGCTTTGGGGTTTCTTTGTACAAAGGAACTGTCAATAAGCTAAACTAAATCCAGTGGCTGCAGATTGTGTTTCTACCTGCTCCTGCTTTCAGCAGCAAACTACTTGCAGGCTTAGTTTCAGTTTTATGTTTACTGCCTCTTCTGGCCTGGAGTGAGGCCAGGCAATGGGGCGGTATTAGCTGGCCTGCTACCAGACTGAAGAGAGGAGAGGGGTGCTTTCTCAGTGCCAGAGGAAGAGGGAGAGGAGGAGTAGTGACTGGGAAAATGCTGCAGCCACCTAGATGCTATGGGGCTGCTTCCTGTTGCACCTTCTGCTTCTTTGACCTGGAGTGAGGCGAGGGGAGGATTTGGCTGAATTACTACTGGGCTGAAATGGGGGAAGATTTGCTCTTGCAGCTTGATTGTACTTTTCTTGTAATATTGACTGTTTATTGACCCGTCTTGCTTCTGATGGACTTGAGTTTCTGGAATCACTGCCAGTGCAGGAGAGGGGGAGGGGGTGTTCATCTCTCTCTCTCTCTCTTCAGCCATACTCTGTGTTGGTGTGACTTTTCTGATGGATTCGTTTGGTGATTTTCCACTGATACGGGTCTACTGTTGGGGCTGTGGGAGGGAGGGGGAGATTTTGTATTGTTAATTGGGTATTGCACAATGTCTGGAGACCTTGAGTGGGATTCTCCATTGCCAGATGGCAAAATTGGGAATGACAATCAGGCAGAGAATGGCTCCCGACACCGAAATCCCAGCAGGCGCCGGTTTGATGCCGGGTCATCCCCTGCCCCCTCCAAATCAGGTCATTGAGACGCACCCAGTCACAACCACGTTTGCATATCATTTTCGGGCCCACCCGCGATGTTCCGCCTCTGATAGACCAGGTTCCTGACAGCGCAGGCCACGTGTGGTCTCAGCGGCCGTGAGCCTGGCGTGGCAGCTGTGGAGAGAGAGAGAGAGGGCGTACGGACAGTGTCCAACACTGCCATACTCTGCCGACAGCCGTGCCGCTGGCTGGGTGGCTTCTGCCAGGGCTGGGGGTGTAGTGGGAGTGGCCAGGAGGTGGGCTATAGGGTCGGGGTGGATGGATACTGGGTCCAGCGCAACCGGCCCATCTTTTCGGGTGCGATCGGTGTGTGTGTGGGGGGTGTAGGCGTATGCGCATCTGCAGCTTGTCAGCTCTGCGCGTATCCAGCACGGACCCAGCGATTCTCCCACCATTTTCCGCACGTCCCACGGGTGTTTCACACGGCGCCGGTGCTCGCCCCAGAATCGGTGCGGGTGTGGCAACGATTTTACCGTCGTGGAACACCACGGATCCTCCGTTGGCATCAGCACTTCAACACAGGAACAGCGAATCCGGCCCCATGTGTTTGTCAGCTGCTGCCACCCTTGCCTGAGGCTTAGCTCCAGGAATGGGGTGTTCCCTTGCTCTTCCATCCTGCCCTGTGGCGGGGTACTGCGGGAGCGGGAGGGAGTGGTGGGTTGATTTAGATGCTGGTAACCTTATTGTATTGGTAACTGTCTACTTAACAGCTACAGGCCCTTTATCCGTGTCTTTGCTCTCGGAGAGGGGGTGGGCACGCTCCCTCGCTCTTCCACTGTGCTCCGCGCCAGAGTCGTGTCGCCCCCAGCGGCTTTCCACTGAATCGAGCCTGCTATCAGAAGCTGGGGGGAGGGAGTGAGGGTTGATTTGGATGCTGATACCTTCATTGCACCATAGCCTGTTTTCTGGTTCATGTCATTGTTCTGTGATTTGGTTTGTCTTCTCCATAAAGCTGGAGTATTGGTGACCTTATTGTATTGTTGCCTGTTTATTGTTTTTGTAATCATTTTGGAATTGCTTTGGGGGTTTTTTGTACACTGGAACTGTCAATAAACTAAAATAAATCCACGGGACGGTCAATCATCCCCACCCCCTAAGATCCGTGTGGGTTATAACAAGTTCCTGATCCAGCTCTAATCAACTTGACTCTGTAAAGATCAACTGAATGCCGGAGAGTGAGACAGTTCACTGTTCCATTGGGTTATGTTGCAGTTTGCATGGAATACACAGTGGAAGTTTGACTCCCATGCAAAACGATAAGGGGTAGTCGAACTCTATTCTGCCACAGTGGGGTGTGGAGGAAACTACATTATAACTTTCTTGAAAGCATTACTGGCGAATTTGGAAGGAATTTAGTTCTTTATCTATTCAATATTGTATCTGTGCTCGACACCTATTTGGATGAGATCAAAGGAGTATTACCGGAACCAAACTCAGGCCATACTTGTCTTCAAAGTCCAGGTAATAAAGAGCAGGGCATTTTTGCTCAGATAGCTATTGAAAGAGTCTATTTGTTGAAAATATAAAATACAAATGATAAAAACAACTTGCATTTCTGACATCTTTAAAATAGAGAAAAATGCAAAGATGTTTAACAAGTGTGTCAGGGAATATCTGACCTGACATCTGTGGGTGATGTTACTGAGGAGAAGATGAGGAAGGAGCGAGAGGGTGAGTGGAGAAAGGTGTTAGTGAGAATGTGAAGTGAGGGGATGAGTTGGGAAGCTCTTGGTAGATAAGTAAAAGACCCTTGGAAAGAGCACCCTACCTAGGCCCACGCTCCTACCCTATCCTCGTAACCCTGTAACCCCACCTCACACTTTGGACACTAAGGGGCAATTGATCATGACAAATCCACCTAGCCTGCACATCTTTGGACTGTGGGAGGAAACCGGAGCACCCAGAGGAAACCCATGCAGACATGGGGAGAATGTGCAAACACCACACAGACAGTGGCCCAAGGCTGGAATTGAACCTGCGCTGTGAGGCAACAGTGCTAACCACTCAGGAGGAATAACCTTAGCTGGTACGGGAATTGAACCCATACTGCTGGCCTTGCTCTGCATCATGAACCAGCTGTCTAGCCAAGTGAGCTACACGGGGAGTAGCTCACTGAAGGGAAGTTCCTGAGTCCTGCTCACACAAGTGTTTTGGACTTTCAATGGGTGGGCAGCTGGTTAGACACTAACACAATGCAAGCACTCACTTGAAAATTGGCCCAGCATATCTTAAGATGATTTCCTTTGGAAACTATTGAATATCCCTCAATACAGCACAACAGAATTTTGCTCAATCAGTAATAGCTGAGCGCCACTGGCCTGGCTAATGCTTTCTGTGTGTTGAACAGCAACAGCATGTGGTGTTGATGGCAGATGATACTGGTGCTATAATATAATGTTTTGGCTGCGATTGATCTCTCGCTTGAATTATTTCCCAGTTTATTTTATGTTTTGCGTTAAAGCAAAATTACTTTCTGGGAAGAGCCACTTATGTTTCTTCGCTATCAGTGTTGGGCTGGGAATCAGAAGAGTGTCACCTCACTGCAGAGAGTTGGGTTTCCATTTGACTTTTTAGCAAGAGGTATTTTTTATAAAAGGCTGTTAGTCAAGCATGAATAAAGTTTGAGAGTTTCAATTGACTTTCAAGTGAATATGGTTCTGTTGTATAAAGCTGACCTTTCATTTCACCATGACTGATATTGGCCACTTCAATCCTTAAGACTTTATGAAGATCAAATATTAATGGCGCTTTCACATTATATTCCACCCTGCTGCAAACTACAAATTGTCAGTGATTAAAATACAGAATCGATCTTTACTATCTCATTGAATCAACTCTAGTAATAATTTTGCCAAGTATTCATTGCAGTATCTCATACTTTAACGCCACCAATCACAAACCTGTAAAACAATACAACATCTTAGTCATGGGCTGGGATTCTCCAAGCTCGCGCCAGGTCGGAGAATCGCCGGTGAAGCAGGAAATTCCCACCACGCCGCTCCGATGCCGGGACGTGATTCTCCGGCGACTAGACAATCGGCGCCAGTTGAAGTTCGGCACCACTTAACCACATCTCAATTTATTCCATCCTCTCTCTGAATCTTTCCAATCTTGCCGGTGCCCTGCATTGTCATAAGAACATAAGAACTAGGAACAGGAGTAGGCCATCTGGCCCCTCGAGCTTGCTCCGCCATTTAATGAGATCATGGCTGATCTTTGTGGACTCAGCTCCACTCTCCGGCCCGTACACCATATCCCCGAATCCCTTTATTCTTTAGAAAGGTATCTATCTTTTTCTTAAAAACGTTTAAAGAAGGAGCCTCAACTGCTTCACTGGGCAAGGAATTCCAGAGATTCACTACCCTTTGGGTGAAGAAGTTCCTCCTAAACTCGGTCCTAAATCTACTTCCCCTTATTTTGAGGCTATGCCCCCTAGTTTTGCTTTCCCCGACCAGTGGAAACAACCTGCCCGCATCTATCCTATCTATTCCCTTCATAATTGTATATGTTTCAATAAGAACCCCCGCATCCTTCTAAACTCCAATGAGTACAGTCCCAGTCTACTCAACCTCTCGTCATAATCTAATCCCCTCAACTCTGGGATCAACCTAGTGAATCTCCTCTGCACTCCCTCCAGTGCCAATATGTCCTTTCTCAGGTAAGGAGACCAAAACTGAACACAATACTCCAGATGTGGCCTCACCAACACCTTATACAATTGCAGCATAACCTCCCTAGTCTTGAACTCCATCCCTCTAGCAATGAAAGACAAAACTCGATTCGCCTTCTTAATCACCTGTTGCACCTGCACACCAACTTTTTGCGACTCGCGCACCAGCACACCCAGGTCCCTCTGCACAGCAGCATGTTTTAACTTCTTACCATTTAAATAATAATACATTCTGCTGTTATTCCTCCCAAGATGGATAGTCTCACACTTGGCAACATGTTATAACCTGCCTACTGACGATTGGCTGGGGACTAATGACTATCCCACAATCCTATGGGAGTATGAACTTCCCCAATAAGGGGGGCGGAGAAACTCCTACTATAAATAAGCTGGCCAGTCCAGGAACCAGGAGGAAGGAGAAGGTAGCAAGGGAAGTTACTGCTACTGCTATGTATATATTGTTATAGTAAATAAACTTTATTATTTTGTATCCTTAAAACTCGTGCTGGATTCTTCGGGGCCCTTACAAAACTGGCGACGAAGGTAAAAGTGAATAGCTGTCTACACTGCTGAAGCCACCTCCCTGGATTTTTGTTGGATACAGGTTGGAAGTTGTTTTCTATTATACCATGCCTCTGTAAGGACGTTTGGATGTTTTTGATGCTGCGCTGGAAAGCTGGAACCAGTACACGCAACGGATGCGTTACTATTTCCGGGCAAACAATATCACTGAAAACGAGCCCCAGGTGGTCATATTGCTCACCGCCTGCGGGCCGCATACGTTTGGGGTGATTAGGAGCCTTACGTACCCAGCTGCGCCGGACACCAAAACGTTTGACAAACTTGTGAATATAGTGGGGCAACACTTTAACCCAACCCCGTCCACGATAGTCCAGCGTTACCGGTTTAATACCGCTGAGAGGACCCCTGGAGAATCCCTTGCCGATTTTTTATCCAGGCTACGCGGGATTGCGGAATACTGTGACTATGGTGAGACCTTGTCAGAAATGCTACGCGACCGTTTGGTTTGCGGTATTAACAATGCGGCCACCCAGAGAAAGTTGTTAGCGGAGCCAACATTGACTTTTCAACAGGCAATACAAATAGTCTTGTCCCGAGAGAGCGCAGAGCGAGGAGTACAGGAGCTACAGGGAATGGAAGTGCATGCCTTGGGGTGAAACCCTTTCCACCCAAAAACGTCCCCCCGCACTCCTGCGGTACCTTGGGCGAGGCAACGACCAGACCGACGCCAGTGGCCATTGGACATTCCTCCCCGAAGGGAGCCTTCTCCAGAGCCAATGGATGAGGAGCCATGTCCGTGTCAGACTTGTAGGCGCCGACCCCGTCGCGGACGGCGGTCCTGGGGACGCCAGAGGCGCCATCGTTCCGACCGAAACTGGGACCAGCCCAGGGGCCGTAACTGGGACCAGCCCAGAGGCCGTACCTTCCATGTGGATGAACCTGCGGCGACCACTCCTGAGGACGTGGAGACAGAGGATGACTGCCTGCAGCTGCATTGTGTGGCAGCTCCCCGTGTGGCCCCCATTCAGGTGACAGTACGGGTCAATGGCCACCCGCTGGAGATGCAGTTGGATACTGGCGCAGCAGTCTCCGTGATCGCCCAGAGGACATTCGACTGCATCAAGCAGGGTATACAGACCCTTACACTAACTGACTCACAGGCCAGGTTGGCCACCTACACGGGGGAACCACTGGACATTGCAGGAACTACAATGACCCCTGTTGTCTATGGACGCCAGGAGGGGCGTTTCCCACTTATCATAGTGCGTGGCCATGGGCCCAGCCTGTTGGGTCGGGACTGGTTGCGCCATTTGCGGTTGCAATGGCAGCACATCCTCCAAACAGTTTCTGGAGGGTTGACTGAGGTGCTAGGACGATACCCAGAGGTATTCCAGCCTGGTCTGGGGAAAATAAAAGGGGCCGTAGCCCGTATCCAAGTTGAACCAGGAGCCACACCGCGCTATTTCCGGGCGCGCCCAGTGCCTTACGCTTTGCTCGAGAAGGTAGAAGGGGAGCTCACTCGTTTGGAGAGTTTGGGTATTATCAGGCCTGTCCGTTTTGCTGACTGGGCAGCACCAATTGTGCCAGTAATGAAGCCAGATGCCACAGTTCGCTTGTGTGGCGACTATAAACTTACAGTGAATCCAGTTTCCCGACTCGACCGATACCCAATGCCTCGCATAGAGGATCTCTACGCGAAACTTGCAGGCGGACTCTCATTCACAAAATTAGATATGAGTCACGCCTACCTGCAGTTGGAGCTGGACCCTGCCTCCCGACCATATGTAACAATTAACACACACCGGGGCCTGTATGAATATACACGGTTGCCCTTTGGAGTATCCTCTGCCTGCGCAATTTTTCAACGTGTTATGGAGGGCATTTTGAGAGGTTTACCACGTGTGGCTGTCTACCGAGATGACGTGTTGATTACAGGGACGTCGGAGCAAGAGCATTTGGAAAATCTGGAGGCTGTCCTTAAACGCCTTTCGGAGGCTGGAGTCCGTTTACGTCACACAAAGTGTGTATTTCAGGCAAAAGAAGTAGTCTACCTAGGTTATCGGGTGGACCGCGAGGGTCTGCACCCCGTCGCAGAGAAGGTGCGTGCAATTCAACATGCCACCACCCCGACTGACACTTCGCATCTTCGTTCTTTTCTCGGTCTCGTAAACTATTACGGGAAGTTCCTCCCCAATCTGGCAACTACGCTGGCCCCGTTGCATCTTCTGCCAAAGAAAAATCACACCTGGGTTTGGGGTCAGCCGCAAGAAACCGCTTTCCGGCGGGTAAAGCAACAATTGTCGTCGTCTGGGTTACTAACCCACTATGATCCGGGAAAGCCTTTGCTCGTCACATGTGATGCATCCCCGTATGGTATTGGGGCCGTCCTGTCCCACAAGATGGAGAACGGGGCCGAGCGACCGATAGCTTTCGCCTCCCGCACATTGACTGCAGCGGAAAAGAAGTACGCGCAGATCGAGAAGGAGGGCCTGGCAGTGGTTTTTGCGGTGAAACGCTTCCACCAGTATGTGTACGGCCGCCATTTCACTATCGTGACTGATCATAAGCCCCTGCTGGGACTCTTCAGAGAGGATAAGCCGATGCCGCCCATTGCTTCTGCATGGATCCAGCGCTGGGCTTTGTTGCTTGCTGCATATGAGTATTCTCTGGAGCACAAACCAGGTACGCAGATAGCAAATGCCAACGCACTGAGCCGATTGCCTTTATCGACCGGCCCCATGTCGACCCCCACGACCGGTGAGGTGGTCGCAACCCTAAATTTTATGGACACCTTGCCTGTCACGGCATCACAGATCCGTGAGTGGACCCAGACGGAGCCAGTCCTGTCAAAGGTTCGGCACATAGTCCTGTATGGTGGGCAGCATAGACAGCTCCCAGGCGAGTTACGGGCATTTTCCTCCAAGCTGTCAGAGTTCAGCGTGGAAGACGGCATCCTCTTGTGGGGGACGCGTGTGGTTGTCCCGGAAAAAGGCCAGGAGCTGATATTATCAGACTTGCACAATGGGCATCCGGGTGTGACCAAGATGAAAATGTTGGCCCGGAGTTATGTCTGGTGGCCAGGCCTCGACACCGACATTGAGAAGGTGGCCCAAAACTGCTCCATTTGCCAGGAGCATCAGAAGCTTCCGCCGGCCGCGCCCCTACATCACTGGGAATGGCCAGGGCGGCCTTGGGCACGCTTACATGCAGATTTTGCAGGCCCTTTTCAGGGATCCATGTTCCTTCTACTAATTGACGCCCAGTCCAAATGGCTGGAGGTGCATAAGATGCAGGGGACAACGTCCTGCGCAACAATTGAAAAAATGCGTTTATCATTTAGCACGCATGGCCTCCCCGAGGTGCTGGTCACGGGTAATGGCACTCCATTCACGAGTGGGGAGTTTGCTAGGTTTACAAAGATGAACGGCATCCGCCATATCCGCACTGCCCCTTACCACCCGGCTTCAAATGGGTTGGCAGAGCGTGCAGTGCAAACATTCAAAAGAGGCCTAAAGAAGCAGTCTTCCGGATCAATGGACACGAGACTGGCTCGGTTTTTGTTTACGTACAGGACCACCCCCCATACAGTGACTGAGGTAGCTCCCGCAGAACTCCTAATGGGCCGGAGACTTCGCACCCGCCTTAGTATGGTCTTCCCGGACATTGGCGCAAAAGTACGCCGCACACAAGAACGGCAGGGACCGGGATTGTCTCAGCATCGTCCGATTCGGCAGTTTGCGCCCGGTGACCCAGTATTCGTGCGGAATTTTGCTGGTGGTGCCCAATGGGTTCCTGGGGTAATCTTTCGCCAAACGGGCCCTATATCGTACCAAGTGCAAGCCCAGGGTCGTCTCCAGCGAAAACATGTAGACCACGTCCGGTCCAGAAGATCATCCCCGCAACAGATTCCCCGCCCTCGGAGCTCAGTTCAACAGCGGCAAAGGCCAGAAACAAGGGAAGGTAGTCCTCCAAATCTTCCACTGGTGCCTCACTCAAAGCCTGCGCAGGTCATGACGGGACCGAATGGGGACAGAGACGCTGACATGACGGAGGCAGCAGACTCTGACTCCGAGATGGAGACACAGGATGAATCAGAGGGGGAATCCTCGGGTCCACAGGCCGTGGATGTACAACCGCGCCGTTCATCACGGAAGCGCCGGTCTCCGTCTCATTATACGCCGCCTGATCCAGCGCCGCGTGCAAATGGCGTCCGGCCTGCGACCAAACGAGTTTGACACCTTCCTTCGCCAGGGCCTACGGTGGATTCCTTGGACTTTGGGGGGGAGGGATGTTATAACCTGCCTACTGACGATTGGCTGGGGACTAATGACTATCCCACAATCCTATGGGAGTATGAACTTCCCCAATGAGGGGGGGCGGAGAAACTCTACTATAAATAAGCTGGCCAGTCCAGGAACCAGGAGGGAGGAGAAGGTAGCAAGGGAAGTTACTGCTACTGCTATGTATATATTGTTATAGTAAATAAACTTTATTATTTTGTATCCTTAAAACTCGTGCTGGATTCTTCGGGGCCCTGACAAAACAACATTTAATTCCAACTGCCAGACCCTAGCCCATTCACCTAACCTATCCAAATCCTTCTGCAGACTTCCAGTATCCTCTGCACTTTTTGCTTTACCACTCATCTTAGTGTCGTCTGCAAACTTTGACACATTGCACTTGGTCCCCAACTCCAAATCATCTATGTAGATTGTGAACAACTGCGGGTCCAACACTGATCCTTGAGGGACCCCACTAGTTACAGGTTGCCAACCAGAGAAACACCCATTTATCCCCACTCTCTGCTTTCTGTTAGTTAACAAATCCTCTACCCATGCTACCACTTTACCCTCAATGCCATGCCATCCTTGTTCTTTACTGAAGGGCAGGATACCCCTCCTCCCAAAATCCCCCTGCCCGCGGCATATTTTCCGCTGGCATTGGCCGTCGATGGGATCGTAAGTTTCTGCCGGCGGGAAACGTTGGAAAATCCAAACCAATGTCTCAGAAACAAGAAACTTACGCAGCGTAGTTATCACGGGCCTAAGTCAAATGAATATCTCCCCTCCACTTCAAATGGACCTAAAGGCAGGCATTAAACATAACAATTGTGGAAGCAGGGAGAGACATTGCTTAAGAAGCCATGGGTTTGATCAGAATGGAGCTCACTTCACTGGGCTACAAGAGATAGAACATAGAACATTACAGCACAGTCCAGGCCCTTCGGCCCTTGATGTTGCGCCGACCTGTGAAACCAATCTAAAGCCCATCTACACGATTCCCTTATCATCCATATGTTTATCCAATGACCATTTAAATGCCCTTAATGTTGGCAAGTCACTACTGTTGCAGGCAGGGCCCTTACTACTCTCTGAGTAAAGAACCTACCTCTGACATCTGTCCCATATCTATCTCCCCTCATTTTAAAGCTATGTCCCCTCATGCTAGACATCACCATCGTGGGAAAAAGGCTCTCACCGTCCACCCTATCTAATCCTCTGATCATATTGTATGCCTCAATTAAGTCACCTCTTAACTTTCTTCTCTCTAACGAAAACAACCTCAAGTCCCTCAGCCTTCCCTCATAAGATCTTCCCTCCATACCAGGCAACATTCTGGTAAATCTCTTCTGCCCCCTTTCCAATGCTTCCACATCCTTCCTATAATGCGGCGACCAGAATTGCACGCAATAATCTAAATGTGGCCGCACCACAGTTTTGTACAGCTGCACATGACCTCATGGCTCCAAAACTCAATCCCTCTACCAATAAAAGCTAACACACCGTACGCCTTCTTAACAACCCTCTCAACCTGGGTGGCAACTTTCAGGGATCTATGTACATGGACACCGAGATCTCTCTGCTCATCCACACTACCAAGAATCTTACCATTAGCCCAGTACTCTGTCTTCCTGTTATTCCTTCCAAAAATGAATCACCTCACACTTTTCTGCATTGAATTCCATTTGCCACCTCTCAGCCCAGCTCTGCAGCTTATCTATGTCCCTCTGTAACTTGTAACATCCTTCCACACTGTCCACAGCTCCACTGACTTTAGTGTCATCTGCAAATTTACTCATCCATCCTTCTACGCACTCCTCCAGGTCATTTATAAAAATGACAAACAGCAGTGGCCCCAAAACAGATCCTTGTGATACACCACTAGTAACTGGACTCCAGGCTGAACATTTCCCATCAACCACTACCCTTTGTCTTCTTCCAGCTAGCCAATTTCTGATCTAAACTGCTAAATCACCCTGAATCCCATACCTCCGTATTTTCTGCAAAAGCCTACCGTGGAGAACCTTATCAAACGCTTTACTAAAATCCATATACACCACATCAACTGCTTTACTCTCATCCACCTGTTTGGTCACCTTCTCAAAGAACTCAATAAGATTCGTGAGGCACAACCTACCCTTCACAAAACCGTGTTGACTATCTCTAATCAAATTATTCCTTTCCAGATGATTATACATCCGATCTCTTATAAACCTTTCCAAGACGTTGCCCACAACAGAAGTAAGGCTCACTGGTCTATAGTTACCGGGGTTGTCTCTACTCCCCTTCTTGAACAAGGGGACAACATTTGCTATCCTCCAGTCTTCTGGCACTATTCCTGTAGACAATGATGACATAAAGATCAAAGCCAAATGCTCAGCAATCTCCTCCCTAGCTTCCCAGAGAATCCTAGGATAAATCTCATCAGGCCCAGGGGACTTATCTATTTTCACACTTTTCAGAATTGCTAACACCTCCTCGTTATGAACCTCAAGCCCTTCTAGTCTAGTAACCTGTATCTCAGTATTCTCCTCGACAACATTGTCTTTTTCCTGTGTGAATACTGACAAAAAATATGCATTTAGCACCTCTCCTATCTCCTCGGACTCCACGCACAACTTCTCACTACTGTCCTTGACTGACCCTACTCTTACCCTAGTCATTCTTTTATTCCTGACATATCTATAGAAAGCGTTAAGGTTATCCTTGATCCTATCTTCCAAAGACTTCTCATGTCCCCTCCTGGCTCTTCTTAGTTCTCTCTTTAGGTCCTTCCTAGCTAACTTGTAACTCTCGAGCGCCCTAACTGAACCTTCACGTCTCATCTTTACACAAGCCTCCTTCTTCCTCTTGACAAGTGATTCAACTACTTTAGTAAACCACGGTTCCCTTGCTCGACCACTTCCTCCCTGCCTGACAGGTACACACTTATCAAGGACACTCAGTAGCTGTTCCTTGAACAAGCTCCACATTTCAATTGTGCCCATCCCCTGCAGTTTCCCTCCCCATCCGATGCATCCTAGATCTTGCCTCATCGCATCATAATTGCCTTTCCCCCAGACATAACTCTTGCCCTGCGGTATATACCTATCCCTTTCCATCGCTAAAGTAAACGTAATCGAATTATGGTCACTATCACCAAAGTGCTCACCTACCCCCAAATCTAACACATGTCCTGGTTCATTACCCAGTACCAAATCCAATATGGCCTCGCCTCTCGTTGGCCTATCTACATACTGTATCAGGAAACCCTCCTGCACACATTGGACAACAACAGACCCATCTAAAGTACTCGAACTATCGCGTTTCCAGTCAATATTTGAAAAGTTAAAGTCCCCCATAACAACTACCCTGTTACTTTCGTTCCTATCCAGAATCATCTTTGCAATCCTTTTCCCCTACATCTCTGGAACGTTTCGGAGGCCTATAGAAAACCCCTAACAGGGTGACCTCTCCTTTCCTGTTTCTAGCCTCAGCCCATACTACCTCAGTAGACGAGTCCTCATCGACCGTCCTTTCTGCCACCATAATAGTGTCCTTGACTAACAATGCCACCCCTCTCCCTCTTTTACCACATTCCCTGAGCTTACTGAAATATCTAAACCCGGCACCTGCAACAACCATTGCTGTCCCTGCACTATCCATGTCTCCGGAATGGCAACAACATCGAAGTCTCAGGTACCAACCCATGCCGCAAGTTCACCCACCTTATTCCGGATGCTCCTGGCATTGAAGTAGACACACTTTAAACCTGCTTCCTGCCTGCCGGTACACTCCTGCAACTTTGAAACCTTACTCATGACCTCACTACTCTCAACCTCCTGTATACTCGAGCTACAATTCAGGTTCCCAACCCCCTGCTGAACTAGTTTAAATCCTCCCGAAGAGCATTAGCAAAGTTCCCCCCCAGAATATTGGTACCCCTCTGGTCCAGGTGTAGACCATCCCGTTTGTAGAGATCCAACCTACCGCAGAATGGGCCCCAATTATCCAGGTATCTGAAATCCTCCCTCCTGCACCATCCCTGTAGCCACGTGCTCAACTCCTCTCTCTCCCTATTCCTCGTCTCGCTAGCACGTGGCACGGGTAACAACCCAGAGATAATAACTCTGTTTGTCCTAGATCTAAGTTTACACCCTAGCTCCCTGAATTCCTGCCTTACATCCCTATCCCTTTTCCTACCTATGTCGTTGGTGCCTATGTGGACCACGACTTGGGGCTGCTCCCCCTCCCCTTTAAGGATCCCCAAAACACGATCCGAGACATCGCGAACCCTGGCACCTGGGAGGCAACATACCAACCGCAAATCTCTCTCATTCCCACAGAGTCTCCTATCTATCCCCCTAACTATGGAGTCTCCAATGACTAATGCTTTACTCCTCTCACCCCTTCCCTTCTGAGCAACAGGGACAGACTCTGTGCCAGAGACCTGTACCCCATGGCTTACCCCTGGTACGTCATCCCCCCCAACAGTATCCAAAGCGGTATACTTGTTACTAAGGGGAACGACCACAGGGGATCCCTGTACTGACTGCTTCCTCCCAGCCCCTCTCATCATCACCCATCTATCTTTAGTCGCCGGAGTAACTGCATCCCTGAACCTTCTATCTAATACCACCTCTGCCTCCCGAATGATCCAAAGTTCATCCAGTTCCAGCTCCAGTTCCCTAACACGGTTTCTGAGGAGCTGGAGATGGGTGCACTTCCCACAGGTGAAATCAGCAGGGACACTGACGGTGTTCCTCACCTCAAACATTCTGCAGGAGGAACATTGCACTACCTTCCCTGCCATCCTCTTTAAACAAGAAAAAGAAAGGAAGATATTCACTCAACCCCTTAGGGGAGGTGGAAGGGTGGGGGACACTACAAGTGTAGTGTGTCGGGTTTAGCAACCGCCCAACTTATATACAGGTACTAACAAATCATCCCAGAAATCCCCACGGCCGACTTCCTGCAGCTCTGAAGATAAGTTTTTAAAGAAGTAAACTTACTTTCCCGACAGACCCCTGGCCACTGCTCCCGCCGAAAATCTGAAGGCCGCTTCTCCTGCAAGGTAAGTTTTTAAAGGTTCAACTTACCTTCCCGACAGACCCCTGGCCATTGCTCCCGCCCAAAATCTGACCAAACTGCTGAACATGTTGGAAAACCCAGACACAATTTTCGCTGTCAACAGCTCGTTTTCTCCCTCAAGGCGGCTTTACTGGGAAGTTGATTATTGATAGGCTGATACGGGCGGCATGTGGCGCAGTGGTTAGCACTGGGGCTGCGGCGCTGAGGACCCGGGTTCGAATCCCGGCCCTGGGTCACTGTCGGTGTTGAGTTTGCACATTCTCCCCGTGTCTGTGTGGGTTTCACCCCCACAGCCCAAAGATGTGCAGGCTAGGTGAATTGGCTAAATTGCCCCTTAATTGGAAAAAAATAATAATTGCTGATATGCTGATGTTCAAATATCAAGGACAAGAGAAATCCGTCAAGTCTCAATTTGTCCCCTTGGACTGAATACAGAACAATGAGCAAACCCTCCTTTCCTCTTCTTCCTGAATGAGACAAATAATCAAGAGACGAATGCAGGACTACAGCACCGCGCACCGCCCCCCCCCCCCCCCCCCCCCACCCCCACCCCCCCCCCCCCCCCCCCCCCCCACCCCCCACCCCCACCCCAAGAACCTTCTGAATTGATTCGTCAAAGCTAGGCTCCTGAGCTTATTTCTTTACAAAATGAAATGCTGATGCGTACGCTTGCTGCATCACTGGCCTCAAACTCTGCCCTGCACGATTGGAAAGATTTGGAGAAATAATAACGAGTGACAACAATTAGGAATAGTTGGTGCCTGGGCTCAGGGTGGAGGAAACAGAGAAACGTTGTATCATCAGAAAAATGAATAAAATACTTCCACGTTTAACTGCGCCAGCTCACTGAGCAATCTTGGAAGGCGATGGAGTTTGGAGTAAGAGCTGCAATGCAATTAGATGTTGTCAGGTTGCAGATTTATACCTCTGGAGCAAATCGCTTAACTAATTAATCACATTGTCATTCTCTGCAATTATCTGACAATATTTTGGATCATTAAATGTGTTCAATTAAAGTGGTGCCACCCTATTATAAGGCAAGCAACACAAGCATTCAGCGCACACATTGTGAATCAATGGAATGAGGAATCCGGTGGGAAATGTATCTTCTTCCAGCCAACCGTAATCTGGACTAGACATTAAAATGAAATGAAAATCGCTTATTGTCACAAGTAGGCTTCAAATGAAGTTACTGTGAAAAGCCCCTAGTCGCCACATTCCGGCACCTGTTCGGGGAGGCTGGTACGGGAATTGAACTGTGCTGCTGGCCTGCCTGGTCTGCTTTAAACACCAGCGATTTAGCCCTGTGCTAAACAGCCCCATTAAAATCTGATCAAAAAAGTGATGCATTATCTGTGAAGTCATAATTATTATCTTTATTTGAATTAATTTAATCCTTTGAAAGAATTTAATGTGGGCATAGTTTTTTTTACTGTTAGCAGTGACAAGAATACTGAGTAGACAGTTATAGATCTCTCAATAGACTTCAGTGGATTTGGATACAATTTTCTTCTCAAACTAAACCTTTTATTTTATTGGTTCGTTAATGGGATATCGGCTTCGCTGGCTGGACAGCATTTATTGCTCATCCCTAATTGTCCTTGAGAAGATGGTGGTGAGCTGCCTTCTTGAAATGCTGCACTCCATGTTGTGTACGTACACCCATAGTGCTGTCAGAGAGGGTGTTCCAGGATTTTGACACAGTGACAGTGAAAGAACGCTCATATAATTCCAAGTGAGGATCCTGTGTAGCTGGGAGTGGAACTTGCAGGTGGTGGTGTTCACATGCTTCTGCTTTCCCTGTTCTTCGTCGCGGTAGGGGTCGCAGGTATGGAAGGCACTGTCAAAGGACCTATCCTACTTTAATAATGTAATAATAATCTTTATTAGTTTCACAAGTAGGCTGACATTAACACCGCAATGAGGTTACTGTGAAAATCCCCGAGTCGCCATACTACAGTGCATGTTTGGGTACACTGAGGGAGAATACAGAATGTCCAATTCACCTAACAAGCACGTCTTTTGGGACTTGTGGGAGCACCCGGAGAAAACCCATGCCGTCACGGGGAGAACGTGCAGACTCCAGACAGACAGTGACCCAAGCCGGGAACCGAACCCAGGTCCCTGGCGCTGTGAAGCAATCGTGCTAAGCACTATGCTACCGTGCCGCCCACACAGACATGGGGAGAACGTGAAGACTCCGCACAGACAGTCACCCAAGCCGGGAATCGAATCCGGGTCCCTGGCCCTGTGAAGCAGCAGTGCTAACCACTGTGCCGCCCAATTAATATAATAAAATGCTGTGAATAGTCAGCAGGCTAAGCAGCGTTTGTGGCGAGAGAAACGTGTTAACATGTTTTAAGTAAGTACAGAGACAGGAAAGGAGAGCTAGAGAGGAAAGATGAAAGGGAAAGACTTTGAGAGGTTGGAAGATGGGAGTGGTTAAATGAACAACATAACCATTACCAGTGTCTGCAACCTAAGAAAATGGGAGAAATAGTTCTGATCTGAAATTGTTGAGCTTGATTTACAGTCGCAAAGTTTATAAAATACATAATCAGAAGATGAGATGCTGTTCCTCCAATTCCTGCTGAGCTTCACTGGAATAGTCGAAGAGGCAGAGGATAGAGAACTCAGAGTCAGAGTGGGCCAGACAGTTAGAGGAGGAGCTCAGACTTATGTCTGTACTGCACAGATAGTGACCTAGTCAGCTATTCTGTGAGAAAATGCTCACCATAATGTAGAGGAACGGGTACGATGATAGACAACATTGAAAGAAGCACACAAAGTTTGTGGTTTCACCTGGAGCCCTGGATAGTGGGAAGAGAGGAAGTGAAATGGTACCTCCCCACTTGCGTGGCAAGGTGCCGTGGAACAAAGGGGCCGGCACTGAGTGTGATCAAAGAGTCGACCAGGATTTCACAGAGGGAATGATCCCACACAATGCTGTCAAGAAGGGTGTGTTTGGTGGTGGTATCGCCATGGTGGTGATAGAAATAGTGGAGGATAATGTACTGGATGTGGAATGTAAAGTGGGGATAAAAGGGATCCTATCATTTATTTTAGGATGGAAAAGACGTGGTGGAAACATATAAACAAAGAAAATAGGAGCAGGAGTAGAACATTTGGCCCCTCAAGCCTACTCCGCCATACAACATGATCATGGCGGATCCTCTATAGAAGGGTTATGTGGGAGCCTCCTAGGGTTCCGCACCAGGCCTGGCAGATTGTTACATTGTGCAGAAGCCAGCCCCTCATTGAACGAGCTGAAAATAGCACAAAACTCAAATTGTATCAATGAGGGTGAACACGGACAGAACAGCTATGGTGAGAGCGGGGCCGTGAGGGGAGGAGAGCAGGGCCTGCAAGGGTGGGGGCATTTGGGCCTCGGGAAAGGAGCAAGGGAGTGAGCCTCCGAGAGAGATGAGTGTACGAGTGAGGATGAGTGTGCGAGTGAGGATGAGTGTGCGAGTGAGGATGAGTGTGTGAGTGAGATTGAGTGCGCGAGTGAGGATGAGTGTGCATTTATGAGGATGCGTGTGCTTGACTGAGTGAGGATGAGTGTGGTTGACTGAGTGAGGATGTGTGGCTGAGAGGAGTGTGTATGTGAGACAGAGTGTGTGTGAGGGAGAGAGCTGCGTGTGTGTAAATGAGAGATAAGTGTGTGTGTGAGAGAGAGAAGGGAGAGTGTGCATGTGTAAATGAGGGATACGTGTGTGTGGTGTGAGAGGGGATGAGTGTGTGTGAAAGAGGAGTGTGTGCGTAAGAGAGAGAGGAGTGTGTGTGTGTGAGAGAGAGGTGTGTGTGTGTGAGAGAGAGAGAGGAGTGTGTGTGAGAGAGAGAGGAGTGTGTGTGTGAGAAAGAGAGGAGTGTGTGTGAGAGAGAGGAGTGAGTGTGAGAGAGAGGAGTGTGTGTGTGAGAGAGGTGTGGTGTGTGAGAGAGGAGTGAGTGTGAGAGAGAGGAGTGTGTGTGTGAGAGAGAGGAGTGTGTGTGTGAGAGAGAGGAGTGTGTGTGTGAGAAAGAGAGGAGTGTGTGTGAGAGAGAGGAGTGAGTGAGAGAGAGGAGTGTGTGTGTGAGAGAGGTGTGGTGTGTGAGAGAGAAGTGAGTGTGAGAGAGAGGAGTGTGTGTGAGAGAGAGGAGTGTGTGTGTGTGAGAAAGAGAGGAGTGTGTGTGAGAGGAGTGAGTGTGAGAGAGAGGAGTGTGTGTGTGAGAGAGGTGTGGTGTGTGAGAGAGGAGTGAGTGTGAGAGAGAGGAGTGTGTGTGTGAGAGAGAGGAGTGTGTGTGTGAGAGAGAGGAGTGTGTGTGTGAGAAAGAGAGGAGTGTGTGTGAGAGAGAGGAGTGAGTGTGAGAGAGAGGAGTGTGTGTGTGAGAGAGAGGAGTGTGTGTGTGAGAGAGAGGAGTGTGTGTGTGAGAAAGAGAGGAGTGTGTGTGAGAGAGAGGAGTGAGTGAGAGAGAGGAGTGTGTGTGTGAGAGAAAGAGAGGAGTGTGTGTGAGAGGAGTGAGTGTGAGAGAGAGGAGTGTGTGTGTGAGAGGTGTGGTGTGTGAGAGAGGAGTGAGTGTGAGAGAGAGGAGTGTGTGTGTGAGAGAGAGGAGTGTGTGTGTGAGAGAGAGGAGTGTGTGTGTGAGAAAGAGAGGAGTGTGTGTGAGAGAGAGGAGTGAGTGTGAGAGAGAGGAGTGTGTGTGTGAGAGAGAGGAGTGTGTGTGTGAGAGAGAGGAGTGTGTGTGTGAGAAAGAGAGGAGTGTGTGTGAGAGAGAGGAGTGAGTGAGAGAGAGGAGTGTGTGTGTGAGAGAGGTGTGGTGTGTGAGAGAGAAGTGAGTGTGAGAGAGAGGAGTGTGTGTGTGAGAGAGAGGAGTGTGTGTGAGAGAGAGGAGTGTGTGTGGAAGAGAGAGAAGAGTGTGCAAGTGAGAGAGGAGTGTGTGTGTGAGAGAGAGGATTGTGTGTGTGCGCGAGAGAGGAGTGTATGTGTGAGAGAGAGAGAGAGGAGTATGTGTGTGTGAGAGAGAGGAGTGTGTGTGTGTGAGAAGAGTGTTTGTGTGTGAGAGGGGATGAGTGTGTGTGAGAGAGGAGTGTGTGTGTATGAAAGAGGAGTGTATGTGTGTGAGAGGGGATGAGTGTGTGTGTGAGAGAGAGAGAGGAGTGTGTGTGTGAGAGGAGTGTTAGTGTGTGAGAGGGGATGAGTGTGTTTGAGCGAGAGAGAGGAGTGTGTGTGTATGAAAGAGGAGTGTAAGTGTGTCAGAGAGGATGAGTGTGTGTGGGAGAGGAGTGTTGGTGTGTGAGAGGGGATGAGTGTGTGTGAGAGAGGAGTGTGTGTGTGAGCGAGGATTGTTAGTGTGAGAGGGGATGAGTGTGGGTGTGAGAGAGAGAGGAGTGTTAGTGTGTGAGAGGGGATGAGTGTGTGTGAGAGAGGAGTGTTAGTGTGTGAGAGGGGATGAGTGTGTGTGAGAGAGAGGAGTGTGTGTGTGAGAGAGGAGTGTCAGTGTGTGAGAGAGGAGTGTCAGTGTGTGAGAGAGGAGTGTTAGTGTGTGAGAGGGGATGAGTGTGTGTGAGAGAGAGGAGTGTGTGTGTGAGAGAGGAGTGTCAGTGTGTGAGAGAGGAGTGTCAGTGTGTGAGAGAGGAGTGTTAGTGTGTGAGAGGGGATGAGTGTGTGTGAGAGAGGTGTGTGTGTGTGGGAGGGGATGAGTGTGTGTGAGAGAGGGGATGAGTGTGTGTGAGAGAGGAGTGTTAGTGTGTGAGAGGGGATGAGTGTGTGTGAGAGAGAGTGAGAGAGGAGTGTTTGTGTGAGATGGGGATGAGTGTGTGTGAGAGAGGAGTGTTAGTGTGTGAGAGAGGAGTGTTAGTGTGTGAGAGAGGAGTGTTAGTGTGTGAGAGAGGAGTGTTAGTGTGTGAGAGAGGAGTGTTAGTGTGTGAGAGGGGATGAGTGTGTGTGATTCCAGCAGCACTCTTGTTCCATTTGGACCCAAAGTGCATTAAAAATGACGAAAAAGGTAAGACCCAAGCAAGTGTTTTAATAAAAGAACCTTTACAGTAAAAATGCACATATAAGAAGTAGAAAAGACGTCCATTAATTTGTTTTTTGTATGTTTGTACCTACTGAACAAAAAATCTTTGTTTGTGGTTTGACTCTTCAACACAGTTGGGATTTTTCGCCGGGGTTCCTTCAGTACTCATTGGAGGTCAAAAGGATTCCGTGGCTGGAAACATTTGGGGAATCCTGCTCTATTTCAATGCCATATTCCAGAATTCTACCCATTGGCACTTTTAGTGTGTAGAAATCTATCTATTTGCTTCTGAAGTATATTCAGTGATTTGGCCTCCACAGCTTCACTGCCCTCTGAGTGAAATAATTTCTGTCCAGCCTTTCAGAATTTTATACGTTTCAATTAGATCCTCTCTCATTTTTTTAAATTCCAGTAAATACAGGCCCAGTCAACCCAATCTCTCCTCATATGACACTCCAGCCATCCCAGGAATCATTCTGGGTACATGTCAGAACATCATTAGAATAGATGTACCAAAGATAGAGAAATTTTATGGAATAAGGTCCTTACGAGAAGCAGGTTGGGAAGGAGAGTAATCTAGAAGACTGGAGGTGTCCTTCAACTGCCTTCAATCCCTCCGAACATTTTATTGTGGCAGATGCCTTATCATTTAAGTATTTCCAAGCTATAAGTGACTTCATCACCTTCTGTGTGTCTCATCCCCTCTCACACACTAACACTCCTCTCTCACTCTCTCTCACACACACTCATCCCCTCTCACACACTAACACTCCTCTCTCACACACACTCATCCCCTCTCACACACTAACACTCCTCTCTCACACACACTCATCCCCTCTCACACACACACCTTTAATGACGAAAGAGTCCAATCTGAGATTGGCATGGAGTCCACAGGATGGGCAATTCATGTTGACGCTGTTGCTGCTTGGGGAAACTCCTGCAACAGCGCCACCTCTGGCGTTCCTTTGGGCAAATTGGATGTTTCGGATTTAGCATAGATGGTCCGTGAAACATCCTGAACCTTATTTCAGTGCTCCCTTCAAAGTGGGCTGGTCAGGGCTGCAGTGACTTCCCAAGTGATGTGACCTGCCGAGCCAAAATTCTTTTAGCATGTTCTTGTATGATTTCTACTTGTCAATGTCTTTTAATTACATTGTTAATATTTAATGTAAATCACTTTGTAAACAGGTGATGGATATTGGATCGTCTGTAAACGGGGGTAGCTGGGACACTGGTCTGTGAGCGGTGTTGACTGTGAACTAACTCTGTCCAGCAAAGGAAGTCACTGTCTTGGTTTTAACTTCCCCAACCAACATGGACCCAGTTAACAGCACTGACCATCTTGATGGCACTTACTCCTGAGACTGTTCCCCTTGGAAGATCTGCTCCTGATCCTGTTGTCTTTATGCGGGTCATGACCTGACCACCTAAATTGAATTTTCTGTCGGGTGGTGGGTCTACTGTTGAGCCCAGCATGTTATAAAATGCCTTACAACACCAGGTTAAAGTCCAACAGGTTTGTTTCGAATCACTAGCTTTCGGAGCACTGCTCCTTCCTCAGGTGAATGAAGAGGTGGGTTCCAGAAACACATATATATAGACAAAGTCAAAGATGCAAAACGATACTTTGAATGCGAGTCTGTGCAGGTAATTAAGTCTTTACAGGTTCCGACGGAGCAACTGGAGAGAGGGATAATCACAGGTTAAAGAGGTGTGAATTGTCTCAAGCCAGGACAGTTGGTAGGATTTCGCAAGCCCAGGCCAGATGGTGGGGGGTGAATGTCATGCAACATGAATCCAAGGTCCCGGTTGAGGCCGTACTCATGTGTGCGGAACTTGGCTATAAGTTTCTGCTCGGCGATTCTGCGTTGTCGCGGGTCCTGAAGGCCGCCTTGGAGAACGCTTACCCGAAGATCAGAGGCTGAACGCCCTTGACTGCTGAAGTGTTCCCCGACTGGAAGGGATTCATGTCCACTCACACATCCACCCTGTCCTATCCCCGTAACTTAACCTGCACATCCCTGGACACCATGGGGCAAGTTATCATGGCCAATCCACCTAACCCGCGCATCTTTGGACTGTGGGAGGAAACGGGCACATCAGAAGGAAACCCACACAGACACTGGGAGAACGTACAAACTCCACACAGACAGTGACGGGAATTGAACCCGGGTTCCTGCTGCTGTGAGGCAGCAGTGCTAACCACTGTGCCTGCATGCCACCCTCATAACATTATTGCAATAAGTACACCTCGAAAGTAGTTTATCGGCTAAGCACTTTGGCTCATCCAGAGGTGATGAAAGGGGCTCTCGGAATGCAAGTTTTTATTTTTCCGTGCTTCCCTCGGCATTGCTTTGTCCACAGGAGCTGTGAATAAAACTGCCTTGTGAGGAAAATTATTTTTGTGCCTGAGGAAAATCGGCCTCACTCATTTATTTAGAACATTGCCTCTGTGATAATATCAGGTCGTAAGGTGACTTCGATGTTTTTAAAACCAAATTGTTTTATATAAGACAAAGGAATTGCATACTAAGCCTTGTTTCCATTAAGATCAAAAGGTGAGAACAAACACAGTTTAGCTGTCACTCCAGGTTAGCCAGTCGACAAGCACTGGCCAAGTGGGAATTAAGCATCCATATAACTGCTCAGACTATTTGCTTTACAAGTCACATTGCAAGTTAACAGAGAGCTACCTTAATCATGCATCTGTCACAATGTCACATAACATTAGATTTATCTTAAGCCTTACACCATAACTCCTGGCGAATTTCCTTCACTCAGTCTGCCCCCACCTTTAATGGATTTTAGACAAGAGAATACAATTAATTGATACATTCTCAAGTAGATTATGTCATCAGTCTGGGTCAAATCTGTTAAGGGCCTCTAGAGCTTGTTCTTAAGAGAAAAATCTGTAAAATCTCACTTCAGGATCTCAATGAGTTGCTTGTGGTGGTGAATCATGATAGAAAATCTTTTCCATGAATGAGGATGTTCCTAGTTTATGTTCTATTCATGCTGGAGTACAGAGCCATAGATGCCATCTCTCCACTCAACTGATATTCTCTCTTTGAACTTCGAATGGGTGAGGCAGGTTGATGGCAAGTGGCGTGTGGTGATTGCCCTTTCAAGGGCAACACAGCAGATTAAGGCTCACATGGACCATGTGGCCAATCAGGACTCAGAGTGTAGAATCACCCCATGGTGAGAGAGGCTCCGAGGCAGAGACATTCTGGGAGCTGGCTGCAGTGCATGTGGCTGCTGTATACTTCTTACTAATAAATAACTTTTGAGTTCTCTACTGAAGTCTGTGAAAGTGCATCTTTACATCTGGCAATGAGGATAAATTAACCTGACACTGTCTCTGACCTGGCACCTGTGAATATCCTGTTTCAACCAAAGGCTGGAAAAGACTGTGCTCAACAGAATGCCTCTCTTTAGGCAAATAGACCATTTGACTCTTCCATGGAGGACTGGTCACAATACGCAAATGGGTATTCATTCCAAGCAGACAAAATAGGGGCGAAGCAAAATGAAAAGCAATTCTGCTAAGTGTTTGTGGAACTCAAATCTATAACCCTATTTGCAGTCTTACAGCCCCAAGCATGCCTGACTCCCAATCATTTGGTCAGCTCGTGGATTTAATGAAACCTCAATTGCAATCTCAATCATCAGTCATACTCCAGAGATTCAAACTTAATTCGCGGATGAGAGCTCTAAGTGAATCAATCGCAATGTACATTGCTAAACTGAAGCAATTATGGGAGTATTGTGATTTTGGAACACCCTAAGTGACATGTTATGGGAGAGGTTAGTCTGTGGAGGTAACAACAATGCTATTCAATACAGATTGCTGGAAGTGGACGACACAAATTTTAACTGAGCATCGGAGTTAACGCTGGCCATGGAAAGTGCCGGATAAGGTGCACAATAGTTGCAGAGCGCACAAAATGGTGCTGTTTACCAGTTAGGGAAGGAGCCTTCAGCCAGCTATGGTGCCAAACCACCGAATCAGCCGCAAAAATGAGAAACAATTTCAACCACCAACAAAACGAAAAGGTACAGAATAGGCAACCAGTCCGTATTTCTTAAAGTGGAACATCAGCGATGTGGAGGTAACCACACCCCTGAATCATGTTGGTTTAAGGAAGCGGAGTGTTTTTATTGTCACAAAAGAGGACATTTTGTAAAACAGTGCAGAACTAAATGAAGATCGCTGAGTAATCAATTAACTAAGATGTTACGAATATACAATGTGGAAGAGCCGAGCACAATTGATTCTGGTATTCACTCTGATTAAAGATGGGCAAGATAGACCCTATTACTGTAATGCTCCGGGTAAATGGGAACTCTCTCAGGTTGGATGTGATTCCAGAGGCAATTCCCCAATTCTTTCAGGAAAACTGGTACCATATGTCTTACAACTGATAGTGAGTGAAACAGGTTGGAAGGACTAAGCATTATCCAGCCAGTTCAGTTCTCAGAATCGGTAGCACCTATAGTCCACCTATTGAAACTGTACAAGAACATCCTCATTTGCAGCTATTATAAGCTAATAGTTAATAAGGCCACCAACTTGGATTAATATACAATGCTGAGAATTGAAGACTAACAAGCACTTGCGGGACTTGTGGGAGGAAACCGGAGGACCTAGAGGAAACCCAAGCAGACATGGGGAGAATGTGCAGACTCCGTACAGACAGTGGCCCAAGCCGGGAAATGAAGCCGGGTCCCTGGAGCTGTGAAGCAACAGTGCTAACCACTGTGCTACCACCGTGCCACCCTAAATGATTACACCCCATGGATGACAATGATAAGGCAATAAAGGAGGCCTTTACTGACAAATTGTTTTGGGGAATGATAAACTACTATGGCCGTTTTTTACCTAATGTTTCGACAGTATTGGTCCCCTGATATATTCTGCTAAAGAAACACTATTGATGGACTTGGAAGATTACCCAAGGGGAAGCTTTCAACAGAGTAAAGCAATTGCTGCATCCTCAAACCTGTTAGTACACTTCGGCCCATCTAAAGAACCATTGACCTGCGATGCTTCTCCATAATGGTGTTGGTGCGGTGTTGTCCTATGAGATGGATGGCAGCTCTGACTGACCGATAGGGTGTGTGTCAAGAACCCTCTCAAACTTTGAGAAAGGCTACTCACAAATCAAGAACGAAGGACCATCTTTGACATCAAGAAATTCCACGAGTACTTATATAGTAAACACTTTACCATCGTTCCTGACCACAAACCACTCTTGGGTCTCTCCAAAGAGGATAAGGTTATCCCGCCAATTGACTTGGTCAAGAATTTAATGATGGGCATTAATTCTGTCTGCCTATTAATGTACTTTCCAGCCCCAACCTGGAGCACACAGAGTGAATGTGAATGCTCTTAAAGCCTACTCTTGGAAAAAAGTATCACATGTGAGAGGGGAGAGGGAGAAAAGAGACCAGAGGGGAAATTTCTTCACACAGAGGGTGGTGAGCATCTGGAACGGGCTGCCAGAGACAGTGGTAGAGGCGGGTATGTTTTTGTCTTTTGAAAAGCAGTTAGACAGTTACATGGGCAGGGTGGGTATAGAGGGATGTGGACCAAATGCGGGCAAGTGGGATTAGCTTAGTGATAGAAATCAGGCGACATGGACAAGCTGGGCCGAAGGGCCTGTTTCCATGCTGTAAATATCTGTGACTCTATTACTCTATGTACTTCAGCACCAGAAGAAATCATCATAGCATTACATTTTTTAGACACATTTTCAGTCTTGGTAAAACCAATTGAGATCCACTTCTGCCCAAAATGAGAGACAAAATACATATAGGATGGGTAAATAATCCAGTTTCTGAGGAAATGAAGCTATTCCTTACCCACAAGAATGAATTGAATTGTCAGGATGGCATCATACTCTGGAGAGCAAGGATAGTCATTCCTGTACCAGGAGGAGAGTTGATCCTAACTGAATTACACAGCATTCATTCTGGAATCACTCAGGGTAAGATGCATGGCAGGGTTATGTGTGATGGCCGGATATTGGTGCTAATATCAAGAAGCTAGTCAAACAGTGTCAACAGTGTCAACTGCAACAAAGATTGCCTGCTACAGCCCCACTGCACCCTTGGGAATAGCAAGCCGGCCATGGGTAGAGATCTCGGCCGGCCATGGGTACAAATCTATATCAATTGTGTTGATCCATTCCTGAACGCAATGTTTTTGCTCATGACTGATGCACACTCTAAATGGATGGACATGGGGCAACATGGTGGCGCAGTAGTTAGCACTGCTGCCTTACGGTGCCGAGGTCCCAAGTTCAATCCCGGCCCTGGGTCACTGTCCATGGGGAGTTTGCACATTCTCCCGGATCTCACCCCCACAACCCAAATATGTGCAGTAGGTAGATTGTCTATGCTAAATTGCTCCTTAATTGGAAAAAAAATAACTGGGTACTCTTAAAAAATTAAAACAAAAATAAATAAATGCATGGACATGTTTGAGGTGAAGTAACTTTCTTCATATGCTGCTGTCGAAAGATTACACCAGTGCTTTTCAACTCACGGGTTACCTGAAGTCATGGTATCATGCAATGGAACTGTATTTACAATTGCTGAGTTTCAAAACTTCACCGCATTTAACGCTATTAAAGACATTAGAACCGCACCTCACCAGCCATATTCATGTTTAAATCCCTCAGATCCAAGCCATTTGTTCATTTCATAGTGGGCTGTGACTGGTAGCCATGCTTCATTCATCTTCTTCACTCTTAAGTGCTTTAACCACAATGTTTACCAACATCAATCACATCAAAGAGAGTTAAGTGCATTCCAATTACACCCCTTCATGCTGGAGTGATTTTCAAGTGCTGGGCTGGAAATTGACAGGCTGATCTTCAACCTCAATGCCATTTTCTCACATTATCCCCATACCCCTTGATATCACTGGGATCTAGAAATCTACTGACCTCTGCTTTGAACATATTCAATGATTAAGCCTCCTCGGCGCTTTGGGGGTGGGAAATTCCTCCTCCTCATTCTCCAAAATGGCCCACCTCTCAATCTGAAACTATGTCCCTGGTCTGTGCGGAGTCTGCACATTCTCCCCGTGTCTGCGTGGGTTTCCTCCCATAGTCCAAAGACGTGCAGGTTAGGTGGATTGGCCATGATAAATTGCCCTTACTGACCAAAAAGCGTAGGAGCAGTTATTGGGTTACGGGGATAGGGTGGAAGTGAGGGCTTAAGTGGATTGGTGGACCGAATGGCCTCCTTCTGCACTGTATGTTCTATGTTCTATGTTCTATGTCCCCAACCTGAGGAATCACCCTTCCTGCATCTACCTTGTCGAGCCCTGTAAGAATTTTGTGCCCTGCAATTAAATAATTTCTCATTCATCCCTCGAGAATGCAGCCAAGCCCATTCAATCTTTCCTCTTGGGGCAATCGCATCATCCTGGAGATTAGTTTGGTGAATCTTCATTGCACTCCCTTGATGACCAGTAGATAAAGGGACCAAAACTGTCCACAATACTCCATGTGTTGTCTCATGGAGGCTAAAACTGCAGTAAGATTTCCTTGCCACTGTACTCAAATCTCAATAAAGGCGATCATACCATTTGTCTTCCTAATTGCTAGTTGTATCTGCATGTTCACTTTCAGTGACTTCTGAACAACATCACCAAGGGCCCTTTGGATATCAACATTTCCCAATCTCTCCCCATTTAAGGAACACCCTTGTTTTTCCCACCAAAGTGGACAATGTCACATTTTTCCACATTCTTTTCCACCTGCCATGTTCTTGCCCAATCAATTCGCCAGTCTAAATCCCCTTGAAGCCTCTTTGCATCCCTCTCGCAACTCACCATCCCACCAAGTTTTGTGTCATCAGCCAACATGGAAATTCTGATTTGGCTGCCACATCAAAACAATTGATATAGTGTGTGACTGGTTTGCTATTGACGTAATATGCTGACGGTGAGGCCTGTTGTTGCCTCACCATCCTGACCAGGGGGATATGGCGGTTCTCTAGTGAGGAGGGGAGACATTTTAGTGACCTCATCCCACTCTCATTTCAGGTTTGGTAGCTAGCTTAACATTTGCAGTACTTATCGATCAATGTGAGCTCACCCACTTTAGACCCAAAAAGCATAGAACAGAATACTTTCGAAATGGTGAAAAGTTAGGAACATTGATTGTCTAATGAGACTTGAGGATCCCAGTATACAAGTCAATAAAATGTCTTGATCAGGTACAAAAAATAATCAAAAAGGTTTATTGAATTTTGGCTTTTATATCCAGAGAAATAGAATATAAGAGGGTTGAAATTGTGCTTCAGCTATACAAAGCACTGCTTTGATCACACTTGAGCAGTTTGGACACCGCATCTTTGGAAGGAGATATGGACCTTGGAGGGTGTGTAGCTTAGACAGTGATACCTGTCCTCTGAGGATTCAGTTACATTGAGAATTGACACAGGCTCGGGTTGTGCTGCCTGAAGGGCTTAAAACTTGCCTGTTGCCTTTGAGATGGAGAGAAACCTGTAAAGGACATGCACACTTAATGTATCGCTTCAATGTATTCATACATCCACTGAGGTGTCAATGATGCAGGCTGCAGTCAACCCTGCCTTGGTAATGGCTCCTATCCAAATTAGAAGAAGGAGGGCCAATTACAACTTGGTACAGAGCCATGAAGAGCAGAGAGGGCCAAGAGGCAAATTCCTGCCTGGCCCCATCACAAGGTTCACTGAGTTCCTCGCAGATGATGTGAGGACTTATCAATCTTACAATGCCAGAGGCCTTTAAATGGGTAGGGGCAAGATCCACCTGGGTCATAAACACATCTGCAATCACAATGGGATCAAGTATTAGAGTGGGAGGATTGAGAGGTCTTGGAGTGAGCGAAAGCTCAACGTCACGCTCCACCAGAGCGTTGAGAAGGATTTCCACTCACACAGGGAGGGGCATAGCAAGCCTGGCACAGAGGCCTCAGCACCACCGGCTTACAGCATGCAGCTATGGAGCAGCAGAAATATGCAACTGAGGACGAGCTCAGCTGGTGAAGACTGGATGAATGGTACATTGCACTGGGGAGTCCAAATGAAGAGTCACTCAACTGAATTGAGTATTCCCAGGTCAGGATTTGATCGCGGATCATTGACTCGACGCTTGTAGGACTGTAAAATTATAGGTCTGCGCCTTCAACCTCAAGTCTGTTAAAAAGCTATCAAATGATTCACCTGGCTGCTGTGTCCGCGTGTGAAAAATATTGCGCTCAAATGTCTCGTGCGGGATTCTCCGACCACCCGCCGGGTCGGAGAATCGCCGGTGGGCAGCGTAAATCCCGCCCTGTTGCTTCGGCGCCGGCTGCCGAATTCTCCGGCGCCAGTTTACGGGCAGGGATCACGGCGCGCCGGTTGTGGGCCGTTGACAGCGGCCCCCCCGGCAATTCTCCAGGCCCTGATGGGCCGAGCGGCCGCCCGTTTTCGGCCAGTCCCGGTGAAATGGACATGTTCCATCGCGGCAGGACCTGGCTTGGAGGGCGGCTAGCGGAGTCCTCGGGAGGCGCGGGGGGTTCTGGCCCCGGAGGGGGGGGGCACAGTGGCCTGACCTGCGATCGGGGCCCACTGATCTGCGGGCGCGGCTGTGCCGTGGGAGCACTCTTTCCATCCGCGCTGGCCTCTATAAGGCTCGGCCATGGCTGGCGTGGAGAAGAAACCCCCTGCGCATGCGCAGGAAACACGCCGGTGGTTCTGCGCATGCGCCAACTCGCGCCAGCCCTTCGGTGCCGGTTGGCACTGCACCAACCCCTCCAGTGCCGGCCTAGTATCCGGAAGTGCGGAACAACTTCTGGTGGCCCGACACCGGAGTGATTTGCCCCGCTCTTGGGGCCGACGTTGGGCCATCCCGCCAATTGCGGGAGAATCCCAGCCCTCGTCTTTCTTCGGTGTGCAGTGCCCATCAAATAATTTTACTCCTTCGTCAAAGTTATTTTCATCCGCTTGATTCTCAAATGCAAAGGTGTTAAATATACCTATCGCTTATGGACCTGCTACGGTGAGCAGCAACGCTATTCTCCATTCATCAGGCTGTGCCTGCAGACTTAGAGCTGCCACGTCGAGTGTGAATTGCTGTTTAAAAGCGCGCCAATTTGCATCTACATTACCAGTATTTTGAAACTGGTGTGTTGCCTTCAGATCTTCCATCACGGACTTTGGTGCCTTGCAGTGCGTTGAGTGAGATTCGTCAGTATTCTACATGGCTAGTAGAAATTCTTTTTCTTTCTTCTCAGGTTATCTTGTCTTTTACATCTTCAAAATTAGATCTTGTATCTTGTTAGATCTTCTGTCCTGGTACCATGTTACACTCTGGTGCTTGGCCGGTTGGAATAAAT
Organism: Scyliorhinus torazame; assembly: GCF_047496885.1. Lineage (NCBI taxonomy): Eukaryota > Metazoa > Chordata > Chondrichthyes > Carcharhiniformes > Scyliorhinidae > Scyliorhinus > Scyliorhinus torazame. The sequence continues at coordinate 298,888,980 of NC_092711.1, read as the reverse complement.
GCACAAAATAACTTTTAGTTCTAAAAGTAAATTGTGCTGATGTGTTTCCACAGACACCGTGACGTTTGTGCCCCAGACTCGAGGGTGAAACAGATGTTTGGCATTTAATTCCTAATTAGACAACACAGTTAAAGTTTTTTTGTTCAACAAAAGGGTTAGATAACCATAAGAATATTATGAAAAACTACAAACTATTATAAATTTACCACGAGCTACTACAAATTGTAACTGACCACTACGAAGACTGTCCTCAAACGCCCTGAGATAACAGTGTCACGTGGTTGTTCTCTACTGCCACCTGCTGGTTGGAGGTCTTCGCTATCATTATTTACATGACTGCTTCTGCATAACATCATACCAGGTTCTCCCACAAGCATAATCTATTAAGGATGAGCCATCACTGATTTTGCGAATGATCTGAGAATGGAAACACACTACGTAAATGAGAGGTGCACGGTAGTGACATCTGCGATAAGGTGGGGGATCGTCTATGGTGCCACACATGATTGACAGCGAAAGAGTTCATCATGAAGAGGAGGCACATACAAAAGTAGATGTGAAATGTGTTGCATTGTATTAACTGGTGAACATGATAAGCATATAGTCAACACCAGTGTCATTTTTGTGCTTCTAATATTTCTTACATTTCCTAACCCTACATCTTGTTGTTTAACCAATGTCCACAGCAGAGGTGGAGGCAGCTGCTGCCAGTGACGCCCTTGTTGTTTGTCATGACTTTGGCGGGAATCCTCTGGAGGGCCGAGAACTGGAGGGCCCCGGTCTGCTCTGGATGTCTTGTTGTGGGTAAGGTGCATCCTCCTTGGCCTGTGGATCTGGAGCTGATGGGGTCACAGCAAGAGGGGATTGGGATCAGCTGAACAATCCCAGAGTCATATGGGTGGAAGTCCCCGGGATGTGCGGGTTTTCCTCCCTATGAGTGACTGAGGGTCCCTGGCTCACTCCTTGAGGAGAAGAGGCAGCTGGAGTGAGATTGAGCTAGCCCACTCCTCTCGCATAGCCACTGATGGATGCCACCAAGCGCTACAACCACAGAGTGCTGCTCCTGCACCTCCCAGAGGAGCCTATGATCCAGAGTAGAGATAATTAGAGCATGGCAGAGAACGTGAAAAGAGGACAAAGTGCTCACAATGTCGGTGTTTGTGGTGTGCACTGCCCACCTCATCACTGCCAGAGACACAGTCTACATCCTCACCAGCCAGCCTGATGGCACACACTGCAAAGGGAGTGAGGGCCCTCATGTCGTCTACACCATCCCTCATTCGGGGATTACTTCCTGTTGTTGTGGCCGATCCAGTCCCTGCATGAGGACACTTGCCAAGGCAGATGGTAAGGAAGCCTGACAAGTATGTGTGGTGAGTGGAGCCATGGATGGAATGAGGATGTGAGCTCCAGAGGGTATGAGCCTGATAGAGATGTGAAGGTGTGTGTGAGGGTGAGTGGTGATGTCCCTTGAGCTGGCAGTGTGTGAGGTACCAGGGAATGTGTGACGAGCCTGTTGTCAACTTGGTGAGTTTGTGATGGATTTAGCGTGATGGCATGGAGGAGATCATTCGTCCTCTTCCTGCACTGGGTGGCTGAGCTGTTCTGAGTGGAGGGGGGCACTGACCACCTTTGCCATCGCCTCTCAAGCTGGAGTGGTGAGGTTGGTAGCCCTCCGGCCATCAAAGGATGGGGGGGGGGGGAACGAGACATTGTGGCAGGCCTCCACGGTGTCCAGCAGGTGACCCAGTGAGGTATTACTAAATCTGAGGGCCGGTTTAACTCAGTTGGCTGGGCAGCTGGTTCCGTGTTGCAGAGCGAGGCCAGCAGCGCGGGTTCAATTCCCGTGCCGGCTGAGGTTATCCATAGAGGCCCCGCCTACTTGACCTTTCCCCTCGTTTGAGGTGTGGTTATCCTCAGGTTAAATCACCAACCATCAGCTCTCTCCCTCAAGGGGGAGAGCAGCCTATGGTCATCTGGGACTATAGGCGGACTTTACCTTTACTAAATGTGGAGGCTGTCGTCTCTTCGGTTGTTGGACAATCTCTCTCGCCTGGGGCAGCCCTGGTCTGCAGACATTAAGGAGGCTGTGCGCTGGTGTAGTTTAAATATGGCGCTCAGAATGAGGAAGTGATGAGGTCGCAACAGGGTAGATGAATCGGGGCCACCCACCAGCGATCTAGCGGGTTTAACCCAAATGCATATTTAATTATCTCTGACGTGGACGACACCGTGAGAAAACATGCCGTTGAGGCTGGCGGGATAAACATCGTTGACCACACCCGCCGCTGCACTTGGTGCGCAGAGTGGAAAATCCCGCCCTTCGTCTCCAGAATGGAAAATTCCACCCGATAATGAAACCCTAGTTGCTGGGATCTGAAGTAAATGCCATTTGCATACGAACTGAAGGCACCAACAAAGCCTAACTCATTTATGGGAGATGACAAAGAATTTTCTTCAAAAATTATTATTCAAGATTGGAGACGATGATATCACTCATGAGATTCAGAATTGCAAGTTGCATAGGACTCATTTATCAGTGAATAAATGTGATGTTCAGTCATTTCATCTGTGATGGGAGACTGAACGAATAGAAAATGTGTGCAGATTATTTGGCAAGGTCTGTGAATAGGGAAATAGAAGCCACAGATCTGAGGTGAGAAATCCTCAAGCAAGACGAGAGGTGATATAACTCTGTTTTTCTCATTAAAAGTGGAATTATAAATGGACCAGACCCGGCAAAAGCACCTGAGTCTCAATTAACCCACATAAAAAGAGGCCGGACAATTATCGGGTTGACAATCAGGTGGATAATGAGAGAGTTAGGCTTTGTCAAAGGTGGACAAAAAATATTCAATGGGGTATAGGGGAAAAGGGAAATAAACTTGTATCTATGCAGTGCTCTCACAGTTTCAAGTTATCTAATAATAATAATAATCGCTTATTGTCACAAGTAGGCTTCAATGAAGTTACTGTGAAAAGCCCCTCGTCGCCACATTCCGGCGCCTGAATTGAACCCGCGCTGCTGGCATTGTTCTGCATTACAAGCCTGCTCTTTAGCCCACTGTGCTAAACCAGCCCCTAATAATAATCTTTTATTGTCACAAGTATGAAGCTACTGTGAAAAGCCCCTGGTCGCCACATTCGGGTGCCTGTTCGGGTAAGCTGGTACGGGAATTGAACCCGCGTCTACAATGCTGACAGCCAAGCAAGTCCACTGAAGTGTAACTACTGTTGTCCTATCTGAAATGCAGCAGTTAATTAGTATGTAGCATAATTCCACAAAACAATGTGACAATGGCCAGAGTATCGGATATTTGATTATACTGAGCGAGGGTTAAATACTGAATAGGACACGAGGGAGCCCTTTCTCATCTTTGGGAAAAGTGCTATGTGTTCTTTTATATCCAATTCAGTTCACCATCTCCTGTGAAAGGCAGCTTCTCTGACAGTGCAGCACTCCATTTGTGGTGTGCTGGAGGATCAGCCGAGATTTTATGCTCCAATCTCTGAAGGGGGACATCACTCACTGCCTTTTCTCTCACAGGCAAAAGACCTCCCCCACCTTAGAAAAGGTTACAGGAGGGCGGCACGGTGGCACTGCTGCCTCATTCACCAGGGACCCAGGTTCAATTCTGGCTTTGGATGCCTGTCTGTGTGGAGTTTGCATGTTCTCCCCCTGTCCACTTCAGTTTCCTCAGGATGCTCTGGTTCCTCCTACAGTCCAAAGATGTGCAGGTTCAGTAGATTGGCCATTATGAAATTGCCCCTTAGTGTCCAAAGAGGTGCAGGTTAGGTGGGGTTACTGGGATAGGGTAGGGGACTGGACCTAGGTGAGGTGCTCTTTCAGAGAGTCTGTGCAGACTCAATGCACTGTAGGAATTCTATTATTCTATACAAATGATTGATTGGAAGCCAGGAGGAATATTTGTGCAATTGTGGTTAACTATTCTCTTGCTCTTCAAAGGGTGCAGAGAGAAGCAATCAAGGTAATTCTGGCTAAAAAGGCAATTCAGATGGAACATTTTCCTAATAATTGTGGAATCCCACTCAAGCAGGAAGCATAACTGATTTTAAGACACAAAATTAGATCCGATTCTGGAATGAGGTAGGATTGAAGGATAAAGAGTAAGGAGTTGGAGTTGATCTCTGGAAATACGGCAGACGTTTCCTAAGAATGGATTCTCCACAGTCCGGCGCCGAAACCATGGCCAGCTCTGGCGAGAGGGCGGAGAATCCACTTTCACGCTGTAATCAGGCCCGGCGGCGGTTCGGTGATTCTCCAGGTCCCGAAAATCGGCGTGACCATGGAGTACGCTGCGTGGCTGGGGGCCCATTGACAGAGGCCAGCGCAGCGTTCCTCCGCTCCCGACCAGTCAAGTTCCCGACGGCGTGGAACTAATCACCTATTGCTGGTCGGGATGCCGGCGTGGTGGCTGCGGATTCAGTCCGCGGCGGGAAGGATTGGACACGGGGGGGGGGGTGCCTTATTGGCGGCTGTGGGTTAGATCCGAGCAGTTAGATGCTCGGGCGCGCAGCCGATTGGGGGGTCTCCTTTCTCTGTCTGCCTCCGCGGTCCGAGTCCGCTATGGAGCTTGGCGCAGCTGCTGGAGGCCGCCGCCGTGCGCATGCGCGGACTCCAGCGGGGCCCGTATCCGCAGCTAAAGCCAAGAAATTTACTCTGGGTCCATGCTCGCCCCCTGCAGGGCATTGAACTACTACAACTTTTTGTTTTTACAGGAATCTCTGGAGTAAAACTCCAGCGTTTCTCCGCCAGCGTGGGGACATAGTCCCATTTTGGCAGAATCCAGCCCTATATCTCCCAGCAAACACCATTGGATGACTTCCCCATCCATGTTTTGTTGTGTTCTTATAAGCAGTATTTGGTTAAAAATCTCACACAGACGTAACTCTCTATCTCCGTGCCGTATCTTTCCACCCCCCCCCCACTCAATGAGTATGTTAAGAATTTAGAATAAATTATATTTTTCACTTGCCTGAGCATTAATCACTGCAGAATGCCTGGAGGAATCCTCTTGAACCTCTTTACTAGATGGGTTCACTGAAGAGGATGCCATGAAGGAATGTAGCTGTGTGCCGGTTATCAGCAAGGTTTATTTTGTTTCTGTTAAAATGGTACTTGTTTGTTGTCAGCGGTATAATTATTTTTGGCGTGAAATGTACAACAGTTATATTTTGTATTATAGGTTATGCAGAGTGTTCAGTTGCTACGGTTACAACCACTGCTTGCTGACACTTACACATTAACGATGGCACTTCTAAATTCCCAATAGTCTAGCCATTTTCTTACCATTCCACACAGTACATCAGCAGCTGCTATTCTGCTCAATCACACCCTTGATGCCCTTTTTGTTTATTCATTTATGGGATGTGAGCGGCGCTGGTGAGATCAGCATTTATTGCCCATCCCTAATTGCCCTTGAGAAGGTGGTGGTGAGCTGCCTTCTTGAACCGCTGCATCTGGTGCAGGTACGCTCACAGTGCAGTCCCACGGAGCTCCAGGATTTTGATCAAAGACCTCGTCCCCAGCAAATCCTTTCCTCTCTAAAACCCAGGTCATTCCCTCAGTACATTTCTTTAGTGAGCACAGACGAGTCCGAGGCGAGGGGATAAAGAGAAACTAGTTTTATTGCAAAGTAATAATATATACAAAACCCTTCAGATCCCAGCCGGGTGTGAGGTGTCGATTCCAAGTCTGTCCGACTTTTACATCAAAGTCTAATACCCTGACTGCGGGGAGCTCGTATTCAATGAATTTCATGGGGAGACTAATTGATCCAATCCCGTAGGTCTTGTGCGGGTTATAACAATTTCTCTTCATCATTTCCTTAAGTTCAAGAGATAGAGACGTGAAGGTTTATGTTGGATAACTGGTTCAGCCATTCAATTCTAGATAAGGCTCGAACACGTCATATACTGTCAGGCCCCCCCCCTTCCCTCGCCCAAAACTGTTCATTGCTCCAGAATTATCCTGGAATCCCAAAATAACCTCTGATTTCAGGTTGCATTTTACAGCCTTTTTGTTTTCATGTGGGGGGGGGGGAGGGGGGCGTGGCAGTGGGATAAGATGCAGGATGCACATAAAAAATATTAGGCGGCAAGTACATTGCCTTCTTCTCCATAGTAAGAGGGGATGGATAAGGTGCCAATTATTTCCTACTTCAAGCCCTCAAACCCCCATCCACTGCCATTTATATGGGGCAGTGGCAGGTTGTTGCGAGTGCTATGCTTTCTGCTGTGAATAAGAAGAAATGAAACCACTTAGCTCCTTCTGATGTGGTGAGGAGCTATCAATCATAGCAAGAGTGTTTATAAATATTGTGGTTAGCATCAAAGCTGGGTGCTTGACATGCATTCAAATGGAAGATAGATAAACAATCCACTAAGCACCTCTCTGGACCAATAAAACTGTCAATTACTGGCTAGTAAAATGTCTTGCTGTGAGAAATTGAATGAGAATTTTGCATCTCAAAAGCTGTCAAGGGTTTTGAAGCCCTTTCACGTGTACTTGGCTTCCAAGGAAGCCTCTGACACTTGTAACAGCTGCTGCTTTAAACACTTTTGTCTGAGGGAGCAGATGTTAGGGATGGGTCTGAGGGAGCAGATGTTAGGGATGGGTAAGTGAAAGTGCAGTGATCTTTCACTACTAACTCAACTGTACTTCATCTTTCAGACAGGGGTGACTGATGTGGGTCTATGATGGACGTGATTGATGGGGGTGACTGATAGTGGTGATTGATGGGGTGCTTGATGGGGGTCTCATGGGGGATCTGATAGGGGAGACTGATGGGGGTGACTGATGGGGGTGACTGATGGGGGTGGCTGATGGGGGTGGCCGATGAGGGCGATTGATGGATGCGACCGATGGGGGCAATCGACATGAGTGACTGTTAGGAGGTCTGATGGGAGGTCTGATGGGGATGACTAATGGGGGCTCTGTGGGCTCGGTTGACCCTCAAGTTTGCGTGCTGTGAGAGGGGACGGGGTATCCTCTGATTCCTGTGGTGGGGGGAGGGGGTGCAGGGGGGGGGGGGGCACCCCTAATTCTCAATGGGAGCAGTAAGGTTTGCATTGTTGGAGGGAAACTTCAATTATGCACTGACCCCCTTAACCCACTTCGGAGTCCACCACGTCGGGGCCACACTGGGGCTTCCAGCCCATTAATTATATTGAAAAGGATGTAAATCAGTGATTTGCAACCTCCTGCCGGGTCGGTTGGGTAGACGCTGAAGCTACTGGCAGAGGAATCGGAGCATCGCAACGGGTTTGCGCCCGGCGACCTGGCATTCTCCGCCCGTCCAGGAATTCCGATACTGGAGTCGGGGAACTACTTGATGAAAATGAATACGATTCCCAGGTGAAATTTATTAACATTGATTTGGTCCCCCCATTAAGTAGAGCAGAATGTCATAGTCCTTTGGATTACAGCATTCACTGGGACTGGTGGTTTTGTCTCTTTTTAGAGTCCAATGGATTTGTATGTTACCTTTGCAGAAAGAAATGTCTCAATTTAATAGAAATCCACCTTCACAAAAGAAAGGAATCTATAAAAATCCAATTTCAAAAACTGTGCTGGGCTATTTGAAGCAGGCAATTTCAAAAGACTAAGTTATTTAAAAAGAAAAGCTTTGATTAGTTCTTTGAAATCATTTCAAAATAATTTCAACAATATCTTTGAGCAGAGCCAATGGAACAATTAGATCAGCACTGAAATTTTCAGTTCAATTTGAAGAAAATTGATAGTTTTTTTGCACTAATAGATTGTGTCACAGAGAGACAATGTGGGTCTGTTCAGACAGTCACTGAGCATTTAGTCCAGTCCATGTCTTTATGAAAATTTGCCTCAGGAAGAGAGGATGAGGGAAGGCTAAATGAAACAATGTTTGTGCTCTACTGCTCGCACTGGCCGCATGGGATCGTGTGTGTGCTCAAAAGTAATTCATTGACTCTGAAGTGTTTTGGGATATCCTGCGTAAAATGAAGTTAATGGAATGGGAGGAGACTTGTGTGGAGTATATATATGACACAGGAAAAGCACAGTGAACACACAAGGACTCCAGTTCAGTATCTCTTTGTTCCATTGGTAGAGGTAATTAGCCTTAGTCCTCAAAGAACCACAGGCTTCTCACTCCGCTAGAGAGAGACAATTGGTTAGATATAACTTGGACAGGCAACACATCATAGGTGTGGGGCAAAGGGAGGAGGCACAGCTCCATAAACCACTATAGGCGCCAGGTCGAGGAGGGTGAGACTGCGGGAAGGGGAGTAGAGTGGTTATTGTATTGTGAGCCATAAATAAACCTAGTTGTATCCTGCCTGTCTGGCCTCATGTGAAGTTCTTGCCTTCGGTCTCAATTCATTTGAAGCCTACTTGTGACAATAAGCGATTTTCATTTAATTTTTCATGTCAGGATGGTGAGTGACTTGCAGGGGAACTTCCAGGTGATGAAGATCCCATGTATCTGCTGCCCTTGTCCTTCTAAATGATAGTGGTTGTGGGTTTGTAAGGTGCTGTCTAAGAAGTCTTGGTGAGTTACTGCAGTGCATTTTGTAGATGGTACACACAGCTGCTACTGTGCGTTGGTGGTGGAGGGAGTGTATGTTTGCGGGAGTGGACTGCTTTGTCCTGGATTGTGTTGATCTCCTTGAGTGTTGTTGGAGCTGCACCCAACCAGGCAAGTGGGGAGCATTCCATTGAGGGCAGCACGGTAGCATAGTGGTTAGCACAATTGCTTCACAGCTCCAAGGTCCCGGGTTCGATTCCCGGCTTGGGTCACTGTCTGTGCGGAGTCTGCACGTTCTCCCCGTGTGTGCGTGGGTTTCCTCCGGGGGCTCCGGTTTCCTCCCACAGTCCAAAGATGTGCAGGTTAGGTGGATTGGCCATGCTAAATTGCCCTTAGTGTTGAGTGGCGTTATTGGGTAATGGGGATAGGGTGGAGGTGTGGGCTTGGGTAGGGTACACTTTCCAAGAGCCGGTGCAGACTCGATGGGCCGAATAGCCTCCTTCTGCACTGTAAATTCTATGATTACACTCCTGATTTGTGTCTTGTAGCTGGTGGACAGGCTTTGGGGAATCTTCTATCCAGGTTAATACTTTATCCCCAACCACAAGCTTTTATTTTCTGCAATTATCTTCGACGTAGCACCTGCTTTTTAAATTAATTTACAAAATGTGGGTATCACTGGCTAAGCCAGCATTTATTGCCCACCCCTAGTTGCCCTGATCAAATGTCTTCTGGAAATCCAAGTACAGGCTTCCCTTTTCCACAGCGCATGTTACCCCTTCAAATTGGTTCAACATGATTTCCCTTTCACAGAACTGTGCTGACTCTTCCCAATTACCTTGAGTTTCTCCATGTGCCCAGGAATATGCTTGTTTTTTAAAAAAAATAATTTTTATTGAGGTTTTCATAAAATATCAATAACAAAATGAAAAAGGAACCAAACAGGGTTAAGTACAAAACACAGTCTAGAAAAGCAACCCTCCATACCCCCTCCCCCCTGTACATAAATAATAAATTAACATTAACACCCCGACTTAACACAACAGGTATACACACCCCCTCAGACCCTCCAGTGTAAGTAACAAAAACAGGAATAAAGTAACACCCCCCCCCCCCCGAATTGCTGCTGCCATTGACCAATGTCTACCGTTCTGCCAGGAAGTCTAAGAACGGTTGCCACCGCCTAAAGAACCCTTGTACCGACCCTCTCAAGGCGAATTTCACCCTCTCCAACTTAATAAACCCCGCCATATCGTTGATCCAGGATTCCACGCTTGGGGGCCTCGCATCCTTCCATTGAAGAAGAATAGGAATAAGCTTCTTAATGATTGACTCTATCACCTATCCCCATGACAAACGTCAAGCTAACTGGCCTGTAGTTTCCTGTTTTCTCCCTCTCCCGCTTCTTGAATAGCGGAATTATATTTGCTACTTTCCAGTCTGATGGAACTGTTCCAGAATCTAATCAGTTTTGGAAAATTAACACTAACGCATCTATCAGCTCATTAGCCGACTCTTTTAAGACACTAAGACGAAGTGCATTAGGAGTCAAAGGCCTGTCAGCCGGCAGCTCCATCACGTTGCTCTGTACAGCTACCCGAGTGATTGTAATTTCATCAGCCCGCACTGTTGGGGTCACTCTGCACCACGAACCAGCTGTTCAGCCAACTGTGCTAACTGAGCCGTACTGGCTGAGGTTATCCATCAAGGCCCTGACTTCACAACCTTGCCCCTCGCCTGAGATGTGGTGGCCCCTCAGGTTAAATCACCACCAGTCAGCTCTCTCTCAAAAGGGGAGAGAAGCCTCGGGACTATGGCGACTTTCTTTTTTCAATTCCTCCCAAGTATCTTTAAATTTATTTATGGGGTGTTGGGATTGCTGGTTGGGCTGGCATTTATTGTCCTTGAGTTGGGCAACTTCAGAGGGCATTAAAGAGTCAACCACATTGCAGTGGCTCCGGAGTCACTTGTAAACTAGACCGGATAAGGACAGCAGATTTCCTTCCCTAAAGGATATTAGTGAACCAAAGGAGTTTTTTACAAAAATAAGGAATTATTTCATAGTCATCATTTGACTTTTAATTCCAGATTTAAAAACCAAATTGAATTCAAATTTCACCGTTAAGGATGGACAGCAAATGCTAGCCTCGCCAGTCATCCTGTAAACATGAGGTGAGAAAAAAAACTTGCTGTGGTAGAATTCAAACCCGGGTCTCCAAGAGCATTATCCTGGACTCTCAGGACTATAAATTCCAGTGACAATACCACTACACCTGTGCCTCCCCTCTCATCTTCCACCTCTTGATTTACAGCTGTTACTGGAATATTTTCTATATCCTCACTAGTGAAGACGGAAGAAAAATATTTGTTCATTTCATCTGGCATCTTCTTAGTATCGACTATTAACTCTCCATTGTCACACTCTGGAGGGCCAACACTCATTTTACTCATTCTTTTCCTGTTTAAACACCTGTAGAAACTATTGCTATCTGTTTTTACACAGAACATTTAGAGTGCAGAAGGAGGCCATTCAGCCCGTCGAGTCTGCACTGGCCCTTGGAAAGAGCACCGTACCTAAGCCCAAACCTCCACCTTATCCCAGTAACTCAGCATGGCCAATCCACCTAACCTGCGCATCTTTGGACTGTGGGAGGAAACTATAGCACCCGGAGGAAACCCACGCAGACACGGGGAGGATGTGCAGACTCTGCACAGACAGTGACCCAAGCCGGGAGTCGAACCTGGGACCCTGGAGCTCTGAAGCAACTGTGCTAAGCACTGTACTACCGTGCCACCCATTACATTCCCAGTATTATGGGCCAGTGTTTAGAGAACCCCAAGGTGTATCATGGAGTTCACCTGACCCATGACTTTTACTAGATTGGGGTATGGAGAGTACACGGCCCACTCTACAGATATGGTGCAGCAGAAATTTAAAAGTAATTTTTAAAGCAAAACAATGTTTATTCTATGAACTCAGTTATCCTTTTTAAAACATAGGGCGGGATTCTCCCCTACCCGACAGGGCGGGGGGGTCCCGGCGTGATGGAGTGGCGGGAAGCACTCCAGCGTCGGGCCGCCCCAAAGGTGCGGAAGTCTTCGCACCTTTAGGAGCCAAACCCTCACCTTGAGGGGCTAGGCCCGCGCCGGAGCGGTTTCCGCTCCAGCGGCTGGCTTGAAAGGCCTTGGCACCAATCCCGTCGGGGGGGGGGGGGGGGGTCGGAGAATCCCACCCATACAGTGAATATCTTAGCATCCATCAACCCCCAAAAAATACAACATTCGAAGTAATATTTAAACTTTCCTTTTAACATCCATAAAATAAACCTTTTAACAGAAGCACATCAGGTTTAAATTTACTACTGAGAACAGTTATCACTCTGAATTCAACAAATAATCAAGAGATAGTCTTTAGATTGCAGAGAGATCAAAATTACACCTTCTTTGGCTGGCTTCAAAACACTAAAACGAAACCAAAGAAACACAGACACACCCAAGCTTTTCCTCAAAGTGAAACTAAAAGCTGGCAGACAGCCCAGCTCCACCCACACTCTGACTTCACTGTAGTAATAAACAGCCATTTCATAAAGGTACACCCACTACAGTTATTCTATAAAAACACCCATTTCTTAAAGGTACTCTCACTTGACACCTCCCGCCAAGAAAAAAAAACATAACTTCAAGATGGTTTTATTTTTCACCTTTTCCCTATCCTTAAAGAAATTTGCAGAGTAAATATACTTTTTTGTTTAAAAAAACAACACTCGCAAACAGGTATAATAACATGGACCATTTTTTTCCTTCTTCCTCCAACTGGAATACTTCTCGATTGACAGTCTCGTTGAACAGGAGGTCTCTGCACAATCCGTCCATTTCTCTACGCCTCGGCATTTCTCTTTAAAGTCAGATACTTTAGTTCAATCTGATCACAGAGTCCCTTGTAATTCTCTATTACAGGAGCATTGGTTATCACAGCTTTCAGGCAGTCAAATGCCTTTGAAATCTGCTGTCCACTGAAATTTTCAACGTTTCCTCAGCAAATCCATCAGTGGAGCAACCACACTGCAAACATTTCCCACAAATATTCGATCACATCCACTCATGCCAAGAAATCGCATTATTTCCCTTCGTCTCGAGGGTATTGGAAACTCCTCAATAACTTTTGTTTTCACAGCCCGTGTGACCATTCAACCTGTCCGAATGTATGGCCAAGAAAGCGACTTGGGCTTTTCCAAATTCATTTTGGCTAGGTTTACCACCAAACCCGCCTCCTGAAGTCGATCGAATAACTCCATCAGATGTTTTAAATGTTCTTTCCATGCCTGGCTGAAAATTACCAGATCGTCGATGTATACCGCACAATTGGGTAATCCTGAAACAACTTTGTTAACCGTTGAAATGTGGTTGGGGCATTTTTCATGCCAAATGGCATAACTTTGAATTGGTATATACCATCTGGAGTCACAAAAGCTGAAATTTCTTTCGCCCTGTCAGATAAAGGTACCTGCCGGTAACCTTTAAGTAAATCCAGTTTGGAAATAAAAGCTGATTGTCTCACTTTCTCAATGCATGCCTCCAAACATGGGATAGGATAAGAGTCCATTCTTGTAACTTCATTAACCTTTCTATAGTCCACACACAACCGTTGGGTACCGTCTGGTTTAGATACCATCACGATGGGTGAGCTCCATTGGCTGCCACCCCCTTCAATTATGCCATTTTTAAGCATACTCTCAATCTCTTTGTTAACCAGTGCAAATTTTAAAGAGTTAAGTCTATATGGATGTTGTTTGATTGGAACAGCATTTCCCACATCTACAACATGTATAGCCATTTTAGTGCTTCCCAACTTATCTCCACAAACTTGCCCATGTAATATCAATAACTCTTTCAGGTCAGACCGTTTTTCCTCTGGAAGGTAACTCAACACTTTATCTCAATTTTTAAGAACATTCTCGTTTTCCAATTTACTTTGAGGTATGTCAAATTCAAAGTCATCTGGGTTTTTGTTGTCACTTTATGGAATCATTAAAACCGCCTCCGTTGGCTCTCCATCCCTTTCAAATTGCCTTTTAAACATAGTGACATGACACACACGGTGAGTTTTCCTTCTATCTGGCGTTCTTACCACATAATTCACCTCACTTAATTTCCTTTCAATCTGATAAGGTCCACAAAACCTAGCTTTTAAAGGTTCACCCACCACGGGTAACAACATAAAACTTTATCTCCACTGGCAAAACTATGAACTTTGGATTTCTTGTCCGCTACCCGTTTCATCACATTTTGTTCAAATATTAAATGTTGTCTAGGCAATTCCCCTGCTCTATTTAATAGTTCCCTAAAATTTGACACGTAATCCAATAATGTAAGTTCCGATTTCTCAGTCACCAATTTTTCCTTAATCAATTTAAGTGGTTCTCTTACCTCATGACCAAAAATTAGTTCAAAAGGACTAAATTTGGTTGACTCATTAGGTGCATCCCTAATTGCAAAGAGTATGAATGGAATTCCTTTATCCCAATCCTCTGGATAATCATGACAATAAGCCCTCGACATTGTCTTTAATTTCTGATGCCACTTTTCTAACCGTGGCCAGCACGATAGCATAGTGATTAGCACAATTGCTTCACAGCTCCAAGGTCCCAGGTTCGATTCCTGGCTTGGATCACTGTCTGTGCGGAGTTTGCACATTCTCCCTGTGTGTGCGTGGGTTTCCTCCGGCTGCTCCGGTTTCCTCCCACAGTCCAATGATGTGCAGGTTAGGTGGATTGGCCATGCTAAATTGCACTTAGTGTCCAAAATTGCCCTTGGTGTTGGATGGGGTTGCTGGGTTATGAGGATTGGGTGGAGGTGTGGGCTTGGGTCAGGTGCTCTTTCCAAGAGCTGGTGCAGACTCGATGGGCTGAATGGCCTCCTTCTGTACTGTAAATTCTATGATCTATGATCTCACGCTCCCTGCGATTCTGGATGGTACGCAGTTGATTTAAATTGTTTTATTCCGAAGCTATCCATCAATTCTTTGAATAATCTTGAGGTAAAATTTGATCCTTGATCCGATTGTATTTCTGTGGGTAGTCCATATCTCGTAAAGAATTTAAGTCACTCCTCCACAATCTTTTTAGCTGTAATAATACGTATTGGAATGGCCTCTGGAAACCTAGCGGACACATCCATTATGGTCACAAGATATTGATTCCCACTTTTGTTTTCTGAAGCGGTCCTATGCAATCAATTAAGACCCTTGTAAAAGGTTCCTCAAATGCTGGAATGGGTATTAAGGGTACTGGTTTTATCACTGCTTGAGGTTTACCTATCACTTGACATGTGTGACATGATCGACAAAATTTAGCTACATCTTTATGTAGTCCAGGCCAATAAAAATGTTTTGGATTTTAGCTTGAATTTTCCTTATTCCCAAATGACCTCCCACTGGTACCTCATGAGCAACTCACAACACCTCCTTTCTATAACCTACCGGCAATACTACTTGATGAACTTCTGCCCACTTTTCATCCGCCTGCATATGTAAAGGTCTCCATTTTCTCATCAAGACATCACTTTTACGGTAATAACATTCTGGTATACACTCAGATTCCTCTTCCGTGTATGCTTTCTGAAACTTCTGTTTTATTTCTATATCTTTCTGTTATAACTCCACCAATTTTCCTGAACTAAAAATACCCGCCTCATCCTCCACCTGTTCTTGTTCTTTTACAACCATCTGATCAAAAATCGTTTCTGATAATTGCACTTCAACTTTATCTTCACTCTTTGATTTCTCCTCTTGTCTTAACTTGTGACTTTGCGACCTTGTTACTACGTAATCCGGAAAAATCCCAGAATATTCGTCCTTCAACTCTTCAGTTGTCTGATTTTCCACTGGTTTACCAACCACAGTAGGCATCACTCCCACCTGACCACAGAACATACCATAGAACATACAGTGCAGAAGGAGGCAATTCGGCCCATCGAGTCTGCACCGACCCACTGAAGGCCTCACTTCCACCCCATCCCCATAACCCAATAACCCTTCCCAACCGTTTTGGTCACTAAGGGCAATTTATCATGGCCAATCCACCTAACCTGCACATCTTTGGGCTGTAGGAGGAAAGCAGAGCACCCGGAGGAAACCCACGCAGATACGGGGAGAATGTGCAGACTCCGTACAGACAGTGACCCAGTGGGGAATCGAACCTGGGACCCTAGCGCTGTGAAGACACAGTGCTATCCACTTGTGCTACCATGCTATCACCTGCGATCCAGTTATATAATTACCCAAGGTAAACTGTATTCCTGGACATGATAGTTTATCTATTACTACTACTACCACTTCATCACTCTTCACTGGACTTTCCAACCTTACCTTATATAATGGAACACTACTCTTCGCACTCTGAATTCCACATATTACCACCTTTACTGGCAACATTCTTCCCAAACTACATAACTCCTCATCTCTTACCATTAAAGATTGACTAGCGCCCGTATCTCTTCAAATTGTGACTTCTTTACCTGTTCCTCCTGATACACATGAGTAAACTTTACCCACACAAGTAAATCCTTTAAAGAGACCTGGCACCATCTTATCAATCACCTCTTTATCAGGCTGTACAATCTTTTGCACATCATTCGCTTCACTTGGGCTTTCCATTTCCACTTTAACAAACCCCATCAGCCTTCACAGTGCTTTTCTTCAACCACCAACACTGTGACTTCACATGGCCTAGTTTATTACAGTGAAAACATTTGAAATTTTTCATTTCTTTTCCACCCTCCTGGATTTCTTTTTTAATCTGAGGTACGCTCTCCTTTTTATCTCCCATCAGATCACCTTTACTTCTACCACTTGAGTATTTCTCTTATCCCCAGTTTCTATCCCTCACAGGCTGAAACTGCTGTCGGAAACCAAGCTTTGATTATTGAACTAATTCATAATCATCTGCCATTTCTGCTGCTAACCTCGCAGTTTTAACACTCTGCTCTTCCACATAAGTTCTCACTACATCAGGAATTGAATTTTTAAACTCCTCCATAAGTATGATTTCGCTGAGAGCTTCATAAGTTTGGTCTATTTTCAAAGCCCTTATCCACCTATCAAAATTACTCTTTTTGATCCTTTCAAACTCCATGTATGTTTGACCAAATTCTTTCCTTAAATTTCTGAACATTTGTCTGTAGGCTTCAGGCACTAGTTCATATGCACCAAAGATGGATTTTTTCACCTCCTCATACGACGCAGATACCTCCTCCGGTAGCGATACAAACACTTCACTAGCCCTACCTACCAGCTTTGTTTGAATCAGTAATACCCACATATCCGGTGGCCATTTCATTTGTTCAGCCACCTTCTCAAATGAAATGAAAAAGGCTTTTACCCCCTTCTCGTCAAACCTTGGCAATGCTTGGACATATTTAAATAGATCTCCACCAAGCCTTTGACTATAAGGCTCTTTCTCACTATCCTCATCACTATCATCCAACTGTACGTTTCCCTTTACATTCGCCAATTTTAACTGACTGTCATGTTTCATGACCCTTTTCTGAAGTTCAAACTCTCTCTCTTTTTCCTTTTGTTCTGCTGGGGCTATTCTTTCTTTTTCTCTTTCTTCTCTCTCCTTTTCTTTTTCCTCTCTATCTCTTTTGTATTCAAGCTGCTTTAATTCTTTCTCATGTTCCATTTGTTTAATCTTTAACTGAATTTTTGCCATTTCCAATAAGTCAGACTGTATCTCAGGCAATTTTAAATGCTTAGCCACTGCCATAATTACCTCATCTCTTCGCATTTTGTCAGGTAATGTTAACTCCAAAGTTTTTGCCAAATCTAACAGTCTGTTTTTAGTCTCTATCCATATGGTACTGCATGTGACCGTCTCTACCCCAAAAATCTTCAGAGCCTCTGTAAGAGCCGTTGTCCATAATACACTCCCTACTTCAACTGAAATACCACACCTGAAAAGCAACTACAATATGCTCACCCCTCACTGTCTTTAAGTTCACTAAGCCAATTGAATAGATAGACGTTTATCCCCCTCAAGCCTCCAATTTGTTATGGGCCAGGATTTAGAGAACCCCAAAGTGTATCATGGAGTTCACCTGACCCACGACTTTTTCTAGATTGTGGTATGGGGAGCACACGGCCCACTCTACAGGTGTGGTACAGCAGAAATTTTAAAGTAATTTTAAAGCAAAACAATGTTTATTCTCTGAACTCAGTTAACCTTTTTAAATCATACAGTGAACATCTTAGCAACCATCAACTCACAAAGATTACAACATTCTAAGTACACTTCAACTTTCCTTTTAACATCCATAAGACAACAGAAGCACATTAGGTTTAAATTCACTACTGAGAACAGTTATCGCTCTGAATTCACCAAATGATTAAGAGATAGTCTTTAGATGGCAGAGAGATCGAAATTACACCTTCTTTGGTTGGCTTCAGTTCCAACACTAAAACAAAACCAAAGAAACACTGACACACCCAAGAGTTTCCTCAAAGTGAAATTAAAACCTGACAGGCAGCCTAGCTCCAACCACACTCTGACATCACTGCAGTAATAAACACCCATTTCTTAAAGGTACACCACTGCAGTTATTCTATAAAAACACCCATTTCTTAAAGGTACTCTCACATGACACTAGCTAGTTTCCTCGCACACTCTAATTCATTTCTTCTGATTAACATTTTAGTCATGGGAGATGTGCGTGGAAAGTTTTTTACGCAGAGGGTGGTGGGTGCCTGGAACGCTTTGCCAGTGGAAGTGGTAGAGGCGGGCACGATTGCATCATTCAAGATGCATCTAGACAGATATATGAATGGGCGGGAACAGAGGGAAGTAGATCCTTGGAAAATAGGCGACAGGTTTAGATAAAGGATCTGGATCGGCGCAGGCTGGGAGGGCCAAAGGGCCTGTTCCGGTGCTGTAATTTTCTTTGTTCTTGGTATCTCACCAAAGTTTCTCAGTGAAAAATTCCAGGGTAATCCAGGGTGAACTTTAATGTCAGTTATATAAAACCTCCAGATCCCATTGAGATAATGGGATCCCAATTTGCAGGGATATGCGAGGCTCCTACCAGACTGTGGAATCCCGCGTAGAGTCACATTCTCAAGATAATGGGTTGGTCATTCACAGCGGAAATTAGGAGAACATTGTCTGCTCAAAGTACAGTATATTTATATTTAAAGTCATTCTCTGCCATTATTCTTCATATTCCGTCCAATCTCCTCTATTGCTATTGAAACTAGTCGGAGCGATCACAAAGCTGTTCGAAACAGTTCCGCCCGCAATGCAATCAGGGTCCTATAAACGTTACAGTACTCGCTTTTGTATATTAAATGATATCCTGCTGGCTGAAACAGGTCGATGTTTCTGCCAATCTGCAGCGGACCAATCCTTGTGCTAACTGGACCAAGTGGACTAAAGGTTAGCAGAAGAACTTTCCCAGGGCCATTAGGACATAGGAATAGAGGAATTAGGAGCAGAAGTAGTCAATTCAGCCCTTTGAGCCTGCCCGTCATTCAAATAGATCATGGCTGATCTCTTCCTGGTCTCAAATCCACCTCCCTACCTGTTCCCAATATCCCTTTAACCCGTCTTTCAAAATCAGAAATATATCTATCCCCCTCTTTGAAGCATTTAATGATTCAGACTCCACCGCACTGTGGGGCAGCGAGTTCCACAAATTCACCACCGTCTGCGAGAAGTAGTTCCTCCTCATCTCAGTTTTAAATCTACCGCCTTTCAACCTGTATCTGTGACCTCTTGTTCTAGATTGCTGCACAAGGAGAACATTTGGTGTACATTTACTTTATCAATCCCTTTTAGTATTTTATATACCTCAATCAGATCCCCTCTCTTTCTTATAAACTCCAGCGAGTATAAGCACAAACTGTTTAATCTCTCCCCATACGTCAACCCCTTCAGCCCCGGAATCAGTCTGGCGAACCTCCTCTGAACTGCTTCCAATGCCACCACATCCTTCCTCAAATAAGGAGACCAACTGGACACAATACTCCAGATGTGGTATCACCTACACTCGATATAATTGCAACATTACTTCTACCGTAGTTCTGCGATTCATGAACAACGACACCCAGATCCCTCTGCCCAGACGCATTTTAAATCTGCTTTCCAATTAGATAAAAAAATTTTGGCCAGCTCAGCAACACTGAGCCGAAATTCCTCAAGCAATCAACACTTGTTGCAGATGCAATCACTGCCTCTCACGCTCTGAGGAACATTAAGGAATCAAAACACCTATGTTTTGAATAGCCCTTTAACGATTTCAATGTAAGCAATGCATCGGATTTTCACCGTGCACGTTCTGCTCAGCAGGAGGCCAACATTTGCATCAGGGTCCTTTTTGCATCAGAACACCTGTCAGTTTCTGCTGGAGCTGCCTATGTGAAGGACCTCATCTAAATCATAGAATGTACAGTGCAGAAGAAGGCCATTCGGCCCATCGAGTCTGCACCGGCTCTTGGAAAGAGCACCCTACCCAAGGTCCACACCTCCACCCTATCCCCATAACCCTGTGACCCCACCCAACACTTAAGGGCAATTTTGGACACTAAGGGCAATTTTAGCATGGCCAATCCACCGAACCTGCACATCTTTGGACAGTGGGAGGAAACCGGAGCACCCGGAGGAAACCCACGCACACACGGGGAGGTTGTGCAGACTCCACACAGACAGTGACCCAAGCCAGGAATCGAACCTGGAACCCTGGAGCTGTGAAGCAATTGTGCTATCCACAATGCTACCGTGCTGCCCTCAATAGAGTTCACCCAGATATTGGTGGAGAAGATTGAAATGAAATGAAAATGAATGAATGAAAATCGCTTATTGTCACAAGTAGGTTTCAATGAAGTTACTGTGAAAAGCCCCTAGTCGCCACAGTCCGCCGCCTGTTCGGGGAGGCTGGTACGGGAATTGAACCATGCTGCTGGCCTGCTTGGTCTGCTTTAAAAGCCAGCGATTTAGCCCAATGTGCTCAACCAGCCCTATTAAATTTCTTCCTTTCCATCTACCTACACCACGCATATGTGTCTTGTTGTGGACGAATAGGCCCCCTTGTCCCAAGTCTCTTGATATGCTGCTGTTGCACTGACCACTAGAAATTAGGCGCAGCATTGCCTAGAATGAGGTGTCAACCTGGTGAAGCTACAACCCAGAGCTACTTGGATGCCAAACAACATAAGCAGCAAGTGATGGACAGAGCTAAGTGATCCCACAACCAATGGATCAGATCTAAGCCCTGTCACATCCAGTTGTGAATGGTGGTGGATAATTAAACAATTCACTGGAGGAGGAGGCTCCACAAATATCCTCATCCTCAATGATGGGGGAGACCAACACATCAGTGCAAAAGACAAGGCTGAGGCATTTGCAACAATCTTCAGCCAGAAATGCCGAGTGGATGACCCATCTCGATCTGTCCTGTACACAAGAAGCAGGACAAATCTAACCCGGCCAATTAACGCCCGATCAGTTCTACTCTCAATCATCAGTAAAGTGATGCTTTCAGAGCGCTGCTCCTTCCTCAGGTGAATGAAGAAGTATGTTCCAGAAACATATATATATAGACAGATTCAAAGATGCCAGACAATGCTTGGAATGCGATCATTAGCAGGTGATTAAATCTTTACAGATCCAGAGATGGGGTAACCCCAGGTTAAAGAGGTGTGAATTGTGTCAAGCCAGGACAGTTGGTAGGATTTCGCAGGCCAGATGGTGGGGGATGAATGTAATGCGACATGAATCCCAGGTCCCGGTTGAGGCCGCACTCATGTGTGCGGAACTTGGCTATAAGATTCTGCGTTATTGCGCGTCTTGAAGGCCACCTTGGAGAACGCTTACCCGGAGATCAGAGGCTGAATGCCCTTGAAAGCTGAAGTGTTCCCCGACTGGAAGGGAACATTCCTGCCTGGCGAACATTCCACCAGGTACGCGGTACATACTCGTGCGACTCGGCCAACGTTGTCTACCTCATACGCTGCAGGAAAGGATGACCTGAAGCGTGGTACATTGGTGAGACCATGCAGAAGCTGCGACAACGAATGAATGGACATCGCGCAACAATCACCAGGCCACCATCTGGCCTGCAAAATCCTACCAACTGTCCTGGCTTGACGCAATTCACACCTCTTTAACCTGGGGTTACCCCATCTCTGGATTTGTAAAGATTTAATCACCTGCTAATGCTCGCATTCCAAGCATTGTCTGGCATCTTTGAATCTATCTATATATATGTTTCTGGAACATACCTCTTCATTCACCTGAGGAAGGAGCAGTGCTCTGAAAGCTAGTGACATCGAAACAAACCTGTTGGACTTTAACCTGGTGTTGTAAGACTTCTTACAAAGGAAGATAGTTGTGGTTGTTGGAGGTCAGTCACCTCAGTCCCAGAACATTACTGCAGGAGTTCCTCAGGATGGTGTCCTAGGCTAAACCATCTTCAGTTACTTCATCAATGACCTTCTTTCCAACATAAGATCAGATGTGGGGATGTTTGCAGATGACTGCACAATGTTCAGCACCATTCGCGACTCCTCAGATAATGAAGTAGTCCATGTACAAATGCAGCAAGACCTGGATAATATCCAGGGTTGGATTGACAAGTGACAAGTAACATTCACTGCACACAAGTGCGAGGCAATGAGCATCTCCAAGAAAAGAGAATCAAACTATTGCCCCTTGACATTCAATGACATTACCATCGCTGAATCCCCCACTATCCTTGGGGTTAACATTGACCAGAAACTGAACTGGACTCGCCATATAAATACCTCAGCTACAAGAGATGATCAGAGGCTAGGGATTCTGCAGTGAGTAACTCACCTCCAGCAAAAAACAGAGTATGCAGGGGCTGGTTTAGCACAGTGGGCTAAACAGCTGGCTTGTAATGCAGAACAATGCCAGCAGCGCGGGTTCAATTCCCGTCCCAGCCTCCCCGAACAGACGCCGGAATGTGGCGACTAGGGGCTTTTCACAGTAACTTCAGTGAAGCCTACTTGTGACAATGAGCGATTATTATTGTAGGTTTTTTTTTGATTGTCAGGATGTGACAAGTGGAGTCCTGCAGGGGTCTGTTCGGGGGCCTAAAATTTTTACAATTTATATTAATGACTTAGATGAGGGGAGTGAAGGCATGGTCGCTAAATTTGCACATGACATAAAGATGGGTAGGAAAGTATGTCAGGAAGAGGATACAAGGAGGTTGTAGGCGGATATAGGTAGGTTGTGTGTATGGGCAAAAATCTGGCAAGTGGAGCATAATATGGAAAAATGGTAAATTGTTCACTTTGGCAAGAAGAATAAAAAGTCAGAGCATTACCTAATTGGAGAACGATTGCAGAATGTCGAGGTGCAGAGAGATCTAAGTTTTCTTCTGCGTGATATGCCAAAAGTTAGTATGTAGGTACAGCAAATAATTAAGAAGAACAATGACATGCTATGCATTATTATGAGTGGAGTTGAATATCAAAGTAATTGGTGTTAGATAGCGGCAACGGTCTCTCTGGGATGGCCAGCAGAAAGCACCCGGCAATTTTGGCTCGCTATCACACTTCAAAACTTTTCCGTTCGATCGCGCCCACTATGTGCACTTTCGGTCTCCTTATCTAAGGAAGGATGTAAGGAGGCAGTTCAGAGGAGGTTTGCTAGATTGGTACCTGGAACAAACCTGTTGTCTATGAGGAGACAAATTGGACTTGTTTATATTCTGAGCTGGGCCGTTTACTGGGCCGCAGTTAGAACCAAAGAACACACAACTCGAGAATGCTGTAACTCACAGGCTTAAATGCAAGACTGGGCCTGAAGCCTGTACACCTGACTGATGATGTCACCAGTGTTCACGTGATTCACCTCTTAAAGGGACGCTGCCCCAACAAAACATGCACCAACTCTAATACATAACAGTTTCCACTGGGGTTTTGAAGAGTAAAGGATGACTAATATGTTCGTGTGTTGAATTTGCATTCCGGGTCAGTGACCTTTCATCAGAACTGTCTGGAAAATCAGGGAGGATGTGAACTATCACCCTCCCAGAAAATCAATAATTTCCTCTGTAAAATTATAAAATGATTAATTTGAATCATTATGAAAATGCTCAATGTTGTTAATGGCACTGTGTCATGGGGCATCAACGCTTGGTGGAATATGCATCTTCAGCTGTACGTTCTCTTTTTGTTTCAATTCAGTTTCCCTCTTCACTGCATTGTGAGGGGCTAGAGATTTGATTGCCCCATGCCCAAAATCCTACCTTTCCCAGAGTGTTTCAACCATGTCGAAGTGCTGGATAAAGCCAGGAATGGCAGAACTGGTGTCGCACGTTTATCAGGTACAGTTTCAGGACCAGCAGCAAAGACGAGCAAAAAACAGGCACACACTTACTCCACACCATAGGCAGTAGTGCAGATGACATAATGGTCAATTGGTCATAATTTCTGAAGAAATTGTCAAAACGTTTGATCCTCACTTTAGTTTTCAAAGAAATATCACTACAGAGCACGTAAATTCAACAGGCACACCAAGAGATTGGGAGAGGTCATAGATTCCTTCAGTAATGGTTTGTAGCAATTCGCTGAGAATTGCGAATGTGGAGCCCTGAAAGAAATATAGATTTGGGATTGTATTGTAGGAGTTTTAGAAGAAATTGTGATCAGGTTTTCTGCAGTAGAGGGAATATTAGATTCTGTTGAAGGCTGATAGCAAGGCAGGCAGAAGGCAGAAAACCAAATTGAAAGTTTATTTGAGGTGATAAAGAAAGCTCATGGAGGATTATGGCAGAGACAGTGTAGTTTGTAGCACATGACAATAACAGTGCACAAAGGCTAACAGTTAAATAATGAAAAAGGGCGCTGTAGCCGCCAGTGTTCAGTGTTCTCATTGTGATGGGAAAGGCTGCATCGGTAGAGAGAGACGCCAGCATAAATGCAGTGTGCCACTCCTGCAAAAAGACAGGCCATTTTAAGTCAGTATGTCACAGCAAAAACCTCCTGAAATTGAAGGAGAAACAATTAAAATCATGTATCATTCAAGAAGTTGAAGAAGAAAAAGATAAATCTGATAAAATAATGAAGTGCCCTTTTTAGGTGAAATTACAAGATGTGAACCATTGGGAGTACAGATATTATGGGCAGCGGACATGAAATAAACTTCAAGTTAGACACTGGAGCGGGAGTTTCAATTATTTCAGAGACAGGTCAGTGGCTGATGTAAGAAATCCCCCAATCGTCAATCATAAGACTCCACGATCCAGGAGGCATTGAGCTGAAGGTTAAAGGATAGTTGACTGCCAACTTCAGCAGGAAGGAAAATAAATCACAGAAACTTTGTGTGCGATCCACAGCCAAGGCAAGCTTTCACAGACCTACGATTCATGTCCAAAGTTGTTGAATTAGGTAAGCCAGAAAAGTTCACAGAATTCAGGACAAAATTTCCAAAACTAATCAGAGGTCTGGCAAGCTTAAAGCTGTGTATCGCATCACACTGAGACCAGATTCCAAACCAGCGTGCTTATTCGCCACGAGGAAGGTTCCATATCCATTTTTGCAGATAGTAAAACAATAAATTGAGTCAATGCTGCCTCGGGGAATTGGACCAGCTGTCACCAAGCCTACAAGCTGGTGTTCATAAATGATCTCGGTGCCATTGCCCGCACTATTTTAGGATCAAGCTGCAGGGTAAGGACAATTCCAAGGTCCTTCATTCCACAGGAAACCATATCCTTTCACTTTGTGCCTTGCTTATTCAATCCTCACCTCTCATGAAGTATGAAGAATCCATAGATTACTGAGGCTGGCAATTTAGCTTGGTCCTTCTCCCTGTCTCTTCTAGTCCCTCCCTAATCCACACAACCCCAGTCTCACACTCTGTGGTTTTGTTCCCCATTGCTCTGCATCTTAGCATACACATCTCTCCATGAGGTCCATCAAGAACAATAACAACTTGTATTTATGCGGCGCCTTTAGTTTCTCAGTTCTGAATGTCTCGATAACTTTTTTGTTATTCGTTCATGGGATGTGGCCGTCACTGGCTCGGTCGGCATTTGTTGCCCATTCTGAATTGCCCTTGAACTGAGTGGCTTGCTTTATTTAAGAGTCAACCACATTGCTGTGGATCTGGAGTCATATGTAGGCCAGACCAAGCAAGGATGACAGATTTCCTTCCCTGAAGGACATGAGTGAACCAGATGTTTTTACGACAATTGACAATGGTTTCACGGACGCCATTGGATGTTTAATTCCAGATTTGTTTATTGAATTCAAATTTTACCATCTGCCATGTTGGGATTCAAACCCGCGTTCCCGGAGAATTAACCTGGGCCTCTGGATCACTAGTCCAGTGACAATACCGCTACGCCACCTGATTCTCTGCTATAGATTCAAGTGGAAAGTTGCCCGATCATGATACTCAGTTAAAGGAGCCATAAGCTAATTCTCCACAAAAATAATGTTTGCTTTACAGATCATGATTGAAGCACAATATAGCACAATTGACAATTGTTGCTAGGCAATCCTAATTCTTTGTTTGCCATGAATTGCACAAGAAATGCTCCCCTCTCCATTTATCAATGCTTCAATTTAAAAAACTATTCTCTAAAGATGAAGAGACTTGTTCAAAGCTTCTGCATCAAAGGACATGGTAATGACATTTTTCAAAAATGCTGATTAAAAGTCACGCAACACATCAAGACCTTCAGAAACTGAGCACACACGCATACAGTTTGAAATAAAGCTCTATAGAATTCCCAACCTATTTCAATTTTTGATTTCCGCTTTGAAGATTACTGAAGCTTTTATTTTTATTTTCAACCGCTTCAGAGCTGGAGCAAGGTCTGAAACGACCTTGGCCACATGATAAGAGTGGTTCCCTATTTATGATCATGGGATTGTGAATCTGGGAAGCGTTGCCCATTTGGCAGACTCAGCTTTCTTACTGAGGATCGACCAATGCACTCAGAGGCTCCTCCGGTACCTGTGACTCAGATCGATACAAAAAAGGATGGATTTTAATACTTGTGATCTTAGTTCGAAACTTGAAGCAATTTTTTTAATCGTACATTCATTGGTTACATTGGTAAACACACTACCGAGTATGGCTATAAAGAGAGCAGACTAGGAAGTGGCTTTGTTGAGTCATCTGACCTCAGCCAAATTAGCCACAGAGACACTGCAACTAGTCATCTGAGCTTCCCTTATATAACACCATGCAAAGTGGCTGAGGAGACCGTTTCTATTCCCATATTTTTATAAGTTCTGTGGCTCCATAGGACAGGTGGTTGCAAGCATTCTAATAATCCGGGAGACAATTGATCCACTTTGGAATCAATTGCCTGCTCCTGGTTGCACTTTTGTATCTTTACTATACTGGCTCAGAGGTGAAGAAGGGAACTTGTGTGAAGGTGTAAAGGATATGGGAAAAGTTTTAAATTATTTTTTTTCTCCATATTCACAAAGGAAAGGGATGATGTGCTATAGTAATCCAAGAGGAGGAGTGTGAAATATACAGCATAAAATAATCATACCGAAAGAGGAAGTGTTAGAGGTTTGGAATCTTTAAAAGTGGATATGTTGCCAGGGCCAGATGGATTGTTTCCTAGGTGTTGAAGGGAGTCAGGGAGGAAATAGCAGATGCTCTGAGGATTATTTTCCAATCTTCACTCGACACAGGGGAGGTGCCGGAGGACTGAAGGAATGTAAATGTGTTTCAGTTGTTTAAGAAGGATATAAAGGAAATGACAAACAATTATAGGCCAGTTAGTCTTACTTCTGTGATGGGCAAATTGTTAGAATCAATCCTGAGAGATTGGGTAAACTGTCACTTAGAAAGGCATGGGTCCAGTCAGGGATAGTCAGCATGGCTTTGTTAAGGGAAGGTCATGCCTTAATAGAAACATAGAAATAGGTGTAGGAGTAGGGCATTTGTACCTTCGAGCCTGCACCATCATTCAATATGGTTACGGCTGATCATGCAAATTTGAATGGATTCTTTGAGGTGTGACCAGAAGGTTTGATTTGAGTAGTGCAATGGATATTGTCTATATGGACTTTAGCAAGGCATTTG
Organism: Scyliorhinus torazame; assembly: GCF_047496885.1. Classification (NCBI taxonomy): domain Eukaryota; kingdom Metazoa; phylum Chordata; class Chondrichthyes; order Carcharhiniformes; family Scyliorhinidae; genus Scyliorhinus; species Scyliorhinus torazame. Next base: position 298,861,382 of record NC_092711.1, on the reverse strand, counting down.
ATAAGGTTCCACATGGCAGACTGGTCAAAAAAATAAAAGCTCATGGGATATAGGGTAATATTGTGAATTGGATCTAAAGTTGTCTTAGTAACAGGAAACAAAGGGTAATGGTCGATGACTGTTCTTGCGAATGGAAAGCTGTTTCAAGTGATGTTTCGCTCAGTGTTGGAACCCCTGCTGTTTGTTTTAAATCTTAGCAATTTGGACTAAAATATGGGGGGGGGGCATGATTGGGAAATTTGCAGATGACACAAAAATTGTCCGTGTAGTGGATAGTGTAGAGGATAGTGATAAGCTACAAAATGATATAGATGGGTTTGTGGAGTGGGCAGGAGAGTGGCAGATAGAGTTCAACTCTGATAAATGTGAGGTAATACATTTAGAGAGGTCAAACAATAAAAGGGAATACACAATAAATGGGAATATACTGAAAGAGGTGATGAAGTAAGAGATCTTGGTGTGAACGTGTACAGGTCCCCAAAGGAAACAGTACATGGAGATAAGGTTTGTAAAGAAGGCATATGAAATGCTCTCTGTCATTGGATTAGGTATAGAATACAAAACTAGGGATATAATGCTGGCACTGTGTAAGACACTGGTGAGACCACAGCTGCAGCATTGTGTGCCCTTCTGGTCACGGCATTACAGGAAGGATGCAATTGCTCTGGAAAGAGTGCAGAGAAGATTTACTGGAATGCTGACAGGGCTGGAGAATTGCAGCTATGAGGAGAGAATGGAGAGATTGGGGTTGTTTTCCTTGGAACAGAGAAGGCTGGGGAGTGACATGATTGAGGTGTACAAAATTGTGAGGGGTAGAGATAGAGTAGATAGGAGGAACTTGTTTCCCTTGGCAGAGAGTTCAAAAGCCAGGGGTTATAGCTAAGTGGCAGAAGGATTAGAGGGGATATAAGGAAAAACATTTTTACGTAGAAGGGTGGTGGGTGTATACAATTCACTGCCTGAGTTGATGGAGGAGTCAGAGACCCTAAACTCTTTTTAAAAAAGCATCTTAAGTGCTGTAAGCTACAGGGCAATAGACCGTGTCGGAAGATGGAATTAGAAAGAGCACCTGGGTCTTTGGGTCGGTATGGACAAGATGAACCGAATGGTCCCTTTAGTGCTGTATCATTGCTATGATTCAATGGTTGACAGTAGGTTAAGTGTATTGAGAGGCATCAGGGGTAATGCTGTGGGATGGCACTGAACTGGAAACAGGGTAATTGGGACCCGGCTCGAACCCCACCATGGCAGATGGTGGAATTTGAATTCAATTTTTTTTTGAAAGTCTGAATTGTGTTGCCGATAGCCTCTGTCTATAACCCTTCACACCCAGGTGGTGACCTTCCACCTTCATAGCCTGCAGCAAGTGATACCTTTACATTGAGCCCCATCCTAGATGGTGTGCCCTGGTGACGTATCTTTTCCACCAGGTGCATGGCCTGAACTATGACGTGCCGCTCCTGTTCATAGATCTGAAGGGTCTTTGTAACTCCTTGCAGGTGTTGCTTGTCCTTTACCAGGACCAACCCAAAGTCTGGAACAAGGTCGCCTCGCACCGCAGCTCACCCGCTGCTGCATACCTTTCACTTTGCCCTTGCCTACCACTCGGACACATCTTGGCGCGCCTTGTTGCCATTTGGCAGTTGAGGACCATCCAATGAGGAATCCTCCCCCTTAACTTTGGGGACCTCGGGTGGAGGGTGTGGCATGCAGCAGTACCATACATCTGACTCTTGGGCCTGAACAAACCGGCCATCAACAGGTCCAGGCACCAGGCAGCGGGTGAACGAGGAGGGAATCCGTGCCAATCTCTGCTCCTCTACCGCGGCTACATTCGCAACCATGTGTCCCTGGAAAGGGAGCATGTAGAGTCCACCAGCATCGTCGAGGCCTTTCATGCTCGGTGGGCACTCAGGGACTGAGATGCATTATCAACCCTCTTAATCACGTTGTGGTTTGATGTTTCAAATTTCATTTGTGATTATTTTTGTTCAAGGCAGGAGGGCGGCATGGTAGCACAGTGGTTAGCACTGTTTCTTCACAGCGCCAAGGTCCCAGGTTCGATTCCCGACTTGGGCCACTGTCTGTGCAGAGTCTGCACGTTCTCCCCATGTCTGCGTGGGTTTCCTCCGGGTGCTCCGGTTTTCTCCCACAAGTCCCGAAAGACGTGCTTGTCAGGTGAATTGGACATTCTGAATCTTCTCTCAGTGTACCCGAACAAGCGCCGGAGTGTGGCGACTAGGGGATTTTCACAATAACTTCACTGCGGTGTTAATGTAAACCTACTTGTTGCTTTAATAATGATTATTATTATTCTCTTTTTAAGCCCTTTAACTTGTCCTTTAGTGTATTTGATTTAGTTTACTTGTTTACCTGATTTACTTCAAAATAGCGCATTGTCACTGGACGAGTAATCCAGAGGTCGATGCTCTGGGGTCATGGGTTCGAATTCCAGGGTCAACATCCAAATTCTGACTTCCTGGCAGCAGGGTCAAGCCCAAACCCCAAGGAAAAAGAATATTGCTTTGCGCCTGTGTGGTAGTATGTATTGGGGGTCATGTGGGACTGGAAGCCCTAATGTCATTGGCTGACAGATCCCGGGTCCTGGTTGGCCGTTGACCTCATGCTCCGCCCTGAAGGCGAAGTATAAGAAGCCGGTGCCTTCCCCCGCAGGCCAGTTTACTATCGGGCTGCTGGGGAACAGACACGCTTAATAAAGCCTCATCGACTTCACTCTATTCGTCTCACGGAGTCTTTGTGCGCTACAATTTATTAAGCGTGCCTAAAAAGGACTATGGAGCTCAGGACCATTCCAGAATGCCTGAGGATCAGCCCCCACGCAGTGAATGCGGCAGCAGCCTTCAAACACTGGCAGACTTGCTTCGAGGCCTACATCAGATCGACCACAGGCCGAGTCTCAGACGAACAAAAACTGCAGGTCCTGCACTCGAGGGTAAGCACGGAGATTTTCACCCTCATTGAAGACACCGACGATTTCCAGACGGCGTTCACAGCACTGAGAAGTCTCTACGTTCGCCCAGTTAACCAAATCTACGCTCGCTACCAGCTCGCGACAAGACGGCAAGCTCCCGGAGAATCGATGGATGAGTTCTACGCCGCGCTGCTGATTTTGGGACGAGCCTGCCCGTCGGTGAATGCAAACGAACATATGGACATGTTAATGCGCGACGCTTTTGTGGCAGGTATGCAATCCTCCCAAATCCGCCAAAGACTTCTCGAAAAAGAGTCGCTACGACTCTGAGGCACGGGCCCTAGCAGACTCCCTAGACGTCGCCGCGCGTAATACCCGCGGCTACGGCCCCGACCATGCGGCAGGCCATTGGGCCCCGTACGTACCCGTCGCGGCAAACCCCCTACCCCCCCCCCGGACACCCCACAGGCTTGTGCAGTCCAAACGCCGAGTCGCACCGGGGGCGCCCGCTGTTATTTCTGCGGCCAGGTGAAACACCCCCGACAGCGCTGTCCGGCCCGCGCAGCCATCTGCAAAAGCTGCGGGAAAAAGGGCCCCTATGCGGTGGTGTGCCGATCCCGCGAGGTCGCCGACGTCCCGGGGCCACAGGGAGCCCTACAAGCAGTCTATGCCTCCCAACCCCCCCAGCACGCCATGTGCGACCCGCAGACGCCGCCATTTTGGGTCCCGACCACCGCGGCCCCGGGAGAACTGGGAGCCCTGCACGCCGCCTACGCTCCCCAACCCCCCCTCCCCGCAGTCCATGTACGACCCGCCGCCGGCGCTCCCGATTTGGGTGCCGGCCAACACTCTCCACGGAGAGGAAGGGGTTTTTCGCGTCCCGAACGCCACCCTCACCCCCGTCCCGCGCCCCACGCCTGACCCGCCGGCGCAACCTACCTGGACCCCGACCACCGCTGTTCCCGGCGAGGGAGCTCCGCACGGTCCCAGCGCTCGCGGCCCGACGACTGACCCGCCGGCGCCGCCGACCTGGGGCACGACCACCGCTGTCCCCGGCGAGGGAGCTCCGCACGGTCCCAACGCTCGCGACCCCACGACTGACCCGCCGGCGCCGCCGACCTGGGCCCTGACCACCGCTCTCCCCGGCGAGGGAGCTCCGCGCGGTCCTAGCGCCCGCGGCCCTGGCGCTCGCAGTGCAGCAACTCCGCGCGGTCCTAGCGCTCCCCAGACCCCCCAGCACACCATGTGCGACCCGCAGACGCCGCCATTTTGGGTCCCGACCACCACGAGGGGAGGAGGGGCGCCGTTGTGCGACCCGCAGACGCCGCCATTTTGGGTCCCGACCACCACGAGGGGAGGAGGGGCGCTGCCATCTTGGACCGCCCCCGACCTGTACGACACATGGGGGCGGCCATTTTGTCCACCCCGACGCCAGCTTGTGACCCCTCAGCCACGTGCGATGTATGGGGGCGGCCATTTTGTCCATCCCCGACGCCATCTTGGACGGCAACAACGGACCCCACCCCACTACTACAACCACGGCTCGCTTCGGTTACGCTCGATCAGGCTCGGCCCCGGACTCTCCAGACGACGACGACAACGGTCCTAATTAACGGCCACGAGACGCCATGCCTAGTCGACTCCGGGAGCACGGAAAGTTTTATACATCCCGACACGGTAAGACGCTGTTCCTTAACTACCTACCCCAGCGCACAAAAGATTTGCCTAGCTGCAGGATCCCACTCCGTACAGATCCAGGGATTCTGCATAGTTACCCTAACGGTACAGGGGAGGGAGTTCAAAAACTACAAACTTAACGTCATTCCCCAACTCTGTGCCCCCACCTTGCTGGGATTAGATTTCCAATGTAATCTACAGAGCCTTACGTTTAAATTCGGCGGCCCCATACCCCCACTCACTATCTGCGGCCTCGCCACCCTCAAGGTGCAACCCCCGTCCTTGTTTGCGAACCTCACCCCAGATTGCAAACCCGTCGCCACTAGGAGCAGACGGTACAGCGCCCAGGACCGGACCTTCATTCGGTCCGAAGTCCAGCGGCTACTAAAGGAGGGCATAATCCAGGCCAGCAATAGTCCCTGGAGAGCGCAGGTGGTAGGAGTGAAGACAGGGGAGAAACAAAGGATGGTCATTGACTATAGCCAGACCATCAACAGGTACACACAACTAGACGCGTACCCTCTCCCCCGCATATCCGACATGGTCAATCGGATTGCCCAGTATAAAGTCTTCTCCACCGTGGACCTCAAGTCCGCCTACCATCAGCTCCCCATCCGCCCAAGTGACCGCAAGTACACAGCCTTCGAGGCAGACGGGCAATTATACCATTTCCTACGGGTCCCTTTTGGCGTCACAAACGGGGTCTCGGTCTTCCAACGGGAGATGGACCGAATGGTTGATCAACATGGGTTACAGGCCACGTTCCCGTACCTCGACAATGTAACCATCTGCGGCCACGATCAGCAGGACCACGACGCCAACCTCCAAAAATTCCTCCAGACCGCCAAAGCCTTGAACCTCACGTACAACGAGGACAAGTGCGTTTTTAGCACCGATCGGCTAGCCATTCTGGGCTACATAGTGCGCAATGGGATAATAGGCCCCGACCCCGAACGTATGCGCGCACTCATGGAATTTCCCCTCCCGCACTGCCCAAAAGCCCTGAAACGCTGCCTGGGGTTCTTTTCGTACTACGCCCAGTGGGTCCCCCAGTACGCAGACAAGGCCCGCCCCCTAATACAGACCACGACCTTCCCTCTGTCGACAGAGGCTTGCCAGGCCTTCAGCCGCATCAAAGCGGACATCGCAAAGGCCACGATGCGCGCCATCGACGAGTCCCTCCCCTTCCAGGTCGAGAGCGACGCCTCCGACGTAGCTCTAGCGGCTACCCTTAACCAAGCGGGCAGACCCGTGGCCTTCTTCTCCCGAACCCTCCACGCCTCAGAAATCCGCCACTCCTCAGTGGAAAAGGAAGTCCAAGCCATAGTGGAAGCTGTGCGACATTGGAGGCATTAACTGGCCGGCAGGAGATTCACTCTCCTCACTGACCAACGGTCGGTAGCCTTCATGTTCAATAATGCACAGCGGGGCAAGATTAAAAATGACAAGATCTTAAGGTGGAGGATCGAGCTCTCCACCTTCAACTATGAGATCTTGTACCGGCCCGGAAAGCTGAACGAGCCGTCCGATGCCCTATCCCGCGGCACATGTGCCAACGCACAAATTGACCGCCTCCAAGCCCTCCACGAGGACCTCTGCCACCCGGGGGTCACTCGGTTTTACCACTTCATCAAGTCCCGCAATCTCCCATACTCTTTAGAGGAGGTCCGTACAGTCACAAGGGACTGCCACATCTGCGCGGAATGCAAACCGCATTTTTTCAGGCCAGATGGAGCACACCTGATTAAGGCTTCCCGCCCCTTTGAACGCCTCAGTCTCGATTTCAAAGGGCCCCTCCCCTCCACCGACCGCAACGCGTATTTCCTTAATGTAGTGGACGAATACTCCCGCTTCCCTTTTGCCATTCCCTGCTCCGACATGACCGCGGCCACAGTCATTAAAGCCCTGAACAGCATCTTCACGCTGTTCGGTTACCCCGCATACGTCCACAGAGACAGGGGGTCCTCTTTCATGAGTGACGAGCTGCGCCGGTTCCTGCTCAGCAAGGGCATAGCCTCAAGCAGGACGACCAGCTACAACCCCCGGGGGAACGGGCAAGTAGAAAGGGAGAATGGCACGGTCTGGAAGGCCGTCCTACTGGCCCTACGGTCCAGGGATCTCCCAGTTTCACGGTGGCAGGAGGTCCTCCCGGACGCTCTCCATTCCATCCGGTCGTTATTATGTACAAGCACTAATCAAACGCCTCACGAGCGTCTCCTTGTCTTCCCTAGGAGGTCCTCCTCTGGAACGTCGCTGCCGACCTAGCTGGCGGCCCCAGGACCTATCCTGCTCCGAAAGCACGTGCGGGCACATAAGGCGGACCCGTTGGTCGAAAGGGTTCACCTCCTCCACGCAAACCCTCAGTACGCCTACGTGGAGTACCCCGACGGCCGACAGGACACAGTCTCCCTGCAGGATCTGGCGCCCGCCGGCACCACGCACACCCCCCCGACACCATCAACCCAACCGCCCCCCTTCCTGCCACCGCCGCACCCCGCGACCGCCCCCTTCCCAGGAGGATCAGTCCCCCTCCCCTTTGCACCGACAGCTGAAACCGTGCGGCTCCCGGAGGCGACAACACGGGTACAAGCACCACCACCACCGCCGGGGCCGAGGCGATCGACACGGACGACCAGACCGCCCAACCGACTAGTGGCGTCGATGTAGGACTGTCCAATGAACATTTTGTTTTTCCTATACCCTCTGTAAATAGTTGTAACAGGACGATACTGTCCAATACTGTACTACCATGTAACTGTTCTATCCTCCCAGGACCAGCCCTGTAAACCCTTACCACCATACGAAGCATCACCCCGCCGGGTTCATTTTTGACAAGGGGTGAATGTGGTAGTATGTATTGGGGGTCATGTGGGGCTGGAAGCCCTAATGTCATTGGCTGACAGATCCCGGGTCCTGGTTGGCCGTTGACCTCATGCTCCGCCCTGAAGGCGAAGTATAAGAAGCCGGTGCCTTCCCCCGCAGGCCAGTTTACTATCGGGCTGCTGGGGAACAGACACGCTTAATAAAGCCTCATCGACTTCACTCTATTCGTCTCACGGAGTCTTTGTGCGCTACAGCCTGTTGTATATTTGATTGGTTTGACCTCTGGTTATGTCCTGCAAAGGATTCAGGTTCTCTCTCATTTTCTTTAGCAAGGAGTAAAAGCTATTTTCAATGGCATTATTATGCAGCTTACATTATAAAACAAATACTTTGCCAATGCACTTCAAGTCATGCCACAAAATGAAATGAAAATGAAATGAAAATTGCTTATTGTCACAAGTAGGCTTCAAATGAAGTTACTGTGAAAAGCTCCTGGTCGCCACATTCCGGCGCCTGTTCGTGAGGCTGGTACGGAAAACACCACGAGATTGCTCCAACAGCTTAAATATTAGAACCATGGTGTTTTCTTCTATCAGTTTTTATTTGTAAATGTTTATCCTTGACTGTTGAGACTAAATTCCACAGAAGTGTCAAAAGCTACATTCGGAAAGGTTTACATCCTGCCCTTCCTCCTTAAATAATTATGGGCTCCTCGATTCCCTCAGGATGTGCGCATGCCCTGAAAAATCTGTATTCTCTTGTGCAATTGCACTTTTCCAGTGGTGACCTGGCATTTGCTTGTTAAGAGAGCTCTAACCCTCCAATATTTAAGAGGGTCACTTTCTACCCACACAGGACTAGGAGCTGAAGTACAATAATTACACCCGATGTTCAGGCAATGCCATTAAAGGTAGCATTGGACAGCTGCTTTGGACGGAGCATGTCCAGGTCTGCAGTGAAAGGGAATATGTGGTATTAGCGTAACACAGAGTTGCAAAGAGGCCATCTCTTGCTCTGCCTGCAATTGTCTGAGGTAGAGGTTTTGTTCAGTTGTGACTCACCTTCTCCCGGATTTTACGTTCTCCCACAGGTGCGTTTGAAGGTATGGCAGGGGATGGGGGATTGAGGGTGGAATCAAGCTAATTAATGATCACTTAAGGGCCTCAAGCATCCGCCGACAGAATATTACCTGTAGCGACTGCCGTGTGCCCATGCTGTGTGGGACCTGATTTTTGCTGCCAAGGTTGGTGATGGACAAAGGAGATGTGCCTCTTCTGTGACCTCCCTGAGCACATTGGAGGCTCTGTCCCCAAGGTCATCCAACCTCCCTCCCTGCTACCCCCCCCCCCCACCCCTCCCAGTCTCTTGAACCTGCTCCCCAGTGCCGTGGGGACCCCCACTTGGTGGGATTGCCTGTAGCTCCAGGAACGGTCAGAGCTCCGCTTGGTGCAGCTGGGACTACAGAGCTGGTGGCCATCCAATTGGCTGGCAGCTCTCAAAGGCGGGACCTTCTAACGAGACAGAGGAGGAAATCACACCTTAACACAACTAACACTGCTGTCAGCACTGAACTGGTGGGGGGCAGCCTTCAAGATCGTAAGTAGGCTTCCCGCTGACATTTTGTCTAGGGCTGGGGGCGGGGTTGGCAGGAAGCATGGCACCCAGTTAAATTTAGCCCCTGTGTCAACTGAGACTCAGTTGGTAGTATACTCACCTTTCGAGACAGAAGATTATGGTTTCAATTCCTGGTCCAGAGAGTTGAACACAGTCTAGGCTGACACTCAGGGGCAGTACTGCATGGACGGTGGTGAGATGAGACCGAGGGCCGGTCTGCCTACTTGGGTAGTTGTAAAGCATCACGTGGCACTCTTGCAAAGAAGCGAAGTGGTGTGCTCTTTAGAGTCTTGGCCAGTATTCATTCCTCAAACAATATCCCTAAAACAGGTTATCTTATTGATAATCATGGGCACAATTCAGAGAATCGCAGGAGAGCCCCAAATCCTGCCAAATACACCCAAAATCGGGCCGGGCCGATATCAAGGTATCCGACTTGCTCTGCCTATTTAAATATCCAGGCGCCGGGTGAATGTACTTCCAGGGTGCCCGGACGGCACTGCCAGCATGCCAAGCTGATCGTGCCAGGGTGCCACATTGGCACTGTCAGGGGTCAAGCCCCAGGGCCGCCTGGCCCATTGGAGGGGGGGGGGGGGTGAGGGAGGGGTTCCAGGGGCCTCAATATGGTTGGAGGGGTGAAAGGGGGGGGAGGTCCAATCAAGTGGGGGTGGGGGGGTGAGGTTGGGGCTGTTGATCAAAATGACTCCCCGATCTCCAAGCAGCTGTTCGTGCTGCTGAGCTCAGCTCCCCAATTGTACTCAACTAAAGTGAGGCCTCAGCGGGGAGAAGCTCCCGAGGCCAAATTAAATGGGGCTGGATTCATCCGCCCCGCCCGGGGAGAAGTCCATTGACCTCGCGTGGATTTCTCCGGCCGCCAGGCGGACGTGGCCGCAGAATCATGCCCATGGTAAAGTGTCGTTGAATAGCGGGGCGCATCCCGCCAAACGCACCCAACGTCCACTGAATCGATCGCACCCCATATTGCTGTTTAGCCTGTTGTGTGCCAATTGGCTGCTATATTTCCGACGTTACCACGTTGACTGTACAATATTGCATTGGGACATCTTGGGAAAGCTGCCATATAAATACAAGTCTTTGGTTTTTTCTTTGTTACGAATCAGCTAAGAATTGACAAGTTTTAAATATTATGGCACTGGGGCGGCATAGTCTCTGAATATAATGTTTCCAATTAAATGTCAGCGTGTTAACATGTTCATTACATTAACACTGCACAATAATGAATCCTGAAAATATGCCTCTTATGTCCATCAGCCTTCTGTTCCATCAGCTCCTGCTCTATCATTTCTGTCGCCCTCTACCCCAGACAGACTTGTTAAACTCATGCTTTTACGTTCACTGCAAGGTACCGATTTGATTTAATTCTTTCTCCTGTTCTGATCAGCCCTCAAACTCTGCCAGTTCTTTCTGACACTTCCATGCCAGCTACAATTGCGAGAAATTAAGACAATACGCCAGTCAAAGTAAATTGTGATAAAATTGCACACATCCCTCAAATTGTTGCTTCATAAACACTTAATGATGCCATTGAAGTACATTGAGGGGAGGCACATCCACCTGCTGCTGCTTAAAAGGGCTGTTTTAGTGCTCTCAGAAAAATAATTGTCTTTGAAAGAAGGGAGAGACATATAATTAAGCCGGAGCTCTAAGAGGCATTGGTCACAGCCAAGAGGTGTTATCCTCGATCCCACATCACCCTGCAGCAGAAACAGATGTCGTCGGGTCTGCCTCGTCGAAGTGGTAACTGACGTGTTGGGTGTCCTGGATCACATACAGGTCACCAACACTTGAAGTAGTGCAACACTATTTTATTAAAAGGTTAACTATTTAAACATACTTGAACTGTGGGTAAGTACAATACCAGCTTTAACTAAAGACCTTTGCCTTGTCCTAGCCAGTTGATGCACTCAGCACATGGTGAATGTTTGTGTTGCAGGCTGTGAGCTCTGTGCTCCTAGCTAGCTGCTACTCAAATGAGCAGGAACTCTGATGCCCCCTGTCTTTATAGTGCATGTGCTCTCACTGGTGATTGGCTGCGGTGTTGTGTATATTGATTGATCCCACTGTGTGTCCATTATTGTGTGTCTGCACCAGGATATACTGGTGTATATTATGACATCCCCCCTTTTATATAAAAAAGTGTGCCTGCGTGACAATAAATAGTGTGTGGTGAATGTTCCTGACTACGTGTGTGCAAAATATTTACAGGACTATGTACATAAGAAGCTATTTACACAGAAAAAACAGTGGGCGAGATTCTCCACCCCCGTGCCGGTTGGGAGAATTGCCTGGCGGCCAAAATTTCACGGGACGCCGGTCTGACGCCCTCCCGCGATTCTCCCAAGCGGCGGGAACAGCCCCGTCGAGTTCTGTGGGCCGCAGGCCGGAGAATCGCCGGAGACACCCAAAATGGCGATTCTCCGGCACCCCCGCTATTCTCAGGCCCGGATGGGCCGAGCGGCCAGGCCAAAATAGCGGGTTCCCACCCGGCGCCGTCCACACCTGGCCGCTGCCATCGGGAACAGTGCGGGAACGCTGGGGGGGCGGCCTACAGGGGGGGCGCGGGGGGATCCTGCACCGGGGGGTACCTCAAATGTGGGATGGCCCGCGATCGGTGCCCACCGATCGTCGGGCCGTCCTCTCTGAAAGAGGACCTCCTTCCTTCCACGGCCCTGTAAGATTCTTCCGCGTCATCTATGCGGCGCCCCCTTTACGCCGCGACAAGGCCTGGCACGTGTAGATGACGCGGCCCCGATCCTAGCCCATTATTGGGGCCTGAATTGGTCGGGATCGGGGCCGCTTCGCGCCGTCGTGAACCTCGGCGGCGTGGGCACTTCGGCGCGGGAGTGGAGAATCCCGCCCAGTGTGTCACACATATAATGAGATGAACACTATATACAAACCACTTGAAACGGAAGAATAGAACAGACCAGAGAGTCCATTAGTGCACAAAGTTCACAAATTAAGTCTCTGAGGTGGGTGACGAATTCTGGTTGACCGTCTCAAGGGTGGGTCAGGAGCCACCGGCTGAGGAGCGGGCTGGACTGCGTCAGAGTGAGGAGGATGCAGAGTAACCGGAATCTCCAGGTCAGGGACCAACAGGAGGGCGTGGCACTGGCGGAGGATCACGTAGCGAGCGTGGAACGAGACGAAGGGCACGTCGATTACGGCGCAGAATGGAACCATCCGGTAGACGAACCAGGAATGAATGGGAAGAACCACAGCAGTTGCAGACCAGCCACCATCCAAAAGATGGATGTTGACGTTGTCATCTGGGGCCAGAGCAGGGAGATCAGCTGCACGGGAGTTATGAGCCGCCTTGTGCTGTGCACGAGACAGTTGCATTCGTTGAAGGACCGGAACGTGGTCGAGGTCTGGGACGTGAATGGACGGCACCGTCGTCCTGAGGGTGCGACCCATGAGCAGCTGGGCTGGCGACATGCCAGTGGAGAGTGGGGCCGAGCGATAGACCAGCAGGGTGAGGTAGAAGTCGGATCCCACATTGGCAGCCTTGCAGAGGAGCCGTTTGACTATGTGGACGCCCTTCTCCACTTTGCCATTGGATTGGGGGTACAGGGGACTGGATGTCACATGCACAAAGTTGTACCTCCTGGCAAAGTTGGACCATTCCTGGCTTGCGAAGCAGGGACCATTGTCCGACATCACAGTGAGTGGGATGCCGTGACGAGCAAAGGTGTCCTTACAGGCATGGATGACTGCAGACGATGTGATGTTGTGCAAACGTACCATCTCCGGGTAGTTTGAAAAATAGTCTACAATCAGAACATAGTCCCTGCCCAGCACGTGGAACAGGTCGATGACGACCTTGGACCAAGGGGACGTGACCAACTCATGGGGCTGTAGGGTCTCACGTGGTTGGGCCAGCTGGAACCGCTGACAGGTGGGGCAGTTGACCACTGTATTGGCGATGTCGTCATACACTGCCTCTCAGGCCCGTCGACGGCACTTCTCCACGCCAAGATGGCCCTCGTGTAGCTGTTCCAAGACAAGCTGGTGCATGCTGTGCGGGATAACAATGCGGTCCAGCTTCAGGAGGACACCATCGACTACCGCCAGATCGTCTCTGATGTTGTAGAATTGCGGGCATTGGCCCTTGAGTCACCCATCTGTTAGATGGCGCATGACACGCTGTAGCAGGGGGTCAGCCGCAGTCTCGCGGCGAATTTGGACGAGGCGTTCATCCGTGGCCGGTAGATTTGAGGCCACGAAGGTCACATGGGCGTCAACCTGGCAGACGAATCCCGCTGGGTCACACGGGTGTTGACTGCCCTGGACAAAGCGTCGGCTATGATCAGGTCTTTGCCCGGGGTGTACACGAGCTGGAAGTCGTATCGCCGGAGTTTGAGCAGAATGCGCTGGAGGCGAGGCGTCATGTCGTTCAAGTCTTTTTGTATTATATTGACCAGCGGGCGATGGTCGGTCTCGACGGTGAATTGGGGAAGGCCGTACACATAATCATGAAACTTGACGACACCGGTCAAAAGGCTCAGGCACTCTTTTTCGATCTGCGAGTCGCGCTGTTCCGTGGGGGTCATGGCGCGTGACGCATATGCAACGGGGGCCCATGATGAGGTCTCATCGCGTTGCAGGAGCACTGCCCCAATGCCAGATTGGCTGGCATCAGTCAAAATTTTTGTCTCATTCGCTGGATCAAAAAAGGCCAATACCGGGGCCGTGGTAAGTTTGGTTTTAAGTTCTGTCCATTCGCGCTCGTGGGCAGGAAGCCATTGGAAGTCTGTCGTCTTCCTGACCAGGTTCCTGAGAGCTGTGGTATTAGAGGCGAGGTTAGGGATGAACTTCCCTAGGAAGTTGACCATGCCCAGAAATCGGAGGACCGCCTTCTTGTCCTCTGGCTTTTTCATGGCTGTGATGGCAGCCACCTTGTCCGCATCCGGCCGCACACCCAACTGGGAGCTGTGGTCCCCTAGGAACTTGAGTTCTGTCTGCCGAAGGAGCATTTGGCTCAGTTGAGGCGTAGGCCCTGCTCCCGTATGCGTTTGAACACGCGCTGGAGGCGACTGACATGCTCCTGCGGGGCGGTGGACCAAATGATTATGTCGTCGACATAGACGCGAATGCCTTCCATCATTTGTTCCATGATCCTGTGGAACACTTCTGATGCCGATATGATCCCAAACGGCATCCTGTTGTAACAATATCTGTCAAAAGGGGTGTTAAAGGTACACAGTTTCCTGCTGGATCTGTTTAGTTGAATTTGCCAGAATCCTTTTGAGGCGTCAAGTTTGGTGAAGAGCTTGGCCCGAGCCATCTCGCACGTGATCTCTTCGCGCTTGGGGATTGGGTAATGCTCCCTCATTATGTTGCGATTCAGATCCTTTGGATCAATGCAGATTCTGAGCTCGCTGGAAGGCTTTTTTAGGCACACCATGGAACTGACCCAGTCGGTTGGTTCCGTAACTCTGGAGATCACCCCTTGGTCTTGGAGGTCATGCAGCTGCTGCTTGAGGCGGTCCTTGAGGGGTGCTGGGACTCTGCGAGGTGCATGCACCACAGGCGTGGCATTCTGTTTGAGTAGGATCTTGTAAGTATATGGGAGCGTACCCATGCCTTCGAAGACGTTGCGGTGCTGGTCGATAATGGCGTTGAGTTGCGCCCTGAAGTCAGCATCCTGGAAGGCAGACGCGTCATCAGGAGAGAGAGAGTGAACTCTTTGAACGAGGTTTAGCAGCTTGCACGCCTGTGCGCCAAGCAGGGAGTCCTTTGAGGAGCCCACGATCTCGAAAGGAAGGATGGCTTTTCGTGACTTGTGCATCATTTCGAGTTGGCATGAGCCGGTAGCAGGAATCATGTTGCCATTGTAGTCCAATAGCTGGCAGGCCGATGGAAGAATGGTTGGTTTGACACGAAGGCTTTGGAAAGCAGACCGCGCCATGAGATTGGCGGAGGCACCAGTGTCCAGGCGGAATTGTATTTGGGACCGGTTGACCGTCAGGGTGGCACACCACTCATCAACTGGATCGATGCTGTATACCGACAGCGGCTGGTGTCTTTGCTTCGGGGACAGCCTGTTTTTTGTTACAACACCGACTCGAAAAGGCGCCTTCGGGTCCTCGGTGTCACTGCTGTGCGCGAGGTCGGAATCGGACTCGGTGACCGTGGGTTGAATTGCCCAAACATTCCTGCGGGGCTGACTGAAGCGATATGAATTGGAAGGCTGAGCTGCTCGACAGCAGGCAACATAGTGGCCAAGTCTTCCACATTGTAGGCATTGTCGAGATTTTGCAGGGCATTGCCGCTTTAAATGGGCAGAGCCACAGTTGCCGCACGTCGTGACGTCAGCATGTTCGCTGCGCCACCGCGCCTGAGTGGTGCGGTCATGCGTGGTGCGCGCCTGCGCATTACGTTCCTCCACGTCGCCGTCCCCTCGTTTGGTGCGTACAAGCATGGGGGTCCACGAAAAGCGTGCAAAATGGCCGCTCTCATCCAGGCTGAGGCCCTGGAGGTGCTCAACCACTTGGACCCGTTCCGCCTCGTGCCGTTTCAGCCGCTTGTATATGGGAGTACCGACTGGTGGCATTTCCATGTAGGACACAGGTCTCGATGGCGGTCGCTAGGGCGAGTTGCTTTTCTTTGAGGAGCTGCTGACGTAGGGGGTCCAACTGAACACCAAAAACGATCTGGTTGTGTACCATGGAGTCGGAGGTGGGCCCGTAGCTGCAAGATTGCGCAAGGATGCGGAGGTGCGTTAGAAAGGATTGGAAAGGTCCGTCCTTACCCTGCAAACGCTGCTGGAACACGTAGCGCTCGAAACTTTCATTCACCTCTACGCTACAGTGAGTGTCAAATTTGAGGAGAACCATCTTGAACTTCGTTATGTCTTCATCATCTGCGAAGGTGAGCGAGTTGAAAATGTGGGTGGCACGGTCCCTGGCCGTGGAGAGGAGAAGAGCAATCTTTCTGGTGTCCGAGGCGCCCTCCCTGTCCGTGGCTTCGAGGTAGAGCTGGAAGCGCTGTTTGAAAATCTTCCAGTTGGCCCCGAGGTTGCCGGCGATGCGGAGCGGCGGCGGGCTGATGTTGTCCATGTTGCAGGATGACGGAATCCTGGCGGAAGAGGCAGATCACTTGCAGGTAGGTCTAAGCAGTGCTAATATCCCACCACACCTGGTATCATGATGTGTTGGGTGATCTGGATCACATACAGGTCACCAACACTTGAAGTAGTGCAACACTATTTTATTAAAAGGTTAACTATTTAAACATACTTGAACTGTGGGTAAATACTATACTAGCTTTAACTAAAGACCTTTGCCTTGTCCTAACCAGTTGATGCACTCAGCACATGGTGAATGTCTGTGTTGCAGACTGTGAGCTCTGTGCTCCTAGCTGACTGCTACTCGAATGAGCGGGAACTCTGATGCCCCCTGTCTTTATAGTGCGTGTGCTCTCACTGGTGATTGGCTGCGGTGTTGTGTATGTTGATTGGTCCCACCGTGTGTCCATCAGTGTGTGTCTGCACCATGATATACTGGTGTATATTATGACAGTAGCCGGAGTGGAATCAATGGCAAATGCACAGCAAGGAAGGTGAGCACACAAGGTTATAAAAGGTCAATCGCCTTGGGTATTTTGGCAAGATAAGGCCACCCCAACGTTGCATCATACCTGGCAGGCTGGCAAACGTTCAAAGAATTCCTCCTCATCCAGTTCTACCCTAACTGAGGTCGCAAGCGGAACGCATCAGGAAATGGGCATTTGAAAGCTTCAGATATTGAATCAGATTTGATTGCTGCCACTTTAAACCAGAACTTTTCTTGCACAACTATTGAGAAAGGTAATTCCATAGTGCAAGCTTACCTATATCGGCATATGTGTAAACCCATTCTTAAAGTTGACAGGTCAAGTTGTAAAGTTGTTTTTTAAAAAAATATGGATTACTTGGGTTTTTTCAATGAAGGCATAGAATATAAAATCAGAAATATAACGTGAGAATTTATAAATCACTGGTGAGGAGCCAACTGGGGTATTGTGGACAATTCAGGGCATCACACTCCAGTTAGGTGTGAAAGCCTGCGAGGTTTCCCAGGATGTTACCAGGAATGAGGGGCTTTGGTCATGAGGAGATATCTGAAAAGTCAGAACTATTCTCCTTGGAACAGAGCAGCTGAGGAACAATGGAAAAGAGATTTTCAAGATGAGAGGTTTTGTCAGAGTGCAAAGAGAGAAACTATTTCCTCTTGTCACTGACTGGATGCTACAGATCAAGGCTGAAATTTTCCAGCATTCATGCTGCCAGTATCTCGCAGTCCTGCCGAAGCATGCCCCCTGGCGGCAAGGGTTGCGTTGAACGGGAAACTCCTTTGACAACGGCAGGGCCAGAAGATCCCGCTGCCAGCCAATAGCAGGCCGCCTCCGTCGCTGCGAAGCACACGACGGATTGCCCGGAAAATCCCAGCCCAAGAGGGAGATTAGGAGTATTTTTCAAGTCTGAGTTGTGGGGATTTGGAAAGCTACCTGGAAAGGTGGTAGAAACTGATCTCGTCAAATAACTTCCAAAGGGGCAATGGACAGCCATCTGAGGTTCAGGAATTTGCAGGATTACAAATAAAAAACAGGAACGTGGGAATAAAGAGAGATGCTCTTTCAAAGAGCCAGCACGAGTATAACAGGCTGAATGGTCTTCTTCCGTGCGAGAAGTCGCTAGGATTCCTTGATTATTTGACCTCCCCTGTATGATGAATAAATTAATTTCTTCACATGCAAGCTGAAACGTGGGATGGGCACTTGACTCCAATTTGACGATCTGTTCTCTAAAACATTGTTTTTCTGCTTGCAGACAAAGCGCTAAGGGGACAGATCCCAAAGTGGAGGGCCTCTATTTTAAACTCCTCCATCATGACAGTGACCAGGGAAAATCTGAGGGGCAGCAAGCTAATTGGTAATGAGGTAATTCACTGTTCAGATTCTGGTAACGCTGGAATCTTCTGTTTGTCCTTTCTGCTCAGGCCAACAGCCAGTGCCTAGCTTGAGTATGGTCAACATGGTTTTTGGGGGAAGGGAGGTTCTAGGCGCCAACATCCAAAATCTTGCACACGAAAACCAGGACAAATTCAACTCGGTTAATAACTGTCCCATCAGTCTACTTTCGATCGTCGGTGAAGTGACGGAAAGAGTGCTACCAGGTGACACTTGCAAAGCAATAACCTGCTCACTGACGCTTAGTTTGAGTTCTGCCAGGATCACTCAGATCCTGACCTCATTACAGCCTTGGTTCAAAGGTGGGAAAAAGAGCTGAATTCCAGAAGTGAGGTGAGAGTGACTGCCCTTGACACCGAGGCGGCATTTGATCGAGTACGGCATCAAGGAGGCCTAGTTAAAATGGAGTCAATGGGTATCCGGGGGAAACCTGTCCGCTGGTTGGAGTCATACCTGGCACAAAGGAAAATGGTTGTGGTGGTTGGATGCCAATCATCTTAGTTCCAGGACATCACTGCAGGAATTCCTCAAGGTAGTGTCCTCGGTCCACCATCTTCAGCTGCCTCATCAATTACCGCCCTTCCACCATAAGGTCAGAAGTGGATGTTCACTGATGATTGCAAAATATTCAACATTTCATGGCTCCTCAGATAATGAAACAGTCCCTGTCCAAATGCAGCAAGACCTGGAAAATATCTAGGTTTGGGCATATAAGTGGCAAATATCATTCGCATCACAAAAATGCCAGGCAATGACCATCTCCAATAAGAGAGAATCTGACCATCACTCCTCGCCATTCAGTGGCATTAGCATCGCCGAATCCTCCTCAATTAACATCCTGGAGATTCCCATTGACCGGAAACGTAATCAGACTTGCTACATAAATACTGTGGTTACAGAGCAGGCCAGTGACTCACCTCTGATTCCACCACCTGTCCACCACCTACAGGGCACAAGTCAGGAATGTGATGGAATAAGCTCCACTTGCCTGGATGATTTCAGCTCCAACAACAGTCAAGGAACTCAACATGATCAAGGACATGGCAGCCTGCTTGATTGGCACCCCATCCACAAACATTCACTTCAGTCGTTCACCACCGACGCACAGTGGCAGCAATGTGCACCATTTACAAGTTGCCTGCAGCAACTGACCAAGGCTCCTTCGACAGTACACACGACCGCTACCATCTAGAAGGACAAGAGCAGCAAACACATGGCAACACCACCACTTGGAATTTCCCCTGAAGTCATTCATAGTCCTGATTTGGAAATATACCGCCGTATACCAAAATAAGGGGAAGTAGATTTAGGACTGAGTTTAGGAGGAACTTCTTCACCCAAAGGGTTGGGAATCTATGGAATTCCTTGCCCAGTAAAGCAGGAGAGGCTCCTTCATTAAATGTTTTTGAGATAAAGATAGATAGTTTTTTGAAGAATAAAGGGATTAAGGGTTATGGTGTTCGGGCCGGAAAGTGGAGCTGAGTCCACAAAAGATCAGCCATGATCTCATTGAATGGCGGAGCAGGCTCGAGGGGCCAGATGGCCTACTCCTGCTCCTAGTTCTTATGTTCTTATGTTCCTTCACTGTCACCGGTTTAAAACACTTGAACCCCCTTTCTAACAGCACTGTGGGTGCACCTACACCACATGGACTGCAGCAGTTCATGAAGGCAGCTCACCACCACCCTCTCAAGGGCGATTAGGGATGGGCAATAAATGCTGGTCTAGCCAGCGATGCCCACGTATCGTAAATAAATAAGAAAAGGCTGACTGAGATGCCAAGGTTTCATTTAGGGGAAGACATCCTTTAGTTCCAAAGGATTTATAATGACCTGTCATTCAACACAAAGCAGGATCAATGTTTTGACTAATTTCCACCCTGATGTAGTTTCCAGCTCCCAGCACAACAGGACGTTAACTGCACATTGTCAATTTATGCCTTTTAACAGGCACTCAGTCTAATCTTCTGTTTAGGTTTGCCAAGATGAGAGATGACTGGTGCTGAAGAGTGGAACATTTTACTGTACTTTACAATTGCTGTCGGCAGCAGTCATTCCTCATCGCACGGCAGAGTACAAATCCATAAATAGGCCACATGCTAATTGCTTTATCTTTCAAGTGTGTAACTGTTGCTGCTGTTTCTCAGGCAGGCTTTTTTGAATGTTTAATCTTTTTTTAATTCAGCTTTCTAATTAAACATAATCACAATGTTAGATGTTGTTTGGAAATTCTACGGGGGTGGATTATGTGGAGCCCCCACGAGCAGGAGAAGTGGCGTTGGCGGGGGGGGGGCTCAATTAGGCGGGATGGGAACTTTCAATTTCCTGACGGCCGGTCGGGATACCGAGGTGGCGTGTTGAAAATTAGGCTGGCCTGTTTCATGTTGAGTTCATCATGTTGAGTTCCTTGACTGTTGTTGGAGCTGAAATCATCCAGGCAAGTGGAGCTTATTCCATCACATTCCTGACTTGTGCCTTGTCGGTGATAGACAGGTGGTGGAGTCAGAGGTGAGTCACTGGCCTGCTCTGTAACCACAGTATTTATGTAGCAAGTCTGATTAAGTTTCCGGTCTACCGGGCAGCACGGTAGCACAAGTGGATAGCACTGTGGCTTCACAGCACCAGGGTCCCAGGTTCGTTCCTCGCTGGTTCACTGTCTTTGCGGAGTCTGCACGTTCTCCCCGTGCCTGCATGGGTTTCCTCCGGGTGCTCCAGTTTCCTCCCAGTCCAATGACGTGCAGGTTAGGTAGATTGGCCATGATAAATTGCCCTTATTGACCAAAAAGGTTAGGGGGGGTTGTTGGGTTACGGGGATAGGGTGGAAGTGAGGGCTTAGTGGGTTGGTGCAGACTCGATGGGCCGAATGGCTTCCTTCTGCACTGTATGTTCTATGTGACGTGTTCGTACATGTAATACATTTTCAAGCCATGAATGCCTCTTAACCTGAAACAGATTTCAGTAAAAATCCAACATTCAGGAAACCTCTGGCTGAGACGAAGAGTGGCAGAGAACTCGTGTACATGAAACTTGACTTGAGTCACGCTTATTTAGAATTAGAACTGGACGAGGATCCCAAGAAGTGTGTGACCATTGATATAGACAAAGGCCTTTTTCAATGCACCACGTTACCTTTTGGTATATCCTCTGCCTGTGCAATATTTCCACGCACAATGGAAAATCTGCTCTTTGGCATCCCAACGTCTGTGGTCTATCTGGATGACATTTTTGTGACAGGAACAACCCACAAAGAGAACGTAGCCAACTTAGAAGCAATTCTAAGAAGGTTGAGAACGTAATCATCGGATTGAAGTGAAAGAAGTGTACATTCTAGGCCAGCAAGATCACGTACCTAGGATTCAAAGTGGACTCAAAAGGCCTGCACCCATTTGAGGGCAAAGTGAGGGCCATAAAAGAAGGCCCTGCGCCAAAGAATGTTGCAGAGCTAAAATTATTTTTAGGGATGGTAAACTACTATGGTCATCCCCAATTTGTCAATTACCTTGGCGCCAGTACACCTCATTTTAAAGGACCAGCTCCGGCATTGAAAAGAACCACAACAGCAGAGCTTCCCCCATGTTAAACAAGTCTTGCAAACAAATTCCTCCCATTGCTTCCACCGGGGTACAGCGATGGGTTGGTTCTTGGCAGCCTAGAATTACATTTCTCATAAGGGCCGGGGACGCAGATCTCAAACGCCGATGCCCTGAGTCATCTCCCGCTTCACCAAACTCTGACACCGCTACCTGTCCTACAACTTTTGAGACACCCTGCTTGTCTCATCGGCCCACATTAAGACCAGTCAGATCAGCTTGGGCCCTAACTCATCAGAAAAGGTGAACTCAGTTGTGAGGACGGAGTTCTATTCTGCGGTTCCCAGCTGGTGATACCACTCCCAGCAAGAGAGCCACTGCTGCAGGAGTTGCACAGTACACATCCAGGCCAAACAAAGATGGAAATGTTGGCCAGGAGCTACATAAGGTTGCCTGGCATTGATGAGGATATTGAGCATCTCGTGCACCAGTGTGATTTCTGTCAGACACAGCAAACCTTGCCACCCTTGGCCCACCTGCATCCATGAGAATAGTCCGGTTGACCGTGGACAAGATTACATCCTGATTTTGCAGGCCCATTCCTGGGAAGAATGTTCCTGGTACCAGTGGATACCCACTGTCCAAGTGGCTGGATGTTCAGGAGATGGTGACAGTAACCTCAGCAGCAACCACTGACATCCTGCATCGCATCTTCATTATCCATGAGCTCTCCGAGGTACTGGTGTCTGACAATGCACTGAGTTTACCGGAGAAGAATTTCAGCACTTTGTCAAAACAAACGGCATCCACCACATTCATACAGCCTCTTACCACCCGGCCTCGAACAGATCAACAGAGTGAGCAGTTCAAACGTTCAAGTCTGCAATGAGGAAACAACCTAACAGATTGTTACATCTCAAATTGGCCAACTTCCTTCTCCCATATAATACTACCCCCCTATACCACTCACTGGAGTCACACTGGACGGGCTCCAAATAGGTCGTCCTCTCCGGACTCGCTTAGACCATGTTTTCCCCAGTTTGGCGGGGAGGGTCGTGGTGCGGCAGGCCTCCCAAACGAAGTAGCCTGATTCAGTAAAAGGAAACAGGTCACTGAAAATTGGCGACCTGATCTTTGTAAGAAACATTGCACCTGGCCCACTGTGGTTACCTGGCAGAATTGTGGTGAGGTCTGGCCCAGTTCTATACATGGTGGACTTGCCAGGCAGACAAGTGCGGAAGCACTTCGGCCATGTAAGGGGCTGAAAGGCCACAACCCCATTGGCTGAACAGTTGGAACCAGCAGCCATCACCAATTCCCCCATGGCAGAACGGGAACTGGGGTTTCCGTAGAGGAGCTGCCAAGAAACCCTGAGGGAGCTGGAGAGGGGGTTGCCCCCAAAGTACTGGTCTAGTCCTTGACACAACCTCCTGATGTTGACAACAACACTACCTCATTGGTGGAAGAGCCATTTGAGGGACTGAGGTGATCTACGAGTCCTAAGAAGTACCCTGACAGATTATCCCAATGAAGAACTGTTATGGACTCCCGCTTTTATTATCTCAGCCTTTCCATAGTTGACCGTTAATGACTCATGCTGCATATATGTTAGTGATGGACCGAAGGGGGAGGGATGTGGTAGCGTGGCCCCTTTAAGGGGAATCCCTTACGGTTCACATGACTGGTTCGGGGTCTATCGTGTGTGATTGCGCGAACCCTGACCAATGGGGGAAAGTGCGAGGCCCTGGGAACAGGAGCCCAGACAGTATGGACCTCAGAGTCCTAGAAGGAAGACCTGCTTCAGAGACCTTTGTGCCTCTGTATAGTTAACCTTTCTTTTGTTCTTGATAAACCTTGTTTGGTTATACAAGAATCCTCCGCAGTATTGCCTCAAGCCAGCACAGTATTCATGGACTCTTCCACGCCATGTGCAAAGCTGCGTGTAATGCCTGGCATCTCTGCCATATTTCCCCCTAGCCTCTACTGCATGTCCAACAGGCTTCATGGGGCCATGGTCAGAGGCCCAGTCTTGGTTTCTATCACTAATTGTGCTCTCTCCTTGCCAGTGGTCTCCATCACTTCTTCCTTGGTGGCTGTGAGAAGCTTCACATCTGGAACCACTGTCTCCTCTCATGGGAATTTAGGATGTACTTTTCCTACATGCCAAAGTGCAGAGTTAGTGAGATGTCAAGTGACAACAAATCCCCTTGCCTGCCTGCATGCCCATCACACATTATGCCTATCATTCACATATTCATCTAAGTGCACACAAAATGCAACTTAACAGATGCTTTGGCCTAACTTGCCATGTGGCACTAAGGTTGATCGCGCATTCACTTTTCTGACAAAGGTTCGCACTCATACATATACGTTATTGATGACCACAAACGAGACTCTTGTTGAAGATGTGACATGTCCTTGATGATCGGAGCAGGTCGTTGACCCCTTTTTTGCACTGGACCCAGGCTCAATGGGTGACCCCACAGTTGCTCACCTCCTTTGCAATCTCCGTCCAGGTCTCCTTGATCTGGTGGGAGCATCTTCTTATGTCATCTTCAGGGAAGAGAACCTCCTGCCTTTCCCTGACGACCTGGAGGAGAACGAGCAGAGAGGCATCACTGAACTTTGGGACTGATCCATTTCGGCTGTCACTCGTCTCTCGAAAGAGTAAGGCGTTCTTAAGCAGCGGATTGTCGTGCCAGTGATTCACAGCTTCTCTGTTTGAAAAGAAGGCTCTGTAATCTACTGCCCATCGATGCAGCATTGTCAGCTGATGGGGTTTCACCAATGAAAAGTTCC
This sequence comes from Scyliorhinus torazame, assembly GCF_047496885.1. Taxonomy (NCBI): domain Eukaryota; kingdom Metazoa; phylum Chordata; class Chondrichthyes; order Carcharhiniformes; family Scyliorhinidae; genus Scyliorhinus; species Scyliorhinus torazame. The sequence goes on along the minus strand of NC_092711.1, from coordinate 298,837,035 downwards.
CGCTGCCTCTAAATCACACACATTTTGTATGCACAAGCACTTAGACTTTTAATTATGATCATGTGGGTAGAGGCAAAAAGAGAGAAAATGGGAGCGGTACTCAGTTTCAGCTGTGGCGTCAGGATTGACATGCTGTTGACCAAATCGCAGTGCAGGGGTAAGGTGATTTGGATACCTCGCTGGTGTGCTTGGTGTACTTCTGCAGCTGGGTCGCTGTGTTTTCTGGTGTGTGTTATTTGTAAGAAAGTGGCTTTGAAGCAAAATCACTTCTTCACTTCGGTGTTAACTGTGATCATTATTCAGCCAGGATAATCTTACTTCATTCCAGTCAGGAGGTGCTGAAATAAAAAGAAAGACTGACTTTCTATCCCACCTTTCATGACCTCACAGACGTCCCAAAGCACTTCACAACCGATGAAGTAAAGTGCAGTCACTGCTGAAACTAGGCTAGAATGTTTCTCATGATTTTGGCTCTCTCATGAGACACATAAGTAATTATCTAACAAAACGTTATCCTTTCGTTTAGAATAATTACCGACCTTAAACATTAAGCTTGCTAACATCGGAATTATACTCTAATCACAATATTGTTTATCACATGCTTACATAAGACAGCCTAACATTTGAAGCATTTAATTCAATACATGACCTCCTGGGTGTGGTGGAAGTCTCCTATTTTTTGAGAACCCCTTTTGGCGTGAGATTCATTTGTTCCTCGTTGTTGCCTTGCATTGTATATTTATAGTATTTTCAGTGATTCCTTACCATCAGCCTTGCAGCTGAACAGGGTCACTTTAAGAGAGTGCTTGCTTGATGTCATCAGATGTGATGTCATCGGCCGTTTGCGCAGGTAGCATCGCAATGTGTTAACATCTCCTGAATGAAGTTCTTAGTTTTTAATTGAACCTCTACCGTCTCCTAAAGTCAATCCTGAGAACACCACACCTCACTTAACATTATTTCTTCAACCTCATGGAGATTTATAATAACCCTCATCAACCAGAAGTAATTCCAAAGATTAAGGGGAAACAGCGAATGAGTGGGACAAATGGGATAGCTCTTTCAGGAGCTGGTACAGACAAAATGGGCTTGAATGGCCTCCTTCTGTGTTGTATGATTCTATGATATGAGTTTTCACTTTCTTGTAAGAAGAAACTTTCCACCTTTTGCTCCAGTTGCAGCACACCTAATCTTTGCGTTTGCAAGGACGGGTCTCTTTTCCTTGCTCATAGTTCTGTTTCTTACCTTACCCAATGGCATCCACTGACATCAAGACATAGGGTGTGATCTACCGGCCGCATTACGCCTGGCGTGGATCCAGCTGCACTGGGCAAATCGCAGAAGAGGCCGAAATCGGGATTCATGCCGGGAGCAAATCGGTTCGCGATTGAACCAGCCCGCTCCTGTTGTTGGGTTCCGGATCCCACACAGACCTGGCGAGACACCAGTTGAGAACAATTAAGAGAAATCTCCATCGTATTAACAAGATGGAAACCCCATGTAATGGTCTCCCAGGTGAGAGGTCGCATAGGCGACGTTTAGCACTCCTATTTAGAAGTGGGAAGCTAGCGCAATGGCTGCTGAGGGGAGCTGAGGAGGTGAATAGCTACTTCCAATCTCTGGCAGGCAGCCCAGTGGCACTGGAGCAGCTGGCCCAGTGTTTGGGGGAGGAAGGGGGGGGGGCGGGCGGTGGCTGGCTGGGGGCCATAGGTCGAGGGTCACCCCTGGACTGGGGGCGGTGGTTAGGGGCTCGGTGTCTGCAGGGCCTACAGGCCATCCTCCAATATTGTGCATACCCATAACTGGGACAACTACAGCTGCTGCCTGTCCATCCTATCAAACACTTCCAGGACAGAGCCTGTTTGTGGTTATATACTGAAGGTCACTTTAACTCCCTTTGGCTGTGAGCAACCTCTGACTGCACAGCTGAAGGCTATTGCTAATAAGGAATTGGCATTGTTAGTTGTGAGAGCACTTATGGCTTCCAAATGGTGTTACATGATGTTTGTATGTTGCTCCTGTTAGTAGCTGCAAATGCCTGAAGGCCATGTGCTTGTTTGCTGCCATCTCTTCTGCTTCTGTGGCCTGGAGTAAGAAATGGAGGATGTAAGGGGACGTGCTACCAGTGCTGGAGAAGGGGAAGAGGTGCTTTTTTTTCAGGCATACTCTGAGACGGTTTGACATTCCAGTTTGATTTTCCACTGTTGAGAGTCTACTGCTGGGCGCTGCGGGAGGGGGAATGGCAGATTGATCTAGATGCAGCTGCAGCTGCCTGGAGGTTATGTTGATTTGATTGAGCAACTTGAGGATGTGTCAAGAAATGCTTTTGCAGATTGCTGGTGACTTTATTGTACTGTTGACTGTTTCATGTTTAATATCTGGGGGCTGTGTGTTTGTTTTCTGCTGCCTCTTTTGCTTCTGTGATCTGGAGCGAGGAAAGGATGCCCTGCGACCAATGCTGGAAAACAGTAAGAAGTCTTACAACACCAGGTTAAAGTCCAACAGGTTTGTTTCAAATCACTAGCTTTCGGAGCACTGCTCCTTCCTCAGGGGAAGACGGAGCAGTGCTCCAAAAGCTAGTGATTTGAAACAAACCTGTTGTACTTTAACCTGGTGTTGTAAGACTTCTTACTGTGCTCACCATAGTCCAACGCCAGCATCTCCACATCAATGTTGGAAAAGGGGAAGGAGTGCTCTTTCACTCCTCTGATGTGCTTTGTGTCGGTGAGACTTTCTGTTGTATTGTTACACTCACCTCCATAAGATATAGGAGCAGAATTAAGCCATTCGGCCCATAGAATGTGGTCCACCATTCGATCATGGCTGAAATGTTCCTCATCCCTATTCTCCTGCCTTCTTCCCACTACTCCTGGTCCCCTTATTAATCAAGAAATTCCCTTATTATCCAAGTACATCAGATTTGTGCGGTCTGGTGGAGGTCATTCATCATCTTCCGACATTGGATAGCAATCCTTCTGCTATCCCTGCCCAAACTGTTGGCACTGCCAATGCCTCCCAGGTGCCATTGGCAGCCCTGCTGCTGGTCCTCCGACCAATCGAGGGAACAGGATGTCCCATCTCGCATTCACAGCGTCCAGTGAGGCGTTGGCAGGCGCGGTTCCAACACATCAGCTGGCGGGACAGCCGGTTCCACCGTGAAGCCCGTGGGGGATCTTTTTCGGCACTAAGTGCCATTAGGTACGAGCCGCAGTCTCGCCCGGTCTGCCCTCGGGAAGCACCTGGGAAGTAGCACCCGATATGACACTTCGAACCTTTCCCGTTAAATCACGCCCAGAAGCTCGGATTTGAGCTCTCAATTGGGATTTGTGCTTCGGGGGCTGAGATAGATGACAAACTGTCCAGGCCTCCACGGTGCACAGTGCACTCTGTGCCCAGTTCAGTCCCAAAATTGCATCGAAATCCTATTGATGTTCTCGACCCTGATTGAAAAAACCTTGTTGGCTGTCCACCTTGTTCAGCTGCTGCCTGGACCACCTATTTGCAGGCTCGCAACAAAGTGGACACAGCTGTAGAGATGACAAAGTCTAGATTTTAAGTTAATTACCCACTTAAAGGTTTTAGCCGTCCCATTTCCCGCCACGACAGCACTGTTGCCATTGGTATAATTTCAATGAGGGCAGGAGCAAGCAGTTAGATGCCAGAAAACCACTCTGGATTTAATGAGCCTCTTTTCCTTCAAGCCCGCCTGCCTGCAGGGGAGCATAAAACCCAACCCATTTATTGTTTCTTATCAATTCCCATTATTTCTTTACTTGCGGTCACATTTTCCTTCTCGTGCACCTATACATTGTGTCACATGATCCTCATTCCACTCCTGGCTGCTTTCGGGAGGCAGGACAGCCTTGGCAGTGAAGTTTATAAACTCTTTGGCTAATTTTGAAGGGGTACTCCTGGGGTTGAATTTGGCAGATTTTCCTTCACTGTGCAACAGTCAAGTTACGTGACTGGATTTTCACTGGCCACAGCTCTGAGCCCAGGACCGAGGGGTTCAATCTTTCCGGAGGTAGGTACACGGGATTAATGGCTTGTCATAACCTTTGAACAAATGACCGCAGCCATTAAAATGCAGAAAATTGTGTGCAATTGCAAATCTTTCTCATTCACCTTGGCATTTATATATTTATGGAATAAAAGACAAATGAGAAGCAGAACTCAGTTTTTCTTATAAATCTGTTCTTCCAAAACTACACGCACTGGCATCCACCCAGAGTTTTCTCGGCATTAGTATGTATCATATCAGTATACCTGGAAATTAACTACTGGAAGATATTTCCATTCTTCAAATTCTGGTGCACTTTTGCAGTTTTCACCCTTAGCTTCTGCGCTGGTCTCTGTATTAAGTGTTAAACTTAATTTGCATAACTTCCCTCAGGCTCAACTCAAAGAAGTGAGGCTTTGCAGTGGAGATGCCATCTGGATCGTTTCTCGCCTGTCTGGCAAAAGACCATTTTTTTTCCCTGAGTATCAAATGAAGGAAAAAGTTTCTTCTGATATTTACACTTTTCAGATGTAAGTTTGAGAGCTTTCTCTTCACTGAATCATAGAATCCCTATACTCCCCCACCCTATCCTTGTAATCCCAGCGAACCCTTGGGCACTAAGAGGCCAGTTTATCATGGCCAATCCACCTAACCTGCACATCTTTGTACTGCGGGAGGAAATTGGGGCACCCGGAGGAAACCCATGCAGACACAGGGAGAGTGTGCAAACTCCACACAGGCAGTCACCCGAGGTCGGAATTGAACCCGGGTCCCTGGCACTGTGAGGCAATAGTGCTGACAGCTTCAAGCATTTCCCTTGTGTTCCTTAATCAGAAACCATGGGCGAAATTCTCCGTTATCTGCACAAAGTCCGCCGATCGGCGCAAAAAACGGCGCAAATCTGACTTGCGTCACGTCGGAAAAATGGTTCGAAAGTCTCCGGCCCGAAATGGGCTAGCAGCGACGTGACGGGATCCGCGCTTGCGCACGTGGTTCACGCCGTGCAGCGTCATACACGCCACACGGCGTGACGGCTCATAAGGCCGCGCTGCTCCCCCCACCTGACCGGAACACCCGACCGGAACACCCGACTGGATGGCTGGCCGCCGCTCAGCCCCGAGATTCCAGTCACGGGATGTGGAGGCGCTCCTGGACGCAGTGGAGCAGAGGAGGGACGCCCTGTATCCCGGGCACGGCCGCAGAGTTGCCCCACGCCACAGCCGGCGTCTGTGGAGGGAGGTGGCAGAGGCCATCACCGCTGCGGCCCTGACACCACGGACAGGCACCCAGTGCCACAAGAAGGTGAACAACCTCGTCAGAGCAGCCAGGGTGAGCCTCCCCCCCTGCCCGATATCCATATCCCCCATATCCCCCTCCCCCATATCTCCCCTCCCCCAAATCCCTCATATCCCCCCTCCCCCATATTCCCCCTCCCCATATTCCCCCCTCCCCCATATTCCCCCCTCCCCCATATTCCCCCCTCCCCCATATTCCCCCCCTCCCCCATATTCCCCCCTCCCCCATATTCCCCCCCCTCCCCCATATTCCCCCCCTCCCCCATATTCCCCCCCTCCCCCATATCCCCCCCTCCCCCATATCCCCCCCCTCCCCCCTGTCCCCCCTCCCCCCTGTCCCCCCTCCCCCCTATCCCCCCTCCCCCATATCCCCAAGTGAATCCAGCCCTAACCTTAACCTCTGCATTGCACGCGCAACCGATGGCGTGCATTCATATACCTGCCTAACACTGTTGCCTTTTACCCCTGCCACCACCCCCACCCACCCCCCCGCCACAGGAGAAGTGCGCACACAACAATAGGGAGCATGTGAGGACTGGAGGAGGCCCCGCTGATGAGAGGCCACTAACCGAACACGAGGAAAGGGCCCTGGAACTGGCTGGCGGACCTGAGGACCGGGAGGTTGCTGATGCAGAGGTCGGGGGCGTACTAGCAAGTGAGCCACTGACAGCCGTCCCCACATCCCCCCTCCCCCATATCCCCCCTCCCCCATATCACCTGATCACTGCCTGCGTGTCTAACCATAGAACATAGAACATAGAACAATACAGCGCAGTACAGGCCCTTCGGCCCACGATGTTGCACCGAAACAAAAGCCATCTAACCTACACTATGCCATTATCATCCATATGTTTATCCAATAAACTTTTAAATGCCCTCAATGTTGGCGAGTTCACTACTGTAGCAGGTAGGGCATTCCACGACCTCACTACTCTTTGCGTAAAGAACCCACCTCTGACCTCTGTCCTATATCTATTACCCCTCAGTTTAAAGTTATGTCCCCTCGTGCCAGCCATATCCATCCGCGGGAGAAGGCTCTCACTGTCCACCCTATCCAACCCCCTGATCATTTTGTATGCCTCTATTAAGTCTCCTCTTAACCTTCTTCTCTCCAACGAAAACAACCTCAAGTCCATCAGCCTTTCCTCATAAGATTTTCCCTCCATACCAGGCAACATCCTGGTAAATCTCCTCTGCACCCGCTCCAAAGCCTCCACGTCCTTCCTATAATGCGGTGACCAGAACTGTACGCAATACTCCAAATGCGGCCGTACCAGAGTTCTGTACAGCTGCAACATGACCTCCCGACTCCGGAACTCAATCCCTCTACCAATAAAGGCCAACACTCCATAGGCCTTCTTCACAACCCTATCAACCTGGGTGGCAACTTTCAGGGATCTATGTACATGGACACCTAGATCCCTCTGCTCATCCACACTTTCAAGAACTTTACCATTTGCCAAATATTCTGCATTCCTGTTATTCCTTCCAAAGTGAATCACCTCACACTTCTCTACATTAAACTCCATTTGCCACCTCTCAGCCCAGCTCTGCAGCTTATCTATATCCCTCTGTAACCTGCTACATCCTTCCACACTATCGACAACACCACCGACTTTAGTATCGTCTGCAAATTTACTCACCCACCCTTCTGCGCCTTCCTCTAGGTCATTGATAAAAATGACAAACAGCAACGGCCCCAGAACAGATCCTTGTGGTACTCCACTTGTGACTGTACTCCATTCTGAACATTTCCCATCAACCACCACCCTCTGTCTTCTTTCAGCTAGCCAATTTCTGATCCACATCTCTAAATCACCCTCAATCCCCAGCCTCCGTATTTTTTGCAATAGCCTACCGTGGGGAACCTTATCAAACGCTTTGCTGAAATCCATATACACCACATCAACTGCTCTACCCTCGTCTACCTGTTCAGTCACCTTCTCAAAGAACTCAATAAGGTTTGTGAGGCATGACCTACCCTTCACAAAGCCATGCTGACTATCCCTGATCATATTATTCCTATCTAGATGATTATAAATCTTGTCTCTTATAATCCCCTCCAAGACTTTACCCACTACAGACGTGAGGCTCACCGGTCTATAGTTGCCAGGGTTGTCTCTGCTCCCCTTTTTGAACAAAGGGACCACATTTGCTGTCCTCCAGTCCAGAATTGCCAACACCTCTTCCCTACGTACCTCAATGCCATCTATTCTATTAGCCTGGGGCTCAGCATTCTCCTCCACAACATTATCTTTTTCCTGAGTGAATACTGACGAAAAATATTCATTTAGTATCTCGCCTATCTCTTCAGACTCCACACACAATTTCCCATCCCTGTCCTTGACTGGTCCTACTCTTTCCCTAGTCATTCGCTTATTCCTGACATGCCTATAGAAAGCTTTTGGGTTTTCCTTGATCCTTCCTGCCAAATACTTTTCATGTCCCCTCCTTGCTCGTCTTAGCTCTCTCTTTAGATCCTTCCTCGCTACCTTGTAACTATCCATCGCCCCAACCGAAACTTCACACTTCATCTTCACATAGGTCTCCTTCTTCCTCTTAACAAGAGATTCCACTTCCTTGGTAAACCACGGTTCCCTCGCTCGACGCCTTCCTCCCTGTCTGACCGGTACATACTTATCAAGAACACGCAGTAGCTGATCCTTGAACAAGCCCCACTTATCCAGTGTGCCCAACACTTGCAGCCTACTTCTCCACCTTATCCCCCCCAAGTCACGTCTAATGGCATCATAATTGCCCTTCCCCCAGCTATAACTCTTGCCCTGCGGGCAAATCCAACACCTGGCCTGGTTCATTACCCAAAACCAAATCCAACGTGGCCTCGCCTCTTGTTGGCCTGTCAACATATTGTTTCAGGAAACCCTCCTACACACACTGTACAAAAAACAACCCATCTATTGTACTCGAACTATATATTTTCCAGTCAATATTTGGAAAGTTAAAGTCTCCCATAATAACTACCCTGTTACTTTCGCTCATATCCAGAATCATCTTCGCCATCCTTTCCTCTACATCCCTAGAACTATTAGGAGGCCAATAAAAAACTCCCAACAGGGTGACCTCTCCTTTCCTGTTTCTAACTTCAGCCCATACTACCTCGGAAGAAGAGTCCCCATCTAGCATCCTCTCCGCCACCGTAATACTGCTCTTGACTAGCAGCGCCACACCTCCCCCTCTTTTGCCTCCTTCTCTGAGCTTACTAAAACACCTAAACCCCGGAACCTGCAACATCCATTCCTGTCCCTGCTCTATCCATGTCTCCGAAATGGCCACAACATCGAAGTCCCAGGTACCAACCCATGCTGCCAGTTCCCCTACCTTGTTTCGTATACTCCTGGCATTGAAGTAGACACACTTCAAACCACCTACCTGAACACTGGCCCCCTCCTGCGACGTCAAATCTGTGCTCCTGACCTCTATACTCTCATTCTCCCTTACCCTAAAACTACAATCCAGGTTCCCATGCCCCTGCTGCATTAGTTTAAACCCCCCGAAAGAGCACTAACAAATCTCCCCCCCCAGGATATTTGTGCCCCTCAGGTTCAGATGTAGACCATCCTGTCTGTAGAGGTCCCACCTTCCCCAGAAAGAGCCCCAGTTATCCAGAAATCTGAATCCCTCCCACCTGCACCATCCCTGTAGCCACGTGTTTAAATGCTCTCTCTCCCTATTCCTTATCTCACTATCACATGGCACGGGCAACAACCCAGAGATAACAACTCTGTTTGTTCTAGTTCTGAGCTTCCATCCTAGCTCCCTGAAAGCCTGCCTGACATCCTTGTCCCCTTTCCTACCTATATCGTTAGTGCCAATGTGGACCACGACTTGGGGCTGCTCCCCCTCCCCCCTAAGGACCCGGAAAACACGATCCGAGACATCACGTACCCTTGCACCTGGGAGGCAACATACCAAACGTGAGTCTCTCACGCTCCCACAAAATCTCCTATCTGTGCCCCTGACTATAGAGTCCCCAATTACTAATGCTCTGCTCCTCTCCCCCCTTCCCTTCTGAGCAACAGGGACAGACTCCATGCCAGAGGCCCGTACCCCATGGCTTACCCCTGGTAAGTCGTCCCCCCCACAAGTATCCAAAGCGGTATACTTGTTTCTCAGGGGAACGACCGCAGGGGATCCCTGCACTGACTGCTTTTTCCCAGTCCCTCTTACAGTTACCCACCTATCTCCAATCTTTGGTGTAACTAATTCCCTGAAGCTGCTATCTATGACCCCTTCTGCCTCCCGAATGATCCGAAGTTCTTCCAACTCCAGCTCCAGTTCCCTAACTCGGTCTTGGAGGAGCTGGAGATGGCAGCACTTCCTGCAGGTAAAATCAGCAGGGACACTAACTGCATCCCTCACCTCAAACATCCTGCAGGAGGAACATTGCACTCCCTTCCCTGCCATTCCTCTAACTTTCTACCAAGATCTGGCTAACAACTAAATTAAATTTTTATAAAAAATAATAATAATATAATAAAATATGGTACTTACCTCAGACCAATGGGTTTTATTATTAGCTTAGAGAAGGAGGGTGGTTCATGCATGCTTCATTGTGTATCGCAGGAGCAAACGTCGAGGCACCCATCCCCGCAGATGCAGACCGCCTGCAGGATGCCCCTCGGAGGCCACGGGAGACGGAGAGACCCGGACCCTCCGGCATGCGACGCCCGCAGGATGCCCCTCGCACACCACGGGAGACGGAGAGACCTGGAGCAACAGGGAGACGACACCCCCGTCACGTGCAGGAGCGACGACGCAGGCGTGTGCCACCCAGCGACGAGGGGGGCAGCCACAGGCCCCCGTCACATCCGAGCCAGGACACCACTACCCAGGACACCACTACCCAGGACACCACTACCCAGGACACCACTACCCAGGACACCCCTACCCGGGACAGCACTACCCAGGACACCCCTACCCGGGACAGCACTACCCAGGAAGACGAAATACCGGACAGTGACTCAGAGTGGATGGGTGGAGACGAACCCCCACCCCAAAGTGCCATGGACTCAGAGTGGGACGAAGAGCACGACACAACGCCACTGCTGTCACCAACACCCTCCACCATCGCAGAAATACTCACCTCGGTTGGGCACTTTAGTGATGAGGCGTCTGGTACACTCACTGTGTTGATCCCCAAATTTCTTTCTCTGTCAGTCTGGCCTCAATAAAAGTTGAGATGGATTCGCACGTAAAAAGAAGTTATTTATTTAGCTTGCAAGCTTGATTCATTTCATAGAAATATAAGAGACATCCAGTTTCCTATATCCCAGAAAGCGAATGAACAAAGAAACAAAGGGATCTCTGCAAATCAATTCAAATGGTATCAAGTTTCACATACTCGACGGACATAGGTCAGCCTATGTCCCTCCTGACCTGTTCGATCTATTCTGATTGGCTCACTTCCAATCCCTTTCTCTGGCCCCTATCAATGCACCATCACTCTCATAGACACACCTCTTCCTGCTTTTTCCATGCGGTCTCAAACCCCTTTGTCCCTAACTGCCAGAATCAAAGTGGCTTATTTCTACATTACATTAACTAGTATCTCTAAAGTAACTATTTTATATCACATTCGTCAACTGGTGCGCACAACACAGCCGTCCCGGTACAGAAGGTGGAGGTAGGAGCAGCAGAGGGGCCGGGCGGTCGGAGGGCAGCCCAGCCCAAGCGAACATCTGCCGCCCAGATGGATCCCGGGTTCCTGCAGTTACCACACCCACACATTGATCCGATGCAACCACCGGTCCGGAGACGAGCGAAGAGGGTGACGGCCGGCTTGCGGCGGCTGCAGTCGCAGGTGGAGGAGTCCACCCGCGTCCAGGAGCTGGGAGTGGTGCCGGTCATGCGTGCCACCCAGGCCGACACCGGACGGGTGGCGTCCGCGGTGGAGGCAATAGGTGCGACGGTGTCAGACATGGGGAACGGTTTGCGAGGCCTGGGGCTTTCCGTGCAGGCGGCGTCTGTGACCCAGGACATGGCTGCCCTCTCACAGGAGGCCATGAGCCAGTGCCAGCGCCAGATGGCAGAGGCGCTCAACGCCATAGCCCAGTCTCTGCAGGCCATGGCCCAGTCTCAGCAGGCCATGGCCCAGTCTCAGCAGGCCATGGCCCAGTCTCAGCAGGCCATCGCTGAGGGCATCGGCGCCAGTGGCCATGTGCGAGCCGGCGTCGCACTGTCACAGACAGGGTTTGACAACCCCCTGGGCTGCAAACCTGCAGACCCCTGTCGATACCAGCACGGGCCTCCAGGACTGGCAGCGCCAGATGCCGGGGGGGCGTCGGATGGCCAGTCTGTTCGAATCCCCCACCCATTTAGAGGCCTGGGGGCCATCGGGCACCCCGAGGGAGGAGGAGGTAGTGTGGTCCGTCCCGGGTCCCCCTGTAGGGGAGGTCAGGGAACACCGCGACACCTCGGACTCCCCCCCCCCTTCCGTCCCAGGTGCATCGGGTGGGCAACGGGCAGGACAGGCTGGCAGCTCGCCATCCCAGTCGCCCGGGCCGCAGCCTGGCCCATCTAGGCCAGGACGCCCCAGGAAACGGCCGCCAAAGGGATCCAGTGTCAGAGGGCAGGAATCATAGGAGTCCACCTCCAGTTCTGCTGTACCGTCTGGGGAACCACGTAGACGTAGTCAAAGGGCCCTTAAGGCCAAACAATTAGACACTGAGTAAGTTGGCACGGGTGCAGGGCACAGATGAGTTTTAGGGTCTAGGGCACGTGCATGAACTCGTTTGGTTATTAAAGTCAATGTTACACCTACAGAAGCTGCCTTTGTGCTCTGTCCAAAGCGTGCGGGGGTGTCATGTACGTTGAGCGCAAGTGTGTGTGTGAGGGGTGGTCTTACCTCAGCCCCAGGTGAGTCTGCCCCCTTCCCCCTGACCCGCAATCAACATCCTCCCGGGCAGAGGACGGGACCGTGCGCTGCAGTGTCACAGCCGCATGCAGGGATGGTCCGGGTGGATGGTGGTACTGTGGCCATGGGTCAGACATAGTCCAGCGATGTGGAGCCAGGAGCTCACCGCAGGGCGGGTTGTCATCATCCTCCATGGCCTGCAATAGACACGCGTCCACCCGCAACTGTGTGAGCCCGGCCGTTGTGCCGCAGGTGGGGGGGGTGGTGTGCATGCGGGTGGGGTGGGTGGGGTTGGGGAGGGGGGGTGAGGGTGCTGGGTGGGTGGATGGGTGGGGGGTGTGGGTGGTCGGCTGTTGCCATGGTGTGCGGTCTGTGGCCATACTACCCGATTCCCACGCCCATCTAGTCAGTGAAGCGGGCGGCTATCAGTCTGTCCCGTGCCCGCTGGGCCAGCCGGTAACGGTGGACAGCCACCCGCCTGTGTCTAGCCCGCCTGCCCTGACCATTGCCCCCATCCCCCTCATCTGGGAGGACTGCGCCTCTTCCTGCTGCTCCTCCACTCCGCCCTCCTCGGTCTGTGGCACATCTGTTGGGCTATGTTGTGCAGGACGCAGCACACCACAATGATGTGGCCGACCCTATCTGACCGATACTGGAGGGCGCCCCCAGAGAGGTCCAGGCACCTGAAACGCATCTTCAGCACGCCAAAGCACCTCTCTATCACTCCCCTTGTCGCTACATGGGCATCATTGTAGCGGTTCTCCGCCTCATTGCGTGGCCTCCGTACAGACGTCATCAGCCACGATCGCAATGGGTAGCCCCTGTCGCCCAGCAACCAGCCCCTCAGCCGGGGAATGGCGTCCCTTGTACATGCCGGGGATGGATGACCACGACAACACGAATGAGTCGTGTACACTGCCTGGGTGATGGGCGCAGACGTGCAGGATCATCATGCGGTGGTCGCAGACCACCTGTATGTTCATCGAATAGGTCCCCTTCCTATTGGTGAACACGGCCCTGTTATCTGCAGGTGGCCGCACGGCGACGTGCATCCCATCGATCGCGCCCTGAACCATGGGGAACCCGGCCACGGCAGAGAAGCCCACGGCCCGGGCATCAAGCGGATGTCGCGGTGCGCCATGGCATATAGGGCATCTGTCACTGCCCGGATGCACCGATGCACCGATGTCTGCGATATGCCGGACAGGTCCCCACTCGGTGCCTGGAATGACCCCGTTGCATAAAAGTTCAGGGCAACCGTAACCTTGACGGACACGGGGAGAGGGTGTCCCCCGCCAGTGCCACGCGGTGACAGGTGTGCCAGCAGGTGGCAGATGTGTGCCACGGTTTCCCGCCTCATCCGGAGTCTCCTCCTGCATTCCCGGTCCGTGAGGTCCTGTTATAACTGCCGGGGCCAGTACACACGGGGCGCCGTCGGGTGCCTCCGTTGCCATGGGGCCGCGACGTCCTCCTCCCCCTCCTCGTCCTGTCGGTCAGGTGTCCCTCCAGCCTGGGCGGCTGCCACCTGCCCGTCTGCGGCAGCCTGCGCCGCCTCTTTGGCACGCTCCTCCTCCTCCTCCTCATCCAGGGCAAAATGGACATTAGCGGCTGCCGCCACGGCGGCCAACATCGCTGGATGATCGGAAAACATGACGGCCTGGTTGGGGGGTGGTGGGGGATGACATGTCATCATTGCCCATATCCCCTCTTCCCCCCAGCCAGGTGGCATGGACCGCATGGTTCCAATTGTTGGAGGCTGGCACCTGGCCTGGTGGACCAACTCACTTGCCCCCCCATCCCCCTCCCCGGCACGGGCCCCCCCCCACCCTCCTCCCCGGCACGGACTCCCCCATCCTCCTCCCCGGCACGGGCCCCCCCCATCCTCCTTCCCGGCACGGACCCCCCCATCCTCGTCCCCGGCACGGACCCCAACCTCCTCCCCTGCACGGACCCCCCCATCCTCCTCCCCGGCACGGACCCACCCCCCCCCCCCCCCCCCACCCATCCTCCTCCCCGGCACGGACCCCCCCATCCTCGTCCCCGGCACGGACCCCAACCTCCTCCCCTGCACGGACCCCCCCATCCTCCTCCACGGCCTGCCCCTCTGCGGCAGCCTGCATCGCCTCTCTGGCACGCTCCTCCTCCTCCTCATCCAGGGCAACATAGACATTAGCGGCTGCCGCCACGGCGGCCAACATCGCTGGATGATTGGAAAACATGACGGCCTGGTTTTGGGGCGGGGGGGGGGAGAAACGATGACATGTCATCATTGCCCATATCCACTCCTTCCCCCCAGCCAGGTGGCATGGACCGCATGGGTCCAACTGTTGGAGGCTGGCACCTGGCCAGGCGGACCAACTCACTTGCCCCCCATCCCCCTCCCCGGCACGGACCCCCCCACCCACTTCCCCGGCACGGCCCCCCCCCATCCTCCTCCCCGGCACTGAACCCCCCATCCTCCTTCCCGGCACGGACCCCCCCATCCTCCTCCCCGGCACGGACCCACCCCCCCCCCCCCCCCCCCCATCCTCCTTCCCGGCACGGACCCCCCCATCCTCCTCCCCGGCACGGACCCACCCCCCCCCCCCCACCCATCCTCCTCCCCGGCACGGACCCCCCCATCCTCGTCCCCGGCACGGACCCCAACCTCCTCCCCTGCACGGACCCCCCCATCCTCCTCCACGGCCTGCCCCTCTGCGGCAGCCTGCATCGCCTCTCTGGCACGCTCCTCCTCCTCCTCATCCAGGGCAACATAGACATTAGCGGCTGCCGCCACGGCGGCCAACATCGCTGGATGATTGGAAAACATGACGGCCTGGTTTTGGGGCGGGGGGGGGGAGAAACGATGACATGTCATCATTGCCCATATCCACTCCTTCCCCCCAGCCAGGTGGCATGGACCGCATGGGTCCAACTGTTGGAGGCTGGCACCTGGCCAGGCGGACCAACTCACTTGCCCCCCATCCCCCTCCCCGGCATGGACCCCCCCACCCACTTCCCCGGCACGGCCCCCCCCCATCCTCCTCCCCGGCACTGAACCCCCCATCCTCCTCCCCGGCACGGTCCCACCCATCCTCCTCCCCGGCACGGACCCCAACCTCCTCCCCGGCACGGACCCCCCCCATCCTCCTCCCTGGCACGGACCCCCCCATCCTCCTCCCTGGCACGGACCCCAACCTCCTCCCCGGCACGGACCCCCCCCCGCCATCCTCCTCCCCGGCACGGACCCACCCATCCTCCTCCCCGGCACGGACCCTAACATCCTCCCCGGCACGGATCCCCCCCCCCCATCCTCCTCCCCGGAACGGACACCCCCATCCTCCTCCCTGGCACGGACCCCAACCTCCTCCCCGGCACGGACCCCCCCCCCCCCAATCCTCCTCCCCGGCATGGGCCCCCCCCCCCATTCTCCTCCCCGGCACGGGCCCTCCCCCATCCTCCTCCCCGGCACGGACACCCCCATCCCCCTCCCCGGCCCGGACCCCCACCCCATCCTCCTCCCCGGCACGGCCCCCCCATCCTCCTCCCCGGCACGGACCCCAACCTCCTCCCCGGCACAGACCCCCCCACGCCATCCTCCTCCCCGGCACGGACCCACCCATCCTCCTCCCCGGCACGGACCCCCCCCCCCATCCTCCTCCCCGGCACGGACCCCCCCATCCTCCTCCCTGGCACGGACCCCAACCTCCTCCCCGGCACGGACCCCCCCCCCCCAATCCTCCTCCCCGGCATGGGCCCCCCCCCCATTCTCCTCCCCGGCACGGGCCCTCCCCCATCCTCCTCCCCGGCACGGACACCCCCATCACCCTCCCCGGCACGGACCCCCACCCCATCCTCCTCCTCGGCACGGACCCCCCCATCCTCCTCCCCGGCACGGACACCAAACTCCTCCCCGGCACGGACCCCCCCCCCCATCCTCCTCCCCGGCACGGATTCCCCCATCCTCCTCCCCGGCACGGATTCCCCCATCCTCCTCGCCGGCACGGACCCCCCCCATCCTCCTCCCCGGCACGGACCCCCCCCATCCTCCTCCCCGGCACGGACACCCCATCCCCCTCCCCGGCACGGACCCCACCCCTCTCCCCGGCACGGACCTCCCATCCCCCTCCCCGGCACGGACCCCAACCTCCTCCCCGGCACGGACCCCCCATCCTCCTCCCCGGCACGGACCCCCCATCCTCCTCCCCGGCACGGACCCCCCTCCCGGCACTCCCCTGGAGCCCAGCCCACTCTAACCACCACCCCCCCCGCCGCACACACACACACACAACCCGAGACACACCTCTCCCCACACATTCAGACTGCGGCCACGCCATCGCCTGCCCAGCGGCCAACCCCCCAGGCCGTCACTCACCTCCACGCTGGCCGGCGTGAACCTGGAGCACAGGTTCACGCCGATGAAAAGGAGGTTTAATTTACGTCAACGTGAACGGTCATCACGTCGACGGGACTTCGGCCCATCCGGAAGGGAGAATATCGGCAGGCCCAAAATCGGCTGCCTTGCGCAGACCCGTGCCATTCTCCGACATCAGCGGCGCCATTAACGCCCCCCCCCCCGTCTTTTCTCCCTTCGGAGACTTCGGCAACCGGCGGGGGCGGGATTCACGGCGGCCAACGGCCATTCTCCGACCCTCTGGGGGGTCGGAGAATGACGCCCCAGATTCCACTTGGTTCGACATATTTACCAAGAGACAATCTGAAAATTTCAAAATGCAGAACGCTTTCTTTTAATTACTGGACAGTATTCTGGAATACCTCACCCTGGAGTTCGGCATTTTGTGTCGTTAAACATACGACATTGTGATTTAATAACTTTTTCTGATTTCGAGCTGGCGATTTCTTGATTTTTAAATCCAATATGTTTGATACGAGATTCACTTAGCTTTTCAACATTTCCATCGAACGTAATTCAGGACAAAATTAATAGCCACATGAGCAAATGTGGATTATTTGAGGAAAGGCTGCGTGAGATACTTAAAGGGAAAAAAATAATGTTTAACTAACTTGCGGGAGTTTTTAAAAGAGAAGGTTGATGAGGGCAATGCTGTTGACGTGGTATATGTACACTTCTAAAAGGTGATTGATACAGCAGCACACAACAGATTTGTGAGCAAAGTTATAGCTAATGGAGTAGAACAGACAGCAGCAACATAGATACAAAATTGAACGAGTGACAGGAAGCAGAGTAGTGGTTAATGGATGTTTTTCAGGCTGGAGGATAGTTTTTAGTGGAATTCCCCAGGGGTTAGCATTGGGAACCTTACTTTTCCTCATATACATGAATGACCCAGGCCTTGATATACAGGCGCAGTTTCAAAATGTGTGGATGATGTGAAACTTGGAAGTATTAAGGGCAGCACGGTAGCACAAGTGGATAGCACTGTGGCTTCACAACGCCAGGGTCCCAGGTTCGATTCCCCGCTGGGTCACTGTCTGTGTGGAGTCTGCACCTTCTCCCCGTGTCTGCGTGGGTTTCCTCCGGGTGCTCCGGTTTCCTCCCACAGTCCAGAAACGTGCAGGTTAGTTGGATTGGCCATGATAAGTTGCCCTTAGTGACCAAAAAAAGGTTAAGAGGGGATAGGGTGGAAGTGAGGGCTTAAGTGGATCGGTGCAGACTTGATGGGCCGAATGGCCTCCTTCTGCACTGTATGTTCTATATGTATTGTGAACTGTGAGGAAGATAGTGTAAAACTTCAATATTTGATGTTTCAAAACTTCAACTATAGATTTGATAGCGTATTCAAAACCTTGGGGGCTCTGGACAGAACACATAGGGAGAGGCTGTTTTCATTGGTGGAAGGATTGAGAATGCGGAAGGCACAGATTTAAAGTAAGAGGTAAAAGAAGCGAGGAAAAGCTTTTTCACGTAGTGTGTGGTTAAGGTCTGGAATGCTTTACCTGAGAGCGTGGAGGTAGGTTCAACTGAGGCATTCCAAAGTGAGTTAGACTGTCACGTGAAAAGGAAAAATGTGCAGGGTCGGTGGGAGGTGGCGGAGGCCAGGTGAATTGCTTATTCAGAAATGGGCTGAATGGCCTCCTTCTGTCCTGTGATAATTCTGTGATTTTTAAAGAACAATATTTGATCACCTCTCATACTTCTCTTATCAACTGAAAAGTGACCCAATCTGTTCCTCCTTTCCTGCTAGGTACAATCTCTCATTCCTGGTACCATCCTTATCAATCTTTTTTGCACCCTCTCCAGGGTATCGCCATGTTTTCCTCCCCCGCCTGCCTTGCCACCCAACCGCAGATGAGTGGAAAATGCTGGCTTTGGGTTTGAATCCATCCGCTGTGCTCCAAACGTGGTGAAACCAAGAATCATAGAATTTACAGTGCAGAAGGAGGCCATTCGGCCCATCGAGTCTGCACCGGCCCTTGGAAAGAGCACCCTACCTAAGCCCATGGGCGGGATTCTCCCATTCGGCGGCAGAGTGTCCACGCCGTCGGGAAAAGGCATCGCGTTTCACAATGGCGTGAGGGCCAGCACGGCGTTGGAGCAGTTCACGCCTCCCAGCCACCCTCCAGCGAACTGTGTGCCGCGGCGCTGGCACCCACCCGCGCATGAGCGGTGGCCTCCCTCAATGCGCCGGCCACGACGCAACATGGCGTGGGAGTTCAGGGGCCGGTGCGTAAGAAAATAGGCCGGGGAGTGAGAGGCCGGCCCACCGATCGGTGGACACCGATCGCAGGCCATGCCCCATCGGAGGCCCCCTCATGGTCTGAGCCCCCCTCTCACAGGTCACCCCCCGCGCAGAGCTCCCGCCGGCTGCGACTCTGCCTTTTTAGGGCTGCCACTCGGCCCATCCCGCGGAGAATCGCGTCGGGGCAACCTGGCCCAGTTGCGGGGATTCTCCGGCCTGGCCCCGGGCTGGGAGAATCCCGCCCCATCCACCCTATCCCCACACCTCTACCCTATCCCTGTAACCCATCTAACCTTTTTTGGACACTAAGGGCAATTTACCATAGCCTATCCACCTAACCTGCATATCTTTGGACTGTGGGAGGAAACCCTTGCAGGCACGGGGAGAATATGCAGACTCCGCATAGACAGTAACCCAAGCTGGGAATCGAATCTGGGATCCTGGAGCTGCGAAGCAACTGTGCTAAACACAATGCTACCGTGCTGCCATTCAAATCCGGTTTCAAGGAACATCTCTCCTTTTCAATTCTGTCCCTCTAGAAATAAACCCCAGTCTCTGGTTTCCCTCGGTACGAACTCTTACAACACCAGGTTAAAGTCCAACAGGTTTGTTTTGATGTCACTAGCTTTCAGAGCGCTGCTCCTTCCTCAGGTGAATGAAGAGGTCTGTTCCAGAAACACATATATAGACAAATTCAAAGATGCCAAACAATGCTTGGAATGCGAGCATTAGCAGGTGATTAAATCTTTACAGATCCAGAGATACAGGTAACCCCAGGTTAAAGAGGTGTGAATTGTATCAAGCCAGGACAGTTGGTAGGATTTTGCTTGCCAGATGGTGGGGGATGACTGTAATGCGACATGAATCCCAGGTCCCGGTTGAGGCCGCACTCATGTGTGCGGAACTTGGCTATAAGTTTCTGCTCGGCGATTCTGCGTTGTCGCGCGTCCTGAAGGCCGCCTTGGAGAACGCTTACCCGGAGATCAGAGGCTGAATGCCCTTGACTGCTGAAGTGTTCCCAGACTGGAAGGGAACATTCCTGCCTGGTGATTGTTGCGTGATGTCCGTTCATTCGTTGTCGCAGCGTCTGCATGGTCTCGCCAATGTACCACGCTTCGGGACATCCTTTCCTGCAGCGTATTAGGTAGACAACGTTGGCCGAGTCGCACGAGTATGTATCGCGTACCTGGTGGGTGGTGTTCTCACGTGTAATAGTGGTATCCATGTCGATGATCTGGCATGTCTTGCAGAGATTGCCATGGCAGGGTTGTGTGGTGTCATGGTCACTGTTCTGAAGACTGGGTAGTTTGCTGCAAACAATGGTTTGTTTGCGGTTGCGCGGTTGTTTGAAGGCAAGTAGTGGGGGTGTGGGGATGACCTTGGCAAGATGTTCATCGTCATCAATGACGTGTTGAAGGCTGTGAAGAAGATGACATAGTTTCTCCGCTCCGGGGAAGTACTGGACGACGAAGGGTATTCTGTCGGTTGTGTCCCATGTTTGTCTTCTGAGGAGGTCGGTGCGGTTTTTCGCTGTGGCGCATTGGAACTGTCGATCGATGAGTCGAGTGCCATATCCCGTTCGTACGAGGGCATCTTTCAACGTCTATAACTCTCCTCCTCGTCTGAGCAGATCCTGTGTATATGGAGCGCTTGTCCAGAAGCACACTATGTGTTTCTGGAACATACCTCTTCATTCACCTGAGGAAGGAGCAGCGCTCCGAAAGCTAGTGACATCGAAACAAACCTGTTGGGCTTTAACCTGGTGTTGTAAGACTTCGTACTGTGCTCACCCCAGTCCAACGCCGGCATCTCCACATTCTGGTTTTCCTGTTTAATAGCCTTAAACCTGCGTTTACATTTGGTTATTTGTCTATTTGAACTCCGGGATCTCTTTTTTCCTCTAACCCATTTATATTCTTATTTTCGAAGTAACTTGTCATTACCTTATTTTTCTTATCAAAATGTAATACCACTCTGTGTTGAAATTCATTTGCCAATTATTTGCCCTTTGCTGTGGATATACAGCCTGAATTTTTCAGATGGTGGGAGATTGACCCCGAGCTCTCCAAGAGTCATCCCTGATGACTGCGGCAGGTGCGCTGCTTTGTTATGCTCCTAATTGCTTTGATTGGCAGTAGGGGGGACTTCCGCCGTCACTTGAAAGGAAGGCCCACCTTGGAGAGATGCAAGCCAATCAGATTGGTTGACCGTTCTCCAGACCACAGCGCTGTTGTGGCCAGAAGAGGCACTGCAGCGCCATGTCTGAAAGTAGGGGGCAGGACATGGAGAGCAAATCACGGGGCGGCACAGTGGTTAGCATTTCTGTCTCAAAGTGCCAGGGACCCGTATTCAATTCCGACTTTGGGTGACTGTGCGGAGTTTGCAAGTTCACCCCGTGTCTGCGTGGGTTTCCTCCGGGTGCTGTGGTTCCCTCCCACAGTCAAAAGATGTGCAGGTTAGGCGGATTGGTAATGCTAAATTGCCCCTTAGTGTCCAGGGATCCATGCAACCCGTACAGTGCAGAAGGAGGCCATTTGACCCTCGAGTCTGCACTGACCCTTTGAAAGAGCACTCGACCCAGGCCCACTCCCCCTCTCTATCCCCGTAACCTCATAACCCCATCTAACTCACATTGCTTTGGACAGTGTCCTGTTTAATCCCTGAATTCTAATGGACTCGAGGATAGTTGGTGTCAAGTGGCACATCAAGGAGTCTAATTGACATTGTACTGCCAGCGGGTAGACTGCATTGGGCCTTTCTCGCTACCGCCACCCCTGAACTTAAATGTGGACAGTTTTCCTGATGTCAGAATCCGATGCATGAACTGGTCTGGTTTACCAGAATGATTCCAGGGATGGCGGGACTGTCATATGAGGAGAGATTGACTAGGTTGGGATTGTTCTCGTGGAGTTCAGAAGAATGAGGGGGGATCTCATAGAGACTTATAAAATTCTAACAGGACGAGACAGGGTAGATGCAGGGAAGATGTTACCAATGATAGGTGTGTCCAGAACCAGGGGTCACAGCCTGAAGATTCAGGGTAAACCATTTCGGACAGAGATAAAGAGACATTTCTTCACACAAAGAGTGGTGAGCCTGTGGAATTCATTACCACAGGAAGTAGTTGATGCTAAAGCTTTGAATATATTCAAGAGGCGGTTGGACAGCACTTGGGGAGAATGGGATCAAAGGCTATGGGGAGAAAGCAGGATTAGGCTATTGAGTTGGATGATCAGCCATGATCGTGATGAATGGGGGAGCAGACTCGAAGGGCCTCCTCCTGCTCCTATCTTCTATGTATCTATGTATGAACCCCCAGCCAATTTCCCTGGCCCCCCTCTAGTCTAGAACTAGAGGGCATAGGTTTAAGGTGAAGGGGGTGAGGTACAAAAGAGACCAGAGGGGAAATTCTTTCACACTGAGGGTGGTGAGAATCTGGAAAGAGCTGCCAGAGGCAGTCGTGGAGGTGGGTACAATTTTGTCCTTTAAACAACAGTTAGATGGTTACATGGGCAGGGTGGGTATAGAGGGATATGGGCCAAATTCGGGCAAGTGGGACTAGCTTTGTGATAGAAACTGGGCGGCATGAACAAGCTGGGCTGAAGGGCCGCTTTCCACGCTGTAGACATCTATTACTCTAATCAGATTGCAAAATCCTTGCTGAGGCTCTGAGATGCCAAACAAGGGAGTAACAAACATGACATATTTTATTCAAATCAATGCACAGAAAGCAAAATACACATTGGATCATTAGAGAAGGGAGAGAATAAAAGAGAAAACAAAGAGTATGAAAAAATATTGATACTTATTTTTGCAAAAATCTGAAACATTCAGTTTACTTTGAAGGATTGAGACTCCACACTTGTAAAATTATTTTTTAGAGCTGGTAATGTTAGTCAGTAGTGTATGTCACTTATTGTATTGTTTAAAGCAAATAAATTATTCTTGATTCTACAAACTTTTCCATTTGCCCTTAAAGTGAGAATGGTGGGTAATTAGCCCATGTTCTGGCCTTCACATTGATTTCTGCACAGATTCTGTCAGTACAGCCTATGGGGGAGCAGGGAATCAGGATTTCTACTTTTAACTCTGTGCTTGATCCAGATGTTGCTGTTAGCTTTGCCCAGTAATGATGTTGAGTGCTGACAGCCTCACCATCATGAGTACAGCAAAAACATGAACCAATGTATTTCAAATACGCTTTAGCTGTAATTCTGAACATCTGTTAATAAGGCAAAACCATTTTAGCGTTTGCTGGAATGTTGGTTTCAAAGGAAGGTTAGCAATACATTGCCTGCACAAAGTAAGAGCCTTGTTAAATGTTCCAAGTGAATTTAAAGTACAATTATGCCAACATTATTGAGCTCAGCAAGGTTAATGCATCAAAACACTGTCACTCAATTCCCCTCGTGTTTGTCAGCATTTGAAAATAAATAGTAAAGTGAAATCCATTTAGAGAATTATTGCCATCAAACAACCAGGAAAGTGGGCAGGCACACCGCCCCCTGCCATCCAAATAATCACAACCCCGCCCTCACTGCAGTGAAACAATATACCGCAAATGCTGTAACTCTGAAGTAAAAATAGAAAGTGCTGAAAACAGTCAGCAGTTCTGGGCACATCCTAGCAGAGAGAAACAGAGATAATGGGCTGAACTTTCTGCCATCGGAATGCTCCATTTTGCCGGAGGCCTGGGGGTTTTCTGGCGGCGTGGGTTGCCAGCGGCAAACCCCATTGACCAGCCGGCGAAATGGGGAATCCTGACGGCGTGCTGAACCAGAGATCTGGCGCGGCGGGACGGAAAAACCCACCCAAAGTCTCAAAGTAAGTATGGATCTACTTCTGATTAAATGTTTGCTGGCCTACATTCTCCAGTTTACTCCTGCTTCGAATCACAGAATCCCTACAATGCAGAAGGAGGCCATTTGGCCCATCAAGTCTGCACCGGCCCTCTAAAACAGCACCTTACCTTGGCCCATTCACCCGCAAACCCGTTATCCCAGCTAACCATTGGATGCTAAGGGGGAATTTAGCATGGCCAATCCATCTAACCTGCACAGCTTTGTACTGTGGGAGCACCCAGAGGAAAATCACGCAGACACCTGGACAACGTGCAAACTCCACACAGTCACCCAAAGTCGGAATTGAATCCGGGCCCCTGGCGCTGTGTGGCAGCCGTGCTGACCACTGTGCCACCGTGCCATCCTTAACATGCATACTAATTGGAGAGAAGTGGCAGAAACCCACACACTTCCACACCACAAATGAACGACCATGGAAACCACTTAATTTTGAGACGGTTGGGAAACATTACTACACATTTGATTGGAAGACATTGGCTGGGATTCTCCCCTACCCGGCGGGACGGGGGGTGCCGGCCGGGATGGAGTGGCGGGAACCACTCCGGCGTCGGGCCGCCCCAAAGGTGCGGATTTCTCCGCACCCTTAGGGGCCAAGCCCTCCTGTTGCCTACGCCCGCGCTGGAGTGGTTGGCGCACCGCCGGCCGGCGGTAAAGGCCTTTGGCGCCATGCCAGCCAGGGCCGAAGGGACTTCGCCGGCTGGTGGAAGTCGCCGCATGCGCAGGGGGGGTCACTTCCACATCGGCCATCACGGAGGCAATGGCCGAGGCGGAAGGAAAAGAGTGCCCCCACGGCACAGGCCCGCCCGCGGATCGGTGGGCCCCGATCACGAGCCAGGCCACCGTGGGGGCACCCCCCGGGGCCAGATCACCCCAGGACCCCGGAGCCCGCTAGTCCCGCCGGTAAAGTAGGTGGTTTGATTCACGCTGGCGGGACTGACATGACAGCAGCGGGACTTCGGCCCATCGCGGGCCGGAGAATCGCCGGGAGAGGCCCACCGACCGGCGCGATTCTCGCCCCCGCTGAATTTTCGGTGCCGGGGAATTCTGCGGCCGGCGGGGGCGGGATTCACGCCGCCCCCCGACGATTCTCCGACCTGGCGGGGGGGGGGGGGGGGGGGCGGAGAATCCCGCCCATTGCATCAGAGGCCATGGGTGGAATTCTTCTCTCCCCCCTCCCCCCCCCCCCCAACGCACGCCGGGTGGGAGAATCGCCACGCTGCCCGACACCCGCACGTGATTTTCCCGCCCCCCCCCAGACGAGCGTGGTGAGAATCATGGCTGGCCGCTGGGAGAATCTGCGCTCGCCGTTTGTAACGGGCGAGGGGCGATTCTCCGGCCCGGATGGGCCGAGCGGCCTGCCCAACACAACAGGTTCCCGCCGGCGCCGTCCACACCTGGTCGCTGCCGGCGGTAACAGCGCGGGAACACTGGGGGGGCGGTCTGCGGGTGGGAGGGGGTTCCTGCACCGAGGGGGGGGGCCTCAAAAGGGTTCTGGCCCGCGATCGGTGCGCACCCATCGGCGGGCCGGCCTCTCTGAAGGAGGACCTCCTTTCCTCCGCCGCCCTGCCAGATCCATCCGGCAACATCTGTCATGGGCGGCCGCGGGGAGGACGGCAACCGCGCACGCATCATTTACGCGGCGCCGCTCCTAGCCCACTGGGTGCGGGAGAATAGGGGGCTGGGAACAGCCTCCAACGCCGGAGTGAAACACGCCGGTTTTCACTCCGCCATCGGGACTTAGTCTCCCGATGGGAGAATTGCGCCCCGTGAATTCCATGGATGAATGAGAAGATTAAATCAAAACTAAAGTTCAAGGTTAAAAATGAGTTGATTAATAAAGAAAAAAAACAGGAGAAATGTGAAAATCATAAAGCGAGATGAACTGGGACATTATGAGAAGGTTTGGAAAAGGAAAGATCTTTAATGAGGAAGACAAAAATGGATGGATAATCAAACAAAGTGATAGACCACTAAAATGATGAAAACGGTTTGAAGGTAAAAATAGGAGGATTGTTTAAAAAAATATTTTGCGCCTCTAATACAGAGGCAGAAGTGCAGACGTTGGTTGTAATATGGCAAATAATGGGTATAAAAAAGGAAATATCATTAAAAAGGTCAGTGGTAACTTAAAATTGATGTCACTAACCTCAAACCGTTTTATTCCAGAACCCTGAAAGCAATTAGCGACGTAGGCGCAAAGATACTAACCCACAATGTTTCTAAATTTCTTGGGCGATTGTAACATCTGCGGGCCACCTCAGACTGTGCGCTGTTCCCTTAACACTTAGGAGGTGATGTACCTAAATTGTGGGATGAGTTTTGAATCAGCAGCCTTATGGCTCAGAAATAGAGCATGAATGCCAATATCAAGGCCCAAACAAACAATGTAAATATTCAACAATATTCCCCTCCTCCTCCCTGTTTTGAATTGCTTTGTGCCCAACAGAAAGGACACCCTGTTGCACCAAGGGGGTCAGAGGACCAGCCGCAGGGCCAGCAATGCCACCTGGGAGGCAGTGGCTGTGGCTGGCAGTGACGGCAGCGTGACGAGGAGGACCATTGTCCAATTTTGGAAGACCAAGGGCCTCCACCGAGCTGCAAGGGTAAGTTACCATCTCTCTCCTGGCATGAGTTCTGCCTCTCACCCCTCAAATTCCCAAACACCACTCCCCTCCGCCCCACCCCACAAATCATTGGCTGACATCTCATACCCTCCCCACATCCGATCTTCATTCTGGTTCCTCAGCAACCCCTGGCACCCACGAACACAACCCCTTCATGGCCAGGTGCAGCTCCCACACATGCCACTTACTATCCACCCCCTTGACCCATCAATCATGCGGCTCACAATGTCCTCTTTATGTCCCCGCAGGAGGAGATAGCCCATAATAAACAGGATACGGCGGGGATGGGGGCAGAATCCCAGAGATTCAAGTCCTTACCCCATGTGGATCAGGCCTTGGAAATCGCAGGGTTGTCCCCAGGAGAGAGCAGTCACTGACAGCGAGGTCGGCCTGTGCCAGAGAGATGAAGTTCCATTGCCCCTTCGCCCAGATGATCTGTCTCAAGTGAGTTGTTCATGTTAGACAAAATAATCCTTCCCTTTCACTGACCAGGGACGGGATTCTCCGACCCCCCGCCAGGCCGGAGAATCGCCGGGGGGGGGGGGGGGGGCGGCGTGAATCCCGCCCCTGCCGGCCACCAAATTCTCCGGCACCGAAAATTCGGCGGGAATCGCGCCGCGCTGGTCGGCAGCCCCCCCCCCCCGGCGATTCTCCGTCCCGTGATGGGCCGAAGTCCCGCTGCTCTCATGCCAGTCCCGCCGACGTGAATCAAACCACCTACCTTATCGGCGGGACTGGCGGCGGGGGCGGACTCCGGGGTCCTGGGGGGGGGGGGGGGGTGCTCCCATGGTGGCCTGGCCCGCGATCGGGGCCCACCGATGGGCGGACGGGCCTGTGCCGTGGGGACACTCTTTTCCCTCCGCCTCGGCCACAGCCTTCACCATGGCCGATGTGGAAGAGACACCCCCCCCCCCCCCCCAGCAGCCGCTGACGCTCCTACGCATGCGCGGACTCGCACCGTCCGGCAGAGTCCTTTCGGCCCTGGCTGGTGTGGCGCCAAAGGCCTTCCACGCCAGCCAGGGGAGCGGAAACTACTCCTAGCCCCCCAAGGCCCCTAAAGGTGCGGAGAAATCCGCACCTTTGGGGCGGCCCAACGTCGGAGTGGTTCCTGCCACTCCATCCCGCCGGGACCCCCGTCCCACTGGGTAGAGGAGAATCCCACCCCAGATGTCCATTGTGTCACATGAGCACTGTCTGATGAGGCAGGGCTGTCTGGAGTTGGTCCACCTGTCATGATATGCAGACACACATACAATGATATACAGACAAGCAGCTAATGGACACAGAGAACAGGACATGACCAATAAGCAGGCAGGACACTTAGGGGTGGTATCTCACTAGTAAAGACACAAGGCACTCACACTCCGCCTCTTTCCACTGATGAACATCTAGAGAGTCAGTCAAGGGTGTTGTTACAATTTCACACCTCCACCGTGTGGCTAAGAGCTAGTCTGGTTCAGTCAGACAGAGTAACCACACTTAGGTTAGCAGAGAGTCGAACTCACAGAGAACTGTGCTAACTGTGCTTTTAGTTCAATAAACCTGATTGAACTAACTTCAAGGTCTGGAGTATCTTTCTTATCTAAGCTGCATCCAGTTGCAACCAGTGTTAGACCAGTGTACCTAACACGACACTACCCACCCCTGCCGCCACCCAAGAGAACACCTTGGAGGAGATCTCCGAGACAACCACCGGTGAGGCATCACAGCTATCACCTACAATGATATACAGAGCTGGGAGGGAGGGAAATTGGGGTTGGTGGGTTTGGGGACAGTGCAATGGGAGGAGGGGGAAATGTGTGTGTGGGGGGGGGGGGGGGGCGGATGTGTGAGCTGATGGGCAAAGCCTTGTCCTGGGCTAATCTGGAGAAGATGAGGGCCTCCCTAGTCCTCCTGGCATATCGGACCCTTGTCATTGCCTGTCCCTATCTTCTGGTTCCTCTTTGGATTCATCATTTCCCTCAACCTCCTCCTCCTCAGACGAGGCCCACGTCTCTCTGTCTCCTCCTGCTTCACCTTCTCCCTTTGCATGTTGTCCAACTGCTGTGCCAGATTGTGGAGGGCACAGCATACCACCACTCTCTTGGGGGTACACTGCAAGGCACCACCAGAGTGGTCAAGGCATTGGAACCACATCTTGAGCACCCAATGCATCGCTCCACAGCAGCACGGGTGGCTACGTGGGCCTCATTACAACGGGTCTCTGTCTCAGGTCTCTCACCGGTGTCATCAGCCAAGACCTCAGCAGGGTATCCTTTGTCCCCCACGAGCCAACTCATCACCATCACCATGGGGTGGTCCTCTAACGTGCCAGGGATCTCTGAGTGCCTGACGATGTAGCTGTCATGAACGTTTCCAGGGTCATAGGCATACATGTGCATGATCTAGAAGTGGTGGCCGCACATGATCTGAACATTCAGGGAGTAGAAGCTTTTTCTGTTAATATAGGGTAGTCTCAGATGCCCCAGTGCTCACAGGGTGATGTGTGTGTAGCGCACAAAGACTCCGTGAGACGAATAGAGTGAAGTCGATGAGGCTTTATTAAGCGTATCTGTTCCCCCGCAGCTCGATAGTAAACTGGCCTGCGGGGGAAGACTCCGGCTTCTTATACTCCGCCTTCAGGGCGGAGCTTGAGGTCAACGGCCAACCAGGACCCGGGATCTGTCAGCCAATGACATTAGGGCTTCCAGTCCCACATGACCCCCAATACCTACTACCACATTCACCCCTTGTCAAAAATGAACCCGGCGGGGTGATGCTTCGTATGGTGGTAAGGGTTTACAGGGCTGGTCCTGGGAGGACAAAACATTCACATGGCAATACAGTATTGGACAATTTCGTCCTGTTGCAACTATTTACAGAGGGTATAGGAAGAAAAGCAAAATGTTCTTGTGAACAGTCCATATTTGTTTTACATCGACGCCACGAGTCGGTCGGGCGGTCTGGTCGTCCGTGTCGATCGCCTCGGCCCCGGCGGTGGTGGTGGTGCTTGTACCAGTGTTGTCGCCTCCAGGAGCCGTACGGTTTCAGCTCGGGCTTGATTCTTGGTCGGTGCTGAGGGGAGGGGAACTGATCCTCCTGGGAAGGGGGCGGTCGCGGGGTGCGGCGGTGGCAGGAAGGGGGGGGGTTGGGTTGATGGTGTCGGGGGGGTGTGCGTGTTGCCGGCGGGCGCCAGATCCCGCAGGGAGACCGTGTCCTGTCGGCCGTCGGGGTACTCCACGTAGGCGTACTGGGGGTTCGCGTGGAGGAGGTGAACCCTTTCGACCAACGGGTCCGCCTTATGTGCCCGCACATGCTTTTGGAGCAGGGTGGGTCCTGGGGCCGCCAGCCAGGTCAGCAGCGACGTTCCAGAGGAGGACCTCCTAGGGAAGACAAGGAGACGCTCATGAGGCGTTTGATTAGTGCTCGTACATAATAACGACCGGATGGAATGGAGAGCGTCCGGGAGGACCTCCTGCCACCGTGAAACTGGGAGGTCCCTGGACCGTAGGGCCAGTAGGACGGCCTTCCAGACCGTGCCGTTCTCCCTTTCTACTTGCCCGTTCCCCCGGGGGTTGTAGCTGGTCGTCCTGCTTGAGGCTATGCCCTTGCTGAGCAGGATCTGGCGCAGCTCGTCACTCATGAAAGAGGACCCCCTGTCGCTGTGGACGTATGCGGGGTAACCGAACAGTGTGAAGATGCTGTTCAGGGCTTTAATGACTGTGGCCGCGGTCATGTCAGAACAGGGAATGGCAAAAGGGAAGCGGGAGTATTCGTCCACTACATTAAGAAAATATGCGTTGCGGTCGGTGGAGGGGAGGGGCCCTTTGAAATCGAGACTGAGGCGTTCAAACGGGCGGGAAGCCTTAATCAGGTGCGCTCCATCTGGCCTGAAAAAATGCGGCTTGCATTCCGCGCAGATGTGGCAGTCCCTTGTGACTGTACGGACCTCCTCTAAAGGGTATGGGAGATTGCGGGACTTGATGAAGTGGTAAAACCGAGTGACCCCCGGGTGGCAGAGGTCCTCGTGGAGGGTTTGGAGGCGGTTAATTTGTGCGTTGGCACATGTGCCGCGGGATAGGGCATCGGACGGCTCGGTCAGCTTTCCGGGACGATACAAAATCTCATAGTTGAAGGTGGAGCGCTCGATCCTCCACCTTAAGATTTTGTCGTTTTTGATTTTGCCCCGCTGTGCATTATCGAACATGAAGGCTACCGACCGTTGGTCCGTGAGGAGAGTGAATCTCCTGCCGGCCAGGTAATGCCTCCAATGTCGCACAGCTTCCACTATGGCTTGGGCTTCCTTTTCTACTGAAGAGTGGCGGATTTCTGAGGCGTGGAGGGTCCGGGAGAAAAAGGCCACGGGTCTGCCCACTTGGTTAAGGGTGGCCGCTAGAGCCACGTCGGAGGCGTCGCTCTCGACCTGGAAGGGGAGGGACTCGTCGATGGCGCGCATTGTGGCCTTTGCGATATCCGCTTTGATGCGGCTGAAGGCCTGGCAAGCGTCTGTCGACAGAGGGAAGGTCGTGGTCTGTATTAGGGGGCGGGCCTTGTCTGCGTACTGGGGGACCCACTGGGCGTAGTACGAAAAGAACCCCAAGCAGCGTTTCAGGGCTTTTAGGCAGTGCGGGAGGGGAAATTCCATGAGTGCGCGCATACGTTCGGGGTCGGGGCCAATTATCCCATTGCGCACTACGTAGCCCAGAATGGCTAGACGGTCGGTGCTAAAAACGCACTTGTCCTCGTTGTACGTGAGGTTCAAGGCTTTGGCGGTCTGGAGGAATTTTTGGAGGTTGGCGTTGTGGTCCTGCTGATCGTGGCCGCAGATGGTTACATTGTCGAGATACGGGAACGTGGCCCGCAACCCATGTTGATCAACCATTCGGTCCATCTCCCGTTGGAAGACCGAGACCCCGTTTGTGACGCCAAAAGGGACCCGTAGGAAATGGTATAATCGCCCGTCTCACTCGAAGGCTGTGTACTTGCGGTCACTTGGAGCTGATGGTAGGCGGACTTGAGGTCCACGGTGGAGAAGACTTATATTGTGCAATCTGATTGACCATGTCGGATATGCGGGGGAGAGGGTACGCGTCTAGTTGTGTGTACCTGTTGATGGTCTGGCTATAGTCAATGACCATCCTTTGTTTCTCCCCTGTCTTCACTACTACCACCTGCGCTCTCCAGGGACTATTGCTGGCCTGGATTATGCCCTCCTTTAGTAGCCGCTGGACCTCGGACCGAATGAAGGTCCGGTCCTGGGCGCTGTACTGTCTGCTCCTAGTGGCGACGGGTTTGCAATCCGGGGTGATGTTCGCAAACAAGGACGGGGGTTGCACCTTGAGGGTTGCGAGGCCGCAGATAGTGAGTGGGGGTATGGGGCCGCCAAATTTGAACGTAAGGCTCTGTAGATTGCATTGGAAATTTAATCCCAGCAAGGTGGGGGCACAGAGTTGGGGAAGGACGTTTAGTTTGTAGTTTTTGAACTCCCTCCCCTGCACCGTTAGGGTAACTATGCAGAATCCCTGGATCTGTACGGAGTGGGATCCTGCAGCTAGGCAAATCTTTTGTGCGCTGGGATAGGTGGTCAAGGAACAGCGTCTTACCGTGTCGGGGTGTATAAAACTTTCCGTGCTCCCGGAGTCGACTAGGCATGGCGTCTCGTGGCCGTTTATTAGGACCGTTGTCGTCGTCGTCTGGAGTGTCCGGGGCCGAGCTTGATCGAGCGTAATCGAAGCGAGCCGTGGTTGTAGTAGTGGAGTGGGTTCCGTTGTTGCCGTCCAAGATGGCGTCGGGGATGAACAAAATGGCCGCCCCCATACATCGCACGTGGCTGGGGGGTCACAAGATGGCGGCAGGGGTGGACAAAATGCCGCCCCCATGCATCGTACAGGTCTGGGGCGGTCCAAGATGGCGGCGCCCGTCCTCCCCTCGTGGTGGCCGGGACCCAAAATGGCGGCGTCTGCGGGTCGCACATCGGCGCCCCTCCTCCCCTCGTGGTGGCCGGGACCCAAAATGGCGGCGTCTGCGGGTCGCACATGGTGTGCTGGGGAGCGCTAGGACCGCGAGCGCTAGGACCGCGAGCGCTAGGACCGCGCGGAGCTCCCTCACCGGGGACAGCGGTGGTCGGGGCCCAAGTCGGCGGCGCCGGCGGGTCAGGCGTGGGGCCGCGAGCGCTAGGACCGCGCGGAGCTCCCTCACCGGGGACAGCAGTGGTCGGGGCCCAAGTAGGTGGCGCCGGCGGGTCAGGCGTGGGGCGCGGGGTGGGGGTTAGGGTGGCGTTAGGGACGCGGAAAACTCCTTCCTCTCAGTGGAGAGTGTTGGCCGGGACCCAAAGCAGTAGCGCCGGCGGCGGGTCATACATGGGCTGCGGGGAGGGGGGTTGGGGAGCATAGGCGGCGTGCAGTGCTCCCAGTTCTCCCGGGACCGCGGTGGTCGGGACCCAGAGCGGCTGCGCCTGCGGGTCGTACATGGCGTGCTGGGGGGGTTGGGGCGCGTAAACTGCTTGCAGGGCTCCCTGTGCTCCCGGGACGGCGGTGACCTCACGGGACCGGCACACAACCGCATAATGGCCCTTTTTCCCGCAGCTTTTGCAGATAGCTGCGCGGGCCGGGCAGTGCTGTCGGGGGTGTTTCGCCTGGCCGCAGAAATAGCAGCGGGCGCCCCCGGTGCGACTCGGCGTTTGGACTGCGCAAGCCTGTGGGGTGTCCGGGGGGGGGGGGGTAGGGGGTTTGCCGCGACGGGTACGTTCGGGGCCCAATGGGCTGCCGCGCGGTCGGGGCCGTAGGCGCGGGTATTACGCGCGGCCACGTCTAGGGAGGCTGCTAGGGCCCGTGCCTCTGAGAGTCCTAGCGACTCTTTTTCTCGAAGTCTTTGGTGGATTTGGGAGGATTGCATACCTGCCACAAAAGCATCGCGCATTAACATGTCCGTGTGTTCGTTTGCGTTCACCGACGGGCAGCTGCAGGCTCGTCCCAAAATCAGCAGCGCGGCGTAGAACTCGTCCATCGATTCTCCGGGAGCTTGCCGCCTCGTCGCGAGCTGGTAGCGAGCGTAGATTTGGTTAACTGGGCGAACGTATAGACTTCTCAGTGCTGCGAACGCCGTCTGGAAATCGTCCGAGTCTTCGATGAGGGAGAAAATCTCCGTGCTCACCCTCGAGTGCAGGACCTGCAGTTTTTGGTCTTCTGAGACTCGGCCGGTGGTCGTTCTGAGGTAGGCCTCGAAGCAAGTCTGCCAGTGTTTGAAGGCTGCTGCCGCGTTCACTGCGTGTGGGCTGATCCTCAGGCATTCCGGAATGATCCTGAGCTCCATAGTCCTTTTTAGGCACGCTTAATAAATTGTAGCGCACAAAGACTCCGTGAGACGAATAGAGTGAAGTCGATGAGGCTTTATTAAACGTGTCTATTCCCCCGCAGCTCGATAGTAAGCTGGCCTGCGGGGGAAGACTCCGGCTTCTTATACTCCGCCTTCAGGGCGGAGCTTGAGGTCAACGGCCAACCAGGACCCGGGATCTGTCAGCCAATGACATTAGGGCTTCCAGTCCCACATGACCCCCAATACATACTACCACATTGTGCCATCAATTGCCTCCGAGAACTGGGGCACCATGGTTGGTCTGATCCAGCTCGAATGTGATAAAGTCCGACTCGGGACCATCACCTCCCGGATGCACCCGTGGGCGGAAGATTGGGACATGCCGCAGAGGTCCCTGCTCGAGCCTTGGAATGACCCTGTGGCACAGACATTGAGGCAGCGTTCAACTTCGTTGGTATTGGGAGCGGGTACCTTCCTCCTCCAATGGGTGCCAGTCCGTGAGGACGTGGCACCGCTGCCGCACTGTCTCGCTGCTGAGATGCAGTCTTCTGCAGCACACGGTGTCCGTTAGCTCAGTGAATGACCGCCAGCGCCTGTACACCTTGGGCCATCACTGGCCTCTCCTTCTGGCTCCCTCCTCACTGATGGGCAGCCAGTTTTCAGGGTGTGCGGCGGCCCCCTGTATATGAGGTGCCGACTCCGGCCTGCATCGTTGCTGCTGCCTTCTCAGTGTCTGGCCACTTTGGCAGCCACAAGCAACGGGAAAGCAGCCTCCTCCGGATCTACACCAGCAAACAGTTCTATCCGAAAGGAATTGGAGAAGGAGAGAGACCAGCCAGGTCCCGCCGTGTGGGACCATGTCCAATCCACGCTGGGGGGGGGGGTCGGATTCCCCCCCCCCGGGTTGGAGAATCCCCGGGGGGGGGCGGTGTGAATCCCTTCCTGCCGCTCCGACGCCGGCTGCCGTATTCTTTGCCCCTGGTTTTCAAGCGGGGGGCGGGGATCATGCCGCGCCGGTCAGGGGCCATTGACAGCGGCCCCACCCGGCAATTCTCCGGGCCCCGATGGGCCGAGCGGCCATCGGTTTCTGGCCAGTCCCTCCGGCGTGGATTGGACATGGTCCCACACGGTGGATTGGACAGGGTCCCACACGGCAGGACCTGGCGGGTAGGCCGCTGGTGCAGTCCTCGGGGGGGGGGGGGCACGCGGGGCCCTGGCCCCGGGGGAGGCCCCCACGGTGGTCTGGCCCACAAACGGGGCCCACCGATCTGTGGGCGGGCCTCTGCTGTGGGGGCACTCTTCCACGCCGGCCTCTGTAGGGCTCTGCCATGGCCGGCGCGGAGAAGACACCCCCTCTGCACATGCGCTAGAATATGCCGGCCGGTCTACCCATGCGCGAACTCGTGCCGGCCCCTCGCCGCCGATTGGAGCGGCGCCAACCCCTCCGCCACCGGCCTCGGAAGTCCGGTCGGCCCAACGTCAGAGTGATTCATGCCACTTGTTACGCCGATGTCGGTCCATTGCGTGGATTCGGGAGAATCGCGCTGCAGGAATCCGTTCGGGCTTCCATCCCGGGACCCTCATCTCCCCTAAATCTCCCCATCCTTACCATGACTGACCCACCTTCTGTCAGAGTGCCATCTCGTGAGCTAGTTGTGCAGGCAAACCTTGCTCTGTACACTCAACCCCCGGCCAATGAGGAGCCCCTAGATCCCAGACCTCTGCCGAGAACATGAGGGAATCTGTGCTCAGCTGCTCTCCCCTGATCCATACATTTACCCTTTGCTCAC
This sequence comes from Scyliorhinus torazame, assembly GCF_047496885.1. NCBI lineage: Eukaryota > Metazoa > Chordata > Chondrichthyes > Carcharhiniformes > Scyliorhinidae > Scyliorhinus > Scyliorhinus torazame. The sequence continues at coordinate 298,801,656 of NC_092711.1, read as the reverse complement.
GAGAGGAGCATCAGTGCTGAAGCCCAGCTCATAGGGTTTGATTGTTGGCAGCTGCCTCTACTGTTCTGATGCTCCTAGAGTACCGGCATCAAGGGTTGCTGGACATGCAATGCACTAATCATCCTCTGAGGCATAGCACATGTGCCCTCGAGGAAGCACTTGGAAGTTGAGGAGTGTGAGGTGCTCTCACAACTAACAAGGTAACTGCCTTCAGCTGTGAAACTATAATATAGTCTTTATTTAGGCAACACAAGGTACACAATGTAACTACATAAACACCGGCGTTGGGTGAAGCATACAGGGGCGTAATGTTAATCAGTCCATAAGAGGGTCGTTTAGAGTCTGGTAACAGTGGGGAAGAAGCTGTTTTTGAGTCTGTTCGTGCATGTTCTCAGGCTTTTGTATCTCCTGCCCGATGGAAGTAGTTGGAAGAGTGAGTAAGCCGGGTGGGAGGGATCTTTGATTATGCTGCCCGCTTTCCCCAGGCAGCGGGAGATGTAATGGAGTCAATGGATGGGAGGCAGGTTTGTGTGATGGACTGGGCGGTGTTCACGACTCTCTGAAGTTTCTTGCGGTCCTGGGCCAAGCAGTTGCCATACCAGGCTGTGATGCAGCCCAATAGGATGCTTTCTATGATACATCTGTAAACGTTGGTAACAGTCAATGCGGACACGCCAATTTTCCTTAGTTTCCTGAGGAAGTACAGGCGCTGTTGTGCTTTCTTGGTGGTAGTGTTGACGTGGGTGGACCAGGTCAGATTTTTGCTGATGTGTAACACTAGGAATTTGAAACTGCTAACCATCTCCACCTCGGCCCTGTTGATGCTGACAGGGGTGTGTACAGTACTTTGCTTCCTGAAGTCAATGACCAGCTCTTTAGTTTTGCTGGCATTGAGGGAGAGATTGTTGTCACTGCACCACTCCAATAGGTTCTCTATCTCCCTCCTATAGTTTGACTCGTGCGTTATTCAAGATCCGGCCCACTTTGGTCATATCAGCAAACTTGTGGATGGAGTTGGAACCAAATTTTTCCATGCAGTCGTGTGTGTACAGGGAGTATAGTAGGGGGCTAAGTACACAGCCTTGCGGGGCCCCGGTATTGAGGACTGTTGTGGAGGAGGAGTTGTTGTTTATTCTTACTGATTGTGGTCTGTGGGCCAGAAAGTTGAGGATCCAGTTGTAGAGTAAGGAGTCAAGTCCTAGGTTTGGAGCTTTGATATGAGATTGGCTGGGATGATGTTGAGGGCGGAGCTGTAGTTAATAAATAGGAGTCTGATGTTGGAGTCCTTGTTGCCGAGATGCTCTAGGGATGAGTGTAGGGCCAGGGAGATGGTGTCTGCTGTGGACCGGTTGCGGTGGTATGCGAATTGCAGTGGACCAAGGCGATCTGGGAGAATGGAGTTGATCCGCTTCATGACCAACCTCTCGAAGCACTTCATTACGACTGAAGTCAGGGCCACCTGACGGTAGTCATTGAGGCACGTTGCCTGGTTATTCTTTGCTTAAGTCAGAGGGAGAATTCAGAATGTCGAATTCACCTAACGAGCACGTCTTTCAGGACTTGTGGGAGGAAATCGGAGCATCCGGAGAAACCCACGCAGACATGGGGAGAACTTGCAGATTCCACACAAACCGTGACCCAAGCGGGAATTGAACCCTGAACCCTGGTGCTAGAGGCTTCTCACAGTCAAAGAGAGTGAAATTGAATTTCAGGGTAGAAGCCGAAGCAGGAATCTGTCCTGGGTGAGTTTGGTGGGACACACAGGCTGCAGCAGTGGCTGCCCCTGTTACAGAATTTACAGTGCAGAAGGAGGCCATTCGACCCATCGAGCCTGCACTGGATGGGTCTCCACAATATTTAAAGATGGCGTGAAGGTGCAAATCCCGTCACCCTCCCCAACCCAGGGAAGACCCCAAACTGGAACGCTTCAGCCCTTGACCAAGCCCAACAGCCCCCCCCACCCCTCCCGCCCCGCTTCCCGAACACTGGCAGTAGCTCCGGCGCCCTTGAGCTGCATGTCAGCTCCCCCAAGTAACCATTGCACCAGGTTCCTGTTTTTGAAAATGCGTACTAAACGACACCTGCGTGACTTCCCTTTGGGGAGTCGGGGAACTCCCGGAAGTCACTGCTTTCGACATCAATCTCATTAATGAGATTGAAATGAATGCAAATGTGAGTCAATGATATTCTCGCCTCTTTTGGACGAGATCCAGAACTTGTCATCGGGAGCGGCCGGGTGAATTGCAAAATGGCGTGAATCTCGATTTTACCCTCCCACTATTCACCCCGATCCGTGCCAGATAGAATGATGTCGCTGAATCGCACCCCCACAATGCACTATTTTGAAAAAGGACAGGGGAGTTATCCCCAGAATCCTGACCAATATTTATTTCCTAATCAACTGCACAAAAGCAAATTGCCTGGTCTTTATCACATTTCTGTCTGTGGGATCTTTCTCTGCACAAATTGGCTGCTGCATTTCTTCCTTTGCAACAGCGACTATGCATCAAAAGAACTTAATTGGTTGGAAAGCACATTGAGACGTGAAAAGTGTTCTATAAGTGCAAGTTTTTCTTTCAAGGCCCCTGGATGTGCCAAGGTGCTTTGCAGCCAATTTGAGTGTTGTCACCAACCCAGCAGCCAATTTACACATAGCATTATCCCAGAAACAGCAACAAGGGGCTGGATTCTCTGATTCTGGGGCTATGTCCGGAGGATCCGTGGTATTTTATGTGGGAAAACTGGTGCGGCCCAAGCACCGATCCTCCGACCGGTGAGGGGCTAGCAGCCGTGCCACGTAAAATGCACGGCCTTCCCGATATAAACGTCTGGAGAATTGCCGGGTCCTTGGCCGCGCGTGCACACCGCGACGACCTGCAGCGGTCACGTCATACAACATGGTGCCAGCCATGTGCGGACCTGACATGTCAGATAGTGGCCCCCTCGCCACCCACGGGCCACCCAGTCCCCCCCCACCCCCACCCCGGCCAGCATCACGGTTCCCGCCCGACTGTTGACGGTGCTGGACACAGTCCGCAACCGCCACTCAGCGACCCATCGGGGGTGGCGCATCGGGGGAGGGCCTTCAGGTTACATCCTGAGGCCGTCCCAATAGCGTGCGGCATGCTCTTCGATGACGCCATCTTCAAGGCACGGGGCATCCGAAAACGGGCACCGCTCCTGATTCCGTCGGAAAAAGGGATTCTCCGGCCGATCCCCGATGACGAAATCCGTGTCGGGGAACGGATAATCCTGCCCAAGATATTTACCAGATAATCTTTTTTAGTGACATTGCTCAAAGGATAAATATTGGCCAGAGTTTGGCTGCTGTTGAACATGATAGCGTTGAGGAATCTTTTACAACTAAATGAGTGGCCAAACAGAAGCATTTAGCATTTCCTCTGAATGATGGTACTTTTGACAGTGTAGCAGTCCCTCAGCATCATACAGGAGTGTCAACGTGGATTGTGAACTCCAGTTTCTGGAGTCGGACATGAATCCAGATTTTGGGACTCTGGGCAAGAGCACTAAGTGAAGGCTGACACCTAATTAATGCATTTCCAGTGAATTAACATTCTCTGGGCGGACTGAATGGATAAACTCCCGATTATGTCGTCTCCGTGATAGTGCATGCCTACCCTGCAACGTGTGTGGGACCCTTACACCAGTGACAGCTTTTGTCTTGTCTGTATTCCAGCACAAGTTGAATATTTTTCCAACGAGGCAGCAGCAGTTGAAACGTATGTGCCATCTCTGATCTTTCTGAGAGGGAAAAAAAAAATCAGAAGAGTTCCCACTGCTGATCGCTATTTGATGTGGTTCAAGAAATGCTTGTGAGCGAATGAAATATCTGAGCTTAACTGTGATTTTCCCAACAATTGAGTACCTGTCAGTACTAGGCTCACATGTGAAAAAGGCAGCTTAGGCAAGCTACTGGAAGGACGTGTGCAGAAGCTGAATGAGTCAGCACGTTCGAGAGAAGCTTTTCCATTAGTGTTTGAATGTGGCGGCTATCCAGTTCTGGCAGTGTCAGTTGCAGACATGCAGAGATCAATGCTGTGCTAAATTACTGATGTGGCACATGGCCTTCCTAAATATCCAGGAACTGTTCATAAAACAAACATGTAATGTTGCATTAATGATATCAGTGAGATACTCTGAAAGGCAATTTATTTTAGAAAGTCATACAACTGCGCAAACACTTTCTGACAAAAAGTGTTGAAATTACAATGTCGCAAAGCCCAGGAAAACTCAAAATCTACTTCAGTTTTATACTAAATTAGTTGATCTCAGAAATGATCTTGAACAAAGGAACCGGCAACAGTTTTGTTGGATTTAACACAGCTGAAGAAGGCGACAAGAACAAAACTGTGGATTAATCCTTCGCTCATGCAACTGTTCCTCATGAATGAGTCTCAACATTAATTGTTGAATTGACGGCAACTCCACCAAACCAAAATGCTGATATTGACCCCCTTTCCCACCAAAGCTGATATGATTGGAGATCTGGGCGTACAGGTCCACAGATCACTGGAATGGAAGCAGTCAAGAATGTATACGGCATGCTTGCCTTCATCGGTCAGGGCATTGAGTATATAAATTGGCAAGTCATGCTGCAGCTCTACAGAACCTTAGTTAGGCCACACTTTGAGTATAGTGTTCAATTCTGGTCGCCACACTACCAGAAGGACGTGGATGCTTTGGAGAGAGTGCAGAAGAGATTTACCAGGATGTTGCCTGGTCTGGAGGGTATTAGCTATGAGGAGAGGTTGGATTGTTTTCACTGGAATGATGGAGGTTGAGGGTTGACCTGATAGAGGTTTACAAATTTATGAGAGGCATGGACAGAGTGGATGGTCAGACACTTTTTCCTCGGATGGAAAAATCAATTACTAGCGGATATAGATTTAAGGTGCGAGGGGGGAAAGTTTTAAGAGATGTGCGAGGTAAGGTTTTTACACAGCTGGTGGTGAGTGCCTGCAATGCGCTGCCAGGGAAGGTGATGGAAGCAGATAAAATAGCAGAGTTTAAGAGGCATCTTGATGAACACCTGAAAAGAGGGAACAGAGGGATATGGACCCTGAAGTGCAGAAGGTTTTAGTTTAGAAAGGCTTCATGGTCGGCACAGGCTTGGAGGGCTGAAGGGCCTGTTCCTGTGCTGTACTTTTCTTTGTTCCTTGGAGTGTGAATCTCACAACTTTACAGAACAGAATGAGATCATTCAGCCAGAATGAGATCATTCAGCCAATGTGCTTGCGCCTCTTTTTGAACGAGGAATGTGTTTCTCTACCCATTTTCCATGTGCTTAGGGGGTCAGTTAACTCAGTTGACTGGGCGGCTGGTATACGATGCAGAGTGAGACCACCAGGATGGGTTCAATTCCCAAAGCTGCTGAGGTTATTCGTGAAGGCCCCACCTGCTGAAACGTGCCCCTCAACCGAGGTGTGCTGACCCTCCGGTTGAATCACCACCAGTCAGCCTATGGTCCTCTGGGACTATGATGGCATTTGCCTTTTACTTATTTCTTTTTCACATATTTACCCCTGTCTCTGTTAAAACCTATTATGAATTCTGCCCAATCACTTGGTTGATTTTGCTGCCTCCGAAGTTGAGCCAGTTACACTGTCCACTCCACTAGCCAGGCTGAGATCAGAACATTCAGAACAGTCCAATAATTAAACCTGGGATCCAGAGAGCTCTGTGATTCAGTTCTACACTGAGGGGTACAGTTACTGGCTAAACCACGGAATATGCAACATTTCATATTCATCAGCTGATTTCTGGTTAAAAGCTTGGCAGTATCCTTGGAGATAACAGTCTGGATAACATTCCAGCTTCAGCTGATGAGTGGCAAGTAACATTCACACCACACAAGTGCCAGGCAATGACCAGCTCCTACAAGGGAGAACCCAATCTTCTCGCCATGACATTCAAAGGCATAACCATCACTGAGTCCGCTGCTATCAACATCCCATTGAAAGCCAACTGGACCATAACCAACACTGTGGCTACAGGAGCTGATCAGAGACTGGGAATTGATGAAATAACTCACCTCTGCTCGACACCATCAGGACAAAGCAGGCTGCTTGATTGACACCCCATCCGTCATCTTAAACATTCACTCCCTCCATCACAGATGCACAGTGGTACCAATATGTATATCCACAAGATGCAGCGCAGCATCTCACCAAGACTCCTTAGAGAGCACCTTCCAAACCTGCGACCTCTACCACCTTGAATGACAGGGGCAGCAGATTCATGGGAACACCATCACCTGCAAACAATACACCATGCGGACTGAGAAATATATCGCCGTTCCTTCATTGTCGCTGGGTCAAAATTCTGGAGGGCTCTTCCTAACAGCACTGTGGGTGCACCTACTTCACAGGGGCTGCAACAGTTCAAGAAGGCAGCTCATCACCACCCTCTCAAGGACAACTAAGAGAGGACAATTAATGCTGATCTAACCAGCAATGTCCATATCCTGTGAAAGAATTTAAATTCATGTATACTTCAAAATAGATAGCCAAATCACTTTCCAATAACACTATCTTGCCTCAGCCAAGAATGTCAAGTTGCCTCAGCAAGAATCATGCCTTCAGGGGAGGAGAGGAAAAAATACCAAAATATGAGAGTAGAACTCATTAAAGGGAGGGTCTCATGAAGCAAAGACTCCCCTCGCTTCCCCTTTTGAAATCCTGATACAAGCTTCTGTTTAAATGATAGAATGTTCAAGCATAAAAATCGTTTTTGCATCAAATATTTTACCATCAGAGTTCATCTTTAAAGTCTGCACTGGATTTTTGAAATCAAAAGAACGATGGAAAAATTTACATCTTAGCAAAACTGGGCAGGATTCTGAGTTCCGTCTCAGATTTCTTCTCCTTCCAGGCAGCATCCTCGATTGCCGAACCATGGCTTATGCTATGAGTTTACTGTTGGATGGGATGAGAAGGTAGATCTGAGGTCTATCACGGCGTGAACAAGGATTAAACCCAATGCTGTTGGCATTATTCTGGCATTATTCTGAGCCACATGCTTGACATCCTCCCGTCCCCCACTCCCTTCTCAGAATTACTAATATTAAGAAAGATACAGGTTCTTATTCAATGTGTACTATTACAATCCCAGGCCAGACCCAACAGTGGTTAAGATACTGGACCGAAACCCCAATATTTTAGTTTATTTTAAATGACCATACGGAAAGAATGATTCACTCCAGGAGTGATTGCAAGAAGAAGTAGCGATTTGGTATTTTTCAAACAAAACTTTATGATGAATACAATATTAAACTCTTTAACTTCATAACTGAAAAGAACAGCATACAATCACCCCTTAAGCACTGCTACTCAACTTCCCATTAAACAAAGAAAAGAAACATATTCATCTTAAAATCAGCATGGCATAGAATAATACTTTCTTCACGGAATAGATTTGAACTCCCGTTAGAACCTCTGCTGACTCTGGTTGGATGTCTTCAAGAAGCTATTCTAACTGGCTTGTTTCAGCTTCTTCCTTGCTCTCAGACAAGACTGCTCTCCTTTAAATATTATTGCTCCCTTTATAACTATCCAACTGGAAGAGGAAACTGCCTTTACTTGTGGCCAAAATAAGGGTTGCCAGACTGGACTTCAACTCCTATCCAAAAGCTTTCTCAAAATGTCTCCGCATCCTTTAGCTGCACCCAGCACTGACATCATCTCCCCAAGCTGAAAAACAAATGATCATTCCAGGGACTGAACGCACTAACTCCCCCAGAGACTGTCACCAGTCAAACCACAGTGCATGAGCCCAGACTGGAAAACACATTCCTCTTGGTCAGTTTCACCTTCTGGCTCCTAAAAGCTCTAAAACAGGATTTAAAAAAAAAAACATGACCACTGAGGTCAAACACACTCTAACCCCAGGCTTTTAACCCTTTGATTGCCCAACACCTATAATCCTAAAATCCTGCATTTGTCGCAGTGCATGGTTTCCCACATATGCTGTGCCATTATTTGGATACGCCTCAGGGATACACAAAGGGATAGCTGCAGGACTAAAAAACATACTTGAAATTTGGGGTTTTATGTCTCGTATAATAGGACCAATTTTACCAGCTCAGTGAGAGGCAACAATTAAAATGGATGAACTTTCTGGGAGGACATGCTTTGCCCTTGTAAGTGACAAATGTTCTTTCACGTCTCCGACACAAGGCTGAAACAAATCTCATTCCTTGTCAAAGGAATCGTACTATATTATCTCCCGCCTCCCCACTACTTCTGAATAGATTAGGGGTTTCTGTTTGTCTGTTCTCCAGCTTGTCATTTCCGCACAATCATTTCAATGGAAGGAAAACCATAAAATGATTATTGCAGAATGGAAGGGCTGGGATTGTTGTTTGGTTATATTGTCCGCTTCAGCACAATTCACATGTAATAGGTCAAACCAACTCCGAGGATTGCAATGTTTAAACTCAAATTGACTTCAGTGCAAGCCCTAATTTTGTGATTTTCTTAGGAATAAGGGTGAGACATTAAGGCTTCTATTCATTAGAGTTTAGGAGAGTCAGAAGTGGCCTGATTGAAACCTTTAAAGCCCTGAGGAGTCTTGACGGGGTGCACGGGGAGAGGATGTTTCCTCGTGTGGGAGAATCTAGAACGAGGGGGTCACTGTTTAAAAATAAGGGGTCACCATTTAAGACTGAGGTGTGAAGATATTTCTTTCTCTCAGAGGGTCGTGAGCCTTTGGAGGTCTCTTTCTTAAAAGGTAGTAAGAAGTTCTACAACAACAGGTTAAAATCCAACAGGTTTGTTTTGAATCTATTCAATCTATTAAAGCATCACTCCCCTGATGAAGGAGCAGTGCTCCAAAAGCTAGTGATTCGAAACAAACCTGTTGGACTTTAACCTGGTTTGTAAGACTTCTTACTGTACCCTCCCCAGTCCAAGGCCAGCACCTCCACATTAACAGGTAGTGGAAGCATAGACTTTGGGCGGGATTTTCCATACGCACCCCGTGATATGTTTCTCAGCGGCTAAGGTGGCAAACAATTTGCTGGCGCCGGATCCCACCACTGTCAACGGGGTTGCACGCTCTGTGTACCCCTCACTGCCGGGAAACCTGCGGCCGGAGTTCGAAAATGGCCAGAAACATCCGCCTTTTGAATATTTTGAAGGCAAAGCTAGATAGATTCTTGGTTAACAAGAGGGTTATGGGGGAGGGTAGGAAGGAATGTGCGGTTGAGGTTACAATCCAACCGTGATCTCATTGGACGGTTCGAGGAGCTGAGCGGCCAACTCCTGCTCCGACTACATTAGTCTGTCTGTCTGTGTGATGTTTTGCCCCAGTTTAAAAAAACATAGGCCTGAATTTTGCACTCCCCGCTGGCTGATTTGTTGGCGAGGGATGAGTGTACAATTCCGCTGAGGGGCTTCCCACTGGGTTCCCAACCTCTTAGCAATTTCACGTTTGGGTGGGCGAGGCCTGGGACAGGCTGCCGTCCTTGTCCCAATTGAGGGCCTTAAATGGCCAATTATTGACCGGTTAAGGGCTGTTTCCCACCCAGTATCAGTCATTATGCTGGCTGGAGGAGCTACCGGGTGTGGGAGTAGCCCGAAAATAATCGGGTTCAGGCCTCCGAGGGAAAGCCCAAAATTAAAAGGGGATTCCAGATGGACCCTCATGTGAAATCCATGCATGTACGCCAGCTCTCTGTGGATGCTGATTCAGGACAACATTTTTAGGAGTAGCTGAGACCAAAGTCACTGGCTGTGGAATTTGCAGTGACTTCTTTTTGGTGATTTTAACAACAGAGTCACTGGGAACCTCACTGTGCTTTCTGTATCTTTGAATCTTTTACAGTATTAGAATGCGTTGTACTGAAATTTAAAAAGCTTCTGTGATTGCATCTTCTTGAACATTTTGTACCCGATGTGTTTAAATGACAGGTTAATGGTTTCAAAATTTAATTTTCATAGAGGGGTTGGAAGGAGAAATATTGGAGTTTTGCACTTTCCTTCGGTTTGAATTGTTTACGCTGATTTCAAATTGTTTACAAAGTATTTCATTCTGACATATGTTAATGAGATTGATCGGAAACCTTGCCATAAATGGAACTTGGCAAGACCATCCAATACATTTAGGGGGCAATTCTCCGAGCCCCGCGCCGGACCCGAGAATCAGAGCAACCGCCCCCCCGACCCCGGCGCGCGATTCTGCGAGGTGCTGAGAATCGGCGTCATTTGGCGCCGCAGGCTGCTGGAATCGGCGGGGCCACCGATTCTCCGGCACGGATGGGCAAAGCGGCCGCTCCGACACGACAGAGTCCCGCCGGCGCCGTTCACCACTGGTCGCTGCCGACGGGAGCTCTGCAGGAACGCTCGGGGGGCCGCCTGTGGGGGGGGGGGCTCCGATGGTGTCTGGCCCGTGAGCGGGGCCCACCGATGGGTGGGCCATCCTCTCTGTCGGCGGGCCTCCTTTCCTCCGCCGGCAATGTTATGTCCCTGCGCCATTTTTGTGCGGGCGGCCTGGGGGAGGACGGCCACTGCGCATGCACTCGTTGGCGCCTGCCCAACTGTGCATGCGCAGGAACCAAGGCTTTTACGCGCCGATCTCCGACGCCGCGCCGAGTCCCCACCCCTGCAAATTGTGCCACGCCTCTGCCAGCCCCACGGAGCCCCAGAATGGGGTCTGAAAACGGGTACCGACACCGGAGTAAAACACTCCGATTTTTATTCCGGCGTCGGCACTTCGACTCCCATTGGGAGAATCCCGCCCCTAAGCATATATATTTTGGTGCATCTTTCCATTTGGACTGGACATCATCGCACACTTGACATAAAACACATCAAGGCATCAGAGGCAACTCAGGACAAGGGTCAACAGGGAATATAATCAGTGCTTGTTGTACAATCAAATGCAGTTATCACACAGACATATAGAGATCACAAAGTGATTGAATTGACACATTTTTTCAAGGTCTCATTCTTTCAGGTTTTATTTGTTGTTGAATATTTTGGGCGCAATTTTAGTGGCCGCGTTGCGCTCAAGAGAGATCAACGCAGCCGGTAGATCCTGGGAGAGGCTACTTGCAGGCTTCCCGGCAGCCGTCTCGCCTCAAGGGATCTACTCAAGTCCTGCGTGGCGTCAGAATCTGAAGCAAGCCCAAAAGTCCGTGTGCCTAAGTATATTTTAAACCTACTTGGGGAAGTTCACCCGATATCCACCTGGGCTTCCTGGGATCTACCAGCCTCCGCAGCGAGCCTGCAGCCGGGCGCCATTCAGGACTGGCCACACAAACATGGAAGCCTGAGATCAGTGGTATATCACAGAGAATGGTGCTGGTTCCCTTGCTGTTTGTAGCGTACGTTAATGATCTAGATGTGAGTGTGGAAGGTATGATGAGTACATTTGCAGAAGACGTGAAAATTGGTTGTCTGGTAAATAGCATGGAGGAAAGCCTTGGATTTCAGGATGATGTCGACGGGCTGGTCAGATGGGCTGGACAGTGGCAAATAGAATTTAACCTGGAAAAGTGTGAGGTGATTCATTTTGGGAGGACTAAAGAGGCAAAAGAATACACAATAAATATCAGAATCTAGGCAGTACAGAGGATGAGAGGGATCTTGAGGGGCATTTCCAAAGATCCCTGAATGCAGTAGTACAGGTAGATAAGGTGATGAAGAAGGCATATGGACACTTGCCTTTATTAACAAAAGCATATAAGAGCAGGGAGAGTTATGTTGGAGCTGTATAAAGTGCACATTAGGCCACAGCTATTGCGCAGTTCTGGGGCGGTATTCTGTGGTTCCCCCAGCCTCGTGTTTCTTGGCCGCACGCCATTCACTGGCAGAGGGATTTATCTCCCCGCCGTTTGTCAATGGGATTTCCCATGGAAACTGCACCACGCGGCAAAACCCGCTGGCGGGTGCGCTGCCAACGGGAAAAGTGGATCCTGATGAGTGGAGAAAGCCAGCACTGGGTAGCCACACAATAGGAAGGGTGTGATTGCACTGGAGAGGGTGCAGAGGTGATTCACTGGGATGTTGCCTGGGCTGGAGCTATGAAGAGAGGCTGGTTGGGCTGGGGCTGTTTTCCTTCGAGCAGACGGCTGAGGAAGCCCTGATTAAGGTGTACAAGATAATGAGAGCCATAGATAGGATGGAAAGGAAGAAGCTTTTCCCCTTAACAGAGGGTTCAACAACCCCTGCATCAATTTATGGTAAGGAGCAGGAGGTTTTGAGGGGATGTGAGTAAAAACATTTTAACCCAGAGGGTGGTGGGAATCTGGAACTCGCTCCGTAAAAGGGTGGTAGAGGTGGGAACCCTCACAACATTCAAGGAGTATTTAGATGAGCACTTGAAATGCCATAGCGTACAAGGCTATGGACCAAGTGCTGGAAAATGGGATTAGATTTGATCGGTGCTTAATGGTCGGTGCAAACACGGTGGACCAAAGGGTTTCATTCTGTGCTGAAAAAGGTCTATCACTCTATGACTTATACAGATTCGCTGGACAACACATCCCAGTTTGGTGCTGCACATGTGATTTAAAGTTCTTGGCGGATTGTTGCAATTATCTGGGCAACTTCAGGGCATTTAGCCCAAGTCTTTGATCGGATGGTCCAAGTCGGAGGGTTCCCCCGGGCAGGGACACAAGAGTTCTGCCAGTATTTCTATGTTAAGTAATGGGTTAAGAGACATTCCAATTAGTTGTCTCATTTATGTTAAGTATCCAATCATTGACACTGATATGTAAAGGGGCTTCAGGTGGCCTTAATGTCAGGTGATGTGAAGACAGAGTTTTGTGCAGAGTCTGGTAAAGTGAAATAAAGTCTGAAATAAAGGTGTTTGTAAAAAGGAGCAGCACCTTTGACTCTTTATACAACAGCAGCTAAACGTCTAACAAACAGTTGCAGAGGATGGTTGCTGCGCAAATGTGAAGGGTTGAAAGATACAACTTTTCCAGACCAAACCAAGGAGTGAGTGAGAAGAAAAAAAAAGAAGATATATGGCTGAACCTCGGATAAAGATGGCCGGATATGATTACCCCCCCTTACTTTCTGAAAGGGGATCGTACGACCAATGGAGAAGTGCAGTAGTTATGTGGACTTGGGAAAGAGAAAACAAGGTATGGCATTGGCTCTTTCTCTACCTTATGACAGTAAAATCCAAAGCAAAGTGTTTTCTGAGCTGGAATTGGAAGAGTTAGACTCAGAAGAAGGTCTGGAGACTCTATTATGTTATATGGATAAGATTTATAAAAAGGATGACTTGTTAAATGCGTATGAAGCATGTTTGGATTTTGATAGGTTCCGGAAAATAGAGGATTTCTCCATGGAAGACTATATAATGGAATTTGGCAGACTATATAAAAGGTTGCAGAAACACAACCTGGAATTTCCACCGTCTGTGTTGGTCTTTAAATTACTTGACTGTGCTAGAGTGAGCAACATGGATAGGCTCCTGGTTTTGACAAGAGTTCAGTTTGCAGATAAGGATACCTTATTCGATCAGATGACAGAAGCTTTGAAAACATTTCTGGGGAAACATTCGATTCCGATTGCGCTGATGACCCAAAGAGGGCAGCCTGCAATAAGGCAGAATACGGGAGATACACTAGCAGGATGGCGAAATCGCACGGCTACAAACAGGTTCCAAGATTATAGAAGGAGATCGGGACCTGGAAAGTATGAAGACAGAAACTCAGTTAGAACCTACAATAGGAAGGTGAACCCCAGAAATGCCCGGGATATGATAAATCGATGTTTTTGATGTGACTCTCAATACCATTATGCTTTCAACTGTCCAACACATTATAATAGAGTGTTTGAAGCTACACAGGACACGGAGAGTCAGAAGAGGAAAATGATAGTGACCAGAAAGAAGGCATTGTCCTATTAACAAGCAGTTTTACGCCCGTAATTAGGGTGTTGGTTGCAGAATCCTTCAATTGTGCTGTATTGGACAGTGGCTGCACATCTACTGTGTGTGGAATTGACTGGTTAAAATGTTACCTGGACCCCTCGAATGCTGAAAATCGTAACAAGGTTAAGGAATTTGAAAGTTCCACAAGTTTCAGGTTTGGGGATGATAATACTCTGAAGTCGCTGAAAAGAGTGGTGATCCTTTGCAATATTGCCGGAGTGAATCATTTCATTAGCACGGATGTTGTATCAAGTGAGATACCTTTGCTTCTGAGAAGATCGTCGATGAAAAAAGCACACATGAAACTGGATATGGAACTGGATAAGGCAACAGGTTTTGGAAAGACGGCTTACAATTTATACAGTCTGGACACTATTGTATTCCATTACTGACAAATAATATTTCAAGTACAGTTGTTAAGGATGTGTTAATGGCAGTTGAAAAGGGAACTTTAGCTGATAAAAAGCTTATTGTATTAAAACTGCATCGGCAATTTGCGCATCCGTCTCCTCGGAGGCTGAAAAATGTATTAAAGGATGCAGGGGTAAGGGATGAAGACTATAATAAACTGATAGAACAGGTTAGTGATCGCTGTGAAGTTTGTAGGAAATACAGAAGGACACCAGCACGACCGATAGTAACCCTACCTTTGGCCAGGGATTTTAACGACATTGTGGCCATGGACCTTAAGATCTGGGATAAAGCCAATAATATATTTATTTTGCATTTTGTAGATTTAGCAACCAGATTTTGTCAATCAACGATTGTACGAAGTAAAGAAAAGAGAGTAATTCTGGATCAAATCGTGGAAAAATGGATAGGGACAGGAATGGGCCCACTGGCAAAATTCCTCACGGACAATGGGGGATAATTTGCTCATGATGAGTTTAGGGATATGTGTGAAAAAGTGAATATCACAGTTATGAATACGGCTGCAGAAAGCCCATTTCGTAATGGTGTGTGTGAAAGAAACCATGCGGTAATAGATGACATGCTCCGGAAATGTTTGGCAGATAGACCATACTGCAAGCTAAATTCAGCTTTAGCATGGGCGGTACATGCAAAGAATTCATTACAGATCGTTGGGGGCTATAGTCCCTATCACTTGGTGTTTGGTAGAAACCCTAAAATTCCATCCACTTTAGATGACCAGCCTCCAGCTTGGGAAGGGACTACAATTAGCTCTGCCTTTGCTGAGCATTTAAATGCATTACATAGCAGTAGAAAAACCTTTTTGGAAGCCGAAGTCTCTGAAAGAATTCGCAGAACTTTAAGACATAATGTACGGCCATCAAATACCGTTTCTCAGCAAGGAGACATAATGTTAATGAATGGAAAAGCCCAGGGAAGATCATAGGCATAGATGGCAAAACATGGCAATCAAACTGTTAGGGTACATTCATCAAGGATAATGGGTACAGATTACAAATTTTCAAATTTAGACAGAGCAGACAGACATGACGAGGAACCAGAGTCATCTAGTATGCACGTGTTACAGAACTATGAGGACCAGTTAACTAATATAGACAGGGTTTCGGTAAAGGAACACAACACTTCTGATGAATTAGAACAGGCCATTTTTCCGAAAGGGCAACTGCCAAAAGTTGGTACAAAAGTGACATACTTGCCTGAAGGGTCTAGTCAATGGAAGGATGCAACTGTTATTAGTAAAGCAGGGAAGGCCACTGGAAAGTATAAACATTGGTTGAATGTACAGCATTCAGGGGAAGGAGTCAAGACAATGGATTGGGAACACGAAGTTCAAAAATGGAGGGCACAGAAACGCAGTGCCAGTTCAGATAGTACATCGGATAGTGAACAAGTCCGCAGAAAAAGTTGAGAACTATTGAAAGGACATTCCACAGCAGAAGGGAAAGATCAAGCAGTACAGAACGAGATACCAGGCGCGAAAGGTGGCGTGGTTTATCAAGATCTCGGAACATGAGTAAGACTACGAATACTATTAGGAGTAGAAGCCCACATCCAAGAGGGCTTTGCTAGGCAGAAACGGGACTTGACCCGATAAAGGAGCCGAACGATCGGCTGGAGCGCAGGCTGGATGCTCAGGATTGGGCGATTCAGAAGCTGGAGAAGGCACTGGCGGACCAGGAGGAGCAGCAAACGGTGGTCGAGCTAGAGGTGGGGATGCAGTAGGATCAGCAAAAGACACTGCTGGAGAAGGTGGAGAATCTGGAGAACAGAACCTGCTGGCAGAACTTGAGAATTGTTGGTCTCTCTAAAGGGGCTGAGGGGGCTGATGCTGGCGCGTTTGTGGCGAGTATGTTTCAGAAGCTCCTGGGGGAGGGGGCTTTTCCCCGACCATTGGAGGTGGACAGGGCGTACAGGGCGATATCGAGGAAGCCGCTGCCGGGGGACCCCCCAAGGGCGATGGTGGTCCGGTTCCATAGATTTTTGGACAAGGAGTGTGTTCTCCAGTGGGCCAAGCGTACGCAGAGTTGCAAATGGGACAATAAAATTTTGCGTGTCTATCAGGACCCGAGTGTGGAGGTGGCCAGAAGGAGGGCAGGTTTTAATCAAGTGAAGGCGATCCTGTAGAAGAAGAAGGTGAAATTCGGGCTGCTGTACCCAGCATGTCTTTGGGTTACGCACGAGGACCAGCACCGTTACTTTGAGTTGCCCGAGGACACGATGGACTTTGCCAAGAAGAAAGGGCTGGTGCTGAACTGAGGACTTTTTGGTTTTAAGTTGTAACATTTCTGAGTGATGTTTATATGTTTTGATTATCGTTTTTCTTCTGCTTTTAAGTTTGTATGAAGATGGGGGAAGTAAAAGTTATTCGGTTCTATGGGTTTTCGGTGTTTTGGTGGGGGTGGCGGGTGGGGGCGTTTTACTTTTTATTATTTTGATTTGCACTATTGGGGGGGTTCTTTGTGGGTTTTTCGTTTTGGGTTGTCTCCTATGGTAATTGGGAGATTGTCGGGGGTCGGTTTGATGAGGGAAGTGGTTTCGATGGGAGGGGGAGGGGAGTAGGAAACAATAGGTGGGAGATTTCTTGGCACTGGAGGCGAGGGCCACCAGGCTAGCTGGGTGAGCTAGTCAACGGAAGCACAGTGAGGGGTGTGTATATGTTCAATATTTTACGGAGTGGTGTTGCTATGGGGGAGCGGGGGGGGGGGGGGGGGTTATTCTGCTGATGAGGGAGGGACTTGGGTTTCGGGACAGAGAGGAGGTCAGGGGTGGGGGCTGCCAGGAGGCGGGCCGATGGAGGCGCGGCGCATGGGCTGGAGGCATGCCCAGGAAAGGGGATGGCTGATCGGCAGAAGGGGGGACGCGATGCCCCCAACTAGGCTGATCACCTGGAATGTTAGAGGCGGAGCAAGAAAACGGCCGAAAAAAACCAGCTGAAGGTCCGTTGGGGAGTGGAAAGGTCACCGCGGGGTCACCAAGGAAAATGGAGGCTGGAGCACCAGGGAAGGCCGCACTGCTTACGGCTGAAGAAATAACTAAGGCGATGGCTGCGGAATTTGAAAAGCAGTTGGCGCAGATTGCGAAATGCCTGGAGGTGGTGAGGAAGGAGATGAGGGAGGTTTTGAGTGTGCTGGTGGAGGAGGCGGTTTCCCCGGTGAGGACGGAGGTGGCGAGCACAGTGGCGGAGGTGCGAGAGCAAGGGGAGGCGCTGAAGGAAGTGGAGGAGACGTTATTGCAGCACGGTGATCAACTTGCCTCGATGGGGAAAGAGATGCGGAAGGTGATGGACCCTAACAAGGATCTGCGAGGAAAAATGGAAGACCTGGAAAATAGATCCAGGAGACAGAATTTGAGGATTGTGGGGCTGCCCGAAGGAGTTGAAGGACCGAAGCCGACTGAGTATTTTGCCGCGATGCTGGCAAAACTATTGGGGGAGGGGGAGGATCCCTCCTGATATGAACTGGATCGGGCTCATCGGTCGTGGAGGCCTGTACCAAAGGCGAGTGAGCCACCAAGGGCAGTGACTCTGTGCTTCCGTAGGTACAGTGTGAAGGAGAAGGTCCTGAGCTGGGCCAAGCAGAAGCGGGTGGTGCAGTGGGCTGGAGCTGGTATACGTGTATACCAGGACTTTACGGTGGAGCTGGCAAGGAGGCGGGCTGCCTTCAACCTGGTGAAGAGGGCACTGTACATTAGCAAGGTGCGGTGCGGCATTGTATATCCAGCGAAGCTGAGGGTGACTTACAAGCTCAGGGACTTTTATTTTGCAGCCACCGGAGCCTGGAAGAACAGGGTCCGAGTGGTCTAGCCGGGGTGGAAAGTTGGGGGGAAGGAACCGAGGTTGGGAGGAGGATTTTTACAAGAGGCAGTGGATGGGAGGAGCTGGAGACGGGGGGTGGTGGTGGGGGTGGGGGTGGGGGGTTGCCATCCCCCTGCATCGGTTCCCATCCCCCTGCCACATTAGTTTAAACTCTCCCCAACACCGCTAGCAACCGCCCCCCCCCCCCCCAGGACATCAGTTCCAGTCCTGCCCAGGTGCAGACCGTCCGGTTTGTACTGGTCCCACCTCCCCCAGAACCGGTTCCAATGCCTCAGGAATTTGAATCCCTCCCTCTTGCACCATCTCTCGAGCCATGCATTCATCCGATCTATCCTGACATTACTACTCTGACTAGCTCGTGGCACTGGTAGCAATCCTGAGATTACTACCTTTGTGGTCCTACTTTTTAATTTAACTCCTAACTCCCTGAATTCAGCTTGTAGGACCTCGTCCCGTTTTTTACCTATATTGTTGGTGCCTATGTGCACCACGACAGCTGGCTGTTCACCCCCCCCTCCCCCCAGAATGTCCTGTAGTCGCTCCGAGACATCCTTGACCCTTGCACCAGGGAGGCAACATACCATCCTGGAGTCTCGATTGCGTCCGCAGAACCGCCTGTCTATTCCCCGTACAATTGAGTCCCTTATCCCTATAGCCCTGCCATTCGTCTTCCTGCCCAGCTGCGCAGCAGAGCCAGCCAAGGTGCTATGAACCTGGCTGCTGCTGCCTTCCCCTGGTGAGCCGTCTCCCTCAACAGTATCCAAAGCGGTATATCTGTTTTGCAGGGAGCTGACCGCAGAGGACACCTGCACTGCCTTCCTACTCTTGCTCTGTCTTTTGGTCACCCACTTTCTATCTCCCTCAGTACCTTTCACCTGCGGTGTGACCAACTCGCTAAACGTGCTATCCACGACGTCCTCAGCATCGCGGATGCTCCAAAGTGAGTCCATCCGCAGCTCCAGAGCCGTCAAGCGGTCTAACAGGAGCTGCAACTGGACACACTTCTTGCACGTGAAGGAGCCAGGGACAGTGGACGTGTCCCTGAGCTCCCACATCGCACACGAGGAGCATAACATGGGTCTGAGATCTCCTGCCATGTCTTAAACCTTCGGTTAACTTCAACAATCACAATTTCCCAAAAAATAAATTAATTAATTAATAAATAAACAATGAAGATGTTTGTAGTCCAGGCAAGGGGACAGGAGAATCGGCTGGGGAAGCTGCCGTTTAGGTTAGTGGGGGACAGTTTTAGGTACTTCGGGATACAAGTGGCGCGTGACCGGGGCCGGTTACACAAGTTGAACTTGTCCCGGTTGGTTGAACAGATGAGGGGCGAGTTTCGGAGGTGGGATGCCTACCGCTGTCGCTGGTTGGGAGGGTGCAGATGGTTACGATGACGGTCCTACCGAGGTTTTTATTTGTATTCCAATGCCTCCCAATTTTCATCTCCTGGTCCTTTTTTAAGAGGATTAACAAAATCATTTTGGGCTTTGTCTGGGCGGGTAAGTCCCCGCGAGTGAAGAAGGTGATGCTCAAGAGGAATCGGGGGGGAGGGGGGGCTTGCCCTGCCAAATTTCAGTAATTATTACTGGGCGGCCAACATTGCTATGATAAGGAAGTGGGTGGTGGGGGCAGGGTCGGTTTGGGAGCGGATGGGGGCAGCTTCATGTAGGGGCACCAGCTTGGGGGTGCTGATAACGGCACCTCTGCCGTTCCCGCCGGTGAGATACTCCACCAGCCCCATGGTGGTGGCGGCCTTGAGGATCTGGGGTCAGTGGAGGAGGTACGTTGGAGCAGTGGGAGCATCGGTTTGGTCCCCAATATGTGACAACCACCGGTTTGCTCCGGGGAGCTTGGATAGGGGGTTTCGAGTACGGCGAAGGGTGGGAATTGAGAGGATGGGGGACCTGTTCCTGGAAGGGAGCTTCCCTAGCTTGAGGGTGCTGGAGGAGAAGTTTGGGTCGGCAAGAGGGAACAAATTCAGATATTTACAGTTGCGGGACTTCCTGCGCAGGCAGGTATCATCCTTCCCACTCCTGCCACTAAGGGGGATCCAGGATAGGGTCGTGTCTAGGGGATGGGTGAGAGAGGGGAGTGTCTCGGACATTTACAAAGAACTTATGGGGGCGGAGGAGATACAGACCAAGGAGCTGAGGCGTAAGTGGGAGGAGGAGCTTGGGGGTGAGATGGAGGATGACTTATGGGCAGACGCGTTGAGCAGAGTCAACTCGACTGCTACATGCGCACGGCTCAGCTTGATCCAATTCAAGGTCGTCCATCGGGCCCACATGACAGTGGCCCAGATGAGTAGATTCGTTGGAGTAGAGGACAGGTGTGTAAAATGTGCGGGCGGACCAGCGAACCATGCCCACATGATCTGGGCATGCCCAAAACTTCGGGGATATTGGCAGGGGTTTGCGGACGTCATGTCCAAAGTATTGAAAACAAGGGTGGCAATGAGTCCAGAGGTGGTGATTTTTGGGGTGTCGGAAGATCAGGGAGTCTAGGAGGAGAAAGAGGCAGTTTTCTGGCCTGTGCGCCCTGGTAGCCTGGAGACGGATATTATTAGCTTGGAGGGACTCAAAGCACCCAAAGTCGGAGACTTGGTTAACCGACATGGCAAGCTTCCTCGGCCTAGAGAAGTTCGCCTTGAGAGGGTCTTTGTTAGGGTTCGCCCGGAGGTGGCAACTATTCATTGACTTCTTCACGGAGAATTAATCGTCAGCTGGGCAGGGGAGGGGGGGGGGATGGGGGGGGGGCTAGGGTATCGTAGAATAGGGGGTTAAATAGGTGGGTTTTGGAGAGATGGGAGTTGGTGTTTGCACCATGTTTATTGTTCCTTGTACATTGTTTTTATACTGCTGCTGTTTGTAATGCCAAAAATACCTCATTAAAATTGTTTGTTTAAAAAAAAAAGCACTTTGGCTGCTGAGACGTTAAGCCTTGTAGAGGCAGTGGATATGGCCTTTTATATATCTCAGATATTGACAGAAATGTTGGGATTAGGGGATTTGGGTAATATACCTATTGACTGTCACATTGACAATAAATCCCTGTGGGAAAATGTGCACTCTACAAAAAGTGCCAATGAAAAAAAGGTAAAGGATAGACCTCGCAAGTTTGAAGCAGATGTTGGACAGAGGGGAAATAACAAAAATTAAATGGGTCGACAGTAGCTATCAATTGTCGGACTGTTTTATAAAAAGAGGGCTAGTTCACAGAAAATTTTGGATATTGTTAATGTTTCTGTGACTGTGGTTTTTTTTCTTTCAAAAAAAAAAAGGAGGAAAATTGCATGTGTTTTTGAGTTTCTTGTAATTTTGTTTTCACCTAATAATTTTTTTTCTCCAAGGAAGGGGAGACTGTTAAGTAATGGATTAAAAGACATTCCAATTAGTTGTCTCATTTATGTTAAATATCCAATAATTGACACTGATATGTAAAGGGGCTTCAGGTTGCCTTTGTGTCAGGTGATGTGAAGACAGCGTTCTCTGCAGAGTCTGTTAAAGTGAAATAAAGGTGTTTGTAAAAAGGAGCAGTACCTTTGACTCTTTATACAACAGCAGCTAAACGTCTAACACATCGGAAGTTTGAAGTTCACACGGAGTTACCAATCATGTGCATGTCAGGACCTCCTCTTGAGCCCTGTCGCACAGCAGCCCTTACCACTACTCCAATCGGAAATACATGTAGCCCCTAGCATGTGCACCACATTGTGAGCCTGACTGAGAATCCTAAATTGGCTGTTAGTCTAATTCTTAGCACAGTCAGGATTTCTGAGTAAGTGTTGTCCAGTTGTGGAATCACAACGAACGTTGGACAGATATGTTCTGGGTTTTGCAAGCATGGGCTGGTTGAGGACGGTCAGTACTTTGTCTGTTGTGAACAGCCAAAGGGATGGTACGATCCACCAGTTGTTGGGACATACGGCCTACACCCCTGACACCACATCAGCACTCAAGTTCAAATAATTTCTCATTTATGTGGTAGGCAGAACGTCTTTTTTGCTTGACGGCAGCATCCTGTTAGTAGTGAATACCACTCATGTTGCTGCTGCATAGTCGCAGTGTGAAACAGCTAGCTTCACCTGTCGCTCAGGTTTTTGAGATACCTGACCCTTCCAGGGTAACCTGAGATAGACTGGGCACATCTCAGGACTGAAGTGGCTGCCTTAGGCTCATTCATAAGTCTGTGCGGTATAGAATGAACAATAGTCCGTTAAGGGTAGCCATTATCCCGCAGGATAGCTTTGATGCTCCATATTTCCGCTTCAAGCTTGCACAGTGAGCAAATGGCTCAACTCCTATTAACAAGTTTGCCAATAAGGCCAATCCTAAAGCACATGGAACTGTAGGAATTCCAATGTCCATGTTGACCAGTGAAGGAGGGTTTGGGATAGCATGTAGTAAAGAGCCCACTGACCGGTTTCTCAACTGACTGCTCCATTTCAAGGGTGAATTTGAAAGGCCTCTTGCAAGATATGCGAAGCTCGGAATGCCTCGCGAGATCTAATGAGATCTCGCAAAACGTCATAATCTGGATCTCGCCCTCGTTGAGCGGGATCTAGATTTACATATTTAAGTGAGCCATTAGACCTATTTAAATATGTCAGCGCCCAATGGCCCCGAGGACAAGGAACAAACCTGTGCCTAGGAAACCTCGTCATGGCGTCATTAAGCACTGGTCCAGACAAACGCTGTCCAGGCGAAATGGCACCTTTGGGGTCTCCGAGGCTGTAGTCGGGTTCTGGGCAGGGTGGTACCCTGGCACTCCCACGGGCACTGGGCACCTTGGCAAGGCCAGCCTGGCACCATGGTACTGCTACCCAGGCACCTTGACACTGCCAAAGTACCCAGGTGGTATTATCAGGCTGGCAGGACCACTGCCAGGGTCCAGACTGGCAGAGATGCCAGGTTGCCCAGGGTTCATGCCGGGGGTACCCTGGCCTTAATAGGTGGGGTGAGGGGGAGCTCAAGGAGTCCCTGAGAAGTAACCTGGGGTGGAACGGGGGGGGGGGGGGGGGTCCAGAGGCTGCAGTTGAAGTTGGGGAGGGGGTTCGAGGGATCAGGGCGGTATTTAAAAATGGCCACCCGATCTCTTCCTTCACTGATGAGCTGCAGTGGAGGGTGGAGGCAGTCGCCCTGATGCCTGTGAAGGGGAGAGGTGGTGAAGTTGGCTGGGGGGGACACCGTCGCTTGTGCTGTGGTAGTGGAGGGGGGGCCCAATGATTGTGAGGGGAGTCCTCTGTACCCATGGGGGGGAGGGGGGAGTGGGCGGGGCAGGGGCGGGGAAGTGGCGGGGAGGGGATTGGTGCTTGGGGCATTTAATTACGGTGTTGATTGGGGCATCCTTTAAGGATGGTGCCCCGATCTCTGAAGCCGGATTGATGCAAATAAACCATGCCCAGTCATTCTTTTTTCAGAGTGCCAGATAACCTGATCTAAAAACTCGGCCGTGCAGCTGGAGAGCTACATGTTGGTTTTCAGTCAGAGACTGACTCTCTGAGAAAATCTGGGAAAATTCTGCCTATTGAATCCATAGAAGCTCTACAGTGCAGAAAGAGTCCATTCGGCCCATTGAGTCTGCACCAGCCCTCTGAAACAGCACCTTACCGAAGCCCATCTCCTCCGCTCTATCTCCGTGGTTCCACCGAACATATTGGACACAAAGCGTTAATCCACCTACCCTGCACATCCTTGGACTGCAGGAGGAAACTGGAGCACCCGGAGGAAACCCATGACGTCAAAGAGAGAAGATGCAAACTCTACACAGACAGCGACGCGAGGCTGGAATTGAACCCGGGTCCCTGGCGCTGTGAGGTACCAGTGCTAACCATTGTGCCACTGCGCAACTTTTTCTACTTCAAGCAAGAGTAAGGGAGTTTTCCTTGCTATCTTAGCCAACACTTACGCCTCAAATAACACTAACAGGGAATAACTGGCAGGGAAAAAGAATTTCAGATAAATATTTTAGGAATTTATTGGTATCTCACAGCATTTGTTTGGGACGTTAGATATTTAAATGGTTTTAAAGTAGTTCCCCCGCTTATTCAAATGTTAATACTTTTTGTTCTTTGAGTACTTGGTGAAGATTGTGCATCGTGACTCAAATGAAAGAGCCAGTGTAAAGAACAGATATTTAATTACTTGCTAAACAACTCATAAAAGCGTTTCATATGCCTATTAATCAGTAGAACAATGATAAATGTTTTTCATAAATTATGGTTGTGAAAAGCTTTTTTATTCTGATTTGTAGACTCAGCTGCTCAATTCTTCTTTTCTTTCCAATACAAGAATTGAAAGAAAAATCTTGTAAATGACAATCGGTGATGTTCTGTCCTTTCAGGTCGAACAATTCACCACCTGTTGTGCTGCAGTTCTCTTGGGAATCTCTGCAAAATGGGCCAACTTATTTTTCCCGCAATTTCCTCTGCAGAATGTTTGGATATTCTTGTGGTGTGTTTCCATAAATTAAGTAGCCCCCTCTTTACCAATATGTGTTCTTAATTTAGATGTGGATGCTGTATTGTTATCTGCTCGCTAACTGGTAGTATTCTCACTTTCATCACAATATCTAGGCTTACACTCCACAATGCAATACCGAGAGAATGCTGCATTGTCAACGGTGCCAGAATAGGGGGGCCGGTTTAGCTCAGTTGGCTGGACAGCTGGTTCACGATGCAGAGCCAACAGCGTGGGTTCAATTCCCGTACCAGCTGAGGTTATCCATGAAGGCCCCGCCTTCTCAACCTTGCCTCTCGCCTGAGATGTGGTGACCCCCAGGTTAAATCACCACCCGTCAGCTCTCCCCATCAAAGTAGAAAGCAGCCTATTGTCATCTGGAACGGAGGCGACTTTACTTACTTTAATGTGGAGATGCCGGCGTTGGACTGGGGTGAGCACAGTACGAAGTCTTACAACACCAGGTTACTTACTTTAGACATTGGCATAGATTCCCTGCAGTGCAGAAGGAGGCCATTCAGCCTATCGAGTCCCCACCAACTCTCTGAAAGATCACCCTACCCTAGGTCCCATCGCCCACCCTATCCTTGTAAACCCACCTCAGGACAATTTAGCATTACAATCCACCTAACCTGCACACCTTTGGACTGTGGGAGGAAACCGGAGCATCCGGACGAAACCCACGTAGACACACGAAGAACGTGCAAACTCCACACAGACTGTCACCCGAGGTCGGAATTAAGCGTGGGTCCCTGGCGCTGTGAGGCGGCAATGCTAACCATTGTACCACCGTGTCACCGCTGGGAACCAAGGCTCTGTGTTCCCACTCAGGTGAATGTAAAAGATCCCTCAGGACCTTTTTGAACAGGAGCAAGGAGTTTCCCTTGATGTGCTGGCCGGCAATTAATTTGTAAGTAACATCACCAAAGCAGAGTCATGATCATGCTGTTGTTTGTGGGGTCTTGCTGTGTGGCAAACGGCTGCTATGTTTCCTACATTATAACAGTGACTGCACCTCAAAAAAATACCGCAAAGCACTTTGGGACACCCTGAAGCCATGAAAGCTGCTTTATAATTGATAATTTTCTCATTTTATAAGTAAGATCAAGACCAAGCCCGAAGGCAGGTTATTCAGCCGGTGAGGTAGGGATCGTGGGTGGGGAGCGGGAGCGGGGAGGGGGGTGGGGGTGAGGCAGAGAGTACTGCAGCCGAACTAAATCTTGCCCTAATCAAACGTCCATATGAGTGGATTTCCCAGCATGGATAGTAACCAAGTAAAAGTATCATGCCTGCTTTTCTTCTCCCAACCTTGAGATTTTCAGATGAAATAACACAGCCCATCCTGACATCATTGAAGCCAGCAAAGATGGTCGTCAAACCTGGGCCAGTCTGGCCTTTGTGAACCTGTCTTATAGCAGGCAGTACAGTGGGAGAACAGGCAACTTTTTTCAATTCAAGGAATTTTTATTTAATTTTTACCCTACTATGCCGTTGTCAGCGACAGATGATCTTGAATTATACAGACTTGTTTTCTTACTTTACCTGACTTTTGACAATACGCCTCAAAGTTTTGTCAGTCATCAGAACTGTCACTGTTTCCACACAATGAGACTGCATGAGAGGCTTTTAAGAAATTCTTATTCTGAAGGTCTGAAATCACTTTCCGTATGGAAGGTGATAGGTGTTCCCTTGAAAAGCTTTGCAACTTTTGCACAGCCGGTGTGGCATGCAGAACATGACAGAGATGGAAGAAGAATGAATATCCTCCGTAAAGTCATCACTGCTGGTGTATTAATGCTTTCGGAGATTGACATTGTTTGTTGCCTACTGAAAATGAAAAAGTAAAATCGCTTATTGTCACAAGTAGGCTTCAAATGAAGTTCAAATGTGAAAAGCCCCTAGTCGCCACATTCTGGCACCTGTTCGCGGCGGCTGGTACGGGAATTGAACCGTGCTGCTGGCCTGCCTTGGTCTGCTTTCAAAGCCAGCAATTTAGCCCTGTGCTAAACAGCCCCTTTGCTATCATGCCTTTTGTAGTTAAATAAACCCAATTCAAATGTAAAAACAATTGCGGATACATTAAGGGGGAAGGAAGACTATTAAAACTTGGATAATCACATCAGGAAATCATCATCAGGTAAGGAAATGTTAGCAACGGTGATTACCTTGAAATAATGTGAAATACAGAACTGGTAAACTGGTAAACACAAACATATGAATGAGGAGCAGGAGTAGACCACTCGGCCCCTCAAGACTGTACCGCTATTCAATAAGTTAATGGCTGATCTGATTGTAACTTCAACCCCACATACCTGCCTATCCCCAATAACCTTTCACCCCACTTGTTAATCAAGAATCTATCTTGCTCTGCCTTAAAATTTCAAATATTCTGCTTCCATTCATTGATTGATTGATTTGATTGATTGATTTGATTTATTGTCACATGTACTGAAGTACAGTGAAAAGTATTGTCCTGCGCCCAAGGGACCGTACACAGTAGACAAAAAAAGAATAATCAACAAGAGTTCATTGACAAATGGTACATCAACAATGGTTATAGTGCGGAACAAGGGACCAAACACAGCAAATACATGAGCAAGAGCAGCATAGGACGTCATGAATAGTGTTCTTACAGGGAATAGATCAATCCGAGGGAGTCGTTGAGGAGTCTAGTAGCTGTGGGGAAGAAGCTGCTCCCATGTCTGGATGTGCGGGTCTTCAGACGTCTGTATCTTCTGCCTGATGGAAGGGTCTGGAAGAAGGCAAAACCTGCGTGGGAAGGATCTCTGATACTGCTGTCTGCCTTCCTGAGACAGCGGGAGGTGTAGACAGAATCAATGTGCGGATGGCAAGCTTGTGTGATGCGTTGGGCTGAGTTCACCACACTCTGCAGTTTCTTGCGATCTTGGGCCGAGCAGTTGCCATACCAAGCTGCGATGCCGCCGGATAGGATGCTCTCTATGGCACATCTGTAGAAGTTTGTGAGAGTCGATGCAGACATGTTGAATTTCTTTAGCTTCCGTTGGAAGTACAGACTTTGTTGGGCTTTTTTGAGGAAGAGAACTCCAAAGACTCGCAATCTTCTGAGAGAAAAAATGTCTCCTTATCTCCGACTTAAACGAGAGACCCCCTTATTTTTAAACAGTGACCCCTAGTTCTAGATACTCCTACAGGAGGAAATATCGTCTCTACATCCACCCTGCCAATATCCCTCAGGACCTTAAAGGTTTTTATCAAGTCGCCTCTTACTCTTCTAAACTCTACTGGATACTAACCTAACCTCCCTCCTTTTTCCTCATGAGACAACTTCCTGGTATTAATCGAGTTAATAGTCTCTGAATTGCTTCTGGAGCATTTATATCTTTCCTTCGATATACGTGGCCTCACCTAAACCCTGTGCAACTGAAGCATAACCTCCCTACATTTGTAATCACGGGCTTTTCATCGTAACTTCATTGCAGTCTTAATGTAAGCCTACTTGTGACAATAAATATTATCATTATTATTGTTAATAAGTGGTCACTTCACAATAAATAATAACATTTTCTTACAGCTTTCATAATTATTTGCTGTTAATCATAGATATAATCACAGAATTAACAGTGTAGAAGGAGGCCATTCGGCCCATCGAGCCTGCGCCGGTCCTTGGAAAGAGCACCCCACCTAAGCCCATGCCTCCACCCCATCCCCACAAACCAGTAACCCCACCTATCCTTTTGGACACTAAGGTGCAATTTAGCATGACTAAACCACCTTACCTGCTCATCTTTGGACTGTGGGAGGAGGCCGGAGCACCCGCAGGAAACCCACGCAGACACGGGGAGAAACGCAAACTCCACACAGACAGTGACCCGAGGCCGGAATTGACCCTGGAGCTGTAAGGCAGCAGTGCTAAACACCATACCACTGTGCCACCCCGCTGCTGCTATTACTATATACTAGTAACAGAAGCTTTGACGAAGGGTCATTAGGACTCGAAATGTTAGCTCTTTTCTCTTCCTCCAGATGCTGCCAGACCTGCTGAGATTTTCCAGTATTTTCTCTTTTGGTTACTGTATCCTAGTCTTTTGTGATTGATCCACTCGGACACCCAGATCCCTCTGCACCTCAGAGCTCTGCAATCTCTCACAGATAGACTCTGATCACATTAAATGTCAAGGTTGTGAATAGGGCATCTCATATTCGTTTCATAGACCCAAAAGAAAAACTAAGCTTAACTCAGTCAAGCAGCCAAGTAAGACAACTGTCATTGTAAATACTGCCTGACAAAGGAAGGTGTTAATGGAGAGCTATTAACTCCAATAATTTTGATGGCTCAGGTATTGGGTGACTGACAGTTGTATTTAAGACAAATAAAGCATTTTAAAGTTGTCACGGTCAGGAAGATGCACCAGATGTGGCAATTAGTCCACGCGCACTACCCAGTGGAAGTTGCTGCTTGAGGGCAGCCCGATGGCGCAGTGGTTAGCACTTCTGCCTCACGGCGTCGAGGTCCCAGGTTCGATCCCGGCTCTGGGTCACTGTCCGTGTGGAGTTTGCACATTCTCCCCGTGTTTGCGTGGGTTTCGACCGCACAATCCAAAGATGTGCAGGGTAGGTGGATTGGCCACGCTAAATTGCCCCTTAATTGGAAAAAATTAATTGGGTACTCTAAATTTATAAGAAAAAAAAGAGTTGGTGCTTGTGCTCCTGTTCTTATTCTTCGTCAGAAGTGCAATTTTTTTTTAATTTAAATTTTTTAAGTAATCTTTATTGTCACAAGTAGGCTTACATTAACACTGCAATGACGTTACTGTGAAAATCCCCTAGTCGCCACACTCCGGCGCCTGTTCGGGTACACTGAGGGAGAATTCAGAATGTCCAATTCACCTAACAAACACGTCTTTCGGGACTTGTCGGAGGAAACCGGAGCATCCGGAGGAAACCCACGCAGACACAGGGAGAGCGTGCAGACTCCGCACAGACAGTGACCTAAGCCTGGAATCGAGCCTGGGAGCCTGGCGCTGTGAAGCAACAGTGCTAACCACTGCTACCGTGCCGCCCAAGCTGGGGCTCATAAGCTAGTCTCAAGCTGTGAGGCTGCGGGCAGGAATGTCTATTTGAAGGTGAGTGAAGTCAAAAACAGGTGAGCTGACTGCCAGGATATTGGAAATCACCCGTCAAGCAATAAAAGTACAAATTCAGAAGAAATGCTGGCAGGTAGAAGATGGAGTGATTGTGCAAAATAAGGGGTAAAATTTGTAAGAAGGTGCGGGAGCAGAGGGGCCTGGGTGGAGATCGGCAAAGACCACATCGGTTGCAGGACAGGTGGCGAGAGCAGTGAATAAAGCATATAGTAAGCTGGGCTTTATTAATAGGGGCTTAGAGGACAAGGAGGTTAAACAGAACTTATACAAGACACTAGTTAGACCTCAGCTGGAATATTGTGGACAGTTCTGGGTACCTCACTGTCGGAAGAATGTGTACGCATTGGTGAGAGTGCAGAAGAGGTTTACAAGAATGGTTTCAGGAATGAGAAACTTCAGTTATGAGGACAGATTGAGAAGGTTTGGACTGTTCTTGGAGAGAAGAAGGGTGAGGCAATTTAAGAGTTGTTCAAAATCATGAGTGGGCAGGGCAGAGTGGATAGAGAGAAACTGTTTCCCCCTCGTAAAAGGATCAAGAACGAGAGGGCACAGATTTAAAGTGACTCTCAGAAGAAGCAATTGCGATGTGAGAAAAATTCTTTTCCCACAGCGAGTGGAATGCATGGCCCGGAAGTGTGGCGGAGGCAGGTTCAATCGAAGCATTCAAAAGGGCATTTGATGATTATTTGATTAGAGACAATGTGCGGGGATAAGGCAGGGGAGTGGCACTAAGGTATAATGCTGATTCAGAGAGCTGGTGCTGTCACGATGGGCTGAATGGCCTGCTTCTGCACTGTATCAATTCGGAGATTGTGAGCAGCAGCCTCTCACCCAGACAGATGCTCTTCAGTTTCACTCTTGGAAGCTTTCCCAGCCTGTCAGTTTCACTGAAGAAGTTGTGCACTCACCTTGTTGATGCTGGTAAGTAGCAGACAGCTTAGCAAATCCATGCGCTGGCTATTAAAGTCAGAACGCTGGGTTAAATTCAAAGCTGATGGATAATTTACATATGACTTAAACGACAGCTACCCAAGGATCTCCTGTTTGCTTTAAAACTGGCCAAGGTTAAACCAGAAAATGGAAGAGATCATATCCGTTTCCCAATTCCCAACCCGGCACCTCTTTTCAGGGATTTAACCGCGCCCAAGAAGGGGAACATAAGAACATAAGAACGAGGAACAGGAGTAGGCCACCTGGCCCCTCGGGCCTGCTCCGCCATTTAATGAGATCATGGCTGATCTTTGTGGACTCAGCTCCACTCTCCGGCCCGTACACCATATCCCCGAATCCCTTTATTCTTTAGAAAGGCATCTATCTTTTTCTTAAAAACGTTTAAAGAAGGAGCCTTGCTTGCTTCACTGGGCAAGGAATTCCAGAGATTCACAATCCTTTTGGTGAAGAAGTTCCTCCTACACTCCGTCCTAAATCTACCTCCCCTTATTTTGAGGCTATGCCCCCTAGTTCTGCTTTCCCCGACAAGTGGAAACAACCTGCCCGCATCTATCTATTCCCTTCATAATTTTATATGTCTCAATAAGATCCCCCCGCATCCTTCTAAACTCCAATGAGTACAGTCCCAGTCTACTCAACCTCTCGTCATAATCTAATCCCCTCAACTCTGGGATCAACCTAGTGAATCTTCTCTGCACTCCCTCCAGTGCCAATATGTCCTTTCTCAGGTAAGGAGACCAAAACTGAACACAATACTCCAGATGCGGCCTCACCAACACCCTATACAATTGCAGCATAACCTCACTAGTCTTGAACTCCAACCCTCTAGCAATGAAAGACAAAACTCGATTAGCCTTCTTAATCACCTGTTGCACCTGCACACCAACTTTTTGCGACTCGTGCACCAGCACACCCAGGTCCCTCTGCACAGCGGCATGTTTTAACATCTTACCATTTAAATAATTATCCATTCTGCTGTTATTCCTCCCAAAATTGATAGCCTCACACTTGGCAACATTGAATTCCATCTGCCAGACCCTAGCCCATTCACCTAACCTATCCAAATCCTTCTGCAGACTTCCGGTATCCTCTGCCCTTTTTGCTTTACCACTCATCTTAGTGTCGTCTGCAAACTTTGACACATTGCACTTTGTCCCCAACTCCAAATCGCCTATGTAAATTGTGAACAACTGCAGGCCCAACACTGATCCTTGAGGGACCCCACTAGTTACAGGTTGCCAACCAGAGAAACATCCATTTATCCCCACTCTCTGCTTTCTGTTAGTTAACCAATCCTCTACCCATGCTACCACTTTACCCTCAATGCCATGCATCTTTAGTTTATGCAGCAACCTTTTGTGTGGCACCTTGTCAAAAGCTTTCTGGAAATCCAGATATACCACATCCATTGGCTCCCCGTTATCTACTGCACTGGTAACGTCCTCAAAAAATTCTACCAAATTAGTCAGACACGACCTACCCTTTGTGAACCCATGCTGCGTCTGCCCAATGGGACAATTTCCCTCCAGGTGCCCCGTTATTTCCTCCTTAATGATAGATTCCAGCATTTTCCCTACAACCGAAGTTAAGCTTACCGGCCTATAATTACTCGCTTTCTGCCGACCTCCTTTTTTAAACAGTGGTGTCACGTTTGCTACTTTCCAATCCTCTGGGACCACCCCAGAGTCTAGTGAATTTTGATAAATTATCACTAGTGCGTTTACAATTTCCCTAGCCATCTCTTTTAACACTCTGGGATGCATCCCATCAGGGCCAGGAGACTTGTCTACCTTTAGCCCCATTAGCTTGCCCAATACTGCCTCCTTAGTGATTACAATCATCTCAAGGTCCTCACCTATCATATCCTTATTTCCATCAGTCACTGGCATGTTATTTGTGTCCTCCACTGTGAAGACTGACCCAAAAAACCTGTTCAGCTCCTCAGCCATTTCCCTGTCTCCTATTATTAAATCTCCCTTCTCATCTTCCAAAGGACCAATATTTACCTTAGCCACTCTTTTTTGCCTTATATATTTGTAGAAGCTTTTACTATCTGCTTTTATGTTCTGAGCCAGTTTACTTTCATAGTCTACCTTATTCTTCTTTATGGCTTTTTTAGTAGCTTTCTGTTGTCCCCAAAAGACTTCCCAGTCCTCTAGTCTCCCACTAATTTTTGCCACTTTGTATGTTTTTTCCTTCAATTTGATACTCTCCCTCACCTTCTTAGATATCCACGGTCAATTTTTCCCCTTTCTACCGTCTTTTTTGTCGGTATTAACCTTTTCTGAACACTGTCAAAGATCGCTCGGAAGGTTCTCCACTGTTCCTCAACTGCTTCACCATGAAGTCTTTGCTCCCAGTCTACCTTAGCTAGTTCTTCTCTCATCCTATTGTAATCGCCTTTGTTTAAGCACAAAACACTAGTGTTTGATTTTACCTTGTCATCCTCCAACTGTATTTTAAATTCCACCATATTGTGGTCGCTCCTTCCAAGAGGATCCCGAACTATGAGATCATTAATCAATCCTGCCTCATTACACAGGACCAGATCTAGGACCGCTTGTTCCCTTGTAGGTTCCATTACATACTGTTCCAGGAAATTATCCCGGGCACATTCTATAAACTCCTCCTCAAGGCTGCCTTTACCAACCTGGTTAAACCAATCGATATGCAGATTAAAATCTCCCATGATAACCGCTGTACCATTTCTACATGCATCCGTTATTTCTTTGCTTATTGCCTGCCCTACCATCCTGTTACTATTTGGTGGCCTATAGACTACTCCTATCAGTGGCCTTTTCGCCTTACTATTCCTGATTTCCACCCAAATGGAATATCCAAACGTATACTACGAGCATTCAGGTAAAGTACACTTATGCTGTTTTTTATGTCTTTGTTATGAATCCTAACACCTTGATCAGTAACTTTTCGCAATTTATTCTTCCTCTTACCCTTTCTCCTAATTTTCCTTGTCTTTGAACCCATATCTCTACATAATAACCTGTCACGTAACCTGCTGCCTTGATCTCCATTAACCATTATACTGTCCATAGCTTTACACTTCCCTTCCCCCCAACTTGCTAGTTTAAAGTCCTTGTGACCAACCTATTTATCCTATTCGCTAGAACATTGGTCCCAGAATGGTTCAGATGAAGACCGTCCCAACGGTACAGGTCCCTCCTGCTCCAGTACTGATGCCAATGCCCCATGAAATGGAATCCCTCTTTCCCGCACCACTCCTTTAGCCACGTGTTAACTTCTTTAATTTTCTCAACCCTATGCCAATTGGCACGTGGCTCGGGTAGTAATCCAGAGATTATAACCCTGGAGGACCTGCTCTTTAATTTAGTCCCTAGTGTTTGATAATCCCCAAACAGGTCCTCTTTCCTAGTCTTACCTATGTTGTTACTCCTAACGTGGACCACAACAACTGGATCCTCCCCCTCCCTCTCCAAAATCCTTTCAAGCCGATCAGAGATGTCCCTCACCCTGGCACCGGGCAGGCAACATACCATGCGGGACTCTCGATCTGGCTTACAAAGGATGCCATCAAGCCCCCTAATTATAGAATCCCCTACAACTACCACTTGTCTTTTTGCTCCCCCCTCTTGAATGGCTTCCTGTACCATGGTGCAGTGGTCAGTCAACGCATCCTCCCTACAGCCCTCTTCCTCATCCACACAGGGAGCAAGTACCTCATACCTGTTGGACAAGGTCAAGGGCTGAGGCTCCTCAACTCCTAAACTCAGGATCCCCCTACCTGCCTCCCTTGCAGTCACACCACTCTGTCCCTGACCACTGTCTGAATTAACAGAACTTATTCTACCGGGTGTGACTGCCTCCTGAAACAAAGCGTCCAGGTAATGTTCCCCCTCCCTGATGTGCCGCAGTGTGTGCAGCTCGGTCTCCAGCTCATCAATTCTGAGCCGAAATTCCTCGAGCAGCCAACACTTGCTGCAGATGTGGTCACTGACGGTCTCAATGGGATCCACCAATTCCATCATCATACAGCAACAGCACATCACCTGTCCAGCCATATTCAACTAGTTAATTAATTTAAATATTTTTTTAAAAAAAATTTTTATATACCCTCAAGGATAAACCCGAACACCAACAAAAAACACTGCCCTCTCTCGCCACTCACCCAAACTCAGTCACTCACCTAAACTCAGATGCACTCTGTTCCAATCAGCACTCCGTGACTAAAGGCACTCCTGCCACACCTTTTGTGCACTCACCTCTCCCAGCACTGTCCCGGCTCTCTCCTCCCGCGATTTTAAAATCTCCCGGCTCTCTCCTCCGGCGCTGTTTTCGCTGTCCCGGCTCTCTCTGCTCCCGCGCTGTTTTCGCTGTCCCGGTTCTCTCCTTCCGTGCTTTTTAAATCTCTCGGTTCTCTCCTCCGGCGCTGTTTTCGCTGTCCCGGCTCTTTCTGCTCCCGCGCTGTTTTCGCTGTCCCGGCTCTCTCCTCCTGCGCTTTTTAAATCTCTCGGCTCTCTCCTCCGCCGCTGTTTTCGCTGTGCCGGCTCTCTCTGCTCCCGCGCTGTTTTCGCTGTCCCGGCTCTCTCCTCCCGCGCTTTTTAAATCTCCCGGCTCTCTCCTCCGGCGCTGTTTTCGCTGTGCCGGCTCTCTCTGCTCCCGCGCTGTTTTCGCTGTCCCGGCTCTCTCTTCCCGCACTTTTTAAATCTCTCGGCTCTCTCCTCCGGCGCTGTTTTCGCGGGAGATGGTGGTTAAGTGGTAATGTCACTGGGCTACTAATCCAGACGCCCAGGCTAATTCTCTGGGGACACAGGTTCAAATCCAACCATGGCAGCTGGTCAAATTTAAATTCAATTTAGGGTGGCCAGTGGCACAGTGGTTAGCACTGCTGCCTCACAGCGCCAGGGACCCCGGTTCAATTCTGGTCTTGGATAACGGCGTGGGGTTTGCACATTTTCTCCGTGTCTGTGTGGGTTTCCTCCAGGTGCTCCGGTTTCCTCCCACAGTCCAAACAGGTGCAGGTTAGGTAGATTGGCCATGATAAATTGCCGTTTAGTGTCTGGAGATGTGCAGGTTAGGTGGGATTAGGGGATGGGGCGGGGCAATGGGTCTGGGTTGGGTATTCTTTCAGAGGGTCGGTGCAGATTTGATGGGCCGAATGGCCTCCTTCCGCACTCTGGAGATTGTATGATTCCACCTTCCTTTAACGTTTAAAATTGTACCATGGTATGAGCCAAACTCTGTTTCAGGTATGGGACCGTTATCGCTCAGCCTCCATGCAAAGTGAGTGAAAGGAAAATATTCAGCATGTTGGGACTTTGTACTTTCCAGCTATATTCCGGTCGGGGCATTGGCAAATATCTAGGTCTAGCCCAGTTCTCCATCTCTTGATGTGGGAGAAAATTGCTCGAATCTAGTTTCTAAAAGCAGAGAAAAATAAACAACTTGCATAAATCACACAAAATTAAGTTTGTCAAATCACACTCCGATAGATGGCCCCATTTGGGGAATTTTGCAAGCTCCACATGGTATTAATACTCTGCCTTTAAAATGCACATCCTGCATTCTCCATTCTGTAATTTGCTATGTGATTAGTAAATAGTTAGTAAAATGTTTTGTAATGCAAGCTGCAATTTGCTAAACTATTCCAATCTCATCAATGCCACAAAGCAAAGGCTGCATAATGATAATTGGACACCATTATGGTAATTTGATCAGTCACACTTTTATTTATTTCTAAATGTGCATTTGCAGAAACACAGGTCCCTGGCATCCGCAATTTAGCGCAATGTTAAACATACCATTACTATAAATGATCAGGATGTCCTGTAAGGACAGGTGGGCTTTGAAATTCTGTAATTGCATGCAAGCTGACGGAGAATTATTTTCCTCCCTCGCCTGTCCAACATTTCTCCTTTCTGCAGCCCCCCTCTCTCTTTAATCAATATGATCTGTCCTGGCTGAACAACATCAACCTGTATGTCAACTTATAGTATCAATTATCAATAAAGTAATGGAAGGGGTCATCAACAGTGTTATCAAGCGGCACTTACTTAGAAATAAGCCTGCTCACTGATGCTCAGTTTGGGTTCCTCAGCTGCTGACCTCATTACAGCCTTGGTTCAAACATGGACAAAAGAGCTCCAGAGGTGAGAGTGACTGCCCTTGACATCATGGCAGCCTTTGACCAAGTCCTAGCAAAATTGAAGTCGATGGGAATCAGGGGGAAAACTCTCAACTGCTTGGATTCATACCTGGCTCAAGGCAAGATGGTTGTCAAAGGTCAATCATCTCAGTCATGGGACATCACGGCAGGTGTTCCTCAGGCCCAACCATCTTCAGTTGTTTCTTCAATGACCTTCCTTCCATCAGAAAATCAAATATGGGGATATACGCTGATAGTTGCACAATTTTCATCACCATTCATGACTCCTCAGTCATTGAAGCAGTCCATGTGCAAATGCAGCAAGACCAGGACAATATCCAGGCTTGGGCCACACAAGTGCCAGGCAATGATCATCTCCAATAAGAGAGAATCAAACCATCACTCCTTGACTTTCAATGGGCATAACCACCACTGAATCCCCCACTATTTACATCCTGGGGATTACCATTAACCAGACTGGACTTGCCATATGAATAGTGTGGCTACAAGGGCAAGTCAGAGGTTAGGAATCCTGCGGCAAGTAACTTACCTCCTGACTCCTCAAAGCCTGTCCACCATCAACAAGGCACAAGTCAGGAGTGTGATGGACTTCCCACTTGACTGGATGAGTGCAGCTCCACCAACACTCAGGTAGCTCGACAACATCCAAAACAAAGCAACCCG
This sequence comes from Scyliorhinus torazame, assembly GCF_047496885.1. Lineage (NCBI taxonomy): Eukaryota > Metazoa > Chordata > Chondrichthyes > Carcharhiniformes > Scyliorhinidae > Scyliorhinus > Scyliorhinus torazame. The sequence continues at coordinate 298,764,159 of NC_092711.1, read as the reverse complement.
CTTGATGGGCACCCTTTCCACCCCTTTCCACAAACATTCACTCCCTCAACCACCAAAGCACAGTAGCAGCAGTGTGTACCATCTCCAAGATTCAGCAGCACTTTCCAAATCCTCAGTCACTACCGTCTAGAAGGACAAGGGCAGCAGATACATGGGGACACCACCACCTGGAAGTTCCCCTCCAAGCCACAGACCCTTATGACTTGGAAATATATCACCGTTCCTTCACTCTCGCAGGACCAAAATGCTGGAACTCCCTCCCTAACAGCAGAGTGGGTGCACTTACACCACATGGACTGCAGCGGTTCAAGAAGGAAGCTCACTATCACCTTCTCGATGGCAATTAGGGATGGGCAACAAACACTGGCGCAGCTAGCGAAGCCCAAATCCTGTAAAAATTAGTTTTTAAAAATTACATTGTGCCTTTAACACAACCTATCGGAAGGCACTTCACTGAAACAAAATATAGCACCAGGCCATTCTCAGACAGATTTCGAAAAGTCAAGTGAAAGAGGAAAGACTTTGAGGAGTGTTTTAAAGGAGGAAGGTGTGTTAAATGGGTGGAGAGGGTTAGGGAGGGAAATCCAGAACTTGGGGCCTGGGCAGCTGAAAGCAGAGCCACCAATGATGGAGTACTTAAAATCAGGGATGCTCAAGGGGTCGGTCTTGGAGGGTATTGGGACTTGAGGGGATTATAAGGATAGGGAGGGACATACAGAATACCCACTTGGGAGATATGTCTGTGGGTGAGTAGCACCTACCGGACCCAATCATGGGCCAACATCTCCAAGACAGCATGTGATGAGAGGGCCTCAGAAGTAAATAAATAAGTAGGCCTGGACATTCTGAGATCCCTGATGGGCTGGTACAGCTGCCAGAGGACGTGGATACTGGAGAATGGATGGGAAGGTGAAAGCATTTTCCGGACAGGTCCCAGCAAGATGGCGGTCACTGGAGAGGAAGGCAGGCGGGCACTTCTTCAATGCATCCTAACACTGAATGGAAAGTGTACTCGGGAGTTTCTATAATAGGTCATCAGTGCCCAACAAACCCCAATAAAAATTATTGGCCTCAAAAAACATAATTGTTGACTTACTCCCCCGCAACCATAGGGCCTTACACTTTCAGGAACTAATACAAATTTCACTGAGCCCATTGATTTCACGGAGGCTCCTAAGGCCAGCAGACAAAACTGTCAGGCCTTCTGTTCCTAGTTGTTTTTCAGCAGTCGCTATTGGAATCACACCAATATGGATGTCAGGTAATGCCAGAATTGATCTAATCAGTGATGCATTCTGCACAGTTAAACGACTTGTTGCTGTTGACAATAAAAGCTCACACTTCAATAAAGGCCACTTGGGCAAGTACACTCAAAGGCAGCAGATGTTGGTGGGATTGTCATCCAGACAGGAATAAATATCGTCAGGAAACAGTAGAAAATCGGTGGAGAAAGCATTCAGATTCGCAGTCATCACTTCAGCCATTGGATTGCCATTTCTGATAGCGCACAGTGCTAATGGGTTATTAAGTTCAATGTCACTTAAGTAGTGTTTGTTCAGTCACCCATGTTGCTGGCTGGCTGCTCACATACCTAGGAGCGACCAGGAGAGGTGGTGATGTAGTAATGATGTCAATGGAATAATCATCCAGGCGCTCAGACTAATACCTGGCATGTGGGTTCAAATCCCACCATGACACTAAAAGGACATTTGGAATTGCAAACAAATAACACATCCAGAAACGAGACAAAGAGCAGCCTCAAGCCGGTGTTGAGGATGTACCATTACTTGGTCTGACACCCGTAGACAACACCTCGCTACTGACAGTATATACCTCAGCAGCAGGTGTAAAGGTGGGATCTGAATGTGGTGGGTTACTGGGCATGAGTGAGCTACAGTCTGCCATGGGGAAATGAGGTGGCAACACCATGTTTGTTTGTAGCCTATCTCCACTGGGCAAATGACAAATCACAACTCAGCGCCTGAATAATAGCTCAATCCAGTTTTTAGTCCTGTATCGCTGACAATCCTGACGCACTCGATACGAGTCACAGTCTGAATTATGATCTAAATTTTGCATTCGTTGTGCGTCTGTGATTGGCAGGCCCAGAAGCGATCGGGATGTCCACTTCTATCTATGCATGTTTGAATGAAGCAATTTCATGCTGGATGTCCAATAAAGGCCTGTCCAGCGTGAAATGCGGCTGGACAATGGTGTATTGATGCCAGCAGGGCAGGACCATGGTGAAGACCGGGCCGAATGATGACCTGGTGGGGGGTATACAATGAGCCCAGCCAGCTCAGTGAAGGGTGTCACGAGTTGGAGAGGAGCCTAACAGAGCTGTCAACAAGAGTGTGGAAGATTTGACACAAGCGATGGCCTCAGAACCTGATGGGCACAACTGGCGGGCTACCAATGCTGGTGGACACTCAGTCATATGGCTCTCAGGTGACAGAGGCAGCGAGTGCCCAGTATGAAATACTCATGCCACGGGATGGAAATACGCCACCCCACCAGATGAAGAAGGCCTGAGCACAAGTGACTGCCAAGGTGAGCAGGCATGATGTGGTGCACTGCACATGCATCCAGTGCTGTAAATGGTTCAACGTTCCACAACAGTGAGTACCAACTTGGCAGGGAGCTGAGTATAGTTACCTTGGAAGATGGGCTTAAGTAGCAGCGCTCAGGGGTGAGAGATGTATAATGCCAAAGAGGACATATCCCAAGGGTAGGAGACCTTGTGTACATGGAAGGGTGAGGAGTCCCAGTCTGATGGGCACTTGGAGGTGGCTCTTTTGGGGGGAGGCTTGTGAGGCTGGAATGTTGGAGCAGGTAAAGTCTGGACCAATGAATGCACTTGTTCATGTTCAAGAGAAGAGAAACCATAACATGCTGGAATGCACACAAATGGATGGTGTGATGCTCAATATCCTGAATCTGTCCATGCTTTAGAGGACTACATGAATTTGGAAGACAAGCGAGGAGCAGAGCCCTCAGGCGTTGGAGAGGCAGGGATGTCAGAAGATGGTAAGGGTTCAGTGGGCAGGTGAGAGGCTGGGGAAATGTGCAGGATGGGCTAGGTGGTGGCATCTCCAGATTTTGGATAGATTGGCCACCCATCGTGTCTCAGTGAGGCACTTTCCCGCTGATGCAAGCTACCGTCCTGCTTGCACAGACACTTAGTGACGATGTTCTTCATGACATCGCCTGTTGCTCCCTCAGAAGTGTCATCCCCACATCTCACTGTTGACCCCAAAGAGGCCAGCCTGCCCTCCCCTCCAGTGACATCCAAGAAGGAACCACTGAGGGATGCACCTGTGTTACATCCATTCTCTGCACCATGCACCAGTGCAGATACAGGCACTTCGGTGATCTATGGTCCGAAGCAGATGCCATGCCTCTGGGAGCCATCTATCAGGTGACACATTCTGACTGTCCAGCATGAGAAGATCTGATGGAGATCCCTGAAGGTCTGTGTACCATGGTCTCTGGCTCGGAGGAGTCCAGAAGGAGCTTGAGCACCTCGTGCACAGCATCCTCCCTTGAGAGAGTGGTGAGTCTCATGGAGAAAAAGCTTCAAGATCAGGGGTGCGTGAGGTTGCACTCGGGCCTGAAAGCCCCCACAAAGACATTGACCTCAGGAGGTCACTGCCAGTGTGAGAGATGGATGAGCAGCTTGCCTTTCTGCCCAGTGCCGTTTATGATTGGTGAGCAGTGAGGTCCCCAGACATGCCTCACGCTGGCAGACGAGCTGCCTATCATCTCTGCGGGCTCCTGACAAGCCCCTCCACCCCTCTACCAGTGATCCATGGCATCTTCTGAGGCCGCGACAACTGAGGAGTGCCCAGCCATGTTGTTCCTTGGCAAAGCCTGCTCAGGCTTTGTCGGCCAGGGGTGACCGCCATGGTCATCAGAGACAACAGGACAGCAATCTCCCTCCAGTGCTCCTACCAATGGGTGGGTGGTGATGGCAGGAGGTACAGCACTAAGCACCAAGATGTAGCAGTAGAGGTGACTGCGATTGGCCCTCAACGGGCGGACTCTCAATAGGTGAAGATGCATCCACACAAGTCGATTCCTCAGTTTCCTTTGAACTAATACTGGGTTCGATCTCTGGGCAGCTTGCTGCAGCATTACTTCCATCTACATCCTGCTTACAAGGAGTGTAAGTACAAGTCTACTAGGGCTAGATTGTCCCATTAGTTTGGTGTACAGTTCTATTTTCATTAAGTAGTCCAAGTGTTTTTTTTAACCTTTTCCTTTGTACTTCTATCTCATGCGATACTGGACCTCTTTTGGTCACGTCTGTTCCCAGGACCGAATTTGGGCCGGCACCGAAATTCTTCACATAAATTAAATCACCCATCACAAATGTTCTTTCAACTTTCTTTGAACCGCAGTGCTTTTCTGTTAATTTTGTACAGCCCCCACCCTTCGCGTTCTAATGGGTCTGCCCATTAGCAGCTCGACGGGCATGGCACCTGTGGTGGCATGAGGCACAGAATCAGAGGCGAGGAGGAACTGGGCCACTTGGTTGCAGAAGGTTTTTTTCATGGCGGACTTGAACGTTTGGACTGATCTCTCAGCGAGCCCATTTGAAGCAGGGCGGTAGGGAGCACTTTGGATATGTTGAACGCCGTTGGTCCTCATAAAATGTTGGAATTCCTCACTTGTAAAAGCAGTCCTATTATCTGAGACCAGAGGCTCAGGAAACCTTCAGGTGGGGAGAAGGTTTGTCGCAGTTTCTCTACTATTGCTGCTCAGGTCATAGGCTTCACTTTGTGTATTTCCAACCACTTGGAGTGAGCATCTACGATAATCAAGAACATAGAGCCCACAAATGGGTGAGTGAAGTCAGCCTATAGTAAGGGTGAGGTGGCCATTCCCAAGGGTACATGTGGGTCACATTGCAAGTGTTGCTGCATTTGACACTAGTCACACTGTTTGACCAGATTTTTTATGCCGATGTCCATCCCGGGCAATTACACATAACTGTGTGTGTGAGCATCTTCATTCCTGTCATCCCCGGATGGGCGCAGTGCAGTTCCTGTAACAATAGCTTCCAATGACCATCCTTGCTCTTCAATAATACGCCGTCTTCACAACTTAACTTGTCTTTTCTTATCTGAAAGGGCTGCAGCAACTCAGATCTGTTAACGTAATGCCAGCCATGAGGGACCATGTGCTTGACTCGAGATAATAACGGGTCCTTTTACGTCCAAACCTTGGCCTGCCTCGCCGACACTGGCAATTGTAGTGATAGCATGGTTGTGTTGTAATTCACCGACTGAACACTAGGAGTCTCATTAACAGAAAGTGAATGTTAGAGTCAGGTGACCTCAGACTGACAGGGAGCTGGTAGAGAGGTTGTTTGTGCATGGTCATACTGTTATTGATCTGTTGCTTTGTATATATTTGACCCACAGTTAATGTCAATAAATCATTTATAGCTTTAGCTACAAGTGTTCTTGTAATATAAATCAGGCCATCCGACAAGCAATGTGTCAAGGAAGTGCAAAACAAGAAGTATCTGCTATGGTACTGGTGGAAGCGGCATACTCTGAGGGAGGAATACGGCGCAAAGCATCTGCATTTGAAATGTGGGTGCGCGGCCTACATTGAAACATATAATCATAGCTGTTAACAATCGAGCCCAGCATTGGACCCCAGCTAAAGCTATGGGGCGAATGGCCTTGCCCTCCCTAAATAACCCCAACAGGGGTTTGTGGTCGGTAATGACCATGAAATGTCATTCATCAATGTATTGGTGGAACCTTTAGACTCTGAATATCACAGCCAGTTACTCCTTTTCAATTTGGGAATATGCTTATTCAGCATCAGTCAAAGCCCTCGAGGTAAAGGCCTTTTGGTACCATCTTATGGGCCAAAACCACCCCTATTCCGTAAGGGGACCCGTGGAAGATAAAGATTGCCTCTTTGTGAGGCCAAAATAGACCTAGAGACTGAATGACTGTAAAGCTGGTTTTACCTGTTTAAAGGCTTCTTTCTGATGTTCTTCCCAATACGATCCCTGCTGTTTCTTGAGTAGGGTGCCATAAATGTGGAAAGATTGGGAGTAAATCTACCATAATAGTTTGCCATTTCTAAAAAGGATTAAAATTCCAGTGTATTTTGGGGCGCTGATGTATCTTTATTCTTTTTGATTGTCTCCTCCATAAGGTGCAGTCCTTTGGAGCCTATGCTAAATCCTAAGTATGTGTGGTGGCATGGCTCCTTTAATGGGTGAGCACTTGCGGTCCACAAGATCAGCTCACCCCTATCACATGGGAATGCGCAAACCCCAACCAATGGGGAAAAAGTGCGGGCCCAGAGCATGGTCCAGGGCACAGTGGACCCTGGAGCCAGAGACTGAAGACTTGTTCAGTGATTCTGTGCCTCTGTATAGTTTACTTGTTATCAATAAATCCTTGTTCAGTTATATTGGAGGTATCCCTGGTATTGACTCGAGCCACCAAAGTATGATACTTCCTGAGCTTGGAAGGTACAATTTTCTCATTTCAGACTTACTCTTAAAGCCTTCCTAAATCTCTTTAAGACTACTTCAAGATTTGCGAGGTGTTCCTCTTCAGACACTCCTGTAATTAGTAAGTCATCCAGATAGACAACCATTTTGGGTAGGCCCTGCAGTAAATTTTCCATTGTGCGCTGGAATACTGCACAAACAGATGAGTCTACAAAAGGCAGCCTGATATTTTGGTAGACGCCTTTGTTGGTGTTTATGGCATCAAATTCACTGGACGTTTTGTCTAACTCTAACTGTTGGTATGCATAACTCATATCAGGTTTGGTGTAAGTTAAACATCCTGCCAGTTCGGCATTTAAATCTTCAAATCTTGGTATTGGGTACCAGTCCAATTTGGCTGCCTGATTCACAATTCGTTTGTAGTCCCCGCATATTCTGATGGTTCCATCTGGTTTCACCACTGACACGATTGAAGCCGCCCATTCTGAAAACTTTATGGGGGCGATTCTCCAATATGGAGCCCAAGTGTTCGCGTCGTCGTGAATGCCGCCGCGTTTCACGAGGGGCCAGCGTGGCGCTGGAGCGGTTCACACTGCTCCAGCCTCCTTTTGCGGTGCCAAATGGGCGCTACGCCAACCCGCGCATGCGTAATTGGGCCGCCCCACCCTGCGCATGTGCGGGTGACTTCTTTAGCGCGCCGGTCCCGACTCAAGATGGCGTCGGTGTTCGGGATCCGGCCGCGCCAGAAAGTAGGCCCGGGGGGGGAGAGAGGCCGGCCCGCCGATCGGTTGGCCCCGATCGCGGGCCAGACCCATCGGAGGCCCCCCCGGTGAAGGAGACCCCTCCCCACCCCACAGGCCGCCCCCCCCGACCGTTCACGCAGAGATCCCGCTGGCGGCGACCAGGGGTCAACGGCGCCGGCGGGACTCTGTCGTATCGGCGTGGCCGCTCGGCCCACCCGGGCTGGCGAATCGGCGGCCCTGCCGATTCCATCGGCCGGGGCTGCGCCAAACGCGCCGGCGCAAATAGCGGCGATTATCTGCACCTCGGAGAATCGCGTGCCGGCGTCGCGCCGCGGGGCTCGGAGAATCGCCCCCTATCGCTTTGATGATACCTAATTGTTCTAGTCGCTGGAGTTCAGACTTGACCTTCTCGTTTAAGGCATGGGGACAGATCGAGCACGGAAAAACATGGGCGTGGCCTTCAGATCCACATAAATCTTTGACCTTAAGGCCCTGTATCTTGCCTCGCTCATTTTGGAAAATCTCCTGCTAATTTTTAAAGATATCACAAAGGCTTCCTTTGTAAATTTGAAAGATCTCCAACCAATTTAATTGAATTTGGTGGAGCCATCCCAGAACGTCAGACTTGGTCCTTGGCCCACCACTACTACCAGGGGTAGTTGAGCTGACTGGCCCCAACAGCTTACAGGTGTTGTGATACTTCCTAGGAATCTTAAAGCTGTCCCAGTATTCGTGGTTAGCTGGGCCAGCATGCTTCTTAACTTCAGGGGCTGGATCCCACCTTACAAATAATGGTATGTTTGTTCATCTGCAACTGTAATGGATGTCCCTGTGTCCACCTCCATTCTAAGTGGCTGGCCATTTACCATTAGTTCAATTGTAATCGGGGTGTCTGGCCCACAATTATGTTGTTTAATCTGTATAGATATCTGGGTGTCTTTGTTCATGAATCGCTGAAAGACGGTATGCAGGTACAGCATGGAATAAAAAAGGCAAATGGAATTTTAACGTTTATTGCAAAAGAACTGGAGTATAAAAGTAGAGAAGTGTTGGTGCAATTGTATAGGGTGTTGGTGAGACCACATCTAGAGTATTGTGTCCAGTTTTGGTCTCCTTATTTGAGGAAGGATGTGGTGGCATTGGAGGCAGTTCAGAGGAGGGTCACCAGATTGATTCCAGGGATGAAAGGGTTAACGTATGAGGAGAGATTAAACAGTTTGGGTTTATACTCACTGAAAGTTAGAAGGATGAGAGAGGGGATCTGATCGAGTTATATAAAATACTAAATGGGATTGATAAAGTAAATGTGGACCAAATGTTCCCACTTGTGAGGCAATCTAGAATGAGAGGTCACAGATATAGGTTGAGAGGCGGTAGATTTAGAACTGAAATCAGGAGGAAATATTTCTTTCAGAGGGTAGTGAATTTGTTGAACACGCAGCTCACCAAACCTTGTACATACTGTAGCAGCATCGTGCCCCCCCCCCGCCCTCCCACGCACCCACCCTCCTTACCACTTTCCATAGCCTGGGCAACCCATAATGCCTACTTTATATAATCTCTGCTTCTGCTAACAATTATTTTGTCATTAACACCACAGACTAGCCTATCCCTCAACATGTCATTTATTGCAGACCCAAACTCGCATTGTTCAGCCGTTTGTTTTACGCACACCATAAATGCTGTAATCAATTCCAATGAGGCCCTTGTTATTGAATTGATCTTGTAACACTGCATTATTATTGAGGGCTTCAAGTGGTAAAGACCCTTGACTAACTCCAGCAACTCCTCAAATGTTTTGAAGTTGGAGCATCTGGAGAAGTCAGACTCCAAATCACGTTGTAAGTGGGAGCCCTGCAGGTCATTCGTAGGATTACTCCTTGCTTTTCCTCCCCTCCAATTTCATTTCTCTTGAAATGTAATGGACGTACTGTACTTATCTGAACACTGTGTTCCAGGAGGCAATTACACACCTTAGATTAAATACCCTGAATTTGGCCAATGAATGGTCATGGGCAGGAGAGTGTGGCTATGAGTGAGGCAGGTAGAGGGATCCAGGAGGTAGGGTTGCAGAAACCACAGTCCCTCAACTTGTCCAATAGGTTTAAGATTCTTGCTCCCTGTGTGGACAGGAATGGGGACTGCAGGGAGGATGAGCAAACTGACCACAGCACTGTGGTACGGGGAGCTGTTCAAGTGGGGGGAGAAAAAAAAATGTAGTCGTAATTGGGGATGGTATCGTTAGAGGCATAGACACTGTTCTCTGTGACCAGAATCGAGAATCCCGAAGGCTGTGTTGTCTGCTTGGTGCTTGCGTTCGGGATATCTCATCTGTGCTGCAGAGGAACTTGGAGTGGGAGTGTAAAGATCCAGTTGCCATGGTGCACATAGGTACCAACGGCAAAGGTAGAACAAGGACAAAGATTCTGCTAAGGCAGTATGAACAGCTCGGAGCTAAATTAAAAAGCAGAACCAAAAAGGTAATAATCTTTGGATTACGACCTGAGCCACGAGCTAATTGGCACAGGGTGAATAAGATTAAGGAGGTAAATGTGTGGCTCAAAGATTGGTGTGCGAGAAGTGGGTTTTAATTCATGGGACATTGGCAACAGTACTGGGGAAGAGGGGAGATGTTCTGATGGGACGATCTTCATCTGAATCATGCTGGGACCAGAGGCCTGGTGAATAATATAACTAGGGCTGTAGATAGTGGGGGGGGGAAGAGGGGGGGGAAAGGTAAAAAGACCCTGATGGGAGTTATGTACAGGCCCCCTGGCAGTAGTCAGAATGTGGGGTAGAAAATAAATCGGGAGTTAAAAATGGCATCTTAAAAAGGCAATATAACAATAATGGAGGACTTCAATATCAGGTGGACTTGAAAAATCAGGTTGGCATTGGATCCCAAGAAAAGGAATTTGTGGAATGTCTAAGAGATGGGTTTTTTCGAGCAGCTTGTGACAGCCCTTTCGGGAACAAGCAATTCTGGATTTGATGATGTGTAATGAGGCAGACTTGATTAGGGAACTTAAGGTGAAGGAACCCTTAGGGAGCACAATATGATAGAATTTACCCTGCAGTTGGAGAGGGAGAAGCTGGAATCAGATGTAATGGTATTGCAATTGAATAAAGGTAACTCCAAAGACATGAGGGAGGAGCTGGCCAGAGTTGATTGGAAAAGGAGCCTAGCAAGGAAGACAGTGGAACAACAATGGCAGGAGTTTTGGGGGGTAATTTAGGAGGCACAGCAGAAATTCATCCCAAGGAGAAGGAAACATGCTGAGCGGAGGACAAGGCATCCATGGCTGATGAGGGAAGTCAAGAACAGCATAAACGCAAAAGGAAAAGCAAACAAAGTGGTGAGGGTTAGTGGGAAGCCAGAGAATTGGGAAGCCTTTAAAAGCGAGCAGAGGATAACTAAAAAAGCAATAAGGGGGGAGAAGATGAAATATGAGTGAAAGCTAGCTAGTAATATAGAAAAAGATAGGAAGAGTTTTTTTCAATATATAAAAGGTAAGAGAGAGGCAAAATAGGCATTGGACCACTGGAAAATATGGCTGGAGAAGTAATAATAGGAAACAAAGAACTGGCAGACGAACTGAATAGTTACTTTGCATCAGTCTTCATGGTAAAAGACACCAGTGGGATGCCAGAGCTCCAGGAGAATCACGGGGCAGGGGCGAGTGTAGTGGCCATCACCAAGGAAAAGGTTCTGGGGAAACTGAAAGATCTGAAGGTGGATAAATCACCTGGACCGGATGGACTACATCCCAGGGTTCGAAAGGAGATAGCTGAGGAGATTGCGTAGGCATTGGTGGTGATCTTTCAGGAAACTGAGGACTGGAAAATGGCTAATGTAACACCGCTCTTTAAGAAGGGAGGGAGGCAGAAGACGGGAAATTATAGGCCGGTTAGCCTGACTTTGGTCATTGGTAAGATTTTAGATTATTAAAGATGAAATTGCAGAGTAATTGGAAGTACATGATAAAATAGGACTGAGTCAGCACGGCTTCGTCAAGGGAAGGTCATATCTGACAAATCTGTTCGAGTTCTTTGAGGCGGTAACAAGGAAGTTAGACAAAGGAGAACCAGTGGACATGATTTATTTAGATTTCCAGAAGTCCTTTGACAAGAATCTGACAAATCTGTTCGAGTTCTTTGAGGCGGTAACAAGGAAGTTAGACAAAGGAGAACCAGTGGACATGATTTATTTAGATTTCCAGAAGGCCTTTGACAAGGATCCTGGCATAGATAGAGAATTGGCTGTCTGGCAAAAGGCAGAGAGTGGGGTAAAGGGGTCTTTTTCAGGTGGGCATCCGGTGACTAGTGGTGTGCCACAGGGGTCGGTGCTGGGACCACAACTTTTCACAATATACATTAATGATCTGGAAGAACGAACTGAAGGCACTGTTGCTAAGTTTGCAGATGATACAAAGATATGTAGAGGGACAGGTAGTATTGAGGAAGCAGGGGGGCTGCAGATGGACTTGGACAAGCTAGGAGAGTGGGCAAAGAAGTGGCAGATAGAATACAATGTGTAAATGTGTGAGATTATGCATGTTAGAAGGAGGAATGAACAAAATGAAATGAAATGAAAATTGCTTATTGTCACAAGTAGGCTTCAATGAAGTTACTGTGAAAAGCCCCTAGTCGCCACATTCCGCGCCTGTTCGGGGAGGCTGTTCTGGGAATTGAACCATGCTGCTGGCCTGCCTTGGTCTGCTTCCAAAGCCAGCGATTTAGCCCTGTGCTAATGGAGGCATAGACTATTTTCTAAATGGGAAATGCTTAGGAAATCAGAAGCACAAAGGGACTTGGGAGTACTTGTTCAAGATTCTCTTAAGGTTAACGTGCGGATTCAGTTGGCAGTTAGGAAGGCAAATGCAATGTTTGCAGCATTCATGTCGAGAAGGCTAGTACACAAGAGCAGAGATGTCCTTCTGAGGCTGTATAAGGCTCTGGTCAGACCCCATTTGGAGTATTGTGAGTAGTTTTGGGCCCCGTATCTAAGAAAGGATATGCTGGCCTTGGAAAGGGTCCAGAGGAGGTTCACAAGAATGATCCCTGGAATGAAGAGCTTGTTGTATGAGGAATGGTTGAGGACTCTGGGACAGTACTCGTTGGAGTTTAGAAGGATGAGAGGGGATCTTCTTGAAACTTAGAGGATACTGTGAGGCCTGGATAGAGTGGACGTGGAGAGGATGTTTCCACTTGTAGGAAAAACTAGAACCAGAGGACACAATCCCAGACTAAAGGGACGATCCTTTACAACAGAGATGAGGAGGAATTTCTTCAGCCAGAAGGTGATGAATCTGTAGAACTCTTTCCCACAGAAGGCTGTGGAGGGCAAATCACTGAGTGTCTTTAAGACAGAGATAGATAGGTTCTTGATTAATAAGGGGATCAGGGGTGATTAATAAGGGGATCAGGGGTTATCGGGAAAAGGCAGGAGAATGGGGACGAGGAAAATATCAGCCATGATTGAATGGTGGAGCAGACTCGATGGGCCAAGTAACCTAATTCTGCTCCTAGGTCTTATGGTATTGCACCCATTGCTCCATATGAGTCTCGAATGATTTTATTTTACCAAAAGGGACATTGTCACTCATGGACTGTGAAACAGGTTTGCTTCGATGCAGAGGTTTTCACACAAGGTTTGCTCTCCTGAGTTTGGTAACAGCAGGAAGGCATTGCGGTTGATCCTCGTTGCCAATGTAATATCCTGACAGGTGGGCAAGCATCAGATGGATTAAAAAATGGACGATTTTAAAAGCAAGAAACTATGTCAGAGGGTGAGATAAAAGCTACCATGTTCCAAGACTCCAAATTCCTAACTAACTGGAATCCAAGCTCGCCCCCAGTGTTCGCGTTCTCCGGCCCCATTGCCCATTGGCCGATTGGGTCACATGACCCTACGATCCAATCATGTAACACTGGACCTTGGACACGTTGAGGTAGCTGTATCATTGCCTGACCCCCTGGCAGCAGGATAGTGGTGTCTTCTGTGGGCTCATCCTCCTTCCCTTCCCTTGCCGTTCCTGTTTCTGTGCCTCTCCTCCTAAAGTTCCTCCCTGCGATGCTGCCAGTAGACACCTGGCCTGCTCTCCCTTGGGCTCCTCTTTTCCTCCTCGGAGGAAGTCTCGCCAATGTTGCAGACAATTCCCCCATCTACCGAAATGCACTGCCCCTTGCACTGAAGATTGCAGCGGGCAGAATACTCCAACAGAATTACCAGAACAGGAGTCCTCAGAACAAGATTAATAATGTAAATACCTCACAACAAACCAGAGGAAACGGTCCGAAATCACAACAGTAACACGACAGCAAACTCTCACCTGAACTCCGAACAACTCACACAGACAGTGCACCCCATTTATCCCATCCCGGACGAAGAAAGTGAAAAACAGAGCAATCACACGGGTAACATAAAACTCCAGCCATTTGGACTTTTAACCCCTTTAACTGGCTGCTTCACCATTGGTAGACGAGCAGCTGACTCTCGCTCAAGCCTCTGCATCAAATGTTGCGCAATGGCGTTGGGATGCATACCTGACATCTCCTCGCCTGATTTTGCACGCTTCCTGGACGGGGTCACCCCCCCTCCCCTTTCAAGCATGTTAACATTCTGGCTTATGTGCTCCAGTCTTGAACATAAGAACATAAGAACTAGGAGCAGGAGTAGGCCATCTGGCCCTTCGAGCCTGCTCCGTCATTCAATGAGATCATGGCTGATCTTTTGTGGACTCAGCTCCACTTTTCCACCCGAACACCATAACCCTTTATTCTCCTAAAAACTATCTTGTCTTGACCCTTTGTCTTGAAAACATTTAATGAAGGAGCCTCAACTGCTTCACTGGGCAGGGAATTCCATAGGTTCACATCCCTTTGGGTGAAGAAGTTCCCCCTCAGCTCTGTCCTAAATCTACTTCCCCTTATTTGAGGCTGTGCTCCCTAGTTCTGTTTTCACCCGCTAGTGGAAACAACCTGCCCACATCTATCCTATCTATTCCCTTCATAATTTTATATGTTTCTATAAGATTCCCCCGCATCCTTCTAAATTCCAATGAGTACAATCCCAGTCCACTCAACCTCTCCACGTAAGCCAACCCCCTCAGCTCTGGGACTAACCTGGTGAATCTCTTCTGTACACCCTCCAGTGCCAGTATGTCCTTTCTCAGAAAAGGAGACTAAAACTGAACACAATACTCCAGATGTGGCCTCACTAACACCTCATACAGTTGCAGCATAACCTCCCTAGTCTTAAACTCCATCCCTCTAGCAATGAAAGACGAATCTCCATTCGCCTTCTTAATCACCTGTTGCACATATAAACCAACTTTTTGCGACTCATGCATTAGGATACCCGGGTTCCTCTGTACAGCAGCTTGTTTTAATATTTTATCATTTAAACAATAATCCCTTTTGCTGTTATTCCTCCCAAAATGGATAACCTCACATTTGTCAACATTGTATTCCATCTGCCAGACCCTAGCACATTCACTTAACCTATCCAAATCCCTCTGCAGACTTCCGGTACTCTGCACTTTTTGCTTAACCACTCATCTTAGTGCCATCTGCAAACTTGGACACATTGCACTTTGTCCCCAACTCCAAATTATCTATGTAAATTGTGAACAATTGTGGGTCCAACAGTGATCCCTGAGGGACACTGCTAGCTACTGATTTCCAACCAGAGAAACACCCATTAATCCCCACTCTTTGTTTCCTATTAATTAACCAATCCTCTATCCATGCTACTACTTTCCCCTTAACGCCATGCATCTTTATCTTATGCAGCAACCTTTTGTGTGGCAACTTGTCAAAAGCTTTCTGGAAATCCAGATATGCCACGGGCGGGATTCTCCGCCCCGCCGCGCCATATTTCTGCCCCGAACCGCCGGCGGGATTCTCCGTTATGCCGGCCGGGTAATGGGGTTTCCCATTGTGGGGCAGCCCCACACCGTCAGGAAACCACCCGGCGCCGGCAAAACGGAGAATCACGCCGGCTGAGAGTCCCGCCCCGCATACCCGAAGAGTGGGGCTTGAACCCACGGCCTTGTTTACTCCGAGAAGAGAGTGCTACCTACTGAGCCAAGGCTGACACTTGATAAAACAAGAAATTAAAGATAATAAGAATCCTGCAAAGCACAGTCTCTGCACTTTAATTAGAGCTTGTGATAAATTATTCTTGTTATCTTCAATTATGCTAATGATGCAGTTCTCAACAGTAAGACCCCTCAATCATTTAGTGCTTCTTCAGTGAACCTAATTCTCGGGCTCAGCTTCATACAGTAATTGTCTGGTTATTATCTGAGCATCTGTGTAATAGGTTGTGAAAAGCAACCCTTTGCCAAGCTTTGTTTACAGGAGAGGTTCCTGGAAGCAGGCACAAGTACACGTGACTGAGTAGTTACCCACAATCGTGAATCAATCCGTATTTTGAATACAAAATTCATTCTTATTTCATGCTCACACACCAGGGAGAAATGCACGTTTGTTACGAGCAGCACAGGCTGGACAATCCCAGGTTAGTACATTTTAATCTCACAAGTGGCCAGAAATGGTTCCAAACCAAAACTACTCATAACCAAACATATCACAGTGGTGGAATGCGTGCCCACCCCATTTTACGTGCCCCCATCATGGGAAACACATCCACCAGGGACACCTAAAATTCAGCCCAACATTTTTTGCCTTCCTTCCTTCCTTTCTTTTTCCTAATTTTGCTACTCTCTTTTCGCTTTCCGAATGTTATTTTTATTTTCATCTCTGCACATTTTACATTCTTCTCGGTTTTATGCAGGAGCGAGCTTTCAACATCTGGCATGAAATTTCATTTTGTTTTGCTTTTTCCCAATCTTGACATCCGGGAGATGGGACGAGTTGGTGGAGGGGGGGTGGGGAGGGGATGGGGAGGGGGGGGGAGCGGAAGAGGGAGTGGGGGGGGGGGGCGGGGTGTCTCATATTTAGGAGTGCCATCCTTTTTCATTTTGAAATATTTTTTTCTTAACCTTCTTTAGCTCTAATGCCTCCCACTGCTCTGATACAGATTTACCTTCAAGTAGCTTCTTCCAGATCACTTTTGCCAAACCGCACCTCATCTCAATGAAATAACCCTTTCCCAAATTGACAGTTTTACTTTTGGTCTATCTTTATCTTTTTCTGTAAGTAAACCTGACTGGATTACCTGACTACCACCAAAATGCTCTGTCACTGCGACTCATTTCACCTATCCAGCTTCATTCCCTAAGTCCGGAATTGTCCCTTTCCTTGGTGGCCTTTTTTTATTCTTTCATGGGATGTGGGCGTTGCGGGCAAGACAAATATTTGTTGCCAATCTCTAATTGCCCGTTAACTGAATAAGGGCAGTTAAGACTCAATAACATTGCTGTGGGTCTGCAGTCACATGTAGAGCAGGACAGACTTCCTTCCCTAAAGGATATTAGTGAACCAGATGGTTTTTTACGACAATGGTTTCATAGTCATTGTGATATTATCATAACTGTAAGAACTGCAAAGGTTAATGAAGTCTCGAGAGCAGCCACTAGAGGGAGCTACAGTTTCAAGTATATAAGGCAGTGATGCTAAGCCTTGGCGGAGAGTGTGCAGGAGTTAGCTTGATAGAGTCAGAAGTACAAATAGTGTGAGGGAGAGCAGATCATAGTTTATATCAATATTAAGATTAGCTGTAGATGAGTGTAGTTTAAATGTTAATAATCAACTGTGTATTATTTAGGAGTACGTGTCGAAGGGGCTGGTTTAGCACAGTGGGCTAAATAGCTGGCATGCAATGCAGAACAATGCCAGCAGACGGGTTCAATTCCCGTACTGGCCTCCCCGAACAGATGCTGGAATGTGGCAACTAGGGGCTTTTCACAGTAACTTGTGACAATAAGCAATTATTATTATTATTATTATTATTATTATTAATCCAAATTAGTAGTGTGAATAAAATCATAGCTTTGTTTACGATCAAGCTATTTTGTGGTCTTTGTGAACACTACGCCAACCATCCTGAAATAAGCAACACAAAGAACACCACAGTCATCATTACTCTTAATTCCAGGTTTTATTGAACTCAAATTCTGTCATCTGCTGTGGTGGGATTCAATCTCAGATCCCCAGAGCATTACCCTGGGTCTCTGGATTACTAGTCCAGTGACAATACCACTACACCACCACCTCCCCCAGACTTTTACACTTGCAATGCAGTATAGCCAGGATCAGCGGAGACTGGATAGAAATCAGCAATGTATTAGCCTGAAGGATGTGGAAAGTTTCAGTAGCAATTTGTGCAGCTGAAAATGACATTTTTGGCATTCTACCTATGCAGACCTGGACCTCTGACTGCCTCTGGGAACATAACATTCCCCAAAAAACCCCACTCTTCCCCTGTCCACCTGCAGTGAATGTTTCTCTGAACCTGGTCTGGCGTTCCTCATATTCCTTTATCATTGAGCAGGAGCAAAATTATCGCATGATGGGGCAGAGAGTCAAGCAGCACTTAAACCGGCTGGACCTCTTCAGGTACCACCACCAATGGAGGCAACATAGGTCATATAAGGATCACAGTGAGGTAGATAAGGATGTTTGATCAAAGAGGCAATAAGGGAGATCTTCCGTATACTGCACGAGGACCTTGTTTCTGCATAACAATTTCAATGTAATTTATGCTGGAAGCTGTCATGATACAATACTTCCAAATTTAGGGTGTTACTCACATCTTTAAAGGAAAGGAGTCCTGGGAATTGTTGGAAGCAGGTCACCAAGCCTATTCCCACAAGAATGGCCCAAACAGCGGTAGAGGGGTGCTACAGCAAAGTACACACCTCGGAGTGCTCATCCAGAAGACCAATGGAGTCTTAAAGGCAAGTTTTTCACTGCCCTGACTTTTCGGGAGAGGCTTGATGACATATTCCAGCTTGTGTGTCACATATAATTGTAGCCAATGTTAAAATAACACAAAGTCAGTGCTGGACACTTATGGGGAAGTGACTCTAGCTGTTTTGGAGGTGGAAATGCACAAGAGGATGGCATTGTGATGCTCCCATATTTCCGCTGTTATATCTCATCTAAGTCAGACTCAGAGAAATGATGGTACCCTATCCCTCGCTTCTGTGCCATGACCTGCTGTCTGCTTGTCTCACCTCGGACTGATTCTCCTTCGTTTAAAAACTTTAAAATCAGTCGAGCTAGCTGACTGTTTACTTACTCCTCCAAGTGCTTTCTTTCTTTCTTATTTGCTGCTACCCCAGCCATCCACTGCAACCCTCAGCAGGAACATTTTAAAGGCTGCACACTACCTTCCGTGCACTCCAGCACGTTACTTGCATTTTACACTTGCAGTGTAAATTACCAGTATGTATTGAAAATGAATTGACCCAACTCTTGTCCTGTATCTTTCATCGCCAATTATTACTTATTCCGGTGGTGGTGGGAGTGACTCTTAGCTGTAATGCCCAAGGTTCGAGTCCCACTCTGGAGCTTGTTGGCTAGGAAGGAATGCAACCCCATATCAGGGTGTCCCTGGCCCAGATAAATGGCAAGAGTTAGCAGCTAAAAGGGTCTCTGGCTGCACAATCACCCACAGAAATCCAGAAATGTTTACTGATATCGTGGGCAGGATTCTCTGGTCTCCGCTGCCGAAATTGCGTTCGGCGATCAGCTGGAGAATCCACGTTGGCGGTGAAATCGGGGGCGGTGCTGCTTTTGCGATGCTCTGCCCCCTCCGAAACGGCGTACTGTCCTGACGGCCTCAGGGCGTTACATGAAGCTCTCCCCCCCGATGCCGAGTTCCCGATGGCACCGGTCATGTGGGATTTTCTTCTGGGAACCCGGCGTGGCGGCTGCGGACTAACTCCAGCTCCGCCACAGTCGGAGGGTGGGGGGGGTGGCGGGTGCGGGAGCTGATCCGCGGGCAGGGGGGGCTGGGGAGCACTGATGTGGAGGTGGTCCGGGGTGGCGAGTCTGGACAAAGGGGGGTCACTATTTGGCAGGCCGGGTCTGCACGCGACCGGTGCCATGTTCCACGGCGCGGCCGCTGCAGGCCGTCACCATGCGCATGCGTGGCCAGGACCCGGCAATTCTCCGGCCGTATCCGCAGCTGGAGCCGGCGGGCGCGATTCTCCACTCCCATGCCGGTTGGGAGAATCGCCTGGGCCACCAAAATTTCCGGGGACGCCGGTCCGATGCCCTCCCGCGATTCTCCGGCACCCCTGCTATTCTGAGGCCCGGATGGGCCGAGCGACCAGGCCAAAACGGCGGGTTCCCCCCGGCGCCGTCCACACCTGGTCGCTGCAGTCGTGGGCGGTGCGTGAACGCTGGGGGGCGGCGTGTGGGGGGATCCTGCATCGGGCTTTACCTGGAATGTGGGGTGGCCCGCGATCGGTGCTCACCGATCGTCGGGCCGTCCCCTCTGAAGGAAGACCTCCTTCCTTCCGCGGCCCCGCAAGATCCGTCCGCCATCTTCTTGCGGGGCGGACTTCGAGAGGACGGCAACCACGCATGCGCGGGTTGGTGCCGGCCAAACCGCGCATGCGCGGATGATGCCCGTTATGCGGCGCCGGCCACGTCATCTATGCGGCGCCGCTTTTACGCGGGCGACAAGGCCTGGCGCGTGTAGGTGACGCGGCCCCGATCCTGGTCCATTGTCAGGGCCTGAATCGGTCGGGTCCGGGGCCGTTCCGCGCCGTCGTGAACCTCGACGGCGTTCACGACGGCGCAGCCACTTCGGCGTGGGAGTGGAGAATCCCGCCCGGGGTCTTTACACTACATCCCTGCTCGTTCCCCACCAGATGGAGGATCGGTGGCTGTTTTGCGCCGTTTGTTCGGTCGTAAAACGCCACTGGTCCCAAGTCGGTGGCAGCACTTAGTCTCAAAATCGGAGAATCCAGCCCCATATTACTCATTAGGGTCGCTGGTGCTAATTTTTTCAATGTGTTTAAAAGACTGAGGTCAAACTATTTTTTCTTAAAATATTGTCTCAAAGAAATCATACTCTGAATGTGGACATTACAGTTAAGAACGACATGGGATTGAAGCCATGCGTAGACCAAGAACAAGGCTTCTCTCTGGACAGGACATTAATGAACCAGTTGGGTTTTTGGATCAGATTTTGTATCAGTCCAACAGATTCATGGTAATTCTTTGCTCATGCCAATATTGCATTGCCAGTTTTTTTCCCAAAAATTGAATAAAAATGCCAAAGTGGGATGTAAATTTGTAGTCTCTGGATTATTGGTCGAGATCTTTGGATTCCAAACATAAACCTCTCCACTGGCATAATCAATTATTTATGATGTTTTAAGAAATAAAATTGCTTTGTAACATGTTCCAATTTTTCATTGCATTGATTTTGTTTATAGCACTGATCATAGGAGTTGTTGAATGAATGGTCGACATGCACTACATGTCGAATATTCAGTACAACTACGTGTGGAATACGAAGCATAGCCTTGCAATAAAATAAACTCTGCAACGTCTCACTGCCAATTACTGGAGCTCTGATGTTTACACGGAGTTGAGGAAGTGGTGGGAGTGTATGTCTACAGGAAACGTAGACGTCCAACTGAGCTTAACAGCAGGATCGTATCTGAATTTTTGTACCCAGCTGCCAGCCTGGGAAACTGGACAGATTGAGAGGCTGGATAATTGCCTGATATTATAGATCGCACAGTAACACAGCACGTAGCACAGTGGGTAGCACAGTTGCTTCACAGCTCCAAGGTCCCAGGTTCAATTTCCAGCTTGGGCCACTGTCTGTGCGGAGTCTGCACGTTCTCTCCGTGTTTGCGTGGGTTTCCTCCAGGAAGCTCCGGTTTCCTCCCACAAGTCCCAAAAGACGTGCTGTTAGGTGAATTGGATATTCTCAATTCTCCCTCTGTGCACCCGAACAGGCGCCGGAATGTTGCGACTGGAGGCTTTTCACAGTAACTTCATTGCATTGTTGTCATGTGAGAGTACCTTTAAGCCATGGCTGTTTAAGCAATGTATCTTTAAGAAAACAGTGATGTCAGAGAGTGAATGGGGCTGAGCTCAGATCAGCCATTTTGCAGTTCAAAAGAGTTTGGGAGTGTCTGTGTTTGCAGTGAGCTGGATCTCTGCCATGAAAGACTTATCTCGGGATCATTTGGGTGATTTAAACTCATAATAGTAAAGCCTTTAACTTGATGTGATTCTGTTTAAAGGTGTTAAGTCTCTTGGACGTTTGAAGGAACATTTTAAAGAATTATTTACTGTAGCAATATTTTCTGAGTTATCTTTGAAGTAAGGGGTGTTAAGAGATCCAATGTTTATTTAAGATGTTAAGTTGAGTTCATGGAATAAACATTGTTTTGTGTTTAAAAACCCACGTGTCCATAATTGTAATCCCACACCGAGGGAACAAGCCGTGTGCTAGGAAAAGCAACAAATACATTAAAGGGAGAGGTTGGTTGAACTCCACGATACATTTTGGGGTTCTGAAAATGCCTCGCCCGTAACAGTGTTAATGTAAGCCTACTTGTCACAATAAAGATCATTCTTTTTTTTAAAAGGTTGGAGCTGGAGATAGGATGACTAAGTTTGGTTGGATATATTCCTGGAGGTTTCGACCTCAGAGTTCGACCCTCGCCTAACAAGCTACCCAACAAACCCAATCCTCACTCAAAGATCTGCATCCTGCCCCCAACTATGAGACCCACCGTGTCGGCCAGTCGGCCCGTCTTTTGCAATCAGAAGCTCCCCCACCTCTTGATTGGGACTAACCCTCACCTGCCAATTCAGGAAATTGACAGAAAATAAATTCAAGGAGCCACGCACTCACAAGGGCAGAACCTTCGGGAAACATATTCCTCCGGGTTCCCCAGCCCCAGAGCCGACCCCACACACCTTTCCTGCATGGAAATCACCTCCAGGCTAAAATCCAAGCCTTTGTTATTTTCTTGAATGATTCTCGACTTGTCAGTCAGACGATCAGTTTTCACAGCTCCAATATTTGTGCCAAAAATAAACAAAGAGTCTTGAAGAAAATGAAAAATACTTTTTTTTGAGGTGGCTGTGGGATTTCTCCTGGGTTGTTTGCAGTAATGTTCTGGAGATTAATCAAGATATTCCCAGCCAATCCTGGAAAGTTCGCAATCTTGACTGAGGACTGGAGAAGAAGAAGGGAGAGATTGTGAAAGGAGGGATCAGGTTCCTGAGGGAGCACATATAAACAGTGGATGGGTGGTAGAACGAGATGTAGGACTGATCAGCAACCAAAAAGGGATTTACACATACAGGCAGAGGACATGGCTGGAATACCATTTTAAAAAATTATTTCACGGGACCTGGGCATTGCTGGCTAGACCAACATTTTCATTGCCAATTCCCAACTGCCCTTGAGAAAGTGGTGTTGGGCTGCTTTCTTGAACTGCTGCAGTCCATGCGGTGTAGGTACATGTACATGCTGTTAGGGAGGGAGTGCCAGGATTTCGACATAGTGGCAGTGTAAGGAACAGCGATATATTTTAAAGTCAGGCTGGTGAGTGGCTTGAAGGAGGCCATGCAGGTAGGTGATGGTGTTCCATAGCCTCTGTTGCCCTTGTCCTTCTAGGTGTTAGATGTTGTGGGTTCAAAAATGCTGTTGAAGGAGCTTTAATGAGTTGCTGTAGTCAGTGGCGGACCTACATTTTTGGGGCCCTGAAGCTTGAACTGTTATGGGGGCCCCTTCGCAACCAGCAACAAGGTCTGGGTAACCACTGTTCTCGTCTTCAATGGGGTTGTTCCACGACAGATCACCACAAATATTTAAAAAATTTAACCACTATATCTCAGATTTTGCTTAAAATTGCTGTACTGGGTTATCTCACATGTCAAAGTCACTGGTGTGAATAAAAATGTCTTATGCATTATAGTTTTCGAGTTATGGGGGGATTAAAATTAGGGAAATGTTATATACATGCATGATGCATCATAGAATGATGAAATAAAACATAGAAAAGACCACAGTCAATATAATCTTTTATTTTAGACACCTATGAGAATACATACTACATGAAGCACATTTTACAAAATACTCTTTTTTCTGTTTTGTCCAGCAACATATTCACGTACAGTTTTGTCATATGAGAGCTTCCTTTCAATGTCATTTTCTAGAGATAATATGCATAAAGAATTTAAGCGCTCTTCAGTCATGACCAAAATTTGTTCTTTATAAAGGATAGCTTTGAAAAATTCCTTTCTGCTTCACAGCTCGTGATAGGCATTGTACAAGCTGTACATTGCCAAGTACAGCTTAAGCGCAGTAGTAATATTGGGGAACACTTCAATTAGGTGTTGCTCACAAATAAGCTGAAGAACTTCTGCGCATTGCATTTTATCTGACGTGTTTTCTTCTATGTTCTGGGATTTCCTAAGGTGCAAATATTCTTTGAACTGATAACACTCGTTTACTACTTTGTGGTCAATATCATCTTTGTAATACGATATTATAAGTTTAATACTGTCCTCATCAATTTCAGAATTGTTCACCAATTCTGAGAGGAACTTGAACCTTTTCGCAATCTGCTCATATGGGTCAATCCTCTTGTGTAACTGGATTATCAAGCAGTCATAGAGTTGATATAGAACTTCTATCCTAAATTTGTCAGCTCCTCTCAAAGAAGCAATACCACTTGTTCCATCTGAAAATGTCCTTGTAACAATGCGTTTGGAAGCATCAGAATAACTTGAGGTGATATCTTCACACAAACTTTTGCTTCTGATTCATAGTGTGCAATCCTATCGGCTGAATTTTCTCTGAGTTCTTTAACAAACGAAAGTAAAGATGATAGCAGAAGATAACCTTCAAATACATCAAAACCAGGGGTTTGGAGTTTTTTTACTTGTTTTGTTGAAATGCTCCAGCACTTCTCCCCAAACGACTGTTAAAATAGCATATTCCAGCTTTACCAACTTGTGGTATAAATTCTTTGCATCTCGTTTGCATTCAGGCTTCTCTTCTGAGTCTTCAAAAATATGTTTGAGAGTTTGTAAAATACCCATATATCCATTTTTAATTGCCCGGACTGCTTCATAGTGTGCAGACCATCTAGTTACACTTAAGCTCTTTCGAGAAAAATGTAGATGGCCCTGTGTGTTTAAAATCCCCCATCTTCGTGGAGATCCAGAAAAGAAAACATACAGCTCCTGCAAAATGCCAAAATAGTCAACAGCTTCAGGTACAGTACACACTGCCTTTTCTCCAACAAGGTTAAGTGAATGGGCTGCACATGGTACATAGTTTGCGTACCTGTTAATGTTTTTAAAGAGTGCTTGCAGCACTTTCTCCGAGCCCTTCATGTTAGATGCATTATCGTAGGACTGACCACGGATATTTTCAAGTGAAAGCTTATGTTCACCCAGGACTTGTTGTATTTTGTTGAACAAGGTCGTGGATGAATGGTTTTCTATCGGTAAAAATGTTAAAAATCTCTCACAGGGTTTTCCATTATAGCAGTATCGAACCACAATTATCAGCTGGTCAACATGTGTCAGGTCAGGCATAGAGTCAACAATAATAGAGTAGTATTTGGTGTCTAGGTTGTTGATTTGATTCACAATTTCATCTTGCACATGTT
The DNA here is from genome assembly GCF_047496885.1 of Scyliorhinus torazame. Taxonomy (NCBI): domain Eukaryota; kingdom Metazoa; phylum Chordata; class Chondrichthyes; order Carcharhiniformes; family Scyliorhinidae; genus Scyliorhinus; species Scyliorhinus torazame. The sequence goes on along the minus strand of NC_092711.1, from coordinate 298,739,356 downwards.
TTTCCATGATTTCTATCAATTCTTCATACACGGGTTTGGATAGGTAAGTAGCATTTACTTTTTCATTTTTTCATTTCTCGAGATGTTCATGTAAAAATGGGTCGAACTCTGCAATATATTCAATGGCCCCCATGAAGTTTCCATTATTTGGTGAGCCCCACTTCTCCTCATGACCTCTAAATGCCAAACCTCTTTCACTTAAAAACTTTATAATAGCTACAACTCTTTTCAGTACTTCAAAATAGTACTGTATGGTTTTTCTCATCTGTTCTTCAAGTTGCTGATCCACAGTATTTTTATTTGACTTTCTTGTTATCCAACACAACATTGCCCTCTTATGTTCCATGCTGTCTTCATGATTCTCCAGAGTTCTGAGTACATTCATCCAGTCAGAAAACCCACCAGTTGTAAGTGATGTTTGGCATTTAGAAAAAAGTTTGCAAACAAAACAGTATACACAGCCTTTGCTCTTTGAGTAAACTAACCAGGATCGCATCACAGTCTGGCCATTTTTCAATCTTTTTTCAAAATATTTGTTTGAGAAACTTCTGTTTTGCTCCTTGTAAACCCTGTTTGATTCGGTATATACACCATCTGGTTTTTTATTTTGAAAAAAACCTACGTCTTGCATTAAACAATTCTGTATGAAATCATTATTAACTGTTATGGGCCAGTTTCCGAGGTCACTGTATTCTTTGAAATCACTGAATTTGCTTCCTGTTTCATGTTTCTGCTCAGTCTCTGCTTGTTCCACGGTACTTTCATGTTGACCACTGTGATCGTCATCTGTATCAAAAGCGTCAACAGTGGGTTGAATATTGCTAGAAAGAGCTCCCACAGTTTGTGCACTATCACTGGCTTCAATGGTGTTTGCTTGGCTTGTTTCAACTGTAGGTGTTGACAAACTTAACATTGCAAAATAGTTTGTTAGTTTTTGACATTTAGAAATTTTGTCAGACCGCTTTTCATTGAGTTTGCGTTTTTGGTATCCACTTAAGTACTTTTGTGAACTCATTGTTATTCCTCTAGGGTCTTGACCTCTGTTAAAAAGGGAAAAAAATTACATTAGCCGCAGCAGAACAGACAACTTACCGCGACACTCCACCTTTACAACATCTGTGCTACTGACTCTCAAACTTTGGGATTGTTGAAAACCCCTTCTCAGAAAGTAAAGCGCCATTTTTTAAGATTTATAATAATAAGCTAAATAGGGTAAACTAGGCTATGTTCAAGCTAGCCTACGCTAGGCTAGTTAGGCAAGACTAGGGCACCAAAACTCATAGGCTAAGATAATGTAACGCAATTTTACCATTATTTGAACACTTTTCATAATAAACACCTGTACTTTAACACAAATTCACCCTTTTATTACTTTTTCATAAATATTTGCAATATCGATTAGCCTAGGCTATGCGGTCGTAGCCTACCTTCCGTTCACCTCTTCATAAAAAACAATAGGCTTAGGCTAATCTAACACTATTTCCCCTTTATTACTTACCTTACTTTTCTAAATATAACATTTATTTTTGAGTAGGGGTAATTAAAATATTGTATCTTTATGAACACTTTATTGAAAAAAATTCTTGTCTAGATCGCTATCACGAGTGCTATCACGTTTAAAATTCACGTTAGCATTGTGATTGCCTTTTCAACGGCGCCCCTTTTTTGTTACAACACATCATCTACTGTTTGTATTTCTGTCATAAATGTTAATAGTGTTTTAAATTATTTATAATTATTTTATATTAAATATATTTAGAATGAAACATTCTTAATTTGAATGTTTTTTTGTTTACGGCTAGCCTACATGATACTTTAATAACCTTTTAATTTTTATTTTAACTATTATTTTGTATTGAATTACACTATATTATTAATATTATTATTTTTTTTAAAACCCTTCTCATACAGTAGACCCAAAACTTTTAAGCAATGTGGACTAAAGTCCCTTCTGGGGCCCCTCCGGGATTAGGGGCCCTGAAGCTTAAGCTTCATTAGTTTCATAATAGATCCGCCCCTGGCTGTAGTGCATCTTGCAGATGGTACACATTGCTACCACTGTGCATAAGTGGTGGAGGGAGTGCCAATCAAGTGGGCTGCTTTGACCTGGATGATGTCAAGCTTTTTTGTGTGTTGTAGGAGCTTCTCTCATCCAGGCAGGTGGCGAGTATTCCATTGCATTTCTGGTTTGTGTCTTGTAGATGGCTTCCTTACAGGCTGCGGCAATGGTGGTCCGTGCCTGGCCACCCCGACCCCACCTCCTGCCGCCCGCCGCTACTCACCCCGGCCTTGGCCAGCAGCACAACTGTCAGCTCACTATTGCAATGTTGCATACGTTTCGTACCCCCTCTCTCTCCCTTAGCAACCACTGCGCCTGCTTCCCGATTTTAAATACCACAAGTGAACCTTACCTTCGGTAATTACTCCTGGCAGAGGCGGAGCGCTGTGGGAGGCCTGGAGAATGCCGGGTCGGGTCCATTAATGATATGCCAATGGTCTTTACTGTACAATTTGCATGCTCACGCTGGTGTGTGGCTTGGAACGCATTCACATTGCTGTCAAGGCACCGGAGCTTGGCATTCCATTGGGCGCCCGGACCAACCCGGATTTTTGGCTGACACCAAATACCCTGCCTGATCGTGAGTCTTGATTCCAACGTCACCAATGGAGAATCCCAACCAGGCTCTGTGCCAGAGGACTGCTGAATTGCAAATGTTAATCTTGTTCAAGGAAGGCTGAGAGCATTAATTTACCAATTTATGGCCAATCAGTTTAAACTCAATCAATGGGATGTTTAAGATATGATAATCCTGGACAAAATTAACAGTCATTTGGGCAAATGTGGATGAATTATGAAAAGCCACCATGGATTTGTTAAGGGTAAATTGTGTTTAACCAATTTGATTGAAGTAATGGAGAAGGTTAGTAAGCATCATGTGTTTAATGTGATGTACCTGGACTTCCAAAAGGCCTTTGGTAAATTGCCATTAACAAGCATCTATGCAAAGTTCCAGCCCATGGAATATCGCTTCTCGGCCTTTTGGCTAAGATGAGCGTGAGGTCAGGTGTAATGCCTGGATCTGGTTTGTCTTTCTTGTGGGGACCATGAATTGGATTCAATTTGAATTGGTTTTTGGAGCAGGCAAGGAGCTGGATTAGGGGTTTGCACCTGTCCACTCTCTGCGCTCTGGCTTTGTAACTCTGAGAAAAAATAAATAAAAGAGACAACAGGAACAGTGCGAGGATATGAAGTTGGCTGAGTGGCAGGAAATAATGGTGAACAGTTGTTTATTGGACTGGAAGAAGGTTTATATTGGAGTTTCTCAGGGGTCAGTGCTCGGGCTATTGCTCTCCTTAATCCAGATTAATCACCTGGATTTAGATGTGTCGGGCATACTTTCAAAATTTTCACAAAAATTGGAAGTATTGTGAACTGTGAGGAGGGTGGACAAGCTGGCAGAATGGGAAAACATGCGGCAGATGAAATTAAGTGCACTCGGTGGGAAATGAAATGTTTTGGTAGGAAAAATGTGGAAAGGCAATATAAGGTAAGGGATACAATCGAAAGGGGCTATAGGGGCAGAGGGACTGGGGGTGTGTATATATAGACAAATTGCTGATGGTGACAACGCTGGTTGAGAAAATGGTCAGGTCTGTCATGATATACATCAGCATATCATGGTGCAATCTCACACACACTGACACACTGATGGACATACAGTAGGACCAACCAGCTTACACAACATAGCAGCCAATCACCAGTGAGAGCACACGCACTATGAAGACAGGGGACACCAGAGTTCCCGCTCATTCTAGCAGCAGCCAGCTCAGAGCACAGAGCTCACAGCCTGCCTCTCAGACATTCACTATGTGCTGAGTGCCTCACCTAGATAGTGATAGGACTGGGTCCACAGTTAAGCTGGTAATGCACGTACCCAAGCTTAAAGTCCGTTATTACAGTTGAGTTGTTAATAAAATAGAGTTACACCATCTCCAGCCGTGGTGACCTGTTTGTAGACCAGAACACCCAACACGACAATGTCTACGGTATTCCGAACTTTATAAACAAAGGAATAGAATACAACAGCAAATCTGGCCTACATGTGACTCCAGACCCACAGCAAATGGTTGACTCTTAAATGCCCCCTGAGATGGTCCAGCAATTCATCCCGTTCAAGAGAAATTAGGGATGGGCAACAAATGCTGGTCTTGCCAGCAAAACTCACGTCCCAAGAAAGAATAAATAAAGAAATAAAATGAGTTCAAGAAATTATCGAAACTGGAGATGAACTGCTTTCTTTCTGCAACTCATTGCAAAGTTTTGGTGTGTGAGAAGGAAACTCTTTATTTTTGTATAAAAGTAAACTCTTTACTTTGACCTCAGCTGGAGTATTGTGTTCACTTCTAGGCACCATCCTTTGTGAAGGAAGTGAAGTGAAGATTTATAAAACTTCGGTTATGTGGATAGGTTAATGAAGCTGGGCTGATTCTCCTTCGAGAGTATAACAAATTAAGAGGAGTCTTGATAGAAGTATTCAACATCATGAGTCGCGAGTGAGTAGATGAAGAGACACTGCTCCAATTGGAGGATCAAGGACCAGCGGGCTCAAGGTGAATGGCAAAGGAATGAAAAGCAAATTAGGGGAGAAGGTTTTTACACAATGAGTGGCCAGGATCTGCAATACACTGACTGACAGTGTGATGGGCAGATTCAATCATGGCTTTCAAAAAGGAATTATATAATTACCTGAAGAGATCAGGGTTATGGCATAACTGCAAGGGATTGGGATTAGTTGTGTTGCTCTCAGTACGGACATGTTGGGCCTTCTTCTGTGTTGCAATTGGCCTACATTTGTAAGGGGTCAGGAAAGTAAGTTCAAATAAGAGAAATCAGGTGGTGAGATTGCAAGGGTGAAGATGTCATTTATGCAGAGATCGCAGGAAGGGCAGCCTCGAGATTGTGGGGGAAGAAATCACCGGGTGAGGGTCTAGGGTGTTAGGACAATCAGGAGAGTGTGAGCGTGTCATTTGATCACAGGTTGGAAGACAGATTATGGCATGTAGCTTGAAGGACTGTGCGAAAGCACCCCAGCACCTGTTGGCCCACAAGAAATTTTCTACTGGATCCAGAATTCAGCACCTCTCTTTATCTGATGTTTTTTCCTCACAACCTTTCATAAAATCATAGAATCCCTACAGTGCAGAAGGAGGTTATTTGGCTCATCGAGTCTGGGTTCGAATCCGACCTGTGGTGACTTTGTGGAGTTTGCACGTTCTCCCCATGTCTGTGTGGGCTTCCTTCAGATCTGCACCAACCGTTCCAATGTGCACTCTCTCCATGTCCACCCCGTGCTAGCCCCGTAACCTAACCTGCACGTTCTTGGACACTAAGGCACAATTTAGCATGGCCAATCCACCTTACCTGCACACCTTTGGACTTGTGGGAGGAAACCGGAGCACCCGGAGGAAACCCACGCAGACACGGGGAGGAAGTGTAAACTCCACACAGACAGTGACCCAAGGCAGGAATTGGACCCGGGTCCCTGGTGCTGTGAGGCATTAGTGTTAACCACTGTTCCACCGTGCCACCCCATCCAATTTTAAATCCCTAATGGCTGCTGAAAACCCAAGCAGGCAGCCTCATCATATTTTACAGTAGCTGGTCCATCTCACACATGCAGCTTACTCATCGAACCCTCAAACTACCCAGTTAAACCAAATATATGTACCTTTGCTGCAGCTTGTCATCGGGTTTCACATTTTAAAGAATTAAACACTCCCTTCTCATGTCCTGCTTGCTTTTGGTGTTAACATTCCCACCGTGATCTTAGATAGTGCAATTATACCTGTGTGTGTTTGTGGTACTCATTGGTATCACACATCGAGCCTGTCCGGTCAAATTGCTTCTGGGTATACCCTGACCTCCTGACAGTTACTTTACACAGATTGATGCGAGTGAGTTCCTGAGCCTACTTTGTGCATAATTCACAATGTTTCAATGGCATCCACTTCACGTTATAAATCCGATTTAACACAACGTGTCTTTTGGACTTAAATGTGCCACGATTATGCCTGTCACTAATATATTTAAGAACACATCGCTGAAAGCAGGAAAGAACTACAGGAACTAATAGACATTTTGGCAGCATAATTAACTGATATAGACTCCAAGTGAACTGCAGGAAAATAAGTGTTAATGCGCAGCAACAAATCAAGAGGAATGGGAGTATTAATCATTAGTGAGTGCACTGAAGAAGTCAGTCGATTCTACTATTTGGTACCTTTCCAAGTATTCAGATGAGATCAGACTTAGTCTGGATACCAGCAAGAAAATAAGCTGGAAGTTTAAACAAGATATGGAGGAATAGAGACATATCTTTCGGACCAAAGAGACTGCTGGAAGCTTTTATGTGAGCAGTCAATTGTTGTGAAGTATGGGCATTGAAAATAGTCAACACCGAAATGTTGCAGACTGTTGAAATATGGGATCAAGCAGCTTCACAGCCAAGTGGACCATCAAGTGCAGTCATCTTGAAAGGCTAAGAATGAAGATCACCAAGGAAACATGAGGAAACTCTGGGCCCAGAAAGATAATCTGGAGAGAAATTAAAGTTCAGGAACAAGATGTAGGGTTGAGTGGGGTTGCTGGGTTATGGAGATGGGGTGGTGTGAGCTTGGGTAGGGTGCTCTTTCCGGGAGCTGGTGCAGACTCGATGGGCCGAATGGCCTCCTTCTGCACTGTAAATTCTATGATTCTATAATTCTATGAGAGAACTGACATTTTCATGTCCACGTTTATGTCTGTTTGGTACCTCAGTAGAGAGCTACTGTCCATTCCATTGCTTCTGGTAGTCTCAGCAATTTGCAAGATGGATGGTATAAAAAGAGTTGCAACAAATTCACACACTAGTAATGCCACATGTCGGGCATGGCAATCAGATACAAAACAAACATCATATGATTGTGGTGCTTCTTGTCAATTTATTCAGAATTTACACAAATGTGTAATGATAACAGAAAGAATGTTTATTTGTCCTTGGGTTGTGAGATTGAATGTCAAAGGGAGATAGTTAGATTCTTGTTGGCAATGGTCTTGTTGGCAACGGTCAGTGACTGGTACTTGTGTGGTTTGAATTTTGTCCAGGTCTTGCTGTATGAAGGCCTGGACTGTTTCAGTATCTGAGGAATTGTGAATGGTATTGAATATTGTGCAATCTTCAGCAAACATCCCTACTTTCCACCTCATGGTGTAGGGGAGGCCATTGAGGAAGCATCTGAAGTTAATTTGGTCACAGATACTAACCTGAGGAACTCTGACAGCAGTTCCCAGGATCTGAGATAATTGGTCTTGAAAAATTACAACCATCTACCTTTGTGATAGGTCTGACTCCATTCAATGGAGAGTTCCAGCTACTACTCCATGCCCCCATCCCCCAATCCCTGCCACTGATTCTATTGACTTCACTTTTCCCTGGACTCCTTGATGCTACACTTGATCAAATGCTGCCATGATGTGAAGGACAGTCACTCTCAACTCAGTGTCATAGAATCATAAAATCCCTACAGTGCAGAAGGCGGCCATTTGGCCCATCGAGTCTGCACCAACTCTTCGAAAGACCACCCTACCTAGGCCTAATCCCCCGCCCTATTACTGCAACCCCACCCATATGGGCAATTCAGCACGGCCAATCAACCTAACCTACACATCTTTGGACAGTGGGAGGAAACCAGAGCACCCAAAGGAAGCCCATGCAGACATGGGGAGAACGTGCAAACTCCACACAGTCATCACAGGTCGTATTCAAACCCAGGTCCCTGGCACTGTGAGGCAGCAGTGCTAACCACTGTGCAACCATGCTGCCCCAATTCAATACTTAGTCAATGTTTGGACCAAGGTTGAGATCTGAGTGATCCTACTGGAACCCACACATCAATGAGCAAGATTATTGCTGAGTAAAGTGCTCCTTGGTAGAACTGTCAATGGTGAATATGATAATGACAATTTGCTGATCATCAAGTGTAGACCGATCGGGCGATAATTGACCTGATTGGATTTGATCTGCTTTTTGTGGGCAGTCTTCCACAGTGTTGATTAGATGTCTGTGCTGTGGCTGTATTGGAACAGCTTGGCTAGGGATGCAGCTGTTCCTGGAGCACAAGCATTTCGTTGCTGAGATACTGTCAGGACCAAAGCTTTTGTGGTCTCCTGTGCCTTCAGGCATTCTTGATGTCACGTGGAGTGAATCAAATTGGCTGAAAACTGACATATGATGGTGGAAGAGTAGCGAAGAAATATTATGCACTTGGCACGTCTGGTTGAAGAATAAAGGGTGAATTATCATTTTTGTTTCGCTGTCTCTACATGGAATAATTTGGCAAAATAAATTTTCCTAGTTTCTTTGGCGTTCCAGAGTCTGCAGTACTTGAGGTGAAGAGGGCAACTGAGTAACCATCAGCAGTCTTAACCAGCCATTGTCAGTGCCATCCTTTGCTGTGCCTATTGTTATGTTGTTATAGCATTAATAAATAGGCACTTCACAACAATGCAATTATGTTTTTAATTAATTCAATTTGCAGTTTTGCAACATGATAATTCTTGAAATCTCAAGGTGTTTCTGACTTCAAAATAGCTCTAAATATTATTGCTTTCACACATCATGACTCAATTTATTATTAGCACCTCATTAGCATTCCCCAAACCCCTGAACGATATATTTATAACAGGATTAATTCGTATTGTAATCGGTGATTGTAACCTTCCCTACTGGGCCATTAATACATGATTTAAATGGAAGTTCCGTGATTAGGTCCAAATAAATTAATTTGTGAATATCTAATTTGTATTGACATGCAATAATTGGTTCTTGAAAATCTCAAATGGGGCTTCAGGAGAAAAGAAAGGTACAGATTTTAAATGTTTAAATCATAGGTTTCAGTGCGATACATTTAAGTTTAAAAAAAAAGGATTACAGCTTATGCCTTGTTAATTTTAACAAATGGGAAGAATATCCTGTGCTGCCAGGCAGACATGTAACCATTCCCGGCATCAATGTCCAAGCTCAAGCTTGGCAAGTTCCATGTAGGTGAAACACTGACGAGGTGTCTGGCATCTGTGAGACTATAACCCAGCAACGGGTTATCCACCTTCGGGGAAGAAGAGAGAAAAAACGAAACGGAAAAAAAAAATGCTCAGCAACGGCAGCCACGCAAAACTAATGGTCAATTAGTTTGGAGCGTGTAATGACAGTGTGCGAGACGTGGAGGCAACCTGTTTTATCGGGGGTTGGGGGTAAGGTGCACAGTGCGTCCATTGTGCACAATCAATAGGTGCCTGACTAAGTGTTGATTACTGTAGCAAGAAACTAAGCTAGAGCGACTCATCATGGCTCAACATAAGAAAAAAAAACATCAACCGGGACCTGGGATTCATGTCGCATTACATTCATCCCCCACCATCTGGCCTGCAAAATCCTACCAACTGTCCTGGCTTGATGTAATTCACACCTCTTTAACCTGGGGTTACCCCATCTCTGGATCTGTAAAGATTTAATCACCTGCTAATGCTTGCATTCCAAGCATTGTCTGGCATCTTTGAATCTGTCTATATATATGTTTCTGGAACAGACCTCTTCATTCACCTGAGGAAGGAGCAGCGCTCCGAAAGCTAGTGACATCGAAACAAACCTGTTGGACTTTAACCTGGTGTTGTAAGACTTCTTACTGTGCTACATAAGAAAGGAACTTGTAAAGCACAAGATCAGTAAGAGGGACATGGTCGATGAGGAGAGACCTTGGACTGAACGAGTATATTTGGGAATTTGTTTCAAAGTGACAATTCAGAGCATTGGGAAAACCAAGTGCTTTAGGTAAAGCTTACTGCAAGAAATAAAGTGCGCAGAGTGGGGAGTTTGGTAAAGGGCCGTAAAGGGGTGCTTTTTTCTTCTACCCTTGCTCAGCCTTCAGCATTTGATTTCCACATTGGTGCAGCAGAAGAAGCAGATAAATCAGTGACTGGAATGAATAGAAACTGTAAGTTTTATCCCCAGTATAAGTACTGTATTGTTTTATCAGTATCGTGAAGTTTACTGGCAGTACCAAAACCTACTGGGAGGTGTAGGTTTTATTAATCATAAATTAATGAATGTGCAATTATGAATTAATTAACGCATGTTGCAGATGGCAGGGCAGGTGGGGTGAAATGCTACGATTGCAGGATGTGGGAGCTTCTGGGTACCAGTGTGGTCCAGGACGAATACATTGCTAGTTTTTGTGGCTGCAGGAACTTTGGCTCCGAGTTATTGTGCTGGAGGCCGAGCTGCAGACACAGTGCCGCATCAGGGAGGGGGAAAGGAGATTGAACAAATTCGTAATGTCTTGCCGGAACACCACACACGCAACAACACAGAGTTCACCAGCAATACTGCTGTTCAAAAGAAAACTGAGAATACAGTTTGATATCTTGATACCACTTGATGCTTCAGAGATTGCCAAATTACATCAACAAGCACAGATTGCTAAGAGGGATCAAAACTCAAAAAAAAAAGAGCGAGTATTCAATCAAGGAGAGAGACTGCTAGCCAGAAGCTACACCACCACCAGGACTTGCTATGATCCGAGCAAAAGGAGGTCCAATATCGTACACCTTACAGACAGATGGCGAAAGAGTTTGGTGATGTTATGCTGACCAGCTACTAGCTTCACAAAGTGAAACACTGAAACTTCTCCAAGTATTTCCCCTGCAAATTCTACACAGCGATTCTATGGAAGAGACTAACCACAGAGATAAGTTCAGATTTTGTTTCTGAGATAAGTTCAGATTTTGTTTGTGAGGACTTCTTAATACCCAGAGAGACCTTGAAGTTACTTCCCAGAAAGTACCATCTACTGAAGGACCAGGGGACACTCCAAAGGTCGAGAGTAGCCAGCTTCCAGAACATTGAATATACACCAAAAGGAATAGAAATCCACCTGAGAGGCGGTCCTATTATGTTGTTGTATGGAGATAATGCATTCGTGAGTTTGTTGTATAAATGTTAAGTCGTTGTCAGTGGGCTAAAGAAGTAAAGGGGGAGGGGTGTTATGTATCAGAGAACACATGCCTGCTGGTAAAGTGTCACATGGTCAGCAGTGACGTCAGCAGTGAGTGTTTAAATGGGCTTCAGTTTTCTATCTTAGATTGTATGAGCAACAACTCTGAATATAACCTCTCATCGTATTTGTCATAGAATTTACAGTGCAGAAGGAGGCCATTCGGCCCATCGAGTCTGAACCGGCTCTTGGAAAGAGCACCCTAACCAAGGTCAACACCTCCACCCTATCCCCATAACCTAGTAACCACACCCAACACGAAGGGCAATTTTGGACACTAAGGGCAATTTATCATGGCCAATCCACCTAACCTGCACATCTTTGAACTGTGGGAGGAAACCGGAGCACCCGGAGGAAACCCACGCACACACGGGGAGGATATGCAGACTCCGCACAGACAGTGACCCAAGCCGGAATCGAACCTGGGACCCTGGAGCTGTGAAGCAATTGTGCTATGCACAATGCTACCTTGCTGCCCATTTGTAAGAATCCAACAGTATGGCACCCCCATTCCTTTTATCTGTGGTAAACTCAAGAGATGTAACAGTAACAGGTGTTGTGGATAAAGGGGAACCAGTAGATGTGCTGTATTTCGTTTCCTGAAAGCATTTGATGAAGTGTCACATCAAAAGTTATTACAGAAATTAAAAGCTCATATTATAGGGGGGGTAACATATTGTCACAGATAGATGATTGGCTGGCTAACAGAAAATAGAGAGTAGGTTTAAATGGGTCATGTTGGTAAGATGTAATAAGTGGTCTGCCACAGGGATCAGAGCTGTTACCCCAACTGTTTATAATTGAGACAAATGATTTGGGTAAAGGGATGGTGAGAAGGTTGCCAAATTTGCTGATCAACAAAGATTGCAGGAAAGTAAGTTTTGAAGAGGACATAAGGGGGCTACAAAAGATATAGGTCTTAAGACCGCATCACACTTGAGCGATCGGTTTGTGATCTAACCGGCCCACTCCCGTTGGCGAAATCAGGATCTTGCTGTGGCATGGTGAGAAACCAATAATCACCACTTCAAGCCAATTGCCATACAATTAACGGGAACGACCCCCCTATCTAACGACCTCCAGTGATCTGACCACCACCCAACCAAGTGGTCACATGGGTGATGATCAGCGCACCTTTTTAAACACGTGAAGCTGGCGGAATAGTTGCTGTGTGGACCCGGGGAGGGAAGTAGCCATATTCACTTTCGAGCGATGAGCCCTAGGGCTGCTGCCCCCATGCTCGGGTGGGGTGGTGGGGGAGCCCCCTAGGGCGGCAGCTTTGGTAGGGAGGGGAGGTGGGAGTTGGATCACCATCAGTGGGTTGGGGCTGCCCCTGGGCTGCTGGTGGGAGTCTCAGCACCCACGTGCCCACCATGCCACCCCTGGATCCTTGTACACAACATGGGCAAATCCAGGCCCTGCAAATCTGTCCCACCGACCATCCATAACTCCCACTGACCGTGGAGGCCTCTGGCCATGCAGCTGAAGGCTATTGCTCATAGGGAATTGGCAATCGTGGTTATGTGAGCACTTCACACCTCCCAAGTGGATTCTCATGAGAAGGCATGTCATGTAGCACGTGAGAGTTATTGCCTAGGGTCCCAATCAGACTGTGATGCCTGGACACGGTGTCTGAACACTGCAGGAAGCAACGGGTGCAGCAGCCAACATTCCGAGGGGCTGGGCCCCAGCAGCGGGGACATTTCCGCAACCAGAGGGTGGGTGTGTGCAACAGGGAGGAGGCCAGTGCCTGGTCCAGGTAACGTTACGTGCGGGTGGCTGGGGTACAGTGTCTGGGGTCCGGTGTCCAAGGCCCCTCGCTGCGGTCAGGGGTGCATGGGCAGGGCGTGTCAGATGACAGGGAATGTGAGGGGGTGAATGGAAGGGTCCCGAGGTGGAGGACACCACTGGTCTCTCACCCTCTCCAATGCCTTAAAGATACACGGGATGTATGATACCTTGGACCCTGCAAAGGCTGCCCTCGCAGTACTGCTGATGGACCACCCCACACCCTGACAACCCAGCCACCCATCAGGCCAGGGAGGGACCCAGGGGGGAGGCAGGTGATGGCTCAAGATGTACAGGCATCGCTGGTCTTTCGAACAGATGACAGACAGCCTGTTCTGCAGAAGGCTCCACCTCAACAAGGAGATGGTGTGGCACCTCACAAGCTGCAGCCCACAAGTGCATCTGTGAGGTCATAGGTGCCCTTTTTGGCCTGGCAGCAAACTATATAAACTTTGACATGGACCAGGCCCAACAATATACCTGGCAGCAGGATTCTCCGTCATCAATGGGATGCCCCAGGTCCAGGGGGTAGTAGATGGCACTCACTGGGCCATCAGGGAGTGTACTACATCAACAGGAAGGGGTTCCACTCCCTAAATGTCCAGCTCATGTGGATTCACCACATGAAGATAATGCATGTGTGTTCATGCTTCCCAGGGAGTGTGAACAACAGCTACATCTTGGGGCAGTCGGACATCCCTGGCCTCTTCGTGTACTATCCCAGGATGGCCGGTTGGCTCTTGGGGTACCTGCTGAGGACCTGACTAATGACTCCAGTGCAGAGGCCAGTGACTGATGATGAGACCCGATACAACGAGGCCCATGCGACCACCTGGGCTGTTATTGAGCTGTGCAACGGACTGCAAGAAATACGGTTCAATGCCTTGACTGCCCTGGTGGTGTACTGCAGTACACTCCCCAGAGGGTCACCCACTTCGTGGTAGTCTGCTGTGCCCTCCGCAACCTGACTTGCTGGATGTGGAGGAGGAGGAACATGCAGCCAATTCCGAGGAGGAGGAGGACGAGGAGGCGACCGGACCAGAAGGGGCTGGAGGACGTGCCAGGGGAGTACCCGCAGGGCCAGCTGGAGCTTGGAGGACAGGCGGCGATGGTGAGGGTCCGGCAGCTGCACATAGGACATGGCCTAGTCCATCATCTCAACATCCCTGCCTCCCCCAACTAATCCCCCCCCCAACCCCCCCCCCCCCCCCACCCCACCCCGACCCTGTTCCACCCTCAGAGGGTCTGGTACGACATCACCCCTGGGTGATGGGACTGTGTTGGCGCTGTCAATGGTCACTGTTGAAGGCGGGGGAGGGGTGATGATGACCCGCTGAGAGCTGAGCGCTGGTGTTCCTCATTCACTGCCATAGTCTGATTCCTGGCTGTCTGCTGAGTGCTCGCTCACACCCATCACCTGCATGTGGTGTCCTGGATGGCGGTCGGCGTGGTTGCGGGTAGTAAAATCCAAGATCTCCATGCCCGTCTGGGGGAGGGGATTGGGGGTCGGACCACATTGCGGATGAAAGTGCCAGAGGTGTTATATTTCTCAGGTGCAATGATTTTTATTGTTGTACATATATGTCCCCAACTGCTCCGAGCCCCCAATGGTGCCACCACCCCTTCCCTTCCCCACTCCTCCCAACCACTCTCCCCCCCCACCCTCCCCCAATCACCTCCCTTCCCCCTCCCAGTGCCCTCTCAGTGATCCTCATCCTTCTTAGCCTTCCGTGCTCTTGTTGCATCTAGGTGTGTGCCCACGATGCACATCAGAGGTGGAGGCAACCTTTGGCCGACTGCATTCGATGCCCCTGGTGGGCGTCTTCTAGGGGCCCTGGGGCTGGAGGGCCCCAGCTCACATACTGGTGGCACATGCCTCGCCATGCTACCCTGTTCCAGGGTCTGACTCCAGCTGCCTGGTGGCGGCCATCGGCACCCAGCAGCCCCTCCTCCCCATTGGTGCCTTAGGGCCCTGATGTTCACCTCTGGATGGATGGGAAGCTGGACTGAACCCAGCTACCTCTGCTTCATCTGGCTCTGCTAGCCCGGGCAGCTCCCCAATGTCTGCGGCATGGTGTTGCGTCCTTGTCGATGCTGCTCAATGACTGGGACATGCTCTGGAGTGCCTCAGCAATGCCCACCTGCGACTGGGACATGGTCCGTAGAACCTCATAAAGATCCATCTGGGACTGGGACACGTCCACCAGCGAGTCGGACATGCTGCTGAGGCCTTCAGCTATGGCTGTCACTGACTGAGTCATGCCTTTACTGCCAGCACTGGTTGCCGACGTTGTGCACCAGGCCGGTGTCAGGGGGCCGGTGCAAACCCACCCGGTGGACGTCGTTGATCTTACAGCACTGGGATTGGTCCTCCTGGTGCTGCTCCCTGAGCTGATGGCCCCTCTCTCCTCTTCCCAGGAAACACTGACTGACCCGCCAAGCCACTTGGGTGAACAGGGCATCCTGTCTGTACTCGACCGTGTCCAACAATCTGGCCAGGTCGGCATTCCCGAATGCTGGGGCTGGTCTCCTTGGTGGCATGGCTGCGAGCTGTGTGAGGTCTGCTCCGCGGGATCGGTTTACGTGCTGCTCCCCCTTGTTGGCAGAGAGCTGGCAGCTGCGGCGAATCAGCCAGCGGGACCATCATTTGTGGTGTGAAGCCTATGGGGCCTCGTTAAGTGGACCAATTAACATTTGATACCGGCGACGGTCTTGCCACGTCGGGCATCGGGAATCTGCGGCAGTTCCGGCTCACTACCATATTTGGAAACCTTTTCATTATTCGTGCCCAGAGATAAAGTGAATGGGAAAACATCTGGCAAATGGAGTATAACTCGGGAAAGCAGGAGGAATAAAAAAGAAGCTTATTATCTAAATGGTGAGAGATTGCAGAGCTCTGAGACACAGAGATCTGGGTGTCTTCATCTCTCCTCACCTCAGTCCTCAAAGGTTTACACTTTATCCTCAAACTATGACCCCCTAGTTCCAGACACATATATGTATATAAGGGTGGCAAAACTGTGTTGATTCCCTTATTTTCCCTTCATTTTTCCGGTTATCATTGTTGATCCATGGATGCTTATAGATTAAAAAGAGACACCAGGGGCGGGATTCTTCGGAAACCGGCGGGGCGGGCAACTCGGGCGGGAAGGAGTGGCGTGAACCACTCCGGCGTCGGGCCGTCCCGAAGGGGCGGAATCCTCCGCACCTTCAGGGGCTAGGACAGCGTCGGAGTGGTTTGCGCCGCGCCGGCCGACGCAGAAGGGGCTTGGTCCCACGCCAACCGGCGGCGAAGGGCCTCCGCCGGCCGGCACGAGTTGGCGCATGCGCGGGAGCGCCAGCGTGTGCTGGCGTCATCCCAGAGCATGCACAGGGGGGGGTTCATCTCCGCGCCCGCCATCGCGAACTGTTACACCAGCCGGCGCGGAGGAATAGAGTGCCCCCACGGCACAGGCCCGCTTGCGGATCGGTGGGCTCAGATCGTGGGCCAGGCCACCATGGGGGCACCCCCCCGGGACCAGATCCCCCCGCGCCCCCCCCCCCCCCCCCCCCCCCGAGGACCCCGGAGTCAGGTCCCGCTGGTAAGGACCTGTCGTAACATACACCGGCGGGACCGGCCGAAAACGGGCTGCCACTCGGCCCATCGCGGGCCGGAGAATCGCCGGGGGGGGGCGCTACCAGCGGCCGCCGACCGGCGCGGCGCGATTCCCGCCCCTGCCAAATCCCCGGTGCCGGAGAATTCGGCAGCCGGCGGGGGAGGGATTCACGCCACCCCCTGGCGATTCTCCGACCTGGCAGGGGGGTCGGAGAAGCCCGCCCCAGGTTTGTAGCAGTATAACAGGGTGGCTCTGGAAGCTGCTAAGATTTTTCTTCAGGTGGACGACCTGTCTCTGGTTTATTAAAAGGGCTTTGAAAAGGCAAGCCAGTCGAATTGGCAGGTGGATTAAAAATAGAGGTGCCAGTTAGAACTAGGAAGACAGAGATAAGTGAAGCGATTTAAATTTGAAACTGATGCCAGATACACAGCAACCATCAGTAGAATTCGCTGAAGTACAAATAAAACCAGTAGAGATGCAGCAAAAAGGAAAAGGAAAAGAAATGGAGATGGAAGTGAGGAGGTTGGAACATTCGAACATGGAACATACAGTGCAGAAGGTGGCCATTCGGCCCATCGAGTCTGCACCGACCCACTTAATCCCTCACTTCCCGCCCTCTCTTCGTAACCCAATAACTCCTCCCGACCTTTTTGGTCACTAAGGGCAATTTATCATGGCCTGCACCTAACCTGCATGTCTTTGGACTGTGGGAGGAAACCTTGGCACCCGGAGGAAACCCACGGAGACACGGGGAGAACGTGCAGACTCCACACAGACAGTGATCCAACGGGGAATCAAACCTGGGACCCTGGTGCTATGAAGCCACAGTGCTATCCACTTGTGCTGCCCACAAATTAGAGAGAGAGAGGGAAAATCAAGAGAGAGTTCCTTCATTTGAACTATACCTGGGTGTCCTTAGTGTAATTATTCCAATATTCTTTTGTCACAAATTTGGAGGAATTATCACTCTCATCCTCCACAACAGGCACCCGCCCTGCACCGTCAGCTCGGGTTTCCTATTGGTCAAGCTGTATGGTAGCTCCACCCTGCTAGGCGGGGTATAAGAGCATGTGCCGCCCCAGCAGCCTTCATTCTGTACCTGAGCTGCTGGGGGAAACATCTAACTTATTAAAGCCTTCAGTTGGACTACAACCTCGCTTTAGTGGTCATTGATCGTGCATCACGATGTGTGAACAATAAAGGATATTTTCATTACTGGTGACCAGCAAGAAAGGACAAACTTGACAATACATCGTGAAATGGGTGGGCTATCAGGATGGGGATAGGCCTGCACAGGCTAGACTTGCATTTGCTGGAGTCCATAAGAGTAAGAGATGACTTGGTCGAAAGATCCTGAGCGATATTGGCAGGGTGGATGCCGAGATGGTGTTTTCTCTTGTGGGAGAATCTAGAACTAGGGGGTCACTGTTTAAAAATAAGTGGCCCCCCATTCAAAACAGAGATGAGACAAATCTTTTTCACTCAGAGCATTGTGAGTCTTTGGAACTCTCTTCCTGTAAAGGTGGCGGAAACAGAGTCTTTGAAGGCAGAGGTGGATAAATTCTTGGTAAGCAAGAGGGGGTAGATCATAGATCATAGAATTTACAGTGCAGAAGGAGGCCATTCAGCCCATCGAGTTTGCACCGGCTCTTGGAAAGAGCACCCGACCCAAGGTCCACACCTCCACCCTATCCCCATAACCCAGTAACCCCACCCAACACTAAGGGCAATTTTGGACACTAAGGGCAATTTATCATGGCCAATCCACCTAACCTGCACATCTTTGGACTGTGGGAGGAAACCGGAGCACCCGGAGGAAACCCACGCACACACGGGGAGGATGTGCAGACTCCGACAGACAGTGACCCAAGCCAGAATCGAACCTGGGACCCTGGAGCTGTGAAGCAATTGTGCTATCCACAATGCTACCGTGCTGCCCACTTGGTGATAGCCAGGTGCAGGTTTCAAGTTACTATCAGATCAGCCATGATCTTATTAAATGACAGAGTGGGTTCGAGGGGCTGAATGGCCCACCCCTGCTCCTTGTTTGTATGTTCGTACGAAGGCTGGAGTGATGGGTGAGCATCTGTGGTACTTGTGGTAAACCACTGTTCATGTCTTATATGTAATTGTGGTAAACTGTTACTGTACTACATGTATTGTGCCTGATGGCTCCGCCTGTGGCTCCTCCCCTCGGGCTCTGTATGAAGGTGGCTGACCTCCGGCCCTGCCCCAGTTCGGGATCAGTGGCCAGGAGGCTTTCTGTTACGCTTATTAAAGCCTCAGTCTCATTCTCTACTCGTCTTGGGTCATTGATGGCACATCAGTACTCATAACCTGTGCAGCAACCACATGTCAGGTTCAAAAAGACCTCTACAAAAGTGTAAAGGACGTTCCGACATCACCATGTTGCCTCAGCATCCAAACAGCTATTGTGGCTCCGAGCTCATATAAAACTGGCACTGTGTAATTGGCTCGCTCAGTCGCGCTGATTCCTGCTTTTTAGAGGAATGTTTGTTTGGTAGTCACATCAGGTAGCTGCATATCAAGTAGCAACTTCAATGTTTATTTTAGCTCTCCCTGGAGTTTTATATTCTCAAAGCTGCACTCCATCTCGCTTCTGTTCTGTCTATTGTGAGCACTGTACTTGTAAATAGGCCACTGGTCAGGTCTCCCCATTGGCTGGCTCTGGAAGGTAGAGGGGAAGGATCAGAGGATGTATACCGTTCATGTGGGCCGGGGTCTTAAAGGTGATTCCAGCCTTTTCCATCCCACTCTGCAAAGCGTCATTGCCACAGAACAACTGGAGAGACAGAGAATTGTTTTTGACCAGAGACTGGGGAACAGCACAGATAATCATCGTTTTAGATGAATCGGTGAACACGCAAGCCGCAGTTATAGTTTTGGCTGCGTGTGAAGACTGAAGTAGTTGTTTTCAGTCTTATTAAATGATGGAGCGGGCTCGAGGGGCCGAATGGTCTACTCCTGCTTCTTGGTCATATGTGCACATGAAGGCTGGACTGAAAAAAACACTTCAGTCTTTATCACAAACTTCGGCACCCATTTTTTCCTCCCTTTCCCTGGCCATTGACTCAAGCTAAATTATGTGGCCATCTAAAATGGCTGCCTGCAAAGAATGATGGGAATTGTGGTCAGGTTTGGGACACAGACAAGCTGCAGCTTGTATCTTTGCAAACGGCAGGCCAGAAGTATGCAGGAATTCACACCTGCAAATGGGCCATTCAAGGCGATTAAAGTAACAATGGGACCATCAGGTCCATCACATCATCTTCCAGACTTGGCGGGACCAAGCCCCTGCTCGGAGCCCTCCCAGGATTGGCCACTGAGTGCCCATCCCAAAAGTGATGTGGCTCCCCTGATTGGATGTGACCAATCAGAGGGTGGAGCCCTGAGGAATTGATTGACAGTGACCCAGAAACTGCCCATAAAAGGGGTGGGGAAAACTCAAACCAGTTAAAAGACAATGCAGCCATGATTTCTGTCGGTTTTGGGACCGGCCTGTGCCCAATCAAATCGCAGCATAACGGCCAGCCAAGTTCAAGACCCGCGATCGCTACCTGATAGAGACGAACCGCAGCCGAGACGAACCTGACGATTTCCAGCTGACACTCGTGGGGACTCAGGGGCCTTATCTACCCGCACAGAGCCGGTCAGCCAAATGTTAAGTAAAGGTCATCTCAGTGGATAGGTGTAGTTTAATACATAGCTGCGTATATCATTGCACAGAGAGATAAGTCTTGTGTTTAATAATAAACTGTCCTTTGAACTAACATACTGGTTGTGTGGTCATTTGGTCAATACAAGAAACATACTCGCTGCTTGTGGTTTGATAATAAAAGAGCAACAAATCAGATCATTTGCAACTCAATGACCAATCTAAGCTGAAATGGAGCTTCTATTCCTATACAGTATCCATCACAAAGAGCATCTACTTCTGTGTCTAGCCTCCTTCTATGCTTCACGATGAAACCATAATCCATGTCTTTATTACCTCCAACTTTGATTATTCCAATGCTTTATACTTTCGTCCACAATGTCATTGTAATGGGCATTAACCGCTAATACTCATTAAAAAGTCTGTCTTCCTCCAACTCTCATTTCTTAATGCTCCCACACTCTCTTCATTTCACCTTCGATGACCATACCATTTCCTCGCCTGGAGCCAGAAATGCCTTTATGTTTCTTGATTTAAGGCCTTTGAAACTTTTCTTTCCATCTGTGCACATTTGGGAGTTGTTGTATAGTTTAGATTTAGATTTACTGTCATGTGTACCGAGGTACAGTGAAAGGTATTGTCCTGCGCACAGGCAGATTGCTCCATACATGAAAATATAGAACATACAATAAATGCGCGATGTAATTACATAAACATAGAACATTCGAAAAGTTTGTTACAGCAAAGGTATTTCCCTGCTGTATTAACTGAACTGTTTTCTTTCCATCTAAATTCTGGTCAATTGTTTAGCCCCATTATGATTAAATTGTTTCTCATAATGTCTACCATTGTAATTCTAGGTGCTTACGATAATTTCGAAGCGTTTATTTTCCCTATCTGAAATGCTACTGGCTTTGTTTCATGTGTTCTGGACTTGGGGGAATTGCTCATGTCTACAGGATAATGTGTGATCACACAGCATTCCATTTTGAGGGGAATTGGAAGTTTGGCACCTTTCTCTTCAGTCCTGCTCTCAAATACAAGACATCAGTGCCGAAGAATGAAAATTGCTTTGCATTATAAAACCAAAGCCAAGGTTTGCACTGCACAACACTATCAATGCCAAAATGTATAGACGTGAGTGTGGAGTAAATCGAAGGGTAATGTCTAGGTTTTAAAAGCTTGCAATCTGAGTCCATTGAAATGAAATGAAAGTCGCTCATTGTCACAAGTCGGCTTCAAATGAAGTTACTGTGAAAAGCCCCTAGTCGCCACATTCCGACGCCTGTTCGGGGAGGCTGATACGGGATTGTACATCTTTTTAATTTGAAATAAAATTGTTGTATTGTTAGTTTGATATCTGGAAGGTTTCGTTTGATTGCTACTGGTGAAGGGGAGGAAATATATTACACCTAAGAGAGGTCTTGTGGGATTTTTTTAAGGGTTTTCTTTTCTCTTGAAAATTATGACCTGGTCGTGTTCTTGTCAAGAAGTAAGTGAAGCCTTGAACTGAAAATGAAAGTCGCTTATTGTCACAAGTCGGCTTCAAATGAAGTTACTGTGAAAAGCCCCTAGTCGCCACATTCCGGCGCCTGTTCGGGGAGGCTGGTACAGGTATTGAACCGTGCTGCTGGCCTGCCTCGGTCTGCTTTAAAAGCCAGCGATTTAGCCCTGTGCTAAACCAGCCCCTATCCTTGCCCAAGTGGCCATGATTCCCTTGTGAGACCCGAAACTGAGCGAATGAAGAGCTCTGTCAAGTTCAGATAGTCGTGTCCGTCACAGTTAGAGACTGTGGGTAGATTATTAGAAAATGATTTCCCTTTAACTGCAGTCTAAGAGCTGAGCCTGTTCCAGTTCTGGGAGAAAGGGATGGTTGCTACAATGCTGCCCTCTCCTGATTGTAGCTCAATTGCCGCATTATTCCATCTCTCTGTTGAGCCTGTTGTTTCTCCTGTCACTTGTTCATTCTTGCCACTACAGATTTGCTCATCCTGCCAGTCTGCCTCAATTGTTTGCAGTTCCTTTCCATCTCCGATCTTTATTTGGTCTTTGCCATTGCCGCTCGAGCGGCCCAGCTCACATCTCCAATCTGAGACAGAGTGCTCAATAGCAACAACAATGACTGACATTCACACACCTCCTTTAATGTAATAAAACATCCCAAGACGCTTCAGAAAGACATGGTCAAATTAAATATGACACTGGTGGGGCATATTCAAAGGTGGATGATATTCAGGTCCTGGTCAGAGAATTTACAGTGGGCTTGGGTGCTCCTTCCAGGAGCTGGTACAGACTCAATGGGCCAAATGGCCTCCTTCTGCACTGTTTTAGGAGTATGCTTCAAGGAAGAAAGCAAAGTAGAGAGCTGGGGAGGGATGTAGACAGCTGAAGGTCCACCAACGGCAGAGCAATTAAAGTAGAGAGATCCAAATTAGAGGGGCGCAGGTATCTCAGAGTTGTAGGGGGTGAGGCAGATTATAAAGATAGGGAGGGGCAAGGCCCAGGAGGGATTTTAAATCAAAGTGCTGCGTTAACTGGCAATCAGCGTATTTGAATGAGTACAGGAGTCTTGGGTGAACGGGACTTGTTTCAAGTTAGGTCCTGGGTACCAGAGTTTTCGATAGCCTCCGGTTTAGGAAGGATAAATTGGGTGAGGCCGGCCAGAAACAGGCTACAGTAGTCAAGTCTAGAGTAAACACAGACATAGGGAAGGTGGTGGCGTAGTGGTATAGTGGTAGTAAACTAGTAACCAGAAACCCAGAGTAATGTTCTGGGAATCCAGCTTCAAATCCCATCACTGCAGATGGAAAAATCTGAATTAACCACAAATCTGGAATTAAAAGTCTAGTGATGGCCTTGCAACCATTGTCGTAAAAACCCACTGGTTCACTAATAGTTCACCCTTTAGGGAAGGAAGTCGGCCATCCTTGTCTGGCCTGCTACATGTGACTCCAGACCCACAGCAATTTGGTTGACTCTTAACTGCCCCCTCGAGGGCAATTGGGAATAGGCAGTAAATACTGGCACAGCCTGCGATGCCCACATCCCATGAACGAATAAAAGAAAATGTTGAGGCTTCCAGCAGCGGGAGAGCCTTGGCACGGACACAATCCGACAATGTTACAGGGGCAGCCCATACACAACCTGAGGGAGGCCCACTTCGGATGATGCAGAGGACACATGTGGAAACTGATGCTGTGCTTGAAGGTGGGGGGTGTAGGTGAGAAATAGGAGGGGACCATGGATCGATCCTTGGGGAATACCCAGCTGAAAGTGCTACCCTTCGGGTATGGAGAACTCTAAAACCCTAAATCCACAGCTTTCCATTGTGGTAGGTCCCATTCCTTACAATGTTCTGTGGCACCCAACAACAGTCACATCAACAAAGAGACCCAAAGGTGGGTAGATGTGGGCAGCACGGTAGCATAGTGGTTAGCACAATTGCTTCACAGCTCCAGGGTCCCAGGTTCGATTCCGGCTTGGGTCACTGTCTGTGCGGAGTCTGCACATCCTCCCCGTGTGTGCATGGGTTTCCTCCGGGTGCTCCGGTTTCCTCCCACAGTCTAAAGATGTGCAGGTTAGGTGGATTGGCCATGATAAATTGCTCTTAGTGTCCAAAATCGCCCTTAGTGTTGGGTGGGGTTACTGGGTTATGGGGATAGGGTGGAGGTGTTGACCTTGGGTAGGGTGCTCTTTCCAAGAGCCGGTGCAGACTCGATGGGCTGAATGGCCTCCTTCTGCACTGTAAATTCTATGATCTAAGTGCTCTCGAAGCAAGCGATAAAATTTGGGGCATAATAGCATCTTACTTCGCTATTATGGGGCAAGTTCATTGAAGACAGAGTACTCACCCTGGACTTTCCATTCCCTTTCATTTTTGACTGGTTCCTCCTCTCCATAAAATGATGGCTAACGCTGGGTTGCCATTGTAAAGTTGGCAGCAGTTGGACTTTCACATGAATGGGACAGATTTTCCATTAGGTTATGTTGCAGTGCCCTCTGGTGGTTAGCAATGCACTGAGCATCGACAGACCGAACTCGCAGCATCTGTTGTTAAAGTGATTGTGTAGCTTTCATCCAAACAACTAACATTCTGTCGGTCCGGAGAGGGAAAAAGAGGCAGAGTGAGAGAAATGATGACGTGACTGGACGGAAAGTCAGAATGAGGCTTGGAACGTTGTAATGGGGCTGGGGGTGGAGAGGGTGAAGATAAGTCTCGGGCTCAGGCTGTGGATGGGTTCTCAGGAGCGGATTCCTTTATTTTCAATAATCCGAGATCCAATTGCTTTTGAATTATAAAGCTGTGCCATTCTTCTTGACGGAATGTCACCGGTCTGACCCTGTGGTAAGTAGATGTGACTGAGTGGGTCTCCAGGCAGGTGAGATATTTAATGTTTAATAAAATGAGAGTACATGGAACAGAAATTCTCCCTGCAGGCTTGCCTTCCCTTTTACTTTGTCTGTTTATTCGGCTAACCTCCTCTCTTAAAGGCATTGGCTCATATTGGCAAAGTTCGCTCGAGGTAGAATTTTACATTGCGTCAGGGTCTCCCTCTGGTGTAGATGTTGGGGAAACCCGGCCCTCATTCTGCAGTCACCCCACAGCGAGCCGTTCAGTGGTTCAAGGGGCAGTTTCCACCCCATCTAGGCAGGAGGACCCACTGCCGAGAGCGTGTGGGCAATGGAGTGCCAACAGGAGCAGTGGCCACTGTTGGGCCACCCATGAGCCCTGAGCGTCCATCAAAGAGGCACCTGCTCCCTGCCCCTTTTTTGGCCACCGGCCTGAGCAACGAAAGCTGTCAGTCTTCATATTTGTCATGACTTGGGGGCTTTTCACAGTAACTTCATTGCAGTGTTAATGTAAGCCTACTTGTGACACTAATAAAGATTATTATTTATACTCCTGGTCACACTACCGGCGCTCACAGCTGCCACAATCTCATTCCAGGCATCATTGGCTGCCTTATGGCTAAACCCCCTGGACCCTCAGGGGAACAGGACATCCCTCCTGGCCTCCACCACGTCCAGGAGCCTCCGCAAGTCTGCATCCCCGAATCTTGGGGCCGGTCTCCTGGGCACCATTGTTGGCTGAACAAGTGATGCTTAAGTGCTGCTCGTTCTTGTCAGTGGGGGCCTGGCGAGCGTGGTGCTGCCGATTAGCTGGCGAGCCTTCATTTGTGGCAAGAAGTCCGTGAGGCCTCGTTAAGTGGACCAACTAATGTTGATAAGCGTTGCCGCCCTCGCTTAGCCGAGCGCCAGGAAGCTCGCGGCAGTTCAATCTCGTGACAACACCGAGAAATCTTTCCGGCAAATCGCGTCCCAGTGGGGAATCGTGATGGAATAGGCGAGTGTGAGAAGCAGTGCAAAATAATGCAGGAAAAGAGAATCTGCCTCACGAAGAGAGCGAGAGACCTTAAGTAATATTGTCAGAGGCAGACAATGCCCAACTTTCCTTTTTTGTGTTGCTCGAAATGAAAGTATTTTTTGTAAAAGTAAAAATGCCAGTGTTCCGTTTCTGTCTCCACAGAATCTGCCAGACCTGGTAAGTATTTCCAGCATTTCCCATTTGGATGATGGATGCCAGATAGGTTTAATTTAATTCACTGACCTTGAGCAGTTCAGTAAACACGCATACATTAAAACTTCTGAAAATAGGTCGTGTCCTGAGATTCAGCTGTTCTTTAGGGCATTTTTGATTGCTGTGGAAAAGGCTGGATTTTATTGCTTCCCAACCAGCATTTTGAAGGTTGGAAAGGCACTTAAATTCCTGCAGGCTGCCGACCCACGAGCCCCCTATCTGTCTGAAATTTTATGGGGGCAGAGGAGGCAATGAACAAATTAACGGCCGTTCAAGAGCCTCATCTTGCTGGTGCCAATGGGCGCGATCCATCGGCCGCGCTGCGCCAGAAAAGCAGCTCGCCGCGGCGCAGCGTGACCGAAGGAAGCCGAGAGACTCCACTCCCGGGATCTACCCGGCTCACAACGCCTTGCGAGATCCAACACAACCTCGGGAGACGTTGCAATGTGAATCCTGCCTTCAATGGGCGGGATCACGTTTTGGCAAATCTGCATATTAGAGCGAGGCAGTAAGCCTCACTGCAATGTGCAGGTTCTCGAGGACCTGAGGCTTTGGAATTTAACCCCTTTACCTCAGGAGGCCACGGGTAAGCACTGTTCAGAACCCTTCCCCAAATGGGGACCAGACAGAACGGCACTCATGGGGGTTTCCCGGGGAATCAGAGACCCCCAGCTGCATGCCCTTTGGGCAGACTGGTGCCCTGGCACTGCTTATGCCACATGGGTACCCTGGCAGTGCCATTTGGATGATAGCCTGGCAATGCCCAGATGGTACTGCCAGCTGACACTACCAGGTTGGCGGTTCCAAGCTGGCATTTTTTGCGTGCGCTCTTATCGGGCTGGGTTGCCCGGCATGGGTGTGGGAGGGCTTGGGATCCTCCCAAAGTGTGTTTGGGCTGTGTGTGTGTGTGGGGGGGGGGGGGGGGGTGGGGGGGGGTGGGAGGAGGGAGAGGAGGTCAGGGATTGTTTTTCGGAGGGTCACCTCTCGCTACAATGGGCTGCTCCTGTTCAGGCCCCTTATTGAACGTGAGTCACACTCGCTCGGGGACTTTGTTCCCTTTTTGGGCGAATTGTGCCCCATATTTAACCAATGGAGGGGGTGGGGGGGGAGAGGTAGGTCAAAGCCACGTGGTGAGCTTGTCAGCTTTATCTGCGTGGGTTGGTGTTGGACAAGAGGGAGAGCCTTCTTTTCGGCTCTCAGGCCCCTCGTTGACATCCCCCGGCTCTCATGAACACTGCCACTCTCCCCCCCCCCCCCCCCCCTCCCCACACACACACACACACACACACACATACCCTCAAAGCTGCTTGCCTAGGCCCTGACCCTGGACCAACTTGTCAGTCTGCACTCCACAGCTCATGGACTGCTTGTAGTGCCAGAAGTGACCACTATGCTCAGTGGTGCTGCTGGGACGACATAGCCGTCGGACAATCGAATTGGTTGACAGCTCTCTTGGCTGGATCAACCTCCCATGAGAGGGGCAGACGCCCCGCGAGGCAGTGAACGCTGCTCCCAGGAAAACCGCCAGTGTTGTGGGTAGGCGGGGGGGGGGGGGGGGGGGGGGAGTGTCTTGGAATTAAAGAACAGATCAGCTGTGATCTCTCTGAATGGTGGGATAAGCTTGAAAGGCTGAGTGTCTGACCCTGGCTTTTTGTTCCTTTGAAACGCCATTCGTGGTGACGCAATAGAAGCTGCATGAATAAGATGTTTTCTGCCCAATGTCTTTCAACTGTAAATTACTATTGACAGGATGAATATGTACTCAGGTAATACACCTGACTGGATCGAGAACTGACTACCTTTTGGGTGCAAATTTAAATACACCTCTGGTTCTCAGGATGGAAGATGCTCGAGGCCGGACTTCACTTTTTCCTCACCCTTATTCGAACAGAGGGCATGAGCTTTCTCCTGTGCCAGTGTAGGACAGCTGGAGAAAATGCCTGTGCATCCATCATGAACTCTGATGGGCCCATGTAAGTTCTGTGAGTGAGTGCCGGATAGAGCTAATGGCCCGTAGCTTTGTGCAGGATCCCCGACTTAAGTCGCTGGACCGTCCCACATGTGTGGCGTGACCACCCGGAAGTGCAGGAGTGCGGGCATGCTCGCGGCATTCAAACACCCGGTTGGCTTTTTTTTTGACAGCTGGGTCTGCTGCCGTTGCGCAAAAACGCCCTCTGTGAGGGCAGAACGCAAAGCAATATAACTTTGTTTAATTAGAATAAATTTCTGTAATCTTTCATTGAATAATAATAATAATCTTTACTGTCACAGGTAGACTTACATTAACACCGCAATGAAGTTACTGTGAAAATCCCCACGTCGCCACATTCCGGCGCCTGTTCGGGTACAAGGAGGGAGAATTCAGAATGTCCAAATTACCTAACCTGCACGTCTTTCGGGATTTGTGGGTGGAGACCGGAGCACCCGGAGGAAACCCCCGCAGACACTGGGAGAATGTGCAGACTCTGCACAGTGACCCAAGCCAGGAATCGAAGCCAGGTCCCTGGTGCTGTGAAGCAGCAGTGCTAACCACTGTGCTACCTTAATGTTTCAAATGGCTATCAAAGTCTTCTGGAGTTGATCTTTGATTTGATTTGATTTTTTATTGTCACATGTATTAGCATACAGTGAAAAGTCTTGTTTCGTGCATGCTATACAGACAACGCATACTGTAAATAGGGAAGGGAGGAGAGACTACAGAATGTAATGTTGCAGTCATAACTGGGATGTAGAGAAAAGATCAACTTAATACGAGGTAGGTCCATTCAAAAGTCTGATGGCAGCAGGGAAGAAGCTGTTCTTGAGTCGGTTGGGACGTGACCTCAAACTTTTGTATCTTTTTCCTGACGGGAGAAGGTGGAAGAGAGTATGTCCGGGGTGCGTGGGGTCCTTAGTTATGCTGGTTGCCTTTCTGAGGCAGCGGGAATTGCATATAGAGTCAATGGATGGGAGGCTGGTTTGCGTGATGGATTGGGCTACATTCACGACCTTTTGTAGTTTCCTGCGGTCTTGGGCAGAGCAGGAACCATACCAAGCTGTGATACAACCAGAAAGAATGCTTTCAATGGTGCATCTGTAAAAGTTGGTGAGAGTCATAGCTGACATGCCAAATTTCTTTAACTCTTCTGAGAGAGTAGAATCGTTGATGGGCTTTCTTAACTATATTGTCGGCATGGGGGCAATGTGGACACCTAAAAACTTGAAGATCTCGACCCTTTCTATTCGTTCCCTTTGATGTAGACAGGGCATGTTCTCCTCCAAGCTTCCTGAAGTCAATGACAATCTCCTTCCTTTTATTGACATTGAGGGAGAGATTATTGTCGTCGCACCAGTTCACCAGATTCTCTATCTCATCCCTGCCTCGTCATTGTTTGAAATCTGACCCACTACGGTGGTGCCATCAGCAAATTTGAGAATCGAGTTGGAGGGGAATTTAGCCACACAGTCATAGGTGCACAAGGAGTATCTTTAGATTTTACGGGCACTTACTGAGTTGAGCAATGAGGCCCTTTAACCCAGTCTTCCCCTTTTCGCTCTCCGTAGTTCGATTTATTAACTTTGTATGGAATTATTAAACAATGAAGCCAAGTCTTTCATATCCATTATGCAAAAATAAGTTAAAAAGAATAAAAGCAACTAATCATGACTATAACCAGTTAATCTTGGCTGTACCTGTACAGGAACTGAGGTGGAAATTTTCCAGCCTTTCCAGCTGGCGGGATTTTCCCGGCTCGCTGACGCTGATCCACCTGAGCGGATTCCCCAGCGGTGGAGGGAAGGTACGAACAACGGGAAGCCCCATTGATAGCGGCAGGGCCACAGATCTCGTCACCACCCAATGGAGGGTCACCTCTGCCACCGTAATCCACATCGCAGGGGGCGTGGGGGGAGGATGGAAAATCCGCCCTTACTCTTGTCGCTTTGGTGATATTTTAACAGACTAAGAACTGAGTTTCAGCATTTTATGTGATCATAGTGCTACCACAGGCTGCTTTTTTAAATTAAAACTCTGCACAATTGAAATTGTTTTTGCTGTTGCTTAACGATCTTGTTATTTAAAGGACAGCTGGAATCATTCCGCGAAACAGGGTGTAATTCCCCCGAACAATTTCAAAGTGTGGTTTCCACCAGGGAACACAATGCAGCTCCCACAATTCAGATCGCAAACCACCCACACTAAAAAAAATTATTTAGAGCCAAGGGTGGTTCATGCTGAAAATATGATGCGTGGGACTGCTGACAAGGCAATATCCTCCGGGTCCGGGGCACCATTTTTAAGGAAGTAGAGATGCCAAAATAACCTTACAGCAAGTGCTGGGGCCCGGGTTAGCTCAGTTGACTGGACAGCTGGTTTGTGATGCAGAGTGAGACCGACAGCCCGTGTTCAATTCCCGTACCGGGTGAGGTTATTCACGAAGGCCCAGCCTTCTCAAGCTTGCCTCTCGCAAGATGTGCTCAGCTTAAATCCAGCAGTAATTCCAACAGGTATACTTGAGTCTGCAGGATTTATTCTCTGCATGAAAAAACCATAACTGGAGGCTTTTTTTTCTTGAACAGCTTAAATCACCACCAGTCAGCTCACCCCCTTAAAAGGGGAAAGCAGCCTATGGTAATCTGGGACTATGGTGACTTTACTTTTACAGCAAGTGCCCCCATTCTCGCTGGCAAAGATCCCCCCCAGCTTCTCATTGGAAATACACCCCGCAATTACTGCCATCAGGCCCTGTCCCAGGTGAGCTACATTCTGCTTTGGGGTCGCCAAGGACCCCACTTTCAGGGCCTTCCCTTCAGGCAGAGCACTGACCTCCCAGGGGCTTAAAAGGCCTCCAATTCCCCCCCCTCCCCCCCCAATTGGGGGTCATCATATCTATCCACAGAATTCAACATTGGCTGCGAGAAGGTTTTCATTGAGGAACACGTTAATGTCTGAGTGGTGCCAGCTGCTTCCATGGTGAAATAATACCTTGAGTGCAGGCATGATATTCAGGCGTTAGAGATCGGAAAAGATCCAATCCAAAAACAATTGGTGTCAAACGGAGCATCTACTCTTTCTAGGAAAGCACTTCAGAGAAGAAAAAGATTCACTATGGAAAAAATGTGATCACACAGGACACCTGCTCGGTAGAGGAAGCACTTCACAACAAATGGACTTTGAAGTTCTATAAAAAGAAACACAGCCCACCCTCCTTTGAGATAGCCTTCAGCTGTCAATCAAGAGGCTTGTAAAAGTAAAATTGAATGTAAACAATCAAGTACAAAGCGATAGATGAAAAGATACAACAACATTGAAACCACAGAGTTCAAGAGGAGCAGTTTTGATTCCCATAATGAAGGAAAGATATTGGGTGCAATTCTTCGGAAACATTTCGAAGTGTGGTAACGAGTGGGAATTGCCTCGAACGTCCCGACGCTTGGCTCAGCGAGGCCAGCAATGAAATGCAGCGTTAATTGGTCTACTTAACGAGGCCTCACCGGCTCTTCATCGGAAATGAAGGCTCACCAGCTGATTTGCTGGGACAATGTTTGTCAGCCCCCCCCCCCACTAACTAGGTTGAGCAGCACTTAAGCTGCAGTTGCTCAGCCAACCCCGGCCAGCTCGCAATAATGGCGCCCAGGAGACCGGCCCCAAGATTCAGAGTTAATGACCTGAGGGGGATGCTAGACAGCATGGAGGCCAGGAGGGATGTCCTGCTCCCCTGAGGGTCCTGGAGGGTGAGCCACAAGGCAGCCAGTGCTGCCTGGGATGAGGTGGCGGCAGCTGTCAGCTCGGGCAGTCTGACCAGGAGGACTGACCTCCTGTGCCGTAAGAAGGTGAACAACCTACACCTGGCAGCACAAGTGAATAGATACAAACGCCACCCGCCCCCCCGCCCCCCCCCCCACACTCCCCAATTGACCCCCCAGCCCTTCCTCCACCACCCACCACATCCTCTCTCTCACAGACACCTCGATGGGACAGGTTAGTGGACAGGCTTCTGGGGCACAATCTGGTGAGCACCACACTGCTGCCGATGTACATCAGGTGCAGGCAGGAACCCCCAGGGGAGACAGCAGTCGGACGGCTGCAGGATCTCAGGACCCAGCTGCGTCCCAGCCTGACGCTGAGCCTGTGGAACAGAGGTACCCGGGGCTGATGTAGATGATAGGGACAAACCTGGCCATTCAGAAGATGTCAGCGTCACTCTGGCAGATTCACAGTCGCTTGGAGGAGTCCCAGAGCTAGGGGCACAGGAGATAGCGCTAGCAATGTGTGACACCGAGGCCAACACTGCCAGGGTGGTGACAGCAGTGGAGAGCCTGGTGCACAACTTAGGCCCCATGAGTGAAGGTGTCCAAGGCATTGCGCAGCCCGTGACGGCCATGGCTGAGGGTCTCGGCAGAATGTCAGATGGGCATGGCC
The DNA here is from genome assembly GCF_047496885.1 of Scyliorhinus torazame. NCBI lineage: Eukaryota > Metazoa > Chordata > Chondrichthyes > Carcharhiniformes > Scyliorhinidae > Scyliorhinus > Scyliorhinus torazame. Next base: position 298,707,230 of record NC_092711.1, on the reverse strand, counting down.
AAGGCGCTGTGGAGCTTGTGCCAGTTGCAGGTGGGCATAGCTGAGGCGCTGCAGAGCATGGCCCAGTCACTGAGGAGCATCGGCGAGGGCGTTGACCCTATGGTGCAGACATTGGGGAAATGCCGGGGTGGCAGAGCCAGATGATGCAGGGACAGCCAGGGCTCAAATTAGCTGCCCCTCCGTCCCAAGATGAACCCCAGGGTCCTATGTGCACTGAGTGAGAGGAGGGGGCGCTTGGTCCCCAGCCGGACCGGTCCCATGGAGTGGAGACGGTGGCCACCATCTCCCCTGAGTTCCACCCCTCTGATGAGGTCACGTCTCGCAGTCAGCACATGGGACTGGGCGGCATGGCTGTGCATGTGCCACCGACAAGCGAGCCGGGGACCTCCGGCCCCAGAGCCATCAGACGATGCCCGCCAGGGGCATCGAAGGCCACGGGATGCAGTAAGCAGCTGGCTGCCTCTACCTCTGATGTGGGGAAGCACCTAGAAGTTGTGGTAATGCTTGAGGGCCAAGCACGTTGAGGATCACTGAGGGCACCGGGGTAGATGGTAGGGGTGGCTGGTAGGTAGCGGGTGAGGAGGGGGTGGCCGTTGGGGGGGGTGACACCATCGGGAGTGGGGTTTGTACAACACATTAAACACCTTTTCACACAACTATTATGATGCCTCTGTCACTTCCTTCCGCAATGCGAGCTAACCCCTGGACCATTTGCCCATCTCTCCAGGCAACCCCCCCCCTCCCCGTGGCACTCACCCACCCTCCGGCCGTGGGAATTTCCCCAAAGCTGTGACCCATCCCCTGGGTGTTCGGATGCTGTGTGTGTAGTGTTGCCTCCCACAATGTTCAAGCACAGTGTCCAGGCATCAGGGTGTGATTGGGATGCCAGGTAATGACCCCGAAATGCTCTATGCCGCCCACCCACAGGAATCCACTTAGGATGTGTGAAATGCTCACTTAACCATGATTGCCAATTCCCTGTTAGCAATAGCCTTCAGCCACACAGCCAGAGGACTCAGCAATCGGTGGGGGTAATGGGTAGTCGTTGGGGCAGAAGGGCAAGATCAGACGTTGCCCCCGGAATAGGTACACACAATCCAGGAGTTGGCATGATGATGCCGTGAGCGGTTCCCCCCCCCCACCCCCCCCAGCACAATACCCACTCTCCCCCCCCCCCCCTCCCCATGGTGGCCCACCCCTGCAGCGGGTTCCCCACCCCCAGACGCGGGTCCCCCAGCCCCCACTGAGCACTCTGGTGGCAAGCCCAGCACCTCCGGGCTCTTTGCTTGTGAGCAAAGATGGACACTCACCTCTTCGGCGCCCCACAGAAGCCTTTCCGACAGGTTCACATTTTTCGAAAGGAATACTAATCGGTGCCAGCGTGAGCACTGGCTGGGGAGGCATCTGAATGACGGGGGGCTGATGGATAAGGGGTGGCTCTCATTAATTATCTGCAAATGGGGCCTAAGTGGTGATAATTGGTTTCTTCCCACGCTATGGCGAGATCCCGATTTTGCCAATGGGAGCGGGCCGGTTACATTGCAAACTGTTTGGCACCTGGCCCAGATCTGGTTTTTGGCCTCTCCCGCTTGAGCGACAGCATCACGCCCATTATTTAATTGGAGGCAGTTCAGAGAAGGTTCACTGGGATGAACCCTGGTCTGGAGGGACTGTCTTATGAGCAAAGGTTGAGACTCTACTCATTGCGATTTAGAAGAACGTGAAGAGATCTCGTTGACGCATATAGGATTCTTAAGGGGCTTGACTGGGTAAATGCTGAGAGGATATTTCCCCTCATGGGAACCCAAAGCCGGCCCTGCCACAGAGGGGGAACTCTTACCCTGGCCTCCCCCATCCCAGCCCAAGCCCCCCACCCCCAGCTTCCATGATAGACACCCACCCCCCTTCCCCACCACCCCCCTTCCCCCCACACCATCTGGCTAGCAGCTGCTGTGCCCTTGTGCTCCCGAGAGGTAAGTGGAGAGGGATACTCACCTCTTTGCTCCCCCTCTGAGTCCATGGCATCTGGACTCCGCTTTTAAGAACCAGCAGTGATTTTTGCCAGGGTGACATCCCACTTAGGGGGATGAGAGAATACCTGGGAAGCCGGTACACCAGGAGATAAATGAGTGATCAGTTTCTCTCACTTTCTGGTGAGATCCTGATCATTCCAGCTGGATTGGGCCGGGAGCGTCGGAAACGGTCTTGCGACCGACGCAGTTCCCGTTTCTGGCCTCTCCCAGAATTCTTCCAACATAGTGAATTTGCGCCGGGCACAATGCGGCCGGAGATTAGCCCCATAATGTCCATTGTGTGCGATCTATCCATGAATTTCATCCTATCACACTTCGGGTTTCATTTACCTATAACCATATTTAGGGAAAACAATTTTAGGATTGATCTCAGGAATTGTGGAGTAGGACATAGTGACAGTGTGACCGCCACTCCCTTCCTCAGGGTCTACTGGCAGGGTCGATCCTTTAAATATGAATATTGGAGTCCTGTGACACACAACACATCCTGATAGCAATTTGGGAACAGTGTTGGACAGAGAGTGCACTGCACTGTGTAACGGCACCCTGGACGAGTGCGCGATCAATTCCAGCCCCACGTTCCCGGAGTCACAACACAAGTCAATTAACCAATAATATTCATAAAGATACCAAGGGTCTGGATTCTCTGCTGTCAGCATTCTCCGTTTCACCGGCAGCCCGGGGACCTCCTGATGGCGTGGGGCTGCCCTCAATGGGAAACCCCATTGGCCGGCTGGCGACACAGAGAATCCTGCCCAGAAGTCTTTGGCCCAATAATTACAGTCAGCAGGTTGGTAAGTTTAAACACAATTACTGTTTGTTCATAGCAAGTATAATGATGAAATACTCAGCAGATACAATGTTTAAATATTGTTAAGTACGCAACTCCTACTTTAACTTGCCTCCCCACCCTCTCCACACACACACAAGGCAGACAAAAACAGAGGGGTGGAAAAGGGGGGAAAAAGTAAGTGAAAGAGAAAAGAGCACTTTCTTTCGATGATGGTTCTGAGCTGGCTTTCTCCACAGTAAGCTGGTAAATTACAGTCTGTGTTTGCAGCCTGTACTCTCAATTGTCCTGGAGAGGCAGAGCCCTTGTTTCATCAAACTTTGCTCTCAGTTTGTGGCCTGCCTGCAGCCCTCTGTATTTTCACCAAATGCAGTCCTCACAGGCACAGGCCTACTGGAGAAAGATAGCCAATCGACACCAGCATTTCTGGGGACAGTTAGCAGATTCTGAACTTTTCCTGCGCAGCCTGTAATGGTTCTTCTGTAAACAGATTCATCCAGGCTTTCTGCCAGTTCACAAACACAGCCTGTCTGGAGAAAAGCGGAGGGAAGAGAGAATAGGTCTTCTCTCTCTAACCTGCCAGGAGTCAAACTCTAACCAAACTGGAACCCTTGTGACCCTGAAAACATTCCAGTGGGGCCAGATCCAATCAGCACCTGTTACCGGGCAGAGCACAGCCTTTTGGGCCAATTCATTGGCCGCCAGCCAATTAATCAATCCGCGTCCTCACTAATACCGGCCAGTCTGTAATCGCCAATTTAAATCAGCACAGCCTTCTGGATTCTTCTGTTTGAATTAAAGGTACAGGCCACAGGTCCACCAATCATCCATAGATCAAAAGTGCAACAGCAAAATAAAAGAAAGGGTAACGAAGGGAATAAACAGAGAATAAAAAGGAAGGACCCTTACAACATGCAACCCAGCTCAAAATCCAGCGAGGTGCTACCCAGGTAATCAGTTTGAATTTATTCCTGTGCCGAGAAGAGAAGGAGAAGTTAGGCGCGAGGTTATTCCCACCACTGTGGGAATGGTCAGCATCAACAATGCTTATTTACAGGTGGGAGAGGTGCAAGGACATAATTGAAGGGCAGCTCACCAGGTCTTGTTTCTAAGAGTTGTAAGCCATCTGAAATATCAAAGTAATTTCATACTCTAATAATTTGCAGAGCCATGCTGTGACTTTTAGATGAAGACGTTGTGAAGGGCAATCACTGTGAGGCTGTGGCAGGGTGTTATAGTTCAGTCGGAAAGCCCGGGTTACTGTGGTTGCACTTTCAAATGCATGTAGTTTTCAGAAACTCTGAATATTGATGGTAGAGGGTCCAGCATTCTTTCCATCCCTTGGCTGGCCAGGAATGTCTCCTGCTATTCCCATCTGCCATTGACATGTACTGGAAGGATTTGCAGCGTGATTCTCAGCCGGATTGGCCACTCTATGAAAGCACCTTCCGTGGCCATCGAGTCCTGGCTTCGGGCTCAAACACAGAGTGTCTGGCTCAGAAACAGGGATGCCACCGACACTCCGCTATAAGTTTGAGGTCGTACCGTTTGAAAAGTATGATTCACATTGTTTATTGTACCATCACTGGCAGCCGAGCATATTATTCTAATCAATGGCTCTTTAATATGTCATCCAAGTGAACTTTATTTGTGAGTCAGCCCTGACAGTGAGAACATAGAACATAGAACAGTACAGCACAGCACAGGCCCTTCAGCTCACAATGTTGTGCTGACCATTTATCCTAATCTAAGATCAACCTAACCTACACCCCTTTCACTTACTGCTGCCCATGTTGTAGTGATCTGTACATCTGTACATGCTTCTGCACATACACCAGGGACTACAGACAGATGTAACAGCCACAGCATTACTAGAGGGCAGCATCAGAAATGGGTATAAAGGGTCCAGCCCAAGGGAGGATCCGCCTCTTTCAGAAGCACAGAGCTAGTGAGCAGCAGCAGACAGAGGCAGCTCAGCATAGGCAGTTTACCTTAACTTCACTGGTCATACCTCTTGACTGTATTATATCTAGTTAAGCTCTGGAAACAGAACAAACCCATTGACTAAAGTATTTGTGTTAACTGGAAGTCTACAATCTTTATTCAGACTTAGAGAATAACACGTGATACCAGGAGTGATTTCAGAAAGCTAGCTAGACACCAGCAAGAGAAGAAAAATTTAAACCGGATATTCAACTGTGGAAGACTTCGCAGTAAATGGACCCTCGATGACTAACTGATTCGATGGAACTTGTTGGAACTCCATGGCAGCTGGAAACAACCGGTAATTTAGTTATAACTGGAAAATGTTTGAACAGCTGTTCCAAATATTTATCACAGCTAATGATTTAAGCACTGCCTCTGACGCAACAAAAATAGCCCTACTACTCTCAACAGGAGGGCATGAAGCTAGAGAAATCTGTAATTGCTTTAATTACTTAGAAGGTGAGGCCAACACCAAAGTAGACGTTAAACTCAAAAAATTTGATGAACGCTGGAACAGTCCGTCTGGTGAGATGCTGGAAAGATTTAACTCTTGTCAGAGAAACGGAGGGCCCATCTCTGATTTCATTACAAATCTCAAGTTATTACCACAAGGCTGTGATTATGCTGATTTCAGAGACACTGTGATAATGCATCAATTAATTTCTGGACTATCTGATAAAAATTTGGGGAAGAACTTTCACAAAGTAAGTATCTAACTCTAGAAATCGCTATACAAAAATGCCTTACTTATGAACAAAAACAAAATCAGTACTTTGAGTCTCTACAAACACAGAATCATCATTTAGAAAACAAAAGCGGTAAAAATGGCGCGAACACTCACCACGAGGCGGAGGCAGGGTTGAATCGGAGAAAGACGGAGGTTCTGAGCGGCAGCCATCTTGAGAAAGGAGCTCAGTTGCGAAAAGAGGGCATAGTACAGGAAACTCGGTGTGCGCATGGGCAATCGAGTCCTACGCATGATGTCATGAGCGTCATGACGTCAGAGGACCAGGATCACGTCCACTTAAAAACGAAATGCACAAAAATGAACAAAAAGAAATTTAAAGCTGCAAAATCCAATTTTCTTGCCTCAAAAGACAGAACAATGTCCGAACTTACACCAGCAGTTGAAAATAACTTTCACAACACCCTGGAACAAGCAGTTAGCACCGCCCTAGAAGATGATATGGTCCTTATAGACTACGACTCAGACGAAGATTTCATCTTGGGAGATGGCTACCCCAGTACCAAATCCGAACCACAACTAGAGGTGTTGTACCGTAAAGACCCCGACGATGAGTTCTTCGGAATGGGGAATCTGCAGCCCAGCATATATGACATCCCGACTCGTGAGTGCAGGTTTATGCTGCGGCCTGACGCTAAGAAACAGAGAGTAGTCCACACACCACGAAGGGTCCCAGCCTCCACACAAGAAGATGATTTGTTCATTGAACATGAAGAGAACGATCACAACTCCGAAACAAAAAGTGATGATTTGTCCATCGAGCAATACTCACAATACTATTCAGACATGGCTGAGTTATTCGGAGATTCTGATCACAGCATCAGCAACACGGTTGAAAAGTTAATATGACTCTTCTCATGGTAGATGAATCGAATACCGTGGTGCCATGGCTGATCGTCGATACATTGGATGACAGCAATACCCAAGATGAAGACGACGCCACACAGAGAGCACAGAGCGACTCGACAGAGAGAACACTGCACGACTCCACAAAGAGAGCGATGACAGACTCCACAGAGAGAGCGATGACAGACTCCACAGAGAGAGCGATGACAGACTCCACAAAGAGAGCGATGACAGACTCCACAGAGAGAGCGATGAAGGACTCCACAGAGAGAGCGATGACAAACTCCACAGAGAGAGCGATGAAGGACTCCACAAAGAGAGCGATGACAGACTCCACATAGAGAGCGATGAAGGACTCCACAGAGAGAGCGATGACAAACTCCACAGAGAGAGCGACACAAGCCTCCACAGACAGCTCAGTGACGGACTCAAAAATGGAAGCAAGCAAATACTCCGTAGCGAACGCCATGCATGTACAAGACCATGAAGATCTATCAAGCGTATTTGAGCCACCAGAAGAAGACACTGAATGTCTACCCAGTGTATGTGAGACAAGTGACGGAGAAATCACAATTCCCATACAGGATGTGCAGGATCACAGCGAGACTGACATATCTCAGCTCGTCTGCACAGAAGCACTTAATAATCAGAGGATGGCCACCTATGAGTCCAGAGAGACCACGTCAATAGAAATCTTGAAGATTTTGACTCCAGAAAAGGAGCACCAAAACCCACAACAAAATGAAATTGTGAAGATTCTGACTCCAGAAAAGGAGCACAAAGAGATCACAGATGATTCAAATGAACCTGAAATGACTCCAAAAGATGATCACCAAGACCTCAATGATAATTCGAGTGAACCTGAAATGACTCCAAAAGAGGAGCACCTAAAAATCAATGATGATTCAAGTGAACCAGAAATGACTCTAGAAGAGGAATACCAAGTAAGCAAAGAAGAGGAATTGAATCCACCACAAATGACTGATGTCACCAACATCAATGCAACATCAAATCATTCTCACAATTCTCAAGAAGAAGCGCTCAATGTAGCAGATACACCAATAACTGTGACAATGACACTAATCATCCACATGGCACACTCATTGAGCGCAACAAGAACAACAAAAACCACAAGAAGTACAGCAGAAACAAGAACAACAACAGCAACAACAAAAACAATATGCAGCACAACAAGAACGACCAAAGCAACAAGAAGCATCCCAGAAACAACAAGCACAACAAGAAAAAGTACAAGAATAAAAGCGACAACAACGTAAACAGAATCAACAAGCGCGACAAAAACAACAACAAGAATGACAACAACAAGAATGCCAACGAAAACAACCAAGACAGAAACGACAGAAACAACAACAATGAAACAACGACCTGTACAACATGGTACAACTCTGCACGTGAAGGACAATGCCACAGCACACTGCGAAACAATGGCAAGACTACAAACATGCCATGGCATGATAAAGAATCTCACAAATTCACAACTGCTCCAGAACAAACAATTACAACAGCTTTCACAAACGATGACATATAGAATGAATACCACAAACACAGGAAATTGTTGAGGTCAGACAACGGTGCGACACAGAATCGCTACCCACAATCAAATGGAACAGGGGAAAAAGGTGTCCACATCATTAAACGACTCATCAGCAAGGCAGCCGAGTCACGTTCCGACATCAACCTAGCTCTGTTATCGTACCGAGCAACCCCATTGAGCTCAGGACTGTCGCCAGCGCAAATGCTCTTCGGCAGAGACATCCGGACAACCCTACCAGTAAAGCAATTCCGAGACCCCGGCAACGCACTGGTTCTCGACGACATGCGGGCACTATGCTTCAAACAAAAACTATACTACGATCAACATGCGATCCCACTCAAGCCACTGACAATAGGTAACACCATCAGAATCAGGGACCCAGAAGGCGGATGGTCTGAGTCAGCTACGGTGATCAGGCAGGAGGCACCGCGGTCCTACATTGTCAAATCGTCTGCGGGAATACTTTTTTGCCGGAACCGCCGGGATCTATTAGAGATTCGACCTTCAACGCCAGTGTTTCCCACACTGGACTTGAGAGAGTCCATTTGTCCACAGGACGTTCCTCGCCACACAATGCCAGACAGTACTCTTGATGACATCAAACCATCATCCCTACTACCACCATTAAGACACTCCAGCAGAAGCCGTAAGGCACGGGACCGGCTAGATTTGTAACGTCACTTCAACACACGCACAAGACGGATATGGACATTTCTCACGATGGACTCACGACACAGTTAATTGTTTCTGTATTACTTTTATCATTTTCACAGTGTGCAGATTTGCATATTCTCACCACTTTTCAGTTTTCTTGAGGCCAGTCTAGAAAACATGTCAAATAAAAGGGGGGGGAGGGGATGTAGTGATCTGTACATCTGTACATACATCTGCACATACACCAGGGACTACAGACAGATGTAACAGCCACAGCATCACTAGAGGGCAGCATCAGAGACGGGTATAAAGGGTCCAGCCCATGGGAGGATCCGCCTCTTTCAGAAGCACAGGGCTAGTGAGCAGCAGCAGAGAGAGACAACTCAGCATAGGCAGTTTACCTTAGCTTCACTGGTCATACCTCTTGACTGTATTATATCTAGTTAAGCTCTGGAAACAGAACAAACCCATTGAATAAAGTATTTGTGTCAACTGGAAGTCTACAATCTTTATTCAGACTTAGAGAATAACATACATGTGCCTGTCTAAGAGTCGCTTAAATGTCCCTAATGACTGACTCCACCACCTCTGCTGGCAGTGCATTCCACACCCCCACTACTCTCTGTGTAAAGAATCTACCTCTGACATCTCCCCTATACCTTCCTCCAATCACCTTAAAATTATGTCCCCTCATGACAGCCATTTCCACCCTGGAGAAAAGTCTCTGGCTATCCACTCTATCCGTGCCTCTGATCACCCTGTACACCTCTATCAAGTCACCTCCATGCCTTCTTCGCTCCAATGAGAAAAGCCCTAGCTCCCTCAACATTTCTTCATAAGACATGCCCTCCAGTCCAGGCAGCATCCTGGTAAATCTCCTCTGTATCCTCTCCAAAGCATCCACATCCTTCCTATAATGAGGCGACCAGAACTGGACACAATATTCAAAGTGTGGTCTAACTAGAGTTTAATAAGCTGCAGCAAAACCTCGCGGCTCTTAAACTCAATCCTCCTGTTAATGAAAGCCAACACACCATACGCCTTCTTAACAACCCTATCAACCTGGGTGGCAACTTTGAGGGATCTATGTACATGGACTCCAAGATCCCTCTGCTCCTCCACACTTGCAAGAATCCTGCCTTTGACCCTGTATTCAGCATTCAAATTCGACCTTCCAAAATGAATCGCTTCACATTTATCAAGGTTGAACTCCATCAGCCACTTCTCAGCCCAGCTCTGCATCCTGTCAATGGCCTGTTGTAACCTGCAACAACCCCCAACACTATCTACAACTCCTCCAACCTTCGTGTCATTGGCAAACTTACGAACCCACCCTTCCACTTCCTCATCCAAGTTATTTATAAAAACCACAAAGAGCAGAGGTCCCAGAACAGATCCTTGCGGGACACCACTGGTCACCGACCTCCAGGCGGAATACTTTCCATCCACTCCCACTCACTGTCTTCTTTCAGCCAGCCAATTCTGTATCCAGACAGCCAAATTTCCCTGTATCCCATGCCCCCTGACATTCTGAATGAGCCTACCATGGGGAACCTTATCAAATGCCTTCTGAAATCCATATACTCCACATCCACTGCCCGACCTTCACCAATGTGTCTCATCATATCCTCAAAGAATTCAATGAAGCTTGTGAGGCATGATCTGCCCCTCACAAAGCCATGCTGACTATTTTTAATCAAACTATGTTTTTCTAAATAATCATAAATCCTATCTCTCAGAATCTTTTCCAATATTTTGCTCACCACAGACATGTAAAACTGATGGGTCTGTAATTCCCAAGGATTTCCCTATTCCCTTTCTTGAACAAGGGAACAACATTCACCTCCCTCCAATCATCCGGTACTACTCCAGTGGAGAGTGAGGATGCAAAGATCATCATCAACGGCGCAGCAATCTCCTCCCTCGCTTCCCGTAGTAAGCTTGGGTATATCCCGTCAGGCCCAGGGTACTTATCTTACATCCTCCTTCTTAATATCAACCTGTTCGAGTCTGTTAACCTGTTCAAACTGTTCTTATGGGCAACAAGGTCCCTTTCTCTAGTCAATACTTAAGCAAAGTATTCAATTAGGCCCTCCCCCATCTCCTCAGACTCTAGGGATGTGGGGTGGGATTCTCCGACCCCCCCCCCCCCCGCCAGCTGCTGAATTCTCCGGCGACGGGGGCGGGAATCGCGCCGCTCCGGTCGGCGGCCTCTGGCAGCGGCCCCCCGGCGATTCTCCGGCCCGCGATGGGCCGAGTGGCCGCCCATTTTTGGCCGGTCCCGCCGGTGTAAATTAGATTAGGTTACTTTCCGGCGGGACCTGGCTGCGCGGGCGGCCTCCGGGGTCCTCAGTGGCGCACGGGGGGATCTGGCCCTGGGGGGTGCCCCCATGGTGGCCTGGCCCATGATCGGGGCCCACCGATCTGCGGGCGGGCCTGTGTTGTGGGGGCACTCTATTTCTCCGCGTCGTCTGCTGTGGTCCTCCGCGATGGCCGAAGCGGAGAAGATTCCCCCTACGCATGCGCTGGGCTGACGCCAGCACACTCTGGTGCTCCCGTGCATGCACCAACTCAGTGGGACAAAACTATTCAGTACTCGCAGCAAGTGCTCCTTAAACAATCCCCACATTACTGTTGTGCATTTCCACAAGAACAATTGTTCTCACTTTATGCTCCTCAGCTCCTGTCTAATAGCAGTATAATTTCCCCTCCCCCAATTAAATACCTTCCCATACCGTGTGTTCCGATCCCTCTCCATGACTATGGTAAAGGTCAAGGAGTTGTGGTCACTGTCACCGAAATTCTCTCCCAGCAAGACATCTGACACTTGGTCTGATTCATTGCCGAGCACAAAGTCCAATATGGCCTCCCCCCTAGTCGGCCTATCTACATATTGAGTCAGGAATTCTTCCTGTACACACCTGACAAAATCTGCTCCATCCAAACCATTTGCACAAAGGAGGGTCCAGTCAATTTTAGGGAAGTTGAAGTCACCCATGACAACAACTCTGTTACTTCTGCACTTTTCCAAGATCTGCTGCCCAATCTGTTCCTCTATCTCTCTGCTGCTATTTGGGTGTCCATAGAAAACTCCCAATAAAGTGACTGTTCCTTCTTTGTTTCTGACTTCCACCCATACTGACTCAGTAGACAAATCCTTCCCTACTACCTCCTTTTCTGCAGCTGTGGTGCACTCCCTAATTAACAGTGCCGCTCCCCCTCCTCTTTTACCTCCCTCCCTATTCTTCTGAAAACATCTAAACATCTAAAGTCTGTCCTGGTCCACCCACGTTGACGCTACCACCAAGAAAGCACAACAGCACCTATACTTCCTCAGGACACTAAGGAAATTCGGCATGACCACATTAACCCTTACCAACTTTTACAGATGCACCATAGAAAACATCCTATCGGGCTGCATCACAGCCTGGTATGGCAACTGCTCGGCCCAGGACCACAAGAAACTTCAGAGAGTCGTGAACACCGCCCAGTCCATCACACGAACCTGCCTCCCATCCATTGACTCCATCTACACCTCCCGCTGCCTGGGGAAAGCGGGCAGCATAATCAAAGATCCCTCCCACCCGGCTTACTCACTCTTCCAACTTCTTCCATCGGGCAGGAGATACAGAAGTTTGAGAACACGCACAGACTCAAAAACAGCTTCTTCCCCACTGTCACCAGACTCCTAAATGACCCTCTTATGGACTGACCTCATTAACACTACACCCTGTATGCTTCATCTGATGCCAGTGCTTATGTAGTTACATTGTATATGTTGTGTTGCCCTATTATGTATTTTCTTTTATTCCCTTTTCTTCTCATGTACTTAATGATCTGTTGAGCTGCTCGTAGAAAAATACTTTTCACTGTACCTCGGTACACGTGACAATAAACAAATCCAATCCAATCCAATCCAACATCTTAACAACCATTTCTGCCCCTGTGAAATCCATATCTCCGTAATGGCCACAACATCGTAGTTCCAAGTACTGACCTACGCTCTTAAGTTCATCTCCCTTATTCCTGACACTCCTTGCTTTGAAACAGACACACTTTAACCCATTCCACTGAGTGCAACTTTGTCCTAGTTAGCAGCACTGTAGCATAGTGGTTAGCACAATTACTTCACAGCTCCAGGGTCCCAGGTTCGATTCCTGGCTTGGGTCACTGTCTGTGCAGTCTGCACGTTCTCCCCGTGTGTGCGTGGGTTTCCTCCGGGAGCTCCGGTTTCCTCCCACAGTCCAAAGATGTGCAGGTTAGGTGGATTGGCCATGCTAAATTTCCCTTCGTCCAAAATTGCCTTTAGAGTGTTGGGTGGGGTTACTGGGTTATGGTGATAGGGGAGGGGGGGGGGGCTTGGGTAGGGTGCTCTTTCCAAGAGCCGGTGCAGACTCGATGGGCCGAATGGCCTCCTTCTGCACTGTAAGTTCTATGATTCTAGCAACTGTCTGTCCTTCCTCACAGACTTGCTTCATACTATTTCTGCCTGTTCAACAGCTACCCTATCCTCTGATCCATAGCTCTGGTTCCCATCCCCCTGCCAAACTAGTTTAAACCCTCCCGAAGAGCTCTAGCAAACCTCCCACCCAGGATATTGGTACCCCTCCAGTTTAGGTGCAATCCATCTTTCATGTACAGGCCCCACCTTCCCCAGAAGATATCTCAATGATCCATATATCTGAAGCCTTCCCTCCTGCACCAGCCCTGTAGCCACGTGTCCAGCTGCACTTGCTCTCTGTTCCTTGCCTCACTTGCACGTGGCACCGGTAGCAATCCTGAGATCACTATTCTGCTTGTCCTGCTCTTTAGCTTCCAACCTAACTCCCTAAAATCACTTTTTAGATCCTCATCCCTTTTCTTAGCTATGTCGTTGGTGCCTATGTGCACCACAACTTCTGGTTGCTCCCTCTCCCCCTTAAGAATCCTGTAGACTTGATCCGAGACATCCCTGGCCCTGGCACCTGGGAGGCAACATTGGAGCCAACATACCTTCCGGGAGTCTCGATCGTGACCACAGAATCTCCTATCCATTCCCCGAACCATTGAGTCTCCTATCACTATTGCTTTTCTATTCTCCCCCCTTCCCTTCTGAGCTACAGAGCCAGACTCAGTGCCAGAGACTTGGCCGCTAGGGCCTTCCCCCAGAGTATCAGGTCTTTTGATGACGGTGGGCAGAGTGGTTCACTTTGATTGCAATGGACCCCAGAGCTTCAGCCTTGAATGCACAATGGGCTTTGGCCAATTTGTCCTTTCCTCGTGCTTCCACACTGAGGCTGATTCAAGACAATCTCCTTCCATGCCTGGCAAGAGCCCTGTGCCCGCGTCCCTCGCCTCACCTAATAACATCTTACTTACTTAGGCATGATGTGGAGATGCCGGCGTTGACTGTGGGCACAGTAAGAAGTCTAACAACACCAGGTTAAAGTCCAACAGGTTGGTTTGGAATCACTATGTCTTTGAGTCACCAGATGAAGGAGTTGCCTCCGAAAGTTAGTAATTCCAAACAAACCTGTTGGACATTTTTTTTTTTTTTTAATTTAATTATTGTTTTTCTTCAATTAAAGAGGCAATTTAGCATGGCAAATCCACCTAACCTGCGCATCTTTGGGTTGTGGGGGCGAAACCCGCGCAGACACGGGGAGAATGTGCAAACTCCACACGGACAGTGACCCAGGGTCGGGATTCGAACCCGGGTCCTCAGCGCCGCAGTCCGAGTGCTAACCACTGCGCCACATGCCACCCTTACCTGTTGGACTTTAACCTGGTGTTATAACACTTCTTTCTTACTTAGGCTTCATTCCTCGAGCTCCATGTGAAGCAATGGACAGCAAGACTCTCCCACAGGGCCGCCGGGGGTAGCATCGCAATCGACAGCATCAGCGTCACTTTCAGCTTTTCATTCAATTGTGTTTAAAAAAAAAAAAATGTTGGCCAAGAACATTTGTACCAGACATTGAAGAATGATCAAAGCTGATTATTTGATGGGTTGTCAGAGGGCTGTCACTGTTTAATCTCTGGATTTATAGCAAGCCAGACTGGGGCTGGATGATGAGTCTCTTTGAATCAGCAAAGTGAATAATTATGGACAAATGGAGAAAATTGGCGAAGCAATTCCTTTGAGTGATTTGTTTCTTTAAAGGATTTGGTGACAGTCTTCCATCAGTTCAAATATCCTATGAATCAGAAGTGGGTGTTCACCTCAATGTGCTACATCGCGGACATGAAATGTAATTTATTTTGGCTCAAGATGCTTTGTACTGGTTGAATAAGAAATTAGACTCCATTATCATGTTTATGAGGGTGATTGAGACTAATAGCGGTGTTGACCATCCAGTAATCACCAGGCCTCAATTCCTGACACACGGACACTGCTAACGCTCCTTCATAAATAGTATTCTATCCTGTGCGACAGGCTCCTAGTAATGGGAACTGCTGCACTATTGACACATACCATCAAAATAGATGGTTATATACCAGGCTGGAAATTAGATTGGGCTAGCATTAAGATTGATGTTTGGGTCAGGAGCAGAAACCACCACTGTCAATATTCTTGGCACCCGATGTGCTCTTTGAACAGAAATATTTAACATTATGGAAAATGTTCAAGGATTGATATTTCCAATTTCCAAGAAGAATATACGTCGTAATGTCATTTTGAATGCATTGATCTTGACTACTTTTAAGCCTTTTTTTAAAAAAAATTCTCCTTTCCCAGAGCCACTCCATCTTGCTAGTGACTTTGCACAAAGCAGCTCTCTATTATTTCTATCGGGCGGCTATTCTGCAAGTATGGACCGTTACAACGGCGACTGGTAGCTAATTGAGCACAGACGACATCACAGCTGAACTGGGTCTGCCCCTTCTCACCCAACCCATAAGACGTGCTTGTTAGGTTATTAGGACATTCTGAATTCTGCCTCAATGTACTCGAACAGAACTTGTGATAATAAAACAGATTATTATTATTATTATATCCAGAGTTGCTGGAGATACTGGATGATTGAGGCTGTCAAGTAGCACAGTGATCAAGTAGCACAGTGATCAAGTAGCACAGTGGTTAGCACTGTTGCTTCACAGTGTCAGGGGCCCGGATTTGATTCCCCGCTGGGTCACTGTCGGAGTCTGCACATTCTCTCCGAGTCTGCGTGGGTTTCCTCCAGGTGCTCCGGTTTCCTCCCGAAAGACGTGCTGTTTGGTGAATTGGACATTCTGAATTCCCCATCAGTGCACCCGAACAGGTGCCGTAGTGTGGCGACTGGGGTCTTTTCACAGTAACTTCATTGCGGTGTTAATGTAAGCCTATTTGTGACACTAATAAAGATTATTATTATTATCAGGACTGGATGCTGATTGGTGGTAATTGTGATGAAGGTGATCTAATTACGTCCCGGTGGTGTTACCTAGCTAAAGAGTCGTTATTCTGATCAACATTTCCCATCAAGCAAAAACAGATTTAAAAGGCCCTCATCTAACTGTTCATAGAATCATAGAATCCCTACAGTGCAGAATGGCCTTCTTCCACACTGTAGGAATTCTATAATTCTATCTCTGGGAACATGTATGAAGAGTATTGAGGAAGTATAAATGGATGGGTAAAACCTGTATTGAGGAAGTATAAATGGGTGAGGAAGTATAAATGGATGGGTAAAACCTATCATAAAATACAATGCTCTATGGAAGGGGTGTGATGGAAAGAATACCCTTTCTTTTTCCAAGATTTCTAAAGTCCTTTCTGCACCAGGGTGAGATTTATGCTCCCTTAACCTTTCTGGATCCCTAAAATGAGGTTGTGAATTTAGTTTCAATTTATGTCAGACAACGGGAATTTGCAGATAAGTCTTCCATTTCGTCTAGGATTCTTAGAACCATTAAGCCTATCAATCATCCTGTCGTAAAAGCAAATTACTGCAGATGCTGAAACCTGAAACAAAAACAGAAAATGCTGGACAATCCCAGCAGGGGGATGTGGTGGCAGAGTGGTATTGTAGGTGGACTAGTAAACCAGAGACCCAAGATAATGATCTGAGGACCCGGGTTCAAATCTCACCACGGATATCTGGAATTAAAAGTCTAATGATGACCATGAAACCATTGTCGATTGTTGTAAAAACCCATCTGGTTCACTGATGTCCTTTAGGGAAGGAAATCTGCTATCCTTGCCTGGTCTGGCCTACATGTGACTCCAGACCCACAGCAATGTGCATTCAACTACTAAGAAAGCACAAAAAAGGAATGAAACCGGACGGACCACCCAGCATCGAACTAGGCACCGGAAATGACAATGGCAAACCCAGCAATAGTACTGAAAACTTGTGCTCCAAACCTTGCCGCACCCCTAGCCAAGCTTTTCCAGCACAGCTACAGCACTTGCATCTACCCGGCAATGTAGAAAATTGCCCAGGTCTGTCCTGTACACAAGAAACAGGACAAATCCAACCCAGCCAATTGCCGCTCTATCAATCTACTCGGGATTCACCAAGGAGTCACCAACAGTGCTATCAAGCGGCACTTACTCAGCAATAACCTACTCACTGATGCTCAATTTGGGTTCTGCCAGTCACTCAGCTCCTGACTTCATTACAGCCTTGGTTCAAACATGGACAAAAGAGCTGAATGCCAGAGGTGAGGTGAGGGTTACTGCCCTTGACATCAAGGCAGCAATTGACCGAGTATAGAATCAAGGAGCCCTAGCTAAACTGGAGTCAATGGGAATAGAGGGTGAAACACTCCACTGGTTGGAATTATACCTGGCACAAAGGAAGATGGCTGTGGTGGTTGTAGGTCAATCATGTCAGCTTCAGGACATCACAGCAGGAGTTCCTCAGGGTAGTGTCCAAGGCCTAACCATGTTCAGCTGCTTCATCAGTGATCTCCCTTCCATCATAAGGTCAGAAGTGGGGATGTTCGCTGATGGCCGCACACTGTTCAGCACCATTCGCAACTCCTCAGATGATTAATCAGTCCATGTCCAAATGCAGCAAGACCTGGACAATATTCAGGCTTGGGCTGACAAGTGGCAAGTTACATTTCCACCACACAAATACCAGGCAATGACCATCTCCTACATTAGAGGATCTAACCACTGCCCCTTGACTCCCCCATAATCAACATCCTGGGGTGTTACCATTGATCAGAAACTTAACTGGACTAGTCATATTAAGGCTGTGGCAACCAAGGCAGGTCAAAGGCTAGGAATCCTAAGGCACTTCCTGACCCCCCAAAGTCTGTCCACCATCTCAAGGCACAAGTCAGGAGTGTAATGGAATATTCTCCACTTGCCTGGATGAGTGCAGCAACAACACTGAACAAGCTCAACACCATCCAGGACAAATCAGCGAGCTTGATTGCCACCCCTTCCACAAACATTCAAACCCTCCACCACTGACGAACAGTGGCAGCCGTGCGTACCATCTACAGGATGCACTGCAGGAAAGTTCCGAGACAGCACCTTCCAAACCCAAGACCACTACCATCTAGAAGGACAGGAGAAGCAGATACCTGGGAACCCCACCACCTGGCAGTTCCCGTCCAACTCACTCACCACCCTGACTTGGAAATATACCGCCGTTCATTCACTGTCGCCGGGGCAATATCCTGGAACTCACTCCCTAACAGCACAGTGGAAGTACTTACACCTCAAGGACTGCAGCGGTTCAAGAAGACAACTCACCAGCACCTTCTGAAGAGCAACTAGGGATGGACAATAAATGCTGGCCTAACCAGCGAAGTCTACGTTTCGTAAATTAATAAAAATAAAGGTTTGACAGCAACTGTGGAGAGAGAATGGGGAACAAACAGATCGGAATCATCCTGTTAATCTCGTAATGAGTAAAAATCAAATCCCAAAAGAGAAATTATGGTCTGCCAGTTCTAAATAATTCAAAAATAAGTTTCATTTGCGAGGAGGAATTTATTTATTACATTTGCCAAATACCTTTAATACCTCTTGTGTTGCATTTTAAGTTTTTTCCCCACCTCTTACTCATGGTTAACCTTGATTTTAAATTTAGAATGATAGAATGGTACTGCAGCTGGCTATTTGTTTATTTATTTATTCAAGGGATTTAGATTTCATTGGCTAGGCCCATTCCTAATTGCCCTTGTCTGTCAGCTCCCTCCCGGCTCCCTGCAACTTCAACTCTATGAGTACCACACACTCCACCCTTTCCCCAGAGCCCAGCATTTTTCTTTCTCTTTGGCTGTCTGTCCAATTCCCTTTTGAAAGCCATGATTGAATCTGCCTGCACCAGACTCTTAATGCAGTGCACACCACATCCCATCTACCTGCTGCGTAAGAATGTCACCAGTGCATCTTTTGCCAGTTACCTCACATTACATACATGACAAATCAGCATGTTCTTCATCTATTTTTTTATTCAGTGATAACTTCAGCAATTCATCAAATCTGAGATGTGTTTGTGAGTCACAGGCCGAAGTCCAATTGAAAGGTTTAAGTTGTGCATAGAATAGCAACACTGGAATCGTGATGCTTCCTTTACTCCTTTCAATGAAAACACTTCAAGTGGAAGAAGAAACACATGGATCCTGAAAACTCACAGTCCTCTTGGAGCTTGAGGCAGGTTTGTACCCACTGCCAGCCTTCAGCCAGTTTGTGGTGTCAGTGGAAAGACATCTAATTAAGCCAGTCCCCTCCAGGCACATCTCTGGCATAAAACAAGAACAAACCAAATCCCCATGGGTTTGACCATTTTCCTCTTGCCTCCTCCTGCAGCTTAATTTCTCAGTAAAATGTTGAAAGCTGCAGAGATAAAAGAATATCAACACAACAAGATAGTTTGAGGCTTGAAGGAGATTCGAGACAGAGCCTGTCAAGAGAGCTTGGATCTGTCAACTTGCAGCCACTGATTCAAATCTTTTAAAATCTACAGAAAGAACGAAACTTCATATTCAGGCTGTCAGCAAGACCTGAAACTAACCAATTCCTTATAATCTGATAATAATCTTTATCGTCACAAGTAGGCTTACATTAACACTGCCATGAAGATACTGTGAAAATCCCCTAGTCGCCACATTCCGCCGCCTGTTCGGGTACACTGAGGGAGAATGTCCAAATTACCCAACAGCACGTCTTTTGGGACTTGTGGGAGGAAACCGGAGCACCCGGAGAAAATGCACGCAGACACGGGGAGAACGTGCAGACTCCACACAGACTGTGACCCAAGCCGGGAATCGAACCCGGGTCCCTGGCGCTGTAAAGCAACAGTGCTAACCACTGTTCTACCGTGCCACTCATACAAGCGAAAAGAAATGAACAGTTGCAAGGGTAATTTAAAAAATAATTTTGTGTTTAGGTAAAGTTTATCGCAGAACAACTGGGGGGGGGGCATTTGCACTCCTTGGTCTTTGAGGCACATCCTCCTCTTCTAAAGAGCTAAAGCCAATGCACAGATTTTCACTGTGAGCCCTGTAGTGTGAAGGTATTGCTATCCCATCCAGTTATATTTGGCTTTTTGGCCCGTTGAATGCAGGGAGAGTCCTGTAGCATGTGGGAAATGTTGAAATATGTGCAGTGCATCTGTCAGTGGCTTTGTAACTCAGCCACTGCATTAGCAGCGGTTTCTAGAACAATTAGCGCAAGCAGGTGTGATGATGAGGCGATCGAACTATTGAAAGACCTCCTGTGAAGATGACAGTATTGTGGAAATGGAGGAACAGAGGAAGTAACTGTACAAAGGCCTTCCCGATTTGGCAAGGCTGCAACGCGATTCCCAGATGCCTCCCTGAACCTGATACTGCAACGTGTGAGGATATTGTTCTCTGCTGACGTGGAGAGAGAAGCCTGGCTCAGAGAATGAGAAAGCACGGCTGGAGATTGCAGAGGTGGTTAACAGCAGCAGTGTGGCCCCACACCCCATGTGTACAGTGCCTGAAGAGTTTTAGTGGTGTAATCAGGGCTGGTAGTTTAAATGCAGTGCCACGTGCACGCATCCTGGCTCTACCTTTTCGGCTGTTGCGTAATGCTGATTGAACGCCAATGCTGCCATTTTCAACAGTGCTTCTCCGGCTAATGCACAGCTGAACATGATTCAGTGACAGAAAGGGACCCCGTGTCAGTGCTATTTCAAGGGATCATCAACAACTTGCAAGCTGATTGCTGATTCATCTCCAATGCCTCTGCTGAAGTATCTGTTTTGTGGATTTGGTTAAGCTGGTGACTGTCATAATATGCATCCATGCACATCATGAGGTAAAAGCAGGCAGTGACAGACAACCAGGTGAGCCAATCAATATACAGAACAGAACATGACCAATCACAAGACGGGACACCAGAGGGGGACTTCCACCTATAAAACACACGAGGCATCAGCACTCTGCCTCTTTCCACTGGTGACAACTGTAGTGACAGTCAGGGTGTACAAATCATTCAACACCTCCTACACGTGGATCAGAGCTAGCCTGGTCTAGATAGTTAGCTTAAGTTACTTAGGGTAGTAGAGAGTCAACCCACAGGCAGCTGTGTGTTTTGTTACTCGAGTTCAATAAATCTCATATTGAACCAACGCCTTCGTTTGGTGTGTACTTGACCAGTTAATTGCATCGTGTGCAATCCGTGTTACCCCAGGGTGAACAACACGACAGTGACATCTCCAGTGAGAGATGCTGCACATGGAGAAGGTCTTGGTGGTGGCTGCATGGACTCTCAACAGACCATTTTCACCCAGTCATGGTTGCTATAGTGAGCATGAGAGGGAGATGGAGCAGAGGCAGTGAAGATGAGGACAAGCTGATCACAGAGGGATGAGAAGGAGTGCGTTCAGCAGGAGACGTTATCCATACGGGGGACAGATTAAAGAGTGGCAAAGTGCCAGGTTCTGACTGAAAACCAATTTGCTTCTCTCCAAAAACACAGCCAAGTTTTCCAATCAGATCTTCTGACACGCTGTCAAAAACAAAATATGGTGCATGGTTTGCATTGTCATCTGGTAGGATGGGCCTGATAGAGCTTGCAGGCCCAGCGTCACCGAGGTTAGGGCGCCATCTTGAAAAGGCACCCCGATCTGCAAGTATGGTAAATTCCCGCCCTCCACCCACAGCTACGGAAGTTCTCACCCCCACAAACTTAGGTGTGACCCCCCCCCCTAACACCATGAACGTATCGGGAGGGGGAGGCACTGCCCCCCTCTCCTCCAACAACCCCCCCACTCCCAGCATGTTCATTGGCGTGCACCCCTCACCTCCCCCACTACACATAAGGGGAAAACCCCTCCCTCAGTGGAAGAGGATTACCCCCAGCAGTGCCCGGTGGTAGTGCACACATCATTGCTTCCTGGCACTGTCCCTAGCACTTCCAGGGTGCCAGGGGCCAATTCCCAGCCTCACCCTTCAACCCTGGGGTCTCCAGGCACCTCCATACCCCGCCATGCCCATCATGACTAGCTTTCATTTCCGAAAACCAGTAGTGATTTGCGCCGGTGTGATGTCACGTTGCGGGGGGGGATTCCACACGGTGCCCGGCGCTATGACGTAAAGCCTTTTAATGATATTTAAATCCATGTAAATATATGGATATCAGGTTCAAGCAGAGATATCACCAGTGCAAATCCCTTTATGACCCTGTCGCGAGATTTAACAGCCAGAACGCAGCTAAAAATCGAGCACAACGTCTTTCCCAGTGCTCTTCCCCATGGTGCGTGGTGCCAACAACTGCACACAGTCTTTTCAGATGCCACATCTCAATATTGAGACATGGAACAATGGCAAAGGTTACTGCTCGCTGAGCATGCAGTTGGTGTATCAGCATGGTCAGGACAACATGCTGGAGAATGTCCATTATCCCAGCAGAAATCATGATGTTTCCATTCTGTGGCAGCCTGCTGATCCCTCAGTTTTACCACAGTCACCACATCAAACAAGATGCTCATTGCTGGATAACAAGGACTATCTGACTTACATCTTCACACCTCAACCCAATCATTCACGGCCAACATGCACATAAAAGAGAGCCATCCTGCCACACGAAACATCATAGTGCCGGAATTCAGGCTGCAGAAAGAGGGCTGAAGCAATAGTTCCACTGCCTGGAACATTCTGATGAATTTCTACAGAAATCACCAATGCATCTGTCCCAATTTGTGGTACTCTGCCTCCATGTTCCCTCTAATGTTTCTTTGTTTGATCTTACCCATTTGTTGCACTACACTGCTCCCTTCAAGATTGAGACATAGCTGCATTTGAGCGGGTGGCACAGTGGCGCAGTGGTTAGTGCATTTTCGGCGGCAGCGGTGCGCAGGGGCCTTCTGGGAGGTGAGTAGTTAGTTTAAAAGCACTTACCTTTACAGGAGCAGCCCTTTGGATTTCGGCGGCAGCGGTGCGCAGGGGCCTTCTGGGAGGTGAGTAGTTAGTTTAAAAGCACTTACCTTTACAGGAGCAGCCCTTTGGATTTCGGCGGCAGCGGTGCGCAGGGGCCTTCTGGGAGGTGAGTAGTTAGTTTAAAAGCACTTACCTTTACAGGAGCAGCCCTTTGGATTTCGGCGGCAGCGGTGCGCAGGGGCCTTCTGGGAGGTGAGTAGTTAGTTTAAAAGCACTTACCTTTACAGGAGCAGCCCTTTGGATTTCGGCGGGAACCGGAAGTTCGACCTCTGGCAAGTCCCCCCCCCCAACCAATAAATTCTGGTGGAGAGGAAACCCGAGACACTACACGTGTAGTGTCTCCCACCCGCCCTCCTCCTCTAACCTAATAATAAGACCCATTGGTGTAAGGTAAGTGCCATATTATATTATTATATTATTAGCATTGTGCAGGTCAAGGATTGGAGGTGGAGGAGCAGTCTCTGTCAGCGAGAGAACCTGAGAACATCTCAGAAGATAAGCAAGTGATTTTTACTTTTATACCTGTTTTTCAAATTGTGTGTGTCGGGGGGAAACTGAAGTGACATCACAGAAAAGCTGTGACCTGAGTGGCTGGTTGGGATTCTAACCTAAATTTTTTTGAGTATTTGGGAACTAATTAAACATAATAACTTAATTATAATTTAGAGGATATCTAAGCCAGAGATCGGAGAATATTATAGTTAGCTATCGCATTTCTATTAGAAATCTAGTGCTAGGAAACAGATAGTTGACAGTAACTTTGAAATTTAAAAAAAGTATTTAAAAAAAAATAAAAAAGACAAATTTTAATTTTAATTAATTGACGCAATGTCAGTTAGAGGGGTGCTGTGCTCTGACTGTGAGATGTGGCAGGTCCGGGAGGCTTCCAGCGTCCCGGATGGCTTCATCTGCAGAAAGTGCACCCAACTGCAGCTCCTCACAGACCGCATGGTTCGGTTGGAGCTGCAATTGGATGCACTTAGGAGCATGCAGGTGGCGGAAAGCGTCATAGATCGCAGTTATGTAAGTGTGGTCACACCCAAGGTGCAGGCAGAGAAATGGGTGACCACCAGAAAGGGCAGGCAGTCAGTGCAGGAATCCCCTGTGGTTGTCCCCCTCTCGAACAGATATACCCCTTTGGATACTGTCGGGGGGGATAGCCTATCAGGGGAAAACAGCAGCAGCCAGAGCAGTGGCACCACGGCTGGCTCTGATGTTCAGAAGGGAGGGTCAAAGCGCAGAAGAGTAATAGTTATAGGGGACTCTATAGTCAGGGGCACAGATAGGCGCTTCTGTGGACGTGAAAGAGACTCCAGGATGGTATGTTGCCTCCCTGGTGCCAGGGTCCAGGATGTCTCCGAACGGGTAGAGGGAATCCTGAAGGGGGAGGGCAAACAGGCAGAGGTCATTGTACATATTGGTACTAACGACATAGGCAGGAAGGGGCATGAGGTCCTGCAGCAGGAGTTCAGGGAGCTAGGCAGAAAGTTAAAAGACAGGACCTCGAGGGTTGTAATCTCGGGATTACTCCCTGTGCCACGTGCCAGTGAGGCTAGAAATAGGAAGATAGAGCAGACAAACACGTGGCTAAACAGCTGGTGTAGGAGGGAGGGTTTCTGTTATCTGGACCACTGGGAGCTCTTCCGGGGCAGGTGTGACCTGTATAAGATGGACGGGTTGCATCTAAACCGGAGAGGCATAAATATCCTGGCCGCGAGGTTTGCTAGTGTCACACGGGAGGGTTTAAACTAGTATGGCAGGGGGGTGGGCACGGGTGCAATAGGTCAGAAGGTGAGAGCATTGAGGGAGAACTAGGGAATAGGGACAGTGTGGCTCTGAGGCAGCGCAGACGGGGAGAAGTTGCTGAACACAGCGGGTCTGGTGGCCTGAAGTGCATATGTTTTAATGCAAGGAGCATTACGGGTAAGGCAGATGAACTTAGAGCTTGGATTACTACTTGGAACTATGATGTTGTTGCCATTACAGAGACCTGGTTGAGGGAAGGGCAGGATTGGCAGCTAAACGTTCCAGGATTTAGATGTTTCAGGCGGGATAGAGGGGGATGTAAAAGGGGAGGCGGAGTTGCGCTACTTGTTCAGGAGAGTATCACAGCTATACAGCGAGAGGACACCTCAGAGGGCAGTGAGGCTATATGGGTAGAGATCAGGAATAAGAAGGGTGCAGTCACAATGTTGGGGGTATACTACAGGCCTCCCAACAGCCAGCGGGAGATAGAGGAGCAGATAGGTAGACAGATTTTGGAAAAGAGTAAAAACAACAGGGTTGTGGTGATGGGAGACTTCAACTTCCCCAATATTGACTGGGACTCACTTAGTGCCAGGGGCTTAGACGGGGCAGAGTTTGTAAGGAGCATCC
The DNA here is from genome assembly GCF_047496885.1 of Scyliorhinus torazame. NCBI lineage: Eukaryota > Metazoa > Chordata > Chondrichthyes > Carcharhiniformes > Scyliorhinidae > Scyliorhinus > Scyliorhinus torazame. Next base: position 298,681,911 of record NC_092711.1, on the reverse strand, counting down.
AGGAGGGCTTCTTAAAACAATATGTAAACAGTCCAACTAGGGAAGGGGCGGTACTGGACCTGGTATTGGGGAATGAGCCCGGCCAGGTGGTAGATGTTTCAGTAGGGGAGCATTTCGGTAACAGTGACCACAATTCAGTAAGTTTTAAAGTACTGGTGGACAAGGATAAGAGTGGTCCGAGGATGAATGTGCTAAATTGGGGGAAGGCTAATTATAACAATATTAGGCGGGAACTGAAGAACATAGATTGGGGGCGGATGTTTGAGGGCAAATCAACATCTGACATGTGGGAGGCTTTCAAGTGTCAGTTGAAAGGAATACAGGACAGGCATGTTCCTGTGAGGAAGAAAGATAAATACGGCAATTTTCGGGAACCTTGGATGACGAGTGATATTGTAGGCCTCGTCAAAAAGAAAAAGGAGGCATTTGTCAGGGCTAAAAGGCTGGGAACAGACGAAGCCTGTGTGGCATATAAGGAAAGTAGGAAGGAACTTAAGCAAGGAGTCAGGAGGGCTAGAAGGGGTCATGAAAAGGCATTGGCAAATAGGGTTAAGGAAAATCCCAAGGCTTTTTACACTTACATAAAAAGCAAGAGGGTAGCCAGGGAAAGGGTTGGCCCACTGAAGGATAGGCAAAGGAATCTATGTGTGGAGCCAGAGGAAATGGGCGAGGTACTAAATGAATACTTTGCATCAGTATTCACCAAAGAGAAGGAATTGGTAGATGTTGAGTCTGGAGAAGGGGGTGTAGATAGCCTGGGTCACATTGTGATCCAAAAAGACGAGGTGTTGGGTGTCTTAAAAAATATTAAGGTAGATAAGTCCCCAGGGCCGGATGGGATCTACCCCAGAATACTGAAGGAGGCTGGAGAGGAAATTGCTGAGGCCTTGACAGAAATCTTTGGATCCTCGCTGTCTTCAGGGGATGTCCCGGAGGACTGGAGAATAGCCAATGTTGTTCCTCTGTTTAAGAAGGGTGGCAGGGATAATCCCGGGAACTACAGGCCGGTGAGCCTTACTTCAGTGGTAGGGAAATTACTGGAGAGAATTCTTCGAGACAGGATCTACTCCCATTTGGAAGCAAATGGACGTATTAGTGAGAGGCAGCACGGTTTTGTGAAGGGGAGGTCGTGTCTCACTAACTTGATAGAGTTTTTCGAGGAGGTCACTAGGATGATTGATGCAGGTAGGGCAGTAGATGTTGTCTATATGGACTTCAGTAAGGCCTTTGACAAGGTCCCTCATGGTAGACTAGTACAAAAGGTGAAGTCACACGGGATCAGGGGTGAACTGGCAAGGTGGATACAGAACTGGCTAGGCCATAGAAGGCAGAGGGTAGCAATGGAGGGATGCTTTTCTAATTGGAGGGCTGTGACCAGTGGTGTTCCACAGGGATCAGTGCTGGGACCTTTGCTCTTTGTAGTATATATAAATGATTTGGAGGAAAATGTAACTGGTCTGATTAGTAAGTTTGCAGACGACACAAAGGTTGGTGGAATTGCGGATAGCGATGAGGACTGTCTGAGGATACAGCAGGATTTAGATTGTCTGGAGACTTGGGCGGAGAGATGGCAGATGGAGTTTAACCTGGACAAATGTGAGGTAATGCATTTTGGAAGGGCTAATGCAGGTAGGGAATATACAGTGAATGGTAGAACCCTCAAGAGTATTGAAAGTCAAAGAGATCTAGGAGTACAGGTCCACAGATCACTGAAAGGGGCTACACAGGTGGAGAAGGTAGTCAAGAAGGCATACGGCATGCTTGCCTTCATTGGCCGGGGCATTGAGTATAAGAATTGGCAAGTCATGTTGCAGCTGTATAGAACCTTAGTTAGGCCACACTTGGAGTATAGTGTTCAATTCTGGTCGCCACACTACCAGAAGGATGTGGAGGCTTTAGAGAGGGTGCAGAAGAGATTTACCAGAATGTTGCCTGGTATGGAGGGCATAAGCTATGAGGAGCGATTGAATAAACTCGGTTTGTTCTCACTGGAACGAAGGAGGTTGAGGGGCGACCTGATAGAGGTATACAAAATTATGAGGGGCATAGACAGAGTGGATAGTCAGAGGCTTTTCCCCAGGGTAGAGGGGTCAATTACTAGGGGGCATAGGTTTAAGGTGAGAGGGGCAAAGTTTAGAGTAGATGTACGAGGCAAGTTTTTTACGCAGAGGGTAGTGGGTGCCTGGAACTCACTACCGGAGGAGGTAGTGGAGGCAGGGACGATAGGGACATTTAAGGGGCATCTTGACAAATATATGAATAGGATGGGAATAGAAGGATACGGACCCAGGAAGTGTAGAAGATTGTAGTTTAGTCGGGCAGTATGGTCGGCACGGGCTTGGAGGGCCGAAGGGCCTGTTCCTGTGCTGTACATTTCTTTGTTCTTTGTTTGTTCTTTGCTGCCTTTGGCGCTGAGGACCCAGGTTTGATCCCGGCCCCGGATCTGCATGGAGTTTACACATTCTCCCCATATCTGCGTGGGTTTCACCCCCACAACCCAAAAGATGTGCAGGTTGTGTGGATTGCCTACACTAAATTGCCCCTTAATTGGAAAAAATAATTTGGTACTCTAAATTTTCATTTTTTAAATGGTTGCATTTGAGTAAGTTATAGAGAACATGTTGGCTGCGTGTGGCTAGTTTGTTTCTCTAGTATGTTGCTGACTGTAGTGCATCTAACATTGAGCTGGAGGGTCAAGTGATGTGTTGTTCCTGCATGATGTGGGAGCTGGTGAACCGGATTGTGGTTACCAGTGAACATATCTGGAGTAAGTGTTGGCTGCTTAAGGAACTCCGGCTCAGAGTTGATGAGCTGGATTCTGAGCTTCAGAACGCTGCGACACATCAGGTGTTAGCTTCTGGCTGCTGTTGAGTAAAGAGTCAAGAATTCTGCTCCTTTCCCAAAAATACCTTTATTTTCCTTGGGTCCACTCTATACAAAACTATCACCACACCACACCAAACAAGTTCCACCTGCAACCCCTTTACAGATCAGTGTCAATTATTGGAGACTTAACATCAATGAGACATCTAATTGGAATGTCTCTTGACCCATTCCTTAACATCAGGGAGGGGGAGAGGAACTGTGACATTATACAAATGTACAGCATGTGAAGAGTTAATATTATGTTCAGCCTAGCCACGAGGGAGAGCTAAGGGACAATACTATAAATTGTACTGGCTCTTAAGCTAAGGCAAGGAGTTTAGACTGGAGCTCAAGAAGATAAGATTCATAGTGTATTGCAGAGTTAGTTAAGATATAATAGTTATAATTAGTAGATAGAGATAGTGTTAATGAGTGTAGTTTAATTCTTACATGTATGTTGTTATTCAGAATAAGTGCCAAACTCAAATTTAGTCGTGTTAATAAAATTAGTTTTGTTCTTCAATAGAGCTTTGTGGATCTTGTGATCACTACTCCATCCATCTTGAAAGCCCCTCACAACGATCACCACAGTACCTGGACACTGTGTTCCAGGAGGCAGTCACAGCTCTTAGATGAACTAACTTAAATTCAGCCAGTGGTCAGGGACAGGAGGGTGTGGCTGCGAGTGAGGTAGGTAGAGGAATCCAGGAAGCAGGGTTGCGGGAGCCTTAGCACTTGTCCCTGTCCAACAGGTTTGAGATTCTTTCTCCCTGTGTGGACAGGAACGGGGACTGCAGGGAGGATGAGCAAACTGACCACAGCACTGTGGTACACCAAGCTGTTCAAGTGGGAGGAGAAAAAAGAAATGCCGTCGCAATTGGGGATGGTATAGTTAGGGGCATTGACACTGTTCTCTGTGATGTGGAGATGCCGGCGTTGGACTGGGGTGAGCACAGTAAGAGGTCTTACAACACCAGGTTAAAGTCCAAAGGTTTGTTTCAAACACTAGCTTTCGGAGCACTGCTCCTTCCTCAGGTGAATGAAGAGGTATGTTCCAGAAACATATATCTAGACAAAGCCAAAGATGCCAGACAATGCTTTGAATGCGAGCATTTGCAGGTAATTAAGTCTTTACAGATCCAGACATAGGGGTAACCCCAGGTTAAAGAGGTATGAATTGTCTCAAGTCAGGACAGTTGGTAGGATTTCACAAGCCCAGGCCAGAGGGTGGGGGATGAATGTAAAGCAACATGAATCCCAGGTCCCGGTTAAGGCCGCACTCATGTGTGCGGAACTTGGCTATATGTTTCTGCTCGGCGATTTTGCGTTATTTATTTTTAAATAAATTTAGAGTACCAAATTAATTTTTTCCAATTAAGGGGCAATTTAGCAAGCCCACACCTCCACCCTATCCCCGTAATGCAGTAACCCCACCCAACCTTTTTGGACACTAAGGGCAATTTAGCGTGGCCAATCCACCTAACCTGCACACCTTTGAACTGTGGGAGGAAACCGGAGCGCCTGGAGCAAACCCACGCAGACACGAGGGAGAACGTGCAGTCTCCACACAGACAATGACCCAAGCAGGGAACTGAACCTGGGACCCTGGAACTGTGAAACAACTGTGCTAACCACTGTGCTACCGTGCTGAATACAAAAGACATTTGATTAGCTGCCATAAGATAGGTTGTTACACAAAATTAGTGGTGATTGGATTATTATATTAATGTGGAAATAGGATTATTTAATGGCAGAAACCAAAGGGTAGGGATAAATGGGCCATTCTTGCAATGGCAGAGTGTCGCTGGTAGATACTGATGAAAGGTCACAGACCTCAAACATTGGCTGGGATTTCCCACCGTGTGGCTGTGATAGAAAATTCAGAGAAGTAGCCAAACATCCATTGAATTTGGGTACGAATTTCCAGTCCTGCCAAAAATCTCACTTTAACTCAGTTCCTCTCTCCATGGGTGCTGCCAAACAAAAGAGTATTTCCAATATTTTCTGTTTTCATTCAGATTTCCCACCCATGCAGTATTTTGTTTTTCTAGACTCGTGAAGTGATTGGGTAAGAATTAATGTGACAAATAGAATAAATTCTGGAGAAGTATGAAATTATCCACTTTGGTGGGAAGAATGGCAAATCAAAATATATTTTTAAAGGTTGGGTGATGAGTGAGCGTTGGTATTCAGAGGGACCGGGGTGTCATTGTGGATTAATCACAGACAGTTAACCTTTAGGCAGTAATCAATTAGGAAGGCAAGTGGTCTGATAGCCTTTATTGCAAGAGGATTGAGATGTAAGACTAAGGAAGCCACGTCGCAATTATATCCGGTTTCATTGTGGCCACATCTGGGGCAGATTTGGTCGGCTTAACTAAGGAAGGATGTATTTGCCTTCGTGAGGGTGCAATGAATCCTAGAATGGAAGGAGAAATTTGAATTGATCAGACCACTATTCTCCGGAGTTTAGAACGATGAAATGTGGGATGCAATTCAGAGGCCTTATCGCGCTCGGCTTGGTGTCGGGCCTCTCCCGAGATTCGTTACGCTCAAAACATTTCACGAGATTCAGTGAAATCTCATGAGACTTTGCAATCTGGGTTATGCTCTTGCTGGGCGAGATCCAGATATGCATATTTAAATGATCCATTAGGCCGGATATTTGCAGCCTCATCTGGGAGACCTCACAAACATGGACCAGTCGTAACGGCACCTAGGGGGTCTCTCAGGCCATTGGAGACTTCCGGGTGGTCGGGCATTGGGCAGGGTGGTACCTTCGCAATTCCTGGCACCTGGGAACCTTGCCAGTGCCAACCTGCAGGGTTCCAAGCTGGCAGTGCCAAAGTGCCCGGGTGCTAGGTATCCCATGTCAGCAATCGGGCCCCTGGGGGCCTTGCCTATAATAGTTGGGTGAGGGGGGCTTGAGGACCTCAAGAGGTGAAGTGGGGGGAGGGTCTGGAGGCCACGGAGGGGAGTCAAAATATCAGTGCTGCTTTTAAAAGTGGCGCTCCGAACCACAAGTAGTCTTTCTGCAAGACGGGGCCAAAGAAACTGGCAAAGTGCTGTTAATTGCCGGGGTCTTTTCTTGGCACTGCAAATGCTGAGTAACAACCTGCTAAACATGCCCGAAACTGGACATAGAATTGTTTTGGTTGAATCGCACCCGTGATGTCATTAAAATATACAAACTGGGAATAGCCTTGGGATAATGGGTCAGCCATTTGGGACTGAGACCAGGAGAACTTTCTTCACCCGAGGCTGCTGTATCTGTGAAATCCCTACTTCAGAGTTCTGTGGATCCTTGTCTTTGCCATATATGGGCCGTGATTTTCTGGGTCTGTTCACCGCAGGCACAAATCCCACTACGGCCAACTGTCGCGAGAAGGCCACAACGGGATTTGTGGTGCTGGGACCTCGGTTTGAGATATTCCCTGCCCAACACCAGCAGAAACCACGACTGGCTTCCAAAAACAGAAAGCAGTTATGATGACCATACCGGGGGATCGGAGGTGAGTATAGCATCCGGGTGGTGAAGGACATGGTCAGGCTGTGTGTCCTGACGTAAGCCCCTGGCACCCTTGGCACTGCCAGGGAGAGGGTCCAGGAGAATAACTGGTAGTGGGGCTATGGGTCGCTAGGGGAGATCCCATTATGCTGGGGGGGGAGGCGATAATGGGGAAGCGGGCACTGATGCTCCATTGCTGGCACTTATGGAGTGGGGGGGGGGGGGAGAATGGTGCCCTGATGCCTGCGTGGTGTGATGGGCTGCGGGGGGGGGGGGTGACCCATTATTGAGTGGTGGGGGGTAGGTTGTCCCTTTTTCTTCTTGGGTTGGGGTGTGCCCCTTGTCTGCTCGGGCCGGGTATCTGTGGGGGGATGGGGGGAGTGGGGGCGGCGAGGAGGGCCTTTATTTTGACTTTGTGATTTTTTGGTGACCCAGCTCTATCAGGCCCCGCCGCACCAGAGTGACGCCGTAAAACACGCCTCCTCTTTTTTTGGCAAAGTGGCAGAAGATCTGGAATGAAAGCCTTTTAATTAATAATAATCTTTATTGTCACAAGTAGGCTTACATTAACACTGCAATGAAGTTACTGTGAAAATCCCCTCGTCGCCACATTCCGACGCCTGTTTGGGTACATTGAGGGAGAATTCAGAATGTCCAAATCACCTAACAGCACGTCTTTCAGGGCTTGTGGGAGGAAACTGGAGCACCCGGTAGAAACCCACGCAGACACGGGGAGAACGTGCAGACTCCACATGAACAGTGACCCAAGCCGGGAATCGAACCTGGGACCCTGGAGCTGTGAAGCAACAGTGCTAACCACTGTGCTACCATGCCGCCCACCTGGCAGTGTTTCTGGGGAGAAACGCATAGGTTTTCAGTCAGATCCTGGCACTGCCATTTCTTTCGGAAATACCTCCCCATGATCTCTTGCTTTCTCGTCTTCAAAATTTGAACCGCCTAATGGCCTGACAGACTCCATTCTGCAGAACAATCAATCAGTTTTCATGCATTGTTTCATGGTGCAAATTGTGAATGTTGATTAAAACCTCAGAATAATCAATCCTCATGTCCCATGTGCATTTATTTTAATGCAGGTTACATTGCAGACAAATGGAACAATAAAACGGCAGATTTAGTGCCATGCTTAACTACACTGGTAAGCTCAAGCAATGATCAGTTTACACTTTCTGAGCACAATATGTTTGGAACATTAATTTCTTACAAATATTAAACTACAATTGTAATTCTCTCCAGGTATAAGACACTGGTTGGTTATCTTCATTTGAGATAGCCTGGAATTCCGACCCCAATTTACCTCTCAAAATCCCATTGTGGTTTGTGAGTTGTAATAACTCCTGTGGTTGCAGAGATTTAGCCTCCCGGGTTTTTTCGTAGAAGCGGCGTTTCAAGCTGATATTTGAGGACACAGCATGCCTGGACTTCCAGTACACCGTTCCACAAAGTCCGAGGTGAAAAGCTACACATGAGACCATGGGTACCTTAGTCAATGATGTACTAAGCCCCACGGATTCAGAGTGGGGCCTCACTGTTTCAAAGTTACCTAAAAGGCAAACGCAACATGAGCTGGTCAAATTTGCACATTTGGTGAGACTGGCTGTAGATTGTTATGGAAGGGAAGAGTTCGATAGGTTAAATGGCCTTCCTTATTCTTTTGTAGCATTTTGTCCTCAAAATAAATCTATGATTATGATTTTTGAAATATAAATTTTTAGAGATAGAAGAAGATGTTTTGGAAATATTACTGAGGCAAAACTGAAAATGTGTGAAGGTATAAAGTAAACTTTGACTTTCTCCCTCCCCATACTAAAGTAAACCATGACAAGAATTCGGAATCAAAAATAAATAAATCTCTTCTAAAGGTTATAAATGACCAGACTTACTCCAAGGTCCAGAGATAAAATCGAAAATTATTCCAAGGGTTAAACAGCAGATACCAGTATGCAGGTTATTAATATGCATGCTTGCTGCCACTTTATACATGTAGGATGTACTTAGTCATCAACTAATTTGATTAATGTGCGCACTCAGTCATGCAGTCCAATCTGAGTGAATAACCTCCATGTATATATATTTTTTCTTTTGACCAAGAAAAATGACCACATCACAGAACATGATGCAAAGTTTTATAAGAATACATTTGAACTGTATGATTTATCTGATTTCTTGATGACAAATGCAATAATAAATAAGCTTTTAACACCCAATATAGAATTCCAGCAGGACATACAGATCCAATAAACAGAATACATATTTTCACCAGATTATGGTGATATTTGCTCATCCAGGTACAGTAGTTCAGGAAACTTTTCAATCTTCCAACCTCCTGGGAAATTGGGTCATTCTTAAATATCCATCAGTATTAATTCTCCAGGGCAGGATTCTCCCATTCGGCGGCAGAGTGTCCACGCCGTCAGAAACGCCGTTACGTTTCACGACGGCGTGAACGGGCCGCTGGGAGTACCGATTCTGGCCCCTACAGGGGGCCAGCACGACGCTGGAGCGGTTCACGCCGCTCCAGCCTCCCATCCCGGCACGAACTGCGAGATTTGTGCATGCGCAGTGGGGCCGGCGTCAATGAGGACACGCGCAGTAGCACCAACGCGAACCCGCGCATGCGCGGTGGCCTCCCTCAACGCCCCAGCCCCGACGCAACATGGCGCGGGAGTTCAGGGGCTGGCATGCAAGAAAATAGGCCCAGGAAGCGAGAGGCCGACCTGCTGACCGGTGGGCACCGATCGCGGGCCAGGCCCCATCGGAGGCTTCCCCCCCCCCGGGGTCAGGGCCCCCCTCCCTCCTCCACAGGTCGCCCCCCGATGCTGCGCGCAGAGTTCCCGCTGGCTGCGACCAGGTGTGGACGGCGCCGGTGTGCCTTTTTAGAGCGGCCGCTCGGCCCATCCAGGCCGGAGAATGGGCGGCCTGACCGCATGGACCGGCCCGCGACTGGCGCTGTGCCGACGCCAATGGCACCGATTCTCCGCTCCGTGGAGAATCGCGTTTATGGCATCGGGGCGGTGTGGCGTGGTTGTGGGGATTCTCCGGCCTGGCGCAGGACTGGGAGAATCCTGCCCCATATTCCTCATTTTAGAAGGGGTACAGTAGAGTAGTGTTACACTACTTCAATCCAGAGGCCAAGATGAATAATGAGCTCAAATTTGGGAATTTGAGTTCAGTTTCTAAAAGAAATGTAAATACTGCAAGAAGCTGGTATCAGTAAAAAGTGCACACCAAGTTGTTAGATTGTCATAAAATACCAACTGATTGATCACAGTTGTTTAGGGGAGGGTACCTTCTGTCTTTTACCATGTCTGACCTGTGAAGTGGGCCAGCAAGCCACACAGTTGTATCACCTCGCTATAGTGGCCCATCACCACCTTCTTGAGGGAAACTAACAATGGCTAATAAATGCTGGCCTGGCCAGTGATGCTCACATCCCCAAAATTGATTTTTTTTCTTCTCTAAATTGGGAAACACTTAGCATATTCTGGTTCTCGACTTGTGGCAGTAAAAAATGCCCTCCCTTTCCAGTTTAGCTTACAGTCACAATAGGTTCAACAATGGAAATATCGGTCCTTGCAGAGTTGGTGTTGAACCTCAAGTTTTGACCTGGATCGATTCTCTTGTGGTTTCTGCCTTCAATCCATGCCTGTCTGTAGGGAGGCGATGTGTAGGGGAGGGGCTGTGCATGGGCTGTTCTCCTCCTTTTGCAGATATCCAACAAAGATTTGAGTTCGGCTCGGAAACTTGCATTGAGCCAGCAGTAGATAAAGGGGTTGTAGCAAGTGCTGCTCATGGCAACCCAATGGAAAACAAAATATGTGGCATTGTTGGTGTTGATGGCCTTGCTGGAGATGAGGACCACGTAGCAGTTCAGAGGAAACCAACAGACAGCAAACACCACTACCACTAGCATCAGCATCTTCAGTGTCATTATCTTCTTGCGTCTGTGAGCAAAGTACTGCTCCAGCGTGATGTCTCCGATGGCATTCCGTAACCACAGCTTCTTTGCAACTGTTGTGTAGGCCACACTTATAATTAAAAGTGGCAAAACGTAGAGAAGAATGAAAGTAGACAGGTCCATGTACTTCCAGTACAGGTCTGCTGGCTGGGGGAAGTTGTGGAGGCATAAACTTCGCACTTTTTCTTTCCTGGAACAGAGTAGACAAGTAGATGAGTGCATGAGGAAGTAGATAACAGAGTCAACCTGGCAGGCATCGCATCAGCCACACATCCTACACCCGACACACTTCACTCCCACTGACCTTAAAAGGAACGGAATGCTACACTGCCTGTTTCGAGTTACTGCTCACAAAGAACTTCCATAGCAATGTAATTTCAAATCTCTTTATTTACAGGGTGACAAGAGAATACCAGTGAATGTAAATGAGAGTCTGGGCCACCAATTATTTTTTTCAGTTCTCGATCTGTTTTTTTTAATTTAACTTCTCACTGACTGCTCGCCATGAGGTTGTTCAATTAGCGTCAGTAAGTGAATGTCCTGTGTCAGCCTTGGCTCAATGGTCTCAGCCTTTTGGCTAAGGTGAGCGTGAGATGAGGTGTAATGCCTGGATCTGCTTTGTCTCTCTTGTAGGGACCATGAATTGGATTCAATTTGAATTGGTTTTTGGAGCAGGCAAGGAGCTGGATTAGGGATTTGCCTCTCTCCACACTCTGTGCTCTGGCTTTGTAACTCTGATAAAATAATTTAAAAAACCATGTTTGCATCTCAGTCAGAGGTTGCGGGTCCAAGCCTCCATCCAGAGACTTGAGCACTTTGCCTAGACTGACATCTCCATGTAGTTGCCAAGATATTGGATTAAAAAGAAGATTCAAGAGTAAAATAAATAAATATTAAAACTAAAATTTGGATAAAATAAAGGGGTTTCCCGTTGAATGCGAATGCCATCAACACACAGTGTGAACCATCTACAAGATGCAATGCAGAACTTGTTCAACTCCTTCAACAGCACCTTCCAAACTTGCAACCTCTAACACCTAGAAGGACAATTCTAACCAAAGCATGGGAATGCCATCATCCGCAAGCTCCCCTCCAAGTTACCCCCCATCCTGACATCAACTATATCACCATTTCTTTACGATCTTTGGTACCTACACCACATGGACTGCAGCGGTTCTAGAAGTTGGCTCACCACCACCTTCTAAGGAAATTAGCGAGGCTCACACAGAATCAGAGAATATTACAGTGCAGAATAGGCCCTGCGGCCCATCGAGTCTGCACCGATGCATGAAAGGCCCTGACTTGGCACCTTATCCTACTTGCCAGCACGTGGCACAGGTCCTATGAACAATTGTTTTTTAAACTAGCGGATGGATCCCCTTTACAGTCGAAAGGCACTGAACCAAGTGCAACTCCCAACGTCACAGCCGGTTCACTCCCAACGTCACAGCCGGTTCGCACTCCCTGTTCCACCTGTTGCTTCCCTCTGCTGATTGCTGTCCTAGCCCTCTCAGTTCCCCACCATGCCCTCACCACCACCCCCCAACATAACTGCTTCCTTTCTCCCAAAGAGTCACTGCCTGTGACACAATGGTTCATAATTGCAATCCTCTCCATCAGTTCACTGCTGGGGCTATCCACCTGGTACCCCGGGCTCATTAATTGCTAAATTCAGGCAGGCTTCGAGCCTATCTAATCAGGAGCACAGCTCCGTCCATATACCAAGTTCTTGCAGGTGGGTTTATTCAATTTCTAGGTACACATATTACATTACACTCAGATATTGATCAAAACCCGCAGAGTAACCTCAATGACCTTTCCCTACAATAGCATGATTGTTGTGATATATAGGCCACTTAATGACTACCTGGTTGGTTAATTAACTATTGACACCTATTTTCCATGTTAACTTCAGCGTTGTGACTGGAGCACTTTGCAATTTTGGGTATCCTGTGCCAGTAACAAGCAGAGTCAGTTCAGAAAGGGCAGTCTCTTGTGGAATAAATGCCCTGTAGCAATCTGGTTTTACCATTGTGGCAGTGACCAGTTAACAAGACAGGACAGCGAATGAAGCCAAAGGCATCCGAAAGCTCATTTACTAATTTGACGGGGTAACATTCAGGCTTTTCTTTATAGATGTTACAATTCAGCGGCAGACCAGCTGTGGAACAAAAGCAAAATGCTGCACTCACCGGAGATCTGAAACAAAAACAGAAAATGCTGGAAATTCACAGCACGTTTGGCAGTATCGGCTTCAGGCCGAAATGTTACCTCGGTTTCTCCCTCCACAGGTCTGCTGTGTAGCTCCAAGAATTTTATTGTTGTTGTTTTTATTTATTATTATAACTTTGAACATCTGGGAAATAACAACAACCCACGTGCTGGACTGTGTCCCGGTCTTTAATAACTTGTTCTTGGCAGCTCACTTCCTACTTCCCACAGCTCTCATTGTTTCTTGTCTGGGACTCAAAGATTTGGTAGTACTTTTTCAACTGCTTATTGTGTTCTGATTGTGACTGTTCCTGTGTCGGTGGCAATCTTTCCGAGGAGAAAATCCATAGAATCCCGGCAATGCAGAAGGAGGCCATTCAGCCCATCGAGTCTGCACCAACCCTCCGAAAGAGCACCCTACCCAGGCCTGCACCCCGTCCCATCCACACTTAACCTGCACATCTGTGGGAGAAAACCGAAGCACCCGGAGGAAAGCCACGCAGACACGGGGAGAATGTGCAGACTCCGCACAGTCACACAAGGCCAAAATCAAACTGGGGTCCCTGCCGTTGTAAGGTAGCCGTGCTAACCAGTGCATCACTGTGCCACCCTTGCATGGAGAAAGGAACTTGACAGAACTGCACATGCTTTCACATGACTGTCTGCATCTATAACATAGTGACATTGCTTTCAAGTGAAGGCTAGCAGAAGTGTAGCATTAATAACCGCTTCCCTGAGGCAACCACAACTGATCCTTGAGTCAGGCAGTAAACACAATGATGTGGTGGGAGAAATATGCTCCATGATCTCTGACATTTATTATGAACATTAAAGTTTTACATTCACCTAATCATTTATGTTAAGCTCTGATGGTACCTCTGTAATAAGAGCTAGAAATAAAGTCTTGACTTCAACTCCAATTTCATTGTGCTCTACAATCACTTCTCCTCCAACTCCCCAGTGCCACTTGTATCCCCTTTATATACGTGTGCAGTCGATCAAATAAGTGTTGTCTATTAAATAATTAAAGTTCTAATTCTAACTTAAGCACTGGAGAATACTAACTCTTTCCTAACAATTTACACTGTAAACGTACGTAGGTAATGAGATGAGTTATGCCTTCATTTAACATGACCGACTTCATGGGTAATTAAGGCTGTTCAGCACTGTGTAACAGTATGTGGGGTGGTACAGGTAGCACTTGCTGCCTCTGCCACCTTCCACCATAGCATCTGCATTACTCATTTATGGGCTTCCTCCTTTGGTTTCTCCTCGTCTTTCTTTCTGTTAGCAGTCCCTCCACTGATGCATCAGAAATCCTCGGAACTCTTCCTGCTGTTGGATCTCATCACTCCTCCCCTACCAGCCTTATGCCAATTCTCACAATTGTTCACCTGATTGTGTGTGCTTCCACCGTTCTAAAATGTGCAGGCTCCTGACACACAGCTAGAATATGACCGTGGGCTGTTTTTCAGATTGATTTGACTTATTATTGTCACATGTATTAGTACACAGTGAAAAATGTTGGTCCTTGCATGCTATACAGGCAACACATACCGTACATAGGGAAGGAAGGAGAGACTACAGAATGTAATGTTACAGTCATAGCTAGGGTGTAGAGAAAATATCTACTTAATACGAGGTAGGTCCATTCAAAAGTCTGATTGTAGCAGGGAAGAAGCTGTTCTTGAGTCAATTGTACGTGACCTCAAACTTTGGTATCTTTTTCCCGACGGAAGAAGGTGGAAGAGAGTATGTCCGGGGTGCGTGGGGTCCTTAATTATGCTGGCTGCCTTTCCGAGGCAGTGGGAATTATAGATCGAGTCAATGGATGGGAGGCTGCTTTGCGTGGTGGATTGGGCTACATTCACAACCTTTTGTAGTTTCCTGCGGTCTTGGGCAGAGCAGGAACCATACCAAGCTGTGATACAACCAGAAAGAATGCTTTCAATGGTGCATCTGTAAAAGTTGGTGAGAGTTGTAGCTGACATGCCAATTGATTGATGAGGGAGTTACTATGGTGCCTTTGCCCGAGATACTGTTTTCAACATGTGACACATTGAATCTGTGATTGACACAGATACTTTTGAAGATTTTATATTGAATCAGGAGAGGTGATTTGATTGCTACATGCTTCCAATTTCCAATCTTGCAATTGGATTGGGTGAAGAGCAACTAAAAAGTGCATTCTCACTCGTCTGTTATTTTTCCTTAAAACCTTGTAACGGATTGTCCTCAGTGAAGCAATGCTCCAGTCCTCCAGGTGCCCCGTTGTTATTTTCCAGCCTGGCTCTCTGTGCTACCATTTATTTCTGGTACAGTTCAGTTTCTCTGCCTTAAGAATAGCTGAAGGTGGCACAGTTTCACAGTGGTTAGCACTGTTGCCTCATGGCGCCGAAGACCCGGGTTCGATCCTGGCCCCGTGTGGAGTTTCCACATTCTCCCCGTGTCTGCGTGGGTTTGACCCACAGAACTCAACGATGTGAAGGGTAGGTGGATTGTCCACGTTAAATAGCCCCTTAACTGGAAAAAAATAATTTAAAAAAAATAAGAATCCTGCTGACATTTCCCTTCCCTAGGTTTTTCCCAATCTCTCCTAAAGTTGCCAACTTAAGCTAAATTTGGCAGATAGTGAAACCCAAATCCTATCAAACCAAATAACCTGGCCGCGATTTTCGAGTCCCACTCACAACAGGTGTTCCCGTGGTTCACCATTGGCTACCAACAGGATCTATTGGTCCCACCGAAGTCTACGATGTTTCGCATGGCTTGTTCAACCTGCCGCACAGGAACCCACGGCGAGGCCAACTTTAGCGGGTTTGGACCTCAATGCCCACCCTTGGTGACTGGCACTGTGCTTTTTGTATACTTGAGACCTAGTAAGTCCTTTGAAAAAAATTCTCCGATCTGGTTGTTTGAATATAAACAAAAGTAAGAATGATTATGGCCTGGATTTAGTGGTCATTGGCAAATTGATGGTGTTCACCATCAACCTGAAAGAAAGTTGCCCACAAATATCTAGTGATCCTATGATCTGGAATTCCCCTTTCTCGATGACAGTTTATTTCCAGCAGCAAGTCAAGGGGATCAGAGCAGGTGTCCAGTAACAATAATGTCATCAAGCAGGACGAGAAGCCAATCACACTGAAGAATTCCCACAGGCAGGAAACCAGGGTCTGAAATGTATGTTATCTTTCAATTTAAATACATTTTAGAAAAGAGCAAAAAAGGATAGGAAATATACATTGGAAGCTGAAATATCTTAAACAAGCTTACAAAAAATAATTATATCAAAAAACTAGGGAGTGTTTATCATGATGGAAAATTTGAATTACGCAAATAGTTTTCAGGGCCAATAAGGTTGTTCAGCAGCAGTCATTACACAGTACACAGTTACAGTACATTTAGGAGGCACAGGTTTTTCAGGTCATTTCCTAGCGATATGGCAACATAACAGAGGATGTTCTCATCAGTTCAATGATTTCTAAAAACTTCCGTCTGCAGGGATTTCAACAGCACACCTGGTGGAGAATCAGGGAATTGCTAGCAGCAACTTCTGGACTCTATATATATGTGTAGATAACAGAAGTTGCTGTCAATTTTACAGGGTAATGATTGCCAATTTATGACAACCTCAAAGTCTAGGCCAAAGATTTATTTTTTCAAAAGTGCATCTATATGAAATGGGTACAATAAAAGGAGGTAACTATCCCCTGGCTGGCTATGCTTCCTGCCTCACCTGTATTCAACTCTGAATAACTTCTGGTAGATCGCATGTGGAAGGGAGAAGCAGGTTGCCATGATCCAAATGACGATGATACAGATGACTCCTTTAGCTGTAGACATCCTGGGTTTCAGCGGGTGCATGATAACCTGTGCAAAGCAAAGCAAAAGGAATCAAACGGTGTCCTGTGCACCCTGGAGTGCACAAGCAACATACGGCCTATGGGCAAAGCTTCCAGATGCAAATAAATCACCTTTTCTTCCTTCAATATTTCTCCTCCATCTGCTAAAGGCATCAAATCAAGTTGGGGCACAGTTTCGCAGATGCCAACTACCTATGGGAACCCTCAACCAAGTAGCTATTCTTCATGTGTCTGGGAAACAAATAGCTGCAGACAATTTGACCAGATAGGACACCAGAGCCAATACAGCCATCAGCAAATGTCCACATGCAGCAGTACACACATTTTCTAGCAGCTGTGAGATATGGCCGTGGTTTTTCCAAGATCACAGCCTCTGAAATCAATTATAAATGACTTCCAAACTGCTGCTAAGTGGCAAGTAGTGATGAAATTACTGTGCATAAAGAGAAGAGCAAGAAGGTACTTCAGCAGCTCTGCCACAAGAAAAACGCCTCTGTTGTTTTGTCCACAGCTGCAATGCGAGGAGAACCGGTTAGTTTTCATTCTCATTGCAGAAGCAGCAATAAATTAGATGTTGTATTTCCAATCATGCAGTTTCTCCTTCCTTTCAATATGTAGAGGCTGCCAGGTTGGTTCTGAATTTGCCGCTCAACCTCACATCATTAAAATGCTTAACATGCTTCAATAGGGTTTAAGATCATCTCGAACATTAAAGGGCATTGCTTGAATCACTGTGTTCAAGCCAAGCTTCAGTTCCCACTTGAGGAATATTTATATCGGGCCCCATCAATGACAGTGAATGCAGGAAAACCAGAAATATGTCAGAAACGGTCAACAGTTCAGGCAGTATTTGCTGAACAAATAAATTAGGGTAATTGGACTGAATTATCCTGGTCCAATGCGGCTGGATTTTGAGGGAGGGAGGTTGGGGAAGTAGGAGGAAGCTGCATAAGGATGGCTCACCGATGCCCTCCCACCTCCAGGGGGCTTCCCAGGGTGTGCTGGGTGCAAAGTTAACAGCCCACTTCAAGGAGGCCGGCAGACAATTAAGGTCCCAACTAGCCGTCATTTTCCAAAGTTGGGGTGGCTGAGCGCAGAACTTAGAAGCTCCATGGAGATGGCTTCTCTATGACAGCCAAGGGTCCATTGGAGCCGGAGACGCCAAGCCCAAATGGAAGAGCTGCCAGGGTGAAAGGTCATCGCCATGTCCTAACCAATTCTGTGGAGCGGTTTCTCCCTCCACATCGATGGCTCAACCTTCTATGGGTTTATTCATTCTCCAAAATGCAAAGGTCGTCTCAAGATTGCCTTTCCACTTCAGCAGTGCCCAACTTTCTTGGTAGGACCGCTGGCTGTTGTGTGCTGAAGACCCTCTAATTGGGTCTCCCATATCAGGAACGCCAGGAGGTGGCGAATAGGGAGGCCACCAGTCAAAAGGTCGTGCTTGTTGACAGGCTGACAACATGCAAAGGCTGGGGCCACTGGTTTAGTCTCCAAATGTTGTCCACCAGAAAATTTAGATCTTTGTTTCAGGTCAATGATCTCTAATCAGAAGCGTACTCTTTCTGATGTATCAACTGGACTTAATGACCCATAACTTCCGGGTTTTCCAGCGTCGTATTTAGGGGGTACCCCAATGATGCGCTGGGAATTCCTTCAGGAAGTTCCCATGGAAGGGTTTATCCGGCAATTGCCCAGAAATGCTAACTTCCTCTGGATGGTTCTGCCAGTTTTTTGATATTTAGTCTGAAAGAGTTAGACGGAAAAAAACCTAACTTCAGAGTAAATATTTTAAAAACACAGACTCAGCATCGCACGGGACACCCCGCACACACACAACCGCCGAGAGATGTGTCCCCGTCCCCCCTTCCACTCCCGGCACGATGCCCCCCCCCCCTGCTGCCAGCACACACTATCTGACACCCCACCCCCTACCAGACCGAACCCCTCCCCTCCCAAACTGACCTTCCCCTACCATCCCAAACTCAACAATCCACCCCCCCCCCACCACCCACCCCCCCTGCCCAATTACCAGGTCTGACTACCCCTCCTTCCCCAGGGCCATTCCCCCTCCAAACTTTAAAACGTTCCTGCTCCCTGGAAATTTCCCTTTTAAACCTCCCTTTATTACAGTTCCTGCCATAAAAAGGGGGAGTTTCTTACCTCTCTTCACCCCAGTTACTCCACGCCGATGCAGCGAGGGGACATGCTTCAATGCTCCTGTCTCACACAGCCTGAGTGAGGAAGGTTGGGCGAGACAGGGGCTTCGCAATCCCAATGAAGGCAAGTCTGGCTAGAGTGGCAATCGGCCAGAGATTGCCACTGCAGAACCTCCGGGCCATTAATTCACATTTCGATCATTCATGGCCTGAGCAAATTTTAAAACTTGGGTTGCATTGAAAATATCGTAGTGAGAATGTCCTTTTGATGTAAATCGTAATTGCAGGCGCAAAATACTGAAGATGCTGGAAATCTGAAATGCTCAGCAGGTCAGGCAGCATCTGAACTGAGCTACATCCTGAAGAGTTCACCAATCCAGTCTTTACTGTGGGTGAGCATCGATAAAGACACCATTAATTAGACTCTGCTGGAACGGTACGTGGGTGGGCATTAATGCAGATGCAATCAGGCTCTGCTTCAATGCGAAACAATTTTAATCACTTGTATCTTCACAGTAAACCACACAACAGCCTGCAAAATGTGGAGTTCAGCCGGGATGATGAAATGCAAGTGTTATTTTTTTTTAGATTTTACATTTCAGAGAATAACATAACAAACTAATGCATTGACAAAAGCAAGGAACAAAAAAATGGACCAGCATACACGAGTACAGATGGAGATGGGAAAACATCACAATTCACTCGATACAATTTTTAAACATAACGAGGCACCAATACAGCCCCGCCAGAGACCGAGGGAGAGAAACAGATAAGGCCATGAAAAACATGGTGCAATGGTGCATACCCTGCCACACTGTGTCAGTCCGCAACTACTACGAGAAATCAGGACCAACGTTCCACGCCGTGTTTGCATGCGTACCAACATCCATCGCCCTCAACCTCATAGCAGCACAGGGACCAATGACCCCCCCACAGGCTCATCTCCTCGGATAAACATCATTCCAGACTATTATACAGTGAGACCAGACAGCAACATGTTCGGCTTATGATCAAACCTTCAGAACCTCCAAAGAAAGGAAGAAAATATTTTTTTAAAAAGGTAAAGCTAGAATTAACTCACGGGATAACAAGGGATGAAGACTTAACCCAGGCTTCCTACTTCCTTGGCGCACGAAAGGCAGCCACTAATGAAAAAGAACAAGTCATCCAAACAACCAAAATGGTGCCACAAGCCAGGGGGACAACAGGTAATCACCAAGCATAGACCTCCGTGCACCGAAGAATTAAAACCGAACCACCCAAGAAGCCCCCAACAAATACACCGAGGAAGGAAAATCCCTAGCCACCAGGGGCAATTGGATTTTAGCCATAGCACCGGACCTGGCCTAGCCCAGTATATCCCGACACACAGGAGACTATACCCTCAGGGCCTCCAGCACAGCCCACAATCTGTACCCCAGGTTACAAACTCTACGCCCAGTGCCGGGATTCAAACCCAGGTCCTCAGCGCCGTAGGCAGCAATGCTAACCACTGTGCACGAGGCACCCCCAACCATATCACAATTAACCAATCTCACCTCAGCAAGCCATTAGTAAATCTTCTGGTCTAATAGCTCAATAGAGGACCATATAGAGAGACCCAAGTGAAAGAAGATTCAATCTCAAGAAAGAGTCAGAAGGAACCCAGTCGTTCCCAGGATACAAAACCTGCCCAGGCCATTGAAGGATAAAGACATGGATCGCGAATCTCCTGCCGCATTGGGCTTTCGCTTGAGTGCAACTCGGCTGGTGAGAGCCGGGAGAGTCTTCCAGCGAGCCTCCCAACAGGCTCTGCGCCTTCCAGGATTCTCCGAAGACCCGCAAGACGATGGAGTCCGATCGCCGCCCAAAATGGGCGGGACCGTATGACGTTCGCGGAAGTATATCGTAAACCTACTTATGACCAACCTGCGCAGGATCCAGCGGCCTCCCACAATTCCTCAGCCTCCCCAGCATGGCTGCAGCTGGGCACTGATCAGTGCTGATCCACACAAATGTGGACCCGGCGGAACGTCACCTGGGGTGTCTCCCAGGCCACCGGAGACCCTTGATGGTCAGGGTAAGTGCAAGATGGCTCCCTGGCCCTCCCCGTGGAACATGGGCACCTTGGCATTACCACCTTGGCACTGCCAAGGTGCCCAGATCGCACTGCCAAGCCAGCAGGAGCACTGCCTGGGTGCCAGCACAAGGGTGTCTGTGTGCTAGGGTGGCACTACCAAGGGTCAGGGGCAAGAGAGGCTATGCCCATGAAAGGAAGGGTTTGAAGAGTGAGGGAGTGCATGGCAGGTAAGTACGGGCCAGTGGGTTAGCCCTGCAGCCTCACGGCGCCGAGGTCCCAGGTTCGATCCCGGCTCTGGGTCACTGTCCGTGTGGAGTTTGCACATTCTCCCCATGTTTGCGTGGATTTCGCCGCCACAACCCAAAGATGTGCAGGGCAGGTGGATTGGCCACGCTAAATTGCCCCTTAATTGGAAAAAATGAATTGTGTACACTAAATTTATTTTAAAAAGGTAAGTATGGGCTTCTGGGAGGTTGGGTGAGTGATGGGTGGGGGTCCTAGAAGGAAGGGGGTGCTGTACGTGGGCTTGGGGGGGAACCCCCAGGGACCCAATCGTGGGGTGTCCTTATTTGGGGGATTTGTGGTAGTGTCCATGTGTGTGGGGGGTGACATTGCCCATGGCTGGGAGGGATGCGGAGGACCCACAAGCACACGTAGGGATCGGGGCACCCTTTCAAAAGGGCAGCCCGATCTCGGGTTCATCTCCCCAGTGTTAAAAAGAAAAATTTGAAGTGTGTGCTAAACTGGTGAGAATCTCTCCAGGGCCCCCAAAAATGACTAAGTGTCATTGAATAGCAGTGGGGAACTCACAGGTAGAGCCGGCAGGAATCCCTTTTTGGGAGAATCGGGCCCTCGGATTCTGAAAATGAAGTACTCTAAAATGAAAATCACAAATAAAACCAAACAGGAATTACTTGTAACTGGGGGCTATCCTCAGTCTCAGTGAGGCAGAACTAACCTTACCAACCCCAACCATCTGCCCTTCACCCTGTTCCAACTCCACTCATCTTCCTCGTAGACAAGGGGCGTCATTCTCCGACCCCCCAGCGGGTCGGAGAATGGCCGTTGGCCGCCGTGAATCCTGCCCACGCCGGTTGCCGAAGTCTCCGGTACCGGATATTCGGCGGGGGCGGGCATCGGGCCGCGCCGGTTGGTGGGCCCCCCCCGCTCGATTCTCCGGCCCGGATGGGCCGAAGTCCCGCCGATAAATTGCCTGTCCCGCCGGCGTAAATTAAAGTACCTATTTACCGGCGGGACAAGGCGGCGTGGGCGGGCTCCGGGGTCCTGGGGGGGTGGCGCGGGGCAATCTGGCCAGCTGGCGGGGCGGAAATCCCTCCGGCGTCGGCCTAGCCCCTCAATGTTGGGGCTCGGCCCCCAAAGATGCAGAGCATTCCGCACCTTTGGGGCGGCACGATGCCCGTCTGATTGGCGCCGTTTTGGGCGCCAGTCGGCGGACATCACGCCGTTTGGGGAGAATTTCGCCCATGATAGGGGGTGATATAAACAAAACACTCCCACAACTACAGAGATTAGAATAACAAAAAAGTCATACAAATTCTGCACAGATCACACTTCACATAATCAACTTAATATGAGTTTGCTCAAACGGGTTCATAGAATTTACAATGCTGAAGGAGGCCATTCGGCCCATCGAGTCTGCACCAGTCCCTGGAAAGAGCACCCTACTCAAGCCCACACCTCCATCCCATCGCCGTAATCCAGCAACCCCACTTAACCTTTTTGGACACTAAGGGCAATTTTGCATGGCCAATCCACCTAGCCCGCACATCTTGGACTGTGGGAGGAAACCGGAGTACCCGGAGGAAACGCACGCACACACGGGGAGAACATGCAGACTGCGCACAGACAGTGACCCAAGCTGGGAATCAAACCTGGGACCCTGTTGCTGTGAAGCAACTATACTAACCACTATGCTACCGTGCTGCCCACGGGTTAATCGACATCACCTGACCTCATGCTCATATCTCCCACTCCCCTGCAGCGGAAAGGACAACAATAAATCATCAACAACATGTCCACAAGGGAATAACGTTCAGGGTTATGGAAGAATTGCAGGATAAAATGCAGGAGCAAGACACCATCCATATTGCATGAGAAGGTAAGGGATAAACCAAGATCAGTGAGCACGCATCAGGATCTCTCAAGGATTCCGACGCTCAAAACACGAGGCACCACCATTTTCAAAATGCTGTCAGAGTGGGTGTGCAGAGGGAGGAAAACGACTCAATCCATTTAGCCACCTCCAACCCCAATCGAGAACAGGACGATGTAGGACCAGTGATCGGTGGGCCCGACTGACTCTTGAACTTGAAGGTCCGATTCATTGTGCTCCATCAAATCTGATGCATTCAGCCTCCCAAACAAGGTTACTGAAAAAAATGGCACCCAATTTTTTAACTCAATGGGAACTCGCCTTCCACCGCTTGCCAGGAAGTGGGCCTGTGCGCACACCTTGCCCAGCCCCCAACATGCCATGTAGTAGGATCTTGACGACACGAAAGCAGGCCCTCACTCAGGAAAAAGTGTTCCTTTGAACGCAAGAACTCATGTGCCTCCACCGCTCTCCTAAAAGTACTCCGCGTTTCCCCAATTGCCACTGCAAGCTGAGCCCCATCCCAGCCCACAAACAACTGAGGACATTTACTATTCATCTCAGTTCTTCTTCGCAAAACACCCAGCAGTATTCTCCAGGGACACAACGCAAGTCATGTAACCCAAGAGAAAGCAAACATGAAATATGCACCTGGGTAAATTAAAGATTAAAAGATGAGCAGAGCTGGATCTCCCAAACACGCAACTGCTCCCACGCTCACAACACGCAACCCCCAAGTGTTCTTTTTTTTTAAAAAGTTGACTATTATTGGACAATCTCAGCTCAGTTCCAAGCTCCCGTCGGTGTATAACCTTCGAGCGAGCAAGTGAAGGCGAGGGAATGTTTGCAGTGAAAATTTAGTCTTTTTGCCCAATTTGCCCACTTTGGAGCTCCCAGTTTTACTGGGCTGGTGAACAGCCCAGGGTGGAGACTTTCTTCCACTCCAGGCTACTGTCACTACTGTGAAAACCGCTAATGAATTCCATCCACAAAAATATCATAAAATGACTGAAATGTTAAACAAACAATCCAGCTCAATTCTGGATCCTCACCAATGGCTGACAAACAAGCACAATCAACTGGACTCCAAAAGGCGATTAATTCAGCGGGAGTGTGTGGCTAGTTTTGTGGATCGAGCAAAATTTTTAAAACTGGACCAAAAGATTGAGGTTTTCTTTCAGGTGGCCCCGAATCAACGGACGTTTTTGCTCGTCCGTCAGGTTTTCGATCCCACCTGCAGCGATTCCCACGGTGGGCGGGACCAGAATATTCCGCCACTTAAGCTACCCCACCGGGCCATCACTGGCAAACTGGTGATAGGAATTAAACCTAGCCCACCAGCTTTAAATTGTCTTTGTTGATAGAGCATCAATTCCCAGCAAATATGAGACTAGAGCAAAACGTTGTTAAGTTGCTCAGCCAGACTAATTGTCAATCACATTTAAATAAGCCACAAGAAGAGCCGATCAGGAAATGATGAGGTTGCAATTATGTAAACTAAATGCTATTTTCAAAGAAAGTGATACAACTCACGGGAGCTTTTGATTTTCACATTAGTTGGCCAAATGTGCAAATATTTACCCACCTTTAAGTTATTTTCCTTTGATTCATTAAAAAACCTCATACAAAGATAAACTAAAATTTAGAAAATACTAGCCTGACAATATAATTGGGTAATGTAAAGAATAATAAGACCTGAATTGTGTTGACAGTTATGCAATTCCCTCAACGCGCTTGAATTATTGATGATAACTGTCAAACCTTTCCTAATCTCTGAGTTTTTTATAAAGCCCTGAAGTCTATCCAAAGTATAAATATCATTTCCAAATCTGTGACGTTTCCAAACACCTACACCCAGGTAGACAGGAAAAAAACTTGCTGCACAATCTTCTTTATTCTCATTATTTTGACATTGCATCTTTGAACTCTACCATCTGTTTGCCCCAAGTTCTAAAACACCATCTTATTTTATTTTCTAACCACCATACTGAAATGGTGACTCAGTGTATTGCATCCTATCTTAATGTGTGCTTTCCCAGGATCCCCAAACTCCTTGCCTTTATCAGTGTTTTCAACATTAAACAATCTTTAGGATTTAATGGTCATGTAAAGGGGCTGGTTTAGCACACTGGGCTAAATCTCTGGCTTTTAAAGCAGACCAAGGCAGGCCAGCAGCACGGTTCAATTCCCATACCAGCCTCCCCGAACAGGCACTGGAATGTGGCGACTAGGGGCTTTTCACAGTAACTTTATTGAAGCCTACTTGTGACAATAAGCAATTTTCATTTCATTTCATGTGTGGCATCTCTTAACCAGTTTTTATTTTGAACTTTTGCCCCCTGTTTTTGTTAAACTTGGCGATGTCCTGCATATGGGTCTTAGTCATTCAATTAGATCATTTCCATAAAGATTATAAACTAAACATGTTTCTTCTTATAAGTTCCAGCTAATATAATATATTACTTAATAATCTATTATATTGTGGACTCATCCTCCAGTGGTTAGGACTTTTAGAACAAGCATTCTGGTTCAAATTCTCTCCAGTATGTAAAGATTACTTCTGGTAATCTCAGCATTAGTGGTCCTCAGCTCTCAGACTGCTACTGGAAATCAACAAGAATAATGTGTGATTTGCTGTTGTCTTTTGACAGGAGTTGTATATTCTTGGCACTGTGCCTATGAAAGAAGGATAAGCATTTCCCTCATGACTGGCCTTTGATATATTGTAGAATTCTACATTCATACGCTGCCAACAGAGAGGCAAGTTTGCAGAGAACACAGGTCAGAGAATTGGAATGGGCTAGAGTGTCATCCCCTCCATACAGGCATTGCAAGAATAAACCTAGAATATTTACTCCACATTTGGGGGTAAATTTTCAGAGGATGTGGTTCACCAGCAGGATATCAAATATTGACAAGCGTGAGGAAATCACTGACACAAATGATTCCACAATTCTATAATTACCAGTTGGCATGAGAACATAGGAGGAGCAAAATTCAGCCTTTCAAGCCTGCTCCGCCATTCAGTTCCATGGCTGCACTCTTCCTGGTCTCAAATCCACCTCCCTTCTTGTTGCCCATATTCCCTTGACCCATTTTTAAAACCAGAAACATATCTATCTCCTTCTTGAAACCATTTAATGCCTTTGAAATATACTGTTTGTAGTTTGTACCTTTCCCTGAATTTATCCTCCACTCGAGGTTCTTGGGTTTTGTCAAGTGACAAAAATCAGTTATACCATGAAGGGATGTATTCAATATGTTAATCCTTTTATGAACAACACGTCTGTACCAAATAAAAATACACAGAATCATTTGATTTTTGCTTTATCAACAAACTATTCATTTCTCCTCCTGAAGGCAACACTAAAGGTGCAAAGCAAAATAATCCCATATTTGAACCTCTGTCTAGGTTGAGATAACTGACAAAAGTTTTGATGAGAGATCACAGACCTGAAATGTTAACTCTTTTCTTTTCCTTCTGAGATGCTGCTGGCCCTGTTGAGTATTTCCAGTATTTTCTGTTTTTGTTTGAGATAGCTGATGTTTATTGGGGAACTACCTGGGTGTCACTTCCAAATAGTGTGTTCATGCACCTGGAGAAGGAAGGGTTGGAATTGGCCACCATGGCCCCCTGGTCAAACGGCTTGGCAGCTTTCATTGCCCATCCTCATTCCTGAAGAAGGGGAACAGGACTGTCAGAGAGAAAATGTCGGGCACCAGGGAGGGGACAGGTTATTACGATGCCTGCTGGTGCATTGCATCACAGATTTCTGTTATGCCTCCCTACACGACAGGAAAAGGAATTCTGAGCATATTATACCTCCCAACTTTTAAACCTTTATTATTTGAATCCTCCACAATTGTGGGAAGATTTCCTGGATTCCTATCCAACAACAGAAGGTTGCTTCATATTAATTTGGCATCCTTTAGGGTCGGTGCTGTACCTGATGTCGGTCCAAAGCGATAGCAGTGAGGGTCAGTACAGAGACATGGACAGAACAGTACTGCGCAAACCGACTGACATGACACATCAGCTTCCCGAACACCCAGCTACTATTTACGAACCGAACCTGCAAGAGAAACAAGAAATTATCACTCTGCAATATTCATTCACTCCTCCAATTCATGCTTCAACATCAAGAATGAATAAATATAAAATGATGAAGCAGTAAACGCCTCATCCCGCAACTTCACCTGCTCCTAACTTGAGGTACGGTCCTTCTCCAGAGAAGTTAGAAAACCACTGGTATTTTACGCAATTAACCATCGTTAACGTGGGGTTTCACCAGTTTATTCAATCAGGAGTCAGATTCTATCCATACGCTTACACTTCCAGACGGAGATTCTGGTTAAAATCCATGGGGCAGGAACCTTTCCCAATATTCCTTTCTCTGGAGCAGGGAGCAATAGCAAATGATGGCAACTCAAATGGCAGACAAGACCAAAGATTAAAGTTCAGACCTTTGGAATCTGTATAACTTCACTCAAATGGTACATTTAGTGACGGTGATATTAGAGACATCTTTGGTATTTATATATCTTAAAGAAAGAAAGCCATGCAGAGGTAATGTGGTGATGCAGCATGTTAACGGTTCTGTGGTTGCAGACCACAAGAAAAAGGAAAACTGCAGACAATCAGCCTGAAATAACATGCAGTAGACTAAATAATGTGAAATTATGCTTTAAGTTATGGTTTAAGTTATGGTTTAAATTATGCTTTAAATGTACCATAACATGATGATGAGAGGAGGTTCTCCGAATGGGAGAGATGAGAACTAAAGGACAGTTTAAAAATAAGGTGATGGGAGGACAATTTTCTCTCAGAGGGATTCATCTGTCTCTTCCCCAGAGAGAAGTAGAAAGATAGTCATTTAATAATTTCAAGGCAGAGTTAGACAGATTCTTGATTAACAAGGGAGTCAAAGGTTATGGGGTGGGGTGGTGGTGGCGGGGGGGTGGGGGGGGTGACAGGGAAGAACAGTTGAGGTCACAATCAGATCAACCATGATCTTATCAAATGGTGGTGTAGGTTCTTGGGGCTGACGGGACTAGTCCTGATCCTAATTTGTGTTTGTAAGTTCATACGTAACATTGACACGACTGTTTACTTTAGTGCAGATGGACATGTCCGATGAGCTCAATCGATTGAAGTAATGAAAGTGAAGTCCGGTGGACAGATTTAACACAGCACTGTTTTACATGTGTTATAAACCAAAATCAACCTTGCGAAGACAGCGAATAGCTTCCTTCAGTAATCGGTGAACTCTCATGTATAATTGACAGAAGGTGATTTCAAGTAAGTCTCTTTTTTGTCATGAAATAAATCATTTAAAAAAAAATAATCAGTGTTTCAGGTAATATTTCTCCTGAGTAATGTGAGATCTGCGACACGGTTGCAATCTTGAACTGCTAATCTGGTCCACTCAATATCAACACTGGGAACCCCCAGTGAGGAAGTGGTTGTGAAAAGCATTCAAAGTTTAATTAAAGGCTAATTGTCAATTAGTGGCATCAGTTAATTTAAGTAGAAGCCCGGAGTGCTTCTTTCAGTCTCAATTTAAGAGAATGTCAAAGGCTGTCAGACTGAACGCACACCCCTTGGAGCACGCCGAGGAATATCAAGGAGAACAGGGCTGGTTTTCACCAACAATGGATCTTTAAAATCAAGAGGTTTAGACTGCAGGAAAGCTGCAAAATCTGTTTGGATTATTCCCTGGGCCACTGGCAACTCCAACCCTCAGATTTTAACATGTAGTTTCTCACTGATAAGGATTGTCACTTTTCACTAGGGGCAGCACGGTAGCACAGTGGTTAGCACTGTTGCTTCACAGCTCCAGGGTCCCAGGTTCGATTTCCGGCTTGGGTCACTGTGTGGAGTCTGTACGTTCCTCCTGTGTCTGTATGGGTTTCCTCCCGGTGCTCCAGTTTCCTCCCACAGTCCAAAGGTGTGCAGGTTAGGTGGATGGGCCATGCTAAATTGCCTTTAGTGTCCTAAAAGGTTAGGAGGGGGTTACGTGGATAGGGTGGCAGTGTGGGCTTAAGTAGCGTGCTCTTTCCAAGGGCCGTTGCAGACTCGATGGGCCAAATGGCACAGTAAATTCTATAATTCTATGGCTTCGCTTGCAGAGATGAAACTAACTCTTGGAGATCTGATTGGGGCTCTGGATAGAGGTGAATAGAATATTAAGGCAGGTAATATAATGTCTCTGAGCAGCACATTATTACAGCACCATTAGATATCAAAATTATTTGATGAGGGTTTTTCTTAAAAATTCTGAGTACCCACCGGGTGCAGAGTTGGCATGTCGAATCAGCCATTGATGTGTACAGAGATACATGATGGGGATACCTTGTACTTAACAGGCGGAATTCAACAATCATTCAATCTAAGTGGGGTGTCACATTTGAAGAGAATGTGCTTTGGGGAATCAATGTTGTAGCTCTGTACCTCTAACCCACCCTCCCTTTGAGCCTGGCTCCCCAACAAGAGATTGGCCATCACTGAATAATCCCTAAGAGTGACAACAGCTGGCTCTCCATCCTCTCCAAGAGCTGTTATCACTCCACAAAACACTACCTGGCAACAGGGCAGCACGGTCGCATTGTGGATAGCACAATTGCTTCACAGCTCCAGGGTCCCAGGTTCGATTCCGGCTTGGGTCACTGTCCGTGCGGAGTCTGCACATCCTCCCCGTGTGTGCGTGGGTTTCCTCCGGGTGCTCCGGTTTCCTCCCACAGTCCAAAGATGTGCAGGTTAGGTGGATTGGCCATGATAAATTGCCCTTAGTGTCCAAAATTGCCCTTAGTGTTGGGTGGGGTTACTGGGTTATGGGGATAGGGTGGCGGTGTTGACCTTGGGTAGGGTGCTCTTTCCAAGACTCGATGGGCCGAATGGCCTCCTTCTGCACTGTAAATTCTATGATAATTTATGATAATCTATGACTGTACAGTTAGCAGTAAAGATATGCCATCAATGCTTAACAAAATGCCTACGTCCCCTCCTTTGCGAATTCAGAGTGATCCCAAATGTACAGAGTGACTCATTACCAATTAAAATAATCCCTAATTTGCATTTGCTTTTTGAAAAGCTAATACTCGACTGCGAAGATCTTTTAAGTGAGCAGTGGATTCATTTAAAACCAAGATTCATTAGCATATATGTTTTTTGAATCGCAGTTATAAACCATGGGGCAACTTGAAACAATTCTGCCTGTCAATGTACAGGGACAGAGGATCTCTCCCAGCTCCTCCCTCGTCCAAGACCAAATTGAAGGTTGTCTAAACACTTTCTCATCAAATGTTAAAACTCCTAATGACCCCCTAATAATTCTGGAGCCTCCAGTTTGAGGTTAAGGCAATAGGCAGGTCTTACCAGAGTGAAGGGGGTGTTGAGAAGGGTGATCATGATATCTGCTACGGCTAGATTGACAATGAACAGGCTGGTTGCAGAATGCATCCTCTTGTTTTTGACCACCACTTGGCAGACCAGGACATTGCCGAACAGAGAGATAACGATGATGACCGAGTAAGCGACGATCAGCAATGCTTTGACGGTCGGGTTCTGGGACTCGGCTTCGTACTTGGTGTGGTTGCTGAAGACGCCCCAGTCGTCGATGGTCAGGTTGCGCCAGTTGAAGAAGGCGGAGGTGTTGGAAAGGCCATAGAGAGCCGAGAAGAAGTCGCTGCCGTTGCCTTCCTCCGAGCTCCTCCGGAAGGAGCTGGTCACATAGGGCAGGGGCAGCCACATATAGCGGCTCATGGCGTTCATGGGGCAGCCACTTTGAGCAACTTGGGTGATCAGGTCTGCGTTGCAGCGCCCGGGGCTGGCTCCCCCTCACTGTCTGTGAAATAGCTGCAACATTCCCTTACACTGACTGACAAGGTGAGTGAGAGGTATCAAACATGTCCTTCCCTGGTGGATTGCATCCTCTCTGGAACATTGCGGGTTCCAATCGCCGGCAACATTTATACACAGGCTGAAATGCAATGAAGAGGCGGGGCCTCCTCGCAGCCAGTTAGCCAATCCAGGCGCTCCATCCGCCTCCGAGTTGTATCAATTCCACCACAAAATAAAACTGGTCCAGAGAGTCAGAACTTTCCCAATGGCTCCCTGTTCCCCAGCCAGAGAGGGGCTTTCCAAAGAAAAGTATTCCTCAATTCAAGCTGCTGGCTAACAACTCCCTTTCTCGCGGTAGCAAGCAAGCAGGCAAGTTTTAAAAAAAAACACAAGCCTAATTTTTGAGGTTTACACATAGGAAGGTGCCAGCAGCTCACCTCCGCGGGGAGAGAGGGGGAAACAATAATGTAGCCTCTGATTTCAACTCAAATTTTAAGTGCCTCTGTCATTCCCCAAACCCCGGCCCGCAATTATCCCCGCGGTGAGACCGAGATGAAAGAGAGCGCAGCAGCTGAACACCTCCCACGAGCAATGTCACCGACTGAGATTAACAAACACTTTCTATCTAACAGTGTCAAGCTTCGCACAATTTCTGCTGCCCCTGTTTGGCCGGGCAATTGGGGGGGGCGGGTAGGTGATGGTTTGCACCATCAGCTGATCAGGTATAATGTGCGACCATTGGGGCAGCTCTGAATATTTTATCATGCATACAGGTTAGAAGAACATTTGTAACAGTTAACTAAAGACACCGGTGGACATCATGCAAAAGACCATAAAGAAACACTTTCAAATTGTCCTTATGACTCACTAAATAATTGCAGTTTTTTAATTGGGCGTAATTGGATCTTCAGTCTGCGTCACATTGACTGATTTTAGCCAGGATGGAGGTTGGGGGTTGTTGCCTCTCCTGGATGAGGGTCACAACTGACATGTCATAGCTGACATGTCACACAAACTACTTACACAAGTATTCTTCAATCACGTTTACTTTATTCGGATCCAATATGTCACACAGGCACTAATGCAGTTAATGATTGCCACACAGATCAATACTTTAACCCTTAATAAAAAGCCATCACACACTTCAACTCAATACATGGTAACTGTTATTCAACTCACAAATTGAACTCAAGCCCCATCAAACAGTTGGTCAGGCTTTCTGGAAGGATGCTTTATTGCTCATCGAGCCCTTGACTCGGGGTATGATTCTGCGATGGCTATTCCCTGGCTTCTCGCTGATGAAGCTTTGAATCCTTCTTTTTTAACATGATTTCTTCCAGTTTTTCGAAGGTTCGATGATGTCAGCCCTCTGACTGCTGAGGTTGTGTTTCCCAGATCAGGTGGACAGGGGTCAATTGTTCCATTCTGCCATAAAACAGCATCCAGATTAATAGATTCTGTGGCTAAAAGGGTTTTGTGGCCCCTTTTTCAATGTCTCCAGCAGCCTGGTTCCAATCATCCTCCAGCTTCCTTTGTCACGTAGCTATTTGGTAGGATTCTCCATTTCTGAGACTAAGGGCTGGATTCTCCGATTTTGATACAAAGTGTTGATGCCAACGCAGAATTTGTGGAGTACCACGACTGCAAAACTGGTGCCACATCCGGACTGATACAGCAACTGTCACGGGGCTAGACCGGTGCACGACGTGGAACACAACTGATTCTAATGAGAAACAGTGCGGGATTCACCGGTTTCCTGATTAACACTCAGGAGGCTGACAAGCTGCAGCCGCATGTACACATTTCACTCCCTACATACACCACCCAGCCAACAAAGAACAAAGAAAAATTACAGCACAGGAACAATCCCTTCGGCCCTCCAAGCCTGCGCCAATCCAGATCCTCTATCTAAAGCTGTCGCCTATTTTCCAACGATCTGTATCCCTCTGCGCCCTGAATTATGCTATCGTGCCCGCCTCTACCACCTCCGCCGGCAATGCCAGCACCCACCACCCTCTGCATAAAGGACATTCCACGCATATCTCCCTTAAACTTTTCCCCTCTCACCTTGAACTCATGACCCCTAATAATTGAGTCCCCCACTCTGGGAAAAAGCTTCTTGCTATCCACCCTGTCTATACCTCTCATGACTTTGTAGACCTCAATGAGGTTGACGAATGTGATATAAAATAGTTACTTTAGAGATATTAGTTAATGTAATGTAGAAATAAGCCACTTTGATTCTGGCAAGTAGAGACAAAGGATTTTAGACCGCATGGAAAAAAGCAGGAAGAGGTGTGTCTATGAGAGTGATGCTGAATTGATAGGGGCCGGAGAAAGGGATTGGAAGTGAGCCAATCAGAATAGATCAAACAAGTCAGGAGGGACATAGGATGACCTATGGGTGTCGAGTATGTGAAACTTGATGCCATTTGAATGTATCAGTACTGATCTCTTTGTCTGGGACATTCACTTAGTCCCGGGGCTGCAGAGAGCAACATGTTATCTGTATCACTGTGGACTAGGTAGCTTGCAAGCTGAATAAAATAACTATTGTTATACTTGCAAATCCATCTCGACTTTTATTGAGGCCAGACTGACGGATAAAGAAATTTGGGATTCAACAAGGTCCCCCCTCAACCTTCGTCTTTCTAATGAAAATAATCCTAATCTACTCAACCTCTCTTCATAGCTAGTGCCCTCTATACCAGGCAACATCCTGGTGAACCTCCTCTGCACCCTCTCCAAAGCATCCACATCCTTTTGGTAATGTGGTGACCAGAACTGTACGCAGTATTCCAAATGTGGCCGAACCAAAGTCTTATACAACTGTAACATGACCTGCCAACTCTTGTACTCAATAGCCCTTCCGATGAAGGAAAGCATGCCATATGTCTTCTTGACCACTCTATCGACCTGCGTAGCCACCTTCAGGGTACAATGGACCTGAACACCCAGATCTCTCTGTACATCAATGACAAGATGGCAGTAAGATGCGCAGCCCCACGTTTTGCAGCGGCAGAGCTGGAGGCACTCCTGGATGCAGTGGAGGAGAGGTGGGTGACCCTGTACCCCGGCCCGGGGAGGAGGATGCCAGCCGCTGCCATGAGTCGTGCCTGGGTGCAGGTGGCAGAGGCTCTCATCGCCATGGGCAACTTAGTCCGGACCGGCCAGCAGTGCAGAACAAAAACTGCACAACTTCCTCAGGGTGGCCAGGGTGAGTAGGCAGCACTATGCCCCTGGCATCAACCCCCGTCATACAAACCCATAACTCTACCCCCCTCCCCAACCCAGAGGGCAGCTGAACCCCCACATGCCAGTACCCATGCCATCTGCTATGGCCGGAGCCCTGGCCACTGAAGCCATCAGCTGCCCGCCCCCTGGGCTGCATGAGTCATTCTGTCTAAAACTGTTTCTGCCCCCCACTGCCCCAGCATGAAGGCTGCGCACAGCCACTGGGAATGAGAGAAGACAGAAGCGGGACTGCCTGACCTGTGGTCCCTCATCATGGCAGAGCAGAGGGCCCCGGAAGTGGTCGGCAGCCCACAGGAAAGGGAGGTCATTGACCTGGAGTTCAACCATGGATGAGGAAGTGAGACCCTGCTTAGTTGCCGTCTCCATGGCACATGTCAACCCCCTCCCCACTCCATGCCCATCCCCACTCCCACCCTGGCCCGCGGTCTAATCATGCATCTTGTGTCTTACAGGTCCACCTGCCAACCCAGCCAGTGGTACAGCCGGAGCCCCCCGAGCAGTGATGGGAGAAACTAGGACACCAGCCCTGCACCTGAGACTCAGGAGACACCAGAGCTCGAGTCGGAGGATAACAGTAATTTTCCATCACAGCTGTCTGCAACACCCAGGACCATCCCAGAGACACTCACTTCGGTTGGGAATGCGAATGAAGAGGCTGCAGGGACACTACCTGCTGCTCCGGTACAGCAGGTGGAGGTAGGAACATCCAAGAAAGCAGACAGTCGGAGGTCAGGGGCCCCAAGGACGAGCTGACGTCCAGATGGGTCTCAGGCTTCGGGAGCAGACAGGCCCATCGATGGTGGAGATGCAGTCGCAGAGCAAGGGACTACATGAGGGGTTGTCGGCGAGCATCCAGGACCTGCAGGTGCAGTTGGAGGAGTCCAACCGCATGCAGGAGCAGGAGGTGGTGCCAACAATGTGTGCCACCCAGGCCAACACCGCACGGGTGGCATCCGCAGCAGAGGCATTGGGGATGACGGTCATGGCTATGAATCAGCATGTCCAAGGCCTGGGGAATTCTGTGCAGGTGCTGGCCGAGGCCTAGGGCAGGGTTGCTGTCTCGTAACCATGTCCCAGAGCCACCAGGGCATCGCAGTGGCACTCCTGAGCATGGCCCAATCACAGCAGGCCATGGCTATGAATGTCACCATTATTGCCCTAGCACTGGCCAACGTGGCATAGACACACAAGGAGGTGACCCAGTCCCAGAGGGAGATGCGGTCACTGGCTGATGTGACACAAACCCAGAAGCTGGTGGCACAGTCGATGAGATGGTCCACTCCCTGTGCTCCATGGCCGCGAGCGTGTGGACCCTGGTCGAGATCAGAGCGGGACTCCAGGACTGGTCATGCCATGTTGCACTGGAGCCTCAGGGCTTAGATCCGCTCGCACCCCCATCCAATGGAGTAGCCCGGGGGCCATCGGGCAACCCAAGGGAGGAGGAGGTGATGGGGCCCGTGCCGGTGATTCCCGCAGGGGAGGTGCCGGAACACCGCAGCACCTTGGACTCATCCCCCCTCCTGTTCCCAGTGCTTCTGGTGGCACCAGGCAGAATGGGGCGGCACATTGCCACCCGGAATGCCTGAGCATCAGTGGGTTCCATCCAGGCCCGGTCGCCATAGAAGACACCTGCCAACAGGGACTAAGGTCGCAGGGCAGGAATCACAGCAGGCCGCCTCCACTCCTGATGTACCACCTGGGGAGCCACCTAGGCATAGCATTAGGGACTGTAAGGCCAGGAAGTTAGACACCAGGGCACAGTTTAGTTATAGGGACTAGGGCACAAATCTGTAAATATTTGTTCATATTAAACACCTGCTACCGTTATGGGCCAGGGTTCAGAAAACACCAAAGTATATTATGGAGTTCATCTGACCTATAACTGTTTATTGATTTTAGTTTCGATGAACTCAAGAGCCTGACTTTCAGGTGTTATTCAACAGAGTTCTTAGGTGCTTGTAATCCAAAAACAAGCTTTGTTCTAGGAATTTAGGTAACATTTGTATAAACACACACAGTAAGAATTATTATCAACTACAAACATAAATCCCCCACACAGCTACAGTAATCTATGTACAACCATTAATGAATACCCCTTTAACTGTTCCAATTCAATAACAAGATCCCATAAACCAAAAACCCCTTTTTACCAAAACAGCAGGTAAGTATAATCATTGGGTTTCTTCCTTGGAATAACTCTTTAAAATTGAAAATAGAGAGACAGGCCAAAATACTTCTCTGTCTGAGTCGACAGCAGCCAAATGTGAAAACAAAAGTAAAAAGTCACGAGCCTCAGCCCAGCTCCACCCACACAATGGCATCACTGACGCCATGTGATAAGACAAAAATAGTTCTTAAAGGGACACTCCCATGACATACCGCTGTTACAACCTGCCTCGGTGCTCTGTCAGATAGCTGTGAGGGTTGGGCTAGTCCTGACTGGCTGGGGTGGGGGGGCGTGGGATGGGGGGGTAGGGGTGGTTGGCGGAAGGTGCTACCATGGGCCGGAGTCAGACATTGCCAAACGATGTGGAGCACCAAAGCTCATTGCAGAGAGGGGTTTCAACATCCTCCATCCCTGCTGTTACTGCCGCCCCAGGGCCCCTACCCCATAGTGCAACAGTTATGTATCACGGAGGGGGTTGCAGACAAGTATTGTCCAGGGGGGGGGGGGGGGGGATGTGGGGTGGGATGGGGTGGCTGTGCCCCTAGCCACTACCCAAACCTGACCCCAGTTGGTGAACCTGGAGCCGATCGAGCATCCCATGCATGTTGGCCCTGGCGCACACTTCATGCGGCTTCTCATGCCTGCCTGGACCTCATGTCCTGCCCATCCTCATCCACCTCCACATCCTTTCCATCGGACAAGGCCTGACATTCCTCCTCCAGAACATCGTCCCTCTGCTGCGCAATGTTGTGGAGGACGCAGCAGGCTGCCATAATGCCTGGTGGGCTTGATCCACATTGAAGTGGATGCATTGAGCTGCCTGGGTGTATAGGGCCACCGTGATGGCATGGATGCATCTGTGCACCAAGGCCTGTGAAATCCCAGACTCGGCACCTGGGATAGACCCCTTTGCGGAGACATTCAGAGCCACCGGAAGCGGGTGTCCTCCTCCACAACCTCACGGTGCCAGGTGTACCATTGTCTGGCAGATATGTCGCACTGTCTCTCTGCTCAGCTGAAGGCTTCGACGCCATGCCCGGTCCGGCAGGTCCTCGAATGACAGCCGCTGCCGGTACACGCGAGGCCTCATGCAACCTTGGCACCTCCTCCTCCTCGGTCTGTTGGGCAGCTCACTCTCCATCCTGGGCAGCTGCCACTTGTCCCTCTATGGCCTGCTCTGCTCCGGCCTGCTCTGCTGCAGCATGCTCTGCAGCTGCAGCTTCCTCCTCAGACAGCCGCAGGGTATCCCCCAGGGCTGCGGCGACTAGCAGGAAGGCCACCATCGCTGCTTGAATTCAAATATCCATTGACAGCAGGGAGTGAAAGGCCGACATGTTAACATGGTCTATATCCTGTGCCCAACCAGGTCCAACGGGCTAAACGGTGGCCCCAGTTGGCACTGCAGACACTGCCCCCGCATGTTTCCCCCCCCCCCATCCACGCACCCATGGCCCCATCAGTGGCCAGCACCGTGGGGATCTCGGGCCGTGGCACCCATTCCTGATGCCAGGGGTACCGTCGGCTGGCACTGCCTGGCCAGGGGTGCGCACCGCGGCCACCGTAGGGTTTGTATTTGGAATTTGTTTATTGTCACGTGTACCGAGGTACAGTGAAAAGTATTTTTCTGCGAGCAGATCAACAGATCATTAAGTACATGAAAATAAAATAAAATAACATACATAATAGGGCAACACAAGGTACACAATGTAACTACATAAACACCGGCTTCGGGTGAAGCATACAGGGGTGTAGTGTTCATGAGGTCAGTCCATAAGAGGGTCGTTTAGGAGTCTGGTAACAACGGGGAAGAAGCTGTTTTTGAGTCTGTTTGAAAACAAAAACAGCTTCTTCCCCGCTGTTATCAGATTCCTAAATTTTCCTCTTATGGACTGACCTCATTAACGCGACTGTGGCTGCTGTGGGGCTACTGTGGGTGTTGTCCTGGGTGGTCCACCAGTGCGTAGTGGCCGCATGGGTGGTGAGAGGGTGCGATGGAGGGTGGGTGCGTGATGGAGGGGGTGGGGGCACCCATGCAGACGTCAGACTGCAGAACCAGGAGTCAAGGTGGGTCGTCAGTGGCTGTGCAGCACGATGGCTGCAGTAATGGCAGTCCATGCCTGGGAAACGCCCCAGTCCCGTGGGGGGGTGGGCGCCCCGGCCACTCCGCCTGTTCCCCCGTCACACTCCTCCCCTGAGGGCCCGGCAGCTTGCAGTCGCTCCTCTCTGTGCCCTTCCTCCGCTCTCACTCAGCAGCCACCACGAAGTTTCACAATTTTTAAAGCACAAGTGAACCGCATCATCGGGAACTCGGCCCATCGGAGGGGGAGAATCGCGGAGGCCCTGGAGAATAGCGGGTAGGGCCTGGTAATGATATGCAAACAGTGTTTACTAACAGCACATCTTTCGGGACTTGTGGGAGGAAACTGGAGCACCCGGAGGAAACCCACGCAGACACTAGGAGAACGTGCAAATTCCACACAGACAGCGACCCAAGCCAGGTATCAAACCCGGGTTTCTGTGGCTGCGAAGCAACAGTGCTAACCACTGTGCTACCACGCCGCCCATAAGGGGTCATGGTTGATGCACGATCAATTGCACAAAGACTAAAGTTGGGTACAACTGTGGCTTTATTACAGTCAGATGCGTGGCCTCCTGATGCAGCTGGTGAAATGGCAGGGCACTGGAGGTCATGCATATTTATACAGTTCTCCCTGGGCAGAGCCAGCCGGCAGGAGCTACAGGCGAACCTGTAGTGCAGGTCCTACCTTACATCTCCTATTACAGTGGATCACCACATTCACCCCCTGTTCAAAATGAATTCGGTGGGGGTGACGTGAAACTATATACAATTAGTGCAATTATGTACATTGGTAGGGAAAGAAAAGTCCATGTTGACGGTCCGGAGTCCGTCAAAGGTTCAGCCGGTCCGGTGCTTTGGTGCTTCATTGGGAGCGGCGTAACGGTGGCGGTGAAGTCGGTGCTGGCGTTGGTGGAGGTGGCACTGATGGCGGTGCTGATGCTGGTCAGTCATCGGGCAACTCCGGGAGAGTGCAGAAGTCCTCTTCATACTCTTGTGCGGAAAAGAGGGGGGGTCTGGAGGGGTCAATATTGGCGGCACGGTGGGGGGGGGTGTTTGGGTGGAACCTGGCGGTGCCAGGTCCCTCAGTGAGACAGTATCTTGGTGAATGTCGGGGAACTCACCGTAGGCACATTGAGGGTTGGCATGGAGCAGGTGAACCCTGTTCACCAAGGGGTCCGCCTTCTGGACAAGGACCGGTCCTGGAGCAGCGAGCCAAGTCGGGAGCGACACCCCGGATGTACACTTCCTGGGGGAAGGTAAAAACACGTTCATGGGGTGTATTATTAGTGGCGGTGCACAATAGTGACCGGATGGAGTGTAGAGCGTCAGGGAGGACCTCCTGCTAGCGAGAAGCTGGGAGGTTCCTGGACCATAGGGCCAGCTGGAAGGCCCTCCAAACCATCCCATTCTCCTGTTCTACTTGCCCGTTTCCCCGGGGGTTGTAGCTGGTCGTCCTGCTGGAGGCTATACCCCTGCTGAGCAGGAACTGACGCAGCTCATCGCTCATGAATGAGGATCCCCTGTCACTGTGGATGTAGGCGGGGAAACCGAACAGGGCGAAGATGGTGAAGGGGAATCTGGAGTACTCGTCGACCATACTGAGAATGTACGTGTTATGGTCGGTGGAGGGGAGGGGCCCTTTGAAATCCATGCTGAGGCGTTCAAAGGGGTGGGAAACCTTCACCAGGCACGCACGGCTTGCACTCTGCACAGACCTGGCAGTCCCTGGTGACTGTCCTTACTTCCTCGACGGAGTAGGGCAGATTGCGAGCTTTAACCAGATGGTACATTTGAGTGACCCCTGGGTGACAAAGGCTGTCGTGTAGGGCCCGGAGTTGGTCCACTTGTGCGCTGGCACATGTACCTCGGGGAGGGGTCTGGAGGCTCGTTGAGTTTACCGGGGCGATACAAGATCTCGTAATTATAGGTGGAGAGCTCGATTCTCCACCGCACGATTTTATCATTTTTGATCTTGCCCCGCTGTGTGTTATTAAACATGAAGGCTACCGACCGTTGGTCCGTAAGGAGAGTGAATCTCTTACCAGCCAGGTAATGCCTTCAATGCCGCACAGCTTCAACGATAGCTTGGGCCTCCTTTTCGATGGGTGAGTGTCGAATTTCAGAGGCATGAAGTGTGTGGGAAAAGAATGCCATGGGTCTGCCTGCCTGGTTTAGAGGGGCGGCAAGGGCGACGTCTGAAGCATCGCTTTCTACTTGGAAAGGCAGTGACTCGTCCACTGCGCGCGTCCCGGCCTTGGCGGTGTCTGCTCTGATGCGGGTGAAAGCGTGTTGTGCCTTGGCCGTGAGGGGGAATTGGGTGGACAGTGGGGGAGGGCAAGTTCCATGAGGCGATACATGCGCTCGGGGTCGGGCACGAGAAGTCTGTTTTGGTCTATATAGTCCAGAATGGCTAACCGGGTCGTGCTGAACACACACTTCTCTTTGTTATAGGTCAGGTTGAGAAGAGTGGCAGTGCAGAGGAATTTATCGAGGTTGGTATCGTGGTCCTGCTGGTCATGGCCGCAGATGGTGACATTATCTGAGTACGGAAAGGTGGCCCGCAAACCGGACTGGTCGACCATTTGGTCCATCTCTCTTTGAAAGACCGAGACCCCATTTGTGACACCGAAAGGGACCCGAAGGAAGTGGTAGAGGCGACCGTCCGCCTTGAAGGCAGTTTATGGCCAGTCCGTATCCGAATGGGGAGCTGGTGGTAGGCGGATTTCAGGTCAATTGTTGAGAAGACCCGGTACTGCGCAATCTGATTGACCATATCAGATATGCGTGGGAGGGGGTACGCGTCGAGCTGCGTGTACCGATTGATAGTCTGGCTGTAGTCCATGACCATCCTGTGTTTCTCCCCAGTTTTAACCACTACCACTTGGGCTCTCCAGGGGCTGTTGCTGGCCTCGATAATACCCTCCTTAAGCAGCCGCTGGACTTCGGACCTCGTGAAGGTCTTGTCCTGGGTGCTGTACCATCTGCTCCTAGTGGCAACGGGCTTGCAATCCGCAGTTAGATTGGCAAAAAGGGAGGGGGCATCGACCTTGAGGGTCGCGAGGCCGCAAATGTTAAGGGGGGATAAGGGCCCGCCTAATTTGAGGGTGAGGCTCTGGGGGTTGCACTGGAAGTCCAGGCCCAACAGGAGTGCAGCACAGAGATTAGGAAGGACATAGAGACGGAAGTTACTAAGTTCTACGCCCTGGACCATGAGGATGACTGTACAAAAGCCTTGGATCAGGACGGAGTGGGATAGGGAGGCTAGGGAGATCCTTTGATTGGCAGGGTGGACCGCGAGGGAGCAGCGCCTTACCGTATCTGGATGAGCGAAGCTTTCGGTGTTCCCAGAGTCCAGCAGGCATGTGGTCACATGGCCATTGATTTTAACCGTCATCGACGCGGTGGCCAGGTTGTGCAGGCGAGATTAATCCAGCGTCATCGACTGCGGGTAGCCATCGGATGCTTCGGGTGGCGAGCGTGTGCGGTTCCAAAGTCGGGATGTCCGGGGACCCTGTGGGGAACACGATGGCGGCGCCCATGGTGCGCACATTGTGGGGTCGGGACAAGATGGCGGCGCCCATGGGGCGCACGTGGCCGAAGGGGGACAAAATGGCGGTGCCCTTTGGTCGCACATGGACCCGGGAGGACAAGATGGCGGCTCCCATTGGTTGCACATGGACCTGGGAGGACAAGGTGGCAGCTTCCATTGTGCGTCTGGCGTGGGGGAGGGGGCGATAGCGGGCGCGATCACAGCGACTGCGCAGGCCTGGCACACAGCCGCGAAGTGGCCCTTTTTACTCAGGCTTTACAAACGGCAGTGCGGGCGGGCACTGTTGGCGGGGGTGCTTCTGCTGACCGCAGAAGTAGCAGCGGGGACACCCGGGGTGCGCGGATCGGCGTGCGGCGCAGGCGTATTGCGAAGGCAGGGCCCCGGCTGAGGAGGTCGTCAATGGGGTCCAGGAGGGGTAGGAAGGGGTAGAAGGGTGGGCAGGGCGGCGGGAGGGGTACGATTGTACGTTACGGGATGCGACCGTCATGGAGAGCGCCAAGATTTTCGTCTCCGCCAGTTCGAGCGTGGCCCCTTCCAGCAATCGTTCTCGGATGCAGTCCGACGCAATCCCCGTCACGAAGGCATCGCGCATGAGGAGATTTGTGTGTTCGGCGGCCGTGACGGCCTGACAGTCACAGTCCCGGATGAGTGGAATTAGGGCCCGCCAGAAGTCTTCGATGGACTCACCAGATAGTTGCGAGCGGGTGGCAAGTACATGCCTGGCGAAGAGCGTGTTCGCCTTCTGCGTGTAGCGTTCTTTGAGGAGTTCCATTGCTTTTGTGTAAGTCATGACGTCTTGGATCAACGGGAACTCGCTGGAGCCCAGTCTGGAGTACAGGACGATTATCTTCTGAGCCTCCGTTGGCATGGGGTCCGCCGCGTTGATGTAAGCCTCGAAACATGCTAGCCAGGGAGTAAAGTCTTTCCTGGCATCGGGCGAGTGAGGATCCATCTGCAGGCGATCAGGCTTAATTCGGATATCCATTCTGTGGAAAATCTGACTGTAATAAATTGATGCACGATCAATTGCACAAAGACTAAAGTTGGGTACAACTGTGGTTTTATTACAGTCAGGTGCGTGGCCTCCTGCTGCAGCTGGCGAAATGGCAGGGCACTGGAGGTCATGCATATTTATACATTTCTCCCTGGGCGGAGCCAGCCGGCAGGAGCTACCGGTGAACCTGTAGTGGAGGTCCTACCTTACATCTCCTATTACAGTGGCTCACCACAATGGTCTTAAAATCAGTTGGCTTAGAGGGGAACTGGGAAGCACATTGGCACATAAGGAATTGTCGCAATCTCGAGCTCTCAGCCAATTGTGGATATTCGAGAACTTGGATCGTGTG
Source organism: Scyliorhinus torazame (assembly GCF_047496885.1). Classification (NCBI taxonomy): domain Eukaryota; kingdom Metazoa; phylum Chordata; class Chondrichthyes; order Carcharhiniformes; family Scyliorhinidae; genus Scyliorhinus; species Scyliorhinus torazame. The sequence goes on along the minus strand of NC_092711.1, from coordinate 298,638,916 downwards.
AGACTGATGACCAAGATTTTTGTTGGGTAATAAAGGATGTGAAACTCGGTCGGTAAATGGAATTGAAGTACAGGCTGGCCATTGGTCTAATTGAATGCAGGAGCAGGCTTGAGGGGCGGAATGGCCTGCATCTGTTCCTGTGTGCCTAAGGAGCCCAAGAATCCAAGGCTATCACTACTGACTAATGGTCCCTGATCAGGAGTGGATTTCAAGTGCAGATAGAATTGGACTGAGCTTTTTCCATACCCCTTGTGAATAATATCCAGCGCTCACTCGGGTTAAATATGAAGAATAATACCCCTTGTGAATAGTTTCCAGCAATCACTCGGGTTAAATATGAAGAATAATACCCCTTGTGAATAGTTTCCAGCACTCACTCGGGTTAAATATGAAGAATAATCACTCACAACCCAGAAGCTTCCTTTGGAACCTTATCTCCAGGAGGAAAGAAAACACTCCAAAAAAACTAATGGAGCTTAATCATTTCACTTACAATAAAATAGTTCCGCATAAATGATTCTTGTTTGTCAATTGTTCATGGGTTAAATGGTACGAGTCGCTGAGAGATTGAATTTAAGTACATTATGATCGGAGTTAGAACTGGCAATGGATTTGCTGAATACAATAGAGCAATATACAAGGAAGAGGGAGATATTCAACAAGGAGCAAGTGATCTGAAATCAGTCAGCCTGGAGGGAAGTTGTAGCATGGTATTAATATTAAACAGGTTCATTTTGACGGTGTTAAAATGTGACTATGCAGGCCAACTTTATAATTCTATCTTGTGTTGTTTAATATTTAGCATTGCCACCCATCTGTTAGTTCATGTTTTGCATAGACATTTCCTGGTGTGCATATGGCTGGGCCATATGCAACCTGACAGTCATAGAATCATAGAATGCCTACAGTGCAGAAGGAAGCCATTCAGCCCATCCAGTCTGCACCGACCCTTGGAAAGAGCCCCTACTTAAGCCCACACTTCCAACCCATCCCCGTAAACCAGTAACCCCATCTAAACTTTTTGACACGAAGGAGCAATTTTAGCATGGCCAATGCACCTAACATGCACATCTTTGGACTGCGGGCGGAAACCGGAGCACCCTGAGGAAACCCACGCAGACATGGGGAGAACGTGCAAATTACACAGTCACCCAAGGCGGGAATTGAACACGGGTCCCTGGAGCTGTGAAGCAGCAGTGCTAACCACTGTGTCACCACAGTCACAGTGATTATATAAACATACAAAAGCAAGCAACTGGACAAAGTCTTGTGGACCATCAATTTTGCATCTTTCTCATACAATTTAATTCATGGTGAAGGTTCTGCCAAACTATTGCCAGCTGTCCAAAAGTCAATCAAGTAGATGAACTGAATCCAAATGCAAATAGATAGCCTGTGTTATATACTCTTGCCAAGTTTCTTCCTTGGCATCTCATACCTTGGTCTCGACAACTCAGGGCCCAGCATTGCGTGCATGCCATATTATAAATTCTACTGTCCTTGTCCATACTTAGACATAGAGGCTGGTTTAGCACACTGGGCTAAATCGCTGGCTTTTAAAGCAGACCAAGGCAGGCCAGCAGCACGGTTTGATTCCTGTAACAGCCTCTCCGAACAGGCACCGGAATGTGGCGACTTGGGGCTTTTCACAGTAACTTCATTTGAAGCCTACTTGTGACAATAAGTGATTTTCATTTCATTTTTTCATTTGTACCCTCCAATCCCATGTTTACCAAGCTTTTATTTAGGTATTTAATTGTCAGATCTGATCCTTTGATTTTGTTGCATATTTTCCTTACTTTTCACCTGGCTGGTTTAGCACAGGGCTAAATAGCTGTCTTTTAAAGCAGACCAAGGCACGCCAGCAGCACGGTTCAATTTCCGTACTAGCCTCCCCGAACAGGTGCCGGAATGTGGCGACTAGGGGATTTTCATAGTAACTTCATTTGAAGCCTACTTGTGACAATAAGCGATTTTCATTTCATTTTTTCATTTTCATTTCATTTCACCTGATCGTACAACCTGACGTCATAAGAAAATGTCAAAATTATGGCAACAGGTAGCCTTATCCACTAATCGTATGAACAGCAAATAAGACCCAGAAAAGACTGTAGGGAGCTTTGCTTGTCATTGTATAGGTTGCGGGGGTGGGGGGGGATGGGGTGGTCATTGGGGCGGCACAGTGGTTAGCACTACTGTCTCACAGTGCCCGGGACCTGGTTTAATTCGAGCCACAGCTGACTGTTTGGAGTTTGCACTTTCTCCCCGTGTCTGCGTGGGTTTCCTCCGGGTGCGCCGGTTTCCTCTCACAGTCACAAAGATGTGCAGGTTAGGTGGATTGGCCACACTAAATTGCCACTTAGTGTCCAGGGATTTGCAGATTAGGTTAAGGGTGTAGCACAATCAATCACTCACGAGGCGAGAAGAGATGAAGTCAATCGATAGCTTCATTACGCAGACTTGTTCCCCAGCAGCTCAGTTACAGAATGCGGCTGTTGGGAGAACCCGGGTTCTTATACTCCGCCTTACTGGGTGGAGCCAGTAGGCGGCAGATCCAATCAGGACCCTGTGTCTGTCCACCAATAGCCTCTCGGCATCACTGGGTACCGTAATACCCCTAATACATACCACCACATTCACCCCTTGTTAAAAAAGAACCCGGCGCGATGGTGGGTCGCATGGTTGTAGGGGTTTATAACGTCGGTACTGGGATTCCATTAACACAGTGGCTATGCATCGATATCAACTGTTAACTATTTACAATGCCTCTTTTACTGGGCCACTGAATTATTTACAGATATTGCTTTGTCACGCAGATTCGATGAGTCGAATGGGTGCCCTGGTCGTCCTTGCCGATCGTCTCAGCCCCGGTGGTGATGCAGGCGCTGGCTCGAGCACTGTCGTCTCTGGGAGCGTCGCGATGTTTGTTCCTGTTTCACAACTCCTGGGCAGGCACGGGAGGAGGACTGATCCACCCGGGAAGGGAGCGGCTGTGGGGTGCGCCTGCGGGAGGGAGAGGGTGATTGGTGTTGGGGCGGTGTGGGGAGCTCCGGCGGGCGCCAGGTCCCGCAGGGAGACCATGTCCTGTCGGCCGTCAGGGTATGCCACGTAGGCGTATTGAGGGTTCGCATGGAGGAGATGAACCCACTCGACCAAAGGGTCCGATTTGTGCACCCGCACATGCTTTCGGAGCAAGATGGGTCCCGGGGCTGCCAGCCAGGTCGGAAGTGATGTTCCGGAGGAGGACTTCCTAGGAAAGACAAGGAGGCACTTGTGAGACGTTTGATTAGTTGTGGTACACAGCAGCGACCGGATGGAGTGGAGGGCATCCGGGAGGACTTCCTGCCAAAGGGAAACTGAGAGACTTCTGGACCGTAGGACGAGTAAACGGTCTTCCAGACCGTTCCATTCTCCCTCTCGACCTGACCATTCCCCCGGGGGTTGTAACTGGTCGTCCTGCACAACGCGATGCTGAGCAGGAATTGACGCAGTTCGTCGCTCATGAAGGAGGACCCCCTATCGCTATGGATGTAGGCGGGGAAACCGAACAGTGTAAAGATGGTGCAGAGGGCTTTAATGACTGTGGCCGCGGTCATGTCGGGGCAGGGGATGGCGAAAGGAAAACGGGAGTATTCGTCAACCACATTTAGGAAGTACGTGTTGCGATCGGTGAAGGGGAGGGGGCCTTTGAAGTCCAGACTGAAGCGCTCAAAGGGACGGGAAGCCTTTATCAGGTGCGTTCTATCTGGCCTGAAAAAGTGCGGCTTGCACTCTGCGCAGATTTAACAGTTTCTGGTGGCTGTTCGGACCTCCTCGATGGAGTAGGGGAGATTGCAGGTCTTCACAAAGTGGTAGAACCGAGTGACCCCCGGGTGGCAGAGGTCCTCGTGGAGGGTTCGGAGACGGTCCACTTGTGCGTTGGCGCATGTGCCGCGGGATAGGGCATCGGACGGCTCGTTCAGCTTTCCGGGACGATACAAGATCTCATAGTTATAGGTGGAGAGTTCGATCCTCCACTGCAAGATCTTGTCGTTCTTGATCTTGCCCCGCTGTGCATTATCGAACATGAAGGCTACCGACCGTTGGTCAGTGAGGAGAGTGAAGCTCCTACCGGCCAGGTAATGCCTCCAATGCCGCACAGCTTCTACTATGGCCTGGGCTTCCTCTTCCACTAAGGAGTGGCGGATCTCTGAAGCGTGGAGGGTATGGGAGAAAAAGGCCACGGGTCTGCCCGCTTGGTTGAGAGTGGCTGCCAGAGCTACGTCGGATGCGTCGCTCTCGACCTGGAAGGGGAGGGACTCGTCGATTGCATGCATCGTGGCCTTTGCAATATCCGCTTTGATGCGGCTGAAGGCCTGGCGGGCCTCTGTCGACAGGGGGAAGGTAGTGGACTGAATTAGCGGGCGTGCCTTGTCCGCGTAGTTGGGGACCCACTGGGCGTAATAAGAGAAAAAGCCCAGGCAGCGTTTCAGGGCTTTGGAACAGTGAGGGAGGGAGAACTCCATAAGGGGGCGCATGCATTCAGGGTCGGGGCCTATCACTCCATTACGCACTACGTAGCCAAGGATGGCTAGACGGTCGGTGCTAAACACACATTTTTCCCTGTTGTAGGTGAGGTTCAGGGCGTTAGCGGTCTGGAGGAATTTGCGGAGGTTGGCGTCGTGGTCCTGCTGGTCATGGCCGCAGATGGTGACGTTGTCGAGGTACGGGAACGTGGCCCGTAAACCGTGCTGGTCAACCATTCGGTCCATCTCCTGTTGGAAGACCGAGACTCCGTTAGTGACGCTGAATGGAACCCTTAAAAAGTGGTAGAGCCGTTCATCTGCTTCGAAGGCGGTGTACTTGCGGTCGCTCGGGCAGATGGGGAGCTGGTGATATGCGGACTTAAAGTCCACGGTGGAAAAGAACTTATACTGTGCAATCCGATTGACCATGTTGGATATGCGGGGGAGAGGGTACGCATCCAGCTGCGTGTACCTATTGATGGTTTGACTATAGTCTATGACCATCCTTTGCTTCTCCCCTGTCTTTACTACTCCCACCTGAGCTCTCCAGGGACTATTGCTGGCCTGGATTATGCCTTCCTTCAGCAGCTGCTGGACTTCAGACCGGATAAATGTTCGGTCCTGGGCGCTGTACCGTCTGCTCCTAGTGGCGACGGGTTTGCAATCCGGGGTGAGGTTCGCAAACAGGGAAGGCGGATCGACCTGAGGGTCGCGAGGCCGCAGATAGTAAGTTGGGGTTATAGGGCCGCCGAATTGGAACGTTAAACTCTGGAGGTTACACTGAAAATCTAACCCCAGGAGTGTGGGAGCGCAGAGGTGGGGGAGGACATAAAGTCGGTAATTCTTAAACTCCCTCCCATGCACCGTGAGGTTCACGATGCAGAACCCTTTGATTTCTACGGAATGGGATCCCGCTGCCAGAGAAATCTTTTGGGTACTCGGGTGGATTGAAAGAAAACAGCGTCTTACCGTATCCGGATGAATAAAACTTTCCGTGCTCCCAGAGTCGATCAGGCATGGCGTTTCATACCCATTAACCAGCACCGTCGTCGTTGTCGTTTGGAGCGTCCGGGGCCGCGACTGGTCCAGGGACACCGAAGCCAGTCGCGGTTGCTGCATCGGGGCGTTTTCTTCAGGCCCCGTGGGGCCGTCTATGCTGGGGTCCTTGGCTGTCAGCCAAGATGGCGGCGTCCACGGATCGCACGCGGTCGGGGGCGGACAAAATGCCGGCGCCCATGAATCGCAGGTGGCCGGCGGGGCACAAGATGGCGGCGCCCAACCCCCCGAATGGAGCCCAGAACCCAAAATGGCGGCACCCGTTGGCCGCACATGGATATTTGGGGGGATTGAGTCTGTGGTCCCAGTTCTCCCCCGGAGATTGCGGCGACCCCCCGGGACTGGCACACCGCTGAATAGTGCCCCTTCTTGCCGCAACTTTTACAGGTGGCCGAGCGGGCCGGGCAGCGCTGCCGGGGGTGTTTTGATTGCCCGCAAAAGTAGCAGCGGGGCCCCCCCGGGTGGTCTGATGCTCTGGCCGTGCAGGCTTGCGGGGGGATGGGGAGTCGGTCGCGGCGGGGGTCCATGGAGCCCAAGGGGCTGCCGTGCGATCGGGGGCGCAAGTGCGGGCATTCTGCGATGCCACATCGAGCGAGGCCGCAATGGCCCGTGCCTCCATGAGCCCCAGCGAGTCTCTTTCCAGCAGTCGCTGGCGAATTTGGGATGAGATCACACCTGCTACGAAAGCATCCCGGATTAGGAGTTCCGTATGTTCATTAACCGTCCCCGGTGGGCAGTTGCAGCTCCTTCCCAGTATTAGCAGCGCGCTGTAGAACTCGTCCAGTGATTCCCCGGGGATTTGCCGTCTCGTCGCGAGTTGGTGGCGTGCATAGACCTGATTTACGGGCTGAATGTAGATCCCTCTCAGCATGGTGAGCGCCGTCGGGAAATCCTCCGCGTCTTCTATGAGCGTGTAGATTTCCGGGCTCACCCTGGGATGCAGGACCTGCATTTTCTGGTCTTTTATAGGTCTGCCGGGGGTCGTTCGGAGGTATCCCTCAAGACACGCTACCCAATGTTTAAAAGTGGCCGCTGAGTTTGCCGTGTGGGGGCTGATTCGCAGACACTCCAGGGCGACCCGGAGCTCCATAGTGCTTTAAAGTGTGCGTAATAAATTGTAGCACTATCAATCACTCACGAGGCGAGAAGAGATTAAGTCAATCGATGGCTTTATCACGCAGACTTGTTCCCCAGCAGCTTGGTTACAGAATGCGGCTGCTGTGAGAACCCGGGCTCTTATACTCCACCTTACTGGGTGGAGCCAGTAGGCGGCAGATCCAATCAGGACACAGTGTCTGTCCACCAATAGCCTCTCGGCATCACTGGGTACCGAAATACCCCTAATATATACCACCACAAAGGGGTTATTGGGGAGGGTGGTGAGGTTGGGTGGAATGTTTCTTCAGGAGGGTCGGTGCAGACTCGATAGGCTGAACGGCCTCCTTCTGCACTGTAGGGATTCTATGTCTTTTTTATTCGTCCATGGGATGTGGACATCACTGGGTGGGCCCACTATTGGCAATCCCTGAGGGCAATTAAGAGTCAAGCACATTGCTGTGGTTCTGGAGTCACATGTAGGCCAGACCAGGTAAGGATGACAGATTTCCTTTCCCAAATGACATTAGTGTTTCATGACAATTGACAATGGTTTCATGGTCACCTTTCAGACTTTTAATTCCAGATTTTTTTTAAATTCAAATTTCACTATCAGCCAATGCGGGATTCGATCCCGGTTCCCCAGAGCATGACTCTGGGTCCCTGGACTACTAGTTCAGCGACAATGCAATGCACCTGATTTACGTAAATCCGGAAGGTAGTCACAATCCTGAGCCCGCAGATTTATGCATGTCGCGGATCGTGAGAGATTCCCGAGTGAATGCTGCTATCGGGCCACTATTTTGAATGGGCTCCCTAATAGCGAGGTCCGGCAGTCGGACTTCCCTCTTTATGCAACGTAATTTAGCGCCCTGCCGGGATTTTCTGGTTTCCCCACACCCAAAGTATGAGGATGACTTGACCCCCCCACCAGGGACCCCTTGGAAGGGGCTTCCAGGCAGGTGTCTGTCTTATGCGGGCTCTCTGCTGGGGCTCTCTGTAATTGAGGAGTGTCTGGTGGGGCATCTCTGGTGGGGTATCTGGTGGGGGGATGGTCTGGTCAGGATGGGATGGGCCAGATTTGCATCGTGAAGGGGGGGGGGGGCGGGGGGCAATTCCCATAAAGAGTTACCCCATTGGGCCAGCGTGAGGTCCACCACGTCAGGGCCATGTGCGTGAATACCTGCTCCAATTCTCGCCCACTTGGCTCCCAGCCCAGAGGATCAGAGAATCACATGGGCTTGGAGAATGTGGTGCCCGGCCCCTTAATAGGCCATTAAGACCCATTTGCATCTTCCCGCTGGCACAGGACGCAAACTTCGATTCCTCTGCCAGCGGGAGACCGCAACCCAGCGGCGATCCCGTTTTTTTTGACTCAGGCTGGATTCTCCACCCGATCGTGAAAGGTCCTTCCAGCATCATGAAACAGAGAATGCAGCTCCAGGACGAGGAGGCACTGTTTTAAAATTAGGGGTCAACCTTTTAGGACAGAGGTGAGGAGAATTTGTTTCTGGCAGAGGGCTGTTCAACGTTGGAACTCTCTGCCTCAGAGGGCGGTGGAGGCAGAGTTATTGAATATTTTTAGGCAGAGGTAGATAGATTCTTGCTCAGAAAGGGAACCTCGGGTTATCGAGGATAGATGGGAATGTGGAATTAAAGACACAAACAGCTATGATCTTATCAACTGGCAGAGCAGGCTCGAGGGGACGAAGGGCCTACCGCTGTGCCAATTTCACATGTTTGTACCTTCTTCTATTCTGGTCGGAAATTGGGTTCTAGATGGTAACATAATTCGGAGATTCTGAATGTCAAGAAAGATTGAACAGCCTGGGGTTTTTGTTTGAGAAAAGAGAAGACCGAGACTTGGCCAAACGGAAATCTTTAAAATTATGACGTTTTTGATAAGGCACTGGTTTAGCACACAGGGCTAAATCGCTGGCTTTTAAAGCAGACCAAGCAGGCCAGTAGCACGGTTCAATTCCCGTACCAGCCTCCCCGAACAGGTGCCGGAATGTGGCGACTAGGGGCTTTTCACAGTAACTTCATTAAAGCCTACTTGTGACAATAAATGATTTTCATCTCATTTCATTTCATAAGGTAGTTGGAAAGAAGATGTTTCCACTTGCGAGGTCAAAACCAGGAATTATAAATAAAAGATAGTCACTTGTAAATCCATGAAGGAATTCTGGAGAAGCCCCTTTACTGAGGTGATGATCAGAATTTGGAACGATGATACCGGTGGGGTTGTTGAGATGAATATGTATAGGTGCATGAAATGGGATTGGTGTCTGAGAGAAGAAGGAATAGAAGGCGAGGCTGAATGGATATAAGAGGTGGGTTGGAAGGAGGCTCTTGTGCAACATGAGGGCAAGCACGGCCCAGTGGACCTAATTGCCATTTTCTATTTTGTATATTCCTTGTCCTCCATGTAATCGCTGCCGTCCAATGAGCACTCCTTCTCATGGGGGTTGTGGTGTTCTTTGTGGTTCAGATCCAAGGATGGTTGGCATAGTGTTCACAAAGACCACAACTAGCTTTTATATTAAACAAAGCTGAAGACTAATTTGCACCACTTAATTGAGTTCGACTCTTACTTCTATATAATAATCAATTGACAATACATATACAGTCTATCCTCATCTACCACTAATCTCTACACTAATACAATAACTATGATCCGCTCTCACTCACACTAGCTTTCCGACAGTCTTTCCTCTCGCCTTCTCCTCAACACTCTCCCGGAAGGCTTAGCATCAATGCTTTATATAGTTCTGCATCCCTCCAGTGGTTGATTCGGCATAATATTAACCCTTACAGTGGGAAGCACGGTAGCACAGTGGTTATCACAGTTGCTTCACAGCTCCAAGGTCCCAGGTTCGATTCCCAGCTTGGGTCACTGTCTGTGCAGAGTCTGCACGTTCTCCCCATGTGTGCGTGGGTTTCCTCCGGATGCTCCGGTTTCCTCCCACAGTCCAAATATGTGCAGGTTAGGTGGATTGACCATGATAAATTGCTCTTAAGTCTCCAAAAGGTTAGGTGGGATTACTGGGTTGCGGGGATAGGGTGGAGGCGTGGGCTTGGGTGGGGTGCTCTTTCCAGGGGCCAGTGCAGACTCGGTGGGCCGAATGGCCTCCTTCTACACTGTAAATTCTATGATTCATACAGTTCTGTACATTTATCATAATGTCACAGGAGTGACATATTTCCATAACCGCTATCTCTGAATGAGGTTGCCAATAAGTGTCAAGTTAGGAAAACTAATATCCTATAGCCCCTGTGCAACATTCAAAAAAAAGTGAGTCAAACTATCGTCAGAAAAATATTGTGCAGTAAGAGGCCAGCACAGAGTCTGATATTGAAACTTTTTTTGCAACTCGATTACATTGAATATTTTACCTCAAGAATTCCAAGCAGGCAGAAAGTTATTGCGCAGGAAATCATTTCCAAGTCAGTTGGTGTTTAATTGCACCTCTGTGGAACTCCAACAATCAGAGAGCTGGGACTGACTCAGATAATTTCAACATTCTAAATCACAGAGCAGGTGGAACTGGCAGATTAGACAGTTGAGGGAAAAAAAAAAGAGTCTTTCGTTTCCCCTTTAATTTTTCTCACCTGCTCTCCTGAAAATGATGACTCGTGCTGGAATACAATTCCAAAGGTGCCAGTTGCTTGAGAATACAACACCCATGTGGGCATTCTGCCTGCGTGAGCCTTCACAGTGAACGTTGGCAGGAGCACGGGAGATTCACAGCCGAACGCAGTTCTAATCAGAACAAAAGACTTCTTGTACATACTTTCCAGCTGGATTCAGTTGTCAAAAGAGAAAGTGCTGGTGGGTGTTTGATGTGCTCATTAAAGTGGAAGAATGTTGGTATTGCACAATGGAACAATTCCCATTTCGGATATTTACAGCTGGATTTTTAAAAATCTCAGATAGGGGTGAATGCAGAGGTGGGTGGGCGTGGCATTTTACACTGCCAGCCTGCATTATGCTTTGCCCAAGCTGTTTTCGCAGAGGTTGGATGAGAGGTGGCAGGGCTAACTGCCCGCATGGTATGTGGTCCCCACATAACAGTCTTTGAAGGCCAATTAAGGTCAATTGTCAGAAGGCAACTGGAAATTTCTGGGACTTGACTGTCATAATATCCACTCATGTATATAATGAGATGCAGACAGGCAGTGATTGACACACAGGATGACCAGTAAGCGCACAACACAGTGCAGCCAATCACCAGATTGGACACTACCACTATAAAGCCAGAGGGCACTAGGTTTCCCGCTCTCTCGGGACCCAGCCACTGAGTCCATGACAGTCAGAGTCCATGAGCTAGCACAGTGCAAAACACCATGCGGTAGCTAGTAAGTCTGGTCAGGCTACTACAAGGTCTCCATTCAGTTCAGTATAGTGTCGACCCACAGCTGAATATGTATATCAGTTCTATCGTTGAATAAAACAGTGTTGGATCTTCTCCAGTGTTAGATGTCTGTTTCTAGCTTCCCTACATCGAGTGCAGTCCACATCGAACCTACCTGCCTAACACATCATGGTACCAGAGTGATACTGACCTTGACGGACCTACCTCGAGTGAATCAGCATTGACCAGCAGGCAGCCATCCGGTGAAATGGAAAACATCCAGCCTCCTCCGCATCTCCGGCAACCTCGGCGCCAATTGGAAAACCTTCAAGCAAAAGTTCCTCTTGTACATCAAGGCCTCAGACCTCGAAGCAGCATCGGATGCCAGGAAGATCGCACTATTTCTCTCCACCACGGGGAACCACGCCATCCACATCTACAACTCCTTTATGTTTGCTGATTGCGAAGACAAAACAAAATTCAAAACAGTCCAGCTGAAGTTTGACAGCCACTGCGACATTGAGGTGAATGAGAGCTTTGAATGGTACGTTTTCCAGCAGAGGCTTCAGGGTAAGGATGAACCTTTTCAGTCCTTCGTGACCCATCGCCGCATCCTAGCGCAATCATGTAACTATGACTCGATGGCTGATTCCATGATCCGGGATCAGATCGTTTTCGGGGTCCACTCGACTCCCTTCAGCAGCAGATCCTGAAAGTCAAGCAGTTGACCCTCTCTGTCGCTATCGAGACGTGCGTTGTCCATGAGCATTACTCCCACATCAGAGCGGCAGAAACTGCAAAGCTGGCCTCCCATGGTGCGGAACGGGTACAGGCCATTGCACAAATGCAGGGCCTGAGCATTGAGGAGAGTGGCCATTTCGCGCGCTTTTCCCGGGTCCCCGTGCATGTGCGCCACGACCGAGTGGACGACGAGCTCGACAACCCGACTGCGCAGGTGTGTACGTCGATCGACCGCACTGCGCATGCGCGAAGGCGCACTGAATGCGCTGATGTCAGCGTCATGACGTGTCTGAATTGTGGCTCCGCCCATTTAAAGTGGCAATGTCCGGCAAAAGGACACCGGTGTCTACAGTGTGGCAAGTGTGGCCACTACGCAGCCCTTTGCAGATCTGCTCCACTGCTCAGAGGCCAGCGATCCCAGCTGCAGCACAGAAGTGTCCGTTCAATACAACAAGGCATGCCAGATTCTGATCCCGACAGCCCAACAGACCTGATGCTGAGTGCCTCAAGTCCCCTTACCAGGTGAGCATCATAACTACACATGCGCTGCCTTCCACCACAACGGCGAAACGCCTCTCGATCCTCAGCGTGGATCCTGACGACGAGTGGTGTGCTGTCTTCACAGTTAACAAGGCTCGCATACGATTTAAACTGGACACCGGCGCATCAGCGAACCTCATCTCAAAATCCGACCTCGACACCATCCGCGCCAGACCAAGCATTCTTCCACCGGCCTGCCAGCTCCTTGACTACAATGGCAATGCCATAGCTGCCAGTGGCTCCTGTCAACTAGGTGTATCCAACAAGGCGATCAAGGCAACACTGCAGTTTGAAATCGTCGGGCCTGACAGAGCGTCCCTGCTCAGTGCTTGAGCCTGCAAGCTCCTGAACCTGGTTCAGCGAGTCCACACCATGTCATCATCAGGCCTCGCCTGATAGAAACTTGCAAGCCGACATAGATGAGATTATCACGCAGTACCACAGTGTATTCGATGGAATGGGCATGCTCCCATACCGATATAAAATCTTGCTCAAGCCGAACGCCACCCCTGTAATTCATGCACCACGCCGGGTGACGGCACCCCTCAAGGATCGTCTGAAGAAGCAATTACAGGACCTCCAAGACCAGGGCATCATATCGAAGGTCACAGAGCCAACAGACTGGGTCAGCTCCATGGTCTGCATAAAGAAGTCGTCAGGGGAGCTTCGCATTTGCATTGACCCTAAGGATCTAACCCGCAACATCATGCAGGAGCTTTACCCGATACCAAAACATGAAGAGTTGACCAGTTAGATGGCTCATGCCAAATTCTTTACTGAGCTGAACGCCTCCAAGCGTTTTCAGCAAATACAGCTGGACGCGTCCAGTTGCAAGCTGTGCATGTTCAACATCCCGTTCAGTCGCTACTGCTACAACCGGATGCCTTTTGGGGTCATATCTGCCTCCGAAGTATTTCACCGCATCATGGAACAGATGATGGAGGGCATCGGGGGGGTGCGAGTATATATTGACAACGTAATTATCTGGACCACAACGCCCCAGGAACACATTGCTCACCTCAAGAAGGTATTCCAGAGAATTCAGGAACATGGTCTCCAGCTCAACAGGGCCAAGTGCTCATTTGGTCAATCGCATATTAAGTTCCTGGGTGACCACATCTCGCAGCAGGGCGTGCGGCCAGATGCTGACAGGGTCTCGGCGATCAACGCCATGAAGACCCCGGAGGACAAGAAGGCGGTCCTCCGCTTCCTCGGGATGGTCAACTTCCTCGGGAAATGACTTCCGGGTGCGGTGATGACCAGCTAAGTCGCATGTTTCGGCAGCTCCCGGTGGAACGGACTTTTGGGCTCTTAATAGGAGCCCCAACGGCAATTTTAACGGCTAAAAACACTGTGCGGTAAACCAGAAGGGAATCCCCCCTGGACACGGATGGAAAAAGGAGAGGAAAGTGGCCGGATTGCGGTGGATCCTCTCGAGCAGCGGCCAGGAAGGCAAGCACAAAGCAAGATGGCGTCGGAAGGTGGCAGTTTAATATGGGGCCCTGACCAACAAGAGTTCCTGCGGCGCTGCGTGGAAGAACTTAAAAAGGAGATGAAGAAGGAGCTGTTGGCCCCGATATTACAGGCGATTGAAGGGGTAAAGGAGGAGCAAAAGACCCAGGAGCAGGAGCTTCGGGTCGTGAAGGCAAAGGCTGCTGAGAATGAGGATGAAATACAGGGCCTGGTGGAGAAGACAGAGATGCACGAGGCACAACACAAAAGATGTGTGGAAAGGCTGGAGGTGCTGGAGAATAATGCGAGGAGGAAGAATTTAAGGATTCTTGGTCTTCCCGAAGGTGCAGAAGGGGTGGACGTTGGGGCATATGTGAGCACGATGCTTCACTCGTTCATGGGATCGGAGGCCCCGACGGGCCCGTTGGAGGTGGAGGGAGCTTATCGAGTTATGGCGCGAAGACCGAGGGCTGGAGAAATTCCTCGAGCCATAGTGGTGAGATTTCTCCGATATAAGGACAGAGAGATGGTCCTCAGATGGGCAAAGAAAACCCGGAGCAGTAGGTGGGAGAACGCGGTGATCCGCGTATATCAAGATTGGAGTGCGGAGGTGGCGAGAAGGAGGGCAAGCTTTAATCGGGCCAAGGCGGTGCTGCACAAAAGGAAGGTTAAATTTGGATGCTGCAGCCGGCAAGACTGTGGGTCACACATCAAGGGAAACACCACTACTTTGAAACGGCAGAAGAGGCGTGGACATTTATTGTCGAGGAGAAACTGGTACTTGGAACTCAATGACAATGGGGAGGTTCAGGTGGGAGTGGTCTGGGAGGCGTTGAAGGCTGTGGTTAGAGGGGAGCTGATATCTATCAGGGCACATAAAGGAAAGCAGGAGGGTAGGGAAAGGGAGCGGTTGTTGAAAGAACTTTTGAGGGTGGACAGACAATATGCGGAGGCACCGGAGGAGGGACTGTACAGGGAAAGGCAAAGGCTACATGTAGAATTTGACTTGTTGACTACGGGTAAGGCAGAAGCACAATGGAGGAAGGCACAGGGTGTACAGTACGAATATGGGGAGAAGGCGAGCAGGTTGCTGGCCCACCAACTGAGGAAAAGGGGAGCAGCGAGGGAGATAGGGGGGGTGAGAGATGAGGAGGGAGAGATGGAGCGGAGAGAGTGAATGGAGTGTTCAAGGCATTTTATGAAAGATTATATGAAGCTCAGCCCCCGGAAGGGAAGGAGAGAATGATGTGCTTTCTGGATCAGCTGGAATTTCCTAAGGTGGAGGAGCAGGAGAGGGTGGGACTGGGAGCACAGATTGAGACGGAGGAAGTAGTGAAAGGGATTGGAAGCATGCAGGCGGGGAAGGCCCCGGGACCAGACGGATTCCCAGTGGAATTCTATAGGAAATATATGGACTTGCTGGCCCCGCTACTATGTCAGAGGCAACGATATCGCTCCTCCTAAAGAAGGAAAAAGACCCACTGCAATGCGGGTCCTATAGGCCCATTTCCCTCCTGAATGTGGATGCTAAGATTCTGGCCAAGGTAATGGCAACGAGGATAGAGGATTGTGTCCCGGGGGTGGTTCATGAGGACCAAACTGGGTTTGTGAAGCGGCGACAGCTGAACACAAATATACGGAGGCTGCTAGGGGTAACGATGATGCCCCCACCAGAGGGGGAAGCGGAGATAGTGGTGGCGATGGATGCCGAGAAAGCATTTGATTGAGTGGAGTGGGATTATTTGTGGGAGGTGCTGAGGAGATTTGGCTTTGGAGATGGGTATATCAGATGGGTACAGTTGCTGTATAGGGCTCCGATGGCAAGCGTGGTCACGAATGGACGGGGGTCTGATTATTTTTGGCTCCATAGAGGGACGAGGCAGGGATGTCCTCTGTCCCCGTTATTGTTTGCATTGGCGATTGAGCCCCTGGCCATAGCATTGAGGGGTTCCAGGAAGTGGAGGGGAGTACTCAGGGGAGGAGAAGAACACCGGGTATCTTTGTATGCGGATGATTTGTTGTTGTATGTGGCGGACCCGGCGGTGGGGATGCCAGAGATAATGTGGATACTTGGGGAGTTTGGGGATTTTTCAGGGTATAAATTGAACATGGGGAAAAGTGAGTTGTTCGTGGTGCATCCAGGGGAGCAGAGCAGGGAAATATAGGATTTACCGTTGATGAAGGTAACAAGGGACTTCCGGTACTTGGGGATCCAGATAGCCAAGAATTGGGGTACATTACACAAGCTTAATTTAACGCGGTTGGTGGAACTGATGGAGGAGGACTTTAAGAGATGGGACACGGTGTCCCTGTCACTGGCAGGTAGGGTACAGGCGGTTAAAATGGTGGTCCTCCCGAGATTCCTTTTTGTGTTTCAGTGCCTCCTGGTGGTGGTCACGAAGGCTTTTTTCAAGAGAATCGAGAAGAGTATTATGAGTTGTGTGTGGGCCGGGAAGACCCCGAGAGTAAGGAGGGATTTTTGCAGCGTAGTAGGGACAGGGGGGGGTTGGCACTACCGAGCCTAAACGACTATTACTGGGCCGCCAATGTTTCAATGGTGTGTAAGTGGATGGGAGAAGGGGAGGGAGCGGCGTGGAAGAGATTGGAGAGGGCATCCTGCAAGGGGACTAGCCTACAGCAATGGTGACGGCACCGTTGCCGTTCTCACCGAAGAAATACACCACAAGCCCGGTGGTGGTGGCTACATTGAAAATTTGGGGGCAGTGGAGACGGCATAGGGGAAAGACGGGAGCCTCGGAGCGGTCCCCGATAAGAAATAACCATAGGTTTGTTCCGGGGAGAATGGATGGGGGATTTGGAGCATGGCAAAGAGCTGGGGTAGTACAATTGAGAGATCTGTTCATAGATGGGACGTTTGCGAGTCTGGGTGCGCTGACGGAAAAATATGGGTTGCCCCAAGGGAATGCATTTCGGTATATGCAACTGAGGGCTTTCGCGAGGCAACAGGTGAGGGAATTCCCGCAGCTCCCGACGCAGGGGGTGCAGGATAGAGTGATCTCAGAGACATGGGTGGGGGATGGTAAGGTGTTGGACATATATAGGGAAATGAGGGACGAGGGGGAGATCATGGTAGATGAGCTGAAAGGGAAATGGGAAGAAGAGCTGGGGGAGGAGATTGAGGAGGGGCTGTGCGCTGACGCCCTACGTAGGGTAAACTCATCGTCCTCGTTTGCCAGGCTAAGCCTGATACAATTCAAGGTTCTACACAGGGTGCACATGACTGGAGCATGGCTCAGTAACTTTTTCGGGGTAGAGGATAGGTGCTCGAGAAGCCCAGCGAATCACACCCACATGTTCTGGTCATGCCCGGCACTGCAGGGGTTCTGGGTGGGGGTGGCAATGGTGCTTTCGAAGGTGGTCCGGGTCGAACCAAGCTGGGGGTTGGCTATATTCGGGGTTACAGAAGAGCCGGGAGTGCAGGAGGCGAGAGAGGCTGATGTTTTGGCCTTTGCGTCCCTAGTAGCCCGGCGCAGGATATTGTTAATGTGGAAGGAAGCCAAACCCCCGGGTGTGGAGACCTGGATAAACGACATGGCAGGGTTTATAAAGTTAGAACGGATCAAGTTCGTATTAAGGGGTTCGGCTCAAGGGTTTACCAGGCGGTGGCAACCGTTCGTCGACTACCTCACAGAAAGATAGAGGGAATGGAAAAGAAGAAGACAAAGCAGCAACCCAGGGGAGGTGGGGGGGGAGGAACCGGACGGGCTATCAGGGATGTCATTGTATATGTATAGACACTTGTTATAGGTAATGTATATTGGATTGTTGGATTGTATCTTTGGAGAGTAACTATTTTTGACAAGGCAGTTGCCACTCAGTTTTGTTTATGTTTTTGTTCATATATTATTTATTTATTTGTTTAAAATTGGCCACGGTTATTTATATTGCTTTGTTGTTGTTCAAAAGAAAAACTATGTACTGTTATGTTTGGCCACAAAATTTTGAATAAAATATATTTTTTTTAAAAAAACTTCCTCGGGAAATTCATTCCCAATATGGCATCCCACACCACGGCCCTCTGCCATCTCGTCAAGAAGTCGACAGAATTCCAGTGGCTGCCCACGCATGAAGAGGAATGGCGTGAGCTGAAAGCAAAGCTCACCACAGCCGCGGTTCCAGCATTCTTCGACCCAACCAAGGAAACCAAGATATTGACTAATGCAAGCCAGGACGGCATTGGGGCGGTGCTCCTTCAGTGAGATGACACCTCATCCTGGGCTCCTGTGGCGTATGCCTCCAGGGCCATGACGCCCACTGAGCAACGGTATGCTCAGATTGGGAAGGAGTGTCTGGGCATCCTGACAGGGATAGTCAAGTTTCATGACTACGTTTACGGCCTGCCAAATTTCATGGTTGAAACGGACCACAGGCCTCTAGTCCATATAATCCAGAAGGATTTAGATGACATAGAACATAGAACATAGAACAATACAGCGCAATAAACTTTTAAATGCCCTCAATGTTGGCGCGTTCACTACTGTAGCAGGTAGGGCATTCCACGGCCTCACTACTCTTTGCGTAAAGAACCTACCTCTGACCTCTGTCCTAACCTCACTCAGTGGAATGGGTTACAGTGTGTCTGTTTCAATGCAAGGAGTGTCAGGAATAAGGGAGATGAACTTAAGAGCGTGGGTCAGTACTTGGAACTACGATGTTGTGGCCATTACGGAGATATGGATTTCACAGGGGCAGAAATGGTTGTTAAGATGTTGGATTGGATTGGATTTGTTTATTGTCACGTGTACCGAGGTACAGTGAAAAGTATTTTTCTACGAGCAGCTCAACAGATCATTAAGTACATGAGAACATAGAACATAGAACAATACAGCGCAGTACAGGCCCTTCGGCCCACGATGTTGCACCGAAACAAAAGCCATCCAACCTACACTATGCCATTATCATCCATATGTTTATCCAATAAACTTTTAAATGCCCTCAATGTTGGCGAGTTCACCACTGTAGCAGGTAGGGCATTCCACGGCCTCACTACTCTTTGCGTAAAGAACCTACCTCTGACCTCTGTCCTATATCTATTACCCCTCAGTTTAAAGTTATGTCCCCTCGTGCCAGCCATATCCATCCGCGGGAGAAGGCTCTCACTGTCCACCCTATCCAACCCCCTGATCATTTTGTATGCCTCTATTAAGTCTCCTCTTAACCTTCTTCTCTCCAACGAAAACAACCTCAAGTCCATCAGCCTTTCCTCATAAGATTTTCCCTCCATACCAGGCAACATCCTGGTAAATCTCCTCTGCACCCGCTCCAAAGCCTCCACGTCCTTCCTATAATGCGGTGACCAGAACTGTACGCAAGACTCCAAATGCGGCCGTACCAGAGTTCTGTACAGCTGCAACATGACCTCCCGACTCCGGAACTCAATCCCTCTACCAATAAAGGCCAACACTCCATAGGCCTTCTTCACAACCCTATCAACCTGGGTGGCAACTTTCAGGGATCTATGTACATGGACACCTAGATCCCTCTGCTCATCCACACTTTCAAGAACTTTACCATTAGCCAAATATTCTGCATTCCTGTTATTCCTTCCAAAGTGAATCACCTCACACTTCTCTACATTAAACTCCATTTGCCACCTCTCAGCCCAGCTCTGCAGCTTATCTATATCCCTCTGTAACCTGCTACATCCTTCCACACTATCGACAACACCACCGACTTTAGTATCGTCTGCAAATTTACTCACCCACCCTTCTGCGCCTTCCTCTAGGCCATTGATAAAAATGACAAACAGCAACGGCCCCAGAACAGATCCTTGTGGTACTCCACTTGTGACTGTACTCCATTCTGAACATTTCCCATCAACCACCACCCTCTGTCTTCTTTCATCTAGCCAATTTCTGATCCACATCTCTAAATCACCCTCAATCCCCAGCCTCCGTATTTTCTGCAATAGCCTACCGTGGGGAACCTTATCAAACGCTTTGCTGAAATCCATATACACCACGTGAACTGCTCTACCCTCATCTACCTGTTCAGTCACCTTCTCAAAGAACTCAATAAGGTTTGTGAGGCATGACCTACCCTTCACAAAGCCATGCTGACTATCCTTGATCATATTATTCCTATCTAGATGATTATAAATCTTGTCTCTTATAATCCCCTCCAAGACTTTACCCACTCCAGACGTGAGGCTCACCGGTCTATAGTTGCCGGGGTTGTCTCTGCTCCCCTTTTTGAACAAAGGGACCACATTTGCTGTCCTCCAGTCCTCTGGCACTATTCCTGTAGCCAATGATGACATAAAAATCAAAGCCAAAGGTCCAGCAATCTCTTCCCTGGCCTCCGAGAGAATCCTAGGATAAATCCCATCAGGTCCCGGGGACTTATCTATTTTCAGCCTGTCCAGAATTGCCAACACCTCTTCCCTACGTACCTCAATGCCATCTATTCTATTAGCCTGGGGCTCAGCATTCTCCTCCACAACATTATCTTTTTCATGATACCTCGGTTACAGCAAATTCTTCTTAAGCTACGCTGCTACGACTTCGAACTTGTCTACACGCCAGGCAAAGAGCTGATCATTGCAGATGCCCTATCCAGGTCCATTACCACACCGTGTGAACAAAGTGACTTCATCTGCCACATAGAAGCGCACGTGCAGTTGTGTGGCACCAACCTTCCGGCCTCTGATGAACGGGTGGTCCAAATTCGTGAGGTGACGACCAAGGATCCTCTGCTGCAGCGTGTGATGCAGCACCTTACCAATGGCTGGCAGAAGGGACAATGTCCCCAGTTCTATAAAATTGCAGGGTAGCCCCCCGTGTTGAGCGGGCAGCCGCGCGGCACAGGCCTGGGGTTCTCTTTGGTCAGGGGTCCACAAGGGGGGTCTCGTGATCAGACGGGAACGCATTGAGGTTTTGGAACGCTACTTCTAGGGAGGAGGCTAGCTTTACCGTCTCTTCCAGGTCTAGGGCACCCTTCTTGAGTAGGCACTGTCTCACGTAGTTGGACCGGACTCCAGCCACGTAGGTGTCACGGACTGCGAGGTCCATATGTTTAGTGGCCGTAATGGCCTGGTAGTTGCAACTTCGCGCAAGGATTTTGAGGTCGCATAAGTACTCCTCCAGCGATTCCCCGGGGTGTTGGCGGCACGTAGTGAGGAGATGCCGTGCGTACACCTCATTCACCGGCCTCACGTATAGGTGCTTCAGCATCGCGAGCGCATCGGCGTACGTGGAAGCTTCCTCAAGTTGAACAGAGATTCGATGGCTCACCCGGGCATGAAGGAGGCTCAACTCCTGACCGTCGGAGATGGAAGGCGAGGAGGAGGCTGCGAGGTAGGCCTCGAAACAGCGGAGCCAGTGCGAGAAAATCCCTTTCGGCTCCGCGGCTTGCGGGTCGAGTTCCGGTCGGTCAGGTTTGAGGGCCGATTCCATTGTGGTGTTGTAGTCGATTAAATTGATGCGACCATCAATTCACACGAAACAAGGAGTAGAAGTAAACTGTGGCTTTAATCAACTAGAACAGTGCCTGCCTGCGACTGCTCTGCTACTGGGAGCCGCCTACAGGGCTACTGCTCTTTATACCTCCCCTCAAGGGGAGGAACCAGGAGTGGAGCCCACAAAGGCACCAACATGATACATCACAGGTAATACCTTACAATGGTCCATAGGTGGAGCCCTCATAGGCAACAGCGTGATACAGTTACATAAATGGTGAATGGTTAATGCAATACATTCACCACATGAATGCTCACAAATTCACCAGAAGAAAACAGTTTGCAACTGTGCCAGTTCCAAGCAAGAAGACTTGGTGCCAAGTTAGTGGTAAATCTTCACTGAGCTTTGTGTCTGTAAAGATAGTGCTGGGAGGAAGGAATAATGAATGCGAATCATCTTTTTGAGTTTGTATTACGGTCTTTACAGACTTTTTCTTTGGTGTAATGTTTTATTCGTTGTATTAAAAGTTCATCAGCAGACTCCTGCCAGTTTGGTCAGCAATTTTCCTCCACGGTTTCAAAAAAAGTTAGGATCAAATCAGGTTTCAATCTGGACTCTGACTTGTCCAGTAGTAACATTAGCTGGGATCATAACAATATAATGCCCTTAACATAATGAAATACCGTAAGGTACTTCACAAGAACATGACAAAACTTAGTATGACACAGAGCCGCATAGGAAATATCGATCTCGGTTTAATGTTGGCAATGAAGGTCTTTCCCACTCATTGGAGAATATGACAAGAAACCTGAGTCGTTTCTGTGGGGGGAGGCCCAATTAAATTAAATGACGCTCAGGCATTCAACAGACCAGTGTCAGGCCATCCCTGGAAGCATAAGAACATGGAAAATACAAGCAGGAATAGGCCATTTGGCCCTCGAGTCTGCTCTGCCACTCATTATGATCATGGCTGATCATCTACCTCAGTAACCTGTTCCCGCTTTCCCCCATAACCTCTGACCCCTTCAGCTCCAACAGCTATGTCTAACTCATTCTTGAAAACATACAAGGTTTTTGCCTCAACTGCTTCCTGCTGGTAGAGAATTCCACAGGCTTACCACTGTGTGAAGACATTGCTCCTCATTTTAGTGAGACTGATCCTCAGACAGTGACCCCTGGTTCTGGTATCCCCCACAATCGGGAACACCCTTCTTGCATCTACCCTATCCTGTTAGAATTGTATAAGTTTCTATGTGATCTCCCATCATTCATCTAACCTCCAGCGAATAAAATCGTAACTGACTCAATCTCTCCTGTTACCCCAATTACCCCAGAATACTGAAGGAGGCAAGAGAGGAAATTGCTGAGGCCTTGGCAGAAATCTTTGGATCCTCACTGACTTCAGGTGATGTCCCGGAGGACTGGAGAATAGCCAATGTTGTTCCTTTGTTTAAGGAGGTAGCAAGGATAATCCAGGGAACTACAGGCCGGTGAGCCTTACATCAGCGGTAGGGAAATTACTGGAGAGAATTCTTCGAGACAGGATCTACTCCCATTTGGAAGCAAGTGGACGTATTAGCGAGAGGCAGCACGGTTTTGTGAAGGGGAGCTCGTGTCTCACAAACTTGATAGAGTTTTTAGAGGAGGTCACAAAGATGATTGATGCAGATAGGGCAGTGGATGTTGTCTATATGGACTTCAGTAAGGCCTTTTACAATGTCCCTCATGGCAAACTGGTACAAAAGGTGAAGTCACACGGGATCAGAAGTAAGCTGGCAAGATGGATACAGAACTGGTTAGATCATAGTAGGCAGAGAGTAGCAATGGAAGGGTGTTTTTCTGATTGGAGGGCTGTGACGAGTGGTGTTCTGCAGGGATCAGTGCTGGGACGTTTGCTGTTTGTAGTATATATAAATGATTTGGAGGAATAGTAAGTTTGCAGACGACACAAAGGTTGGTGGAATTGCGGATAGCGATGAGGACTGTCAGAGGATACAGCAGGATTTTGATCGTTTGGAGACTTGGGCGGAGAGATGGCAAATGGAGTTTAATCCGGACAAATGTGAGGTAATGCATTTCGGAAGATCTAATGCAGGTAGGGAATATACAGTGAATGGTGGAACCCTCAAGAGTATTGACAGTCAGAGAGATCTTGGTGTACAGCGCCACAGGTCACTGAAAGGGGCACACAGGTGGAGAAGGTAGTCAAGAAGGCATACGGCATGCTTGCCTTCATTGGCCAGGGCATTGAGTATAAAAATTGGCAAATCATGTTGCAGCTGTATAGAACCTTAGTTAGGCCACACTTGGAGTATTGTGTTCAATTCTGGTCGCCACACTACCAGAAGGATATGGAGGCTTTAGAGAGGGTGCAGAAGAGATTTACCAGAATGTTGCCTGGTATGGAGGACACTAGCTATGAAGAGCGGTTGAATAAACTCGGTTTGTTCCCATTGGAACGATGGAGGTTGAGGGGCGACCTGATAGAGGTCTACAAAATTATGAGTGGCATAGACAGGGTGGATAGTCAGAGACTTTTTCCCAGGGTAGATGGGTCAATTACTAAGGGGCATAGGTTTAAGGTGCGAGGGGCAAGGTTTAGAGGAGATGTACGAGGCAAGCTTTTTACACAGAGGGTAGTGGGTGCCTGGAACTCGCTGCGGAGGAGGTGGTGGAAGGAGGGAAGATAGTGACGTTTAAGGGGCATCTTGACAAATACATGAATAGGATGGGAATTGAGGGATACGGACCCTGGAAGTGTAGAAGATTTTAGTTTAGACGGGCAGCATGGTCGGCGCAGGCTTGGAGGGCCGAAGGGCCTGTTCCTGTGCTGTACTTTTCTTTGTTCTCCTCATACGTCAGTCCTGTCATCCTAGTCATCAATCTGGTAAATCTTTGCTATTCTTGCTATTTTCCTCAAATGTTGATAAGGCCTTCCACATCTCATTGCATAGCGAAGTTTATCAGACAATGTACAGGTGCAGCATAGCTCTTAACTCACTGTCTCTGGGGTCCTGTTCTCAGGGCTCTGTCCTTTCTCCCCATTGGTAAGGGTTCGTGCAATAGGACTTGAGTCCATCATGTGGACCGTGAGCGCTCGTCCCTAAAAGGGGCTGCGCTACCACAGAAACAAACTTGTTAGTGTCTGAGGGGATAGGCAGTATCAGAGAGACCATCACCTGTACAAAAATCTCCGTTTCGAACATCGGAGGGCACAGGGAATTCAAGCCAGGATCTTAGCTCCTTCAAATGAAAATATTTCACATTTTCAGGTGCCATATCCAGTGACCTTTTTATTCATATGTTCAACTGTTTAATTATTTTGAAGCCAATTCTTCTGATGCACTCAAAAATGTTTTAAAGATGAAGATGGATTTCTCATGAAAGACTGCGATATCTTTTGAAGATATTTGTTTGAGATGAGAGGGAACAATGGAAGTTAGCTTTGAGAGTTTCAGAATGCAGACTCTTTGATTTCAACTCCTGAAATATACTTAATATTTCCTTGATAAATGGATTTTAGGAGAGCGACAAACATGTAGCTCTGAGTGGAAAGCAAAACCAATTAATGCACTGTACACGATGAAAATTAAGGATTAGTGCTGTCCTGTGATTTTTGAAATATATCTGTAGCTGAACTTCACCTAAGTGGGTTTACTCTTACCACCCACCATGAGGTGAATTAAGAGGATTTACAGGTTGGTAATTAGCGTATTGGCCACGTTATGCTCATACGTTCCATGGCATCAAGTCCTGAAGTGGGATTTGATCACAGTGCTGCTGGTGCAGAGATAGGCAGACTTTCCACTCCGTCTCAAGATCTCCTTTTGCCTATTATATGCATCTCCCATAACTAAAATCTGGAGAGATATATAACTAGCTGACTTGATGTTGTCCGTTTGATACAATTACCTGAAGGCAAAATCGCTCCCAGAGAGAACACATCAGGTGGAAAATTTGAACGGAATTTCAACATGAAATTTAAATTTTTGAAAGAATGCAACAAATGTCCATTGCGTAATTGCCAGCAAAATTAATTTAGTTTCCAAGTTAACATGAAGTATTTAATAACTCGGTTCAATTATTTTATAGAATGCCTACAGTGCAGAAGGAGGCCATCCAGCCCATTGAGTCTGCACCGACCCTCTGACACAGCACCCTACCTAGGTCCACTCCCCCAACCTAAACCCGTAACCCTACCTAACCGTTGGACACTAAGGAACAATTTAGCATGGCCAATCCACCTGACCTACACATCTTTGGACTGGGTGAGGAAACCGGAGCAATCAGAGGAAACCCACACAGGCACAGGGAAAATGTTCAAACTCCTTCTTAACAACCCTATCGAAGAAGGATTGTGAATCTCTGGAAATTTCCTCCTCAAAAGGCAGTGAAAGTAGAGTGCATAATGGATCGATATAAGCATTCACTTTCTAAGAACAGTTAAGATAGGTTTTCAACATTCTAGTAAATAGGCCAGAATTGACATGTATAAATATGATTAGTGACGTGTTTGTTTTTTCACACTTTGCCTCATTATATATATATCTCTGCTGATTCATCAACCGAATGATTACAAATTACGGTCAGTCATTGATCTCACTCGTATTATTAAATAGTCCAAGAAATACAGTAACTGCAGTACTTTATTTTTGTTTTGTTATTATTGCCTTCAGTAAGCAGAAGGTTTAATTCACTGAATGTTATGTTCTTATCATGATCATCCTCAATTACTAGGACAGGATGAGTCATTTCACCGCCCATTTTCTCTGCCACATTTTTGTAAATATCTAATACTTCCGATGGCTTTTAAAATGAAAGATTTCTTGTCAAATGAAATTCAGTGACAGCCTCCTCTCCCCTTTACCTTCCTCATTGCAGCCTAAATTGGTTGTTTGTTGCTATCAAATATTGCTTCAGTACTCAAAAAGGAAACTACGTGAGACCGATGGGGAAAGAGCAGGTCACTAAATGGTTCATTCATTGGCCCATACGAATTAGAGGCCTGAGTAGATGACAAAGCCCCTCGAGCCTGCTCTGTCATTCAATAAGATCATGGCTGATCTGGTTGGAACCTCAACCCCACATTTCCGTCTCAGCCCAATAACGTTTCACCTCAAGAATCTCTCCAGCTTAGCCTTCAAGATATTCACCTGAGGAAGGAGCTACACTCCGAAAGCTAGTGATTCCAAACAAATCTGGTGTTGTCAAACTTCTTACTGTGCCTACCCCAGTCCAACGATGGCATCTCCACATCATTAAAATATTCAAACACTCTACTTTCACTGCTTTTTGAGGAGGAAATTTCCAGAGATTCACAATCCTTCTTCGATAGGGTTGTTAAGAAGGCGTATGGTGTGTTGGCTTTCATTAACAGGAGCATTGAGTTTAAGAGCCGCGAGGTTTTGCTGCAGCTTTATAAAACTCTAGTTTGACCACACTTGGAATATTGTGTTCAGTTATGGTCGCCTCATTATAGGAAGGATGCTTTGGAGAGGGTACAGAGGAGATTTACCAGGATGCTGCCTGGACTGGAGGGCATATCTTATGAAGAAAGGTTGAGGGAGCTAGGGCTTTTCTCACTGGAGCAAAGAAGGCAGAGAGGTGACATGATAGAGGTGTACAAGGTGATGAGAGGCATGGATAGAGTGGATAGCCAGAGACTTTTCCCCAGGGTGGAAATGGCTGTCAGGAGGGGACATAATTTTAAGGTGATTGGAGGAAGGTATAGGGGAGATGTCAGAGGTAGGTTCTTTACACAGAGTGGTGGGTGTGTGGAATGCACTGCCAGCAGAGGTGGTGGTGTCAGAGTCATTAGGGACATTTAAGCGACTTTTAGACAGGCACATGGACAGCAGTAAATGGAAGGGGTGTAGGTTAGGTTGATCTTAGATTAGGATAAATGGTCGGCACAACATCGTGGGCTGAAGGGCCTGTACTGTGCTGTACTGTTCTATGTTCTATGGAAGAGCTAGTGCAGGTATGATGGGTGATGCACGATCAATTGCACAAAGACTAAAGTTGGGTACAACTGTGGCTTTATTACAGTCAGATGTGTGGCCTCCTGCTGCAGCTGGCGAAATGACAGGGCACTGGAGGTCATACATATTTATACAGTTCTCCGTGACTCTCTTACCGGCCAGGTAATGCCTCGAATACCGCACAGCTTCAACGATAGCTTGGGCCTCCTTCTCGACCGATGAGTGTCGAATTTCAGATGCATCAAGGGTGCGAGAAAAGAATGCCACGGGTCTGCCTGCCTGGTTTAGAGTGGCGGCAAGGGTGACGTCTGAAGCGTCGCTTTCTACTTGGAAAGGCAGTGACTCGTCCACTGCGCGCATCCCGGCCTTGGCGATGTCTGCTCTGATGCGGGCGAAAGCATGTTGTGCCTCGGCCGCAAGGGGGAATTGGGTGGACTGAATGAGTGGGTGGGCCTTGTCCGTATAGATTAGGACCCACTGAGCGTAGTAGGAAAAGAACGCCAGGCAGCGTTTGAGGGCCTTGGGGCAGTGGTGGAGGGGAAGTTCCATGAGGGGGCGCATGCGCTCGGGGTCGGGCCCGAGAAGTCCGTTTTGGACTACATAGCCGAGAATGGCTAACCGGGTCGTGCTGAACACACACTTCTCTTTGTTGTAGGTCAGGTTGAGAAGAGTGGCAGTGCGGAGGAATTTATCGAGGTTGGCATCGTGGTCCTGCTGGTCATGGCCGCAGATGGTGACATTAAGTACGGAAATGTGGCCTGCAAACCGTACTGGTCGACCATTCGGTCCATCTCTCTTTGGAAGACCGAGCCCCCATTTGTGTCACCGAAAGGGACCCTAAGGAAGTGGAAGAGGCGACCGTCCGCCTCGAAGGCAGTGTATGGACGGTCTGACTTCCGGATGGGGAGCTGGTGGTAGGCGGATTTCAGGTCAATTGTTGAGAAGACCCGGTACTGCGCAATCTGATTGACCATATCAGATATGCGTGGGAGGGGGTACGTGTCGAGCTGCGTGTACCGATTGGTGGTCTGGCTGTAGTCCATGACCATCCTGTGTTTCTCCCAGTTTTAACCACTACCACTTCGGCTCTCCAGGGGCTGTTGCTGCCCTCGATAATACCCTCCTTAAGCAGCCACTGGACTTCGGACCTGCTGACCGCAGAAGTAGCAGCGGGGACCCCCGGGGTGCGCGGATCAGCGTGCGGCGCAAGCGTATTGCGAAGGCAGGGCCCCGGCTGAAGAGGTCATCGGCGGGGTCCAGGAGGGGTATAAAGGGGTAGAAGGGTGGGCAGCGCGGCAGGAGAGGTACGATTGTACGTTACGGGATGCGACCGTCATGGAGAGCGCCAAGGTTTTCGTCTCTCCAGCAATCATTCTCGGATGCGGTCCGACGCAATCCCCGTCACGAAGGCATCGCTCATGAGGAGATTCGAGTGTTCGGCGGCCGTGACGGCCTGATAGTCACAGTCCCGGACGAGTGGAATTAGGGCCCGCCAGAAGTCTTCGATGGACTCACCAGGTAGTTGCTAGCGGGTGGCTAGTACATGCCTGGCAAAGAGCGTGTTCGTCTTCTGCGTGTAGTGTTCTTTGAGGAGTTTCATTGCTTTTGTGTAATTCGTGGCGTCTTGGATCAAAGGGAACACGCTTATCCAATAACACGATTATCTTCTGAGCCTCCGTTGGCGCGGGGTCCGCAGCATTGATGTAAGCCTCGAAACATGCTAGCCAGTGAGTAAATTCTTTCCTGGCGTCGGGCGAGTGCGGATCCAACTGTAGGCGATCGGGCTTAATTCGGATATCCATTCTGTGGAAAATCTGACTAATAAATTGATGCACGATCAATTGCACAAAGACTAAAGTTGGGTACAACTGTGGCTTTATTACAGTCAGATGAGTGGCCTCCTGCTGCAGCTGGCGAAATGGCAGGGCACTGGAGGTCATACATATTTATACAGTTCTCCGTGGGCGGAGCCAGCCGTCAGGAGCTACCTGCGAACCTGTAGTGCAGGTCCTACCTTACATCTCCAATTACGGTGGTTCACCACAATGGGCCTCCTGCATTGTCTGACAGGAGACTGCAACCTACAATTGTCGATACTGCCAAAAACACTGCAAGGTTTACTCCCTACTCCTCAATTCCTATGTTCAATACTGCGAGTGTACGAAGGAAAACGTAATAGGGATGTTTTCACAGTCCTTGCCTAACTCATTGAGATTCCTCTGAATGATATACCTCGACAGTGCTCAGGCACTCAAGATGAAAAAGCAAATCTTGAGCTTCCAGATGGAAAGGAGCATTTGAAATGTAACAGCAACACATGAACAGCAGAGTGATATTCAGGATTAGGGTCATCATAATGTTCGCATATTTTGAATTTTCTATTTAATGGTGAGAGATCGGGGGAGATTCTGGTAGAAATAACACAAACACGATTAGCAAGAGTCTGCTTTTAGGTGGGGAGATCGGATCTTATGCTATTTGCAAATCAGCAAATTATCACATTATCACCTTTGTGCGTCCCCTGGAGAGCACCCAAGGTGAATCTGTCCCTCGTTAAGGACAGGGGAGAAACAACAGGGATAGTTTCCCTTTATTCCATCTCTCGACTGACCAAAGACAGCGTGATTTCAAGTGGAAAAGCACAAACAAGTGACGGATTTCTTATAATTTTAGAAGCAAGATTCAACTTTGTTGTTCAACACTTCAAAATATACACAAGACACAAATGCACCCACTCACACAATCATCCAGGTACACACACAAACAGGCTCAAGAGAAAATTATAATTATAAATGTAGCATATATTTAGACCTTAACAGTTCTTTGTCACACTTTTTCTCGGATGTGAAGCCTTGAAATGATGCGGGCCTGCTTTTTCTGGTCCATTGAGGAAGAGTCTGAGGGGCTGCATACGACTGAGTCAGCGGGGGAGGGGAGGGGGTCATGTTAGAGGCTGGTATGGGTCAGCTGGACTTCCTGCAGTTGGAGGAAGGAAAGAGGCAGGTGCTGGAGGAAACATTCGGGCTAAAGGAGGTGTTGGAGTGCAATGGCATGACGCAGTCGGGCAAGGCGCCGGTGCCGGATGGCTTCCCGGCAGAATTTTAGAAGCAGTTCGTGACGGAGGTGGTCCCCCACCTTCTGGGCAGGTTCAAGGAGAAGGGGGAACTGCAGGCGTCGATTTCGCTGATCCCGAAAAAGGGGAAGGATCTGCTGGAGAGCGGGTCCTAGAGGCCCATCTCGCTGCTGAACACGGTCGTGAAAGTCCTGGCAAAGATATTGGTGAAGACGTTGGAGGGGTGTGTACTGGAGGTGGACACGGAGGACCAAAAGGGGCTTGTGAAGGGGAGGCAGCTTTCTAGTAATATGAGGAGATTGCTAAACATAATTATGACCCCGTTGGAGGGGGGGGGCGAATGCCATAGGTGATTGTGTCAATGGACGCAGAGGTTCGGGTTTGTGGCGTGGGTTAGGCTGCTGTATGTGACCGCCATGGCAAATGTGCAAACGAATGAGACAAATTCAGGGTATTTTGGGCTGCACAGGGGAACTAGGCAGGGGGTATCCGCTGTCCCCACTGCAGTTCGCGCTGGTGATTAAACCCTTGGCAATGGCACTTCGGACCTTGGCTGAGTGGCGGGGGATTGAGAAGAGGGGGCAGGAAGAACCGGGTGGCAGTGTATGGCAATGACTTGTTGCTGTTCGTGACGGACCCATTAGAAAGTATGGGTAGAATCATGGACTTACTGGAGAAATTTGGGGCCTTCCCGGGCTATAAATTGAATGTTGGGAAAAGCGAGGTTGAGGTAGTCTGTGTAGAGGTATTACGGTGCCTGGTAATGCTGGAACACCATTGGTAGATATTGTATGCTTCCTATTGGTCAAGCTGTATGGTAGCTCCGCCCTGCTAGGTGTGGTATAAGAGCCCGTGCCACCCCAGCAGCCTTCATTCTGTACCTGAGCAGCTGGGGGAAACATCTAGCTTATTAAAGCCTTCAGTTGGACTACAACCTCGCTTTAGTGGTCATTGATCGTGCATCAGAGGTCTTCCCGGTAAACACTTCCGGGCAGGGGGCGTGGATCTGGGGGCTCTGCCGTTTCAGGTGGCAAGGGAGAGGTTCCAGTATTTGGGGATCCAGGTAGCACATGAGGGGCCACGATGCATAGGTGGAACCTGACGGGGTGGGTGGAGGAGGTAAAGGGGTATCTTAAATGGTGGGATACTCTGGATTTGACATTGACTGGGAGAATATGGGCGGTAAAGATGAACATGCTGCCAAGATTCCTGTTTGTTTTTCAGTCCCTCCGGATTTTCCTCCCCAAGGCCTTTTTTCGGAAGGTAGCTGCATGAATCTCGGAATTTGTGTAGGCGAGGAGGGTGCCGAGGGTTATTAGGACTCTATGGCAAAGGCAAAGGCGGGAAAGGGGACTGACGCTCCCAAATGTGCTGCAGTACTGTTGGGCAGCATATGTGGAAAGGGTGGGAGGGGGAGGGGCACATTGGGTCAGGTTAGAGGAGGAGTCAGTGAGGGGAGGAGCCTGAGGGCCCTTGTGACGACCCTGTTGCCGTTCGCCCCGAGGAATTACATGAGCAGTCCTGTGGTGGAGTCGTGCAGAAAAATCTGGAACTAGTTGAGGAGGTACTTTAAACTGGGGCACCTGACGATGATGACTCTGCTGTGTGGGAATCATAGATTTGCACCGGGGCGGGGGATGGGGGGGGGGGGAGAGGGGAGGAAGGGTGGGGGGGGGTGGCATTGAGGCTTGGGGTGGATGGGATGTACAGGAGTTGGAGGGAGGAAGGGCTAGCGTGGGTCAGGGACATGTTTGTGGAGGGCAGGTTTGCTGGGCTAGAGGAACTCGGGAGAAGTTCGAGCATCCACGGGGGAGTGAGTTCAATTACTGGCAATTCCAGGACAGGACTTTGGCTCAAAGAGCTGCCCTCATTCCTTCAGGTGCCAGAATATAGTTTTTGGGAGAAAATGTTGCTCGCAGATTAAGGGGGAGGGCGGGTGGGTATGGTAGTGTTGCTAATGTTTGGTTGGCTCTTAATTTGGCTCTGTTTAATTACATTTGCTCAAGAGTCGCCAGGTATCTTTCAACACCGCCACAAGGTTCAAAACCGAATACTGATCAATGACTCGATACACCAGTTAGTAAGTTCAAAAGCAATGCTCATTTATTTACAGTCAAATATACACAGTCAAATCTACTCATGCATAAACTCTACAAACTAAACAACCACTATTACTAAAGCCTATACTTAGCTTCGGGTGCCCACTCAGTCAGAGGAACAATGGCCGTTGCTCGGTGTAGCGCTGCTGGGTTGAGCTGTTTACAGGGTAGCAACTAGGAGCGTCTATCTCGTAGCGTGCGTTGACTTGGGACTTACTTGGTCTGGTGCAGCTGCTAGGCTGGTCTCTCTCTTCGGTGAGAGCCAGAGCCAAAGGAGGAAGATTCTCCCTTGGGGAATATCTTTTATACTGAAAAGGGCTTCGAGCGCTTTTGGGCGGGCCTTGAACTTGGCCTCAACTAATTGGGTCTTCTCAATCAGTCGTATCGATTTTCCTCCAATAGAGGGGTGGTTCCCTGATCGCTGGGCGTGTCCTGGTGACTGTTAGTCTGCTTTGTCTTAGCCTCTTCTGGCGCCGGGGAGTCTGTCCTAACATTGTGTATCTAAATGTTTCCCTTTTGTCCCCGGAGCTGGCTCATTAGTATGTAGATTGCTTGGTTGTTTCTGTCCTGTCTGAGAGTTTAAGGTTCTAATCAACAGACAGAGCTTGCACCTGCATGTTTCTTAGCATTGTCCAATTTTCCCTGCATTCTTTGCAAGTGACCATTTTGTAATCGGGATGTGGCCATCCCAGATGGCTACAGTAGGACTGGTGACATATATGAGTGGTTGGGAGAGCAGGGAATGACCTTGGTGAAAAGGATCAAGCAGAAGTGGGATGAGCAGTTGGGAAGGGAGATAGGATGGGGACTTTGGTGCAAAGTAATACGCCGAGTGAACGCAACCGCCTCCTGCATAAGGATGAGTCTTACACAATTTAAGGTGGTGCACAGGGTCCACATGATGCGGGCCCGATGAGTGTGTTTTCCCCTAAGGCAGTGGATGGATGCACGAGGTGTCAGAGGCGCCATATGTTCTAGGAGTGTGTGGAATTGGATGATTTTTGTGAGGCGGTGTTTAGGAACCTATCAAGGATTCTAGGGTTTGAGATGAAGCCAGACCCTATGGTGGCAATCTGTGGGGTGTCGGAGGTGCCAGGTCCGCTGGAGGGGAATGGGGCCAATGTCATGGCCTTCGCCTCGCTGATCACCTGGCAGTGGATACTTTTGAATTCGAGGTTGGCTACGCCACGGGGGGGGGGGGGGGGGGGGTCACGGCATGGTTGGGAGACTTGTGCGAGTTTCTCAGGTTAGAGATAATCAAATTTGCCCTGAGAGGGTCAGAGGAGGGCTTCGAGGAACAGTGGAGACCATTTATGGCACCGTCGGGCAGAATGGTGACACAGTGGTTAGCACTGTGGCCTCACAGCACCAAGGTTCCAGGTTTGATTCTGACCTCGGGTGACTGTGTGGAGTTTGCACGTTCTCCTCGTGTCTGTGTGGGTTTCCTCCGGGTACTCCGGTATCTTCCCACTGACCAAAGATGTGCAGGTTAGGTAAATTGACAATGCTAAATTGCCCAAAACGTTAGGTGGGGTTACAGGGTTCGGAGTGGGGGATTGGGCCTAGGTAGGGTGCTCTATTGGGGGAAAGGACGGTGCAGACTCGATGGGCCGAATGACCTCCTTTTGCACTGTAGGGATTCTATGATTCTCTGATTTGTGGAACTGTTTGTCACGTGGTGGGGAGCAGTAAATGGGTAAAATGTACAAACTGTATACTCTGTTGGATGTTAAGGTTATGTTACTATGTTGCACATGTTTGGAATAAAATACTTTAAAAAAAGAAAATCCTGCCTCTAATTTCTGTCATGTGACCAGACATCTCTTTTCATTGTTCTCACAAGTAAGTTTCTGATGGCACTCCCAAGGAGTCTGAGTTGCTGTGGCAACACACACTTTGACCAGCATGCTGTAGCCTGGCACAATGGGTAGTGGTGGTAGAGGCACTAATTTCTTTCCATCACATCAGGAATCTCTCTCACTCTTGCCACCTGCTGCTGATTTGCGTTGGAAAAATTTA
Source organism: Scyliorhinus torazame (assembly GCF_047496885.1). NCBI lineage: Eukaryota > Metazoa > Chordata > Chondrichthyes > Carcharhiniformes > Scyliorhinidae > Scyliorhinus > Scyliorhinus torazame. The sequence goes on along the minus strand of NC_092711.1, from coordinate 298,604,582 downwards.
CAAGTTGATACCCGACCTGTTTGGTCACGTTATGAACGCACCTTCCTTGTCCATCAAATCCTGGGCTGGGACTTGAACGTAGAGCTTCTGACTCAGAGGCAGGGACACTACCCACTGTTCCACAAGACCTCCTCCAGAGCTGTAACCTCTTTATGGAGATCTACGTTTTGAACAGTTCATTTAAGTAGTACAATATCTTTTGCCTGCAGAGGATTCTGGGTAAAACTTGCCTTTCCTAAATGGGAAGAGTGGTACATGTGACAGAAATGTTCAGCGGGTTTTGCTTCAAGCAATAATATTTGTTTGTTATAGCTTTCATTTCAATGGGCCATGGGCTCCTTGGAAAGGCCTCACAGAGATAAGCAAAGCCTGGGGCAATAAGATGGGTGGGTCAGTAGGCATCACGGACTGACGCCTCTACTCAAATCTGGGGTGCGTGGAGCCTCTGGAAGTGGAATATTGACAAGTACAAGGATAATGTAAATACACGTCAGCAACATCAACCTGTTGCAGCAGAGATTGTTTAGCTGGAACTCATTGACATGCCTGGAGTCACACAATTATGCCCACTCAAGGACCACTTATGTGTATGAGTGCCATTAATTGCTGCTGAGCATTTAACTCTGGTTGCACTGACCTCCAAACTCACTGACTGCTATTGTTTGCCTGCACCACTGGCTGACTGGGCAAACAACTACTTTTTAAAATTAAGTTAGCAATAGCACACTGCCTGAGTACAGTGCTCCTAATACTTGGCTGTGTGCTGAGGAGTGTCTTAACAAGTGCCCCCCCCCCCTCCCCCCCCCCCCCATAGACCAGGGTGCACACAAGAGTGAAGCTTGGGACAATGCCTGCACCTCAGAAGAGTGCTCAGGGTGCAATAGAGTGGTCAATGCTGTGGCCACTCGATCATCTGGCATGGGGCAAGTGTGGTGTGGGGTTTTGCCCTTTCAGAATGCAAATGAAGATCTGAGCAGCAGGCTTTGATTGGCAGCTTCAGATGATGAATGGGCACAGAGTGGTCTTTAGGAGACAGAAGCTAACCGTCAAGTCTCTCTTTGATACTGCAGCATAGAGAACGAAGGAAAAGTGGAGCCTGTTGAACCTGCTGTCATTCTTCTCGCTCATAAGCAGGAAATAAGAAGAAGATGTCAACAGAGTTGCTTGGCTCACCAAAGGCTGGAACAGGACCATGAGGAGGAATGTATGGCAGGGCCTGCTCCGTATGCAGAGGATGAACTACAGAGAGCCATCGCTTAGAGGTGCCTCGCTAGTCCCCAGGGTCTACAGATGATGCTGACATGCCTGCTGATGTACAAGAACCAATATTACCAAAGATTATGCATATCCAGGAAACTGGTTGCTCACATTTGCCACCTTCTGCAGGATTTGACTTGGGGACTTGGAGAGCATTTATTGCCAGAAAGATTGCAACGGCGCTCAATCACTGAGGAGGTGGCTGATGATGCCTGTGCGGAGGCCACAGAGAGTGCAGCTGAGGCAAGTCACAACTAGGCTCATGTTGCAATTAACACCTTGGTGGAGCAGACCATAGTGATGCTGAAGATGAGGTTCCGGCCTGGGCCAATAGGTGGAGACCTGCAATATAATCCGCAGAGGGTGTCATGCATCGTGGTCGCTTGCCTTGCAATCTGGCTCTGCGACGGGGAGAGGAACTGCCTGAGGAGGAGATGAAGGAGGACATCAAAGGTGATGAGGCTTAGGAGGTCCGAGAGGGATAGAATATCGGCTATGAGGCAATGGCAATGTCCAGGTGAGGCAGATGAGCTTGAGATATGCTCATTGCTGCTAGATTCATGGAGGCTGATGAGGTGATCCAGTGATGACATCCCATTATCTTCACATGTGAGCATTGCTCTCCTATCTAACTGATTGCAGCACACACACACTCTGTGACAAGGCTCCTGCCATAGTCCCTACATTGCAGGAGGATGACGATGACTTGCAGTGGGGACAGTGCATAGGTCGTCACAAAGCTTTTCTGAATGTCTGACTCTGGTGGCAACTCGCTTGCTCTCAATGGCTAGGGTCGTACCATGGCGATGCAGCATGGAGAATTTCACCTCTCCTAATCTAATGTCATCTTCGTGAACTGTACCCTTGAGGTTCAGTGTCGTCGGAGGCTGAAGGAGACGGGATGGGGAGCCTAGCCGCAACTCAAGAGGTGCAGAGGGCACACATTGACAATGACTGGAATGAGTGGCGCTATCCCTGTATGTTGTGGGAGACACCCTCATTCCCTACGAGAGTCAGGCATGACTGATGTGTCAAGTCACTGTGAAGGGTGCCACCAATGTGCTGAGAACGTTGCACAAAATCATGGAGGAAGCCCCAGACTGAGCATCCTGCTTTTTCCAGGTGGAGGAATCCAGGTCGGGACTACAGGAATACCGCTCATCAGAACAAGGAGCCATAGAAACAGTGCAATTCATGGGAGCTAATTTACAGTGGTGAATGTTATGTATAAGTGCTTAACATCCATGTCCACGCTGTGCAAGGGGCTTCCTAACCTTTCTAACCTGCTGCTATGTCTTGGTGCATCCCCAACATCCAGAGCGGAGGTGGAGGCAGTCCTGCTGTCTGTCACACTCTGTTGTCTGGTGGGCGTCCTCTGGAAAGCTGAGACCTGGGGTGCCCTGGCCTACTTTCAGAGTCCTGCTGTGTGGCAGCGCCACCCTCATTAGCCTGTAGAGCTGGACTGAAGCAGTCACAGGAAGAAGGGATTCAGATGGGTGTGACACTCGGGCCAGGAGTCACCGGCATGGATGGACCCGGGTTGTGCACCAGCTGATCTTCCTTCCTGTAGGTGCCCAAGGTCGATTGGGTTCGAGAAGCCCCTCGTCATCTGACATTGACGCTGATGGATCCCATCTCGTGCCTGCGCTGTGGAGTGCATATCCTGTAGTAGTGCAGAACCAAGGCCTTGCACCAAGCACTCCACGATGTTGCCACCCCCGCTATGTTGACCTTGTTGTGTTGGAGAGTTGGCACAACAAATTCTCCTGTGTTTGCCTTTAGAGCCCCAGCAACTGAGACATGAGCACGTCCAGAGGCTTGTCATCTGACAAGGACTCAGCAGATTCCTGGCCTCCCCCAATCCTCCGAATGCCAGCACCCAGGGACGTCCTTGCCTCTGCTTGATGTGAATCTGAATGTGTATGTGCTGACCAGATTGTGACCCCATGCGGCTCTGGAACCTGAGTCCTCCCGAGGGGTGTGTCTCTGCGCAGGTGAAGGGTGTGGGTGAGCGCTGTGATGGCTTTTCTAAAACGTGCTCTGAGAAATCATGGTCCATGCTGAGGTCAGAGCTGGTGTTGAGGACCTGGCTCATGGACCTCCTTTGTTGCTTCCCAGATGTACCTGAAAAAGAAAGGAGAGTTAATTCATGCATGGCAGGGGCCTATAGAAATAGGAGACGTGACTCACAGCCTGGATGATGCAGTGCTGCGTCCTCACTTCATACCTTTTATAGTGACATGATATGCAAACATGCAACCAATGAACACTCAGAATAGGACACAACCAATGGGCAGTCAGGACACTCAGAGGTGGCATCACCACAAGGGGGCATGACATAAACACTATAAAAGGGATGAGGCACTCACACCCTGCCTCTTTCCACAGACAGACATCTAGAGAGTTAGACAGGGTTGATCAGCAGCATCACACCCCAGCACGTGGCTTAGAGCAAGCTGCTAAAGTTAGACTGAGTTACTACAGTTAGATTAGCAGACAGTTGAACTCATTTGAGAACTGTGTTAATAGTTCAATAAACACGTTGAACTCATTTCAGAGTCTGGAGCATCCTTTAGTTAAGACTGCATCAAGTAGCAGCCTGTGTTATCCGAAGCAGCATAACACAACAATGCAGTGCTGCATCCTCACTTGGACTATCACCGCCTATAATTTTACTATTTCTGATAGTAATGCTGTATTGCCTTGTGCAACATTACTTCTTCTTCTTCCAGGATGATGTTTAACTCGTAGTCTTCCAATTAGAGCAAATACTTTTTTGAGTAACTTTGATTAATAAACGGTGAGTTTGTTCTCTCGCCAATGCTTAAACTAGATGTTACATGAACATGATTGATTAAGAAATACTTATGATTATCTCCACCTGTGCTGAGCTGTCCATGCCTCTGGTCACTAGACCCTGGCCGGGATTCTCCGACCTGGCGCTGGGTCGGAGAATCGCCGCCGTCCCCACTGCTGAACGAATTTCAAGGTGAAACACCCCAAGGCCCCCCAAAAATGTCTAAGGCCTCGACCTACCGGCCTCATTATGCCCGACTCAGTGTCGTTATGCCTCTTGAATATGTTGGTGCCGGAGTTACCCAAGGCGCGGAATCTAACGTCAGGCTTCGTGGGACCCTGAGCATAGGCCTTTTAACACTGGTCTCCAGCAATGTGGAGGTGTATCGGTACTTGCGGGAGGGTATCTCCCAGGAGATCGGGGAACCCTGTGTCGTTGGGCTCTGGGAAGGGTCGTACCCTGGCCAAAATGCTACCGGGGCACCTTAGCACTGCCAGCCTTACACCGTACACTGTAGGGTTGGCAGTGCCCAAGGTGCCCAGGTGGCATGTTGGCTGCACTGGGGATTGGGCCCAGGGGTGCCCTGCACTTCTGAGTTGGGGTACGGAGGGGCTCGAGGACCTCTTCATTGATAAGTTGAGGTGTTGGGGGGTGGGGGGGGGGAGTCCAGAAATCGTGGTGGGGGAGGTTGAGAGATCAGGTCGCCATTTATTTTTCTGCACGAGCGAGCGGAGTTCGTTGCTGCGGGAAATGGGACTAAGTGTGACCTCAGAGGGGCCTTTCTCACCGAGGCCCAGAAATGAAGCAGAGTTTTTTCAATACTGGGGTCGTTCTTGGCACTTCCAGCGCCAGGTATCACCCAGCTAAACACGCCCGACACGGGACTCTGCTTAGATTCTGTGAAATAGCGCCCTCGATATAGGTAGATACCGGTGTGGATCGAAAAAGAGGTCGAGAAATACCCCGCCAATCTCACCCAAATTAATACATCCAAATTTCCCCCTGAAATCACATCCGCACACTCATTGGAATTTAGAAGAATGAAAGGGGATCTTACTGAAACGTATCAGATCCTGAGGTGGGTGCTGGGAGGATGGGAAGATTCCCTCATGGGGGACTAGGGCTTAAAGATCAGCGGAGAGATTCTCCACTCCTCCAGAAGCATTTTCCTGGGTGGTGCACCCTCGCTGGCAGCAGGATTCTCCCCACCTTTGCTCCACTGCTGGAAGACTGGCTCCCAGCAGCTGCACTGTCCTCTGCCAGCCGCAGGGAAATTAACGTTATGCAGCTCGATTGGCGTCCCATTACCTGTCAGCAGGTGGCCCCACCATAGTCCACCTCCCCTAATCTTGCCTCCGGAATGATGGACTGGATATCAGCGTGCCAGTTGGAAGTGCTATTTGCACCCATGTCCAACCCCAGAAGGACCTAAAAATTCACCATTTATTTTCTTAACCCCTCGATGTATCCACATGTTAACCTTCTGTGATTCACGTTGGGGGATACCTAGGTCCCTCTGAACACCATTAAATGGGCTTTGCCTGGTTCTACTTTGTCCAATGCCATCAAACTACTAATATCTTCGCTGTGATAATGATTTGTTGATTTAGGTCATGTGACTAACTCACAATCCTGGCAAATTGCACAAATTCCAATTGAGAATCATTGAGTTTTGTAAAAAAAGATTCAGCTTGTTTCTTTACGTCAGATTGTCAACAGAAGCAACACCTATTGTTCAATTCAAATGCTTGTCATTTGACTCTTTCTAAAAATGAAAGACAGTTAATGCATTTCAATGGAATGCAGTCTGACTCACTCTTGTCATCTCGATCTAAGCAATGGCCTGACCTCGGCAATTGCAACTTGGTACTTTTTTCCCCACAACCAAAGATGTGCAGCTTCGGGGGATTGGCCACTCTTGAGGTCAACCAATAAAATAGACGAAAGGAAACAAACTTACGGACAAAACAAAAAGGGCCGCTCCTGTTAGGGGCACCGCCCAAACGTAACAAAGATCAACAGAAACTTAAAAGCATCAAATGAGATTGCAATTAAAGGGGTCAATAAAGCACCCCAATCATTGCGGTGCGCACCAGGCACGGAAGGCCTCAATGGTGCCCATGGGCACCGCATTTACCCTTTCTAGGAACACCCGGGAAGAGGGGTACACAGTTTGGTAGGACGATCCCCTCAGTCACCCATTGCGTGGACCTATAAATTGCGTGCTTCGTCAGACCCAGCAGCAGGTTCACAAGGATGTCCTCCGCCTTCCCTGCCGCTCACCGCACCGGGTGCCCATAGATCCGGAGCGTGGGGCTGAAGGGCCAACAAAACTGTCAAAAGGGGGTGCAGCCTATAACACAGAACATTGACATGGTCTACGGACTCCACAAGTCCGCAAAAATGGCAGGCTTCTTGGGAGTCCGTGAACCGGTGCAATCAGTGATTGTACAGCATTGCTGCATGCAACACCCTCCACCCCAGGTCCCCACGATTGAGAGGGAGGACTCCTCCGTAGAAGGGCCTCCAATGGGGACCTCTGCCACCGGACGGCAACAAGCACGCCATGGCGTGTCCGGGCGACGGGCGAAGGTAAAGGGGTGAAGGGTGTGCAGCAGCAGCCCGTATAGGAAACCCCACCTCGCAGTGCGAAAAGGCACAGAGGGCATTTCCGGGAGGCGGCTAGGATTGTGGGGCACCAGCCGCTGAGGGAGGTTCGGGGCCTGGGGCCAATGTAGAATTCCCTCCGGGAAGGGGTTCGCCTAGACGGGAGACTACCGCAGACCTGCGCGTCCTCCAGACCGTGAGTGCCATCGGGTCCGAGCACGACCATTTTGAGGTCTCGGATGACATTGGCTGCGTGCCGGACTCCCGCCGCCATGCGTTGTGCTAACCCGTGGGGTGTCATCCAGCCCACTCCTTCAGTCCCGACAACCTCCTCCGCAGAAGGCGCAGGAAAGGCTCCACGCAAATAGAATAGAGTTGGCCAGACAAGGGGCAACCCTGTCGCACTCCTCTCCCAAAGCCAAGGGGTATTGTCATGGACACGTTAACCTCAATGAGACACTCTGCAGCAGTGTGCAGAAGTTGGATCCGGGCAACGAAGAGCACTCTGAATGGGCATGGGAAGATTTAATGAGCAGCGCCATGTGCGACAACTGGTCGAGGGCTAGCTGCACTCGGTTTCAGCGACCATGGTTGGCATATAGAAAATCCCTGCGTTCCCCTCGGGGGATATGGGGCAACTCAGTATCGGGCACGAGGGAGCCACCACCTTGCTCCAGGTGGACTCAAAATCATCCCTCATGCCCCCCACGACCCACAAGGGTCTGCCTTGATCCCCCCCCACCCCCCCCCCCCCCGGATCATCGACAGATGGGTTCCTCGCAGGCTCCTCTCGGGGAACTGGGCCAGAGGGAGGCAGTGGCTCAGACCACTGCTCCTCTTGTGACACTGGGCCACTGGACAGATCCGGGAACAATTTCAAGAAAAGCTCCGGAATGGAGATGGACGTGCCCGGCGTCGGATGCTGGGGCGGAGAGGGGGCCCTCCTCGCCACCACCACCCAGTGACCATGAGGTGAGGGAGTTGCCACATCCCCCCCCCCGGCGTCGTGAAAACAATCGCGTCCGGAGTGCAAAATTGCACCGGGTGGAATGAGCCCTCGGGGGCCCCGCTCGTACATGGCCCAGAGGCGTCCTACTCGGGGGATGCGACAGCTCAGGGTGAATATATGTTTCACCTTCTCACTTTTCTTGCGGGGACGGATGTGATATCGAGGGGCATGGGTGGGGGTGCCACCCTCTCCGCATCGGGGTTGGTGGCGGGCGGGGGGGGGGTCATAACACCCCAGTCCAAGGAGTGGCGCCACTTATGGGGGGGTGGCCGACACTGAAGAAACCGCTGTCCTCGCAACGGACCCCCTTTCCTCGCAATCTGCCTCCAGGGAGCGACTTCGCGGATCTACGCGCTGGCTCGAGTCGCGCACATCACCGCTGCCCCCCTTGTAGCCCCTGAGCCAGAGATATGGGGCGCAGTCTTCTCCAGGCCGATGGGGGTCTGGATCCCCGCCTCACCATCTTACGGGCCTTGTGGGTGCCCTCCCTCCTCCACACCAGCAGCCGATTGGTTGGTAGGTGTCGGCGTGGTGTCCCTTCGTGGGGGCGGGGAGGTAACGTCCATAGAGGGAGTGGGGGCGGCAGTGCCAGCCGTGGCCACTTCGGTTTCCGTGGTAGCCTTGGAGGCAGGGCAATTCTTCCGCACACTCCCCACCTTCTTGCCACCCGCAAACCAAAATATACGGAATGTCTCCCCTTGATGAGAGACTTCTAAATCCCCCTCTAATTTTCTTTCTCATGTACTAATGCTCTGTTTGAGCTGCTCACAGAAAAATACTTTTCACTGTACCTCGGTACATGTGACAATAAACAAATCCAAATAATACCTCCCCCCTGACCTGGCAGACAAAAGCCCGGCACCGGAAGGAGTAGGAGTGCCTGAGGGGAGCATCCTTTAGGCCAAGAGGGAGTGGCGCCACCTTGAAACGTACCTTCCACAGTACTTGGGGTTGGGGAGGAGGAGCTCCGTAGGGAGGGACATTGGAGAGCATGACCCTCTCGGCAATGGCCTCAAGAGGGTCCACTGCCATGTAGGTCTCGCTCACCATGAGTCCCTTTTCAAGGGCGAGGTGAGCCACCCTCTCAGCCCTCTAGAAAACACGACCTTCTGATACGTCCGAGAGGCGCTCACAATGGCAGAGGGGCCGAAGACCCTGGCCACAGCGCGAACGGCCGCTTCTGTGGTGACAGTTTGATGAGCGTAGCACTTAAACTCCAGTTCTTTTTTTAATAGAATTTACAGTGCAGAAGGAGGCCAATCGGCCCATCGAGTCTGCACCAGCCCTTGGAAAGAGCACCCTACTTAAGCCCACACCTCCTATTCCCGTAACCAAGTTAGCAACCAGAAGGGTGTTGTGGTGTTGGGCGTTCTGACACACAGATGAGCCAACACAGTTGTATATGGTACAACAGCTATTTTATTTAAACCTTCTATGTACAGTTTTGTCTTGATACTCTGCACGTGGGGATTCCCTGTTTGTGATGTTGAAACAGGTCGTGTCCGTGTCCTTGTCCCCAGACCTACTGTCCACCAGGTGTCGTGTTCGTGCTTTTATATGGTTCCTGTCTTTGTGTGTGATTGGTTGTGGTGTTGTGTGTTCTGATTTGTCTGTTGGTGTGTCCATCATGATGTGTGTGTTTGAATATCGCGACATCCCCCCTTTTTACAAAGATATGTGCCTACGTGGTAATAAATACAATCGTGTCGTGAGTGCATCTAAGAGTGTGTGTGTGTTGTGTACAGCATGTGCATATGACGTAACTATTTACATGGGGCGATGTCGGGTGCGTCACATCAACAAGGTTGTACCACAACAGAACATGAATGCGAACGAGAAAAAAAACTTGAACAGCGGTCCAGTCAGATGATATATGGAACGATAAACAACAACAGGTTATAATACAGAAGTGTGTAACTTTTTGAACATATGAACGGTGTTATAAGTCCAGTCTAATGGGCTCGCGACGAGTTCGGGTTGACCGCCTCAAGGGTGGGTCAAGAACCACCGGCTGATGTGCAAGCGTGGCCATGGGTGGCGATGGAGAGGGCGTGATCTGCGGCAGCTCCACGAAGTCATCCTCGGAAGACTGTTGAGGATCTGGCGTGTATGTACTGTGTGGCTGCGAGCGTGGAAGTCGGCGAAGGGCGCGCCGATTGCGGCGACGCACTGAACCATCCGGCATGCGAATCAGGAACGAGCGGGGAGCCACACGTCGGAGGACTTCGGCCGGTGCTGACCAGCCACCATATGGTTGATGGACGCGTACTTTGTCTCCGGAGGACAGGGGGGGCAGGTCCGTCGCTCGTGTGTCGTACTGACTTTTCTGGCGATCACGCTGCATTTGTATGTTACGAAGAACCATCTCATGGTCCGTTGTTGGTGCCAGGATGGATGGTACCGTCGTCCTGAGGGAGCGACCTATTAGGAGCTGCGCTGGCGAGAGACCCGTGGATAGCGGGGCCGATCGATAGGCCAGCAAGGCGAGGTTAAAGTCCGATCCGGCAGCAGCCGCCTTGCACAGGAGCCGTTTGGCAATGTGGACGCCTTTCTCTGCCTTCCCATTCGACTGTGGATGTAGAGGGCTGGATGTCACATGAGTGAAACCATATGCTGCGGCAAAGGACGACCATTCACGGCTGGCAAAACAGGGTCCATTGTCTGACATGACAGTCCTTGGAATGCCATGGCGAGCAAATGTTTCCTTGCAGGCCCCAATGACTGCGGACGACGTCAGATCATGTAGAGGCATGACTTCCGGGTAGTTTGAGAAGTAGTCTATAATAACGATGTAATCTCTGCCGAGCGCGTGAAATAGGTCAACACCCACCTTCGCCCAGGGGGACGTCACCAACTCGTGTGGTAGAAGCGTCTCCGGAGGTTGACCCGGCTGAAACCTCTGACAGGTTGTGCAATTGAGCACCATGTTGGCTATGTCTTCATTAATACCCGGCCAATATACCGCCTCTCGGGCCCTTCGTCTGCATTTTACGACGCCCAAGTGGCCTTCGTGTAGTTGATTAAGAATCATCTAGCGCATGCTGTGCGGAATAACAATCCTGTCTAATTTCATAAGGACCCCGTCTATGTTGGTAAGGTGATCTCGCACATTATAAAACTGGGGGCACTGCCCTTTGAGCCACCCTTCCGCCATGTGGCGCATCACTCGCTGTAGAAGGGGGTCAGTCGCCATCTCTGCGCGTATGTGGGCCAGACTTGGGTCATCAGCTGGCAGATTTGCTGCTGTCAGAGTCACGTGTGCCTCAATTTGACGCACGAACCCCTCCGCATCTGGTGGTGTGCTCACTGCTCGGGAGAGCGTGTCCGCTCTCTGGAGTGTAGATCAGTTCGAAATCATACCTCCTGAGTTTAAGTAAGATGCGCTGGAGGCGAGGGGTCATGTCGTTCAGGTCTTTGTTAATGATGTTGACTAGGGGGCGGTGGTCAGTTTCAACCGTAAATCATGGAAGACCATACACATAGTCGTGGAACTTGTCCAGTCCAGTTAACAAGCCCAGGCATTCTTTTTCTATTTGCGCGTAGCGCTGTTCGGTAGGGGTCATGGCTCGTGAGGCATATGCAACCGGGGCCATGACGACGTGCTATCTTTCTGCAGGAGTACCGCTCCAATACCAGATTGGCTGGCATCCGTTGAGATCTTTGTAGGGCGAGCCGTGTCAAAGAACGCCATCACTGGTGCCGTGACCAGTTTGTGCTTGAGCTCCTCCCATTCCAGCTGATGCGATTGTTGCCAGTGGAATTCTGTTGATTTTTTTATGAGATGGCGCATATTCGTTGTATGTGAAGCCAGGTTGGGAATGAACTTCCCAAGGAAGTTGACCATGCCCAAGAATCTTAGGACAGCCTTCTTGTCAGCCGGCCGTGGCATGGCTGTGATGGCGCTAACTTTGTCTGCATCGGGACAGACCCCTGATCGTGAGATGTGGTCCCCGAGGAATTTCAGCTCAGTCTGGCCGAAGGCACACTTGGCGCGGTTGAGACGCAGGCCATTTTGTCGTATGCGGGTGAAGACGCGTCGTAGACGATGCATGTGTTCCTGCGGAGTGGTGGACCAAATGATGATATCGTCCACATATACACGTACCCCTTCGATGCCTTCCATCATCTGCTCCATAATGCGGTGGAAAACTTCAGATGCTGAAATAATGCCGAATGGCATCCGGTTGTAGCAGAATCTGCCAAAAGGGGTGTTGAACGTGCATAGCCTTCGGCTGGCCGGGTCCAATTGGATCTGCCAAAATCCTTTGGACGCATCCAATTTGGTAAATATTTTGGCTTGCGCCATCTCGCTGGTGAGTTCCTCTCGTTTCGGGATGGGATAGTGTTCCCGCATGATGTTGTTATTCAGATCTTTAGGATCTATACATATGCGGAGCTCGCCAGAGGGCTTCTTTACACAGACCATGGAGCTGACCCATGGCGTTGGCTCCGTGACCCTGGATAGGACCCCTTGGTCCTGAAGAGCCTGCAGCTGCAACTTGAGGTGGTCATTGAGTGGCGCAGGAACCCTGCGAGGTGCGTGAACGACAGGGATGGCGTCCGGTTTGAGTCGAATCTTATACGTGTATGGCAATGTCCCCATGCCTTCAAAAACCTCCTGGTTGTGAGCAAGGAGGGAATGGAGATTTGCGTGGAACTCAGCATCCGGGAAGTCGGATATCTCATCTGGAGAGAGAGACATAATGTGCTGTACCAGGTGAAGGACCTTACACGCCTGTGCGCCCAGTAACGAGTCTTTTGATGAGCCGACAACTTCGAAGGGGAGTGTGGCCGTGTGCGTCTTGTGAGTTATCTGTAGCTGGCAAGATCCTATGGACGGGATGACGTTCCCGTTATAATCAACCATCTTGAGCCGGGATGGCGTGATGGGTGGTTTGATCTTCATGGCCTGGAATTCAGAATATGCAATCAGGTTGGCGGATGCGCCGGTGTCCAGACGGAAGGTGACGCGCGATCGGTTGACCGTCAGGGTGGCACACCACTCATCGGCTGGATTGATGGCATTGACCTTGTTGACATCGATGACGGAAACGCGGAAGGCATCCTGGTCATCTGCATCACTTAACTGGAAGTCTTGATGCGTGGGCTGGACGGTCCTGACTTGTCTGCGAGATTGTCGGGGATGTGCAGGATCCATGGGTTGAGCCGCACGACAGTGGGCAGCATAGTGGCCCATCTTGCCACATCTGAGGCACTGTCGGTTTTTAGCAGGACATTGCCCTTTTAAGTGTAGAGCTCCACAATTGCCGCACGTCATGACGTCACGGCGTTCGTTGCGCCACTGCGCATGCGCAGTGCGATCTTGCGGTGGGCGCGCCTGCGCAGTGCGTCCCTCGATGTGGCCGTTATTTTTGGCGCGCACCAGCGCGGGAGACCGCGAAAAGCACGGGAAGCGGCCGCTCTCGTCGGGGCCGCGGGTCGGGAAGTAATCGACGGCCTGGATGCGTTCGGCGTCGTGGGTGGCCTGGCTTGCCGATTCGACGGCAGGGGACCCCCTCCGTGCCAATTCGGACGCCTGAAATCGGGCAAAACGGCTGGTTGCATTCTTGTGGAGGACACAGGCTTCCACAGCAGACGCTAAGGTGAGGCCTTTTATTTTAAGAAGCTGCTGGCGTAGGCCACTGGAGGCAACGCCAAAAACAATCTGGTCCCTGATCATGGACTCTGTGGTGCTGCCGTAACCGCAGGACGGCGCTAGAATTCGGAGGTGCGTCAAAAAGGGTTGAAAAAGCTCTTCCTTACCTTGCAGGCGTTGCTGAAAGAGGTATCTTTCAAAACTTTCATTCACTTCAACATTAAAGTGCTGGTCCAGTTTGAGGATGACCGTGTCATACTTGGATTGATTTTCCCCTTCTTCGAACACCAGTGAGTTGAAGACGTCGAGGGCGTGCTGCCCTGCGTAGAAGAGGAGCAGTGCAATCTTCGTTTCATCCGAGGCACTCTGTTTCTCGTTGGCTCGGATGTACAGGTCAAATCGCTGCCTGAAGAGCTTCCAATTGGTACCAAGGTTCCCCGCGACTTGCAACGGCTGCGGTTTGTCGGTGCGGTCCATGTCCAGAATGGCAGGTTAGTTGGCAGGTATCGATCCACTCCTGTACCATGTGGTGTTGGGCGTTCTGACACACAGACGAGCCAACACAGTTGTATATGGTACAACGCTATTTTATTTAAACCTTCTATGTACAGTTTTGTCTCGATACTCTGCACGTGGGGTTCCCTGTTTGTGGTGTTGAAACAGGTCGTGTCCGTGTCCTTGTCCCCAGACCTACTGTCCACCAGGTGTCGTGTTCGTGCTTTTATATGGTTCTTGTCTTTGTGTGTGATTGGTTGTGGTGTTGTGTGTTCTGATTTGTCTGTTGGTGTGCCCATCATGATGTGTGTGTTTGAATATCATGACAGGTGTCAGGGCTGCGGGAGTCGTCGAGGCCAAAGAGGCCACCACCTCCACCTAGGTGACTCTGGATGGCGCTGCCACCGGCATAGGTGGGGTGGCCATCAGGGCAAGTGCTACGCCCGCCCCAATGTGGGCTTTGTTGTGTCGGAGTAGATTGGAAAATAGAAAGCTGTGGGTTGAGGGGAAGAGCGAACAATGTACCCTCCCCCTAGGAAGGTAAGTGGAGGAACGAGGAAAGGAATGGAAGAGAGTGCACAGGACACAAAGGGAGGAGGAGGATGGTGATACAGGAGGGTGGGGCACCGTGGATGGATTGGTGCCAGAGGTGGGAGACTCCTGTGAAGTTGGAGGGTGGGAGGACAGGTGAGCATAAGCGGATCTTCAGCCCGCGAGGTGACCCCGGGGAGGGGTTATGCTAACACACTGTCCACTGGATTCCGCTGCCCTGGAACAAGCACACCCGATGGGAGAAGGAAGGCTTCATCTTGCTGAAGGCAGATGTTGATGATAGGGAGAACCAGGCCGGACAGGGCCCTCAGCCCGGGAGGGGCCCAGCAAACAAGCAGTCCAAAGGACTGTGCTCACACCTTGGTGTTGAAGTCACCTTCTTCTTGTCCTTCTCTCCTTCCTTCCCTCACCTTGTCATGATATCCAGATCAGCATATCATGGTGCAATCACACACACACTGATGGACAGGCAGTTGGACCAACCAGCACACACATAACATCGCAGCCAATCACTGGTGAGAGCACACGCACTATAAAAGGGGGAACACGAGAGTTCCCTCTCATTCTGGCAGGAGACAGCTCGGGACACAGAGCTTGCAGCGTGACACTCAGACATAGATTGGAGTCCTTCTGCACTGGAGGAATTCTATGGTTCTATTCTAACCGCAGGGAATTAATCCTGGAATTCCCTCTCTAACAGCACTGCGGGAGTATCTACACCTTGTTCACACTCTCCACCAACAGGGACTCTGCTCTGGAGCTGCATGGCATTGGTAACAAACGCAGCCTTACTGATTTTGTGATATCATTCATAACTTATGTTCACTGGCTTTAACCGATCTGAAACATTTACATATTGCTTCGACAGGGGGGGTTAACACAAAGTGAATGGCAGCCAGGCTGTGGTGGTATGTATTAGGGGTATTAAGGTACCCTGGGATGCAGAGAGGCTATTGGTAGATAGACACTAGATCCTGATTGGATCAGCCGCTTCCTGGCTCCACCCAGCAAGGCGGAGTATAAGAGCCCGGGTTCTCCCAGCAGCCGCATTCTGTAACTGTGCTGCTGGGGAACAAGTCTGCGTAATAAAGCCATTGTTCGACTCCTCATCTCGTCTCATGAGTGATTGATTGTGCTACAATTTATTACTCAAACTTTTAAGAACATAGAGCTCCGAATCATTCCGGAGTGTCTGCGAATCAGCCCCCACACGGCAAACGCAGCGGCAACTTTTAAACGTTGGTTAGCGTGGATACCTCCGAACGGCCCCCTACAGAGCGACAGAAAATCCAAGTCCTGCATGCCAGGGTGAGCCCTGATATCTACACGCTTATAGAGGATGCGGAAAATTTCCCGACGGCAATCGCGATGCTGATAGGAATCTACGTTCAGCCCGTCAACCAGGTCTACGCACGCCATCAGCTCGCGACGAGACGGCAGATCCACAGGGAATCGCTGGACAAATTCTACAATGCATTGTTGATACTGGGGAGAAACTGCAACTGCCCATCGGTTGCGGCCAATGAACACACAGAGCTGCTGGTCCGAGATGCGTTCGTGTCAGGTATGTTTGCATCCCAAATTCACCAGCAATTGCTTGAAAGAGACACACTAGGCCTCAAAGAGGCACGGGCCCTCGCGGCCTCGTTTGATGTGGCGTCACAGAACGCCCGCGCCGATGCCCCCAACCGCGCGCAGCCCCTTGGGCACCGTGGACCCCCGCCGCGACCGAACCCCCGGGACCCCCCCGTCCCCCCGCAGGCCTGCGCTGTCAGAGCGGCAGATCACCCGGGGGAGCCCCGCTGCTACTTTTGCGGGCAGGGGAAACACCCCCGGATGTGCTGCCGGGCCCGCTCGGCCCTCTGTAAAGGGTGCGGAAAAAAGGGTCACTTTGTCGCTGTGTGCCAGGCCCGGGGGGTAGCCGCAATCTCCGGGGGAGAACCCCAAACTCAGCCCCCCCAGCGATTCATGTGCGGCAAACGGGCGCTGCCATCTTGGGCCCCGGACTCCACGCGGGAGGGATGGGCGCCGCCATTTTGTGCCCCCCCCCGGCAACGTGCGATCCATGGGCGGCGCCATCTTGCCCACCCCCAACCGTGTGCGACCCGTGGATGCCGCCATCTTGGCTGACGTCTAAGGGCCCCGGGATGGATGGCCACACGGGGCCTGAAGAAACGCCCCGGTGCAACAATTACGACCGGCTTCGGAGACCCTGGACCAGTCGCAACCCCAAACGCTCCAAACAGCATCAACAACGATATTCGTTAACGGGTACAAGACTCATCGACTCTGCAATGCAATGCAATGCAATGCAATGCAAAGCCTGATCGACTCTGGGAGCACGGAGAGTTTTATACATCCTGATACGGTAAGACGCTGTTCCCTTCCGATCCACCCGAGTAATCAAAAAAAAATTCTGGCGGCGGGGTCCCATCATTCGGTAGAGATAAAAGGGTTCTGCATCACGAACCTCACGGTGCAGGGGAGGGAGTTCAAAAACTATCGGCTGTACATCCTTCCCCACCTCTGCGCTGCCACACTCCTGGGATTGGATTTTCAGTGCAATCTCCAGAGCTTAACGTTTAAATTTGGTGGCCTCTTCCCCCACTCACTATCTGCAGCCTCGCGACCCTCAAGGTAGATCCGCCTTCTCTGTTCGCAAACCTCACCCCGGATTGCAAACCAGTCGCCACTAGGAGCAGACGGTACAGCGCCCAGGACCGATCTTTTATCCGGTCAGAAGTCCAGTGGCTGCTGATGGAAGGCATAATACAGGCCAGCAATAGTCCCTGGAGAGCCCAGGTGGTAGTCGTAAAGACCGGGGAGAAGCAGAGGATGGTCGTAGACTATAGTCAAACCATCAATAGGTACACGCAGCTGGATGCATACCCTCTCCCCCGCATATCCGACATGGTCAATCGGATTGCACAGTACAAGGTCTTTTCCACGGTGGACCTTAAGTCTGCTTACCACCAGCTCCCCATCTCCCCGAGCGACCGAAAATACACTACTTTCGAAGCAGATGGACGGCTCTATCATTTTTTAAGGGTTCCATTCAGCGTCACTAACGGGGTTTCGGTCTTCCAATGGGAGATGGACCGAATGGTTGATCGGTACGGTTTGCGGGCCACGTTCCCGTACCTCGACAACGTCACCATCTGCGGCCACGACCAGCAGGACTACGACGCCAACCTCTGCAAATTCCTCCAGACCGCAAACGCCCTGAATCTCACATCCAACAGGGAGAAATGAGTGTTTAGCACCGACCGTCTAGCCATCCTTGGCTACGTAGTGCGAAATGGAGTGATAGGCCCCGACCCCGAACGCATGCGCCCCCTCATGGAGTTCCCCCTCCCCCACTGCTCCAAGGCCCTGAAACGCTGCCTGGGCTTCTTCTCTTATTACGCCCAGTGGGTCCCCAACTACGCAGACAAGGCCCGTCCGCTAATCCAGTCGACGGTCTTCCCCCCGTCGACAGAGGCCCGCCAGGCCTTCAGCCGCATCAAAGCGGATATCGCAAAGGCCACGATGCATGCAATCGATGAGTCCCTCCCCTTCCAAGTCGAGAGCGACGCATCTGACGTAGCTCTGGCAGCCACCCTCAACCAAGCGGTCAGACCCGTGGCCTTTTTCTCCCGTACCCTCCACGCTTCAGAAATCCGCCACTCCTCAGTGGAAAAGGAGGCCCAGGCCATAGTGGAAGCTGTGCGGCATTGGAGGCATTACCTGGCCGGTAGGAGATTCACTCTCCTCACTGACCAACGGTTGGTTGCCTTCATGTTCGATAATGCACAGCGGGGCAAGATCAAGAACGACAAGATCTTGCGGTGGAGGATCAAACTCTCCACCGATAACTATGAGATCTTGTATCGTCCCGGAAAGCTGAACGAGCCTTCCGATGCCCTATCCCGCGGCATGTGTGCCAACACACAAGTGGACCATCTCCGAACCCTCCATGAGGACCTCTGCCACCCGGGGGTCACTCGGTTCTACCACTTTGTGAAGACCCGCAACCTGCCCTACTCCATTGAGGAGATCAGGACCGTCAACAGGAACTGCCAGATCTGCTCAGAGTGCAAGCCGCATTTCTACCGGCCAGATAGAGCGCACCTGATAAAGGCTTCCCGTCCTTTTGAGCGCCTCAGCCTGGACTTCAAAGGCCCCCTCCCCTTCACCGATCGCAACACGTACTTCCTCAACGTGATTGACGAATACTCCCGGTTCCCATTCGCCATCCCCTGTCCCGACATGACCGCGGCCACGGTCATTAGAGCCCTCGGCACCACCTTTACACTGTTCGGTTTCCCCGCCTACATACATAGCGATAGGGGGTCCTCTTTCATGAGCAATGAACGGCGTCAATTCCTGCTCAGCAAGGGCATCGCCTCGAGCAGGATGACCAGTTGCAACCCCCGGGGGAACGGTCAGGTAGAGAGGGAGAACGGAACGGTCTGGAAGACCGTCCTGCTGGCCCTACGGTCCAGGTGTCTCCCAGTTTCCCGCTGGCAGGAAGTCCTCCCGGACGCTCTCCACTCCATCAGGTCACTGCTGTGTACAACAACGAATCAAACACCTCACGAACGCCTCCTTGTCCTCCTTAGGAAGTCCTCCTCTGGAACATCACTTCCGACCTGGCTGGTAGCCCCAGGACCCATCCTGCTCCGAAAGCATGTATTGACGCACAAATCGGACCCGTTGGTCGAGAGGGTTGATCTCCTACACGCGAACCCTCAATACACCTACGTGGTGTACCCCGACGGTTGACAGGACACGGTCTCCCTGCGTGACCTGGCACCCGCCGGAGCCCCGCACCCCCCCCCCCCCCAACACCAGTGAGCCACTCTGGAGCCACGCACACTCCCCCAACACCGATCACCCCCTCCCTCCCGCCGGCGCACCCCACAGCCGCCCCCTTCCAGGGTAGATCGGTCCTTCCCCCGGCCCCGAATAAGGATATTGGAGCGGGACGAGGCATCGCAATGCTCCCAGAGACGACGAGGCCGGAACCTGCGCCTGCATCACCACCGGGGCTAAGACGATCGGCGAGGATGACCAGGGCACCCATCCGACTCATCAAATCTGTATAATGAAGCACAAAATGCCTCTGTAAATAATTTTTTGGGTTTGGTTTGGTTGCCCAGTAAAAGCGGCATTGTAAGTAGTTAATATCGTAGCATAGCCGCCGTGTTAGCGGCATCCTAGGTACCAACTCTGGAAACCCCTACCACCATACGGCCCACTACCCTGCCGGGTTCTTTTTTAACAAGGGGTGAATGTGGTGGTATGTATTAGGGGTATTAAGGTACCATGAGATGCCGAGATGCTATTGGTAGATAGACACTGGATCCCGATTGGATCAGCCGCCTGCTGGCTCCACCCAGCAAGGCGGAGTATAAGAGCCCGGGTTCTCCCAGCAGCCGCATTCTGTAACTGTGCTGCTGGGGAACAAGTCTGCGTAATAAAGCCATCGTTCGACTCCTTCTCATCTCATCTCATCTCATCTCATCCCGTCGCGTGAGTGATTGATTGTGCTACACAGGCATTCTCATCTGTATGAGTCACCTGCCCATAGTCAGTTGTTATCTGTAAACCTGAAAGTGAGTTAATATGGGGATTTATCACACAATTGGATTAACATTGGTGATAGGGAAAGTTAAATCCACTTGTTCTTCACAAACATCTTAGAACTTTTTGGCGGGCTAACAAATATGGTGGTGGAATTCTACACTCCTGCCAGTGCGGTAATCAAGATGGGTAGACCAGAAAATCCTGCCAGTGCGGTAATCAAGGTGGGTAGGACCAGAAAATCCTGCCAGTGCGGTAATCATGGTGGGTAGGACCAGAAAATCCTGCCAGTGCGGTAATCATGGTGGGTAGGACCAGAAAATCCTGCCAGTGCGGTAATCACGGCGGGTAGGACCAGAAAATTTGGAGTCAAGCCAAGTCGGAATTCCGTCGGCGGTAAGCATATCGCAATCTTCCCCTCAGCACTTTCATGGCAGGACACCTTTCCCATTGGTGAATGTCGAGATTGTATGTTAGGAGTGGTCATTGACAGGTCTTGCTGCCCATAGAAGAGCAAGCAGCTCCTATTCACTCCAAATCCACCAGGAAGGCCTGAACTTCGCGATCCACCATTTATCGCTTACCTTTAATGCGGCAGGTGAGCCTGCTTGGTCCTCACGATCTCACTTGCTTCGTCATTCAATGTTACATTCCAGTATCAACCGTCCTGGACCTCACATGAGCAATGTTTGGGCCTGCCGTGGACTCTCCTGTAATGCTCTCTCCAGCAAATTCAGTTGGAAGATCCTGGCCTGTTTGTGCCTCTGGCTCTTTCTCCTTTCGTCCAAAATATATATCTTCAGTTCTTCACGCAGTGTTGTTGCTTGCATGGTGGCAGCTACAAAATGGAGGAAGCTATCCGTAGTAATTTCACGCCCAGAGTACGTGACGTCAGCGTATCGGGTGCATGACCTGCTCTCTGCCGACGCTTATGACGGGAAGACTAATTAATTTAAAAATAAATCTTCTCCTGGATCAGCGCACTGATGTACGGAGGAGGCGATCTGTCCCGCTATGCTCTGAGGCCTGCACACCCCTACATGCAGCTGAAGGGGCACGCATGCGCGGGGTGACCAGCATTCTTGAAAGCCAGCCGCGGCCGACATTTTTAAAAGCCGGGTGCGGCAGTTGGGCGCTTCTTCCCACGATCGGAAAGGCCGTGACCGATCGCTCCGCCACCCTCCCAACACCCACCTATGGGTCGCGACCCTGAGTTTGAAAATGACTGCTTTAGAACAGCAAGGCCTGAATTGGAAGGCAAAAGGGATAAGGGAACAGAGTGGGGAGATGAGATTGGGACTATTTGCTCATGTGCCAGGCAAAATGGATTACATTGCAATCTTTATGTTTTTCTACCTCGATTTCTTCCCACCCACACACCCCCGCCACTCCCCCAAACAAACGAACAAACAAAAAAACAGATGAGGCTGGCTTTGTTTTATTCCATTGACCCAATCATAATATGGAATCAACCTATTTAAAGAAAATATATCAGACATTTAATGATAGACTACTGGAATAACACGCCTAAAGACAAAGGTTGCTTAGTAATTTGCGAATAATTGTTCCATTCCTGCAAAGCCATTTAAACTTCTCACCTATTGGAGTCTGCACAAAGCTCATATTTAAATCGTTAGCCAAAATAACTGTGTCCTTTTGATCGCGTCATTGCAGCTGTTACCTGCAAAATAAACCACAATTACGTTGAGGGTTTGGAACAATAGGTGGCCGGGAAATTGGCCTCCCAGTGATCCACCACAGCTGGCAGAACAGATAGGATGCTGTGCATCCAAATTCGGGAGGACACAGTAATTATTGAGCTGGCAATCAGGAAACATTTCAACCTGCTCCCCTTAGACACTGAAAGCTCAAACAACTGTTTTGTGTTTTCTTTTACCACTTTGTCGAGTGACAAATGAAGAATTGGTAATTTAGAAGGCACTTTTGAGTAAATGAGCTCCACTGGCACAGGGGGCAGTAGCCAGAGGTCCCAGAGTTAAGGTAACTGGTGATGGGATCAGAGAGGAGATGGGGAGAAGTTATTTCACACACCAAGTTCTTGTGACCTGGAATGTATTGGCTGCAAGGATGGTGGAACCAACTTCAGCTCTTAACTTTCAAAGAAATTTGGAGGAACAGTAAAAGATGAGAACATTGCAGGTCTATGTTGTTAACCACAAGTATAGGGGCTAGTTTAGCAAGGGGCTGGTTTAGCACAGTGGGCTAAACAACTGACTTGTAATGCAGAACAATGCCAGCAGCATGGGTTCAATTCCCGTACCGGCCTCCCCGAACAGGTGCTGGAATGTGGCAACTAGGTGTTTATCACAGTAACTTCATTGAAGCCGACTTGTGACAATAAGTGATTATTACATTGAACATACAGTGCAGAAGGAGGCCATTTGGCCCATCGAGTCTGCACCGACCCACTTACGCCCTCATTTCCACCCTATCCCAATAACCCCTCCTAACCTTTTTTTTTTGGTCACTAAGGGCAATTTATCATGGCCAATCCACCTAACCTGCACGTCTTTGGACTGTGGGAGGAAACTGTCGGAGCACCCGGAGGAAACCCACGCAGACACGGGGAGAACGTGCAGACTCCGCACAGACAGTGACCCAGTGGGGAATCAAACCTGTGACCCAGGCGCTGTGAAGCCACAGTGCTATCCACTTGTGCTACCATGCTGCCCATTATTATTATTAATATTATATTACGGGATGGGAGCAATCAACTTCCCCATGAACCTTGTAGAATACAAGCTTCCCCATTAAGGGGGCGAAGGACCTTGAAACAATGTCTAGTTGTATGGTATATAAAGCTGGCCAGATTGGGACCGGCAAGACAGATCGGTTGGGAGCTATTGTGCGATGTATATAATAGTTCTTGTAAATAAATTACATTTCTTTGACCTGTTTGGTGTGGACTCCTTCATGGCTATATAAAACTGGCGACGAGGGACAAGCTGGATAACACCATCGGATAGGCCCTGTTGGATGAAGGTTGGAATTTTCTATTCATGTTAGATATCTTTGACGCTGGCTTGGAAGACTGGAATCAGTATGCGGAGCGAGTGCGCTACTTTTTCAGGACAAGCAATATCACGGAGAATGATCGCTAGTCATCTTGCTGACTGCCTGTGGTGTCCATGTGTTTGAGTGATATGAAGTCTGACCAATCCGGCAGTGCCTGACACGCAAACCTTCGACCAACCAGTCACTCTAGTAGGGCAGCACTTTAACCCAACTCCAGCTGTTATCTTACAGCAGTGTTGTTTTAATACCCTGGAGAGGACTCCGGGTGAGTCCGTCACCAAGTACAAGATTGCAGAGTTTTGTGAATACGGCATTGCCTTGAATTAAAAAATATATATATTTTATGGATGCATCTCTGATTCGGCCAGCAATTATTGCCCATCCCTAGTTGCCCTTCAGAAGGTGGTGGTGAGTTGCCTTCTTGAACTGCTGCAGTCCCTGAGGTGTAGGTAGATCCACAGCTTTGTTAAAGAGGGAATTCCAGGATGTTGCCCCAGCAACAGTGAAGACCGGTAGATACAGTTTGCTGGACGTGGAATTGGACACAGAGTACGTTCGCCCGCATTAAACAAGGAATACAGACTTTGGACCTAACCAATACCAAAACTAGGTTGGCCACCTACAGTGGTGATCAATTGGAAATTGCAGGTACCACCATGACTCTGGTGGTTTATGGTCACTAATCGGCACGCCCCCCCCCCCCCCCCCCCCCCCCCCCCCCGCTGATTGTGGTCGGGGGACTGTGGTTTGTTGGGCCGTGATTGGTTGAGCCATTTGCCGGTAAATTGGCAGCGCATCCTCCAGGTGCAGTCCGGGAGCTCAAGCGGAATGTTGGGCAAGTAAACCGAAGTGCTTCAACCCGGACTGGGGAAGATAAAAGGGGCGGTAGCTCACATTTCTGTTGACTCTGGAGCCCAACCTCTTGTGCTGTCGGGCATGGCCAAGCCCTATGCATTGTTGGAAAAAGCAGAACTGAACTCAGTCGATCCGAGAATCTGGGTGTTATCAGACCTGCTCGGTTCACGGACTGGGCAGTGCCGGTGTTAAAACTAGTCAAGACATTCCGGTTAAGCAGGGACTATAAACTCACCGTTAATACAGCTTCCAGGTTGGATCGCTACCCCATGCCCCGCATTGAAGGTCTTTTCGCGAAGTTGCCGGGTGGCTGTTGGCTCACTCAGCTCGACATGGACCACGCATATCTACAGCTTGAGTTAAACTCGACCTCCCGGAATTATATTGCAATAAATACAGACAGAGGACTGTACGAGAACTCGCGGCTGCCTTCCGGCGTCCCCTCTGCCGGTGCTATAATTCAACGATTCCAATTGAAAACATCCTGAGGGGCTGGCCACATGGCGGTTTATTTAGATGACGTGCTGGTCATGGGAGCGACCGAACGAGAGCAGCTGGAGGACCTTGAGGCAGCACTGAACCGTTTCTCTCAGTCTGCTGCCCGTTTGTGGTGGAAAAATTGTGTCTTCAATGCTGGGGAGGTGGCCTACCTCAGTTACCAGGTGGACAGCGAAGGCCTCCATCCAGTCGCAGACCAGGTGTGCCCCATTCAGCAGGCCCCCACCCCGATGGACGCCTCAGAACTTTGTTCATTTTTAGGACTTGTTAACTATACTGCAAGTTCATCCCGAAACCTGCGACCCTTTTGGCCCCATTACATCGCTCCTTGAAGAAGAATCAAGTGTGGCTGTGGAGGATGCCACAGGAAACAGCAGTGCCGAGCCTCTGTGTGTGTGTGGCTCATGCTGGCTGTCAATTAATTGGCCAGTCAGCCTGAAATCACAGCCGATGGTCCGATTGTGGCCGGAAGCGCACATCCACACCCGTTTCCATGCCTACCGGTCACACAGGCACAACGGGCGCAAGATTCAGGCCATTGGATAGATGGAGAGAAACTATTTTCTCTGGTCATGGAGTCCAGAACAAGGGTTGAAATTAAAGCTAGGTCCCGCCAGGAAGCATTTCAATCTCACTCTGTTGCCCGAGTTTGTGGTGGAGGCCGAGACCCTAGACTCTTTTTAAAAGTAAGAAGTTTCACAACACCAGATTGCCACATCCTTCCTGTATCAGCACCTTCAGTGCTGTAAGTTGCAGGGCTATGGCCCGGGTGTAGGAAGGTGGGATTAGAGAGGGCACCTGGGTGTCATTGGTCTGCAGAGACAAGATAGGCCGAATGGCCTCCTTCTGTGCGGCAACGTTTCTATGGTTCTAAGTTCTAAGAAGCTGCTGAGGTTTGGCCAATTGAAAAAGGTCAAAATTGGGATAGATGAATATTTGTTATTAAGGGTTCTGAGGATAAGGGATCCATGGCGAGTAAAGTGAAGGTACAAATCAGCCATGATCTAATTGAATGGAGGGTGAAACCTAAAAGACTTAATGGCCGACTCATCTTCTTACGTTTGCATTTTCATTACATTTCTATGATCTTCTGGGGGCTATTGGGCAAGAATGGAACTGGTCCAGCTATGGTGTTCCTGTCGTCAGGTGATCTGCCGACACTCATTGCTCAAACCTGAAGAACCGCCACCTGGAGGAAGTATTGGACAACAGCAGTGCAGCGCAAGTCAGGGCATTATCAAGAGAAGAATAGAAAATTGGAAGGAAAATTATTTCCAACCATTCTCTCCTTCCCTTTCCCCAAACATGCCCTCTGTCCACTGTTGCACTTGACAAATGGACCATCCTGCTCAAAAAGTATTAGGTGGTGAAGTGAAAGATTTGCTCATGCTGTCAGCTACCGTCTTAAACTGAGAGGACTATGAAATGATCTGAGTAACAATATGTAACCAACTGCTGTGCTTGGGAATGGAATGTTGCTGAAGGTTGTTATTCCAAGCACACAATGCACATTTGACAAAGCACCTAAATGTCAAGAGCAATTGAAATGGGTTTTCTGGATATCCTGTGCTTCCAGAATAAAAGGTAGCGAGAGAAAATCAATCGGATGCTCTCCTCTTTAGTGAGTCAGTTACTTCAGCCAGTCAGCGTGTTTGCTAACATGCAGCTGTCCCATTTTTAAAAACACAAATCACATTTTAACTATATCTTTCAAATCATCAGCAATATCTCTGGTAAAGCATCAGATGCTCTATGCTAATTCTGCAGTGCACAGATTGATGCGTTCAGAAACCAACAATTTAATTGCCAACTGTTATTGATCACCAGCTCCAGACGAACAGACAAATGGCACTGTTTATTTCTAAGATTATTGAAATCTCGAGGAAGTGTTACTTCCCTCTCTTATTTAAAGTGGGAAATATGGCAGACAACAATTCGACCTGGATCACTAAGCCTGGCTCCAGGGTAAGATAATGCCACAGGGTGATGGAATGCCAGCCCTCAAGAAGCCATTCCACAGGATTGTGAACTGAGATAGTGCCCATTTGAAACTGGCGAAAAACCACAGGCCCAAACTCACCACTCCAGTTACTCAAAATGCAGAGAAGAGCACTTACATCTCTTAATTACTTGATCAGTAACCGTGGCTATTCAATTTTATTAACTGCCATTCCTGCTGTGTTGCACATGGGAAGTGATAAAAGTGCGTTTTACTTGGGGTATTATTTGACCAGAGCATGCAGAGATAATTTAGTTCCCATTTGAAATGGCAAATACATCTGGTATTTTTCTCTGAAATTTATTGTTAAATAGTAAAATCAATCTCGCAAAGCAGACAAGTAGAGTTGGTTGGAGAATAGAAGATACTTTGCAGTGGAACTCGAATATGATGGAATTGACCCGTGAACTCCCACAAGTATCTGAGCTGGGAAGTCAAGTATTCGCTGTTTGATGTAGGTCACTCAATAGAGCGTCATTCACTTTTATTCATTCGCGGGGTATGTGCATTGCTGGTAAGGCCGGCATTTCTTACCCAATCCTAATTGTACCTTTTATAACTGCTGGAAACCCATCTTGTATAGGTGCACCCACAGCCCTGTTAGACAGGGAGTTCAAGGAGTTTGAATCAGCGATGATGAAGCAACATATTCCAACATGGTGATGAAGCAATATTTCCAAGTCAAGATGGTATGTGACTTAGAGGGGAAGCTGCAGGTCGCGGTGATATCATGTCCTCGCTGCCCTTGTTCTTCAAGTGGATGTGATGCCATTGAAGGAAGTGAGATATGCTCCTGTGATCTGAAGGTCTAGGAGAAAGCTGCAAGGATATGTTCGCATAATTGCCAAAATGTCACAGCAAAGTCAGAGTGTTTGCAGCCGACAGTCTTCGGAGGTTATTGGAACTAGTCTAACCCAACCACACAAAATATATATGAGGGTCAGCGGTAACAAAGATGGTAATAGAAAAATCTCTGCCTCTATCGGAGAGAGTCAAGTATGTTGCAGGCCTAAATTAGACTGAAGCATTGTCAAAGCGGTGGAAGAGATTCGCTTGTTTTTCATCGCATTGGATCTCACAACAAAGCCAGACGCGGAGCAGGTCAGAACATGTTTGTACATGTTGGGCGATGTGGGAGTGGAGGATTTTCACATCAGATCAGTCATGATCTCATTGCTGAATGGTGAAGCAGACTCAATGGGCTGAATGACCTACTTCTGTTCCTATACCTATAAGGTCTTCTGATTGTGGATACAATGTCCTAGTTACCCCAAGGGTTGCTTAAGGCAAAGGCACTTCCGTGAATTAGAGACACGAGAGACATAATTTCAACCTCTGCAAGAACATGAAAGCGGACTGCGCAAGATTCAGTAAACATACCCAGAGACACGGGGAAGCCATTGACTCGTTTATTAATGGGAACGCCACCACCTAGAAGTTCCCCTCCATGTCACTCACTGATTTGAAATTACATCAACGTTCCTTCACAGTCGCTGGGTCAAAATCCTGGAACTCTGTTCCTAACAGCACTGTGGGTGTACCTACACCACATGGACTGTCGCAATTCAGGGAGGCAGCTCACCATAATCTTCTCAAGGGGAAATAGGATTGGGCAATAAATGTTGGCTAAGCCAGCGATGCCCATATCCCATGAATGAATTAATTGAAAGACAATAATGATTTGTACCGCGAAGCAAAAGACGATGAGCTCAGCAACCTGAAGGAGGAGCTAATTTGCAATCGAACATTGTTGGCGTGGGAGATAATTTCCAGTCCCGAAATGGCTTGACACTGGTGAAGGTGATTCAACTAAGTAGTCAAGCTAAGATCAGATCAATCAATAGTAAGATAGAGAGACAGCTTGGGATGGGAGAATTATGTTATGTGGAATGTTTGTTCAGACTGGGCATGCATCCATTGGAGACTGGGAGGTGATCTTATTGAAACATGTAAGATTCTGAGGGGACTTGACATGGTGGATGCTGAAAAGATGTTTCCCCTTGTGGAAGAGGCCTAACACTGTGGGAAACAGTCTAAAAATAAGGGGCACGGTTTAATGGCCTCGTCACACCCGACCTGGTGATGGGACGAGGCTGTTGAATCTTGTGGGAGGTCTCTTGCGAGATTCGCGACGCCCAAAACGCCTTACGAGATTTAACAGAGTCTCACAAGACATCGCAATCTGGATCTCACCCTAACTGGGCAAGATCTAGACATACATATTAAAATGAGCAATTATGCTCGGGTGGTCAGGCTCTGGGCAGGGTGGTACACTCGCACTCCCGTTGATACCCCAGAACTTTGGCCTTGCCACCGGGTGCTCTGGCAGGGGCACTGCCAGGGTGCCAGGCTAGCTGTGCCATGGTGTACGGGTGGCAGTTTGCCTGTGCCAGAGATCAGGCCCGGGGTCCCTTGCCATTAAGAGGTGGGGTTAGGGGGAAATCGGGGACCAAGTAAGAGGTAAGTTGGGTGCAATGGGCCGGGTTGTCCGGATTCCCCGCTGGGACGGCTGAGGGGGTCGAAAGATTGTGGTGGCATTTAGAAATGGCGTCCCCATCAGCAAATTCTCTTCTTGCACCGGTGAGCTGAGGTCGTCAGTGCAGGAAATGATTGTATATGCGGCCTTGAGGTGGCACTCCTCGCTGAGGCCAAAAGAAATGGCAAAGTGCCATTAAATCGTGGTGCAGTTCTCGGCACTTTAGGCGCCGAGAGACCCCGCTCAACGCCCCCAAATTGGGACTCTGTTTCTGTCCCATTAAATCACACCCAAGGTCTCCCATTTATGATGGAGATGAAAATACATTTTTTGTCTCAGAGGGTCGTGGGTGTTTGGAACTGTCTTCCCCACAGAGCAGTGGAGGCAGGTTTTTTTTAAATTTAAAATTAATTTACGGGATGTGGGTGTTGTTGGCTAGGCCAGCATTTATTGCCCATCACTGGTTGCCTTTGCGAAGGTGGTGGTGAGCTGCCTTCTTGCATCACTGCAATGCTCGAGGTGCAGGTGCACCCACAGTGCTGTTAGGGAGGGAGTTCCAGGATTTTGACCCAGCTACAGTGAAGGAACGGCGATACATTTCCAAGTCAGTGTGGTGAGTGACTTGGAGGGGAACCTCCAGGTGGTGGGGTTCCCAGGTATCTGCTGCTCTCGTCCTTCTAGATGGTAGTGGTTGTGGAAGGTGCTGCCTCGGAGCTTGGCGAGTTCCTGCAGTGGCTTTTGTAGATGGTACAGACTGCTGCTGTGTCGATGATGGAGGGATTGAATGTTTGCTCATTGAATATTTCACGGCAGGATTAGATAGATCCCTGGGAGTTAAAGTTTATCAGGATAGGTGGAAATATGGAGTTGAGGTCACAATTCGATCAGCCATGTTGTGAATGAATGGTGGAGCAGGTTCCAGAACCAAATGGCCTACTCCGACTCCTAATTTGTATTTTGGGATGTATGTTTGTAAGAATGGTGAAGGTCAATCAGGTGACTTGAGAGCAGAATCTTGAAGCTGTCTGCAGGATTGGGGGGAGCTAAAATCAGAATATTGTTGCCCAAAAGTGAAACCAATGTGGTGATAATCTCAGAAATGTTCCACACTCTTTACTTCCAAAGGTGAAGAAAGAGATTGAATCAATGGTAAATCATTTCACCCGTAAAAAAGCCAATGTACCTGTTCCACAGCTAAATGACTCCATCAGATAATGTGTTGATCTCGTAAAACTTGGTAAAGCTGTGAAAAGAGACATTGATCCAATGGTATCAGCAGATGAGAGTATAGGTAAATTGGGGAAGAGCTTAATATTCCCTAAATGAGATACTAACAATGGATTCTGGCAAGAACCATCAGAAGAGGAGTCTAAATTTCTCACAAGATTCTGTTTTAACAGGTTATCTTTGTGCCCGGATAGCTCTGGAATATTGGGGAATCCCTGATGGCTTTGGGGTGGGGAGTGCCCCGATGTCATTAAAAATAATCTTTATTATTGTCACAGGTTGGCTTACATTAAGACTGCAATAACGTTACTGTGGAAATCTCCAAGTCGCGACATTCCGGCGCCTGTTTGGGTACACAGAGGGAGAATTCAGACTGTCCAATTCACCTAACAGCACATCTTTCAGGACTTGTGGGAGGAAACCGGAGCGCCCGGGAGGAAACTCACGCAGACACAAGGAGAACATGCAGACTCTGCACAGACAGTGACCCAAGGGGGGATCGAACGTGGGACCCTGGAGCTAGGAAGCAACAGTGCTAACCACTGTGATACCTTGCCGCCAGGGTGGGGGATTCCCCGATGCCGTTGGGGTGGAGGATTTCCCAATGGCTTTGGGAAGTGCCCTGATGCTTTTGGGGAGCGGGGGTCACCCCAACGCTTGTGGGGGGTTCGCCCTTGACCGTGGGCTTGAGAGGAAGTTTATTTCTTGCGTGCATCAGACCCTTTAAACGTAGCCCCGATCGCTGTGAAGTCGGCCTCGCTGACTCTATCTGGCCCCACCGTGACAGAGTGATGGCAGAAACCGCGCTCTCAGATCCTCTGTGCACAGAATGCCAGAGAATCTCGAGTGAAAACTCGGCTGTTCAGCTCGACAGCAGCGGTTTTCAGTCTGAAACTGACACTCTGACCAATTTGGGGACAATTCCACCCTGTGAGTTTTCACAGCCAACAGCCACTCAAGACCCTGCTCCCGTGCCCACATGTCTGCCCTTGGCCTGCTGCAATGTTCCAGTGAAGCTCAACGCAAACTGGAGGAACAACATCTCATCTTCCGGTTAGACACGTTACAGCCTTCCAGTCTCAACATCGAATTCAACAACTTCAGCTGATTAGCTCTACCCCACCTTGAGCCATTTGTTTTCATCCCTTTTCATTTTAACTGTCTTTTCCCAATTTCTTTATTTCTTCTCTTTCTTTATAAATATTTACCCCCCCCCCCCCCCTCCATCTTATCCACCTTTCCTTACCTTTCTCCCCTTTGCTTCCCCATTCCCCTCCTCCCACATCTACATCTGTCACAGTTTACCCTCTGATGTTAGTTTAGCTGTTTGGCCTTTCACACCTTTTGTTCTCTCTGGAAACTGCCATTAGCACTCTTTCCCCTTGGTTTCTGTGGCCATTAGCACCCCGTTTCCCTGGGTTTCTGTGGCTATGACTCATCTTTCATTCTCACTCTGAGTATAAATATTTCCCACTTTCTTTGCCTTTTAGCTTTGACAAAGGGTCACCTGGACTCGAAACGTAAGCTCTTTTCTCTCCCTGCAAATGCTGCCAGACCTGCTGAGATTTTCCAGCATTTTCTCTTTGATTTCAGTTCCAGCATCCGCAGTATTTTGCTTTTATTTATTATTTTATGACTTAACACTGTTTGAAGTGGTCCAGGAGCTGTTCTCTGCTTCTCTCATCACAGATGCTGCTAGACCTGCTCAGTGTTTTATTTTCAGATTTCCATCATCCAATGTTTTGTTTCTAAAGCCAAATTTAATGGAGTTGTTTCAGAGAAGGTGCAAAGCTTCCCCTTTGTGGTGAATGCATAATTACTGATAATTCACCAGTGCACTGGTTGTGTTATGTTATGAACCCTGTGGGCTCCACCTATGGGCCATTGTGTGGCTTCACCCACAGGGGGATATGTTGGGGCATGTACGGGCTCCGCCCATGGCTCTACCCCTTTAGAGGAAGTATAAGAGCAGCTGACCTGCGGGGCCGCCTTCAGTATTGTAACGGTCGCAGGCAGGCACAGTTCTAAGCTGATTAAAACCACGGTTTACTTCTCCACGTGTCTTTGAGTGAATTGATGGTCGGATCACCCTTGAGGTAGTTTGGCAAACTTTAGACGCCAGTGGTTTCTAGAGCTAGCCAGGAGCGTGAACAAATTCATTTACCATTCATAAAGTATATTCCAACAGGAACCATCCTGTCTGGGAACGGTCTGCAGTTAACAGGCAACGTTTGGAAAAGAATGTGGATGGGAGTTGGTGAGAAGGAAGATTTCCCCATGTTGTTTCTGGTATTGTGGAGGGAGGGAGGGCGGGGTGCTGCCGCTGCCCCTCGGAAAGAGTTCAGAGGCAGCCACAGGAGTTGCCAAGTGCCAAGTTGGTCTGTTTAAAAAGCTTACCTCGGGGGCGGCATGATGGCACAGTGCAAAGCGCTGCTGCCTCACAGTGCCAGGGACCCGGGTTTGATTCTGGCCTTGGGTGATTGTCTGTGTGCTGTTTGCATGTTCTCCCCATGCCTGCTGGATTTTCTTTGGGTGTTTGGGTTTCCTCCCACAGTTCAAAGATGTGCAGGTTAGGTGGATTGGCCATGCTGAATTGCCCCTTTGGGTGGGATTTCAGGAATAGGGCGGGGAATTGGGCCGAGGTCAAGTGGTCTTTCAAAGGTTCAGTGCAGACTCGATGGGCTGAAAGACCTCCTTGCGCGCGATAGGGATTCTATGATTATGTGGGACTTTATTATCATGACAACAAAACAATGAACAACCCTCACCCTGCACACCGCCCACACACTCCCCATGCCCCATCCATGACACCTTATTCCCTCCATCCCACCTATTTCTCAATGGTCCCTAATATCCCCCCCCCCTCCCCCCCCTCCATGACTGGCTAATGCCCCCCCACCAACTTTCCAAGGGTTTTATGCCTCCCATGCCAAAATATAACACACCCCTCATACAAAATGGCATATCCATGCTCATTCACCCATTATACACTCTGTACAGAACCAAATGAACTCTATCGTGACAATAGGGTATGTTTGAAAAGCTTTTAAATAGTAATTAATTCATAAC
The DNA here is from genome assembly GCF_047496885.1 of Scyliorhinus torazame. NCBI lineage: Eukaryota > Metazoa > Chordata > Chondrichthyes > Carcharhiniformes > Scyliorhinidae > Scyliorhinus > Scyliorhinus torazame. Next base: position 298,571,544 of record NC_092711.1, on the reverse strand, counting down.
TTTCCACTTTCTGAAAAAACTCCGTCCAATAAAAATGTCAATTATTCAGACCCTTGAAAGTATCAATAGGTGAAATGGCAAGTGTTTGAAACCTCTATATTTTGTGCGAACATTGTGCAGATGACAGAATAGATCAGAGAGAAAGAGCTGCCAATCAAGCAATGTTTTCCCTGGAGCACAGCTATCTCAACAGTCTAATGGATGTCTGGGTTCTCAGCCAAGAATGCCTAAAGACGTTTGACTGCCTAAAGAAGTTTGACTGAAGCATCCTTAAGCCACAGTGGTGAAAACTGGGACCGTTGGGATTAGGGTCCCGGTTGCCATTCTCACACCTCCACTGAATCTCTCTGACTCCATGAAAATCCAGTCCAATATTTCTAAATTTATGTTGTTGAGTAACGTAGCTTATGTTCATTTAAGTGAAGAGCATCAGGGCTGGGGAACAGACATCTTTTCAAGCACACCGTGTCAGCATCCATCAGCTACAGAGGAAGGGCAAAGACACATCAGATACAGAATGAAGCTCAATCATCACTACCTTATCTCATCCTCAGAACAGCACCCCCCACTGCACTCACGTGACACTTCCATGCTCTGCACTAGTTGTGCTTAGGGTCTCCTAAATGGGAGTGACAGTGTCAATTTGTGAGGAAGAACAAGTATTTTTCAGCTGTTGTAGTAATTGAGCTCAGAGTACCCTACATTCATTTCATGTTAGACCCTTCAATCTGCCAGAGAAGGAAGACTTTCAGCACACTCATTTGGACTCAATTGAAATTCAGGAGCAAAAACCAAAATAAATAGCTGCTGCATAACCTTTGCAGTGCTTACGAAAGCTTATGGTTTTATTTCAAGTCCGCAGTATTTTACTTTTTTCAAAGTAATAATGATATCGTGTCAAAATGTGAGCATTTACCAAAATGAACCTGGATTGATTTTTGATGTTCTACTGTCAAAGCAATAACATTGCTTGTCCCTGTGGTTGGTTTGCTGACAGATAGTCTCCTGCTGACTTGCTGTGCAGATGTCTTGGTTTTCAGGCAGGTTTTCATTCCCTGCTGCACTGCTCATATTAAAACATTATTCAGAAATAGCTCCAAGCCTCAAGTTGCTGATCAGATTTATTTTTGGGGTGACAATGGCTGGTAACTACAACTGAATGCTTACTTTGTTATTTTGTTTTATGCTTTGTAAGCAAAGGGATAAATAGTGGATTCCGATTTGAAGGTTTAACAACAAAGCTGGGGATTTTTATAGATGCAGAATAAAATATCCAAAGAAATTTCAAAGGGGGCTAATGAAACAACAATGGATGTCGAGGCAAAGAATGAATGAGGAGTGGATGTTGTCATGATATGCCGACATGCAGATAATGATATACAGACAGGCAGCTAATGAACACAGAGAACAGGACATGACCAATGAGCAGGCAGGACAATCAGGGGTGGTATCTCACTATAAAAGGCACGAGGCTCTCACTATAAAAGGCACGAGGCACTCACAGTCCGCCTCTTTCCACTGATGAACATCTACGGAGTGAGCTAGGGTGCATGTACAGTATCACCCCTCCAGCACGTGGCTAAGAGCTAGTCTGGTTCAGTCAGACAGAGTAACCACACTTAGGTTAGCAGAGAGTCGAACTCAGAGAACTGTGCTACTGGTTCAATAAATCAGGTTGAACTAACTTCAAAGTCTGGATTGTCTTTTGGTTAAAGCTGCATCCAGTTGCAGCCTGTGTTATCCCAGAGGACATAACACATCAGGGGCGAAATTCTCCCCCAACGGCGGGATGTCCGCCGACTGGCGCCAAAGCCGGCGCCAATCAGACGGGCATCGCGCCGGCCCAAAGGTGCGGAAGGCTCCGCATCTTTGGCGGCCTTGCCCCAACATTGAGGGGCTAGGCCGACGCCGGAGGGATTTCCGCCCCGCCAGCTGGCGGGAATGGCGTTTGTTTCCCCGCCAGCTGGCGCGGAAATGCGGCGCATGCGCGGGAGCGTCAGCGGCCGCTGTCAGTTTCCCAGCGCATGCGCGGGACCGTCAGCGGCCGCTGTCAGTTTCCCGCGCATGCGCAGTGGGGAGAGTCTCTTCCGCCTCCGCCATGGTGGAGGCCGTAGCGGAGGCGGAAGGGAAAGAGTGCCCCCACGGCACAGGCCCGCCCGCGGATTGGTGGGCCCCGATCGCAGGCCAGGCCACCGTGGGGGCACCCCCCCGGGGTCAGATCGCCCCGCGCCCCCCCCCAGGACCCCGGAGCCCACCCACGCCGCCTGGTCCCGCCGGTAAATACCAGGTTTGATTTACGTCGGCGGGACAGGCAATTCCTGGGCGGGACTTCGGCCCATTCGGGCCGGAGAATCCAGCGGGGGGTCCCGCCAACCGGCGCGGCCGGATTCCCGCACCCGCCCAATCTCCGGGAGCGGAGACTTCGGCGGGGGCGGGATTCACGGCGGCCAACGGCCATTCTCCGACCCAGCGGGGGGTCAGAGAATGACGCCCCAGATGTCATCAAAGAAATGTGTTTTAAGGGGGGGTGGTAAAAGAGAAGAGGCAGATGAAAAGGTGGAGAGGCTTAAGGGGCAACTCCATTTTATGGGGCCAACCTGGAAGTTTTTCCTACACAGGCTGGTGGGAGTTCCTCCTTAATACACTCTCTCCGTCCATTGTAGGGACACCTTCAAACTCTTACACCCCCCTCCCCCCATCACCATATTCTCCTCTCAAGACACCAGCTCTGCTCACTGAGGACCAGTGTGTTCCCAGACATCAGCAAAGTCACCATCCAGTGCAAGGTCACCTCCTCAAGTCCCGTGTGCAGCACCGACAGTGGCCACTGCTCCCAGTGGCACTGCTGATACTGGAACGCTACCAGTCTCATAGTGGCTGGCCAGCTCTCAGAGACAGGGCTACCTGTCCAGCGGGGATGGAATTGCTGCCTGCATTCTATTAGCTGCCAGTTGGCCTTTACCTGGCTGTGGGCAGCCATTCCTCTGCTCGACATGCTCACTACTGACTTTTTAGCCAGAGTGGGGAGTCGGGATTACGGAGCCCTAGAAAATCCAACCCGTGGGCCAGAATTCTCTGGCCATTTGTTGGCAGCGGGATTCTCTGGTCCGGCTGGCAGCGCACCCCCTCCCTTGGGTTTCCCAGCAGCGTGGGGTGGCTTCAATGGGAATTCCCATTGTCAGCAACAAGAGCAGAGAATCCCACTACCAGCAAACAGTGCACAGCCTCCCATCATTGAAAAACATGCAACTGTGAGACGAGAGAATCTGCCCATAATCTTCCAAATTTTGCTCAATTTAGGAACAGAAGATTGGAAATTGTGCATATCACCCTGCAATTTACACAGGGAACAGAAGAAAAATCGGGAATTATTATATCTGCAGTCAGGAAATTGCTAGTTTCTAATCATCAAGTCTAGGGTGACAGAACACACTCCTGACTCATGCCGTGTCAATGCTGGCCAGACTTTGTGGCGTCATGAGGCAAATTACTCATGGTAGAATACCCAGCCTCTGAGCTGCTCTTGTAATCACAGAATTTATATGGCTGGTCCAATTAACTTTGGAGTCAATGGTAAATGCCCAATTTGATGATCATGGGGTTTTCAATTAGGATAATGCTGTTGAAAGTAAAGGGGAGTAGTTAGATTCTCCCATATTGGAGATGCTAATTACCTTGCATTTGAAGTTCAAATGTTATTTGCCACTTAACAGCCCAAGCCTGAACATTGGCCAGGTATTGCTGCAAGTGGACACACACTGGTTCAGTATCTGAAAAGTTGCAGGTAGACCTGAACATTGTGTAATCATTAGTGAACAGCCCAACATATGATGGATGGAAGGTCATTGATGAAGCAGCTGAAGGTGGTTGGGCCTAGGACTTAACCCAGAGGCTTTCCTGCAGTGACGTACTGGAGCTGAGGTGATTGGTCTCCAACAACCACAACGATCTTGCTTTGTTCTAAGCATGACTCCGATCAGTGTAGAGTTTCCCCCCTGATTACCATTGACTTCAGTGTTGCTGGGGTTCTTGATGCCACAATCAGCTAAATGCTGACTTTTCAAAGGCAGTCACATTAATCTAACCTTGAGAATTCAGCTTTTTCGTCCACATTTGGATCAAAGTTGTAATGAGATCTGGAACCGAATGGCCCTGGTGGAATCCAAGCTGAGCATCAATGAGCTGGTTATTGCAGAGTCAGTGCTGCTTGGTAGCACTGTCAATGACACTTTCCGTCACTTTGTGAACACTTGAGAGGAGCCAAATGGGGTCATAAATATTTTGGTTGTTTGTGGTAAGGACATCCCTGGGCAATTGTAGGGTAGATACCTATGCTGTAGCTGTACTGGAACAGCTTGGATAGGGGAAGAGCTAGTTCAATAGCGCAAGGATTCTCTCTTGCAGCTGGGTTGTTGTCAGGGCCATTCCTGTATCTAATCTATTCAGAGGTTTCTTGTTAATATGTGGAGTGAATCAAATTGGCTGAAGACTGGTGATGTTGGGGACCTCAGAAGGATGGATCATCTACTCAACATCTCTGTACAAGGTGGTTGCAAATGTTTCAGCCTGGTCTTTTCCACTGACATGCTGGGTTTGCCCATCTTTGAGGATGGTGATGTTTGTGAAGCCTCCTCCTCTAGTCAGTTGTTTCATTGTCCCCCTACTATTCACTACTGATATGGCAGGACGACAAGCTTTGATCCAATCTATTGAGTATGGAATTGCTAGGTCTGCCTATATGCAGCTTCTGCTGTTTATCATTATGTAGTCCTGCATTGTCACTTCATCCAGTTGGCACCTCAATTTTGGGTATACGAGGTACTGCTCCTGGCATACTCTCCTACAGCCCTCATTGAACCTGAGTTGGGACCCTAGCTTGATGGTAATGATAGATTGAGGGAGTTACCGGGCCATTACAGATAGTGGGTTTGCAGACCCAATTGTTGGCCATGCCAGGTAAGAATGTTAGCTTTCCTTCCCTGGATGACATTAGTGAACCAGATTAGTTTCTATGACAATCCGATAGTTTCATTATCGAGAGCAGCTTTTATTGCAGATTGATCCATTATTTGAATTTAAATATGCCAGCTCCCATTGTGGTATTTTTCCGAAGTATTAATCTGGCCATCTCAGTGACTAATTCAGTGAGATTAGCAACATGCTATCATTCCCAATATTGACATACTAAGTGAATGGGCAAAAGTGAGGTAAATGGATTTCAATGCAGGGGAAGGTGAGGTCATCACTTTGGGCTTAAAAAAAGATAGAACAAAGCTCTCTCTAAATGGTGAAAAACTAGAAGCAGTGGCGGTCTGAAGAGACTTGGGGGGTCCCTGTACACTGATCATTAATGTGACATGTGCAGCTATAAAATGCAATCAAAAATTAATAGAATACTGGCCTTTATATGTAAGGGCTACATTGGAAACAGGTAGAAGCTGAGTATAAAAACTGGCAAGTCATGCTACAGTTGTATAGAATCTTGGTAAGGTCACACTTGGAATATTGCACACAATTCTGGTCACCACACTGCCAGAAGGATGTAGAGGCTTTGGAGAGGGTGCAGAGGAGGTTTACCAGGATGTTGCCTGGTCTGGAGGGTGTTAGCTATGCAAAGAGGCTGAATGGACCCGGACTGTTTTCATTAGAACGACGGAGGTTGACGGGTGCCCTGATAGAGGTTTACAAGATTATGAGGGGCATGGTTAGAGTGGATGGGCAGGCACTCTTTCCCAGGGTGGAGTGGGAGGTTCCACACACATGAGTACGGCCTCAACCAGGACCTTGGATTCATGTTGCATTACATTCACCCCCCACCATCTGGCCTGAGCTTGCAAAATCCTACCAACTGTCCTGGTTTGAGACAATTCACACCTCTTTAACCTGTGATGACCCCTCTCTCCAGTCGCTCCGTCTGAACCTGTAAACACTTAATTACCTGCGAAGACTCGCATCCAAAGTATCGTCTTGCATCTTTGACTTTGTCGATATATGTTGTTGTGGAACCTACCTCTTCACTCACCTGAGGAAGGAGCAGTGCTCCAAAAGCTAGTGATTTGAAACAAACCTGTTGGATTTTAACCTGGTGTTGTAAGACTTCTTAATATAATTATAGCTGTAGCTCCCTCTAGTGACTACTCTATACTGCATTAACCCTTGTCATGCTGATTGTTATGATAATACCACATCCCCCTTCCTTTGTAAAAGAATATTATTATAACATTTGTTGTGATATTTTCTTTAACCCTGGCCTTGCATGTGTAATTCTGACTATTCGCTAGTAACTATCACTAACTCACTAGAATACAGTACATTAATTTGGGTGAGATCCTGGGAAGGACTGGCCTGTGGAAGAGGGGTGACTCACTATCGGGACATCTGCACTGCACTGGACTCTCACTTGTTTGGCACATGTCAAACTCCATGCAGTCACTGCCCTCGCCACAGCCTCCCTGCGAGTTGCAGGGGCCTTTCCTCTGAGAGGGCTTGTACCCAAATATCTGAGATGCCCCCTCCCGTCTTCTGGTGCTCCCGGTGATTATGGGCAGCATTATCCTCAGGGACACAGAAAGGACAAAGTTACATGCTGGAAGGTGAGCTTTTGGGGGGCTCTGGAGCTGGTGGCACGTGTATGCAAGGCTTCTGGCCAAAGAGGACTGTTGGGGTATTGTGGAGGGTGCGTTGTCAGGGAGATGCAGTCCGGTGGGGTGTAGTTGGCCTCTAGGGGATTGGGGGTTGATGTGAGGGATGGGAGTGATGCCATGGGCACAGAGGTGGTTACTCATCCGAGCTGCCCTAAGGAGGTCATTCATCTTCTTTCGGCATTGCGTGCTGGTTCTCCTGGTAAGGCTTGCAGCACTGACAGCCTCTGGTGTTGCTGAGAATGGTGGGCTCAAGTATCCGCCCCACTCTGGGGAAGAGGGTGTCCCTCCTCTCCTCGATGGCATACAGCATTCTGCCGATCTCCGACTCCCAGACTCTTGGAGCAGGTCATCGTGCAGCAATCTTCTTGGCTAAATGACAGTCTGTGGCAAGTGCTCAAAATCTGCTCCAGCTTGTCAGATGATTAACGTGATTCCCTACTCTAGCGAATCAATCAGGCCGCGAATTGCTCAGGCTGCACGTGGACTATGTGCTGGCTCTTTTGCACAACCTGAATTTCTCCTGGCCGGTGTTGCCAGGGGAAGCTATTCTACTCTGGCGGGAGCACTTCACCTCCAGAACGGAGAATCCAGCCTAATATGTTGAGATAAAAAGAACAAGACGCACTCTGTGACTATGCCAAATCATTATGCCATTAGACTCTAAGCAAATCCCCATTACTGTTTTTCACAGCATTTGAATTCATTTGCAATATTTCACTTTCACTGAAATTCAGATAAGCCTTGTGGTTTAATTCCCTGTGTGAATCAGTCAAGCAAATGCACGCCGCCTCATATCAACTACTGTGGCAAAACACTGCCTACGCATGTACCAGTTAGCTCAAGGCGTTCTCTGCTGAAGCAATCTAATTGTGACAATTGTTAATGGCAGGGGGGAGCAGAAGAATGCACACATAAAAGATTGTAGAGGCATTTTCCTGAACTATTTTAGAGCTGCAATTTTTTTTCGCACATTAGCTTGGATTTTGTGGTTGTGATGAGTTGTCAGCATTCTTCCTCATTACGTTGTGAAACTGACAGCAACCTCTGGCGTCTGTATTAATGCAGTTAGGCGCAGTCATACAGATCTACCAGTCAGTGACTTCCTGCTCCTCCATGGGATGAGCTGGTAAAGTGCCCACTTAACTGATGAAAGTTCCCCTTTTAAGTTATAACCTCACAGTTACTAATCTCCTGAAAAGTTGCACCAAGGACCTGTTTCTATTGGTGTACTAAGTTACAAAGTACTGCTGAGCTAAACAACCTCTCAGGCCCTGGAGAACTATTTTATATTTTATATTTGTGTAAGGTCAATTTTTCCAGTTAAAAATTCCATAGTTTTAAATAAAGTAAAAATATCTAAGTTTTTAAAATTTGTTTATATTATTTCATCTTCTGATGCATGCATCCCAATTGTCCATAGAATCCCTACAGTGCAGAAGGAGGCCATTCGGCCCACCAAGTCTGCACGGACCTTCTGAAGGAGCACTCTACATCGGCCAACTCCTCTGCCCTATCCCCGTAACCCTATCTAACCTGCCCCTTTATTGTTCAAGGATGTGCAGATTAGGTAGGGTTTGCTTGATAGGACCCAGATAGGGTGATCTTTGGACACTGAGGGCCAACTGATCATGGACAATCCACCTAATCTGCACACGTTTGGGCTGTGGGAGAAAACCGGAGCACCCGGAGGAAATCCACGCAGACATGGAGAATGTGTAAACTCCACACGGTCACCCAAGGCAGGAATTGAACCCAGTCCCTGGTGCTGTGAGGCAGCAATGCTAGCCTCTGTGTCACTGTGCCACCCACGTTTCACTCTCAGCAAAATCTACAAAACAATGAAGGATATTCAGTGCATTTTACTTTTGTTTTTTTGTCATCGGGAGCATTTATATGTTTGGCTAATCACCTTGCTTGATGAGATCACTGTTGTTGGTTTTCTGGAAATCCCTTTGATTTGGAGCCAGATCCAAGCCAACGGTGAGAAAGGCGGAATCCATACCACAGGGAATCACAGGGATCACTTGATCTTTGAGGCCTGCTTTCTTCAAGATCGGCTGCAAGAATCGACATTTCATCACTGACCACAAAATCCAGGGATTTGTTTACTGTATCTGGGGAATTGCTTGCTGCATCATAGACCTAGACATAGAATTTACAGTACAGAAGGAGGCCATTCAGCCCATCGAGTCAGCGCCGACCCTTGGAACGAGCCCCCCCACACCTCCACCATATTCCCGTAAGCCGATAACCCCATCTAACCTTTTTGGACAGTAAGGGGCAATTTAGCGGGGCCCATCCACCTAACCTGCACATCTTTGGACTGTGGGAGGAAACCGGAGCACCCGGAGGGAATGCATGCAGACACGGGGAGAACTTGCAGACTCCGCACAGACAGTGACCCAAGTCGGGAATCGAACCTGGGACCCTGGAGCTGTGAGGCAACTGTGCTAACCACTGTGCTGCCGTGCTGCCCATTATTGTTAAAAGCCAGCATCCGGATTAATACTCTGGATATTCCAAGTGTGCCTACCCACATATGATGTGGAGATGCCGGCGTCGGACTGGGGTGAGCACAGTAAGAAGTCTTACAACACCAGTTTAAAGTCCAACAGGTTTGTTTCGAATCACTAGCTTTCGGAGCACTGCTTCTTCCTCAGGTGAATGAAGAGGTAGGTTCCACACACATGAGTACGGCCTCAACTGGACCTTGGATTCATGTCACATTACATTCACCCCCCATCATCTGGCCTGGGCTTGCAAAATCCTACCAACTGTCCTGGTTTGAGACAATTCACACCTCTTTAACCTGGGATTATCCCTCTCTCCAGTTGCTCCGTTTGGACCTGGAAAGACTTAATTACCTGCAAAGACTTGCATTCAAAGTATCGTCTTGCATCTTTGACTTTGTCTATATATATGTGTTTCTGGAACCTACCTCTTTATTCACCTGAGGAAGGAGCAGTGTTCCGAAAGCAAGTGATTCAAAACAAACCTGTTGGACTTTAACCTGGTGTTGTAAGACTTCTTACTGTACCCACATATGAATACACCTTGCACAATAATGTGAAGTCTAGTCATTCTAATATATTCATGTTATGTCTGAAGCATGTGTACTTTTAATAACTCCTCAGATCCTGAAACAGTCCATGCCTGCTTGCAGGAAAACCTGAACAGCATTCAGGCTTGTCTTGTTAAATTGCAAGTAACAATTGTGCGTATAAATGTCAGGCAGTAACCACCTTCAGCAAGAGACATTCTAACCATCTCCCATGACATTCATCGCTAAATCCTTCACCCGTAACTCTCTGGGGGGCCACCATTGACTAGAATCTTAACTGGCCAATCTTTATAAATACTGTGATAAGAAGAGCAGGTCAGAGGCTGGGAATTCTGCAATGATTAACTCACTTCCTGACTCCCCAAACTTGCCTCACCATCCAGAAGGGGCAAGTCATGTGCTGAAATTTAGGGGGAGGCGTGGCTTAGTGTATTGTCACTGGACTAGTAAACCAGAAACCCATGTTCTGGGGATCCGGGTTCGAATGCTACCAGTGTAGATGGTGAAATTTGAATTCAATTGTCGATTGTCGTAAAAACCCATTTGGTGCACTAATCTGCCCTCCTTATCTGGTCTGGCCTACATGTGACTCCAGACCCACAGCAACATGATTGACTCTTAACTTCCCCCTCAAGGGCAATTAGGGATGGGCAATAAATGCTGGCACAGGCTGCAACGTCCACATCCCATGAACAAATAAAAACAAATACTCTGCACTTGCCTGAATAAGTCCAGGTTGAACAAGATTCAAGAGGCTCGACACCCTCCAGGACAAAGCAACCCACTTGACGGTCACCCTATCCCACCACCTTAAATAGTCACTCACTTCACCACTGACCCACAGTGGCTGTTGTGTGCACTATCTACAAGAGGTAGTGCAGTAACTACGCCAAGTCTCCACCATCAGCACCTTCAAAACCTGTGATTCCTACAAACTGGATGGACAAGTTTATGATCCAAGTTGATATTATAATTGGATGGGAAGTTTCCAGAATGGAACCCTGGCTCAACAGTAACTTTTACCTTTTTTTTTTAAACATGGAGGAACAGAGTTGCAGAACTGCTAATTAGTATGAACAACAAAACAAAAAAATGTATTAAACATAAGGCAATTTTCTTTGCTCCTCACTTAGCTTCATAAATACACACAGATTTTTAGGTTAACATGGATTACAAAATATATCTAAAGCTACCATCGTCACAGTAATATAAAGTCCATTTAAGCAGACAGATTGGCTGTGATCAAATACACACATTCCGCTCTGAACCAAAGTTAATGCCTGTGGATTTCTCCTCCGTACCCCTCCAGATGATTGAGTTTCAAACTCCACTCCCAAAAAGCAAACTTTAAAATCTTCTTTTACAACAATGCTTTTCATCAGCGGGTTGCATTTGAAAATCCAGTCCAGGTTTTCTGAATTACTCTTTCAAACACAGTTTCTGCTCCACTTTGAACAAATATTCCAGTCTCCAGGTTTTACACCTCTCCCTTCAGGATTTCTTCATCTTAACAATGCTTTAACTCTCGATTCCCAGACTCCATTAAAATGGCATCAAGCATTTAATTCACCTCTGAAGTCTGCTGATCCACTTTAGCTCTGGTTACTACAACTGTCTTTCACTCACAATACTTTTCTGCTTCTCTCTTACATTTTCCTGAACACTACCTTGATCTCTGTTCTCTTAACCTCAGTCTTCTTTATGTCCAAGTTCCCTAGTTATCTGGACTGTATCTGGTTCTTTGGGAAGTCTGCCTCCTTGCAGCTCCCTTGTCCTGTCCAGCTTCTCCTGGCAGAGTTGAGGGATCTTCGCTCCCCAATGTTCTATCTTCACATGCCAACAAATTCAGCTAAAAAATAAATTTAAAAGCCTTTCTACCTTAAAAGGCCCCTAGTTGCGAAGCAATCACAGATACTCCTGCTAGCCTCTACTTACTCTTTACACTATAACCCTCTATAAGCACAATACAAGCACAGTTGGAATTGAACCAATTCTCACACATACAAACACAATTGTCCAGCATGACTATGACGATAGGTTTTACCTATCCTTCCACAGAAACAATTAAACCCACTTAAAACTATACCAACTATTGTTTGCCAACAAAAAATAAATGGCATAAAACTACTTTGTTTTCCGAACACAAGAGCAGCAGACCCATGGGAACTCCACCGCCAGCAACTTGCACTCCAAACCAGACACCATTCTGACTTGGAACAATATCACTGTTCCTTCACTCTCCCTGGCACAAAACCCTGGAATTCCCTCCCTAACACTTGACACAAAAGGACTGCAGCGGCACAAGAAGGCAACTTGCCACATCCATCTTGACGGCAAGTAGGAATGGGCAACAAATGCTGGCCGAGCCAGTGAGGTTCACATCCCAACAACAAATAAAAGGAAGATTATCAGGTTTGCTTGGGGTACCGGGCTTTCCTAAGCCAGCCAAGTGCAAATGGCTGCTGGCCCTTGGGCTGAATTCTGTTTGATGGAAGTTGGGGACAAAGGTCTATTGAATTCTAACTGCACAGGAGTATTTAAGCTGTCAGGACTGCCAGCTGGAAGATTAGGTCTACTCAGGAACAACTTCCCCATTTGCTGCATTGTTTTTTTTTAGCATCATTTGCAATGGATACAGAGACTGCTGTGCCTCTCAGGTAGCCAGCTGCCTTGTATAATGCCCAACAGCCATTGGCGCACTGCAGAGAAAAGACCTGGAGAGTACAAGGGGGCGGGCTGAAGAAATAATATGGATGGTACAGATGTTTTTACATAAATCAGAACCAGCAAGCAGGAAGTTGGAGGCATGCCCCCAAGGGGATTAAGTAGGAGAATTGAACATTTCTCAAGAGAGAGAGTTACTAGTATTGCCCATCTCTCAGATCTGATGTTAAACAAGGGTCTTATCTGCCTCTTCTCTTTCATGTCCTGCGGCACATGAGGCAGCCCAAGCAATCCAGTGGACCATGGTTTGGGTCCATTGTGCAACGGAACTTCCTTTTTGTGTCTGGACAGTTCTTAAGCTTGACTCGGGCAGGACGGGTATGGAGGTCCAGCGAGATGTGCTGCAACGTATAAAACCAGTAGCTCCTCTCCTTCCCACATTTTAACTCTCTACCAGATAGAACTGTCAGTTTACATCTTACACTCAGAATTCCGGAGCCACAGTGTTTGGAATTCCAGATGAGGAACAATCACTGGAGTGATGGACAAGAACGTTGCTTTAACTTAGGTGAGAGGGAAAAATGAAGAAGCGCACTGTTCAGCATTGCAGTGTCAAAAGTTTACTGAATCTTTTCTCTCTTACTGAGTTTTTCATTGAATTATAATTACTCACCAATAGAAGTATGAGCAGGTTTTACGTGTATCCAGTAAAAGCTCACATCAGCTACAAGTTTCACATCATTATGAGGCTAGTGATTCGAGCAGTCTCTGACATTTTATCAGCCATATATTCACACAGCTCCATGTTTAGTACTTCAGTGGGTTCATTAAAAGATGGCAAAGGGTGTAATGGTGTTGACTCAAGATGAGGTGGACACAGTAAGTGCGGAAAAGAACGTCTACGATCTTCATAAAAGAAAAGGCCCTGATGGTTTTAGTTCCCTGTGGTGAAACAGATTACTGTTACTTTTTAAACTACCTTCAACTAGTGAAATATTTGAATAGTTTTCAAATATTTGGGCGGCACGGTAGCACAGTGGTTAGCACTGTTGCTTCACAGCGCCAGGGTCCCAGGTTCGATTCCCGGTTTGGGTCGCTGTCTGTGTGGAATCTCCATGTTCTCCCCGTGTCTGCGTGGGTTTCCTCCTGGTGCTCCGGTTTCCTCCCACAAGTCCCAAAAGACGTGCTGTTAGGCAATTTGGACATTCTGAATTCTCCCTCCGTGTACTTGAACAGGCGCCGGAACGTGGCGACAAGGGGCTTTTCACAGTAACTTCACTGCAGTGTTAACGTAAGCCTACTTGTCACAATAAAGATTATTATTATTAAATCTTTATTTGCTAAAGCCATTTGAAATTCTACTAAGGATGCCACTTATGGAGGAGAAATTTCACTTTGGCATTGTGTAAATCTGCGTAGGTTTCCTCCGGGTGCTCCGGTTTCCTCCCACAAGTCCCAGAAGACGTGCTTGTTAGGCGATTTAAACATTCTGAATTCTCTCTCTGTGTCCCCGAACAGGCGCCGGAGTGTGGCGACTAGGGGATTTTCACAGTAACTTCATTGCAGTGTGAACGTAAGCCTACTTGTGACACTATTAAAGATTATTATTATTATTATTATTAAATAAAATAGTAAATCAACTCTCTGTCATACACCTCAGCCAGTTTTCCTTTCCAATGAAATGGGGTCAGTTACAACCTGTTTTGTATCCCACAACCTCCCTCATGCCACACAGAAGTTGCAATTCACCCGCCTCAATCTTCGTACTCTCCCCTTTCCATCAGGAGCTGCAAACTGGGTAAGGTCTTCTGGCCGGGTTTTAACCGGAGCAGTCCGAGAGCAGCTGTAATTGCTTTGCTGCTGCCCTGTCTGACATTACAGCGAACCCAGCACAGGTTGGGGATTGCTCTTGCCAGCTCCTCCTGACTCCTGAGTCCACATTAAAACATTGGGCCTTTGTCAGCAATGGTGGTCTGAGCCAGGCCATCCCGATCCCAAGGGATCATCCCTGAAACCACAGACCTGTCACCAAGTTGCTCCTGCTACAACCACCCCCCGCCCCCCAAACCGGCTCAGGCAGCCAATCCCAGCAAGCCCGTCAATTTTGGAGAGTTTTTAAAAGTTACCTTACATTCTCACTCTCCCTCAGCAGACACGGTGCCCAGGCATAACTTGGTGACAGGTCTGTGGATTTGGTATTCAACCAGTGGTAGGCGGGGCAATCATCACATGGGGATTCCGTCCAACATACTGCAGCCTAGTGGGGAAGATGGTCCATTATCTCCAGGCTGGCACTTTATATCTGGTCAAAGGACTTGGCACAAGAATATGGGAGGGCCCACCAGGTGGCGCTGCGACTACCAGAGAACTGCCAGCTTCTGATTGGTCTGCAGCTCTTAGCAGCAAATTCCCACCCATTTGGGTGCTTGATTGCCTGGGAGGGCCAATGTTGTCCAATAAAGTGCCTGATTTTTTTTTATTTGTTCATTGGATGTGGGCATTGCCGGCTGAGCCAGCACTAGTTGCCCATCCCTGGTTGCCCTTGAGGGGACAAAATAGTCAACCACCCTGGAGTCACATGCAAACCAGACCAGGTAAGGACGGCAGATTTCCTTCCCTAAAGGACATTAGTGAACCAGATGGGTTTTTACAACAATCAACGATGGATCCATGGTCATCAGTGGGATCAGTGCTGGGTCCTCTGCTATTTGTGATTTTTATCAACGACTTGGAGGAGGGGGCTAAAGGGTGGGTCAGTAAATTTGCTGAAGACACCAAGATTGGTGGAGTAGTGGATGAGGCGGAGGGCTGTTGTAGGCTGCAAAGAGACATTGATAGGATGCAGAGCTGGGCCGAAAAATGGCAGATGGAGTTTAACCCTGATAAGTGGGAGGTGATTCATTTTGGTAGGAAAAACTTGAATGTGGATTACAGGGTCAACGGCAGGGTTCTGAGGAATGTGGAGGAACAGAGAGATCTTGGGGTTCATGTCCATAGATCTCTGAAGGTTGCCACTCAAGTGGACAGAGCCGTGAAGAAGGGCTATAGTGTGTTAGCGTTTATTAACAGGGTGCTTGAGTTTAAGAGCCGTGGGGTTATGCTGCAACTGTGCAGGACCCTGGTGAGACCACATTTGGAGTATTGTGTACAGTTCTGGTCACCTCACTCTAGGAAGGATGTGGAAGCATTGGAAAGGGTGCAAAGGAGATTTACCAGGATGCTGCCTGGTTTGGAGGATAGGTCTTATGAGGAAAGGTTGAGGGAGCGAGGGCTTTTCTCTTTGGAGCGGAGGAGGATGAGAGGTGACTTAATAGAGGTTTATAAGATGATGAGGGGGATAGATAGAGTGGAAATTCAGAGACTATTTCCTCGGGTGGATGTAGCTGTGACAAGGGGGCATAACTATAAGGTTCAGGGTGGGAGATATAGGAGGGATGTTCGAGGTAGGTTCTTTACTCTGAGAGTGGTTAGGGTGTGGAATGGACTGCCTTCTGTGATGGTAGAGTCGGACACTTTAGGAACTTTCAAGCGGTTATTGGATAGGCACATGGAGCACACCAGAATGACAGGGAGTGGGATAGCTTGATCTTGGTTTCGGACAAGGCCCAGCACAACATCGAGGGCTGAAGGGCCTGCTCTGTGCTGTACTGTTCTATGTTCTATGTTCTATTAGACTTTTAATTCCAGATTTTCATTAAATTCAAATTTCACCATCTGCAGTGGCAGGATTTGAACTGGGGTCCCCAGAGCATTACTCTGGGTCTCTGGTTCACTAGTCCAGTGACAAAACCATTATGTCATATCCCTGCAATACCTCACAGTCGTGTCAGACCTCCCAGAAAGCATCAGTGCTGGCTCCCACTGGCTCTCCAACACATGGAGCGGGATTCTCCAGTCTCCAATGCTGAAATCGCGTTCGGCGATCGGCTGGAGAATCCATGTTGGCGCCGAAATCAGGGTCGACGCCGCTTTTGTGATGCTCCACCCCCTCCAGAACGGTATAATCTCGGGGTACGGCGCACGCCATCGGGACTGCCTCAGGGCATTACCTGAGGCTCTTTCCCCCCCCCGATGCTCCGCCCCCATTGGGCTGAGTTCCTGATGGCATCGGTCACTTATGGTATTTATTTTTGGGAACTCGGCGTGGCGGCTGTGGAGTGAGCCCAGCGCTGCCACAGTCGCAGGGGGAGGCCGATCCGTGGGCAGGAGGGGCTTAGGCGGGGGCTTGGGGCATTGGTGGGGAGTGGTCCAGGGGTGGCAAGCCTGACCAAAGGGAATCACTATTTGGTATGCTGGATCTGCACACGGCAGGCACCATGTTGTATGGCACGGCTGCCGCAGGCTGCCGCTGTGCGCATGCGCGGCCACAGACCCGGCCATTCTCTGGCCGTATCGGTAACTGGAGCCGGGTTATCTACGGTACATGCCTGCTGGCGCACAACGAGATGGAGGATCAGTGGCCATTCTGCGCCATTCTGCGGGGGGGGCGGGCGGTCAGTGCTGGTCAGTGGGAGTGAGAGTCGGGGACAAGTGTGGCCCGGTGGGTCGACCATGCAATCCCCACCCCCCTCTCCCGATCGTCCCCAGCACCCCCTCCACAGCTACTCGACAGGGCCGTGTGATGGACTGGCCAGCTCGCATGCAGGGATCATCACCCAGGTGGAAGGTGCTGCTGTGGGCATGAGTTAGACATTGTTTAATGATGTGGAGCATGGAGCTCTTTGCAGAGCGGGCTATCATTGTCCATTCCATTGACCAGACCCACTGTCACTGCCAACTCAGTGCCCCCAGCTCGTAGGGTCGCAGGTATATATATAACGGAGGGAGTGTGCATGCGGGTGTTCTAGTGGTGTGGGAGGTGAGGGTGTTTGGTGGTGTGGGAGGTGAGGGTGTTCGGTGGTGTGGGAGGTGAGGGTGTTCGGTGGAGTGGGAGGTGAGGGTGTTCGGTGATGTGAGGGTGTTCGGTGATGTGGGAGGTGAGGCTGTATGGGTAGTGTGGGAGGTGAGGGTGTTCGGTGGTGTGGGAGGTGAGTGTGTTCGGTGGTGTGGGAGGTGAGGGTGTTCGGTGATGTGGGAGGTGAGGGTGTTCGGTGGTGGGGGAGGTGAGGGTGTTCGGTGGTGTGGGAAGTGAGGGTGTATGGGTGGTGTGGGAGGTGAGGGTGTTCGGTGGTGTGGGAGGTGAGTGTGTTCGGTGGTGTGGGAGGTGAGGGTGTTCGGTGGTGTGGGAGGTGAGTGTGTTCGGTGGTGTGGGAGGTGAGGGTGTTCGGTGGTGTGGGAGGTGAGTGTGTTCGGTGGTGTGGGAGGTGAGGGTGTTCGGTGGTGTGGGAGGTGAGTGTGTTCGGTGGTGTGGGTGGTGAGGGTGTTCGGTGGTGTGGGAGGTGAGGGTGTTCGGTGGTGTGGGAGGTGAGGGTGTTCGGTGGTGTGGGAGGTGAGGGTGTTCGGTAGTGTGGGAGGTGAGGGTGTTCGGTGGTGTGGGAGGTGAGTGTGTTCGGTGGTGTGGGAGGTGAGGGTGTTCGGTGGTGTGGGAGGTGAGGGTGTTCGGTGGTGTGGGAGGTGAGGGTGGTCGGTGGTGTGGGAGGTGAGTGTGTTCGGTGGTGTGGGAGGTGAGGGTGTTCGGTGGTGGGGGAGGTGAGGGTGTTCGGTGGTGTGGGAGGAGAGGGTGTATGGGTGGTGTGGGAGGTGAGGGTGTTCGGTGATGTGGGAGGTGAGGGTGTTCGGTGGTGTGGGAGGTGAGGGTGTTCGGTGGTGTGGGAGGTGAGGGTGTTCGGTGATGTGGGAGGTGAGGGTGTTCGGTGATGTGGGAGGTGAGGGTGTTCGGTGATGTGGGAGGTGAGGGTGTTCGGTGGTGTGGGAGGTGAGGGTGTTCGGTGGTGTGGGAGGTGAGGGTGTTCGGTGGTGTGGGAGGTGAGGGTGTTCGGTGGTGGGGGAGGTGAGGGTGTTCGGTAGTGTGGGAGGTGAGGGTGTTCGGTGATGTGGGAGGTGAGGGTGTTCGGTGGTGTGGGAGGTGAGGGTGTTCGGTGGTGTGGGAGGTGAGGGTGTTCGGTGGTGTGGGAGGTGAGGGTGTTCGGTGGTGTGGGAGGTGAGGGTGTTCGGTGATGTGGGAGGTGAGGGTGTTCGGTGATGTGGGAGGTGAGGGTGTTCGGTGATGTGGGAGGTGAGGGTGTTCGGTGGTGTGGGAGGTGAGGGTGTTCGGTGGTGTGGGAGGTGAGGGTGTTCGGTGGTGTGGGAGGTGAGGGTGTTCGGTGGTGGGGGAGGTGAGGGTGTTCGGTAGTGTGGGAGGTGAGGGTGTTCGGTGATGTGGGAGGTGAGGGTGTTCGGTGGTGTGGGAGGTGAGGGTGTTCGGTGGTGTGGGAGGTGAGGGTGTTCGGTGGTGTGGGAGGTGAGGGTGTTCGGTGGTGTGGGAGGTGAGGGTGTTCGGTGGTGTGGGAGGTGAGGGTGTTCGGTGGTGAGGGAGTGTGGTGTGGTGGTGTACGTGCCCCAGTCCAGCGAACCCCCTCCCCCCCACCCCCCACCCCCCCCCCCCCCACCCCCTAGTGTGCGAAACGTGTCTTGATTAGTGTGTCCCGTGCGCGCTGGCCCTGGCGATAGCATTGTGCGGCCTCCCGTGCCTTGCCAGTCCCCTGTCCCTCTCATTGTCCCCCTCATCCTCCTCGCCTGACGAGGCCTGCCCTCCCTCCTCCTCCTCCTCCAGCATATCGTCCCTCTGCTGGGCTATAATGTGGAGCGCAGCTTCAGACCCCAAAGCATCTCTCGACAACACCCCCGGTCGCACAATGGGCGACATTGTAGTGGTGCTCCACGTCGGTCTGTGGCCTCCATACATCAGCCATGACCGCAACGGGTAACCCCTGTCGCCCAGCAACCAGCCCCACAGCCGAGGGGAGGGTGCCCCTCGAACCGAGTGCACCAAGATGAAAGAGTCATGTACGCTGCCCGGGTACTGGGCGCAGACGTGCAGGATCCGCATCTGATGGTCACAGACCACCTGAATGTTCATGGAGTGGGACCGCTTCCAGTTCGTCAACAGCGGCCTGTTATCCGCCGGTGGCCGTAGGGCGACATGCACCCTATCGATTACCCTGGACCCAGGACATCCCGGCGATGGCAGCGAACACCGCTGCCTGGGCATCCTGGTGGGCGTGGTCCAGAGGGTATTGGATGTGCCGATCCACCTGGGCATACAGGGTGTCCATGATGCACCTGTGCGACTATGTCTTGGAGATGCCGGACAGGTCCCGCTCGGCGACTCGAATGACCGTGTCACATAAAGGTCCAGCGGGACCGTCACCTTGACGGCCACCGGTAGCGGGTGTCCTCCCCCATTACCCTGCAGTGCCAGGTGTCCCATCATGTGGCAGATGTGATGCACTGTCGCCCTGCTCATCTGCAGTCTCCTTCTGCATGCCCGGTCCGGAAGGTCCTCAAAGAACACACAATCGCAGTGAATACGTGGCCTTCTCCGGCGCCTCCTTGGCACCTCCTCTTCCTGCCCCTTGGCCTGTCGGGCGGGCGGCCCTCCAGCCTGAGCGGCTGCAACTTGTCCCTCTTCAGCCCGCTCCTCTGCTGCAGCCTCCACCTCCTCTCTGCGCCGCCCTCGCGCACGCTGCCACAGGGCTGCATGCACGGCAGCGGCCGTCGCCACGGCAGCCAACATCGCTGGTTGATGTCCAAACGCCATCATTTTCTGCAGGGTGTGAAAGGAAAACATGTTATCATGACGCATACACCTCTGCACAACCAGGTACCATGGACTGCACGGTGGCCCCCGGTTGTCACCGCGCGCCCCAACCACGCATCCCCCCCACCTGTCCCCGTCCCTGCTGCCAGGAGCACCGTTTGATAGCACTGCCCTCACTGGGGGCTGCCGTCGGCGTGGCCCTGGGTGGTTCCCCGGTGGGTGTTGCCAGTTGGGTGCGGTGGTCGGGGGAGGGGGCACCCCACCCACCCATACGGCCGTTGTCACAGCTGCACCCAGGGGCCGGGGTGGGTGGCCAGCAAGATGGCCGCCATAATGGTGGTCAGTGCCTGGTCACCGCCTCTGTCCTGTTGGGGGCTCCCCGGCTGCTCGGCTTCTCCCTCCCCCTTTCCCCCCCCCCTCCCTCCCCATGCCCTGGCAGGAGACCCCCCCCCACAGGAGGCATGGCCGGTCTCCGATCTGGAAGCCCGCACTCACCCCATGCCACCTCCTACATCCTTTCTCAGCCGCCTCAGTCGGTACACTAGGTTTTTATACCACATTAGAAACACGCCGTCGGGTATTCGGCCCATCCGAGGCGCTGAATCGCTGAGGCCCAGGACAATTGGTTGCCAGGACCGATAATGAGATGCATACTGTACTTCCGGGCCGCGGGGAGGACGGCGCGATTTTGTCATTTTCAGGGGGCCGGAGAATGCCGAATCGGCGTGAAACCAGCGTCAGGCCCGATTTTGGCATCGGAGCCGATTTTCCGGCCGATCGTGTTTCGCGATTTCGGCGTTACCTCATGGTGAATCCAACCCTTCGTCTCCCATTATAAATTTCCCAGTCTCACACTCTAAGGGACCAATGTTTTTTTTTAAATGGTTCATTTAAATACGTCTTCGGTGCATTCACCCGCCGCCCGAGACTCAACAGTCGCGCCATAAAGGTGAACCAGGCGTAACGGCACCTGGCAGTGGGGGGTCTTCCAGTCCATTGGAGACCCCTGGGTGGTCAGGGACAGGGCTGGGTGGAACCCTGGCTCTTCCCTCAGGGGGAGAGGGTGTTTGAGGGGGCGGACAGAGCTTAGAGAGAGAGAGAGAGAGGGAGAAAGACAGGAAATGTTGTCTTGAACAGGTTGAGAAAATGCTGGGAAAACTGAGCAGGGAGGCCATGAAAGTTGCCACCGTGGCAGACTTTACAAAATGATTCTGAACAAACGTCCCTAACGGAACAATAGTGCTCGTAAATGCAAGTATTGCCTTTGCTGGTTTGTGTAAGTGGAAAAAGAGCTTCAGTGTTGTGTAATGGGAACTCGTGTGTTAAGGTTGGCAGATTTCCTTCCCTGAAGGACATTAGTGAACCAGATGCATTTTTACAACAACCAACAATGTGCTCAAGCTTTTTGTAATTAAATTTAGAGTGTTCAATTATTTTTTTTTCCAATTGAGGGACAATTTAGTGTGGCCAATCCACCTACCCAGTGTGGTGAATGTGTAGTGCTAATAATTCACCAGTGCATTTGTATCATGTTCTGCTGTTGAGTTATGTTGTTAACCCTGTGGGCTCCACCTATGGGCCATTGTGTGGCTTCACCCACGGGGGGTTATGTTGGGGCATGTACGGGCTCCTCCCATGGCTCCTCCCCTTAAGAGGAAGTATAAAGATGAGCTGACCTGCAGGCAGTTCCCAGTATTGTACCAGTCGCAGGCAGGCACTGTTCTAAGCTGATTAAAACCACGGTTTACTTTTCCTCGTGTCTTTGAGTGAATTGATGGTTGCATCACCCTGCACAACTTTTTGTGTTGTGGGGGTGAGACCCATGCAGACAGGGGGAGAATATGCAAACTCCAACCGAACAATGACCCAGGGCCGGGATCGATCCCGGGTCCTCACTGCCGTGAGGCAGCAGTGCTAACCACTGCACCACCGTGCCGGCTCTGTTAGTGTTACAGCTCAAGTAAAAGTTTCAATATTGTTTTCTTTTCTTTTATTTTAATAAAGTTTGTTTATAAAATAACGAAGCGCTACTTCTTATATTTTCACTGCTGGAAAGACTCGATTTTTCCGCACCGCATTAAAACGTAAAAAACGTTATGCATCTGGTTCAGTATCTCAACCATTATTGGCTGACCAGGCATCCGTAACATCTGTAAAACATTAAGATACCTGGCAGCAATATTTTAGGCTATTTTCCCACTGTCGCACTCAATTACATTTCGACCAATTCCAAAATTCTAGCGCACACTACCTCTTTCCGCAGACCATTCCAAAAGTTTAAATTCACTTTCCAGAACTGGTGTAATCAATTTACTTTTTACTTATGTCCTTTTTGTGCCCCTTTTTATTTGGGGGATCCAGTGGTGGCACTGACTGTTTTTTCCCTGACATTAAATTGCCCCAACGACACGTCTTGGCCTCAGAATTGCCCCACCTTTCCTCACCTGTCATCCGGAGAGCCTTTCTGCGTCGGAAGATTGACATTTTGATTCTGTTTTTCGTGCCGGGTTTTCTCATGTACGCAAACCAGCTAGCCAGCAATCCTAGCCTTCTGCCTTCCGAATTGTGGCAGAAAACCCAACAGATCCTGCAGAGAAGGATCTGAAAGTTCTGTCATGCATTACCAAATGGTCGGGGTACATTCAAGTTGTTACAAGAAGTGTAGCAGCAACAATTTGGGGATTAAATGTATCGCACAAACCAGTCATGAGGTGGGGACAAATTCCATGGCACCTCTACAGCTGTTGATTCCTGCAGTGCTGTGGGACATGGTTTAAGGCCACAGTTAACTGTGTTGAGCCTGAAGCAAATTCACTTTGTGTTGGACACGTAGATAGGGAGGCATTCAACTTATCCACAGATAAAGGAGGATTACTGTGGATGCTTGAATCCGAAACACAAACAGAAAAATCTGGGCAATCTCCACAGATGCTGTCAGGCCTGTTGAGATTGTCTGGCATTTTCTGTTTATGTCTAACATATCCACCCGGGTTATGCTCAAATTCACAGCGTTTAAATGTAAATGCTCAAAGTGAATAAATACAAATGCTTGCATCACATTCCTCTACACAGAACTTCAAGTTCCTTGACATTCCAGCTTTCATGCATGTTAGTCCCACTTGTCATGTGTTTTGTCACAGAACATATAGTTCAGAAGGAGGCCATTCGGTCCATCGAGTCTGCACCCACCCACTTAAGGCCTCACCTCCACCCTATTCGCATAACCCAATAATCCCTCCCAACTGTTTTGGTCACTAAGGGCAATTTGTCATGGCCAATCCACCTAACCTGCACGTCTTTGGACTGTGGGAGGAAACGAGCTCCTGGAGGAAACCCACGCAGCCACGGGGAGAACGTGAAGACTCCGCACAGACAGTGACCCAAGCTGGGAATCGAACCTGGGATCCTGGCGTTGTGAAGCCAGTGTTACCCACTTGTGCTACTGTGCTGCCGAGCTCAGGCTACACTTTGAACTCTGGACAGCAGGCTATGACGGTTGGTCTTGGAGCTTGTGTCCTTGATTTGCTGAAAAGCTATCGATCTGAATCATTAACTCTGCTTCTCTACTCTCAGACTCCGCCAGATCCGCTGAATAGTTTCAGCCCTCTTGCTTTCATTTCAGATTTCAGCCATTCTGCTTCTGCCCCTTTGACCTTGTTTGGTTTGCTCTGTCACTACCGCAGAATCGCGGAATTGTAACAGTGCGCAAGGAGGCCATTCGGCCCGTCTGCGCCGGCTGTCCAAACGACGCCCACTGCCTGCAGAGCCACAATAACTGGTGTTCACCTTGAAATTAATCATTTGAAAAATGATGGATGCTACTTTAAGATTTCAAAGGTCTTCTTACTCATAATCGTGTACCAACCCAAATGTTCTCACTTGCATTTTCATAGAAAATATTATGTAAACATGTTGTTCCGAACACTTCACTTTTCCCATCAATCAAATGGTGACAAATTCATCATTGATTTTTTTTTTTCACTGCCGGTTTCACAAATGTCACCAATGCGTCATTTCACGTCAGTAGCACATTATTTCCCCTAATAACAGACAATGGTGCCTGGAAATGTAGATTTCCTTTCTTTGCTGGCATGACGAGTACCCGATGGGACAAGGTGAACAGCATCATTCAAGGAAGGAGGTTATGGTGAACCTATTGGTTTAGCCTCAACCGGAGTTCAATTCTAGGAGTCGCAGTTTAGGAAGGATGCAAAGGCTTTAGAGAGGAGCAGGGATTCTCCGGCCATTGGGATTTTCTGTTCCCGCCGGCAGTGCACCCCCGCCCATGGGTTTCCCGGCGTTGTGCGGTGGCTTCAATGGGAAATCCCATTGACAAGCGGCGGGAAGAGAGAATCGCGCCACCAGCGAACTGCGCGCCGCCGAGAACCATTTGGCTGGGACACTGTTGAATCCAACTCAGGGTGTATGGACGATTTATGAGAATAGTTCCAGGGATCATAGAATACCTACAGTGCAGAAGGAGGCCATTCGGCCCATTGAGTCTTCACCGGCCCTTCGAAAAACCACCTCACCTCGGCCCAAACCCCTTTCTATTTCTGCAACCCCTGCCTAAGGGGCAATTTTATCATGGCTAATCCACCTAACCTGCACATCTTTGAACTGTGCGAGGAAACCGGAACACCCGGAGGAAACCCATGCAGACACAGGGAGAACGTGCTGCCTCTGCACAGACAGTGACCCAAGCCGGGAATGGAACCTGGGACCCTGGAGCTGTGAAGCTTCAGTGCTAACCACTGTGCTACACAAAATGGGAAAGTTGGGGCTGTTTTCCTTCAAGATTGGGGAATTTAAGAGGATATTTGATCGAGACATTCAAACTAATGAGGGATCTGGAGAATCTAATCATTCGGAAGGGTGAGCATTAAATAATAAATTGCTACCTCGTTCCCAGGGAATACAATGCATGGCGACTGAAAGACACAGAGCTGACTTCCCCAGATTCAGCAAGGTCAGGTTATTTAAATATTGTAAGATGTTCACTAAATATTTCCATTTTTGAGGGAATTCTGAGCTAACTGAGCAGTTATTTCTTCCACTGAAGTGGTGCTCAGAAAACATGCTCCGAGCCCGACATGGTCGTGGTGGGCAAGTACAAAGAAAGCAAATGTTGAATGAGAAATGCAAAACCTGAAAAGGGAATGTAACTCCAGTAAGAAACTACCGTTCACTTGACTGCCTTTGTCCGATCGTTCAATCTTTTACAGCGTAGTTCAGCTGTCAGCTGAGAGGGGAACCACTCAGTATCACTGCGACCTCCCCTCGTATGAACAAAGAACAAGGTTGTTTGGCCGTCCAAGCCTGTACCAGTCATGATATCAACGTTTGCCAAAACCCTCAGCACTTCCTTGTGCCGTATCCCTCTATACCCACCCTATCCATGTGTTTGTCAAGATGTTAATGTATCTGCTTCCACAACTTCCCGTGGCAACGCATTCCAGACACTCACCCTCTGTGTAAAACACCTGCCTCGCACATCCCCTCTAAACTTTGTCCCACGGACCTTAAACCTATGCCCCCTGGTGACTGACCAGACCAACACCGGAATCGCCGCCACTACTGCGTCGCTCCCAATGCCACATCAAGGCCCCAGACCAGCTAAATCTATAATTGGTTGGGAATATCAAACCACCTTGTACTGGACTTCAGAAATAAAAAAAATTTTTTCGCTTCTGTATATTAAACTTGCTCTGTACATAGTTCTCCACCACCCCCTCCAGACTCAATTTTAACAGGGGGTGAATGTGGTAATCACCACTGTTGTATATATTAGGAGATGTGTGGCAAGGCCCTGTACTACAGGTATGGGGGTAGTCCCTGCCTGCTGGCTCTGCCCAGTAGGTGGAGTATAAATATGTGTGCTCCCTATACAGCAGCCATTTCGCCAACTGCTGTAGGAGGCCACACATCTTAGAGTAATAAAGCCTCAGTTGTATTCAACTCTCGTCTCTGTGCAATTGACCGTGCATCAATTTATTACTCTAAGATTTTCAGAAGATGGACCTCCGCATCAAGCCTGATCGCCTGCAGCTGGATCCGCAATCAAGCGACGCGAAAAAGGACTTTCAACACTGGCTAGCTTGTTTCGAAGCTTACATCAGGTCTGCACCAGACCCAATCCCGGAAGCTCAGAACATCCAGATAGTCTACTCGCGGCTGAGCTCCAACATCTTTCCTCTTATCCAGGACGCGCCGAAATACGACGAAGCCATCATAGCGCTACTGATAGAGAATTACGCCCAGCAGACGAACACGCTCTTCGCCAGACACGTACTCTCTACTCGCAGTCAACTCCCTGGTGAGTCCGTAGAAGATTTCTGGCATGCTATAATTCCTCTGGTCAGAGACTGTGACTGTCAGGCCATCACGGCCACGGAACATTCGAACCTCCTCATGCGGGACGCCTTTGTTACGGGGATAGGGTCACACCTCATACGCCAGTGACTTTTAGAGGGGGCCATGCTCAACCTCGCAGCAACAAAAAAACTGGCGCTATCAATGACGGTCGCCTCGCGCAATATTCAGGCCTACACCACCAGCCGCGCGGCCCACCTCTCCTACACATCGTGGACTCCGCAGACGGCCGCCCCACCGGTGACCACACCCAGTCAATACGCCTGTGCCACGTGCCAGCCAGCCAACCCTGGGGGCCCCCGATGTTACTTCTGCGGGCAACAGAAACACCCCCGCCAACGCTGCCCGGCCCGCACCACTCTTTGCAAGGCCTGTGGCAAGAAGAGGCAGTTCGCTGTGGTGTGCCAGGCCCGTTCAGTCGCCGCTATTGCCCTGACCCCACTCGCATATGGACAATGGGCGCCGCCATCTTCACCTCCCCGGACCACATGTGGCCAGTGGACGTCGCCATCTTCTCCCCTTCAGACCACGTGCGGCCAGTGGGCGCCGCCATCTTCCCCTTCTCGGACCACGTGCGGCCCATGGGCGCCGCCATCTTTTTCAACCCCCCCCCCCCACGTGCGGCCCGTGGGTGCCGCCATCTTTTCTTCCCCATGGCACATAGGCACCACCATTGTTCCAGGACCCGTGCTCCCCCGGGCACCCCATCGTTCAACACCAGCGGCGACCAGCCACGACTCACCTCGGTCACGACCGACCAGTCTCGCTCACACAATCTAGCCACCGCCTCGACAAGCGTGAAGATCGATGGGCACGAGACCTGTTGCCTGCTGGACTCCGGGAGCACCGAAAGCTTCATCCATCCAGATACAGTAATGCGCTGCTCCCTTGCGGTACGCCCCGCCAATCAAAGAATCTCCCTGGCCTCCGGACCCCACTCCGTGGCGATTCGGGGGTACAGTATAGGCACACTCACGGTCCAGGGCGTAGAATTCAGTGGCTTCCACCTCTACGTCCTCCCCAACCTCTGCGCTGCCCTGCTACTCTGCCTGGACTTCCAGTATAACCTCCAGAGCCTAACCTTGAAATTCGGCGGGCCCCTACCACCCCCTACTGTGTGCGGCCTCGCAACCCTAAAAGTCGACCCACCTTCCCTATTCATACACTTTACCCCGGATTGCAAACCTGTCGCCACCAGGAGCAGACGATACAGCACCCAGGATAGGACCTTCATCAGGTCCGAGGTCCAGCGGCTGCTTCGGGAAGGCATCATCGAGGCCAGCAACAGCTCCTGGAGAGCCCTAGTGGTAGTGGTAAAAACTGGGGAGAAACACAGAATGGTCGTGGACTACAGCCAGACCATCAATAGGTACACGCAGCTCGACGCGTACCCCCTCCCACGCATATCTGATATGGTCAATCAGATTGCACAGTACCGGGTCTTCTCAACTGTAGACTTCAAATCCGCCTACCACCAGCTCCCCATCCGTAAGGCGGTCCGCCCATGAAATGAAAATCGCTTATTGTCACAAGTAGGATTCAATGAAGTTACTGTGAAAAGCCCCTAGTTGCCACATTCCGGCGCTGCCTTCGAGGCAGGTGGCCGCCTCTACCATTTTTCTCAGGGTTCCCTTCGACGTCACCAACGGGGTCTCGGTCTTCCAAAGGGGGATGGACCGAATGGTCGACCGGTACGGGTTGCGGGCCACCTTCCTTTACCTAGACAATGTCACCATCTGCGGCCACGATCAGCAGGATCACGATGCCAACTATGCCAAATTTCTCCACACCGCCACTCTCCTAAACCTCACCTATAACAAGGAGAAGTGCGCATTCAGCAGAAACCGCTTAGCCATCCTCGGCTATGCGGTCCAGAACGGAGTTCTGGGGCCCGTTCCCGACCACATGCGCCCCCTCATGGAGCTCCCCCTTCCCCACTGCCCCAAGGCCCTCAAACGCTGCCTGGGGTTCTTTTCGTACTACGCCCAATGGGTCCCAAACTAGGCGGACAAAGCCCACCCACTCATCCAGTCCACCCTTTTCCCCCTGACGGCCGAGACTCAACATGCCTTCAACTGTATTAGAGCCGATATCGGCAAGGCCGCGATGCATGCAGTAGACAAGATGCTGCCCTTTCAAGTGGAGAGCGACGCAACAGACGTCACCCTCGCCGCCACGCTCAATCAGGCAGGCAGGCCCGTGGCATTCTTTTCCCGCACCCTTCATGCCTCCGAAATTTGGCACTCCTCCGTCGAAAAAGAGGCCCAAGCCATCGTTGAAGCAGTGTGGCATTGGAGGCATTACCTGGCCGGCAGGAGATTCACTCTCCTCACTGACCAACGGTCGGTAGCCTTCATGTTCAATAACGTATAACGGGGTAAGATCAAAAATGATAAAATCTTGAGGTGGAGGATCGAGCTCTCCACCTACAACTATGAGATTTTGTATCGCGCCGGCAAGCTCAACGAGCCCCCAGATGCCCTATCCCGAGGTACATGTGCCAGCGCACAGGTGGCCCAACTCCGGACTCTGCACGATAACCTTTGTCAGCCGGGATTCACACGGTTGTACCATTTCATAAAGGCCCGCAATCTGCCCTACTCCTTCGAGGAAGTCAGGGCAATCACCAGGGACTGCCAGGTCTGTGCGGAGTGCAAACCGCACTTCTACCAGCTGGACCGCGCGCGCTTGGTAAAGGCCTCCCGCCCCTTTGAACACCTTAGCGTGGATTTCAAAGGGCAACTCCCCTCCACCGACCGTAACACATATTTACTCAGTGTGGTCGATGAACTCCAGATTCCCCTTTGCCATCCCATGCCCCGATATGACGTCTGCCACCGTCATCAAAGCCCTCAACTTCGCGCTGTTCGGCTTCCCCGCCTACATCCACAGTGACAGGGATCCTCATTCATGAGTGATGCGCTGCGTCAGTTCCTGCTCAGCAGGGGTATCGCCTCCAGCAGACGACCAGCTATAACCCCCGGGGAAACGGTCAGGTGGAGAGCGAGAACGGGACGGTCTGGAGAGCCGTCCAAATGGCCCGATGGTCCAGAAATCTCCCGGCCTCCTGCTAGCAGGAGGTCCTCCCTGATGCACTGCACTCCATTCAGTCGCTACTATGCACCGCCACTAACGACACACCCCAATGAACGTCTCTTTGCCTTCCCCAGGAAGTCCACATCCGGGGTGACGCTCCCGACTTGGCTCGCAGCTCCAGGACCCGTACTCCTCCGTAGGCACGTCTGACTCCACAAGGCGGACCTGTTGGTTGAAGGGGTGCAGGTACTCCACGCCAACCCACAGAACGCCTACGTAGCGTACCCTGACGGCCGCCAGGATACTGTCTCCCTCAGGGACCTGGCACCAGCAGGTTCCACACACACACACCCCTCCGACCTGGCTCCACCCCCCTCCCCCGGCACACCCAGCAGCAACCCCCCCCCAAGACCATCCGTCCTCCCCTGCCCACGCCCGAGGATGAAGAGGATTTTGGCACGCTCCCGGAGTCACCGAGCACCAGACCAACAACGGAATCGCCGCCACTACTGCGTCGCTCCCAACGCCACATCAAGGCCCCGGACCAGCTAAATCTATAATTGGTTGGGAATATCAAACCACCTTGTACTGGACTTCAGAAATAAATATTTTTTTTCGCTTCTGTATATTAAACTTGCTCTGTATATAGTTCTCCACCACCCCCGCCAGACTCAATTTTAACAGGGGGTGAATGTGGTAATCACCACTGCTGTATATATTAGGAGATGTGTGGTAAGGCCCTGTACTACAGGTACGGGGGTAGTCCCTGCCTGCTGGCTCTGCCCAGTAGGCGGTGTATAAATATGTGTGCTCCCTATATAGCAGTCATTTCACCAGCTGCTTTAGGAGGCCACACATCTTAGAGTAATAAAGCCTCAGTTGTATTCAACACTCGTCTCTGTGCAATTGATCGTGCATCATTCCTCCACCCTGGGAAAGAGTGCCTGCCCATCCACTCTATCCATGCCCCTCATAATCTTGTAGACCTCTATCCGGTCACCCCTCAACCTCCGTCTTTCTAATGAAAACAGTCCGAGTCTATTCAGCCTCTCCACGTATGATTCTGGAAACTTCTTCAAATGCTTCCTCCACATTACAAACTCAAAGGGCAGAGTTACACCCCGCTCCAATATACCTTTTTAAAAAAATAAACAAAAGTGATGGGATGACAGCCTCTGGTGAACATAGAAAATAGAATCTGGAGGAGGCCATTCGTCCCTTCGAGCATGCTCTCCCATTCATTATGATCATCGTTGATCACTGTAACTAAATCATAACATCAAAGGAAACTTAACCAACTAACCCAAAATATCATCCACGAGGATGATGATGCACCTCAGCATCCCCCGTGGTGCCCACTGGTCACGGCTCCTCCTGCGCTCCTCCTGCATATAAGAGCACACTTGAATCTCTGATTAATGTCCATTGCCTGCAGTAAACACGAAATTAATATCCAACTAACATTTAATACCCATGCCTAACAACAATTTATCAACCTGTTTTGAAACGAGCCTCAACAGCTTTTTGGGGGACAGGAATCCAGATTTCCATTAGCCTTTACGTGGAGAAATGTTTCCTGATATCATTGTTACATTGTCTGGCTTTCTGATGCCTTATTCTGGCCTGACCTACCAGGGGGAATAGTTTCTTTCTATCTATCCATCCCCAAACATCTCAGACATCTCAATTTAGATAACATTCAATTTTTTATATTCAAGGGAATGCTAGCTTACCCTATGAACCCTGCAATTAAACAATTTAACCCTTTTAGCCCGGGTATCATCCTGGTGAATCTTTGCTGCACCCATTCAAACTCAACGTATTCTCCCGGAGAAACAGGCTGAGGTCTGCACCCTCCAGCTCCAGGTGCCTGAGGCATTCCTCACCCACCACCACTGAAGGGAGTCAAAGCCATGGCTGAGTCTTGAGAAATCGAAAAAGGATCTCTGCCCACCGGCAAGTGAGTTGGTAATCGGAGGGCATACATTGAAAATAATTGGTAGGAGAAGCAGAGCGGGTGTGATGAGAATTGTTTTTAATTATGTAATGAGCTGCTGGAATTCACTGCCTGACGGGGTGTTGGAAGCACATTCGGTCAGAATTCATTTCAAAAGAAAATTGTAAATGCACTTTGAAGGAAAGAAACAAAATGCAGCATTATGGGGAAAGAGAGGAGAAGTGGGACTAATAGGACAATTTTCACAAAGAGCTACACTTGATGGCCTCCTCCTGTGCTAACGATGACATGGAATTTAGCACGGAATTGCTGGAGTTAAACATTTTGATGAAGGCTTGATGAGAAATGGCACTGCATACCCACTGCGCCTCCAAGAATCTGCTGCCAGTCAGTTAAAGGCTGCAGTCACAGCTTTATCCCCCTCCAGTGATTTAGAAACATCGAAATATAGAAAATAGGAGGAGGAGGAGGAGACTATTCGGCCCTTTGAGCCTGGTCCTCCATCCATTAGGATCATGGCTGATCATCCAACTCAATAGCCTAATCCCGCTTTCCCCCCATATCCTTTGATCCCCTTCACCCTCAGAGGTATATCTAACTGCTTCTTGAAAACATATACGGCGAGATTCTCCATTTCAGAGACTAAGTGTTGGCCCCAGGATAGAATCAGCGGACTTTTAAATCGACATTGTTCCCAGAGCAATTCAGGAATTGTTAATGGGCTCGCACCGGCACCACGTAGAACACAACCGATCCCAATGAAAAATGGTATCAGATTCGCCGGGGGTGGGATTGCCACTCGAGAGGCTGACAAGCTGCAGCCGCATATTCGCACTCCACTCCCCACACACACACTCATTCCAGCCAACGAGATGGCACTGGTTGCGCTGGAGCGCGCCCATCCCGTTGATGGGTTGGCTGGGGCCAGAGGGTACCAAGGGGGGTGGCCTGGGGGGGGGGGGGAAACACCCACACGACCAGTGGCACTAAGTTCACAGTGGGCAGTCAGCAGCGTGAACAGCCGCATGACTGCCTTGCAAGCTGCAGCAATGATGTTCTGTGCCCATCCACCCCGCATTGCGCAGGTCGAGGAGACACAGCCTGAGTGAGTGAGACACAGACAGAGTGAGAATTTGGTAATTTGGTGCAGTGAGGTAACCAGGAAAGGTAAGTGGTTAATCTAATTTTGCTGTTTTTCAGTTAAAAGTGCAGTGTAGATTAGTGTCTGATTGGCTGAAGCTGCCCCCGCCCTAATTGCTGAGAGGAAGTTATCTGGCAGCCACCTGAGGCCTGTTAAGGGGCACAAAGGTACACATTGTATTCTTCTCTTTGAAGTTTTAGTGTGAGTCATCCTAAAGTCTGTATAAAAGACAGACAGAAAGCGCACTTAGTAAGCATTGCGCTGGTCGAAGAGACGCAGCCTGAGTGAGAATTTGGTGCAGTGAGGTAATTCGGTGAAGAGTGGGCAAAGGTTCTCTCTCTTTCTTCGGGCCTAATTTCGGGAGCCGTTCGGAGGAGGAGGAGCAGTCTCCGTGAGTATAAAAACCTAACGGTAACTTCCTGTTTTCCAGATTTTTTTCCAAAAGTGACGTCAGAGGGAAGCTGTGATCTGATTGGTTGATAGCAAATCTGCCCCAAATTAAAAAAAAAAACACAGCTAAACTCGTAAACTTAAATTAAACTAATTAATTAATTAGTGATGGCTGGTCAGGTGATGTGCTTGAGCTGCTTGATGTGGGAGCTGGCAGATCCCATTGCGAGCTGCAGCGACCACATCTACAGTAAGTGTTGGCTGCTCGAAGAGCTCCGGCTCAGAGTTGATGAGCTGGAGTCTGAGCTTCAAGCACTGAGGCACATCCGGGAGGGGGAGACTTACCTGGACACTGTGTTTCAGGAGGCAGTCACACCTGTCAGAGTAAGTAGTTTAAATCCTGCCAGTGGCCAGGGACAGCAGGGTGTGACTGCAAGTCAGGCAGGTAAAGGGAACCAGCAGTCAGGAACTCAGGAGCCTCAGCTCTTGACCCTGTCCAACAGGTATGAGGCACTTGCTCCCTGTGTGGATGGCGAACAGGGCTGTAGGAAGGATGAGTCAGCTGACCACGGCACCATGGTTCAGCAGGCCATTCAAGGGGAGGGAGTAAATAGGCAAGTTGTAGTTGTAGGGGATTCTATTATCAGGGGGATAGATAGTATCCTTTGTGAGCAGGATAAAGAGTCCCGCATGGTATGTTGCCTGCCCGGTGCTAGGGTGCGGGATATCTCTGACCGGCTTGAAAGGATACTGGAGAGGGAGGGGGAGGATCCAGTTGTTGTGGTCCATGTCGGTACGAACAACATAGGCAAGTCTAGGAAAGAGGACCTGTTTAGAGATTATAAAGAGCTAGGATTCAAATTAAAAAACAGGTCCTCCAAGGTCATAATCTCCGGATTACTGCCCGAGCCACGTGCAAATTGGCATAGGGAGGCAAGAATAAGGGAAGTTAACACGTGGCTGAAAGAGTGGTGTGGGAAAGAGTGGTTCCTTTTCATGGGACACTGGCATAAGTTTTGGGACAGGGAGGACCTGTACTGTTGGGATGGTCTCCACCTGAACCGAGCTGGGACCAGTGTTCTGGCGAAAATAGGGTGGTCAATAGGACTTTAAACTAAAGATTGGGGGGGGAAGGGAAAGTCAGGGAGCCAAGAGGTGAAGTAATCAGTGTAACTGCTTAGGAATACAAAAAAGTACGAAAAGAGAAAACTCAGGAGAGGTTACGATAGTCCTCATCCCACAAAATATGACACAGTGTATGGAAAGGCTCAGTAAACCAAGGTCCACCACACTAAGAAAACAAAAAGGGACGGTCAATAGAAAATTAAAGGTGCTATATTTAAATGCGCCCAGTGTACGGAACAAGGTAGATGAGCTTGTGGCCCAGATTGTGACTGGCAGGTATGATGTGGTAGGCATCACAGAGACCTTGTTGCAGGGGGTTCAGGACTGGCATTTAAACATCCAGGGATTCACAACCTATCGAAAAGACAGAGAGGTGGGCAGAGGGGGCGGGGTTGCCTTGTTAATTAGGAATGAAATTAAATCAATAGCACTAAGCGACATAGGGTCAGATGATGTGGAGTCTGTGTGGATTGAGTTGAGGAACCACAAAGGCAAAAAAAACCATAATGGGAGTTATGTACAGGCCTCCTAACAGTGGTCAGGACCAGGGGCACAAAATGCACCACAAAATAGAAAGTGCATGTCAGAAAGGCAAGGTCACAGTGATCATGGGGGACTTCAATATGCAGGTGGACTGGGTAAATAATACTGCCAGTGGACCCAAGGAAAGGGAATTCATTGAATGTTTACAGGAGGGCTTTTTGGAACAGCTTGTGATGGAGCCCACGAGGGAACAGGCCATTTTGGACTTAGTGTTATGTAATGAGCCAGACTTGATTAAAGATCTTAAAGTAAGGGAACACTTAGGAGGCAGTGATCATAATATGGTAGAATTCAATCTCCAATTTGAAAGAAAGCAGGTAGAATCAGATGTAAAGGTGTTACAGTTAAATTAAGGTAACTACAGGGGCATGAGGGAGAAACTGACGAAAATCGACGGGAGCAGAGCCTAGTGGGAAAGACAGTAGAACAGCAATGGTAGGAGTTTCTGGGAGTAATTGAGGACACAGTACAGAGGTTCATCCCAAAGAAAAGAAAGGTTGTCAGAGGGGGGATTAGGCAGCCATGGCTGACAAAGGAAGTTAGGGAATGCATCAAAGCAAAATAGAAAGCCTATAATGTGGCAAAGAGTAGTGGGAAGTCAGAAGATTGGGAAGGCTACAAAAACAAACAGAGGATAACAAAGAGAGAAATAAGGAAAGAGAGGATCAAATATGAAGGTAGGCTAGCCAGTAACATTAGGAATAATAGTAAAAGTTTCTTTAAATACATTAAAAACAAACGGGAGGCAAAAGTTGACATTGGGCCGCTCCAAAATGACACTGGTAATCTAGTGATGGGAGACAAGGAAATAGCTGAGGAACTAAATCATAGAATCATAGAATTTACAGTGCAGAAGGAGGCCATTTGGCCCATCGAGTCTGCACCAGCTCTTGGAAAGAGCACCCCACCCAAGCCCACACCTCCACCCTATCCCCATAACCTGGTAACCCCACCCAACACTAAGGACAATTTTGGACACTAAGGGCAATTTATCATGGCCAATCCACCTAACCTGCACATCTTTGGACTGTGGGAGGAAACCGGAGCACCCGGAGGAAACCCACGCACACACGGGGAGGATGTGCAGACTCCGCACAGACAGTGACCCAAGCCGGAATCGAACCTGGGACCCTGGAGCTGTGAAGCAATTGTGCTATCCACAATGCTACCGTGCTGCCCAAAGTACTTTGCGTCAGTCTTCACAGTAGAAGACATGAGTAATATCCCAACAATTCCGGAGAGTCAGGTGGCAGAGTTGAATATGACAGCCATCACAAAGGAGAAAGTGCTAGAGAAACTAAGAGGTCTAAAAATTGATAAATCTCTGGGCCCAGATGGGCTACATCCTAGAGTTCTAAAGGAGATAGCTGAAGAAATAGTGGAGGCTTTAGTTATGATCTTTCAAAAGTCACTGGAGTCAGGGAAAGTCCCAGAGGATTGGAAAATCGCTGTTGTAACCCCCTTGTTCCAGAAGGGAACAAGGAAAAGGATGGAAAATTATAGGCCAATTAGCCTAACCTCGGTTGTTGGCAAGATTCTAGAATCCATTGTTAAGGATGAGATTTCTAAATTCTTGGAAGTGCAGGGTCGGATTAGGACAAGTCAGCATGGATTTAGTAAGGGAAGGTCGTGCCTGACAAACCTGTTAGAGTTCTTTGAAGAGATAACAAATAGGTTAGACCAAGGAGAGCCAATGGATGTTATCTATCTTGACTTCCAAAAGGCCTTTGATAAGGTGCCTCACGGGAGACTGCTAAGTAAAATAAGGGCCCATGGTATTCGAGGCAAGGTACTAACATGGATTGACGATTGGCTGTCAGGCAGAAGGCAGAGAGTTGGGATAAAAGGTTCTTTTGTGGAATGGGAACCGGTGACGAGTGGTGTCCCGCAGGGTTCAGTGTTGGGGCCACAGCTGTTCTCTTTATATATTAACGATCTAGATGACGGGACTGGGGGCATTCTGGCTAAGTTTGCCGATGATACAAAGATAGGTGGAGGGGCAGGTAGTATGGAGGAGGTGGGAACGCTGCAGAAAGATTTAGACAGTTTAGGAGAGTGGTCCAAGAAATGACTGATGAAATTCAACGTGGGCAAGTGCGAGGTCTTGCACTTTGGAAAAAAGAATAGAGGCATGGACTATTTTCTAAACGGTGACAAAATTCATCATGCTGAAGTGCAAAGGGACTTGGAAATCCTAGTCCAGGATTCTCTAAAGGTAAACTTGCAGGTTGAGTCCGTAATTAAGAAAGCAAATGCAATGTTGTCATTCATCTCAAGAGGCTTGGAATATAAAAGCAGGGATGTATTTCTGAAGCTTTATAAAGCATTAGTTAGGCCCCATTTAGAATACTGTGAGCAATTTTGGGCCCCACACCTCAGGAAGGACATACTGGCACTGGAGCGGGTCCAACGGAGATTCACACGGATGATCCCAGGAATGGTAGGCCTAACATACGATGAATGTCTGAGGATCCTGGGATTATATTCATTGGAGTTTAGGAGGTTAAGTGGAGATCTAATAGAAACTTACAAGATAATGAATGGCTTAGATAGGGTGGATGTAGGGAAGTTGTTTCCATTAGCAGGGGAGACTAGGACCCTGGGGCACAGCCTTAGAATAAAAGGGAGTCACTTTAGAACAGAGATGAGGAGAAATTTCTTCAGCCAGAGAGTGGTGGGTCTGTGGAATTCATTGCCAGAGAGGGCGGTGGAGGCCGGGACGTTGAGTGTCTTTAAGACAGACGTTGATAAATTCTTGATTTCTCGAGGAATTAAGGGCTACGGAGAGAGAGCGGGTAAATGAAGTTGAAATCAGCCATGATCGAATGGTGGAGTGGACTCGATGGGCCGAATGGCCTTACTTCCGCTCCTATGTCTGATGGTCTTATGGTCTTATGGACCCCGTGACCCACCTCCTGGCCGCCTCTCGCTACTCCCCCCCCGGCCCTGGCAGGAGCTCCCTGGCCAGCGGCACAACTCTCAGCACATGATGGTGATGTTGGACACTTTTCATAACTCCAATCTCTCCTTCATCAGCCATAGTGCCTGTTTCGCTATTTTTGAAACCAGAAGTGAAATTTGCTGTCGGTTAATTTCCCCCCGGCGAGGCATAGCATTGTGAAGGCCCCGGAGAATACTGCGTCAGGCATGCTAATGATATTCCAACGGCGCTTGCTGTATGTGCAGAGAAGAACGCATTGCGCTGCTGTCGCTGCACTTGAGCATGGCATGTTGGCATGCTCCTGGTGCCCACCATGATTTTGAGTTTCACAACCAATTTTCCGCCCAATCGTCTTTCCCGATTTCGGTGAGGGCCGACGGAGAATCTCACCCACAATATTTTGGCCTCAACTGCGTCCTATGGCAACTACTTCCACAGGCTCACCACTCTCCAGGTGAAGGAATTTCTCCTCATCTCTATCCTAAATGAATAGGATGGGAATAGAGGGATACGGACCCCGGAAGTGTAGAAGATTTTAGTTTAGATGGGCAGCATGGTTGGTGCAGGCTTGGAGGGCCGAAGGGCCTGTTCCTGTGCTGTACTTTTCTTTGTTCTTTGTATCCCGTATCCTCAGACTGTGACCCTTGGTTCTGAATACACCCACCACTGTGAACATCCTTCCTGCATCTACCCTGTCTCGTCCTGTTAGAATTCTATAGGTTTCTATGAGATCCCCCCTCATCCTTCTGAACTCTCATGAATAACATCCTAACCCACTCAATCTCTCCTCGTACGTCAGTCCTGCCATCGCAGGAATCAATCTGGTAAATCTTCGCTGCACTCCCGCTAGAGCACGAACATCCTTCCTCAGTTAAGGAGACCAAAACTGCACACAATATTCCAGGTGTGGCCTCACTAAGGCCCTGTATAATTGCAGCAAGACACCCCTGCTCCTGTACTCGAATCCTCTCACTATGAAGGCCAGCATAGCGTTTATTTCTGGTACTCTGTTTTTTTTTTTAAAAGAGTTGACGGCATGCAGTCCAGCTGGATTAATGGCACGAGTCATTACGGGTCATCATGGACTGAGTAAGGGTCAAAGGCTTTTTTTAGTTCGGGCATCATGATCAATACAGGCTTGGAGGGCCGGAGGGCCTGTTCCTGTGCTGTACTTTTCATTCTTCTGTGTTCTTTGGGTCAGCATTGGGCCTAAAATCTGCCTTGCTGGAAATACTGTCGTACAGCTTTTTAACCGCGCGCACTCTGCAGTACTTTAAAAGACAGCATCAAA
Source organism: Scyliorhinus torazame (assembly GCF_047496885.1). Lineage (NCBI taxonomy): Eukaryota > Metazoa > Chordata > Chondrichthyes > Carcharhiniformes > Scyliorhinidae > Scyliorhinus > Scyliorhinus torazame. The sequence goes on along the minus strand of NC_092711.1, from coordinate 298,532,701 downwards.
AATTGAGAGGCTGATGTGATTTATTTGTAATACAACACACTTAGCCCACAGCATGATATGAGGACTTACCTGGAGAGGTTGAAGTAATATCCTCCAATGGAATTTTGGACAATTGTTTCATTTGAACCAAGTGGGTGAAACAATCTGAAAGCATCCTCCGAGATCTTCCAACAAGACCAGGTTTTGTGCAAAATACACAGTGGTTTGGTGGAGTGGCTAGTGTAGAATGGCACGTGGACATGGCCAAAGTAAAGAACAGGTCATGAATAGGATATAGAATAATAGGTTATTAAATTATGCTGTCAGGAAGCAATTAAAACGTCTGAAAGAACATATTTGGTTAGCAAACATCTCCAATGGCTGTGAGAATAGGAAGGTGATACAAATTGGTAGATAGATGAATTGGGATATATTTCTTAGTTTCCATATCTCATGTCCACAGTGGTGCCACAACTGGATGTGACACCAGTACTGGTTAAGAATAAGGAGGGCATGGTGGCACAGTGGTTAGCACTGCTGCCTCACAGCGCCAGGGACCCGGGTTCAATTCCGGCCTTGGGTGACTCTCTGTGCGGAGTTTGTACATTCTCCCCGTGTCTGCGTGGGTTTCCTCCGGGTGCTCCGGTTTTCTCCCACAGTCCAGAGATGTGCAGGTTTGGTGGGTTGGCCATGATAAACTGCCCTTTAATGTCCAGGGATGTGCAGGTTAGGCAGGGTTACAGGGATAGGGCAGGGCAGTGGGCCTAGGTAGAATGCTCTATCAGGGGGTCGGTGCAGACTCAATGGGCTGAATGGCCTCTTTCTGCACAGTGGGGATTTTATGGATTCTTTGAAGATTATACAAACAGCAAAGTGAACCTTAACATTCATTAAACTCATAAAATCTATCTTTATTAATTGATAAAGTTTGCCAGTGACAATATTGTTGAATCAAAATGCTACTTGCAGTGATATACATTAACAAGTCTATTTGTAAATATGTATGGCCTCCGACCAGTAGGTGTCAGGCAAGAAGTAGCGCATGACACTGTAGCCTGGGGAGGAGAGGCTGGAGAAGGAACCATCGTGGTCAGTCGTGTTTGTATTAGTTCCAGATATATACCATTAGTTTCCTACGCAGTTTATTATACTATAATAAAAATAACTAGTCTTGAACTAGATGTTCTTTAGTACTCCAACTCAGTAATTGTCTCAGTACAAGAACATAACACTACCGTGAATTGAAACTGGTTGAATTAGCACAAGGGCTCACAGAACATGTGTGAATGCATTGTGAAACCACAGGACTGTGACTCTCACCAGAAAGTAGCTGAATGTTTCCTTTCTCTAAAGTGGCAGCTCCAGCAGAAATCTAAAGTCAGCAAACCTCAAATTGAGGCTCAGGCATATCAGCCATGTAATGGAAAAATGAAATGAAAATCGCTTATTGTCACAAGTAGGCTTCAAATGAAGTTACTGTGAAAAGCCCCTAGTCGCCACATTCCGGCGGCCTGTTCGGGGAGGCTGGTACGGGAATTGAACCATGCTGCTGGCCTGCCTTGCTCTGCTTTAAAAGCCAGCGATTTAGCCCTGTGCTAAACCAGCCCCAGTCAGGCCAGCCATGATCTCAATGAATGGCGGAGCAGGGTCGAAGAGCTGAATGGCTTCCTCTTGGTCCTACATTCCTATGAAAAGTATGTGGATGTCTTTGAGAGGCCCTAGGGACAGGTGGTAAAAGCTGGTTCAGCCAGTGATGCCCACACCCCTTGAACGAATAAAAAAAAAAACCAAAGTCTTAGTATAAACCTTAGTATTTTACTGTCTAGGACCAGGATAGAATCATAGCATCATAGCATTTACAGTGCAGAAGGAGGCCATTTGGCCCATCGGGTCTGCACTGGCCATTGGAAAGTGCACTCTACCCAAGCCCACATATCCCCGTAACCCAGTGACTCCACCTAACCATTTTTGGACACTAAGGGCTATTTAGCTGCTCTATACTTAGCAGCGCCACTGGGGAGGTAGTGGCTGCTGCCAGTACTACAGCCACTAGAGGTCTCAGATTCAGGAGTGACCCAGGCAGAGGTAAGTGATGGCGGGAAGGGAATAGTGAGTTGGGGCCACAGATGAGGTGGCTATAGGGGCTAAGGCAGCGTGGGTGAGAGGTGTGTCATGAGAATGTCACTTTAAGAAATGTTTGGCTGCCCATGTTACTGCAGTGATGTCAGAGTGTGGGTGGAGCTGAGCTCTGGCTCTGCTTTTTCGTTTCACTTTGAGAAAAGCTTGGGTGTGTCTGTGTTTTTTTGGTTTTGTTTTCAGTGTTGGAGCTGAAGCCAGACAAAGCAGGTGTACTGTTGATCTCTCTGCCATGAAAAGACTATCTCTTGATCAGGGCAGCACGGTAGCTCAAGTGGATAGCACTGTGGCTTCGCAGCGCCAGGGTCCCAGGTTCGATTCCCCACTGGGTCACTGTCTGTGCGGAGTCTGCACGTTCTCCCCGTGTCTGCGTGGGTTTTCTCCAGGTGCTCCGGTTTCCTCCCACAGTCCAAAGATGTGCAGGTTAGGTGGATTGGCCATGATAAATTGCCCTCAGTGACCAAAAAGGTTAGGTGGGGATTAGGGGGGAAGTGATAGCTTAAGTGCGTCGATGCAGGCTCGATGGGTCGAATGGCCTCCTTCTGCACTGTATGTTCTATGTTCTGTGTTCAATGTTCATTTGGTGAATTCAGAATTATAAATGTTTTCAGTAGTGAATGTAAACCTGATGTGCTTCTGTTAAAATATGTTTCTTTTAACAGATAAGGGAATAGTGTAGATGGGCTTTAGAGTGGTTTCACAGGTCGGCGCAACATCGAGGGCCGAAGGGCCTGTACTGCGCTGTAATGTTCTATGTTCTATGTTTTGTCTTCTGTATGTTGTTTGGTAAGTTATTAAGGATTACTTCGTGTTGTATTTTTTGGGTTGTAATTGAATTAATGGTTGCTAAGATGTTCACTGTATGTTTTAAAAAGGTTAACTTGAGTTCATAGAACAAACATTTTTTTGCTTTAAAGAATACTTTTCCATTTCTGCTGTACCACACCTGTAGAGTGGGCTATGTGCTCCCCATACCACAATCTATTAAAACTTGTGGGTCAGGTGAACTCCATGATACACTTTGGGGTTCTCTAAACCCTGGCCCAGAACAAATTGTGGGGCTCATCCGGGATAAAAGTCTATCTATTGGATTGGCTTAGTGAACTTAAAGACAGTGAGGGGTGAGCATATTGTGGTTGCTTTTCAGGCGTGGTATTTTAGTTTAAGTGGGGAGTGTGTTGTGGACAATGGCTCTTTCAGAGGCTCTGAAGTTTTTGGGGCAGGAGATGGTCACACGCAGTACCTTGCGGACAGAGACTAAAAGCAGACTGTTAGAGTTGGCAAAAACATTGCAGTTAACATTACCTGACAAAATGCAAAAAGGTGAGGTCATTATGGCGGTGGCTAAGCATTTAAAGTTGCCTGAGATACAGTTTGACTCATTGGAAATGGCAAAAATTCAGTTACAACTTAAACAAATGGAACATGAGAAAGAATTAAAGCAGCTTGAATACAAAAGAGAAAGAGAGAGAAAAGAAAGAGCGAGGAAAGAAAGAAAAGAAAGAATAGCCCTAGCAGAACAAAGAGAAAGGGAGCTACAGATCAGGGAAAAAGGTGAAGAGAGAGAGTTTGAACTTCAGAAAATGGCCATGAAACATGACAGTCAGTTAAAATTGGCAGACGTAAAGGCAAACGTACAGTTGGATGATAGTGATGAGGATAGTGAGAAAGAGCGTCATAGTCGAAGGCTTGGTGGGGATCTAATTTAAATATGTCCAAGCATTGCCAAGGTTTGACAAGAAGGAGGTAGAAGCCAGTTTCATTTCATTTGAGAAGGTAGCTAAACAAATAAAATGGCCACAGGACATGTGGGTATTACTGATTCAAACAAGGTTGGTAGGTAGGGCTAGTGAAGTGTATGCATCACGACCGGAGGAGGTATCTGGGACGTATGAGGAGGTGAGAAAATCCATCTTTGCTGCATATGAACTAGTGCCTGACGCCTACAGACAAAGGTTTAGAAATCTAAAGAAAGAATTTGGTCAAACATACATGGAGTTTGAAAGGATCAAACAGAGTAATTTTGAGACGTGAATAAGGGCTTTGAAAATAGGCCAAACGTATGAAGCTCTCATGAGAAATTATACTTTTGGAGGAGTTTAAAAATTCAATTCCTGATGTAATGAGAACTCATGTGGAAGAGCAGAGGGTTAAAATGCGAGGTTTTCATAGAAATCATTTCATAGAATTTACAGTGCAGAAGGAGGCCATTTGGCCCATCGAGTCTGCACCGGCTCTTGGAAAGAGCACCCCACCCAAGGTCAACACCTCCACCCTATCCCCATAACCCAGTAACCCCACCCAACACTAAGGGCAATTTTGGACACTAAGGGCAATTTAGCATGGCCAATCCACCTAACCTGCACATCTTTGGACTGTGGGAGGAAACCGGAGCACTCGGAGGAAACCCACGCACACACGGGGAGGATGTGCAGACTCCGCACAGACAGTGGCCCAAGCCGGAATCGAACCTGGTACCCTGGAGCTGTGAAGCAATTGTGCTATCCACAATGCTACCGTGCTGCCCACTAAGGTTAGCAGCAGAAATTGCAGATGATTATGAATTAGTTCATAAATCAAAGCTTGATTTCCGACATCAGTTTCAGCATGTGAAGGATAGAAACTGGGGACATGAGAAATACTCAAGTGGTAGAGGCAAAGGTGATCTGATGGGAGATAATAAGGAGAGTGTACCTCAGACTAAAAAAGAAATCCAGGAGGGTGGAAAAGAAATGAAAATTTTCAAATGTTTTCACTGTGATAAACTAGGCCATGTAAAGACACAGTGTTGGTGGTTGAATAAAAGCACTGGGAAGGCTGATGTAGTAAAACAGGATAAGACAGTGGGGTTTGTTAAAGTGGTAAAGGAAAGTCCAAGTGAAGCGAAGGAGGTGCAAAAGATTGTACAGCCTGATCAAGAGGTGATTGATAAGAAGGTGCCAGATGTCTTTAAATAATTTACTTGTGTGGGTAAAGTTTACTCATGTGTATCAGGAGGAGCAGGTAAAGAAGTCACAATTTTAAGAGATACGGGAGCTAGTCAATCTTTAATAGTAAGAGATGAGGCGTTATGGCCTTTAGGAAGAATATTGCCAGAAAAGGTGGTAATATGTGGAATTCAGGGTGAGAGGAGTAGCGTTCCATGATATAAGGTAAGGTTGAAAGTCCAGTGAAGAGTGGTGAAGTGGTAGTAGGAGTAATAGAGAAACTATCTTGTCCAGGAATACAGTTTATCTTGGGTAATGATACAGCTGGATCGCAGGTGGGAGTGGTGCCGACTGTAGTTGATAAGCCAGTGGAAAATCAGACAACTGAAGTGTTGAAGGACGAATATTCTGGGATTTTTCCGGATTGTGTAGTAACAAGGTCGCAAAGTCACAGGTTAAGACAAGAGGAGAAATCAAAGAGTGAAGATGACGTTGAAGTGCAATTATCAGAAACGGATTTTGATCATATGGTTGAAAAAGAACAAAAACAGGTGGAGGATGAGGTGGATATTTTTAGTTCAGGAAAATTGGCGGAGTTAAAACAGAAAGATGTAGAAATAAAACGGATATATCAGAAAGCATACACGGAAGAGGAATCTGAGTGTATACCAGAGTGTTATTACCGTACCAATGATGTCTTCATGAGAAATGGAGACCATTACATATGCAGGCAGATGTAAAGTGGGCAGAAGTTCATCAAGTAGTATTGCCGGTGGGGTATAGAAAGGAGGTGTTGCAGATTGCACATGAGGTACCAGTGGGAGGTCATTTGGGAATAAGGAAAACTCAAGCTAAATTCCAAAAACATTTTTATTGGCCTGGACTACATAAAGATGTAGTTAAATTTTGTCAATCATGTCACACATGTCAAGTGAGAGGGAAACCTCAAGCAGTAATAAAAGCAACGTCGTACCCATTCCAGCATTCGAAGAACCTTTTACAAGGGTCCTAATTGATTGCGTAGGACCGCTTCCTAAAACAAAAAGTGGGAATCAATATCTTTTGACTATAATGGGTGTGTCTACTAGGTTTCCAGAGGCAATTACAGTACCTACTATTACAGCTAAAAAGATTGTGGAGGAGTTACTTAAATTCTTTACTAGATATGGACTAACCAATGAAATACAATCAGATCAAGGATCAAATTTTACCTCAAGGTCATTCAAAGAAGTTATGGATAGCTTAGGAATAAAACAATTTAAATCAACTGCGTACCATCCAGAATCGCAGGGAGCGTTAGAAAGGTGGCACCACACATTAAAGACAATGTTGAGGGCGTATTGTCAAGATTATCCAGAGGATTGGGAGAAAGGAATTCCATTCGTACTATTTGAAATTAGGGATGCACCTAATGAGTCAACCAAATTTAGTCCTTTTGAACTAATTTTTGTTCATGAGGTAAAAGGACCACTTAAATTGATTAAGGAAAAATTGGTGAGTGAGAAATCGGAAATTACATTATTGGATTACGTGTCAAATTCTAGGGAACAATTAAATAGAGCAGGTGAATTGGCTAGACAACATTTAAAAGTTGCACCAAATGTGATGAAACGGGTAGTGGACAAGAAATCCAAAGTTCGTAGATTTGCCAGTGGAGATAAAGTTTTAGTGTTGTTACCAGTGGTGGGTGAGCCTTTAAAAGCTAGGTTTTGTGGACCTTATCAGATTGAAAGGAAATTAACTGAGGTGAATTATGTGGTAAAAACACCAGATAGAAGGAAGTCTCACCGTGTGTGTCATGTGAATATGCTTAAAAGGAATTTTGAAAGGGAAGGAGAGAAAAAGGAGGAGGTTTTAATGATTCTAACTCAAAGTGACGAATCAAATCCAGATGACTGTGAATTTGACGTACCTCAAATTAAATTGGTAAATGAGGATGTTCATAAAAATTGGGATAAATTGTCGAGTTACCTTCCAGAGGAAAAACAAATTGACCTGAAAGAGTTATTGATATTACATGGGTAAGTCTGTGGAGATAAATTGGGAAATACTACAATGGCTATACATGATGTAGATGTGGGAAATGCTGTTCCAATCAAACAACATCCATATAGACATAACCCTTTAAAATTGGCACAGGTTAACAAAGAGATTGAGAGTATGCTTAAAAATGGCATAATTGAAGTGAGTTGCAGCCAATGGAGCTCACCCATAGTGATTGTACCTAAACCAGACCATACCCAGTGGTTGTGTGTGGACTATGGAAAGGTTAATGCAGTTACAAGAACAGACTCTTATCCATTCCCACGTTTGGAGGATTGCATTGAGAAAGTGGGACAATCAGCTTTTATTTCCAAACTATTGGTTACTGGCCGGTACCTTTATCCGAAAGGGCAAAGGCGATTTCAGCTTTTGTGACTCCAGTTTCAGGATTACCCAATTGTGCGGTATACATCGATGATCTGGTAATTTGCAGCCAGACATTGAAAGAACATTTAAAAAGCTGATGGAGTTATTCGATCGACTTCAGGAGGCAGATTTGGTAATAAACCTAGCCAAAAGTGAATTTGGAACTGCCCAAGTCACTTTCCTTGGCCATACAATCGGACAGGATCGAATGGTCACACGAGATGTGAAACCAATAGTTGTTGAGGAGTTTCCGATACCCTCGAGACGAAGGGAAATAATGCAATTTCGTGGCATGAGTGGATTTGATCGAACATTTGTGCAAAGGTTTTGTCGCGTGTTTGCTCCACTGATGGACTTGCTGAAGAAACATCGGAAATATCAATGGACAGTGGAGTTTCAACAGGCATTTGACTGCCTGAAAGCTGTGATATCCAATGCTCAGGTGTTGGAGAATTGCAAGGGAATCTGTGATGAGATTGAACCAAAGTATCTGACTTTAGAGAGAAATGCCGAGGCGTAGAAAATGGACGGATCGTGCAGAAAACTTCTTGTTCGAAGAGACTGTCAATCGAGAAAGATTCCAGTTGGAGGGAAAAAAAATGGACTATATTATTATACCTGTTTGCGTGTGTTTTTTTTGAAACGAAAAATTATATTAACCGTGTGCATTTGTTAAACGATAGTGAAAAGGTGAAAAATGAAACCATCTTGAAGTTGATGGTTTTTTTTTTCTTGGGGCGGTGTCATGAGAATGTCGCTTTAAGAAATGTTTGGCTGCGCATGTTACTGCAGTGATGTCAGAGTGTGGGTGGAGCTGAGGTCTGGCTCTCCTTTTTAGTTTCACTTTGAGAAAAGCTTGGGTGTGTCTGTGTGTTTTTGTTTTGTTTTCAGTGTTGGAGCTGAAGCCAGACAAAGCAGGTGTACTGTTGATCTCTCTGCCATGAAAAGACTATCTCTTGATCATTTGGTGAATTCAGAATTATAAATGTTTTCAGTAGTGAATGTAAACCTGATGTGCTTCTGTTAAAAGGTATTTCTTTTGTCTTCAAGATGTTGTTTGGGAAGTTATTACGGATTACTTAGTGTTGTATTCTTTGGGGTTTGTATTTGAATTAATGGTTGCTAAGATGTTCACATTATGTTTTAAAAAGGTTAACTTGAGTTCATAGAAAAAACATTGTTTTGATTTTAAAAATACTTTTCCATTTCTGCTGTACCACACCTGTAGAGTGGGCCGTGTGCTCCCCATACCACAATCTATTAAAAGTTGTGGGTCAGGTGAACTCCATGATACACTTTGGGGTTCTCTAAACCATGGCCCATAATGAAATTAAATGAAAATCGCTTATTGTCACAAGTAGGCTTCAATTAAGTTACTGTGAAAAGCCCCTAGTCGCCACATTCCGGCGCCTGTTCGGGGAGGCTGTTACAGGAATTGAACCGTGCTGCTGGCCCTCCTTGGTCTGTTTTTAAAGCCAGCGATTTAGCCCTGTGCTAAACAGCCCCTAACAGATGGCTCTCACTGAATCCCTTCTTTCCAAGTGCCGGGTACTTTGATCAGTCACTGAGTACCTTTGAATGAGGACCCACTACACCCTCTACCCAAGAGCCCACAACTAAATAGGCCAGTGTTTGCTGGTAATGGTTTCCACATGGCAAGACCCAAATCCCTCACAATACATTTAAGAATTCAAAATCTTTCCTTTCAAAACTAGCCATGCCTAATTCCACGTGAACTCAGCCTTTCTTCTTTCATGATGTCCATGATGTTTTCTCCCTCACCTTTCAACATAAATAGTCACCAAGTATTATTTACAATTTGGAAACAGCTGCACAGCAACATAAGATCATTCGCCAAGCTTTGTGCCCTATCCTGTAGTGTTATTAATGTCATACTTTATCATCTATGGGAAATGGACACAGGTAAGGTTAAGAGCCTGTGGATTGTAGCATGAAATGTTATTAGTTCTACAGTGTTGAGAGGGTGGAGAATGAATGAGTTAAAACAGGAGATGTGGTGCTGTTAAGGTGCAATTTTAAAGCTGGAATCCTGCAAGAATGAGGTGGGTGGCTGATTGAACTGGCCATTGCTTTGTATATCATTCTGCCTTTGCATCCATCACCATTTTAATCAAGATTCTCAAGACATGTGCCCTCCACAGTTAGGCAGGGATCTCATTAATATCTAACAGTCAGTGTTCTTTGTCACAATTAGAATCCAAATATTGATTTAAGTGGTGTTTGTGTTAGGTGCACTGTGATATCCCTCACAAAGACCAGGGGGGGCTCATTAATAGATCTCCCTGTGGGCTGCGTAGAATATAAGTTCCTGTGTAGATGGGGCGGAGGCCTGTCCCATAGGGGCTCACTGGCGGGGCCTTAAATATTGACCCCCAGACCTGGACCGGCAGTTCCCAATAATCCCGGCCTGGGATATTTGTTTTGAACACCACAGCTGCAGCCTTATTTGTGTTGGAGAATAAACCCGCTTTGCTTTTTAGCCTGCGCCTCCTGGAATTATTACATTGGCGACAAGGATCAAGCACAGGATTCTGAGCAGCCATTTTGTTAAACTTTAGATCACAACTCCGGGAAGAAAAAAAAACAAACCCGGAAATGACTTTCTTTGGAATACTTGAGCTGTATGATGACTGGGGCCACTATGCTGAGTGCATGAGCTGCTCTTTTCACACCAACGGCATTGAGGGATGAGAGACAAAAGGTACGACGTTTAGCATTATCAAAAGCTTAACCTATCCAGCGGCCCCTGACACTAAAACATTTAATGAGCTCGTGGACCTGGTGAGAAACCATGATGACCTAAAGCTGTCCATAATCCTCCAACACTACCATTTTAACACAGCTGGGAAGACCCGGGGGAACCCATCATGGAATTTCTTGCTCGACTGAGGAATTTGGCAAAGTACAACCAAAAGGATGTGGAGGCTTTGGAGGGGGAGCCGAGGAGGTTTACCAGGATGTTGACTGGTCTGCAGGGTGTTAGCTATGTGGAGAGGCTGAAAGACTCGGACTGTTTTCATTAGAAAGGCGGAGGCTGAGGGGTGACCTGATAGAGGTCTACAAGGTTATGAGAGGCATGGATAGAGTGGATGGCATGCACTCTTTTCTAGGGGGGGGGTCAGTCACTAGGGGGTATAGGTTTAAGGTCCGTAGGGCAAATTTTAGAGGAGATGTGCGAGGTAGGTTTTTTACACAGAGGGTGGTGAGTGCCTGGAACGCGTTGTCAGGGGAGGTTGTGGAAGCAGATACATTAACGGCATTCTAAAACATTTCGACAAATACATGGAAAGGATGGATATAGAGGGATACGGAAGTGCTGAGGGCTTTGGCCAAGGGTGGTCTCCTGACCGGTACAGGCTTGGAGGGCTGAAGGGCCTGGTCCTGTGCTGTATTGTTCTTTGTTCTTTGCACTGTAAATTTGGCCCATCCCGAATGGAGATGCTGTGTGATAGGTTAGTGTGTGGGATTAACAATGTCACAGGACAACCCAGCCCAACCTAGACCTCAAGAAGGTGAGATAAATAGCCAAGAAAGGGGCACAAGAACTTCAAGGGATGATGGATAGCAGCATCCTCAGGTTGGGTGGAGAGTCCTTGCATAGAGAAGCCAGCGTATGTGGGGAAGGCACCCAGGTGCCTTGCCCACCATCAACCCAACATTCCAAATGGGCATGCTGGTGTTTCAAAAAACGTCAGGATTACCCCTCAGGTACCTGGAAATCACCCCGGAGTATCACGAATGTCAGCTGCAGGGTTACTGTAGGTGCTGCCGAAGGACACGACCCAGGCAAGGCTGCCAGAATCAGCAGTAGCGTGCCGCCCAGACCGCAAGCCAAAGCCACCTCAGACCCAGGCCTTGCAAATATACCAGCCCTCAGAGGACACAAAAAAACTGCATCATCACTCCCAAGGTCACCCGATAAAGACAAGGCTGCTCATCAGCGGTCATTCCTTAGATCTGGAGGTGGATATGGGAGTTTCCACCTCCGTCATTGGGGAACAGACATTCCAGAGTCTCCTAATATGTATTCTGCCCTTAAACCGAAAGGTCACCAGGGCCAAACTAGTCACATAAATGGAAGAACCTCTGAAGATAATGGAAACCAGCACAACCTCGATAGTTATGGACAGTAGTCAACATGACTCCCACTTATAGTCGTTCGAGGGTCAGGACTTAGTGTCCCAGGCAGGGATTGATGGCAGAGTTCTGACTGGGCTGGCTGGAAATTTGTAATTCGGGTTCGGTAGATTGTACGAGGTTATTAACAAATACCCCCAAATATTCCAAGACGAAGGTAAAACGAAAGGAGCGAGGGCCAAGATCTATGGGGATCCCATCACCTTACCAAGATATTTCAGGGCTGGGGCTTGTGTGGGTGGAGACAGAAATTGAGTGGTTGGAAAGCCTTGGAATAATATGGCTAGTACAGTTCTGGGAGTGTTCTGCGCCAGTGGTCCCTGTCCTCAAGCACGACAAGTCAATCCGCCTTTGCGAAGATTCCAAACTTACAATCCACAAAGCTTCATGACTGGATCGGTACCCATGCCACGTATAGAGGATATGTACATCAAATTGACATGCGATCAACCTTCTCAAAACTGGATATGAGTCATGCCTACCTCCAGCTCGAACTAGATGAAACATCTAGGAAGTATGTCACGATGAATACCCCCCAGGGTCTGTACAAATATACACGCCTTCCCTTCGGAATCTGATCAACATGTGCCATCTTTCAGCCTATCATGGAAAATATTCTCCCAAGCTGCCTAGGGTGGCAGTATATCTCGCCGACGTATTAATCACAGGGGCCACTGAACAAGAACACCTCGCAAACCTGGAGGAGGTCTTGAGGCGATTTTTTAACACAGGTGGAAGCCTCAAGAAGGAGAAATGGACATTTCAGACAAGTGAAGTGATCTATCTGGGGTAGCAGGTAGATAAGAAAGGCCGACACCCCATGGAGATAAAGCCAAGCCCATCAAGGAGGCGCCAACCCTGTGGAGTACAACAGAGTTAAGGGCCAGGATTCTCCGAAATCCCGGCCAAGTGTTGGCGCTGGCGTAAACACCGAAGTGGTGTACCCCAGCGACAACAGGCCTCCTGGCCCAGCAATTCATCAGTGTTCAGGGGGCTAGCAAAGTGGTGGAATGCTGTGTGCTGCTCCGGCGCCGAAAGGCGGCACTGCACGGCAGGCGCAGGTCCACGCATGCGTGCGACTGCCATCTCGACGCTGGCGCATGTGCGTGGTGGCTGTCTCTGCGTCGGTGCGGAGCAACATGGCAGGGACCTTACAGCGGGCCGCGCGGAAGGAGGTAGGCCCCCTCCAGATTGCGGCCGTCCGCCGATCGGAAGCATCCGATCGCGGGCCTGGACCCCATGGAGGCCCCTCGGAGTCAGATCCCCCCCCCCCCCCCACCACCAGGACATCCACCACAACGGGTCCGAACTCCCGCCGGGTGATACCCCAGGTTGGAACCACGCCAGCGGGACTCGCCGGAACTCGGCGTGAGTTCGGCCGGTCGTCCGCGGAGAATTGCTGCGGGGGCCTATTTCAGTGGCCCCGGACCGGCGCCCTGGCAACAGCGCGGGCGCGATTGGCGCCGATTCTCCGGTCGCCAGAGAATCGTGGTCCAGCGTCGGAACGGCGTGGCGGGAATTTCCCGCGCCCCCGGCAATTGTCCAACCCGGAGCAGGCTCGGAGAATCCTGCCCAAAATCTTTTTTCGGCCTGATAAATTACTGTGGGAAATTCATCCCAAATTTGGCCATTTTCTTGTCACCCCTGCACATGTGACTAAAAATACATCAAAAGTGATCATGGCAGCACCAGCTGTCCTCAAATACACTGGCCCATTACAACCCCAGAAAATAACTAATACTGCGGTGTGATACCTCTCCACATGGAGTTGGTGCAGTCCTCTCACATCGATGGGACGATGGCACAGTGAAGCTCATTGCGGACGCATCCAGGACCTTGGCACACGCTGAGCGGCGTTAGTCACAGATTGAAAAAGAAGGGTAGGCTGTTAATTTTTGGTGAAAGTTTCCACCAGCCTGTCGTTGGCCGACATTTTGTAATCATAACAGACCACAAGCCTTTGCCTGGCCAACGCTGGAAGAAGTCGGACTTGAACCTTTTAGATACCTTGCCAGTATCTAACAGATCAGAGGTGACGTCCAAAGGACCCCACTTTATCCGAGGACACCCCACGTATGACATGAAGCCCTTTCTCACGAAAAGACAAGAACTAAGTGTTGAAGACCGCATGGTCCTGTGGGGATCCCGGGTAGTCGATCCCTGCCCAGGTCAATGACAATTTTGATGGAGTTACAATGATGAAGATGCTCGTAATGGCCTACATTTGGTGGCACGAGCTCGGTCCAGATATCACGGACATGGTGAAGCAATCCTCGTTGTTCAAGGAGAACCAGACACCTCCTTACATCCATGGGATAGCCAGGAAGACCATGGGTAAAGGTGCACATCGACTTCGCTGGTCCACTCTTAGGATCAATGTTCTTCAATATGGTCAGTGCCCATTCTAAATGGCTGAAAGTGCATCGATGGCCTCCACAAAATCTCACACAACAATAGAAAAACTCTGGCAAAGTCTTTGTACCCACAACCCAGAGGTCTTTACATCCGATAATGATACCGCATTTACCAATGGGGTGCTCCAGGCATTCTTGAAGTCAAACAGCATCAGGCATATGTGGAAAAGCACCGTACCATTCATCGTCCAATGATCTGGCAGAGTGGGCGGTACAGACATTCAAGAATGGAATGAAGAAATAGCCAACGAGCGGGGTGTACTTTTGAGGCTGTATAAGTCTTGGTTCAGACCCCATTTGGAGTATTGTGAACTGTTCTGGGCCCTGTATCTAAGGAAGGATGTGCTGGCCTTGGAAAGGGTCCAGAGGAGGTTCACAAGAATGATCCCTGGAATGATCTTGTCATATGAATGAAATGAAAATGAAAATCACTTTTTGTCACAAGTAGGCTTCAAATGAAGTTACTGTGAAAAGCCCCTAGTCGCCACATTCCGGCACCTGTTCGGGGAGGCTGGTACGGGAAGAGCGGTTGAGGACTCGGAGTTTAGAACGATGAGGGGGGATCTTATTGAAACTTAAAGGATATTCAGAGGCCTGGATAGAGTGGGTGTGGAGAGGATTTTCCACCAGTAGAAAAATCTAGAACCAGAGGGCACAGCCTCCGACTGAAGGGACGATCCTTTAAAACTGAGATGACGAGAAAGTTCTTCAGCCAGAGAGTGGTAAATCTGTGGAACTCATTGCCGCAGAAGACTGTGGAGGCCAAATCACTGAGTGTCTTTAAGACAGGGATAGATAGGTTCTTGATTAATAAAGGGATCAGGGTTATGGGGAGAAGGCAGGAGAATGGGGATCAGAAACATATCAGCCATGATTGAATGGTGGAGCAGACAATGTCTTATTGTCTTAAGGTCTTATCGGTTCCATGAACACAAGGTTGGCTCGATTCTTGTTTGACTACCGAACCACACTCCAGATCTCGACGGGAGACACCCCGGTGGAATTATTGATGGTACAACGACTGCGCGCCAGGGTGACCTGGCAGATTCCCAATTTGGCAGGGAAGGTGGAGTCCAAGCAGTAGAGCCAAAAGAGGGATTACGATGACTGGAGGCCCGAGAGAACATTTAAAACAGGAGATGATGTACATGTAAGGAACGTAGGGCACGGCCCCAGTTGGATCCCTGGCGTCGAGTTGGTGAAGACACGGCCTGACTCCTATAAAGTCAACGTTCAGGGAAAGACTGTTAAAAAGCAGCTGGAAATATGTCCGCTACGCCAATCGCACCCACCTCCGGTACAGGGTCTCAGCCCATGGAAGACCCTAGGGACATCCCCTCACCCCCGATCGTGAGGACTTGGGACCTGAGATGGGGGCTGAGGAGACGTTTGCCTCTGGAGGCCAGCACAGAGGACAAACCGTCTTCCATTGCCCTCAGGCGCTTTTCGAGGATGCAGCAGTCCCCAGTTCACTTCATTTCACCTGATCCGGCTCCACCTGCCACAGACTCGAGGCCGAGCGCCCAAAGGTGGAAGAGGCCCCATCTCTGTGGGAGTTAAGGGGATAAAATAGACTTGATGAGCGAGGGATGTTATAACCCTCACAAAGGCCACGGGGGATCGATGAGTTCCCGTGTTGAGAGGGCAGAGGCTCACCCAATAGGGGCGCAGCAGACCTGACTGACAGTTTCAGATAGTCCCGGGCTGGAAGGTTTGTTTTGTATTCCGCGGCTGTGGCCTTATTTGTGTTGGTGAATAAACCTGCTTTGCCTTTTAGCCTGTAGCTCCTGGGATTGCTATATGAGTGTTGTAGCAGATCTGCCAGTGAAACTTGATAATAAGCAGGATCAGGGCTAGCAGAAACCTAGGAAGGTTCGAATAGTTTCCTTTCAGGCCAAAAGGAGCTACAGCACTCCTCTAGGCTACCACAAGGAAATTCCAGGCCTCCCCTGCCCCAAACCACCTTCCGCCTCCCGTAACTACGATCCCTCACCACTTATATACCCAAGTACGGTCCTTAGGCCCCAGGCTTCTGCGACTCCTAATCCATTCTGGCCAGTCTGTACTGGAATTGGCTGGATGCTGACTTTCCAGCTGAAAATGAAGGCCTGGAGATCCAGTCACTTCATGGACCTCAAACAGCATCATCAGCTGCATGTGCTGCTTTCTCCCCCTCCCACACACATGGAGTTAAAATGAGGCCGTTCGCTCTCACAGGGCAGCGTATGGGAGAAGCATGACTTCAGCACAAGGACAACTCGTTACTTGTCAACATTCTACACAAGGTCCAGTTTCAGAAACAGACTTCCACACATCGGTGGGCTGGAGTCTTGTTGAGGCATCAGGGTCTCACCTTCCGGCTGGAGAGCGAGATAGAGATCCATGTTGCCTCTTTTCGGGATGACTCACCGAACCACAAGCCAATCAGACACTGCAAAGGCCAGGGCCTTCCCCTGGAGTCAAGAACCCGGGACGGATGTCTGGTCTTCCAACGCTGTTGGCCTCTGATTGTGATCAGCAGCACCACTGAGGAGGCCTTGGCTGCTGCCAGGAGGGCAGGCACTGGAGTCGCAGGATCACAGAGTGTTTGGGGAGGGTGTTTTGCGGGTGGATGTTGAGGGAAGAGGTGCGCGGGGGATCTGCAGAAAAGGCTGGCTGCTTACCTTCCCGATGGCCAGTCCCTTAATCAGGCACTGAGCTCCTCTGATCAAGGGATCACGCCCACACCCTCCACACCAAGTGACAATCTGACCGCTCGGTTTTACTTGACAAGCACACTTGCAACAGGCCAATCTATATCTTGCTTAATACCAGGAGCGGCAGGATGAGGACCATAAGTGGTCTTTGATTGGCCACTGAAGGGGCTTGATTGGTGGTGGAGGAGGGTTTAAACTAGTATGGCAGGGGGGTGGGCACGGGAGCAATAGGTCAGAAGGTGAGAGCATTGAGGGAGAACTAGGGAATAGGGACAGTGTGGCTCTGAGGCAGAGCAGACGGGGAGAAGTTGCTGAACACAGCGGGTCTGGTGGCCTGAAGTGCATATGTTTTAATGCAAGGAGCATTACGGGTAAGGCAGATGAACTTAGAGCTTTAATTACTACTTGGAACTATGATGTTGTTGCCATTACAGAGACCTGGTTGAGGGAAGGGCAGGATTGGCAGCTAAACGTTCCAGGATTTAGATGTTTCAGGCGGGATAGAGGGGGATGTAAAAGGGGAGGCGGAGTTGCGCTACTTGTTCAGGAGAGTATCACAGCTATACAGCGAGAGGACACCTCAGAGGGCAGTGAGGCTATATGGGTAGAGATCAGGAATAAGAAGGGTGCAGTCACAATGTTGGGGGTATACTACAGGCCTCCCAACAGCCAGCGGGAGATAGAGGAGCAGATAGGTAGACAGATTTTGGAAAAGAGTAAAAACAACAGGGTTGTGGTGATGGGAGACTTCAACTTCCCCAATATTGACTGGGACTCACTTAGTGCCAGGGGCTTAGACGGGGCAGAGTTTGTAAGGAGCATCCAGGAGGGCTTCTTAAAACAATATGTAAACAGTCCAACTAGGGAAGGGGCGGTACTGGACCTGATATTGGGGAATGAGCCCGGCCAGGTGGTAGATGTTTCAGTAGGGGAACATTTCGGTAACAGTGACCACAATTCAGTAAGTTTTAAAGTACTGGTGGACAAGGATAAGAGTGGTCCGAGGATGAATGTGCTAAATTGGGGGAAGGCTAATTATAACAATATTAGGCGGGAACTGAAGAACATAGATTGGGGGCGGATGTTTGAGGGCAAATCAACATCTGACATGTGGGAGGCTTTCAAGTGTCAGTTGAAAGGAATACAGGACAGGCATGTTCCTGTGAGGAAGAAAGATAAATACGGCAATTTTCGGGAACCTTGGATGACGAGTGATATTGTAGGCCTCGTCAAAAAGAAAAAGGAGGCATTTGTCAGGGCTAAAAGGCTGGGAACAGACGAAGCCTGTGTGGCATATAAGGAAAGTAGGAAGGAACTTAAGCAAGGAGTCAGGAGGGCTAGAAGGGGTCATGAAAAGTCATTGGCAAATAGGGTTAAGGAAAATCCCAAGGCTTTTTACACTTACATAAAAAGCAAGAGGGTAGCCAGGGAAAGGGTTGGCCCACTGATTGATAGGCAAGGGAATCTATGTGTGGAGCCAGAGGAAATGGACGAGGTACTAAATGAATACTTTGCATCAGTATTCACCAAAGAGAAGGAATTGGTAGATGTTGAGTCTGGAGAAGGGGGTGTAGATAGCCTGGGTCACATTGTGATCCAAAAAGACGAGGTGTTGGGTGTCTTAAAAAATATTAAGGTAGATAAGTCCCCAGGGCCGGATGGGATCTACCCCAGAATACTGAAGGAGGCTGGAGAGGAAATTGCTGAGGCCTTGACAGAAATCTTTGGATCCTCGCTGTCTTCAGGGGATGTCCCGGAGGACTGGAGAATAGCCAATGTTGTTCCTCTGTTTAAGAAGGGTGGCAGGGATAATCCCGGGAACTACAGGCCGGTGAGCCTTACTTCAGTGGTAGGGAAATTACTGGAGAGAATTCTTCGAGACAGGATCTACTCCCATTTGGAAGCAAATGGACGTATTAGTGAGAGGCAGCACGGTTTTGTGAAGGGGAGGTCGTGTCTCACTAACTTGATCGAGTTTTTCGAGGAGGTCACTAAGATGATTGATGCAGGTAGGGCAGTAGATGTTGTCTATATGGACTTCAGTAAGGCCTTTGACAAGGTCCCTCATGGTAGACTAGTACAAAAGGTGAAGTCACACGGGATCAGGGGTGAACTGGCAAGGTGGATACAGAACTGGCTAGGCCATAGAAGGCAGAGGGTAGCAATGGAGGGATGCTTTTCTAATTGGAGGGCTGTGACCAGTGGTGTTCCACAGGGATCAGTGCTGGGACCTTTGCTCTTTGTAGTATATATAAATGATTTGGAGGAAAATGTAACTGGTCTGATTAGTAAGTTTGCAGACGACACAAAGGTTGGTGGAATTGCGGATAGCGATGAGGACTGTCTGAGGATACAGCAGGATTTAGATTGTCTGGAGACTTGGGCGGAGAGATGGCAGATGGAGTTTAACCTGGACAAATGTGAGGTAATGCATTTTGGAAGGGCTAATGCAGGTAGGGAATATACAGTGAATGGTAGAACCCTCAAGAGTATTGAAAGTCAAAGAGATCTAGGAGTACAGGTCCACAGATCACTGAAAGGGGCTACACAGGTGGAGAAGGTAGTCAAGAAGGCATACGGCATGCTTGCCTTCATTGGCCGGGGCATTGAGTATAAGAATTGGCAAGTCATGTTGCAGCTGTATAGAACCTTAGTTAGGCCACACTTGGAGTATAGTGTTCAATTCTGGTCGCCACACTACCAGAAGGATGTGGAGGCTTTAGAGAGGGTGCAGAAGAGATTTACCAGAATGTTGCCTGGTATGGAGGGCATAAGCTATGAGGAGCGATTGAATAAACTCGGTTTGTTCTCACTGGAACGAAGGAGGTTGAGGGGCGACCTGATAGAGGTATACAAAATTATGAGGGGCATAGACAGAGTGGATAGTCAGAGGCTTTTCCCCAGGGTAGAGGGGTCAATTACTAGGGGGCATAGGTTTAAGGTGAGAGGGGCAAAGTTTAGAGTAGATGTACGAGGCAAGTTTTTTACGCAGAGGGTAGTGGGTGCCTGGAACTCACTACCGGAGGAGGTAGTGGAGGCAGGGACGATAGGGACATTTAAGGGGCATCTTGACAAATATATGAATAGGATGGGAATAGAAGGATACGGACCCAGGAAGTGTAGAAGATTGTAGTTTAGTCGGGCAGTATGGTCGGCACGGGCTTGGAGGGCCGAAGGGCCTGTTCCTGTGCTGTACATTTCTTTGTTCTTTGTTTGTTCTTTGAGGTTGTCCGCCCATGGGCCATACTGTCCAGAACTTAATTCTGGTGGAGACGGAGGTCAGTGGGGTTCCAGTGTGCCACCTTCCCGTCTGAGTGATTATCCTTCTTCCCTCCACAAGATTTCAGCCATAGCTCGCTTGTCTGCCTGTGAAGTCATATTTGGACTGGCCTTAAACCTGCCCCAGAAACCAATTCCTATTGAAATCTTTCATCACCCCCCTTCAACTATACCTATATTGGGCGAGATCTTCCAGCTGTTCATGTGGCGGGATCTTCCGTGGTTTCCCAGTGGCATGGGGTGGATTCAATGGGAAATTCCATTGACAGCGTCGGGTCCTGTTCCCAATCAACAGCCAGCCACCTCCCGCCGCTGAAAAACACACTCTGGGAGACCAGAGAATCTCGCACATTATCTCTTTCTCCAAAATCGAAAATAAATCTTTCTTGTCCGTACAAGCCCATGATTTGAGAAATAGCTTTGTTCATGTACAGCAGGAACTGCACAAGAAATAATTACCATGGTTTCCATTGCTGCATTTCAAAAGAGAAAAATTACACCAGCTTCAGTTTGTTTGAACCTGCCTCTTGCTACTTTTCACTGCAGCAACGTACGTGTTTCATTTTCAATGTGATCACATCCTGCTTCAGTTCTCCAACTCATTAACAATTCCACTGTGAGCTGAATATTAACCTCAACATTTCTGGAGCATGTTCACTGTAAATGTTGACTTTCCACTTTCAAACATTTTGTGGCATTTATTATTAATTTCAATTAGTAACAAATCCTGAGAAAAAGATTCCCGAGCTCCAAAGGTTGGTAATAAGATTGTCACAAGTAGGCTTACATTAATACTGCAATGAAGTTACTCTGAAAAGCCCCTAGTCGCCACATTCCGCCGCCTGTTCGTGTACACAGAGGGAGAATTCAGAATGTACAAATTACCTAACAGCACGTCTTTCGGGACTTGTGGGACGAAACCGGAGCACCCGGAGGAAACCCACGCAGACACGGGAGAACGTGCAGACTCTGCACAGACAGTTACCCAAGCCAGGAATCGAACCTGGGACCCTGGCGTTAACCATTGTGTTACCATGCCGCCCATAATTTGAATTCAGCGGCCACTTTGGTACATCACATGCAATTGTCAGCATACAAAATGGGAACAGAAGTACATACCATACAACTCATCGAACCTGTTCCACCATTCAATGGCGGCTCTACCTCAACTTCAATTTTTCACACTGTTCATAAACATCATCATCCCATCAGAGTCCAAAAATCCATTGATCCCAGCTTCGATTATACTTGACGAAGCATCCATAGCTTTCTGAGGTAGAATTCCAAAAATTCACAACCCTCCGGGTGAAGAAACCTCACCTTCGTCATCTTGGCCTGCACGGTAGCACAGTGGTTAGCACCGTTGCTTCATAGCGCCAGGGTCCCAGGTTCGATTCCTGGCTTGGGTCACTGTCTGTGCGGAGTCTGCACATGTCTGCCCGGATTTCCTCCGGGTGCTCCGGTTTCCTCGCATAAGTCCCGGAAGACGTGCTGTTAGGTAATTTGGACATTCTGAATTCTCCCTCCGTGTACCCGAACTTGTGACAAATAAAGATTATTAGCATTATTATTATTATTAAATGGCCGACCCTTACCCTGCCCCATAATGCTCGCCATTCCATCCAGGGGAAACATCCTCCCAGCATCTACCTTGGCACATGCTTGTTCACAAGAAGCCCGACATCCTTCCAAACACCAGCATTTACTAATCACTCGCCTTATAAAAAATATAATTTTTTTCTGTCCTTTCTACCAAAGGATAATTATCTTCAATCGGACATTTTTTTGCCCACTCAAATAATCCTATGAATTAAACAACTCATGGAGGAGGAGGCTCCACAAATGTCCCCATCCTCAATGATGGAGGAGCCCAGCACATATGTGAAAAAGACAAGGCTGAGGCATTCGCAACAATCTTCAGCCAGAGGTGCTGTGTGGATGACCTATCCAGAGGTCCCCAGCATCGCTGATATCAGTCTTCAGCTAATACAATTCACTTCACGTGATATAATGAAACGGCTGAAGCACTAGATACTGCAAAGGCTATGGGCCCTGATAATTTCTGACAATAGTAAAGACTTGTGCTCCAGGCCTTGCCAAACCCCAGAAAAGCTGTTCCAATACAGCTACAACACTGGCATCTACCCGGCAATGTGGAAAATTGCCCAGGTGTTTCCTGTACACAGGAAACAGGATAAATCTAACCCAGCCAGTTACCGCCCTATCAGTCTACTCTCCCGTCATCAGCAAAGTGATGGAAGGAGTCATCAACAGTGCTATCAGGCAGCACTTACTCAACGATAACCTGCTCACTGACGCTCAGTTTAGGTTCCGCCAGGGTCACTCAGTTTCTGACCTCATTACAGCCTTGGTTCAAACATGGACAAAAGAGCTGAATGCCAGAGTTGAGGGGAGAGTGACTGCCCTTGACATCAAGGCAGCACGGTAGTACCGTGGTTAGCACAGTTTCTTCACAGCTCCAGGGTCCCATGCTCGATTCCTGACTTGGGTCATTGTCTGTGCGGAGTCTGCACGTTCTCCCCGTGTCTGCGTGGGTTTCCTCCGGGTGCTCCGGTTTCCTCCCACAGTCCAAAGATGTGCAGGTTAAGTGGGGTTGCAGAGATAGGGTGGAGGTGTGGGCTTAAGTAGGTTGCTCTTTCCAAGGGCCAGTGCAGACTCAATGGGCTGATTGGCCTCCTTCTGTACTGTAAATTCCATGATTTGACGGGGTATGGCATCAAGGAGTTTGAGCTAAACTGGTCAATGGGAATCAGGGGAAACCTCTCTGTGGTTGGAGTCATACCTGGCACAAAGGAAGATGGTTGTGCTGGTTGGAGGCCATTCATCTCAGTTCCAGATCATCACGGCAGGAATTCCTCAGGATAGTGTCCTAAGCCAAAACATCTTCAATTGCTTCATTAATGCCCCCCTTCAATCATAAGGTCAGAAGTGGGGATGTTTGCGGATGACTGCACAATGTTCATCACCATTCGCAACTCCTCAGATAATGAAGCAGTCAATGTCCAAATACAGCAAGATCTGGACAATATCCAGGCTTGGGCTGACAAATGGCAAGTAACACTCATGCCGCTCAAGTGCCAGACAATGACCATCACATACAAGAGAGCATGTAACCACTACCCCTTGACATTCAATGGCATTACCTTCGCTGAATCCCCCACAATCAACATCCTGGGGGTTACTGTTGATCAGAAACTGAACTGGACTAGCCACACTAATACGGTGGCTACCAGGGCAGGTCAAAGGCTCGGAATCCTACGGCGAGTAACTGACCTCCTAACCCCTCCAAAGCCTGTCCACCATCTACAAAGCTTAAGTCAGGAGTGTAATGGAATACTCACCACTTACCTGGATGAGTGCAGCTCCAACAACATTCAAGCAGTTTGACACCATCCAGGGCAAAGCAACCCACTTGATTGCTCTCCCTTCCACAAACATTCAAACCCTCCACCACTGACGAACAGTGGCAGCCGTGTGTACCAACTACAAGATGCACTGCAGTAACTCACCAAGGTTCCTCAGACAGCACCTTCCAAAACCAAGAACACTACCATCTGGAAGGACAAGAGCAGCAGATCCATGGGAACCCCACTACCTGGAGGTTTCTCGCCAAGTCATTCGCCACCCTGACTTGGAAATATATCGCTGCTCCTTCACTGTTGCTGGGGCAACATCCTGGAACTCCCTCCGCAACAGCACAGTGGGTGTACCCTACACCTCAAGGACTGCAGTTCAAGAAGGCAACTCACCACCACCTTCTGAAGGGCAACTAGGCTTGGGCAATAAATGCCGGCCTAGCCAGCGACACCCACATCCCGTAATTGAATTTTTAAAACTCAATCTGGAATTTCCACTCCTATAATAAAAGTTGATTGAGTAAGCTGACGGTGCTGCCAATGAGCTTGACCTGTCCTGGGCTTTTAACCCAAAGGGCGTTCGTTACATTTGCCTGATCAAATTGAAAATGGAATAACTAAGAACATTGGGTTCCAAAATGGTGAGGGATTACACAATAGTGCTACCCCATGGCCATCCACAGTCCATGACTCAGTAATGTCCACTCACAATTACAATTTACCATGTGTATCAATGCTTGTGCATGGTATTATATTGGTACAATCCATATCAATATCATGTGAACAAATACATTCTTTGCATTAAAGGAGTCGGGCAGTGGGCAATTGCTGCAATTTGTTGAGTTAAAAAAAAATTAATGTACATGAAGTGGACGTCGCCGGCAAGGCCTGAATTTATCGCCCAGCCCTCATTGCCCTTCAACTGAATGGCTTGCTGGGCCATTTCAGCAGCCATTTAAGAGTCAACCACATGGCTGTGGGTCTGGAGTCCCATGCAGGCCAGACCGGGAGTTCCCCGGGTCTAAAGGACATTAATGAATCAGTTGGGTTGTATTGACAACCAGCAATCATCAGTCTGGTAATTCCAGATGTTTTTTTAAAAATCTTATTTTTTTAAATTTCCATTGTCTACCATGATGGGATTCAAACCCAGGTCCCAAGAGTCACTAGGTTAATAGTCCAGCGACAATAACACTGCACCACTGCCTGAGTGAATACACTGCGGGTAAGTTCCAAACTCAGCTTAAATTGGCTGCAAGATTGAAACACAATTAAATAAGTGAAAGCACCACATAAATGTTCCCACAATAGGGATTCATAATTAGGGAACAGAATGTGTCTGAGGGCGAGACAACCCGTGGTTCAGAGTTTGTCATAAGCGGCATTTAATTACACATTTTTCTGGGTCATTAGCATATCACAAAGGAGGTACCTTTGTGTTTGTTGACACGTGAATTGAATAGGTTGTGAATTGGATGTGCTCGTTTCTCTTCTAATTGCTTTAAAGCGGTATTGTCATCCCTAACATGCTGGGCAGACTGATTCTAACTCTCTTTTCAGAAACATTTATATAATCTGGAGTCACAGGTAGGCCAAACCAGGTAAGGATGGTAGATTACCTTCCCGAAAGGACATGAATGAACCAGATGCTTGGCACGATGGCACTGTGGTTAGCGCTGCTGTATCACAGCGCAAGGGACCAGGGTTCAAATACGGCATTGGGTGAATCTGTGGAGCTTGCACATTCTCCCCGTGTCTGCATAAGTTTCCTCCCACAGTCGAAAGACATACAGATAAGGCAGATTTGCCATGATCAATGTGCTGAGTTGTGGGGATAGGGCGGGGATGTGAGCCTGGGTGGGGTGCTTTATCAGAGGGTCGGTGCAGACTCAAAGGGCTGAATGAACTCCTGCACTGTCGGGATTCTATGATTCAGATTCTACAATGATTGACATCAGTCAGTTAAAATTGGCAGACGTAAAAGGAAACGTACAATTGGATGATAGTGATGAGGATAGTGAGAAAGAGCCTCATAGTCGAAGGCTTGGTGGGGATCTAATTTAAATATGTCCAAGCATTGCCAAGGTTTGACGAAAAAGATGTAGAAACCTTTTTCATTTCATTTGAGAAGGTAACTAAACAAATGAAATGGCCACAGGACATGTTACTGATTCAAACAAAGCTGGTAGGTAGAGCTAGTGAAGTGTTTGCATCACTACCGGAGGAGGTATCTGGGACGTATGAGGAGGTGAAAAAATCCATCTTAGGTGCATATGAACTAGTGCCTGAAGCCTACAGACAAAGGTTTAGAAATGTAAAGAAAGAATTTGGTCAAACATACATAGAGTTTGAAAGGCTCAATTGATAGCTGGATAAGGGCTTTGAAAATAGACCAAACCTATGAAGCTCTCAGAGAAAGTATGCTTTTGGAGGAGTTTAAAAATTCAATTCCTGATGTAGTGAGAACTCATGTGGACGAACAGAGGGTTAAAACTGCTAGATTAGCAGCAGAAATGGCAGATGATTATGAATTAGTTCATCAATCAAAGCTTGGTTTCCGACATCAGTTTCAGCCTGTGAGGGATAGAAACTGGGGACATGAGAAATACTCAAGTGGTAAAGGTAAAGGGGATCTGATGGGAGATAATAAGGAGAGTGTATTTCAGATTTAAAAATAGATCCAAGAGGGTGGGAAAGAAATGAAAAGTTTCAAATGTTTTCACAGTAATAAACTAGGCCATGTAAAGTCACAGTGTTGGTGGTTGAAGAAAAGCACTGGAAGGCTGATGTGGTAAAACAGGACAAGATAGTGGGGTTTGTTAAAGTGGTAAAGGAAAGCCCAAGTGAAGTGAAGGAGGTACAAAAGATTGTACAGCCTGATCAAGAGTTCATTGATAAGAAGGTGGCAGATGTCTTTAAAGAATTTACTTGTGTGGGTAAAGTTTACTCATGTGTATCAGGAGGAGCAGGTAAAGAAGTCACAATTTTAAGAGACACGGGAGCTAGTCAATCTTTATTGGTAAGAGATGAGGAGTTATGTAGTTTGGGAAGAATGTTGCCAGAAAAGGTGGTAATATGTGGAATTCAGGGTGAGAGGAGTAGTGTTCAATTATGTAAGGTAAGGTTGAAAGTCCAGTGAAGAGTGGTGAAGTGTAGTAGGAGTAATAGAGAAACTATCTTGTCCAGGAATACAATTTATCTTGGGTAATGATTTAGCTGGATCGCAGGTGGGAGTAATGCCTACTATGGTTGTTAAGCCAATGGAAAATCAGACAACTGAAGTGTTGAAGGACGAATATCCTGGGATTGCTCCGGATGCTAAAGTTGTAGTTAAAATATTGTCAATCATGTCACACATGTCAAGTGATAGGGAAAACCCAAGTAGTGATAAAACTAGCGCCCTTAATACCCATTCCAGCATTTGAGGAACCTTTTACAAGGGTCCTAATTGATTGTGTAGGACCGTTTCCTAAAACAAAAAATGGGAATCAATATCTTTTGACTATAATGGATGTGTCTACTAGGTTTCCAGAGGCCATTCCAGTACGTAATATTACAGCTAAAAAGATTGTGGAGGAGTTACTTAAATTCTTTACTAGATATGGACTAACCAATGAAATACAATCGGATCAAGGATCAAATTTTACCTCAAGGTTATTCAAAGAAGTTATGGATAGCTTAGGAATCAAACAATTTAAATCAACTGCATACTATCCAGAATCGCAAGGAGCGTTGGAAAGGTGGCACCACACATTAAAGACAATGTTGAGGGCTTATTCTCAAGATTATCCAGAGGATTGGGATAAATGAATTCCATTCATACTGTTTGCAATTAGGGGTGCACCTAATGGATCAACCAAATTTAGTCCTTTTGAACTAATTTTTGGTCAAGAGGTAAGAGGACCACTTAAATTGATTAAGGAAACATTGGTGAGTGAGAAATCAGAACTTACATTATTGGATTACGTGTCAAATTTTAGGGAACGATTAAATAGAGCAGATGAATTGGCGAGACAACATATAAAATTTGCACCAAATGTGATGAAATGGGTAGTGGACAATAAATCCAAAGTTCTTAGTTTTGGCAGTGGAAATAAAATGTTATGATTCTCACCAGTAGTGGGTGAACCTTTAAAAGCAAGGTTTTGTGGACCTTATCTGATTGAAAGGAAATTAAGTGAGGTGAATTATGTGGTAAAAACACCAGTTAGAAGGAAGAATCACAGAGTGTGTCATGTGAATATGCTTAAAAGCTATTTTGAAACGGAAGGAAAGAAAAATGAGGAGGTTTTAATGATTCTAACACAAAGTGACGAACCAAATCCAAATGACTGTTAATTTGACATACCGCAAATTATATTGGAAAATGAGGGTGTTCTTAAAAATTGGGATAAATTGTTGATTTACCTTTCAAAGGAAAAATGAACTGACCTGAAAGAGTTATTGATATCACATGGGCAAGTTTGTAGAGATAAATTGGGAAGTACTAAAATGGCTATACATGTTGTAGATGTGGGAAATGCTGTTCCAATCAAACAACATCCATTTAGACTTAACCCTTTAAAATTGGCACAGGTTAACAAAGAGATTGAGAGTATGCTTAGAAATGGCATCATTGAAGTGGGTTGCAGCCAATGGAGCTCACCCGTAGTGATGGTGCCTAAACCAGATGGTACCGAACAATTGTGTGTGGACTATAGAAAGGTTAATGCAGTTACAAGAACGGACTCCTATCCCACGTTTGGAGGATTGCATTGAGAAAGTGGGACAATCGGCTTTTATTTCCAAACTGGATTTACGTAAAGGTTCTGGCAGGTACCTTTATCCGAAAGGGCGAAGGAGATTTCAGCTTTTGTGACTCCAGATGGTATATACCAATTCAAAGTTATGCCATTTGGCATGAAAAACGCACCAGCCACATTTCAACGGTGAACTAACAAAGTCGTTTCAGGATTACCCAATTGTGCGGTATACATCAACGATCTGGTCATTTTCAGCCAGACATGGACAGAACATTTGAAACATCTGATGGAGTTATTCGATCGACTCCAGGAGGCGGGTCTGGTGATAAACCTAGCCAAAAGTAAATTTGGAAAGGCCCAAGTCACTTTCCTTGAGGAGTTTCCGATACCCACAAGACGAAGGGAAATAATGTGATTTCTAGGCATGAGTGGATTTGATCGAACATTTGTGCAAAGGTTTTGTAGCATGATTGCTCCACTGATGGACTTGCTGAAGAAACATCAAAAATTTCAGTGGACAGCAGACTTTCAACAAACATTTGCCGTCTGAAAGCTGTAATAACCAATGCTCGTGTTGGAGGATGACAAGGGACTCTGCGATCAGATTGAACTACTGTTTCCGACTTTAAAGAGAAATGCATAGGAGTAGAGAAATGGACGGATCGTGCAGAGACCTTCTTGTTCAAAGAGACTGTCAATCGAGAAGGATTTCAGTTGGAGGAAGAAGAAAGAAAAATGGACTATATTATTATATCTGTTTGCGTGTGTTGTTTTTTTAAACGAAAAAGTATATTTACTGTGTGCATTTCTTAAAGAATAGTGAAAAGGTGAAAAATGAAAGCATCTTGAAGTTGATGGTTTATTTTTTTTCTTGGGGGGGAGGTGTCATGAGAATGCCGCTTTAAGAAATGTTTGGCTGCTCATGTTACTGCAGTGATGTCAGAGTGTGGGTGGAGCTGGTCTGTCTGTCAGCTTTTTACTTTCGTTTTTGGCTGTTTGCTGCAGGGTGTGTTTTAGTTTCATTTTCAGTGTTGGAGCTGAAGCCAGACAGAGCAGGTGAACTGTTGATCTCTCTGCCATGAAAAGACTATCTCTTGATCATTTGGTGAATTCAGAATTATAAATATTCTCAGTAGTGAATGTAAACCTAATGTGCTTCTGTTAAAAGGTGTTTCTTTTGTCTTCTGGATGTTGTTTGGGAAGTTATTAAGGATTACTTAGTGTTGTATTCTTTGGGAGTTGTATTTGAATCAATGGTTGCTAAGATGTTCACTGTATGTTTTAAAAAGGTTAACTTGAGTTCATAGAACAAACATTGTTTTGTTTTAAAAAATACTTTTCCATTTCTGCTGCACCACACCTGTAGAGTGGGCTGTGTGCATCCCATACCACAATCAATTAAAAGTTGTGGGTCAGGTGAACTCCATGATACACTTTGGGGTTCTCTAAACCCTGGCCCATCACACTGGCTAAACTCAAAACTGAAGAACAGACACAATGCCAGGGTCATAGTTTTAGAGCACAAAAAGAGGCTCTTCAGCCCATCAAGTTTGCACCAGCCATCAAGCACCTATCTATTCTAATCCCATTTCTCAGCACTTGGCCCATAGCTGTGGTGATTGTCTCTTTAAGGGCAACAGAGCAGAGTCTCTTTAAGGGCAACACAGCAGAGTAAGGGCTTCCTGACTTGGGAGACTAATTGGGACTCCGAGTGGGTAATCATCCCAGGGGGTGGAGTCCTCTTAGGCAGGAGATATGTCGGGTACGAGCTATAGCCATGTGGCTGCTGTAGACTTTTGAACAATTCTTATTATTGAGTCCTTTTTGTTTTCACTAATGGACCTTTGACAAGGTCCCTCATGGTAGACTAGTACAAAAGGTGAAGTCACACGGGATCAGGGGTGAACTGGCAAGGTAGATACAGAACTGGCTAGGCCATAGAAGGCAGAGGGTAGCAATGGAGGGATGCTTTTCTAATTGGAGGGCTGTGACCAGTGGTGTTCCACAGGGATCAGTGCTGGGACCTTTGATCTTTGTAGTATATATGAATGATTTGGAGGAAAATGTAACTGGTCTGATTAGTAAGTTTGCAGACGACACAAAGGTTGGTGGAATTGCGGATAGCGATGAGGACTGTCTGAGGATACAGCAGGATTTAGATTGTCTGGAGACTTGGGCGGAGAGATGGCAGATGGAGTTTAATCCGGACAAATGTGAGGTAATGCTTTTTGGAAGGTCTAATGCAGGTAGGGAATATACAGTGAATGGTAGAACCCTCAAGAGTATTGAAAGTCAAAGAGATCTAGGAGTACAGGTCCACAGGTCATTGAAAGGGGCAACACAGGTGGAGAAGGTAGTCAAGAAGGCATACGGCATGCTTGCCTTCATTGGCCGGGGCATTGAGTATAAGAATTGGCAAGTCATGTTGCAGCTGTATAGAACCTTAGTTAGGCCACACTTGGAGTATAGTGTTCAATTCTGGTCGCCACACTACCAGAAGGATGTGGAGGCTTTAGAGAGGGTGCAGAAGAAATTTACCAGAATGTTGCCTGGTATGGAGGGCATAAGCTATGAGGAGCGATTGAATAAACTCGGTTTGTTCTCACTGGAACGAAGGAGGTTGAGGGGCGACCTGATAGAGGTATACAAAATTATGAGGGGCATAGACAGAGTGGATAGTCAGAGGCTTTTCCCCAGGGCAGAGGGGTCAATTACTCGGGGGCATAGGTTTAAGGTGAGAGGGGTAAGGTTTAGAGTTGATGTACGAGGCAAGTTTTTTACGCAGAGGGTAGTGGGTACCTGGAACTCGCTACCGGAGGAGGTAGTGGAAGCAGGGGCGATAGGGACATTTAAGGGGCATCTTGACAAATATATGAATAGGATGGGAATAGAAGGATACGGACCCAGGAAGTGTAGAAGATTGTAGTTTAGTCGGGAAGTATGGTCGGCACGGGCTTGGAGGGCCGAAGGGCCTGTTCCTGTGCTGTACATTTCTTTGCTCTTTTTTCTTGTTGAATCTCTGAAAATGCATCATTACAGCAGCCTTATATGCTCTGGTATTTCAAGTGCTCAACTAAATTCTTCTTAAATGTTGTGAGGGTTCCCAGCTCTACCGCCCTTTGGTGAGTTCTAGATGCCCACCAACCTTTTAGATGAAAAACAGTTTCATCAAATCTCCTCTAAATCCCCTCCTGCCCCTTACCTTAAATCTGTGCCCCCTGGTCATTGACCCCTTCATTAAGGGGAAAGGTTTCTTCCCATCTACCCTAACTATGACTTTCATAATTTTGTACCCAGAGCTGCCAGAGTGCTACAGACCCGAAGCATTGGTCAGAAAACAAGTGGGAAAATGGGGGTTTGTGCATATTGTTATTGTCCTAACACCACCAGAAAGAAACCATAAGGGAGAGGAACAGCTGCAGGATATTCAGACCCTCTAACCTGCTCCAACATTCATTAAAATCATGATAGATCTTCCACAGGAACAGGCCCTTCTTCCCTCCAAGCCTGCGCCGATCACGTGTCCTATGTATTCCAACCGCCTGTATCCTTCTATACCCCGTCTGTTCATGTGTCTATCCAGATAAGTCTTAAAGGTCACCAACGTGTCTGCCTCAACCACCTCACTTGGCAGTGCAGGCCACCACCACCCTCTGTGTAAAACACGTCACTCACACATCTCCACTGAACCTATCCCCTCTCACCTTGAACTTGTGCCCCCTTGTCTGCACTGTCGCCAAACCCTTTGTATTCAAAACTCCGTCTTGAGTATACTATGGGCTTTATACCGGTAACAATCTCTTTAAAATAATGTTGCAGAACAATACTGTCAGTCGAAACTTAATTCAGGTCAATGTGAACATTCAAGAGATTCACGGAGGATGTCATTTGAGAAATATCAAAAGGCCGACAACTGCTGCCTATTTGCTTCCTCACAGTTGGAGCTAACTTTGCATCTTTCTGGGGACAACATAGAGCTCATTAATTGTTCAGGATAATAAATCATCTCAAAATCACTGAGTAACTGTTGATTATTCCAGCGCTATTGAAACAAAAATAATGAGGTGACGACAAAATCAACCTCTTGGCACGCTCTCGCTAATTGATTGTAGAATTTTTAATTGCATCTGCTGTGCCAGTTTGTGCAATATCCCCCGCTGGAGCTAGTGTGATTGACTCTCATTCTGGAAGTTTGTGTTCATGAGACTGAGTGACATTGTCAGTCTGGAATGGAATACGTCTCTATTTCAGCCTTTTCTTGTTAGCAGAGCTATTGATTTTGTGAAAAACACTAGTTTTCAGATCATAGAATCCCTACAGTGCAGAAGGAGGCCATTCAGCCCATCGGGTCTGCAATGACCCTCCGAAAGAGCATCCTACCTATTCCCACGTCCCCACCCTAACCCCGTAAACCCATTCTAACCCTTTGGACTGCAAAGGGCAATTTACCAAAGCTGCACATCTTCGGACTGTGAGAAGAACCCACACAGACACGGGAGAAAGTACAAACTCCACACAGACAGTCACCGGAGGTTGGAATCGAACCCGGGTCCCTGGCGCTGTGAGGCATCAATCCTAACCACTCTGCCGCCACCGTGCCGCCCAGATTGATGGGATGTTGCCTTGTGCTGACTTCCGCTTACCTTTCCGGTCATTTACACTTCATTTTCTCTGGCTTTTGTTCTGCAGCGTTATGTTTCCGAGTTTCTTCTTGCAATTCTCTTGCTCAAACGTGGGAGAAAGGAAGAATATGACAGAAGTAGGGCTTTCATCACGATCTTCAAGTGAAAAATATAACTGTGAGAGGGGGTGCAAGGGGGAGTGGATAGTGCAGTGTCTTTGCAGAGACTTAGGGCACGATTCTCTAGAGAAATTTCCAAGTGCTGTAGCGAGCCGGAATTGCCGCAAGATTCCTACCGCTCAACCCAGCGAGGCCGGCAGCGCTATTCAACGTTAATTGCTCCACTTAACAAGGCCCCCACGGGCTTCTCGCCCCAAATGACGGCTCGCCATCAGATTCGCCGGGACAACGCTCGCCAGCCCCCCACTAACAAGGTCGAGCAGCACTTAAGCTGCACTTGCTCAGCCAACACCAGCCAGCTCGCAACAATGGCGCCTAGGAGTCTGCCTCTAAGATTCGGGGATGCTAACCTGGGAAGGCTCCTGAATGCGATGGAGGCCAGGAGGGATGTCCTGTTCTCCTGAGGGTCCCGGAGGGTGAGCCACAAGGCAGCCAGTGCTGCCTGGGACGAGGTGGCGGCAGCTGTCAGCTTGGGCGATGTGACAAGGAGGACTGGCCTCCAGTGTGGGAAGAAGGTCAATGACCGACACAGGGCAGCATGAGTGAGTAGACACCAACATCCCATCCCCCCCTCCCCACCCCCACAAGGGAGCATCCTTCCCTCCTTCCATCCCCCTCCCCCTTCCATCCTCCCTCCACACACCATTTCAACCCTCCCTCCAACTCAACCCTTCCTTCACACCCCCCCCCCCCCCCCCCCCGCCCCCCCCACCACCACCACCACAACTGTGAACCACGCGTGTGGATAACGATGCCCTCTCTGTGTCTCCTCAGGAAAAACTCTCCCATAATCGGCAGGAGAGGGCCCAGACTGCCGGTGGGGTGATGGGCTTGAGAATCCTC
Organism: Scyliorhinus torazame; assembly: GCF_047496885.1. NCBI lineage: Eukaryota > Metazoa > Chordata > Chondrichthyes > Carcharhiniformes > Scyliorhinidae > Scyliorhinus > Scyliorhinus torazame. The sequence goes on along the minus strand of NC_092711.1, from coordinate 298,498,940 downwards.
ACCTCCTTCGAGGAGCAGGCCTGGACGTGACCGGGGTCGCCGAGGACAGGTCACCCACATGGAGGCTGGCGAATGCCGCAGAGGTGAGGAACCATCGGCCCCACCCGGGTGACCTGTCAAATGTGAGTACTGATCGCCTTACTGACTGACCCATCCCCCTCACTGACCACATGTCCATTCGCCCGCAGGTAGAGGCAGTGCCGTCATGGTGTTGTTGCTGGACAAGTAATCTAGAGACCCAGAGGCATGCTCTGAGGACCCGGGTTCAAATCCCGCCCTGGCAGATGGTGAAAATTGAATCCAGTAAAACATCTGGAATTAGATGTCTAAAGGTAACCATGAAACCGTTGGCGATTGTCGTAAAAACCCATCTGGTTCACTAATGTCCTTTAGGGAAGGAAATCTGTCGTCCTTATCTGGTCTGTCCTGCATGTGACTCCAGACTCACAGCAATGTGGTTGACTCTTAAATGCTCTCAGGGATGGGCAATAAATACTGGCCCAGCCAGCGACGCCCACATTCCAAAGATAAAGGTCCTCCAGCGGACGGCGACGGCCCCTCCCGGGCAGCACCCTCTCCTGACCCGGAGGAGAACGCCTCAGAGGAGAGCTCCGAGGATGCAACTGTTATAGTCGCGGCACAGCTGTCATCCCCACCCTCTGCCAGCAGACACACCTCAGTGGGATATGTTAGAGGTCAGGCTTCTGGGGCCCAATCTGGTGAGCACCACACTGCTGATGATGCACATCAGGTAGAGGCAGGAATCCCCAGGCAGCAGTCGGAGTTCTGCTGGATCCCTGGACCCAGTTGGCGCCCAGCCTGGTGCTGAGGCTCTGGAACAAGGTTACCCGGAGCTGATGGAGATGTTAAGGAGGAGCCGGGACATTCAGAGGGAGATGTCAGCGTCACTCCAGCAGATCCATAGCAGCTTGGAGGAGTCCCAGAGTCTGTGGACGCAGGAGATGGCACGGAAATGAGTGGTACCAAGGCCAACATTGCTAAGGTGGAGACCGCAGTGGAGAGCCTGGTGCACAACATCGGCACCATGAGTGAAGGTATCCAAGGCGTCGGTGATGGCCTTGGCTGAGGGTCTTGGCTGTATGTCTGCCTCACTGAGGGATGTCACCCAGTACCAGGCCGACCTTGATGAGGTTCTGCGGGACAGTCTCAGATGGGATGGCTGAGGCACTGCAGAGCGTGGCCCAGTCACTGGGGGATGTGTCCCAGTCACTGAGGAGTATCGGTGAGGGCATCGACACAATAGTACAGGCATTGTGGAGCCGCCATGGCTAGCAAAGCCAGATGATGCCGGGGCACCCGGGGCTCGAATCAGCTGCCCCTCTGTCCCAAGGCAGCCACCAGGGCCCTATGGGAACCAACCAGGAGGAGGGGACGCTCAATGCCAACCCGGGGAGTGGGAGTGTGGGGATGGGGGAAATGCACCATCGGGAGAGTGGGGACCTGTATTGAACAATAAACACCCTTGTGCACAACCAGTAGGAAGCCTCTGTCACTTTCTTCTGCAACTCATCACCGCATGAAGGTGATGGGTGTGAGCGAGCACTCAGCCGACAGGCAGGGGGCAGACTATGGCATCGATTGAGGAGCACCAGCGCCCACCTCTCTGTGGGTTATCATCACCCCTCTGCCTCGACAATGACCCCCTGATAGTGCCGACACAATCCCAGCACCCTGGAGTGATGTGAACATAACCTAGGAGGATAGGAAATGAGGGTAGTGGGTGGTTAAGGATGTGACGATGGACGAGACCATATCCTAGGTGAATCGGGCCAGTATGAGGGCCTCCCTGGCCCTGCATGCTTGCCGGACCCTCACTGCCACCGCCTGTCCTGCAGCCTCCGGCTGAGCCTCAGGCTCCTCCCCGGCCTCATCCTCCAGCCCCTGCTGGTACAGTGCCTCCTCACCATCCTCGTTGTCCTCCTCGAACAAGGGCAAATGTCCCTCATCTCCAACCTCCAGCTCGTCGCCCCGCTGCTGTGCCAGATTGTGGAGGACACAGCAGACCACCACAAAGCGGGCGGCCCTCCGGGCGGTGTACTGCAGGGCACCACCAGAGCGGTCGGGGTATCGGAACCGCATTTTGAGGAGTCCGATGCGCTGCTCAATGGCAGCTCGGTTGGCCACATGGGCCTCGTTGTATCAAGTCTTTGCTTCGATCTCCGGCCTTCCTACTGGCATCATTCTCCAGGTCCTCAGCGGGTACCCCTTAGATCCCAGAAGCCCGTCGTCCAGCCTGAAGTGGTCCTCGAAGAGGCTGGGGATGTCTGGCTGCCCCAGAATGTAGCTGTCGGCACATACCCTGGGAAGTGGGCACACACGTGTATGATCTGCATGTGGTGGTGGCACACGTGCTGAATGCTGAGGGAGTGGAACCCCTTTCTGTTAAAGTAGGGCACTCCCAGATGGCCCAGTGAGCGCAGGGCAACATGCCCCTTGGACATAGGGCATCCCAGCGATGGCGGAGAATCCTGCTGGCCAAGCATCCTCTTGGGCTTGTTCCATGTCAAAGCTGATGTAGATTTCAGCCCAGACAAACAGGTCTTCTGTGACCTGTCGGATGCACCCATGGGCTGTGGTCTGTGAGATACCAGTCAGGTCCCCGCTTGGGCCCTGGAATAATCCCGAGGCGTAAAAGTTCAGAGCTGCAGTGATCTTGACGGTCACAGAGAACGGGTGCCATTCTCCTCCACGTGGTGCCAAGTCTGCGAGGACAAGGCACAGGTGCCGCACTGTTTCCTGGCTGAGACGGAGCCTCCTGATGGACGTGCTGTCCACCATCTGTTGAAATGACCAGCAATGCCTGTACACCCTGGGCCGTCGTGGGGCTCCCCCTCTGGGTCCCTCCCTGGCCTGATGCGCAGCCGGGTCCTCAGTGTGTGCGGTGGGGTCCGGCATGTCGGCCACCGCTTCGAGCATCTTCAGACGCTGCTGCCACCGTCTCCAGTGTCTGGCCATCCAACTTACCAGCAGCAGCACTAGGGCCTGTTCTGAGGGAAGCAAAATACCCCCCATACCGTTCAATATCTGTAAGGAATTGGGTGTTAGACTGACAAACGCTCTATTCTCCCATTGATCCCCCTTCCCCCACACCCGGAACGCCCTACCCACGTACTCCCGGCTGCAGTGGGCCTCCCTCACCCGACCCCAGACCCTGCACCCCAGACACCTGCACATAATGTCACCTGGACCGGGCGCTGGACCCCCTCCCCGTTGCACTCGTCCACACTCCGGCTGTGGACATTTCCCCGGAGTTGTGTCCCATCCCCTGAGTGTTCAGATGTTGGCCGGTGCGTGTGTGGTGTTGCCTCCCGCAGTGTCCAGGCATCACGGTCTGATTGAGTTGCTAGGCAATAACTCACATGTGCGACATGGCCCGCCCACCTATGGGAATCCACTTGGGTTGTATGAAGTGCTCACTAACCGTGTTTGCCGATTCCCTATTAGCGATAGCCTTCGGCCGCACGACCAGAGGCCTTGGCAGTCAGTGGGGGTTATGAGTGGGCGGTGGGGTAGACGAGCAGGGTCAAGGGTTGCCCATAGGATGGGTACACACGATCCAGGGGTTGGCATGGTGGAATCGCACGCGGTTGCCCCCCCCTCCATCTTCCCATGGCGGCCCACCCCTGCAGAGGGTGCCCTCCCCCCAACCAGCCGGGGGTCCGCCACCGAGCACTGGGGTGGCAAACCGGTGCCCCCGGGCTCTTTGCCTGTCATCAAAGATGAATCCTCACCTCCACGACTCCTCGCAGAAGCCCTTCCGCCAAGTTCAGGTTTTTAAAAAGAAGTACCAATGGGTGCCAGCGTGACCACTATCTGGGGAGGCCAACGAGATCCCGATTTTGACAATGGGAGCAGGCCGCTTACATCGCAAACTGTTTGGTGCCTGGCGCGGTTCTTACTCGAGCAAGAGCGGAACAAGACTGGAGAATCGAGCCCTAAGGGAGGATAGGAGGGTTGTGAATTCAAACAAAGAGGAAAAATACACTTCTGACTTAAAAAAAACACTTTAAAATGTACTTTTCCTCTTTGACTTGACCGCCTACTGATACTAGTCGGACAATAGAACTCATTCCTGTTTCCATCTGATGCGGGGAATCGTGCCAATGGCCCATCAACCATGATGATTGGGAGGAAGACTATGACAATGGGGTAGCTTATTTGTATCTGCCACCCCCATTGGGTCAGGCAGGAGAGCTGGAAATTTAGTGATTGATGTTATTTAAAGGTGCTTTACACCCAGTCCAATTCTCCTTTCCAACTGAGTCATTTTCCACCCAGTTGAGATCAACTCCATCATTTCTGTGAGAAAGTAAATGAATGTGACCACCACTACAAGAAGGGGCTGGTTTAGCACAGGGCTAAATAGCTGGCTTTTAAAGCAGACCATGGCAGGCCAGCAGCGCGGGTTCAATTCCAGTAACAGCCTCCCCGAACAGGCACCGGAATGTGGCGACTAGGGGCTTTTCACAGTAACTTCATTTGAAGGCTACTTGTGACAATAAGCGATTTTCGTTGTTCACATTATTTGAGATTCCAATCATGTGCACTTGCAATTTCTCAGATTGAATAATCACCATCCATTAAAGCAATACAATTTATTATTATGCTTTAATTGTGAGAGCAGAAATCTGAAACCCTGTCTACATTATGACACTGCACTGAACTTCACATTACTTCGCTCATTGTTTATCTCTTCTTCTGAATATTAAGTATAATGCTCCTGAACTTTAATCACCTGCAGCTATTTGCGACAAATGAATTTACAATGGAAGTAGAAGGGTGAGTTAGGGCAGCCTCAATCTAGTCTCTAGTGGACAAGGGATCACAAAACAAAATGGCATTTTTGTTCATTGGCACAAATCTGGAGAGAGATGTACAGGACAAGAAAGACTCCCTCTTCAAAACTGCACCAACTAATCATCTGAACCTTATGGTGGAGTACTGCCTGAAGTGGTGTCTTCAAACAAGTACCTGCATCTTTCACTTGCACTGCCATAATCTGGGGTTAAGCGGGTCAAGGGACATTAATGGAATTTAAAAAAATATATATTTTTAGTCTCCTCCTTTTTCACATTTTCTCCCAAATTTACAATAAACAACAATCAGTAACGAATGCAATGTCAATCCCCATATCAATAACAACGATCTCATCCTTCCACCAAACCCCCAAACATTAGCCCGCATGTTAAAATAAACAAATGACAAAAAGGAATCAGGAATCACCCATAGTCACCATTAACACATACAGTCTCCCTCCCCCTAACCCTCCAGCCCTCCCCCCTAATGTTCGATGTAATCCAATTCTCGAAAGTGCATAATGAATCACACCCATGAATTGTAGAATCCCTCCATCCTTCCTCTCAGTTCAAATTTGACCTTCTCAAGAGTCAAGAATTCCAGCAAGTCTCCCCACCAGGCCAGGGCACAGGGTGGAGAGATTGGTTTCCACCATAACAGGATCCACCTTCGGGCGATCAACGAGGCGAAGTCCACAAAATCTGCCTCCGCACCCGTTTCCAACCCCGGCTGGTCCCACACCCCGAATATGGCCTCTCGAGGGTCTGGATCCAGTTTCACGTGCACCACTGTAGAGATTACTCTAAAAACCTCCTTTCAGTAATCCTCCAGCTTTGGACAGGACCAAAACATATGAACGTGGTTTGTGGGGCCAACCCCGTTCACACACATCTTTTACCCCCTCAAAGACCCGGCTCATCCTTGCCCTTGTAATGTGTGCTCTACATACCACCTGCTGGTGGTATATAGGGGCTGGTTTAACACAGTGGGCTAAGCAGCTGGCTTGTAATGCAGAACAAGGGAGCAGCGTGGGTTCAATTCCCGTACCGGCCTCCCCGAACAGGCGCCGGAATGTGGCGACTAGGGGCTTTTCACAGTAACTTCATTGAAGCCTACTTGTGACAATAAGCTATTATTATTATTCAGCTGTATCAACTCCAACCTCGCATACGAGGTGGAGGTGTTCACCCTCCGGAGCACCTCACACCAGAACCCTTCCTCCACACCTTCTCCCAATTCTTCCTCCCACTTTTTCTTGATCCCTTCCAGCGGTGCCTTCTCCTCTTCCAAAACAGCCCCATAAACCACCGATACTACCCACTTCTCCAGTCCCCCTCTCGTCAGCACCTCCTCCAGCAATGTGGAAGCTGGCTCTACTGGGAAGCCCTGTATCTCCTTTCTGGCAAAGTCTCGAACCTGCATGTATCTGAACATTTCCCCCTGCTCCAGCCCATACTTCGCTCTCAGCTCCTTCAATCCTGCAAACCAACCCCCAAGAAACAAATCTTTTAGTGACATTAATGGAACCTTAAGCAGGTCATGGACACTTATGAGACTATGAGATTGATATTCCCAATATGAGAAATACGCACTCCCCGACTGATGGGCAGGGTGGCGGAACACCCCCTTCTACATTGTTGCTAATTTTTGGGGTGGTCTCTTAATTCGTAATTTGCTCTGTTTGTTTAACCTTTGCTCTAGAGTCGCCAGGTATCTTTATGATACCGCCACGAGGTTCAAGTTCAAGTAATGATCAATAACTCAACACACCAATTAGTAAGATTCAAATCAAAACATATTTATTATACACAGTAAATCACTACTCATGCATAAACTCTACTTTCTAGACTATTCCTATCATTAAAAGGCCTATACTTAGCTTCTGAATTGGCCCACCAGGTCAGGGGAACAAATGGCCTTTCGTTCAGGTCCTGAGTCTTGTTGCTGATTTTCTCTTTGGTTCAATTGCTCTGTTTTTTTACCTTTGCTCTCGAGTCGCCAGGTATCTTTATGATACCGCCACGAGGTTCAAGTCCGAGTAATGATCAACAACCCAATACACCGATTAGTAAGATTTAAATCAGAGCACATTTATTATACACAGTAATCGCTACTCATGCACAAATTCTACGTCTAAGCTACTTCTACAACTAACAGGCCTATACTTAACTTCGGACTGGCCCACCAGGTCAGGGGAACAAATGGCCTTTCGTTCGGGTTCTGAGTCTGCGGGATTCGAAGTTGGTATGGATTGGTAGCTAGGAGCGCCTATCTCGTAGCGAGCATTGAATTAAGACTTGCGTTGTTCAGGGGTCACTGCACCGGTCACGGTCAATGTTGGTTCGTGATGATGGGTGACTCAGGCAGGACGCAGAGGTGAAGAGAGCTGAAGAGAGAGCGATTTGAACTTATAGTTCAACTCTTATAGTCCCCAGGGGCTTCCCGCCTTTCGGGGCGGACCCTGTACCTGGTCCCAAGTGATTGGACTTTGTCCCAATCGATTGGTTCGATTTTCTCCAATACTGGAGCGGTTCCCTAATCGATGGGTGGTCTTGAGGTGCTCGTTCACCTCCTTTGTGTTGGCTCCTGCTGGCGCTGAGGAGTCTGGCTTTGCTTTGTGTGTCCAAAATGTTACTTATTGTTCCCGGGGATTGCTCATCAGTATGCAGATGGCTGCTACTTTGTTATGCTGATGGTCGCTGGTATCGATGTTGTCTGGCCTTTTGCAGAGGTAAATACACAGCAAACCTGTAGCTGTTGGTTTCTGTCTATGTTGGCTGACTTTCCCATCAGCCTTTGCCGTTCGCCATTTTAAATCGGGTGTTGGCCAATTTAGGTGGCTACAGTCTGCAGGATTCAAAAGCTGGTATGGACTTATAGCTAAGAGCGCCTATCTCATAGCGAGCGTTGACTGGAGACTAACTTGGTTGATGTGGCCGCTTGGACAGGTCACTCTCACGGGTTGATTCAAATTGCTGAGTGACCCTGCCAAAGAAGGACGATTTGAACTTGGGGGCTTTACTTTATAGTCCCCAGGGGCTTCCCGCCCTTTGGGGGAGGACCCCGTACCTGGTTCTAAATGATTGGACTGCGTTCCGATCATTTGGATCGATTTCTCCAATACTGGAGTTGTTCCCTGATCGCTGGGCGGTCCCTAAATGTCCGTTGGCCTTCCTTTGTCTTAGCTCCTGCTGGCGCCAAGGAGTCTGGCTTGGTTTTATTTACCTTAACTGTTGCAATTGTGCCTTGGAATTGCTCAGTACTATGCAGATGGCTGCTGGTTTCAGTGTTGTCTGGTTTTTTACAGGTTTCGATACACATGATTTCTGTACTTGCTAGTCTTTGCCTGTGTTGGCTGAATTTCCCTTCAGTCTTTGCGGTTCTCCATTTTAAGTCGGGAAGTGGCCAACCCAGGTGGCTACACACCCTCCTTGTGATCCCTAACGCGAAGCGTGAAGCATGACATAACTGCGTTGTCTTCTCTTCCTGACCCAGTGAGCACTCTTCCGTGGCCTCTACACTGACCATAACTATGCAGTGAAAATTTTTAACTAACATTCTAAGTGGCGCTATGTCATAAACAGGGACATGCATTACAAAATTTAAAAAAAACAGTACCTCTAACTGTCCTCAATAAACTACACTCACCAAACATTCAGTCATATTAACTTCCTAAACAATACAAAATAATAGCAGCATTTACATTTTTCCTGGCTTGCCAGTCAATGACAGGGGTGTACAATATTTCCATTTCTTTATTTACAAAAGATGCAACACAAATGGTCTTTATTGTAGATCAACGGGTTTGGGGGCCTGGTGAAAACCAAAAATCGGGGATCTCATTCTGTATACCGGGGTGCGAGCGCAGTAGGCTCTCCTTCGCCATTTCCTCATGCGGATAGTCTGCACGATGCTGCAGAGTATCGCCAACACTAATAGGGATTCGACTATGTAGGAAAGGGAGTACCACGTTATGAGCTTATCACACCATGATGGTGTGGTGTTGCCTGTTACTGGGCTCTGGGTGCTATGGGGAAGTGAATCATTAACGGCCGGGGGGGGGTTGGGGTCAGGAGGTTCACGTTCGAGCACAAACGAATACACATTATAATGGTGGTGATCAACATGGAGGATGTCCTCATTATTATAATTCTTTATCTTCTCTTCTTTTCTTTCCTTGGGGCTTCTGGGATTCTGTGGGATCAAGCATAGTTTCTGTTACTACCTTGGTTAATATCTCATCTGTTAGTATGTCTGTCCTTTAGTGCCAATTCTCCCTTTACAATTTGTCACCATGTGTAACTCCCTCATTTTTTTTTTTAAACCGAATATTCAGGACAAGACACACTTAAAAATATTGAAACAGTGTGAGCCGTCTCGCAGGCTGTGCGATTTACCATCCAAATGTTTGAGGATGTAAATAGCATGGGGATGGCAACCTAAGGGTTGCCGGAAAACAAAACAAAACTTTTTTTGAACCAAGCGTGCCGAAATGAGGTGCGTATGGGCCGCAACGGGTAAGATTTGGATGGAATCCCCAGGTAGGACGGTGACCAATGCCGTGTGTGCTCTACCTGAGCGTAGCTGACCAGAGGGGGTGTCCTCAGGCAGGGCGCAGACCAATGCCGTTTCTCCACCGCCTGAGCAACCGACAAGAACGGGCCAAAATGTAGTCATCGTGGGGGTTGCCGTATTGGTTTTACATTCGAACCAAAAGAGCAGTTATGAAACGGGGGCTGGCAAGCTCTCAGCAGTTTCTGCCGATGAGCGTGCGGGCAAGTTCTCATAGGTTTCGGCCGAAAAATATGGCGTGTGGCCGTGGAACTTCTGAGTGTACAAACAACACTTAACAATAGCAGTAACAAACAACATTAAACAACATGCTGCAGGTTCCATCAGAAAGGACACCGTTTTCTCCCAAGCGGTTCCTTTTTAAAACATCATCTGGACACCTCAGTTATCAGTTGCAACAGGGTCGCAAAGGGGTTCTCATTTTGGGAGTCAGACTCAAAGTTGTCATTTTCTCCTGGATGCCATACTCTCGAATGTATAAAGGCTGATCGGGCTGCATGGTGTGATTTGGGGTCCATCTCATTGTTCCGGACGAGCCTGAATGAATTATCGCGGTGCCAAAAGGTGGTGTCTAGTTCTGTGGGGACGGAATCGTCATCGTAGGGCGGTGGTCTTTGGTGGGGTTTGTTGAGGAATGTGATGAGACCAGAACTGCATTCACTGGTGCGTTTTCGGGGGTGTCCAAAAATATCCATGCCTGGAACCGGCTTTGGCCAGTGCGTTGGCTTTTACATTTCCAGGGGGGGGAGGAACAGTGGTGACTTCGAACTTTAACAATTCCAAAGGTCATGTCCTGTGCTGTCTCTAAAATGTGGCGGAGCAGTGGGGCAGAAGGGAGGGGTTTTCTGTCTGCGGAAACAAATCCGCTTGCTTTCCACAGGGGTAGGAATTCTGTAAGGCTGTTGCAGACATAGAGGCTGTCCGAGTATATGTCTGCTGGGCTGGGGAAGGAATCTGTGTGATCTATAATATATGCAACGGCTGCTAGTTCTGCCGCCTGCGCGCCTAAGTGTCCTGGTAGTTTTAGTGAGATCTCTTCCAGCGCGCCTCCCTGCACGTCCTCAACATAAATGCTGTATCCTGTAATGCGCTTCCCATCTAATACTGTGGAAGAACCGTCCACACAAATCCTTAAAGGTGTGCACGTGTCTGTGAGCTGGGGCCTCTGGGGTGAACTACCTATCTTTCTGGGGGGTGTTTTTGCGATAAAGGGGCCTGTGTTGTGGTGCAGTGAGATGATTTCACATTCGTGGGTGCTGCCTGGGTACTGAAGATTATCGGCTAGGAAAGCGTGGGTCTTGGTCCTTTTAACAGTGATGTCCCGTCCCTGCAAAAGAAAAATGGGGTTTAGTCCGGTTATGTAGGAAAAATACTGAACTGCCCAGAAAACTACGAGCAGATGCCTTTCACAGGCCGGAAATCCCTGCTTCACAGGATCTAAAAGTCTGGAGGCGTAAGCCACGGGTCTTAATTGTTCGTGCCGTTCCTGGAGGAGCACGGCCGAAAGGGTGCGGTCAGTGCTAGCTATCTCTATAGCATAGGGGGAAAGCGGGTCTGGAACCTGTAGTGCGGGAGCTGCAATGAGGGCTCTTTTCAAAGCATCCACAGCATCCGTATGCTGCGGAAGCCATTCCCAAGGGGCTCCTTTCTTTCGAAGTTCCGAGAGGGGTGCTGCCTTGCTGGCGAAACTGTCCATATGGTTTCGGCAGTAGCTAATCAGTCCTAAAAATGACCGGAGGGCTGAAACATTCTGGGGAAGGGGCAATTCGGCAATCGAGTCAATTCTTTTGTGCTCGATCTCGCGTTTATCGTGCGTGATAATTGTACCCAAATATATCACTTTGTTTTCCAAAATCTGGGCCTTTTTGGGGTTTACTTTACAACCAGTTTTCTGTAGGAGTTCCTGGAGTTCGGCCAGAAGCTCGATGTGCTCTGCCTTGGTGTCTGTCTGCAGTAATAGGTCGTCCACATACTGGACCAGACATTCGGGGCGAGAACATTTTGACCAACCATTTGCCAGCTGTCAGTGGAGAATGGAGGGGGAGTTGTGGAATCCTTGTGGAAGGCATGTCCACGTGTACTGCTGATTTTTAAAAGTGAAGGCAAATTTGTATTGGCACGCTTTTGCCAATGGAATGGACCAGAATCTATTACTGACGTCCAAAACCGTAAAGTATTGTGAGTTGAGTCCCTGTTTGAGCATGGTCTCGGGGCTTGTGGCTACCGTGGGGGCTGCTGCGGGGGTGACTTTGTTGAGTTCCCGGTAATCGATGGTCAGTCGCCATGATCCATCTGGCTTTCTCACTGGCCAAATCGGGGCATTATTAGTGGAGGCTACTGATCTGAGTACGCCCTGCTCTAATAAGCTGTCAATAACTTTTGCGATTTCTCCCTCTGCCTCTTGGGGAAATCCGTATTGCTTTTGGGGTCTAGGATCAGGTCCTGTGATTTGAACGGAACCAGTCATCTGGCCACAGTCGTGTTTGTGGGTCGTGAATGCTGTCCTGTGCTTCTGCAAAACTGCCCTAACCTGCTTGTCTGTGCTAATTGTGGTCAGGTCAAACCAAAATTTGCCTACTGCGCTAATCTTGTTTGCGTATTCTCCTATTGTGAGCGTTGCGGGGGCTCTTGCGGATTTTGCCATTCTCCAAACACATTGGTTTACCGGATCAAATGAAAGGTGGTGGGAGTTCATAAAGTCAATTCCCAAAATGTGTTCTGCTGTGTGGTGTAGATCGACTCAAACTCTGGGGTGCATTGTCGTTATATTGCCAATCTGAATGGGTACAGGGTCTGTGATGTGTCCCTGCTGTGAGTGGCCTGTGAAGCCGCTGAGGGTGATGGTGGCTGTAGTGGGCCACGTGTCTTTCTGGAATATGGTGGAGGAATTGATTGTGGTGCAGGACCCTCCTGTGTCCCAGAGAAATTCAATGGGCTGTCCCTTTATCTTTGCTGCAACTACTGGTCGGCCGGACCTATCCCAAAGGGTGTCGCAGACCCAACTGGGGGAGCCCGAACACCGTCAGTCCATTCTGGTCAAGTCCGTCTGGTCTGAACGGGTTCTCACACTATGTATGGGCTGTGTCCTATTCTTATTCAGAGTGCCTGCCTGCTGGGCTCTCTGTGGCTTTCGTGGGGCATTGCATTCTCGTGCAAAGTGTCCTAACTGTCCACAGTTTTAACACTCCTGTGGCTTTTGTGGGGGGCTGTTCCTGCCTTCGTTCACCCATGCGGGGTTCTGGTGCGTTTTCACCACTTGGATGTCTGCTTCTGCCTGCTGTTCCTTGGGTTTCCTAACTGCGGGTTTGTTTTGTACAGACTGCTCCCAGGTGCGGGACAATCTTTTTTAAACCCATTTCTCATTGTGGGTTTCCTCTGAGGGGTCATAATTTGTACAGGCTTGTTGTCCTGCCTCTGTGGCATGGGAGATAAGGGTTCGGGTCCATTTGGCCATACCGTCTTGGGACAAATAGGCACGGTCTAGATTACCGAAAACTGCTGTGAAATGAATCCACAGGCGTCCAGCAAACGCTGTGGGGTGTTCTGTCTTTTTCTGCCTGCACTTATTCAGGCCTTCTACGGGGTCATCTCTGTTGTAGCCGATCGTGTCTAGGATCGCTGCGTGCATTTCTGCAAGGGTGCCTCCTCCTACATTCTGTGGGTCGGGAAGGGCTGCTACGACCGAAGGGTCTAAACTCAAAACTGTGAGCTTTGCGTGCTCATGCTCGCCCAGGGTCGTCATACATGGTCGCCTGCTGCTTTACTCTGGCAAAGAAGTGGTGGGGGTCTGAGGTGGGGAGGAACAGTGTGATTTTCTCGCACGCGTCCCGTAATTGTGTTACGGTTAAGGGGGTGGTATAAAGAAATTCTGTATCTCCTTCCGATGTGACTGTGCGGTGGGTGGTTACTCGGTTCATTGGTGCCTGAACTATCTGCTCTGAGGGGGGTTGGGGCGCTTTTCTCTTCTGGGGCTTTCCTTGCGCACATGTTCCCTGAACATATCTATGCGCGGTCTCATTTAATTCTTCCCAATCCGGGCCGTCTTCTGTATCTAACTGGGATCCAAAGGTGCTCTGGAATCCATTCTGAACTGAAAGCAAAGACTGCAGTTCTGCAATCTGCTTCCGGCACTTTGCATGATCTAATGAGCTTTGTCTGTGCTCCATGGTGGTAGTATGGAGTGCTCGTAATGCTGCTTTCAGGTTGCTACACTGCCTTTGCAATGCCTCTACCTGTTTCTCTGTTGCCTCTCTTACCAGGACTGCACGTTGCGTGTCCTGATAGGCCTTTTCGTACTGTGTCTGGTAGCTGCTTAAATATGCCAGACAAGACTGGTGTGCCCTCTTGGCATCATCCACCTCTCTGTCCTTTGCTGCTACCTTCCTTCTCAATTCTATGTTCTCTCTCTCAACCTCACTTACATCGACCTTGCTCATTCGATGTACTCCTTCTATCTCTTTACGGAGCATCCGAACGACCTCCTCTGTGGCTCGCAATTGTGCCAGACAGGACACGATTGCCATCGGCTTGCGAGCTTTTCCCAAGCTTTTCTTATGGATCTCTGACATGTTCTCCCACCAAGTATCTCCTATACTCCCGGATCCTGTTTCCTCATTGTCACAGAATTCACTCCAAAGGGGCCATCCCTACCCTTTGAGATATTTCCTGATTTCCTCTTCCCAAACGGGACACTGACCTACTCTGCTGCTGGTCGCTGCGACCACAAATTCTTCAGGGTTCATGAGGCGTTGCATTGCCTGCATTGCCATCTTTCCTCTCTAAAGACTCTCTTAAAATTTGGAACGAGGGGTACTAAGGCGGTGCTGTAATTACGGGTACGGCTTTCGCTATTTTCCGGAATACAAACTCCCGATAGTTTTTTGCAACAAAAACCTATCAGTGTTACCTTATAGCCCTGCATTAACACATGCATTAACACACTTCCGAATTATGAGGATTGATCAGAACTGCTTGAACACTTGTGGTTTTTCTGTTCCCAATTGGATTTCTAATTCAAATTTTTGGGTTCTCCCGGAGTGGTTAAGCCACTTCTAAGTCGGGTCCCGTCAGAATGTCGCCAGTAATATGTTACTAATTTTTGGTTGGCTCTTAATTCGTAATTTGCTTTGTTTGTTTAACCTTTGCTCTAGAGTCGCCAGGTATCTTTATGATACTGCCATGAGGTTCAAGTTCAAGTAATGATCAAAAACCCAACACACCAATTAGTAAGATTCAAATCAAAACACATTTATTATACACAGTAAATCACTACTCATGCATAAACTCTACTTTTTAGACCATTCCTATCACTAAAAGGCCTATATTTAGCTTCGGAATTGGCCCACCAGGTCAGGGGAACAAATGGCCTTTCGTTCAGGTCCTGACTCTGCAGGATTCAAAAGCTGGTATGGACTTATAGCTAGGAGCGCCTATCTCATAGCGAGCGTTGACTGGAGACTTAGTTGGTTGGTGCGGCAGCTGGGCAGTTCACTCTCACGGGTTGATTCAAATTGCTGAGTGACCCTGCCAAAGAAGGACGATTTGAACTTGGGGGCTTTACTTTATAGTCCCCAGGGGCTTCCCGCCCTTTGGGGCGGACCCCGTACCTGGTTCCAAATGATTGGACTGCGCTCCGATCATTTGGATCGATTTCTCCAATACTGGAGTTGTTCCCTGATCGCTGGGCGGTCCCTAAATGTCCGTTGGCCTTCCTTTGTCTTGGCTCCTGCTGGCGCTGAGGAGTCTGGCTTGGCTTTATTAACCTTAACTGTTGCAATTGTGCCTTGGAATTGCTCAGTACTATGCAGATGGCTGCTGGTTTCAGTGCTGTCTGTTTTTTTACAGGTTTCAATACACATTATTTCTGTACTTGCTAGTCTTTGCCTGTGTTGGCTGAATTTCCCTTCAGTCCTTGCGGTTCTCCATTTTAAGTCGGGACGTGGCCAACGCAGGTGGCTACAACATCCTGTATGAAACCGGAGGGCCATGAACTGTGAGCTGGCTCCTGTAGTAGAATAACTGCTCTGTACTCTAGTTCTGTTGCATTAAACCTGTTTCCTTTGACTCAAATTGTTCGGCTCAGTATGGGCTCCTTTCCGAACCGTACAATATGCACGATGTAAGTGCCTCTTGTGGACACATATCTCGGTCAACTCCTGAGGTGTGACGCCCACTCAGTCTGCTTGGGCATCACCCTTGACCAGCCAATGACAGGCGAAACCCATCTAATGAAAGCTGCTGGGAAGGCCAAAACCCAGGATCACCTAATTGCCAAATTTGCTGGCTCAAAGTGGGGAGCCAGACCTACACTTAACACTTATCTGCATTTGCACTTTGTCACTTAATTACAGAATATTGCTCTCGAGTTTGGGATCCCTCCTTGCACGCTAAGCTGCTGATACCCTTTGGCATGTAAACGTCTTGTTTGACTCATGCCCATGATGCTATATTTCCTTGCATGGTTATTTTGGGCTGGTGCAACCACTGGGCAAACTTGGCAGTAACAAAGTTTTGAGGGTGGCAAAAAGACTGAGTTAAGTATTCATGACACTACATAATCAAACAAACAGACATCAGCAGGGGCAATGAAAGGATAGATCTACTGATAAACATATAGTAATTTCCATGTATTTACATTGCAGACTTTCCCACAATTTCCTATTATATTCCTCATTCTGTTTCTGCCACAGTTTTACAAATTTCTCCATCTATGTGACTATTCCACAACTGTGGACCAGCAAATAAAAGCAAAGAATGTAATTTAATCCATGCCCACTCCATCGTAATGGTTATTAATCGTGCATCACAGTTGCAGGGGCACATTTTATGACATTGTGTGAACCATATTGTAATGTGCATTTATTCTCAAACATATTCTGTGAAAGGTGTAGAATAATGAGAATGTACAATCAATATCATAATATTCTCCTTTCTCATGTAAAATAAATCTGTAATTACAACTGCAGAAGTTTAATTCATACTAATTCACAGTACTAATTCTCGAACGTTAATTGTTGTGGGGGGAAGCCGCAAGGCTGAAGGTTTGCCTTGGGGGCGTTATACTCTTGCACTGACCCTCCTACCACTGCAACATAGCTTCTCCTCACATTTGTTATTCACAACAGCAGCAAAAAATAGATGAATAGATTTTGCATCAGAATCCATTTCCACGGGGGCAACACGATGGCGCAGTGGGCTAGCACTGATGCCTCACGGCGCTGAGGTCCCAGGTTCGATCCTGGCTCTGGGTCACTGTCCGTGTGGAGTTTACACATTCTCCCCGTGTTGGCGTGGGTTTCGCACCCACAACCCAAAGATGTGCCGGGTAGGTGGACTGGCCACGCTAAATTGCCCCTTGATTGGAAAAAAAAATGAATTGGGTACACTAAATTTATTTTAAAAAAACATTTCCACTTCACTCTGATCAGTTCTATTTATCAACAGTGCAACACTCTTCAACAAACCGAGAGCACGATCGAATGGCCTCGTCATGCCCGATCCGGTGACGCGACAAGGCCGTTAAATCTCGCGAGAGGTTGCGACACTCAGGACACCTTGCGAGATCTTGTTAGGTCTCGCGAGATGTCATGATCTAGATCTCGCCCTCACTGGGCAAGATCCAGATTAACAAATTTAAATGAGCCATTAGGCTCACAACAGAATCTGCTGGAGAGAGCTGCTAAGGAGAGTCCAGGGCCGGACAGAGCAGTGCTAGTTTTCACTCTGCGCACCACTCCAGGGCCTCTGGCTAACAGCCTACAAAGAAGAAGCTCAACTCTGGAACAAAGCAGTCTGAAGATGATTTCTTGAGGCATGGTTTTGTCCTTCATGAGATCCTACATGAAGATGTGCTGTCTTCATCCAAAGACGAAGATAGCACAAAGAAAGTGGCCGAAATCTGCACCGGATGTGCTCATTGTCCCATCATCCTTTGCACCTGATTCAAGTGAGCTTGTGAGGACCAAGCTGGCTCCCCTTTTACATAAAAAGTAAGTGAATGTGGCGTTTGTCACGAAGGTCGGCGGGCGTGGGTCGCAAAGGTCGGCCAATGTGGGTCCCGAAGGCCGTCTGGTTGGTAAAAGTGAGTCCTGGGAAAAAAACTTTGAAAAACACTGGTCTAAGATGGCTGCAATTGTGTGGTGATGATGTACACATAAAACAGGAACAATAACGTGTCACAACAGAAGATAGTAAAAGAAGATAGCAAAAGCAATATGCAAGCTGGCTTAACATTGAGGGTAAGGACAAAAGTAAAGGATGTTCTGAATTCACATACCCCAAACAAAATCTGTTCTCTTAACCATTACTGCATGGTGTGGTCTTTCTTCTGGTAAGTCTGAGAGAGATGCTGTTCCCCCTTTAGCCCTCTGCAACCAACTGCCTCTATCAGAGCTGTGAAAGCCACTTTCTCACTCACTACACATCTCAAATGCAATCTAATTAGCTAAATGAAAACTTAAAAGCTTCTCTACTCTACAAGGCCCCAGTTGTTGAGCAACCATGGCTGATTTATTCACTCTTCATGCCATGACTCTCTTTAAGCACAACTGAATCACAGTTGGAAGTGAAACCAACGCCCGTGCACGCAAATACCTTTGTCCAGCATGAATCTAGGTTTTACCCTTCCCGACTCAGGAATATTAAATTAAACCCACTTAAAACTATATCTTCTTTCTAGGTTTACCATTACAAATGTAGATCCC
Source organism: Scyliorhinus torazame (assembly GCF_047496885.1). NCBI lineage: Eukaryota > Metazoa > Chordata > Chondrichthyes > Carcharhiniformes > Scyliorhinidae > Scyliorhinus > Scyliorhinus torazame. Next base: position 298,480,848 of record NC_092711.1, on the reverse strand, counting down.
TTAAATCTAGACAACTTCAAATTCCTAGGTGTGCACAGCACTAAAAGTCTGTCCTGGTCCACCCATGTCGACGCTATGACCAAGAAAGCACAACAGTGCCTATACTTCCTCAGGATACTAAGGAAATTCAGTATGTCCACATTGACTCTTACCAACTTTTACAGGTGCACCATAGAAAGCATCCTATCTGGCTGCATCACAGCCTGGTCTGGCAACTGCTCGGCCCAAGACCGCAAGAAACTTCAAAGAGTCATGAACCACCGCCCAGTCCACACAAACCCGCCTCCCATCCATTGACTTTATTTACACCTCCCGCTGCCTCGGGAAAGCGGGCAGCATAATCAAAGACCCCTCCCACCTGGCCTACTCTTCCAACTTCTTCCATCGGGCAGGAGGTTCAAAAGTCTGAGAACACACACAAAGTGATTCAAAAACAACTTGTCCCCCACTGTTACCAGACTCCTAAACGACCCTCTTATGGACTGATCTGATTAATACTACACTCCTGTATGCTTCACCCGATGCCTGTGTCTATGTTTTTACATTGTGTACCTTGCGTTGCCCTATTATGTATTTTCTTTTTATTTTCTTTTATTTTTCTGTACTAAATGATCTGTTTGAGATCATGCAGAAAATAATTTTCACTGTATCTCGGTACACGTGACAATAAACAAATCCAAATCTACTTTTGTTTTCCAAACACCTTGAAATGATTTAAGAAACAAATAGGTGTCATTGGGATATCCAATTGATGGACAAATTAAAATGAACTGAAGAGCCTTCCTCACCTGTAATTATTCTGTGTTATTGTTTGGAATTAGGCACTAAATGAAAACCCTAAGCATCTTAAAATAGCATCAAATCCTTGTTAAATTTAGCCTGAGCCATTTAGAAAAAGAGGGAGCGCTCAGATAGTTATGAAAATTCACCTCGGTTGTGGCAGGAACTTCATGAGGATGAGTCTACCAATGAAAATCTGTTAGTCATCCGAAGTTGCGATTTCCGGACACTTACAGAGATGGTGTCACAAAACGCTTTCATTTATCTTTTACAATTATTCGCAAAAACAAAAGGCAACCTTTTTGACTATTTGAACTCTCTTCCCTGCTGGTGTTCTCGATGCCAATACTCAGCTGCAGATTAACTGTGTTGTGAGGTGAATAATAAGCAGGAATCAGGGCGTTCAGTATGGAAGTGCTAAGCTGCTGTTTCTCAGAGAAGGGACTCAACGGATGAGAATATTTTGGATTGCCCTGATTCTACTGCCTGTGTCATGGTCTCTCAGGCCGCACAGTTCCCACTCTGCATTCTCACCCCTGGTAAATCCTGACATTTGTTTCAGGACTCAAGCCTGGTATTCCCTGTCTCTAGCTGAGGATCCCTGTTTTACTGAACAACCAAACTGAGATAGTAATGAGCCATAGCACGCCGTCATGTCGTCCTGATTAGTATTTTATGAACGCAGCCCTTTCTTGGATAAAGGTTCAGGAACATAGCAGCAAGTTGTCAGTACAGTCTCTGTGCACTACTTTTGACTCAGCCTAGGAGAAAGCTGATGGGAATCCACAACAATGACCGCCATAAATCAATGCCAGTCCTCTGTGTGGTAGTCTTTAAAAGTGGGCAGTCATTCATTGTCAATTCAGAAAATGGGGGTTTTTAATAATAATAATCTTTATTGTCACAAATAGGCTTACATTAACACTGCAACAAAGTTACTGTGAAAGGCCTCTAGTCACCACATTCCGGCGCCTGTTCGGGTACACAGAGGGAGAATTCAGAATGTCCAAATGATCTAACAACACGTCTTTTGGGACTTGTGGGAGGAAACCTGAGCGCCCAGAGGAAACCCACGCAGACACAGGGAGAACGTGCAGACTCCGCACAGACAGTGACCCAAGCTGGGAATCGAACCTGGGACCCTGGCACTGTGAAGCGTCAGCGCTAGCTACTGTGTTACCGTGCCGCCCGATTTGCTTTGTGCAGCACCAGGAAACAGCCCAAAATGAGCTTGCCATCTTGTTATTGTGACTGGACCCAGTCCTTCCCTTTGTAGCCTTTACTGATCATGATTGGTTGAGTTTATCCCACACTTTTCAGAAGTGAGTGCACTAAAATATGTCTTTGATTATTGCGACTGGTTGGTTAGGACCACTTCACACTCACAAAAGAGTTGTGTGGAACTGCAGCCAAATTTGGGCAATCAAAAGTAAGAACAAAGGTGAAAGTGATTGCAAAACATCACGAGTGAGGACAGAAGTGCAGAACAGAAATGAAAGGAAATGAACTGCCTGCGGAAATTGTACGCCGCTCCTGATTGAGCAGGGACAGATGCTGAACAATAAGGAGATATTGGAAATGAGCAGAATGCTGCCAGAAATAGGTGAAATGTTTCAGGGATAACCAACTGGCAAGCACGTCATTAAATCTTGGCATAAACATCTCGCCCACATACGTGTCAGAAAAACAGGCCTTTGAATCCTTAAAAACAAATGGGCTGGTTTAGCACAGGGCTAAATTGCTGGCTTTGAAAGCAGACCAAGGCAGGCCAGCAGCACGGTTCAATTCCTGTACCAGCCTCCCCGAACAGGCGCCGGGATGTGGCGACTAGGGGCTTTTCACAGTATCTTCATTTGAAGCCTACTTGTGACAATAAGCGATTTTCATTTCATTTGAAATGTTATCTTACATGCAGTAAACAGTTACTTTGGGAGCAAATAGACTGTGCTTTAATTGTTGGGCTGGGTCGAAGGAAGTTCTCTCCTCTTTCACACCCACTCTTTGTCCTTTGCCATTATCCTCCGCATCTGCCAAATCAGTAAACTGGTTCATTTGTTCTAATTGTTGTGCATTCAATGTGTTTTAGTGTTTCCTCAAAAGCCGCCTTGTAGCTGAACAGGGGCGCTTCGAGTGTGTGATTGTACAATGTCATTGGAGACATTTTCTCACAGTGCTGTTCCACCATTGAATGCGGCCGTGCCCCATCGCCAACATGATGAATTCCTGAGTCACATCATTTGCATACAGTCGTAAGTTTAGATTTCTGCCACGGTGGAGAGCTTCTCTGTCGTGACAAAAATGGCGGAAGGAGCCCAAAAATTATATGCCCCACTCCCAAACACAACTGCCATTTTCATGGGGGCGGGAATGGTGGGGTGCATTTCGCACATGTGGATTTCACAGAGGCAGCTGGCCATTTAAATCACCACCTGTCTCCGCTCTGTTTGGATTTTGGCAGCCTGGGAGCATGGAATAGGAAGTGTGCAACACAGATCCGGTAAGGCCAGGTCTGATCTTGGTGCATGTATTTGGAGAACATTCGCAAGGTAGGCTTCCCTGTTGAATTTGCTTTCAGGTTTGTTTCCGCAACCCCAGAAGTGGCACAAAATCAATTCCAACTTCCAACTGTCTTCCCTTAACCCAGGGGAGTAAAAGGCTGAAGCTCCTGGTCTCCTAGCGCAATTATTGTTGTCCCGACTGACTTGTGCACTCAGATGCCGGGAAGAACTTTCTGCTGGACCCGGGCACAAATTGCTTTGAGAAAAGGAATGTAGCAGGCAGGCATCTTCGCACACGGAAGCCATAGAAGTCAGTGGCCGTGAACAGCTGGAGACCAGAGAGAGTGTAGGAGGTGAAGCGAAAGAGACTGCTGCACGTGTTCAAGGCAGGATGAAAGGCAGGACATCCAGGTACTATCCTGTGGGTAGGGTGTAGAGATCCTGGACATCCTCCCTCAATATGATAGAAAACCAGTGTCAAAGGTGGCTGAGATTAAGCCGTGTGGTGGTGACAGACCTATGTTGCATTCTCCAGCAGCAACCCGAGCCACAATGCATTGATCCCCATGACCTGCCAGGGACTGTGAAGGTTACCATCGCTCTCAGCTTCTATACCTCAAGATGTTTCCATGGCTCATTAGCAGACATGTCTGGTATATCCCAGTCAGCAGCACACAGGTGCTTTAAGGCTATAACTAATGTCTTGTTTGCTCATGTGAAGAGTCACATTTATTTCCATATATATTTGGTGTCTCAGATGCAAAGACCCACAATCATTACCCAATTAACAGGCTTTCCTCAAGGGCAGCATGATTGCACCCATGTTGCCATAAAGTCCCCAACCTTTGTCCAATGGACGTCCTTCCACCCATTCAATGTACAGGTGGTTTATAACCATGACAAGGTTTTCATTCAAGTGTGCAAGATTGAGGGCAGCACGGTAGCACAAGTGGATAGCACTGTGGCTTCACAGCGCCAGGGTCCCAGGTTTGATTCCCCGCTGGGTCACTGTCTGTGCGGAGTCTGCACGTTCTCCCCGTGTCTGCGTGGGTTTCCTCCGGGTGCTCCAATTTCCTCCCACAGTCCAAAGACGTGCACGTTAGGTGGATTGGCCATGATAAATTGCCCTGAGTGACCAAAAAGGTTAGGAGGGGTTATTGGGTACGGGGATAGGGTGGAAGTGAGGGCTTAAGTGGGTCGGTGCAGACTCGATGGGCCGAATGGCCTCCTTCTGCATTGTATGTTCTATGTTCTATTCCCTGGCAGCTGCTGTGACTCCTGCGTCCAAAGGTGTTCCCAACTCCCTCAGCCATTTCAGCCACCAATGCAGATCTGCGATTGGCTTCGAGGGGACAAGGGTCAATGAGCCCCTCTAGAAGTTCACAAACTGAGTCAGAGCTCAACTGCAACAGCAGTCGCCTTACCACCGGGCGTGCCACCCAGCAGGCAATTGGCATTTTAAAAATGCACTTCCGGTGCCTGGAACACTCTCAGGAGCTGTGCAATATGTTCCAGCAAGGGTACAAAGCACAGCGAAAGTGTGCTGCATGCCGCATACCATTGCGCAGTGCTGGGGCTGACGAGTGATGCTACAATGCCATGGGCAGAGCTCCAACCTCTGAGGAGGAGGAGAAAGCCCCTGTCCATTCAGAAGATTCTGAAACGAGGCCGCCAATGGCACGGCAGCTAAGAGGCATGGCCATGCGGTCAGGACTGTTCGGATTGTATGTGGCAGCACACATGCAGGTAAGGTACCTCACACATGAGGACCCCTTAGCTGTGCAAGAACAGCTCTTTGAAAGAACCTGCGTCTCACCCATTCCGGCCAATTTCTGACATGGGCACCACATGCGACATTCCTGGCTTCTATATATCTCGCTTTGCTGCACAAGGCACATCCTGTGACATCTGGAATTCAAATGCAGCCAAAGTGCTGGTCAAGTCAGACGGCCAATATTAGCTGCATGATACACGGTCTCACGAGCTGTGATGTTTATACTAGACCAATGTGCAACACTGCATTGCCTTGCGTCCAGCACTCATACTTGAGGTGCACCTACAGCCAGGACCTATTCGTGGAGTCTGATCATTAAGTGTTCCTGAAAGAAGGGTTTTTCAAAGTGCAGGTCGCAACCAGCGGGCAGGTGTCGAGAGGGTCACGGAGCGATCGGTCGCGACCTTCCCGTGGTGGTTCCGCTCATGGGGAGAAGCACCCAATGGCTGCTACCAGTAATTAAATTGAGAATGGTGGCCACCACCTGCTTTTAAATGAGAATGAAACGAGACTGTGTGCAGTCTTCCGGCCATAAGGGGCAACAGTGAGCAGATTACTTAATGTCAAGTGCCCTGTAACTACTTGATTTTGGCGTGAAAACATGGAGGAGAGCTTCTTACATTTTCTTCCCACTAACAAGCAAAGCAAGTGGACTGTGACGATGGATCATTTTGTTACAAGAAGGAGATGGTGAGAGACACAAATAGGCAGTGTACCTCATGGTTAGGATCTCACATCTTAAGGCGAGGTGGTGGTGTAGTGGTATTGTCACTGGACTAGTAAATCAGAGACCCAGAGTAATGCTCTGGGGACCCAGGTTCAAATCCCCCCACGGCAGATGGTAAAATTTGAATTCAATAAAAATCTGGAATTAAAAGTCTAATGATGGTCATGAAGTTTATTATCGTAAAAGCTCATCTGGTTCACTAATCTCCTTTAGGGAAGAAAATCTGCCATCCTTATCTAGTCTGGCTACATATGACTCCAGACCCCCAACAATGAGGTTGACTCTTAACTGTCCCCTCAACGGCAATTAGGGATGGGCACAGCCTGCGACACTCACTTCCAATGAATGAGTAAAAACAAAATCTGCATCAGCTGGAGAGAGCACCCCAGGAGAGTCTATGGCAGGTAAGTATAGTGCTAGTGTAGTTCTGTACAGAGCTCCAGGGCCTCTGGTGAACAGCCTACAAAGAAGGAACTTAACTCGAGAATAATTATAAAGATGATCTCTTGAGGTATGGGTTTGTCAATTGTGCCAATTAAAATGGAAAGCCCGTGGGCTTAATTCTCCGCTGTTGCAATTCTCCGTTGCGCCATCTGGGGATTTCCTGACGGCGTGGAACTGCCCACAATGGGAAACCCCATTGACCGGCTGGTGAGACAGAGAATCCTGAGGGCGCACTGCACCAGAAATCTGGGGCTGGATACTCTGATTCTGGGGTTATGTCCCCATGCCGGTGTGGGAATTGTGGCTTTTTCTGGCAGAAAAAGTGGCGAGAAACGGCCACTGATTCCCTGTTTTGCTGGGGGCTAGCAGGACGGCAGCATAGAGCACCCGGCTCTAGCTGCCGATGCGGCCCAGAGAATTGCCGGGTCCGTGGCCATGCATGTGCTCGGCGGCGGCCTGCAGCGGCAGTGCCATGCTACATGTCGGAGGCCACTTGCCCGGACCGCAAAATAGTGCCTCCCCCTTTGACTGGCTCGTGTGCCCCGGACCAACCCTTCACAGTGCCACCAGCCCCAAATAAAGTCCTCCTCTGTCCGCGGTACGGCCCTTCCCCGACTGTGGAGCCGCTGGACTGAGTCCGCAGCCGCCACGCCAAGTTCCCGACGAATGAGACCACACGCGACCGATGCCGTTGGGAACTCGGCCGGTCGGGGGCGGAGCATCGAGGGGCGGGCCTCAGGCGATGTCCTGAGGCTGCTGATACGTGGCGCGACGTTTTGGCGAGGACAAAGCATCGCGAAAGTGGCGCCGCCCCCGATTTGGTCGGGAACTTTGATTCTCCAGCCGATCGGCGAGTGTGATTTTGGCGTCGGCGACCAGAGAATCCAGCCCCTGGTGCAGCGGCGTGGAGAATCACACCCCATGTGTGTTATATGCAGGTAAGTACTGGTGAATGAGAGGAAAAGTTTCAGATTTTGAAAGAGAATGGTACACCTGACCTGTGACTGCACATTAAAAACACGTCAATAGAGCATGAGGCTGGTGGCATTCTGCAGGAGCATCTCCCAGGTGTAAAACACATATGTTGTTTCTGTTGCCCGTCCTGGCCACTTACATGTATGAGGTTGGATTTTCTGTTCTCTGAAAGATGAAGTAGGCACAAAGGAGCTGGCTGTACTCTACACCTGGTATGTGCATTTCCCTCTCCTCCTGTGAACTTGATTGGAGTCAGATCATGAGGGCCAAGCAGGCTCCCCTGTCGCATTAGGGAAGCGAATGTAACGTGAGTCGTGAAGGTTGGCTGTATAGGTCCTGGGAAAAAATGTTTGTAAAACACTGCCTTAAATGTAAATATGGATGACCAATAACTGATACAAGGAACAACTCAGTGGGTGAGCCTTTGAACACTGAACAAAGAACAAAGAAAAGTACAGCACAGGAACAGGCCCTTTGGCCCTCCAAGCCTACGCCGACCATTCTGCCCATCTAAACTAAAATCTTCTACACTTCCAAGGTACATATCCCTCTATTCCCATCCAATTCATGTATTGGTCAAGATGTCCCTTAAACGTCACTATCGTCCCTGCTTCCACCACCTCCTCCGGCAGTGAGTTTCAGGCACCCACTACCCTCTGTGTAAAAAAACTTGCCTCGTATATCTCCTCTAAACCTTGCCCCTTGCACCTTAAAACTATGCCCCCTAGTAATTGACCCCTCTAGCCTGGGAAAAGCTCTCTGACTATCAGCGAAGTTAGAGAAGAGAAGGACAAAACTCTCCAAAGCATTGCAAATCAGCCAACAACCGTGCTTCTACTGACAGCACAATATGATGGAACTTAGCATGCTATCCTTAACTTTATTGATATGAAGTCTTACAACACCAGGTTAAAGTCCAACAGATTTGTTTCGATGTCACTAGCTTTCGGAGCGCTGCTCCTTCCTCAGGTGAATGAAGAGGCATGTTCCAGAAACATATATATAGACAGATTCAAAGCTGCCAGACAATGCTTGGAATGCGAGCATTAGCAGGTGCTTAAATCTTTACAGATCCAGAGATGGGATAACCTCAGGTTAAAGAGGTGTGAATTGTGTCAAGCCAGGACAGTTGGTAGGATTTCGCAGGCCAGATGGTGGGGGATGAATGTAATGCGACATGAATCCCAGGTCCCGGTTGACGCCGCACTCATGTGTGCGGAACTTGGCTATAAGTTTCTGCTCGGCGATTCTGCGTTGTCGCGCGTCCTGAAGGCCGCCTTGGATCTGTAAAGATTTAATTACCTGCTAATACTCGCATTCCAAGCATTGTCTGGCAGCTTTGAATTTGTCAATATATTTGTTTCTGGAACATACCTCTTCATTCACCTGAGGAAGGAGCAGTGCTCCGAAGGCTAGTGACATCGAAACAAACCTGTTGAACTTTAACCTGGTGTTGTAAGACTTCGTACTGTGCTCACCCCAGTCCAACGCCGGCATCTCCACATTATTGACATGAAACACATTCATACTGTTATCATTCTTTTTGAGTTCACTCATGTATAAATACAACCAAGTCATGTGAGTAAATGTATTGAATAAGTGCTCAAATGCGATATGAAAAGTGTAACCATGGTGATCACATTAATGCTCTCGGTGAGATTGGCACTCTTTGTTCTCGCACACTCCAGTGAATTGCCCCTCCCCCGATGATGTGGAGACAGGCTGCTCACATTTGTATCCAAATGGCAGTGAGGAACGTCATGAGGCGGCATGCATCATTGTGCAGAAGACTCATAGGGACCTCCTTCAGACTGTAGTCTCTATATCTCTGCATGAGCAGCTGTGGTCACTGGCACACGTGCAGCAGACAAGGGATCGAAGGAGAGGTGGAGGAAAATGAGGATGCTGAGGAGTTCTCATTACTCATGAAGTAGGGGGTAACAGTGGCATGGATTGAAGATTGGCTGGCTAACAGGAAACAGAGAGTTGGCATGAATGGGTCTTTTTCTGGTGGGCAGGATGTGACGACTGGTGTGCCACAGGGATCAGTGCTGGGGTCTCAACTTTTTAAGATTTATATAAATGACTTGGATGAAGGGACTGAAGGCACTGTTGCTCAATTTTCTGACCACCCAAAGATATGCAGGAAAGTAAATTGTGAAGAGGAAGTAAGGAGGCTACAAAAGGGACATGGATAGGTTAAGTGAGTGGGCAAAGGTCTGGCAAAGGGAGCATAATGTGGACAAAATGTGAAATTAGCCATTTTGGCAGGAAGAATAAAAAATAAGCTTATAATCTAAATGGTGAGAGATTGCAGAGCTCTAAGATGCAGTGCTATCTGGGTGTCCGAGTGCATGAATCACTAAAGGCAAGTATACAGGTAAAGCAAGTAATTCGGAAAGCCAATAAAAGTTAATTGTTTATTGTGAGGAGAATTGATTACAGAAGCGATCAGGAAACCAATAGAATGTTATAGTTTATCTGTGGGGAATTGATTACAAAGTAAGGAGGTTACGCTCCAGTTGTACAGGGTGTTGGTGAGACCGTGGGCTGGATTCTCTGTCCCGTCGTGCCAGATTTCTGGTTCAGCACGCCGGCGGGGTGCTCCGTAACGCCGGCTGGTCAATGGGGTTTCCCATTGCGGGGCAGCCCCACGCCGTCGGGAAACCCCTCGGCTGCTGGTAAAATGGAGCATCCCGACGGCGGAGAATCAAAATTGCTGGCTTTGAAAGCAGACCCAGGCAGGCCAGCAGCACGGTTCAATTCCCGTACCAGCCTCCCCGAACAGGCGCCGGAGTGTGGCGACTAGGGGCTTTTCACAGTAACTTCATTGAAGCCTACTTGTGACAATAAGGGATTTTCGCTTTCATATCTGGAGCACTGTTTACCGAATTGGCCTCCTTATTTAAGTAAAGATGTTAATGCGTTCGAAGCAGTTCAAAGAAAGTTTACTAGATTTAGTGACCACAGATGAGTCCGAGGCGAGTGGATAACGAGAAACTAGTTTTATTGCAAAGTAATAACATGTACAATACTCTTCAGAGCCCAGCCGGTTGTGAGGTGTCAGCTCCAAGTCTGGCCGACTTTTATATCAGAGTTCATTACCCTGTCCATGAGCTCCCCACCCCTCAGACGGGGGAACTCACACTCAACAAGGCTCACGGGGAGACTAATTGTTCCGATACCTTGGGTCTTGTGCAGGTTATGGCACTAGATTAACACCAGGAATAGGCAGGTTGTCTATGAAGAAAGGTTGGGGAGGTTCGGTTTGTATCCACTGGAGTTTAGAAGAGTAAGAAGCGACTTGATCGAAACCTGTAAGATTCTGAGGGGTGTTGACAGGGTGGATGTGGAGAGGAAGTTTCCTCTTGTGGGAAAATCTAGAACCAGGGATCACTGATTAAAAATAAGGGTTTGCTCATTTATGACAGTGATGAGGAGAATTCTTTTCTCTCTGAGGATTGTGGAACTCTCTTCCTCAAAGGGCAGTAGAAGTTGAATATTTTTAAGGCAGAGCCAGATAGATTCTTGATTAACTAGGGTGTTAAAGGTTAATGAAGATAAGCAGGAGTGATCAACTATGATCCTATTGAAAGGTAGAGCAGGGTTAAGGTCAGAGCGGCCTACTCCTACTTTGTATGTTTGTGTGTACCTTCACCCTTCTCAGTGACCTGCAGAGCCCTGGGTTGGCTTTCAGCTGCTGTTGATGGTGCTGGCTACTACAGGGCAGCAGTCGTCCATTCCAGCAGCAGCTATGCCAAAAGTGTGCCTGTCCTGTCCAGTAATCACAGATTCTCATCTATTCCATGGATGTTATACTCTGAGCAGACTGATCCAGGACACTGGGGGAGACTTGCACCTTTCCTGTCTGAGTCACTACTCTTGCATCCATGGTGGATGTTGCTGCATGTGTCTCTCCTTGAGAGTAGCCAATCTCTCATGATCGGAGCACAGGAGGCTGAGCCCCTGGGTGTTTACTACAACGTTGGACGTCTTCATTTACAGTCAAAGAGGTCCTACTGTCTCAGGGATCTCGGCCAAATGTCCACATACCTGTTGCTGATTATCCAAATACTGTGTCCCGAAAGGTGTCTTCCGAGGCCCCAGTAAGGGAGCAAGTCAGGGACCTGTGTGAGATATAAAAGGAATTAATTAGATATACCCCTTCTCACAGTGAAGGCATGATGTGATGTACGCCATTGCGTTTAGCCATACTTACACTAACTGTATGGTGCAATACCCATGTTGAACTCGCTCTCATGCTAATACTGCATTGTGCACAGCGAAGTGGGAGCAGGAGACCCACCAATTACCACCATGTACCGAGGTGATGTCAACAATGCCTTCACCATCACCAACAGACAGCTGTCAGGCACTGTGGCAATCTCCGTGGTCCCTTGTTCAATAGAATATATGCATCTCAGCCAGGATGACCCACCCCTAGTCAGGGCCATTTCTGAAGCGTTCTTCGGCTTCATCTCGGAGACCCTGAGCCAGCGCCATTTAGGACTGGTTTCCACATACGTGGACTAGACGTACCGGTACTTGGTATGGTCTGCCAGGCAATCGAAGGCACCTGGGTGGTCAAGTTCTGAACAGGGTGACTCACTAGATGGACACTGTGCCACTGCCACCCTGGCACCCTGGCACCCTGGCATTGCCAAGATGGCATCCAGGTGGCACTTCCAGGTTTCCAGGGGCACTGGCATGGTGCCAGACTGGTTGTGCCAAATTGCCCAGGTGGCATCTTGCCCATGCGGGGGAGCGGGCCTGTGAGGTGCCCTGCCCTTATGTGGTGGGGTGCGAGGGCATTCTAATTGGTAAGTTGTGGCGTGCGGGGTGGAGGGGGGGGGAACTCTGGAGGCCTCAGTGGGGCCAATGTCTTCTTGCACTGGCGAGCTGAGCTCACTAGTGCAGGAAATGAGTCTAAGTTCCTCAGCGAGGTTCTGGAAAAGAAGCAGAGTCCCATTTAATAGCAGGGTCGTTCTTGCCGCTGCCAGTGCCGTGAAATACCAGGCTAAACACGCCTGAAATGAGACTCCATGGGCGGGATTGTCCGGTCGGCGATGCCGAAATTGCGTTCGGCGATCGGCCGGAGAAAGCCTGTTCGCGCCGAAATCGGGGCTGGCGCCGCTTTTGCTCTGGTCCGCCTCCTCGAAAATGGATGACTCAAAGAGTACACCGCACTCCGTCGGGACGGCCTCCCCCAATGCTCAGCCCCCAATGGGCCGAGATCCCGACGCCGTGGAACACTTAGGGTATTGTTTTTCGTGGACCCCGCGTGGTGGCTGCGGACTGCGTCCAGCGCCGCCACAGTCGGGGGGGGGGGGGAGCTGGCCCGGGGGGCTTCGGCGGGGGCTGGTGGGGTGGTGGGGGAGGGGGGGGTGTGACCCGGGGCTGATGAGCGGGATTACTGGGGGACTTTCTTTGGCAGGTCGGGTCCGCAGGCAGCCGGCGCCATGTTGCACGGCGCGGCCGCGCAGGCTGCCACCATGCGCGTGCGCGGCCACGGACCCGGCCATTCTCCGGCCGTATCCACAGGTAAGGCGAGGGGCTTTACGCTGCGCGGCTGCTAGCCCCCCACCGGACGGAGGATTGGTGCAACTTTCGCGCCGCTCTTCTGGTGCAAAATGCCAATGTTCCCACCTCAGCACTTAGTCTGCAAATCGGAGAATCCAGCCCCATTTCCTTTCCATTAAATTCCACCCAAGATCTTTCATTTAGATTCATGCTTAATTTAAGAACGTTTGCTGCAATGAGAAATTTAATTGCGCATAGGCTGTAGTGAAACATTTATCAAAATAGAATGATTGGGCCGGATAAGGATTATCAACAGTTACATTTATAAAACTCGCAACGGGAGACAGAACAGGGTGAGAATTTGATGTACCACTGAGCATTTAGCATGAAGAAAGAAAAACTTGCATTTTTAATAGCACCTTTCATGGCCCCCAATGTCTCAAAGCACTTTTCAGCCAATTAAGTACCTTTGAAGCGGAGCATCTGCAGCAGCAAAGTTCCAGACAGCAAGCTCCTACAAATAATTAGTAACTACCAGGTAATCTTCTCGTTAAATGATGTTGACTGAGGGATAACTATTGGCCTAGACACTGGGTGCTATGGGATCCTTCACACCATCCCCTCCTCCTCCCCCACCCCCGAGAAGGCAAAAGGTTTAACACCCTATCCAAAAGACAGCACCTCTAACGATGCAGCACTCCTCACTCCCTCAGCGCTACACTGCAGCGTCAGGCTTGATTTTCTCTGTACTTAAGTTCCTGGAGTTGGGCCTGAACCCAAAACCTTGTGACTCAAGAGGCAAGAGCACAGCTGCAGCAGACTCACATTGAAAAGAACAATAAGGCCTTTCCAACATAACAACTCTGGTCCATCCCCAAAAGGAGGAGAAAAGTTGTAAGAGGAATAATCATTGCTGTGATGAGAAGGCCATGATGTGGAGATGCCGGTGTTGGACTGGGGTGGGCACAGGAAGAATTCTTACAACACCAGATTAAAGTCCAACAGGTTTGTTTGGAATCACTAGCTTTCGGAGCATTGCTCCTTCATCAGGTAATAATAATAATAATCTTTATTGTCACAAGTAGGCTTACACTAACAGTGCAATGAAGTTACTGTGAAAATCCCCTAGTCGTCACACTCCGGCGCTTGTTCGGGTACACTGAGGGAGAATTCAGAATGTCCAATTCACCTAACAAGCACACCTTTCGGGACTTGTGGGAGGAAACCGGACGCCCAGAGGAAACCCACACAGGCACAGGGAGAATCGGCAGACAGTGACCCAAGTCGGGAATCGAACCTGGGACCCTGCTGCTGTGAAGCAACAGTGCAAACCGCTGAGTACCCAATTCATTTTTTCCAATTAATGGGCAATTTAACGTGGCCAATCCACCTATCCTGCACATCTTTGAGTTGTGGGGGAGAAACCCACGTAAACACGGGGAGAATGTTCAAACTCCACACGGACAGTGACCCAGAGCTGAGATCGAACCTGGGACCTCGGCGCCGTGAGGCAGCAGTTCTAACCAGTGAGCTGCCGTGCTGCCCAAAGAACCTTAAACATGAAGGGCTCTTATAGATCTTAAGATAAAACAGCAGCTGTTTATTGATCCATGTAATGTCATTGTAAGGAAATGCCAATTTCAGGGCTGATCTTGAAGTGTAAAGTGTAACAATTCTACCATGCTTGAATGGTAACGCATTGTTCACAACTAATGACTATGGCTGGATTCAAATAGTGTCATGGGGGAAGGCAGCAAATATGGCAAATGGACACAGGGCAGTCTCTCCAGAATCCCTTGATTCATTTTGGTGACTACTGAATCTTACGGTGTTGGCAGGTGAAGTGCTGGTTCGCTAGGTTATCTCAGTGCATGGGCGCAGTTCAGAATTAGCACCAGGTGCATACGTTTAAATACTATTCCTGCTGAGGTAGACCTGGGACCTGTCTCCTTGCCTGCCCTATGCTTGATGTGGAGTGGTGACACCGCCCCCCCCCCCCCAACTATATAACCAATTGTCTCTTTCCAATAGAGAGAGATGCCTACAGCGCCCCTGTGAGCTATGACTAATTATCGACCTATCCAAATCTTTGACATTTTTCCGTTCTGAGAATATTATGGCCAGAATTCTCTGGCCGTTAGGATTCGCTGTTCCCGCCGGCAGTGCACCCCCGGCCGCGGATTTCCCGGAGGCGTGGGGTGGCTTCAATGGAAAATGCCATTGACAAGCGACGGGAGTAGAGAATCCTATCCGCGCACCACCAAGAAACACACGGTTGCAGGAGAGGAGAATCCAGCCTGAATTCCTTTATGACAGGTGTATTTTTGTATTCTGCAAACCTTTTGGTTAACATAATTTTGGATAATTAGCTCATTGACCTACTAAAATCTTAAAATGTTATGGTTATAGTTGGCAAATATTGCATTTGTTTGGAGAGTGAACATTACTTTGCTCGCTGCTGCATCAACATTTATACACACAAATGAACACCTCCAATAAGTTAGTGAACAGAGGAGACTAATACAAATGTGTTAAATGTTCATTTGCTAACATCACCAATAGTAATCTTTAGATTAATGTGCTGCCTGGTGTGGTGATATGACAGTAGACGGTGTTGTATATAGTTGGTGATGCGACCTCCAACCAGCAGCTGGTGGTTCAGATCCACCATGCACTCTCAAGACAGTGGTCATGTGACAAGGCACTCAGATATAAGTCAGGGCAGATCCGGCGATCCACGGGAGATTATGAGATATACGTGAGGACAGTCGTGCATCGGGGTAGTTCCAGCCTAAAGAAATTCCATGATAACTTGCTCTGTATCTGATTGTTACCTTACCACGTGTACATTAATAAAATCTTGGTTTGAACAAGTAACAAGGAGTTCGGTAGATTCCTTGCTGGATAATGAACACTGAACACAACACCTGGTCCCCTATTTCTTTTGAATTTAAGGTTATTGTAGCCTTTCAGCAATAATTTAAAATAATTTTCGAGTACCCAATTCATTTGTTCCAATTAAGGGAAATTTAGTGTGGCCAATCCACCTAGCCTGCACAATTTTGGGTTGTGGGGGAGAAAGCCATGCAAACACGGGGAGAATGTGCAAACTCCACACCGACAGTGATCCAGAGCCGGGATCGAACCTAGGACCTCAGCGCCGTGAGCCAGCAGTGCTACGACTGCGACACCGTGCTGCCCCTTGTCATGTGAGAGTACCTTTAAGAAATGGGTGTTTATAAATGGGTGTGTATATAAATATCTGGAGTGAAAGTACCTTTAAGAAATGGGTGTGTATTACTGCAGTGATGTCAGAGAGTGGGTGGAGCTGGGCGGTCTGTCAGCTTTTTACTTTCGCTTTAGGCTTTTTGCTGCAGGGTGGATTTGTTTTCATTTTAGTTTTGGAGAAGCTGCAATCACAGCAGAATGTGTGGGAATCTCTGCAAGCTTCTGAGTGTCCATTTGCTGATTTCAACGTGATAACTGTTCTCAGTAGTGAAGTTAAACCTGAGGTGCTTCTGTGAAAGGTTTTGTTTTTACGTCTTATGGATGTTAAAAGGAAAGCTTAAAGGATTACTTAGTGTTGTAGTCTTTGGGGGTTGTATTTGAATTAATGGTTGCGAAGATATTCACTGTATGTTTTAAAAAGGTTAACTTTAGTTCATAGAATAAACATTGTTTTGCTTTAACAAATACTTTTCCATTTCTGCTGTACCACGCCTTAGAATGGGTCGTGTGCTCACCATACCACAATCTATTAAAAGTTGTGGGTCAGGTGAACTCCATGATACACTTTGGGGTTCTCTAAACCCTGGCTCATAACACTCTTGTAGATAGATAGGCTTGTCTCCAGTAAAATATCAGATGCTTGTGAGCAAAGCTGCTGGGGTTGAAAATTGTTGGGAGTCCCCTTGCAGTATCGGTTATGATTCCAGTTCTTTCATGGGACCAGATTTTCAAAAGCCCAAGGGCTCAGGACCAGATTAGAAATTGTAGGCTACCTCAAAACTGCACCGCCACTGGGGCAGTTTCAAATTTCCAAAGGGTTTGCAGGTGCCAGGGAATGAATAAATCACTAACCATCAATGAATCTCTTTAGAGGCCTCTTCAGGGGCATGTGCAGGCAGAAATGTGATTTTCTTTCAGTTTTTATGCCCGGCTGTCGGGTTTGTTGCTGGGGCATTTGTAATGTTATTTTTATTTGTTTGAAACACAAGTATGGTGCGTCAACCGACTGCAGGGCCAGCGAATCTAAAATGTGTTTGAATGGCCATTTTCTTTCACTTCCCAGCTTCTGACCCGCTAAGGGGCTGCCCTCTTTGAAGCTGCACGGCAGTAGCAGCTCCCAGAAACATAGAAACATAGAACAAAGGAGAAGGAGGCCATTCGGCCCTTCGAGCCTGCTCTACCATTCATTATGATCATGTTGATCATCAGGCTCAATACCTTGATCCCTCCTTCCCCCCGTGTCCCTAGATCCCTTTAACCACAAGAGCTATATCTAACAGCAACAGGTCGATGAGGGGTCAGTTGAGACCCGTACAATCCGAAGCACAAGGATGTCCAGTGGAACCTCACAGGGCATCATTGTCCGGGTAATGTTGGATGGAGCTCTGATAAATGCGAAGGTTGACACATGGGTGTCAGTCTGCATGATTTCTATATCATCCAAAATTGAGTCAGCGTCAGCCAGAGAAATCACACATAGAATTATGAAGTAATGGAGGAGAGAAAATCCCCAAAATGGAAATGTGTTGATTCCAGTCACAAATAAGGCCCAATGTGCAAAATCTCCCAACATTGTGGTGAACGGTGACAATCCAGCCTTGTTTAACAGCACTTAGTTAAATCAGAACAAGCTTTTTCACATAGAAGATACATTTACAACACAAGACAAAGTGATCACCAAGTATCCTCAGGTGTTTAGTGAAACCGGCAAACTGATTCAAGGACACAAGGCCAAGGTACAAGTTCAGATGAACACAAGGTCAGTTTACCATCGGCCTCATCCAGTATCCTTTGCTCTTCGGAAGAAAGTAAAACAAGAACTGGAAGATCAAGGACTGAGAACATCATCTCTAAGGTGGGACAAAGTAATTGGGCTACTCCCATATGGCTGTGAAAGACTATATGGGGATCCATAGGTAATCATAACTCAAGTACTGGGATGTTATCCATCCAATTTCTTTTAGGTTTTTTTATTTGTTCATGGGGCGTGGACGTCGCAGGCTGGGCCAGCATCATTGCCCATCCCTAATTGCCCTTGAGGGGGCAGGTCAGAGTCAGCCGCATTGCTGTGGGTCTGGAGTCACATATGGGCCAGATCAGGTAAGAATGGCAGATTTCCTTCCCAAAAGAAATTCTAGCGCCTGCCTTAATATCCCGCTGATACCAGGCGGGCAGCTCCTGTTCATTGGAAATGCTCAGCTCCTCTAAATGGCAGGCAAGCTTAACTCTTGGCCAATTGGGGATTTGAATTTATAAATTCAAGAGCAACACAGATCAGCTGCAGGGTGGAGACCCTGGCTTCTGCTGGATGGGAGAGAAAGATGAGAATAAAACAGGATCATGTATACCTGGAATAGGCCATCAACCTCGTTCGAGCCATAATCTTTACTAAAGAACGAGACGAAAAGCTGGTTAGGAATGGAATTTTTCAGAACATTGGCTGTTCTGCCATTGAGGACTTTTCCCTTCAATTCTGCATCCAAGAAACTCAGCCTGTCCTTGAATGTTGCCAAATAAAAACTAATATCAACTCACACTTGGGCAGCCAAATATTCCAGCTCCCATACAGGTAGAAGGAGAGTCGGATTGGATTGGATTGGATTTGTTTATTGTCATGTGTACCGAGGTACAGTGAAAAGTATTTTTCTGCGAGCAGTTCAACAGATCATTAAGTACATGAAAAGAAAAGGGAATAAAAGAAAATACATAATAGGGCGACACAAGGTACACAATGCAACTATATAACACCGACATTGGATGAAGCATACAGGGGTGTAGTGTTCATGAGATCAGTCCATAAGAGGGTCATTTAGGAGTCTGGTAACAGCAGGGAAGAAGCTGTTTTTGAGTCTGTTCGTGCGTGTTTTCAGACTTCTGTATCTCCTGCCCGATGGAAGAAGTTGGAAAAGTGAGTAAGCCGGGTGGGAGGGGTCTTTGATTATGCTGCCCGCTTTCCCCAGGCAGCGGGAGGTGTAGATGGAGCTAATGGATGGAGTCTCCGGAATATGTTGAACACTTCCCATATCTCTGCAGTCACCTCTCTGTAAAAGTCTCACATTGCCAAGGAGATCCAGTACAGGATCAGGGGCGAAATTCTCCGGAAACGGCGTGATGTCTGCCGACTGGCGCCCAAAACGACGCAAATCAGTCGGGCATCGCGCCGCCCCAAAGGTGCGGAATGCTCCGCATCTTTGGGGGCCGAGCCCCAACCTTAAGGGGCTAGGCCCGCGCCGGACGAATTTTCGCCCCGCCAGCTGGCGGAAAAGGCCTTTGGTGCCCCGCCATGCGCATGCGCGGGAGCGTCAGCGGCAGCTGACGGCATTCCCGGGCATGCGTAGTGGAGGGAGTCTCTTCCGCCTCCGCCATGGTGGAGACCGTGGCGAAGGCGGAAGGGAAAGAGTGCCCCCACGGCACAGGCCCGCCCGCGGATCTGTGGACCCCGATCGCGGGCCAGGCCACCGTGGAGGCACCCCCCGGGGCCAGATCGCCCCGCGCACCCCCCAGGACCCCGGAGCCCGCACGCGCCGCCTTGTCCCGCCGGTATGGTAGGTGGTTGAATCTACGCCGGCGGGACAGGCATTTTAGCGGCGGGACTTCGGCCCATCCGCTCATTCGGCGATTCCCGCACCCGCCGAATATCCGATGGTGGAGAATTCGGCAACCGGCGGGGGCGGGATTCACGCCAGCCCCCGGCGATTCTCCGACCCGGCGGGGGGTCGGAGAATCTCGCCCCAGATGTGCCAATCCAGCCTTCCACAATGTTAATGTAAGCCGACTTGTGACACTAATGAAGATTATTATTATTATAACTGTAGCAGCAAATGTTTAACAACAGCAATCTCCTCGAGACAACAAAAGTCCTAGTGTAGACAGAGTACTTGTCATCAGCACACTCCTGTCCAGCAGTGAGAGCTGGGCTGTATAAGGTACCAGAGAAATTCACTCAGCAATGCTTCGACCGAATTCTCTGGATGCAATGGGAGGACGGTTGACCGAATTCTCATGGCCTTTGTCATGGACAGGATCTGTGTGTTCCCTGATGTTTTTTAATCAGGGTGTTTGTACATCTTTTTTGGTGATTCTAAAAATGATTCTTTATTATCGCGCACCTGCCCCATGCAAAGGGGGAAAATCTCACATCCCATCGCGGCGGGTTTGGTGGGGGGGCAGGAGCGGAGAATTTAGCGGGACCCAAAAAGTTGGTAACCCACCAGCGTAAAATAGTTGCAATTTTCCCAATGGCGGGTTAATAGCGGATCAGTCATCCCGCTGGCAGGTGGCCTGAATGGCATTTGCAACTCATGAATGCTCATTAGAACACTGGCGTTCAGTCAGGCCTTCCAACCTTGCACCACACTGGTAGGAAATTACGTCAGTCTAGAGCCTGATCACTAAAGAGTGACGTGCACAAGGCGGTCCCCAGTTTGAAAGAGACTTGCTGCCATCGTGCTGCGCTGCTCCTGTAGCGCAGTTAACCACTCTGCCAGGGCAGACCAGTTCCTGTGCCCATCTCCATACTGAGCTGGTCTTCATGGACAGCACTGTGATGCTGGACCCATGGTCACTCCTGTGTCACCGTTTCAGTTCAATACTGTCACGATCCCCTGGGCTAGTCCGCAGCCAATTCCAGCCCCACTTGACCAGGACCCACAACACAAGTGAAATTAGATGTTATTTTAAATACCTGAGGACCTTGACAGAGCCCAATAAACTGCAGTCATCAGGGGCGTCATCCTCCGAACCCCCGCCGGGTTGGAGAATCGCGGGGGCTGCCGTGAATCCCGCCCCCACCGGTTGCCGAAGTCTCCGGTACCGGATATTCGGCGGGGGCGGGAATCGGGCCGCGCCGGTTGGCGGGCCCCCCCGCTGGATTCTCCGGCCCGGATGGGCCGAAGTCCCGCCAATAAATTGCCTGTCCCGCCGGCGTAAATTAAAGGACAAGGTGGCGTGGGCGGGCTCGGGGTCCTGGGGGGGGGCGCGGGGCGATCTGACCCCGGGGGTGCCCCCACGTTGACCTGGCCCGCGATTGGGGCCCAACGATCCGCAGCGGGCCTGTGCCGTGGGGGTACTCTTTCCCTTCCGCCTCCACAACGGTCTCCACCATGGCGGAGACGGAAGAGACTCTCTCCACTGCGCATGCGCGGGAAACTGTCAGCGGCCGCTGACGCTCCCGCGCATGCGCCGCCCCGACATGTCATTTCCGCGCCAGCTGGCGGGGCAACAAAGGCCATTTCCGCCAGCTGGCGGGGCGGAAATCCCTCCGGCGCCGACCTAGCCCCTCAATGTTGGGGCTCGCCCCCCAAAGATGCGGAGCATTCCGCACCTTTGGGGCGGCGTGATGCCCGTCTGATTGGCGCTGTTTTGGGCGCCAGTCGGCGGACATCGCGCCGTTTGGGGAGAATTTCGCCCCAGATTTGTAAATTTTAAACAAATATATCCTTTTATTATTTAACAGTAATATAATTAAGCTGACGACCTAATATTCCTTTCCCAAACCCCACTTTCCGACTCGCCCCACTTTATATACACGCACACACACACACACACACACACACAACAGAGGGAAAGGGTGGTGAGAGGGGAAGAAAATAATGATAAAATAAAAAGGATAAAAGATCTTCGATGCACTTGGATGGCTTCCACTTGGATTTTTCAAGAGTTCAAGCTTCTGTTTCATTACTTCCTCCTTCTGGGCTTGAGATAGTTTTACTTTCTTTGTAGATTCAAGATTATTTCCAGTATATAGTGAAACAGAATACGTGGAATACCGACAGTGCAGAAGGACGTCATTTGGCCTATCAAGTCTGCGCCGATGCACTGGAAGTGAACCCTACCCAGACCCACTCCCTCACCCCCATTCCCGTAATCCAACTTTGACACCAAGGGGCAATTTAGCATGGCCAAATCACCTAACCTGCACATCTTTGGACTGGAGGAAGAAACCGGAGCACCCGGAGGAAACCCACGCAGACAAGGGGACAACATGCAAATACCACACAGTCACCCAAGGTCAGAATCAAACCTGGGTCCTTGGCACTTGTGAGGCAGCGGTGCTAACCACTGTGCCACCATGCCGCCCATATGGGTCAGGCACTTACTGGTTTTAGAACAATGAAACAGTCCATTACTTGAGCAACAAGAGATAGAGAGGGAGCTCCTTCGCCTGTCAAGGTCCAGCCACTTCTGCCCAGCTCGCTCAGAAACATCACACAGGATCCAATCAGTGCCTGTTGTCAGCCAGGTCACTGTCCCGGGCCAACCCACAGTCTGTTTTCACCTCTCCAAAATTCAAAGTCTCAAACACATGGGGCGAAATTCTCCGTTATCGGCGGAAAGTCCGCCGATCGGCGCAAAAAACGGCGCAAATCCCACTTGCGTCACGTCATAAAAATAGGTCGATAGTCTCCGGCCCGAAATGGGCTAGCAGCGACGTAACGGGATCCTCGCTTGCGCAGTGGTTCACGCCGTGCAGCGTCATACGCGCTGCACGGCATGACGGCTCATAAGGCCGCGCAGCTCCCCCCCTCCCGACCAGATCACCCGACCGCAACACCCGACTGGATGGCTGGCCGTCGCTCAGCCCCGAGGTTCGAGTCACGCGATGTGGAGGCGCTCCTGGACGCGGTGGAGCAGAGGAGGGACGCCCTGTATCCTGGGCACGGCCGCAGAGGTGCCCCACGCCACAGCCGGCGTCTGTGGAGGGAAGTGGCAGAGGCCGTCACCGCTGTGGCCCTGACACCACGGACAGGCACCCAGTGCCACAAGAAGGTGAACGACCTCGTCAGAGCAGGCAGGGTGAGCCTCCCCATATCCCCCCTCCCCCATATCCCCCATATCCCCCCTCCCCCATATCCCCCATATCCCCCCTCCCCCATATCCCCCATATCCCCCCTCCCCATATCCCCCATATCCTCCATATCCCCCCGCCCCCATATCCCCCATATCCCCCCTCCCCCATATCCCCCCTCCCCCATATCCCCCCTCCCCATATCCCCCCTCCCCCATATCCCCCATATCCCCCCTCCCCCATATCCCCCATATACCCCCTCCCCCATATCCCCCATATACCCCCTCCCCCATATCCCCCCTCCCCCATATCCCCCCTCCCCCATATCCCCCCTCCCCCATATCCACCATTTCCCCCCTCCCCCATATCCCCCCTCCCCCATATCCCTCCTCCCCCATATCCCTCCTCCCCCATATCCCCCTCCCCATATCCCCCATATCCCCCCTCCCCCATATCCCCCCTCCCCCATATCCCCCCTCCCCCATATCCCCCATATCCCCCCTCCCCCATATCCCCCCTCCCCATATCCACCATTTCCCCCCTCCCCCATATCCCCCCTCCCCCATATCCCTCCTCCCCCATATCCCCCTCCCCATATCCCCCATATCCCCACTCCCCCATATCCCCCCTCCCCCATATCCCCCCTCCCCCATATCCCCCATATCCCCCCTCCCCCATATCCCCCTCCCCATATCCCCCTCCCTCATATCCCCCCTCCCCCATATCCCCCCTCCCCCAAAGCCCCCATATCCCCCATATCCCCCCTCCCCATATCCCCCATAACCCCCCTCCCCCATATCCCCCCTCCCCCATATCCCCCCTCCCCCATATCCCCCATATCCCCCCTCCCCCATATCCCCCCTCCCCCATATCCCCCCTCCCCCATATCCCCCATATCCCCCCTCCCCCATATCCCCAAGTGAATCCAGCCCTAACCTTAACCTCTGCAATGCACGCGCAACCGATGGCGTGCATTCATATACCTGCCTAACACTGTTGCCTTTTACCCCTGCCACCACCCCCCCCCCCCCACAGGAGAAGCGCGCACACAACAATAGGGAGCATGTGAGGACTGGAGGAGGGCCCGCTGATGAGAGGCCACTGACCGTACACGAAGAAAGGGCCCTGGAACTGGCTGGCGGACCTGAGGACCGGGAGGTTGCTGATGCAGAGGTCGGGGGCCCACGAGCAAGTGAGCCACCAACAGCCCGTCCCCATATCCCCCCTCCCCTATATCCCCCTCCCCCGTATCAACTGATCACTGCCTGATGTCTAACCATGCATGCTTCATTGTGTATCGCAGGACCAAACGTCCAGGCACCCATCCCCGCAGATGCACACCGCCCGCAGGATGCCCCTCGCACACCACGGGAGACGGAGAGACCAGGACCCTCCAGCATGCGACGCCCGCAGGATGCCCCTCGCACACCACGGGAGACGGAGAGACCTGGAGCAACAGGGAGACGACACCCCCGTCACGTGCGGGAGCGACCACCCAGCGATGAGGGGGGCAGCCACAGGCCCCCGTCACATCCGAGCCAGGACACCACTACCCAGGACAACACTATCCAGGACACCCCTACCCGGGACACCACTACCCGGGACAGCACTACCCAGGACACCCCTACCCGGGACAGCACTACCCGGGACAGCACTACCCAGGACACCCCTACCCGGGAAGACAAAATACCGGACAGTGACTCAGAGTGGATGGGTGGAGACGAACCCCCACCCCAAAGTGCCATGGAGTCAGAGTGGGACGAAGAGCACGACACAACGCCACTGCTGTCACCAACACCCTCCACCATCGCAGAAACACTCACCACGGTTGGGCACTTTAGTGATGAGGCGTCTGGTACACTCACTGGTGCGCACAACACAGCCGTCCCGGTACAGCAGGTGGAGGTAGGAGCAGCAGAGGGACCGGGCGGTCGGAGGGCAGCCCAGGCCAAGCGAACATCTGCCGCCCAGATGGATCCCGGGTTCCTGCAGTTACCACACCCACACATAGATCCGATGCAACCACCAACACGGAGACGAGCGAATAGGGTGACGGGTGGCTTGCGGCGGCTGCGGTCGCAGGTGGAGGAGTCCACCCGCGTCCAGGAGCTGGGAGTGGTCCCGGTCATGCATGCCACCCAGGCTGACACCGCACGGGTGGCGTCCGCGGTGGAGGCAATGGGTGCGACGGTGTCAGACATGGGGAACGGTTTGCGAGGCCTGGGGCCTTCCGTGCAGGCGGCGTCTGTGGCCCAGGAAATGGCTGCCCTCTCACAGGAGGCCATGAGCCAGTGCCAGCTCCAGATGGCAGAGGCGCTCAACGCCATAGCCCAGTCTCAGCAGGCCATGGCCCAGTCTCTGCAGGCCATAGCCCAGTCTCAGCAGGCCATGGCCCAGTCTCTGCAGGCCATGGCCCAGTCTCTGCAGGCCATGGCCCAGTCTCAGCAGGCCATGGCCCAGTCTCAGCAGGCCATCGCCGAGGGCATCGGCGCCAGTGGCCATGTGCGAGCCGGCGTCGCACTGTCACAGACAGGGTTTGACAACCCCCTGGGCTCCATGGCTGCAAACCTGCAGACCCCTGTCGATACCAGCACGGGCCTCCAGGACTGGCAGCGCCAGATGTCGGGGGCGCGTCGGATGGCCAGTCCGTTCGCATCCCCCACCCATGTAGAGGCCTGGGGGCCATCGGGCACCCCGAGGGAGGAGGAGGTGGTGTGGTCCGTCCCGGCTCCCTCTGTAGGGGAGGTCCCGGTACACCGCGACACCTCGGACTCCCCCCCTTCCGTCCCAGGTGCATCGGGTGGGCAACGGGCAGGACAGGCTGGCAGCTCGCCATCCCAGTCGCCCGGGCCGCAGCCTGGCCCATCTAGGCCAGGACGCCCCAGGAAACGGCCGCCAAAGGGATCCAGTGTCAGAGGGCAGGAATCACAGGAGTCCACCTCCAGTTCTGCTGTACCGTCTGGGGAACCACGTAGACGTAGTCAAAGGGCCCGTAAGGCTAAACAATTAGACACTGAGTAAGTTGGCACGGGTGCAGGGCACAGATGGGTTTTAGGGGCTAGGGCACGTGCATGAACTCCTTTGGTTATTAAAGTCAATGTTACACCTACCGAAGCTGCCTTTGTGCTCTGTCCAAAGTGTGCGGGCGTGTCATGTACGTTGAGCGCAAGTGTGTGTGTGACGGGTGGTCTTACCTCAGCCCCAGGTGAGTCTGCCCCCTTCTCCCTGGGCCGCCATGAACATCCCCCGGGCAGAGGACGGGACCGTGCGCTGCAGTGTCACAGCCGCATGCAGGGATGGTCCGGGTGGATGGTGGTACTGTGGCCATGGGTCAGACATAGTCCAACGATGTAGAGCCAGGAGCTCATCGCAGGGCGGGTTGTCATCATCCTCCATGGCCTGCGATAGACACGCGTCCACCCGCAACTGGGTGAGCCCGGCC
This sequence comes from Scyliorhinus torazame, assembly GCF_047496885.1. NCBI lineage: Eukaryota > Metazoa > Chordata > Chondrichthyes > Carcharhiniformes > Scyliorhinidae > Scyliorhinus > Scyliorhinus torazame. The sequence goes on along the minus strand of NC_092711.1, from coordinate 298,454,673 downwards.
CGTTGTGCCGCCGGTGGATCGGCAATTGGAAGGGGGGGGGGGCTGGTGTGCATGCGGGTGGGGTGTGTGGGGTTGCGGAGGGGGGTGAGGGTGCTGGGTGGGTGGATGGGTGGGGGGTGTGGGTGGTCGGCTGTTGCCATGGTGTGCGGTCTGTGGCCATACTACCCGATTCCCACGCCCATCTAGTCAGTGAAGCGGGCGGCTATCAGTCTGTCCCGTGCCCGCTGGGCCAGCCGGTAACGGTGGACAGCCACCCGCCTGTGTCTACCCCGTCTGCCCTGACCATTGCCCCCATCCCCCTCATCTGGGGAGGACTGGGCCTCTTCCTGCTGCTTCTCCACTCCGCCCTCCTCTGCCTGCGGCACATCGCCCCTCTGCTGGGCTATGTTGTGCAGGACGCAGCACACCACAATGATGCGGCCGACCCTATCTGACCGATACTGGAGGGCGCCCCCAGAGAGGTCCAGGCACCTGAAACGCATCTTCAGCACGCCAAAGCACCTCTCGATCACTCCCCTTGTCGCTACATGGGCATCATTGTAGCGGTTCTCCGCCTCATTGCGTGGCCTCCGTATAGGCGTCATCAGCCACGATCGCAATGGGTAGCCCCTGTCGCCCAGCAACCAGCCCCTCAGCCGGGGATGGCGTCCCTCGTACATGCCGGGGATGGATGACCGCGACAACACGAATGAGTCGTGTACACTGCCTGGGTGACGGGCGCAGACGTGCAGGATCATCATGCGGTGGTCACAGACCACCTGTACGTTCATCGAATAGGTCCCCTTCCGATTAGTGAATACTGCCCTGTTATCTGCAGGTGGCCGCACGGCGACGTGCATCCCATCGATCGCGCCCTGGACCATGGGGAACCCGGAAACGGCAGAGAAGCCCATGGCCCGGGCATCTTGGCTGGCCCGGTCCACGGGGAAGCGGATGTAGCGGTGCGCCATGGCATAAAGGGCATCTGTCACTGCCCGGATGCACCGATGCACCGATGTCTGCGATATGCCGGACAGGTCCCCACTCGGTGCCTGGAATGACCCCGTTGCATAAAAGTTCAGGGCCACCGTAACCTTGACGGACACGGGGAGAGGGTGTCCCCCGCCAGTGCCACGCGGTGACAGGTGTGCCAGCAGGTGGCAGATGTGTGCCACGGTGTCCCGGCTCATCCGGAGTCTCCTCCTGCATTCCCGGTCCGTGAGGTCCTGGTATGACTGCCGGGGCCGGTACACACGGAGCGCCCTCAGGTGCCTCCGTTGCCGTGGGGCCGCGACGTCCTCCTCCCCCTCCTCGTCCTGTCGGTCAGGTGTCCCTCCAGCCTGGGCGGCTGCCGCCTGCCCCCTCTGCGGCAGCCTGCGCCGCCTCTCTGGCACGCTCCTCCTCCTCCTCCTCCTCCTCCTCCTCCTCATCCAGGGCAACATAGACATGAGCGGCTGCCACCACGGCGGCCAACATCGCTGGATGGTCTGAAAACATGACGGCCTGGTGGGGGGGGAGGGGAACAACGACATGTCATCATTGCCCATATCCCCTCCTCCCCCCAGCCAGGTGGCATGGACCGCATGGGTCCAACTGTTGGAGGCTGGCACCTGGCCAGGTGGACCAACTCATTTGCCCTCCCATCACCCTCCTCGGCACGGACCCCCTCCCCAACCTCCACCCCAGCACGGACCCCACCCCAACCCCCAACCTCCACCCCGGCACGGACCCCCTCCCCAACCCCCAACCTCCACCCCGGCACGGACCCCCCCCCCAACCCCCAACCTCCACCCCAGCATGGACCCCCCCCAACCCCCAACCTCCACCCCGGCACGGGCCCCCCCCAGCCCCCAACCTCCACCCCGGCACGGACCCCCCCCAACCCCCAACCTCCACCCCAGCACGGACCCCCCCCAACCCCCAACCTCCACCCCGGCACGGGCCCCCCCCAGCCCCCAACCTCCACCCCGGCACGGACCCCCCCCAACCCCCAACCTCCACCCCAGCACGGACCGCCCCCAACCCCCAACTTCCACCCCGGCACGGGCCCCCCCCAGCCCCCAACCTCCACCCCGGCACGGACCCCCCCCCAACCCCCAACCTCCACCTCAGCACGGACCCCCTCCCCAACCTCCACCCCAGCACGGACCCCCCCCAACCCCCAACCTCCACCCCGGCACGGACCCCCTCCACAACCTCCACCCCAGCACGGACCCCCTTCCCAACCTCCACCCCAGCACGGACCCCCCCCAACCCCCAACCTCCACCCCGGCACGGACCCCCTCCACAACATCCACCCCAGCACGGACCCCCCCCAACCCCCAACCTCCACCCCAGCACGGACCCCCCCCAACCCCCAACCTCCACCCCGGCACGGACCCCCCCCCAACCCCCAACCTCCACCCCGGCACGGACCCCCTCCCCAACCTCCACCCCGGCACGGACCCCCTCCCCAACCTCCACCCCAGCACGGACCCCCCCCAACCCCAACCTCCACCCCGGCACGGGCCCCCCCCAGCCCCCAACCTCCACCCCGGCACGGACCCCCCCCCAACCCCCAACCTCCACCTCAGCACGGACCCCCTCCCCAACCTCCACCCCAGCACGGACCCCCCCCAACCCCCAACCTCCACCCCGGCACGGACCCCCTCCACAACCTCCACCCCAGCACGGACCCCCTTCCCAACCTCCACCCCAGCACGGACCCCCCCCAACCCCCAACCTCCACCCCGGCACGGACCCCCTCCACAACATCCACCCCAGCACGGACCCCCCCCAACCCCCAACCTCCACCCCAGCACGGACCCCCCCCAACCCCCAACCTCCACCCCGGCACGGACCCCCCCCAACCCCCAACCTCCACCCCGGCACGGACCCCCTCCCCAACCTCCACCCCGGCACGGACCCCCTCCCCAACCTCCACCCCAGCACGGACCCCCCCCAACCCCAACCTCCACCCCGGCACGGACCCCCTCCCGGCACTCCCCCGGAGCCCAGCCTACTCTAACCACACCCCCCCCCCCCCGCCGCACACACACACACACAAGCCGAGACACACCTCTCCTCACGCAATCAGTCTGCGGCCACGCCATTTCCTGCCCAGAGCCAACCCCCCTGCCGTCACTCACCTCCTCGCTGGTCGGCGTGAGCCTGGAGCACTGGGTCACGGCGATGAAAAGGAGGTTTGATTCACGTCGACGTGAACGGTCATCACGTCGACGGGACTTCGGCCCATCCGGGAGGGAGAATATCGGCAGGCCGAAAATCGGCTGCCTTGCGCAGACCCGTGACATTCTCCGCGGCAGCGGCGCCATTAACGCCCCGCCGACTTTTCTCCCTTCGGAGACTTCGGAGGGGGCGGGGGCGGGATTCACGGCGGCCAACGGCCATTCTCCGACCCGGCGGGGGGTCGGAGAATGACGCCCATGGTCTTGACTAGCAGACTGCTTCAGTTTGAGTCCATTGCTTAAATTCCGATTATGAGTCCACGACCCAAAAGTAATAAAATAAAAGAAATGGGAACAAAGGGAAATCAAAAAGAGTGACACTAATAATACTGCGCCTGGGGTTGGGGAGTACAGGGGTCTCCCTGACCCTGGTACCAGCCGGCAGTGTCTACTCGGACTGCACTGTCCTGTGAGACTCATTCAGCCACAGGAACAAAGGTCCGAGGTTCGTCCAGGGCTGGAGACTGAGTTAAGGCTGGGGAGAGGGTGTGGCAATGTGGAAGGAGAGCTTTGCGATGAAGGCGGGGAAGCGGGAAGGACAAGGGCTCACAATGGCACACAGAGGGAGAAGATGAAAAAGACGAACAATGGAAGGCAGAGGGAAGACTGAGGGGAGGGAAGCTGGACCCCAAAATGGCTGCATGAAAAGCTCACAAATATGGGGGTGAAAGGTGTGGTGATATGCATGTGCATAGCAATGTACATAGTTGGATGTACAACCTCCGACCAGCAGGTGACGATAGAGATCCACCATGTGTCTCCAGAGATCTGGCAGTTGGTAGTAAGTCATACTAGTGGATAGTCTCATTAGAAGTAAATTCAGGAGAATTCACTGAGTTCACTTATTCGTTACCATTTGTATTATAGTTCATTAGTTATCTTTCCAAGTGTTCATTTGATAATGAACTATCTTACTAGTCAGAGAACCAGGGGGGCGATTCTCCAAAATGAAGACCAAGTGTTCGCGCCATCGTGAATGCCGTCGCGTTTCACGACGGTGCGAAACGGGCACAGGGATGACCGATTCTGTCCCCCACAGGGGGCCAGCATGGTGCTGGATTGGTTCATTCCACTCCAGCCTCCCTACCCGGCATCAAATGGGCGCCGTGCCAACCCGCGCATGCGCATGGGATCTCTTCAGCGGGCTGTCCCGACTCAACATGGCGTCAGGATTCAGGGGCCGGCCACGCAACAAAGTAGGCCCCGGGGGTGGGGGGGGGGGGGGGGGGGGGGAGAGGCCAGCTCGCCGATCGGTGGGGCCCGATCGCGGGCCAGACCCCATCGGAGTGCCCCCCCCCCCCCCCAGTGAAGGAACGCTTTTCCCCGCCCCACAGGCCGCCCCCCGACCCTTCGTGCAGAGTTCCCGCCGGCAGCAACCAGGGGTGAACGGCGCCGGTGGGACTCCGCTCGGCCCATCTGGGCTGGAGAATCGACGGCCCCGCCGATTCCAGCGGCCCGCGGCCAGCGCCGCGTCAAACGCACCGGTGTCGTGGCGCGGTTGCGGCGATTCTCCGGCCCGGCGCGGGGCTCGGAGAATCGCGCCCCAGATATTCCGTGTGCATCTTTACCACGGCCACAACACAGAATATAACAAAGGGTACACCACATTATTTACTGGAAGGGGATGCAGGAAGACTGCAGATGCTGTGGGTAGGATCCAAATGGAATATGGGCGCCTCACAGGTGATGGATTCGGGGGTGGTGGTGATTGAATCAAGGAATAGACTCCCTCTTGAGGCTATTAGTCTTTTCCCTCTGTCTTGCTGGCATCCTGCACGGTCTGGTGAAGACAGCTGGGCTGGAGAGAGCGTTATTAGTGTGCTGGACTGGTATTTAAATGTGGTACCGTGACCTTTGAAACCAGCTGTTGGCGGGGAGCCGAATCCAATGCCAGCCTGCCAGGACAGTCAGTGGGTGGGGGCGAGGGGGAACTTGCCTGTGCATATTTAATGAAGTTCCAAGTGCTATGGGCCAGGGTTTAGAGAACCCCAAAGTGTATCATGGAGTTCACCTGACCCACAACTTTTAATAGATTGTGGTATGGGGAGCACCACCCACTCTACAGGTGTGGTACAGCAGAAATGGAAAAGTATTTTTTAAAGCAAAACAATGTTGATTCTATGAACTCAAGTTTACCTTTTTAAAACATACAGTGAACATCTTAGCAACCAGTAATTCAAATACTGCCCCCAAAGACTACAACACTAAGTAATCCTTTAAGCTTTCCTTTTTAACATCCATACGACTTAAAAACAAAACCTTTATCAGAAGCACTTCAGGTTAAAGTCACTACTGAAAACATTGACAATTCTGAATTCACCAAATGATCAAGAGATAGTCTTTTGATGGCAGAGAGAACAGCAGTACACCTGCTTGGTCTGGCTTCAACTCCAACACTGAAAATGAAACTAAAACACACCCTGCGGCCTGCTCAAAAATGAAAGTGAAAAGCTGACAGGCAGCCCATCTCCACCCACTCGCTGACATTACTGCAGTAGTAAACACCCATTTCTTAAAGGTACTCTCACTACAGATATTTATATACACATACATTTATAAACACCCATTTATAAACACCCATTTCTTAAAGGTACTCTCACATGACGCAAGTGCAGAATCTGGCGCAGGATCCCACCATTCTGACCAGCTGGAAAGGCACTGCCTGAGTCACCCACCAACACACTTTGTCTCTAAATGGGGCAATTCCACCCAACGTCTCAATCACTCATCTCACTCACAATATCATACACGCAAAGATTCGATACAGTTAAAGTAAAAGCCTTAATTATAAAAATTGAATTCATAACTCAGTCTTGATTTCGCCACTGAACTGTGGTCTTCTAAGTGGAGTTGATACTTTAGTTGGAGTGAAGGTCTATGAGAAACAAAGAATTCTCATGAACCTTTAAAGTCCCTTGCAGATGAATAGCTAGGAGAGTGGTTCTCAGATGGACTTGGAAGCTGGAATAATTTGCGGCACTTTGGCTGTATCCGAAGTCAGTTTCAGTCACATGTGTTCAGGAATAACAGTCCTCGAGTCCAGACCAGCACAACACAATGGCAAGTGACATCCACAATGGTCATCCAGTCTTATCTCTGATTGAACCTGAACTCAAATGTTCTCCTTTGTTAAATTTGACACAATTTGGTGAGACCAAGAGTCTAGAGATCCTATAGTCCTCAAATGTTGGTTCAATAAGACGATGGGCAAACTTGACATACTTTTATTCAGGTCCAGGTTAACTAAATGTCGGCCATTGAATAGAATACTTCCCACAGTTTATATGCCCATAGTCACCTTAACAGATGCAACCACCTTAACAGAGTTTAGAACATAGAACATACAGTGCAGAAGGAGGCCATTCAGCCCATTGAGTATGCATCCACTAAAGCCCTCACTTCCACCCTATCCCCATAACCCAATAACTCCTCCTAACCTTTTTTTTTGCACACTGAGGGCAATTTAGCATGGCCAATCAACCTAACCTGCACATCTTTGGACTGTGGAGCACCCGGAGGAAAGCCACGCAGACACGGGGAGAACGTGCAGACTCCTCACAGACAGTGACCCAGCAGGGAATCGAACCTGGGACCCTGGCACTGTGAAGCAACAGTGCTAGCCACGTGTGCGACCGTGCTGCCCACGTTTGTTTGTGGCCACTTTACAGGGTATGATCGTACAGTCCAGAATCCTCGTGCTTTACTGAGCATGGCTGCCTTCTAGAAGCAAGATCCACAAGAATTCAGACAAACCTCCCACAAAATCAACTTGATGGACTGGACACTGTCCGGATGGCAGCTAAGCATCTCTCCCGCCATGTCCTGTTTTCCCAATTCTCAAATGGCCAGCCTCCCGAATGGGGGCGGAGTTAGGTGGGGGAAGAGGGGGGGGCAAAGAAAACATTTCAAAGATATTCTGAAGCTTTCTTTGAGCTGCGGCAATGTGAATATTAATGACCAAGAGGAGCTTATCCTCCATTCCAAATGGTGACAACTTGTCCATCAAGTTGCATCACACTTTGAGTCACAGCGTCTGAATGATGAGGCAGAGATGGAACGAAAATGAAAACAAATCCTGCACTCGGAATCGCACTGCATCATGGGGCATCTTGCCCCTTGAACCCAAAGGTCGGTGGGTCGAGAATCGGGATGTTGAGTCACATGAAGGCCAATGGCAGAATCTCACAATTCCGCCATTCCGAGTAGACATTATCCTTGAATTGAGAGACAGCCGGTGAGTTCAGGGCAAGATCGTTTACTGTCATGAGGAAGTTGGAGGTTCCTGAATGGTTGTTGCCACGGGTACAGTATGCTGTGCAGCTCACTGATGATTAAGGTGGGATGTATGATACATTGGGTGGGATGCCCCAGTTCCCTCTGCCGCGTGTTTCTCTGCGGCGTGCCGATAGCGGGTGGCAGGATTCTCTACTCCCCTTGTTTGTCAATGGGAATTCCCATTGAAGCCGCCCCATGCCGTCGAAAAACCGATGGGAGGGGGTGGGCTGCTAATGGAAACAGAGAATCCCAACTGCCGGAGAATTCCGTCCATTATCAATTGGATTTCGTGAAACCAGGCTCTGTTTAACAATCTGGAAAAACCTAGCTCATATTTGAGACAACTTGACACATTCTGTGATGAACGGTTACTGCCTTATCATCATGTAAGGTGATATCCCCTTTAAGACCAGGCTTGGAACCCTGGGGACTCCGCCTCTGGCTCCGCCCATCTGGGAGCCATACATAAAGCCTGCCTCATGGTCTGTATAGCAGTCAGCTCTCGTCCATATCTGTAGCATAGTTATTAGCCTAATAAAGCCTTCTTTACAGTTTAATCTCTAAGCATCATTATTGAGGGTACCTCAATTTATTAGGCTAAACTAGATTCAGGATGGACGCAGGCCTAAAACCAGAGAAGCTCAATCTGGAAGCACGAACGCCGGAGGCAAAGGAAATTTTTAAATACTGGCTGCGGTGCTTCGAGGCCTACCTGGACTCCGCAGAGACTCCCATCCTGGGGCCACGCAAGCTGCGTCTACTCCACGCCCGGGTGAGTGACAGAATCTCCGTCACGCTCGAAAAGGCGACGACTTATGAGGAAGCGATTGAGTTGCTCCGCAAGCGGTTTGTCAAACCCGTCAATGAGGTGCACGCCCGGCATCTGCTCTCTACCTGCCGGCAGCGCTCGGGGGAATCGCTCGACGAGTTTGTTGAGAAACTCACCGCGCTGGCCAGGGACTGTGACCATCAGGATGTGACAGGGGAAGTTCATATGAACCTGCACATCAGAGATTCTTTCGTGTCCGGCATCCGCTCGACCTACATCCGGCAGCGACTGCTCAAAAACGGGGCAAAAGACCTCCAGGAGACGCTAACGCTCGCCTCCTCGCTGGAGGTGGCCCGACATAACTTGGGTACGTACCCCGCGGACTCTGCCAGCCCCCCCCCCCGGACTTCCTCAGACTCGCCCGTATTACAGGCCTGCGCCACGCGGCGACCCGCTCACCATGGGGGCACACCTTGCTACTTCTGCGGGCAGGGCCAGCACCCGCGCCCACGCTGCCCAGCCCGCTCCGCGATCTGCAGCGACTGCGGGAAGAAAGGGCACTTTGCGAGGGTCTGCCTGGCCAGACCCAGGGGCCAGGAAAACAAAGAACAGCCAGCCCGAAAATCAGGCTCTCAGGCCCGCAGGCCTCGCAATGCTGCTGCGCACCGACCCGACACGTCCTCTTCTGACGCGTCATCAGCCTCGTGCGAATCATGAGAGCGGCCATCTGGTCGGCGGCCATCTTCTCGACCCGACACGTGCGACCAACGGCAGCGGCCATTTTACGACTCCGACTACCCGCGACTGGGTGCGATCACCCTCGATCAAACTCGGCCAAAACACCTGCAGAACTCCATGATGCAGGTCCAGGTCAACGGGCACGACACTGCATGCCTCTTCGACTCCGGGAGCACGGAGAGCTTTATCCACCCTGAAACGGTAAGGCGCTGCTCCCTACGCACCCATCCCACATCCCAAACCATAGCCCTCGCATCTGGGTCCCACTCGGTACAAATCACGGGGTACTGTATTGCGGATCTCTCGATCCAGGGTGCCAAATACACCCGTTTCAAATTTTATATCCTCCCTCACCTCTGTGCCCCCCTGCTGCTCGGACTGGATTTCCAGTGCAGCCACCGAAGCCTGACACTGAAGTTCGGCAGACCCTTGCCCCCCCCTCACGGTGTGCTGCCTTGCGACACTGAAAGTCGCACCCCCCTCGCTATTCGCTAACCTCACTCCCGACTGTAAGCCCGTCGCCACCAGGAGCCGGCGCTACAGTGCCCAAGATATGGCTTCTATCAAGTCAGAGGTCCAGCGTTTACTGGGAGAGGGGGTCATCGAGGCTAGCAACAGCCCTTGGAGAGCGCAAGTGGTGGTAGTCCGGTCCGGGGAGAAGAACCGGATGGTCGTGGATTATAGCCAGACCATAAACCGATTCACGCAGCTTGATGCGTACCCCCTTCCTCGCATCGCGGAAATGGTAAATCGGATCGCCCAATACGGAGTCTTTTCCACGGTCGACCTCAAATCTGCCTACCACCAGCTCCCCATCCGACCAAAAGACCGCCCCTATACTGCCTTCGAAGCAGCCGGCCGGCTCTTCCACTTCCTCAGGGTCGCCTTTGGTGTCACAAATGGGGTCTCCGTCTTTCAAAGGGCGATGGACCAAATGGTGGACCAGAACGGTTTGCGGGCTACATACCCGTACTTGGACAATGTCACCATCTGCGGCCATGATCAGCAGGACCATGACGCTAACCTCAAAAAGTTCCTCCAGACCGCCCGAGCCCTTAACCTGACCTATAACGAGGGCAAATGCGTTTTCCACACCACCCGGCTGGCCATCCTCGGCTATGTCGTGGAAGACGGGGTCCTAGGTCCCGACCCCGACCGCATGTGCCCCCTTAAGGAACTCCCTCTCCCCCGCAGCCTCAAGGCCCTCAAACGGTGCTTGGGGCTTTTCTCCTATTACGCCCAGTGGGTCCCCAAGTATGCGGACAAAGCCCGCCCACTCCTAAAGACCACCACTTTTCTCCTCTCGGCTGAGGCTCAATTGGCCTTCAACCGCATCAAGGCCGACATCATCAAGGCCGCCATGCACGCGGTGGACGAAACCATCCCTTTCCAGGTAGAGAGCGATGCATCAAACATCGCCCTGGCTGCTACCCTCAATCAAGGAGGCAGACCAGTAGCGTTCTTCTCCCGAACCCTCACCGCCTCCGAGATTCGACACTCTGCAGTCGAAAAGGAGGCACAAGCCATTGTGGAGGCTGTGCGGTGCTGGAGACACTACCTCGCCGGTAGGAGGTTTACCCTCGTCACCGACCAACGGTCGGTCGCCTATATGTTCGATAATACGCAACGGGGCAAAATAAAAAACGATAAAATTTTGAGGTGGAGGATCGAACTCTCCACTACTCGTACGATATCAAGTATCGTTCAGGGGAGCTCAACGAGCCCCCAGATGCCCTGGCCCGCGGCACATGCGCCAACGCGCAGGAGGACCGCCTGCAAGCCATCCACAATGACCTCTGCCACCCGGGGGTTACCCGGCTCGTCCATTTCATCAAGTCCCGCAACCTACCTTACTCAACCAAGGAGGTCAAGGCCATGGTCAGGGCCTGCCAGGTCTGTGCGGAGTGCCAAGCGCACTTCTATCGGCCAGACAAGGTTCGGCTCGTGAAGGCCTCGGGCCCCTTCGAGCGACTGAGCGTGGACTTCAAGGGGCCCCTCCCGTCCACCAACCATTATGCCTATTTCCTCACCGTGATCGATGAGTTCTCCCGTTTCCCATTCGCCATTCCCTGCACCGACATGACCTCAGCCACGGTGATTAAGGCACTGGACAGCATCTTCACCCTGTTCGGTTTCCCTGCTTATATCCACAGCGACCGGGGTACATCGTTCATGAGCGATGAACTGCGTCAGTATCTGCTCAGCAAAGGCATCGCCTCGAGCAGAACGACCAGCTATAACCCACGGGGAAACGGGCAGGTGGAGAGGGAGAACGCGACCGTGTGGAAGGTTGTCCTTCTGGCCCTGCGGTCGAGAAATCTCCCAACCACCCGCTGGCAGGAGGTCCTACCTGATGCCCTACACTCCATTAGGTCACTCCTCTGCACGGCCACAAATGAGACCCCTCACAACCGATTGTTTCTCTTCCCCAGGAAGTCTACCTCCGGGGTCTCGCTTCCACCTTGGCTGACGGCTCCGGGACCTGTTCTTCTCCGGAGGCACGCGAGGAGCCATAAAATGGACCCCCTAGTTGAAAAGGTCTGACTGCTCCACGCCAACCCCAATTACGCCTACGTGGAGTACTCCGACGGCAGGCAAGATACGGTTTCCCTCCGGGATCTGGCGCCCGCTGGATCCTCCACCACAGACGCCCCTTCCCGCGCCGCTCCCCTGCAGGACCCGTCGCCCCCTACAACACACCCCCTTCCGGCCCTACCACCCGTTGGTGAGCTCCTTCCGTGCGCCCCCCCTTGCGCCCCCCCTTTACACACCCCGCCGGCGCCGGCTCCACTACCTCCGGCTCTGCCTAGTTCCTCTGCCCCGACCCGGACCGAAGCTCCGACCGCTGTGCTCCCGGATGTGCCCTCAACTGGGACGTCCGTGCCCGCCGCACCACCGCCCGAATTGAGGAGATCGAGGAGGACGATCCGGCCGCCGAGACGGATGGACCTATGATGGCACTTCACCCCGCCGGACTCCTTTTTAAACAGGGGGTGAATGTGATGAACGGTTACTGCCTTATCATCATGTAAGGTGATGTCCCCTTTAAGACCAGGCTTGGAACCCTGGGGACTCCGCCTCTGGCTCCGCCGATCTGGGAGCCATACATAAAGGCCTGCCTCATGGTCTGTATAGCAGTCAGCTCTCGTCCATATCTGTAGCATAGTTATTAGCCTAATAAAGCCTTCTTTACAGTTTAATCTCTAAGCATCTTTAGTGAGGGTACCTCACATTCAAAAGCAATTTATGTTACCATGTTTAAAATTTCCAAGCAGGCGACAACAGTGCTCGTTTTAATTCCTGCTACGGAAGCACAAATGGCCGTTTTGTTGCCAATGTTACCGAACTTCAATGCCTCCATTAGAATTGTCATATATGTAAGTGGGTCACACAGTTCAGTTCCGATGAGATGCGCAGTGAAAACAAGGAAGGAATTTAAAATCAGGTTACAATATGGAGCCTGAAATTGAATACAGAATGAAGATATGTACCACAACTGAGTACAGGTGACCTCAGCCTGATTCAAGCTTTTCACAAATTCAATGTTATCCAAAGATATTTCGATGTGACATGAGTAGATGTGGCATAAATAACATTCCCGAATCTTGGCAGTGCGACAAAGGCTGGGGATAAGAACTTGCCAGCGGGCTGCGAGAATCGAATTGGTCAATGAGTCAACCCAAATGACTATTGTGCAATTCCTGGTGGGCAGTTTGGGGAGCATTCAATGAGGCTGGGAGGCAAGACGTCTGTGGGGATTTTGGGGGCATGGTGATGCATAATAAGAGCAACCAGTTCTTCTGATTGCCCTATTGCTAAATACTTCACCAGTGGTGGTATGGAATTACACTCAACTTCAAATCGTGTATCGCGTGGCTCATTGCAACATAGGAGTTTGTCATTTGGCCCATCGAGCCTGTTCCGACATTCAGTTAGATCATGGCTGATCATCAATCTCAACACCTCTTTTATGCTTTTTCCCGTATCCTGTGATGTCACTGCTATACAGAAATCCATTTCATAGAATCCATAGAATCCCTGCAGTGCAGAAGGAGGCCATTCGGCCCCTCAAGTCCGCACTGACCCTCCAAGAGAGCACTTTACTGAGGCCCACTCCTCCGTAACCGTGTGCATTGATCATGGCCCTTCCACCCAACCCACACACCTTTGGACTGTGGGAGGAAATCGGAGCACCCGGAGGAAACCAACGCAGACACGGGGAGAATGTGCAAACTCCACACAAGCAGTCATCCGAGGCCGGAATCGAACCCAGGACCCTGGTGGGATGAGGCAGCAGTGCTAACCACTGCCACCATGCCATGATTGTTGTCTTGCACGTGCTCAATGATTGAGCTCCCAGAGCCCTCCGGGGGTGGTTCACTACCTTCGGAATGAAGAAAGTCCTCCTCATCACTGCCGTACTCTGAGAAATTATTCATGGGAAAAGATATACCTGAACGCAAACGCTGTTGCTTTAATCATGCTTTCCACCGCAGAATTATGAAGCTTTGCCGATACAAGTTGAAAAGAAAACCTTGTGAGGGGATTTTCCCGCCCTTTCCGCCAGTGGAATCTTCCGGTCCTGCTGAAGGCAAACCCCGCAGCGGGATGGGCGAGCCACGCAAACAGCGTGGACATTGGCAGTCCTGGAAAATCCCATTGGTCTCTGCCACCAGAAAACATGCCAGGGGAGGAGGAGAGGAAAATTTCACCCCTTATTTTTCAGGGGGGCAACTGCACGCGGCACCACCATGCCAATCCCTGGATCATGTGTACCCATTCCAGAGCAAACTCTTGGCCCTGCCCATCTGCCCGACCGACTATCCATAACCCCCATCGGTTGCCGAGGCCTCCGACTGAAGGCTATTGCTAATAGGGAATTGGCAGTCGTGGTTAAGTGAGCACTTCACACAACCCAAGTGGATTCCCGTGGGTAGATGGACCATGTAGCATGTGGGAGTCATCGCCTAACATCCCAACCACATCTTGATGCCTGGAAACTGTGCCTGAACACTGCGGGAGGCAACACCACACACGCAGCATACAACATCTGAACAGCCAGCGGATGGGGACCTGTCCAAGGCCGGAGGTGGGTGAGTGCGGCAGGGAAGGGGAGATGCCTGAGCGAAGGGCCAAGATTCAGAGGTCGGTCCACATTGCGGAAGAAAGTGGCAGAGGCATCGTACTAATTGAGCACAAGGGTGTTTATTGGTGTCACAATTCCCCACTCTCCCGAAGGTGCCACTAACATTTCCCACTGAGGTGCGTGTATCTGCGCTGGTGGAGGGTGGGGACGACAGCTGTGACGCCTCGACTGTGTCATCCTTGGAGCTCTCCTCTGAGGTGTTCTCCTGGGAGGCTGGAGAGAGGCCACCCAGGATGGGCCGGCGCCGTCGGCTGGAGGACCTGCGGGTGAATGGACCTGTGGTCAGTGGGAGGGATGGGTCAATCAGTAGGGCAATCACTACTCATGTTTGACAGGTCCTTTGGCTGGGGCCCGATAGTTCCTCACCTCTCCGGTGTCTGCCAGCCTCCACCCTGTCCTCGGCCTATCATTGCCCCAAAGAGTAAACAACGTGCAGGGGTACGAGGAAAAGGCAAGGGAATGGCACTCGTCGTGATGCTCATTTGGGGAGCTAGTGCAGACATGCTAGGCCAAATGGCCTCCTTCTGCACTGTACCAATTCTGTAATTCTGCCAAATCTCAAATTTCTAGGACCCTTGTATTGATGCGGACAGGGGCTGCCATTTTAGTATTGAAAAAATGATGCAGTTTCTCATGCAGATAACTTCATCAAAGCAATGTGATGATCTTGGTTTAATATCCTGGTGATTTTAGAAATTTAAAATAGAAACACAACTTTGTGTTCTTCAGGTGCGTCTGATAGCCTTGAGAATGTGTTTTAATGAACATAATAAATTAAGTTGCCGTGTTGAGGAAATGATTATCAGTCCACTTCCCTGAATCATCATGTTTATCATCAATTATATTCTTGTACAGAGCAGAGTACAATGTGTAATGGATTGGAATCGCTATGACAATAAACCTGTCACTCATTATTCTTTCTGTTGCATTGAACTTTAGTCACTCAAACTCGAATCACTTCTTTGGATTCCATTGCTCTCAATCTTCTCTGCTGTACACTCCATTTTCTTCTTCGAATTATGGGGAATTGAGTTTCACCCGCGCCAGGCCCCTGTGAGGCCTCACCTAACTGCTGTGCTTTCTGTGAGCCCCATCGGCAGGTTTTGACAGGCTATTTCGATAATGGGGGATGCGAGAGCCATTTTCTTCTTCCCTCAGTCAAGTCCATGGGCACGATTCAGTGGACTTGACTTACAATCCAGGCCATTATTTAAGTCATTTCCCGCATTAACAAGCTCAGCTCGCCAGTGCGGGAAGACTACTCGTGGATCAGGGCGCCATTTTTAAAGGCAGCCCCAATCTTTTGACCCCCCCCCCCTCAACAGCCTCAGGACACCAAACCCCCCCCCACACCCCCTCACCCCCCAACATACCCCTTCCGGAGTCCTTGGTTGGGATTCTCCGCCGGGGTGATTCTCCGCTATGGCGGCGCTCGGGGGTTTCCCGATTGTGTGGGGCTGCCCCACAATGGGAAACCCCATTGACCGGCCGGCATAACGAAGAATCCCGCCGGCGGGTCGGGGCAGAAATGTGGCACGGCGGGGCGGACAATTCCGCCCATTGGGAATCTCATATTAGCAAGCCCCCCCCCCCACCTGATCCCTTGCACGGATAACCTGGCACCTTCGCACTGCCAGCCTGGCGATGCCAGTCTTTCCATGTGCCGCAAGAATCTGGCAAGAGCATGAGCCGAATGACACATTTAAATATGCGTGTCGGGATCTCACCCAGCGAGAGTGAGTGCGAGTTCCAGATTGCGACGCGCATGTAGTTTGATGTAGGCTTCGGCAGTGCTGGCAGCTTGAAAATGAGCAGCAGTTTTTGCCAAACGCTGTCAGGTTGAGCAGTATTTTGTGACAGACCGAAGAGTCAACAGGCTGTTGCCTGAAAGGATCTGGATTTGGATTTGGATTTTGTTTATTGTCACGTGTACCGAGGAACAGTGAAAAGTATTTTTCGGTGAACAGCTCAACAGATCATTAAGGACATGAAAAGAAAATCAAATTAAAGAAAATACGTAATAGGGCAACACAAGGTACACAATGTAACAACATAACACTTGTATCGGGTGAAGCATACAGGGGTGTAGTATTAATCACGTCAGTCCATAAGAGGGTCGTTTACAAGTCTGGTAACAGCGGGAAAGAAGCTGGGGCGAGATTCTCCGACCCCCCGCCGGGTCGGAGAATCGCCGGGGGCTGGCGTGAATCCCGCCCCCGCTGGTTGCCGAATTCTCCGGCACCGGATATTCGTCGGGGGCGGGAATCGCGCCGCGCCGGTTGGCGGGCCCCCCCCCCACGATTCTCCGGCCCGGATGGGCCGAAGTCCCGCCGCTAAAATGCCTGTCCCGCCGGTGTAGATTAAACCACCTACCTTACCGGCGGGACAAGGCGGTGCGGGCGGGCTCCGGGGTCCTGGGGGAGGCGCGGGGCGATCTGGGGGTGCCCCCGCGGTGGCCTGGCCCGCAATTGGGGCCCACCGATCCGCGGGCGGGCCTGTGCCATGGGGGCGCTCTTTTCCTTCCGCCTTCGCCACGGTCTCCACCATGGCGGAGGCGGAAGAGACTCCCTCCTCAGCGCACGCGCGGGGATGCCGTGAGCGGCCGCTAACGCTCCCGCGCATGCGCCGCCCGGAGATGTCATTTCCGCGCCAGCTGGCGGGGCAACAAAGGCCTTTTCCGCCAGCTGGCGGGGCGGAAATTAGTCCGGCACGGGCCTAGCCCCTTAAGGTTGGGGCTCGGCCCCCCAAGATACGGAGGATTCCGCACCTTTGGGGCGGCGGGATGCCCGACTGATTTGCGTCGTTTTGGGTACTGGTCGGCGGACATCGGGCCGATACCGGAGAATTTCGCCCCTGTTTTTGAGTCTGTTTGTGCGTGTCTCAGACTTTTGTATCTCCTGCCCGATGGACGAAGTTGGAAGAGTGAGTAAGCCGGGTGGGAGAAGCCTTTGATTATGTTCCCCGCTTTCCCCAGCTTCTTCCCCGCTGTTACCAGACTTGTAAACGACCCTCTTATGGACTGACGTGATTAATACTACACCCCTGTATGCTTCACCCGATACAAGTGTTATGTTGTTACGTTGTGTACCTTGTGTTGCCCTATTACGTATTTTCATGTCCTTAATGATTAGAGTACTTACTGGCGGGACCTGGCGATGCGGGCAGCCTCCGGGATCCTCGGTGGGGTGCGGGGGGGATCTGGCCCGGGTGGTGCCCCCACGGTGGCCTGGCCCGCGATCAGGGCCCACCGATCCGCGGGCGGGCCTGTGCCGTGGGGATTCCTCCGCTCCGGCCGGTGTAACGGTCCGCGATGGCTGACGCAGAGAAGATCCCCCCTGCGCATGCGCTGGGATGATGCCAGCACACGCTGGCGCTCCCGCGCATGTGCCAACTCGCGCCAGCCGGCGGAGGCCCTTCGCCGCCGGTTGGCATGGCGCCAAGCCCCTTCCCCGCCGGCTGGCGCGGCGCAAACCACTCTGGGGCCTGCCGAGCCCCTGAAGGTGTGGAGGATTCCGGACCTTTGGGGTGGCCCGACACCAGAGTGGTTCACACCACTCCTCGGCACCGGTAGGGGAGAATCCCACCAATAAGTTTTTCCTTTTATTGTTAAGAATTATTTAACTGTTAATTGTAAGCTATTGTCTGTGATGTTCATGTATTTAGTCCTGTGTTAGAAATAAAGTTTGTTTGAATATAAAATATACATATTGCTCAATGGATTCACTCCTGGAGCGAAGCAACCTTTCCTGAAAATTAAAAGAAGTGTTTGGGGTTCCAGTCCGGTATCCGAACAAAGGCTGGGGCCTGGTCTGTGATCTTAACAAATAATAGCCACTGGATATCAATCGAGGTAGTGATTTCTATTGCTCTCTAATCCAGAGAAGTTGAAGCTAGTTGTTAGTGTCAAAATTCTCATCCTTGTTTTTAAATTGCTCGATGACTTTGCCCCTCCTCCCCCAGTATCTCTGAAACTCGATAAATCCTACATCCTCCGAGATCTCCCTCCAAACCCATGAACACTACCATCTGGAAGGACAAGGTCAGCAGATACTTGGGGAAACCACTACCTGTGCGTTCCCCTCCAAGTCATTCACCATTTGGAAATATTTTTGCCGTTCCTTCACTATCGCTGAGTCAAAGTGCTGAGACCCCCCCCCCCCCTCTCTAACAACACTGTGGGTGTACCTACACCACATGGACTCCAGCGGTTCAAGGAGGCAGCTCACCACTACCAAGGGCAATTAGAGATGGGCAGTAAATGTTGGCCTAGCAAGAGACGACCAGTTCCTGTAAATGAATATAAAAATAAGAAAGCTCCATGATCCTCCAATTCTGACCTCCTCAGGTTTCCAATTTTCATTGCTCCACTATTCATAGAGTAGAAACATGACAGTGCAGACGGAGGCCATTCGGCCCATCAAGTCTTTGGCCGATGTTCAGAAAGACCACCCTACCTGCGAGCAATCCCCCACCCTATCCCTGTAACCCCACCCAATCTTTGGACATTGTATGTTATATGAATCTGGTTGAATATTTTATATGTTTGCAAACTGAAAATTTGAATAAAAATATTTATTTTTAAAACAAAACGTGTGCAATGGATCTGCCGATTTATTAGAAATGCAGAACAGGTGAGTTGAACTCATCAGCAGCAATCATTTCAGCAAAACAATTCATAATCCATGTATTTTGTGCAAATTGCTTTTCGTGGTACGAATGTCAGTGCTGTTGGGTGGAATTTGTGACTCAGCAAGCATAGCATTTTGCCATGTGATTTCACAAACCGTGGCACCAAGATCTAACCGACCGACTGATATGAGAATAATTACATCTTCTACATGTCGCAATGAAGCAGCGAGGTTTTAATATCATTTAATGTTGTCACTAGTATTTAATAAAATGCAATGATGATACATTGGCTAAATTTGCGCAAGTTATTCAGGTCTGAATCATACCAATGCATACCTGTCAACCCACTCGTCAAAATTTAAAATTTCATGTCAAGAGAGCCTCCACAGAGAGCTGAACAGAAGGGTTGCGATCCAAACTTGAATCTGTCTTTTTCTTTGGCTGAAGAACATTCAGATGTCTCTACATCTGAACCTGAGGGGCACAAATATCCTGGGGGGGAGATTTGTTAGTGTTCTTTGGGGGGGTTTAAACTAATGCAGCAGGGGCATGGGAACCTGGATTGTAGTTTTAGGGTAAGGGAGAATGAGAGTATAGAGGTCAGGAGCACAGATTTGACGTCGCAGGAGGGGGCCAGTGTTCAGGTAGGTGGTTTGAAGTGTGTCTACTTCAATGCCAGGAGTATAGAAAATAAGGTAGGGGAACTGGCAGCATGGGTTGGTACCTGGGACTTCGATGTTGTGGCCATTTCGGAGACTTGGATAGAGCAGGGACAGGAGTGGATGTTGCAGGTTCCGGGGTTTAGGTGTTTTAGTAAGCTCAGAGAAGGAGGCAAAAGAGGGGAGGTGTGGCGCTGCTAGTCAAGAGCAGTATTATGGTGGCGGAGAGGATGCTAGATGGGGACTCATCTTCCGAGGTAGTATGGGCTGAGGTTAGAAACATGAAAGGAGAGGTCACACTGTTGGGAGTCTTCTATAGGCCTCCAAATAATTCTAGGGATGTAGAGGAAAGGATGGCGAGGATGATCCTGGATAAGAGCGAAAGTAACAGGGTAGTTATTATGGGAGACTTTAACTTTCCAAATATTGACTGGAAAAGATATAGTTCGAGTACATTAGATGGGTCGTTTTTTGTACAGTGTGTGCAGGAGGGTTTCCTGACACAATATGTTGACAGGCCAACAAGGGGCGAGGCCACGTTGGATTTGGTTTTGGATAATGAACCAGGCCAGGTGTTGGATTTGGAGGTAGGAGAGCACTTTGGGGACAGTGACCACAATTCGGTGACGTTTACGTTAATGATGGAAAGGGATAAGTATACACCGCAGGGCAAGAGGTATAGCTGGGGGGAGGGCAATTATGATGCCATTAGATGTGACTTGGGGGGGATAAGGTGGAGAAGTAGGCTGCAAGTGTTGAGCACACTGGATGAGTGGAGCTTGTTCAAGGATCAGCTACTGCGTGTTCTTGATAAGTATGTACCGGTCAGGCAGGGAGGAAGGCGTCGAGCGAGGGAACCGTGGTTTACCAAAGAAGTGGAATCTCTTGTTAAGAGGAAGAAGGAGGCCAATGTGAAGATGAGGTGTGAAGTTTCAGTTGGGGCGATGGATAGTTACAAGGTAGCAAGGAAGGATCTAAAGAGAGAGCTAAGACGAGCAAGGAGGGGACATGAGAAGTATTTGGCAGGTAGGATCAAGGAAAACCCAAAAGCTTTCTATAGGTATGTCAGGAATAAGCGAATGACTAGGGAAAGAGTAGGACCAGTCAAGGACAGGGATGGGAAGTTGTGTGTGGAGTCTGAAGAGATAGGCGAGATACTAAATGAATATTTTTCGTCAGTATTCACTCAGGAAAAAGATAATGTTGTGGAGGAGAATGCTGAGACCCAGGCTAATAGAATAGATGGCATTGAGGTACGTATGGAAGAGGTGTTGGCAATTCTGGACAGGCTGAAAATAGATAAGTCCCCGGGTCCTGATGGGATTTATCCTAGGATTCTCTGGGAGGCCAGGGAAGAGATTGCTGGACCTTTGGCTTTGATTTTTATGTCATCATTAGCTACAGGAATAGTGCCAGAGGACTGGAGGATAGCAAATGTGGTCCCTTTGTTCAAAAAGGGGAGCAGAGACAACCCCGGCAACTATAGACCGGTGAGCCTCACGTCTGTAGTGGGTAAAGTCTTGGAGGGGATTATAAGAGACAAGATTTATAATCATCTAGATAGGAATAATATGATCAGGGATAGTCAGCATGGCTTTGTGAAGGGTAGGTCATGCCTCACAAACCTTATCGAGTTCTTTGAGAAGGTGACTGAACAGGTAGACGAGGGTAGAGCAGTTGATGTGGTGTATATGGATTTCAGCAAAGCGTTTGATAAGGTTCCCCACAGTAGGCTATTGCAGAAAATACGGAGGCTGGGGATTGAGGGTGATTTAGAGATGTGGATCAGAAATTGGCTAGCTGAAAGAAGACAGAGGGTGGTGGTTGATGGGAAATGTTCAGAATGGAGTTCAGTTACAAGTGGAGTACCACAAGGATCTGTTCTGGGGCCGTTGCTGTTTGTCATTTTTATCAATGACCTAGAGGAAGGCGCAGAAGGGTGGGTGAGTAAATTTGCAGACGATACTAAAGTCGGTGGTGTTGTCGATAGTGTGGAAGGATGTAGCAGGTTACAGAGGGATATAGATAAGCTGCAGAGCTGGGCTGAGAGGTGGCAAATGGAGTTTAATGTAGAGAAGTGTGAGGTGATTCACTTTGGAAGGAATAATAGGAATACGGAATATTTGGCTAATGGTAAAGTTCTTGGAAGTGTGGATGAGCAGAGGGATCTAGGTGTCCATGTACATAGATCCCTGAAAGTTGCCACCCAGGTTGATAGGGTTGTGAAGAAGGCCTATGGAGTGTTGGCCTTTGTTTGTAGAGGGATTAGGTTCCGGAGTCAGGAGGTCATGTTGCAGCTGTACAGAACTCTGGTACGGCTGCATTTGGAGTATTGCGTACAGTTCTGGTCACCGCATTATAGGAAGGACGTGGAGACTTTGGAGCGGGTGCAGAGGAGATTTACCAGGATGTTGCCTGGTATGGAGGGAAAATCTTATGAGGAAAGGCTGATGGACTTGAGGTTGTTTTCGTTGGAGAGAAGAAGGTTAAGAGGAGACTTAATAGAGGCATACAAAATGATCAGGGGGTTGAATAGGGTGGACAGTGAGAGCCTTCTCCCGCGGATGGAAATGGCTGGCACGAGGGGACATAGCTTTAAACTGAGGGGTAATAGATATAGGACAGAGGTCAGAGGTAGGTTCTTTACGCAAAGAGTAGCGAGGCCGTGGAATGCCCTACCTGCTACAGTAGTGAACTCGCCAACATTGAGGGCATTTAAAAGCTTATTGGATAAACATTTGGATGATAATGGCATAGTGTAGGTTAGATGGCTTTTGTTTCCGTGCAACATCGTGGGCCGAAGGGCCTGTACTGCGCTGTATCGTTCTATGTTCTATGTTCTACAGCAAGTGTGCGTCCTGTTTTTCACAAGGAAGCCAGTTACACATTGTGATGGATGAGTCATAGTTTTCATACTGAACCCATTTAAGCTGTGAAAGATGCCTGGTCATATAATGATAATATTGTCCTTCCGAAGTTGAAGAAAATGTTTGAACTGCACAACACTTGGACGGAGCATTGATTAAAACAAACTGTAAGTGATGGAAATCCGACATTGGGCAGAAAATGCAAGAGACATACAACTGGAGGGTAGCTACCTTTTGGCAATAGCATAACATAGTCAATGCCAACTCATTGCCTGGTATAGATCTCTCCCAATTCAGATGAAACAAACGTCGGAACAGCGATATAATGGTGGCCAATCCTAAATCGAAGGTGAGTTAACTGAACTCAACATGATTGTTGTTGGATTGGTTAGAGTTAATCAGTAAGCTTTAAAAATAATTCTATCTCCACCAACTGAGATTAATTGGAAGTTTCCATGCATGGACTAAATGAGCACTTCTAATAACCTGCCAAAACTGACTGCTAAAGCTCATCTATAAATAACAAGTGTTGGAACAAGGTCTTGGAGGGTGACTTGCTGCAAAAGTACTCAGAAAAACACAATAGTATAAGCTGTTGTGAGCAGGGAAGAAATTGAGGGGATAATTTAGCACAGACTTGCTCAGTAATGCATTCAGGCACTTTTTACTGATCAAGGGATGCATGTGTACTTTTAAAAATGCCTGACCGCACGTTTCGGTCGGGGCGGTGGTACGGGGGGCTGGAGGTGGAGATTGGGCTGGATTAGAAGATGGGGCGGGTGACCTCGGAAGATGCAAGAAGGCTGTGGGGGATGGAAATGGGCTGGAGAGTAGCTCTTCCTCTGGTACTGCATCCAAAGCAAAAGAAAAAAGAAAAAATACACAAAACATCCCTCCAGTCCTTACTCCCCACCTTTCCACGCTACACACACTCCCCATGCCCTACCCATGTTATCCTCTGCCCCCACCCAAACCTTTTATAGCCCATATTCCAACCTCTGCTCCTCTACCCATTTCCTATGGTCCTTTGCAGCCCCAATGCTAACTTAGTGCCAACCCTTCCCCACAACTGCCACCTTTGCCCTTGTACCTACCATGCCAATGCACCCAGTATCGACCATGGGCTGACCTCAGAACCCACACAGAGATGGGATAAAAAAAAGTTCTATGAAATAAAGTTTGAAGTGTTTATTGCAGACTTCAGAATCATGGAAAGAATCTTACAATTATAAAAACCCATTTACTCCATTTCATCATATCAAAGAATCATAGAATCTACAGTACAGAAGGAGGCCATTCGGCCCATCGAGTCTGTACCGTACCTTGGAAAGAGCACCCCACTTAAGCTTAAACCCACGCCTCCACCCTATCCCAGTAACCCCACCTAACGTTTTTTGGACATTAAGGGCAATTTAGCATGACAAATCCACCTAACCTGTACGTCTTTGGACTGTAGGAGGAAACCGGAGCACCCGGTGGAAACCCACGCAGACACGAGGAGAATGTGCAGACTCCGCACAGACAACCACCCAAGGCTGGAAATGAAACTGAGTCCCTGGTGCTATGAGGCAGCAGTGCTAATCACCCTTGGGCACTTAACCTTCAAAGGGCAGTTTACCTCCACAAAGGGGTACCCTACCTCTTCAAAGGGGTGCCCTCCCTATTGAAACGAATCCACAAGTTGGATAAGATTGGTGCAAATCTCACTGGGCTTGATCTCCATTCTGGCTGGGGCATTTGGGACCTGTATCCTTTCCCTGCCAATTGTGGAAATTTTAACACTGTGGGTATGACCTGCCTTTGGGCAGAGCACTGATCTGCGACAACATTACCTCGCTGCCAATCCTCTGGCACTACATATTCAACAAATTCACCCAAGGAAGGAGCAGCGCTCTGAAAGCTAGTGTTTGAAACAAACCTATTGGACTTTAACCTGGTGTTGTAAGACTTCTTACTGTGCTCACCCCAGTCCAACGCCGGCATCTCCACATCATGGCTATCATCGACACCAGGAACTTTAAGGAAAGGAAAAATTAACATTTTCTGTTCAGCATTTGACTGGGTATGTCATGATCAGACCTTGGAAACCTTGGAAACCACAACCGACAGAGTACCCTTCGTCGTCCAGTACTTCCCCGGAGCGGAGAAACTGCAACATCTTCTTCACAGCCTTCAACACGTCATTGATGGCGATGAACATCTTGCCAAGGTCATCCCCACGCCCCCCACTACTTGCCTTCAAACAACCGCGCAACCTCAAACAAACCATTGTTTGTAGCAAACTACCCAGCCTTCAGAACAGCGACCACGACACGACACAACCCTGCCATGGTAATCTCTGCAAGACGTGCCAGGTCATCGACATGGATACCACCATTACACGTGAGAACACCACCCACCAGGTATGCGGTACATACTCGTGTGACTCGGCCAGTGTTGCTTACCTCATACGCTGCAGGATAGGATGTCCCGAAGCGTGGTACATTGGCGAGACCATGCAGTCGCTGTGACAACGGATGAATGGACATCGCGTGACAATCGCCAGGCAGGAATGTTCCCTTCCAGTCGGGGAACACTTCAGCATCAAGCGCATTCAGCCTCTGATCTTCGGGTAAGCGTTCTCCAAGGCAGCCTTCAGGACGCGCGACAACGCAGAATCGCCGAGCAGAAACTTATAGCCAGGTTCCGCATACAAGAGTACGGCCCCAAACGGGACCTTGGATTCATGACGCATTACATTCACCCCCCACCGTCTGGCCTGGGCTTGAGACAATTCACACTTCTTTAACCTGGAGTTACCCCTCTCTCTGGCTCTGTAAAGACTTAATTACCTGCAAATGCTCGCATTCAAAGCATTGTCTTGCATCTTTGACTTTGCCTATATCTATGATTCTGGAATCTACCTCTCCATTCGCCTGAGGAAGGAGCAGTGCTCTGAAGGCTAGTGATTTGAAACAAACCTGTTGGACTTTAACCTGGTGTTGTAACACTTCTTACTGTGGAAGATAGAGAGCAGTCCAAGCAGAGGCAATGAAAATAATCACTGTTGTGACACTCACCTGGCATACGGCTGCTGGCTCAGACAGAGGAAGAAGCACATGTCAATCCCTGGAAAGAGAAAGCATTTACCTGTGTTTAAACCCCTCAGATCCTTGAGCTGCAAGCCTTATATTAATTTTGCTTAGTGGGCTGTGATTGGCAGCCTCCACACACACACAGCCGTGGGCCTTGTTTCATTCATCTTCCTTCACGGTTCAGTAACTCTGAAGTGCTCTGACCACAATGTTTACAAACATCAACCAGTTCAAAGAGAGTAAAGTGCATTTCAATCACCTCCCCCACCTTCACGCCTGAGTGATTTTGAAGTGCTCAGCTGGAAAATGACAGCACTTAACTCTCTTTGGAGTGGTTGATTGGAGGGAAATGAATGAATGGCTTGCAACCTCCGGGATTTGAGGGGTTTGAACTTTCTGATCACTGCTTTCTGGTCTGGCATTGTGGTGCGAGGTCCACCACGTCAGGGTCACACTGGACAATACTTGTAGTAATTCTCGTCCACATGATTCTCAGCACAGAGGACCGCAGAATCACCCGGGCCCAGAGAATATGGTGCCTGGCCTGCTAAGTGGATACAAATGAGTCATTATGACCCGCTTGCATCCATTTGCATTCTCCCAATGGTGCATGGTGAGAGCCCCAATCCCCAACCAGCAGGGGGTCAGAGCATCACAAATGGATCTGTGCCCAGCACCAATCCCGTTTTTACCCCGTGCGCCCAATTCTCCACCGCATTGGGAACGCCACTACCAGCGGCAGGCGGCAGAGAATTTTGCCCATTATATTTCAGCCTAGTTCTTGTATGTGATGCCCTAGAGTGGTACATTGTTAGGGTCCTTCCTGTTATTTTCTTTGTTCCCGTTTATTTTATTTTATTACTTTGGTCCGTGGACCCTTAATCAGGATGTAAACAGAAGCTTGAAATTTGAAATAGCCTGCTTGCCAGGACATTAAGTACCCATGTGTTGTATTTATAAGAGGAGAAACTAGACTCCTTGGCACCGAGTGGATCTAAGAAACCAGCTTTGGAAGGACTAGGTTTGATTGGTTAACTGGCAACTGGTGGGTTGGCCAGTGACAGTGTTCTGCTGACAACAGTCAGTGATTGGTTCCTGCATGATGCTTTCTGAGAGAACTTAGCAGAAATGTTTAGACCTTGGAAGTGAAAACAACGCTCTCTCTCTCTTTCTCCTGTGTGAAAATAAATGCTCTGTTGTTCTGAAAGCAGTGAGTGCTGGCGCAGCTTTTGCTGTAAACCTAAAATGATACTGAGTCTGCAAAAAAAGTAGACAACCTTGCCAGAGAAAACCATCTCAAACCTAGGAGGAAGAAGTATCAAAACAAAAGTCTGAACTTCACAGAAGGCCAGAAAGATATTGACTGGAAGTCATCCCAGTACATCAAGGATCCTTATCCTTTCATATTTATGAATATATTTTCTTTCCTTTTCCATCACCCTTTCCCCTCTGTGTTATTTGCCAATGTGTGTGTCGAGAATGGGGGTAATTAGAAAGGGGGGAGGGGAGATGTTAGGAAAGGGGTATTACATCATCAGTTACATTTTCTCAACCTCCATTTAATTATAATATTGTGCATAATAAAAGGTTACTTGTGTGTTAAAGTTACAAACCTGGTTACTGCAGTTTGAGCTCAGCCAAGGGCCTCGGGTATTTTAAATAAAATCTTATTTCACCTGTGTTGCGACTCCTGGTCAAGTCTGGCTGGAATTGACCGGACATTAGCCCAGGGTGTCAGGACTACACAAACCCTATGGCCTATTGACTCAGAGGTGTGACTGGTACCCATTGAACCACAGCTAACACTGGCTTTACTCAGCAGGTGCTAAACACACCCAACCAAAACTACCCTTTATTACTTACATATGTCAGTTCCAATTATGTTATTGGGACTTGGCTGTGTTTAATAAAAGTTGAAAACAATTTTCATAAGTATTTTTTGTAACAATTTTTCTGCACAGCTGCAAATGCACAAGAAATTTGTGATTCAACGCCCACATGAATTTCTGATCTCAGTCATGTCACAGAATACCAGTAAATTTCATCCATGTCCTTATAAAAGTGAGATGCTGGGGAACTAATTATAGTTTTATTGACAATGGACTTAAGTGTACAGAAATATTACCCGCACATTGGGTTATTCGGGAGATATCACACTCAAATGTCAAAATTGACAAGCAAATGCATACAATAATCTGAGACAGTTATTTTGACATTTCTTTGTGACAAATCAGACATTGCATGGTCCCTAAGGACAGAGTTGAAGTAAGGATGGTACACAACAATGCTTATTAGTGAGAATAGCACAGAAATCAGAAATCATTCTGGTTGAATGAGGGAGATTTTTAACGCTCCACATATTATCCAGACAGGATCAACCTGGCACTAAAATAAGGGAAAGACATTATTATTTTACATATTCCTGATTTATTTCAGCTCTTTTCAAGTATGAATTCACTTGCAGTCAAAGCTCATTTTTCATTGTTCTTTTCATTATCGTCAGCATATGCTGCAGAATAAAAGGAGCAAGCCAATGCAAGTGAGCTATTGATAGATTTTGAGTCCGATTTAATGGCCACGCACTACCTGAAAAGCAGCTCGCTGTGGTGCAGTGTGGTCAATAGAAGCCAGCAGACTCTGCTCCCGGGATCTGCCCGCATCGCAATGCCTCGTGTTCAGTACCTGTCTCCACAAACAGAGACCAGATGAAGGGCATTCATGGGACTCGCCCAGAGGATCAGAGATCCCCAGGTGCATGCCCTTTGGGCAGGGTGGTACCCTGGCACTGCTGGTGCCAATCAGGCACCATGGCACTACCAGCCTGACTCACTGGCAGTGCAATCTGGTGCCAGCCTGGCACTGCCAAGAGGCCCAAGTGACACTGACAGGTGGCATTGACACTGCCATGGTGCCAGGTTGGCATTGCCAAGGTGCCAAGCTGGCATTTTCTGCATGGTGGTGACTGGGTGGGGTGCCCTGTGTGTGTGTTGGGGGGAGGGGGGATTTTCCCGTTGGGGCTTGGGGGGTTGGGGATTGTTTCGGGGCTCCAAAGATTGGCACGCCATTTAAAAATGGCATCCTGATCTCTCGCTACTTAAGCGAGCGGAGTTCTTCAGTGCTCAAATGGGGCTATGTGTGGCCTTGGTTGTACATTCCCCGTTGAGACCCCCGATGTAACGTGAGTGTCGCTTTATAGCATTATGTTTCTCGTGCTGAGAGCGCTGGAAAACATGTGGCTAAACACTATGGGACTTCGTTTCCATTTAGTTAAATCACCCCATAAGTTTGAACAAACTTGAATTCTAAAGTTCAAGAAGCAAAATTGGTATTAGAATATTGGGCCAGCAGGGGCCAATCCCATGATATTCCCCAGGCTATGTGACAACTGAAATAGTTTGCCTTTATTTCATGGTTTTAAAATAACTATGCTGAAAGTTTCTATATTCAAATTGGCAAATTTGTTCATGGGGTAAGGCTAGGTGTGCATCTGTCAATACATCCAACATTCAGATGAAATATGCTCATTAACGTTACAATTATTAATATCCCTTGGTAGTCGAAAACTTGAGTATTGTTGAAAAAAGAGACATGCTGTTGAAGCATTTTGCAGGACGGATGCATGAATGCCAAATTTCAAAGGGAGCAATAAATTATACTGCAGTTGTTCCCTTTGAAATTTGGTATTCTTGAGTGTGTCCTGATGAGTACAAACTTCAACAAATTCCTTCTTTATTTCAGAAATATTTGGATTGTTCCTACAGGTAGATCCTTGAATAATTGACAATCTAATTTTAGAAGTCTTTAGACTAGAAAAGTACTGAGAGGCCCAAAGTTTGCGAATCACTGAGATTTGCATTGGCCTTGTAACAATTGTTCCCTCACTTTTATCCCACAGATTATTGCAGCAACATATATTTGTATAACACTGTTAACTACCCAAGGTGCTTCACAGGAGTATCTTACAAATAAATCTGACCAAATGTTTGGCCAAAAAAAGTAGGTTGTAAAAACTCCTTGTCAATTCTGATATTCTGTAGTGAAGTTGTTGAGTTTAAAAAACTTTATTTGTTGTTTTTGGAAAACAAGCAGCGGAATTCTCCATCGGCTGGATCCTCAGGTCCGCCGCAATGGATCGATGTCTGCGGGTTTCCTGGCGGCGTGCGGTGGCCACAATGGGAAACCCCATTGGCCGGCTGGGGGGAACAGAGGATCCCGCTGCCGACGGGAGCTTGCCGTGCCGGAAAACACAGCTGGCGGATCGGAGAATCCTGCTCAGGATCTGAATCCTCCTGGGGATTTAGTTCTCTCCATGGAGAGAAGGCAAAAACAGGAACCATTGTTCTTCCCATTCCATGGGGGTTCTGATTTCTGATGGTCAACCTCGAGAGTTACAATGGGAAACCAGTGGAATTCTATGGAATATTAACGCAGTTATGTGACAGTACAATGTAGCCCAGAGCAGTGCTGTCACTATTAGAAAGCCAATTGTCGGTCACAATTTGCAGCAATTCAGTACTTGCCTTACTCACACACCATTTTGTTAATGTGAACATACCTGCTCACATTAACAAAATTAATGCATGATATAAACGTACTGAATATATGAACATGTATGCTTTACCATTGGCAAGTTTTTTACACAAAGGGTGGTGAGTGCCTGTAACTCGCTGCCGGGGGAGGTCGTGGAAGCAGGTACGATAGCTATGTTTAAGGGACATCTTTTAAAAAATAAATTTAGAGTACCCAATTCATTTTTTCCAATTAAGGGGCACTTTAGCATGGCCAATCCACCTAACCTGCACATCTTTGGGTTGTGGGGGCGAAACCCAGGCAGACACGGGGAGAATGTGCAAACTCCACACGGACATTGACCCAGGGCCAGGATCAAAGCTAGAACCTCGGCGCCGTGAGGCAGCAATACTACCCACTGCGCCACCGTGCTGCCCTTGTTTAAGAGACATCTTGACAAATACATGGATAGGATAGGAATAGAGAGAGTCGAACCCTGGAAGTGCAGAAGGTTTTAGTTTAGACAGGTATCATGATCGGTGCAGGCTTGGTTGGCCTAAGGGCCTGTACCTGGGCTGTACTGTTCTTTTTTCTTTGTTTCTTTTTCATTCATTATTACATCAATGATTTTTCTCAAGGTTTCTGTCCTTAGCCACTATACCCGAATGATAACTTGGACAGGCTTGCTGCCAACAGATTGTGGTGTTACCTGCGTGGTCGATAACACGTGTTACTCAATCCTTGGTTGATGGTGAGGTCCTCTGAATCTTGTTGAAGAAGACTCAAACTCATCCAGTAACAACAAAGATTTATTGAGTAACTATAACTATTAATGCGTGAGCTCTTTACCTTAACATGGAAACTAGGAATTGGTTGACAAGGTTTAGCAATTGTAACTAAACGTAACTCCACTAACTAGCTATGTGATTCTGATGTTACCCTGTTCACAGCACACCCACGAGAGAGAGAATGAGAGACCCCGTGTGGCTGCCTTTTATACCCCTGTTGGTCCAGCCCGCTAGTGATCATGTGGTGCTGCTATCTACCGATTAGCCCCTTGTGTGCATGCACCTACAGAGATCACTACACAGATCAGTGTCAGATTTGTTCTGTAATTTGTAAATCAAAGAAGTGCAAGCAAAGGTCAAACTGAATTTGATGGGGACGTATGGCGTACACCATACTTCTTGACCTGATTTTCCTTATGCCATACAATACCAACAGGTCTCTTCCCAGATAGTTTGTCCTGATGTAACCGGAGTTATTGGATACAAGCCGTGACCTTTCTATTTGTGGATAGCCAGCTCTTTTGCTACAATTGTAATTGACCGAACGCCAATCACTAAACCCCCCCAGTGATGCTGAAAGTCAAACTTACCCTTCTCTTAACAGGGGAAGGCTCTGAGGGTACGGCGTGGCTGCGGGTTCACAGTCTGCACATTTCTTCACCTGGATCCTCACCTGGATGTTGGCCGAATTGACAGACTTGACTTCCAATTGACCAGGAACAGCTTGCAGCCCTGGTTATCAATTCTAATGGGATCATCGGAATGGGGGAGTGGTGATGGTAGTGGATGTGATTACTTGACATCAGTGTTTTAAAGAATTGACATCACACATGACCGCAGTCCACCTGGTTTTCTGGTTAAACTTCGGCCTGAGCACAAAAGTCCCGGTTGACACAGCAGTGCAATGCTGAGGGAATGCTGCATTGTTGGAGCGACTGCCTTCAGATAAGGGGTGCGATTCAACCAGAAACAATCTATGTCGGGTTTTGGGCATGTTCAGCAGAGTGTTTATCAGTGGCCACAGAGCCGAGAAACACGCCGCTATTCAACCGCGCTTTGCCGTTTTCTTGGCCTTGGGGAGTTTTTGGGGACGCCACATTTGAGTCATTTCCTGCTGGCAAGCCCACCCTTCTTGATCCACCCCTCTTTCAGCCCCCCCCCCCCCTTCTGCCCCCAACCTCAGGGAGGCCCCCGGGAACAACCACTTAAACCTCCCTCTTCCCAACCTGGTGAGGCCCCCATTGGGCCCGAGCCCTGGAAGTGCCAACCTGGCACCTCAGTGCCCCGGCACTGCCACCAAGGCACTGCCACTCTGGCATCCTGGCACCCGATGATTCTTGGATCACTGGGGGACAAATTCTGGGAAAGGTGGGACATGTACAAGAGGGACCGACTGCACCAAACCACATTGGGACCAACATACTTCCAGGTAGGTTTGCTAGTGCTGTTGGGAGCACTATAAACAAGTTTGGCAGGGGAGGGGGACACAGAGTAAAGGAAGTGAGTGAGCTTAGCTACGTTGAATGTCAAGTGGGTAAGACAAGGCTGGATGGTCTTACTTTAATGCTGGGAGTGCAATAGGTAAGACGGATGAGTTAAGGGCGTGGATTGAAACATGTAATTGTGACATTGTTGCCATTGCAGTGACATGGTTAAGGGAAGGGCAGGGCTGGCAACTTAACATTCCGGGGTATAGGATCTTTAGAGAGACAGAGAAAGGTGTAAAAATGGAGGTGGTGTTGCGCTATTAATTAAGAATTCAATTACTGCAATGAGGAGAGATGATACCTTGAAACGATCTTCAAACAAGGCTTTATGGATAGAACTTAGCAATATAATGGGGGCAGCCACATTACAGGGAGTGTATTATAGGCTCCCAACGGGTCAGTGGGAAATAGACGAGGAGATAAGTAGAGAACTTACTAAAGTGTATAAGAATAATCATCGAGTCATAGAATCATAGAATTTACAGTGCAGAAGGAGGCCATTTGGCCCATCGAGCCTGCATCGGTCCTTGGAAAGAGAACCCCACTTAAGCCCACCCCATCCCCGTAACCCAGTAACCCAGTAAACCCACCTATCCTTTCTGGACACAAAGGACAATTTAGCATGGCCAATCAACCTAACCTGCACATCTTTGGACTGTGGGAGCAAACCGGAGCGCCCAGAGAAAACCCACGCAGACACAGGGAGAACGTGCAGACTCCGCACAGACAATGAACCAAGCCAGGAATCAAACCTGGGACCCTGGAGCTGTGAAGCAACTGTGCTATCCACTGTGCTACTGTACTGCCCATAATAATCAGGTAATTATACCAGGTGATTTCAACTTCCCCATCATAAATTGGGATAGTCATAGTTTAGAGGGTCTAGAAGGGGTGGATTTCTTGAAATGTATTCAGAGGAGTGTTTTGTATCAATATTCAGAAAGAGATGCAGCAGTGCTGGATCTGGTTCTGGGGAACTAAGTTGGACAAGTGTTCAATATGGCACTGGGGGAGCATTTCAGTGATAGCGACCACAACACGGTAGGCTTCAAGTTTGATATGGACAAGGAAAAAGATGACCTGCAAAAGATGGTTTTGGATTGGGGCAAGACAGATTTTACTAAAATAAGGCAGGATCTGGCCAAAGTTAATTGGAAACAGCTTCTTGTGAGAAAATCTACAGTGGAGCATTAGAAAGCATGCAAAAAGGAAATGGAGAGAGTACAGGTCCAACATGTTCATTATATGAGGAAATGTAGGAGCAAACAGTACAAGGAGCCCTGGATGTCCCGGACAATCCAGGACTGGATAAGGAGAGAGAGAAAAGCTATTAGCAGGTCCAAAGGGAGAAATTCAACTGCGGCCCTGGGGAATGTGGGAAGTGCAAGAGGGAACTTAAGAAAGCAATTAAAAGAGCAAAAAGGGGGCATAAAAAAGGACTTGCAAATCAGATTAGGGAGAACCTTGGGATATTCTATAATGACATTAGTGAGTTAGGCCACAGCTGAAGTACTGTGTGCAGTTCTGGTCACCTCACTATAGGAAGGAGATGACTGCACTGGAGAGGGTACAGAGGAGATTCATCAGCTTGTTACCTGGGATGAAGCATCTGAGCCATAAAGAGAGACTGGATAGGCTTGGATTTTTTTCTTTGGAACAGAGAAGGCTGAGAGGGAATATGATTGAGGTCCACACAATTACGAGGGGTTTGGGCAGGGTAAATAGGAAGCAGCTGTTCCCCTTTGTTGAGGGGTCAATCACAAAGGGGCATAGTTTTAGAGTGAGGGGCAGAAGATTCCGAGGGGATTTGATAAAAAAATGTTTCTCTTTGTGGGCAGCATGGTAGCATAGTGGTTAGCATAATTGCTTCACAGCTCCAGGGTCCCAGGTTCGATTCCCGGCTTGGGTCACTGTCTGTGCGGAGTCTGCACGTTCTCCCCGTGTGTGCGTGGGTTTCCTCCGGGTGCTCCGGTTTCCTCCCACAGTCCAAAGATGTGCAGGTTAGGTGGATTGGCCATGCTAAATTGCCCTTAGTGTTGGGTGGGGTTACTGGGTTATGGGGATAGGGTGGAGATGTGGGCTTGGGTAGGGTGCTCTTTCAAAGAGCCGGTGCAGACGCGATGGGCCGAATGGCCTCCTTTTGCACTATAAATTCTATGATGGAGGGTGGTGAGAATCTAGAACGCACTGCTAGGGAAGGTAGTGGATACTGGAAACCTCATAACCTTTGAAAAAGCACTTGAATGAGCACTTGAAACACCATCACATTCAAGATATGGGACAAGTGCTAGTAAACAGGATTTGGGGTAGTTATTGTTGGTGCTGACGCGATGGGCTCAATGAGCCTCATGGTTCATTTGAATATGCAGATCTGGATCACATCCAATGAGGGCGAGATCCAGATCGTGACGTCTCAGGAGATTCCATGTTCTGTCACTGCTCATGAAGTGACTCATGTTGGAGAATAGGACAGTATTCACACAGTAAGAATATTTGAATCTAAATGCTGAGAGATTATTGATGTGAGTGAAGACCTCAGGGTCAGTCATAGCCCAGAGTATGTTTTAATCATAGCAATGAGTGGTTTTGATAGACTAAATAAGGGGAGATTGTTTTTACTGACAGCAAGGTGTGTAACCAGGAGACAGAGGTTTCAGATAATTGGAAAGATTGTACATGTGGAAGCTATTTTTTAATCTAGCAAATTTGCTGTCTTCAGGGTGGTGAAAGCACATTCAACATTAACTTTAGAAAGTAAATTGAATGTAGACAAGAAATAAGATGGGACAGTTGGGGGGAAAGGAAGGGGAGTGGAACTAGTTGAACCCTTTTTCATAACTGACACAGTTATGATGAACTAATAGCCTTCTTCTGGGGTGGCTGGTTCGGTGAAGGTGTAAAACCCTTATGCTGTTCTAAATTTCAGACTGACCTATCTTAAATCATGCATCTCTTTTAAATATCTTTGGCCCATTGCCGACCTGGAACAGGTGTCAGGATGGTGTATAACACTGTTTTTCAAACTTATTTTCCCGGGACCCACTTTTGCCAACCGGCCAACCTTCGCGACCCACGCCAGTCGACCTTCGCGACACACGCTATGTTTGCTACCTTTAATGCGAAAGGTGAGCCTGCTTGGTCCTCACTCCAATCAGGTTCACAGGAGGAGAGGGCTATGTGTATATCAGGTACAGACTTAAGCCAGTTCCTTTGTGCCATTTTCATCTTTCGGAGAATGGAGAATCCAACCTCACACATGTAGGTCACTGTGAAGAGCAATAGCAACATAATGCTTGTTTTACTTAGCACTGGGAACTCCTGGGAAATGCTACTCCAGAATGCTGACAGCCTCATTGCCTTTTGCCGTGTTTTTAATGTGCTGCCACAGGCGAGGTGCAGCAGTGTAAGCTTTTCATTTGGAGTCAGCTGTAAACTAATAACTGACTCTAGGGTCACAACCTCAGAAGAGATTTTATTGCCATCCACTTTTCTTTTGTGGTAACCTGGCAAGTCCTAGATTTAGGCCAGATTAAAATTGGCTATTTTAAATTGAAGATTTGGGCATTTTAAATCAAGCCACAGGCAATCCAGCACACAGCACCATGAGAATTCAAACTGGCTAAGTTCAAAAACACAACCAACAGACATGCTGCCAAAACATATCTGGATATGCCCTGTCAATCATCCATTAGGAGGTCATCACTAGCTATTGTTATGCACAGGTCTATTGTCAGTAGCCCAGATCGGGCCAGACTTTCTGCCATCCAGAGTTTCTGCTCTTACCTTAAATGCGAACAGATTATGTGCAACCCTGCACCACCGGAGATGGTCCCCTGGGGGCGGGCTCAGGTGGCCTGTTAAACAGTCATCAACTGAACCACTGGGTGCTGAGACCCCCTCTGGCAGAAAGCCAGCGAAAATGGCAAAAGTGCACAAAGGAAAGGGGGTAAAAACAGGCACCCAATGCACATCAGGAGAGAAGACTCCACGCAGAAGCAATCAAGACAATCGACCAGAGAAGAAAGGAAGAAAGAAACAGCATGCGACGACGGACCAGGTGAACACAGTGATCGAATCATAGCCCTACCATGCCATCTTTGCGGGTAGTATAAACTGATCTTGGCTACCTCTAGAGTATATTTTGTCGATAATTTACACGTTAATTGTGTGTTAAATAAATATTGTTGAACTTGAATTTCTGTTTGTAATTTGTTCTCCTCGTTATTAAAAGACCCCTAGCTAAAACCTTTGAGTCAGTAAACTGATCGAAAGTACCTGAGGCTTTACAGATACACTTTCAAAATCAGAATCTTCCTCTCGTTTTCCAGTGCTTATCTGCATATAACACACACAGGCATTCCTTATTTGCATTGGCATAATTGACAAAACCATACCTCAAGAAATCATCTTTATACTGCATTGTTCCCGAGTAAAGTTTCTCCATTGTGGGCTGTTGACTAGATGCCCTGGGGCTCTGTACAGAGCTAACACTATAGCTGCTCAATCCGCTCCTGAGCAGCTCTCTCCAACAGATTCAGATGTGAGATTCTGGCCAGTAGATGCACTGCCTATTTGTGTATCTAATCAGTTCTTTCTTGTAAGAACATGATCCATCTTCACAGTGCTCTTGCCTTGCTTCCCTGCAGCTAGAAAATGGAAGAAGCTGTCCTCTGTGATTTGGCGGCAAAAGTACGTACATACAGGGCGTTGACGTCAAGGTTTACGCGCAGGGCGTGTGACCTGCTCACTGATGTCATTTCTGGCGGAAGACTGCACACAGTCTCCTTTCCTTCTCAGTAAAAAGACGGCCGCCATTGTCAATAAAAATGCCGGTCGCAGCCATTGGGCACTTCTCCCGTGATCGGGACCACCGTGGGAACGCCGCCACCGATCGCTCCATGACCCTCCCGGCGCCGTCCCGTGACAATAAGGTGGGGAGGAGATTGGAGATTCTGACTTTATTTGTAGCCCACAGGAGAAAATGTCAAACTGAGCAGAAACAGAAAACTCTCTTGTGTCATCAGGTCAGCTGCATTGCAAATTAATCACAGAAAGTTATTCATCTGCCAGTGCGCATGTCGCCATTTTAGAATGCAATCTGATAGAACCATAAATGTTCTTAGCACAGGAGGCGACCCATCATGTCGATGGTGAATTTTCACTGGAGTAAGCTATGATTAATCCAACTGCAATGGTCTCTCTGGAGAACCATTTATCTTCTTCCACTCCAACTGTTTATTTAATTTTCCCTGAAACACCATCACGATGCTTTGATCTTTAAATCAGGCTTGACAAAATCCCTGGGCAGACATAAAAATTACGCTTCTCCCTCTCTCTCCCGCTGTCTCTCTCTCTCCCTTCTCTCTCTCTCTCCAGATTGCTCCATTAACTGGATGAACAACATCAGGCATTTATGTAGGTTAGCAGGGAATTTAGTCGTTTCATGTTTCACAAATATACCTGCTATAAATAGCCGCAAGCTTTAAATGAAAAGAGTTTAAATCTAGGAAACAAATTGTAAAAACAAATATTCCCACTGTTATAATCAGGTGGGCAGCGGCAGAATGTAGGAGGCCTTGTGCAGCGGTAGTATCCCAGCCGATGGATCAGAAGCTCTGGGTTTGTGTCCAACACCGAGATTTGTTAGCACAAAAGGAGCATTCAATGGGCAAATAATTAGCTCGGGAATCCTTCCACCACTTTCGGCTTGCAATTTAAGATTCTGAGGGGTTTAAACATTGGTCACTGGTTTACTCTTTCCAGGAATTGACACATGGGGCGGGATTCTCCGAACCCTCCGCCTGGTCGGAGAATCGCCGGGGGTCGGCGTGAATCCTGCCCCCGCCGTCCTCCAAATTCTCCTGCCCCCCAAAAATCGGCCCGGCGTGAATCGTGCTGCCCCCCTCGGAGAATGGCGGCGACCGGCGCGACTCAATGGGCCCCGGGGCGGCCCGAATTCTCCGGCCCACGATGGGCCGAAGTCCCGCCCGTTTTTTGCCAGTCCCGCCGGTGTAAATTGGAGTAGGTCCTTACCGGCGGGACATGGCGGCACGGGTGGCCTCCGGGGTACTTGGGGGGGCGCGGGGGGATCTGGCCCCGGGAGGTGCCCCCACGTTGGCCTGGCCCGCGATCGGGGCCCACAGATCCGCGGGTGGGCCTGAGCCATGGGGGCACTCTATTCTTCCGCACCGGCGGCTGTAGCAGTCCGCTATTGCCGGTGCAGAAACGATGCCCTCAGCGCATGCGCGGGGATGACGCCAGCACATGCTGGTGCTCCCACGCATGCGCCAACTCGCGCCGGCCGTCAGAGGCCCTTCGGCGCCGGCTGGCGTGGTGCCAAGCCCCTTTCCCACTGGCCGGCGGGGCGCAAACCACTCCGGGGCCGGCCTAGCCCCTGAAGGTGTGGAGGATTCTGCACCTTTGGGGCGGCCCGACGCCGGAGTGGTTCACGCCACTCCTCGGCGCCGGGACCCCCCGCCCTGCCGGGTTGGGGAGAATCCCACCCATGGTGCTTCCTCTGTCTACACCAGCAGGTGTATTGCCCAGATGAGTACCACAACACTAATGTTTTTTCACTTGCCCCTGTCAGAATTGCTCTCTAGCTTCCTGACAGGGGTCTCTTTTCTGGGGGGTCTTTGAAGTGCCCTTTATTTAGGGAGTCCCGGGGGTGGGGGTTCCCTTTATTTAGAGGGTGTCTGAGGGAGTCTTCATATTTAGGAGGATTCCGTGTGGGGTTCCCCTATTTAGGGGGTCTTTGTTGGGTGCCCCCTATTTAAGGGGTCTCGGGAGGGTCTCCCTATGTAGGGGGTCTCTGTGGTGTGCCCCTATTTAGGAGATTTCTTTGAGGGGTCCCCCTATTTATGAGATCTCTCGGGGGGGTGGAGTCTCCCTATTTAAGGGGTCTCTGTGGGGGTTGATTTTATTTAGGGGGTCTCGGGTGTGTTCTGCTGGATGTGCAGTCGGCAGGTATGGCATTGTGCGGGGGTCTGGAGGGTTAAGGGGATACGCCCATGGCGAGGCCCACCACATCAGGGCCATGCTGGTAAATACCAGTAGTGATCCCCACCCACGTGATTCCCGGCCGAGAGGACCGGCGAAACAAGCGGGCCAGGAGATTCTGGTGCCCGGCCCGCTTAGTGGATGCAAATGGGTCATTAGAAGCCATTTGCATCCTTCCGCTGGCACGTGGGCAAGAACCTCTACCCAAAGCCAGTAGGGGACTTCGGAGCATTGCAAACGGATTGGCGCCCGGCGCCGATCCTGTTTTTAACTCCGGATTCCAGATTTTCCGCCACATTAAGAGTCCTGGTACAGGCAGCAGACAGCGGAAAATCCAGGCCGTTGTTCGAATAACTAAAAATACTGCTTTGTTCAGTCTTTTAAACTCAACTGCTGGTTTCAGCTCACTGAACAAAGAAAGTCATTTTTGGTAGAAAATAATGGGCGTCATTCTCCGACCCCCCCAGAGGGTCAGAGAATGGCCGTTGGCCGCCGTGAATCCCGCCCCTGCCGGTTGCCGAAGTCTCCGAAGGGAGAAAAGTCGACGGGGCGTTAATGTCGCCGCTGCCGCGGAGAATGTCACGGGTCTGCGCAAGGCAGCCGATTTTCGGCCTGCCGATATTCTCCCTTCCGGATGGGCCGAAGTCCCGTCGACGTGATGACCGTTCACGTCGACGTAAATTAAACCTCCTTTTCATCGGCGTGACCCTGTGCTCCAGGCTCACGCCGACCAGCGTGGAGGTGAGTGACGGCCTGGGGGGTTGGCTCTGGGCAGGCAATGGCGTGGCCGCAGTCTGAATGCGTGAGAGAGGTGTGTCTCGGGTTGTGTGTGTGTGCGGCGGGGGGGTGGGGGGTGGTTAGAGTAGGCTGGGCTCCGGGGGAGTGCCGGGAGGGGGTCCATGCGGGGGAGGTGGATGGGGGGTCCGTGCCGGGGTGGAGGTTGGGGGGGGTCCGTGCTGGGGTGGAGGTTGGGGGGGGGGGTCCGTGCTGCGGTGGAGGTTGGGGGGGGTCCGTGCTGGGGTGGAGGTTGGGGGGGGGGTCCGTGCCGGGGTGAGGTTGGGGGGGGGGTCCGTGCTGGGGTGGAGGTTGGGGGGGGGTCCGTGCTGGGGTGGAGGTTGGGGGGGGTCCGTGCTGGGGTGGAGGTTGGGGGGGGTCCGTGCTGGGGTGGAGGTTGGGGGGGGGTCCGTGCTGGGGTGGAGGTTGGGGGGGGGTCCGTGCTGGGGTGGAGGTTGGGGGGGGGGGTCCGTGCCGGGGTGGAGGTTGGGGGGGGGTCCGTGCTGGGGTGGAGGTTGGGGGGGGGGGGTCCGTGCCGGGGTGAGTTTGGGGGGGGTCCGTGCTGGGGTGGAGGTTGGGGGGGGGTCCGTGCTGGGGTGGAGGTTGGGGGGGGGTCCGTGATGAGGTGGAGGTTGGGGGGGGGTCCATGCTGGGGTGGAGGTTGGGGGGGGTCCGTGCTGGGGTGGAGGTTGGGGGGGGGGGTCCGTGCCGGGGTGGAGGTTGGGGGGGGTCCGTGCCGAGGAGGGTGATGGGAGGGCAAGTGAGTTGGTCCACCTGGCCAGGTGCCAGCCTCCAACAGTTGGACCCATGCGGTCCATGCCACCTGGCTGGGGGGAGGAGGGGATATGGGCAATGATGACATGTCGTCGTTCCCCTCCCCCCCACCAGGCCGTCATGTTTTCAGATCATCCAGCGATGTTGGCCGCCGCGGTGGCAGCCGCTCATGTCTATGTTGCCCTGGATGAGGAGGAGGAGGAGCGTGCCAGAGAGGCGGCGCAGGCTGCCGCAGAGGGGCAGGCGGCAGCCGCCCAGGCTGGAGGGACACCTGACCGACAGGACGAGGAGGGGGAGGAGGACGTCGCGGCCCCACGGCAACGGAGAAACCCGAGGGCGCTCCGTGTGTACCGGCCCCGGCAGTCATACCAGGACCTCACGGACCGGGAATGCAGGAGGAGACTCCGGATGAGCCGGGAAACCGTGGCACACATCTGCCACCTGCTGGCACACCTGTCACCGCGTGGCACTGGCGGGGGACACCCTCTCCCCGTGTCCGTCAAGGTTACGGTGGCCCTGAATTTTTTGCAACGGGGTCATTCCAGGCACCGAGTGGGGACCTGTCCGGCATATCGCAGACATCGGTGCACCGGTGCATCCGGGCAGTGACAGATGCCCTATATGCCATGGCGCACCGCTACATCCGCTTACCCGTGGACCGGGCCAGCCAAGATGCCCGGGCCGTGGGCTTCTCTGCCGTGGCCGGGTTCCCCATGGTCCAGGGCGCGATCGATGGGATGCCCGTCGCCGTGCGGCCACCTGCAGATAACAGGGCCGTGTTCACTAATAGGAAGGGGACCTATTCGATGAACGTACAGGTGGTCTGCGACCACCGCATGATGATCCTGCACGTCTGCACCCGTCACCCAGGCAGTGTACACGACTCATTCGTGTTGTCGCCGTCATCCATCCCCGGCATGTACGAGGGACGCCATCCCCGGCTGAGGGGCTGGTTGCTGGGTGACAGGGGCTACCCATTGCGATCGTGGCTGATGACGCCTATACGGAGGCCACGCAATGAGGCGGAGAACCGCTACAATGATGCCCATGTAGCGACAAGGGGAGTGATCGAGAGGTGGTTTGGCGTGCTGAAGATGCGTTTCAGGTGCCTGGACCTCTCTGGGGGCGCCCTCCAGTATCGGTCAGATAGGGTCGGCCGCATCATTGTGGTGTGCTGCGTCCTGCACAACATAGCCCAGCAGAGGGGCGATGTGCCGCAGGCAGAGGAGGGCGGATTGGAGGAGCAGCAGGAAGAGGCCCAGTCCTCCCAGATGAGGGGCTTGGAGGCAATGGTCAGGGCAGACGGGGTAGACACAGGCGGGTGGCTGTCCACCGTTACCGGCTGGCCCAGCGGGCACGGGACAGACTGATAGACGCCCGGTTCACTGACTAGATGGACGTGGGAATCGGGTAGTATGGCCACAGACCGCACACCATGGCAACAGCCGACCACCCACACCCCCCACCCATCCACCCACCCAGCACCCTCACCCCCCTCCCCAACCCCACCCACCCCACCCGCATGCACACCACCCCACCCCCCCATTGCCGATCCACCTGCGGCACAACAGGCCGGGCTCACACAGTTGCGGGTGGACGCGTGTCTATCGCAGGCCATGGAGGATGATGACAACCCACCCTGCGATGAGCTCCTGGCTCTACATCGTTGGACTATGTCTGACCCATGGCCACAGTACCACCATCCACCCGGACCATCCCTGCATGCGGCTGTGACACTGCAGCGCACGGTCCCATCCTCTGCCCGGGGGATGTTGATGGCGGCCCAGGGGGAAGGGGGCAGACTCACCTGGGGCTGAGGTAAGACCACCCCTCACACACACACTTGCGCTCAACGTACATGACACCCCCGCACACTTTGGACAGAGCACAAAGGCAGCTTCGGTAGGTGTAACATTGACTTTAATAACCAAAGGAGTTCATGCACGTGCCCTAGCCCCTAAAACTCATCTGTGCCCTGCACCCGTGCCAACTTACTCAGTGTCTAATTGTTTGGCCTTACGGGCCCTTTGACTACGTCTACGTGGTTCCCCAGACGGCACAGCAGAACTGGAGGTGGACTCCTGTGATTCTTGCCCTCTGACACTGGATCCCTTTGGCGGCCGTTTCCTGGGGCGTCCTGGCCTAGATGGGCCAGGCTGCAGCCCGGGCGACTGGGATGGTGAGCTGCCAGCCTGTCCTGCCCGTTGCCCACCCGATGCACCTGGGACGGAAGGGGGGGAGTCCGAGGTGTCGCGGTGTACCGGGACCTCCCCTACAGAGGGAGCCGGGACAGACCACACCACCTCCTCCTCCCTCGGGGTGCCCGATGGCCCCCAGGCCTCTACATGGGTGGGGGTGCGAACGGACTGGCCATCCGACGCCCCCCCGACATCTGGCGCTGCCAGTCCTGGAGGCCCGTGCTGGTATCGACAGGGGTCTGCAGGTTTGCAGCCACGGAGCCCAGGGGGTTGGCAAACCCTGTCTGTGACAGTGCGACGCCGGCTCGCACATGGCCACTGGCGCCGATGCCCTCAGCGATGGCCTGCAGAGACTGGGCCATGGCCTGCTGAGACTGGGCCATGGCCTGCAGAGACTGGGCCATGGCCTGCTGAGACTGGGCTATGGCGTTGAGCGCCTCTGCCATCTGGCGCTGGCACTGGCTCATGGCCTCCTGTGAGAGGGCAGCCATTTCCTGGGCCACAGACGCCGCCTGCACGGAAGGCCCCAGGCCTCGCAAACCGTTCCCCATGTCTGACACCGTCGCACCCATTGCCTCCACCGCGGACGCCACCCGTGCGGTGTCGGCCTGGGTGGCACGCATGACCGGCACCACTCCCAGCTCCTGGACGCGGGTGGACTCCTCCACCTGCGACCGCAGCCGCCGCAAGCCGCCCGTCACCCTCTTCGCTCGTCTCCGGGTCGGTGGTTGCATCGGATCTATGTGTGGGTGTGGTAACTGCAGGAACCCGGGATCCATCTGGGCGGCAGATGTTCGCTTGAGCTGGGCTGCCCTCCGACCGCCCGGTCCCTCTGCTGCTCCTACCTCCACCTGCTGTACCGGTACGGCTGTGTTATGCGCACCAGTGAG
This sequence comes from Scyliorhinus torazame, assembly GCF_047496885.1. Classification (NCBI taxonomy): domain Eukaryota; kingdom Metazoa; phylum Chordata; class Chondrichthyes; order Carcharhiniformes; family Scyliorhinidae; genus Scyliorhinus; species Scyliorhinus torazame. The sequence goes on along the minus strand of NC_092711.1, from coordinate 298,410,891 downwards.
TGTACCAGACGCCTCATCACTAAAGTGCCCAACCGTGGTGAGTGTTTCTGCGATGGTGGAGGGTGTTGGTGACAGCAGTGGCGTTGTGTCGTGCTCTTCGTCCCACTCTGAGTCCATGGCACTTTGGGGGTGGGGGTTCGTCTCCACCCATCCACTCTGAGTCACTGTCCGGTATTTCGTCTTCCTGGGTAGTGCTGTCCCGGGTAGGGGTGTCCTGGGTAGTGGTGTCCTGGGTAGTGGTGTCCTGGGTAGTGGTGTCCTGGCCAGTGGTGTCCTGGCTCGGATGCGACGGGGGCCTGTGGCTGCCCCCCTCGTCGCTGGGTGGTCGCTCCCGCACGTGACGGGGGTGTCGTCTCCCTGTTGCTCCAGGTCTCTCCGTCTCCCGTGGTGTACGAGGGGCATCCTGCGGGCGTCGCATGCTGGAGGGTGCGGGTCTCTCCGTCTCCTGTGGTCTCCGAGGGGCATCCTGCGGGCGTCGCATGCTGGAGGGTGCGGGTCTCTCCGTCTCCTGTGGTCTCCGAGGGGCATCCTCCGGGCGTCGCATGCTGGAGAGTGCGGGTCTCTCCGTCTCCTGTGGTCTCCGAGGGGCATCCTGCGGGCGGTCTGCATCTGCGGGGATGGGTGCCTGGATGTTTGGTCCTGCGATACACAATGAAGCATGCATGGTTAGACATCAGGCAGTGATCATGTGATACGGGGGAGGGGGATATAGGGGAGGGGGATATGGGGACGGGCTGTCGGTGGCTCACTTGCTACTACGCCCCCGACCTCTGCATCAGCAACCTCCCGGTCCTCAGGTCCGCCAGCCAGTTCCAGGGCCCTTTCCTGGTGTTCGGTCAGTGGCCTCTCATCAGCGGGCCCTCCTCCAGTCCTCACATGCTCCCTATTGTTGTGTGCGCGCTTCTCCTGTGGGGGGGTGGGGGGGGGGAAGGGGTAAAAGGCAACAGTGTTAGGCAGGTATATGAATTCACGCCATCGGTTGCGTGTGCATTGCAGAGGTTAAGGTTAGGGCTGGATTCACTTGGGGATATGGGGGATATGGGGGAGGGGGGATATGGGGGAGGGGGAGATATGGGGGAGATGGGGGAGGGGGGATATGGGGGAGGGTGGAGATGGGGGAGGGGGGATATGGGGGAGGGGGATATGGGGGAGGGGGGATATGGGGGAGGGGGGATATGGGGGAGGGGGGATATGGGGAGGGGGGATATGGGGGAGGGGGGATATGGGGGAGGGCGGGATATGGGGGAGGGTGGGATATGGGGGAGGGAGGGATATGGGGGAGGGGGGATATGGGGGAGGGGGGATATGGGGGAGGGGGGATATGGGGGAGGGGGGATATGGGGGAGGGGGGATATGGGGAGGGGAGATATGGGGGAGGGTGGATATGGGGGAGGGGGATATGCGGGAGGGGGGTTATGGGGAGGGGGGGATATGGGGGAGGGGGGATATGGGGGATATGGGGGTGGGGGGATATGGGGGAGGGGGGATATGGGGGATATGGGGAGGGGGGATATGGGGGAGGGGGATATGGGGAGGGGGATATGGGGGAGGGGGGGATATGGGGATATGGGGAGGGGGATATGGGGGAGGGGGATATGGGGGATATGGGGGAGGGGGGATATGGGGGAGGGGGGATATGGGGGATATGGGGAGGGGGGATATGGGGGAGGGGGGTATGGGAATATGGGGGAGGGGAGATATGGGGGAGGGGGGATATGGGGGAGGGGGGATGGGGGATATGGGGGAGGGGGGATATGGGGATATGGGGGTGGGGGATATGGGGAGGGGGATATGGGGGAGGGGGGATATGGGGAGGGGGGATATGGGGGAGGGGGGATATGGGGGAGGGGGGATATGGGGGAGGGGGGATATGGGGGATATGGGGGAGGGGGGATATGGATATTGGGCAGGGGGGGTAGGCTCACCCTGCCTGCTCTGACGAGGTCGTTCACCTTCTTGTGGCACTGGGTGCCTGTCCGTGGTGTCAGGGCCACAGCGGTGACGGCCTCTGCCACTTCCCTCCACAGACGCCGGCTGTGGCGTGGGGCAATTCTGCGGCCGTGCCCGGGATACAGGGCGTCCCTCCTCTGCTCCACCGCGTCCAGGAGCGCCTCCACATCGCGTGACTCGAACCTCGGGGCTGAGCGATGGCCAGCCATCCAGTCGGGTGTTGCAGTCGGGTGTTCCGGTCGGGTGGGGGGGAGCAGCGCGGCCTTATGAGCCATCACGCCGTGCAGCGCGTATGACGCTGCACGGCGTGAACCACTGCGCAAGCGCAGATCCTGTTACGTCGCTGCTAGCCCATTTCGGGCCGGATTTTTCTGACGTGACGCAAGTCGGATTTGCGCCGTTATTTGCGCCGATCGGCGGACTTTCCGCCGATAACGGAGAATTTCGCCCAATGTTTTAGAACTACTAATAGAACAAAATATACCCGGACAAAGATTAACTACAAAAAACATTCTGACTGATATTGTATTGGCCACATTTTGTCCAGGTGTACATATTTGTACAATATCTGTGGCAGTCTAATTGGTTTGAATGAAAAGATTACTGGAATTTTTTCATTTGATTTTTTTAAAATTTGGATGGTCGTTCCATTTAGAGCTTTCCTCTCTTATATCTTTCTAAAGATTCAATTCTTCACTCTGTTCCTCCTTCCATTCTTATTGAAATTGAGACAGATGGGGGTGACTTGTGAAACGAGCCTGAAACAGGCCAAAATCATCCACTCCACGTTGGCATTGGAGGTGGGAGGGATGGTGTGCTATTTGTGGTCGGGATGGTCCCAATCCTGCTCTTCATGACTCTAGAAATATTCTTCCACAAATATTTCGGAACATTTCTTGGCCTTTTGAGGCCCATGAGTTTGCTTGCTCAACCCTCCTGGTGGCCAGCTGACATAGGAAACAGCCGCCAAACCGAACTCGATGATGTTCAGCCCATCCACCTGGAAATGGTTACATGTGGGCATTGAGTATCAATGAGGCTGATGAGATCCTGCCCTCCTGTTTCAACTATCGCCCGCTCATTTCTCAGACAAGAATGTGCAGCTGGCCCTTGGCAATTATCTCAGTCACCCGCTAGGCTAATCAATCTTTCCCTCCCCAAAACATTTAGAATCCTAAAATCTACCAGCCTTCCTTTCCTTACCTAACCTGGATTACTCAATTCATGGCACATCTTTCCTGATTCTGTCAAACACTTCAAGGTCGTACACTTTGGGCCTTTGCTCTTCTTCCATGTATCTCACGTTTTTTTAAGGGGATGCAATATCCGGTGGCACAGTGGTTAGTACTGCTGCCTCATAACGCCAGGGACCCGGGCTCAATTCCAGCCTTGGGTGACTGTCTAGGTAAAGTTTGCACTTTCTAACCTTGTCTGCTTAGGTTTACAACTTGTAAACTTTATAGCCAGAGAAATTCCCGCGAGCACCCTGATGACAGGACTCTCACACACTCAAAACGGAATCAAACTCAATGGGTGGAAAATCACAAGCAACCCACCCTCAGTGTTCTGTTGTCCAGTGATATATTTGGAACATATTTGGAGACGAGTCCCCAAAGAATGAGAAGTGGATTGCAGAATAACCAATTTTGTTCCTTTGTTTAAGAAGGGTAGCATGGTCAATCCAGGTAATTACAGGCCGATGAGCCTTACATCCGTGGTAGGGAAATTATTGGAGAGTATTCTTCGCGACAGGATTTACTCCCACTTGGAAATAAGTGGACCTATTAGCGAGAAACATCATGGCTTTATGAAGGGGAGGTCGAGTCTCACTAACCTGATTGAGTTTTTCGAGGAAGTGACAAAGATGTTTGATGAGGGTGAGATAGTGGATGGTGTCTACATGGACTTCAGTAAGGCCTTTGACAAAGTCGCCCATGGCAGACTGGTACAGAAGGTGAAGCCGCATGGGATCAGAGGTGAGCTAGCAAGATGCATACAGAACTGGCTTGGTACTAGAAGACAGAGGGTAGCAGTAGAAGGGTGCATTTTTGAATGGTGGGCTGTAACTAGCGGTGTTCCTCACAGATCAGTTCTGGGATCTTTGCTGTTTGTAATATATAGAAATGATTTGGAGGAAAATGTAACTGGTTTGATTAGTAAGTTTGCGGATGACACGAAGGTTGGTGGAATTGTGGATAGCGATGAGGATCGTCAGAGGTTACAGCAGGATATAGATCGGTTGGAGACTTGGGCGGAGAGATGGCAGATGGAGTTTAATCTGGACAAATGTGAGGTAATGCATTTTGAAAGGTCTAATACAGATGGGAAATATACAGTAAATGGCAGAGCCCTTAAGAGTAATGATAGGCAGAGGGGTCTGGATGTACAGGTATACAGGTCACTGAAAGTGGCAACGCAGGTAGAGAAGGTAATCAAGAAGGCAAACGGCATGCTTGCCTTCATCTGCCGGGGCACTGAGTTTTAAAATTGGCAAGTCATGTTGCAGCTTTATAGAACCTTCGTGAGGCCTCACTTGGAATATAGTGTTCAATTCTGGTCACCACATTACCAGAAAGATGTGGAGGCTTTGGAGCAGGTACAGAAAAAAATTACCAGGATTTTTTATGGTATGGAGGGTATTAGCTGATGTGTTGGGTGTTCTGGATTACATACAGGTCACCAACACTTGAAGTAGTGCAACACTATTTTATTAAAAGGTTAACTATTTAAACATACTTGAACTGTGGGTAAGTACGGTACCAGCTTTAACTAAAGACCTTTGCCTTGTCCTAACCAGTTGATGCACTCAGCACATGGTGAATGTCTGTGTTGCAGGCTGTGAGCTCTGTGCTCCTAGCTAGCTGCTACTCGAATGAGCAGGAACTTTGATGCCCCCTGTCTTTATAGTGTGTGTGCTCTCACTGGTGATTGGCTGCGGTGTTGTGTATGTTGATTGGTCCCACCGTGTGTCCATCAGTGTGTGTCTGCACCATGATATACTGGTGTATATTATGACATGAGTTATTAGGAGGGGTTGGATGAACTCAGTTTGCTCTCACTGGAATGACAGAGGTTGAGGGGCGACCTGATAGAAGTCTACAAGGTTATGAGGAGCATGGACAGAGTGGATAGTCAGAAGTTTTTCCCAGAGTGGATGAGTCAATTACTAGGGGCATAGTTAAAGATGTGAGGGGCAAGGTTTAAAGGAGATGGACGAGGCATGTGTTTTACACAGACGGTGGTGGGTGCCTGGAACTCGCTGCCGGGGGAGGTAATGGAAGAAAATACGATAGTGACTTTTAAGGGGCATCTTGACAAATACATGAAGAGGATGGGTGTATCAGAGATTATCATAGAATTTACAGTGCAGAAGGAGGCCATTCAGCCCATCGTGTCTGCACTGACTTGGAAGGAGCATCCTACCCAAGGTCAACGCCTCCACCCTATCCCCATAACCCAGTAACCCCACCCAATACTAAGGGCAATTTTGGACACTAAGGGCAATTTATCATGGCCAATCCACCTAACCTGCACATCTTTGGACTGTGGGAGGAAACCGGAGCACCTGGAGGAAACCCACGCACACACGGGGAGGATGTGCAGACTCCGCACAGACAGTGACCCAAGCCGGAAACGAACCTGGGACCCTGGAGCTGTGAAGCAATTGGGCTATCCACAATGCTACCGTGCTGCCCTGTAGAGGGCTATGGTCCCCGGAAAGGTAAGGAGTTTTAGTTCCGATGGGCAGCATGATCGGTGCAAGCTTAGAGGGCCGAAGGGCCTGTTCCTGTGCTGAAATGTTCTTTGTTCTTTGTTCTTTGAAGTGGTAAAATAGAAAGACAGAATCAATCAGCCTTTTTAAAGCACTATTCATGGCCTCAGGGCATGGCGCCTCTTTGACTCTCTGCTACTCAGACGCTGAGTACTACGCTTCTATCTGGAGGAACTGCACTGCAAATTGGTAGATGTCCAGCTGAATGGGACCTTGAGGAATATCTCGGGAGTAATCCGATCAACAAACATCAAATTTGCCACCTGTGCCGCGCAACATTGCGCCACCACAAATCCATTGTGTTGCTTGCACAGCACGACTGCCAGAAAGAGCACAGAAAAACTGGGATCTGCCAATGCAGCACTGGAATAGCAGCTCACCACAGCACAGCGTGACCTATGAAAGCCGGGAGAATCCGCTCCGAGGATCTACCCGGCTCGCAACACCTCATGGCCTCACTCTAATGTGTAGATTCCCGAGGTATCTGAGGCTTTGTGATTCAACCCCTTCACCTTGGAGACCTCGGACGAATGCCGTTTGGCACTGGTCCCCACAAATGGGGACTGCCACATATGGCACTGCCAAGGTTCCCAGGTGGGACTGCCAGCTGAATGGGCACTGCCAGTGTGACAGGTTGGCACTGCCAAGGTGCCAAGCTGGCATTTTCTATGTGTGCGTGATCAGGCAGGGGCCGCCTGCCGTGGGTACTGGGGATATGTGGGGGGGGGATGCACCCTCCCATAGTACGTTCGGGCTTGTGGGAGAGGGCGGGGATAATTTTGGGGGCCTCGGTCGCGTGTTCCCCGTTCAGACAAGTCGCGTTGAATAGCCATGTGTTTCTCCGCACTGTTAGCACCTAGAAACCCACGGCTAAACTCGCACTCGCTCGGGGACTATGTTCCCTTTTGGGATAGTCACGCCCTCCAGAATGAAGTCATCGGGGCCTGGGGACCTGTCAGCTTTTATTTCCAATAATTTTGTCAGTACCCTTTTTCTGGTGATTGTGAATGTTTTAAGTTCCTCCCTCCCTTTCATCTCTTGATTGACAATTGTTTCTGGGGTGTTATTTGCAGACTCTACAGTGGAGACGGATACAAAATATCTGTTCAGTTCATCCGCCATTTTCTTATTTTCCATTATTAATTCCCCAGACTCACTCCCTAGAGGACACTCACTTACTTTTCCTCAATAAAAGACTGTAGGATTTCTTACTATCTGTTTTTATATTTCTAGCTCGCTTTCTCTTTTGTTTCTCAGTGGCGCGCCATTCGCTGTCGACGAGATTCTGTCTTCCCACCACTTGTCAATGTGATTTCCTAGTGAAGTCACCCCACGCCATCGGGAAACCCGTGGGCTGCCGGCGGGAAAAGTGAACCGCGACAGCCAGAGAATTCTGACTTTAATCTACGTCTGACTGCTCTTGCTGCAAGAGAGACCTGCATTGCTTCTTTAAGAAGTTGGCTTCTGGGCTTTGGAATGATTGCCAATTTGACACTTTTATTATGTTGACACCAGGAACTCATCACAAATAACACTTCCAGGGGTAGAATTGAAAGTCAGAAACGCAGTCCAACAACATTGCAATTACGTTTGGCAGATTGGGCCAAAGTGTTGATGGGAAAGCTGTTATGTTGGCTCTTCTATCAGGTAATGTGAAGCCATCTGAGTTTTGATGTAGTTATAAATGATACATGAAAAACTCAATTCTTTACTTCCCCTGTGTTTTGTCGGAGCCTGCATTTATCTGTGAGTCATTTATTGCAGAATCACTCATTCCGCTATTCCTCAGAGTATTTTCCGATGTTATCCTGTTTTCAGATAGCCATCATTTCTTTTTTGGAACTGTCTTCTCGAGAGCAGGAGAGATATGTGGCTACGTCGACAATTAAAATAAAGGGTAAGGATAATTGCCAAGAATCTGAGTTCAGCAGTGAGAGTGCTGCATTGTCTTCCGTGGGCAAGAAGAAGGAAAAATTGGTCACTCTTCGATCTAATAATTACCCCCCCTTAGAAGGCATAGGGGCCAGATTTTCCAATCCCGAATTGGGACAGAACAGCAAAAGGGAAGTGGCACTTGTGTGTCTGTCTGTACTTCCTTTCCCAGCTCGTTTGATTTTCCGGATGGCAGCGGAAGAGCTGAGGGTGTGGGGGAAAAAGGATAAAGGACTCACGGATCAATGCAGGCTCTTGCAAAAACAGAGGGAAGAAAGCAGTTGAGGGGGTGGGTGCACTGAGATGGTTCTTCTATCAGTGGACTTAGTTAACAGACAGGCCGGTGCCATACTCTACCATCTGCTCAACATTAGTTTATTAACACTACATCTAATCAGGTCACAGACACTGTTGGGATGAGGCATTATAGAGTCATAGAAGTCTACAGCACAGAAATAGACCTTTATGAATGTGCCAGTCAATATCAACTACCTATCTATTCCAATCCCATTTTGCAGCACTTGGCCCGTAGCCTTGTATGCCTTGGCATTGAAAATGCACATCTAACTATTACTGGGCAGCCAATATTTTGACAAGTAGGAAATGGGTAGTGGGGGAGGGGTCGGTGTGGGAGCGAGCGGAGGCAGCATCTTGCAAGGGCACGAGTCTGAAGACTCTGTTAACGGCACCTCTGCCATTCTCGCCGGCTCGTTACTCCACAAGTCCAGTGGCAGTGGCAGCCCTGAGAGTGTGGGGGCAATGGAGGCAGCACATGAGACTGGAGGGGGCGTCGGTGTGGTTGCCGATTTGTGATAATCACAGGTTTGCTCCGGGGCTGCTGGACGGGGGCTTTTGGAGATGGCAGCGGGCAGGGATTGAGAGATTTGGGGATCTCTTCATTGAGGAGGGTTTCTTGAGCCTGGAGGCATTAAAGGAGGAGTCTGAGTTACTGGGTGGGAACGGATTCCGGTACCTGCAGGTACGGGATTTTGTCCGGAGGCCAGTTCCAAGCTTCCCTCGCCTCCCTCTAAGGGGACTACAGGATAAGTCGATGTCCAACACAGGGTTTTTTTTTGGGGGGGTGGGGGTCTCGGAAATATATAAAGAACTGATGGGAGTGGGAAGGAGTCCCAATCGGGAAAGTGAAGAGGAAGTGGGAGGGGGAGTTGGAAATCAGGCTATGGGAGAAGGCCCTGAGGAGAGTTAATGCATCCTCGTCGTGTGCCAAGCTCAGCCTGATCCTATTCAGGGCTCATATGACTGTGGCCTGGATGAGTAGGTTTTTTGAGGTGGAGGATAGATGTGGGCGATGCGGGGTAAGCCCGATGAATCATGTACATATGTTTTGGGCTTGTCCGAAGCAGAGGGGATTTTGGCAGGGATTCTCAGAAGTTATGTCAGAGGTCCTGGAAGGGAGGGTGACTCCGAGTCCAGTGGTGGCAATATTTGGGGTGTCGGAAGATCAGGGAGACCAGGGGGAGGAGAGGCCGACGTTTTGGTCTTTGCCTCCCTGGTGGCCCGGAGACGGATTTTGCTGGGATGAAGGGACCCCGGAGCCTCAAAGTCGGGGGTGTGGGTCAGTGGTATGGCAGGGTTTCTTAGGCTGGAGAAGATTAAGTTCGCCTCAAGGCGTTCATTGCAGGGATTCGCTCGGAGGTGGCAGCCGTTCATCGACTTCTTTAAGGAAAACTGACCGTCAGGGGGTTGTGGGGCGGGGGATAATTGGGGGGGGGGGGGGGGGAGGAGATGCATGGAAGTGAAGAATAAGGGCGGGGAATCTAATATATGGGCAGCTAGGAGTTAGGGCGGAGGGAAGTTGGTATGTTATTGTGGGTTTTTTGCGTGTGTTGGACCACTCTGTTGTTTAGAATGCTACAATGTAGGGCAGCACGGTGGCGCAGTGGATTGGTCCTGATGTCTCACGGCGCCGAGGTCCCAGGTTCCATCCAGGCTCTGGGTCACTGTCCATGTGGAGTTTGCACATTCTCCCTGTGTTTGCATGGGTTTCGCCCCCACAACCCAAAGATGTGCAGGTAGATGGATTGAACACGCTAAATTGCCCCTTAATTGGAAAAAATGAATTGGGTACTCTAAATAATAAATAAAAAAACAATGTTAAAATTATAAATGCCTCAATAAAATATTTTCTAAAAAAAAAATTAAATGCACATCTAAATATTTCTTAAATGTTACAAGGGACTCTGTCTCCACCACCCTTTCGGGCAGCGGGTTTCAGACTCCTCACACCTGCGGGGTGAAAAAACCTTTCTTCACGTCCCCTCTAAACCTCCTGCTCCTTACCTTCAATCTATTAATTGCCGTTAGTTGGCCGTGAGGTGGGAAGGACGTCCACGACTCTTCCCTCCACAGACTTAATCGAGGTGGGGTCAGAAGGGTGGTTGCATCCCCACCTGCCACACGCTCACCTGAATAAATGCCCCTGAATACCAAATTTGCCATAGGGGAGTGCATTAAATTCTGTCCTTTGTTTATCTCCACACAGATGCAGACCTCTCAGCATTTTCAGAAAATTCTGTTGAAGGCAGCATTTTTCAAGCATTTTTAAATATACGAGTCGTGATTCAAGAAAATTGCATTCAAAAATTAAAATAAAATTATTATTGCAAACTGCATGGGAAAAATCCCATAGCAATTTAATGTGATTGCAAATAACAAAAAGAAGTAAAATCTTAGCGCATATTAAATTACTGCTGCTGGATATTATGGTATTAAATTCTGTGTTTATTAATGACTGAAATGGAAAGAGGATGTTAATTTATTCCAAAGAGTCAATGCCGTTTATAAAATAGAAATGATTACAGTAATTAGCAAAGGCTGGAAAAATGAATGTGTTGGTATGATTTATTTTCTGCAGACACACCAAAAATATGTACCATAAAATACAATAATTACTTGTCAGGCCAACCGCCTGTGACTGACAAGATGTGAATCTTCCTTATTCTGCAGCTGGTTTTGACACTGCCCTGTCTGCCCACAGACCACAATTCTTTGTGGATCACAGTGTGGCAGCATTGTTACAGGTTTCTGCAAAGATGCGTGCTATGTTTCTCACAGGAACCTTGGGGACAGGAATAGCCATTCCTGCTCTAACACAACTCACTTGTGCTCTATCAATCCCAGTGTCTCGAAGCCAAGGGCTTCTCTCACGGTTTTGTGAGTCAACATGATCTTTCTCGCCTATAGTGGAACAGAAAGCTTTGCATGAACTGACAGAAAATAATATTTCTCAGGCACATTATGACTTTCAGTTCGGAGCCACATCAGGGTGCTATTAGATCAATTTTGACTGTTGGATATGTCCAAACACGATTTCATAAAATACTTAGGTAGGAAAGGCCATTAAGCCCATCTTAATTCAACCCATCTTTCTATCCCTAACAGCACTGTGGGTGTACCTACATCACATGGACTGCAACGGTTCAAGAAGACAGCTCAGCACCACGGTGGATCTCAAGTCCGCTTACCATCAGCACTAGTGACCGCAAGTACACTGCCTTCGAAGCAGATAGGCGGCTCTACCTATTTTTAAGGCTTCCCTTTGGTGTCACTAACGGGGTCTCAGTCTTCCAACACGAGATGGACCGAATGGTTGACCGGTACGGCCTACGCGCAACGTTCCCGTATCTTGATAACGTCACCATCTGCGGCCATGACCAGCAGGACCACGACACCAACCTCCGAAAATTTCTCCAGACCGCGAAAATCCTTAACTTAATGTACAATCAGGATAAATGTGTCTTTAGCACCGACCGCCTAGCCATTCTCAGCTACGTAGTGCGAAATGGAGTTATAGGCCCCAACCCTGAATGCATGCGCCCCCTTATGGAGCTCTGGCCGCCACGCTCAACCAAGCAGGCAGATCCGTGGCCTTCTTCTCCCGTACCCTCCATGCTTCAGAAATTCGCCATTCCTCGGTCGAAAAAGAGGCACAAGCCATAGTAGAAGCTGTGCAACACTGGAGGCATTACCTGGCCGGCAGGAGATTCACTCTCCTCACTGACTAACGGTCGGTGGCGTTCATGTTTGATAATGCACAGCAGGGCAAGAAAAGAACGCCAAGATCTTACGGTGGAGGATAGAACTCTCCACCTACAACTACGAGATCTTGTACCGTCCTGGGAAGCTAAATGAGCCTTCCGATGCCCTGTCCCACGGCACATGTGCCACCGCACAAGTGGACCGCCTCCGAACCCTCCACGAGGACCTCTGCCACCCGGGGGTCACTCGCTTTTTCCACTACATTAAGGCCCGCAACCTGCCCAACCCCATCGAGGAGGTCAGGACAGTCACCAGGGACTGCCAAATCTGCATGGAGTGCAAACCGCACTTCTACCGGCCAGAGAGGGCACACCTGATAAAGGCTTCTGTCATGATATTCAGGTAAACATCATGGTACAAACATACATACATACTGATGGACAGATCAACGGACCAATCAACACACACACAACACCACAGCCAATCACAGGCAAGAGCAGACACACGATATAACAGGGAACACGACACTTCCCGGGCATTCCAGCAGGAGACAGCTCAGGGCACAGAGCTCACAGCAAGCCACTCAGATATCCACCATGTGCTGAGTGCCACTGCAATATAGTATTAGGAATAGGTCCATTGATTCTAGGGTTATGCTCGAACCTCAGTAACCAGGGGCGGGATTCTCCGGCCCCCCGCCGGGGCCTGGCGTGAATCCCACCCCCGCCGGTTGCCGAATTCTCCACCACCGGATATTCGGCGGGGGCGGGAATCGCGCCGCGCCGGTTGGCGGGCCACCCCCCGCGATTCTCCGGCCCGAATGAGACGAAGTCCCGCCGCTAAAATGCCTGTCCCGCCGGCGTAAATTAAACCACCTACCTTACCGGCGGGACAAGGCGGCGCGGGCGGGCTCCGGGGTCCTGAGGGGGGGGCACGGGGCGATCCGGCCCCGGGGGGTGCCCCCACGGTGGCCTGGCCCGCGATCGGGACCAATCCGCGGGCGGGCCTGTGCCGTGGGGGCACTCTTTCCCTTCCGCCTTCGCCACGGTCTCCACCATGGCGGAGGCGGAAGAGACTCCCTCCACTGCGCATGCGCGGGAATGCCGTCAGCGGCCGCTGATGCTCCCGCGCATGCGCCGCGCGGAGATGTCATTTCCGCGCCAGCTGGCGGGGCACCAAAGGCCTTTTCCGCCAGCTGGCGGGGCGGAAATTCGTCCAGCGCCGACCTAGCCCCTTAAGGTTGGGGCTCGGCCCCCAAAGATGCGGAGCATTCCGCACCTTTGGGGCGGCGCGATGCCTGACTGATTTGTGCCGTTTTGGGCGCCAGTCGGCGGACATCGCGCCGTTTCCAGAGAATTTCGCCCCAGTTTACCACTGTAAATAAATGTTAGTAATAAAACTGAGTTGTACCATTTGCAACCGTGTTGGTTCGTCTGTGTAGCAGAGTACCCAACACATCAGCTTCCCGTCCCTTTGAGCACCTCAGCATGGACTTCAAATGCCCCCTCCCCTCCACCGACCGCAACACGTATTTCCTGAACGTGATTGACGAGTACTCCCGGTTCCCGTTCGCCATCCCCTGCCCCGACATGACCACAACCACTGTCATCAAGGCCCTCCAGGGTATCTTTACACTGTTCGGGTTCCCCGCGTACATACACAGTGATAGGGGGTCCTCCTTTTTGAGCGACGAATTCCTGCTCAGCCAGGGCATCGCCTCAAGCAGGATGACCAGTTACAACCCCCGGGGAAACGGGCAGGTAGAGAGGGAGTACAGAACAGTCTGGAAGACCGTCCTACTGGCCCTACGGTCCAGGACTCTCCCCGTCTCCCGCTGGCAGGAAGTCCTCCCGGAGGCCCTCCGCGCCATTTGGTCGCTGCTCTGTACAACTACCAATCAGACACCTCATGAACATCTCCTTGTCTTCCCCAGGAGGTCCTCCTCTGGGACCTCGCTCCCAACCTGGCTTGCGACACCCGGACCCATCCTGCTTCGGAAGCACGTGCGGCGCACATGTTGGACCCGTTGGTCGAGAGGTTCCACCAGCTGCACGCTAAGCCCCAGTAAGCCTACATGGCGTCCCCTGATGGCCAGCAAGATACAGTCTCCCTCCGGGACCTGGCGCCCGCCGGAACCCCACGCGCACCCGAACCATTACCCCTACCCCCTCCCCCCACCCCCAGCACCTCACTGGGGGGTCGATCCTCCCGCCGCTCCTACCTAGGCCGTCCCACCCACCGACGCCCCCTACAGATGCCCTCCTCTCGTGTCCACCGTTTGCCCTACCAGAATCTGCCATGGACGACGAAGCCACGCTCCCGGAGTCGCAGATGCCCGGACCCCCACCAGAATCACCACAGAGGCTCAGACGATCCAGGAGGACGACCAGGCCACCCGACCGACTGATTGCTGCACTGTAACTGTAACTGTAAATGAACATGAACATCTTCCACGCTTGTAAATGCTCACGGTACCTCCATATCTGATCATACCATGTTAAATGCAATTGTAACCACTGGCCACCACCCCCGCCGGACTCTTTGTTAACAGGGCGTGAACGTGGTAGTATCAGGTATTGCAGTACCCGAGAGGCTGTAGACCATTGGGTAAGCCTAGCAGATTACCATTGGCTGTTTGGTATGTGGTTCCGCCCTGACAGGCGGGGTATAAGAACCGGTGCCATCCCAGCAGCCCTCATTCTCTACCAAAGCTGCTGGGGAACAGATCTAGTCTATTAAAGCCTTCAGTTATGATACAACCTCGTCTTCGAGATTAATTGATCGTGCATCAGTCCCTAACCTGGAGGGCTGTGGATGCCCAGTCATTGAGCATATCCATTGAGATCAATGAATATGGAGATAGTTTGGGTGAGTGGAGTTTAGATAAACGTTCAGCTGTGATTGCATTGAATAGTGGAACAGGATTGAGAGGCCGTATAGTATGATCTTTCTCCTAAGTCTTCTTAAGCTGACAGCACCTCAAAGAGGTTTATTCGCTCCTGAACTATGCTGCTGATGTCACCAAGGGGCAACACTTAGTGCACCCAATTCATTTTTTCCAATTAAGGGGCAATTTAGCGTAGCCAATCCACCTAGCCTGCACATCTTTGGGTTGTGGGGGCGAAACCCACGCAAACAGGGGGAGAATGTGCAAACTCCACACGAACAGTGACCCAGAGCCGGGAACGAACCTGGGACCTCGGCGCCGTGAGGCTGCAGGGCTAACCCACTGCGCCACCGTGCTGCCCTGGGGCAACACTCATCTGAGCCAATCCAAATCCTCAAATAACGCAGCAAGGCTGAGCCAAGTGAACAGTGATAACCAATCTCTGGAGTGTTTCACAATGATTGCGTTTTTCTAGGTCACTCCTTGGAACAGTCCTGACAGTGGGTATTGGAATGCCTCAGGCCTTTTCCTTCTGCACCATCCAGTCCTAATAACTTGGATGAAGCTTTTATCTTCAACCGGTTCACATAAAAATCATCTGATAACAGGAGTAAATTAAGATTAGTTGGTCATGCTACCACAATGTGGTTGACTTTTAACTGCCCTCTGAAATGACCTCGCAAGCACCGAGAATTAAACGGGACTCAGCTTCATTTTTGGGCCTTGACGAAGAAGGCCCCACTGAGGCCGCACATAAGCTAATTTCCTGCACTAGCTCGCTTTTAATTGGCACCCCGGTCTCTGGACCACCGACTGCGGCTTCCGGACCCCCCCAATGCCCCATCTTACCAATTAAGAGGGCATTGTGCCCCCCGCACCCTGTTGTGTTATGCTTCTTCATGTAGCATAAGCTGCTTCCTTGATGTATCTCTGACAAAGGAAGGTTCAGACTTGGAGATAGGTTTAACACATTTATTGAACAGTTAACAATTCTCCTACTTGAGTTCGACTCTCCTGCTAATCTTGCTATAGTAACTCAATCTAACTAACCAGTCTGCTCTAAGCCATGCGGTGGGTGTGATGCTTCCTGATCTGCCCCTGTCTGTCTGAGTGTCGCCTATGGAAAGAGAAAGAGCATGTGTGCCCTGTCCTTTTATATGGGTAGCCCCCTTGTGGTAGTGTCACCTCTGGGTGTGTCTTAACTGCCCATTGGTCGTGTCGTATCATACTGACCTATTGGTTGAATGTGTGTGTGTCATAATGTCTCTGGTGCTCCCTCTAGTGTTTATTTAGTTCTAGTGTATCTACATTAGCCCCTTGTGTATTTACAGTGATGCATATCACCACACACCCCACCTCATTAGGGCAGGCATCCCGGGCCCAATCCCCAGCATGGGCAAGATGTCACCTGGGCATCATGGCACTGCCAGCCAGGCATTCTGGCAGTTCCCCTGCCAGCCTGGCAATGCCACCTGCACACCCTAGCACTGCCAAGGTGGCACCCATGTGGCACTTCCAGGGGGTGCCAGGGTACCACACTACCCAGTGCCCGACTACCTGGGGCTCCCAATTACCTGGGAGGCTCCCCCATGTGTCTGTCCGCCTGGTCCACACTTATGGAAACCAGTACTAGAACATACAACATAGAACAATACAGCGCAGTACAGGCCCTTCGGCCCACGATGTTGCACCGAAACAAAAGCCATCGAACCTACACTATACCATTATCATCCATATGTTTATCCAATAAACTTTTAAATGCCCTCAATGTTGGCGAGTTCACTACTGTAGCAGGTAGGGCATTCCACGGCCTCACTACTCTTTGCGTAAAGAACCTACCCCTGACCTCTGTCCTATATCTATTACCCCTCAGTTTAAGGCTATGTCCCCTCGTGCTAGCCATTTCCATCCGCGGGAGAAGGCTCTCACTGACCACCCTATCTAACCCTCTGATCATTTTGTATGCCTCTATTAAGTCTCCTCTTAACCTTCTTCTCTCTAACGAAAACAACCTCAAGTCCATCAGCCTTTCCTCAAAAGATTTTCCCTCCATACCAGGCAACATCCTGGTAAATCTCCTCTGCACCCGTTCCAAAGCCTCCACGTCCTTCCTATAATGCGGTGACCAGAACTGTACGCAATACTCCAAATGCGGCCGTACCAGAGTTCTGTACAGCTGCAACATGACCTCCTGACTCCGGAACTCAATCCCTCTACCAATAAAGGCCAACACTCCATAGGCCTTCTTCACCACCCTATCAACCTGGGCGGCAACTTTCAGGGATCTATGTACATGGACACCTAGATCCCTCTGCTCATCCACACTTTCAAGAACTTTTCCATTAGCCAAATATTCCACATTCCTGTTTTTCCTTCCAAAGTGAATCACCTCACACTTCTCTACATTAAACTCCATTTGCCACCTCTCAGCCCAGCACTGCAGCTTATCTATATCCCTCTGTAACCTGCTACTTCCTTCCACACTATCGACAACACCACCGACTTTAGTATCGTCTGCAAATTTACTCACCCACCCTTCTGCGCCTTCCTCTAGGTCATTGATAAAAATGACAAACACAACGGCCCCAGAACAGATCCTTGTGGTACTCCACTTGTGACAGAACTCCATTCTGAACATTTCCCATCAACCACCACCCTCTGTCTTCTTTCAGCTAGCCAATTTCTGATCCACATCTCTAAATCACCCTCAATCCCCAGCCTCCGTATTTTCTGCAATAGCCTACCGTGGGGAACCTTATCAAACGCTTTGCTGAAATCCATATACACCACATCAACTGCTCTACCCTCGTCTACCTGTTCAGTCACCTTCTCAAAGAACTCAATAAGGTTTGTGAGGCATGACCTACCCTTCACAAAGCCATGCTGACTATCCCTGATCATATTATTCCTATCTAGATGATTATAAATCTTGTCTCTTATAATCCCCTCCAAGACTTTACCCACTACAGACGTGAGGCTCACCGGTCTATAGTTGCCGGGGTTGTCTCTGCTCCCCTTTTTGAACAAAGGGACCACATTTGCTATCCTCCAGTCCTCTGGCACTATTCCTGTATCCAATGATGACATAAAAATCAAAGCCAATGGTCCAGCAATATCTTCCCTGGCCTCCCAAAGAATCCTAGGATAAATCCCATCAGGTCCCGGGGACTTATCTATTTTCAGCCTGTCCAGAATTGCCAACACCTCTTCCCTACGTACCTCAATGCCATCTAATCTATTTACCTGGAGCTCAGCATTCTCCTCCACAACATTATCTTTTTCCTGAGTGAATACTGACGAAAAATATTCATTTAGTATCTCGCCTATCTCTTCAGACTCTACACACAACTTCCCATCCCTGTCCTTGACTGGTCCTACTCTTTCCCTAGTCATTCGCTTATTCCTGACATACCTATAGAAAGCTTTTGGGTTTTCCTTGATCCTTCCTGCCAAATACTTCTCATGTCCCCTCCTTGCTCGTCTTAGCTCTCTCTTTAGATCCTTCCTCGCTACCTTGTAACTATCCATCGCCCCAACTGAAACTTCACACCTCATCTTCACATAGGCCTCCTTCTTCCTCTTAACAAGAGATTCCACTTCTTTGGTAAACCACGGTTCCCTCGCTCGGCACCTTCCTCCCTGCCTGACCGGTACATACTTATCAAGAACACGCAGTAGCTGATCCTTGAACAAGCTCCACTTATCCAGTGTGTCCAACACTTGCAGCCTACTTCTCCACCTTATCCCCCCCAAGTCACGTCTAATGGCATCATAATTTCCCTTCCCCCAGCTATAACTCTTGCCCTGCGGTGTATACTTATCCCTTTCCAACCTTAACGTAAACGTCACCGAATTGTGGTCACTGTCCCCAAAGTGCTCACCTACCTCCAAATCCAACACCTGGCCTGGTTCATTACCCAAAACCAAATCCAATGTGGCCTCGCCTCTTGTCAGGAAACCCTCCTGCAAACACTGTACAAAAAACGACCCATCTAATGTACTCGAACTATATCTTTTCCAGTCAATATTTGGAAAGTTAAAGTCTCCCATAATAACTACCCTGTTACTTTCGCTCTTATCCAGGATCATCCTCGCCATCCTTTCCTCTACATTCCTAGAACTATTTGGAGGCCTATAGAAGACTCCCAACAGTGTGACCTCTCCTTTCATGTTTCTAACCTCAGCCCATACTACCTCGGAAGATGAGTCCCCATCTAGCATCCTCTCTGCCACCGTAATACTGCTCTTGACTAGCAGCGCCACACCTCCCCCTCTTTTGCCTCCTTCTCTGAGCTTACTAAAACACCTAAACCCCGGAACCTGCAACATCCATTCCTGTCCCTGCTCTATCCATGTCTCCGAAATGGCCACAACATCGAAGTCCCAGGTACCAACCCATGCTGCCAGTTCCCCTACCTTATTTCGTATACTCCTGGCATTGAAGTAGACACACTTCAAACCACCTACCTGAACACTGGCCCCCTCCTGCGACGTCAAATCTGAGCTCCTGACCTCTATACTCTCATTCTCCCTTACCCTAAAACTACAATCCAGGTTCCCATGCCCCTGCTGCATTAGTTTAAACCCCCCCAAAGAGCACTAACAAATCTCCCCCCAGGATATTTGTGCCCCGCAGGTTCAGATGTAGACCATCCTGTCTGTAGAGGTCCCACCTTCCCCAGAAAGAGCCCCAGTTATCCAGAAATCTGAATCCCTCCCGCCTGCACCATCCCTGTAGCCACGTGTTTAATTGCTCTCTCTCCCTATTCCTCATCTCACTATCACGTGGCACGGGCAACAACCCAGAGATAACAACTCTGTTTGTTCTAGTTCTGAGCTTCCATCCTAGCTCCCTGAAAGCCTGCCTGACACCCTTACCCCCTTTCCTACCTATGTCGTTAGTGCCAATGTGGACCACGACTTGGGGCTGCTCCCCCTCCCCCTTAAGGACCCGGAAAACACGATCCGAGACATCACGTACCCTTGCACCTGGGAGGCATCTGCTCAGGATTTCCAAGGAACAAACGTATTTAAGTGAGCTTAACTGCACACATATCTTACGAGGCATAACGAATGTCATAATCATGTGATGGGCCTTTTGTGAGGTTTGGTGGCAACGTAGCATTCTGAGTCAGACGTGACAAGGCCATTAGACCACACCTAAGGTCCACATTAGACACTTAAAACTATTCATTTTCAACATGACTCCTGAGGTCTGCCCATGTGGAGACTGGATGGGTTGACATAGTAGGTGTAACTGAAAGGGTGGTGTGTGGAGAGCATGGATTGGCATAAGTTGATACTAATTTCGCTGTAATAGGCCAGTGTAGGTGGGGACAGGGGACCAGGCTGGCATGAGGTGTATGGGGGGTAGATGGGGACATGAGGTGGCATGGAGGGTATGAAGAGCCATGAGGATTTGGGTGGGGGCATGGGTTGGTATGGATGGGGGCATGGGGAATGTGTGCGGTGAGGCGGTATGAGGGGTGGGACTGTTTTATTTAATTTTAAATTTCAACACAGCGTCAGAGCAACAAGACAGGCTCTCCACCTGACCTGCCTCCCTATTGAGCATCCTCCGCGTTCGTTCCAGATTTGCCTGGCCTAATTCGCAGAGAACGCTACCACCTTGGAACATGAACCCCAACTTCGAGGACACTTTCTCCCGGGTCAGCTTTGCAGAGTTGGGAAGTGTCCTTACTCCGCACTCCTGACCTGGGAGACAAAACTCAGGACTTTTCTTTCTGCAGAATAACTTACATAGAATTACATAGAATTTACAGTGCAGAAGGAGGCCATTCGGCCCATCGAGTCTGCACCAGCTCTTGGAAAGAGCAACCTACACAAGGTTAACACCTTCACCCTATCCCCAGTAACCCAGTAACCCCACCCAACACTGAGGGCAATTTTGGACACTAAGGGCAATTTTTCATGGCCAATCCACCTAACCTGCACATCTTTGGACTGTGGGAGGAAACCGGAGCACCCGGAGGAAACCCACGCACACACGGGGAGGATGTGCAGACTCCGCACAGACAGTGACCCAAGTCGGAATCGAACCTGGGACCCTGGAGCTGTGAAGCAATTGTGCTATCCACAAATGCATTGCTGCCCCCACTTGAATGAAGCTTTTATCTCTGACCGGTACACATCAAAATTAACTGCTAACAGGAGTAACTTGTGATAAGTTGGTCATGCTACCACAATGTGGTTGACTTTTAACTGCCCCCTGAAATTACCTCGCATGCAACTCGGTTCAAGGTCAATTGGGGATGGGCAACAAGATTGCCAGCAATGCCCACATCCCCAAAATACTTCTGAAATCTCAGTGGAACAACTCAGAGATACTTATTTTGCATCAGAGAGCCCTCTCGTGGCCCAACAATATTATTTCCTGTTCTTACAATTGTAAGAACAAATTTGTGACGGCGAACTGGGCTGTCCTTGGATTAATTTCAAATGAATGACTTAGTCCATGAGGTGCAGGATTTGAGTGAGGAGCAGGATTTATTTTGCTTTTCGCTGGTCAGAAATTTTGCCTCATCTACAGTGCGAAATACAGGCTTGACATTCTCCAAGCCAATCACTGCCTTGAATTTCCAATCTGTGAGCTGCGTTGACAATGGTACAAACCGCCACCACCATCTGGCCTGGGCTTGCAAAATCCTACCAACTGTCCTGGCTTGAGACAATTCACACCTCTTTAACCTGTGATTCTCCCCCTCTCCAGTTGCTCCGTCTGGACCTGTAAAGACTTAATTACCTGCAAAAACTCGCATTCAATGTATTGTCTTCCATCATTGACTTTGTCGATATATATGTTTCTGGAACCTACCTCTTCATTCACCTGAGGAAGGAGCTGTGCTCCAAAAGGTACTGATTGGAAACAAACCTGTTGGACTTTAATCTGTTGTTGTAAGACTTCTTACAAAATATAAATGTAAGACCCTGCCCTGGTTCAGACAAGCAGAGCGCAACATTAAACTGTTTACGTAGGGTTCTATGTGTTTGGTTGACGACCAAAATCATTGTTCAGTTATTCTACACAGGGTGCCGTGTCCACAAGAATGAGTGCTCGAGATAGAGTTCATGACCTGCTGGGCATTAAAACAGAACCTAGTTGGCTCTGGTGAAAATTGCCTTCTGAGAAAGCGACTAGTTTTGATTGTTCAGGGCTTAGATGCGCTATGGTGCTCATGCACCCTCCCCTAGACTCCCCACCCACCCGGCTGGGATCTCGGCCTGCATTGGTGCTGGTATGACGGCTACCAAAGAACACTGTAAATTGCCCAAAAGCACAAAATCAGCTTGCAAGGTCATGAAGGGGTGGGGCTATCTCGTCTATTGTTACAGCAGGGGAACTGGGAGGGCAGATTTTCGGAGCCACTATTTTGACTGAATTAGTTTTTGATGTCTAATGTTCCATTTCTGGTGCTGGATAATCGGTATGAACAACTTCCACCTCACTTCAACACCCTCTTTCCCCAGTTCAATTCTCCATCTCCAGGAGGTTGGTGGGTTGCCTAAATCAATGAAAGCAGGGATTTCCAACAAAAGTAGTTAATTTCTGAGTAGCTAAATACAATACTTGTGCTCTGCCCGCGCTGCCGAGGACAACTCCCGCCACATGACCTCTTTCGTAGCCAGGCCACTGCGTTCTTACGTGACCACTCGACCTGCACAATCTAGACACACAGAATTCCTCATAATCCCAATTGAACAGGAACACTGGCCACGAGGACCTGCAAAAACTAGAAATTAGATTTTATTTTCAAAATATCCAACCGCACTTTCCCTGTGGCCTGTGAATGATGCCATGCAGTGACCATTTTTAATGCATCAACTGGCCTATTAAGGCCACAGTGCAGCATTTTTTTCTAACAAGTGCATGTGTACCATCTTGAGAAAAGATTGAAAAAAAATGTTATTCAGTGTCCACGCCTGAAAAACAATAGAAAATCAGCCACCATGATAACCACTGCAAAATTATAAAGGCATCTGCCAAGCTAATAACTGTGCTGTTTTTATAATGATATAAGGAAACCAATCACTCATAAGGAATTGAGCAAGCATGTTGTAGGGTCATTTATTAAGGCTGGGAACAGGTAAACAGATACATGGCCAGAAAGTTCAAAGACATCATCAGTAGAGCTGTCTGTGCTATTCTCTGGAATAGGACTGGATTGCCTGACAAACCTCCCTTCTCGTCTTGCTGTCATCCCTTGAAGGCATATTAGAACATCCCCCTTTCTTTTTAAAGAAGTTTAACTATTTACAATACATGTTGATGTTTAGATACCTTTACATTAGTCTATAGAGCAGATGAAACCATGAGTCTCTAAAATGTAGAGATAATCTGCTAGTACACCCAGATCCTGTAATGGTAACCTCGTCTAAAGGTTTCTTCAACTACTCACATTGATCTGTGGGATTGACATTCCTGAGTGTTGTTCCTGGTTGCATTTAGGATCTTGTCTTCAATGCAATAGGTCTGCACGGTGGATAAGGAGCTGGAATGGATTTGATTTGTCCTCAGTTACACGTCAACATTGGACTTTGGTTCTGAAATTCTTGTCACCTCGGCTGGTAGCTGGACCACCTTCTGTGGAATCCTGGCTGTGAATGTGTTGTCCCAACTGTAAACTTGGCAATTCTGTACCTGACTTTTCATTGTGCATGTTGGTCATCCACGCTTGCATTTTAAATGTTGCTCTCTAGTTTATGAGAAAGTAGAATGGGTTAGAGGAGGTAAGTTGGTACGCGCTGCTGTGCCAAACACAAGCTCCACCAGTGATAGAATAGTTGCACTTAGAGGTGTTCCCCTCAGATTCAAGGTTGCAATGTGCAGCCCTTGCCATGTCTGTCTACATGTGAGAATTGGAGATTTCACCGTGTAAATCATTCGTTCAGCTAGTTCATTAGATCTAGGATAATGAGGAGAAGAGGTAGTGTGATCGATATTCCATTTCTCACACATATGCTGAAATGGCTTACCAATTAGTTGCAGACCTTTATCCACCATGATCTCTTTCGGCACACCAAACCATTTGAAAATAGCACTTTTGAGAGTTGTCAATTGCGCTTGACATATTGTCCTACTTGATTGAAACATATAATATTCTGAGGAGCCTTGACAGGGTGGATGTGGAGGGGATATTTCCTCTTGTGGGAGAATCTAGAATGGGGAGGTCAATGTTTGAAAATAAGAGGTCAGCCATTTAGGACAGAGATGAGGAAAAACTTTTTCTCTCAGAGGATTTTGAGACTTTGGAAATTTCTTCCTCAAAACGCGGCTGAGGCGAAATCCTGGAACATCGTGAAGGCAGAGAAAGATAGATTTTTGATAAGCAAGGGGTGAAAGGTTATCAGGGGTCAGCAGGAATGTGAAATTGAGGTTAAAATCAGATCAGCCATGATCTTATTGAAGGGCCAAGTTGCTTACTCCTGCTCCTATTTCGTATATTCATGTGTGCAATTGTCGAATGATGGAGTACTTGGAAAAGAAGCCAACAGTGAGGATGAAGTCAATGCCATGGACAGGAAAGAGGTCGGATGTGATTTTGGACAAGGAATCGATAGGAACATCATATTGAATGAATGGTTCTTTGTGCTGATTTGACGTATGCCCTTGAGACGCCTCGCACTTCTTGGTGACAAATTCAATGTCATTTTCATACTCAACCAATAGGCCAGCTCTCTTGTGAGTCTTCTTGTCTGATCTATGCCCTTGTGTGAAAGAAATAACTGATTAGTTCTTAGCAAAGATATGGCAGTTGCAGGGGTCAGTGCCAGTGTCCTGGCTGGGCATGACCCTCCCACTCCCCGGGGATGTACTCACCTGTGAACCTCTGGTGGGTTCTGTTTTCCAGGTGCACATTGTGGAGGACCTATCATGGTTCACGTCGGCATGCCCTCACGTGAATGGACAGTCCAACATGGGGTGGGGGGGGGGGGTGGGGGAGCAATCATGCAGAAACGCGTGATCTGCACTGTAAATTAGATGCAAATGGGGATCCCGAATTTTAAAGTCGGAATCCCCCGTTACATCATTGGCGGGGGTGGGATAATCAAACAGGGAATTCCCCCAATGTAAAAGCCGTTTTCGGGCTCCCACACAATTCTCTGCCCCCTCCGCAGTTCCCGCCCCCCTGTGGTGATTTACGGTGATTGCCCCTTTAACGGCAACATGGCAGAGTGGCTTGGGGGACCTATTGCGAGTCAGAGTGGGTAATCACCTCACTGGGGCGGAGTCCTCTCTTAGGCAGGAGACATGCCGCGGACGAGATCCAGCCATGAGGCTGCTGTCTTCTTCTTCAGAATCCTTATCGTGTTCACAAATGAAGTTTGTGAAAGTGCATCATTACACCCCCGAAAACAGGGGGGATAATTCCCCCCCCCCATAGTCTGACAAATACCAATTGTGTCATTAAGGAGACATTTGTCCAAATCTTTGTGACTCAGTTTAGCCCCAGTGGATTTGTGATTTGACGTTGTAGCGTATTCAAACAGACAACCAGAAAAACATATTCTCAAAAAATATTTTTTTATTCTGAATATGTTTATACGCACTTCAGGGGCGAAATTCTCCGTTATCGGCGGAAAGTCCGCCGATCGGCGCAAAAAACGGCGCAAATCCCACTTGCGTCACGTCATAAAAATGGGCCGATAGTGTCCGGCCCGAAATGGGCTAGCAGCGACGTGACGGGATCCGCGCTTGCGCAATGGTTCACGCCATGCAGCGTCATACGCGCTGCATGGCGTGACGGCTCATAAGGCCGCGCAGCTCCCCCCCACCCGACCGGAACACCCGACCGCAATACCCGACTGGATGGCTAGCCGTCGCTCAGCCCCGAGGTTCGAGTCACGCGATGTGGAGGCGCTCCTGGACGCGGTGGAGCAGATGAGGGACGCCCTGTATCCCGGGCACGGCCGCAGAGTTGCCCCACGCCACAGCCGGCGTCTGTGGAGGGAAGTGGCAGAGGCCGTCACCGCTGTGGCCCTAAAACCACGGACAGGCACCCAGTGCCACAAGAAGGTGAACGACCTCGTCAGAGCAGGCAGGGTGAGCCTCCCCCATATCCCCCCCTCCCCATATCCCCCCTCCCCCATATCCCCCCTCCCCCATAGCCCCCCTCCCCCATATCCCCCATATCTCCCCCTCCCCCATATCCCCCCTCCCCATATCCCCACCTCCCCATATCCCCCCTCGCCCATATCCCCCATATCCCCCCCTCCCCCATATCCCCCCTCCCCCATATCCCCCACTCCCCCATATCCCCCCTCCCCCATATCCCCCATATCTCCCCCTCCCCCATATCCCCCCTCCCCCATATCCCCCCCTCCCCCATATCCCCCCTCATCCATACCCCCCTCCCCCATATTCCCCCTCCCCCATATCCACCATATCCCCCTCCCCATATCCCCCTCCCCCATATCCCCCCTCCCCCATATCCCCCTCCCCCATATCCCCCTCCCCATATCCCCCCTCCCCATATCCCCCATATCCCACCCTCCCCATACCCCCCATATCTCCCCTCCCCCATATCCCCCCTCCCCCATATCCCCCTCCCCCATATCCCCCATATCCCCCCTCCCCCATATCCCCCCTCCCCCATATCCCCCATACCCCCCTCCCCATATCCCCCCTCCCCCATATCCCCCAAATCCCCCCTCCCCCATACCCCCCTCCCCCATATCCCCCCTCCCCCATATCCCCCCTCCCCCATATCCCCCTCCCCCATATCCCCCCTCCCCATATCCCCATAACCCCCCTCCCCCATATCCCCCCTCCCCCATATCCCCCCTCCCCATATCCCCCTCCCCCATATCCCCCATATCCCCCCTCCCCCATATCCCCCCTCCCCCATATCCCCCATACCCCCCTCCCCATATCCCCCCTCCCCCATATCCCCCAAATCCCCCCTCCCCCATACCCCCCTCCCCCATATCCCCCCTCCCCCATATCCCCCCTCCCCCATATCCCCCTCCCCCATATCCCCCCTCCCCATATCCCCATAACCCCCCTCCCCCATATCCCTCCTCCCCCATATCCCCCCTCCCCATATCCCCCTCCCCCATATCCCCCATATCCCCCCTCCCCCATATCCCCCCTCCCCCATATCCCCCCTCCCCCATATCCCCCCTCCCCCATATCCCCCCTCCCCATATCCCCCCCATATCCCCCCTCCCCCATATCCCCCCCTCCCCCATATCCCCCCTCCCCCATATCCCCCCTCCCCCATATCGCACCCTCCCCCATATCGCCCCCTCCCCCATATCCCCCCTCCCCATATCCCCCCTCCCCCATATCCCCCCTCCCCCATATCCCCCCCTCCCCCAAGTGAATCCAGCCCTAACCTTAACCTCTGCAATGCACGCGCAACCGATGGCGTGCATTCATATACCTGCCTAACACTGTTGCCTTTTACCCCTGCCACCACCCCACCCCCTCCACAGGAGAAGCGCGCACACAACAATAGGGAGCATGTGAGGACTGGAGGAGGGCCCGCTGATGAGAGGCCACTCACCGTACACGAGGAAAGGGCCCTGGAACTGGCTGGCGGACCTGAGGACCGGGAGGTTGCTGATGCAGAGGTCGGGGCCCCACGAGCAAGTGAGCCACCAACAGCCCGTCCCCATATCCCCCCGCCCCTATATCCCCCTCCCCCGTATCACCTGATCACTGCCTGATGTCTAACCATGCATGCTTCATTGTGTATCACAGGACCAAACGTCCAGGCACCCATGCCCGCAGATGCAGACCGCCCGCAGGATGCCCCTCGGAGACCACAGGAGACGGAGAGACCCGCACCCTCCAGCATGCGACGCCCGCAGGATGCCCCTCGGAGACCACGGGAGACGGAGAGACCCGGACCCTCCAGGATGCGACGCCCGCAGGATGCCCCTCGCACACCACGGGAGACGGAGAGACCTGGAGCAACAGGGAGACGACACCCCCGTCACGTGCGGGAGCGACCACCCAGCGATGAGGGGGGCAGCCACAGGCCCCCGTCACATCCGAGCCAGGACACCACTACCCAGGACACCACTATCCAGGACACCCCTACCCGGGACACCACTACCCGGGACACCACTACCCGGGACAGCACTACCCGGGACAGCACTACCCGGGACAGCACTACCCGGGACACCCCTACCCGGGAAGACGAAATACCGGACAGTGACTCAGAGTGGATGGGTGGAGACGAACCCCCACCCCAAAGTGCCATGGAGTCAGAGTGGGACGAAGAGCACGACACAACGCCACTGCTGTCACCAACACCCTCCACCATCGCAGAAACACTCACCACGGTTGGGCACTTTAGTGATGAGGCGTCTGGTACACTCACTGGTGCGCACAACACAGCCGTCCCGGTACAGCAGGTGGAGGTAGGAGCAGCAGAGGGACCGGGCGGTCGGAGGGCAGCCCAGGCCAAGCGAACATCTGCCGCCCAGATGGATCCCGGGTTCCTGCAGTTACCACACCCACACATAGATCCGATGCAACCACCGACACGGAGACGAGCGAATAGGGTGACGGGTGGCTTGCGGCAGCTGCGGTCGCAGGTGGAGGAGTCCACCCGCGTCCAGGAGCTGGAAGTGGTGCCAGTCATGCGTGCCACCCAGGCTGACACCGCACGGGTGGCGTCCGCGGTGGAGGCAATGGGTGCGACGGTGTCAGACATGGGGAACGGTTTGCGAGGCCTGGGGCCTTCCGTGCAGGCGGCGTCTGTGGCCCAGGAAATGGCTGCCCTCTCACAGGAGGCCATGAGCCAGTGCCAGCGCCAGATGGCAGAGGCGCTCAACGCAGGCCATGGCCCAGTCTCAGCAGGCCATAGCCCAGTCTCTGCAGGCCATGGCCCAGTCTCTGCAGGCCATGGCCCAGTCTCAGCAGGCCATCGCTGAGGGCATCGGCGCCAGTGGCCATGTGCGAGCCGGCGTCGCACTGTCACAGACAGGGTTCGACAACCCCCTGGGCTCCATGGCTGCAAACCTGCAGACCCCTGTCGATACCAGCACGGGCCTCCAGGACTGGCAGCGCCAGATGTCGGGGGCGCGTCGGATGGCCAGTCCGTTTGCATCCCCCACCCATGTAGAGGCCTGGGGGCCATCGGGCACCCCGAGGGAGGAGGAGGTGGTGTGGTCCGTCCCGGCTCCCTCTGTAGGGGAGGTCCCGGTACACCGCGACACCTCGGACTCCCCCCCTTCCGTCCCAGGTGCATCGGGTGGGCAACGGGCAGGACAGGCTGGCAGCTCGCCATCCCAGTCGCCCGGGCCGCAGCCTGGTCCATCTAGGCCAGGACACCCCAGGAAACGGCCGCCAAAGGGATCCAGTGTCAGAGGGCAGGAATCACAGGAGTCCACCTCCAGTTCTGCTGTACCGTCTGGGGAACCACGTAGACGTAGTCAAAGGGCCCGTAAGGCCAAACAATTAGACACTGAGTAAGTTGGCACGGGTGCAGGGCACAGATGAGTTTTAGGGGCTAGGGCACGTGCATGAACTCCTTTGGTTATTAAAGTCAATGTTACACCTACCGAAGCTGCCTTTGTGCTCTGTCCAAAGTGTGCGGGCGTGTCATGTACGTTGAGCGCAAGTGTGTGTGTGAGGGGTGGTCTTACCTCAGCCCCAGGTGAGTCTGCCCCCTTCCCCCTGGGCCGCCATCAACATCCCCCGGGCAGAGGACGGGACCGTGCGCTGCAGTGTCACAGCCGCATGCAGGGATGGTCCGGGTGGATGGTGGTACTGTGGCCATGGGTCAGACATAGTCCAACGATGTAGAGCCAGGAGCTCATCGGAGGCGGGTTGTCATCATCCTCCATGGCCTGCGATAGACACGCGTCCACCCGCAACTGGGTGAGCCCGGCCCGTTGTGCCGCCGGTGGATCGGCAATTGGGGGGGGGTGGTGTGCATGCGGGTGGGGTGTGTGGGGTTGGGGAGGGGGGTGAGGGTGCTGGGTGGGTGGATGGGTGGGGGGTGTGGGTGGTCGGCTGTTGTCATGGTGTGCGGTCTGTGGCCATACTACCCGATTCCCACGCCCATCTAGTCAGTGAAGCGGGCATCTATCAGTCTGTCCCGTGCCCGCTGGGCCAGCCGGTAACGGTGGACAGCCACCCGCCTGTGTCTACCCCGTCTGCCCTGACCATTGCCCCCATCCCCCTCATCTGGGGAGGACTGGGCCTCTTCCTGCTGCTCCTCCACTCCGCCCTCCTCTGCCTGCGGCACATCGCCCCTCTGCTGGGCTATGTTGTGCAGGACGCAGCACACCACAATGATGCGGCCGACCCTATCTGACCGATACTGGAGGGCGCCCCCAGAGAGGTCCAGGCACCTGAAACGCATCTTCAGCACGCCAAAGCACCTCTCGATCACTCCCCTTGTCGCTACATGGGCATCATTGTAGCGGTTCTCCGCCTCATTGCGTGGCCTCCGTATAGGCGTCATCAGCCACGATCGCAATGGGTAGCCCCTGTCGCCCAGCAACCAGCCCCTCAGCCGGGGATGGCGTCCCTCGTACATGCCGGGGATGGATGACCGCGACAACACGAATGAGTCGTGTACACTGCCTGGGTGACGGGCGCAGACGTGCAGGATCATCATGCGGTGGTCGCAGACCACCTGTACGTTCATTGAATAGGTCCCCTTCCTATTAGGGAACACGGCCCTGTTCTCCGCAGGTGGCCGCACGGCAACGTGCATCCCATCGATCG
Organism: Scyliorhinus torazame; assembly: GCF_047496885.1. NCBI lineage: Eukaryota > Metazoa > Chordata > Chondrichthyes > Carcharhiniformes > Scyliorhinidae > Scyliorhinus > Scyliorhinus torazame. Next base: position 298,380,642 of record NC_092711.1, on the reverse strand, counting down.
CGCCCTGGACCATGGGGAACCCGGCAACGGCAGAGAAGCCCACGGCCCGGGCATCTTGGCTGGCCCGGTCCACGGGGAAGCGGATGTAGCGGTGCGCCATGGCATAAAGGCATTTGTCACTGCCCGGATGCACCGATGCACCGATGTCTGCGATATGCCGGACAGGTCCCACTCGGTGCCTGGAATGACCCCGTTGCATAAAGGTTCAGGGCCACCGTAACCTTGACGGACACGGGGAGAGGGTGTCCCCCGCCAGTGCCACGCGGTGACAGGTGTGCCAGCAGGTGGCAGATGGGTGCCACGGTTTCCCGGCTCATCCGGAGTCTCCTCCTGCATTCCCGGTCCGTGAGGTCCTGGTATGACTGCCGGGGCCGGTACACACGGGGCCCCCTCGGGTGCCTCCGTTGCCGTGGGGCCGCGACGTCCTCCTCCCCTTCCTCGTCCTGTCGGTCAGGTGTCCCTCCAGCCTGGGCGGCTGCCGCCTGCCCCTCTGCGGCAGCCTGCGCCGCCTCTCTGGCACGCTCCTCGTTCTCCTCCTCCCCCTCATCCAGGGCAACATAGACATGAGCGGCTGCCACCACGGCGGCCAACATCGCTGGATGGTCTGAAAACATGACGGCCTGGTGGGGGGGAGGGGAACGACGACATGTCATCATTGCCCATATCCCCTCCTCCCCCCAGCCAGGTGGCATGGACCGCATGGGTCCAACTGTTGGAGGCTGGCACCTGGCCAGGTGGACCAACTCATTTGCCCTCCCATCACCCACCCCGGCACGGACCCCCTCCCCAACCCCCAACCTCCACCCCAGCACGGACCCCCCCCCAACCTCCACCCCAGCACGGACCCCCCCCCAACCTCCACCCCGGCACGGACCCCCTCCCCAACCTCCACCCCAGCACGGACCCCCCCCAACCCCCAACCTCCACCCCAGCACGGACCCCCCCCCCAACCTCCACCCCGGCACGGACCCCCTCCCCAACCTCCACCCCAGCACGGACCCCCCCCAACCCCCAACCTCCACCCCAGCACGGACCCCCCCAACCTCCACCCCGGCACGGACCCCCTCCCCAACCTCCACCCCAGCACGGACCCCCCCCAACCCCCAACCTCCACCCCAGCACGGACCCCCCCCCCCCAACCTCCACCCCGGCACGGACCCCCTCCCCAACCTCCACCCCAGCACGGACCCCCCCTCCCAACCTCCACCCCAGCACGGACCCCCCCCCCCAACCTCCACCCCGGCACGGACACCCCCCCCAACCTCCACCCCGGCACGGACCCCCTCCCCAACCTCCACCCCAGCACGGACCCCCTCCCCAACCTCCACCCCAGCACGGACCCCCCCCAACCCCCAACCTCCACCCCAGCACGGACCCCCCCTCCCAACCTCCACCCCGGCACGGACCCCCCCCCCAACCTCCACCCCGGCACGGACCTCCCCCAACCCCCAACCTCCACCCCGGCACGGACCCCCTCCCGGCACTCCCCCGGAGCCCAGCCTACTCTAACCCCCCCCCCCGCCGCACACACACACAAGCCGAGACACACCTCTCCTCACGCAATCAGTCTGCGGCCACGCCGTTTCCTGCCCAGAGCCAACCCCCCAGGCCGTCACTCACCTCCTCGCTGGTCGGCGTGAGCCTGGAGCACCGGGTCACGCCGATGAAAAGGAGGTTTGATTCACGTCGACGTGAACGGTCATCACGTCGATGGGACTTCGGCCCATCCGGAAGGGAGAATATCGGCAGGCCGAAAATCGGCTGCCTTGCGCAGACCCGTGACATTCTCCGCGGCAGCGGCGCCATTAACGCCCCGCCGACTTTTCTCCCTTCGGAGACTTCGGCGGGGGCGGGGGCGGGATTCACGGCGGCCAACGGCCATTCTCCGACCCGGCGGGGGGTCGGAGAATGACGCCCCAGAACTCCAAGCGATATATTAATTGATAAGCCTAAATAAATTACAAGGTTAAACTTAGCAGTGGGCTGCTATTAATAACAGTTCTCCAGTAAGCTTTCAATATATATTGTACTTATATATTAAAATCAAACATTCAAACGAACCCTTACAGTGTTCAACAATCCACAATAGGCTTCTTTTTTTATTGGAGTATCAGCTTCAAATAAACAAAATCAACACTGAAGTGCATTATCTTACCTTATGTGCACAATGGCATTGCATTAAATACAAAAATGCTCCCAAAAGAAAATTCTGCATCATGAAGTCGCCACGTCCAACATTGGTGCTAAGTGTCCATTCCTCCACATGACTCTATGCCTTGTAGTCCAGTGTGGGTGTTATAGAAAGATTTGAGTTGCCTGACTGTTTATTATGATTTCACCCTCCCCTCAGAATTTGGGTGTAATTTCTATTTATTCTTGAAACAAAACGTACGTTGGGATTCCTATCATGGATGCTGGTACAAATATCTCACAAACCTTTTTTCTCTTGAGTTCAATATTCAATGTTGTTTTCCTAAAATGAAGCATCTGTAGAGGCTAAATCCCGGATTTTAACCCGTGGCCCAGCAGTAACAGCCTCTCGCCTTTTCTAGAACATGTCCGAATTTTACTCCATCCGTTTCAATGGCGTGAAAGTTGGGCGAGATCTGTTCGGGGTGTGAAATCCACTCTCCAAGGTTACGGCTCAGGTGGGAAAGGCAAGATTAAACACAGCCACTGTGGATCCATGGTTCTGACTGTTTTTTGAAGAAGCGGCCAACTTTAAACCAGCCACATCCACATTCAGGATCAATGGGCTGAATCAGGAATATTCTGGGACATCAGCTCAAGAGGAGCCCTGGCAGAGACTGTGGACAGTCTATTTGCCTGATCTATTAGTCTTAGAAATTCTGGGAAGCCTCGAGGATGGTCAGGGAAAACAAAATTCAACCTTAAAATTAAAAATGAGGGGTGTATTAAATTTGGCATGGACTAATAGGGCTAGAATAGGTTTATTGAAGCATTCTGCCAATCTTCTGTTGACTAAATAAAATTCCCGAGAATCACGATCACAATTATGCTAAAACATAAAAACAGGCATAACACAAGAAATAGGAAAAGTACTAGGCCGTACACCCATCGAGTTGACTCTACCATTCAATAAGATAATGGCTGATCTTCGTCTACCACAAACTCCTCTTTCCCTCGATGCCCAGAAGTGTGACAAGCTCAGCCTTGAATATACGGATTATCGAGAGTTCTCTGGGGTAGATATTTCTAAGACTTTCCCAATCTACTCTTGCACGTCATTTCAGAACCTTATTTTTTAATTCAGCTATAGAATCATTACACTTACTGTGTTGAAGGAGGCTATTTGGCCCATTGAGTCTGCACTAGTCCTTGGAAAGAACACCTCACTTAAACCCACGCCTCAATCCTATTCCCGTAACCCATGATCGCCAACTAACCTTTTGGACATGAAGGGGCAATTTAGCATTGCCACTCCACTTAACCTGCACATCGTTGGACTGTAGGAGGAAACCTGAGCACCCGGTGAAAACCCATGCAGACACGGGGAGAAAGTGCAAACTCTACACAGACAGTCACCCGAGGCTGGAATGGAACCTGGGTCCCTGGAGCTGTGAGGCGGCAGTGCTAACCACTGTGCCACCCTATGTGCTGTGGGTGTTGCTGGCCAGGCCAGCATTTATTGCCCATTCCCAGATGCCCCTAAGAAGAGAGTTGCTTCCTTGAAATGCTGCAGTCCCTGATAGGTAGGTATACCCACAGTGCTGCTAAGGAGCGAGTTCCAGGATTTTGACTTAGCAACGGTTAAGGAATGGAAATACATTTCCGAAACAGAATGGTGAGTGATTCAGAGGGTAACTTCCAGGTAGGGGTGTTCCCATGTGTCTACTGTCCTTGTCCTTTAAGATGGTAGCGGTCGTGAGTTTGGAAGGTGCTGCCTGAGGAGCGTTGGTGAGTTCCTGCAATCCATCTTGTGGATGGTGCACACTGCTGCCACTGTACATCAGTGGTGGAGGGGTTTGAATGCTTGTAGATGGGGTGCCAATCACGAGAGCTGCTTTGTCCTGGATGGTGTCACGTTTCTTCAGTGCTGTTGGAACAGCACTCATCCAGGAGAGTGCAGAGTATTCCACTACACTCCTGACTTGTTTGGAAGGTGGACAGGCCTTGGATGGTCAGGAGGTGAGTTACTGACCGCAGGATTCCGAGCCTCTGAGCTGTTCTTGTAGCCACAGTAATACTATGGCGAGTCCAGTTTATATGTTTCATTGAAAGCAATTAATTCTTCTTAGCCCCCGAAAATATAGGCCCATTCTACCCAATATTTCATAGAATCATAGAACTTGCAGTGCAGAGAGAGGCCACTTGGCCCATCGACTGTGCACAGGCCCTTGGAAAGAGCACCCGGCCCAAGCCCACACCTCTACTCCATCCCCGTATCCCAGTAACCCCACCTCATCTTTTTGGACACAAAGGGCGATTTAGCATGGCCAATCCACTTAACCTGCACAACTTTGGGCTGTTTGGAGCAACCGAAGAAAACCCACGCAGACATGGGGAGAATGTGTAGACTCTGCACAGTCAGTGACCCAAGCCAGGAATTGAACCTGTGACCCTGGAGCTGTGAAGCAACAGTGCACCCACTGTGCTACCGTGCCACCCTCTCATCCCAGAACTCAACCGAGTGAACCGTTGTGCATCTCCTCCAAGAAAGTATATCCTTCCTTTGGTAGGATGATGAAAACTATACAGTACTCTGACTGTGATCTCACTTAGAGTAGGCGCCGAAATGTGGCGACTAGGGGCTTTTCACAGTAACTTCACTTGACGCCTACTTGTGACAATAAGCGATTTTCATTTCATTTTCATTTTATATAATTGCAATTACTTCAAATAAAGCACTCAAGGGAATGCCATATTCACTGGTAAAGTCCTTTCGATGTCTGAAAATTAAATTTTGGAGCCATTAGAATTTTATGCATATTCACTAGAGCATGTTTAGCAAATGTGCAATCAAGGAAGCCTTCTAAATGTTCACATAACAACCTGGTGCCGTTGAAATTCTTTGAAAGATAAAGAACTTCCAGTCTTTATGAGGACAAATTTTTCTCAAATCTTATAACACCAGAAATAGGGTTTGGTTCCTGCTATGCCTAAACGTTCAATAAATGTATATATAGTGCATGCAGGATGGGTGTAATCCAGGAAAATCACCTGAGTGTCCCTTTTACATGGGGGTTGTGCAAAGTTCATAAGCAACAGAAGATACTGGTGTTGTGCAATTGCCGCAAAAGACCAGGAAAACTTGGTTATAGCACAATAATTTGCCTAAGTGTGCTTTCCTCCCTCCTGCTCATCCTGACTCTACGTTCAGAAGGTACATTAAAAACCTTTATCTCTTTGAAAGCAGCCTGCAGAGGTCCCTTTTTAAGTCTTGCTGATCGGGCTGTGTGCAAAGCAGATTTCCCAGTGCGTAGCTGAGCCAGTACAGGCTGCGTTCAGTGTAACCCATTTTTTCACAGGAAGTGTCAGATAGCTCGTAGGCTTCTCATTTTCTGCTGCAGAGGGTCTGTTCCAGGCATGGGCCCGTGGCTCCCATTTTCTTATGCCCATACCAACATAGATCTTAATGAGAGTGCATCTTTCTGCCAGTCTTTGCTGCTTCAGTGCCAGTCTAGAGTTTGGGAAATGGGTGGAGATCCATCAGATTTCTGGGTCTTAACATCTGCCACCACTATCAAACTGGGTTCCCCTTGAGACTCAGGAGGATTGGCTCCCAGCTTAGGGAATTTGTGTCCCTGGTTCTGACTCCTGTCTTGTGAATGGTGTAGAGAGTTGTCGAAAAGGATAGTTTAAGGCACATTGGAGACCTGACATGATGCAGCCTCTGCGGTTTCCCCACTGTTTTGGCTGGTCTTGTGCCAAGGTTATGCTGGAGGCACTACTGAATTTTACCACCCCCCTCTTCCTCCCCCCCCCCCCCCCAAGGTTCTTCCAAACATGTCATAGGACTGTCAAGATATCTTCTGATTCGGTGTTTCGCACAATGTTCTTTGGTTCAGTCAAGAATCATTTTCCCAAAACAAAATTAGAAAAAAGGCCCGTATTGCACAGGCTGTGGTCCCTTCCCTTCTTTGCCAGGTTGTTGGTCAAGGTTTACTTTGAGAGCTTATTTCCAGAAGCATCTTCCGATGAGTGGGGTCAGTGACACCAGCTTCCTGCAGATCCTCTTCAGTGATGCCACTGAAACAGAGAGGGGAATAAAGACATCATCAGTCTCGAACAGTAGCTGTTTTCTGTGCAATTGTGATCATTCAAGCAACCGTGACCACGATCCAGCGGCCCCGTTAGCCGCGGTCGCAAATCCCGTAATGGCCGCTACATCTCGTGACCGGCCAAAAAAAGACTTGCGCCCGCGAGAACTCAGTTTGAGATCTTCCCCGCACCCCCGCCCCCCCACTGCTGGTGACATGATCAGGGTCACACCCAGAAAGGGCTGGGTGAAAAGACCTGATTACCATACATTACAAAATAGGATCAGATAATTGAAGGGTTTGGAGGCAGGCATCCGACCTCAAACCACCCTCCCTCCCCAGCAGCGTGACATGACGCTGGCTCAAATCATTGCTGGTTTTCAAAGATGGCACAGCGGTTAGACCCGCCATCAGATTCCACCATTCAATTCCACCATCGGATGACTGTGTGAAGTTTGCATGCGTTTCCTCCGGGTGCTCGGGTTTCCTCCCACAGTCCAAAGATGTACAGGCTCGGCGGATTGGCCGTGATAAATTGCCCCTTAGTGTTAGGTGGGGTTATGGGGAAGGCGGGGGGCCTAGGTAGGGTACTCTTTCATAGGGTCGATGCAGACATGATGGGCCGAATGACTGTAGAGATTCTATGATAAGGTTCGGCAGGGTTGCGGGAATAGCAAGCGGGAGAGGTCTCTTTCGGAGGGTCGGTGCTGGTTCGATGGGCTGAACTGCCTCCTTCTGCTTTGTCGGGATTCTATGAATAACCAGTGATGATGACTACACCGGGTGCGCGGGGGTGTGTGTAGGCTCCAGGGTTTGAGGGGCAGTGCTGGTCCCTTGCAATGCCTCAGGGTACTGCAAAAGGGGAACTGCCAGGGGGTGCATGCAGGGGCTTCTGGCTGGGGCAGGTATCCACCTCCATTGAGGGGGGAGTTCCCCTTCTGCGTGTCGGGGTTGGGGGGTGTTTCCCTTGTCCACTGGGAAAATTGCACCCCATATTCCTGAGTTAAATGCTTCAAATCAACCACTGCATAAAAGCCATGACTTATTACACAACATTTTGCAGAGATCATATTGATTGTGTTTGTCTGATTAATCAACATTGGGCAGTGTGCAATCCATTACCATGTTGAACACTCAGAACAGAGCTTCATATTCTGCTGGGTCATGAGAAACTGCTGGGTGAGGGGATAGGGTGGGATGGTACCAGCATTGTCAGAGGGAAAAGAGAGTCCTGATTGGGTTGAAAATTATAGAACATACAGTGCAGAAGGAGGCCATTCGTCCCATCGTGTCTGCACCGACCCACTTAAGCCCTCACTTCCACCCTATCCCCATAACCCAATAGCCCCTCCTAACCATTTTGGTCACTAAGGGCAATTTATCATGGCCAATCCACCTAACCTGCACTGTGGACTGTGGGAGGAAACCAGAGTACCCGGAGGTAACCCATGCAGACACGGGGAGAACGTGGAGACTTCGCACAGACAGTGACCCAGCATGGAATCGAACCTGGGATTCTGGCGCTGTGAAGCCACAGTGCTATCCACTTGTGCTACTGTGCTGCCCCGCCAGAAACTGTTGACCAACAGTAGGACAGAATTTGATCCTTTCAAAATCTTCACCTTTAGGCTTACGTTAGACCCAAATTGGGACCCTCTCAGCCAGCGAGGAAACTGTCGGAAATAAAGGAGATGCATTGTGGTAGCCCAGAAACTGATGCAGTCATAGGGGTAGGCGTATGGGGTGGGGGCCCCAGAGACAGGTGGGGGACCCAGAGGGAGGGTTAGGGACAGGTCAAAAATGTGCCTGTATCTCTGCTGCAGGAAACTTCAGTCTGGACTGGCTTTGAACCCAGTGGTGAAATGAAAGTAAGTTATCCAACTTTCTAATTTAATGCCGGCTTCTGCTGCACTCTCTGCAGTTTCATGCTGTGGATGCCCATTGTAATTAACTTGTTTCATGTTGCAGATAAAATAGACTTTTATCCCACTAATCTCCATCGGATTGTTACATAGGTTGCAGATTAATAGTAGAGTAATACCATGAACAAGACATAAGTTTGTCATCCATTGCCCCTGTGCTCCAACACCCCCCTCCCCTCTTCAGCTTTGCAATACTCATCAACATAATAAACAGTTGGCATCATTTGTGTAAATACTGATCAACAGATAGTTATTAGTGTCAATTTGGTGTTTTTGATGAAGTTACCTCCAGTATTCCAAGTTATCCCATCCGTTCTCAATCAAACCTGCTTCATACTTATCCAAACCCAAGTGCTTCAGAAACTCAGAGAGGATACCACAGCTGCTACGATTGTCAAAGATCTAAAGAGACAGAGAAAAATATCTTTGGAGATAACGGAGTAATTATCATTTTCATCCACATGTGGTACTTTGCTATTTTTTTTTGCATTTATAAATACCTACAACAGCTCTTGGCGTAAGTTTATAGCAGCTATGCTGAAGCTTTATAAGCACAGCCTGGTTTTGGTTATTAACTTCAAAGCATTCACACAGATACTGAAGAGGAGAAAAGCAACAAAAGTGTTCTCAAATCCAGGGTGAATGAGTTTCCAACAGCGGGTTGTCGCCGTCAGCGGGATTGCAAGATCCCGCTGGTGGGAATGGCTGGTATGATTTGCATTTTTAAAGCATCTTATATATCCTCAGGATGTCCCAAAGTTTTTTTTCACAGCCAATTAGAATTAATGAATTCTGGCCCCTGTTAAAACAAAAAAAAATGCAGCAGCTAATTTGCACATAACTAGGTCCCACAAACATCAATGCGATAATGACCAGGTAATCTGCGTCAGTGTTCTTGGCTGCGGGGATGAATATTATCCGATTATTGGAAAGAATTCCCCTGCTCTTCCTTGAGATAGTCCCATGGGATCTTTCACAAAATCTGCAAAGGCAGGCAGGGCTTTAACTTAAAGATGTCTCGTCTGAAAGGCAGCACACATATTGACGGTTCTGCACTCGCTCAGAATTGCAGTGGAACTTAATGCAGATTTTGTGCTCCATTATCCGAGATTGGAGCTGAGACCACATGCTTTAGGCTCAGAGATAAGGGGCGAGATTTTCCGTTTTAGCGGCAGAGTGTTGACGCTGTCGTAAACGGCGGAGCGTTTTACGACGGCGTCATCTGGCTGCTAAGAGCAGCGATCCCCCAACCCACAGGGAGCCAGCACAGCGCTGGAGCACTTCACGCAGCTCCAGCTGCTGATACGTGCCCCAGCACTGCCAGCGCGGGTCCGCGCATTGGTGCCGCGGCCGACGCGGGCCGGCCCCCACGAGTCCTACAGGGGCCAGGCGCGGAGGAACATAGGCCTCTCCGGAATGAGCCTGCCTGCCGATCGGTAGCTCCCGATCGTGGGCCTGACTACCCCCGGAGTTGGATCCCCCCTCCCCCCGCAGCCAGAACGCCGAAGTCCCACCAGTAGGACCACATGCGAACGAAGCCGGCGGGACTCGGCGGAACTCGCCGGGTACTCGGCCTGTTGAGCGCAGAGAATCGCCGAGATGGGCCCTGACCTGCGCCGTGGCAGCCGCGCCACGCAATTGCCGCTGATTCTCTGGTTGCCGGAGAATCGGCGGCCCGGCGTCAGAACAGCGTGGCGGGATTCGCGCCCCCCCTGGCGATTCTCCGGCCCGGCGCGGGATCAGAGTATCCCGCCCCGCCACATTTCTGCCCCGACCGGCCGGCGGGGTTCTCCATTACGCCAGTCGGTCAATGGGGTTTCCCATTGTGGGGCAGCCCCACGCTGTCGGGAAACCCCCGGGCGCCGGCATAATGGAGAAGCATGCCGGCGGAGAATCCCGGCCAAGATTGCTACATTGAATCATGGTTAACGTCTATATTAAACGGAATAGTTCAGGTAAACCCCACAAATTTAAATTAACAAAGAGCAAATTATAAACATTATTAGGAAAGCATGGCATTATGCAAAGGCAGATAATATAATCTGCCAAACACACGGATCCCCCATATCTCTGCACGCAGACTTGATAACATTGTGAGTGAAACAAAGATTTGCTTATTCCATGGTTTGCATCAGAACGATCTGTTTTATTTTGTAGTTCCATACCCCAGTCTCGAAGGTCCTGCTCTTGACAGGAAGTGGTGGCGGCATATCCATCCGTGTCGATCGAGGCTGAATTTCTGGCCCTTTGTTTCTAGCAGGCAACCGGGGACTCACTGTTGGCCTTTCTCTAACAGGAAGGGGGAGTTCACTCCTGTTGGACTGCCGGTCCTTACTGCTCAAAGGTTTTCCCACGTGGTGATCATCTGGCTTTCTTTCGGCGATTTTGTCTCGGACCTCATTGATCAGTGAAGCCTGAGGCCCACCTTTCACCCCCACCTGAGGCCTGGAGAAACGGCTGGGCGCTGTGGTAGGGGCTTTGAACTCTTGGGAGTCTCTGGGTGAGGTTGTACTCTTGTGCCATTCTTGGTTGACTTTGGCTGCTGCAGGCTGGTGAGCTTTACCCCATACATCTGCAGAACTGGCATAAAGTGGGTTGTTCTGCATCTCAACTTCCATCATTTTGGGGAAATTGTGTTGGGACGGATCATAAGAGTTCCGTGGACCTTCATGCTCTGAGGAACCGCCTTCATTGTTTAAGTGGCGGAAGGATGAGTCTTTGGGTTTCTCCAACACTGTTGGAGGAAGAGGTTGTGGCCTATTCCTAGGGATAGTTTTTGACACTGGAATTCCTGCATTTTCCTGACAGCCTGTTCCAGACTGGGAATAAGGAAGTCCTTCCAGTACAAAGTAGGCTGGGTTGTTGTAACTGTTCAAATGGGTGTCGTCTTCTACCGCATTGCTTTGTTTCATCCTGAAAACAAATAATAAAGGTCAGACTCAGATTGAGTGTGCTCTCTTCAAGGAGTACACGTTTGTCATTTATTTCGAGACAGTTTTGAGTGAAAGAGGATTCATGTCTGCTAAAGCTGTCTGAAAAGGGACTCTCTTAAACAAGACCCATTTTCAATAGCTGGAAAGCTCTAATGCACACCAATCCAAAAATACCATGTAGATGTATGACTTTGTCTGAACAGCTGCTGCTCTTCTGCTGTGCCATGAACAGATCAGGCCTATTTTCTGAGGACACATGTACTCACAGTGCAAAATGCCAATAAAAACTTGTTGCTGCTGTCCCTATTGACACATCTCAACTTCAGTACCAGGGATGACCACAGACCTGTTGGCACGTGCTTTATAATGTGCATGATTCGTCCTTGTCACAATATGTGGATATTGTAAAGCACATAAAGGGTTACTATTCTAGCCACTAGATGGTGCTATAGAGCAACCATACAAATATCACACACTTCCTTGACTTCTGGAAGAGAGTGGAAGGGAGCCAGACAGAGTAGGTGTGAGATAGCTTAACTGATTGAATAGTTTAGTATTGTAGAAATGTAGTGTAATCTTCACTTAACTAATTCCGCAGTAATATGTTCGAATCTAATTCAGTGAAGAGGAATAAATTAGCTTTGTTTGTTAAACACTGCTTGCTGTCACTACAACCTTCACCACCCTGAAAGAACAAAAGCAAAGAACACAACATTTCTCACTGCACTTACATCCAAGGACTAGGAAGTGAGCATTCATTCTTTATGAAACTAATTCTGGACAGGGTGAAATCTCTTTGTAAAAGGTAGCATTTCATGGAGAAAACAAAATGTTGCTTTTTGCTGGCGCACAGTTGCCAAATTGCTCTGCTCCGCGTGGCAATGAGTTATACATAACAGGAGCTTCCCACAACCTAACCTTGGTCTCTGCTGAGTTAACTAAACATGGCCAGGGTACCTGTCGGCCTTTAAAATTGCCTGTGTTCACCATGGGTGAGGGGAGGGAAATAAAAGCATCCAGAATTTCCATCTCTGATTGATGCCCAATTATTTTTGGTAGACGGTGCATGGGGGTGCAGCACGATCGGCCAGCTTGCTGACTGGGATGGGGTGCTGCACGAGGAAAGGGTGGCTGGATGGGAGGCTGAATGGCGCCAATGTACCTCAAAGCCGCATGTGTGCACAGCCACACAACAATCATGAATGGACCATGCAGGACGTTCACAAGCTGGACCCTCGAGATACCACAGCAGGGTAAACAATCATAAAGGTGCCGTGCATTGAACTAAATTACAAAGAAAATATGAAGGGATAATTGAATGGCATGCTTCCTAGCACAAGTCAATGCATTGAGAGTGGAAGGAAGAAAATTGAATGGATAAAAAAAGTCACTTGCAAAGTTTTGTTAAAATAAAAGTGATTTATGATCAGAAATTGGCAGTGTGTACTGGCTCCAGGATAGATGAGTGTTTCTAACAGCCGTGTATGGCAACAGAGTATACAAATGCAGCAAAGCCTCCTGTGGTTTTGTTTTAATGGAAGTGTAAAGACCTGTTTGGCTAGGTTATAGGTGTTCCATATAAAGATCTTCCAGCCAGTACTCAGTGCTGTTTCTGTGGTTCAATATCAGTATAACAAAGTATTAGGCTACAGACCGAATAGTTTTGTTATACATAATGAGCTAAAAACAGAATCCTCTCCAAGATTGTTGCAAGACATTTGTCAAATGGCTTTGTCCCCACTTTTCACCTCCGTTACATCCACTCTGCAGTTTCCTGTGATGAACGCAGAGCTATTGGGAGAACTCCGAAATCAATACCAAGCAGTCATTGTAATTATTTTAGATCTTTGTTCCACCTTTTTTTAACCTTTGTTTTTAAATGACGTTTTTGACCTCACTGCAGTGAAGGGTGTCGATCTTGGATAATGGAACGTTTTCATTTCAGATACCCGGCAAGCACTCTCAGGTCAGACAGAGTGAAGTAAAAGTCACTTTGCTCTATTCCAACAGTGTACCTTATCTCATAAACACGATAATATTTCCAGTGTCCCTTCGCTAGTATAGAAAATGGAAATATGGTTAATTTATTACCAACTATTTTCCAGCATTTTAATATGACTTCATGCCTATAAGGAATTAAGTTGTGACGGCCCAAAATCATTCACAAAGAATTCTCCCAGAGAGCATAAATATTCCTTTATTTTAATGTTGGATTTGGTTTTAGCTGACAGATAAGGTGCTAGTTAATCCTCTGTACCATCCATTCCGCCAGGACTCCAGTTTTTAGGCCACAATGTACAAAAAATAAAAGGGGGTGAGAAAGTGAGGGCTCCCATTCAACCCAAGCCCCGGTGTGATGGTGATCGACATACCTTGACTGACTGGCCTCTTCGCTTCCCTTCCCTTTCATTCCTGTGGCAGCATTCCCAGGATGAGCACCGTCTTCAGGCCAAATGGAAAACATCGAACTGACGACTTCAGAGAATGCAGAACTCTGGCCGAACTTTTTCCCATAGCCTCTGTGAAATAACAGGCCAATGGTCAAAAGCCAGGAAAATACTTTGACAGTTTCAGACATGATCGAATTGTCAGCAAAGGCCCAGGCCATCCCTCGCAATGCTGCTGCATTTTGCTGCTGGTTTGTGTGGTGTTCGTCACAGTTTAAAAACAAAATTGCTTTCTGGAGCAATCTCCTCCCCAGACAAACTGTACTTTAACTTCGAGCCAAAAAAACTTCTCATTCCCAGACAAGATCCCTCAGGATTCCCCCATAAGCTCTTATATTGTTCAGTGCAAAAGGAAAATGGTCAATTTAATTCCTTGATTCTACTGAGCAATTTGACAACATCTGAGCAGCATAAAGCCTTTATTAAAAATACCCTGGATGTCTCTGTGGTAGGAAAGGATAGATTTGGGCTTTGCTGATGTTGGCTCTCTCACTAAATAGCCTGCAGATGCTCAGCATCTGGACGTTACATAAGCAATAACTGCTTTGTCATGTGTTATCCAGATGGCACAGAAAGGTTACTGACTGCTGTGAAACTATGCCCAGAATGAGGCACCAGCTGCAAAAGTGGCTGTGAAATACAAGACAAAATTAGAAGGTTTTTCACGTTTAGCGAAGCATGAGGCTGATGAACCACTTGCGTATGTCTCGAATTTTGAATGTCTTGAAACAGGTCACTAGCCTGAAGCCAGAGGCTACAGCTTGAGGGATGTTACTCCACGTCAAGATTGGCTGACCAGAAGATTATCCCACTCTTCCAGCCCACAGTAGGTATATCGGAAGGATTTATAGGTTGACAGTCAACATATTTGGTCACATTATGGACACACCTTCCTTCGCTATCTAGTCCTACGACGAGATTCAAACCTGATACTTCTGGCTGAGGCAGTGATGCTACCCACTGTGCCCACAAGACCTCCAATAAAAGAAGAACATTTTTTTGTTGTTGTAAAAATAGCATTTATTTGCAAATCACGTTACCCTCAACCGCCCTGGACCTCTGACATGTTCAGTTTTTAATTCAACATGATGACAGGCAAGAGGGACCTGGGACAAGACGTTATAAATTTATCTTTTTTACTCTTCCATCCAGTACCTCGTTCTAAAGGTCGAGGTGAGGAACTTATGTGAGACACATCAAACAGACGTTAGCACATGACAGGAAGTCTCATCATTGTTTCATATGTTTCTATATAGTTTATGTTTCTTCTTAAAAGGCATCACCTTCATTCAAGTATCCTCAGCATACCTGTTATCTTTTGTTTGCAAGTACAGATTAGAGTGTCACTTGCAGTGTACTGCTCTATAATCTTTCCCTTCTGAAACGCAAAGGTGAATTCAATGATAAGCTCCATTAACCAGCTCCGGCACCATTGCCCATGGAGGTTGAAAGCACATTGAATTGTTGTGGAAGGGCCAGTTTAACAATTGATATAGGAAGAGAAATGACTGTAAATGCAATAATTGGTTATTCAGTACCTGACAGAAGGAAATAGGTTGATATTTTGGGGAATTTTTTTCTTTGATTTTATAAGTTTACTTATGTTTATAAGTAAATATACTAGTTAACCTTATTCATGCTCATTGAGGTTTTGCATCAGGAAATAGCAATATCGACATAAGGAACTACCTAGGTAAAGAGAGGAAACAGATAGTTTTCACTCATTTAAATGCAAATACGATAGTGTATATCAAAATCTTATTTTCTGAAAGAATTCTATGTAAATAATGTGAAGTGTGATAGATAGGCATGCATGATTGAGACCTATGATTTGCAAAGCTTTCCACCACTGGAAATTGTCCACGTTTTATGTTTGGATCTGTTGTGGACTAAGTCTGATATTCATGGTTAGTCAACAACTCCATTATCATTTTATCATGTGCCTACCAGTGTAGTACAAGATGAATTGGATGGAGCATATGTCTTTATTAGTCTTGTAATTTCTATGTTCTTATGCAGGGATAGTGCTGAAATGTGATTACAGAATTATAGAATCCCGACGGTGCAGAAGGAGGCTATTAGGAACTCAATTGGTGCAAGGGCCGGCCGGCGCAGAGAATAGGGTAGATGGGAGCCCGGTGGGAACTCCATCCGAAAAACTCTACAGCCACTGCCCCACCTACAAACCCGCTGGCAGGGAAAAGTAAAATTCTGCCCTCAGTCTAGATATGCAGCCTAATTCCATGAATTGAGATGTCTTACAATGTTAAATAGCCATTCAGTAATTACTTCCCTGCCTCACACATAACAAAATACCACTTGGATAAGGCACTGGAGAGTGGGAATGTTCATGGACGTGTAATCTATTCCGAATCTCTAACTTCAATGGAGAATGAACAGATAATTGCTTGGGGAAAACCTGTCTATAGAACCAGGAGACAATTAAAAATACACATGTTTTTTAAAGATGAAATACTTTCAAGAAGGTTTCCAATATTTATTCCACAAATCAAGCTGCTTACCCAGCATGCTCCTGCATCGGTTTGGAAGATATGGCTATATCCTTTGGGAATCGGTTGCCATCTCTTTCTGAACTGATCCATTCTGTTACAAATCAATAGAAGAAATATCAGTAGATTTTGAAGATAGTAATAAGTCACCTGCCAGGCTGTGAAAGATTATTTCAATAATCTATGCTTGATTTCAATCTATGAAATTTTACAGTACCAAAATGTTGACAATATTATGTGTCTATTCAATTAGACATCGGGAACATGATTGTCCGAGAGGTCTTTATTTTGGAAGAAAGGAAACATCTGAAGGTGACATTTCTGGGCAACAAGACTAGGTTCACACCTGTAATCCCCCACCAGGGCTGAGGCCATCCTGAGAAATCTTACGTTTATAAGGAAATGCATAGAAGGGAGGGATATTAGGAATATCAATTCCAGGACAAATTGGGGGATATTTTTTAATAGCATTGGAAGTAGATTAGCTGCTTAATCATTGTTCCGATGTTGGGCAGAATCTTCCCTTCAATGACGCCAGAAAACCGGCAGGCGGCTCGCCAGTTGCACATCCGTGCAGCATGGTTTTCGCCGCCACTGCGGCTGGACGAGGTCAGATAGAGCCCACAGAGATTGGGGCAACATCGTGAAAGAGCGGTCCAATCAGCTGAAATAAATTCAACAAATATCGGAGAAGCCCCCTCTCCATCCACAACACAGGCATCAGGGCAAACCCCCCATTCACATAGGCAGCAGGGCAAACCCCCCATACAGGCATCGGGCAGCCCCCGACACACAGGCATCAGGGCAACCCTCACACATACGGGTAACCATTCCTATAGGGCTACCCCGAGGGCTTGCCCTGGCATTGCCCCCTGACATTTCCACTCTGGCACTGCCATCTTGGCATTGCCAGGTTGCCATTTCCAAGGGAAAGTACCATGTGGTAATGCCAGCAGTGCCATGGGGACAGCGCCCGGGGAGGAGCACCATGGGGCAGCGCCGAGCTGTCACTGCCAGGGGAAGTACCATAGGTAGTGCCAGGGAGTGGTGCCAGGTTGTCACTGCCAGAGTGATAGTGCCAGGGTGGAGGTGGCAGGGGCAGTGACCAGGCATGTCCGGCTACCCCTGGAATCTATACTTACTGGCGGGTTACCCTGGACTGCTTCAATTTTTTAAATAGCTGTCACATTGGCAATGAATGAATATTCATTGCGGGGAATCCTTTCAATTAGATTTAAATTTATTACAGTGAGCAGGAACCTAATTATGTCATCGGCGAGGGGCGGGAAAACGTGGAAGACGAGTACTCGCCGGCAAGAATTTTTTTTCCAATTAAAATTGCCCCAATGTATCGAATTTTGAGACATTAACAAAGAAATAAATATACACATATCAATGGTTGTTACTTAACTGAAATAACAGAACATCTCAGTGATACAAAACACTGGGAACTCCAGCACCTAAAGGACTCACCATAAAGACGTTCCCGAGTTCGTTTGCGTTCAGCAGGAACGACAACCCTCATCGTTACACGGAGAGATCCTGACTCATCTCCCAGATGAGACAGACCCGTCTCAAATGTCTGTGGTGTGTTTCCAATCAGGGGCTTCAGAGCAATACAGCATTCACCTGCAAGTAGGAAATGGTTTTCCACAGATTTTCACAGAGGTCAACCTTGTGACAAATTGAGCTGTTGGATCAATATATGCTCTCACGAGATTTATGTGGAGACATCAGACTTTTAAGTTACATTTGACTCAGTTTTGTTGCGTCAGAGCTGCCGGTGAGAGGTATCCACACAGCAGATACTTTGGCCTTGATTTTAAAGAGGGGGCACAGTCGTGTGTCTGAGATGGTCAATGTGCACAGACTGTGCACCCTAACTCCTACTTGTTCAGCTCAGACCATTCCCACCAAAGAGAGAAACCATGCCCCTTAATAATAATAATCTTTATTGTCACAAGTAGACTTACATTAACACTGCAATGAAGTTACTGTGAAAAGCCCCTAGTCACCACATTCCGGTGCCTGTTTGGGTACTGTACAAAGAGCCCAATGCCTGTTTTAGATGACCATTTGCCTGAAGAATACCACAATTCAATATTGAGTCAGATGTCTTTAAAGCTGCCTTGATCGGCTCAATGTTGGAACTTGGAATTTGCCTTCACTTCACTCATTTAGCCCTCTTAAAAAGGCCAACTCATTTCTCCCCCATGGATTTTTGGTTTGCAAAGCTCACCATTAGCAATGCAAATTTGTAAAGTTAGCCTCAAGGACCAAGGACTCGATTCTCCTCTGCCCGCTGCGAGCAGCGGAGTTCGCGATACGACGGAGGATCCCGTGTGGGGGTTAAAATGAGATTGGCGCCAATGCTCTGCTCCCCTGCTGGCAGCAGCATTGAGATTAGCGCCCTGTGCCAGCAGGAGGATGCAAATAGATCAAAATGGGGAGATGGGGGTCATTCTCTGCTTCGGGGAGGGATTCTCTGAATTGACGGGGTTCTCTGGTATTGAGCGGGTACTCTGTTATGGTGGGTTCTCTGATATGGGGGTGGTTCTCTGATATAGGGCGGGTCTCTGATATTGGGCGGGTCTCTGATATTGAGCGGGTCTCTGATATGGGGCGGGTCTCTAGTAGGACGTCTCCGGTGGGGGGGGTGGGGACATCTCTGGTGGGGGATGTTTCTGGTGGAGGCTCTCTGGTGGGGGGAACTCTGGTGGGCGTCTCTGGTGGGGGGACTCTGGTGGGGGAATCTCTGGTGGGGGAATCTCTGGTGGGGGGGACTCTGGTGGGGGTTCTCTGGTGGGGGAGTCTCTGGTGGGGGAGTCTCTGGTGGGGGAGTCTCTGGTGGGGGCTCTCTGGTGGGGGCTCTCTGGTGGGGGAGTCTCTGGTGGGGGAGTCTCTGGTGGGGGGGGGGGGGGGAGTCTCTGGTGGGGGACTCTCTGGTGGGGGGTCTCTGGTGGGGGGGGTCTCTGGTTCACGCTGAGGGGGGAACTCTGGTGGGGGCATCTCTGGTGCGGCTTCCTGTTGGGGGTCTCTGGTTTGGGGGGGGCGGGTGTCAGGTCACCCTCATGCATGCAGTGTGTGGGAGGATGGGGTGACCCTGCAATTACCATGGTGAGGGAGCGGGGGGAGGGGGGTGTGGGGGGAGGAGGAAGCCCCTAATTGTCAGGGAGGGGAGGGGGCAGGATTTGCATTGCAGGGGGAAAGGGAGCCATCCGATGGACCTCGCTATTAAGGCTGCCCCCTCAACATCGTGGCCGGATAGCCTGATTCAGGATGGAATCCCTCGCCGTCCCCGCCATGCTTAAATTTGCACGGCAAGAGACAGTGAATCACTTCTGCGCGCCACTCTCAGCGTGAACCAGAAGCGATTCGGCTCTGACGGGAGAACATAGTCTCCTGAACAGAGAATCCAGCCCCAAAACACAAGCTAAATCCGCAGGCCAAGAGATAGAGAAGAACTGAGCCACAGAACTGATCCCTCTTCTTACAGGATAGAATATCAAGGTGTAATTGGCACTGATCCTCTTTAAATGGAGGTCACAGTGGACTACCACATACAAAATATAAAGTAAATCTCAAGGGTAACCTCAATCCTGAGGCATAAGGGGCGATTTTGGTGTTGTTGTTGCTGCTTTCACTTTAAAAAGTAGGGATGCAAGTGTGGATCAGTCTGTGCATAACATAGCTCCCACCCTATTGATTTTTGCACCTGAATCCAGTAAGCTACATAGCTCCAATGCAAACAGACGAGAGAATCATCAATATATGGCAGAGTCCAATGGGGCAGTTAACAGTCAAACGGCACTTTCCATCTCATCTGACCTGAAAGCTACTGCCAGTTCAAGATTGGCATCTTGTTATGTTTCCCAATCCCAACGCCCCTGTCTGCCAGCCCCACCCTCTCTGCCACCACAACCACCAGGGTTGCTGCTGCCATAGATTGAAAACCTTACAATGGGTAAGCAAGGTACGATAGCTGCTCACTCTGTTATTACAATAGAGCCTCGGGTCTCATTTCAGGCGAACCTCGGGCCTACCAGTTACACTGTGCTCCTCATGCCCCTGCAAACAGACCATAACCAGTTTCACCCCATTTATGTTTAGCTAACCCTCCATTTCTTGTGCGTTCCCAAACATCTTTATGTATTTAACTGTGCTGAACCTTTCTGCTTTCGGAAAGGTGACTTGTCTTTAACTTACCATAGGATTCATATCCATCTGTGGACTTGATAGTCAGCAGGAGGTGTTGGTCTTGTAAGTACTCAATATCAGACAGGATTGGAGACAACTATTAAAAGCAACAACAGTGAGACATGAAGTTCAGTGAGGTTAAAATACTTTGTGCAGGATTTAGATAGGCTTTGCTTTGGGTCAGTGTCTAAGTTCCTGTCTCTATCAACAGCCTTTCATTATAAGCCAATAAGTTAAATTATCCTCTGGTGGAGGCAGAATTTAAATACCGTGCATGATTTTGCGCACTATAATTTCTAAAAGTCTATGATGAATGGGAAAGATTTTGAGCTCTATCGACATCCAGTTAACAGAAATAGGCTCGTCAGAATAGGGAGGATTCTATTCTGATCCTAACCCACATCTGATCTATGTATGCTTGACAGAACAATTCTACTCTGCATCTGGTTTGTGCTATACTTGATTTGAGTGTCCTTAATGGAACACCTTAGCACATGCTCCAGCACAAATGTATCTCGGATTTAATCAAACCTGTCCAATATGTAACCCCCGAGTCTTTGATTGACCACTGCTGTCGATATTTGGGAAGCATTGGCCAGAAAAATACCATTCATCAAATCCTCCTGGCCAGAAAATAGCTTCCACGACTGGCTTCGAAGAGGCCAGTCACAGTGGAAGTTTCCCATTCCCCCTCCATGCCTTTCCATCAAATAGTGGGAACTATCTAATTCCCCCCAGTCATTTTTGTCAACCGGAGCCATAATGAGTGTAAGATACAATGAAGGGCCTCCTTGAAACTCCTACGCACTACCAGGCCCTGGTGCACAGAGTGTACTGGGCCTCACATCTCAGTGCCTCATCCTGTCGTCTGTATATTGTAAGAAATTACATCTGCTTGATGATTAAATCTGTTAAGCCATGATCTGAAGCAATTTTGAAACAAAATGACAATTCTAGGTCCACCCCAATCAAGCCAATATTCTGCACACCTCATGCTTTGGCCCTGCCTCCCAGGCCACAATTAAATGGAGCAAACTATTTTTTAAAAAGTCAATGCACAATTGGGCATATTTAAATTTGAGATAAATTTGTACGAATGCAAAGTATATTCACCCTTCCTTGTGCCCAGCTTATTTTTAAACATAGAAGTCAAAATACTTTTTTCCTGTCCTGCTTTTGTGAATTAAAATTACCAGGTGGGCAGCCTGAAACTGGGCTGGTAGGATCGGAAAATGGAAGGGTAGTCTCCCTATCTTAATTCTTCTGATAGAGATCACTGCTGATTAATCAGGAGTAGGAGTTTGACTGGTTTTATCCTTCTCCAAGTTAGAGTTGAAGGCCATTTGCGGTGCCTCTAGCACAGCTCTACCTGGGATGAGCTAACTCTACACAGATTAGGGACTGAAACTGATCCACACGGCTCAGCATCAACCTCATGCATTTAATGTGGGTTTTTCTGGAAACGTAGGTCAAGCAACCAATTCACATTTTACGCCAATCACATCTAAACTCTGCATCAGGTTTGTGCTATACTTGATTTGAGTGTCCTTAATGGAACACCTTAGCACATGCTCCAGCACAAATTTATCTCGGATTTAATCAAACCTGTCCAATATCTAACCCCCGAGTCTTTGATTGACCACTGCTGTCGATATTTGGGAAGCATTGGCCAGAAAAATACCATTCAGCAAATCCTCCTGGCTGGAAAATAGCTTCCACAGCTGGCTTCGAAGAGGCCAGTCACAGTGGAAGTTTCCCATTCCCCCTCCATGCCTACTGTATTCGCTGATCCCAATGCGGTCCTCCTCTACACTGGGAGACTAAACGCAGACTTGGTGACGGCTTTGGGGAACACTTTTGCTCCGTCCACAAGCATGACCCCAGACTTCCTGTCACTTGCCATTTCAACTCAGCATCTTTCTCTAATGTCCACATGTCCATCCTTGGCCTGATGCAATGTTCCTGTGAAGCCCAACACAAGCTGGAGGAGCAGCATCTCATCTTCCAGTTAGGCATGTTACAGCCCTCACGACTCAACATTGATTTCAACAACTTTAGGCTGTGACCTTTCTCCTCCGTCTAGCCTTGTTTTTATACACCCCAAACATTTTTTGTCCCCATGCAAAAACCCTCCCCCACTGGGCCATCTGTAACTTGTTCTTCCGTTTTGCTCCATCTTTGTTACAATCTCTCCTAATTCCCACCAATCACTGACCTTCTACTCTGTTTTATCCCCTCTTATACTGTATGAAAGCCAACATATTTCTCCCTCTCTTCAGCTTTGAACAAGAGTCTCATGGACCCAAAACATTAACTTTGTTTTCTTCCCCTACAGATGCAGCCCAGTCCTGCTCAGCTTTTCCAGCATTCTCTGTTCTTACATCTAAACCTTGTTGAGTTTACAGTAATGGATTGTTGTGCTGCGTGTCATGATATTCAAACACACACATCATGATGGACACACTAACAGGCAAATCAGAGTACACAACACCACAACCAATCACAGACAAGAACACCAACCACATAAAAAGCACGAGCACGACACCTGGTGGTCAGTAAGTCTGGGGAGAAGGGAACAAGAAAGAGCTGTTAAAACATCACAAGCAGGGAACCCCCACGTGCAGAGTGCAACGACCAAACTGTAAATAGTAAGTTTAAATAAAGTAGCGTTGTACCATATGCAACCGTGTTGGCTCATCTGTGTGTCAGAACACCCGACACCACATGGTACAGGAGTGGATCGATACCTGCTTACTAACCTGCCATTCTGGACATGGACCACACCGACGGACCGCAGCCGATGCAAGTCGCGGGGAACCTAGGCACCAATTGGAACCTCTACAGGCAGCGGTTTGACCTGTACATCCGTGCCACCGAAAAACAGAATGTCTCGGATGACACGAAGATTGCAATGCTCCTCTTCTACGCAGGTCCGCACGCCACCGACGTCTTCAACTCACTGGTGTTCGAAGAAGGCGAAAACCAAGCCAAATATGACACGGTCATCCTCAAACTGGACCAGCACTTTCAAGTTGAAGTAAATGAAAGTTTTGAAAGATACCTCTTTCAGCAACGCCTGCAAGGTAAGGAGGAGCTTTTTCAACCCTTTTTGACGCACCTCCGGATTCTAGCGCAGTCCTGCGGTTACGGCACCATCACAGAGTCCATGATCAGGGACCAGATTGTTTTTGGCGTTGCCTCTAGTGGCCTACGCCAGCAGCTTCTTAAAATGAAAAGCCTCACCTTAGCGTCTGCTGTGGAAGCCTGTGTCCTCCACGAAAATGCTACCTGCCGTTTTGCCCGATTTCAGGCGTCCGAGTTGGCACGGAGGGGGTCCCCAGCCGTCGAATCGGCAAGCCAGGCCGCCCACGACGTCGAACGCATCCAGGCCGTCGGTTACTTCCCGACCCACGGCCCGGACGACAGCGGCCGCTTCCCGCGCTTTTCGCGGTCTCCCGCGCAGGTGCGCGCCAAAAATAACGGCCACAACGAGGGACGCACTGCGCAGGCGCGCCCACCGCAAGATCGCACTGCGCATGTGCAGTGGCGCAACGAACGCCGTGACGTCATGACGTGCGGCCGTTGTGGAGCTCTACCTTTAAAAGGGCAATGTCCTGCAAAAAACCGACAGTGCCACAGATGTGGCAAGATGGGCCACTACGCAGCCCACTGTCGTTCAGCTCAACCCATGGATCCGGCGCATCCTCGACAATCTCGCAGACAAGTCAGGACCGTCCAGCCCACGCATCAAGACTTCCAGTTAAGTGATGCAGATGACCAGGATGCCTTCCGCGTTTCCGTCATTGATGTCAACAAGGTCAATGCCATCAATCCAGCCGATGAGTGGTGTGCCACCCTGACGGTCAACCGATCGCGCGTCACCTTCCGTCTGGACACCGGCGCATCCGCCAACCTGATTGCTTACTCTGCAGTCCAGGCCATGAAGGTCAAACCACCCATCACGCCATCCCGGCTCAAGATGGTTGACTATAACGGGAACGTCATCCCGTCCATAGGATCTTGCCAGCTACAGGTGACTCACAAGATGTACACGGCCACACTCCCCTTCGAAGTTGTCGGCTCATCAAAGGACTCGTTACTGGGCGCACAGGCGTGTAAGGTCCTTCACCTGGTACAGCGCATTATGTCTCTCTCTCCAGATGAGATATCCGACTTCCCGGATGCTGAGTTCCACGCAAATCTCCATTCCCTCCTTGCTCACAACCAGGAGGTTTTTGAAGGCATGGGGACATTGCCATACACGTACAAGATTCGACTCAGACCGGACGCCATCCCTGTCGTTCACGCACCTCGCAGGGTTCCTGCGCCACTCAAAGACCGCCTCAAGGCACAACTGCAGATTCTTCAGGACCAAGGGGTCCTATCCAGGGTCACGGAGCCCACGCCATGGGTCAGCTCCATGGTCTGTGTAAAGAAGCCCTCTGGCGAGCTCCGTATATGTATAGATCCTAAAGATCTGAATACCAACATCATGCGGGAACACTATCCCATCCCGAAACGAGAAGACCTCACCAGCGAGATGGCGCGAGCCAAAATATTCACTAAATTGGATGCGTCCAAAGGATTCTGGCAGATCCAACTGGACCCGGCCAGCCGAAGACTATGCACATTCAACACCCCTTTTGGCAGATTCTGCTACAACCGGATGCCATTTGGCATCATTTCGGCATCTGAAGTTTTCCACCGCATTATGGAGCAGATGATGGAAGGCATCGAAGGGGTACGTGTATATGTGGACGATATCATCATTTGGTCCACCACTCCGCAGGAACACATGCATCGTCTACGACGTGTCTTTACCCGCATACGACAAAATGGCCTGCGTCTCAACCGTGCGAAGTGTGCCTTCGGCCAGACGGAGCTGAAATTCCTCGGGGACCACATCTCAAGGTCAGGGGTCCGTCCCGATGCAGACAAGGTTAGCGCCATCACAGCCATGCCACGACCGGCTGACAAGAAGGCTGTCTTAAGATTCCTGGGCATGGTCAACTTCCTTGGGAAGTTCATTCCCAACCTGGCTTCTCATACAACAAATATGCGCCATCTCGTAAAAAAATCGACAGAATTCAACTGGCACCAATCGCATCAGCGGGAATGGGAGGAGCTCAAGCACAAACTGGTCACGGCACCAGTGCTGGCCTTCTTTGACACGACTCGCCCTACAAAGATCTCAACAGACGCCAGCCAATCTGGTATTGGAGCGGTACTCCTGCAAAAAGACAGCACGTCGTCATGGGCCCCGGTTGCATATGCCTCACGAGCCATGACCCCTACCGAACAGCGCTACGCGCAAATCGAAAAAGAATGCCTGGGCTTGTTAACTGGACTGGACAAGTTCCACGACTATGTGTATGGCCTGCCACGATTTACGGTCGAAACTGACCACCGCCCCCTGGTCAACATCATTAACAAAGACCTGAACGACATGACTCCTCGCCTCCAGCGCATCTTACTTAAACTCAGGAGGTACGATTTTGAACTGATCTACACTCC
The DNA here is from genome assembly GCF_047496885.1 of Scyliorhinus torazame. Classification (NCBI taxonomy): domain Eukaryota; kingdom Metazoa; phylum Chordata; class Chondrichthyes; order Carcharhiniformes; family Scyliorhinidae; genus Scyliorhinus; species Scyliorhinus torazame. The sequence continues at coordinate 298,354,898 of NC_092711.1, read as the reverse complement.
GGGGAAGGAGCTCATCGTGGCGGACACTCTTTCCCGAGCAGTGAGCACACCACCAGATGCGGAGGGGTTCGTGCGTCAAATTGAGGCACACGTAACTCTGACAGCAGCAAATCTGCCAGCTGATGATCCTAGTCTGGCCCACATACGCGCAGAGACGGCGACTGACCCCCTTCTGCAGCGAGTGATGCGCCACATGACGGAAGGGTGGCTAAAAGGGCAGTGCCCCCAGTTTTATAATGTGCGAGATGATCTCACCAACATAGACGGGGTCCTTATGAAATCACACAGGATCGTTATTCCGCACAGCGTGCGCCAGATGATTCTTCATCAACTACACGAAGGCCACTTGGGCGTCGAAAAATGCAGACGAAGGGCCCGGGAGGCGGTATATTGGCCGGGTATTAATGAAGACATAGCCAACATGGTGCTCAACTGCACAACCTGTCAGAGGTTTCAGCCGGCGCAACCTCCGGAAACACTTCTACCACACGAGATGGTGACGTCCCCCTGGGCGAAGGTGGGTGTTGACCTATTTCACGCGCTCGGCAGAGATTACATTGTTATTATAGACAACTTCTCAAACTACCCGGAAGTCATGCCTCTCCATGATCTGACGTCGTCCGCAGTCATTGGGGCCTGCAAGGAAACATTTGCTCGCTATGGCATTCCAAGGACTGTCATGTCAGACAATGGACCTTGTTTCGCCAGCCGTGAATGGTCGTCCTTTGCCGCAGCATATGGTTTCACTCATGTGACATCCAGCCCTCTGCATCCACAATCGAACGGGAAGGCTGAAAAGGGTGTCCACATCGCCAAGCGGCTCCTGTGCAAGGCGGCTGCTGCCGGATCGGACTTTAACCTTGCCTTGCTGGCCTATCGATCGGCCCCGCTATCCACGGGTCTCTCGCCAGCGCAGCTACTAATGGGTCGCTCCCTCAGGACGACGGTACCTTCCATCCTGGCACCAACAACAGACCATGAGGCGGTTCTTCGGAACATGCAACTGCAGCGTGATCGCCAGAAAAGTCGGTACGACACACGAGCGACGGACCTGCCCCCCCTGTCCTCCGGAGACAAAGTATGCGTCCATCAACCGTATGGTGGCTGGTCAGCACCGGCCGAAGTCCTCCGACAAGCGGCTCCCCGCTCGTTCCTGGTTCGCATGCCGGATGGTTCCGTGCGTCGCCGCAATCGGCGCGCCCTTCGCCGACTTCCACGCTCACAGCCACACAGCACGCACACGCCAGATCCTCAACAGGCTTCCGAGGATGACTTTGTGGAGCTGCCGCACATCACGCCCTTTCCATCGCCACCCATGGCCATGCCTGCACAGCAGCCGGTGGTTCTTGATCCACCCTTAAGGCGGTCAACCCGAACTCGTCGCAAGCCCATCAGACTGGACTTATAATACCGTTCATATGTTTAACAAGTTGCACAATTTTACATGATAACCTGTTGTTGTTTATCGTTCCAGATGTCGTCTGACTGGACAACTGTTCAATTTTTTTTTCTTCTTCTCTCGTTCGCATTTATGTTATGTTATGGTACAACTTGGTTCATGTGACGCACCCGACATCGCCCCATGTACATAGTTCCGTCATACGCACATGCTGCACACGACACACACACACTCTTAGATGCACTCACGACACGATCATATTTATTACCACGTAGGCACATGTCTTTGTAAAAAGGGGGGATGTCATGATATTCAAACACACACATCATGATGGACACACTAACAGGCAAATCAGAGTACACAACACCACAACCAATCACAGACAAGAACACCAACCACATAAAAAGCACGAGCACGACACCTGGTGGTCAGTAAGTCTGGGGAGAAGGGAACAAGAAAGAGCTGTTAAAACATCACAAGCAGGGAACCCCCACGTGCAGAGTGCAACGACCAAACTGTAAATAGTAAGTTTAAATAAAGTAGCGTTGTACCATATGCAACCGTGTTGGCTCATCTGTGTGTCAGAACACCCAACACCACACTGCGTTTTTCATTAGTCACAATATTCCATGAGACTAACGGCGTGACCTACCATCGGCAACTGGTGCGCTGCCCATTCAACTCTCAGGAATCCATGTTTAATACAGAGCTGGGTGCCATTATCCAAACTTTTCTTAAATTCTGTTAAGAAAAAGTAAATTTTGAAAAAGTGAACATTCTTAAAATAATTTACGCATTTTTCGATTCGACTAATTGTCTGTGAGATATCTTTGTTATGAAGCTGCAAAGAGGGATTATGTACAGACACATAACATGCTTATTACTCCTTGTGTGCAAACCTTTACTGCAGTCACTTCAGGCCATTGGTGCATTTAAAAGTCAGCCAGGTTTTTAAAGAAATGTCCGGTGAGAAATGTTATTGTTGCCGAAGAATAATCCCACCGAGGCACTGAGACAAACAAACATACATGCCATAATAGTGATGTTAAACCTGGCTGTTAAAGCTTATGGAACAAATTGCTCTTTTATGTGAATGTAAGGATTCTGTTCCGACTCTTTCAATTTGTGTTAAATCCAGAACTCAATGATGTTGTCAAATCACCAGAATCACAGAGGTAGACAGAAACGTGCTAACACTTATTGCAAGGAAAGCCTTAATCAGGCAGTCTGACAGTCTGCTAATGTTACACTGCTATTGATTTCTCCTTTTGAGTCAATTTAGACACAGCAAACCACTGAACAGTTGAATTAAGACTGGCTTTAAAGCAGGAGTCAATTTAGACAAGAGACCTAATTAAAAGACATTCTTATTCATACTGCATGAAACTTGAATTAATTGATAACAAGTCCTGCATACGGTTTGGCAGTATTCATTACATGTTCCTGAGGCTGCCTGTGACCTAAATCTATATATCCTGCAGCCCACTCACTAACCCTCCCCCTCACAGATTTCTCTCTCAGTCACCAAGGGCAGTATTTAATTGAGATGATGGGGGTCTTATGCCCAGAGCTGGAGAACTGGCAAGAAACACACGTCGTCTCTTTCTAGGAAGGTCGACTAATGTGAAGTGCTAATCAAGCACATGACTGGGCAGCAGGTGGCCTTCCCCAGATGAGTGGTCCCGGGGGGCAGAGATCCCGCCCGCTGAGAGCTGTTGGACAATCAGAGGACCGCATCTTTATTGAGCGCCACCAGGGAACCTGCAGCTGCTACAGTATGACACCCACCCAAGCTCTATTATCATTGCTGGATCCCATGTCATAGGTGAGTGATGGCAGGTGGGGGTGGGGTCTCAGGGTAGGAATTGCGGATAAGGGATGATTGGGGTGTCAGTAGGAAGGTTAGGGTGTGGCTCTCAGCAGCTTTCCCAAGTCCATTGATCACCACTGAGTGCCTCTCAATGAGGAATGCCACGCCCCTCCCCCCCCACCTCGTCCCTCCCTTCTTCCTTCCCCCTCCCCCCGCCCAGGAGCACACAAGCAACATTGCACAAGTTTACTCGTCATGCCCCCAGCAAGGCGAGCGCCCCACCCAATAGGATGAGGCCCTCAAATTTCCCACTTAAGGGCCTCAGTTGATGGCAGGACAGGCAGCTCATCTACAGGCCTTCCCACTATGGACCTAATTGAGATTGAGGTGGGAAGGTGGTGGGGTAACCACTTCCCTGCCTTTTGGCTGAATAAGTGTCTCCTGCCTCCTGACAGACCCCCTACTGTTCATTTACCCTCCTGCTAATTGACCCTATCACCTTCCACTTCTCTCCTGTTCAGCATCTCCCACTTGCCGACTCTTGTGCTCACCACCTCTCTCTACCACGCCACCTCTCTTCCATCTCCATCTCTCACTCGCTGACCTTCCTACGTCCTCGCTTTCTCTCACACCACTTTCCTTTCTCAAGCTGTCACTCACAGCCAAGGTCTGGTCGAGGGAAGTGGTGAACAAGCAGGAGAGAGGCGAGCTGGTGAGGTGGAGAAGGAAACAGTGAGTGGTAGGGCCAGCGAGCAGGCGAGGCGGGAAGCAGGAGGGTCCGTGAGTGGGAGTGTTGGGGAAGCAGTGAACAGAGGCAAATAGAAAGAATAAGTTATTAAGAGTAAGTCATGAAACAGATTAGCAATTGCACACTCGGCATACTGTGTGTAGTTACGAATGTGTTTTATACTTTACATTCTCCCTCCTCCATTGAAAAAAAAAAAATCCTCCGTTTGTTTGTGGTCACAGATGCTGGCAGTTCACTGAAGTGACCCTGCATAGAAATGAATCAAGGGTGGAGTTCAACTCTGGTCGGGGTATAAACCAGGTCGAAGTTATTGCGCTGTCCATTAAACAACATTTGCAACTGAATTCAATGTAAAGAAAAGTGTTTGTGCACCAACCTATAGGCTACTCCGTATTCTGCATCAGTGACAAAGTTAAACTTGACCACTATATAAAACTAACAAATATGTAAATAAGCCTTACCATACTGAGTTTGTAATTATCTTGCACATGTGTTGCAGTCCCGATTCCACACTGCCTAATCTTTTATCGTCCTCACATTCAACTACACATAAAACCTATCCTTAAATGTTAACATGGTCTGTTTCAACCACTAACCCCATGAGTGTATTCCAAAGCCTTTCGCCCCTCTGTGTACAAAACATTCCTCTGCTAATCCAAGTTGCCATTCCTTTTTCATGAGCTTTGATTTTGTGGGCCATAAAGCTGTCCGACTTGTGCTAGATGTCATGGTGAAATCATATCTTGCCTTTACCTGAGCTTCTTTGCTTTAAGTTTACTCTGGTACAGTTGGCCAGTAAGCCTCGCTGAGTAGTAATCAATGGTGGATAAGTAATAATTTGGGAAAGAACTGATAGAAACATTTCCCTCCCTTTCCCCAGAGGCATTGAGGCCAATTGTGGTGATTTTTTAGATGGCCGGCTACAATTAAATTGTTTATCATAAATCAAACATGAAACCTATGGGGCGGCATGTGGCGCAGTGGTTAGCACTGGAACTGCGGCACTGAGAACCCGGGTTTGAATCCCGGCCCTGGGTCACTGTCCGTGTGGAGTTTGCACATTCTCCCCATGTCTGCGTGGGTTTCACCCCCACAACCCAAAGATGTGTAGGTTAGGTGGATTGACCATGCTAAATTGCCCTTTAATTGGAAAAAAAGAAAATAATTGGGCACTCTAAATTTATTTTTAAAAAACATGAAATCTATGAAAGTCTTTGTCTGTGGGGTTCTCTATCACAGTAGTTGCTGAACCCAACTACTGATCCACGAAGGGCATTTAAATGGATGGCATTGTCTCGTGAATTGGCTGAAATGTGAGTATTAAATGTGGCCATACCTTCCAAACATCCTGAGTGAAATTCAATGAAAAACTTTGTTTTGCACGTTGTCTTCACGATGGCTTCAATGATTTCAAACTCAATGCAGGCCTGTCCAGAACGGTTACAAGGGCCTACAAACAACAGGGATAAATAAAATTAACTGGACATGAAGAAAACTCAACAGCAACATAACTTGCTCTCACACACACTCGCCAATATATAAGCATTCGCCACACCTTACTTTGTGTTGCTAAATTCAGGATGCTTGGCGTAGTGTTCACAAAGACCACAAAATAGCTTTAACTTGAACAAAGCTATACATTTATTAACACTACTAATTTGGATTTGACACATACTCCTAAATAATACACCGTTGATAATTTACATATAATCTACACTCACCTACAACTAATCTCTACACTATAATAAACTGTGATCTGCTCTTACTCACACTATCTTCCTTCGGTCTTTATTCTAGCTAACTCCTTTACTTCTCTCTCCCACAAGGCTTAGCATCAATGTCTTATGTACTTGTAACTCTAGCTCCCTCTAGTGGCTGATCTAGACATTTCATTAACCATTGTGGTTCTTACATTTATGATAATACCACACCTTATACAATGCTAGCTTTCAGAAACAAAGATCATGGTGTGTGCATGTGTATGTGTTTGTCGATGCATATCATTGCTGGAAAATGAGACAATGTCAGCATTATGTAATCCTGGACCAAACGTACTATGGTCAGATGTAGAATAAAAAGAAAGTAAGAGGTTTCAGGAAATATAAAAGTTTATTTAGCTCTTTACGCACCACACTACATTCCTTGCTCCTCTTTAATGCAGCTAATTATTGAGAAATGTAAAGCACTCCCTGCTCTGCCTCAACGATGTGCCAACTGGAGAAAGTATACTCTATTCTGCCACTGTAGTATTTCCATATTTCTCGTCTCTCTAATGTGCAATGGCAATCCTTGAACAGCGATTAGTGGGATTTTTTAATCGCCCTGTGTACCGGTGCTTGACTGCCTCAAGCTGTGTATACAGACTGAATCACCTTTATTCCATTTACTCTGATCTAGATTTGTACCCAGATGAAAGACAAGTGTATAACACACAGCAATGTAACCTAGGCCTTCCAACCAACTCACTCTTTACATTATCTGTTCAACTCCACTTGTAGAGATATTCAGGAAGCCACCCCTTGATGAATTGGGATTGGATTCTCTGCACCCCGACGTCGAAATTGCGGCCGGCGCCGTGGGGGGAGAATACAGTTTGACACCGTAATCGGGCCCGGCACTGGTTCGGCGATTTTCCGGACACTGAAAATCGGCGTCACCGGGGAGTAAGCCGTGCCGCCGGGGGCCATTGCCAGAGGCCCGCTCAGCAATCTTCCGGCCCCGGCCGGCCGAGTTCCTGACGGCGTGGAACTAACCTGCTATTGCCGGTCGGGATGCTCGCGTGGTGGCTGCTGACTTAGCCCGCGGCCGCCCTGGTTGGGGGCGGGCAGATCGGAGACCAGGGGGGCCTTATAGGTGGCCGGGGAATTAATGTGCGGGGTTTGAGGGTCGGGCGCATGGCTGATCGGGGGGTCTCCTTTGTGGGACTATCTCTGCGGTCCAAATCCGCCATGGAGCACGGCGCGGCCGCTGGAGACCGCCGCCATGCGCATGCGCGGCCTCTGACCTGGAAGTGTGGGGGCCCATATCTGCAGCAAAAGCTGCGAGAATAATTCAATGTCCTTGCTAGCCCCCTGCAGGGCTATGAATTCATTTCACTTTTTTTCAGGACTTTCAGGAGTAAACCTCTACAGTTTTGACGCCGGCGTGGGGACAAAGTCTCAATAATGGAGAACCCAGCCCATGTTCTCTGTACCACTTGGCTATTTTTACCTTTTTTAGACACAAACTGGGAAGTTACCCCAATTTCGAATGTGGAAAAGATGGGTGAGTGGTCACTGGTCATGATATCATCTGTGCAACCTGCAGCAAAATAAAAGAGGATCAATATAAGGAAATTAATTATTAACTCGTTTGGTAATATAGAACCTGAGTATTCCTGAAAAAAAGAGAATTATTGACAAAACTTTGCATCTTGCACTCATCAGAACATTTGTGAGAATATAATGTAAGGGAAATCAATACATTTACACTGTATGAGAAGGGAGTGCTGATTGGTTGGCAAGTGGACTCTGATTGGTAGAAGCATTGTCATGGACAATGCACCAGTTGATGACTGCTAACTGCTAAGCATGTTGGAATTTAAACCAGACAACTTGACTCTCATTGGTCAAAGCATTGCCCTGAGGAATGAACCTGTGAATAGCTGTAACTTATCTTGTTTAGCTGAAACAGGCGCAATGTGTGTACTTTTGCTTTCTGTCTGTAAAGAACATGGTTCTTTGTGTTAATATATGCAGCTTTCAGTACACACAAATGCACCACATTGCAAGCTCGACTGACAATCGTAAATTGGCTATCAGCGTAACTCTTAGCACACTGAGGATTATTCAGCATATGTTGCCCAATCACAGAATCGCATTTAATGTCAGACACTAACTGTTGTATTCTCCATGGCAACACTTCTACCAATCCTTCGTAACTTGCCCGAACACCATCGGCTCTTATCTTATTTAGCAGCCTCCTGTACGGCACTTTGTCAAAGGCCTTTTGGAAAACCAAATATATCACATCCAGTGGTTCACCTTTGTCTACTTCCCTCATTACCTCCTCAAAGAATTCTAACAGATCTGTCATGCATGGCCTCCACTTGACAAATACAAGCTGACTCAATCCTATTTTACCATGCATTTCCAAGTACTCCATAATCTCATCCTTAATAATGTACTCTAAAATCTTACCAACAACCAAAGTCAGACGAACTGGCCTATACGTTCCCGTCTTCTGTCTCCGTCTCTTCTCAAACAGGGGTGTTACATTAGCCATTTTCCAGTCTTCTGGGACCTTCCCTACCTCCAGTAATTCCTGAAAGATCACCACCAATGCCTCCACAATTTCCTCATATATCTCCTTAAGAACTCTGGGGTGTAGTCCATCCGGCATGGGTAATATATGCACCTTCCGACCTTTCAGTTTCCCCAGCAGCTTCTCCTTAGTGATGGCCACTACACTCACCTCTACCCCCTGACTCTCTGGGAGTCGTGGTATGCCACTGGTGTCTTCCACTGTGAAGACTGATGCAGAGTACCTGTTCAGTTCCTTTCCCTTCTTTGTTTCCTATCACTACTTCTACAGCCTCATTTTCCAGTGGTCTAATGTCAATTCTTTCCTCTCTCTTACCTTTTATATATTAAAAAAAACTCTTGCTATCTTCTTTTATATTACTAGCTAGCTTACACTCATACTTTATCTTCCCCCACCTTATTGCTTTTTTAGTTTTCCTTTGCTTGTTTTGAAAGGCTTCCTAATCCTCTGGCTTCCCACTAATCCTTGCTACACTTTTGCTTTTATGCTGCCCTTGACTTTTCTCGTCAGCCATGGATGCCTTGTCCTCCTCTTAGCATGTTTCCTCCTCCTTGGGATGAATTTCTGTTGTGCCTTCCGAATAACCCCCAACATCTCCTACCATTGCTATTCCACTGTCTTCCCTGCTAGGCTTCCCTCCCAATCAACTCTGGCCAGCTCCTCCCTCATGTCTTTGTAGTTACCTTTAATTAATGGTAAAACCGTTACATCTGATTCCAGCTTCTCCCTCTCAAACTGCAGGGTACATTCTGTCATATCGTGGTCACCCCCCTAAGGGTGCCTTCACCTTAAGTTCCCTAATCAAGTCTGCCTCATTACACATCACCAAATCCAGAATTGCCTGTTCCCTATTAGGCTCTGTCACAAGCGACTCCAAAGAACCATCTCTCAGACATTCCACAAATTATTTTTCCTGGGATCTGCAGCCAACCTGATTTTCCCAGTCCACCTGCATATTGAAGTCCCCCATGATTATTGCAATATTGCATTTCTTATATGCCTTTTCTATCTCCTGATTTATTTTCTGCCCCACATCGTGACTACTGCTAGAGGGCCTGTACATAACTCCCATCAGGGACTTCGTACCTTTGCGATTCCTCAACTTTACCCATAGAGATTCTACGCCTTCTGACCCTATATCGCTTCTTGCTATCGATTTAATTTCATTCCTTACTAACAATGCAGCCCTGCCCCCTCTGCCCATCTTCCTGTCTTTCCGACAGGGCACATATCATAGAATATTTAGATCCCAGCAGCCACGTCTTTGTGATGTCCAAAATATCGTACCCTCCAATTACAATGTGCGCAACAAGCTCATTTACCTTGCTTTAGCATACTGCGCACATTTAGGTACAACACCCTCAGTCCTGCGATGATCGCCCCCCTCTCATAGTTGTCCGCTTTTTGCTGTGTCTGACGTTACATTCCCGCCACGTTGGGTGAGGATTGAGGGCCTGAAATCTAATTCAAGAGCGGACTATACGGTCAATGGAAGATTTCCTTCCCTAATGGGCATTAATGAACCAGATGGTTTTTACAACAATTGACAATGGTGGAATTATTAGATTTCTTTTATTCCAGGTTTTTATGGAAATCAAATTTTGCCAACTGCAGTGGTGGGAATTGAACCCGAGTCCTCAGAACATTACCCTGGCTTTTTGGATTGCTGATCCAGTGACAATATCAATAAACTCAATTGCTTACATTTCCCAGAGTTTGTTGTTATAGCTGAGCCCTTTTTGAATGCTTGCCTGAATTTCAAATGGTCCAGAAACACTTATCTCAGCAAAGGCTATATTCACATTTTGATTGATAGTTTTAAGAGGTTATTGAAGGATTAACAACCTTTTTAGTGGCATTTGCTTTTACAACTGATTGGCCACTTGAAGGGACTTACATTTTTTTATGGGTTTTATGAATGACAGTTTTTTTTAGCAGTTAGAGTGTTTGAGTAAGAACTCTAATAAATTAGTGGAAGTATATTTCTCTAATTCCATTTCAAGACATGGCTCCTGAAATCTACTCATAGTTGAAACTGGGTGCGTGGCTATTAGGATGCATAGTGGGGGGGGGGGGGGGGGGGGGTAGTGCAATGGAGGGGGAATGAGGGGTATGAGGGTACATGGGAAATAAAAGGGCACATACAAGCTAGGGGCAGGAGTCGGTCCTTCAAACCTGCTCCACCCTTCAATGTGATCATGGCAGGTCCTCTATCTCAATGCCATATTCCTGCTTTCACCCCATAACCCTTGATGCCATTAAAATCTAACAGGTTGTCTATCCCTTTCTTGAATACATTCAGTGACTTCTTTGATAGAAAATTCCACAGGTTCACTACCCTTTCAGTGAAGAAATGTTTTCTCATCTCAGTCCTAAATGGTCTACCTCATATCCTGAGACTGTGTGCTCTGCTTCTAGATTCTCCAATCACGGAAAACATCCTCCCTGCATCTAATCTGCCCAGTCCTGTTGGAATTTTAATACCTTTCAATCAGATCTCCTTTCATCTTTCTAAATGCTGGTGAATACAGCCTCAGTAAAGCCAATCTCTCCTCATAGGACAATCGTGCCAACCCCAGTATCAGTATAGTGAACCTCCGCTGCACTCCCCCTACGGCAAGCATATCCTCTCTGAGGTGGAGAGACCAAAGAGTACACAATACTCCAGGTGTGGTCTCACCAGGGCCCTGTATAACTCCAGTAAGAGGTCTCTACTTCTAAACTCAAATCCTCTTGCAATGAAGGCCAACATAACATTTGCCTTCCTAATTGCTTGCTGCACCTGCCTCTCCATCTTCATTGACTGGTGTACAAGAACACCCAGATCCCTTTATCCAAGCACGTTTCCCAATATATGACTTTGTAAATAGTATGAAGGGGCTTACGGAATATGAGGAGGCATGGACAGGACAAGGGGGCTATGACAGATATTGGGGGGGATGGGGAATATAAGGTGGCACGCAGGGGAATTTCTATATGGGTGGGAGGTGAGGGGTGAGAATTGAGGGCCTGAAATCTAATTCAAGAGCGGATTATATGGTCAATGGAAGGGTCCTGGGGAAAATTGATGTACAGAGAGATCTGGGAGTTCAGGTCCATTGTACCCTGAAGGGTACAATAGAGGTACAATAAAGGTCGATAGAGTGGTCAAGAAGGCATACAGCATGCTTGCCTTCAGCAGGTCATGTTACAGTTGTATAGGACTTTGGTTAGGCCACATTTGGAATACTGCATGCAGTTCTGGTCGCCACATTACCAGAAGGATGTGGATGCTTTAGAGAGGGTGCAGAGGCGGTTCACGAGGATGTTGCCTGGTATGGAGGGTGCTAGCTATGAAGAAAGATTGAGTAGATTAGGATTGTTTTCTTTGGAAAGACAGAGGTTGAGGGGGGACCTGATTGAGATCTACAAAATTATGAGATGTATGGACAGGGTGGATAGCAACAAGCTTTTTCCAAGAGTGGGGGTGTCAATTACAAGGGGTCACGATTTCAAGATGAGAGGTGGAAACTTTAAGGGAAATGTGCGTGGAAAGTTTTTTACGCAGAGGGTGGTGGGTGCCTGGAACGCTTTGCCAGCTGAGGTGGTAGAGGTGGGCACGATAGCATCATTTAAGATGCATCTGGATAGATATATGAACGGGCGGGGAACAGAGGGAAGTAGATCCTTGGAAAATAGAAGTCAGGTTTAGATAAAGGATCTGGATCAGCGCAAGCTGGGAGGGCCGAAGGGCCTGTTCCTGTGCTGTAATTTTCTTTGTTCTTTGTTCTTGTTTGAAATTCATCATTGAAACTGGGCTGATGACGCAGTAATCAAAGGCGGTTGTTCCAGTCTGCCGCCTTGGCTACCCACCCACCTCCTCTTTGCCATGGGACTGAAGCAGGCCTGACTCTATTACGCCCCCCCCACAACACAAAAGTATGGCAGCTGGGGGCCTTTTTGAAGGAGGCAGGTCTGTCAAGTAGTGAAGTTTCTCCATTCAACCTTCCCTCCTCCTCCTCCACAAGAATACAACACTGTTGTGTTCAGTGAAACATTGCTGTAATTGGTTCTGTAAAATCACTTTGTCAAGTTAAAACCAATTTCTTTTAGTTCTGTGTCCGATAAATCAATCACATCGCTGAACAGATGTTTGGTCTGAGGTGATGTGGGCTCCAGAATTCTGACCTGGGCAGGGGGGCAGAAAGGTAGCAAAGCCCCGAGCAGAGGTGAAATTTGTGGTGGAACCAATGGTGTTGGCTATTCCACCCCATGCAAAGGGCAGCTCGCAATCCTGATGTGGGGAAATAAACGTATCTCCCCACCTCCAACCTCCCCCCCCCCCCACCCCCCTGCGCCCCCCCCCCCCCCCCCCGAACCCCCCACGCCACTATATTCGAAAGGAATGTCTGAGCTGGATCATGTGCCAAATTGAGGATTTGCCTAATATGCCACTGCAGGACTTGAACAGAAGTTGGGTCGGTTGGGCGATACTGGGTGTTCCATAGATTGGCTTGGGAAGACCCCAGAAAGTTTAAAGACACAGGTGACTGGTCTGGAAGAAGAGTGGTTATCTTAATTAAGAAAAGCTATGGCTCCTTTAGGGCCTGAAAATAGAAAAGCTTCCAAATTCCTTTGGCTCAGGAAAGACCGCAGGAGAGCGTCTCGGAGAACAATGACAGCCACTCTGCATTTCAGTAGATTTAGCCAGGTGTCACTGAAGCAACCCTTTCAGGCATGTCTCATGGCAAAGAGACAATATCCACATTGACAAGTTGCTAACTCCAAAAGGCTCATGCAAACATAGACACCAGCCTACAGTTTGCTGCTGCTGCAAGGTTATATTTAATGGGTCAGACATTGGGTGGATCCTCCACCTTCTGTCATTCAAATTGCCTGTGATTAAAATTAACTGTGCTTTTCTTAGACCTTTGCTTGTTTTCTTGCGTTTATTTATCAATTAAATACTTATTTCTCCTCATTAGGTGTCGAGGGGTAAGGGGAGAGCGCCGGTGTGAGATAGAGAATTAGCCATGATCATACTGAATGATGGAATGACGGGGCAGGTTCGAGGGGCCAAATGGCCTACTTCTCTTGCTATTTTCTGTGGGCGAGATTCTCGGTTCCCCTGCCGCGTGTTTCTCGGTGGCGCGCAGTTCGCTGGCGGCGCGATTCACTCTTCCCGCCGCTTGTCAATGGGATTTCCCATTGAAGCCACCCCACGACACTGGAAAACCCACGGGCGGGGTACACTGTCGGCGGGAACAGAGAATCCAACAGCTGGATATACAAGCCCCGCCTGCTGGCAGGGTTTGCTGGTGCCACAAAGCCAATGGGCATCTGGTTGGCTCGCCACAGCCCCTGTGGTGGGACACACCACAGTGGGGCCAAAAAATACTGGCCCTTTGAAACCGTTTTCACCACACCCAGACAGATTATAAGTACCGATAAATAGGATTTGAAATATCAAGATTAGATTCAGATCTTGTACAAAACTATTGGCTGAAGGTTCGGAGTCTTAATGGAGTTAAATCTGCAAGACATGAAATGCAAGAAGATTAATTAGATCTCTGTAAATAAAGATCAACGGTTTGCTGGCATCTTTCAGAATTGAAACATTAGGGGTGACTTTATTACCCCTCCCCCATCAGGGACAGAATGCTAAAATTAGAACTGGTGGATTGACTGGTTTTTCACCATTAATTTTGTGCATGCGGTGTCATTTTGGCAGCGCTCACTTCTCAATGGTCCCTGGTTCCCGCCAGAGGCCAGATGAAAATCCACAATTATTTTAACCACTTTACAAACCTCACGGTCATGTTCAATTACTGGAATTATTTGTTTTAAATAGTGGATGTGGCAAAGTTCGTGAAGCGTTTCCTTAGTGTCAGCCAAAGTGGGGGTGGGAAGCAGCACTATTCAAATTTGGAGAATCAAAGTAACAGATTGGTCAAAACTGAATGGGCTGAGTTTTCCAGCCCATCCCGGTGGTGGCATCTTCCAGTCCCGCCGAGGGTGACCCCCCCCCCATGGGGGCACAGCCGGCAAAGAATGCAAAGATCGTAGACAACAGCAAGATCGGACTATCCCGTTGCCAATGGTGAGTCATCTCTGTCGCTGGAAAACACACCGAGGGGAGAGGGGCGGGCAATCCCATCCAATAAGTGGCACATCTTTGTTTACCACTGCAGGAATGCCAGACTTTTGTGGGAATTACCTTCCAGCTTTGCTTTGTTGCCCTGAGCTGTAGAGGCACCATTTGTTTCAATAATTAAAAAAATAGGTACACCCACCATATGAAGTACACTGAATATATGTTTCCGGGTAGGATTTCCACAGGACTCTATCACACCAAGAAGGAACATTTATTCTTACCTATAATAAAGGCAAAGAACAAATGTATGAATAACAATAGACCTGATGATGCCTTCATCTGATGTTCAATTGATGGGTCTTTAGCCATTTGGTTCTCCCTCCCTCCCTTCCCAAATTATAACATGGCATGGGCAATTTTCTAATTGGAAAGCAATTCCCAAATCTAGAAAGCTTTGGAAAATTAGGACAACCGCATCAGCATTCCCGTCAACCTATTCGAAAACTCTGGGGTGGAAACCATCATGGCCTAGATTCTTTCCTGTGTTCAGTCCCATTATTTTCTCCATTGCCATCTTTTTTACTCATATTAACTCCACATAGTTCCTCCTTTTGAATTATCTTTTGGTTTCCTTCTATTTCCTGGTGTTTTTCTTTTTCCATCACTGTGAAAAACCAAACTACTCCCATTCACAGGCCTGACATTTCCTATTGTTTGTTATGGCCTTGCCTAAAGCAGACTTTTACCACTTCCTCCCACTTAATGTATTTCTAAATACTTTTGCCTTTAGCTTTGATACCTTACACACCTTTTTCACCTATTATTTAATTTCTCAGTTAATTTTCTTTTCTCGTCCTAGTTTTCCGGATTTGAGTTTCCTTGCTTTTGTGTAAACCTTTTCTTTTAATATTCTTCCAGACTTTGTTTATCGACCATGGTTACTCAACCATACCAAGTGGAGCCTTTGGCTGGGATTTTCCATTCCCATCTCGGCAGGACCCACTACAGGAGGTTTGGTGGCCCAACCAAAAGTCCATTGAATTTTGGCAGGACTAGACGATCCCAACAGCAGCTGGGGCCAGAACATCCTGGGGCTGGATTCTCTGTTCCTCAGACTAAGTGTTGATGTGGGGGCAGGATTCGTGGACTTTCACAACAGCAAAACTGGTGCCGCACCAGGACCGATTCAGTCACTGTTGAGGGGCTAGCACTGGCGCCAAGTGGAACACAATTGATTCCAATGAGAAATGTTGCAGGATTCGCCAGGTCCTGACAAGCTGCAGCCCCACATACACGTCGCAACCAACAAGATGGCACTGGTTGTGCTGGTGTACGCCCATACAGCTGATGGGTCAGCTGGGTCCAGAGGACACCTAGGGGGTGGCCTGGGGGGACGACACCTATACGACCCGTGGCTCTAAGTTCACAGCGGGCAGTCAGCGGCGTGTGCAGCTGCATGGCTGCCTTTCCGGCTGCGACAATGGTGTTCCATGCCCGTCAACCCCGACCCCACAGCCCACCTCCTGGCCAACCCCCGCTACTCTCTCCGTCCCTGCCAGAAGCCCCCTGGCCAACGACACAACTGTCACCAAACTATGGCGATGTTGGAAACTTTCCGTATCCCTCAACATCCATGAGGCCAGTTTCATGCTTTTTAAAAGCACAAGTGAACTGCGCCGTCGACAACTCGGCCCATCGGAGGCGGAGAATCGCGGCGGCCCCAGAGAATACCAGGTCAGGCCCGCTAATGATATGCAAACGGTGTTTACTGTACGTGCATTCCAGACCATATTGATGCCGCTGTACAGGTGATGGAGAACTGCGGTTTGGGTTCAAGTCGGTGGCCGCCGTGATTTTGGCATGGGAACGTATTCTCTGCCCAATCGCGTTTCCCAATTTTGGCATCAGCCATTGGAGAATCCCACTCCTGGGGTGAAATTCCCCGGAAACGGCGCGATGTCCGCCGACTGGCGCCCAAAACGGTGCAAATCAGACGGGCATCGCGCCGCCCCAAAGGTGCGGAATGCTCCGCATCTTTGGGGGCCGAGCCCCAACCTTGAGGGGCTAGGTCGGCGCCGGATGAATTTCCGCCCCGCCAGCTGGTGGAAAAGGCCTTTGGTGCCCCACCAGCTGGCGCGGAAATGACATCTCGGGGCGGCGCATGCGCGGGAGTGTCAGCAGCCACTGACAGCTTCCCACGCATGCGCAGTGGAGGGAGTCTCTTCTGCCTCTGCCATGGTGGAGACCGTGGCGAAGGCGGAAGGGAAAGAGTGCCCCATGGCACAGGCCCGCCCTCGGGTTGGTGGGCCCCGATCGCGGGCCAGGCCACCGTGGGGGCACCCCCCGGGGCCAGATCGCTCCGCGCCCCCCCAGGACCCCGGAGCCCGCCTGCACCACCTTGTCCCGCCAGTAAGGTAGGTGGTTTAATTTACGCCGGCGGGACAGGCATTTTAGCGGCGGGACTTCGGCTAGAGAATCGCGCGGGGGGGCCCGCCAACCGGCGCTGCGAGATTCCCGCCCCCGCCGAATCTCCGGTGCCGGAGACTTCGGCAACCAGCGGGGGCGGGATTCACGCCAGCCCCCGGCGATTCTCTGACCCGGCGGGGGGGTCGGAGAATCTCGCCCCTGATCTTTACCTTTTCGGGGAATATACTGATTTCATACTGTTTGTCTGCAGGTTTGTTCATTACCAATCGACTGCGGTTAATTCATCCCTTATTCTTCAAAAGGTTGCCTTGCTTAAATTTAAAACCTTAGTTTGAGACTCTTTAAAACTAATGCAAATTAAATTATATTCTGGGCACTAAATGAAATTCTTCTGTAATTCTGATTTTGCGAATCATTGAATCTAATATAATTTGTTCTGTCGTCAGTTCGAAAATAATATTGATTTGCAAACCAAAATCAGATTGGGTGTAAATGTTAGTCTTGGACCTGTGCCCGTAAGTTTCCTAACAGCTTGGCAGGAGGGGGAACATGCGGTTTAGTTAAACTGATGATAAAACTGTCTCAAATGCATTTTAGAAATTCATTGCTCCCAATAGTTGAACTGCTGAGTATCTCACACTCGCCAGATCTCCATTCGCCACTGAATCGTCACTGTCAGGAGGACTGTGGACAACTCTTGCCCGCGTTTTGCATCCTTTGTAATTTTTTTAAAACTCTAACCAATAGTGGTCCCACTGTCTAATCAATACTGCTTAAATCCCTTCCTATCACTGCTGTACTTAAGGATTTTATCAGTATTGCTACTCCCCCCACCCCTCTGTCCTTCCTTAACTTCTCTGCCCTTTCTAAAGACTAATAGTCCATAATATTTAGCACTAAGTCATGCTCAGTTTGCATTCAGGCATCTGTAATGCTGACATAGATCATAGAATTTACAGTGCAGAAGGAGGCCATTCGGCCCATCGAGTCTGCACCGGCTCTTTGAAAGAGCACCCTACCTAAGTCCACACCTCCACCCTATCCCCATAACCCATTAACCCCACCCAACACTAAGGGCAATTTTGGACACTAAGGGCAATTTATCATGGCCAATCCACCTAACCTGCACATCTTTGGAATGTGGGAGGAAACCGGAGCTCCCGGAGGAAACCCACGCACACACGGGGAGAACGTGCAGACTCCACACAGACAGTGACCCAAGCCGGGAATCGAACCTCGGACCCTGGAGCTGTGAAGCAATTATGCTAAGCACCATGCTACCGTGCTGCCCGGCGTCATTCTCCGACCCCCCAGCGGGTCGGACAATGGCCTTTGGCCGCCGTGAATCCCGCCCCCGCCGGTTGCCGAAGACTCCGGTACCGGATATTCGGCGGGGGCGGGAATCGGGCCGCGCTGGTTGGCGGGCCCCCCCCGCTCGATTCTCCGGCCCGGATGGGCCGAAGTCCCGCCGAGAAATTGCCTGTCCCGCCGGCGTAAATTAAAGTAGCTATTTACCGGCGGGACAAGGCGGCGTGGGCGGGCTCCGGGGTCCCGGGGGGGCGCGGGGCGATCTGACCCCGGGGGGTGCCCCCACGGTAGCCTGGCCCGCGATCGGGGTCCACCGATCCGCGGGCGGGCCTGTGCCGTGGGGGCATTCTTTCCCTTCTGCCTCCGCAACGGTCTCCACCATGGCGGAGGCGGAAGAGACTCTCCCCACTGCGCATGCGCGGGAAACTGTCAGCGGCCGCTGACGCTCCCGCGCATGCGCCGCCCCGAATGTCATTTCCGCGCCAGCTGGCGGGGCAACAAACGCCGTTTCCGCCAGCTGGCGGGGCGGAAATCCCTCCGGCCTAGCCCCTCAATGTCGGGGCTCGGCCCCCAAAGATGCGGAGTATTCCGCACCTTTGGGGCGGCGCGATGCCGGTCTGATTGGCGCCGTTTTGGGCGCCAGTCGGCGGACATCGCGCCGTTGGGGGAGAATTTCGCCCCTGATCCTGGAAGCTAAATTTATTCTCCAAGCTGTCACGACACCCTGGGCGAGCGTGCGGTCAATTCCAGCCCCACTTGACCCAGAGTCACAACACAGGTGAAATTAGATTTCATTTAAAATACCCAAGGTCCTTGGTTGAGTTCAAACTACGGTCACCAGGTTTGTAACTTCAGCACACAAGTAACCTTTTATTATGTACAGTATTATAATTAAACGGACAATCTACTACCTCTTTCCTAACAACTCACCCCCTTTTTAACTCACACATGCTCTACACACACACACACAGACAAACAACACAGAGGGGAAAGAGTGGTGGAAAGGGAAAGAAAATGTAGTAATAAAAATAAAAGAATAAGAATACTTGATGCACTGGGATAAATTCCAGTCTATGTCTGTCTGAAGTTCAAGCTTTCGTTTTGGCACTTCTTCCTTCTCGGCTTGAGATGGTTTTCTCTGGCAGGGTTATCTACCTTCTCTGCAGACTCAGCATCATTTCAGGTTTACAGCAAAGGATGTGCCAACGCTCACTGCTTTCAGAAGGATAGAGCAGTTCTTTCACTTCAGCAAGTAGGAGAGAGAGAGAGCGTTGTTTTCACTTCCAAGGTCTAAACAGTTCTGCTAAGTTCTCTCAGAAAGCATCACGCAGGAACTAATCACTGACCGTTGTCAGATAGAACACTGTCCCTGGCCATCCCACCAGTTGCAAGTTAACCAATTGAACTGAGTTCCTCCAAAGTTAGTTCAGATGATCCACTCGGCGCCAAGGAGTCTTGTTTCTGCTTTCCAAAATACAAACCCTGGGAACATACCATCCTGGCAGGCAGGACTGCTTCAACTTTGAATCTTCAGCTTAAAGGAACATCCTGATTATTGGTCCATAGACCAAAATAATAAAATAAATGGGAATAAAGGATGGAACAGGAAGGGGTCTCACAAGGCGCATTATTTTATTTCTTATGCTATGTGAAATTATTATTTGCACAGCTGTCCTCATGATGTCTGTCAGTCTTTTTCTCACACTTTTTGACTGACCATTTGAATGATGTATTTCTGCAGGGAAGAAAAGTATAAGGGAGGAATGTGGGTAAATAAACAGCCTGGTGTTACTTACCCCAGTTGTTTTATGCTTCTGCCATGAGTAACTGTCTCTGGTGTTTCGTTCATATCGATAGGTAGGAGGGAATGTGATTTCTTCCTCATCTGTCAGGTGTGGAAATGAAGATTGAGAATTCAATGTCACAAGTGCCTTTGTCTTGTACATGGATACGAGAGTGTTAATGTTTCGGCTCTATGACCCTCCATTATAGTCCACCTTTTCCCGGCCATTATTCTGAGGGAGGATCATAGACCTGCAACATATATTGTATAAAATTATGAGGAGCCTAAAGAGTGCTTGGGAAGGACCTCTTTCCTTCAGCAGAGAGGCCAGTAACCAAAGGGCATACAGTTAAAGTAATTGGAATGAGAGTTAGGGGTACATTTTTCACCCAGAGGGTGGGTGGATGGGGTTTGGAACTCGCTGCCCGAAAGGGCGGCAAAGGCAAAACCCCTTATTGCATTTAAAATGTACTTGGATGTACAGTCGAAGTAAGCTACAAGGATACACACCAAGAGGTTGGAACTGGCATTAGGCTGGGTAGCTCTATATCGGTCAGTCCAGGGATGAAGGGCTGAATGGGCTCCTTCTGTGCTGTAAAACGTTCTATGGTGTAACACTTACCAGGGGCGGGGGGGCGGGGGAGGGGCGGAGGGCAGGGGATGGGGGAGGGTTGGGGGGAAGAGGGGTGGTGTGTCATGCTCACAGCCACCCCTTTCTCAAGTTTAAAGGTTGGTCAGTCGGCCAAGGCCTCGCTAACTTTATAACAGTCTGCCTCCTGGCAATAAAACGCTGGGGGCAGCCTTCAGGATGCAGTGGTGACTGCAGTGGTGACGGCAAGGAGTCACGAGGAGGAGGACAATGGACACCAAGCTTTAAAGGGATTTTGGTACGGGAGGAATCGAGGACCTCTGTGAGGGAAGGAAGAGGTGGGGAGAGGTCGGGTTTCAGAGACCAGGGAAAGAAGCATAAATGGAAGGGAGATACCATCTTTGCAGGGTGTGGTGGGTGGGTGGTGGGTGGGTGCCCTCGATGAGCAGAGAAAGGGATAACTGCTCTCTTTTCGTGCCAGCCTTTAGCCCGAGCTGTACCGCTTCACCCCACCCAATATATTATGGCAGCGGAGGTGGAATATGGTCCTTAAGTGGCCCTCAATTGGCAACTTAAGTGCTTCAAGAGGCTTAAGCCTGAAGGGAGGGTGGCTGCCTGATGCCCCCCCCCCAACCCCGGTAATGTGGGGGACAGCTTGGAGAAAAAGCAGGAAGGCGGTGGGAGGGCCACCCCCTTTTATTTTAGGTGCCACTCACCTCCAAATATGCCACTGGGAGGGTGAGGGGGCACAGCATTTCTCGCTTAGTTTCTATCACACAAGAAGAGGAATTAAATTTGTGCTGGTAAAATCTGCCCTTTGTAGTTGTTGAAGCCACTAAGATATAAGACAAATTAATATGAGAAGTCTCTATTACTTCTTCCAAAACCACTCAACCTCCATCTAAAGCGCAAATACATTCAACACTTGAATACTCTTCCCATATCTGGAGACATCCATTCTACATATCTTACATGTCTGAACAGGATTCAAGATCACGTCCAGACTCTCTCAGAACCATTTCTCTTCTTTATTTTGTCAATACGAAGGATGCCCCCTTATGTTCCTTCCAAGTTTTACATGAAACATGCTGCAACTATCCTCTTCTGCACAACGTCACTGTGTTTAAAATAACTCACTACAATGTCTTGACATCTTTTTACAGCTCCCGAATTTCCTCATTCACTCCCTCTTTAACCAATCAAGTGGGATTTTAGAACCGAAATTGAGATTCACATAACCACAACTGCCAGATTTACCACAGTTTTACCACACAATTTTTCCCCCCCTCTAAAGTTAATGGCTTTAGCTCTTCACCGAGGTTTCTGCCTGGAAAAAAGTGGAATTTGGCTCTGCAGTGCTCTTTGTCACCATGAAGATGTCTATAAATGCCACTATTGGGATTTAACTAGGCCAGCACCACCCATCAACATTATACATGGGGTAGAATGCCTGAAGGTTGTATGGGGGAGGGGGGCAGGGGCAGTTGGCGTTGCGAGTTTCGATTGATTGTTCACGTGTGTCGGTGGAAGATCTGCAGACAAACACCACAAATGCCACTTTGCATGTGAATATATATCTTAAAAATGTACATTTTAAAAGAAACACCACAAATGCCACTTTGTATGTGAATATATATCTTAGAAGTTTACATTTTAAAATAGCATGTGGCAATTAGTAACATTTAAGTTGCCAGAAATGTACTTACAGAATTTCAGGAAAACCTTTCTTTTCTCTTGCTCCAAGTTCAGTTGGTCAACACCGAGTAACGGGTCAAACTCTTTTTTGCCGATATGGTT
The DNA here is from genome assembly GCF_047496885.1 of Scyliorhinus torazame. Lineage (NCBI taxonomy): Eukaryota > Metazoa > Chordata > Chondrichthyes > Carcharhiniformes > Scyliorhinidae > Scyliorhinus > Scyliorhinus torazame. The sequence continues at coordinate 298,332,662 of NC_092711.1, read as the reverse complement.
TAAAATATCCTGAATGAAAAGGTATTTGACTCAGAAGTTTCTCTTCATTGGATTGAGTGTTCTCCTCCCACCCCCCCCCCCCGCCCTCCCACCCCCAACCCCTTCCCACCGCACAAATAATCACATTTATCCATTGATTCATCCCACCCTTTGTCATAATGTTATCTCAAATCTGTGCTATTTTCCGCAGTCAGGGAGCAGCCAAATGGGGCCTTCCAGCAACAGAGTCAGCCTCAGAGGCCGGAGGGCCAACAATTTCCTGCGAGCAGCTGGCGTACGGGTTTGATGGTCTGATCTTGCCTCCAGGCCGCTTAGCTCAGTGTGCTGTAGGGGCGGAGGTGCCTGCCCTCCTGCAAGTCAAGGATGGCCATTCAAGCCAATTAAAGGGCCTATTGAAGGCACTCTCATATGGTGACTAGACGTTTTCCAGCACGCACACACACCAAAGCCCTCACCCAACTGATGACTGGAAGCATCCTCAAAGTCAACCTCACCTCACAGTCACAATAAACGTAAGGTTACAGCTGCATGCACAGGCCGTCCTGTGGAGGGATTTTCCCTCCACACTGATGGTCTGGCAGCTGTGGTTCCTTTTTATTTTAACATTTTGAAGATTCTTTAGAGGGTGCCTCAGTCTCGAGTTCTGCATTCTACCTACATCGGTTGCACCCACCTCTGAAAGTGGGGCCTCCAATCTTTCAGTGCCGCGCGGGGCTTCCTCTTGGCCCTTCAACAATGGTAGCTCACTAATCATCCTTTATTCAACGGCTAATGCATCATCTCGCCACTTTATGTGCCACTTGCGCGAAACTGTGGCAGGCATCAGGTGCCAACACAGTGCAGGGTCAGGACCCGGAAATGCTCCCATCATCGGAGTCGCGACCCACAACCAATAATTTAGCCCATGGATCCCAAAATTACCATTAGAACCCAAAGGAATTCTGGCAGATTTTCAACTCAGTTAATAAAAAATGGGGATAAACCAATTTCACCAGGAGCCTGCCCCCTAATTTACGTCCCGCCATTTTCTGGATGTCATGGATGGATCTTCTGCTTGCCTTCCAATTGCTTTCAAAAGGGAAGTGGGCCTCAGCCGAGTTCATGCAGGCTGCCACCCAGCATGACTTTTGCCGACGCCTGCAAGAAGGCGTTGCAGCAATAAGGAAGCAGCAGTTTTAATGAGAAAGAATAATTCTCAGAGTATAATAGAAATGCTAAAAATAGCAGCTTTAAAAGAAAGGTTGAGCCTGACGTTTCCCAGCAATGAAGTTTTTCTCCCTCTGTATCAAGTTTAAGGAACTTTGCAACCCCTGTGGGAGATAACAAAGACACAGCATGCTCAATTGCCCATTGTTCTCCAGAACAGTGTTATCGAGGTCACAAAGTTCCTGCAGGCATGGGCCTTCATGGAGATAATCCTGGGCATGACAAGGTGTATACTTGTGCCCATTAAATGAACAAGGTATTTTTAACAGAGATAAGGAAGAAGGCAAGCTCAACAAGGGGCAAGAGGACAGGGTCTACCTTGGATATCTGAAATTGGGCAATTGAATGAGAAGCTACAATTGAATCATTGATTGGTATGAGACAACCCCCAGTCCCTGTAGAATATCACAGGTCCATCAATTAATTTGGCAAACAAAGATTTTATGGAAATGGACAAAAGACATTTATGGAGGAAAGGATTGAGGGATGCAGTGAGGAACAAGGAAGTTTGCCTCAGAAGTAAACAAAAAGGGAAGTAAACAAAACAGCCTATTCTAGCTGTTCCTACAAAATCCTAATTTCCGAAATCAAGGATTCCAATAACGCAGGAAGAGAATGAGACATACCTGGACATCCATATCTAGTCGATAGTTAAGGTCTCCAAACCAGAATATATGCGTGAAACGCAGAGCTATGTCAAAAGAGCTGAGCTGTTTATCTCCCAGAGATAACAAACGGAGTATATCCAAATAATTCTGGTTTCGCCTGAAAGAAAACCAGGGATGAAAGATTACAAACAAGGATCAGCAGGCAGTTTAGTTTAAAGTTCCAGGTTCCATATGTGGTCGCAGCTTAGGATGAGTCTCAGCATCCAATGGGCAGAATTTAACGCTACCCTTCTGGCAGGTTCTGAGGCAGGTAGGTGCGTGGAATTGCATGGCCTGTCCCGACTTGGTAGCGATTTTACACCAGGGTGGTATGGGTTTCCGGCAGGAAGTCCGCCTTTCTTCCAATTAAGGCCTTTAATTAGCCACTTAATGACCACTCAAGGGCCTTTCTCCACTCAGCCTCAATATTTAGGCTGGCGGATGGTCCACAGCTCATGGGGAGAATGTGAAAATGAAGTAAGTTAAATCTTCAACAGGAAGGGGTGGGAGGGCATCTCCTCCAGAGGTCACCTCCTGAGAGGAGATGCCCTCCCCTTAAGGCCCGTGACCGCCGCAGCTCCACGCCAGCCCGATCTTCCCCACGAGGCCCTGATCACCCCCCTCATTTCACCCCCAGACATTCCCAGCCCTCCCTGCTCTGGGAGCCCTGCCACTTACCTGTCCTCTGGGTCCTTGGCTGCTTGCGTGGAGAGTCTGGAGAGCTGCCAGCCAATGGGATTGGCCGACAGCTCTCTAAGGCACAACTTCCTCCTGAGTGAGGGAATGATGTCCTGCCTGCAGTCAACTGACTCTTATTGGAGCCTAATATGGCATTGGGGCTGCTGGTGCCTGGCTCATGTGTTCCTGCTGTCCTGAAAGTTCAGGCCATAGGCTGAGAAACTCTTCTTGTGCCTGAAACCTGGTTAGAATCAGCAACTCAACTGCATCAGTCACAAAACGTCTTGGGAAACTTTCAGTGTTATTATGAATGTCTTGGGTGGGCAGCACGGTGGCGCAGTGGGTTAGCCCTGCTGCCTCATGGTGGCGAGGTCCCAGGTTCGATCCTGGCTCTGGGTCACTGTCCATGTGGAGTTTGCACATTCTCCCCGTGTCTGTGTGGGTTTCGCTCCCACAACCCAAAGATATGCAGGCTAGGTGCATTGGCCATGCTAAATTGCCCCCTTAAGTGGAAAAAATGAATTGGGTACTCTAAAAAAAAATTTTTTTAAATGACAGCACGGTAGCATTGTGGATAGCACAATTGCTTCACAGCTCCAGGGTCCCAGGTTCGATTCCGGCTTGGGTCACTGTCTGTGCGGAGTCTGCACATCCTCCCCGTGTGTGCGTGGGTTTCCTCCGGGTGCTCCGGTTTCCTCCCACAGTCCAAAGATGTGCAGGTTAGGTGGATTGGCCGTGATAAATTGCCCTTAGTGTCCAAAATTGCCCTTAGTATTGGGTGGGGTTACTGGGTTATGGGAATAGGGTGGAGGTGTTGACCTTGGGTAGGGTGCTCTTTCCAAGAGCCAGTGCAGACTCGATGGGCCAAATGGCCTCCTTCTGCACTGTAAATTCTATGATAATCTATGATAATCTATGAATGTCTTCGGAGGTGTAGGATTGTTCCTCCTATACCCGACAAATACCTCTAACCCACTGGTGACCTGTCCGCTCCCTGACTCAACTTGCCAATTTTGTGCCCTCGGACGGCTAAGGGCATTTCAAAGGGACTCTGATGTTGAATTTGGATTGTCTGTCACACCAGCACACGGAGCCATTTCTCGACTGATTTTACACACAGTTTGGAAACAATTGAACGTTCCATTCTAAAATTTCTCCAAGTCAATGCAGCCTCTTGAGGAATTCTGCCACAGTTTGGATGAGGGCGGCACAGGAGCACACTGGTTAGCATTGTTGCTTCACAGCGCCAGGGACACGGATTCGATTCCCAGCTTGGGTCACTGTCTGTGCGGAGTCTGCACATTCTCCCCGTGTCTGCGTGGGTTTCCTCCGGGCGCTCCAGTTTCCTCCCACAAGTCCCAAAATACGTGCTTATTAGGTGAATTGGACATTCTGAATTCTCCCTCAGCGAACCCGAACAGGCGCCGGAGTGTGGCGGCTATGGGATTTTCACAGCAACTTCATTGCAGTGTTAATGTAAGCCGACTTGCGATACTAATAAAGATTATTATTATACCCCAGACCGTGATGTTAAATTTGGACTTTTCGATTTGAGATTTTGTCCTCGAGTCGAGTAGTGGTAGACAGACATTATTCATGAAGGCCTCACCTTCTCAAACTTTCCTTTCGCCTGAGGTATGATGATCCTCAGGTTAAATTACCATCTGGAACTATGGCAACTTTACCTTATTGGTAGACAGGACAAAATCTCGATCTGGCCTGCTGACCTCGGGAGAAATTGTCATCAATGGCAGGGTCGTCATTGCTGGGGAGGGGCAGCTGGAGTCAGGCCAGTTGACCTGGGAAATAGTTCAGAGACGCCACAGGCAGGTTGCTTATAAGGCCGCTTTGGTGCTATGCAACTTCGTCCCAGTTAAGCTAAAAACATGAAGGCCCTCCAACCTCACCCTATCCACGTATTCCCCACGCCCTATTCATGCCATCTCATGCCCCTCCACCAACCCTCTGTGGCTCCTCATGCCTCCTATGCTTTTCCAAGCAACCCTTATGGCCACACTATTTAGTTTGACTTTGTTTTGTTGTTTAAATAAATGAATGCATGTACCTGAGGACCTTTTCACTACCAGATGTTAAGTGGCAGTTGACAAAACCCAGGGATGTCCTATTAAACAGGAACGAAACACCAACTGCACCTTTATTACCTGCAAAGAAAAGTTGTACTATGTAAGAAAAACAAAAGAACAGATTTTGACTGGACAGATATAAAGGTTCAAATCTACAGCAATGAAATTGATCTGTATTGAAAGTGCAAAACAGGCGGATTAGCAAATTGACAGCCTAATTTTCTTTTTCAAGATAAAATCTGTTGCCGTGTAGTACAGTCTATCAGTTCACTAGTAAAGACCTAAAGAACAAGGTGCTTGTGGGATGTGACAGTTTACTTGGAATATTTTGATAAGGCCCAAGGTCCAGTTTTGGGCTTGACTTTGGCCTCTTGGTTTAGACGTGAGTTGTCCACACAGAGCAAGACTGGACCCAGATTAATTCCTACTTCAATGGGTGGAATTAATGGGTGGAATTTTCTGCTGGCGGGATTTTCCGCTCCCGCCAAAGTCAATGGGCATTTGAAGGCTTGCTGCATTTTCCATTCCTGGTCTCTCCGTGACGGGGCCATAAAATTCAGCCCAATGAGTTTAATCTTGATTCTTTGAAAATAATCTTGAAATTTTGAGGAGTATTAGTTAGGAAAGGTACATCTCATATTAGGTGGCTTTGCCCTGCTCCAAAATCCTGCCTCCATTGCACTCCACTGCTTCTTGTCTCCAATGTCTGAAATTTCCTTTGCTCCCCTCTACGCTTAGTGGAAGACTGGCTGTAATGACATTTACTTACCAAATGTGTTTGCTATTCCAGTTTTTACACTGGACATGTTGACGTGACTGACTCGATGCTCATGGTCTGGTTTAATCAACACAGCAATTTTAATACTCCACAGTGACTGTGTGGCAACCTATAAGACAGACACATTAATGAGGACACAGCAATGTGTTGGAAACTTCAAAGTAGAGAGAGACAATTTGCCCATTTCAGTCTCTCATGTCAGGAAAATTCCTGCTTCTTTCCAAGGGCTGGTTTTCATCTTGATTGCATGACAGTAGAATTTCAAGAATATTTCAGCTACACAAATATCAGACATGCAACTTATTGCTGAAAGAATGCAACTAAAATATACACAATCACCAAAAATGTTCTTGTGGGTGCTAATAATCAGCAGAACCACTTCACACTGATGGCTGCCTTTTTGATTGTAGTGGACGGGTACACCAAGCTAATTATGAGAAACTGTTGACTGGCAGAGGGCTGAAGGCATTAAACTTCACAAAGTTGCTTAGAGCCGTAGAATTTAAAAGGCTCTGGTCAGACCCAATTTGGAATATTGTGAGCTGTTTGGGGCCCCGCATCTAAGTAAGGATGTGCTAGCCTTGGAGAGGGCCCAGAGAAGGTTCACGAGAATGATCCCCAGAATGAAGGGCTTGTCCTCTGAGGAGTGGTTGAGGACTCTGGGTCTGTACTCTCTGGAGTTTAGAATGATGAGGGGGGATCTGATTGAAACTTACAGAATATTGCAAGAGCTGAATAGAGTGGACGTGGAGAAGGTCTTTCCACTCGTGAGAGAAACTAGAATCTGAGGGCACAGACCCAAACTGAAGGGATGATCCCTTAAAACAGAGTTGAGCATGAATTTCTTCATCCATAGGGTGGTGAATCTGTGGAGCTCATTGTCACAGAAGGCTGTGGAAGCCAAATCACTGAGTGCTGTTAAGACAGAGATGGATAGGTTCTTCATTAATAAGGGGATCGAGAGTTTTGGGGAGCAGGCAGGCGAATGTGGATGAGAAACATATCAGCTATGATCAAATGATGGAACAAACTCAATGGGCCAAATGTCCTAATTCTGTTCCTATATTGTATGCTCTTATGGTCGAACTATATCTAACTCCTTCTTGAAAACATACAGGGCAGGAATCTCCATTTGGGAGACCTATATTCTCCCGCCAGCGCAGAATTGCTCTTGCTCTGCACTGATGCTAGGAGCAACACCCAGGAACAATTCCCTCTCCCTTGCCATGCAAATTTATGCAAGGTGGGAGCTCCCAATTCCATTTCAATCCCACTACGGGCTGCTATTTTTTGCAGGAGGCTAGAGACCCCTCCTACAGAGACCCCTCCGGCAGAGACCCCTCCTACAGAGACCCCTCCGACAGAGACCCCTCCTACAGAGACCCCCAACAGAGACCCACATCAGACTCACACTTCCACTTTTTTACTGCAGAAAGCTGTAAAAGCACGGGGCAGCACGGTAGCACAAGTGGATAGCATTGTGGCTTTACAGTGCCAGGGTCCCAGGTTCGATTCCCGGCTTGGGTCACTGTCTGTGAGGATTCTGCACGTACTCCCCGTGTCTGCGTGGTTTTCCTCCGGGTGCTCCGGTTTCCTCCCACAGTCCAAAGACGTGCAGGTTAGGTGAATTGGCCATGATAAATTGCCCATCGTGTCCAAAACAGTTAGGAGGGGTTACGGGGGTGGGGTGGATGTGAGGGCTAAAGTGGGTCGGTGCAGACTCGATGGGCCGAATGGCCTCCTTCTGCACTGTATGTTCTATGTTCTTAGCTCTTAGCTGCTTGTGATGTGGTTAGCAACTGTCAATCATAGCAAGCTTGTTTATAAACATTGCGGTTAGCACCAAAGCGGAGATACATTCAAGCATGAAGGGAAAGATAGATCAACAATCCACCAAACACTTGTCTTTGGAGTAATAAAACTGTCAATCACTGGCTAATGCATTGTATTTCTGCGTGAAATTGAATGGAAGATTTCAAAGACTGACAAGGGATTTGAAGTGTACTAAACGTTTAAGGAAGCCTCTGATACTTGTAGCAGTTGGTGCTTTAAACACTTTTGATTCAGGCAGCAGATGTAAGGAAAAGTTCAGCGAAAATCCAGTAACTTTTCACTATACTGCGTGGACTTCTCTTCAGCTTTGAGGCAGGGGTCTCTGTTGGGGGTTTTTCTATTGGGGGGTGTTTGATGGAGGGGGCGGTGGTGGGTGCAGGTGGGAGGAGAGCCTTCCAATGGACTTTTGGGGGCACCTCAGTCATGCACTGACTCCCTTGACCCACCATGTGGTCCAGATCGTCAGAGCCACTCTTGGGGAAATTTGCACCTGGGAGGATTTCCCGCAGTGGGGGTTGGTGCATAACGGAGGGGGACAGTCAAGACTCGGGTTTCAAGCCTGTTAATCGGATGCAAATTGGTGCAAATCACAGAGCAACACGCCTCGTGCCGACAGGGAACCTGAGCTTCGGAACAGGATTGGCGCCCGGCAGCGAGCCACCTTTTCTTCCGGCACAGCGTTCTCCTCCGGATCGGGAAACCCCCTACAGGCATCGGTCAAGGGATTGTAATTTTACAATCTCATAATCCTGTTGGCCTTTACTTGTGAACGGCTTGCATTTCACTGCCACCGTCTGTTACCCTATTTGCATCTCGACTTACAATACGAACAGGCCAGAGTACTGAATGTTTTATTACTCATAGCTTGTCATTAGACAACCGGCACATTTTTGTTAAGGTACCAAAGCGACAGTTTCCCTGGTGTTTGAATTCCTACCACTTTGAAATCCAGTTCTGTTACATCTTTTATCCCGGCTCGCAGAAAATCCACCCACTCCTTGTCACCTAGTGAGTTCTCCTGGGTCCCAATTACATAGATGTCATGAGGTATGGTGGCTGTTGTCTCATCTCTTGTACGCCCAAGGCCCTTTGACATAAGCCAGGAAGCAATGCTTTTTGGAGGATTGGCAGCGCCTGTCAAAAGTTTTCAAAAGTTATTTCATTAATTATTTGCCCATCGATTTTCTCACTTATTTTTCATCATTATTCTGCTGAATTTTAACTCTTGCCTGTAAACTCATGCCAACACCTTAACTTTCCTTTCCCTTCACTTTTACTTGTAATTTATTAATCCCCTTTTTCCCAGGAAAGGTTGTAGATGGATTGAGAGAGTACGTCAGAATTTTTAGTCAGCCAATTGCAACACCTCTTTAATTGTCTCCATCACTTGCTTGCAATTTTCCAGTCTCTCTGATAGTCATAGAATCATAGAATTACAGAATTTACAGTGTAGAAGGAGGCCATTCGGCCCATCGAGTCTGCACCAGCTGTTGGAAAGGGCACCCCACCCAAGCCCACACCTCCACCCCATCCCCGTAACCCAGTAACCCCACCCAAACGTTTTGGACACTCGGGGTAATTTAGCAGTCCAATCCACCTAACCTGCACAACTTTGGACTGTGGGAAAGAAAACCGGAGCACCCGGAGGAAACCCACACAGACACGAAGAGAACGTGCAGACTCCGCACAGACAGTGACCCAAGCCGGGAATCGAACCTGGAACCTGGGACCCTGGAGCTGTGAAGCAACTGTGCTAATCACTGTGCTACCATGCTGCACTGTTATCCTAAACTTGTCAAAACGTGCACTTGGATCTGTGAGCAATAATACAAATGCATGACTCTTGAAATTTGAGCTCAATTCGCAGATTGCCCTTTTTTAACCCATTTGGAAGTGACTTATACCCGTAGCTGAAAATCGTGGAGGCGTGACTTTACTATCTTTAAAGAAACTGCCCGAATGGGCCCTTTTCCCTCCAGCACACACCGGTAATCTCACAGACAAGGAATGACCTACCCATGTTCCAGCTCCCAATAAAGATGGATATCATGTCTGGCTCGTCCTGCTGAGAATGTATGTTCTTCATAAGCTGGAGAAGTTGGCAGAAAGCTTCTCGTTTCTGTCGGGGAAAAGATCAGGGACTGTCAATATCCACCCTCATGAAGACAATGATTTGAAAATAATCCCAAAAGGGAAAAACAACAGTTCGGAGCAGTAATGATTTCCCCCTTTTTTTTTCATTGCTCTTTCCTTCTGGGATGTACAAGTTCAACAACAAAGACTGCCACTGTCATGCAATGCAGAATTCACTTTCAAATTCACCGTGGAAAATAATGAGGGCTACGACATATTCAAGAGATCCAGACAATTGAATAAACCAAAAGAGCCATGCTAAGGTAGTTTATGTAGTTTTTAAAATTCTGAAACTGCTTATCTGCCTTGAATACATCCCAAAACATCAGCTATTCCGTTGATTTAACAACTTTTGGATCTTCCTCCTGGCTTCTTTGGTTAATTTTAGGTGTCCATTAAGAGGAAGATGATAGTATTGCCAAGTGAACCAATATCCGTGTTGCACACTAGATGCAGGATGACACTTCTTCTGCTCTGCACCAACAAATAGCTGAGTCCTAATTTGGGAAGAATATCTCGTACTCCACCAGAATGACTTTTCCATCGCTCAAATGCCCCGTCTTAACGACCTCTGTAATGCGATGGACAATTGTGGTCCACAATGGGATTTCCTTGGATTTCTTTTCTTGTTTACAGCGAACACAAATTTGGGGCCGAATGCTACAAGTCCTTTGGGGACAAGGTGTGAGATGGGAAGACTGGCGAGGCGGTATGAGTGGGAACAAGTGGCATGCCTGGTTCTTCCAGCTGCCATGTTATTTTGCCAATGGCAGGAAGGCTGGCAATTGAGCTGCTTGCGAGGATCCCAACTGAACCACTTAAGTGGGCTAAACAGCTGGCTTGTAATGCAGAACAAGGCCAGCAGCGCGGGTTTAATTCCCGTACCGGCCTCCCCGAACAGGCGCCGGAATGTGGCGACTAGGGGCTTTTCACAGTAACTTCACTGAAGCCTACTTGTGACAATAAGCGATTATTATTATTATTATTATTATTATTATTATTAAGTGGCCAATTAAGGGCCTCTTCCAACCGTGGGGGACGGTCCGCCACAAATAAAAATTAGACAGCATGACAGTAGACAGTATATGGGGCTCTCACTGGGCTGGGGGATACCGTCCTCTCCTTTCTGGGAACTCCATGGCCTCAGAGAGCCCTGGTTAAAACGTCCCCCTCCAAGGGACAACAGAGCTGCCTGCCTTCAGTGATTCTGACCCCCAGCTCCCCTCGCAGGGCTTGGCAGACTGGCCCCAATATTCCAGACCCCACTCAGCTCCCTTTGAGCACACGCAGCCATCGAAGCGTCTGCCTTTCCTCGGTGCTGCCCCAGCAATGACCACCGCTAGCAATGAGGCTGCTGACCCACTGATGGGGCCAGTTGCTCTTGGGGGTAAGCTGTCATCCTTAACAGGGAGGGTAGGCCTTTAGCAGCTACTTAAACGATAAGTAGCCTGTCTGTCCTGCTGCTGGGCTAAGCTGGGCTAAGCAGGTTAACCTCCCACATTCACTCAGCCTTCAACCTCGGTTATAAAATTAGGCCCTTAGTTACTGAATGGTGCAGAAAGTACACATTAGAACCGGGTATAACAAAGACCTCCATATGTATTTGTTTCTTCTCTTTCTTCATTAATTTTGAGTGATAATCATCACTGAAAAGACTGGCATTTATGGCCCATTCCTATTTGTTTTTGAAAAGATGGAGGTGAGCTTTGTTCTTGAGCTGCAGAGGGACAGAGCAACAAAGTGTGGTCATTTTATGCTTTGAACCTGTTGCACCATTTAATGATGTCATGGCTGACCTGTGACCTAACCAAAAGCGGCACGGTAGCACTGTGGTTAGAACTCTTGCTTCAGGGTCCCAGGTTCTATTCTCAGCTTGGGTCACTGCCTGTGCGGAGTCTGCACATTCTCGCCGTGTCTGCGTGGGTTTCCTCTGGGTGCTCCGGTTTCCTCCCACAAGTCCCGAAGGACGTGCTGTTAGGTGAATTGGACATTCTGAATTCTCCCTCTGTGTGCCCGAACAGGCGCCGGAATGTGGCGACGAGGGGCTTTTCACAGTAACTTCATTGCAGTGTTAATGTAAGCCTACTTGTGACAATAAAGATTATTATTAATCTATCAATCTCAGTTACAAAATAAACCACTGATCTGGCAACAACTGCCATTTTAGAAGCAAATTCCAAACTTCTCTAACCCTTGTATTTAGAAGTATAACTTGACTTGGCTGTTGAAAGGTCTGACTCTAATCTTTTAACTGTTGCCCCGAGCCCTAGGTTCCCCAACTGGCAGAAATAGTTCCTCCTAACCTAACCTATCTGTTCCCATTATGTTGTGAAAATTTCAATCAATTTACTCTTTAACCCTCCTAATTCCAGGGAATCCAATACTACTACAATTTCCTCTTGTAGCTTAACCCTTGCAATGCAAATGTTACCACAATGCTGTTAGGACAGGAGTTCCAGGATTTTGACAATGAAACAATGATGGTATATATAGAACATATAAGAACATAAGAACTAGGAGCAGGAGTAGGCCATCTGGCCCCTCGAGCCTGCTCCGCCATTCAATGAGATCATGGCTGATCTTTTGTGGACTCAGCTCCACTTTCCGGCCCGAACACCATAACCCTTAATCCCTTTATTCTTCAAAAAACTATCTATCTTTATCTTAAAAACATTTAATGAAGGAGCCTCTACTGCTTCACTGGGCAAGGAATTCCATAGATTCACAACCCTTTGGGTGAAGAAGTTCCTCCTAAACTCAGTCCTAAATCTACTTCCCCTTATTTTGAGGCTATGCCCCCTAGTTCTGCTTTCACCCGCCAGTGGAAACAACCTGCCCGCATCTAACCTCTCGATTCCCTTCATAATCTTATATGTTTCTATAAGATCCCCCCTCATCCTTCTAAATTCCAATGAGTACAGTCCCAGTCTACTCAACCTCTCCTCGTAATCCAACCCCTTCAGCTCTGGGATTAACCTAGTGAATCTCCTCTGCACACCCTCCAGTGCCAGTACGTCCTTTCTCAAGTAAGGAGACCAAAACTGAACACAATACTCCAGGTGTGGCCTCACTAACACCTTATACAATTGCAGCATAACCGCCCTAGTCTTAAACTCCATCCCTCTAGCAATGAAGGACAAAATTCCATTTGCCTTCTTAATCACCTGTTGCACCTGAAAACCAACTTTCTGCGACTCATGCACGAGCACACCCAGGTCTCTCTGCACAGCAGCATGTTTTAATATTTTATCATTTAAGTAATAATCCCTTTTGCCGTTATCCTTACCAAAATGGATAACCTCACATTTGTCAACATTGTATTCCATCTGCCAGACCCTAGCCCATTCACTTAGCCTGTCCAAATCCCTCTGCAGACTTCCAGTATCCTCTGCACTTTTTGCTTTACCACTTATCTTAGTGTCGTCTGCAAACTTGGACACATTGCCCTTGGTCCCCAACTCCAAATCATCTATGTAAATTGTGAACAGTTGTGGGCCCAACACTGATCCCTGAGGGACACCACTAGCTACTGATTGCCAACCAGAGAAACACCCATTAATCCCCACTCTTTGCTTTCTATTAATTAACCAATCCTCTATCCATGCTCCTACTTTCCCCTTAATGTCATGCATCTTTATCTTATGCAACAACCTTTTGTGTGGCACCTTGTCAAAGGCTTTCTGGAAATCCAGATACACCACATCCATTGGCTCCCCGTTATCTACCGCACTGTTAATGTCCTCAAAAAATTCCACTAAATTAGTTAGGCACGACCTGCCCTTTATGAACCCATGCTGCGTCTGTCCAATGGGACAATTTCCATCCAGATGCCTCGCTATTTCTTCCTTGATGATAGATTCCAGCATCTTCCCTACTACCGAAGTTAAGCCCACTGGCCTATAATTACCCACTTTCTGCCTACCTCCTTTTTTAAACAGTGGTGTCACGTTTGCTAATTTCCAATCCGCCGGGACTACCCCAGAGTCTAGTGAATTTTGGTAAATTATCACTAGTGCATTTGCAATTTCCCTAGCCATCTCTTTTAGCACTCTGGGATGCATTCCATCAGGGCCAGGAGACTTGTCTACCTTTAGCCCCATTAGCTTGCCCATCACTACCTCCTTGGTGATATCAATCCTCTTGAGGTCCTCACCTGTCATAGCCTCATTTCCATCAGTCACTGGCATGTTATTTGTGTCTTCCACTGTGAAGACCGACCCAAAAAACCTGTTCAGTTCCTCAGCCATTTCCTCATCTCCCATTATTAAATCTCCCTTCTCATCCTCTAAAGGACCAATATTTACCTTAGCCACTCTTTTTTGTTTTATGTATTTGTAGAAACTTTTACTATCTGTTTTTATATTCTGAGCAAGTTTACTCTCATAATCTATCTTACTCTTCTTTATAGCTTTTTTAGTAACTTTCTGTTGCCCCCTAAAGATTTCCCAGTCCTCTAGTCTCCCACTGATCTTTGCTACTTTGTATGTTTTTTCCTTCAATTTGATACTCTCCCTTATTTCCTTAGATATCCACGGTCGATTGTCCCTCTTTTTACCGTCCTTCCTTTTTGTTGGTATAAACCTTTGCTGGGCACTGTGAAAAATCACTTGGAAGGTTCTCCACTGTTCCTCAACTGTTTCACCATAAAGTCTTTGCTCCCAGTCTACCTTAGCTAGTTCTTCTCTCATCCCATTGTAATCTCCTTTGTTTAAGCACAAAACATTAGTGCTTGATTTTACCTTCTCACCCTCCATCTGTATTTTAAATTCCACATAGATCATACAGTGCAGAAGGAGGCCATTCGGCCCATCGAGTCTGCACATCCACCCTCTCCCCGCAACCCAATAACCTCACCTAACCTTTTTGGTCACTAAGGGCAATTTAGCATGGCCAATCCACCTAACCTGCACGTCTTTGGACTGTGGGAGGAAATCGGAGCACACGGAGGAATCCCACGCAGACACGGGGCGAACGTGCAGACTCCGTACAGACAGTGACCCAACAGGGAATCGAACCTGGGACCCTGGCGCTGTGAAGCGCAGTGCTATCCACTTGTGATGCTATATGTCCAAATTAGGATGCTGTGTCACTTGGACATGAATTTGAAAATGATGGTGTTCCCATGCATTTGCTGCTGGAGGTCTTGAGATGCTACAGAAGTAGCCGAGGCAAGTTGCCACATTCCATCCTGTGGATAGCACGGACTATAATTACAGCACACTTCGGATGGACAATATAGATCTTTATGCAAACGTTAATATGCTGATAAGTGGATTTCTTTGTCCGTAGACTCCCTACCATTCAGAAGGAGGCCATTTGGTCCATCGGGTCTGCATCGGTCCTCCGAAAGAGCACTCCACCTAGGCCTATTCCCCCGCCCTATTCCCGTGCCAACACATTATTAAAATATCTTCAGCATCACACAAGAAAATAGTTTATAATTACCCCTTAAACAATGTTAATTAATACAGTAACCCACTAACTGCTATCCTCATTCCCACTCAAACAAAAAAAACATCTTGACTCTCAATCCACTTTCAAATACAGTTAGCACTCAGGAATACCTCCTTTACAGAAATGTTTTGATACTCAACTTTGAGAAAGAAAGATCTTTTGACACCGCTTTAAAGAATGAGATCTGATCCTGCAGCAGCCATACAAACACTGACCCAGGCTTTTAACACTTACTGCAACAAATACATATCATACAAAATGTCTGAAATCCCTACATTCATCACACAGACCCTTTCCAAATCCATTCAACCCATCCCAACTCGTGCATCCTGGGACCAGTGTAATTTTGAGCAACACCACAAGAGAGCTGCCTATTTGATTTAATTGGATACTTTTCATTGCACTCGGTATACATTGATACAGGACGGCACACTGTGAGAAAGTGGCACAGAAAGTTTCACTATGTTATACCTTTATTATACTTCTACTTGATTCTTGTTTCTAGTAGAAAATGGCTACAGGTAAAAGCTGAAATAATTAAACCACTTTTTTTTTTAACTGGTTCAAATGATTAATCAATTATTTGACCAAAACGTGCTGAAAATGAAGAAATAGTTCAACTCTCTGTGACTAACATCTTCCACATTGATAACTATTTATTTAAAATTTGTGCAAAAAAGAGACTTGCATTTCTGTAGTGCTTTTTATAAACACTGGGGCCGGGATTCTCTGAGCCCTCGCCGGGTCGGAGAATCGCCGTTGACGCCGATTATTCCCGCCATGGGCGCGGGGCGATCTGGCCCCCGGGGGTGCCCCCACGGTGGCCTGGCCCACGATCGGGGCCCACCGATCCGTGGGCGGGCCTGTGCCGTGGGGGCACTCTTTCCCTTCCGCCTCCGCCACGGTCTCCACCATGGCGGAGGCAGAAGAGACTCCCTCCACTGCGCATGCGCGGGAATGCTGTCAGCGGCCGCTGACGCTCCCGCGCATGCGCCGCCCGGAGATGTCATTTCCGCACCAGCTGGCGGGGCACCAGAGGCCTTTTCCGCCAGCTGGCGGGGCGGAAATTCGTCCGGCGCCATCCTAGCCCCTCAATGTTGGGGCTCGGCCCCCAAAGGTGCGGAGCATTCCGCACCTTTGGGGCGGCGCGATGCCCGTCTGATTTGCGCCGTTTTGGGCGCCAGTCGGCGGATATCGCGCCGTTTCCGGAGAATTTCACCCCTGCTGCTTGACACCGGGATGCGATTCTCCGGCGAACGGCGAATTGGCAGCAGTCGCATGTGCGTGGTCGATGTGGCGCCGGTTGGGGGCCATTGCAAGAAGCGCCAGTCCCGTGTGCGCGATCGACCGGGATTTCCGCCGGGGTGGTCCACATATGGTACCACCTTGTGGGAGTTCGGACCCATGACTGCGGTGGCCGCCCTTGTGGGGGAGCGGGGGGATCAGACTCCGGGGGGGGATGCCACGACGGCCAGGACTGCGCGATCTGGGGGGGCCCTGCCTTCTTCCATGCGGGCCTGCTGTGTCACTATGCCATGTTGCGCGGCACCGGGCGTGGACAACCACCATGCGCCGGCGCAGAAATGGCCACCATGCGCATGCACCGGCATGGACTCAGCCGCCACGCGCATGTGCGGACCGCGTATCGGCGCCGTAGCTGCGTGGAGTACTCTGGCACCGTGCTGGCCCCCTATGGCCCACTGAATCGCTGGACCAACAGGCCCGTTGACGCCAGCGTGAAACACTCCGGTGTTTACGCCGGTGTCAATACTTAGCGGGATTTTGGGGAATCCCGGGCCAGATGTCTCAAAATGCCTTACAGCCAATAGGAATGCAATCACTGTTGTATTGCAGGAAATACAGCAAAGTCTTGTAAAATCTTTTAGTGATCTTGGTTGAGCGATAGGTGTTGACCAGGAGGTGATGGTTTAGTGGGATTGTCACTGGGCTAACAATCCCGACCTAGGGTAATGCTCTGGGATCCCAGGTTTGAATCCCATCATGGCAGATGGTGCAATTTGGTTTCCCTAAAATTCGAGAATTAAAAGTCCAATGATGACCATGAAGCCACGATTGATTATTGTAAAAAGCCAATTGGTTCACTTACCTGGTCCACAGGAATGTGGTTGACTCTGAAATGACCCAGCCAGACACTCATTTCAAAGGCAATTAGGGATGGGCAATAAATACCACATCCAATGAATAAACTAAAGGACACTTGGGCATCGGTCCCTGCCGTGGGACGCATTTCACCCGAGCAGGCAAATAGGCCATTTAATGTCTCATATGAAAGATGGGACCTCCCAATAGTGCAGCGCTCCCCCAGTACCGCCCTGGAGCATTGATTCTTACACCCAAGCCCTGGGTTGACTTGAACCTGGAATCATAGCTTACCCGTGCATTTTCAAAAATGAAATCCCTCTGCTGATTTTTCTGGTTCTCTTTGTCCGTCACAATCTGTAGTGTGTTTGGTGTGCTCTGATATTTAACCAATTGTAAAACTGCAAAGCAAGGGGATAAAACAAGTCAATAATCCATATTTATCAGCCCCTTGCAAGTCTAAACTACTGGTGAAGTCTGAAGAAGTTTCCACTCTTCAGCCTTGAAAGGAGAACAGATCTTATAGAGACAAATCAGAATGTGAAGGATTTAAAGAAAGTCCACCCAGAATATTTAAAATTACTTAAAATTAAACAGTGGAAACGGAACAAGAGATCATAGTATCAAATTAGTAAAAGATCATTTTGGAACTGATATCAGGAAATACTGCATCCCATAGAGTAATCATTGTGTGGAATATTTCAGGGTGGTGTGGTAAATCATTTAAGAAATAATATGACTCAACACAGGGAGACATCTGAACTAATATGTTTAGAAGGGCAAATAAAGCTTCCTTATTTACATCATCTTGCAAAAATATTCCTTTGTGTTTTCTCTTCAGGATTTCAGCAGGATTAAATCCTAAAAGTGTAAGCAATGCAGTCAGCAATGTACCCAGTACAGAAGGGCAGGTTCAGGACTGGACTAATGGCCAACTCTCCTTACTTTTGTCATACGAGATGGCTTCCTCGGGTGAACCAACGGCTTTCTTGGAGATTTGAAGCTTTCCCCCATCCACGTCAACACTCAATGTATATTTCTGAGTCTTTCCAAATCTTACCTGAAAGGTAAAAAGAAGTAAATATCTGTACCTGAGCAAGATTATTTCATACGATGAGAATAGCCTTCTTTGCTGTTGAGGTTGGGACTGGATGCACACAGGCTTGTTCTGGGCCTGAGTCACACAGACTGAGAAGGATAGGATTGATGCGATGTGGCGAATTAGTTGATCTCAGTCAGAACAGCGACAATTTACCATTGACATCATTGGGTTAGGAAGGGTTAAGATCAGTCTGGGTTCGCACCCAGCACCCAGTGTCCTCTACTTGAAGGATTCTTTTGGGTATCAAGCTAGGCGTAGGTCAGGATAATGTTCCACTGAAATGGTTATACTGACTGCTGACCATCTCAACGGACTATAGTGATATGGCTCACTATGTATACACAAGGGTTAATGTAAATACACTACAACTAAGTAACCACTAGAGGGAGCACCAGAGTTGTATATAATAGACAAACAGGAAGTCAGGGGGCGCTCTACACAGGAATGGCAGCAGACGAGCAGGACACAGACAGACAGCTCAGATGTAACATATAGTATAAGCGCTGGAGAGAGAACAAACTCACACAATAAAGCATCTACTTCAGCTGTAAGACTACGAGTTTTATTCAGACACAAGGAATAATACATGGTACCAGGTGACTTCAGAGAAATGGTTACACTGACTGCTGACCATCTCAACGGACAAAGGAAAACAGTCACTTGGACACAGCACCAGAGAGCTGCTGCTTGACTTAAAGATACATGTCACTTCAGAATCCATGGATCAAAAATGACAACGGCAAAAAATAAAGAAAGGGGAGTAAGAGAACCATGAGGAAGGACCCTTATAATGTGCTGAATCTGCTGCATTCACCAAATCACTAGGGGCTGGTTTAGCTCACTGGGCTAAATTGCTGGCTTTTAAAGCAGACCAAGGCAGACCAGCAGCATGGCTCAATTCACGTACCAGCCTCCCCGAACAGGTGCCGGAATGTGGCGACTAGGGGCTTTTCACAGTAACTTCATTGAAGCCTACTCGTGACAATAAACGATTTTCATTCATTTCATTTCATCAGCTATGTTACAATAAGGATATGTCAAGGGACTATAGTGCCTTTTCCCATTGAGGGATAACATCTGGAAGAATCCTGGTGGGTAACTGTTCGGAGGAACACTGGGGAATGTGAGACGATGGCCATCCTACCCTATCCAATGTTAACCAAAGACAATAGCCAAAGTTTTCCAGCCGCAGGTTCTCCACCAGCGGAAGGTGAAAACAACTGGAAAACCTGTTTCCAGTGGCAGGACCGGAAGGTCCCACTGCCAGCCAATGGCTGGCTGCCTCCGCAGCCACAAAATGCATAATGGCGGGGGTGGAGAATCCCGCTTAATGAATAAAATGAACAGAGAGATTAGAGACTAAAAGCAATACCGCCCAAAGTGCTTTTACATTCAGAAACTCCTTTCCAAACAGCCTTGCTTCACATTTAATTGCGAAGCTTGGTGTAGTGAGAGGAGATAAATATTCCATGCCCAGCACCATCGACCCCTTTCCCCGTAGAAAGCATATACGTCAAAACTCGGGTGCTGTTTTGAAGAATAAAAGCTTTTCCTTTTACCTCAAAGCTCTGAACTGGGATAGGTTTGGATGCATTCCTTCCGCTGTTCTCAGAAGATGCCAGAAGAATAGGCAATTCCACCCCGTGTGTGGCCGCCATGTGCTGCAATCCCCTCAAAACCTGTCAACAAACAGACCACAATGGAGAAAGATCGGCTGAACTCCATTAGCAGAATGCAAGCATGAAATCACACCCTTCTTAGATTTTAGCATTGATGATGGCATTGTGCAGACATAATTAAAGGAGGAAAGTCATTTTGAAACTTCCTAGATTAACTGAAATTTGTGAATGGTGCAGGCAAGGAGCAACGTTTCCAGAACATCGATCCTCTGGTCCTCATAGAGCTCCATTCCATCCTTGACTCCCTCCTGTTCATTCTTTGCATACTCTCTCAGTGACAGGATGCAATACCCAGTGATTATAGTACTGCACTAGTAAACACAAAGATTGCAAGTTCAAATTCCACTCTGGTAATAAAAACATGACTGGCTCACAAATGTCACAGAAGGGAGCAGGTCAGTCATTACCCTGCTTGGCCTAAATGTGACCCAAGTCCTCGTTATGCCCTCAGAGTAGACCATAAGTAGTGCCTAGAGTTGCCCACGTGCCAAGAACAAATAGAAATGTCACCGGAGTTTTCTTGATGAATGCTTTCCCCTCACAAGCTTCATCAACTCCAGTTTACATAAAACGCAACGGTTCACATCTTATCTCACTACGGAGGCTGGAATTTTGCTCGCGCAGCAGGGATGGGGATGACAAGCTGAAAGCTGGGGGGGGGGGGGGGGGGGGGGCATTCCTGCCTCTGCTATTTGTGGGATCCCCAGCCATATTTTCCAGCAACTAATTAGTTGTCACTCCCGTCTCTTTGAAGAGTGGCCGCCCACCCGCCTCATGGAGCTGCCGGCAAATCTGAGGCTGTCCGCTCAACATTGTCATCGGAAGCAGTGGCCACAGCTGGAACTGCACCTAACAGAGAGGATGCGAAGGGAGGACCGCCCGCCCTTGCAGCGGAGTAAGTGGGGTCTGGGGTTGATGGGGTCAGTCACGTAGGCACCGGCAAGTGGGGGTGGGGGGGGTTTGCAAGGGAGGTCATTGCGGCAAGGGGACTCTTAATGGGTCACAAAGTACACAATTAGCGGGCCCATCTCCTCATCTCCCTCACCCCACTTTGGTGCCTACATGTTTTGATCATCGCAGGCAAAATTCCAAAAGTGGCAGGCAGGCAGAGACCATTTGTTGACCTCTGCCTGCTCAATTGGTCTCTGAACCGGAAGGTCCTTCTCCACCTTCCCCACTGCTAGTAAAATATCATGATGGCAGGAAAACTGCCAGCCCGCTGCCTTTCGTTTCTTCTTTACTGCCCTTCCGCTTCCTCATCTCCCAGCGCCTCTCTAGAGAGCTTGTAAGACCCATCCCTAACGTAAATCCCTCTATGGTCTTCACTAATCTTCACATTGCCATCATGCAGCATGGTAGCACAAGTGGATAGCACTGTGGCTTCACAGTGCCAGGGTCCCAGGTTCGATTCCCCCCTGGGTCACTGTCTGTGCGGAGTCTGCACGTTCTCCCCGTGTGTGCGTGGGTTTCCTCTGGGTGCTCCGGTTTCCTTCCACAGTCCAAAGATGTGCAGGTTAGGTGGATTGGCCATGATAAATTGGCCTTTTTGACGAAAAACGTTAGGAGGGGTTATTGGGTTACGGGGATAGGGTGGAAGTGAGGGCTTAAGTGGGTCGGTGCAGACTCGATGGGCTGAATGGCCTCCTTCTGCACTGTATATTCTATGTTCTATGCCCTGACACAAATTTCACAATCTTTGCCTTTACCCTTGCAATTTCCTCACATATCATATGCCATCTTTATCCCCTGCCCTTCTGACACCAGCTGGCTGCCGTCGAACAACAATGGCGGAACTTTTATCGACCATGATATTATATTCTGGAATTCCTTCCTTAAATCCCCTTACTAGGCCACACCGCTTCCCAGTTTTAAAACCAGCCTTAAAATCTACCATGCCATTGGTTACTTTCCCAATTCCTCTCTGCATTCTTGATCATTATTTGTTCAATTTCCAAAGTATTTGGGGATGGTTTTTATTTAGTTTTTTAAAAATAAATTTTTCCAATTAGGGGACAATTTAGCATGGCCAATCCAGCTAACCTGCACATCTTTGGGTTGTGTGGGTGAAACCCATGCAGACACCGGGAGAATGTGCAAACTCCACACGGACAGTGACCCAGGGCCGGGATTCGAACCCGGGCCCTCAGCGCCGCCGTCCCAGTGCTAACCACTGCGCCACCGTGCTGCTTCTATAAATTCCAACCAATGGCAGTCTTGTGATGTGGGCTGATCAGAAACGGAAGAACTTGGACAGGGTGTCATGAGGGACATAACCATGGGTGGCTTTCTCCGTCCTGACGCACTTCTGTTCAATGGGGTTTCCTATTGTGGGGCAGCCCCACTCCGCCGGGAAACACGCGGGATGCCGGCAAAATGGCGAATCCCAAGGGGGGAGAATCAAGCCCCATACATGTCATCGAGGTGGCATTTCTCCTCACTTCTCTGTGGAATAAGTGAGCTTTCCCATTCAGGGCTGAGTGACAAAAGAAAATTAGGGGAAAATTTCAAATCAATCCACTTAGTAACAATTAAATCGTTTTAAATCCCTTTGTACTAATCACAGTTAAAGTTGTTTTTTTAAAAAAGCACCACTGTCTCCTTTTCCATTTGCTTACTGGATGAGGTGAAGTAAAAATCGAAATGAGTCCACTCGACTGTGACATGAATTAATATATTTCCTGGCTTTTTTCGCTTCCCAAACAGAAAAAAATTCAAAACGTTTTGTTTTATGTTGGTAGCGATCCTTCAAAGGACTTGCCCTGTTTGAAGAAAATCTATAGCATCCATCCCACTGCACCACAATGATTTTTTTGCATCGCATTGTTGTCGATCCTTCATGTGAGATTTCAGATCAGCAACAATACTGTTGATTCTGCCCTTGTCAGTCCTTTATAACCTACACCCCTACATCTCTTTCAAATCTATAATTTTCTCTACCTGCTACCTTTTCTGCGTTCCTCCCTCCCTTCACCCCATCAATGGCCATCATGCCTTCAACCACACAAATCAAACTCACTAGAATTCCTTAAAGAGCTTCCGGTCACCCATCCTAAACTTGCCTTGGCCTTCAAAACTGTTTCCCCCATGCCTCTCTAAAGAATCTTATATCATTTTTCAATATTACATGTATTTTATAATATTTCTATATTATACAGGGCAGCACAGTGGCATAAGTGATTAGCACTGTGACTCCACAGCGCCAGGGTCCCAGGTTCGATTCCCTGCTGGGTCACTGTCTGTGCGGAGTCTGCACGTTCTCCCTGTGTCTGCGTGGGTTTCCTCTGGGTGCTCCGGTTTCCTCGCACAGTCCAAAGACGTGCAGGTTAGGAGGATTGGCCATGCTAAGTTGCCCTTAGTGTCCAAAAAAAAAGGTTAGGAGGGGCTATTGGGTTACGGGGATAGGGTGGAAATGAGGGCTTAATGTGGGTCAGTGCAGACTCGATGGGCCGAATGGCCTCCTTCTGCACTGTATGTTCTATATGAAAGCACAATGTCGTTGAATTCCGAGCAGGAACAGGAATCAGACTCAGGCAATACAAGCTAATTTCTCAGGAGGATCCTCACAGCCAGAAGAGAGGAGAGACGTTCATTCAGCATGTGCTGGATCTGACGGGTGAAAATACAACAGCCCACCAAACTATTCACCAGTTCCAACATGAACAAACTCAAAAAAGCAGACAGAAAAATTGTACCCTTTCCTCCATATTAGGCAGCAAGTTGCCTAGATTTTTAATTTTGTTGATGAGGCCTTCAAGGTCACGGGTACCACTTGGACTGAGAGGCTCCTGTGAAAATAAAAACAACAGTGAGAAAACATGGGACAAGGCAAAAACCAAACATATTGGCGACCGAGATTTATCTTCGCATTCAATAAGCCACATTACAGGGCGGTTAGCACTGCTGTCTCACAGCGCCAGGGACCCGGGTTCAATTCCGGCCTCGGGTGACCGTGTGGAGTTTGCACGTTCTCCCCGTGTCTGCGAGGGGTTCCACCAGGTGCTCCGGTTTCCTCCTACAGTCCAAAATGTGCGCAGGTCAGATGGTTAGGGATGGGGTGGGAGAGTGGGCCTGGATAGACTGCTCTTTCAGAGGGTCGGCCTGGACTCGATGGGTTGAATGACACCCTTCTCCACTATCGGGATTCTATAATACTATATGCGATTCTAGGGATTCGCATAATACAGAGGCTATTGTGAAGAACAACGACTTCGCTAATACTCTTCGGGTCAAAGATAGGAACATGGCAACATGAACAGACTGTGAACCTGTTCCGCCATAAGAATTAGATTATAGCTGTTCTCCATCTCAACTTGTATAATCTACTTTTGATCTGTATCTCTTGATACCAAATCTATTCAATCTATCAAACTTAGTCTTGACAATTTCAGTTGAACCAGTACCTCTCAAACCTTTTTATTAAAAAGCATTTTTCAATTTTACCCCTCAATGGCCTAGCTGTAATTTCAAAATGATAACCCCTGGAGATACCTACCAGAGGAAACAGCTTATCTGAATCTATCCCATGTAATGTAAGCAAAATGATTTTATAGTTCACTATGTCAATGAACCAGTGAGGAAACAGGCTATTATAGATCTAGGATCATAGAATAAAAAATGGTTAATTAATAACCTTGTAAGAAATAGGTCTCTAGGAAAGAGTGAGCATAATATTATAGAATGTTATATATATTTTTAAAGTGCATTAATGAAACCGATAACGGGAAACATAGGGCCAATATTTTGCTTCTGAGTCAGGAACATGAAATAGGGAAAGTTCCCAATTCCGCAAAAATGTCTTGAGAGAAAGTGCCCAGATGTTTGATTTTTGTTCTGGGGTTGGGGGTGTGTTGGGTGTTAACTGCAGTTGGGCCTACTGCTGACGGAGACAGTACAGAGTTGGCCAAAGTGCTGCCAGGTGTGGAGTTGGGCTCTGAAAACAAAAATTAAACACACAAAAGCCCTTTATATCTCCTCACACCTCCCCGCCTCCCCCCCCCCCCCCCGCCCCCCCACACACACACACACACTCTTCCCACTCATGTCAACTCAAGCCATCTCATGTCCTCTCATATCTTTGATGCAGACCTATGCCTCTCTACCCACCTCTATGACTTTTAATTGTCACTACGTCAACCTATGCCCCTCTATGCAGACTCTCCTTGGCTCTGGAGAAATATTCATATCTCACCTCTTTTTTGTGTGTGTTGCAATGGGAATTCCCACCAAATACTTGTGTAATCGCCTCAAGGTTGGTGACCACCAGATCTATCTCCCTGTTGTATGAAGCAGAAAGTGAATTTAAGCAGACAGGTAAAAAAAAATAGACAACGAATTTTGAAGGAATGTATAATGGCTCCATTCTAAAAGGTTAATCCTTTACTTGAGTGCGTGAATTTTTAATGAGCCATGTTTTTTTTTCACCAGAATATAAAGAACTGGTAATTCAATGAACTTGCATCATCACTTATGTTAGGAAAATAAAAGTAGTTTTAAGGGATTGATATATGTATTGGCAAACACTAGAAATAAGGCATGGTTTAAGTACGTTTAATTTAATATTTCTGTGTCTGGAAGGGTGATACCTATCGTTAGAGTCATGCCCGATAAAGGTGTTTGTAAGTGTGGGGATGGCTACGTTACAACTGTGTTTCTATTGTGCTTAGAAGGGGCTGCTGCATGAAGAATAAATAAAAGGCATAAGCATGTGGCCGTTGCTTAGCAACTGGGACTTTGTAATGTAGAGAAGCTTTTAAGTTTTAGTTTAGCTGATCTGGTTACAGTTGAAGATAGGTAGTGAGAGAGGAGAAGGTAGCTTTCACAACTCTGCTAGAAACAGTTGCTTTAGAAGGCGAGGGTGCAAACATCTCTCTCAGCTTTGCTAGAAGAAAAGCCATACTATAGATTAATGGCTAACAAAGCAAGTGCAGAGATCTGAAGAGCAGCTAATTAAGGAAACTAGAGAAGCTTAAAGGTACTAGAACAGAAGACTGTTCAGTAAAAAGACAGACAGAGCCCAGAAGAAGGCCGAGACCCCAGAAAGGGATCTGCTGTGATTTTCAGGTTTGTGAGATTTTACCACAGCCTGTGAAACATGAGTTGAAATAACTATGCAAATCTGTGGTTGGGTCTCAGAATTTGTATTAAAGCAGTTAAGACATTGGAAACCTAAAGGTGTAAAATCTTGGACTGGATTTGCTGTTAAAAGTGGAGAGGAAGTTTGTTCAAAAGTGTCATTTGGAAAACCTGGTAGGGATTTCGGAATGCAAGCCAGAGGGAAAGCATACTTATGAGTGAAGATTCTAAAGTGTATTTTTGAGCGTGAAATTTAGAAGCTCTCATGTGACAATCAACTGGGGAGATTTTGAGGAGACATCCACAAACATTCACTTGGGGATCAGAGCAGAATGTGTATTTGCCCACAGCCATTTTGTGTGCTGAAAATAACTTCTGTGTTGATAAGACCATTGTGGAATAAGACACACTTTGTAATCCAAAAACTTGTGTTTAATCGTTAAGGTAAGACGGGGAGTGAAAGTTAAAGTCGCCATAGCCCCGAGGTCCAAAGGCTGCTCTCCCTTTTTTAAGAGAGAATTGACTGGTGCCGATTTAAGCTGAAGGTCACCGCACCTCAGATGAGTGGTGTAATGTTCTTGTCAGATATCCTTATTTATTACAAGACCACTTGTAGTTAAATCAATAAATGAAGTATTAACTTTAACTGTGGGCAAACTATATACGAGAGAACAGATGAAAAAACAGTGAAATCACGTACAAGCAGCCTTTCTCTTTGATTTCCTCTGGTCAGCCTGAGGGGTCAGCTGACTTTAACATTCACTTATGTACTAGTGAGACTCCTAGTGGTCAGTCGGTGAATTACAACATAACCATGAAATCACTACAAGGGGCAAGGTTTAAGAAGGCAGGGCCTTCATGGATAACCTCAGCCGGTATAGGAATTGAACCTAAATAACAACATAAGAACTAGGAACAGGAGTAGGCCATCTGGCCCCTCGAGCCTGCTCCGCCATTCAATGAGATCATGGCTGTTATAACCTGCCTACTGACGATTGGCTGGGGACTAATGATTATCCCACAATCCTATGGGAGTATGAACTTCCCCAATGAGGGGGGCGGAGAAACTCCTACTATAAATAAGCTGGCCAGTCCAGGAACCAGGAGGAAGGAGAAGGTAGCAAGGGAAGTTACTGCTACTGCTATGTATATATTGTTATAGTAAATAAACTTTATTATTTTGTATCCTTAAAACTCGTGCTGGATTCTTCGGGGCCGTTACAAAACTGGCGACGAAGGTAAAAGTGAATAGCTGTCTACACTGCTGAAGCCACCTCCCTGGATTTTTGTTGGATACAGGTTGGAAGTTGTTTTCTATTATACCATGCCTCTGTACGGACGTTTGGATGTTTTTGATGCTGCGCTGGAAAGCTGGAACCAGTACACGCAACGGATGCGTTACTATTTCCGGGCAAACAATATCACTGAAAACGAGCGCCAGGTGGTCATATTGCTCACCGCCTGCGGACCGCATACGTTTGGGGTGATTAGGAGCCTTACGTACCCAGCTGCGCCGGACACCAAAACGTTTGACGAACTTGTGAATATAGTGGGGCAACACTTTAACCCAACCCCGTCCACGATAGTCCAGCGTTACCGGTTTAATACCGCTGAGAGGGCCCCTGGAGAATCCCTTGCCGATTTTTTTATCCAGGCTACGCGGGATTGCGGAATACTGTGACTATGGTGAGACCTTGTCAGAAATGTTACGCGACCGTTTGGTTTGCGGTATTAACAATGCGGCCACCCAGAGAAAGTTGTTAGCGGAGCCAACATTGACTTTTCAACAGGCAATACAAATAGTCTTGTCCCGAGAGAGCGCAGAGCGAGGAGTACAGGAGCTACAGGGAATGGAAGTGCATGCCTTGGGGCGAAACCCTTTCCGCCCAAAAACGTCCCCCCGCACTCCTGCGGTACCTTGGGCGAGGCAACGACCAGACCGACGCCAGTGGCCATCGGACATTCCTCCCCGAAGGGAGCCTTCTCCAGAGCCAATGGATGAGGAGCCATGTCCGTATCAGACTTGTAGGCGCCGACCCCGTCGTGGACGGCGGTCCTGGGGACGCCAGAGGCGCCGTCGTTCCGACCGAAACTGGGACCAGCCCAGGGGCCGTAACTGGGACCAGCCCAGAGGCCGTACCTTCCATGTGGATGAACCTTCGGCGACCACTCCTGAGGACGTGGAGACGGAGGACGACTGCCTGCAGCTGCATTGTGTGGCAGCTCCCCGTGTGGCCCCCATTAAGGTGACAGTACGGGTCAATGGCCACCCGCTGGAGATGGAGTTGGATACTGGCGCAGCGGTCTCCGTGATCGCCCAGAGGACATTCGACCGCATCAAGCAGGGTATACAGACCCTTACACTAATTGACTCACAGGCCAGGTTGGCCACCTACACGGGGGAACCACTGGACATTGCAGGAACTACAATGACCCCTGTTGTCTATGGACGCCAGGAGGGGCGTTTCCCACTTATCGTAGTGCGTGGCCATGGGCCCAGCCTGTTGGATCGGGACTGGTTGCGCCATTTGCGGTTGCAATGGCAGCACATCCTCCAAACAGTTTCTGGAGGGTTGACTGAGGTGCTAGGACGATACCCAGAGGTATTCCAGCCTGGTCTGGGGAAAATAAAAGGGGCCGTAGCCCGTATCCAAGTTGAACCAGGAGCCACACCGCGCTATTTCCGGGCGCGCCCAGTGCCTTACGCTTTGCTCGAGAAGGTAGAAGGGGAGCTCACTCGTTTGGAGAGTTTGGGTATTATCAGGCCTGTCCGTTTTGCTGACTGGGCAGCACCAATTGTGCCAGTAATGAAGCCAGATGCCACAGTTCGCTTGTGTGGCGACTATAAACTCACAGTGAATACAGTTTCCCGACTCGACCGATACCCAATGCCTCGCATAGAGGATCTCTACGCGAAACTTGCAGGCAGACTCTCATTCACAAAATTAGATATGAGTCACGCCTACCTGCAGTTGGAGCTGGACCCTGCCTCCCGACCATATGTAACAATTAACACACACCGGGGCCTGTATGAATATACACGGTTGCCCTTTGGAGTATCCTCTGCCTGCGCAATTTTTCAACGTGTTATGGAGGGCATTTTGAGAGGTTTACCACGTGTGGCTGTCTACCTAGATGACGTGTTGATTACAGGGACGTCGGAGCAAGAGCATTTGGAAGATCTGGAGGCTGTCCTTAAACGCCTTTCGGAGGCTGGAGTCCGTTTACGTCACACAAAGTGCATATTTCAGGCAAAAGAAGTAGTCTACCTAGGTTATCGGGTGGACCGCGAGGGTCTGCACCCCGTCGCAGAGAAGGTGCGTGCAATTCAACATGCCCCCACCCCGACTGACACTTCGCATCTTCGTTCTTTTCTCGGTCTCGTAAACTATTACAGGAAGTTCCTCCCCAATCTGGCAACTACGCTGGCCCCCTTACACCTGCTGCTAAAGAAAAATCACACCTGGGTTTGGGGTCAGCCGCAAGCAACCGCTTTCCGGCGGGTAAAGCAACAATTGTCGGCGTCTGGGTTACTAACCCACTATGATCCGGGAAAGCCTTTGCTCGTCACATGTGATGCATCCCCATATGGTATTGGGGCTGTCCTGTCCCACAAGATGGAGAACAGGGCCGAGCGACCGATAGCTTTCGCCTCCCGCACATTGACTGCAGCGGAGAAAAAGTACGCGCAGATCGAGAAGGAGGGCCTGGCAGTGGTTTTCGCGGTGAAACGCTTCCACCAGTATGTGTACGGCCGCCATTTCACTATCGTGACTGATCATAAGCCCCTGCTGGGACTCTTCAGAGAGGATAAGCCGATACCGCCCATTGCTTCTGCACGGATCCAGCGCTGGGCTTTGTTGCTTGCTGCATATGAGTATTCTCTGGAGCACAAACCAGGTACGCAGATAGCAAATGCCGACGCACTGAGCCGATTGCCTTTATCGACCGGCCCCATGTCGACCCCCACGACCGGTGAGGTGGTCGCAACCCTAAATTTTATGGACACCTTGCCTGTCACGGCATCACAGATCCGTGAGTGGACCCAGACGGAGCCAGTCCTGTCAAAGGTTCGGCACATAGTCCTGTATGGTGGGCAGCACAGACAGCTCCCAGGCGAGTTACGGGCATTTTCCTCCAAGCTGTCAGAGTTCAGCGTGGAAGACGGCATCCTCTTGTGGGGGACGCGTGTGGTTGTCCCGGAAAAAGGCCAGGAGCTGATATTATCAGACTTGCACAATGGGCATCCGGGCGTGACCAAGATGAAAATGTTGGCCCGGAGTTATGTCTGGTGGCCAGGCCTCGACACCGACATTGAGAAGGTGGCCCAAAACTGCTCCATTTGCCAGGAGCATCAGAAGCTTCCGCCGGCCGCGCCCCTACATCACTGGGAATGGCCAGGGCGGCCTTGGGCACGCTTACATGCAGATTTCGCAGGCCCTTTTCAGGGATCCATGTTCCTTCTACTAATTGACGCCCAGTCCAAATGGCTGGAGGTGCATAAGATGCAGGGGACAACGTCCTGCGCAACAATTGAATAAATGCGTTTATCATTTAGCACGCATGGCCTCCCCGAGGTGCTGGTCACGCATCATGGCACTCCATTCACGAGTGAGGAGTTTGCTAGGTTTACAAAGATGAACGGCATCCGCCATATCCGCACTGCCCCTTACCACCCGGCTTCAAATGGGTTGGCAGAGCGTGCAGTGCAAACATTCAAAAGAGGCCTAAAGAAGCAGTCTTCTGGATCAATGGACACGAGACTGGCTCGGTTTTTGTTTACGTACAGGACCACCCCCCATACAGTGACTGGGGTAGCTCCCGCAGAACTCCTAATGGGCCGGAGACTTCGCACCCGCCTTAGTATGGTCTTCCCGGACATTGGCGCAAAAGTACGCCGCACACACGAACGGCAGGGACCGGGATTGTCTCAGCATCGTCCGATTCGGCAGTTTGCGCCCGGTGACCCAGTATTCGTGCGGAATTTTGCTGGTGGTGCCCAATGTGTTCCTGGGGTAATCTTTCGCCAAACGGGCCCTATATCGTACCAAGTGCAAGCCCAGGGTCGTCTCCAGCGAAAACATGTAGACCACGTCTGGTCCAGAAGATCATCCCCGCAAAAGATTCCCCGCCCCCGGAGCTCAGTTCAACAGCGGCAAAGACCAGAAACAAGGGAAGGTAGTCCTCCAAATCTTCCACTGGTGCCTCACTCAAAGCCTGCGCAGGTCATGACGGGACCGAATGGGGACAGAGACGCTGACATGACGGAGGCAGCAGACTCTGACTCCGAGATGGAGACACAGGATGAATCAGAGGGGGAATCCTCGGGTCCACAGGCCGTGGATGTACAACCGCGCCGTTCATCACGGAAGCGCCGGTCTCCGTCTCGTTATACGCCGCCTGATCCAGCGCCGCGTGCAAATGGCGTCCGGCCTGCGGCCAAACGAGTTCGACGCCTCCCTTCGCCAGGGCCTACGGTGGATTCCTTGGACTTTGGGGGGGAGGGATGTTATAACCTGCCTACTGACGATTGGCTGGGGACTAATGATTATCCCACAATCCTATGGGAGTATGAACTTCCCCAATGAGGGGGGCGGAGAAACTCCTACTATAAATAAGCTGGCCAGTCCAGGAACCAGGAGGAAGGAGAAGGTAGCAAGGGAAGTTACTGCTACTGCTATGTATATATTGTTATAGTAAATAAACTTTATTATTTTGTATCCTTAAAACTCGTGCTGGATTCTTCGGGGCCGTTACAAAAATGGCTGATCTTTGTGGACTCAGCTCCACTCTCCGGCCCGTACACCATATCCCCGAATCCCTTTATTCTTTAGAAAGGTATCTATCTTTTTCTTAAAAATGTTTAAAGAAGGAGCCTCAACTGCTTCACTGGGCAAGGAATTCCAGAGATTCACAACCCTTTGGGTGAAGAAGTTCCTCCTAAACTCGGTCCTAAATCTACTTTCCCTTATTTTGAGGCTATGCCCCCTAGTTCTGCTTTCCCCAACCAGTGGAAACAACCTGCCCGCATCTATCCTATCTATTCCCTTCATAATTTTATATGTTTCAATAAGATCCCCCCACATCCTTCTAAACTCCAATGAGTACAGTCCCAGTCTACTCAACCTCTCGTCATAATCTAATCCCCTCAACTCTGGGATCAACCTAGTGAATCTCCTCTGCACTCCCTCCAGTGCCAATATGTCCTTTCTCAGGTAAGGAGACCAAAAGGGGCAGCACGGTAGCACAAGTGATTAGCACTGTGGCT
This sequence comes from Scyliorhinus torazame, assembly GCF_047496885.1. Lineage (NCBI taxonomy): Eukaryota > Metazoa > Chordata > Chondrichthyes > Carcharhiniformes > Scyliorhinidae > Scyliorhinus > Scyliorhinus torazame. Next base: position 298,300,628 of record NC_092711.1, on the reverse strand, counting down.
TCACAGCGCCAGGGTCCCAGGTTCGATTCCCCGCTGGGTCACTGTCTGTGCGGAGTTTGCACGTTCTCCCCGTGTCCGCGTGGGTTTCCTCCGGGTGCTCCGGTTTCCTCCCACAGTCCAAAGACGTGCAGGTTAGGTGGATTGGCCGTGCTAAATTACCCGTAGTGTCCATAAGGGTTGGGAGGGGTTATTGGGTTGCGGGGATAAGGTGGAAGTGAGGGATTAATGTGGGTCGGTGCAGACTCGATGGGCCGAATGGCCTCCTTCTGCACTGTATGTTCTATGTAATATGTAATCTATGTAAAAACTGAACATAATACTCCAGATGTGGCCTCACCAACACCTTATACAATTGCAGCATAACCTCCTTAGTCTTGAACTCCATCCCTCTAGCAATGAAAGACAAAACTCGATTAGCCTTCTTAATCACCTGTTGCACCTGCACACCAACTTTTTGCGACTCGTGCACCAGCACACCCAGGTCCCTCTGCACAGCAGCATGTTTTAACATCTTACCGTTTAAATAATATTCCATTCTGCTGTTATTCCTCCCAAAATGGATAGCCTCACACTTGGCAACATTGAATTCCATCTGCCAGACCCTAGCCCATTCACCTAACCTATCCAAATCCTTCTGCAGACGTCCGGTATCCTCTGCACTTTTTGTTTTACCACTCATCTTAGTGTCGTCTGCAAACTTTGACACAGTGCACTTGGTCCCCAACTCCAAATCGTCTATGTAAATTGTGAACAACTGCGGGCCCAACACTGATCCTTGAGGGACACCACTAGTTACAGGTTGCGAACCAGAGAAACACCCATTTATCCCCACTCTCTGCTTTCTGTTAGTTAACCAATTCTCTACCCATGCTACCACTTTACCCTCAATGCCATGCATCTTTAGTTTATGCAGCAACCTTTTGTGTGGCACCTTGTCAAAAGCTTTCTGGAAATCCAGATATACCACGCCCATTGGCTCCCCGTTATCTACTGCACTGGTAACGTCCTCAAAAAATTCTACCAAATTAGTCAGATACGACCTACCCTTTATGAACCCATGCTGCGTCTGCCCAATGGGACAATTTCCCTCCAGGTGCCCCTCTATTTCCTCCTTAATGATAGATTCCAGCATTTTCCCTACAACCGAAGTTAAGCTTACCGGCCTATAATTACCCGCTTTCTGCCGACCTCCTTTTTTAAACAGTGGTGTCACGTTTGCTACTTTCCAATCCTCTGGGACCACCCCAGAGTCTAGTGAATTTTGATAAATTATCACTAGTGCATTTACAATTTCCCTAGCCATCTCTTTTAACACTCTGGGATGCATCCCATCAGGGCCAGGAGACTTGTCTACCTTTAGCCCCATTAGCTTGCCCAATACTGCCTCCTTAGTGATTACAATCATCTCAAGGTCCTCACCTATCATATCCTTATTTCCATCAGTCACTGGCATGTTATTTGTGTCTTCCACTGTGAAGAATGACCCAAAAAACCTGTTCAGCTCCTCAGCCATTTCCCTGTCTCCTATTATTAAATCTCCCTTCTCATCTTCCAAAGGACCAATATTTACCTTAGCCACTCTTTTTTGTCTTATATATTTGTAGAAGCTTTTACTATCTGCTTTTATGTTCTGAGCAAGTTTACTTTCATAGTCTACCTTACTCTTCTTTATAGCTTTTTTAGTAGCTTTCTGTTGTCCCCTAAAGACTCCCCAGTCCTCTAGTCTCCCATTAATTTTTGCCATTTTGTATGTTTTTTCCTTCAATTTGATACTCTCCCTCACCTCCTTAGATATCCACGGTCGATTTTTTTCCCTTTCTACCATCTTTCTTTTTTGTCGGTATGAACCTTTCCTGAACACTGTGAAAGATCGCTCGGAAGGTTCTCCACTGTTCCTACGCTGTTAGCCTCGCTCTGCTTCACGAACCAGCCATCCGCTGGCGTGGTTCCACGCATGTGCAGACCGGCTGGTGTATTCTAGTGATTTATGTATACCCTATGTATTTTTCTCATGGTTGGAATGACGTCTCTGGACTGTACGCAGAACAATACTTTTCACTGTACCTCGCTACACGTGACAATAAACAAATCCAAATCAAAAATTCTGTTACCCTGAGATCCTTTGCTCCTGGTCGTATCTTGTCATTGTCAGTGTGTTGGGAAACATTGACAGTAATAATTACAAAGTGAACCAACTGTATGAATATTTACTGGTCTTCTCTGTATAAATGTGTGGAATAATGATTGTTCTGTACTGTGCCGGATTTTGGGGAGTTGCGTCTTGTGGTTATATGTAAAATATCCCCTTAGAACTCATGTCTTTGCGAATTTGTTCTGAAATTTTTATCCTGTTATTTTGGGGTTAAAGAATCATTGACGAGCTCCTGTAAAGGAACATGCAGGCGTTATATCTGAGAAAAGTACGTCAGAATGTGTTATTGATGCCTTTGGCATAAATGAAATCGGGGGAGTTAAGTTTTGTAGCACAGCCGAACATGGCACAAAATTCTTATCCTACATTTTCACTGGCTGTACGAGCATTCGCTACATGTGACGATGTGCATTTTTTGACCATGTTTTCATGGCTTTATTCTCTTCTCCTTCAATCTCTAGTTTATCCATTGATACATATGGAGGCACCAAGTTTAATGATTAAGCTGAACCAAATATATTGTTGTTCTCCTGTCTTTTTCTGTATTCATGACGCTGAAGCACTTATGCTGTGCTGTATCAATCCTGAGGATTTGTTCCATTAGTTGTAAAAATAGACAAACCCTATAGACAAACCCGTGGGCAGCACAGTAGCACAAGTGGATAGCACTGTAGCTACACAGCGCCAGGGTGCCAGGTTCAATTCCCTGCTGGGTCACTGCCTGTGTGGAGTCTGCATATTCTCCTCGTGTCTGCGTGGGTTTCCTACAGGTGCTCCGGTTTCCTCCCACAGACCAAAGACGTGCAGATTAGGTGGATTGGCTCTGATAAATTGCCCTTAGTGACCAAAATGGTTCGGAGGGGTTTTGGGTTACGGGGATAGGGTGGACGTGAGGCTGAAATGGGCTGAATGGCCTCCTTCAGCACTGTATGTTCTATATTCTAATAAAAAATATATATTTTAAAAAAACATTCTAAACATTTATCTATTTAGATCTGCCCCATCAATCCAATGGGATCTTGTTTTGGTACTTATTATTCCAGTAATATTAAAGGAAGCAAGGGCTTGCTTCTGTACTTTACCTGTCTAGATCTTTGCACAACCTCACAATGGCCTTGTTGAGATGTAAGAGACTTGTGGTCCCCATACTCATGGCATCAAGGTCCTTCTGAAGATTTGTCTTAAAGTAGTCATTCATCATAGTAGCATATTCACTGAATAGGTTGTAAACAAGGAGGTTATAATACTGCACAGAAAAAGCTCAAGTTGGTTAATAATTATTTTCACTATTGTCACATTACAAAGTACATCAGTTATTCAGCAGTTACAATCAGTAGATGCTCAAGTGCATTCTTGTCCAAAAGCTGTGTGCGAGTCACTTCAAAACACATTGATGCCATAGAAGCACCAATGCAAGTTTGTTTCAGTTTACTAAGATTTTTCAATCACAACTGTGAGGTAATCAATGCACTTACACATCAGAAGGATCAAAGTATTTGGGCTGGATTCTCCATCCCAATTTTCTGGTGCGGCGCGTCCTCCCCGGCATCACAATTCTCTGTCCCACCAGCTGGCCAATGAGGTTTCCCATTGTGGGCAGCCCCACGCCATCAGGAAATCTCCGGCGCAACAGAGAATGCCGCCAGCGGGGAATCCAGCCCATTGTATATTTCTCACTCCTCAAAACCCCATTCTGATCAATTGCTCAAATTGAGTCAGACTATGGGTGGGGGGGGGGAATTTTCCACCGCCGTCGCAGAGAATCCAGCATCGGAGAAAAAAAACGGCGGGCCAATCATTTCCGATGCTCCAGTGCTCAACTGCGTTGGCATTGTGGTTCGTGCCTCACTTCAACAGGGGCATGGAAATAGCTCACAATGAACCATTTGCATTGTATTAATGGGCTGGACACGGATTCTCCACACCTCCGTGATTGTCTGGCCCTCTGGGTACAAGTATTCTTCAGCATTGCCCTAATGCGGTGAATCTCGCAGTGAGCCAAGGGGTAAGTTTTTAAGGTAGATGCCCCCCAAGTCCATCGGAGAGCACCCTCTCCCCCCACAGTGCAAGTGCTTCCCAAACCATCCCCCAGACCACCACCCCTAGCTGAGACACCCAACAGAGAGCCCCAGCAGACACCTACACCAGAGACCCCAATCAGAAACCGATGGACCCACCCCACCAGAGATCTCCAGCTAGACCCGCCATAACAGGAAATCCCCCCATAACAGAGAACCACCCATATCAGAGAATCCCCACCTGATGGGAGTCTCTGTTGGTGTGGGGGGGGGGGGGGGGGGGGGTTTGTTGCAGGGGGATGTCTGTTGGAGAGGATGTCTGTTGGGTAGTTATGTTGGTGGGTTCTGTTGGGAAGGGTTTGTTCAGGGGACTGTTGGGGATGTCTGGTGAGGGGTCTGTGTTGGGGGGATCTCTGCTGGGAGGGTCTCTGGTGGTGGTGCTCTGGTCCAGAGCTCTGGTTGGGGCTTCTGGTCAGGGGCCAGGTCACTCTCATACGTGCGTAATATGGGGGTGTGACCCAGCAATTCCCATGGTGGGGGGGGTCGTGGGGGGCAGGACTTGCGTTACGGTGGGGTGGGGTCCAGCCATCGGCCCTCGCTATCGGGCTTCCGGCTCAAAATAGCGGTCCGATAGCAGGATTGGGACTGGAATTCCTCACAATCCTCACCATGCATAAATTTGCATCGCAAGGGACAGGGGATCGTCTCTGAGCGCCGGTCCCAACGCGAACGCAAACCAGAGGCGATTCATCTCCAGCGGGAGAACGTAATCTCCCAAATGGGGAACCTTGCCCTCTGTGTGAAAGTCCTGAGCTTGTTGTCTTTACTTTTTTCTTCATTTCTATTTTATCATATGGTAAACCTTAATGCATTTATGATCATTGCTTTTGTGACACATGCTCACACATAACTCAATGCCCGACTTACTGTGTCACCCAGGATTGAATTCAGCAATAGATCTGCCCTTTTAGACCCACGGACACAAAGGAGCTCACCATTTATTTTCGGTTTTCCATCCCATTTTCTTCAATTGCTCCCTCTCTATCCCAATTAATAAGTGGATATTCAAAATTCCTGAAAGCAGCATGCCTTCAGACACTACCTTTTCAGTGATCCCTCCTGTAAACGTTCCTGGAGCTCTTGCGTTAAGCTATTTCTTGCTTCTGAAGTATTGATGGAGGTATTGAATGGACGTGGAGGCAAAGCTGGTTTCTCATCCTCACCATCTAAAGAATAAGAAGAAACCTGGATAAACCTTTGGGAATCCTGATATATAAATAAACAGAAAACATCTTAGAAACAGACACAGGTCACCAAACCTCTAAAAAACTGAACATACCTGACTGCTCTCTCACCATAATGTATTCTGTTCAAAAACATATTTACCTTTTTAACACAATTGTAGGTTTGCAACATTTAAAGTTAAAAGATCAAGTGAAGTTATTTTACATAAACTGATGAACAACTATATAAGTAACAGTGCTATATTGTCATTGTGCATTTCTCCCCCACCAAAGCCACAGCTCTCAGAGCTATGCTAAGTCTTTAGAAATAATTTTCAAATTCATCTTGACTTTGTTCTTTCTTTCAGGAAATTCAAAGCACTGGACCGTTTCAAGCTATCTGGTTGTTGCTTCGTTGAGATTTCCAAACTGTCCCTCCCCATTGGGATTTACCCTGGTCTGAGTAATGTCAAAATTAAAATGGCCACGGGGCGATGAATGAGCAGCAGTTTTACAGCTTGAATCTTCACTGCTGTTCCACCCAGCAGAGGGTGTTAGCAGAGTAATTTCTAGCAGCGCATTCAGATGTTAAAGATTCTCTGAGCAGGCCAAGGCGGGATAATGAGCTGAATGTCGGTTTGAGCCCGCGTTTAGCACACAACACCAACTTGGTAAAAGAGTTGATGCTGATTTTAGAAACAGCTGCCCAGAGGCTTGTGCATAAATTGTTCATCATTAAAGTGGTTGCTTGGTAATTTTGTGGAAGTAGCACTTGAACTAAAGCCCTCTCCAACAGCGACGAGTGCATTAGGAGTAAACGGCATTGACATTGATGTCAAGCACGACTTAATCACTATTTCATCCTCATTTGCTGCTGGAGGTGTGAATCGGACATCTAAAATACATCAAGAGACTTCCTGAAATGCTTTGTCAAGACTTCACCACTCCTCTAGTGACATTCAATTTGGAAGTTCCCTCAAGAGAGTAAATGCTGTTCTGCACTACCTTGTTGGACACCTATAAAGGGTTGACATGGGGAGCTTGGTCATGGACATCATGCTCGGGGACCCCACTTGGTCTGTATGGAGAATGGGAAATCGGCTCAAGACAGAGAAATGCAAACTGCTGGAGGAAGCATAGTTTCAGGAAACAGAGGACATTCCCCCCCCATCTGGAATGCATCCATCATGGAACCCCTGTGCCCAGCATAAAAACCCGTGAGCCCTCGCCTATTGTCCCCGAGCCATCTTGTAAACTGCCACAGTGTGTCAACCAGTGATCTCCACATCTACGGTGGAAGTAGGTACATGAAGCTCACATATACTGTTCCCTGAAAATTGCATCACTTGTTGGCCATGTGATAGAATCTTAGAATTCCTACGCTGCAGAAGGAGGCCACTCTGCCCAAATAAGCCTGCTCCAGCTCTCCCACAAAACACCCTACCTCCGCTCCCGCTGCTCCGCCTTGTCCCCATATCCCAACCAAACCTTTTGGACTCTATGGGGCAATTTATCATGGCCAATCCACCGAACCTGTACATCTTTGGACTGGAAAGAAACTGGAGCACCCGGAGGAAACCCACACAGACATAGGGAAAACATGCAAACTCCACACAGACAGTCATCCAAGGCTGGAATTGAATCTGGGTCCCTGGCTCTGTGAGGCAGCAGTGCTAACTACTGTACCACCGTGGCTGGTTTAACACTGACAGGCAAATTCAGATCATGGTCATCAACATTTTAGGCAGGAATTGTGAGCTAAATCTAGATTACAGCCGTATTTTCTTAGCACCTTTTTTCATGATTGGCCAAAGGAAGCTGCTAAAATGATCCCTCATGTGTCTGGTAGTTTGATCCTGTAACTAATCGACAAATACATGGATAGGATGGGTATTGAGGGATATAGCTCTAGGAAATGCTGAGGGGTTTGGCCAAGGCTGGTAATTTTGACCGGTACAGGCTTGGAGGCCGAAGGGCCTGTTCCAATGCTGTATTGTTCTTTGTTCTAGAGCAGTGCCGAAAATGACTGCCTTATTAAGCTTCATGGACAGAGTTTTACCTTGAACCTTGCCTGCACTAAACCTGAACTGAGAGTGCTCGATACTCGGCTGATTGCAAAATAAGTGAAACAACATTACGCTCGCCAACACTATCAACACTCATATTAGCAAATCAAACTGGAACCATTCATCAATGATATTTAATCACCTGACAAGTCATCCAAGATCTCTTTTTCATTTTCTCTCTCTACAGGATATTGCAGTGGTGTTACCAGCCCCTGATACGGTTGCTGATAGTTTAACATCAGATCGATGAGGCAAGAAAATCGCTTCACTGGAACACCTTTTTCAGTCTGTAACACATCACAATCACAGCATATGACGAAGGATATTTGAGTTCATTGGCTTATTAATTAATTTAAAACATTTTTTAAAAATCACTGAGCAGTTTTGCAAAAGAATTCTCTCATTTCCTGTGGAATTGTTATTTAATTCTTTCATGGGAGCCGAGAGTCACTGGCTAGGCCAGCATTTGCTACCCATCCCTAATGGCCATTGAGAAGGTAATGGTGAGCTGCCTTGTTGAACCACTGCAGTCCATGTGGGCGGCACAGTAGCACAAGTGGAGAGCATTGTGGCTTCACAGCGCCAGGGTCCCAGGTTTGCTTCCCCACTGGGTCACTGTCTGTGCAGAGTCTGCACGTTCTCCCCGTGCCTGCGTGGGTTTCCTCCGGGTGCTCCGGTTTCCTCCCACAGTACAAAGATGTGCAGGTTAGGTGGATTGGCCATGATAAATTGCCCTTAGTGACCAAAAAGGTTAGGATGGGTTATTTGGTTACGGGGATAGGGTGGAAACGACGGCTTAGGTGGGTCGGTGCGGACTCGATGGACTAAATGGCCTCGTTCTGCACTGTATGTTCTATGTTCTAAGTACCTACAGTTGTTCGGGGAATTTCCTGGATTTTGACCCAGGAACAGTGAAGAAAAGGTGATATTCTTCTAAGTCAGGATGGTGTACAACTTGGAGGGGAACTTGCAAGTGGTGGTGTTCCCACGCACCCATTACCCTTGTCTTTCTAGGTGGAAGAGGTTGCTGGTTGAATTGTGCCGATGAAGGAGGCTTGGTTACGTGCACCTTGGTGCACGTTGCTGCCACTGTCTGTCGATGGCGCAGAAGTGAAATTGTAAGATGATGACTGGGGTGCCAATCAAGCAGGCTGCTTTCCCTGGGATTGCATCATCATCCTGAGTGTTTTTGGAGCTGTATCATCGAAATAAGTGGAGAGTATTCCATCATACGCCTGACTTGTGCCTTGTAGATGGTGGACAGGCTTTGGGAATTTAGCAAGTGAGTTACTCACTCACTACAGAATGCCCAGCCTTTGACCTTCCTGCTCTAATAGCAGTATTTAGACTGATGGGTTCTCATAGTAACCCCAAGAATACTGATAATGTGGGATTGAGCAATGGTCGTGCCATTGAATGTTAAGGGGATTATTTTCTTGGAGATGGTCATTTCATGGAGATGGTTATTTGCCACCTATTAGCCCAAGCTTGACTGTTGTCCAGGTTTTGCTACATATGGACACGGACTGCTTCAGTGTCTGATGAGTTATGATCTGTAGAACTTTCAGTGAACATCTTCACTTCTGACCTTATGATGGAGGGAATGTCACTGATGAAGCAGCTGAAGATTGTTGAGCCTAACAACACCACCCTGAGGAACTATTGCAGCATTATTCAGGAACTGAGATGATTGGCTTCCAACAACCACAATTCTTTTTTTTTTATCAATGTTTTTTATTGGGTTTTTGAACAAAGTATATTTGCCATTATGTACACAGGATATGATAAATATATATATATATGGAAGAGAAGGGCTCACACACACAAATCACAAAGGGAAAAAAAAAAGTAACAACACGAGAGAAATACAAAATCAAATAAAGTAACTGGTCGGGTACTATGCACCTGCTCAACAGCAGCAACTCTACACTTGGCAAAATTATTTACACATATAAGTAGGCATCTGTTTGGGGGGGGGGAAGATTGGGGGGGGGTGTAGATATACATTTGGATGCCAGACAACTACAATTCTTAATGGAATGGAGCAGATCTTGCCAGCAGGAATGGCTTTTCGCTGGGCACAATGGGGTCGTTGAATCGCACTCAATGCTTGGTAAGGAACCTGCTAAATCCTTCTTTGTTTTGTATTTCTCTTTTTTTAATTCCTGTCCTGCAACCTTGTAGATTTTGTTTTTAAAATGCAGACTTTGGTCAAACTGAAAACCCCCCTGGTTTAATGTACTGGTCCAGGACCTCCTTTGATGCTCTTTGGCATAGCCCGTGATGTCATTTTGATGGACTTGGCAAGCAGCCAATCATTGAGATTCTGGGGCATCTTCTGTTCTTTGTTGGGATTGGTTGGGCCTTCAGAAAATTCCGGAAAACCCCAGGCTAGCTCCATTTTGTCTCTCAGTTCTGTACAGACCTGGACAGCAGCACACAGCAATACTCTCTCTATCAGCTTTCGAGCTGGCGATTTGAATACTTCTAGCCGGCCTGGGGAAATAACTTTTGCCTTAAATATCTCCAGCCAGGTCGGTGAAAGTGTACAAGTCTGTTTGAAAGGTCTGGTGGTTTAAATGCTTCTGGATAACCTGTGAAAATGACCTATGAGAGGAGCTGTAAGCAAGTAGCCTTTCTATTCTGATTACAAACTGTGAAGCTAGTGCTCCAAATTCTCTCTCATCCATTGGGCTCTTCCTGTGCGTTCCAAATTTGCGCTGCAGTCAGTTTAACCTGTGGAAGTTGGACTGGAAGTAACCTTGAGCCGCATAAACGGCAGACAAGCGGTTAATGTGTGGGGTGGATGGACAATCTTCATTTAAATTCTGAGTTAGAGAATTCTAAGATCATCTCAGCGAGACTGGGAGTCAATCTGTTAGAGATCTGCCAGGACTGAGCCGACCTCGGGGGGATTCTCAGTGAAAAGACCCTGATTATTAAACTTTCCAGGAAGAATTCTACAGCCTGCAGATCCTAGTTGAAGACCACCATTAGAAGATTTCTGGCTACAAGACTACCACCTTGGAGGCAAAGAACTATCTCATGTCCTTTTATACCCTATTATTTTCAATCCCTTCCCTACCCCCACCATGATCAGGATTCTCCGAGCCCCCGCTGGGTCAGAGAATCCCCAGGGGGCGACGCAAATCCGGCCCCGCTGCCCCGCTACCAGCTGCCATATTCTCCGGTGCTGGCTTTCGGGCAGGGGCGGGGTTCACGCCACTCCGGTCGGGGGCCGTTGGCAGCGGCGCTCTGGCAATTCTCCGGGCCCCAATGGGCCGAGCGGCCGTCGGTTTCTGACCAGTCCTGCCGGCGTGGATTAGACATGGTCTCACATGGCGGGACCTGGCAGGTAAGTTGGCTGGTGCGGTCTTCGGGGGAGTGTGGGGGATCCGACCACAGGGGGGGGGGGTGGCCACGGTGGCCTGGCCCGCGATCGGGGCCCACCGATCTGCGGGCCCACCATGGGGGCACTTCTTTCTTCTGCGCCGGCCCCTGTAGGGCTACGCCATGGCCGGCGTGGAGAAGTCACCCCCCTGCGCATGCGCCAGAATACGCCGGCGGTTCCGCGCATGCACGGATCACACCGGCCCTTTTGGCGTATGCGCGGACTCGCGCATACATGAGTGGATATTATGACATGGGCGGGGGAGTGGATCTCGGTAGGGTGCTCTTTCAGAGGTTTGGTGCAGACTCGATGGGTTGAATGGCCTCCTCTTACAAAATAGACATTCTATGATTATAAGTTAATAATTATATATTATTCTTTAAAAAAAAATTTTTGAGTACCCAATTCATTTTTTTTTCCAATTAAGGAGCAATTTAGCGTGGCCAATCCACCTACCCTGCACATCTTTGTGTTGTGGGGATGAAACTCACGCAAATACGGAGAGAATGTGCAAACTCCACACGGATAGTGACCCAGAGTTGGGAGCGAACCTGGGACCTCAGCGCTGCGAGGCAGCAATGCGAACCATTGCGCCACCGTGCTGCTAATTATATATTATTCTAAGGGTCTCACTCTTCCTTTTGAAGTCATGTAAGCAGATACAATAATTACTTTCAATAGGGAATTAATTAAATATTTGAAGGAGCAATATCTGCAGGGCCAAAGGGAAGGGGCAGGGGAGTGAAGTAGGTTCAGTTGGATAACCCATTCAAAGGTCCAATGTAGTAATGATGGACAGCATGGCCTCTTTCTGTGCTTCATTATTCTATTGGTCTCTGTAATTCTATGATTATTGAAGTGGCATTTGGTCATAAAGGACAACATAATCAATAACATAAATATTTAAAACTGTGAAATGCGTTGACTTAAACGTAGAATGCAGGACGTTAACCTGCAGGTGTCAACTCTTCCTTCAGCACTCAAGAAGGTAGGCAAAAATTATCCACCTTCTCCCCATCAGAATGTTGAATTGGGCAACTGGGTGAGGGGCTCCAGCAAATCCAACGTTATCAAGACTACAGGGCAGCACGGTTGCACAAGTGGATAGAACTGTGGCTTCACAGCGCCAGGGTCCCAGGTTCAATTCCCCATTGGGTCACTGTCTGTGCGGAGTCTGCACGTTCTCCCCATGTCTGCGTGGGCTTTGTAGCCACCTAAATTGGCCAACTCTCAATTTAAAATGGCGAACGGCAAAGGCTGATGGGAAAGTCAGCCAACAAGACAGAAACCAGCAGCTGCAGGTTTGCTGTGTATTTACCTCTGCAAAAGCCAGACAGCATCGATACCAGCGGCCATCAGCATAACAAAGTAGCAGCCATCTGCATACTGCTGAGCAATCCCCGGGAACAATAAGTAACATTTTGGACACACAAAGCAAAGCCAGTCTCCTCGGCACCAGCAGGAGCCAACATAAATGAGGTGAACGGAGCACCTCAAGACCGCCCATCGATCAGGGAACCGCTCCAGTATTGGAGAAAATCGAACCAAGCGATTATGACAAAGTCCAATCACTTGGGACCAGGTACAGGGTCCGCCCCTGGGGACTATAAGAGCTGAGCCCCAAGTTCAAATCGCTCTCTTCTCTCTTCTTCCTGCCCGGGTCACCCAGAAACACGAACCAACATTGACCGTGACCGGTGCAGTGATCGTCGACTGACGTAAGTCTTAATTCAACGCTCGCTACGAGATAGGCGCTCCTCGCTCCCAATCCGTACCAACTTCGAATCCCGCAGACTCAGAATCCGAACGAAAGGCCATTTGTTCCCCTGACCTGGTGGGCCAGTCCGAAGTTAAGTATAGGCCTGTTAGTTGTAGAAGTAGCTTAGACGTAGAATTTGTGCATGAGTAGCGATTACTGTGTATAATAAATGTGCTTTGATTTAAATCTTACTAATCGGTGTATTGGGTTATTGATCATTACTCGGACTTGAACCTCGTGGGGGTATCATAAAGATACCTGGCGACTCGAGAGCAAAGGTAATAAAACAGAGCAATTGAACTAAGGAGAAAATCTGCAACATTATTTGGCGACATCTGACGGGAGCTGATCTAGAAGTGGAAAACCACTCCGGGAGAAAGCAGAATTTGAATTAGAGAACCAATTGGAAACAGAAAACCACAAAACCGGAACGGACTGACGGTGTACGGGCTCCCCCAGTTGGGTCTGCGACACCCTTTGGGATAGGTCCGGACGACCGGTAGTTGCAGCGAAAATTCGGGGACAGCCCATCGAATTTCTCTGGGACACAGGAGGGTCCCGCACCACAATAAATTCCTCCACCATGTTTCAAAAAGACACATGGCCTACTACAGCCACTATCACCCTCAGCAGCTTTACAGGTCACTCACAGCAGGGACACATCACAGCCCCAGTACCCATTCAAATCGGTACCATTCCCACCAAGCAACGCAGTTTTAGTTGACCTGCCCCACACAGCAGAACACATTCTGGGAATCGATTTCATGAATTCCCACAATCTTTCATTTGATCCAGTCAACCAGTATGTCTGGAAGATGGCAAAATCTGCAAGAGCCCCTGCAACGCTCAACATAGGTGAATATACGAACAAAATTAGCGCAGTAGGCGAATTTTGGTTCAACCCGACCACGCTTAGTACGGACAAGCAGGTTAGGGCAGTTCTGCAAAAGAACAGGGCAGCATTCGCGACTCACAAGCATGACTGTGGACGGATGACTGGCTCCGTACAAATAACAGGACCTAACCCTAGACCCCCAAAACAATATGGATTTCCCCAAGAGGCAGAGGGAGAAATCTCCAAGGTAATAGAAAGCTTATTAGAGCAGAGCGTACTTAGATCAGTAGCCTCCACTAATAATGCCCCGATTTGGCCAGTGAGAAAGCCAGATGGATCATGGCGACTGACCATCGATTACCGGGAACTCAACAAAATCACCCCCGCAGCAGCCCCCACAGTAGCACCAAGTCCCGAGACCATGTTCAAGCAGGGACTCAATTCCCGATTCTTTACGGTTTTGGACGTCAGTAATGGATTCTGGTCCATTCCATTGGCAAAGGCGTGCCAGTACAAATTTGCCTTCACCTTTAAAGCACAGCAGTACACGTGGACATGCCTGCCACAAGGATTCAACAACTCCCCCTCCATTTCCCACTGACAGCTGGCAAATGGCTTAGCCAAATTCTCTCGCCCCGAATGACTCGTTCAGTACGTAGACGACCTACTACTGCACATTGAGCTTCTGTCCGAACTCCTGGAACTCCTACACTCAATTGGTTGTAAAGTCAACCCCAAAAAGGCCCAGATTTTGGAAGATAAGGTGAGATATTTGGGAACAATTATCACACATGGTAAACGCGAGATCGAGCATAAAAGAATTGACTCGATTGCTAAATTGCCCCTTCCCCAGAACATTTCAGCCCTCTGGTCGTTTTTAGGACTGGTTGGGTACTTCCGAAACCACATTGACGGTTTCGCCAGCAAGGCAGCACCCCTCTCAGACCTCCTAAAGAAAGGAGCCCCCTGGGAATAGCTTCCGCAGCATACGGATGCTGTGGACGCGTTGAAGCAATGACTCCTAGCAGTCCCCGCACTACAAGTTCCAGACCCGCTTTCCCCTTACGCCATAGGGGTAGCGACCACAGACCGCACCCTTTCAGCCGTGCTCCTCCAGGAACGGCACGACCAGTTAAGGCCCGTAGCTTACGCCTCCAGAAATTTAGATGCTGTGGAGCAGGGATTTTCAGCATGTGAGAGGCACTTGCTCGCAGTATTTTGGGCAGTGCAGTATTTTTCATATGTTACCGGACTAAACCCCGTCACAATTCTCACCGAACACACCTCCACCCAACTTTTACTGGACGGACGACTCAAGGACGGTACAGTAAACCAGATTAGAGCAGTGAGATGGACCCTTCTCTTGCAGGGATGGGACATCACTGTTAGACGGACAAAGACGCACACCTTTTTAGCAGACAACCTACAGTACCCCGGAACCCCCCATGAATGTGAAATTATCTCTCCACATCACAACACAGGCCCCTTTATTGCTAAGACACCCCCCAGAAAGATAGGTAGTTCAACCCAGAGCCCCCAGCACACAGACACGTGTGAGCCCATAAAGATCTATATGGATGGATCTTCCACAGTCTTGGATGGGAAGCGCATAACAGGTTGCGGGAGATATGTTGAGGACGCGCAGGGACGCGCCCTTGAGGAAATATCATTGAAACTGCCAGGCCACTTAGGCGCGCAGGCAGCAGAACCTGCGGCATCACATATATAGTGGACCACCCAGATTCCTTCCACAGCCCAGCAGACATATACTCGGACGGCCTCTATGTCTGCAACAGCCTCACAGAATTCCTGCCCCTGTGGAACGCAAGAGGATTTGTTTCCGCAGACGGGAAACCCCTCCCCTCAGCCCCATTGCTCCGTCACATTTTAGAGAGAGCACAGAACAGAACTTTTGGGATAGTCAAGATTCATATTCACCATCATTCCTCCCCCCCTGGAAATGTGAAAGCCGACGCACTGGCTAAAGCAGGTTCCAGACATGGATACTTTTGAACACCCCCCGAAAGCGCACCAGTGAGTGCAGTTCAGGTCTCACAGACAAAGATCGGGGATCTAGTGGAGGCCCAGAAGCAGGACAGCAACCTCAGGGAGATTGTAAAAGGAAAATATCCAGCACCCTATGAGAGGTTCAAAAATGCACTGACCACACATGACGGTGTGGTGTTAAAAGACACCTGAACAGGACTGGAATCAACTGATTTGTTTGTTCCATGATGGTCATGGACATCAGGGAATCGATCCCACTACAGCCCATCTCAAGCAGCTTTGTTGGTGGCCGAATTTACAGGATGATGTAAATCACTACATCGAGAATTGTCTTATCTGTGCCCAGAATAATCCGGACAGATATGCCAAAAAGGCTCAACTAAGCCACACCCTACCCGTTAAAGGCCCCTGGACTAACCTCCTGATCGATTTTATAGGACCATTGCCCCCTTGCAGGAATGGCTATAAATATGTACTCGTGGTGATTGACATATTTACGAAATGGGTGGAAGCATTCCCAGCCCACACAAACACTGCAAAAACCACAGCCAAGATTTTGACCCACCACATCTTTACAAGATGGGGACTCCCCCGCAGCATTGAATCAGACCAAGGTTCCCATTTTACAGGACGTGTCATGCAGAACGTCCTCATGATATTTGGCATCACCCAAAAATTCCACAATGCATACCACCCACAGTTAAGTGGTATCGTGGAGCGCATGAATCGGACCCTAAAAGCCACCCTCAGAAAAATGGTCCAGTAAAACAACACCACTTGGGACTCAGTCTTCCCTTTCGCGCTGATGTTTTTGCGTAATACAATTTCAACTTCCACAGGTTACACCCCACACACTCTCATGACCGGACGCCCCATGAAAGGCACAGAATATTTATTAGGTTTAGACTTGACCAACCCCGAAGTGACGACCCTCACACACGAGAAAGCAGTGGAGCAATTAGTTGAAAATGTTAAAATGGCTCAGCTAGCAGCCGCAGTAAAATTGGGCACAAGGAAGAAACAGAGCAAGGTTTGTTTCGACAAGACAGTGCATGCGTCTGAGTACAGTATAGGACAGCAAGTCATGCTCTCCGTATATAACCCCAGCACATTCCTGTCACCAAAATACTCGGGTCTGTACTCCATTGCGGACAAAGTAAGCCCTTCCGTATATAAAATAAAGTATCCCAACGGTAAGATTGCGTGGTTCCATATCAACCAGCTGAAGGCATACGGAACACAGTCTAACCACTCACACCACGTCATGCTCGATGCAGCACACCACGCCCCGCCCACAGCCAATGTAACCCTACCATCCCCCAACACGCCCAGCCCAGCCAAGGACTCGACCTCGACTCCACCCCCAGAATTTACACTCCTCCCCGGAACGCCCACAGACTGCAGCAGCAGAGACAGCGACTGTGACTCGGACGATAGCCACAACACGCCTCCCGACTATCCCCAGGCAACAGGACCCACACCCAGCGATTCCGACTACGATCCGAGTGATCCCTTCATGATCACTTTCCTGAACAAATCCCACCACCGACCACCGAACTAACATGACGACCCCGATTCTGTCCCCACACAACTAGACACCAATTATTGGCACCGAGATAACTCATTCCGACTCGTCCGCAATGACGAGAGCGACCCCACCTCACACCATGCAGTCCTTTCAGCCCTGATACACTCAAGAGTTTGGCACCTGGGAGAAGATGACGACCTTGAGTCTGATTCCCAAACCGAGAACCCCTTTGCGACCCTGTTCCCAACCGAGAACTGAAGTGTCCAGATGATGTTTTAAAAGGGACCGCTTGGGAGAAACGGTGTCCTTTCTGATGGAACCTGCAGCATGTTTATGTTGTTTGTAAGTTTGTTAAATGTTGTTTGTCAGACCGAAAAAAAAATTCACGCCCCCACGCCCTTTCGGCTGAAACCTCTGAGGACTTGCCCACAGAAACGTGCTATTGGCCAGACGCTAGTTCAGAGGAACTAGTTTGTCTGCAGAGACTTGTTAAGGTCCCAGACGCCAGTTCAGTGGAACTCATCTGTCGACGGAAACCCAGACGCCCGTTCATAACTGCTCTTCTGGTTCAAGGAAGGAACCACTACGGCAGCCCCCCACGATGACTACATTTCTTGCCCGTTCTTGTCGGTTGCTCAGGAAGTGGAGAAATGGCTTGGGACCCGCCCTGTCTGGGAACCCCCCCTCTGGTCAACTACGCTCGGGTAGGGGAGACACGGCATTGGTATCCGTCCTACCCGGGGACTCCATCCAACTCTTACCCGTCGTGGCCCATACGCACCTCATTTTGGAAATTTTAGTTCAAAAAGTTTTGTTTTGTTTCAGGTAATCCTTAGGTTGCCAACCACATGCTATTTACATCCTTAAACATTTGGATGGTAAATCGCACAGTCTGCGAGACGGCTCGCACTGGTTCATTATTTGAAAGTATGTCTTGTCCTAAAATTCGGTTTTTGAAAAAAAACAAATGAGGGAGTCACTTATAGTGACCAATTATAAAGGGAGTAATTGGCACATAAAGGATAGACAGACTGTCGTACGAGATGTTAAACCAAGATAGTTACAGACACTATGCTTGTTTCCACAGAACTCCAGAGCTCCAGGACCGGAGAAGAAAAGAAAAGAGAAGAGCCATGAGGATTCCTTCACGTGGGTCATCATCATGATAATGGACATTTGGTTGCGAGTGAATGCGAACCCCATGACCTCAAGCCCCCCAGCCGTTAATGTTTCACTTCCCCACAGTACCCAGAGCCCAGTCACCAGCGACACCACACCATCTTGGTGTGCCAGGTTTATAACCTGGCACTCTCTGTCATATGTAATAGAAACCTTACTGGTATTGGCGATACTCTGCTGCATCGTGCAGACTATGCGTCTAAGGAAATGGAGAAGGAGAGCCTCCCGGTATATAGGATCAGATCCCCTATTTTCGGATACGACCAGACCCCCGAACCCCGTGATCTATAATAAAGAGCATTCATTTGCGGTTTTATTGTAAATAAAGAAATGTAAAGAAATGTTCATGAGCAAATTGTACGATCCTGAGCTTGACTGCCAAGCCAGGAAAAATGTGTATAAATTGCTATGATTTTGTTTGTATGGTTGAGGAAGGTAGAATAATGAAATGTTTAAGTGAGTGTAGTGTATTAAGAATAGTTAGAGATTCCCATTTTTATTGCTTTGTAATGCATGTCCCTGTTTGACATAGCGCCCCTTAGAATTGTCAGTTAAAATTTTTTCGCATAGTTATGGTCAGTGTAGAGGCCATGAAAGAAGTGCCCCCCAGGTCAGGGAATGGAAAGCAACATAGTTATGTGATCCTTCACGCTTCGCGTTAGGGTCACAAGGAGGGGATGTAGCCACCTAAATTGGCCAACTCCCGATTTAAAATGGCGAACGGCAAAGGCTGATGGGAAAGTCAGCCAACAAGACAGAAACAAGCAGCTGCAGGTTTGCTGTGTATTTACCTCTGCAAAAGCCAGACAACATCGATACCAGCGGCCATCAGCATAACAAAGTAGCAGCCATCTGCATACTGATGAGCAATCCCCGGGAACAATAAGTAACATTTTGGACACACAAAGCAAAGCCAGACTCCTCGGCACCAGCAGGAGCCAACATAAAGGAGGTGAACGGAGCACCTCAAGACCGCCCATCGATCAGGGAACCGCTCCAGTATTGGAGAAAATCAAACCAAGCGATTGGGACAAAGTCCAATCACTTGGGACCAGGTACAGGGTCTGCCCCAAAAGGCGGGAAGCCCCTGAGGACTATAAGAGCTGAGCCCCAAGTTCAAATCGCTCTCTTCTCTCTTCTTCCTGCCCGGGTCACCCAGCAACACGAACCAACATTGACCGTGACCGGTGCAGTGATTGTCGACTGACGCAAGTCTTAATTCAACGCTCGCTACGAAATAGGCGCTCCTCGCTACCAATCCGTACCAACTTCGAATCCCGCAGACTCAGAACCCGAACGAAAGGCCATTTGTTCCCCTGACCTGGTGGGCCAGTCTAAAGTTAAGTATAGGCCTGTTAGTTGTAGAAGTAGCTTAGACGCAGAATTTGTGCATGAGTAGCGATTACTTTGTATAATAAATGTGCTTTGATTTAAATCTTACTAATCGGTGTATTGGGTTACTGATCATTACTCGGACTTGAACCTCGTGGCGGTAACATAAAGATACCTGGCGACTCGAGAGCAAAGAGCAATTGAACTAAGGAAAAAATCAGCAACAGCTTCCTCCAGGTGCTCCGGTTTCCTCCCACAGTCCAAAGACAGGCAGGTTAGATGGATTGGCCATGATAAATTGCCCTTAGTGACCAAAAAGGTTAGGACGGGTTATTGGGCTACGGGGATAGGGTGGGAGTGAAGGTTTAAGTGGGTGGGTGCAGACTCGATGGGCCGAATGGCCTCCTTCTGCATTTATGTTTTATGTACAAGAATGACATGCGAGAGAATCGCTAGAATAACTAGCATTCAGTCTCTGATCTTCGGGTAAGTGTTCTCTTAGGCGGCCTTCAGCACGCACAACAACGCAGAATCGCCGAGCAGAAACTGATAGGCAAGTTCCGCACACATGAGTACGGCCTCAACCGGGACCTTGGATTCATGTTGCATTACATTCACCCCCCCATCATCTGGCCTGGGTTTGCAAAATCCTACCAACTGTTCACACCTCTTTAACCTGGGATTACCCCTGTCTCCAGTCGCTCCGTCTGGACCTGTAAAGACTTAATTACCTGCAAAGAGTCATATTCAAAGTATCGTCTTGCATCATCGACTTTGTCTATATGTGTGTTTTTGGAAGCCACCATTTCATTCACCGGAGGAAGGAGCTGCGCTCCGAAAGCTAGTGATTCGAAACAAACCTGATGGACTTTAACCTGGTGTTGTATGACTTCTTACTGTGCCCACCCCAGTCCAACACCGGCATCTTCACATCATGCTACAGAATGACTGGGATTCCAGGCTGACAGTCATTAGCACACGGTGCTGAGCTAATAGGAGTTACTGAACAGCTATATCACACAAAGCTAAGATTAAATAAAAGGACCAACTAAGGTATTTTCTTGAAAAAGGAACTGGTAGATAGAATGGGCTTGCAGGCCTTTTTAAAATCTTGACCGTCAATGTGAAGCACGAGTCCTGAAAGTTCATTGAATTGAAAGATTAATTCTTTCTCTCTCTGGAAAGCGTGCAGAGGAACTTCACCAAGATGGCGCCTGCGATGGAGCCTTTGAGCTTCGAGGAGAGGCTGGACAAACTCAGATTGCCTGCTTTAGAGCAGAGAAGGCTGAGGGGGGATCTGATTGCGGTGTACAGATTATGAGGAGTACGGACAGAGTGGATAGGAAACAGCTGTTTCCCTTAGTTCAAGGGTTAATAAATGGGGGCATAATTTTAAGGTGAGGAGCAGGAGGTTCAGAGGGGTCTTGGGGAAATCCTTTTTTCACCCAGAGGATGGTGGGAGTCTGGAATGCACTGCCTGTGGGGGGTGGGTGGGTTGGAGTGGGGGGGGGGGGGGGAGTGGTAGTAGAGGCGGGAAATCTCGCAACCTTTAAAACCTACATGGACGAGCACTTAAAATGTTGTAACATTTAAGGCAATGGGCCAAGTGCTGGAAAGTATGATAAGGGTATTTTTGTCGGTGCTGACCTGATGTACTGTATGACTCTATGATTTCCATCCACATTTTGGGTGATCGGGTGATGAGGATTACAGAGCAGCACTCTCCCATTCACGCCCATGACGAACTTTCTCGCAACTAGCAGACGAACCCAACCATGCACGAGCCTGAGTAGGGCCCCAGTGCTATTTTCATTTTCCACTGCGTGGAACTCTCTTCCCTTCATTCAGCAGATCTAAATATTCCGCCTGATCCCAAAATAATACCCACCCACCCAATGCCAGTGCCCCCAAGCTTCCTTCTGCCCACTGTTGCCTCTTTCTCTTTCACATGTGCTCTCAGCTTTGTGCAGTTGGATTTGTTGCTCGCCCGGTTGTCGCACGGTTGGCGGCTCTCAGCATTCAACCAGCACCGGCAGCTCACTGGAATTATTCGAGTGCAGCTCAAACATGACAAAAACATACAATCCTCGCACTGATTCCATCAGGCGGGTGCGATGGACTCTCGTGCTCTTCCCCCACCACTTCCGCACGGTGCGACCTGTTAGAAGAGAATCTCCCCACAGTTCCAAACTCTCAGCTTTAGCCTATTTCAGTCTAGTTAACGTCGACTTGAGGTCTCTCTGAACAATGAACTCACCAGGATGTGGTTACTGTCAACCGATGAGCTTTACTCTAAAATTTGTCGAGCTGACCATAGTGTGTTCTTTGTAGTGCAGTGAGCCTCGTATGAAACAACTGCCAAGCCAATCAAGGACATGAAGAAAGTTTACTTTCAATAAGATGATAAATTTGAATGCAATTAAGTAACTCTAAATTTCAGACAAGCTAGTCTAAATTTTTAGGCTGAAGTTTCTAATAAATAGTGCAAGGACATCATCCAAATTCATTTTGCTCAACCTATGCTGGTAAGACATGTAAATCAGCCGGGTCCGATATTGATAAAGAACCACGCTCATGATTCCTGTCTTGACAAGGCCTGTGATGTGTGGGAAAACAGAGGTGATGCCAAAACGAAGTCTTACAACACCAGGTTAAAGTCCAACAGGTTTGTTTCGATGTCACTAGCTTTCAGAGCGCTGCTCCTTCCTCAGGTGAATGAAGAGGTATGTTCCAGAAACATATATATAGACAGATTCAAAGATGGCAGACAATGCTTGGAATGCGAGCATTAGCAGGTGATTAAATCTTTACAGATCCAGAGATGGGATCTGTAAAGATTTAATCACCTGCTAATGCTCGCATTCCAAGCATTGTCTGCCATCTTTGAATCTGTCTATATATATGTTTCTGGAACATACCTCTTCATTCACCTGAGGAAGGAGCAGCGCTCTGAAAGCTAGTGACATCGAAACAAACCTGTTGGACTTTAACCTGGTGTTGTAAGACTTCGTATTGTGCTCACCCCAGTCCAACGCCGGCATCTCCACATCGTGATGCCAAAAGACAGAGACTCAAACCCTTGTCTGCATGTTTGCTACACAGCATTGGTCTAGGTGTACAAGGGAGTTTGAGGTATAAAAAGGCAGTATTTTTTTTACTCGTTCACTGGTCGTGAATGTCGCTGGGTGGGCCATCATTTATTGCCCATCCCTAATTGCACTTGAACTGAGCAGCTTGTTAAAATTAAATAAAAGGATACGGCATCCACACACAATGGCACGGTGGCACAGTGGTTAGCATTGCTGCCTCACAGCTCCAGGGACTCGGGTTCAATTCCGGCCTCAGGTGACTGTCTGTGGGGAGTCTGCACGTTCTCCCCGTGTCTGCGAGAGTTTCCTCCGGGTGCTCCGGTTTCCTCCCATAGTCTAATGATGTGCAGGTTAGGTGGATGGGCCATGCTAAATTGCCCTTCGTGTCCAAAAGGTTAGGTGAGGTTACGGGGATAGGGTGAGTTTAAGTAGGGTGCTCTTTCCAAGGGCCAGAGCAGACTCGATGGGCTGAATGACCTCCTTCTGCATGTAAATTCTGTAATTATGTGATAAGCACTGAATGGCCAGGCTGGCTTAGAACATAGAACATTACAGCGCAGTACAGGCCCTTCGGCCCTCGATGTTGCGCCGACCTGTGAAACCACGCCAAAGCCCATCTACACTATTCCTTTATTGGCCATATGTCTATCCAATGACCATTTGAATGTCCTTAGAGTTAGCGAGTCCACTACTGTTGCAGGTAGGGCATTCCACGCCCTTACTACTCTCTGAGTAAAGAAGCTACCTCTGACATCTGTCCTAAATCTATCTCCCCTCAATTTAAAGGTACGTCGCCTCTAGACATCACCATCTGAGGAAAAAGGCTCTCACTGTCCACCCTATCCAATCCTCTGATCATTTTGTATGCCTCAATTAAGTCACCTCTTAACCTTCTTCTCTCTAACGAAAACAGCCTCAAGTCACTCAGCCTTTCCTCATAAGATCTTCCCTCCATACCAGGCAACATTCTGGCAAATCTCCTCTGCACCCTTTCCAATGCTTCCACATCCTTCCTATAATGCGGCGACCAGAATTGCACGCAATACTCCAAATGCGGCCACACCAGAGTTTTGTATTGCTGCAACATGACCTCATGGCTTCTAAACTCAATCCCTCTACCAATAAAAGCTAACACACCGTACGCCTTCTTAACAACCCTCTCAACCTGGGTGGCAACATTCAGGGATCTATGTACATGGACACCGAGATCTATCTGCTCATCCACACTGCCAAGAATCTTACCATTAGCCCAGTACTCAGTCTTCCTGTTATTCCTTCCAAAATGAATCACCTCACACTTTTCTGCATTAAACTCCATTTTCCACCTCTCAGCCCAGTGCTGCAGCTTATCTATGTCCCTCTGTAACTTGTAACATCCTTCCGCACTGTCCACAACTCCACCGACTTTAGTGTCATCTGCAAATTTACTCACCCATCCTTCTACGCCCTCCTCCAGGTCATTTATAAAAATGACAAACAGCAGTGGCCCCAAAGCAGATCCTTGTGGTACACCACTAGTAACTGGACTCCAGTCTGAACATTTCCCATCAACCACCACCCTTTGTCTTCTTCCAGCTAGCCAATTTCTGATCCAAACTGCTAAATCACCCTGAATCCCATGCCTCCGTATTTTCTGCAGTAGTCTACCGTGGGGAACATTATCAAACGTTTTACTGAAATCCATATACGCCACATCAACTGCTTTACCCTCATCCACCTGTTTGGTCACCTTCTCAAAGAACTCAATAAGATTTGTGAGGCACGACCTACCCTTCACAAAACCGTGTTGACTATCTCTAATCAAATTATTCCTTTCCAGATGATTATACATCCTATCTCTGATAAACCTTTCCAAGGTTTTTCCCACAGCAGAAGTAAGGCTCACTGGTCTATAGTTACCGGGGTTGTCTCTACTCCCCTTATTGAACAAGGGGACAACATTTGCTATCCCCCAGTCTTCTGGCACTATTCCTGTAGACAAAGATGACTTAAAGATCAAGGCTTGATAGGCTGAATGGCCTACTTCTGTTCCTAAATCCTACCTCCTATTTTCTTATTTTAGGGGGGCTGGCTCCTGCATTGGCTGGGAGAATAAGGCAATCTTGTCTGATCTCAGCCCATTCTCTAGCTGCGCACTAATTGCTGAACAATCCCATTGTAGCTCTCACAAGCAACGGCCAAGTCCTATATTTCAAGGTTCAGATATTGTAATCTCATGCAAAGCTGTCACCATAAGAGCAACTTCTTGTGATTCCTATCAACAATGGGCTTGTGCCTTCTACATGTAGAAAATTAACCTCAGCAGCAGGCCAGTTTTCAACTGACAGGAAGCCACCACTTAAAGGGAAGCCTTTCTTATGCAAAAAGTATTAGCTAAAAGCGTGATTGTTATCGGGTAATTGCCCAACAGTTTCAAGCTGCAAGAAATGTGCTTGCAATATTTGTAAAGCTGGAATCCAGCCTGGAGCCTTCTGCTTCCTGTGCTATTTGGAGAATAAAAGAAGACCAAGGGTGGGATTTTCCATTGGCTGATGCCAAAATCACAAAACGCGATTGAGCAGAGAACAGGTTCCGACTCTAAAATCGCGGCGGGCACCAATTTGACGCCAAATCGCAATTCTCCATCACCTCGACAGTGGCGTCAATGCACTCTGGAAGCATGCACAGTAAACACCATTTGCATGCCATTAGCCAGTGTTCTCCAAGGTCTCCGCGATGCTCCACCTCCGATGAACCGAGTTCCCGAGGGCACCGTTTCACTTGTGCTTTTAAAAATCATGAAACCGGCATCGTGGTTGCTGAGGGAGAGAGCTGGAATCAAGTGCGGCGCCGTTTGTCGGATGCTGCGCTCCCTCAAAAAAAGCCTACTTGAGGAGAACGCCGCACGACATCGGGATGGTCTCAGGATGCCACCTGAGAACCTCTCCCGCTGCTACGCCCCCGATGGGCCAAGTCCCCGACGGCGTGGGGCGCGTGTCCTCACAACTTTGGGGAAGCTGGCGTGGCAGCTGCGGATTGTGTCCAGCATCGCCACACTCGGGGGGGGGATCGTCCGCGGGTGGGGGGGACTTCGGCAGGGGCTGGTGGGAACAGGTGGAGGGTGGTCCAGGGGGGAGGGGTACAGGGGGCAGTTTTTGGCAGGCCGAGTCCACGCGCGGCCCGCGCCATGTTGTCCGCGCATGCGCGGCCACGGACCCGAACATTCTCCGGCTGTATCCGCAGGTATAGCAGGGGGCTTTACGTGGCGCGGCAGCTAGCCCCCCAACCAGGTGGAGGATCGGTGCAGGGGCGACGCCGACCTTTTGGGCGTAAGACCAGACGGATCCGAAGGACATAGCCGCAGTATCGGAAAATCCAGCCCATAGTCTCAGAAATGGAGAATGCCGCCGAAAATGTGGGTGCGGTGGGTGATGGTGGTGTCTGCTTTGGAGGCGAGGGTTGTGGCTATGTATCAGCAAGTCCATGGCCTGAGGCATTCTGTGTTGGTGCTGGCTGAGGCCCAGGACAGGGAGCCATGTGCCACATTCACCTGGAAATCACAGCGGCGCTCCTGAGCTTGGTCTAGTCACAGTCGGCCATGCTGAGAATGTCAGCGGCATTGGCCAGGTGCTGGCCAACGTGGCACCGACATAGAGGGAGATGGCCCAGTCCCAGAGGGAGATGGCACAGTCACTGGCTAATGTGACACAGACCCAGAATGTGGTGGCACAGTCAATGGGTGATGTGGTGCAGTCCCAGAGGGCGAGGTCTACTCCCTGTGCTCCATGGCCACTAGCATGCAGACCCTGATTGAGACCAGAGCGGGCCTCAGGGACTGACAGCGTCAGGTGGCAGGGGAGCCTCAGGGGGTAGCTCGTCTTTCACCCTCCTGCCCTGGGTACCCGAGGGCCATCGAGACCCCAAGAGAGGAGGAGGTGATGGAACTCCTGCCGGTGACCCCCGCAGGGAGGTACCACAGCACCTCGGACTCTCCCCTTCCAGTACCTGCCGCATCTGGTGAGCAGCGGCCAGAACCGGGCGACAACACACCCGAAGGGCAGCCAGGATGGATTGCCCCAGAAGAATGCCACCAATGGGGACCTAGGTCGCAGGGCGGGAATCACAGCAGGCTGCCTCCACTCCTGATGTACCGTCTGGGGATCCACCTAGACGTAGGATCAGGGTCCATAAGGCTAGAAAGGTAGACACTGTTGTGTTTCTAATCTTGTCTTTGCAAATATTCCACAGAACTGTTGGTGACCAATCCAGAATGATGATTTATTGATGTACACTCGGTAAGGTAACAATCAGAATGCTGTACAGACCACGTTATCACAGAGTTGCATTGGACTCCCCTGGAACTACCCTTACGTGCAACTGTCCTGATGTACGCCTTACAACCTTCTGCCTCTCACCGGATGTCACATGACTGATGTCTGCCGCCACCTACAATAATTATAGTAATCTACACTCTACTAACACTAGTCTCTACACTCTAACTCTAACTGTACTCTATCCTCTCTAGATCTCTCCCATGCACTCTCCTCCAGCCTTCCCTCTCCCAGAAGCCTGAGAGTCAGTGCTTTATATAGTACTGCATCTAGCTCCATCATAATTGTAACATGACATTAACTCTTTGTATACTGAACATTTCTATAACATCACAGGTCAGTCTGACTTTGGTAGGTGGTCAATTATTGAAAACAATTCCAAGCGACAGGTTAAACTGTCACTTAGAAAGGCATTAATCAAGGAAAGTCATTATGGTTTTCTTAAGGGGAAGATCATGTCTTACTAACTTAATAGAATATTTTGCAGAAGTAACAAGGTTTGATGAGAGTGGTGCAGTGGAAATTCTCCAGATGGATTTCCGGAAGGCATTCGACAAGGTCCCACAAGGCAGACTAGTCAGGAAAGTCAGGATCTCATGGGATACCGGGGAAGGTGGCAGGTTGGATCCAAAATTAGCTCGGTGACAGGAAACAATAGGCAATGGTCAATGGAAGTTTTTGTGAATTGAAAGTGGTTTCCAGTGATATTCCACAGGGCTCAGGGCAGGGGCCCTTGCTATTTGTTGTATATATTAATAATTCAGACTTAAATGTAGGAGATGTGATAGGGAAATTTGCAGATGACCGAAAAATTGTCCATGTAGTTGATAATGAAGAGGGTAGCTGTTGACTCCAGCGTAATATCAATGGTTTGCTGGAGTGGGCAGAGAAGAGGACAATGCAATTCAATTTGGAAAAGTGTGAGGTAATACATTTGGGGATAGCAAACAAAGCAAGGGGTTACTCAGTAAATGGGGGGATATTGAGAGGGATTGAGAAAGTGAGAGACCTTGGGGTGCATGTCCACAGGTACTTAAAGGTGGCAGGACAGGGGGACAAGACGGTCAAGAAAGCACATGGAATGCTTTCATTTATTGGGCAATGTATTGAATGCAAAATCAGGGATGGAATGATGCAACTGTATAAAATGCTAGTTAGGCCATAGCTGGAGTTCTGTGCACAATCCTGGTCACCACATTACAGGACAGACATAATTGCTCTGGAGAGAGTGCAGAGGAGATATACAAGAATGTTGCTGGAGCTTGAAAAATACAGCTATGAGGAGACATTGGACAGGCGAGGGTTGTTTTCCTTAGAACAAAGGAGGCTCAGAGCTGACCTAGTCAAGGTATACAAATTAATGTGGGACCTAGATAGGGTCGATAGGAAAGACTCTCAGAAAGCCATACGGAAGGTTGGATAGCAGATTAAAAGTGTTTGCGATTGATGGGTCCTTGGCAGCATGGATTAGAAGTTGGCTCAGAGATAGGAAACAGAGGTTAAGTATAGATGGGCATTTTACAGGGTGGAGACGAATTGAAAGTGGTGTTCTGCAGGGCTCAGTGTTGGGACGCTTGCTTTTTCTGATTTATATAAGTGATTCAGAAGTGGATTTTGAGGGCAAAATCTCTAAATTTGCAGATGATACTAACCTAGACATAACAGTGAATTGCGAGGATGATGCTGAGTGACCTCAAAGGGACATTGACAAGTTGGCCAAATGGGCAGACACCTGGCGGATGAACTTCAATACGGTGAAATGTGAGACAATGCATTTTGGTAGAAGAAACATGGGGAGACAAGATAGGCTCAATGGTACAACTTTGAGGGGAGCAGAGTGAACTTGGGGTTCAAGTGCATAATTTTCTGAAGGTGGCCAGGCAAGTTGCAACAGTTGTTAAAAAGGCTTATAGCATCCTTGGGTTTATAAATAGCATAAAGTATAAAAGCAAGGAAGTGATGCTGCATCTCAATGCAAATCATTGGTCAGACCACATTTGGAGCATTGAGTTCAGCTCTGGGCACCTTATTTAAGAAAGGATGTTAAAGCCCAGGAGAGAGTGCAGAGGAGATTTACTAGAATGATACCAGGAATGAAAAATTTTAGATACAAGAAAAGATTGGAGAAATTGGGCTTGTTCTTCTTGGAGCAGAGAAAATTAAGAGATGGCCTTATTGAGGTGTTCAAAATTCTGAACAATTTTGACAGGATAAAGAAGGAAATTTTGATTCCATTCAGTGACTAGGGGGTCATAATTTCAAGATGGTCAGCAAGAGAGCTGGAGTGAGATAATAATAATCTTTGTTAGTGTCACAAGTAGACTTACATTAACACTGCAATAAAGTTACTGTGAACATCCCCTAGTCGCCGCACTGCACCATCTGTTTGGGTACACTGAGGGAGAATTCAAAATGTCCAATTATGTTTCTATGGTTTGTCATGTGAGAGTACCTAGAAGAAATGGGTGTTTATAAATGAGGGTGTATATAAGTATTTGTAGTGAGAGTACCTTTAAGAAATGGGTGTTTATTACTGCAGTGATGTCAGAGAGTGGGTGGAGCTGGGCTGTCTGTCAGCTTTTTACTTTTGTTTTAGGCTGTTTGCTGCAGGGTGTGTTTTAGTTTCATTTTCAGAGCTGGATAGATGCAGTCACAGCCAGAAGGTCTATTAGAGCCTCTCTCTGTAATCTAAATAATGTAAATCGATCCTTTGGTGATTTAAAACTAATAACTGCTCTCAGTAGTGACTTTAACCTGATGTGCTTCAGTTGAAAGGTTTTGTTTTAAGTCTTATGGATGTTAAAAGGAAAGTAAGAATTACTTAGTGTTGTATTCTTTGGGGGTTGTAATTCAATTAATGATTGCTAAGATGTCCACTGTATGTTTTAAAAATGTTAACTTGAAATCATAGAACAAACATTGTTTTGTTTAAAAAAATACTTTTCCACTTCTGCTGTACCGCACCTGTAGAATGGGCTGTGTGCTCCCCATACCACAATCTAGTCAAAGTTGTGGGTCAGGTGAACTCCATGATACACTTTGGAGTTCTCTAAACACTGGCCCATAACAAATTGAGGGCTCGTCCGGGATACAAGTCAATCTATTGGATTGGCTTTGTGCACTTAAAGACAGTGAGGGTTGAGCATATTGTGGGTGCTTTTCAGGTGTGGTATTTTAGTTTAAGTAGGGAGTGTGTTGTGGAAAATGGCTCTTTCAGAGGCTCTGAAGTTTTTGGGGGTGGAGACGGTCACACGCAGTACCTTATGGACAGAGACTAAAAGCAGACTGTTAGATTTGGCAAAAACATTGCAGTTAACATTACCTGACAAAATGTGAAAAGATGAGGTAACTATGGCGGTGGCTAAGCATTTAAAGTTGCCAGAGATACAGTTTGACTCATTGGAAATGCCAAAAACTCTGTTACAAATTAAACAAATGGAACTTGAGAGCACAGGGCTAAATCGCTGGCTTTGAATGCAGACCAAGGCAGGCCACCAGCACGGTTCAATTCCCGTACCAGCCTCCCTGAACAGGTGACGGAATGTGGCGACTAGGGACTTAATTTGAAGCCTACTTGTGACAATAAGCAATTTTCATTTCATTTCATTTCAATTAAAGCAGCTTGAATATGGAAGAGAGAGAGAGAGGAAAAGTAAAGAGAAAGAGAGAGCGAGGAAAAAGAGAGAGAAGAAAGGAAAACAGAAAGAGTAGCCCAAGCAGAACAAAAAGAAAGAGAAAGGGAGATTCGGATCAGAAAGATAAAGAGAGAGTTTGAACTTCAGAAAATGGCCTTGAAACATGACAGTCAGTTAAAATTGGCAGAAGTAAAGGGAAACGTACAGTTTGAGGATTGTAATGAAGATAGTGATGAAGATAGTGAGAAACAGCGTCAAAGTCGAAGGCTTGGTGGGAATCTATTTAAATATGTCCAAGCATGGCCAAGGTTTGACAAGAAGGAGGTTGAAGCCTTTTTCAAAGAACAAAGAACAAAGAAATGTACAGCACAGGAACAGGCCCTTCGGCCCTCCAAGCCCGTGCCGACCATGCTGCCCGACTAAACTACAATCTTCTGCACTTCCTGGGTCCGTATACTTCTATTCCCATTCTATTCATATATTTGTCAAGATGCCCCTTAAATGTCCCTATCGTCCCTGCTTCCACTACCTCCTCCGGTAGCGAGTTCCAGGCACCCACAACCCTCTGCGTAAAAAACCTGCCTCGTACATCTACTCTAAACCTTTCCCCTCTCACCTTAAACCTATGCCCCCTAGTAATTGACCCCGCTACCCTGGGGAAAAGCCTCTGACTATCCACTCTGTCTATGCCCCTCATAATTTTGTATACCTCTATCAGGTCTCCCCTCAACCTCCTTCGTTCCAGTGAGAACAAACCGAGTTTATTCAACCGCTCCTCATAGCTAATGCCCTCCATACCAGGCAACATTCTGGTAAATCTCTTCTGCACCCTCTCTAAAGCCTCCACATCCTTCTGGTAGTGTGGCGACCAGAATTGAACACTATACTCCAAGTGTGGCCTAACTAAGGTTCTATACAGCTGCAACATGACTTGCCAATTCTTATACTCAATGCCCCGGCCAATGAAGGCAAGCATGCCGTATGCCTTCTTGACTACCTTCTCCACCTGTGTTGCCCCTTTCAATGACCTGTGGACCTGTACTCCTAGATCTCTTTGACTTTCAATACTCTTGAGGGTTCTACCATTCACTGTATATTCCCTACCTGCATTAGACCTTCCAAAATGCATTACCTCACATTTGTCCGGATTAAACTCCATCTGCCATCT
Organism: Scyliorhinus torazame; assembly: GCF_047496885.1. Taxonomy (NCBI): domain Eukaryota; kingdom Metazoa; phylum Chordata; class Chondrichthyes; order Carcharhiniformes; family Scyliorhinidae; genus Scyliorhinus; species Scyliorhinus torazame. The sequence continues at coordinate 298,268,936 of NC_092711.1, read as the reverse complement.
CTCCGCCCAAGTCTCCAGACAATCTAAATCCTGCTGTATCCTCCGACAGTCCTCATCGCTATCCGCAATTCCACCAACCTTTGTGTCGTCTGCAAACTTACTAATCAGACCAGTTATATTTTCCTCCAAATCATTTATATATACTACAAAGAGCAAAGGTCCCAGCACTGATCCCTGTGGAACACCACTGGTCACAGCCCTCCAATTAGAAAAGCATCCCTCCATTGCTACTCTCTGCCTTCTATGGCCTAGCCAGTTCTGTGTCCACCTTGCCAGCTCACCCCTGATCCCGTGTGACTTCACCTTTTGTACTAGTCTACCATGAGGGACCTTGTCAAAGGCCTTACTGAAGTCCATATAGACAACATCTACTGCCCTACCTGCATCAATCATCTTAGTGACCTCCTCGAAAAACTCTATCAAGTTAGTGAGACACGACCTCCCCTTCACAAAACCGTGCTGCCTCTCACTAATACATCCATTTGCTTCCAAATGGGAGTAGATCCTGTCTCGAAGAATTCTCTCCAGTAATTTCCCTACCACTGAAGTAAGGCTCACCGGCCTGTAGTTCCCGGGATTATCCTTGCTACCCTTCTTAAACAGAGGAACAACAGTGGCTATTCTCCAGTCCTCCGGGACATCACCTGAAGACAGTGAGGATCCAAAGATTTCTGTTAAGGCCTCAGCAATTTCCTCTCCAGCCTCCTTCAGTATTCTGGGGTAGATCCCATCAGGCCCTGGGGACCTATCTACCTTAATATTTTTTAAGACACCCAACACCTCGTCTTTTTGGATCTCAGTGTGACCCAGGCTATCTACACACCCTTCTCCAGACTCAACATCTACCAATTTCTTCTCTTTGGTGAATACTGATGCAAAGTATTCATTTAGTACCTCGCCCATTTCCTCTGGCTCCACACATAGATTCCCTTGCCTATCCTTCAGTGGGCCAACCCTTTCCCTGGCTACCCTCTTGCTTTTTATGTACGTGTAAAAAGCCTTGGGATTTTCCTTAACCCTATTTGCCAGTTCATTTGAGAGGGTGGCTAAACAAATGAAATGACCACAGGACATGTGGGTATTACTGATTCAAAGAAAGCTGGTAGGTAGGGCTAGTGAAGTGTTTGCATCACTACCGGAGGGGGTATCTGAGACGTATGAAGGGGTGAAAAAATCCATCTTAGGTGAATATGAACTAGTGCCTGAAGCTTACAGACAAAGGTTTAGAAATTTAAGGGAAGAATTTGGTCAAACATACATGGAGTTTGAAAGGATCAGAGTAATTTTGAGAGGTGGATAGGGGCTTTGAAAATAGACCAAACGTATGAAGCGCTCAGAGAAATTATACTTTTGGAGAAGTTTAAAAATTCAATTCCTGATGTAGTGAGAACTCATGTGGAAGAGCAGAGGGTTAAAACTGTGAGGTTAGCAGCAGAAATGGCAGATGATTATGAATTAGTTCATAAACCAATGCTTGGTTTCCAACTTCAGTTTCAGCCTGTGAGGGATAGAAACTGGGGACATGCAAAATACTCAAGTGGTAAAGGTGATCTGATGGGAGATAATAAGGAGAGTGTACCTCAGATAAAAAAGAAATCCAGGAGGGTGGAAAAGAAATGAAAACATTTCAAATGTTTTCACTGTAATAAACTAGGCCATGTAAAGTCAGTGTTGGTGGTTGAAGAAAAGCACTGGGAAGGCTGATGTGGTAAAACAGGATAAGACAGTGGGGTTTGTTAAAGTGGTAAAGGAAAGCCCAAGTGAAGCAAAGGAGGTGCAAAAGAATGTACAGCCTGATCAAGAGGTGATTGATTAAACTAGAGATTGGGGGGGAAAGGGAAAGTCAGGGAACCAAGAGGTGAAGTAATCAGTGGGAAGCGTAGCTGCTTAGGAATACAAAAAAGCACGAAAAGACAAAACTCAGGAGAGGTTACGATAGTCCACATCCCACAAAATATGACACAGTGTATGGAAAGGCTCAGTAAACCAAGGTCCACCACACTAAGAAAACAAAAAGGGACGGTGAATAGAGAATTAAAAGTGCTATATTTAAATGCGCGCAGTGTATGGAACAAGGTAGATGAGCTTGTGGCCCAGATTGTGACTGGCAGGTATGATGTGGTAGGCATCACAGAGACGTGGTTGCAGGGGATTCAGGACTGGCATTTAAACATCCAGGGATTCACAACCTATCGAAAAGACAGAGAGGTGGGCAGAGGGGGCGGGGTTGCCCTGTTAATTAGGAATGAAATTAAATCAATAGCACTAAACGACATAGGGTCAGATGATGTGGAGTCTGTGTGGGTAGAGTTGAGGAACAACAAAGGCAAAAAAACCATAATGGGAGTTATGTACAGGCCTCCTAACAGTGGTCAGGACCGGGGGCACAAAATGCACCACGAAATAGAAAGTGCATGTCAGAAAGGCAAGGTCACAGTGATCATGGGGGACTTCAATATGCAGGTGGACTGGGTAAATAATGCTGCCAGTGGACCCAAGGAAAGGGAATTCATTGAATGTTTACAGGAGAGCTTTTTGGAACAGCTTGTGATGGAGCCCACGAGGGGACAGGCCATTCTGGACTTAGTGTTATGTAATGAGCCAGACTTGATTAAAGATCTTAAAGTAAGGGAACACTTAGGAGGCAGTGATCATAATATGGTAGAATTCAATCTCCAATTTGAAAGAAAGAAGGTAGAATCAGATGTAAAGGTGTTACAGTTAAATAAAGGTAACTACAGGGGCATGAGGGAGGAACTGACGAAAATCGACTGGGAGCAGAGCCTAGTGGGAAAGACAGTAGAACAGCAATGGCAGGAGTTTCTGGGAGTAATTGAGGACACAGTACAGAGGTTCATCCCAAAGAAAAGAAAGGTTATCAGAGGGGGGGGGGGGGGGGGGATTAGGCAGCCATGGCTGACAAAGGAAGTTAAGGAATGCATCAAAGCAAAAGAGAAAGCCTATAATGTGGCAAAGAGTAGTGGGAAGTCAGAAGATTGGGAAGGCTACAAAAACAAACAGAGGATAACAAAGAGAGAAATAAGGAAAGAGAGGATCAAATATGAAGGTAGGCTAGCCAGTAACATTAGGAATGATAGTAAAAGTTTCTTTAAATACATTAAAAACAAACGGGAGGCAAAAGTTGACATTGGGCCGCTCCAAAATGACGCTGGTAATCTAGTGATGGGAGACAAGGAAATAGCTGAGGAACTAAATAAGTACTTTGCGTCAGTCTTCACAGTAGAAGACATGAGTAATATCCCAACAATTCAGGAGAGTCAGGGGGCAGAGTTGAATATGGTAACCATCACAAAGGAGAAAGTGCTAGAGAAACTAAGAGGTCTAAAAATTGATAAATCTCCGGGCCCAGATGGGCTACATCCTAGAGTTCTAAAGGAGATAGCTGAAGAAATAGTGGAGGCGTTAGTTATGATCTTTCAAAAGTCACTGGAGTCAGGGAAAGTCCTAGAGGATTGGAAAATCGCTGTTGTAACCCCCCTGTTCAAGAAGGGAACAAGGAAAAAGATAGAAAATTATAGACCAATTAGCCTAACCTCGGTTGTTGGCAAGATTGTAGAATCCATTGTTAAGGATGAGATTTCTAAATTCTTGGAAGTGCAGGGTCGGATTAGGACAAGTCAGCATGGATTTAGTAAGGGGAGGTAGTGCCTGACAAACCTGTTAAGAGTTCTTTGAAGAGATAACAAATATGTTAGACCAAGGAGAGCCAATGGATGTTATCTATCTTGACTTCCAAAAGGCCTTTGATAAGGTGCCTCACGGGAGACTGCTGAGTAAAATAAGGGCCCATGGTATTCGAGGCAAGGTACTAACATGGATTGACGATTGGCTGTCAGGCAGAAGGCAGAGAGTTGGGATAAAAGGTTCTTTTGTGGAATGGCAACCGGTGACGAGTGGTGTCCCGCAGGGTTCTGTGTTGGGGCCACAGCTGTTCTCTTTATATATTAACGATCTAGATGACGGGACTGGGGGCATTCTGGCTAAGTTTGCCGATTATACAAAGATAGGTGGAAGGGGCAGGTAGTATGGAGGAGGTGGGGAGGCTGCAGAAAGATTTAGACAGTTTAGGAGAGTGGTCCAAGAAATGGCTGATGAAATTCAACGTGGGCAAGTGCGAGGTCTTGCCCTTTGGAAAAAAGAATAGAGGCATGGACTATTTTCTAACGGTGACAAAATTCATAATGCTGAAGTGCAAAGGGACTTGGGAGTCATAGTCCAGGATTCTCTAAAGGTAAACCTGCAGGTTTAGTCCGTAATTAAGAAAGCAAATGCAATGTTGTCATTCATCTCAAGAGGCTTGGAATATAAAAGCAGGAATGTACTTCTGAAGCTTTATAAAGCATTAGTTAGGCCCCATTTAGAATACTGTGAGCAATTTTGGGCCCCACACCTCAGGAAGGACATACTGGCACTGGAGCGGGTCCAGCGGAGATTCACACGGATGATCCCAGGAATGGTAGGCCTAACATACGATGAACGTCTGAGGATCCTGGGATTATATTCATTGGAGTTTAGGAGGTTGAGGGGAGATCTAATAGAAACTTACAAGATAATGAATGGCTTAGATAGGGTGGATGTAGGGAAGTTGTTTCCATTAGCAGGGGAGACTAGGACCCGGGGGCACAGCCTTAGAATAAAAGGGAGTCACTTTAGAAGAGAGATGAGGAGAAATTTCTTCAGCCAGAGAGTGGTGGGCCTGTGGAATTCATTGTCACAGAGGGCGGTGGAGGCCGGGACGTTGAGTGTCTTTAAGACAGAAGTTGATAAATTCTTGATTTCTCGAGGAATTAAGGGCTATGGAGAGAGAGCGCGTAAATGGAGTTGAAATCAGCCATGGTGGAGTGGACTCGATGGGCCGAATGGCCTTACTTCCGCTCCTATGTCTTATGGTCTTAAGGTGCCAGATCTCTTTAAAGAATTTACTTGTGTGGGTAAAGTTTACTCATGTGTATCAGGAGGAGCAGGTAAAGAAGTCACAATTTTAAGAGATACGGGAGCTAGTCAATCTTTAATGGTAAGAGATGAGGAGTTATGTAGTTTGGGAAGAATGTTGCCAGTAAATGTGGTAATGTGTGAAATTCAGGGTGAGAGGAGTAGTGTTCCATTATATAAGGTAAGGTTGATAAGCCAGTGGAAAATCAGACAACTGAAATGTTGAAGGACGAATATCCTGGGACTTTTCCGGATTGTGTAGTAACAAGGTCGCAAAGTCACAGATTAAGACAAGAGGAGAAATCAGAGAGTGAAGATAAAGTTGAAGTGCAATTATCAGAAACGATTTTTGATCAGATGGTTGAAAAAGAACAAGAACAGGTGGAGGATGAGGCAGATATTTTTAGTTCAGGAAAATTGGCGGAGTTACAACAAAACGTGTAGAAATAAAACGGATGTATTAGAAAGCATGCACGGAAGAGGAATCTGAGTGTATACCAGAGTGTTATTACCGTAAAAATAATGTCTTGATGAGAAAATGGAGAGCTATACATATGCAGGCGGATGAAAAGTGGGAAGACGTTCATCAAGTAGTTGGGTATAGAAAGGAGGTGTTGTGAGTTGCATCTGAGGTACCAGTGGGAGGTAATTTTGGAAGAAGGAAAACTCAAGCTAAAATCCAAAAACATTTTTATTGGCCTGGACTACGTAAAGATGTAGTTAAATTTTGTCAATCATGTCATGCATGTCAAGTGATAGGGAAACCTCAAGCAGTGATAAAACCAGCGCCCTTAATACCCATTCCAGCAGTTGAAGAACCTTTTACAAGGGTCCTAATTGATTGCGTAGGACCGCTTCCTAAAACGAAAAGTGGGAATCAATATCTTTTGACTATAATGGATGTGTCTACTGGGTTTCCAGAGGCCATTCCAGTACATAATATTACAGCTAAAAAGATTGTGGAGGAGTTACTTAAATTCTTTACTGGATATGGACTACCCACAGAAATACAATCGGATCAAGGATCGAATTTTACCTCAAGATTATTCAAAGATGTTATGGATAGCTTAGGAATAAAACAATTTAAATCAACTGCATGCCATCTCGAATCGCAGGGAGCATTAGAAAGGTGGCATCAGCCATTAAAGACAATGTTGAGGGCATATTGTCACGATTATCCAGAAGATTGGGATAAAGGAATTCCATTTGTACTGTTTGCAATTAAGGATGCACCTCATGAGTCAACCAAATTTAGTTATTTTTAACTAATTTTTGGTCAATATACCAATTCAAAGTTATGCCATTTGGCATGAAAAATACCCCAGCCACATTTCAACGGTTAACTAACAAAGTTGTTTCAGGATTACCCAATTACATCAACGATCTGGTAATTTTCAGCCAGACATGGAAAGAACATTTAAAACACCTGATGGAGTTATTCGATCGACTTCAGGAGGCGGGTTTAGTGATAAACGTAGCCAAAAGTGAATTTGGAAAAGCCCGTCACTTTCCTTGAGGAGTTTCCTATACCCTCAAGATGAAGGGAAGTAATGCGATTTCTTGGCATGAGTGGATTTAATCGAACATTTGTGCAAATGTTTTACAGCGTTGTTGCTCCACTGATGGACTTGCTGAAGAAACGTCAGAAATTTAAGTGGACAGTGGAGTGTCAATAGGCATTTGACTGCCTGAAAGCTGGGATAACCAATGCTCCTGTGTTGGAGAATTACAAGGGGCTCTGTGATCAGATTGAACTAAAGTATCTGACTTTAAAGAGAAATGCCAAGGTGTAGAGAAATGAACGGATCATGCAGAGACCTTCTTGTTCAAAGAGGCTGTCAATCGAGAAAGATTTCAGTTGGAGGAAGAAGAACGAAAAAAATGGACTATATTTTGATACCTGTTTGCGTGTGTTTTTTTTGAAACAATAAAGTATATTTACTGTGTGCATTTCTTAAAGGATGGTGAAAAGGTGAAAAATGAAACCATCTTGAAGTTGATGGTTTATTTTTTTTTTCTTGGGGGATGTGTCATGTGAGAGTACGTTTAAGAAATGGATGTTTATAAATGGGTGTGTATAAAAGTATCTGTAGTGAGAGTACCTTTAAGAAATGGATGTTTATTACTGGTGTCAGAGAGTAGGTGGAGCTCGGCTGTCTGTCAGCTTTTTATTTTCGTTTTAGGCTGTTTGCTGCAGGCTGTGTTTTAGTTTAGTTTTCAGATAGCTGCAGTCACAGCCAGAAGGTGTATTCGAGTCCCTCTCTGTAATCTAAAGAAGGTAAATCGTTCCTTTGGTGATTTAAAACCAATAACTGCTCTCAGTAGTGACTTTAACCTGATATGCTTCTGTTGAAAGGTTTTGTTTTAAGTCTAATGAATGTTAAGAGGAAAGTAGGAATTACTTAGTGTTGTATTCTTTGGGGGTTGTATTTGAATTAATGGTTGCTAAGATGTTCACTGTATGTTTTAAAAAGGTTAACTTGAGTTCATAGAATAAACATTGTTTTGCTTTAAAAAATACTTTTCTATTTTTGCTGTACCACACTTGTAGAGTGAGCCGTGTGCTCCCCATACCACAATCTATTAAAAGTTGTAGGTCAGGAGAACTCCATGATACACTTTGGGGTTCTCTAAACACTGGCCCATAAAGGTTCTATAGTTCAGCAGATTGGCTTTATAACAGTGGTTCAGTTCATTTTATACAAGTCCCACGCTGTTTTTGTTCCTGGTGTACAGTGGTTACACTGCTGTCTCACAGCGCTGGGCACCCACCTATTCCTGTCTTGCCTGTCTGGAGTTTGCACACTCTCCCTGTGTTGTCATGGGTTTCCTCCGGGTGCTCTGTTTTCCCCCACAGTCCAAAGATGTGCAGGTTTAGGTGGACAGGCTATGTTAAATTGTCCCTTAGTGTCCAGGGATCTGTGTGTTAAGTTCGGTTACAGGGTTGCAAGGAGTGGGCGGTAGCCTGGTTAGGATGCTCTTTCAGAGGGCTATGCAGACTTGATGGGCTGAAATGCCTCCTTCTGCACTGTAGTGACTGTAGTGATTCTATGAATAATTGCTCTTTGTGCTACAGGTTTCTGGAAGGGAATGGCATAGCAAGTCAACCAACTCTCACACCCAAAACTCAGCAACTAAATCAAATGCAAATTTGCAAAACTAAAAATATCACTTCAGCAACATATTGCAGCCCACTCCAGAAATAGAATGAAGGTCTTGACTATGTTTCAGCTAGACCAATCAGGAGAGGATTGAAATTGTACCAAACCACAGTAAGATAGCTCTTACATTGCACTACAGTGGAAAATGACTTGAGTTATATGCTTTTGCAAAGCTTAAGAAACTTTGGGTGCAACCAAGCATGCTACAGACTAAACTATGCTGCAATTGGAGCGGAGCAAACAAAATAGATCGCAACATTCCCCTATTTGTCATCAATTTTTTTTGCTCTCAGTCCTAAAGTGGGATTTTCCACCCCTCCACCGCCCTCACCCCGTGGAATGTTTTGGGATTGGCCAACGGCAGGAACTTCCGATCCCACCGCTCTCAATAGCATTTCCATTGTTCACCCCCTCCCCAGCAGGGGAACTGGCTTTTTCCCATGCCGTTTCATGGAACTCCCTTCATCCCCCACTTCAGCATCTCATTTACACCCCGACGGATGATTTCCCCCAACTGCTCTCCTCACCAGCCTTCCCGTCCCTTTTCAAAAACCTCAAAGAATCCTTGACAGTTCTCTGCCGCAAAAAAACCTCGATCGTTCCATCATTTCCACATTTGCCAAGCTACCCGGGTCCCCTGTGCCCCAGGGAACTGATAATTCTGAGGTCTCTTTCCATCACATGTGGGAAATACTCTGGAGTTATGAGTACGGACCTGCCCCCCCCCCCCCCCCCCCCCCCCACCTTTCCTCAAACCCTGGAAAGAGGATGTTCTCTGATTCCTCCTTTTAACCATCAGAAGCCAATCCTTGTGTCAGTGTACGCAAGACTTCCAAATTCTCTTCGGAAATCCTGACTTACACTGTTCTCCCAACTTTCATAAGCCTCTTTACGCATTTTTTTCCATCCACCTCATCTCCGCCCCATCAAATGCCCCATTAGAAACTTTGAAACAATTTTCAACACACGCAGTGACATATAAACCTAGGGGCTGGTTTAGCACACTGGGCTAAATAGCTGGCTTGTAATGCAGAACAAAGCAGCAGCATGGGTTCAATTCCCTTACCAGCCTCCCCGAACAGGCACCGGAATGTGGCGACCAGGGGCTTTTCACAGTAACTTCATTGAAGCCTACTTGTGACAATAAGCGATTATTATTATTATAAATGCAAATTGTTGGTCTCCAACACAAAATCAACAGCTTCAACAGAGAAACATTTCCATGAAGCTACCAGGAACAAGTCCATTTATTTGATTGAGGTTGCAATTTGAGGAAACTGAAATCAATCCTGAAAAAGCCAAATCATATAATCATGGAATCCCCACAGTGCAGAAAGAGGCCATTCGACCCATCAAGTCTGCAATGACCCTTCGAAAGAGACAACTACCTAGGACCATTGCCCCGCCATATCCCCTTAAACCCATAGCCTGATTTGCACAACCCTGGAGACTAAGGGGCAATTTAGCATTACCAATCCACCTAACCTGCATAACTTTGGACTGTGGGAGAAAACCGGAGCACCTGGAAGAAACCCACGCAGTCACAGGGAGAAAGTGCAAACTCCACACAGTGACCCAAGGCCGAAATTGAACACGAACCCTGGAGCTGTGAGGCAGCAGTGCTAACCACTGTGCCACCGTGCCACAGAATACTTTTTTTCAGGGCATGGCACTTCTAAACTGCCTGCCATCCCAGTTAATGGGGGATAGTCGACCCTTCCTGGATAGGATTTCTCCAAGGCAAACCTGAATCAGTTTTCATTGGGCTGGGAAATGGTGGGTGCCATTGTTTCACGAATACTCAATACCCTTGAAGTAAAAATTATGAATCTTAGTTGACGGCAACAAACGGCAAAGCTATTCTGTTGATGTTCACTGTCTGATCTTAGAGGAAATAGATCAGAGTGTGGGCTTTGCTCAGGCTTTTCAGTTTTGCACATCAACACAGGGATTGTGCAAAAACAGCCCTTGATATTTTGTGAGGAAATGCGTCACTCAAGTGACTGCATTGTTATCACCAAAAAGAAAGAATACACCAGAAAGTCTGCAGCAAAGACAGACAATGGGGATTAAATAAGTTTCAAAAAAGGTCCGATTGCAAACGATTGCACACATTTTTAAGAAAAAGGGGGAGTTACACTTTTAACCCTTTCACGCTTCCAGGTTGTGGTTTGAATAAGAGCCACCGAGATGAGGTGAAATCGTTCTCTCTGTACCATCTGTAAAAGTTCTAATCAGTAGTAGCCATGGGGAGAGGTGATAAACAGCCCACACTTTGATCTTAAATCAGCAGTCTCATTCATATAAACCACAGGTATAGCTGATGGAGACAGGGTGGGTGCAGGGGACAGATAGAAATATGAATCTGATTAAGTGGTTCACTGAAATTCTGCGTCACTGAAATTTCGAGTCAAGATCTGTACTGTACAGGAAGATTTACTATAACTTAAATCATACTATGCCAGGGAGTGTTTTGGAGAGCGAGATATAGTGGGAAAATTACTCTGCTTCTAAAGAATGCAACACTTCTGGTAAGATTGCTTGATGCATGGCACAGAAACTTTACTCAGTTTCAAGCCTTTATTACACCTGACCTCGGGTGCTTCAAGCTGATATTGAGTACAAATGTTGAAACTTGTTCAATAAATGATAACACAATTCAAACCATGTGGTTCAAATTTGAGCAAAATATAGAAATAAGGAATAAACTAAAGAAAGTCTCCTGGTCTAAATGAATGAAACATGCGGTTTTCTGGCTATAAATATAACTATAACTATGGTCAAACAGGTTTCACAGAGTAAATGTTGTGTGGTTAATTTGTTCACTGATTGGTTCCACTAAGCTGTGGCATAGAGTCTGAAGTCACTCAGCAAAGCTGCATTACAGATGCCATCTGGCATCAGTCCTACTGGAGAAGTACAGTGGAGATAGTGCCACAATGGTTTGGATGGAAGTGAATTGCAGGCTGTGATGACTAAGAGTTTCTCCAGTTTAAAATCAAAGTGTAAAATTCAAAACGAGGGGTCGGAGTGCACCATGGCCTAGACTCGCTGGCATTGTGCCAAGCTAAAAAAAACGAATCTGAAGGAGAGTGGGCAATGGGGAGGAATTGCCAGCTTGGCTTTAAAAAATAAGGAAACAATTAATCTGTTCTCCTATCTCTGCTGGATGGGCTGACTTTTCTGTTGGGATACTGTTGGCACTGTCATGATATGCAAACATGCAACCAATGAACACTCAGAATAGGACACAGCCAATGGGCAGTCAGGACACTCAGAGGTGGCATCACCACAAGGGGGCATGACATAAACACTATAAAAGGAATGAGGCACTCACACCCAGCCTCTTTCCACAGACAGACATCTAGAGAGTTAGACAGGGTTGATCAGCAGCATCACACCCCAGCACGTGGCTTAGAGCAAGCTGGTACAGTTAGACTGAGTTACTACAGTTAGATTAGCAGAGAGTCGAACTCATTTGAGAACTGTGTTAATAGTTCAATAAACAAGTTGAACTCATTTTAGAGTCTGATGCATCCTTTAGTTAAGACTGCATCAAGTAGCAGCCTGTGTTATCCGAAGTAGCATAACACAACATGATACCAGGTGTGGCTGTTCAATCTATTTAGTTCAACTCAGCAAGATTCGTGACAATCAGCTACTGAATACAGGCACAATGGACAAGATTGAGGCCCCTCATCAGCTCAGGACCACGGGCAATCTTAGTGGCAACTGGCGATCATGCAACTATACGTGGAAGCATCCAACCTCAATGGCGCGACCGATGCGCGGAAGATAGCTCTTCTACTCACCACTGCGGGTGACCATGCGATAGAGATCTTCAACTCCTTTCACTTTTCTGAAGGGCAGGACAAAACAAAGTACCAAACCATCCTGGACAAATTCGACAGCCACTGCGAGGTGGACACCAACAAAATCTTCGAGCGCTACATCTTCAAGCAGAGGATGCAAGGTAAAGACAAATCCTTCAACTCCTATCTAATTAACCTTAGACTGCTCGCGCAATCCTGAAACTTCAGTGATATCACTGACTCCATAAACAGAGACCAAATCATTTTTGGAGTCCACTTTGATCCTCTGCGAGAGCAATTGTTGAAAATCAAGCACATGACCCTGCCAGTCGCGATTGAAACGTGTACTGTGCATGAGCACTCTAGAAATCGCTATTCACAGTACAAAACGGCAGAAAGTGAAAAACAAGCCTCCCACGAGTTGGAGAGTGTTCAGGCCATCTCACGGATGCAGCGCCTCCACATTGACGAAAGCGGCCATTTCGCTCACTTTTCCCGGGGCCCGAGGCATGCACAATGCAATCGGGAACACGAACCGCACCGCGCATGCGCAGGGACACACTGAGCGTCATGACGCCAACGTCATGACGTGTGCGAACTGCGGCACCGCCCATTTTATAAAAAACTGCCCTGCAAGAGGCAAATGCTGGGAAACCAAACCACTATGCAGCCCTGTGCAGATCTGCACCACCAGTCGTGCCTCCCACTCGCCTGTCAAGACGCCGTCATCCCCTCCACCACCACTCCGGCAGTCGACAAGGATCAGACGCAAGCCTCAGGGGCTGGACTTATGAGCATTTGTTTTGTTTGTTCTGTTCTGTATTCCTCAGTCAGTCACATTAGACAGACACATTCACATGTATATACATCTAAAAAAAAGGGGGGGAGATGTCATAATATGCAAACATGCAACCAATGAACACTCGGAATAGGACACAACCAATGGGCAGTCAGGACACTCAGAGGTGGCATCAACACAAGGGGGCATGACATAAACACTATAAAAGGGATGAGGCACTCACACCCTGCCTCGTTCCACAGACAGACATCTAGAGAGTTAGACAGGGTTGATCAGCAGCATCACACCCCAGCACGTGGCTTAGAGCAAGCTGGTACAGTTAGACTGAGTTACTACAGTTAGATTAGCAGAGAGTCGAACTCATTTGAGAACTGTGTTAATAGTTCAATAAACACGTTGAACTCATTTCAGAGTCTGGAGCATCCTTTAGTTAAGACTGCATCAAGTAGCAGCCTGCGTTATCCGAAGCATCAAAACACAACAGGCACTACCTGTGACGCTCTGCCCATTCTTCATGCGTGCGGGCGGCACGGTGGCACAATGGTTAGGACCGCTTGCCACACAGCGCCTGGCACCCAGGTTCAAATCCGACCTTGGGTGACTGTCTGTGTAGCGTTTACATGTTCATCCCGTCTGAGTAGGTTTCCTCCCACAGTCCAAAGCAGTGCAGGTTAGGTGGTTTGGCTGTGCTAAATTGCCCCTTAGTGTCCAAAGTTTAGGTGGGCTATGGGGATAGAGTGGGGCAATGGGCCCGGATAGGCTGCTCTTTCGGAGGGTCGGAGCAGACACGGTGGGCCATATGGCCTCCTTCTGCACTGTAGGGATTCTATGATTCTACGAAACTAGGTTATAAGCATCCACACACAGAGTTCCCAGACTGTGGTGAGTGTGATAGCTAAGCACAGGCCAGCAATTATTTGACATCCAGAAATGCACACCAGGTGAAATTGGGAGTTGATTTTTCTCTTTCTCTGTGACTGAAAGGTCAATTAACTCAGAACAGGCATGTATAGAGCAAAGTACAAGCTGCACAGTGAATGCAGCCACTGGGGAAGCTGCAAAGTTAAGGGAGATGTGTGTGGAAAGTTTTTTACGCAGAGGGTGGTGGGTGCCTGGAATGCTTTGCCAGTGGAGGTGGTAGAGGCGGGCACGATAGCATCATTCAAGATGCAACTAGACAGACATATGAACAGGCGGGGAACAGAGGGAAGTAGATCCTTGGAAAATAGGCGACAGGTTTGGATAAAGGATCCTCATCGGCGAATGCTGGGAGGGCCGAAGGGCCTGTTCCTGTGCTGTAATTTTCTTTGTTCTTTGTTCTTAAGTTCCTCCAGGGAAAATAAATCTTCAAAATGCTTGGAATTCGTTATCTCTTATCAATCATTCTAAGCGGTTCAAAAACTGAAAGTAGTCTGGGGGTGCGAGGTTTGCTGAAGCATACATCCAGTTCAAAATTGTTACCCAAAATAATGTCCTGGGGCATCTAATATTAACTTACAGATTTCATTTGAATATTTCACATTGGTTTTGTTCAAACATTGCAACACTCGGCAAAAGATTTGCAAGATGTTAAATTAAGGCTTTTTAAATAAAATGGAGGTCAGATGGGTTATATTAACAATAAGTGTTGGTGGTCTCCTTCTGCATTGTCGGTATTCTATTGAGGGCAGCACGGTGGTGCAGTGGTTAGCACTGCTGCCTCACAGGTTCGACCCCGGCTCTGGGTCACTGTCTGTGTGGAGTTTGCACATTTTCCCCGTGTTTGCGTGGGTTTCGCCCCCACAACCCAAAGATGCGCAGGATAGGTGGATTAGCCACGCTAAATTGCCCCGTAATTGGAAAAAAATAATTGGGTATTCTAAATTTTTTAAAACATGATTCTATGAGACGAGGCAATAAGCAGCCATGCGGTTCCCAAACTGTGGTGAGTTTGATAGCTAACAGGCCAGCAATAATTTGACAAAAAACTCTGCCCTGAAATGGACCAACATAATCAATATGGATTTGTACCCATGGCCGGCCAGGCCATTCCCAAGGATGCAGTGAGGCTGTAGCAGGAAACCTTTGTTGCAGTTGGCACCGTTTACAGTGCTTTACTAGCTCCTTGATATCAGCATCAATTATCTGGCCATAACATCTGTCAAAGAACAAGGATCATTACAGCACAGGAACGACCCCTTCAGCCCTCCAAGCCTGTGCCGATCCAGATTCCTTATTTAGACCTAATACTTATTGCCCAAACGATCTGTATCCCCCCCTTTCCCCGCCCATTCATGTGTCTATCAAGATCCATCTTAAATGTTGCTATTGTGCCTGCCTCCTCCACCTCCACTGGCAATACATTCCAGGCTCCCATCACTCTCTGCGTGAAAAACTTTCTCCGTTCATCCCCCCAAAACCTTCCCTCTCTCACCTTGAACCTGTGCCCCCTTGTCACTGAGTCTTCCACCTTGTTAAAAAGTTTCTGATTATTCACCCTGTCTATACCTCTCCTAATTTTGTAGATCTCAATCAGGTCTCCCCTTCATCTCCATCTTTCCAATGAAAACAATCTGAGTTTATTCGACCTCTCTTCATAGCTAACACCCTCCAGACCAGGCAACATCCTGGTAAATCTTCTTTGCACTTACTCCAAAGTATCCACGTCCTTCTGGTAGTGTGGCGGCCAGAACTGTATGCAATACTCCAAATGTGGCCTAACTAAAGTTTTATACAACTGTAACATGACCTGCCAACTATTGTACTCAATTCCCCGGCCGATGAAGGCAACAATGCCACATGCCTTGATGACCACCTTATCCACCTGCATTACCACTTTCATGGAACTATGGACCTGAATGCCCAGATCCCTCTGTATGTCAATGCTCCTCAGGGTTCTGTCATTTACTGTATAATTCACACCTGAAATTGATCTTCTAAAATGCATCACCTCGCATTTGTCCAGATTGAACTCCATCTGCCATTTCGCTGCCCAACTCTCCAATCTATCTATATTCTGCTGTATTATTCCAACAGTCCCCTTCACTATATGCAACAGCACCTATCTGAGTGTCATCTGCATCTTCATCTTAGAGATGCCATGATGAGTGCTGTGTAATTCAGTTAAGAGCAGCTCTCTGCCTGGTACAGGAATGGCTGCTCTTGCGACCCAGAATATGATGCCACCCTAACAACTCAATTCTTTCTTGCAGGCAAAGAATTGTTTAATTTCCTCGGAAACTGGCTCATTTACCCACCTTGTAAGCATTTTGTCTTTCTCTTTGGACAGAAGTGGATTTTGATTAGTCCAATACCTGATCTGCTTTGCCAAGACTGGCAATGTGAAGAAACCATTTAATGCCATGATGATTTCTTGTGGAATTGGAGTACAGGTACTATCCTGCAAGGGTAGATGTCCAAGTGCATTCAGATTTGCTATGTGGTTCGTGCCTTAAAGTATGTCCATAGGCGGATAGAACTAACTAGCCCATTGTTCAGTTATAATAATAATCGCTTATTGTCACAAAACGGTTTCAATGAAGTTACTGTGAAAAGCCCCTAGTCACCACATTCCACCACCTGTTCGGGGAGGCCGGTACGGGAATTGAACCCACGCTGCTGGCCAGCGGGAGGCTGGTTTAGCACACTGGGCTAAATCGCTGGCTTTTAAAGCAGACCAAGGCAGGCCAGCAGCACGGTTCAATTCCCGTACCAGCCTCCCCGAACAGGCGCCGGAATGTGGCGACGAGGGGCTTTTCACAGTAACTTCATTGAAGCCTACTCGTGACAATAAGCGATTTTCATTTCATTTTCATGCAAGCCAGCTGTTTAGCTCTTGCCGAGGTGATCGGCACGATAGCCTTGTCCTCTTTGAAGAGACCCAAGAGCAGTTTGTGGTCAGAAATGATGGTGAAGGGCCTACTGTGTAAGTACTGGTGGAATTTCTTGACGTCAAAGACTATTGATAAAGCAGTGAAGAGTTAAGTCAAGAACAGTAAATAATCAATCAACCAAGTGTACGATGTGGAAGGCTCCTTCTCGATTTGTGAGTCGCCTTTTTTGGCCTCTGAAAGGATTCTTGACACACACCCTATCGGCCTTTCAGACCTATCATCCATCTCATAGGACTCCCTCCCTAAAAGTACTGTGGGTGCACTTACACCACGGTTCAGGAGGATAGCTCACCACAACCTTCTCATGGTCAATAAAAACTGGTGTTGTGAATGACGCCCACATTCCATGAATGGATGAAATAAGAATGTACAAACATGAGTGTGCTCAAGACTAAATGCAGAACAATAACAAACACAAGTACATTATTTTGAATGTGCTATGTCATTCTGCTTACCTGGACAGCCAGAAACCCTTCTTCATCTTGCAGGATCCTGTATGTATAAACTTGCTTTAGATACCTGCATGGAAAGAAGAGACATGTTATTCTTCAGTAGATTTGCCACGATTGAAGATGGCTACAATATACAGATGTAGATCACCATGCCAATGAGACTGAAGTTGCAATGTGCTATCCTTTCCTCTCTGGGATACAAAATTGACTCCAAATATGGTGAAACAAAATTTCTTATCTCCTCTCCATGAAGCTTTGCTTTTTCTTTTGCCTCCCTGCCTTTCAACCTTGCACCTTGCTTTTGTTCTTAACACGGGTTAAGTAGAAATGAATTTATAGATAATCACAACTTTATTTCTTCCTAGATATGAGCTTACAGCACAATGTTGCTCAAAATATGCCATGGCGTAATGGAGACCATACAGATAACTGGTATAAGAAATAGGAAGAGGTGTGGACTGGATTTGATTTGTTTATTTATTGTCACGTGTACCGAGGTACAGTGAAAAGTATTTTTCTGCGAGCAGCTCAAACAGATCATTTTTCTACATGAAAATAAAAGAAAAGAAAAAGAAAATACATAATATAACATAGAATATACAGTGCAGAAGGAGGCCATTCGGCCCATCGAGTCTGCACCGACCCACTTAAGCCCTCACTTCCATCCTATAGAGCAAGACAAGGTTCACAATAAGACACCGGTATTGGGTGAAGCATACAGGAGTCTAGTATTAATCAGGTCAGTCCATAAGATGGTTGTTTAAAAGTCTGGTAACAGCGGGGAAGAAGCTGTTTTTGAATCTGTTGGTGTGTATTCTCACACTTTTGTATCTCCTGCCCAATGCAAGAAGTTGGAAGAGTGAGTAAGCCGGGTGGGAACGGTCTTTGATTATGCTGCCCGCTTTCCCCAGGCAGCGGGAGGTGTAAGCAGAGTCAATGATTGGGAGGCAGGTTTGTGAGATGGACTGGGCTGTGTTCACGACTCTCTGAAATTTCTTGCGCTCCTGGGCCGAGCAGTTGCCATACCAGGCTGTGATGCTTTCTGTGGCGCATCTGTAAAAGTTGGTAAGAGTCAGTGTGGACATGCCGAATTTCCTTAGTTTCCTGAGGAAGTATAGGCGCTGTTGTGCTTTCTTGGTGGGAGCATTAACGTGGGTGGACCAGGACAGACAAACCAGGAGTTTTCACATTTTCCCCGTGTCTGTATGGGTCTCCACCCAAAGATGTGCAGGGTACGTGGATTGGCCATGCTAAATTGTCCCTTAATTGAAAAAATGTAAATAAAGGAAATAGAAACAGTGCAGGATGTTGTGCTCCATTAAGACAGCGGCCTGGATTTCATGCTCCCCCACCAGCGGGCTTTTAGGTGGCTGGGGACAGGGGGTGGGGAGAGAAATGTGTAATTGAAGAAACGGGGCCCCCTGGGTTCTCGCCCATCCTGATCTTGCAGAACGTTTACACTGCTGGGGCGGGGGAAAGAAGGGAGTAAGTCTTTGGACAGTCCCAGACAGACAGGCTCGAGGCTTTTCTAAACCTGAAAGAGCAACCCTACTCTGCAAGACAACAGCTCTGCAGAGTGCTGATGACTGAGGTCCAGCAAAGAACTACAACGTAGAGAACAGATGGTGGGTGGAGAAAACGGAGGAGACCCAGCAGTTAGCCGACGACTATGACACGTAAGGTTTCTTTAGCACAGTCACGGCCATCTATAGCCCAAGCACCCAAGGCCCCACCCCATTCTGCTGGCCAAGAATGGAGAAGTGATCATCAAGAACAGAGTGGGAGTCTTCATCCGCTGGAAGAAGCACTACAAAGACTTCCTTATCCGAAATTCTGTCTTCAACACGATTGAGTGTCCTTGACTCTATACCGCAGCATGTTCCCCACCACCATCTGAGCAAAACCCCAACCTGCCACAAGGTGGAAAAGGCTATCCAACAGCTAAAGAACAACAAGGCATCAGGAGTAGATAAAATCCCAGCCAAAGCACTAAAATATTGCAGAAAGCACTATTGGTGCAAATACATGACCTCATTCCCTTATCTCGATGGAGGAGGACATGCCAGGAGATCTCAGAGATGCTGTAATCGTGATCACTTTCAAAAAAGGTGAGATATCCAACAGAAGTAACTGCTGTCAGCCTCAGGGAAAGTCCTGCTTAATTGCTTTCTCCCTGTGGCTGAAGAGCTTCTCACAGCGTTGCAATGTAGATTCCGCTTACAACAGACATGATCTTCACTGCACCTGAAAAATGAATTCAGGAAACAGCACCAACTGCTGTACATGGCCTTCGTGGATTTCACAAAGGCCTTCAAAACTGTCAACTGCAAGGGGTTGTGGAACATCCTCCTCCATTTCGGCTGTCAACATCCTCCGCCTGCTCCATGATGACATGCCAGCCATGATTCTGACCAAAAATCCACCACAGACCAAATTCACATTCGGACTGGGGTCAAGCAAAGCTTGGACAGCACGGTGGCACAGTGGATAGCACTGCTGCCTCACGGCACCGAGGTCCCAGGTTCGATCCCGGCTCCAGGTCACTGTCCGTGTGGAGTTTGCACATTCTCCCCGTGTCTGCGTGGGTTTCGCCCCCACAACCCAAAGATGTGCAGGGTAGGTGGATTGGCCACGCTAAATTGCCCCTTAATTGGAAACAAAAATGAATTGGGCACTCTAATTTTTTTTTTAAAAGCAAAGCTATGTCATTGTACCAACATTATTCTCAACCTTCCTTGCTGCAATGCTGCATTTCACCCTCAACAATCTACCCGCTGAAATAGAGCAAACTAAAAAACAAACGGGAATTTGCTCAACCCCTAGCACCTGCAGGTCAACTCTAAGGTCGTCCTGTTCTCTGTCATTGAACTAACAGTATACAGAAGTACACTCCGAGGCCAAGCTCCAAGCCTTCATCAATAACTTCACCGAGGTGTACGAGTGCATGTGCCTTACACTAAACATCCGTAACATAAAGGTCAACCTTCCCTACACATAACACTGCCCCTGGTTATCAAAGTCCACGACGAGGCCTTGGACAACCTCAACCACTTTCTGTACCTCGGGAGCCAAATGTCAACAAGGGACAACATCAACGATAAGGCTCAACGCCACTTTTAGTGTGCCAAATACAGCCTTTGGTCACCTGAGGAAGAGAGTGTTTGAAGACCAGCACCTCAGACCTGGCATCAAGCTTATGGTCTACAGAGCAGTAGTGATACCCATCCTCCTGTATGGCTCAGAGATGTGGACTATATACAGCAAGCACCTCAGAACTCTGGGAAGTACTATCAGTGCCGCCACTGCAAGATGCTGCAAATCCATTGGCAGGAGAGGTGCTCGAAGGTCAGTGTTTTCGCTCAAGCCGGCATCCCTGCCATCGAAGCAGTGACTGGGCTCGATCAGCTCTGCTGGGCGGCCCACATCATCCGCATGCCTGATGCAAGACCCCCCCAAAACAAACGCTCTACTTGGAACTTTGACACAGAAAGTGAGCTCCAGGAGGGCAGAAGAAACATTTCAAGGTCACCCTCGAAGCCTCCTGGAAAAACTGCAACTTCCCCACCGACACCTGGAAATCCCTGGCTCAAGACCACCCGAGATGCAAGAAAAGCGTCCGGGAAGGAGCTGAACATCTCGGCTTTCATAGCTGAGAGCAAGCTGAATCCATTGCGGAGAGCTCAGGAATGTCCTGGGAGAGGGGGGGCTGGAGGGGGGTTGGAAAGTGGACCTTTGGAGTTTCTGGGGAGTGACTGGAAGGAGCAGAGGGAGATCCAGCGGGCACTGGACCTTAAGGGAGGACATCCAAAGTCTGAAAGGAGCAGGTGGAACCCGGGCACCTCCCCCATCCAATCCTCCAACCACCATCTGCACCCTCTGTGACAGAGACTGTAGGTCACACATTGGACCCATCAGTCACCTGACAACTCATGTTTAGCGTGGAAGCAAATCATGCTCGACTCCGAGGGACTGCCTGAGAAGAATCACAACCTATTTGTGCATAGACATGAGCTTATAGCAAAACATTGCTCAAAACTTACCATGAAGTAATAGAGGCCCTAAAGATAACTAATGTAAGAAATTGAAAGTCCACAGTGCAGGATGTAGTGCTCCATTAACCCTGAATCCAGCCCTATATTTTTTTCTTCAAGGAGGCTAATCACATGAAGAATCCCATGGTCGGCTTTGAATGTTCACTCCCTGACCAGAATCAAGAGTTTAGAATGTCCAATTCACCTAACAAGCACATCTTTCGGGACTTGTGGGAGGACACCGGAGTGCCCGGACGAAATCCACACAGAAACTGGGAGAACGTGCAGATTCCGCATGGACAGAGACCCAAGCCGGGAATCAAGCTTTGGACCTGGGACCCTGGAGCTCTGAAGCAACAGTGCTACCCACTGTGCTACTGTGCTGCCCATATATATTCAACGTGCATGGTCAATTCTGTACCTGCAGCAGGGGGCAGCACTTGCAGAAGGTTTACTGCAGGAAGTTGCAGTCACCCAGTCAATTAAAATTAATGGATGGTTAAAAATGTGCCGTGCAACATTCGTGCTCCCTATAAGTGCTGCTCCTTACTAGTCCTTTACACCTAGAAAAACAGCTTTATGAATCAATACTGTTAAAACTCCCATGAGGACAATGGGGAAACAATCATTGATCTCACATGGGACTCATGGAATCCAAGCTCCTGCGTTAGTAGGCGGAGGTCAACCAGCGAAGGCTGGTTAAGGTAGGAAATAAGGGCAGCACGGTAGCACACGTGGCTAGCACTGTGGCTTCACAGCGTCAGGGTCCCAGGTTCGATTCCCCGCTGGGTCACTGTCTGTGCGGAGTCTGCACGTTCTCCCCGTGTCTGCGTGGGTTTCCTCGGGTGCTCCGGTTTCCTCCCACAATCCAAAGAGGTGCAGGTTAGGTGGATTGGCCATGCTAAATTGCCCTTAGTGTCCAAAAATGTTGCCATGATGTGGAGATGCCGGCGTTGGACTGTGGTGAGCACAGTAAGAAGTCTTACAACACCAGGTTAAAGTTCAACAGGTTTGTTTCAAATCACTAGCTTTCGGAACACTGCTCCTTCCTCACCTGAGGAAGAAGCAGTGCTCCGAAAGCTAGTGATTTCAAACAAACCTGTTGGACTTTCACCTGGTGTTGTAAGACTTCTTACTGTCCAAAAAGGTTAGATGGGGTTATTGGGTTAAGGGGATAGGGTGGAAGTGAGGGCTTAAGTGG
The DNA here is from genome assembly GCF_047496885.1 of Scyliorhinus torazame. NCBI lineage: Eukaryota > Metazoa > Chordata > Chondrichthyes > Carcharhiniformes > Scyliorhinidae > Scyliorhinus > Scyliorhinus torazame. Next base: position 298,246,655 of record NC_092711.1, on the reverse strand, counting down.
GTCGGTGCAGACTCGATGGGCATGAGTGGCCTCCTTCTGCACTGTGTGTTCTATGTATCTAAGTATAACAGCAGGCCCAACTCAGGGCCTGATCAGATCTATCCTCCCAGCGAGGCCTGCACTGGCAGTGAGATGCTGTACTCAGCATGTAATTGTAAATATGTAAATAAATTCATGTCAACTTCCATAAGAGCTGTTAGAAATACAAAAATAATATAAAACAACAAACTGAGTAGATTCCATCAGAAACCACAAAAGGATATTTGCATTTTTCAACAGTAATTTACACCCATTTCAAAATCATAAACATCCTCAAACTTTGATAATTCTCATGACTTGTAACCTGACCAAGAAAGCTGCGTGTGAAATTGAGTTTTCACGGAAAACTTTCCACAGCCATAAATAGAACCTCACGGAATAAATCATGGATACGTGACTCTGAAATACACACTTGTTACTTTGAAGTCCTAACTGGAACTGAGGATGATAAGTGGCTGTCTCTCGGAATCAAACACGAGTGACAATCGCAATTAGGTTTCTGAGGCACACCAGCTCCCCTCTCTAGTTCCTAGCTCATATTGGGAAAATGCCTTGTGGGAGAGTCACTCCTTTTCAAAAATATGATTGTCTCATTTGACCATCAGTGCCTCAATATATTAATGGGGAACTGCACATTCCAGACTATCAACCGCAATCAGAGTTTATTCTGCTTCCAGACCAACGTGCAAACAAGCTGCTTCAACTACATAAGAAACAAGGGCGGGATGGTGTCCAGAGTGGAAAAAGTTGGCTGTATGGATCAGTTCCCTTTATCTGATTTGCATTCATGCAACATTGCTTATGTATTGTTACTGATCTTGGTGTACTTGGTTTTAAAAGGACTTTGAAGATTAGTGCGTGAACTTGCAAGCATTTGCAGGAACTGTGGGTTTCATGTGCAAGCCAAGGATATCTTGCTGGTGAATGAGCTCAGTTCTTCAGAACAGAATTGACATTTCCATTGCTGCATTTGCTGAAAGGGACCACCAGACAATTTTTTTTGGCAATGCAGAGGTTTGCTTTGTGGCAAGCTACCATCATAGTTTATCTTTGTCCTATATGCAGTGTGGAGTGTACACTCGCTTCCCTTTGGCCTGATGGTGACTTGCCAACCTACCCGGTAGAATCAGATTGTCAAGTCAAGGCTCAGGGTCCCCTATGTTTGCACAGAGGTTCTACTGGAGTTTAATAGGCAAGAACTGCACCAATACCAGCAAGAGCACTCCATCCGTAAATCCAATTGGGAAGTCCCAACCTCAATGATAAGTCTGTCCTTCTAGACTCCAGTACCAGGCAGTCAACCATTAAGGTGCTCTGGAGTACTGCAGACCTTCCTGGTCAGTTACTAGACTACTAAGCGTGTTGCAGAAGACTCATATAGTTCTTCCTATGCCCCTATTCAGTCCTCAAACACTACTTCTGGGTGAGGCCAAATTTTACATCGACTCTCTGCAACCTAATATGCTGTCTTTGCTGCACACAGTGCAGTCTCCGTTACCTTGACAGACCAAATGTAACCTGGTTGACATCTTTGCCAAGCACCTTTGCCTCGCCTGTAAGTATGGCCCTGTCTTATTCGAACCAATTGTCACAAAACTATGGCCAAAGCAGGTAAGAAATGGCGAGAAATAATTTACTCCCTGCTGGGGTGAGATTCCACAGCTCCACTGGGCCCTTGCTGAACCTCCAAGTTTCATGAAAGAACCACGAATCACAGCATTAACAGGGCTAAATGAACAGTTCAAAATGGTTAGTATGAGATTCCCTGCCACTCACTGAACTCCAGTGCAGCGAGATGGGAATTTTTACAGATTTGTTTTGGGTAACAGTGAAGTGCCACAGATAATTCGTCAAGAATCATAGAGGTGTACAGCATAGAACAATCCCTTCAGCCTATTGTGTCTGCACCAGTCAAAAACAACCACCAATTCTGCATTTTCCAGCACTTGGACCATAGCCTTGATTGCCTTGGCATCACAAGTGCACATCTAAATACTTCTTAAATGTTATGAGGGTTTCTGCCTCTGTCAACCTTTCAGGCAGCAAGTTCCAGACTCCCATCACCATCTGAAAATGTTTTTCCTCGCATGCCCTCTAAACCTCCTGCCCTTTACCTTAAATCTGTGCCCCCAGGTCATTGATCCCTCCACCAAAGGGAAAAATGTCTTCCTATTTATTCTATCTAGGTCCCTCATAATTTTATCCATCTCAATCCTGTCCCACCTCAGTCTGCTCTGCTCCAAGGAAAACAACCCCAGCCTATCCAACCTCTCTTCATAACTAAAACTTTCCAGCCCAGGCAACATCTTGGTAAATCTCCTCTGAACCCTTTCCAGTGTTATCACATTCCCTCCTGTAATGTGAATTCCAGAACTGCATTCGATAATCTATCTGTGCCCTAACCAATGTTTTATTCCAGCATAGCCTCCCTGCTCTTAAAATCTATGTCTCAGCTACTAAAGGCAAGTATGCCTTTCTTAACCACTTTATCCACCTCCCCTGCTACCTTAACGAACCAATGCACATGCACACCAAGGTCCCTCTGATCCTTGGTGCTTCCCAGGGTATCACAGAATTGTAGAAAAATACAGTGCAGAAAAGCCCCTTCGGCCCATTGCGTCTGCACTACCACATGAAATGCACCTGATCTGCCGACCCTAATTCCATTTGCCAGCACTTGGCCCATAGCCTCAAATGCCAAGACGTGCCAAGTGCTCATCCAGGCATTTTTTAAAGGATGTGAGGCAACCCACCTTTACCACCCTCCCAGGCAGTTTCTTCCAGACCGTCACCACCCTCTGGGTAAAAAGGTTTTTGCGCAAATCCCCCTTGAACATCCTGCCCCTCACCTTGAACCTGTGTCCTCTCTTAACCGACCCTTCAACTGAGGGGGACAGTTGCTCCCTATCCACCCTGTCCATGCCCCACATAATCTTGTACACCCCGATCAGGTCGCCCCTCAGTCCTCTCTGCTCCAGCAAAAACAATCCAACCTCTCTTCAAAATCTAAATGTTCCATCCCAGGCAACATTCTGGTGAATCTCCTCTGTACCCCCACCAGTGCAATCACATCCTTCCTATAATGTGGCGACCATAGCTGCACACAGTACTCCAGCTGTGACCTCAGCAATGTTCTGTATAACTCCAGCTTGTTTTTGCAATCTATGCCACGATTGATAAAGGCAAGTGTACCATATGACTTTTTCACCGCCCTATTAATCTGCCCTTCTGCCATCAGAGATCTATTTACAAACACGCCAAGGTCTATTTGTTTCTTAGGACTTTCCAGTGTGGTGCCATTCATTGAAAATTTCCTTGTCAAATTGCTCCTTCCAAAGTCCAACACCTCGCACTTTTCAGGATTAAACTCCATCTGCCACGTTTCGACCCATTTGACCATCCCGTCTATATCTTCCTGTAAGCCAAGACACCAAGCCTCACTGTTAACCACCCGGCCTATCTTTGAGTCATCGGCAAACTTACTGATCCAACCCCCCACAAAGTCATCTAAGTCATTTATATAAATGACGAATAATAGGGGCCCCAGCACAGATCCCTGTGGTACGTCACTGGATACTGGCTTCCAATCACTAAAGCAGCCGTCTGTCATCACCCTCTGTTTCCTACAGCTCAGCCAGTTTTGAATCCACCTTATCAAGTTCCCCTGTATCCCATGTGCATTTGCCTTCTTTATAAGTCTCCCATGTGGGACCTTTTCAAATGCTTTGCTGAAGTCCATGTAAACTACATCCATTGCTCTACCCTCATCTACACGCTTAGTCACGTGCTCAAAACATTCAATCAAATTTGTTAGGCATGACCTCCCTCTAACAAAGCCATGCTGACTACCCTGATCAAACCTTGCCTCTCCAATTGGAGAAGAGCAGTGGGGGGTTCAAGGAGGAAATGGGGAGGGTACAGCCCAACATGTCCACTCCAGGGTAAGAGGAATGAGTAACAAGCCCAGAAAATTATTGATGACCAGAGATATTCAGGATACAATGAGAAGGAAGAGAGGCTTTTAGTAAATACAAGGGGAGCAAGTCAACAGGGGCATTAGTGGAGTATAGAAAGTGCAGGATGGAGTTTAAGAAAGCAGTTAGGAGAGCAAAGAGGGGATTTGATAAATCTCTAGCTGGTAAAAGTAAGGAAACTCCCAAGATATTCTGTAAGTATATCAATGGGAAGAGGATAAGTAAGGAAAAAGTAGGGCCCTTCTCCTCAATTTGTTCATCAACTGCTGCTCCACACCTGTGCCCACCAACCGAAATATCGCACAAATGTGGGATGCTTGGATGCGCGTCCGACATCACCGCGCCCTATTTTACACACTTCTAGGCACATGCCTGCGCGGTTTATGTAAATTTCTTCCCCATGTCTGGGTGCGAGTGGTCTGACCACAACCCAATCAGTCGCAACTAAAGCCTCCCCCAGGTGTAGCATCACTCTCTGCAAACTTTACCAGAGTAACTCCTCAAGCCTCCAAGCATTGTCACAAACTCAAACAGCCGGTAGGGATTCATCCAATTTTGGGCCCCTTAGAACTTAACTTCAACTTCCACTTTCACCTTTTTTGGAACCATTGACAGAGATCCCACCGTTCAGGTGGGAAACACGAGTTGGTGTTTGTGTTTGAACACTAAACCAGTCGAACAACTTGCACTCTTGGCGCTAATCCGTTTCTTTCTTCTCACAGGTTGATGGGCTACTTTGCCAGTTGATGTGCTTTTATCTAGAATAGCCTTCCCTCCCTCACACATTCTTTCCATCATTAAGTAGCATTATGAGCTTTGATTTTCTCACTCAGCCTCCTAATTTCTTCATGTTTACAGCAGTTCAACCATCCCAGGCGGAATTCTCCGTCCCGCCGCAGCAGAGGCGGGATTCCCTGAGCCCGGGGTCGGGCCGGAGAATCCCTGCGACGAGCGTGAATCACGCTACGCCGCCTCGACACCGGCACGCGATTCTCTGCAAAGCAGAGATTCAGCGGCATTGGCGCCGGTGTGGTTGTCGTGGCGCTGGTTGGGGGCCGCTCTCTGCGGCCGGCCCGCCGATTTTCGGCCCGGAATGGGCTGAGCGGCCGTCGTAAAAAAGCCGTCAACACCTGCTCTCAGCCGGCGGGAACTTGGCGTGGAAGGGTCGGGGGGGGGGGGGGGGGGGGGGGGGGTGGCCTGGGGGGGGGGGGGGGGGCAGTCGACCACAGGGGGGGGGCCTCCGATGTGGCCTGGCCCGCGATCGGGGCCCACAAATCGGCGGGCCGGCCTCTCTGGCTGGGGGCCTCCTTTCTTCCGCGCCAGCTCCTGTAATCCTGCGCCATGTTACGTCGGGGCCGGCGCGTTGAAGGAAGCCACTGCGCACGCGCGCGTTGGCGGCGGTACCATTGTGCACATGTGGATCCCACGGCACCCAGTTGACGCTGGGATCAGCAGCTGGAGCGGCATGAACCACTCCAGTACCATGCTGGCCCCCTGTCGGGGTCAGAATTGCTGATCCTGAGGCTGTGTTGACGCCCTCGAGAAACGCGACGGTGTTTCCGACGGCGTCAACACTTAGCCTCAGGATCACAGAATCCAGCCCCAGATTTCTGGAGCTGGATTCTCTGTTTGGGGGACTAAGTCCCCACGCCGGCATGAAAACGGTGGTGTTTATGCCAGGAAAACTGGCCCAAAATGGCCACCGATTCGCTGCTCTGGGGAGGGGGGGGGGGGGGGGGGGGTGGCTAGCAGCCAGACAACGCAGAGTTCCCAGCTCCAGCTGCCGATACGGCCTGGAGCATTGCCGGGTCCATGGCCATGCATGCGCACGGCTGCGGCGTGCTTCATGGCGGACGCAGCCAGTGGTCCCCCCTTCGGCCGCTCGCGTGCCCCGGACCGCTCCACCACAGTGCCCCCAGCCCTAAATAATGCCCCCATGCCCGCGGATCAGGCCTCCCCCGGCTGTGGTGGCACTGGACTTAGTCTGCAGCCACCACGCTGAGCTCCCGACGGGTGAGACCACACATGTTCCACGCTGTCGGGAACACGCCTTGTCGGGGACAGGGCATCGCAGGGCGGGCCTCAGGCAATGGCCTGAAGCCGTGGACACGGCGTGCAATGTACTCCTAGAGTACGCAGCTTTTCAGGGGGCGGAGCATCGTGAAAGCGGCACCGCCCCCAATTTTGTTGTCATCGGGGGTCTCCGCCCCGTCGCCGAACGCGATTTCGGCGTCGGGGATCGGCGAATCCAGCCCTTGGTGCGGCGCACCGTTGGGATTCTCCGGTTCGCCGGCTGGTCAATGGGGTTTCCCATTATGTGGCAGCCCCACGCCGTCGGGAAACCCCCGGGCTGCCCGCAAAACGGAGCAACCCGCCGGCGGCGAATTCAGCTGCCAGCTCTTCTTTTCCGTTTAAGGACTTTGTAGTTTCGGAATCTCTGCATTCCCCCCTCCCCCTCCCCCCCCCTCCCCCCGCCACCCGTACCGCCCTTTTGTTCCTTTGAAATGCTCTAATGTCTTACAGCTCTGTCTAAGGGGCAACCCCTTAATTAGTAGCTTGGCTGCTCTCTGTACCGGTGCTGATTTGACGATGTATTTCCACTGCATTCAGCTTTTTCATGAGCCACAAAACTGAAAGCCTTCTGGAAATCAATAGAAATGGAAGCAACAGAAATGGAGATTTATCCTCCATCAATCTATATAAAGTCAAAAGATGTGCTACATAGCCTTTGAGAGAGACGGCAGTTCAGCTTTTCCTTCACTCTTTCTCTGGAACCTCCGAAACATCCAACCTTTGGCCACCATAACCTTAATGGCCATAAACACGATTGAGATTCCTCTCAACTATTTCAGATCACAAGGATCCTTCTTTCCTGGTGAAGGGACAGCACGGTAGCATGGTGGTTAGCACAACTGCTTCACAGCTCCAGGGTCCCAGGTTCGATTCCCGGCTTGGGTCGCTGTCTGTGCGGAGTCTGCACATCCTCCCCGTGTGTACGTGGGTTTCCTCCAGGTGCTCCGGTTTCCTCCCACAGTCCAAAGATGTGCCGGTTAGGTGGATTGGTCATGCTAAATTGCCCTTAGTGTCCAAAATTGCCCTTAGTGTTAGGTCAGTGGACTAGGTTATGGGGATAGGGTGGAGGTGTGGGCTTGGGTAGGGTGCTCTTTCAAAGAGCCGGTGCAGACTTGATGGGCTGAATGGCCTCCTTCTGCACTGTAAATTCTATGAAAATACTGCAGATGCTGGAAATCTGAAATAAGCTTGGAAGCTGTGTGGTAATCATCACTGTTGTATATATTAGAAGATGTGTGGTAAGGCCCTGTACTACAGGTACGGGGGTAGTCCCTGCCTGCTGGCTCCGCCCAGTAGGCCGAGTATAAATATGTGTGCTCCCTATACAGCAGCCATTTCGCCAGCTGCTGTAGGAGGCCACACATCTTCGAGTAATAAAGCCTCAGTTGTATTCAACTCTCATCTCTATGCAATTGATCGTGCATCAATTTAATGGTCTAAGATTTTCAGAAGATGGACCTCCGCATCAAGCCGGATCGCTTGCAGTTGATCCGCAATCAAGCAACGCCAAAAAGGACTTTCAACACTGGCTAGCTTGTTTCGAAGCTTACATCAGGTCTGCACCAGACCCAATCCCGGAAGCTCAGACGATCCAGATACTCTACTCGCGGCTGAGCTCCAACGTCTTTCCTCTTACCCAGGGCGCACCGAACTACGACGAAGCCATGGCGCTACTGAAAGAGAATTACGTCCAGCAGACGAACACGCTCTTCGCCAGACACGTACTCTCTACTCGCAGTCAACTCCCTGGTGAGTCCGTAGAAGATTTCTGGCATGCTGTAATTCCTCTGGTCAGAGACTGTGACTGTCAGGCCGCCACGGCCACGGAACATTCGAACCTCCTCATGCGGGACACCTTCGTTACGGGGATAGGGTCAGACCTCATACGCCAGCGACTTTTAGAAGGGGCCATGCTCGACCTCGCAGCAACAAAAAAACTGCCGCGATCGATGACGGTCGCCTCGTGCAATATTCAGGCCTACACACCCAGCCGCATGGCCCACCCCTCCTACACATCGTGGACTCCGCAGACGGCCGCCCCACCGGGGGCCTCACCCAGCCAATGCGCCTGTGCCACGCGCCAGCCAGCCAACCCTGGGGGCCCCCGATGTTAGTTCTGCGGGCAACAGAAACTCCCCCCGCCAAGGCTGCCCGGCCCACACCGCGCTTTGCAAGGCCTGCGGCAAGAAGGGGCACTTTGCTGAGGTGTGCCAGGCCCGCTCAGTCGCCGCTATTGCCCCGACCCCCCTCGCGTACGGACAATGGGCGCCGCCATCTTCAACTTCCCGGACCACGTGCGGCCAGTGGGTGCTGCTATCTTCTCCCCCTTAGACCACGCATGCCCAGTGGGCGCCGCCATCTTCTCCCCCTCAGACCACGCACGGCCAGTGGGCGCCGCCATCTTCCCCTTCTCAGACCACGTGCGGTCCATGGACGCTGCCATCTTTTTCAACCCCCGCCACATGCGGCCCGTGGGCGCTGCCATCTTGTCCACTCCAAGATCATCAGGCGCCGCCATCTTGTCTTCCCATGACACATGGGCACCACCATTGTTCCAGGACCCGTGCCCCCTGGGCAGCCCATCGTTCAACACCAGCGACGACCAGCCACGACTCGCCTCGGTCACGATCGAGGAGTCTCGCCCGCACAATCTAGCCACCACCTTGACAAGCGTGAAGATCGATGGGCACAAGACCTCTTGCCTGCTGGAATCCGGGAGCACCGAAAGCTTCATCCATCCAGATATGGTAAGGCGCTGCTCCCTTGCGGTACGCCCCGCCAATCAAAGAATCTCCCTGGACTCCGGATCCCACTCCGTGGCGATCCGGGGGGGACTGAATAGTCATACTCACGGTCCAGGGTGTAGAATTCAGCGGCTTCCGCCTCTACGTCCTCCCCATCTCTGCGCTGCCCTGCTACTCGGCCTGGGCTTCCAGTGTAACCTCCAGAGCCTAACCTTGAAATTCGGTGGGCCCCTACCACCCCTTACTGTGTGCGGCCTCGCAACCCGAAAGGTTGACCCACCTTCCCTATTCGCAAACCTAACCCCGGATTGCAAACCCGTCGCCAACAGGAGCAGACGGTACAGCACCCAGGACAGGACCTTCATCAGGTCCGAGGTCTAGCGGCTGCTTCGGGAAGGCACCATCAAGGGAAGCAACAGCCCCTGGAGAGCCCAAGTGGTATTGGTGAAAACTGGGGAGAAACACAGGATGGTCGTGGACTACAGCCAGACCATCAATCGGTACACGCAGCTCGACGTGTACCCCCTCCCACGCATATCTGATATGGTCGATTTGATTGCACAGTACCGTGCCTTCTCAACTGTAGACCTCAAATCCGCCTACCACCAGCTCCCCATGCGTAAGGCGGGCCGCCCATACACTGCCTTCGAGGCAGACGGCCGCCTCTACCATTTTCTCAGGGTTACCTTCGGCGTCACCAACGGGGTCTCGGTCCTCCAAAGGGAGATGGACCGAATGGTCGACCAGTACGGGTTGCGGGCCACCTTCCCGTACCTAGACAATGCCTCCATCTGCGGCCACGATCAGTAGGACCACGATGCCAACCTTGCCAAATGTCTCCACACCGCCACTCTCCTAAACCTCACCTATAACAAGGAGAAGTGCGCATTCAGCACGAACCGCTTAGCCATCCTCAGCTATGTGGTCCAGAATGGAGTTCTGGGGCCCGATCCCAACCGCATGCTCCCCCTCATGGAGCTCCCCCTTGTCCACTGCCCCAAGGCCCTCAAACGATGCCTGGGGTTCTTTTCTTATTACGCCCAGTGGGTCCCAAACTATGCGGACAAGGCCCGCTCACTCATCCAGTCCACCCTTTTCCCCCTGACGGCCGAGGCTCAACAGGCCTTCGACCGTATCAGAGCCGATATCGCCAAGGCCGCGATGCACGCAGTAGATGAGACCGCTGCCCTTTCAAGAGGAGAGCGACGCATCAGACGTCACCCTAGCCGCCACCCTCAATCAGGCAGGCAGGCCTGTGGCATTCTTTTCACGAACCCTTCATGTCTCCGAAATTCGGCACTCCTCCATCAAAAAAGAGGCCCAAGCCATCATTGAAGCTGTGCGGCATTGGAGGCATTACCTGGCTGGCAGGAGATTCACTCTCCTCACTGACCAACGGTCGGTTGCCTTTATGTTCAATAACACACAGCGGTGCAAGATCAAAAATGATAAAATCTTGAGGTGGAGGATCGAGCTCTCCACCTACAACTACGAGATTTTGTATCGCCCCGGTAAGCTCAACGAGCCCCCCGATGCCCTATCCCGAGGTACATGTGCCAGCGTACAGGTGGACCGACTCCGGACTCTGCACGACAACCTCTGTCACCCGGGGGTCACACGTTTTTACCATTTCATCAAGGCCCGCCATCTGCCTTACTCCATCGAGGAAGTCAGGGCGATCACCAGAAACTGCCAGGTCTGCGCGGAGTGCAAACTGCACTTCTACCGGCCAGACCGTGCGCGCCTGGTGAAGGCCTCCACGCATCAGCATGGACTTCAACTCCCCCCCACCGACTGTAACATGTACTTCCTCAGTGTGGTCGATGAATATTCCAGATTCCCCTTCGCCATCCCATGCCCCAACATGACATCTGCCACCGTCATCAAGGCCCTCAACACCATCTTCGCTGTGTTCGGCTTCCCAAACTACGTCCACAGCGACCGGGGATCCTCATTCATGAGCGATGAGCTGCGTCCGTTCCTGCTCAACAGAGGTATCGCCTCGAGCAGGACGACCAGCTACAACCCCCGGGGAAACAGGCAGGTGGAGAGGGAGAATGGGACGGTTTGGAAGGCCGTCCAGCTGGCCCTACGGTCCAGAACTCTCCCGGCCTCCCGCTGGCAGGAGGTCCTCCGCGACGCCCTGCACTCCATTTGGTCGCTCCTGTGCACTGCGACTAATGAAACGTCCCATGAACGTCTCGTTGCCTTTTCTCGGAAGTCCACCTCCGGGGTGTCGCTCCCAACTTGGCTCGCAGCTCCACGACCCGTACTCCTCCGTAAACACGTACGACTCCTCAAGGCGGACCTGTTGGTTGAGAGGGTACAGCTACTCCACGCCAACCCACAGTACACCTACATAGCATACCCCGACAGCCGCCAAGATACAGTCTCCCTCAGGGACCTGGCACCAGCTGGTTCCGCACAGTCACAACCCCCGGCCCAGTGCCACCTCCTCTCCCCTGGTGCACCCAGCCGCAACCCCCGCCCCAGGACAATCCGTCCACCCCCTGCCCACACCCGGGGATGAAGAGGACTTCGACACGCTCCCGGAGCCACCGAACACCAGACAGCACCGGAATCGCCGCTGGCACTGCGGCGCTCCCAACGGCAGATCAAGGCTCCGGACCGACTGAATCTGTAACATGACCTGGACTTTTAAAACATCATCACTCTGTATATAATTTTCCCCTCTACCCTGCTGTACTCAATTTTCTTTTCTCTCTGTACTTTAAAACTTCTACCTGTATATAGTTCTCCACCACCCCCGCCGGACTCAATTTTAACAGGGGGTGAATGTGGTAGTCACCACTGATGTATATATTGTATATAGAGGGTGTCAGTGTAGGTGCTTCACGGTATGGCCCTGTACTACAGGTACGGGGGTAGTTCCCTGCTGCTGGCTCCGCCCAGTAGGCGGAGTATAACTATGTGTGCTCCTCGTTCAGCAGCCATTTCGCCAGCTGCTGTAGGAGGCCACACATCTTAGTCTAATAAAGCCTCGATTGCATACAACTCTCGTCTTTGTGTAATTGATCGTGCATCAAGGTGTCAGGTCAAGGGCGAGAATGGCCATGCCCATGAAATGAGGATGGAGGATGGGGGTATGCGGGGCGGGTAAGTAGAGGCCTCCTGGAGGTTGGAGTGGTGATGAGTGGGGGTCCTGGAAGGGACTGGGTGCTTTAAGGGGCTTGGGGGGGCCTAAAGAGGGGGGGGCCCAGTGAGCCAATAGCTGGGTGTTCTCACTTGGGAGGGTGTGGGGTAATGTCCATGTGTGTGGGGGGACCTGCCAGCTCACTTAGAGATCGGGGCACCCTTTCAGAATGGCAGCCCGATCTTTGAGTTCAGCTCCCCGGAGCTAAAAAACATTCTAAGGGCTGGATTCTCCTGCCCCTCTCGCCACATGAACGCCATGGGCGAGCCCCGTAGAATAGAAAAATCTATTGACCTCGGGCGGGATTCTCCAGTTGCCGGGCAAATGCGGCTGGAGAATCCCCCCCTGAATGTGGGCTAAACCAGTCAGAAACTCCCCGGGCTCAAAAAAGTGACTAAGTGTCATTGAATGGCGGTGGGGAACTCGCCGGCAGATCCGGAGCAAAGTTCGCTGAAAAACCCGCCACAAATTAGCTCCGAAATGTTTTGGGAGAATCGCGCCCTGAGTGTTAATGGCCGAATAATTAGCAGCTCCCTGAAAAACATGAAAACAAAAACACTGACTGGCACTTCGAAGGGAAATAACAAATCAAAATGGAGGACAGAGTCTGAAGTTGTTGAACTAATTGTTGAGAGCAGAAGGCTTTCAGCGCCTAATCGGAAGATGTGAGCATGAGAGCGAGGCGGCGATTAAAAATGACATGCTTAGAAGAAGAGTCATATTCAGCGCGGAACATTAAATTTGTTTCTCTCTCCACAGATACCAGACCTGCTGAGTTTATCCAGCACTCTCTGTTTTTATTCCTTCTTGTTTTGGACTAACTTGAGCACATGTGTTTCGAATAGAATCCTCCTCAAAAGGCAGACCCGAGGTCCATCAGTTCTCAGCGCTTTCCTTCATGTGGGACACTCGGTGCCCTTTTGAGAGCTGAGTTCGAATCCAGCCCACATTTGTCTGACATGAGGGGCGGGATTCTCCGCAATCGGCGCGATGTCCGCCGGCGCCAAAAATGGCGCGAATCAGTCCGGCATCGCGCCACCCCAAAGGTGCGGAATTCTCCGCATCTTGAGGGGCCGAGCCCTCACCTTGAGGGGTTAGGCCCGCGCCGGACTGATTTCCGCCACGCCAGCTGACGGGAAAGGCCTTTGGTGCCTCGCCAGCTGGTGCGGAAATTACTTTGCCGTGCGGCGCATGCGCGGGAGCGTCAGTGACCGCTCACGGCATCCTCGCGCATGCGCAGTGGAGGGGGTCTCTTTCGTCTCCGACATAGTGGAGACCATGGCGAAGGCGGAAGGAAAAGTGTGCCCCCACGGCACAGGCCTGCCCGCAGATCAGTGGGCCCCGATCGTGGGCCAGGCCACCGTGGGGGCACCCCCCGGGGCCAGATCGCCCCGCGCCCCCCCCAGGACCCCGGAGCCCGCCCGCACCCCCTTGTCCCGCCGTTCAAAAGGTGGTTTAATCCACGCCGGCGGGACAGACATTCCAGCAGCGGGACTTCGGCCCATCGCGGGCCGGAGAATCGCCGGGGGGGCCCGCCAACCGGCGCGGCACGATTCCCACCCCCGCCAAATATCCGGTGCCAGAGAATTCGGCAACCGGCGGGGCGGGATTCACGCCAGCCCTTGGCGATTCTCCGACCCGGCGGGGGATCGGAGAATCCCGCCCGAGAGCTGGGTCTCTCAAAGGTTGAGACAATCTCAGACCAATTTCTGCTGAACATGGTCCAGAAGTCCCCTTACTTCAGATCAATTGGCATTCAAATTGACAGTCTTACTCAGGGTGCAGCAAGTAGTCAAACATTCAACACTGAGGTCAGAAATTTGTTACATTTTGGCAAAAGGACAGATGGAATTTTTTCCCTGCATTTCTTTTGTGTTTGATTTCACCAAAATTGCTAAATTGGCACTTTTGCCACTTATTTTAAAGCCATGTCCTTTACTCCGTGATCCTCCTGCGCGGCGGTTCTCTCCATCGCCACTATCAAAACCCATTGAACAACTCTAGTAAATTCTCCCCGAAGACGTCCCTCTTTCAGTCTGTCCACATAACTGAAATCCATAAGCCATGCGAGCAGAAGTAGACCATTCGGCCCATCGAGTCTGCTCCTCCATTCAATGAGATCATGACTGATCTGATACTATAATCCTCAATTCCACTTTTGCACCTCACCTCAACCCTCGGTTCCCTTACTGATGAAAAATCTGTCTATCTCAGCCTTGAAAGTCCCTCAACCCCTGTGCCATTGTGGTAAATCTCCTCTACATATTTTTAGAATACCCCTTCCAGTCGAACTGGCAGCGGCACAGTGGTTAGCACCGCTGCCTCGCAGCTCCAGGGTCCCGGGTTCAATTCCAGCCTCGGCTGACCGTCTGTGTGGAGTTTGCATGTTCTCCCTGTGTCTGCGTGGGTTTCCTCTGGGTGCTCCGGTTTCCTCCCACAGTCCAAAGATGCGCAGGTTAGGTGGATTGACCATGCTAAATTGTCCCTCAGTGTCCAAAATGTTAGGTGGGGTTACTGGGTTATGGGGATAGGGTGGAGGGGTAGGTTTAAGTAGGGTGTCCTTCCCAAGGGCCGGGGCAGGCTTGATGGGCCGAATGGCCTCCTTCTGCACTGTAAATTCTATGATTCGAGAATTCTATGATTCTAGACCAAAATACAGTTCACTCAACGACTACACTCAGTCTCAGCCGAAGTGATTGAGCAGCTCTCTCAATTGTATCTCCTCCAGAGGCTGTGCAGTACAGAAAGTGTTTCCACAACAGATCAAATAATGCTACAAATCACATTAATTCAGCACTTTTCTCAGCTATGCAGTTTAGTTTAGTCTTTGAGGCTGGAACAAATCCATCCTGTCCAAGACCGGCTGTGTGTATGAGCTGATTCAGTTCCTTTTTAACTGAGCAATCATTTTCAGAATGCAACTGAGGAATATCGAGCGAGAGAGTGCCAGAAGTTCCAAATGTTAAGGGGCCGGTTATTTTTCAGTGCCTTCCTCTGTAACTAAAAAAGCTGAATGGTCGCCAGCAAATACAGCCTCAGGCTCATTGTTCTTTTGTCAGGTAACTTTGCAGATTGGGAGGCACTTGCAAGCTGCAGGCTGCAGGTCGCAAAATGATTGTCTTTTCAAATATAGTTTTTGCAGTGTAACACAGAAGCAAATTTGTATGCATGTAGATGTGACCCAAAGAAGGTTCCCATAGCTTTGCTTATGGTAACTCAGATGAGGTTCTGTTTTACATGTGGAGATGGTGATGCAGTTGTAATGCCACTGGACCAGTAATCCAGAGTTCCAGGCTAACGCTCTGGTGCCATGGGTTCAAATCCCACCATAGTAGCTAGTTGAATTTAATTTTAATTAATAAAATCGGGAAATGGAAGCTAGTTTTAGTAATGGTGACCATGACGACTATCACCGATTGTGGTTACAAACCCATCTAGTTCACGAATTATCTTTAGGGAAGGAAATCTGCCATTGTTACTTGGTCTGGCCTACATGCGAATCCAGACCCACACCAATGTGGTTGGCTCTTAATTGCCCCCGGAAATGGCCGATTACCATTCCAATTTATAGCATTATATGTCAGGAATCAAAACACTTTTTGAAAGGACACCTGCACCAAAATGTCAATTTTCCACAGTCACACTATGTATGATAATTCGACATTCCAGGTTTATTGCAATTTTTCAATAAAGTTTCTCAAGCACTTATATGGGGCTGTTTAGCACAGGGCTAAATCGCTGGCTTTGAAAGCAGACCAAGGCAGGCCAGCAGCACGGTTCAATTCCCGTAACAGCCTCCCCGAACAGGCGCCGGAATGTGGCGACAAGGGGCTTTTCACAGTAACTTCATTTGAAGCCTACTTGTGACAATAAGTGATTTTCATTTCATATCAAAGTTTATAACTGTAGGCCATTTTAAATCTGCCTACCATCCAGATCAAATAAGACTTGGAACACTTCGGAAACTTTAAAAAATGTACAGAAATTAAAAGGTCCCTTACTGCCACAGATTCTTTAATTGACCGTATCAGGGACTGTACCCAAATCTATTACACCCCAGCCACTGTGTTAAGGCACCAGTGTACCTGTCTAACCTTAATCATTTATTATTTGGTGCTAACTGATAAATATTTTCCACAGAAATCATTGTGTTCCATGTCTTTATCATCATCCCTCCCCATCCGGCACTGAGATTCAGGTAAAAGTGCTCCAGTTTAACACAGACCTGGATATGCCCAGTTCTCCTGAAGTGCATGAAACACTTTGTTATGGGTGGAGTCTCCATCCATTTCAAATAAAGCTGGGGGAGGCATGATTGAAAATAGAGATTCCCAGTCAGGGAATTTTCTTCGGCCATGCTCCCTGAGTATCAGTGGAGCAATGACCTACTGGCTAGCTGTAGATCTGAAGAGTTTTTAAAATGATTTAATTGGCCATCGGGAGTAATTGGACACATTTGCTTGATCTTTCTTGGGAGTAGGAGAAACATACACAAAAACACACATAGAGAATAGAAGCACGTGGAGGCCATTCGGCCCTTCGAGCCTGCTCCGCCATTCATTATGATCATGGCTGATCATCAAGTTCAATGTCCTGATCTCGCCTTCCCCCCCATATCCCTTGCTCCCTTTAGCCCCAACAGCTATATCTAATTCCTTCTTGAAATCACACAATTACTTTCTGTGGTAGTGAATTCTACAGATTCACCACTCTCTGGGTGAAGAAATTTCTCCTCACCTTAGTCCTAAAACTACCCCTTATCCTCAAACTGTGACCCCTAATTCTGGACTCCCCACCATCGGGAACATTCTTTATGAATCTACCCTGTCTAATCTTATTAGAATTTTATAAGTTTCTATGAGATCCCGGCTCACCCTTCAGAACTCAATGAACATAATCCTAACCGACTTAGTCTCTCCTCATATGACAGACCCACCATCCCAGGAATCAACATGATAAACCTTTGCTACACTCCTTCCACATCAAGAACATCCTTCCTCAGAAAAGAACACCAAAACGGCACACAATACTCCAGGTGTGGCCTCACCATGCCTATACAATTGCTGTAAACAATCCCGAACCCTACACTCTAATCTTCTCGCTATGAAGGCCAACATACCATTTGCCTTCTTTACAGCTGCTGTACTTACACGCTTACAGCGACTGATGCATGAGGACACCAAGGTCTCGCTGAGTATTCACCTCTCTCAATTTACACCCATTTAAATAATAATCTGCCTTCCTACTTTTGCTACCGAAGTGGATAACTTCACACTTATTCACATTAGACTGCATATGCCAACCACCAATTCGCAAATCTTGAACTCATCACCGGCTCCAGTGATTTCCACCCTCTCAACATCAGATGTTGCAATATGTCTTTAAGGAACAGCTGCATGTCATCACGAGAAGAGAAGTGTGTCATGTTATCCAGTCTCAGTTTCGCTTTAGCCTTTGAGCAGGACATGGCACACACAGCTCTGCTGATGATGTCTTGTCCATGTATATCTGTTTTCTTGTGCCTTTACTTAATAAATGAACCCACAACGTGTTTACACAATGGCTTATGAGTGATTAGTGCCTTTGTATAATGAGAAAACATGACATCAGAGATCCCAGAAAAACACTTAATATTTGCCCCAATGGAGCAGACACCAACTGATGCCACTTAAAGAAAGAAACCTCTATGTAATTCTTCAAATTTTGGCAGGATCGGTGCTGAAAGTCACATGCGATTTTTCCTGCTTGAACCAAAGGCCAAGAGAACATTATCCCCAAAATGTTGATCCTTCGCTTTTTGAAGTAGTACAATAAATTCTCCCAGTGCTCTAGTCAACATTTCTTAGCCCATGGCACCACTAGTCACTCATTTATTTTCTGTTTGTGCGGCCTTGTGGAGTGCAAGCTGGCTAATGGGATCCCCAACACAATAAGTGATTTCAAAGGTAATGTACTGAGTGTGTAACATTTTGAGAACTTCTTGCACTTGCTAAGGTTCTGTATGAATGCAAGTTCTGCCTTATCTAAAAGGGACTGTCCCTCCTAATTTAACTTTTCCTTGCACTTGCAACTTGGCTTAACCGAATGAATAAAGATTTGCATTGACATAGCATCTTTAATGTGGTAAACTACATGAGGCACCTCAAAGAGCAAAAAAAGGTATCAACTGGTAAGAGGAGAAATAACCAAATGCGCGTTTGAAGATATGGGTTCTGAAGAAGCTTTCAACGACAGGGTGAGACTTTCAACACTGGAGGTCGGGGGAATTCCAGTTTGAAAAGCTAAGAGTACCTGAAGACATTTCCACAGACGGGGAGTGGAGGAATGCACAGAGACACAAGAATGGACCAAAAGAACACATGTTCGGGCTTATGGTTAATGTGCCAAGGTTGGGCATGGTTGCGGAAAGATTTGTAAACGTACAGTTTGGAATGGGGAGAGGAGGGCAATGGAGAAGTCAAGCCTGGAGGTAACAGAAGTACGAACAAAGGTTTCAGTGGCAGTAGGGGATACAAGGACACTGATAAGTGGCATGTTAGCACAGTGGCTGGACTGTTGCTTCACTGTGCCAGGAACCTTGGTTCGATTCCCAGCTTGGGTCACTGTCTGTGCGGAGTCTGCACATTCTCCCCGTGTCTGCGTGGGTTTTTTCCGAGCTCTCCGGTTTCCTCCCACAAGCCCCGAAAGATGTGTTGTTAGGTGAATTGGACATTCTGAATTCTCCCTCAGTGTACCCGAACAGGTGCCGGAGTGTGACAACTAGTGGATTTTCACAGTCACTTCATTGCAATGTTAATGTAACCCTACTTGTGACACTAATAAATATTATTATTATTATGATGATTTGGTTAGCTGTGTCGAGACCTTTGGAGACAGAGAGACCCTTTCAGAACTAGGTCCAATAAATTTCTGCCTTGTCCTAGCAGCATTTTCTAAAATTGCTGTTCAACTTAGAATCCTGTATAAAACTGCGAAACTACAGTCAGACTTGGCTCCTCCCATTCAAAACATAATCTGTATCCCACTAAGTTCAGTGCAAAGATGTGCAGGTTAGGTGGGCCATGGGTGGAGGCAGGGTGCCCACAGCACCTGAAGGTCCCACATGTTCATACCCTCACTGAAAGGTGGCAGGATTTGTGAGCAGCAGTGTGATCTTGTATGACATCATCCCCAGTGAATGAGCCATAATCGGCCACCCTCTCCCATAACATCCTCCCTCCCTCGGCCCCTTCAAGATTTTGTAGTCCGCACAGCATCCCTGTCCTGA
Organism: Scyliorhinus torazame; assembly: GCF_047496885.1. Lineage (NCBI taxonomy): Eukaryota > Metazoa > Chordata > Chondrichthyes > Carcharhiniformes > Scyliorhinidae > Scyliorhinus > Scyliorhinus torazame. The sequence continues at coordinate 298,227,404 of NC_092711.1, read as the reverse complement.
CCAGTGACTGATACCCGGCCTCTGATGCGGGGATCCTCGATTCTCACCACCCACCCCGACAAACTGGGGTACCGGCATCTGCCGCAAACTGTGTCAGTAATAGGCTCTTTAGCCTCTGTCCTGTTTTTCCCAGTGCGGTCTACTTTGGGTCTGCTCACTGGGTTAGCCTTGTGCTCACCCGTCAGAAATGTGGCAACTGGCTGTATGGTGGAGACGTTCATACTGTGCAAGAAAGCGGTTCGAAGCTAAGAGACTGATGTGCGGGCCGGACCAACAGATGGAGTGAGCGAGGGATGTGTGTGTTTGCTGGGAGCTTAGCTGCAGTGTGCTGTGGAGCCTGGGTTTTACACACAGCTTGTGACAGACAACTGGTAAAGTTTCCTGGAAGGGATGAGATGGATGGGGTCAGGGGTGCTGTGGACAGACATGGCTTGGAGGTAGCTTGTAATCCTGGCTGATAGTGTCACTAGTGAGGCTTTTACTCTGAGAGGGGCTGTGATCCAGTGAGGGTTCCAGTGGCTCCAGTGCATGTGTCCTTTGTTTGGGGTGAGCTCTGCTAATCCCCTGCTTCCTCTGCTGTGGGGCTGTGCCAACATCTGGCTTCTGTGAGCAGACAGCAGTCTCAACAGCTAGGAGCCTGTAAGTTGCTGCTAAGGGGTGGGTTGGGTTTAAATGTAATTATTGCAGAAATGGGGGTCTCAGACAGACCACGCGGATTCCAAGGGGACACCCCAAGTCCATGCACTTGCCACCAAGTCATTTCCCGCAACACGCTGAGGTCCAGGTTTACACCCCCGAGCAGGCCCAAAAGTTTCAAGTCATTTCCCGCAACACGCTGAGGTCCAGGTTTACACCCCCGAGCAGGCCCAAAAGTTTCAAAGGGTTTGCTTTCCCCCTTGCTTTCAACAGCCATGACACCTGGGTCCCGCTTGTAAACCCTTGCACCAAATCACGGCAACATGTCTCCCGACTTTGGAGGGTGAAGCATCGGTGGGGGGCGGTTGAGAATCGGGCTTCCAGCCCATTAATCTGATTAAATGCACACAAATCACAGCTTTGCATGGTGCCGCTAACATGGGACGTGTCGCTCGCTGTCGCTGCTGGCGGGGTTCGGAGCATCGCAATGGGTTTGGTGCCTGGGGCTTACCCCATTTTTCAGCCCGATCAGGAAAGCCAATACCAGTATCAGACAATGCAGAATCCACCCCAATATATCACAATTTCCGACAGTCACCACACCATCATCGGTAAAATGAGGGAAGGGGTGGTCGACAGTAATATCAAGCGCACTTACTCAGCAATTGACACTCAGTTTGGGTTCCGCCAGGGTCACTCAGCTCCTGACCAAATTATAGCCTCAGTCCAAACATGGTCAAAACTGCTGAATGCAAACAGTGAGGTGAGAGTGACTGCCCTTTGACATCAAGGCAGCATCTGACCGAGTATCAAGGCAGCATCTGACCTAGTATGGCGTCCAGGAGGCCCAGCAAAACTGGAGTCAATGGGTTTCAGGGCGACATCACTCCATTGGTTGGAGTTACACTTAGTACAAAGAGAAATATGGTGGTTGTTGGAGGTCAATCATATGAGGCCCAGGGCATCACTGTGGGTGCTACTCAGGACTCGTGCCGCAGGACCAACCATCTTCAGCTGCTTTATCAATGACCGTCCTTCCATCATAAGGTCGGAAGTGGGGATGTTCACTGATGATTGCACAATGTACAGCAACATCCGCAATTCCTCAGATAATGAAGCAGTGTCTGCTCCAATGGAGCAAGACCTAGATAAAAATCAGGCTTGGGTTAATAAGTGACAAGTAACATTTGCACCACACAAGTGTCAGGTAATGGCCATCTCCAACAAGACACTTGACATTTGATGGCATTAATCATATCCGAATCCCCCACTATCAACATCCTGGGCATTACCACTGACCAGGAACTGAACAGGACTAGCCATATAAATGTTGTGGCGAAAAAAGTGGTCAGAGGCTCAGATTCCTGTAGTGAGTAATTCACCTCCTGACTCCTCAAAGCCTGCCCACAATTTGCAAGGCACCATTTAGGAGTATGATGGAATACTTTCCACTTGCCTGGATAAATGCAGTTCCAACAACACTCAAGAAGCTCAACACCATCCAGGACCAAGAAGCTCAACACCATCCAGGACCAAGCAGCCCCGCTTGATTAGCACCCCATTCACCATCTGAGCCATTCAAACCCTTCACCACTGGCACACAGTGACAGCAGTGAGTACGGACCACAAGATCCACTGCAGCTTCTCATCAAGGGGCCTTCAACAGCACCTACAACTTAGAAGGACAAAGACAGCAGATGCATGGAAACAGTACCACCTGCAAGTTCAGCTCTAAACCACACCCCATCCTGATTTGGTATTAAATTGTGTTCCTTCACTGTGTCAAAATTCTGGAGTTCCCTCCCGAACAGCTCTCTGGGCGTACCTAGTCCACATGGGCTGAAATGGTTAAAGAAGGTGGTTCACCACCACCTTCTCAAGGACAATTAGGGATGAGCAACAAAATTGCTGGCCTAAACAGCGACACTCACTGTGAAAGGATAAAAAAATCTAAATCAGCCACTAAACCTCTTTGTTTCTTGCTCTTCATTGAAGGTGTCCCTTAAAACATACCCCTTCCCTTTAATTGGCTTAGTTACAAAGTTTGTTTGATAATGTTCCAATTAGGTTCTTTGGGACCTTTAATTAGAAGTAAAAACAAAGAACAAAGAAAAATTACAGCACAGGAACAGGCCCTTCGGCCCTCCAAGCCTGCACCAATCCAGATCCTCTATCTAAAACTGTCGCCCATTTTCTAAGGATATGTATCCCTCTGCTCCCTGCCCATTCATGTATCTGTCTAGATACATCTTAAATGACGCTATCGTGCCCGCCTCTATCACCTTCTCCGGCAATGCGTTCCAGGCGCCCACTGAGTAAAGAACTTTCCACGTACATCTCCCTGAAACTTTTCCCCTCTCACCTTGAACTCGTGACCTAGTGAGTCCCCCACTCATAGAATCATAGAAGTTTAAAGCATGGAAACAGGCCCTTCGGCCCAACTAGTCCATGCCGCCCAGTGTTTACCATTAAGCTAGTCCCAGTTGCCCGCACTTGGCCCATAACCCTCTATACCCATCTTGCCCATGTAACTATCTAAATGCTTTTTAAAAGACACAATTGTACCCGCCTCTACTACTACCTCTGGCAGCACATTACAGACACTCACTACCCTCTGAGTGAAGAAGTTGCCCCTCTGGGCCCTTCTGAATCTCTCCCCTCTCACCTTAAACCTATGCCCTCAAGTTTTAGACTCCCCTACCTTTGGGAAAAGATGTTGACTATCTACCTTATCTATGCCCCTCATTATTTTATAGACCTCTATAAGATCACCCCTAAGCCTCCTACGCTCCAGGGAAAAAAGTCCCAGTCTATCCAGCCTCTCCTTATAACTCAAACCATCAAGTCCCGGTAACATCCTAGTAAATCTTTTCTGCACTCTTTCTAGTTCAATAATATCCTTTCTATAATAGGCTGAACAGAACTGCACACAGTATTCCAAGTGTGGCCGTACCAATGTCTTGTACAACTTCAACAAGACGTCCCAACTCCTGTATTCAATGTTCTGACCAATGAAACCAAGCATGCCGAAAGCCTTCTTCACCACCCTGTCCACCTGCGACTCCACCTTCAAGGAGCTATGAACCTGTACTCCTAGATCTCTTTGTTCTATAACTCTCCCCACTCCCCACTCTGGGAAAAAGTTTCTTGCTATCCACCTTGCTATACCTCTCATGATTTTGTAGACCAAGGTCCCCCCTCAACCTTCGTCTTTCTAATGAAAACAATCCGAATCTACTCAACCTCTCTTCATAGCTAGCGCCCTCCATACCAGGCAACATCCTTGTGAACCTCCTCTGCACCCTCTCCAAAGCATCCACATCCTTTTGGTAATGTGGCGACCAGAACTGTACGCAGTATGTGGCCGAACCAAAGTCTTATACAACTGTAACATGACCTGCCAACTTTTGTACTCAATACCCCTTCCGCTGAAGGAAAGCATGCCGTATGCCTCCTTGACCGCTCTATCGACCGGCAGGATACAATGGACCTGAACACCCAGATCTCTCTGTACATCAATTTTCCCCAGGGTTTTTTCATTTATCGTATAGTTCGCTCTTGAATTGGATCTTCCAAAATGCATCATCTCTCATTCGCCCGGATTGAACTCCATCTGCCATTTCTCCGCCCAATTCTCCAATTTATCTATATTCTGTTGTATTCTCTGACAGTCCCTTTCACTATCTGCTACTCCACCAATCTTAGTGTCATCTGCAAACTTGCTAATCAGACCACCTATACCTTCCTCCAGATCATTTATGTATATCACAAACAACAGTGGTCCCAGCACGGATCCCTGTGGAACACCACTGGTCACAGTTCTCCATTTTGAGAAACTCCCTTCCACTACTACTCTCTGCCTCCTGTTGCCCAGCCAGTTTTTTATCCAGCTAGCTAGTACACCCTGGACCCCATGAGACTTCACTTTCTCCATCAGCCTACCATGGGGAACCTTATCAAACGCCTTACTGAAGTCCATGTATATGACATCTACAGCCCTTCCCTCATTAATCAACGTTGTCACTTCCTCAAAGAATTTTATTAAGTTGGTAAGACATGACCTTCCCTGCACAAAACCATGTTGCCTATCACTGATAAGCTGATAAGCCCATTTTCTTCCAAATGGGAATAGATCCTATCCCTCAGTATCTTCTCCAGCAGCTTCCCACCACTGACGTCAGGCTCACCGGTCTATAATTATCTGCATTATCCCTGCTACCCTTCTTTAACAAGTGGACAACATTAGCAATTCTCCAGTCCTCCGGTACCTCACCCGTGTTCAAGGATGCTGTAAAGATATCTGTTAAGGCCCCAGCTATTTCCTCTCTCACTTCCCTCAGTAACCTGGGATAGATCCCATCTGGACCTGGAGACCTGTCCACCTTAATGCCTTTTAGAATACCCAACACATCCTCCCTCCTTATGCCGACTTGACTTAGAGTAATCAAACATCTATCCCTAACCTCAACATCCGTCATGTCCCTCTCCTCGGTGAATACCGATGCAAAGTACTCGTTAAGAATCTCACCCATTTTCTCTGACTCCACGCATAACTTTCCTCCTTTGCCCTTGAGTGGGCCAACCCTTTTTCTAGTTACCCTCTTGCTCCTTATATATGAATAAATGGCTTTGGGATTTTCCTTAACCCTGTTTGCTGAAGATATTTCATGACCCCTTTTAGCCCTCTTGATTCCTCGTTTCAGATTGGTCCTACATTCTGGATATTCTTCCAAAGCTTCGTCTGTCTTCAGTCGCCTAGACCTTATGTATGCTTCCTTTTTCCTCTTAGCTAGTCTCACAATTTCACCTGTCATCCATGGTTGCCTAATCTTGCCATTTCTATCCCTCATTTTCACAGGGACATATCTGTCCTGCACTCTAATCAACCTCTCTTTAAAAGCCTCCCACATATCAAATGTGGATTTACCTTCAAACAGCTGCTCCCAATCCACATTCCCCAGCTCCTGCCGAATTTTTGTATAGTTGGCCTTCCCCCAGTTTAGCACTCTTCCTTTAGGACCACTCTTGTCTTTGTCCATGTGTATTCTAAAACTTACGAAATTGTGATCACTACTCCAAAAGTAATCCCCTACTGAAACTTCAACCACCTGGCCGGGCTCATTCCCCAACACCAGGTCCAGTATGGCCCCTTCCCGAGTACTGCTCTAGAAAACCCTCCTGGATGCTCCTTACAAATTCTGCTCCATCTAAACCTCTGACACTAAGTGTATCCCAGTCAATGTTGGGAAAATTAAAATCTCCTATCACCACCACCCTGTTGCTCCTACATCTTTCCATAATCTGTTTACATATTTGTACCTCTATCTCACGCTCGCTGTTGGGAGGTCTGTAGTACAGCCCCAACATTGTTACCGCACCCTTCCTATTGCTGAGCTCTGCCCTTTTCGCCTCACTGCTCGAGTCCTCCATAGTGCCCTCCTTCAGCACAGCTGTGATATCCTCTCTGACCAGTAATGCAACTCCTCCACCCCTTTTACCTCCATGTCATTTGGCACGACAGAACTTGAGGATTTCTGAAAAAAAGAGAATGTTTTTGTCCAAATTTTTGATCTTTCACTCATCAGAGTATTGGCAAGAATGCAATATAAAGGAAATCAACAATTTCAGATGGTATGTTTGATTTGATTTGATATGATTTATTATTGTCACATGTATTAGTATACAGTGAAGAGTATTGTTTCTTGCATGCTGTACAAACAATGCATACCGTACATAGGGAAGGAAGGAGAGACTGCAGAATATAATGTTACAGTTATAACAAGGTGTAGGGAAAAGATCAACTTAATACAAGGTAGGTCCATTCAAAAGTCTGATGGCAGTAGGGAAGAAGCTGTTCTTGAGTCGGTTGGTACGTGACCTCAAACGTTGGTAACATTTTCCTGACGGAAGAAGGTGGAAGAGAGTATGTCCGGGGTGCGTGGGGTCCTTAATTATGCTGGCTGCCTTTCCGAGGCAGCGGGAATTGTAGACCGAGTCGATGGATGGGAGGCTGGTTTGCGTGATGGATTGGGCTACATTCACGACCTTTTGTAGTTTCCTGCGGTCTTGGGCAGAGCAGGATCCATACCAAGCTGTGATACAACCAGAAATAATGTATCTATGGTGCATCTGTAAAAGTTGGTGAGAGTCGTAGGTGACATGCCAAATTTCCTTGGAAAGAGACTGCTGATTGTTTGGAAAGTGGACTTAGATTGGTCGAAGCGTTGTCATGGAGAATGCAACAGGCATTGTGTGTGATTCTGTGATTGGGCAACATTTGCTAAATAATCCTCAGTGTGCTAAGAATTATGCTGATAACCAATTTAACATTGTCAGTTGAGCTCACAGTGTGGCATATTTGCATATACTTGAAGCTCCATATATTAATGCACTGGGCCATGTTCTTTGCAGACAGAAAGAACATGTGCACACACTGCACCTGTTTTAGCTCAACAAAATAGATGACAGGCATTCGCTGGTTCATTCCTCAGGGCAACGTCCTGACCAATCAGAATCACGCATCCTGGTTTAAATTTCGAACAATGCTTGGCTGGTAACTTTCATTCACCGTCAACTAGTGTACTCCCCATGGCAACGTCTCTGCAAATTAGAGTTCACTAGCCAACCAATCTGCACTCCCTACTCATAATAATAATCTTTATTATTGTCACAAGTAGGCTTACATTAAAACTGCAAAGAAGTTACTGTGTAAATCCCATAGGCGCCACACTCCGGCGCCTGTTCGGGTACACAGAGGGAGAAGTCAGAATGTTCAATTCACCTAACAAGCAGTTCTTTCGGGAATTGTGGGTGAAAACTGGAGCACCTGGAGAAAACCCACACGGAGACGGGGAGAACATGCAGACTCCGCACGGACAGTGACCCAAGCGGGAATTGAACGCGGGACCCTGGCGCTGTGAAGCAACAGTGCTTTTCCCCCGTGTTGCCCATATATATTTGTTGATTTCCCTAACATTGCATTCTTCTGAATGATCTGGGGCGAAATTCTCCCCCAACGGCGCGATGTCCACCGACTGGCGCCAAACACGGCGCCAATCAGACGGGCATCGCGCCGGCCCAAAGGTGCGGAATGTTGGGGCTCAATGTTGGGGCTAGGCCGACGCCGGAGGGATTTCCGCCCCGCCAGCTGGTGGAAATGGCGTTTGTTGCCCCGCCAGCTGGCGCGGAAATGCAGCGCATGCGCGGGAGCGTCAGCGGCCGCTGACAGTTTCCCGGCGCATGCGCGGGAGCGTCAGCGGCCGCTGTCAGTTTCCCGCGCATGCGCAGTGGGGAGAGTCTCTTCCGCCTCTGCCATGGTGGAGGCCGTAGCGGAGGCGGAAGGGAAAGAGTGCCCCCACGGCACAGGCCCGCCCGCGGATCGGTGGGCCCCGATCGCGGGCCAGGCCACCGTGGGGGCACCCCCCGGGGTCAGATAGCCCCGCCCCCCCCCCCAGGACCCCGGAGCCCGCCCACGCCGCCTGGTCCCGCCGGTGAATACCAGGTTTGATTTACGCCGGCGGGACAGGCAATTTCTGGGCGGGACTTCGGCCCATTCGGGCCGGAGAATCCAGCGGGGGGTCCCGCCAACCGGCACGGCCCGATTCCCGCCCCCACCCAATCTCCGGTACCGGAGCCTTCGGCGGGGGCGGGGGCGGGATTCATGGCGGCCTACGGCCATTCTCCGACCCGGCGGGGGGTCGGAGAATGACGCCCCTGATGAGGGCCCATCTCGTGCGTGCACAAATTGCATTATGGCTGGAGACACACATGAGAGGGCCATGACATGCTCTGCACTGCGGAGAACTCATTTAGAAAGTTTCCCCGCGCCCGGCCTGCAATGTAATCTGCTTCACCCTCAGCAAGGGCATGAACCAGATTAATATATTTAAATCATCCAAATTCACAGGACCCCTTCAATTCTCCCACCGCCAACGCAATGTAAAGTCACCAGGAATTGCTACCGGTCTCCAGGAACGGAGACCAGACCTGACGACAACGCCGGCGGGCTCAGAGATCATTGAAGCCCCTGAATGAAACTTGTACCATAGAAAATAGGAGGAGGCCATTCGGCCCTTCAACCCTGCTCCGCCATTCATTATGATCATGGCTGATCATTCAACTCAATAGCCTGACCCCCGCTTTCACCTCCATGTCCTTTGATCCCCTTCCCCCCCCCCCCCCCCCAAGTCCTATAATCTAACCGCTTGTTGAAAGCAAAGGGCTAGATTCTCCATTCCTGAGGCTGAGTGCCGACGCCAACGGAGGATCCGCGGTGTTTCACGGCGGGAAGATTGCCGCAAAATCCTCATCGATTCCAGTACGTGTGAGGGGCTAGCACCGGCGCCACGTGAAACACCCACGAAACACGCATAAAATGGTCGAAGAATCGCCGGGTGCTGTGCTGCACATGCACAGGGCTGACAAGCTGTAGCTGCGCGTACGCCTACACCCCTCATACACACACCAGTCATGCTGCCCAAAATGGCTCCAGCCATGCAGGACTGCGTCCCCGCCTACCCCAACCCCACAGCCCACCTCCTGGCCAGCCCCCAGTACACCCCCCAGCCCTGGCAGAAGGCCGCCTGGCCAGCGGTACGGATCTCGGCCGGGTGTGGCAGCGCTGAACACTGACTGCACGCCCTCTCTGTCTCCCTGCAACCGCCACAACAGGCTCCCGACCGCTAGAACCAAATGTGGCCCGCACCTTCGGGAACTCGACCCATCGGAGGCGGAGCATCATGGGTGGGCCGGCTGATGTCATACAACGGCATTGCAACTGCAATCAGCACGCGTCCCGATGACGCCGAAACCAGCGCCTGTCTGGGCAGCACGGTGACGCAGTGGTTCACATTGCTGCCTCACGGCGCCGAGGTCCCATGTTCGATCCCGGCTCTGGGTCACTGGCCTTGTGGAGTTTGCACATTCTCCGTGTTTGCGTCGGTTTCGTCCCCACAACCCAAAGATGTGCAGGGTAGGTGGATTGGCCACGCTAAATTGCCCCTTATTTGGAAAAAATTAATAGGGTAATCTAAATTTATCAAAAAAAGTAGCGGCCAAAGAGTTTTGCCTCAACTACCTTTTGTGGTAGTAAATTGCGCATGCCGACCACTCTCTGGGTGAAGAAATTTCTCCTTAGCTCAGTCCAAAATAGTCCTCCACATATCCTCAGATTGTGACCACTGGTTCCGGACCCCCCCCCACCACTGGGATGTTCTTCTTGCATCTACCGTGTCTAGTCCTGCTAGAATTTTATAGGTTTCTATGAGACCCCCTCATTCTTCTGAACTCCAGTGAATACAATCCTAACCGACTCAATCGCGCCTCATACGTCATTCTTGACATCCCAGGAATCAGTCTGACAAACCTTTGCTGCACTCCCAAGAATATTCTTCCACAGATGTGGGCGACACAGTGGTTAGCACTGTTCCTTAACAGCTCCAGTGTCCCAGGTTCAATTCCAGGCTTGGGTCATTGTCTGTGTGGAGTCTGTACGATCTCCTCGTGTCTGCGTGGGTTTCCTCCGGGTGCTCCGGTTTCCTCCCACAAGTCCTGAAGGACGTGCTGTTAGGTAATTTGGACATCCTGAATTCTCCCTGTGTGTACCTGAGCAGGAATTTGGCGACTCAGGGCTTTTCACAGTAATTTCATTACAGTGTTAATGTAGGCCTACTTGTGACAATAAAGATTATTATTCTTAAGAAGAACAAAACTGCACACCATATTCCAGGTGTGGCCTCTACAGGACTCTGTATGATTGCAACAAGACATCTCTGTTCCTGTGCTTGAATCCTCTTGCTATGAAGGCCAGCATACCATTTCCTTTCTTTACTGCCCACCTGCATGCTTACCTTCAGTGACTGGTGTACGAGGATACCAAGGCCTTGTTGCACATTCCCCTCTCCTAATTTATGGCCATTCAGGTAATAATCTGCTTTCCGTTTTTGTGGCCAAAATGGACAACCTACATTTATCTAAATTATACTGCATCTGCCATACATTTGCCCACTCATTCAACTTGTCCAAGTCACACTAAACGATCTCTGTATCCTCCTCATAGCTCACGCTCCCACCCAGCTTTCTGTCATCTGCAAATTTGGAGATATTACAATTCGTTCCCTCATCAAAATCATTTATATATATTGTGAATAGCTGGGGTCCCAGTATTGATTCCTGCGGTACCCCACAAGTCACTGCCTGTCACTTTGAAAAAGACCCATTTAGTCCTCCTCTTTGTTTCCTGTCTGCCAACCAGTTTTCTATCCATCTCAATACACTATCCCTAATCACATGCTCCTTCCAACAGTGTCAGGGACATAGCTGGAAAGTGCCCTGGCATTCACCCTGGCAGCGTCAATCTGGCACTTCCAAGGTGCTAAGGGCAGTACCAGGTTGGCACTGCCAAGGTTCAGGGGGAGCCGGAAGGCAGAGGGGACATTTGGCGACCCCATAGCGGGTGTCGCTCACTTAGGAGAAACCGGCTTGTTGCCGTCTTTGGGTCCCGCGCACCTCATTCACGGCGCAAATAATCCCAACCTCAAAAAAATGTTGAAGTGTGGTTGGATAGTGATCTGGATCACACCGACCAACCCATCAAGTATTGCACCGTGATTCCCTCCAAAGACCACATTTAGGGCGGGATACTCTGACCGCGCCCGCCCGGCGACCAGAGAATCCCGCCTGAGGTCAATGGACTTTTCCATTTTCTGCCCCCTCACCCGTGTCGACCTTACAGCGGGCGGTGCGGAAATGAAAATGAAATGAAATGAAAATGAAAATCGCTTATTGTCACAAGTAGGCTTGAATGAAATTACTGTGAAAAGCCCCTAGTCGCCACATTCCGGCGCCTGTTTGGGGAGGCTGGTACGGGAATTGAACCGTGCTGCTGGCCTGCCTTGGTCTGCTTTAAAAGCCAGCGATTTAGCCCAGTGTGCTAAACCAGACCCTAGGAAGAATCCAGCCCTTCGAAATTTCTTGGAAGAATTGAGGCCATTGTCTCTTTTTTTCATCTCACTGCAAATTGTTGTCGTATGCACCCGAAATCCAGAGGGAAAAAGAAAAATGTAAACTTTATGGGATCATTACTCTATTTGGAAGAATCAGTCAGGTTAAGCTCTCAGAACAACAGCCTATTCCAAGAGGCATGCCATCACCGCATTATTGCTGCTATCATTGCTACAATGGAACAAAAGTTTTTAAGTACTGTTATTTGTAAACAACAGCCAGTGGTAGCTGATTAAATTGTGCTGCTAATCACACTTTCCATTGATTAAAACAAGGTGATCCAAAATCCAGCTTGGGCCCGCTGCCTTGCCCCTGTGGCTCTGCAGTGTACAGTGGATCCCACTCAGATGCCCTCTTAAGCTGCAGCTCAGAACCCGAGTTAGAACGGTTAATCCACAAAGGTTAGCTGAGGTATACACCATGCGTGCAAGGGACTGATTTTATCTAATGCTTCTAATCCAGTTACCAGCCAGTTTGGTACAATTTATTGTTCATTCCCTTCCAACAGAATATGATTGTGGTTTTAGAAAATAAATTCAACTGTAATTTAAACCAAATGCACTCTGCAAAATACATGCAAGGAGAAAGGATATAAATGTCCCTAAAACACAGCTTGGCAGTTGCTTTAGTATACACTTCTCACTCTCATTTAACATTGCTCTTGTCAGTTAAGAATTAGAACTGCACGTGTATATTGAAGAGCTGAAGCATTTGCAAAAATACCATTTCGACACTAATGAATAATCTTGAAAAAGGGTGGTTTTGTTTCTCTTGCTAGCTTCTTTTTAAAGTTCACATCAAAAATGATTGCAAAGTAAAAGATTTCAGTACTAACCAATAGCATGAGTAATGGAAACTTTAAGCAAAGATATAACAACTTGGGTAGCCAGCGTGGAAACAGTTAAGTGGAAGCAACATTCAACATATTTTAAAATGACCACATCCTTTCCATTTAAGTGTGAGTAAAATACTTGCAGTCACTTTATTTGTTTTGTGCTCCAAAGTATCCGCACAGCTTGGATGAGAGCACTTTCACCCCCATAGACGATAGACAAATAGGAACATGGAATATTGTTGGAGATGCTTTCGCTGAGATGATGTGCTAAACTGAAACCCTTGTCTTAACTGAAACCCGAGATGTAAAAGATCCAAAGACATTATTCCAAGAAGAGTAGAGTTCCACCAGTGTACTGGTCAATATTTCTGCCTTGCTTCAGTTTCATCTATTCACTTGCTCTCTATGGGACCTTACTGAGTGCAAATTGGCTGCCTTGTTTGCCAACGCAACAACGTGGATTACAACTCCAAATTAATTAATTGATTCTAAAACACACCGGGTTGCGATAAGACTGAACGGCATCTTTATTTTTGGGGGGGGAAGAAAGAAAATGTGTCTGTTAGTCAAAATGGCAACGAGGAAATTAGCAAATGGGAGCTATTGCTCGCGATTGTTTGAGGAAATGCAAAGTGTTATCGGTGCTGGCAATCTTTGTCATATACAGGAAGTATTAGGCCCAAAAAAGAATCGCTGTTAAATGCCATGCAGAGTGTTTAAAACTAGGTCACAATACCTTCTCCAGTGGAGACCTGGCATGACAATACTCTGGTCAGACAGCTGGAGTTTCAGTTTACAATTTCCCAAAGAAGGTAGTTCAGTTGACTCACAGAAGCTCACTATTTTCCCACAACAGTGGTGGTTCTTGAATCCAAAATCAAACCTTTGCCTCGGTCACAGAGAATTTGAGAAACTAGAATCTTGATTTATCGGAATGGGTTTACAAAATCAAACAGAAGAAAAATGTTTCTAACAGTCGAACCTTTGCCGGTACTCTTCCATAGGAACAAACCAAACAATTCTTAATGTAAGGTTCTCCACAGCCCTTTGAACCATGCTCAGTCATCGGCTGTGTGGCTGAGTTTCAATCTTTGCATTGTACGTTGTTTGCTGATCTCAGCTTGTGCGACAGTCTAGGGGTGCAAGAAACCAGAAACGCGAGTATATTGGGGCTAGACAATAGGGATTTTCAAAGGAGCCTTAGAAGAAGAACCTGAAGACGTCACAACAGAGGATAGGTATCAGAAATGCAATGGGTGTGGTTTAAACGGCTCTTGAAAATTAATCCGATAAAGTACCACAACAGAGACCTGTAGATGGTGGCATGCTAAACTAAAGAGAGTGCAACCACATGAATAGAAAGATTTTTTGCAAGGAGGGGCAGAGGGACCAGAGCTGGGGTTTAAGACAGTTTCTCAAGCTGGCAAGATGTAGTGAGTGGTATCCCACATGGAGCTGGACTGACTGCTCAATGTATGCTAATTCACTGTGTCTCTTGCTAGTGCAAAATGGCCAAACAAGGTGGACACAGATACCCATCTGCACTTGTGCACTTGTCCACGCATTCTCAGAAAGACTGGTGAGATCGTTGGCCAAAGACCCAATGCTAGTGAAACCCGTCTTTAAAAAAAACTTGCGTGAAAGAGGTGAGGAGAATGTTAAAACAATCAGATAAATTTGTTTCCCCTTCCCGATTGCATAAGCAAAGAGCAGAAAAAACCCGAAATGGCGTGGGATGTGTACATAACTGCTGTGACAAGCCTGTTGCAGTGAATTAAGTTGGAGATCGCGGGAAAAGGGGTACCTAGCTTTTTGCCCACATCTACCTTTCTGTGTCAAGATTTTTTTGTGGAAATTTGTTTCTGTTAGACTGCAAGCTTTTTTTTTAAGCTGGCGGTCGATTTAATTTCTTTTTGGTTTTGATTCGGATCGCCGTCGCTGGAAATTACGTCACTGAGTAAAGTGGTCCAACTGCGCATGCACCACATTGGCAGCAAATGCAGCCGTAAATTATATTAAAATACACAAGTGATGTGCAATGTTTAATTGAGTACTTAGAGCACTTATAAAGGGAAACTTCCATGGCCACGTTCATGCCTGGGTAAATCTGGAGATGGAATACACGGTGTCAACTGACACACTTGAGGCCTTCTGCAACTGGTGGGCACCTCAGGGGTTGGAGAGTTTCTCAACCCCCAAAATGATGGACGGGATTCTGCCGTAATCAGCGGGGCGGGCAACTCCGGCGGGACAGAGTAGCGTGAACCACTCCGGCGTCGGGCCGCCCCAAAGGTGCGGAATCCTCCACACCTTCAGGGGCTAGGCCCGCCCCGGAGTGGCTTGCGCCCCACCGGCCAGTGGGAAAGGGGTTTGGAAGACGGCGGGGGCGGGATTCACGCCGACCTCCGGCGATTCTCCGACCCGGCGGGGGGTCGAGAATCCCGCCCGATATTTTAATTTGCCCACTGGGTCTGGAGTGCATCATCGGCTCCCACAATGTCATTTTGATTCAGCCTGATATGTTGGTTTTGTCCTTTTGATATAGTTCACCTTCAAGTCACTATCAACTTAGTTTAATTTGCTAATTAGTATTTCCTATAGTTAATTGGCTTCAACCAAACGAGTATAAAAGGAAACTGCTGACACACTTGGTTAGTAGTTAATAGGTAGGAAGCAGACATTTGCAATGCTGTGTTCTGTAAACAAAACAACTATTCAGAAAAGGATTTGCATCTAGTTTCATACATCTGTCTTGGGATATATTTGTGGCTGGCAAGACTTGAGGCAAAGGGGATCAAAGGATATGGGGGGAGGGGGGATTTGGCGATTGAGTTGGATGATCAGCCATGATCATAACGAATGGTGGAGCAGGCTCAAAGGGCTGACTGGCCTTGTCCTGCTCCTATTTTCAATGTTTCTAAGATGTTTAGATCCTTGCACACAAAGGTTCTGGACTTAGGAATTGAAAGAAAAATATTAAAGTTCTATCACAGGTTGAGGGCATGGCTGGTTAGGCCAGCAATCCCTAAATGCCCTTGAGAAGGTGGTGGAGAGACACCTTCTTGAACCACTGCAGCCCATGTGCCGTCCTTATTTGGCTTGGCCGATATATGGCTCTAGGTCCACAGTACGTGGATCTGTCCTCTGAGATGGCATCGGTTCGTTAAGTTGTCAAAAATGTGACTCACCGCCACGTTTGCAAGTGCAATAAGGGATAGAAATAAATGCAACACCCACATCTTGGAAATTAATAAAAGAAAACCGGGAGAGATGGGATTCAAAAGTATGAAGGCAAACCGTTGTATTGTTAATGGAGAGGCAATTGGTTGGAGGTATCCAGGCAAATAGTTTTGAAGGCTCGGGGCAAGCCATCTATCGGAGGTGCTACCAATTGTGCGTAGATGTGGTCTGCAGAAGCAAAGTATTCATACTTTGATTAAAATTATATGTTGAGTGCTTCTTTGCATTTTGAGGATAATACGGAAACAGTTTAAGCACCTTTATTCCAATAATAAGTGTTCTTTTCACTTTGCAAAATGGTTTGTCTGTGAAAATTGCAGCTTTGCTCTCTTTGTTGGCAGTTTGTGAATTAAAGAATATCGCTTCAAATTCACAGTGACGATTTTAATGAGATTCAAACAAACAGACAAAAATGAAACTCAGAAACCTTGCATCAAATATATAATTTTTCTGTTTAAATTACACATTGCATTTCACAATAATTAAAACGTACTGGTTCAATGGACACAGCTCATTTGGTTCAGACGTGGTGCAATTGAAATCATGATGATGTATTCCGTTATTTAAACGTAAATGTTGACAGAAAGTTTTCTGGAGCTTCAATGCATCCAAATATGTTAATTAAACAAATGTCTTGGAGGTCAACAACTGGCCATCCTCATGTACAGAGAGTGCATGGCTTGTACATAATGGCTGTGATTTTTCTTCGCCATCCAACCTCAAAACTGGGCAGGATAACAGTGAAGATTGAAGGGAAATGTTGAATTGAGGCCTACTGTCACATCACTGTCCGACCACTATTTATTTTTCCCTCCCAGAACTATCGCTGGTTTCTCCTTTTCCACATGCGAATTGGTCGTTGGAAGGCAGCTTGTCCAGCCCGGATCCCAAGTAAAATTCCCCGCTTCCCAAGACTGCCATGAGAAAGGTTCCAGTAGGCCCCAGAAAGTGGTAGTGACAGTCCTCGGGTTCTCCCATGGAGGAGAGGTTTGTAGAGACCTCGGCCGGATTCTCTGGCTTTCCAGCCACCAGGTTCTTGGCAGCGCGCCATTCGCTGGCGGTGGCATTCTCTATTCCCACTGCTTGTCAATGGGATTTCCCGTTGAAGCCACTCCACTTAAGGAAGGTTGTAAAGGAGATTCAGACAAGGCTTACTAAATTGATACGTGGCATGGGTTAGTTGTCTTATGAGGTTAGGTTGGAAAGGCTGGGCTTGTTTCCACTAAAGTTTAGAAGAGTGAGGGATGACTTGATGAAATCCTGAATGATCTTGACAAGGTGGATGTGGAAAGGATGTTTCATCTTGTGGGTGAATCAAGAATTAGGGGGCACTGTTTTAAACTTAAGGGGCATGCTAGAGATGAGGAGAGTCACTCAGGGTTGTGTGACTTTGGAACTCTCTGCCGCAGAAGGCAGTGGAGGCAGGGTCATTGATTAATGGAGGTAGATAGATTCTTGTTAGGTAAGGAAATCAAAGGTTTTTGTCGATGGGTGGGAATGTGGAATGCTAAACACAAACAGATCAGCCATGATCTTATTCAATGGCGGAGCTGGCTCGAGGAGCCTACTTCTACTCCTATTGTGTTTGTACAACTGTGGTTGGTCAATAAGACAGTCCTGTATCACCTTGTCAAGGGGAACTGGGATGGGCAACAAATACTGGACTTATGAGAGGTGCTTACGTCCCAGAAAAACATTTTTTTTAAATTCAGTGAATCAAGTTATATGGGGCAAGTGCGGGAAATTGGAGTTGATGTATAACTTTAGCTGTGATCTTACTGAATGGTTGAGCTCGAGGGGTCGAATGGCTGAGTTGGTGCGAGAGGTCGAATGGCCTACTCTGACTATTATTTTTTATGTTCTTCTGTGCCAGCCTAACTCTTATCACTGAGGACAAATGACCAATTTTTGGACCTCGGTCAATATTTATCTATGAGGTTCATTGGAAAGGAAATTCGAAGGGGGGAGGGGGTGCATAAGGGTAGCATGGTAGCACAGTGGTTAGCACTGTCGCTTCACAGCACCAGGGTCCCGGGTTCGAATCCCACTTGGGTCACTGTCTGTGTAGAGTCTGCACGTTCTCCCTGTGTCTGCGTGGGTTTCCTCCGGGTGCTCCGGTTCCCTCCCGCAAGTCCAGAAAAACGTGCTTGTTAGGCGAATTGAACATTCTGAATTCTCCGTCTGTGTACCCGAGCAGGCGCCGGAGTGTGGTGACTAGGGGATTTTCACAGTAACTTCATTGTAGTGTTAATGTAAGCCTACTTGTTAATAATAAAGATTATTATAAGAGGCAGACAATTCACCAGTGCCCGCTTCATACCTCCCACCGAAGTTAAAATTTCAGGAGAAGGCAAACAAAATGCTTGGTTTTATCTCCAGAAAAATAGATTAGAGAAGCAAAATGATATTGCTGTATATGCTGAAGACCTTGGAATACTGTAAGCAGATTTGTCCTTGCATCAGATTCTATCAGATTCAATCAACTTCCTCCAATCAACTTTCTACGCAGTCAGAGTTACAGTCTCAGGCATGAACTCTTCGATTCATCTCACCCATCTATCCAAGAATCCTCCTGAAGTTTTTTTAGGAACCCATTTATTTGAAAAATGCATTTAGTTCCTTCATGAGATTCATAAAGATCGTCTTCTATCATGAATCCAGTGATCATGCTCACCGCCTTTTCCGTTAAAATTTCCATCTGCATTTGTTAGTTACTTCTGTTATCCTCACATTTCAAGACAAATTAAAGACAACTGCTGGATCCCGATGACATGGAAATAAATCCAATAAATTCACCCAGAGAATTTCGAAGTGTTGTCCCCAGCAGGACAAGTGGTGAGATTCCCATCAGGTGAGTCAGTGCGAACCAGATCGCAATCCACCCACACTTAATTGTTTTTTTTTGAGCTTGGGGAGATTTCCGCTGAGAAAGAGATGTGCAGGATCTAAAGACGCCGGCCAGGCAACCCTACAGATCCCCCCTCCATGCTCCCTACTCGCAGGCAGAGATCCCCCTCACCCACACTCACAGGACACGGGCCCCTATCACCCCAATCGCTGGTACCAGAATCCACCGTCATCCCCCCCCACCCCCTCCCAAAGTGAGTGACACCCACAACGGGATCACCGAAGGCCCCCCACTGGTTCGAGGCCTCTACTCTTTTCAGGCCCCCCTCTTAAGGACCCCCTCCAAGCCTCTTCACAATGTCCCCTTTCACCACCATGGCCCCTATCAAGCCCTGCCTCTTGGCAGTGTCCCATGGCCCCCTGACAGTGCCAACCTGGCACGCTGGCAGTGCCAACCAGGTTGGAAGGATTTCAACACCAGGGGGACATGCAAGGGCACTGCCCTGCCTATCCCCAACCACCCAATGTCTCCAATGCCCTCTGAGCCCCCTGGTGTGGTCATCACATCCTGTCTCCATTGATGGAGATCAGCAGTGGCTTCTGCTGGTCTCACGCTGTGCCAGTGGGAGAAAAGACTCTCCCAAGCTGAGGGACTCAGGCAAAAATCCGAAAATGCATATTCAAAGAGCTATTTAAATGTACTATGATAAAATCAAATTATTGTGGATGCTGGAATCTGAAAGAAAAACAGAAAATGCGAGAAAATCTCAGCGGGTCTGACAACATCTGTGGAGAGAGAATAGAGCCAATGTTTAGAATCTGGATCACTCTTCATCAGAACGGGGAATGTTCTATAAATGGATTCTCTGGCATACCAAAAGGATGGCTTCCACAGGTCACATGACCACAGGATTGGCCCTTTGTTATGGAAGCTACTAATTGCAGTTAGAAGAGCAAAATAATTCCTCTCTCAGCCTATGGGATCTCCCACCTCACTGTGCAGACTGCTTGTAAGCACAAAACCAGGGAACTCGCAGATTGAATCATGTTATGCCTGTAGAGGAGCTAACAGACGCATCTTGCACCTGTGACTGGCCAGGTCAATTTCAATAGGGGACACTTGAGGGGACAAAATGACATCATTTGCATCTAATAGGTTTACCCTTCTAGCTGAGTCAGAAGATCTGTCTATATAATGACTTCCCATCACCAGACCCGCAATTCGGATGGTAACTCTTTCAACAGAAAATGACTGGGACATGATCAGTCCTGAAATCAAAACCAATTCCAAACACTGGGTAAACATTCCTTTTGAAGTCACGGTGGAGAAAGAAGGTCATGTGACTCGAGTTACCATTTTGAAATCTCTATCGGCCTTTGTAAACTGAGAAATCCTCAAACTGCTCTTTCAATTTCAACTGAATGTCTCCAGCAACTTGGTTTGGAACTATCTCTCAACTCATTGAATCCTGCTTGATTTTAAAAGTCTCTGATCAACACTTGCCAAACATTCCAAGAACAGAAAGCCCATTGTGATACAGCATTATACGATTCAAAGGTTTTCATGTTGTCGTCTCCAAACAGAAACTTGTCGGGTCTGAACTCTGTCATGAGGAAATACTCTCTGGATTTTGACTTCTCAGACTTGGGAAATTACATGAACGAATATTCATTTCAGTGGTTCTTGTACTATTTCTATCCATAGTTGTAAAACTCTTTTTTCTATCCCCTTTTGTGTGTGTGTGTGGGTGTTCGTGCACGTGTGGTGGAGTGGGACATTGCTACTACGGGATTTTGAATGTGAAATAAACTAACCTTCTGAGTTAATAATAACACAAGTTGCTGTGAGCTATTAGTAAATTGAATCACACAAGCCAAGGTTTAGGAAAACACATCACAACATACTTGAAAAATAGTTATAAACGCCTTCTGCATACGAACATTGGACGAGGGGAAAGAAGTACAGTTTGCCCATCCCTCTCCCATCTTTAACAGAATAAAATATCACATCTGGTAAGGCCCACTCTCACCATAATTCTGAACATTTTCTGCTTGAACCCCAAATTGGATGACAAACTATCAGAATATTTGTTTTGAAAGTTTCCTATATCACCCTTGGTCCTTCCATAAACATTAATGGATACTTACAGCAGACAAAGTGCATATGCTCCAGTTACTGACTCACTGCCCCTCACCAGGAAACTCCCATCCATTCCGGCTTTGGCTAGCAGCTCCTCAGCTTGGGCTCGGCTGATGTCCAAATGATACCATGGCGGACTTGCCACAGCCATTCTGTCCACACCCAATGCAAACCGATCGATGAGGCCCTGTAAAAAGAAAATAGCCAGCATGAAGAGGAAGAAATCGACGAAGGTGCCAGAAACATCTATGCAATGCTATCATTGGGGTGAATTCTCCACCTCGCCACTTCTTGGCGGCCCACCGTTGCCGGCAGTGGGAATCTCCATTCCCGGCACCAGCCAATGGAATTTCCCATTGTGGCCACCCCTTGCCAACGGGAAACTCAGAGGTGGGGGTGTGCTGCCAGTGGAACGGAGAATCTCTCCGGCGGAGAATTCACCCAATTGGCTTAGTAATGACACTTTTGCCTCTGAGTCAGAAAGCAATATTTCTGAGATTTGAGCACAAAATCTAGAGGATTGGCTAACTGATAGAAGATAAAAAGTTGGGATAAGAGGGACATTTTCAGAATGCCAAATGTAACTAGTGGAGTGTCACAATTATTTACAGTGGGCGAAATTCAACCAAAATATTTCCGAGTGTTATTTTGGGAGGGTTTGGTGGGGTATTTTTCGCCAGCTTTTTGGGTGAGATCCACACCGCTATTCAACCATTCAACTATTCACACTTGGGCCTTTGGGAATCTCTGCCCAGTCAAGCCCACACTGAGAAAGTTTTTCATCACTGGTGAGCTGAACCCGCCACACAGACCGGTTTCTTAGAGATTGGGCTGCCATTTTGAAAGGTGCCCCAATCTCTAAGTGAGCTTGAGAGTCCCCCACACCCTCTACCCATGGGCAATGTCACCTCCCCGCAGAAATAGGCATTACCCCACACATACTCCCCCCCCAAGTGAGGATACCCTGCTATGGGGTCGTTGAGGACCTCCCCCTTTTCAGGTCTCCCCACTTTCGGGCCTCCACCCCCTATTTCAGGCCCCCTCCCTCTTTCAGGACCCCCACCCTTAACTAGCCCCAACCTTTATGAAGCCCCTTCATAGACGCCCTTCACCCACACCAACATTCATAATCCCCGCATCCCACTTTTCATGGACATGGCCACCTCAGGCCTTGACACTTGGCAGTACCACCCTGGCTGTTGGGCACCCTGGCACTGCCACCCTAGCACCCTGGCAGTGCCCCTGCTAGACTGGCAGTACCACCTGGGAACCCTTTGAGTGCCAAGGTGCCCAGGTGCCAGAGGGAGAGCCAGGGGGCCAACCTGCCCTGCCCCTGACCACCCAGGAGTCTCCAATGGTTTGGGAAACCCCCAGGCGTCGTTACACCACGTGTGTGTGGACCAGTGCTAAACGGTGCCTGGTCCAGGTCTTGCTGGGAAGGCCATTAGTTCCCAGGTGCTGGGATAATCTGGCGCAGACGTATTTAAATGAGCCATTGGGACCATTTAAATATGCATATCTAAAACTCACCCAGCGAGTGCAAGATCCGAATCCTGACGTCTCACGAGGTTTGGATGAATCTCGTGCGGAGCTTCAAACGTCATGAATCTCAAGAGATTCAACAGCCTCATTGCGTCACCAAGTCAGGTGTGTTGAGACCAGTAAATTAAGTGAATGTATTTTTGGCAAGTTTATGGATGACACAAAGATAGGTGGGAAGACAAGTGGTGAGGATGACACAAAGGGCGCGATTCCCCCAAAAGGGAACAAAGTCCCCTATCGAGCGCGTTTAGCTGTGTATTTCCTGGCACTCAAAGTACTGAGAAATACACGGCCATTCAACGTGACTCTTGTTGCATCAGGGAGCTGAACGGGGAATGCGTGGCCGAGGCCGCACATAGCCTTTTGTAGTATCATTTAAAAAAGATGTCCTGAACTCCAAGGCCCACGAACCGATCCCTGACCGACCTGGGGGATGGATCCCATAGCCTCAGGCACCTCGGGAATCTGCACATTAGAATGAGGCTAGCTGTCTCGCTTTAATATGCAGATTTGCCAAAAAGTGATCCGCTCACAATGGGCGTGATTTACATCGCAACGTCTCGCGAGATTGCATTGAATCCCGGTAGCGGGGTCTCCCGGCTTTCATCGGTCACGCTACGCCATGGCGAGCTGCTTTTCCGGTGCAGCGTGGCCATTAGATCGCGGCCAAAGAGTCTACAGAGGGACGTAGACAGGTTAGGTGAGGGGACAGAAATTTGGCAGATGGAATACAATATAAGAAAATGTGAGATAATGCACTTTGATAGGAAGAATAAAGGAGCTAAATACTATTTAAATGGAGAAAGACTGCCTAAAGCTGCAAAGCAGAGGGATTTGGGGGTGCTCCATAAATTATGAAAAGTAAACATGCAAGTAATTGAACATAGAACATAGAACATTACAGTGCAGTACAGGCCCTTCGGCCCTCGATGTTGTGCTGACCTGTGAAACCACTCTAAAGCCCATCTACACTATTCCCTTATCGTCCATATGTCTATCCAATGACCATTTGAATGCCCTTAGTGTTTGCGAGTCCACTACTGTTGCAGGCAGGGCATTCCACGCCCTTACTACTCTCTGAGTAAAGAACCTACCTCTGACATCTGTCCTATATCTATCTCCCCTCAATTTAAAGCTATGTCCCCTCGTGCTAGACATCACCATCCGAGGAAAAAGGCTCTCACTGTCCACCCTATCCAATCCTCTGATCATCTTGTATGCCTCAATTAAGTCATCTCTTAACCTTCTTCTCTCTAACAAAAACAGCCTCAACTCAACCAGCCTTTCCTCATAAGATCTTCCCTCCATACCAGGCAACATTCTGGTAAATCTCCACTGCACCCTTTCCAATGCTTCCACATCCTTCCTACAATGCGGCGACCAGAATTGCACGCAATACTCCAAATGCAGCCGCACCAGAGTTTTGTACAGCTGCAACATGACCTCATGGCTCCGAAACTCAATCCCTCTACCAATAAAAGCTGACACACCATACGCCTTCTTAACAACCCTCTCAACCTGGGTGGCAACTTTCAGGGATCTATGTACATGGACACCGAGATCTCTCTGCTCATCCACACTGCCAAGAATCTTACCATTGGCCCAGTACTCTGTCTTCCTGTTATTCCTTCCAAAATGAATCACCTCACACTTTTCTGCATTAAACTCCATTTGCCACCTCTCAGCCCAGCGCTGCAGCTTATCGATGTCCCTCTGTAACTTGTAACATCCTTCCGCACTGTCTACAACTCCACCGACTTTAGTGTCATCTGCAAATTTACTCACCCATCCTTCTACGCCCTTCTCCAGGTCATTTATAAAAATGACAAACAGCAGTGGCCCCAAATCAGATCCTTGTGGTACACCACTAGTAACTGGACTCCAGTCTGAACATTTCCCATCAACCACCACCCTTTGTCTTCTTCCAGCTAGCCAATTTCTGATCTAAACTGCTAAATCATCCTGAATCCCATGCCTCCGTATTTTCTGCATTAGTCTACCGTGGGGAACCTTATCAAACGCTTTACTGAAATCCATATACACCACATCAACTGCTTTACCCTCATCCACCTGCTTGGTCACCTTCTCAAAGAACTCAATAAGGTTTGTGAGGCATGACCTACCCTTCACAAAACCGTGTTGACTATCTCTAATCAAATTATTCCTTTCCAGATGATTATACATCCTATCTCTTTAAACCTTTCCAAGGTTTTGCCCACATCAGAAGTAAGGCTCACTGGTCTATAGTTACCGGGGTTGTCTCTACTCCCCTTCTTGAACAAGGGGACAACATTTGCTATCCTCCAGTCTTCTGGCACTATTCCTGTAGACAAAGAAGACTTAAAGATCAAAGCCAACGGCTCAGCAATCTCCTCCCTAGCTTCCCAGAGAATCCTAGGATAAATTCCATCCGGCCCAGGGGACTTATCTATTTTCACACTTTCCAGAATTGCTAACACCTCCTCCTTATGAACCTCAAGCCCTTCTAGTCTAGTAGCCTGAATCTCAGTATTCTCCTCAACAACATTGTCTTTTTCCTGTGTGAGTACTGATGAAAAATATTCATTTAGCACCTCTCCTATCTCCTCGGACTCCAAGCACAACTTCCCACTGTCATGATATTCAAACACACACATCATGATGGACACACTAACAGGCAAATCAGAGTACACAACACCACAACCAATCACAGACAAGAACACCAACCACATAAAAAGCACGAGCACGACACCTGGAGGTCAGTAGGTCTGGGGAGAAGGAAACAAGAAAGAGCTGTTGAAACACCACAAGCAGGGAGCCCCCCACGTGCAGAGTGCAAAGACCAAGTTGTAAATAGTGAGTTTAAATAAAGAAGCGTTGTACCATATGCAACTGTGTTGGCTCATCTGTGTGTCAGAACACCCAACACCACATGGTACAGGAGTGGATCGATACCTGCCTACCAACCTGCCATTCTGGACATGGACCACACCGGCAAACCGCAGCCGATGCAAGTCACGGGGAACCTAGGCACCAACTGGAAGCTCTACAGGCAGCGATTTGACCTGTACATCCGTGCCACCGAAAAACAGAATGCCTCGGATGATTCGAAGATTGCAATGCTCCTCTTCTACGCAGGCCCCCACCCAAACGATGTCTTTAATTCACTGGTGTTCGAAGAAGGCGAAAACCAGGCCAAATATGACACGGTCATCCTCAAACTGGACCAGCACTTTCAAACTGAAGTAAACGAAACTTTCGAAAGATACATCTTTCAGCAACGCCTGCAAGGTAAGGAGGAGCTTTTTCAACCCTTTTTGACGCACCTCCGGATTCTAGCGCAGTCCTGCGGTTACGGCACCACTACAGAGTCCATGATCAGGGACCAGATTGTTTTTGGCGTTGCCTCTAGTGGCCTACGCCAGCAGCTTCTTAAAATAAAGAGCCTCACCTTAGCGTCTGCTGTGGAAGCCTGTGTCCTCCATGAAAATGCTACCTGCCGTTTTGCCCGATTTCAGGCGTCCGAGTTGGCACGGAGGGGGTCCCCAGCCGTCGAATCGGCAAGCCAGGCCGCCCACGACGTTGAACGCATCCAGGCCGTCGATTTCTTCCCGCCCCACGGCCCGGACGACAGCGGCCGCTTCCCGCGCTTTTCGCGGTCTCCCGCGCAGGTGCGCGCCAAAAATAACGGCCACAACGAGGGACGCACTGCGCAGGCGCGCCCACCGCAAGATCGCACTGCGCATGCGCAGTGGCGCAACGAACGTCGTGACGTCATGACGTGCAGCAATTGTGGAGGTCTACACTTAAAAGGGCAATGTCCTGCAAAATACCGACAGTGCAACAGATGTGCCATGATAGGCCACTACGCAGCCCGCTGTCGTGCGGCTCAACCCATGGATCCGGCGCATCCTCGACAACCTCGCACACGAGTCAGGACCGTCCAGCCCACGCATCAAGACTTCCAGTTAAGTGATGCAGATGACCAGGATGACTTCCGAGTTGCCGTCATTGATGTCAACAAGGTCAATGCCATCAATCCAGACGATGAGTGGTGTGCCACCCTGACGGTCAACCGATCGCGCGTCGCCTTCCGTCTGGACACCGGCGCATCCGCCAACCTGATTGCTTACTCTGCAGTCCAGGCCATGAAGGTCAAACCACCCATCACACCATCCCGGCTTAAGATGGTTGACTATAACGGGAACGTTATCCCGTCCGTAGGATCTTGCCAGCTACAGGTGACTCACAAGAGGTACACGGCCACACTCCCCTTCGAAGTTGTGGGCTCATCAAAGGACTCGTTACTGGGCGCACAAGCGTGTAAGGTCCTTCACCTGGTACAGCGCATCATGTCTCTCTCTCCAGATGAGATATCCGACTTCCCGGATGCTGAGTTCCACGCGAATCTCCATTCCCTCCTCGCTCACAACCAGGAGGTTTTTGAAGGCATGGGGACATTGCCACACACGTACAAGATTCGACTCAGACCGGACGCCATCCCTGTCGTTCACGCACCTCGCAGGGTTCCTGCGCCTCTCAAAGACCGCCTCAAGGCACAACTGCAGATTCTTCAGGACCAAGGGGTCCTATCCAAGGTCACGGAGCCCACGCCATGGGTCAGCTCCATGGTCTGTGTAAAGAAGCCCTCTGGCGAGCTCCGTATATGTATAGATCCAAAAGATCTGAACAACAACATCATGCGGGAACACTATCCCATCCCGAAACGAGAAGACCTCACCAGCGAGATGGCGCGAGCCAACATATTCACTAAATTGGATGCGTCCAAAGGATTCTGGCAGATCAAACTGGACCCGGCCAGCCGAAGACTATGCACATTCAACACCCCTTTTGGCAGATTCTGCTACAACCGGATGCCATTCGGCATCATTTCGGCATCTGAAGTATTCCACCGCATTATGGAGCAGATGATGGAAGGCATCGAAGGGGTACGTGTATATGTGGACGATATCATCATTTGGTCCACCACTCCGCAGGAACACATGCATCGTCTTCGACGTGTCTTCACCCGCATACGGCAAAATGGCCTGCGTCTCAACCGTGCGAAGTGTGCTTTCGGCCAGACGGAGCTGAAATTCCTCGGGGACCACATCTCAAGGTCCGGGGTCCGTCCCGATGCAGACAAGGTTAGCGCCATCACAGCCATGCCACGACCGGCTGACAAGAAGGCTGTCTTAAGATTCCTGGGCATGGTCAACTTCCTTGGGAAGTTCATTCCCAACCTGGCTTCTCATACAACAAACATGCGCCATCTCGTAAAAAAATCGACGGAATTCAACTGGCACCAGTCGCATCAGCGGGAATGGGAGGAGTTCAAGCACAAACTGGTCACGGCACCAGTGCTGGCCTTCTTTGACACGACTCGCCCTACAAAGATCTCAACAGACGCCAGCCAATCTGGTATTGGAGCGGTACTCCTGCAAAAAGACAGCACGTCATCATGGGCCCCGGTTGCGTATGCCTCACGAGCCATGACCCCTACCGAACAGCGCTACGCGCAAATCGAAAAAGAATGCCTGGGCTTGTTAACTGGACTGGACAAGTTCCACGACTATGTGTATGGCCTGCCACGATTCACGGTCGAAACTGACCACCGCCCCCTGGTCAACATCATTAACAAAGACCTGAACGACATGACTCCTCGCCTCCAGCGCATCTTACTTAAACTCAGGAGGTACGATTTTGAACTGATCTACACTCCGGGGAAGGAACTCATAGTGGCGGACACTCTTTCCCGAGCAGTGAGCACACCACCAGATGCGGAGGGGTTCGTGCGTCAAATTGAGGCACACGTGACTCTGACAGCAGCAAATATGCCAGCTGATGATCCTAGTCTGGCCCACATACGCGCAGAGACGGCGACTGACCCTCTGCTGCAGCGAGTGATGCGCCACATGACGGAAGGGTGGCTAAAAGGGCAGTGCCCCCAGTTTTATAATGTGCGAGATGATCTCACCAATATAGACGGGGTCCTTATGAAATCGCATAGGATCGTCATTCCACACAGTGTGCGCCAGATGATTCTTCGTCAACTACACGAAGGCCACTTGGGCGTCGAAAAATGCAGACGAAGGGCCCGGGAGGCGGTATATTGGCCGGGTATTAATGAAGACATAGCCAACATGGTGCTCAACTGCACAACCTGTCAGAGGTTTCAGCCAGCGCAACCTCCGGAAACACTTCTACCACACGAGATGGTGACGTCCCCCTGGGCGAAGGTGGGTGTTGACCTATTTCACGCGCTCGGCAGAGATTACATTGTTATTATAGACTACTTCACAAACTACCCGGAAGTCATGCCTCTCCATGATCTGACGTCGTCCGCAGTCATTGGGGCCTGCAAGGAAACGTTTGCTCGCCATGGCATTCCAAGGACTGTCATGTCAGACAATGGACCTTGTTTTGCCAGCCGTGAATGGTCGTCCTTTGCCGCAGCATATGGTTTCACTCATGTGACATCCAGCCCTCTGCATCCACAATCGAACGGGAAGGCTGAAAAGGGTGTCCACATCGCAAAGCGGCTCCTGTGCAAGGCGGCTGATGCCGGATCGGACTTTAACCTTGCCTTGCTGGCCTATCGATCGGCCCCGTTATCCACGGGCCTCTCGCCAGCGCAGCTACTAATGGGTCGCTCCCTCAGGACGACGGTACCTTCCGTCCTGGCACCGACAACAGACCATGAGGCGGTTCTTCGGAACATGCAACTGCAGCGTGATCGCCAGAAAGGTCGGTACGACACACGAGCGACGGACCTGCCCCCCCTGTCCTCCGGAGACAAAGTACGCGTCCATCAACCGTATGGTGGCTGGTCAGCACCGGCCGAAGTCCTCCGACAAGTGGCTCCCCGCTCGTTCCTGGTTCGCATGCCGGATGGTTCCGTGCGTCGCCGCAATCGGCGCGCCCTTCGCCGACTTCCACGCTCACAGCCACACAACACGCCAGATCCTCAACAGGCTTCCGAGGATGACTTTGTGGAGCTGCCGCACATCACGCCCTTTCCATCGCCACCCATGGCCATGCCTGCACAGCAGCCGGTGGTTCTTGATCCACCCTTAAGGCGGTCAACCCGAATTCGTCGCAAACCCATTAGAATGGACTTATAATACAGTTCATATGTTTAATAAGTTGGACAATTTTACATGATAACCTGTTGTTGTTTATCGTTCCAGATGTCGTCTGACTGGACAACTGTTCAAATTTTTTTTCTTCTTCTCTCGTTCGCATTTCTGTTATGTTATGGTACAACTGGATTCATGTGACGCACTCGACATCGCCCCATGTACATAGTTCCGTCATAGACACATGCTGCACACGACACACACACACTCTTAGATGCACTCACGTCACGATCATATTTATTACCACGTAGGCACATATCTTTGTAAAAAGGGGGGATGTCATGATATTCAAACACACACATCATGATGGACACACTAACAGGCAAATCAGAGTACACAACACCACAACCAATCACAGACAAGAACACCAACCACATAAAAAGCACGAGCACGACACCTGGAGGTCAGTAGGTCTGGGGAGAAGGAAACAAGAAAGAGCTGTTGAAACACCACAAGCAGGGAGCCCCCCACGTGCAGAGTGCAAAGACCAAGTTGTAAATAGTGAGTTTAAATAAAGAAGCGTTGTACCATATGCAACTGTGTTGGCTCATCTGTGTGTCAGAACACCCAACACCACACCCACTACTGTCCTTGACTGGCCCTACTCTTACCCTAGTCATTCGTTTATTCCTGGCATATCTATAGAAAGCTTTAAGGTTATCCTTGATCCTACCTGCCAAGACTTCTCATGTCCCCTCCTGGCTCTTCTTAGCTCTTTCTTTAGGTCCTTCCTAGCTAACTTGTAACTCTCGAGCGCCCTAACCGAACCTTCATGTCTCATCTTTACATAAGCCTCCTTCTTCCTCTTGACAAGTGTTTCAACTGCTTTAGTAAACCACGGTTCCCTTGCTCGACCACTTCCTCCCTGCCTGACAGGTACATACTTATCAAGGACACGCAGTAGCTGCTCCTTGAACAAGCTCCACATTTCCATTGTGCCCATCCCCTGCAGTTTTCCTCTCCATCCAATGCATCCAAAGTCTTGCCTCATCGCATCATAATTGCCTTTCCCCCAGATATAACTCTTGCCCTGTGGTATATACCTATCCCTTTCCATCGCTGAAGTAAACTTAATCGAATTGTGGTCACTATCACCAAAGTGCTCACCTACCTCCAAATCTAACACCTGTCCTGGTTCATTACCCAGTACCAAATCCAATATGGCCTCGCCTCTCGTTGGCCTATCTATATACTGTGTCAGGAAACCCTCCTGCACACATTGGACAAAAACAGACCCATCTAAAGTACTCGAACTATAGCGTTTCCAGTCAATATTTGGAAAGTTAAAGTCCCCCATAACAACTACCCTGTTGCTTACGCTCCTATCCAGAATCATCCTTGCAATCCTTTCCTCTACATCTCTGGAACTTTTCGGAGGCCTATAGAAAACCCCTAACAGAGTGACCTCTCCTTTTCTGTTTCTAACCTCAGCCCATACTACCTCAGTAGACGAGTCCTCATCAACGTCCTTTCTGCCACCGTAATACTGTCCTTGACTAACAATGCCACCCCTCCCCCTCTTTTACCACCTTCCCTGAGCTTACTGAAATATCTTAACCCCGGCACCTGCAACAACCATTCCTGTCCCTACTCTATCCATGTCTCCGAAATGGCCACAACATCGAAGTCCCAGGTACCAACCCATGCCGCAAGTTCACCCACCTTATTCCGGATGCTCCTGGCATTGAAGAAGACACACTTTAAACCAACTTCCTGCCTGCCAGTACACTCATGCAACTTGGAAACCTTACTCATGACCTCACTACTCTCAACCTCCTGTATACTGGAGCTACAATTCAGGTTCCGAAGCCCCTGCTGAACTAGTTTAAACCCTCCCGAAGAGCATTAGCAAATTACCCCCCCCCCCCCCCCCCCCCCCCCCCCCAGGATATTGGTAACCCTCTGGTCCAGGTGGAGACCATCCCGTTTGTAGAGGTCCCACCGCCCCCAGAATGAGCCCCAATTATCCAGAAATCTGAAACACTCCATCCTGCACCATCCTTGTAGCCACGTGTTCAACTCCTCTCTCTCCCTATTCCTCGTCTCGCTAACACGTGGCACAGGTAACAACCCAGAGATAATAACTCTGTTTGCCCTAGGGAAGGCGAATGGAATGTTTGCCTTTATTTCAAAGGGAATGGGGTATAAAAATAGGGAAGTCTTGCCAAGACTGCACAAGGCACTAGTTAGACCACACCTGGAATGCTGTGAACAATTTTGGTGCCTTCATCTAAGGCAAGACATATTGGCAATGGAGGAAATCCAGAGAAGGTTCACTACCTTGATACCAGGTGCGGAGGGATTTTCTTATGAGAAGTAGTTGAGTAGTTTGGGTCTGCACATTGAAGTTTAAAAGAATGAGCAGCGACCTTGGTCATCCGTTTAAGACAGAGATGAGGAGGAATTTCTTCTCTCAGGTGGTAGTGAACCTGTGGAATTCTTTACCGCAGAGAGCTATAGAGGCTGGATCGTGAAGCGTGTTCAAGGCTGAGATAGACAGGTTTTTAATCAGTTAGGGAATCAAGGCTGATGAAGGTAAGGCAGGAACGTGGAGTTGAATATTATCATATCGGTCAAGATATCATTGAATGGAAGAACAGACTTGATGGACCAAATGGCCTACTTCTGCTCCAACTTCTCATGGTCTTAATTGTGGGAGTGCTGCACTGTCAGAGGTGCTGTCTTTCAGTTCCTTTCTTCTCTTTCAGGTGGACATAAAAGATCCCACGTCTGACCAATGTTCGTTCATCAACCCAGAGATAGATTATCAGGTCATTGTCATTTGCTATTTATGCTCACATTGGCTGCTGATTTTCTTTATGATATAACAGTGACCATACTTAAGCAGCATAACAGCACTGTGGGGGTAGCTACATGGACTATAACAGTTTGAGAAGGCAGCTCATCACCACCTTCTCAAGGGTAATTAGGGGGCGGACAACAAATGCCTAGTCAACGATGCCCTCATACTTACGGTCAAAGACCGTAAGAGGGCTTTGAGCCAGCCTGAGATCATGAACATATGAACATACAAACATACGGATTAGGAGCAAGAGTAGGCCAATCTCTCCTTTCAAGCCTGCTCCATCATTTAATAAGATCATGGCTGATCTGATTGTGTCCCCAACTATAGTCTCCTGTCTATCCCCTATGCTCTTTGACTATTTGGTAGTCAAGAAAAGGCACTACATACATTCAAGTCTTTCTTTCTAATTCAAATCAACAGTCCATTGAATCATATTTGACACCAGATACCTGCAGTATTCTGTCACTTGCCAGGGGATAACAAAGAATGGCTATTTGGTGAGGGGCCACCTCATGAAAAGTCTTTGGCATAGAGTTTTTATTTGTTTACAAACAGTTGGGTGCGGATTTTCCTCTCCCCCTCCCAAAGAGGAGGAGGGGGGAGGGAGGGGGAGGGGGGAGGGGGGAGGGGGGGAGGGGGGGGGGAGGAGGGTAGGGGAGGGGGAGGGGGAGAGGAGGGGGGAGAGGGGGGAGGGGTGGGAGGGGAGGGGGGGAGGGGGGAGGGGGAGGAGGGGGAGGAGGGGATGGGAGGGGGGGAGGAGGGGGAGGGGGTGAGGGTGGAGGGGGGGAAGGAGGGATGGGAGGGTTTGTGCGGCACCGTAGGGGGGGGGGGGCTGGAAGGAGGGATGGGGGGGTTGTGCGGCACCTTAGAAGTCCGCACCAGTATAAATCCCTCCTGGTTTCTGGGCATGGTGAAATCCAATATCTGCTTCTTAGTCTGGCCAACAGACATTTTCAACTTACTTTGTCGCTTTGTGCGCTCATTGATCCACGAGATCTGACAACAATGTCCAGCACCAACCGGCTTTGGAAATTCCTATTGACCCACTGAGCAGATATTCAGAATAATGATGCAGGAGGAATTACTTTCTGTCACATTTTTACAGGAAATATAGATCAAGTGCAAAGGGGGCCAGAGACTGAGAATGATGGCTCTTTGCCTCTTGCACACCCCAATGTTCTTCTCTCTGCCATTGGTGGCAATACCTTCAGCTGCCAAGGCCTGAGCTCTCCTGGATGACTATCCTGTGTGCAAAGACATTACTCTGATGATTTGACCTTTCTCCTACTCAATGCTTTTGGCCTCTTGCAGTATGTGCTGAATTTTCACATCCCGCCCCCACCCCATTAGTGGTTTTGAATTTTGAGGTCAAACGTAAAATCGAGCAGGTGGATTGCCCCTACCCACCCTCCTCCGATCTGTCTGAAATGTTATGGTTGCGGAGGAGTTGAGTGACCTGCCCGCCCTTAACTCAGTTGAGGCTTTTTAGTGAAGAATTAACGGCCTCATTCTGTCGCCGATAATATTTTACCCATGGCAGAGTGAGCCCATATGAGAAGCCTGACAGCTACAGCTGTAGCGCTGGTTTCAGGCAAGAGAGGAGAATGTCCTTTGTTGGTCCCTGCATGGGCCCATCAGGGGCACGCACCAAGGTCATTGTCGCCTTCAACCTTGCTGCCATTCTCTCAAACCCAACCCCCCCAGCCCCCACCCCGGGTTAGAGAGAGAAATCATGGGCCCGAATGCTTCTTCTGTTTCTGTGCCGCTAATCACCCAATGGTGGCTCTCCTTCTCAATCTCCGCCCACTCAATTCAATGGCCATCTTTCTGACCTTCTCCCTCTTGAGGCTTCTCTCCTGAGCCCTTGAGAGTGAGCACTCTGGAGAGGGGGTGTTGAGCAGGAGGAGGAGGTCAGGTGTCGGGTTGAGAAGGGCCACAATCAATGAATAGGAGGAGGTCAGCAGGGAAGGGCCAACTTTGAGGGAGGAGGTTGGGGAATGTCACACCATTGAATGTCATCCCAAGGAGCATGAATGCAGACACTGGCAGGAATGCCTGATACAGTGCCAGTTCTGTAAGTTGCAGTGTCCAAAGCAGCCAATGTGGTGTGTAGACCATACCAAATGACAGGCTATTTGGTCAATGATTGCTGTTGTTCTGGCCATGGGCCCCACAGGAGCACAAGCCTCAATGTTTTGCAACTTGTGCCCCTCTCTATCTCTGACACTGACTATGCTATCACCCCCCTCGCTGAGACACCTCGCCCCCCACCCCCCCTCCACCGCCCCAACCTCCTCGACTTACCGGAGCCTTCTCAGCCTAGTGAGGCTTCCTGTAAGCCCCAGCAGTGCCAACCGCTCCTGGCTGGTGCAGCTGGAACTACAGAGCTGCTGGCCATGCAATTAACCTGCAGCTCTCTAAAATAGGACTTCACTCCCCAATATAGGGGGTGCCTCAAACCAATTGACACTGCTTCCAGTGTTAAATCGCTGCAAGGCACCTGTCAGGATTGTGGGTGTGCACCCCCAAGACACTTTAGCTGTGGGGGTGGGATCTCATTCACTTAGACTGCTTAATGTTTTAAAAAGACTAGACTGCTGAAATAGGCCAGCACACATCAATGAAATTAGAGGTATTTTGAAAGGAGGATTGTGGACTGATAAAGTAACCCAATTTGTAAAAGGTTGTTAAAACAGGGCTTTATAAATATATAGAGATGGGGCGGTACGGTGGCACAGTGGTTAGCACTACTGCCTCACGGCGCTGAGGATCTTGGTTCGATTCCGGCCCCGGGTCACTGTCCGTGTGGAGTTTGCACATTCTCCCCGGGTCAGCTTGGGTCTCACCCACACAACTCAAAAGATGCACAGGGCTAGGTGAATTGGCCTCGCTGAATTGCCCCTTAATCGGAAAAAATTAATTGGATACTGTAAAATTTAATATAAATAAATAATTAAATAAATATAGAGAGAGGGTACAAAAGCAAGGACATTCTACTGAAGCTTTTCAGCTGGAATAGGGGTTAGATCCCACACCTCAGGTAGATCAGGGCAATGCATATCAGAGTGAGACTAGCTTAATATGCAGATTTGCAAAATAGTGATCCCACCCACAAATGGCAGGATTCAGATTGTGATATTGCGTTAGATCTTGTGAGGCGTGGCTGCCGGGTAAATCCCGGATGAGGGATCGCACAGGATCTACCGGCCGTGCCGTGCTGCCCTTCAGGCACTGTTTCCACTGCCTGAAAACGTCAGTAGCCAGAGGACACAAATTTAAGATAATTGGCAAAAGAACAAAAGGCGGGTCAAGAAGAATATTTTGTTTCACAATGAGTACTGACCTGGAATAAGTTGCCTGCATGGATGGTAGAACAAGTAGTAACTTTCAAAAGGGAATTAGACGCAAAAGGAAACATTTACAGGGCTATATAGTTGGACAGTTCTTTCAAAGAACCAACAGGGACACACTGAACCAAATGAATTCCCTTCACACTATATCATTCCACAATCCAACCACCGTGTGGCCCTTTTTGGGACTATGCTATTGATAACACGTCATACATGTTGCGACACTTGAACCTAATGCAGCCTAGAGTTCGTCACACAGACATTATTGAGTCAACTAATTCAGATACGTATCCCATTTTGCAGCCAAACATAATAGGTGGGATTTTATGCCATAATAGGCTGGAAAATCCCACCCAGTGGGTTGGCTTGATGACTGAGAAACCGGAGTTTCACATTATTGATCCGTGTCGGCCAATTAAATCTCACATTCAGTGATACTTATGAACCTCAGCATTTACATCAGGCTATCGGGGGGAATTTAGTGCCCCCTTTGGGTGAGTTCAGAGGTCAAGGGGCGCTCTGTGTGATTGAGTGAGAGGGTGTGGGGTGGAGACGGGACAACTTTCTGCCTCACTCTGATTTTGTGGATGCCTTGCAGTATTCCATCAGCGACGGACGGGGGACTTGCCGCATGGGGAGACCACCCTGAAAGTCCTGTGGGGTTTGCTTAAGGCTGAGTGGGTGGGGCGGGTGTCCAAGGCCCAGTCCCAATGAGGTACCCAGCATCAGGAAGGGGGAGCTCAGCGGACTGACATACGTTTCTTCTGAACTCACTAGCCCCCCTTCCCCTCTGCTAGCCACCCCCATCTCACAATCCCGATCCTGCTATTACTTCTATTTCCCCACATTGCTGGTTAAGGTCCAAGTGAATTACAAGCATTGACAGCTACAGGCCTTTGAAACATGGGGTGAACTGAAGTCCGGGAATTAAATGTCCCCATGTGGGCAGTCCCCCACCCCCTTCAAACTCTCCATGGTGCGGAAATCATGATCTGTGAACTGTTGTAAAATCAAAGGCCTGCAGCTGGCGATGCCACTAATTAGGCACTTAATTCTTCGAGGATTCCTGAAGATCAGGCTGGCGGAGGTTTTGGTGGTGGAAGTCGGGTCTCCTGACGCCCTCGTTAAATTCTGCCCATCTGCCCACCTGCTTCCACTTCCGTATTAAAGGCCACTTCTCGTTTCATCACTTCTCTCTGGACCGGTGTTAATCCCAGGCATCATAACTCATTCCGCGCAAGGTTCTCGCAACCAGAGCAAGAAGACACGCCACCCCCCGCCCCTCCCCATCCGTCTGATCTGGATTTGAACACTGCTCCCTAAAGTTCAAGGTCAATACCGTGAGCGGCATGGTAGCACAGTGGATAGCACGGTTGCTTCACAGCGCCAGGGTCCTAGGTTCGATTCCTGGCTTGGGTCACTCTCTGTGCAGAGTCTGCAAGTTCTCCTCGTGTCTGCGTGGGTTTCCTCCGGGTGCTCCGGTTGTGCAGGTTAGAGGATTGGCTATGCTAAATTGCCCTTTGCGACCAAAAAGGTTAGGTGGGGTTACTGGGTTACGGGGATAGGGTGGAGGTGTGGGCTTGGATAGGGTGCTCTTTCCAAGGGCTGGTGCAGACTCGATGGGCCGAATGGCCTCCTTCTGCAGTGTAAATTCTATGATTCCACAAGCACTGTGCAGTGGACGGCAGAGAAATTTGTGCTCAAACTATGTGGATCTCTGGTCAAATTTGGTCTTGAGTGTGATGGCAATTTCTTTTGTCACCAAAGCCCAAGAGAAACCTTCTGATGCTTGAAGCAGTTCTGAGGAAAGCCACAAGAAACGCCCTCGCATTGGAGAATCAAGTGATGAGAAAAGAATGGGGAGATCTGAGTTTTTCAGTCAATAGGATTCTGAGGGTTGAATTTAACAGAAGTACCCAACATGGCAAATGGCATGATCAAGGTCAAACTGAAAACAAATGTCTGTAAGCTAAATTGGGAGAGCTGGAGCAGGAGAATGACTTGAAACGAGTGAAAAACAAACTTCGAACTAACATGAATAAGTTCCTCCTTCATACAATGAGTGATCAACACACAGGATGAACTTTCAGATAGAGTGTGCAGGTCAAAAGCCCCGGAACAATAAGCAACGGGCAAGCTTTTTTTCATCTTTTGAGTAGGTAAATTTAGATTGGACAAATAATATTCTTCCTATTTGTATCATTTTGCAACCTTGTGGAACATTGACCCAGAACTGTGCAAATAACAGCTTGGCGAAGTGCAGACATGAAAAACACTTTGCACAGTGGAAAATAATCGAACTGTGATGTTGATCAAACCATTTCCTTTCTTTTCTCTGGTCAGCAACACAACAAACAGAAATTTAGTTTCTTTCTATACGAGAAAGAATGACTCGCTGTACTGACGAAAATTATAAGGCAGAACTGTTGCAACAGTCATAGAATCATAGAGATTTACGGTGCACAAGCCCATTCGGCCCTTCGGGAGCTGTTCAGCCTAATCCCACTTGCCAGCTTTGCTCCTTAACCCCGTAGGCCATAGCATTTAATGTGCATATCCAGGTTTTTTCTTTCAAGTACAGTGAGGATTTTTGCCTCTATTCCCAATTTCGACAGTGAGATCCAGACCGCCACCACATTCTGGATGAAAATATTATTCCTCAACTCCGCACCAAACCATCTAACAATTATATTAAATCAATGCACCATGGTTATTAGCTTCTTTTCTAAGAACATTAATCCTCCCTTACCGCTCTAATTAGGCCCCATATAATTTCACGTGGCAAGGTTTCCTTGCAGACTGCCGTACATGTGCGTATGCTGCTTCCTGGCAATGTTGTAGAACTGTGGGGTACGCATTTTAGTTACCGCATGTGGGAAGCAACCATTGCATCGATTGTTCATCATCTTCATTTCTCTGATTGAAGGTTGGGGACGGGGCTAAGTAGATTCAGACTGTTTCCAATAGATGAGTAGTCCAGAACAAGGGAACTAGAACATGAATTACCAAAAAAACACAGGAGTTGGGAGTTTTGTTATATTCCTTCCCTATACCGTTTAGGCAAATTTCTCAGTTAGTAGAAACAAAAATGCAAAGTTGTGGAATGGTGAAGATATATCCATGCCATCTAACGCCTGCAGATCACATACAATTCACTTTCCCCTTAACCTTTCATCACAAGAGGCAGATTTCTGCCGGTCTCACCCTGCCACTGAATGGGAAATTCAGCAATACATCTAAATATTCTTCTAACCTCACATCCCTCACCGGATTCATCCTTGACTGACTGCTTTTAATGACACAACCACTCATTAGTCCCTGGAGCCCTGAAGCTACATTTTCCCGTCACTTCAATGGATGAGGCCAATTTGTACAGATCATCATATCACGGAGTCTCATCTAAACGCACAAATTCACCCCATTCCTTTTTAAACATCAAAGCAAAACCTGGCAGAGGCTGGAAATCTGAAATAAAAACAGAAAATGATGGATAAGTTCAGCAGGTCTGACAGTATGTGGCGAGAGAGAGACAGAATTAACATTTTCGAGTACGTGTGACTCTTCTTCAGCGCTTTTGTTTGGATGTCCATACTGAAGAGCGAGTTGTCAGGGCCAGGAAATTGGAAATTGTTGACGTAAGGCATCAAAGGAATCAGGAATGTAGGTGGGAAGAGACTGGACAAAGGGGAAGACAATGGAGTCAAGATGGGAATAAATGAGTTGAGAAGGAATGAGTGTGAAGAAGGGTGAGACAGACTCGAAGCGTTAACTCTGTTTCTCTCACAATGGATGCTGTCAGACCTGCTGAGATTTTCCAACATTTTCCGTCTTCATTCATTTATGAATATTGTGGCCTGTTTTAAATAGGCAAGGTTGCTCTGCGACACGGACTGTTTGCGAACGTACAGAACAAGTAGATCAATAAAAACAGCAACAATGCAGCAGTAAAATCCAGCATGCACTATCCTGATTATGCAGTCGATAATAGTGAAGACAAGGGAACAGTCAATTTGTATGAAACGCAATCTGAAAATAGGACAGACAATAGGATTTTTAGTGCAAAACTAAAAACATATTGGGATAATGTGCTCGGAGTTTGAGTGAAAAAGGCCATCAAAGCAATACCAAGTGAGCAAGTCAATTAAGTAAATTTATATGAAAGAGCCGTTGTAAAATACATGAAAGAGAAACAGACTGTACAAGCAACGTACGAATGTTAAATAATTACAATTTCAGTGATTCGATATTTGATTATTGCCAAGGATAAGTAGAGTGCCTAAGGCAGGGCAAGGCAGAGACCAGGGTTAAGCTTTTTGCTGTAGATTAAATTTGTTTGAAACACTAATATCCATTTATGTGTCACAAAACACTAATGGAAATCGAAAAATGGAGCTTATTTTCAACAGTAGGGCTTCAAAGTCTGAATGATTCTTTGGCCGGTTCCACCACAAGGCAGGTGGGGCGATAGAGCTCAGGCCCTCCCCCTGTCCATTCACCCTGTCTGCCCACCGCTCCACCACAGGAGTCCATAATGCTGCCTTCTCTTAAGTTAACTATA
Source organism: Scyliorhinus torazame (assembly GCF_047496885.1). Lineage (NCBI taxonomy): Eukaryota > Metazoa > Chordata > Chondrichthyes > Carcharhiniformes > Scyliorhinidae > Scyliorhinus > Scyliorhinus torazame. Next base: position 298,187,331 of record NC_092711.1, on the reverse strand, counting down.
ATTATTTATTTCTCCAGGTGTTCTTCCTTCCACTCTATCAGCAAGTAAAAATACCCCAAGAAGGACCTCAAAGGATGAAATTGTTGTGATGATATTTTGCCACATTGATCATAACAAACTGTCGTGAGTGGATCCCCAGTGTTTTTCGCTTTAGTGCTGGCCCGTGTTGAGCTTCAATTTTTCCATTTAAATGGGCAGAAATGGTCAACCACCACCCAACCCATGCCAAAAACCGAGTGGCATCTGGAATTCACAATGTGAGATGATACCAAACATTTTGGAATTTGAGACGCTCAACAATTTCTTTCAGGCAAAATCTCTTTGATACCTCTGTTACAGCTGTTGTGTATACATTTCTGATTGTTGGCACTGAATGTTCAGTGGGGTTCAGTGCAGGGTGTGTTGATTTGTTTATTCTATTCATTGATGGGATGCCGGTGTTGCTGGCTGGGCCAGCATTTATTGCACATCCCTAATTGCCCATGAACTGAGTGGCTTGCTGGGCCATTTCAGAGGGCAGTTAAGAGTCAACCAGATTATCCTGGATCTGGAGTCATATGTAGGCCAGACCAGGTAAGGATAGCAGATTTCTCTGGAGATATTAAACCAGATGGGTTTTTTACGACAATGGCCCTCATGAATTAGACTTTAAATTCTAGCTTTTTATCTGTGATTCGAACCTGGCTCCCCAGAACATTACCCTAGGTCTTTGGATTACTAGTCCATTGACACTAGCACTATGCTACACTGTCTCCCCATGTCATAGTACCATGGAATCCCTGCAGTACAGACGAAGGCCAGTTGGCCATCGAGTCTGCACCGACCCTTTGAATTAACACTCTACCCAAGTCCCCTGGCAACCTTGCAACCCCGTAATCTAACTTGCGCATCCCGCGACACTAAGGGGCAATTTATCATGGCCAATCCACCAAGAACCCGTGGGGGGAGAGCGGGGGGGGCACATGCAGACACAGGGGGAACATATATACTCTACATAGACAGTATGGAGAACATGCAAACTTCACATAGAATTGAACCTGGGTCCCAGGTGCTGTGAGGCAGCAGTGCTAGCCATGTGATGATACTAGCAGCTATTAAGTAAACGGTATTGCATTCCTGACACGATCCTTAAGAAGTATTGCTACTTTTTCCTTCATTTCTTGAAGGCACCTGGCTTGATTGGTATGTGTATTACCCACATATCCAAGTGGCCGGTCCAAGTGATTGAGTGTTAGTGCACTGCAGAGGGCATCATAAGCACCTTCCATGTGTAGGCATTCTCAGGCTGGTTGGGGGTGGGTCATTGGATGACAATGATAGAATCAGACACTGATAAAGCACAGAGGGAGGCAATTCGGCACATCACAATGGGCCAAATCTTGGGAGATTTTCTTTTCCTTCCTCATCAAGCCTAGACCAATTATATTATTCCTGTCACTGCCCTGATTGCGATCAGCAAACTCAGCGTAGATCGAGGGGTGGAATCTGGGACTTTCTGGTTTGCATAGCTCAGTTTAAACTTGCAGAATCATTGGTGAAACCCAATAAGACAGGTCTCGACTTTGTGCGATAGCGTCAATTTGTTGGTGGAGAATCGGCAGCCCTTTCCGACATCTCCCCCAAATTTTACATCCGTTGAAGTCAATAAAGATTCACCAGTGCCCGTTTTGCGCTCTCACACAAAGTCAAAATCTACCCCAATCAGTTTTCACCGGGTCGTAAACAAATCGAACGTTGGTATAAGTCGAGTTAAAGCTGATCATCAGATCATTACAACACATCACGATCGTTATCATTTTAACAAGTGCCCATCCTCCAATTTCAATCCCCAAAAATCTGAATTACAAAGCTTCAATCATTTTTTTAAAAATGAAACAAACACCAATTTAATGAATACTGTTCCCAAACTGAAATAAAAATGCTCTTTTATCACACTTTAACATATGGCTACTTGGGTGGGACACCAGAGGTTGAACGCTGACCATGAAACCATTCTCGAATTAAAGCCAACGCTTTGTGTGGGTGTTGAAAGACCAAAGTGCAAAACGCTGACATTTGCCATCCAAAAACAAGTATCCCGCAGCCAAGTGCTACACACAGCAGACACATACCTGATGCGGATGAACCGTTATTGATCAACATGGTGGGTGAGTGGAGAGGGCGATGGGGGAGCATCTTGGCTCAGTAACTTTAAGAAAGCAATGCGTCTGATATTTATCTCTGCAATGTTATCTACTTAAACAGCGACTTTCTTTTCTCTGAAACCAATCAAACAGGAACGCAAGAGTGAATCTCACACCCATCAGATGTCAAAAGTCTCAGTGAATGTTCTTCATTAAACCGAGTTTGGATATAAATAGTACTTTCCATTCTTTCATGTCTCTTATCTCAAAGTGGATATAATTGCTGAGGGTTGCACAGAACACCACTCTTTTCGACGAACTCACTTACCCGCTTGATCTGTTGCTTGCCGTTTACTATCTGGACAACTCCACTGTTGTCACAGCTTCCGAAAAGTCAGCCTTGACTCTCTCTGCCTGACCCGTGTCTTCGCTCATGAGTCCTTCTGCATGCCTCCAGTTCGTGATGTTCACTGACAGTCCTGTGTGTCTCTCTGACAGCCCTGTGTGCCACGCAGGCCCTCTGGTGGTGACACTCATCAGTGGCAGGGAACAGCAATCATCCCCTTGCTGTGAGAAAACCAATAAAAGCAGATCTGCATTTTAAGAGAATTTGAGGCACCCTGTGTCTTTCCTGTAATTAAGAATATTAAATATCCAATGCCTAACTTCACAAATTATCTTCACAAATAAGGTATATGCTGATCTAAGCATTTTATATCTCCGAGTGGTGAGGGGCATCCTGAAATTAATCGCACCAAAGAGAGGTTTTGAGATTAATTAAAATTAAATAATCTTTATTGTCATAAGTAGGCTTACATTAATACTGCAATGAAGTTACTGTGAAAAGCCCCCAGTCGCCACATTCCGGCGCCTGTTCGGGTACACTGAGGGAGAATTCAGAATTTTCAACTGGTATCGGAATTGAACCCGCGCTGCTGGCCTTGTTCTGCATCACAAACCAGCTGGCTAGCCCACTGAGCTAAACCAGTTGGCAACAGTAAGGGATGTTACTGGCACAACAAGCAAGCTTGCAGAGGAGGGAATGTGTAGAGTGGGGAACAGGGTGGGCTGGAGCCAACGATAAGACAGTGACGAGTGCAATGTTGGAAGCAGTGAGGGGAGGGGATGTGTTGACCAGCAGCCTACATCCGTAGGCCCGTAACAACCCTGCAGGGGAACGTGGTGAATATATGAGCAGCAGACAAACAAGGAACGGGAGTGGGCCATTCAGTCTCTTGAACAGCTTCACCATTTACTAAGATCATGATAGTAACCTCAAATCTGTATCTCGCCAATTCCAATAAACTATCACCCTCTTGCTTCCCAAGAATCTATCCACCTCTGACTTAAAAATATTCAAAGCCTCTGATTCCACTGCCGTCTCAGGAAGTGAGTCCCAAAGACTCACAACCCTCTGGGAGAAAAGATTTCACCTCATCTCTTTTTTAAATGGGTGACCTCTTACTTTAAACAGTGACCCCCTGGTTCTAGATTCTCCACAACAGGAAACAGCCTCTCCATATCCATCCTGTTAAGAGCTCTTAGGGTTTTTATATGTTTCAACTGAGCCATCTCTTACTCTTCTAATGCCCAGCAGACACAATCCTAGCCTGTCCAACCCTTCCTCATAAAACACCCATTTCTGGTATCGGTCTAGTAAACCTTCTCTGAGCTGCTTTTAATGCATTTACATCTTTCCTTAAATAAGGTGACTAATACTGTACACAGTATTCCAAATGTGGTCCCACCAGTGCTCTATATAACTGAAGCATAACCTCCTTACTTTTGTAATCAATTCCTCTCGCACTAAATAACATTCTATGAGCATCCCTACTTACTTGCTGCACCTGCATGCTAGCCTTTTACAATTCATGCACTAGGACACCCAGATCCCTCTGCATTTCAGAGTTCTGCAATCTCTCACCATTTAGATTAAATGCTTTTCTTTTCTTCCACCTGCCAAAATGGAAAATGTCACATTTTCTCACATTATACTCCATTTGCCACATCTTTTCCCACTCACTTACCCGATTTATTTCTTTTTGCAGCCTCCTTATGTCCTCTTCACAACTTACTTTCCTACCGTGTGTCATCTGCAAATTTGGCTACCATCCCATTTATCCCTTCATCCAACACACTTAATTAAGTTACATACAGTTGAGGTCCCAGCACTGCTCCCTGTGGCAGACGCCACTCGCTACACATTGACAACCTGAAAAAGAACCATAGGCGGGATTCTCCCTTCTAGGGACTTAGTCCCCACGCCCGCCGGAAAATGGGCAGGAATCGCTTCGGACTTTTTCCTAGAAAGTTTGGGGTGATTCTCCGTCTTCAAGGAGGCCAGCAGGGCCCGCAGTGCATCCCGCAGCTCTGGCTGTCGGTGGGGCCCTGCAGTTACGGCCGCCTGGCTACGCATGCACACAGTGGCCGGCCACGCAGCCACACATGCACGCAGCGCCCGTCTTTGCGCCAGCCCCCGCACAACATAGTGGCGCCCTACAGGGGCCTGGCACGGTGAAACACAGGGCCCCCCCGGAATGATCGCGCCTGCCGATCGGTAGCCACCAATCGCGGGCCTGGCCACCGTAGAGGCCCCCACCCGGAGTCGGATTCCCCCCGCCCCCCCGCACCAGAACAGCCCCCGCAGCCAGAACGCCGAGGTCCCGCTGGGTGGGACTACATGTGAACCACAGCGGTGGGACTCGGTGGGCACGCGGCCCGTCAAGCACGGAGAATCGCCACGGATGCCACTTTCAGCGGCCCCCAGCCGGCACTGGTGGCGATTCTCCGGTCGCCTATTTGGGGTAATTCTCCATCCCAGCGCCGAGCGTGATTTCAGCACGGAGGGTCGGAGAATCCCGCCCCATACCTTTACATCCACCTGCACAACTAATTCATCCATTTTATTTTGAAAGCTCCATATGTTCAGGTACAAAACCTTAAGGCTAGTCCTCTTAAAGATCCTTTTCCTGTCCCTACTATTTTTTACAGTGTCATTATCTGGTACTGATCTTTAATTTCTTTGCCTATTACTTTTCTTAGTCTCCTTGCTGTCTTTTTCTCTTGCTCATGATTCTCCCCTGCACTGAGTCCTTACATAGGTTCTCATCGCTCTGACATATTTGTTCCAAAACCTCCAAAACGTTCTAGCAAGTGCCTCCCCCCCCCCCAACCTCAAAGGACATCAGGAGTACCAATCCTGCCCAGGTATAACCCTTCCAGTTTGTATAGGATCCACCTGCTCTGAGGACATGGGTTCAAATCCCACAACAATAGCTGATGGAGTTTAAATTCAGTTAATTAAATCGGGAATTGATAGCTAGGCTCAGTAATAGTGATCATAATGTTGAATCACATTAATTCCTTGACTCTGATAGCCTGAGGATGTGAAATGCAATGTCGTGTTTGTATTCTCTGCTGGCAGCTTTACATGGAATCTACAGCACCTAAAACAGGCCATTTGGCCCACACCATCCAAAAAGCCTCCTCTCCTCATTCTGGATCACCCCATCAGGGTAACCTTCACCTTCTTTCTCCCTCAGGAGGTTATCAACTTCCTTGAATGCATATGCACAAGAATCATGCAATGGTTACAGCACAGGGGGATGCTATGCAGCACATCAACTCTGTGCCAGTTCTCTGCAACAGTGCCCCAGCTCGCCCCACTCCTCAACCTTTTCCATGAAGCCCTGTAAAGTCTTTCCTCTTCAGATAATTATCCAGTTCCCTTTGGAAAACTGTACTTGAATTTGTCTTCACGAATTCAGGCAGCTCCTTCCAGATTCAAACCACTTGTTGTATAAAGATGTTTTTCCTCATGTCACCTCTGCTTTTCTTTTGTTAAACACCTTCGGGCTCTCAAACGTCTGCCGATGGGAAGAGTTTCTCCCCAGTCACACTATCCAGACCCCTCATGATTTTGAACACGTCTAACAAATCTCCTCTCAATCTCTATTCTCTAAAGAGAACAGGCCCAATCTATCCAGATACCTGAAAACTCTTATCCTCGGAACCATCCTCGTAAGTCTTTTCTGCACCCTTTCTAAAACCGTCACTTCCAGTTGAGGCTGGACCAGTGTTTTACAAAGGTTCACAATTTACTTGCTCTACACCACTATTCATAAAATCCAGGGTTTATATAATTTATTAACTGCTTTCTCAACTGTGGTAGTCGGTATTAGAGGTATTACGGTACCCTGTAATGCTGTGAGACCATTGGTGTAGGAAGTACTGTTTTCATTGGTTAAGCCTGCCTGCTGGTTCCGCCCAGTAAGGCGGAGTATAAGAGCCCGTGTCTCCCCAGCAGCTGCCTTCTGTACCCGTGCTGCTGGGGGAAACATCTAGTGTAATGAAGCCTTCAATTGTCTCCAATCGCACTTCTGGAGTTATTGATCGAGCATCAATTTATTACGCTAGATTTTAAAGAACGGAGCTCCTAATCAAGCCGGAGTGTCTGCAACTCAGCCCCCATGCGACTAACGCAGCGGCAACCTTCAAGCACTGGCTGGCGTGTTTCAATGGGTATCTCAGGACAGCCACAATTACACCAACGGAGGACCAGAAAATGCAAGTTCTGCACTCGAGGGTGAGCCCAGAGATCCACACTCTCATTGAGGACACGGACGATTTCGAGGCCGCAATGGATCTGCTGAAAGGACACTATATTCGCCCTGTAAACCAGGTCTACGCCCGACATCTACTAGCGACGAGGCGACAAATCCCTGGGGAAATCGCTGGAGTAGTTCTACCGTGCGCTCCTGGTGTTGGGGAGGAACTGTAACTGCCCGCAGGTTTCGGCCAGCGACCACAGAGAAATTTTGATCCAGGACACATTTGTTGCAGGTATGCTGTCCTCGCAAATCCGCCAGCGATTGCTGGAGAGACACTAGGCCTCAAGGAGGCACGGGCCCTTGCTAGCTCCCTGGATGTGGCCTCCCGAAACGCCCGCACTTACGTCCCCGACCGTGCGGCAGCCCCTTGGGCAGCGTGGAACCCCCCCGCGACCGACTCAGATGCATGCCCCATCCCCCCACAAGCTTGAGCTGCGAGACTGCCAGGCAATCCCGGGGGGCCCCGCTGCCAATTTTGCAGGCAAGCCAAGCACCCCCGACAGCACTGCCCGGGCCGCTCATCCCTCTGCAAAGGATGCGGCAAAAAGGGCCACTTTGTGGCGGTATGCCAGGCCCGGGCGGTTGCTGCGGTCTCCGGAGACGATTCGGGACCGCCACCACAACCCTCTCCACGGGCCACGTGCGGCCAGCGGGCGCCGCCATTTTCCTCCTTCAGGGCCACGTATGTCCTCCGGGCGTCGTCATCTTGTCTCTCGGACACCACGTGTGATGGATGGGCGCCGCCATCTTGTGCACCCCCAGCCATGTGTGACAGTGGGCGCCGCCATCTTGGCTGGACTCTCAGGACCCCGACTCGGATGACCACACACCGCCCGAGGAGAACATCCAACTTCTACCGCGACTAGCCTCAGTGACCCTGGACCAGTCTCGGCCACGAACACTCTCGACTGCAACGACGATCGTGCTCACCATTGGGCATGAAACATCCTGTCTGATCGACTCTGCGAGCACGGAGAGCTTCATACACCCCAACACGGTAAGGCGCTGTTCTCTCCCCGTTCACCCAGTTAACCAAAATATCTCCCTGGCCTCCGGGTCTCATTCAGTGGAGGTCAAGGGGTTCTGCATAGCGAACCTCACGGTCCAGGGAAGGGAGTTTCAAAATTGCCGGCTCTACGTCCTTCCCCACCTCTGCGCTGCCACAATCATAGGGTTAGATTTTCAATGCAACCTCCAAAGCTTAACCTTTAAATTTGGCGGCCCTATACCCCCCCTCACTTTCTGCAGCCTCACGACCCTCAAGGTCGATCCGCCTTCCCTGTTTGCGAACCTCACCCCAGATTGCAAACTCGTCACCACCAGGAGCAGACGGTACAGTGCCCAGGACCGGACCTTTATTAGGTCGGAGGTCCAGCGATTACTGAGGGAAGCTGTCATTGACGCTAGCAACAGTCCCTGGAGAGCTCAAGTAGTGGTTGTAAATCATATCATAGAATTTACAGTGCAGAAGGAGGCCATTCGGCCCATCGAGTCTGCACCGGCTCTTGGAAAGAGCAACCTACCCAAGGTCCACACCCACCCTATCCCCATAACCCAGCAACTCCACCCAATACTATGGGCAATTTTGGACACTAAGGGCAATTTAGCATGGCCAATCCACCTAATCTGCACATCTTTGGACTGTGGGAGGAAACCGGAGCACCCGGAGGAAACCCACACACACACGGGGAGGATGTGCAGACTCCGCACAGACAGTGACACAAGCCAGAATCGAACCTGGGACCCTGGAGCTGTGAAGCAATTGTGCTATCCACAATGCTACCATGCTGCCCAAAAAAAGACCGGGGAGAAGCATAGGATGATCATCGATTATAGCCAGACCATTAACAGGTATACGCAGCTTGACGTGTACCCTCTCCCCCGCATATTCGATCTGGTCAATCGGATCGCACAATGCAAGGTCTTTTCCACGGTGGATCTAAAGTCCGCCTCCCACCAGCTCCCCATCCGCCCTAGCGTCTGCAAATACACTGCTTTCGAAGCAGATGGGCGGTTCTACCACTTCCTAAGGGTTCCCTTCGGTGTCACTAATGGAGTCTCGGTCTTCCAACGAGAGATGGACCGAATGGTTGACCGGTACGGTTTGCGGGCCACATTTCCGTACCTTGATAATGTCACCATCTGCGGCCACGACTAGCAGGACCACGACACTAACCTCCGAAAATTCCTCCATACCTCAAAAATCCTTAATCTCACATAAAAAAGCTATAAAGAAGAGTAAGATAGATTATGGGAGTAAACTTTCCCAGAATATAAAAACAGATAGTAAAAGTTTCTACAAATATATAAAACAAAAAAGAGTGGCTAAGGTATGTATTGGTCCTTTAGAGGATGAGAAGGGAGATTTAATAATGGGGGATGAGGAAATGGCTCAGGAACTGAACAGGTTTTTTGGGTCGGTCTTCACAGTGGAAGACACAAATAACATGCCAGTGACGAATGGAAATGAGGCTATGACAGGTGAGGACCTTGAGAGGATTGTTATCACGAATGAGGTAGTGATGGGCAAGCTAATGGGGCTAAAGGTAGCCAAGTCTCCTGGCCCTGATGGAATGCATCCCAGAGTGCTAAAAGAGATGGCTAGGGAAATTGCAAATGCACTAGTGATAATTTACCAAAATTCACTAGACTCTGGGGTGGTCCTGGCGGATTGGAAATTAGCAAACGTGACACCACTGATTAAAAAAGGAGGTAGGCAGAAAACAGGTAATTAACTTCGGTAGGAGGGAAGATGCTGGAATCTATCATCAAGGAAGAAATAGCGAGGTATCTGGATGGAAATTGTCCCATTGGGCAGACGCAGCATGGGTTCATAAAGAGCAGGTCATGCCTAACTAATTTTGTGGAACTTTTTGAGGACATTACCAGTGCGGTAGATAACAGGGAGCCAATGGATGTGGTATATGGATTTCCAGAAAGCCTTTGACAAGGTGCCACACAAAAGGTTGCTGCATAAGATAAAGATGCATGGCATGAAGGGTTGGTTAATTAATAGAAAGCAAAGGGTGGGGATTAATGGGTGTTTCTCTGGTTGGCAATCAGTAACTAGTGGTGTCCCTCAGGGATCAGTGTTGGGCCCACAATTGTTCACAATTTACATAGATGATTTGGAGTTGGGGACCAAGGACAATGTGTCCAAGTTTGCAGACGACACTAAGATGAGTGGTAAAGCAAAAAGTGCAGAGGATACTGGAAGTCTGCAAAGGGATTTGAATAGGCTAAGTGAATGGGCTAGGGTCTGGCAGATGGAATACAATGTTGACAAATGTGAGGTTATCCATTTTGGTAGGAATAACAGCAAAAGGGATTATTATTTAAATGATAAAATATTAAAACATGCAGCTGTGCAGAGAGACCTGGGTGTGCTAGTGCATGAGTCGCAAAACGTTGGTTTACAGGTGCAACAGGTGATTAAGAAGGCAAATGGAATTTTGTCCTTCATTGCTAGAGGGATGGAGTTTAAGACTAGGGAGGTTATGCTGCAATTGTATAAGGTGTTAGTGAGGCCACACCTGGAGTATTGTGTTCAGTTTTGGTCTCCTTTCTTGAGAAAGGACATACTGGCACTGGAGGGTGTGCAGAGGAGATTCACTAGGTTAATCCCAGAGCTGAAGGGGTTGGATTACGAGGAGAGGTTGAGCAGACTGGGACTGTACTCGTTGAAATTTAGAAAGATGAGGGGGGGATCTTATAGAAACATATAAAATTATGAAGGGAATAGATTGGATAGATGCGGGCAGGTTGTTTCCACTGGCGGGTGAAAGCAGAACTAGGGGGCATAGCCTCAAAATAAGGGGAAGTAGATTTAGGACTGAGTTTAGGAGGAACTTCTTCACCCAAAGGGTTGTGAATCTATGGAATTCCTTGCCCAGTGAAGCAGTAGAGGCTCCTTCATTAAATGTTTTTAAGATAAAAATAGATAGTTTTTTGAAGAATAAAGGGATTAAGGGTTATGGTGTTCGGGCCGGAAAGTGGAGCTGAGTCCACAAAAGATCAGCCATGATCTCATTGAATGGTGGAGCAGGCTCGAGGGGCCAGATGGCCTACTCCTACTCCTAGTTCTTATATTCTTATGTTCTTATAACAAGGATAAATGCGTGTTCAGCATCGACCGTCTAGTCATCCTCGGCTACGTAGTGCATGATAGAGTTATATGCTCAGATCCCGAACGCATGCGCCCCCTCATGGAGTACCCCCTCCATCACTGCTCCAAGGCCCTGAAATGCTGCCTGGGATTTTTCTCTTATTATGCCCAGTGGATCCCCAACTATGCGGACAAGGCCCGCCCACTAATCCAATCCACGGATTTTCCCCTGTCGACAGAGGCTCGCCAGGCCTTCAGCCGCATCAAAGCGGACATCGCAAAGGCCACGATGCATGCCATCAACAAGTCCCTCCCCTTCCAAGTCGAGAGCGACGCGTCCGACGTAGCTCTGGCGGCCACCCTCAACCAAGCGGGCAGACCCGTGGCCTTCTTCTCACGCACCCTCCACTCTTCAGAAATCCGCCATTCCTCAGTTGAAAAGGAGGCCCAGGCCATAGTAGAAGCTGTGCGGCATTGGAGGCATTACCTGGCCGGCAGGAGATTCACTCACCTCGTTGACCAACGGTCGGTGGTCTTCATGTTCGATAATGCACAGCGGGGCAAAATCAAAAACGACAAGATCTTACGGTGGAGGATCGAACTCTCTGTCATAATATACATCAGTACATTATGGTGCAATCACATACACACACTGATGGACATGCAGTAGGACCAACCAGCATACATAACACCGCAGCCAATCACCAGTGAGAGCTCAGGCATTATAAAGACAGGGGACAGGAGAGTTCCCGCTCATTCTAGCAGCAGCCAGCTCAGAGCACAGAGCTCACAGCCTGCATAACAGACATTCACCATGTGCTGAGTGCCTCACCATAGCTAGTGATAGGAAAGGGTCCACAGTTAAGCTGGTATTGCTTATACCCACATTTACAGTTTGTTAGCATAGTTGAACAGTTAATAAAATAGCGTTACGCCACTTCCAGCATTGTTGGCTTGTTTGTCAACCAGAACACTCAACACGACATGGTACAAGGAGTGGCCGCAATCTAGCACTTGTGAGACCTACCTGCAACTTCTCAGCATTCCGGCATCCTACAGCATGGAGAACATTAACCCGCCGCCGCTGCTCCGCATCGCTGGCAATCTCAGGGTAAATTGGAAGATATTTAAACAGCGCTTCCTTCTCTTCCTCGAGGCCACGGACAGGGAGAATGCATCGGACACCAGGCAGATAGCCCTTCTTCTCTCCACGGCTCGGCAACATGCCATCCACATCTTTAACTCCCTGACATTCACAGACGATGAGGACAAGACCAAGTCCAAGGCGGTGCTCCTCAAATTCGACACACACTTCAGTGTTGAAGTCAACGAAAGCTTTGAAAGGTACCTGTTCCAGCAGCACTTGCAGGGTAAGGACGAGCCTTTCCAATCCTATTGAACACACCTCTGCATCCTCACGCAATCCTGCGGCTACGGGCCCACCTCCGACTCCATGATATGCGACCAGATTGTTTTTGGGGTCATGTCGGACACCCTGCGTCAGCAGCTCCTTAAAGTTTAGCAACTAACCCTAAGCGACTGCCATCGAGACCTGTGTCCTGCATGAGAATGCCACCAGCCGGTTCTCCTACATACAGGCAGCTGAAACGGCGCAGCAAGGGCCCCATGAGGCGGAACGGGTCCAAACGATCGAACACCTCCCGGGCGGCCGTCTGGAGGAGGGCAGCCATTTCGCGCGCTTTCCGAGGCCTCCCGCGCTTGTACACGCCAAACGAGGGGATGGTGACGAGGAGAAATGCGATGCGCAGGCCCGCACCACGCAAGACCGTACCATGCATGTGCGGTGGCGCAACGAACGCACTGACATCACGACATGTGGCAACTGTGGCTCTGCCCACTTAAAGTGGCAATGCCCTGCAAAATCGCGACAGTGCCTACGCTGTGGCAGGCTTGGCCTCTATGCTGCCTGCTGTCGAGCAGCCCAGCCTGCCAACTCGCAACGATTTAACCAGCCTCGCAGGAATGTTCGGGCAATCCAACCCACCTTCACCGAGTCCGATCCTGACTTCATGCAGACCAGTGACACCGAGGACAGGGAGCCTTTTCTAGTCGCTGTCATAACCAAGAACAGGCTGTCCCTGAATCAAAAGCACCAGCCGCTGTTGGTACACAGCATTGATCCGGATGACGAGTGGTGTGCCACCCTGACGGTCAACCGATCCCAGATCAGATTCCGTCTGGACACTGGTGCTTCCGCCAATCTCCTCGCATGGTCAGCATTTCAAACCCTGGGGGTCAAACCAACAATTCTTCCATCCAATTGCCAACTGGTCGACAAAATCCTGCTCAAACAGGACGCCACGCCTGTGGTTCATGCACCTCACAGAGTCCCAGCACCTCTCAAGGACCGCCTCAAGCAGCAGATGCAGGACCTCCAGGACCAAGGAGTGCTTTCCAGAGTGACGGAACGAACCGACTGGGTCGGTTCCATGGTGTGCGTAAAGAAGCCCTCCGGCGAGCTCCGGATCTGTATTGACCCAAAGGATTTAAATCGTAACATCATGCGGGAGCATTACCCTATCCCCAAGCGTGAGGAGATCACGTGCGAGATGGCTCGAGCCAACATATTCACCAAGCTGGATGCATCAAAGGGCTTCTGGCAGATTCAATTGGACAAGTCCAGCAGAAAGCCTCACGGTGAGCCTCACGTCTGTAGTGGGTAAAGTCTTGGAGGGGGATTATAAGAGACAAGATTTATAATCATCTAGATAGGAATAATATGATCAGGGATAGTCAGCATGGCTTTGTGAAGGGTAGGTCATGCCTCACAAACCTTATCGAGTTCTTTGAGAAGGTGACTGAACAGGTAGACGAGGGTAGAGCAGTTGATGTGGTGTATATGGATTTCAGCAAAGCGTTTGATAAGGTTCGCCACGGTAGGCTATTGCAGAAAATACGGAGGCTGGGGATTGAGGGTGATTTAGAGATGTGGATCAGAAATTGGCTAGCTGAAAGAAGACAGAGGGTGGTGGTTGATGGGAAATGTTCAGAATGGAGTTCAGTTACAAGTGGAGTACCACAAGGATCTGTTCTGGGGCCGTTGCTGTTTGTCATTTTTATCAGTGACCTAGAGGAAGGCGCAGAAGGGTGGGTGAGTAAATTTGCAGACGATACTAAAGTCGGTAGTGTTGTCGATAGTGTGGAAGGATGTAGCAGGTTACAGAGGGATATAGATAAGCTGCAGAGCTGGGCTGAGAGGTGGCAAATGGAGTTTGATGTAGAGAAGTGTGAGGTGATTCACTTTGGAAGGAATAACAGGAATGTGGAATATTTGGCTAATGGTAAAGCTCTTGGAAGTGTGGATGAGCAGAGGGATCTAGGTGTCCATGTACATAGATCCCTGAAAGTTGCCACCCAGGTTGATAGGGTTGTGAAGAAGGCCTATGGAGTGTTGGCCTTTATTGGTAGAGGGATTGAGTTCCGGAGTCAGGAGGTCATGTTGCAGCTGTACAGAACTCTGGTACGGCCGCATTTGGAGTATTGCGTACAGTTCTGGTCACCGCATTATAGGAAGGACGTGGAGGCTTTGGAGTGGTGCAGAGGAGATTTACCAGGATGTTGCCTGATATGGAGGGAAAATCTTATGAGGAAAGGCTGATGGACTTGAGGTTGTTTTCGTTGGAGAGAAGAAGGTTAAGAGGAGACTTAATAGAGGCATACAAAATGATCAGGGGGTTAGATAGGGTGGACAGTGAGAGCCTTCTCCCGCGGATGGAAATGGCTGGCACGAGGGGACATAGCTTTAAACTGAGGGGTAATAGATATAGGACAGAGGTCAGAGGTAGGTTCTTTACGCAAAGAGTAGTGAGGCCGTGGAATGCCCTACCTGCTACAGTAGGGAACTCGCCAACATTGAGGGCATTTAAATGTTTATTGGATAAACATATGGATGATAATGGCATAGTGTAGGTTAGATGGCTTTTGTTTCGGTGCAACATCGTGGGCCGAAGGGCCTATACTGCGCTGTATCGTTCTATGTTCTATATTCAATGTTCTAAAGCTGTGTACTTTCAACACCCCATTTGGCAGGTACTGCTACAATAGAATGCCATTTTGAATCATATCAGCATCTGAAGTGTTCCACCGCATCATGGAGCTGATGATGGAGGGCATCTAAGGTGTGCGCGTCTATGTGGACAACATCATCATCTGGTCCACCACCCGCAGGAACATATCAGTCGCCTCCAACGCGTTTTTAAGCGAATACGGGACCAAGGCCTGCGCCTCAACAGAGCCAAATGTTCTTTCGGCCAGACCGAACTCAAGTTTTTAGGAGACCACATCTCCCGGTTGGGTGTGCGGCCGGATGCGGACAAGGTGGCAGCCACCACGGCCATGCAGAAGCCGGCGAATAAGAAGTCGGTGCTCCGGTTCTTAGAAATGGTCAACTTCCTAGGAAAGTTCATCCCTAACCTCGCTTCCCACACCACGGCTCTCCGCAACCTAGTTAGGAAGACGACGGACTTCCAGTGGCTTCCCGCCAACCAGCGTGAATGGGAGGAGCTCAAGGTCAAGCTGACCACCGCCCCGGTATTGGGGTTTTTCGATCCTGCAAGGGAGACGAAAACATCAACGGACGCTAACCAATCTGCTCCTGCAACGAGATGACGCCGCATCAGAGGTACCTGTTGCCTATGCGTCACAGGCCATGACCCCCACAGAGCAGCGCTATGCACAAATCAAGAACGGGTGCCTAGGCCCGTTGACAGGTGTCGACAAGTTCCATGACTACGTGCATGGCCTTCCCCAGTTCACTGTGGAGACCGACTGGGAAGGGAAGTTAATGTGTTACCAATTTAGAAGCATGCTGGGAATATTAACTATATTTTAACACTGCTTTTGAGCGAAAATAAGTAGGTCAAGTAATGTAAACTAAATACTGCTTAGTATTTTGTACTCTGCATTGTTATGATAATAAGTTATTCTTCCGAAGGACAACAAAATGTGTACTCGAATTGTTTGTAAACCAAGGGCAAAACATTCATATTTCCTCTTGCGTATGTTCCCAAGCTTTATCTCTTAAAAGTTGTTTATTTCAACCTATAAATATAATGGTTTCTAACTGCAAACACAGAGTGCAGAGCCTTGGCTTTGCAGCTGAAACACTCTCTCTCCACAAGTATATTTGTGTAAATAAATTTCCTTAAATCGAACCTCGAGGAATTTGTCTTTACTATGGTTTCCACGACACCGACCATCGCCCGCTGGTCGGCATCATCTAAAAAGACCTCAATGACATGACACCTCGCCAACAACACATTCTGCTCAAGCTCCGGAGATACGATTTCCAGCTCGTGTACACACTGGGCAAGGACCTGATCATAGCCGACGCTCTGTCCAGGGCAGTCACCACTCCGTCCGACCCAGAGGGGTTCGTTTAGGAGGGATATCAGAGGTAGGTTCTTTACCCAGAGAGTAGTGGGGGCATGGAATGCACTGCCTGTGGAAGTAGTTGAGTCGGAAACATTAGGGACCTTCAAGCAGCTATTGGATAGGTACATGGATTACGGTAAAATGATATAGTGTAGATTTATTTGTTCTTAAGGGCAGCACGGTAGCATTGTGGATAGCACAATTGCTTCACAGCTCCATGGTCCCAGGTTCGATTCCGGCTTGGGTCATTGTCTGTGCGGAGTCTGCACGTCCTCCCCGTGTCTGCGTGGGTTTCCTCCGGGTGCTCCGGTTTCCTCCCACAGTCCAAAGATGTGCGGGTTAGGTGAATTGGCCAATGATAAATTGCCCTTAGTGTCTAAATTGCCCTTGGTGTTGGGTGGAGGTGTTGGGTTTGGGTAGGGTGCTCTTTCCAAGAGCCGGTGCAGACTCAAAGGGCCGAATGGCCTCCTTCTGCACTGTAAATTCAATGATAATCTATGATTAATCTAGGACAAAGGTTCGGCACAACATCGTGGGCCGAAGGGCCTGTTCTGTGCTGTATTTTCTATGTTCTATGTTTGCCAAGTCGACGCCCACGTGGCCTCCACGGCCGCCAATCTGCCGGCCACGGATGAACGCCTAACCCACATTCGCCGTGAGACTGCGGCTGACCCCCTGCTACAACGTGTGATGCGCCACATAACTGACGGATGGCTCAAGGGACAATGCCCGCAGTTCTATAATATTCAAGATGATCTGGCAGTCGTTGATGGTATCCTCCTGAAGCTGGACCGCATCGTGACCCCACACAGCATGCATCACCTGGTTTTAAAACAGCTGCACGAGGGCCATCTCGGCGTAGAGAAGTGCCGACGGAGGGCCCGAGAGGCTGTCTACTGGCCTGGCATAAATGAAGATATTGCCAACACTGTGCTCAATTGCCCCACCTGTCAGCGATTCCAGCCGGCCCAACCACGGGAGACTCTTCAGCCCCATGAGTTGGTCACGTCCCCTTGGTCTAAGGTAGGTGTGGACCTGTTCCATGCGGTCGGCAGGGACTATGTTCTCATAATTGATTATTGTTCCAGCTATCCCGAGGTTGTCCGCCTGCACGACATCACGTCATCGGCTGTTATCCGTGCCTGCAAAGAGACCTTTGCTCGTCACGGCATCCCACTCACTGTGATGTCGGACAATGGCCCCTGCTTCGCGAGCCAGGATGGTCTAACTTCGCCAGCAGGTACAACTTTGTACACGTGACGTCCAGTCCCCTGCACCTCCAGCCAAATGGCAAAGCAGAAAAGGGCGTCCACATCGTAAAGAGGCTCCTCTGCAAGGCTGCTGATGCAGGATCCGACTTCTGCCTCGCCTTGCTGGCCTGTCGCTCGGCTCCACTGTCCACGGACCTGTCACAAGCCCAGCTGCTGATGGGTTGCACCCTCAGGACCACTGTACCGTCCATTCACGTCCCAGACCTCGACCATCCTCCGGTCCTTCAGCGGATGCAACAGTCTCGCGCGCAGCACAAGGCGGCGCATGACGCTCGAGCGACTGATCTTCCTGCTCTGGCGCCAGGTGACAACGCCCGAATCCATCTTCCAGAGGGTGGCTGGTCTGCGACTGCTGTGGTTCTTTGGCTGGCGGCTCCCCGCTCATTCCTGGTTCGTCTGCCTGATGGCTCCATTCGCCGCCGCAATCGGCGTGCCCTTCGTCTGGTTCCACACTCGCTACGCGATCCTCCACCGGTGCCACGCCCTCCTGTTGCCCATGACCTGGACTTTGTAGAGCTTCTGGATACTCTGCATCCTCCTCACTTGGCCGTGGCCCGGCCGATCCTCAGCCGGTGGCTCCTGACCCACCCTAGAAGATTAAGGTAAAAGCCTAACAGATGAGTTCCTGGAGAGAAAGGGAATTCAGATTTTCTGTAGCCGTGAGATAAGGCTAACGGTTAACTGTGATATTTGTGAGCTGTGAGCATCTGTGTGATTTGTTTAACCAATTAATTTTAGTCAAAGCATGAAGTGGGTTGTATTTTTTATCATCTGTCTTTGTGAGTCAGAGATTATAACTTAAGTGATTTTTGTTGAGATTTCTCTAATGAATGGAAACATTGGCAATTACGATCAGTTTAAAAGAAAGAAAGTGCCTTTACGAATAAAAGTAATTGAATATGAATAAGTTTTTAGATTACGTGAAAAAACGTAAATGGCATCATGCCAAGTTCTCCGCCCCTTAGATTCTGCAAGAAACATTAACCATTTCAGCATACAGTTGATGTTTTCTGAATTGACAAAGAAAAAATATACGTCTCTAAGAATAGCTAATGCCTACAAAATCAATCATTGGAAATTGACTTAAATGTGTGCTATTTATAGCCCCCTCCCAGGGGACGTTTTGCTGCTTCCAAAATACTCTTATGGTGCATCTTTGTCAGCTTTGAAGCTTTGGGATTGCAGTCCCACCCGGCATAAATGGGGGATGGGTTCCCAATAATGATAAATATTTGAATGAAGGAAATGAGTCTCTCGAACACTGGTTAGCAAATAGAGGGAAAGAGGCTATCATGCACGGGGCCAAGAAGCATTTAACCCCCAGGAAGGATGTACCGCAACTAGCGACACCTGACCCTATTAGGCAGGCAGACACTCTGCAAATTAGGAGTAGTAACACATCGCATTGATAATGGAATGTTTATGGAACTGTCTCAAATACGAGCTCACCAGCTGCAAAATTTAATAACTTCTGAGCCTACGCCCGATCACTCTGTGTCTGTGTTCTATGCTGGCAGCTGAACGTTAACCCTTACAGTACCACTGTTAAAAAAAAAACTGCAGGAAGTCTTACAAAAGATTAATGATCCTTGGGCACAGCTAATAAAACACCTGATAGAGTCCCGATGAGAGAATATAGTGACCCATTGCAAGGCTTGGTATGCTCGTGAGGATGAAGACGCATACAATTTACAAGCGCAAAGTCACTTAGGAAAGCAGACATCATTGCATGTCACTCCTTTTTATTTTTCGGTGTTGTGGGATTAGGAATGTTAGTACAGTAGTCCTATAGTCAGAGGGACCTTTTTAGGATGGGTTTAACTTCAGAACCCCATTTAACATTGGCCGTAAGGCATCCCGCTAAGGCAAAGCAAATAGGAGAAGTGATCAAAGAGCCCAAAGGAAAAAAGTAATACATGGGATTTTTTTTGAAATGGACGGACAAAATTGCCTGATAGAATTTTATAGCAAACAGGAGGGCAAAGTGACCTGGAAAGAGGAGCAATGGCCCGCTACATTTGAAAAACACCAACCTCCCCGAGAGAGCCATCATTTACTCACTTCAATCCTGGCCCAGGTACTGCCACATCTATGGGCCCAACATAAAAATCATGTTGGAAAAGTACATTCTGCCCCAGTGCATAGGGTGCAGTTACAGAAGAACATTGCCCTGCCCTGCTTAAAACTGTACAGGTTGGCACCGGAAGCAGAAAAAGGGGTAGAGGGAGTGATCGATGCACTATTGCAGCAAGGGGTACTGAAGAGAACACAAAGCCCCCCTAACACCCCTATACTCCCCATTCCAAAGGTAGGAAGCTCCAACGAGTGGTGGTTTGTGCAAGATTTTAGAGCCATCAATAAAATTGTTATCACTATTGCTCCATTGGTGCCGGACACAAATGTCATTTTGTCTTCTATACCACCAACAACGGATACTTTCTCAGCCTTTTTCTCCATACCATTGCACCCGGAAAGTCAATATCTATTTGCTTTACATATCGGAATTAACAGTATTAAAAGAGACTTGGACGAGTGAGTGCCAGTTGTCTGCAGGCTCAACATTCCCTCAATATGATGACAATTTATTGATAGCCTCAGAGGGAGGGGTAGTTTGTCAACAGAATACCCTTTTGTTATTATCACATCTGGCAGAAAGAGGGCATAAGGTCTCAATGGACAAGCTGCAGGAGACAGCAGTATTTGGGATTTCAGCTGCAGCAAGGACAGCGGAGGCTTGGGTCTGAAAGAATACAGGCTGTAGCAACTCCACGCACGACAAAGGAAACCTTTATCTCCCTCGGAATGATGGGCTATTGCAGGCAGTGGATACCGGACTATAGAGAGATGGATACAGTACTGCGCAAGGCTACCCTACAGGTCGCCCCTTCAGTTGTTACTGGATCCCAGAGAGGGAGCAAGCATTTTGTAATTTGAAACAAGCCATGATTAGCGCCCCTGCCTTGGGACTTCCTAATTTCAGCAAGCTCTTTACTCTTTATGTGAATGAAGCAGGGAGATTTGGCCACAGGGGTCTTGGTGCAAAGCATTGAGGAGGGAAAAGACCCCTTGCCTATTACTCGGTGGCCCTATGTGCTGTGGTAAAGGGTATGCCAAATTGCTTAAGAGCAGTAGCAGCCACAGCGGCCATAGTAGAAAAAAAAAATCATCAGTTTTGCTGTTGCTTAATTCATCCGCAATGCAGCATTTTACTGCGGCTCGACACACTGGGTATGAAGTAATTCTCTCTAAAACCAACTAAAACCTACAAGCGAGCGCCAGCTGCCAACCCTGCTACACTCTTACCCGCGCCCTCGGAAACAGAACATATGGATGATCATGACTGTTTACTATTGGTTGAAGGCACCACAACCTCTCGACCTAATTTATTGAGTCACCCACGAGAAAATCCAAACATCATCTTTCTCACCAATGGATCAGTAAACCGACCAAATGATATGACCCTCCTGACCGGTGATGCAATCGTAACTCCATTCAAGATAGTGGAAGCTTTTGCGCTGCCTTTGGGAACGTCTGCTCAAGCAGCCGAATAGTTTGCCCTTACTAAAGCATGCATTCTAGCTAAAAATAAAACAGTCAATATTTATACTGATTCCCGATCCGCTTTTGGGGTAGTACATGATTTTGGCCAGTGATGGAAAAACAGGGGATTCATACCTTCCTCCGGCCAACCTATTAAACATGCTAAATTGGTTTTAAATTTACTAGATGCTGTTCAGCTGCCCAGCAAGATAGCCGTTTTAAAGTGTGAAGTGCGTACTATCGCAGTCAATGAAGTCTCATGCGGCAATAGATTTGCTGATAACATAGCAAAGGAAGGGACTCTCAAACATCAGCCACAACTGCAAGCGGCTGCAATTGAACTTCCATCCACCATAACAGAAACAAAGTTAAAACAGGCACAGGAGCAAGCCTCTCTACAGGAGCATCGCTCTTGGCTAAAAGCAGGTTGCTATCAAGACAATTTTGATAGGTGGATAAGGGCTTTGAAAATAAACCAAACATATGAAGCTCTCAGAGAAATTATACTTTTGGAGGAGTTTAAAAATTCAATTCCCAATTTAGTGAGAACTCATGTGGAAGAACAGAGGGTTAAAACTGCGAGACCAGCAGCAGAAATGATGATTATGAATTAGTTCATAAATCAAAGTTTGGTTTCCGACATCAGTTTCAGCCTGTGAGGGATAGAAACTGGGAACATGAGAAATACTCAAGTGGTAAAGGGAAAGGTGATCTGATGGGAGATAATGAGAGTGTCAAAAGTTTCAAATGTTTTCACTGTAATAAACTAGGCCATGTAAAGTCACCGTGTTGGTGGTTGAAGAAAAGCACTGGGAAGGCTGATGTGGGGTTTGTTCAAGGGGTAAAAAAAACCCAGGTGAAGTGAAGGAGGTGCAAAAGATTGTACAGCCTGATCAAGAGGTGATTGATAAGGTGCCAGATCTTTTTAAAGAATTTACTTGTGTGGGTAAAGTTTACTCATGTGTATCAGGAGGAGCAGGTAAAGAAGTCACAATTTTAAGAGATACGGGAGCTAGTCAATCTTTGATGGTAGGAGATGAGGAGTTATGTAGTCTGGGAAGAATGTTGCCAAAAAAGGTGGTAATATGTGGAATTCAGGGTGAGAGGAGTAGTGTTCCATTATATAAGGTAAGGTTGGAAAGTCCAGTGAAGAGTGGTGAAGTGGTAGTAGGAATAATAGAGAAATTATCTTGTCCAGGAATACAGTTTATCTTGGGTAACGATATAGCTGGACCGCAGGTAGGAGTGATGCCTACTGTGGTTGATAAGCCAGTGGAAAATCAGACAACTGAAGTGTTGAAGGACGAATATCCTGGGATTTTTCCGGATTGTATAGTAACAAGATCGCAAAGTCACAGGTTAAGACAAGAGGAGAAATCAAAGAGTGAAGATGAAGTTGAAGTGCATGTATGATTTGTCAAAGGAATAATCGGTGATAGTGGACATGTTTTCACGGTGGGTAGAGACTTTTCCAACCAAAGGAGATGATGCTAGAACAATGGTAAATATTCTGGTAGCAGAGAATGGTTAAAGGAAATAATACCTAGGTTTGGGATGCCAATGGGTATTAACAGTGACATGGGAACTCATTTCACTAGCAAATTGACCAAAGCCCTAACAGAAGTCATGGGATTTGATTGAAAATTACATATCCCATATCAGCCACAATCCTCAGGAATGGTGGAAAGGGCGGATGGAATAATTAAGACTGCAGTTACAAAAGTGTGTCAACAAAATGGGCTGCTTTGGCCAGATGCCATACCCATTGTAATGTATGCCTGAGAAATCAGAGAAATCGTAATATGGGTTTAACTCCGTATGAGAAAATAATTGGAACGTCCCATGACAACTGGAACTAAACCCCCAATGACTCCAGCGGCAGTAGCCTTAATATGGGCAGATGAGGCATCACTAAAATATGTCCAGGCCATGTGTGAAACCGCTGAAAAATAAAGAAGAAAAAAACATGAAAAGGTGCAAAAGGCTCAGATGCATCCAAAAGAAGGAAATACACACCCTTTAAACCTGGAGATCAAGTATATGTGAAAGCACTAAACAAAGATTCTTTTTCTCCTAGGCGAATGGACCCTACCAAGTGCTGCTAACAACCCAAACAGCAATTAAAGTAAAAGAGAAGCCAGATGGGATCCACGCAACTCATGTAAACTACATCATACGGAACTTTGAGAGTACTAGCGAAACGCTGACCTGAAGAGAATGACGGCGTTGATGTTTTTATATTATCATATTAATCCAACATCATGTAGAGGGTAAACTGCATACTAACACCTTAATATACATGTCTCACTCATATACAGAAAGGGTAAATAAATTCAGTTGTTGGGTTTGTACACAAATTCCCAGATGCTTGGGGGAGAGCTTCCCTGTGCAACCTATCCCATTCGCCAGTAAAGAGATAGCAGAATGGGCTCGAAGACAAAATAATACCGGGCATGGGTAAGATACACAGGATATGTTAGATTGGAGATTAGCTGGATACGATATGAATAGGTTTAAAGGATGGTGGGGGCCTAGGTTTAATGTAACACGTCAAACGCCCTGTTTGATCCTTGCCAATTACATTGGAGTCCCAAAGGGTAGCATATGCTTTAGGAAACAAAAAGCATATGGGACCTACCCAGTCGGCACAAGTCAGTGTGATCAGACCTTGAATTGGCAACCCCCTATGTTCCACCTTACACCTAAAGGACTATTCATCTTTGATTGGTCAGGAGTTGAAAATCAAACTAGTGGAGGCTTCTGGGAAGGGGATCGATTAGACTAATGATGACTGATAGTAAAGGAAACCTGACTGCATTTAACGGCACATATTTTGTCTGTGGCCACACCAGAAAATTAGGAAGGCTCCTGCTATTTTGGATACGTAGTCCCTTATGTGCATCACATTCAGCAATTGCAGGACCATCCCCATCATAGGACGACACAAAGTGTTATGACATGAGCACAAATGCTGGGAATAATGATACCACCATTAGGAATAGCCACTAATGCATACGAACTACGCAAACCATGAGACATCCTTGAGCAGGTAGCTAATGACACTGCAAAAGCTGTTAACCAGATAGAAACTGAGATGGTTGCAACAAGAGCGGTTGCCCTGCAGAATAGGATGGCTCCTGATTTCTTGTGAGCTGAAAAGGGAGGCACTTGTGCCCTGATTGGAAGTGACTGTTGCACGTACATCCCTGATAACTCAGAAAAATTGATAATCTGGTGGATCACATTCGTAGAGAGGTAACAAGATTACACGAAAATGAGGGATGGGACTTTGGCTTTGGATGGTAGGATCGTCAGGACAGAGGATTGTGTTCTGGATTATAATCGCCATTGTAATCTTGATTGTCGTTATGGTTACTGTTTTAATATTGCGCAAGATATGTTTATTGTACTAACACGGGAGAACAGCCCGAGCTGCCTTGCCTCCTTGCTACCAGCTCATAACATGCAGGGAACTGGCATACGTCCGTGCCCCTTACATTATAAACCACCCTTCTCTACGGAGGACACGATAATTTACTAAAAGGTGTTGATCAAAAGATCAACAAGGAGGGAATTGTGGAAGGGAAGTTAATGAGTTACCAATTTAGAAGCATGCTGGGAATATTGACTGTATTTTAACACTGCTTTTGAGCGAAAATAAGTAGGTCAAGTAATGTAAACTAAATACTGCTTAGTATTTTGTACTCTGCATTGTTATGATAATAAGTTATTCTTCCGAAGGACAACAAAATGCGTACTCGAATTGTTTGTAAACCAAGGGCAAAACATTCATATTTCCTCTTGCGTATGTTCCCAAGCTTTATCTCTTAAAAGTTGTTTATTTCAACCTATAAATATAATGGTTTCTAACTGCAAACACAGAGTGCAGAGCCTTGGCTTTGCAGCTGAAACACTCTCTCTCCACAAGTATATTTGTGTAAATAAATTTCCTTAAATCGAACCTCGAGGAATTTGTCTTTACTATGATTTCCACGACACCGACCATCGCCCGCTGGTCGGCATCATCCAAAAAGACCTCAATGACATGACACCTCGCCTACAACGCATTCTGCTCAAGCTCCGGAGATACGATTTCCAGCTCGTGTACACACCGGGTAAGGACCTGATCATAGCCGACGCTCTGTCCAGGGCAGTCACCACTCTGTCCGACCCAGAGGAGTTTGTTTGCCCATGTCGACGCCCATGTGGCCTTTACGGCCACCAATCTGCCGGAGGTAGGATGAATGCCTAACCCACATTCGCCGTGGGACTGCGGCTGACCCCCTGCTACAACGTGTGATGCGCCACATAACTGACGGATGGCTCAAGGGACAATGCCCGCAGTTCTATAATGTTCAGGATGATCTGGCAGTCGTTGATGGCATCGTCCTGAAGCTGGACCGCATCGTGATCCTGCACAGCATGCATCACCTGGTTTTAGAGCAGCTGCACGAGGGCCATCTCGGCGTAGAGAAGTGCCGATGGAGGGCCCGAGAGGCTGTCTACTGACCTGGCATAAATGAGGACATTGCCAACACTGTGCTCAATTGCCCCACCTGTCAGCGGTTCCAGCCGGCCCAACCACGGGAGACTCCGTGAGTTGGTCACGTCCCCTTGGTCTAAGGTACGTGTGGACCTGTTCCATGCACTCGGCCGGGACTATGTTCTCATAGTTGATTATTTTTCCAGCTATCCCGAGGTTGTCCGCCTGCACTACATCACGTCATCGGCTGTTATCCGTGCCTGCAAAGAAACCTTTGCTCGTCACGGCATCCCACTCACTGTGATCTCGAACAATAGCCCCTGCTTCGCGAGCCAGGAATGGCCTAACTTCGCCAGCAGGTACAACTTTGTACACGTGACGTCCAGTCCCCTGCACCCCCAGTCAAATGGCAAAGCAGAAAAGGGCGTCCACATCGTGAAGAGGCTCCTCTGCAAGGCTGCTGATGCAGGATCCGACTTCTGCCTCGCCTAGCTGGCCTATCGCTCGGCTCCACTGTCCACGGGCCTGTCACCAGCCCAGCTGCTGATGGGTTGCACCCTCAGGACCACTGTACCGTCCATTCACGTCCCAGACCTCGACCATCCTCCGGTCCTTCAGCGGATGCAACAGTCTCGCGCGCAGCACAAGGCAGCGCATGACGTTCGAGCGACTGATCTTCCTGCTCTGGCGCCAGGTGACAACGCCCGAATCCATCTTCCGGAGGGTGACTGGTCTGCGACTGCTGTGGTTCTTCGGCTGGTGGCTCCCCGCTCATTCCTGGTTCGTCTGCCTGATGGCTCCATTCGCCGCCGCAATCGGCGTGCCCTTCGTCTGGTTCCACGCTCGCTACATGATCCTACACAGTGTGCCACGCCCTCATGTTGCCCCCGACCTGGACTTTGTAGAGCTTCCAGATACTCTGCATCCTCCTCACTTGGCCGTGGCCCGGCCCGATCCTCAGCCGATAGCTCCTGACCCACCCTTGAGGTGGTCAACCCGAATTCGTCGCCCGCCTCAAAGACTTGATTTATGAGCCTTACAATGTTGCACTCAATGCTTTGTTCTCTCATCTTGTTTCAGCATTTCACTAGTTTGTTTATAGCATTCGTTACTAGTTTTGTTGTTGGTGTAACACCTTGTTTTTCTTTTCTCTGCACCAGGCACCTTCCCGTGTATATAGACTAGCCTCATGTACATAGTTATGTAAATACTGCACACACGTGGTCCAATGCACTCATTACACTTCTCACATAGGCACATGTTCTTTGTAAAAAAGGGGGATGTCATAATATACATCAGTACATTATGGTGCAATCACATACACACACTGATGGACATGCAGTAGGACCAACCAGCATACATAACACCGCAGCCAATCACCAGTGAGAGCACAAGCACTATAAAGACAAGGGAAAGAGAGTTCCCGCTCATTCTAGCAGCAGACAGCTCAGAGCACAGAGCTCACAGCCTGCATCACAGACATTCACCATGTGCCGAGTGCCTCACCATAGCTAGTGATAGGAAAGGGTCCACAGTTAAACTGGTATTGTTTATACCCACGTTTACAGGATGTTAGCATAGTTGAACAGTTAATAAAATAGCGTTACACCACTTCCAGCATTGTTGGCTTGTTTGTGAACCAGAACACCCAACATGACACTCTCCACCTACAACTATGAGATCTTATATTGTCCCGGGAAGCTAAACGAGCCTCCTGATGCCAACGCACAAGTGGACCGCCTCTGAGCCCGCCACGAGGACCTCTGCCACCCAGGGGTCACTCGATTCTTTAATTTCATTAAAACTCGCAACTTGCCCTACTCCATCGAGATCAGGACAGCCACCAGTAACTGACAAATCTGCGCGGAATGCAAGCCGCACTTCTACAGGCTAGAGAAAGCGCACCAGATAAAGGCTTCCCGCCCCTTTGAATGCCTCAGTATCGACTTCCAAGGCCCCCTACCCTCCACCGACCGCAACACGTACTTCCTGAACGTGACGAGTACTCCCGGTTCCCATTCGCCAATCCCTGCCCCAACGTGACCACAGCCACCATCATAAAAGCCCTCCACAGTATCTTTACGCTGTTCGGTTTCCCCACCTACATACACAGTGATAGGGGGTCCTCCTTTATGAGCGACGAACTGCGTCAATTCCTGCTCAGCAAGGGCATTGCCTCGAGCAGGATGACCAGTTACAACCCCCGAGGAAACGGACAGGTCGAGAGGGAGAACAGAACGGTCTGGAAGACCGTCCTACTGGTCCTACGGTCCAGGAATCTCCCAGTCTCCCGCTGGCAGGAGATCCTTCCGGATGCCTTCCACTCCATCCGGTCACCCACCGCTGTGTACCACGACCAATAAAATACCTCACGAATGTCTCCTTGTCTTCCCGAGGAAGTCCTCCTCCAGGACCTCGCTCCCAACCTGGCTGGCAGCTCCTGGACCCATCCTGCTCTGCAATCACCGTGCGGGCGCACAAGTCGGAGCCATTGGCCGAGAGGGTCCATCTCCTCCACGCTAACCCTCAGTATGCCTACGTAGCGTACCCCGACGGCCAACAGGATACAGTCTCCCTATGGGACCTGGCGCCCGTTGGATCCCCACACACATCCCCACCACCAATCCCACCCTCCCTCCCACCGGCGCAACCCACAGCCGCCCCCTTCCCAGGTGGATCGGTCCTCCCACCAGTCCCGTCTCGGGTTGATGAAGCTGCCGACGAAGCCGAAGCCATTCTCCCGGAGCCACGGATGCCCGCGCCGGCACCTGCATCACCACCGAAACTGCGACGATCGCAGAGGACGACCAGGGCCCCCGATCGACTAATTGCTTCATTCTGAACTGTAAATAAATGTTGTAAATAGTTGCGATGTAACGAGGCAAAACCACTGTACTGACATATACCGGGTACCTCCATAACCTTAACCTCTACCACTGTTTAATGCGAGGCCACCATCCCCGCCGGACTCTTTTTTTAACAGGGCGTGAATGTGGTAGTCGGTATTAGAGGTATTATGGTACCCTGTAATGCTGTAAGATCATTGGTGTAGGAGGTACTGGTTAAGCCTGCCTGCTGGTTCCACCCAGTAAGGCGGAGTATTAGAGCCCGTGTCTCCCCAAACACGCTGCTGGGGGAAACATCTCATGTAATAAAGCCTTCAATTGTCTCCAATCTCGCTTCTGGAGTTATTGATCGAGCATCATCAACCTGCCCCACCACCTTCAATGATTAATGCACATATTCGCCCAGGTCCCCCTGCTCCTATATTTCCTTTAGAAGTGTACCCTTTACCTTATGTCACCTCTCCTCATTCTTCTGACCAAAATGTATCTTTCGCATTTCTCTGATTAAAATTAATCTGCCACAAGTCTGCCCATTCCACCAGCCTGTCTATATCTTCTTGTATATCTACCAGCCTTGGTTTACTCCTCTTGCTTCATGTGGGAAGCCAGGAACATTTCCAGTGCCCAGGGCAATGTGTGCAGGAAGTGTCTCCAGCTCCAGCTCCTGGAAGCCCGGGTTTCGGAGCTGAAGTGGTGGCTGGGGACACTGTGCAGCATCCACGAGGCAGAGAATGTCATGGATAACACATATAGGGAGGTGGTCACATCATTGACTCAGATTCCACAGGCTGGAAGGGAATGGGTGACCATCAGGCAGATAGCTGGGCAGGCATTGCCGGAATCTCCTGTGACTATGCCCCTGTAAAACAGATATACCGCTTTGGATACTGTTGAGGGGAATGACCTCTCAGGGGAAAGCAGCAACAGCCGAATTTATTGCACCACGGTTGGTTCTGCTGCAAAGGGGAGGATTAATATTTGTGGGAAAGCAATAGTTATGGGGGACTCAATTTTAAGGGGAATAGATAGGTATTTCTGTGGCCACAAACAAGACACCAGAATGGTACGTGGCTTCCCTGGTGTTAGGGTCAAAGATGTCTCGGAGAAGTTACAGGGCATCCCGGAGGGGGAGGATGAACAGCCAGTGGTCGTGGTACACATTGGCACCAACGACATAGGTAAGAAAAAGGGACAAAGTCCTAAAAAAATAGAGAGAGTTCGGATGGAAGTTGAGAAGTTGGACCTTGAAGATAGCGATCTCAGGATTACTACCAGTGCCATGTGCCAGTCAGAGTAAAAATAGTAAGATGTATCGGATGAATATGTGTCTGAAGAGATGGTGTGACGGGGAGGGTTTCAAATTCCTGGGGCCGATTCTGGGGGAGGTGGGACCAGTCCAAACTGGGCGGTTTACACCTGGGCAGGACCAGGACTGATGACCTTGGGGGAGTATTTGCTGGAGTAGGTGGGGAGGGTTTAAACTGAAATGGCATGGGGATGGGAACCTATGCAAGGAGTCAGAGGAGGAGGAAACAAGGACAAAGACAAAAGACAGTAAAGGGAATAAGAAAAGTGATAGGCAAAGGAACCTGTTTTGTTATGCTCTTGCCGTAGCATAAGCTGCTTCCTTGATGTGCACTCTGACAAAGGGAGGTTCAGACTTGAAGATAGCTTTAATACGTTTATTACACTATTAACAATTCTCCTACTTGGATTTGATGCTACTGTTAATCCTGTTATAGCTACTCAGACTGACTAACCAGTCTGCTACAATCCACGTGATGGAAGTGATGTCCAATCAACCCTGTGTCTGTACTCACTGAGTGTCTCCACTGGAAAGAGATGGAGCATGTGTGATGTGTCCTTTTATATGGGTTGGTGTAATGCCCTCCTGTGGTAGTGTCACCTCTGTGTGTATCGTGACTGCCCATTGGTCGTGTCCTATCTTACTGACCTATTGGTTGACTGTCTGTGTGTCATGTCTCTGGTGTTCCCTCTAGTGTCTAGATAGGTGTAGTTAATGTACATTAACCCTTTGTGTACTTACAGTGATGTATATCACCACACAAGGGCAAGATTCAAACAGGGCCACTGTAAAAAATATTGTGTGTGAGACAAGTAATGTTGAAAAGCCATGTTTAAAGGCTTTGTGCCTTAAAGCGTGGAGCATTCACAATAAAGCGGATGAACAAATCGCGCAAATAGACGTGAATGGGTACACTATAATTGGGATGACGGAGACATGGCTGCAGGGTGGCCAGGGATGGGAACTGAATGTCCAGCGGTAATCAGTATTTAGGAAGGACAGACAAAAAGGAAAAGGCAGTGGGATTGCATTCCTGGTTAAGGAGAAAATTAACACAGTAGTGAGGAAGGATATTATCTCTAACAATGTGCAATCTGTATGGGTAGAGCTGAGAAAAACCAAAGGGCAAGAAACGTTCGGGGACATAGTATAAAGACCCCCAAATTGCAGTGGTGATATTGGGAATGAGATTAAACATCTGTTTTTTTGGGTGATTTTAATCTGTATATAGATTGGGTAAATCAAATTACCCACAAACCATAGAGAAGGAATTCCTGGGGTGTGTCCGGGATGGTTTTCTGGACCAATACATTGAGGAACCAATTTAGCATGGCCAATCCCCCTAACCTGCACTTCTTTGGACTGTGGGAGGAAACCGGAGCACCCGGAGGAAACCAACACAGTCACGGGGCGGATGTGCAAGCTCCACACAGCCACCCAAGGCCAGAATTGAACCTGGGTCCCTGGCTCTGTGAGGCAGCAGTGCTAACCACTGTGCCACCGTGCCGACGGCATTAGAGGACATGAGAGGGCATTAGATGAGTTTCTGTATGGAAACAATGCACAGGGGAATAGGGAAAAGGCAGGAGAATGGCAGTAAGTTATAATGCTCATTTGAAGAGCCGGTGCAAACACGACTGGCCGAGCTGTCCCCTTCTGAGCCGTAACAATTCTGTGATAGTTTTGCTGATGTTTGGGGACTCACACGATTAATATATAGGCAAGCAACGTAATCGTATATTTAGAAATTAGATGGCCAACACATTTTCGTAGAGCTCCTGCACCTTAAAATTTGCCAATACATCACTGCCTCAACCAACAGCGAAAAACAGATCATATTGTCTTTATTACATTGATGTATGTGGGACCATTGCTGACCTTGCAAATGGCTGCCAAGTTTCCTCCATTAATTGAAACAGTGACTACCCCTCAAGTGTACTTCATCGTCTTCAAAATGCTTTGGGATGTCTTGGGGTCATGAAAGGTGATTTATAATGATACAGTCAGCACCTCTGCCCTTCTTAATAGGGAAATGCATTTTTCTTTAAAAAATAGAGAAGTTATTAGAATTACAGAAGAGTTACGAAATAGAAAGAGGCCATTCTGTTCCCTGTGTCTATGTTGATTCTCACCCACCTTCTCCCGTTAGCCTTGCACATTTCCCTTTCGAGGCCTCTCAAATGCCCCGAATGAACTTCGCTGCCAGGCAGATCACTGCAGATCCTAACCAGTCACGTTAGGAAAACGTTTTCCTCCTGTCGCCATCGTTTCTGTTGCCAATTGCCATAACTCTGTGCCTTCTCAGTCTCAATCCTTGCACAAATGAGAACAGTTTCTCCCGATCAACTCGGTCCAGAGTCCGACCAAAAAAGACGAGGTGTTGG
Organism: Scyliorhinus torazame; assembly: GCF_047496885.1. Lineage (NCBI taxonomy): Eukaryota > Metazoa > Chordata > Chondrichthyes > Carcharhiniformes > Scyliorhinidae > Scyliorhinus > Scyliorhinus torazame. Next base: position 298,155,269 of record NC_092711.1, on the reverse strand, counting down.
GTGTCTTAAAAAATATTAAGGTAGATAAGTCCCCAGGGCCTGATGGGATCTACCCTAGAATACTGAAGGAGGCTGGAGAGGAAATTGCTGAGGCCTTGACAGAAATCTTTGGATCCTCACTGTCTTCAGGGGATGTCCCGGAGGACTGGAGAATAGCCAATGTTGTTCCTCTGTTTAAGAAGGGTAGCAAGGATAATCCAGGGAACTACAGGCCGGTGAGCCTTACTTCAGTGGTAGGGAAATTACTGGAGAGAATTCTTCGAGACAGGATCTACTCCCATTTGGAAGCAAATGGACATATTAGTGAGAGGCAGCATGGTTTTGTGAAGGGGAGGTCGTGTCTCACTAACTTGATAGAGTTTTTCGAGGAGGTCACTAAGATGATTGATGCAGGTAGGGCAGTGGATGTTGTCTATCTGGACTTCAGTAAGGCCTTTGACAAGGTCCCTCATGGTAGACTAGTACAAAAGGTGAAGTCACACGGGATCAGGGGTGAGCTGGCAAGGTGGATACAGAACAGGCTAGGTCATAGAAGGCAGAGAGTAGCAATGGAAGGATGCTTTTCTAATTGGAGGGCTGTGACCAGTGGTGTTCCACAGGGATCAGTGCTGGGACCTTTGCTCTTTGTAGTATATATAAATGATTTGGAGGAAAATGTAACTGGTCTGATTAGTAAGTTTGCAGACGACACAAAGGTTGGTGGAATTGCGGATAGCGATGAGGACTGTCAGAGGATACAGCAGGATTTAGATTGTTTGGAGACTTGGGCGGAGAGATGGCAGATGGAGTTTAATCCGGACAAATGTGAGGTCATGCATTTTGGAAGGTCTAATGCAGGTAGGGAATATACAGTGAATGGTAGAACCCTCAAGAGTATTGAAAGTCAAAGAGATCTAGGAGTACAGGTCCACAGGTCATTGAAAGGGGCAACACAGGTGGAGAAGGTAGTCAAGAAGGCATACGGCATAGAACATAGAACATAGAACAATACAGCGCAGTACAGGCCCTTCGGCCCATGGTGTTGCACCGAAAAAAAAGCCATCTAACCTACACTATGCCATTATCATCCATATGTTTATCCAATAAACTTTTAAATGCCCTCAATTTTGGCGAGTTCACTACTGTAGCAGGTAGGGCATTCCACGGCCTCACTACTCTTTGCGTAAAGAACCTACCTCTGACCTCTGTCCTATATCTATTACCCCTCAGTTTAAAGCTATGTCCCCTCGTGCCAGCCATTTCCATCCGCGGGAGAAGGCTCTCACTGTCCACCCTATCTAACCCCCTGATCATTTTGTATGCCTCTATTAAGTCTCCTCTTAACCTTCTTCTCTCCAACGAAAACAGCCTCAAGTCCATCAGCCATTCCTCATAAGATTTTCCCTCCATACCAGGCAACATCCTGGTAAATCTCCTCTGCACCCGCTCCAAAGCCTCCACGTCCTTCCGATAATGCGGTGACCAGAACTGTACGCAATACTCCAAATGCGGCCGTACCAGAGTTCTGTACAGCTGCAACATGACCTCCCGACTCCGGAACTCAATCCCTCTACAAATAAAGGCCAACACTCCATAGGCCTTCTTCACAACCCTATCAACCTGGGTGGCAACTTTCAGGGATCTATGTACATGGACACCTAGATCCCTCTGCTCATCCACACTTTCAAGAACTTTACCATTAGCCAAATATTCCGCATTCCTGTTATTCCTTCCAAAGTGAATCACCTCACACTTCTCTACATTAAACTCCATTTGCCACCTCTCAGCCCAGCTCTGCAGCTTATCTATATCTCTCTGTAACCTGCTACATCCTTCCACACTATCGACAACACCACCGACTTTAGTATCGTATGCAAATTTACTCACCCACCCTTCTGCGCCTTCCTCTAGGTCATTGATAAAAATGACAAACAGCAACGGCCCCAGAACAGATCCTTGTGGTACTCCACTTGTGACTGTACTCCATTCTGAACATTTCCCATCAACCACCACCCTCTGTCTTCTTTCAGCTAGCCAATTTCTGATCCACATCTCTAAATCACCCTCAATCCCCAGCCTCCGTATTTTCTGCAATAGCCTACCGTGGGGAACCTTATCAAACGCTTTGCTGAAATCCATATACACCACATCAACTGCTCTACCCTCATCTACCTGTTCAGTCACCTTCTCAAAGAACTCAATAAGGTTTGTGAGGCATGACCTACCCTTCACAAAGCCATGCTGACTATCCCTGATCATATTATTCCTATCTAGATGATTATAAAACCTGTCTCTTATAATCCCCTCCAAGACTTTACCCACTACAGACGTGAGGCTCACCGGTCTATAGTTGCCGGGGTTGTCTCTGCTCCCCTTTTTGAACAAAGAGACCACATTTGCTGTCCTCCAGTCCTCTGGCACTATTCCTGTAGCCAATGATGACATAAAAATCAAAGCCAAAGGTCCAGCAATCTCTTCCCTGGCCTCCCAGAGAATCCTAGGATAAATCCCATCAGGTCCCGGGGACTTATCTATTTTCAGCCTGTCCAGAATTGCCAACACCTCTTCCCTACGTACCTCAATGCCATCTATTCTATTAGCCTGGGGCTCAGCATTCTCCTCCACAACATTATCTTTTTCCTGAGTGAATACTGACGAAAAATATTCATTTAGTATCTCGCCTATCTCTTCAGACTCCACACACAATTTCCCATCCCTGTCCTTGACTGGTCCTACTCTTTCCCTAGTCATTCGCTTATTCCTGACATACCTGTAGAAAGCTTTTGGGTTTCCTTGATCCTTCCTGCCAAATACTTCTCATGTCCCCTCCTTGCTCATCTTAGCTCTCTCTTTAGATCCTTCCTCGCTACCTTGTAACTATCCATCGCCTCAACTGAAACTTCACACCTCATCTTCACATAGGCCTCCTTCTTCCTCTTAACAAGAGATTCCACTTCCTTGGTAAACCACGGTTCCCTCGCTCTACGCCTTCCTCCCTGCCTGACCGGTACATACTTATCAAGAACACGCAGTAGCTGATACTTGAACAAGCCCCACTTATCCAGTGTGCCCAACACTTGCAGCCTACTTCTCCACCTTATCCCCCCCAAGTCACGTCTAATGGCATCATAATTGCCCTTCCCCCAACTATAACTCTTGCCCTGCGGTGTATACTTATCCCTTTCCATCATTAACGTAAACGTCACCGAATTGTGGTCACTGTCCCCAAAGTGCTCTCCTACCTCCAAATCCAACACCTGGCCTGGTTCATTACCCAAAACCAAATCCAACGTGGCCTCGCCTCTAGTTGGCCTGTCAACATATTGTTTCAGGAAACCCTCCTGCACACACTGTACAAAAAAACGACCCATCTATTGTACTCGAACTATATCTTTTCCAGTCAATATTTGGAAAGTTAAAGTCTCCCATAATAACTACCCTGTTACTTTCGCTCTTATCCAGAATCATCTTCGCCATCCTTTCCTCTACATCCCTAGAACTATTAGGAGGCCTATAAAAAACTCCCAACAGGGTGACCTCTCCTTTCCTGTTTCTAACTTCAGCCCATACTACCTCGGAAGAAGAGTCCCCATCTAGCATCCTCTCCGCCACCGTAATACTGCTCTTGACTAGCAGCGCCACACCTCCCCCTCTTTTGCCTCCTTCTCTGAGCTTACTAAAACACCTAAACCCCGGAACCTGCAACTTGCATGCTTGCCTCCATTGGCCGGGGCATTGAGTGTAAGAATTGGCAAGTCATGTTGCAGCTGTATAGAACCTTAGTTAGGCCACACTTGGAGTATAGTGTTCAATTCTGGTCGCCACACTACCAGAAGGATGTGGAGGCTTTAGAGAGGGTGCAGAAGAGATTTACCAGAATGTTGCCTGGTATGGAGGGCATTAGCTATGAGGAGCGGTTGAATAAACTCGGTTTGTTCTCACTGGAACCAAGGAGGTTGAGGGGAGACCTGATAGAGGTCTACAAAATTATGAGGGGCATAGACAGAGTGGATAGCCAGAGGCTTTTCCCCAGGGTAGAGGGGTCAATTACTAGGGGGCATAGGTTTAAGGTGAGAGGGGCAAGGTTTAGAGTAGATGTACGAGGCAAGTTTTTTACGCAGAGGGTAGTGGGTGCCTGGAACTCGTTACCGGAGTAGGTGGTGGAAGCAGGGACGATAGTGACATTTAAGGGGCATCTTGACAAATACATGAATAGGATGGGAATAGAGGGATACGGACCCAGGAAGTGTAGAAGATTGTAGTTTAGTCGGGCAGCATGGTCGGCACGGGCCTGGAGGGCCGAAGGGCCTGTTCCTGTGCTGTACATTTCTTTGTTCTTTGTTTGTTCTTTGTTCCTCGTGGTTTTTATCACCACTGTCAAATCTCCTCTCAACCTTCTCTTCTCCAAGCAAAGCAGTCCCAATTTCTCCAATCTATCCTCGTAACTGAGGTTTCTCATCCCTGGGCCCATTTTTGTGAATCTTTTCTGTACCCTCTCCAAACTCCCTCACATTGTTCCAGAAGTGCCGTGCCCAGAACTCGATGTAAAGTCCAACTGGGGCTGACCCAATGTTTTCTGCAAATTTAACATAACTTCCTTGATTTTGTACTCTATGATGCTGTATGCTTTATTAGCTACTCTGTCAACCTGTCCTGTCACCTTCAGTATCTTCTGCACAGATACATATCGGCCCCTCTGTAGGTCCCTCTGCTCTTGTATGCCCTTTAGCACTGGACCCTTTATTTTACATCGCTGGCTAGGCCAGTATTAATTGCCCATCCCTAATTGCCCTTGAGAAGGTGGTGGTGTGCTACCTTTTCTTTCTCCGCTGTACACCCACAGTGTTGTTGGGGAGTGGGGGGGGAGGGGGGGGGGGGAGAGTTCCAGGAGTTTTACCCTGCGACTGTGACAAGAAACACGAGGGTTGGGGGGACCGGTGAAGAGAGCGCGAGTTTTCACGCATCGGAAAGGCCTGAAGGTGGACGTGGTGGACAGGAGAGCCACCTGAGGGTAAAGGACCGGATGAGACTGAGGAAGGGCTGGGTGTGCCAGGTGTTCCAGTCTGGCTTCAAGGGCCATGGGTGGCTCTCCTGGCGGGTAAGCGGGTGATGTTCCAAATGGAGAAGGTGGTAGCAGATCAAGGGGGCAGGTACGTGACAGTGACCGGTGTGTTGGAGGGGAGGTCGGTGGTGTTGGTATGCATGTATGCCTGAACTGGGATGACGTGGGTTTGTGAGGAGGATGTTAGCAGCCACACAGGACCTGGATACTCACCAGCTGACAATGGGGAGGGATTGGAATATGGTGCTGGATCCGAGGACGGATAGTTGCCGGTCGTGCTTGCTGGCCCGGCCGGCGGGGGGGGGGTTGTGAATGAGATGGGAGGGCAGATCATGGAGGTTTTTCCATCCATAGGACAGTATTCATTTTTCTCCTTGGTATGCAAGGTGTATTCGAGGATTGACCTTTTTGTGGCAGGGAAGGCGTTGTTGGCAGAGGTAAAGAAGGCAAGGTACTCGGCAGTCGTGATATTGGATCACGCACTGCACTGAATGGATGTGGTCCTGGAGAAGGATCTGGCCCAGAGGCCGGCATGGAGGCTGGATGTTGGCGGACCCGACTTTCTGCATGAAGGTGGGAAGGGTGATAGAGGAGTGTGTGGAGTTTAATCGCAATGGGGAAGTCTTGTTGTCAGTGGTTTGGGAGGCATTGAAGGCAGTAGTGAGGTCATCACATTTAAGGTAAAGGTGGATACGGAGGTGCGGGTGGAGTGGCAGTGGTTGATAGAGGAGATTTTAGCGGTGGGTAGAAGATACGCAGTGGATCCGGAACCGGGGATATTGGTGAGGAGGTAGTTGTTGCAGACGAAGTTTGAACTTCTGTCTATGGGCAGGGTGGTTCGGCAGTTGAGTCGAGCACGAGGGGTTGTGTGTGAGTATCGTGAGAAGGCCAATGGATTATTGGCGGGCCAGCTCCATCGGCAGGCAGTGGCAAGGGAGATTGTATAGATTAGGGATGGGACAGGAGGTGTGGTGTCAGATCCGGAGCAGGTGAATAGGTTGTTTTATGGGGGTTATACAAGTCCGAGCCGCCAGAGGATGAGTCGGGGATGAGGGAGTTTTTGGAGTGACCGGAGGTGGGAGAGGTGGAATGGGTGGGTTAGAGGAGCAATTAAGGCTGGAGGAAGCGAAGGTAGCGATAGGGAAGATGCAGTCAGGTAAGGCACTGGGGCTGGATGGGTTCCCGGTGGAGTTTTATAAAAAGTTTAAGGACAAGTTGGCGCCGCTGATGTTGGAAATGTTTGAGGATGCGATGGCAAAGGGAGGGTTACCTGAGACTATGAGGCAGGCATCTATTTAATTGTTACTGAAAAAGGTTAAGAACCCAATGGAGTATGGGCCGTAAGGCCCATTTCTCTACTGAATGTGGATGCCAAGATATTGGCGAAGATGCTGGCGGTGAGGCTGGAGGGGTGTCTTCCGAAAATAGTGGGGACGGCTGTTGTCGAACTTGCGGCAGCTGCTGAATGTGGTGCTTTCGCCGGCAGAGGAGAGAAAGAGTTATAGGTGGTGGTGGCATTAGATGCGGAGAAAGCATTTGAAGAGTGGAGTGGAGGTATCTGTTTATCGTACTGGAGAAGTTTGGGATTGGGCCTAAGTTTGCGGTTTGGCAATTTTACCACTATTAGTGCTTCCCACTATTCTGGTGAATAAGGCAGGGGTGCCCCATGTCCCCCTTCTTGTTCGTGTTGGTGATTGAGCTCTTGGTGATTGCGTTGAGGGGTTTGGGTTTATGGAGGGGGATAGCAAGGCAGATGATTACTGCTGCATATCACGTACCCGGCCTCTTTGGTGAGGTTCATAATGAGGCTGCTAGGGAAATCTGAGTCGTTTTCGGGGTATAAATTGAATTTAGGGAAGAGCGAATGCTTTGTCATGACTCATTCGGGTGGAGGAGGGGAGCGAAGGGGTTGTCATTTACGGTGGCGACAACTCAATTTAGGTACTTGGGGGTGTAGGTAGCGCAGGACTGGGCACAACTCCATAAGCTAAACTTCTGGTCAGGAAGGTGAAGGAGGATCTGGGGAGTTGGGGTAGTCTCCCTTTCTCATTGGCTGGCCGGGTGCAGGCAGTCAAAATAAATATTTTGCAATGGTTTCTGCTCCTGGTCTATTGTCTACCGGTCGTTTTGCCAAAGGTCATTTTTTCGAGGAGTGGATAGGCTGATCTCATCGTTTGTATGGGCAGGGAAGGTGGCGAAGATATGGAACACGGCGTTCCAAAGGGGCAGAAGTTGGGGAGCTTGGCTCTTCCGAATCTGTTACACTATTACTGGGCGGTGGATGCAGAGAGAATGTGGGCCTGGAGGAAGGAGTTGGAAGCTTTGTGGGTGCGGGTGGAGGTGGGGTCCTGTAAGGGGTTGAGGGCGCTGGTAACAGCACCGCTGCTGCTAGCCATGGGGAGGTATTCTGGGAACCCGGTAGTGATAGCAACGCTGAGGATCATCTGGCGGCAATTTCGGCAGCACTTTGAGTTGAGGACGGGTCGAGGGTGATGCCGAAAAGAGGGAATCATGGGGTTGAGCCAGGGAGAATGGATGTGAGGTTCCAGAGATGGGAGGCGAAAGGGGTGAAAGACCTGAAGGATCTGTTTCTGGAGGGGAGATTTGCAAGTCTGGAGGAGTTGAGGTGAGGTTTGGGCAGCAACATGAGGAGGGCTTCAGGTATATGCAGGTGCGGAATTTCGCAAGAAAGACTTTGCCGAGTTTCCCGGTGGTGCTGCCCACCTCGTTGCTGGAGGAGGTGCTGTTGGTGGGTTTTGGAGAGTGGGGTTGTCTTAGTGATTTGTGGTAGGATAATGGTGAAGGACTATGGAAGGGTTTAAGGCTAAGCGGGAGGAAGACTTGGGAATGGGGTTTGAAGAAGGACTATGGTGGGTAGCGCTGCGAAGGGTCAATGCCCCAACCTCGTGTGCAAGGCTGGGGTTGATTCAGCTAAAAGTGGTGTATAGGGAGCACTTAACGAAGGGAAGGATGAACCGGCTGTTTGAGGGGTTGGAGGATAGTTGCGAGCGGTGTGGGAGGGCCCAGCCAACCATGTTCATATGTTCTGTTCGAAGCTGGAGAGATATTGGGAGTCATTGTTTCGCACCATGCCCGAGGTTCTGCATGCGGATCTGGAACCGGGTCCCCTTGCAGCCATATCCGGGGTGCCGGACCTGCCGCATTTGCAGACGGGAGCGGGGGTCAGTGGAGGGGGGGGGGCTCATCAGGTACTGTTTGTACAAAAATGTGAAAATGTTGAATAAAAATATTTTTCCAAAAAGAAAAAATGTGAAAATTCCTTTGTCTGCTAAATTGCTTTAGTTTCATTATATTATTTGACATATGGAACTCCTATAACAAAAATATTGTGCAACACAAAGGCAGAGGAAGATTCTCCTTACAGTTTATTAACTCACCAAGCTCCCTACAAATGACTTGAACAATTACAGAACTGTCAAGCTTTGAGTCAGGATACGACCAGAAGAGCTTATGAAGATGTACTGAGAGGATTAAGAAAAATCATTGCTAATTAGAGATAGAAAAAGCACCATCTGTCTCTTTTCAAGCTCCATCGGCTAATACTCAGGACTTGAAAACATGTCGAATAAAAGGCTTAGATAGAAGAAATGCATCAATCTGAGCAAATGAATGAAATGATTGAGCCACTGAGCTCACCTTGGTGAAAGTATCAATAATCCACACCTTATAGGGTAGCACGGTAGCATTGTGGTTAGCACAATTGCTTCACAGCTCCAGGGTCTCAGGTTCGATTCCCGGCGTGGGTCACTGTCTGTGCGGAGTCTGCACATTCTCCCCGTGTGTGCGTGGGTTTCATCCGGATGCTCCGGTTTCCTCCCACAGACCAAAGATGCGCAGGTTAGGTGGATTGGCCATGCTAAATTGCCACAAAAAAAACAATAATCCAAAGCTTAATCAAGGCCAATTTATGCCTGAATATTAAATAAAAAATAATTTCCTATTGGATATACCAAAGAGTTTTTTTTTAAATCTCCCCACTGCAATTTTCATCCATTCTTACCTTTAATTCAATAATGATCAGGAGCAGGAACCTTGGCTAATGTTTCCCATTTGTTTGGTCGGAAGTAGCAACTCTACCGTTGTCTGTTTGGATTTAGCTAACTCAGCGCAGATTCTAAATTGAAACGAGAACATGTTGCTCTGCAGAGGGGCACATTGGGTATTATCCTTACCAACTTAAGCATCAGGAAGCCATATTGCTAATAGTTGTATTCACGTGCAATGCAGGGCAACAAGAGACATGAGCCGGGATTCTCTGAGCCCACGCCGGGACGCAATAATCCTAACCGGCCAAAAACGCACGAGGGCAGCTGCCGCCGCGCCACCGGGAGAATCGCCAGAGGTGGCCCGAGCTGCGATTCTCCGGGCATCCAGCGATACGGCGGCCCGGATGGACCAAAGTCCCGCCGGCGTGACCAACTCTCTCAGTGCACAGTTGGCCAACATCACAGGCTCACTCAGGTCAGCAGTAAAATCAGGTAAATGAGAAGGCATCATCAAATGTAGTACCGCCTGTCACCAGTAGGTGCGGGCAGATCACAAATCACACCAAGAAGTAGGCTGAAATGTGCTATCTATTATAAAGGGTTTAATTTTTCGTCAGAACCATGACTATCTTGTTCTATATTTTCTAGCATTTTCTGTTCTTCTTTCATATATCTATTATTTACAATTTAATTAACTGGAGTCTTTGTAGTTGCAATATCCCTTCTTGATACTTGTCTATTCCTTTTGAATGCAATCCGGTTTTTTTCAGTTTTCTTGAACAAGACACATAAATTGTCCAGATTTTGCTTTTAAGCTATTGTGTCGTTCGCAATAAAACCACATATCAAAGCCGCTGAGGACACTTTGTACTTCATGACTGAATCGACCATCCCTAATTTAGAGATGCATCTCACCAGTGCCAAAGACTGCCTAACCTCACATGTGACAGTGGAAGGTCTGCTAGAACCTTTCTATTAATAGGTGAAACATTAGCTTGCCAAAACCCCACTGGCACTTTACTGAACCTACCTCATACCTCACCCGAACAGCAACCAAATAATGTAAAGTCAGGAGTCTCCAGTCCATCAATTACATCAATCAAAATGGAACCTTTTTTGTGAATGTTTGAGGTAAGGATGGAAAGCAAAATAATTTATTGTCCTAAATTACAGATTTCATCGTTAAAGGAATGTTTTCAGAGACAAAAGAATATGTATTTACTGTACTGGCAATTGCTTATACGTGCGAACCATAAACATAAAATATCTTCATTTTGAATATTCTGTTTTCCCACATAACCTAACCAAAAGGTCAGAATCTCTGTCTAAGGTGGATTTGTCATTTTGCTCATCCACACCACTTGCGACCTGAAGTGCAGTATGCTCCTTGACATCCAGCAGTGATGCTCTCAAACCAGCAACTGGGATACAGGCAAGAGCAATTCCACAAGTCAGCAAAGCTGAGAATGGTAGCTCAGTGGGTGGTTATATCCTGAGCATATCCTCTGCCCCTTCAAAACTCTTCAGTTGTTCTGAAACAAGTGGTTATTTATAACACTGGGCACAAATTAACTAATAGGGAACTAAGTCCCACAGCGAGTGCATTTAGCCATGTGTTTCCCAGTGCTGAAAAACACAATGCCACTCGCTGCATGGCAGGCTGGCAGTGCCAGGGTACTACCCTGTTCAAAGGGCATGCACATGGAGGCCTGTTTCCCGTTTTTGAGGCCAGTACTGAACAGCGCTCACCCAATGTATCCAAGGTAAAGAAAATTGATCCTATGCCTTGGGTAATTCGGGAATCTGCACATTGAAGTGAGACTAGCTGTCTTTTTTAATATGCAGATTTGCTAAAAAGTGATCCCACCCATAATGGGCAGGATTTACATCGCAACGGCTCACGAGACCGCATTAGATCTCGCGAGGCATTGCGAGTCGAGTAGATCCCAGGCGCGGGGTCTCCCAGCTTCTATCAGCCACACTGCGCCGTGACTCACTGTTTTTCGGGCGCAGCGTAGCCGTTCGATTGCGTCCACCAACTTTATCCAGTTAATAAGATTTGAAGAAAAGAACTGTTGAGGCAAAATGTGCTTCTGAGTGGGAGGTCAAATATATAAAGAAGAGACAAAGTGTGACAGTTGTAGACACACAACACAGAATAAATCGACACGGCACTATCTGTACTAGAAGTCAAATACTAGATAAGGTAAAGCTGTAAGAATGATATTCACTGAACCTGCATGGTATTCTCCATTTGAATCACTTTATCAGCAATTAAGTTCATTGCCTGTCTCCAAATACCTTACTAAGATGCTGTATGTTGATGTTCCAACATTGGCCTCAGTCTTAATTAAAGAACTTGTGAACCTGGAATCACCTATCCTTGGGCATGAGCTCATCGGATTGTATCATAAATTGTTAAGGAATGCTCTCATGGTCTAAACGCAACTAAGCTTTGACCTAATGCACATTCAAATTTTTGGTAAGGAAATGTTTCCCAAGGAGGGAGAGATTTATTTTTGAAATACATTAACGTCTACACTCAGCTGATGAGTTCAGATTCATTTCTTTGTCAAATCAAATAGCAGAATTCAATGATCCATTCCCAGACACATCATTCCCCTCATCACAGCTTACATTGCCACTCTGAGGGCTGTCAAACATTGCGGCATGTGCAGCGTTGCAATCTGTCTGCTTCAGTGTACCTACTCAAGGCCAGAGCATATGGCGTTGATGATGGAGCAGCTAGTACTCCCCACTTCATGTATCACACACGGGCACATTGTCCGGGAAAGGGCAGAGGTTGCGTTTACGTAGCACATTTCACATCATCGGAACATCCCAAAGCACCTCACTGCTAATTGGGACTTTTGAAGTGTAGTCACTGTTGTGACATAAGAAAGGTGGCAATCGGTTCAGAAACAATGATGTGATAATGACCAGCCAATATGTTTTAATTTAGCCATGTTGGTTGAGGGGTAAATATTGGCCAAGGCACTGAGCAGAACTCCCCACCCCCCCTTTAAAGCAATGGCGCAGAATCTTTTACTTTCACTGCAGTATTCAGATGGTGCCTTGGCTTAATGTCTCATTGGTAATGCGCCATCTGAAAGATCGAACTCCAACAGTGCAGTCTGTCACAATATATGGATATTGCGAAGGGTTAATGTAATGTTACTCTACTAGTCACTAGATGGTGCTATAGAGCAACCATATAAATATCACATGCCTCCTTGACTTCTGGCTGGGTAGTTGTGAGATAGTTGAACTAATAGTATAGTTAATAGTATAGATGTGTAACATCGAACATTAGTTGGGGGGATGGGTGGGGGGGGGGCTGTGTAGATTAAGGGTGACTACGGGTAATCCCTGATTTCTTTTTGTCATTTGTTTATGTAAACATGCGGGCTGATGTTTGGGGGTTGGTGGGCGGATGGGGTCGTTGTTATTATGGGGATTGACATATCTTGCTGATTATTGTTTATTGTTGATGGATGTAAGTGTGGGAGAAAATGTGAAAAAGGAGAATAAAAAAATATATTTTTTAAAAATAGTATAGATGTGTAGTGTACTCTTTACTTCACTAATTCCTTAGTATATGTTTGAATCCAATTCAGTGTAATGTAATAAATTAGCTTTGTTTATGAAACACAGCTTGCTGTTCTTTGTTAGCTCTGCCATCCTGAAAGAACAATAACAAAGAACACAACGCAGTCCTCTCAGGACTATAAATGAAACACATGTTCAAAATAAAACATGGAAGATGGTTAAGTGATTTATCCAACCAGTAAAAGTTTAACATGTGTTTTAAAATATATGTCCTTGTCTTGTTCCAGCAAAGGGCAATGTGTTCTTGATATTAATCTCTCTTTCTGCGCTGTTATTGAAACCTTTCCAGGTTTCACAGTGTGACATAACTTTGCAACAATGTAATATGCTTGATTAATCCTCGTAGATTGTCCTCAGTCATTTCGCAGAGTGCCAGGATAATCTCTGCATCTCCGCTGCCTCTTCAAAACTCTTCAGTTAGTCTGAAACAGGTGGTTATTTATAACAAACTTTATCCAGTTAATCAATTAATAGGATTTGAACAAAAGAACTGTCGAGGCAAACTGTACTTCTGAGAGGGAGGTCAAATATATAAAGAAGAGGCAAAGTGTGACAGTTGTAGACACACAACACATTGGAATTGTTACAGTCTGAATAAATCGACGCGGCCTTATCTACAATTGAAGTCAAATACAAGACAAGGTAAAGTTGCATGAATGATATATATTTGCTGAGACTGCATGTTATTATCCATACAAGTCATATTATCAGCAATTAAACCCATTACCTGCCTCTCTATGGAAGTAGTAATTATACTTGAACTCATTCCCTGCCTGCTATTTTCTCCTTTGTTCAGGTCAGGCTTACAAAAGAGCTTCTCCTAGCTAACAATCAGTTCTGGGAATAGATCCCACGAAAAAAGATTAACAGGGCAAAAAATTAGTTTTAGCTGTGCCCATAAATTGCTGGCGTAAATTGAAATTGGCAACGGGCAAATCTCTCTGCCAGCCGCTCACCCAAATTATTGAAATAAGACCCAGGGCTCGAAGCTTCGAACCCTTAATGGGGACTGAGTTCTGTGCGCACTGTTCAGTAATGCACCCCAAATTGGTTCACATCCTGGTTTTCAAATCCTGACCCTTTCTTTCATTTGAAGGAGGGATGATCTCCTTTACATTTCCAGCAGTGTTCAAATCAGATCTTGCCTTTGTAATTTATTCCAACATTGCCAACTTCTTCTATGGTCCTAACAGCCAAGTTCAAGTGTATGAGGCATTTATTTTTGTTAGTTTTGTGGAGCTGCATCTTATTGCCTTATATATCAAACAAAGTTTTTCTCCACAAGTACCAAACTTGGCTAACATCCAGTTATGAATTTGATTTAGAAATCATGGGGATAAATATAGGCAGATGATCAAAAACACTGCAGTATACGATAGCTCCAATCCTAATAGAACTTAAGGGAGTGAGGGAGTGCGAAATGTAATCAGTCAAGCTTCAGTCATGTGAACTGTAATGTTAGACTGATATCGAGAAAGTTTTCATCTGAGCTAACTCGGCAAGAAAACTCGGCAAAGTTCTCCTCTGGAAAGTTGTACCTGTCACAATCACTTCCCTCAGTTCGCGAAAGAAATAGTGAAATTATCACAATTAATATATGAAAGCAATACCACAGAAAAAGTGTGAGTTGCAGATGTTCACTCATTATTATCATTATTTAATTGTGGTCTTGTACTAACTGCTCAATTCTAAAATTAAAAACCCGCTATCAGCTTACATTAGGCAAACTTACAAAGCAAGTCAAATCCGAGGATCCATTTCAAAGGCAGTTAACTATGTAAGTTAAAATATATAATTCTTAGGTCATGTGGATCATTTTTGGGGCCATTAATAAGAACAGTAAGGTGCAGATTTGAACTCCCAACTTGGAAAGAGGTTTCTACATTGGTGATAATTCAGAGAAAAATGAGAATGCTTGATTCCCGGAAATAAATTATGATGAAAGAATGGTTGAACTGAGCTTGGGATTACCAATGTTGGAGGGGAGACAAGATTCAGATCTTTTAAATGTTGAGAGGAAAGATAAACCAGCTATTTAGCACAAAACTAAAGCCATGTGTTCAAATTTAGGCAGGATGGGTATTAGATTTGTTTGCCTTGTGGCAGAATGCCGCTGAACCAACTGTGGAAAAGATTCTCAGGAATTGATTCTGTAATAACCGGCACTGGGCCAAGGGGTGGGAATGATTATCTGCCCCGGAGTCCATGCGGATTTCAAGCTTGAACCTCTGCTTCAAAGGTTGGCCAGTAAGGCACCGAGCAGAACAGGAACCCAGTAGGGATCTAAAAGCAGCACGGTCAGCGCCAGGGTCCCAGGTCCGATTCCCGGCTTGGCTCACTGTCTGTGCAGAGACTGGACTTTCTCCGTATCTGCGTGGGTTTCCTCCGTGTGCTCCGGTTTCCTCCCACAAGTCCCGAAAGACATGCTGTTAGGTAATTTGGACATTTTAAATTCACCATCCGTGTACCCGAACAGGCGCCGGAATGTGGCGACTAGGGGCTTTTCACAGTAACTTTGTTTCCGTGTTAACGTAAGCCTACTTGTGACAACAGTGATCATTATTATTATTATTATTGGACAGTGTAAGTATCATGTGCAAATAAAACTCCGTGCCTTTATTTTTACTCGGTGTGGACTCCCCGTGTCCTTATTAAAGATTCTTTTTAAAATAACTGGTTTAATATTTGGTGAAGTCGGTAATGATACGCTTGGACAGAGAAAACACAATACTCCATGGGAGCAAAATATTGCTGTGCCTCTGGGGACAATGGTGATGGCAGTGTAGTGGCTGGGAGAGGCAGGGGAAGAATGGAGCTTCACTGGAGGGAAGATGGTCAATGTTGAATAGTAGAGGTGGAATTGGAGAGAAATTCTGGGAGTTTATTTAATTGCCATCAGGCAACAGGGATTTTTGATTCAAAACACCTTTTCAGGAGATTAGATCCCTCTGTCGGACGTCTATATTTAAAAAACTTTATTGGCGTGCAAAGCAAGAATTCCTTTTTCTCGCAATTTTCATCTCTTCAGGACTTCCCAAAATTTTCACAATCAATAAAATTACTTCTGAAGTGCAGTCACCATTGTTTTATGGGCAATTGCAGCAGCCAATTTGCGAAGCATAAGACCTATAACATAAATAAAGAGGGAAGGATATCTTGGGGCGCCATGTGCATTGGGGAGTGAGTGGAGATTCTGTGGATGGAGGGGAGTGGGGATGCTGTGCGGGGGGTGGGGGTCCCATGGGGTGACCCTTTTCCTTATTTTTCTAATGTTTAGATTGGGGCTCCCATTCAGTGCCCGCCCCACTAGCACGATGTCGGAGGACCCACCTCTCGGATTTCTTTTGACCAAGTGTCAAATTAAGGATGGCATCATGACCGGTACAGGCTTGGAAGGGTCTGTCACTGCGCTGTATTGTTCTTTGCTCTTTATATGACGGGAAAATGCAGCAGTGGAACCGGCAAGCTGCACAACAATTTTCCCACTTGAGTTGACACTTGGTCAAAAGATCAGAAAATTCCTCCCAACACCGCCAACAATGTAGAGTTTCCTTCTCAGTGTCCCTACCTTTGTGATTGAAATAAGGGCCTGAGAGTGAACATCGAGGACCTGGAGAATAGGTTGCGGCTGCATAATGTTAGGATCGTGGGGCTGCACCAGGGGGCGGAGGGCCCGAGGCCGACGGAGTATTTTTCGATGATGTTCGCGAAGCTGCCGGGGAAGGAGGAGAACATCCTCCCTTTTGAGTTGGATAGGGCCCACCGGTATCTCCAGCCGGAACCACAGGAGGACGAGCCACCAGGTGCAGTGAGTCTGTTTTCGCAGCTATCGGAGAATGAGGAAAGGTCTTGGGATGGGCCAAGCAGAATCGAGAGGTGAGATGGAAAGGCAGCAGTATTCAAATATACCAGGATGTCATGGTGGAGTTGCGAGAAGGCATGCGGCCTTTAAACAGGTCAAAGTCAGCGCTTTATAAGAGTAGATTGCATTTTAGGGTGGTCCACCTGGCGAGGCAGAGGGTCGCGCATAATTCCTGGGATCATTTGTTTGAGACGCTGGAAGAGGCGCAGACATTCATAACAGCCGAAGGACTTGGACTGAACTGAGATTGGAACAGGAAGTTTGTTGCTGTGGCTGGAATGTGCTGGTTGAGGGTGTCATGTGAGAGTACCTTTAAGACATGGATGTTTAAGCAATGTACCTTTAAGAAAACAGTGATGTCAGAGAGTGGGTGGCGCTGGGCTTTAGGTCAGCCATTTTGCAGGTTTTTAGTTTCAGTTTAAAAAGCAGCTTGTATGTGTCTGTGTGTTTCCAGAGAGTTGCAAGTCTGGAGGAAAAGAGCTGGGTGTGTGTCTGTGTTTTGCAGTGAGCTGGATCTCTGCCATAAAAGACCACCTCTGGATCATTTGGGTGATTTAAACTCATAATACTAAAACCTTTAACCTGATGTGATTTTGTTTAAAGGTGTTAAGTCTCTTGGGAGTTTGAAGGAACAGTTTAAGGAATTATTTACTGTTGCAATATTTTCTGAGTTATCTTTGAAGTAAGGGGTGTTAAGAGATCCAATGTTTATTTAAGATGTTAAATTGAGTTCATGGAATAAACAGTGTTGTGTGTTTAAAAACCCACGTGTCCATAATTGTAATCCCACACCTAGGGAAAAAGCCGTGTGCTGGGAAAAGCAACAAATACATTAAAGGGAGAGGTTGGTTGAACACCATGATACATTTTGGGGTTCTGAACACACCTCGCCCATAACAAGGGGCATTGTGGTAGCAGGATGTGCGTTTTCTTTTGTTGATTTTTTTCCCTCTATTCGCTTTGTACAAAGTTATGGTTAAATTGAAATTAAGTTTGGAGTTTTCTCCTTCTGTTTTAGTTGCTTCTCTCTTCTTGAGTTTTAATGGATTGGTGAGGACACACAGAGGGGGGAGGGAAGGGGAGTAGCAGTTTCCAGATGGAGTAGGGTCGGGGGAGTTTTGATACTTGAGGCAGATGGTTTGGGCGTGGGGTTTTCTTTGCTCCTTTGTTGTTCACTTGGCGGGGATACTATCCCTGTAGCAAACTGCAGTTGTCTAGTGAACGGGAGTGAGGTGGGGGAGGAGCTGTGGCCTGCTGAACCTGTTTAGTCAAGATTTGGTGGGCCTAGGAGGTGTGAATAGTGGGGCGGAGCGGGGGGGGGGGGGGGGGAAGGATAATGGAGAGAGGTGCTGTTTCCAAGTTGCTGGAGGGTTTCTGGGATGGGGTGGGGAAGGGTGACTGGGGGTTGCTCTTTGTCCCATCTGTTGGGTGGGGCTGGATGACATCTTGAATGGGCCATAGATTTAGGAGTGGGGGGATGGGGGCATCCCTCACAGTGGAAATGGCTCAGTTGAGGGTGGGTGGGGGGGGGGGGTGCAATACTGATTAACAATAGAGTTAGGTTCCAGATGGAGAAGGTAGTGGCAGATTAGTGGGGTAAATATGTATTTGTTCCGGGACGTTGGAGGGTAGGTCGGTGGTCTTGGCTAACGTATATGCTCCTAATTGGGGTGATGTAGCCTGCGGATGCTGGAGGACATTCAGGTATTTAGGGCTGCGGATAGCTCGGGATTGGGCCTCCATCACATGTACAGCAAAGGCTCAAGAAGGTAGCTCACCACCACCACCTTCTCCAGAGCAATTAGGAATGGGTAATAAATACAGGCCTAGCCAGGGTGCTTACATTTGTTTTAACTTCATTTACAGCATGTGGACATCGTTCGTTAGGGCAGCATTTATTGTAGCACAATGGTTAGCATTGTTGCTTCACAGGTTCCCAGGTTCGATTCCCGGCTTGGGTCACTGTCTGGGCGGAGTCTGCACTTTCTCCCCGTGTCTGCATGGGTTTCCTCTGGGCGCTCCGGTTTCCACCCACAAGTCCCGAAAGACATGCTGTTAGGTGAATTGGACATTCTGAATTCTCCCTCTGTGTACCCGAACAGGTGCCGGAATGTTGCAACGATGGGCTTTTCACAGTAACGTCACTGCAGTGTTAATGTAAGCCTACTTGTGACAATAAAGATTATTATTATTATTGCCCTTCCCTAGTTGCCCTTCAGAAGGTGCTGGTGAGTTGCCTTCTTGAACAGCTGCAGTCCTTGAGGTGTAGATACACCCACTGTGCAATTAGGGAGGGAGTTCCAGGATTTTGCCCCAGCGATATATTTCCAAGTCAGGGTGGTGAGTGACTTGGAGGGGAACCTCCAGGTGGTGGGGTTCCCAGGTATCGGCTGTTACATCCATTGAATAACTTTTCTAAATTTACTTTTATTAATCCAAAAATTAACCAAATATACAAATTGTTCACATACAGCAATGTAATCGCTAGACTAACAGTAGTCCCATGACTGTTAATAACATATTACAATGTCATTTCTGGGAACATTATCCCTTAAATATATTTTGGTTGTTCCATATTCCAAGACATGACATTTTTATTTACTCTCATCATAGTTCTGACTCATGCCTTGTCTAAATTCAGCTAACCTGACCCCAAATAAATGTATCTTTCTAAAGGTTGGAAACAGCAGGTCAGAAGACAAGATGAATTAAATATTGGTTAAGTGACACCAATGTTGTTTGTTAAAAGGCTGTAAGTTGCAAGAAGATTATATCAGGGAAAACGTGGGTGTGGAGGTCATGGAAGAGACTTAATAAAAGACATTCATGATTTCAACATAGTGAGGATGGCGATTGAAGGAAGAGCCAAACAAATGATATATTTGGAACTTACGATAGTTCGGATGGGCAATGGGCAATCATAGAATCATAGAATTTACAATGCAGAAGGAGGCCATTCAGCCCATCGAGTCTGCAGGCCCTTGGAAAGAGCACCCTATTTAAGCCCACGCCTCTGCCCTATCTCTGTAACCCTACCTAACCTTTTTGGACACTAAGGCAATTTATCATGGCCAATCCACCTAACCTGCACATCTTTGGACTGTGGGAGGAAACTGGAGCACCCGGAGGAAACCCACGCAGACACGGAGCGAACGTGCAGGCTCTGCACAGTGACCCAAGCCGAGAATCGAACCGGAGACCCTGGAGCTGTGAAG
Organism: Scyliorhinus torazame; assembly: GCF_047496885.1. Taxonomy (NCBI): domain Eukaryota; kingdom Metazoa; phylum Chordata; class Chondrichthyes; order Carcharhiniformes; family Scyliorhinidae; genus Scyliorhinus; species Scyliorhinus torazame. The sequence goes on along the minus strand of NC_092711.1, from coordinate 298,135,535 downwards.
CAACTGTGCTAACCACTATGCAATATGGCACTGATAAAGCAGAAAATGATATGAAAGGTTGTCATGAAGAGAGTGGGTTTGAGTTAGAGTGGGACAGGAATCATCTTTCACGTAACTTTCATATTCTGGAGTGTGAATATCTGAGTAATTAAGAGGAGAATGACTGAATATTCTAGTGTTGAGTTACATTTGGGGTTCAAATAGTGCTTACACAGAACTAAGGGATCCAAGCTCAGAAAACAAGCAAGGAGTCAATTAAAATTTTGTATGGGATCTGTATTAGCCTGCGCTATTCCTCCCTGATCTGTGCTTACAGGTTCCCTGCTCTGGTGACTGTAAGTGGGGTCCACTATCATCCATCTGAAGAATAATATACCTTTATCTCTCTCAACATTCTATTTCTCTGCTCCGGGAAGCAGCATGACCCATTGATGACATTTGCTTTGTAAGGGGTGGAAAGAGGTTCCATCCCATGTAAAGATATTCCAGGAACATACTAAAACTGCAGGGATCCAGCTCCACTCCTGGAGAACCCTTTTGGTCACTGCTGGTGTTAGCTCAAGAAATTATCAGAATCTTAAGGGAATTCCATTCCCAACATGAATTGCATGTCAGAGAGCAGAATTAAATATCCAAGAGCATGCGGTCAGTGTCTGTAGAATGTTTTGGTCCTTTGGTCCCAACCTATGCAACTGCTCAGATGGCACCTTGATGCAAAATGAAGACTGACATTTCAAAATTGATATGGGTGCAGTTCAAAAATTAGCAATCAATAATTGGTTTTACCACTGACGCAGATGGGAGTCTGCAATTTGCCACCAATTCTTGTGACTTCATTGCTCATTGCTCTCAATCATACATAGCTCGACCTGCTTCACTGTCTCAAATTTGTCACAGTGCTTATCCGCCATCCATTACTGGATGACCAAATATTACCTCCAACCGAATAGCAGCAAGACTGAAGCCCTCATTTTCAGTTCCCCAGCACCAACTCTTATCCCAAGAGTTCCCTTATCCCAACTCCGTTCTCTATCGCAGCCCGCTGTCTGAGAATGAACCAGACTGTTTGTGACCTCAGTGTTGGATATAATCCCGAGCTGAGCTTCTGATCGAAAATCTGCTCCGCCACCAACACTGTATAATTTTCATAGAATTTACAGTGCAGAAAGAGGCCATTCGGCCCATCGAGTCTGCACCGGCTCTTGGAAAGAGCACCCTTCCCAAGCCCACATCTCCACCCTATCCCCATAACCCAGTAACCCCACCCAACACTAAGGGCAATTTTGGACACTAAGGGCAATTTAGCAGGGCCAATCCACCTTACCTGCACATCTTTGGACTGTGGGAGGAAACCCACGCAGACACGGGGAGAACATGCAGACTCTGCACAGCCAGTGACCCAAGCCGGGAATCGAACCTGGGACCCTGGAGCTGTGAAGCAATTGTGTGAACCACTATGCTACCGTGTTGCCCCATGGAATTTCACTTCCATAACCTTGCTCTATCCTGCCCCGGTATCAGCTCCTCTACTGCTGAATCCCCCCTCCATTCCTATTAACTCCAGATTTGACTATTCCAGTGTCAAGCCTGACCAGCCTCTCACACTACCCTCCATAAGCTCATTCAAAACCTTGCTGCTTTATCCTAAGTTGCATCAGGCCTGGTTCTTGTATCATTCCTTATTTGCTCACCTGTATCGTCTCCCAGAATGGGAACACCTCAATTTGAAAATGCTCATCCCTCCTTGGTCTCATCCTTCCCTATCTCTGTAATCTCCTCCAGCTCCATAAACCTTTGTGACCTCTGCACTCCTCTAATTCTAACCTCTCATGCATCTTCAATATCAGTGTTCAACTGCCTGAACCTTATAATTTGGAATTCCTCCCCTAAAACTATATCCTTCTCTACCTTAGTACGAAGTCTTACAACACCAGGTTAAAGTCCAACAGGTTTGTTTCGATGTCACTAGCTTTTGGAACGCTGCTCCTTCCTCAGGTGAATGAAGAGGTCTGTTCCTGAAACATATATATAGACAAATTCAAAGATGCCAAACAATGCTTGGAATGCGACCATTAGCAGGTGATTAAATCTTTACAGATTCAGAGATGGGGTAACCCCAGGTTAAAGAGGTGTGAATTGTATCAAGCCAGGACAGTTGGTTGGATTTCGCAGGCCAGATGGTGGGGGATGACTGTAATGCGACATGAATCCCAGGTCCCGGTTGAGGCCGCACTCATGTGTGCGGAACTTGGCTATAAGTTTCTGCTCGGCGATTCTGTGTTGTCGCGCGTCCTGAAGGCTGCCTTGGAGAACGCTTACCCGGAGATCAGAGGCTGAATGCCCTTGACTGCTGAAGTGTTCCCCGACTGGAAGGGAACATTCCTGCTTGGTGATTGTCGCGCGATGTCCGTTCATTCGTTGTCGCAGCGTCTGCATGGTCTCGCCAATGTACCACACTTCGGGACATCCTTTCCTGCAGCGCATGAGGTAGTCAACGTTGGCCGAGTCGCACGAGTATGTATCACGTACCTGGTGGGTGGTGTTCTCACGTGTAATAGTGGTATCCATGTCGATGATCTGGAACTTCTTGCAGAGATTGCCATGGCAGGGTTGTGTGGTGTCGTGGTCACTGTTCTGAAGACTGCATAGTTTGCTGCAAACAATGGTTTGTTTGAGGTTGCGCGGTTGTTTGAAGGCAAGTAGTGGGGGTGTGGGGATGACCTTGGCAAGATGTTCATTGTCATCAATGACGTGTTGAAGGCTGTGACGAAGGTGACGTAGTTTCTCCGCTCCGGGGAAGTACTGGACGATGAAGGGTATTCTGTCGGTTGTGTCCCATGGTTGTCTTCTGAGGAGGTCGGTGCGGTTTTTCGCTGTGGCGAGTTGGAACTGTTGATCGATGAGTCGAGTGCCATATCCCGTTCGTACGAGGGCATCTTTCAACGTCTGTAGATGTCTGTTACGCTCTCTACCTTGATCTCTCTACCCCTTTAAGTCACTCCTTGCAGCCTACCTTTTTGACCAGTTTTTGGCCACCTCTCCATAACTCCTTAGGTGGCTCACTGGCAATATGTGTTTGATAACATGACTGTGAAGTGCCTCAGAATATGTTACTCTGTTGTTACAGTAGTATAGAATTGCATTCATGCAAGGATCACACTAGTAACAGGAATAAAAAAGTTAAATGTAACTCTAATTTACACTGAACCTCATCTAGACATTGATTGATGCATTTGGTTTTCAATTCTATTATTTACTTCTGGCTCTTATCCCACGCCCGATCACTAACCTGCGTTGCATAAGACAATGCCGCTTACTGGGCATTTCATTAGCTAAGGTGTGAAGTGCTGTTGTGTTTTTACGATAAATCAGCATGACGCTTTTTTTCCATTAGCTGCTTAAAAATAAAGGTTTGAATGTTTATATCTCATTGAGGGCTCTCAGCTTTCTTTTCTCTTTCAAAGTGATCTAAACTAATTAAAAAACAGTTACACACCAGATTTAGTCAGCATTGTGCCTTTTTGAAAGCTGTAAAAAAAGGTTCAGCCCGTATTGGCATTAATATTTTAATATATTTTTTTTAATGTATTTCTATTGTAGTTTTCACGTTTTTGTAATTATCACATCGAAACAGAAGAAAAAGAGGAAAAAGGTCATAGTTATCAATGCGAAACAGGTACAGCACATAACAGAAATCGTATCAAACGTAGGAACAAATAAAACCAGATGATTTGGGGACAATATCCCTAACGTGTTCCCTCAACAGATACAAGATCCATCTGCACCAAGCAGGATACAGTCAACAGTAGAGTTACATCATACATGGCAGCACAGTAGTTAGCACTGTTGCTTCACAGTGCCAGGGTCCCAGGTTCGATTCCCGGCTGGGTCACTGTCTGTGCGGAGTCTGCACTTTCCCCCCGTGCCTGTGTGGGTTTCCTCCGGGTGCTCCGGTTTCCTCCCACAAGTCCTGAAATATGTCCTTTTCGGTAATTTGGACGTTCTGAATTATCCCCCCTGATGTGTTATATATGTTGGATTAACACGGACTGCAACTCGATGCAGTACCACTTGAAAACAGGCTTCCAACGCTGTAGATGGTTCAACACTGCTTTATTGAGCTTGCCGAGTAATGTACACAGTTCACTGTGAGTCGACACTCTATTAATCTCAGCTTGCTAACCTTGGTCTGGCTTGCCCAGACTTGCTCTGTGCCATGTGACTGTACATTGCACCCTGACTGTTGCTACAGCTATCACCAGTGCGAAGAGGCCGAGCCTTCCTGCCTCGTGTGTTTTATACTGGTCATGTACCCTGCCTGGTGATTGGTTGTTCTGTATTCTGTGTGGTGATTGGTTCCTGTGTGTGTCCATCACTGCCTGTCTGTATCTCATTATGAACATGAGTGCATATTATGACATCTCCCCTTTGTAAATAAATTTTGGACGCATGTGACTGTGTGCTTGTATTTACATGTGTGACTATGTGCAAAATGGTGAGTGAGTGAACATATATACATGGGAAGGTGTCTATCGTGCATATACAGAACAAGGTGAACAACATTTACACAGTTAAAGTCTATAAGTCTAGTCTTTGTGGTGGGCGACGGATTCTTGTCGACCACCTCAGAGGTGGCGGGGGGGACGCCAGCGTCTCGACAGGCGGGATTGCTGCCAGATTGGTGGGCTCGTGGTTTGAAATGTCCAGAGGAGGCGTCTCGACATACGGAGGCGTTTGGTCAGGTGGTGGTGGGCAGGCAACCTTGCGCAGTGCCCTTCTGTTGCGCTTGAGAAAGTGCCATCAGCCATGCGAACAACGAAAGATCTGGGGGCAGCCTGTCGTACAACAACAGTTGGGGCTGACCAACCTCCCTTAGGCAGCTTGATGCGAACAACATCTTCTGGAGCCAGCACAGGCAAATCAGTGGCATGAGCATCATACGTGATCTTCTGCTGGTCCCTGAGTCATTGCACTTTTCTTAGCACCGTGAGGTGATCAAGGTCTGGAACGTGGATGGCTGGAACAGTTGTCCGCAGGTTGCGATTCATAAGTAGTTGAGCCGGAGACAGACCAGCCGACAGAGGGGTTGCCCTGTATGCCAACAGTGCAAGGTTAAAATCAGATGCAGTCTGCAGCCTTGCACAGCAGCTGCTTGTCAATGTGGACCCCTTTTTCCACCTTCCCGTTTGACTGCGGGCAATGGGGACTGGATGTGACATGTTTGAAGTGGTAGGATTGTGCAAAGTTGGACCACTCTTGGCTGTGGAAACATGGACCGTTGTCGCTCATTACTGTGAGTGGTATACCATGCCTGGCAAACGTCTCCTTGCAGACCTTGATGACTGATTTTGACGTGAGGTCCGACAGCTTCACAACTACTGGGTAGTTCGAAAAGTAATCGATCAGAAGTACATAGTCACGTCCATTTGCATGAAAGAGGTCTATTCCCACCTTGGACTACGGAGAGGTCACGAGCTCATGTTGTTGGAGCGTCTCCTTGAGCTGAGATGGTTGGAATCTCTGGCATGCGGTGCAATTGAGGACCATGTTGGAGATGTTCTGGCTGATCCCAGGCCAGTAAACTGCCTGTCGAGCTCTGCGTCGGCATTTCTCGACTCCAAGGTGACCCTTATGGATCTGCTTGAGCACCATGGCCTGCATGCTGTGCGGGGCAACAATCGATCCAGTTTCAAAATGATCCCTTCAACAACCGTCAAATCATCCTTGACATTAAAAAACTGGGGGCATTGCCCCCTGTGCCACCCATTTGCGAGGTGGTGCATTACCCTTTGCAGCAAAGGGTCTTTGGCAGTTTCTGCTCGTATCTGGATGACACGTTCATCAGTGGCCGGGAGGTTGCTGGCGCACATCTGCACCTGTGCCTCAATTTGGCGAATGAAGTCTACATGTTCGCAGGGCGTGGTGATGGATCTGGATAGGGCATCTGCGATTATCAGCTCCTTGCCCGGTGTGTAGACGAGGTTGAAATCATATCGGCGGAGTCGCTGTAGCCGGGGCATCATGTCATTTAAATCCTTCTGGATGATGTGGACTAAGGGTCTGTGGTCTGTTTCCACCGTGAACTTTGGCAGACCGTATACGTAATCCTGGAATTTAACGATTCCTGTTAGGAAACCCAGGCGCTCCTTTTCAATCTGTGCGCACCTTTGCTCGGTCGGGGTCATGGCCCTGGATGCGTATGCCACTGGAGCCCAGGACGAGGAGTCATCTTTCTGGAGGAGCACCGCACCAATGCCATCCTGGTTTATGTCCGTGGATATTTTCGTTTCCTTAGTCGGGTCAAAGAACGCCAGGACTAGGACCGTGGTGAGCTTTGCTTTGAGCTCCATCCACTCCGCTTGATGTGTTGGTGTCCACTGGAATACTGTGGTCTTTTTCACTAGATGCCGGAGGACTGTGGTGTGGGATGCCATGTTAGGAATGAATTTTCCCAGAAAATCCACCATCCCCAGGAAGCCTAGTACCGCCTTTTTGTCCTCTGGGGTCTTCATGGCATTGATTGCCAGTACCGTGTCAGCATCAGGTTGCACACCTTGCTGGGATATTTGGTCACCCAGAAATTTGATTGATGACAGACCAAATGAGCATTTGGTCCTTTTTAGCTTGAGGCCACTCTCGTGGACCCTTTTAAAGACCTGTTTGAGCCGATCTATGTGCTCCTCGGGGGTTGTGGACCAGATTATTACGTCATCCACACAGATTTGCACACCCTCGATGCCCTCCATCATTTGCTCCATTATGCGGTGAAAGACTTCGGAGGCTGAAATGATACCGAAAGGCATGCGGTTGTAACAGTGCCTGCCGAACGGAGTGTTAAACGTGCAGAGCTTCCTGCTGGAGTCATCCAGTTGTATCTGCCAGAAACCATGTGAGGCCTCCAGCTTGGTAAAGAATTTGGCGTGAGCTATCTCAGAGGTTAATTCTTCCCGCTTCGGGATTGGTTAGTGTTCCCTCATGATGTTGCGATTGAGGTTTTTGGGATCGATACAGATTCGTATTTCACCTGAGGGCTTCTTCACGCAGACCATGGAGCTGACCCAGTCTGTTGGTTCCGTGACCCTTGAAATGATGCCCTGGCTTTGGAGCTCTTGCAGCTGCGCTTTCAAATGATCCTTTAGAGGAGCCGGCACCCGGCGTGATGCATGAATGACTGGGGTGGCATCGGGCTTGAGTAGTATTTTGTAGCGATACGGGAGCGTGCCCATCCCATCGAACACATCGGGATATTGTGTGAGGATGTCGTCTATGTCAGCCTGTAGATTCACATGAGATGAGGCAGTCGGAGGTGCAGAGGACATGGCATGGATTCGCTGTACCAGATTAAGGAGTTTACATGCACGGGCACTGAGCAGGGATGCCTTGTCAGGCCTGACAATCTTGAATCTTAACGTCTCCGTGATTGCCTTGTGGGATACAACTAGATGCCATGATCCACTAGCAGCTATGGCATTGCCATTGTAATCAAGTAGCTGGCAGGCTGGCGGAAGAATTTTGGGTTGGTCTCGGATGCTGTCGAGGTCTGCCCGGATATGAGGTTTGCAGACACGCCAGTGTCCTGTTTGAATTGGGTTCTGCACTGATTCACTTTAACGACAGCGCGCCATTCGTCACCAGAATCCCCACTTAGGATTGAGAGGCGCTTTGCATGAGTGGAGGAGACATTCTCATGGGTGGTGATAATGCCCACCTGATATGGAGACTCGAGGCAGTCATCATTTGGGTCCGTTGGGCTTTCGCGATCGGAATGCCTTGCTGTATGCAGTGGACAGGTCTGCATTGCAGCTGGGATCGCTGGCTTTTGACCGGTGGAGCGGACCTGCATAAGGCCGTATAATACCCAGGCTTTCCACATTGTAGACATCGCCTTCCTTTGGCTGGGCATTGCCGCTTTAAATGGGCGGAGCCACAATTTTGGCACGTCATGACGCTGATGTCAGTGCGTTCCATGAGCCTTCGCGCCTGCGCAGTGCGGTCGGCCGACGTTCGCACATCCGCAGTAGGGTTTTCGGCCGCATGGTCCTCCCAGTCAGGGTGCGCCTGCGCAGGGCCCCGTGGCAAGCCCGCGAAATGGCCACTGAAACCCGCGAAATGGCCACTCTCCTCAATGATCAGGCCCTGCAGCCTAGCGATGGCCTGTACATTTCCTGCCTCGTGGGAGGCTAGTTTTGCCGTTTCTGCCGCCTTGATGTGGGAGTAGTGATTTCTGGCATGTTCATGTACAACGCACGTTTCGATGGCGATCGGGAGGGTCATACATTTGATTTTAAGGAGGTGCTCCCGCAGGGAGTCGGAATGGATCCCAAAAACGATCTGATCCCGGATCATGGAATCAGCAGTCGAGTCATAGTTACATGACTGTGGTAAGTTGCGCAGATGGGTCATAAAGGAGTGAAAAGGTTTGTCCTTACGCTGAAGCCTCTGTTGGAAGATGTACCGTTCAAAGCTCTCCTTCAGCTCGGCTTCACAGTGGCTGTCGAATTTTTGCAGAATGGCCTGGAACTTTGCTTTGTCTTCTCCTTGGGCAAATGTGAGCGAGTTAAAGATGTGGATGGCGTGATCCCTCGCCGTCGACAGGAGCAGCGCGGTTTTCCTGGCATCTGATGGTTCCTCAAGGCCGGATGCCGCGAGATGTAGGAGGAACTTCTGCCTGAAGACCCTCCAGTTGGCGCCGAGGTTGCCAGAGATCCAGAGCTGGGGAGGGGCCTGGATCTTTTCCATACCGCTGGCTGTTTGCTACTTGCTTTCCAGTCGTTTCAGACTTACTCGAGGTAGGTCCGTTAGAACACTGCACTGTAAATTCTATGATCTATGAACATAGAACATAGAACATAGAAAAATACAGCACAGAACAGGCTCTTCGGCCCACGATGTTGAGGGGAACCTTTGTCCTAGATTAATCATAGATTATCATAAAATCTACAGTGCAGAAGGAGGCCACTCGGCCCGTCGAGTCCGTACCGGCCCCCGGAAAGAGCACCCCACCCAAGGCCACCACCTCCACCCTATCCCCACAACCCAGTAACCCCACCCAACACGAAGGGCAATTTTGGACACTAAGGGCAATTTATCATGGCCAATCCACCTAACCTGCACATCTTTGGACTGTGGGAGGAAACCGGAGCACCTGGAGGAAACCCACGCACACACGGGGAGGACATGCAGACTCCGCACAGACAGTGACCCAAGCCGGAATTGAACTGGGATCCTGGAGCTGTGAAGCAATTGTGCTATCCACAATGCTACCATGCTGCCCTTAAGAACAAATTAATCTACACTATATCATTCTACCGTAATCCATGTACCTATCCAATAGCTGCGTGAAGGTCCCTAATGTTTCCGACTCAACTATATCCACAGGCAGTGCATTCCATGCCCCCACTACTCTCTGGGTAAATAACCTACCTCTGACATCCCCCCTATATCTTCCACCATTCACCTTAAATTTATGTCACCTTGTAATGGTTTGTTCCACCCAGGGAAAAAGTCTCTGCCTGTCTACTCTATCTATTCCCCTGATCATCTTATAAACCTCTATCGTCGCCCCTCATCCTTCTCCGTTCTAATGAGAAAAGGCCTAGCACCCTCAACCTTTCCTCATAAGACCTACTCTCCATTCCAGGCAACATCCTGGTAAATCTCCTTTGCACCTTTTCCAAAGCTTCCACATCCTTCCTAAAATGAGGCGACCAGAACTGTACACAGTACTCCAAATGTGGCCTTACCAAGGTTTTGTACAGCTGTATCATCACCTCACGGCTCTTAAATTCAATCCCTCTGTTAATGAATCCTAGCACACCATAGGCCTTCCTCACAGCTCTATCCACTTGAGTGGCAACTTTCAAAGATATATGAACATGGACCCCAAGATCTCTCTGCTCCTCCATATTGCCAACAACCCTACCGTTAACCCTGTATTCCGCATTCATATTTGTCCTTCCAAAATGGACAACCTCACACTTTTCAGGGTTAAACTCCATCTGCCACTTCTCAGCCCAGCTCTGCATCCTATCTATGTCTCTTTGCAGCCGACAACAGCCCTCCTCACTATCCACAACTCCACCAATCTTCGTATCGTCTGCAAATTTACTGACCCACCCTTCAACTCCCTCATCCAAGTCATTAATGAAAATCACAAACAGCAGAGGACCCAGAACTGATCCCTGTGGTACGCCACTGGTAACTGGGATCCAGGCTGAATATTTGCCATCCACCACCACTCTCTGATTTCTATCGGTTAACCAGTTTGTTATCCAACTGGCCAAATTTCCCACTATCCCATGCCTCCTTACTTTCTGCATAAGCCTACCATGGGGAACCTTATCAAATGCCTTACTAAAATCCATGTACACTACATCCACTGCTTTAACTTCATCCACACGCTTGATCACCTCCTCAAAGAATTCAATAAGACTTGTAAGGCAAGACCTACCCCTCACAAATCCGTGCTGTCTATCCCTAATCAAGCAGTGTCTTTCCAGATGCTCAGAAATCCTATCGCTCAGTACCTTTTCCATTACTTTGCCTACCACCGAAGTAAGACTAACTGGCCTGTAATTCCCAGGGTTATCCCTATTCCCTTTTTTGGACAGGGGCACGACATTCGCCACTCTCCAATCCCCTGGTACCACCCCTGTTGACAATGAGGACGAAAAGATCATTGCCAACGGCTCTGCAATTTCATCTCTTGCTTCCCATAGAATCCTTGGATGTATCCCGTCGGGCCCGGGGGACTTGTCTATCCTCAAGTTTTTCAAAATGCCCAACACATTTTCCTTCCTAACAAGTATTTCCTTGAGCTTACCAGTCTGTTTCACACTGTCCTCTCCAAAAATATGGCCCCTCTCATTTATAAATACTGAAGGAAAGTACTCATTCAAGACCTCTCCTATCTCTTCAGACTCAATACACAATCTCCCGCTACTGTCCTTGATTGGACCTACCCTCGCTCTAGTCATTCTCATATTTCTCACATATGTGTAAAAAGCTTTGGGGTTTTCCTTGATCCGACCTGCCAAAGATTTTTCATGCCCTCTCTTAGCTCTCCTAATCCCTTTCTTCAGTTCCCTCCTGGCTATCTTGTACCCCTCCAGCACCCTGTCTGAACCTTGTTTCCTCAGCCTTACATAAGTCTCCTTCTTCCTCTTAACAAGACATTCAACCTCTCTTGTCAACCATGGTTCCCTCACTCGACCATCTCTTCCCTGTCTGACAGGGACATACATATCAAGGATACGTAGTACCTGTTCCTTGAACAAGTTCCACACTTCACTTGTATCCTTCCCTGACAGCCTATGTTCCCAACTTATGCACTTCAATTCTTGTCTGACAACATCGTATTTACCCTTCCGCCAATTGTAAACCTTGCCCTGTTGCACGCACCTATCCCTCTCCATTACTAAAGTGAAAGTCACAGAATTGTGGTCACTATCTCCAAAATGCTCCCCCACTAACAAATCTACCACTTGCCCTAGTTCATTACCAAGTGCCAAATCCAATATGGCCTCCCCTCTGGTCGGACAATCTACATACTGTTAGAAAAGCTTCCTGGACACACTGCACAAACACCACCCCATCCAAACTATTTGATCTAAAGAGTTTCCACTCAATGTTTGGGAAGTTAAAGTCACCCATGACTACTACCCTGTGACTTCTGCACCTTTCCAAAATCTGTTTCCCAATCTGTTCCTCCACATCTCTGCTACTATTGGGGGGCCTATAGAAAACTCCCAACAAGGTGACTGCTCCTTTCCTATTTCTGACTTCAACCCCTCCTACCTCAGTAGGCAGATACTCCTCGAACTGCCTTTCTGCAGCTGTTATACTATCTCTAATTAACAATGTCACCCCCTCCCCACCTCTTTTACCACCCTCCCTAATCTTATTGAAACATCTATAACCAGGGACCTCCAACAACCATTTCTGCCCCTCTTCTATCCAAGTTTCCGTGATGGCCACCACATCGTAGTCCCAAGTACCGATCCATGCCTTAAGTTCACCCACCTTATTCCTGATGCTTCTTGCATTGAAGTATACACACTTTAACCCATCTCTGTGCCTGCAAGTACTCTCCTTTGTCAGTGTTCCCTTCCTCACTGCCTCATTACACGCTTTGGCGTCCTGAATATTGGCTATCTTAGTTGCTGGACTACAAATCCGGTACCCATTCCCCTGCCAAATTAGTTTAAACCCTCCCGAAGAGTACTAGAAAACCTCCCTCCCAGGATATTAGATTATCATAGAATTTACAGTGCAGAAGGAGACCCTTCGGCCCATCGAGTCTGCACCGGCCCTTGGAAAGAGCACCCTACCCAAGGTCAACACCTCCACCCTATCCCCATAACCCAGTAACCCCACCCAACACTAAGGGCAATTTTGGACACCAAGGGCAATTTATCATGGCCAATCCACCTAACCTGCACATCTTTGGACTGTGGGAGGAAACCGGAGCACCCGGAGGAAACCCACACACACACGGGGAGGATGTGCAGACTCCGCACAGACAGTGACCAAAGCAGGAATCGAACCTGGGACCTTGGAGCTGTGAAGCAATTGTGCTAACCACTATGCTACCGTGCTGCCCCATTGGTGCCCCTCTGGTTCAGATGCAACCTGTCCTGCTTGTACAGGTTCCACCTTCCCCAGAATGCGCTCCAATTATCCAAATACCTGAAGCCCTCCCTCCTACACCATTCCTGCAGCCACGTGTTCAACTGCACTCTCTCCCTATTCTTAGCCTCGCTATCACGTGGCACTGGCAACAAACCAGAGATGACAACTCTGTCTGTCCTGGCTTTTAACTTCCAGCCTAACTCCCTAAACTTGTTTATCACCTCCACACCCCTTTTCCTACCTACATCGTTGGTACCAATGTGCACCATGATTTCTGGTTGCTCCCGCTCCCCCTTAAGGATCCTGAAGACACGGTCCGAGACATCCCTGGCCCTGGCACCCGGGAGGCAACATACCTTCCGGGAGTCTCGCTCGCGACCACAGAATCTCCTATCTATTCCCCTAACCATTGAATCTCCCTTAACTATTGCTTTTCTATTCTCTCCCCTTCCCTTCTGAGCCCCAGAGCCAGACTCAGTGGCAGAAATCTGGCCGCTAGGGCCTTCCCCCGGGAGGTCATCCCCCCCAACAGCATCCAAAACGGTGTACTAGTTTTGAAGGGGAACGGCCACGAGGGATCCCTGCACTGTCTGCCTGTTTGTTTTCTTTCCCCTGACTGTAACCCAGCTACTCTTGTCCTGTACCTTGGGTGTGGTTACCTCCCTGTAACTCTTCTCTATAACCCCCTCTGCCTCCCGGATGATCCAAAGTTCATCCAGCTCCAGCTCCCTAACACGGTCTTTGAGGAGCTGGAGTTGGGTGCACTTCCCGCAGGTATAGTCAGCGGGGATACCTGTGGTATCCCTCACCACCCACATCCTACAGGAGGAGCATGCAACTGGCCTAGACTCCATCCCCTCATACCTTACAGAATATAGCTGCCCTGTGGACCAACTGGACCTCTGCCCTCCGACTCTGCTCCCAGTCAGCTTCACTCTCTGTAAACACCTGGCTCCCTTCTCACTCTTTTCGGAAATGTAGGGAACAAAATGAAAGGAGCACATTACTTAACCCTCTCAGTCACCAAACTCTCACTATAGCACTCAAATGCACCAAATTCAACATTCAGTGCAAACAAAGTCTGCACTGTAGGTGGATCACTTTTATACTGTGAATCTAGCCTCTGAAAACTGGCCTAATCCAATTAACTAATTAACAAGCTCCAGCTGCAAGTGCCTACAAGTAGAACCTTTGTTTATAGTTGATTGAAAATTCACCTTCTTCTAAACCAAACAGCAACTTTTAAGTTAATTAACTAAATAAAAGAAAGACTAGACTTTAGATAAAAATGAACCCTTATACTCCCTCAGTCACCAAACTCTCACTATAGCAGTCAAATGCACCAAATTCAGCACTCAGAGTTAATAGTTTCCTGGTACCATGATGTGTTATATATGTTGGATTAACACAGACTGCAACTTGATGCAGTATCACTTGAAAACAGGCTTCCAACACCGTAGATGGTTCAACACTGCTTTATTGAACTTGCCGAGTAATGTACACAGTTCGCTGTGGGTCGACACTCTATTAATCTAAGCCTGCTAACCTTGGTCGGGCTTGCCCAGACTTGCTCTATGCCATGTGTAGTAGGTGCTGACTGTACATTACACCCTGACTGTTTCTACAGCTTGTGGTGAACGTATTGCTGGTACAATTCACCACTGTATTGTATTATATTATGTTGATGCCCTTGTGGGCTCCGCCTGTGGCTCCGCCCCCTCGGGGGTGGTATATAGATCTGCAGCCTGTAGGTGGCACTCAGTACAGAGCAGTCGCAGACACGCACATATCTAGCTTATTAAAACCACTGTTCACGTCTACTAATCGTCTTGTGTGAATTGATGGTCGCATCAATTTAATAAGCTAAGATATCGCAGTGGAAGCCGCCCTCAAACATGGTCGACTGGAACTCGACCCACAAGCAGCTGAAGCAAAAGGAATCTTTTCACACTGGCTCGGCTGCTTTGAGGCCTACCTCGCCGCCTCCTCCTCACCCGCCGTCACCGAGGCACAGAAGCGGAGTCTCCTCCACGCCCGGGTGAGCCACAGAATCTCTGTACTAATTGAAGACGCGACCACGTACACAGGCGCGATCCTGAAAAGACATTACATGAGGCCGGTGGACAAAGTGTTCGCGCGGCATCTCCTCACCACACGTTGTCAACGCCCCGGGGAATCACTGGAGGAATATCTACGCGACCTGACGGTACTCGTTTGAAACTGCAACTACAAGGACGTCACAGCCTCGCAGCACATGGAACTCACCATCCGGGACACCTATGTGTCACATTCAGTGCAGACCTGGGGGTACTGTCGCGAACCTCACGATACAGGGCGCCGAGTAGGCCGATTTTAAACTCTATGTCCTCCCGCATCTCTGCGCCCCTCTCTTGTTTGGACTGGACTTCCAGTGCAACCTCAGAAGCCTGATCCTGAAGTTCGGCGGACCCCTACCCCCTCTCACTGTATGTAGCCTCGCGATCCTTAAGGTCGCCCCTCCCCCGCTCTTCGCGAACCTCACCTCCGACTGTAAACCCGTCGCCACCAGGAGCAGGCGGTACAGTGCCCAGGACAGGACTTTTATCAAGTCGGAGGTCCAGCGGCTCTTGAGGGAAGGGATCATCGAGGCCAGTAACAGGCCCTGGAGAGCCCAAGTGGTGGTCGTCAGTACTGGGGAAAAGAACCGGATGGTTGTAGACTACAGCCAGACCATAAATCGTTACACACAACTCGATGCGTACCCCCTTCCCCGCATAGTGAGCATAGTTAAACACTACCGGGTTTTCTCCACGGTAGATCTGAAGTCTGCATATCACCAGCTTCCGATCCGCCTGGAAGACCGCCACTACACTGCCTTTGAGGCAGACGGCCGCCCTTTCCACTTCCTCAGGGTTCCCTTCGGCGTCACCAGTGGGGTCTCGGTATTCCACAGAACGATGGACCGAATGGTTGACCAGTACGGGCTGCGGGCCACGTTCCCGTACTTGGATAACGTCACCATCTGCGGCTATGATTAGCAGGACCACGACGCTAACCTTCAGAAGTTCCTCCAAACCGCCCAAGCCCTCAATCTCACCTATAACAAGGAGAAATGTGTTTTCCGCACAACCCGACTAGCCATCCTCGGCTATGTCGTGGAAAACGGAGTCCTAGGGCCCGACCCCGACCGCATGGAACTTCCCATTCCCCACTGCCCCAAGGCCCTGAAAAGATGCCTAGGGTTCTTCTCATATTATGCCCAGTGGGTCCCCAACTATGCGGACAAAGCCCACCCACTTATCAAAGCCACCATCTTTCCCCTGACGACTGAGGCCCGCCTGACCTTCAGCCGCATCAAGGCAGACATTACCAAGGCTGCGATGCACGTGGTGGACGAGACCATTCCCCTTCCAGGTGGAGAGTGATGCATCGCATGTCAACCTGGCCGCTAACCTTAACCAGGCAGGCAGGCCCATGGCCTTCTTTTCCCGTACCCTCAACGCCTCCGAGATTCGACACTCCACTGTCGAAGAGAAAGCTCAAGCCATTGTGGAAGCTGTGCGGCATTGGAGGCACTACCTGGCCGGTAGGAGGTTCACCCTCGTCACCGACCAACGGTCGGTAGCCTTTATATTCAACAACACACAGCGGGGCAAGATCAAGAATGGTAAAATCTTGAGGTGGAGAATCGAACTCTCCACCTATAATTATGATATTGTGTATCGTCCAGGGAAGCTCAACGAGCCTCCAGAGGCCCTGTCCCGCGGCACATGCACCAGCGCGCAAGATGACCGACTCCGGGCCATCCACAATGACCTCTGTCACCCGGCTTCTCCACTTCATCAAGGCCCGCAACCTGCCCCACTCCACCGAGGAGGTCAGGGCCATGACCAGGGACTGCCAAGTCTGCGCGGAGTGCAAGCCGCACTTCTATCGGCCAGACAAGGCCCACCTGGTGAAGGCATCCCGCCCCTTTGAACGGTTCAGCGTTGATTTCAAAGGGCCCCTCCCCTCCACTGCCCGCAACGTGTATTTTCTTAACGTCGTTGACTAATATTCCCGTTTCCCCTTTACGATCCCATGCCCCGACATGACCGCGGCCACTGTCATTAAGGCCCTGCACAGCATCCTCACCCTGTTCGGTCTCCCCACTTACGTCCACAGTGACCGAGGCTCTTCATTTATGAGCGATGAGCTGCATCAGTATCTGCTCGGTAAGGGCATTGCCTCGAGCAGGACTACCAGCTACAACCCCCGGGGAAACGGACAGGTGGAGAGGGAGAACGCGACGGTATGGAAGGCCGTCCTTCTGGTCCTACGGTCTAGAAGTCTCCCGGTTTCCCGCTGGCAGGAGGTCCACTCCATTCGGTCGCTCCTCTGCTTAGCCACGAACGAGACCCCTCACAATCGTCTATTTGTCTTCCCCAGAAAATCCACCTCCGGGGTCTCGCTTCCGTCCTGGCTGACAACACCGGGGCCTGTCCTCCTCCGGAAGCATGTGTGGAGCTATACGTCCGGCCCCCTGGTCGAGAGGGTCCAGCTCCTATGTGTATGCCTCAGTATGCCCATGTGGCGCACCGCAACAACCGACAAGATGCAGTCTCCCTCCGGGATCTGGCACTCGCCGGTTCCACCAGCGACCATCACCTACGCCTCCCCCCCTACACCGAACACTGCCCCCACCCCTACACGGCCTACACCCCCCCTCCCCGACCCACCGTGATGAAGCTCCAGGTGACATGCTCCCGGAGTCAACGAGCCCAACACCCGTGCCCGCAGTGAAACCGGAGCTGAGGCGATTACAGAGAACAATCAAGGCGTCATAGAATCAAAGAATCATAGAATTTACAATGCAGAAGGAGGCCATTCGGCCCATCGTGTCAGAACAGACTCGAGCTGTGAGCCCACCTCACCCCCGCTGGACTTCAATTTTTTAATAGGGGGTGAATGTGGTGAACGTATTGCTGCTACAATTCACCACTGTATTGTATTGCATTATGTTGATGCCTTTGTGGGCTCCGTCTGTGGCTCTGCTCCCTCAGGGGTGGTATATAGATCTGCAGCCTGTAGGTGGCTCTCAGTACAGAGCAGTGGTAGGCAGGCACTGATCTAGCTTATCAAAACCACTGTTCACTTCTACTAATCGTCTCGTGTGAATTGATGGTCGCATCACAGCTATCACCAGTATGAAGAGGCCGAGCCTTCCTGCCTCGTGTGTTTTATACTGGTCATGTGCCCTGTAGTGTCCTGCCTGGTGATTGGTTGTTCTGTATTCTGTGTGGTGATTGGTTCCTGTGTGTGTCCATCACTGCCTGGCTGTATCTCATTATGAACATGAGTGCATATTATGACACCTCCGTGTACCCGAACAGTCGCCGGAATGGGGCGACTAGGGGCTTTTCACAGTAACTTCATTGAAGTATTAATGTAAGCCTACTTGTGACAATAAAGATTATTAATTAACCATAACTTAAAGAAACGTAACAGAGGAATAGAAACTCCCCGAGAACCCCTGAGCTAAGGAAGAATTACTCTGGCACCCACAACACAATCAAGCTCCTTTCCAGGCCCAGAACAGGGCAAACACCCATTATACAACCACAAGACCACAAGACTACAAGGAGAGGACTGGGTACCACAAGTTCAAGGAAATCTCAGACCTCAGACCCCAAACCTCAAACCCAGGGTGACCCATCGACAATTTTAAAAAGCGCAAAGAGTAAGGAGGAAGCAGCAACATGTACAGACCCCAGCTACCAAACCCCACCCAACAGGTCCCAGTTCCAAGCGAGTAACAGGCCGATGGACCACAAAGCAACAACGCATCCCCTTGGGGACAACAAAACAGCCATGGGGCCCGAGGGTAAGAAGAATATTTTCAGATCCCAGCCGGAAAGGGGGAACTCCGTCCCGGAGAGGAGGGGACCATCAGGGCACCACCCAAAGGTGTGGGGGGAGGGGGTCACCCTGGGATGGAGGGCTCTCAAGGATTCCAATGATTGAAACACAAGACACCATTACTTCCAACATGCTGTCTCACCAGAGCCCAGGCAGTCAACAACCGCCAACATCTCATGATGATGTCTGGACCAGTGGTCGGAAGGCCACACCTACCCATGCCTTGAAGGAAGTCTTACAACACCTGGTTTAAGTCCAACAGGTTTGTTTTGAATCATTAGCTTTCCGAGCCACAGGTGTGTGTGCATCGATGAGTATTGATTCCGAAAGCTAACGATTCCAAACAAACCTGTTGGACTTTAACCTGGTGTTGTAAGACTTTTTACTGTGCCCACCCCAGTCCAACACCGGCATGTTCACATCATGGCTACTCCGCTTTGAAGACAGGATTAGATGTGTTCCATTGAATTTAATGTGCCCAGCCTCCAGATCGGGATTCTCGAAACATAGCACCCAATTCTTGAACTCAACTGGGAACCTCTCTAAAGCCTCGCTTGGGAAACCACACTCAGCAGCATTCCTCTCCTGTTCCCCTTCTCTCTCTCCCGACTCTATCAGGATGGACGGCAGACCATGCTGCAGGAACTCAAGCGTACGGAGGCGGGTTCCCACCGGGGACAATGCTCTCTTTTTGCAAGAACCCCCTCGTGCATCTCCATTGCCTCAATAAAAACACAGACCTTAATGACCTGGATCTCAGAGCTGAGATCTTCAGCCAGAACAGCGGGTGAAATTCTCCGGAAATGGCGCGATGTCCGCCGACTGGTGCCCAAAACGACGCAAATCGGACGGGCATCGCGCCGTCCCAAAGGTGCGGAATGCTCCGCATCTTTGGGGGCCGAGCCCCAACCTTAAGGGGCTAGGTCGGCGCCGGACGAATTTCCGCCCCGTCAGCTGGCGGAAAAGGCCTTTGGTGCCCTGCCAGCTGGCGCGGAAATGACATCTCCGGGCGGCGCATGCGCGGGAGCGTCAGCGGCCGCTGACAGCTTCCCACGCATGCGCAGTGGAGGGAGTCTCTTCCGCCTCCGCCATGGTGGAGACCGTGGCGGAGGCGGAAGGGAAAGAGTGCCCCCATGGCACAGGCCCGCCCGTGGATCGGTGTGCCCTGATCGCGGGCCAGGCCACCGTGGGGGCACCCCCCGGGGCCAGATCGCCCCGCGCCCCCCCCAGGACCCCGGAGCCCGTCCGCGCCGCCTTGTCCCACCAGTAAGGTTGGTGGTTTAATCTACGCCGGCGGGACAGGCATTTTAGCGGCGGGACTTCGGCCCATCCGGGCCGGAGAATCGCGCGGGGGGGGCCGCCAACTGGCACGGCGCGATTCCCGCCCCCGCCGAATATCCGGTGCCGGAGACTTCGGCAACCAGCGGGGGCTGGATTCACGCCAGCCCCCGGCGATTCTCCGACCCGGCGGGGGGTCGGAGAATCTTGCCCAGCATCTTTGTTGGCAGCCAACACTCAAACACCGCACACTGCTCCGTCAGGACGGGAGCATGCTCAAAAGCAACTGCGTCAGTACGGGTAGGGTCCCACGGGTCCCACCCCATCTCCTTCCAGCCGACACAAGCAAACGAGGATTTAAACATTCTAACTGGGCTCTATCATGTAGAAACACTGACAAACAATTCTTTGGTCGTAGTATAAACTACATAAGCCAAGAAAAGACAAAAAGGAAATGTGCGCAAGGGTGAAAAGACGATTAAAAGGTGATCAGAACTGGAGCTCGTGAAAACACAGCCGCTTCCGCACTCACATCACGTAACCCCCACAATTTATCTTCTTAAATCGCACCACACTCTTCCCACATACACTCAAATAAACCCCCGAGATAATGCTCTCAACAACAGCAAAGATTAACAATTACCACCATCAAGCACAGATTGAAATAAACTTTTTGAATCAAATGCAATCATGCAGAAAAATAAAAGGTCAAAAGTAAGCAAATTCCCAACAGGAACCCAACAATTTAATCAATGAATGAATGTGTGGATAATAATGTGTGGATAGCACGCTGAGGGTTTGCTCTCTGCGCCCCAGCACAAATGTCGGGCGTGAACATGATTCTGTCTGGTTGGCTGCCCCAGATTTATTTTTCGGCCAACGAGCTCTGAATTATTACAGTTTAATTATAATAAAGCGGGACTTCCACCCTGCCCCAGGAGGAAATCCTATCTCATGGAACTGCTGGCCAATCAGAGATGAGTCCAGGATCGGACCCGTCAAGGGTGGTGGAGGGGCAAGTTGGGAGCGGGGAGGGGTGGGAGAGACATGGTGAGGGATTAATGTCAGGGGAGGGCTTCCAATTTGTAGGAAACCTGGAAAATTCCTCAGTGGTCACTAACCCACAGAGACCTGCTAGGCTGCTTGTTAAATTGGAGTGACAGAGGGGCATCTTTAAGTGGGCATTAATTCCCCACTTACGGGCCTCAATTGGATCACAGGTGAACAGCCCACCCATGCCATCGCCACTGCTTATAAAATCGAGGTAGGCGTAGGGGAGGCTGGCCAGCAGCAGGCACGTCCCGGATGGCAATGTGCCCGATTATACAGGTTAATCTGCCTGCTTTACTGTGCATGGATGGCCTGTAAAATCTAGACCAACATGTCTGTAACTGAAGCCTCAAATTTAATAATAGCTGCACCTAACAGCATTTTGAGTCCAACTCTATATATAAAACAAAGCTGGATCTCACAAATATTTGTCGCAGCAAGCACGAGTATGTGGCTGATAATCAAGAAGAAATTGTAGACTACAGGGAGATGTCTGTGGACTAGTCAGGTGGGAGGAACAGTGGCAAATGCAGTTCAATCCAGAGAGGTGGAAGGTGATGCTTTTGAAAACAAGAACAATACCAAAAAATGCAGAATAAGTGGTAGGATATGGCATTCTTTCCAAAAGGAGCGGAGGGAAAGAACCTCTCCCTACTCCGTTCGGAGGTTCCCACCTATTTCAAGAAGACCACCATCACACCGGTCACAGTCTGTGAGCGGTGCAAAAGGAGGCCATTCGGCCCATCGGTTTTGCACCGGCCCTTGGAAAGAGCACCCTACTTAAGCCCATGCCTTCACCTTACCCCCGCAACCCAGTAACCCTAGCTAACCTTTTGGACACCAAGTGGCAATTTAGCATGATCAATTCACCTAACCTGAACATCTTTGGACTGTGGGAGGAAACCGGAGCACCCGGAGGAAACCCACGCAGCCACAAGGAGAAAGTGCGAGCTCCACAAAGACAGTTACCCGAGGCCGGAATTGAACCCGGATCCCTGGAGCAGTGAAGCAGCTGTTCTAACCACTGTGCCACTGTGCCTTCAGCTGTTTCCAGTTTCCTCCACTCCATTAGAATGGACACTTTGGAGAGGGCATTGTTGGAAAATCACTCTCGTGCTTGGCTCTTGAAGTCGCTCTGCAATTGACGTTTTTTCTCAGCGGTTTCTTCATCTTCTGCTGCTTCTGGTGGAGTTTGATGGACAGAGAAGCCGAAGAGCTGATGGTTTCTCCAGCAGTCAATCTGCGCTGGTGATGAGAGAATCCTTTTGGTCTCAGGTTTGGACAATGACAAAATTGACGATTTCATAGAATTTACAGTGCAGAAGGAGGCCATTCGGCCCATCGAGTCTGCACCGGCTCTTGGAAAGAGCACCCTACCCAAGCCCACACCACCCTATCCCCATAACCCAGTAACCCCACTCAACCAACACTAAGGGCAATTTTGGACACTAAGGGCAATTTAGCATGGCCAATCCACCTAACCTGCACATCTTTGGACTGTGGGAGGAAACCGGAGCACCCGGAGGAAACCCACGCACACACGGGGAGGATGTGCAGACTCCGCACAGACAGTGACCCAAGCCGGAATCGAACCTGGGACCCTGGAGCTGTGAAGCAATTGCGCTAACCACTATGCTACCGTGCTGCCCAAAGTGCCAGTTCTTTGATCGTGGATGTCACCAGGAAGTCTTGACTTGTCTTTTTAGCGAAAGAGTGTGTTAGTGATGACAATCTGGTGTTCCGTGCATTTGACGAGCAGGAGAACCTGTTGGAGCTGCAATTCCCAAATCTTCCCATTCCAATGATTCCCTCCCAATTTGGGAGTCCTTTCCAACCCTGGCATTGAAGTCTCCAAGGAGGATGATCTTATTTTCTTTCGGAATTTTGGATGGTATGGTGTCCAGGCTGGAGTAGAAGACCTCTTTGGACTCGTCATTGGCATCAAGGGTTGGGGCGTAGGGGCTCACGACCGCTGCCTGATGGTTTTTGTAAGTTGTAGACAAAGGGAAATGAGGTTCGTGTTGATGCCGATGGGGAGCTCCGAGAGTTGGTTGAGAAGGTTATTCTTGATGGCGAAACCAATTCCTTGAATCTAAGGCTGATCCTTGGGTTTTCCTCTCCAGAAGAAGGTGTAACCACCGCCATCTTCTCTCAGCTGTCCCTTGTCTGCTCTTCGGGTCTCTTGCAGGGCAGCGACGTCTGTGTTGAAGTGCCTTGTTTCATAGACAACAGGGCAGTTCCGGTCGATTGATTTGCTCATTATCCAGAGGGTTCGCACATTCCAGGTTCCAAAATTCAGTTTAATTTTGATCTTTTGACTGCATGTAGACTATTTTTGGGACACCTTTTCTCGCCCTTATCCCAGGCAGGGTGAGCAGAGAGATATCCGGTTCAGGTTGTCGCTGACGGTGCGAGGAGCGGGAAAGAAACAATCGAGCGACTTTCATGAATGGAGCCGGTGGGTGGCGGGGGAGCAATAGAAGCTGCGGAGTGAGCCGTGAGGCTTCATAAATACCCCATGGAGGCCGGGTGAACAGACAGTTTGCAAAGAGATATTGATAGGTTAAGTAAGTGGGAAAAAAGTTGGCAAGTGGAGTATAATGTGGGAAAATGTGAAGTTGTTCATTTTGGAAGGGAATATTATTTAAATGGAGAATAACTGCAGAAAGCTGCAACATAAAGGGACTTGGGTGCACTTGTGCACAAAGCACTGAAAGCTGGTGCAGCAGGTAACCAGGAAGGCTGTTGGAACGTTGGCCCTCATTCCAAGGGGATAGAGCAGAGAAGTCTTGCTGCAACTGTACAAGGTACTGGTGAAACTGAAAAGACTGAGTGCGGAGCTCCGTCTGGCAGGAGCAGAGCATCACCAAGTCTTATAAAAATCAAGGTCGGATTCCTGTCCTCATTGACTTTGCAATCAGTGTCACAGCGAAACAGTGGGGAGTATAAAAAGTGTATTCTTTGGGTTTTTTTGTTTGGAGGAGGGGTAATAACTAAGAAACAACACAAATAAGTGCAAGCCAGGGTCATTATAAAGTAATACCAGCAAACAAAGTAAGTTAAGGGAAGTAAAGTTAGCATAAGGGAGGTAAGTAAATAGTCTTATATAGCTTAAGTTTTGTTAAAAGGGAGTAAATAAGGGACTTAAGGGTAGTCATGGCAGGAGAGCTTGCACCCGTGATATGGTCCTCCTGCGCTATGTGGCGAATCATGGCAGTCTCAGGTGGCCACGGTAGCACAGTGGTTAGCACAGTGGTTTCACAGCTCCAGGGTCCCAGGTTCGATTCCAGGCTTGGGTCACTGTCTATGCGGAGTCTGCACGTTCTCCCTGTGTCTGCGTGGGTTTCCTCCGGGTGCTCCGGTTTCCTTACACAGTGCCGGTTAGGTCGTTTGGCTGTGCTAAATTGCCCTTAGTGTCCTAAAAAAGGTTAAGTGGGGTTACTGGGTTACGGGGATAGGGTGGAGGCGTGGGCTTGGGTAGGGTGCTCTTTCCAAGGCCGGATGCCCTCCTTTGACACTGTAAATTCTATGATTCTGTGCAGGAAATGTGTCCAACTGTAGCTACTGGTTAACCGCCTTTGGGAGCTGGAGCTAAGAGTGGATTGTCAGTGGAGCATCCACAATGCTGAGCAGGTCATGGATAGCACATTCAATGAGATGGTCACACAGCAGGTGAAGATTGAACAGGTAGACAGGGCATGGGTGACCACCAGGCAAGAGTAGAGGAAGGCAGGTAGTGCAGGAGTCATCAGTGGCCATCCCTCTTTCTAACAGATATACTGTCTTGGATACTGTTGGGAGAGATGGCTGTGAAGGGGAAAGCAGTGGCATCCAACTTCATGGCACCTTGGCTGGGTGTGCTGCATAAGAGGGGAGGAGGAAGGATGTCAAGGCTATAAAGGGCTTATGATTTGCACTGTCACTAAGAGCGGTGCCCAGAAGCAATTTATGCATAGCAGAGATCGTGAGGGACTCCGTCGTGAATCCCACTATCAGGCCGCCATTTTGAGCGGACAGCCCAATAGCAAGGTCTGTCAGCTGGCCTGTGAGCCTAACCGCAATGTTTAGAAATGTCTAGTTATGTCTGACAGCTTGTTTCCGCATCAAAAGCTGGCGTGTGGTGTGGACTTACTTCCTGCTGCCAGTGGGGGGGTCAGAGCACCACGATTCTATTGGGGAATGCCACCGGGCATCCCGGATGGAGAATCCCTCCCATAGTCGAATCTCCAGGACCATTCTGAAGCTGGAATATGGACCTCCTCCAGGACACCAAATCTGGAGGTTCCACCAGCAGGTGCTCCACCCCAGCCACTGCTGTGGTGTTCCAGGGTCCAGAGTTGCTGGCTGAATCTATCCTTGTTCCACAGACAATACAGCATGATTCAGGTGTGTCCCGAATCCTTCATGCCACATTGTTCCAAATGTGTTTCATGCCCACATCCAGGGGATGTCAAGCCTCTAGCTGTATCCTGTTAACAGGATCACGCCAGCCTCTGGCAGGTTTTTCAATCCGCCACGGCAGGCACCAATGGAAAATTCCGCTGTAAATCCATGCGGGCGTGAAACATATTTCTGGGCGTCCCGCCATGTTCTTCCCATGCACCCGCAATCAAACCTGCCGGTGGGGACTTGGGAGAATTCGAATCCATAGAATCCCAACAGTGCAGAAGGAGGCCATTCGGTCCATCGAGTCTGCACTGACCCTCCGAAAGAGCACCCTACCTAGGCCCACTGCCCCGACCTATCCACCGTGCACTCTGCATAGAATCTAATATTTTAAAAAAACCCTACTATGCTTCAGACTAAGATGTGTCAAAATATCCATCAAATATTTAAAGCAAAGCGTTGTCTTAAATCATCAATTGTTTTAGCTATCTGATGAGCAGGATACTCTGGAGCTGCAACTCACTTTAAAATGTCCAGGTCTTCATCAGCCTTAGAAGCATTAACCTCAGGTTTCTGTTCAAAGCCTTTGTCTTCTCTGACAAGAGGCTTCTATCTATCATCACCCACTGAAAGGAATTGCGCCATCCTTAGCAGATGTAGGTGTTACCTCCTTGTGTAAACCCCTCCCTTCTTATAAGGTTATGTCATAGGGCAGCATGGTAGCACAGTGGTTAGCACTGTTGCTTCACAGCACCGGGGTCACAAATTCGCTTCCCGGCTTGGGTCACTCTGTGCGGAGTCTGCACCTTCTCCCTGTGTATGCGTGGGTTTCCTCTGGATGCTCCGATTTCCTCCCACAAGTCCCGAAAGACGTGCTGTTGGATAATTTGGTCATTCTAAGGTCAGCCCAGTGGCACAGTGCTTAGCATTGATGCCTCACAGCGCCGAGGTCCCAGGTTCGATCCCGGCTCTGGGTCATTGTCCACATGGAGTTTGCACATTCTCCCCGTGTTTGCATGGGTTTCGCCCCCACAATCCAAAGATGTGCAGACTAGGTGGATTGGCCACGCTAAATTGCCCCTTAATTGGAAAACATTAATTGGGTATACTAAATGTATTTAAAAAACCAAAAAATAAATAAAAATTTGGACATTCTGAATTCTCCCCCTATGTACCCACTTCCTGGCAGTGTTAATGTCAGCCTATTTGTGACAATAAAGATTATTATTATCTATTATTAATAATAATTTAATTGTTGAAGATTGTTTTATTGTGTGAACATTGTGAGTGTTTATCTGGCCAATAACATTTTATAATATCTTCCTGTGGCAATACCTATAATAATTTTTCTTGTTGCTTATTTTCACAATCTGTGTTTTATAAAATAGGGTTTTAAACTTTAAAATTTTACACAATGTTCAGCTCAGGGTTTTTTGTTCATGGTTAGATCATCAAAAGGCTTTTTTCAGTTCAGCGTAAGTTGATGCTTGCAAAAGTAATGTGCACTATTCCAGTTGAGTTGATTAATGACTTTAAATTAATTGATAATGATACAAAGTGATGTTCTGTACAATCTAGAGCCAATGAATTGCAAAAAGCTGGTATGCAGGCAAAGGAAGTAATTAGGAAAGCTAATTAGGAAAGCTAACAGAATGTTATTGTTTATTGTGAGGTGAATTGAATACAAAAGTAGGGAAACTATGCATAAGCTGTATAGGAACTGGGTATATCACATCTGGGGTATAGTGCACAGTACTGGTCTTATTTAAGGAAATATGCCAATCCACCAAACCAGCACATCTTTGGATTGTGGGAGAAACCGGAGCACCCGGAGGAAACCCACGCAGACACGGGAGAATGTGCACACTCTACACAGACAGTCACCCAAAGCCGGAATTGGACCCGGGTCCTGGCTCTGTGAGGCTGCAGTGCTCACCACTGTGCCACCGTGCTGCTACTACCACTATTCCAGGCAGTGAGTTCCAGATTGCCACCAGTAATACCAGTTCTGGGGGAGGCGAGACCAATAAACTGGATGGGTTACACCTGGGCAGGACCGGAACTGATTTCCGAGAGGGAGTATTTGCTAGAGTGGTGAGAAGGGTTTAAACTAAAATGGCAGGGGGATGGGAACCTATGCAAGGAGTCAGAGGAGGACTAGACAGAGTAGATGCAAGGAGGATGTTCTCGAAGGTGGGGGATTACATAGCCAGAAGTCATAGTCTGAGGATGGGGGTGGACCATTTAGGGTTGAGATGAAGAGAAATTTCTTCACCAAGAAGAGTGGTGAGCCTGAGGACTTCTTTGCCACAGAAAGTATTTGAAGGCAAAACAATGTATCGATCAGCCATGATCATAATGAATGGTGGAGCAGTTTTGACAGGGCGAATGGCCTCCTCCTGCTCCTATTGCCTCTATTTCGGTGTCCCTATATTCAGCACAGTACAGATGGAAAGCACGATAAAATTCTTTGCACAAACAGGAAACGTACATTTTTAGACCTCCTTTCTATAAGATACCACTAAATTCTGTTTCCCAGCTGATAGGCACACAGTATGATTTTGCTCTACTTCCACCCTCATCACAAAGGTCATCTCTGAAGGATAGATCAACAAATATCCAAGGCTCATGAAATCAAGTTATCCAGAATTTTCCCCCCGATAACATGAATGGAGGTCAATTCATTGCAGATGATATGATTTCTTACTCGGAATGTCTCCAACAATGGTCATGTTCAGTCAATTGAACTTCATTCTCAGCACCGCTCCCATCACGACTAAGATGTTAATTCCACTGTCAAAATCAAGCACTCTGTCTCCCATGCAAGTCTGGAGTTAAAGTGTCATCTGAATCACCATCCCACAATCCTCCCTGGGGAACTGACCAAATGCTGATGGAACAAAAAACACATGGCAAAACATTCAAAAGTTTTAAGAAGGTTCCAGGTAATGAGCCACTTAGATGGCAGCTTTGTACTTGACTGGGGCATACCACACCCAGTGCATATTTAAATCAATTATTAGAATGGTCCTCCTATCAGGATTCTCAAGCATTTGGTTATCAGATTGGAACCTGAGTCACATTGCCTGTATTTACATTAATTGTCCTCCCTCAAGTACCATGCCCCAAGAGGGCATTGGCAACTAAGGATTTCCATTGGGTTGGTCCACAATTAGGCTTTGCAAAGGAAAGCAGTGATTTGCTGTTGTGTTCTGATGGCTGACCCAGAAACTTCCCACCTGCCATCAGTGGTATTTTAAGGATTCGCCTGTTTGGCCACGCTATGAATATACCTACCATGGCCATCAAATCCTTCACTAGGTTTTTGCACCCAGAGCTTCTGATCCCGAGGTCAGGATGCTACCATTGCACCAGAGGACATCCTCACTGATATACATCATTTGGGGCTAATGAGAAAATAGAAGTTTACTGAAGAACACGTAGTTAATGTTGGTATACATCTTACTATTTGTCATTTATATATTAAGACTATTGCCCATATTAATTGTTTGTTATGAATATTGTTCTATTTTACAGAACATCAGATCCATCAGCATGTCTCAAAAACCAGGCCAGTGAGTAATTATTTCATTTTGAAAACTGTCTTGAGCCTTTACCTTCTTAACATTGTATTTTTGTGTGTTGACATCAATACAGAATAAAATAATTAAGACAGGATCACAACAAACTGGCATCTCCTTCTCTCAACAATTCCCGCTCCCGTCTGATAACCATGACTGGTTTTGGTAAGGAGACTGAACTGAGCTATTCAAGTGAGGCCCAGCAGTAAA
Organism: Scyliorhinus torazame; assembly: GCF_047496885.1. Classification (NCBI taxonomy): domain Eukaryota; kingdom Metazoa; phylum Chordata; class Chondrichthyes; order Carcharhiniformes; family Scyliorhinidae; genus Scyliorhinus; species Scyliorhinus torazame. The sequence goes on along the minus strand of NC_092711.1, from coordinate 298,106,523 downwards.
AATGGCACTGATTACAGAGTCTGTTTCCGTCTTCCTCCCTCCTGAGACCCTGCCCACCCCCAAGTTAAAATTGGGACTTGCAAACTGAATACCTCAGCATTTCACCAAACTGTATACACAGTGGTATCTGCTGACTCCTGCAAGAGCAGCCTCCACAGTGCCATAATGCCACTACACTTTCCTGCTGTTTTTAACATCAGTTCTGGATATGCCGTTCCTATGGCTGCATCCACCAACTACACCCTTTTACTCTGTGAGCCAATCCACAGAATTGTTACAGCACAGGAGGAATCCTCTTGGCATATCATGTCTGCACCAAGTCTCCGAATGAGTAATTCACTTCAGGCCATTACCCAAGCTTCTCCTCATAACCCTGCACATTCTTCCTTTTCAGATAAAAGACTAAATCCCTTTTGAATGCTTTAATTGAGTCTGCTTCCGCCACCCTCTGTTCCAACCATTAAGTCTCAATGCGAGTTTATAGGGTCCTTAATCTTAACAGACAAATTGGCTCTGGTTGACGAGTCTTGGCTTATGAAATGCAGGTGGCCTTTGTATATGGCTTTGAATTGGTCTCTGCAGCTCACAGGGGCTGTTAGCGTATCTTCAGAGATAATAATGTGCAGACTTCTACAATACTGCCAAATAGCTCTTCTTGTTTGACGGTCACAGCCAGACCTATCTTCAGCCGTTTTAAAAGGTAATTGTCCACTCTCTTAAACTGCCCTGCCACCTTCAATGAGTTTGGCATAGATACATCCAGGTCCCTGTGCTCCTGCGCCCCTGTAGAATTCTACCCTTTATTTTATATTGTCTCTCCATGTACTTTCTATCAAAGTGAATTACTTCACATTTCGCTGTATTGAATTTCATCTGTTACTTGTTCACCCATTCCACCAACTTGTCTATGACATTCTACACTGTTCTTCACAGCTCACAATGCAATACACTTCAAACTCAGGATCATTGAAAACATAGCTGTCGCAAGTGCGAGTATAATCACGTTACATATGGAGGGTAGTGTGATGGTTCTGATCTTCAAATCATAGGAAGAATCACAGGAAGAACTCTAGAAAGGTCCAGAGATAAATCCCAGCTGTCAAATTTTAAATTGCACAGAAAGAACTTGTAATCTGGTCTTCTTTCACATTGGAAAACATATTTTGAATTGACAGAATTGTAAGTTAAGGGACCATTATAAAGAGACTTGATAGTCCATTTGTCAAGTGACCCCTTTGCTTATGGGATCATTAAACAGCTGATCTTGTTATTGCAACAGTAGAAATGACACTGTAAGATTATAGCTAGAAAGTATGTGCTTGGTGCATAATTCTTCACTTTTAAATTTCCAGAGTCTTCAAAAAGACAAGCCCCAATGAGAAGGTTAGTATCTTCTGACCCTTGTCTGAGAATCTGATTGGCGTTTTCATTTAATCTATTAATATGATTTTTGAATTACACCATTCCTATTTGTAGTGTATTGTTGGCTACTTTCATTCTATTATTCTTTCCCAATCGGAAGTTCTAGGGTAGCTGTTATGATGATGTGCAGAAGCAATCATGTATATAATAATGTACATGACCACCGACCAGCAGGTGGCAGTGTAAATCTACCATGTGACACTGTACCTCAAGGAGTTGGGAGTTAGTCATCCTGGTGGATAGTCATACTTGCAGTAGCTCTAGGATAATGTTCGTAGTTTGTCATACATTTCTTATAGTTATTTTTACCATGCATTTGTTTTACAATAAATTACTTTAACTAGACAAGAACTAGATGTTCTATTGTGCAACATTCCTACCGGCCATAGCACAAGAACATGACAGTTTTGACTTTTGTGATAATACCTCCTCTAGTGTAGGGTTGCAGAGTGATTTAAAGTTGTGTATAAAATAACATTTATTTCCTTTATCGACAGCTCTCACTGTATCTGGGAAAGCGAGACTTTGTAGATCATATCAACACTGTGGACCCAGTTGGTGGGTAGCATACCATTTATAAATCAGAAGTGATGACGGGGGACCTGTGCATACATGTATCGCATGCTCCTGTACAATGTTAAAAACACAAAAGCCACAGCTCATGGAATTTCAGAAAGAACTTACAAAATTCTCTTCATTCAAACATCTTTCCATTCAATCTTGAATTCAAAAGATTCAAGCTCCTTCAATGGTTCGCGAACAGGCACCAGAATGTGGCGACTAGGGGCTTTTCACAGTAACTTCATACTTGTGACAATAAAAAGATTATTATTATTATTATTATTATTAACAGTGCATCACCAGATCATTGAAAACTAGTCCAGCTACAATCCCTGATCATAGCCAGAATGGCGATAAGGACTTTATAAATCGTATTTATTCACATCCAGACTAGGGAGGGAAAGTCGCCAGACAGACATCCCAATCGTTGTCCTCCTCTGAAATGCCATGTGCAGATATAGGATGTGCTAACCAAACTTGGCTTTGAAGCCATGAACAATTGTATTGGCTACCAGTTATCACTATATGAGCTAACGTTAGCTTACGGTCTAATCTTCAAGATAGATGGGGGTGGGCAAGTTCAAAAAGGACAGTACGGTGACACAGTGGTTTGCACTGCTGCAGCACAGCACTTGGGACCCGGGTTCAATTCCGGCCTTAGGTGACTGTGTGGAGTTTGCACGTTCTCCCCGTGTCTGCGTGAATTTTCTCCGGATGCTCCGGTTTCCTCCCACAAGTCCCGAACGACGTGCTGTTAGGTGAATTGGACATTCTGAATTCTCCCTCTGTGTACCCGAACAGGCGCCGGAATTGGGGCTTTTCACAGTAACTTCATTGCAGTGTTAATGTAAACCTACTTGTGACAATAAAGATTATTATTAAAGATGTGCAGGTTAGGTGGATTGGCCATGATAAATTACCCCTTAGTGTCCAATGATATGCAGGCTAAGTGGGGTTACGAGGATAGGGTGGGGAGTAGGCCCAGGTAGGGTGCTCTTCCGGATGATCGGTGCAGACTCAATGGGCCAAATGGCCTCCTTCTGCACTATCGTGATTCTATGAAAGATGTGGGATGGTAAGCATATTTCATGTTGAGCTCAGAAATCTAAACCGATGGAATAAAAACCTTCTTCATTGAATATAATTTGGGTCACTGTCTGTGTGGAGTCTGCACATTCTCCCTGTGTCTGTCCGGGTTTCCTCCGGGTGCTCCGGTTTCCTCCCACAAGTCCCGAAAGATGTGCTGTTAGGTGAATTGGACCTTCTGAATTCTTCCCCAGTGTACCCGAACAGGTGCCAGAATGTGGCGACTAGGGATTCTCACTTCATTGTAACTTCATTGCAGTGTTAATATAAGCCTACTTGTGACAAGAAAAATGTTATTATTTTATTGATCACACATCAAATGAGTTATAACAAAGACACCCTAGTTTCTGGTAAATGCAAGTCCATTAAAAAAATGGTGCTAAATCTGCAATCTCATTGCTATAAAGGTAACTGTAGGGGGAATAATAGAACTCGTATTTGTACAATAGTGACATTATTCTGAGTTTGAGGAAGCTTTGTTGGGTTATAACTCACATGAGAGCACTCAATGCTAATACCTGGTAATAAAAGTAAAGAACTGTCCAATCTCAAACATTGGCATGATCAACTGATCACCCAGATGAACACTGAAATGGTAAAGAATTCTCATAGACTTAGATTGTACATGTAGCATCCGTAATGTGCGTACACGTTAACTGAGCAGCAAATATCAACCACCTTTGTATATAATACATTCAAATTTGGTCAAGTTTCACTTATGACTCTGGTGATAAATGCACAACCATGTACTATAATGAACCAAATTCCCCAAATCTTGTCTCCATTTCTTCTTTTTAAAATAAATTTAGAGTACCCAATTCTCTTTTTTCCAATTAAGGGACAATTTAGTGTGGTCAATCCACCTACGCTGCACATCTTTGGGTTGTGGGGGTGAGACCCATGCAGACACGAAGAGAATGTGCAAACTCCACACAGACAGTGACCTGGGGCTGGGATCGAACCCGGGTCCTCAGCACCATGAGGCAGCAGTGCTAACCACTGTGCCGCCCGGTCCTCATTCCATTTCAACTTAGTATCAATTTGTGAATGGGATGTTGGGTCATATAACCCATCGTTAATTCCCTTCAGGTGATGGTGAACTGCCTTGAAATGCTACGGTCTGTGAGGTGCTGTTAAGGAGGAAATTCCAGGATTTTGACCCAGTGTTAGTGAAGAAAAGACAATGGGCATCATTCTCCGCCGGCGGGAGTCTCCGTTTTGCCGGCGCCCGGGGGTTTCCCGACGGCGTGGGGCTGCCCCACAATGGGAAACCCCATTGACCGGCCGGTGTTACGGAGACTCCCGCCGGCCGGTCGGGGCAGAAATGTGGCGGGGCGGGTAGGAGAATTTCGCCCAATATATTTCCAAGTCAGGATGGTGATTGGCTCGGATAGAACCTGCAGGTGGTGTTCCCATGTGCCTGCTGCCCGTTTCCTTCCAGATGGTAGTGGTCGCTGTTATGGAAGGTGCTATGGAAGGAGTCTTGTTGAGTTCCTGCAATGCATCTTGTCGATGGTACACAGGGCTGCCACCTTGCATCAGTGGTGGGGGGAGTGAATGTTTGTGGTGGGGTGCCAATCAAAGATGTTGCTTAATCCTGGATGGTGTTGAGCTTCCTGAGTGTTGTTGGAGCTGCACTCATCCATCTAAGGCACAATAGGACTGCTACAATTCATCTTGGCCGGGTCCATGCTGGAAGGGAGTCAAACAGCCTTGCCGTCACCGCTATGAAATCTGCTGCAAAATATACACATGCTGATGCTGGGTGGGTTATAGGAGCAGGTTTAGTTGTGATGACAATAGCCTGCACTATAATCACACATCAGAGACTGGTTAATTGGGCAATGTCCTGAGGGTCCTTGGTGCCTGTGGACCCAATTGCCAGTAAACACCTTGAGAATTTAGGGAATAGTAAGTAAATAAAAGATAATTCTTGCAAACATATTGGGAAACTAATATTTTAATTTCTGTTTCACAGTGTGGGTAATAAATGGGTTGAGATACATGTATTTTAAAAATGTTGGGCAAAATATCGTCCTCAAGTGTCCTAATCCGAATTGCAGTCAAGATTCATGAAGTACATTATTTTGGTGAATAGATTGTAATCAAATTGGCATTTTAAATGCTGGATTGACTTATTTCTTGCAGATGGTATGTTGCTGCTTGATCCAGAATATTTAAAGGACAGAAAAGGTAAACGGACAATGTTGACACGTTTCTCTTTCTATGTTTCGACTGTACGTCTGGCTCTGCAATTTCTCAATGGCACATGTTGCCACCGGCCTAAACATTAATTTCTCCCATCGTACTGATTTTCCTGCCGTCTCCCGAGAATTGTTGCCATGCTGTGACCCAGCGGTACTGAAATGGTGATGAGAAATGGCTAAACTCTGGTGTGATTTTGGTCTTTCACCTTGAGAGGCGTCTAGGTACGTTTTCTTTTATCAATTAATTTGCGGGATGTGTGAGTCGCTGGCTAGGCCAGTATTTATTGCCCATCCCTCGTTGCCCTTCAGGTGGCGGTGAGCCGCCTTCTAGAACCGCTGCAGTCCCTGTGATGTAGGTACATCCGCAGTGCTGTGAGGTATGGAGTTCGAGGATTTTGACCCAGCGACAGTGAAGGAACGGTGATGTATTTCAGTGTCAGGATAGTGAGTGACTTGGAAGGGAGCCTCCAGGTGGTGGTGTTCACAGGTATCTGCTGTCCTTGTCCTTTTAGCTGATGATGGTCTGGAAGGTACAGCCTAAATCACCTTGGTGAGTTCCTGCAGTGCATCTTGTAGATGGTGCAGACTGCTGCTATTTTGCGTCAATGGTGGAGGGAGTGAATGTTTGTGGAAGGGGTGCGAATCAAGCAGGCTGCTTTATCCTGGATAGTGTTGAGCTTCTCAAGTGTTGTTGGAGTTTCAGTCATCTAGGCAAATGAAGAGTATTTCATCGCACTCCTGACTTGTGCTTGTGGTGGACAGGCTTTGGGGAGTCAGGAGGTGAGTTACTCATGCAGGATTCCTAGCCTCGGACCTTGCTCCTGTAGCCACAGCATTTATATGACTAGTCCAGTTCAGTTTCTGGTCATTGGTAACCCCAGGATGTTGATAGTAGTGGTTTCAATGTCATTGAATATCAAGTGGCAATGGTTAGATTCTCTCTTGTGTGGTGCAAATGTTACTTGCCACTTGTTAGCTCAAGCATGGATATTGTCCAGGTCTTGCTGCATTTGGACATGAACTGCTTCAATATCTCTGGAGATTGTTCAGTCATCGATGAACAGCCACACTTCTGACCTTATGATGGAAGGAAGGTCATTGATGAAGCAGCTGAAGGCAGTGGCTTCAGACACTACCCCGAGGAACTCCAGCAGTGATGTCCTGGAACTGGGATCATTGATCTTCAACCACCGCAACCATCTTGCTTTGTGCCAGGTATGACTCCAACCAGCGGAGAGTTTTCCCCTTGACCCTCATTGACTCCAGTTTTGATATCTCCTTCATACCATACTCGAACAAATACTGCCTTGATATCAAGGGCAGTCGCTCTCACCTCACCTCGGGAATTCACCTCTTTTGTCCATGTTTGAACCGAGGCTGTAATGAGGTCTGGAGCTGTATGACCCTTGCGAAACCCAAACTGAACGTCAATGAGGAAGTTCCTGAGAGCGCATTGATGACCTCTTCCATCACTTCACTGATGATAAAGAGTAGACTGATGGGGCGGTAATTGTCCTGTTTCTTGTGTACAGGACACACCTGGGCAGTTTTCCACATTGCTGGATAGATGCCAGTGTTGTAACTGTACTGAAACAGCTTGGCTAGAGATGCGGCAAGGTTTGGAGCACCAGTATTCAGCACTATTACCAGAATATTGTCAGGGCCCATAGCCTGTGCAGCATCCAGTGCCTTCAGCCGTTTCTTCATATCATGTGAAGTAAATCAAATTGGCTGAAGACTGGCATATGTGATGATGGGTACCTCTGGAGGAGGCCGAGATGGATCAGCCACATGGCACCTCTGGCTGAAGATTACTGAGAAAGCTTCAGCCATGTCTTTGGCACTGATGTGCTGGGTTCCTGCATCATTGAGGATGGGGGTATTTGTGGAGTCTCCAACCCCTGTGAAATGTCCAATTGTCCACCAGCATTCACAACTGGATGTGGTAGGACTGCAGAGCTTTGACCATTGGTTGTGGAGTTGCTTAGCTCTGCCTATTACTTGCTGCTTATGCTGCTTGGCACGCACATAGTCCTCCATTGTAACTTCACCAGGTTGACACCTCATTTTTCGGTATGCCTGGTGTTGCTCCTGGCATGTCCACCTGCACTCTGCATTTAACCAAATATGCCCATAATGTCTCTGTTCACTGGTGGATAGACAGATGGTGAAAATACAGGGGGGAGGAGGGGAGGTAAACCAATAGTCCCTCATTCGCTTTGCAAATCGTCATGTTCTGCACCCTGCCACTCTGAAATGGTCAAATTTATAACCCGTCCATACATTTTGTCCTCAATGTTGATCCGTATGACCGGAACTGCCTTTGTTTTCTACTTGATAGAAACAGTTATCAAAATTATAGAATAACACAGCTTAAAATCTATAAGTTTGCTCAAGTTTCTTGATCCCTTATCCGAAAGCCTTTATGTGGTTTGATGTCACCCCAACTCTACTTATGGATCTGCAAATGGTCTTGGGTCAGATTTACTTTGGTTAAAGATGCTATATAAAAATAAGCTACCAATCCTACAAGTGTAATTCTCAATAAGCATAAAGTGCAATTCTTGTTTAAAAAATCTCTATTTTCCTATTTAAACAGCTTATGTGACATTGACATGTGCATTCCGATATGGGCGTGAAGATTTGGACGTAATGGGCCTTAGTTTCCGAAAGGATATTTACTGTGAAACGATCCAGGTCTATCCACCAGTTGCAGACAACAAAAAGCCACCGACTCCACTGCAGGAGAGACTGGCTAACAAACTGAAAGAGAACTGCTACCCTTTCATCTTACAGGTATGAGATCCTCCCTGCCACTGTCAAAGCAAACAGAACCATGAGCTCTGATAATAACTCTCGAGGTGGGGAGAGAGCAGAGCATACAGGATGCCTGAAATTATGGTGTTCCCAGATATCCTGCTGAAATATTTCACATGTCTCCTGAGAGGTACAACGTCTTAGTTCTGGTATCATTCTAGTAAAACTTTTGTGTGCACCTTCTCCAATGCCTCGACATCATTTTATAATATGGATGCCAGAATTGTGACCCAAGTGGTTTGGGAACATTCTAGACAAGTTTAGCACAATCTCGATTCTATACCTCTGGAAATGAACCACAGCGCTTTGATTGTTAATCTTATTGCTTCAGTAAATGGCACCGCAACGTTTGGTGATTGGTGTATCTGCACCAGTTCCCTCCATTCCTCTGCATCATTTAAACTCTTTGGTCTGGATTTTAGCAGAGAGGGAAGTCCTGAGGGTGCTGATGGGAGGTAGGACAGAACAGGTCTACTTTAAGTGGGGTTTCGACCCACAGACAGCGGAATGAACAGGCTGGAGGGATCTTGTGGGGAAAGTCTATGAGCGCAACCTATGGGAGTAAAATAAATCTGGGGAGGAATCGAATGGTGAGTGGATCCCTGATCGTAGCAGGTCAGACGGTGGTCCGTGGGCCTCAATTGCAGGGGTTGGGGTCAGGGGGGAAATGGTCCAAGCTAGGCTTCCCAGCGATTAAAACTACAAGAACTAGGAGTTGGGGCCGGAAAAAGGGGAGATTGCTATGTTTCTTGAAGGGGAGAGAAGCTTGTTAATGTTATTGGGGTTTGGGTATGTTGGTGCGGGGAGTGGGTCAGGGGGGATTGGATTGTTGTTGTTTTGGGGGGGGACTGAAGGGGGGGGGGGACATGACAATGGAGGGGGGGGGGAGAAATTACAGACTAACAGTGGCCAGGGGATTCTCTTTGTCTCACCCTCAGGGTAGGGCTCGATGCTACCTTAGGTGGGCCTGGGACTCAGGAATTTGTTGTTTATTCTTGGGATGGAGCAGTTCATAACAGGTTTCATATGGGTGGGGAGAACGCCTTGGTTTTGGAGGGGGGTCCTGCAGAGGGATAGGCAGGTGGCGGGGGTGGCGGGCGGGGCGGCCAATGCGGAGGTTGTGGTGATCAGGGTGCGGATGGAGTCGGGGTTGTGCAAAGGGCCTAGCTTGGAGACACTGGTGACGGTGTCTCTGCTGTTTGCTCCGGCGAAATAGTCTTCAAACCCAGTGGTCATCTTCACTTTGAAAATATGGTGCCGACACTGTCAGCATTTTAAACGGAGGTAGTGTCAAAGTGGGACCCTATCTGTAGGAACATATGTTTGAGTCAGCGAAATTAGACACTACATTTGGAGGGGGGGTGGAAAGGTAAGGGGCTGGAGAGGGTGAGGGGTTGGTTTCTGGAGGGGCAGTTTGCCAGCTTGGAGGAGTTGAAGGAGAAAGCAGGACTTGGAAGGGGCAGATACGTTCCCGTACCGGACTTTGTTCGGCAGACATTTCCGACATTCCCGGCAACGCTGGCGTCCACTTTGTTGGCAAGGATACTCTCCTGTGCGGGGTCGGGTGGGGGCAGCATGTCCAGGATATATGGATGGATCTTGGGGGAAGGGCAGGTTTCAGTGGAAGAGGTGAAGGCTAGGTGGGAGGAGGAGCCGGGACCCATTTTGGAGGAGGAGGTGTGGATTGAGTCCCTCCGCAGGGTGGATGCTACATCGTCCTGTGCAAGGTCGAGCTTGATCCTGCTCAAGGCACCTTCCTTGCATTCACCAAGTTGGCTGCCCTCCAAGCAATGCTCAGTGCTCTGCTTATATAGTCCAGCAAGGCTACACAGCTGGCCTTTGTTGCACTGATTCTCGATAGGGATTTTCCATCAGTCTGCCATGTGGCTTCCGGATTGACTTCCTGTGGCCAGCTTGGTAGGAGGAAACTCTGCCAAGAGACGGGAGAACCATAGAGAAAAGTACCTTCCTTCCAGCACACAGCCCCTGGTGACCTCCCAATTATATTAATCACACCCTATTGAAATATGCCTTTAAGGGATAGCAACATGACATCATTTGAAGGGAAGTGTTCAGGGATCCAGTCTCCATTTCATTTTGGCGAACCACTGTGCCATTGTGCCATCCTCAACTTACCTCAAATTACCTAAATTACCTCAACTTCACCTGACCACATATCCTCTACTTTGTCTGGGAACTGGCTCCTTGTAATTCATAATCGTACTCCAGGCCCAGTATTAAGCTAAGCAAAACAAGTTACTTACACCCACAATTTCTGTGTCTCTAGGCATTTTAGTCTCGTCTCTTCTTTGGCTGAGACAAGTTTAACTCTGTAATTCTCCACTTATGATGGCTGGTAAGAGTTTTCTTATTTTTAAAAATGGCCTTGTTGTCCCAAGATGGTGTCATTAAAATGAGCTGTCTATTATTCCAAGAATCATGGCATTAAGATTATGTTGAAATGTGTTTTGCTTTGAAATAATTAATATCTCCCTAGATTCCACCAAACCTGCCCTGTTCAGTCACTCTACAGCCAGGACCAGAAGATCACAGAAAGGTACGTGTGCATTTTCTGTCATTTTACCTGGGAAGATAGATTGGATGTAATAAGTACTTTCCCATTGGTAACGAAGGAATGAAGGGTGAGGGTGAAGAATGGGGTTAATCTTTAACCTCAATCTGCAATAGTGGCCATTCCTGCTGCTTAATGTCAACTGAAGCAAAGTTGCACCAGGCAGATGTTGGGCACTAATGGGACAATTGAGGTGTACCGTTCTCCCACCCCACCTGATTTTCAGCTGATGATCATCTGTTTTCTGCTTTGAAGTGAGTGGTCAACGGAAGACGGTTACCCCCAGCTTCACCAGCAGAGACCAGCGTTATGTCTTCACCAATTGTCACAGAGGACAGAGCACAATCCAGAGGTGTGAAAAACGGCATGTAGCTCTCCAGTCCCAGAGGTGGGCTTTCTCTCCAGTTAACCTGGCACTCTGCACACAGAGACTATGGGGGTGTGGCCCACACCACCACAGTGGTGAGGCCACCATGATAGAGTCAGCAATGCCAGCTTCACAGATATTGGTGCCCCCTTTTTTAAAGGGAGTCCCGATCGGAGATGAACAAAATGCATCCCCTCCCAACAGATAAGATGCAAACTCCCCCTCCTCCATGGATACAGGACCCCCCCACTCCCCTCACAAATGCCAGGACATCCCCTTCACAAGCATCAAGTCAATCCCCCGCCGACCGCCCTCCCCCCACCCCCACAAATACAGGGAAACACCCCCAATCTCCCACAAGCACTGGGGCAATACCCCCAACCCAGAAGAGGAACTCCCCTAAAGGCGTTTCCCAGAGGGCCCACCCCTGGCAGTGCCACCCTGCGCGGAGGGAAAGTGCCCCCACGGCACAGGCCCACCCACAGATTGGTGGGCCCCAATCGCGGACCAGACCAACGTAGGAGCTCCCCCCTGGGACCGGATCGCCCCACGCCCCCCCCCCCCCCCAAGGGCTCCGCTAGCCGCCCTCCAAGCCAGGTCCCGCCGGTATGGACCACTGCTCAAGCACGTCCCTCTCCCCCTCCCCCCAGGGGCTATACTTACCTGTGCGTCCCCGATGGGTTCCCTTCGACTGTATACCTCATCGGTTCTAAATGTGGGTCGACCACATAGCGGGGAAGCTCGCTAATCATTGAAAAATTTATTGAGATGTATTAAGGGCGGGATCCTTATTAAGTCACTGGTGAGGGGCGGGGAACGTCGTCTCGCTGGCGAGAATCTCATTTTCACATATCCGCCAGATTTTGCATCCATTTCGCTGTTTGCGCTCATGGCTAACGTGGATCCAAAATCGTCCTCCCCATGTCTCCACTGGAAACGCGGGAAGTCATTTCAATTGTTATCACAATCCTCGGTCACACAGTTGAGAGAATATTGCCTATGCCTGTAATCTGAAGTTATGCCCAGCCTGTCTCCCACAATATTTTCAGCAAAGCACATATTCTGGACTGCTCTTGAACTTTCAGTTTATCAGTGATGGGCAGTTTCATACATTGGAAGTTTTTGATCAGTTTTCCTTCGCTTTCTTGTTTGGAATGTACGTGAATATTGTGCACGAGCATTGGCCCAGAAAACCACAGAGCAATCAACAGGCAAGAGGCCTAAGCAAACCACGGGGCAACAGGATGTGGGATAACAACTGTCAGAAATGAACACGTTCTCCTTTCCTTCTTTTCCCAATCCAGTTTTCCCTTGCCCTCCTGCTAATGTGCATTTATCCCGGGTTTCAGTTCAAAGAGCATTGATCAGTCACCGACAACACAGTCCGAGTCACGGTTAACCTCTGACACTGAGCCAGCCTGTTCCTGCCAATCTCCCAGTGGCTTTGGGGCAGATGGGACCAGAGATATGCTCAGGAACATAGAATCAGAGAGTGGTTACAATGCAGAAGGAGGCCATTCGGCCCATCATGTCCGTGCTGCCTTGCAGCTCATCCAACCCTCACGCTTCCCCTTTGACCTGCAATTATTTTCTCTTCAGGTGCTCGACCAACCCCCTTTTGAAAACTCTGTTTGAGTCGACCTGCACCAGGCTCCCAGGCCGCGTATTCCACAACCTCTGCGTAAACAGCTTCTCATGCCGCCAGTCACGTTAAATCGGGTTCCTCTCATTCTTGACTCTTCCATCATAAAATATATCCGTGAGGGAATGTAACTCTCTTGAGAATGAGGTAGGCAAGGGTTTAGGAATTTTCCCCTTGGTGTACGATTCTGTGCAGTGAACAGCTCAGCAAAGAGCGACAGCACCATCTGCTGGTAGGACATCAATTCTGTCCTGTGTGGGTGGTAAAGGATCCCTTTAAATTTTACTCTTCTGCCTTGAAGTAGGCTTACCACTTGGTTTGCGTGACAGAATGGTGGCAGCATTGAAAACGTCTAGCCTTGGCTATCCGGTAACATTCAGCGCAGGGCACTGGCTTGCCTGTCATTGAATTGAAAGGATGCCTGTGTTATACATTCTACCCATCGGGGTTTATTTTGCTGCTGGAATGTAAATGAATGAACGAGCGCTACCTCCTATTTTATAAAGTGTGCCTCGTGGTAGGCGGGGACCATAGAAGCAGAGTGCACCGGTGACATGAAAGATTTGTGTCACAAACATATGGAGCCTATCGTCAGCAGTTATTGATAATAATATTCTGTCTGTCAGAAACATTATGTCCTCTCCCCAAAACGTCATTAAAATTTTGACAAGTAAAAAAACACACCAAGCATCGTTGATTTTTTTTAAATCCCTTAGATGTGGGCGTCGCTGGAAGGGCCAGCATTTGTTGCCCATCCCTAATTACCCTTGACCTCAGTGTTTTACTCCGCCACTTTCGGGGGCATAAGAGTCAATTACTGTGATCTGGAGCCACATGTAGGCCAGACCAGATAAGAATGGCAGATTTCACACCCTAAAGGACATTAGTGAGCCGGGCAGGTTTTCACGACAATGGCTCCAGGGGCACCATTAGACTTTTAATTCCTGATTGGTTTTTTTAAAGTCAAATTTCACCATCTGCCGTGGCGGGATTCGAACACAGGTCCCTAGAACAAAACCCTGGGTCAGTGGTCCAGAGACAATACCACTACCCCACCGCCTCTGGTGCTCTCTCTTATTTCTGAAGTGGAGCAGCACCCTGCAGTGTGCAATGATCCAAACCGCGGCTCAAAGTTCTGCAGAATTTAAAAAATAATTTTAGAGTGCCCAATTAATTTTTTCCGATTAAGGGGCAATTTATTGTGGCCAATCCACCTACCGCAGCACATCTTTTGGGTTGTGGGGGCGAAACCCACGCAAACACAGGGAGAATGTGCAAACTCCACACGGACAGTGACCCAGAGCCGGGCTCGAACCTGGGACCTCGGCACCGTGAGGCAGCAGTGCTAACCATTGCGCCACCCTGCTGCCCAAAGATCAGCAGGGTTTACATCACAACACAAAACATTGACGTATAGTTGCTATCCTTATTGAGGACAGGGGAACCACAGAATCACACATCTTAAATTCATTTATCGGCATTTTTGATACATGTAATGACTTAGGCCAGGTCTTTGAGATTGGCCAATTAGAATAAGAGTTCCCTGATTAGTGACCCAATCAGGGAACCTCTTTCTGTGTATATAATGAATGAAATGAATGAAAATCGCTTATTGTCACAAATAGGCTTCAAATGAAGTTACTGTGAAAAGCCCCTAGTCGCCACATTCCTGCGCCTGTTCAGGGAGGCTGGTACGGGAATTGAGTCCACGCTGCTGGCCTGCCTGGGTCTGCTTTAAAAGCCAGCGATTTAGCCCACTGTGCTAAATCAGCCTCTCTGCACTCCTGGTGTAGACAGCAGACTGAATGGTCATGGTTGTTCAGCTGTTGGGTTTGTAAATAAAAGGAATTCTGGTGATGGGACTCTGCCTCCGTGGACTTATTACAATATAGTTGATGTTATGGTTGATAATCTGCCACTGAGTTGCATCTTGTGTGAGGTACAATTGTTGTAACAGTTTTTAACGGCCCTTTAAAACATTGAATTTAGCTCAGGTGATTTATCCTTCGCCAATTTAGCTTTAACCAAGATATATGTTTTTCTTTCTGTCACAGGCATGTGGTGTGGACTTTGAGGTGAAAGGATTCTGTGCGGAGAACCTGGAAGAGAAGATTCATAAAAGGCACCTTCACCTTTTAACAATTGTCACCATAAGAGCACGATTTATTGTTCCAAAAATCCCATCTCTTTTTCATTAATCTCAACTATCTTCCCTCACACAAACTCTCTCCATGCCTTTCTTGTCTGTTCTAGTTGCCTATGTAATCCATTGACTGGTCAGCAACCCCTTTCATTACTTTGATTTCTTCTGAAGCCTCTTGCAGCAGAACATCGTCAGCTCGCTGCCTGCATGCAGATCCAACCAACGGTGTCACAACCTGCGCCATGGGGAGGGCAGAGACATGGATCCCAGATCCACCCCAGCCAGAATGCGGATCCAACCCTCTGCTGTTGGCAACAATCTGATCCTCCCCAGTCCCCAGCCAGCTGAACCAACTACCCCGCCCCCTCCCCAAGGAGTCTGAGTTGCTGTGGCAACATCTGCTTACACTTATACATGCATGTTGTAGCCTGAGGCTATGGATAGTGATGGTTGAGGCTCCAGTTTCTTTCTCGGGCGGCAAGGCGACACTGTTGCCTCACAGCGCCAGGGACCCAGGTTCGATTCTGACCTTGGGTGACTGTCTGTGTGGAGTTTGCACATTCTCCCTATGTCTGCGTGGGTTTCCTCCCACAGTCTAAAGATGTGCAGGTTAAGTGGATTGGCCATGTTAAATTGTCCTTAGTATCTAAGAGGTTAATAATAACCTTTATTATTGTCACAAGTAGGCTTACACCAACACTGCAATGAAGTTACTGTGAAAAGCCCCTAGTCGCCACATTCCGGCGCCTGTTCGGGTACATAAACGGAGAATTCAGAATGTCCAAGTTACCTAACAGTACGTCTTTCGGGACTTGTGGGAGGAAACCCACGCAGACACAGGGAGAATATGCAGACTCCGCACAGACAGTGACCCAAGCCCGGAATCAAACCTGGGACCCTGGCGCTGTGAAGCAACAGTGCCAACCGCTGTGCTACCTTGCCGCCATGGTTACAGGGACATGACGTGATGTAGGCCTGGGTAAGGCGCTCCATTGAAGGGTCGGTGCAGACTCGATGGGCCTCCTTCTGCAGGAATTCTATGATCACAGGAATCTTTCCTACTCTTGTAGCCATTGGTGGACATTGGAAAGATTTACAAGTTGATGCTCAACCTGTTGGGCCGCATTGTGAATTTCAAGTCTCCGTAGGCTCAGGGAACTCAGTCTAGTTTGGGATCTGACGCAATTCATTTAAACTCACCTGAGGCTGGTTTTCATTGCTTGAGCACACAAACTCAGAGCCTTATCTCCACCAGTGTCAGTAGTTTTGTCAGACTTCCTTTCCGATCTACAATGGGCATCAAAAGCAAGCAAAGAGCTTTCTGATTTACAAAGAGATGGGAGGGGGTGGTGCTGAGATCTTTGCTAAGCTGCCTATCTGATGCGCAATCAATTACTCTCAAGACAAGGTGAGGCATAACTAATAGGCTTTAATCGGCTAGAACTCTTCCCCAGCAGCTTCGATACAGAAAGTGAAGGCTGCTGGGACGGCATCGGTTCTTATACTCCGCCTCTCAGGGCGGAGCTATGTACATCAGCCAATGGTAGACTCCTGGGTCTAACCAATGGTCATCCACCTCTCAGGTACCACAATATCATGATCCCAGGATTGACCATGTAGCTTTGATGGGAAGGACACCCCAAGCTGCCAGTAGGGAAGTGTCTTGAATAATCTCAGAGAATTGAAGCTAATTACATTTGGCTCTTTAGTGACCCGTTGCGTATTTTTGTTTTTACTTTCTTTCTCACTGGTGCTTTGATGTTCTTCAGCCTTTGGGGCAGTTGATTTTGATGGTTACTGTGTCCAGTGTTACCTTTATTGGCATTGGTTGGCTAGAGACTAGGGGCACTTCAATAATTGGAGATGTAGGAGATGTGGAGGGCTGCCAGGCAGGTGAAACTGTTGAGGAGATGTTCTCCCTCATCCAAAACCATACCACACCTCTGCAATGAGAGGCAAATGCCTGGCCCTGACTTTGACAAGTGATGTTGGTGAAGGCCCGCCTCCCGAAAGGAGACTGCACCACAGAATTGTTACAGTGCAGGAAGAGGCCATTTGGCCCATCTGAAGGCACTGGATACTGCACTATTCCATCAATAACACTGAGACTTGAGCTCCAGAACTTGCCATGTGCCCTCGCAAAGCTGTTCCAGTACAGCTACAACTCGAGCAGCTGCCCGGCAATGTGAAATGTATCCCAGTTGTGTCCTACACTCAAATAACGGCAGATCCAACCCAGCCAATTACCACCCTATCAGTCGACTCTCAATCATCAGTAAAGTGATGGGGGTCATCAACAGTGCTATCAAGAAATAACCTCAGGAATTTGTCAGCAATTACCTTACTCAGCAATAACCTGCTCCCTGACACTCAGTTTGAGTTCCAGCAGGGTCACTCGGCTCTTGACCTCATTACAGCATTGGTAATTGGACAAAAGAGCTGAATTCCAGAGGTGAGGTGAGAGTGTCCGCCTTTGACATTAAGGCAGCATTTGACCGAGTATGAGATCAAGGAGCTATCAAAACTGGAGTCAAGGGAATCAGGGGGGAAACTCTCCGCTAGTTGGAGTCACATCTAGCACAAAGGAAGATGGTTGAGACTGTTGGAGGTCAGTCATCTCAGTCCTGGGGCATCACTGCAGGAGTTCCTCAGGGTAGTGGCCTAGGCCCAACAATCTTCAGCTGCTTTATCAATGGTCTCCCTTCCAACATAAGGTCAGATATGGGGATGTGTTCAGATGACTGCACAATTTTCCGCATCATTTGCGACTCCTCAGACACTGAAGCAGTCTATGTGCAAACACAGCAAGGCGTGGACAATATCCAGGCTTGGGCTGGTTGAAAGGCGGGGCCTTCATGAATGACCTCAGCCGTTTTGGGAATTGAACCCATGCTGCTGGGGTTGCTCTGCATCACAAACCAACTTGAAACACAGGGCGGTTATCTCAAGAATCATAGAATGATACAACACGGGACAGCATGGTGGCCTAGTGGTTAGCACTGCTGCCTCACAACACCGAGGACCGGTGTTCGACCCTGGCCCTAGGTCACTGTCCTTGTGGAATTTGCACATTCTCCCTGTGAATGCGTAGGTCTCACCCCCACAGCCCAAAGATTGGGTGGATTGGCCATGTTAAATTGCCCTTTAATTGGAAAAAAAAATATTCCATTCAACACATTGTAGCTGCTGCACTATTTCTTGAAAAGAACTATCTGACCACTACCACTCTTCTACACAGTAAATGTTTCCCCTTCAAGATTTTCCAATTCCCTTTTGGAAGTTACAATTGAATCTGCTTCCACCATCTACAGGCAGCACATTCCAGATCATTACAACGCAACGAATAAAACAGCTCCTCTGGCTCTTTGCCAATCATCTTAAATCTGTGACCTCCAGTTACTTCTGCCATTGGAAATAATTAATTATGATTTACTCGATCAAATGCCTTTCTGATTTTAAACACCTAAAATAAACCTTCCATTATCCCTCTCTGATCCAATGAGCACACGCCGAGCTTCTCCAGCCTCTCCACGTAGCTGAAGTCTCTCATTCCTCGTGTTATGTCGTCAATGGGCGGCATGGTAGCAACAGTGGATAGCACTGTTGCTTTCACAGCTCCAGGGTCCCAGGTTCGATTCCCGGCTTGGGTCACTGTCTGTGCAGAGTCTGCACGTTCTCCCCGTGTGTTTGCTCCGGTTTCCTCCCACAGTCCAAAGACGTGCAGGTTAGGTGGATTGGCCATGCTACATTGCCCCTTGGTGTCCTAAAAGGTTAGGTGGGGTTACTTGGTTACGGGGATAGGATGGAGGTGTGGGCTTAAGTACGGTGCTCTTTCCAAGGGCCGCTGCAGACTCGATGGGCTGAATGGCCTCCTTCTGCACTGTAAATTCTATGATTCTCAATCTTCTCGCACCATCTGAATGTTCCCCCTAAAGTAAGTGCCCAGAATTGGACACAATATTCCAGGTGGTGCCTTACTTATGATTTCTGAATGTTTAGCTCATCTTATCTCTATGTTCACAAGGGTAGGGGTGGGGGGGATGTATTTTGAGTTCCCCCACTGACTTATTTGAAGGCAGGGGGAATGTAAATTAAAGCAGTTTGCCAGCTTGCTGCCTTGACATTCACCCCTGACCTGTCCCTCCCCTCTGCCATGTTACAGCATTCCACTCACCCCCAGGCCTGTGAAGGCCACCAAGGAGCAAGTAACTGCCAGCAAAGGGCCTTATGCTGCCTCCTCTACAATTTTCAGTCCGCGGAAAGGGGCAGGGTGTTGGTGAACAGCCCGGCACGTTCACTACATGGGCTGTTGGCAGGCTGGAATTGGGGAGTATCTCCATTTGGGAGTCCCCTGTGGCCATCAGGAGAAACCCCCTCAATATGGTGACCCCTCTTTGTCCCTGCTCCCCACTAGACTCTTTAACACCACCCTCACATCCTCTCCCGCTCGCTGGATTCTCCCACCATATCCCCCCCCCCCGAAAATCTCCAGACTTACTTTGCTTCTTCCTTGAGATGGTTTGTCATCCCAGCAATATCCTCTACTCCTTTTTGGCGCTGTTGGGACTACAGATTTGCCGGCCAGTCAGGTTGGCCAGCAGCTCATTCTACAGGGGGGGCTCCAGTCCCCAAGGGTCAGAAGTCCCACTCTGGTCCAATTAATCCCCCAGGATACTTTCACTGCACAGCACTCAGATTTCACATTAGCCAGGTACTGGCTGCCTTCTAGTTTGGGAGGTGGGGAATCCATTCCCTTGTAAAATCCATCCCAAGGTTACCCATGGCATTCCAACAACCTTCTTAACTTGCCCTACCATCTTCCGAGATTGTCCAAGTTCTCTCTGGTCCTTTCATAGAATTTACAGTGCAGAAGGAGACCATTCGGCCCATCGAGTCTGCACCAGCTTTTGGAAAGAGTACCCTGCCCAAGGTCAACACCTCCACCCTATCCCCATAACCCAGTAACCCCACCCAACACTAAGGGCAATTTTGGACACCAAGGGCAATTTATCATGGCCAATCCACCTAACCTGCACATCTTTGGACTGTGGGAGGAAACCGGAGCACCCGGGAGGAAACCCACGCACACACGGGGAGGATGTGCAGACTCCGTACAGACAGTGACCCAAGCCGGAATCGAACCTGGGACCCTGGGGCTGTGAAGCAATTGTGCTATCCACAATGCTACCATGCTGCCCTTTAATAATCTTTATTGTCATAAGTAGGCTTACATTAATACTGCAATGAAGTTACTGTGAAGAGCCCCTAGTCACCACATTCCGGCGCCTGTTCGGGTACACTGAGGGAGAATTCAGAATTTTCAACTGGTATAGGAATTGAACCCGCGCTGCTGGCCTTGTTCTGCATCACAAACCAGCTGGCTAGCCCACTGAGCTAAACCAGTTGGCAACAGTCTAAACCAGTTGGCAACAGTTTAAAGGGGGTCCTGCACCCCCTTTAGTTTGTAAAGCCTCTCCTCATTCTTCTAACTACTTCTCTGCATTAAATTGCATCCGCCATGTGTTTGTCCATTTCACCAGCCTTTGCCCTCCTGAAATGTGTTACTCCTCCCTTCCAACTTTGACTGTCCTCTTTTAACTTTAAAATTGCACCATGTACTCCCCTCAACAGAAAATAGGACATCGGCTACGATAAACCTCCACTGTGTTGGTCTATGAATAGGCAATGGTTTGCCAAGAAACTCTCCCACTTTTACTATTGCCATCTTGGAAGGATTTACAGGCTGATAATTAAACTGTCAGGCCTTGCTATGAACAAACCTTTCACGGCAATCGAGTCCATCATGGGGCGAAATTCTCCGGAAACGGCGCGATGTCCGCCGACTGGCGCCCAAAACGGCGCAAATCAGACGGGCATCGCGCCGCCCCAAAGGTGCGGAATGCTCCGCATCTTTGGGGGCCGAGCCCCAACCTTGATGGGCTAGGTCGGCGCCGGATGAATTTCCGCCCCGCCAGCTGGCGGAAAAGGCCTTTGGTGCCCCGCCAGCTGGCGCGGAAATGACATCTCCGGTCGGCGCATGCGCGGGAGCGTCAGCGGCCGCTCACGGCATCCCCGCGCATGCGCAGTGGAGGGAGTCTCTTCCGCCGCCGCCATGGTGGAGACCGTGGCGGAGGCGGAAGGGAAAGAGTGCCCCCACGGCACAGGCCCGCCCGCGGATCTGTGGGCCCCGATCGCGGGCCAGGCCACCGTGGGGGCACCCCTGGGGCCAGATCGCCCCGCGCCCCCCAGGACCCCGGAGCCTGCCCGCGCCGCCTTGTCCCGCTGGTAAGGTAGGTGGTTTAATTTACGCCGGCAGGACAGGCATTTTAGCGGCGGGACTTCGGCCCATTCGGGCCGGAGAATCGCGCGGGGGGGCCTGCCAACCGGCGCGATTCCCGCCCCCGCCGAATATCCGGTGCCAGAGACTTCGGCAACCGGCGGGGGCGGGATTCACGCCAGCCCCCGGCGATTCTCCGACCCGGTGGGGGGGGTCGGAGAATCTCGCCCCAGAAGTGGGACTTGAACCTGGAGCTCCTGAGCCAGAGGTAGAGATACTGCGCCACAAGACCCTTATATGTGCACATAGCTAATTAATATATATCAGAAGGACCAATCATCCTAATACCATCTGATGCAGAAGACTACCTCCCTCCAGCCTTGAATTGTTTAGCACTATTTTCTGCTTTTAGTCTCTTAATCAATTTTACTTCATGCTGCCAATGCCCCTTTAATCCCATGGACTTTGGGTTGGGGTGTTATCTGAATAACTAGCAGATTGACAGCAATAGATTTGAATAACAGTATTTTTTATTAAACGTTCCTCTTCACAAAAAGGGAGAATGGCAATTTTTAATTCCAGGTGTGAATCAGTTCCAAACAGACTTGTGTCACGTTAAAACTCGCCTGAAACGCAAGTATTAATTGCTGTCAGCATTCCAGCCTAACTTCATTTTCACACTTATTTACGGCTCTTGGCTGTGAACTGTCTTGGTGAAACCTCAGGTGGGCCTAAGGGTGTTACTCCTGTTTGGAGACAGGGAATACGACAATAGTGAAATGGAGTTACCATTAGCCCTTACTTATTTGAGTTATCTTCCCAAAGGCAGGTCTGACCCACACTGTGCCGTGATCGCAATAATGGGTAGAGCAAGAAGGCCGGTGCCAAACCCACACCCAGCCAAAATAGGGATCAAACTCAAAGCCGTTGGCACCAATCTGATCCACACTGGTCGTTCCTGCTAACTGAGCCAACCAGCTCGCTAAGGAGACGGAGTTGCTCTGGCAGCATGCACTTTCATGTGTATGTTATAGTTGGGTCCTATAATAGTGATGATAGAGGCTCCATGGCTGAGCAGAAACTTCTCCCACTTTTACCACTGCCATTGACATGCATTGGAAGAATTTACAGGTTGAGACTCAACCTGTTTGGCCACGTTAAAAGTGACCAAGGATGGTCACTTTCCTTGACCATCAAGTCTTGATGTGACTTGATCTGGGAGCCTGGGCATGGACACCATCCACGGTGTTACAAAGCCTCCAGTTCCTTACCATCCCATCTCAAACGTTAAAAATGGTTCACTTGAACAATGCATTTGACCAACAGTTATTGCCTTTGAAAAGGAGCGGAGGGGTTGGGAGAAACCTTTAAGAATTAAATGGTAATAATCAAAGCACCGTTTTATTCACCTGAGTTAGTGTGGATCAAACTTGCCGTTAACTTTCTCAGGCATGGTGAAATTACTGAGTCATTTTGTTTACGTGACAGGAATTCGGTGAAGCTGATTGTCCGCAAAGTACAGTACGCACCAGAGAAAAGCACGGTGCAGCCCAAAGTGGAAAGCACTCGTCAGTTCCTCGTGTCAGGCAAACCCCTGCAGCTGGAGGCATCGCTGGGCAAAGAGGTCAGTAGCAGTCTGGATGGCACCAAAATCACCCCGAGTACACCACTGGGTGGCTACCGTGGTGTGGCAGCAATGGTTCAGTTAGCAGCACCCACGCCTGAGATTCACAAAAGCTGATGTTTCAAATCCCACTCCAGAGACTTGGAATCTCAATGACATTGCAGCGCAGTGCTGAGGGAAGGGTGTTGTGTTTCAGGTGGGATGTTAAACTTGAGGCGCTATCTTTCCTCACAAGCTGGAGTAAAAGACATTCAGGTGTTAGACGTTTAGCTGCTGTAGTATAAAGAGTCAAAGGTTCTGCTGCTTTTCCACAAAACACCTTTAATTTCCTTCAATAGACTTTGCACAAAACTCTAACATCTCATCACCTGACACACGGGCCACCTGAAGCCCCTTTACATATCAGTGCCAATTATTGGATGCTTAACATAAATGAGACAACTACTTGGAATGTCTCTTAACCCATTACTTTACAGTCTCCCCTTCCTTGGAGGAAAATAAATAATTAGGTGAAACAAAGTTTCAAGAAGCTCAAAAACACACACGCAATTTCCCCCCTTCTTTTTTTTTCATTTTTGGAAGAAGAAAAAAAACAACAGTCACAGAAACAGGCGCCCTTCATTAACAATATCCAAAAGTCTCTGTGAACTAGCCCCTCCTTTTGTAAAATAGTCTGACAATTGATAGCTGCTGTCAACCCATTTAATTTTTGCTTCAAACTTGCGATGTCTATCCTTAAAATGTTTTCATTGACACTTTTTGTAGAGTGCACATTTTCCCACAGGGATTTATTGTTACTGTGACATTCAATAGGTATATTTCCCAAATCCCCGAATTTCTGTCAATATCTGAGATATATAAAAGGCCATATCCACCACCTCGACAAGGCTAAACGTTTCAGCATCCAAAGTGCTTTTGACCACTCTCCTTATTTTCTTTGTTTCCCACACAAGAGAGCAACATTTACTATTGTTCCCCAAAAGAAAAATTATAAAACCTCCTGCGCTTGAAACCCCATCA
The DNA here is from genome assembly GCF_047496885.1 of Scyliorhinus torazame. Taxonomy (NCBI): domain Eukaryota; kingdom Metazoa; phylum Chordata; class Chondrichthyes; order Carcharhiniformes; family Scyliorhinidae; genus Scyliorhinus; species Scyliorhinus torazame. The sequence continues at coordinate 298,082,785 of NC_092711.1, read as the reverse complement.
CATAAATTTGCATAGGACGCATCACTATAAACTATGAGTTTCAAGTGCCTAAGGTCACCTAAAACCGGGAACCTCAAAACACACTCCTGCATTTTTAGTTTGACCAATGCTTTATTTGCTCTTATTATGCCTTCCACTTTGGGATCATTCATTTTTGTACTCAACTCTAAGACATCAAAACTCACGTCCGGTCTAGTCTGTCTACCTAACCAATTCAGTTGCCTAATTAAACTTTGCAGTTGCTCTTTTTCCATCTTTGAAACCATTGCGTCTTTTTGAAACCCGGCCACGACTAATTGCTATTGGGCTGATGGTTTCCAAATAAGATTGCTGACATAAAGTTGCCCCTAACTCAGTCTGTCCGATTTCTAGTCCAATATATTTAAATGTACGGGAAGCCTGACTTCCAACCCTGAATTCTTTCCTCAAACCAGAGATTACAATAGCTTCAAAATCACTAGTCCCACCCCAAAAAAAATCATCACCATGCATCATAAAATGCCAGAAAGATTTCCTTTATAGTGCCAGTAAAACATTGCCGGATCTGCTTTCAACTGGCAACAGCCTAACTTTAACAAAATTGACCTTCCCAAAAAGTACCAGACTCTAGATGCATTATTCAATCCACATGCACATTTGTTCAACTTCCAGAGGACCCCTTCTGTGTTAGCTGCCTCTTTCGGAGGACGGAAACAAATGTCTCTTTGGTGCTGATGCCCCTGCAAAAAGGCAGCTTTTATATCTATAGATTTGCATTCCCATGCCTTTGTGGCTAATAGAGCCAAGAAGATCTTTAAAATAACCTTTCCTGCTGGAGGTGAATCTACCCTTAAATCCTGATCTTCTAAGTTTTCTTCAAATCCCCTTGCCACAAGCCTGGCCTTTGCCTTATGAGTTCCATCCGGAAGAATCTTTTCCATGCAAATCCATCTGTGGGATAGAGCTCTTTGTCCCCTATCCGGTACTTCCGTGTATACCCCAAATTCACTCCAACTATGCTGTTCTTGCTGTTTGGCATCTTTGATAACTTTTCATCTAATTTATTGGAAGCCACCAAAATCTCACGTGCATGTGGGCTTCTACTTCTATTAGTATTTGTAGTCTTACTCATGTTCCGAGATCTTGATAAACTACATCCCCTCTCCCGCCTGGTATCTCGTTCTGTACTGCTACTGCTTGATATTTCCCTTCTGCTGTGGGATGTCCTTTCAATAGTTCTCGACCTTTTCACTATCCGATGCACTATCTGAACTGCCACTGTGTTTCTGTGCCCTCCATTTTTGAACTTCGTTTTCCCAATCCATTGTCTTGACTCCCTCCCCTGAATGCTGTCCATTCAACCAATGTTTATACTTTCCAGTGGCCTTCCCTGCTCTACAAATAACAGTTGAATCCTTCCATTGACTAGACCCTTCAGGCAAGTATGTCACTTTTGTACCAAGTTTTGGCATTTGCCCTTTCGGAAAAATGGCCTGTTCTAATTCATCAGAAGTGTTGTGTTCCTCGACAGAAACCTGGTCTATATCAGTTAACTGGTCCTCATTGTTCTGTAACACGTGCGTACCAGATGACTCTGGTTCCTCGTCATGTCTGCCTGCTCTGTCTAAATTTGAAAATTTGTAATCTGTACCCATTATCCTTGATGAATGTACCCTAACAGTTTGATTGCCATGTTTTGCCATCTATGCCTAGGATCTTCCCTGGGCCTTTCTATTCATTAGAATTGTCTCTCTTATAGTATACCATATCTCCTTGCTGAAAAACGGCATCTGATAGCCGTACATGATGTCTAAAGCTCTGCAAATTCTTTCAGAGACTTCTGCTTCCAAAAAAGCTTTTCTACTGCTATGTAATGTATTTAAATGCTCAGCAAAAGCAGAGCTAATTGTAGCCCCCTCCCAAGCTGGAGGCTGGTCATCTAAGATGGACGGAATTTTAGGGTTTCTACCAAACACTAAGTGATAGGGACTATAGCCCCCAACCATCTGCAATGAATTATTTGCATGTACCGCCCATGCTAAAGCTGAATTTAACTTGTAGTTCGGTCTGTCCACCAAAATTTTCCGGAGCATGTCATCTATTACTGCGTGGTTTCTTTCACACACACCATTACTAAATGGGCTTTCCGCAGCCGTATTCATAACTGGATATTCACATTTTGACACATATCCTTAAACTTATTAGCAAATTCTCCCCCATTGTCCGTAAGGAATTTTGCCGGTGGGCCCATTCCTGTCCCTCTCCATTTTTCCACGATTTGATCGAGAATTACGCTCTTTTCTTTACTTCGTACAATCGTTGATTGACTAAATCTGGTTGCAAAATCTACAAAATGCAAAAAAATATATTATTGGCTTTATCCCAGATCACAAGGTCCATGGCCACAATGTCGTTAATATCCTTGGCCAAAGGTAAGGTTACTATCGGTCGTGCTGGTGTCCTTCTGTACTTCCTACAAACTTCACAGCGATCACTAACCTGTTCTATCAGTTTAGTGTAGTCTTCATCCCTTACCCCTGCATCCTTTAATAAAATTTTCAGCCTCTGAGGAGACGGATGCACAAATTGCCTATACAGTTTTAATACAACAAGCTTTTTGTCAGCTAAAGTCCCATTTTCAACTGCCATTAACACATCCTTAACAACTGTACTTGAAATATTATTTGTCAGTAATGGAATACAATAGTGTCCCGACTGTGTTATTGTAAGTCCACCGTCTTTCCAAAAACTGTTGCCTTATCCTGTTCCATATCCAGTTTCATGTGTGCTTTCTTCATCGACGGTCTGCTCAGAAGCAAAGGTACCTCACTTGATACAACATCCGTGCTAATGAAATGATTCACTCCGGCAATATTGCAAGGGATCACCACTCTTTTCAGCAACTTCAGAATATTATCATCCCCAAACCTGAAACTTGTGGAACTTTCAAATTCCTTCACCTTGTTACGACTTTCAGCATTCAAGGAGTCCAGGTAACATTTTAACCAGTCAATTCCACACACAGTAGATGTGCAGCCACTGTCCAATACAGCACAATTGAACGATTCTGCAACCAACACCCTCATTACCGGTGTAAAACTGCTTGCCATTAGGACAATGCCTTCTTTCTGGTCACTATCTTTTTCCTCTTCTGACTCTTCCGTGTCATGTGTCACTTCAAACACTCTATTATAACGTGTTGGACAGTTGAAAGCATGATGGTATTGAGAGTCACATCGAAAACATCGATTTATCATACCCCAGACATTTCTGGGGTTCATCTTCCTATTGTAGGGTCTAACTGGGTTCCTGTCTTCATACTTTCCGGGTCCCGATCTCCCTCTATAGTCTTGGAACTGTTTGTAGCCATGCAATTTCACCATCCTGTTACTAGTGTATCTTCTATATTCTGCTTTATTGCAGACTGACCTATGTGGGTCATCAGAGCCATCGGAATAGAATGTTTCCCCAGAAACTTTTTTAAAGCTGCTGTCATCTGATCGAATAAGGTATCCTTATCCGCAAACTGAACTCCTGTCAAAACCAAGAGCCTATCCATGTTGCTCACTCTAGCACAGTCAAGTAATTTAAAGGCCAACACAGACTGTGGAAATTCCAGGTTGTGTTTCTGAAGCCTTTTATATAGTCTGCCAAATTCCATTATTTAGTCTTCCATGGAGAATTCCTCTATTTTCCGGAACCTATCAAAATCCGAACATGCTTCATAAGCACTTAACAAGTCATCCTTTTTATGAATCTTATCCATGTAACGTAAGAGTCTCCAGACCTTCTTCTGAGTCTAACTCTTCCAATTCCAGCTCAGAAAACACTTTGCTTCGGATTTTACTGTCATAAGGTAAAGAAAGAGCCAATGCCATACCTTGTTTTCTCTTTCCCAAGGCAGTTACCTTAGTCCATATAACTACTGCACTTCTCCATTGATCGTACGATCCCCTTTCAGAAAATAAGGGGGGGGGGTGGGGGGTAGTCATATCCAGCCATCTTCATCCTCGGTTCAGTCATATATGTGTTTTGTTTTGTTTTTGTCACTCCTTGGTTTGGTCTGGAAAAGTTGTATCTTTCAACCCTTCACACTTGCACAACACAGCTACCATTTGTTAGATGTTTAACTGCTGTTGTATAAAGAGTCAAAGGTTCTGCTGCTTTTCCACCTTTAACTTCCTTCAACAGACTTTGCACAAAACTATCACATCACATCACCTGACACAAGGGCCACCTGAAGCCCCTTTGCATATCAGTGTCAATTATTGGATGCTTAACATAAATGAGACAACTAATTGGAATGTCTCTTAACCCATTATTTAACACCAGGCACTTTTTTGGAAAAGAGCAACGGAATTTTCCAACTTCTGATCCTCAAAAAAATAATCAGCAGGACGGATGATTGAGTCAGTATCTTATGGTGGCAGCTTTTGCAATGGACACATTTCCTACGTTGCAACAGTGATACACTTCACAGGTATTTCATTGGCTGGAAAGCACTTTGGGACATCCTGAGATCATGAAAGGTGCTATATAAATGCAAGTCTTCCTTTCTTTAAGCCTGGACTGCAGTGCATTCCTTTTTAAAATAAATTTAGAGTACCCAATTCATTTTTCCAATTAAAGGGCAATTTAGTGTGGCCAATCCACCTACCCTGCACATCTTTGGATTGTGGGGGCAAAACCCATGCAAACATGGGGAGAATGTGCAAACTCCACACGGGCAGTGACCCAGAGCTGGGATCGAACCTGCAACCTCGGCGCCATGAGGCAGCAGGTCCAACGCACTGCGCCACCGTGCTGTCCGGCTGCGGTGCATTCCTGACTGATCTTTCTTGCGTTTGTTCTTCCCACAAGGTCAATTTTGATCCAAGATATTGAAAAGCTGAGCCAATAGTTGCCTGAGACTCCTGTTGTGTGGCTCTTGCTAGTGCGGTTACGTGTCACACACTGGGGTCCTTTGAGCCAGCAAGTAATCTGTGACGAGAATGGAGGGTCGAGCCAGTTATTGGGTGCACGATTGCTGCATTCTATTCTATCCCCCCCCCCTTTCAGTTGCCTCGGTCATTCAGAAGGGGAGGCAGTACCAATACAGGGCCCCATCCATATTCAAGGGTTTTATGTCTTTGTCCTGCCCACCACCCCTCCTCTGAGCATTGTCCAACTGGCAGAGTAATCCAAGTTAATGTCACATCCAATATCTCACATTGTCAGGATTGTCATAATATACACATCAGCATATGATGGTGCAGAGACACACACTGACTGACACACTGCAATACCAATCAACACACACAACACAGCAGCCAATCACCAGTTAGGGCACGGTCACTATAAAGACAGAGGGCACTAGTTTTCCCGCTCATTCGGGATGCAGCCTCTGAGACAGACAGAGCCCGCAGTTAGTAGCACAAACATCCACCATGTGCTAGCAGCATAGGCTGGTCAGGTTAGGCATAGGTCTTCAGTCAATCTAACATAGTGTCGACCCACAGTGCAAGTATGTTTAACAGCTCTTAGTTAAATAAAATAGAGTTGTACTATTACAAGTGTTGGTAGCCTGTCGATGTTACTGCTAAGGTAAACGCAGTCTCCACAGATCCGGAGTACCCAACACATCATGGTACCAGTATGTGATGTTAGAGTTTTATAGACCTACCTTCAAGTGATCTGCCTTTGACCAGCAATCAGCCATCCGGTAGTATGGACAGCGTCCGCCCTCCCCCGCCCCTCCGCATCACCGGCAACCTCGGTGCAAACTGGAAAATCTTTAAACAACGATTCCAGCTATACCTCGAAGCTACAGACCTGGAAGCTGCTTCAGACGCCAGGAAAATTGTTCTCTTCCTTTCCACGGCCGGGGACCACGCCATCCATGGGTGGAGCAGAGGAGGGACGCCCTGTATCCCGGGCACGGCCGCAGAGTTGCCCCACGCCACAGCCGGCGTCTGTGGAGGGAAGTGGCAGAGGCCGTCACCGCTGTGGCCCTGACACCACGGACAGGCATCCAGTGCCACAAGAAGGTGAACGACCTCGTCAGAACAGGCAGGGTGAGCCTCCCCCATATCCCCCCTCCCCCATATCCCCCCTCCCCCATATCCCCCCTCCCCCATATCCCCCCTCCCCATATCCCCCCTCCCCCATATCCCCCCTCCCCCGTATCCCCCCCTCCCCCATATCCCCCCTCCCCCATATCCCCAAGTGAATCCAGCCCTAACCTTAACCTCTGCAATGCACGCGCAACCGATGGCGTGCATTCATATACCTGCCTAACAGTGTTGCCTTTTACCCCTGCCACCCACCCCCCCCCCCCCCCCCAAACAGGAGAAGCGCGCACACAACAATAGGGAGCATGTGAGGACTGGAGGAGGCCCCGCTGATGAGAGGCCACTGACCGAACACCAGGAAAGGGCCCTGGAACTGGCTGGTGGACCTGAGGACCGGGAGGTTGCTGATGCAGAGGTCGGGGGCGTAGTAGCAAGTGAGCGACCGACAGCCCGTCCCCATATCTCCCCTCCCCTACATCCCCCTCCCCCGTATCACCTGATCACTGCCTGATGTCTAACCATGCATGCTTCATTGTGTATCGCAGGACTAAACGTCCAGGCACCCATCCCCGCAGATGCAGACCGCCCGCAGGATGCCCCTCGGAGGCCACGGGAGACGGAGAGACCCGGACCCTCCGGCATGCGACGCCCGCAGGATGCCCCTCGGAGGCCACGGGAGACGGAGAGACATGTACCCTCCAGCATGCGACGCCAGCAGCATGCCCCTCGCAGACCACGGGAGACGGAGAGACCCGCACCCTCCAGCATGCGACGCCCGCAGGATGCCCCTCGCACACCACGGGAGACGGAGAGACCTGGAGCAACAGGGAGACGACACCTCCGTCACGTGCGGGAGCGACCACCCAGCGATGAGGGGGGCAGCCACAGGCCCCCATCACATCCGAGCCAGGACACCACTACGCAGGACACCACTACCCAGGACACCACTACCCAGGACACCACTACCCGGGACACCACTACCCAGGACAGCAGTACCCGGGACAGCACTACCCAGGAAGACGAAATACCGGACAGTGACTCAGAGTGGATGGGTGGAGACGAACCCCCACCCCAAAGTGCCATGGACTCAGAGTGGGACGAAGAGCACGACACAACGCCACTGCTGTCACCAACACCCTCCACCATCACAGAAACACTCACCTCGGTTGGGCACTTTAGTGATGAGGCGTCTGGTACACTCACTGGTGCGCACAACACAGCCGTCCCGGTACAGCAGGTGGAGGTAGGAGCAGCAGAGGGGCCGGGCGGTCGGAGGGCAGCCCAGCCCAAGCGAACATCTGCCGCCCAGATGGATCCCGGGTTCCTGGAGTTACCACACCCACACATAGATCCGATGCAACCACCGACACGGAGACAAGCGAAGAGGGTGACGGGCGGCTTGCGGCGGCTGCGGTCGCAGGTGGAGGAGTCCACCCGCGTCCAGGAGCTGGGAGTGGTGCCGGTCATGCGTGCCACCCAGGCCGACACCGCACGGGTGGCGTCCGCGGTGGAGGCAATGGGTGCGACGGTGACAGACATAGGGAACGGTTTGCGAGGCCTGGGGCTTTCCGTGCAGGCGGCGTCTGTGGCCCAGGAAATGGCTGCCCTCTCACAGGAGGCCATGAGCCAGTGCCAGCGCCAGATGGCAGAGGCGTTCAACGCCATAGCCCAGTCTCAGCAGGCCATGGCCCAGTCTCTGCAGGCCATGGCCCAGTCTCAGCAGGCCATGGCCCAGTCTCTGCAGGCCATCGCTGAGGGCATCGGCGCCAGTGGCCATGTGCGAGCCGGCGTCGCACTGTCACAGACAGGGTTTGCCAACCCCCTGGGCTCCATGGCTGCAAACCTGCAGACCCCTGTCGATACCAGCACGGGCCTCCAGGACTGGCAGCGCCAGATGTCGGGGGGGCGTCGGATGGCCAGTCCGTTCGCATCACCCACCCATGTAGAGGCCTGGGGGCCATCTGGCACCCCGAGGGAGGAGGAGGTGGTGTGGTCCGTCCCGGCTCCCTCTGCAGGGGAGGTCCCGGTACACCGCAACACCTCGGACTCCCCCCCTTCCGTCCCAGGTGCATCGGGTGGGCAACGGGCAGGACAGGCTGGCAGCTCGCCATCCCAGTCGCCCGGGCCGCAGCCTGGCCCATCTAGGCCAGGACGCCCCAGGAAACGGCCGCCAAAGGGATCCAGTGTCAGAGGGCAGGAATCACAGAAGTCCACCTCCAGTTCTGCTGTACCGTCTGGGGAACCACGTAGACGTAGTCAAAGGGCCCGTAAGGCCAAACAATTAGACACTGAGTAAGTTGGCACGGTTGCAGGGCACAGATGAGTTTTAGGGGCTAGGGCATGTGCATGAACTCCTTTGGTTATTAAAGTCAATGTGACACCTACAGAAGCTGCCTTTATGCTCTGCCCAAAGTGTGCGGGGGTGTCATGTACGTTGAGCGCAAGTGTGTGTGTGAGAGGTGGTCTTACTTCAGCCCCAAGTGAGTCTGCCCCCTTCCCCCTGGGCCGCCATCAACATCCCCCGGGCAGAGGACGGGACCGTGCGCTGCAGTGTCACAGCCGCATGCAGGGATGGTCCGGGTGGATGGTGGTACTGTGGCCATGGGTCAGACATAGTCCAACGATGTAGAGCCAGGAGCTCACCGCAGGGCAGGTTGTCATCATCCTCCATGGCCTGCGATAGACACGTGTCCACCCGCAACTGTGTGAGCCCGGCCCGTTGTGCCGCAGGTGGATCGGCAATGGGGGGCGGGGGGGTGCATGCGGGTGGGGTGGGTGGGGTTGGGGAGGGGGGTGAGGGTGCTGGGTGGGTGGATGGGTGGGGGGGGTGGGTGGTCGGCTGTTGCCATGGTGTGCGGTCTGTGGCCATACTACCCGATTCCCACGCCCATCTAGTCAGTGAAGCGGGCGCCTATCAGTCTGTCCCGTGCCCGCTGGGCCAGCCGGTAACGCTGGACAGCCACCCGCCTGTGTCTACCCCGTCTGCCCTGACCATTACCCCCATCACCCTCATCTGGGGAGGACTGCGCCTCTTCCTGCTGCTCCTCCACTCCGCCCTCCTCTGCCTGCGGCACATCGCCCCTATGCTGGGCTATGTTGTGCAGGACGCAGCACACCACAATGATGCGGCTGACCCTATCTGACCGATACTGGAGGGCGCCCCCAGAGAGGTCCAGGCACCTGAAACGCATCTTCAGCACGCCAAAGCACCTCTCTATCACTCCCCTTGTCGCTACATGGGCATCATTGTAGCGGTTCTCCGCCTCATTGCGTGGCCTCCGTATAGGCGTCATCAGCCACGGTCACAATGGGTAGCCCCTGTCGCCCAGCAACCAGCCCCTCAGCCGGGGATGGCGTCCCTCGTACATGCCGGGGATGGATGACCGCGACAACACGAATGAGTCGTGTACACTGCCTGGGTGACGGGCGCAGACGTGCAGGATCATCATGCGGTGGTTGCAGACCACCTGTACGTTCATTGAATAGGTCCCCTTCCTATTAGTGAACACGGCCCTGTTATCTGCAGGTGGCCGCACGGCGACATGCATCCCATCGATCGCGCCCTGGACCATGGGGAACCCGGCCACGGCATAGAAGCCCACGGCCCGGGCATCTTGGCTGCCCCGGTCCACGGGGAAGCGGATGTAGCGGTGCGCCATGGCATATAGGGCATCTGTCACTGCCCGGATGCACCGGTGCACCGATGTCTGCGATATGCCGGACAGGTCCCCACTCGGTGCCTGGAATGACCCCGTTGCATAAAAGTTCAGGGCCACCGTAACCTTGACGGACTCGGGGAGAGGGTGTCCCCCACCAGTGCCACGCGGTGACAGGTGTGCCAGCAGGTGGCAGATGTGTGCCACGGTTTCCCGGCTCATCCGGAGTCTCCTCCTGCATTCCCGGTCCGTGGGGTCCTGGTATTACTGCCTGGGCCTGTACACACGGGGCGCCCTCGGATGCCTCCGTTGCCGTGGGGCCGCGACGTCCTCCTCCCCCTCCTCGTCCTGTCGGTCGGGTGTCCCTCCAGCCTGGACGGCTGCCGCCTGCCCCTCTGCGGCAGCCTGCGCCGCCTCTCTGGCACGCTCCTCCTCCTCCTCCTCATCCAGAGCAACATAGACATGAGCGGCTGCTGCCACGGCGGCCAACATCGCTGGATGATCTGAAAACACGACGGCCTGGTGGGGGGAGGGGAACGACGACATGCCCATATCCCCTCCTCCCCCAGCCAGGTGGCATGGACTGCATGGGTCCAACTGTTGGAGGCTGGCACCTGGCCAGGTGGACCAACTCACTTGCCCTCCCATCCCCCTCCCCAGCAGGGACCCCCCCCAACCTCCACCCCGGCACGGACCCCCCCCCCAACCTCAACCCCGGCACGGACACCCCCATCCCCCTCCCCGGCACGGACCCCCCCCACAACCTCCACCCCGGCACGGACACCCCCATCCCCCTCCCCGGCACGGATCCCCCCCCAACCTCCACCCCGGCACGGACCCCCCCCCCAACCTCCACCCCGGCACGGACACCCCCATCCCCCTCCCCGGCACAGACCCCCCCCCCAACCTCCACCCCGGCACGGACCCCCCCCCCAACCTCCACCCCGGCACGGACCCCCCATCCCCCTCCCCGGCACGGACCCCCCATCCCCCTCCCCGGCACGGACCCCCTCCCGGCACTCCCCCGGAGCCCAGCCTACTCTAACCACCCCCTCCCCCCGCCGCCGCACACACACACACACAACCCGAGACACACCTATCCTCACGCAATCAGACTGTGGCCACGCCATCGCCAACCCCCCAGGCCGTCACTCACCTCCACGCTGGTCGGCGTGAACCTGGAGCACAGGGTCACGCCGATGAAAAGGAGGTTTAATTTACGTCGACGTGAACGGTCATCACGTCGACGGGACTTCGGTCCATCCGGAAGGGAGAATATCGGCAGGCCGAAAATCGTCTGCCTTGCGCAGACCCGTGACATTCTCCGCGGCAGCGGCGACATTAACGCCCTGCCGACTTTTCTCCCTTCGGAGACTTCGGCAACCGGCGGGGGCGGGATTCACGGCGGCCAACGGCCATTCTCCGACCCTCTGGGGGGGTCGGAGAATGACGCCCCATATCTTCAACTCTCTCCTTTCGCTGAAGGTGAAGACAAGTCCAAGTTCAAGACAGTCCTGCTCAAATTCGACAGTCACTGTGACATCGAGGTAAATGAACGTTTTCAGCGCTATGTCTTTCAACAGCGTCTGCAGGGTAAGGATGAACCTTTTCAATATTTCCTCACCCACCTTCGCATCCTCGCGCAGTCCTGCAATTACGGCTCCACCTCTGACTCGATGACCCGTGACCAGATTGTTTTCGGTGTGCAATCAGACCCCCAACGCCAACAGTTCCTCAAGGTTAAACAGCTCACCCTTGCGATAGCCATTGAGACCTGCTTCTGCATGAACACGCCACTGACTGATACTCGCACATTCAAGCGGCTGAAACGGTGCGGCAAGGTCCCCTCGAGGAAGAGCGGGTGCAAGCCATTAAACAACTCCAGGGCCTAAGCCTGGATGAGGGCGGCCATTTTGCGTGCTTTACGCGGGCTCCCGCGCATGCGCGCACTGACCGAGGGGACGGCGCACTACGTACGACCGCACCACGCATGCGCGGTGGCGTACCGAACGTTCTGACGTCACGACGTGCGGGAACTGTGGCTCCGCCCACTTAAAGCGACAATGTCCTGCAAAATCCCGACGCTGTCTCCAATGTGGCAAGCTTGGCCACTCTGCAGCCCTATGCAGGTCTGCTCAACCTACTACCGCGCGTCGCTCCAACCAGCCACGCAGGGATGGCCAGACCATCCAGCCACCGGTCACCGATTCCGACTTGATTCCGAACCTTGACACCGAGGACCCTAAAGCACCATTTCGGGTGGGCATCATCACCAAACACAAGATGCTCCAGAAGACAAAAGCCAAGTCTCTCAGCTTATTCAGCATTGATCCGGACGGCGAGTGGTGTGCCACCCTCACGGTCAACCGATCCCGCATCCGATTCCGCCTGGACACTGGCGCTTCAGCCAACCTCATTACGCGGTCTGACCTCGAAAGCCTCCATGTCAAGCCTTCCATCCTGCCATCCGCCTGCCAGCTTCTGGACTATAATGGTAATGCCATTGCTGCCAGTGGCTCTTGCCAGCTTGAAGTGTCGCACCGGTCATTAAAGGCTCACCTGCCATTCAAAATAGTGGGATCCACTAAAGCCTCCCTGCTTGGTGCTCAGGCATGCAAACTTCTAAACCTTGTCCAAGGGGTTCACTCCCTGTCACCCGCTGACGCTTCCGCATCTCAGGACGCTGACTTTCGGACACAGCTGAACGCCATCATCACCCGATACCACAGTGTATTCGAGGGCATGGGCACACTCCCATACACTTATATAAAATCTTGTTAAAACCAAATGCCACGCCTGTGGTGCACGCACCTTGCAGGGTACCAGCATCCCTCAAGGACCGTCTCAAGCAGCAGCTGCAGGACCTCCAGGACCAGGGTGTAATTTTGAAAGTTACAGAACCGACTGACTGGGTCAGCTCTATGGTGTGCGTGGAAAAACCATACGCCGAATTACGCATATGTATTGATCTCAAGGACCTCAACCACATTATTATGAGAGAACACTATCCCATTCCAAAGCGCGAAGAACTCACCTGCGAGATAGCTCGCGCTAAATTTTTCACCAAGCTAGACACATCCAAGGGGTTCTGGCAGATCCAACTCGACGCATCCAGTCGGAAGCTCTGCACCTTTAACACCCCGTCTGGCCGGTATTGCTACAACCGGATGCCGTTGGGCATCATCTCTGCATCGGAAGTGTTCCACAGAATAATGGAGCAGATGATGGAAGGTATCAAAGGGGTTCGCGTATATGTGGACGACATCATCGTCTGGTCTACCACCCCGCAGGAGCACATTGATCGCCTCCAACGCGTCTTCCGACGAATCCATGAGCATGGCCTCCGCCTCAACAGGGCCAAATGCTCCTTTGGTCAAACAGAACTTAAATTCCTCGGAGACCACATTTCACAGTTTGGCGTGCAGCCGGGTGCTGACAAGGTATCTGCCATTGAGGCCATGAAGACACCGGAGGACAAGAAGGCGGTCCTCCGCTTCCTGGGCATGGTCAATTTCCTGGGGAAATTCATCCCTAACCTCGCCTCCCACACCACGGCTCTCAGGAACCTGGTTAAGAAGACGACCGAGTTCCAATGGGTCCCCGCCCACGAACAAGAATGGCGGGAACTCAGGGCGAAGCTGACCAAGGCCCCGGTGTTGGCGTTTTTCGATCCGGCGAAAGAAACAAAGATCTCCACGGATGCCAGTCAGTCCGGCATTGGAGCAGTGCTACTTCAACGTGACGACGCCTCCTCATGATCTCCTGTCACATATGCGTCACGTGCAATGACGCCCACCGAACAGCGTTACGCGCAAATTGAAAAAGAGTGCCTGGGCCTTCTTACCGGAGTCGTCAAATTCCATGACTATGCCTATGGACTCCCAAGGTTCACAGTCGAGACAGACCACAGGCCACTGGTCAATATCATTCAAAAAGACCTGAACAATATGATGCCGTGCCTGCAACGCATTCTCCTTAAACTCAGGCGGTACGACTTCGAACTCGTCTACACCCCGGGTAAGGACCTCATCATCGCCGATGCACTCTCCCGATCTGTCACCACATCCTGCGTCCCAGCGGGCTTCGTGTGCCAAATTGATGCTCAGGTAGCATTCGCCGCATCCAATCTGCCCGCCACGGATGAACGACTCATCCAGATTCGTCGTGAGACGGCCAACGATCCCCTGCTCCAACGTGCCATGCGCCACCTGACAGACGGGTGGCTCAAGGGCCAATGCCCTCAATTCTATAACATTAAAGATGACCTGGCGGTTGTAGATGGAATTCTACTAAAGCTGGACAGGATCGTCATTCTGCACAGCATGCGGAACCTCGTCCTTGAGCAGCTCCATGAGGGCCACCTGGGAGTGGAGAAATGCTGCCGACGGGCCCGTGAGGCAGTGTACTGGCCTGGAATCAACAAGGACATTGCCAACGCCGTTCTTAACTGCCCAACATGCCAGCGTTTCCAGCCTGCTCAGCCAAGGGAGACCTTGCAACCCCATGAGTTGGTCACGTCCACCTGGACCAAAGTGGGCATCGACCTGTTCCATGCACTTGGCCGGGACTATGTCCTCATAATGGACTATTTCTCAAACTACCCGGAGGTAGTTAGGCTACACGACCTCACCTCAACTGTGGTCATCCGTGTGTGCAAGGAAACCTTCGCTCCCCATGGCATCCCGCTCACGGTCATGTCCGACAATGGCCCGTGTTTTGCCAGTCAGGAATGGTCCAATTTTGCCAAACGATACAAGTTCACACATGTCACGCCCAGTCCCCATTACCCCCAATCCAATGGCAAAGCTGAAAAGGGGGTGCACATTGTCAAACGACTCCTGTGCAAGGCGGCCGATGCAGGATCCGATTTTTACCTCGTCATGCTTGCTTACAGATCAGCTCCATTGTCCACCGGCCTGTCACCGGCTCAATTGTTGATGAATCACACGCTATGGACGATGGTGCCGGCCATTCATGTCCCGGACTTGGACAACCTTCCGGTCTTTCGTCGAATGCAGTTGTCTCGGGCCCAACACAAATCGGCGTACAACGCCCGCGCCACGGATCTCCCTGCTCAGACTCCTGATTACGAGGTACGTGTCCAACTTCCCCATGGTGGTTGGTACGCCACCGCTGTGGTGCTCAGACAAGTGGCCCCAGGTCATTTTTGGTTCGTCCACAAGACGGCTCTCTTCTTCGCCGAAATAGGCGGGCACTACGACTCCTTCCTTGCTCGCCACCAGATCATCATGTCCTGCCTCGCCGTCACGACGAACCTGTCACGGACTTTGCAGATCTCCCCTTCGCTCTGCCACCCTCTGAGTCTGACACAGTCCCGCCCATTCCAGAACAGGCGGCCCCTGACCCACCCTTGAGGCGGTCAACCAGAATTTGTCGCTGACCTCAGAGACTGAATTTATGAACTGCCTGAATTCATGGACTGTTTGAACTCACAAAGTGATTGTTTCGTTACCCTGTTTAATTAACTCACTGGTTTGTACATACTGTTGTTCTAGTTATATTTTGTGTTACATACTGTCCATCTGCACTAGACACCTTCCAATGTAAATATCTTAGAGTTTCTGTACATAGTCCTGTAAATAAGCTCGCATGTGCCACACATAGTTAGGAACATTCACATACTACATTATTTATTGCCACGAACACACATTATTTTTAGAAAAGGGGGGATGTCATAATATACACATCAGTATATGATGGTGCAGAGACACACACTGACTGACACACTGCAATACCAATCAACACACACAACATAGCAGCCAATCACCAGTTAGGGAACGGTCACTATAAAGACAGAGGGCACTAGTTTTCCCGCTCATTCGGGATGCAGCCTCTGAGACAGACAGAGCCCGCAGTCAGTAGCACAAATATCCACCATGTGCTAGCAGCATAGGCTGGTCAGGTTAGGCATAGGTCTTCAGTCAATCTAACATAGTGTCGACCCACAGTGCAAGTTTGTTTAACAGCTCTTCGTTAAATAAAATAGAGTTGTACTATTACAAGTGTTGGTAGCCTGTCTATGTTACTGCTAAGGTAAACGCAGTCTCCACAGATCCAGAGTACCCAACACATCAAGGATCAGGAACCATGTCAAGAAAGTGCAAATGGAACAAGACAAAAGACAGAAAAAAAAATCTTTCACAGCCTAATGTCTTGGACAATGTAATTATGTTTATAAAAAGCCAGAATTAGAGCACTAAAATAAACCTTTTTAATCCAATCAGTGGCTGGAGGATGGAGGGCAGCGCTGGATGATCCTTTGCTAAGTAATAATCCCTCTGATATTTGCAGATTTTCCCTTGTCCTACACACCCAATCCAGACCATGGTGAATGCCATTTAATGCTAAATATATTCAAGCCCTGATGAAAATGCATTTGTTAAAATGTTACATAAAATGTGAATATTGGTGGAAATGTGTCGTCATTCTCTCCAGTGAATTCCTGGCAAGCACAAATTGGATAGTGGGCAGACTGGACAAAAGACTACACAATTTAGGGATGGACAATAAACTGGCCTTAGCCAGTGATGCCCACCTCAATTGAAGGACTGAATTTAAAAAATAATCCAGGCGAGGATGTGTTCTGGTATTGGGGCTGTTCCGTGAGAGGCAACTAGCATCCAAGGGGCAATAAACTGAAAAACACAATAAATGATATTTTTAAAAGTTAATGATCAAACTAGTGGAAAACATACTGATCAATTCATTTATTTTAATTTTAAAAGGTGCCAAGACACTGAAGTACCACCCATGATTATTTAAGGGTCGGCATACCAGTTTGTGCTATTATTTTACAACAGGCTGAGTGAGAAGACAGGCTCCCACTCTAAATTGGGTGGAATTGCTTGTGAGCACCAGATCACTGGAGCTATTCTAAGCCACATGTTAGCCAAGTGAAGTAACAGGTGCCCCGATAACATGGCATTTTCAGAATCCAGACAAGGTCCTTCTGCTCCATCTGCCTCGGTATTTGAGGCTAGGATTTCATCAGACTTTTAAGGAGGCAATTTTAACTGGCTTAGGTTGGGTTGGTGAGCAGTTTGAGGATCAATGAACGGAACCTTCCCAGTCCCATGAAGATGCTTTTGAAGACAGACAGGGGAGAAAACCTGCAGGTTAGGGAATCAGATTGATGAGCTGGCACAATCTCAACTCCAGGCGGTCTTGCGAGAGATGGTTGTGTTTTTTGTTTCCTTTCATGGGATGTGTGTGTCGCCGTCGTGACCAACATTTATTGCCCATCCCTAATTACCGCCTAGGTGGCGGTGAGTTATTGTGATGGAATCTGTGGTTTCAAATTCAACTTCAAACAAAAACAGAATAAAGAAACCAATAAAAAGGGAAACAGAGAAAGGAAACTGACACTCACAGTTTTCAAAGAAATGAAACTGAAGCTGAGACTGGAAACCAAAAATTCTGGGGAGACTGAAACTCATTGGGGCGACGTAAAGGGATGCAGAACCATCCAGACTCAGTAGTAGCAGTCGCTCAGTCCAATGGTGCAGTACAGGCACACTGAAGGAGATAAAGGGCAAATCCAGAAGCTGAGAAGGAGTTACTGCAACTGTGCCTGTTACTTGAAAATAACACTGGTGAATCCCGTGCCATCCGGACTGAGTTGAGGAGGTTCTGCAGAAGTATGCCAATTTTGGTGAAGACCTTGGGTGGGATTCTCCTCTACCCGGCGGGGTGGGCCGTACCGGCGCCGAGGAGTGGCGTGAACCACTCCGGCATCGGGCCGCCTGGAAGGTGTGGAATCCTCCGCACCTTCAGAGGCTAGGCCGGCATCAGCGGGGTTGGAGCCACGCCAACCGGCGCGAAAGGGCCTTCGCCACCTGGCGTGAGTTGGCACACGCGCAGGAGTGCCAGCGTGTGCTGGCGTCATCCCAGTGCATGCGCAGGGGGGGCCATGGTGGAGGTTGACAGCAGCCGGCGCGGAGGGAAACAGTGCCCTCACGGCACAGGCCGACCCGCTGATCGGTGGGACCCGATCGCAGACCAGGTCACTGTGGGGGCACCCCCCAGGCCCAGATTCCCCCGTGCCCCCCTCGAGGACTCTGCAGGCCACCCGTAGAGCCAGTTCCCGCCGGTACGGACCTGGTTTGATTTACGCCAGCGGGACCGGCTGAAAACGGGCGTCCACTCGGCCCATCGCGGGCCAGAGAATCGCCGGGGGGGCCGCTACCAGCGGCCCCGACCGGCGCACCGCAATTCCCGCTCCCGACAAAACCCCGGCGTAAGAGAATTCGGCAGCCGGCGTTGGGGCAGCAGGGCGGGATTCACGCTGCCCCCCGGCGATTCTCCGACCTGGCGGGGGCTCGGAAAATCCGGCCCCTTGCCTATAAAACTTGGATGGTTGTGCAATGATGTTGGCTAGGGATCAGTTTAAATCCTGTAAGATGAGGGTGTGGATCCAACTAGGTGAGAAAGGGTCAGACTTGAAGGTGGGGTCGGACTGGAGGGGGGGTGGGCGGTGGTCAGATGAGGTTGCACCGGAAGAAGGGGATCAGACCGGAGGCGCGGTGGGGGGGGGGGGGAGGTCAGACCAGGAAGTGGTGTCATATCAGGAGGTAGTGTCAGCCCAGAAGTGGTGTCAGAACAGGACAAGTGGGGTCTGAAGGAGTGGATTCTGCAGCCAATTGTAGTGGAGGGATGAAGTGTTTAAATTGGTGGAGGAAATAACCATTCAAACAGGTTGCTTTGTCCTGGATGATGTCAACTTTCTTGAGTGTTGTTGGAGCCACAATCATCCGGGCGAGTGGGGAGCATCTCACCATATGAAATGAAATGAAAATCGCTTATTGTCACAAGTAGGCTTCAAATGAAGTTACTGTGAAAAGCCCCTGGTCGTAACATTCCGGCGCCTGTTCGGGGAGACTGGTACGGGAATTGAACCGTGCTGCTGGCCTGCCTTGGTCTGCTTTAAAAGCCAGCTATTTAGCCCTGTGCTAAACCAGCCATAATTGTGCCTTATCGATGGTGCACAGGCTTTGGAAAGGGAGGAGGTGAGTTACTCGCCACATAATTCCCAGTCTCTGACCTGTTCTTGTAGCCACAGTATTTATATGGCTGGTCCAGTTCAGTTACTGTTCAATGATATCTCTGGATGTTGATGGTGGGGGATTCAGTGATGGTAATACCATTGAATGTCAAGGAGAGATGGTTAGATTCTTTCTTGTTGGAGTTGGTATTTGCCTGGCATTCTTACCATGTGAATGTTACTTGCCACTTACCCTCCCAAACCTGGATATTGAGCGAGATTCTCCGACCCCCCGGAGAATCGCCGGGGGCTGGCGTGAATCCTGCCCCCGCCGGTTGCCGAAGTCTCCGGCACCAGAGATTCGGCGGGGACAGGCCCTCCCGGGCGGGCCCCCCCGCTCGATTCTCCGGCCCAGATGGGCCGAAGTCCCGCCGCTAAAATGCCTGTCCCGCTGGCGTAAATTAAACCACCTACCTTACCGGCGGGACAAGGCGGCGCAGGCGGGCTCCGGGGTCCTGGGGGGGGCATGGGGCGATCTGGCCCCGGGGGGTGCTCCCACGGTGGCCTGGCCCGTGATCGGGGCCCACCAATCCGCGGGTGGGCCTGTGCCGTTGGGGCACTCTTTCCCTTCCGCCTCCGCCACGGTCTCCACCATGGCGGAGGCAGAAGAGACTCCCTCCACTGCGCATGCGTGGGAAGCTGTCAGCGGCCGCTAACGCTCCCGCCCATGCGCCGCCCGGAGATGTCATTTCCGCGCCAGCTGGCGGGGCACCAAAGGCCTTTTCCGCCAGCTGGCGGGGTGGAAATTCGTCCGGCGCCGACCTAGCCCCTCAATGTTGGGGCTCGGTCCCCAAAGATGCGGAGCATTCCGCACCTTTGGGGCGGAGCGATGCCCGTCTGATTTGCGCCATTTTGGGCGCCAGTCGGTGGACATCGCGCAGTTTCCGGAGAATGTCGCCCATTGTTCAGGTCTTGCTGCATAAGGACACAAACTGATTCAGTATCTGAGGAGTCAAGCATGGTGCTGAACATTGTGAAGCCATCAGCGAACATCCTCATTTCCGGCCTTGTGATCGGAGCAAGGCCAGTGATGAAGCAGAGGAAGGGCCTATACTCTGAGGAACTCGCTCAATGTCCCAGAACTGAGATGACAGGCCTCCAGCAACCACAACCATTTTCCTTTGCAACCAGTGGAGAATTTTCCCATTGACTTCAATTTTTTCCAGGATTCCTTGATGCCTCTGGGTCAAGTGCTCCCTTGATATCAAGGGCAGCATGGTAGCACAAGTGGCTAGTACTGTGGCATCACAGCACCAGGGTCCCAGGCTCGATTCCCCGCTGGGTCACTGTCTGTGCAGAGTCTGCACGTTCTCCCCGTGTGTGCGTGGATTTCCGGCACATGTTCTGGTCCTGCCCCAGGCTGGTGGAGTTTTGGGGGTCCTTTTTTGACACCATGTCGGCGATCCTGAATGTGGAGGTAAAACCTTGCCAGCTGGTGTCAACTTGGGCCGGAACTGCGGATGAGAACAGGGGCTGATGTCCTAGCCTTTGCTTCATTGGTGGCTCGGAGGCGTGTCCTACTGGACTGGAGGATGGCAGCACCACTGAAGGCTTCGGCATGGCTAGGTGATTTGATGGAGTTTGTGCGCCTCGAGAAGGTCAATTACTCCTTGAGAGGGTCGATTGAGGGGTTTTATCGAAGATGGCGACCATTCATAGTGTATTTCAAAGGATTGGTCACTGCTAGATTTTAAGGGGGAGGGGGACTTACATGTTTACAAGGGGGGGTGGTGTGTAGCCCAGGCCCATCTGGTCTGCACCGGCCCTTGGAAAGAGCACCCTACCTAAGCCCACGTCTCCACCCTATCCCTGTAACCCAGTAAACACTCATACATGGATTTTAGTGAGCAGTTGATGTCATCGTATACATGGATTTTAGTGAGCAGTTGATGTCGTAAATGTTGCTAAATGTTGTTTCTCTCTTTATTTGGCTCTGAATATGGCGGTCAATGTGGTCGCCTTCCTTAATTCTAATTACGTTTTGCTCTAGAGTCGCCAGCTATCTTTCGATACCGCCACAAGGTTCAAACCGAATACTGATCAAAGACTCGATACACCAGTTAGTTAGTTCAAAGTCAAATGCTTATTTCTTTACACACACCTTTAAATATACTCATGCACAAATACTACAGACTAAACTATCACTACTGCTAAAGCCTATACTGAGCTTCGGGCGTCCACTCAGCAGAGGAACAATGGCTGTTGTTCGGTTCTGAGGCTGCTGGGGTCGAAGTGGTGAAGGGGAACAGCTAAGGTCGACTGTCCGGTAGCGTGCGTTGACCTTGGACTTACTTGTTCTGGTGCAGCTGTTGGGAAGGTCTCTCTTCGGTGAGAACCGGAGCCAAGAGAACGATTCTCTCTTAGGGGATCCTTCTTATACCCAAAGGGGCTTCGCACTCTTTTGGGCGGGCCTTGAACTTGGCCCCAATCAATTGGGCCATTTCTTGATCATTCATATTGACCTCGTCCAATAAAGGGGTGGGTGCCCTGATGGCTGGGCGTGTCCTAGGTGGCCGTTGGCCTGCTTTGTTTCAGTCTCCTCTGGCGCCGGGGTGTCTGCCTTAGTATCGGTTACTCAAATGTTACTCTTTTGTTCCCGGAGATGGGCCATTAGTATGCTAATGGGCCTACAGTTTTGGTCTTATCTGGGAGCTGCGGCTCCAATAAACAGACAAACCCTGAACCTGCTTGTTTTCTCAGTATTGTCCATTTTCCCTGCAATCTTTGCCAAGTGTCCATTTTGTAATCGGGAAGTGGCCATCCCAGATGTCTACATATACATGGATTTTAGTGAGCAGCTGATGTCGTATACATAGATTTTAGTAAGGCGTTTGATAAGGTGCCCCATAGTCGGCTCATGCAGAAAGTAAGAAGGCAATGCATGGTGGGAAATTTGGCCGATTGGATCAGTAACTGGCTATCACATAGAAGACAGAGGGTGGTGGTAGATGGTAAATTTTCATCCTGGAGCCCAGTCACCAGCGGTGTACCACAGGGATCAGTGCTGGGTCCTCTGCTATTTGTGATTTTTATCAATGACTTGGATGATGGAATTGAAGGTTGGATTAGTAAATTTGCTGATGACACCAAGATTGGTGGAGTAGTGGATAATGTGGAGGGCTGTTGCAGGCTGCAAAGAGACATTGATAGGATGCAGAGCTGGGCTGAAAAGTGGCAGATGGAGTTTAACCCTGATAAGTGTGAGGTGATTCATTTTGGTAGGACAAATTTGAATGCGGATTACAAGGTTAACGGCAGGGTTCTGAAGAATGTGGAGGAGCAGAGAGATCTCGGAGTTCGTGTCCATAGATCTCTGAAAGTTGCCACCCAAATGGATAGAACCGTGAAGAAAGCCTATAGTGTGTTAGCATTTATTAATTAATAGGGGGATTGAGTTTAAGAGCTGTGAGGTTATGCTGGAACTGTACAAGACCTTGGTCAGACCACATTTGGAGTATTGTGTGCAGTTCTGGTCACCTCATTATAGGAAGGATGTGGAAGCATTGGAAAGGGTGCAAAGGAGATTTACCAGAATGCTGCCTGGATTGGAAGGTAGGTCTGATGAGGAAAGGTTGAGGGAGCGAGGGCTTTTCTCATTGGAGCGAAGGAGGATGAGAGGTGACTTAATTGAGGTGTATAAGATGATGAGAGGGATATATAGAGTGGACATTCAGTGACTTTTTCCTCGGGTGGATGTGGCTGTTACAAGGGGGCATAACTATAAGGTTCATGGTGAAAGATATAGGAGGGATGTCAGAGGTAGGTTCTTTACTCAGAGAGTAGTTGGGGCGTGGAACGCACTCCCAGCTATGGTAGTGGAATCGGACACTTTAGGAACTTTCAAGTGGTTATTGGATAGGCATATGGAGTGCACTAGAATGATTGGGAGTCGGTTGATTTGATCTTATTTTCAGACTAGTTCGGCACAACATCTTAGGCCGAAGGGCCTGTACTGTGCTGTACAGTTCGATGTTCTATGTAACCCTTTTGGACCCTAAGGGCATTTTTCGCATGGCCAATCCACCTAACCTGCACATCTTTGGACTCAGGGAAGAAACCGGAGCACCCGGAGCAAACCCACGCAGACACGGGGGACATGTGCAGACTCCGCACAGACAGTGACCCAAGCCGGGAATCGAACCTGGGACCCTGGCGCTGTGAAGCAACTGTGTTAACTACTGTGCTACCGTGCTGCCCGATTAATCAATGTTTCAAATGACTAAACAGCACAGCGTGCTATATGTGTACAGATACATCTGAGTGTGATTCTTTTACAGATGTATTACCATGGAGAACCAATCGAAGTCACTGTCCACATCAACAATAACACAAGTAAAGTGGTGAAGAAAATCAAGTTATGTGGTAGGTGCAACTTCCCCATTTGCACAATTGTGCTTGTTTTTCTGTCACAAGCTGGTGTGCATGGTTGAACACAAGCACCACAGTTTGACTTCACCCCATCTGGCATTAAACGGGACCAGCCATTTCAATTAAAGGCAGTGACACCCACTGGCCATTTCAGAAGGTAGTTGAGAGTCAACCATATTATTCTGGGTCTGTCGTCACATTTTCACAGTAACTTAATTGCAGTGTTAATGTAAGCCTGCTTGTGACAATAGTAAAGATTATTATTATTATTACATGTACCATATTATTATTCCCGTACCAGCCTACCCGAACAGGCGCCGGAATGTGGCGACTAGGGGCTTTTCACAGTAACTTCATTTGAAGTCTACTTGTGACAATAAGCGATTTTCATTCATTCATTCATGTCGGGCAGACCAGGTAAGAATGGGAGATTTACTTCCGCCCATCTCCCTTTTGGAAGTGTTGCAAACACCACCATGGGTGGGGGAAGAGCATAATTACGATACAACAATTCCGCATGGCAGTTTTTATTACGAATGCTGACTGGATTTTAGGGTGGTAATAACGATGTAAAGTGTGATTTGGAATAAGGGGCTGAGTTATGTCTTTTACATCCTGATCTAATTATCCCTAACCTCTAACCATGTTTCACCTGGCACCTGTCCCTAGATCTGCCATGTGCATTGTCAAGGAAGATTGATGAGGGAATATTTCTGTTCATTTGGTTGCATGGAAAACGTTTAGAATCATAGAATCCCGACTGTGCAGTTGTTTTAATTGATAAGCCTGCAAAAATCGTATTACCAAAGTTCCTTTTGTAGCTTTAATGAAAACTTTCATAAATTTCCTTGAGCGGATTGTTACTTGTGAATTGTGAAGATGTTACCGTATGTACTCTAGTGTAGGCATGGGAACTAAGAGTTCACCTTAATATAGCAACTGAATTGTGCATTTCAAACACCCCCCAAAAAAGGGATTACTTTTGAAGTGCAAGAATTGTTACGCAAGTAAATGTAGCAGCTGTATTGTACACAAGAAGTCCCACAAGAAGTCGGATGGTGATGTCTAGCACGAGGGGACATAGCTTTAAATTGAGGGGAGATAGATATAAGACAGATGTCAGAGGTAGGTTCTTTATTCAGAGAGTAGTAAGGGCGTGGAATGCCCTACCTGCAACAGTAGTGGACTCGCCAACACTTAAGGGCATTCAAATGGTCATTGGATAGACATATGGACGATAAGGGAATAGTGTAGATGGGCTTTAGAGTGGTTTTACAGGTCGGCGTAACATCGAGGGCCGAAGGGCCTGTACTGCGCTGTAATGTTCTATGTTCTATGTTTCCAGATGTTAACCTGTTTTTTTTGAGCAGGAAGTGATGTCCTACTTTAAGTGTGCAGATGGATTCCCGATATTGTCATCAAAGCCCAAAAAGCAATAATAATTACAGGCCTGAGCTATGAAGTCCTCTCCATCAGGCCAGAGCTTCTGGAAGGGAGATTGTGGGGGAGATTGAAAAGGCACAGTTAGATATGTAATTTAAATCAAAAACTGGAAATGCTGTACAAACTCAGCAGGTCTGACAATATCTGTGGAGGGAGAAGAGAGCTAACGCTTCGAGCCTGTATGACTCTTTGCAAAGCTGTCAAAGAGTCATCCAGACTCGAAAAGTTAGCTCACTTCTCTCTCCACAGATGCTGTCAGACCTGCTGAGATTGTCCAGCATTTTCTGTTTTTGTTTCAGATTCCAGCATCTGCCGTAATTTGCTTTTACCTAAGTAATTTAAATATTATTTTAGGTGTCCTGTGGGTCATGGGGAGAGAGGACAGCTCATCCAGTCATCACTTGGTCCTAAGTAAGTGTCCTCCATCCCACAAGGCCAAGCCAAACTCGATCACATTATTTAATTCTGTGGTAATGAGAATATATAGGGTTCTTTAGCTAGTGCATTATGTAGCCACAATAGGCCTGTCTTCCACTATCATAGCTACATGTATCCCTGTCAGTGTGAACTTTATTAATTGCCTCACCACATTGTCAGTGTTAGGTTGCCTGCTATACGGTGTACTAATTATATTCCATTCATTTTGCAATGTGTCCTGATGTGGTAGCTAGCCCCTATAAAGGGTCAGCTTCTGAAGGATCATGTGACCCGCTCGTCCAAACAGTAACCAGCACACGGGGTCAGCCAAGCAAAGCGCAGGCTTTTACTCAGTTAGATCCTAAAGGTGCGGCTGGAAGCAAAAAGAAAATGCTGGAAAATCCCAGCAGGTTTGGCAGCATCTGTAGGGAGAGAAAAGAGCTAACGTTTCGAGTACAGATGACCTTTTGTCAAAGTGTGACTGGAAGCACTGAATCTGCATCACCCTGTAAACAGATGTCATGTTAATAAATATTTATAGTTTGTTCATAACTGGGGGAGCCAAGTTGCTACGCCCACTATTTTGTCCCACTAACGTGGAGCCTTTTGCACTTGTCGCTAAATTACACTCTGTGCTCTATAACATTCTCCCAGATGGTTTAGGGGAATTAGAACTTTAGCAGAATCCAAAGTGTGAAACATTGAGTCAGGGAAAGGATTCAGGGAACATCAGCTGCAAACCTGTAGAGTGTGGTTTCAATATTTGATTAGCTACTTCATATCAGAAAGGGTATTGCGTTGTGAATATTACCTGTCAGCTACCACAAATTACATTGTTCTTTTGTCTAATCAGTTGATCAGATCACGAATGTAGTCCTCTATCAACTTGACAAATATGCAAAGAGAGTCTGTTCGGAAGAACCAAAGTAAGTTACAGATGCATTGGGAAATGAATCATCTCAGTGCTCAGTGGGAGTGTTTGTATGTCTATTTGTATATTTGTGTACATATGTGTGTGTGTTTGTACACTGAGGTGTGTGTGAGAGACATTGCATTGCAATTAGATGCATCAATGTGTGAGATCTCAGTAGTGGAAATGTAATTTGATTTTCACCTCAATGTGCTGCACCGAACTTTATCAGCTTCCTCCAGCTTTATACATGGGGGCAGAAGGGTAACGGATGGAGTGCAATACATCCCGGAAGAAATATTAGAAACAAGAAAGAGAAGGAGAGTTGTATTCAGCTAAACTTAACCATCATCTAAACAGAGCTTCCACCTGGTATTATACATCTGGTGAAAGACAGGGAGGGACTCCCAGGAAATACACAGATTCCTTTTGGGAGATTGAGATACCTGGGCGGGATTTTCCGATTGCTGACAGCGAAATCGCATTCGGCGATCGGCCGGATACTCCCTGTTTATGCCGGAATCGGGGGTGGCACTGTTTTTGCAATGCTCCACAACTCAAAAACCATATGGACGGCCACAGGACATCACCTGAGGCCCTCCCCCGATGCTCCGCCCCCGATGGGCCAAGTCCCCGACGGCGTCGCGTGCGTGTGCTAACACCGTTCGGGGACCTCGCGTGGCGGCTGCGGGCTGAGTCCAGCGCCGCCACAGTCAGGCAGAGCTGTCCCGCTGGCAGGGGGGGGCCTCGGTCTGGGGCTGGGGGGACTGGTGGGGGGTGGTCCGGGGTTTGCGAGGTTGGTCACAGGGGGAGCAGTTTTTGGCAGTCCGGGTACTCGCGCGGCCGGTGCCATTTTGCATAGCGTGTCTGCCGCCGTGCGCATGCGCATCCACGGACCCGGCTATTCTCCAGCCGTAAACACAGGTAAAGCCGGGGACTTTACACGGCGCGGCTGCTAGTCTTTACCGGATGGAGGATCGGTGCGGGGGCGGCGCCGACTTTCTGGTCATAAGACCAGACCGACCCTGCGGACAAAGCCGCAGGATTGGAGAATCCAGCCCAAAATGTCTTTAATCATCATGAAATCGAGGTCTGTGGAGTTTATCTACCACTAAATGTTTCATTCATTTTAATCAGGATTATTTTATCATTTCTACCAATACAGCCATCAAGATTCTATTTCTAATTTTTTAAGTCAACTGAAGGAAAGTATCAAGAAACGGATAGATTTGGTAGTCCAAGCTGGTTCCTCTAAATGGCTGGAGGCCGATAAATGGTTCCCATTCTTAGCTGTGTTCAGAGGGATTCGAACTTGGGCGTGTTTCTCCAACCTCCCGCCGGGTCGGAGAATCGGCAGGGGGCGGCGTGAATCCCACCCCGCCGCCCCGACGCCGGCTGCCGAATTCTCCGGCGGCGGGGTTTTGGCGGGGGCGGGAATCGCGCCGCGCCGGTCGGGAGCCGTTGGCAGTGGCCCCCACCCCCGTGATTCTCCGCTCTGCGATGGGCCGAGCGGCCGCCCATTTTCGGCGGGTCCCACCGGCGTAAATCAAACCAGGTCCGTACCGGCGGGACTGGCTCCACGGGCGGCCTGCAGAGTCCTCGGGGGGGCGCTGGGGGATCTGGCCCTGGGGGGTGCCCCCATGGTGGCCTGGCCCACAATCGGGGCCCACCGATCTGCGGGTGAGCCTGTGCCATGCGATCCACGGGCGAGCCTGTGCCATGGAGGCACTCTTTCCCTCCCCGTCGGCTGCTGTCAACCTCCGCCATGGCCGGTGCAGAGAAGAACCCCCCTGCGCATGCACTGGGATGATGCCAGCACACGCTGGCAATCCTGCGCATACGCCAACTTGCACCGACCGGCGGAGGCCCTTCGGTGCCGGTTGGTGTGGCGCCAAGCCCTTCCATGCCGGCTGGCACGGTGCCAACCCCACTGGTGCCAGCCTAGCCCCTGAAGGTGCGGAGGATTCCGCACCTTCTGGGTGGCCCGACGCTGGAGTGGTTCACGCCACTCCTCGGCGCCGGTTTGGCCCGCCCCACCGGGTAGGGGAGAATCCTGCCCCTTATGTTAATCAGTACAGGGAATATCACGTTGCTTGGGTGAATGTGTTCAGACCTGTGCATGTGTACACATGTGCACGTGCACATGAGTGGATGCATGTATGCATGTGCCTGTGTGTGTACATGTGTGCATATGTGTACACATGTTGATTCCCAAATTTCTTTCTCCGTCAGTCTGGCCTCAATAAAAGTCGAGATGGATTTGCAAGTAAAAAGAAGTTATTTTATTCAGCTTGCAAGCTACCTAGTCCACAGTGATACAGACAACATGTTGCTGTCTGCAGTCCCAGGAACTAAGTGAAGGTCCCAGACAAAGAGATCAGTACTCATACATTCAAATGGCATCAAGTTTCACATACTCGACACCCATAGGTCATCCTATGTCCCTCCTGACTTGTTTGATCTATTCTGATTGGCTCACTTCCAATCCCTTTCTCCGGCCCCTATCAATGCAGCATCACTCTCATAGACACACCTCTTCCTGCTTTTTCCATGCGGTCTCAAATCCCTTTGTCTCTACCTGCCAGAATCAAAGTGGCTTATTTCTACATTACATTAACTAATATCTCTAAAGTAACTATTTTATATCACATTCGTCACACAAGGGTGTGTGTGCGTATGTACAATAAGCACAGGCTCTCTTTTCTCTGCTAAATGTCTGAGTCTTTGTCATTTCAGTTCCCTAAATAATGACTCACAAATTTAACCTGTTCCACCACAGGAAGCCACAACGGAAAATAAGCACTCCTTCACAAAGGAAAATGGCGGGATAACCAGGGAATCATTTGCGGTCACATTGATATAGCTCTCGGCCTTGCGTTCGTAAAGCATTGGGAGCTGGCCTTTGTCTCTAGAGAATGATGCATGGCATGGGGAGAAAATGATTAATACCTTTTCTTAAAAAAAGATAACACTGGTAGTGAAATATGAATGTTGTAGCTCTGACCAGTAAACTGAACATACAAGAAGGAGAGTGCATCTTTTCCCACCCGATCCATTTTGAAAATTATTTGTAACCAGGCCTGTTTAACATTGTAAAATTGTTTTGGGTTTATCGTGTATATTGTGTGTGATTCCAGTGACACTGTGGCTCCCAATTCTACCTTCACCAAAGTTTACAGCCTTACCCCTACTCTGGAAGACAACCGGCAGAAACGAGGCCTAGCCTTGGACGGCAAACTCAAACATCAGGACACAAACCTAGCCTCTAGTACCATGTAAGTGCCACAGCTGACAACCTATTTCTGTTGTCCACTTTACACACAAACTGATTGTTAATTCCCGCAAGAATCCAGTTTAGGTTTTAGAAATTTTAGAAATAGTAATCCAATCCAGAATACTGATCAACAGCATATGGACATTTGTCTATGAATTTAAGGCGGGGGGGGGTGGAGTGGTATTGTCGCAGGACTAGTGATCCAGAGATCCCGGGTAATGTTCCAGGGACCTGGGTTTAAATCCCACCACAGCAGATGATGAAATTTGAATCTGGAATGAAAAGTCTAATGATGACCACGAATCTATGGTTGATTGTCGTAAAAAACCATATGGTCCACTGATGTCCTTCAGGGAAGGAAATCTGCCATCCTTACCTGGTCTGGCCTACATGTGACAATGATGTGGTTGACTCTGAAAAATGGCCTCTGAAATGGCCTAGCAAGTCATTCAGTTCAATGGCAATTAGGCTTGGGCAACACATGCTGGCCCAGTCAGCAATGCCCACATCTCATGAATTAATTTTTTAAAAATTTCAGCAGAGCAATTGGGATTTATTTTTCTTCCCCTCATCTGCAACGTTTCATTAACGTGGAGAGTCTTCCGTTAAAATTCTGTCCCATTCTCCCCCTTCAATCTTGCTGTCCAACCACCAATTCAACCCTGCATTGTTTTCCCCACAACCACCCCCTTCGCAAGCCTGGTGACCCATCATCAATTCAAGTCCGACAGTCTCATCCCTATCCAATGTCTCACCACATATCATCCCGACCTGATATCTGATCCACCTCAGTGCCAATATGATCAGCCATGCTCATATTGAAATGGTGGAGTAGGCCCGAGGGGCTGGCTGGCCTGAATCCCAGTCGTTGGGATTATCTGTTCCCAATGGCAGCGCACTCCGCTGGGTTTCCCAGCGGCATGGGACAGCTTCAGTGGGAAATTCTGTTGACCAGCAGAGGGAAAAGAGAATCCCGCCACCAGCGAAAGGTGCACCGCCGACAAACACATGCCTGGGGGACCGGAAAATCGAACCCATCTTCTATATTGTCTTTGATTTCCTTTTCCATCGCAATCACTTTCCCACTTGTGCTTTTGATTCTGAATCTTGATAGGTTCAGAGAAGGCCAGGATAAAGAGGTCCTCGGAATCATTGTGTCTTACCTGTTTAAAGTGAAGGTGATAGTCTCTCGTGCAGGGTAAGTAACCTTATTTCAATCAGTGCTGCCACCTCTTGCCATGGCTGAATCTACATGGGGCGAAATAGGCTAATTGTTTCAAAGAAAAGCTTTCTTCAGATTAGATCATTTCTGGGTTCGATTTTAAACATTTCTGGACACAATCCCAAACACAGAGGGCGGGATTCTCCACTCCCGCGCCGAAGTGGCCGCGCCGTCGTGAATGCCGTTGAGGTTCATGACGGCGCGAAACGGCCCCGATCCCGACCAATTCAAGCCCTGACAATCGATTTATTTCCCGCCTCGAGTCCGAAAAAAAATCTACTCCTGCTGCAACTATTTAGTGTGTGATTGGTTACTTTTTGAATTTATACACGCACCAGGCCTTGTCCCCGGCGTAAAGGCGGCGCCGCATAGATGACGCGGCCGCCGCCGCATAACTGGCATCATCCGCGCATGCGTGGTTGACGTCCTCTCTAGGTCCGCCCTGCAAGAAGATGGCGGACGGATCTTGCGGGGCCGCGGAAGGAAGGAGGTCCTCCTTCAGAGAGGACGGCCCGACGATCGGTGGGCACCGATCGTGGGCCACCCCACATTTGAGGTACCCCCTGGTGCAGGATTCCTCCTCGCCCCCCCGCAGGCCACTCCCCCCCCCCCCCCCGCAGCGTTCACGCACCGTTCACGACGGCAGCGACCAGGTGTGGACGCGCTGGGGGGAACCCGCCGTTTTGGCCTGGCCGCTCGGCCCATCCGGGCCTGAGAATAGCGGGGGTGCCGGAGAATCGCCATTTTGGGTGTCTCTGGCGATTCTTCGGCCTGCGGCCCTCGGAACTCGACCGGGCCGTTCCCGCCGCTTGGGAGAATCGCGGGAGGGCGTCGGACCGGCGTCCCGGGAAATTTTGGCGGCCCAGGCGATTCTCCCAACCGGCGCGGGAGCGGAGAATCTCGCCCAGAGTGCTAGCAACGAAAGAGAAAATGCTGGAAAATCTCAGCAGGTCTGGTAGCATCTCGAGGGAGAGAAAAGAGCTAACGTTTCGAGTCCGATGACTCTTTGTCGAAGTCATCGGACTCGAAACGTTAGCTCTTTTCTCTCCCTACAGATGCTGCCAGACTTGCTGAGGTTTTCCAGCATTTTCTCTTTCGTTTCAGATTCCAGCATCTGCAGTAATTTGCTTTTATTACAGAATGCTAGCAATCCTGATTTTCACATTTGCTACTGCCTGATACTCTGTATGAGCGGTCCCACAACTTACAGAGACACTCAAGTGAAAAGCCTTTCATACGTACCTTTGTTTTCCTCTTTTCAATTTTCTTTCCTCTCCTGAACGTATAGAATGATGTTTCCTACAGCCCCAGTCCCTCTGGCACCTTGTTCAAGTTGTTATTCATTGTAAAGTCCAGAAATCCATTCAACCGTTGGTGTACCATGTCAATCCACTTACCATCTTCACCCTGACAAGCGGGCATACAAACCACCCAACAGTGAATAGTGATTAGATTTTCCACTCCTTGGCTCAACTGTAGCACTCTTTAACTATTATAATGTAACTGTCACCATAGTCCACTCGCCCTCCCCTGGTGGTGATTTAATGTGAAGGTCACCACACCTCAGGCAAGGGGCAAGGTTGAGTTCTTGAATAACCTCAGCCAGTACAGGAATTGGACACCTGCGTTGTTGGTGCCTCCCAGCATCACCAACCAGCCATCCAGCCAACTGAGCGAAATGATCACCCTGCCTCTCTGTATAACAGCCCAGCTGAAGCCATTTCATTATGGATTCAACTGGAACCTAAGCGCTCCCTGGCATCACTAGGCAGACTCTTTGCTGGCAATTCAAGGGAATTAGGACAAAGACGTGAGGGAGAGAGGTTTATATTGATATGGTGAGATGAAGTAAATAGAGTTGGAGGAGATTTGTGCCAGCCAAGAACACTGCCCTCTTCGTGGAACATGTAAAGCACCTAATGCCGGCTTCACCCCTTTTGTTTGTCCTTATCACGGGGAACACATTTCCAATTGGAAATGGGAAGACACTTGCCACCTGCCACACTGAGGAGTGTATGTAAAATGGGAGGCACACGGATCAATTTCTAAGCCCATATCGGTCACATATTTAATTATCAATCATTTATTTGTGTTCTTATTTCTCTTTCTGTTTTTCTTTTCTTTCCTCAGGATCTTGGGAGATCTCACTTCAAGGTCAGCAAGAATTCACCAGCCATCAATATTCAATAATCCCGATGTTATGGGCCCAGGGATTAGAGAACCCCAAAGTGTATCATGGAGTTCACCTGACCCACAACTTTTACTAGATTGTGGTCTGGGGAGCACACGGCCCACTCTACAAGTGTGTTACTTCAGAAATGGAAAAGTTCTTTTTTAAAGCAAAACAATGTTTATTCTATGAACTCAAGTTAACCTTTTTAAAACAAACAGTGAATATCTTAGCAACCAGTAAATCAAATATGCACCCCAAAGAATGCAACACTAAGTAACCTGTATGCTGTCCTTTTACACCCAAAAGACTTAACAAACCTTTAAACAGAAGCACATCAGAGTTTACATTCAATACTGAAAACATTTATAATTCTGAATTCACCAAATGATTAAGAGCTAGTCCTTCATGGCAGAGAGCTGAACAGTACAGCTGCTTTGGCTGACTTCAGTTGCAACACACTGAAAAACGAAACCAAAAAGACAGAGACACACCCAAGCTTTTCTCAAAGTGAAACTAAAAAGCAGAACCAGAGCTCAGCTCCACCCACACTCTGACATGACTGCAGTAACATGAGCAGCTAACCATTTCTTAAAGAGACATTCTCATGACACCGAGTATTGCTTTTCATAGCGATGGTGCCACAGCGGAATTAGCTGTTGGGTTTTATTTTTGTTCGTTTGTGAGATTTGTGCATCCACCATCAGCGAGGTGCCCATGTTGCCCACCCCTAATTGTCCTTGAGAAGGTGTTGGTGAGCCACAGTACATGTGGTGAAGGCACACCCACGGTGTTGTTATAAAAGCATTTCCAGAATTTTACAACATTGAAGGAACGGTGATATATATCCAAATGGAATGGTGTGTGGCTTAGAGGGGAGCTTGCAATCAGTGATGTTCCCATCTTTCAGCTACCCTTGCCCTTCTAGGTAGTAGAGTTTGAAGATTTGGAAAGAACTGCTGAAGGTGTTGCTGCAGTACATCTTGTAGGTGGTAGTCACTGCTGCCTCCCTGTGCCGGAAGGAGTGAATGTTTAAGATTTTGAATGAGTTGTTGATGAAGCGGGCTACTTTGTCCTGGGTGGCATCAAGCTTTTTGAGTGTTGTTGGAGCTGTACTGGTCCAGTCACATGGGGGAGTATTCCATCACACTCCTGACGTGTGCCTTATGGAACGGCTTGGGGCAGTCAAGAGGTGGGTTACTCACTACAAAATTCCCAGCCTCAGACCTGTTCCAGTAGCCATGGGCCCAGATCTTCCCGTCAGTGTCGAAACGTCTGACGCTGACCTAGATCCACTTACCATTTTATGCTAGAGCCTTTGCACCTTCCAATGCCGGCTTCAGCAGAGATGCAGGGGCTTACACTGTCAGGGTGTACATTGTCAAACATAATTCCAGGGCAGTCATGGCCTCCTTTCTCAAGGTGGACTGAAGACAAACCTATTAAGAGCTGTCCTCAGTTCATTGCTTCAGCCTCTGAAACTGCCTTACCCCACTGGCAGTGTTAACCCCCCTTCACACCCGACAGTGTTAACCCTTCCCTTCATCCCTGATAGTGTTCACCACCGCTCACCACCCACAGTGTTACCCCCCTGACCCCTGATAGCGTTATTCCACTCACCCTTTTTTACCCCGTCATTGAGCATTCTGGGCAGAGTAAAACTGGCAATCAAAACTGTAAATTTCCCCGATAATTACCACGGAACTGTGTACGTCAGGACTTTCTCAGGGACCTGAGGCTCATCAGCAAAGTGTGTTGAGTTGGAGGCCTCTCCACATGTTGGAAGATTGGGCCCAGCATTTATATGGCTGGTCAAGTTGAGAATCTGGTCAATAGATATTTGTCAATCATTGAAGATTCTGATTATTATAATGTATTCTGCTTTTATGTGATGCAGTTTGTTTCTGTTATATTTTAGTGAGGTGTCTGTGGAGGTCCCCTTTTATCTGATGCACCCTAAACCCTCTGAGGGTAAGTACTGCTTAGGTTTTAGAGTATTGTTTCTGTTTGAGCAGATCCCAATTCCAACACCAGGGCAAATAACAATTCCGGATTTAGGAAAATCCTGATACATGTATCATAGAATTATTACAGGACAGAAAGAGATCATCTAGTTCACACCAGGTATCTGAAGTTCATTTCAGCTCATCCCATCACCCACCCTTCCCATATAAACCTGCAAATTGTTTCTCTTCCGATAATTATTCAATTTCCTTTTGAAAGCCACGACTGAATCAGTCTTGGACACACCCTTGGACAGTGCATTCCAGATTCTAACCACTTACTGCCTAATAAAACTTTTCCTCATGACACCGCTGTATTTTTTTGCAAATCCATTTATCGGTGTATTCTGGGTCTCAACCCATTGCACCGATGGGAGCAGTTTCTCTCCAAACACTCTGTCCAGACACACTTTGATTTTGAACACCTCCATCAAATCTCCTCTTAAACTTCTCTTCAAGGAGGATAACCCCAGCTCCTTCAATCTATCCCAGTAACTAAAGCCCCTCATCTCTGGAGCCATTGTCATGGGCGGGCGGCACGGTAGGCACAATGGTTAGCACTGTAGCTTCACAGCGCCAGGGTCCCGGGTTCGATTCCTGCTTTGATCACTGTCTGTGCGGAGTCTGCACATTCTCCCTCTGTCTGCGTGGGTTTCCTCTGGGTGCTCCGGTTTCCTCCCACAAATCCCAAATGACGTGCTTGTTAGGCGAATTGGACATTCTGAATTCTCCCTTTAGTGTACCTGAACAGGTGCCGGAGTGTGATGACTAGGGGCTTTTCACAGTAACTTCATTGCAGTGTTAATGTAAGCTTACTTGTGACAATAATAAAGATAATTATATCTATTCTGTTCTCTCTCTGAAGGCTTCACACCTTCTAAAGTGCAGTGCTCACAGTTGGACACAATACTCCAGTTGAGGCGGAACCAGTCTTTTATAAAGACTCATGAAAACATCCTTGCTTTTGCACGCTTAGACTTCTATTCATAAAACCCAACATCCCATATGCTTTAACCACTTTATCAACCTTCCCTACCGCAGTCTATTATTTGCACCTTTTTGAGAGCCCATAGCTTCCTTCGAGAGGCAATCTCAGGCGGATTGCTACACTAAATGAAAGCCGTCATTCCAAAGCCCCTGTCTTGCCCAACCTTCCTTACTCAGGCTGGGTGAGGCAGGAGCAGCAAAGGGTGCCCCCGGTTGTATCGGCGTGGAGTAACTGAGGCGCAGATAGGTAAGAAACATCCCTTTTTATGGCACTTGCTGCTGTAAAGGGGATGCTGAAAGGGACAATTAAAAGGGAGCAGGGAAGTTTCAAATGTAAGTGGCTCAGGCAATCAGGGGAGAGTTTGGGGAACCGGGATATGGGGAGTTGAGGGGGGGGTGAAGGCCAGGAGGTGGGTGGAAACTGGGAGCAGGAGAGGTCTGGAGTGGGGTACGGAGGGTCATGTGTGGGGCAAGCGAGGTGGGGGGGGGGGGAGACCAGGAGGGGCAGAGGGGAGGTTCGGGAGGATGGTGGGGTGGACCAGGGAGGAGGTGGCAGGATGGACCGAAAAGCTGAGGGGTGCGGGCGGGCCAGACGGAAGGAGGCTGGAGAGACTGGGCAGGAGGGGGCGGACCGGACCAAATGGGAGGGGGCAGACCCGACCAATGGGGTGGACAAGATGGGAGAGGGCAGGGTGGGCTGTAGGGCAGGATGCTGATCGGGCAAGGGAGGGTGGAGCAACAGGGGGAGGGGGTCGCACTGGAGAGTAGGAGGGCGTGGTATTGGACCAGAGGACGGCAGGCTTGGACAGAGGGGAGGGGGCCAGACTACAGGGGAGGTTTTGACCGGAGTAGGGGTGGATCAAACCGGAAGGATGTTCGAAGCAGGGTGAATAGGGGGTGGGACCGGAGGTGGGGTTGAACCAGGAAGGGTGTGCCGGATTGGGAGGTTGGGGTGTAGGGTCATGGGGTGGGAGTTCAGGTCGGGCAGGGGGTTGGGGTTCAGTACAGGTCAAACACCTTTTGATGCATCTCCTGGAGGGGTTGTGTGTCTGAGGGGTGTCCCATGATAGGCTGCAACTAAGTTTTTAAAATACTTAGTTTGGACTTAGAAGTGATCCAGTTTTCAAACCGCTACAGCACTGCATCCTTCTTCTTGGTAAATGAGAGACATAACGTGTTTCAATAATTTGTCTCCAAAGTGTTAATAATAAACTTAAGCATAACTTGAACATTCAACTTATTATTCAAACTTGATATTAACTTAATGCACCCAGGATAGATTTGTTCACCAATTGGAAATAATTCCCTTCGTAACATAATCTCTTAAGTATGTCGGATGTTTTCTTTCACAAATAGGATATTGGATAACCTCAGTTGTGGTTGCAATGAACTTATGTTCTTCATCTGAGATGTTGATGTTGGAATCAAATTTGATGCTTATAAATGATGCTTTCAGTGCTTTGATGAATAATGTGTTTCGTGTGATGATTTGTGAACCGTGCTTAGCAATGATCAATGATACGTTAGTGCTGGTCACAATTAGCGGCTGAATGTCATAATGTTTACTTTCCAACATGACCATCATGTTTCACAAATACTTTACCTTCCGGCTCTAGCAGTGCAGCTCTGCATTTACTTTCAATCAATCCTTCTATTCTCGATTGTGTTCGCGTGCATGTTGATCATTAGCTCCACGAGTAACTCAGGAAGATGTGCATACATAGGATGTGTAAAGGTGAGTACAGCTGGAGGCTATCCAGTAGTCGAGGGAGGAGTTGCTCTGCAATTGTGAACCATGATGTGGAGATGCCGGTGTTGGACTGGGGTGAGCACAGTAAGAAGTCTTACAACACCAGGTTAAAGTCCAACAGGTTTGTTTCGATATCACTAGCCTTTGGAGCACTGCTCCTTCCTCAGCTCCGAAAGCTAGTGATATCGAAACAAACCTGTTGGACTTTAACCTGGTGTTGTAAGACTTCTTCCTGTAATTGTGAAGAAAGTGATAGAGCTCTAACTTCCATGACTTGCTCTCAGCCAGCTGTACTTTTTTCAAGGTATGTATAAATCTCGTGACCTTTCCATCAGCTCTTGGCCCGAGGGGTGTGAGTTTTTCAATGAGTGAAGCCGGGGTAATTTGCGAATTTACTAAACTCATTGCTGTTGAATAGAGTCCCATTGTCAATTCTCACTGTTTGAGGGATTCCAAACAAGAAATAAATCTGGTCAAACTTTGGGATAACTCCTTTTGTTGTAGTAGGCATTACAGAGAATCTGTTGTCATTGACACCATACAGGTGTTTACCAGTGGGCACATGCACAAAATCCATGATTCTGAAGATAGTTCAGGCATTTTGAGAAGCAGTGAGATTTGACATTGCGTTTGTTTAACATGGCCAGTACTGATTGATTTTGTGCTTTACCATGCGGTGAGTTCCTGGGAGCCATACCTTTTCCCTCAGAAGCTGTTTGGTTTTGATAATTTGCTGGTGACTTTCATATGCTACATCCGCAACACATTTCCTCAATGACTGTGGAATGATAACACAATAGCGGCATAGCACAAGATCAAATGCCACTGCAACGATGAACATTGAACATTTGAACAATGTGAAGAACTTGGAGTGTGTAAGCGATTTTATTTGTGGACACTCTTTCATTCACGTCTTTCCGGTTTTGTGGTTCCACAATCAGCACATATAATTCTAAATTCTCATCTTATTTTGTTACCATTTTGATGTAAGCTATTTCAGTGGCTTTGACACCATGGGCGAGATTCTCCGACCACCCCGCCGGGTCGGAGAATCGCTGGGGGCTGGCGTGAAACCCGCCCCCTCCGGTTGCCGAATTCTCCGGCACCGGATATTCGGCGGGGGCGGGAATCGCGCCGCGCCGGTTGGCGGGCCCCCCCGTCGCGATTCTCCGGCCCGGATGGGCCGAATTCCAGCTGCTAGAATGCCTATCCCGCCGGCGTAGATTAAACCACCTACCTTACCGGCGGGACAAGGCGCCGCGGGTGGGCTCCGGGGTCCTGGGGGGGGGCGTGGGGCAATCTGGCCCCGGGGGGTGCTCCCACGGTGGCCTGGCCCGCGATCGGGGCCCACCGATCCGCGGGCGGGCCTCTGCCGTGGGGGCACTCTTTTCCTCCCGCCTTCGCCATGGTCTCCACCATGGCGGAGGCGGAAGAGACTCCCTCCACTGCGCATGCGCGGGAATGCCGTCAGCGGCCACTAACGCTCCCGCGCATGCGCCGCCCGGAGGTGTCATTTCCTTGCCAGCTGGCGGGGCACCAAAGACCTTTTCCGCCAGCTGGCAGGGCGGAAATTCGTCCGGTGCGGGCCTAGCCCCTTAAGGTTGGGGCTCGGCCCCCAAAGATGCAGAGCATTCCGCACCTTCGGGGCGGTGCGATGCCCGACTGATTTGCGCCATTTTGGGCGCCAGTCGCCGGACATCGCGCCGATACCAGAGAATTTCGCCCCATATTTGGGCTTACATAGACCTTTTCCTCAATTCTAGTAGGAAATGACTGTTGGCAATGGATACTCTGCTGGGTTGATCTTGCCTGGTTGATATTCAACATGTAACTCATACTCGTGTAGTGAGTGTCCAATGCTCTGTTTAAATGAAAGGTTTACTATGTGGAGTGTTGAATAAGCTAACCACAGTGGTCTATGATCAGTTATGGCTTCAAAGTCACTTCCATACAAATTTAGATTTAGATTTATCTTCATGTGTACTGAGGTACAGTGAAAACTATTGTTCTGCGTACAGTCCAGTCAGATCGTACCATACATGGAAAACATAACTCATATGATAGATACACAATGTAAATACATAGACATCGACATTGGGTGAAGCATACGGAGTGCAGTGCTACGCAAAGAAACATAGAAACATGGAAAATAGGTGTAGGAGTAGGCCATTTGGCCCTTCGAGCCTGCGCCACCATGCAATATGGTCATGGCTGTTCATGCAAATTCAGTATCCCACTCCCGCTTTCTCTCCACACCCCTTGATCCCTTTAGCCACAAGGGCCACATCCAGCTCCCTCTTGAATACGTCCAACGAACTGTCCCCGGCAGCTTTCTGTGGTAGAGAATTCCACAAGTTCACAAGTTCTTCCTCGTCTCAGTCCTGAATGGCTTACCCTTTATTCTTTGGCAGTGACCCATAGTTCTGGATGTCCCCAACATCAGGAACAATCTTCCCACATCTAGCCTGTCCAGTCCCATCAGGATTTTATATGTATCTATGAGATCCCCTCTCATTCTTCTAAACTCCAGTTAGTACAAGCTCAATTATCCAGTCTTTCGTCATATGTCAGTCTTGCCATCTCGGGAATTAGTCTGGTGAACCTTCGCTGGACACCCTCAATAACAAAAATGTCCTTCCTCATACTAGGAGACCAAAACTGCACAAAATATTCAAGGGGCGGGATTTTCCCTTCTGGGGACTAAGTCCCAGTGCCGGCGGGAAAACTGGCTCATTTGGCAAATTCTCCACATTTTTGGGGGCTAGGTGGATGCCGGAGGGGTTGGCGCCACTCCAGCCGGCGCTGAAGGGCCGGCGCGAGTTCGCGCATGCGCGGAATGGCCGGCGTGATCTCGCGCATGCGCGGAATGGCCAGCGTGATTCCACGCATGCGCAGACCGGCCGGTGTATGTTCGCGCATGCGCGAATGGTTCTCTTCTCCGCGCCGGCCCCCAGGCAATATGACGGAGCCCTACAGGGGCCCGGCGCGGAAGAAAGAAGGGCCCCCACGAAACAAGCCCACCCGCAGATCATGGGCCCTGATCACGGGCCAGGCCACTGTGGTGGCCCCCTGGGGTCAGATCCCCCCGTGGCCCCCCCCCCCCGAGGACCACCCCCGCATACTCATCTGCCATGCGTGAGGTGAGTAATTCTTGCCGGCAGGACTGGGCAAAAATGGATGGCCGCTCAGCCCATCGGGGCCCGGAGAATCGCCGGGGCGGGGGGCGCTATCAAAACTGCACCGGAGAATACAGCAGACGGCATTGGGGCGGCGGGGCAGGATTCGCGCCTCCCTCCGGGGATTCTCCGACCTGGTGGGGGTTCGGAGAATCCTGGCCACGCTGTGGCCTCACCAAGTCTCTGTATAACTGCAGCAAGACATCCCTACTCCTAAACTCAAATCCTCTCCTGTGAAGGCTGGCATGCCATTCGCTTTCCTCTCTGCCTGCTGTACCTGCAAGCTGTACCTGCAAGCCAACCTTCAGAGACTGCTCCACTATGACACCCATGTTTCGTTGCACTTCCCCTTTTCCTAAACTGCCATCATTCAGATAATAATCTGCCTTCCTGTTTTATCCACGGTGGATAACCTCATATTTACCCTTATTATATTGCATTTGCCAAGAATTTGCCCACTCAGCCAGCCTGTCCAAGAAACCCTGCTGCCTCTTTGCATCCTCCTCACAGCACACACTGCAACCCAGCTTAGTGTCATCTGCAAATTTGGAGATAGTGCATGCAATTCCTTCTTCCAAATCATTAATATATATTGTGAACAGCTGGGGTCCCAGCACTGAACTAGTCACTGCACTGATACCCCACTAGTCACTGCCTGTCACTCTGAAAAGGACCCATTTATTCCCACTGTCTGCCAATCAGTCCACGTCAATACATTACCCCCAAAACCATGAGCTTTAATTTTTCTCACTAATCTCTTCTGTGGGACCTTGTCAAAGCCATTTGAAAGTCCAGATACACAACATCCACTGGTTCACCCTTGTCCATTCTACTGGTCACATCCTCAAAACATTCCAGAAGATTTGTCAAACATGATTTCACTTTAGTAAATCCATGCTGACTTGGACTGATCCTGCCCTTGCTTTCCAAATGCTTAGTTATTTCATGAATAATAATTGACTCCAGCGTTTTCCCCACCGCCGATATCAGGCTCACAGGTCCATAATT
The DNA here is from genome assembly GCF_047496885.1 of Scyliorhinus torazame. Lineage (NCBI taxonomy): Eukaryota > Metazoa > Chordata > Chondrichthyes > Carcharhiniformes > Scyliorhinidae > Scyliorhinus > Scyliorhinus torazame. The sequence continues at coordinate 298,041,311 of NC_092711.1, read as the reverse complement.
CCTCATTTTCTCCCTCCATCCTTTTTTAAAAAGTGGAGTTACATGAGCCACCCTCCTATCCATTGAAACACTTCCAGAGTTTATAGAATGCTGGAAAGTGATCACCAATGTGTCCACTATTTCTAGGGCCACTTCCTTAATTACTCTGGGAACCAGAGCATCTGGCCCTGGGGACTTATCAGGTTTTAATCCCATCAATTTCCCCAATACAATTTCCTGATACAATAAAGAAAATGTATGGAGAGATAAACGTGTCACATTCTCCAGATATGACGTAACATATGACATAAAATATAGCATCCATTCTGGTATTTCTAAAGTCCCTGGAATTTTCAGTGCTTTGTTGCAAGGGAACATTATCTGACTCCCTTGTTTGAGGAAAATGGAACAATCCTGAAGTTTCCTGAATTTTTTTTTGCCTCCCAAGACATTGACAGATGTCCTTCTATCTATAAGAGCATCTATGATTGAGGACCATAGCTGTGTCTAAAAGAGAACACAAATGTACATTCAGGATCATCCACCTCTACTTTGTCTACATCATCTCAGCATTCTGACAGCATTGGTCTTAATAGTTGATTTTGCTGATGAATGGTTGTGTTTTTGGCAGGCTTGATTGCACTGTTTGCCAGCAGAGAGCATTCTGTCCGGTGTGGAAACCACGGTGGAGACATCATTTTGGTTAAGTCACAACCCTGTGACACTGCTAATGTTGCGTTGCAGGTGATTTGCTGGTGTTTCAGGATTTTTTTATGTCCATCACAAAGGCGAGCAGTTGTTGCCCATCCCTAATTGCCCTTGAATTGAGTGGCTTGTTAGGCTATTTCAGAGGGCAGTTAAGGGTGAGCCACATTGCTGTGAATCTGGTGTCACACGTAGGCCAGATTGAGTAACAACAGGAGATTCCCTCCCTTAAGAGAACCAAGTGGATTTTTACAAGGAACGATGATGCCTTCTTGGCACCATTACTGGGACTGGGTTTCAATTCCTGGGGTGGGATTCTCCGAGCCTCCGTACCAAAATCACACTCGGCGCGGGGGCAGAGAATGGGGCGTCAGATCCACGATCGGGTCTGACACCTTCCCACGATTCTCCGCGGACTGGAGAATCGCCGCTAGTCGCGCACGCGGTCAACGTGGCGGCGGTCAGGGGCCATTGAAAGAGGCCCCCACAGCAATTCTCCGCTGTCAACTGGCCGAGTTCCCGCCGGCGTGTTTCACTCATGGTTCCACCCGGCGGGTGCTCGGAGTGGCGGCTGCGGACCCAGTCATCGGGGGGGGGGCCTCCAGGACGGCCAGGCTCGGGGGGGGGGGGGGCATCCAGGACGGCCATGCTCGCAATCTGGGGGGGGGGCCTATATTATTGGGGCCGGCCTGCTGTGTGGGTCCGCTATGTTGCGCGGGGCTGCCACCGCAGGCGCCCGCCACGCGCATGCAGGGCCCCGTATCGGCAGCCGGAGCTGCGTGGACTGCTCCGGGGCCCTGCAAGCCCCCTTAAAAACGGAGAATCGCTCTGGACCTTCTAGAAAAACGTTCAGAGTGATTTGCGCCCGTTTTCTCGCAGGCGTGGGGACATAGCCCCATTTTCAGAGAATTCTGCCCCAGATTTTTACTAATTAATTGAATTTAAATTCCATCAGCTGCCATGGTGGGATTTGGACTGTTACCTAAGTTACTAGTCAGGTAGCATTACCACTACCCAACTGTTTCCCCGACCCCCCAGTGGCAATAAGTAGTGCTTACAAGAGCTGAACTTGGAGTGCTGCAGTTGCATTCAACAGCCTCAAATTCAGCAGTGGTCGTGACCTTGACAAGTCTAACGGCTCTGCCAGCTTTCTGTCTTTTTCAATGTTTTCGGCACAGGTGGCTAGAGGGAGACAACCTTCAATTATTTGTATTTTGATCTCCCGCTCAAAATGTTCAACATCACCAAAGTAAGATTTGGTTGTCAGTTGTCTCAAAGAACAAAGAACAGTACAGCACAGAAACAGGTCCTTCAGCTCTCCAAACCTGCGCCAATCGTGATGCCTGTCTAAAGTTAAACCTTCTGACTGCTGGGGTCTGAAGCCCTTTAATCCCATCCTATTCATGTATTCGTCAAGATCCCTCTTAAGTGCCACTGTTATATCTGCTTCCACCGCCTCCCCCGGCAGCGAGTTCCAGGCACTCACCAACCTTTGTGTAAAAACCTTGCCTCAGCCATCTCCTCTAAACTTTCCCCCTCGCACCTTAAATCTATGTCCCCTAGTACTTGACTTTTCCACCCTGGGAAAAAGCATCTGAATATCCACTCTGTCCATGTCACTCATAATTTCCTACACCTCTATCAGATCACCCCTCAACCTCCGTCATTCCAGTGAAATCAATCCGGGTTTATGCAACCTCTCCTCAGAGCTAATACCCTCCAGACCAGGAAACATCCTGGTAAATCCTCTTCGGTGCACTCTCCAAAACATCCACATCCTGCTGGTAGCATGGCGACCAGAATTGTACACAATATTCTAAATGTGGCCTTACTAAGGTTCTGTAGAGCTGCAGCCTGACTTGCCAATTTTTATACTCAATGCCCTGACCGATGAAGGCAAGCATGCCAAATGCCTTCTTGACTACCTCATCCACCCGTGTTGCCACTTTCAGTGATAAGTGACATGCCCAAATCTCTCTGCCTGTCAATACCCTTTAACGGTTATACCATGGGTGGCAAGGTAGCACAGTGGTTAGCACTGTTGCTTCACAGCTCCAGGGTTCCAGGTCCGATTCCCGGCTTGGGTCACTGTCTGTGTGGAGTCTGCACGTTCTCTCTATATCTGCGTGGGTTTCCTCCGGATTCCTCCCGCAAGTCCCGACGGACGTGGGGTTGGATTCTCCGCATCCCGACAACGAAATTGCAGCCGGCGCCAGGGCGGAGAATCCATTTTCCCGCAAGGAATCAGGACCGGTGCCGTTTCCCTGATTCGGCGGGTCCCATTGCACCATTCGCAGCCCTCGACCGGCCAATGTCCCAAAGGCTTGGATCTAATGTGGTCCCACCCGTCAGGAAACTAGCATGGTGGCTGCGGGCTCAGTCCGTGGCCGACCTGGTCGGGGGCGGGCTGAAAGGCGGGCAGGGGGCACTTATACGCAACTGGGCAATGTTTGGGCGGGTGGTCAGGGTCGGGCGCATGGCCGATCAGGGGGTCTATTTTCAGGGTCCAGCTCTGTGGACCGAGTCCGCCATGGAGCAAGGGATGGCGGCTGGGGGTCGCCACCGTGCGCATGCGCGTCCTCCGACCCGAAAGTGCGGGGTCCCAAAAGTGCAGCAAAAGCTGGTGGATTTACACCAGGACCCGTCTAGCCCCCTGCAGGGTGAGGAATACGTGGCCCTTTCACTTTAAAAAATATATTTTTATTCTCCATGTTCACATTTTCTTCAGAATTCACACCCCACCAACAAACAGTAAACGGTAACAAATACAATGTCAATCCCCTTATCAGCAACAACGATCCCATCCTCCCACCACCCCAAACAACGGCCCATCTGACAATATAAGCATCAAATAAAACACTCCCTCCCAAGGTGGAAAAAAAAGGAAAAAAGGAAAAAGAATCAGGAATCGCCGATGGTCACCATTGACAAATATACTCCACCACGCAGCCCCCCCCCCCACTAATATTCAATGCCATCCAATCCCCAAAAGAGTACCGTAAGTGACACCCATTGCAGACCCCCCCCCCACTCCCCCTCCCAGACTCCTCCCCTCCACTTCCTCATGTACACTCCTCCCCCTAACCTCGGTTCCTTCCCCCAACTTTTCACCCTGGCTAGACTCACCAAAACCTGTTCTACTAGGCTCCGATGGCCGCGGCCCCTCCCCTCACCTCACCTCACCGTTCAGTGGCCGGCTTAAACCAGCCAGCGTAGAGGCCCCCGCGCGGGTCTCCTTCCACCTTGCCCGGTCCCAGGAAAACTAAGAAATCCCCTTTGGCACACAACCCCCGCATACACACCCAAGCCCCAAAGAAGCATCATTGCAAATGAAAGTCCCAACTCTTCCCTTGTCCAAATATATACAGCGTCAACTCATTTAGTACAGACACCAACACGCAGTGAAAAAATAAAGTTACATGAGGCTACATCAGTACATGACCATTTCTCAATTCTGCCACAGCCCTTCTGCCTTCGCAAACCCCTCCGCTGCTTCCGCCGTCCCAAAGTAAAAGTCCTTGGATTTGTAGGTCACCCTCAACTTAGCTGAATATACTATGTTGCACTGGACCTTGCTGATGTACAGTGCCTTCTTCACCCAGCTGAAGGAAGCCCGCCTCCACGCCAGCTCCACTGTAAAGTCCTGGTATATGGGCAAATCAGCTCCAGCCCACTGCACCACCTGCTTCTGCTTTGCCCAGCACAGGACCTTTTCCTTCACGCTGTACCTACGGAAACACAGAGTTACTACTCTTGGTGGCTCACTCGCCTTTGGTATAGGCCTCCACGACCGATGAGCCCGATCCAGTTCATATCTGAAGGGATCGTCTCCCTCCCCTAATAGCTTTGCCAACATCGTGGCAAAATACTCCGTCGGCCTCGGGCCTTCCACCCCTTCGGGCAGACCCACGATCCTCAGATTCTGTCGCCTGGATCTGTTTTCCAGGTCTTCCATTTTGGCTCACGGACCCTTGTTGGTCTCTATCACCCTCCGCAACTCCTTCCCCATCGAGGAGAGTTGATCACTGTGCTGCGATAATGCCTCTTCCACTTCCTTCAGTATCTCACCTTGTTCCCGCACCTCCGCCGCTGCGCTTGATACCGCCGCCCTCACCGGGGCAATCGCCTCCTCCACCAGCACTTTCAATGCCGACCCCATCTCATTCTTCATGGCTTCCATGTGCTTTGTGAACTGTTTTTCAAGTTCCACAGCCATCACCTTGGTCATTTCTTCTGCTGTGAGCGATGCGGCCTCCCCTGGTGCTCCTGCCTCCGCTTTCCTTCCAGTTCCTGCGCTGACTTTTTCACTCACCGGCGGACTTTCATTAACCCCCTTTTTCATGGCCGTTTTTCTCCCAAACGTGGATATTTCTCCTCCCTGTGCCTTCTTACAGCCTTTTCAGCCTCCGTTCCCCTGGGACCAGGCGTTAAAACTCCGAAATTTCTATTCCCGAGCGGGAGCCCTCCAGTGTGCAGCTGCCTCCCGACCGCCGTCACCGGAAGTCCTCATGTGGCCCTTTCACACCAGTTTTTCTGGCGGGAAAGTCCACAGTTTTGATGCAGACGTGAGGACATAGCCCCCAAAACAGGTTATCCAGCCTGTGCTGTTCGGTAATTTGGACATTCTGAATTCCCCCTCAGTGTACCCGAACAGGCGGCGGAATGTGGCGACAAGGGACTTTTCACAGCAACTTCATTGCTGTGTTAATATAAGCCTACTTGTGATAATAAAGATTATTATTTTTTACTTTATAACGTGTAAAATATTGGTTAATTGTCTCATTTGCTTCAATATGCATTGCAATTTTCAAAACATGTACTAGCCATTCGCAATACCTCCAAGCTGTGTGTCACAAATTGTGCCTCTACACCAAGTCGGGGACATTGATGGTTCTGTGAAAGGCAGGTCCTTGGTTCGTTGTCCGCTGCTGCTTCAGCCTGAACTGAATAGTTTTAATGGTTTTTTTTCAGTGGTGATTTGCCATTGCCTCCTGTTCTGCCACAGCTGAGACAGGAACCTGAACCACACACTAGCCAACTGATCTGACCTGCCCCAGCTCTTTGATGTATTTCAAGAACAGCAGAGGCCCTAGAACTGATTCCCAGGAACAACACTGTGTACCTTCCTCTTGTCTGAAAAAGAATCATTCACACTCCTCCCTGTTTACTGTCATTCATCTAATTTTGTACCCATGCTGCCACATCCTGTCCCTTTTATTCCATGGGCTTTGACGTTGCTCTGTTCTGTGGCAATTTATCAACATCATTTGGAAATCCGTTTTCACCCCATCAACTATCTCTCTGTCACATCATCAAGTTAGTGAAGTGATTTGCCTTTAGAAAATCCATGCTGGATTTCCTTAATTAATCCACATCTGTCTCAGTGCAATGTCATTTTGTCCAAGATGATCATTTCTAAATTCTTTCCCACCGCCGAAGCTAAACACACAGGCCTGTCTATGCTGGATTTATGTTTACACCCTTTTTTGAACAAAGGTGGAATATTGGCAATTCCCAGCCCTCTGGCAACTCTCCCATTTCTGAGGAGGATTGAAAGATCATGGCCACTTCCTCTGCAGTTTCTGCATTTGCTTCTATCAGCATATTTGGATGCACCATAGTGATTTGCCAACTTTAAGTACAGACAGCCTTTCTAATGTCTCCTGTTTATCAATTTTAGCCCATCCAGTATCTCAATTACCTCATCCTTCAATTAGGAATTCATAGATATCATAGAATTTACAGTGCAGAAGGAGGCCATTCGGCCCATTGAGTCTGCACCGGCCCTTGGAAAGAGCATCCTACCCAAGCCCACACCTCCACCCCATCCCCGTAACCCAGTAACCCCACCCAACCCAACCCAAACTTTTTGGAAACTAAGGGTTATTTAGCATGGCCAATCCACCTAACCCACACACCTTTGGACTGTGGGAGGAAACCAGAGCACCCGGCGGAAATCCACGCAGACATGGGGAGAACGTGCAAACTCCGCACAGACAGTGACCCAAACCGGGAATCAAACCTGGGACCCTGGAGTTGTGAAGCCACTGTGCTAACCACTCTGCTACCGTGCTGCGAACGGTATTGGGCAGAACCTTCTTCCTTGATAAAGGCAGATACAAAGTTTTAATTTAGTACCTCAGCAACGCCCTATGCCTCCATGCATGGATCCACCTTTTGGTCCCTAATGGGCTCCATGTTACATTTTTACGAGCCATTTACACAAAGAATACCTTTGGATTTCCCTGTATGTTAGTTGCCCATTTCTTCTCATTCTCTCTCTTAGCCTCTCTTATTTCCTTTCTCGTTCGCTCTGAACTTTCTCGAGTCTCATTGTATTATTAACCTGACATCAGTTCTGAACCTAATACCAATTCCGGGGCTGATCACAGGCCCAGTCTCACTGAAAAAGTCCAAAATGGAATCCAAATGCAAATTAATTCAAACTGGTCAAATGTGGAGTGATCAACTCAACCTGAATTTGGAAACATTTTTGAGATCCCAATTATGAACACTGACAGTAATGCACATTTTTGGGGGCTAACATAATTTGTTTGCAGAGTGATTGACAGAATAAAGTCATCAATTATTAATATATTTTCAAAACTGACCCAGTCACTTACAAATCCAACATCTTGTGATATGATAGAATCCTGTACTTTCTAATGAATTGGAAAAGGTTGCCGAACTGAATCCAAAGGTACTTGCTGACAATAAACATCCAGTTTGATTAAGTGACGCTGCTCAGTGCCCTTGGCTTTGTATTATTTAACTAATTTCCTATCCATTTTACTCCTTCTTTCTTTTCACTTGGGGATTTCACTGTAGCTATAAATCTTCCCAAGATTATGGTCTTGCCAAGTTCAAGAGTGAGCAAGGTTGAGATTGGATAATTGGGATTGGGACTTGTGTTCTGAAATACCTTTGCCTCTGCTTAAATTTCACTGACTTAATGTTGGCACATTGTGAAACATAGACTTCGGGAAATAAAGCATAGTCTTCTGAGGCTAGAAATTGGCAATAGCAGCGGAGAATGCATTCTTTTGACAGATTATAGTAATGAAGGCCATGTATAAAATACATCAATGAACCCATCTATTAGACTGTTACTTGAATGTCATGCAAATATAACTGAGTTATCTTTTCACCAATATCACCAACAGCATTTTCTACCCTCAAGTTTTCAATTAACGTATAGATAATTCTGGATAACTACTTAAAAATCAAACAATTCAGTCCAAATGAGGAAGATTGGCATTTTATTACATACTCTGAAAGCTCAGATAGACAACACCCACATTGTTAGTTTTGTTTCCTCCCTTTAACAAACAGGCATGCTTGTTGTTGATAAGTAATCTTTCTCCTCACCTCTAACCTACAACCTCTTGCTCTGGGGTGATTTTATCCCAACCTGCTTTGCGAAAACTGAGAGGATGGGTAGGTTACTTACCCATCCTGGAGCTGATGGCGGTTAACCATTTGTGATTCTAACCTGCTCAGTCGAACAAATGTCAAGGATATCTGCCCAAAGATAGCAGGACCTTTTTTTTTTACAGAAGCACATCGGAGCCCAGTGACACCCAGGTTAAAATTAAGGCCCTTGAGTTTAGCAGCCTGGAGGGAGAAGCAGCAATGAGTTTCCTCTCAGGCCAATCCATCAGGTTGGAACCAGTAGAGGCCAGAAGAGGGTTAGTTGTTTCTTTCTGCCTGATAATGGAAGTGTGATGAACGGTTACTGCCTTGTCATCATGTAAGGTGATGTCCCCTTTAAGACCGGGCTTGGAACCCTGGGGACTCCGTCTCTGGCTCCGCCCATCTGTGAGCCATATATAAGGGGCTGCCTTGTGGGCTGTGCAGCAGTTAGCACATGTCTCAGCTCTAGCATAGTTCTTAGTCTATTAAAGCCTTCTTTACCGTTTACACTCGAAGCGTCGTTATTGAGGGTACCACAGGAAGATAAGTGGATAAGTGCAGCCTGATAATGGAAGAGTGCATGCCCAGTAAGGAAAGCAGAAACCTCCCAGCTGCGGATTCCCTCAGTTGTGCCTTGCCCCTCTGCTCGCTGTTCATGTGACCATCTAGAGGGTGTTCCCGACAACTTGGCTTCGGCAGGTAACCTCCACTGCACCATTTTCTGCTGACTTCCCAACCGGTCTTTCAGTCATATCACTGAAAGCTGGGCCAGAATTAAAACCATACCATCTGCTGAAATAGTGTTTCTCTTTTTCTGTTTCGTTAGTGCGACTTGAATTTTGAACTTTTGCAAGATGGCACATTCTTCCTCCTTCCTCCGTTCCAGACCATTTAGCACAAAAGCAAAATACTGCAGAGGCTGGGAATCTGAAGTAAAATCAGAAAATGCCAGAAATACTCAGCAGGCCTGGCAGCACCTGTGGAGAGAGAGTCGGTAGTATGTCGGGGACGGAGTAACATCATGGAAGTGTTACTAGAGTGGGAACCTAAAGATCCAGACTCTGGAGGGCCTGGGCTCCTCTCCCACCACAGCAGCTGGTGGAATTTAAATTCAATTAATATGAAGAGGTGAGAGTTTGGAGCTAGACATTTGTCAGGAATACAGGGGAATGGCACTAAGTCATGTTGCTCATTTAACGAACCAGTGTAGACACAATGGGCCAAATGGCCTCCTTCTGCACCACAAGAGACAGAGAGAAAAAATAGTTAATGGGTGGAACTCTTCCGTTTGGGAATAAGTTCTGAGGCTGGGGTTTCCCACTGCGGTGGCCGGTGGGAAGACACGCCATATCATCTGGCTCCGACCTCATTGATTACGCAACCGTGTGTTTTGCGCCATATTTGCGCCATATTCCATGGCAGGGCAGGCCACCATGGCACATAGTCCACTGTCGAATCTGGCCACCATATTGAAAAGGCACCCAACATCACTGAAGAAACAAGATGGACTTCCTCAAAATGGGATGCCTGAGAACAATCTGAGGCTGGAAGGTGGACCTCTTCCAGGGCACTGAATGTGGAATATCCACTTGTAGACACACCTCCCCCCCCCCCCCCCCCCCAACCCCCACCCACTGCTGTGGTGTTCCAGGGGTCAGGCCTGCTGGCGGCCTCCATCCCGAACTCTGAAGGCAGCCCCAGGCATTGTTCAGGTGAGTGCTGACACCTGCATGCCACTTTGCTCCAGATGTGGTTTGCACCGGCGTGTTTTCCCGCTGGTGCCGTGGATGTGGGTGATCAGGACTTCATCTGCATCTCATTAGCGGGATGCAAGTAAGTTTCATGTCAGCCTCCAGAATGTTTCCCGATCCACCATGTGGGCACCAAGGAAGGATCCCGCAGGAAATTCACGCTGGCATTTAACCAGTTTTTGGGCTGTGATCTCTCATTAGAACTATTCTGATAAAATTCACAGACTCTCCACAGGTGCTGCCATTTCTTAACCAGCTCATTGATTCCTAAAATTCCAAAGCTTACTTCCTCCGTCCGTTCCACACTTATAAAACTCCAAACCTTGGCATCATTTGGCTTTACCACCTTCATTCGTTTAATTTATCTTCCTATTCTTTGTAAACTGGGTGGCTCCTGGATTCATGAGACTTAATCCTAAACCTAGATTTCTAAATTGATGATATTCCATCCATAAAGAATTCCAATGAATCCTGGAAAGACTTGTCCTGTCCTCAGTTTTATTCAGTCTTTTACCTCTCAGAAATGCCCCCTGAAAACTGAATGATTGGTCCACTCACGTCAAACTGTAGATGATACAAACTGGACAGAATAAGAATTCATTTCCTCTTTTTTGAAGTGAGTCGACAGGTGGAATAAGCCTAGACAGAGAATATCACAGTTAAACCTTCATCTTAGCTTCCACATACCTCTGTTTTACCACACAAATTACAGGTTAATGATCAGTAGCAAAACTATCTCCTCTTCACGTGTAGGGAACCGCTGTCAATTGTAATGATACAGCTTCTTCGATGTAGTCAGTGTTGACCCTGGTCCAGTAGACTCAGACTAGAAGAGATATATCAAATGGTACTAAGTATTGTTACTGCCTCAGAAATGTTTGTTGTAGGGTGCAGCGTTGTAAATTTGACCTATTTTATGATGTGTATGAAGTGCACCACTGTTTATCATTTACTAACCCACCATTCTCTGCCTTCTCATTTTTTTTAAATGCTTCAATTAAATTCCAGTCAATGTCAGGTAAGTCAGAAATGTATATAAGCAGAGTTGTTATTGTGCTGTATGTAGAGCAGTTCTAAACCCATTGAAGGACAGCTATTGGGACAGAACTTACCGTCAAAATAAAGGTGAGACTAATAGCTCTCGCCTTTATCAATGTGTAAATGGTGGGGCAATTTCAGATGAGAGGAAAAGGCAAGGTTATCCTCGAATATACAAAATTTCCTGACCCAACTCAACTTTTAGCCTTGTGAAAACTATTACATTGTCCACCTCCCCATTGAAATGCATTGTATGGAGTGAAGAGAGATATGAACTCAACCCACCGCTGAATATAAAGTCTTGTCCATTTCTGTCAAAGCGCACTTTAAACAATGTTATATTTGCTAATTATTGCCAGTCAACCTCTTTGTGGAATTTCCTTCCTTCAGGTTTTAATTACTGCTGGAGATTTTTTTAAACCATGAAACCTAAAATGGAAAAAAAATTGCTTTAATATCCATTCTGTTTGTAGCCCCCTCTTTTTTTTCAAATCCAATCTTTCTTACTCTCTTTAATTTCTCTTTCCAGTTTAGCATTGCATTCATCCACTCTAATTTGCACCTTCCTTCTCAGTCATGTATGGTTCGATTGTTTCTTTGGTGATGAAGGTACACATAGAACACAAAGATATGTTTGCTACAAGTATTTATTCTTGATGGTAACCATGCATTTCTATGTACAAACGATTCTGTCTCCGTTACTGTAAAATCATGGAGGGAGATGTCTGTCCTCTTGTCCATCCTACTGCCAAGTGCCCGCCTTCCGCCCGTCCCCGGATATATATATATATATATATATATGTCTGTGTCGGTGTCTGGGTCCACCTGTTGGCGGGAGGTCAGAACTGTCCCTACATGTATTGGTCAGTGGCTGTGGACAGTGGTGCTATTAGATACAAATATATACATTGGTGCAACTATGTGCAATTATATTTATATATATATATATATGTACCTATACGCATATCACCACAAGTCATTGCAAAGTTAATACCACATCTTTGAATTAGATTGGTTACGGAGATACACAGTTGGTTGTCCTGTTCATTCATGTCCTCAGAAAACTATTTCCCTCGCTGCAATGTTATCAGCTTACTGGCCACACATAAAATTCAAAATCCTAAATGTACAAGGGCAACTCTAACTAATGGTTGATGCTGCTCGATGTCCTGCAAAAGCAAATTATGGCTCAGTGTGTTTTGAATCTGCTCCACTAATGTTGACACTGATTTGGGAACGACACTGTTTCATTAATAAATGAACATTCAACATTCCATATAATACAATGTTGGTGTGTATCTCTTTTAAATAAGACACATACATAGAAACACTTAAGTACTTCTGAAGCATGGTCACTCTTGTAAGTTATGAAATGTGACAGCTAATTTTCACACAGCAAGATCCACAAACATCAATAAGATAATTATCAAGTAGCAATTTTTAATCATGTAGGTTGGGGGATAAATATTGGACAGGACACCAGGGAGGACTTCTGTACTCGTCCTGAAATACTGCCAAGGTATCTTTCATGTCCATTTGAGAGAACAGGCAATTTAACATCTTTTCCGAAAGTCAGGCCTCTGATAGTGCAGCATTCCCCAAGGACTGGACTGAATTGTCAGCCTGGATTAAGAGTTCAAATTATAACGCTGCCCGATAGAATTGCCTGAGTTCCTGGCTCCAGTCGAATGTAAAAAGCCTGGATTTATATGGCAAACAGGTTCGTGCACATAGCTGGCGGCTATGTGGAGTAGCAGGTTCTTGGAAAGAGATAGCTAAACGTTGAAGGTACAGAACCAGAGGGGAGATGGGGGAGAATGTTTTGATGCAGCAAATTATTACCATGTGGCATGCACTGCCCATAAAGCTGGTGGATGAAGATTCATTAGTAACTTTCAAAAGGATCTTGGATAAATACTTGATAAGAAAAAAAAATGCAGGGTTATGAAGAAATGAAAAGAGGAAGCAGGCGCAATGAGCTGAATAGCCTCTTTCTGTACTGTATCGTTTTATTTCCAGAGATCTCGGGCTATGTCCGCAGAATCCGTCTGGTTATACGGCCAGAAATTCGGCCCCGCCCCGCACCAATCATCTGTCCGGTGGGGGGCTAGGAGCAGCGCAGCATAAAATCCTCGGCTTTACCTGCGGATATGGCCTGAGAATGGCCGGGTCTAGCGGCCGCGCCATCCAACATGGTGCTGGCTGCGTGCGGACTCGGCCTGCCCCACTGTAACCAGCCTTGCCACCCCCGGACGCCCCCCACCATTACCCCTGCTCCCCACTGAAGCCTGCCCTGCCAGCGGAACGCCCCCCCCCCTCCTGACTGTGGCGGCGCTGGACTCAGTCGGCAGCCGCCACGCGAGGTCCCCGAACGGTGTGAGCACACGCGAGCAACGCCGTCGGGGTCTCGGCCCATCAGGTGCGGCGCATCGGGGGAGGGCCTCAGGTGGCCACATCCATACGATGTGCGGCGCACTTCATGAGTGCCCCGTTTTTAACTGGGCGGAGCATCGCAAAAACGGCACCGCCCCCGATTCCGGCACAAACATGGATTCTCCGGCCGACTGCCAAACGCGATTTCAGCGTCGGCGATTGGAGAATCCGGCCCCCCATTTTCCAGTTTGATGGGCGGGATTTGCCGAGCAACCCGCCGTGTGTTTTTTGGTGGTGGAGTTGGCCCGCCAGCGGGATTTTCTGATCCCGCCATTGTCAACGGGATTTCCCGTTGGTTGAACCCCTTGTCGCCGGGAAACCTGTGCGCCATCCGTGGCCGGAATATCTCGCCGGCACGAACGGCTTGTAAATTTCATCCGAGATGTATTTGGCCACGTCTGTACCCTCGTGCCCACTCTCTCTCTCTCTGTCCCTGCAAGTTGTGCTGCCCTCCACACATTGCCCGCTCTTCCCCATCACTCCTGGCCGAGACCCTTGCACTTCCATTGCAACATCTGTTCCCTCGAGCTACTCCATCCCAGTATATCCGCGACGATTTTAGCTCAGTGATTTTATGCTGGTCTGGTTTCTATTTTGTTCCACTACTCCTGCATTTTGCTTAATAGGATAATGAACACGTGTCAAGCCCACATCTGTGCAGCAATAAAAGCAAAGGTTTTTGATTGAAAATGTAAAGATGGTGGATGTGAAGTGCACATCCCATTAACTGAGAATACAAATGGGACAATATTGTTAATTGTGGCTGCTCTCAGCTGAACCCAGGCCAAGTGCAGCTCACATCCAGTCTTTTATTTTATTTACAGCAGAATTCTACCTGTGTGGATGATGCACGATCAATTACACAAAGACAAGAGTTTGATGCAACTGAGGCTTTCTTACACCTAAGATGCGTGGCCTCCTACAACAGCTGGCGAAATGGCTGCTGTACGGGAGCACACATATTTATACTCCGCCTTCTGGCCAGAGCCAGCAGGCAGGGAACTACCCCCGTACCTGTAGTCCAGGGCATTACCACAAATCACCTAATATACACATCAGTGGTGACTACCACAGTGGACCAAAAAGGCCTGCAGCAGTGAAAACTCATTCCCTCCACATAGCTTTCAGCTCTTGACTAATTTTCTTGGGCTCTCAGTTCGTCCTCTTTGAATTTGATGGGACGGATGTTTTGCAAAGGCCTGTCCTAAGTGCTGCACCCTTACTCAAGGCTATTAAATTTGTATCTAACAGTTGAGTGGGCGCTGCTGAGGGATTGTCCTTTCCACGCCTCAGGGCTCCAAAATCCGCATGGGAGAGCTATGCAATTGCCGAAATGCCTCAGGTCTGCAAATTCTTTTTCCGAAGCAGATTTTCAGCATGGCGCCCTCACAGTTTGCTCAGTTAGTTTTGTGGCACTTGTTGGATTGTGAAAAATAAACAATAGTCGCTCGTTTGAAATTGGTACTTCGGGTGGCACGGTGGCACAGTGGCTTTGCACTGCTGCCTACGGCGGCGAGGACCCGGGTTCGATCCCGGCCCCGGGTCACTGTCCATGTGGAGTTTGCACATTCTCCCCGTGTGTTCCTGGGTTTCACCCCCCACAACCCAAAGATGTACGGGTTAGGTGGTTTGGCTACGCTAAATTGCCCCTTAATTGGGAAAAACAAATAAATGGGTACTCTAAATGTATTTATTTTTAAACTTTTTGCATCATTGGATAAGCACTTACCTGAACCAATTTCAATTATTGTCTCCAAGTGTGTGGAGTGCCCTGCCCCCGAAGATGTGCTGACATTACTAATCGCACACTTTGGAGTATGGGATGTCTTGGAAAGTGTCGTACTGTAGATGCACATCAGGTGGAAGGAATTTAATTACGATGATATCTACGTGCACACAGGGCCGTATTACAGTCGGAAATGTGTTATTAGTTTCTAGGCAACAATGGTTCCATTTTTACACAAAGTCGCATGGATGGATTTTACAGCTACACAGGTGCAATGAAAGTCAAACACTTTTGAGGAAAAGTACGAAGAACCCCTGCGTAAACTGGGTGTAGAAAAGCTCTGCTCCATCCCACCTTTGCCATTATCAGTTCCCATGATCACATTTAGTAACAGAAATTCCACGTCTGAGCATGTGGCCCTCCTCACAGTGCTGCCACCCCCCCTCCGCTCCCCACCCCCACCACTGCTGCAAGTCCTCCACTGTGGGTGATGACCACTGTCATAATATACACCAGTATATCATGGTGCAGACACACACCCACTGATGGACACACAGCAAGAACAAACAACACACACAACACCGCAGCCAATCACCAGTTAGAGCACACTCACTCGAAAGACAGGGGGCATCAGAGTTCCCGCTCATTCGGGATGCAGCCTCCTACAAGGACAGAGCTTACAGCACAGATCTTCACCATGTGCTGAGTGCATAGACTGGTTAGGACAGGCATAGGTCTTTAGTTTAATCTAACATCGTGTTAACCCACAGTGAAAGTATGTTCAACAGTTTCTAACTTAATAAAATAGTGTTGCACTATTTTAAGTGTTGGTGGCCTGTATGTGTTCCACGGATCCAGAGCACCCAACACATCAACCACCAATTCAGTCGAGTCAGTTTGTACCAAAGAACAGTGGCTTTAATCAACTTAATGTGTGCCAACCTGTAGCTTCTCCCGTACTGAGAGCCTGTCTCAGATCGGCCGGTTATATACCTCCTCAGAGTGGGGGAGCCACAGGCGGAGCCAACAGCAGCATCAACCACAACAATTCAACAGCAACAGTAACAGCAACAACAGCAAGTATATACAATAGTGGATGTCGATGACAATAGTAATAATAGAACAACACTGAG
Source organism: Scyliorhinus torazame (assembly GCF_047496885.1). Classification (NCBI taxonomy): domain Eukaryota; kingdom Metazoa; phylum Chordata; class Chondrichthyes; order Carcharhiniformes; family Scyliorhinidae; genus Scyliorhinus; species Scyliorhinus torazame. The sequence goes on along the minus strand of NC_092711.1, from coordinate 298,025,133 downwards.
TATATACAATAGCCATACGTGGCTCACCACATTCACCCCCTGTTAAGAAAAAAAAAGTCCAGCGGGGGTGAAGCGGGTTCATAGGTTAAGTCTCACAAGAGCCCATATCGTCCACTGCGAAGAGCTGCGGTGTGGGCACAGGTGTCGAGACCTTCGGCTCCGGGAGCATGTTGTCCTCACAACAGGGTCCCGGACAGGGCGACGGCACAGGGGCGGAGCTAATGGACCCAGGGAGGGATGTTGGTGCAGCTGGGGAGGTAGACGGAAGGGGCGCGGTGATGGTGGGCGCGGGGATACCCGTGGGAGCCAGGTCCCAGAGGGAGACTGTGTCCTGCCATCCGTTGCGGTGTGCCACGTAGGCATACTGAGGGTTTGTGTGGAGGAGCTGGACCCTCTCGACCAGGGGGTCGGCCTTATGGCTCCTCACGTGTTTCCGGAGGAGGACAGGCCCAGGTGTTGTTAGCCAGGACGGAAGCGAGACCCCGGAGATCGACATCCTGGGAAAGACAAATAGCCGGTCGTGAGGGGTCTCATTGTTGCAGTACACAAGAGTGACCGGATGGAGTGGAGCGCATCGGGGAGGACCTGCTGCCAGCGGGAGACTGGGAGACTTCTAGACCTAGACCGTAAGGCCAGAAGAACGGCCTTCCAGACCATAGCATTCTCCCTCTCCACCTGCCCGTTTCCCCAGGGGTTGTAGCTGGTAGTCCTGCTCGAGGCGATGCCCTTACTGAGCACGTACTGACGCAGATCATCACTCATAAAAGAGGCGCCCCGATCACTATGTATGTAGGTAGGGAAACCGAACAGGGTGAGGATGCTGTGCAGGGCCTTGATGACAGTGGCAGAGGTCATGGGATGGCAAAGGGAAAACGTGAGTTCTCATCAACAACGTTGAGAAAGTACACGTTACAGTCAGTGGAGGGGAGGGGCCCTTTGAAATCCATGCTGAGGCGTTCGAAGGGGCGAGAGGCCTTTACCAGGTGGGCCTTGTCTGGCCGATAGAAGTGCGGTTTGCACTCTGCGCAGATTTGGCAGTCCGTGGTCATGGCCCTGATCTCCTCAGTGGAGTAGGGCAGGTTGCGGGCCTTGACGAAGTGGAGAAGCCGGGTGACCCACGGATGACAGAGGTCATTGTGGATAGCCCATAACCGGTCCGCTTGGCGCAGATACCGCGGGACAGGGCATCTGGGGGCTCATTGAGTGTCCCAGGACGATACAATATCTCGTAGTTATAGGTGGAGAGCTCGATCCACCACCCCAAAATCTTGTCGCTCTTAATTTTACCCCGCTGTGTGTTGTTAAACATGAAGGCAACCGACCGTTGGTCTGTGAGGAAAGTGAATCTCCTGCCGGCCAGGTAATGCCTCCAGTGTCGCACAGCTTCCACAATGGCTTGTGCCTCCTTTTCGACAGAGGCGAGTCGAAACTCAGAGGCATGGAGGGTACGGGAAGAAACGGCGACAGGTGAAGAGTGGCTGCCAGGGCAAAGTCTGACGCATCGCTCTCCATTTGGAACGGGATGGATTCGTCCACTGCGTGCATCATGGCCTTGGTGATGTCAGTTCTGATACGGTTGAAGGCCAGACGGGCCTCAGCCGTCAGGGGAAAAGTAGTGGACTTAATAAATGGGCGGGCCTTGTCTGCGTAATTGGGGACCCACTGGGCATAGTAAGAAAAGAACTGATGCGACCATCAATTCACACGAGACGGAGAGTTGAAATGAACAGTGGTTTTAATCAGCTAGAACTGTGCCTACCTGCGACTGCTCTGTACTGAGTGCCGCCTACAGACTGCAGATCTATATACCTCCCCCGAGGGGGCGGAGCCATAGGCGGAGCCCACAAGGGCATCAACATAATACAATACAATGTAATGGGCAGCACAGTAGCATTGTGGATAGCACAATTGCTTCACAGCTCCAGGGTCCCAGGTTCGATTCCGGCTTGGGTCACTGTCTGTGCGGAGTCTGCACATCCTCCCCGGGTGCGCGTGGGTTTCCACCGAGTGCTCCGGTTTCCTCCCACAGTCCAAAGATGTGCGGGTTAGGTGGATTTGTCATGATAAATTGCCCTTAGTGTCCAAAATTGCCCTTAGTGTTGGGTGGGGTTACTGGGTTATGGGGAATAGGGTGGAGGTGTTGACCTTCGGTAGGGTGCTCTTTCCAAGAGCCGGTGCAGACCTGATGGGCCGAATGGCCTCCTTCTGCACTGTAAATTCTATGAAAAAAAATGTAATACAGTACAATACCCCAGGCATCTCTTCAGGGCCTTGGGGCAGTGGGGAAGGGGGAGCTGCAGGAGGGGGCGCATGTAGTCGGGGTCAGGCCCTAGGACTCCGTTTTCCACGACATAGCAGAGGATGGCTAGCCGGGTTGTGCGGAAAACACATTTCTCCTTATTATACATCAAGTTAAGGAGTTGGGCGGTGCGGAGGAATTTTTTAAGATTGGCGTTGTGGTCCTGCAGGTCATGGCCGCAGATGGTGACATTATCCAAGTACAGAAACATGGCCCGCAGCCCGTACTGGTCGATCATTCGGTCCATCGTTCGTTGGAAGACCAAAACCCCATTGGTGACGCCGAAGGGAACCCTGAGGAAATGGAAGAGGCGGCCGTCTGCCTCAAAGGCAGTGTATAGGCGGTCCTCCGGGTGGATAGGGAGCTGGTGGTACGCAGACTTCAAGTCTACCGTGGAAAAGACTGGGTAGTGCACAATCTGATTGACCACGTCAGATATGCACGGGAGATGGTACGCATCGAGCTGCATGTACCGGTTGATCGTCTGACTGTAGTCGACTACCATCCGGTTCTTCTCCCCGGTCCTGACGACCACCACTTGTGCTCTTCAGGGGCTGTTACTGGCCTCAATGATCCCTTCCTTCAGGAGCCGCTGGATCTCTGACCAGATGAAGGTCTTGCCTTGAGCACTGTACCATCTGCTCCGGGTGGCGACGGGCTTACAGTCTGGGGTGAGGTTCGCGAAGAGCGAGGGAGGGGCGACCTTCAGGCTTGTGAGGCTGCAGACGGTGAAAGGGGGCAGGGGTCCCCCAAACTTTGAAGTCAGGCTTTGGAGGTTGCAGTGAAAGTCTAAACCTAGTAGCAGCGGAGCGCAGAGATGGGGGAGGATGTAAAGCTTGAAATCGGCGTACTCAACGCCCTGTATCGCAAGGTTAGCGATGCAATACCCACAGATCTGCACGGCGTGTGATCTGAAAGCAAGAGAGATGGTTTGTGAGATAGGGAGGACCCGGAGGGAGCAGTGTCTTACCATATCCGGGTGGACGAAGCTACCTATGCTCCCGGAGTCGAAGAGGCAGGTCGTCTCCTGTCCATTGAGTTGGACGGTCATCATGGAGTTTTAAAGGCGATCAGGCCGGGACTGGTCGAGCTGAATCGAGCCGAGTTGCGGGCAACCGGTAGCAGCAGTGGCGGGATGGTCCCAACATGGCGGCCCGATGCGACGCACTTGGCGGGCGGCGTCGAGGATGTCGGCCAAAATGGCAGCCCCCACCAGTCGCACGTGGCGGGCGGCTTCGTAGATGGCGACCAAGATGGCTGCCCCCACTGGTCGTTAGAGGCGGACGACGCGTCAGAAGAGGGCGGGCCCAGCAAGCACAATGCCACACTGTGGGGTCTGTGAGCCTCAGGCCGAGCCTGGCAGGCTTTTGATTTTTGGACTTCAGGTATGGCCAGGCATACCTTAGCAAAGTGCCTTTTCTTGCCACACTCGTTGCAGGTCGCGTTTTGAGCTGGGCAACGCTGCCTGGGGTGCTGGCCCTGCCCGCAGAAGTAACAATACGGCCCTTCGGAGCTAATAGGCTGCCGCGTGGCGCAGGTATGGGGCACGCCCGGGTCGGGTGATGGCTGCGCCTCCGACACCCCCGTCGATGCCGCGTAGTCAGATGGAAAGGCCTCCATGCTCTGGAAGGCCACTTCCAGCGAGGTAGCTAGTTTCACCATCTCCTTGAGGTCGAGGGACCCTTTCTCGAGAAGCCGTTGCCGGATGTAGCTGGACCTGACTCCTGCCACATAGGTGTCTCGGATCATCAGCTCTGCGTGCTCTACTGCCGTGACCGACCGGCAGTTACAACTCCGGACGAGTACCCTCAGTTCACGCAGATATTCAGCCAGCGACTCACCCTGGCACTGACGCCGCGTGGTCAGGAGGTGTCGAGCGAGTACCTCATTCACTGGCCTCACAAACTGTCCTTTGAGCACCTCCACTGCCTCCGTGTACGAGGCAGCATCCCAGATTAGCCGAAAAATCCTGTGGCTCACCCGGGCGTTGAGGAGACGCTGTTTGAGTACCGGGGAGACCACGGCGGCTGAGGAGTCAAGGTAGGCCTTAAAGTAACTGAGCCAATGCTTGAAGATAGCCGTAGCTTCAGCTGCCTGCGGGTCGAGTTCAAGACGATCAGGTTGCAGAGCGGCGTCCATTGTGAAAAAAACTAGTTGATTAAATTGATGACCATCAATTCAGTCGAGACAGTTTGTACCAAAGAACAGTGGCTTGAATCAACTTGATGTGTGCCAACCTGTAGCTTCTCCCGTACTGAGAGCCTGTCTCAGATCGGCCGGTTATATACCTCCTCAGAGGGGCGGAGCCACAGGCGGAGCCAACAGCAGCATCAACACAACAATTCAACAGTAACAGCAACAACAGCAAGTATATACAATAGTGGATGTCGATGACAATAGTAATAATAGAACAACAGTGAGTATATACAATAGCCATACGTGGCTCACCACAGTGGGGAATGTGTGTTTTCAGTGTGACAAGGCCTCATTGTCCAGTGAATGTAGATATAAATGTTGATAGTGGAAATACCGTACAAAAAGAAGACATAAAATCAGACTTCAGGTCGTTTGCATGACTTAGCCCAATCATCCAGGGGCCTTGCTTTATCTGACGCCTGCATTTGGCTCCTTATGTGTAACCCCACAGGGTTTTACGAGAATACAGTACTGTGGAATGGAGGTGCATTCAACTTTGTCAAACCTTCAATCTCGCACTTAATTTTCTTCAAAGAAAAAGATAAAGAAACAAAGAACACAACATACTGGAGCCTGAGTGCAACTGGGGAAGTGCAGTCGGTGCAGCCTTCGTGGACTTTGAGAAATTCTTTGACAAAATATCACAGGAGATTATTGGAAATTAGAGGAAGAGCAGTTGGATTAAAAATGTATTAGGAAGGATTAGCAGAGGGGTAGCAGGCTCTTTCTCAGCATGATTTGAAGTCGATGGTTGCTCCCACAGGAGTCTGTTCTGGAACTCTTCTGTTTACAGTGTCCATCAATGCTTTGGTTATAAGGATAAAAGGTGCTCAAATTTGCAGACAATCCTAAAACAGGACGCACAATGAATTATTCCCAGGGCCGACGGTTGTTGTGAGGGGATATTGGCAAGATGGCTTATCGGCAGATCAATGGCAGTTGGTAACCAATGTCAGAAAATGTGAGATGGTACATACTTAAAAAAAGTTTAAATTATACTTTTACACAAGGAATCTTCGGCAAATGAAAAAATGAAATGAAAATCGCTTATTGTCACAAGTAGGCTTCAAGTGAAGTTACTGTGAAAAGCCCCTAGTCGCCACATTCCGGCGCCGTGTGTTCCACTGGGTTTTTTTATTCGTTTTGTCCACTTGGCGAGATGTTTTATGTCTAATTAATTTAGATCTGAGTCCCTCTGCTCTTCCACATCCAGGGGCTGGTTTAGCACAGGGCTAAATCGCTGGCTTTGAAAGCAGACCAAGGCAGGCCAGCAGCACGGTTCAATTCCCGTACCAGCCACAAGTAGGCTTCAAGTGAAGTTACTGTGAAAAGCCCCTAGTCGCCGCATTCCAAAGCCAGCGATTTAGCCCTGTGCTAAACCAGCCCCTGGATGTGAAAGAGCAGAGGGACTCAGATCTAAATTAATTAGACATAAAGCATCTCGGCAAGTGGACAAAACTAATTTAAAAACCCAGTGGAACACACGGCTTTCTGGCAAGGCCTATAGAATATAAAAGTTGCCATGAAATGGTGAATCTATACCAAATCTGAGTAAGGCGGCACAGTGGATAGCACAGTGGACTGCCCTGATGCTCAGGGACCAGGTTCAATTCTGATCTTGGGTGGTTGTTTGTGTGGAGTTTGCACGCCCTCCCCATGTCTGCTCTGGTTTCCTCCCGGTGCTCCGGTTTCCACCCGCAATCCAATGATGTGCTTGTAGGATGGATTGGCCATGCTAAATTGGCCCTAGATTGTTGGGTGGGTTTGCGGAGTTAGGGCTGTGGGGGGGAGGGGTGGGAGTGGGTGGGTTAGGGTGCTCTCTCAGAGGGTGGGGGGGCAGACTCAATGGGCTGAATGACCACCTTCTGCACTGTAGGGATTCCATGGATTCTATGAGTAACGTGAGTACTGTGTAAAGTTTTGGACTAGGCCCTATAGCGTGCATAATGAGGCAATAGGAATAGTACAACATTTGGATTCTGCCTGGTTTGAGGAAGTACACATACAAAGAAAAACTTGACACATTGGGTCTCCTTCCATGAGGGGCTTACTCAGGGAGTTGATAAAATATGAAGAGGTGGGACAGTGTAGAAACAGACTGTTTCCAGGGTTGGTGACTCCAGATCAAGAGTATATAGAAAAATGATCCAGTGAAGCAATTTAGGGCAGAGTGTCAGGTAAGTGATTTTTGCCGTCAGGCTTCAGATTATCCGGATTCAGAAATGTTGTTGAACACAAAATTATGTGATCAGAGTCCAATCTGCCTGTTTAAACAATGGCCCCCACTTCCTGAACTGCAGATGTCTTTTTTATTGCCCACTTCCCTGCCTGTCTTCATTTTCACCTCGTTGCCCTTCCTTGCATTATAGCTCAGTTGGCTGGACGGCTGGTTTGTGATGCAGAATGAGGCCAACAGCGCGGGTTCTATTCCCGCACCTGCTGAAATTATTCATGAAGGCCCCACCTTCTCAACCTTGCCCCTCGCCTGAGGTGTGGCGACCCTCAGGTTAAATCGCCACCAGTCGGCTCTCCTGTCAAAGGGGAAAGCAGCCTCTGGTCATCTGGGGCTATGGCGACTTTACTTACTTCCTTATTTTTTTATATTAGTTACTATCTACTTGTTTGACCGGCTTGGTGAAAATTAGAAATGTTAAGATATTTTGGCCCGCGACGATTATTTTTGAATCTTTTTTAGTTTGTGTTTCATTTAGTTCTGCTAAGAGAGTCAAGCATTTCATCCTGGGCTCTGAAAGCTGCAAACAGGCCAGCTATTGACTCCTGATTCACCTCAAAAACGTAAGCTGTTCTACCTTGAGCCTGTCCTACCAAAATTAGGCCTCACCCAGGATTGGCATCATACATGGAGCTACGTCAAGTTTTCATTATGTGTCAGCCGGAACCATGAAAACCATTTTTAAAACTGCAATGGAAGAGGATGAAAGCTTGTGTTTTTATCTACTGTCCATTCAAAGAAGGAAGCTGACAATATCTTTCCTCCTTTCCTAGTGCTGAAGACATTGTGACTGAGGAGTTCAATCGTCAAAAGATTGACGGAGAATAAGACGATGAAGGTGAAGAAAAAGCAGCCATGGAAGTAAAAAAATGAATGCAAGGAAGCAGATGGACAGCAGAGAGGAGGCCATAGATTCATGCATAGTTGTGCAATGCTAAATCAGACTGTTAAAAAATAAACAGAACCTATCCTTCCTATCCAAGGAAGTAATCATTTCAGGGTTGTCATCCATCCAACTTTAAATTAGTCTTTGAACTTTGCTATTGAAAATTTCTGAAACATGTTTCCATGCTGTAAACTTCTATGATTCTATGATTCTATATAGCAAGCACCCTACAGCACCAGCTAAGAACACATATTGGATATTTGGGCCCATCCTGCACACGATTTTCCAGCCATTAATTTAAATGTTTGGAAAATCACACGCAACACTCATCTCCAATTCTAATACACGTTGCTGGTCGGTGAGACTGCTTGACAGCACAGCAGTGGAAAATGTATTTCTCAAATCCTTTGGATTTCAGCGGAACTCAATTTTCCCACTGTGCTCAGTCCAACATCTGACTGGAAGGAGAGGCCCCTTGCTCTTCTTCCGCCAATTAAATTATAGCAGATCTGTCCGCTAACTCCAGTGGTACCGTATTCTTTAATACCTTTAGGTAACACTAGACTATCCATCTATTTTTTTTTTTTAATTTTCATTTATCGGAGCCTCAGTAGCCTTTTTGGGGAGTGGTCCCAGATTTCTGCTTTCCTTTTCTGTGAAGAAGTGGAAGATTCGGAGACGCGAGTTATTCAAATTTTCAGTGAATTTTGATCAACAAAGTAGGCATTGGAATTCAAAATCTGATTTGATGCTAGCTGTCTGACCCTGTCCTCTTCCCAACCTACGTTGGGTTTCAAGGAAGCGAATGACCCTCCTATGGCTTGGTTGAGGGCCATTAACCAAAGGGTGCATTTTCCAATCAGCAATGTTTAGGAGCTGCACACAGTTGAGACCCGCATCTCCATTTTTAAGGTGTTAACAGTTTCAAAGTGAGGTTCACAAGAAATATTTAATGTCACGCAAACATTCCTAATGGTCTTTCCCTTCCTATCAGCTCACTGACATGAAGGTAATAAGAGCGTTAGATATAAAAGACCTCCGCCCATTGTCACTCTGGTACCCTCACTCTCCAGTTATACCAGCCAGCTGAATGTTCCTAGTTTTCGAGTTGTATTACCCCATGTGATTAGTCAACAGTTTGGATTATATTTAATGTTCCCTTGTTCTACCTTGCGGGCTTGCTCTGAATAAGCTGTATCTTTGATATTTTATATAGCTAAATGAGGCTTTGTCCTTAGTTGACCTTGATTTGTTCTAATTGCATGTCAGAGTTCAGCTCCTGAAAACTTGAGATCTGCCCCGTTGCTTATCCCATGCAGTGCACAAATAATGCTCTGTGCCGATCTGAACTGAATACAGTGTATTGTAAAACCTCAAAACGGCTTGCGCAGATCTGCACTCTGCTTTCCAGATATAGATCCCAGCATTCTATGTGACTTTTTTAAATTACCACTTTGCACAGACATCGGAAAGTGATAAGTCTCCGATAATGTCTCCTACGCTTAGTCCCCTGTGAGGTCTTTTTCCCAGTTGTGTTGCACTAAATGAATCCAATTTGCACATGATGCACATTTTTCCACAATGTATAAATGTAATGTTAAATTCAGTCTGTCGTTTGTAAGATAGAAGTACAATATTAGTAGCTAATTTCCATGTCTCCTCTCCATGAAATGAGTAACTAAATAAGTCTGTATAGTGAAGTTTGGTAAACTTTATTGAGCTGCCCTGCTCCTTAGCAAGTACTGGGGCTGGTGGGTGGACCATTAGCCATTTAATCCATGTGGTGCTGTCACAACTTGGAGTCAATGCATGACAGCTTCATCATGGTACCGAATAACTAAGCTAAGGAAATTTGCTTCCCTGACAATATCTGACGGTAATGTTTAATTTGACTGAGGCTTTTAAATCCAATTAGAATAATTTTGGCTCCTAGAATGGTGCAGCTGTGGGTATGGGTTGGGTGCAATCACAGAATTGTTATGGTACAGAAGGAGGCCATATGGCCCATCGTGTCTGCACCAGCTCTCCACATGAACATTCTGGCTGAGTGCCATTCTCCTGCCTTTTCCCCCTACCCCTGCATATTGTTTCTATTCAAGTAATCACCTTGAAAGCCTGCCTCCGCCACACTTCCAGGCCGTTCATTCCAGACCCAAACCATTCGCGTGAAAAAGATTTTTACCATCACATTTTCTTCCTTTATAAATCGGCTTAAATCTGTTCCCGCTCGATCTTTTTACGAGCGTGAACAGTTTCTCTCTATCTACTCTATCCTGCTGCTCTTGATTTTGAACACCTTTATCAAATCTCCTCTCAGCCTTCTTCTCTCCAAGGAGAATAGTCCCAATCTCTCCAATGTATCCTCATAACTGAAGTTTCTGATCCTGGAACCATTCTTGTAAACCTCTCCTGCGCTCTCTACAATTCATTCACATCCTTCAGAACTGCACACAATATTCCAGCTGAGGTCTAACTAGTGTCTTGTATAAGTTCAGCATAACCTCCTTGCTCTTGTACTCTATGCCCCTATTAATAAGACCCAGGATACAATATGCTTTAACTGCTCTCTCCACTTGTCCTGCCATCTTCAATGATCAACGCACATATACACCCAGCCCACTCTGCACCCCTTTTAATATTTTACCTCATATTATATTGTCTCTCCATGTTCTTCCTGCCAAAATACACCTTACACCCTCCACATTGAACTTCATCTGCCACTTATCTGTCCATTCCACAAACTTGTCTATGTCATTTTGAAGTTTGACAGTTTTCTTCACAGTTTACAATACTTCCAAATGTTGTATCATCCGCAAACTTTGGAGCAAGATATAGATCATTTGTCCAAAGATGTACAGGTTAGGTGGATTGGCCATGCTAAATTGCCCCTTAGTGTCCAAAGATGTGTAGGTTAGGTGGGGTCATGGGGTTACGAGGATAGCGCATTGAATGGCGGAGCAGACTCGATGGGCCAAGCGGCCTAATTCTGCTCCTATGTCTTATGGTCTTATGGTCACTTATGGCAGGGGAGTGGGCCTACGTCTGGTGCTCTATCAGACTCGATAGCCGAATGGCCTCCTTCTACACTATAGGAATTCAATGATTACTATATATCAGGAAAGCAAGGGTCTCAATACTGACCCCTGGGTACACCACTACAAACCTTCCTCCAGGCAGAAAAATATCCATTTACCGTTACTCTCAGCTTCCTATTACTCAGCCAATTCTGTATTCACTTTGCTACTATCCCTTTTATTCCATAAGCTATAACCTTTCTGACAAGTCTGTTGTATGGCACTGTCAAATGTCTTCTGAAAGTCCACATACACCACATCAACAGCATTACCTCATCGACCCTTTCTGTGACCTCCTCAAAAACCACCAGCAGGTTATTTAAAAATGATTTTCCATTTATAAATCCATGCTGGCCCTTCCTAATTGACCCACATTTTCCCATGTAAGGTCTAATTCTATCCCGAATAATTGCTTCCAGAAGCTTGCCCACTACTGATGTTAAACTGACTGGCCTGTAATTGCCATGCTTATCCTTACGCTATTTACTGAACAAGGGCGCAACATTTGCAATTCTCCAGTCCTCTGAGTCACCTCCCCTAGTCTAAAGAAGGCTGGAAGATTATGGCCAGCACCCCTGCAATTTCCAATCTCACTTCTTTCAACACCCTTGGATGCACCTCATCCAGTCCCGGTATCAGTACCGACAGTCTATTCAACGCTTCCACCCTGTCAATTTTGAACCTTTCCGGGAACAGAATTTCCTCGACTGTCACCGTGTCTTGGGCAGCGTCCATCTCTTTGGGAAAGACGGATGCAAAGTATTCACTTAGTACGACAGCCATGCCGTCTGCCTCCATGTACAGATCCCCATTTTGGTTCCTAATCGGCCATACTCCTCCTTTTTAACGCCTTTTACTATTCATATTCCTGCAGAAGACGTTGGGATTCCCCTTTCTGTTGGCTGCCAGTATTTTCTAAGAATCACTCTTCACTTCCCTGATGTGCTGTTTCACCTCCCCTCTGAACCTTCTTGGTTCTCAACTGTATTTCCTACCTGACACCTGTCATAAGCACACTTTTTCTTCTTTGTCGTAATTTCTATCTCCTTTTTCATCCAGGGAGGTCTGGATTTGTTTACCCTACCTTTCCCTTTGAAGGTAATATGCCTTGAATGTGTCAGACTATTTCTGTTTTGAAGCTAGCCCATCGTTCAACTACAGCTTTTCCCACCAACCTTTCATTCCAGTCTAACTGACCCAGCAATGTTCTTGCCCCATTGAAGTCAGCTCTCCCCCAGTTATTATTTTTACTCTGGATTGCCTATTTTCCTTTTCTATTATCATCCTAAACCTTACAATACATTGGTCACTCTCTCCTAAATGTTCCCCCACTGACACTTGATCTATTTGGCTCATCTCATTTCCAGGAACCATATCCAACAGTGCATCCTTTCTTGTTGCAATGGACACATACTGCTGTAGAAAATCTTCCTGAACACAATCTCGGAACCTCTGTCCCTCTCCACCCTGTACACTACCACTGTCCCATACTACATTTGGGTCATTAAAGTACCCCATTATATTCTCCCTGTGTCTGCATGGGTCTTATCCCCACAACCCAAAGATGAGCAGGGTAGGTGGATTGGCCACGCTGAATCGTCCCTTAATTGGAAAAGGAAATTGGGTGCTCTAAATTGATATGAAAAGAAAATTAAAGTCACCCATTAAAACTACTCTATAATGTTTGCATCTTTCTGTAATTTCCCCACAGATTCTTTTACATCCTTTCCACTCGTTAGAGGTCTACAGACAATACCGAGCAATGTAATCGCCCCTTTATGTTCCTTAGCTCCATCCAAATTGATCGTGCCCTTGAACACTCTGGACATCCTCTTTCTCCAGCACTGCAATGCCCACCCTAATCAATACTACCACCCCTCCCTCTTTCCTTCCTTTCCTATCTTTACTGACAGTTTGTACGCAGGAATATTCAACACCCAGTCCTGCCTCTCCTTCAGCCAGATCTCCTTATCACCACAACATCATATTTCCACAATGCAATCTGTTCCTGTAACTCCCCAATTTGATTTCCCGTATTTTGTGAATTCACATACATAAACACCCATGCCGAGTTAGTTTAAAAGCCTCCCAACAACATTAGCAAAATTCCCCACAAGTAACTCAGTCCCAGCTCTGTTCAGGTGCAACCCACCTGGCTTGTACAGGTGCCATCTCCCCCAGATCCAGTCCCAGTGTCCCAAGAATCTAAAGCTCTCGCTCCTGTACCATCTTTCCAGCCACGCCTTCATCTCCTATTTCTGCACTCACTTTCATGTGACACTGAGAGTAATTCAGAGATAACTACCTTTGAGGCCCAGCTTGTTAATTTCCTGCCTAGCTCCCTAAATTCTGATTGCAGGACCCCACCCCCTTCCTACATCAGTCATTAGTACCAGTGTGGATCATGACCTCTAGCTGTTCACCCTTCCAGGAGAATGTCCTGCCAATGCTCTGTGGCATCCTTGTCCCTAGCAACATGCCAAGCTGGAGTCATGTCTACAGGCAGAGAAACACTCTCTGTTCCCCTAACTAATAATCCCCTATCACTACTGTTCTTCCCTTCTCGGTCCTCCCCCCGTACAGCAGAGCCACTCATGATGCCACAGATCGAGCTCTCACTGCACTCATCCTGCCTCACTAGCTTCCAAAATGGAAAACCGATTTCTGAGCTGGATTCCTGCACTACCTGCCTAGTTCTCCTGGACTGCCTGGTGGTCACCCATTCCCTCTCTGCCTCTAGGCCCTTAAGCTGTGAAGTAACCATCTCTCAGAATGTGTTATCCACGTAGCTCTCAGCCTCGTGGATGCACCACAGTGACTCCAGCTATTTCTGCAGCTGGCAGCACTTCCTGCACACATGATCATCTCGGACAAAGTCCATGACTTTGCACATATTACAGGACACGCATTCCACCTGACTGAGCTGCCCTCCCATGTCTTAACTTTACATCTCTTGCATTAACTCTGTTCCATTTTGGATTACTTGTCCTACCTTATTATGTAGGTCCTAACTTTCCTTTATTTAAGACGCTAGTTGTTCACACACTCCCTCTTACACTGAGCACTTAACGACCAACCCAATTATCAGTTGCCTGCGACATTACAGCTATCCTTTTGTTTCCACTGCTTCCTTACAGCAACTGAAATACTTAACAAAAAACCAGCCTCTACTCCGGAAGCAGGGCAAGACCACTTTCTGAAGAAGAAAAAGCCAGAAAGCAAAAAAAACACCTCTTCCCCTCTGCAGCGAATTTCCACTTTGCTTCAAACTCCTAAATATACTCAGCCAGACTGTGTTTCGCTCAGGATGTGCTCTCTCCCAGTGCTCGTGTGCCCACTGTCATGATATTCAAACACACACATCATGATAGACACACCAACAGACAAATCAGAACACACAACACCACAACCAATGACAGAAAGATATAAAAGCACAGACACGACCCCTGGTGGTCAGTATTAGCTGCAGAGGAGAACCAGGACACATCTATTGCCAAACACACTCAGGGAGACAGCACGTGCAGAGCACCCAGAACGAACTGTATTATAAGAGTTATAATAAAATAGAGTTGTACCACATACAACTGTGTTGGCTCATCTGTGCACCAGAGCACCCAACACCACATGGTACAGGAGTGGATCGATACCTGCCGGCATACCTCAGTGTACAGAGACAACCAGCAGTGCCCAGGCATGATGTACGAGCTCCCGGTTCCGCAGGCGCTCCAGTGCGACGGCGACCTCCACGAAAACTGGCGGCGATTCCGGCAAATGTTCGAGTTGTTCCTGGCGGCAGCTGAACTCAAGGACCTGGATGATAAGGAAAAAATTGAATTTCTCCTCACCGTCGCCGGTGCAAGGGCAAGAGCAATGTTCAGAAGGTTCAGGTTCTTCAGGAGGCAGCAAAGGCACGATTACCAGGCAGTCCTGGGCAAATTCTCCAAGTACTGTGAAGAATACGCAATCCAATGGGGACTTAAAGGTAAGAAAAGCTGCAGTACTCACCTCGTGGCTGGGATCCCGGAGCCCGAAATCCCGGGCCTGAGAAAAGGCTGGGTCGAGGTCGGCGGCCATCTTGCTAAAGGTATAACGCTAGCACAGTTGCGCGAGCAGTGCGCAGAACCGGAAGTTTCGTTTGCGCATGCGCGAGATGCTGCGCATGCGCAGTCAAGAAAACGGCCATCGGTAAAGGAACAGCGATCTGAGCATGCGCAGTCGCTTCCTACGTGCTACATACCGAGCGTCAGGATGTCAGAGGCCCCAGACTGCACCAATTTAAAAGGGAAATGTCCCAAATCCAATTTAAAAGGGAAACGTCCCAAATCAAAAAAGCAAAAATCTGTTAAAGCTGTAAAACAACCTTCCTTCACCTGGAATGACAGCACAGTGCCGCAAATTGACCCAGGAGATGAATTTAACCTCCGAAGAACCCTCCGACAAGCAGTTACCTACGCACAAGCCGATGATTCCGACCTTGAATACTTCGATGACGATTTTTACAGTGTTTCCGGACCTCGCGAGCCCAATGATAGCTCCGTGGTCCTATATGACTATGACTCGGACGAACCTTTCGTGTTGCACATTGGCGGCCCCCACATTGAATCCGACGCAGATGCGGATTCATTTTTCGGATTTGAGGATCTTCAATCCAGCAGATATGACGTTCCAACTTATCAGTACCGGATGATGCTGCAGCCTGACATTAACAGACAGGGAGCGGTGCAAGCACACGGAGAGTGCCCTGCTGCCACACAGAGCGTGGTCCACGTCCCGCTCAACGTTCCCGACTCTATGAAAGAAGACATGCAAGACTCCAGAGTGCAGTCCTCGCATGAACCAGAAGTGACTCCAGTGTCACAAGCTTCCACAGCAAGCTCGTGGACAGACTCCACAATTGCAGAAATGCAAGACTCCAGAGCGCAGTCCTTGCACGAACAAGAAGTGACTCCAGTGTCACAAGCCTCCACAGAGAGCTCGTGGACAGCCTCCACGATAGAAGCAACGCAAGACTCCAGAGCGCAGTCCTTGCACGAACAAGAAGTGACTCCAGTGTCACAAGCCTCCACAGAGAGCTCGTGGACGGACTCCACGATGGAAGGAACGCAAGACTCCAGAGCGCAGTCCTTGCAGGAACAAGACCATGAGGGTCTAGCAACCTCTCCTGACCAACCAGCGGCAGACGATGCAAGTCTGCCATGCTCCCGTGAACAGCAAGAAGGCTATAACAGCCTACCATGCTCCACTACACAGCAGCATGACCATGACGGTCTCTCATGCTACAATAAAGGGCACAGCGCTGAAGACTGTTCAAGCCCAACTGAAGACAAGCCAAAGGAATCGCCTCGTCCAAGCCCGAAGAAAAAAGGTTTATGCGCTGACCTTCAGGATCATTGTAGCCGAACAGAGATTAATAATGCTGCACGGCCACAGAAGGATGCTGAGGATTTGCTAACAAAATTAATTGAATGTTTAACTTGCAAGGAGCAGACTGAGAATTGCCAGTGTTTTAGTACGGATCGAAAAAATGGACAAGACATTGATCCTCAGGTAATGGAAATAACACAACCTGAATCATATCTACAGCAGGGACAAATGTCTCCCTTCAACACAATGCCGCAAAATCCCAACTTCGGAGACCAGCAGTTAGTCAGTAATGACTCTTCAAACCTGGAGGGGAACATTAATTGCATTGAACCTATACACACTCCACTGATTATTGAGCAGAACATTGGAGCAAGAATCCTGAGGACACCGACATCGAGTAGCCAGATAACGAATTTAAAACCCACAGCAGTTTCAAGTGAACCAAGTGTGCTTTCCACTAATGGTGAAGATGCAGATAAGGTCGACCCGATTATCCATTGTACCACACTAACCCCAGTGATTAAGCAGTTATGTATGGGGAGTATAATGTGGGCAATTGAGAACAGTAAAAGAGAGACTGGGACCATGCCAGCCCCAGCAAAATCAGACCCAGAGACCATGAAGGCATGTACATTAAACAAAGTTACATATGAGGTACCTGAGAAGAAAAGTGAAACGGAATGTTCTTTGGAAAATGGTACAATGTCGATAGAAACAGTGGATCCTATATTCGAGACCATACATATGGGAGAATTTGGGGGTAATAAACAAGGTTCTGCAATGTCTGGGGGAAGATTTAAAGTTCCAAAGAAGAAAAGCCCAAATGAAGGACAATGGCAAGACAATGACAGTCCACCGACATGGTGTGCACCACCAGATGAAAACTCTGACAATTTACCCAACCCTAGTGAACAGCAAGCTGCTAATGACGATCTATCCACGGGATGTGAGACGAGTGACGACAGCATCCCACTTCCCATGCAAAAGGTGCAAGGTGACAGACCTCGCCTAGTGCGTACCGAGGCACTCAACGATCACGGTGGGACCACTGACGACTGCGGTGGCAGCGCACCGCTTCCACCCTCGATGGCTCGAGCCTCTCCACTGGTTGGTGCATTCCTGCATGTTCCGACTCCAGAAGTGCAGCTTCAGGGAATCTCGGCTGCCTCCAGTGAACCTGTTGGGACTCCGGACGGGGGGCATCGACGGAAGGCAGACCGGACTCCAGATGGGGAGCAGCCAAGCGCCGACTCTGATTTGCGCACGCCAGACCTTGCTCCGGACGGGCGGTGTCGCGGCCTCGGTGATGGCACGCTCAGGGTGACGGCAGATGCCACGGCGACAGGGAATGGATCGCGTGGCAGTCCCACTGGGTCGGCAGTGGCAACCAGCACCGGCGGTCCAAGATGGACACACCAACTCGCGCCATCGCCAGACGTTGATGCGAGCAACAATTCTCTCTCCAAGGCGACATGCTTCGACGTTTCTCTGCGGAGTCGCCCTTCCGGCACAGCAGGTGGCCGGAACCAGCGTGCACGGTCTCGGCCAACTTCCACATCTGGCACAGTCATCGCCTTGCATGATATTAGTGATGGTGCTACTTCGATGGCAACGACCCATCGGCTACAAGATGCCGTCCACCACAAACATAAAAAGAAAACAGACTCCACCTTGTTCCTGGCATGCAGGGCGGATGGATTGGTGCGTAGGCGAAATCAGCGGGCTTTGTGCCGCCTTCCACGCTCGCAACTGCACCGTACGCACACGCCGGATCCTCCACTGGTTCCCAAGGATGACTTCGTGGAGATGCCACGGATCATGCCCCTTCCATCGCCACCAGAACCAAACCACAGCCAGGGCACCACTAACAAAGATGTTGAATGTTATATTTGCACGAATGAAAAAACCAAGCACTGCACGAAGTACAACAAATGGTAAAGTAGAGACTTCGGCAACAGCATCACCTCCAACAGTCCAAGGTGAACCAGTGTGACCCCAAATCTCCACAGCTGAACCGGCTTGAGGACCAGCCCATTCTTGAGGCGGTCACCCATTAGACTGGACTTATAACGCTGTTAATACGTTCAAAAAGTCAAACACTTCTGTATTATAACCTGTTGTTGTTTATTGTTCCAGATATCGTCTGACCGGACCAATGTTCAAGTTTTTTTTTTCTCTCGCATCCAAGTTTTGTTATGGTACAACCTTGTTAGTGTGACGCACCCGACATCGCCCCATGTAAATAGTTACGTCATAAACACATGCTGTACACAACACAAACGCACACTCTTAGATGCACTCACGACACAATTATATTTATAACCACGTAGGCACTTGTCTTTGTAAAAAGGGGGGATGTCATGATATTCAAACACACACATCATGATAGACACACCAACAGACAAATCAGAACACACAACACCACAACCAATGACAGAAAGATATAAAAGCACAGACACGACCCCCGGTGGTCAGTATTAGCTGCAGAGGAGAACCAGGACACATCTATTGCCAAACACACTCAGGGAGACAGCACGTGCAGAGTATCCAGAACGAACTGTATTATAAGAGTTATAATAAAATAGAGTTGTACCACATACAACTGTGTTGGCTCATCTGTGCACCAGAGCACCCAACACCACACCCACTTACTGACCTTTTAATCGTCAAGACTTTACTTCAGACATTAATATTTTGCTCTGTTCACAGAAGTTGGAATCATTGATGGATATTATCATTCCGGTTTGATTCCGGCTTGGGTCACCGTCTGAGCGGAGTCTGCACATCCTCCCCGTGTGTGCGTGGGTTTCCTCCGGGTGCTCCGGTTTCCTCCCACAGTCCAAAGATGTGCAGGTTAGGTGGATTGGCCATGATAAATTGCCCTTAGTGTCCAAAATTGCCCTTAGTATTGGGTGGGGTTACTGGGTTATGGGGATAGGGTGGAGGTGTTGACCTTGGGTGGGATGCTCTTTCCAAGAGCCGGTGCAGACTCGATGGGCCGAATGGTCTCCTTCTGCACTGTAAATTCTATGATAAATGATACAACATGGACTCGACATTATATGGGAAATGCTGATAGGGTGGTAATGATTTATCAGATCAAATTTTGACAGTAACTC
Source organism: Scyliorhinus torazame (assembly GCF_047496885.1). NCBI lineage: Eukaryota > Metazoa > Chordata > Chondrichthyes > Carcharhiniformes > Scyliorhinidae > Scyliorhinus > Scyliorhinus torazame. The sequence continues at coordinate 298,005,962 of NC_092711.1, read as the reverse complement.
CATTGCAGTGTTAATGAAAACCCACTTGTGACACTAATAAAGATTATTATTTTTAAAAATGCACTTAAAGCGATAGAAATTCTCAATTGGAAAGAATCTCACAGCTGAAATGCAAACATACGAATGATCATGTGTGATTTAAAAATGATCTCGTTTGTATCTGACAGTAAATTTTCAAATGAAATAAATACTGTTGCATAACTACCTTTACACTAGTCTATGTTAATAATAAAGTTCCTAAATGTGACCTTTCATCAAGATAATTTAGCTAAAGCTGCAAATTTGTTGCCAATTTCTCTTGGAGATTTTCTCTTCGAGATTTCTCTTTTCTGTGGTTCTGTCTAATTCATACACACTCATGCACATGTACAACACACAGATCCCATCAGCGACCACAGGGTAGTCCTCAGATTTCGGAGTCCTGGGTGTTCTTTTTCTCATGTCTACCCCACTGTTAATGGCAATCGTAGCACCTGTTCCTCAACCACAACCCTCCCCAACCACCCACCACTCCTGCCACATGACTATCCTGACTTAATTCAGCTGATTCACATTAACTTCGGATCAAACCTGGGACCACGACAACCCATGTGGTTCATTATCACACACAGTGCAGTACTCCCCGGAGTCACTGGGGAGACCAAGTTGTAAAATTGAAACACAGGCTGGTGTTGCCAGCGCAAGTTATCATCATCACCTTGAGAAGCAAAAAGGAGAGGAGTAAACCTGCAGTTTGCACTGGTCCCCACCAGGTGGCCACAGATTCTCATGTTTGCGATGTCCCTCCAGTAGCAGTGCCACGTGAAGCTGAACACCTTCCTGGGAATAAAATACTTTGATCATTAAGTGTCAATTTTCAGGGAGATTTTTTGTGCCAATATTATGAACCAAATAATTAGACAATAAAGAATTTAAGAAGTACTAATTATCCAGGATTCCATATGGTTCTGTAGCAGACGCTTATGTCTCAAATGTATAAATAATGATTTTTACTTTAAAGGCATTGCATCTGTTTGAGGATTTCTTTCTGGTTGAAGAAAACTGGTTAGTCAAAGAAGAATTGTCAGATGTTCACAGGGTCTTCTCTACCTGGGCCATACTCGGCAAGAATTATAACAAAATACACAGTGCATTTGCATTTATTCCCCAAATACAACACATAATAATCTGCACTCCTGGACAAGGTAAAAAGCACATCGTCAGATAATTAACTCTCTTCCTTTCTCCCTTTCATATATTTTTGTGCTCATCTTTATTTTATCCATATTTGTGATCGTCTTTGTTCCTTTATTTGTCCAGTTACACACCTGTTCATTCTTGTCACTGCATCTTTGCTGCTTTCAAGTCCCAGATCATTGGCACAGAAGGGAAAATTGGGTGGGTGACTGATGCGCCACCAATCTGCTACCACCAATGTGTTGAACTTTGCCAACATTCTTTGGCAAGAATCCACACCTATGAAACCCCCTGCCTCCCTCACACTCCCCTTCCTTGCCTATTGATTTCAGGATGTGGGTGGCGTCACAATTATTGCCCATTGGTGGCTATTCTTCTTAGTCACGATGGTACAAATGAGTAGCTTGTTAGCCACTTCAAAGGACTAAAAACCCAAGCACACTAGAGACACACATGAGCCTGCCAGGTATGGTGGGAAGGCCCCAATGCAGCATTGAGGGATTTGGGAGTCCTCGTGCATGAATTGCAAAAAGCTAGCATGCAACTTCAATAGGTAAGAAGGAAGTCAAATGGAATGTTAGCCTTTATTTCAGAGAGAATGGAGTGCAAAAAATAGAGAAGTCTTGCTAAAAAAATATACACAGCACGAGTTAGATCACACCTGGAATGCTGTGAACAGTTTTGGTCCCTTTATTTAAGGAATAATATACTGGCATTGGAGGCAGTCCAAAGATGGTTCGTTAAGTTGATCCCGAGTATGGAGGGATTCACCCCGAGTATGGAGGGATTTTCTAAGGAGGAGAGGTTGAGTAAGTTGGGACTGTACTCACTGGCGTTTAGAAGAATGAAAGGCGACCGTATTGAGACATACAGGATTCACAAGGGGTTTGACAGGGTAGATGCTTAGAGGTTTTTTCCCCTTGTAGGAGAGTCTTGGACCAGAGGGCATAACCTCAGAGTAAGACAGAGATGAGGAGGAATTTATTCTCTCATAAGATAGTGGATCTGTGGAATTCTTTACCGCAAAGGGCTGTAGAGGTTGGGTCATTAAGCATATTCAAGGCTGAGACAGACAGGCTTTTAACCAGTGAGCAAATCAAGGGTTATGAAGCTAAGGCAGGAAAGTGGAGGATTATTATATCAGATCAGTCATAACCTCATTGAATGGTAGAGCAGACCCGATGCGCTGAACTGCCTATTTTATGATCATGAGTAAAGTCTTGATAACAATGTGGCAGCTTCCTTAAACATTCTTTTCTGATAGATCACAAACTACTTGATTTATTAAGTTTAGTTTGATTATTTACTGTGATGCAGACTGAACTCGGCATCATTCATACAGTCACTGTGCAGAATCTTGGTGAGGTGTCAGGCAGAGGGGGTGGGGGTGGGGGGGGGCGGATGGTGTCTGGCCTGATGGCAGGAGAGCCGGCGAGCGACCCAAGCTGCCTCTTCTCCGGAAGATCTGCCGAACCAATCAGGCAGTGGTGAGGCCAGCCTTCTGCTGGAATCAAGGCCTCCGGGATAGAAGTCTCGCCAACCAATTCTGCCGGCAGAAACAGCTCTATTTTAAATGGATTGCCACTACTGTTAAAAAGTCACTAATGTAGATTTCATCGTCAAGAAATTCATTAAGCAGATCAATCTGCCGAACAAAGCCTCTAAGTAGACTTGAGAAAAAGATAAATAAACCGATAAGCCTTCCTTGTCGATATCTCTATTCAGAATGGCGTCAAAACGACATGCAAGGAAGGATGTATTTTATTGTTAACAAGGTTACCAGATTTGTACATTCAGCCTATTTTAACTCATCCTTCTAAGCAGCAATACACCACCCACTATCCCTCCCTTGCCCAAGACTCCTAGGTTTCATTCAATTCCACTCCTGATTGCAACATCATTCATGGAGCTGGTGTTTGAGAACACCACCCCCGACAAGTGACCCTTCAACTCATATAGTGTCCTGACTTGGAGATGTATCTGTGTTCTGTTATCATTGCTTGGTCAAAATCCTGGGCCTCCATAGCTAACAGCACAAACCTAATCTTCACCTTGCAGGCTGGAGTCATTCGAGAAGGCAGCTCACCACCACCTTCTCAATCATAGAATCATAGAATCACTACAGTGCAGAAGGAGGCTATTTGGCCCAACAGGTCCATACCAACCCTCCGAAAGAGCACCACACCTAGGCCCACTCCCCCACCCTTTACCTGTAACCCAGTCACCCTACCTAATCTTTTGGGAACTCGGGGGCAATTCTTTTTGTTAGCAGGGCAGCACGGCGGCCTAGTGGCTAGCACAGCTGCCTCACAGCGCTGAGGTCCCAGGTTCGATCCCGGCTCTGGGTCACTGTCCATGTGGAGTTTGCACATTCTCCCCGTGTCTGCGTGGGTTTCGTCCCCACAATCCAAAAATGTGCAGAGTAGGTGGATAAGCCATGCTAAATTGCTCCTTAATTGGAAAAAATAATTGGGTAATCTAAATTTTTTTTTTTTTAAATATTTTTGTTAGCGTAGCCAACTCCCCTAACCTGCACATCTTTTGGGCTGTGCGAGGAAGAATTAGGGATTGACGTTAAACAGTGGTGTTACTCAGAGACTACCAGTTCACTGCAGTGCTGACATCTTTGAAGAGGCAACCAGAGGCACTTGATCCAGTACAGACGCATCGTAAGATGCCCCGTCAGCTACAAATTTAGGTCAGTGGACATCCCAGAGAAATGATGTAAGTGCGTTTCTGAATCTTAGTTGTTGACACATAAAGGGGTGAGATTCTCCGACCCCCTGCCGGGTCGGAGAATCGCCGGGGGCTGGCGTGAATCCCGCCCCCGCCGGTTGCCGAAGTCTCCGGCACCGGATATTCGGCGGGGGCGGGAATCGCGCCGCGCCGGTTGGCGGGTCCCCCCGCGCGATTCTCCGGCCCGGATGGGCCGAAGTCCCGCCGCTAAAATGCCTGTCCCGCCGGCGTAAATTAAACCACCTACCTTACCGGCGGGACAAGGCGGCGCTGGTGGGCTCCGGGGTCCTGGGGGGGGGGGGCGCGTGGCAATCTGGCCCCGGGGGGTGCCCCCACGGTGGCCTGGCCCGCGATCGGGGTCCACCGATCCGCGGGCGGGCCTGTGCCGTGGGGGCACTCTTTCCCTTCCGCCTCCGCCACGGTCTCCACCATGGCGGAGGCGGAAGAGACTCCCTCCACTGCGCATGCACGGGAATGCCGTCAGCGGCCGCTAATGCTTCCGCGCATGCGCCGCCCGGAGATGTCATTTCCGCGCCAGCTGGCGGTGCACCAAAGGCCTTTTCCGCCAGCTGGCGGGGCGGAAATTCATCCGGCGCCGACCTAGCCTCTCAAGGTTGGGGCTCGGCCCCCAAAGATGAGGAGCATTTCGCACCTTTGGGGCGGCGCGATGCCCGTCTCATTTGCGCCGTTTTGGGCGCCGGTCGGCGGACATCGCGCCATTTCCGGAGAATTTCGCTCTAATAAGAAATTAACTCCTCTCACTTGTTCCCACTTTCCTACATTATCCCTTTAGCTAGAGTCTGCTGCATTTGTTTGACAACACAGAACATGAGTATCAGTGAAGAAGAAAGTGACAATTCAAAGCTTTTTGTCTTGCACTCATCACAAAACTTCACAAGAGTGCCAGAATAGGGGGAAAAACAACAATTTATATTCTCTTCTCAGATGGTATAAATTGTTGTCCCGGACGAGCCCTTTAATGATGTTTTTCTTGATTAATAAGGGGATCAGGGGTTATGGGGAGAAGGCAGGAGAATGGGGATGAGAAAATATCAGCCATGATTGAATGGCGGAGCAGACTCGATGGGCCGAGTGGCCTAATTCTGCTCCTATGTCTTATGGTCTTACACTGGTACCCTTGCAAAGTGTTCTGGTGAGTGCAAGTTGAAAACCTTCGACATGTCTCTTTTTTCAGCAATACCCATTACATTATAGCCTTCAGTTAATTTCTTATTGATTCCACGTTTTGTTCTGAATTCACACCGCTTTGAATTTGACTGGTGATCTTATGCATTGAGCTTTATCAAATGCCCTTTATCAATCTGAGAGTTTGGCATGTCACTTGCTCAAAGAAATGGAGGGGTTGATCAAACGGGAACTTCTTATTTTTAAATTATGTTGACTAGTGTTTACAAGGTAGTCACTGAACAGATCACCCCAAAGGTTCCTATCACTAATTGATTCAATCAGTTTACACAATAAGATTAGTACATCTGTAGCATTTTTTTTCTGTTGTATCACCCCTTAAGAACACATGAATTATAATTGTCCCATTCCATATAGTATCCATTAACTATCTCATTTAGATTGTCAATGCCTCACAGATCTCTTCATTCATGTGTCTCAAGATGCTGGGATGGGTTGAGGTATGAGAAGGGATAATTAAATGCGTTCTGAATGACAATCCCAAAGGGAATGTATTAAAGAATTTCAACATGGCTCCTGGAAAAGAAGGACCTGCCTCATAAAGTTCACTGATTTCTTTTGAGAAAGTTACTATTAGTAGATTATGTTATCCTGGCACATATTGAGCTGAAATTTTAGGATGGCATCCTTTGGCCCCCACCATTCCAAGTATTGGTGGGACACCTCCCCCACCGCTGCCGACTCTAGCAGTCCTAATGGCATATTAACACCGCAATGAAGTTACTGTGAAAAGCCCCTAGTTGCCACAATCCAGCACCTGATTGGGTACACAGCGGGAGAATTCAGAATTTCCAAATTTCCAAACAGCTCGTCGTTCGGGACTTGTGGGAGGAAACAAGAGCCCCCAGAGGAAATCCACACAGACACGGGGAGAAAAGCAAATTACTGCGGATGCTGGAATCTGAAACGAAAGAGAAAATGCTGCAAAATCTCAGCAAGTCTGGCAGCATCTGTAGGGAGAGAAAAGGGCTAATGTTTCGAGTCCGATGACTCTCTGTCAAAGCTGACACGGAGAGAACATGCATACCCCACACAGACAGTGACCCAAGCCGGGAATCGAACCTGGGACCGTGGAGCTGTGAAGCAACAGTACTACCGACTGTGCTTCCGTGCTGCATATAATGCTCTAATGAGTGCTGATTGCATAAGGTGGGACTTGCACCCTCACTTGAGAGGGTGTCACAGCTTGGAGAGGTGCCCACTAATCAGATTGGTCCCTCCAGGCACAGCGCTGCAATGGCCAGAAGAGGCACAGCAGTGAGCTGCCGGGAAATAAGCCCTGGGACGGGAAGGACAGGTAAGTGGCAGAGGTTCCTGGACGGGGAAGGTAGGGAACGTCTGGAGGGATCATGAGGTGGGTGATGGGGGTCTCGGGGGATAGGCCAGAGAGCATGAAATTATAGCCATTGTATATCTAAACTTTTAAAACCTCTTTGATAAAACACTACATAAAGACTAGCCCTGGTGGGATTGATGTGCAAACTTGGTAAGAAATTAGTTGCAATTTGCATGGACTGAAATTAACTACCAATGATAAAGAGTCTTTGTGAGGTCTGGTTACTGGGTGACTGTTGTGGGCAGAAATTTACAGACCTGTCGCGATGGCGCAGGCCGTATTTTGACAGAAGCCGTTCTATTGTCCATCGAGTTGGGTGGGAATGGAAAATCCCGCCAGTGAGAGAGGCCATAAAGCCCCACCCTCTGTGGTCCGTATTAGAACTTCTACTGTTCATTTTCATCAGATGAAGGTACTGGGGAAATATTTATAGATGTTGCAAATATATGTGTGCGGGTGTGAGGATTTAGGATGTAAAAATAGCTTGCAAATGGACCTATGTGGGGTGATGTGCCCATGGTTGCCAAATGACTCTTAATACAGACATATGTGGCATAATGCACTTGGGATATGACATCGCAAACCTTGCCATTTTGTGTGCAAAATGCTTTTAAGCTTGAGAAGGACCGAAGGACTGTAGTGCATGATTCACTGAAGGCCCATCTGGTTCTGTATGACTAGTGCAGCTTGGCATGAATTTGCACATCTACAGCGCAGACTAGGGAGAAAGGATAACTCACTCCTGCTTTTTGCTGTACAGCTTATGAGTGTGACAGTGTTAGTTCCTGTACAGAGCATATAATTTTATCCAGAGTTTGTAACACTTGTTCATAATATGGCACTGAGACACATGCAAACCACATTTAATACAGGAGTTGAGACTGATCCCGTCCCTTAACCCGTGGCCCTTAAATGTGACACTGAGTAGACATTGGACAACAATCAGGATTTGGATCCCTGGCTGAAACTCCCGTCCCCCACCCCCACCATTCCCCTCTCGATGCAGCTAATTGTAACACATTCAAGCTGACTACAGCCCACTCATAAACAGATCTGCGACTGTGCCAAGGATGTGTTAGTGGATGTGGTGTGTGTCAAACATTCTTAAATGCCATAGACATTTTATATAACATCATTTCATTCACTGCCCCTGAAACACTATGGGGGAATTTTCCCGACCCTCTTATTGGTTGAGCGTGAAATCTGATGGGGGTGGTGAATCCAACAGGAGCCCTGTAACAGTTTTTACAAAGGCAGGATTTCCTGTTGGCTTTTTCCCCGTTCCCCCCACCCCGCCATTGACGTATTGGGATTCTTGCCTTAAAGATCACAAACTCCATTACCATCCAATTAAATATCATCAGCGGGCTTTATCCCCCTGCACAAGGATATTCCCAAATGCCCCCCAACTTTGGACCAACAGGTATCTGGCAAATGGTCTCCACCGGCGGCATGAGTTAAGTACAACCCCCAATGAGGGAAGAGGTTCATGCCCAGGCAGTGCCAGGGGGCAGTGCCAGCGGTGGCCATTGGGAATGTTTAGGATTGTGGAGGGTGGAACACGTTTTTATCACGGTGATTGCTAGGGGGGTGGTCAGTGAGGGGATGGGGGCCAAGTGGGCTGCGTAACTATTACTGTAAGACAGGTGGACCATCCGAAGTTTGCAATTTAAAATGGTACTTTCAGAGGGTTACCGTGCAGGGCATTGCCCAATGGAAGTTTGAACTTCCCAGGAATCCTTACTGGGACCTTCGGGGCGGGTTCTACAGCAGCACATCTTTGTAGTAGCCCCCAGTTATGACACACCAGGGTTCTGAAATTACAGGCTAGTAACTCTACTCCTTTCTGTACAGATGCTGCTAGACTTATGAAATATGCCAGCACTTGTTGATTCAGGTTTTCAGAATTCTCAATGTTTTGCTCTTGTAAAAATGAACAAAATCCCAATCCCAGCTGCCACTGTCTGGCCTGGGCTTTGTTTCTGTTCATCCCTGTTCATAAACATTGTACAATAGGCAAACGCTAACACCTTTACCATCTTCGTATCATGCGTCTGATATAAGCCTTGAGTACCAGCTGCTTCACACATATACCATGAAGCCAATAACTGCATGCTTGCTCTAATGCAGAAGTTGGCACAGTGATTGCGCCAGTAATAGAACAGACACTTTCTTCAGCTCTCAGTTACCTCCAAACTGTTGATTGTGTTCATGGCATTCAGATCCCACAAACAACCAATGTGTGTGCCACACACAACAGATATGTGATTCTTTAATGCACCATATGCACAGTAATGTCATCTTTGATCCTATGTAGTCAGCGTTCCCTGACAGAATTGTGCCTTTTGTCTTCATTTTAGCAGTTTAATCATAGAATCTGTCATCACCCCTCGAGGACCATGGGGAAGTGATCATTGGTCGCCCTGTGGGGTTCGTGGTGAACGAGTTTCCCAGGTAGGGGCCGGAGGCCAACCACCCAGGGTTCGTTATGAGCTAACATAAAAGCAGGCCCAACACAGGGCCTGTGTTGGTTAGTCATCGAAACTAGGATTGTACTGGGAGCCAAATGCTGCTTTCTGCAGTCCTTTGTAAATAGTGTATATAAATGTATGTTCATTTACCGTCAACTTCCTCAGAGTCTTTAAAGAATCATAGAATCCCTACAGTGCAGAAGGAGGCCATTCAGCCCATCGCGTCTGCACTGACCCTCCAAAGGAGCACCCTACATAGGCCCATGCCCCCACCCTATCCCCGTAATCCTACCGAACCATTTGAACACAATTCAAAATGGCCAATCCACCTTACCTGCACACCATTGGACTGTGGACAGAGGCAGCACGGTAGCATAATGGTTAGCACAGTTGCTTCACAGCTCCAGGGTCCCAGGTTCAATTCCCGGAGTCTGCACGTTCTCCCCGTGTGTGCGTGGTTTTACTCCGGGTGCTCCGGTTTCCTCCCACATTCCAAAGATGTGCAGGTTAGGTGGATTGGCCATGCTAAATTGCCCTTAGTGTCCAAAAAGGGTGGGTGGGGTTACTGGGTTACGGGGGTAGGGTGAAGGTGTGGGGTTACGGGGATAGGGTGAACGTGTGGGCTTGGGTAGGGTGCTCTTTCGAAGGGCCGATGCAGACTCAATGGGCCAAATGGCCTCCTTCTGCACTGTAAATTCTATGATTCTATGGAGGAAACTGGAGCACCTGGAGGAAATCCACGCAGACACGGGGAGAATGTGCAAACCCCACACAGACAGCCAGTCAGCCAAGGCCAGAACTGAACCCCGCTCCCTCGCACCGTGAGGTAGCAGTATTAACTACCATGCCACCGTGCCGCCCCTAATGCCCACTAGTGGCAAAGATTAGTGGGAGACGAGAGGACTGGGAAATCTTTAGGGGGCAACAGAAAGCTACTAAAAAAGCTATAAAGAGTAAGAGAGATTATGAGAGTAAACTTGCTCAGAATATAAAAACAGATAGTAAAAGTTTCTACAAATATATAAAACAAAAATGAGTGGCTAAGGTAAATATTGGTCCTTTAGAGGATGAGAAGGGAGATTTAATAATGGGAGCTGAGAAAATGGCTGAGGAACTGAACAGGTTTTTTGGGTCGGTCTTCACAGTGGGAGACACAAATAACATGCCAGTGACTGATAGAAATGAGGCTATGACAGGTGAGGACCTTGAGAGGATTGTTATCACTAAGGAGGTAGTGGTGGGCAAGCTAATGGGGCTAAATGGGGCTAATCAAGTCTCCTGGGCCTGATGGAATGCATCCCAGAGTGCTACAAGAGATGGCTAGGGAAATTGCAAATGCACTAGTGATAATTTACCAAAATTCAATAGACTCTGGGGTGGTCCAGGCGGATTGGAAATTAGCAAACGTGACACTACTGTTTAAAAAAGGAAGTAGGCAGAAAGCGGGTAATTATAGGCCAGTGAGCTTAACTTGGGTAGTAGGGAAGATGCTGGAATCTATCATCAAGGAAGAAATAGCAAGGCATCTGGATGGAAATTGTCCCATTGGGCAGACGCAGCATGGGTTCATAAAGGGCAGGTCGTGCCTAACTAATTTAGTGGAATTTATTGAGGACATTACCAGTGCGGTAGATAATGGGGAGCCAATGGATATGTTATATCTGGATTTCCAGAAAGCCTTTGACAAGGTGCCACACAAAAGGTTGTTGCATAAGATAAAGATGCATGGTATTAAGGGTAAAGTAGTAGCATGGATAGAGGATTGGTTAATTAATAGAAAGCAAAGAGTGGGGATTAATGGGTGTTTCTCTGGTTGGCAATCAGTAGCTAGTGGTGTCCCTCAGGGATCAGTGTTGGGCCCACAATTGTTCACAATTTACATAGATGATTTGGAGTTGGGGACCAAGGGCAATGTGTCCAGGTTTGCAGACGACACTAAGATGAGTGGTAAAGCAAAAAGTGCAGAGGATGCTGGAAGTCTGCAGAGGGATTTGGATAGGCTAAGTGAATGGGCTAGGCTCTGGCAGATGGAATACAATGTTGACAAATGTGAGGTTATCCATTTTGGTAGGAATAACAGCAAAATGGATTATTATTTAAATGATAAAATATTAAAACATGCTGCTGTGCAGAGAGATCTGGGTGTGCTAGTGCATGAGTCGCAAAAAGCTGGTTTACAGGTGCAACAGGTGATTAAGAAGGCGAATGGAATTTTGTCCTTCATTGCTAGAGGGATGGAGTTTAAGACTAGGGAGGTTATGCTGCAATTGTATAAGGTGTTAGTGAGGCCACACCTGGAGTATTGTGTTCAGTTTTGGACTCCTTACCTGAGAAAGGACGTACTGGCACTGGAGGGGTGTGCAGAGGACATTCACTAGGTTAATCCCAGAGTTGAGGGATTATGAGAAGAGGTTGAGTAGACTGGGACTGTACTCGTTGGAATTTAGAAGGATGAGGGGAGATCTTATAGAAACATATAAAATTATGAAGGGAATCGATAGGATAGATGCGGGCAGTTTGTTTCCACTGGCGGGTGAAAGCAGAACTAAGGGGCATAGCCTCAAAATAAGGGGAAGTAGATTTAAGACTGAGTTTAGGAGGAACTTCTTCACCCAAATGGAGTTCCTTGCCCAGTGAAGCAGTAGAGGCTCCTTAGTTAAATGTTTTAAAGATAAAGATAGATAGTTTTTTGAAGAATAAAGGGATTAAGGGTTATGGTGTTCGGGCCGGAAAGTGGAACTGAGTCCACAAAAGATCAGCCGTGATCTCATTGAATGGCTGAGCAGGCCCGAGGGGCCAGATGGCCTACTCCTGCTCCTCGTTCTTATGTTCTAATAAAATAGGTGTTCATTCAATAGTCCAGCTGGCGAACCCTCATCCCAAAACAAAAGTTTGAAAAAACATTGAGTTCAGAATTATTGCTGAATAGCCAAATTGCATACAGCACAACAAGAGTTCCAAGGTCAGCAGAATATAATGACTAATTAATACCAAATTTGCATTTTAAAACTGATAGATTGCACGAGGGGGGGGCAACTGAGAAAGGAAAAGAGTTTCACAGCTTTGCGGTTGTGAGATAGCTGTGCTATAGTACAATGTTTAATGCATGTTTAGATCAAAACAACAGGAGCACTGTGGTAATCGAGGAAAATATCTATGACAGTGGAGTTTGGCGGGGTTTAGATGTTTTAAGAAGAATAGGGAGGGAGGTAAAAGAGGAGGGGGAGTGGCACTGTTAATTAGGGAGTGCATCACAGCTGCAGAAATGGAGGTCGTCGAGGAGGGTTTGTCTACTGAGTCAGTATGGGTGGAAGTCAGAAACAAGAAAGGAGCAGTCACTTTATTGGGAGTTTTCTATAGACCCCCCCAATAGCAGCAGAGAGCTGGAGGAATAGATTGGGTGGCAGATCTTGGAAAGATGCAGAAGTAACAGAGTTGTCAAGGGTGACTTCAACTTCCCGAATATTGACTGAAACCTCCTTACTGCAAATGGTTTGGATGGAGCAGATTTTGTCAGGTGTGTACAGGAAGGATTCCTGACTCAATATGTAGATAGGCAGACTAGGGCGGAGGCCACATTGGATTTGGTGCTTGGCTACAAACCAGGCCAGGTTTCAGATATCTCGGTGGGAGAGCATTTTGCCGACAAGGACCACAACTCCTTGACCTTTACCATAGTCATGGAGAGGGATAGGAACAGACAGTATGGGAAGGTATTTTATTGAGGGAGGGGAATTTATACTGCCATTAGACAGGAGCTGAGGAGCATAATGTGGGAACAGTTGTTCTTGGGGAAATGCACAACAGTAATGTGGGGGTTGTTTAAGGAGCACTTGCTGTGAGTGTTGGATAGTTTTGTCCCACTGAGACGAGGAAGGAATGGTAAGGTGAAGGAGCCTTGGATGACAAGAGAAGTGGAGCTTCTAGTCAAGAGGAAGAAGGAAGCTTACATAAGGTTGAGGAAGCAAGGATCTGGCACAGCTCTAGAGGGTTACAAGGTAGCCAGGAAGGAACTCAATAATGGACTTAGGAGAGTTAGAAGGGGGCATTCAAAAGCCCTGGTGGGAAGGATTAGGGAAAACCCCAAGGCATTCTACACTTCTGTGAGAAATAAGAGGATGATCAGAGTGAGAATAGGACCGCTCAGGGATAGTGGAGGGAACGTGTGCCTAGAGTCTGATGAGGTAGGGGAGACCCTAAATGAATATTTTGCTTCAGTATTCACTAGAGAGAGGGACCTTGTTGCTCATGAGAACAGTGTGAACCAGGTTAATAGACGCGAACAGGTTGATATTAATAAAGAGGATGTACTGGAAATTTTGAAAAGCATCAGGATAAATAAATCCCCTGAGCCTGACAGGATATACCCAAGGTTACTACGGGAAGCGAGGGAGGGGATTGCTGCACCTTTGGCGATGATCTTTGCGTCCTCACTCTCCACTGGAGTAGTACCAGATGATTGGAGGAAGGCGAATGTTGTTCCCCTGTTCAAGAAAGGGAATAGGCGAAATCCCTGGGAATTACAGACCCATCGGTCTTACGTCGGTGGTGAGCAAAATATTGGAAAGGATTCTGAGAGATAGGATTTACGATTATTTAGAAAAACATAGTTTGATTAAAGATAGTCAGCATGGCTTTGTGAGGGGCAGGTCATGCCTCACAAGCCTCATTGAATTCTTTGAGGATGTGACGAGACACATTGATGAAGGTCAGGCAGTTGATATGGTGTATATGGATTTCAGTAAGGCAATTGATAAGGTTCCCCATGAGAGGCTCATTCAGAAAGTTAGGGGACATGGGATACAGGGAAATTTGGCTGTCTGGTTACAGAATTGGCTGGCTAAAAAAAGACAGCGAGTGGTGTGGATGGAAAGTATTCTGCCTAGAGGTCGGTGACCAGTGGTGTCCCATAGGGATCTGTTCTGAGACCTCTGCTCTTTGTGGTTTTTATAAATGATTTGGATGAGGAAGTGGAAGGGTGGTTAGTAAGTTTTCCGATGACACGAAGGTTGGGGGAGTTGTAGATAGTGTTGAGGGCTGTTGCAGGTTACAGCAGGACATTGACAGGATGCAGAGCTGGGCTGAGAAGTGGCAGATGGAGTTCAACCTTGATAAATGTGAAGTGATCCATTTTGAAAGGTCGAATTTGAATGCTGAATACAGGGTTAAAGGCAGGATTCTTGGAAGTGTGGAGGAACAGTGGGATCTTGGGGTCCATGTACATAGATCCCTCAAAGTTGCCACTCAGGTCGATAGGGTTTTTAAGAAGGCGTGTTGGCTTTCATTAACAGGGGGATTGAGTTCAAGAGCCGTGCGGTTTTGCTGCAGCTTTATAAAACCCTGGTTAGACCACACTTGGAAAATTGTGTCCAGTTCTGGTCGTCTCATTATAGGAAGGATGTGGATGCTTTGGAAAGGGTGCAGAGGAGATTTACCAGGATGCTGCCTGGAATGGAGGGCATGTCTTATGAAGAATGATCGAGGGAGCTGGGGCTTTTCTCACGGGAGCGAAGAAGGAAGAGAGGTGACTTGATAGAGATGTACAAGGTGATGAGAGGCATGGATCAAGTGGATAGCCAGAGACTTTCAACCAGGGCAGAAATGGCTGTCACGAGGGGACATCATTTTAAGGTGATTGGAGGAAGGTAAGGGGAGATGTCAGAGGTAGGTTCTTTACACAGAGAGTGGTGGGTGCGTGCAATGCACTGCCAGCAGAGGTGGTTGGGTAAGAGTCATTAGGAACATTTAAGCGACTCTTGAACAGGCACATGGACAGCAGTAAATTGAAGGGGTGTAGGTTAGGTTGATCTTCGATTAGGATAAATGATCGGCACAACATCGTGGGCCGAGGGGCCTGTACTGTGCTGTCCTGTTCTATGTTCTATGTTCTAAAGCAAGACAGCAAAGTAGATAAACATATTTAGGGTCTTGAATTCTCTTTGGCTGTAATTAGCTGATTCCAGCTTCAGTGTAGGTCGGCACACTGCAACTGTCCTTGGTACCCCTGGACAAGGGGAAGAAAAGCATCGATTGCAGTTCCTGATTAGTAACAATGGTCAAAATCTTCTGGTCCTGCCCACCATGGGAATCGTCACGAGCGGGACAGGGAATTTGATGGACAAGTAAAAGGTCCATTGATCTTGGGTGGGCATTTCCAATTCTGAGGCAGGCGGGGCCGGAAAATCCCACCCGATGGGTATTTCTGTCAAAGTTCACATATGAATATCACATGAGGACAGTACTGCGTGTGCTTGTGTCATCCACTGTGTCAGCTAATTAGAGTTTTGACATGCACACTCTCTCATGAAAAGTGGCCACTTGGGTGAGATAATGGAGGCAGGTCAGTGTTATATCTGAAGAAAAATTCAAATTAATGTGGAAATCTCCAGTTGCTTTTATTTCCAGAGCCTCTAAAATATTCCCGTCAAAGAATAACAGAAGCACTACGAGACTGACCTTGGAGTGCAATTGCTGTAATGTGCTTACTCCTATCAGAAGATCACCTAGAGTTCAATTAACAGTGAAAAATGCCATACAAATCAGTAAGCACTTAAAGAAGCTGTTCCCCACAGTGGAAGGATTGTATGCAGGACTGGAGGGATGTAAACCGGGGCCATAAAGTAGCTCTTGAATCTAAATGGTCAATCAAAGGGACAATACTTGCTCTGTGCTGATCATTGGCAGCATCAATGGGTGTTGTTTCTCATGGCAGTGCACTGCGCCTTCCATCAGAATGTCATAAAAAGTCAACAAAAACATTACTGACGGCACAAATATATAAATATGTGAGAGACTTGGATGCGAGATTGAGGCCGCCGTGAAAGATGAAAGACAAGAAGAGAATACCAGGGAAACCCAAACACTGAGGCAACATATTATTTGATCCCAAACACAAGCTCCCTGCCAGATGATGTGTCATGCTTATTTTCTGAATCTGGAAGTAGTCGCAGATGCTCTGAAGTCTCTGCCAGCAGATTTCCTCGAGGTGCTTGTGCAGAGTTCTGTGCTCAGCAAACTTCCCTTTGGAATAATTTAGCTCGGCAACATTTTCCAGGGAGGTCTCAGTTCCGACTGCCAGCTTGCCTCAGGGTCATTCTCAGGCATCCTACAATGTTGGGAAATGATGAGGGTGATGTTAGGGGTTTTCTATAGGCCTCCGAAAAGTTCCAGAGATGGAGAGGAAAGGATTGCAAAGATGATTCTGGATAGGAGCGAAAGTAACAGGGTAGTTGTTATGGAGGACTTTAACTTTCCAAATATTGACTGGAAATGCTATAGTTCGAGTACTTTAGATGGGTCCGATTTTGTCCAATGTGTGCAGGAGGGTTTCCTGATGCAATATGTAGGTAGGCCAATGAGATGCGAGCCATATTGGATTTGGTACTGGGTAATTAACCAGGACAGGTGTTAGATTTGGAGGTAGGTGAGCACTTTGGTGATAGTGACCACAATTCGATTACGTTTACTTTAATGATGGAAAGGGATAGGTATATACCGCAGGGCAAGAGTTATATCTGGAGGAAAGGCAATTATGATGCGATGAGGCAAGACTTAGGATGCATTGGATGGAGAGGAAAACTGCAGGGGATGGGCAGAATGGAAATATGGAGCTTGTTCAAGGAACAGCTACTGCATGTCCTTGATAAGTATGTACCTGTCAGACAGGGAGGATGTGGTCGAGCGAGCGAACCGTGGTTTACTAAAGCAGTTGAATCACTTGTCAAGAGGAAGAAGGAGGCTTATGTAAAGATGAGACGTGAAGGTTCAGTTAGGGCGCTTGAGAGTTACAAGTTAGCTAGGAAGTGTCATGATATTCAAACACACACATCATGATGGACACACCAACAGGCAAATCAGAGCACACAACACCACAACCAATCACACACAAGAACACCAACCACATAAAAAGCACGAGCACGACACCTGGTGGTCAGTAGGTCTGGGGACAAAGACACGGAGAAGAGCTGTTACAAAATCACAAACAGGGAATCCCCACGTGCAGAGTGTCAAGACAAAACTGTACATAGTAAGTTTAAATAAAAATAGCGTTGTACCATATACAACCGTGTTGGCTCATCTGTGTGTCAGAACACCCAACACCACAGGAAGGACCTAAAGAGAGAGCTAAGAAGAGCCAGGAGGGGACATGAGAAGTCTTTGGCAGGTAAGATCAAGGATAACCCTAAAGCTTACTACAGATATGTCAGGAATAAAAGAATGACAAGGGTAAGAGGAGGGCCAGTCAAGGGCAGTAGTGGGAAGTTGTGCGTGGAGTCCGAGGAGATAGGAGAGGTGCTAAATGAATATTTTTTGTCAGTATTCACACAGGAAAATGACAATGATGCCAAGGAGAATACTGAGATTCAGGCTACTAGACTGGAAGGGCTTGAGTGTCATATGGAGGAGGTGTTTGCAATTCTGGAATGTGTGAAAATCGATAAGTCCCCTGGGTCAGATGGGATTTATCCTAGGATTTGCTGGGAAGCTAGGGAGGAGATTGCTGAACCTTTGGCTTTGATCTTTAAGTCATCTTTGTCTACAGGAATAGTGCCAGAAGACTGGAGGATAGCAAATGTTGTCCCCTTGTTCAAGAAGCGGAGTAGAGACAACCCCAGTAACTATAGACCAGTGAGCCTTACTTCTGTTGTGGGCAAAGTCTTGGAAAGGTTTATAAGAGATAGGATGTATAATCATCTGGAAAGGAATAATTTGATTAGAGATAGTCAACACGGTTTTGTGAAGGGTAGGTCGTGCCTCACAAACCTTATTGAGTTCTTTGAGAAGGTGACCCAACAGGTGGATGAGGGTAAAGCAGTTGAAGTGGTGTACATGGCTTTCAGTAAAGCGTTTGATAAGGTTCCCCACGGTAGGCTATTGCAGAAAATACGGAGGCATGGGATTCAGGGTGATTTAACAGTTTGGATCAGAAATTGGCTAGCTGGAAGAAGACAAAGAGTGGTGGTTGATGGGAAATGTTCAGACTGGAGTCCAGTTACTAGTGGTGTACCACAAGGATCTGTTTTGGGGCCACTGCTGTTTGTCATATTTATAAATGACCTGGAGGAGGGCGTAGAAGGATGGGTGAGTAAATTTGCAGATGACACTAAAGTCGATGGAGTTGTAGACAGTGCGGAAGGATGTTACAAGTAACAGAGGGACATAGATAAGCTGCAGCGCTGGGCTGAGAGGTGGCAAATGGAGTTTAATGCAGAAAAGTGTGAGGTGATTCATTTTGGAAGGAATAACAGGAAGACAGAGTACTGGGCTAATGGTCAGATTCTTGGTAGTGTGGATGAGGAGAGATCTCGGTGTCCATGTACATAGATCCCTGAAATTTGCCACCCAGGTTGAGAGGGTTGTTAAGAAGGCGTACGGTGTGTTAGCTTTTATTGGTAGAGGGATTGAGTTTCGGAGCCATGAGGTCATGTTGCAGCTGTACAAAAGTCTGGTGCGGCCGCATTTGGAGTATTGCGTGCAATTCTGGTCGTCGCATCATAGGAAGGATGTGGAAGCATTGGAAAGGGTGCAGGGGAGATTTACCAGAATGTTGCCTGGTATGGAGGGAAGATCTTATGAGTGAAGGCTGAAAGACTCGAGGCTGTTTTCATTAGAGTGAAGAAGGTTAAGAGGTGACTTAATTGAGACATATAAGATGATCAGAGGATTAGATAGGGTGGACAATGAGAGCCTTTTTCCTCGGATGATGTGTAGCACGAGGGGACATAGCTTTAAATTGAGGGGAGATAGATACAGGACAGATGTCAGAGGTAGGTTCTTTACTCAGAAAGTAGTAAGGGCATGGAATGCCCTGCCTGCAACAGTAGTGGACTCGCCAACATTAAGGGCATTCAAATGGTCATTGGATAGACATATGGACGATAAGGGAATAGTGTTGATGGGCTTTAGAGTGGTTTCACAGGCCGGCGCAACATCGAGGACCGAAGGGACTGTAATGTTCTATGTTCTATGTAGGGCCAGCAGGACGGCCCTCCAAACCGTCCCATTCTCCCGTTCTTCTTGCCTGTTTCCCAGGGGGTTGTAGCTGGTCGTCCTGCTGAAGGCGATACCCCTGCTGAGCAGGAATTGATGCAGCTCATCGCTCATGAATGAGGATCCCCTGTCACTGTGGATGTAGGCGGGGAAATCGAACAGAGCGAAGATGGTGTTGAGGACCTTGATGACGTTGGCAGACGTCATATCGGGGCATGGGATGGCGAAGGGGAATCTGGCGTACTCATCGACCTCACTGAGAATATACGTGTTACTGTCGGTGGAGGGGAGGGGCCCTTTGAAATCCACACTGAGGTGTTCAAAGGGACGAAAGGTCTTCACCAGGCGTGCACGGTCGGCCGGTAGAAGTGCGGCTTGCACTCCGCACAGACCTGGATGTCCCTGGTGACTGTCCTTACTTCCTCGACGGAGTAGGGCCGATTGCGAGCTTTGACCAGATGGTACAATCGAGTGATCCCCGGGTGACAAAGGCTGTCGTGTAGGGCCCGGAGTTGGTCTACTTGTGCGCTGGCACATGTACCTCGGGAGAGGGCGTCTGGGGGCTCGTTGAGTTTACCGGGGCGATACAAGATCTTGTAATTATAGATGGAGAGCTCGATTCTCCACCGCAAGATTTTATCATTTTTGATCTTGCCCCGCTGTGTGTTATTGAACATGAAGGCTACCGACCATTGGTCTGTGAGGAGAGTGAATCCCTTACCGGCCAGGTAATGCCTCCAGTGCTGCACAGCTTCAACGACAGATTGGGCCTCCTTTTCGACGGATGAGTGTCGAATGTCAGAGGCATGAAGGGTGCGGGAAAAGAATGCCATGGGTCTGCCTGCCTGGTTTAGGGGGGCGGCAAGGGCGACGTCTGAAGCGTCGCTTTCTACTTGAAAAGGCAGTGACTCGTCCATTGCGCGCATCCCGGCCTTGGCGATGTCTGCTCTGATGCGGGCGAAAGTGTGTTGTGCCTCGGCCGCGAGAAGGAATTGGGTGGACTGAATGAGTGGACGTAGTCGGAAAAGAACCCCAGGCAGCGTTTGAGGGCCTTGCGGCAGTGGGGGAGGGGGAGCTCCATGAGGGGGCGCATGCGGTCGGGCCCGAGAAGTCCGCTTTGGACTAAATAGCTGAGAATGGCTAACTGGGTCGTGCTGAACACACACTTCTCTTTGTTATAGGTCAGGTTGAGAAGAGTGGCAGTGCGGAGGAATTTATCGAGGTTGGCAGCATGGTCCTGCTGGTCATGGCCGCAGATGGTGACATTATCTAAGTATGGAAAGGTGGCCCGCAAACCGTACTGGTCGACCATTCGGTTAATTTCCCTTTGGAAGACCGAGACCCCGTTTGTGATGCCGAAAGGGACCCTAAGGAAATGATAGAGCTGACCGCCCGCCTCGAAGGCAGTGTATGGACGGTCCGACTTCCGGTTGGGGAGCTGGTGGCAGGCGGATTTCAGGTCAATAGTTGAGAAGACCCGGTACTGCGCAATCTGATTGACCATATCAGATATGCGTGGGAGGGGGTACGCATCGAGCTGCGTGTACCGATTGATGGTCTGGCTGTAGTCCACGTCCATCCTGTGTTTCTCCCCAGTTTTAACCACTACCATTTGGACTCTCCAGGGGCTGTTGCTGGCCTCGATAATACCCTCCTTAAGCAGCCGCTGGACTTCGGACCTGATGAAGGTCTTGTCCTGGGTGCTGTACCATCTGCTCCTGGTGTCGATGGGCTTGCAATCCGCAATTAGATTGGCAAAGAGGGAGGGGGGGTCGACCTTGAGGGTCGTGAGGCCACAAACGGTAGGGTCCCGCCGAATTTGAGGGTGAGGCTCTGGAGATTGCACTGGAAGTCCAGGCCCAAAAAGAGTGCAGCGCAGAGATTAGTAAGGGCATAGAGGCGGAAGTTACTAAATTCTACGCTCTGGACAGTGAGAGTGACTCCAGCAGGCACGAGGTCACGTGGCCGTTGATTTTCACCGTCGTCGACACGGTGGCCAGGTTGTGTGGGCAAGATTGGTCCAGCGTCATCGAAGCGAGCTGCGGGTAGTCGTTGGATGCTTCGGATGGCGAGCGTGTGCAGTTCTGATCTCGGGATGTCCGGAGATTCTGTGGGGAAAAAAATGGCAGCGCCCATGGTGCGCACATTGCAGGGTCGGGACATATTGGCGGCGCCCATGGGGCGCACATGGCCGAAAGGGGACAAGATGGCGGCGCCCATTGGTCGCACATGGCCCCGGGAGGAGAAGATGTTGGCTCCCATTGTGCGTTTGGCATGGGGGAGGGGGCGATAGCGGGCGCGATCGCAGCGACTGCGCGGGCCTGGCACACAGCCGCGAAGTGGCCCTTCTTACTGCAGGATTTACAAACGGCAGTGTGGGCCGGGCAGTGTTGGCGGGGGTGCTTCTGCTGACCGCAGAAGTAGCAACGGGGCCCCCCGGGGTGCACGGATCGGTGTGAGGCGCAGGCGTATTGGGAAGGCAGGTCCCCAGCTGAGGAGGTCATCAGCGGGGTCCAGGAGGGGTAGGAAGGGGCAGGAGGGTGGGCAGCACGGCGGGAGGGGTAAGACTGTACATTACAGGATGCGACCGTAATGGACGAGTGGAATTAGGGCGCGCCAGAAGTCTTCGATGGACTCACCAGGTAGTTGCGAGCGGGTGGCGAGTACATGCCTGGCGAAGAGTGTGTTCGTCTTCTGAGCATAGTGTTCTTTAAGGAGTGCCATTGCTTTCGCGTAATTCGAGGCGTCTTGGATCAACAGGAACATGCTGGAGCTCAGTCTGGAGTACAGGACGTTTATCTTCTGAGCTTCCGTTGGCGCGGGGTCCGCAGCGTTGATGTAAGCCTCAAAATATGCTAGCCAGTGAGTAAAGTCTTTTCTGGCGTCGGGCGAGTGCGGATCCAGCTGCAGGCGATCGGGTTTGATTCTGATATCCATTCTGTGGAAAAATCTGACTGCAATAAATTGATGCGCAATCAATTGCACAAAGACGCAGATTGGGTACAACTGTGGCTTTATTGCAGTCAGATGCGTGGCCTCCTGCTGCAGCTGGCGAAATGGTAGGGCAATGGAGGTCACGCATATTTATACAGATCTTAGTGGGCAGAGCCAGCTGGCAGGGGCTACTGGCGAACCTGTAGTCCTACCCAACATCCCATAATACAGTGGTTCACCACAGAGGGACAGGCATGCACCTACAATTTTCCACGCAGGGAGCCTGTTGGGTTAAATGGCGCTGTTGTGAGCTCATTTGCTGCTTTCCACATGTAAAGAATGAAACTATAGGACAGAAATATTAGCAGATCAGCATTAGGAAGGGCTTATTTGTTTCAACTGATTAGGCAGGGGGGTGGGAAATGATGAAAGGATTCAGAGCAGGGAGGAAATCAAGAACAAGAAAAAAAGACAGCAAAGTCTACTTGAAAAGTGGCAGGCAGAGCAATCAAGGGCCAGAATCAGATAAGGACACAGAAATAAATAGTAGAAAAGGGACAAGGAACATTGAAAGGACTAGCATTAAGTTTTGGTACCTGAACACTCGGAGCATTCATAGAATTTACAGTGCAGAAGGAGGCCATTCGGCCCATCGAGTCTGCACCGGCTCTTGGAAAGAGCACCCTACCCAAGCCCACACCTCCACCCTATCCCCATAACCTAGTAACCCACCCAACACGAAGGGCAATTTTGGACACTAAGGGCAATTTGCCATGGCCAATCCACCTAACTTGCACATCTTTGGACTGTGGGAGGAAACCGGAGCACCCGAAGGAAACCCATGCACACACAGGGAGAACGTGCAAACTCCGCACAGACAGTGACCCAAGCCGGGAATCGAACCTAGGACCCTGGAGCTGTGAAGCAATTGTGCTAACCACTATGCTACCGTGCTGCCCATTCGAAGCAAAATGGATGAATTAGCAACACAGATAGAGGTACATGGGTATGATATTATTGGGATTATGGATAAATGGCTCCGAGGTGACCTAGGATGGACCTAAACATTGAGGGCTATTCAGTGATTAGGAAGGACAGACAGCAAGGAAAAGGTGGTGGAGTTGCATTGTTGATTAAAGAAGATATTAATACAATATTGAGGAAAGATATTAGCACAGCCGATGTGCAATCTGTCTGGGTCAAGTTAAGAAACACCAAAGGGCAAAAGGCATTCATGGCAGTGGTCTACAGACCATCAAATTGCAGTGGAAATGTTGGAAATAGCATAAACAGGAAATCAGAGATGCACATGGTAAAGAAACATCAGCGATTATGGGTGACTTTAATCTGCATATAGATTTGGTGAATCAAATCAGTCACAGTACAATAGAGGAAGAATTTCTGGAGTGTAGACAGGATTGTTTTTGCTGGATCAGTATGTTGAGGAACCAACAAAGGAACCGGCCATCTTGGACTTGGTGTTGTACAATGAGAACGGATTAGTTGGCAACAGATTCTGAGGCCAGGGTCCTGAAGCTCAATAAAGGTAACTATGATGGCATGAGGCATGAGTTGGCTATGATGGACTGAGAAACATTACTGAAAGGAAGGACAGTGGATAGGAAATGGCAGGCATTCAAGAAATTAATAGGTGAACTTCAAAATGTGTTCATTCCTATTTGGCGTAAGGGTGGAAAGGGAACTGTGGCCAAACCATGGCTTACAAGGGAAATTAAGGATAGGATGGGGTTCAAAGAAGAAGCATACAAATTGGTAAGAAAAAGCAATAGACCTGAGGATTGGGAGCAGTTTAAAATTCAGCAAAGGCAGACCGAGGGATTGATTAAGAAGGGGAAAATAGAGTTGTGAAAATAAGCGAGAGGGGAACATAAAAACTGACTGTAAACATTTCTATAGGTATGTAAAGAGAAAAAGGTCAGATGTAGGGGAATCCATAACGGGAAATAAAGAAATGGCTGAGGAACTAAATTTGTAGTTTGCTCTGTCTTCACAAAGGAAGACATGAATGATGTACCAGAAGTGCTGAGAAACACAAGTTTGAGTGAGGAACTGAAGAAAATCAGAAATTGTTTGGGGGAAATTGATGGAATTAAAGGCTAATAAATCTCCAGGGCCTGATAATCTTCATCCGAGAGTTCTTGATGAAGTGGCTCTAGAAATAGTAGATCCATTGGTGGCCATTTTCCAAAATTATTTGGTTCTGGAATTGTTCCTATAGGTTGGATGGTTGCTAATGTAACCCGGCTATTCAAAAAGGGAGGTAGAGAGAAAACTGGGAACTATAAACCAGTGAGTCTAACATCAGTCGTGGGGAAGTTGCTAGAGTCCATTATCAAGGATTCCATAGCACAGCATTTGGAAAGCAAAATAAGGCAAAGTCAGCATGGGTTTCTGAAGGGGAAATCATGCTTGACAAATCTACTGGAATTCTTTGAGGGTGGAACTAGTAGAGTTTACCAAGGAGAACAGGTGGATGTGGTTTATTTTGCCTTTCAGAAAGTCTTTGACAGAGCTTCACATAGCAGATTACTATGTAAAGTTAAAGCGATGGCAGGACTGACATATGAGGATAGATTAATTCAGTTCGGATTATATTCATTGGAGTTTAGAAGAGTGAGAGGGATCTCACAGAAATTTATGACATTCAAACAGGATTAGACAGGGTAGATTCAGAAAGAATGTTCCTGATGGTGGGGGAGTCCAGAACTAGTGGTCATAGTTTTATCCCTGGGAGGCGCTCACCTAGAGTCAGCACTCTCCACCACAGCAGCCCGACGAGGGTGAGTGCATGCAGTTGATGGGTCGCCCCCATCAAATTCACTGTGCAGGTGAATGGTCGCCCACTAGAAACGGGCTGCATTCTCAGTGATAGGGCGGCAAATATTCAAAAAGATTAGGATGGGAATCCAGAATTTGAACTCTTTACCAAAACTCGAAACTAGTCATGCCTACCTCCAATTGGAGCTCGATGCGGGTTCATGAAAATTTGTTCCCAATAATACCCACAGAGGCCTCTATGAATATACAAGGTTGCCATTCAGAGTGACATCGGGGTAAACCTTTTAGGACTGGGGTGAGGAGAAATGTCTTCACCCAGAGTGTGGTGAATCTGTGGAATTCACTACCACAGGGAGCAGTTGAGGCAAAAATGTTGTGTAATTTCAAGAAGAAATTAGATATGGCCCTTGCTTCAAAAAGGATCATGGGGGGAAGGCAGGACCAGGGTACTGAATTTGATGATCAGCCATGATCGTAATGAATGGCGGAGCAGACTTGAAGGGCCGAATGGCCTCCTCCTGCTTCTATTTTGTATCTATGTATGTTTCCATGTATGCTTTCACAGAATTAACATTTCCGATAAAATGGTGAATTATTTGTGAATGTTGAATATTACAAAGGTTGTGGTTTCATTTTATTTTTTATTTATTTATGTGGGTGTCTCTGGCTGGGCCAGCATTTATTGCCCATTTTAATTGCCCTTGAACTGAATTGAGTGCTAGGCCATTTCAGAAGGCATTTTTGAGAGTCAATCACATTTCTATGGATCTAGAATCACATGTAGGCCAGACCAGGTAAGGACGGCAGATTTCCTTTCCCAAAGGGAACCAGATGGGATTTTATGACAATGGACAATGGTTTAATGGTCATTTAAATTCTTGATTTTCATTGAACTCAGATTTCACCTTCTCCAGTGGCAGGACTTGAGCCCATGTCCCCAGATTGTTAAAAGCAAAATACTGCAGATGCTGGAAATTGGAAATAGAAACAGAAAATGCTGGATAAACTCAGTCGGTCTGGCAGCACCTGTAGAGGAGAAACAGAGGTTTCATATCTAAGTGATCCTTCTACAGTTCCCCAGAGTATTACCCTGGGACTTTAAATTAATAATCTAGTAGCAACGCCACTACCCGATCATCTCCCCTTACCTTGGGTAACAGTTTGACAAAGTGAGGCCTGGGAAAGTTAAGGCATTATTTAGGGACACCAAGCCTGACTCCCACCTAGACCTGGTATCAATGAGATGCCAGCAGGCTTGAATCCAGCAAGCATAATTGAAGGCCGTAGCCTAAACCCTGGAGGATGTGCGTGTTTGCTTTTGGTCAGCAGGGCTGAACAGATTTTGAGCTCAGATTTGTGTTGTGGCAAGTGGGAGGCAGACCGGGAGAGCATTGGAATAATTGAGTTGGGAGGTGGCAAAGGTATGGGGGAGAATGTCAGCAGCAGGTGGGTGGCAGTGGGCCAGAGCCCGGGAAATAGTACAGAAGCAGAATTGGGCACTCTTGGTGCTGGACAAGGTATGGGGCCGAAAGCTTGGTTTAGGGTTGAATAGGGCATCAATGTTGGAGCATTGTAAGGTTTTCGGGCAATTCGGCCTTTTTGGACTGCCCAAGGATAAAACCCAGAGACTGTAAACTGGACACTTGTCAGCCAAAAGAACGTAACCAGATTTCCCAGCAGGCTTGGTCCGCTGAGCTGAGTAGGGGCATAGGTATTTACAAACCCCCCCCTAGGAGCTACAAGGAAGAAGGAGCCAGACAACGAGATAAGATTAAAACACAGACAAAGGGGCACGGGAATACACAGGGGGCCTGCCTGCAAGCAGGACAATGGGATGGTCATAGCCCCATGCAGATGTAAATGACTTTGCCTCCACCAGAGCAGAATCCAATCAACACCCCATCAACATAGCAGCTATCTCCGGAGCAGATGGAAGACTTTGAAAATCTTCAAGGGAGCTCAACCTCGTTATCTCAAAAAACAGACTGGAGGCGGACCTAGGGGAGGTACTCCCATCTCGACAGGTCTGACCGGCTCAAAGGGGGCAGGACCAGCGGGAACTTTAAACCTTATGGATTCAATGCAAAAGGGGCTGGCCGAACACAGGAAAAAGCCAGGTAAAACAATATAAAAGGGGCTGTGTTTCGATTGAGGGTCTCTTGGCTCGACCTCTCCACCTTTGACTTGACCTCTGCAGCCTGTGACCGTAAGTACCCTGCAGCAGCTTGCGAAGCTCCCTTGACTTTGATAGTGGTTGAGGCTTTGGGGAAGGGGACTTGATTTGTGTTCTGTGTCATTGCTAAAACTGTGTAACAATAAGATTTTCGTTGTGTCCGTTATAGTACTTTCTGAATAGACTTAGTTTGTGTTAGAGTTTAAGATTTTACTATAATTTCTTCTGTTTGATGATTTTGACCTGGGTTTTGCAATAAACCTTGATTTGCTGATAATTGGAGTCGTTTAAATTCTTCAATCTCTCACCAGCGATCTCTGACCAAGTCATTGTTAAGATATTCCTCACCTTAATTCCGGGTTCAAGAATCTAGGGTCATCTTGAGCGATTCACTCAGGACAGGCTGCTGGTTAGGTAATAAACAGCAGTGTCCTATTCTCTCTCTTGGGAAAGCTACTCCAGCGAAGTAGGAACCGGGTGGGTGTTGCACCACCGGCAAGAGAGAGAATCACCTGGGCATTGGTAGGGGTCTGGATATCTGTGTGATATAAGCCTCAGGCTTCCGGTTAGGGATAAACGGCAGGCTTGATTCAGTGCTCTCTCCCGTGGAGGTGTCCCAGTGCGGCATCCCCTGGCCTCTGAAGTTTCAGTGCCAGCTGGAGAGAGACACACACAGATACTCAAACCCCAGATATCGGCCCAGTAGTGGAGTAGCAGAGATGGCACCCTCTACAATGGCGACCACGAAGGGACCCCGGTGGTTTGGAGTATGTGACTTGGCAGAGGTGGTGAGGGAACGAAGTAAAATGGAGGAGAGAATCTCCTCGTATTTGTGGCAAAAGGTCAACCTCACCAAACCTTGGGTCTCAGAACTAATCAATGCGGAGCAACCGGTAATGGCAGCGGCTGCATGGACAGAAAGTAAGGCGCACAAAAAGCACTTGGAGAAGGCAGTTTGGCTGGTTTGCCTGTCCGAGCAGGTAGTCAAAACAGAGCAGGAGTTGAGAGAAGTGAGGGCCAGCGCAGGGGACAGCGCTAGCGCAGCGGAACGACTGCGGGAGGAATTGGCAGAAATTAAACAGGACAGCGCGAGCGCAGCGGAACGACTGTGGGAGGAATTGGCAGAAATGAAACAGGAAAGCGAGTCTAACCGGTGTGAGAAGGACTATCTCCACTGCCAGATAGTGGAGGGTAAAGAAAAGGAACGGAGGCTCCAGGAACTCTATGCTCGGAGTACAGAGCAGTGTAGGAAGCTGGAGGGGAAGTTCCGGGACATCCAGGCAGCGTACCGAGTGGCTCGCGAGGAAGTAGGGGACTGTGCCCATGGGCCGTGCCAGGCACGAATAACGGAGTTGGAGGAGACCTTGTCCAAGGTCAGGGGACAGGTACACCTGGTAGGTCCAGGGGGGTTCCCAAGGGGCAAGGTGCTCCTCGCAGCGGATGATTCCCCACAGGCCAAGGGGAATAGACCGCCTCCTGAGGCACCGGGATCGTGCCCGGGTCGGCAGGCGGGGAATGGACTGCACGTTCAGGGGCAAGTCCAAGGGGGGTCGGCAGGGTACCCCCAGCTGGAGGCGTGTCCGCCTGGTTTCGTATGTGGGTCCCCATGGGATGGGGACAGACCGCTGCCTGGGATGCCGGTGATGGGGCCGGGTCAGCAGGTAGGGTTTGGACCGCCCGGTCAGGGGCAGGTCCAAGGGGGGTCAGTGGTGTATCCCCAGATAGCGGCGTCTCCTATATGGGTAGCTAGCCCGGGGACAGGGGGGCTACCCAACGGGGCAGGAGAGCTGGACAGTGGGGAGGAGGAGCAGGAACCCCAGGTAGGGCAGATGTGCCCTGTCAGACAAAGAAGGTATGGTCCCCCGGCGGGGTTGGCGAATAGGGGACCGGTTGAGGGCGACATTATCATTCCTCATGGGGCATCCGCGCTCAGGGGGATGGTGGCCCACGTTCCCAGGCTAACTCCAAAAGGGGATCCGTCGCTTCATTTTATGGAGGTGGAACAGGCAGCCAGCATTAATGACTGCGACGAGGGGGAGCAAATAAGGATGCTCCTGATGACCCTAGATGCACAGCTATGCAGGACAGTGACCTCTGGGAATGGGGGAAGACCTGACACATGGGCGGCAGCACAGACTGCTGTTCTGGAGGCGATGGGCTTGAATCTGGGGAGCCCTTTCATGAGAGTGGGGGAAACCAAGCAGCAACCAGGGGAATCTCCCACCATGTTCGCAGACAGGCTGTGGATTGTCTATATGGAGGCATGCGGGATTCAAGCGGATAGACGGAATTTAGGGGAAAGAACTGCCCACTGGCTGAAGACCCTAGTTGCCAACTGTCTCCCTAACGTTAGGGCAAAAGCCGAACACTGGTTCGACCCGCAGACCCCGGCCCTGAATGAGGAAGAGGTCCTTAGGAAACTTACCCTCGCATATCGTAATGGGGAGAGGGGTGAGGACAAGCCCCTTAAGGGTAGGGTGCATGAAATCGCGCCAGCAGCCCCTAAGAGAGAGTGGAAGCATGAGGGCACCCGGACCTCCGACAAGAAACCGGTATGCTACGGGTGTGGGGAGGCCGGGCATTTCAAGAGGGAATGTAAAAACCCTAGCAAGCAGGAGAGGGCTCCCGCAGTAGAGAGTCAGACCCCGGCGGCAGGAGCAGCTGCCCCGGAAACCTTCGAGGTAAAGAAACTTTTAGCCTTTTTGCAGAGCCTAGCAGCTGGGTCGGGACAGGTGGCAATGGCAACGGGCCAGGGCCTGCCCGCACCCACACCACAAGAACCCGTATGACTACCCAGGGAGCAGCCTCAGGAAAAAGGGAGCGCAGGGGTAGTTCTAGCCCCAGACCCTGGTCCGGTCCAGGTGCAGGGTCCCATTCTGGAGGCTGCCTCAGCGGCTATTTGCAGTTTAAATCCCTTAAGGTGGGACCCATGCGAACGCCACATCAGTCAATTTAAATTGTTCCACCCCATAAGGGCAAGAAAGAGCAAGGTGGGGGGAAGACTGGGGGTGGTAGTGGAGAAACCCCCCGTAGAATTAACAACGGTGGGGGAGGTCCCTGACTCCACGATCACACAACCGGTGACAAGGTGCTGTCCCGAAGGGGCAGTCCCAAAGAAACCGACAGTGCTGCAAGCACCCAGCCCAGGGACAGTAACGATTCCCAAGCCCTTACCTGTGGGTCAGGTAGCCTGCCTTAGTATAGAGGCTAAGGAGGCGGAGGAAGTGGAGGTATCACCTTGGGCTTGGGAACCAGTCAGGGGACGAAGGAGCAATCGGGTCTCCAAGCCCCCGGTAAGATGGTCCCCATCACACCTCCTTAGAACCCGGTCCCGCAGTAAGGGGGCCCGAGTAGAAGGGAGCGCTGAGGGGTCACCGAACCCTGTTGGGGAAGGAGAGGCAAGGGGCAGCCCGAACCCCCGGGAGGGGACGGTCTGGCCCGAGCCATTGGTCCAAACAGGTGAACTGCCCCAGTATAGCGGGGTCCAGTTTTAATTTGGCCACCCGGAGACGGGTGGCATTGTATATAGCATTCCCCCCCTGTTAGTTCTAATTAGTGTTTAGTGGTGTGTGGGTTATTTAGGATCGTGGGATCACAGAAGCGCATAGTGCAGTGGTATAATGATTGAGCAGCAGGCACTAGGACCCTGGTGGAGCCGGGCTGTGGACACAGAACCACAGACAGGCTGCGGCAATTTCATGTTGATTTCACAACTTCAAAGCGGGAGCTGCTGCTGCCGCCGGATTGCAGCAGGCACTAGGACCCTGGTGGAGCCGGGCTGTGGACACAGAACCACAGACAGGCTGCGGCAATTTCATGTTGATTTCACAACTTCAAAGCGGAAGCTGCTGCTGCCGCTGGATAGAACCCATGCACTTTAAGGTAGGTAGTTCTGTAGAGGCAAGGATGTGTTTTGTCTCTTTTACAGATGGGGCACCCGACGATGTGGAGTTTGCTGATCTTGGCGATGGTGGGACCGGGAGAACTACGCAGAGGCGAGACAGAAGAGTCCTTTGTCTATGGGTGCTCTGGCGGCAGAGCCCCTCTTGTCACTACCGGACAGGGAAACCAGGTGGCCACAGAGCAGACCCGCTACTCACACCTGGGGAGGTGGCCTGGGTGGCTGGGGTCGAACTCGACCAGGTACTCCAGCCACCAGAGCTTCACCTATGGAGAGGCCTCTGTACTCTGCGAGGAGATACAGGTGGCGACTGACCGGGTTAGGGTGACTGAGGGCAGGCGGGTGTGTTTAACCTGTGAGGGGGACGTTCCTTTGGGGAGATGGTGGTGGCTCAGGAAGCTTAGCCTGGACACATTTATTTGTGTTTATGGGGGTCTACCAAGGCATGTCCACAAGGGGCATCGATCACTTTTGTAAGGTGATGGCAGAACCCAGGGAACGGGATGAATTGACCGCAGTGGGGAGGGATGTGTAACGCCCAGGGAAGGGATGACTGTAAAAGCTACCGAACTGCTGGTTCAGGTAAAGCGACCCCTGCCCACAGCCCAACCAATCGACCCTCACAACTGTCCGATCACCACCAGGGGGGCCTGAGAATGGTTTAGTGTTTGTCCCCACAAAGAAAATGTTGTACCAGGGGGTACATTATGCTGTTGCCTCAGTTGGACTGAACCTCTCAGCTGCAGGTATCGACGACGGAGGAAAAATGAAGAGCCTTCAACGGGCTGTTGGGAAGACGCGAAGTGCAGCCCACAAAAGAGGATCCGTAGTGTAATAAATAGAGTCACATGTAAATAGTTGTATGGATTCGCGGGTTTCAGTTACTTGATTGTGATATATGTACAGGGACCCTTACGTTTGGGGTTCCGGTGAAATGTGTGTATGTTACTGTGTGTTTGAATTAAGTATGGTCTTGTCTTTCCCTTTCATTGAAATCAGGGGTAGCCTAGATTAAGGGAACTGTCTTGGGACTTGTAGTTTCGCATGTTGTTGAGGGGGGCCTACGGTCCACACAAAAGGAAATGATTGCCCTTCACCTGTGTCGATACGGTCCAAGCAGGTAGGGACGTATCGAAGGGGCATCTGTAAGGTTTTCGGGCAATTCGGCCTTTTTGGACTGCCCAAGGATAAAACCCAGAGACTGTAAACTGGACACTTGTCAGCCAAAAGAACGTAACCAGATTTCCCAGCAGGCTTGGTCCGCTGAGCTGAGTAGGGGCATAGGTATTTACAAACCCCCCCCTAGGAGCTACAAGGAAGAAGGAGCCAGACAACGAGATAAGATTAAAACACAGACAAAGGGGCACGGGAATACACAGGGGGCCTGCCTGCAAGCAGGACAATGGGATGGTCATAGCCCCATGCAGATGTAAATGACTTTGCCTCCACCAGAGCAGAATCCAATCAACACCCCATCAACATAGCAGCTATCTCCGGAGCAGATGGAAGACTTTGAAAATCTTCAAGGGAGCTCAACCTCGTTATCTCAAAAAACAGACTGGAGGCGGACCTAGGGGAGGTACTCCCATCTCGACAGGTCTGACCGGCTCAAAGGGGGCAGGACCAGCGGGAACTTTAAACCTTATGGATTCAATGCAAAAGGGGCTGGCCGAACACAGGAAAAAGCCAGGTAAAACAATATAAAAGGGGCTGTGTTTCGATTGAGGGTCTCTTGGCTCGACCTCTCCACCTTTGACTTGACCTCTGCAGCCTGTGACCGTAAGTGCCCTGCAGCAGCTTGCGAAGCTCCCTTGACTTTGATAGTGGTTGAGGCTTTGGGGAAGGGGACTTGATTTGTGTTCTGTGTCATTGCTAAAACTGTGTAACAATAAGATTTTCGTTGTGTCCGTTATAGTACTTTCTGAATAGACTTAGTTTGTGTTAGAGTTTAAGATTTTACTATAATTTCTTCTGTTTGATGATTTTGACCTGGGTTTTGCAATAAACCTTGATTTGCTGATAATTGGAGTCGTTTAAATTCTTCAATCTCTCACCAGCGATCTCTGACCAAGTCATTGTTAAGATATTCCTCACCTTAATTCCGGGTTCAAGAATCTAGGGTCATCTTGAGCGATTCACTCAGGACAGGCTGCTGGTTAGGTAATAAACAGCAGTGTCCTATTCTCTCTCTTGGGAAAGCTACTCCAGCGAAGTAGGAACCGGGTGGGTGTTGCACCACCGGCAAGAGAGAGAATCACCTGGGCATTGGTAGGGGTCTGGATATCTGTGTGATATAAGCCTCAGGCTTCCGGTTAGGGATAAACGGCAGGCTTGATTCAGTGCTCTCTCCCGTGGAGGTGTCCCAGTGCGGCATCCCCTGGCCTCTGAAGTTTCAGTGCCAGCTGGAGAGAGACACACACAGATACTCAAACCCCAGATATCGGCCCAGTAGTGGAGTAGCAGAGATGGCACCCTCTACAGCATCAGAGAGTGGCCAGGGAGCGAAGTGAATCAACAGCTAGGAAACCGGATTTGGGACATGCCCAAAGACAATTGGTGGAATTTTCCATTCTCTGTACAGGGAGCTGACCGAGTCGAGAAATCTGATATGCAGCTCGCAGGATGTTCTCTCCAGATCCTTCAGCACTCTGCCAAGATAATCTGCAGACAGTGCTGGGGGTAGTGTCAGAACATAG
The DNA here is from genome assembly GCF_047496885.1 of Scyliorhinus torazame. NCBI lineage: Eukaryota > Metazoa > Chordata > Chondrichthyes > Carcharhiniformes > Scyliorhinidae > Scyliorhinus > Scyliorhinus torazame. Next base: position 297,972,544 of record NC_092711.1, on the reverse strand, counting down.
AACATAGAACACAGAACATTACAGCGCAGTACAGACCCTTCGGCCCTCGATGTTGCGCCGACCTGTGAAACCACTCTCAAGCCCATCTACACTATTCCCTTATCATCCATATGTCTATCCAATGACCATTTGAATGCCCTTAGTGTTGGCGAGTCCACTACTGTTGCAGGCAGGGCATTCCACGCCCTTAGTACTCTCTGAGTAAAGAAACTACCTCTGACATCTGTCTTATATTTATCTCCCCTCAATTTAAAGCTATGTCCCCTCGTGCTAGACATCGCCATCCGAGGAAAAAGGCTCTCACTGTCCACCCTATCCAATCCTCTGCTCATCTTGTATGCCTCAATTAAGTCACCTCTTAACCTTCTTCTCTCCAACGAAAACAGCCTCAAGTCCCTCAGCCTTTCCTCATAAGTTCTTCCCTCCATACCAGGCAACATTCTATTAAATCTCCTCTGCACCCTTTCCAATGCTTCCACATCCTTCCTATAATGTGGTGACCAGAATTGCACGCAATACTCCAAATGCGGCCGCACCAGAGTTTTGTACAGCTGCAACATAACCTCATGGCTCCGAAACTCAATCCCTCTACCAGTAAAAGCTAACACACCGTACGCCTTCTTAACAACCCTCTCAACCTGGGTGGCAACTTTCAGGGATCTATGTACATGGACACCGAGATCTCTCTGCTCAGCCACACTGCCAAGAATCTTACCATTAGCCCTGTACTCTGTCTTCCTGTTATTCCTTCCAAAATGAATCACCTCACACTTTTCTGTATTAAACTCCACTTGCCACCTCTCAGCCCAGCGCTGCAGCTTATCTCTGTCCCTCTGTAACTTGTAACATCCTTCCGCACTGTCCACAACTCCACTGACTTTAGTGTCATCTGCAAATTTACTCACCCATCCTTCTACGCCCTCCTCCAGGTCATTTATATATATATGACAAACAGCAGTGGCTCCAAAACAGATCCTTGTGGTACACCACTAGTAACTGGACTCCAGTCTGAACATTTCACATCAACCACCACCTTTGTCTTCTTCCAGCTAGCCAATTTCTGAACCAAACTGCTAAATCATCCTGAATCCCATGCCTTCGTATTTTCTACAGTAGCCTACCGTGGGGAACCTTATCAAACTCTTTACTGAAATCCATACACACCACATCAACTGCTTTACCCTCATCCACCTGTTTGGTCACCTTCTCAAAGAACTCAATAAGGTTTGTGAGGCACGACCTTCTGACCGCCAGTGGGGCTCCCACTTTCAGTGCCTAACATACCCTGCGACCCCAGGCCCCAAGACGTTTGAAGAATTGGTCACCTACGGAACAGACGCCAGCATCAGGACACACACCACGCAACACTGAGATACGTGAAGTGAAGGATTCAGGATCCAACATGGATACTCAGACATCCAAATTCACGGATGATGGCCTCGCCAGGAAACCATTGCCAATGGTGCGCCTCCTCCACCCTTCCCAGTGATCAATGTGAAAATGATATTCCATGACACGGTACATGCCCCCTCGACCCACAACAGCCAGAGACACAACCACGGGCAAAGCGGAGAAGACAACCTCCTCTACTCCCTACAACAGAGGGATTTATGGACTTTCGGGGGTAAGGATGGTATAACCCCACCAGACGCACGGGGACGACTCAATTAACTTCCCCGTGGGGCTCATGGATTACGAGCTCCCCCCGCTGAGGGGCAGAGGCCCAACAGCGGGCTTATTAATTCCCCGGGATTAAAGGCTGCCCAGGAAGGAGCCGGAATTTCAGGATGGTCCCAGCCGGCGCTCGGTTGCCATATTTCCTAGCTGTAAGTCGGAAATAAACTACTTTTGACTCACCTTTTCGGGACACCTCATTGACAACAAGACTGACCTTCCTGGGCTGGAACCCCGTTACATCACCAGCAGTGGGGCGGGGAGAATCGGAAAACGAGATCTCACCAGCGAGATTCTCGTTTTCCAAGCCTTGCTTGATTTTACGCCCACGTCTCCGTTTGCGCCTGTGGCGAATGCGAGTATAAAATAGCGGCAAATAGCTTTGATAGTCCCGGTGTTCAATTGGAGGGAATTATTTCAGCCCATCCAGGAATGGATGGCAGTCAAGCAGTCCTACAACACAGAGAGCATCTACAAGTAAATGGACTATTCAATAGTTTGGTTAACTAATGGTGTTAACTTATCAGCTATCGAACTCTAATCCAAAATTAATCTCATCAATTCATCTCAATTTTCAAAACTGATCTCGACTGTAAATTTATAATCCTCCCATGGACATAACTGAATTTCTTTCATAACATTTATTATTTATTTTGTCAATTTACTTTTTCTACTATTATCTCTCTTCTCAATGTTTAATTTAATTGCTGTGAACAAGGTTTATAAGGTTAATAAACAATTGCTGATTGTGACCTCACTTGACACCTTCTTTGGATAATTATGAAGAATGGGTGGTGTGATTCACTCAGTGGTGTATGCAGATCCTGGCGGACATTTAGTTGTGCAAATATTAAGATAATCATCGTCAATGTAAGACAGTTCAGCGAGTAAAATGTAATTGCTAAGTAAACGGGATGATAAATCCTTGGCAACATGCTAAGATGAAGGACGGGATTTTCTGACCATTCCCGCCGGCGGGAGATTTCGGTTCTGTCGACTGTGACCTCGCCACCGCACCCCACCCCCCCCACCACCCCATCACCCAACCACCACCCGCCGTGCGATTCCCCAGTGGTAGAGGATACGGACAATCGGAATCCCCGTTCGCAGTGGCTTGACCAGAAAATCACGCCGCCAGCCAATATCGTGCCGGCCTCGGCAAAACACGCCACGGGGGATGTGGAACATTCCGCTCTTGATGAATATTTTCGTCATGTTCTGGTTTATCTTCCCACTTTATTATGTGTGGAGTTCGGATCCGCTCGAATAAAGAGTGGTGAACATACATGTAAGTTGATGCTCAACATTCTTTTCAGTTTTTCTTTACAGAATAAGAGGCTGTTCATTTAGTACTGAGGTGAAGAGAACTTCCTTCACTCAAAGGCTGGGATTTGTTGGCACTGACCCCTGCCAGGATCATCCAATTCCGCAAAAAAGTATATGGAGTTTCGGGCTGCACGGTGGCGCAGTGGGTTAGCCCTGGGTTAGCACCGCAGTGGGTTAGCAGGCACCGAGGTCCCAGGTTCGATCCCAGCTCTGGGTCACTGTCCGTGTGGAGTTTGCACATTCTCCCCGTGTTTGCGTGGGTTTCACCCCCACAACCAAAAGATGTGCAGGATAGGTGGATTGGCCACGCTAAATTGCCCCTTAATTGGAAAAATGAATTGGGTAATCTAAATTTTAGGGAAAAAAATGACATGGAGTTTTGGTTGAGACGCCGAATCTCGGTAAAAAGGTTGTGAGTGCTTGGAATACTCTACCACAGAGGTTCGTGGATGGGCCATCATTGAAAATGTTTATGTTTGAGGGACAGATCTCTGGTTTCTCAGGGAATCAAGGGATAGGCGGAGTGGGCAGGAACGTGGAGTTGAAGCAGAAGTTCAGCCTTGGTCATATTGAATGGTGGAGTAGGCCCCAGGCACCACATGGTCAACTCCTGTTTCTTCTGTTCTTACCTGCCTGCCTTTCAAATTTTCATACTGTGGCATGTTTCCGCAGATGTATTCTGAAGCCTCGACAGTGATGACATCGCTGAGACTCATTCCGTCCAGAGAATCCATATAATCCCTCGAGTGCAGAAGGAGACCATTCAGCCCATTGGGTCCACACAGACCACACCTAGGACCACACCCCCCACCGTATCCCCATAACCCCACTTAACCTGCCCATCTTTGGACACTAAGGGACAATTTAGCATGGCCAATCCAGCTAACCTGTACATCTTTTGATCCGTTTCTGAGACTAAGTATTGACGTGGACGCAGAATTTGTGGACTTTTACACCAGACAAACTGGTGCCGAACCTGGAGCGATTCAGCGACTGTGAAGGGATATAGCCATCAAAGATGGCCACCTGCAAAGGACCATGGGAATTATGGCCAACCCAGGACTCAGACAGATACAAAGGCTATGTGTATCTGAAACACAGGTAACCAGACCTGATCGAAACCCCCACTCGTTTGCATTTTAATGGCCTATTTTCCCAGGACAATAAAACTCCAATCAAGCAACCGGTACAGCCACAGACTGATCGGCGCCACTCCCATTACTCAGAAAGCCCAACTGCCAAGATCAATGACCGCTAAGGACTTGCCCAGCTAGCAAGGCACCCGCCCCTTTATTGGCCGGAATCGAAGACAGTGATCAGAGCCCTGTTGAACTATTGGGTCCAAGGTTAAGGACCGCCCCAAAGAGCGCGAAATCCCAGAGGGATAAAAGAGAGCACAGCCATGTGTTCTGTCTCTTTTGGATCCGGCCTGTGCCAAACCAATTGTAGCAGGAACAGCCAGCCAAGTTCAAGACTAATGATCGCTACCTGACGGCTGAGCCCAGCAGAGACAGAGCCACTTTCTTCAAACCAGCCAAGTGAAATCCAGATAAAGGCCTTCTCCATTTGCACAGTGCCGGTCGCCCTGAAGTTAAGTATTGGTTATTGTAGCTGATAGGTGTAGTTTAACTCGTAGTAGATATTGTGTTTGCATGTCGACATAACCCTTGTGTATGTAAATAAACCATCTTTTGAACGAACTAACTGGTTGTATGGTCATTTGATCGATATAAGGGAAGGCTTGTGGTTCACTAACATCATTAATATTAGCAACAGTATTCGCCAATACCCTACCTGGGTGACCTGAGCGGCCCTTTGAAATCCACGCTGAGGCATTCAAAGGGGTGGGAGGCTTTCACCAGGCACGCGCGGTCCGGCTGGTAGAAGTGCGGTTTGCACTCCGCACAAACCTGGCAGTCCCTGGTGATTGCCCTGATTTCCTTGACGGAGTAGGGCAGATTGCGGGCCTTTATGAAATGGTACAACCGTGTGAATCCCGGCTGACAAAGGTTATCGTGCAGAGTCCAGAGTTGGGCCACCTGTGCGCTGGCACATGTACCTCGGGATAGGGCATCTGGTGGCTCGTTGAGCTTGCCGGTGCGATACACAATCTCATAGGTGGAGAGCTCGATCCTCCACCTCAAGATTTTATAATTTTGGATCTTACCCCGTTGTATGTTATTGAACATGAAGGCTACCGACCGTTGGTCAGCGAGGAGAGTGAATCTCCCGCCGGCCAGGTAATGCCTCCAATGCCGCACAGCTTCAACGATGGTTTGGGCTTCTTTTTCGACGGAGGAGTGCCGAATTTCGGAGGCATGAAGGGTGCAGGAAAAGAATGCCACGGGTCTGCCTGATTGAGCGTGGCGGCTAGGGCGATGTCTGGTGTGTGCAACGCGGCCTTGGCGATATCAGTTCTAATACGGTTGAAGGCATGTTGAGCCTCGGCCGTCAGGGGGAAAAGTGTAGACTGGACGAGTGTTCGGGCCTTGTCCGCGTAGTTTGGGACCCACTGGGCGTAGTACGAAAAGAACCCCAGGCAGCGTTTGAGGGCCTTGGGTCAGTGGGGAAGGGGGAGCTCCATGAGGGGGCACATGCACTCGGGATCGGCCCCCAGAATTCCGTTCCGGACCACATAGCTGAGGATGACTAAGCGATTCGTGCTGAATACGCACTTCTCCTTGTTCTGGGTGAGGTTTAGGAGAGTGGCGGTGTGGAGAAATTTGGCAAGGTTGGCATCGTGGTCTGCTGATCGTGGCCGCAGATGGTGACATTGTCTAGGTATAGGAAGGTGGCCCGCAATCCGTACCGGTTGACCATTCGGTCCATCTCCCTTTGGAAGACCGAGACCCCGTTGGTGACGCTGAAGGGAACCCTGAGAAACTGGTAGAGGCGGCCATCTGCCTCAATGGCAGTGTATGCGCGGTCCTCCTTACGGATGGGGAGCTGGTGGTGGACCGATTTGTGGTCTACAGTTGAGAAGACACGGTACTGTGCAATCTGATTGACCATATCAGTATTCGTGAGACGAGGTACGCGTCGAGCTGCGTGTACCTATTGATGGTCTGGCTGTAGTCCAAGACCATTCTGTGTTTCTCCCCAGTTTTTACCACTACCACTAGGGCTCTCCAGGAGCTGTTGCTGGCCTCGATGATGCCTTCCCGAAGCAGCCTCTGGACCTCGGACCTGATGAAGGTCCTGTCCTGGGTGCTGTACCGTCTGCCCCTGGTGGCGATGGGTTTGCAATCCGGGGTTAGGTTTGCGAATAGGGAAGGTGGGTCGACCTTTAGGGTCGCGAGGCCGCACACAGTAAGGGGTGGTAGGGGCCCGCCGAATTTCAAGGTTAGGCTCTGGAGGTTACACTGGAAGTCCAGGTCGAGTAGCAGGGCAGCGCAGAGGTTGGGGAGGTCATAGAGGTGGAAGACGCTGAATTCTACGCCCTGGATCGTGAGTGTGACTATACAGTACCCCCGGATCGCCACTGAGTGGGATCCGGAGGCCAGGGAGATTCTTTGTACCGCAAGGGAGCAGCGCTTTACCGTGTCTGGATGGATGAAGCTGTCGGTGCTCCCGGAGTCCAGCAGGCAAGAGGTCTCGTGCCCATCGATCTTCACGCTTGTCGAGGTGATGGCTAGACTGTGGGGGCGAGCCTGGTCGATCGTGACCGAGGCGAGTCTTGGCTGGTCGTCACTGGTGTCAAACGATGGGGTGCCCGGGGGGCACGGGTCCTGGAACAATGGTGGTGCCCATGTGCCGTGGGGAAGACAAGATGGCGGCGCCTGATGTTCTTGGGGTGGACAAGATGGCGGCGCCCATGGGCCGCACGTGGCGGTGTTGAAAAAGATGGCGGCGCCCGTAGGCCGCACGTGGTCCGAGAAGGGGAAGATGGCGGTGCCCACTGGCCACGCGTGGTCTGAAGGGGAGAAGATGGCAGCGCCCACTGGCCATGCGTGGTCCGGGGAGGTGAAGATGGCGGCGCCCATTGTCCATACGCGAGGGGGATCAGGGCAATAGCAGCGACTGAGCGGGCCTGGCACACCGCAGCGAAGTGCCCTTTCTTGCCGCAGGCCTTGCAAAGGGAGGTGCGGGCTGGGCAGCGTTGGCAGGAGTGTTTCTGTTGCCCGCAGAAGTAACATCGGGGGCCCCCAGGGTTGGCTGGCTGGCGCGTGGCACAGACGTATTGACTGGGTGAGGCCCCCGGTGGGGCGGCCGTCTGCGGATCCACGATGTGTAGGAGGGGTGGGCCGCGCAGCTGGGGTGTAGGCCTGAATACTGCGCGAGGCGACTGTCATCGATAGCTGTTGCTGCGAGGTCAAGCGTGGCCCCCTCTAAAAGTCGCTGGCATATGAGGTCTGACCCTATCCCCATAACGAAGGTGTCCCGCATGAGGAGGTTTGAATGTTCCGTGGCCGTGACGGCCTGACAGTCACAGTCTCTGACCAGAGGAATTAAAACACGTCAGAAATCTTCTACGGACTCACCAGAGAGTTGACTGCGAGTAGAGAGTATGTGTCTGGCGAAGAGCGTGTTCGTCTGCTGGGCGTAATTCTCTTTCAGTAGCGCCATGGCTTTGTCGTAGTTCGGCACGTCCTGGATAAGAGGAAAGACATTGGAGCTCAGCCGTATCTAGATCTTCTGAGCTTCCGGGATTGGGTCTGGTGCAGACCTGATGTAAGCTTTGAAACAAGCTAGCCAGTTTTGAAAGTCCTTTTTGGCGTCGCTTGATTGCGGATCCAGCTGCAGGTGATCAGGCTTGATGCGGAGGTCCATCTTCTGAAAATCTTAGAGCAATAAATTGATACACGATCAATTGCACAGAGACGAGAGTTGAATACAACTGAGGCTTTATTACTCTAAGATAGTGGCCTCCTACAGCAGCTGGCGAAATGGCTGCTGTATAGGGAGCACACATATTTATACTCTGCCTACTGGGCGGAGCCAGCAGGCAGGGCCAACCCCCGTACCTGTAGTACAGGGCCTTACCACACATCTCCTAATATATACAACAGTAGTGATTACCACACTGTCATGAGTGACAATGGCCCGTGCTTCAGCAGCCATGAATGGTCTCTGTTTGCCCAGTCGTATCAGTTCAAACCCATCACTTCCAGCCCACAGCAGTCAAACGGAAAATTTGAGGAAGGGGAGCTCATCTGCTCATCTGCAAGGCCGCGGATTCTGCGTCTGACATCTACCTCGCGCTGCTTGCGTACAGGGCGACCCCACTGTCCACTGGCATGTCACCGGCTCAACTCCTGATGAACAGGGACCTGCGAACGACACATCCAGCAATACTCGTGCCCAACCTGGATCACCTCCATGTGCTGCAGAAGGTGCAGCAACTCCGAAACCAGCAGAAACAGGGCTATGATGCTCATGCCACCAATTTGCCCGTGTTATCCCCATCAGACACTGTTCGGGTCAAGATCCCTGATGGAGGCTGGTCAGCTCCAGCTGTCGTTGTTCGACAGGCTGGACCCCGCTCGTGTCTTGTGTATCTGGCTGATGGTTGTGTTGTGCGACGAAACAGACGGGCACTGCGCAAAGTTGCCTGCCCACAACCACATTCTTCTCCGTTTCCTTCTGTTGTTTTGCCACCTCCTGATACCTCGACTCACGAAGCCACCAGTCAGGCTTCAATCCCGCCCATCAAGGCACTGTCGTCCCCACCACCACCTCTCCGGCGGTCGACCAGGATCAGACGCAAGCCACAGAGACTGGACTTATGAATATTTGTTGTTTGCTCTGTTCTGTGTTCTCACATTAGACAGCTGTTTTCACATGTACATATGTTCACATCCACTGCATGTTTATATGTTAATATTGGCCTATTCTTGTAAATACGTTCACATATGCCATCCAAACATAAAAAAAGGGGAGATGGCATGATATGCAGACACACACATAATGATATACAGACAAGCAGCTAATGGACACAGAGAACTGGACATGACCAATAAGCAGGCAGGACACTCAGGGGTGGGATCTGACTATAAAAGACACGAGGCACTCACACTCCGCCTCTTTCCACTGATGAACATCTAGAGAGTCAGTCAAGGGTGTTGTTACAATTTCACACCTCCACCGCGTGGCTAAGAGCTAGTCTGGTTCAGTCAGACAGAGTAACCACACTTTACTTAGCAGAGAGTCGATCTCACAAAGAACTGTGCTAACTGTGCTATTAGTTCAATAAACCTGATTGAACTAACTTCAAGGTCTGGAGAATCTTTTTGATCTATGCTGCATCCAGTTGCCGCCAGTGTTATACTAGTGTACCTAACACGACAATTAAAGTGGCACAACTCGCTGCAGCTGTCCGATTAGGCGCTAGAAGGAAGCAGAATAAAGCCTGCTTTGACAAAACCGTCCACCCCGTAGAGTACATAGTCGGTCGGCAAGTAATGGTTTCACTTTACAACCCCAGTTCTTTCCTCTCCCCCAAATTTGCAGGTCCTACTCCATTTCCGACAAAGTGAGCCCCTCCGTGTATAAGATAACGTATGCCAACGGTAAAACTGGTTGGTTCCACATCAACCAACTCAAGGTCTATGGATCCCAATGTAGCCACTCCCATCACATCTCTCTGGCAATAGGAAACGATTCCGCCCCACCCATCGACAACCTAGTCTGACCCCTACGCCAACCCTCCCCCAGCCATGCCGGCATTTATCCCTTGTCCACGCCCACAGACCCGAACTTGTCTCCACCCACAGACGTTCACCTCGAACTTGACTCCGGCGACAGCGAGAGCCTCCTGGATTTGATTACTATCCCTGAACACTGGCGCGATCTCGCTGCCCCCAGTCACCCCAGCCCCCGGAACCACGACTTAGATATCTTAGACCCCCTATATGCCCTCCCCCAGCCACCAACACAGCCACCATCCGACCACAGTAACTTGGCCTCCACTCTCACCGCCCCTACGCCTCATGACAAACAAGCCCCTCTTTGGCACCGCAACAACTCTTGCAGGCTAGTAAGGCCCGACGATTTGGATTACCCGACGGCCCACGCGACCATGGCACAGAAATGGTAGACACGAGTATGGCAACCGAGAGATAGTGATGATTCAGATACTGACTCTCGTTTCGGTAATGCTTTTACAACACTGTTTGGTACAGAACTCTGAGGTGTCCAGATGATGAGAAAGAGACACCGCCTAAGTATTAATGTGTCCAAGTTCTGATGGAGCCTGCCCGCCTTTTTCCTTCTTATTTTTTCTACTACATGGTTTTAATTCATGTCGTCCGACACACAATTACTCTTCTGATTCGAGGGTACGATGCCCTCTGACAGTTAAAGGCACAAGTTTGGCGAGAAACAGATCACTGTTCTCCCTGTCTTTATGACAAGTTTCCACACGTCTACAAACTCTTACCGCCCACCCAGATTACCCAGGTAGGGAGTAACGGCACTGATCCCCACCCTACCTGAGGACCCAAAATCAATCCGGTCAGTTAAGCTTGGGTAGTGGAGTAATGGCACTAACCCCCGCCCAATCCGGGGATTCCAATCATTCTTATACCGCAGCGGCCCACACGCACCTCATGTTCCCGTCACTTCATATGCTCTGGAATGGTTCTCTACACTCTGCATTGCCTTTGGCAGGCCTTAGATTCACCTTCTCTACTCTCCCTTTGGTTGTGCTATAAAGAATGCATTTTACCACGTTCCATACGCTCACTCCTTCTTACCTTTACCTTCTGCGAACCTGGTCGCTCCCCACCTGCTATTTACACATATGACACAATTGGTTGCTATACACGCTGCTACACGTGAACTACCTCTGAACCCTGTGACAAAACTCTATAAAACTGGCCGCCCTGAAATTCGCCTGGTTAAGATAAGCCTCAACCACCACTGGTTGCAAATAAAGAAAAGACTGGTCGGAGAAATTGTCCGCCCACTCCCTGCATCAACCACAAGCTTCGAGAGTCTCTGTACTTTAAAAATCTGCCTTTCTTGACTCTCCAAAATGGTATTTCAAAAAAAAAAATGAGGGAGTCACACATGGTGACAATCATAATGGGTAATTGGAGTAAGGAGAGAAAGACTAATAAAACGAGATATTCACCGAAGATAATAACAGATACTATGCTTGCACCCCCAGGATTACACAGAAAACACAGGATGAAGCGAGGACTGCTGACATGCGTTTGGATCATTGCTGGACTTCTGCAGCTGCGCGCGCAACAGACTGTTGTTACAAACCCCACACCAGCCCCGAACACCAGCACACAACAGGCCACCACCAGCCCGGACACTACACCACACATAAAGACAGACATCGAAACCCCCACTTGGTGCGAAAACATTGCCAAATGGAACCCCCTTTCATATATAGTAGAGGCCTTTCCAGTAATTGCAATAATCTGTAGTGTCATTCAGACACTTCGACTCCATAAATGGCGAGCAAAAGCCTCACGCTCCCAGATATACACAGTCCGATCCCCCTTCTTTGGAATTCAACAAAACTAAATTCATGTACCAATCGCTGCTAAGAATAAACCATGTACCTCTTTAACTTTATTAGGATTAAGTAGAAATGTGATGCTGCTGTTTTAAATTTTGTTCTGTATATAAGTTCTTTGATATTCACCAGCAGCATGAGAGTAGCTTAGATAGTGTTAGCTAGAGATCAAATGTGCGGATAAATTAAATGTTTTATCGTAACCTAAATTATAGTGACCATTAGAGATGAATTAATTTATGGATGTATTAATGAAATATTAGGTAAATGTCCCAAATCATAAGATAGAGTAGAGTAGAACCTTGCCTTGACCAAGGATCAACCAAGGATCAAGAGGATGGGATGTAGCCACCTAAGATGGCCACCTGCAAAGGACCATGGGAATTATGGCCAACCCAGGACTCAGACAGACACAAAGCCTATGTGTATCTGAAACACAGGTAACCAGACCTGATCGAAACCCCCACTCGTTTGCATTTTAATGGCCCATTTTCCGAGGACAATAGAACTCCAATCAAGCAACCGGTACAGCCACAGACTGATCGGCGTCACTCCCTTTACTCAGAAAGCCCAACTGCCAAGGTCAATGACTGCTAAGGACACACCCAGCTACCAAGGCACCCGCCCCTTTATTGGCCAAAATCGAAACAGTGATCAGAGCCCTGTCGAACTATTGGGTCCAAGGTTAAGAACCACCCCAAAGAGCGCAAAATCCCAGAGGGATAAAATAGAGCACAGCCATGCGTTCTGTCTCTTTTGGATCCGGCCTGTGCCAAACGAATTGTAGCAGGAACAGCCAGCCAAGTACAAGACCAACGATCGCTACCTGACGGCTGAGCCCAGCAGAGACAGAGCCACTTGCTTCGAACCAGCCAAGTGAAATCCAGGTAAAGGACTTATCCATTTGCACAGTGCCGGTTGCCCTGAAGTTAAGTATAGATTATTGTAGCTGGTAGGTGTAGTTTAACTCGTAGTAGATATTGTGTTTGCATGTCGACATAACCCTTGGTATGTAAATAAACCATCTTTTGAACTAACTAACTGGTTGTGTGGTCATTTGATCGATATAAGGGAAGGCTTGTGGTTCATCAACATCATTAGTTTTAGCAACAGTATTGGTGACGCTGGTGGGATAAAAACTAGCACCAGCGCCACGTGGAACACAATCAATTCCACTGAGAAACGGTGCAGGATTTGCCAGGTCCATGATTGACACTCGGGAGGCTGACAAGCTGCAGCCGGCTATACACATTACAATCCCCATACACACTCTCCCAGCCAATGAGATGGCACTGGTTGTGCTGGAGTGCACCCATACAGCTGATGGGTCAGCTGCGGCCAGAGGGCACTGAGGGGGGGGGGGGGGGGGGGTGATCTGGGAGGACACCCATACAATCCGTGGCCCTAAGTTCACAGTGGGCTGTTGGCGGCGGCAATGGTGTTCCATGCCCGTCCACTCCGACCCCACAGCCCACCTCCTGGCCACCCCCTGCTCCTTCCCCCAGCCATGGTTAAAGCTCCCCAGCCAGCGGCACACCTGTCAGCAAACTATGGCGATGTTAGTACCTCCTCTCTCTCCCGCAGCAACCACAACACCGGTTTCACGATTTTTAAAAGCACAAGTGAACTGCACCGTCAGGAACTCGGCACATTGGAGGCAGAGAATTGCCGAGGGCCTGGAGAATACTGGGTCAGGCCCACCAATGAGAGGCAAAGGATGTTTACTGTACATGCATACTGGACCGCATTGTCGCTGCTGATGAGATGCCGGAGAATTGCAATTTGGCGTCAAATTGGCGCCCACCGTGATTTTGGCATCGGAATATATTCTCCGCCCAATCGCGTTTCCCGATTTCAGCATCAGCCAACTGAGAAGCTTCAGAAACATCTAAGCAGAAGTCGGTGGATAGTTGTCGGGGGCAGTGTCCCTGAATGATTTTCCCTGCCTAACCAGAGGGAACAATGACTCCACCAGCATGACCATTCCGCTATCCTGGCTCATTTTAGGTTAATCAGCTCAGACCAAGGTTTAAACCTGGGGTCTTTTTGATCTGCATCAGATCTGATGTCCATTTACCTAAATGGAAATGATAAATGCAAGTATGTTGGTCCTTTCATTCTATCCCTTTTTGATGACTGAGTGCCTGAAGAAACTTCATGGCCGGGATTCTCCGAGCCCGTGCCGAGTCGGAGAATCACCGTGGGGGGCGCGAGGATCGCGCCACACCGCCCCAACGCCGGCCCCCCGATTCTCTGGCTCCTGCGGGATCGCCGCCGCGCCACCGAGTGCCCGCCGAGTTCGGCCGAGTTCCACCGGCGTGGGTTACATATGGTCCCACAGGGCGGGACCTCGGAGTTCTGGCTGCGGGGGCCATCCTGTTGGAGGGGCGGGGGGGATCCGACCCTGGGGGGGGGGGGGGGGGCCTCCACGGTGGCCTGGCTCGCGATCGGGGCCTACCAATCGGTGGGTGGGCTAGTTCTGTGGGGGACCTATGTTCCTCCGCGCCGGACCCCTGTAGGGCTCTGCCATATTGTCCGGGGGCTGGCGTGGAGTCGGGAACCCACGTGCATGTGCAGACCCACGCCGGCAGTGGCACGCATGCGCAGACACGCGCCTGCCATTGCGCGCATGCGCGGACTCACGCCAGCCGTGCGCACATGCGCCGACCACACCGGCCGTGGCGCATCGGCTTTCTTGCGCCAGAGCTGCGGACACCACTCCGGCGCCGTACTAGCCCCCTAGGAAAGGGTGGATGCCTGCCATTTGAGGCTCGTTGACGCCGGAGTGGCTCGCACCGCTTTTCACGCCAGCGTGAGAACTTGGCTGTGGGATTGGAGAATCCTGGCCCAAGCTGCCTTCTGATAAAATGGTGTGAAGTTTTCTTCACTTTCTACAACAGATACATACACATTATTTGGACTGAATTTTTAAAAAGGCTTTACCCACAAAATACCTAATGATATCATGGTTTATCACAGTGGGCTAAACAGCTTGCTTGTAATGCAGAACAAGGTAGCAGCGCGGGTCCAATACCCGTACCGGCCTCCCCGAACAGGCGCCGGAATGTGGCAACTAGGGGCTTTTCACAGTAACTTCATTGAAGCCTACTCGTGACAATAAGCGATTATTATTATTGTTATTATTTTGGTGTTAACTGAAGAATAAATATTGGCCAGGACACCAAGTATGTGATCAGTCCCAGAACGCGATTTCAAGTGGCCGGACAAGTAATAGGCACTGGACAAGCCTCAGCGCTGCTGAGGGGACGGCTGGGGGGTGGGGCTGGGGTCCGGGGGGTTGCGGGGACTCCACAATGGGCTAATCAGCCATTTAAATGCTGGCGGACACACTTCTGACACTTACGTGCGCCCACATACTTAAATGTCACGCAGGTGTTCAATGATATCTTGCCGCGTGATTTCACACATCGGGTGCATGCCTGCCTGAGCAAAGTCAAATTCAGGCCATAATTTCAAGTGTCAACGAAGAGCATGCAGGAGTTTAAAGGAAGGTGACGAGTGGAACATTCAGAGCAGCAGTGAGCATAAAGTATTGATAAAATGGGGGGAGAAAAAGCAAAAAGTTTCCTCAGTAGTGATTACAGGTTAGGGGCTTCAAAGGGATTTCCTATTTGGACGGAAACATCACCAAAGGGAAAAGCTAAGCCTGCCTTTTACCATAAATGTAGCTCCTCAAGCTCTTTTGCACTGATGTACATTCCGACCTGACTCAGCCATTGTAGTTGTAGTTTGGCACACAGATCAAAGGCTGCCTTTTGACTGAAACCTACTTTAACAAAAAGCCCTGTTGCTCCTCTCTGATGCAAGCAATAGGTTACAGCTGTCAGCAGACATGACATTTTATTGAATATGGTTTAGGATTAGCCCGGGTTGTATTTTACATGAAATGTCAAACCTGTTGAAAGCAGAGATCTGTGCTAGTATTTTAGGAAAGATTTTAATAAAGTTGTTTACCTTGTGTTGGATAGCGCAGGCGGCTTTTTATTAAAAATAAATCTGTACCAAATTATTTTTTCGGTTTTGCTCTCATAATGTTTAAGATCATTTTAAAAAATTACTTGTTGATAAATGCCCGTAAATTAACATCATATGTTACCCTTCAACATGTCCTGTTCAAAGCATGGCTTTAACTCTTTCCCTCTCCTGCATATCATCTGATACCCAATTAAAGTATCCCAAGTTCTTGTGTCTTCCCTATCCCCACCATGTTTCCCATCCTCCAATCTCTTGTATATGTCGGGTTTCTCCCAATGCAACTATCTGACTCATTCAGCAATGTAGCCTGTGGCCTGAATTTCTCCTCGCCTCATGATGTCTCAAAGTACTTGATGCCAAACTGCGTACTTTTGAATGATAGTCGCTGTTATAATATAGGAAACACTTCGGCCAGTTTGCACCCAACCAGCTGCCTCGAAGGAAAATACTTAAATAATCTGTTTTTGCGATGGTGATTGAGGGATAAATACTGGCCAGGACATTGGATATAACTCACAAACTTTTGATTGAAACAGTGCTAATGGCTGATTAGGGCAGCATCGTGGCATAAAGGTGGCATGATGGCACAGTGGTTAGCACCGCTGCCTCACAGCACCAGGAACCCAGGTTCAATTCTGACCTTGGCTGACTGTCTGTATGGAATTTACACATTCTTCGCATGGGTTTCCTCCGGGAGCTCCAGTTCCCTCCCACAGTCCAAAGATGTGACGGTTAGGTGGATTGGCCATGATCAATTGCCCCTTAATGTCCAAAAGGTTAGGTGGGGTTGTGAGGATAGGGCAGAGGCGTGGGCCTACATAGGTTTCTCTTTCAGAGGGTCAGTGCGGACTCAATGGTCCGAATGGCCTCCTTCTGCACTGTAGGGATTCTATAAGATCATTCACATCCACGCAAGAGGCAGACAGTATAACACCTGACCCTAAGACCTCCAGCAGCACTTTATCAGTACTGAGGTACTCCATCAATACTGAACTGAAGGGCCCATCTAGATTTCGTGCTCCAATATTTGAAGTGGGACTTGAATCCACACCCTTCAAAAAAAGAGGCAAGAAAGCAACGCTGACACTCAACGGAGAATGAATGGGAGAGAATCCCAGACATTGAGAAAGATAAGAGAGATCATATTCTCTGACTCATTATGAGTCTGCTATTACTGAACGAGATGTCTGCTATTTCTGAAATTAACTTTTTTGTTCTCACAGGACAAGAATGTAGAATTGTCCAAAGTTAAGAATGCAATAAGGATCCATCTTTAACTGGGGACTGGGGTAGTTCAGCTAGAAGTGTAACGTGAGTTCTTTACTGAAGTACTCTGGCTCTGAAACCTACCAATAGAGACAGTGCGTGTCCTTGGCCCATCACAAGGTTTTGGTGATGAGCCCACTATAAAATGCAGGATCAGCTATTTTAAATACAGAGATGTTCAAGCTGTTTGATCAAGGCTGCAGTGCAGGAGGAATACAGGACATCACTCCGGAGAGGGCAAAGGGCGAAACAAAAAAGGTCAACTTTTTCCTTTTTCTCTTCCTGGAACAAACAGACCTGGAGTTTAAGGCAGTTGGTTCTCTCTGGTGTTAAGCTTCAAAGGTAACTCTGACAATAAGACGAGAAAGAAAATCTTGCCTTCTTCAAATCCAGGTTTATTCTGTGCAGTGATCACTTCTCCATCAACTCCCCCAGTGCCACCTATATCCCTTTTAATTACGTGGTGTAGTCTATTAACACATTAAGTTAAATCTATTAAACAATAAAACAATTAAAACACCAATTCTAACTCAAATGCTGGGAAACTTAATTCTTTCTTAACGTCCGGGCCTAATTACGGTCTTCTGAAGATATCTTTGTGAAGGGCCTGGTTGTTGCATGTTTGTTTGGTGTCTCACTAAGAGATCTGGAAGCTTGAACATAAACCATTTATTGGTAATCCAGAACTATATATATCCACGGTACAGCTCTGACTAGGAACTGTCTCCATCCTGGCTTATTTCAGACCCTTCTCCACACAGTCTACTATCATGTCACTTTCTATATTACAATGTGGGCAGTACACTTTAGACACTTTCAATTTATTAATTCGATCCTCAATCTGTTCCTTTGAAATGTCCATTCTTTTGCTCTTCTGTACTCCACATCGCATCTTTCCTGCCTTTCAGATTAGGTCGAAGTTCCAGAATTTCATTGCTCTTTTTTATGATGAAGTTGCAACATTTCTTCAGTTTTGGTTGTCAATTCTGCATTCAACCAACTGTTCTGAATTATCCGCAATTCCTTTACCGGTTCCAGGCAGTTTTAATGATACTGAATGTAATGATATGCAGACAGGCACTTAATGAGATACAGACAGGCACCTAATGAGCACGGGGAACAAGACATAACCAATCAGCAGGCAGAGCACTTGGGAAGCGGTTTCCCACTATAAAAGGCACGAGGCACTCACACTCCACCTCTTTCCACTCGGGACATCTACCGCGTGAGTCCAGTGTACATATCACGTAACGCATTCAGCACGTGCAGAAGAGCTAGTCTGGTTCAGTCTAGATACAGAAATCACATCTAGGTTAGCAGAGAGTTGAACTCACAGAGAACTGTGCTAACTGTGTGACAGGTTCAACAAACGAAGTTGAACTAACTTCAAGGTCTGGAGTCTTCTTGAGTTATAGCTGCATCCAGTTGCAGCCCGTGTTATCTCAACGTGCTTAATATGACACTGAATAGAGACTCCTTTGATAATTAAAGCTCATCAAGTTCTAATCATTCATTTACGAGCTCACCCTCCATACTTGAAAGCCAGTTCTCCATACTGAACAGTTTTTCCTGGGCAGAGTTTAATTCCTGTGTTCTATCCTTCAAACTCAAATTCTTTCATTTTATTTCTGCTGGTTGTTTCTGAATTTCTATTTTCTCTTGCAATCATTCATCTTTTCTGGCCATTCTCATTTCTTGATTTTAATTTCAGCCATATCATTTTTCAACAACACAATGGCTCTCAGGAGGTTTGAGGCATCCACTGCTTTTCCGATGGTCTTCAGCGTTGGATTTACATTTTTGGATCTTATTTCTGTATTTTCTTTCTCCATCAGCAGCTGAGCTTTGTCCTTGTTCCTTCATTTTGATTTCACTGTTCGTCAGGTCTGCCTCCAGTGAAGACTGATCTTGTTTCAGTTTTGTAATTGTGCTATTTATGGCTTTGTTACCTGCTCGCAGCTTGGAAAGTTCTTTTTCTTTCAAAGTCCCCATTTCTCCCTTCAGCTCGCTCTTCAGCTTTCTTTGTACCTCTTGGCTTCCTTCTAGAATATTGGACATTGCTGAATCGTCTCTACCAACTGGTTCGTGAGTTCATTCAGAGTGAGTCATTAAATTCATTTTGCTTCTCTTCATAATTTCCCAGAGAAACAAACTTTAACCTGAAGGACCCTTGTGGCAGTTTCCACGGCCTGATTCTGCTGTCCTTCCATTTTGTTGTTCAAGACAGTCTTTATTTCTTCATGCTGTTGGAAGGTTATTATTATAGAGTGTTAAAGCAAGCATCTTCTTATTTGATTACATTTATGGATACCTTCAGCATGCGGGTGTGATGTCATCGGTAGCATGGGCTTGCATGGGTTTGTAGTATTGCCATGAGGAGTTTGTATATAATTGTATATGACTGCTGCTAGTTTCTGAATCATGCAGTACTGTTACTTTGATATTTTGATAAGTAAAGGAGATTTACTCACAACGTGTTCAACTACCTTTTTGTGGTCAATTTGCCACATCTTTTTAGCAATGAAAATTAAATAGGAAAATAAAAATTTGAGGTGCAGCATGGCGACACAAAATTTAGCTCAGTGAGTAATACATTTGCAATATGGACGGCAGTCGAGAGCTCCATCCCTTGGGGTATTATGTTCGGGACTATCAGCGAGTTTGTGGAAGGGCAGGAGGGCTGGACAGAATATGTCGAAAGGCTAGGACACTTTTTCTTGGCAAATAAAGTTGAAGGTGACGCTAAACAGCACTCAATTCTCCTGAGTGTGTGTGGGGCGAAGACTTAGAAGTTAATGAGGAGGTTAGCAATGCCATGGAAACCGGGAGACATTTCATTTACAGATTTACTAATACTCATCCAGAATCACCTAAGACTTTCGTCATTGCCCAACATTTTAAATTCCATGGTCATTTTCGTAAAATCAAACAATTGGTAGCTACCTTTGTTGCTGAATTGCGTCAACTCACTGAGCATTTGAGTTTGGGGCAGTGTCCAAGGATATACTCCGGGACAGATTAGTTTGTGGCATTAATGAAGACAGCATACAGCATCACTTATTGCGAGAAGTCCACACTGACTTTCAAGAAGGTTCTAAAAGTTTCTCAGGGAATGGAAATGGCCGCCAACAATGCAAAAGAAATTCAAAAGGCCAATGGTGGGGCACAGGCACATGCAGTACATCAAGTAAGGAAAGAGCTAGCAAACAAAAAGGCGAGAGCAGTGGAATGTTTCAGGTGTGGAGGCACACATTATGCCAACGATTGTAAGTTCATGGACGCTGCTGTCACAATTGCAACAAAAAGGGACATTTGGCCAAAAGGTGCAGGAGTGCTAAGAGTAAATCAAAGGTAAATCAGGGAAATTCAATTTCAAAGAAGCCTCAGTCAGCTACGCATCATCTGAAGAGCACAGAGCAGGAAGAGGAGCACTCCTACAACATGTTCAATGTGAGTGAAGCACACGTGGAAACTGCCTGTGCTGCAATGGAGGTCGATGGATTGAAACTTAAGATGGAGGTGGACACAGGAGCCTCTGTATTTGTCAACAGTGAGGAGACCTACAGGAGCATTTGGAGCTCTAAGCCGGCGCCAGCCCTCACTAGGCGGGGATCAATCTTCAGACTTAGACTGGTGATACTATACCATTACTTGGAGTGTTAGAGTTGGACGTTGCATATAACAGCCAAGAATTAGGAGCACAGCTTTTTGTAGTAAAAGGGCATGGACCTAATCTACCCGGGCATGAGTGGCTCAGGAAAACTCAGTTGAACTGGGGTGTGACAAACTGGATACATTGCATGGCATTACAGTTAAGTTGTCCATGGATCCTCAAGCTACTCCTCACTTTTTCAAGTCCTGAAAGGCAAAGTGGAGGAGGATTTGGGATGGCTGCAAAAGCTGGGAATCATTGACACCATTCTGTTTTTGCTTGGGCAGTTCCAATTGTTCCTGTTCTTAAAAGGGATGGTACTGTGTGTATACGTGGGGATTACAAATTTACTATTAATTAGGATTCCAAGCTGGACACTTACGCATTGCTGAGAGTAGAAGGTCTATTTTGAAACCTTGCAGGAGGCAAGAGCACTATCAGGCACCTCCGGCACTGACTGGACACTTCCCCATTCACTGCCATGCAGCCCCTGGCATTACCTGGGCACTATCCCTAGCACTACCTGGACACCCCCAGCACTTCCCGGTAGCCTCTGCACTGCCCTGGCACTGCCTGCTGGCTCTACTCTGACAGCAGAGTATGTCTGAATAGTGCCAGAGACAATGCCCGGGTAGTGCCAGGGTGAATTTGTTTGCTCCCTCTGCGCTGGAGCAACCTTTAAAAATGGTGCCCTGATCCTCGTACTTCTAAGTTGATGGGGGTGCAGGTGAATCAGAGGCAAATTAGAAATATGTTGTGGAATCCGTAACTTGATTTTTTTTTTAAAGTGCTGCACTAGACAGCGAGAAAGCTGGCATTGCCATCGGCGGCTTCAACGCTGCTTTTCCCGCCCGACAAGGGCCTTAGCTGATTTTAGGGAAATATTCCAGCCTTTGTTTCCTTTTCTAAATTTTGTTGAAGCAAGTCAGGTCGCAGTTTTGTGCTTTGGGTTTCTGGGTCACTTCTGCAGTTTCTCTGTGGTTACGAGAGTCCTTCGCACACTGCCACCATGTTGTAAGGTTGCTTGGCATCTCACAAAGAGGTCTGGAGGCTGGTACGGCTGGCCATAAATCATTTGTTGGTAGCCCATAACTAGCCCTGCATGTAACTGTTTCCACATTGACTTCTTCCAGGCTCTACTACACACCATCTACCATCATGTCTCTACATCATCATGTGGACGGTACTGTTTCCCCAGTCTCACATTAATCCTTGTTCTGCCGAACATCCTTATACCAAACTGAGCAGGACTCATGATCCTGTCTCAGTGAACAGTGCTTTCTTTAGGGATTGAAACCGATTAGGCGACATTCCTGGCACAGCCATGGAATAATGCTGGGGGTTACGGGGGTCGGCGGTGGTGGGTGGAGGGGATGTCGCAGTGCAGAAGAAATAGTCCTCCCCTCAGCACTTCCCACTGAATTTCCACTTGGCTCTTCCACAGGGACGCAAGCTCTGTCGATTTTCCAAGCTCCATCAGACAGCTTTGTTGAAGATGAAGCAATGGACAGGGTCAGAATTCTAGGCCTCTAGAACCTGCTGTTATACAGCGGACAGTTTAATAGAGAGGGCACTTCGATACCTGTCATTTGCTGAAGAGCTACTTTTAGATTCTGGTTGAGTTCATTTCTTCAATTGCAGCGGATGGGAGTTCAGGACCTGAATTCTTTATACTAAAGTCACCATATTATAGGCTTGACAGCAGAAGTATACAATTTACACCTGTTCCAAAGGTGATGTTTTAAAAGGACTAAGTATAATCTTGGAAATTGAATGTTACGGTTAAATCATATTAAGTTAAAGCAGCTAAGGCAGTATCGTGAAATTCTGTATCATGAAATTCAAATTGTTCTCTTTCAGAGTGAACCCAACTCGTGCCCTTGCATTGTCATTCCAAAAACCAAGCTATGGATGCATTTGCAAGTATGACATTGAACAACTTGCAACAACAGGCATTTTTATTGTGCCTTAAATGCAGCAAAATGCCCCCAAAACATTTCACGCTTCAAGGTCTGACCCACGCAGGAGGAGGTGAGGAAAGTCGGGAGGTGGACAATAGCATGAATGAAGACATATGCAACATAGGATTGCAGTTTTGGTCCCCTTACCAAAGGAGAGATAAACTGAAATTGGAGTCCATCCAGAGAAGGTTCACTAGGTTGATTCTGGGTATGGAGAGATTTTCTTATGAGGAGAGGTTAAGTAGGTTGGGCTTGTACTCACTGGAGTTTAGAAGAATGAGAGGTGACCTTATTGAGGCATATAGGATTCTCAGAGGTTTGACAGGGGAGATGCTGAAAGGTTGTTTCCCCTTGTGGGAGAGTCTAGGACCAGTGAGGATAATCTGAGAGTAAGGGGTCACCCACTGAAGACCAAGATGAGGAAGAATTTCTTCATTAAGATTGTAGTGAATCTGTGGAATTCTTAAATGCAGAGAGGTATAGAGGCTCGGTAGTTAAGTATGTTCAAGGCTGAGATAGACAGACGGTTAATCAGTCAGGGAATCAAGGGTTATGGGGATAAGGCAGGAAGTGGAGTTGAGGATTATTACATCAGATCAATCACGATCATATTGAATGGCAGAGCAGACCCGATGAGCCGAATGGTCTACTTCTGCTTCTACATCTTATGATCTGAAGTCAACATCTGTGAAGGGTGTGTAGTAGGGAAATTGGAAAATCTGAGGTACACATGGGGCAACAGGGAAGGGGATGCCTGGAAAGGGTTAACCTGAAAGTCTCCAAAACCCAAAATGTGGACAAATACAAATTAGCATCATACAAGCAGTCATATCTCAGGACACACATTTCCAAGCCTCAGCAATAGGGACTAATCGAAAATGTTCAGCCTGGCTCCGGCATGTCTTCAAGGAGCATTGTGCGCCTACCTTTATGCAGGTATCAGGGAAATAGGGCACTCATCACCTCATTACTGACTGATTGTCTAAAGGACGTTCCTTTGTATTGCAAAGCAGGTGGACAAGATGTGTCCACCGAACGATTCGGAGTGAGGCATGTAAGACAATGTATCCATGTCATCTAATCAGGAAAATGACTGTAACCTAATCAAACTGCCGGTATCAATAATCGGTTGTATTGTATTACTTTGAATCGCTTTGTATTCCTTTGAATCAGTCTGTACCGGCCAAACAGTATAAAGAAATGTGGACCAGTTTTGTGCGAGCAGAGTGACTTGGACCAAGGTGAAGTTCCAGCAGACGGGTTTTCGCTCTCCCACACGCATGTGGCATTAAAAGACATTTTGTTAAAGCTCCACATGGTCTGATGTACTCGACTCATTTAACTCCGCTAACAGATGCAACAGAAGTGCAATAGCGTGGACAGAAGGCATGATATAAATGGTCAAAAGGATGATGCTGCAAAGCAAAAGACGCTGGTGATGAAACAAGAAAAGAAATAAACCTGGGTGTAGAGGAGCTGTAAATTGGGAGCCCGGATTCTGCTGCTGTCTGAGCAGTGGTTTTAACCTGACTTCCGGAAACTTGATGTTGAGGCTCTGAATATGTTGGAAGAAATGGTGAACACTCAGCACAGTAGTGTTTAGGGGATGGGGAGAGTGAAGTAGGCCTTGTGGAGGTCAGAATGGTTTGGCAGAGTGAGACCTGAGAGGGTTCGAAGCTGAGAACAATGATTGTGAAGCTGCACTGAGGGATCAGCAGCTCAGGGTTCACATTCTGCCTCTGAGTCAGTAGGTGACTGGTTCAATCTAATTCCAAAGACTTGGACACAAAATCTAGGCAGGTGCTGACGGAGACATGGGGCAGGATTCTCCATCAGCTGACACGGGAATCGGGAAACGTGATTGGGCAGGGAGGAGTGGGAAAGGGGGGGCAGCACCATAGGGGGCCTGGGGCAGTCAGAGACACATATGCACAGCATTAAAAATGGTTGCACCCATGAAATATGACACCTCTGGCACTTTCTTTTGCGGTGTAGACCGACACCCAATCCCCTGCCCCAGTCCCCAGAACATGGTAGTTCTGGATTCCTCCCCTTCCCCACATCCCACCGCCCCCCCACCCCCCACCCCCCCTCCCCCAGCCCCAGTCAGTCAGGCATACCATGATGGGTGTGAGCACGCACTCAGGTAATGGGTGTGAGCTGGCCTCAGGCTGGAGTCAGACTATGGCATAGTTTGAAGAGCACCAGTGCTCAGAGACCCCCTCCCCCACTGCCATCGACAGTGGCCAACTGACAGTGCCCACACAGTCCCAGCACCCTGGAGTGATGTAACACAAGCCCTGGGAGGGTGGTGTGGAGGGGGTGGGGAATGGGGAAGGGAGGTGGTTGGAGGAGGGTGGGGGGAGGAGGGAGGAGATGATGGACGAGGCATCGGAACTCCATTTTGAGGAGTCCGATACACCGCTCAATGACAGCAAGGATGGCCACATGGCTTGCTGTATCGAGACTCTGCATCGGTCACCAGCCTCTGTACTGGTGTCCTGAGCCAGGTCCTCAGCGGACACCCTTTATTCCCCATGAGCCAACTGGCAATCCCTGGGGTGGCCCTCAAAGAAGCCGGTAATCTCTGACTGCCCCAGGATGAAGCTGTCATGCACATTCTGTGGGAAGCATGCACACACATGCATGATATTCATGTGGTGATCGCACCCGGGCTGGTCGTTCAGGGAATGGAACCCCTTCCTATTGATGTAGGGCACTCCCTGAGGCCGCGATGCGCGCAAGGCAACATGCGTGTCATCTTCTACATCGATGGCCGAGAATCCTGCTGCCCAGGGATCTTGTTGGGACTGGTCCATGTCAAAGCTTAATTAGTTTGCTGTCCAGATAAACAGGGCATCTGTGACCTCATGTTCTGTAAATGTTCTGCGCTGTGGTGACCTTGATAACCACCGGGAGCGGGTATCCTCCTTCTCCACGTGGTTCACAGTCCACGAGGACATGGCACAGGTGCCGCACTGTCTCCTTGTTGAGGTGGAGCCTCCTGTGGCTCACGCTGTCCGTCATCTGCTCGAAAGACCAGCAACGCCTGTACACCATGGGCTCTCGCCAGCCTCCCCCTCTGTGTCCCTCTCTGGCCTAATGGGCAGCCGCGTCCTCAGGGTGTGGGGCAGAGCCCTGCACATGGGCCACCGCCTCAAGCTTCTGTCGACTGCTGCCGCTGCTGCCTTCTTCGGTGATGGCCCCCTGGCCTGCCAGCAGCACCATGAAGGGTCCAAGACATCATCCACCCCATGTAATATCTGTAAGGAATTGCAGTGGGTAAGGGACTGCCAACCGGTGGTGTCTTCCACCGCCAGACCCGCCATTCCCCCATTGCTCCCCCTTCCCCCTCCCATCACCACCCGGCGCGATTCCCAATTTTAACCACCCGCAATCTAACGGCCGTGTCATGCTCTTGTTCAAGCATGTTGCAGCCATAAAATCGTGCCTAATATTTTGGAGGCCTATTAGATTCACATCTGTTATTTTGCAAGTAATGAAAAACAATAGTTATTAACAGTTATCAGTGGCCAGGAACCTCCACAGGGTGACTCCCACTGCACTTCCAGCAGTTACAGAGATAGGCCAGTAGCATCAACAAAGCAACTCCTATCTGATATCTCAGAGTGGAATAATGAGTTAAAGGCAA
Organism: Scyliorhinus torazame; assembly: GCF_047496885.1. NCBI lineage: Eukaryota > Metazoa > Chordata > Chondrichthyes > Carcharhiniformes > Scyliorhinidae > Scyliorhinus > Scyliorhinus torazame. The sequence continues at coordinate 297,946,547 of NC_092711.1, read as the reverse complement.
TCGCAGCTGATGCCAGTGGCTGTACTGTGGCTGGGTCTCCCTGATGAGGACATAGGAAGGCTCAATCACCCAATTAATCATCACAATACCATGCCAGACACAAACCTAAATTTTGATTAATTTCTCCTGCGTATATACATAATGGAAAAATACAAAGATTTCGATGGTAATTTTTGGCCATTTACAAGAGTATTTAGTCACTGCTGCACTGCTGTCAAACATAGAGCAGCCCTGACCCAATCAATTATATGTCAAATAAAGATTACTTTTTACTACTTTATTAGTTCAATTACTGTTCCCTTGGAAAAACATTTTCTCTTCTCATGAAGAGGTCTTTCTGCAATAAACGAGCAGAGACCCAGAAAACATTTTGCAGTGAAATTAATGGGCGGGATTCTTGCTCCACCAGCCGCATGTTTATCGGCCGCGTGGCGTTCGCTGGCGGCGATTGTCAATGGGATTTCCCATTGTAACCATCCCATGCCGCTGTGAAACCCACTGATGGGGGTGCACTGGCAGCGAGAAAATTGAATCGCAAGGACTGGAGAGTTCTGGCTACTGTATTGAGGTAGTTCTTCTTTAATCCCCAGCCCATGACATTCCTTTCATCTCTCTCATATCATCTCCATCCCATTCCCATCCAAACCCTTCTATGCCAGCCCCACCTCCCATTCCCTCCCTCCATGCCAACCCTTCTCTCCATTCCTTGCCGCCTCCCATCAACCCCTCCCTCTCTCCCTCCCACGCCTAGTAATCATAGGTAACCTCACCAGTACGATTTGGACTCATGGCTGTGGCCAGGGTGGCTGGACTGGAATACCACACACAAGTGGTCAAGCCAGACTCTCAGCACGAGTCCAGCACCTCACTATTTCTGACAGAAAGCATCAGCTGGCCAGGTAACGATTGGTGGGAGTGTGGGGAGTGGTCATGGGTAGTCATAAAAATGACAATCAGGCAGCCCAGATACCACCCATCATTATCGGGAAAAGTCTGCTGGTAGCACAGGCCAGGAGGTGTTAAGAGGGATGGAGGTGAAGTTGCTGAGGTCTCACAGTTGGAAAGTGGAGTGGGTGAGAGTCCCTCTGCTACAGAGAATCAACCTATCTTTGCAGGGCTCAGAGGAGGTTGGAGGAAGACTCCTGCCTCTTCAGTCCCTCTATCTCTGCAATCTCCTCCAGCCACACAGCCACACATTAGGAAGAAAAGTCAGAAGGCACTGAATACAGCACAGGCTATGCGCCCTGACATCATCCTGGCAGTAACACTGAAGACCCATGCTCAAGAGCTTGCCGTTCCCCTTGCCAAGTTGTTTGATTACAGCGGCAGCACTGGCAATTATACGATAGTGTGGAAAATTGCCCAGAAATGTCCTGTACACAACAAGCAGGACAAATCCAATCCAGCCAATTATCACCCCATCAGTCTACTCTCAATTATCAGTAAAGTGATGGATGGTTTTCTCGACAGGGCTATCAAGCAGCACTTACACAGCCATAACCTGCTTATCAATGCCTAATTTGCGCTCCGCCAGAGCCATTCAGCTCATCACTTCATTCCTGCCTTGATCTAAATATGGACAAAAGAGCTGAACACAAGAGATGAGTTGAAAGTGACGGCTCTTGACATCAAGGCAACATTTGACCGATTGTAGTATCAAGGAATTCTAACAAAATCCTAATAAGTCAATGGGAATCGGAGAAAGCTCTCCACTGGTTGGACTCATATCTAGCAGAAAGGAAGATGATTGTGGTTGGTGGAGACCAATAGTCTTGGTCCCAGGACTTCAATGGAGAGGTTCTTCAGGCTAATGCTTTAGGCCCAAATCTTCAGCTGCTTCGTCAATGACCTCCACTCTATCATTAGGTCAGAAACGGGGATGGTCACTAATGATTGCACAATGCTCAGCACAATTTGTGACTCCTCAGATACTGAGGAGGCCCATGTCCATATGCAGCAAGTCCTGGAAACCATTCAGACTTGGGCAGATAAATACTACGTGTTATGGGCCAGGGTTTAGAAAACTCCAAAGTATATCGTGGAGTTTACCTGACCTACAACTTTAATAGATCTTGGTTATGAGGAGCACAAGGGCCTACTTTCTAGGTGTTATGAAACAGAGACCTTAAGTATTTTTAAACAAAACAATGTTTATTCTATGAATTCAGTGAACATTTTATAAACACAAAGCAAACATCTTATCAACTACCAACACAAATACCACCCCCAACCCAAGATACAGTACTCTATCGGTAACCCTTAATAACTTTCCTAACAACATCCATAAGCCAAACACCTTTTTCCTACAAAACAGTAGGTTTGAATTCCTTACAGAAAATAGGTATTACTTTGAAGGTATCAACTGGTCTGGAGACATTCTTTAGCATGCAGAGAGAGACCAAAAATACACCTTCTTTGTTTGAACGCAGCTCCCAACTGAAAACAAAACCAAAAAACTCAGAGCCACAAAGTAGCTTCCAGCTCAATACGAAAGTAAAAGACAGAATCACAGCCCAGTACCACCCACACAATGACATCACTGCAGCCATTTGATAAAACACACTTTTCTTAAAGGGACCCTTACATGACATAAGTAACATCTGCGCCGCATAAGTGCCAGGCAATGACCATCTCCAATAAGAGAGAATCCAACCATCTCCTCTTGACAGTCAATACCATTACCATCATTGAACCCCAAATGTGAACATCCTGGGCATTATTATTCATCAGAAGATTAACTGGGCCAATTTCCAAACCTGTGACCTCTACTACCTGGAAGGGCAAAGGCAGCTGACACAAGGGATCGCCATCATCTGCAATTTCCCCTCCAGGCCACACTCTATCCTGACTTGGAACCAAATTAACATTATTGCACTGTTAATCTCCCTCCCCAACCTTGACTCACATCACCTCAGTTTAGGGGTGATCTGATCTGCGTTTTGGACCCTAGATTGGACTGCTCCAAACCTAAATCACTTGTTCGATCTGGGATGGCCAGGGCTGTGTCTTCTTTTATGACTCAGATGGGTGAGTGGATCTTTGCCACTTTTTGCACCCAAACGATCAAGACTTTTTTTCTCGCACACCATCATGAATATTCCTGTACGATTTTTTAAATTTTGGATAGGGTTCTCCTCTTTATAGTGATGGCGGCTCAGTATTTTGCAATTGTTATTTCTGATCATGCCCCACACTTTATTGACTTGCAAGGACGTCAAGCTGTTTGCGAAGTTTCTGGCGCTCCAGTTGGAACCTTATCTCCAAAGTATAATGTCAAAGGACCAAACGGGCTTCATGAAAGGCCGACAATTATCAGCCAATGTACGTCGCCTGTTAAATGTCATTCTTTCCCCCCTCCCCTCTGGAATGGGCGTATTTACTTAAGATTTTCAGGAGGTTTGGATTCAGGCATAAATTCTTTTCTTGGATTCGCCTGTTATATAATGGCCCTACTGCCATGTTTGTACAAACGCCCTGAACTCTATTTACCCCTGAATAGGGGCAGTGGGCAGGGCTGCTCACTTTCTCCACTCCTGTTTGCTCTGGCAGTAGAGCCACTCTATAGTGTTGAGATCCTCTCGTCAATGGAGGAGTATTAGCCGGGATAGGGTGGAGCATCGGGTGTCTCTCTCTGCAAATGACCTACCTCTGTATATTACAGATCCGCTCCCCTCCATCGATGGCATAATGAAGTTGCTTATTTCCTTCGGATTCTTCTCTGGGTATGAATTGAATTTAGGCAAGGGTGAATGTTTCCTGATGAACCCCTGTGAGGCGAGCCCAATTGGGGCCATTACCCTTTCGCCTTTCTAATACGAACTTTTGCTCTCTGGGAGTCCAGGTCACCACAACTTGGCCTCACTTCATAAGTTCAATTACACCATCCGATTAATAGTGTTAAAATGAATTTGCAGAGGTGGAACAACCATCCTCTATCTTTGGCGGGTATATTAAATGAACGTGCTCCCGAGGTTTTTCTTTTTCTTTCAATGTCTCCCCAATTTTCTACCCAGGACCCTTTTTATCAATGTTAACAAATTGAAATATTATTTTATTTGGGCCCGTGAGAATCCCAGAATCCATTCTGTTCCAAAAGGGATAGACTGACAGGCAGCTTGGCCCTCCCCAATATATTGTTTTATTACTGGGCCTCTAACATTCATAAGATTTTGTTGTGGATCAGTGACTCTGATTCTATTTGGGGACAAATGGAGGTTTGTTCGTGCACTACCTCTATTCTTCACGCCATAGTCACCGCACCATTTCCCTTTTCCCCCCCGTGAGATTTTCTTTCAACCCAGTGGAGATCTCCTCTCTGAGGATTTGGAACAGTTTGTTTAGACAGCACTTCATGCCCCTGTCCCTGTCTTCGCCAGTTCCTGTCTGTGTTAACCACCTTTTTCTACCTTTGGGTTTGGACGCAACATTTAAATCTTGGGAAATGAAGGGTCTGGAACGTTTTGGGACCTATTTATGGAGGGGAGGTTTGCGTGTTTTCTGGAGTTGATGATAACTTTCAGCCACCCAATGCCAGCCGTTTTCAGTACTTTCCATGTCACGACTTCCAACATCCGGCTTTTCCTTCCTTTACTTTGATGCCACCTTCTTCCTTGCAAAAGAGGTTTCTGTCCCTGGCTCGGGGTCTATCTTGTACCCGAATTACCATATTCTCTCATCGGATTCCGTCTGGCTGAGCGGGTTGAGGGCTAGGTGGGAAGGTGAATTGGGCCCTATACTTACCAGTGTGGTTTGGAGTGAGGCCATTCACAGGGTCAGCTCCACATCCTCATGCGCTCGATTGAGCCTAATTCAGTTTAAGATGTTACACAGGACGCACTTGACTAGGTCAAAGGTGAGTAGGTTTTTCCCAAATGTTGAGGAAAGGTGTGACTGCTGTTCACTTGGCCCGGCTAGCCACATGCACATGTTTTGTTCCTGCCCCAAGCTCGTAGGCTTTTGGGCGTCCTTCTTTAGTACCATGTCGGAGATACTCCGTATGGATTTAGACCAATGTCCGCTGGCGGCCGTATTTGGGGTGTCTGATTCACTGGTGATTCAGTCTGGGGTAGAGGCGGCTGTTGTTGCCTTTGCCTCGCTGATAGCCCAGAGGCGAATATTGCTTGGTTGGAGGTCTCCCACTCCACCCAGTTCCTCTGCTTGGTTGGGTGTCATAATGGAGATAGTCAAAATCACAATCAGGGGGTCGGTGGAGAGGTTCTATCTAAGATGGCAAACATTTATTTGTTTTTTTAAGGAGTTAAGTCACCATCAGCTGTTGGGGGTTTAGGTTAGTTTTAGTATTTAAGTTAATTGTTGTTTTTTTTAACATTTAGATTTGCTGCACTTTTTGCTGTTGTTTGTGTTGATTATTATGGAAAAACTCCAATAAACATATATTTTTTAAGATGCTTGCCAGAAGTCCCAACTTGCACTGGTTTCTGCCGGAGTTTGATGGGTGCTTCATCCATCACCAAAGTCAATGGTGTTAAAATTGTGAGGAACTGTCTCCCAACACAATTTGAAAGCTTGAAGACAAGGCGGGGGGGTGGTTGGGGGCGGGGGGGGTGATTCTCATGCTAACTGTATCCATGGTGTTCTGTAAAACAGGGTTTGGCATGTCTTTAAGTTGTTTTGAAATTGCTTTGTTCCTCGTAGCAATAAGCATCATATTTCCTCAGGATTGACAATGGTGGCTTTGGCATCCACTGGTAAGCATGTCAGCAGTGTTGTGATATGTATAATTTGAGTATGAATGTGGCACCGCTTATCACTGCTCCACTGACACTAAACAATTGTGACCCCGTATTTAATGCAATCAAAATCTTTTACCAAACAACTGAGTCATTGGCATTGCTATTAGCTGTTATGAAATGGAGATCACAATTAGTAGAATGGAGAAAAAGAGAAGTTTTAACCCCTAATACAGGAGATAAAAGAATTAGAGCACCTTACGCACTTTGTTCAATATAATGTGGATGAGAGCCAATGGCCATTAGTGGTAATGTTTTTCTGCTTGATCTACTTCCCTTCACACATTTGAACTGTAGTCTGCCACATGGTCTCCCACTCCCTTCCCCTCTGGTTATACAGCGAGTGAGTTCGCTGAAACCAGACCTAGCATTAACACGCTTGATTTACCTGCTTTTATGCAACATTAGAAACCACTCAGGCTTGTCTGCTGCGATTAAAATCCCCCGTGTGCTTAAAAAAAGAGATCTCAAATTCAAATGAAAATAAAGGGCAGGTCAAGAAAAGGATTCATAATGGTTAGCAACAGAGCGGAATCTAGTTAAACTCAACGCGTTATTTTACACCTGCCACTGGTGTCGACAGGTGGAGATTCTAAGCACTGCCATGCTAAAAAACAAAACCTTTCACACAGAACTGATGCCAATAATAAAACATATATCCGTTCTCAGTCAATGAGTTTTACCATGTTACTGGGGTATTAACCCAGAAGACTGGATTAGTAATCCACAGAATGGGAGTTGAAATCCCACCATGCTAATTCCGAGAATTTGTATAAGTGGCGGCAATGACGCTATCAGATTGTTGTAAAGCCCAACTGGATTACTGCTGTCCTGGTCTGGTCTATATGTGAATCCAGCTTCACACCAACTCTTAGATATCCTATGTGTCTCCTTACTGTTCCACTACTAGTGGTACCAGAAAGTGACTGGTCTTCTCAGGGATACTAACGATCTCTCTCTCTCACTCTTTGGCTACCAGACCCTGAAGGTTGTTGGCGTCTACAGACCTCCTTTTGTCTGAGATTAAGTGTAGTATCAAGCCTTAGATCATGTGTCCTGCCTGCTCCTGTGAGCTTGGATCTTGTCTGTCTCTCTTGTCAGGATCATGAATTGGATTCAATTTGAATTTGAATTGGTGTTTTGGAGCAACCAATAAGGGCAGCACGGAAGCACAGTGGTTAGCACAGTTGCTTCACAGCTCCAGGGTCCCAGGTTCGATTCCCGGCTTGGGTCACTGTCTGTGCAGAGTCTGCATGTTCTCCCCATGTCTGCGTGGGTTTCCTCCGGGTTCTCCGGTTTCCTCCCACAATCCAAAGACGTGCAGGTTAGGTGGATTGACCGCTAAATTGCCCTTAGTGTTCAAAAAAAGGTTGGGTTGGATGGGGTTACGTGGAGGGTGGAGGTGTGGGCTTGTGTAGGGTGCCCTTTCCAAGGGCCGGTGCAGACTCGATGGGCCGAATGGCCTCCTTCTGCACTGAAGATTCTATGAATGAGCTAGTGGAAGTGCACCAACCCTCTAAAGGGATGGATGTCTGCAAGTTTCTGGATTCGGGTCATTTGTGTCCTGAAATCATTTGTCAGGAAGGTGAAAAGAGGGACAGACACAGCAGAGCCACTTCAGGCTTAAGAGGACTATAGCTATACTGTTGATCACTGACAATGGGGTCTCCTGCCTGCTCTTGGAGAGCAGTAGCCTGGAGACGCTGAGGCCTTTAGTTCATTGGATGTGTCGACGGAAATATTGAAAATGTCTTTGCTGTTTTTCTTCAGCCTAATACCAGAATTGCCATGGAACCTTTGGTCTCCAGTGAGTCCCAGCTTAAATGCTCAGCTATAGTTTTCAACCCTGACTGATCATATTCATGGACATCTTATCACCTGACATCTTCACTCCAACTACCTGGCCCATACTCAATTCATTGGCCACCTGACATGTCCTTCCCAATGGTCGACTGCCTTCCTTCAACCATTGGAAAGTGAACAGAGCATTCATCACCCAATTTGATAAACCTTGACCATCAGCTAAACAGTCCGTTTCTCCACATTCCACTAGATAACCAGCAAACATGCTTTTATTACTTGGAAAAATATTAGGGATGGGAGGAAAATGGCTGTTTTACTGGCAACCGAGTTATTCAATTAGGTACTGACGAATCCGTCATATCATTCAGGAGTAATCCAGGAAATCGCAAGGCAACCTTGTGTGTTGAAGACCAAGCCCAGTAGGTCTCCACCGGCAATGCCTCGTCAATGTGCCTTGCAACCGTACATTTCAAGGTTGAAGACAGAAGAAAATCTCCCCTATCAAATTTCTGCACCACTCTTTGCGCACGAAAGGGTTGATCGGGGGAAAGCTAAAGAAACACCAACATAAGGGTAATGCATACTACAGTATCTTTTATTTCCCTCGCTGCAAATGGTATTGGCATATAGACCTACTGTTGGTAATTCAAGGCATATTCCTCACAGCAGAAAGTACTAATTACCTCAGTCAGGGCAGCACCTCCAGAATCACCACTAAACCTCCTGCTATAATTGTTGAATGCATGCAGTTTTCGTAAACGAGCAGCCAGTGTAAGGCTGAGTTATGAGCTCGACCTGTACCCATATAATCACCATGTGCATGCACAGAGGCCTAGAGAGAGAACATGCTGAGACGAACAAGCTGTCTGGAGCGTTCAGTTTGCTCGCCTTTTCCTTTTATTAACTACATCCCTGCCAACTTGTGGCGTCATAAAGAAGGAGCTAGCTGGGGAAAACAGACGACACCAAAAGGAACCAGCTCAGTGAGTTATACCGCGGGTTTTGTGTTGATTCAGCGGAAAAGCAATGTCAGACTGACAAAGGATCAACGTGACAACGACATCGGTTTCAATCATTACAGTTTAATAGAAGTAGCATGAGCCAACTTTGAGGTGATAATCTGGCGAATAGTGCCAGCGTCACACCAGCTGCCACAGGACAGCAACTGGTGCAAAATAAACTTTACCAACGGCGGAATTAAAGTTTAAGAATTTCTCTGGAGACCCGGCACTCTGGTGCAAAGTGTATTTGACTGTAAGTTAAGAGCCTGACTGCCCGGTTTGCCCTCGATTGGTATTATAGATGTCACCAATATTTTGGGCACCTCAAAATCTGAATGAGAGCACACGGTCACGTCTCCCCTTCCCCCATCTGGAGAGAGCAATCAGCAGTCTAACTAAATGTTGCCTGGCTGGTGCCACTTTACAACAGCAACTGGAGTCAAATCAGTGCTTGCAATGGTGGTGAGACGCATGGATATTTCATAACTGTTAACAGCAGTACATTGTACTCCAAGGCAACAACGTGAGAAGCACTTAAACTAGTACCAAGGGGGTCCATAATTAGTAATGCAAGAGGCAGGGAAAAAGACCAACTGCTGTGATAATTACTGTTGAGAAGGAGCGTATGATGACAAGGGAGGAGAATGTATACACTCTAAATGCTTTAATGATGGATCAAGCAGAGATTGCCCTTTGCGGAGTGAGTCAACATTTTTACAAAGTGTGGCATGGAGTTGGGAGACTGTTCACATATCAATTGAAACAAGGGCAGCCAGCAGCAGTTACATTAGGGATGTATACAGGTATGAGCATTCCATCCGCGGGAGATCGTCAATGTGTTTGTCAGGTATCCCTTAAGGACTTGTATAAAGCCGAGGGAGCAGGGACGGATGAGATGCAAGAACTGCCTTGGGTAAGCTGCGTTTAACGCAGGCTTAGCATCTCAGGGATCAATTCTGGGCTAGCTGAAGGGATTTTGAATCAGAGAACAACGGCTGTGGTTGTGCGGAGGGATTAAAGTGCTAAAAATCGGAATCCCAGCACCAGCTTGCCTTCAACCCTCAACTCACCTATCTCCAGTTGTAACGGAGGTGAGACAGGGGGCGGAGTGAGGGCCAGGCAGCCAGCCCACTCAGCGAGGCAGGTTGTCCCTTTAAATATTGTAATGAGGCTGCTAGACTCATTGCTATTTAGCATCATGAACTGAGATATGGATCCAGGAGATGTGCACGTTTCCAGGTGTGCACTAGATCCAGTGTGCCTGTCTGGGCCATCCCCTGCGATTGGACACCCTCTGACCCTTTCAACCCCCTTTCAACCTACCCAACAAGGCCTCTGATCTCCTTTGGGGGTATGTTGGCCTCCCTGGGCTTGCGGCCTCCACCCCAGCATCCCCCGTCAAGCAGGCTATCCTCCAGGTGAGGAACCTGTCAGAATTAAAACTCCACTGTGTTAGGGGATATGCCGACATCCTGGTTCCCCGCGTTCTCCCGACAACCGCAACCCCCTACCCACGGCATCCTGTTCCCTGAAGGTCAGGTAAGTTAAAACCCTGCCCAAATTCAAGAGATAAATGGAACACTCTCTGTATTAAAAATAGAAACACTACTCAGTGTGGTAGTCTCTGGAGAGGTATTACGGTACCTGGTAATGCTGGAACACCATTGGTAGATATTGTATGTTTCCCATTGGTCAAACTGTATGGTAGCTCCGCCCTGCGAGGTGTGGTATAAGAGCCCGTGCCACCCCAGCAGCCTTCATTCTGTACCTGAGCTGCTGGGGGAAACAACTAGCTTATTAAAGCCTTCAGTTGGACTACAATCTCGCTTTAGTGGTCATTGATCGTGCATCAATTTAATAAGCTAGATTTAAATGGATGGAGCTCCGAATCAAGCCGGAGTGTCTGCAACGCAGCCCCCATGCAGCGAACTCAGTGGCAATCTTCAAGCACTGGCTGGCGTGTTTTAAAGGATATCTCGGAACGGCCGAAAACACACCCACGGGAGAACAGAAAATGCAAGTCCTGCACTCGAGGGTGAGCCCGGAAATTTACACCCTCATCGAGGAAACGGAAGACTTTGATGCAGCAACAGAACTGCTAAAAGGACATTATATTCGCCCGGTAAACCAGGTCTACGCCCGACATCTGCGAGAAACGAGGCAACAAATCCCTGGGGAAATCGCTGGAAGAATTCTACCGTGCACTCCTGGTGTTTGGGAGAAACTGCAGCTGCCCGCAAGTTTCGGCGACGACCACACAGAACTCTTGATCCGGGACACATTCGTGGCATTTATGCTGTCCTCCCAAAACCGCCAGCGATTGCTGGAAAAAGACACTCTAGGCCTCAAGGAGGCACGGGCCCTTGCAGGCTCTCTGGGTGTGGTCTCCAGAAACGCCCGCGCTTACATTCCCGACCGTGCGGCAGCCCCCTGGGCAGCGTGGAACCCCTCCGCAGCCAACCCCGAGACATCCCCCCACAAGCTTGTGCTGCAAGGCGGCCTGGCATCCCCGGGGGCCCCGCTGTTACTTTTGCGGGCAGGCCAAGCACCCCCGGCAGCGCTGCCCGGCCAGCACATCGGGCCGGGCAGCCGGGCACCGCACCACAGCTGACCACACACCGCCCGAAGAGATCACTCAACTGCTGAGATTAGCCTCGGTGACCCTGGATCAGTCCCGGCCTCGGACACTCTCAACTGCTGCAACAACTGTACTAATCAACGGGCACGAGACGTCCTGCTTAATCGACTCTGGGAGCACGGAGAGCTTCATACACCCCGGCACGGTCAGGCGCTGTTCTCTCCTCATCCACCCTGTTAAACAAAAAATCTCCCTGGCCACCGGTTCCCACTCAGTAAAGATAAAGGGGTTTTGTGTAGCAAACCGCACAGTCCAGGGATGGGAGTTTAAAAATTACCGGCTCTACGTCCTTCCCCACCTCTGCGCGGCCACATCCTGGGTTTAGACTTCCAGTGTGATCTCCAAAGTCTAACTTTCAAATTCGGCGGCCCTATACCCCACCCTCACTGCCTGCGGCCTCGCAAACCTCAAGGTCGATCCGCCTTCCCTGTTTGCGAACCTCATCCCGGATTGCAAACCCGTCGCCACCAGGAGCAGACGGCACAGTGCCCAGGATCAGATTTTTATTAGGTCAGAGGTCCAAAGGCTACTGAGAGAAGGAGTCATTGAAGCTAGCAACAGTTCCTGGAGAGCTCAGGTAGTGGTGGTAAAGACCGGGGAGAAACATAGGATGGTCATCGACTGCAGTCAGACCATCAACAGGTTTACGCAGCTGGACGCGTACCCTCTCCCCCACATATCCGACTTGGTAAACAGGATCGCGCATTACAAGGTCTTCTCCATGGTGGATCTTAAGTCCGCCTACCACCAGCTCCCCATCCGCACTAATGACCGCAAATACACTGCCTTCGAGGCAGACGGGCAGCTCTATCACTTCTCAAGGGTTCCCTTCGGTGTCACCAAATGGGTCTCGGTCTTCCAGCACGAGATGGACCAAATGATTGACCAGTACGGTTTACGGGCAACATTCCCAAATCTTGATAATGTCACCATCTGCGGCCACGGCCAGCAGGACCACGACACCAACCTCCGGCCACCCTCAACCAAGCGACCAGACCCGTGGCCTTTTTCTCACGTACCCTCCATGCTTCCGAAATCCGCCACTCCTCAGTCGAAAAGGAGGCCCAGGCCATAGTAGAAGCTGTGCGACATTGGAGGCATTACCTGGCCGGCAGGAGATTCACTCTCCTCACGGACCAATGGTCGGTTGCTTTCATGTTCGATAATGTACAGCGGGGCAAGATAAAAAAACGATAAGATCTTGCGGTGGAGGATCGTACTATCCACCTACAACTACGAGATCTTGTATCATCCCGGGAAGCTAAATGAGCCTCCTGATGCCCTGTCCCGTGGCACATGTGCCAACGCATAAGTGGACCGCCTCCGAGCCCTCCACGAGGACATCTGCCACCCGGGGGTCACTCGGTTTTCCACTTTATCAAGACCCACAACCTGCCCTACTCCATCGAGGAGGTCAGGACAGCCACCAGGGACTGCCAAATCTACGCGGAGTGCAAACCGCACTTCTACCGGCCAGAGAAAGCGCACCTGATAAAGGCATCCCGTCCCTTTGAACACCTCGGCATGGACTTCAAAGGCCCCCTCCCCTCCACCGACCGCAACATGTACTTTCTGAACGTGATTGGCGAGTACTCCCAGTTCCCATTCGCCATCCCCTGTCCCGACATGACCGCAACCACCATCAAGGCCCTCCATAGCATCTTTGCACTGTTCGGGTTCCCCGCTTACATAAATAGTGATAGGGGGTCCTCCTTTATGAGCGACGAACTGCGTCAATTCCTGCTCAGCAAGGGCATCGCCTCGAGCAGGACGACCAGTTACAACCTCCGGGGTAACGGACAGGTAGGGAGGGAAAACGGAACGGTCTGGAAGACCATCCTATTGGCCGTACGGTTCAGGAATCTCCCAGTCTCCCACTGGCAGGAAGTCCTCCCGGATGCCCTCCACTGCATCTGGTCACTGCTGTGTACCACAACCAACCAAACACCTCACGAACATCTCGTCTTCCCCAGGAAGTCCTCCTCCGGGACCTCGCTCCCGACCTGGCTGGCAGCTCCCGGATCCATCCTGCTCCGAAAACATGTGCGCACGCATAAGTCGGACCCGTTGGTCGCGAGGGTCCATCTTCTCCAAGCTAACCCCCAGTACGCCTACATGGCGTACCCCGACGGCCGACAAGATACGGTCTCCCTACGAGACCTGGCGCCCGCCGGAGCCCCACGCACACCAAAGCCACCCACCCTCCCTCCCACCTGTGCACCTTACAGGAGGGTCGGTCCTTCCGCCGGACCCGTCTAGGCCCCCCCCCCACCCACCGACGCACCCCGCAGACGCTCCCTTCCCAGGTCAACCGTTTTCCCCACCAGCGCCGTCTAGGGGTGTCGAAGCTGCCACAGGGATCGAGGCCACGCTCCCAGAGTCACAGACGCCCGAGCCTCCACCGGAGTCACCACCGAAGCTTCGACGATCACAGATGACCAGGGCCGCGATCGACTGACTGCTTCATTTTAAAGTGTATACTTAATTATGAATCATAAATTGTAAATAGTAAATAGAATTGTAAATAGTTACAAAACGCTGTACGGAGGTATTATGGTACCTCCATAACTATAATTTCTACCTCGTTACCATGCTGTAATGTCAGGCCATCACCCCTGCTGGACTCTTTTTTAACAGGGGGTGAATGTGGTAGTCACTGTAGAGGTATTACGGTACCTGGTAATGCTGGAACACCATTGGTAGATATCGTATGTTTCCCATTGGTCAAACTGTATGGTAGCTCCGCCCTGCTAGGCGGGGTATAAGAGCCCGTGCCGCCCCAGCAGCCTTCATTCTGTACCTGAGCTGCTGGGGGAAACATCTAGCTTATTAAAGCCTTCAGTTGGACTACAACCTTGCTTTAGTGGTCATTGATCGTGCATCACTCAGTGCTTAAAACAACTGCCCAGTGCGGAATGGAGCCACAGGATTAAGGACACGGGATCAATATCCAATTTGTGCTAAGCCTGTCACACAGAAGAAGGCTGGCAATAGAAAGTGTGCAACTTGTCTCATGCCCCTAGAATGGAGAAAGGAAAACAAAACTGGTGTTATTCTGCTTCCATGTTACCCTCCAGTCTCTCATACTAAAAAATAAGTGGATGTTAAGCAAGGGCTTGATTAGGTTTTCCTGTGACGGCTCTCTGGTCAGCTCATCTCCCAGTGGTCACATAAGAAGGCATGTAAAGAATTTGGTAATGTAGGGTTGCCAACTGTGATTAAGTGTATTCCTGGAAGGTTCATCATGTGACTTTTCTCCACACTCCCGCCATTGGTCCGACAGCACATCCACCTGTGTGGCGCCCTGCCTTCCGAAAGCCGATGGGAAAGCAAAAAGCCTCAATACTCAATTGGATGATGCTTGAGTGTCACGTGGTGATATGCATCACTGTAAATACACAAGGGGTTAATGTAAATACACTAAGACTAAGTAAACACTAGAGGGAGCACCAGGGACATCATGACATGCAGACATACAGCTAATGAACGCATCGAATAGGACACGACCAATGGGCAGTCAAGACACCCAGAGGTGACACTACCACAAGGGGGCAACCCATATAATAGGACAGGGCACACATGCTCTTTCTCTTTCCACAGGCGACACTCAGAGAGAAGGACAGGGGCAGATCAGAAGCATCACACCCACCGCATGGCTTAGAGCAGACCGGTTAGTTAGACTGAGTTACTATAGCAAGATTAGCAGGAGAGTCAAACTCAAGTAGGAGAATTGTTAACTGTTCAATAAGTGTGTTAAACCTATCTCCAAGTCTGAGCTTTCCTTTGTCAGAGCATACATCAAGGAAGCAGCTTATGCTACAGGAAGAAGCATAACACAACAAGCCAGTCACCTTCCCCTAACCCCATTTTCAATATTTTAGTAGCTGGTGAAGAAAAAAAGGTTCAAAGGAAACATAAACCAAAAAAATGTTTTTTGATGTCCTGAGGGTTCTTCTCCAGGATTGCACAAGGTGTCCTGAAGATTGATCTTCACTTAATGGAGATGCCAGGACAATTCTGGCGGGTTAGTAACACTGGGGTTGAGAATCATTCCCAGTCTCTTCAAACTACAGAGCCGATGGAATAATTTTAAAAGATAAATGAAGAGGACATAAAGAGGCTACAAGGGCATGTAAAAGACCTGACAAATAGAGAGTGTCATGTGAGCAGCTAGAGTATTACGTGGGCAAATGTGAAACTGCCCATTTTGGCTGAAAGAATAAAAAATCCATATTATCTCAACGGGGAGAGATTGCAGAGCTCTGAGGGAGCAGAGAGATCTGGGTGTCTTAGGGCATGAATCACAAATGGCTAGCCTGCAGATACAGCAAGTAAGTAAGAAAGCGAATAGGATGTTAGAATTTATTGTGAGGGGAATTGATAACAGGGGGTTATGTTTCAGTTCTAACGGTATTGGTGAGGTCACATCTGGAGGACTGTGTATAGTATTGATCTCCTTATTTAAGGAAGGATGTAAATGCATTGGAAGCAGTTCAGAGAAGGTTTTCGAGACGAATACCTGAAGTGGGCAGGTTGTCTTATGAGGAAAGTTTGGAGAGGTTACGTCTGTATCTGCTGGAGCTTTGAAGAGTAAGAGGTGACTTGAACGAAGCCTTGGAGATCCTGAGGGGTATTGATAGGGTGGATGTGGGGAAGAGGTTTCCTGTTGTGGGAGAATCTAGAACTCGGGATCACTGTTCAAAGGCAAGAGGTCATCCAATTAAGACAGAGACGAGGAGAATATTTTTCTCTAAGATCATGATTTTTTGGAACTTGTAGACCTGGTCACGTATACATCGGGATGATATGGACACCGGATGCGATGTGTCAGTCGCGCGGAGTTCTCCCACAGCACGGGCAGACAGAATACATGTAAAAGCTGATAAGATTGTTGAGTAAACCCTTCGGTTTGTTTGTCTGTTGTCATCAGTCTATACAACCCAAGGTAGCACTGTGGGTAGCACTGCTGCTTCACAGCTCTAGGGTCTCAGGTTCGATTCCCGCTTGGATCACTGTCTGCGCGGAGTCTGCACGTTCTCCCCGTGTCTGCGTGTGTTCCCTCTGGATGCTCCAGTTTCCTCTCACAGTCCAAAGAAGTGCAGATTAGGTGGACTGGCCATGATAAATTGCCCTTAGTGTCCAAAAAAAAGGTTAGATGAAGTTACTGGGTTACAGGGATAGGGTGAATGTGTGGGCTTATGTAGGGTGCTCTTTCCAAGGGCCAGTGCGGACTCGATGGGCTGAATGGCCGCCTTCTGCACAGCAAATCCTATGATTAGAAAACCCCCCAGAAACTTCGGCATGGTGTCAGGAGCTGGCCGAGAAAACACTGCAGATAACTGGACCAAGTTCGAAAAAGAATGGCGCATCTGCTGTGGTGCCAGCCTCTTAGATCAATCAAAAAAGGTACAATCGTACACACAATTAAACTTAGCCGGCTCTGAGGTGGGAGAACGATTTGAATCCTTTGTCTTCCAAGGGTAGAAAGAGAAAGAGGACCCACAGGTTAAAGAAGTTCAGATAGATATGCATTCCGGTGAAACGTGTATTCAACACTCCTAACCAAAAACTCGACGCGTCCATACATTCTCAGAGCTTCACTTTGAAAATCCTTTCCAAAACGTGGGCCTTCAGCACCCTCACTGATGGAATGTGAGAGATTAGATCATCTGAGGAATCCATTGCGATGCTCTGCTTAAATAGTTGCTTTGAGAGAAAATTCTAACATGAGAATCTGCCATCAGCATCTGTATTCTAAATGAGCAGTCAGGAAGAAGTACCAGGCGTTAAGGTGGGGGAGACGGAAGTTTACCCGGTACAGAACACGGCCTGCTCCAATTGCAGCGGCCAACACTCGACTCGATGTGTTGACTTCATCACGGGAAAAAGGGAACTCTCGCTGCATTAAACATTGCCCACACTGCAATGCAAAACTCAAAGTCAAGATCGACACTGGGGTGAAGTACAATGTCTTGCTCAAGCAGTTTCTGCGGGAAATTAACCCATAGGCCATACCAGATTCCACCACCAAGGTGTGGCCACTCTCCATCGCCAGCAGAGTTCATGTAGTTGACAAAGATGCAGAGGTGGACTTACAATGAAACACACAGTCCTGCAGTGTGTGGGGCTCTGGGCAATGGGAGGAACCCATGCTGAGAGGTGGCTGTGGTGTGGGAACACCAATCAGAACCAGAATTTGCTGATAGGCTCAATGAGCCTATCCGCAGGCAATGCAGAACAACATTGGGCTCTGATTGGTGGATTCCCCTTTACAGCGGGAAAACAATTTACCAGATGCTGAGAGGTGGTGGAGATTTAGAGCAGTTCACAGGGATCTGCTAAATTGTTGTGAAGTTTCTGAACTTTCATTGAGTGAGGCAGCAGCCAGGCTTCCGACATTCGACCGGGCGGGTAGCCGGGCAAAAGTGAGGTCACCAACCTAAATCGGTGTGCAAGCCTGCAAAGTCTTCAGCAAGGCAAAGAGATGCTGGGCAGTGATCATCAAGGGGAGCAGTGGGGCGACTCTTGACCTCCAGGCCAGGGTGGGTAACCAAGCATACAAAGAACAGACGCTAGATCAGATAAGGCCAGCACCCAGCAGCAGCCAGTCAGGAGCACACCCACAGTCGTGAGCAGTCAGGAAGTGCGAAGACCAGGGAAGCACTGGTGTGGTGGTTTTCAGGGAGCAGCGGCATGGCACAACAAGAGCCAGAGGCAAGGGCTGAGAGTGAGAGGGCTGGGCGGCAATCAGACCAGCGAGGGCAGGAGAACACAAAAGCCAGGCTAGATAGCCAGCAGCAGGGGTTCAACTGCATGCTGCAGACAATGGTGGACCTCCAGGGCTGGCAGCGCCAGTGACACTGAGGCTTTTGGAGCTCACTCCAGCGGCCCCTCCAACCCATGGAGTAACTCAGGGGCACTTGAGAATCTGGAGGGAGGAGAGTCTGCTGGAGGACATCCCAGGGCCTTTTACCCAGGAGACCCTTGGAGTGACCAGCCAACCTGAATCCGCCTTTCCTGAGACCAGCACAACTCAGACCCAGCGGACAGAACAGGTTGATACAGAAACACCAGTGCCACCCAGAAGGGCAAATCAGGCACCAGGGCATGGAAGGCTGCCTCCACCTCAGATGTGCATCCTGGGAACACACCCAGTCATAGTGGGAGGGTATAGAAGCCAAAGGAATTGTAAGGGCACAGTGTGAGCACGGGTGAAGTTAGGCACAGGTAGTTGGAGGGCATTGTCACTTGTTAAATAGGCACATGAAACTGAATTAAATATCATTGTTCTTCACCACCTTAATGCCTCACTTTCTTTAACCCTCCGCCACTGGCATAGTTCTTCTCCCATCAGCACACAGTTGTTCAGATTCACACTCAGAGGACTCAGGAACGATTCAGTGATCCCTTGTCCCTAAACCCCCTCTAGAGCAAAGGGACAAAGGAATGTCAGGCAGAAACTCATTCAAACATGAAGTGGGGAGTCAGTATGCTGGCAGCTGACAGACAGGAATCAGATATAAGCAATAGCTGAGGAGCATCACAGACCCTTCCTCACTGGGAATCATCATCACCCTCCTGCACTGACCAGGCACTCAAGCACTCCCAAGTCCCAGAAACTGATGATTATGATCTTTGCAACCTTCACCCCCTATCATGGTGGGGTCATGACAACCTGGGGTGTCATGCTGTTGGACAACATGCTAGTCCTCCTCATGGAGCAGGAGGCAATGAGGGCATCCCTAGGCCCTCGTACTCATGCACACCCACGGCTCTGCTTGGACTCCATCCTTCGGATCTTCAGCTGCCTCTTCCTCGACTTCCTCTTAAAGTCTGCACGTCCTCCCCGTGTCTGCGTGGGTTTCCTCCGGGTGCTCCGGTTTCCTCCCACAGTCCAAAGATGTGCAGGTTAGGTGGATTGGCCATGATAAATTGCCCTTAGTGTCCAAATTGCCCTTGGTGTTGGGTGGAGGTGTTGAGTTTGGGTAGGGTGCTCTTTCCGAGAGCCGGTGCAGACTCAAAGGGCCGAATGGCCTCCTTCTGCACTGTAAATTCAATGATAATCTATGATTAATCTAGGACAAAGGTTCGGCACAACATCGTGGGCCGAAGGGCCTGTTCTGTGCTGTATTTTCTATTTTCTATGTTCTATGTTCTAAACATGCTTCTCGTCTGAAGACCGTGCCATTCCTCGAGGTCTTTCAAAGGGAGGACACCTCCCCACTGCAGAGCAAGATTGTGTCAGGCACAGCAGGAAACCACAATGCAAGAGACCCCCTGGGGACTGTTTTGGAGGGCCCCAGTGGACCAGTCGGGGCAGTGACAGTGCAGCTTCAGGAGGCTGAATACACTGCTCTATCATAGACCGGTGGCACCATGAGCCTTGCTATGCTGGGCCTTGCTATTGTCTCTGCCCTCCGCACTAGTGTCATCAGCCATGACGTCAGGGGATATCCCTTGTCCCCTACAAGCCAGCCCTACTGCCTGGGGTGACCCTTGAAAATGCCAGGGATCTGTAATTGCCCGAGGATGTACCTATCCATGCACACTCCCTGGAAAACATGTGCACAAGTGCATGAATCGCACCCGGTGGTCACACACCAGCTGTGCATTGAGGGAGTGGAACCCCTTCTGGTTTATAATGGGGACCGCCTGATGCCAAATGGCACAACGAGTGACATGAGTGCAGTTGATTGTCCCCTGAACTTGTGGCAGACCAGCTATTTTACCCTCTTGTCCGGTCAGGCTTGGTCCAGGCCAAAATGTATCATGTGGAGCGGATGCCTGTGATATGCCAAACAGGTCACCCATGGTGTCCTGGAACAGCCCCGTAGCAGAATAATTGAAGGCTACTGTGTCCTTTACAGCCATAGGGAGAAGGTGTCCTCCGCCGACACATGGCACGGAGTCGGCAAGGATGTGGCACATAGACCACACATTCTCAGTGGTGAGGCGGACTCTTCTACGCCACATGTTTTCCGATAGCTCCATGAAAGACATTCGGGTACTGAACACTCTAACTCCTGCTGAGCCTTTGTGCCCACTGCACAGCTGGTGCGGCCTCCACTTCCTGAGCCTGTCCTGTGACCCCCAGTCTCCTTCCGCAGGGTTCTTCCTGGGTGTCACCCTACGTTGCTGCTGGAGTCAATGTTCCTCCACCGCTGAAAGAAGCAGAATACCCAGCTCCATACCAATATTATTCGGATTCCTGCGAGGATGAGGGGGAGAGAGAGAGAGTCACCGCCGGATAACATCATTATCTCCCCTGACCCATTGGCCGCCCTGGCCTGGAAGTGCTGCCTGTTACTTAACTGCCTGTGCATTTCCATCAATAAACCCCTTTGTTTATTACTGGAAGTCTCCAGTGAATGTCTCGAGCCACCACGTTGGTAACAACATAAAAGTTTTCATTCGCAACCGACAGCAGTCGTGAATCGAAGGGGGCAGGAAGGAACAGTTGAGAAAGTAAAGAAGCTCCAGTAGGAGTTGGAGTCGTGTCGTTTAAACTGTGAGTGGAAATGCTTATCATTTGGAAACTCGGCCCATTTGACAAAGTGGTTGAGGATTAGAGTCAGTACATCGAAGAGCTCCGTTTGTTTTTACTGAAAATCTCGTCGGCTCAAATCCGGAGACTTAGAGGCCACGACGGGACTTTTGCCCGTGGCCCATTAAATCCCACCCAGTGTAGTTTTTTTTAAAACAAGGAAATTTGGTTGGAAGTCATTTCTGCCTGATTCCCCGCTTTTAAAATCCTTTTCCCGACGTTTCCTGTGTGATGTGAAGCCCTCCCGTCATTTGCACTCTGAACTGCCACTCATCTAAATTGTGTATGTCACAGCGACAGCCAGTGTTGAAACACCTCGATGTATCCTGTGTTGGGACTGCAGATGTGGTGAGGGTAAGTTCCACTGAGTTGTGTGAGACATGGCAGCTGTCAGGGTCAGCTGATTAAAGAAGTGATCGCTGAATTTAAGATGTGGCTTTTAAAGCTTTTCCTTTCGTTATTCTGGTTACAGATACCTGCACTTGCGTCTGATCAATTCTCACAGGGCCAGATCTACAGCAGATAGCTGCTGCATTCTTCTTGGCTTGCAGCCAGGTCCCTCTGCCCTCTGGGTGTAGATGGTGTCTGCACAGTCGTCATTCTGTACAAGTATATAAAGCGTTGCTGAGGCATTCGGTGTTGTTATGAAAGAGCAAAATGAAAGAAATGAGCATGGTTCTGTTCTCCTAACTGGCTGTGAAAGGACGAGACAAATAGATATAGCTGGAGGGACAGCAGAGCGAAGGAGGTGCAATTTCTGGAACCTATATCCTCCCAGCAGAGTTACTAGACCACGGCAACATGTCTGCCTGTCTTCGACAAGTAATGCATAAGGAAGTTTTGTTTTTTCCGAAAGAGGCTGTGACATGTTATAGAGCAGGTGTTTCCCCCTGTTGGACTTTTTGGAACAAGAAGTCGGTCGTAGGCTAAGGGGTGGCAGATTGAAAACAGAAATGAGGAGGAATTACTTCACTCAAAGAACATAGAACATACAATGCAGAAGGAGGCCATTTGGCCCATGGAGTCTGCACCAACCCACTTAAGCCCTCACTTCCACCCTATCCCCATAACCTAATAACCCCTCCCAACCTTTTATTGGACACTAAGGCAATTTATCGTGGCCAATCCACCTAACCTGCACGTCTTTGGACTGTGGGAGGAGGCCGGAGAACCCGAAGCAAACCCACGCAGACATGGGGAGAACTTGCAGGCTCCGCACAGACAGTGACCCAGCGGGGAATCAAACCTGGGACCCTGGCGCTGTGAAGCCACAGTGTTAACCACTGTGCTACCGTGCTGTCCCCAAAGGGTGGTGAATCTGTGGAACTCTCTACCCCAGAATGCAGTGGATGCCGGAACATTGAACAAATTTAAAGAGGAGATAGATGGGTTTATAATTAGTAGCGGGATGAAGGGTAATGGGGAGTGGCCAGGTAGGTGGAGGTATGGCCAAGATGAGATCAGCCATGATGTTATTAAATGGCGGAGTGGGCTTGAGGGGCTGACTTGTGCTACTCGATCTTATGTTCTTATGTTAGCTCCCACAAGAAGACCTGCAATCCCCTGACAAATGCTGACTGTTGCGATCAAAGTGACTGCGCCCCTGAACTTCTTTTCCGTTGGCTTTTACTGGGCTGCCACATGGGATATCAGTGGAATCAGGCAGTCTGCTGCCCGAATTTGCATTAAGCAAGAATTTGGTGATAAACAAACATATCAATCACTTTCCCCATAGATAAACAGAAGCAGCAGGATAGGGTTCATATGGATCGATTTCCCCCAAATCGAGGACATTGTTGAGTCTCCACATGTTGCCCGCTGGAATGCTTCACTTAATCTCACTGCCTGCATGAATCGCAAAGACTTTCACTGGTGTGTGATCACCAACACATCATGAAGGCCTGTGCCCACTTTCATGGCAGCTGCCATCATGCATTCTGTCTTGCGGTATTCTCTGCCAACCCACTCTCTGACTTTGCTCAAGAAGCGGGCTACGTGTGGACAAGGTGTATCCTCCGCACATTGGCTTCTGATTCCTCTCAGGGACCCATGCCTGGCAGCTAAACCCATCAAACCGACCACTGGGCTTTGCAGACAATGATCCTAATGCTTGGACAGGTCTGGTGGAAATCTACAACATGGACCAAAGTGTGTCCCATATGGCAGTGACGGTTTCATATCACAAACGTTATCACAACACATGCACAAACCATTGGATAATGTCACTCAGCTGATGAAGAAGAGAATACTGATAACATGCAGGATGGGAAAGAAGTGGGAGGGATCCCAGAGTTTCCTGCAGCCACAGCACTTCAGCAGCAGCTAGCTGAAGAGAGAGATTTAGCTGAACTATACCTTAAATAGACCACTGCTTGTGTGCAACTGCAGGGGTTTGATTCTCCTTTCAACTGGGATAGACTTGGAACCTGCCTCCTCATCCTGCCTGAGAGTGGAACATAATAGCAAGTCACCATTGGCAAAAACTTCCAAGAAAACAACCCAGTTACAGCAGACAATGAGCCAAGGACCTGCCTTGTGATAGAGCACACACAACATGATTTATAATGGTGCCATTGTTAAATCATCCAGATCTCACCATATTCATAGAATTTCCAAATTGACCAGATGCGTATGCACCTATTTTCTGAGAGGGTTAATCTGTGAGGGGGAGAGTTAGGTAGCAGATGGGATGAGTTCTGATTTCTTAATGGTTTGATAATTCTGCACTCAAAATGTGACCACACTTTAAGAACAAGAGGCATGATACGCAATCAATACGCTTGAGTCCACGTGGAGTCATATCGATTCAGCTTTAATCAGATAGAACTGTACGCAGCAGCGAAGTTACAGAAGTGAAGGCTGCTGGGACGGCATTGGTTCTTATACCCCGCCTCTCAGGGCGGGGCTATGTACATTGCCCACTGGTAGACCCCGCGGTCTTGCCGCACCCTTTGCAGGTGACGGTGTGGGCCGGGCAGCGCGCGCGCGGGTGATTCGCCTGGCCGCAGAAGAAGCAGCGTTGGCCGGCGGCGGTAGCGGGGCGCCTTGCCGCGCAGGCCTGCGGAGTTAGCGGGTAAGTCTGGGGGTTAGGCGGGTAAGTCTGGGGGGCTGCTGCGGCGGGGTGCCACGCAGCCCAGGGGGGCGCAGTGCGCGCGGGGGCGTACGCAAGGGCGTTTTTGTACGCCACATCCATGGACCCTGCCAGGGCCTCGGTGAGGCCCAGCGTCTCCATTTCGAGCAGACTTCGGCGAATGTCGGGGGAGATCATACCTGCCACAGAAGCGTCTCGAATTAAAAGTTCGGAGTGCTCATTCGCTGTCACCGCTGGGCATCTGCAGTTTTGGCCCAGCACGATCAGTGCCCTGTAGAAATCTTCTAGCGTCTCATCTGGGCTCTGCCGTCTCGTTGCCAGCAGGTGACGGGCGTAGACCTGATTAAGTGGACGAATGTAGTGTCCTTCCAGCAGTTCCATGGCTTTAGCATAGTTCGCCGCCCCTTCGATCAGTGGGTTTAGCATAGATCGCCGGGCTGCCCCGCAAGCGTAGGAGGTGCATTTTCTGCCTTTCCGTGGGGGTGTCGGCAGCCGTATCGAGGTAGCTCTGGAAGCATGCCAGCCAATGCTTAAAAATCTCGGTAGAATTTTCTGCGTGAGAGCTGAGCTGAAGGCACATCGGCTTGATGCAGAGATCCATCCTTCAGAAGTACTTATCTGATTAAATTGATACGCAATCAATACGCTTGAGTCCACGTGGAGTCATATCGATTCAACTTTAATCAGATAGAACTGTACCCAGCAGCAAAGATACAGAAGTGAAGGCTGCTGGGACGGCATTGGTTCTTATACCCCGCCTCTCAGGGCGGGGCTATGTACATTGCCCAATGGTAGACCCCGCGGTCTAGCCAATGGTTATTCCTCTCTCTGGTACCGCAATACCTGGTATTACCACAAGGCATATCTCAATTTTTGTTTTATTCAGTCAAGGGATGTGGGCGTCGCTGGCTAGGCCAGCATTTAGTCCCCACCTCTCATTGCCCGTGAGATGGTGGTGGTGAGCTGCCTTCTTGAACTGCTGCAGTCCATATGGTGTAGATACATCCATCATGCTGTGAGGGAGGGAGTTCCAGGATTTTGACCCAGCAACAGTGAAGGAACGGTGATAAATTTCCAAGTCAGGGGAGTGAGTGACTTGGAGGGGGAATTCCAGGTAGTGGTGTCCCCATAGATCCACGACCCTTGTTCGTCTAGATGGTACTACTCATGAGTTTGGAATGCACTGCCTTTGAGCCTTGGTGAGTTCCTGCAGGGCATTTTGTAGCTGGCACACACATCTGCTACTGTGTATCAGTGGTGGAGAGAGTGACTGTGGTAGAAATGCCAATCCAGTGGGCTGCTTTATCCTGCATGGTGTGGAGCTTCTTGAGTGTCGTTGGAGCTGCACTCATCCAGATAAAGGGAGGGTATTCCATTACACTCCTGATCTGTGCCTTGTAGATTGCGAACTACCTTTGAGGAGTCAGGAGGTGAGTTATTTTTCCACAGGATTCCTATCCTCTGCCCTGCTCTTGTAGCGACAATATAGATATGGCTAACCCAGTTGCGTTTCTGGTCAACGGTAAGCCCTCAGGATGTTGATAGTGGGGGATTCAGTGATTGTAATGCCATTTATCTAATTCAAGAGCGGATTATACGGTCAATGGAAGAGTCCTGGGGAAAATTGATGCACAGAGAGATCTGGGAGTTCAGGTCCATTGTACCCTAAAGGTGGCAACGCAGGTCGAAAGAGTGGTCAAGAAGGCATAGAGCATGCTTGCCTTCATCGGACGGGGTATCGAGTACAAGAGTTGGCAGGTCATGTTACAGTTGTATAGGACTTTGATAAGGCCACATTTGGAATACTGCGTGCAGTTCTGGTTGCCACATTACCAGAAGGATGTGGATGCTTTAGAGAGGGTGCAGAGGAGGTTCACCAGGATGTTGCCTGGTGTGGAGGGTGCTAGCTATGAAGAAAGGTTGAGTAGGTTAGGATTGTTTTTGTTGGAAAGACGGAGGTTGAGGGGGGGGCCTGATTGAGGTCTACAAAATTATGAGAGGTATGGACAGGGTGGATAGCAACAAGCTTTTTCCAAGAGTGGGGGCGTCAATTACAAGGGGGTCATGATTTCAAGGTGAGGGGGGGAAAGTTTAAGGGCGATGTGATTGGAAAGTTTTTTACGCAGAGGGTGGTGGGTGCCTGGAACGCTTTGCCAGCGGAGGTGGTAGAGGCGGGCACAATAGCATCATTCAAGATGCATCTAGACAGATATATGAACAGGCGTGGAACAGAGGGAAGTAGATCCTTGGAAAATAGGCAACAGGTTTAGATAAAGGATCTGGAGCGGCGCAGGCTGGGAGGGCGAAGGGCCTGTTCCTGTGCTGTAATTTTCTTTGTATTTAATGTCAAGGGGTGATGGATAGATCCTCTCCTGATGGAGATGGTCATTGCCTGGCACTTCTGTGGCACAAATGTTACTTGCCGCTTGTCTGCCCAAGGCCTTGTTGCATTTGAACATGGACTCTTCAGTATCTGCGGACATCCCCACTTGTGGCCTTACGATGGAAGAAAGGTTATTGATGAACAGATGAAGGTGGTGAACACACTCATCATCAGAAAGGTTTGGAACATGCCAAGTCCCCTGAACAGATTCACTTCAGCAAAAATAAATTTAGTTCAATCTTTCTTTTCCATTCGCCCATCGTACGATGTGGGCAGTGCTGACAACAGCAGCAATTTTTTCCAATCCTAATTTCTCTTGTGAAGCTGGTGTTGATCCACCTTCTTGAACCCTTCGGATTTTGGCAATCCCACAGTGCTGTTAGTTAGAAAGTTCCCCAGTATTTTGACCCAGAGACAGTGGAGGAATAGAAATATATCTCCAAGAATAGACAGTACATAGTCTGCAGGGAAACCTTTAGCTGGATGTGTTCCCATGCTGCCCTTTTCTTTTGAGGTGGCAGCTGTCTCACGGTTGGCAGCTATTTTTGAAAAGGCATGACAAGTTGCTATAGTGCATCTTGTAGATGGTGCACACTGCTGCTGCAGTCCACCTTTTGTGGAGGGAGTGAACATTTAAGGAGGTGCAAATCCTAAAACGTTCTTTGTCCTTGATGGTGTTTCATTACTGAGTGTGGTTGGAGCTTAACTCATCCAGAAAAGTGGAGATTATTCCATCAAACTCCGGAGTTGTGCATTGCAGATGATGGAAAAGCCTGTGGAGTTGGGAGGTGAGTAATTTACCACAGGTAACCCAGCCTCTGACCTGCTCCTGTGGCCATAGTAATTCTGTCGCTTGTCCAATTAAATAGCTGGTCAATGATGAAGGATTCAGTGACATTAATGCCACTGAATGTCAAGGAGAGTTAGATTTTCTCTTAATGTAGATGATCAATGCTTGGCATTTGTGTGGTGCGAATGTTCTTTCCCACCTCTCAGGCCAAACCTGGATGTTCATCATCTTAGCAGTTACGAATGGAACTGAATATTGTGCAGACCTAGTCAAGGTGAAGCAGTTGAAGTTTGTTGGGCCTCGTACACGATCCTGAGGAATTCCTGTAGCAATATTCTAGGCACAAAATGATTGCCCTCCAATTCTTTCCTTAGACACCTGCCTTCTCCCTGGCCTGCAATTTTCAATGGGACCTTTAAACTTGGCAGCTAGTGCTGTAAGACGCTGGTGGGGTGTCCACCTTTGCTCTGATTCTTGGGCCCTGGTGATCCCTTCCTTGAACTCGTCCTGACTCAGGACAAGACAGGCACTGTAGAAATTGACCGAGTTATAGTATCCTTGCTAACCTTTACGCTTTATCCAAGTGTTGTCCAACATAGGGGAGTAATGATTCATGAGGAAGGGTGCTAGGTTGTAATCAGCGAGAGGTTTCCTTCAGAATGTTTGATTGGAGACCATGAGACTTCATTGAGTCTGGGGTCAATGTTGAGGATTCCTGGGGTCACTCCCTAGAGTTAATTTTAAACTCCCCAGCAGTCATACAAACATAAAAAATAGAAGCAGGAGGCAGCCATTCGGCCCTTTGAGTCTGCTCCGCCATTCATTATGATCATGGCTGATCATCATTTTCCCCATATCCCTTGATCCCTTTTGACCCAAGAGCATTATCTAATTCCGCCTTGAAATTACACAACATTTTGGCCTCAACTACGTCATGTGGATTCCACAGAATGATCACTCTCTGGGTGAAAAAAATTCTGCTCACCTCAGTCCTAAAAGGTTTACCTCTTATCCTCAAACTATGACTGAATCTACCCTGTCTAATCCTGTTAGAATTTTATAAGTTTCTGTGAGATCCCCTCTCACTCTTCTAAACTCCAATGAACTCCAATGAATATAATCCTAACTGACTTAATGGGCAGGATTCTGCCGTAATCGGCGGGGCGGGCAACTCTGGTGGGAAGGAGTGGCGTGAACCACTCCGGCGTCGGGCCGCCCCAAAGGTGCGGAATCCTCCGCACCTTCAGTGTCTAGGCCGGCCCTGGAGTGGTTTGCGCCACGCCGGCCTGCGGGGAAGGGGCTTGGCGCCACGCCAGCCAGCGCCGAAGGGTCTCCGCCGGCCGGCAGGAGTTGGTGCATGCGCGGGAGCGCCAGTGTGTGCTGGCATCATCCCAGTACATGCGCAGAGGGATTCGTCACTGCACCGGCCATGGTGGACCGTTACAGCCGCCGGTGCGGAGGAATAGAGTGCCCCCATGGCACAGGCCCGCCCACGGATCGTTGTCCCCGATCGTTGGCCAGGCCACCGTGTGGGTACCTCCCGGGGCCAGATCCCCCCGCGCCTCCCCCGAGGACCCCGGAGGCCGCTCGCGCCGCCAGGTCCCGCCGGCAAATACCTGGTGTAACATACGCCGGCGGATCTGGCCGAAAAAGGGGAACAGCCACTCGGCCCATCACGGGCCAGAGAATCGCCGGGGGGGGGGGGCCGCTGCCAGCGGCCGCTGACCGGCATGGCGAGAATCCCGCCCCTGCCAAATCTCCGGTGCCGGACAATTCGGCAGCCGGCGGGGGCGGGATTCACGCCGCCCCCCCGGCGATTCTCTGACCCAGCGGGGGTCGGAGAATCCCACCCAATGTCTCCTCATATGACAATCCCGCTATCCCAGGAATCGGCCTGGTAAACCTTTGTTGCACGCCTTCTATGGCAAGAACATCCTTCCTTAGATAAGGACACCAAAACTGCACAAAATACTCCAGGTGTGGCCTCCCTGATGCTCTATAAAATTGCAGTAAAACAGCTCAATTCCCATACTCAAATGCCTGCTGTTCCTGCGCGCTTACTGTCAGCAACTGATGCACGAGCACACTAAGGTCTCGCTGAGTAGTCACCTCTCTCAATTTACATGCATTCAAATAATAAGTTGCCTTCCTATTTTTGCTACCGAAGTAGATAACCTCACATTTATCCACATTACACTGCATCTGTCATGCATGTGCCCACTCATTCAGCCTGTCTAAATCCAGCTGAAGCATCTCTGCATCCTCCTCACAGCTCACCCTCCCACCCAGCTTCGTATCATCTGCAAATTTGGAGATAACAATTAGTTCCCTCATCAAATCATTGATATATAATGAGAATATTTAGGGTCCTAACACAGATCCCTGCCACACCCAACTGGTCATCCAACCTGCCAATCAGAAAAAGATGTATTTACTCCAACTTTTTGCTTCTTGTGCATTAACCAGCTCTCTATCCATCTCAAGACACTACCTGTAATCTCATGCACTTTAACTTTACATGTTAATCCTATTCTGAGACCTTGTCGAAAGCCTTCTGAAAGTCTAAATAAACCACATCCACCGGTTCTCCCTGGTCAATTCTACTAGTTACATCTTCAAAGAATTCTAGTAGATCCATGCTGTCTTTATCTGTTTATACCACTGCTTTCGAAATGCTGTGTTATGGAATCCTTGATAAAGAACTCCAGCAATTTTCCTACTACCGACATTAGGCTCACTGATCTACAGTTTTGTGTTTTCTCTCGACCGCCCTTTTTGAATAGCGAGGTTACATTTGCCGCCCTCCAATCTGTAGGAACCATTCCAGAGTCCAAAGAATTTTGCAAAATAACCACCATGGATCTACTATTTTGAGGGCCACTTCCTTAAGTACTCTGAGATGAAGATTATCAGGCCCTGGAGATTTGTCCACCTTCTAACCCATTAATTTCCCCAAAACCATTTCTTTACTAACACTAATTTCCTTCCGTTCCTCGCTAAAATGTGTGTTTCTCAGAACTTCCGGTACATTATTCATGTCTTCCTTTGTGAACACAGAAGCAAAGTATGAATTTAGTTCCCAAGTCATTACTTTGTTCCCGACTATGAATTTCCCCGTTCCTTACTGAAAGGGGCCTACATTACTTTTTATCATTCTTTTTCTCTTTACATACCTATAGAAACTTTTACAGTCCATTTTTATGTTCCCCGCTAGTTTACTTTCAAATTGTATTTTCCGCATCTTGATCAATCCAAAGTCTGTCTTTGTTAAATTTTAAACTGTTGCCAATCCTCAGGACAATTGCTTTTTCTTGCTAATTTGTATGTCTCTTCATTGAATCTAATACTTTCCCTAATTTCCCTCGTAAGCCATGTTTTAGCCACAGTTCCCTTTCCACTCCTGCGCCAAATAGTAATAAAGAACTTTTGGAGTTCACCTATTCTTTCCTTGAATTTGAATGCCTTCCAATGCTTGTCCGCTGTTCTGCCTTTCAGTAATGTTTCCCAGTCAATCGTTGCCAGCTCAAGCCTCATTCCATCATAGTTACCTTTATTGAGATTCAGGACCCTGGTCTCAGCATCAACCACCTCACTAATCACCTTGATAAAGAATTCTACCATATTGTGGTTACTCATCCTCAAGGGTTCTCTCACAACTCGATTTCCAATTAATACTTTCTCACCACACAACACCCAATCAAAATGGCCTGTTCCCGCGTTGGTTCCTCAACATACTGGTGCAGAAAACCATCGCGTATACACAGACATTTCTCCTCTATTGTGCTGTGACTAATTTGAGTCACCCAATCTATATACAGATTAAAGTCACCCATAATAACAGATGCTCCTTTATCACATGCATCTCTGATTTCCTGCTTAATGCTATTCCCAACATTACCACTGTAGTCTGATGGTCGGTATACCCCTACGAACGTGTTTTTCCCTTGATATTTCTGAATTAGACACAGACAGATTCCACGCTATCTGTACTAATATCTTTCCTCAATATTGTTTCAATATCTTCTTTAATCAACAATGCAATTCCACCACCTTTTCCTTTCAGCCTGTCCTTCCTAAAAACTGAATAGCCCTCAATGTCTAGCTCTCATCAAAGAACAAAGAACAAAGAAAGGTACAGCACAGGAATAGGCACTTTGGCCCTCCAAGCCTGCGCCGACCATGCTGCCCGTCTAAACTAAAATCTTCTACACGTCCCGGGTCCGTATCCCTCTATTCCCATCCTATTCATGTATTTGTCAAGATGCCCTTAAACGTCACTATCGTGCCTGCTTCCACCACCTCTTCCGGCAGCGAGTTCCAGGCACCCACTACCCTCTGTGTAAAAAACTTGCCTCGAACATCTACTCTAAACCTTGCCCCTCGCACCTTAAACCTATGCCCCTTAGTAATTGACCCCTCTACCCTCGGAAAAAGTCTCTGACTATCCACCCTGTCTATGCCCCTCATAATTTTGTAGACCTCTATCAGGTCGCCCCTCAACCTCCGTCGTTCCAGTGAGAACAAACCAGTTTTTTCAACCTCTCTTCATAGCTAATGCCCTCCATACCAGGCAACATCCTGGTAAATCTCTTCTGCACCCTCTTTAAAGCCTCCACATCCTTCTGATACTGTGGCGACCAGAATTGAACACTATACTCCAAGTGTGGCCTAACTAAGGTTCTATTCAGTTGCAACATGACTTGCCAATTTTTATACGCAATGCCCCGGCCAATAAAGGCAAGCATGCCATACGCCTTCTTGACTACCTTCTCCACCTGTGTTGTCCTTTTCAGTGACCTGCGGACCTATACACCTAGATCTCTCTGACTGTCAATACTCTTGAGGGTTCTGCCATCCACCGTATATTCCCTACCTGCATTAGACCTTCCAAAATGCATTACCTCACATTCTGTCCGGATTAAACTCCATCTGCCATCTCTCCGCCCAAGCGTCCCAACAATCTAAATCCTGCTGTATCCTCTGACAGTCCTCATCGCTATCCGCAATTCCACCAACCTTTGTGTCATCCGCAATCTTATGAATCAGACCAGTTACATTTGCCTCCAAATCATTTATATATACTACGAACAGCAAAGGTCCCAGCACTGATCCCTGCGGAACACCACTAGTCACAGCCCTCCTATCAGAAAAGCACCCTTCCATTGCTACTCTCTGCCTTCTATGACCTAGCCACTTCTGTATCCATCTTGCCAGCTGACCTCTGATCCCGTGTGACTTCACCTTTTGTACCAGTCTGCCATGAGGGACCTTGTCAAAGGCCTTACTGAAGTCCATATAGACAACATCCACTGCCCTACCTGCATCAATCATTTTTGTGACCTCCTCGAAAAACTCTATCAAGTTAGTGAGACACGACCGCTCTTCACAAAACCGTGTTGCCTCTCACTAATACGTCCACTTGCTTCCAAATGGGAGAAGAATTCTCTCCAGCAATTTCCCTATCACTGACTTAAGGCTCACCGGCCTGTAGTTCCCTGGATTATCCTTGCTTCCCTTCTTAAACAAAGGAACAACATTGGCTCTTCTCCAGTCCTCCGGGACATCACCTGAAGACAGTGAGGATCCAAAGATATCTGTCAAGGCCTCAGCAATTTCCTCTCGTGCCCCTTCAGTATTCTGGGGTAAATCCCATCAGGCACTGGGGACTTATCCACCTTAATATTTTTCAAGACGTCCAACACCTCGTCTTTTTGGATCTCAATGTGACCCAGGCTACCTACATACCCTTTTCCAGACTCAACATCCACCAATTCCTTCTTTTTGGTGAAAACAGATGCAAAGTATTCATTTAGTAGCTTACCCATTTCCTCTAGCTCCACACATAGATTCCCTCCCCTGTGGGCCAACCCTTTCTCTGGCTACTCTCTTGCTTTTTATGTACGTGTAAAAAGCCTTGGGATTTTCCTTAACCCTATTTGCCAATGACTTTTCGTGACTCCTTTTCGACCTCCTGACTCCTTGCTTAAGTTCATTCCTACTTTCCTTATATTCCACACAGGGTTTGTCTGTTCCCAGCCTTCTAGCCTGACAAATGCCTCCTTTTTCTTTTTGACGAGGCCTACAATATCTCTCGTTATCCAAGGGTCCCGAAATTTGGCGTATTTATCCTTCTTCCTCACAGGAACATGCAGGTCCTGAATTCCTTTCAACTGACATTTGAAAGCCTCCCACATGTCAGATGTTGATTTACCCTCAAACATCTGCCCCCAATCTATGTTCTTCAGTTCCTGCCTAATATTGTTATAATTAGCCTTCCCCCAGTTTAGCACATTCACCCTTGGATCACTCTTATCCTTGTCCACCAACACTTTAAAACTTACTGAATTGTGGTCACTGTTCCCGAAATGCTCCCCTACTGAATTTTCTATCACCTGGCCAGGTTCATTCCCCAATACCAGGTCCAGTACAGCCCCTTCCCTAGTTGAACTATCTACATATTTTTTTAAGAAGCCCTCCTGGATCACTTTGGAGCCATGTTTCCATAATTCCATCTTCATCACATCCCTTTACATCTATTTGCGCAACTAAATCATCCATTTTATTTTGAATGCTCCGAACATTCAGGCACAAAACCTTAAGGTTGGTCCTTTTAATGTTCCTTGACCTGTCCTGCCCAGGTGTAATCTGTTCAGTTTGTACAGGTCCCACCTCTACCAGAACCAGTCCCAATGCCCCAGGAATCTCAAACCCTTCTCTTCACACCATCTCCTCCGCCATGTATACATCTGATACATCATAATATTTCTACTCTGACTAGCATGTGGCACTGGTCATCATCCTGAGATCACTATCTTTGAAGTCCGACTTCTCAACTTTCTTCCTAATTCCTTATATTCTGCTTTCAGGACCTCATCCCTTCTTTAAACCTATGTCGATGGCACCGATGTGCACCATGGCCACTGGCTGCTCCCCCTCCCCCTCCAGAATGTTCTGTAACCGCGCTGAGACATGCTTGACCCTAACACCAGGGAGGCAACATACCATCCTGGAGTCTTGTTTGCAGCCCACGGAAACGCCTATCTATTCCCCTTACAATAGAATCCCGGATAAAAAGCAAAGAGCACCTCTTCGCACTCTGCACCCATTCCCCACTATGCTTCAAATTCCCAAGTTTAAAGCTCACTCTGTCCGTGGCCTCTCTCCCACTGCTCATGTGCAAAGCTCACTGTGAATGCACTTTGAAGCTCTTTATTAAATTGAGCTGAGACTGTCTGAGATGACTCGCACCAGTTCAGCTTCAAGTTATGTAATTAACACCTCTTGCCTGCTAATCAGTCTTCAGGAGATTGACAGATAACTGCCACTCAGCTACTTGGGGCAGCTCCTTATTAACCTTTTAAACTGGACAACGAAACTGATTTAATAGAAGGAACAGACTTACCAATTCTATCTCCACTCTGCTTCAAATTCCCAAGTTTAAAGCTCACCCACCTGCTAGCACTCTGTGGCTCATATTGTTGAACTCTTGTCTGTGACCTCACTCTGGATGTGGCCTCTCCCCCACTGCTCGTGTGCAAAGCTCACCGTGAGTGTATTTTGAAGCTCATTACTTAAATAGAGCTGAGATTGCCTGACTGACTCATGGTGGAATTTGAACCCATGTCTATGGATTACCATTCCAATAA
Organism: Scyliorhinus torazame; assembly: GCF_047496885.1. Lineage (NCBI taxonomy): Eukaryota > Metazoa > Chordata > Chondrichthyes > Carcharhiniformes > Scyliorhinidae > Scyliorhinus > Scyliorhinus torazame. The sequence continues at coordinate 297,911,901 of NC_092711.1, read as the reverse complement.
CATAAGCATTCTGCTATTGCATCCTCATAAACTGTTTGTTTTCCAGACGTTTCCTTACCACGATGTTTGAATTCTCTCAAAGCTATTAATGTACGTTTAAAGCTGAGGTCACCAGCCTACGTTCAAGATTCCAAATGTGACCTCAGTGATGATTCACAAGGTCTAAAGTAACCTGCTTTGACTTATATTCAAACGACCTTGTAGCGTATCCTAACACTTGATTCGCCTTGTAAATATTAGCTTTACATTGATGAAAGTCCCAATCAAATTTTTCTCAATAAATTATGAATCATAACTGACTAATGATTGCTTTGCCCTATTTTTAAAAGCCCTACTTTGCAAGTTGACTCACATCAAACAACTCCCTGCCTAGTGTAGGCAAGCAGACAGTGCCAGGGAATGGGTGATATTTTCACTTTCAACAATGGTGTAAAATAAGTAAGATAACGGAATGGAAATCGGGCAAAATGTAGAACCGATGACCAATCCAAAGCCGCACATTTTATACTCCCCCGGGATATCATGACGCCTAAATGACATTCTTGAGCCAAATACATTTGAGTGATTCACCTGGATTTTCCTTCAGTTCCTGCAGCAAACTGCTAAGCTTCCAACCCCCCCCCCCCCCCCCCCCCAACACCCTTTCCCTCTCCTAATGGTGCTAAAGCTTCTGCAAATACATGTTCTGGTGCCATGGTGGACACAGACCCATCTGCTAGCATGCTGTGGCATATGTTGTTGAATACCTTGGTGACCATCATTAAGATTTCAGCAAAGCAAGCCATGCCCCATCTGCAATTTTCTTTTCTCCTCTCGGTAAGGCACTATTGTTGCTAACTTTTGGTTGGCTCTTAGTAAATGTTGCTCACCGTGTCTTTACTTAATTTGCTCTGTTTTATAACCTTTGCTCGAGAGTCGCCAGGTATCTTTATGATACCACCACGAGGTTCAAGTTCAAGTGCTGATCAATAACTCAATACACCAGTTAGTAAGATTCAAATCAAAACACATTTATTATACACAGTCAATCACTACTCATGCATAAAACTCTACTTACTAGACTATCTCTAACACTAAAAGGTCTATACTTCGCTTTGGAACTGGCCCACCAGGTCAGGGGAACAAATGGCCTTTTGTTCGATTCTGAGTCTGCGGGATTCAAAGCTGGTATAGACTGGTAGCTAGGAACACCTATTTCGTAGCGTGCATTGACTGGAGACTTACTTGGTTCATGTAGCGACTAGGCAGATCACTGTCAACGGTTGTTTCGAGGTGCTGAGTGACCCTGCCAAGAAGGACGAATTGAACTTGAGGACTCTATTTTATAGTCCCCAGGGGCTTCCCGCCCCTTTGGGCGGACCCCGTACCTGGTTCCAAGTGATTGGACTAAGTTCTGATCACTTGGATCGATTTCTCCAATACTGGAGCTGTTCCCTGATCGCTGGGCGGTTCCTAAGTGTCCGTTGACCTTCCTTTGTCTTGGCTCCTGCTGGCGCCAAGGAGTCTGGCTTGGCCTTGTTTATCTTAACTGTTTCCAATTGTTCCCGGGGATCGCTCATTAATATGTAGATGGTTGTTAGTTTCAGTGCTGTCTGGGTTCCTGCAAGTTCTGATCACAGGAAACTTTGCACCTGCTGTTGTTCCTGCGCTTGACTGAATTTCCCTGCATTCTTAGCGGATCTCCATTTTAAGTCGGGAAGTGGCCAACCCAGGTGGCTACACTATTCATGGCAGGTATAGGTGCCACAATGCCTGCCCACCTGTCTGTGACCCAAGCAGCATTCCTTCATGAGTTTAGTCAACTGACTGAGGTGTATGTGGACAGGCGCGATCCTTTACGTAGCCAAGAATGATCGAAAACCATTAGGGCACAGATTTAAAGTAATTGGCAAAGGTAGCAATGGTGACATGAGGAAAACCTTTTTAAACATCAAGAGGTGAGGGTCGGGAATGTCCTGCCTGGGGCAGATTCAATTGAGGCATTCAAAGGGGGATTGGATCACTTTCTGAATAGGAGAGATTTGCAGGGCTACAGGGAAAAGAGCGGGGGGGGGGCTGCAATTTGAAAAGCTAGCATGGGCATGATGTACCAAATGGCCTCCTTCTGTTCTCTAGCTGCTCTATCCTCCTATGCCTCACTTCCATCTTCCAGCAACTGTTGCTCAATATTGATTGGAATGGGGATCCCAGACAAATTTCTTCCTCCTTATCAGATGGATAATGAGCCACTACCAGGCCTCCGACCGAGAACAGATAACTCACCGAGGAATGGATTGAACTTTTTGTTGATAACACTCAGTTATACTCTGCAAGCTCGCTGGCAGTTAGCATTCCCCCAGCTTGACCTGCATGGCAGTGTTTGTTGATTGGAATCAGTGTATCTTACATAATAAAAAAAAAATCATCCTGGAATGAAAATGAAATGAAGTGAAAATCGCTTATTGTCACAAGTAGGCTTCAAATGAAGTCTCTGTGAAAAGCCCCTAGTCGCCACATTCAGGCGCCTGTTCGGGGAGACTGTTACAGGAATGCCTGGATTACTTAATTATTTACAAAAAATCGGTGTGGAAAAACAGTAAAGAGTGTGGTCAAAGGCTAGAAGTTTGCCATGTACAAAAAATATGAATATTTGTCCGCAAGCAAACAGCCAGCAGGCAGATCATGTGTATATATTGGCAATGGACAGGGGATTAACAATTGTCCATTGTTGAAATTAGTAAGCATGTTATTACAAGACTAAAGAGTTTATAGTTTCCACCATTCCATGTCTGTTCTTGCTATTAGCTGTTGTTGCGATATGAATTATAAATGTACATGTTGTCACAGTCCCAGAGGTCCAGTGGCTGCTCTCCCCTTTGAGAGCTGACTGGTGGTGATTTAACCTGAGGGTCACCACACCTCAGGTGAGGGGCAAGGTTGAGAAGGCGGAACTTTAATGAATAACCTCAGCCGGTACGGGAATTGAACCCACGCTGCTGGCGTCGCTCCGCATCACGAACCAGCCCCCCAGCCAACTGAGCGAACCAACTCCGGTGATATAAATTATTCCTGTATTGAAACACTATACTGCATTATACTCACAGTACGTTACCTTCTGGTGGTGTTGTGTTGCAGTTCACTCAGGAAAGTCTAAGCTCTAATGGCAACGTGTATTTTCACATGGAGTCTGGAGCTATGGATAGTGATGGTTGAGGCTCCAATGTTCTTTCCATCGCATAGCTGACTACACTTAGCATCTGCCATTGGCAAAGTTGGAAATATTTGTATGTTGACCCTCAACCAGTTTAACCATGTTATGAACACACTGTCCTTGGTCATCAGCCCCTGGGGAGGGGCTTGATTCCAGGGTTTCTGGTTCAGAGGCAGAGACGCTACCCAGTGCACCACAAGATTTCTCTTTTACCTTCTAAAGATACAAAAATTAAGTCTCAATTGTAACTTGTTATAGCTTTGGCTATCTGTAACTCTTTTCAGCAAAGATCATTTCTGGCCTAGCAAAAAGGAGGATGGTTGTGGTGATTGGAGGTTAGTCATCTCAGTCCCGGGACATCACTGCAGGAGTTCCACAGGGTATTGTCCTAGGCCCAACCATCTTCAGCTGTTTCAACAAGCCTTCTGTTCATCATGAGGTCAGATGTGGGGATGTTCATTGATAATTGCACAATGTTCAACATAATTCGCGACTCCTCAGACACTGAAGCAGTCCACGTGCAAATGCAGCAAGACCTGGCCAATATCCAGGCTTGGCCTGACAAAGGCCAAGTAAAATTTGTGCTTCACAAGTGCCAGGCACATGTGTGTCTGTCACATCTTGTGTATCCTGCACACAAGAAACAGGACAAATCCTACCCAGCCAATTACTGCCCTATCTATCTACTTTCCTTCATCAGCAGAATGATGGAAAGAGTTATCAACAGTGCTATCAAGCCGCACTTACTCAGAAATAACCGACTCACTAATGCTCAGTTCAGGTTCCACCAGGATCACTCAGCTCCTGACCTCATTACAGCCTTGGTTCAAACATGGACAAAAGAGCTGAATGTCAAAGGTGAGGTGAGATGAGAGTGTCTTCCCTTGACATCAAGGCAGCATTTGACCGAGTATGGCATCAAAGAGTCCTAACAAAACTGGAGTCAATGGGAATCAGGGGGGAAACTCTTCGCTGGTTGGAGTCATACCTGGCACAAGGAAGATGGTTGTGGTGGTTAGAAGTCAATCATCTCAGCTCCAGGACATGACTGCAGGAGTTCCTCAGGGTGGTGTCCCAGGCCTAACCATCTTGAGCTGCTTCATCAAGGACCTCCCTTCCATCATAAGGTTACAAGTGGGGATGTTCGCAGATGTCTGAACATTGTTCAGCACCATGCAAAGAACAAAGAACAATGCAGCACAGGGACAGGCCTGTTCGCTCTCCATGATACCGGTCATGATACCACCCTTGGCCAAAACACTCAGCACTTTCTGGTGCCATTTCTCTTTATGAACATCCTATCCATGTATTTGTCGAGATGCCTTTTGAACGCTGTTAATGTATCTGCTTCCACATCCACCCCTGGCAATGCATTCCATGCACTCACCACCCTCTGTGTAAAAAACCTGCCTCACACATTGTCATGATATGCAAACATGCAGCTAATGAACACTTAGAATAGGACACAACCAATGAGCAGTCAGGACACTCAGGGGTGGTATCCCACTATAAAAGGGATGAGGTACTCACACCCCGCCTTTTTCCACAGACCAACATCTACAGAGTGAGACAGGGTGTATCCTCAGCATCACACCCCAGCACTTGGCTTAGAGCAAGGCTGGTTCAGCTAGACTGAGTTACTACAATTAGATTAGCAGAGAGTCAAACTCATTGAGAACTGTGCTAATAGTTCAATAAACACATTGAACTCACTTCAAAGTATGGAACATATTTTACTTAAAACTTCACCAAGTGGCAGCCTGTGTTATTCCAAACTACATAACACAACACACATCTCCTCTAAACTTTGTCCCATGGACCTTAAACCTATGCCCCTTAGTGACTAACCCCCCCCACCCTGGGAAAGACTGCCTGCTTATCCTATCCATGCCTCTCATAATCTTTTCCATAAGACCATAAGACATAGGAGCGGACGTAAGGCCATTCGGCCCATCGAGTCCACTCCACCATTCAATCATGGCTGATTTCAACTCCATTTACCCGCTCTCTCTCCATAGCCCTTAATTCCTCGAGAAATCAAGAATTTATCTACTTCTGTCTTAAAGACACTCAACGTCCCGGCCTCCACCGCCCTCTGTGGCAATGAATTCCACAGACCCACCACTCTCTGGCTGAAGAAATTTCTCCTCATCTCTGTTCTAAAGTGACTCCCTTTTATTCTAAGGCTGTGCCCCCGGGTCCTAGTCTTCCCTGCTAATGGAAACAACTTCCCTACATCCACCCTATCTAAGCCATTCATTATCTTGTAAGTTTCTATTAGATCTCCCCTCAACCTCCTAAACTCCAATGAATATAATGACGTTCATCGTATGTTAGGCCTACCATTCCTGGGATGATCCGTGTGAATCTCCGCTGGACCCGCTCCAGTGCCTGTATGTCCTTCCTGAGGTGTGGGGCCCAAAATTGCTCACAGTATTCGAAATGGGGCCTAACTAGTGCTTTATAAAGCTTCAGAAGGACATCCCTGCTTTTATATTCCAAGCCTCTTGAGATAAATGACAACATTGCATTTGCTTTCTTAATTACGGACTCAACCTGCAAGTTTACCTTTAGAGAATCCTGGACTAGGACTCCCAAGTCCCTTTGCACTTCAGCATTATGAATTTTATCACCGTTTAGAAAATAGTCCATGCCTCTATTCTTTTTTCCAAAGTGCAAGACCTCGCACTTGCCCACGTTGAATTTCATCAGCCATTTCTTGGACCACTCTCCTAAACTGTCTAAATCTTTCTGCAGCCTCCCCACCTCCTCAATACTACCTGCCCCTCCACCTATCTTTGTATCATCGGCAAACTTAGCCAGAGTGCCCCCAATCCCATCATCTAGATCAAAGAGAACAGCTGTGGCACCAAAACTGAACCCTGCGGGACACCACTCGTCACCGGTTGCCATTCCGAAAAAAACCTTTTATCCCAACTCTCTGCCTTCTGCCTGACAGCCAATCGTCAATCCATGTTAGTACCTTGTCGACCTGTATCAAGTCGCCCCTCAACCTCCGTCATTCCAAATAGTCCGAGTCAATTCAGCCTCTCCGCATAGCTAACACCCTCCAGACCAGGCAAAATTTTGATAAACCTCCTATACACGCCCTCCAAGGCCTCCACATCCTTCTGGTAGTTTGCCGACCAGAATTGTGCGCAATATTTTATTCCAAGTGCAGCCTTACAAAGTTTCTATATAACTGTAGCATGACTTTTATCCAAGTTTTTATACTCCATGCCCCGTCCAATGAATGCAGGCATTCATGCGCACTTGTGTTGCCACTTTCAAAGATCTGTGGACACGTATGCCAAGATCTCTCTGACTTTCTATATTCTGAAGAGTTTTGCCATTTACTGTACATTTCCCCTCTATGTCAGACCTACCAAAATGCATTACCTCACATTTGTCTGGATTAAACTCCATTTACCATTTCTCTGCTCAAGTCTCCAACCTATCTATGTCCTGCTGTATCTCCTGACAATCCTCAACACTATCTGCCACTCCACCACCTTGGTGTCTTCCGCGACCTTACAAATCAGACCAGCTACATTTTTTTCCACATCGTTTATGTAGTCTACAAACAACAGAGGCCCCAGCGCCGATCCCTTGGTGGAGGAGATGAAGTGTTGGGTGCTCTGAGGTACAGACGAACCAACACGGTTGCGATTGGTACAACGCAGTTTTATTCCATTTAACTATTTATACATCAGACTTGGTACTCAGCATGTTGTGACTGTGTGAGTGTCTTGCTTTGAGGTCCTGGCCCTGTGCCGTCTCCAGGTGGACTGCCTAGGAAGTGTCGTGTTTCTTGTTTTATACCGTGTCTGCTCTTGTCTGTGATTGGCTGTCGTGTTATGTGCGCTAATTGGTCCGTTGGTCTGTCTATCATTATGTATGTGTTATGATGTATGTTTGAATATCATGACAGAGATGGCAAAGTGCTACAGTGACCTCAATGTAACAAGGAAAGATAATTTGTCATGCCAAGGAAGCACTGCAAAACATGCTTGTCCTTGGGAATGGACATCCATCGTACAGTTGTTGTCTTGTCTGGATCTGCTTTCACACACCACTGGCTGTGAGCAAGTGATCCACATAGGGAACCTGATTGACTCTGAATCTGTATTTAGCAGGGTCGAGCTTTAAATATATGACCACGATTCTGTCAAGGACTAAACTAAGACATGCATCATGTTCTTGCATTGTACAACCCCAGACCAGGATGATATGGATGATGATTTTGCAGAGTTGTCCTTTAAGGAGTTGTTCTATGAGATCACATAGGACATGCGGAGTAAACAATATCTGCCTCTCGGAGACATGAATGTAGTGAGTTTCGAAGATTCTTCATCCAATAGGATTTGCCAGAACTCGCATTTTGCATCCGAGATGCTGAAAGCTTTAGCATTGGGCATTTCAGTTCAACCTGTGCAACTGCCTTCATAGGGCGATGAGGTCTGAGCAGTGTTTAGGTGAACTGGGTCGATGCAGACTCTGACCACGCTGCGTTACTTTACTGCAGCCACCTTGGTTGAAAATCACTCTGTGGCCTCGTCTATTGGGGATGTGACATTCAGTGTTGTCATCTAGTGCAGCTTATTGACTAGTTTCTGCTTCATTACTAAGTGTACTCTTCCCGGAGCACAGACTGTGGTGGTACCGAATGATCCAGCCTCATATGAAATGCTACAGGTTGCTTCTCAATAAAGTGGCAGTTGAATAGTTTATATTCTATAACTTCTGGGGCCTGGTGCTAGAGAGTGTGTACATTTAGACCAATGTGAATTAGCCCAGTGTGATACTGTCCCAAAGACCCAACAGCAGCTTTTATCTTGATCAATGACATGAAACGGGAATCTGTCCTGTGTGCAGTGGAGAGTGGTCACATCGTCCATGCAACTAATTTGTCCACCATATGCCATGAGGTCCAGCTGGGCGTTGGGATCTAGTGCAGCAAGTGGGTGGATTTCCCATAACAACTGCCTGGGCAGGATGCTGCACTTTGTTCTACTTTACTTTTAATTTTGCATTGCTGTGGGCAATGCTTAAGGTGGTGAAAATCACACTCTTCTCCGTAATGGTGTCTACACTTTAACAGTAGAGTGTTGCTAGAGGCTCAGTGCCTTGGTTACTCTGATTGAGCTGCAATTAATTGTCCCTGTTTGTGCATCAAATCCTGGGGAAGGCTGCAATGTGGCTGGTGACATGGGCAGACTACTGTGGTTTAGATCTATAACATTGAGCAAAATGGTTCCATTTGCCACATTTGTCACAGTGTTTACCAAACACTAAACATGTGGTTTTGTTGTGCGGGTGATGGCCGCTGGAATTTCAGCAGGGTATGTCCGATAACGGGAAAACCTCAGTTGCCCACCTTAACTCTTTGCTGCTTCTTTCTGACTGTTAATTTAGCATACAGATGCTGATGGCAGATTCCAAGGTCAAATCTTTCTTGCGAAGAAGCTTCTTGCGGACAACATCACTCCAGATCCCACACACAACGCAATATCTCACAAGTTCATCAATGAGGGCGCCAAGCTTGCATTTCTTTGCTAGAATGTTTGGAGTCACGGTGTATGGCTGAATTGATTAATCAAATTTTTGGTTGGCAGTATTGAACATTTGTCCACCCAATATAATATTCTTTACTGGTGTGCATATGTGTTCAAGCATTTTTAGCAATACCTCGGGTATTCTTCTTTCCTTCCATTTGAAAAACAAATGACTCAAATTTCTTGAGTGCCTTGTGTCCCGCTAAATTTAAGAGAGTGTACACCTGACATTTCTTTCATTTGTCTGATAGGCCCGCACCTCTGTAGATACGGTGCTCTTTAGAAAATGTTGGTCAGTTGTCTGTGACGTTTTTGTCAAAAACGAGCAGATTGGTGTGGCAACGTCCCTGTGACATTATGCCAACTCCGGATACCATGTAGAAATACTAGGGTGCATTAACTGGTGACCAGGGACTAACAACAATAAAGGTTTATTGATTATAAGGATCCTTCCTGCGTATTCCCTTATTCACCCTTTCTTTTATTTTGCCGTTATCATTTTTGATCCCTGGTGATTAATGGGCATGTATCCTTAAGTCAATCAGCAGAGAGAATGAGGAATTCAGATGTTACAGGAGAGAGCACTCTGCCAGTCTCTGTTAGTTTGAACAGCGGCTTCAGACTATTCGCACCAAAGACAGAGATGCGGTTGGACTCGGTTTCATTGATTGTCTGGTGGCCAATAAATTGGCCAAAAGGCCATACTCTACCTGGTAACAGGTGGTGATAGGATCCTATCCCAGTGGGATGGTTCTCAAAGACATGAGGGAACAGTTGAGTCCTAGATACAGAAACACAAGATCTCTCTCTCCCTCTCTCACTCCAGAAAGGCAATGTGCTATATTTCTGAAATGGCAGAGACCTGAAAGAATCAACAGTAATACCTTGAACTGAAAGCAAAGGAAGGGTGCTAAAAACTACCATATGAAATAAAGTCTCTGTTTTTTTTCTTTTACTTATGATTTTTTACACATTTGTTCCACTCTGTTTTTATCTGTCTTGTGTGTTTGTGTGTGTGTGTGTGTATGTGTATGTGTGTGCCGAGGGTGGGAGGCATGTTAGAACGGGGAATTAGGAATTAAATAATAGTTAACCAGTTGTATTTGCTGCATATTTCATGAAAGTTCTTGTCATTAATAAAAAGTAATTGTTTTTAAATTTACAAACCCAGTGACTGTGATTATTGGGCAGCCAAGGGCCAAAGACTAAGAATTATTAGTTAATTCACTTGTGTTGTGACTCAGGGTCAAGTGGGGCTGGAATTGACTGCGCACTAACCCAGGGTGTCATAACATGACAATAACAAGCAGCTCTTACATGCTGTGTGTCTTTCCCCGCCCAAGGGAGAACTCCTTCTCTACCAATATGTGACCCCTTTTGTACCCGGGTCACCCCAGCAAACACATGAGAACCCAATCCACGTCCTGCTCATCTACAACATAAATCTTATTTATCTCACGTATTCACTGCAATATATGCCATGGATGTATTGGATATAGCTGTAACTTCAATGACACTCATTTTCAGTAGGACCACTTTTCACATCATAGATAAGAGGCTGGATACTCCGTTTTCAGGACTATGCCCTGACGGCGTCGTAAAAACTGTGGTCTTTTACGCCAGGACAACTGGCTACAAAAGGCCACAGATTCACAGCCTTGCAGGGGGCTGGCAGGCAGCTGTCATGGAGCTCACAGCTCCAGCTGCCGATATAGCCTCCTGCACTCCCAGGTCAGAGGCAGCGCATGAGCAAGGTGACGGTCTCCAGTGGCTACGCCATTCTCCATGGTGGTCTCAGCCCGCTGACCTGGACTGCCGAAATAGTGCCCCCAATTGGCCGCTCGCCCGGCTCTGACCACCCGCACACATAGCCCCCAGTCCCAATCGGCCTGCCCCCGACTGTGGCGGCCGTGGACTGAGTCCGCAACTGCCTCGCGAGTTTCCAACATGCGCGGGCACGGAGAATCCCGGCCCTTATGTTTAATATTGCCTTTGTGAAGCAATGTGGAAGGTTTCATAATGTTAAATGTGCTATATAAATACAAGTTTTTGTTGTTAAAACATTTGTGAAAATTCTAGGGCGAAATTCTCCCCCAACGGCGGGATGCCCGCCGACTGGCGCCAAAGCCGGCGCCAATCAGACAGGCATCGCGCCGGCCCAAAGGTGCGGAAGTTGGGGCTAGGCCGACGCCGGAGGGATTTCCGCCTTGCCAGCTGGCGGAAATGGCGTTTGTTGCCCCGCCAGCTGGCGCGGAAATGCGCGCATGGGCGGGAGCGTCAGCGGCCGCTGTCAGTTTCCCAGCGCATGCGCGGGAGCGTCAGCGGCCGCTGTCAGTTTCCCGCGCATGCGCAGTGGGGAGAGTCTCTTCCGCCTCCGCCATGGTGGAGGCCGTGGCGGAGGCGGAAGGGAAAGAGTGCCCCCACGGCACAGGCCCGCCCGCGGATCGGTGGGCCCCGATCGCGGGCCAGGCCACCGTGGGGGCACCCCCCAAGGTCAGATCGCCCCGCGCCCCCCCCCAGGACCCCGGAGCCCGCCCACGCCGCCTGGTCCCGCCGGTAAATACCAGGTTTGATTTACGCCGGCGGTACAGGCAATTCCTGGGCAGGACTTCGGCCCATCCGGGCCGGAGAATCCAGCGGGGGGTCCCGCCAACCGGCGCGGCCGGATTCCCACCCCCGCCCAATCTCCGGGAGCGGAGACTTCGGCGGGGGCGGGATTCACGGAGGCCAACGGCCATTCTCCGACCCGGCGGGGGGTCGGAGAATGACGCCCCTGGAGTCCCATGTAGTTAGAAAAGAGGAGAGAATTTGTGGGATGTCTATTCTGTGCTGTTGTTGAGTTGGCAATGTATGAATATTGGCCTCTTGGTGACCATGCATAATTTTGGTTATTGCATTTACCAGCAGCAATGTAAGAGAAGCCAGGCAGCAGATTTGGATACATATGCCAAATGAAGGGCAGTTACCATTCATAATAATAATTTTTATTAGTGTCAGAAGTAGGCTTACATTAACGCTGCAATGAAGTTACTGTGAAAATCCCTCGTCGCCACTCTCCGGCGCCTGTTCAGGTACACTGAGGGAGAATTCAGAATGTCCAATGCATCTTTCAGGACTTGCGGGAGGAAACCGGAGCACCCGGAGGAAACCCAGGCAGGCACGGAGAGAATGTGCAGACTCTACACAGACAGTGACCTAAGCCAGGAACCAAACCCAGGTCCCTGCTGCTGTGAAGCAACAGTGTTAGCCACTGTGCCACCTTGCCGCCCATATAGCCAGTAAAATCAGTATCAATGCAACATACAGTTTGCTATTCAGCCCCTTATATTTAGGGATGCAACCATTATCCAGGTTCCGCAGCAGGCAAGCACAGAACTGCATTTTAAAAAATATACTGGTGATGTACGATGTTTTATTAATGAACAGGCAAGATTGAAAGGGTATTACTGAATTGGCTGACCTTGCTTTAACCCTGCAAGACATAAGGCCTCGCGACTGAAATAACATATGCCCCACTGTGAAGTTTCCTGGCAACCTGTCAATTAATCATTATCATCTTTTCTGTTTTTAAGAGATAATGACTTAAGCCATTTTTATGTTCACTTACTAGCAATGATCTCAAAGGAGAGCTGTGACAATTTATCCAGCACAATACGGGGAAAAAAAGAGCGTGTTTTACAACAGAGTAGTTTAATTCTATAATGGTCAAAAAAATACTCTTGATGAACTGACTATATTACATTTCCTTGTGCACTGTGATATCTGTCTGTTTCTCCTCTCACTTGTCCCCGTTGCAAAGAGGCGTATCTATAGAGAATAATAAACACCTGTGATTTATCACAAGGGAATAATCTGATCAAGTAGTTCAGAAAGTAAATAGCTGCCATTCAAACCCCATGTGACTTTTTAGCCCTGTAATCAGTATTATCTGTTATTGTATGTCCATCCAAATATGTATTTTAACACCAGCACGTTATAGAGAAACTGCCTTGGCAACAGAAAATAGCTTATTAACTCAGGGGTCGGAGGGAGTAATCCAATGTATCACCTAAAACTGGTGCAGAGTTGGCAGGTAAGGCCAGTACCGGTGGAGGGGTGGATAATCTGGATGGGGATGACAAAGCTGGATATGTCGATGATGGTGGTGGGGAGGGGGAGCAGGGGTATTGGAAGACAGCTTCGGGGGTGGGGGCGGGGAGTTACCTGGAGTGGTTGTTTGCAAAACTCGGCTTTAAGCCTGAAGAGCACAATTAATATGGCTGATGGCAATGACTATACACAGCAGTATCGCTCCTCATTTACTAGATTCGGTGAGATTAAAAGGTCCTGTAATGCTCCAGGTGGCAATAAATCAATTCTGCCATTTTGCAAAATCTGAGGCGTTTGCTGTCTGCGACCTAAGCCAGAAGAGCTGAGACATCGTGAAGCAGGTGGGACCTTTATGTGATTCAACCTGTCCCCCCGGATATCAGTACAATGACACAAAAATGATGAACTTGGACTATCGCTGACCTTCAGACTGTCAACAGAGCAATCGTTCCAATCAAATATCCGCTTCCTATAATCCAAGAACAATCCATGACTCTGCAGTCCCCCTGAAGCTTGACATGAGACAGAGCTACCTTCAGATACCACTTGTGAAACAAAACTGGTGTTTTGCAGCTTCTGTTACCGACTGGTGGCCCTGACGTCTGTTATCATGAAATGCTTCGAGCGGCTAGTCATGAGATGGATTAATGGCAGCCTCCCAGATGGTCTCGATCCACCGTAGTTCGCCTATCACCGCAACCGGTCCACAGCAGATGCTATCTCCCTGGCCCTACAATTAACACTCGAACATCTCGACAACAAGGGCACCTACATCAGACTGCTATTCATATACTACAGCTCTGCCTTCAACACCACTATCCTAACAAGACTAATAACCAATGTACTTTGTCGATGATTATTTTTGCCGACTGTGTATGTACTTTGTACGTTCCCTTGGCCGCAGAAAAGTACTTTTCTTTTTTTTTGGAAAATATTTTATTCAGGCATTTATAATTTTGACAAGTACTTTTCACTGTACTTTGGTACATGTGGCAATAATCAATTAATAAATCAATACAGGTGTGTTTCAGCCCTATAGGCTAAGTTCAGCATCTAAAGCATTCCAGAAGATCAGTTCTTCAGTCTGGTCAGACATTGAGTCACCCTACTTGACGATGTTGTTGCCCATGGAAGGGACAGAGCAGAAATCAATCAGCGGTTGTCAACGGTGTTCACTCAACTCATACAAGACAATTTGCCACTCAATAAGGGCAAACGCACATTTGCAGCGTCCGAGGTTGACTTTCTTTGATAAAGGATGACCACAGCTGAAGTAAAGTCTACACATGAAAATGTCAAAGCCATTCATGCACTTCCGACCCTACCTAATGTGAAAGAGTTGGCATAATTTCCCCATGCTACTGGATTTTACCACCAATGCGGTCCTCAGTATGCAGAGATTGCAGAGGTTCTTCAAAACTGCACAAAGATACACAATAGGAATAGACAATCGCATAGCAAACATGTTAAAGATAAAGATAGCATCTCCACCAGTCCTCGCACATTTCAACCCTCACGCGGAAACATATGTGACAACAGATGCGTCAGGAAATGTGATTGGGGCTGCCCTCTCACAGTGGATTGAAGGTAGCAAATGACCAATCGCTTATGCATTCTCAGAAACTGAACCCAAATACTCAACTGGACCACGAGAAGCATTAGCCTGAATCTAGGCTGTGAACATTGTACCTCGATGGTAGAACGTTCACTCTGCACATCGATTATCAAGTGCTAACTGCACTGTTAGCAGGTTCGCGCAACCGAGTAGCTGACGTATTTAACCATACTGCTATCACAGACAGCATCAGCGATAGTGAAGTGACTTGTAACATTCCAAACAACGTGATTGTGGTGGTTTCACACGCGCCTGTGAACCTTGTTATGCGAGAGGAGTTTTAGGCAGAATCGGCAGCACAGAATTCTGCAGACAACAGACTGCAGGAAGTAAGCCAGCACCTGAAAACCAAGTGGCCTTACAAAATAGAGAAAGAACTGGTCCCGTACCACAGAGCACGCAATGAGCTGCCATTGTTTGACGATACCTGTATATAATGCAGAGCTCGAGCACTTATCACAAAGGCATTGCTACAATTTGTATTGCATCTTGCTCATGTGAAGCAGCCCCGGTGGCCATTAATCAATAATCGAATAGAAGAGTTCATTAGAACCTGTGTAACAATGAAATATCTGTTAAACCTTGTCTCGCATCCCAACAACTGACTTCATGGCCAACAAAACCATAGCAACAACTCCCAAGTAGATAATTTTTGACAATTGCAACCAGCCCCTAAGAATCAATGTTTTTTCGTTTGTTGTTCGTGATCTACAGGAGGCTGTAGCTCACTACCAACAATTCCCTGCCCACCGCGTTGGCCATTGATGTTGTAAGACCCTCTACCTGATCTAACAGTTATATAGAACTTTCCAGACAGGGGCAGTGAAAAAACGACAGCCGTAACACTTACTTGGAAGCTTCACGTGTCCATTCCTGGAAGGTGAACAGCTGTGACCTGTGTCTATACCCCTCAAATCCATTAGCTTCAAGCCATTCAAAGAACAAAGAGAAGAAAGAACAAAGAAAAGTACAGCACAGGAACAGGCCCTTTGGCCCTCCAAGCCTGCGCCAACCATGCTGCCCTTCTAACCCAAAACCTTCTACACTTCGTGATCTGTATACCTCTATTTCCATCCTATTCATGTATTTGTTAAGACACCCCTTAAACATTACTATCATACCTGCTTCCACCACCTCCTCCGGCAGCGAGTTCCAAGTATCCACTACCGTCTGTGTAAAAAAAAATCCCTTGCACATCTCCTCTAAACCTTGTCCCTTGCACCTTAAATTGTGTCCCCCAGTAATTGACTCTTCCACCCTGGGAAAAAGCTTCTGACTATTCACTCTGTCCATGCACCTCATAATTTAATCGACATCCATCAGGTCGCCCCTCAATCTCCTTTGTTCCAGTGAGAAGAAACGGAGTTTATTCAACCTCTCCTCATAGCTAATGCCCTTCACATCAGGCAACATCCTGGTAAATCTCTTCTGCACCCTCTCTAATGCCTCCACATCCTTCTGGTAGTGTGGCGACCAGAATTGAACATATACTCCAAGTGTGGCCTAACTAAGGTTCTATACAGCTGCAGCATGACCTGCCAATTTTTATGCTCAATTCCCCAGCCAATGAAGGCAAGCATGCCGTATGCCTTCTTGACTACCTTCTCCACCTGTGTTGCCCCTTTCAGTGACCTGTGCACCTGTACACCCAGATCCACCTGCCTGTTAATATTCTTAAGGGTTCTGCCATTTACTGTAAATTTCTCACCTGTATTAGACCTTCCAAAATGCACTACCTCACATTTGTCCGGATTAAACTCCATCTGCCATCTCTCCACCCAAGTCTCCAAACGATCTAAATCCTGCTGTATCCTCTGACAGTCCTCATCGTTATATGCAATTCCACCAACCTTTGTGTCTTCCGCAAACTTACTAATCAGAACAGTTACATTTTCCTCCAAATCATTTATATATAATACAAACAGCAAAGGTCCCAGCACTGATCCATGCAGAACACCACTAGTCAAAGTCCTCCATTCAGAAAAGCGTCCTTCCAATGCCTCCCTTTGTCTTCTATGACCGAGCTACATCTGTATCCATCTTGCCAGCTGACCTCTGATCCCGTGTGACTTCATCTTCTGTCCAATCTGCCATGAGGGACCTTGTCAAAGGCCTTTCTGAAGTCCATGTAGACAACATCCACTCCCCTACTGTCATCGATCATCTTCGGCACTTCCTCGAAAAACCTGATCAAGTTAGTGAGACATGACCTCCCCTTCACAAAACCATGCTGCCTCTCACCAATCTGTCCACTTGCTTACAAATGGGAGTAAATCCTGTTTCGAAGAATCCTCTCCAATAATTTCCCTACCACTGACAAGTCTTACCCACCTGTATTTTCTTGGTTTATCCTTGCTATCCTTCTTAAACAAAAGAACAACATTAGCTATTCTCCAGTCCTCTGGGACCTCACCTGTAGCCAGTGAGGATACAAAGATGTGTGTCAAGGCCACAGCAATTTCTTCCCTTGCCTCTCTCGGTATGCTGAGGTAGATCCCATCAGGTCCTGGGGACTTATCTACCTTGATGTTGTTCAAGATACCCAACACCTTCTGATTTTTGAGCTCAATGTGACCAAGACTATCTACACAGATTCACTACTTTCTAGTAGTGCGCAGTGATCAACAGCTTTCACAAACCATTTGCACCTTGATTCATTCATCTCCCTTCATGGATGAGTGTCTCCAAGTGGTGAAACCCCAATGTTTACAAACATCAACTACATCAAAGAGAGGTAAGTGCATTCCAATCACATGCTTAACTGCACTTGGAATGCAATTAGCGATTTACATGGCAAGGGATACGGAACTGTTTCCCGCTTTCCCAATGGGATCATAAAATGGGTACAATTCTCTTCCAGCGGGAGAACATAGGTGGGATTCCCCGTCGGTGGGATTCTCCGTTGTGCTGCAGTGCACCCACACATGCAGGTATCCCAGCGGCATGGGTGGCCACAATGGGAAATCCCTTTGGCAGCTGGCCGGATTGGAGAATCCTGCTGCCGGCAAGGGCACACCGCTGAGGAACATGCGGCTGGTGGACCGAAAAATCCCACCCTTGGTCTCCCAAATGGAGAGCCCATCCCTCTATGAACTCATCGTCCAGGCTATCTATGCCAATCTGTCCAAACTATACATAGTTAAAATCACCCATGAGTATTGCCATACCTTTCTCACAAGCCAGCACTAGCAAATTGGTTGTCAATGAACAAATAAAATTACATCAGTCCATGCTTTCTCTGGATGCCTTCTGGTTAGACCCCCTTTGAGGGTCACACTTGAGATACCATAGTCAGTTTGTTATCTCTAACAGTTTAGCAATCTCCAAAGGTGGGGGAAGAGGCTCATCTTTTATCCCTTAATGGAGCACAGAATGGTTATCTTCCTTGGTATGTGGATACCCGTAACTTATGGTCAATTCATGTTTCAGAACTTTCTAATTCTGGCAAGGTCCTGCCCTGGCTACATTAACCATTCTGCTTTGTCTCTTCAAGCCCACAGTGCAGTTCAGTACAGTTCTTTAGAAATCTTCGGCCTGGATTTTCCTTTCGCCTCGATGTTGCATGTTACCACCATGAGAGACACTCCACACACAGGGCTAACCACAACCACTCTACATTAATTAATACAAAAGAAGTATAGGTACAGTTCCATGGTTGAAAAATGATTGGGCATTAAGAAGCTACATAATATGTTAGCTTATGACATTTTAGACAAGTTTTTTACAAAATGGTTTTTTGCTGGAGACTTACACTGCAGACAATGGACTGCAGTTTATTTCTGGTCACGGGGTTCTGAGCAAGCTACCGAGTTCATCACCATCTGCCATCGTGATGCAACTCCTGGTGATATTGAACGATTAAACTGGGCAATAAAGACACTCCAAAAGCTATTAGGGTGGAGGAAAAAAACGTTCGAACAATACATTAATATTGCTCTTCACACAATTTGATCCATCCCACACTCTGACCGGAAAGACACTGGCCAAACATATGACTGGTTGTAATTTTTGTGTGCCATTGGCCCTTCCAATGAGAATGTTAGAGCAGTAGCAGAAGGAATTGCGAAGCAACAAGGTAAAGCTTGGACAAATGAACATGTGGAAGGAAAGCACAATTTGAAGTTGGAGCTTGGATCACTTCATTATCAGGGCCAAAGCAGGTCAAACAGTTACTCAGCACCAATGCTTACCTGTTGGATGACACCCTAACGTGGAACGTGATGTGCTTGATAGCAAGCAGACAAGGTATTTCAAGGACAGTGACTTTGCGGATACATTTCTTTTTCCGATGAATGGTGGTGATGTTGACCATCTGCCCCATCAAGGTGATCACTAAAAACCACAGTGTCAAGTTTATAGACCTTAGTGTTGTCAGCAATGTTCAAATCTCGAAGATTACGGGCGGGATTCTTTGGGACTCATTGTCTGGCGCGGCATGTCCCAGCAGCCGGCCAATGGAGGGTATCCCATTGTGGCCATCCCCACACCGTCGGGAAATCCGCGGGCGGGGTACACTGCCGGAGAAGCAGAGGATCCCGTCAACAGAGAATCCCGCAGTACTTTTGTACAAAGAGAAAATGGGCACTCTGAACTCTAAGATATGATATGGCAGTGTACATATGTCCGTTGTGGTTGGTTTAATTTAAAATAAGATTTTACAAGATGGAAAAGATACTAGTTACGTTCAATTGTTTGGTGTTTGATTGTGTCTGTTGACTGATCACTATTCTGTGCTGTGAGTCAAGCCTCTGGGTGTGGTAGCAGAGAAACTGGAGCAAGTGGTAAGCATGGCATTTTAAAAATATTGAAATAAAAATTCTGTTCGCACATGGAACCTGGTGAAAGTCATCTCCTCACATCTCCGAAGCATAAAACACGACGGCCTGTGCAACTCAAAACAGCTATTGCAGAACTTACAGGCAAAAATTAAACTTTGAAACTAAAACACACATTTTAATTCACAACTGACTTCAAATGGTGCATTTGATGGTGAGTCACCTCTCTTTCCAGAAAATGAACCGCGAAGACGGGGTGTGGCATGTATTCAGTGCCGAGGTAACTAAGTGGCCAGGAACAATCCTGTCGTCATTATTTTTCTTTTTGCTTCTCTCCTCTTATGTTCTGATTGCATGAAGGATAAGCAGGGCCTGGCCAGGCTTACAGACCACTTCAATCTTCTTATTGATGAACACACGTCAATGATGTAGCAGAAACTCTAGCTTCCCTGTACTTCATCAAGTTTGTTTTCACATACTAACAATTGGAAGACGATTCACCAGGAACATCCGGTGCTTTGGAAAAAAAGACACAAGAACAGAATTCCAAATAATTGTCACACAGCCGTCACATATCTTTCATTCATTACCTCAGCCATTCACTGTAGTTTCAGAAAAATAAGAATTCAGTGGTTCTGTCTGGTTGAATTAGGAAGTGATGGTACACTGCGGACTGAATGAGCTTTATGTTTTGAGTGTTTCACTTGTGCTTGTGGATCCTGCCTTCTCAATTATCCAGGTCTTCAAGCCCAAGGTCTTGAGACAGTGCAACTTCAGAAGGAAAGGGATTCAGTAAATTTTCTAAAACCCCAAATCATGAAGAGCCATCAAGTTCTCAGTCCAAAGTGTCTCACGTGATGATTGGACACTTGCAACATCCCGCACGAGATCTATGGGGTGGGAATGCCTGTCTCCCCCGTGCTCCTTGCAGAGGACAAGCTCCCCCGCAAGGAGTGGGGTATTTCAATTACTCAGTGGAAAGAATGTCAGCCAGTAAGTCACCAACTAAGCAGGAATCCGGTAGGGGTCGACCAAGAAGTGTAGATATATCCGGCTGAATTCTCTGCCGTCGGGATGCTCCATTTTGTCGGCAACCCAGGAATTTCCCAACGGTGTAGGGCTGCCACAAAATGGGAAACCCCATTGACCAGCCAGCAAAACGGAGCATTCCAACGGTGTGCCGCACCAGAAATCTGTTGCGACGGGATGGAGAAACCCTCCCATCGTTTGTAAATAAAACTTATTTTTTCTCGGTGTGGACTCACCGTGTCCTTATTGAACTGGCGATGAGGAGTAAACTGGTTTGATGTTGACGCTGCCCGACCTACTCAGCCGGACCGCCTCCCCGATTTTCTGGACCCAGGTTTGGATTTCTTTGATTCGCCGTGCCTCTGGGGCAGTAGGAAAGGCACCATCAATGGACATTCTTTAGGTTTTGAATATCCTCTTATTTCTGTGTGACTATTTTTCCAACACAATGGCCAGGCTCCAGAGAGGAAGGCAACATATATACGGGCAGGTTCATTATCCAGCCGGGCGTGCACCTCATCCGGGGAATTGTCAAGTGTGCAACGATGTATGCGTCATGCACACTGCCTGGGTTTTGGCCGCAGATGTGCATGATGCACAGCTGGTCATACATGTTCATCAAGTGGAACCCCTTTCAGTTTGTGGAGAGAGGCTTTTCATCCGCAGGTGCTCGTAGGGGGACATGCATCCCGTCGATCACCCCCTGGACCCGAGGCATCCCGGCGATGCCAGCGAACCCTGCTGCCTGGGTATCCTGGTGAGCTCGATCCACATTGAAATGGATGTATTGTGCCAACTGGACATATAGGGCCTCTGTGATGGCGTGGATGCCATCTGTGAGATCCCGGACACATCAGCACTCGGCGCCAGGCAGTACTCCATTGCGTATAAGTTCAGGGCGACCACCACCTTGACGTCCACCGGAAGCGGGTGTGCTCCCCCATTCCCCCGTGGTGCCAGGTTCACCATGATCGGCAGATATGTTGCACTGTCTCCCTTGCTCAGCCAGAGTCTTCGACGGAATGCCCAGTCTGGTCCTCGAATGACAGGCGCTGCCGGTACACGTGAGTCCTCATGAGGTACCTCCTTTGCACCTCATCCTCTTCCTCCTCCTTGGCCTATTGGGTGGCCGACTCTTCATCCTCCGCCTTGAGCAGCGCCAGCTTGTACAGCCTCAGTGCATCCCCCAGGGCTGCAGCGACTAGGAGGAAGGCCACCATTGCTGGTTGTATTCCAATATCCATTGTCTAGAGGGGGTGATCGTCCGTCATGTTCGCATACCTCCCCGTGCCCAATCAGGTCCAATGGGTTACACAGTGGCACTGTGGACTCTGTTCCCGCATGTGCCCCGTTCCCCCCCTCATCCATCCCCGCACCCCTGGTCCTGTGGTTGCCCGGCACCGTGGGGGCCAATGGCTGTGGCGCCAGTCCCTGTTGCTGAGTCCCTAAGTACTGTTAGCTGGCACTGCCCATACCAGTGGTATGTTCCGCGGCTCCCGTCTGACATCCCCCTGTAGGGGTTACTGTGGCCGTTGCCCTTGTGTGTGCCACGTGATGCCCCGCAGTTGGATGGTTGGGGGGGTGGTATGGCAGAGGGTGGGGTGTGGGGTTGGTGTGGGGGGTTGGGGGGCACCCATACGGCCGATGGCACTCTGCAGAACCAAGGGCAATGTGGGTGGTCAGTGGAATGCATAGCAAGATGCTCAGTCCCGTAGGGGTCACCCCGGCCCCACGTCCATCCCCCGACATCATCCACCCCACCCCCACGGCCCTGGCAGGCCCCCCCCTACCCCAGCCAACCCAGCCAGTGTCAAGACCGGCAGGCCACGCTCACGCCTCTCTGTGTCTTACCTCCTCCTCTCTCCCTCATCAGCCACTGCCCGATTTTTAAAAGCACAAGTAAACTTTGCCTTCGGGAATTCCCGCCGTGGAGGAGGAGCATCGCGGGGGCCCCGGAGAATACCGGGTTGGGCCCACTAATGATATGCCAACGGCGTTTACTGTATGTGGGGAGTGGAACGCATTGACATCGCTGTCAATGCACCGGAGAATTGCGATTTGGCGCCCGCCAGACTTTCGGTGTCAGAACCAATTCTTCGCCCAATCGCGATTCCTGATTCGGAAGTCAGCCGATGAAGAATCCGCCCACAGTTTTTGGCCTTTTTGATGTGTGACACCTTGGTGAGGGTGGCACGTGGCACGGTGGTTTGCACCTACCTTGGGTGACCGTGTGGAGTTTGCACTTTTCCCCGTGTCTGCGTGGGTTTCCTCCGGTTATTCCGGTTTCCTCCCACACCAAAGATATGCAGGTCCAGTGTATTGGCCATGTTAAATTGCCCCTTAGTGTGCAAAGTGGTTCGGTAGGGTAAAGGTGGGGTTACTGGTTTAGGAGCGTGGGCCTAGGTAGGTGCGCTTTCGGGGGGTTGGTGCAGACTTGATGGGCCGAATGGCCTCCTTCTGCACTATAGAGACTCTACGATTCTGTGATGTCTGGAGTTTGTAATGCATTCAAGGCCCCTTCAACCAGTTTCTTAAACATGTAAAATGTTCCTTTGCTATTTTATGAGCAATGCCTTTAAGAATTTTGGAGTATGCCAATCAACACCGAGTATAAATGGACAGTTTACTGTAATAACTGTATGCCCCAGTTTATCCTTACTGTTGGTTTGTAGTTTTAGGATTTTATAAAGGACAAACTTAGATGGAAACATGCTTTAGGCTCAACCACAAACCTGTTTATTAAAACACTCCTAATGCCCTAATACAAGAGTTCTAAATGAATGTAAATAACACCACTCAATACTTGACTTGCCAGCCCGATTTAAACACCTCCACAGTTGAACCTCAGCTTCCCATGAACACATAAATAAAACAGGACTTATGAATAAAAGCCTCCACTGAAAAAACACAAGCAAAACCTTACATTTCTACCCGAAACCTTATTCAATCTAACCCAAATCCGCTCAGAATTTAGTTGTTCCCTTTAAATTGGCCTCAAATCTCAGCACCAATACCCTTTCGCTGAGATACCCCTGGCTCCCAGACTGATATGCATGTAACACGTTCAGTTCCTCTTAAGCATTGTTGACATTTGTATGACAGTGTTGTCTGGGGCCATTTGTTACACTGGTCTCCCTGGCTTCTTTAATTAACTTGTCTGACGGCAACGATCTGGTACCATTGTGATGGTAATGTTCCAGCGGGTTTGATTTTTGATATTGGCATGCTTTAGAGAGTATCAATGCCCAATGAGCTCCCGTTTTCTTTCTGAACTGCGCTCTGTCTGGTTCTCTGCTGAACCGTGACCAGTTGCGTAAAAGATGCACCCAGTGCACTTTAGCAGATTGGATTTGGGTTTATTGTCACGTGTACCAAGATTTTGCAAAAAGTATAACAATACTGCGTACAGTCCAGGCAGATCGTTCCATACATGAAAAAACATAGGTCATACGATAAATACAGAATGTAAATACATAGACACAGACATCGGGTGAAGCATACGGAGTGCAGTGCTACTCAGTAGAGAAGATGAGTGGAGAGTTCTGTTCAGTCTATAAGTGGGTCATTCAGGAGTCTGATAACAGCAGGGTAGGAGCTGTTTTTGAATCTAGGAGAGCGTGTTCTCAGACTTTTGTATCTCCTGCCTGATGGAAGAGGTTGGAAGAGAGAATAAGCCGGGTGGGATTATGCTGCCCGATTTCCCAAGGCAAGGGGAGGTGTAGACAGCAACACCAACAGCAGCAACAGAAACACCAGCAGCAGCAACAACACCAGCAGCAGCAACACCAGCAGCAGCAATACCAGCAGCATCAACAACACCAGCAGAAGCAGGAACACCAGCAGCAGCAACACCAGCAGCAGCAACACCAGCAGCAACAGAAACAGCAGCAGCAGCAATACCAGCAGCAACACCAGCAGCAGGAACATCAGCAGCAGCAATATCAGCAGCAGCAACAACACCAGCAGCAGCAGAAACACCAGCAGCAGGAACACCAGCAGCAGAACCACCAGCAGCAGGAACACCAGCAGCAGCAACACCAGCAGCAGGAACACCAGCAGCAGTAACAACACCAGCAGCAGCAGAAACACCAGCAGCAGGAACACCAGCATCAGCAGCACCAGCAGCAGGAATAACACCAGCATCTGTTGAGCTGCTCGCAGAAAAATACTTTTCACTGTACCTCGGTACACGTGACAATAAACAAAATCCAATCCAAATCCAGAAACACCACCAGCAGCAGCACCACCAACACCAACAGCAGCAATACCAGCAGCAACAACACCACCAGCAGCAACAACACCACTAGCAGGTGCAACAACACCAGCAGCAGCAGTACCACCAGCAGCACCACCAACACCAGCGGCAACAATACCAGCAACATGAACACCAGCAGCAGCAGCAACACCACCAGCAGCAGCAACAACACCACCACCAGCAACACCAGCAGCAGAAACACTAGCAGCTGCAACACCTGGATAAATCGGAGTACAAGCATACACGCTGTTGAATCTCTCGGGGCTGGAGGCATTCAAAGTATCAGAACACTTTGTCTTGCAATGGGAGCAAGACCCACAGGACCCTGAGGTTCGATTTTAAAAATCTGAAAAGATATGTGCACCCACTAAAATGTAATCATGGATAGACATGTTTTTAACTCCTCTCGCCAGAAACTCGATGAATTGCTACAATCGTCTGGCTCAACATTGAAAACTCTGGTAAAAAAAAGTGTGCATTCGGTAACCTCGACGATGAACTCATAAGAGACTGTATAGTGTGTGGAATACACAGCAAAGTTGTGCGGCAAGCAGTTACTCAGCGGTAAAAAAACTCACATTGGAATCCACCATTGGTGCCTGTGTGCTAAATAAGCAACCCGAGAAGAACACCATGGAATTAAGGAGAGAAAATGTTCTCGGTATAGAACACACCCTGCCAGAACTGCAGCGGCCAGCACCCACTAAAAAGAAGTGGTTTTTCGCATTTAATAAATGTCGTGATAACCATGGCAACCAAGTGAAGTCATCATTGATGGCATCCTGGTCTGGGGTCGGACACTGCACGTCTGTGCTTGGTCCTCGACAGAATCAGGACCGTGCCGTTGAAGTTCAGTCATGCTAACATAGATTCAAGGTCAGCTAGGTTCCCAATATGGGCCACCTGCTTACTGCCGATGGAGTGAAGCCAGAACCGGATAAGACAACAGCTCTACAACAAATATCCGCTCCTGAGGATAAGCATGTCCTGCAGCATTTCATCAACACCACAAATTATCTATGAAAGGGGCTGTTTAGCACAGGGCTAAATCGTTGGCTTTTAAAGCAGACCCAGGCAGGCCAGCAGCACGGTTCAATTCCCATACCAGCCTCCCCGAACAGGCGCCGGAATGTGGCGACTAGGGGCTTTTCACAGTAACTTCATTTGAAGCCTACTTGTGACAATAAGCGATTTTCATTTCATTTCATTTCAAAAGTTCATTCCCTGTTACAGTGAGGTGACTGCACTCCTCCATCAACTTCGCCAGGATGTAGGATGGTGCTGGAGGAGCACCACAATGTATATTCAACAAACCCAAGGATATGCTGCCAGTCCATCCAGTGTTACAATACTTTGGTGTATGAGCACCTGTATCCTTATCAGCAGATGCTTCTCAACATGGACTCAGAGCAGTGTGCATCCAGAATGGCAGGGCCCTGTATCTAAGGAAGGATGTGCTCCAGGGGCCAAATAGCCAACTCCTGCTCCGAATTCATGTATGTGTACGGAGCGGGTATGTCATTGCAATACGAAGTGGGGTGAGGACCAGTGGTGCATGGCGATGTGAATGGGGGGGTGCTTCAAGTGAGAGGGTTGATGTGTTGGTCTGAGGAGTGGTGCGCAGGGGAAGGTAGTGTGAAGGGGTTCACACTTGAAGGTGCCACGCCACGCTGCCTTCCAGCCCTGATCAGCTCATCAGCGACACTATGTCCAGGAGGGAGGCACCACACTCCTGCTGCTGGCCTCCTCAGCCACTTCCAGCCCTGCCTGCTTTATTCTCTGGTATTCCCTCCTCCTCTTATCCACAGGGATCAGGAGCTCCTTGCAGCCTGCAGCACGCTGTCCGGAGGTACAGCTGATAACAGTGGTGCAGATGTTGCATCCTTTGAACCGTCCATTCGTCTAGTTGTTGGGTCCCGTTAAGATGTGAAGCTGAAACAGATTGGTGCAGGTTGTTATCATGCCGGCTTGCTTGGTTGAGAAACCTGAAAACCGGATGTGAATGCCTCAGCTGAATTTTTTTTTAAACACTGGCAAGCACGCTGTTGAAACCTTTGTGTTCCCTGTGTGGTGCTGAGCCCCCACATGGTGAACAGGCTGGAATGTTAAAATTCAGCCCTCAAGCTCTTGTCAGGTCCTTCAACCGTTTGGTTCCCCCCGAATTAGCCAAAGAATAGATATGCTCAGCTATTACTACCAAACTCAGGCAGAATCCTTCCATTCCTAGTGATTACAAATTAAGATAAAAACAATCTGAATCAATAGTCTTCAATTCCAGTTTAGTCTTCCCCGATTCAACATATCTCACTCTCTTCAAATTATTCTCTGCAAGCCTTTATCAATGTTTACATTACTGAGGAAAAACAGACCCATACTAGGAACTTTATATTTAAAAAAAAACACAAGTGGTTTCTGAATAGAATTTTCATGTGTAACTTTGTATTTTCTTTCATTTCAAAGAGTCTAAGTTGCTCTTGGAATCTAGGCCAACGCATCCAAGTCTAAACTTCAAGCTCGAGCACAGAAATTCCATTTTTTTGCACTCTCTACTCTAAATCAGAGACTTGTGAGTTCAAAGCTCGCTCCATGTACTTGATAGATGACAGTGAGGTACTGAGGGAGTACCTTCAGCTCCTCCCGGCCGTTGAGGTACTTTTCAGACATTGCTCTCCTCCCGCCTCACCACAGCATCACTGTGACTGAGATACCTCTCGGCTGTGTCCACACAGTTGAGGCAATTTTCCGTTGCCTCCTCCCTGCAACTAGCCACCTTTGCATTTCAGACAAAGCATATCCCTGCAGGACATGGCTTGAGATAATGTTCCAAAAGACTCAGCCGTCAATATCCACCAAGTTGGCTGTCATGGCTAACTCCTCTGTGTTAATAACTATAACCTGTTCGAATTGCAGGGAAAAGGTTTAATCTACTTTGTATTGCATATAATTTCCTTGTGCTCAAGAACTAAACTATTTGGCTGCGTTTCACAACTGTACTTGATTGTTTATTCTTTTTAACCTGTTGAATTTCTGGTAATATTTTCCATCTGTTGGAACGAAGGCAATACAGACACCATAGAACATAGAACAGACAGTGCAGACGGAGGCCATTCAGCCCATCGAGTCTGCACCGACCCACTTAAGCCCTCACTTCCACCCTATCCCCGTAACCCAATAACCATTCCTCACCTTTCTGGACTCTAAGGCCAATTTAGCGTGGCCAATCCACCTAACCTGCACGTCTTTGGACTGTGGGAGAAAACCGGAGCATCCGGAGGAAACCCACGCAGACACGGGGAGAACGTGCAGACTCCGCACAGACAGCGACCCAGCGGGGAATCGAACCTGGGACCCTGGCACTGTGAAGGCACAGTGCTATCCACTTGTGCTACCGTGGGCAGCACAAGACATGCGGGTTAAGTGGATTGGCCATGATAAATTGCCCTTCGTGACCAAAAAGGTTACGAGGGGTTATTGGGTTACGGGGATAGGATGGACATGAGGGCTTAAGTGGATTGGTGCAGACTCGATGGGCTGAATGGCCTCCTTCTGCACTGTATGTTCTATGTACCAGTTCCACTATTGCATTTTGCGTATTTATTAGTCCCTAGGCGTTGACCTCTGACAGGGCAGGTAGTGAATTAAATTAAATTAAATATACACCCCGGAAACAGGCCATTTGTCCCACCCAGTTCATGCTGGCATTTATACTCCACACTCGTCTTCCCCTGTATCAGCATATCGATTCTGGATCCCATGAAATCTCATGGAATCAGATCAAAATTAGACAAGGAAACAAGCGTGCTGGTCGTCACGTATCACCCCACCTCTGATGATGAATCAGTACTGCTCCATATTGGAGGGAGCACTGAAGGTTGGACGGGCACAGAATTTACTCTGGGTGGGGAACTTCAATGTCCAACATCAAGAGTGGCTTGGTAGGGTTTCCGGGTGCGGCGATGACCAGCTAAGTCGCACGTTTCAGCAGCTCCCGGTGGAACGGACTTTTGGGCTCTTAATAGAAGCCCCAACGGCAATTTTAACGGCAAAAAACACTGCGCGGTAATCCAGAAGGGAATCCCCCCTGGACACGGATGGAAAAAAGAGAGGAAAGTGGCCAGATTGCGGTGGATCCTCTAGAGCAGCGGCCAGGAAGGCAGGCACAAAGCAAGATGGCGTCGGAAGGAGGCAGTTTAATATGGGGCCCTGACCAACAAGAGTTCTTGCGGCGTTGCGTGGAAGAACTCAAAAAGGAGATGCTGTTGGCCCCGATATTACAAGTGATTGAGGGGCTAAAGGAGGAGCAAAAGACCCAGGAACAGGAGCTTCGGGTCGTGAAGGCAAAGGCTGCTGAGAATGAGGACAACATACAGGGCCTGGTGGTGAAAACGGAGATGCACGAGGCACAACACAAAAGGTGTGTGGAAAGGCTGGAGGTGCTGGAGAATAATGCGAGGAGGAAGAATTTATGGATTCTTGGTCTTCCCGAAGGTGTAGAAGGGGCGGACGTCGGGGCATATGTGAGCACGATGCTACACTCGTTAATGGGATCGGAGGCCCCGACGGGTCTGCTGGAGGTGAAGGGAGCCTATCGAGTTATGGCGCGAAGACCGAGGGCTGGAGAAATTCCTCGAGCCATAGTGGTGAGATTTCTCCGATATAAGGACAGAGAGATGGTCCTCAGATGGGCAAAGAAAACTCGGAGCAGTAGGTGGGAGAATGCGGTGATCCGCGTATATCAAGATTGGAGTGCGGAGGTGGCGAGAAGGAGGGCAAGCTTTAATCGGGCCAAGGCGGTGCTGCACAAAAGGAAGATTAAATTTGGAATGCTGCAACCGGCAAGACTGTGGGTCACACATCAAGGGAAACACCACTACTTCGAAACGGCAGATGAGGCGTGGACATTTATTGTCGAGGAGAAACTGGAGTGAGCGGGCCAGAAAAAGAACGTTTGGGACAAAGTGGGGGGGTGAATATGTGGGATGAAGGGGGGGAAAAGAGGGAAGAGATGACTTCCCAAGTTGTTAATCCTGCGACCCTGTAACTTTTCTCTCTTCCCCATGTCGTGGGGGAGGGGGGAAGGGAGGATGATGAGCTGAGGGCGCCGGCCATTGGGGGCGGGGCCAAAAGGGAAGCGGGGCTTTGTTCCCGCGCTATGGTAATCATGGCGGGAACAGGGAAGCAGGAAGGAGGGGGCCTCGCACAGTGTGAGCCGAGGTCACGGGGGGGAGCCAAGGTCGGCCAGAGTTTGCTGACTTCTGGGAGCAACATGGGGGGTGCAATTACGCTAGTTTGGGATCTAGCGGGGGGGGGGGGGAGTTAACTGGGTTGCTGCTGCTGGGGAGAAGGGGGAGCTGGTATGGGGGGGGGGCGGTGGTCGGGGCGGGGGGGCGCCGCTTGTGGGAGATACGGCTACGTGGGAACTGGGTGAGGAGCTGGATTGAAAAAGGAGATGGCTAGTCGTCAAGTGGGGGTGGGGGGGGTGGGGGGGGAGGGGGGCCGGGGGGGTAAAGAGCCCCCCAACCCGGTTTATCACGTGGAATGTGAGAGGGCTGAACGGGCCGATTAAGAGGGCACGGGTACTCGCACACCTAAAGAAACTTAAGGCAGATGTGGTTATGCTTCAGGAGACACATCTGAAGCTGATAGACCAGGTCAGACTACGCAAAGGATGGGTGGGGCAGGTGTTTCATTCGGGGCTAGACGCAAAACACAGGGGGGTGGCCATACTAGTGGGGAAGCGGATAATGTTTGAGGCAAAGACTATAGTGGCGGATAGTGGGGGCAGATACGTGATGGTGAGTGGCAAATTGCAAGGGGAGGCGGTGGTATTAGTGAACATGTATGCCCCGAACTGGGATGATGCCAACTTTATGAGGCGTATGTTTGGACGAATCCCGGACCTAGAAGTGGGGAAGTTGGTAATGGGTGGAGATTTTAATACGGTGCTGGACCCAGGGCTGGACAGATCGAGGTCCAGGACCGGAAGGAGGCCGGCTGCAGCTAGGGTGCTTAAGGACTTTATGGAGCAGATGGGAGGAGTAGACCCCTGGAGATTTAGTAGACCTAGGAGTAAGGAGTTTTCGTTTTTCTCCTATGTCCACAAAGTTTATTCACGAATAGATTTTTTTGTTTTGGGAAGGGCACTGATCCCAAAGGTGACAGGGACGGAGTACACGGCTATAGCCATTTCGGATCATGCTCCACTTTGGGTGGACCTGGGGATAGGGGAAGAAAAACAATAGCGTCCACCCTGGAGAATGGACATGGGATTATTGGCAGATGAGGGGGTGTGTTTAAGGGTGAGGGGGTGTATTGAAAGGTACTTGGAACTCAATGATAATGGGGAGGTACAGGTGGGAGTGGTCTGGGAGGCGCTGAAGGCAGTGGTTAGAGGGGAGCTGATATCTATTAGGGCACATAAAGGAAAGCAGGAGGGTAGGGAAAGGGAGTGGTTGTTGAAAGAAGTTCTGAGGGTGGACAGACACTATGCGGAGGCACCGGAGGAGGGACTGTACAGGGAAAGGCAAAGGCTACATGTAGAATTTGACTTGTTGAACACGGGTAATGCAGAGGCACAATGGAGGAAGGCACAGGGTGTACAGTACGAATACGGGGAGAAGGCGAGCAGGTTGCTGGCCCACCAACTGAGGAAAAGGGGAGCAGCGCGGGAGATCGGGGGGGTGAGAGATGAGGAGGGAGAGATGGAGCGGGGAGCGGAGAGAGTGAATGGAGTGTTAAAGGCATTTTACGAAAGATTATATGAAGCTCAGCCCCCGGATGGGAAGGAGAGAATGATGTGCTTTCTGGATCAGCTGGAATTCCCTAAGGTGGAGGAGCAGGAGAGGGTGGGATTGGGAGCACAGATTGAGACGGAGGAAGTAGTGAAAGGGATTGGGAGCATGCAGGCGGGGAAGGCCCCGGGACCAGACGGATTCTCAGTTGAATTCTATAGGAAATATATGGACTTGCTGGCCCCGCTACTGATGAGAACCTTTAATGAGGCGAGGGAAGGCTGATGGACGTGAGGTTGTTTTCGTTGGAGAGAAGAAGGTTAAGAGGAGACTTAATAGAGGCATACAAAATGATCAGGGGGTTGGATAGGGTGGACAGTGAGAGCCTTCTCCCGCGGATGGATATGGCTGGCACGAGGGGACATAACTTTAAACTGAGGGGTAATAGATATAGGACAGAGGTCAGAGGTAGGTTCTTTACGCAAAGAGTAGTGAGGCCGTGGAATGCCCTACCTGCTACAGTAGTGAACTCGCCAACATTGAGGGCATTTAAAAGTTTATTGGATAAACATATGGATGATAATGGCATAGTGTAGGTTAGATGGCTTTTGTTTCGGTGCAACATCGTGGGCCGAAGGGCCTGTACTGCGCTGTATTGTTCTATGTTCTATGTTCTATGGAAAGGGGGCAGCTGCCCCCGACTATGTCAGAGGCAACGATATCGCTCCTCCTAAAGAAGGAAAAAGACCCGCTGCAATGCGGGTCCTACAGGCCCATTTCCCTCCTGAATGTGGACGCTAAGATTCTGGCCAAGGTAATGGCAATGAGGATAGAGGATTGTGTCCCGGGGGTGGTTCATGAGGACCAAACTGGGTTTGTGAAGCGGCGACAGCTGAATACAAATATACGGAGGCTGCTAGGGGTAATGATGATGCCCCCACCAGAGGGGGAAGCGGAGATAGTGGCGGCGATGGATGCCGAGAAAGCATTTGATAGAGTGGAGTGGGATTATTTGTGGGAGGTGCTGAGGAGGTTTGGCTTTGGGGATGGGTATATCAGGTGGGTACAGTTGCTGTATAGGGCCCCGATGGCGAGCGTGGTCACGAATGGACGGGGGTCTGACTATTTTTGGCTCCATAGAGGGACGAGGCAGGAATGTCCTCTGTCCCCGTTATTGTTTGCACTGGCGATTGAACCCCTGGCCATAGCATTGAGGGGTTCCAGGAAGTGGAGGGGAGTACTCAGGGGGGGAGAAGAACACCGGGTATCTCTGTATGCGGATGATTTGTTGCTATATGTGGCGGACCCGGCAGAGGGGATGCCAGAGATAATGCGGATACTTGGGGAGTTTGGGGATTTTTCAGGGTATAAACTGAACATGGGGAAAAGTGAGTTGTTTGTGGTGCATCCAGGGGAACAGAGCAGAGTGATAGAGGATTTACCGTTGAGGAAGGTAACAAGGGACTTCCGGTACCTGGGGATCCAGATAGCTAAGAATTGGGGTACATTACACAGGCTTAATTTAACGCGGTTGGTGGAACAGATGGAGGAGGACTTTAAGAGATGGGACATGGTGTCCCTGTCATTGGCAGGTAGGGTGCAGGCGGTTAAAATGGTGGTCTTCCCGAGATTCCTTTTTGTGTTTCAGTGCCTCCCGGTGGAGATCACGAAGGCTTTTTTCAAAAGAATCGAGAAGAGTATTATGAGTTTTGTGTGGGCTGGGAAGACCCCGAGAGTGAGGAGGGGATTCTTGCAGCGTAGTAGGGACAGGGGGGGGCTGGCATTACCGAGCCTAAGTGAGTACTACTGGGCCGCCAATGTTTCAATGGTGTGTCAGTGGATGGGAGAAGGGGAGGGAGCGGCGTGGAAGAGATTGGAGAGGGCGTCCTGCAGGGTACTAGCCTACAAGCAATGGTGACGGCACCGTTGCCGTTCTCACCAAAGAAATACACCACAAGCCCGGTGGTGGTGGCTACATTGAAAATTTGGGGGCAGTGGAGACGGCATAGGGGAGGGATGGGAGCTTCGGTGCGGTCCCCGATAAGAAACAATCATAGGTTCGTTCCGGGGAGAATGGATGGGGGATTTGGAGCATGGCAAAGAGCTGGGGTAGTACAATTGAGAGATCTGTTCGTAGATGGGACGTTTGCGAGTCTGGGAGCGCTGACGGAAAAATATGGGTTGCCCGTAGGGAATGCATTTCGGTACATGCAATTGAGGGCTTTTGCGAGGCAACAGGTGAGGGAATTCCCGCAGCTCCCGACGCAGGAGGTGCAGGATAGAGTGATCTCAGAGACATGGGTGGGGGTTGGTAAGGTGTCGGACATATACAGGGAAATGAGGGACGAGGGGGAGATCATGGTAGATGAGCTGAAAGGGAAATGGGAAGAAGAACTGGGGGAGGAGATTGAGGAGGGGCTGTGGGCTGATGCCCTACGTAGGGTAAACTCATCGTCCTCGTGTGCCAGGCTAAGCCTGATACAATTTAAGGTGTTACACAGGGCGCATATGACTGGAGCACGGCTTAGTAAATATTTTGGGGTAGAGGATAGGTGTGCGAGATGCTCGAGAGGCCCAGAGAATCACACCCACATGTTCTGGTCATGCCCGGCACTACAAGGGTTCTGGGTGGGGGTGGCAAAGGTGCTTTCGAAGGTGGTGGGGGTCCGGGTCGAACCAAGCTGGGGGTTGGCTATATTTGGGGTTGCAGAAGAGCCGGGAGTGCAGGAGGCGAGAGAGGCTGACGTCTTGGCCTTTGCGTCCCTAGTAGCCCGGCGCAGGATATTGTTAATGTGGAAGGAAGCCAAACCCCCGGGTGTGGAGACCTGGATAAATGACATGGCAGGGTTTATAAAGTCAGAACGGATTAAGTTCGTGTTAAGGGGTTCGGCTCAGGGGTTCACCAGGCGGTGGCAGCCGTTCGTCGATTACCTCACAGAAAGATAGAGGGAATGGAAAAGAAGTAGACAACAGCAGCAACCCAGGGGGGAGGGGGGGGTGGAAGGGGGGGGGGGGGGGTGGGGAGTAATCGGACGGACTCTCAGGGATGTTATTGTATATGTATAGGTATTTGTTATAGGTAATTGTATATTGGATTGTTGGATTGTATTTTTGGAGAGTATTTATTTTGGACAAGGCAGTTGCCATTTAGTTTTGTTTTTGTTTATATATTATTTATTTATTTGTTTAAAACTGGCCACTGTTATTTATATTGCTTTATTGTTGTGTAAAAGAAACACTACGTATTGTTATGTTTGGCCAAAAATCTTGAATAAAATATATATATTTTTAAAAAGAGTGGCTTGGTAACACCAGCACAGGCCGAACTGGGTGAGACGCTAAGGGCCTTAGCTGCTGGACTGGGTATGCGGTAGGTGGTGAGAGAACCAACAAGAGAGAAAAACATACTTCAGCTCCTCACCTACCAGCCTGCCGCAGATTCATCTGTCCATGACAGTGTCAATAGGACTGACCACTGCACGATCCTCTGGAGACGAAGTCCCATCTTTACATTCAGGAAACCCTCCACCATGTCGTGTGTGCTATTACATAGCTAAATAGAATAGACAATGAACACATCTAGCAACTCAAGACTGGGCATCCACAAGGTGCTGTGGGCCATCAGCAGCAGCAGAAGTGTACTCAACCACAATCTGCAACATCATGGCCCGGCATATCCCCCACTTTACCATTACTATCAAACCAGAGGATCAACCCTGGTTCAATGAAGAGTGCAGGAGAGCATGACAAGCCCACCTGAAAATGTGCATTAACCTGTTGGAGTTACAACACAGGTCTACTTGTGTGCCAAACAGCATAAGGAGCAAATAATATACAGAGCTGAGCAATTCCACAACAAACGCATCAGATCTAATCTCTGCAGTCCTGCCACATCCAGGCATGAATTGTGATGGACAATCTAGCACTAGCCCAAGGCGTTGGGACTACCGCAGGAAAAAACATTGAAGATTGGTTGGCAAGCCAACTGTGCTTGGTCGAGGAATCGCCATGGAGAATGCCTCGCCCAATCAGAATGGACTTGCCAACCAATCTTTTCTCATGCAATATAAATAGTTGCTCCTTTTGAAATTCTGCATTCTTGTATCTGCCCTGATGAGTGCAAGGTGCAAAGCTTCAACAGCTTGTGTCTTTTCTCAGCATCAATGTTAATCACCTCATCAGCTCCCTGTGCGAATGATTTTCACATTCTCACCACTCACCGGGTAAAAAAAACTCTCTTGAGTTCCCTACTTGATATTTTGGTGGCTCTTTCATATCAATAGCCTCAAATGTTTTCCCTTCCTCACAATTCAAAATATTCTCCCTGTGCCTGCTCAATCAAACATTTCAGAGTTTTCAAAATCTCCAATTGGTCCACTCTCAGCCATCTTTATTCCTAAAAGAAAGAGACCCAACTTCTTCATGCATTAGTTATGACCTCGTATTTCTGATACCAATCTTGCAAATCCATTTTCACCCTCCTCACACCCTCTTATATTTTTTCATAATATGATGATCAGAATTGTACACAGTGCAATCCAACCATGATTCAATATAGGTTTACCATAACTTCTTTACTTTTCAATTCCATCACTCTGGAAATGAATCTCGATCACGAGACTGCTGCTTGTTTTTATTAATGGCATTATGAATCTCCATCACTACTTCTATATATTTGTCCTCCCAAATGCCTTTGTTCCTCCGCCCCATTTAAATTCTTAATTTCCAATTAATATATGACCTCCTTATTTTTTTTACCAAAACGGAATAGCTCCCTGAACATGCTGTATATTCTTTCTTCAGTAGAGGTGCTACATTGTCTATTGATCAGTGCTCCTACAGGCAATACAGCATTTCTAATGAAAATTAAATATCTATAATCGTACAGCTTGTGTAATATGGTCATTTAAGACCATAAGACATAGGAGAAGAATTAGATCATTCGGCCCACCGACTGCGCCATTCAATCATCGTTGATATATTTCTCATCCCCATTCTCCTGCCTTCTCCCCATAACCCCTGATTCCCTTATTAATAAGAAGAAAACAGGAATTACCATCAGTTAATTTTGCAAAGTTAAAATAACTAGGGAGGAAGCAGTGATGAATTGGAGAAAGTCTGACAATGAGAGCTAGGCGGAGTTGCTTTGTAAGTTAGCTGGAGATGAAAGATTCCCTATGTCTTGTGCAAGGTGGTTTGTCAAGGGGGGCAGCGGCAGAGCCAGTTTAATTTAAGTAATAATTGGTCTAGAATTCATCAGACTGATGAATTCTCGTGCCTCACTCCATTGTAAGAACATATGAAATAGGAACTATCCCTCCCTCCGATCTTGCTCTGCCATTCGATATGATTATAACTGATCTACCTTAACATCCACCCTATTCTATATTCCTTGATTCCCTTGGTACTCCATCAACTTTGTCATGAGTATACTCAACCACTGATCATCCACAACCCTCAGGAGTAGAGATTTTAAAACTTGCACTACCCTCTGAAAAAAGGAATTTCTCATGACATAAGTCCTAAAGAGTCAAACCTTGATTCTGAGACTGGGCCCCCTATTCCTAGACATTTTAACCCGGGGCGACAGTTCTCTCAGTATTTATTCTGTCAACACCGTTCATTTTATATGTTTTAATGAGATCCCCTCTTATTCTACTAAACTTCAGACCACTTAGGCCCATTCTACTTAATTTTCATCCCAGGAATTAACGACTGAACCTTGGTTACTCCCCTCGAAGGGAAATATATCCTTCCTTTAGTGAGGAGACCAAAATTCTACACCATACTTCAGGTGTGATCTCACCAAAGCCCTATATAATTGCCGCAACACTTCCTTACTCTTATACTCTGAATTTGGTGCATTTGAGTGCTATAGTGAGAGTTTGGTGACTGAGGGAGTATAAGGCTTCATTTTTATCTAAAGTCTAGTCTTTCTTTTATTTAGTTAATTAACTTAAAAGTTGCTGTTTGGTTTAGAAGAAGGTGAATTTTCAATCAGCTTTAAACAAAGCTTCTACTTGTAGGCACTTGCAGCTGGAGCTTGTTAATTAGTTAATTGGATTAGGCCAGTTTTCAGAGGCTAGATTCACAGTATAAAAGTGATCCCCTACAGTGCAAACTTTGTTTGCACTGAGTGCTGAATTTGGTGCATTTGAGTGCTATAGTGAGAGTTCGGTGACTGAGGGATTGCTGAATTTGGTGCATTTGAGTGCTGTAGTGAGAGTTTGGTGGCTGAGGGAGTGCTGAATTTGGTGCATTTGAGGGCTATAGTGAGAGTTTGGTGACTGAGGGAGTTAGGTGAGGAGGGAGTAAGGTGCTCCTTTCATTTTGTTTCCTACATTTCCGCAAAGAGTGAGAAGAGAGCCAGGAGTTTACAGAAAGTGTAGCTGACTGGGAGCAGAGTCGGAGGGCGGAGATCCAGTTGGTCCACAGGGCAGCTATATTCTGTAAGGTAAGAGGGGATGGAGGCTAGGACAGTTGCATGCTCCTCCTGTAGGTTGTGGGTGGTGAGGGATACCACCGGTCTCCCCGCTGACTATACCTGCGGGAAGTGCACCCAACTCCAGCTCCTCAAAGACCGTGTTAGGGAACTGGAGCTGAAGCTGGATGAACTTCGGATCATCCGGGAGGCAGAGGGGGTGATAGAGAAGAGTTACAGGGAGGTAACCACACCCAAGGTACAGGACAACAATAGCTGGGTTACAGTCAGGGGATAAAAACCAAACAGGCAGACAGTGCAGGGAACCCTCATGGCCGTTACCCTTCAAAACAAGTGTACCGTTTTGGATGCTCTTGGGGGGGATGACCTACCGGGGGAAGGCCCTAGCGGCCAGGTCTCTGGCACTGAGTCTGGCTCTGGGGCTCAGGAGGGAAGGGGGGAGAATAGAAAAGCAATAGTTGTAGGAGATTCAATGGTTAGGGGAATAGATAGGAGATTCTGTGGTCGCGAGCGAGACTCCCGGAAGGTATGTTGCCTCCTGGGTGCCAGGGCCAGGGATGTCTCGGATCGTGTCTTCACGATCCTTAAGGGGGAGGGGGAGCAGCCAGAAGTCATCGTGCACATTGGTACCAACGACGTAGGTAGGAAAAGGGGTATGGAGGTAATAAATGAGTTCAGGGAGTTAGGCTGGAAGTTAAAAGCCAGGACAGACAGAGTTGTCATCTCTGGTTTGTTGCTGGTGCCACGTGATAGCGAGGCTAAGAATAGGGAGAGAGTACAGCTGAACGCGTGGCTGCAGGAATGGTGTAGGAGGGAAGGCTTCAGGTATTTGGATAATTGGAGCGCATTCTGGGGAAGGTGGGTCCTGTACAAGCAGGACGGGTTGCATCTGAACCAGAGGGGCACCAATATCCTGGGAGGGAGGTTTTCTAGTACTCTTCGGGAGGGTTTCAACTAATTTGGCAGGGGAATGGGAACCGGATTTGTAGTCCAGCAACTAAAGTAGCCGATATTCAGGACGCCAAAGAGCGTAATGAGGCAGTGGGGAAGGGAACACTGACAAAGGAGAGTACTTGCAGGCACAGAGATGGGTTGAAGTGTGTATACTTCAACGCAAGAAGCATCAGGAATAAAGTGGGTGAACTTAAGGCATGGATTGGTACTTGGGACTACGATGTGGTTGCCATCACAGAAACTTGGATAGAAGAGGGGCAGAAATGGTTGTTGGAGGTCCCTGGTTATAGATGTTTCAATAAGATTAGGGAGGGTGGTAAAAGAGGTGGGGGTGGCATTGTTAATTAGAGATAGTATAACAGCTGCAGAAAAGCAGTTCGAGGAGTATCAGCCTACAGAGGCAGTATGGGTTGAAGTCAAAATAGGAAAGGAGCAGTCACCTTGTTAGGAGTTTTCTATAGGCCCCCCAATAGTAGCAGAGATGTGGAGGAACAGATTGGGAAACAGATTTTGGAAAGGTGCAGAAGTCACAGGGTAGTAGTCATGGGTGACTTTAACTTCCCAAACATTAAGTGGAAACTCTTTAGATCAAATAGTTTGGATGGGGTGGTGTTTGTGCAGTGTGTCCAGGAAGCTTTTCTAACAGGATGTAGATTGTCCGACCAGAGGAGGGGCAATATTGGATTTAGTACTTGGTAATGAACCAGGGCAAGTGATAGATTTGTTAGTGGGGGAGCATTTTGGAGATAGTGACCACAATTCTGTGACTTTCACTTTCGTAATGGAGAGGGATAGGTGCGTGCAACAGGGCAAGGTTTACAATTGGGGGAAGGGTAAATACGATGTTGTCAGACAAGAATTGAAGTGCATAAGTTGGGAACATAGGCTGTCAGGGAAGGTCACAAGTGAAACGTGGAATTTGTTCAAGGAACAGGTACTACGTGTCCTTGATATGTATGTCCCTGTCGGGCAGGGAAGAGATGGTCGAGTGAGGGAACCATGGTTGACAAGAGAGGTTGAATGTCTTGTTAAGAGGAAAAAGGAGACTTATGTAAGGCTGAGGAAACAAGACAGGGCGTTGGAGGGATACAAGATAGCCAGGAGGGAACTGAAGAAAGGGATTAGGAGAGCTGAGAGAGGGCATGAACAATCTTTGGCCGGTAGGATCAAGGAAAACCCCAAGGCCTTTTACACATATGTGAGAAATATGAGAATGACTAGAGCGAGGGTAGGTCCGATCAAGGACAGTAGCGGGAGATTCTGTTTGGAGTCTGAAGAGATAGGCGACGTCTTGAACGAGTACTTTTCTTCTGTATTTACAAATGAGAGGGGCCATATTGTTGGAGAGGACAGTGTGAAACAGACTGGTAAGCTCGAGGAAATACTTGTTAGGAAGGAAGATGTGTTGGGCATTTTGAAAAACTTGAGGATAGACAAGTCCCCCGGGCCTGACGGGATATATCCAAGGATTCTATGGGAAGCAAGAGATGAAATTGCAGAGCCATTGGCAATGATCTTTTCGTCCTCACTGTCAACAGGGGTGGTACCAGGGGATTGGAGAGTGGCGAATGCCGTGCCCCTGTTCAAAAAAGGGAATAGGGATAACCCTGGGAATTACAAGCCAGTTAGTCTTACTTCGGTGGTAGGCAAAGTCATGGAAAGGGTACTGAAGAATAAGATTTCTGGGCATCTGGAAAGACACTGCTTGATTAGGGATAGTCAGCACGGATTTGTGAGGGGTAGGTCTTGCCTTACAAGTCTTATTGAATTATTTGAGGAGGTGACCAAGCATGTGGATGAAGGTAAAGCAGTGGATGTAGTGTACATGGATTTTAGTAAGGCGTTTGATAAGGTTCCCCATGGTAGACTTCTGCAGAAAGTAAGGAGGCATGGGATAGTGGGAAATTTGGCCAGTTGGATAACGAATGGCTAACCGATAGAAGTCAGAGAGTGGCGGTAGATGGCGAATATTCAGCCTGGATCCCAGTTATCAGTGGCTTACCACAGGGATCAGTTCTGGGTCCTCTGCTGTTTGTGATTTTCATTAATGACTTGGATGAGGGAGTTGAAGGGTGGGTCAGTAAATTTGCAGATGATATGAAGAGTGGTGGAGTTGTGGAAGCTGTTGTCGGCTGCAAAGAGACATAGATAGGATGCAGAGCTGGGCTGAGAAGTAGCAGATGGAGTTTAACCCTGAAAAGTGTGAGGTTGTCCATTTTGGATGGACAAATATGAATGCGGAATACAGGGTTAACAGTAGCGTTCTTGGCAATGTGGAGGAGCAGAGAGATCTTGGGGTCCATGTTCATACATCTTTAAAAGTTGCCACTCAAGTGGATGGAGCTGTAAAGAAGGCCTATGGTGTGCTAGCGTTCATTAACAGAGGGATTGAATTTAAGAGCCGAGAGGTGATGACGCAGCTGTACAAGACTTTGGTAAGGCCACATTTGGAGTACTGTGTACAGTTCTGGTCGCCTCATTTTAGGAAGGAGGTGGAAGCTTTGGAAAAGGTGCAAAGGAGATTTACCAGGATGTTGCCTGGAATGGAGAGTAGGTCTTACGAGGAAAGGTTGAGGGTGCTAGGCCTTTTCTCATTAGAATGCAGAAGGATGAGGGTGACTTGATAGAGGTTTATAAGATGATCAGGGTAATAGATAGTGTAGACAGTCAGAGACTTTTTCCCCGGGTGGAACAAACCATTACAAGGGGACATAAATTTAAGGTGAATGATGGAAGATATAGGGGGGATGTCAGAGGTAGGTTCTTTACCCAGAGAGTAGTGGGGGCATGGAATGCACTGCCTGTGGAAGTAGTTGAGTCGGAAACATTAGGGACCTTCAAGCAGCTATTGGATAGGTACATGGATTACAGTAAAATGATATAGTGTAGATTTATTTGTTCTTAAGGGCAGCACGGTAGCATTATGGATAGCACAATTACTTCACAGCTCCAGGGTCCCAGGTTCGATTCTGCCTGGGTCACTGTCTGTGTGGAGTCTGCACATCCTCCCCGTGTCTGCGTGGGTTTCCTCCGGGTGCTCCGGTTTCCTCCCACAGTCCAAAGATGTGCAGGTTAGGTGGATTGGCCATGCTAAATTGCCCTTAGTGTCCAAAATTGCCCTTAGTGTTGAGTGGAGGTGAATACTATGGGTAGGGTGCTCTTTCCAAGAGCCGGTGCAGACTTGATGGGCCGAATGGCCTCCTTCTGCACTGTAAATTCAATGATAATCTCTGATTAATCTAGGACAAAGGTTCGGCACAACATCGTGGGCCGAAGGGCCTGTTCTGTGCTGTATTTTTCTATGTTCTATGTTCTACTCTAATCTCCTTGCAATGAAAGCGAACATACCATTTTTCTTGCTGAACCTTCGTGTTCACTTTCAAGGGCTCCCAAGTCTCTCTGAATACCAACACTTACCCACCTCTGTAGTTTTAAAATTCATTCCACTTGCCTATTTCTCCTGCCAACGTGGATGGTCTCATCTTTTCCCACATTATAACCCATCTGTTATCTCCTTGTTGTCTCACTTAACCTGTCTTTGCAGCCTCATTGCAACCTTGGTACATTTTGCCTTCCCACCTAGCTTTGTATTATTGCAGCGGGAGGTAATTTCATTACGTTTTGTGAAGGAGGTCTCCATTTTGAGAGAGGAATATGACAAATGCACGTGGGCAGTCACAGAATCACAGAATTGTTACAGAGCAGAATGCGGCCATTCGGCCCATCGGGTCTGCACCGGCTCTCCAAATGAGCATCTTGACTCAGTGCCATTTCCCTGCTTTTCCCCCGTAACCCTGCACATCATTTATATTCAAGTAAATCATCTAATGCTCTCTTGAATGCTCCGACTAAACCTGCCTCCACCACGCTTCCAGGCAGTGCATTCACATGAAAGGCAGTGTATTCACAGTCAAGCCAGGAGATCTGTTAACTGACAGTCCAAGTAGCTGAGCAGTTAACAGATGTTAAAAGCTGCTGCTGGCCCTTCAAGGGAGATTTTTGTTGTTGTTGCTACACCAACACTTGTTTGTTGCATGAGGATATGGTTGCAACAAAGAATCTGAAGATAATTGCTACCTTCACTGATGGCAGCTTTGTCCTCTCCATGCAGGAGGTTCCGGAATCGGAAAACATAGAAACATAGAAAAGAGGAATAAGAGTAGGCCATTCGGCCTTTTGAGCCGGCTCTGGCACTCAGTATGATCATGGCTGATCACAAAGCTCCCAGTAATCTGTTCCCGCTTTCCCTCCATAATCTTTGATCCCTTTAGCCCCAAGAGCTGTATCTAATTCCTTCTTGAAAGCATTCAACTGCTTTCTGTGGTACAGAATACCACAAGCTCCTCACTCTCTGGGTAAATACGTTTCCCCTAATCTCTGTCCTAAATGGCTTACCCTGTATCCTCAGACTGTTACACCTGGTTCTGAATCCCGATGGCGTGGGGCTGCCCCACAATGGGAAACCCCATTGACCGGCCGGCGAACCAGAGAATCCCACCGGCCGGTCGAGGTTGAAATGTGGCGCCGCGGGGCGGAGGATCCCGCCCCATATGTTTCTATGAGATCCCCCCTCATTCTTCTAAACTCGAGTGAATATAATCCTAACCAACTCAATCTCTACTCATATGTCAGTCCTGCCATCCAAGGAATCTACCTGGTAAACCTTCGCTGCACTCCCCCTATAGCAAGAACATCCATCCTCCGATAAGGAGACACAATATTCCAGGCGTGGTCTCACCAAGGCCCTGCATAATTGCAGCAAGATATCCCTGCTCCTATATTCAAATCCTCTTGCTATGAAGGCCAAAATATAATTTGCCTTCTTCTCTGCCTGTTGCACCTGTATGATTACCTTCAGTGACTGGTGTACGGGGACACCCAAGTCTCGTTGCACTTGTCCCTTTTTCAATCTATAGCCATTCAGATAATTATCAGCCTTCCTATTTTTCCACCAAGTGCATAACCTCATATTTATCCACATTATACTGCAGCTGCCATGCATTTGCCCACTCACTCAACTTGTCCCAATCACACAGAAACATCTCTGCATCCTCCTCACA
Organism: Scyliorhinus torazame; assembly: GCF_047496885.1. Lineage (NCBI taxonomy): Eukaryota > Metazoa > Chordata > Chondrichthyes > Carcharhiniformes > Scyliorhinidae > Scyliorhinus > Scyliorhinus torazame. The sequence goes on along the minus strand of NC_092711.1, from coordinate 297,868,206 downwards.
GCTCACCCTCTGACCCTGAGTCATCTGCAAATTTAGAGATATTACATTTAGTTCCCTCATCTAAATCATTAATATACATTGTGAATAGCTGGAGTCCTGGCATTGACCCCGGCGGTACCCCACTAGTTACATTTGGAAAAATACCCGTTCATTTCACTCTTTATTTCCTGTCTGACAACTAATTTTTTATCCACCTCAATACACTACCCCCAATCCCATGTGCTTTAATTTTTCACGCTATTCTCTTAAGTGGGATTTCGTCCAATGTCTTCTGAAATTCCAAATAAACCACATCCACGGGCTCGCCCTGGTCAACTATATTAGTCACAACAGGGGCTGTTTAGCACAGGGCTAAATTGCTGGCTTTGAAAGCAGACCAAGGCAGGCCAGCAGCATGGTTCAATTCCCGTACCAGCCTCCCCGAACAGGCGTCGGAATGTGGCGACTAGGGGCTTTTCACAGTAACTTCATTTGAAGCCTACTTGTGACAATAAGCGATTTTCATTTTTTCATTTCATTTCATTTCATTTTCATCTTGAAGAATTCCAATGGATTGATCAAACATGATTTCCCTTTCTTAAATCCACGCTGACTCTGTCCAATTCTGCCACTGTTTTCCAAGTGCTCTGCGATAAAATCTTTTAGAGTGGACTCCAGAATTTTCCCACCACTAACATCAGGCTGACTAGTCTATAATTCCCTGTTTTTTCTCAGCCTTCCTTTTTAAATAGTGTAGTTACAATAGCTACCCTCCACTTTGTAGGAACTGTTCCAGAGTCTATAGAATCTTGGAAGATGATCACCAACGCATCCACTATTTCTAGGATCACTTCCTTAAGTACTCTGGGATGTAGATTTTCAGGCCTTGGGAATTTATCAGCCTTCAATTCCATCAATTTCCCAACACCATTTCTCTACTAATATTGATTTCCTTCCGTTCCTTCCTCTCACCAAACCATATGTTCTGGTAGGTCATTTGTGCCCACCTTGGCAAAGACAGAACCAAGGTATGCATTTAGTTGGTCAGCCATTTCTTTCCTCCCCATTATAAATTCTTCTGGTTCTGACTGTCAGGGACCTACATTTGTCTTCGCCAGTCTTTTTCTCTTCACATACCTACAGAAGCTTTTGAAGTCAGTTTTTATGTTCGCAGCAAGCTCGCTCTCATAATCTATTTTCAACTTCTTAGAGAATCCCTTTGTCCTCTTCTGCTGAATTCTAATCTGGTCCCAATCCTCAGGTCTGTGTTTTTTTCTGGCCAATTTTTATGCCACTTCCATGGATCTAACACTATGTCTAATTTCCCTTGTAAGCCATAATTAGACCGTCTTTCCTGCTTTATTTTTGCACCATACAGGAATGAACAATTATTGCAGTTCGTCCATGGGCTCATTGAATGTTTGCTATTGCCTATCCACCGTAATCCCTTTAAGTAATGTAGGTGGTGCGATTGGGGCAGAAAACCATCATCCTGTGCCAAGAAGGGTATAAGGTGCATAAACGAGATGACTGAGAGAGTGAATGTAAGTGCAAATAAGGAAGAGGTTTTTGCGGGTATCTGGAGATATGCCAAGACCATTTGCCCGTGTGTCTTTTTTTGGGGGGGGGGGTTCCCTGCATCCTCAGGGGAAAGTATACCCAGCACGGTAGCAGAGTGGTTAGCACAGTTGCTTCACAGCTCCAGGATCCCAGGTTCGATTCCCGGCTTGGGTCACTGTCTGTGCGGAGTCTGCAGGTTCTCCCCTTGTCTGCGTGGGTTTCCTCCGGGTACCCCGGTTTCCTCACACTGTCCAAAAATGTGCAGGTCCGGTGGATTGGCCATGATAAATTGCCCTTAGTGTCCAAAAAAAGGTTAGCTGAGGTCACTGGGTTACGGGGATAGGATGGAGCTGTGGGCTCAAGTAGGGTGCTCTTTCCAAGAGCCGGACAGACGCGATGGGCCGAATGGCCTCCTTCTACACTGTAAATTCTATATGGCCCTCTTTTCACAGCTTACATATAATAGGGGGCATACATGGTTAACAGCACAGATGCATTTCATGGGAATCTATATACATAAGAGAGAAAATAATAGAAGTTTATGGAGATCAGGTCAGATGAAGTAAAGTAGCGAAGGCTCAAGTGGAGCTTAAAGTGGCCAGTTAGGTCAAATGGTCTGTTTTGGTGCTGTAAGTTCTATGTGATACTCTCTATTTATAATATTTGTGCGCATTGTAATTCCCAGTTAGGTGCAGCATTAGCACAGTGCTAGCAATGAAGGCAATTGCCAGTCCCAGCAGCGAGGTAGCGTGGGCACAGGCATCCTGTTTGGAGTAAGAAAGGGATCTTTTCTCATTAGTAAGGGATATAATAATTGTTGCGAAGCACACTGATGTTATCTGTGAGGCCATATCAACTTGGAACATTGGTTCGTGGGGGTGTATAGTTTTGTTTTGTTTTGGTATGGGGAGACAAGTGAGAATAAACAGCCCGGTTGTCGTGTAACACTTATTAAAGTCTATTTATTAAAGTAAAGAAAATACAAATACATACAAACAAGACGATTCTACTCTCCTGCAATTTGGGTGTATGAATTACTAAACACACACAGTTTATGTAGAAGGTACCCCTTGTTCAAAAATATACCTACGATACCTGAACTCTGTAAGACTGCCCCTGTTCCCCAAACGACATCCAAAATAAATGACCAGCTTATAATTACCACACAATATAGGGATGATACTCAAGTATGGGAAACATCTTTTTCTGGTCAACTGAAGATATTTAAAACTGCCATTGCAAAGGTTTTCCGCACTGCCTTGGATCTGTGATTTTAAAGGCTTGTTTGATGTAAATTTGACGTCTAGGCTTCTAGCTGGAAAACTTGCTTGACTGCTTCAGAGGCTGATAGGTGTCAACTGCCTCCCTTGCTTCTGATCGTCTGACCAATTATACCTTTGTTCCACTTTGATTATGCCTGTGTATTCGCCTGTCTGCCCCTATCAACTTCCTTGATTATACATTAACATATGTATACCTCATTGATCTTCTCAAACATCTGCAAGCTGTTTCTCCTCATAATCCATTCACATTTGATTCTTATCTAAACTGCATTATAAACTCATTACTGGGGAGAGAGACACATTTCATTAGGCCCTTGTCAATACTGTCTACTGCTGCCTCTGGGCAGATTTCTACCTGTTGCTAGGCAAATCCTCGCATCCTATTAAGTTTTGTTAAATTCACCTTACTGCTGTTGCTAGGCAAATTCATGACATAATCTACCATCCTCTTCCGACTAACATGTTAGTAGCCCAATTCCAAGCACAATGACAGGGAGAGGATCAGGGGAAATTAGTGACTGGCCACGATAAAGCAATGGAAAAGACAGAAAGTGATAGCCTTAGCTTTATCCCCAACCAAACAACTGAAGGAATTACTGTCGGTAAACCTTGGGTCATAGGGACAGAGGAAGAGGAGTGGGCCATTCAACCCCTCGAGCTTGTTCCATCATTCAATCAGATCAAGGCTAATCTGTATCCAAGTCCTATTTACCAGGGCTACAGTGTCATTGGACAGTGCATTTCCTCTATTTATTATGCGCCTTATGTCCCTCACTTGATTTTTGCTGCAAATTATTTTATAATGTTCACGGGTGCAGTTCATGGCTGTGAATGGTGGAGTCACATTAAGTCAGAGCTGTCATTTCTGATTGTCTCACGGTAATATCGGCAGGTTGAAGTGCAGAGGAAGAAACAGCATCATTATTGGCCATTATTCCTCCAATTACTAATCTGTGAAGACGGCTAACGTTATGTTTGCTTGACACCTTCAAAGAAATGGCTACAACTTCAAATGGACAAGTTTCCTGGTGTGGGCGTGCAATACTCTACAGGTCCTTAAGGCTGACAAATCCCTTATGCAAAATCCCCTCTCGAAAGATAAGCACTGAATGAAAGAGTGAAACAGGAGACTGTGAATGATTTATACAAAGAAATTGCTTCAATCCAAAAGACCGTAAGCACAGCTGGAAACAACATTTTGGAAAGGGTATATTTTCCTGTTCTCTTATACAAATTCTGTGCTGTCCAAATATTTTTGCTTATTTCTTTTGACTTATATCAAACTGTTTAACAGTAATTTTATGTTGTGCAACATGGTGTGGTGCTTTATGAATTCCATCTTAAGGGGAGATGTAGTGGGCATCCTGTATGTTCCCCAGTGAGCAATTTATCACAGCCAGGTTAAGTGTTCGATCTGGCCTTCACTAACTCAGTGCAGCAACCGATAACGATGAAGGCTTTAATTCACATAATACATGACATGCTCAGGAAATATTAAGAGGGAATTTTAACTTGCCAACTATTGCGTGTAACTCAGGCATGTTAGGCTCCTTGAGGGAGGCAGGGTGGCTTATTGCTGTTTGCCTCTCGTTCAATTGGAGCAATATTTCAAAATGCTTTTAGGTTTACCGTCAGAGCCAGGGCTTTCAAGGGCTTTGTGAAACTAGCCATTGAAAGCAAGACAAGAGCACAATCCAATCGAGGGGGCTGATTGAAACTCATGGAAATACTGCAATAAATATTCATCACTTACAGCTGCTTTCTCACTCACTGGTGGGAAAGGGTTTGTTCACAGAAGTGCGATTTACCGGCTGTTCACACCGGCGGGAGAATCCGCTCCCACGCTGACGCACGGGTTTCCCGGCGATGAGGGGTGCTGTCAACAGGAAATCCCGTTGACAATGCCGGGACCAGTAGATACCGCTGGCGGGCCACCTCCATGGCTGAAAACCACACGGCGGGGTGGTCAGTAAATCCCGCCCAGAGAATTTACTTTCTACTGTTTGGAGGTTTTCTGAATTACATCAGGATGGGTGATGTCTTGGCTGCCTCAGTCTGGACTTTGGACAATGGGCAATGTGGGAAGCACGAGCAGCAGTCTGCTGTTGAGGGGCCTGCATGGCCAGCAGAGAGAGGAGCAGCAGAGAAGGAGGCGGTGGTGGGGGAGCAGTGGAATAGTGCATTCACAGAAGACACTTTCCTCGACATGGGAGATAATTTTACATTGAACGTGCAGACGTGCACCCAACTCAGAATTGCCCAAAAGGCGCGTGAGAAGACACAGGCACGCATCCCAATGTCATCACGCATTCTCGCAACATTACAATCGATGGCTGCGTGTGGGAGTCAGAACCGTGCCCGCCGACAATTAAGCCCATCAATGGGTTTAATTAAGTCCACTTTTACGGGCTGGCGAGCCAGCCAATCAGACGGACGGTCTTCACGTTTTCAATGCAAACCCCATCCAGATTGGAATTAAATTACAGGCTGATACAAAGATATTTGCGGAATGAGGTAGTGTGTGGTCTGCTGCCAGGCGCTTGAATTTGTATTGACACAGTTTGCAGCGTTTTACTGAGCTCTTTTCATTTTTGTAGGGCTGCAGCTCCCTGAGGCAGCCCCACAGCAGCCCAGACCCTCACTCCTCTCGGTGCCTGCCCTCTTCCAGCTCCCCCCTGGCAGCACTGAGCCTCGAGCAGCATCCATATCATGTTGGCTGCAAGTTAATTGGCCAGGGCAGGAGGGAGAGTAAATTGGCAGCCCTCTGCAAAAGGTGGGCAGCCATTTATGCCACTTACGGACCCAATGAAGTGCCAATTCTGATGATTATGAAATCTTCCCATCGTTTGAGTAGTCCTCTGCCGTGTGTGGAGCCTCATGACGGCAGCTGGAGGGCCATCAGGCCCATAGGCACCATCCCTCAATACAGATGGTGTGTCCAAGACTGAAGGCCACCTCAAAGGCTAATGTTCCCTCTACACTGAGGCCTAGATTTTCCGACTCCACCGTGGAAGGACACGCCGTGGGAGATTCAGCAGCGCAGCAAAAAATCCACTGACATTTTGGCAGGACAGGACAAACCCGGCCGTGGTAAAATCCCTTCCTGACTATGTACTGTGGGCCTCTTCAACCTAGCATTTGAAGAAGGCACAGGAGGGAACATCCAAGCTGTCTCTCGGTGAGGATGCCGACTGGACATCATTGTGCCCTCCCATTTCCTTGGTTAGACCGACATCCTTAATTGAACAGGAACCCAAAGGCAGTTTCTTCATCGGCTTCTTCCAGAAAGATGGTTACTTGACATCCCATCACTGTCACCTTTGATTTTCTGACTTGGAACTGAGGCCAACTCTGGGATTGTAACCCGACCAGGAAAATTCAGCCCATCGACTGCACACAAGGGTAATCTGTGTACCTCCAGATCAAGTTCAAGTTCCCTGAACGCTTCAGAGCAGCACAAAGGGTAGCAGACAAGAGATATCGGGCGGAATTTAATGGAAACATTTCTAAATTCATTTGTGGCGAGCTTTGCAGGGGGTTTCCTGCTGGCTCTGCCGGCAAGTTCCCCACCACTTCCAAACGACACCTAGTCATGTGTTTGGGCCCTGGGGAGCTTTTCTCCGGTTTAGCCCACACTTAGAGCTGGGTTTTTCGGCTGCATCCGCCGCAAGATGGCCACGGAGGGATAGGGAACATGTAAAGGTCCGTTGACCTCGGGTGGGAATTTCCTGTCGCCGCCCTTAGAATTTTTTTCGCCACTAGTGAGCTGAACAAAGAACAAAGAACAAAGAAAGGTACAGCACAGGAACAGGCCCTCCAAGCCTGTGCTGACCATGCTGCCGGTCTAAACTAAAATCTTCTACACTTCCTGGGTCTATATCCCTCTATTCCCATCCTATTCATATATTTTGTCAAGATGCCCCTGAAACGTCACTATCGTCCCTGCTTCCACCACCTCCTCCGGCAGCGAGTTCCAGGCACCCACTACCCTCTATGTAAAAAACTTGCCTCGTACATCTCCTCTAAACCTTGCCCCTCGCACCTTAAACCTATGCCCCCTAGTAATTGATCCCTCTACCATGGGAAAAAGCCTTTGACTATCCACTCTGTCTATGCCCCTCACAATTTTGTAGGCCTCTATCAGGTCGCTCCTCAACCTCCGTCGTTCCAGTGAGAACAAACCAAGTTTATTCAACCGCTCCTCATAGCTAATGCCCTCCATACCAGGTAACATCCTGGTAAATATCTTCTGCACCCTCTCTAAAGCCTCCACATCCTTCTGGCAATGTGGCGACCAGAATTGAACACTATACTCCAAGTGTGGCCTAACTAAGGTTCTATACAGCTGCAACATGACTTGCCAATTCTTATACTCAATGCCCCGGCCAATGAAGGCAAGCATGCCGTATGCCTTCTTGACTCCCTTCTCCACCTGTGTTGCCCCTTTCAGTGACCTGTGGACTTGTACACCTAGATCTCTCTGACTGTCAATACTCTTGAGGATTTTACCATTCACTGTATATTCCCTACCTGCATTAGACCTTCCAAAATGCATTACCTCACATTTGTCCGGATTAAACTCCATTTGCCACCTCTCCACCCAAGTCTCCAAACGATCTAAATCCTGCTGTATCCCCTGACAGTCCTCATCGCTATCCGCAATTCCACCAACTTTTGTGTCGTCCGCAAACTTACCAATCTGACCTGTTACATTTTCCTCCAAATCATTTATATATACTACGAACAGCAAAGGTCCCAGCACTGATCCCTGTGGAACACCACTAGTCACAGCCCTCCAAGAACTCCGAAGTCAGGCCGCCATTTTGAAAGGGTGCCCGGATCTTTAAGTGAGAGTGTGGGTACACGTCGTACCCATGGGCACTATCACACCCCACGCACATGGAAATTGCCACCCCCCCCTCTCACCCCCAAGTGAGGGCACTCCTCAATGGGTTCCCTGGGGGCAACACCTCTTCAGGCCCCCACACCCCCTTACAGTCACCCCCCCTCCAGGTCCCTCACCTGCCAACCCCTCCAACCTCCCAGAAGCCCCTAACAAACCTGCCCTGCACACCCTCTACTCTTCAAATCCACCCTTCTTTCATGGGCATGGTTTCCCTCGGGCCTGCCCTTGGCAGTGCTACCCTGGCACCCGGTCACCCTTGTACTTCCACCCTGCACCCTGCACTGCTCCGCCCAGCTTGGCAGTGTCATCTGGGCACCTTGGAATTGCCAGGGTGGCAGTGCCAAGGTGGCAGCTGGGCAGTGCCAAGGTGCCTGAGTTCCTGAGAGCCACCCTACCCTCTCCATGACCACTCAGGGACCTCCGATGGCCTGGGAGACCCCCCGAAGCCGTCCCGTCCGGTCCACGTTTGTGTGAACCTGTACTGAATTGCGCCCAGCTGGGGAGGCTGGTAGATCAGGGAGGCTGGTAGATCCCAGGTAAGTTTGCCTAAGTAGGTGATTCTGGCGCCTCACGGGACGCAGATATGTCCCGTGAGGTATAAAGGCTGCCGGGAAGCCCGTGGGCGGCCTTTCCCCAGATCTACCAGCCACTTTGCTCTCTCCTCAAGTGCAATGCGGCCACCGACTTCAAACTTATCTGATGACAGCCATCAGGGGCCCAATCAATCAATAACGATCAACAGCATTAAGATGGCCACCAGATGTGTCATCAAACAAGCCATTGGCATACTGAAGATGCATTTCAGGTGCCCGAACAGAGCTGGAAGTGTCCTTCAGTACTCACCAACCAGGATCTCCTGAGCAATTGTGCTGTGCTGCTCTCTGTACAAATTTGCATAGTTGTGAGGTTTGGACCTGCAGGAAGAACACGGCGAAGAGCACAGATCGTCTGCAAAGGATTCTGAGGAGATAGAGAAGATGATAATGAGGAAGGTGATGAGGGTCGTGCATTACCAGCTGATCATATTTTGCCCAGGTTTCCAGGGATGCCCTTGTTAACACAAGATTCACTTAGGTTGCACCAATAAGCTGCTGCCAGAACGTCATCCATCAGTCATTTTTTTCTGCCCTCCCCAAATGTCACTGCCACAACACAGTCATAAAAACAACCAATCGTCTTTTCACCTGCCCCCATTGGCCCCCTTCAATTCCTGTCTTCCCATTCATTATCAAGCACGTTAAAAGGTGAGTTGACCCCCTGTCCAAAGCTAGGGGAGTACTGGAAGGAGGTGTTTAGGGTAAATTGGTGCGCGTGAAACTGGACCCGGGTCCCCAAGAGGCCATATTCGGGGTGTCGGACCAGCCAGGGTTGGAAACGGGAGCGGAGGCAGATATCATAGCCTTCGCCTCGTTGATCGCCCGAAGGCGGATCCTGCTGGGATGGAGAGCTGTGTAGATTAAGGGTGACTATGGGTAATCCCTGATTCCTTTTTGTCATTTGTTTATGCGGGCTGATGTTTGTGGTTTGGTGGGAGGATGGGAGCGTTGTTACTGTTATGGGGATTAATTTATCTGTTGCTGGTTATTGTTTATTGTTGGTGGGTGTAAATACGGGAGAAAATGTGAAAAAGGAGAATAAAAATATATATATTTTAAAAGATGAGTTGACCCAAAGTAACATTGAACGGGCAAGATGAGAACTTGATGCAAAGAATAAAAACTTCAAAACATGATGTTACCTTCATTACCAATCTTCAACTCTCTCTGCAACTAAAAAGCTTTGCCCTTCCTTTGCTTATTGCCCTGCATGGAAAATCCTCTGTGGCTCTATCAGAGGTAGAGGTAGACTGCTCAGATACTTGCCCTTACTCCTGAGATATTCTTGCCTGACACCCTCCAGCTGATGGAGTTGTGAAGACACTGCTAAAGTCAGCTGCCCCTGTACCTGTGTAGAGACAGATTAGGGCATTGGGAGTTGAGGCCACATGTTGGGTCCCAGCTGAGGGGGAGACTACAATGGAGAAGAAGTGAAAGGTTTTTGAGTGGAGTCCTCACTCCACTGTCCCCTTGTATCTTCTTCGCTTTCAATGGCCAGCCACAGTTCACTGCTATCACTCTGTTGGAAAGCATTTTGGTTCAAATCAATGCGACATTGTGAGGCCAAGGATAACATATTCACTATTCCATTTAAGATGCCAAACCTGTTGGCACACAGGGTATGTACAGCTGTGGTCAAGTTGTGGGTTCATTTAATTGCAGATTTTGATATTCCATGGGGCTGGCCACTCGATCCATGCACAAAGACATTCCCTATTACTGGGGCAGAGCATCAATCTCTAGCCCGTCACAGCCCTCAACAGTACATCAGTAAGAGTTTAAGGAACATCTTAAAGGGAGAGAGAGGTAGAGAGGCAAAAAACTTGAGGGATGGCCTAGCCAGCTGAAAAGAACTCACAAACATAATGCTCCTGAAAACATTATAAACAGCAAATCTGCCAATAATGCCCATAATATGTCCATAATAAGTATCAAGGAGTCTGTCAGTGATGTCTATATTTTCTAAAGTGTACAATTGTGATAAACCCAACTAAGGAGCTAGTGATTTCCAATCTTACCCATCCTCACCAGTTCGGTTCAGCAAGTATGCTTGAAAAGAACAATCTCTTATTTATATTAAGGTCTAAATATAAGTACTCTGAAAAAAACCTTGCAATATTTATATTGTATTGTATATTGAGGGCGGCATGGTGGCACATTCTTTAGTATTGCTGCCTCACAGCTCCAGGGACCTGGGTTCAATTCCGGTGTTGAGTGACTGTCTGTGTGGAGCTTGGACATTCTCCATGTGTCGACGTGGGTTTCCTCCAGGTGCTCCGGTTTCTTCCCACAGTCCAAAGATGTGCAGGTTAGATGGATTGACCATGCTAAATTGCCCTTAGTGTCCAAAGAGTTAGGGGGGTTACTGGGTTACAGGGATGGGGTGGAGGTTTGGGCTTAAGTAAGGTGCTCTTTCCAAGGGTCAGTGCAGACTTGATTGGCCGAATGGCCTCCTTCTGCACTGTAGATATACTCGGTAAATAAACTCGGTTTGTTCTCACTGGAACGAAGAAGGTTGAGGGGAGACCTGATAGAGGTATACAAAATTATGAGGGGCATAGACAGAGTGGATAGTCAGAGGCTTTTCCCCAGGGTAGAGGCGTCAATTACTAGGGGGCATAGGTTTAAGGTGAGAGGGGCACGGTTTAGAGTAGATGTACGAGGCAAGTTTTTTACGCAGAGGGTAGTGGGTGCCTGGAACTGGCTACCGGAGGAGGTGGTGGAAGCAGGGACAATAGTGACATTTAAGGGGCATCTTGACAAATACATGAATAGGATGGGAATAGAGGGATACGGGACCCAGGAAGTGTAGAAGATTGTAGTTTAGTCGGGCAGCATGGTCGGCACGGGCTTGGAGGGCCGAAGGGCCTGTTCCTGTGCTGTACATTTCTTTGTTCTTTGTTGTTTGTAGATTCTATGATTCTAACATTTCCACAAAGCAACAGATTTCAGTTCATAATAGAAAATCATGCTTTTTGATTCTCTCAATCAGTAGTTTTGATTTCCCATAAATACAACTTGTGCAGCCACTATCCTGGCTAAGACTGAGCACTCGCGACCAGAATCTTCCCAATTTTTCGCAACCCCAAAACGTGCACGTGATTTGCCGGCCCCCACCCACACCTCTCACACTCATCTGCTACCCCCTGAAAGAACCCACTCATTCTCGCCCGAGTCACATGCACCCTGTGCACCACCTTAAACTGTATCAGGCTCATCCTTGCACAAGAGGAGGTCCTGTTTACCCTACTCAGTGCCTCACTCCATGCTCCCCAATTGATCTCCCCTCCCAACTCCCCTTCCCATTTCTCCTTGGTCTTCATCACCCGCTCGTCTCCCTGCTCCCCCAGCCACTTGTATATATCCACAATTCTTCCCTCCCCTTCCACATCCGGAAGCAGCAGTTGCTCCAGCAGGGTGTATCCTGGTAACCTAGGGGATGCCCTCCAGACCTTTCGTGCAAAGTCCCTAACCTGAAGATACCTGAACTCACTATCCCTCGGCAACTCTACCCTCTCCTTTAGCTCCTCCAGACTGGCGAACCCTTCCTCCAAATACAAATCCCCCACCTTGACCAGCCCCACTTCCCTCCACCTCCTGTATATGCTGTCCGTCCCCTCCCGGTTCCCGATCTTTATACCAAAGGCCTTTTTACGGAAATTGGACACGATCATTTCGGACTTTGTATGGACGGGGGAGGTGCCGAGGGTGGGGAGGTGCTGAGGGTGGGGAGGTCCCTGCTACAGAGGCAGAGGGAGCAGGGGGTTTGGCGTAGTTGAACCTGCTTCATTGTTATTGGGCGGCGAGTGTGGATACGATGCGGCGATGGTGGGAAGGAGAAGGGGTAGAGTGGGTTAGGATGGAGGCGGAATCTTGTAAGGGGTCTAGTTTGAGGGCTATGGTGACGGAAGCATTGCCAATGGCTCCGAGTAAGTATTCAGGGAGCCCGCTGGTGCAGTCCACAGTGAAGATATGGAATCAGCTGAGGAGGCATTTTAAGATGGAGGGGATGTCGGTGTTAATGACGCTGTGTGAGAATCATGGGTTTGAGTCTGTTGCTGACACAGGTTGCGGCAGCCACTGGTACCCCTGTTGACAGGGTCGGGTGGTGAGAACAGAGATTCCCCACATCATAGGCACAGTGCCACTCACATGTAGGGACAGGGGTGCGGTATGGACGACAACATATTGACAGGGCTGGGTTAGGGGTGGGGTGGGATGGGGGGGAACATGTTGCGTGCAGCACAGCAGTATAACTCAGAGTGACTGTAACCTGGTGGCTTTGGATGGGCAAGGGAATACTCATTTTGCTAACATGCCTTCTCTTTTCCTCCACTGCAAAGAATGAATGTTGGAGTACAGCCGGGAATGTTTGCTGTCTACCTGGCCGCAGCTGCTGTTGTGTATGCACTGAGGCTGGAGGAACAAGGCGAGCTCAGCGAGGATCCTGCACAAGTGGAACCTGCGGCAGAAGAGCAGGGGCCAGCCGTTGAGTCTCAAGTGCTGCCCGTCCAACAGGCCGAAGAGGAGGTGGGAAGGAGGCACCGCATCAGGCCCTGTCCTTCAGGGAGATGCCAGCCGCCAAAGACTTCGGCTAACCAGTGAGACCGTGCACCGTCAAGGTGAGGTTGCCCTGAACTTTTGTGTTTCTGGTATTTCCAGAACGGGTACCTGTGTGGGATATTGCAAATGTCTGTAGACAACTGAATCTGCGACGTGACAGATGCCCTAAGTGCTCGGGCAGTGGACTATATAACCTTACGTCTGGACCATGCCCATCAGGATTCACCACCATGATTGGTATGCCCGGGTCCAAGGGGTGCTCAATGGTACGTATGCCCACCTATGAGCATTGGTTCATCGGGGGTACACTTCATCAAAGGAACAGGTTCCACTCCCTGAATATGCAGTTGCTGTGTACCCACCAGCTGCTCACCATGCACATCGGTGCCCGATACCCAGGCAGCATGCACGATACATACATCCTGCCGCACTCTGAGGTTCCCAGCACCTTCAAGGCACTCCCTCGGGTGAGAGGTTGGCTCTTGGGCAACAAGGGTTACACGTTGAGGTCATGGCTAATGACACCTATCTGGAAGCCCCAGGATGATGCGGAGACTCATTCTAATGATGCATGTGCAGCAACCAGGAGCATCATTGAGCAGTGCATCGGTTTTCTAAAAATGCCCTTCTGATGCCTGGACCACTCTGGTGGGACGTTCCAATATAGCCTCAGGTGGGTCTCTAACATCGTGCTGGCCTGTTGCATCCTGCACAGCATCATGCAGCACAAGGGCGACATGCTGGTGGAGGAGGAAGAATCTGATGAGGAGGATAAGGAGGGTGTCCAGGAAGAACCGAGCGTGGAGCAGGGCAGGTCACTCATTATCTGCTCCAGGATCGCCACATACGGACAGCCTCATCACCTCCCTATTTGCCAATTAAGAGGCCTGGCCACCGGCAGTTCCGCTACCCTCTCCCACCTTTCCATTCCCCGCCCCACCTCCCTAACTTCAAAATGGATGCCCTTCCCCATAACCGCTCACCTCTTCCCTGTCCCTCAGCCCTTAACTCCACCTTCCCTGTCCCTCAGCCCTTTACTCCACCTTCCCTGTCCCTCAGCCCTTCACTCCTTCACACTACCCCAGCTCCCCCTCCCCCCTTTGAGGGTCCTACCAGCATCGCCACAGACGTTGGCTTTGTGTTGGCAGTATCTGCGGGTCTTGTCCATGGGACAGAGGATGATGAGCATTTATTGTGAGATGAACTCTTTGCTCCTTACTGTCTGACACAATCTGACTCCTCACTTTAGGATCACGTTCCACTGTCTGCCTGAGTGATCACTGCTTGTGTGTTGACCAATCCATCTCATGGGCCCAGAGATCCTTTGGGGGAAGGAGGGGAGTGTTCGGGGATGGTGAACGGTTAGGGTTCACTCACTCATGCAAGACAGGCTCACACCTGCCACTTCTTTCTGACGGTGACACCAGGTGGAATGTTCATGTGTCATAGGGCCCCACCCTATCCACCAGCCCCCCCCTCACACCCCACTCAAACCCCCACCCTCTATATCCAGCCCAGCTCATCCCTAATAGCCATTAGACAGAGGTTAGAGGCCAGTCGGACTGTTGGTGCAAAAGTTATTAATGGTGAGTATATACATTGTTGTGCCCTGACCCCTAATTATCACCTATGCGCTACACCCCTGCAAACCTAAGTTTTCTCCAAATTTCTGATTTTACATTGCCTACCACTCCCTCTAGGTTTAACCCCAGACAGCACATCAGAAGTGGAGGTTGTCTGTCTCGCCCTCTGCCCTGTGATGCCTTAGGTGGCCGGCCTCTGGAAGGCCTGGACCTGGAAGGGTCCGCCCGACCTTTGGGTGTCACAGGTGACAACATCCCTGTTCAGCCCCCTGCTCATCAGTTGCGCAAATGTCAGATGGGAGTCATTTGCAAGTGCTGAGGTGTTCCAGCACCACCTCGGTGGGAGGCACCAGCCTCTTCACTTCCTCCTCCATCGGGGTGCTCGATGGCCCCCGGGCTACTCCATGGGAAGCAGATGAGTCCAGAGTTCCAGAGGCTCCACCGTCACCTGCCGCTGCCAGTCCTGGAGGCCCAGCCTCGTCTGAGCCTAGGTCTGGGTGCCCTCATCTATGGAGCATTGAGACTTGGACACGTCCCTCAGCGAGTGAGGCATGTCCTCACTACCTCTCATGTTCCTCACTGCCTTTGCCAAATGCCTCTGGACATTGTACCATGTCCCTCTGAGACAATGAATTGTTCCTCTGTGCCAGTGACATGTCCGCCTATGACTGACCAAGCTCAGTCAGTGTCCGGTGAATGTTCTCAATGTCCTCAGCTATGACCCTTTGTGACTGGGCCAAGCTGAAGTGCGCATGTGGCACTTGTACATGTCGACCTGTGACTGGCAGACTACATATCTGCCTGTGACTGGACTCCGCTGTCCTGCACCTCAACCATTGACCGCACAGTTTTCCCAAAGCCTCAGACATCTTGACCCATGGCTCTGACTTCTTGCCCCAGGTCTTCCACTGCCGTTCAGTGCTGGTCTGGGTGCCACGCATTTTGGCATCATCACCGGCACCTGAAGTCGGTTGGACTCCTCCGACGGCACCTGCAGTCAGTGGAAAGTTCCTGACACCCAATCCCTGTAAACCCTGGCTCTGCGTCTGCATCTCTACCAGTGATGGGGTCGTACTTTCCAGAGGCAGGACACCTGTCCAGACTACAGCTGCTTCCTGGGATCTGGCAGCCCTCCATCTGCCCACTCCCTCGGGAGTCCCTCCCTCCATCTGATGTGCTGCAGCATGTGAGAAGTGCACACCAGAAGGAGACACACGAGTCTCTTCACCTAAAATGTCCCACCAAGGTGATAGTTCCTGCAGTAGTGGAGGGTGCAGGTGAATGCTGTGACGAGAATTCGGTGCCTTCCCTGGATTGGTGCTCCAGGGTGTGCTGGGGATGTGGCTGAGAGAGCAGCGACCCCGGACAGCCCAGCCTCATCTGAAGGTGATCCTGCAAGACAAAAGACAAGAGGCATGGTGAGATCTTGGGATGCACTGGTCTGTGGGAGAGGGATGACTCACTTACTATCGGGACATCAGCTTTGCATTGGGTTCTCACGTGATTGCCGCGTGCCGATCTCCATTTCAGATACTGCCGTTTCTACAGCCTCGCTCGCTAGCTCCACTGCCCCCGCTCTGCGGGTGTCTGCTCGCACAGGTCAGGGATGCCACCTCCAGTATTCTGGTGCTCTCCCCTGTTATGGGCTGCCTTGTCCCAGAGGACACAAAAAGGACATGGTGAGATGCACGGTGGCGAGTTCTACGGTGGCATGTGTGTGAAAGGTACCTGGCCAAAAAGGACAGTACAGATGTTGGGGTTTGGTGCAGCGTGAGATGTAAGGGGGTTGCAGGCAGGTGGGGTGTGGTCAGCCTCTAGAGTGGGAGGTGATATGAGCAATGAGGGATGGGAGTAAAGCGAGGGGCACAGGTGTTGATTCAGCCGAGCAGCCCTGAGAAGGTCAGTCATCTTTCTTCCACACTGGTATCCAGTCCTCCCTGTCAGGCTGGCAGCACTGACCGCCTCTGCCACCTCCTCCCAAGTGCTGTTGACGACAGCTGACTTTAGTCGGCGCCCCATCCTGGGAAAGAGGGTGCCCCGCCTGTCCTCCACAGCACCCACCATTCTCTCCCGCTCACTCCCCATGATGAGTGGAGCAGGTCTCCGTGGAGCCATCTTCCTGGCTGGAATGAGAGTTTGTGGTGAGCTTATAGGCAGCTCCAGCTTGTCAGGCTCTCCGGCACTAATTCTGGCCCCAGTGAATCAGACGCCAGCGGGAATGGGAATTGTTCTAAATTCAAGTGGGCAGAGTTCTGGTCCAACTGCATTAACCTGCCATGCTTTCCAAATCGCGCCATCAACGACAATGTGACTCACATGCAATTTAGTCCAGGTGGCAACACTTAGGGTTTGATTTTCCCAATGCGTTGTACCTGACGCCAATCTGGGAGTTGCCCAAATTGGGCTTCGCTCCAGGCACAAAACCGCGCATGAGTCATCCAAACCATGGTGACCGGCACGGTCTGAATCATGCCCTTGCTAGATGTGATCCAGATAATCCGATTAGTACTGGTCTTCACAAGTGGAAAAGCGGGTGTGGTGACCACATCAGTGGTATTGGAGGCCATTGGAGCCCATCAAGTGGTCAGGTACAGGGCAGGGTACTTCCAGGGTACCAGGGCATTGCTCAGGTGCCCACTGGCACTGCCAGGGTGCCTGGGTGCCAGTTGGCACTGGAAAGAGTTGGGGCCTGAGTGGAGGCATGCCCATGAAAGGGGTGGTGGAGGGGGTGTGAAGGGGGGGTCTATGAAGAAGCTTCATAAATGTTGACGGGGGGGGGGGGTGAAGGAGGGGTCCTATGGGCTTCGAAGTACCCAATTGTGAAACTAACAACAATGCTTATAAACATCTAACTATGATTGACAGATCCTGGACCACACCAAAGACAGCTAAGTGCCTTCTGCAGAGAAAAAGAGGAAGTGAGAGCAGTTAAAGCACTTAACTGGTTAGTTTCACAGCTGGGTACTCCAAAGTCACTCAAGCTTGAAGAGAGATGGATGAAACAATGCTGACAGCTGGGTGTGTGTGGAAGCTGGCAATCACAGCCTAGTGAAAGCAATTTCACATAAATGAAAGCCGAACAGATCAATTAGCTGAGGGGGGTTAAACCTAGCTGACTGATTTTATTTCTTTTCAGGAGTTGACAGGTGCTGCTTCCTTTGCCTGAGCTAGCCAGTATGTTGCACAGGTCAGTTTTAAAGCAGTGATTTTTTTTTTTCACTGCCTATGTCTAGGTTATTCTCAAGCTTCCAGGCTGGGGTCTCTATTAGGGGGTCTTTCAGACAAGGGTCTGTCTTATGGGGGTATCTGGTGGGCGGCCTCTCTTATTAGGTGTCTCTGTTGAGGGTCACTGTAATTGGGGGGGGGGGTCTCTAGTGGGTGTTTCTGGTGGGAGTCTCTCTAATTAGGGGTCTCTGGTGGGGGTCTCTTATTGGGGATCACTGATGGAGGTCACGGGGAGGGTCGGGACAACCTCGTACTGTGGACCTGGGGGTGCAGAAAATCCTGCAGGGAGGTGGGAATGAATTGCATTGCTGTGTGGGGGGGTGCGGCGGTGGGGGGGGGGTTGTGGATAGGGAGCCCCAGCTGCCGGATCTCGCTATCGGGCCGCCCACTCAAATTGGAGGCCTGGTAAAAGGATTTGCCAGGGAATCCCTTGCAATCCTCGGCAAGCAGAAATTTGCATGGCTCAGGATTGTGACTCCCTTCTGTCTTTGTACTCCCAGCGTGAGGTGCGATTCAGCCCCGGCAGGAGAACGATGGGCTGGAATCACCGTTCCCCAGCTCCGATTTCGTAATCGGGCGGAGAATCCCTTCTGACGCAAAATCGGGGGCGGCGCCAGTTTGACGTAAGATTTGTACGCTCCGACCCATCCAAAATGGCATCAGCGCGTCGCACGCCTTTGGAATGGCCTTCGCGCATCACCTGAAGGCCCTCCCCGATGCTCCGCCCCTGATAGCCCGAGTTCCTGACCGCGCGGTTGACGTGTTGTCTCAGCGGTCGGGATCCGGTGTGGCAGCTGCGAACTGTGTCCAGCTCCGCCACAGTCGGGCGGGAGCCATGCTGCTGGGCAGGGGGCTTATGCTGGGGCTGGGGGGCTGGGGGTGGGGGGGGGCCAAGGGCTGACCAGGGGGGCACTATCTGACAGATCGGTCCGTGCACAGCCGGCGCCATGTTTTATGGCGCTACAACTGCAGGTCGTCGCCGTTAGCATGCGGGCCACAGACCCCGCCATTCTCCAGCCATTTTTATCCTGGGAGCTGGGAGTTTTACGCCGTGTGGCTGCTAGCCCCTCACCGGTCGCAGGATCGTTGAGGAGCGCCGTCATTTATTTGACGTAAAACGCCACAGATCCTCCACACTTCAGCTCAAAAACGGTGAACCCATCCCATATTTACCCAAATGGAGAATCCTGGCCAGTGTTTTTATTAAATTGGAAAACATTCAGCGAACGTCCCACAATGCAGAGAAGTACCAAAGTGAAAACATATAAACGCCTGGAGGAAATTAAGGGGTTTGGGAAATAATAGATGTTGCTAAACCTTTGTTTTAAAAGTTACTTCACTGAAGAAGAAAGGTACACAGTTCTGACGTGCAGATAGAATGGGTTAGAGTCGTCTGTGAGCCTTGCTTTAAATACAATAGGAAGGCAAGAAAGAGAGAAAAGTTTTCAAGTTTAGGACGCTCAAAGGGTGAATGGAAAGAAATAAGGAAATGTGAAATATAATCGGGAGGACTGATGGCTGAAAATAAAAATGAGCAGCCAGACTTCGTGCTTTTTTGGATAATGTTAAGGAATATGAGAGGTGATGGAAGAGACTTCCAGATAAGGGAGGTTCGAGGACTGCATGTACTTGTTGCAAAATGCTGCAATAGGACATGTTTCCGTACTGAAATCATTCTTTTGACTTCTGAATTAAAATAAAATCTATTCTATCAAATCACTGCCCTCTCTATAACTTTCTGATGAGGTTACCTCCCCGACTTTACGATTTGCAATCCAAGCTGCAAGGTTGCCTCAATTTAAATAAAATGCCTACATGGACATTCGTGTTTTGGGTTCTGAATGTGTGGTATCACATTGCTAATGGATGTATCTAACATTGGTCACCTAGTGGAGAGCCAAATCTGGAAGATAACTCACATCATGCACTGTTTCCTATTTCGATATCAAAGAATGGTGATGTGTACACATTATATGGGAGAACAGAAAGGTTGATTAGTGAAAGGCTGAGATAAGTTGCATTGCATGGATCGGTGGCATATAATCACTTGAATTGTCAATGTAGGGGTTCTCAGTGAAGATTGCGCTAAGCTGAGTGGATCTGCAGGATGTTTAATCAATTAATTGGGTAGTTCTTCACAAATGGTTGAGCGAGCAAGCCACTAATGAGCATAAGATGTGCACTTCACTTCTGTGCAGTTCAAGAGCTTGGAATCTACAGGGACTGCACACTGCATGGCTAAACAGAACAAATCTTGACCCCACAATGCCTTTCCCAGGAAGAAAATGTATCATTGATATTTGTTTATAATAGTGACAAGTTCAACCTACAGGGGCAATTCCATCCACAGGTGTCACTAGTCATGTCTCCTCAGCCTGAGGCCTGAAACAGTTTCAGGGCTGGATCCATTAACAGAAAGCTCACAATCAAGATGGGCAGGAAATGTAGCAGATCCAGTAAAACTAGAAGTAATACCTGAGATGTCGCAGTAATATTGACATTACTCCTCGGAAACTGACAGCCACTTCTGGAGTCCGGCATTTTCCATTCCACATGAAAATCCAAAAGTCAGTTATTCCATGTTTCTTTTATGTGTACATCACATGATGCAGAATGTTGTACTGGGCGATACATCTTGCATATTCAAGGTATTGTGGAGTTAAATGGTGAAATTCATTAATATCAATTTGCTCAGAGATAAAGAGCTGGATTTTCCATGGGCGGGATCCATCGTTTTGCCGGCAGCGCACTCACGCCCGCGGATTTCCCACCGCGTGGGGGTGCCCACAATGGGAAACACCATTGGCCGGCTGCGAGGACAGAGAATCCCGCTGCCGGCTTGGCACACCGCACCAGAAAACAGGTGCGGCGGGATGTAGAATCTTGTCCAAAAGGTGTGATTCAGTCACCGTGTTGCACCCGCCGCGGAGCCGGGTGCAACAGGTGAATCCTGGGAGAACACCAAATCGGTCCTTGCGTCGGCCTGATTGTGAGTCACCCGACTCGCTATGCCCAGTGTGATCTGGATCACGCCCTGGCTGAGGCATTAGGCTTTTAAAAATATCCTGACGCATTGTGAACCTGGTACCTGGGAGTCAATGGCCGTGCCTGTGAGGTCTCAACCGGGCGCTGAGTTTCACTGGTTTCCACAAGCCTGAACCAAGTGTGGTGGCACCTCAGGGTCTCGCAGGCCATTACAGCCCCCAAGTGGTCGGGGATAGGGGGACCGGATAGCACCCTGATACTCTCTCTGGCACCTGGCACATTGGTACTGGTAGCCTGGCGCCCTGTGTGGTGCTGTCAGGGTGCCAGGCCAGCAGTGCCAAGGTGTTCAGGTTACAGGTTGGCACTGCCAAGGGTCAGGGCCTAGGGGGCCATGACCATGAGAGGGAGAGGGTGTTTGAGGCTGCCAATGAAAGGGGAATGAAGGGGAGGGGCGGGGGGGGGGGGGGGGGGGGGGGGGATCCTGAAAGCGAGGTTCTGAATGGGAGGGGGTGTAGAGATCAGACCAGGCCTTAAAAATGGCACCTGATCTGTCAGGAGCCAGTCTTGTTGGTGAGTTCAGCTCTCAGTGCTGGAAAAAGTTCCAAGTGGGGCCTCGACAGGGAGAAACTCCCAAGGCCCCAAAAAGCGACTAAGTGCCATTGCATAGTGGTGTCAATCTTGGCACTGCAACCGCTGGAGAAATACCCCACCAAACGTACCTGAAACTGAGCATAGAAATCATTTGGCTGAATCACACACAAAATCTTGCTGCAAAGCATACAGATCATGAATGTTCCAGGTTAAGGCGGCACGGTGACGCAGTGGTTAGCACTGCTGCCCCACGGTGCCGAGAACCCGTGTTTGATCCCGGCCCCAGGTCACTGTCTGTGTGAAGTTTGCACATTCTCCCTGTGTCTGCATGGATTCCACCTCACTTTGACATTATACAAATGTACAGCATGTGACAAGTTAATGTTATGCTAAACCTGGCCACTAGAGGGAGCTAAGGGACAATGCTATATATATTGCACTGGCTCTTGGACTTCTGGGGCAGATTAGGTTGGAACTCGAGGAGATTAGATTCATAGTGTATTGCAGAGTTAGTTAAAATATAATTGTTGTAGTTAATAGATATAGATAGTGTTAGTGAGTGCAGTTGAATTCTTATATGTATGTTTGCTCTTTGGAATAAGTGTCAAGCTCACATTTAGTAGTGTTAAAATAAAGTTAGTTTAGTTCTTTAAAAAGAGTTTTGTGTATCTTTGTGATCACTATGTCCACCATTCTGGAAACCCCTCACAAAGATCACCACACCCACAACCCAAAAAGATGTGCAGGGTAGGTGGATTGGCCACACTAAATTGCCGGTTAAAATAATTGGGTATTCTAAATTTATTTTTAAAAATTAAAAAAAATTTAAAAATTTCCCATGTTTAAACAAGATTCATGTACTGTGATTATTTAACTTTAGCATAGGAAGGGATCAGGACAGATCTCAGTTTTTTTTAAGAGTTTGAGAAATCATTTGATTCTATTCCGGAATAAAGCTAGAATATATGATTCCATGACTTTTGAGAGTTTAGTTTAAGAATTCAAACATTGCAGTCTCTCCAAGATTGTAAAAAATTAGAGCTAATTAAACTGACGGGAACTTGCCCTATTTGCACTTTCTGTCTCACTGTACAAAACCTTGACAAGGTTATACTGAGTTTTTAATAATGTACTACGTTCATAATTACTGATAAATGACACCTCTGGCCCGAAAAAAACAATTTTAATATTTGTAGAAAATTAAATTGTTGATAAAAAAATACATTTTAAAAATAAAAGCCCTTTTATGATATTTCAACTTCTAACCTTCTATCCCGTGCGAATGTATTAATCATTTGTTCAGGATATGGCAGCAACTTGGTTAAGTTACTGAAGTAATAATCCTGAGGCTTGGACGAACGATCTGGAAGACAATGAGCCAGATTTTAGTTTTGGGGTTGGGATTCTGATGTTGGGATTATTGCTGGCACCCAACTTGCAACGGTCTGGGTATGACATGTCCAACGTGCTTTTTGTTGGATTGGCCAAATAATTTTTTTTTTTAATTTAGAGTACCCAATTAATTTTTCCAATTAAGGGGTAATTTAGCGTGGCCAATCCACCTACCCTGCACATCTTTGGGTTGTGGGGGCAAAACCCACGCAAACACGGGGAGAATGTGCAAACTCCACACGGACAGTGACCCAGAGCCGGGATCGAACCTGGGACCTCAGCGCCGTGAGGCTGTAGTGCTTAACCCACTGCGCCACCGTGCTGCCCTGGATTGGCCAAATAATGACCAGAAGAAGAAACACCATGAGGCGGGATTCTCCATCTCGCCATACCCCGTTTTCTGGTGCGGTGCACACCCCGCCGGCAGCGGAATTCTCCATCCCGACAGCCAACCAATGGTGTTTCCCATTGTGGGCACTCCCACACTGTCGGGAAATCCGCGGGCGTGAATACGCTGCTGGCAAAACGGAGGATACTGCCGACGGAGAATCCAACCCCATGAACCCGGGGAAAAATAAGTTCTGGACCAGGCTGACAGGCGGACTTGGGAGGCAGGGGCGGACAGCACTGATGGAATGTGAAATGTAGGTTGCTGGCAGGATCTTCCAGTCCTGCCGAGGTCTATGGCATTTTGCGTGGTTCACCTGTCCTATCTCAGGGGAACACGCCACGGGGGGTGGTCTTCAGCGGGACTGAAAGATCCTGCTGGTGGGAAGGTCTGGAAAATCCCACTCTTTAATTTGTACCTTAGATACATTATATTAAAAAGAGATTGCCCTAATTATAACTCATTAGGAAGCATACTTTTGTAACCCTGGTTGTAATTGTTCCCACTATACCCCCAGAAGCATGACTGATGCATTGCGGAAGATTTCAAGGCAGAACTGCATGGATGAATTTGGATCTTATAATCCTAAAGGGCTGGCATCGCTTTCAGCCCTCGGGGAATCAATTAATTCAGAGTTTTTTGTTTAATGCATCAAAGAACTCATTGCAACTAATGCTCAACTGAAGAGCCAGTCAGAATGCTTAATGGTGCTGGGGCACGGGATAACTAGATGAATAACCACTTAACAAATATAAATGGCATACAGTGAGGAAATCCTAATGCGTGTTGGAATTGAGTGGCGCTGTTTCATAAAAGGTCAGGTAGCATGTTCTTCTCAATGGAGAGGACCAACAAGAAAAACGTGCAACAAATCTGGGGGGGGGGAGGGGGTGGGGTAATTCAATGAACGATGTCGTGGACAAAGGTTATCCAGAATAAACTGCCTGAACTGGAAAAAATCAGCAAAAAATTTAAAGTAAGGATAAATGTCAATAACTCAAAGTTGCCATCGAAGGCATTGTGTATCGAAGATGCGAGTTACGTTTTCTTGAGTACTTTCGAAAATGACTTATGTTACAATCATGAGCTTTATAAGATTGTTATGTTTTGGGCTTTGGGTGGAATTTTATGATTCCGTTGCAGCAGGGGTAGAGCCGCAGAATGGGGCGAGACGTTCAGAGGTCTCCTGACTATGGCGGGCCTGGAAAATGCTGCCGGCGGGAGCGGCTGTCAAATTCCCCCCTATGTTTTCAAATGTCAGTGAAAACGAATCGGGGCATGTGATTATTCCAAAATCTGCCTGACAGCAAGCCTGGAGGAGTCCAGGGAGCAAGCTGCAAAATTCTCACACTCGGGAAACATGGGCAATGGGCAGCTGTGATAACGCCTAATAAACATTTTGGGGACAGAATTAAGATAAAAGGGAAAAGAGCAGCAGCTGGTGTTGAGAACAGGCTGCAGGAGGGAGATGGTTTCCAGTGGGTCTCTCCGTCCAGTGGGAGAAGGAGAATCAGCGGAGCAGGATTTGCTGCTGATGTTGAGTTTTGGAAGCTCTCGGAAACTAAGGGCCTCTTGGGCCAAGAGTCTCAATTCTCCATCTGGCGTGAAAGGGTGGTGTTTTATGCCAGGAAAACTGGTGCAAAATGGCCACTGAATCCCTGCTCGGGTTGGGGCTAGCAGGAAGGCAGCGTAGAGCTACCAGCTCGAGCTGCCGATATGGCCCGGAGCATTGCTAGGCCCGTGGCCGCGCATGTGCACGGCGGTGGGCTGCAGCGGCCGCACCGTGCTTCATTTTTAAAAAAAATAATTTTTATTCAATATTTTGCACAGATTATTACAACAGAAAAATAGATACCACCCCCTTTATACAAATAATAAAACAACAAGAACAAAATGCATAAACAAATAAATGTTAAACAGTAAACAATAGTGCATCCCCTACTAGACACAAACTTAGCAGCCCCCCCCCCCCCCCCCCCCCCCCCCCCAGGTTGCTGCTGCTGACCATCTCCTAACGCTCCGCCAGGAAGTCTAGGAAAGGCTGCCACTGCCTGAAGAACCCTTGCACAGATCCCCTTAAGGCAAATTTCACCTTCTCCAATTTTATGAACACTGCCATGTCATTAATCCAGGATTCCACGCTTGGGGGCCTCCCTTCCACTGAAGCAGAATCTTTCGCCGGGCTACCAGGGACGCAAAGGCCAGAATATCGGCCTCTTTCGCCTCCTGCACTCCCAGCTCGTCCGACACCCCAAATATTGCGAGCCCCCAGCTAGGCCTAACCCTGGAATTCACTACCCTTGATACCGTCCTCACTACGCCCCTCCAGAACTCCTCCAACGCTGGACATGCCCAGAACATGTGGGAGTGGTTTGCTGGGCACCTCGAACACCTCGCACATCTGTCCTCACTCCCAAACAACCCGCTTAGCCTTGCCCCGGTCATGTGCGCCCTGTGCAGCACCTTAAAATGTATCAGGCTGAGCCTCGCGCAAGAGAAGGAAGAGTTTACCCTTCCCAGGGCATCCACCCACATAACCTCGTCGATCTCCACCCCCAGCCCCTCCTCCCACTTACCTTTTGACTCCTCCGCCGAGGCATCCTCCTCCTGCATCACCTGATACGTTGACGAGATCCTACCTTCTCCAACCCACACCCCCAAAAGCACCCTGTCCTGGACCCTGCGCGCCGGCAGCAGCGTAAACTCCACCACCTGTTGCCTAACGAACGCCCTTACCTGCATATATCTGAAAGCATTCCCAGGGGGGAACCCAAATTTCTCCTCCAGTTCCCCAAGGCTCGCAAACTTCCCATCTATGAACAGGTCCCCCATCCTCCTAATACCTGCGCTGTGCCAACTCAGGAACCCCCGATCCATTTTCCCTGGGAGAAACCGATGGTTCTCCCATATCGGGGACCACACCAAAGCCCCCACTTCCCCCCTGTGGCGTCTCCATTGCCCCCAGATTTTGAGGGTCACCGCCACCACCGCCAGAGGAAGCGGCAGCGGTGCATCACCAGCGCCCCCAGGCTCGTGCCCACACAGAACGCCATCTCCAGCTTCTTCCACACCGCACCCTCCCCCTCCATTACCCACTTACGTATCATCGCCACGTTGGCAGTCCAATAGTACCCACATACGTTTGGCAACGCTAACCCCCCCTCCTGTTCCTGCTCCACTCCAAGAACACCCTTCTCACCCTCGGGGTCTTCTTCGCCCATACAACCCCCATAATACTCCTGTTAACCCTCTTAAAGAAGGCCTTGGGGATCAGGATGGGGCGGCACTGAAACAAAAACAAAAACCTCGGGAGCACCGTCATTTTAACCGACTGCACCCTACCCGCCAGGGAGAGTGGCAGCATTTCCCACCTTTTGAACTCCTCTATTTGCTCCACCAGTCTCGTTAAGTTGAGCTTATGCAGGGCCCCCCAGCTCCTATCCACCTGAACCCCCAGGTATCTAAAACTTCTTTCTGCCCAATTTAGCGGAAGCTCATCAATCCCCTTTCCTGGTCTCCCGGGTGCACCACAAACAGCTCGCTCTTCCCCACGTTGAGCTTATACCCGGAGAAATCCCCAAACTCCCTAAGGATCCGCATCACCTCCGGCATTCCCCCCACTGGGTTCGCCACATACAATAGCAGATCGTCCGCATACAACGATACCCGGTGTTCCTAACCGGGGCCTCGTACAGCAACCTCACCCAGCTGACGAACCCATCCCCGAACCCAAACCTCCTCAACACCTCCCACAGGTACCTCCACTCCACCCTATCAAAGGCCTTCTCCGCGTCCATAGCCGCCACGATCTCCGCCTCCCCCTCCACCGCCGGCATCATAATTACATTCAGGAGCCTACGTACGTTGGTATTCAACTGTCTCCCTTTCACAAAACCCGTCTGATCCTCGTGTATGACCCCCGGAACACAGTCCTCAATCCTCATAGCCAATACCTTTGCTAGCAGTTTCGCATCCACATTAAGGAGTGAAATCGGACCATACGATCCGCACTGTACAGGGTCCTTGTCCCGCTTCAGAATTAGAGAAATCAGCACCCTAGACATTGTCGGGGGCAGGACCCCCCCCCCCCCCCCCCCCCCCCCCCCCCCCCGGCCACCCCCTCCCTTGCCTCGTTGAAAGTCCTTACCAGCAGCGGGCCCAACAGGTCCACGTACTTCCTATCGAATTCCACCGGGAACCCATTTGGCCCCGGTGCCTTCCCCGCCTGCATACTCCCCAGTCCCTTGACCAGTTCCTCCAATGCAACCGGTGCCCCCAGCCCCGCCACCTGCCCCTCCTCTACCCTTGGGAACCTCAGCCGGTCCAGAAAGCGACCCATCCCCCCCTCCTCCGATGGGTGTTCAGACCGATACAGTCCCTCATAAACGTACCTGAAGACCCCATTAATACCCACCGCACTTCGCACCGTGCTCCCCCCTCCATCCCTAACTCCCCGATCTCCCTCATTGCCTCCCGCTTCCGAAGCTGGTGTGCCAGCATCAACAGGTCGATATCGGCCTGGAGGCTTCGTCGCTCCTTGAGTAGTCCCTCCTCGGGGGCCTTTGAATACGTCCTATCCACCCTTACCATCTCCCCCACAAGCCTCTCCCTCTCTCTCCTCTCCTTCCCCTCTCTGTGGGCCCTAATGGAGATCAACTCATCTCTGACCACCTCCTTCAGCGCCTCCCAGACCACCCTTACCTGCACCTCCCCATTATCATTGGCCTCCAGGTACCTTTCTATACACCCCCGGACCCGCCCGCTCACCTCCTCGTCCGCCAACAACCCCACCTCCAAGCGCCACAGCGGGCGCTGGTCCCTCTCCTCCCCCAGCTCGAGGTTCACCCAATGCGGGGCATGGTCAGAGATGGCTATCGCCGAATACTCTGTGTCCTCCACACTCGGAATCAGCGCCCTGCTCATTTCAAAAAAGTCAATCCGAGAGTAGGCCTTATGAACATGGGAGAAGAATGAGAATTCCCTGGACCCCGCCTCGCAAACCTCCACAGATCCACTCCTCCCATCTGGTCCATAAACCCCCTCAGCACCTTGGCCGCCGCCGGCCTCCTGCCCATCCTAGACCTAGAGCGATCCAATGCCGGATCCAGCACCGCCGCATGAACCCCGCATTGTCCCAACTCGGGGCGTATACATTTACCAAGTCCACCGGCACCCCCTGCCGCTTACCACTCACCATCACATACCTACCTCCATGGTCTGCCACGATGCTCAACGTCTCAAATCCCCACCAAAATCGCCACCCCCCCCATTTTTTGCATCCAACCTCGAATGGAACACCTGCCCTACCCACCCCTTTCTTAGCCTTACCTGATCTGCCACCCGCAGATGCG
Source organism: Scyliorhinus torazame (assembly GCF_047496885.1). Classification (NCBI taxonomy): domain Eukaryota; kingdom Metazoa; phylum Chordata; class Chondrichthyes; order Carcharhiniformes; family Scyliorhinidae; genus Scyliorhinus; species Scyliorhinus torazame. Next base: position 297,839,804 of record NC_092711.1, on the reverse strand, counting down.
TTTCCTGGGGCCCGTTTGACCGGCCCGTTCAGGCCTCTTACATTCCAGGTTATCAGCCGGATCAAGGGGCTGCCCCCCCGTACGCCCCCCCACCCCCCCCCCCCCCCCCCCGCCCCGCCCCCCCCTGCCGATTAGCCATAACCCTTTTTAGGCCAGCCATTTGCCCCAGCACTTCCCATTCCCCCCAGCGGCAGGTCCCCGCCCCAACCTCCTCTACAGACTCCAGTTCCCCCTTGGCCATTCCAGCAGCAACCCAGTTCCCCCCCCATCCCCCCCCCCCCAACTAGGTCTCCCCCTAGCAGCATTGCTCCCCCCATTGATCTCCCGTGAGTCAGCCGACTCCTGCTGAACCCGGCTGCTCCCAGTGTGGGAGTCTCCCCTCCCCCTCCTGTCCGTCAACGGGCTCTCCCCTCCCCCCCCCCCGACCCCACCCCCTTCCACTCTCAGCGCGGAAAAGGCCCGCGCTTTCCAGGACCGGCCCCGTCCCTTTCCACCCTTAGCACGGGAAAAAGCCCGCGCTTTCCACCCACCCGACCCCGCCTCCTCTGGCGCAGCTCCCTTTCCAGGCCCAGTCCCAATTCCCCGGCTCGGGGGATAAATCCGGACCTCTGCGTTCTCCCACCTGCTGCTCCGCTCTTTCTTGGCCCACCTGAAGACACATTCTCTGTCCACGAAACGGTGGAACCGCACCAGTTCCGTGAAGCGGCGCTGGAGAAACTCCTGCTGCTCCTGTGACCACTGCGCCCACGCTGCCTGCTCTCCACACACCGCCATCTTGGTCTTCCTCCCTCGCACCTTTCTCTGCTCCAATTCCACTTTTTTCACCGCTCCACTCCTGCTCCAATCCAGACAGTGCCGGGGGAATATTGCTGTCCCCTTCCCACACTGGGAATCATCGAAAAAGTCATCGGAATCATCGAAAAGGTACAGTTGGGGGCCCTAAAAAGAGCCCAAAAGTCCGTTTCTAGCGGGAGCTGCCGAACGTGCGACTTAGCTCCGCATAGCCGCAACCGGAAGTCGCCCGCACCGTGCTTCATGACGAACGCAGCCTGTGGACCCGGCCCACAAAAAATGTCCCCCCCGTCGACCGGCTCGCGCGTCCCGGTCTGCCCCCCCCCCCCCCCAGCCACAGTGCTTTGAGCACCGAATGAAGGCCCCCTGCCCGCGGATCAGCCCTCCCCCAACTGTGGCGGCGCTGTACTGAGTCTGCAGCCACCACGCTGAGTTCACACCGGGTGAGACCACACGTTTCCCACGCCGTCGGGAACTCGGCCAGTGGAGGGTGGAGCATTGTGGGGCGGGTCTCAGGCAATGGCCTGAGGCCGTGGGTACAGGGTGTACGCCGCTTTTCAGTGGCCGGAGCATCGGCCGCACCCGATTTTGGCATCAAGGATTCTCCGCCCCTGCATCAAGGATCGGTGAATCCAGGATTTTACTAACCCGTCACGGCATGTCTCCATTATTTGAATCTCCACTCAGTTCGTCCAACTGGGCAAAAGGGGCTGTGAAATCCTAGCCTTGAAGGGATTACTCGGTGACACAGGAAAACGTGAAACTTTTGGTTGTGGATTGATTCCTATGAGGACTGTAATTCTGTGAAGGGTATGATGTGTAATAAGTATAGAAGAGGAATGTTCCTGCCTGTAGTATAGGCCAGAATTTTAAGTATAAAGTTCAGCCGTGCGCCCAACTCAAACTGTTTTCATTAGAACGACAGAGGTTGAGGTGCAACCTGATAGAAATCTACAATATTATGAGGGGCATGGATAGAGTGGATGGGCAGGCACTCTTTCCCAGGGTGGAGGGGTCAGTCACCAGGGGGCATAGGTTTAAGGTCCATAGGGCAAAGCTTAGAGGAGATGTGCGAGGCAGGTGTTTAACACAGAGGGTGGTGAGTACCTGGAACGCGTTGCCAGGGGAGGTTGTGGAAGCAGATACATTAACGGCATTCAAAAGACATCTTGACAAATACATGGATAGGATGGGTATAGAGGGAAATGGCACAAAGAAGTGCTGAGGGTTTTGGCCAAGGGTGGTGTTATAATATCCATGCATGTATATAATGAAGTGCAGACAGGCAGTGATTGACACACAGGATGACCAGTAAGCACACAGCACAGTGCAGCCAATCACCAGACAGGACACCACCACTATAAAGCCAGAGGGCACTAGGTTTCCCGCTCTCTCGGGACCCATCCACTGAGACAGTCAGAGTCCACGAGCTCGCACAGTGCAAACACCATGCGGTAGCTAGTAAGTCTGGTCAGGCTAGTACAAGGTTTCCAGTCAGTTCAGTACAGTGTCGACCCACAGTTAAATAGGTATGTTAGTTCTATCGTTCAATAAAACTGTGTTGGATCTTCTACAGTGTTAGAGGTCTGTTTCTCGCATCGCTGCATCAAGTGCAGTCCACACCGAACCGACCTGCCGAACACATCAGGTGGTATCATGGCCGGTACAAACTTGGAGGGCCGAAGGGCCTGTTCCTGTTCTGCATTGTCCTTTGTTCTTTGAAATGAATGAAACAGCAATTAACCGGGATTTTACATTGCCATCTGCTTTTATGGTTGGCGGGTGAGCCGATTGGCAAGGAGGCATTAATGTTTAAGCTGCAACTTTGATCCAGGGCGGTATGAAAGATCAGAGCTCATATAAAATGATCAAATGTGCCTAGGGATTGAGGCCTGTGCATGATTGTGTCGCCGAGATACTCGTGGCATAGCTTTAACATTGATATTTACTTTTCACCACTCAGCGGCTCCCCGAGACCGCTCCGCAGTGGCTGTCCCCCTGAGGGAGCGCGTTGGAAGAGACGGGCCACACACTCCTTTTTCTCGGCTCCCGCCCTCGCTGACAGCGCTCAGCCTTGCACAGAGCACATTTCACACAGGATGGCTGTTAATTGGTCAGTCGGTCTGAAATTGCGCTCCGGGGCCGACCACTCGTGCTCGTGCGCCCGATGGGCAAACATTCTGGTCACAAAGTGTAAGTTGCCGACAAAATTTGGGTTTAGTTAATGGTATTTTTAGTTATATGTTACATTAAGAATTTTAAATTGTCATTTTGTTATTTTCAGTTATTAACTGGAAGTTTGGAATTCTTTTTAAATCCAGGGTTCCTGGGGCCAAGCTTGGACCTGAAAGCCCACACACCAGCAGTTACCTCTGGAGGACACTGCCAGTGAGAGATGGATGATGCATCTCGGCACTCTGCCAAATGCCCATCCATCAATGGTGAGCAGAGAGGTCCAGACATCCCTCATGCTGGTGGACAAGCTGCCTGTCATCTCTGTGGGCCCCTCTCGGGGCGCTCCAGATGTTGGTCGGCAGATGCCCCAACCCTCTGCCAGTGACCGTGGCATCTTCTGAGGCTGTGATGCATGAGGAGTGCCCAGCCACTTCTCTCCCAGGTGGTACCTAGGTGGTGGTGAGGGGAGGGGCAAGGTGGGGGCACCAATACGTAGCACGCATAAATGTACGGTTAAGGCACTGTGAACACAGGATGGGGTTTACATGGGTGACATTCATTAATTTTACCACTGCAATGTATTGTTTTTGTGTACATGTGCCAAGCATGTTATGGTTTGTTCCTTCTTGCATCTGAGGAAAATGTAAAGCCACATTTTTTTCAATGCCCTGACTGTCCTTCAAATTTTCTATATGTACAGGCCTCATCAGTGCTTTATGATTGACAGCAAGGGCAGCAAATCTTATTACAGAGCTTGTGAGATTAGGGTCAAGACATTGCATTGTCAGAAATGTTAGTAAAGGAGGCAGTGCTCTTGCACGAAGATGAAAGGTCAGCCTTGGCAGCCTAGCAGAATGAGCGTTGAATTAAGGTCACCCTGGTGTTCTTGCCTCTCTGAAGGTTCATCAGGTCTAGCTCCTTGTCCTCACCCTTTGCCTGCCTGCTCCACTCATCATATCCATCTGCAGAGTCGACCTCTGAAGAATTTGGAGCTGCCTCGGTGTCCTCATCTTTGCATGAGCCACCCCTTGCCTTGCCAGGTTGTGCAGAGCACAGCAGACCACAACGATAAGTGACACTCGCTCTGGAGGGTACCGCATGGCTCCCCTGGAGCAGTCCAGGCAGCGGGACCACCACCTTTTCCCAGCTAAATATCCTCCCTAAATGTCATGTACCCTTCAATATTCATGCCCCAGTCCATGTCATCCTCCAGCTGCAGGCAGACTTTTCCAAAAAGGTGGCAAAGTGTCATTTTCAGCGAGAAAACCAGTGCGATTCCCACCCACCCCGGTGGGGCAATCCGGACCGCAATTGTCAGGTATTTTTAAGAAAATTGATTTCCCCAAATGAAATACGCTGCGCCTGAGGCACGAAGCACCGATTCGCCCCCTTTGGGGGGAGGGGTCATTGAAGTGCTCAGGTGAATTTCAGGTGAAGCTGCATTTAAACGGCCCAACTGCACTTGCTCAGGAGGATGGCAGCGAGGAAACCAGCTCCTAGATTTCTGGAGGGGGCCATCAGCCATTTGCTAGATGTGAGATGGGATACAATGTACCCTCGGGTTGGTAGGAGGCTGGTCAGTGCCAGCAGCCTGACCAAGAGGATGGGTGTGCAATGCAGAAAAACGATAAATTACCAACTTTAATCAGCCAGGGTAGAACATAGAACATAGATAAGTTCTTCCTGACTCCTCTCTGCACTACGCCCTTCTGTCACCATCCCCTCGCCGCCCCCCCCCCCCCCCCGCCCCCCAGAATGGCATCTTGACCCCACATGCTGCCAACATGCGGGGCCCCAGCAGCTGACTTCCCACAGCATCCTCAAACACCCCAGCACACTTCATCAGAATCCCTCCCAGCTTAGTCGCAGGGTCCACCCAGGTCAGGTGTCATCAATCTCGGATCTGCTAGGTATCCAGCTCACATTATCCCTGTGTTCCTGTGGGAGAGGCCCGCCCACAACCGCTGCGAGTGAGAGACCACGGGTGGTATGATGCCCGAGCTGAGGAACCTGACTCTACAAGGAGAGATCCATGGAGCTCACAGGGGGGAGCAGAAGTAGGCCTGCGACACAAAGGTGAGGAGCCACTGCGCCTTCATCCAGATGACCAGTCGCAAGTGAGTTCTGTGTAGTCCAAACCCTTGATCAGGCCATGTACTAAAACCATGTCCCTTGCCTTGCAGGAACATCAGCCAAAAGCCTATTCCATCAAGCAGTAGTGCCCCACTGCTCACCCTCGATATGACATCAGAGGAGATGTTGGAGTAGGTCATGGATGAAGCATCACAGCTGTCACCTGCACCATCCACGATCGCAGAGACACACCTCGGTGGATGATCTTCGCAGGCAGGCTTCTGGGTCACTGTTTGGTGAACACCTACAGATTCTGATGCACATCAGGAGAAGGCAGAAACATACCAAGGATTGGACAGTCAAAGGTCTGCTGGATCTGCGGATTCAGCTGTGTTCTAGCCATGTGCCGTGCCTCTGTCCACGTTCATCCCTCAGCTTCTGGAGATACAAAAGCAGAGCTGGGAATACCAGGAGAGGGCATCAGTGACACTCCTGTGACTACAAAGCTGAATGGAGGAGTCCCAAAGCCTTTCGTTGCAGGAGAAGTTGCCAGCGTTATGTGGCATCCAGGCTGACACTGCAAAGGCAAAGTACGCAATGGAAAGCCTGGGGCAAGAGATCTGATCCATGACGGGAGAACTCCTAAGCATGGCTCAGTCTCTGAGGATCATGGCTGAGGACTTCAACTGCATGGTGCAGCCAATGGCGGGCCTCCAGGACAGTCAGCGCTAGATGATGTTGAGACTACTGGAGCTAATTCCAGTTGCCCACTATCCTATGGAGTAACCCAGGGACCCACGAGTTTCTGGACAGAGTAGGATCCCCTGGAGCACATCCTGGGGCCTTCCACCAAGGAGACTCTGGGAGTGGCCAGTCAATCTGAATCCCTCCTTCCAGAGACCGGCACAACTCAGGCACAGCACTGAGAACAAAGTGATGTGGCAACACCAGTGCCATCAGAAAGTAGGCCAGGGCCCTCCAGGTCCTGGCCCTCCAGAGGATGCCCGCCAAGGGCATCTCAGGCAACAGGGTTGGAAGGCAGCAGGCCCCATCCACCTCTGATGGATTTGTATCTGTTCTGCATACAGTCCAGACAGATTGTTCCATACATGAATGAACATAGGCCATACAACAGATACACAATGTAAATATGTAGATACAGACAGGGCGGCATGTGGTGCAGTGGTTAGCACTGGGACTACGGTGATGAGGACCTGGGTTCGAATTCTGGCCCTGGCTCACTATCCGTGTGGAGTTTGCACATTCTCCCCATGTCTGCGTGGGTTTCACCCCCACAACCCAAAGATGTTCAGGTTAAGTGGATTGGCCACGCCAAATTTCCCCTTAATTGGAAAAGAAAAATAATTAGGTACTTTAAATTTAAAATATATATATATTATGATCGCTATTTCCCAATGGCTCCCCCACTCTGACGTTCTCCAACTGTCCTGCCTCATTTCCTAGGACCATATCCAACACAGCTTTCTCCCTGGTGGGACTGGGAATGTACTGTTCCAGAAAGTTCTCCTGCACCCACTGCAAGAATTTCTTCCCTTCCATGCCCCACACGCTACCCATTTCCCAGTCTACCTGAGGGTAATTGAAATCCCTAATTATCACAACCCTACTAGCCCTGCAGGTTTCCATAATCTTCCTACAAATGCTCTCTTCCACTTCACCCTCAAGGCCAAGAGCAGCTCAAGGTCATCCTGAAAGGCCGTCTGCAGTGTCTCCCAGTGAAAGTCAGGAGCCTTTTACCAGCTATGCTTCAGTCACTGGGGTAACACTGCCTAGGGCCACAAGGACAGACAAAGGCATCCATAACATAGAAACATGGAAAGTAGGAGCAGGAGTAGGCCATTTGGCCCTTCAAACCTGCTCCATCATTCATTATGAGTATGGTTGATCATCCAAATCAGTAACCTGTTCCTGAATGTCCCCCCCATGTCCTTTGATCCCTTTAGCCCCAAGAGCTATATCTAACTCCTTGAAAATGTTTGTTTTGGCCTCAACTACTTGCAGTGGTAGAGAATTTTACTCCCCATGTCTGCGTGGGTTTCACCCCACAACCCAAAGATGTGCAGGTTAGGTGGATTGGCCATGCTAAATTGCCCCTTAATTGGAAAAAAAACATTTAATTGGGTACTCTAAATTTATTTTTAAAAATATATAGACTCAGACATCGGGTGAAGCACACGGAGTGTAGTACTGCTCAGAAAAGAAAAGGCGAAGGGCCTTTTCTGTGCTGTTGACCTCTATGACTCTAAGGTGACACTCCCAACCCAACAGCCACCACCCCCCCCCCTTCCCGCCTCCCCCACCCCGATCGCAGTTTGTTCTCCCATGCAAATTACCATTGACCTTCGTGTGACTGGAATATCCCACCGATGGCCAATGGTGCGTTGCCTCCACTTCCTGAAAACACACCGTGGGGGGTTGGGGGGAGTATGGAAAATCCAGGCCTAGGTATCAGCCGTGGTTGACTTGCCTCTGAATCACAAGGTTCTAGATTCAAGACCCAGTCCAGGGCATCGAGCACAAAATTCAAGACAAACACTCCAATGTACTACTGAAGGGACACAGCACTGCTGGAGGGGTCATTGTCTGATTGAGACCTTTAACTGAGGCTCCGCCTGCCTGCTAGGGTGGATGTAAAAGATCCTAGGGCAGGATTTCGAAGAAGAGCCAGGGGAGGAGATCTCCGGTGGCCTGGTTGATACTTATCTCTCAGTCACTATCGCAAAAAGAAAAGCCTGATTATTTGCTCATGATCTCATTGCTGTTTGTGCCAGTCTGCTGAGCAAGAACTGGCTGTCATGTTTCCTGCATCACAACAGTGACCATACTTGAAAGAATACCTCAAAGGAGGTCAAATGCTATGCGATGCCTGGTGGTTGTGAAAAGTTTCATATAAATACAAGGTTTTTTTTATAACCGCACCACCGAAACTATCAAAACACTTAAAAATATATATATAAATTCTTCCATTCATCGAAGTGTAAGGTGTTACTGTGGGAATGGAAATTGTGCTAATTTTTCACCCAGCATTAAGCCAATCTAAGTCAGGTAAAGCACAGATAAAGCTCCCTCTGCGCTGCTGAAACATCCTGCTGTGTCAATGTAATGTTTCTATTTCCCACACAGCAGGCACTATTGTATCTTCTTGAAATCAGGTTGTCATTTAATTGATGAATTATGGGCAGTTCTGTGTCATGTGCCAAAGCCCGTCGGAACTGTCAAAAATTCCCAAGAGAATTTCATTTGAAACCTTTGCAGCTGAGGGGAGCGTGAGGGAGAGGAATTTATTCTTTCAGTTGCTCAGAGGAGGAGAAATTCAGGTTTTTGTGTCTATCTGGAGGAGCCTGGGGGTGAGGTGGATTTTCACTGGGGCTTTCGCACCCATCCAGCATTTTTCTGTGACTCTTAACGGGCTAAAAGCAGACAGGCAGGAGGGACATTGCACCCGCCAGCTCCCCTGTCTTACCCAGAATACAAAGCAAGGAGATAATGCTGAACTTGCCCAAGTCTTTCATAAACCTGTGATTTCTGATCGTTAATTGTTCTCGAGTGGGGAGCATCCATCTGGCCATGCCACATTCTGTCCCCCAACCATGCTACCCGAAGACGGTGATGGTATTCAAATCCAGTCCTGAGGAAGAAATTGTGTTATATATACAAGTGAGAGAGGTGTGTGGCTTGAAAGGTAAATTAGATGAGGGTGGTTTGACTAAAGCGCTTGAGACCTTCGAGAAGTGTAAAACTCCCAGAAGTGAAGGCTTACCTGCTGACTTGTATTCAGCTCTATATGACTGGATTTTTTACCAATGGATACTTATGCATGGGAGCATGTCAGAATCCATGAGGAAAGGCATCATTACCCTGCTCTTCAAGCTGAAGGGGGAAAGTGAGGAAATTAGGAATTGGTAACCCATTTCACTATTGAATGTGGACCATAGAATTCTGTCCAAGGTCATCACCAATCGGGTCAGGTCTTCAGCAGCTCCCAATGCTGCTGGCCACTTCCATTCTGGGTGGTGACCTCAACTGGAGTTGGTGATCCACCCTGATCAGACTTGTTCTGTACCCGACAGGAAGATCCCTGGTTGTCTCGCACTACTCAAGGATACGATTGCCTATGTATGGGACAGGGGTGTGGATACCTGTCTCAGCAGCCTGGACCAGGGGAAGGCCTTTGACAGAATATTGCACATCTTTATGAAGTATTTGTTCTCCTAAATTGGGTTTAGGGAGGGAATCCAGAATTGGATCCAACTGCCGTGCACAAATATCAGTAATGAACTTTCAATCAGTGGCGGGAATTGGAAAACTTTCCAATTAAATCTGGAGTCAGACGGGGCTGCCCTCTCTCTCCCGTGTTGTTTGTGTGTTGTATCAAACCCTTTGATGAGTCCATCTTAAAGTATTCGGGCATAAGAGGAGTGATGAGCCCAGGCAGTGGAGGCACTCGAGTCAAAGTCTCCCTGTACATAGATGATGTCACCATCTTCTGCTCGGATCCACTAACTGAACATAGAACATAGAAAATACAGCACAGAACAGGCCCTTCGGCCCACGATGTTGTGCCGAACCTTTGTCCTAGATTAATCATAGATTATCATTGAATTTACAGTGCAGAAGGAGGCCATTCGGCCCTTTGAGTCTGCACCAGCTCTTGGAAAGAGCACCCTACCCAAACTCAACACCTCCACCCAACACCAAGGGCAATTTGGACATTAAGGGCAATTTATCATTGGCCAATTCACCTAACCCACACATCTTTGGACTGTGGGAGGAAACCGGAGCACCCGGAGGAAACCCACGCAGACACGGGGAGGACGTGCAGACTCCGCACAGACAATGACCCAAGCCGGAATCGAACCTGGGACCATGGATCTGTGAAGCAATTGTGCTATCCACAATGCTACCGTGCTGCCCTTAAGAACAAATAAATCTACACTATATCATTTTCCCGTAATCCATGTACCTATCCAATAGCTGCTTGAAGGTCCCTAATGTTTCCGACTCAACTACTTCCACAGGCAATGCATTCCATGCCCCCACTACTCTCTGGGTAAAGAACCTACCTCTGATATCCCTCCTATATCTTCCACCTTTCACCTTAAATTTATGTCCCCTTGTAATGGTGTGTTCCACCTGGGGAAAAAGTCTCTGACTGTCTACTCTATCTATTCCCCTGATCATCTTATAAACCTCTATCAAGTCGCCCCTCATCCTTCTCCGCTCTAATGAGAAAAGGCCTAGCACCCTCAACCTTTCCTCGTAAGACCTACTCTCCATTCCAGGCAACATCCTGATAAATCTTCTTTGCACCTTTTCCAGAGCTTCCACATCCTTCCTAAATTGAGGCGACCAGAACTGTACACAGTACTCCAAATGTGGCCTTACCAAAGTTTTGTACAGCTGCATCATCACCTCACGGCTCTTAAATTCAATCCCTCTGTTAATGAACGCGAGCACACCATAGGCCTTCTTCACAGCTCTATCCACTTGAGTGGCAACTTTCAAAGATGTATGAACATAGACCCCAAGGTCTCTCTGCTCCTCCACAATGCCAAGAACTCTACCGTTAACCCTGTATTCCGCATTCATATTTGTCCTTCCAAAATGGACAACCTCACACTTTTCAGGGTTAAACTCCATCTGCCACTTCTCAGCCCAGCTCTGCATCCTATCTATGTCTCTTTGCAGCCGACAACAGCCCTCCTTACTATCCACAACTCCACCAATCTTCGTATCGTCTGCAAATTTACTGACCCACCCTTCAACTCCCTCATCCAAGTCATTAATGAAAATCACAAACAGCAGAGGACCCAGAACTGATCCCTGCGGTACACCACTGGTAACTGGGATCCAGGCTGAATATTTGCCATCCACCACCACTCTCTGACTTCTATCGGTTAGCCAGTTCGTTATCCAACTGGCCAAATTTCCCACTATCCCATGCCTCCTTACTTTGTGCAGAAGCCTACCATGGGGAACTTTATCAAATGCCTTACTAAAATCCATGTACACTACATCCACTGCTTTACCTTCATCCACATGCTTGGTCACCTCCTCAAAGAATTCAATAAGATTTGTAAGGCAAGACCTACCCCTCACAAATCCGTGCTGACTATCCCTAATCAAGCAGTGTCTTTCCAGATGCTCAGAAATCCTATCCTTCAGTACCCTTTCCATTACTTTGCCTACCACCGAAGTAAGACTAACTGGCCTGTAATTCCCAGGGTTATCCCTTGTTCCTTTTTTGAACAGGGGCACGACATTCGCCACTCTCCAATCCCCTGGTACCACCCCTGTTGACAGTGAGGACGAAAAGATAATTGCCAACGGCTCTGCAATTTCACTTCTTGCTTCCCATAGAATCCTTGGATATATCCCGTCAGGCCCGGGAGACTTGTCTATCCTCAAGTTTTTCAAAATGCCCAACACATCTTCCTTCCTAACAAGTATTTCCTCGAGCTTACCAATCTGTTTCACACTGTCCTCTCCAACAATATCGCCCCTCTCATTTGTAAATACAGAAGAAAAGTACTCATTCAAGACCTCTCCTATCTCTTCAGACTCAATGCACAATCTCCCGCTACTGTCCTTGATCGGACCTACCCTCGCTCTAGTCATTCTCATATTTCTCACATATGTGTAAAAGGCCTTGGGGTTTTCCTTGATCCTACCCGCCAAAGATTGTTCATGCTCTCTCTTAGCTCTCCTAATCCCTTTCTTCAGTTCCCTCCTGGCTATCTTGTATCCCTCCAATGCCCTGTCTGAACCTTGTTTCCTCAGCCTTACATAAGTCACCTTTTTCCTCTTAACAAGACATTCAACCTCTCTTGTCAACCATGGTTCCCTCACTCGACCATCTCTTCCCTGCCTGACAGGGACATACATATCAAGGACACGTAGCACCTGTTCCTTGAACAAGTTCCACATTTCACTTGTGTCCTTCCCTGCCAGCCTATGTTCCCAACTTATGCACTTCAATTCTTGTCTGACAACATCGTATTTACCCTTCCCCCAATTGTAAACCTTGCCCTGTTGCACGTACCTATCCCTCTCCATTACTAAAGCGAAAGTCACAGAATTGTGGTCACTATCTCCAAAATGCTCCCCCACTAACAAATCTATCACTTGCCCTGGTTCATTACCCAGTACTAAATCCAATATTGCCCCTCCTCTGGTTGGACAATCTACATACTGTGTTAGAAAAGCTTCCTGGACACACTGCACAAACACCACCCCATCCAAACTATTTGATCTAAAGAGTTTCCACTCAATATTTGGGAAGTTAAAGTCGCCCATGACTACTACCCTATGACTTCTGCACCTTTCCAAAATCTGTTTCCCAATCTGTTCCTCCACATCTCTGCTACTATTGGGGGGCCTATAAAAAACTCCTAACAAGGTGACTGCTCCTTTCCTATTTCTGACTTCAACCCATACTACCTCAATAGGGTGATACTCCTTGAACTGCCTTTCTGCAGCTGTTATACTATCTCTAATTAATAATGCCACCCCCCCACCTCTTTTACCACCCTCCCTAATCTTATTGAAACATCTATAACCAGGGACCTCCAACAACCATTTCTGCCCCTCTTCTATCCAAGTTTCCGTGATGGCCACCACATCGTAGTCCCAAGTACCGATCCATGCCTTAAGTTCACCCACCTTATTCCTGATGCTTCTTGCGTTGATCAACATCTGTGACCAGTTCAAACCGGCCTTGGGTGCCAAGGTAATCATGATGAGAGCACGGCCATGTTCTTTGGGAACTTTCCTGACCAACCTCTTGTCCCCTTCATCATCGAGTCAGATGGCCAGAAGGTGATGGGGGATATCATTTGGAGGGACCAGGGTATGCGTTAAAATCAGGACTGAGCGAGTCGGTATAATGAGCCAAAAACTCGGTATGTGGGAGTGACGCTTCCTTTCCATTACAAGTAAGAACCTGGGGCTGAATTCTCCACATCCCGACGCCGAAATCGCGTTCGGTGAAGGGGCGGAGAATCCAGTTTCCCGCATGAAATCGAGACCGGCGCCGATTCTGTGATTCTCCGCCCCCGGAAAGCGGCGTACTCACAGAATATCCACCACCTGAGGCCATTGGCAGAAGCCCATCCCGCTATTCCCCACCCCAACCGGCCGAATTCCCGACGGTGTGGATGTAATGTGGTCCTGCCAGTCGGGAAACTCGCGAGGCGGCTGTGGACTCAATCCACGGCCGCCACAGTCGGGGGCGGACTGATCGAAAGGCAGGGGCGGCCTCATTCGGTACTGGGCTTTGATTGTGCGGGCGGTCCGGGTCGGGTGCGCAGCCAATCGGGGGCACTATTGCCGCGGTCCAGGCCCATGGGTCTGAATCCGCCATGGAGCACGGCACGGCCGCTGGAGGCCACAGTGCCATCTGAGTCTCACGGAATTTTAGTAATGTTCTTTCAAATATTTTACAAATAAAGTATATTTTTGCAAAAGAAAAAGTGATCCCTTTGTGTTCCTAACTTTGGTTTTCTGGCCAGTGTTAAAGCCAATCTGCTGTTCCTGCAGGTGTGTGGGATACTGGCCCACAGCAGCTATAGACGGTGGTCGAGCTAGTGGTCTCACAGGCCATCCATTTCCTCAGGAGGAGATTGCCATTCCTCCAGCCTGGGTATTCTTATTTTTCATAAATTCAGTACCCAATTTTTGTTTTCAATTTACGGGCGATTTAGTGTGGTCAATTCACCTACCCTGCACATCTTTGGATTGTGGGGGTGAGGCCCACGTAGACACGGGGAGAATGTGAAGCCTGCATATTCTGCTGTGGATGGCAACTTCACCATCACCGATGTTAAGGAGGTGGAGGATGAGTATCTACTCATAGCAGACGTCACATAAAAAAATGCTCCCCTCAGACTGATTAACATATACACCCTAGCCCGAAAGAGTGAATGGCTGGAAGTCCTGCAGCAGCTCCCAATGCTGCTGGCCACTTCCATTCTGGGTGGTGACCTCAACTGCATCATCGATGCGGCTGGATGATCCAACAACTTTGATAGCAGACTGGATGCCAGTCCAGTCTCCTGATGTCAAGGGTACAGGATGCCAAGCTGCACAATATTTTCAGCAACCCTTCAGACAGAGCGCAGCGTAGATATATATGGGCGCAGCAAGGCGGGTCCGTCCACTTCCTGTGTGTCCCTTGCATCCATGGTCAGTCAGGTCCACCAACGTCAAGCCAGTGTTCTTCTCTGACCACTGCCTCCTTCTGGCCAACTTCACTTGCAGGAAAACCAGAATGCTGGCACGGGCACATGGAAGCTGAATGTGAAACTGTTGACCCTAGAGAACCTCGAGGAACTCAAAAGGATGACAAAGGTTGGAGAACCATGAAACCCCCTTCAGCCTCTGTCGCTCTGGACGGAAGCAATCAAGGTGAACATCAAGAGGTTTTTCACTGTTAATATCCTGGCTCTAGAGAAGCGTGCAGAATCTGCTGTGGCTGTGGGGGTTGCTGTCAAGGAGGATCTCCAAGTGGTGAAGAGTAAGCAAGCCTCGCTCTTTGCCTCAGAGGCCTCCAAGATCATCTTCCGGCCCAGAGTCAACTCCGTGGAGCAGGATGAAATATGCTCGCATTTCCTCTTCCAAAAGATGCCAAGAGTGACCTCTCTGATCAGAAGCCCGAAGGAAGAAGACGACTCAGTAAAGTCATCGTAGCCTGAGGACCAGCAAATCCTTTAAAACTGGACTCTATGACCTGAAGCCAATAGATAGCACAGCCTCCCAGTCCTTTCTGACGTCTATCATGGAGGTCTTAGACAGACTTCCGGTGACGGCGGGAGGCAGCCGCGCGTTGGAGGGCTCCCGTTCGGGAACGTCATTGTCGAGGGTTAACGCCCGATCCTAGGGCCAGCGAAGGCAGTAAAAGTCGGGAGACAACTCAGAGGAGGGGAATGTCGAAGACCAGCAAAAAAATGGCCGTGAAAAAAGCAGCTGAAAGTCCGTCGGGGAGTGGAAAGATCACCGCAGGGTCAGTAAAGAAAATGGAGGCTGGAGCACCAGGGGAGGCCGCATTGCTTACGGCTGGAGAAATAACTAAGGTGATGGCTGCGGAATTCGAAAGGCAGTTTACAAAATACATGGAGACAATGAGGAAGAAGATGAGGGAGGTTTTGAGTGCGCTGGTGGAGGAGGCGATTTCCCCGGTGATGACGGCGGTGGCGAGCGCAGTGGCGGAGGTGCGAGAGCAAGGGGAGGACGCTGAAGGACGTTGAGGAGACGTTATTGCAGCACGGTGATCAACTTGCCTCGATGGGGAAGGAGATGCGGAAGGTGATGGACATTAACAAGGATCTGCGAGGAAAAATGGAAGACCTGGAAAACAGATCCAGGCGACAGAATTTGAGGATTGTGGGGCTGCCCGAAGGAGTTGAAGGACCGAAGCCGACTGAGTATTTTGCCCCGATGCTGGCAAAACTATTGGGGGAGGGGGAGGATCCCTCCCGATATGAACTGGATCGGACTCATCGGTCGTGGAGGCCTGTACCTTCAACCGGGTGAAGAGGGCACTGTACATTAGCAAGGTGCAGTGCGGCATTGTATATCCAGCGAAGCTGAGGGTGACTTATAACCTCAGGGACTTTTATTTTGGAACGGCGGAAGCAGCGGAGGAGTTTGCGAAGGCAGAAGGACTGTGGCAGAACTGACAGTCCTCATGACTGTATTTTCTTCTTTTTTGTTTCACTGCGTGCGGGTGTATGGGTTAAAGGAGCCAATGTTGTATATATTTGGACAAGGGAAGTGATGGGACTTTCACTCGAAATGAGGGCGCCTTGGGGTGTAGGTGGATTGCGGGGTGTGTGTGCTAAAAGGGGATCTCTGGGCTTTTCTAGGGTCGGGCAAGGGGGAAAGGGACAGAGGCGGGGGCCTCCACGCTGGCCGGTTTAAGCCGGCCAATGAACGGGAGTGAGGTGGGGGAGGGGCTGCGGCCATCGGAGCCTGGCAGAACAGGGTCCGAGTGGTCTAGCCGGGGTGGAAAGTTGGGGGGAAGGAACCGAAGTTGGGAGGAGGAGTTTTACAAGAGGCAGTGGACGGGAGGAGCTGGAGACTTGGGGCGGGGTGGGGGGGGGGGCGATGTACGACTCTTGGGTATCATGTACGGTACTCTTTCAGAGGCTGGATGGCGTTGAGTGTAGGGAGGGAGGGGGAGTGGACTCTATAGGTCAATGGTGACCATGGGCGGTCCCGGACTCCTTTTTCTTTTTCTCCTTTGTTTTTTGTTTCCACCGTGGGAGGGTTTGGTTTATTGGATGCATATATTGACAGGTGGGCCGTTGTTTGAGGTGGTGGGAGGATGGGATCATTGGCATTGTTAAGGGGATTGATTTTGTATTTGTTACCATTTACTGTTTCTGGGTGGGGTGTAAATTTTGAAGAAAAATGTGAAAATGTAGAATTAAAAAAAATATTTTTTTTTTAATTAAAAAAATGAAGGTCTTAGACATCAACGAGCGGAGGAGCCTGGACAAACCACTAATACTGGATGAGCTCACAAAACCTGTCAAGGTTTCCAGACCTTCTTTGCAAAGACACACTCCACAAGGAGGTGTGCGACCATTTCTTCCCCCACCCACCCACCCCCCACACCGCCCCCGCCACAGCTGCTTCAAGAACAGCATGCAGTGGTGCAGAGACTTCAGGCGTGCATTAAGGATCTAACAGGGAGGGCCTTTCCACCATAGGCCAGGCTAGGTCTTGGTGCCTGCTTGAAATTTCTGCTGATGAGGTTTTCTGTCAACTGACTTTGATAGGGAACCAGCTGACACGATCCATCATCTTCTTTCCCCCTGTGCCTCGAGGAATTGACATGCGTATCACTGCTTGAAGGACCTAGTTCCCGTTCAGAAGGTGGTGGTGAGTTGCCTTCTTGAACCGCTGCAGTCCTTGGGGTGTAGGTACACCCACTGTGCTGTTAGGGAGGGAGTTTCAGGATGCTGCCCAGCGAAAGTGGAGGAGTGACAATATACTTCCACGTGAGTGGTGAGTGACTTGGAGGGAACTTCCAGCTGGTGGGGTTCCCAGGTATCTGCTGCTCTTGTCCTTCTAGATGGTAGCGGTCGTGGGTTTGGAAGGTGTTGTCGAAGGAACCTTCGTGAGTTACTGCAGTGCATATTGTAGATGGAACACACGGCTGCCACTGTTCATCGGTGGTGGAGGGTTTGAATGTTTGTGGCAGGGGGACCAATCAAGCGAGCTGCTTTATCCTGGATGTGTTGAGTTTCTTGAGTGTTGTTGGAGCTGCACTCATCCAGGCAGGTGGAGAGTATTCCATTATATTCCTGACTTTTGCCTTGAGATGGTAGACAGGCGTTGCGGGAGGATTCCAGTTCAGTTTCTGATCAATGGTAACCCCAGGATGTTAATTGTGGGGGATTCAGCGGTGGTAATGCCATTGAACGTCAAGGGGATGTGGTTAGATCCTCTCTTGTAGGAGATGGTCTTTGCAGGCATTTATGTGGTGTGAAGGCAACTTGCCACTTGTCAGCCCAATCTGGATATTGTCCAGGTCTTGCTGCATTTGGACATGGACTGCTTCATTATCTGAGGAGTTGCGAAAAGGGCTGAACATTGTGCAGTCATCCGCAAATATCCCCACTTCTGACCTTATGATCGAAGGGAGGTCATTGATGAAGCAGCTGAAGATGGTTGGGCCTAGGACACTATCCTGTGGAACTCTTGCAGTGGTGTCCTGGTATTGAGAGGACTGACCTCCAACCACCACAACCATCTTCCTTTGTGCCAGGTATGACTCCAACCAGTGGAGAGTTTTCCCCCTGATTTGCCTTGACTTCAGTTTAGCTAGGGCTCCTTGATGCCATACTCGGTGAAATGCTGCCTTGATGTCAAGGGCAGTCACTCTCACCTCACCTCTGGCATTCAGCTCTTGTGTCCATGTTTGAATCAAGGCTATAATGAGGTCAGGAGTTGAGTGACCCTGGTGGAACCCAAACTAAGCGTCCGTGAGCAGGATATTGCTGAGTAAGTGCCGCTTGATAGCACATAGGCAATCATATCTCCGAGTAGAGCGAAGCAATCAGAGATCTTCCTGCCTGTTCTCATTACTGAATTAAAACAACTGCTCAGAGAGCACCTTGATCGCTAGAGAAAATGTGAATATCATTGCACTTGTAATGACAATTTGAAATATTTTGTATGTCTCTTTTAAATATTTTATGAATAAAGTATATTTTTACAAAAATAAGGATGTGACAGCATCCCCATCAGATTTCTGCATTTGCCCCTCTTGAAGATAGGGGTCATTCAGATTTGAGATGCAATTGAAGTAACGATAAGGCTTCCCACAATCGATGGAAGCAAAGCTTACCCAACATAGAGAAGATACACCTTCATCCTCTGAGCCTGGAGGAGGAAATGGTGCATTATGTCATGGGCCTGGCTGTGACAGGAGCCTGCAGCATCTCACATCACTGAGAACATCCAGGATGATGAACAGTTAGCGCCTTAACCATGTCTCAGCCCACACCTCACCCTCATTTTGCCACCTGGCCTAATGTGCAAGCTTCAGGTGGTGTGATCATGAACATCTTGCCTTACACCACTCATTCACCTCCTTCCTGAATTTAAACCTCCCCATATGATTTTTGCTTTAAGATACACACAAACTGCTGCCTGACCAACCGCAGCCCATCTAGTCGGAAGAGAGAAAGAACAACACCACATCCCAATGACGACGTGTCAACACTTACTCTGATACGGCTCTGGGTGACATGGTGGCACAGTGGTTAGTACTGCGGCCTCAGAGCGGCAGGGTCGCGGGTTCAATTCCGACCTCGGGTGACTGTCTGCGTGGAGTTTGCACTTTCTCCACGTGTCTGCGGGGGTTTCCTCCCACGGGAAAACGGTGGCATAGTGGTATTGTCGCTCGACAAGTAATCTAGAGACCCAGAATAATGATCTGGGGACCCGGGTTGGAATCCCACAATGGCAGGTGATGGAATTTAATAAAATATCTGGAATTAAAAGTCTAATGATGACCATGAAACCATTGTCGATTGTCAGAAAAGACTATCTGGTTCACGAATGTCGTTTAGGGAAGGAAATCTGCCATCCTTACCTGGTCTGGCCTACATGCGACTCCAGACAATGTGGTTGACTCTTAGCTGCCCCGTCAAGGGCAATTCGGGGTGGGCAATAAATGCTGGCACCGTCTGCGAGGCACTCGTGCCATGAACAAATAATTTTTTAAAAGTCCAAAGTTGTGCAGGTTAGGTGGATTGGCCATGCTAAATAGCCCCTGAGTGTTCAAAGGTTAGGTGGGGTTACGGGGGATAGCGTGGAGCCATGGGCTTAAGTAGGGTGGCTCTTTCCAAGGGCCAGGAAGCATAGTAGTTAGCACAGTTGCTTCACAGCTCCAGGGTCCCAGGTTCGATTCCTGTCTTGGGTCACTCTCTATGCGGAGTTTGCACTTTCTCCCCGTGTCTGCGTGTGTTTCCTCCGGGTGCTCCGGTTTCCTCCCGCAGTCCAAAAAATGTGCAGGTTAGGTGGATTGGCCATACTAAATTGCCCTTAGTGTCCAAAAAGCTTGGGTTGGGTTGGGTTACTGGAATAGGGTGGGGGTGTGGGCTTGGGTAGGGTGTTCTTTCCAAGGGCCGGTGCAGACTCAATGGGCCAAATAGCCTCCTTCTCACTGTAAATTATATGATTCCATGGTGCAGTTCTCGCACCCTTTCTTTATCTATCACTAGACTGCTCAGTTGCTCAACACCCACATTTTCAACTGGGCCATTGTTACCATCTTCTAATTTGGCAAAGACAGAAGCAAAGTACTCATTTAGTACCACTGCCATACCCTCTGCTTCAGTGAGCAGTTTACCCTGCTTGTCCCTTATGGCAGTGTTCTTCAAACTTTTTTTCCGGGGACCCATTTTTACCAACCGACCAACCTTCGGGACCCAACCCGGCCGACCTTCGGGACCCAACGCGGCCGATCTTCGCGACCCACGCCGGCTGACCTTCACAACCCCCCATTTTCTCTTACCTTGTTTGGAGGAAATGGTTTTGGGTCCCTCTGGCCCTCGTACACACTCCTCCAATGGAACCTGTTGGATGAAGGTGAAGCCATCCGGTGTCAAAAAGTATGGGGTCTCCATCTGTCCAAAGTTCGGCATTTTTTCCTGTAAAGTTTTATCAAATAAACCCCCCCCCCGAACTTGTAAACAAAAAATGAATAAAATGAATTAAATCCCCACGAACTGGTAAAACAAAAAGCTGCGACCGTTTAAAAAAAGAGCGGCTGCACTGCGCGTGCGCGCCCGATCATCGGCGTGCATGCGCATAGTTTTGTGCGTGCGCGCCGATGATCGTGCACGCATGCGCAATGCGGGCAAATTTTTTTTACATGTTCGCAGCCACTTTAATGGCCGCTTGCAGCCGGCGTTATTAAAAGCCGGCTGCTGCGCGGGGATTTGCGCGATCGGGAGCACCGTGAAGGACGGCTCCGCGAACCTCCCGACACCCGCCCGCGACCCACCCGCGGGTCTCGCCCCCGAGTTTGAAGAACACTGCCTTATGGGCTCCACTCTATCCTTCACTAATCTTTAACCATTAATATGCTTGAAGAATGTTTTGCTATTTGTTCCACCACAGCCTGCCATCCTTTCCTCATGCTTCGTCTTAGCCTTCCTTATTCTAGCCTTAGCCTCTCTCCTGCATTTGAGATACTCTTCCTGAATCCTATTGCTATTATTTTTCCGCTTGCATCATATGCCTCTTTTTTCTTCCTTATTTTACCATCAATATCCTTAGTCATCCAGGGTACTCTAGCTTTGGATACCCCATATTTATTTCTCATGGGTATGTACTCTCTTGCACTGTATTCATCTCTCCTTTGAAAGCCTTCCATTTTTCATCCAGTTTTATCCACCAAAATGCATTTCCAATTAACCTGTTCCATTTCAACTTTTAGACCCTTAAAATGTGCCCTTTTCCAGTCTGGGATCTTAATCTGTGACTGATTTTTATCCTTTTCCAACTTAATACTGAATCATATTATATTATGATCGCTATTTCCAAATGGCTCCCCACTCTGACATTTTCCAACTGTCCTGACTCATTTTCTAGGACCAGATCCAACACAGCTTTCTCCCTGGTAGGACTGGGAATGTACTGTTCCAGAAAGTTCTCCTGCGCACACTGCAGGAATTTCTCCCCTTCCATGCCCCACACTCTACCTTAGGTTAATTGAAATCCCTAATTATCACAACCCTACTTGCCCTGCAGGTGTCCATAATCTTCCTACAAATGCTCTCTTCCACTTCACCCTCAAGGCCAAGAGCAGCTCAAGGTCATCCTGAAAGGCCGTCTGCAGTGTCTCCCAGTGAAAGTCAGGAGCCTTTTACCAGCTATGCTTCAGTCACTGGGGTAGCACTGCCTAGGGCCATAAGGACAGACAAAGGCATCCATAACATAGAAACATGGAAAGTAGGAGCAGGAGTAGGCCATTCGGCCCTTCAAACCTGCTCCATCATTCATTATGAGTATGGTTGATCATCCAACTCAGTAACCTGTTCCTGAATGTCCCCCCATGTCCTTTGATCCCTTTAGCCCCAAGAGCTATATCTAACTCCTTGAAAATGTTTGTTTTGGCCTCAACTACTTGCAGTGGTAGAGAATTTCAGAGTCACCTCTCTCCTCAACTCAGTCTTAACTGGTCTACCCTACAACCTCAGACTGTGAGGTTATAGAACATCGAAAATACAGCACAGAACAGGCCCTTCGGCCCACGATGTTGTGCCGAACCTTTGTCCTAGATTAATCCCGCCAATGGGAACATCCTTCCTACATCTTTTCTGTCAGGTCTTATTCAAATTTTATAGGTTTCTATGAAATCCCCCTCATTCTTCTGAATATAATCCAAACCGGCTCCATCTCTCCTCATACATAAGTCCCGCCTTCCCAGGAATCAGTCTGGTAAACCTTCTCTGCACTCCCTATAGAGAAAGAACATCCTTCCTCAGATAAGGCGACTAAAATTACACACAATATTCCAGGTGTGGCCTCACTAAGGCCTTGTATAATTGCAGCAAGACACCCCTGCTCCTGTACTCGAATCCGCTCGCGATGAAGGCCAACATATCATTTGCCTTCTTCACTGCTTGCTGCGCCTGCATGCTTACCCTCAGCAGCTGGTTTATGGGAACACCCAGGTCTTGTTGCACATTCCCCTCTCTCAATCTATAGTCATTCAGATAATAATCTGCCTTACTGTTTTTGCGACCAAATTGGATAATCGCACATTTATTTATCCACATTACACTGAATCTGCCATGTATTTGCCCACTCACCCAGCTTGTTAAAGGTACAGACGGAAAGGAATCATAGAATTTAAAGTGCAGAAGGAGGCCATTTGGCCCATCGAGTCTACACCGGCCCCCGAAAGAGCACCCTACCCAAGCCCACCCTCCCACTCCATCCCCGCAACCCAGCAACCCCACCTAACATTTGGACACTAAGGGGCAATTTAGCGTGACCAATCCATCTCACCCGCTCATCTTCAGACTGTGGGAGGAAACCGGAGCACCCGGAGGAAACCCACACAGACACAGGAAGAAAGTGCAGACTCAGCACAGACAGCGACCCAAGCCGGGAATAGAACCCGGGTCCCTGGCGCTATGAAGCAACAGTGCTAACCGCTGTGCTACCGTACCACCCCAATGCACAAGATTGAATACACTGCTTTTATTTGTGTAATCAGGTGTGTTTTCTGACAAGTTTTTCCAACAGCATGACTGATCCAAGTTTCTACCCCTACGAGTATTTCAAAAGAATTTAAGGGTTCAGTGGTAGAGTCAGTTAGTACTCCCTGCAAAGAATTAGACACTTGCTTGAAATAGAGCAACAACTTGCATTTTAATTATACTTTCATGTCGAAAATATGTGATTAATGGAATGTTGAAAGGTATGGAGAGAGCGCAGAAGAATGAGCGTTACACTTCTTGGGCCCTGGACTGCAAATCCCAGCACAGGATGCTGTTAATTTATATTATTACACTGTACAGAAACCCAAGAATAGAATTGGAACCCATTGAGCTGTTCCATCATTTATATTGATCATGACAGCTTCTTTGACTTTTCACCCCATCCAAAAGCTACTTAGTGGGAAAGTGAGGTATTATCTTCCTTTAAACTTGGGTCCCAAGTACAAAAAAAAACATTTCCCAACAAAAGCAAGATGTAAGGGTCAATTGTTACAAAATATTGATTAATTCTTAAATGTGTGCTGGAAATAATGTTCGACAAACTTCGTTTTCACTTGTTTGCAGAACAATGACAAAAATGTATAATTGGTTTATTTGCATTGGCGTTTATTGTGAAAATATTTATTGTTTTTCCTGCGCTTTTCTCTTCCTCCCCACACTACCAAAAGTGATGGGCGGAATATTCCGAAAAAATGACAAGGGTCTTTTTTGGCAGGAAAATCTACGTGATTCCAGTTGGCCCCAGTGGTGTGTTCCGGACCGCAATTTACAGGCACGAGGGGGAAGAATTCCCCATGTGGAAAACACCATATCTGAGGCACAAAGTGTCTAATCTTTCTGCCACCAGGCTCATCTGAGCACTTCAATGAAGGTGGTGCTGCATTTAAATGGTTGTACAGCACTTGATCCCATTCAAGCCATGAGGATGGCAATGGGGAAACCAGCACCTACATGAACGAACAGGGCCCCCCAGTCGATAGTTGGATGCAGTGGAGGAGAGGCGGGCTGAAATATAACCTCACGCTGGCAGGAGTCGTTCTAGCAAGGTGCCAAATCCTGCTTAGGAGACAGTGGGCATCAGTAAAAGATGAATAACCTACTCTGATCAGCCAGGGTGTGTGCTCCCTGTGTCATCTTTGCTCTCCACCCTTCTGTCACCCCCAGAATAGCACGTTGATCGCACATGCTGCCACCTCGCAGGGCTCCAGGACCCGGCCTCCCATCAGCAACCGCAATCCCACTGCACCTCCATCCAGAAGACCAGTCCCTAGTGAGTTCTGTGTAATCCAAACCCTTGACCAGGCCATGCAGTAAAACCCTGTCTCTTGCCATTCAGGAACATCAACCAAAGGGCCTGGCCCACAGTGTCCCACCGCTAACCCTTGACATCACCTCGGAGGAGGATGCAGATGAAGCATCACAACGACCTACCTGCACCATGCACCATCTCAGGGACTAACATCTCGGTGGGCTAACGTATCAGGCAGGATTTTGTGTCACTATCAGATGAGCATCACACAGCTTCAGCTGGAGGAAGGAGCAGCCCAAGGATAGGACAGTCGGAAATAAAAACAGAAAATACTGGATACCATGGAGTGCATAAGACCATAAGACATAGGAGCAGAATTAGGCCATTCGGCCATTGGGTCTGCTCCGCCATTCGATCATGGCTGGTATTTTTCTCATCCCCATTCTCCTGTCTTTTTCCCAGAACCCCTGATCCCCTTATTAATCAAGAACCTATCTATCTCTGTCCTAAAGAGAGGACAGACCTCAGCTGCAGCAGACCAGTTATTGTGACGAATCCTGTAGCCCTCTAATCTTGTTGGGCCAGGGCCAGCTCAAAATGAACACATTTTAAAGTCCTTGCACTTATGGGCGGGTGCCTGAGAGATGCCACACAGGTCACCGGTAGAGTCCTTGGATACAGAACTGACTCGGTCAGAGAAAACAGATGGTCGCAATGGAAGGATGCTTTTCTGAATGGAGAGCTGTGACGAGTGGTGTTCCACAGGGATCAATGCTGGGACCTTTGTTGTTTATAGTATATATAAATGATTCGGAGGAAAATGTAACTGGTCTGATTAGTAGGTTTGCAGACGATATAAAGGTTGGTGGAATTGTGGATAGCAATAAAGACTGACAGAGGGTACAGCAGGATATCGATTGGTTGGTGACTTGGACGGAAAGATGGCAGATGGAGTTTAATCTGGACAAATGTGAGGTAATGCATTTTGGAAGGTCGAATACAGGTGGGAAAATACAGAGTAAATGGCAGAACCCTTAAGAGTGTTGACGGGCAGAGGGATCTGGGTGTACAGGTTGAGAGGTCACTAAAAGTGGCAGAGGTGGATAAGATAGTCAAGAAGGCATATGGCATGCTTGCCTTCATTGGCTGGGGCACTGAACATAAAAATTGGCAAGTCATGCTGCAGCTGTATAGAATCTTAGGACACACTTGGAATATAGTGTTCAATTCTGGTTGCCACACTGCCAAAAGGGTGTGAAGGCTTTGGAGAGGGCACAGAAGAGGTTTACCACGATGTTGCCTGGTATGGAGGGCATTTTCTATGAGGAGAGGTTGGATAAATCTGGTTTTCCCTCACTGGAACGAAGCAGGTTGAGGGGCGATCTGATAGAAGTCTACAAACTTATGAGGGCCATGGACAGAGTGAATAGTCAGAAGCTTTTTCCCAGGGTGGAAGAGTTAATTACGAGGGGACATAGGTTTAAGGTGTGATGGGCAAAGTTTAGAGGAGATGTGCGAGCAAAGCTTTTTACACAGAGGGTAGTGGGTGCCTGGAACTCACTGCCAGAGGTTGTGGAAACAGGTATGATAGTGACGTTTAGGGGGAATCTTGACAAATACATGAATAGGATGGAAATAGAGGGATATGGATCCCGAAAGTGTAGAAGGTTTTAGGTTAGACGGGCAGCATGATCGACGCAGGCTTGGAGGCCAAAGGGCCTGTTCCTGTGCTGTACTTTTCTTTGTTCTTTGACCCTGTTGAGTCAATGTTGTGGGCTGCTGTGACCTTCATGGCCATAAGGAACGGGAGTCCTCTGCCGCCACATGGCGCCAGGTCGACAAGGATGTGGCAAAGGTATCCCTGGTAAGGCGGAGTTTCCTACGGCACATGCTGTCCAACATATCTCCCGCGGCTAACGCAGCTGCTCAGTCCCACCCAATGTTTGTGAATCACCTTTTCATGAAGGCAGCGTTAGAGAGTTGCAAAGTGATGAAAACTGGAAGATGTAGAACATTTAGTTCAGAATATCTAAAACGTGAAATGGAAGAATACCCAAAATGTAGGTATGGATTGCAAAAGTGATTTAAATAAATACTTTACCATGGTATAAAATATATGGAGTATGAAAAATCAGGTTATTAATGAGAAACTGTGATATTATGGGAAATCAATAGATCTGACTCTGAAGTCAGTTGAACCGTTGCAGTATTCCAATCCACATAATTTATTTTACAGTTTAGGATGTAAGTTTTGGTGTTTAAACCTAGCTGTTCAAATACGTGTTGTTTTTATGTAACATTTTAATTTTTCCCAAAAGAAAGCAATGTTCCGGTTGTGACTACTGAATATAAAATGACAGTGGGAAAGATTAAAGGTTACGGAATGGACTGTGTTGTTTCTGTCGTTATATAAGGTCTGCATCAATGATGTACAGTGGTTTCAGCCAAGCGTGTGGGAAGTGACAAGTACAATAAGAATGTATCTTTATGTTTCGGAGACCGTGATCAAAAGTGAGGAGATTCCGGGAATTAAAATTCTGAGAAGTTTTATTACTCAGGTTTAGGTCAATTAGCAGATATTAGCGGTCACATAAATTGGCATTCTGATGGAATTTGTGCGTTTGATATGTTTACGGATTACATTGCGTGAATTGTTGGTGTAGTTTTTCATAGCACAGGTACATTCTCTGCCTTGTGCCTCAGTGAATTATCTTCAGTCGTATCTGAAAATCTAAAATAAACTGCAACCTTAAATCTCTGGATTAAGAAGTAGTGTGTGAAATGTCATCTTGGTCCTCGTGGTAGCTTTCGTATACCGTTATGAATCAAAGCTCCAAGCATTCTGAACTTTGTCCTATTTTGTTACTAAGGGATGAACTTGGCCATGTTACACATTGCACCTCTTTCAGCGAGAGCATAAAGAGGCCATAGTTTGTGCAAAAAGAGATTTTTCAACTGTATCTCTTTGGAAAAGTGGCTCACATGGGATGTCTTTGGCGCCCTCTGAAAGTTTCTTCCAGCAGACCACTGAAGTAGTTGGACCTCCTATCAGATGAACACTCTGCATTGCTTGAATAGGTGTCATGCCAAATCGTTCACGCATCACCAAAAACTTACCAGATCAGCTTTTGGTTCTCGAATTCTTCTTCTTCGGCGATCACATGCTAGCGAGTATGATTGTTCACCTAAGAAACTCAGTATGACTGGTCATGGGTTCTGTGGGTCCTTGCATGACTGATGAGCCCGATCCTAGAGTTGCATCTTTGACTACACACTTGGCAGGTGTTTCTGGAAGTAGAATTGGTACTTGGACTCTAGATCACTGGTATTTCTTTCTCGGGCTCCTTTTCTGGGTCTCCTCTTGCCGTCGGGTGTCCTTGAAGAATTGAGTCTCTCCAATCAGAGGGTTCCTCCAAATTGATCTCTTCTGAGCAAGGGTCTCCTGGGTGTAGATGTCTATGTTGCATCTCTTGAGGTAAACATTCAGGGTATCTTTGAATCATTTCCTTTGTCCTCCTCTTGTTCGGAAGCCTCCCAAGAGCTGGATGAAGAAGATTTGCTTTGGCAGTCAGTACTCTGACATCCTAAGCACATTGCTGGCCCAGCGGAGTTGGTTTTGGATGACCATGGCCTCAGTGCAGGTGCTCTTGGCTCCTTCAAGGATGCTGATGTTAGTATACCTGTCCTCCCAGTTTAGGGGGAAAATCTGTCTCAGATAGCATTGATTGTTTTCCTCCAGGACCTTAAGTTGATGTTTGCACGTAGTCCAAGGTTCTGAGCCATATATACGAGTTGGGAGGATGACTGCCTTGTACACGAGGATCTCGGTGTAAATACTGATATCATGGTGGTCATAGACTCTCGTCCTTAGGCGTCTGAAGTAGGTGCTTAAGGATTGGATACGATGTTGGATCTCCGCATCGATGTCAGCCTTGGATGAGAGATGGCTCCCCAGATAGGAGAAATGTTCCATGCTTTGTAAGGTTTCTCTGTTGATTTTGATGAATGGAGAGATTGGATCTTGGCCCAGGATGGATTGGTAAAGGACATGAGTCTTCTTGAGGTTTAGGCTGAGACTCGTTCTTCGGTATGCTCGGTTTGGAGATTCTCTTCTGAGAGAGTAGAGATGACGATGTCATCCGGATATGGAAGATCCATGAGCAATGTCAGTTTTGTTTTATTCTTGAATATAAACTGGTTGAGGTTGAAAATTTTCCCATCCATCCTGTGGACGATGTCCACTCCACTGGAAAACTGTCTCTTGACAAGGTGAAGGATGGTGGCAATGAAGATGGAGAAAAGGATGGGGGTGATGACACATCACTGCTTAACCCCAGTCTTGACCTCAAAAGTTTCTGTCATATTTCCATCGGTGAAGACTGTCGCTGATGTCTTGTCATGGAGGAGTTCATAGAATTTACAGTGCAGAAGGAGGCTATCCAGCCCATCAAGTCTGCACTGGCCCTTGGAAAGAGCACCCCACTTAAGTCCATGCCTCCACCTCATCCACTTAACTCAACCTAACCTTTGGACACAAAGGGGCAATTTAGCATAGCCAATCCGCCTAACCTGCACATCTTTGGACTGGGGAGGAAACCACAGCACCCGGAGGATGGGAATAGAGGAATACAGACCCCGGAAGTGTGGAAGTTTTTGGGTTAGACAGGCAGCATGGTCAGCGCAGGCCTAAGAGCCGCTCAATGTTGGTATTTTTTCTGAGCTGTTTCTTCATCTTCCACTACTTCTGGTGGAGTTTGATGAGCAAAGGAGAGGATGAGCCAGTGGTCTGTCCAAAGAACAAAGATCAAAGAAGCATACAGCACAGGAACAGGACCTTCAGCCCTCTAGGTCTCCGTTGACCATGCTGCCTATCTCTCCAGAAGGTGTAGCCACTGCCATTGTCCCTCAGCTGCCCTTCACCAGCTCTTCGAATCTCTTGCAGGGCAGCGATGTCAGTGCTGAAGTGCTTAAATTGATGGCCAACAAGGGCAGTTCTCTGTCCCGGTCGATTGTTTTGCTCATTATCAATAAGTGTTTGTACATTCCATGTTCCAAAATTCAGTTTAACTTTGATTGTTTGACTGCAGGTAGGTGAGCTGCTGGACACGGTTTCCAGCCAGGTTGGGGGATGAAAAAGACTATTTTTAGGGCACCTTTTCCACCCCTTTCCCCATGCGGGGCGAGCAGAGTGGATCCTGAAAAGGGCTGTTCAGTCATAAAGAAAGCTGCCGAAACGCTCTCCTGGAACACTGCAATGGTGAGAAGACTGATCCAACCGTAGAATCAGTGACTGGCGACAGCACAGAAGGAGGCCGTTTGACCCACTGTACCTGTCCAGTCTCTTTGATTGAAATATCCAATTGGTTCCGCAGCCCTGCCCCTTCCCCTTAGCTCCGCAAAACCTTTGCCATCCTGTAGTTATCTAATACCCTTTTGAAACGCACAAGTTAATCTGCTTCTGTAACTATTTCATCTCGTGCTGCCAAATCACAGCAACTCAATGCGCTAGGAAATTGTCCCCCCCCCCCGCCCAAAAAAAATCCTCAGCTTTTGCCGATTACTGTGCCTGAAGTCTGTGCCCTTTGGTTACAGATCCTCCTGTTAAAGGAGACAATTTCTCATTTTCTGAATCGAAATGCTAAATGATTTTGAACAGCTCAATTGAATTTTGCCTCAGCCTGCTGTAATGAGAATGATTCCCAACTTTCTGAGGCTCTGCACATAGTAACTGATGCCCCACAGCCCTGGTACTATTCAAATGAATCTCCTCTGTATCCTTTTTGAGGCCTTAAAATCCTTACGAGAGTGAGAACAATACCCTAGCTGGGGTATTAGCATTGATTTGTGAATGTTTAGCATAACGACCTTGGTTCTATCTTCTCCACCACTGTTTATAAAGCAAAGCGTTTTTTAAACAGTCTTATCAACTTGCGCTGCCACTTTGAAGCATTTAAGTGTAGACACCTCCAGTTCTCCCTTTCCCTCACTCACTTTAAAACTGTGACATTTAGTTTTTATTTCCTCACCTCATTCTGCCTACCAAAATGCACCATTTCACACTTCTTTGCATTAAATGTCATCCGCCATGTGCCTTTTCATTTCACCAGTGTGTTCATCACCTTCTTCTGGGAATTGAGTTTCAAATCAATTAATTTCCACAGTGGTTTGTCCCGAGACGTGTAGTTTATGGCCTGTTCCTGGGGACACACATTGACGCAAGTAGAAGCAAAATACTGCAGATGCTGGAAATCGGAAATAAAAACAGAAAATTCTGGATAAACTCAGCAGGTCTGGCAGCATCGGTGGAGAGAGAAACAGAGTTAATGGGTTGAGTCCAAATGACCCTTAGACCATAAGATGTGGAAGCAAAACTGGGTCATTTGGTTCCATAAGTCTATTCTGCCATTCAATTAGATCATGGCACGATAATCCTCAGATCCACTTTCCCGCCTTAACTCCGTAACCCTTGATTCTCTTCCTGATAAAAATCTATCGCAACCTTGAACCTTGAATATACTTAATGAACCATGCTCTACAGCCCTCTGCAGCAACAAATTGCACAGATTCACCATCCTCTGAGAGAAGAAATTGCTTCTCATCTCTGTCTCAAATGGGCAACCCCTTATTCTGAGATTATGCCCTCTGGTCCTAGACTCTACAACAAGAGGAAACCATTTCTCAGCACTTACCCTGTCGAGCCCCTTGAGAATCCTATATGTCTCAATAAGGTCACCTCTCATGCTTCTAAACACCAATGAGTACAGGCCCAACTTACCCAACCTCTTCTTATAAGAGATCAACCTCGTGAACCTTCTCTGGACCGTCTCCAATGCCAGTGCATCTTTCCTTGGGTAAAGGGACCAAAACTGTTCACATTATTCCAGGTGTGGTCTAACGAGTGCCTTGTATAGTTTTAGCAAGACTTCCCTATTTTTATTCTCCATTCCCTATGAAATAAAGACGAACATTCTATTTGCCTTCCCTATTACCTGCTGAACTTGCATGCCAGCTTTTTGTGATTTATGCACCTGGACCCCCAAATCCCTCTGTCTGCAGTTTTCTGCAGTCTTTCTCTATTTAAATAATATCCAGCTCCTTTATCCTTCCTACCAAAGTGCATAACTTCATATTTACCTACATTGTATTTCATCTGCCACATTTTTGCCCAAACATTTAACCTGTCTCTATCCCTCTGAGACGTATTGTGCCATCCTCACCAATTGCCTTCCCACCTATTTTTGTGTCATCCGCAAACTTGGTAATAGTCCATTCACTTCCCTCGTCCAAGTCATGAATACATATTGTAAATAATTGTGGTCCCAGCGCTGATCACTGTGGCACTCCACTCGTTACAGGTTGTCATCCTAAAAATGCCTGTCTTATCTCAACTCTCTTCTTCTATCAGTTAGCCAATCCTCTCTCCGTGCTACAGAACTGACACAGATGGTGACTGCTGAAGGTAAGAGATCTCCGTTAGTTTGCCAGGAATCTCATTGTTTTCTATGCAACATCTGGAAGTGGCAATTAGCTAGGTTACGAACTTGGATCTTCTCTGGTTGAAAATAACAAGCTAGGAATAGCGGTGAAACTTGGGGCATATTTTAATTCTACTCACCCACAGAAGTTAGGCGGGTGAGCACTTAAAATCTCAGAGCTGACTTCTCTGCCCTGGAACCACTGGGAGCTGATTGCTTCCCATTTTATTCTTCTCTTCTGAGCAGTCAGCAAGGACATCAAGCCAAAGATACATGTTGCATATTGTATCCTGATGACATCTCTGGGGTTTGACTGCAATTTCAACTCTGGAGCCAGAGTGGAAATTCTCTGTGGTTTTCCCACCAGTCAAGGCCCCAAATGATAAAGGAAACATTAATATTTCTTGTGGAACCAGAATGGATTGCATTTCTTCAACATGGATGTACAAATGATCCCATGTCTTTTGATGAGGGGCAACGTGCAAATGAGATGGGGGTGGTGAAGGATTGGTCCTTGGGGGAGGTTGATGTAATGATAAGGGTAAGGAAGAGAAGTCATCCCTGGAAATATTCTCACTGTGGTTAGATAGATATGAGGGGAACAAAGCAGGGGGTAGGAAAAATAGACCTGAGGACATGGAGGAGGTGGCTGACCCTGTCATAGAGGTGAGGTCAAGGATAGTGAGGAGGGAAAGTGTGCCACATTTACAGTCAGGGAGGATTGCAGTTGTGACTTTGGTGAGTGCGATCTCAGGGATTGTGACAAATGTGGAAACCTGATTGTTAAGTACAGGTATGGAGTTATGCAAAATCTAGGCACGGATTTGAATAGGATGGGCAACAGCAAGATTAAGGCCAGGCCTCAATATCCCTTTGAAAGCAGAATAGCCCCAAAATACTGTGAGCAGTATTCCAAACGGGAATCTATCAATAACGTACAGAAGTTAAACAACTAGTCTCCACCTATTATGAGATGAATCCCACTGCACGATTAGCTTCATTCATTACCACTTCACATTGAACACCTTCAGTAACGCCCAGCATCCCAAATCCATCTTGTACTGCTGACAGCCATCCTTAAACCGTGCAACGTATTTCGTGTACAAATGCAGATAGCCATACATTTACACATACACCCCTGAGATTTCTTTTAAAAACACGAAATCAATTTGTCATCCTTTCGCGCATTTCTGTTATTATTCCAGCTGGGCTTGGATTTTTTTTTCTCCTCTCGCTCATGCAAATATCATTTGAACACTGGCATATTTGTCACGTACGGTTCCTGAAGAATAAACATGCCCTGTATCATGTATGAATGGACTCGGTGACTTTCTGGCTGGCATATAAATAGCCAACACTGGAAGCTCAGCCGCATTTCTGTCTCAGCGTCTTCCACCCCCCTCCCCACCACCACCACCACCAAACCCCCCCCCCCCCCCCTCATCTCCTGCATCTGTTGCCAGGCGTGGATGTGAAGAGAGAGAGAGATGGAGAGAGAGAAAGAGCGAGAGTAAGAGGGAGAATGGCAGATTGCAAGTGTGGATGTATGCGGCTGGTGATGTTGAGTGCCTGTTTGCCTCCCTCCCTGGCTGCTCTGTGAGTGTGTGTGTGTGTGATCACTGGCAGTGAATGGATCAGTCAATTTCACTACCTCTGAATGGCTCTGTGAATTTCATCCCCCCCCCCACCCCCGGGGAGCCCGGAGCAGAGCGCAGGCGCCAGGACCTGCCCCAAACATCTCAAGGTGTACTCATCATCGCACGGTGAAGATGGCGACAATTTGAGGTTGGAAGGTTGAGGGGGGGAGTTTGCTGGGGAGGGAAGGAGAGAGAGAGAGTGGAAGGGGGAGGAAGAGGGAGGGAGGAGGAAGAGGGGGAGGGTGGAGAGAGAGAGAGAAGGGAGAAAAAAAAGCAACAGGGGTCAAGGCACGAAGATGGGATCCACAAAACGGACAAGGACACCGGCGGAGGGGAAAAACAGAGCGATTTATTGCTGAAGGGTCCGCGCATCTCTCGCACCAATCGTGTGTGTGTGTGGGGGGGGGGGGCGCTGGTTTTTAGCAGGTAGCTGACAACATCGACAAGGTGGTGGTGTGGGGGGTGGTTTGGGGAGGGGGTGGGTGAGGGTAGGTAGGGTGGTGGGGGGGGGGGGTAGAGATGATATGTGGCTTTATTTATTTATTCATTCATTTTAATTACCAAAACAAACCACAACAACAAAAAAGCAAATCTCCCTTTTCTGTTTTGTCCAGATGGAGGATGCAATCTCCTGCCAAATGCAATGGATTATTTTTGACCAGGCGATGGGGGGGCATTTGCGCCCCTCTTTTGCAACCCTCCACACAGCCATGCCGCAAAAGTGACATTGGGAACTAGGAGACATTGGGGGAAGAACAAAAAAAAAGAAAAGCCGCCCTTTCTTTTCCCCCTCCTCCCCCCACCTTTTTCCCCCTCCAAAATATGATCAGGGGTGCTTGGATGTGTAATGCCGTCTTAAAAATCTGTTTCGCACCCACAGCAAGCGAGAAACCCTGCGTCGATCCACAGAGGGCAGAGAAATGGCAAATGTCTTTAGCGTCTCTGCTGCTCTGCGCTCTGCTCCTGTCTGATTATTTCTGCTCTTGCGCCGGGACCAAGCTGAGGAGCGGCGGCGGAGCGGCGGCGGAGCGCGGCTGGAGCCAGGCGCCCGGGGCTCCCAACTTGGCCACATCGCAGCGCCCCCCCGCCGGGGCTCCGAGCCCGGGGAGGGCTCCGTGCGACCTCTCGCTCGCCAACCTGACTGCACCCGTGCAAGACTTGGAGGCGGCCTGCCGATTCCCCCGGGGGCTGGATTCCGCCTGCCTGTGGTCCTACTTCAGTCACCTCCGGCTGCCCTTCTGTCACACTTACACCCTTGCTGATCTTTTGCGGGAGTATGTCAACCCGAACGGGTTAAACTGCAGCTTGGAGATGCGGATCAGCGACGATGGGGGGGCTCTGTCTGTCTGCAGCGAATGCATCAGGGCTTATCAGACGGAAGACCAACACGCTCAGGAAAAATATGAGGAATTCGAAGCAATGCTGCACAAGCACTTGGAATCGGGGTACTCGGTCCGATCTTGCCCCACCGACTGTATGGTAAGGTTAATATATTTTCCGAGTTGTCCATCCTAGGACCTGTAGTCAAAGCTCTTGAGGTGGAAATGTACAGCCCTGTGTGCAGCGTGTACTAACAGGTAATAACACTGGGCTTTTCCCACTTGCAGTGTTGGTCTGCATGGCTAAACAAAAGGAAGCAAATGAAGGAGTGTGATTGAAGATGTATCAAGTACCAGACAATCCCACCCAGGAACAGTCAAAGAGAGGATCAGGTGGAGACTGGGTGGTAACCAAAACGTGTATAATGTCAAGGGGGGGGGGGGGGGTAAGTTTTGAGGATTACCCAGCTGGTAACGAATGCCATGGATGTGTGGTCCTGGGAAAGGGTGAGAGAAAGGAGACTGACAGGTCACTATCTCAATCAGAGTGAAGGTGTAAGGGAGGGGCGAGTGTGTGGAATGCCATATTTGGAACACAGGAGAGAGGCAAGTTCAGACCAATGGCCATGTTCTGGCAACATCAGGGAAGCATGAAAGGTTAAACCAGAAATGGGGCTGGGGGGGGGGGGGGGGTGACCAGAGGATCGGGGTGACCAGAGGATCATTTATCAGGTGCCAGGCAGTAAAAATGAAAGCCCTGTATTCAGAGTTGGTTGTGATATTAAGCCCCTCACACACTGCACAGTAATAAGAGTGTTGAACAGTCAGGCTCATGTTTGTGTCAAGTTTTAATAGGGCGCTTTGGCAATATGTTGAAGAAAGGATGCAAGATGAGAAGTCTTGGGGTGCGGTTTAGCTGCCATGAATATGCTCGCCTGATCATTCACAGGCCACGCAGTTGTCCATGCCATGAGTGGGGTCCAAGCTCCTGTCAGTAATTAAACAATGAAAAGTGTGCACTTTTGACTGAAATAAATGCACAGATTGAGAACTGGTTCTGATCATGTTGCTATGAAACTTTTTTTTTCACAGTGCCGCCTTGCTCTGACTTGTGATCCTATCTGTGTGAAATATGAAATGTGTGGCATGGAGATGTTATGATAGAGATGTGTGTGTTCTAGAATTCAATAAAAGAGAATATTTGGTATTCATTAAAGTATCCTTCCCACTTGAAATCAAAGAATGCTGCCTTTAAAGGCTGCGAATACAGAGAATACATGATTTCCAGATATACTTTTATCCGATAAAGGATGCTTTTTATTAATTAAGCCCTATCTCACATATCATATGTCAAAAGACTTTTATGATGTGAAGGCATGGAGCAAGACTAAGTGGCCATAATGTCACCTATAAAGGGAAGTGCTGCACTTGTAAACTCAAGATATGAATGTTTCCGTAACCAAATCCTGATCAGGAAAGATGGTGTTTCTTATGGAAAATAAGGGGGGGGGGGTGGATAATCTCTTAGACATGTTGATGGCCTATTGCACTTCAAGGAGTTGTACGTGATTGAGAAACAGCTGGAGCAATGCTCTTGCAGGCTAGACACAGCTTTGAGTCCATTGTGCAACAGCCATGCAATGCACTCTCAGCCATCTGCTGCTCTGAAGGTGAAGTGTGCAAAACAGTACTCAATTTGTATTATAGCACTCCCTATGTGTTTGTTTATTGCTGTACTATCGTATTATTCTGCATTAAGATAGGTTATAAAATTAAGCAAAGCTTCACTGAAAGGATTTTGGACCCGCTGACTGAGAGCATATCTCTGTTACCTTCCCAAATCATCAAGTTGTTTTTTGGACATTTTGACTGTGGAAATAAGATAGCGTGAAAGACCCGATCCTGAATATCTTTGATATCCTACAGGGCAGGCAGGTGTTGATTCTAGATCCCGTAAAGCGCAGGATTACGCAGTGGGAAATCAGATTTTGTAGGTCAAATGGCAATATGTTATGTAAATGAACAGTTGTGAATTGACTTTGATGGAAAAAAATCTCATGCAAATATCCTATTTCTGCCAGTAACACTGTTTGATAACGTGGCCTGATATCAGGAGGACGAGCATTTGAAGCATATTGAGTTTGAACCACATTCTGCGATTAGGTAGCAAAGCTGTTTGCTGGTGCACACCTTTTCCTGACCTCTGCCTGAAGATGCCCAGCGCACTTTGTGGAACAGAAAGTTGGCCGATGATGAAGAGGGAACTCTGGAAAACTTTAAATAATATCGGTGGGTTGATCAACCTGGGAGGTAGGGGATGGGAGGGTGGCAAAATAGTGTAGCATGCGGAAGTACCAACGTGCAGCCTCACGAGATTCAGTCCTCCAGCTCTGCTCATTCTTCCATCTGAGCTGCATAGACTCGCAGACGTCACAAGGAAGTTTGCAAGTTCTCCCACGGGGAGAGAAGTTGGACTGGGATGTGCTGCCTGAATGGTGCCTCTTATTTTCCAAAGGAGGTGTTAATGTATAACTGTCAAGAGGTTGTCTTCAGACCAAATAGATTTAAAGATGCAAAGGTACCAAATAAATGCTTTAAAACCTACATTAGAAACAGGAATAAAACATTAGAATTTCCACATGTGTGCACACTGAATTGCTGATGCCTGTTGTGCATCCAGTGGTAGGTGTTGAGCAGACGTGTTTCCACAGGCAAAGTAACAAGATGAGAAGATCAGAGGGCCTTGTTTTTCTGCATTTCCAAGCATTTAGCTGCAGCCCAGATCAGTGACATTCTCCAGCCGCTAGCCCTGGAACAGTCACATGTGGGGGAAAAAAACTATTTAATAAGTGTGGGGGGCGGGGGGGATAATTTGAAAACGTTGGAGCACAAAAACGTTTCACTAGCCAGTATGTGATCGAACACACGTTTGGTCTCCTCCACAATACTGAATTCCCAATTGGTTTATGCGGGCATGAAGGATTCCTTACTTCCTCAAGGAAAATTCCAATGGATACACATACATGGGTCAGTTGCTCACTACTCCCAGCAGCCAATTCAGAGTGGCACTGACAGAGAGAGGCATCGACTATGATGTCAGCACACGTCTTATGTGTAGACTCGGGAGATAGCACAAGAAAAATACCATAGCCTCCAAGGGGTATGCTAAAACTACCAAGGCTATTCCAGGCATCTTTGTAATGAAACAAAGTTGTGCTCACTCTCTTCGGAAAAGAAAAGCTATGAGGGGACTTCATAGTTTTTAATTTTATGAAAGGGATTTATAACATTTGATTGGATTTGATTTATTGTCATGTGTACCGAGGTACTGTGAAAAGTATTGTTCTGCGTACAGTCCAGACAGATCGTTCCATACATGAAAAACATAGGACATACATGATTACACAATGTAAATACACAGGCACAGGCATCGTGTGAAGCATACGGAGTGTAGTACTATTCAATAGAGAAGATGTGTGAAGAAATGAGTTCAGTCCATAAGAGGATTATTCAGGAGTCTGGTAACAGCGGGGAAGAAGCTGTTTTTGAACCTGTTAGTGCGTGGTCTCAGTCTTTTGGATCTCCTGCCCGATGAAAGAAGTTGGGAGAGGGAATAGCCCGGGTGGGAGGGGTCTTTGATTATGTTGCCCGCTTTCATAAGGCAGGTGTCAATGGATAGGAGGCGGGTTCGCCTGATGGACTGGGCTGTGTTCACGACTCTAGTTTCTTATGGTATTGGGCTGAACAATTGCCATGTCAGGCTGTGATGCAGCCAGATAGGGTGCTTTCTATGGTACATCTGTAAAAATTGGTAAAACTTGACAACATTGATCGAAGTACATTTTTCAGCATGGCAGAATTTACATTGCTGGGAATAGAAGTTAAAAGTAACAAGTTAGGAGAGACAAAGGAACTAAGGTGAAAAGGTGAACAATATAAATGGGTTCAAGAGTCAATAAAATAGTTTTTAAAGAGAACTCATTGATGAATATATTGAGAAATATGTTGGGCCTGTCAGAACCAATCCCCTCCCCACTCCCCAGAGTCTTGAGCCCACCTTAGTTGATAGCTTCTCCTCCAGATTAGTTGTTGTTTTGGTGTAAAGTGTCCTGCTTGATCTTGCTTCATTGTCAACTGAACTTACAACCCCAATAATGTATATCTTTTGGCAACATGAAGAATTTGTCTGGATCACCTTTCCCTATTCCCAATTTTGTCCTGAAAACTTCAATCAGTTAAGTTGTTACAGAAATAATCTCATATCTCATTGAGAACAGTTTGCAAGGGCCTAGATGTGTTGCGTTCTGTTCATTTGCATGTAGATATCAGCTTTAGTCTCTCGCTACATACCAGACTTTGCCACAGCTTTCTGACTGAATCTACTCCAGCTCTTTCCAAGGTGGAAGCAAGGAGGGCCAAGGAAATGGTCGGAAGCAAGTTTGGAGCTGGAAGGTAAAACGTTTGTGCCAGTGGTGAAATGCAGATCTGTTAAACAGCAGGGCAGTTGTGGGGGTGGGGGGGGGGGGGGGGGGGGCAGGATCTGCTGTGGGACTTGAACAATTGAGAGTAACAGGGGGCAAGTTTGGAACAGCAGGCAGCTGAAATGGTGCCTGAAATCAATGAGCTGAACCATGGATGAGGTAGGATTGGGGCACTGTCATGGTGATTGGCTGCATAAAATAGGAACCATAAAACATTATTTTTGATAGACTATCATTGGTTTAGTCACTGGAATCAGAAATGTCACTATATACATGCTTTTGGGATGAAATTGATCACTGGCTCTGTGGTATGAATGACTGTCGGGATAGATGGAAAGGACAATGTCCTCTGAGAACTGGAATGGCTTTGATAGAATGGAGATTGCAATAATGTAATTATTACAGATGCAAAACTAAAATATAGATGGCAAGTGAGTGAATAAATCCCAGAAATGAGCTACAGGCTGGAACTTAATGAAGGGATTTAGATAGTTTATAAATAGGCAAATGGATATTGGGAATAACTGGAAGCATTAATTTAGTTAAGAAATTCAGATGATGACTAAGGCTGATTGGTTGATAGATGCCTGAATGATGATACTGTCTTGGTGTCACCCCACAGATATACATTTGGTATATTTTTTTGCAGTAATTGTCGTTAATTTCTTCAGTGTTTCCATTCAGCTGCAGGTCCACACTTCACTGTCGAGGTGTGTTACCAACTAGCACATCTGGGCCACAAGAACAGCTATTGTGAGTTTAGTAAAAAATAGTTATCGGTGAATTGACAGGAAATTACATTGCCGATCATCGCATCATTATTCAAATATATTGCAATTAAGGGTCATCATAGGTTTCACTGGCTGATGCAATTTCGGAGCTGTGCTGGAAAATTATATTTATAATCAGATCTGTATTGATTATTAGAAATGATGAATAATATTCAGTACATGACATCACTGAGTTGGCTGAATGTCAAATTTGCACATTTCCGCACCCTTGGAATATGGGTTTCATACCCATTTATACAGAGAAAGAATTAAATATCAGGGTTTTTTTCCAGATGCTCCTGAACAGAGTTATCCAATAAAATTATATTGAGAGCAAACCACGTCTAAACCTTTCGCTACCATGTAAACATGGTCCCCTTACTCTCACTTCCTGGATAAATGTGCATGTTATTAACAGTCCAACGCCCTGATACCTGGCACATTTTTCTCCAAAATTCCGTTGCCTGTATCCTAACTTACACCCAAGTCCTGTTCATTCGTTTCTCCTGCGCTCACGGACCTACTTGGTTCTCAGTTGGGGTGTGCCTCCAGTTAAATATTTACTCCCCTGTGTTCAGATCCCTCCATGACCTTAGCCCGCCCCTTCTCTTTGTCTCATGCCCAAAGCCCTGGAATATTCCCTGCATACTTCGCTGCCTTTTTACCTCTTAAGGGCT
The DNA here is from genome assembly GCF_047496885.1 of Scyliorhinus torazame. NCBI lineage: Eukaryota > Metazoa > Chordata > Chondrichthyes > Carcharhiniformes > Scyliorhinidae > Scyliorhinus > Scyliorhinus torazame. The sequence goes on along the minus strand of NC_092711.1, from coordinate 297,799,388 downwards.
TTGCAACATTTTTGTTTACGATTTTACAGGCGCTATATGAATGAATATCATTGTAGCCATGAATATAAATTACAGATACTATACATAAAGGTTTTGTTTTCCTATTCTAAGCAGGTAACTGTGAATAAGATGTGAATAACTTAAATGGTTATTTACACTGTCTGTGTTCATACTGCTGCCCATTAGTCCCGGCCAAGTTTATCCCTCTAGTCAGCAATTGGGACACTCTGCGAATGTGAAAGGTGCGATATAATTGCATGTTAGTTATTTTGTCTATCTGCACTCTTATACCGTGTTCAGTAGTACCCGCATTCAGGACAGTATGTTCCCAAGACGAGCAGTGGACTATACTATGCAATGCTCAATAATTACGCTGTGCAATATTAAGACCAATAATGACTGTGTGCAGCGCTGTAATATGTTGTATTGTGTGGTATTATGAAAGATAATTTTTAAATTATTTGATACCCTGCCAATTAAAATCAATTACATTGTAATTAATTGGTGGTGTGTTATATTATTGTGATTTAAAATAGGCCGCATCAGATCATGAATAGCATTCTTGTGCATTGCGCAACGTCCAACCCTATCATACTGTTTGATTCTTGTACAGTTGAGAAGCAGCATTGTCTTCCATTATGGGTTTGATAGAATTGCACTATTCCCTCAATGAGTCGATCTAAATGATGCTAACTCTTGCTGTGAAGGAGTGTGAAGCCCCCACCCCTGTGCTTCCCAAGAATGACGGAAACTCACATGGGGAGCGGTAAAATCACTTCCTGCCATGTCAAGGCAGAAAAGAATGGCCCTCTTGTCTCCTAAAAGCTGGTTTACTTGCAAGCTTAAGATAATCAGATGTGACGGGACAATGTGAAACCATACTGGAGAAGAATGCCGTTTTTTTGTGTCCGAGATTTAAAAAAATACTTAGACTGAGGAAACATTTTGCAAACGTACATAGGTTGGCAGAATGGCCAAATGAAGTTTAATGCCGAAAAGTGTGAGATGCTGCATTTTGGCAGAAGCAATAGAGACCAGATGGCACAGTTCCAAAAAGTGTACAGGGACAGAGGGACCTGGGTTTTTTGAGAGTAATCAGCAAAGCAAATGAGATCTTGGACTTCATAAATAGAGGTGTTGTGAACCAAAGCAGGGATGTTATGCTGAACATTGATAAAGAACTGGTTAGGCCACAACTAGAGTATTGGGCGGGATTCTCCCAATCCCGTCGCCGGCACGCGATTCTCCGCAGAGCGGAGAAGCGCTGCCATTGGTGCTGGCATGGTTGGCGTGGCACCGGTTGCGGGCCGCTCTATGCTGCCCCCCCCCCCGCGATGCTCTGGCCCGGATGGGCCGGCGGCCGTAAGAAAAAAATAGAGTCCCGCCGGCGCCATTCTAACCTGCTCTGAGCCGGCGTGACCTCGGCGTTGAAGGGTCGGGTGGCGGCCTGTGGGGGGAGTGAGTAGTCCCGGGGGGGGGGGGGGGCTCCGATGTGGCCTGGCCCGCGATCGGGGCCCACCGATCGGCGGGTCGGCCTCTCTGGCTGGGGGCCTCCTTTCCTACTCGCCGGCCCCTGTAGCCCTGCGCCATGTTGTGTCGGGGTCGGCGCGTTGAAGGAGGCCACTGCGCATGCGCGGATCCCGCGGAGCACTGTTCCTGCCGGGATCAGCAGCTGGAGTTGTGCAAACCTTTAGGGGCCAGAATTAGTCCTGGCAGCAGCCCGTTCACGCCGTCGTAAAACGCGACGGCGTTTACGACGCGTGGACACTCTGCCGCGGGATTAGAGAATCCCGCCCATTGTGTCCAGTTCTGGTCTTAGGAAGGATGTGAGGGTCCTCAAGACACCAGGGTGCAGAAGAGATATACCTGAAAGGCATCAGGGTGAGGGAAGTTAGCTACACGGTAAGGTTGGAGAAGCAGGAGTTGTATTCATCTGAACAAAGAAAAGTGGAGGGAGGTGTACAAAATTCGGATAAGTTTAGATAAGGGAGAAAATTAAAAACTGATGCTACTATTGTTAGGACACAATTTGGGCAAAAGATGCAGGGGCGATGTGATGAAGCAGGGTTTTATCCATCGAGTAGTGATGACTTGGAACTTGCTGACGACAAGGATGGTGGAAGCAGAGCTGATAAATGATTTCAAAAGGAACTTGGATGGTCACATGAGGGGAATAGACTTGCAGGGTTTCAGAGATAGAGCTGGCGAATGGGATTGACTGGATTGCTCTGCAGAGAGTCAGTATGGGCTTTATGATCTGAGTGGCGTCCTTCCGTGTTGTTATAACTCTATGGGTGGAATTTTTTTTTAAAAGAAAATATTTTATTGAAGCATTTGTAATTTTCACAGTTTAACAAATTTGACAAGTTAACATTCTAAAAACCTCGCGGCCCGATGCAGGCAACCACATCCCAATAACATACCCAACTACCCTCCCGCCCTAGCTCTTAACTACCCATATATTAGATTCCCTGTCCTTATTTTACACTGCCATGCCTCCCATTTTCTCCCCCCCACTTTCTGCTGATGTTCAGTTTTCCTTAAGGAAGTCGATGAACGGCTGCCACCTCCGAGCAAACCCCTGAGTTGAACCTCTCAAGGCAAACTTAATCTTTTCCAGCCTGAGTAACCCTGCCATGTCACTGACCCACACTCCTGACTTTGGAGGCTCCGAGTCCCTCCATCCCAGCAAAATCCGTCTCCGGGCCATCAGGGACGAGAAGGCCAGGACATCGGCCTCCCTCCCCCCTGGGCCCCCAGATCTTCCGAGACCCTAAATATTGCCTTTCCTGGATTCGGAGTCACCCTCCCTTCCAGGACCTCTGACATGGCGTCCGCAAATCCCTGCCAGAATCTCCTCAACTTTGGACACACCCAGAACATATGCACATGATTCGACGGGCTTCCCCCACAGCATCCGCGCATGTCCTCCACTTCCTTGAAAAACCTACTCATCCGGGCGACCGTCATGTGGGCCCAATGAACCACCTTGAACTGGATCAGGCTTAGCCTGGCACACGACGAGGAATAATTGACTCTCTTCAAGGTCTTTTCCCATAGTCCGACGTCCAGCTCCCCTCCCAACTCTCCCTCCCACTTCCTCTTCACCTCCCCGATTGGGACCCCTTCCCACTCCATCAATTCCTTGTATATCTCTGAGACCCTCCCCTCCCTAACCCCTGTTTTTGACATTACCTTATCCTGCAGTCCCCTCAGGGGGAGGCGAGGAAAGCCTGGAACCTGCCTCCGGACAAAGTCCTGTACCTGTAGATCCGAAACCCGTTCCCACCCGGCAACTCAGAATCCTCATTTAATGCCTCCAGGCTCGGAAAGACCTCCTCAATGAAGAGATACCCAAATCTCTCAATCCCTGCCCGCTGCCACCTCCTAAAGACTCCGTCCAGCTCCCCGGAACAAACCGGTGATTATCACAGATCGGTGACCAAACTGACCAAACACTCCAATCTCATGTGCTGTCTCCATTGTCCCCACACCCTCAGGGCTTCCACTAACACTGGGCTTGTGGAGTACTGAGCCGGTGAGAACGTTAGCAAAGCCTCCAAACTCGTACCCTTACACGATCCCGCCTCCACGATGGGTAGAATTTTACAGTCCCGCCCACCTGCGGGATTTCCTGTTCTGCCAATGTCAATGGATGTTTGAGCGACTTGCTGAGATTTGTCAGACCCATGACAAGGCTGTACAATTCTTCCCTACAGCTCCAAAAGCTACAATTGTTATGTTCTCTTTTAAAAGGGCACTAACAGTGTTTTTGCAAACAATTGGTCGACTCTACAAGTCACCCTGAAAACCCAGTCTAAAATGGACACATTAGCAAAGCTGTCAATGCAGGACAAATCCTAGGTGTCAACTTTCCAGTCACTAGCCATTTATTTAAAGTGTCAAATACATAAGTATAAACCAGCAAAAGGTGGGCCACAGGAGATGAATGGCATGTATTCATGGATTTTTCTTCTTTCCACCTTCTTCATCATCTATTTTCTTCTGCATCCTTTTTTTAGGATCACCCTCCCCCTCACCCCACCAACAGCTCAGATATTTGCAAAATATTTCCTCTTGGAGGTCAAGGGATCGCAGAATGCAAAGCCACCGCAATAATTATAGGAGCAAAGAAAGCACTTTATTAAAACCTGTGGAAACAATGGAAAGAAAAACTAACATTACTTTTCATTCATAGGGGAGAGAAGAATACAGATTTGCATGTCGCCCCTAGGATGCGCAGTTCAGATTTAATTGTGTCTATCTTATATCTGTCAGTATCTTCCAGCATAGATAAGGTGCTCAATTTGGCCTCCACCTGCGCTGTAAAACCTCTGTGGTTATTGCTAAATTCTAATTGCTGCTGTTAATAGTCTGGGCTCACACTATCCCTCAACTTGTCTCCGTGGACCTGGAACAAGTCTTTGCTTGAACCTGTCTACTGGAGCTGTCTCATGTACCCCTTTTGGGAGGAGATGGTCACCTGAAGCATCGCTAGCGCTGATGCTCAAGAGTGCGGGCCTCCTGTCAAAATTACAGCGGCGCTGCTTTGTACTCCCTCAGGGGAAGAATGAAGGTGAGCTGGGATAATGATGCACTGTGAACTACTGGCTGAGTCAAGCGTTGCACATGGAGTGCGACGGGCAGCTTTTCCTCCAAGGATCTGCTTGGGCAAGAGGTGCAAATACTTCCCAACTTGCAGAGAGTTTGAACATGAATATAAAACCCATTTTCTTAGTACACCGCCTACCTGCCATGACAGAGCAGAGAAGGTCTTTGTTTTTTTTATTACTTTATCAGAGTGTGGACAGAGGCAAACCCCTAATCCAGGCTGGGTTTCCCTTGGATAGTGTGCAGAGGTTTAAAATTGATTGATTATTAGGTGGGGGCAGGAGTACAGCATGGTGCATGGTGATTTTCAGTTTGTTGTGCATTTGGAGTGTCTCTTTTTTTTAACTGGCAGATATTGACTGAGTCTTTGTCCCTTTGTTACGCAATCAAAATTACCTCCAGTGTTTCCACGTCAGTTTTCATCAAAATAAGATTTAAGGTTAAAATGTCAGTCCCCACCTTGGCCGCATATATTTAATCAAAACTCACACCATGCCACCTGTCAAATCACTGATCGACTGGACAACCGCAATATTACAGCCAGAATTCCTCGCTGGTTCACTGCGGCGGGATTCTCCGGTCCCGCTGACCCCGGTAGCGGAGGTGAACTCGGATCCGAGATTGATGCCCTACTTTGAAATGTGGAATTTCTTCCCTTTCCGTTTCCCTTCTTGTCACCCTCGTTCTGGCCACACCTGTCTCCTACCAACTCCCTCACTGTATGTGGCCAAATTTCCCAGTCTGTACTGCTTTTATCCGTTGGCAAAACGTGTTGGAAAATGATAGGGGCATCACACTCAGAAAGGAGATCCTAAGGGCGGCACGTGGCGCAGCGGTTAGCACTGGGACTACGACGCTGAGGACCCGGGTCCGACTCCCAGCCCTGGGTCACTGTCTGTGTGGAGTTTGCACATTCTCCCCGTGTCTGCGTGGGTTTCACCTCCACAACCCAAAGATGTGCTGGCTAGGTGGATTGGCCATGCTAAATTGCCCCTAAATTGGAAAAAAATAATTGGGTACTCTCAGTTTATTTTTAAAAAAGAAAGGAGATCCTAGCCGCTGAGTGCACCACAAATCATCAGAATGTTGCCTGGACTTAATGGGTGAAATTATGAAGAGTTTCATCAACTAGGCTTAGATTGTTTTGAATGTAGGAGACTTAGTGGTGAACTGATCAAGGTGTCTAAAATGTTAAAAGGATTCAGTAGATAGACTGCACAAACCTGTTTCTTCTGATATGGAAATCAAAAATGAGGTGATACAAGTTTAAAATTGAAGCTTGGGCAGTTCAGGCAGGAAATCAGGAAGCACGACTCTCATGGAGGGTAGAAATCTGGAACTCCCTCTGCCAGAAGACCATGTATTCAGAGACAATTGGATTTCCAAGCCGAGATTGATACAGGTGGCTCAGGTAGTGAATAAACTACTGTTTGTTCCAAGTACTTGTTGTTAGTGTTTCGGGGACCCAACATATATACACATGCTTGTTAAGTCAGGGTGTCAAAGGATATGGAGCACAACAGTCAATTGAGTACTTTTGGAGCACAGTAACAGATGTAATTCAGAAACCGCAGTCGCCAATTTGCAGACAGCAAATTGAGGGATTACTATTAGCCAGGCCATCGGGATAACTCCCCTGCTCTTCTTAAATATAATGCTCTGGGATCGTTTTCATCCACTTGAAAAGGCAGAATGCATCCTTATTGAATATTTCCTTGGAAAGACAGTGCAACAGCCACACAGCACAACACTGCAGTGTCAGCTCAGATCATCTGCTTTAGTCTCTGGAGTGGGGCTTAAACCTGCAAACTTCTTGATTCAGTGCAACCACTGAGCCAAGTCCGACGTCATTTAAATCCACTCTGCACGTAAATGGTCATGGTATGTTTCTGTATCTTTCTAACATTGACCCAAACTCTGCATCTGCCACTTGCCAATAGTATGAACATAGACGATAGGGCAGCACGGTAGCACAGTGGCATCACAGCGCCAGGGTCCCAGGTTCGATTCCCCGTTGTCTGTGCGGAGTCTGCACGTTCTCCTCGTGTCTGCGTGGGTTTCGTCCGGGTGCTCAGGTTTCCTCCCACAGTCCAAAGACGTGCAGGTTAGGTAGATTGGCTAAATTGCCCTTAGTGTCCAAAAAATGTTAGGAGGGGTTATTGGGTTATGGGGATAGGGTGGAAGTGAGGGCTTAAATGGGTTGGTGCAGACTCAATGGGCCAAATGGTCTCCTACTGCACTGTATGTATATTTCTATATATATATATATGTATGATACTGCAGTGAGCAGTTTATTTAAAAGAAAGACTTACATTTATACAGTGCCTTTTGGAATGCCTCAAAGTGCTTTCCAGACACTGAAGCAGTTTGAAGTGTAGTCAATGTTCGAGTGTAGGAAAGGCAACAGTTAATTTGCACACAACAGAGAAGTTTGAGAGAATTTGTTTTTGGTGGTGTTGATTGAGGAATAAATATCAGCCAGGACTCCAGGGATAACTCTCACCTCCTCTACTCTTCAAAACCATGGGAAAGGATCTTGTGCGGCCAAGAGGGAAGAGAGGCTCTCAGTTTAGCGTCTCACCTGCAAGGTGACATATCAAACTGTGCAGCACTCCAGCACGGCTGCACTGGAGAGCCAGTCTAGATTCACATGCTCACCTCCCTGGAGTGGGACATAAACCTACGACCTTTTGACATGGGGGAAGAGTGCCACCAACTGAGTCACAGCTGACACCTATAATTTAATTTGCACTGTGATACATAAGCAGGGAACACATAAATATATGAACACACTTTACTCAGGAGTACAGCAAAGCATATCCTCTTCCCAACAGAATAGTGGCTATGTGGAATTGATTCTCATCAAAAGCAGCTCATGCTGGGATAAGTATTTGGAATGGGACTGCAATTTATAGAGATAAGTACAGACCAAGATTACTGCATGGAACACAATGCCTGCTGCCCTGCTGTGGCCATCGAAGTGCCATCTGTGGAAAGCAACAAGCCAGGTTGAAGTATTAGAAGTGTAAATAGATACAGTGGAATTCTGCTTCCCTGTCTTGTTGGAGACAGGAGAAAGATTTGTAGAGTTTTTGCACCCATGACAATAACACTGCGCGAGGATGTCTTTTGGATTAGACATTTAGCCAAGCCTGCTTTTTTCTCAGGTGATCATAAAAGCTTCCCACAGGACTATTTTGGAGAAGAAGTCTCCGGCACCGGATATTCGGCGGGGGCGGGAATCGCGCCGCTCCGGTTGGCGGGCCCCCCCGCTCGATTCTCCGGCCCGGGTGCGCCGAAGTCCCGCCGCTAAAATGCCTGTCCCGCCGGCGTAGATTAAACCACCTACCTTACCGGCGGGACAAGGCGGCGCGGGCGGGCTCCGGGGTCCTGGGGGGGGCACGGGGCTATCTGGCCCAGGGGGGGGCCCCCACGGTGGCCTGGCCCGCGATCGGGGCCCACCGAACCGCGGGCGGGCCTGTGCCGTGGGGGGCACTCTTTTCCTTCCGCCTTCGCCAAGGTCTCCACCATGGTGGAGGCGGAAGAGACTCCCTCCACTGCGCATGCGCGGGAATGCCGTCAGCGGCCGCTAACGCTCCCGCGCATGCGCCGCCCGGAGATGTCATTTCCGCGCCAGCTGGCGGGGCACCAAAGGCCTTTTCCGCCAGCTGGCGGGGCGGAAATTCGTCCGGCGCCGACCTAGCCCCTTAAGGTTGGGGCTCGGCCCCCAAAGATGCGGAGCATTCCGCACCTTTGGGGCGGCGCGATGCCCGACTGATTTGCGCCGTTTTGGGCGCCAGTCGGCGGACATCGCGCCGTTTCGGGAGAATTTCGCCCAGGGTCCGGAATGTGGCGACTCAGGGCTTTTAAAAGATATATATTTTTATTCTCCTTTTTCACATTTTCTCCCAAATTTACACCCAACAATAAACAATAATCAGTAATGAATGCAATGTCAATCCCCATATCAATAACAACGATCCCATCCTCCCACCAAACCCCAAACATTAGCCCGCATGTTAACAGAAACAAATGACAAAAAGGAATCAGGAATCACCCATAGTCACCATTAACACATACAGCTCCGCCCCCCCCCCCCCCCCCCCCCACTAATGTTCGATATAATCCAATTCTCTGAAGTGGATAATGAATAACACCCGTGAATTGTAGAACCCATCCATCCTTCCCCTGAGTTCAAATCTGACCTTCTCAAGAGTCAAGAATTCCAGCAGGTCCCCCCGCCAGGCCAGGGCACAGGGAGGAGAGATTGATCTCCACCCTAACAGGATCCGCCTTCGGGCAATCAACGAGGCGAAGGCTGCAACATCTGCCTCTGCACCCATTTCCAACCCCGGCTGGTCCAACACCCTGAATATGGCCTCCCGAGGGCCCGGGTCTAGTTTCACGTGCACCACTTTAGAGATTACCATATAAACCTCCTTCCAGTAATCCTCCAGCTTTGGACAAGACCAAAACATATGAACGTGGTTTGCGGAGCCTCCCCCGCAACATTCACACACATCTTCTACCCCCTCAAAGAGCTGGCTCACCCTTGCCCTTGTGAGGTGTGCTCTATACACCACCTTCAACTGTATTAGCCCCAACCTCGCACACGAGGTGGAGGCGTTCACCCTCCGGAGCACCTCATGCCAGAACCCCTCCGCCATATCCTCTCCCAACTCTTCCTCCCACTTTGCCTTGAACCCTACCAGGGGTGCCTTCTCCACCTCCAAAATAACCCCATTAACCGCCGATACTACCCCCTTCTCCAGTCCCCCTGTTGTCAGCACCTCCTCCAGCACTGAGGAAGCCGGCTCTACTGGGAAGCTCTGTATCTCCTTTCTGGCAAAGTCTCGAACCTGCATGTATCTAAATATTTCCCCCTGCTCCAGCCCATACTTCGCCCCCAGCTCCTTCAATCCCGCAAACCGACCCCCAAGAAACAAATCTTTTAGTGTGATAATTCCTTTCTCCTCCCATCTCCGAAAATGTCCATCCCACTTCCCTGGCTCAAATCTATGGTCGCCCCGAATCGGCATTTCCCTTGACCCTGCCCCCAACCCAAAGTGTTGGCGAAACTGCCTCCAAATTCTCAACAAAGCTATTACTACCGGACTCCCTGAGTATTTCCTCGGGGCCGTCGGTAGCGGCGTTGTTGCTAGCGCCTTCAATCCCGACCCCCTCCACAAACTCTTCTTCATTCTGACCCATTGGGAGTCAACTCCTCTGACCCAGCTCCGTACCTTCTCCACATTCGCCGCCCATTAGTAATATATCAGGTTCGGAAGACCCAAACACCCTGCCTGCCTTCCTCTCTGTAGTAGCACCTTTCTAATTCTGCCCAACTTCCCTCCCCATATGAACGAGGTAACCATCCCTTCAATCTCCCTAAAAAATGCCTTTGGCAGGAAAATTGGCAGGCATTGGAAAATAAACAGAAATCGTGGCAACACATTAATTTTAACCGCCTGTATCCAACCCGCCAGTGACAAAGGGAGACAGTCCCACCTTTCCAGATCAGCTTTCACCCTCCCCACCAAACTAAAATGTGGGGCGCGATTCTCCCATTGGGTGGCTAAGTGCCGATGCCGGCGTAAAAACGGGAGTGTTTTACTCCGGCGCGGCGCCTGTTCCGAGACCCGATTCTCCGGGCCACAGTGGGGTAGCATGGCGCTGGAGAGGCCCTCACCGCTCCAGCTGCCGATCCTGGCGTGAACCCGGCGGCGCGTAGTCCACTCATACGCAGTTGGGCCGGCGGCAACTAGCGCATGCGCAGTGGCCTTCTTCCCGCGCGGCCCTGACGCCAAATGGCGCAGGGCTACAGGAGCCGTCGCGGAGGAAAGGAGGCCCCCCAACAGAGAGGCCGGCCGGTGATCGATGGGCCCGATCGCGGGCCAAGCCACTACGGAGCCCCCCCCACAGGGTCGGACCCCCCCTCCCCTCCACAGGTCGCCCCCGGACCCTTCAACGCCGAGGTCCCGCCGGCTCAGAGGGCTCGGCTTTTTGGTGACGGCCACTCGGCCCAGTCAGGCCGGATAATCGGCGCGCCGGCCCGTGCCGGCCCAGGCCGGAGAGTCGGCGCAAAGCCCGACCAGCGCCATGCCAACCACGCCAGCCCCAGTGGTGCCGATTCTCCGGAATCGTGTCCCGGCATCGGGGCGGCGTGGCGCGATTCGCGTGGTTCGCTGGTGATTCTCCGACCCGGCGGGGGGTCGGAGAATTCCGCCCGTTATACCTACAGAGCCCCCCCCCAATCCCCAGGTATCTAAAGTGAGTCTGTGCCCTACGGAATGGCAGCCCCCCACTCCTGCCCCCACCCCCGGCCGAGACACCACAAAATATTCACTCTTGTCTAGATTTAATTTGTACCCCGAGAAAGATCCAAACACCCAAAGCAGCTCCAGTATTCCCCCTATTTGTTCCGATACGTATAATAAGTCATCGGCATATAAGGACACCCTAAACTCTATCCCACCCTGCACTATCCCTTACTATACCCCGAGCGTCTTAACGCGATGGCCAATGGCTCAATCGCGAGTGCAAACAGCAGGGGGGAACATAGGACATCCCTGCCTAGTCCCATGGTGGAGAGGAATGTATTCAGAGCTGATGTTATTTATGCGGACACTCGCCCTCGGCTCCTTAAATAGTCGCTTTATCCAGTTCACAAATCTTGGTCCAATCCCAAACCGCTCCAGAACTGCCATCATTTACCCCCATTCTAACGACTCTAGGCTTTTTAGAGTAACTTTATTGCAGTGGTAATGTATAGAATCAGAGAATTTACAGTGCAGAAGGAGGCCATTAGTCTCATCGAGTCTGCACCGGCCCTTGGAAAGAGCACCCTACCCAAGCCCACACCTCCACCCTATCCCTGTAACCCAGTAACCCCACCTAACCTTTTTGGACACTCAGGGCAATTTTGCATGGCCAATCCACCTAACCTGCACATCTTTGGATTGTGGCAGGAAACCGGAGCACCCGGAGGAAACCCAAGCAGACACGGGGAGAACGTGCAGACTCCGCACAGACAGTGACCCAAGCCAGGAATCGAACCTGGGACACTGGAGCTGGGAAGCAACTATGCTAACCACTGTGCTACCGTGCTGTCCCTAAATGCAAGCCTACTTATGATAATAAATATTCCTCATATTTAAAAAATCACTTTCCCTTGCTTTTTTACACACCAATAATCATCTGTTATTTTATATTTGTATCTGTATCTAGGGGTGTCATGGTGGCACAGTAGTTAGCATTGCTGCCTCACAACTCCAGGGTCCCGGGTTCAATTCAGGCCTCGGGTGACTATCTGTGTGGAGTTTGCACTTTCTCCCCATGTCTGCGTGTGTTTCATCCGAATGCAGCCATTCTGTTCCATGCTGTAATCTTGGGCTGTACTTATCTCTATAAATAGCTGTCCCATTCCAAATACTTATCCCAGCATGAGCTGCTTTTGATGGGAATCAAAGATGTGCATGTTAGGTGGATTGGCCATGCTTATGTGTCCAAAAGGTTGGGTAAGGATACTGGGTTACGGGGTGGAGGCGTCGGCTTAAATCGGCTGCTCTTTCCAAGGGCTGGTGCAGGCTCGATGGGCCGAATGGCTTCCTTCTGCACTGTACATTCTATGAAATCTGAACATACAAAATCTGAACATTGTGCTAACCTCAAGAAGTGCTGTGTTTCTCACATACCTGGCATTCTTAAGGTCTCTCTTTGTTAATTAAAGAATAGAGTCATCACAAATGTTTGCAGAAGGTTATTAAGTGAAGTTTACATTTCAACTATAGGGTAGGTCTTGTGTGATGATCTGTGCCAACACTCAAGCCTTGCAGTCTTTGGTTAAAAGTAATCAGGTGTGTGCCTGGCTGTCCAAATTTCCAATCAGTGTTTGGGCCATTGCATTGATTCTGTGATGTTGCCTGGTCCACGTGCCCGTTATATGTTCCATAGAACAAGGAGTTCTCACAGCATGAATCTTTCATAGAAATACATCCTCCTAAGCCACCCCTGGGGACATCTGCCTCATCAGGTATTCTGCGGTGTGCACATGTATCAGGGAATTGACAGCTGCTATGTTTGTAAGTGGCAAAACACGTTCATCACTTTTCTGGTAGAAAGGAGACATCAAAGTGGGCAAGGACGAGCCACTTTCACCAGATGGCAGGACTTCATCAAATACACAGAGTCACCTGTGGTACCCAAGTGGCATCAGTTTTATTTAGTATCAACTGCTGTGCTTTCAGGAATAGAAAGGATTTATGCTCAGTTATGTTCAGGTGGTATCTGACCACAGGAACCTCCTGTTGCTCAGAAACACGCGACTGGGAGGCCAGAGAATCCCACTCAGTATTTTCAGATGAAGGGTTGCGTGTGGATGAGAAACAGGAAGGGGTTAAGGAACACCAGATGGAATGGAGCCAGAACAGGAAGAGAAGACATTGCGAGCTATTTTCTGGCTACGATTAGACGGTTAAGATTTAGGGTGGCACGGTGGCACAGTGGTTTGCACTCCTGCCTCACAGCTCCAGGGACCCGGGTTCAATTCCAGCCTTGGGTGACTGTGTGTGGAGTTTGCACGTTCTTTCCCGTGTCTGCATGCGTTTCCTCCACGTGCTCCAATTTCCTCATACAGTCCAAAGATGTGCAGGTTAGATGGCTTGGCGACGCTAAATTGCACCTTAGTGTCTAAAGTTTAGGTGGGCTTACAGGGATAGGATGGGGGTTGGACTTAAGAAGAATGGTCTATCAAGGACCGGTGTAGACCCGATAGGCCGAATGGCCTCCTTCCGCTCTGTAAATTCTATGATTCTATGAATGAATGCAGGTGGAAGCAGCCCCACCAGCTGTACGATGGTGGAATGTGTCAAAGTGGGATGGTGTGGCCACCCGACTAAGGCTGCTGACAAGTTGAGAAGGTAGAGGAGACTTTACCCTCTTTGCAATCAGGCAGAAAGAAACTGGTTGGCTGCATTACCTTTGTTGGCAAAGCTGGAACCTATGCTTTTATTGGTTGGTGACCTTGAAGCCCAAACAAAGTCCTCCTTTGATGTACCTCCAGTTGCAGATCTTCCAGATCCCAGCATCTAAAACAGCAATGGTGCAGTGATCAATTCCTCAATGTTTCTTGTCACCAGCTGATTTTCACCAATTTCAGCAATGGCTCAGTTGGTAATGCCGTTGTCTCTGAGTTATAATATTGTGAGTTCAAGCCCTATCCATTGGGTAGCAAAAATTAAAAACTAACCGTACTGAGGAAGTCCTGCAATATTGGCTGCGCCGTCTTTTGAATGAAATGTTAAATCATTGCCCTGTTTGCCCTCTTTTCCCACCCACAACTGTGAAGAAGAGTAGAGGAGTTATCCCTCTGTCCTGCTTATCTCTCAATTAGCAACACAAGATTATCTGGTCGTAATCAACTTGCTGTCTGTGGGAGCTTGCTGTGTGTAGATTTGCTGCCGCATTTCATACATTACAATAGTCACCACACTTCCAAAGTGTTTCATTGGGTGTAAAGCACTTTGGAACACCCTGTGGTCACGGGAGGTGCTACACAAATGCAAGTCTTTCTTCGGTGGCTCTTTAGTAGCGGGTTGCCTTTTGCTGGGTTTTGCAATCCTCCACCATGTTTCCCGTACAAGCCTTTTCTGTGCCTGTAACCTATTCAAAACGAATATGTCTGTGTGGCAAAATCCACCACATCTTGTCCCCGTTGCTATGGGTACAGGTACATGCCTGCCCATTGGGTCAGTATATCCTCAGTTTTGTCTGCTGTACATAATCAGGATGAATAGTTTTGAATTAAGCCTCTAGTGTCAATTATGTCATGACAGGATCAGTTTTGGGTGTGATTTCCTGTAGCGGATGGCATTGCCCCTTTAAGTGAATGATTGGTGGCTCTGTGCAAAATGTTTGAAGAGCTGCAGTGATAAAATTACGTAATGAGAAGTGGCCTGTTATGCAGGGCAGCAAAGGACCGTAGCCACATGCTACACAACCTCGCTGGGATGTCTCACGGCTGAATGTAAGAAGAAAATCCAATGCTCCATCATAAAAATTAATAAACAGAAATAGAATTGGAAGATGCCCTTGCACAGAAACATTAATGATATTTTAGTGTCTATAAACATTGAGTGTCACACGATGTGACATTTATACAGCAGCAGTCCTCACTGGATGTAAATGTGCCTGTGTGTATTTGCAGCCCGTTTTGCAAATCAGTAATACAGCAGTATGCCCAGGAAATCCTCCAATTATGCGTCGTTTACAAATAGAATATCAACATTTGCTGTTGATTTGGGAATATCTTTGATAAATTATTTTCATATTAGTCAGAGGGAGGATGTGGAAGATCCAACACCTTGCCTTTTCAGCATGTATGTCTCATTTTTCACTTTAACCTGATTATTATTGTGAACTGAATCCATTACCATCTGATTTCTGTTTGTGCCTTTTGGTCAGACACTGCTTTCCAGATGAAACCGATTTATATAACCACTGATCTTATAGGATAGGCAAAACAATGATGCACTTTTAAGGCCTACTCTTGTCAGGCTCTTTATGTGTACGTCCCTCTTTCAGCTGCCTTTCTTTCTCTCTCCCTCTCCATAAACGTCTGTCTCCTTCTCTCTTTGCTCGTCCTCCCTATTTCTCGAACCTCTGAAACAAGTAGTTCTTCTATGGATGTGGGTGTCACCATTCTTGACTCGCCCCTCTTTCACTTCTTATCTTCTCCTCCTTCACGTCTTCACACATTGCCCTTCTTACTCTTCAGTTTTGCGTCTTCATTCTTGCTCGTTTCCCACAAAACGTTTCCCTCCCGCACCCCATTTCCTGACCACAAGGAGAGACTGTAGCCAGGAGCCGGGCACAGGCTACAGGGGGGGGGAAATTTGCAGTTCATAGAGGAGTGGATCACGGTAATCTTGTTAAGGACTTCTGGGAATTATAGCTGATGGTATCACAGTCAAGGCAAACAGGATTAACACCTGCATGTGCACAGTTGGGGATTTACCCTGCAGTGGGCCTTCAAGAGCAGGGAATTTTCAAGAGTTCATATATTAACGGAAGTCATGTTAGTTCCCGACAACTATATTCATATTAGAGCTCATTAGATAGTTAAGTAACCATGTTAGGAGTGTCCAGTTAGAGGTGCAAATCTTAACTGGTAGTAGCTGAGGTGTATGTTATTTACTTATATCTTCATTTGGTAGGATGGCTGCTGGGCAGGGTGGTGAGGTGGGTCAGGTTAGGTTGAATGGGGTTTGGGGGATGTCAGACACGTGAGAAGGGGGCATGTGAGTGAGGAAGGCTCGGCAGATTGGATCAGGTCAGTGGGGACAGTAGCTGGGGAGTGAAGGGGAGAATTGTGGGTTGGGGGACTGTCAGTTGCATAGTTACCCAGGAGTTAGACCAGTCTCTTTCTGTCCAACATTTCCATGTAACTATAGAGGAAGTAAGCCATAATTGTTCAAATGTCTGACTCTAACTCAGAGTTGGAGACTTTTTCCGAGGATCCCAGTGGGAAGGGGGAATTGCCCATCAGAAGTTGAAACTGCCCAGACAATTTCCACGGAGTCAGTATTCCGGGATTGCAGAGGGGTCCTGGAGTTCATCTTGGGGGAATACATCCAGTTTCCTATGATTCAGAGGAAATGGAAGATTTGGGCCAGTGACTTCTATCTGATACCCTACACCTAGCCCACCTCTGCTGTTTTGGATAGGATACATGGATAGGATGGGTATAGAGGGATACGGCACTAGGAAGTGCTGAGGGTTTTCTGCCAAGGATGGTATCATGACCGGTACAGGCCTGGAGGCCAAAGGGCCTATTCCTGTGCTGCATTGTTCTTTGTTCTTTTGTCCTTTGTTAATGTTTAACTATTATCCCATGAGCAACTTCAAAGAAGTTCCATTATTCTATTATTATTAATTTTTCAAAATATTTCCCGCAGATAAGAGGTGCTGTGATTTTATTTACCATCTTAAATTTACATTTTTTCATGCATATATTTTTTCTAATACTTGCATCCTCAAGTGTCAGCTGTGCTCTGTTGGCCTCTGAATCGAGAAGTCATGGGGCGGGATTCCCTGTCCCGCCACACCCGCTTTCCAGCGCTGCACGCCCCCCACCGGCAGCGGGATCCTCCATTCCGACAGCCAGCCAATGACGTTTCCCATTGTGGCCATCCCGTGCCATCAGGAAACCCACAGGTAGACTGCCAGCGAAGCAGAGGATCCCACCGATGGACAATCCCACAGATGGGATCAAGACCCAGTCCAGGGACTTCAGTTAGCTCACTGGGCGAGACAGCAGTTTGTAATGCGGAACAAGGCCAGCAGCGCGAGTTCAATTCCCATACTGGCTTACCCGAACAGACACCGGAATGTGGCGACTAGGGGCTTTTCACAACTTCATACTTGTGACAATAAAAGATTATTATTAAACACAAATCTAGGCTGACATTCCAATGCAGTGCTGCACTGGCACTCGGACATCATTGGGGTGAAATGTTCCTTCAAGATCCTGCCTTCCTTCTCAGGTGGATTAAATATCTAAAGAGCATCTTATCTAAAGAGCATCTTAAAGAAAAACAAGAAAGTTCTTCCTCGTGTGCAGGCAATTATTTAACCTTCAACCAACACCAGTTAAACTAGATTAACAACTGGATTTATCATATTTCTGTTTGTGGGTTCTTTATATGTGCAAATGGGCTGCGATGTTTCCTACATTACAGCAGTGATGACACTTCAAAAGTATTTAATTGCCTGTAAAGCACTTGGTGACATTCTGAGATCATAAACTATTATTTCTCTTGAACTCTGGATATGAGGGACTCCTGCTCCTCCCTGTATTCAATATTGCTCAAGCAGCGGGGAAAGTGGCAAGCTGGGTGTATGAGGCCTCTGGGCCCTCACGAGCAGGGGATTTTCATTTAAGCATAGTATTTTATGACATTGCTTTATTATTGCTATTGATGGATACCAGGCTGGCGCAGTGCTATTCTAGGAAGAACGCTGGAGCAAAGAGAATTTGAAATCCAAGTAGACAAAGCAACAGTAGCAAGGTGTAAAGGGCCAAGGAAAAGGATTCCCACCCAAGGGAATTATGGTGTAAATACCTCTTCAGGTCATCAGGTGGGCACAGCTCCGTTCTCAACGATTTAAACTTGGTACGAGTCACCAAGAAAGAATTCTACGTCACGGTGTTTGATATTCCTCTTCATAACTCAACTCTCACTCTAACATTCAAATAACACTCATCTCCCTTGCTGTAACCTTGATTGAACTTGAAACCACAAGGCCATGGTGGTGATCATTTGGATCATTGTGCTGGCTGGTGGTAGAGTTCTCCAATTACTCACGCTTTTTCCCCATAGCTCTATAAATGTTCGCCTTTCAATTATTTATCCAATTCTCTTTTTAAAATTGCTGTTGTATCTTTTTCCACACAACGTTTCAAGGCAGTGCACCATAACAACTCACCACACAGGATACAGGGCATGATTATCCCAAAAGGGAACAAAGTCCCCTTGCGAGCACGTTTAGGTGTGAGTAGCCGTGAAACACATGGCTATTCAACCCAACTCGTGTTAATAAAGGGCCTGAATGGTGAACACGCAGCCGAGGCCACACATAGCCCTGTTTTTTACAGTGGGGAAGCAAGAGTGACGTCCCCATGTCCGCGGCACCCAAAACAATCCCCGACCACCCTCCCAGCCCAAATGCAATATGGGATGGTCCTCACCCCCCCCCCCCCCCCACCCCCCCTTACCTCCCCAACACCCACACCCACATTGGGAGTCCTTGTTCACGATTCTCTTAAGGTTAATGTGCAAGTTCAGTCGGCAGTTAAGGAGGCAAATGCAATGTTCACATTCATGTTGAGAGGGCTAGAGTACAAGACCAGGGATGTACTTCTGAGGCTGTATAAGGCTCTGGTCAGACCCTATTTGGAGTATTGTGAGCAGTTTTGGGCCCTGTAACTAAGGAAGGATGTGCTGGCCTTGGAAAGGGTCCAGAGGAGGTTCACAAGAATGATCCCTGGAATGAAGAACTTGTCGTATGAGGAACGGTTGAGGGGTCTGTACTCGTTGGAGTTTAGAAGGATGAGGGGGGATCTTATTGAAACTTACAGGATACTGTGAGGCCTGGATAGAGTGAATGTGGAGAGGATGTTTCCACTTGTAGGAAAAACTAGAACCAGAGGACACCATCTCAGACTAAAGGGACAATCCTTTAAAACTGAGATGAGGAGGAATTTCTTCAGCCAGAGGGTGGTGAATCTGTGGAACTCAGAAGGCTGTGGAGGCCAATTCACTGAGTGTCTTTAAGACAGAGATAGATAGGTTCTTGATTAATAAGGGTTGTGGGGAGAAGGCAGGAGAATGGGGATGAGAAAATATCAGCCATGATTGAATGGCGGAGCAGACTCGATGGGCCGAGTGGCCCTAATTCTGCTCCTATGTCTTATGATCTTATCAGGCAACCACAGCCCAATCATGCGCACAGAGAAAATGCCAGCTTAGCACTGCCAACCTGGCAGTGCCCCCAGCAGCTGGCAGTGCTATTCTGGGCACTTTGGTAGTACCAAGCTAGCAGCTAGGTGGCACTGCCCAGGTACTCCAGTGACACCAGCAGTTCCAGGGCCCCACTCTGCCCAAAGGGTATGAAACTGTGGGCCTCCGATCCACTTGGAGACACCCATGAGTGCTGATCCATCTGGTCCCAGTTGTGGGGACGAGTGCTGAATGGCACTCACCTGAGACTAGCTGTCTCGCTCTAATATGCAGATTTGCCAAAAAGTGAACCTGCGCTTGTGGGCGGGATTCACACTGCAGCATCTCGCAAGATTACATTGAATCACATGAGGCGTTGCGAGCTGGGTAGATGCCGGGAACAGGGGGCGGGATTCTCCAATAATGGGGCTATGTCCTCACGCCCACGGAAAAAAGCGCGCAAATCACTCTGGACTTACCTGGAGAAAGTCCAGGGTGATCCTCCGATTTGCAGTCCTAGCAGGACCCTGGAGTGCTCCCCGCAGCTCCGGCTGCCGATACAGGGCCCTGCACTTCCGGTCGGTTGCCCCGCGCGACATGGCTCACACTGCGGACCGGCACCGGAAAAATAGGCCCCCTCCCCCCCCAGATCGCGTGCGCCCGCGGATCAATGGCCCCCGATCGGTGGCCTGGCCGTCCTGGAGACCCCCCATGAATGATCCCCCGCCCTCCACCAGCGCGGCCGCGGACTGACTAAGTTCGCGGCCGCCACGCCGAGTTCACGACGGGTGGAACCATGAGAGAACCATGCCGCCGGGAACGCGGCCAGCTGCACTCGGTGAATCGCCGCAGGGGCTCTTTCAATGGCCCTGACCGGCGCCGTGTCGACCGTGTGCACGCGATTGGCGGCAATTCTCCGGGGACTGTGGGAGCGGCGTCGGACCCGATTTCCCATTCTCCGCCCCTGCGCCGACCACGATTTCACCGTGGAGGCTTTAGGAATCCCGCCCAGGGTCTCCCGGCTTTCGGAAAACGCTGGATGAGCTCAGCGGGCTTGGCAGCATCTGTGGAGAGAGGAACAGAGTTGAGTCGTACGGACTGAAAACGTTAGTGTCGTTTCTGTCCCCACAGATGCTGCCAGACCTGCTGAGCCTTTGGAGCATTTTCTGTTTTTATATATGAATCTATCTGCGCCCTGGTTCAAGGTAAGTTAAATTAAAAAATCCAAACAGCTTTAAATAGGAGGTGGCAGGGTTTAGTATTTCAATATGCTTAGATGAGGTTTTGAATTTAGATACTTTTACAAAGTGTAACAGGGCGAGAGACGGACCATTTGCGCACCATAGACTTTGAAGAGCTCCGTAGTTTTAGTAAATTGTACGCAATGTCAGAATGACCAAGGCAAGGTGGTATAACTTTAAGAAATCTTTAAAGGCAATTAAGTTCAATCAGGAATGACACCCAGCAGGAAGGATAAAGGACAGGAAATAGTTCTCATGCTTTAGGTCAATTGATTTTGTCAGGAAAACAGATTTCAGCACTGTTGATGTACCGAAGCCTACAGTTGTTCGAGAAGGTGGCTCAGCAATATCTTCACAAGATAAATTGGAATGGGCATTAACACATATCTCAAGAATGAAATAAAAGACCTGAAACATGAACACCAATTCTCTCTCTGACGGTACTGTCTGATCTGCTCCAGTGTGGGACAACACAGAGGTTAGCACTGCTACTACACAACATCAGGGACTCGGGTTCGATTCCAACCTTGGGCGACTGTGGGGGTTTGCATGTTCTCCCTGTGCCTGCGTGGGTTTACTCCGAGTACTTCGGTTTCCTCCCACAGTCCAAAGATGTGCAGGTTAGGTGGATTGGCCATGATAAATTGTCCCTTCGTGTCCAAAAGATGAGGTGGGGTTACGGCATTACTGGGATAGGGCGGGGGAGTGGGCCTGCGTAGAGTGATCTTTCAGACGGTCAGTGCAGACTTGATTGGCTGAATGGCCTCCTTCTGCACTCTCTATAATTTCAGCATTCACGGAATTTTAATTTTGTATTTTGGAAATACCAAGAACAAAGAAAATTACAGCACAAGGAACAGGCCCTTCGGCCCTCCCAGCCTGCGCCGATCCAGATCCTTTATCTAAACCTGTCACCTATTTTCCAAAGAACAAAGAAAATAAATAGTTCCATACTGAGAGGTTGGAGGGGGAGGGTGCGATGATGTGTGCCGGAAAGTAGTCCCTATTATTATCTTGTTTACATGAAGCTCTGGCCTGCAGGTTAGGTGGATTGGCCATGATAAATTGCCCTTAGTGTCCAAAATTGCCCTTAGTGTTGGGTGGGGTTACTGGGTTAGGGGATAGGGTGGAGGTGTGGACCTTGGGTAGGGTGCTCTTTCCAAGAGCCGGTACAGACCCGATGGGCCGAATGGCCTCCTTCTGCACTGTAAATTCTATGATATCAATTTAACCACTGAATTCGAGGCCTGACTTTCAAAACTTCAAGGAAATTCAAGGGCTCAAAGCTTTGAAACTGCTTTGGATTTGTTGAACGGGGGGCAATTTTATGATCCTGCAGCTTGAATCAAGACATTCTGAACAATTCCCACTCAATTATGCACTCCCAACGCCACCGCTGTTTTCTAAGAGGTGGCATGAACAGAGTGAAAGGGGTCTGGAACAATAATCCCTCATTCTTGGGTGAACCCTGATCATGCAGGTCCCAAGCCCCAATTCCACCCAAACTTCCCCTTCCTCTTCACCTCCCTCTCCTCCTATAAGATCCTCCTTAAGACCTAACTCTTTATGCAAACTGTTGATCACCCCCTCTTAATAATAATAATCTTTTTGGGCCACAAGTAGGCTTACATTAACACTGCAATGAAGTTACTGTGAAAACCCTCAGTCGCCAACTACGGAGCCTGTTCGGGTACACCGAGGGAGAATTCAGAATGTCCAATTCACCTAACAGCACGTCTTTCGGGACTTGTGGGAGGAAATCAGAGTACTAATATCACCATCTATGGCTCTGCACCATGTTTATATGATTATGCCATTGGTGAAGCCCTTTCGGACTTTATCTGCATTAGAGATAGTTGTTGTTTCACATTCGGACTCCCCTTCACCTATCATTGTTAATGGGTGGTAAGTGTCTGCAGATCTACCCTGGTGCTCCAAGCCAAATCTAATTTTGGGTGGCACGGCGGCACAGTGGATAGCACTGCTGCCTCACAGCGCCAGGGACCCAGGTTCAGTTTCAGCCTCGGGTCAGTGTCAGTGTGGAGTTTGCACATTCTTCCCATGTCTGTGAGGGTTTCCTTCAGCTGCTCCTGTTTTCCCGCACAGTCCAAAGATGTGCAGGTTGGGTGGATTGGCCATGCTAAATTGCTCCTTAGTGCTTAAAAATGTGTAGGTTAGGTTAAGGGATTGGGTGGGAAGTAAGCTTGGGTGGAATACTCTTGCAGAGGGTCGGTGCAGACTCAATGGACCGAATGGCCTCTTGAAGAGATTCTATGGTTGTATGAAGAACAACTGGTGGAATTATTAAACCTTGCCAATAGTCAGTGGAGGCTCCCAGTGTATTAGGCTCCTGCTGCTCACATTCAAGAGCCCTGATTCCAGCAGGCCTCCTCTCTGATAATAAAGGACCTTTGTCAAGAAATGCTGAGTGCTTCAGACACCATCCATTGCATTGTTGGCACCATGTGGTGTAACGCAGCAAAATAAATAAAAATAAAAATCTTCTCGGACCTGTTGTGGATTATTTTATACCATATGACTTTGTAAAGAACAAAGTATGCTGATGAATTTACACATTTGACCTCTTATATTAATAATAATCTTTATTATTGTCACAAGTAAGCTTACATTAACACTGCAATGAAGTTACTGTGAAAATCCCCTCGTCGCCACATTCCGGTGCCTGTTCGGGTACACAGAGGGAGAATTCAGAATGTCCAATTCACCTAACAGCACGTCTTTAGGGACTTATGGGTGGAAACCGGAGCACCCGGAGGAAACCCACGCAGACACAGGGAGAACGTGTAGATTCCGCACAGACAGTGACCCAGGCCGGGAATCGAACCTGGGACCCTGGCGCTGTGAAGCAACAGTACTAACCACTGTGCTACCGTGCCACCCTCTCTGAGACCCTGTCCCAAATCCTAGGTAGTGGTCCTTTAATGTTATTCATGCAGACGCCCACAACCAACTGTAGTCAATGCAGCACCCACCCAATGTTAGCACAGGGCTATCATGTAGGCCAATCCTGCTTCAGAGGGGCATCAGGCCAGTGTGGCCAAAGACCTGGGGCGGGATTCTCCCCTATCCGGCGGGGCGGGGAGTCCCGGCGGGATGGAGTGGCGTGAACCACTCCGGTGTCGGGCCGCCCCAAAGGTGTTTCTCCGCACCTTTAGGGGCCAAGCCCTCACCTTGAGGGGCTAGCCCCACGCCGAGTGGTTGGCGCACCGCCAGCCGGCGGGAAAGGCCTTTGGCGCCGCGCCAGCCGGGGCCGAAAGGACTTCGCCGTGCGGCGGAGGTCCACGCATACGCGGGAGTGTCAGCGGCTGCTGATGTCATCCCCGCGCATGCTGAGGGGGGGTGTCTCTGCCGCGTCGGCCATGGTGAAGACTGTGGCCGAGGCGGAGGGAAAAGAGTGCCCCCACGGCACAGGCCCGCCCACGGATCGGTGGGCCCCGATCGCGAGCCAGGCCACCATGGGGGCACCCCCCGGGGCCAGATCGCCCCGCGCCCTCCGGGAACCCCAGGATCCCGGAGGCCGCCCGCGCCGCCTAGTCCCGCCAGGAAGAGAAGTGGTTTAATCCACGCCGGCGGGACAGGCATTCCAGCAGCGGGACTTCAGCCCATCGCGGGCTGGAGAATCGCCGGGGGGGGGGGGTTCGCCGACCAGCGCGGCGCGATTCCCGCCCCCGCCGAATATCCTGTGCTGGACTATTCGGCAACTGGCGGGGGCGGGATTCACGCCAGCCCCCGGCGATTCTCCGACCCGGCGGGGGGTCGGAGAATCCCACCCCTGATTAAATGTCAAATCCAGCAATGAATTGTGCATGGTGATAGGTCATAGGAAGCAATATAAGTTGAGGAGCAGGCCATTCAACCTCTACATTCTGTTTCACCATTCAATTACTGTGGATCTTGACTCCATCTACCTGTTTTGTTCCCATAACTCTTAATAATCATACATAATTAAAGCCTGGCAATCTCAGTTTCACAGTTTGCAATTGACCTCCAGTATCAACAGCTTTTTTTGGGGGGAGAGAGTTCCAGATTCCACTCCCCTTTGTGTGGTGAAATACTTTCTGACATCGTTCCTGAATGGCCTAGCTGTAATGTTAAGATTTTGCCTCCCTTGCCCTGGATTCCCCTCACCAGGGGAAATATAGAATCATACAATCCCTACAATGCAGAAGGAGGCCATTCGGCCCAACACGTCTGCACCAACCCTTCGAAAGACAACCCCACCTAGGCCCAAGCCTTCGCCCTATTCCTGCAACCCCACCCTAAGGGGAAATTTAGCGTGATCAATCCACCTAATCTGCACATCTTTGGACTGTGAAACACGGGGAGAAAGTGCACACTCCACATAGACAGTCACCCAAGGTCGGACTTGAACCCAGGTCCCTGG
The DNA here is from genome assembly GCF_047496885.1 of Scyliorhinus torazame. Classification (NCBI taxonomy): domain Eukaryota; kingdom Metazoa; phylum Chordata; class Chondrichthyes; order Carcharhiniformes; family Scyliorhinidae; genus Scyliorhinus; species Scyliorhinus torazame. The sequence continues at coordinate 297,774,633 of NC_092711.1, read as the reverse complement.
TGCTGTGATGCAGCAGTGCTAACCACTGTCCCACTCTGTTGGAAGTGAGAGGGTGGCCATTGAACAATGCTCTGGGCGGACGGGGGGGGGGGGGGGGGGGGGATTCATCCATTGCCCACTATTGGATTCAACAATTAGTTAGAGGGTCCTTTAAGAGAATTAGATAAAATATACTGGAATATAAAATAATTCTTGAAAAATTACTGATTCTGCAAAAATATGATCATGTTATAAAAATTGACTAAACTATTGAACTGTCTACAGATGCTTATTAATGCTGCAATATGTACTGTACGAATATGTCGAGAGAAGCGATATGAGGGCACATTCAACGAATTTGCAACAATCTTGTAACAATGGTATAAGCTGAGACTAGACATGACTTAAGGAGTTTGACCGTAGGACAAAATGCATGAGAACCATGCGATGTCAAGGGAAGGATAATTAAATTGGAATAATTGATTAATGTCTAATTAACCAATCACATGTTAAGTGACTGACACTTTCCTGAATGAATCAAGGGGGGGGGCGGTCTCAGCTGAGAATTAGAACCAATTCAAGTAAACAAGGGGCTAAACTATAGATAAGAATTTCCTTAAGAATGTGATCAGTATGACTGATTATTAGAAGAATTTTAGTCTTCTGAGATTCTTGATGTATCCGTGAAAATTACTTTGAAAGCCTTTGTTGAAATTACTTTTATTTTGTAGTCTTTTCTGGAACTACTTTTCCTTTGAAACCTGAAGTAGGATTCTCCCTTCTGGGGACTAAGTCACGGCGCCAGAGGGTGAACCGGCGCCAAGCACTCCGGCGTCAACAGCCCCCGAAATTGCGGAATTCTCTGTACTTCCGGGGGCTAGGTGGATGCCACTCCAGCCGGCGCCGAAGTGACTGCGCGAGTTCGCGCATGCGGCAAAGGGCCGGAGTGATCTCGCGCATGCGCGGAACCACTGGCGTGTTTTGGCACATGCGCGGGGGCCGGCGCGGAAGGAAGGAGTGCCCCTACGGCACAGGCCCGCCCACAGATCGTGAGCACCGATTGCGGACCAAGCAACTGTGGGGGCCCTTCCCGGGGTTGGATCCCCCCGTGCCCGCCCGAGGACCACCTCAGCCGACTTACCTGCCAGGTCCTGCCGTGTGGGACCGTGTAACCCACGCTTGCGGGACTGGCCAAAAACAGACTGCCGCTCGGCCCATCGGGGCCCAGAGAATTGCCATAGGGGGCCGCTGCCAACGGTCCCTGACCGATGTGGCATGAAACCTGCCCATAAAAACACTGTCGGAGAATACGGCAACCAGCGGCGGGGCAGGATTCGCGCCGCACCCCCCGGGGATACTCCGACCGGCGGTGGGTTGGAGAATCCCGCCCCTTTCCTTTTACTCTCCCGTATCTCATAGACTTTACTCTCAAACAAACGTTTGATTCAATCCTTGAAAAATAAAGAAATACCTCTTCAACCGGACTGAGCACCTTATCCTGAGTAGAGATAAGAAGATCTTACAACCACAATGGCATCTAATCCTGCTTACTACTGATGGATTCCCTGGGTAGCGTGAGAATACTCCCAGGCACATCTCCAGCTTGCTGCTGAGATGTCAGGAGGAGGTGGGAGGAAGGCGTGCCCAAAGCCACCGCCTGAATTCAAATTTGTATTTGCTCGACAAATCAGTGAGCGATGGTGGTACAGTGATGAGCACAGCTGCCTTCTAAGTAGTTGACCTGGGTTTGATTCATGGCTCTCGCAGCAACAGTTTATTTCGAACTTTATTTGCGACTTTGTGAGTTTCAAACAGAGAAACAGAAACAATTTCTAACACAGAATTTATGCTAAATTAGGATGGGGAGTGAAATAAGTAACTTTCCCATCATTTTTTGGTGGCATGGTGATTAGCACTGTTGCTTCACTGCTCCAGGGACCCAGGTTCGATTCCCGGTTTGGGTTGCTGTCTGTGCGGATTCTGCATGTTCTCTCCGTGTCTGCGTGGGTTTCCTCCGGGTGCTCCAGTTTCCTCCCACGGTCCAAAGATGTGCAGGTTAGGTGGATTGGCCATGCTGATTTCCCCTTAGTGTCCAAAGAAAAAAGGTTAGTTGGGGTTACTGGGTTACGGGGATAGGTAGAGGTGTGGGCTTAAGTAGGCTGCTCTTTCCAACAGCGGGTGCAGACTCGATGGGCCGAATGGCCTCCTTCTGCACTGTACATTCTATGAAATTAGGCAAAATCCCAGCAGATGAACTATATCTGAACTTCACCCTTAAGGAACTTATGCCAATTAAATCAGTTTCTCCACATGCAAAGCCACTTCTTGAGGTTATCCGAATTATTGGAAATCCACCAACTTTCTTTTGTCCACATATTTAGTTGGGCGCTGCCATGATGGTAAACTGTTGCGGGACGTTTGACATCAATAAAAAAAAAATGTTTTGAGTGGTTTTTCAACCTCTCCTTCAGTCCAATTTTGGAAAGCAGTTAGTCCCCTTCATGCCTCTGTCCTGATCTCTCTAAACCTTTAGCTTGTTAAGTGCTGTTTCTCAATCCCTCTACCAATATGCCCCAGTATTGGTGCTGAGGTCTGCAGTGATTTGCTGCTACAAAGCACCTTTCTTACAATTGGTTGTGTGTGTTTGTCCATAACTAACGCTGCTGACAGTTACAGTCTCATTTGCCTAGTATAAGAAGTGTTCTTAAATCAGCAACATTCTGAAGCCGAGTAGTGACATCAAAACATGTCAGAATGATAGCAGATGAGCTTGTGCTGGAGCTTATTTTCTGTCCCTTCATACCTAATGAGCATGATACCGTGTTTTCCCCTTTCCAGTCCAGCTCTTGGGCGGTATTGGAAGTACACCGAGTTTGCACCCCAACACATTTTCTGGTGCGTGGCACCAGCAATGTGTGCCCACCTCAAATATTAATTTAGCAGCGTGTCAAGCCTGTCACTTTCTGCAGCGACCCTGGGAATCGATCAAACATGCCTCGAAAAGCTCTTGGCACATGGAATGCTCGTTTTGATGGACACCCAGCAATGTGGGCAGCAATAAAATATCAGAAGATCACTGATAGGACACAGAAAAGGCAAATGTACCGTTGACGTTTCTTAACCATTTTTATTCATTGCGGGCTGTTTCTTTTCATTCTTGATGCTTTAGTTATTGTGAGCCTTTGTGCTAATTTATAGATATCGAAAAGTCTCCCAGCACTATTATTTCTACCAGTGGGTTTCCCATTGGAAATCCCTAATCTGATGTATCTGGAAGAAGAAAAGGATCTTTGGATGGATGCCAAATATATGGAGTTACAGGACAAATGCTCTTTGATTGCATGCCCCTGTTTACCATATATTCAAGCAAGTTGTCACTTTGACAGATGTAGTGTTCATGGGGGTTCCTCTTCTTAAAGGAAGATATCCGGCAGACCTTTGATAGATTATTTGAAGTGTACAAGTGCCTATTAACCTTAATATTGAATGTTTGCTCAAAAATAAAACAATAGGGCAGCACGGTAGCGCAGGGGTTAGCACTGCTGCCTCACGGCGCCAAGGTCCCAGGTTCGATCCTGGCTCTGGGTCACTGTCCGTGTGGAGTTTGAACATTCTCCCCGTGTTTGCGTGGGTTTCGCCCCCACAACCCAAAGATGTGCAAGCTAGGTGGATTGGCCACGCTAATTTGCCCCTTAATTGGAAAAGTGAATTGGGTACTCTAAATTTTTAAAAAAGTAAACCAATAGCTGCTTCACCCTACCAATCTCTGTCACCTTTCTCAGAACGCATTCCCCAAAATCTGTTGCTATGACTCCTGTCTCCCCTGTATTTCCCCCTCCCCTCCCCCCACTGCTGGTGGTTATGTTCTCACCTAACGCATTCCAGCCCTCTGAAATTCCATCCACAAATCCTCTGCAATTAGGAGTGGCACGGTAGCACAGTGGCTAGCACTGTTGCTTCACAGCTCCAGGTTCGATTCCCAGCTTGGGTCACTTTCTGTGCAGAGTCTACACATTCTTCCCGTGTCAGCGTGGGTTTCCTCCAGGAGCTCCGGTTTCCTCCCACAGTTTAAAGATGTGCAGGTTAGGTGGATTGGCCATGGTAAATTGCCCTTAGTGTCCAAAAAAGGACAGGTGGGGTTACTGGGTTACAGGGGTAGGGTGGAAGTGTGGGCTTAAATAGGGTTCTCTTTCCAAGGGCCAGTGCAGACTCAATGGGCCGAATGGTCTACTTCTGTACTGTAAATTCTATGATTCATGAATTCTTTAGATCCCCCTCTACATCTTTAACCCATCTTTCAGTTGCCCCTTCTAATAGTTCCTTCTTTGGCTCAGCGTTCATTATTTTCCATGTATCCCTGGGAATCATCCGAGAGCAACGTCCCACGCTGAAGTTGCAATCTAATTGTTGTTGCTCGCTTGCTTGAAGTGGCACTGAAAGAAGGAAGGGATGTCAGGGTGGTCAGCAGCTGGCATGGTCTGCACGGCTGCATTTGTCAAAACACCTCCAGCCAATCCTGCAGCCCAAGAACCCAGTCCTGAAAATGCCAGAGGCAGTGGGGCTACTGCAGAGTGGCAAGAATCAATATGCAGCCATGGCATGACCCTTGACTCACCTGTTGACAGAAAAGCATCAATGTGAGGTTGTTAATGTGGAGCGGCACTGAAGGCAAGTGTCCTAAAGTACTTTGCACAACACCATGGCAACAAAATATACCATCAAACAAGGAGCCATGTTGGGGCTCTGCCATCAGGTACCTGCAGACTCTGACCTGTGCGAAGAATTGCCTCCCCCCCCCCCCCCCCCCCCCCGACTCTGATTGCTCTCTTGCAATGTCAGCTAGTACATTGGCGAGACCATGCAGACGCTGCGACAACGAATGAACGGACATCGCGCAACAATCACCAGGCAGGAATGTTCCCTTCCAGTCGGGGAACACTTCAGCAGTCAAGGGCATTCACCCTCTGATCTCCGGGTAAGCGTTCTCCAAGGCGGCCTTCAGGACCCGCGACAACGCAGAATCGCCGAGCAGAAACTTATAGCCAAGTTCCGCACACATGAGTGCGGCCTCAACCGGGACCTGGGATTCATGTTGCATTACATTCATCCCCCACCATCTGGCCTGCGAAATCCTACCAACTGTCCTGGCTTGGTACAATTCACACCTCTTTAACCTGGGGTTACCCCATCTCTGGATCTGTAAAGATTTAATCACCTGCTAATGCTCGCATTCCAAGCATTGTTTGGCATCTTTGAATTTGTCTATATATGTGTTTCTGGAACAGATTTCTTCATTCACCTGAGGAAGGAGCAGCGCTCCGAAAGCTAGTGACATCGAAACAAACCTGTTGGACTTTAACCTGGTGTTGTAAGACTTCGTACTGTGCAGTAATGGTGTTTGTGAAATTATCATCAATTGTTGTTAAAACCCATGAAGGAAATATGTCACCTTTACCTGGCCTTGCCTACATATGACTCCAGACTCCAGGTTGATTCTGAACTGCCCTCTGAAATGGCCTAAGAGGTCACTCAGTTCAAGGGCAATTAGGGTTGGCCAACAAATTCTGGCCTTACCAGTGATGAAAGAATCTAAAAAAGCATTCTGTGATTCTATTCAGCGATGCAAACCCATTTAACATATCATTCTATTCCTTTCTCCCTCAAACACTTATTCAATTTTTGTTCTCCCATTGAGATACGCACCTTTAATTGTACCCATCCCTTTCATTTGAACTTACACACAGTTTACCTCTTCCCTATCACCAACCGATGCTCGCAGCTTCTGTGAGGTTTATGCCAAATACTCAGCATGGCTTTGGTGGAGGACTGGCAGACTCAGTGGATAAACATTTATGGTGATTCCACCAAAGTTATTGTGGCTGACAGGGAAGATCCCCATGGAAATTATATCTTGGGGTCTGTACATTCATCCAGATTTACATCTGAAGCTTTGCTAATGACTTGACAGAGGAACCTCGGGTGTAAATAGATTACTTCCACTTTAGGCCTGTCTTAAACCTGCCAATAGCCATTCTGTCACTAATTATGTCAAAAAAGAAAGAAAACTTAGCCTCACCTGTTGTGACCTCTTTGAATTGTATTTTAATCCAACCACATATTGCATTGAATGACAAAGAAACCGGACATTCACCCTGAGTGGTCTATGCTGGAGCTTATGTTCAACCCGATAATGATTGAAAGAGAAAATCTCTTCATTGTATCTGGTGGCCATATTATAGTCGCATAGGATTGCCCATAATTCAGAACCAACTTGCCTTAAATCGACTATTTCTGTCAGAGGCACTACAGCGTAGCAGGAAAATACAAATGTCACGCTGGTGCCTCGGGAGGTATTCTGAGAGATGCAGTTGAGTCGGCTGGTAAAGATGTTAATCTTTGCCACCTGATCACATGACTGGAGTGTAGCAAGGAAAATGTGGCAGTGGAGGTTTGCTCCCCTGTCACATGCCGGTAGTAAATGGAAGGAAAATCTGCAGCGTTGTGTGGAGATACGCGAGGCCTTTCTCCAGATTTCCTTTTACCCAAGCAGCAAAACTGAACAATCTACCACACTGAGCTTGCTGTTTCAAACCCCACCATAGGAGCGTTTACGTCTGATACACCCAAAAAAGGCTGTTCAATCTTGCTTATCTTTTGTGGTTTTTATTCCAAGCATCAGAGCTGTAATCCCAGTTGTGGGCCACTGGAAGATACTGCGAATCCATATGGTAGTGAATTTGTTTCAGTTCGAAGTTCCATTGAGGGATGGGTTTAAAATGGCAGCTCTATCTGATCCGGCACAGATCAAGAGGGGCTTGTGCAACTTTAGATTTCTGATGGCAGACCTTCAAAGAAGCAGTGAGAAGGCAGGTACAGACCAACCATGTAGAAATATCACTGCTGACCTGTACAGATGGGCTGGCTGCTAGATCCGTGTGTGGCCAAGAAATCATTCCAAGCAGCATTAGTGCTGACAAAAGCAGCCAACGTACATTTGAAAAAACAAAAACAGTATAAAAATGTACAGATTATAGAGTTTGTTAAATGCAGGAGGATTTCCTGTGAAGCAACTGGGTTTTCAACTGTCTTAACAGGAGCACTAATATCTTTGATATTCCCCTTGATCTGACTGCTCTGTTTCAAAATTTTTGTTCCTTTTAGATCACAGAACACGCTATATATCCATTTACTAATTGGACCTCATTGTGTGCTGATGCTGGCTCTGTTAAATACTCAGCGTGGGGAAAGAAAGAAAGAAGTTTTGAAGTGTAGTCACCGTTGTAATGTCGGAAACAAGCCAACCAATTTGCACACAGTAAGGTTCCACAAGCTGCACTGTGATAATCACCAGAAAACCTGTTCTCATGATGTCACAGAGTCGTAGGGTCATTCCAGCACAGAAGGAGGCCGTTGGCCCATCACGTCCGTGCCAGCTCTCTGAAGAGCAATGCAGTTAGTCCCATTCCCCATTCCATAGCCCTGTAGGTTAATTTACCTCAAGTGCCCATCCGCAATCCTTTCAAAATCACTCGTTGTCTCTACTTTCAGCACCATCATGGGCAGCGAGTTCCAGGTCATTGTCAATCAGAGAATGGTTCCAGCACACCAGGAGGTAGTTCGGCCCTTCATGTCTTCTGGCTGTCTGAAGGAGTAATTCATCTGATACACCCCCCTGCCTTTTGCCCATAACCCTGAAAATCTGTTCCTTTTCGATTAATGAGCGTGTTGCCTTTTAAATGCCTCAGTTGACTCTGCCTCCACTGCCCACAGACAGTGCATTCCTGATCCTAACTACTTGTTGCATGAAAGTTATTTTTCAAGTTGCCACTGCTTCTTTTACCATTTATCTTAAATTTGTACCCCGGGTTCTCAATGGGGTGGTATCAATGGGAAATCCCAGTCCCGCTGCCATCCAACAACAGGCTGCCCACCGCCGTCGAGAAAAACGCCACGGGGAGGCCAGGGAATCCTGCCTATGATTTTGCATACCTCTATAAAAGTCCCGACTTCTCCAATTATTTTATGTATCTGAGGTTCCTAATCCCTGGAGCCACATTTGTGAATCTTTTCTGCACTCTCTCAAATGCCTCACATCCTTGCCTAGTCTGGTGTCCAGAATTGGACACGATATTCCAGTTGAGACTGAGCCAGTGTTTTGTACGGGTTTAGTATAACGCCCTTGCTTTTGTACTCTTTGTGGACATTGACCTTCTGATTCCATGAGTCTCAGTTCTGTTAACCAGCCTTTGAGGCGGGACTATGTCAAACGGTTTCTAAGAAAACCATAAAGACAACATTCGTTGCTTTCTTCATTAAGCTTACTTCATAAAACATTTAATAAGATTAGGCAGGCACAATCTTCCTTTTACAAATCCGTGCTAACCCTCAGTCATTAACTCTTTACTACCTGTTAAATATTTTCCCGGATTATTGTTTCCAAAACCTGACCCACCACTGATGTTGAACTGATTGGCCTGTAGATACATCCTTTCTTGGATGAGGTTTTCCAATTCTCTGCATGGTGGGATTCAAACCCAGGTCCCCAAAGCATTACCTGGATTACTACACCTCCCGCTGCTCTAATCACAGCCAGCTTTTTCAGCACATCATTTCAAGCAATTCTCATTCCAATAACTCTACCCATATTTTGTCACAACCTCTTCCATAATAAATACCAATACATAGTATTCATTAAGTACTCTAACCTTGCCCTATGCCTCCAGACATAAATCACTATCTTGTTCCCTAATAGGCCCGGCCTTTTATTACTGGCTTGTTATTTATTATACAGGGCAGCACGGTAGCACAGTGGGTTGCACTATTGCTTCACAGGTCCAGGGTCCCAGGTTTGATTCCCGCCTTGGGCCATTGTCTGTGCAGAGTCTGCACGTTCTCCACGTGTCTGCGTGCGTTTCCTCCAGGTGCCCCGGTTTCCTCCCACAGTCCAAAGATATGCATGTTAGGTGGATTGGCCATGCTAAATTGTCCTTCGTGTCCAAAAAAGGTGAGGTGGGGTTACCGGGATAGGGTGGATGTGTGGGCTTAAGTAGGGTGCACTTTCCAAGGGCTGGTGCAGACTCGACGGGCCGAATGGCCTCCTTCTGCACTGTAAATTCTACGATTCTATGAATATTTGGATATTTAAAGTCCCTCAGTATCACCACTCTACAGTTCTTGCACATTTCTGTGATTTCCATAAGGACATTCACTTTACCCAGCACTGCAACTGGAGGGGCTGTTTAGCACAGGACTAAATCGCTGGCTTTGAAAGCAGACCGAGGCAGGCCAGCAGCATGGTTCAATTCCCGTACCAGTCTCCCCGAACAGGCGCTGGAATGTGGCGACTAGGGGCTTTTCACAGTAACTTCATTTGAAGCCTACTTGTGACAATAAGCGATTTTCATTTCATTTCATTTTCAATGTCTTCCCTGATCAGCATAGCCGCCCTCAGCCCCCCACACTCTCCTTTATGTCTTCCCTATCTTTTCTGAACATTTTGTATCCTTGAATATTGAGCATCCAGTCCTCAGCATTGTTAAACTATGTTTTCGCTATTTCCACTACATCATTTCCCACGTGGCTATTTATGCTTCTGGCTCATCAACCTTACTTACCACACTTTGTGCATTTACATTCATACATCCTAAACCTGTCTTTATATTCCCTGTAGTCCTTCTAAGTCTGATAAATGGTAGCGCAGGAAGGCTTAGTGTTTTCAGGAGAAAAAAAAATGGAAAGGTAAAATTATTTCTCAAGTCTCACTCGTGTGTACTCTAATACAGGGTTCTCAATTTGGGGTGCGTAGCCCTGGAGGAGTCGGTGTGACTTTTCCCGGGGTCTGCCGAAGTGACAATGTTCAGGAACAAAATATTTTTTGAAACTCAATTTTGCGCGCAGTCAACAAAAAAGTCACTGTTGGCCTCTTTCTACACTGTAAATTCTGGATTCTAAGATGCCAGTGGAGCCCCAAAAATATTAAGAATGAGACTTCAGATTAGTTATATATTTTCTACTCCACTCCCAGAAAAGGAAAGTTTAATCCCATATACGGGATCATTTATATTGGGAGCTTCGGGACATGTGTATCGAGATTTCTGTCCTTCCTATGTGAACATTTTGTACTATTTTAACCACGCGACAGATACCATTCTTAAAAACAAAATAGTGCACTGTTACGGGGTTCCGTGTAATTTTCATAACTTGAGAGGGGGGGCCTCAGAAGAAAAATATTGAAAGTTCTTGCTATAGGGCATGTGTGCCATTTGGGTAACAATCTATTATGCCTTTGCAAAAATGGTCAAGCACCATTCAAGGGTGATGCAGTCCATGAGATATTACTAAGTAAAAGGACTGCATTTCAGCAAAGGCACAGTAGTCAGTGCATCCCTGCAGGGTAAAGTCAAGCCTGCTCTCTCAGTGGCTATGATGGTGACCACCTCCTTCAAAACCCACAGCACAGGGCCATTTCAGGCAGCCACAGGAAACCTCTGCAACAAATGCCAGGGATCAGTTTGAGCTTATGTTAAGCAGATCACAAAAGCCTTTTACAATAGAGCAGCTCAGCTCACAAGCATCTGAGTTACAGCAAGACATCAGGAAGGGCCCTTTAGTTTGACAAGATTGGTGGCTTCACCAAGTTCTGTGGCGCGATTATTGTCACCTGCAGAGCCCTGAGAGTCCTGGGGAGGTCATACATCCTCATCTAGTCCCCACTCCTCCATTTTTCTCCTTCTAGATCCTCACCAACACTATCCTCCTGGTGCATGGGAGTGAGGACCAAAGTGATAAGTTAGGACAACGTGAGAGAAGATAGGCTGAGGGAACTGCACTTCAAAGGTGTTTCGACTCTCGTCCTCCGTTTCCTCATCATCTGTTACAAATGTTCATTGAAGGATTGTATATGGACAGGATTAGTGCGGTTCCTTCCTGTCTGTATTCAGGATGTTTGTTTGTAATATGTGTTCCTTGCCCTCAGAGTGATTTTACTTCATTTAAAATATGTTCCAGAAGCAGGTTTTATTTTGGCGATTTAAAAAATAAAGAGATTACTTATAATCACACAGGTGCCCCAGATGTTTAAAACGTGAAGTCTCAATCACTCATCTCACTTACAGAATCACGCATGCAAAGGTTAAGTACAGATGAAATTAAAGTTGTAATTATAAAAATGTATAACTTTGTCTTGATATCGATGCAGGCCTGTTGTCTTCTTGGTTGAGATGATTCTTTAGTTGGAGCGTAGGCTTTTTAGAAATAAAGGATTCTCCTGAAGCTGAAAAGCCTCTTGCAGGTGAATAGCCAGGAGTTTGGCTCTCAGGTGGATTTAGAAGCTTTAGTACCGAAGTGCCGCACTTTGGCTGCATTCAATAACTTTCAGCTATGATGGTTCAGCTATTCCAGATGATTCAGATGTTACACACACACACACACATCTGCCTTGTTCAGGTTGTATTGTACTGCAGTTCCTGACAATTAGTTTCTGTCACATGACTGAAGAGTTAACACTTCTGGGGTCCAGATCACCATGATACAATCACAGTTGACAATGGTCACTCACCCTCATCTCTGTCCCAACCTGAGCTCTCGTTTTTTTCAATATGGCATTCGGAGGCCAACAGTCTACAGATTTCATATTCCTCAAACACCAGTTCATCCTTATACAGTGAGATATCAAACTTAATGAGTAGCTGCAAAGTACCATTAGACAGGCCTGTCCGTAACTAAATATTGGCCACGGAATGCTGTCCACAGTTTTAATGTCCATTGTCACATATTAAGTTGCAGCCATCTTAACAGAGTTTGTGTCCACTTTCACACAGTATGATCTTACAGTCTGCAATATCCAATATCCCCATGCATATGCAGAGTGTGACAGTAAGAATGGTGATTATTTTTCTCTTGGAATTAAGGGGATGGAAACATGGTGCTTTTCAGGGAAGCCGGGATAACATATAGGTACTCATCCCTAAATCTGCTGCCCGCCTCTTCACCATACAAGAGACAAATGTGTGCTCACTAGCTCATGACCTCGTCCTTAACGGGGTGAAAGGTTTAAAGGTGGGAACAATTGTGTGTCAAGTTGCAAGGTACATTGGGTAAGGTTAGCTGTTGATGAAGGTGTAAGTGACATGGAAGAGGTGAAGTGGAAGACCTGAGCATTTGCGGCTGCTCGACAAAGGAAGGGTTCAATGGGTTCTGAATGTCAGTTATTGTGTTAAGGGAGCTGGGTGGCTAGGGGAAGCCTATTGTGTAGAGATAGCAGAGTGCAGTATGAAGAATGACTGTGGACGTTGTGCTGTAGGCTGGCGGGTGGAGAGTGTGCTGGTGCTGGTGGGCAGGGAAGAAAAGCAGGTTGTGCCCAGCATGTTACCTTGCCTGATGCAACCGAACTTTATGCAACATCAGTCTGCAGCCTCGAAGGGGTGGGGGAGCTGGCATGTGATTTGGCACCCAGTCCCCGGGGGGTTTGCTGATACCTACACCCAAGATTGCGTGCTATCTGCTTTTGATTCTCTCGAGGAGGGCTTTGAGGTTGAAATCAGTGAGGCTTTTGCTTGGTGCCAGGCACTGCTGCCCTCTGTGCACAGATGGTGTCCGCATACCTGTAATTCTGTACAAGTATAATCAAGAAATACTGCTGCGCCATTCAGTGAAGTTATTAGAGAATGAAGCAAAAGAAACAAGCTTTGCTCCTCTTCCAACCGGTTGTCCACCAGTCTGCCGCTGAATAATGGAGTTCAAATTCACTTTTTAAAGGCTGCATAGATGTCTCCAGATGTCTGCGTTGCTTCTGCCCATTTTACACAGGGTTTATAACAATGGCTGAAGAAACAGGAATTTAGACGAGCAGGAAACCCATGTGCAACTGCCTCTGGAGATCGACGATTTTTCTCATAAAGGGGCAACTGTAACCTAGGGCCGACAATTCTAAGAATTAACCTTTTGTAAATAGCCACATGAAACAACTGTTTCTTTTTCTTTCATTTCTTAATCCAATTAAGCTGTCTTTTTTTAAATTCAGAATTATTTTCGCTCCTTCAGCGGTTTCAAAGTGCCCAAGTTCTTCCCTGAGATTTTTTTTTTTTTTAAACTGACCTTTTGGTTTGAAATCATCAACTATTTTTTACATTCTCAGTGGGAGTTATTGGGGTCATGACTAAATTAAAACAGAACAGTCAGTCATTAGCAACTACTCGCTGTCACACAGCATTCGCTTAAGTCATTCCTCCAGTCAGAGTGTAGCGGGTGTAGCATTGGGCTCAATTTTACATGACCTTGTATCCCCCCTCCCACCGCCCCAGTGTTAAGGTCAGGGGTCATCCCAGTGCCACTTGTTTGGCTCACCCCACAGCTATTGAACAGCAATCAGGCCTTTAATTGGGTTGAGGCAGGACTTCTGCCCCATATTAGAGGGAAATCAATCGCTGAAAGCTTCTGGCTAATTAAATGAGTAGAAACTGCCTTGTCCCAGCGACACCACCGGGGGGGGGTGGCCGTTGCTGGAACTACCGCAACTCTGACGAAGAAAAGTACCCAGGAGCTCGGAGCAAAGTGAGTCTGGGGTCTCACCGAGACCAGGCTGGCAGGCCCGAGTGAGGGGAGATTGGGAGTCTGTGATGGACAGGTCGTGGGTGGTGGTGGGGGGGGGGGGGGGGGGGGTGGAACAGAATGGGAAATATGTGGGGGAAATGAACCTTAGGGTGGATTCCAATGGCAACAGCTTTTACTGGCGGCCTCAACATTTGCATTGGTCCCAGTGGCGGTGGGAGGAGGCCCTCAAGTGGCTGGTAATTGGCCAGTTAAGGGCCCTCAATTGGCTGACAGGTGAGCGGACCACCCTAGACCCTTCCTACCACAGGTAAAACACCTGCAGGATGGGCAGCTGATGGGCACAGCACCGCTGTTATGGGCACCCTATTTTACACCTCCACCGCTTGCCTCGCCCCCTTAGGGGCTGTGCCAGATTCAACTTGTAACAGAAGAAATTTGTAACATTGTAAGGGAATAATCTCGGTACAGACCCTACCGTTTAAAGCATCAATGTTTAAAATGGGCAGCCACTCATAAGAACCTTAGCAATAGGAACAGGAATGAACCATTCTAATCTCAAACCTGCTCCACCGATCTTTTGCCTCAACTCTGATTTTCTTCCCTATCTCCTTGTCTCTTGATTCCCTAAGGGATTAACTATCCATTGGCGAAAAAGCGCTAACCATTATCCATTTGTATTAACATCAATTTCAATGCTTTGTTTATTTCGGGCTCAAACAGATGTACTGACTCAGTAGCTCTCCCGCCGCAGCTGAATTGAACCTGATTTGCACTCCCATTGGGACCGCATATGAGGAAGCGATTCCCAATCCTTAGCCATGCAAATGTATGCATGGCGAGGATTGCGAGAGAGTCCCTATGGAATCCCGCTATCAGGCCGCCATTTTGGGTGGGCGGCCCGATAGTGGGGTCCTGTGGCTGGCCACAACCCCCACATTGCAATTTAGTCCCCAACCCCGCTTCAAACAGAATTAAATGCTTTCCAATAACCTCCCTTCAGCTTTGAGTGATTTTGAAGTGGTCAGCTGGAAATTGACAGCACTTAACTCTGTTTGTTGGTCCAGGAGCCTTCAATCAAAGCTTGGTGTTTATAAACATTGCTGTGAGAGCACGTGAGAGTTACACAGCCATGAAGGGAGATGAATGGAGCAATGCTGACAGCTGTCTGTGTGGAAGCTGTCAACCACAACCTTGAAAATCAATATCAAAGAGAAATGAATGGGCTTGCAGCTCAAAGATCTGAGGGGGTTTAAACACAGCCGTCTGGTTTTCTCTTTCCAAAAATTGACACCTGGTGCTTCCAGTGTCTGAGCCTGCAGGTGTTTTGCACAGATGAGTTTTAAAGCAGTAACTGCTTTTAGTGTGGTGGGAGCTGAGACAGTGAGTACGTTTAAGGAGGAGTTGGACATATTTTTAGTTAGCAATGGGTTGAAAGGTTATGGAGAACAGGCAGGACAGTGACGTCGAGGCCACGCTGAGATCAGACATAATCGTATTGAATGGTGGAGCTGGCTCGAGAGGCTAAATTGCCTATTCCTGCTGCTAGTTCTTGCGCTCTTATGTTCCAAGAAAGAACTATTCTGTCTAATTCCACCTTCCAGCTCTTGGCCTGTCGCCCTGTCGGTAGCAGTATCTCAAGCAAAATCTGGTGTTCTTGATTAATAAGGGGGTTTCTTGATTAATAAGGGGGTCAGAGGTTATGGGAGAAGGCAGGAAATGGGGATGAGGAACATATCAGCCAAGACCGAATGGTGGAGAAGACGCGATGAGCCGAATGGCATAACTCTGCTCCTATATCTTGTGGTCTTATGAGAGCCGAAGACCATAACATATAGGAGCAGAGTGCTCTCTAGTTTCCTGTCAGGGGCCTCTTTTCTGGGGGGCTTCCTGACAAGGGTCTCTTTTCTCGGAGGCTTCCTGGCTTTATTTAGGGGGTCTCTTTTGGGGTTCGGTGGGGGGGGAGTTCTGGTGGGGGTGGGGTGGGCAGGTCTTGCATTGTTGGGGGGAGGGTTACCTTTGGATGGACTTTGGGGGCATCCCCCATAAAGAGTTAGCCCCTTGGCCCATCACGAGGTCCACCACATCAGAGCCACCCTTGTCAAGGTCTTTAGTGATTCGCACCCACTTCATTCCCGGCCCAGAGCACCGGAGAATCATGCGGGTCCGGAGAATATGGTGCTGGCCTGCTAGGTGGATGCAAATGGGTCTTAATGACCTTGCAGGTGGGCCAGAGCATCGGAAAACCAATCCTATTTTCTTCACTATCGCTGAATTCTCTGCCTCACCGGGAATTCCGCCACCGGCGGCGTGAGGTGGAGAATTTCGCTGAGGGTCTGAATTCAAGAACTAGGAGCAGGAGTAGGCCAACAGGCCCCGAGAGCCTGCTCCGCCATTCAATAAGATCATGACCGATCTTTTTGTGGACTCGGCTCCACTTACCCGCCCACTCATCATAAAACGTAATTCCCCAGTTTCAGCTATTCTCAGAGGTAAAACCTTCATTTGCCATTTCTTGATAATAGATGCCAAGTTCTGACTACTTTTCCAATACTTGTAAGTTAACTCTGCTGGTTACTTTCTTTACCACGAGATTCTGTGAGGGACCACTGCATATTCTGCCACGAGTTTCAAACACGACAGTCTTCTAGCTCTTCCCTCATAAAATTCAAATTTCACACAGGTAATGATAAAGCTAGTTTTTACTCTGCTTACAATGCAAGTCTACCTGTCATTTGCTTTGGCTATCGTCTCTCAGTGTGCTGCAAACCACATGAGGTCCAAACTGCAACTAACTCTCTCAACAAACTCTCAGATAAATTGAAACCAGGAGACCCTTCTCAGGTGATGACAAAGCCTGTTCAGTGTTGTCCCCAAACCCACTTTTAGATTCATTATCCCTCATTTAAAATTTATTCTTTGATCTGATGAAGTAAACGGGTTTTGCAATCTTTATGGGTTCAGTGATTGCTTTTAAACTAATTTGGTTCTACCTCACAAAACAGAAACATATGTCTGGAATCGCCTTCTTGCAAGCATGGTACGCATTATGTCTTCAGCTCTTTAGCTAATTAAACCTACCCGCTGTTTTATATCTCTATCTCCCTACTCTGATTTTATTAAACAAACATAGGTCTCCTTTTGAACTGTCATTTCTTCAGTGTTCTGGTGATCACTGAAGCTCAGCATCTTAATTAACTTACCTTCATAACTTCAATCTTCCCAGACCTAAAATTTTCCTCTTAAATATTAATAAGAACCACAAACTAGATATTTTCAACAACATGAGGAAGAATGTTGGGAAAATGCAGGCATACGAGATACAACCAGAGAATATGAAGAATCCGTAGTGATCATTGTAGTATACTCCTTGTATCACATGACCAGCCACACATACACTTGCAAGAGATTTCTAGCAGGAAATAAGCTAGAAACCAGAACTTATGTCAGCTCAGGTAGAAACTATGCTTCATGTTATAACAATGCGCTGGGCTCTATGAACTAGTTCCTTCAACACTCAGTTGTACAATGAAGAAATAATTGCAGCATTTTGTGGAATCACTCTGGATATTGGATTGGGACTGATTGAAAAACACAAAATTGTAAACTTTGGCCCAACAGATTCTGTTGAAATAGTTTGGCTTTCAGTAGGAAGAACTATGAATGTCTCAAAATTGGGGTGGAATCTAGGACGTGTTTCTTTTATTTAAATAAAAGACTGAAATATATTCTGCATTAGACATCTTCTGAAAAGTTCTCAAGCTTTTGAAGAATTTCATTTCTGCAGGTTACTGGGTGCGTTGAATAGATTTACATCAAAGCCAGTCACTCCTTACAAAAAAAAGCGAGATTAATATGTGGTTTTCAACAAGGTTGACAGTAATAACAGTATGGACAGAGATGATCAAATACTCTGCGCAACATGATGGCTCATAAGCAGCTGGGAGATGGGACATGTCAAGCCAAGGATGAGTAATATAGAATAGGATTAGATAGCTATTTTGAGTTGGGCTCAATTTATTTGAAGGGGAGCAGGAACAGGATTAAAATTACATTCGCACACTTCACACAAGCTGTCCTAACAGATCAGTTGGCTGAGCCAATGAGTAGTCGGCAATAGGTTTCGGACTGAATCCCAGTTTGTCAGTGAAGGAAATTGGGGATTCGAGACATAAGTTATGAAAACGGGTTGCATAAACTTGTCTTGTATTCCTGTCAAGTGTGGAAGATTGAGACATGATCTGATCGAGGTGTTTAAGGTATTAGAGGGATTCGGTAGGGCGAATATATGTGGAGAAACAATTTCTTCTGATGGGATAATTGGGAATGAGGGAAAATAATCTTAAAATTAAGGCTAGACCATTTAGGAGTGAAATTGGGAAACACAAAGGGTAATTAAAACTCAAATTCCCTGCCCCAAAAAAGCTGTGGCCAATTGATGCTTTTAAAGCTGAATGGATAGATTTTTGTCAGGTAAAGTGTCAAGAGTTGCGGGACTGCAGCAAGTAAATATAGTTTAAATACAGATTATTCTTGGGTAATTGTGTGTTAATTGTATTATTACGGTTAAGGATATATAGGTGAAGGCAATGTTTGATGAACTATCTTGAGTGTGTTAAAGAAAGACTTGTGTATTTAGTGTATTGTTTCTGTCGTGTGGTGGTTATCACTCTTGCTTCATACATGAATGGTCCCTGGTTCAAAACCTGGCAAAGACGATACCAAAACCTGCTGATCTGAGTATGTGGGAGAAGTTCCACAAATAACTTTTGTTCTTGAATATTACCTGTATTGTACAGCCATATTACTTCTTCTCTTTGCCCAGTCTCAAAACGCATTCCACAAAATCAGAAGGGATGACATTTCATGAAACAATGAGCAGCAAAAGATATAAAAGAAGACGTAGAATCAAAGAACCCCTACAGTGCAGATGGAGGCCATTCGGCCCATTGAGGCTGCACTGACCCTCTGAAAGAACACCCCACACAGGCCCACTCCCCCACCTATCCCCGTAACCTGCACATCTTTGGACACTTTCCACCTACTCTGCACATCTTTGGACTGTGAGAGGAAACAAGAGAACCCAAAGAATACCCACAAAAACACGGGGAGAAAGTATAAACTCCACACAGTCACCCGAGGCCAGAATTGAACCCAAATCCCTGGTGCTGTGAGGCAGCAGTGCTTACCACTGTGAAATGAAATGAAAATCACTTATTATCACAAGTAGGCTTCAAATGAAGTTACTGTGAAAAGCCCCTAGTCGCCACATCCCGGCGCCTGTTCATGTGCCATCACGTCTGGGATACTGAGTGTTGGTTTGGCAGGAGGCAGACATATGTAATGTTGCATGTTCTAAATAAATCGAGTATTCAGTAAAATATTGTCATCTGGTTCCCTACTTTAATATCTGGCTTCTGAATGAATTGACAACTGTGATCTAATTGGATGGTATAGCAGATCCGGTTGGCCCACTCCTTTTCCTGTGAGTGGTTCACATTTATGTAGCATCTGATCACTTCTCTTAAAGACATGGGCAGTACGGTAGCACAAGTGGATAGCACTGTGGCTTCACAGCGCCAGGGTCCCAGGTTCGATTCCCCGCTGGGTCACTGTCTGTGCGGAGTCTGCACGTTCTCCCCGTGTCTGCGTGGGTTTCCTCAAGGCGCTCCGGTTTCCTCCCACAGTCCAAAGATGTGCAGGCTAGATGGATTGGCCATGATAAATTGCCCTTAGTGTCCAAACAAAAAAAGGTTAGGATGGGTTTATTGGGTTACGGGGATAGGGTGGAAGTGAGGGCTTAAGTGGGTCGGTGCAGACTTGATGGGCCAAATGGCCTCCTTCTGCACTGTATGTTCTATGTATGTTTGACATCTCAAAGCACCTCACACATAATGAACTGTTTTGACAGGGACTGGATGTCATTCTGTGGGCAAACATAAGAAACGTGAAGTGACCTGTGCAATAACCTTCACATGACACAGCCAATTGAGGAGGATTGTTTCCCTGGCTCATTGGGAGTGCAAGCAAGAGGGTGGGGTAGTTTATTAGCACTGGGATAAAAGGTCAGCCAGTGTGAGGCTGACTAGAAAGGAAAGAGGACCCGGTAAGCTGTAGCCAGGCTGCATGCATATAATGTTGTGTTAATAAATGTCTCTAGAACATGCCTTGGACTCCCCTTGTCTTTATTAAAACCTGTTAACCTGCTTTCCTTCTTAGTGGTTGAGGGCGCCCTATTGTCGGGCTGCTGGAACTACTCCCTGCCACAGCGCCATCAAATTTCTAATGTCCATCTCAACAGTTGGCAGGGTAGCACCTCCGACATTCCAGCACTCCTTCAGTACTGCATTGCAAAATCACTTATGGTGAGTTAGTTGATCTCAGGGAATTTTAATTCATCTCAGTTCCCCTGAGCTAAGGGAAATTAGTGAGGGATTTCCTTTTCTTCACAATCCTGGGCAAGGTTTTAGACTGCACTGGTGTGAGAATTGGGAAAGGGACAAGATTGAACTGAGCTGTGATGTTGGCCAAACTGGAACAGTATGCATTGTACTTACCGTCCAGTTTCATATGTGAAGAATAGTTACTGAAGCAATCCATTAGATGAACAAGACAATAAGTAATGAGAGCTTTAAGTGGAAGGGAAGAGGGGAAAGTATTCATTGCGGACGACACAAAGGTTGGTGGAATTGCGGATCGCGATGAGGACTGTCAGAGGATACAGCAGGATTTAGATTGTTTGGAGACTTGGGTGGAGAGATGACAGATGGAGTTTAATACGAACAAATGTGAGGTAATGCATTTTGGCAGGTCTAATACAGGTAGGGAATATACAGTGAATGGTAGAACCCTCAAGAGTATTGACAGTCAGAGAGATCTAGGTGTACAGGTCCACAGATCACTGAAAGGGATAACACAGGTGGAGAAGGTAGTCAAGAAGGCATATGGCATGCTTTCCTTCATTGGCCGGGGCAATGAGTATAAAAATTGGCAAGTCATGTTGCAGCTGTATTGAACCTTAGTTAGGCCACACTTGGAGTATATTGTTCAATTCTGGTCGCCACACTACCAGAAGGATGTGGAGGCTTTAGAGAGGGTGCAGAAGAAATGTACCAGGATGTTGCCTGGTATGGAGGGCATCAGCTATGAAGAGAGGTTGAATAAACTCGGTTTGTTTTCACTGGAACGTCGGAGGTTGAGGGGCCACCTGATAGAGGTCTACAAAATTATGAGGGGCATAGACAGAGTGGATAGTCAGAGACTTTTTCCCAGGGTAGAGAGGTCAATTACTAGGGGGCATAGGTTTAAGGTGCGAGGGACAAGGTTTAGAGGAGATGTACGAGACAGGTTTTTTTACACAGAGAGTAGTGGGTGCATGGAACTCGCTACCGGAGGAGGTGGTGGAAGCAGGGACGATAGTGACGTTTAAGGGGCATCTTGACAAAAACATGAATAGGATGGAAATAGAGGGGTATGGACCCCAGAAGTGTAGAATATTTTAGTTTTGACGGGCAGCATGGTCAGCGCAGACTTGGAGGTTTCTGTGCTGTACTTTTCTTTGTTCTTTGTTCTTTGGGGGGGAATATTTCTTTATGTGGGCCTTCTCAGCCAATAAATTGGCCCAACCTAATAGATTGGGCTGAAAATAAAGGCAAGTCCCAAACTAGGGAATTCTCGCAGTAACTTCATTGCAGTGTTAATGGAAGCCTACTTGTGACAATAATAAGGATTGTTATTACTCCAACTTGCTCTTAGCTAGTCCCCAGTGTGGTTTTAAGGTCTCCGTAACTGAGGCTTCAACATTACTCTCCTGTTTTCCGTGCTTATTCAACCTCTTCTCTTTAGAGCAGAGAAGCATAAGGAGTGCTCTAATAGAGGCGGTTCAGAACTATGAAAGGTTTTGGTCGAGAGAAAACAGAGAAACTGTTTACTGGGTTAGCCAGCAGAGGATAGAGATCAAAGATAATCGTGCAAAAAGTTTAAGGGAGTGGTGAGGAGGATGTTTTACAGAGTGGGTTGTTACGATCTGGAACTACAGATGAAGCCACAGTAAATAGTAACTTCCAAAATGGAGTTGGATGTATGTGTTTCGAAAAGAAGGGGCTGGATTCTCCAATAATGGGGCTGTGTCCCCACGCCAGCGTAAAAACGCTGACAAGTCACTTTGGACTTTCGTTAAGAAATTCCTGAGTGATTCTCCTACCTGCAGGGGCTGGCAGCATCCCGGAGTGCTTCTCGCAGCTCTGGCTGCGGATACGGGGCCCTGTACTTCAGGTGCAGCGGCCTGCAGCGACCGCCCCGTGGGACATGGCGGACTTGGACCGCGGAGAGGCACCAGAAATGTAGGCCCTCAAGAGATTACGTGCGCCCATGGTTCAGTGACGCCCGATCGCCCCCCTAGCCATCCATGAGGCCCCCCCCCCCCCCCCCCCCGGTGATCGATCCCCCTGCCCCCCACCAGGGTGGCCATGGATTGAGTCCGCAGCCGCCACCGGCCATTCCCGACGGCCGATAGGTGATTAAAACCACGCCGTTGGGAACTCAGCCAGTTTTCCTCGGAGAATCACGGGACGGGGGTGGGGGGGGGTGCCTCTGCCAATGGCCCCCTACCTTCTCCACGGAGAATCGCGGGAACGGCGTCGGACCGGATTTCGGTGTAAACGCCCATTCTCCGTCCCCCCCCCCACCGCCCCGCCGATCACGATTTCGGCTTGGAGAATCCAGCCCACAATGTCCAGTGTTCACGGGAAAAGAAGGGGCAAATGGAAATAATTGGATTGCACTTTTAAAGAGATGGCAGAAAAATGTCGGACTGAATGGCCTCCTTTCTGTGCTGCAGGATTCTAAGTTTCTGTCTGTTGGGAATGAGGGTGGGGGTACATGGGCAGGCCCAAAAGGATCTGAAATTGACTGCTTTATGTGTCGCCCATCTCTGAGAGGAAAACGATCTGCTACAGAGAGGAGAAAAATAAGGACAGCTGATAATCTACAGAGGACAGCATTTGTGTGTGAAAAGAAATGGTGTCCTATTAACAGGTTTGTCGTTGTGTTAAAAATGGAACATTGCAGAGTATATGCAAAAAGAACAGGCCGGATATTTAAATCCTTAAGGACAACATTGTAACCAGGCAACACCAAACCAGTAATATTAATGCATGAAATCCATTGTGGAAGTGCACTTGTTTGTTAATGAGGTCCATCAACCCCAACCAGGTCTAACCATTGTATCTCTATACTCTTTAGCAGCAAACAACACACTCTAATTGTTCTTCGTGCAAACACCTGGGTCTACAGGGAAATTCAGGGGAATTCTATGTAAGTTAGAAAGGATAAATCTTAAAGAGAGGAATGTATAATCACAGGGCGATGTACTAGGCTAGCACACTGTTCTTTCATTGCCACACTACAGCACTTCATTGGCTGTAAAGCACTTCACTTCTGAGTGACAATACAGGTAAAGAACCAATATCATCACAGGGAACGTGTTAGACACATTATCGTAACTTGTGCACAAAGTTTAGAAATCTCACTGAAACACACAATTACATGTAAAATCACTGTGACAAAAGTAATGCATACCTGCCCATGTTCCGCTTCCTTCTCGTCTAGAAAAAGGTTGCGGACTATCTTCCCGCAATCACATGAATCCCATAATCCATGGTCACTAGAACCACAACTAGTGACCATAGAATCATAGAATTTACATTGCAGAAGGAGGCCATTCAGTCTATTGAGTCTGCACCGGCCCTTGGAAAGAGCACCCTGTTTAAGCCCACACCTCCACCCTATCCCCATCACCCAGTAATACCACCTAACGTTTTGGACACTAAGGGGCAATTTAGCATGGCCAATCCATCAAACCTGCACATCTTTGGACTGTGGGAGGAAACCGGAGCATCAGGAGGAAACTCACGCACACACGGGAAGAACGTGCAGGCTGCACAGACAGTGACCCTGTCATGATATTCAAACACACACATCATGATGGACACACTAACAGGCAAATCAGAGTACACAACACCACAACCAATCACAGACAAGAACACCAACCACATAAAAAGCACGAGCACGACACCTGGAGGTCAGTAGGTCTGGGGAGAAGGAAGCATGAAAGAGCTGTTGAAACACCACAAGCAGGGAGCCCCCCACGTGCAGAGTGCAAAGACCAAGTTGTAAATAGTGAGTTTAAATAAACAAGTGTTGTACCATATGCAACTGTGTTGGCTCTTCTGTGTGTTAGAACACCCAACACCACATGGTACAGGAGTGGATCGATACCTGCCTACCAACCTGCCATTCTGGACATGGACCACACCGGCAAACCGCAGCCGATGCAAGTCACGGGGAACCTAGGCACCAACTGGAAGCTCTACAGGCAGCGATTTGACCTGTACATCCGTGCCACCGAAAAACAGAATGCCTCGGATGATTCGAAGATTGCAATGCTCCTCTTCTACGCAGGCCCCCACCCAAATGATGTCTTTAATTCACTGGTGTTCGAGGAAGGCGAAAACCAGGCCAAATATGACACGGTCATCCTCAAAATGGACCAGCACTTTCAAACTGAAGTAAACGAAACTTTCGAAAGATACATCTTTCAGCAACGCCTGCAAGGTAAGGAGGAGCTTTTTCAACCCTTTTTGACGCACCTCCGGATTCTAGCGCAGTCCTGCGGTTACGGCACCACCACAGAGTCCATGATCAGGGACCAGATTGTTTTTGGCGTTGCCTCCAGTGGCCTACGCCAGCAGCTTCTTAAAATAAAGAGCCTCACCTTAGCGTCTGCTGTGGAAGCCTGTGTCCTCCATGAAAATGCGACCTGCCGTTTTGCCCGATTCCAGGCGTCCGAGTTGGCACGGAGGGGGTCCCCAGCCGTCGAATCGGCAAGCCAGGCCGCCCACGACGTTGAACGCATCCAGGCCGTCGATTTCTTCCCGCCCCACGGCCCGGACGACAGCGGCCGCTTCCCGCGCTTTTCGCGGTCTCCCGCGCAGGTGCGCGCCAAGAATAACGGCCACAACGAGGGACGCACTGCGCAGGCGCGCCCACCGCAAGATCGCACTGCGCATGCGCAGTGGCGCAACGAACGCCGTGACGTCATGACGTGCAGCAAGTGTGGAGGTCTACACTTAAAAGGGCAATGTCCTGCAAAATACCAACAGTGCAACAGATGTGCCATGATAGGCCACTACGCAGCCCGCTGTCGTGCGGCTCAACCCATGGATCCGGCGCATCCTCGACAACCTCGCACACGAGTCAGGACCGTCCAGCCCACGCATCAAGACTTCCAGTTAAGTGATGCAGATGACCAGGATGACTTCAGAGTTGCCGTCATTGATGTCAACAAGGTCAATGCCATCAATCCAGACGATGAGTGGTGTGCCACCCTGACGGTCAACCGATCGCGCGTCGCCTTCCGTCTGGACACCGGCGCATCCGCCAACCTGATTGCTTACTCTGCAGTCCAGGCCATGAAGGTCAAACCACTCATCACACCATCCCGGCTTAAGATGGTTGACTATAACGGGAACGTTATCCCGTCCGTAGGATCTTGCCAGCTACAGGTGACTCACAAGGGGTACACGGCCACACTCCCCTTCGAAGTTGTGGGCTCATCAAAGGACTCGTTACTGGGCGCACAAGCGTGTAAGGTCCTTCACCTGGTACAGCGCATCATGTCTCTCTCTCCAGATGAGATATCCGACTTCCCGGATGCTGAGTTCCACGCGAATCTCCATTCCCTCCTCGCTCACAACCAGGAGGTTTTTGAAGGCATGGGGACATTGCCACACACGTACAAGATTCGACTCAGACCGGACGCCATCCCTGTCGTTCACGCACCTCGCAGGGTTCCTGCGCCTCTCAAAGACCGCCTCAAGGCACAACTGCAGATTCTTCAGGACCAAGGGGTCCTATCCAAGGTCACGGAGCCCACGCCATGGGTCAGCTCCATGGTCTGTGTAAAGAAGCCCTCTGGCGAGCTCCGTATATGTATAGATCCAAAAGATCTGAACAACAACATCATGCGGGAACACTATCCCATCCCAAAACGAGAAGACCTCACCAGCGAGATGGCGCGAGCCAACATATTCACTAAATTGGATGCGTCCAAAGGATTCTGGCAGATCCAACTGGACCCGGCCAGCCGAAGACTATGCACATTCAACACCCCTTTTGGCAGATTCTGCTACAACCGGATGCCATTCGGCATCATTTCGGCATCTGAAGTATTCCACCGCATTATGGAGCAGATGATGGAAGGCATCGAAGGGGTACGTGTATATGTGGACGATATCATCATTTGGTCCACCACTCCGCAGGAACACATGCATCGTCTTCGACGTGTCTTCACCCGCATACGGCAAAATGGCCTGCGTCTCAACCGTGCGAAGTGTGCTTTCGGCCAGACGGAGCTGAAATTCCTCGGGGACCACATCTCAAGGTCCGGGGTCCGTCCCGATGCAGACAAGGTTAGCGCCATCACAGCCATGCCACGACCGGCTGACAAGAAGGCTGTCTTAAGATTCCTGGGCATGGTCAACTTCCTTGGGAAGTTCATTCCCAACCTGGCTTCTCATACAACAAACATGCGCCATCTCGTAAAAAAATCGACGGAATTCAACTGGCACCAGTCGCATCAGCAGGAATGGGAGGAGCTCAAGCACAAACTGGTCACGGCACCAGTGCTGGCCTTCTTTGACGCGACTCGCCCTACAAAGATCTCAACAGACGCCAGCCAATCTGGTATTGGAGCGGTACTCCTGCAAAAAGACAGCACGTCATCATGGGCCCCGGTTGCGTATGCCTCACGAGCCATGACCCCTACCGAACAGCGCTACGCGCAAATCGAAAAAGAATGCCTGGGCTTGTTAACTGGACTGGACAAGTTCCACGACTATGTGTATGGCCTGCCACGATTCACGGTCGAAACTGACCACCGCCCCCTGGTCAACATCATTAACAAAGACCTGAACGACATGACTCCTCGCCTCCAGCGCATCTTACTCAAACTCAGGAGGTACGATTTTGAACTGATCTACACTCCGGGGAAGGAACTCATAGTGGCGGACACTCTTTCCCGAGCAGTGAGCACACCACCAGATGCGGAGGGGTTCGTGCGTCAAATTGAGGCACACGTGACTCTGACAGCAGCAAATATGCCAGCTGATGATCCTTGTCTGGCCCACATACGCGCAGAGACGGCGACTGACCCTCTGCTGCAGCGAGTGATGCGCCACATGACGGAAGGGTGGCTAAAAGGGCAGTGCCCCCAGTTTTACAATGTGCGAGATGATCTCACCAATATAGACGGGGTCCTTATGAAATCGCATAGGATCGTCATTCCACACAGTGTGCGCCAGATGATTCTTCGTCAACTACACGAAGGCCACTTGGGTGTCGAAAAATGCAGACGAAGGGCCCGGGCGGCGGTATATTGGCCGGGTATTAATGAAGACATAGCCAACATGGTGCTCAACTGCACAACCTGTCAGAGGTTTCAGCCGGCGCAACCTCCGGAAACACTTCTACCACACGAGATGGTGACGTCCCCCTGGGCGAAGGTGGGTGTTGACCTATTTCACGCGCTCGGCAGAGATTACATTGTTATTATAGACTACTTCTCAAACTACCCGGAAGTCATGCCTCTCCATGATCTGACGTCGTCCGCAGTCATTGGGGCCTGCAAGGAAACGTTTGCTCGCCATGGCATTCCAAGGACTGTCATGTCAGACAATGGACCTTGTTTTGCCAGCCGTGAATGGTCGTCCTTTGCCGCAGCATATGGTTTCACTCATGTGACATCCAGCCCTCTGCATCCACAATCGAACGGGAAGGCTGAAAAGGGTGTCCACATCGCAAAGCGGCTCCTGTGCAAGGCGGCTGATGCCGGATCGGACTTTAACCTTGCCTTGCTGGCCTATCGATCGGCCCCGTTATCCACGGGCCTCTCGCCAGCGCAGCTACTAATGGGTCGCTCCCTCAGGACGACGGTACCTTCCGTCCTGGCACCGACAACAGACCATGAGGCGGTTCTTCGGGACATGCAACTGCAGCGTGATCGCCAGAAAGGTCGGTACGACACACGAGCGACGGACCTGCCCCCCCTGTCCTCCGGAGACAAAGTACGCGTCCATCAACCGTATGGTGGCTGGTCAGCACCGGCCGAAGTCCTCCGACAAGTGGCTCCACGCTCGTTCCTGGTTCGCATGCCGGATGGTTCCGTGCGTCGCCGCAATCGGCGCGCCCTTCGCCGACTTCCACGTTCACAGCCACACAACACGCCAGATCCTCAACAGGCTTCCGAGGATGACTTTGTGGAGCTGCCGCACATCACGCCCTTTCCATCGCCACCCATGGCCATGCCTGCACAGCAGCCGGTGGTTCTTGATCCACCCTTAAGGCGGTCAACCCGAATTCGTCGCAAACCCATTAGAATGGACTTATAATACAGTTCATATGTTTAATAAGTTGGACAATTTTACATGATAACCTGTTGTTGTTTATCGTTCCAGATGTCGTCTGACTGGACAACTGTTCAAAATTTTTTTTTTTCTTCTTCTCTCGTTCGCATTTCTGTTATGTTATGGTACAACTGGATTCATGTGACGCACTCGACATCGCCCCATGTACATAGTTCCGTCATAGACACATGCTGCACACGACACACACACACTCTTAGATGCACTCACGTCACGATCATATTTATTACCACGTAGGCACATATCTTTGTAAAAAGGGGGGATGTCATGATATTCAAACACACACATCATGATGGACACACTAACAGGCAAATCAGAGTACACAACACCACAACCAATCACAGACAAGAACACCAACCACATAAAAAGCACGAGCACGACACCTGGAGGTCAGTAGGTCTGGGGAGAAGGAAGCATGAAAGAGCTGTTGAAACACCACAAGCAGGGAGCCCCCCACGTGCAGAGTGCAAAGACCAAGTTGTAAATAGTGAGTTTAAATAAACAAGTGTTGTACCATATGCAACTGTGTTGGCTCTTCTGTGTGTTAGAACACCCAACACCACAGACCCAAGCAGGGAATTGAACCTGGGACACTGGAGCTGTGAGACAGCAGTGCTAACCACTGTTCCACCGTGCCGACTAGGACCCCACCTATAATACTCACATTGCTAGCTTCAGAGTTAGGTAATCTGAGGGATAATAGCCTCTTGAGTGTAAGATCATGGGCGAGATTCTCCGACCACCCGCCGGGTCGGAGAATCACCGGGGGCTGGCGTGAATCCTGCCCCCGCCGGTTGCCGAATTCTCCGGCACCGGATATTTGGCAGGGGCGGGAATCGCGCCGCGCCGGTTGGTGGGCTCCCCCCGCGATTCTCCGGCCCGGATGGGCCGAAGTCCCGCTGCTAAAATGCCTGTCCCGCCGGCGTAGATTAAACCACCTACCTTACCAGCGGGACAAGGCGGCACAGGCGGGCTCTGGGGTCCTGGGGGGGGGCGCGGGGCGATCTGGCCCCAGGGGGTTCCTTCCGCCTTCACCACGGTCTCCACCAGGGCGGAGGCAGAAGAGACTCACTCCACTGCGCATGCGCGGGAATGCCGTCAGCAGCCGCTAACGCTCCCACGCATGCGCCGCCCGGAGAGGTCATTTCCGCACCAGCTGGCGGGGCACCAAAGGCCTTTCCCGCCAGCTGGCGGGGCAGAAATTAGTCCGGCACGAGCCTATCCCCTTAAGGTTGGGGCTCGGCCCCCCAAGATGCGGAGCATTCCGCACCTTTGGGGTGGCGCGGTGCCCGACTGATTTGCACCGTTTTGGGCGCCAGTCGGCGGACATCGTGCCGATACCGGAGAATTTCGCCCATAACTGCTATTGGGCTATTTTAACTTGGGTGGAATTTTTAATTCCGTCGCCTATGTCTGGTGACGGGCAGGAAAGTTGGCATGATTCGCGCTGGGCAGCTGGATGGTTGAACATGCACACTTGCCCGCTCTTCAGCTAATTAGTTGTGCATTCTCAGGAAAATGGCGTATCTCGTAGTGGGCTGGGCAGCAAGTCACTCTGCCATCGTTGGGGTCAAGGGTCCTGGTGCCATTTTTAAAAGGCAACCAGACAACCATTTTGGAGGCTGCACTATTCCTACATAGTCCATAGAACCATTCGACCCATCTTGTCCATGCCAGACTGAGGACATCCGCATGCCCTGTAGTTTACAGCACTTAAGGTGCAGATCCAGGTACCTTTTAAAAGAATTTAGGGTCTCTGCCTCCAAAACCAACTCGGGCAGCGAATTCCAGACTCCCACTACCTCTGCGTTAAAACGTTTTTCCTCATGTCCCCTCTACACCTTCTGCCACTTATCTTGAATCTATGTCCCCTGGTCCTAGAATTCTCCACCAGGGAAAACAATTTTATCCTGTCCACTCTGTCACTTCCCCTCATAATCTTGTGCACCTCAATTAATCACTCCTCAGCCTTCTTTGTTCCATGGAAATTAACCCCAACCTATCCAATCTCTCCTGGTAGCTATACCTTTCTAGCCCAGGCAACAAAGGTATTTTTACTTTTTGACCAATTTGCTATGTGGGGCCTTGTAAATTGAGTTGCTAAAATGCATGTACACAACACCCACTGAACTACCTTCATCAATCCTTAGTTTCACTTCCTCTCGGAATTCAATCAAATTTGTGGGATAAAACCTTCCTTTAACAATTCCAAGGTGACTATCCCTGACTAATCCTTGCCTTCCTATCTGACAGTTAATCCTATCTCTCAGGATTGTTTCTCCTAATTTGCCTCCCACCGACGTAAGATTGGCGTATAATTGTTTGGCACTTTCTTTGATCCCTTTTTAAACAATAGAACCAATGTTGCATTTCTCCTGTCCTCTGGTACCTCCCCTGTATCTAGTGAAGATTTGAAAATCATCCTCGGGCATCTGCTATCACCTCCCTGACCTCCTTCACTAGCCTCGGAAACAATCCAAAAGGCCCTTACGACTTATGAACTTCCGAGGATTACTACACTTCCAGTACTTCCTCTCTCTTTATGGTTATCCCATCCAGTTTCTAACAGTGTTCCTCCTGGGCTACACTATCTGCATTATCTATTTCCTTTGTGAACATGAATACAAAATATTTATTTAAAACCCTTCCCAAAACCTCTGCAGCTACACACAAGTTCCCTTCTTCATTTCTGATAAGTCCCCCTTTTTCCTTAACTAATCGGCGATGCACCTATGGTCAGGGCAACGCTTACCGTTGCAATATTCCATGCTTGCTAGCTTCATGACTTTCTATTGGTCCCATTGCTTCTTGCTGCTCATTTCCTTGCTCCTCCTGACCCTGTGCCACCTGGCGAGGGGCTCTCCTTCTCCTCATCCGGATGAGTGCCATCACCAAGGTAGGGTTACCTGCAGCCTCCGTCATTGAAGCCTCAGCAGATGTGTGAACGTGTATTCTTTCCAGGGTCCCTCTATCTCAAAACCATCAAACAAGTGCTAAGCCCTTCGCCTGGCATCCATTGAGACATGTCATCCATATCCTAATCCTTCCAGGTAAAGGACATCCTGCAGAACCAGAGATGGATGTTCCTCCTGTTCATAAACGTCTGCATATGGAGACATTGCTCTGTGACTGGGTGATGAGAACCATGTGCAAGAAGCTTCCCACTGACATAATTCCGCTTGTCTCCACTACCCTAAGATTCTATAGAAAGACCATTGCCTTGGCAGCAAATAAAGGCTAATTGCATGATCCCTTTCCAGCCAGGACCTTTAACCTGGGAAGTTGGAGCTTAGAAGTCGCAAGTTGGCTGCCGTCCACCAGCTGAGGCATTCACTAGCCTCGCTTCCTTCAGCCCTGCCTCTGACAGCAGCCAGTGGCAGCTCCAGACCTTCCAAGGATCTTGATGTAATCAGACCCATGATTTGGAAACAAACCTACTGCAATGGAGGCTTCACCACAGAGAGGAGAACACAACTGAGCACCTTTGGGCAGCATGGTAGCATAGTGGTTAGCACAATTGCTTCACAGCTCCGGGGTCTCAGGTTCAGCTCCTGGCTTGGGAACTGTCTGTGTGGAGTCTGCACGTTCTCCCCGTGTGTGCGTGGGCTTCCTCCGGGGTGCGCCGGTTTCCTCCCACAGTCCAAAATGTGCAGGTTAGGTGGATTGGCCATGATAAATTGCCCTTCGGGTCCGAAATTGCCCTTAGTGTTGTGTGGGGTTACTGGGTTATGGGGTTAGGGTGGAGGTGTTGACCTTGGGTAGGGTGCTCTTTCCAAGAGCCGGTGCAGACCCGATGGGCCGAATGGCCTCCTCTGCACTGTAAATTGTATGAATTCTATGACATCCGGTTGCTTCATAATTATGAGGATGTCCCTTTAGTTGACCACATGTGTTGACCTTGAACTTCACCCACCTGAAAAGACCCTCCTCCCACTTGGAGGGATCTCACTGACTGATTAACTGCATGGTCAAGGTCAGATTTTAAAAATGGTTCCCGTCATCTTTCAAACTAGCTCCACCTGTCACCCACTAATGTCCCCCAGCACCTTTGCCCCACCCAATATCACTATTCCTCTTTCCTCTGATCCAGCTCGTGTTACCTTCCCTCCCTTCAGAGCTGAAAGCTGTTGCTTTCCTCATGCTAATCCTGGCCCTGCCCTCTCCCAATATCCAAGCCACCTGGTAGTTTCCCACCCCCACCCGATGAGACGTTCATTTACCAGACTCTCACCCTGGAGCTGCCATCCAACCTATCCTCTGACTGTGACCATTCCCTCCTATCACCACTTCCCTGAGTTAACCACCTAGGACACCACCGTTGTCACCGCTGACACTGTTCCCTAAGACACTCCCCTGACCACCCACCCACGCACCCGGGGGAGCTTAATTTGAAAGACAAACTTAAATCTTGCGAGGTGGTCTTTTACTTCGCATTCATGAGATGCTTCTGAGTGCAAATGGCTTTCCTGACATAGTTCGTCGGGAAAACTGACCCGCCTTTAATCTACCATCAAAATCGGGAGAACAAAATTCCAAATGAATATTCGCCGCTGAAAAATTGACATTTCTAACCATGCCAAGTTAATTGCCCCTGTCTGCCCTGAATATCACCACTGGCCGGGGGGGAGCAGAGTATGCCGGCTGTTGTCTTCGTTCAGTGAACAGTGTAATGCCCAACACACTCAAGCGAAGAACTTTGAATCCCGAAATTAAAATGTTTATGTCGGATTACATTGAATTTACACAGTCCATTCATTCAGCTCGTGCAGTCTACATTGGTGCCTGCCCTCTACACACACAGTAATCCTATCTCATACACCTATCATGTTGTCTTATCATTTTAACTCCTGTTATTCCAGCATCTATCTAAACTATTCTGCAGTCCGACAAAAACCTTTAAGTAACAAAAATGGAAATATTCTGGAAGAATTCAGCAGGTCTGTCTGGCAGCATTTGTGGAGAGACATTGGGCTGTGGGAAGTCAGTCATTGAGTAAAGTTAAAGTAGAGATTGATAGATTTCTGATACCAATAACATAAAGGATTATGGGGACAGTGGGTGTAAAAGACACTGAAGTGTCCAATCAGCCATGAGCATACGGGCTGATTTGCCTCCGGTCGGAACATAGGAATGTCGTAGCCAATGTCGGAACATAGGAACCGGAGGCAAATCAGCCCGTCGAGCTTGTTCCGCCATTCAGTATGCTCATGGCTGATTGGACACTTCAGTGTCTTTTATCACCCGGTGGCGAGATTTGCAGTGGCGCAAGAGGCTTGGCATTGCCGGTGGCGGGATCATTACATCCTGCCACTGTCAGCGGGGTTTCCTGTTGTCCACATCCTCTGCTACTGGGGTATCAATGTTGCTGGGGCGGGGGGGATGAGACTCTGAAGACTGTTCTTCCAAGCCATAAGGATCAAAACCTTAACTCTTATTTTCTCTCTGTACAGATGCCGCTAGACCTGCTGAGGGGCATTTTTCCACTTTTGTTTCAGAACCCAGCTTCAGCAAAAAAGTTTTCTTCTCTCTGTCCTCAATCTCTTCAATTTAAATTTATGTCTGTGACCTAATTCTGGATTATAGCCTCGCAAGGCGTCTCCGTGGGGTTTCTTCCACTGTAAGTTAATCAGGAAACTGGTAGAAAACACAGATACATTGGAATTTCTGCTGGCCTGCAGGATACATCGTGGTTGAATGGAAATTCCCAATGTCGGAACATAGGAACCGGAGGCAAATCAGCCCGTCGAGCTTGTTCCACCATTCAGTATGCTCATGGCTGATTGGACACTTCAGTGTCTTTTACACCCACTGTCCCCATAATCCTTTATGTTATTGGTATCAGAAATCTATCAATCTCTACTTTAACCTTACTCAATGACTGACTTCCCACAGCCCTCTGGGGTAGAGAATTACATAGATTCACAACCCCCCCCCCTGTAAAGAAATGTCTCCTCACCTTGGTCTGAAGTCGCTTCCCACTCATGTTGAAATTGTGCACCCTCGTTTTAGACTCCCCAACCAAAGCAAACATCTTACCTGCACCTAGCCTGTCTTTTACTTTAATGTATATTGTAGGTTTCAATGAGATCATCTTTCATTCTTCGAAACACTGGAGAATACAGGTCCCGTTTGCCCAATCTCTCTTCATAAGACAGTCCCGCCATCCTCGGAACAAAGTCTGGTGAACCTTCACTGCACTCCCTCTATGACAATAATATCCTTTCTGAGGTCTCCTTTCTAAAATAAAATCTAAATACGAAAATACTAGTTCTGGAGAAGAGTCCTTATTGGACTTGAAATGTTATCTCTGTATCTCTCTCCACAGATGCTGCCCGACCTGCTGAGTTTTCCTGGCAATTTCTGTTTCCAAGCTGGGTTTTCTGCACCCCACCCCCACCCCCTCATGGCATGTTTCTTGGTGGCGGAGGTGTCTCGCCATAAGATCCCGCCGCCATCAATGGGGTTGATGCACTACCAATTATCATTATCATAGATTATCATAGAATTTACAGTGCAGAAGGAGGCCATTTGGCCCATCGAGTCTGCACCAGCTCTTGAAAAGAGCACCAATTACGACGAGACGAGTGCAGAGAGTAATCAAGGCTTTATTACACAGAGATGTGTGGCCTCCTCCAGCTGCTGGCGAAATTGGCTGCAGTTTGGAGAGCACACACATTTATACTCTGCCGACTGGGCGGAGCCAGCAGGCAGGGATCTACCCCGGTACCTGTAGTACAGGGGCCTTATCGTAATACCAGTATATACAATATAATACAACAGAGGTGACTACCACAGGGGTTTCCCGTTCTATCGACCCCCCGCCCCCCCCACCCCCCACCCCCACAACGCTGTCGGGAAACCCGTGGTCAGGGTTCGCCGTTGGCGGTGCCAGAAAATCCCGCCAGCGAGAATGGCCCGTAAAATTCCGACCCATGTTTCTTTCTATCCGTCTCTCCCGTCCCTTTAGCATTTTGAATACCTCTGACAAGTCATCATGTAATCTCCAATTCAGTCAAAACAGATCCGATTTTCAAATCTGTCGTCTTGTTTGTATTTTGACAGTCTGGGCAACTGTACCCATGAAACTGGAGTTAAAGATGCCCATTCGTTTACATTCTGTCTGCTTTTGCTCTTTATCAAGACCAGAAGAGTAATGCTGAGGACAATTCAAAATCCTATTTCTCTAAGAAATGCTGCAGAAATGGTCTCATTTTATAGGTTAAAAAACCTGTTTCCTTGAAGGCAATCGCTCTCTCTATTTATCTTCTCTATTCCAATTTTCTCCTCACTTGACGGCATTGATTTATGCTGGGAAATGGTGAAATGGCAGAAGCTGTCCCTTCAGTACCTCACGTATTGGCCATTTAAAAAAAACTTTCAGTCTAGACATTACTTAATTGAACCCGGTCCCTGGAGCTGTGAGGCAGCAGTGCTAACCACTGCGCCGCCGTGCCGCCACCAGGGGGTATGCAGGGATCTCACTGGTTGTAGGGCGAAAGGTCTGTACACCGAGTATTGGATTTACCAACCAAGCCATAGGAACAACCCAATTTATTTGTTTCATTTTTTTCTAGCCACATAATAGTTGGAAGAGGATTACAGCTTGTTGTCAACCTGCTTTCAGAGCTCCGCAGTGGCATACTGAACTGATTGTAAATGATGCAGTTGCAAGGCTTCCAATTGTATGGATTCAAGAGCAGTCCAGCTCATAATTGCGTTGGCCATTGCACATGGCTTTCAACTGGGGAGAACCATAACTAAACTGATGTCACCCAGGGCTTACTGATAGCACAATCAACATCTACCCCAGAAATGTGATCTCGACTGGCTTTTCCGTGTGATCCTAAGGGAGTGCTGCACTGATGGAAACGCTGTCCTTTGGATGGGAGAGTAAACCAAGGCTACTCTCTCAGGTGATGAATACAATGGTGCTCTCCCCAATATTTAACCCACAACCGACATCATGGGCGGGATTCTCCGACCCCCCGCCGGGTCGGAGAATTGCTGGGGGGGGCGGCGTGAATCCCGCCCCGCCGGTCGCCGAATTCTCCGGCACCGAAAATTCGGCGGGGGCGGGAATCGCACCGCGCCGGTCGGCGGGGACCCCCCGGCGATTCTCCAGCCCGCGATGGGCCGAAGCCCCGCTGCTGTCATGCCAGTCCCGCCGGCGTGAATCAAACCACCTACCTTACCGGCGGGACTAGCGGTGCGGGCGGGCTCCGGGGTCCTGGGGGGTGCGCAGGGCGAATTGGCCCCG
The DNA here is from genome assembly GCF_047496885.1 of Scyliorhinus torazame. Lineage (NCBI taxonomy): Eukaryota > Metazoa > Chordata > Chondrichthyes > Carcharhiniformes > Scyliorhinidae > Scyliorhinus > Scyliorhinus torazame. Next base: position 297,738,369 of record NC_092711.1, on the reverse strand, counting down.
GGGGTGCCCCCACGGTGGCCTGGCCCACGATCGGGGCCCATCGATCCGCGGGCGGGCCTGTGCCGTGGGGGCACTCTTTTCCTTCTGCCTCGGCCACAGCCTCCACGATGGCCGACGCGAAAGAGGCACACCCCCTGCGCATGCGCGGGGATGACGTCAGCAGCCGCTGATGCTCCCGCGCATGCGTGGACCTCCGCTGGCTGGCGAAGTCCTTTTGGCCCGACTAGCGTGGCGCCAAAGGCCTTTCCCGCTGGTCGACGGCGCGCAAACCACTCTGGCACGGGGCTAGCCCCTCAAGGTGAGGGCTTGGCCCCTAAAGGTGCGAAGAAATCCGCATCTTTGGGGCGGCCCAGCGCCGGAGTGGTTCCCGCCACTCCATCCTGCCGGGACCCCCCGCCCTGCCGAGTAGGGGGGAATCCCAGCCCATAAATCAGATTATCGCTGTTTGTGAGACCTTGTTATTCAGAAACTGGCTCCCACATTTTCCTACATTATGCCGAAAGGACACGATTTTCCCATCGCGTTCCACCTGAGCTGATGACGTCGCGCTGGGTGCATCGCGGGAGTTGCTCAAATCGGGCCTTGTGGTAGGCACAAACCCGCGCTCGTCACCCGACCTGTGGTGTCTGGCTGGGTCTGGATCATGCCCTCGCTGGGCATGATTCAGATAATCATACTTAAATTCGCCCAAATATGCACGGCCTATTGGAGGTCGCGTTCACCCAGCACCCAACATCACCGGCTGCACCGGCGAGATCTCAACCAGGCACCTGTATTATTCTCCTCAAGTGGAGACCAGACGTGATGGCTACTTTGGGTATCTTGGAGGCTGTTGGAGCCCCTTCTGAGTGGTCGCGGTCAGGGTAGGGCAGTACCTGGGCACTCCCGCTGGCAGCTGAGTGCCAACCTGGCACTTCCAGGGTGCCTGATTGACACGGAGTGCTAGGCTGCCGGTGCCAGTTTGGCACTGCCAGAGGTCGGAACCTGAGGGGGGCCATGCCTATGAAAGAGGGGTGAAGGTATTATGAACGGGGTGGGGGGGGGTGTTGAAGGGAAGTATGAGGGGGTTTCATAAAGGTTGGGAGGGTGAAAGGGGGGACTGAAGACGGAGGCCCTCAGCAACTCTATAGTGGTGTGTGCTCACTTCATGGGGGGGGCGTGTCATGCCCATGTCTGCAGGGTGTGGCATTGTCCGTAGATGGGGTGTGTAGGTGACCCTCAAACACACATAGAAATCAGGGCACCCTTTCAAAATGGCACCCAATCTCAGAGCAGCTGGTCACGTGGGTGGGTTCAGCTCCCACTGCTGAAAAACATTTTTGAGGCCACAATTCTACGGCCTTGTTTGCCCAGGTGTGGATCTCACCCAAAAAGCAGGCACAAAACACCCTGGGCGGCATTCTCTGAGCCCGCGGCGGATTGGAGAATCACCGGGGATGCAGGAAATTCCCGCCAGGGGTGGTGGGGGGCCTCCACCGTCTCCAGACCCGCGATCGGGGGCTTCTAATCGGCCGGCAGCCGCGATCTGGGGGGGGGCCTACATCCTTCCACGCGGCCCGCTGTAAGGTCCCCGACATGTTGCTCCGTGCCGGTGTGGAGACGGCAACCACATGCATGCGCCACCGCGGAGACGGCAACCACTTGTCATTTTGTGGGTGAATCATGCCCAAAAAGTATGTAATTGGCTGTAAAGTGCATTGGGTCATCCAGCAATTGTGAAAGCCACTATCTAGATGCAAGTTCCTTCTTCGTTCCAATGGTACGCTTACCTTACAGTTTGCTAGTGGCATTGAGATAGATAACATGCATCACAGATGTTGATGTTGTGGGAAATCATCTTAGTTCCTCCCAAGGAATCAAGCGCATGTTCTTATCCAAATCAGGCCAAAATCTTACTCCAATGATCTGTATGGACCTTTCAGAGACAGACACCAGGGAAGTTCCGCAAACAGAAAGTTAAAACCACTGTTGTGACTTTTTAACACGTGCAATCTCGCACGGATACAGTTTTATTGCTGCCACATGAGCTCTGACCTTCATCCAACAATGGAAACTTGACAACTTGCAGAGTACTCACAGCCTCAGTGCATTGTTGATCATTTTGGGTCAAAGCAGTTCCACATAATTATAGCTGAAGTCAGAGTAGATTAGGCTTTCCAACTAATAGACAAAGTCCATCCGCACACTATTGCCTCAGCATCGTTCAGTGATTTGAGCAGCTTCAATTCTAGCTCGTGATATTCAGAGTCACCTGAGACCCCCACAGAATGGTGTTAAAAGTCCAAGCACTGTGATGCCAGCAAATATTGGAATGCCTCAAGAATCAGCTACAAGAGTATTTGGCGATTGAATTTTAATTTGTTTTTCTGTGAGATTCATTAATGGTGAACAAGAAGAATCATAAAGACATTGGCATGTTGATTGGTTTTAGAATTATGGTATCGATCCAAAATCGGCAGGTAGATCATTGGAAATAGGAAATCTAAGCTTGAGAGGCGATTAGACCAACATTGGGATAATGTTCTTATAAATGCAAGTGACGAGTAAAATGATAGATTGAGAATCTTTATCTCCAAACTCTCTTATGTGACTCTGGTGTGAGAGTAGATGGATCATGGACTGTTGACATGAATGTCAAATGCCAGTGAATATTCATAAATACCAAGCAGCTACTGGAAGATTCAGTGATGGGGATATTATAGCAGAGTTCACTTATGTTCTCGTTACTATAGCTATTAACTGAATATATGCCACATGAGGTGAAATCATAAAACCTGAAAACATTGAAGGAAAATGTGTAGAAATTATTGGAAAATCTGGGTTAGGTGAGACAGGGTGGAAGATGGCTAGAGAGTGGAGCACTAACACTGACATAGCCCAGTTAAGTCGAAGAACCTATGCTGTAAATTCTATACAATAAATATTGCGAAGTATGTACAAATGACTTAAGACAAATGCAGTAATTCATCTTCTTAAATGTAAAACCTCACTCCTTCCTCTTTCATCCACCCCATCCTAATTGTGCAGTGCATAGGTACCTTGCCCAGCAGAGCTGAACTACACAGACAATGAAGAAGTCAGTTCTGTGGAAGGGGTTATTTGGACCTGGACCGTTAACTCTGTGGGCCCGATTCTCCCCCAAACTTTCTAAGTTCATTTGTGGCGGGTTTTTCAGGTTCTTCCGGCTAGTTCCCCACCGTTATTCAATGACACTTAGTCACCTTTTTGGCCCTGGGAGATTCTCACCGGTTTAGGCCACACTTCGAATTTTCTTTAGCACTGGAGAGCAGAACTCAGAGATTGCACCCCCATTTTGAGGCTGTCCCAATCTCTAAGTGAGCTTGTGGGTCCCCCCACCCATGGGCAATGTCCTCCACCACACACATGGGCACTACCCCACACCCCCCCAAGTGAGGACAACCTGCTAGGGGGTCCCTGGGGCTCCCCTCTTCAGGCCCCCACAAACCTCCTTACAGCATCTCATCCCTTCCAGGACGACCACTCATCACCCGGCCAATTTCCCGGAGGCCCCTACTTACCTGCCCTGCACTCTCCCACCCTTCAAACCCCCCCCCACCCTCATTTTATGGGCAAGACCCCCCTCCACCCCTGGCCCTTGGCAGTGCCACCTAGGCACCCAGGCAGTGCTCCTGCTGACTTAGCAGTGTCATCCGGGTACCTTGATAGTGCCAGGGTGGAAGTGCCAAGGTGCCTGCTGGGCAGTGCCAAGGCGCCCACACTCCAGGGGGGGTGCAGGGTGCCACCCTGCACTTAGCCTGACCACCCTGGGGTCTCTGGTTGTCAGGGAGACCCCCCCCCCCCCCCCCCCCCCCGGGTGCCGTTCTGCCTGGTCCATGTTTGTTTGGACCAGCACTGATTGGCGCATGACTGCAGCCTGGGAGGCCGGTGAATCACAGGAGGCTGGTGGATCCCGCGCAGGTGGTTATAAGTAGGTTTACGACCTACTTCCGCGAGTGTCATTCGGTCACACCCATTTGGGGCGGGGTTCCGAATCCGACGTCTCGCGGGGCATCGGAGAATCTCACAAGGCACGGAGGCTGTCGGGAGGCTCGCTGGAAGGTTTTCCTAGCATTCACCGGCCACTTTGCACTCAAGCGAGACACCAATGCGGCTGGAGATTGATGCCCTGTATCTCACCACAGATGCTGCCAGAGCTTCTGAAAATACCCAGCATTTTCTGATTTTACATGAAGAAATCAGGTCTGAATCTACCTAGTTCCAAGTTCCCTTATCCAATTTCACCTGGTGTGGTCGGAAAGGTGGCAGAATTAATCCTTTTGCCTTGCACTATTGATTCAATTGAAAATACTTCCCACAATTAATACTGATTAATTGGTGCCCCCCCGTCACCCAGGAATAAAAAATGCATTAAACCAGTTGAAGATGGATCTTGGCCTGGATCCTCCGTTCTGAAGTGTAAGTGCTTCCATTCAAACTTGACATGGTGAGGAGCTATCAATCATAGCAAGAGTGTTTATAAACACGTGGTTAGCATCAAAATTGAGCAATGGTGATGCATTCAACTGTGAAGGAAAAGACAGATAAACAATCCACCTAGCACCTGTCTCTGGACCAATAAAACTGTCAATCACTGGCTAACCAAATGTATTGCTGTGTGAAATTGAATGGAAGATTGCATTTCAAAGGCTATCAGGGGATTTGAAGCCCTTTCAAGTGTACTTGGCTTTTGAGGAAGCCTCTGACACTTGGAACAGCTGCTGCTTTAAACATTTTTGTCTGAGGCAGCAGATGGAGGGTAAGTGTAAACGGCGTGGTATTTTACTGTAGTGGCTGGACTGCTCTTCAACTTTCAGGCAGGTGTGACTGATGTGGGTCACTGATGGGGATCTCAGGTGGCGGTCTCGGATGTGGGTCTCTGATGAGGGTGTCTGATGGGGTTGACTGATGGGGGGGGGGGGAGGGTCTGATGGGGAGGGGTCGATGGTGGAGGGGTTGGGTCACCCTTACCCCTGTGTTGCTTGGGGGGCGGGTGACCAGTTATTGCTGTGGTGGGTGGGAGGACGCCCATGTTTGTTAGCGGGGGACAGGATTTACATTGTGGTGGGGTGGGGAAGGGGCCTTCTGAAGGAATTTGGGCGACACCTCAGTTATCCACTGACATCCATAACCCACCTCGGTGAGCAATGCTTAGGCAAACGTGCACCAATGTCCGCCCCGTGGATTTCCCGCTGTGGGGGTTGGTGCATAATGGTGGTTGGGAGGGTGGGGGGGGGCGGCGTGAATCAGGCTTCCAGCCTGTTAACTGTATTGAAAGTTACATCTTCCCAGTAGCATCGGGTGGGTAGCGCGTTGAGGCCACTGGTGAAGGATCGGAGCTTTGCAATGGGTACTAAACCCATTTTTCGAGGGATGCTCCATTCTCCACCCGATTGGGAATACCGATCGCAGCGTTGGGCAATGGAGAATCCATCCCCTTGTCTGTGATGACCTTGGTAGTCCAATAACGTCTCCGAAATCACTGTGTGGTGTCACTTCTATAGAAAAGCCACCTGAGTGAGATATTAGAGGACTGCTTATGCTTGTTGAACCGTGCAATCACCCTCTTCAGGATCAGAAAGGTAAAGAGTATGAACTTACAAAAAGGAAAGGATAAAATCACCATTGTTGAGATATTGGTTGCTTGTGCACTGTGTGATCCTTGGTCAAGAGTTGATATGATGACCTGCTAGATATCTACCACCAAAATTGTTCCAGATCAAGACACAAGAGAAGAGCGTTCCTCACATTTTTATCTTCCTGTGCTGTGGGGAAGCATTGGACCTCTGCACCATGTTTCAGCAGCTCTGGCAAATTGAGAGCTCAGAATAGGTCTTAAAAGTATAAAACCCACAATCCAATGGTGCTCTCAGCGTTTTAACGCAGTGTCATCTGATCTCACAGTGTTGACTTAAAGTGGTATCTGCTAGGTGGGGAACTCAAATTGACAGCATTACACCTTACCTGGTAGTTTCTTAGCTGCCACCTTCAACTAGATTTGAAAACTTAACAGTGATTTTCGGGAAAGTCAGTCAGTCATGGTAACTGCATAAGTAAAATAAGCTTGCCCAAATTTCTACTGATCATCTCCTGAATAAAGGGAAGCTTGGTCAACCGTTGTTGCAGCGTCATTTTGCATGATGCGATGTAAATTGATTGCAGTAGCCTGGAGTAAGATGGCAATATAGCTCATATCAGCAACTCAACAGCAATATTGTTATAGATCTCTGACCAACCAGCAGGCACAGGCCATGTCTTCAATATAGCTCCTGTCCAAACAGTTACCACAATTCATTCAGATGCAACATTATTTTATTTGTGAGTCTGTGGTTAATGCTGGCTGTTACCCGGACCATTTCTTACGCCGGCATATCGCACAACAGTATTACTCCTTTAAAAAGAAGCCTGTAAAGTTTATTTAGTTTTGTGTCTTGGAATTTCTATCACCAGATCTTGCCTTTAATATAGGACCTTTAAATCTATAATAACAATCTAAGATACTGCACCGAGGCATAAGGAAAAATGGGCAGCATAGTGGCAAGGGAGGAAAACTGGGTGGACGAATCCAAAGTTTGGTCGAAGAGGTAGGTTTTAAGGATCATCTCAAAAGGAGGAGATGGACGTGGGGTGCAGAGAGGAGAGAATTTTGGAAAAGGAGGCCTATGGATGGCTGTAGCCCACAGATGCCTAAAGTGACTTGTTAGGATGAATGAATAGATTAGTAAAAGGGTGGGGTGGGGGTGGGGGGTTATCTAAGGCCCTGTATTAGAGCAAAGAAACATATTAGGTCAATGCTTTGCTACCCCAGTGACATTCAGCAGATCCTGCCAGCAAGGTTGTCTACTCGTAAGAAGAATAAAGAATCTGTAGCTAGGAGGATATACCAGTCCTGCTTTAGGGTACGGGTTTAATAATAAGCTTACGTAAACAAGACTGGAATTTTAAACCATGTTTTATGTACGGACTAATTGTATATACAGTATGTATCTGTGAGTTTGTGGAGAGAGCTATATTGGAATGCTGTCTCTTGAGGGCGATATTACAGGAAAGGGCTACTTTGGAGATTTCTCTGGGGTTGGACTCACCATCCTTGAATCCATGAATAAATGATTGTAACCTGTCCCTGGGTCTCCTGTGGCTAGTTGGAAGAAGTCCACCACAACATGGCTGAAATGGGGGAGATGGAGAGGCCAGGCTCAGTGTTCCTGGAGGGAGAAATTTATTGTGGGGTCGGAGGAGGTTACAGAGATAGCGATGGTCAGGTCATGAAAAGATTACAGTTTGAGATGTTTGCAAACTAAGTGCCAACACAGGTCAGCAAGATGGATGGATGAGTAAGTGGGAGCTTGAAGCAATATAAAATTTAGGCTAGATTCTTCAGAAGGTGCAAGAAGGAAGTCTGTCCATGAAAACATTGACATGGTCAAGGTGCCACTATTCTTCTGTTCATTGGGATATATTACATATACACAAAATCATCTCAACTTTAGTAGGCGGAGGAATATAGGGGTAGAAATGAGCAATGTGCCTCTTTTGAGCATAAAATGGGCATAAAGCATGCTGTCATGAGAATGTCACTTTAAGAAATGGTAATCTGCTAAAGTTACTGCAGTGATGTCAGAGTGTGGGTGGAGCTGAGCTCTGGCTCTGCTTTTTAGTTTCACTTTGAGAAAAGCTTGGGTGTGTGTGTTTTTTTGGTTTTGTTTCAGTGTTGGAGCTGCAGTCAGCCAGAGAAGGTGTAATGTTGATCTCTCTGCCATGTAAAGACTATCTCTTGATCATTTGGTGAATTCAGAGCGATAGCTGTTCTCAGTAGTGAATTTAAACCTAATGTGCTTCTGTTAAACATTTTTTTAATGTCTTATGGATGTTAAAAGGAAAGCTTAAGGATTATTTAGTGTTGTATTCTTTGGGGGACGTATTTGAATTGATGTTGCTAAGATGTTCACTGTATGTTTTAAAAAGGTTAACTTGAGTTCATAGAATAAACATTGTTTTGCTTTAAAAAATACTTTTCGATTTCTGCTGTACCACACCTGTAGAGTGGGCCGCGTGCTCCCCATACCACAATCTATTAAAAGTTGTGGGTCAGGTGAACTCCATGATACATTTTGGGGTTCTCTAAACCCTGGCCCATTACAAATTGAGGGCTCGAGGGGAATGAAAGCCTATCTATTGGATTGGCTTAGTGGACGTAAAGACAGTGAGGGGTGAGCATATTGTGGTTGCTTTTCAGGTGTGGCATTTCAGTTTAAGTGGGGAGTGTGTTGTGGACAATGGCTCTTTCAGAGGCTCTGACTTTTTTGGGGGTGGAGACAGTCACACGCAGTACCTTACGGACAGAGACTAAAAGCAGACTGCTAGATTTGGCAAAAACATTGCAATTAACACTACCTGACAAAGTGCGAAAAGATGAGGTAATTACGGCGGTGGCTCAGCATTTAAGGTTGCCTGAGATACAGTCTGACTCATTGTAAATGGCAAAAATTCAGTTACAAATTAAACAAATGGAACATGAGAAAGAATTAAAGCAGCTTGAAAATGAAAGCGAGAGAGAGGAAAGAGTTTGAACTTCAGAAAATGGCCATAAAACATGACAGTCAGTTAAGATTGGCGAATTTAATGGAAAATGTACAGTTTGAGGATATTGATGAGGATAAAGAGAAAGAGTGTCAAAGTGGGTATTACTGATTCAAACAAAGCTGGTAGGTAGAGCTGGTGAAGTATTTGCATCACTACTGGAGGAGGTATCTGGGACGTATGAGGAGGTGAGAAAATCCATCTTAGGTGCATATGAACTAGTCCCTGAAGCCTACAGACAAAGGTTTAGAAATTTAAGGAAAGAATTTGCTCAAACATACATGGAGTTTGAAAGGATCAAACAGAATAATTTTGATAGGTGGGTAAGGGCTTTGAAAATAGACCAAACGTATGGTGCTCTCAGAGAAATTATACTTTTGGAGGAGTTTAAAAGTTCAATTCCTGATGTAGTGAGAGCTCATGTGGAAGATCAGAGGGTTAAAACTGCGAGGTTAGCAGCAGAAATGGCAGATGATTATGAATTAGTTCATAAATCAAAGCTTAGTTTCCGATATCAGTTTCAGCCTGTGAGGGATAGAAACTGGGGACATGAGAAATACTCACGTGGTAAAGGTAAAGGTGATCTGATGGGAGATAATAAGGAGAGTGTACCTCAGATAAAAAAGGAAATCCAGGAGGGTGGAAAAGAAATGAAAAGTTTCAAATGTTTTCACTGTAATAAACTAGGCCATGTAAAGTCACAGTGTTGGTGGTTGAAGAAAAGCACGGGGAAGGCTGATGTGGTAAAACAGGATAAGGCAGTGGGGTTTGTTGAAGTGGTAAAGGAAAGCCCAAGTGAAGTGAAGGAGGTGCAAAAGATTGTAAAGTCTGATCAAGAGGTGATTGATAAGAAGGTGCCAGATCTCTTTAAAGAATTTACTTGTGTTGGTAATGTTTTCTCATGTGTATCAGGAGGAGCATGTAAAGCAGTCACAATTTTAAGAGATACAGGAGCTAGTCAATCTTTAATAGTAAGAGATGAGGAGTTATGTAGTCTGGGAAGAATATTGCCAGAAAGGGTGGTAATATGTGGAATTCAGGGTGACATGAGTCGTCTTCCATTATATAAGGTAAGGTTGGAAAGTCCAGTGAAGAGCGGTGAAGTGGTAGTAGGAGTAATAAAGAAACAATCTTGCCCAAGAATACAGTTTATCTTGGGTAATGATATAGCCCGATCACAGGTGGGAGCGACGTCTACTCTGGTTGATAAGCCAGTGGAAAATCAGACAAGTGAAGTGTTGAAGGACGAATATCCTGGGATTTTTCCGGATTGTGTAGTAACAATGTCGCAAAGTCACAGGTTAAGACAAGAGGAGAAATCAAAGAATAAAGATGAAGTTGAAGTGCAATTATCAGAAACAATTTTTGATCAAATGGTTGAAAAAGAACAAGAACAGGTGGAGGATGAGGTGGATATTTTTAGCTCAGGAAAATTGGCGGAGTTACAACAGAAAGATATAGAAATAAAACGGATGTATCAGAAAGCATAAACGGAAGAGGAATCTGAGTGTATACCAGAGTGTTATTACCATAAAGATGATATCTTAATGAGAAAATGGAGACCTTTACATATGCAGGCGGATGAAAAGTGGGCAGAAGTTCATCAAGTAGTATTGCCGGTAGGGTATAGAAAGGAGGTGTTGCGAGTTGCACATGAGGTACCAGTGGGAGGTCATTTGGGAGTAAGGAAAAATCAAGCTAAAATACAAAAACATTTTTATTGGCCTGGACTACATAAAGATGCAGTTAAATTTTGTCAATCATGTCACACATGTCAAGTGATAGGGAAACCTCAAGCAGTGATAAAACCAGCGCCCTTAATACCCATTCCAGCATTTGACGAACCTTTTACAAGGGTCCTAATTGATTGCGTCGGACCACTTCCTAAAACGAAAAGTGAGAATCAATATCTTTTGACTATAATGGATGTGTCTACGAAGTTTCCAGAGGCCATTCCAGTACGTATTATTACAGCTAAAAAGACTGTGGAGGAGTTACTTAAATTCTTTACGAGATATGGACTACACACAGAAATGCAATCGGATCAAGGATCGAATTTTATCTCAAGGTTATTTAAAGAATTTATGGATAGATAAGTAATAAAACAATTTAAATCAACTGCGTACCACCCAGAATCACAAGGAGCATTAGAAAGGTGGCATCAGACATAAAAAACAATGTTGAGGGCTTATTGTCACGATTATCCAGAGGATTGGGATAAAGGAATTCCATTTGTACTGTTTGCAATTAGGGATGCCCCTAATGAGTCAACCAAATTCAGTCCTTTTGAACTAATTTTTGGTCATGAGGTAAGAGGACCACTTAAATTGATTCAGGAAAAATTGGTGAGTGAGCAGTTGGAACTTGCATTATTATAGCACGTGTCAAATTTAAGTAACGATTAAATAGAGCAGGTGAATTGGCTAGACAACATTTAAAAGTTGCACAATATGTGATGATACGGGTAGCGGACAAGAAATCCAAAGTTCATAGTTTTGCCAGTGGAGATAAAGTTTTAGTATTGTTACCAGTGGTAGGTGAACCTTTAAAAGCAAGGTTTTGTGGACCTTATCAGATTGAAAGGAAATTAAGTGAGGTGAATTATGTGATAAAAACGCCAGATAGAAGGAAAACTCACTGAGTGTGTCATGTGAATATGCTTAAAAGGTACTTTGAAAGGGAAGGAGAAAATGGAAGAGGTTTTAATGATTCTAACTCAAAGTGACGAACCAAATCCAGATGACTTTGAATTTGACATACCTCAAATTAAATTGGAAAACAAGGATGTTCTTAAAAATTGGGATAAATTGTTGAGTTACCTTCCAATTTAAGGTTGATTTAAGGACTTTATTTGAGGACTGACCTGAAAGAGTTATTGACATCACATGGGCAAGTTTGTAGAAATAAATTGGGAAGTACTAAAATGGTTATACATGATGTAGATGTGGGAAATACTGTTCCAATTAAACAACAACCATATAGACTTAACCCTTTAAAATTGGCACAGGTTAATAAAGAGATCGAGAGTATGCTTGAAAATGGCATAATTGAAGTGGATTGCAGCCAATGGAGCTCACCCATAGTGATGGTACCTAAACCAGACGTTACCCAATGGTTGTGTGTGGACTATAGAAAGGTTAATGCAATTGCAAGAACGGACTCTTATCCTATCCCATGTTTGGAGGATTGCATTGAGAAAGTGGGACAATCAGTTTTTATTTCCATACTGGTTTTACTTAAAGATTACCGGCAGGTACCTTTATTCGAAAGGGCGAAGGCGATTTCAGCTTTTGTGACTCCAGATGGTATATACCAATTCAAAGTTATGCCATTTGGCATGAAAAACGCCCCAGCCACCTTTCAACGGTTAACTAATGCAGTCGTTTCCGGATTACCCAATTGTGCGGTATACATCGACGATCTGGTAATTTTCAGCCAGACATGGAAAGAACATTTAAAACATCTGATAGATTTATTTGATCGACTTCAGGAGGTGGGTTTGGTGATAAATCTAGCCAAAAGTGAATTTGGAAAAGCCCAAGTCACTTTCCTTGGCCATACAAACGGACAAGGTCGAATGGTCACACGGGATGTGAAGACAACAGTTATTGAGCAGTTTCCAATACCCTCGACATGAAGGGGAATAATGCGATTTCTTGGTATGAGTGGATTTTACCAGAAATGTGTACCGAATTTTAGCAGTGTGGTCCCTCCACTGACGGACTTGCTCAAGAAGCGTAACAAATTCCAGTGGACAGCGGAGTTTCAACGGGCATTTGACTGCCTGAAAGCTGTGATAACCAATGCTCATGTAATGGAGAATTACAAGGGACTCTATGATCAGATTGAACAACAGTATCTGACTTTGAAGAGACATGCCAAGGCGTAGAGAAATGGATGGATCGTGCAGAGACCTTCTTGTTCAAAAAGACTGTCAAACGAGAGGGATTCCAGTTGGAGGAAGAAGATTAAAAGGGACTCTATTATTATACCTGTTTGCGTGTGTTGTTTTTTGAACCAAAAGAGTATATTTACTGTGTGCATTTCTTAAAGGATAGTGAAAAGGTGAAAAATGAAACCATCTTGAAGTTAATGGTTTTTTTTTCTTGGGGGGAGGTGTCATGCGAATATCACTTTAAGAAATGGTAGTCTGCTAAAGTTACTGCAGTGATGTCAGAGTGTGGGTGGAGCTGAGCTCTAGCTCTGCTTTTTAGTTTCACTTTGAGAAAAGCTTGGATGTGTCTGTGTTGTTTTGGTATCGTTTCAGTGTTGGAGCTGCAGTCAGCCAGAGAAGGTGTAATGTTATTCTCTCTGCCATGTAAAGACTATCTCTTGATCATTTGGTGAATTCAGAGTGATGACTGTTCTCAGTAGTGAATTTAAACCTGAGGTGCTTCTGTTCAACATTCTTTTTAATGTCTTATGGATGTTAAAAGGAAAGCTTAAGGATTACTTAGTGTTGTATTCTTTGGGGGTTGTATTTGAATTGATGGTTGCTAAGATGTTCAATGTATGTTCTAAAAAGGTCAACTTGAGTTCATAGAATAAACATTGTTTTGCTTTAAAAAATACTTTTCGATTTCTGCTGGACCACACCTGTAGAGTGGGCCGCGTGCTCCCCCTACCACAATCTATTAAAAGTTGTGGGTCAGGTGAATTCCATGATACAATTTGGGGTTCTCTAAACCCTGGCCCATAATAATGCCATTTTGGAAATGGGCCTGACTGCAGCAGATGTAACTTGGTGTTGATCTCACCGGTAATTTCTTCGGCATTTAGAATCATAGAATCACTGCAGTGCGGAATTAGGCCATTCGGCCCATCGAATCTGCACCGGCCCTCTGAAAGAGCACTCCACCCAGGCCCACACCCCAACCCATCCCTGTAACCCAGGAACCCCACCTAGCCTTTTGGGGAATACGGGGTAATAAAGCATGATCAATCCATTAACCTGCACCTCTTTGGACTGTGGAAGGAACCTGGAGCACCAGGAGGAAACCCACGCAGACACGGGAAAAATGCAAACTCCACACAGACAGTCACCCAAGGCCGGAATTGAACTGAGTCCCTGGTGATGTCAGGCAGTGGTGCTAACCATTGTGCCACCCCTTTCTTTTAGATGTCCTAGGTGTGCACATAAAATGGATGTTAGGCCCCTTAAATATGTAAATAAACTGCCTGACACCTATTACTGGATCCCATCAGAAAGGCTCTAAGCAAGGCAGGCCAACATGAGGTAACCGGAGACAGGAGGGAGGCGAATTCTCCTCCGACTCCAGAAGAGTCACAATTACTCCCCCTTGTAATCAGTTCCAATCCAATCCGCAGCTTCTGGAATTAATGTGTGCGCTGCTGCCGGCAAAGCAAGCTCCCAAAATTGGTCTCCTCGCTTGGGAGAGCTGCCTGGAGGCATATTATGAACTGTTTAAAATCAGCAAGTGCCCAGCATCACAAAAACATTCAGATGGAGAATATCTTACCACTTATGTTTTCTTCCTCTAATATCATCAATAATCATTTGAGGCTTAGAAGTCCTTTTTGCTGAAGTTCACTCCTCCCCCCACCGGCCCCTCCTCCTCAACTTTCTGACGTAAGGACATCAATTATTAAGATTATCAATGAATTTTTATAATCAGTAAACATCAGAACCTGAGCCAAGAGCCTATCTTGTCGCACTTCTATCCTGCCCGCTGTCAGATTTTGAACTTGGTAAAAGGTGACGGCTTTGCCCATCTGTTGTTTTGCTCTTCGAAGCCTGGCTTTATTGACATCTGCAGGACATTTACGCAGGCAGTAAGAATTAATGGCAGGGGTTGGCATTAGCCGGGAAAGTCTGCGAATGAACGTTTGGCTTCAGATTCCTTTAGGTGGCTGCTAAAGACTGCCAATCAAAGGCTGCTGCAGTCAGTCTGCTGGAATATCAATGAGAGGCGTATATGCACCAGCCAGCCCTCTGGGGGACTCAGTAACTCCAACGCACCGCCCCCTCCCATCATTGGTCCAAGGGACACCTTTCATGAACCAGTCAGGAACTGTCTGTTTGATGTTCCGCTCTTCTTTGGTTTGAGAGGCTATCAGTCACAAAGATTTAAGATCTGCTGTTGCTACTGCTGCTGTTATATCATGTCAACTTGACTGAGCATGGTTCAACAAGCTATTTGAAGGGCAGCAACTTGGAGGAAGGTTTTCTTCTTCCAGCAAGAGAGTCTTAATCAGAAATACCGAAAATAAAATCCCCAATAAATAGCATGTCAAGCTAATTTATACTTGTGAAAAGCAAACATTTATATAAGGTCTGTGACAGATTATTATGCTACAACTGTGTCATTGCTTGTTATTCATTTTGGAAGGGATCATTAGTGTTACCGTGTTAAAATGGCACAGGTGGAGGTACTGAGTTAAAGGTGACTACCCATTCGCTCTTTTCATAAGTCACGCATATTAAAACTGTTCAAATCAAAATTTATTGAAACTGATTGGGGAGAAGCACAAAACGTCACCTACCACAATAATGGAAACATGTAATGTATTAACAAGCTCTTTGCCAAAATCTCAGCCTCCTTGAAAACACAGAGATAATGAGCACTGTATTTTTCATTTTGAACTGAGCTGGCCAATCCTTTTCGCTTGTTTGCCAGACATTTAACGTGACGATCTGATTCACAATTAAATGTGAGTCTGCATTCTGTAAAGTATCTCCATGGCCAAATGATGTAATGGTGTTCTGACCAGCGGCAACAACACGGCCACTTCAGTGCACACTTCAAAGCATAGTGGAGAAAGTGTACTTTGGCCCTACTTACATGTGCTGATGCAGAGAGCAGCATGACATAAAATGTTCTCTCTGCTGGAGTCACACAGGCAAATTTATTTAACTTTTACTTCAAATGTTTGCATATACTTCTGAGTAAGGAACTCTTTGTAAATGGCATCGGGATGATGTCTCTTCCCGCATCTCCCCTGCCATCCCTCCTTCCTCTGTGACGAACAGGCCTGGATTTTACATGCCATCCCCTTGCAAGGCATGTTTGCGGTGAGGGGGAGGGAGCATGTGAATTAAGATGGGTGGCGATCACAGCCCAGCCCTGACTGGGTTCCCTTAAAGCGGTAGGCAGGTGGGCACAGGATGTTCCCTCTGAGCAGTGCACATTGGGGGCAACCCCTGCATGATGATACCTCCCCTTTGTGCCTCCTCACCCTGGCCTCTAACCTGTTCCCCACCCCCTTTGCTCTCCTCCCTCGGGTGCCTGATACCTTCCCCTGCAAATGTGTGGGATTTATCTTCGTCCAGGGTTCATCGCCTCTTCTTCCTGGTGCCTGCTTGCAATTCCGACAGCACCTACTACTGAGTTCTGTTGCTGCTGGGACTTCCTAGAGCTGCTGGGCAATCAGATTCACTCAGATCCCACTGGGGGTCATAAGTCCCACTCTCTACTTGTTTCGTCCCTCCCCCACCGCTCCCCCGCAATGTCATAGCTGCGGTGCGACTATTGTTTAAGCCAAAGGGGTCGAAACTGACTTTTGTTTGCAATGGGACAGGTGAGGGGTAGGGTGGTGCGTGCTGGTGGCAAGCAATACACCCTTCTGTAAAATTCAGCCTTGCTTCATTTTGGGCCTATGGAAAAATGGGAACATTCAGAAAGGCATTAAAAGCAATGCACAGAAAGCAAGATTTTCAGGACATACTGTTCTTTCACAATTTGTTTTATTTACTCAACAGGCCTTGAAAGTTTGTCCTTTCATGATTCTTTCACTGACTGACATCGTTAGCTGCAAATTCAATAATCTCCATTTGTTTTTTACAGTGTGAGAGTACTGCCTTCCCCCAAACTCAGTCTCTCTGCAGCATACACTATCCTAGGTCCAAATGGACAATCTGTATAAGCATTGGTCAGGTATTATCTTGATGCAGTCCTGGTCATCGTAACACAGGAAAGGTATTACTGAGCCTTGGACAGCACAGAAGTAAGCTCAGGTATCAGTGATCTTAGAAATGATAAGGAAGTTAGACACATGCTCTTGGAAAAGAGAATTTGAAGTGGCCTAATTAAAGTTTCTAAAATTAGGCAAATTTGATTTGAGCAAATATCAAAGGTGTTGAAGGGATCAAATATAGGAAAATATAGCTGAAAAGCTCAGGCCTTGATTTTTCTATTCTGAGGCCTATTCTGTAGAAAGTCAATGGCCTTGAAAGGTTAACTCGGTTTCTCTCTCCTCATATGCTGCCAGAGCTGCTGAGTTAATCCAACATTTTCTGTTTTTATTTCAGATTTCCAGCAGCCGCAGTATTTTGCTTTTATCAAAAACAAATGGCGTTGTTGAGCTTAATGATTGATTTTTGTTCCCAAAATATATTATTGATATTTGAAGTGTGCAGGAGAACCCTTGACATATTTAATTTTCTCTTCCACAAGTGCCTGGGCCTTGTTTAGATCTTTGCCACAGTAATAAGCCTGTGGTTAATAATTCATGAACTGGAGAATTATGCTAGTAAGCGATTCAATAGCACTGAAAACTCATCCAGCCCTCTGTACCTTAGCAATGCCTTGGATGTTTCCCATTTTAGCTTGTGCACTTACTGCTTTCATTTTTGGCAAGATTATTATCAATGATGCAACATTGTGCTGGGATGCTGGCTTGCAGTTGCAATTTACGATTTCCCCTGACCATCGTTCCTTCACAATTTTACCCACACATTCACAAAAAGATCCTGATCAATATCTTTACAGACAGTAGGAGCATTTGTTTAGAATCACTTCCTGGCAACATTCCCATATGTGGAGTGTTGTGTGCCCAAGATGCTGCGCTCTGGAGCTCAGTATCCCATTTAATCTGGCCAGTTTCCCCCTTCCTTTTCCCCAAAACCTTTCTTCTCCTTTTTGAAGTAAATAAATGTAACGTTAAAGTCCGGACTGAGTAAAGTACGGCTCACACAATGATGTAAGAGAACACATGACCCACAACTGGGGGTCAGTAAAGTGTTGGACAGAGCTGTGTGTACAAGCAAGCATGGAGACAGCTCCTAGCTTGAACCCGTTATTATACACATGTACACAGTTTTTGTAGTTAATAAATACATACAGTTAACCACAATCATCAGACTATGAGGACTTCATTAAGGGCTGCCGAATGGTATTCACCACTCTACAACAATCAATTGTGGATTGCAGTCCAAAGCCCTGCGTATTTCTATGGTCAGTGATGCACAATCAATTACTCTCGAGACCGGGTGAGTCATAACTAATAGGCTTTAATCAGCTAGAACTGTACCCAGCTTGAGGCACCCCACTATATCATAGAAAGAATCGTAGAAGAAAGTCATTCGACACATCGAGTCTGCTCCGACCCCTCGAAAGACCACCCTACCTCGGCCCAATCCCCGTTCTAGCTCTGTATCCCCACCCAACCTTTGGACACAAAGGGACAATTTAGCAAGGCCAATCCACCTAACCTGAACATCTTTGGACAGTGGGTAGAAATCGGAGCACCCGGAGGAAACCCACGCAGACACGGAGAGAAAGTGCAAACTCCACATAGACAGTCATCCGAGATCGGAATCAAATCCGGGTCCCTGGCGTTGTGAGGCAGCAGTGCTAACCACTATATAGTCTACCAACCCAAAAATGACCAATTTATTCCTACTCTCTGTTTTCTGACCATTGACCAATCTTTAATCCATGCTAATATATTACCCCCAGTCCCATGATTCGCTGATTCGTGTGGCACTTTATCAAATAATCCTTAATAACTCATAACAGATTTGTCAAACACAATTTCCCTTTCATAAATCATATTATGATTTTCCAAGTGCCCTGCTCTCATGCCCTCAGTAATCGATTCTAGCATTTTCTCTACTACGGCTGTCAGACTAACTGGCCCTATAGCTCAGTTTCGTCTCTCCTCCCTTTCTTGAATATCCGAGTTGTATTTAATACCAATCCAAGGGAATATTGGGCTGAATAAATTTTAATTTCTTTGCTTTGAAAAATTGATTATTCCACTGAAAATGTGAAAGAAGGAAATAACTTTCATTTATATAGCACCCTTCTTGTCTTCCGAACATCCCGGGTTACTTCACAGCCAGTAATGTATGAAACGGAGCGACCAATTTGCACATAGTAAACCCCAACAAACAGCAACAAAATAATGACCAGAGCGTTGCTCTTTTAGAGATGCTGTCTGAGGGATAATAATTGGCTGGGACACAGACCAATTAACCTGCGCTGTTGTCATCGTTCTCTGTGATAACCATGCTGGAATTTTTTTCAAACTGTCAAGTTCAGCTCAAGATCCCCTTCCTAGTCTAGTGTGTGGGTTAAGTTTATGTGAAATGCGGTTCTGATTGAGGTATTCCCGGCTGGCCTCAGTGCTTCTGGATTAGGAAGAGGGAAACCAGCCAGAATTTCCACTCCTGAATAATATCCATCATTCTACCAGGAAAACACCTGAGCCCATTTACCCAGATTTCTGTCTGTACATTACTGCCAGGTATCCGCTATTGTACACTAGCCGCAGCCGAAGCTTTTGAGTAGATCCTATCCTGTATTCACTGTCACGTACCAATTAGTCGTCTGCATATTTCCAAGAACTATCTCTGCAAATTTAAGTTTTCGCAGAAAAACAGCTGGGTTCACGGAATGTGATGTCCAAAACAAGGATACAAATTTGCAATTCCATACATCATAAGCAGAATTTGAATAACGGGGCGAGTCATTTTGGTTCAGGCCTGCTCTCTGTAACCACGGACAGGCACCATTGCTGCGTCTTGG
This sequence comes from Scyliorhinus torazame, assembly GCF_047496885.1. Classification (NCBI taxonomy): domain Eukaryota; kingdom Metazoa; phylum Chordata; class Chondrichthyes; order Carcharhiniformes; family Scyliorhinidae; genus Scyliorhinus; species Scyliorhinus torazame. The sequence goes on along the minus strand of NC_092711.1, from coordinate 297,719,002 downwards.
CGCCAATTTTAAAATCTCCCCCACTCAGTGGCCCAACATGTCATCCTGTATGCTTTCCGGTTTCGGCTCAGTGGGTAGGGCTCTTACCTCTGAGTCAGGAGGCCAAGTTCTGTTTTGGATTGGATTGGATTGGATTTGTTTATTGTCACGTGTACAGTGAAAAGTATTTTTCTGAGAGCAGCTGAAACAGATCATTTAGTACATGAAAATAAAATAAAATAAAAAGAAAATACATAATAGGGAAACACATGGTCCACAATGTAAATACATAGACACCGGCATCGGGTGAAGCATACCGGAGTGTAGTATTAATCAGGTCAGTCCATAAGAGGGTCGTATAGGAGTCTGGTAACAACGGGGACTGTTATAGAGACTTTAGCAAAATGTACTGAGGATGTGCTGTATCATTATAGGATTGCCAACCCTCCAGGATTGGCTTGGAGTCTCCAGGACACAGTTCTGTGCAACCCTGGAGTATCAGGACATTAAAAAGGATTATTTTTTTTGTCACTGTCTCTGAACCTTTCTCTTTACCAGATATATACCATTTGGTATAGGAAGGCAGTACCTCACAAGGATGGGCACGCTGGCTGACTTATGGCCAGAGGGTGGGGGCCAGGTCATGTTTTAAAACTTTCAGAAATACATTTAATCACAAATTGGCAACCCTGATCGACAACAAGACTTTAAAGCGAGGCCCAGCCTCAAACGATCCCATGGCACAATTGGTAACGAAGGGGACTTCTCTCTGTGTGCTAACCAATATTTATCCCTCAACCAACATCACTATAAAATACATGATCTGATTATCACCACAATGCTATTTCTGAAAACTTGCTGTGTGAAAATTGACTTCGGTGTTTCCTACTTTGCAACAGTGACTACCCTTCAAAATTACTTCATTGGCCCTGAAGTGACACTCTGAGGTTGTGAAAGGCACTATATATGAATGCAAATACTTTCTTTATGGCTTCCCATTAAATGGAGATTACTAACTAAATTCCAATTAGGACAGCACGGTGGCGCAGTGGTTAGCACTGCTGCCTCACGGTGCCGAGATCCCAGGTTCGATCCCAGCCCTGGGTCACTGTCCGTGTGGAGTTTGCACATTCTCCCCGTGTTTGTGTGGGTTTCACCTGCATAACCCAAAGATGTGCAGGGAAGGTGGATTGGCCACGCTACATTTGCCCCTTAATTGGAAAAAATTAATTGGGTACTCTAAATTTTTTTTTTTTTAATTCACTTGCCAATTTAAACTAAGCACAAGAAACACGTAAGTGTCCGACTTTAGTCACAATGTCCTTGAGGGTTGTATCCGGAGTCATGTGGAATAAGGTAAACTGATCGACTCACCACTGATAATAACCCTCGCGTATGTAAATGCCCATCATAACTCACTCTTGAATGATACCCAGTTGAGTTCTGAGTCTTCTACGCTTGTGAAGGATGGCTGCAACTTAACTACCACAGTGCAATATTCTGCTCAAGTGTTATGCAACCTGACAGGAAGCTTGGATGAAAAAAAAGAAAACAAATTGAGTATTCATAATAACTGATCCTAGTCATTTCAGGCAAAGTACGATTGTATAAGTTAACATTTCTTATTAATTATCCCTGGGCAACTTCTGTGGCGTGAGCCTGAACTCGCAATCCATTCTGTCTGACAGAGTATTAAGGAGGTCCATTAGATACCTGCTGTCTGGGTTACTGCCAACAGGATGTAATCACATCCTCAGCACTTCTTGCCTCTTGGTGCAGTAGTCAATCTATTCCAACTCTACCCTAGAGAGATATTCAGGCTATCCTGGGCAGAATGGGCCATTTCTGTATGTACTGCCACCTCTCTTAACTGTAACACTAAACAAAGGAGGCATAATAGTGAAACAAAAATGACACGCAGTAAAACCGGGAGATGGAAAAATATCCTGAGGCACAGATTGAATGGGAGAGACAAATCTGCACACAAAATGAGGGAGTGAAACAGGCAGATATACACAACCATGTGTGCACTGAGAGCAGGAGATAAAAAGAGACAAGTCCATGCATTAAGCGAGAAAGAAACAAAAGCATATCTATACAGAGAGAAGAATGGGGCTCTCTGTGCAGAATGGGACTCGATGTGCAGAATGGGACTCGATGTGCAGAATGGGACTCGATGTGCAGAATGGGACTCGATGTGCAGAATGGGACTCGTTGTGCAGAATGGGACTCGATGTGCAGAATGGGGCTCTATGGGAAGAATGGGGCTCTATGGGAAGAATGGGGCTCTATGTGCAGAATGGGGCTCTATGTGCAGAATGGGACTCGATGTGCAGAATGGGACTCGATGTGCAGAATGGGACTCTATGTGCAGAATGGGACTCTATGTGCAGAATGGGACTCTATGTGCAGAATGGGACTCTATGTGCAGAATGGGACTCTATGTGCAGAATGGGACTCTATGTGCAGAATGGGACTCTATGTGCAGAATGGGACTCTATGTGCAGAATGGGACTCTATGTGCAGAATGGGACTCTATGTGCAGAATGGGACTCTATGTGCAGAATGGGACTCTATGTGCAGAATGGGACTCTATGTGCAGAATGGGACTCTATGGGCAGAATGGGGCTCTATGGGCAGAATGGGGCTCCATAGGAAGAATGGGGCTCCATAGGAAGAATGGGGCTCTATAGGAAGAATGGGGCTCTATAGGAAGAATGGGGCTCCATGGGAAGAATGGGGCTCCATGGGAAGAATGGGGCTCTATGGGAAGAATGGTGCTCCATGGGAAGAATGGGGCTCCATGGGAAGAATGGGGCTCCATGCGAAGAATGGGGCTCCATGGGAAGAATGGGGCTCCATGGGAAGAATGGGGGTTATTGGAAGAATGGGGCTCTATAAGAAGAATGGGGGTCTATACAGATCGAGAGGGAGGAGCCCACAGTCAAAGAGGATGGCCTATGCATGGTTCACCTTCCGTGCTTGACAATACCTAACTGCAACTCTCTTTCACCTGTCTCAGTTGTCATTTACCTCTTATGTTGTCAGACCGCGCATTCAACACCCAGTTTTCAATGAGCTACCATTTCCTCCAGGTAAACACTGGAGAGACCAAGGACTTCACCACAAGCATTGCACCCTTTCCACCAATTCCATCCCTCTCTCCAGCTACTGTCTCAGGCTTAACCAGACTATTTACAACCTTGGTGACCAGTTTAACTCAAACTTCTGCATCTGACCCCAAATCGTCTTCACGGCAACAAATACCTACTTTTGCCTCCATATCATAGAAAGCAGCAAGAATTTACAGCATGGAAAGAGGTCATTGTGCCCATCATGTCTGCACTGACCTGATTAAAGCAGAAACTAGCCACTCATTTTAATTCCATTTTGCAACACCTGGTCCGTAGCCTTGCAGGTTCCATTACTTCAGATACAGATTCAGGTGCCTTTTAAATGAGTTGAGCATTTCAGCCTGTGGTGAATGTATTGCATTAACCATTCACCATGTATGTAACTGTATCACGCTGTTGCCCATGAGGGCTCCACCTATGGACCATTGTAAGGTATTACATGTGATGCATCATGTTGGTGCCTTTGTGGTCTCCGCCCCTGGCTCCTCCCCTTGAGGGGTGGTATAAAGAGCAGTAGCCCTGTAGGCGGCTCCCAGTAGCAGAGCAGTCGCGGGCAGGCACTGTTCTAGTTGATTTAAGCCACAGTTTACTTCTACTCCGTGTTTCGTGTGAATTGATGGTCGCATCACAGTCTCAACCAGAAACTTAGGCAGTGAATTCAAGACGCCCACCCACTGTATGAAAATGTTTCCCCTCATGGCCCCTCTAATCCTTTTACGAATCACCTTAAATCTATGCTAGATTTGTATCTGCTGGGGTTTAGAAGAGTAAGAGGCGACTTGATGAAAACTTTGAGCTCCTGAGGTGTTTTGACAGGGTGGATGTGGAGAGAATGGTCCACACAAATGTGGACCAGGTGGAACAGCACCGGGTCGGTCTCCCGGGCTACCGAAGACCGCTGGGTGATTATGGTCAGTGCAGTGTGGCTTGCGGGCCCTCCCCCTGGAATGTGGGCACCTTGACACTGCCCAGCTGGCACCTTGGCACTGCCACCCTGACACTGCCAAGGTGCCTGGGTGGCACTGCCAAGCTGGCAGGAGCACTGCGTGGGTGCCCGAGTACCAGAGTGGCATTGCGAAGGGTCAGGGGCGAGGGGGGGCATGCCCATGGGTGGGGAGGGGTTGAAGGGTGGGGGAGTGCAGTGCAGGTAAGTAGGGGCCCCTGGGAGGTTGGAGGGTGATGGGTGGGGGTCCTGATAGAGAGGGGCTGCTGTAAGGGGGCTTGGGGGGCCTGAAATGTGGGGGCCCCCAGGGACCCCATAACAGGGTGTCCTCACTTGGGGGTGTGAGGTAGAGCCCATGTGTGTGGGGGGGGGTGACATTGCCCATGGGTGGGAAGTGTGGGGAACCCACAAACTCACTTGGAGATTGTGTGCCCTTTCAAAAGGGCAGCCTGATCTCTGCGTTCAGCTCCCCAGCTCTCGCAGTGCTGAGAAACACATGGCTATTCAACGTGGCTTGCTTGGAATGAGGGGCCTGAATGGGGAGGCCGCAGATAGCCCCATTTTTACAACGTGGAGCTCCGCTCGCCGGAACACCTCATTGTAGCAAGAGAGCAGGACACCATTTTTAAATGGCATCCCAATCTCCAAGGCCCCCAACAGAATCCCAACCTCCTCCCCACACCAGCCCGAATGCAATATGGTCGGGTCCTCCAGGCACCCCGCATCCCTCCAAAACCCATACCGGGCAACCCCAGACCGATCGCACATGCAGAAAATGCCAACCTGGCACCTTGGCTGTACCCCTGCCAGCTGGCAGTGCCAGGCTGGCACTAGCAGTGCCAGGGCACCACCTTGCCCAAAGGGCATGCAGCTGGGGTTCTTCGATCCCCTTGGGACCCCACAAGTGCCGATCCTTCTGGTCCCTGTTATTGTTTTCAAAACAAATATACTTTATTCATAAAATCCATACTAAACATTACAGAACATTTCGAATTGTCTTGACTGTACATTTCCATCAGAGTTACATATTCCCTTGACTTTCTTCCATTCAATTTTGATAACCTTACACACATATCGCTATTTACGTTACAATTCCTTCTTAAACATTTACGTTGTCATGTTTATTTTATACATTGGAGTGTTAATGACCCAGACCGTTTTTGGTTTTTTTCCCCTGTTTGGGAATCAATACCAAACGGCACTTCCCGAGGTTCCGGGGGTGAAGGGATTCAATATCAAAGCCTCAGGTACCTCGGGAATCTGCACATTAGACTAAAGCTTACTGCCTCTCTCTAATATGCAGATTTGCCAAAAAGTGATCCCGCCAAATGTGGGTGGAATTCCCCTTGCAATGTCTCGCGAGATTGCATTGAATCCCGGGAGGCGTAGCGCGCATTCAATGGCCGCGGCGAGCTGCTTTTTGGGTGCAGCCTGTGGTCGCGCGTGGTGACTAGACATCATGCGTCTTTGTCCCATTTAGGTTGAAATGCTCATCCATACCATTGTCATCTCCCCTCCCAATGGTTTCCTGGCAACTCCCGTCCTGCAGCTTTTATAGATTCAGCTGATCTGAAGTCTATAACCTATCCTGTCCAAGTTCCTTTCGCCCATGAACTCTGAACTCACTGACCTAAACTGGTTCCCAAACTCCCAATTTTAAAGAATTTTTCCTTCACAGGATGTGGGCATTGCTGGCTAGGCCAGCACTTTTATATATGCCTGTCCCTGATTGCCCATGAGTTTCTGCTGCTTGTAGCTACTCCCTCATTGCCTCCAGTTTAAAACGTAATATTCTCTTTGAATTATAGAAAGGGAGAGATGGTCACACGGATCATTGTACTTGTGCCAGCCATTCGGGAGAGCTATCCAATCAATCCCGTCCCCTGCTCCCTCCCTGTAGTCCTGCAAATTCTTTTGGAAATGTTTAAATGCTTTCTTGACCGCAACCTGCAGCCCCCCGCCCCCACCCTTCAACCTGACGAATCCCCACCATCAAACTCTTCATTGAGGGGTGACAAGCCTAAGACTCTGATTCACATCTTTAAACTAGCCTACCGTCTAAAGGCAAGCGTGTGTGGAAGGCGTCTTGCAAAAAGAAGATGGCCAGGATTCTCCATCGGCCGACGCCGGAATTGGAAAACGAGAATCGGGTTTGACGGCAAAATTGTAGCGGGCACCCGGTTCACGCCAAATCGCAATTCGCCAGTACTTCGACAGCGGTGTCAATGCATTCCACTCTACACGTACAGTAAACACCGTTCGCATATATTAGCGGGCCTGACTCAATATACTCCGGGGCCTCGACAATGCTGCACCTCCACTGGGATGAATACCCCATGGCGAGGTACACTTGTGCTTTTAAAAATTGCGAAACGGGCGTTGTGGCTGCTGAGGGAGAGAGAGTGGGTGCGGAAAGTGCCAAACATCACCATAGATTGCAGATAGTTGTGCTGCTGGCCGGAGGGCTACTGCCAGGGGCGGGGGGAGTAGTGGGGGGGTTGGCCAGGAGGTGGGCTGTGGGGTTGGGGTGACCGGGCATCGAATATCATTGCCGCCGCCTGCAAGGCAGCCATGCAATTGCGCATGCCGCCGACTGTGAACATGAAGTCACATGGAGTCATATGGGTGTTCGCTAGGCTACCCCCCCCAGGTGCCCTCTGGCCCCACCTGACCCATCAGCGGGATGGGCGCGCTCCAGCAGAACCAGTGCCATCATGTTGGCCGGGAAGGTGTGTGTGGGAAGTGAAATGTGTATATGCGACTGCAGCTTATCACCTTCCTGAGTGTCAATCACAGACCGGCGAATCCAGCACCATTTCTCATTGGAATCGATTGTGTTCCACGTGGCGCCGGTGCTAGCCCCTCCACGGTCGCTGTATCGGTCCAGGTGCGCCGCTAGTTTTGCTGTCATGGAAGTCCACGAACCCTGCCCCGGCGGCAACACTTAGTCTCAGGAACGGAGAATCTCTGCTGAATATGATTGATGTTTCAGTGTCGAGAGCGATGCTTCACTATCCTTTGGCACACGGCTCTGAACCTGGAGTTCATTCAGAATAATACTTTGCTTTAAGTACAGACAGTTTCAAGTCAGGATATTTCAAAGCAATCTGCCCAGAAACAGTCAGAAATAGTGTTTCATGTCTTAATGTCGGCAAGCACTTTGGAGAAAACAGTCTGAGAACATGTCGCCAGAGCAGTACCCTTTAGCTCAGTTCGCAGTTGATGTAAACAGCTTCTTTTTAAAAAAAATATTTTTATTGAAGTATTTGTAAAATTTTATGACAATAATAACAAAAAAAAAAGAACAGTAAACATTGAACATTAACCTGGTGAAAAAAAATAGACATTTCCCCAATCGACTCTATCTACACACACCACATGAAATGACATAAAATAACACTCCCACCCCCCCCCACCCCCCCCACCACCCCCCCCACTCCCCCCCCACACTCCCCCCCCACCACCACCCCCCCCCCACTCCCCCCCCCCACTCCCCCTCCCCACTCTCCCCCCCCCACTCTCCCCCCCCCACTCTCCCCCCCCACTCTCCCCCCCCCACTCTCCCCCCCCCACTCTCCCCCCCCCACTCTCCCCCCCCCACTCTCCCCCCCCCACTCTTCCCCCCCCACTCTTTCCCCCCCCCCACTCTTTCCCCCCCCCCACTCTTCCCCCCCCCCCCACTCTTCCCCCCCCCCCACTCTTCCCCCCCCCCCACTCTTCCCCCCCCCCACTCTTCCCCCCCCCCACTCTTCCCCCCCCCCCACTCTCCCCCCCCACTCTTCCCCCCCCCCCACTCTTCCCCCCCCCCACTCTTCCCCCCCCCCCACTCTCCCCCCCCCCCCACTCTCCCCCCCCACTCCCTCCCCCCCCCCACCCTCCCCCCCCCCACCCTCCCCCCTCCCCCCCCCCCCCCTCCCCCCGCCTCCCTCGGAATGCTGCTACTGCCGACATTTCAAGTTTCTCCAAAAAAGTGGACGAACGACTGCCGTCTCCGGGAGAACCCTAGCATTGATGCTCTTAAGGCAAACTTTATCTTCTCGAGGCTAAGAAACCCAGCCATGCCATTGAGCCAAGTCTCTACACTCGGTGGTTTCGAGTCCCTCCACATTAAAAGGATCCGTCTCCAGGCTACCAGGGAGGCAAAGGCCAGAACGTCGGCCTCTTTCACTCCCTGAACTCCCAGGTCTTCTGACACTCCAAAGATCGCCACCTCTGGACACGGCACCACCCGCGTACCTAGCACCTTGGACATTGCCTGGCAAACCCTTGCCAGAACCCTCCAAGCTTCGGGCTTGCCCAAAACATATGGACATGGTTTGCTGGGCTTCCCGCACACCTCGCACATCTGTCTTCTACCCCGAAAAACGTGCTCACCTCGCTGCTGTCATGTGTGCCTGGTGCACCACCTTAAACTGTATTAGACTGAGCCTGGCACATGACGAGGAGGAATCGACCCTACTTAGGGCATTCACCCACAGACCCGCCTCTAACTCCCCACCTAGCTCCTCCTCCCATTTGCCCTTAAGCTCCTCCACCGGGGTTTCTTCCGCCTCCAACAGCTCCTGGTAGATATCCGACACATTCCCCTCCCCCACCCAGGTACCGGACACTCTGTCCTGTATCACCCGTGGCGGCAGGAGCGGGAAGGCCACCACCTGTTTCCTCAGGAAGGCCCACACTTGCAAATATCTAAAGCCGTTTCCTGGCGGATTTGTCCTCCAGCGCCTGCAGGCTGGGAAAGCTCCCATCGATAAACAGGTCACCCACCTTTTCGATACCTGCCCTCTTCTAGCTCTGGAACCCGCCATCCATCCTGCCCGGTAGAAACCTGTGGTTATTACATATCGGGGTCCAGACCGACGCGCCTTCCACCCTCTTGTGTCTCCTCCACTACCCTCAGATCTTCAGTGCCACCACCAGCACTGAGCTTGTGGAGTAACGGGCCAGCGAGAACGGCAGAGGTACCGTTACCAGCGCTCCCAAACTGGTGCCTTTACATGACGCCACCTCCAACTGCTCTCATGCCGACCCCTCCCCCAGTACCCACTTCCTAATCATAGCTATGTTGGCTGCCCAGTAGTAGTTGCAAAGGTTCGGCAACGCCAGCCCACCCTCCCCCCGACTGCGTTCCAGCAGCACTCTCTTTACTCGTGGGCTCTTATTCGCCCACACAAATCCCGAGAGGATCTGATTCACCCGCTTGAAAAAGTCCTTAGGGATGAAGATGGGGAGGCACTGAAATACAAATAAAAATCTGGGGAGGACCGTCATTTTCACGGTCTGTACCCTCCCCGCCAGTGACAGCGGGAGCATGTCCCATCTTTTAAAGTCCCCTTCCATTTGTTCCACCAGCCGGGTCAAATTAAGCTTATGCAACGAATCCCACTTCTGAGCCACCTGTATTCCCAGGTAGCGAAAGCTCTTCTCGACCCTCCTAAGCGGCAACTCACTCAGTCTCTTCTCCTGTCCTTTAGCCTGGATCACAAACAACTCGCTCTTCCCCACGTTCAGTTTGTACCCCGAAAAACTACCAAATTGCCTCAAGCTCCGCATGACCTCCCCCAACCCCTCCAGTGGGTCCGAAATATACAGGAGGAGATCATCCGCGTAAAGCAAGACCCGGTGCTCCACCCCCATCCCCCCATCCCGGACCAGCCCCCGCCAGTTCCTTGAGGCTCACAACGCCATGGCCAGCGGCTCAATGGATAAAGCAAATAATAGCGGGGAGAGGGGGCACCCTTGCCTCGTCCCCTGGTGAAATTTAAAATACCCCGACCTAAGCCGGTTCGTGCGCACGCTTGCCACAGGCGCCTGGTACAGCAATCGCACCCACCGGATAAAGCCCTCACCAAACCCAAACCTATCCAGCGCTTCCCACAGGTACTCCCACTCCACCCGATCGAAAGCTTTCTCTGCATCCATCGCTGCCACAACCTCTGCTTCCTCTCCTTCCGAGGGCATCATAACAATATTTAAAAGCCTCCGCACATTGGCATTACATTGCCTGCCCGTAACAAATCCAGTCTGGTCTTCCCCTATCACCCCCAGGACACAATCCTCTATCCTTCTGGTCAAGATCTTAGCCAATAGTTTGGCATCCACATTTAGAATCTAGATTGGCCTGTAAGAACCACACTGTTCAGGGTCCTTCTCCCATTTAAGAATGAGTGAGATCGAGGCCTGCGACATTGTAGGGGGGAGGATTCCCTTCTCTCCAGCCTCATTAAAGGTCCTTATCATCAGTGGGCTCAATGTCTCTGAAAATGTCTTTAAAAATTCCACGGGAAAGCCATCCGGCCCCGGAGCTTTGCCCGACTGCATGCCCACTCGCATCTTAATAATTTCTTCTATCTCGATCGGGGCCCCCAGCCCCTCCACCAGGCCCTCCTCCACCCTCGGGAATCTCAACTGGTCCAGAAATCTCAACCCTTCTGCTCCCGCCGGGGGTTCCGACTCATAATTTGCTGTAGAATTCCTTAAAAACTTCATTCACCCGCCCTGGGTCCAAGACCAAATTACCCTCCTTATTCTTTACCCCACCAATCTCCCTGGCCGCCTCTCTCTTCCTAAGCTGGTGCGCCAGCATCCTGCTCGCTTTCCCTGTGGTCAGCAATTCAAACTCCGTCTGTAGCTTACGCTGCTCCCTCAGGAGCCCCGCGTCCGGGGCCTCCACGTAACTCCTATCCACCAGAAGTATCTCCTCCACTAATCTCTCCCTCTCTGCCCTTTCCTTCTTTTCTCTATGAGACCGGATCGATATTAGTTCCCCTCTAACAACTGCCTTCAGGGCTTCCCAGACCGTCACTGCCGATACCTCTCCCGTGTCGTTTGTTTCCAGGTAGTCCTGGATATTCTTATTTACCCGCCCGCAAACCACCTCGTCCACCGACAACCCCACATCTAGTCTCCGCAGCGGCTGCTGCCCTCTCTCCTCCCTAAGCCGCAAAACCACCCAGTGCGGGGCATGGTCCGAGACTGTAATCGCCGAGTATTCCATCCCCACCACTTTCGGGATCAACGCCCTGCCCAGAACAAAAAAGTCAACACGGGAATAAACTTTGTGGACGTGGGAGAAAAAAGAAAACTCCTTTACCCTCGGCCGTGTGAACCTCCAGCGGTCAACGCCCCCCATCTGCTCTATAAAGCCCTTCAATTCCTTTGCCGCCACCGGTCTCTTCCCTGTCCTGGATTTTGAGCGGTCCAATTCAGGTTCAATAACCGTATTAAAGTCCCCCCCCCCCCCCGCCCATGATCAAGTTGTGTGACTCAAGGTCCAGGATCTTGCCTAACACGCACCTCATAAAGTCCACGTCGTCCCAGTTCAGGGCGTAGACGCTCACGAGCACCACTTGGACCCCCTCCAGCTTCCCGCTCACCATTATATACCTACCCCCTTTATCAGCCACAATTCTCCCAGCCTCAAATGCCACTCGCTTACTAATCAAAATTGCTACCCCCCTGGTCTTCGAGTCCAGCCCTGAGTGGAACACCTGACTAACCCAACCCTTCCTTAATCTCATCTGGTCTGTAACCTTTAGATGTGTCTCCTGAAGCATTTCCACGTCTGCCTTTAGTCCCTTTAAATGTGCGAACACGCGTGCTCTCTTAACTGGTCCATTCAGACCTCTCACGTTCCACGTAATCAGCCTGGACGGGGGCTAACCCCCCCCCCCCACCCCGCCCTCCAGCCGACTAGCCATCATCCTTTTTAGGCCAGCCCCGAGCTCGCGCCCCCTGCTTCCCCGAGCACCCCCTTAAGCAGCAGTCACCCCCGACCTCCCATTTATTCACTGAAAAAAAATTCTGCCTTGCCAGTAAAGCAGCCCCCCCCCCCCCTCATTCTTCCCCCCCCCCCCCACCATAGCACCGGAAACCTAACCTCCCAAGTCAGACACCAACTCAACAAGCTCACCCCCAATTACGCTTCCGAGAGTCAGCTGACCCATGCTGACTTCAATAACTCCCGCCCCTGGCACCAACCAGACTATCACCTTATTGTTCGAACCCTTCTCCCCACATAGGAAAATCCTATTTGCTGGATCACATTCCCCAGTAAGTAAACAACAGCTCTCAAGAAGACATTAACATAACCATAAACCAGAACAGAAACACTCACTTAAAACAAGACCCAGTCTCCCCGAAGGATAATGCTAACTTCAGGGCCCCCCTCGCCCCCCGAATCAACTCCCTGTGAAACAAAGCGCCCTCCCCCATCCCTCCAGCCCATTCTCTCGCCCAATACTAAATACAATCTTGTTTAAAACAGAACACAATTACAAACCACCGCCACATCCCATCTCCGGAGCTTAATCTCCAAATGGTATGTTGCCTCCCGGGTGCACGGGTCAGGGATGTCTCAGATCAACTGCAGGACATACTGAAGGGGGAGGGTGAACAGCCAGTTGTCATGGTGCATATAGGCACCAATGATATAGGTAAAAAATGGGATGAGGTCCTACAATCAGAATTTAGGGAGTTAGGAGATAAGTTAAAAAGTAGGACCTCAAAGGTAGTAATCTCAGGATTGCTACCAGTGCCACAAGACAGCCAGAGTAGAAATTCAAGAATAGTCAGAATGAATACGTGGCTTGAGAGATGGTGCAGGAGGGAGGGGGTTCAGATTTTTGGGACATTGGAACCGGTTCTGGGGGCGGTGAGACCATTACAAATCAGATGGTCTACACCTGGGCAGGACTGGAACCAATGTCCTAGGGGGTGCTTTTGCTAACACTGTTGGGGAGGTTTTAAACTAATGTGGCAGGGGGGTGGGAACCAGAGTGGAAGTTAGAGGTCAGTAAAGAGGCAGCAACTAAAGCCAGTAAGGTACTAGATAATAAACTCAATGTGACTGAGGGGAAGAGTAGACAGGGAAGAGATGATGAATACAAAGGGACAGGTGGTCTGAGGTGCATTTGTTTTAATGCGAGAAGTGTAGCAGGTAAGGCAGATGAATTTAGGGCTTGGATTAGTACCTGGGAATATGATGTTATTGGTATTACGGAGACTTGGTTGAGGGAAGGGCAAGACTGGCAACTAAATATCCCAGGGTATAGATGCTTCAGGAGGGATAGAGAGGGAGGTAAAAGGGGTGGAGCAGTTGCATTACTGGTCAGAGATGATATCACAGCTGTGATTAAGGAGGGCACGATGGAGGATTCGAGCACTGAGGCAATATGGGTAGAGCTAAGAAATAGGAAGGGTGCAGTAACATTGTTGGGACTTACGAGGGCCGAAGGGCCTGTACTGCGCTGTAATGTTCTATGTTCTGTACACAAAATTTGGTAGGAGCTAGGGAATGTGGATTGGGAGCAGCTGTTTAAGGGTAAATCCACATTTGAAATGTGGGAGTCTTTTAAGGAAAGGTTGATTAGAGTGCAGGACAGACATGTCCCTGTGAAAATGAGGGATAGAAATGGCAAGATTAGGGAACCATGGATGACGGGTGGAATTGTGCGACTAGCTAAGATGAAAAAGGAAGCATACGTAAGATCTAGGCGACTTAAATCTGATGAAGCTTCGGAGGAATATCGGGCAAGTACGACAAATCACAAACGCGCAATAAAGAGGGCTAAAAGGGGTCATAGAATCATAGAATTTACAGTGCAGAAGGAGGCCATTCAGCCCATCGAGTCTGCACCGGCTCTTGGAAAGAGCACCCTACCGAGGCCCACACCACCCTATCCCCATAACCCAGTAACCCCACTCAACCAACCCTAAGGCCAATTTTGGACACTAAGGGCAATTTAGCATGGCCAATCCACCTAACTTGCACGTCTTTGGACTGTGGGAGGAAACCGGAGCACCCGGAGGAAACCCACGCACACACGGGGAGAACGTGCAGACTCCGCACAGACAGTGACCCAAGCCGGGAATCGAACCTGAGACCCTGGAGCTGTGAAGCAATTATGCTAACCACTATGCTACCGTGCTGCCCCCTTTTTTTTGAGTGGCAGCCTCAATCCTACCCACCCTACCTCTGCCGTTTCTGCATAACCCACCAACCTCGTTGAGGTCCATGGGAACCACCCCTCACACCCCGCTCCAATTGGCAAGGCCCCCCCAGGCACGCTGGAATTGTCAGCCTGAAACCCTGGCAATTCCTATGACATCCTAGCAGAGGCACCCTGGAAGTGTCAGATTGGCATTGCCAGGGTCCCAGGTGGCGGTACCAGGTTCAAACATATCGCCTGACCAACAGAAAACCTTATCAAAGGGCTCGTCCGGGATTTGAACCCGGGACCTCCCGCAAGTTTCGAAACCGAGACACCCAAAGCGAGAATCATACCCCTAAACCAACGAGCCCCGAGGGTCATGAAATATCTTTGGCTAACAGGGTTAAGGAAAATCCCAAAGCCTTTTATTCGTATATAAGGAGCAAGAGGGTAACTAGAGAAAAGATTGGCCCACTCAAAGGCAAAAGAGGGAATTTATGCATGGAGTCAGAGGAATTGGGTGAGATTCTTAATGAGTACTTTGCATCGGTATTCACCAAGGAGAGTGACATGACGGATGTTGAGGCTAAGGGTGGATGTTTAAATACTCTAGATCGAGTCGGCATAAGGAAGGGGGAAGTTTTGGGTATTCTAAAAGGCATTAAGGTGGACAAGTCCCCAGGTCCGGATGGGATCTATCCCAGGTTACTGAGGGAAGCGAGGGACGAAATAGCTGGGGCCTCAACAGATATCTTTGCAGCATCCTTGAGCACGAGTCAGGTCCTGGAGGACTGGAGAATTTCTAATGTTGTCCCTTTGTTTAAGAAGGGTGGCAGGGATAATCCAGGGAATTATAGACCTGTGAGCTTGAGGCAAACTGTTGGAGAAGATACTGAGGGATAGGATCTATTCACATTTGGAAGAAAATAGACTTATCAGTGATAGGCAGCATGGTTTTGTGCAGGGAAAGTCATGTCTTACAAACCTAATAGAATTCTTTGAGGAAGTGACAAAGTTAATTGATGAGGGAAGGGCTGTAGATGTCATATACATGGACTTCAGTAAGGAGTTTGATAAAATTTCCCATGGCAGGTTGATGGAAAAAGTGAAGTCGTATGGGGTTCAGGGTGTACTAGCTAGATGGATAAAGAGCTGGCTCGGCAACAGGAGACAGAGACTAGTGGTGGAAGGGAGTGTCTAAAAATGGCGAAAGGTGACTAGTGGTGTTCCACAGGGATCCGTGCTCGGACCACTGGTGTTTGTGCTATACATAAATGATCTAGACGAAGGTATAGGTGGTCTGATTAGCAAGTTTGCAGATGATACTAAGATTGGTGGAGTTGCAGATAGCGAGGAGGACTGTCAGAGAATACAGCAAAATATAGATAGATTGGAGAGTTGGGCAGAGAAATGGCAGATCCAGGCAAATGCGAGGTGATGCATTTGGAAGATCTAATTCAAGAGTGGACTAAATGGTCAATGGAAGAGTCCTGGGGAAAATTGATGTACAGAGAGATCTGGGAGTTCAGGTCCATTGTACCCTGAAGGTGGCTACGCAGATCGATAGAGTGGTCAAGAAGGCATACAGCATGCTTGCCTTCATCGGACGGGGTATTGAGTACAAGAGTCGGCAGGTCATGTTACAGTTGTATAGGACTTTGGTTAGGCCACATTTGGAATACTGCGTGCAGTTCTGGTTGCCACATTACCAGAAGGATGTGGATGCTTTAGCGAGGGTGCAGAGGAGGTTCACCAGGATGTTGCCTGGTATGGAGGGTGCTAGCTATGAAGAAAGATTGAGTAGATTAGGATTGTTTTCGTTGGAAAGACGGAGGTTGAAGGGGGGCCTGATTGAGGTCTACAAAATTATGAGAGGTATGGACAGGGTGGATAGCAACAAGCTTTTTCCAAGAGTGGGGGTGTCAATTACAAGGGGTCACGATTTCAAGGTGAGAGGGGAAATGTTTAAGGGAAATGTGCGTGGAAAGTTTTTTATGCAGAAGGTGGTGGGTGCCTGGAATGCTTTGCCAGCACAGGTGGTAGAGGCGGGCACAATAGCATCATTTAAGATGCATCTGGATAGATATATGAACGGGCGGGGAACAGAGGGAAGTAGATCCTTGGAAAATAGGTGACAGGTTTAGATAAAGGATCTGGATCGGCGCAGGCTGGGAGGGCCAAAGGGCCTGTTCCTGTGCTGTCATTTTCTTTGCTCTTTGTTCTTCAGTGTCTTTTAACGCGAGTCCAACTTCTTCTCCTTAATAAATGTCCAAACATCATTTGGCGACTCTAAATAGTAGTGTCGATCTTCATGCGTTACCCACAGCCTCGCTGGGTATAACACCCCAAACTTCACCCCCTTCCTAAAGAGGGTCGCCTTTGCCCGGTTGAACCCAACACGTCTCTTGGCCAGCTCCGTTCCCAGGTCCTGATAGATGCGCACCTCAGTGTTCTCCCACTTGCTGCTTCGTTCCTTCTTGGCCCACCGCAAGATGCGCTCCTTATCTGAAAAACGGTGAAAACGAACCACCATGGCCCTCGGCGGGTCATTCACCTTGGGCTTCCTGGCAAGGACTCTGTGCGCTCCATCCAGCTCTAGGGATCGAGGGAAAGCCCCCGCTCCCATCAGCGACTCCAGCATACCCGACACATATGCTCCCACATCTGGTCCCTCAATGCCTTCAGGAAGGCCAACGATTCTTAAATTCTGCCTCCTGGTCCTGCTCTCCAGCTCCTCCAGTTTCTCCTGCATCTTCCTGTGGAGGTCATCTGGCACCTCCACCTCGTCCTCTTGGTTGGATAGGTTTAACTCAATCTCCTTAATCGTTTTCCCCTGGGCCGCCTGAGTCGCGACCATTTGGTCGATCGATGCTTTCATCGGGTCAAGCGTATCCTTTTGTAGCTCGGCAAAGCAACTCTTGAAGAACTCCATCTGCTGCTCCTTGGGCCAGTGAGTCAACGCTCCCTGGTCCTTGCCGTCTGCCATGCTTCGCCGCACTGTCAGCTCCACTCGCTTCCCTCTGTCGGGACTAACTAGTTTCACACGGCCACTTCTGGTCCAGCTATCCATACATCGGGGGGGGGGGGGGGGGGGGGAATCCTCCTTACTATTGCTCACTCCACTGGTTTATTTCATAAAGTTCCCAAAAATCCGGGAAAAAAGGTCCGAAAGTCCGTTTCAGGCGGGCGCTATCGAATGTGCGACCTACTTCCCCATGGCCGCCACCGGAAGTGATGTAAACAGCTTCAACTTTCAAAGTCTCTCAACTTACAACTGGATGATTTCAAATGTCAGGACGAAAGCAATGCTAGATGAGAAGGGTTTCATTGGCATCCTACCTCTATTGCCCGGTTTGAACAGAATACAAGCTAAGCTGCTTTGGAGTCTCCTGTGTACTGCACAAATCCTGCAGCGTGGAAATATAACAAAACTAATCCTACAGTAAGCTTCCTGCTTTCATAATTGTTGGAATAAATTTTTCATCAACACATGCCTGTAAGACTGGGTCTTGATTTTGCATTCGCGTTTCCTTTCAACATAATCGAGAGGTATCAAATTAAATTCAGAAGTAGCCTGAAACACAGGGACATTTAGATGCAGAGAATAGCCAATCAGACCAATAAGATTGCCCTATTTTGATGGCTCTCAATCCCATCTTCTCACTATATCTCTCAATTTCTTTTTCCTTTGGAAACAAACTGGCGCTGCACCTGGACCGATTCGGCGACCGTTGAGGGGCTAGCACCGGCGCCACTTGGAACACAATTGATTCAATTCATTTGTAGTTTTTTTTCTAATTATGGTAACGTATCCCAAACATCGATTAACTTCTGAAATAAATAATCCAAACAAATTCATCCAGATCAACCCCTCCATAATTTTAAAGATTTCTATTCGATCATCATGTTAGCAGGCCAGAAAAGGGTCATTTGAGAATCATAGGATTGGATTTTCATAGAGTTTGAGAGACTCCGTGCAAGGGTAGAAATGGCAGCCAGCACCCAATTCTAGGATTCCTTCCCCCATTCCTGGGGATTCTAATTTTTAACAGGGTGTGGGATGGTTTGGGGCAGGTGAAGAATGCAAAATGAGGTTTGGCTGAGGGCCCAGAAATCCATTAGGCTGTTGAAATAGCTGAGCCCCTGGGAAAACATTGCTTGATCGGCAGCTCTGGCTTTCTGATCTGTTCTATCAATTGCACAATGTTCATTTACACATGATACAAAGTGCTTGCAGTTTCTGCTATTGATACTGTGGAGGGTCTGATGATTGATACCTTTATTGGTCTATCGTAAAAAGGAGGGTTATTTTGTCATGTGGAAATTTAATCAACGAATGACTATATAAAGGTTTTTTTTTAACATCTTATTGTCACTCTAGAGTTCATCGGTTCTACACAGTGGGCAAAATTCTCCATTTGAGAGGCTGTGACCTCTATTCTATGTCGCCCACTACCAGTAGCAGAGAATCAAAAAATCGACATCAGTGAGTGTCGATCCATACACGATCCTCCGCTGGCGGCAGGATCGAAGTTTGCACCTGCGTGCCAGTGGGAGGATGTAAATGAAGCAAATGGTCTTAGCGGACCCGGAACCCTGTTCTCTGACCCTCCGTGATTCTCCAGTCCTCTGGGTTATGAATCACGAGGGCGGTGACCACTACAGGTCTCACCAAACATGAGCCTGACGTGGTGGACCTTGCGCTGGGCTAAGGGGATGACTCCCTCACAATGCACTACTTTCCCACCCCTCCTTTACCAGACAGCCATTTCCCCCCTCCTCCACCCTGAGAGAACCAGAATGGGAGAACCCCCCCCCCCTCACTCGGGGCTCCCTTAATAGGGAGGCCCAGCCCAGAGGTGGATGAGGAGGATGTCCAGGAGGAACCAGGCATGGAGCCCAGGCTGGCATGGCAGGCCACCCAAGCTGTGTTCCAAGGCCGCCACACATGGGACAACCTGATCATGTCCAGATTTTCCACCGAGGAGGCCTGGACACTGGCTGCTCCTCCGCCCTGCCCTATCTCTCCATACTCTCCCTCCCCCCCTACCCGCTTCCAAGTGGTGCTCCCTTACCCATAGTCGCTCACATCCTCCACTACCCCTCATCCCTTCACACTATCTTACCATCCTAGCTTCCCCTCCCCCTCCCAGGGTCCTACCAGCATTACTACAGGATGTTGTTCCTGGCTTGGCAGTATTAGTGGGTCTTTTCCACGGGACAGAGGATAATGATTACTCGCTGTGAGCTCTGGACATTGTCTGTCAGAGTCTGACTCCTGCCTTCAGGATCACATTCCACTGTCCTCCCAGGTGATCCATGGATGTGTGCTGGTCACTCCATCTCATGGGCCCATATATCCTTTGGGAAGGGTGGGGGGAAGTTTTGGAGATGGTGAGTGGTGATGGGTCACTCACTGGGTAAGCTGTCCTATAAGGCAGCCTCACATTTCTGACCCCACTCCCTGCTACCTGAGGATGAATATCCAGTGGTCCTGGGGGCACTGCCCTGTGTCATCCTCCAACATCCACACTCCACACCACCAGCCTCCCACACCCCACCACCCAGCAAACTCTCTACACTGAGCCCAGCCCATCCTTCACAACCTTCAGACAGAGGATTGAGGCAGATTGGAATGTTGATGAAAAGGTATTTAATGATGATCCAGTCCTCATAGGGGGACATGTATTCCATCGTTCACCGCCTGGAGCTTTGGCATCCCAGTGATGGCAGCTTATTTAAACACATATATATATTTATTTCCCCTGTTGGTAATGTTCCTCTCGGTCACAACCTTGACCTCCACACAAGCCCCTAAAATATTTCCAGGGTGCTCCCACAACAGAGGAAGTGGGCAGAGAATTAAGATGTGTTATTAATCTCACACATTGTGAGCGGGATTCTCCGTTTCTGAGACTAAATGTTGACGCCAACGCAGAATTCGTGGACTTTCACAACATAAAAACTGGCGCCACACCTGGACCAATTCCGCTACTATTAAGGGGCTAGCACCGGTGCCGTGTGGAACACAATCGAGTCCAATGAAAAATGGTGCAGGATTTGCCGAGTCTGTGATTGACACTCGGGAAGCTGACAAGCTGCAGCCGCACATACACATTACACTCCTCACACACACTTGATGGCACTGGTTGTGCTTGGAGCACGCCCATACAGCTGATGGGTCGGCTGGGGCCACAGGACACCCAGGCGGGTGCCATGGGGGGGGGCACCTATACGACCCGTGGCACTAAGTTCAAAGTGGGCAGTCAGCAGCGTGAGCAGCTGCATGGCTGCCTTATCGGCTGCGGCAATGATGTCCCGTGTCCGTCGACCCAGACCCCACGGCCCACTTCCTGGCCACCCCTCGCTACTGCCCCCGAACCTGGCAGAAACCCCCTGGCCAGCGGCATGACTGTCAGCAGACTATGGCGCTGTTGGGCATTTTCCGTGCACCTTCTCTCTCCCTCAGCAGCCACGGCGCCTGTTTCACAATTTTTAAAAGCACAAGTGGGCCGCGCCGTCGGGAATTCATCCGAGTGGAGGTGGAGCATCGCGGAGGCCCTGGAGAATGCTGGGTCAGGCCTTCCTCATCTGGAAATATATCACCATCCCGTCACTGCCCCTGGGTCAAAATTCTGGAACTCCCTCCCAAACAGCACTGTGGGTGTAATTGCAGCAAGATGAAGAAGGCAGCTCCCCATCACCTCTCAAGGTTCAGTGAAGGGTGGATAATAAATGCTGGCCTAGCCAGTGACATTCATATCCCAAAATAAAAGCAAATTACTGCGGATGCTGGAATCTCAAACAAAAACAAAATGCTGGACAATCGCAGCAGGTCTGGCAGCGTGCGTCGAGAGAGAAGGGAGCTAACTTCCCCAGTCTGGACTCTCTGTTAAATCCCAAGAATTAATTTTTTTAAAGGGTAGAGAACATGGCCCGACATTCAGTATGATCATGGCTGATCTTAGATTTCAACTCAACTTTTCCATCCACTACTATAATCACTTGGTTCCCCCAAATCACTTGGTTCCCTGAGCGATCAAAAACCAGCCTTAAATGTATTAAACAATGCTGCACCCATAGCCTTCTGGGGGAGAGAATTCCAAAAGTTCTAATACCTTTCAGTGAATAAATGTCTCCTCATCTCAGTCCCGACTGATCAACTCATCATATTCTGAGACTGTGCCCTCTTGTTCGAGATTCCCCAACCTGGGGAAACAATCTCGCCCCGTCAAGTCCCTTCAAAATACATTGCAATGAGATCACCTGTCATTCTTCTGACCTCCGGAGAATATGGACCCAATTTACTCAGCCTCTCATCATAGGATAACCCTTTCACCTCAGGGACCAATCCAGTGAATCTTCGCTGTCCCAACACAAGTGTATCCTTCCTTAAATATGGGTCGGAATTCTCCGACGTTTCGTTGGCGGCGGGATTCTCTTGTCCCGCTGGTAGAGCACCACCTTCCCGCGGGTTCCCCGACAGTGTGGGTTGGCTTTAATGGGATTCCCTATTGACAGCGGTGAGAGCAGAGAATCCTGCCACCGGCGAATGGCGTGCCGCCTCCCGCCGTCGGGTAACGTGCAGCTGGGAGACTGGAAAATCCTGCCCATGGAGACTAAAACTGCAGACAGTACTCCAGATGAGGCCTCACCAAAGACCTGTCCAACTGTCGCAAGACGTTTAATTCCTCTACTTCAACCCTCCTGCATTAAAGGGCAGCATGTTGTTTGCCTTCCTAATTGCTCGCTGTACCTGCAAGCTAATTTTTTGTAATTCTGATACAAGTACACCCAACATCAACACTTACAAGTTTCAGGCCTTTTAAGAAAAAAAAAATCCTTTACTACTCTTATGACCAAGGTGAATAACTTCACAAATCCTCGCATTATACTTCATAAGCCATGATTTCACAACCCATGAATAATTGAAGGTTCTACCTGGAGAAGAAGATATTCATCTTGCAATTCAAATATTTGCATACTTTTTCACTTCTGTAATAAAATGCGCAGTCTGTCCTGATCGGCAATCTTCTTTCAGTGTAATACTTGCATCTCCCTCTGGGACCATTAAAACAAGGGTTTCCAGATCTTGCTCATGAGCATGAGACCTTTTGCAGGATCTTTACGAGCTATGATTGATTTATTGATTATTTCCGTGCTGTGCTCAGTGACCGCGAAGGTATCTCTTTTTGTTGACAGAGTCACTGATAGGCACTTAGCCAAAGAGTTCCTCCTTAGTGTTATGGGCCAGGGTTTAGAGAACCTCAAAGTGTATCATGGAGTTCACCTAACCCACAACTTTTACTAGATTGTGGTATGGGGAGCACACGGCCCACTCTACAGGTGTGGTAGAGCAGAAATGGAAAAGTATTTTTAAAAACAAAACAATGTTTATTCTATGAACTCAAGTTAACCTTTTTAAAACACACAGTGAACATCTTTGGAACCATTAATTCAAATACAACCCCCAAAAATTACAACACTAAGTAATTGTTTAAGCTTTCCTTTCAACGTCCATACAACTTAAAACACCTTTTACCAGAAGCACATCAGGTTAAAGTCACTACTGTTATTAGTTTTAAATCACCAGGATCGATTTAGTCTTCAGATTACAGAGAGATTCATACACCTTCTGGTTTTGACTGCAGCTATCCAGCTCTGAAAACGAAACTAAAACACACCCTGCAGCAAACAGCCTAAAACAAAAGTAAAAAGCTGGCAGACAGCCCAGCTCCACCCACTCTCTGACATCACTGCAGTAGTAAACACCCATTTCTTAAAGGTACTCTCACTACAGATATTTATATACACACCCATTTATAAACACCCATTTCTTAAAGGTACTCTCACATGACACTGTGAAAAGCCCCTATTAGCCACACTCGGGCGCATGTTTGGTTATACAAAGGGAGAAATTAGAATGTCTAATTCATCTAACAGCATGTCTTTTGGGGCTTGGGGGAGCAAACTGGAGCACCCGGAGGAAACCCACGCAGACATGGGGAGAACGTGCAGACCCCGCACAGGCAGTGACCCAAGCCAGGAATCGAACCTGGGACCCTGGTGCTGTGAAGCAACTGTGCTAACCACTGAGCAATGTCAAACAGGTTACTGACTCGCTATGAGCTCATTATTGAGAACGTCGATGTGACAAAGGAAGAAGTGTTGAGTGTCCTAAATTGCATTAAGGTGGACAAAGAACATCACACCAGGTTGCCAGGCTGACATTGCCAGGGTACCCAGGTAGCACCAGCAGTATCAGGGCACCATCCTTCCAAAATGGCATGCAGTAGTGGCCTCCGATCCCCTGGGAGACCCCCACGAGTGTCGGTCCGTCTGGTCCCCATTTGTGGCGACCAGTGCAGAACGGCGCTCGTCTCTAGGTCTCCAAGGTGAAGGGGTTGAATCACAAAGCCTCAGGTACCTCGAGAATCTGCACATTAGAGTGAAGCTAACTGCCTCACTCTGATACGCAGATTTGCTAAAAAGTGATTCCCCCATTGTGGGCGGGATTCACATCGCAACGACTCGCGAGATTCACGCGAGGTGTTGCGAGCCAGCTAAATCCCGGGAGTGGAGTCTCTTTCGGTGGCCATGCTGCGCCAAGGCGAGATGCTTTTCGGGCGCAGCATGGCCATAGGATCGTGTCCACTGCATTTACATCTCCTGGAAGCTGGATTTAGACTGCCTCAATTTAAAGGTAAGGGTTCAGCTTCGTGAGACACCTAACCAGGATAGCTAAGTGTGAAACATGTGCAGCACCTTCTACGTGACACTCAGGACTGATATTAACAGGACAAACACCTGTCTGTCTCCTTGACCAAGTAGATTGAAGAGCTGCAAATGAATAGCCAGAGTCTGACCAAAAAACAATCAATAGAAAAATGAATTAAATGTCAAATTGGATAGGGAATGCTAAATATAGAGAGCGGAAGAAAGATTGCGTTCAGAGAGAAAAATGGAAAAAAATAAGAAAAAATCTATTCGTAGTAAGTCTCCAACAACAATTAAAATCTGAAGGGATGAGAATCCATACCCAATAATAATTGGTATGCTACATTCATACTATCTTTGTTCAAAGCAGTTTAACATTATATATCAGTACTATACTAATTAGCTTTCAGTGTTTGCAAGGTTGTTTGGCATTAATAATGTGCAACCAAATCATTAAAAGCATCCTTAGATTCAAGTGGACATGGTCTAACTTTCTCTGGTCAATTTGGTCTGTGCATGATCAGTACAGGAACTTCATGGCTTCTAACAAATCTGACTAGAGAGCCAGACGGATAGATGCCGTTTTCCCATACCTTATGGAAGTGCAGCACATTTGGGCGCAACTTCTGGATTTTTGAGTTTATGCACACTCGCCTGAAGTTTCTGCTTGATCTGTGCATAAATAACTGTTGGCACCGTTAGCTTTACAGTAAAGTCCGGCCTGAGGTCATTTTTTTAAAAATGTTTTTATTCAAGGTTTTTCAATACCTTTTACAAAACACTCCAAAAAGGAAAATAATACAAAGAAAACAGGGCAATATGCCAACAAAACAACGTAACCCTCTAAACGATTAACAATTTAACACCCATCCCAAAGCAAAATGGGGCATGCGCCCAGTACAAAAAAGAAAAATATATCAGCGCCCCCCCCCGGTTGCTGCTGCTGCTGACCTCCACCTAAGGTTCCGCGAGAAAGTCAAGGAACGGCTGCCACCGCCCGGAGAATCCCTGCAAGGACCCTCGCAAGGCAAACTTTATCTTCTCCAACCTGAGAAACCCGGCCAAGTCGTTGACCCAAGCCTCTACGCTTGGGGGCTTCGGGTCCCTTCTCCGGGCTACCAAGGAGGCAAAGGCCAGAACTCCAGCCTCTTTTGACTCCTGCACTCCCGGATCGTCCGATACCCCGAATATCATTATCCCCAGCTCGGTTTTACCCGAGTATCCAAGATCTTGGACATAGCCTTTGCGAAGTCCTTCCAAAATTCCGTAAGCGCCGGGCATGCCCAAAACATATGCTTGGTTTGCTGGGCTCCCCGAATACCTCACACACCTGTCCTCCACCCCAAAAATCTTCGCCCTGTCATATGCACCCTGTGCACCACTTTAAACTGGATCAGGCTGAGCCTGGCGCAAGATAAGGAGGAATAGACCCTGCCCAGGTCGTAAGCCCATAGGCCCACATCCAGCTCCTCACCCAGCTCCTCCTCCCACTTGCTCTTCAGCTCCTCCACCGAGGCTTCCTCCGCCTCGTGCAGCTCCTAGCATATCTCCAATATCTTACCCTCCCCGACCCACACGCCCAAAACCACCCTGTTCTGTACCCTTCGGGCAGGCAGCAGCGGGAATTCCCCTACCTGCTTTCTCACGAACGCCCCAACCTGCATATACCTAAAGGCATTTCCCGGTGGTAACCAAAATTTCTCCTCCAGTGCCCTCAGACTTGCAAAAGTCCCATCGATGAATAAATCCCCCATCCTTTTAATTCCCGCACGGTGCCAACTTAGGAACCCACCATCTATCCTACCTGGAACGAACCTATGGTTGTCCCGTATCGGAGCCCAGACTGAAGCCCCTACCTCCCCGTATGCCGTCTCCACTGCCCCCAAATCCTCAATGTCGCCGCCACCACCGGGCTCGTGGTATTCCGCGTCGGTGGAAGCGGCAACAGTGCCGTCACTAGTGCCCCCAGGCTAGTACCTATACAGGACGCCGCCTCTAATCTTTTCCACGCCGCCCCCTCTCCCTCCATTACCCACTTCCGAATCATAGACACATTTGCTGCCCAGTAATAGCTGCACAGGTTCGGCAGCGCCAATGCCCCCCCCCCCCTCCCCCACCTCCCGACTGCGCTCCAAGAACAGCCTCTTAACCCTCGGGGTCTTATTTGCCCACACAAATCCCATAATGCTCCTGTTTACCCGCTTAAAGAAGGCATTGGGGATGAGAATGTGCAGGCGCTGAAAGACGAACAGGAACCTGGGGAGGACCGTCATCTTAACGGACTGCACCCTATCCGCCAGGGAGAGTGGCAACATGTCCCACCTCCTGAAGTCCTCCTCCATCTGGTCCACCAGCGATGCCAGATTGAGCTCATGCAAGAACTCCCAACTCGGCCTGTGGTCTTGAATGCTCTTGCAACTTTGAGAAAACGCAAGAGTCAACATGACATTTTGCTTTATTTCATCAGGCTTTTTGTTTGGTGATCACAGATGGCCTGATGTTATTTTCTCTAAAGAGGATTTGGACATGTCTATGTGATTTTATTCAGTCAGCCCTCGAATGTCTGAATGTAGCGGATCAATTTACCAGCCACAAAATAACATGACTTATTCATTGTAGTCACATTATATAAAATTATGGATGTTCGGGATCAAATAAAAGGATTACAATTTAATTGAGGTTTCCTTTCCCCACTCACTGACTGATGCCACTGCCGGTTACTGAATCCTGAAGACAAGAAATCCTGCGGCCCTCCATCTGATGAGCAAGCGCTGCATTACTTTTTAACATTTTCATTTTCATTTCAACATTATTGACAGAGTGAGTAGAGAGAGAGAGAGTAAAACATTTCTGGTCTCCGAGGCTTCTTTTCCTTCATTCAAAGAAAAAATGCTGATTCAACCCCTGCTGTTTTCATTATTGTGCCCTTTGACATATCATTTTAAACCTACTGTGCCCACCAATAATTGTTTTATGTGCACTCCTGGCTCAATATCAAACAGATTATTGGAGGCGAATTTTGGCATTGGGCGGGCACCCAGTCTGCCAACTTTGAAATGGACATTGTTGCATTGGAAACTAGGTCAGTCATGAGGTAAGGGATATGGAGAAAGGCATGGGAGAAGACCGCACACATTCAACAGGGCGTTGCATATAACATGCAAGTCATTTTAATTGTGTTGCGTTGTGATTTTAGCTGCACATTTGCAGTCATGCCTGGCCTTAAGCTGTAAGATAAACTTCAGGATTTCACAGTGAATCATGTTGCCCATTACCTCTCTCAGTATGCTTTTAACCAGGTTCCATGGGCAGAAGATTAAAATGAAAAAATGGTTTTATTTAAAATTAAAAAATTAAATATTTTTCCGTGCGGATAGAACAAAGCCAATAGTCTCCAGTCACTGCCTAACAGGCAGCTAGCACTAAGTAGCAGAAGGCCCTCAACTCAGTCCTTGGTCTGTACTGAGTTAGCTGTACTCGGCAGGGACTGGTTTAATTGGCTTTAGCATCCCTGGGCTAAGGGAGAAAATATTAACCGAGTTTCGCACTCTCATGGCACTAGACGTTGGATGAGGCCATAATCAGATTGAGCTCCGAGGCGTCCCATGGTTCAATAGGCTAAAAATACACAGTTTATGTTCACACATGAAGAATAGTCACTTGGGCAGAGTGATAAAATGGAGCTGTCAACTGCCCTACTCAGTGCCTTCATAGAGCTGACAACAAACGAAAAGACCATAACATTTAGTGCTGCCCAGCATTTATAAATGTTTGTGGTATATATATTCTTCAGTATGTCAACCAGCATATAAGATAAAGTGAATGGAAGACCAGTGTGGCAGCGAACGAGATCCAATGCTGTGCTTCCCAACAATACCACTGATGGGGTAGCTGGTCGTCTGAATCATTTCAACCCATGGAAGACTAGCCAATGCGCCATTTCAGGCAGGAAAATAGCACTCGACGTGCAACGTCTACGGGCTAGATTCTTCGGTTTCCCAGCCGCGTGTTTCTCAGCGGCGTGTTGGTCACTGGCGGCAGGATTTGGTCTTCCCGCCACTTGTCAGTAGGATTTCCCATTGAAGTCACCCCACATCGCCGGAAAACCCGCGAGGGGGGGTTGCGCTGCCAGCGGGGAAAGAGAATTCCAATGGGCGGAGAACTTCAGCATCCATCTTCAATTTATCCAATATTGATTTGTCCAACTCCCCCTTCAATTCATCTAATTTTGATCTCCCCTTCCTCTTTATCTAATGTTGGTCTCTCCCTCTTTATCCAAGCTGGTCTCTTCCTTCACATTCTCCAATACTGTCCTTATCCAATGTTGGCCTCCCCTAGCCCCTAGCTTCTATTTAACATTGGTAATCCCCCCTCCACCTTTCCATTTAAACACTCTTGTAAGGTGTTCCCTCTGCCTCGAACCCCAAACAGGAGCAATAAGTATCTTTCCCTTACTGTACATGCAAATCAAAGAACGGCCTCTTTCTGAGCACTCATTTCATCTGTCAAGTTTCATTTCTGCACAACTCTGAAAGGATTAGTCTTTCAGAGCATTTGCCAATCACAATCAAGGTAAGCTTTATTCTTTTCTTTTTTGTTAATTAATTTGTAGTTGAATTCCAGGCCCCTCTGCCTCCACTTCCTGTGGGTTACTATAGCAACTCTGTAGAATCTCTGATTGCTGCCAGGCTATTGTAATACAAATGAAGAGGAATCACAGTGCTGCATTCTGATTATCTATTTAGAATCCTATTGGGAGCAGTTTTGTGCAGTCTGACTGCTGACAAAATCTGACCGTTGACCAGTTGGCGTAGCATTCGTGTGGATCGTCAAAATCTTCCTTGGCCCTGTTTCTGTGCGGCTGATATTATTACTTGCATCGGTGAATTGGATTAAATCAGGACAAAAAGCATATTTTAAAAATTTGAATTTACCTACACAGAGCTGAAAGTACAGAAACTATGGAGAGAATTTTACGTCCCCTCCCGGTGATGGGCACTTCCAGTCCCACCAAAGTCCATAGAATCCCTAAAGTGCAGACAGATGCCATTCGGCCCATTGAGTCTGCTCTAACCCTCTAAAAAGAGCACCCGACCTCGGCCCACCCCCTGTCCTATCCCTGTAACCCCACCTAACCTGCACATCTTTGAACAATAAGGAGCAATTTAGCATGGTCAATTCACCTAATAGAGTTATGAACGGCCCACCATGTTTTCCAGCCCCGTAGTGACAGAAGCCTCAGACTTACACCCTATTTCTATCTTTCCTCGGGTTGTTAAAGTCACTATCCTGTATGAGTTCATCAAAGCAGCAAAGTATCATGTTCAATCTCTAACCAATGCTGCATCAGCTGATCGCAAGGCACTGTAGGAATAAAGTGCAAGATTCGGCTGCAACACCTCTAAATTTGGGCTGATTCCTAACAAGTGACACTTTGTGGACATGATGAGCATACAAGATTGGGATTGTCCCACCCTGTTCTCTCCCACAGCGCTGAATTGATAGACTTGTGTATGAAAAATGGTGATGCGATCACCTTTGCTGTGTAACCACACAAATAGATAAACCTCGCAGCCGCTGACAAGGTCAATAATCGCGGGGGGGGGGGGCATAATTCCAAATGGTTGTTCTGAGTGCATCTTTGAGTATCGACTAATCACAGCTGCTCTACAGCTCGATCGGTGATCTCGTCTTGAGTTTGCATCCATGGCGTTCATGTCGTCAGAATACGGATTGACGTTGTAATTGGATTAGATGCACTCAGCACCTGCATCTGGCAAACCAGCTGCACCCAGCAGGACAGGGTAACCCAGGGTTAACCAAGTTCAACATCAACTTATCTCACCTCTTTTGTCATTGACAGCCTGCTTCAGAGCAGCATACCACGCCAGCGCTCAGGGCAAATGCTACTTATTGTCATTCTAAATAGTCACATCGTTTTGAAATTTTCAATGAATCAATTGACGAGCTTCTTTCAAAATACTCTGTTACCAGGATTTTTCTTTCTACCTTTTCGGACCCTCTAGACACCCAGTTCTTCGAGTGAAAAAAGTTTCTGAGACTAAATGTTGACGCTAACGTAGAATTCATGGACTTCTATGACAGGAAATCCAGATCCGCACCTGGACCGATTCCGCTACAGTTGAGGGGCTAGCACCGGTGCCATGTGGAACACAATTGATTCCAATAAAAAATGGTGCAGCATTCGCTGGGTCAGTGATCGACACTCAGGAGTCCAACAACCTGCAGCCGCACATACACAATACATCCCCTACACACAGTTAGCTTATCCCAACCAAAAAGATAGCACTGGTTGTGCTGGGCATGCCCATCCCTCTGATGGGTCGGCTGGGGCGAGAGGGTGCCCCCCGAGGACATCTATGAGACCCATGGCACTAAGTTCAAAGTGGGCTGTTAGCTGTGTGCGCAGCTGCATGGCTGCCTTGGCGGCATTGGCAATGGTGTTCCGTGCCCGTCCACCTCGACCCCACCGCCCAACTCCTGGCCACCCCCCACTACTCCCCCGGTCCTGGCAGAAGCCCCCTGGCCAGCGGCACAATTGTCAGCAAACTATGGCGATGTTGGACACCTTCCATATCCGCCCTCTCTCAGCAGCCGCCATGCCTGTTTCACGGATTTTAAAAGCACGAGTGAACCATGCCATTGTGAACCATGCCATTGGGAACTCGGTCCAAAGGAGGCAGAGAATCGTGGAGGCCCCGGAGAATACCGGGTCGAGCCTGCAAGTAAACGGTGTCTACTGTACATGCATAGTGAAAAGCATTGATGCCGTTTTCAAGATGAGGGAGAATCGCGATTTGGCATCAAAACGGTGCCTGCCGCGATGTTCAAGTCGGAAGCTATTCTCCACCTAGCCGCATTTCCTGATTTTGCCGTCTGCTAACGGAGAATCCTGCCCAAATTCTTTGCTTTGGTGAGAGAATCCAGAACATGGGGACATAACCTTAAAATAGATCCAACCCATTTTCCAAGGGGACTGTCGGAAAACACTTCTTCACACAAAGTGCAAATGGAGCTCTTACTCCAAAAGATCAGGTGAAGTTGGGTCAGTCGTAAATGTCAAAACTGTGAGATTGATGAATGTTTTTGTTCGGTTAGGATATTAAGAGTTATGGAGGCACGGCGGGACTATTGATTAAATATACAGACCAACCATGATCAACTGAATGGCAGAACAAGCTTGTGTGGCTGAGTGGCGTAACATTGCTTCTATATTCCTGTGCCTGGCCTCCATTTGTGTCAATGCCTCCATGACAGTAGGTCAGGTAGTTGTGACCCTCTCCTCAATTTTCCTCAACTCTTCCATCAAAGGTGTTTCTTTATGATGGATGATTCTGTGATCTGTCATCTCTTGATTGCTCCTGGGAGGTTTCCATGAGTGAGCAGTAGCCTGCAGTGTCTTGGCCAAGTGGCTGTTTTTTGATACCTGAGTATCAGCAGTTTGTTTGACCATCGGCACTCCACAGTGGAACTGAATCTTCTCCTCATCCCAAGGTGTGTACATAAACTTCATAGCTTGGCTCACCTAGTATTCAGGAATGGAAATGCTCCCTAACCCAGGGTCACTGAGACATAGAAAAGAAGTTGAAACCTTCAGGGTTCCAAAACCTCTACCAAGTGAGACATGAGGAAATTGTTGTCATTTAATTCGTTTTTTAAAATAATAATTGCACGTAGTCAGGAATTCTTTAAGGTAACCCTTATTCTCCTGTATTCTGTAGTGTGTTGAAGAATGAGAGGTGATCTCATTGAGACCCACAAGCTACTTAATGGAATAGACAGGGTACATGCAGGTAAGATGGTTGAGGAGTCTAGAACCGGGGGTACAATTTCAAAATAAGTGGGAAGCCAATTAGGACCGAGGTGAGGAGGAATTTTGTAACTCAGGGGGTTGAGAATCTTTGGAATTCTGTACCCCAGAGGGCTGTGGAAGCTCAGTCATTGAGTAAGGTTAAGGTAGAAATTGATACATTTCTGATTAACAATGACAGAAAGGGTTATGAAGTGCCTGGTCAGCCATGATGGGATTGAATGGTGGAGCAGGCTCGATGGGCTGAATGGCCTATCTCCGTTCAATACCTTTTTCCTTCTTTCAAAACCACGATCTTCATATCCATCCTCAAAAGGACTAATTACCCCCCAAAACCTTTATACAAACTGTTGCATCACCTCCTTGTCCAAGTCTTTGATCATTTGGTATTTGGTTGCCCTGAACCGAATGCTCGTCTTTCCTTTTGAAACTTTTCAGTTTGCATTCTGCCCTGCGCACAGGACCAAGACTGTCCCAGTCAAATTTATCAACAATACCCTCTATGACTGCAACCATGGTACTTTACATCTGCTAGTCCTCTTTGGTCTCACTGGACCTGACAATGCCATTATTCTCTAGCAGCTCTCCATTGTGATACACTTCAGAGCCTTTTCCAGGTTCCACTCCTACCCATCCCAACATTGCCAATATATGTCCAGAGATTGTTCCTCCTCTCACTCCTGCATGGTCACCTCTGGAGTTTCCCCAAGATTCTTGGTCCCCTCCTCTTGCTCATCTTCATGCTGCTCCTCAATGGTATGATTTGTAGACGTGGAGTTAGTTTCAAAGCACACAGTGATGGCACCCAGCTATCGCACACCACCACTTCCTACACACCCACAATCATTGCCGTGCTGTCAGGCTGACCCCTTGTTGCCAAGCCACGGATGAGCCACTGGGATGGGCAAAGCAATTACTTTCAGTTCCGTTAACTCTATCATTCTCCGTAACTGCTTGCGGAGGATGAATAAAATTCCATTGTTCTGTTTGATCCAAGGCATACTCACTACAAGACAGCCTTTTAAAAATTAATTTACGAGGTGTGCACGTCGCTGGCTACGCCAGCATTTAATGCCCATCCCTCGTTGGCCTTCAGAAGGTGGTGGCAAGCTGCATTCTTGAACCGCTGCACCCAGAGTGCTGTTGTAGGGTGGGAATTCCAGGATTTAGTTGTGGCGATGGGGATCCCATCCACCAGCTGGAGAACCGGTGAGAAGCTCACATTGCTTTTCATAATGTCAAGGTTTTACAACACAGCAAGATGCCCATTGTCTTTACGCCGGCCATCAAGCACCTAACTACTGTAATCCCATTTTCCAACACTTGGTCTGTAGCCTTCTATGCTATGGCGTTTCAAGGTCTGGTCTAAATGCTTTCAGT
Source organism: Scyliorhinus torazame (assembly GCF_047496885.1). Taxonomy (NCBI): domain Eukaryota; kingdom Metazoa; phylum Chordata; class Chondrichthyes; order Carcharhiniformes; family Scyliorhinidae; genus Scyliorhinus; species Scyliorhinus torazame. The sequence continues at coordinate 297,686,086 of NC_092711.1, read as the reverse complement.
GGGAGCCCCGACACAATTACCAGGCACTTACCTGGACGGACAACGTTGGGTCTCACGTCGAATTAAGCCACCAGTAGGGTGGAAATACCACCCCTTGGAGCTGCCAGCCCATCAGAAGCCAGCAGCTCTTCATTATCAGGAGCAGCACTGCCAGTAACGCACTGGGACCTTCACCAGGAATCATTGTTGAATCCCTGGTAAGTGAGTGGGATAGGGATGGCTGGGAGGGGATCATCTGCAATAGCAGGGTATCGACTTTGAGCGGTGTCCCCATACCGGATCCCTTGATCGGACATTGAGCGCCTGTGAATGAGGGTTTCTCTCCTCCACTGGCAACCCCGACAGTGTTTGCTGGGTGACTTTCTGGAGACATGGGAGACCAATGCGAGTCTTGTTTAATCTCTGAGTCACTATTATATCCCATGGACTCGGGAATAATTGTTTTTTAGTGGCTCATCGACAAGCCTAATTATCTTCTCACTGCTAGCAGGTGAGTTCTCCATGTCAGCCCTTTCCTGCCACTCACTTAATGAGGGAGTTGGACGCATGGCTTCCTGTGTGATTATCTGAGCCGTCCGCCATCCTGCCCACTCCAGTGAGCTCCACTAAATTCCACCTCTGAATTTCTAATGCATCAAATTTAAAATCTTTATTTAGAGTGCAGGAGGCCATTCGGCCCATCAAGTCTGCACCAGCTCTTGGAAAGAGCACCCTACTTAAGCCAATGCCTCCACACCTTTCCCGTAACCCAGTAACCCCATCTAACCATTTGGACACTAAGGGGCAATTTAGCATGGCTAGTCCACCTATCCTGCGCATCTTTGGACTGTGGGAGGAAACCAGAGCACCCGGAGGAAACCCACGCAGACACGGGGACGAAACTGCAAACTCCACACAGACAGCCGAGGCCAGAATTGAACCTGGGACCCTGGCGCTGTGAGTCAGCAGTGCTAACCACTGTGCCATCATGCCGCCCTGCTTTATGCCTTTAAGTGTTCCACGTGTCCATCCTTTCCACCCTACCAGCAGAACACTCAACTGCTTTGATCCAGTTGAATAGAATTCCACCCCAAACCCATTTACCTGTCTTGGTTCCCACCTCTAAGTAGCTTCTCAATACACCGGGCACTATTCTACGCCCTCCCCCACCCCACACCGGGTGGGAGAATCGCTGGGGCGCCGTACGAATTGCGCCACACCACCCTGACCCCCGCACGCGATTCGCACCGGGCCGCCCGGAGAACCGGCGAGCGGCGATTCTCGGCCGGATAGGCTGAGCGGCCACTACAACACGAAAGGTTCCCGCCAGCACCATCCACCCCTGGTCGCTGCCGGCGTGAACGCTGCCGGCCTGCCGGGGGGGGGGGGGGGAGGGGGGGGGGGGCAACTTCACCGGGGTGGCCTACGATGGGGTCTGGCCCGCGATCGGGGCCCACCGACTGGCGGGCCGGCTTCTCCCCCCCCCGGGCCTACCTCCTTCCGCGCGCGCGGCACCAGAACACCGACTCCATGTTTGTGAGGGGCCGGCGTGCCTAAGAAGTTCCCCCCGCATGCGCAGGATGGCGCGACCCAACTTCGCATGCGCAGGTTGGCACAGCGCCCATTTGGCACCGCGTAAGGACGCTGGATCCGCCCCAGCGCCGTGCTGGCCCCCTCTGGCCAGAAGAGGTCGTGTCCGGGCCCTGTTTGCGCCGTCGTGAAACGCGACGGCATTCACGACGGCGCGAACACTTGGCCTCAAAATCGGATAATCGCCCCCACCATCTTTTCGACCAAACTTTCACTTACTATTCTAGCCCTCCTGTCTGCTTGCCTTTCTACTCTATTATGCTCCCCTGTGTCAAAGATGCAAGTGTGAGTTATTGTTAGCTTACCATTCTTGGCATGGTGAATGGTATGGGGGAGATCTTTCTTTTAAAATATTTTATACAGGTATTTTCATAAAACTAAACCGAGGCAGAAGCAGAATTGTAGAACATGATAAATAACCACAAACCACTCTTCCACCTGATCCCCTCTCTCCCCATTCTCCCAACAAACCCAGAGATTAGTGTGTTGACCTTTTTAAAGAATGAATTCGGGACAAAGATCGGGAGGTTCTGAAATTCGAACAGGAACCTTGGCAGCACTGTCATCTTTACCAATGACAATGGCAGCACATCCCACCTCTTAAAGTCCCCCTGCATCTGCCCCTCCAGGTGAGCCACTACACCCAATCCCGCGTCACCTGACTGCCCAGGTATCCAAATCTTACCCTCACTACCTTAAACGGCAGCTCTCCTAATTTCCTCTCCTGCCCTCTGGTCTCAATCGGGAACACCTCACCCTTTGCCATGTTCAACTTGTACCCAGGGAACCGACCAAAATCTTCCAAAATCCCCATAGTGCCCCCAATGGGTCAAAATGTATAACAGCAGGTCGTCTAGGCACAGCGGAACCATGTGCTCGGTGCACCCCCGCACAATCCCTCGACAATCCCTCAACACTGTGAGCACCATTGCCAGCGGCTCAAAGGCAAAGTGCAATGGGGAGCGTGGGCACCCCTGCCTCATCCCCCGGTGCAGCCCCAAATATCCCGAGCTCACCCGGTTCGTCCGCACACTTTCAACCGGTGCCTTGTTCAGCAACCGGACCCAGTTCACAAACCCCTGCTCAAACCAGAATTGCCACAGCACCTCCCACAGATATTTCCACTCCACCCATTCGAACACCTTCTCCGCATCCATTGCCACTATCATCTCCACCACCTGCCCCTCTGGGGGCATCATAATTCCATTGAGCAGCCTTCTCACATTCACCGACAGCTGCCTCCCTTTCACGAAACCTGTTTAGTCCTCGCTTATCACACCCGGGACGCAGTCCTCAATTCACGAAGCCAGCACCAGCAGCTTGGCGTCTACATTCAATAGCGATATCAAGTGCTACGACCCACACTGTTCCAGATCCTTTTCTTTTTCAATATCAGCGAGATGAATGCCTATGATTGTGTCGGTGCAGTGTATAGTTACCTCCTCTTCCTAGCCTCGTTGTATGCCCTCATGAGCAATGGCCCCAGATATCCCCCAAACGTTTTATAGAACTCCACCGGAAACCCTTCGGGGCTGGGGGCCTTCCCCGCCTGCATATCCCCCATACTCTCCATCACCTCCCTCAGCCTGATTGGGGCCCCCACTCCCTGCACCATCTCCTCATCCACCCTGGGAAACTCCAGCCATCCAGAAACCGCCGCATTCCGCCTCCCCGGCCAAGGGCTCTGATTCAGAAAGTCTCTTATAAAAGGCTTTAAACACCGCATTCGCCCCCTCTGGGTCCAGCACCACCCTTCCCATCTTGTCCTTCTCTCTACCAATCTCCCTCGCCGCCTCTTGCTTCCTCAACTGGTGGGTCAGCATCCTGCTCGTCTTCTCATCGTATTCATATACTGCTCCTCTGGCCCTCCATAACTGCCCCACCGCCTTCCCCGTGGACACTAATCCTAACTCCATCTGGAGCCTCTGCCTCTCCTTCAACAGCCCTGCCTCCAGGGCTTACGGATACTTTCTGCCCATCTTCAGGATCTCACCTACCAGCCGTGTCATCCCCACCCATTCCGCCTTCTCCCTATGCTCCCCAATTGAGATAAACGTCCCCCTAACCACCGCCTTGAGTGCCTCCCACAGCGTGACGGCCGTGACCACCCCCATGCCGTTGAGCTCCGCGTACCCCCGAATGGCAGCCCTCTACCGCTTGTACAGCTCTTCATCCTCCAACAACCCTGCATCCAGCCTCCACTGTGGGTGCTGCCACCATCCCCCCCCCCCCCCACACCCCTCCCCCAACCCGGTCCACTCGCAAATCCACCCAGTGCGACGTGTGGTCAGAGACCACGATCGCCGAATACTCCAAAGCGACCACCCCCGCCAGCAACACCTTGTCCGCCACAAAATCATCAGTCCGGGTGTACACTCGGCGCACATGTGAAAAATATGAAAATTCCTTCGCTCTTGGCCTCCCAATTCTCCAAGGGTCCACCCCTCCTCCGCAAGCTCGGTTCTATAACTGTATTAAAATCCCCCCCCCATAATCAACCGGTGCGAGTCCAGGTCAGGAATCTTCCCCAGCCCCCACCTCAAAACGTCTACACCGTCCCAGTTTGGGGCATAAACATTTACCAGGACCACTGGCATCCCCTCCAGCTTCCCACTCACCATCACGAACCTCCCCCCCCGGAATCTCCCCACAATGTTCCCCACCTCGAACGCCACCCCCCTCGTCTTCATATCCAGCCCAGAGTGGAACACCTGCCCCACCCATCCTTTCCTCAGCCTTGTCTGGTTACCTATCCCGAAATGCATCTCCTGCAAAATGGTGATGTCCACCTTCAAACTCCTCAGGTGCACAAACACACGTGGTAGTTTGACCGGCCCATTCAGCCCCCTCACATACGGGGGAGATCATTAAAGAAAGAACTGGGACAAAAAAGATAGCAAATTAATTTTCCTTTGTAGACAGTTGACTGTTCTAGAATACCTTCTCCCTCTGCAATTAGAGGGTTCCAAAATCAGCAAGAAATAAAGGGGAAGCTCGTCCTTATGGAGAGTACGGACAGCACGGTAGCACAATGGTTAGCACAGTTTCTTCACACCTCTAGGGTCCGAGGTTCGATTCCCGGCTTAGGTCACTGTCTGTGCGGAGTCTGCATGTTCTCCCCGTGCCTGCGTGGGTTTCCTCCGGGTGCTCCGGTTTCCTCCCACAGTCCAAAGGTAGGTGGATTGGCCATGCTAAATTGCCCTTAGTGTCCAAAAAGGTTGATGTGTTGGGTGCTCTGGATCCGTGGAACACATACAGGCCACCAACACTTAAAATAGTACAGCACTATTTTATTAAGTTAGAAACTGTTAAACATACTTTCACTGTGGGTTAACACGATGTTAGATTAAACTAAAGACCTATGCCTGTCCTAACCAGTCCATGCACTCAGCACATGGTGAGGACCTGTGCTGTAAGCTCTGTCCTTGTAGGAGGCTGCATCCCGAATGAGCGGGAACTCTGATGCCCCCTGTCTTTATAGTGAGTGTGCTCTAACTGGTGATTGGCTGCGGTGTTGTGTGTGTTGATTGGTCTTGCTGGGTGTCCATCAGTGTGTGTGTATCTGCACCATGATATACTGGTCTATATTATGACAAAGATGGGGTTACTGGGTTATGGGGATCGGTTGGAAGTGAGGACTTAAATGGGGTGCTCTTTCCAAGGGCCGGTGCAGACTCGATGGGCCGAATGGCCTCCTTCTGCACTGTAGATTTTATGATCCATGAGAGGGAAGAATAAAGTCAGTTCTCTGATTTGTGCACTTCTTAACACATACATTACAGACTCCAGCTGTGTGGTTAGCTACTCAGCTGACAAACAGTGAAGGATTGGGCTGACTGAAAGAGAAAAGAATAAACTGACATTAACAACATTATCTGTGTTGCCTACCAACCTTAGCATTGAAACTGATTTCAATTTTCAATCCAAGTTGAAGGTGCTTGAAAATGAAGGATTGGTAGGTGTCTTTGTATCAAGACATGACTGATGGATCATGTGGGAACAATGTCACCGCTCCCACTGTTCGCACCGTTGGTGGGAAGATGGAGCCTTTCTGTAAAAATGCCCTTATTATTTTCTTACAAATGTGGGTTTGATGTTTTGTTCAACGGGATTAAGCTCAGGCTCATGTCACGCAACAGGAAGATGCACGTTTGCCAGAGATGAGTTAGTTTTGAGAGATAATTTAAAGAGACAAGCTGAAACTCTCCCAAACTCTGAAGTATATCGGCTTGCTGTATAACTTCACCATAATTCCAAGTTGAAATCCTTCTAAGGGTTGAATTAAGGGATTTGATCTGGAGGAGTACAGTTCGCTTCCATAATCCTCGACTAAAGCGCAGGCCAATTATCCATGGGTTCCATGCTTGATTATTATTGGGTGAGTCCTGTTGGACTTTCGGGGCTATTGGTACAATATAGCACGGGGGTGTGGGGCCTGCAGTTATGGCCCATCCAGTTGAAAATCTTGTGAATTCAAAGTCCTGATTCACACTTGAAGAACAGCCACTTGAGTGAGGTGCCACTTATAGAGTCACCTTTTGCCATAATTTAGAGCCCTCAAAGGGCAGCACGGTGGCTCAAGGGTTAGCCCTGTTGCCTCCCGGCGCCGAGGTCCCAGGTTCGATCCCGGCTCTGTTTGTGTGGAGCTTGCACATTCTTCCCATGTTTGCGTGGGTTTCGGCCCCCAAAAGATGTGCAGGGTAGGTGGATTGGCCACGCTAAATTGCCCCTTAATTGGAAAAAATGAATTGGGTAATCTAAATTTTTAAAAAAGATTGATTTGGAGCCCTCAGTCATTTATTGGGACCTTGGGAAGTTTCCCCCGGTTTAGCCCACATTTCAAACTTTTTTCATTGCTTGGGAGCTGAACCCGCCAGCCAGAGCAGCTTCTCCGAGATCGGGCTGCCATTTTGAAAGGGTGCCCCGATCTCCAAATGAGCTTGAATGTCCACCACATCAGCCACACAAGGGTAATGTGTTGGGTGCTCTGGATCCGTGGAACACATACAGGCCACCAACACTTAAAATAGTACAACACTATTTTATTAAGTTAGAAACTGTTGAACATACTTTCACTGTGGGTTAACACGATGTTAGATTAAACTAAAGGCCTATGCCTGTCCTAACCTGCACACATGAGCATTAATCCTCCCCCTCCCCTTGTGAGGACACCCTGCAATGGGGTCGCTAAGGGCCCCCACCTTTCAAGGACCCCCACACTTCCCCCCAACCTTTATGAGGCTGCTTCAAATCCCCCCCCCCCACCCTTCATACCCTCCTTCATCCTCCCTTTCATGGGCATGACCCCATCAGGCCGTGGCCCTTGGTAATGCCATCCTGGCACCTGGGCACCCTGGCAGCACCCCTTTAAGCCTGGAAGTGCAATCCATGCACCTTGGCAGTGCCAGGTGGCACTTCCAAGGTGCCAGGCTGGCAGTGCCAAGGTGCCCAGGTGCCAGAAGGAGAGCCAGGGTACCACCATGCCCCGTCCCCACGTGTGTGGGTCAGTACTAAATGGCACCTGGTCGAGATCTCGCTGGGGCGTCCATTAGTTCCCGGGAGCCCAGAGAATACATCACATCCATATCTCATTTAAATATGCTAATCTGGATCTTGCTCAGTGCCAGCGAGGTCCAAATCGCGACGTCTCATGGGGTCGGTTGAATCTCGCGAGATGTCTCGAACATAGAACATAGAACATAGAACAATACAGCGCAGTACAGGCCCTTCGGCCCACGATGTTGCACCGAAACAAAAGCCATCTAACCTACACTATGCCATTATCATCCATATGTTTATCCAATAAACTTTTAAATGCCCTCAATGTTGGCGAGTTCACTACTGTAGCAGGTAGGGCATTCCACGGCCTCACTACTCTTTGCGTAAAGAACCTACCTCTGACCTCTGTCCTATATCTATTACCCCTCAGTTTAAAGTTATGTCCCCTCGTGCCAGCCATATCCATCCGCGGGAGAAGGCTCTCACTGTCCACCCTATCCAACCCCCTGATCATTTTGTATGCCTCTATTAAGTCTCCTCTTAACCTTCTCCTCTCCAACGAAAACAACCTCAAGTCCGTCAGCCTTTCCTCATAAGATTTTCCCTCCATACCAGGCAACATCCTGGTAAATCTCCTCTGCACCCGCTCCAAAGCCTCCACGTCCTTCCTATAATGCGGTGACCAGAACTGTACGCAATACTCCAAATGCGGCCGGACCAGAGTTCTGTACAGCTGCAACATGACCTCCCGACTCCGGAACTCAATCCCTCTACCAATAAAGGCCAACACTCCATAGGCCTTCTTCACAATCCTATCAACCTGGGTGGCAACTTTCAGGGATCTATGTACATGGACACCTAGATCCCTCTGCTCAGCCACACTTTCAAGAACTTTACCATTAGCCAAATATTCCGCATTCCTGTTATTCCTTCCAAAGTGAATCACCTCACACTTCTCTACATTAAACTCCATTTGCCACCTCTCAGCCCAGCTCTGCAGCTTATCTATATCCCTCTGTAACCTGCTACATCCTTCCACACTATCGACAACACCACCGACTTTAGTATCATCTGCAAATTTACTCACCCACCCTTCTGTGCCTTCCTCTAGGTCATTGATAAAAATGACAAACAGCAACGGCCCCAGAACAGATCCTTGTGGTACTCCACTTGTGACTGTACTCCATTCTGAACATTTCCCATCAACCACCACCCTCTGTCTTCTTTCAGCTAGCCAATTTCTGATCCACATCTCTAAATCACCCTTAATCCCCAGCCTCCGTATTTTTTGCAATAGCCTACCGTGGGGAACCTTATCAAACGCTTTGCTGAAATCCATATACACCACATCAACTGCTCTACCCTCGTCTACCTGTTCAGTCACCTTCTCAAAGAACTCAATAAGGTTTGTGAGGCATGAACATTGTGGATCTCACGACAGCTCTCTTGCGAGATCCAACTGCCTCCTCGTGACACCACGTTGGGCACGGTGAGCCTGGTAAATCGCGCCCATTAAATCTGTTTCTCTTCGTAGATGTTGCGTGACCTGCTGAGTTTTCCCAGCTCCTTTTCTTTATTTATCGGCAAGGTGACCTTTAGTTTGGCAATGTGCTTCTATTATGAATCAATTGAAGCCGCTTAGTGATATCGAACATGAAATTTTCATTGGACCTCTTGCATCAGGTGAACATCTAGCCAGCCTAATCACAAACAGTGGTCGGAATTCCTCGCCATTGGGGTTCTCTTTTCCCACTGACAGCGCACTCCTGCCCGTGGGTTCCTGGCGGCGTAGGGTGGCTTCATTGATAAGCGGCGGGAAGAGAGAATCCAGCCTCCAGCGAACGCCGTGCTGCCTGAGAAACACACGGCTGGGGGACTGGAGAATCCAGCCCAGGGTGTTGCCACGGGGAAGCTAATCTGCCCACCTTAGCCCCTGTTGGGTGGCTGTTTCCATTACAAAAGGTAAAACTGACCAGATGCCAAGAAGAAACTCCGCCAACTGCTTCTTTTCTCCAATTTTATCCTTTAATTTTTGTACCACATAGTATTCAGTACAACTGGCACTGTTGCCAAGCTTAAAAGGCTTTTAATCAGTGTGTGGGAGCTTTTTATTGCAGTATATCCGTGGGATCATTGGCAGTTATCAGCTAATGGGTTTGTAGCACTCTGATGGCAGATTAAATAAGAAACAAAGAGCTTGCATTTACCTAGCACCTATCACAACATTAAGAAACCGTCACAGCCAATGAATTACATTCTGAAGTGTCGTCATTGTTGACATGTCGGCAAATGCAGCAACCAAATCTACCCAAAGTCAATCTCGTATATTGCAACGGAATAAAAGAACAATTCATCTCTTGTTATGGTGGTGGTTTGGGAATAAATGTTGGCCAGGGCATGAGATAATGTTCTTTGCTCTTCTTCCAAATAGTGCTATCTACCCGAGACAGTAGACCGGGCCTCAATTTAACACCTAATCTGAAAGACGGCACCTCCCGACAGTGCAGCACTCCCTCAGGACTGTCCTAAAATCTCAGTTTCGATTATGCGTTCAAGTCTGTGGAATGGGGCTTAAAACCACAACCGAGTAACACAGACGCCAGCTTGCTACCCCTGAGAAAAGGCTGACACTTTAATACATCAATCTAATTGCCCTGTGTGGGATGTGTTTTCTTTTGATTTTAGCTCAGGGATGGAACTCCCTTCTTACCTCGGTGCGGGAGGGGGGAAAAGCCCTAAGTGAGGAGGATAGATGTGGAAGATTAAGAAAATATTTTTGATTTTTAAACAAAATGTCAACTCTTCTTTTATTTGTTCATCCGTGGGATTTAGGCATCATTGGTAAGGCCTCTTTGAATCTTCTTCTTCTTCGGCAATCCCTTGGAATCGAGGGATTTTTGTGTTGCTAAATTCAGGATTGTTGGTGTAGTGTTCACGAAAACCACAAAATAGCTTGAACTTGAACAAAACTATAAATTTATTAACACTGCTATTTGGATTTGACACGTACTCCTAAATAATACAGTCGATTATTAACATATAATCTACACTCATCTCCAACTAATCTCAGTACTATTATAAACTATGATCTGCTCTTACTCACACGACCTTTCCTTCAGTCTGTCTCCAGTTAACTCCTTCACTTCTCTCCCCCACAAGGCTTAGCATCAATGTCTTATATACTTGTAACTGTAGCTCCCTCTCGTGGCTATTCTAGACATTTCATTAAGCCTTGCAGTTTTTATGATAATACCCACAAGGATGATTTGCTTCCACTCAAAATGAGTTCTCAGGTGACTGACGAGTCCAGCGTCTGTCATGTGGGGGCAGACGGTGGTTGGAGAAGCGAGTGGATGATGAAGCAAAGGTGTTTGGCTCCTTTTCGGGAGCATTTCCTTTGGCCAGGGATTCTAGGTGTTGGTGGGGACATTGCACTTCTTCAAGCATTTCCTCTGCTCTCCTGGGGCTTACTCATCATATCGAAGCTCCGAGTAGAGCGCTTGTTTCTGGAGTCTCGTGTCAGGCTTGTGGGCGATGTTGTCCGCCCAGCGTAGCTGATCGAGCATCGTCAATGTTTTGATGCTGGGGATGTCGGCCTGACCAAGAACACCGACCGTGGTGCGCCTATCCTGCCAATGGTTTTGCAGCATCTTTCGGAGGCAGGGCTGATGGTACTTCTCCAGAATTTTGATGTACCTGCCATACATAGTCCACGTCTCTGAGCTGTATAGGAGGGTGGGTATCACTTCTGCTCTGTAGACCATAAACTTGGTGCCGAGTTTGAGGGTCCAGTTTTCAAAGGCTCTCTTCCTCAGGTGACCGAAGGCCGGGCTGGCACATTGAACTTTGTCGTAAAGTCTGCTCTTATTGACAGTAGCTTCCCATGGTATGGAAAGCGATCAACGTTGTCCAAGACCTTGTTATGGATTTCAATAACCGGGAGGCAGTGTTGGGTTGGTAGAGCACCTCCGTTTTATGGTTACTTAGTGTAAGGCCCATGTTCACGTACGCCTCGGTGAAGTGTGTGCGCAGCTGCAAGCATCGTTTGCGTCTTGTAGTTCAATTACAGAGGATGGGATAACCTTGGATTTGACCTGCAGGCAATGGAGGTTGAACAGAGCCCAGTTTGTTTTGCAATGTGCAATCAATGGACTACCGACCAGACCGACCACCGCCCTCGACCAGTCCCGACTACCACCCTCGACCAGACCCGACTACCACCCTCGACCAGACCGGACTACCATCCACGACCAGACTACCACCCCCGACCAGACCCGACTACCACCCCCGACCAGACCCGACTACCATCCCCGACCAGACCCGACTACCAGCCCCGACCAGACCACACTACCACCCCCGACCAGACCCGACTACCGTCCCCGACCAGACCCGACTACCGTCCCCGACCAGACCAGACTACCGCCCCCGACCAGACTCAACTACCGTCCCCGACCAGACCCGACTATCACTCCTGACCAGTCATAACTACCACCCCTGACCAGTCCCAACTACCGCCCTCAGCCAGACCCGATTAGCCCCCTAACCAGACTTGACTACTCCACCTGACCACCTGACTACACCCCAACCTGACCTGACCCAACTTCCCCACACAACCCCACCCCCCCCCACTCCCAAGGCGTGCCTGACCTGATTACCCATCCTTTCTGAACACCCAAGTACCGCCATCCCCCTGACTACCTGGTTACCCTTTCCAACCACACAATCCCCTTTCTTACTCACCTACCCACCTACCCATTCACACATCCTTTTACAAACATTCAAACTGCACCGTGACTTGCAATATGGCAGCTGGTTTTGCAAAAAGTGGGGAGGGGTGTCCTGTCACTCCCCCTCCATCTCCCCCTCCATTCCACCCACCCCCACCCCTCACCCACCCCCGCCCCCAGAAGGGCCCAGAAGAAATGTGCAGCAGTGTCGAACTGTGGGAATCCTTGAGCAAAACAGCAATCTGACAATCGTTGCTGCTGCTCAACAGATTCGGGCCAGCGTGATGCTTCTGCTTGTCAACACAAAAGTAGTCCTTTGATCTCACTTCGCAACGTAATGAGTCTTGGAGTAACGTTCTGAAAGCCATGATAAGTATCTCACTCAACGTCTCATCCCTGGGTTGTGAACACAATTGTCATGACAATGACCAAGGGGAGTATCACAGCCAAGCCACACCCTCTGCTAATTATGTATTCACAAATGTACACTTCCAGCAATCATCATTGGATAACAATTAGAACTAAATAACAGGCAAAGCTTAAATAAAAAACAGAAAATGCTGGAAATGCTCAGCAGGTCTGGCAGGATCTGTGGAGAGAGAATCCAAGTTAACGTTTCAAGGCTGTATAACTTTCCAGAGTAATAGTAGGTAGCAGTAACAAACAGGCAAAACTTTCCACTCAAGTGAAGATGATGGCCGGTGTGAAGGACGACAGCACTTCTACCCAGCTAATTATCATTAAATCATTGAACCTCACAGCACAGAATTCAGCTTATCTAACCGGTCTTTGAGCGGGCTTATACCTACTCCCTCTCTCATTCCTCAAGGCCCTACAGACATTCAGACAGTAATCTAATCCACTTTTGAAAGTTATTATTGAATCTGCTTCCACCATCCTTTCACGCAGCGCATTCCAGACTCTTAACAACTTGACGCACAAAAGAATTGTCCTCATCTCCCTCCTGGTTTCCTTTGTCAATGACCTTTGATCTGTGTTCCCTTGTTACCGACCCTCCTGCCAGTGGAAACAGTTTCCCCTTAATTGACCCACTTACACTCGGGAGTTCATCCCCAAGAGGCTTGCAATTGTCTGCGATAGGATGTAGATGTGTCGACTTAAACTGATGGGTAACTTCCGGGAAAAGTTCATGGTTGCTGCTTTCAATACAGGACCATTAGTTAAGCTGCACCAATCTGTGCAATGTTAGTCCTTAGAACCATGGGAAGAATTGTACGTCCCCCCCCGTCCCCCCGTCCCCCCCACCCCCCACCCCCGTTCCCCCCCCCCCCCCACCCCCCACCCCCCACCCCCCAAGACAGTTTCTGAGGCAGGGTGGGCAGGGTGGGCACATAAAAGTGAATGGATGGGATTCCCCCAGGAACCTGCCCACCCAAATCCAGACACAATTTCACTTTAGGGCAGGGCCATGCCAGTCACCTATCCTGGCCCTTAAATGGTCACTGAAGAGCCTTATTCCGCCCAGCCTTAATTTCTAGGCTGATTGGTGTGGGAAAAGTGGGAATGTGGCAATTAATCTGCTCTCCAGGAAGTGGGATGGGGAGGGGGCCCCACTTTGAAGGCCACTTCAGAGTTAGGCCCACCCCCCCCCCCCTCCCCACACGTTGGAGCTCCAGGACCTCCTCCAACCTGCCCCCACCCCTCCCTCCGAGATAGTCCTAGTCTATTGGTATCCAGGGAATCCAAGGACAGTAGGTAAGGGAAGCCTCCATCTGTTAATGAGAAGACTGAAAAGCCCTATGCTGCCTAGCAACCAATACTTGTTTTGGAATTGTGACCAGCTGACATCGGCTGTGTAACTGTATAAATGTTGATGATTTCTTATGTTCGGTGGAGAGACACATGGTATGCCCAGCGGACTGCTCCCCGCTAGCATAATAAACCATTTGACGATGAAGCACATTCGAGAGTTGATTGATTCTTCTGGATTAAACCCGCAAATAGTTTGGCGCTGCGAGCAGGGTCCTTTCGGTTGTTTGATGCCACCAGAAAACCAGGTGAGTATATATACTCATAATTAGTGTTGTTAAATTTATCCCGGGACTGGGTGGTGTATGATAGCCGACGGATATCAAACCTGTGAAAGGACAGCCAACGATCAAATGATGGTAGCTAGTTCATTAAGAAATGTGGGTGTTGTTGGGCACTGCTTAAGGTACTTAAGAATATTTACCACTGTGTTTGTGCATAAAGTGACAATCTTGTGACCCACCAGTCGGCCAAGAGATGGTCCACTACAAGTAGCGCTCATTGAAAGTGGGCCTCTGAGAGTAGATTCTTATGGTTCCTACCCAAATATGGCCAGTAATAAGACAGAGCTCAAATAGGGACAGGAGTGGTCCCCAATCAGAACAAAAGCGAGAGGGATGCCCCAAATCGCACGATTGTTAGATCTTCAATCACCACTTCGATAAAATAGACATGTCAAGAAGAAAACTAAATCCAGAAATACAGACCTCGGGTCATTGCGAAATGAGGCGGGGGAGGTACAGTGCCCCTTCTCCTCACCCAGACGTGTTGCAGCCTGATTGATACAATATAAAAACAGGATGAATTCCAACAGACTCTCTGCTGTGCAAAATAAAACTCAAACAAGCTCCTTCAGGAATATCTGAGAATGTCAGTTCCTCTTGCTAGGGTGCAGGATGCCGCAGGTCGCTGACTTATCGCTCCCAGACGGCTAACACTAGGAATGTTAGAATAAAATTGATGAAGTTAAGGATTAATTAAGGAAAGGAATTCTAGCAGAATCAAAGGGATAGAACAAGGTAAATTGGTAGATTACGTAAAGGGATACAGATTTTTCAGGCGCTCTCCACCCCTTTAGGTTCTGGAGGCAAACTAACCTTTCAGCAGACGGTTGAATTGTTCTGAGGCATCCGGAATATCACGGACTGGATTCTCCGCACCCCGATGCCGAAATCGCGTTCGCCGACGGGGCGGAGAATCCAGTTTCATGCATGAAATCGGGACCGGCGCCGGTTCCATGATTCTCCCCCACCCGAAAAGCGGTGTAACCGGGGAGTACGTCGCGCCACGTATCCACCACCTGAGGCCATTGCTTGAGGCCCGCCCCGCTATTCTCCGCCCCCAACCGGTCGAACTTCTGACGACGTATTTCTAATGCGGTTGTGCCATTCGGGATTCTCGCGAGGCAGCCGCGGACGGGCACGCGGCTGATCAAGGGCACTATTTCCACGGTCCAGGTCTGAGTCCGCCATGGAGCATGGCGCAGCCGCTGGAAGCTGCCGTTCTTGTGCAAGCGGGCCTCTGACCCGGAGGTGCGGGGGGCCATATCGGCAGCTGGAGCTGCGAGCTCCACGACAGCTGATTGCTTGCCCCCTGCAAGGCTGTGAACCTGTGGCCTTTTGACGCCAGTTTTTCGTGCGTAAAAGACGACAGTTTTCACGCTGGCTTGTTGACATAGTCCCTGAAATGGAGAATCCAGCCCCACAAATCTATGATTATGTGTTGGTCTGCGTTAATTTAAATTACAGGCTATTTGGAAGGTTGGAACAGAAACCACAAGGACGCTTACTTAATTAATTTGGTCAAAGCACTGAAGTACGGTTCCTCTGTTTGTGTGTGTGGTGATATTTGTGTATCGTCTGATATCTGTCTGACATTGTGGCTTTGAGATGATAGTTTAAGTGATTTGGGTCAAACAGCTAACAAAGGGTAATGTAATTAATAAATCTCTCTTCTCAAAAGCTATTAATCTAGATTTATGTTTACTGATGATTCCAGGATATTTCCGATAAATGTGTGGGAATTTTAATCCGGATAGAAATTCACACATGTAAGAATGAGATAATTTCAATTCAGGAGGCGTGATTGGAATTTGGGATATATGAAATGATTATGGTCAATCCCCTGTTGGATTGTTCTTGAGTTAACACATCTTGTCAGGTTCAAATGATTATTCCTGACGCAACCGATACAATGCGAAACAAGGAAATAATTCTGAGATCGAGAGGATAAAAACGTAAAAATGTAATGTAGAGATTATTAAATCAGGGCCCCTTATCGTGGTTAAACAAAGAGTAGTGGTGACGTAATGACGTCCAGTTGAAAACTTTTACTCCACCCCTTTTCCAAACTGGCAGAGAATTAACACTTGCCTGTTAACAGCTGAAGATTATATTTTTACAGGAATTTACAAAAGCCTAGGTTTGCATTGTCAGATTTGTGCAGGTTAATTAATCCTTATTGCCCCAATTGGAGTGGATTTTTGTGTGCAGGTAGCTGCAAATGGGCCAAGATTTGCAGTAGCTTTAAGAATTTGAGAATTTATTCGTAGACTGTCAGTTTTGCAGCAATAGTTAACCCGATCTAAAATCAAGTGAAAGGCGGGGTGGGTGGGGGGGGCGGACGGAGGGGGAACAGGTGAGGAGTTACAAGGGACAGAATAGATGGAGGATTACAAGGTGGCATTTGCAAGTGTTCAGCAAGTCCGAGTAACAGCGTTGACATTAGGGTTACTAGATTCGACTTGCCCCCTTCCACACATACGGATGGAATAATGGAGGTACTACGTTGCCATACTGACCCAACATTATAGAGATTATAAGCGACCTGTAGTCTGTTTTACTCCAATAATCAATCAACAGTTGCATCTGAATATGGGAAATCCATGTAGAACACCCCTCAGTGCGGATTCTAAACACAGGAAGGTCTAAAATTATCTCAGACACGAGAAGGGCTCAAGGGGAGAGTGTCTATACCTTTGCTGGGATTGTGATAATCTGAAAGCCAACAACACTAAGCGTGATTCTCTGATCCTGAGCCTAAGTGTTGACGCCGTCGGAAACGCCGTTGCGTTTCTCGACGGCGTCAACACGGCCCCAGGATCAGCAATTCTGGCCCCGAAAGGGGGCCAGCAGGGCACTGGAACGGTTCACGCCACTCCAGCTGCTGATCCGGCCGTGGAATGGGCGCCGGGTGATGCGCGCTTGCGCAGTGGGTCCGGCGTGAACCCGCGCATGCGCTGTCCCATCTGTCTCCCTTGTCCGCGCCGGCCCCGACCCAACATGGCGCAGGAGTACAGGGGCCGGTGCGGATGAAAAGAGCCCGGGAGACAGAGAGGCCGGCCCGCCGATCAGTGGGCCCCGATCGCGGGCCAGGCCACATCGGAGGCCCCCCCTGGGGTCGGACCCCCCTCTCCCCCCACAGGCCGCCACCCTTCAACGCTGAGTTCCTGCCGGCTTCGGGGTGACGTGGCACGATTCGCGCCGGTCGCGGGGTTGTCTGGCCCAGCCCCGGACTGAGAGAATCCTGCCCAGTGTTTTGAATTTGGGACAATTCTGGGAGGTGAAAAAGCAGTATAATCTAGCAAGTCTCCTTAAAAAATAGTAATTTAAGACGAAGAACAAGCAATCAAAATGTTACTGTCTGGAATCAAATAGGAATGTTTGATTCCTGCTTAAAAGCTGTTGTGAAGGTTTTTCCTTTACATAATGTGGGCATTGCAGGCAAACATTTGTCTCGAACTGAGTGGCATTTTAAGAGTCAACCACATTGTGGTTTGGGAGTCACATGTCAGCCAGACCAGGGAAGGATGGCAGATTTCCTTCCCAGATGGACTCACCATTGGTTTCATGGTCATCATTCGACTTTTAATTCCAGATATTTTATTACATTAAAATTCCAGCATCTGCTGTGATGGGATTTGAACCATGGTCCCCAGATCATTACCCTGGGTCTTTGCATTACTAGTCCAGTGACAATACCACTACACCACACCTCCCCACAAGATTTGCTCAAGGCTCATGATTGGGGTAGGATATAAATCTGGCATTGAGATATATATATATATATATGGGCTTTTCGCAGTAACTTCATTGAAGCCTACTTGTGACAATAAGTGATTATTATTATTATTTTGTATATAGAAAGGTAAAGTCTAGAGGAGACGAGTAAAAGAGGCATTTAAAACAAGTTGTGTGAAGATGGATCTGGAAAAGGAAAATGGTTCCCATGGTTAGATCATGCCCATTAATCATGGAGTTATTGACTAATCCTAGCAATCAATCCCTTTCAATTAGTCTACAAAAGACCTAGATACAAGACAAGGGCAGCACGGTAGCATTGTGGATAGCACAATTGCTTCACAGCTCCGGGTCGCAGGTTCGATTCCGGCTTGGGTCACTATCTGTGCGGAGTCTGCACATCCTCCCCGTGTGTGCGTGGGTTTCCTCCGGGTGCTCTGGTTTCCTCCCACAGTCCAAAGATGTGCAGGTTAGGTGGATTGGCCATGATAAATTGCCCTTAGTGTCCACAATTGCCCTTAGTGTCCACAATTGCCCTTCGTGTCCACAATTGCCCTTAGTGTTGGATGGAGTTACTGGGTTATGGGGATAGGGTGGGGGTGTTGACCTTAGGTAGGGGGCTCTTTCCAAGAGCTGGCACAGACTCGATGGGCCGAATGGCCTCCTGCTGCACTGTAAATTCTATGATCTATGAGGAAAGTACCAAGTGGTAGAGAGCTTTGGGAAGCATCAGTCCAAAGTCATCTTTTCATTCCAAACATGCTAAATGGAATGTCTCAAATTAAAGGCAAGTTAAAGTTACCATAGTCCCACATGACCACAGGCTACATTCCCCTTTGAGTGGGGAGAGAGCTGACTGGTGGCGATTTAACCTGAGCACCACCACACCTCAGGTGAAGGGTAAGTTTGAGAAGGTGGGGCCTTCATGAATAACCTCAGTCGTGCTGCTGGCCTTCTGCATCACAAACCAGCTGTCTAGCTCACTGAGCTAAACCAGCCCCCAGGAAATTACTTGTATGGTGTATTGTAAAATATTATTTTCTAAAATAAATCTATATAATTTGCATTTTACTAAAACAATATTGCTTCAACTGTCGCCCTGGGAATCTCTCCCATAGATGACTAATCCCTTGCTGAAGTATTGGCTGGGACTATGCTTTGTGTGCAGTCAGTACCCTTGCCTATTGGCCAGAAGGTCAGGCAATGCTGCCCTCAGGGGTGACCGGAGTTTTATGCACCTCAGGCAATTAATTGTCTGCGTTCATGGTTTCTGCACTTCTAAGGCAGTATCTCCCACCCCAAAGAGCTGCCGGCCTGGTCAGAGACTCAGCAGCTCTTCAATCCCATCAGTGCCCAAACCAACCTCGATGGAGGAGGCCTTGAATCCAAAAAGTGGGGAGGGGTCTTGCTGGGGCAATCAAACAGGCCGTGGTGACAGGGGAAGAGTATCAACTCTGATGTGGTGGACTTCTTACAGCAAGGCGACCATTGCCGCTGGAGGGGGGTGGGGGGGGGGGATCCCTCATAAGGCCATTCAACTGGGACTCCTACCCCCATCTGAACCTGCAGATAGAACTGACTGGCCTCCGCCAGTGTCAACCTGCCTCCAGTAGTGGAGGGAAGAAGCTTTTAAAGGGTCATCGTTGACGCTTCAGGGCCTCAATTAGCCTCAGGATACGTGGGCAGCCAGACACCGATCCCACTGTTGATACGATGTCCATGGCAGCGAAAAAGTCAGGTGATGGGCATGACATCCCCCACAATTCCTCCTGATTTCACGTCGCCTCCCAGCCTGCTCCCAGTGCCAGGGTGATGGGTGGTCATTAAGTTCTGACCATTGTTTTAGTGGATTAGCTCCGGCATGCTCGAAATGTATCAATTCCTGACTCTTAAATAATTAGTCTTGGAGAGAAAATACCTCCTTACCAGGCTGAGACAGGGCTGCAGTCTACCCCCTTTCCCCCACCATTCTGTCCTGAGTGTTGATAATTGCAGTTCCAGTTCCATGATTGCACAGAGAAACTGGGTTACAAGCTGCAGCTGTACATGAAGGTGCTAATTAGATTCTGAATGTGAAATTCATGGGACTTCCTTAATTAGTTCAGTCTTTCAGCAACTTCAAATTCAGCTGAGCTTCCCTGATTAAGAAAGCCTGCAGTTTCAAAGGGAAGCTTATCTCGGGGACATGGGGTGTAGGGTGTTGCACAAAGCAGCCCCACGTAACCAAGATACAGCACTGGTGCATGGACTCCCAAGATGCCTGCCTTTTGAAGCCCGTAGACTTATGTCTGTATTCAATGATTTCTGCTGCACCCCCTTTTTAGTAAATGGGGTCGCTGAATCACACCATTTGTCTCTTTGTGTTATCTAGTTTAGCAAGCAACTTTTCCCCAAACAATAGATGGCCCTTGTCCATTTCCCTTGCAGATAAAAGGTAGATTGGATAATCCAATGAGTGGAACTAATCTTTAGTATTCCAGGGTGCTGTTGATTTATATGCATGATTTACCAATTGATCCTTGATGAGCAGATCAGTCACTGAATGCAGGCATTTTTCTTAATAGCCAGGGCATCACACAACTCTCTGAGTGCCTGCTTTTATGTTAAACATCCCTCAATTACTTTTATATTAAATACCTCTCAATTAAAGTACATTTCCAAAAGGAAGTGGAACTGTAAAAGGGAGAAATATGTTCCATGGCTCAACAAGGGAGTCAAGGAAGACATAAAGGCAAAAACTAGGGCATACCATACTGCAAAAGCTAGTTGTAAGCTGGAGGATTGGGAGAACTTTCAGGTTCAGCAAAAGGCTATTAAAAATACAATCAAAAGAGCTAAAATGAATTATGAAAGGAACTAGCAGAAACCATAAACACTGATACCAAGACCTTCGAGAAGTATATAAAGAGGAAGAGAATAGCTGGCCCTTAAGAGGACAATACTGGTGAGGTAATAATGGGGAACACAGAGATGGCGGAGGCACTGTACCAATATTATGTCTCTGTCTACATAAAAAAGATAAGAGAATAAAAAATTTCAAAAACTACAGTTAATGCAGAGGAACTTGGTGCAATAACCATGACTGGGGAGACGATATTGAATAAACTGATGGGATTCAGGGCAGATAAGTCTCCGGGACCTGATGGCCTGCACCCTAGAGCATTATGGGAGGTGGTAGTAGATATAATGTATTCATTGGTTATGACATTTCAAATTTCAGAATTCCCTAGATTCTGGAAGGGACCGGTGGTGGATTGGAAGCACTCTAATGTGATGCCCCTATTCAAAAAGGGAGAAATGCAAAAAGTAGGAAACTATAGACCGATTTGCGTAATCTCTGTGGTGGAGAAGTTGCCGGAATCAATCATTAAGGAGGAGATGACTGAAAATTTGGTAAGATAAAGCTCAATCATCGTCAACATGGTTTTATGAGGGTAAGTCAAGCTTGAAAAACTTGTTTGAGTTCTTTGAGGATGTAACCAGCAAGGTGAATAATGGGGTATCTGTGGATGTGGTACATCTAGACTTCCAGAAGGCGTTTGATAAGGTGCCGCATAAAAAATAGATTCAGAAGGTGAGATCGCAGGATATTTGGGGAGATTACTAAATTGGATCAAGGATTGGTCAACAGACAGAAAGCAGAGGGTCGAGATAGATGGATCCTTCTCTGGCCGGCAAACTGTGTGCGCCTGCACGGTTCAGCCCTCGGACCGCAACTGTTTGCAATCTATATAAATGATCTGCAAGCAGGGACAGAATGTAACATAGCAAAATTTGTGGATGATACTAAAATAAGTGGAACAGCAGCAGTGAAGAGAAGATAAAGATTTTACAGATGGACATAGATAGGTGAGGAGATTGGGCCAACATTTGGCAGATAGAGTTTAATGTAGGTAAGTGTGAGTTATCCATTTTGTCTGAAAAAATAGAAAGGCAAATTATTATCTAAATGGAAAGCAGATTCAAGATGCCCCTGTGCAGAGGGATCTGGGTGTCTTTGTTCATGAATCGCAGACGGTATGCAGGTACAGCATGGAATTAAAAATGCAAATGGAATGTTACCGTTTGTTGCAAAAGGACTGGAGTATAAAAGTAGAGAAGTGTTGTTGCAATTGTATAAGGTGTTGGTGAGACCACATCTGGAAGGATTGATTGAATGATATTTATTGTCACACGTACCGAAGTACACTGAAAAGTATTTTTCTGCGGCCAAAGGAACGTACACAGTACATACGTGGTAGACAAAAGAATAATCAACAGTGTACATTGACAAATGGTACATCAACAAATAGTGATTGGTTGTAGTGCGAAACAAGGGCCAAACAAGCAACACATGAGCAAGAGTGGCATAACGGGTCATGAACAGGGAACAGATCAGTCCGAGGGAGAGTCGTTGAGGAGTCTTGTAGCTATGGGGAAGAAGCTGTTCCTATGTCTGAATGTGCGGGTTTTCAGATTTTTGTATCTTCTGCCTGATGGTAGGGTCTGGGAGAGGGCAAAACCTGGGTGTGAAGGGTCTCTGACAATGCTGTCATTGGAGGCAGTTCAGAGGAGGTTCACCAGATTGATTCCAGGGATGAAAGGGTTGTCGTATGAGGAGAGATTAAGCCGTTTGCACTTATACTTGCTGGAGTTTAGAAGGATGAGAGGGGATCTAATCGAGGTGTATAAAATATTAAATAGGTTTGATAAAGTAAACTTATACCAAATGTTCCCCCTTGTGGGGTAATCTAGAACGAGAGGTCACGGATATATGTTGGGAGGCGCTAAATTTTGAACTGAGATGAGGAGGAACTACGTCTCGCAGAGGGGGGTGAATTTGTGGAACTCCCTGCCCCATAGTTTGGTGGAGTCTAAGTCATTAAATAGTTGCCAGATATGGAGAACATGTGGAGAGGGGTTTTGAGACCAGGAAGAGATCAGCCATGATCTGATTGAATGGCGGAACAGGCTCGAAGGGCTGATTTGCCGACTTCAGCTCCTAATTACAATGTTCCTTCTAGACGTGTTCAACATGGTAAGAGTACTGCATCATCAGTTGGGGCATACCATTAGGTGATAAATAGTAGGAGATTGTGAGGTATTATTTCACCTGCAGCCATGGGTTTTGCAAGCAATATTGAGCACTCTATAGGAACAATAGGTCAGAATTCTGCTTAACTAGCCTGTGGGAACAGGTCTACATTGGTTGAAGGGCTTTGTGGAATCAACTGGTCTGGAACTGTCAGTTTTCTCCCAGTTCAATTCCTAAGGTGTTCCCAGTAGGCCTATCTATATTTATCTTTTGTTCGAGCAGTTACTTGAACCAGGAGTTTTCATGGTTAGTTGTCTCGTGCTAAAATCAGCAGATTTATTGGATTGACCTTCCCAACTTCCTTTGTATTAATGTGAACTTGCAACCCCTGGACTGCTGATCAATACTTGCATTGCCAGGTCCTCCAAATCTAATACAGAGTAAAACTGCCCATGCACAGGCCCATCAACAACTTTCAGGTCAAGTGTTGTTCAAGTTAGATGGAAGGTAAAGCTTCTTCTGCACAGCCCCAAGAAGGAATTCCAGGTCAGATATGGAATGGGTTCGATACTGAGCAAAGCTTGTTCATCACTTAAGCAGCAGAGGGAGATTATACACACAAACCCCCTGCAATTTTGAGGTCCAGAGGTGTTTTAACATTCTGTACTGCTGCCATCTGGAAACTTACTTTGTATGTTTCCCTGGCTTCAAGTCTGCCCATTTGTAAAAGCACAGTAATTACGGATAAGGTGATTGAGTTGCTCTAAGCCATAATAATATACCATAAACTTCACAAGTGTATAATTCTTTAAATCAATCTTTACTTTCTGCCAGGGTTTTTTAACAATCTACTTCTATTCAGCCTGGCCATAACGTGGGTGGGACACAAATGGGGATTTGTATGGGAGGGATTGCATGTCTCTAAGAAGCCCTGCTCTACTGAATAGTCCTTGTTTTACATAAGAATTATACCAGGTCTATCATGCATAACAGTAAGAGTGGAATTCTCCCAAGCCCCTGTTGGCTGGTTCAATGGCAAGGGGTTGGGGGAGATGGAATTTGGGGGAGGCTCAAAAGTCGGTGTCATGCCTGCGGGAATTTACACCGGGATCTTTGGCTGCCGCCCGCCATGGCGGATCAGGAAACCCTGAAGGCCGGAGTTAAACTAATTTACATCACACTAATGGGATGCCGATGGGGGTCTGACTGCCCAAGTGTGATTCTCCAGCAGGACAAATCCCCTGGGAAAACACGGCGGTATGAACCACTTTCACAACAGCGTGTCGTACAGATGTCAGGACTCTGCTAAACAATGCCTGGGGCTGCTTCAAGTTTAGGAATCCTGGACCCTGGAACATTACGGAAAT
Source organism: Scyliorhinus torazame (assembly GCF_047496885.1). NCBI lineage: Eukaryota > Metazoa > Chordata > Chondrichthyes > Carcharhiniformes > Scyliorhinidae > Scyliorhinus > Scyliorhinus torazame. The sequence goes on along the minus strand of NC_092711.1, from coordinate 297,662,121 downwards.
GATGATGTGGAGATGCCGGCGTTGGACTGGGGTGAGCACAGTACGAAGTCTTACAACACCAGGTTAAAGTCCAACAGGTTTGTTTCGATGTCACTAGCTTTCGGAGCGCTGCTCCTTCCTCAGGTGAATGAAGAAATCTGTTCCAGAAACACATATATAGACAAATTCAAAGATGCCAAACAATGCTTGGAATGCGAGCATTAGCAGGTGATTAAATCTTTACAGATCCAGAGATGGGGTAACCCCAGGTTAAAGAGGTGTGAATTGTACCAAGCCAGGACAGTTGGTAGGATTTCGCAGGCCAGATGGTGGGGGATGAATGTAATGCGACATGAATCCCAGGTCCCGGTTGAGGCCGCACTCACGTGTGCGGAACTTGGCTATAAGTTTCTGCTCGGCGATTCTGCGTTGTCGCGGGTCCTGAAGGCCGCCTTGGAGAACGCTTACCCCGAGATCACAGGCTGAATGCCCTTGACTGCTGAAGTGTTCCCCGACTGGAAGGGAACATTCCTGCCTGGTGATTGTTGCGCGATGTCCGTTCATTCGTTGTCGCAGCGTCTGCATGGTCTCGCCAATGTACCACGTGTCCCGAAGCGTGGTACATTGGCGAGACCATGCAGACGCTGCGACAACGAATGAACGGACATCGCGCAACAATCACCAGGCAGGAATGTTCCCTTCCAGTCGGGGAACACTTCAGCAGTCAAGGGCATTCAGCCTCTGATCTCCGGGTAAGCGTTCTCGAAGGTGGCCTTCAGGACCCGCTACAACGCAGAATCGCCGAGCAGAAACTTATAGCCAAGTTCCGCACACATGAGTGCGGCCTCAACCGGGACCTGGGATTCATGTCGCATTACATTCATCCCCCACCATCTGGCCTGCGAAATCCTACCAACTGTCCTGGCTTGGTACAATTCACACCTCTTTAACCTGGGGTTACCCCATCTCTGGATCTGTAAAGATTTAATCACCTGCTAATGCTCGCATTCCAAGCATTGTTTGGCATCTTTGAATTTGTCTATATATGTGTTTCTGGAACAGATTTCTTCATTCACCTGAGGAAGGAGCAGCGCTCCGAAAGCTAGTGACATCGAAACAAACCTGTTGGACTTTAACCTGGTGTTGTAAGACTTCGTACATTACGGAAATGATTCAGGGAGTATTTGCAGATGGACATTCCAGATTTGGTGTCCTGGAGGAGGTCCATCTTCCACCCTCAGAGTGCTCCTGGAGATCCAACCTCTTTCTTTGGAGGTGCATCTTCTTTCTTCAATAGTGGGTCACTGATTTTGGCCGTCTTTCCAATATGATGTCTGGATAGGACAGTGTATCATGCATCACCAAGCCTGCCCTGCCATGGAATATGGATTAGCACAGTGGGCTAAGACAGCTGGCTTGTAATGCAGAACAGGGCCAGCAGCGCGGATTCAATTCCCGTTCCAGCCTCCCCGAACAGGCACCGGAATGTGGCGGCTAGGGGCTTTTCACAGTAACTTCATTGAAGCCTACTTGTGACAATAAGTGATTATTATTATTATTATTATTAATATGGCACAAAACACCCAGTCGCATAATGAATGAGGTTGGAACCTGAAGATTTTGCATGTTTTCCTACCAGCCTCCGCATGACTCTGTCCTAAAATGGGAGAACTCTGCCCTACATTTTTTACAGCGAGGGGTCAGCATCAGATCGTAATGCACCAATTTCACTTCTCCAAATATCATGGTTTAACTTTCCTTAATTCCTGCGTCACCCAGTCAAGAACCAGATTACAATTGGATAAATTCACTTAAGAAGCGAGCTTCTGGCACAGCGGGTAGTGCCCTGTCTCTGCGGCAAAAATTCTGGGTTTAAGTTGTATTCTAGGATTTGATGACCAAGGAAGGGGCATTCATAATGCGGTCTAATTGTCAACCTGTGAATCCTTTCAACGTGTCTACAGGAGACGGTGAGAATAGGACACTCTCCAGGTCAGCCGTGTTTGATGCAGAGTCAGAGATGCCAAATGTAAAGCTATAAGGTGTGGTTTCAGACTAGCGTCCTAGTCCAAGAAAAGTGAGACACCTAAGCATGTAGTCCATCTGCCACACGTGTATCTGGATGTGGGAAGCCGTCTACATCTAAGCTCGCTTCACATATGCTGCCCAGAGTCAGGGAGAAAGGGAGAATTGAAAAGACAGTGACTACCCATTACAACATTGTGTCATCCTTATTGACGCAGCACTTCGTAAAGATAGTAACAGTCAATGCTTTGGGAGACCAACTGTGGAGGTAACTGCAGTAGAAAAATACCTGTATTCATAGGGAGCCTGATATTATTCTTCTGCAAAGCATGAACTATCCAATAGGTATTATTACCTGATTGAAGGCTTGCGGAAAGACAAAGTGCTAACAGGTCATCTTTATCTTCCTCCAGTGTTCTCTCCTGAAGGCATTATGCTTAGATACAGACACTTGCCACCTCTAGTAATTGGCACAAGTGCCAGTTTGGACCCAATAAATAGCCAAATGGTGTTCAACATTGTGCCCACTGTCCCAGAGCCCACTCATGTCCTCATCTGGCAACAAACAACATGTGAAAAGTCCTACTTGGGCCTCTGGGTGATGATCAGGAGTGAGAATCTTGGTTGACTTCCATTATTTCTTTCTATGGTGCTTTTAATGTAGTAAAATGCCCCGGAACATTCTCACAGAATTTGACAGCCTTTGGAATTGTGAGGCCAGCTGCCACCACCTCAACTTGGATCTGCTGATTCAGTGCCGATTGTCAAGCAAATCATTAGACTCCCTCATAGGAACATACCAAATTAGGAACAGGCCCCTCGAGCCTGTTGCACCATGGCTTCTCTGTCTGTAACGTCAACTCCACATTCCCACCCAAAAGCCTTTCAAACCTGAAAAATATTCAAAGACCCTGCTTTCCACTGCCTTTTGAGGAAAAGAGTTCCAAAGGCTCGAGCTTCTGAAAGAAAACATTTCCATTCAACTCTGTCTTAAAGAGAAACAGTGAACCCCTAGTTCTCGATTCTCTCCACATCCACCCAGTCACTATCCCTCAGGATCTTACATGCTTCAATAATTCTTCTGAACTCCAGCAGATACAAACCTAGCCTGTCCAGCCCTTATTCATAAAACAACCTTCCTATTCCTGGTATCAGTCGAGTAAACCTTCTCTGAACTGTTGGTAATGCATTTATTTACATCCTTCCTGAAGTAAGGTGACCAATGCTGTGCACAGTACTACATATGTGGTCTTACCTATGCCCTGTGTAACTGAAGCGTAACCTCCCTACTTTTCTATTCAATTCCTCTGGCTATAAACGATAACATTCTATTAGCTTTCCTAATTACTTTCTGTACATGCATATTAGGCTTTTGCGATTCACGCACTAGGACACCCAGATCCCTCTGCATCTCAGAGCTCACCATTTAGATACTATGCTTCTTTTTTATTATTCCTGCCAAAATGGACGATTTCACATTTTCCCACATGACCACATTAACTCCATTTGCCAGATCTTTGCCCACTCACTTAGCCTTTCTTTGTCAATTTGTAGCCTCTTCATTTCCCCTCCATAACTTACTTTCCTACTTATCTTCATGTCATCAGCAAGTTTAGCCAACATATCAATGATCCTGTCACTCAAGTAATTTATATAAACAGTAAAACGTCGAAGCCCCAGCGGTGATCCCTGGGCACTTCGCTTTTTACAATTTGCCAACCATAAAAAGACCCATACTCCCTTTTTCGTGTTAGCGAACCAATCTTCTATCCATGCCAATATGTTACTCCCTGCATTATTCTGCATGGGCAATACTTTTGTACTATTAATGTGGTGGAAACCAAGCACATGGGCAGTTAATCACTCATGTTACTTACCTTCCAGGAGTTTTGACCTACTCTCAACATTGGCCTTCAAGGACGTCTATCTAAAGCTTTTACTGTCTTTCTTTCAAGATAGCACAGTGGTTAGCACTGTTACTTCACAGCACCAGGGACCCGGGTTCAATTCCCGGCTTGGGTCACTGTCTGTGGGGAGTCTGCACGTTCTCCCCGTGTCTGCGTGGGATTCCTCCGGGTGCTCCGGTTTCCTCCCATGAGTCCCGAAAGACGTGCTTTTAGGTGAATTGGACGTTCTGAATTCTCCCTCAGTGTACCCGAACAGGCGCCGGAGTGTGGCGACTAGGGGATTTTCACAGTAACTTCATTGAAGTGTTAATGTGAGCCTTTATGTGACAGCAATAAAGATTATTATTACGAATGCGTGTTTTAAATAGTGGCCTGAGTGGGGTAGCTGATGGATTTTTGACACTGAGGCAAAAAGAAACTCCGGGGATATGTTCTGGACAGGAAATCAGATATCAGGATTTAAGTTAGGCCAAGTTATTGCGGACAGGTAGCAAGTTAGCACGTCTGCTGCAGTTTGCCATGGGAAATCCACTGGCAGTTAAAACCCCTGTGATTCAGTTGTACTCTGGGCGGTGCATTTATGATCTGAAGCGTTGGGTGCAGCGATTAGCACAGTGTCATCTCTCGTTTGTATGAATGCACGGCAAGAAATAATTTCTGGATCTGTGGAACTTTTCACCTTTAATTTGAATGTACTGAATTCAGACTTCGCTTCAGAGGCAAAATCCTGACTTCCTCTCTGGGGAAAATTCATCAGTAGAAGCAGGTCAGATGCCCTAACCCTGTCATGACTCCGGCCCAGTTTCCTTCATCAGCCTAATTAAAAATGACGGGCAGGTTTCCAGTGGGATCCCCACCACCGAGAGAGAGCCTGCCGTTGTCATGGAGATAAATGTAGGTAGTGCCGAGCAGGACACCTGCTGTTGCACAGAAAAGGGAAGAGGGCAAGGCTAAAGGAACACAAAAGCCCCGAAGAGATTTATTTGCAGAAATCTTTTTTACGGCTCTGTAAAAACAAAAGGAGATAGAGAGGAACCCGCGGGCCGCCTTCTCCTATATCTTCTGACAAACTGGATTGCTGACAATGCCTCGGGCTTCCTGTGGCACAAGTGGAACGCAAGGAAATTAAGCAGGTTGAAAGGGTCCCCACTTCTTCCTTGGGCAGTGAAGAGGCAATCGGGGCCTTCCCTGACAGGCGAAGGGCGTGCGTGGGAAGGAAACTCAAATTTGGGGTGGGGATGCGACAGTAGGCCTCATGGCATTGTTTGCCTTTAATTCCTATCACTTAAATTCAAGCAATATACCAAAGAGAGCCCTTACCCAAAATCTCACTGAACTGTATTTGATTAGTTTGTATTTCTATTTAATCCTGGAAGCCATGTCCACTGGTTTCAATAGAAGGGAAGAGAGCAGCTTTCTTTGTACTGTTGATTCATATCTCAGTTAATTGACATTAGCTTTGGCAATTGCTTTCATCCTTTGTGGGAACTCTAGCATATGCCTAAAGTTATCTGAAACCAAATACGTTACTGGACAATAGTTATGAACTGTAGTATTTGCCTGCAGATTTGGATGATGTCGTGGAGATTTGTCAACATTGAAATGCAGCTGGCTTCAGTTTTGTTTGTGACTTCTGTACATAAACCTTTAATCATTTGAATCGGCCGGGTTTCACCCTGGGTTTTGAGGGAGCAGCTGTTTAATTTTGAAACATGCGAGACTGTTATAAACCCCACTGGGACCATGGGGGAAACCATCATTGATCTCGCTGTGGGACTCATGAAAAGAAAGCTGCCCTCCTGACCATCTGTGGGGCCCAGACATTTGGGATCATAAAGCGGCTGGCTTACCTGGCTGCAACAGACTCCACATCCTTTGATGAGCTGGTCACTTTGGTTTTGGAGCACTATGACCCCAAGACTTGCATAATTATGCAATGGTATTGTTTTAGTATGATGGTGCGTTCTCCAGGTGAATCAGTTCTTGACCTGTCGAAAACATCTGGCCGAACACTGTGAGTTTGGGCCATCCTTCTCTGAGATGCTGAGGGACCGGCTAGTGTGTGGCATCAACAACATGGCCACGCAGAGGAATCTGTTGGCAGAGTCGACCCTGGATTTGAAACGGGCCATTGAACTCTCATTATCCCAAGAGCATGCGGAGAAAGGAGCTGCAGGGATCCATGGACTGAGGTGTAATGTTCTTGTTGGATTGCCTGATTTATCTTACAAGAACACTTGTAGCTAAAGCTATAAATGATTTATTAACATTAACTGTGGGTGAAATATAAAAAGAACAACAGTATGAACATGCACAAACAACCTCTCTCCCTGCTCCCTCGTAGGTCTGAGGTCACCTGACTCTTAACATTCATTTATATACTAATGGGACTCCTAGTGGTCAGTCGGTGAATTACACCACAACCATGATATCATGACATAAGGCATCCGTAGTTTGCCTGCCGTTCCTTTCAAACTCCCTCTTCATCATGGCAAGGCGCCGGCCAGCCAGACTTCCTCCGAAGGGGCAGCCCCAGAGGCAATTCCGCAGCAGAGTTAGAATCTCAGGCACTACCGCTGACTGGTGGGACACACCCTGTCCCGCGAAGTTGGAGGGGAAAGCTGGCTGCATTGCCAACTGTGTGGTCGGAAGACTGGTGATGGTCCCAACCCCAAAGAACCAGACTTGAGCTCCAGTCGTTTTTAGACCTGGTCAAAGTCTACGGGAAGTTCATTGCCAACCTGGCCACTCTGTTAGCTCCGCTTCACGTACTATTGAGCAATGACCAGTAGTGGTGCTGGGGAGCTTCACAAGAAAAAGAAATTGTCGCTGTTAAGAAGTGTCGGTCTTCCATGCAACTCTTAACGCATTGTGATCCGGCTATAATCTTGTCATGTGATGCTTCCCCCTAAGCCGGGGCAATGCTGGTCCACAGATGGGATGATGGCATGGAACGAGTTTGCTTCAAGGACTCTGGTGGACGCAGAGTGACGTTGCGCTCAGATAGAAAAAGAAGGCTTGGTGGTAAACTTTGGTATAAAGAAGTTTCAGAAGTGTGTTTATGGGTGACATTTTTTCATTATAACAGACCACAAGCCGCTGTGGTTGGTGGCGGGGCCTGGTAGGTGGAGAGCGCGGCCTTTTTTCCCGCGCCGAAGACTGGGGGGGGGGCGGGGCCGGGGCGGGGAAGCGAGGATTGTTTCCCGCACGTGGAACGGAGGGGGGAGGAGGAGAGGAGGGTGTGCCACACAATGGGAGGAGTCGAAGGGGAGGCGGGAGTGGCCGGGATCAGCAGGAGTCAGCTGACTTGCGGAAGTGCAATGGGGGGAGTAAACCAGCTAGGATGGGTCCTGGGTGGGGTGGGGGGTGGGGGGGGTGGGTGGGGGGGGAATCGAGTTGCTGCTGCTAAGGGGGGGTTGAGACGGGGGTATGCCGCTGTGGGGAACGGGCCGGGTGTGGGGTGAGGGCACGTGGCTGGCCGAGGAGGGGTCATGGCTAGTCGGCGGGGGAGGGGGGCGGGTAGCCCCCTGATCCGGCTGATAACCTGGAATGTAAGGGGACTGAATGGGCCGTTTAAGCGGGCCCGCGTGTTCGCGCACCTGTAGGGGCTCAGGGCGGATGTGGTTATGCTCCAGGAGACACACCTGAAGGTGGCAGACCAGGTAAGACTGAGGAAAGGGTGGGTAGGTCAGGTGTTTCACTCGGGGCTAGATGCCAAAAATCGAGGGGTGGCGATCTTGATGGGACAGAAGGTGTCATTCGAGGCGTTGAGCATTGTGGCAGATAATGGCGGTGGGTACATAATGGTAAGTGGTAAGTTGCAGGGAGAGAGGGTGATACTGGTCAATGTGTATGCCCCGAACTGGGACGATGCAGGTTTTATGCGGCGTATGTTGGGTCGGATCCCAGACGTGGAAGTGGGGGGCCTGATAATGGGGGGAGACTTTAACACGGTGCTGGATCCGGCACTGGATCGCTCCAGGTCTAGGACGGGTAGGAGGCCGGCGGCGGCTAGAGTGCTGAGGGGATTTATGGACCAAATGGGAGGGGTGGACCCTTGGAGATTTGCAAGGCCGGGGGCTAGGGAATTTTCATTCTTCTCACATGTCCATAAGGCTTATTCTCGAATCGACTTTTTCATTTTGAGTAGGGTGCTGATAGCGAGAGTAGAGGATACCGAGTATTCGGCAATAGCCATTTTGGACCACGTCACCCATTGGGTGGACTTGGAGATGGGGAGGAGAGGGACCAGCGCCCGCTGTGGCGCTTGGAGGTGGGGCTGTTGGCGGACGAGGAGTTGGCGAGCGGGTTCGAGGAAGTATAGAGAGGTACTTGGAGACCAACGACAACGGGGAGGTCCGAGTGGGGATGGTATGGGAGGCACTGAAGGCGGTGGTGAGGGGAGAGCTGATCTCCATTAGGGCCCACAAGGAGCAGAGGGAGTGGGGGGCGAGGGAGAGGCTGATGGGGGAGATGGTGAGGGTAGACAGGAGGTATGCGGAAGAGCCTGAGGAAGGATTGTTGAGGAAGAGGCGCAGCCCCCAGGCCGAATTCGACCTGGTGACCACCAGGAAGGCGGAGGTGCAGTGGAGGAAGGCCCAGGGGGCGGTCTACGAGTATGAGGAAAAGGCAAGCCGGATGCTGGCGCATCAGCTTCGGAAGCGGGACGCAGCGAGGGAGATCGGGGGAGGTAAGGACAGGGGAGGGTGCGTGGTGTGGAGTGGGGTTGGCATCAATGGGGTCTTCAGGGACTTCTACGAGGAATTGTACCGATCCGAGCCCCCACGGGAGGAGGGAGGGATGGGCCGTTTCCTGGACCAATTGAGGTTTCCAAAGGTGGAAGAGGGACTGGTGGCGGGACTGGGGGCCCCGATTGGGCTGGAGGAGCTGATCAAAAGGATAGGAAGCTGGAGGCGGGGAAGGCACTGGGGCCGGACGGTTTCCGGTCGAGTTCTATAAAAAATATATGGACCTGTTAGGCCCGCTGTTAGTTAGGACCTTTAATGAGGCAAGGGAGGGGGGGGGGGGCGGCTTTACCCCCGACGATGTCCCGGGCACTGATCTCCTTGATCCTGAAGCGGGACAAGGATCCCCTGCAATGTGGGTCTTACAGACCGATTTCCTTGCTAAATGTAGATGCCAAGGTGCTGGCGAAGGTCTTAGCCACGAGGATTGAGGATTGTGTGCTGCAGATCATCCATGAAGACCAGACAGGGTTTGTGAAGGGGAGACAGTTGAACGCGAATGTGCGGAGGCTTTTGAACGATATCATGATGCCGGCGAGGGAGGGGGAGGCTGAGATAGTGGTGGCGATGGACGCTGAGAAAGCCTTCGATAGGCTGTGGGAGGTGCTGAAGAGGTTCGGGTTTGGGGAGGGGTTTGTCAGGTGGGTTAGGCTGTTGTATGAGGTCCCGATGGCGAGTGTGGCCACAAATAGGAGGAGGTGCGAGTACTTTCAGTTGCACCGAGGGACGAGACAGGGGTGTTCCCTGACCCCTTGCTCTTCGCACTGGCGATTGAACCCCTGGCTATGGCACTGAGAGAGTCGAGGAACTGGAGGGGGTTGGTGCGGGGTGGGGAGGAGCATAGGGTGTTGCTTTATGCGGACGACCTGCTGCTGTGTGTGGCGGACCCGGTGGGAGGAATGCCAGAGGTAATGAGGATCCTTAGGAAATTCTGGGACTTTTCTGGGTACAAGCTCAATATGGGGAAGAGCGAGCTGTTCGTAGTTCAGCTAGGGGACCAAGAGAGGGGTATTAGCGAGCTCCCACTAAAAAGGGCAGAGAGGAGCTTCAGATATTTGGGGGTCCATGTGGCCAGGAGCTGGGGGGGGTGCCTGCGTAGGCTTAACTTTACAAGGCTGGTGGAGCAAATGGAGGAGGAGTTCAAGAGGTGAAATGAAAATGAAAATGGCTTATTGTCACAAATAGGCTTCAAATGAAGTTACTGTGAAAAGCCCCTAGTCGCCACATTCCGGCACCTGTTCGGGGAGGCTGGTACGGGAATTGAACCGTGCTGCTGGCCTACCTTGGTCTGCTTTCAAAGCCAGCGATTTAGCCCTGTGCTAAACAGCCCCCTTTGGTGGGACGCGTTGCTGCTGTCCTTGGCGGGTAGGGTGCAGGCAATCAAAATGACGGTGCTCCCAAGGTTTTTGTTCCTGTTCCAGTGCCTCCCCCTGTTTATCCCGAAGGCTTTTTTCAGGCGGGTTAACAGGAGTATAATGGGGTTTGTGTGGGCGCGAGGGACTCTGAGGGTGAGAAGGGTGTTCCTGGAGCGGAGTAGAGATAAGGGGCGGCTGGCGCTGCCAACCTCTGTGGGTACTACTGGGCCGCCAATGCGCCGATGGTGCGCAAGTGGGTGATGGAGGGGTAGGGGGCTGCATGGAAGAGGCTGGAGACGGCGTCCTGTGTGGGTACGAGTCTGGGGGCGCTGGCAACGGCGCCGCTGTGGAAGGTTTTCGGGGTGGCACAGGGCAGGGATACGAAAGTTGGGGGACCTGTTTGTGGACGGAAGTTCGCGAGCTTGGGTGAGCTGGAGGAGAAGTACGGGCTCCCCCCGCCCCCCCCCCCCCCCGGGAACACCGTCAGGTACTTACAGGTAAGGGCATTTGCCAGACGGCAGGTGGTGGAATTCCCGCGGCTACTGCCACATGCAGTACAGGACAGGGTGCTCTCGGTGGGGGGGTGGGTGGGAGTGGGGAAGATCTCGGAAACTTACCAGGTGATGCAGGAGGAGGAGGAGGCCTCGGTGGTGGAGTTGAAAGGGAAGTGGGAGGAGGAGTTGGGAGAGGAGATCGAAGAGGGGACGTGGGCAGATGCCCTAGGGAGGGTGAACTCTTCCTCTTCGTGCGCGAGGCTCAGCCTCATACAGTTTAACGTGCTGCACCGGGCACACATGACCGGGACAAGGATGAGCCGGTTCTTTGGGGGTGAGGACAGGTGTGTTAGGTGCTCAGGGAACCCAGCAAATCACACCCATATGTTCTGGGCATGCCCAGCGCTGGAGGACTTTTGGAAGGGCGTAGCGAGGACGGTGTTGAGGGTGGTAGGATCCAGGGTCAAACCGGGCTGGGGGCTCGCAATATTTGGGGTGGCAGAGGAGCCGGGAGTGCAGGAGGCGAAAGAGACCAGAATTCTGGCCTTTGCGTCCCTGGTAGCCCGGCGAAGGATTCTTCTTCAGTGGAAAGATGCGAGGCCCCCAAGCGTGGAATCCTGGATCAGCGATATGGCAGGGTTCATTAAATTGGAGAGGGTGAAATTCGCCTTGAGAGGGTCGGTTGAGAGGCAACCGTTCTTAGACTTGCTGGCAGAACGATAGACATTGGTCAATGGCAGCAGCAGCTTGGGGGGGCGGTGGGGTTACTTTATTTTTGTTTATGTAATTTACACTGGAGGGTCTGAGGGGGTGTATACACCTGTTGTGTTAAGTCGGGGTGTTAGTATTAATTTATTATTTATGTACAGGGGGGAGGGGTTTGGGGGGTTGCTTTTTTAGATTGTGTTTTGTACTTAACCCTTGGAGGATGAGACTGTAGAATCATTCATGGGAAACCAGGGGCAGATTCTTACTCTCAGGTTGCCAGTGTGGCGACGAGGAGCTTTTCACAGCCACTTCATTGCAGTCTTAATGTAAGCCTACTAGTGACAATATAAAGATTATAATTACTTCTGCTCAGAGACGGAGCGCTGACCATGCAACACACAGTGGCTGGCCAACTAGATATGCAGAGACAAGGCCAATCATATACGGGCAGGAAGTCACCAGCCCCTCATGGGGCCAAAGGTCCAGGCCCCATATTTGAATGGCTGACAGGCATCCACCCCTTGCCACCCTGAAACATTCGGCTGGCTGTTTGTGAGGAATTTGTTATCCTAGGTACTGCTCTGAATTCCCAGGGCCAGGGAGGGAAACCTTGGGCCTAGTGCTGCTCCTGTTTCTCCTTATCCTCCCACCTCTTTAACCCTCCCCCTCAATCGTGCATGTTATTTTTTTTCCCTTTTCAAGGTCCAGCAATCTAGTTTGTTTCATTGAAGCTTCTCGTGCTTAATCATCGCCTCCATGTATTTCAAATGTTAGCAATTTTTATTAATTCATTACTGATATCATTCTCGGACGGCTCCGTTTTTATGACAAGAAGTGAATGTGCTGTAAGAGTATCTAAGAAACCGGATACTGGTTTAGCTCAGTTGGATGTACAGCTGATTTGTGATGCAGAGCGAGGCTAACAGTGTGGGTTCAGTTCCTGCACCAGTTGAAATAATTCATGAAGGTCCTGCCTTCTCTCACCCTTGCCTCTCGCTTGAGGTATGGTGGCCCTCAGGTTAAATCACCACCAAGTTAGTTCTCCCCCTCAAAGAGAGAGGCGGACTATGGCGACTTTACTTTTTTTTAAACTTACTGTATCTAAGAAAATAATTGGACTGAAAATGCATTGAATATAAAGAGATAAATGCAAATTGGGAAAATGTTGCTTGAAACAAAATTTAGACTTCAATATTTGAGAATAAAGGAGTGACACCAGTATAAAAATTAATCTTTGAAATAAAAGTGAATCATATGTCAATGAAGGAAAATGCCTTTTCTAGCTTGGCAGCAAACATATCAATAACTCATCAAAAATTAATATTTCATGCCAAGGGATGCTTCCTGGAACCCAAAAATCCAATTTCATCCCCAGCATCTGGCATTTTCTGTTCTTGAATCTTGCAATCTCACAAATTTACAATTGGTATATTGTGAAAATTACTAAACCACTGATTTTTGTCTCAAATGCAAATTTTCTGTCATTGCTGGAAATATTTATGGATGTAGATTCAGATCTAAACTCTGGAATGTTTGCAGCAGGGTTATCTTCTCAATGATCCAGGACAATTTATATCAAGCTAGTGTGTTCAAGGTAATCTACGTCCCACTGCAATCGCCTGCAAATAAACACATGAACACTCTGATAGGATTGGTCACCCAGAGGGACTCCAGAACTGCAGCCTCAGCTGGTCCCATGATCGGCCACCATGCTTCCCGATCTCCTCCCGTTTGATGGCCGCCCTTCCCGACTTCCTCCTGCTCAAAGCCTCTCTTCTGAGCGCTCACTCGCAGCAAGGCCTCAGGGGAAGGGCATTAAACGTGAGGGAGGAAGAGGAGGAGGAGGTCGGGAAGATTAGCCGTCAAGAGGGAGGAGATTGTGAAGGACTGCCATCCAAGGGAAGGAGGTCAGGAAAGGCTGCTTTCGAGCTGAAAGTTGTCGGCCAGGTTGGCCAAGGAATGTGTTTCGCAGCTAGTTGACGCAAGGTGGAATCGGGGACAGGGGAGCTGGAATATTGTGTCAGGAAACAGTCTTTCAGGATGTGGGGGTAAGGCCATTAAGTAAACACAGAGTCAGACATGTTGCCTTGTTTACCTTGCGCTTATGGTCTGAAGAAAATGCCCGCTGCATCCTCTGCCTCTACAACAATAAAACCTGCCACTAATGTCATACAAACTGAGCTCTCCTCACATGAGATAAGCAAGAAAGGAAGGACTGGGGAATCTGGTGCATCCTACTTGGCCAATCATTGCTGTTGTTCTGGCAGAGTGGGGAAAATATTTGCTTGAGCCCTGGCCACGCTAAGGCATGCGTCCTGGTGTTTTGTACCTTGTGCAACCCTCCCAGGCCTTTTCAGCAACCCCAACTCACCCGTGGATGTCACCCCACTGGAACCCTGAAATTGAAAGCCAACACCCTGCATTCTCATGTAGCCATCTTTAACTTTTTCTCCGTCACCCTTGACCCTCACTGCACCAGCCTGGCCCTGGCCAACCTAACCCTATTACCCTTGACCAATTGCCATTCACCCTCTAACTTATTCCGTCACCATCACTCAGCTCCGCTGCATACTGGAACTGCCCCCCCCTCCCCAGTTAGCCGTGGCCCACCATCCATCTTGACCCCTGTTAGGGGAGGCGGTGGTGCAGTGGTATTGTTACTGTACTGGTAATCCAGAGACCAGGTTAATGCCCCCGGGGACCCAGGTTTGGATCACACCACGGCAGATGGTGGAATTTTAATTTAATTTAAAAATCTGAACTAAACATCTAATTATGATCATGAAACCATTGCTGATTGTTGTAGGAACACATCTGGCCACTAATGTCCTTTAGGGAAGGAAATCTGCCACCCTTATCATAGAATCATGGAATCTACAGTGCAGAAGGAGGCCATTTGGCCCATCGAGTCTGCACCGGCTCTTGGAAAGAGCACCCTATTTAAGCCCACGCCTCCACCCTACCCCCGTAACCCCACCTAACGGTTTTGGACACTGAGGGCAGTTTATCATGGCCAATCCACCTAGCCTGCACATCTTTGGACTGTGGGAAGTAACTGGAGCACCCGGAGGAAACCCACGCAGACACGGGGAGAACGTGCAGACTCCGCGCATACAGTGACCCAAGCCAGGAATCGAACCTGGGACCCTGGAGCTGTGAATCAACTGTGCTAACCACTCTGCTACTGTTCTACTGTTTTACATGTGAATCCAGATCCATTGCCATGTCATTGACTCTTAAATGCCCTCTGATATGGACTAGTAAGCCACACAGTTGAAGGGAAATTAGGGATGGGCAATAAATGCTGACCCACCCAGGGACATCCACATCCTATGAATGAATTAAAAAAATATTTTTAAAAACCCTTGTCTTCAGCATTGACCGTCCCTGTCTAGCTCTTCATCTCCCCACAATCATTCTCCATCTGCTGTCTGTAGACCAGAGAACCATCAGAAACATTAAGGCACGGAAAGAGGCCAATCTGCCCATCATGTCTGTGCCGGCTAAAAAAGAGCGATAAAAGAAACTAGCCGCTCGTTGTAATCCCACCTCCCAACACCTGGTCCGTAGTCTTGCAGGTTATGACACTTCAAATACAAATCCAGGTGCCTTTTCAATGACTTGAGTGTTTTAGCCTCAACCATCAATTCGGGCAATGAATTACAGTCGCCCACCACCCGCTGGGTGAAAAAGATTTTCCTCATATCGTCTTAAATCTGTGGCCCCTGGTAATTGACCCTCAGCTCAGGGAAAGAGGTCTTTCCTTTCGACCCTGTCTAGGCGCCTCATAATTTTGTACACCTCAATTAGGTCCCCCCTTAGCCTCCCCTGTCCGAAGGAAAACAACCCAGCCTATCCAATCTCTCCTCATAGCTGCCATTTTCAAGCCCTGGCAACATCCTTGTAAATCTCCTCTGCACTCTCTCCAGAGCTTCCTGTAATGAGAAACCAGAACTGTACACAAAACCCCAGCTGTGGCTTAACTAGCCTTTTGTCCAGTTCCAGAATTACATCCTTGCCTGCGTAGCCAATACATTGTCCAATAAAGGAAAGCATTCCATGTGCTTTACTGACTGATACACCAGTCCTTCAGGTGCCTGCGGGCATGCATCCCAAGGTTTTGCACTTCTTCAATTCTTCTCAATATTCTCCTTACATTGAGTATTGCCCAGCTTTATTTGCCCTCTTCAAATGCATTAATTCTCACATGCATTAATTTCATAGGAAAGACCTGTTTCCCCTAGCTGAGGGTCAATTACCAGGGGGCTCAGATTTAAGGGCAGCACAGTGGTTAGCACGGTTGCTTCACAGCTCCAGGGTACCAGGTTTGATTCCCGGCTTGGGTCACTGTCTGTGCGGAGTCTGCACATTCTCCCCGTGTCTGCGTGGGTTTCTTCCGGGTGCTCCTGTTTCGTCCCACAGTCCAAAGATGTGCAGGTTCGGTGGATTGGCCACGCTAAATTGCCCGCAGTGTCCAAAATAAAAGGTTGGGTGGGGTTACTGGGTTATGGAGATAGGTTGGAAGCTTAAGTGGGGTGCTCGTTCAAAGAGCACACCCGATGGGCCGAATGGCCTCCTTCTGCACTGTAAATTCTATGATTCACACTTTTCCGGATTGAATTCCCCTTGCCATTTTTCTGCCCACTAAATCTAACCATTGGAAGTCGAAAGCTAGCATTTTCACTGTCAACTACACGGTCAATTTTTGTGTCATCTGCAAATTTCCCAATCATGCCTCCTACATTGATATCCCTATCATTAATTCATTCAACAAAGAGCAAGGGCCGCAACACTGAGCCCTGTGGAACACCAGCAAAAACCACTTTGCATTCACAAAAGTATCCATTGACCATTACCCTTTGTTTCCTCTCACTGAGCCAATTTTGGATCGGTGTGCCTCCTTCCCCTGTATCGCATGAAATCTCACATTTCTGACCGGCCTGCCATATTGGACCATATAAAATGCCTTATGGAAATCCCTGTAGACAACATCCACTGCACTGCCCTTGTCAATCCTCCTTGTTATTTTCTTTTAAAATTCTATGAACTTAGTAAGACTCGATCTTCTCCTCACAAAACATGCTGACTATCCCTGATCAATCCGTGCCTTTTTAAATGCCAATTTCTGACTCTCAGAATTGATTCTAAAAATTTGCCCACTGCTGAAGTCAGACTGACTGGCGTATGGTTCTCTGGACTTCCTCTCACAAACCTTCTAAATAATGGTACAATGTTCACTGACCTCCAGTCCTCTGGAACCTTACCTGTATCTCATGAGGATTGGAAAATGATCCTCGGAGCATCTGCTATTTCCTCACTGGCTTCCTTCAACAGCCTGGGATACAATCCATCTGGCCCTGATGACTTATCCACCTTCAAAGATGCCAGTCCCTCCAGTACTTCCTCTCTCACTATGTTTATTGTACCTAAAAGTTCCCATTCCTCTTTAACTAGAATGTTGCATCATCCCCCTCATGAGTGAAGACAGAGACAAAATACTCATTGAGAACCCTGCCTGCATCTTCTGCATCAACGCATAAGTTACCACATCCATCTCTGACAGGCCCTATGCGCTCCTTAATTCTTCGCTGCTATTAATGGACTGAAAAAGCATCCTTGGGTTTTCAAAACTTTTACCTGTCAATATTTTTTCGTATCCCCTCTTTGCTTTCCTAATTTCCTTTTGTACTTCACCCCTGTACTTTCGATATTTCTCTAGGCTTCCTACAGTATTTTGTGACTGTCATAAGCTTTCCTTTTCTACTTTATCTTAGCGTCTCGTTTATGAATGCCTCCCACTGATTTGACAGTTTTTCTTGCTAATAGTTGTATCCAGTCCGCTTCTGCCAGTTCATCTCTCAGCCTTGTAAAATTTGCCTTTCCTCCAACTTTGAACTTTTACTCCTGTTCTCTTTGTCCTTTTTCATAATGATGCTAAATCTAACTATTATGGCCACTCTCTCCAAAATACTCAGCCCTAGCTACATCTTCCACTTGCCCAGCTTAATTTCCTAAGACTAAATCTGGAATTGCATTCCCTTCCATTGGGTTTGTTGTGTGTTGGTTAAAACAGTTTTCTTGCATGCTGTTCAAGAATTTTGTGCCCTCTGTGCCCTTCACACTGTTCATATCCCAATTGATATGAGGCGAGTTGAAATCTCCAACGATTACTGTCCTATTGTTTTTGCACTCAGAAATTCATCTACGCATTTGTTCTTCTAATTCCGTTCCACTATTTGGGGGTCTGTAGTACACTTCCGAGTTGTCTGGTTGCCCCTTTTTTTATTTCTGAGCTCCACCCATATGGCCTTGTTTAATGATTCATTTTGTATATTATCCCTCTTCACATCTGAATTGATTCTTTAAACAATAATGCTACATCCCCATCTCTTTTATGCTCTCTATCTTGCCCGAAAAAACTCTTAGTGTGATTTACCAGCCATTGAATCTCACGAGAGGCTTATCACGGGATCAACGATGCTTGAGACATCTTGCCAGATTCAACCGAACCTCGCGAGACATTGCGATTGGATCTCATCCTCACTGGGCGAGATCCAAATATGCATATTTAAATGCTCCATTAGGCTCACTTGCATGTGCCGGACTCTCGTGGCTCCTGGGAACTAACCGCCTCCCAGTGAAACCTCGAAAACCATTTAGTACTGGTCCAGACAAACGTCCAGACATTGGAGAGTAGGGGATAGGGAAGGGTGGCATCCTCGTTCTCCCCCAAGCACCTGGGCACTGTGAGGGTGGCACCTTTGCACTGCCAAGGTGTCACTGTCAGATTTGCAAGGGCACTGCCAGGGAGGTGGTGCGTGGATGCAAGGGTGGAATTGCCAAGGTGCAAAGCTGGCAGTGTTAGGATGCCAGGCTGGCAGTGCCAAGGTGCCTGGGTTGCAGCAAGAGTGCCAGGATACCGCCCTGTCCAGAGCCAGACCAGCTGGATGCCTCCGATTGCCTGGGAGACCCCTCAGGTGCTGGTACATCTGGTCCAGGTATGTGTGGACCCGTACTACATGGTACCATGGCGAGATCTCCCCGGGGCGAATATTCATTCCTGGGCCTCGGGAACTTCGGGCGCCGACATATTTAAGTGAGCCTAATTGCTCAGTTAAATATGTAAATCTGGATCACACCCAGAACTGACCGCCACTGCCACTCCCTCACAGGTGACATTGGATACCCTGTTGCTGGTCCTCCGAACCCCTCGGGGGAACAGCTCGCCTCCATGGCAAGTGTCCTTGAAACGTGGAGCAGGTGTATATAGAATCATGGAATGAATCATAGAATTTACAGTGCAGAAGGAGGCCATTCGGCCAATCGAGTCTGCACCGGCCCAAGGAAAGAGCACCCTACTTAAGCCCACATGTCGACCCTATCTCTTAACCCAGTAACCCCACCTCACCTTTTTGGGCACTAAGGGCAATTTATCATGGCCAATCCACCTGACATGCACATCTTTGGACTGGGAAGAAACCGGAGCACCGGAGGAAACCCATGCAGACATGGGGAGAACGATCAGACTCCGCACAGACAGTGACCCAAGTTGTGAATCGAACCCCGGTCCCTGGTGCCGTGAAGCCAACAGTGCTAACCACTGTGCTACCGTGCCACCCCTACGTGGTGCCATGGTCTTGTGCTGCCTGTGAGTTAGGCCGAAAGAGCATTTATGAGCAGCTCCTCCTTGTTGGCGAGGAGCTGCCAGGCAGGGTTTCGGCAGATCAACTGGCGGGACCCAGTTCCGCCATGAAGCTCGTGGGGGATAATCTTCGGCTCTAAGTACGGGTCGCGGTCTTGTCCACGCAGCCATTGGGAAGTCACACCCGAAATGATACTTCGAACTTTTGCCGTTAAATCGTGCTCACTGACTCTTTCTACTTTCTACTTACCTATGACTCACCACTTCTGCAACTCACTGACTCAGGCTCACTACCTCTCTGCTTTGTCGCTTCTCCCACCTTCCGGCCGCTACCTTTCCCGCTCCCCGAACTCCCCCGCTTGCCGCTGATCCTGCTTGCTTGAACTTCCCTCTCGCTGATACTGCCGCTCACTGCTGACCTTACCTCTCATGAAGCCTCCCTCTCTTAGACCCTCCCAGTCGCTATCAACCTTTCCTCTCACAATGGGCCAAATGGTTTACTCCTGCTCATATTCCTTTTGTCTTATCAATCCGAGAAGATGCAAGCCGTTCCGTGACAGACGACAAACCTCAAAAGTACAGGGATTTATGCACAACTTCCTGGTGCTTCTCGACAGCCTTGCAATTTTCTCCAAAGTACAGCTCAGAAAGGCGAGAGCAGTATCAGCCATTTAAGCTCCTTCTTTCAAACATAGCCCTTCTACTCCTGACTTGCTGTATAATTGCAGGTTGTTTGAGATGACTTGGCACTAGACACAATTTTCCAGACATAGCTTGTGCATAAGTGCAAATTGCCCTTAATTTAAACATAGATCTGAGACTGCCACAACACACAGTAGGAAATAATACTAGATGGAAAATTGCTGCAAGTAATTTTTGTCAAAATTACGTGTGACTGTCTTCCTGTGAGACATTGGTTGCTTTCAGCTCGTATGCCATCAGAGTTTTGTTTTGATTAACAGGGTAAATGTTAAGTGATGTTGTAATTATTTTGGGGCCCAATTTTAGCAAGGTGCAGCTGTTTTGTGTAGGTCTTGGGGAAGTTGGGGGGGTGGGGGAATGGTGGGTAGGTAGGTGATTTTCTGTGATTTCTTCTGGTGCGAAAGAGCCTCCAAGATGGTCAAGGCCCCTCGATCTTGCGCCGTTATTCGAGACTGAATTCCGACATAAACTCCATTTCTCCACCATACCCCACAGCCCTCGATCCCTCCCCCTTAGGTGTTCAAAATCTGCTGAGCTCAGCCTTGAATGTGCTCATCGACTGATCATCCACAGCTGCTGGGTTAGGAAATTCCAGAGATTGGCAATCTTCTGGGGAAAGAAATTCATTTGCATCTTTCTCCCAAATGGCCACTCCTCATCCCGAGATTGTGATGCCTTGAACAAGACTCTCCAACCAGGGTAAATAACCTCTAAATATTTACCCTGGCAAACCTGTAAGATATCGTGGGGGGATTTCCCGGTCATTCTCACCAGCGGTATCTTCCGGTCCCGCCAGCTGCGTACATTGGCCACGGGTTTCTCGGAGGTGGGGATTGGATTCAATGGGAAGTCGCATTGACAGCGACGGGGCCAGAAGATCCCACCGCTGGCCAACAGCGGGCAACCTCCCGCCGCTGAGAAACACCCTGCGGAGGGGCTATGGGGGTGGGGGGGGGGGGGCGCTGAAAATCCCCCCCGTTTATGTTTCAATCAGCCATCCGCAAGAGAATATCGCCTCATGCAACTCAATCTCAGCCTGTCAGCCCAGTAGTCAATCGAGTGAACCTTTGATGTGCCCCCTCCAAGACAAGTGTTTCCCTCCTCAGTAACGAGGCCAATAGCCACATGAGTACCTGAGCGTGATCTCAACAAAGCCATTGCAGAAAAACTCCTGGTAATAAAGGCAAACATGCCATTGTTCCCCTACTAATTGCTTGCTGTGACTACATTCTTGCTTTCTGTGATTCATCTGCAAGGAAACCGCTATCCCTCCAGACTATCATTTAGTTTCTCACCTTTATATAAAAAATAACTGCTTTTCCATTATTCTCACCACATTTAATTCCATCTCCCATCTTTATTTTCCCAATCACTTAACGTGTCATAGAATCATAGAATTTACATTGCAGATGGAGGCCATTCAGCCCATCGAGTCTGCACCGGCCCTTACAAAGAGCATCCTACTCAAGCCCTCATCTCTACCCTATCCCAGTAACCCTTAACCCCACCTCACCTTTTTAGACACTAAGGGCAATTTATCATGGCCAATCCACCTAACCTGCACATCTTTGGGCTGTGGGAGGAAACCGGAGCACCCGGAGGAAACCCACGCACACACGGGGAGGATGTGCAGACTCCGCACAGACAGTGACCCAAGCTGAGAATCAAACCTGGGACCCTAGAGCTGTGAAGCGACTGTGCTAACCACTGTGCTACCGTGCGGTCCCATTTCAGCCTCCTTGTGTCCTTCCGTAGAATCAAAGAAAAGCTGCGGCATGGGAAATGGCCGTTCAGCCGTCGTGACTGTGCTGGCCAAAAAAGAAGCCAGCCGTTCATTTTAATCCCACTTCAGATGCAGGTCCAGGTACCTTTTTAAAATAAATTTAGAATACCCAATTAATTTTTCCAATTAAGGGGCAATTTAGTGTGGCCTATCCACCTAGCCTGCACATCTTAGGGTTGTTGGGGTGAAACCCAAGCAGACACGGGGAGAACGTGCAAACTCCACACGAACAGTGACCCAGTGCTGGGATTTGAACCCGAGTCCTCATTGTGCCACCGTGCTGCCCCGCAGGTCTAGGTACCTTTTAACTGAGTCGAATGTATCAGCCTTAGCGACCAATTAAGGCATGAATTCCAGACGAACACCACCCTCTGGGTGAAAAAGCTTTTCCTCATGTCCCCTCTAATTCTTCCACCAATCACCTTAAATCTATGTTCCCCAGTAATTGATCCCCAGCTTGCTTTCCTCCCGAGCTGTGTATAAACTTGGATATAATACATTCAGTCACCTCAACTAGGTAATTTATTTAGATTGTAAATAGATGAGGCAGAAGCACTGAACCTTGCTGTACCCAATAGTTGCACCCTGCCAACCTGAAAATTACCAGTTTATTTCCAGTATATATTTCTCTGTCCATTAACTATTCCTCAATCTCTGCCTGCAGTTACTACGCCATTTGTGCATAACAAATGGAAAGTACCATGAGCCTCGCCATTATTTTGACAGCAAATGATGGGTCTTGCCCTGAACATTTTAATCACAGAAAATAGGTCACCTTCGAGGACTTCCGAGGATTCTGCAAGAATTTGTGTTTTAAAGAATTGTCCCTTAAAGGGTAAATGCAGGTCTCCTGGAAAAGGAAAAGGGCACGTCTAACGAAAAAACAGCAGAGTCTGTTCTGGGTGGGATTAGAGGGGTATTTCCCCTCTATCTAATGGCACTCAGTTTTTCTCAGGCCTCAGAGGGGAATGCCATGGCAAGGCCGCACTCAGTCGCATTTCCAACATCAGACCCTCAGTGCACAAAGAGATCGGCCCTAATCTCTCGACCCCTGCCGCGGCCCCCTTAATGCCCCAACTCACCTGTTGGGGGTCCTCGAACCCCTCCCCCGCACCCCACCTCACTCGGGCAAGGCACCCCTGGATCCTATCCCTGGCACAGGCAAAATTCTACCTGGGCATCTTAGCGATGCCAGACTAGTACCCTGATAGTGCCCCTGCCAGCCTGGCAGTGCCACCCAAGCACCCAGGTGGCACTGCCAAGGTGCCCAGGTGGCACTTCCAGGGTGCCAGGCTGGCAATGCCAAGGTGTCTGGGTGGCATCAGCAGTTCCAGGATGCCACCCTGCCCTAATACCAACCAACCGGGGGCCTCCGATCACCTGGGAGACCCCCAAATGCCATTTCGCCTGGTCCCCGTCTGTGAGGCCCAGTGCTAAATGGTGCCTGGACGGGGTCTCCCCAACAAGGCCGGTAGTTTCCGGGAGCCGGCTAGATCTGGCGTCAGTACAGTTAAATGACCTTTTAAGCTCACTTAACTCTGCAAGTCTGGGTCCCGTCCTCTATAGGTGGGATCCAGATTGCGAGATCTCGTTTGATCTCGCGAGTAGTAACAACCATCAGGGAACCCCGAAGAGGCCTCTTGCGAGATCTACCAGCTGGTTCCGGTCCCGAGTCCTGGGGGACGCAAACGGTAAATCCCGCCTGTATTTTACATGAATAGGTAATTAAGCAGTTTTAAAGAAGCTGGAAACCTCTCAACCTGGTGGACTATGTACAAAAGGATCATGTGTAGTTTATGGCTTTGAAAATGAAACATGCCTGGAAAACTATATTTAAAAGTAGGATTTTGTTTTGCAATGCTCTACATGCTGGAATAAAGTGCCTCCAAATATTCCTCAAGCCTGCCTGAAAAGCAATACAAGAGTCATCAATTGTTTCATAGATCAGTGCTGAGAGAACAACCCTATAACCCGGGAGCCATTTCAAGGACTCCACCATTTATCCTTTTCCCTTGAACCAGTGACTTAAAAAAAAAATTTAGAGTACCCAATTATTATTTTTTCTAATTAAGGGACAATTTAGTGTAGTCAATCCTGGCGTCAAAAGGCCACATATTCACAGCCTTGCAGGGGGCGGGCAGGGACCCGTCGTGAAACTCGCAGCTCCAGCTGCAGATATGGGCCCCCGCATTTCCGGGTCAGAGGCCGTGCATGCTCCATGGTGGAGTCAGACCGCGGAGCTGGACCTCATAAATAGTGCCCCCGATCGGCCCGCGCCCGACCCAGACTGCCCAAAAATATCCCGGTCGCGTATGAGGCCCCCCCAGCCCTCCGATCGGCCTGCCCCCAAACCATGGCGGCCGCGGACTGAGTATGTAGCCGCCACGCGAGTACCCCGAACGGCTGGGGCGGAGAATAGCGGGGTGGGCCTCTGGCTATGGCCGCAGGTAGGGGATACGCGGCGCGGCGTACTCTCCGAGTACACCGCTTTTCGGGGGCCGGAGAATCAAGGAAACGGCACTGGTCCCGATTCCATGCGTGGAAATGGATTCTCTGCCCCAGCACTGGATGTGATTTTGGCGTCAGAGTGCGGAGAATCCAGCCCAGGTATTTCAAAAGAGTAATTAGCATGCTTTCATATTTCAAACTGTATATTAATATATTTTGCCTTTCTATTCGACCAGACTGATTTCATGATAAACTAATACGTTTGTTGTTGTTGGAAGAAGCTTGGTTAAAGTCACTTTTCTCCTGGGTAACAGTAGCAAAGGTAAACAATTGGCCATTTTGGTGAGTGAATCCAACAATTAAGCGAATGGTGCAGCCTGTGGAGTTGTGTCTAGTCAAACTGCACACTCCTCCCATCCCGATGATATCAGTCTGTTCAGGTATAGATGCTGCCTTCCTTTGGCGTTGTGTCATCTTGGTTCAGGAATGTGGATCAGAAACTAACCAAACTGTTGCTATCTCGGTTATCCTTTGGTAACATAAGAACACAGGAATTAGGAGCAGGAGTAGGCTGCTGGAGTCTGCTCCACCACCTGATATGATCATGGCTGACCTGACTGTGGCCTCAACTCTACTTACCTGTCCGCCCCCTTATAACCTTTGACTCCCTTGTCAATCAACAATCTGTCAAACTCAGCCTTAACAATATCCAACCCTGGGCGGGATTCTCCCTTCTGGGGACTAAGTCCCCACGCCGGCGGGAAAACCGGCACCAACCACTCCAGCGTCAACAGCCCACGAAAGTGAGGAATTCTTCGAACTTTTGGGGGCTAGGTGGACTCTGGAGGGGTTGCCGCCGCTCCAGCCGGCGGCGAAGGGCCGATGCGAGTTCGCGCATGCGCGGAACGGCCGGCGTGATCTCGCGCTTGCGCGGACCGGCCGGCGTATTTCCGCGCCAGCCCCCGGGCAATATGGCGGATCCCTACAGGGTCCCAACGCGGAGGAAAGAAGTCCCCCCACGGAACAAGCCTGCCCGCAGATCGGTAGACCCTGATCGCGGGCCAGGCCACTGTGGGGGCCACCCCCGGGGGCGGATCCCCCCATGCGCCCCCCCGACAACCGCCCCTGCATACTCACCTACCAGGTCCCGCCGTGCGTGAGGTGAGTAATTCACGCCGGCGGGACTGGCCAAAACTGGACGGTCGCTCGGCCCAACGGGGCCCAGAGAATCGCCGAGGGGGCCGCCGACCGGCGTGGCAGGAATCCCACTGCCGCCCAAGAAACGGCGGTGGAGAATAGGGCAGCCGGCGGTGGGGCGGGATTTGCGCCTCCCCCCGGGGATTCTCTGACCCGGCTGGGGGTCGGAGAATCCCGGCCCCTGTTTCCACTGCTCTCTGGGGAAGAGAATTCAACAAACCCATGGCCTTTGGCGGGCAAATAAACCCTCCCCATCTCCATCTTAGATTGGAGACCCCTTATTTTTAAACTGTGTCCCCTTGTTGTCGTCTGTCCCACAGGGGGCACCATCCTCTCAGTTTGGTAAGTTATCCTGAGGTCAATTAGAGGTAAATTTCTGTTGTTGGCAACTGACAGACTGCTCTTATTGTTACCTCAGCAACATCTCCGGATCATCTCAAGGTTGGCAGAACAGCAGGAAATAATTGATTTCTTCCTCATTCTGTACACCTTTAAAAATACAATTACGATTGGCTGGTATTTTATACAAAGAGTGATGTTTGGAGTGTCCTATCTGGACTATTTCAAAAGGAATAAGCTGTAATGGAGGAACAGTCTCGATAAATTGTGGTTTAAAGTGGTCATTAAATTCTGTTCTCGATGGTTTGGGCTAAGTTTCCATCTCCTGTAAAGAGCTCTTACCATCTCCTTCCTGTGATCACCATTCACTGCACCTTTCAGGGAAAGACTGCGGGAGTTAAAAGGGAACTCTTGCACTTCTATGAGGGGCGAGATTTACTGGCCTTTGGTAACACAAGAGCACAAAGATTCGGAGCAGGGGTAGGCCACTCGGCCCCTGGAGCCTGCTCCAACATTTGATATGATTGTGACTGATCTTCTGGTCCTGCTGAATGTGACCCCCCCCCCCCCCCCCCCCCCCCGCGCGGCGGGTTTCCCTACGGTGAGACGGGTGAGCCACGCAAAATGCCATTGACCAGTAGATCCCACCAGTGGCCAATAGCAAGGGGGGGGGGGTGAGGTGCTCATTTTAACATCTCATCCCAGAGATGGCACTTCTGACTGCTCTGGCTACTGAGCAGGACAGACGGTCGAAAGTTTGGTGATCAAGTCCCCGAGCAGGGCTTGATCTCACAGCCATCTGACTCTGAGGTGAGAGGGTTATAACCAACTGAGACACAGCTGACACTTTACAGGGTAGGGGTATCAGCCACCTTGTTCTGATTGATGTACCGTCAATTACCACGAGACGAGAATGGTGGAACAATCGAGGCTTTATTGCACAAGGTGTTGTGTCTCCTGTAGCTGGAACCAGCATGGCTGCAGCGCAGGAGAGCTTACACTTTTATACGCTGCCTGCTGGGCAGAGCCAGCAGGCTGGAATTTACCATCGTACCTCTAATATACGGGCAGTGCCGTAATACATATAATATACCACTAGTGGTATTCACCACACTGATCAGCATGTGTATTTCTATAAAATGGACATCCAGTTCCACCTATTCTGCTTTTCTCAGTGTTTTGCGGTGCAGTTTTCTTCGACACCTTTTTTTCAGGATTTTGTACTTGATTAACTTTCCATAATTGTGCTCCGTGTGTCACACAGAATAGCACGTCTTTACTGGTGCTGCAGTGAAATCCCTACCATTTGAATAAAGCATTTGCAGAAGAATTATTTATTGTGCTATCCTGATATGTTTTATTTAGAACTCCTACCTGTAGTGTTTTATGTTGAATTGCTTTCAGGGGTCATCTGCAACTGAGCACTGATTGTAAAGGTATCAAAACATCAATAGAGCTTCTGCTAACACAAATCCATCTTATGTTCTCTAGCTGTAGTCATCTGTATGAAAACACAATTGTCTTTAATTGATATATTGCCATGTCCTGATTTTTAAGGGAGGGGCAAATTGAACTCATCGCCGCTTATTTTATGTTAAGACCTGGTGAGTGAAATTATGCAGACGGGTTGCAAATATTTGCCTTGTACTCCCTGAGTAAGGGAAGATTGAGAGGTGAACAGATCGAGGTGTTTAAAATGTCGAAAGGATTCGCAAGAGTAGATTCAAATAAACTATTTGCTCTGGTGGGGGAATCAAGCACGAGGGGACACAATCTAAAAATTGAGCAGAGCCATTCTAGGAAGAACAATCTCTGCCAAGGGGCTGCTGGGCCAGTTGAAGGTTTCGAGGCTGAGAATGATAAGGCTTTTGTGAGATAAGGGCACCAAATCACATGGAGCTAAGTTGGAAGACTAGAGTTGAGGAAGAGATCAGCCATGCTCGACTACATGGATTTCCAGAGGGGTCACAGGATGATAAGTTGGGCTCATGAGCTCCGAGGTAGCTATGGCGGCTATGGAGTGGAGACACAGGTTTGACAGCCCTGCGTTCACCTCCGAGACCCTTCAGAATGCGTCTATGGCCGTAGACTAATTCAATAGGCTCTTAAGTCAATCATTGACACCAACAGAGCCTGAGGTGTCTCAGTTGTTTTTTTAATGGCTGTATCCCTGCTGTTGAAACAGCTGACCTTCTCAACAACTCCCTTTGCGCCCTGCAGTTTTCACTCTGGGGTGGCCCCAAGTGTGAAACATTAAAATGGGGTCACAGCAAAAAAAAGGTTCAGGTCGCGATTTAATGGGTGGAAAAAAAGAGACCCTTTCTGGGTGCATTTAGTGGGGTGTTTCCGGCGCTCGCAGCGCCAAACATGACCCCACTTTTAAACGGGACTCTGCTTCTTTTTCGGGCCTCGGTGAGGAACGCCCCACCGAGGCCGCACTTCGACCCATTTCCTGCACTAACGATCTCAGCTCGCCAGTGCAGGAAGAGGTTGGAGCACCATTTAAAAATGGCATCCCCATCTCTCGATTCCGCGCCCACCCCCCTCCCCCCCCACCCCCATACCCCCGTGGCCTCCAGACCCCCCCAATGCCCAAATTTACCAATGAGGGGTCCTCCGCGGCAAGCGCAACACAGTGGCTGAATTGTGCCCAATGTATCCCTCTCCCACACCAGCTGAGTTCGAGCAAAGTTCCTATTTAGTGCCCTCACCACGTCAGTGGCATTTCAGTGAAGCCTGAAACTTGGTTTGAGCTTCATGGCAGCACAACAGGCATCAGGAGTGACTGCTCCCCCGTATTTTCCCCCATTTCAGGCAACACTTGAACTCCTTGATTAAAGTATCCAAAGTACACACTCACATTTAGTTAGTAACACCAGTTGCCCCAGCATCACAAAAGTTTCTTGTTTCACATTTGACCAGGCTCAGAACTCAGAATGTACAGCTCACTGTTTATACCCGAGCATTAAAATGCCTGTACAATTCTCTATAGATACTGATGCTATCAGCCGTCAATACCTCACGAGGCAGCCCTGTTCAAGCAACCACCACTCTCAGTGTGGAATAGTGATATGAGATCTGTCCATTCATCTTCTTGCTTCTGAATTTCAAATGGTTTAACTTGTTGGTATCCTGCACAAACTCAGAAAGAGCTCCTCTCAATCTGCTGATCCATAGAACAAACAACCTCAGCTCCTCTGGTTCCTCCTAGCTAAGATGTCCCATGCCTGATATCAGGTCTGTTTATTGCTACTTCAAACTGTGTAGATTGTTTACGCAATCTGTCCAACACTCAAATCCTTTTCATGTGCTGTGCTATATAACTGGAGTAGGCCATTAAACTCCTGAAACCTGTTCCTCCATATTCTGTAGATTAACACCATTTAATATATCATTCCAATGTTCCTTCTTCTCCCCCTGCCTCTTTATCCTTGTCAGCACAATTTGCCATTTCATAACCTAGCTTCGTAATACACCTAAATCCTCTTCTGCTTTTCAGCTTCCCTTTGCCTTCACTCCCCCGTCTCTTATCCCATCGTACAAAGTCTTACAACACCAGGTTAAAGTCCAACAGGTGTGTTTCGATGTCACTAGCTTTCGGAGCGCTGCTCCTTCCTCAGGTGAATGGGGAAGGAGCAGCGCTCCGAAAGCTAGTGACATCGAAACAAACCTGTTGGACTTTAACCTGGTGTTGTAAGACTTCGTACTGTGCTCACCCCAGTCCAACGCCGGCATCTCCACATCACCTTATCCCATCACCTTTGTTTAATTCTTATCCTCCCAAAGTGGGTTGTGCCAGGGCCAAGCAGCTCCAGACCTCATTACAATCCTGGTCCAAAAATAGGCAAAAGTATTGAATTCCAAAGGTGAGATGAGAGTGACCCACCCTTGACACCGAGGTAACATGTGACCTGGTGTGGTATGACTGAGCCTCACGAAACCGGAGTCTATAGGAATCTATGGATAGCAAACAAAGCCTTTGGCCTTGTGTGGTCGGTGTTTATTTCGAGTAGAGCTTTCATCAAGACATTTAAAATCCAACCAAAGAGAAAATGCTGGAAAATCCCAGCAGGTCTGGCAGCATCTGTAGGGAGAGAAAAGAGCTAACGTTTCGAGTCCAGGTGACCCTTTGTCAAAGCCTGTAACCGAGAATATTTCAAAGTATCTTTTTTTTTGCTTATTAACAAGCACATCATTTGTGACTTTGAAATATCTGCACCCATGTAAGCTTGTACATGTGCAGATTGTTGTGCATTGCGCATGGTCCCCACTGTATAAATAGAGCAGGTCACACAGCACAGGAGGTTCAAATGTATTGCGCAACCATTTCAAGTAGGAACAGTTATATAAAGTTGTGGTAAACCACTGTTACACCTGTATTAGGGGATGTAAGGTAGGACCTGTACTACAGGTTTGCCGGTAGCCCCTGCCTGCTAGCTCCGCCCAGTAGGAGGAGTATAAATATGCGTGTCCTCTATTCAGCAGCCATTTCGCCAGCTGCTGTGGGAGGCCACGCATCTTACTGCAATAAAGTCACATTGTATCCAACCTGAGTCTTTGATCGTGCATCAATTTATTGCAGTAAGATTTTCTAGAAGCTGGACCTCCGAATCAAACCAGATCGCCTGCAGCTGGATCTGCAGTCGAGCGACGCCAGAAAGGACTTTAATCACTGGCTAGCCTGCTTCGAGGCCGATATCAACTCAGCGACCACCCCTCTGACGGAGGCTCAGAAGCTACAGATCCTGTACTCAAGGTTGAGCTCCAGCGTGTTTCTGCTGATCCAGGACGCCCCGAACTACGCGGACGCCATGGCGCTCCTCAAAGAAAACTACGCACAGAAAGCGAACACACTCTTAGCCAAGCATGTACTCGCCACTGGCTCTCAACTCCCTGGTGAGTCCATAGAAGACTTCTGGTGGGCCCTAATCCCATTCGTCCGGGACTGTGACTGTCAGGCCATTACGGCCACCGAACATTCTAACCTTCTTATGCACGATGCTTTTGTAATGGGGATTGGGTCGGACCTCATTTGCCAAAGGCTGCTTGAAGGGGCCACGCTCGATCTAGCAGGGACTAAGAAGCTAGCACTCTCCATGACGGTCGACTCACGTAATGCTCAGGTCTACCCCTCCGGCCTCGCGGCCCACCCCTCCTATCCCTCGTGGACCCCACAAACAGCCGCCCCAGCCAGGGCTTTGCCCAGCCAATATGCCTGCGCTACACACCAAGCCGCGCACCGCGGGGGTCCCCGATGTTACTTCTGTGGCCAGCAGAAGCACCCTCGCCAACGCTGCCCGGCCCACGCTGCCATTTGTAAGGCTTGCAGCAAAAAGGGCCACTTTGCCGCAGTGTGCCAGGCCCGCGCAGTCGCCGCTATCGCCCCCTCCCCCCTGACCCACACACAATGGGTGCCGCCATTTTCATCCCGGACCACGCGCTGCCAGTGGGCACCGCCATCTCCCCCCCTGCAGTCCATGTGCAGCCCATGGGCGCCGCCATCTTCACCTCCTGGGGCCATGCGCGGCCAGTGGGCGCCACCATCTTCACCTCCCGGGGCCCCGGAAGGCCAGTGGGCGCCGCCATCTCCCCCCTGCAGGATATGTGCGGCCCATGGGTGCCGCCATATTGTCCAGCCCCCGCAACGTGCGGCCCATGGGCGCCACCTTCTTGTCTTCCCCACGGGGCATGGACGCCGACAACATTCCACGACCTGGGCCCCCCACGCTCTCCATCTTCGGACGCCAGCGACGACCAACTGCAGCTCGCCTCAATGACGCTCAACCAGTCTCGTCCACACAACCTGGCCACCGCCTCGACTATGGTGAAAATCAACGGCCATGTGACCTCTTGCCTGCTGGACTCAGGGAGCACCAAAAGCTTCATCCACCTGGATACGCTAAGGCGATGCTCCCTCGCGGTCCACCCCGCCAATCTCAGAATCTCCCCGGCCTCCGGATCCTATTCCGTCCCGATCCCGGGGTTCTGCACGGTCACTCTCACGGTCCAGGGCGTAGAATTCAGCAGCTTCCGCCTCTACGTCCTTCCTAATCTCTGCACTGCACTACTACTAGGCCTGGATTTCCACTGCAATCTCCAGAGCCTCACCCTCAAATTCGGCGGGTCCCTACCACCCCTCACTATGTGCGGCCTCACGACCCTAAAGGTCAACCCACCCTCCCTCTTTGCCAATCTAACTTCGGATTGCAAACCCGTTGCCACCAGGAGCAGACGGTACAGCACCCAGGACAAGACCTTCATCAGGTCCGAAGTCCAGCGGCTGCTTCGGGAGGGCATCATCGAGGCCAGCAACAGCCCCTGGAGTGCTCAAGTGGTAATCTTTAAAACTGGGGAGAAGCACAGAATGGTCGTGGACTACAGCCAGACCACCAATCGGTACACGCAGCTCGATGCGTACACCCTCCCACGCATATCTGATATGGTCAATCAGATTGCGCAGTACCGGGTCTTCTCAACGATAGACCTAAAATCCGCCTACCACCAGCTCCCCATTCGTAAATTGGACCGTCCATAGACTGCTTTCGAGGCGGACGGTCATCTCTATCACTTCCTCACGATTCCCTTCTGCGTCACTAACGGGGTCTCGGTCTTCCAAAGGGAGATGGACCGAATGGTCAACCGGTACGGTTTGCGAGCCACCTTTCTGTACCTAGACAATGTCACCATCTGCGGCCATGATCAGCAGGACCACGATGCCAACCTTGCTAAATTCCTCCGCACCGCCACTCTCCTCAAACTCACCTACAACAAGGAGAAGTGCGTGTTCAGCACAACCCGCCTAGCCATCCTCGGCTATGTGGTCCAGAACGTAGTTCTGGGGCCCGATCCCGACCGCATGCGCCCTCTCATGGAGCTTCCCCTTCCCCACTGCCCCTAGGCCCTCAAACGCTGCCTACGGTTCTTCTCCTACTCCGCCCAGTGGGTCCCAAACTACGCGGACGAGACCCACCCACTCATTCAGTCCACCCACTTTCCCTTACGGCCGAGGCACAACAGACCTTCGCCCATATCAGAGCTGATATAGCCAAGACCGGGATGCACGCAGTCGACGAGACACTGCCTTTCCAAGTAGAAAGCGATGCATCAGACGTCGCACCTGCCGCCACCCTCAACCAGGCAGGCAGACCCGTGGCATTCTTTTCCCGCACCTTTCATGCCTCAGAAATTCGGCACTCGTCCGTCGAAAAAGAGGCCCAAGCTATTGTTGAAGCTGTGCGGCATTGGAGGCATTACCAGGCCGGCAGAAGATTCACTCTCCTCACTGACCAATGGTCGGTAGCCTTCATGTTCAACAACACGCAGCGGGGCAAGATCAAAAATGATAAAATCTTGCGGTGGAGAATCGAGCTCTCCACCTGTAATTACGAGATTCTGTATCGCCCCAGCAAACTCAACAAGCCTCCAGACCCCCTATCCCGAGGTACATGTGCCAGCGCACAAGTAGACCGACTCCGGGCCCTACACGACAGCCTTTGTCACCCGGGGGTCACACAGTTGTACCATCTTGTCAAGGCTCGCAATCTGCCCTACTCCATCGAGGAAGTATGGACAGTCACCAGGACTGCCAGGTCTGTGCGGAGTGAAAGCCGCACTTCTACCGGCCGGACCGTGCGTGCCTGGTGAAAGCCTCCCGCCCCTTTGAACGCTTCAGCGTAGACTTCAAAGGGCCCCTCCCCTCCACCGACCATAACACGTACATTCTCAGTGTGGTCGATGAGTACTCCAGGTTCCCCTTCGCCATCCCCTGCCCCGATATGACGTCTGCCACCGTCATCAAGTCCCTCAACACAATCTTCGCTCTTTTCGGCTTCCAGTGGAACATCAAGGCACCAGACCGGTTGAATCTCGAACTGGCACCGGACTTTCAAAATACATTTTTTTTCTCTCCGAATAAAACACTGTACATAAATTCACTACTGTATATAGTTCTCCACCACCCCCGCCGGACTCATTTTTAACAGGGGGTGAATGTGGTAAACCACTGTTACACCTGTATTAAGTGATGTAAGGTAGGACCTGTACTACAGATTCGCCGGTAGCCCCTGCCTGCTGGCTCCACCCAGTAGGAGGAGTATAAATATGCGTGCCCTCCATTCAGCAGCCATTTCGCCAGCTGCTGTGGGAGGCCATACATCTTACTGCAATAAAGCCACAGTTGTATCCAACCTGAGTCTTTGTACAATTGATCATGCATTAAAAGTGAAGTTGCAGGTGACCACAGGCTGCTTTTCCCTTTGAGGGCAGAGAGCTGACTGGTTGTGATTTAACCTGAGGATTGCCACTCCTCAGGTTGGGCAAGATAGTGTCTTCATGAATAAAGTAAGAAGTCTTATAACACCAGGTTAATGACTTCTTACTGTGCTCACCCCAGTCCAACACCGGTATCTCCACTTCATGAATTAACTCAGCCGGTACAGGAACTGAACCCACACTGCGGACCTTGTCCTGCATCACAAACCGGTCTAGCCAAGTGAGCTAAACCGGTCTCCAGCCTGTAAAGCAGAGGATGTAAGAGCATGTGTACCTCACATTGAATGGTGAGCAACACAAAAGCAAAGTTTGTCTTTTTAAAAGTTTTAAGAAAGTGATGACACATTTTCCTCTGACAATGCATTGGAACAGAATGCACAGAAAGACAATTCTCCAAGGTGATGCTGTTAGAAAATGGAAAATATAGGTTCTTTATGAATCAGTGGTGGTTTACCGAGGCAGAATGTATTTCTTAACAGGGAATAAGACCATAAGACCATAGGGGCTGGTTTAGCACAGGGCTAAATCGCTGGCTTTGAAAGCAGACGAAGGCAGGCCAGCAGCACGGTTCAATTCCCATACCAGCCTCCCCGAACAGGCGCCGGAATATGGCGACTAGGGGCTTTTCACAGTAACTTCATTTGAAGCCTACTTGTGACAATAAGTGATTTTCATTTCATTTTTCAAAGACATAGGAGTGGAAGTAAGGCCATTCAGCCCATCGAGTCCACTCCACCATTCAATCATGGCTGATTTCAACTCCATTTACCTGCTCTCTCTCCATAGCCTTTAATTCCTCGAGAAATCAAGAATTTATCAACTTCTGTCTTAAAGACACTCAACGTCCCGGCCTCCACCGCCCTCTGTGGCAATGAATTCCACAGACCCACCATTCTCTGGCTGAAGAAATTTCTCCTCATCTCTGTTCTAAAGTGACTCAATTTTATTCTAAGGCTGTGCCCCCGGGTCCTAGTCTCCCCTGCAAATGGAAACAACGGCCCTACGTCCACCCTATGTAAGCCATTCATTATCTTGTAAGTTTCTATTAGATCTCCCCTCAACCTCCTAAACTCCAATGAATATAATCCCAGGATCCTCAGACGTTCATCGTACGTTAGGCCTACCATTCCTGGGATCACCTGTGTGAATCTCCGCTGGACCCGCTCCAGTGCCGGTATGATCTTCCTGAGGTGTGGGGCCCAAAATTGCTCACAGTATTCTAAATGGGGCCTAACTAATGCTTTATAAGGTTTCAGAAGTACATCCCAGCTTTTATATTCCAAGCCTCTTGAGATAAATTACAATATTGCATTTGCTTTCTTAATTACGGACTCAACCTGCAAGTTTACCTTTAGAGAATCCTGGACTAGGACTCCCAAGTCCCTTTGCACTTCAGCATTATGAATTTTGTCACCGTTTAGAAAATAGTCCATGCCTCTATTCTTTTTTCCAAAGTGCAAGACCTCGCACTTGCCCACGTTGAATTTCATCAGCCATTTCTTGGACCACTCTCCTAAACTGTCTAAATCTTTCTGCAGCCTCCCCACCTCCTCAATACTATCTGCCCCTCCACCTATCTTTGTATCATCGGCAAACTTAGCCAGAATGCCCCCAGTCCCGTCATGATAACACACAGGAGGCTTCCCCTTTTCGAAAAAGCACTGGCATTTCGTTTAATTGAGAGAATGCCAGTAGGTGCAGAATGAAAGGCTGGAAAGGCTGGAATTTTCCAGCCCATCCTCCCATTGGGATCTTACGGTCCGACCAATGGCGGATCCCTTGCAGCACGTTCCCCAACAGCAGGGGGTGTGGGGCATGCAAGACTTCATAGACATGCTGGGGGGAGGGGTGGAATTTTCAGTCTCAGTTGACCATGGGTGAAAGTGGCGATGTCGGTGAAAAATCCCACGAGATCACGTGAGCAAGAATCTCAGCGGCAGGATCTCGTTCTTGGATTTTCCCCAGCCCTCGCTGGTGATGAAACATCTTTTAAATAAATTTTAATTTGCTTAAAGGGATGCCCAGCCATATGTTCCCCCCGGGTAAGGAATTTCCCCCACGCATAAGTGATGTCAGGCCAGCGCAGTTTGCAACAGATTTAGCAAAACGGGAAGCTGTCGAGGGGGTACCCATCAAAGGGGGGGGGGGTGTTGAGGGGGGGAGGGGATGGTTGAGGAGGGAGAGAGAGAAATGCCCAGGCAGTACCCTGTCATTGCTACCAGGCACTGCACCCTGGCAATTACACCTTGGCAGTGCCAGGAACAGGCCCTCTGGGGAGACACATGGGGTGAGGAGGGTTCTCCTTATGTGTACGTGTGTGTGGGGGGCGGGGGTAATTTGCCCCTGTGGTAAACTACTGTTGCACCTCTATTTGGTGATGTATGGTAGGACCTGTACTACAGGTACGTTGGTAGTCCCTGCCTGCTGGCTCCGCCCAGTAGGCGGAGTATAAATATGTGTGTCCTCCATGCTGCAGCCATTTCGCCAGCTGCTGTGGGAGGCCACACATCTTAGAGCAATAAAGCCTCAGTTGCACCCAAGTCTTTGTGCAATTGACCGTGCATCAGCCCCAATGCTTGTCTGTTGGGGAGGGTTGCCCTGCTACTTGTGGGAGAGGTGGGGGCAATTTCCCCGATGCTTATGAGGGGAAGGCGAGGGGGAGGTGGGGGTTGATCTGATGCATGTGAGGGATTGCGCTGAGTGCAGGTAGGGGGCGGGGATGGGGGGGGGGTTGCACCTATGCATGTTTGGGGAAGGGGGTTAGCCTCATTGTTTGTGCGAGTGGTTGCTTGGAGTTTCCCCGATGCTGGCAGGGGAGAATTGCCCTGTTGCTTGTGGGAGGATTGTCCAATGCTTATGGTCGGGGGGCGGGGGGGGAGAGGCGCTTTATTCCAAACAAAGGTCGGGGCACACAGGGTGCCAGAGAATCTGGAGAGAAAACTCGGCTGTGCAGTTGGAGAGCTGCATGTCTGTTTTCTCGCTGAAACCGACACTCTAGACAAATTATCGGAAGATTCCCCCTGTTTTTAAAAACTCACCACTATTCTTAGAAGTCCCCCTATACCTAAAAAGGGACGACATTCTAAATGGTGATCAGGGTTTCTCACTCCCCGACTCCGATGCAAGCTTCAGTGGGTGCTATTCAGGTCCAACTATATTTTCAAGTTATCCCCTGGTATAACCCATACCTTCACCGAAGATTTCATCTACTTACCACTTAGTAGCATTGATCCTGGGTCCCGCATTGCTAAGTAAATAAAGTAGACTTTGGAATAACCACTGTTTCAGGTTAAAATTTTAAATTTATTTTATTATTATATATTTTTTTCTCTTTTTAAAAGATGCAATCACTGTCTTTACAGGAAAGTAAAAAGATCTTGCTTCTGGATCCTTCTGGTTGGTTGAACGGACCTTCAGGCCCAACTTGACAATCAGTCTTCTTTAAAGTCTGGTCTTCTTAAGATGTATCAGCTATTTTAGCTCGGCTGCTCTGCCCTGTCCATTTCCCATGGCCGAGCTGACTATAATCTGAGTCTAGCTGCTTGTTCCTTCTCTGCTTCTCTCTCTCTCTCCCTCTGAGCTCTGGTTCTGGATCTGGATCTGATAGTTCCTGCCCTGGTCTCGAGGTTTATATTTGCTTTCTGACAATTAAGTTTTTTGATGTTATTGTAAAGTAACTCTTATTTTCTTTGATTGTAAAAAGGAACTTTGACCTAAAACAGTCTAATCCAACGAAGTATTCATTTTGACATGACTTCATCTCATAGATCTGATTACATTGTTTCCTTTGTGATGTTCAAAATGCTTTGGTTGCAAGAGGTGTTACTTTTAATTCCTGTCATTTCTATAGTTTTATTTTCCAATTGGGTCCTCAGCTCAATTTTGACTTTGATTTTGGCTTTGAATTATGTTTCTAGTAGACTGATAAACCTCCGGTTTTCTTTAATTTACCTGGTATTAGCAAATTTTCACACTTCGAATTATCACAAAATTCAACTGAACTCATCCATTCTTTTCCAGATCCTTACTAAGATAGTTACTTTCAATGAAGGTGTGAGCCATTGTCTTTGGCTTCATTCAAAATCCTGTTTGCCTTGTTTGCTGAGCCTGCTTGACCAAGGATATCTGCATTTTACAATCCTTCCCTGGCAGCTGCTGTTAACCCTTTGTGGGATCTTTCCCTACATTCTCTCAGACCAGATATTGCCAGACTTCCATGTTTCAAATGACACATTTTTCCATATTATCAATTACAGCCCACAGAGTTTGTTGGAATCATTGAATGGTTACAGCACAGCAGGAGGCCATTTGGCCTGTCGTATCCAATGCTGGCTCCTCAGCTCGTCACAGTACCCTGAAAGTGCTTGTGTGGTGTTGTTTTCAGGAGTGGTCTGATAACTCTCCAGCACCAGTCTCCCTGTTCACATTTCCATCCAACCTAGTTGCCAATATTGGTTTGACATATTTCTTGAGGTTTCACCACATGATCTCGAATTGCCCAGCCCCCCACACTTGGAAAGCCAACACACTCTCCATAACTTTCTTGGTTGATCCTTGTCTGACAGTCACCCCACACATTTGTGGCTGATAAATGAAAGCAGACAAAAGAAAATGTTTTAATTCCCCTTGATTTTTCTCCTGGATGTTGCTCGTAGTGTATCAGGGATTCTTGGGAGACTCCAGGGAATTCCTGGAGGGTTAGCAGTGTAATATGCCTTTAATGGATATCAGCATGACATCACTAGAAGGGAAATGTGTCATGTGATCAAGTTTTAGTTTCACTTTTGCTTTGAGCAGAGCACACACACAGCTCTGATGTCTTCCAAGTTTTATACCTATGTACAACTGTTATCATGTGTCCTGTCTTAAATGTACACACAACATGCTTGCCCACTCTCTTTTGAGCGGTTGGTGCCCTGTGTCTTGCACAGCAAATAAGCTCAAGTTATTGTATTGTTTTAATAACGTGACAGACATCCACATCACACAGTGCTGCCTCCACTTGATACCAGCTGGAATAAAATCCTCCACAAATAATTGAATTGCAACAGGGCAGCACGGTAGCACTGTGGCTTCACAGCGCCAGGGTCCCAGGTTCGAATCCCTGCTGGGTCACTGTCTGTGCAGAGTCTGCATGTTCTCCCCGTGTCTGTGTGGGTTTCCTCCGGGTGCTCCGGTTTCCTCCCACAGTCCAAAGACGTGCAGGTTAGGTGGATTGGCCATGATAAATTGCCCTTAGTGACCAAAAAGGTTAGGAGGGGTTATTGGGTTACGGAGATAGGGTGGAAGTGAGGGTCGGTGCAGACTCGATGGGCCGAATGGCCTCCTTATGTTCTGTGTTCTAATATTTTGCATTTCTATAGGCAGCTCACAACTGGATAAGTGTAAATTTAGCACCACCTTGACTTTATTGGATTTTGTTTTAAGAGTATCTTCACACGCCACCTTTTTCGGTCTGCGGAATAGTGGGGGGAAGTGGGAAGGACTCCTGGACTGATTATTAGCCCATTGAACCACATCATGAATACTGTCCCCGTGGCCAATAAGTCCTGGAAAGGGGCCTCGAACTCAAAGCTTCTCACCCAACAGTAGGGCCGCTACTACTGCACCACAAGATCTATATTCTGATGCTAAAGCACAGTTGACATATGAGCTGGAAGCAAAAGAATTAATCAATTTCACTGTTTATGGAAAGATATTGAACCAATTCATTTTCCACAGGTTGAGGTAAATTAACACAACGGCAGAAGAATCACCGCTAATAATTGGTGACAAGACCACTGTTGCTTCTGCTAAAGCTAGTTATAGTTGCGTAAAATGAACATTTAATGTAAAACATTCCACTTCTTTGTGCAATTCATCAAGAGAATGCCCATGGGCGGCACGGTGGCACAGTGGTTATCACTGCACACTCATAGCGCCAGGCACCCAGATTCGATTCCGACCTTGGGTGACTGTGTGGCGTTTGCACCTTCTCCCCGTGTCTGCATGGGATTCCTCCGCGTGCTCGGGTTTCCTCCCACCGTGCAAAGATGTGCAGGTTAGGTGGGTTGGCCATTCTAAATTGCCCTTAGTGTCCAAAGATGTGCAGGTTAGGTGGGGTTATGGGGTGAGGGGAATGGGCCTAGGTAGGTGCTCTTTCAGAGGGTTGCTGCAGACTTAATGGGCCGAGTGGCCTCCTTCTGCACTGCAGGGATTCAATGAAGAGGTTGTTATTCTTTAACACATCCATACTGCAATTAGGAAAGCTCTAAAATTGTTCATTTCTGGGCAGAGCCACAGGTTTTAACAAATTCATTCCAATATTCCACCTACCTGCGCTGAAGATGTTGCCTTTTCAAGAGGTATAGTCCCAGAGGTATCTATCACCTCCGATGTGCCGGCCAAATGGTGCTTCTTTGTCCGAAGCCTGGAAATGAGTTTTGGCCAGCC
Source organism: Scyliorhinus torazame (assembly GCF_047496885.1). Taxonomy (NCBI): domain Eukaryota; kingdom Metazoa; phylum Chordata; class Chondrichthyes; order Carcharhiniformes; family Scyliorhinidae; genus Scyliorhinus; species Scyliorhinus torazame. The sequence goes on along the minus strand of NC_092711.1, from coordinate 297,622,094 downwards.
TGTTTGACTGGGGAGGTCAGTGCAGCTAATGCCTGATCTAATCATCACTAAGTTTAGACAGAAGAGTGCACTGGGCAGTGATCAAGAATCAGATACCCTGAAGCACTGAGACACTTGCAACAGCCTGATCATTGCTGGGCTCTAGAGAAAGAGCTTTTCAGAGATCTACAGCATATTAAAGGTTAAGAGACATTACTCCAAGTGTAATAAGAGTCAACTCATCAACTCGGCCTCATACACTTTTCAATGTGTATAATTCCTCCCCTTTTTGAATTTTAGACTATGTACGCAGAAATCTACTCTGGGATCAGAATGACAGCCATGTAATTAATATTGTACTCAGCCTCTGTGCTTTCCTCTAATAGGATATAATGGACATGGCCACTTTTGGGTGAATGCCTTATTAGGAAGAAATGTAAATGCAAATCGAAGGAGGATGAGGACTATTCATTGTGTAGCACCTTAATAAAATTTAAAAAGAGCGTGGGGAGTCTAATTAAATAGTAAAGGGGGAGCAACCAGAAGGCCTTTCAGTCCCAAGGCTTTTGTGGTACAGTGTCATCAATAGAAACTGATTCTAAAATTAAAATAAGACAACTGGATCAAGCTTCCGTTGTAGAAACTGGAATATCATTCCAGGCACTGCAAAATCTTCTTTATTCTTTCACTGGATGTAGGCATCACCTGCAAAGCTACCATTCATTGCCTATCCCTATTTGCTCTCCCCGTGCTCTCTCCCTCTCCTGCTCCTGCTTTCCCCTTACTCCTGCACTCTCTGTTCTCCTTCTCTCTCAGTTCTCTCCTCTCTTTGTGCTGTTTCATGATCCTTCCTTCCTGGAGTTTTCAGACAAGCTATTTTGAAGGGGGCTTGATATTACAGGGAGTAATTAGACCATGGCAATTGTTAGATCATGGGGAGGTAATTAGCTTATTCTCGGTTTATTAGATTTCAAGTGCCATTCGATCATAGGGGATCATTCGATCACCAAGGAGTCATTCGGTTTTTGATAGGAAGGCAGATCATAGCAGCCCATTTGCTTGATTGGCTAGGTGAAGCACAATGACCCTCCTAGCCCACAAGCTGTCCTTTAAAATGCACTAACCTGATGCAGCAGACAACGTCCACCACCCTTTAGTTTCTGAGTTTCCCAAGTCCTGGGAAACTACCCCACAGACATTAATTCAAATGATTCCCAAAATCTGAGCAACTGAACCTCATTTAAATGTTATGGTATGTATCTGTCTGTCAGGAGCTGGTCACTCAGACCCACAATCCTGCCGCTGTTAAACCAGACGTAAGGACAACTGTGGCGGGTTGGAGTTGGATTTCACATATTTACCAATGCAACTCCCCCTTGGTAGTGTGTTAAAATTACCTCCACAATGTAGAGATAGAAATGCTGCGCGATTCTTTGTCGGTGTGTTGCTAACTTTTGGTTGGTTCAATTGGCTCTGTTTTATAACCTTTGCTCTAGAGTCGCCAGGTATCTTTATGATACCGCCACGAGGTTCAAGTCCAAGTAATGATCAATAACTCAACACACCAATTAGTAAGATTCAAATCAAAACACATTTATTATACACAGTAAATCGCTACTCATGCATAAACTCTACATTCTAGGCTATTCCTATCACTAAAAGGCCTATACTTAGCTTCGGACTGGCCCACCAGGTCAGGGGAACAAATGGTCTTTCGTTCAGGTCCTGAGTCTGCAGGATTCAAAAGCTGGTACGGACTGGTAGCTAGGAGCGACTATCTCGTAGCGAGCGTTGACTTGAGACTTACTTGCTTGGAGGTCACTGTCAAGGGTTGGTTCAAGTTGCTGAGTGACCCTGCCAAAGAAGGATGATTTGAACTTGTGGGCTTTACTTTATAGTCCCCAGGGGATTCCCGCCCTTCGGGGCAGACCCCGTACCTGGTTCCAAGTGATTGGACTACTTTCCGATCACTTGGATCGATTTCTCCAATGCTGGAGCGGTCCCCTGATCGCTGAGCAGTCCCTAAGTGTCCGTTGGCCTTCCTTTGTCTTGGCTCCTGCTGGCGCCGAGGGGTCTGGCTTGGCTTTGTTTACCTTAACTGTTGCCATTGTGCCTGGGAATCGCACATTACTATGTAGATGGCTGCTACATTACTATGCAGATGGCTGCTGGTTTCGGTGCTGTCTGGTTGTTTTGCAGGTTCCAATATACATGATTTCTGTATTTGCTAGTCTTTGCCTGTGTTGGCTGAATTTCCCTTCAGCCTTTGCGGTTCTCCATTTTAAGTCGGGAAGTGGCCAACTCAGGTGGCTACAGGTGGGATCCTCCGCTTCGCAGGCTGCACACACACGCCCCCTGGTTTGCCGACGCTGTGGGGGTGGCCACAATGGGAAACCCCATTGGCTGGCTGTGGGAACGGAGAACGGAGGATCCTGCTGCCGGCGGGGGTGGGGGTGGGGGGTGGGGGCTGGCACGACGACAATTCCCGCCCATTGTGTCCTCAGTGTATGTATGGATGCAATCTCATGTCTGCAGATGATGGCCTCACTGGGTAGCATGTTAATGAACAAGAGAAATGCTCAATAATGGATTCTTGAGAAACCTTCAAGCTGTCTCCTTTTCTGGGTCTGTGTCAACTTTTAAGAACATCATAAATAGGAGCAGGATCAGATCACACAGCCCCTCAAACCTGTTCACTATTCAATAAGATTTTGTATCTGAACACTTTCCTGCACTCTCCCCATATCCCTTGAATTCCCTTAGTTGCCAAAGAAACCGATTGATCTCTATCTTGAATGTACTCTTCAACTACACATCCTCAATGCTTCTGATCTGTAGAACCTCAATGATTCACCACCTGTGAAATTCATTTAATCTCTTCATTTCATCCTTAAATGGCCAAGTTGCATGATCCATCCTGTGGTACAGAGAATGTCAATTATTCACAACCTTTTGAATCTCATTTAGTCTCCTCATTTCAGCCTTAGAGGGCCAAATCTCTTGATCCAAGGTTGTGACTCCTAATTCTATATGCTTCATGCCGGAAAAACATTATCCCAGTATTGACCTTGTCAAGCCCTTTAGAGGTTTATGCGTTCCAATGAGATCACCATTCATTCTTCTAAACTCTCGGTATAGAAGGCCGAGTTGTGAAGTATTTTGTTACCTTTGGCTGGTGTACTGCATTGAAATATACAAAGCAATTACTACAGCTAAAATGGAGAAAGGCAAGAAAGGTTACACAATGCGAAGGTGGGATTTGGAGATAGATGAGAGTAGCATCACCTATCATACAGTAAGCTCCAGTGTGACACATCCGGAGAGGATCATTTTCCATTTACTTTCTATTTGTTGTAAATGAGCTGCCTAACTTGTAAATAACCCTCTTTTTCCCAGCTCTCGATGCTGGAGGTGATTTGCAAAGCTTAGAATATCAACAGGGAGCCTCGTTTACTGGTTGCACATATTGGGAAGTCACAGGCACACAGCCCACAATTTCCGTCCTTTAAAATGAACTGGCAGCGGGCCCATGATTTCCCAATAGGTGAAGCCAAAGTGTTAGACTGTGAGCGAGTATTGCAAAATCATACTTGTTTTGCTGACACCCTTCCTCTTTGATGGAGTCCAGCAGAATGTGTTCTTGGGAATATTAACAATCTCTATTGTAGGATGGTGATTGTCGTCTCATTTCAGTACCATGAGTGACAGGTTTCACACCTTTCATATCTCTTCATAACAGTGCAACAGACAGATGGTTTGAATCAAAGTGTGTTCAATGGGAGGCATTATTGGGCAGAAAAAGAGCATGTACAATCCTGTTTATGCCATGCAATCTGTTTGTTTCCTACGCTGATGAGATTCTCCAGGCCTGTCACACAGCTTTTGTAAAATCTAGAAATGTACAAAATATATTTTCATGATTGGACGAGAAGTGACATAAAGTCAGATAAACTGAAGTCCATTGACGAATAGTTGAAGAAAACTTAGCAGAGCTACAGAGAAAGAGCAAGGGAGTGAGATTAATTGGACGGCTCTTTCAAAGATAGGCTTAATGGCCTCCTTCAGCACTGTATTATTCTATGTTCCAGGAATGCAGTAATAGATTTCATACTGTAATAGAAGTCATTTTTTTACTGCAAATTTAAGTAAAGAACTTGCTTTCATTTAGAACCTCTATACAATCAAAGCACCGCACTTCCAATTAATTGCTCATTTTGAAGTGTAGCCACTGTTGTTATGTGAGCAGCCATTTTCTATTTGTTCATGGAATGTGAGTGCCATTGGTTAGTCCAGCATTTATTGCAAAACCCTATTTACCCTTGGGAAGGTGGTGGTGAGCAGTCTTCTAGAACCGCAACAGTCCAAGTGCTGGTAGGGAGGAACTTGCACATTTTTGGCACAGTCATGGTGAAGGAATCATGATATGTTGCCAAGTAAGGATGGCGTTGACTTCAAGGGGATCTTGTAGTTGGCGGTGTATCCATGTGTTTGCTGCCTCTGTCCTTCCAGGTGCTGGAGCATAGAGTTTGGAAGGTGCTGTCGCAGGAGCCTTGGTCAGCTGCTACGCTGCATCTTGTCGATGATGCACGCTGCTGCCACAGTGGGTCAGTGGTGAAGGGAGCGAATGTTTAAGGTGGTGGTCGGGGTGCCAGTGAAGCTTCTGCTTTGGACTGCATTATGTCAGGCTTCCTTAGTGTTTTTTGGGGCTGCATTCACCCGGGCAAGTGGAGAGTATTCCATCACACTCCCGACTTGTGCCTTGTTGATGGTGGACAGGTTTTGGGAGTCAGGAGGCGATACCTAGCCTCCAGCCTGCACTTGTAGCCACAGTATTAATAGGCTAATCCAGTTCAGCCTCTGGCCAATAATGAGCCCCAGAATATTGATGGTGGGGAATGCAGAGATGGTATTACCAGTGAACATCAAGGAGAAATGGTTTGATCCTCTCTTGTTGGAAATGGTCATTGGCTGGGCAGGTATACACAGGACTTGAGGCGTGTAGAGCGCTAGAGGGTTGTAGGCAACATTCCCTTTTGCAGTGTAGCCTATTCATTAAAATGTGTGGCCTTTCATTCTTTTTTGTGTAGTGCACATGCGTGGTAATTCGAAGCGCCAACATGTGCCCGGCTAGCGTGGGAACCTCGAGGTTGTTGCATGGCCACGTGGAATAAAAGTTGCATTGTTGTAGGGCTGAGGAAGATAGAGATAGAGTGGGATGGAGGAATTTGAAAGCAAGGATGAGAGCCAATGTCAGTCAAGGAGTGCAAGGGCAAGGGGTGACTGGGACTTGGTGTGAGTTAAGATACAGGCATCATGAGCTCATTGGTTCCACTACTAAACAGTGTGGTCAATTCTCAGCCGGCGGGTGTGATAATGGGAAATCCCATTAGCTGGCGGCGGGAACAGAGAATCCCGCGGCCAACGACAGTATCCCATTGAGGAGCACATGGTTGGGGAGGTGAAAAATTTACCCCAGGGTCTGGTAGTGTCCTATTGTATAGTCATTAAATGCATCTAAACTGGTAGCACTGCACAATCCTGCTTTCAGAAGAAGGGGGTCACCATGGAGCAGGTGGAAGCACTTTTACCCGGATCCAGGGTCTGACCCCAGAGAAGGAAAGCCTCCACGGGTTTCCAGAGGGTTGTTTTAAACCACAGAGATGTTTGAGCTTTGGTTATACCAGCAAAGTTCCTGCTTATCTTGTATACCGCCTCCAATCATATTATAATTAGTTTGTCCGTCTGAGCTTATCGTTGGCTCTTGAATGTCGAAACAGCAGCATCCCTGGATTCAGTGTCAGAAGGAGCTGATACGTGTTGCCAGAAAACCATCAGAGAAAATCAACACAGCGTAATTACCGAAGGGGCAAAAAAAAAGACTCCATAAGCTGTCCCACTTCTGCCAAAAGAGTCTGGAGGAGGACTCCAGCTGGGATGCTTACGTTGGCAGCTGCAGTAATTATGTGAATAAGCATTAATAAAACTGATAAGAGCACTCCTTGCCTTTTTCATGTGCTTTTGATATATGGTCAGTGCAGGAAAGGTGGTGTTTATTGCCCAGGAGTTGCTCTCTGAAGTTGCCTGTGAGCTTCCTCCTCGAACTTCTGCCAGCCCTTCGATTATGGTACTCCAACGCTGAACAGAGGAACATAGGAGGAGGAGTCAGCCGTGCTGCTCTTTGAGCTCGCCCTGCCATTCAATGTGGTCATGGATGATCCGGTTGTGGTCTCAATGCCAGTCTCCTGTCTGCCCGCCACCCCCCCCCCCCCCCCCATCCCGCCGTAGTTCTTGACTCCCTTGCCTCTCAAAGAATGTCTTAAATAAATTCAATGACCCAGTCTCCACTGCTTTCTGGGGTAGAGAATCCCACAGACTAACAACCCTTTGAGAGAAAGAAATTCTCCTCATCTCAGTTTCAGTGGGGAGTGCTCTTATTCAGACATTGTGTCCCCTAGTTTTAACTCGGAAACATCCTCGCAAGACCTACCCCATGAAGTCCCCTCAGGATCTTATATGTTTCAATGGTACATGGGGTATTCCAGGATCTTGATTCAGCTTGCAATGAAGGAACAGAGATATTTAATCCAAGTCAAGTATGCAGCCTGGAAAAGAACGTGATGTTCCTGCAACATTACTGTACTTGGCTTTCTTGGTAGTAAAGGACACAGGGGAGGGAGGTGCTGTCAATGTAACTTTTGCAAGTAATGAAATAAATTGCTGCAGGGTAGATTTTATGTTAGAGGAGATAGTAATGGAGTCCTGTGGCACGGATTTCAAGCAAAATGTTCTCTCCTGGATGGTTTTCAGTTTTTGAGCGTTATCGCAGCTGTACACGTCCAAGCAAGTAGTGAGTATATCGCCGCAATCTTGATTTTAGCCTTGTTATTAGTGGAGCTCAGGGGCCGAGTGGTGAACCAGAATACCCAACCTCTACCCTGCTGTTCTAACCCTGGTGTCGATGTGGCTAGTCTGGTTCAGCTTCCTGGAGTTAATAGTGTTGATGGTGGGGACAGGGGATGCGTCACACCATTAAAGATTAAGGAGAGGTGGTTTGGGCTTTTCCTTGTCACTGGTGGCATTACCTGACACTTCAGTGATGTGAAATTTATCTACACTGATCAGCTCAAGCCTGGGTGTTATCTAAGTTATGCTGGAGGCTTGGCATTGCACTTGCCATTGATGGAGAAATTATGACAGCAGCCAAACACTGTAGAATAATCAGCAAAAAACCCCAATTGTGGATGGTGAGAAAGTCAATGATGAATTAGTTGAAGACAATGAAAACAATACTTTCTTGAGGACTTCCTGCAGGGATGCCCTGGGGCCACAAGGATTGTCTGCATGGAGCTGAAACCATCTTCATTTGTGTCAGATATGACTGCAGCAACAGGAGGAGTTGCCCTTTACATCCTCATTGCCTTATTGATTGGGTGACAAGGTGGCACAGTGGTTAACACTGCTGCCTCACAGCGCCAGGGACATGGTTAAAGGAGGGTCAGGACTGGCAGCTTAATGAGATATCATTGTTGTAGACGAGACAGAGGAGGTAGCAGAAAGGGTGGGGGAGTTGCATTACTGGTGAGGGAGGACATCTTGGAGGGATCCTGCAGTGAGGCATTATGGGTAGTGCTTTCACGAATAGGAAGGGTGCAATCACAATGTTGGGGTTGTACTGTAGGCCTCCCAACAGCCAGCGGGATGCAGAGGAACAGATATGTAGGCAGATTATGGGAAGATGTGAAAATAGCAGGGTTGTTGTAGTGGGTGATTTCAATTTTCCCCATATTGACCGGGACTGCCTTAGTGCCAGAGGTTCAGGTGGAGAGCAATTTGTGAAGTGTGTCCAAGAGGGTTTTTTGAAACAGTATGTTGATATTCCAACCAGGAAGGGGGCCTTACTGGACCAAGTATTGGGGAATGAGACCGGCCAGGTGACCAAAGTTTCCGTAGGGGAACATTTTGGGAATAGTCTCGGGCAGGATTCTCCGACCCCCCGCCGGGTCGGAGAATCCTCAGGAGACGGCGCGAATCCCGCCTGGAATCCAGCCCCGAAGCTGGCTGCTGTATTCTCCGGCGCCGTTTTTCAGGCGCCGGTCAGGGGCTGTTGGCTGCGCCCCCGCCACCCCCCCCCCCCCTCCCCCCCACCACCCTCCCCTCTGGAGATTCTCCGGGCCCCGATGGGCTGAGCGGCCGTCCGTTTTTGGCCAGTCCTGCCGGCGTGAGTTACGTATGGTCCTACACGGCGGGACCTGGCAGGTAAGTCGACGTGGGCGGTCCTCGGGGGGGGCGAGGGGGAATCCCACCCCAGGGGGGGGGGCCTGACGGTGGCCTGACCCGCGATCGGGGCTCACCGATCTGCGGGCGGGCCTGTTCCGTGGGGGAACCTCTTCCTTCCATGCCAGCCCCTGTAGGGCTCCACCATGGCCGGCGCGGAGAAGAGAAGGGAGAATCCATAATTCCGGAAGTTTTCAAATACTCATAGATAAGAACAAGAGTGGTCCTTGAGTGAGGGTGTAAAATTGGCGGAAAGCTAACAACAACAGAATTTGGCAAGGGCTGGAGTGTGGATTGGTCATGGCTGTTTGAGGGTAAATCCACATTTGATATGTGGGAGACTTTTAGAGACCAGTTGATTTGAGAGCAGGACAGGCATGTCCCTGTGAAAATGCAGGCAAAAAATTGCAGGATTAGGGAACCTTGGATGATGGGAAATTGTGAGTCTAGTCAAAAAGAAAAAGGAAGAATACATAAGGTCTAGGCAACTAAAAACAGATAAAGCTTTTAAAGAATATGGGGAAAGTAGAAATGCAAACGGGGAGTTCGGAGGGCTAAAAGAGGCCATGAAATGTCAATGGCAAGGAGGGTCAAGGAAAATCCATTTATACATTATACATATACAAGGAGCAAGAGGGTAGCTAGGGAAAGAGTAGGCCCACTCAAAGACAAAGGAGGGAAGTTGTGCGTGGAGTCAGAGGAAGTGGGTGAGATCCTTAATGAGTACTATGCATCAGTATTCATCAAAGAGAGGGACATGACGGATTTTGAGGATAGGCATGGGTGTGTGAACATTCTAGGACATGTCAGCATAATGAAGGAGGAAGTGTAGGATATCTTAAAATGCAAAAAGGTAGACAAGTCCCCTGAGCCAGATGGGATATCATAGAATCATAGAACCTGCAGTGCAGAAGGAGGCCATTCGACCCCTGGAAAGAGAACCCTACCTAAGCTAACACCTCCACCCTATCCCCGTAGCCCAATAACTCAACCCCTTTTTGGACACGAAGGGCAATTTTTTAACATGGCAAATCCACCTAACCTGCATATCCTTGGACTGTGAGAGGAAACCGGAGCACCCGTAGGAAACCCACGCAGACACAGGGAGAACGTGCAGACTCTGCACAGACAGTGACCCAAGGCAGGAATCGAACCTGGGACCCTGGAGCTGTGAAGCACCTGTGCTAACCACTGTGCTACCATATCCCCATAAACATGGGGAAAGGGCAGCATGGTAGCATGGTGGTTAGCACAATTGCTTCACAGCTCCAGGGTCCCAGGTTCGATTCCCCGCTGGGTCACTGTCTGTGCGGAGTTTGCACGTTCTCCCCGTGTCTGCGTGGGTTTCCTCCGGGTGCTCTGGTTTCCTCCCACAGTCCAAAGATGTGCAGGTTAGGTGGATTGGCTATGCTAAATTGCCCTTAGTGTCCAAAATTGCCCTTAGTGCTGGGTGGGGTTACTGGGTTATGGGGATGGGGTGGAGGTGTGGACTTGGGTAGGGTGCTCTTTCCAAGAGCCGATGCAGACTCGATGGGCCGAATGGCCTCCTTCTGCACTGTAAATTCTATGTAAAAAAAAAAAATATCCCAGGTTTGTGTGTGAGGCAAGACAGGAAATAGCTGGTGAGCCTGACATCAGTAGTGGGAAAGCTGATGGTAAAGATACTGAGGGACAGGATTTATTCACATTTGTAAGCAAATCGACTTGTTAGTGATTTCCCTATCATTTCCCAGTGATAGGCAAAATGGTTTTGTGTGGGGAAGGCCATGTCTTACCAACTTAATAGAGTTTCTTGAGGAGGTGGCAAAATTAATTGATGAGGGAAAGGTTGTGGATGCCATCTTCATAGATTTTGGGGCCAGCACGGTGGTGCAGTGGTTAGCAGTTCTGCCTCACGGCGCCAGGGTCCCAGGTTCGATCCTTGCTCTGGGTCACTGTCCGTGTGGAGTTTGGACATTCTCCCCGTGTTTGCGCGGGTTTCACCTCCACAACCCAAAGATGTGCAGGGTAGGTGGATTGGCCATACTAAATTGCCTCTTAATGGAAAAAAATGAATTGGATATTCTAAATTTATTTTTAAAAATCTACATAGATTTTGTAAGGCATTTGACAAGGTCCCTCATGGCAGACTGGTACAAAAGGTAAAGTCGCTTGGGATTCAGGATGTGTCAGCCAGATGGATGAAGAGCTGGCTTGGCAACAGGAGACAGAGAGTAACAGTGGAAGGGCGTTTTTCAGAATGGAGATCTGTAATTAGTGGTGTTCCACAGGGATCACTGCTCGGACCACTGTTTGTTTGTATGTTTGTGATATATATAAATGATCTGGAGGAAAATGTAGATGGTCTGATTAGCAGGTTTAAAAATGACACTAAGATAGGTGGAGTTGCAGATAGTGAAGAGAATATAGATAGATTGGAGAGTTTGTGGTGTTGGGTTCTCTGGTGCACAGATGAGCCAACTCAGTTGTATGTAGTACAACTCTATTTTATTTTAACTCTTATCTACAGTTCGTTCTGGATACTCTGCACGTGCTGTCTCCCTGAGTGTGCCGTGTAGCAGGTCTGTCCTGGTCCTCCTCTCCAGCTAATACTGACCACCAGGTGTCGTGTTTGTGCTTTTATATCTTTCTGTGATTGGTTGTGGTGTTGTGTGTTCTGATTTGTCTGTTGGTGTGTCTATCATGATGTGTGTGTTTGAATATCATGACATCCCCCCTTTTTTACAAAGGTATGTGCCTACGTGGTTATAAATATAATCGTGTCGTGAGTGCATCTAAGAGTGTGTGTGTGTGTGTGTTGTGTACAGCGTGTGTATATGACGTAACTATTTACATGGGGCGATGTCGGGTGCGTCACACTAACAAGGTTGTACCATAACAAAACATGAATGCGAGAGAAAAAAAAACTTGAACAGTGGTCCAGTCAGACGATATCTGGAACGATAAACAACAACAGGTTATAATACAGAAGTGTTTGACTTTTTGAACGTATGAACAGCGTTATAAGTCCAGTCTAATGGGTGACCGCCTCAAGAATAGGCTGGTCCTCAAGCCGGTTCAGCTGTGGAGATTTGGGTTCACCTTGGACTGTTGGAGGTGATGCTGCTGCCGAAGTCTCTACTTTTCCATTTGTTGTACTTCGTGCAGTGCTTGGTTTTTCATTCGTGCAAATATAACATTCAACATCTTTGTTAGTGTTGCCTTGGCTGTGGTTTGGTTCTGGTGGTGATGGAAGGGGCATGATCCGTGGCATCTCCACAAAGTCATCCTTGGGAACCAGTGGAGGATCCGGCGTGTGCGTACGGTTCAGTTGCGAGCGTGGAAGGCGGCGCAAAGCTCGCTGATTGCGCCTACGCACCAATCCATCCGCCCTGCATGCCAGGAACAAGGTGGAGTCTTTTTTCTTTTTATGTTTGTGGTGGACGGCATCTTGTAGCCGATGGGTCGTTGCCATCGAAGAAGCACCATCACTAATATCATGCAAGGCGATGATTGTGCCAGATGTGGAAGTTGGCCGAGACCGTGCACGCTGGTTCCGGCCACCTGCTGTGCCGGAAGGGCGACTCCGCAGAGAAACGTCGAAGCATGTCGCCTTGGAGAGAGAATTGTTGCTGGCATCAACGTCTGGCGATGGCGCGAATTGGTGTGTCCGTCTTGGACCGCCGGTGCTGGTCGCCACTGCCGACCCAGTGAGACTGCCACGCGATCCATTCCCTGTCGCCGTGGCATCCGCTGTCACCCTGAGCGTGCCATCACCGAGGCCGCGACACCGCCCGTCTGGAGCAAGGTCTGGCGTGCGCGAATCAGAGTCGGCGCTTGGCTGCTCCCCATCTGGAGTCCGGTCTGCCTTCCGTCGATGCTCCCCGTCCGGAGTCCCAACAGGTTCATTGGAGGCAGCCGAGCTTCCCTGAAGCTGCACTTCTGGAGTCGGAACATGCAGGAATGCACCGACCAGTGGAGAGGCTTGAGCCATCGAGGGTGGAAGCGGTGCGCCGCCACCGCAGTCGTCAGTGGTCCCACCGTGATCGTCGAGTGCCTCGGTACGCACTAGGCGAGGTCTGTCACCTTGCACCTTTTGCATGGGAAGTGGGATGCTGTCGTCACTCGTCTCACATCCCGTGGATAGATCCTCATTAGCAGCTTGCTGTTCACTAGGGTTGGGTAAATTGTCAGAGTTTTCATCTGGTGGTGCACACCATGTCGGTGGACTGTCATTGTCTTGCCGTTGTCCTTCATTTGGGCTTTTCTTCTTTGGAATTTTAAATCTTCCCCCAGACATTGCAGAACCTTGTTTATTACCCCCAAATTCTCCCATATGTATGGTCTCGAATATAGGATCCAATGTTTCTATCGACATTGTACTATTTTCCAAAGAACATTCCGTTTCACTTTTCTTCTCAGGTACCTCATATGTATCTTTGTCTAATGTACATGCCTTCATGGTCTCTGGGTCTGATTTTGCTGGGACTGGCATGGTCACAGTCTCTCTTTTACTGTTCTCAATTGCCCACATTATACTCCCCATACATAACTGCTTAATCACTGGGGTTAGTGTGGTACAATGGATAATCGGGTCGACCTTATCTGCGTCTTCACCATTAGTGGAAAGTACACTTGGTTCACTTGAAACTGCTGCGGGTTTTAAATTCGTTATCTGGCTACTCGATGTCGGTGTCCTCAGGATTCTTGCTCCAATGTTCTGCTCATTTATCAGTGGAGTGTGTATAGGTTCAATGCAATTAATGTTCCCCTCAAGGTTTGAAGAGTCATTACTGACTAACTGCTGGTCTCCGAAGTTGGGACTTTGCGGCGTTGTGTTGAAGGGAGACATTTGTCCCTGCTGTAGATATGATTCAGGTTGAGTTATTTCCATTACCTGAGGATCAATGTCCTGTCCATTTTTTCGATCCGTACTAAAACACTGGCAATTCTCAGTCTGCTCCTTGCAAGTTACTGAGCCGTGTTCCAGTCATATGTGCCCTGTGTAATACCTTAAACTGAATCAGGCTTAGCCTGGCGCACGAGGACGACGAGTTTACCCTGTTTAGGGCATCTGCCCACAGCCCCTCCTCGATCTCCTCCCCTAGCTCTTCTTCCCATTTCCCTTTTAGTTCGTCCACCATAGTCTCCCCTTCGTCCCTCATTTCCCTATATATATCCGACACCTTACCATCCCCCACCCATTTCTTTGAGATGACTCTGTCCTGCACCTCTTGTGTCAGGAGCTGCGGGAATTCCCTCACCTGTTGCCTCGCAAAAGCCCTCAATTGCATGTACCTGAATGCATTCCCTTGGGGCAACCCATATTTCTCGGTCAGCGCTCCCAGACTTGCGAACTTCCCGTCCACAAATAGATCTTTCAGTTGCGTTATTCCTGCTCTTTGCCACATTCCATATCCCCCATCCATTCCCCCCGGGGCAAACCTATGGTTGTTTCTTATCGGGGACCCCCCCAATGCTCCGGTCTTTCCCCTATGTCGTCTCCACTGTCCCCAAATCTTCAGTGTAGCTACCACCACCGGGCTCGTGGTGTAGTTCCTCGGTGAGAACGGCAATGGGGCTGTCACCATAGCCTGTAGGCTAGTCCCCCTACAGGACGCCCTCTCTAATCTCTTCCACGCTGCTCCCTCCTCCTCTCCCATCGACTTACTCACCATTGAAATATTAGCGGCCCAATAATACTCACTTAGGCTCGGTAATGCCAGCCCCCCCCTATCCCTACTACGCTGTAAGAATCCCTTCCTCACTCTCGGAGTCTTCCCGGCCCAAACAAAACCCATGATGCTCTTTTCTATCCTTTTAAAAAAAGCCTTCGTGATCACCACCGGGAGGCACTGAAACACAAAGAGGAATCTCGGGAGGACCACCATCTTAACCGCCTGCACCCTCCCTGCCATTGACAGTGCTACCATATCCCATCTCTTGAAATCTTCCTCCATCTGTTCCACCAACCGCGTTAAATTTAGCCTGTGCAATGTGCCCCAATTCTTAGCTATCTGGATCCCCAGGTAACGAAAGTCTCTTGTTACCTTCCTCAACGGTAAGTCTTCTATTTCTCTACTCTGCTCCCCTGGATGCACCACAAACAGCTCACTCTTCCCCATGTTCAATTTATACCCTGAAAAATCCCCAAACTCCCCAAGTATCCGCATTATTTCTGGCATCCCCTCCGCCGGATCCGCCACATATAGTAGCAGATCATCCGCATATAAAGATACCCGGTGTTCTTCTCCTCCCCTAAGTATTCCCCTCCATCTCTTGGAACCTCTCAGCGCTATCGCCAGGGGCTCAATCGCCAGTGCAAACAGTAATGGGGACAGAGGACATCCCTGCCTTGTCCCTCTATGGAGCCGAAAATATGCCGATCCCCGTCCATTCGTGACCACACTCGCCACTGGGGCCCTATACAACAGCTGCACCCATCTAACATACCCCTCTCCAAAACCAAATCTCCTCAACACCTCCCACAGATAATCCCATTCCACTCTATCAAATGCTTTCTCGGCATCCATCGCCACTACTATCTCCGTTTCACCCTCTGGTGGGGCCATCATCATTACCCCTAACAGCCTCCGTATATTCGTGTTCAGCTGTCTCCCCTTCACAAACCCAGTTTGGTCCTCGTGAACCACCCCCGGGACACATTCCTCTATTCTCATTGCCATTACCTTGGCCAGGACCTTGGCATCCACATTTAGGAGGGAAATTGGTCTGTAGGACCCGCATTGTAGCGGATCCTTTTCCTTCTTTAAGAGAAGCGATATCGTTGCTTCAGACATAGTCGGGGGCAGTTGTCCCCTTTCCTTTGCCTCGTTAAAGGTCCTCGTCAGTACCGGGGCGAGCAAGTCCAAATACTTTCTGTAAAATTCAACTGGGAATCCGTCCGGTCCCGGGGCCTTTCCCGTCTGCATGTTCCTAATTCCTTTCACCACTTCTTCTACCGTGATCTGTGCTCCCAGTCCCACCCTTTCCTGCTCTTCCACCTTGGGAATTTCCAGCCGATCCAAAAAATCCATCATTCTCTCCCTCCCATCCGGGGGTTGAGCTTCATACAATTTTTTATAAAATGTCTTGAACACTTCATTCACTCTCTCCGCCCCCCCCCGCTCCATCTCTCCTTCCTCATCCCTCACTCCCCCTATTTCCCTCGCTGCTCCCCTTTTCCTCAATTGGTGTGCCAGCAATCTGCTCGCCTTCTCCCCATATTCATACTGTACACCCTGCGCCTTCCTCCATTGTGCCTCTGCAGTGCCTGTAGTCAGCAAGTCAAATTCCACATGCAGCCTTTGCCTTTCCCTGTACAGTCCCTCCTCCGGTGCTTCCGCATATTGTCTGTCCACCCTCAATAGTTCTTGCAGCAACCGCTCCCGTTCCTTACTCTCCTGCTTCCCTTTATGTGCCCTTATTGATATCAGCTCCCCCCTAACCACCGCCTTCAACGCCTCCCAGACCACTCCCACCTGAACCTCCCCATTGTCATTGAGTTCCAAGTACTTTTCAATACATCCCCTCACCCTTATGCACACCCCCTCATCCGCCATTAGTCCCATGTCCATTCTCCAGGGTGGGCGCCCTCCTGTTTCCTCCCCTATCTCCAAGTCTACCCAGTGTGGGGCATGATCCGAAATGGCTATAGCCGTATATTCCGTTCCCCTCACCTTCGGGATCAATGCCCTACCCAACACAAAAAAGTCTATGCGCGAATAGACTTTATGGACAGAGGAGAAAAACGAGAACTCCTTACTCCTAGGTCTACTGAATCTCCACGGGTCCACACCTCCCATCTGCTCCATAAAATCCTTAAGCACCTTGGCTGCTGCCGGCCTCCTACCAGTCCTGGACTTCGACCTATCCAGCCTTGGTTCCAACACCGTGTTAAAGTCTCCCCCCATTATCAGCTTTCCCGTCTCTAGGTCCGGGATGCGTCCTAGCATTCGCCTCATAAAGTTGGCATCATCCCAGTTCGGGGCATACACGTTTACCAAAACCACCATCTCTCCCTGTAATTTGCCACTCACCATCACGTATCTGCCCCCGTTATCCACCACTATAGTCTTTGCCTCGAACATTACCCGCTTCCCCACTAATATAGCCACCCCCCTGTTTTTCGCATCCAGCCCCGAATGGAACACCTGCCCCACCCATCCTTTACGCAGCCTAACCTGGTCTATCAGTTTCAGGTGCGTTTCCTGTCACATAACCACATCTGCTTTAAGTTTCTTAAGGTGTGCGAGTACTCGTGCCCTCTTTATCGGCCCGTTGAGCCCTCTCACGTTCCACGTGATCAGCCGAGTTGGGGGGCTTCCCACCCCCCCCCCCCCCCCTTGCCGATTAGCCATCATCTTTTTCCAGCTTCTCACCCAGTTCCCACGCAGCTGTATCTCCCCCAGGCGGTGCCCCCCCGCCCATCCTCTCCCGTACCCACTCCCCCCTTTCCCCAGCAGCAGCAACCCAGTAATTCCCCCCTCCCACCCCCCCCCCCCCCGCTAGACCCCCCGCTAGCGTAATTACTCCCGCCATGTTGCTCCCAGAAGTCAGCAAACTCTGGCTGACCTCGGCTTCCCCCCGTGACCACGGCTCGCACCGTGCGACGCCCCCTCCTTCCTGCTTCTCTATTCCCGCCATAATTATCATAGCGCGGGAACCAAGCCCGCGCCTCTCCCTCGGCCCCGCCTCCCATGGCCAACGCCCCATCTCCTCTCCCTCCCCACCTCCCCCCATCACCACCTGTGGGAGAAAGAAAAGTTACCATACCGCAGGATTAGAACATAAAACCCCTCTTCGCCCCCCCCATTCGCCCCACCACTTTGTCCAAACGTTCTTTTTCATAATCCACTCATTCCAGTTTTTCTTCTACAATAAAAGTCCACGCTTCATCCGCCGTCTCAAAGTAGTGGTGCCTCCCTTGATATGTGACCCACAGTCTTGCCGGTTGCAGCATTCCAAATTTTATCTTCCTTTTGTGAAGTACCGCCTTGGCCCGATTAAAGCTCGCCCTCCTTCTCGCCACCTCCGCACTCCAGTCTTGATAAACGCGGATCACCGCGTTCTCCCATTTACTGCACCGAGTTTTCTTCGCCCATCTAAGGACCATTTCTCTATCCTTAAAACGGAGGAATCTCACCACTATGGCTCTGGGAGTTTCTCCTGCTCTCGATCCTCGCACCATAACTCGGTACGCTCCCTCCACCTCCAACGGACCCGTCGGGGCCTCCGCTCCCATTAACGAATGCAGCATCGTGCTCACATATGCCCCGACGTCCGCCCCCTCCACACCTTCAGGAAGGCCAAGAATCCTCAGATTGTTCCTCCTTGCGTTGTTTTCCAGTGCCTCCAACCTCTCCACACATCGTTTCTGGTGTGCCTCCTGTATCTCCGACTTCACCACCAGGCCCTGTATATCGTTCTCATTCTCGGCTGCTTTCGCCTTCACGACCCGAAGCTCCTGCTCCTGGGTCTTTTGTTCCTCCTTTAGCCCTTCGATCGCCTGTAGTATCGGGGCCAACAACTCTTTCTTCATTTCCTTTTTTATCTCCTCCACGCAGCATTTCAAGAACTCTTGTTGTTCAGGGCCCCATATGAAACTGCCACCTTCCGACGCCATCTTGGTTTTTGCTTGCCTTCCTTGCCGTTGTTCCAAAGGATCCGCTGAAATCCGGCCACTTTCCTCTCCTTTTTCCATCCGTGTCCAGGGGGAACACCCTCCTGGTTTACCGCACGGTGTTTTTAGCCGTTAAAATTGCCGTTGGGGCTCCTATCAAGAGCCCAAAAGTCCGTTTCACAGGGAGCTGCCGAAACGTGCGACTCAGCTGGTCATCGCCGCACCCGGAAGTACCCTGCTCCTTGCAAGTTAAACATTCAATTAATTTCTTTAGCAAATCCTCAGCATCCTTCTGTGATCGTGCAGCATTATTAATCTCTGTTCGGCTATAATGATCCTGAAGGTCAGCGCATAAACCTTTTTTCTTCGGGCTTGGAAGAGGCGATTCCTTTGGCTTGTCTTCAGTTGGGCTGGAACAGTCTTCAGCGCTGTGCCCTTCATTGTAGCATGAGAGACCGTCATGGTCATGCTGCTGTGTTGCCTAGTCTAGAGGGTGTTAACTATGAGGAGAGGTTCGTTAAACCCAGATTGTTTTCATTGGAAAGATGGAGGCTGACGAGCGACCTGATTGAGGTCTACAAATTTACAAGAGGTATAGAGAGGGTGAATAGTCAGAAGCTTTTTCTCAGTGTGGAAGATTCAATTACAAGGGGACACAGGTTCAAGGTGAGAGGGGGAAAATTTAGGGGAGATGTGCGGGGAAAGTTTTTCACACAGAGGTTGGTGGGTGTCTGGAATGTGTTGCCAGTGGAGGTGGTGGAGGCACGCACAATAGCAATGCTTAAGATGTATCTTGATAGACCCATGAACCGGCGGGAAATGAAGGGATACAGATTGTTTGAGCAATAAGTATTAGATCTAAATAAGGAATCTGGATCAGCACAGGCTTGGTGGGCCGAAAGGCCTGTCCCTGTGCTGTAATGTTCTTTGTTCTCTTTATCCTTTGACCCGGGTTCCATTCCGGCCTTGAGAGACTGTGTGGAGTTTGCATGTTCTCCCTGTGTCTGCGTGGGTTTCCTCCAGGTTCTCCAGTTTCCTCCCACATTCCAAAGATGTGCAGGTTAGGTGGATTGGCCATGCTAAATTTCCCCTCAGTGCCCAGAGATTTGTAGGTTTGATATTTTGGCTATGGTCAATGTGCACGATTGCGGGTTTAGGGTGGGGGAGTGGGCCTAGGTGGAATGCTCTTTCAGAGGGTTGGTGCAGAATCGATGGGCCGAATGACCCCCTCTGCACTTTGGGGATTTTACGACCTGGATTTTGCTGGGTCTCCCCATTTGCTCAGTCAAACCTCGAGTGTCTGATTCTCATATGGATCAGATGAGATTGATGTGAAAATCCTCTATTTTCAGTGATGTATGTCTGCGCAGTCTCCTAGTTTCAGAAATTACATTTTCAAACGATGACTGCTCACCAGACAGTGGAGGAGGGCTTCGATTCTGGCTCAGAATGATTACCTGATTTTAAATTTTAGTGACTGTATTGAACTCACTCACTGGGAGTTCCCGTCAACTGAATGAGCTAATAGTTCACCAATTGTGAACTTATGTAAATTAAAGTATTGAATGCTCACAGACAAAAAGGTGGTTTCTTGCAGGCGGCATTGGATAAATCTGAAATAAAACCACAGCCGTGATTCTCCAACCCGGCGCCGGGTCGGAGAATCACTGGGGGCGGCCGTGGGAATCGTGCCACGCCACTCCGACGCTGGCTCGCCGATTCTCCGGCGCCGATTTTCGGGCGCCCACGGGATCGCCGCTGCGCCGGTCGGGGGCCGTTGACCGCGCCCCCCCCCCCCCCCCCCCCGGCAATTCTCTGGGCCTCGACGGGCCGAGTGCCAGCCAGGTTCGGCCGAGTCCCGCCGGTGTGGGATACTCGGGTCCCACACAGCAGGACCTGGAAGGTGTGTTTGAGAGGGTCATCCTGGATGGGGGGGCAGGGGCATCCGACCCTGGGGGGGGGGGGGGGGGGGGGGGGGGGCTCCACGGTGGCCTGGCCTGCGATCGGGCTAGTTCCGTGGGGGCCTATATTCCTCCGCCGGCCATTAAGCACATGCGCAAACTCGCGCTGGCCGCTCCGTGCTGGCTGGAGCGGCGGGGACCACTCTGGCGCTGACCTAGCCTCCGAGGGAGGGGAGCATTCCTGATTATCAGGGACCGTTGACGCCGGAGTGCTTTGTGCAGCTTTTCACGCTGGCGTCAGAACTTGGAGAATCCCGGCCCACGTGTTTGGCCTGTTAATTGTGGCTTTTGTGTTTATAAAGTAAAGTAGAATTGCCATAGTCCCGGATGACCATTCGCTGCTTTCCCCTGTGAGGGATGTAACCTGAGGAGCACCACACCTTAGGTGAGAGGCAAGGTTGAGAAGGCGGCGCCTTCATGGACAACCTCAGCAGGTACAGGAATTGAGCCCACACTGTTGGCCTTGCTCTGCATCACGAACCAGCTATCCAGCCAACTGAGCTGAACCGGCCCCCCTGTACAAGGTAGACAAGATGGTTTATGAAGTATATCCTCATTAACCTTCCTGGAATCTCACCTTCAAAACAGTTGAGTGGTTCGAGCCACAACGTTTTCAAACTGCTGCAGTTCTTGCAATTTCTCGCAAGAGGCTCGGTGGAAGGCTCGCCAGCAAGTTCCTGCCTGGAGATGCCAGAAGTGAGACGAGCAGACTGAGGCTTGAATCAAATAGCTTTACCTTCCCGGTTACCGATCTTTAAAAACTGAAAAGCCTTTGTGGTCTACGTTCAGCCTCGCAATACCGGTCACACCTCCCTTGGCAGATTTACATAGAATCCCTCGGACCACTGGCATTCAACTCAGTTGTCTTTTTAAAATTTCGACCCCTTTCTGGTTAAAGCTCTGGAATTAGTCCATTACAAATTTTATTCATTCTAACAAGATAAAGAGGAAGTCTTGCATTTGTAAATCACCTTTCCTAACTTCAGGACATTGAATGACACTTTCCAGCCGATGAAGTACTTTTGAAATGTTGCTGCAATACTGGAAACACAGCAGCCCGTGAGTGGACAACCACCTCCCAGAAACAGCAATGAGCAGCAGTAATCTGACATTGTCCAGTGATGTTGGTAGAGGGATATCGGTTGGCCAGGAGCCTGAGGGGAACTCCACTGTACTTCTTTGGAAAAGTGCTCTGGGAGCTTTTACACCCACCAAAATAAGGCTGTTGGCCCTGTACTGCTGTGGGGAAATGCACACACAGCCGGCACGGGGCCCGATTCACCAGAAAGATTTCTAAGTGTTGGAGCGAGCGGGAACTGCCGCGAGCTTCCCGCCGCTCGGCCCAGCGAGGCCGGCAAAGCTGTTCACTGTTAATTGGTCCACTTAACAAGGTCTCATGGACTTCTCGCCACAAATGAAGGCTCAGCTGATTTACCGGCACCGCGCTTGCAAGTCCCCTGTTAACAAGATCGAGCAGCACTTAAGCAGCGCCTGCTCAGCCAACCCCAGCCAGCTCGTAACAATGATGCCCAGGAGCAGGGTAGCTGTGGTAGTCTGTGTTAGGAGGATTACGGTACCTACTAATGCCGGAATATCATTGGTGGAGAATGTACTTGTTCCCATTGGATAAGCTTGCATGTTAGCTCCGCCCTGCAAGGCGGGGTATAAGAGCCCGTGCCGCCCCAGCAGCTTTCTTCTGTACCTGCGCTGCTGGGGGAAACATCAAGCGTATTAAAGTCTTCAATTGTCTCCAATCTCGTTTCTGAGGTTATTGATCGTGCATCAGTAGCATAGTGGTTAGCACAATTGCTTCACCGCTCCAGGGTCCCAGGTTCGATTCCCGGCTTTGATTACTGTCTGTGTGGAGTGTGCACGTTCTTCCCGTGTGTGCGTGGGTTTCCTCCGGGTGCTCCGGTTTCCTCCCACAGTCCAAAAATGTGCAGGTTAGGTGGATTGGCCATGATAAATTGCACTTAGTGTCCAATAAAGAAAAGGTTAGGTGGGGTTACTGGGTTAAGGGGATAGGGTGGAGGTGCGAGGCTTAAGTAGGGTGCTCTTTCCAGGGGCTGGTGCAGACTCGATGGGCTGAATGGCCTCCTTCTGCATTGTAAATTCTATGAAGATTCTAATTCTATGAGGAGACCGGCCCACAGATTCGGGGAAGCAGACCTGGAGAGGCTGCTAGACGCTGTGGAGGATGTCCCGTTCCCCTGAGGGTCCGGGAAGGCCAGCCATCGGGCAGCCAGTGCTGCCTGGGATGAGGTGGCATCGGCTGTGCGCGCCGGAAGTCTGACCAGCAGGACTGGCCTCCAGTGCAGGACAAAGGTCAATGACCCACACCGGGCAGCACGAGTGAGTAGACACCAACTCCACCCTGCCCCCCCCCCCCCCCAACCAGACTGTTCTGCCTACAGGGAAGCATCCACCCCCCAACTCTCCATGTGACACCCAACTATCCCTTCACCCCCTCCCCCCCCCGATTGTGAACCACGCGTGTGGCTAATGATGCCCCCTCTGTGGCTTCTCAGCAAAAGCTCTCCCACAATCACCGGGAGAGGGCCCACAATGGCGGAGGGGTGCTGGACATCAGAATCAGCACCACCTTCAAGGACCATGCCTTGGAGGTCACTGGTGTGGCCGAGGACAGGGCGGTCACTAATGCTGAGCCTGTGGACGAGGTCATCCCAGAGCTGATGGAGACGATAGGGAGTGGCCGGGGCATTCAGAGGGAGATGTCAGCGTCACTCCAGCAGATCCATAGATGCTTGGAGGTGTCCCAGAGGCTACGGGTACTAGAACTGTCGCCAGCAATGCGTGGCACCGAGGCCAACACTGCCAAGGTGGTGACCACAGTGGAGAGCCAGGTGCCAACATCAGCACCATGAGTGAAGGTGTCCAAGGCATTGCGCAGTCAGTGACGGCCATGGCTGATGGTCTCGGCAGAATGTCCGACTCGCTGGGGCATGTCACCCAGTATCAGGCTGACCTTGATGAGGGTCTGTGGGACATGTTCCGCTCTCAGTTGGGAATGGCCAAGGCGCTGCAGAGCTTGTCCCAGTCACAGGTGGGCATTGCCGATGTGCTGCAGAGCATGGCCCAGTCACTGAGGAGCATCGCCGAGGGAGTCGACACGATGGTGCAAACCATGGGGAACTGGCAGAGCTGGCAGAGCCAGATGACGCAGAGCCAGCCAGGGCTCAGAACAGCTGTCCCTCTGTCCCAAGGAGAACACCAGAGCCTTAGGGGAGCCTAACGGGAGGCGAGAGCGCTGTGTGCCAACCTGGACCCATCCCACGGAGTGGCAACAGTAGTCACCAGCTCCCCCGAGTTCCAGCTCTCTGATGAGGCCGCGTCTCACAGCCAGCACACGGGATATGGCTGCGCATATGCCGGGGCCCTCCGGCCTCAGAGCCTCCAGAGGATGTCCACGGGACGCGTTAAGCAGCTGGCTGTCTCCACCTCAGATGTGCATCCTGGGGACATACCTAGATGTAGTGGTGGAGCAAGGAAGGCCAAGAACGTTGAGGACGACTGAGGGCACCAGGGGAGTTGGGGGAGGGGGTGGATGGGGGTAGGTAGGGGGTGGGGGTGAGAGAGGGGGCAGCACCATCGGGAATGTGGGGAACTGTATGAACACCTTTGTGCACAGCTTGTATGATGCCTCTGTCACTTTCTTCCGCAATGCGCACCGACCTCTGAACCCTTGGCCTAACTCTCCAGGCATGTCCCCCCCAACTCTCCCCGTGATACTCACCCACCCTCTGGCCATGGATATGTTCCCTAGGTGCTCAGATGTTGGCTGCTGCGTCTGTGGTGTTGCCTCCCACAGTGTTCGTACGCAGTGTCCAGGCATCAGGGTGTGATTGGGATGTTAGGCAATGACTCCCACGTGCTACATGGCCCGCCTACGCCTGGGAATCCACTTGTGTGGGTTTGTGTGAATGGCTCACTTGACCACGATTCTCAATTCCCTATTAGCAATAGCCTTCAGCCACTTGGCCAGAGGCCTCGTCAGTCGGGCAGGGACGTGAGTTGCCCTTGGAACGGGTACACACAATCCAGGGGTTAACATATTAGTGCTGCGCGCAGTTGTCCCCAGTTGCTCCTCCCAGCACCTCCCACGGTGGCCCATCGCTGCGGAAGGTCCCCCACCCCCAGCCAAGGTCCCCCCCACCCCCAGTCATGTGTGCCCCCACCCTCAGACAAGGGTCCCTCACTCCCCCGCCGAGCACTGGGGTAGCAAGCCCAATGCCCCTGGGCTGTTTGCCTTTGAGCAAAGATGGCTACTCACCTCCAGGTTTGCGTTTCTCCAAAGGAGTACGAGCCGGCGCCAGTGTGTCCACTTGCTGGGGATGCCACTGAATGATGGGAAGCCGTTGGATATGGGGTCGCTCTCGTTAATTATGTAAGATTTGGCTTTAGTGGTGAGAATTGGTTTATCGCCACGCGACGGCGATATCCCCATTTCACCTACGGGAGCGGGCCGGCTGCTTCGCAAACTGTTTGGCGCCTGGCACAGTTCTCGTTTTTGTGCCTTTCCCGCAATTTACCTGCCTTGTTTCACTTAAGCGAGAGCGCAACGAGGCCAGAGAATCGCGCCCATGGGGTGGCGAATCAGGGAGCAATGCTGCACGCTTTTATGAGATCTGAGTGCGATTCCACACATCAATCACACGTATCTACGCTTACAGCTAAGTCCTGCAAGAAGCAGTGAAGAAGTGGCTGACAACCTGCTGCCAGTGTCCCACAAAACCTGTCCAATATTGTGCTGCTGTTTCACAGACCAATCTGTTTTTAATCATAAACAATAGAGTATTTTTCCCATGGTATTATTCACAGTCATGTGAGGAATAAACGATTTTCCGTGTGCAAGATGTTATTGGAGCTGGTAGAAAGATGTCAGAAACTCAGCCTACTGAGCCACCTACTGGCAAGACGCTGCAATTACATTATGACCATTGGAATAGCAGCTGGAAATCTATGGCAAAATGATAAATGTTGACAGAACAAGACCAAAGATGACGGTAACATGAAATAAGGCTTACGGGCATAAAGTGTATACATTGAGTATTATTTTGCTAATATATATAAACCAAGAAGCAGATACAGGTGACCTCCACTTGCCTGGATGAGTGAAGCTCCAACATTCAAGAACTCCCTTCCGAAAAGCACTGTGGGTGTACCTACACCACATGGACTAAAGAGGTTCAAGAAGGTGGCTGATCACCACCTCCTCAAGGAGAAATTAGGGATGGGCAACAAATGCTGGCCTAGCCAGCGACACCCACATTCTATGACAAAAAAATGTTACTTATGGCGGTACCTCAGACTAATATCTGCCATTCCATTTCACTACAGGCAGGGTGGTGGGGCACAAGAGAGTCAATTGGGCTGAATAACTTGGTTCTGTGTTGTAGATGCACAGTAGCACAGTTGGTAGCACTGTTTCTTCACAGCTCTAGGGTCCCATGTTCGATTCCCGACTTGAACATAGAACATAGAACATTACAGCGCAGTACAGGCCCTTCGGCCCTCGATGTTGCGCCGACCTGTGACACCACTCTAAAGCCCATCGACACTATTCCCTTATCGTCCATATGTCTATCCAATTACCTTTTGAATGCCCTTAGTGTTGGCGAGTCCACTACTGTTGCAGGCAGAGCATTCCAGCCCTTGCTACTCTCTGAGTAAAGAACCTACCTCTGACATCTGTCCTATATCTATCTCCCCTCAATTTAAAGCTATGTCCCCTCATGCTAGACATCACCATCCGAGGAAAAAGACTCTCACTGCCCACCCTATCTAATCCTCTGATCATCCTGTATGCCTCAATTAATTCACCTCTTCACCTTTTTCTCTCCAACGAAAACAGCCTCATGTCCCTCAGCCTTTCCTCATAAGATCTTCCCTCCATACCAGGCAACATTCTGGTAAATCTCCTCTGCACCCTTTCCAATGCTTCCACATCCTTCCTATAATGCGGTAACCGGAATTGCACGCAATACTCCAAATGTTTTGTACAGCTGCAACATGACCTCATGGCTCCGAAACTCAATCCCTCTACCAATAAAAGCTAACACACCGTACGCCTTCTTAACAACCCTCTCAACCTGGGTGGCAACTTTCAGGGATCTATGTACATGGACACCGAGATCTCTCTGCTCGTCCACACTGCCAAGAATCTTACCATTAGCCCAGTACTCTGTCTTCCTGTTATTCCTTTCAAAATGAATCACCTCACACTTTTCTGCATTAAACTCCATTTGTCACCTCTCAGCCCAGCGCTGCAGCTTATCTATGTCCCTCTGTAACTTATATCATCCTTCCACACTGTCCACAACTCCACCGACTTTAGTGTCATCTGCAAATTTACTCACGCATCCTTCTACGCCCTCCTCCAGGTCATTTATAAAAATAACAAACAGCAGTGGCCCCAAAACAGATCCTTGTGGTATGCCACTAGTAACTGGACTCCAGTCTGAACATTTCCCATCAACCACCACCCTTTGTCTTCTTCCAGCTAGCCAATTTCTGATCCAAACTGCTAAATCACCCTGAATCCCATGCCTCTGTATTTTCTGCAGTAGCCTACCGTGGGGAACCTTATCAAATGCTTTACTGAAATCCATATACACCACATCAACTGCTTTACCCTCATCTACCTGTTTGGTTACCTTCTCAAAGAACTCAATAAGGTTTGTGAGGCACGACCTACCCTTCACAAAACCGTGTTGACTATCTCTAATTAAATTATTCCTTTCCAGATGATTATACATCCTATCTCTTGTAAACCTTTCCAAGACTTTGCCCACAACAGAAGTAAGGCTCACTGGTCTATAGTTACCGGGGTTGTCTCTACTTCCCTTCTTGAACAAGGGGACAGCATTTGCTATCCTCCAGTCTTCTGGCACTATTCCTGTAGACAAAGATGACTTAAAGATCAAAACCAAAGGCTCAGCAATCTCTTCCCTAGCTTCCCAGAGAATCCTAGGATTAATCCCATCCGGCCCTGGGGACTTATCTATTTTCACACTTTCCAGAATTGCTAACTCCGCCTCCTTATGAACCGCAAGCCCTTCTAGTCTAGTACCCTGAATCTCAGTATTCTCCTCGATAACATTGTCTTTTTCCTGTGTGAATACTGATGAAAAATATTCATTTAGCACCTCTCCTATCTCCTCGGACTCCACGCACAATTTCCCACGACTGTCCTTGACTGGCCCTACTCTTACCCTAGTCATTCTTTTATTCCTGACATGTCGATAGAAAGCTTTAGGGTTATCCTTGATCCTACCTGCCAAAGACTTCTCATGTCCCCTCCTGGCTCTTCTTAGCTCTCTCCTTAGGTCCTTCCTAGCTAACTTGTAACTCTCGAGCGCCCTTACTGAACCTTCATGTCTCATCTTTACATAAGCCTCCTTCTTCCTCTTGACAAGTGTTTCGACTGCTTTAGTAAACCACGGTTCTCTCGCCCGACCACTTCCTCCCTGCCTGACAGGTACATACCTATCAAGGACACGCAGTAGCTGTTTCTTGAACAAGCTCCATATTTCCATTGTGCCCATCCCCTGCAGTTTTCCTCTCCATCCGATGCATCCTAAGTCTTGCCTCATCGCATCATAATTGCCTTTCCCCCAGATATAACTCATGCCCTGCGGTATATACCTATGCATTTCCATCACTAAAGTAAACGTAATCAAATTGTGGTCACTATCACCAAAGTGCTCACCTACCTCCAAATCTAACACCTGTCCTAGATCATTACCCAGTACCAAATCCAATATGGCCTCGCCTCTCGTTGGCCTATCTACATACTGTGTCAGGAAGCCCTCCTGCACACATTGGACAAAAACGGACTCATCTAAAGTACTCGAACTATAGCGTTTTCAGTCAATATTTGGAAAGTTAAAGTCCCCCATAACAACTACCCTGTTGCTTTCGCTCCTATCCAGAATCATCTTTGCAATCCTTTCCTCTACTTCTCTGGAACTTTTCAGTGGCCTATAGAAAGCCCCTAACAGGGTGACCTCTCCTTTCCTGTTTCTAACCTCAGCCCATACTACCTCAGTGGACGAGTCCTCATCAAACGTCCTTTCTGCCACCGTAATACTGTCTTTGACTAACAATGCCACCACTCCCCCTTTTTTACCACCTTCCCTGAGCTTACTGAAATATCTAAACCCCGGCAGCTGCAACAACCATTCCTGTCCCTGCTCTATCCATGTCTCCGAAATGGCCGCAACATCAAAGTCCCAGGTACCAACCCAAGCCGCAAGTCCACCCACCTTATTCTGGATGCTCCTGGC
This sequence comes from Scyliorhinus torazame, assembly GCF_047496885.1. Classification (NCBI taxonomy): domain Eukaryota; kingdom Metazoa; phylum Chordata; class Chondrichthyes; order Carcharhiniformes; family Scyliorhinidae; genus Scyliorhinus; species Scyliorhinus torazame. The sequence continues at coordinate 297,593,973 of NC_092711.1, read as the reverse complement.
AGTGAAGAAGACACACTTTAAACCACCTTCCTGCCTGCCGGTACACTCCTGCAACTTTGAAACCGGACTCATGACCTCACTACTCTCAACCTCCTGTATACTGGAGCTACAATTTGGGTTCCCAATCCCCTGCTGAACTAGTTTAAACCCTCCTGAAGAGCATTAGCAAATTTCCCCCCCAGGATATTGGTACCCCTCTGGTCCAGGTGTAGACCATCCCGTTTGTAGAGGTCGCACCGACCCCAGAATGAGCCCCAATTATCCAGAAATCTGAAACTCTCCCTCCTGCCCCATCCCTGTAGCCGTGTGTTCAACTCCTCTCTCTCCCTATTCCTCGTCTCGCTAGCACGTGGCACGGGTAACAACCCAGAGATAATAACTCTGTTTGTCCTAGATCTAAGTTTCCACCCTAGCTCCCTGAATTCCTGCCTTGCATCCCTATCCCTTTTCCTACCTATGTCGTTGGTACCTATGTGGACCACGTCTCGGGGCTGCTCCCCCTCCCGCACCCTGGCACCTGGGAGGCAACACACCAATCGCGAGTCTCTCTCGTTCCCACAGAATCTCCTATCTATCCCCCTAACTATGCAGTCTCCAATGACTAATGCTCTACTCCTCTCCCCCCTTCCCTTCTGAGCAACAGGGAGAGACTCTGTGCCAGCGACCTGTACCCCATGGCTTACCCCTGGTAAGTTGTCGTCCCCAACAGTATCCAAAGCGGTATACTTGTTACTAAGGGGAATGACCACAGAGGATCCCTGTACTGACTGCTTCCTCCCAGCCCCTCTCACCGTCACCCATCTATCTTTGTTCTTTGGAGTAACTACAGCCCTGAAGCTTCTATATATAACCACCTCTGCCTCCCGAATGATCCGAAGTTCATCCAGCTCCAGCTGCAGTTCCCTAACGTGGTTTCTGAGGAGCAGGAGATGGGTGCACTTCCCACAGATGAAATCAGCAGGGGCACTGACGGCATCCCTCACCTCAAACATTCTGCAGGAGGAACATTGCACTACCTTCCCTGCCATCCCCTCTAGATAAAAAAAGAAAAAGAAAGAAAGAGCTTAACTGTTATTCACTCTACCCCTTAGGTTAAAGGAGGTGGAAGGGTGGGGGACACTACAAGTGTAGTGTCTAGGGTTTAGAAACTGCCCAACTTAAATAGAGGTAAAAATAAAACACTTAACCAGCGTCACTTGACAACAGCTCCTCCACAAACCACCTTCAAGTTATGGTGAATGCACATATGCAAATTTCCCCCCGCAACAGCCAATCAGCAGCTCTGCTCTACTGCCCTCTGCTGGATGCTTGCCTTCACTTGAACAGCTAGGATCTCTTGCACAGGTACACCTTCAAGTTACGGTGAGCACAATGCACGTATGCAAATTTCCCCATCAACAGCCAAGCAGCAGCTCCGCTCTACTGCCCTCTGCTGGATCTTGGGTCACATTCTGTGCCGAGTCTGCACATTCCCCCTGTGTCAGCGTGGGTTTCCTCTGGGTGCTCCGGTTTCCTCCCGAAAGACGTATTGGACATTCTGAATTCTCCCTCTGTACCTGAACAGGCGTCGGAATGTGGCGACTTTTCACAGTAACTTCATTGCAGTGTTAATGTGACAATAAAGATTATTATTAGACTTTAATTCTATAACATATGTAAAATGAGTGCCAAAGTGCATTACAAGACATATAATGCATAGAATCCCTGCAGTGCATTTGGCCCAACGAGTCTGCACTGGTTCTCCGAAAGAACACTCTATCCAGGCTCACTCCCTCGTCCTGTCCCCATAATTCCACACATTGATCATGGCCAATACACCAAATCTGCACATCGTTGTACTGTGGAAGGAAACCGGAGCAAACGGAGGAAACCCACAGGAAGAACGTGCAAGCTCCACACTGACAGTCATCCAAGGACGGCATCAAATCTGGGTCCCGAGTGCTGTGAGACGGAGTCAGACGAGTAAACAAAAGAAGATGTTTATTTATAAGAACAGCTATTTACATTGGGACCTGGTTAAACCTCACCGGGTACTCTCTCTATGTCGGTCGGTTCCTATCTGGCCAACCTTTTTTTAAATTTTTTTAAATTTTTTAAATTATTTTTATTTTTTATTTTTTTTTTTTAAATTACTTTTTCAGAGTGACAAAGCCAGGGCTCAGAGTGTGGTCAGGGGCAAACCCCTAATCCAGTTCCTTGCCTGCTCCAAAAACCAATTCTAATTCAAATTGAATCCCATTCATGGTCCCCACAAGAGAGACATACCAGATCTGAGCCAAAAGGCTACTACACTTGATTTTAGCCAAAAGGCCGAGAAGCGATCTGGCCAACCTTTTATACAACATGGTAATATCCCTGTAGTTAGCGGGGGAGCTCATACTCCTCGAGCCACATGATGTAAACAATTGAGCCTGCCCGATGTGTCCCATGCAGATTATTACACTCACCACTGTGCCACTGCGCCCCAGCCACACCCTGAGATCCTCACGAACTCTCATTTTATGCAACCCATGAGGACAGATTACATAAAAATCTCAGTTGTAAATCATAATTGGCAAAAACCACTCAGGGAGCTTTTGTATAATCCCCGAGTTTAGCAGATTAACGACGATTTGATCTAAATTGTCTACTATTTACGTACTGTGTACATTCCCTTGGCCGCAGAAAAATACTTTTCACTGTACTTCGGTACATGTGACAATAAATATCAATCAATCAATTAAGCTTTCAAATGACTAACATGAATAAATAAATTAGATAGGAACTATTTCCACTAGTTGGGACATCTAGATTTAGGGGGCAGTATCAAAAGAATTGAACCTAGAGCTCTTTGAAGTGAAACTTGGAAATACCTATACACACAAGGGAAGAATGGTCGCACAGTGGTTATCAACTTGCTTCACAGCTCCAGGGTCCCTGGTTCGATTCCCGGCTTGGGTCACTGTCTGTGCGGAGTCTGCCATGATAAATTGCCCTTAGTGTTCAAAAAGGGTAGGTGGGGTTACTGGGTTATGGGAATAGGGTGGAGGTGTGGTCTTGGGCTGGGGTGCTCTTTCCAAGGGCCGGTGCTGACTCGATGGACCGAATGGCCTCCTTCTGCACTGTAAATTCTATGATCTGTGACAAAGGGTGATATTGGTTTGGAACTCCCTTCTGCAAATGGTATTGATTCTGGACCAGTTGTTAACTTAAAAACTGAGACTGATAGACGTTTGTTGGCCACAGGTAGTAAGGGAATTGAGCAGAAGTGGGTATATGAAGATGGGCCACAGATCAGCCACTGAATGGCAGAGCAGGCTTGATGCACTAAACCCTCCATTCCTCTTCCGGGTACCTATGAAATGTTTGCAATCTGTGACTGTAACAGTCACCAAGAATTCATGCATTAGAGTCTCTGTGTCATCTGTCCTTCTTCACACAATTACTTCAACCAATGATCAGTCAGCTGATGGTCCTTCAACATTTTATTTTTGACAGTTTTCTCCCCCCCTTGAATATGTTAAATTGATGCTGAGGAGGTTTCCTCGGGTATTAACCGCTCTCTGGAATCTCATCCAGGTGCCCATTCTTCATGTGTTGCGTGCAGACAGAACATAAAAAATAGGTGCATGAAGAGGCCACTTGGCCCTTTAAGCCTGTTCGCCATCCAAAGAGATCATGGCTGATCTGATTGTGGCCTTAGTTCCATTTTCCTGCCGGTCCTCCATAACTCTTGACTCCCTTTTAGATGAAAAATCTGTCTAATGCAGTCTTAAATATATTCAATGACCCAATTTCCACTGCTATCTTGGGTAGAGAACTCCTAAGAGCATTGGGAAGAAGAAATTCCTCTTCATTGCTGTCTTAAATGGGAGACTCCCTGGGCTGGATTCTCCGGTCCCCCAGCCACGTGTTTCTTGGTGGCGTACCGTTTGCTGGCGGTGGGATTCACTGCTCCCGCCGCTTGTCAATGGGATTTCCCGTTGAAGTCAACCCATGCCCGCGGGCAGGGATGGTCTGCCGACAGGGACAGCGAATCCCAGCGGCCTGAGAATTCCGGCCCTTATTTTGAAACTGTGCCCCTTCTATCTAGATTCCCTCATGAGGGGGAGCATCCTTCCATCAACTCCCCTGTCAAATTCCCTCAGAATCTTCAATGTTTCAATAAGACCACCTCTAATTTTTCTAAACCTCAGTGAGGATAGGCCCAACCTTGCACAACCTTTCTTCACCAGACAATCCCGTCAGCCCAGGAATCCAGCTAGTGAGCCTTCTCTGAACTACCTTCAATGCAAGACAGTGAGTTGAGACAGGGTTTACAATTGTCGAGGAAAGGGTATGATAGCTCAATTGAATCCTGTCCTTGGCTGATGTCTAACTGCACATTTACTATTCAACAGAGGCTTTTGATGGGAGCCATTACAGATTTTAACATTCTTAAGCCCAATGATGCTGAAGACATTTTCGACATCCAAACTGACGTTCCACCAAAATCAGCTAACACAGCAGCAGGTTCTGTGCATTAAGCCAGAAATCAATAGGGGAGCCAAATTTCTCTTCAACTGGTATTGTGTGTCACAGTAATAAGTATCCCAGGATTGACAACAACCCCATTTATCAGTGTTACCACACATAGGAATTTATGCAAACCTGTCAATCTACAAAATATCAAATGTTAGATTCACTATAGTCAAGGTAAAGCCACCTGAACAAATTTATTTAAAGCAAAAACATAGAGAAAAGACATCCTGCAATCCAATATTATATTTGCAGGATTCCATGAGATGTCACTCCCTGAGAGGGTGCTCATTTCCATGACTGTTGGACAGCAGAATCACCCAGACATTGCTTCTCTGGTTCAGTATTAGATCTTCTTATCTGATTCACACACCAGGGGGGTGTCTTGGGATGTTTTACTAGGTTAAAGGTGTAGTGATATGCCTATGGGCTATATCATAGTTGGATGGTGTGCAGCCTCCAACCAGCTGGTGGGACATACCATGCGGTCTCTAGACCAAGGTCATGTGACCTGTGACTCGGATATAAAGGGAGACACACTCGGCTAACACCAGAATAAGATTGAAAGGGTAATAAGATGTGCGTGTAAATAGTCAGTGCGAGGTGCAAGTTCCAGAGGCGTAGTTAACAGACTCTATGATAACGTGCTCTGTATCAGATTGCTATCTTACCACACAAGACTCAATAAAAGATTCTGGTTCGGACAAGTCGAAGTGTTTGGTGAGTTCCTTCGCAAAGTACAAAGGACCAAACACAACAAAAGATACTGTACAGTTGCAAGTTATTGTAAAATACTACTTGTGTACTCTATCTGGAAGCAACCCACAAGGTATTATAGTCCAGCCCTTTCATACAAACGCAAGAGTGGGCCATTCAGTCCCTCGAGCCCACTCTACCATTTAATAAGATCATGGCTGATCTGACAGTAACCTCAAATTTGCATCCCGCCTACCCGTGATAACCTATCACCCTCTTGCTTACCACAAATCTATCCACCTCAGCCTTAAAAATATTCAAAGACTCTGCTTCCACCGCCTTTACAGGAAGAGAGTTCCAAAGACTCTCAACCCTCTGAGTGAAAATAAATTTGCCTTGTCTCCATTTTAAATGGGAGACCTCTTACTTTTAAACAGTGGCCTCTAGTTCTAGATTCCAGCACAAGAAACATCCTCTCCAGATCCATCCTGTCAAGACCCCTCAGGATTTTATAATTCACCTCGTATTCTTCTAAGCACCAGCGGATACAAGCCCAGCCTGTCTAATCTTTCCTCATCAGACCCTTTCCTGAGTCCGGCTGCCATAACTGAAGTAGACCAATGCGAATGATACGGTTTATGGCTTTTCTTTAATTTTTTGGACTGGGTGAGTTTCTTCGGATGAAAAAGATGAACCTTTCTCTTAACCCTTGGCAAGCAGGATGCAGCAATTGATGGAGGTCTTTCAGGTAAATTGGAGATTGGCTAAATATCCAATCATACATTGGCTAATGCCATATTCTTGTTCTGAAAGGTTCACGTGTTCAATAGGGGTTAATTCTTATGATGTAAAGCGACTTCTATGAAGAACTGTAATGTTTTGATCTGTTCTTAACCCTTGCTTGCTGTTTCACTCTCAAGAGTAAAGCCTGATACTTTATCCTATGCACTTGCTCTAGAGTTTGTAGGCCTGTACCCTGGCCTAAACCAATGCCTTTGGGGAAGGAAGGGTGAAAGTGTTTTTAAGAAGTCATCTAAACACAGTTGGCGATGAGTACATCAGCGGTCGAGAAAGCTGTGATTGTGAGCAGAGTGATCTAAGAACAGGATAACAGATGGTTTGACACAGTGCGACAAGACACAAATGCAAATAAGCAGCGTTGACAATGTCATACGCAGTAAGCTGTACATATTGCCGAACACCACCATAGCTCCTACATTGAAGTATGGTCTTAAAATTAATAGTGGACATTTGACCAAGAAATCTCAACTTATTTTGGATCTGGAATTGGTTGCAATATGGTGGGTGTGGGACAGCATTGGATGGGGAGGCCAGGATGAATTTGAGAAGGAACCCATTTTGGCTAGACTCCTGTCCAATTTCTAGGCATGTTATAAAATTCAAGTGCAGGTTTGGATGTTTCTTGCCTCATCTATAAGGACAGTGGGAGACAGGGCCGGCAGCCAGTGTGTACCATCTACTAGATGCACTGCAGGAACTCACCAAGGTTCCTCAGGCAGGGCCTTCCAAATCCATGACCACTACCATCTAGAAGGACAAGGACTGCTGATACCTTGGAACACCACCACCTAAAGATTCACCTCCAGGCCACTCCACCATCCTGACTTGGAAATATATCGCCGTTCCTTCACTGTTGTTGGGTCGAAATCCTGGAACTCCCTCCCTAATAGCATGGTGGGTGTACCTGCACCATATGGACTGCAGCGGTTCAAGAAGGCAGATCACCGCCACCTTCTTAAGAGCAATTAGGGCTGGGAAATAAATGCTGGCATAGCCAGGGTAGAGTGGCAGCCCACATTCTGTAAATGAATTTAAAAAAACATGCAAGGTGAGTTTCTGAAGAAACCTCACCTACTTCTACCCAGTGATGATAAGCTGAAATTTCCCTGCAAGCTGCATGCATAATTTCCTTACAAGTCTCATCAATCAATGGAAAGCATCCAAATATCAATCTCGCCTGCCACAACTTCCAGTAAATTAGCAAAGAGCCGTTCTGATATTCCAGTAGCTTTCATTGGGCAGATGGCAATAGCGGCACGCTTCTGGCACCCTTTGATTCAAATAGCCTCATTCCCAGGATTTCAGACGGGATTGTGGGGCGCTGGGGGTGGGGGGAGTGAGGGGGGGTGGGGGGGGGGAATGGGTGTCGCTGCTGGTGCAAACTAACGAGTGGAACTCCTGCCCACTGTACTTAGCATTTGTACCCACGTTTCTTTATGGGATAATGTCTGCAGCGTTTAAGAAGGAAAGAAAGATATTGGTTAGGCTCCATTTCATTTTGGGTAGAGGAAAAGCTTACTGCTGTTTAGCCATCTTTAGTCCCCTCTCCAGATCTTGTTCAGCTGACTTACCCACAACTCTGAAAATGTGCAGTGCTGCTCGACACTCTGAGCATCTTTCACTCTTTCCTTCGTCACCCCTGCGCTCCAACTCTCTCACTCGCTTTTCACTGCTGTACAAAATGCTCCCATCGTGTCTCACTTTTTCCTTTTCTGTCTCTGCCTTGTATGGATTGTCATGTTTCCCATCACTCGTATGGCCTGCTTGATCTATGTTTCTGGCCTGTCTCATTTGGCCTTCGACATGCTCTCTCTCTCTGTCTGTCTGTCTGTCTCTCTGTCTCCTCTCTCTCTCGCTCCATTCCTCTTGTTCCCTCTTCCCCCACCCCCACGATTGTGCGTACTCCCTTTGCCTCACCATTTCAGTTGCCTGATTTTGTGCACTGTTAATAAGGAGCTAAAGGTTTTCAGGTGTACTCGAGCTGAGTTGCACTGCAACCCGACACAATCAATTTGTCCTTGAAAATGACAGGATGTGAATTACTGTAGAATGAGGCACAAATTAAGTATCTGAGAAAGCAATTGGTTCAAGTTGGTAGAGAAATTGCAAAGCAATAGAACAGGTGTTCCTAAAATTTTCAGGATCATTGTGAAGCAATCTACAAATTGGGGAAAGGCATTTGATGCAAATGAAAAGAGAAATTTTGAATCTGGACACTTTTTCATTCCAATTACATGCTTCTTTCCCCCCTCTTTGTTAGGAGTGTCTCTCTGAGGGTGGGGGGATGGGGGTCACAGGCACCTACAATTGCTGCATAGTGATCAGTTGCAAGATGGTGTGGGATTCTCTGTTTTGGACACTAAGTGCTGATGGCAATGCAGAATCCGTGGACATTTACGACAGAAAAACCAGTGCCTCACCTGAACCGATTCCGCGACCGTTGAGGGGCTAGCACCAGTGCCGCGTGGAACACAGGGGCAGCATGGTGGTTAGCACAATTGCTTCACAGCTCCAGGGTCCCAGTTTCGATTCCCGGCTTGGGTCACTGTCTGTGCGGAGTGTGCACGTTCTCCCCGTGTGTGCGTGGGTTTCCTCCGGGTGCTCCGGTTTCCTCCCACAGTCCAAAGATGTGCAGGTTAGGTGGATTGGCCATGCTAAATTGCCCTTAGTGTCTAAAATTGTCCTTCGTGTTGGGTGGGGTTACTGGGTTATGGGGATAGGGTGGAGGTTTGGGCTTGGGTAGGGTGCTCTTTCCAAGAGCCGGTGCAGACTCGATGGGCTGAATGGCCTCCTTCAGCACTGTCAATTCTATGATATGATACAATCGATTCCAATGAAAACGGTGCAGGATTCGCGAGGTCCGTGATCGGCACGCGGGAGGCTGACAAGCTGCAGCCGCATCGACAAATTTCACTCCCCCCACACACTATCCCAGCCAACAAGATGGCCCTGGTTGTGCTGGAGCGTGCCCATACAGCTGATGGGTCGGCTGGGGCCAGAGGGCACCCAGGTGGGTGCCCAGGGTGGGTCACCTGTACGATCTATGGCACTGGATTCAAAGTGGCTGTGTGTGTGCAGCTGCATGGCTGCCTTGCCGGCTGCGGCAATGCTGATCCGTGCCCGTCCACCCTGACCCCACAGCCCACCTCCTGGCCACCCCCAACTACTCCCCTCAGCCCTGGCAGAAGCCCCCAGCCAGCGGCACGACTTTCAGCAAACGATGGCAATGTTGGACACCTTCCGTACCCCCTCTCTCTCCCTCAGCAACCAGCATGTCGGTTTCACGATTTTTAAAAGCACAAGTGAACCGCACCGTTGAGAACTCGGCCCATCGGAGGCGGAGAATCGAGGAAGCCCCGGAGAATACCGGGACAGGCCAGCTGATGATATGCAAATGGTGTCTACCGTACCTGCGAAGTGAAACGCATTGACCCCATTTTCGAGGTGACAGAGAATCGTGAATTGGCATCACATCCGCGCCTGCCATGATTTTGGCATCGGAAGCTATTCTCTGCCCAATCGCATTTCCTGATTTTGCCGTCGGCTAACGGAGAATCCCGCCCACGGTGTATGTTTTATTTGCCCCTGCTCTAGCCTTGGTACGCTCAGGTCAATTGCACTGTCCCTGTGGTGTCACCAGGGTCTGTGTGCTGGAAGGACAGTACTTTTTTTGTAAGATTCTCCAGTTTCTTGATGGAGTTTACCCTTATCTCGAGATGGCCACAGGAAGTCAATCCGGAAGCTACATGGCAGACTGATGGAAAACCCTAAGCAGGAATAAGTGCAACGATGATCAGTTGTGTAGCATTGCTAAACTATGTAAGTAGAACACTAAGCCCTGCTGGGGGGAAGCCAACTTGATGAATGCAAAGAAGGTGCCTTGGAAAGTGAAAGGTTTACTGTGTGCACACTGTGAGATTCAACTAAATGGGAACAACGTCCCAGAGCAAGCATGTTTAGTTGCGCGTTTCCATCAAGGCCGCACATTGACCTGCTTTGTACACTGGGAACGCCACTCGCCGGAACTCCCCAGTGTAGCGAGCAATCAGGAGGCCATTTTTAAATGGCCTCCCAATCTCCAAGGCTCCGGGAACCCCCCACACTCCCAGCAAGAGCGCAAGTGTGCAGAAAATGCCAGTGTGGAACCTTGGCAGTGCCAACCTGCCAGGGTTCCAGGACACCATCCTGCCCAAAGGGCATGCAGCTGGAGGCCTCCAGTCCCCTGGGAGACTCCCACAAGTGCCATTCTGTCTGGTCCCCGTTGGTGGGCACCAGTGTTGGACAGCACTCGCCCAAGGTCTCCGAGGCAAAGGGGATGAATCCCAAAGCCTCAGGTACCTCGGGAATCTGCACATTAGAGTCAGACTGTCTCGCTCTAATATGCAGATTTGCCAAAACGTGGGTGGGATTTACATTGCAACATCTTGCGAGATCGCATTGGATCTCATGAAGCGTTGCAAGCCTAGTGGATCCTGAGAGCGGGGCCGTCCGGCTTTTATTGGCCGCGATGCGCCACCGCGAGCTGCTTTTCGGGCACAAGATGGCCGTTGGATGTGTTTGTTGCTGACTTCGGACTCCAGAAAACCCTGATTTGGATTGAACTTTGGCCTGTAGGAGAACCAGGAGCGAAATTCTCCCCCAACGGCGCGATGTCCGCCGACTGGCGCCAAAAACGGCGCCAATCAGAAGGGCATCGCGCCGGCCCAAAGGTGCGGAATGCTCCGCATCTTTGGGGGCCGAGCCCCGCCAGCTGGCGGAAATGGCGTTTTGTGCCCCGCCAGCTGGCGCGGAAATGCGGCTCATGCGCGGGACGTCAGCGACCGCCGACAGTTTCCCACGCATGCGCAGTGGGGAGAGTCACTTCCGCCTCCGCCATGGTGGAGGCCGTGGCGGAGGCGGAAGGGAAAGAGTGCCCCCACGGCACAGGCCCGCCCGCGGATCGGTGGGCCCCGATCGCGGGCCAGGCCACCGTGGGGGCAACCCCCGGGGTCAGATCGCCCCGCGCCCCCCCCAGGACCCCGGAGCCCGCCCACGCCGCCTGGTCCCACCGGCAAATACCAGCTTTGATTTACGCCGGCGGGACAGGCAATTTCTGGGCGGGACTTCGGCCCATCCGGGCCGGAGAATTGAGCGGGGGGTCCCGCCAACCGGCGCAGCCCGATTCCCGCCCCCGCCCAATCTCCGGTACCGGAGACTTCGGCGGGGGCGGGATTCACGGCGGCCAACGGCCATTCTCCAACCCGGCGGGGGGTCGGAGAATGACACCCCAGTTCTGGTAATCTGACTTGCTGTTATACACTGCTTGGGTTTTCCCTGGGAGACAGACTAGCCGTCCAAGTTTAAATAGGATGCGTGTAGAGGTTAGGCTCAAAGAAGAGCAAGGTGTTTATTTCCTTTCTTTAAGTTCTGCTGAATATCTGAAAACCTTTAAGTAAATGTTCACTTTTTGATATTTGGACGACTGTGTGAGCAAGTGAACTGAGTAAACTCCACAGAGAAAATGCTGGAAAATCTCAGCAGGTCTGCCAGCATCTATAGGGAGAGAAAAGAGCTAACGTTTCGAGTCCAGATGACCCTTTGTCAAAGCTATATAACAGAGAAAGTGGGAAATATTTATGCTGTGTAGTGAGAATGAAAGATGAGTCACAGCCACAGAAACCCAGGGAAATGAGGTGCTGATAGCTATAGAAACCCACAGGAAAAGAGTGCTAACGGCAGTCCCCAGAGAGAACAAAAGATGTGAAAGGCTCACATTGGACGGTAAACTGTGACAGATGTAGATGTGGGTTGAGGGGAAGGGGGAAGCAAAGGGGGAAAAGGGTAAGGAAAGGTGGATAAGATGGGGGGTGGTTAAATATTTATAAAGAAAGACAAGAGAGATAGAAATGGTAAAAGACAGTTAAAATTAAATGGGATGAAAACAAATGGGTTGAGGTGGGGTAGATCTAATCATCTGAAGTTGTTGAATTCGATATTGAGACCGGAAGGCTGTAGTGTGCCGAACCGGAAGATGAGATGTTGTTCCCCTAGTTTGCGTTGAGCTTCACTGGGACATTGCAACAAGCCAAGGACAGACATGTGGGCATGGGAGCAGGGTCTTGTGTTAAAATGGCAAGCAACGGGAAGGTCAGGGTCCTGAATGCGCACAGACCAAAGGTGCTCAGCAAAGCGATCACCCAGTCTGCGTTTGGTCTCTCCGATATAGAGGAGACCACATTGGGAGCAGTGAAACGCTGCTTAACCTGGAATGAATGTTTTGGGACTGGGAAGTTAAGCATGGAAGAGGTAAAGGGGCAGGTATTACACCTTCTGCGATTGAATGGGAAGGTGCCATGGGTGATGGGAGAGGAGTTGGGTATGGTGGAGGAGTGGACTAGATTATGTCGGAGGGAACGGCCTCTGCGGAATGATGTTGATTGAGGGTAAATATTGTCCAGGACACTGGGTATACATTCCCTGCTCTCTTTGAAAAAACGCCAAGGGATCTCTCACGGTCCTCCCTCCCTAACAGCACTGTGGATATACCTACACCTCAGGGACTGCAGCGGTTCAAGAAGGCAATTCACCACCACCTTCTGAAGGGCAATTAGGGATGGGCAATAAATGCTGGCCTAACCACATGCCCTGAATGAATTTTAAAAAACATAAGACGGGGGTGCAATTCAGCAGACTCAGGTTTGCTGGTCAGAGGGTTTAGCGGGGTGTTTCTGGGTGGCTGCAGCATCGAGAAACATCCCCTTATCCAACAGCACTGCTTTCTTTTGACCATGGGGAGTTTCTCCTCTCTGAGGCCGCACCTAGAGAGATTTGCTGCTGGTGAGCTTTAGCAGATCGAGGTGCCATTTTGTCCGGCAGCCCTGATATTCCTGCCCTGCCCCCCTTTCAGCCCCCAATCCCAGTTCTTTTCACCCCCCCCCCAACCTTGGGGTGGCCTTGGGACCCCCCCCCCCACCCCTCCTCACCCCCTCTATCTGGCAAGGCCTCCCTGATCCCAGCCCCCGGCAATGCTCCTGGCACCCTGGCAGAGTGGCATTGCCAGGGTGCCCAGCTGGCACTGCCAGAGTGGCAGATTAGCAGTGCCAGGGGGAGTTAAGCATGGAATCCACCTGCCCTATCCTTGACTCCCACCCCCCCCCCCCCCCACCCCACCCCACCCCAGGGTCTCCAATGGCCTGGGGGACACCCTGAGAGGCCCAGATTTGTGTGGAGCTCTACGAAATGACGCCCTGGCGAGGTCTCCCAGGTGCGCCCGGTGAGTCCTTGGGGGCCGGGCAAATCGCCGTTCAGGCATTTAAATTAACTGTTCAGCGTAATTAAATATGCAGATCATGCCAGGTGGAGTAAGTTGATTGGCCCGGCGTAGAACCCGATTTGGGGCTCTTGTGCGATTCACCCGTTCTGCTGGGATCCGCTCGGGTGCAACGGAGTCACTGATTCGCGTCGAGGATCTTGGTTTAACCTCTCATCAAAAAACAATGGCAGTCTGACAGGCAGCATTCCCTCAGTACTGACCATCTGACAGTGCAGCATTCCCTCAGTACTGACCCTCTGACAGAGCAGCATTCCCTCAGTACTGACCCTCTGACAGAGCAGCATTCCGTCAGTACTGACCCTTTGACAGTGCAGCATTCCCTCAGTACTGACCATCTGACAGTGCAGCATTCCCTCAGTACTGACCCTCTGACAGAGCAGCATTCCCTCAGTACTGACCCTCTGACAGAGCAGCATTCCGTCAGTACTGACCCTTTGACAGTGCAGCATTCCCTCAGTACTGACCCTCTGACAGTGCAGCACTCCCTCAGTACTGACCCACTAACAGTGCAGCACTCCCTCAGTACTGACCCACTGACAGTGCAGCATTCCCTCAGTACTGACCCTTTGACAGTGCAGCATTCCCTCAGTACTGCTCTGGCAAATTATCCTTGGCTTTCGTGCTCGGAAGTGCTGGAGCAGGAATTAAATCTACAACTTTCTGATTCAAGTCAAGAATGCTACATCTAAGGCACAAGTCTGTCCTCTGTTTCTATAGCAACTTGCATTTATACAGAGCTTCTGAAATCGAAGAATTGCTTGACACACTTTACAGTGAGAATGGAGGTAGCGGTGGAGGGAATGTGGAACTGATTCATAGAATTATAGAATCTCTACAGTGCAGAAGGAGGCCACCCGGCCCATCGAGTCTGCACTGACCCCCGGAAAGAGCACCCCACCCAAGCCTACACCTCAACCCCATCTCCGCAACCCAGTAACCCCACCCAACCATTTTGGACACTAAGGGGCATTTCAGCATGGCCAACCCACCTAACCTGCACATCCTTGGACCGTGGGAGGAAACCGGAGCACCCGGAGGAAACCCACACTGATTTGCGGAGAAAGTGCAAACTCCACACAGTCACCCGAGGCCGGAATTGAACCCGTGTCTTTGGTGCTGTGAGGCAGCAGTGCTAATCAGGAAGTGAAGGAATTTGGTGCTGGAGGGAAAGGGCGTTAGACCAAAGCTATAACCAAAGTGACAGAGCTTTAAGAAGCCTGTATCAGTGTAATTCAGGAGTTAGTCTAGTCTGATCGCCTAGACTCGCACCGAGGTAGTGTTGTACTGTTTAGGGGAGGAGGTGGTGTCGGTGAGACTGGTGTCATCCATTGGTTTGGACGTTACTCCAACACCCTACTACTCATTCAAGTGTGTCTTGGCCAACATTCCTCATTTGTCCGGCACGGAGAACTGCAGGTCTTTAATTGTACTCAAACCTGGATTTATCTACATCACAGCCATTTCAATTTAAGGGTGGCAATGCAGCACCTTAAATTATTTCGAAGATTTGTGATAAAGTGACACTTAAGCTCAAATCTTTTTTTTGCCTTCTTGAGGTGTTCAGGCGATGGGCCTTTATGGACAAAGTGCTGCAGGAATAAAGCAGCTAACAATAAATTTGTAAACAACAGGCCTATCAGTATTTCTACTAATCATTACTGCCAATTCAAACTACACACAACTCACTCTCGATAGTGCTGAACATAATGTTTATGCTGGTAATTATGAAAGCTGTCAATTTTCAGGCTTGCAATATTTGGGTATGTATTACATCCTTACAATCGCTTTCCAAGAATGCTCCAACTGTGAGCTGATCATTAACATTCCCTTTCCAATTCTCCTGTCCGTGAGTTAGTTAGCAAAGATCAGCTGCAACTTGAGGGGGAGTGGGGTGCAGGAGGGAATATGAAAAAGGTTTCTCTTGAGTTTCAAATCCATCTGGAGCAGCTGGTCTGTAATTTACATCCAACACCAATTAGCGATTTTATCTGCCTGAAATTGACAATTCTTTGTGCCTGAAGTAGACAAGGTCAGGAGCCTTGCGAGCGAAAGTGTTTGAGCCTATGGTTATGCTGCACTGCCAGTCCGAATGGTGGGTGCACAGCTGCCACATCTGGGTGCTGCAAATCTGCACTGCAGGGGAGGCAGTGGCGTAGTGGTACTTTCACTGGACTAGCAATTCCGAGAACCAGGGTAAGCCTTTGGGGAATACGGAACCATGGCAGATGGTGAAATGTGAATCCCGTAAAGACCTGGAATTAAAAGTCTTAATGATGACCATGAAACATTCGGCCGTTGTTGGAAAAACCCATCTGGTTCACTCGTGTCCTTTTGGGGAAGGTAATCTGCCATCCTTTTCTGGTCTGGCTTTATGTGGTTGACTCTTAAAAGCCCTCTGAAATGGCCTATCAAGCCACTCAGTTCAAGGGCTGTCAGGGATGGTCGATAAATGCAGGCCCAGCCAGTGACAGCCACATCCTGTGAATGTTGTATGCACTTATAGAAATAGAAAGCATAAGGAACAAGAATGGGCCATAGAGCCTTTTGAGCCTGTGCCACCATTCAGTTAGATCAAGGCTGACCAGCTTCGGGGCTGGTTTAGCACAGTGTGCCAAACAGCTGGCTTGTAATGCAGAACAATGCCAGCATCACAGGTTCAGTTCCCGTACCGGGGACCCCGAACAGGCGCCAGAATGTGGCGACCAGGGGCCTTTCACAGTAACTTCATTGAAGCCTACTTGTGACAATAAGCGAGTATTAATTATTATTAGAGACAGGTAATGCAGCAGGCGTAATCTATTTGGACTCCCTTAGATAAGGTCCCATGTTGTAGACTCATAGGTTTGGTCCAAATTTGGGACATCAAATCAGGACGATGTAGTTTATACAGAGACGATTATAAATAAAATGCAGGAAGATGTTAATAAACTTATAGAATGGGCATGTAAATGAATCTCAGTGCAAGGTGATATATTTGATAGGAAGAATAAAGAGGCTACAAACTCCTTAGAAAATGCTCCTTTGAATGGGATAGGACAATCTGGAGGTACAGATGAATAAAACACAAAGTATAAATGCAAACAAAGATAACAAACAAAGCTCTGGGTTCATTCCTAGAGGAATAGAACAGCGACCCTCAATTTACCCTGTAATCATGATATTGAACCATATATGGTCGAAGGACAACTTAAATGTATCCCCTACTCTTGTTATGTCAGCTGGTCTCAGCCATGTGAACTGTCCACCCACCTAGCAAGGTCTGCAAGACATAACGGGCTGCAAGATGAAGGCATGTAAAATAGCCAGCTCTAATGCACCCCTCCCCGATGAGCTCAAAGCATTCTATGCCCGCTTTGAGCAAGAGGTCAGCGAGAGCGAGCCCTCCATCCCAGAAGCCTCGGATGAACTTGTATCTGAGATCACCATTGCAGATGGTCAGAGCAGCCTTCTCGAAGATCAACCCACGGAAAGCCACTGGCCCGGATGGGGTACCCGGACAAGCACTCAGGTTTTGCGCGGATCAGCTGGCAGTGTTATTCGCAATTATCTTCACCCTCTCTTTACAACAGTCTGAGGTCCCTATCTGCTTCAAGAAGACGACCATCATCCCTGTACCAAAAAAAAGCCAAGCAGCGTGCCTTAATGACTATCGTCCAGTGGCTCTGACATCCATCATCATGAAGTGCTTCGAAAGGTTAGTCATGGTACGAATCAACTCCAGCCTCCCGGATTGCCTTGATCCACTACAGTTCGCCTACCGCTGCAACAGGTCCACAGCATACGCCATCTCCATGGCCCTGCACTCTACCCTGGAACACCTAGATAACAAAGACACCTATGTGTCAGCACGGTAGTACAAGTGATTATCCCTGTGGCTTCACAGCGCCAGGGTCCCAGGTTCGATTCCCTGCTAGGTCACTGGTCTGTGTGGAGTTTGCACGTTCTCCCCGTGTCTGCGTGGGTTTCCTCCGGGTGCTCCGGTTTCCTCCCACAGTCCAAAGACGTGCAGGTTAGGTGGATTGGCCATGCTAAATTGCCCTTAGTGTCAAAAAAGGTTAGGAGGGGTTATTGGGTTACGGGGATAGGGTGGAAGTGAGGGCTTAAGTGGGTCGGTGCAGACCCGATGGGCCGAATGGCTTCCTTCTGCACTGTATGTTCTATGTCAGACTCCTATTTATCGACTACAGCTCAGCCTTCAACACCATCATGCCTACGAAACTCTTCTCCAAACTCTGTGGCCTTGGCCTCGGTTCCTCCCTCTGTGGCTGGATCCTGAACTTTCTAACCCACAACCACAATCAGTAAAGATAGGCAACAACACCTTCTCCATGATCATCCTCAACACCGGTGCCCTACAAGGCTGTGTCCTCAGCCCCCTACTATACTCCTTATACACCTATGACTGTGTGGCCAAATTCTCCTCCAACTCGATTTTTAAATTTGCTGATGTAGTGGGTCGGATTTCAAACAACGACGAGACAGAGTACAGGAATGAGATAGAGAATCTGGTGAACTGGTGCGACAACAATAATCTCTCCCTCAATGTCAACAAAATGAAGAAGATTGTCATCGACTTCAGGAAGCGCAGTTGAGAACATGCCCCTGTCTACATCAATGGGAACGAAGTAGAAAGGGTCGAGAGCTTCAAGTTTTTAGGTGTTCAGATCAACAACAACCTGTCCTGGTCCCCCCATGCCGACACTATAGTTAAGAAAGCCCAACAACGACTCTACTTTCTTAGAAGACTAAGGAAATTTTGCATGTCAGCTACGACTCTCACCAACTTCTACAGATGCACCATTGAAAGCATTCTTTCTGGTTGTATCACGGATTGGTATGGAGCCTGCTCTATTAAGCATCCCTCGCATCCCGGACATACACTCTTCCACCTTCTTCCGTCAGGAAAAAGATACCAAAGTTTGAGGTCACGTACCAAGCGACTCAAGAACAGCTTCTTCCCTGCTGCCATCAGACCTTTGAATGGACCTACCTCATATTAAGTTGTTCTTTTCTCTACACCTTGCTATAACTGTAACATTATATTCTGAGTGCTGAATTTGGTGCTTTTTGAGTGCGATAGTGAGAGTTTGGTGACCGAGGGAGTATAAGGCTTCATTTTTATCTAAAGTTTAGTCTTTCTTTTATTTAGTTAATTAACTTAAAAGTTGCTGTTTGGTTTAGAAGAAGGTGAATTTTCAATCAGCTTTAAACAGGCTTCTACTTCTAGGCACTTGCAGCTGGAGCTTGTTAATTAGTTAATTGGATTAGGCCAGTTTTTCAGAGGCTAGATTCACAGTATAAAAGTGATCCCCTACAGTGCAGACTTTGTTTGCACCGAGTGCTGAATTTGGTGATTTTTGAGTGCGATAGTGAGAGTTTGGTGACCGAGGGAGTGCTGAATTTGGTGCTTTTTGAGTGCGATAGTGAGAGTTTGGTGACCGAGGGAGTGCTGAATTTGGTGCTTTTTGAGTGCGATAGTGAGAGTTTGGTGACCGAGGGAGTTAGGTGAGGAGGGAGTAAGGTGCTCCTTTCATTTTGTTTCCGACATTTCCGCAAAGAGTGCGAAGAGAGCCAGGAGTTTACAGGAAGTGTAGCTGACTGGGAGCAGAGTCGGAGGGCGGAGATCTAGTTAGTCCACACAGCAGCTATATTCTGTAAGGTAAGAGGGGATGGAGGCTAGGCCAGTTACATGATCCTCCTGTAGGATGTGGGTGGTGAGGGATACCACCGGTGTCCCCGCTGACTATACCTGCGGGAAGTGCACCCAACTTCAGCTCCTCAAAGACCGTGTTAGGGAACTGGAGCTGAAGCTGGATGAACTTCGGATCATCCGGGAGGCAGAGGGGGTGATTGAGAAGAGTTACAGGGAGGTAACCACACCCAAGGTACAGGACAAGAATAGCTGGGTTACAATCAGGGGGAAAAAAACAAACAGGCCGACAGTGCAGGGATCCCTCGTGGCCGTTCCCCTTCAAAACAAGTATACCGTTTTGGATGCTGTTGGGGGGGATGACCTACCGGGGGAAGGCCCTAGCGGCCAGGTCTCTGGCACTGAGTCTGGCTCTGGGGCTCAGAAGGGAAGGGGGGAGAATAGAAAAGCAATAGTTGTAGGAGATTCAATGGTTAGGGGAATAGATAGGAGATTCTGTGGTCGCGAGCGAGACTCCCGGAAGGTATGTTGCCTCCCGGGTGCCAGGGCCAGGGATGTCTCGGATCGTGTCTTCAGGATCCTTAAGGGGGAGGGGGAGCAGCCAGAAGTCGTGGTGCACATTGGTACCAACGACATAGGTAGGAAAAGGGGTGTGGAGGTAATAAACAAGTTTAGGGAGTTAGGCTGGAAGTTGAAAGCCAGGACAGACAGAGTTGTCATCTCTGGTTTGTTGCCGGTGCCACGTGATAGCGAGGCTAGGAATAGAGAGAGAGTGCAGTTGAACACGTGGCTGCAGGAATGGTGTAGGAGGGAGGGCTTCAGGTATTTGGATAATTGGAGCGCATTCTGGGGAAGGTGGGACCTGTACAAGCAGGACGGGTTGCACCTGAACCAGAGGGGCACCAATATCCTGGGAGGGAGGTTTGCTAGTACTCTTCGGGAGGGTTTAAACTAATTTGGCAGGGGAATGGGAACCGGATTTGTAGTCCAGCAACTAAGGTAGCCGATATTCAGGACGCCAAAGCTTGTAATGAGGCAGTGGGGAAGGGAACACTGACAAAGGAGAGTATTTGCAGGCACGGAGATGGGTTGAAGTGTGTATACTTCAACGCAAGAAGCATCAGGAATAAGGTGGGTGAACTTAAGGCATGGATCGGTACTTGGGACTACGATGTGGTGGCCATCACGGAAACTTGGATAGAAGAGGGGCAGAAATGGTTGTTGGAGGTCCCTGGTTATAGATGTTTCAATAAGATTAGGGAGGGTGGTAAAAGAGGTGGGGGGGTGGCATTATTAATTAGAGATAGTATAACAGCTGCAGAAAGGCAGTTTGAGGAGTATCACCCTATTGAGGTAGTATGGGTTGAAGTCAGAAATAGGAAAGGAGCAGTCACCTTGTTAGGAGTTTTCTATAGGCCCCCCAATAGTAGCAGAGATGTGGAGGAACAGATTGGGAAACAGATTTTGGAAAGGTGCAGAAGTCATAGGGTTGTAGTCATGGGCGACTTTAACTTCCCAAATATTGAGTGGAAACTCTTTAGATCAAATAGTTTGGATGGGGTGGTGTTTGTGCAGTGTGTCCAGGAAGCTTTTCTAACACAGTATGTAGATTGTCCAACCAGAGGAGGGGCAATATTGGATTTAGTACTGGGTAATGAACCAGGGCAAGTGATAGATTTGTTAGTGGGGGAGCATTTTGGAGATAGTGACCACAATTCTGTGACTTTCACTTTAGTAATGGAGAGGGATAGGTACGTGCAACAGGGCAAGGTTTACAATTGGGGGAAGGGTAAATACGATGTTGTCAGACAAGAATTGAAGTGCATAAGTTGGGAACATAGGCTGGCAGGGAAGGACACAAGTGAAATGTGGAACTTGTTCAAGGAACAGGTGCTACGTGTCCTTGATATGTATGTCCCTGTCAGGCAGGGAAGAGATGGTCGAGTGAGGGAACCATGGTTGACAAGAGAGGTTGAATGTCTTGTTAAGAGGAAAAAGGTGACTTATGTAAGGCTGAGGAAACAAGGTTCAGACAGGGCATTGGAGGGATACAAGATAGCCAGGAGGGAACTGAAGAAAGGGATTAGGAGAGCTAAGAGAGGGCATGAACAATCTTTGGCGGGTAGGATCAAGGAAAACCCCAAGGCCTTTTACACATATGTGAAAAATATGAGAATGACTAGAGCGAGGGTAGGTCCGATCAAGGACGGTAGCGGGAGATTGTGTATTGAGTCTGAAGAGATAGGAGAGGTCTTGAATGAGTACTTTTCTTCTGTATTTACAAATGAGAGGGGCGATATTGTTGGAGAGGACAGTGTGAAACAGATTGGTAAGCTTGAGGAAATACTTGTTAGGAAGGAAGATGTGTTGGGCATTTTGAAAAACTTGAGGATAGACAAGTCCCCCGGGCCTGACGGGATATATCCAAGGATTCTATGGGAAGCAAGAGATGAAATTGCAGAGCCGTTGGCAATTATCTTTTCGTCCTCACTGTCAACAGGGGTGGTACCAGGGGATTGGAGAGTGGCGAATGTCGTGCCCCTGTTCAAAAAAGGAACTAGGGATAACCCTGGGAATTACAGGCCAGTTAGTCTTACTTCGGTGGTAGGCAAAGTAATGGAAAGGGTACTGAAGGATAGGATTTCTGAGCATCTGGAAAGACACTGCTTGATTAGGGATAGTCAGCACAGATTTGTGAGGGGTAGGTCTTGCCTTACAAATCTTATTGAATTCTTTGAGGAGGTGACCAAGCATGTGGATGAAGGTAAAGCAGTGGATGTAGTGTACATGGATTTTAGTAAGGCATTTGATAAAGTTCCCCATGGTAGGCTTCTGCACAAAGTAAGGAGGCATGGGATAGTGGGAAATTTGGCCAGTTGGATAACGAACTGGCTAACCGATAGAAGTCAGAGAGTGGTGGTGGATGGCAAATATTCAGCCTGGATCCCAGTTACCAGTGGTGTACCGCAGGGATCAGTTCTGGGTCCTCTGCTGTTTGTGATTTTCATTAATGACTTGGATGAGGGAGTTGAAGGGTGGGTCAGTAAATTTGCAGACGATACGAAGATTGGTGGAGTTGTGGATAGTAAGGAGGGCTGTTGTCGGCTGCAAAGAGACATAGATAGGATGCAGAGCTGGGCTGAGAAGTGGCAGATGGAGTTTAACCCTGAAAAGTGTGAGGTTGTCCATTTTGGAAGGACAAATATGAATGCGGAATACAGGGTTAACGGTAGAGTTCTTGGCATTGTGGAGGAGCAGAGAGACCTTGGGGTCTATGTTCATACATCTTTGAAAGTTGCCACTCAAGTGGATAGAGCTGTGAAGAAGGCCTATGGTGTGCTCGCGTTCATTAACAGAGGGATTGAATTTAAGAGCCATGAGGTAATGATGCAGCTGTACAAAACCTTGGTAAGGCCACATTTGGAGTACTGTGTACAGTTCTGGTCGCCTCATTTTAGGAAGGATGTGGAAGCTCTGGAAAAGGTGCAAAGAAGATTTACCAGGATGTTGCCTGGAATGGAGAGTAGGTCTTACGAGGAAAGGTTGAGGGTGCTAGGCCTTTTCTCATTAGAGCGGAGAAGGATGAGGGGCGACTTGATAGAGGTTTATAAGATGATCAGGGGAATAGATAGAGTAGACAGTCAGAGACTTTTTCCCCAGGTGGAACACACCATTACAAGGGGACATAAATTTAAGGTGAAAGGTGGAAGAAATAGGAGGGATATCAGAGGTAGGTTCTTTACCCAGAGAGTAGTGGGGGCATGGAATGCACTGCCTGTGGAAGTAGTTGAGTCGGAAACATTAGGGACCTTCAAGCAGCTGTTGGATAGGTACATGGATTACGGGAAAATGATATAGTGTAGATTTATTTGTTCTTAAGGGCAGCACGGTAGCATTGTGGATAGCACAATTGCTTCACAGATCCATGGTCCCAGGTTCGATTCCAGCTTGGGTCATTGTCTGTGCGGAGTCTGCACGTCCTCCCCGTGTCTGCGTGGGTTTCCTCCGGGTGCTCCGGTTTCCTCCCACAGTCCAAAGATGTGCGGGTTAGGTGAATTGGCCAATGATAAATTGCCCTTAATGTCCAAATTGCCCTTGGTGGTGGGTGGAGGTGTTGAGTTTGGGTAGGGTGCTCTTTCCAAGAGCTGGTGCAGACTCAAGGGGCCGAATGGCCTCCTTCTGCACTGTAAATTCAATGATAATCTATGATTAATCTAGGACAAAGGTTCGGCACAACATCGTGGGCCGAAGGGCCTGTTCTGTGCTGTATTTTCTATGTTCTATGTTCTATGTTCTGCAGTCTCTCTTCCCTTCCCTATGTACGGTATGCATTGTTTGTACAGCATGCAAGAAACAATACTTTTCACTATATACTAATACATGTGACAATAATAAATCAAATCAAATCAAAGCTAGCAGCTGCATGGCGAGAGGACTACACTTCCGCAATGAGGAGAGGAAAGGAGCAGAGGTTTGGAGCAATGCTTTTGGGAAGAGATTCTAGGACTGGCGCTTTGGGCTGGGGAAGGTGGGTAGGAAAATCATTAACGAAGAGGTAGTTGCAAGGCAGAGTGTCACCAAGAATGGGGCGAGGGGAGGAAAGGGTTAACTTAGGTGTGGTGGCGGGAAGGAAAGAGTACCAACTTATCAAGATTGGTTGGAAAAGAGAGTGACAAGGAGAATTGCAAAGGCAGGGGAGAACATTAGTCACTAAGAGCACTGTTCTGGCATTCCTAACTATAAAAAGAATATGGGGGCACTGGGGAAGGTTCAAGAAAGACTTATAAGGATTACACTGGAATGGACAAGTTATAACTAGCAGGAAATACTAATCAGGTTGGGGTTCTTTTCTCTAGAAAAGAGAAGGTTAAAGGGTGATCTTTTGGCATCCTTTAAAATTATGAAGAGTTTTGATAGGATAAATGACTGGAGGCTCTTTGCACTTACGGGTTGGGACTCCAAAATCTTCGGTCATAAATATCAAGGTCGTCACAAATCCATCAAAATTCAGGAGGAACTTCTTTATGCGGAAAGTGTTGACTGTGGAATGATTGAGGTGACAGAGGGTGCAATTCAATGAAAAGGTTTCTAACTAGGTCTCACCCTGGCCTGATGGTCAGCCGGGTCCTCAGGGTGTGGGGCAGGCCCTGAACATGGGCCACTGCCTCGACACTGCTGCTGCTGCTGCCTTCTCCAGCGCCTGGCCACCCGGCCTGCACCACTAAAACAAGTTCAACAGGGTCCAAAATATCATCCATACTGTACAGCACATGTAAGGAATTGGGAGAGGTGTGAAAGTGACAAACAGCGATGTCTTCCACCCCAGAACCCTTCATTCCCCCATTGCTCCACCCCGCCCCCCCCCCCCCCCCCCCCCCCACAACCTGGCGTGCCCTGCCCACGTGTATCTGGCCACAGCGGGGGCCCCCACTCACCAGACCTCACAGCCTGCATCCCAGACACCCGCACATAATGTTACCTGGACCGGTCGCAGGTTCCCTCCCTGTTGCACTCACCCATCCTCCAGCCGCGGACATGTCCCCGGGGCTGGGGCCCATCCCCTGGGTGTTTGGATGTTGGCTGCTGCGTCTGTGGTATTGACTCCTACAGTGTTCAGGCACAATGTCCAGGCATCACGGGCTAATTGGGATGCTAGGCAATAACTCCCGTATGCTGTTACCTTAATCATCACTTTCCCACATCATCTAACTCCCAGCTCACCAAAAGAATCTCCTCACTTCAAACCAAGATCAGACATATTGCACCTATTCCAAGATTCTGGTGCGCTGTGTCACACCATCCCCTATTATAACAATTCACACTTTTTTTTGACATAGAGTGTACAGCACCAAAACAGGACATTTGTCCCAACCGGTCCATGCTGGCCTGCCTCAGTATGCCACATGAGCCACCTGTCTTCCCTCTTCATCTCAACATATCAGCGTGGCCTCCAATTCCTTCCCCAATCATGTGCTTAACTAATGTCATCTTAAATACATAAATGTTATTTGTCTCATCTACCCCATGTGGTGGTGAGTTCAATAGTCTCACCACCCTCTGGGTAAAGAGGTTTCTCCCAGCTTCCCTATTGTAAGTTGCTGACTGTAACGGCAGCCTGGGGAGGGGGTGGGGGGGGGGGGAGGTTCTATGGCCAGAAAAAATGGCAGTGAGCTTAAGCTGGGTTGCTGCTGATCCTCTGAAATCTATTCCAGAATGTAAAAGGGCGGGTTTCACAGAAGCACTTAAAATAATCAAAATAAAAGATAATTTTCAGCAGATTCACAGATTAAATTTCGAGGCACCTCAAAGGGCAGGTCGCACCGAACTATTTCAATATGGTCAATTGGAGTTGAACAAGTAATCTTTTTGCTGAGGCAATTATCTCCTTCTCCAGAGCTGGTAGTAAAATATTTATAATGTGATTCTCTTCTGCATAATCTCTGCGCGTTTACGAGCATGGTGAAATATTCTTGAAGTGCTTCAGACAACTATTACTCATAGCTGACAATAGTTTTTGCTTTATTAAAATAACTGCAAGCCAGGTGAATTATGTGACCTGGTCAAAGATGTATCCATTTATCAAAAGGATACATTTACTTGGTTGGGAACACAGGTACCTGATGGATCTCACTGTCCTGCAGATTACAATGTTAGCGTTTTTGTCTTGTTTTTATTATCCTTTTATCTTTTACCCCATCCACTTTAGAAGTCCCCATTGCCCAGTGTGTATCCAGTGGTCCTCAAGCCAGCAGTTAGCAATTACTCTGTGACAATAAGTCACCTTTAGACTTTTAATTCCATTTTTTATTGAATTTAAATTCCACCAACTGCCCTGGTGGGATTTGAACCCGAGTCCCCAGAGCATTACTTCTGAATCTCTGGATTACTAGTCCAGCAACAATACCACGTGCCACTTACTCAATGTTTCAGTTTGCTTCACTTATCCCATTTGCCCTCCTGTTGGTTACTTGCACTTAGTGATGTTCAGATATAGAACTGAACGGAACCGAAATCCAAAGCTTATTCCCCCTTGTGCAGTGCTCTGAGACATTAGCGCTGTAATCCTCATTGCCAATGTGACTGTAACCCATTCCCTCCCCTTTGTGTGTGTTGCATTGATTATGACCAGAATCATGGGATGAAAGTTTGTGCCCTAAGTGAAACTAGTTTGCTGAAATGTCTCATTGTCATGGCATGGCAACAAAAAAAGTGCTCACTGGTGACCAATCTATGTAGCAATCTCGTTCAGAGATCCGACAAGGCAATTGGCGTATGGGGAAGAGACATGTCACAGTGGTACAATAGGACATGAGGGCTAGGATTAAATAACGTTGTTGCACATTGCATTTCTTCACGTCTAACCTGTATCTAATCTGACCTGGGAATGCTAGATACACTAGCACAGTGTGAAATGAAAGGGTGATTTTCCTGTATTGAAAACCACTATTAACGTTGGAAGGCAAATACAATATTCCAATACTTTCACATTTGACTGACTTTGGGCAGGTGTATTCCCATACAACCCACCCTCTGCCTGGTGCTGAGTCTTATAGCATTCAGATTAATTAAACATCACAATGCTCTGCTTCATTTTGAGATCTGTCCCTGATGAGTTGTATAGGACTGTATCACACTTTCTGTTTCTTTATCGTCCTTTTTATTAAAACGATAAATTTAGGTCATGTCTGCCACAGCAGACTGGCCTAATTGGCATCAATCATCACACCATTGTACTTTCCTTATTTACATGCCAGGCAGACTGTCTTGCAAGGCGATGCACTTTCAAATGATCTATTTGACAAATAAAAACATTTATGGTTGGCAAACAATTCTATTCATCCCTTAATTTAGCGAGACAACAGGAATTCTCGAGAGATGGCTGTGCCTCTCTTTTCTCAGTAGCTAGTGAATGGTTAGTAGTGTTTGCAATGGATGATCCCAGCTTTGTGGAGTTCTGCTCTCTCCGAAATCATACAATCCCTACAGTGCAGAAGGAAGTCATTAAAGCCCATCAAGTCTGCACCGACCCTCTGAAAGAGTACTTCACCCAAGCTCACTCCCCCGACCTATCCCTCAATTGGACATTAAGGGGCAATTCAGCATGGCCAGTCCACCTAACCTGCACATCTTTGGACTGTGGGAGAAAACCGGAGCACCCAGAGGAAACCCACACAGACACGGGGAGAACGCCACACAGACAGTAACCCAAGGCTGGAATTAATAATCTTTTAATAATCTTTATTTTCACAAGTGAACTTACTGTGAAAAGCCCCCAGTCGCCACCTTCCGGAGCCAGTTCTGGTACATAGAGGGAGAATTCAGAATGTCCAATTCACCAAACAGCGCGTCTTTCGGGACTTGTGGGAGGAAACCGAAGTACCTGGAGGAAACCCACACAGACACGGGGTGAATGTGCAGACTGCACACAGATAGTGTCTGGAACCCGGGTCCCTGGCACTGTGAGACAGCAACCACTGTGCCACCGTGCTGCCCAAATGTCTTTTTCTTTCTCTTCTTCTCTTTTGAAGGTGCTGAATTTCCTGTACTCAATGGTACCAGGAGGTTTGCATCTTACTGTCCATCTTAGACGTACAAACCTTGGCACGACTCCTGCAGAGTGAAACAGTTCCATCACCCCCTCATGCTAAAGCAAAGTTACCCCGTAGTGGCTTGACAGAGAACTACGGAAATCCACCTAACTCGAGCAATCCGGTTCCACTAATGGCTGACCCTGTGACCTTCAGTTTGAACTCTTCCTGCCACATCCACAACATCAATTTGAAGGACCGATGAAGATCATAAACCATCATCCTGGACTTGCTAATTCCAGCACGTTGCTTAACTTCACATATTCTATCCTCCATAAAGTTATGGTCACCCAGGACTCCATCGCCATGTCCTTGCACCAGACGTTGCTCATTCATTGTTCCTCTGCCCCGGCCTTCAATTGGCTCCTGATTAAGCAATGCCTTGATTTTAAATTTCCTTAAGTGACTTGTTTGACCTCCAGACCTCTCTGTTCATCCACACCTTTCATCGTCTTTTTACTGAGCGTATTTCATCTCGAGCAGCACTGCAAATATGACTCCATCAAATGGGGTGTGGCGGTTCCAGATGGCAGCTCACCATCAACTCCACAAGAGCAATTGGGGCTGGTGATAAAGGCTGGTCTTGCCAGCGACATTCACACTCCTTGAATGAATAAAAGACAATTTCCATTCTTCATTTCTCCTCTTCAGATATATATGAATTTATTTTAAATCCTGGGTTCTCTGCATTTCTAATAGGTTTTAGTGGTTAGTAAGCACATGTTTATCTCTGTTTTACTGGAAGGGTTGATGGAAGGTACAGCAGGAGGGATTTGAGGAGGAAGAACAACCCATTGAGTCAGTTGGATGGTCTGATCGCACTTTCATCATTTACGTAGTCAAGTGTCTTTAATGGTCAATAGGTCTCCACCAACCAGCTTACCCTATTAATTATATACTTTATCAGCAATCTTTCTTGAATAGAGAAAGATTAGAGGGGCCATTTGGAAAAGAGGGGGGTGGATGTCCGGAATTCACTGCCTAAGTTGGTGGTAGAGGCTGAAATGCTCAACTCATTTAAAAGGCACCTGGATCTGAATCTAAAGGGCTGTAACCTTCTGGGGCTGGTTTAGAACACTGGGCTAAACAGCTGGCTTGCAATGCAGAACAATGCCAGCAGCACAGGTTCACTTCCCATGCCGGCTGGAATGTGGCAACTCGGGGCTTTTCACAGTAACTTTATTGAAGCCTACTTGTGACAATAAGTAACTATTATTATTATTAGACTACAGATCATTTGCTGGAAAGTGGGATTAAAATGAACGGCTAGTTTCTTTTTCCTCTTTGTTGACACAATGGGCTGAATGGCCTCTTTCTGCACAGTACGTTTTCTATGATCCTCTGGTTCTAATCCTGTATGGGGTACATGATTACTTGGTTGTCGCGTTGATTATTATGTTACATTTACCTCAAATGCACATTGTCTGAATCAATATTGTTTCCTTCTACCCTTTTACATCTCTCGATTTGCTTCATCATGTTTTCCATTTCAATTACAAATACCATCCATTTCCTCGATTTTGAGACAGGGTCTTGTTGCCGTGGAGATAAGTGGCAGAATCGTGCTGTTAATTAACATGAAGTGTTTCATTAGAGCCTAGGCCTGGGTTGATCTCCCATCTGTTGATTTGCTCAACTACAGAGGATTCAGTGTGTTTAATTATATGGCACTCAGCTCCAGTTTGTGTTTTGGTTACATTCATTCATGGGAATTGGGCAGGTTGTTTATTCTCCCACATCAGTTGAGAGTAAGGTGCATGACTCACACCTATGTGATTACATTCATTTGTGACAGGAGAGGGCAGGGTTGATGCACACAAGTCTGGTAATTTTAAACAGTGGCAAGATCACCAGGAAGGGTATTCGGAAGAAACCATTCCTTGGTTGTCAGTAAATATATATCCACGATCCAAGAGCAAACTGTGAGCTGGACTGGTAGCAAAACAAAGCATGTAGTTGCAGGGAGGGATATCATTTGCCTGTTCTTTAGCACCCTGGGATAAACTCAGTCTCATGATTATTCAGACATGGATGAATTCCCCGCTGAACCTATGTTATTTTTACGTGACTTTCACGTATCCACACTTTTCAGCAAGAGCTGAACCATTGGGGGGCCCCCATATTGTGGTCAGTTTGGAAAATTAGATGCAGACTTTGCAAGGAACAAGGGAGTCAAATGGCCTGCCCAAGTGTAAGTCAGAATTAAATGGTTAAGGACTGGTGCACATCTTGCCAGAACAATAATGTGACAACTGCACCAATAATGTGACAATTACACTCCATTTTCATTCATGAGCAATTTATGTAATTATTCGCAGCTCTTAGTGCAGTTTGAATGTGCTCAGGGAATACACGAGTGAAGGGAATAGAGGATTCTGCAAATGACGAAGAGCTGCGGATAAGCAAGGGAGAACAGCAGAAGTCAAGAAGAGTCATCAATGGGACCACTGACTAAACTTACTCATTCGTAACTTGCTCACTGATGATCAGTTTGGATTCTGCCAAAACCATTGACCTCTCATCGCAGTGTTGACCTGGTTGTGGACACAGGAGCTGAGTGTCAGAGGAGATATCAAGGCAGCATCTGGAATTCAATTCCAAGTATTGATTATTTGTGTGAAGAATAATATCCTGATATTAGTTCTAAATTTATTCTGTATTAATTTGAACCTGTGTTCCCTTACCCTACTAACACAGTTTAAAGTAATACTGCAGAATTATTGCTTTCGTTCCCTTAATTGTCTTATCCATCTCTAAAACACTGCCTTTCAGACACTTTTGGGGCTGGTTTAGCACAGTGGGCTGAACAGCTGGCTTGTAATGCAGAACAAGGCCTGCAGCGTGGGTTCAATTCCCGTACCGGCCTCCCCGAACAGGTGTCGGAATGTGCGACTAGGGGCTTTTCACAGTAACTTCATTGAAGCCTACTTGTGACAATAAGCAATTATTATTATTATTATTGCTTCCTTTCCAGGTTGAAAATCCCAAGCTTGAACGTTTTCTTGATTAATCAGAGCCTTGACACTAACGGTCGGTTCCCTGGTGCTTTTCTGCACTGCCTCCCATGCTGAATTTTCCCCTGTGTCAGCAATCAGTACTGGACATTGTTCTCAAGGTATGGTGTGTTCTCAAGTTATGGTCTGACCAGAACACTCAACAGTTTCATCACAATTTATTTTGCTACAATTCTGACAACATAATCGGGCATAATCGGGCTTTGCTGATTGCTGCATTGGTTGGACAGAGTTGAACATTGAGTACACTAGGAAGGTTCTGTGTTTTCCAGCCCCAATCATAACTATTTCCGCACCATTTGGAGAGAACTATTTTCTCAAGGGCAAATAAGGATGGACAATAAATGCTGGTGTAGCCAGCAACGCCCACATTCCTTAAATGACTTTTTAAAAAACCTGCAGCACTTTACATTAACCTGCATTAACATTTACTCAGGGCTAGTGAGAGATTGAAGTAGTTTTCATAGACAAATGTCTCACCACATGGTGCATTTATCCACTCAGCTTTCATGTATTGTGTTCCTGAAAAAAAGAAGTGCTAAACAAAAATAACTTTCCTGGAAGAAAGCATGTAATAAGCGTGGGTTATGTTCCTGATCTCTAATCATTAAATTACAGACCTATTTATGTATTAGTTTAATAGATTTAATCTAATGTATGCATTAATTAAACACATGACTAAGTAACAGGTAATGACTTATCATGCACCAAATGCAGAAACCTGATGATTAATTACAGAATGCTGTGACACATCAAGTTACTTGCCGAAAAGGGACTAAAATGCTTTGGTTGTAATGAGGCACTGGGAAGGAAGTTGAAGTGGGATTTCTGACAGAGCCAAGGAATGCTGGGCCTTTGCTCATAATCCTATCCACAGCATAGTGGCCTGGGCAGGTGTACACTTTGTCGACCCCAAAAACAGCCCCCATGATCACAGAAAGAATGGAGTGGCAGAATTGGTGGCACGGTGGCACACTGCCAGGGATCCAGGTTCAATTCAGCCGTGGATCACTGTCTGTGTGGAGTTTGTACATTCTCCCCGTGTCTGTGTGGGTTTCCTCCAGGTGCTCTGGTTTCCTCCCACAGTCCAAAGATGTGCGGTGGATTGGCCATGCTAAATTGCACTTTAGTATCCATGGGTGTGCGGGTTAGGTTAAGGGGATAGGGCGGGGTGAACGGGGGAGTGGACATGGGTACAGTGCTCATTTGAAGGGTAGGTGCAGACCTGATGGGCCGAGTGGCCTCCTTCTGCATTGTAGGCATTCTATGGTTCTATGAATTGGTGCCCATGTAAAGATCGAAATTTGAACTCCTGTGAGAACGCCACCATCACTTGGGCAGCAGACTAAAATTGTGGGAGGTGGACTAAGGAACATCTTACCTGTGTCACAATACATACTCTCTCAAAGTGACTTTGCCATGACTCAACTGTAGTGAGGTCACAAGCAATGCGCAGTGATGACTGACCAAACACGATAACTGCTCAATTAAAAATCGAAGCTGTGGCCAGCAGTGCTATTTGGGAAAGTTTACACATTTTAAAACTGCTGTAAAATGAAAACACATGGGGCGGGATTCTCTCAGCCCGGGGCCATGCTGGAAAATCCCCGTGACCAGCGCGAATCGCGCCACGCCACCCCGACGCCATTGGCGCCAGCGTGGTTGGTGCGGCGCCGGTTGGGGCCTGCTCTACGCGGCCGGGCCACCGATTCTCGGACCGGGATGGGCTGAGCGGCCGTTGTAAAAACAGTGAGGCCCGCCGGCGCCGTCCATACCTGCTCTCAGCCGGCGGGACCTCGGCGCGGACGGGTCGGGGGGCAGCCTGTGCGGGGGGGAGGGCGGGTCCGACCCCAGGGGGGGCCTCCGATGTGGCCTGGCCAGATGGGCAGGCCGGCCTCTGTGGCTGGGGGCCTCGTTTCCTCTGCGCCGGCCCCTGTAGCCCTGCGCCATGTTGCGTCGGGGCCGGCGCGTTGAAGGAAGCCACTGTGCGGATCCCGCGGCGCCCAGTTCACGCCAGGATCAGCAGCTGGAGCGGCGTGATCCGCTCCAGTGCCGTGTTGGCCTCTTTTGCGGGCCAGAATTATTCGTCGGGTTGGCCCGTTCACGCCGTCGTGAAACGAGTCGGCGTTTACGACGGCGTGGACACTCTGCCGCGGGATAAGAGAATCCCGCCCATGATGAGAACATGTTATAAACATAAGATATCTGTGCCTTACTTTAAGTTTTGTGCAACTAATTATTAAGCCAAATAAGGCATATTTAACATAGGGGTGCAATCTAAATCAGCCTCGTCAAGCCTGACTTGGGACGCGATGAGGACAGTAAATTTCGCAAGAGGCCTCTAGCGAGATTTATCGGTCACGCCTCGTGAGATCTACTGCGATCTTGCGAGGTGACGCGAGCTGGATCCTGCCCACAATGGACAGGATACAGATCTGCATATGCGAGTGAGCAGTCAGACTCACTTGACTTGTGTATACTGGAGTTACCCAATGTGTGGGATCTAATGGCCTCGCCCTGGAGTCATCGAGCTGGCTTCGTTTAGCTCCGGTGACCACAAAACAAACATACCGGCACTTGGGAGGGGGAGGCGGTCTCTCAGGTGGTGGGGGCCCATGGGTGGTTGGGCTCTGGACAGGGTGGTACTCTGGCACCCCTGATGCCACCCAGGCATCCTGGCAGTGCCACCCAGGTGCCAGGCTGGCTATGTCAAGGTGTCCGGGTGGCATCTTATCCACGCCGAGGACTGGCCCAGGGGTGCCCTGCCCTTATGAGGTGGGGTCTGGGTGTTGAGGACCCTCTACTTGGTAAATTGGAGGGGTTAGCGAAGTCCGGAGTACACAGTGTCCAGAGATCGGGTGGATCTTTTCCTGCAATGGCGAGTAGAGCTTGTTAATGTAGGAAATGAGCCTAAGTGTGGTCTCGCAGGGGGTTCCTCACCGAGTCCCGTTTAATGGCGGGGTCGATCTCGGTGCTGCAAGCGTTGGGAAACACCCAGCTAAACGCACCTGAAACGGGAATCTGTTTCATTTCCATTCAATCGTGGCCAAGGAAACATTAATACTCACTCCTTCGTTAAACCGTGACAGTTCTTGACTTCGATTTTAAGGAAAAGTTTGAACGTTGCTGCCGTGTAAAATGATAAATAAATATTCCAGGGATTTTTAAATTTTGCTACTTGCTACACTTCCATGCCGTGCTGCACTTTGGTTGTGAGGATGGTGGTCCCTGTTCATAAATATCTGTTAACTGTCATTTTATAATTGTCGACTCTTGCGATGAAGGCTGAATACTGAGCAGATTCCTGTACCACATCTTTCGCTCCTGAAATACTGTCAAATGTTCTCATTCCCACCTTCAGCTGCTCTTTCTTTTCATTTAAGCTGATATTCGCATAAAATCTCTGCCAGCAGTTTTTGGATGTACAACAAAACTCTGGAACTTTATCAATTCCACCTATTTGATCAGACATGTGGACAGAAACAGCAGGGGTTAGCCTGCAGGATCCTTCTCTGTGTGTTTACTTAAATCCAAAAAATATAAATAAAACCTAAATTAATGAGCCATAAAATGAATAAATTAATAAAGCAGCAGGGCATTTCAACAGCCATTCTTTATCTATATATAAATCACAGAAGTGTTGGCTGCGAAAGGACTAGTTGATCCATCTCATTTGTTCCGTAACAGTCATCTTGTAGAATCCCTCCAGTGCAAAAGGAGGCCATTCGGCCCGGCGAGTCTGCACTGACCCTCTGAAAGAGCAGCCCACCTAGGCCTAGACCCTATTCCTGTAACCCTACCTTCACATCTTTGGACTCTAAGGGGAAATTTAGCACGGCCAATCCACCTAGCCTGCACATCTTGGGACTATGGGAGGAAACCAGTGCGTCCAGAGGAAACCCACGCAGACACGGGGAGAACGTGAAAACTCCACACAGTCACCCAAGGCCGGAATTGAACCCGGCTCCCTGGCACTACAAGGCAGCAGTGCTGACCATGCCGCCTACCTTGCCCCATGTATCCTGATTGTGACCCTCTCTACTCACCCTGAACCATATAAACCCCTTGTACAAATCACATTCTTTAAAGGTTGCACTCTAAAGCACATTTCCTTCAGGTCTCACACTCACTTCCCATGCTTCTCCAATCACAGTTTTACTGCCATATTTCCTGGACTTAGTTGATTGGCTGAAAGTAAAATGAGACTTGAAGAGGTAGGGGATGTACAAATCAAAGGCAATGGAAATGTCCAGTATAATAGGCGCCCAAGAATTTATAGAGTGAACTAATCTTGAACAAAGAGTAAAATACATTAGAAGTAAACCAAACCAAACACTTTTCTCAGCAACTAAAATTCTAATGTCTGAAAGGTTTGAGACCTAAAAATTAAATACGATAAACATAGAACAGAACTTTTTTGTGTCTCTGTGTAGCTTCAAACTGTTTTCATTTGAAGGTCTCAACCTCCACAGAATGACTGAATTTGAACTTGGTATTTTTGACCAGAAGTAACCCAATTTTTAAAAATGTGCTAACTTCATCTTTTTTTTTTACAAATTTGAGAGACAGAGCACTGAGCTTTCCTATGTTGGTTTTTAAACATGAAGTGGCTTTATTTCAGAATCCGTAATTCAGAGGCGACAGTGCCACGCTTTCTAGTTCAACCTTCCAGGTGGTGTTCAGTTAAGAACCTACATTCTGGACTGCTTCCCTCTGAGGGCCAGCGAATGGATCGAGGGAGTGGGAGGTCAAGTCAGCATGCACTGTTGAAAAGGACATCTGTTAGCCTTCGCTATGGCTGCACTGCGGCTGCTGCTGAGGTGAACAGCACACAAGAGGGCAAAATGAGAAGCGTGTGAGGCAAGGTGAAAGAACCGGCATCAATCTCTGCACCCTGAGCACTGCCCATGACAGCAGGCTCCAGGAGGCTCTCAGGCAGCAGCAAGCCTCTGCCTGCAGATGACCTCGGGTTTGCCAATTTGCATATTTATCATTCAGATTGCATGCCACTATCATGCTGCTACAACTTCCCGCTCTGCACTCGCCTTCTGAGACCGCATGTGTCTGTTTGATGGTGGCAGGATTCCAGGGCCCTGACAAACTGGTTGATAAATGATTGATTGGCAAACTCAATTGACTTACCGCTGATTAGCAAACATCAGCAAAGAGTCACAATGAATAGGCAGGACTCAAACTGAAACCAGTCTCCAGCAGCTTGCCCAAGGCACCATTCTGGGCAGACATTTGTATCCCCTCTTTATAAATGACCTCAAGGATGAAGAATCAAGCCAGATTAGACTCGTTGCAGCTGACTACCTGGTCCATCGAGCCATTACCATAGAATCATAGAACTTATCGTGCAGAAAGTGGCCATTTGGCTCATTATTGATGCAACTGGTGAGATTAACCTCCAGGAAGATCAAAATAATCTCGACAAATGTGCTAACATATGGGGAATAAAAGTCAACACATAGAAATGTAACATAATGCGAATCATCAAAACTCAATGTCCATCAATGCTCAACTGCGCTTTGCATGATTCCACCCTTTGAAGTTGCTGAAGAATGCCGTCCTTAGGAATTCACAAAATAATTTAAAGAAGGATGTAAAATGGGCGGCACAGTAGCACAGTGGTTACCACTGTTGCTTCACAGCTCCAGGGTCCCAGGTTCGATTCCCAGCTTGGGTCACTCTATGTGCGGAGTCCGCATGTTCTCCCCGTGTCTGCGTGGGTTTCCTCCGGATGCTCTGGTTTCCTCCCTCAAGTCCCAAAAGACGTGATTGTGAGGTGAATTGGACATTCTGAATTCTCCCTCAGTGTACCCGAACAGGCGCCAAAGTGTGGCGACGAGGGGACTTTCACAGGAACTTCATTGCAGTATTAATGTAAGCCTACTTGTGACACTAATTATTATTATAAAGGCCACAATGCAGCCTCTGAAGCATGCAAAATGCTTCGGTTCTTGAAACAGAACTTCCAATACTCTTCAACTACAGTGACAGGAATTCTGAACATTGATTAGACCAAACTTAGGGCAGAATTCTCTATTTTTGACACTTAAGGGATTGATTCTCCATTCATCGCCGCTCCAATACCAATGGAGAATGGAGCGCTGGACGCCAAACCTGTTGCGATGCTCCGATATCTGATTCCCCGCCAGCAGCCTCAGCATGTTGCCCGCCCAGCGGGGAAAGAGCGTAGATATTGCTAAAACCCTAACCCTCCTTCAGAAAGATTGATGCTGTTCCAAATCCCAGAAGGGGAACTTGAAACAACTGCCCTCAACTATATTTTTGAAATTTTGTATAATGTGAGGAAAAGTTTGAAATTATGTCCCAGATGTTTTGTGATGATGTTAAAAAAATGTATGTTTGTTAAGAAATGAAACAAACAATAACAAAGTAAAGCACACTTAACTAAGACACAGTATCGCTAATTTTAAACAGTTCCAAACAATCTTCACTCAACTACCTTCAGAGCTGAATCTCCCCAAATGTTTCACAACACCTCACAGCAGTCATTTACAAACCCATGGTTGCGACCCACAGGTGGGTCACGGGAGTGTTTCAGGAGGAACGCGCGGCCACGCGCCGCGGGGTTCCCGATCACAGGAGGTAGTGCCCAATGGCCGCGACTCCGGCTTTTAAAAATGCCGGCTGCAATGGGTTTTCAGAATTCCGGCCATCCCGCTCATACATGGCCCCTCAGCAGTGTGCAGGCCTGGAGCCCAGCAGGGCGGTCCGCCTCCTCCTGTCATCAGCACGCTGACCCAGGAGCAGATTCTGTTTTAAACCGAGGGAGTCTTCCTGCCTGGAGCGGTGGCAGCGAGCAGGTCATGCGCCCCTGTCACATGCCCTGGGCTGAAGAGAGATTCCTCCATTTTGAGCTGCCAGTAAGCAAGCAACGCGACTGAAGAATTTAACATGGATCATTTCATAATAAGGAAGAAAGGGCCTGAGACACAAACAGGTCAGGATCTCACAACTAAGCCTGCTGGAGAGAGCTGCTCAGGAGAATCTGCAGCAGGCCAAAGCAGTGCTGCTGTGAGCTCCAGGGCCTCTGGTGAACAGCCCATTAAGAAGCTCAAATCAGGAACAAAGCAGTATAAAGATGATTTTTTAGGAATGGCTTTATTAATTGTGTCAGTGTAAATCAGGATGTGAAGCCCATGTATGTTATATGCAGGGAAGTACTGGCAAATGAAAGTTTTAAACCCTCACAACTTAACAGACATCTGAAGACTATGCATGGCGAGTTTGAGGACAAACCTCTTGATTTTTTTCAACGGATGCAATGAGAACTTAAATCGTCAGCGTCCTTAGCAGAAATGTAACATTGAATAACAAAGCAAGTGAGATCGTGAGAACCAAGCAGGCTCGCCAGTCACATTAAAGGTGAGTGAAAATTGTAGATCGCAAAGTTTGGACTGCATGGTTCGTGAATCGGCTGGCATGGGTGGCAAAGGTAATCTAGCATGGGTCCCGAAAGATGGCCAGTTGGCAAAAATGGGTCCTGGGCAAAAAAGTTTGAGAAACACTGCCTTACAGGTTTTTAAATCTAAAAATCCAGTAACAGTTACCACACCAGGCAGTTATATCTCTTTGGCGCTGCTGCTGAGGTAAAACCAACAACTTGCTTTTCAAGACAGGCTTTCTTCACAGACATTTGCTGCTGTGAGTTAGGCAGATATTCCTGCTGTTGGCTGAGGTCTTTAGCAGCTCCAGCTGCTCAAATACAGCTTCCCCCTTTGACCTTCCCTTACCTGATCTAATGTCTTCCGAAGTCAGACTTAATTACAATCATATAAGATAAAAGCAAATTACTGCGGATGCTGAACTCTGAAACAAAAACAGAAAATGCTGGACAATCTCAGCATGTCTGACAGCATCTGTGCAGAGAGCGGAGCTAACATTTCGAGTCCGGTTGACTCTTTGGCAAGACTCTATCTTTGATGTGGTTAATTACCATCATTTCTTGTTCTTAGCTTTTCAAGTGTAAATGTGAAGTACACTCACTTTGTGACCCTTTCTTCACACCTCTCTTTTTACACTGTGTATCTCTTCCTTTTAAATCCATAACACCTTATTAAAATCCATTCATGTTCCGTCTCCCGTTGTTATTGACTTGTATTATGATCTCAGACCAGACCCCAACAGTGGCTAGCATACTGGACTGAAAACCCAATATTTTAGTTTATTTACAAGGCAGAAAAAATGATTCGCTGACTGCATTTCTAACACAAAACTTTATTATGAATACAATATTAAACTTGTTAACGTCACACCCGAAAAGAACAGCTTACAATTACCCCTTAACACTACCACTCAATATTCCATTAAACAACAAGAAAAGATACATACAACTCTCAATCTATCTTAAAATTAGCATGGCATAGAGTCGAGTAATACTTGCTTTATAAAACAGATTTGGCTCATGTTACAACCCCTTCAGACTCTGGCTGAATATCTTCATAAAGCTGGTGCACTTGGTGTGTCTCAGTTTCTTCCTGGTCGCCAGACAAGAATGCTCTACTTTACAGATTACTACTCTTTTATAACTGTCCTCATTTGAGAGAATTTGTGGCCTCACGCTCAGGCAGATCAGAATTCAGCTCCTCTCTCGGCCAAAAGTTCTTCAAAACTAAACTTCCTCTCTGCATTCCTGGGCCTCATCCAGCAATGACCTCACATCCCCAAGCTGAAAAAGAAATCATCTCTGCAGTTTGCAAAAGTGCATAAACACCCCCGGGCCTTTCCCAGTCAAAGCAAATTCTTCTGGTCAATTTCACCTGCTGTTTCCTAGAAGCAAAACAACACCATTTTGAAAAACATGACCATTGCAGTCAAACACTATAACCTGAGGCTTTTAACCCTTAAATTGTCCCACTATTTAGAAGTCAATATTCCTAAAATCCTCCATTCGTCACTCTTGCTTAGTAAACGTCTGTTTGTAGTGTTGCTAAGCTCATCAGCATATCAAAGGCACTGGTTCCATTCACACAGCAATACTGTCTCTGCCTTAATTCACTTTAATTTTCCCAGAATTTTTAAAATATGTAATCAGCGGAAAATATTCCAATTTCTTGGAATATTTCCCTGATATTTTCATGGTACCACTATTTTTCCTGACACTTTTCAAAAGGTCCCCTCAGACAGTCCAGAGTTCACGACTCCCCTCAGAGGCTGTAAACCACGACTCTTTAAAAACCTGTCAGACCTCCATGAAAATTGCGGAGTTCTAGGAGATGCTTATCTTCCCAATGGAGCCAGCCAGCTCAGGACTGCTGGATGCGGACTTTTGACAGGAATCAGCTTGCCCATTTTAAAGGCACTCCAGCAAATAAAACAACCCAGGAATGGGGTTGGGAATACAACTAATTAGCTAATCTCACACAGTTACAGTTGACAAGCACAATAAGAGAGCTGGACACAGGTACAGCTGGAGAGATAGCTGGCTAATCGACAAAAAACTTTCCCTAGATCTTTCTTTCGTCGTGTGTTGTGAAGAGTTGCATTAATTTTATTTGTACCTGCTGCACTTAAAGAAAGTGCTATTGTTTCACAGACCTATTCAAAATACACTTTCCTCACCATGCCTGCGATTTACAGATTTCTTTCCAATTCTTTGAGTGGCAATTTGTATCCTTCCTTTTTCTCTTTAAATTTAGAGTATTCAATTTATTTATTCCAATTAAGGGGCAATTTACCTTGGCCAATCCACCTATCCTGCGCATCTTTGGGTTGTGGGGGCGAAACCCACGCAAACACGGGGAGAACGTGCAAACTCCACACGGACAGTGACCCAGAGCCGGGATCGAACCTGGGACCTCGGTGCCGTGAGGCAACCGTGCTAACCACTTGCGCCACCGTGCTGCCCCAAATTTGTATCCTTCCTGACTTCAATACCCTGGTGGGATTTCCGCCCCTGATCCCAAGTAAGGCCCAACACTGGCCAATTAATTCTGCCAGGCCTTCCCCAACAGAGGCAATGCGAAACTCCCACATGCGAGTGCCCCATCACCAAATTTGGATTCCACCCATGATGTCACACCGTAGCTAACACCACGGGCGGGATTCTCCACTCCCGTGCCGAAGTGGCCGCGCCGTCGTGAACGCCGTCGAAACGGCCCCGATCCTGACCGATTCAGCCCCTGACAATGGGCTAGGATCGGGGCCGCGTCATCTACACGCGGCAGGCCTTGCCGCCTGCGTAAAGGCGGCGCCGCATAGATGATGCAGCCGGCGCCGCATAACTGGCGTCATCCGCGCATGCGTGGTTGCCATCCTCTCTAAGTCCGCCCTGCAAGAAGATGGCGGACGGATCTTGTGGGGCCGCGGAAGGAAGGAGGTCCTCCTTCAGAGAGGATGGCCTGACGATTGGTGGGCACCGATCGCGGGCCACCCCACATTTGAGGTACCCCCCGGTGCAGGATCCCCCCTCGCCCCCCCGCAGGCCGCCCCCACAGCGTTCACGCACGGTTCACGACGGCAGCGACCAGGTGTGGACGGCGCCGGGGGGAACCCGCCGTTTTGGCCTGGTTGCTCGGCCCACCCGGGCCTGAGAATAGCGGGGGTGCCGGAGAATCGCCATTTTGGATGTCTCCGGCGATTCTCCGGCCTGCGGCCCGCGGAACTCGACCGGGCCGTTCCCGCCACTTGGGAGAATCGCGGGAGGGCGTCGGACCGGCGTCCCGGGAAATTTTGGCGGCCCAGGCGATTCTCCCAACCGGCGCGGGAGTGGAGAATCTCGCCCCACATTCTTCAAAGTGCCAACAATGTATTTTGCAAGTCTGAAAAAGGCAACACTGTTTTATTTTACTGACCTGTCTGAACATTGCAACAATTAGTCAATTTGTAAACCCTGCCAATCAAAGCACAATTAGACTTGGCACGGTGGCATTTTGCCTGTGTCGGGGTTCGGGCGCAGGGATGCCCTGCCCTGATTAGGGGGACTCCATGACCCCATATAGGTGAGTTGAGGGGTCTCGAGCTTGGGACTGATTTAGACTCTCTCGACACGGAGTAGTTGAGCTTTGACAATAGGATTCAGGCCAGGTTTGCAACTGAGCATTCTAAGAGTGTTCACCAAACTACTTGCAGCAGTGGGCCATCAGCCAGGAGTGTGAGAAATTCCAGTATCGGTGTTTTGAGATGACACAGGTCAGGTACTCCTGAGATAAGAAAATAACTATCAACTCAAGTAATATCCTGAATCGGAAATACTTCCATTGAAAAATTGTAGGAATTGCAAAAGGTGCTGAGCCAGCAGGTGTATTGCCAAGGTGAGTGTTACAACCAAGATTTGTTTCACTGTCTCTGTCTAACTGCTCTCTAGCTTCCTGACAGCGGTCTCTTTTTAGGACGGTCCCTGGGTTTCCCTCTCTTTAGGGGATCTCTGTGGGGGCTCCCCCTGTTTTAGGGGATCCTTGCGGGGGCGGGGGCAGGTCTGGCATTGTGGGGTGGGGTGGGGGGGGTGGCCCTCGGATGGACTTTAGGAGCAACTCCCTCAGGGGTTATTCCCCCCCCCCCCCCCCACTGCCGTGGCCCACTGCAAAGTGCACAATGTCAGGGCCACGCTGGGAAAAGCCAGTACTGATTCTCGCCCACCTGATTCCCAGCCCAGAGGACCAGAGACTCACCCGGACCCGGAGAATAGGCTGCCGATCCGCTAAGTCGATGCAAATGGGGCATTAAGACCCACTTGCATCTATTTTCACCCTCTGGCAGGCACGCGGGCGCAAAACTCAATCTAGCCACCAGCATCGGTGACACCGATCCTGTTTTTTCCTCCGACGCCTGATTCTCCACCCCATCGGGGACCCCACTACTGGCGGCAATCGTTGTGGAATTTCGCACAGTATGTTTGAATTCCAATTTTAACAGAGATATGAGCCAATAATTGCTGTATTTATCCTCCTGCAGTGGCTAAAGAACATATTGGGCATTCTCTGTTTGAGAGACTAAGGGTGAAATCTAACGTCCGGCGCCATGCCTGAACCACGGAGCGATGTGGCCGGTGAACCTCACGAGATTTAACTGGCTCACCCGCCTCGTGAGATCTAAAAGGATCTCGCGAGACATTGTGATCTGGGCGGGATCCAGATCGGTCTGATCTGCATATCTGCTGCAGTAAGCAGCACTTTGATATGCGCTCACCAGAGTTACCCAAGGCAGTGGTCTAACCCCTCCGTCTCGGAGACCGTGAGCGAGTGCTGATTCGTACAGGTCTCTACAAATGGGGAGCAGGTGGACCATCACTTGGGGAGGTCTCCCAGGGGTTGGGAACCCTGACTGGCTGGGCTCTGGGCAGGGTGGTACCCTGATGCCATCTGGGTACCCAGGCACTGACAGGCTTACAGGGGCACTGCTAGGCTGGCAGTGCCAATGTGCTTGGTGTCATTTTGCCTGTGCTGGGGTTCGGGCCCAGCCCTTATTTGGGGGGGGGGGGGGCTCGATGACCCCCATATAGGTAAGTTGGAGGGTTCTGAGAGTCGATTCGTGGGGTCTCGAGTTTGGGGCGCCATTTAAAAATGGCACCCCGATTTCTTCTTGCGCTGGCGAGCAGAGCTCCTCAGTGCAGGAAATGGGACTGAGTGCAGTCTTAGTGGGGTGCCCCCTACTGTGGCCCCGAAATGAAACAGAGTCCCATTAAATAGTAGGGTCTTTCCTGGCGCTTGAACACCCGGCTAAACATGCTGGAAATGGGACTCCATTAAATCGCGCCCTAAGTGTTGATGCCGGGACAGAAGTGCGGCATTTTCGCGTTTCCTTTGGGGGGGCGCTAGTTCCGGAGCAATTCAGGACATGCTAATGGACCAGCACTCTGCGCACATAAAACTAGTTTAATTCTCATTAGCGCCGGTGTCGGATTCGCTGGTGCCGGAATAGGCACTGAAAAGCTTGACAAGATGGCCACTTAAGCACACCACTCCCCACACAATCTTATTCCAGCCAAGAAGATGGCACCAAGGAGAGCAGCCCCGAGCTTCGTAGATGCAGAGCTTGAATGGATGCCAGATATGGTGGGTGAGATGCGGGACACTCCCCTCCCCAGAGTGGGCAAGAGGCCATCACCTGCTGACGTTAACCAGGCCTGGGTGGTGCAAAGGCAGTGTGCGCCATGGACTTCGCCAGGTGCACAGTGTCATAAAGTGATGAACAATTGCCGGGGTGAGACACCACCTCTGTGCCCCTGGCAGCACTCCTGTCCCTCACGCTTCACACCAACCCACTGGAGTCCAATCAAAACT
Organism: Scyliorhinus torazame; assembly: GCF_047496885.1. Taxonomy (NCBI): domain Eukaryota; kingdom Metazoa; phylum Chordata; class Chondrichthyes; order Carcharhiniformes; family Scyliorhinidae; genus Scyliorhinus; species Scyliorhinus torazame. Next base: position 297,550,165 of record NC_092711.1, on the reverse strand, counting down.
CATCTGTGGCATCCCCCTTACATCCCACCCTGCACCAAACCCCTATCACCTCAGTGGGCCATATTAGCGAAGAGGATCCTTAGACACTTTCTGGTGCGCACGTCACATATGCTGCGGCACAGCAGGTGGAGGAGATAGGAACTCCCGACGGAGCGGGCAGCTGGAGGTTGCCCAATCCCAGGAATTAGCTGTCCCATCACTGGTGAAGATGCAGACACAGATCCAGGGTCCACAGGAGGAGTGACAGCAATTGTCCAGCACTTGCAGGTGCAGTTGGAGGAGTCCAACCGCCTTCAGGGGCAGGAGATTGTGCTGACAAAGTGTGGTACCCAGGCCAACATTGAGCGGGTGGAAGCCTTGGGTGAGAAGGTCACAATCACAGCCATGTTTCAAGGCTTGCGGTACACTGTGTGGTCGATGACAGAGGCTCAGGATGGGGAAGCCCAGATAAAGGCAGCCATGTATCGGGCCACATGGACATTGCTGCGGTGCTCTGGAGATTGGTCCAGTCACAAAGGGTCATGGCTGAGGGCGTCGAGTGCATTGGCTAGGCGCTGGCTGACCTGGGCCGGTCATAGAGCGATATGACCAAGTCGCTAAGGGGCATGACCGAAATGCAGAAGGACATGTCGCACTCGCTGAGGGTTATGTCCAAGTCTCTGTGCTCCATGGCTGAGGGCATCGAGACCCTGGTTGAGACGAAAGTGGTCCTCCAGGATTGGCAGTGCCAGGTGACAGTGGAGCCTCCGAAGCCTACTCTGACCTCACCTCCTTACCGTGACGTCGCCCGGGGGTCATCGAGCACCCCGAGGGAGGAGGGCGTGATGGGGCCCGTGCCTGTGCCCTCCATGGGGGAGGTGCTGGAACACCCCAGCACTTCTGAATCACCCCCACCTGACACTGGGGCATCTGATGGGCAGCGGGCAGAACAGGATGGCACCTCATCCCTCATCACCTGTGACACGTGAAAGTTGGCCGGGCTCATCCAGGTCCAGCCCCTCCAGGGGATGGCTGCCAAAGGCACCTCAGGTCACAGGGCGAGAAACATGGCAGGCCGCCTCCACCTCTTCTCGGGGATCGGGCACAGACGTGCACGATGTAAAGCTGGTGGCCACACAGCAACTGAAGTATCAGGAAGTGGAAGCTCTTCCTGTTGATGAAGGGCACCTCCTGATAGGCCGGTGATCATTGGGGGGCATGTAACCCATCTCTCATCCCCCGGACCTGGGGAATGCCAGCGATGGTGGCGCATCCCGCTGCCTTGACATCCTGGTGGGCCTGGTCCAGAAAGAGGTTTATGTATTCCACTGCCCAGCATATAGGGTTTCCGTTATAGCGCGGATGAAGCTGTGTGCAGATGTAGAGATCTCCCTGGCAGGTCGCCACTAGGCTGCCTGTAAAGACCCCGAGTCAAAAAGGTTCAGGGCGACCGTTACCGTGATGGCCAGTGAGATTGAGTGTCCTCCTCCGAGTGTCCTCCTCCCGCGATTCTGGTGAGGCCTCTGCCCTGAGAGGGGCGCTGTGCCAGGGAGGATGCCAATGGCCACTGTGCATGTGTCTCTTGTTTGGGATGTGCTCTGCTATTGTCTGTTTCCCCTGCAGTGAGGCAGTGCTTCTGATGAATCCACGAACACCTGGTGGGCCACTGATTGAGCTTGGCCATGCCCATCCTGTTGATGGGTCAGTTGGAGCCTGAGGGTTTCCAGCAGGGTGGCCTGGATGGGCTCCCAATGACCAGAGGCTCTGTGAACATTTATCAGGATACAGTGAGCAGTCAGCAGAGTGAGCACCCAGGAGCCTCTAACTTGTCGAGAATGGTTGCTTTTAAAACAAATGCCGCAGCAATGGCGGTCTGTGACCAGCCACCCTGATCCCGTGGGGGACACCCCAAATCCACTGATATGTCAGCAAGTCACTCCCAGCTACTCCCCCCCCCCCCCCCCCCCCCCCCCCCGCCCCCGGCCCTTGCAGCCACCCCTCAGAAATTAACAACTTTACAAACTTTTCTTACCTCCTGTCCCTTCAGTAGCAATGAAGCCCAGTCCAGTCTCCGTTTGTAAATGCCTGTAGCAAACTGCACCCACGTGACTTCCGCCTGAGAGGGGCGGAGCATCACAGAGGCACGGACCAAACTGAGTCAAGCCCAGTAATATGTTAACGCAAGAAAATGCCGGTTTTGCATGCCGCCACCAGCGGGGCCCTGGAGCATGGCATTTGGTTCGGCAGAGAGGGTGCGAACTCCAATTTGCGGCAGACGCCCGATTCTCCGCCCGATCGCGGTTCGCGACTCTGGCGTCGTGGGGTGGAGAATCCAGGCCATTGTTTCCCAGCAGGTTATTAAGCAGTGCTTATTTCTAGGTCTCTAGGGAGATCTCTAAACCACTTCCCAAATGGTTTCTCTATGATACACACCCTGTGGAACACCCAGACCCAGCGCCGCCCCCTTGCCGCTATGCTACCACTGACACATTGAAAACAAAGCCATAAGGGCTCGGCTTGTGTTCTGTAAATAATTGAATCAAAAAACTCAGCAAATGTGCAAAATGATTGCATATTTTTAAGTACATATGATATTTTCGAGCTGCTGGAGAGGCCTCAGGAGCTTCAGGTCAGGGAGCAGCGGAGAAAGAAAAACATGTTCAATAATCAATCTTCTTCTTGACTTCTTTGCCCGAAGGCAAGTCCTTGGTGATCATTCGCCCAACCACAGGAAAGTGTGGTGATTTTTACTGATGGTAGAATGAGTAGGCAGGGCCTGAATCTACCTCGGCGAGAACGTGGACTAAACCCTGTACTGTTGCACGACTTGCTGGCTGCTTAGCCAGCTGAGTGAACCAGCCCCCAGTGTATCAATTCAAATCACAGGTTAGAAGCACTGCCGCATTTTATTGGCACGTCACAATACGATCACTACACTGTATAGGTCATGCTGTGAACAGTAACCTATACTCAAATCCCTGGAGTTTAACAATTACACAGTAAATAATATCCCGTGTTTTGTGCCTTTAAGCTGTGCAGAGATGACACACCAGGTTCTCTTTGTGAACAGGGCTTTGTAATCTGTATAGTGCCAGTTAAGCAAACTACGTGCAAATCAAACACTAGATGGCGTTACTAATGCACTGTATATAAGACAGCGTCTCTAGGAATTCTGGGAGAAGCTGAAGAGAACATGATGAGAGTAGAGTGAGAATTGAATGTAGAAATATAGCACGAGGTCAAGTCATAGTGTAGATTAATAGTTAGATAGAATATTGATTGCTGTACTCCAAATTCAGTATTATTCGTTTATTATCTGTAACTCAGTAGAGTGTGCGAACCTCATTTAGCTTTAGTAGTGTAAAATAAATTTGTTTTGATTCAAACTTCTTATTTTTATATTCTGTGTCAACATGACATATCTGGCTATCTTGGTTGTAAAGGCAAGGAATATAACAGACTTTATTACAAAAGCTTTCAAAATGTCTGTTCCACAAGCTTTCAGCTTGATTTCAGTTTCTCTTTCCCTGTATCCAGCACACAGCTCAGAGAACAGGCAACAGACAAACATAATCCAACGCTGAACAATCATGTACATTCTTTATTAATTTTGGCCTCCAGGGTGAATATTGTTTATTTCAATCACTATTAGTGGAAAATGCTTTCTTCCTGCCCGATTAATATGGCTGTTACACAGTTCAGATTGAAAGTCACCTGTTCTAGCATTGAAGATAACACTCCTCCAGACAGTGACTGTCTCTTTAAAAGAAGGAGAAAGAACACTCTGTTTCAGCACAGTTTGTACTTCAGTGATCCACCCAGCACTGTCTCTGGCTGAAAACCAATTTCTCTTCCTGCCAGCGAGTGTAGGAGGTGTTTCTCTGGATGTTCCCAATGATTCAAATTCCTTTTTTAAGTTTGCAATCATGTTGTCTCAAGCATGCATCGTTTCGCTTCTGTTCTGCAGTGAGCAGAGTACGTGACATCATGATGACATGGAATTTGTGGGCACTTTGGTGATGAACGGTCAGGCGTAAACCAACATTCTCCCTCTGAAACCGACCGCAACTTCCGGACTTAGCTCAAGCGCAGAATAATGTGGAGGTCCTTAAGTTGTGGTCTTAACAGTCACTGCCCACCCCAGGTGGCAGTCAGTAAACTCAATTGATCTGGCATTTTCCACTCTCATATCACCAATAGAAACCCATTAAAAAGTTTTTGTCTCCTCGCTCAGTGTCATACCTCGTTTATAGTGCTAATGTGAAGCGTCTTGGGATGTTGCATTACTTTAAAAGGTGCTATATAAATATAAACCGTTGGTGGTGGTTGGCCGTTTCTGAAAATTCTTTGGTGCGGTTGAGCTGCTTGGAGGGCTTGAAGACCTTACTGCAGCTAGATTTGCAAATTCCCGTTAAGTCGCATTACTGCTGAACATTGAGAGGGTTGAAGTTCACGCCACAGAGCTCACTAGGGTTTTCTTTGAGGCCTCGCTGCTGTCTGCATAATCCAGGCCAATGTCTTCACGTACCGTATATGATGACAGCTGCAGAGCAACCTGTACACCAGATTGGCCCTCTATTATATCCAGTGTGTCTATTGAAGGTATAGTTCCTCAGGCATCATGAGCACAACAACGTCTTATCCAATTGGCCATTCCTAAAAAGTGAATGAGAACAGTGAAGTGGAAATTTTAGCTTATCCTATTGGGAGGCAGGAATACTCGCAAGCCTGTTCCCACTCAATCCCCACCGGCTGTTATTTTAACTGGGCACTTATTTCAAACAGCTGAGGCTGGTGCCTCATGAACACATCCTTTGTTGTCATTAGGACACCGGTCACATTTTAGCAGCATGCTGAGTGTGGTGCCTACTGCAGGAGCCCCACTCGGTAAAACCAGGAAGGGAACAAGAGGAACCCTTCCTCGGTAAGGCTTCCATAGGGCACCAAAAGGAACGTTTGGGCCTCTGCTGCCTGATGATCCATTGCCCCAAAATAAACAGCCCTGATCCTCCAGTTATCATACTTGGCGCTGGTGGGCAGCCTCTGGGAGTGTTGGGATTTTGACCTTTCTCAAAGTTTGCCTGTTCCTGGCGCAATTTACATGAGGCCCATTCATTAAAGTCAGCAGACGGTGTCAGCAGATTTGAGAGCCAATTGGTACATTTCTCAAGGGAAATATATTGGGCGGGATTTGTCCAGTTCACTGCGGGAGCAAATCCCATTCTGGCCGCTAAATCTCACGAGAGGGCCACAATGGAATTTGCGCGGACGGGATCTCAGTTTGAGATCTTTCAGCCCTCCAATGAGGTTCATTCCTGGTTTTCAAAAATGAGAACCAGCCATGATGATCATCCTGAGGGTGTGGGGGTGGGTATAGCCCCCGGATGGTGAGCCTGTTCCTGGCAGTGCCAGGTTGGCACTTCCATGGGCGGGCTCCGTGTGGACACCGTTTTGAGTAGTGTGCCCCGATCCTTAGCTGATGGGGGGAGGGGGGATGGTTGCCCTCTACATGTGAGGGTTGGCAGGTGGTCCCCTTGGCTGCTTTGCGGGGTGGGGAGTGGCACGGCGATCTCCGTGGGGCTGGGGGTGGGTGCTGATCAACTTTGGGGAGGAGGGCCCAGCCGCCTCAATTGCTCGGAGATGGTGGTTCCCAATCTCTGTTGAGGGTGGAGGTCTTTAAAAGGCGAACCTTTGCCAGTGCGTTTAGGCCTGCCCCCCCTCCCTACCCTGAGCTGGCCGTGTGATCCTCACCAGAAATTGCAATGAAATGCAGCTTAATCAGGTAAGTAAGGTTACCTGTGAAGACAGCGAGTTTCACATAGCTTTTCTCGCCTTATCCAGCATTTTGTACAATTTTGGGAAAATTCTGCCCAATGGTGGATGTGCTGAGAAGATCAGTAGGCAGGATCCCCCCCCCCCCCCCCCCCCCCCCCCTTACCCCCTCAAAACAAACCTCCTACCTGAGATGACCCTACCCTTCCTAATCAACCGTCCATCTCCTCCCTCACTCCTGCCTCCCAGGGAGTACAGACGTACCTGGCCCTGCAGCCTCCTCTGGCCTGCTCGCAACACAACTGGAAGCCAATTTGGACGGGGATGTTGTCAGTGGAGGAACACTGTGGGTTTAACAGAGGGTGCAGGGCATCCCTGATTTCCGGCTTCCCCCTAAAGACCCAATTATTAAAAAAGTTAAAATCCAGTCCAGAGGCGCATTGCAGTTCAATTGATAACCCATCTGGCCTCAACTAAGTCAGGCATAAAAACTTACAGCCAGGCCCCTAAGTGCTGTCCTCGGGATTTTGATGATGGGCGTGAGGTGAAATTATTCCGCACTCATTGTAAACACAGAACATTTATTGCATTCCTGATAGCACCAGAGCTGAACCTTCACAGTAGTTTGCTTTCGCATGGTCTGATTTATTCATTACACTTTCCAGCAAGCATCGATCCAAACATTCCACACAAAACACCAGGAGCAAAGCTTCACACTCTGCTACTCTTCTCTGTACAGCTCTCTCCAAGCGAGTTTAGTTGCCTGGAACTCTATCCCTGACATAATGAAGGAAATGTAAGATTAAAATACAGTTTGCTGAAGTAGAGTTAGCCTATTGTCAGCAGGGAAGCTATGGGAGATCCTTGGTCCATTGGCACCACAGTACAATCTCTGCAAGTCCTTTGATTCTCTTGTTACTCTGTGAACAGGGGTATTTTAGGGAAGGCTGTTGCAGTGATTAATATATATAGATTTGAGAGGCAACTAGATCTGTGGAGTGGAGTATTTCAGACAGGTGGGTGAGTCTGTGATCTGTCAAAAAGAGATGAGGTTGTTGGCCGAACGTTTTTGTTCCTAACCTGCTAAAAAATGATTTTATTATCAAAACAGAAAAGCTTTCTGTGATAATGGTTCATGTTTGTAAGAAAAGTCATGTTTGCTGTTTCCCCCCCCCCCCCCCTTTTTGGGAAGGATTGGCCCAGTATGAGAGAATAAGATCCCCTATTGCGAGTGATGTCTGGTGGATAAAATACAAAGCAAAAGTCGGGTGTCCTTGGACAGGATGGATCAGCGGATAGAGGTACAGGGGGTGACGATCAAGAAAGTGGAGGAGATGCTCACTGACCATAGCGATCGGATCGTCTCTTTGGAGGCAGAAATGGCGTTGCTGGCAGAGGAGCGGAGGTTGGTAAAGGCCAATGGCGATGATCTGGAAAATAGCTCCAGACGGCAGAATGTAATAATTGTTGGGCTGCCAGAGGGCCTGGAAGGTACAAACGCCACGGATTATCTCTGAGATGTTTGGAACGTTGGTGGGGGAGGGTATCTTTCCTGACCCCCCTCCTGAGTTCGGCCGGGCCCATTGATCGTTGAGGCAGAAGCCCAGATCGGGGGAGCCACCACGGATGATCATAGTCAGGCTCCATAGGTACCTGGACAACGAGCGGTTCCTGAGATTGGCGAAGGCCATCGCGATGGTAGATGGGAGGGCCATGCCATCAGAATATACCAGGATGTTGGCGCAGAGCTGGCAAGAAGGCCAAGGCTGAGCTCCATAAGAGCAAGGTGCGATTTGGGATGGTGTACCTGGCTCATCTTCGGGGCACCTCCAAGGATAGAGACTCGTATGTCAATGCGCTGGAGGAAGTGAATCACTTTGTTAATAAACATGGGTTGGGGGGGGGGGGGGGGGGGGACCCAAAGTGCTTGAGGACTTTGTTGTTTGTTCATTGTTAAGTTCTTCTATATCTGTATATTTGTGTGGGATTGATGTAAGCTGAAGGATGGCATGTTGTCCAAGATCAAATAAGACTGCGGAAAGGATGGGAGGGGCAAGTGTATCACTTGAGTTTTGATATTAGGACAGCGGGTGGGGTGTGGGGGGGGGGGGGGGGGGGGGGGGGGCTGCGGTGCTGATTAACAAGAGAGTGGCTTTTGCTGCGGTTAACATTCTAGCAGACTCAAGATGGAGGTACGTAATTGTTAGTGGGGTGTTAGCGGGCACGCTGGTGGTTTCAGTCAGCATGTCTGCATCAAATTAGGATGACACGGAATTCATTAAGAATCTGTTCCAGATCGCGGTTGAGGTTGACCATCAGTTGGAGGGAGATAGAGCATGGATGGAGGGAACATAGTGTATCCTTAAATGGGGATGATTTGCTGTGGTATGTGTAATGGGAATTTCACTTTAAGAGATGTTTGTCTGCTCAAGTAGCTGCAGTGATGTCAGAGTGTGGGTGGAGTTGAGCTCTGGCTCTGCTTTTTAGTTTCGCTTTGAGGAAAAGCTTGGGTGTGTCTGTTTTCAGTTTTGTTTTAGTGTTGGAGCTGAAACCAGCCAAAGAAGGGGTAATTTTGATCTCTCTGCCATCTAAAGACTATCTCTAGATCATTTGGTGAATTCAGAGTGTCTCAGTAGAGAATTTAAACCTGATGTGCTTCTGTAAAAAGGGGTTTTGTCTTATGGATGTTAAAAGTAAAGTTTAAGGATTACTTAGAGTGTTGTATTCTTGGGGTGTTGTATTTGAAATGATGGTTGCTAAGATGTTCACTATGTTTTAAAAAGGTTAACTGAGTTCATAGAATAAACATTGTTTTGCTTTAAAAAATACTTTTACATTTCTGCTGCACCACACCTGTAGAGTCGGTCGTGTGCTCCCCATACCACAGTCTAGTAAAAGTCGTGGGTCAGATGATCTCCATGATATACTTTGAAGTTCTCTAATCCCTGGCCCATAACATATGTCACAGACCCACTCTACGGTGTGGGGGAGATAATGGACGTCCTCGGGGAGTTTGGCTCCTTTTCTGGGTATAAGCTAAACCTGGGCAAGAGTGAATGTTCTCTGATGAACCCCCGTGGAGCGGAATGGGTCTAGGGAGGTTACCGTTTCGTCTGGTCAGGACTCGCTACCGGTACTTGGGAATTTGAGTGGCCTATTATTGGGCCTCGCTCAACTCCTGTTCTGTCCAGTACAATTTTCATTGAGACCAGTGGTAAATGCCTTTTTGCGGATTTGATCAGTTACTCCTTTGTGAAGGGGAGGACCTGGGAGAGGGTTGGGGGGCTAGTCTTGTTATAAAACTGGGTTGTGTTATGTTGGGGTTGTTATTGTAAAGTGAAAATTTTGTTTGAATAAAAACATTTTTTGAAAATTCGCTACTTCAAGCTGGGTCAATTGAAAATTAAACACTGTTTAGATTCTAAGCTGTATAGATCATAGAATTTACAGTGCAGAAGGAGGCCATTCGGCCCATTGAGTCTGCACCGGCTCTTGGAAAGAGCACCCTACCCAAGGTCAACACCTCCACCCTATTCCCATAACCCAGTAACCCCACCCAACACTAAGGGCAATTTTGGACACTAAGGGCAATTTATCAGGGCCAATCCACCTAACCTGCACGTCTTTGGACTGTGGGAGGAAACCGGAGCACCCGGAGGAAACCCACGCAGACACGGGGAGAACGTGCAGACTCCGCACAGACAGTGACCCAGTAGGGAATCGAACCCGGGACTCTGGCGCTATGAAGCCATAGTGCTATCCACTTTGCTGCTGTGCTTCCCACGGTAGCACAAGAGGACAGGAGAGATCAATGATGGACAATCCTTTCTTTAAATTGGTTCATGGTGTCACTAGCAAACCCAATATTTATTGCCCATCCCTAATTGCCCTGGAGAAGGTGGCAGCGATCTGCCCTTTTGACCTGCTGCAGTCAATATAGTATAGATCCACCCGCAGTCAGGATGTGAGCGACTCATCCCAGAATTCCCAGCCTCTGACTTGTTTGTGTCCTGTCATTGCAACAGGCTAGTGAATGTAAGTAAGTTGCGTTATAAAAAGACAGTCTTGATAAAGCATTGTTCGAGAACTCCATGAATTACACCAGCAAGATAACTACTTGAATTCATACAGCACCTTTAACTGTAATAAAATCCCAAAGAATTTTGCAAGTGAAAAGCACCATGGAACACGTGATTAGGAGATGAGAGCAAAATTCTGTGTTCAGAGGAGATTTTGCTGACGCTTCATCTGTTTCTAATTCTTCAGCAGCTCGCTCACTCAGGTAAGTTTCAAAATAAAGATCTCCCCTAACTCCACAGAAACCTCAGTTGATCAATTTACCCCACTCCTGGCACCGCACCCCCCCCCCCCCCCACCCCCGTCTAATACAGCCCCCCTTCCTGGGCACTTATTTGAGGTCCAGTCATATTTTCCAATTGTTGCTGTTAATTTTTCACCCTGTTATCGGTTAACAAACTGAGCCCTGGAGTGCCTCACATCACCTTGTGCGTTAGCCTTCGATGAATCATTTTCACTGACACAAGAAGCCATCAGGCCACAGAAGGAGCTGTCTGGTAATATTAGCGTCATTTGAATTCTGGCTGACCTGCGACGCTCATGCGTTGACTTGCGAGTGAGAGGTTCAACGCAGAAACTATGAAATGGAAGGCTGCTTGTGTGGTAATACCAGGTATTGCAGTACCTGAGAGTTGAATGACCATTGGCTAGACCGCGGGGTCTACCATTGGGTAATTTACATAGCTCCGCCCTGAGAGGCGGGGTATAAGAACCGGTGCCGTCCCAGCAGTCTTCTCTTCTGTAACATCGCTGCTGGGTACAGTTCTATCTGATTAAGCTGAATCGATATGACTCTTCCTGGTCTCAAGAGTATTGATTGTGCATCAATTTAATCAGATAAGTACTTCTGAAGGATGGATCTCTGCATCAAGCCGACGTGCCTTCAGCTCAGCTCTCACGCAGAAAACTCCGCCGCGATTTTTAAGCATTGGCTGGCGAGCTTTCAGAGCTACCTCGATACGGCTGCCGACACCCCCACGGAAAGGCAGAAGATGCACCTCCTACGCTCGCGGGTCAGCCCGGCGATCTACACCCTGATCGAAGGGGCGGCGAACTATGATAAAGCCATGGAACTGCTGGAAGGACATTACATTCGTCCACTGAACCAGGTCTACGCCCGTTACCTGCTGGCAACGAGACGACAGAGCCCAGATGAGACACTCGAAGACTTCTACCGGGCACTGATAGTGCTGGGCCAAAATTCCGGCTGCCCAGCGGTGACGGGGAACGAGCACACTGAACTTTTAATCCGCGATGCTTTCGAAGCAGGTATGGTATCCCCCGACATCCGCCGAAGGCTCCTTGAAATGGACACACTGGGCCTCACCGAGGACCGGGCCCTGGCAGGGTCCATGGACGTGGCGTACAAAAACGCCCTTGCGTACGCCTCCGCGCGCACCGTGCCCACCTGGGCTGCGTGGCACCTCGCCGCGGTAGCCCCCCAGACATACCCGCTTAACCCGCAGACTTACCCGCTAACTCTGCAGGTCTGCGCGGCAAGGCGCCCCGCTACCGCCGCCGGCCAACGCTGCTTCTTCTGCGGCCAGGCGAATCACCCGCGCGTGCGCTGCCCGGCCCGCACCGTCACCTGCAAAGGGTGCGGCAAGAAAGGCCACTATTGCCGCGGTCTGCCTAGCCCACGCGGTGGCCGCGGTATCCAGCGAGTACCCACAGCTGTTTTTCCAGGCCCCTGCTGTTCAACCACATCCGTTTTTTCAAGTCCCGACTGTCCAAGGCCCACCGCATTCCTTTTTCCCAGCCCCGCCGGCCCAACGGCACCGCAGCCTTTGTCCCTCCAGGCAGCATCACAGCCGCGGTCATTTTGCCCCCCGGCAACCACGCTGGAGGAGTGCGCGCCGCCATTTTGTCCCTCACCGGTCCAATCTTCGGAGCCCCCGTCCCCGGACTCCATGTGCGATCCATGGCCTGCGCCATCTTGGATGGGGCCTCAAGCCCCCAGCATGGCTGGCTACGCGCTGCCCGACCAAAACTCCTTGCTGCAGCTTGCCTCTGCCACGCAGGAGCAGTGCGTGCCGCCATTTTGTTCCTCCCGCCGCCATTTTGTTCCTCCCCGCCGTCATCTTCGGAGTCCCCGTCCCCGGACTCCATGTGCGATCCATGGCCGGTGCCATCTTGGATGGGACCTCAAGCACCCAGCACGGCTGACTGCACGCTGCCCAACCTAAACTCCTTGCTGCAGCTGGCCTCCGTTACCCTGGACCAGAGTCGGCCCCGAACGCTAGCGAAGGCCACCACTACGATCGCCATCAACGGCCACGTTACGTCGTGCCTCATCGACTCCGGGAGCACGGGGAGCTTCGTCCACCCCGACACGGTAAGGCGCTGTTCTCTGGTCACCTATCCCATCCAACAAAGGATCTCCCTGGCCTCTGGGTCACACGCGGTGCAGATAAAAGGGTTCTGCCTCGCAAACCTCACCGTCCAAGGCAGAGAATTCCGCAATTTCCGCCTATACGTGCTGCCGCATCTCTGCGCAGCCACCCTTCTGGGACTGGATTTCCAGTGCCACCTACAAAGCCTGACCTTTAAATTTGGCGACCCTATACCCCCCCCTTACTGTTTGCGGCCTCGCGACCCTTAAGGTCGACCCGCCTTCCCTGTTTGCGAACCTCACCCCGGATTGCAAACCCGTTGCCACCAGGAGCAGACGGTATAGCGCCCAGGACCGGACCTTCATCAAGTCCGAGGTCCAATGGCTGCTGAAGGAAGGGGTCATCGAAGCAAGCAACAGCCCCTGGAGGGCTCAAGTCGTGGTGGTAAAGACCGGGGAGAAACATAGGATGGCCATCGACTATAGCCAGACCATCAACCAGTCAACCATCAACTGGACGCGTACCCTCTCCCCCGTATTGCCGACCTGGTAAAAAGGATTGTGCAATACAAGGTCTTCTCCACGGTGGATCTCAAGTCTGCCTACCACCAGCTACCCCTCCGTAATAGTGACCGCCAGTACACTGCCTTCGAAGCAGATGGGCGGCTCTACCACTTTTTAAGGGTTCCCTTCGGTGTCACAAACGGGGTCTCGGTCTTCCAGCGTGAGATGGACCGAATGGTTGACCGGTACGGCTTACACGCAACGTTACCGTATCTTGACAACGTCATCATCTGCGGCCATGACCAGCAGGACCACGACACCAGCAGGACCAGGGCAGCACGGTAGCATTGTGGATAGCACAATTGCTTCACAGCTCCAGGTTCCCAGGTTCGATTCTGGCTTGGGTCACTGTCTGTACGTAGTCTGCACATCCTCCCCGTGTGTGCGTGGGTTTCCTCCGGATGCTCCGGTTTCCTCCCACAGTCCAAAGATGTGCAGGTTAGGTGGATTGGCCATGCTAAATTGCCCTTAGTGTCCAAAATTGCCCTTAGTGCTGGGTGGAGTTGCTGGGTTATGGGAATAGGGTGGAGGTGTGGACCTTGGGTAGGTTGCTCTTTCCAAAAGCTGGTGCAGACTCGATGGGCCGAATGGCCTCCTTCTGCACTGTAAATTCTATGAAATAACCAACCTCCGTAAATTTCTCCAGACCGCGCACCTCCTAAATCTGACCTACAATAAGGTGAAGTGCGTGTTTAGCACCGACCGTCTAGCCATCCTAGGCTACGTACTGCGAAATGGAGTCATAGGCCCCGACCCTGAACGCATGCGCCCCCCTCATGGAGTTCTCCCTCCCTCACTGCCCCAAGGCCCTAAAGCGCTGCCTAGGCTTCTTTATCTACTATGCACAATGGGTCCCTAATTACGCCGACAAGGCTCGACCCCTGATCCAATCCACAACCTTCCCCCTGTCGACGGAGGCCCAAAGCGGACATCGCAAAAGCCACGATGCGTGCCATCAACGAGTCCCTCCCCTTCCAGGTCGAGAGCGACGCGTCCGACGTAGCTCTGGCCGCCACCCTCAACCAAGCGGACAGGCCCGTGGCTTTCTTCTCCCGCACTCTCCATGCCTCCAAAATTCGTCACTCCTCGGTCGAAAAGGAGGCCCAGGCCATAGGAGAAGCTGTGCTGCACTGGAGGCATTACCTGGCCAGCAGGAGATTCACTCTCCTCACGGCCTTCATGTTCGATAATGCGCAGCGGGGCAAGATAAAAAACGACAAGATCTTGCGGTGGATGATCGAACTGTCCACCTACAATTACGAGATCTTGTACCATCCCGGGAAGCTGAACGAGCCTCCTGATGCCCTATCCCGCGGCACTTGTGCCACCGCACAAGTAGACCGCCTCCGAGCCCTCCACGAGGACCTCTGCCACCCGGGAGTCACCCGGTTCTTCCATTTCGTTAAGTCCCGAAACCTGCCTTACTCCATCGAGGAGGTCAGGACAGTCACCAGGGACTGCCGAATCTGCGCGGAGTGCAAACCGCACTTCTACCGACCAGAGAGGGCGCATCTGATAAAGGCTTCCCGTCCCTTTGAACGCCTCAGCATGGACTTCGAAGGCCCCCTCCCCTCCACCGACCGCAACTCGTACTTCCTTAACGTGATTGACGAGTACTCCCGGTTCCCATTCGCCATCCCCTGCCCAGACATGACCGCAACCACCGTCATCAAGGCCCTCCAGGGTATTTTTACACTGTTCGGTTTCCCCCCATACATCCACAGTGATAGGGGATCCTCCTTTATGAGCGACGAGCTGCGCCAGTTCCTGCTTAGCAAAGGCATCGCCTCGAGCAGGACGACCAGCTACAACCCCCGGGGTAGAAAGGGAGAATGGAACGGTCTGGAAGACCGTCCTGCTGGCCCTTCGGTCCAGGAATCTCCCAGTCTCCCGCTGGCAAGAAGTCCTCCCAGTGGCCCTTCACTCCATTTGGCCCCTGCTATTTGCTACCACAAACCAGACACCTCACGAACATCTCCTGGTTTTCCCCAGGAAGTCCTCCTCTGGGACCTCGCTCCCAACCTGGCTAGCGACACCCGGACCCGTCCTGCTGCGGAAGCATGCGAGGGCGCACAAGTCGGACCCGTTGGTCGAGAGGGTCCACCTGCTGCATGCCAACCCCCAGTACGCCTACGTAGCGTTCCCCGACGGACGCCAAGATACGGTCTCCCTTCGGGACCTGGCGCCCGCCAGAGCCCCATGCGCGCCCGCGCCACTGCCCCCCCCCCCCCCCGCAGCACCTGACCGGAGGGTCAGTACTGCCGCCGGAACCCCGACCCAGCGCCGAACAGGCACCGACGCCCCCTACAGGCGTCCCCCCTGCCCATTTTTCACCCCTACAGCGCCGCCTAGGGGTGACGAAACTGCCTGGGAGGAAGACACCACGATCCCGGAGTCACAACCGCCGGGGCCCTCACCAGGATCGCCGCCGAAACTTAGACGCTCCAGTAGGACGACCAGACCACCCGATCATCTGATTGCAGCACCATGAAAAAATAAACACC
Organism: Scyliorhinus torazame; assembly: GCF_047496885.1. Lineage (NCBI taxonomy): Eukaryota > Metazoa > Chordata > Chondrichthyes > Carcharhiniformes > Scyliorhinidae > Scyliorhinus > Scyliorhinus torazame. The sequence continues at coordinate 297,534,937 of NC_092711.1, read as the reverse complement.
ACAAGAACTTTCTCCGTTACCCTCAACAGCATGGTACCTGCAATACCTGGTCCTACCATGCAAAGGCGACAGTGACACTGGCCATCACCCCGCTGGCTCCTTTTTTAACAGGGGGTGAATGTGGTAATACCAGGTATTGCAGTACCTGACAGGTGAATGACCATTGGCTAGACCGCGGGGTCTACCATTGGGTAATGTACATAGCCCCGCCCTGAGAGGCGGGGTATAAGAACCGGTGCCGTCCCAGCAGCCTTCACTTCTGTAACATCGCTGCTGGGTACAGTTCTATCTGATTAAAGCTGAATCGATATGACTCCTCGTGGTCTTAAGAGTATTGATTGTGCATCGGCTTGTATGCTCACCTGAGCTCCAGGTCCTCCTAAACTCTGGTTACTCCTAAACTCCGGTTACTCGACAGATCCAGTCATTTCTGAGTTCCAGCTCTTCCACAGCCTCAGCTGTACCGAAGCACCAACTATTCAGGAATGCCAGTTCCTGGATACTGGCGTGCCAGTTCTTCCAGTGCTCAAACTATACCTGAGCACCAGCTCATCCAGATTTCTAGTTGTTTGGGATCGCAGCCATTCCTGGAAACCAGCAATACCAGTGCTCCAGAATTAGAAAGTGTCTCAGTAAATAGTGTTATATAAGAACCATGCTGATCAAAGAATTAGCTGGCAATAGGTTAACTCAGCGTGGCACAATTCTATCCCATATAGTTGTGCTTTTTCCATATCCAGTAAATAAATCACATTAAAATTTCTAACATCCAATTTTTATCATCATATCTTTTCGTGGGGGTGCTGGTGGGTGGGAGGGGGGGGGGGGGTGCGGAGGTGGGTTTGGTGCAGAGCAGTGGGTTGGGACCACTTTTCAATATTTTTCTTACTGAGTAAATTTCGGAAAGATAATTTGGCATACCATTGAGTATAATTTTCTTTTGAATGCTGCGGTGTAGAAAGAAACAACGTGCTGAGGGACAAAGAAATGTGCAAGCAATACCTGATCATTTTTAAAAATTAGTAATAAACAAAGATAATGATTAGCATGTGAGAATGGGTGCGTCCACCTCACTCCTAGCCTCGGGGTGCTCACTCACTTACCCTTGCCCACTGTGAGAGTGGGTTAGCATGTGTATTGGTGTGTGGGGTTGGGAGGAGCCAGACACACATTCTTGCCACCTGACACCGTCCTCTCTTTCACACACACTCACACTCTCTCCATCCCACACGTGCTCACAAACTCCCTCCTCACACACACGCTCACACTCTTCTCCCTCTCAGATACACTCACACTCCCCCTCCCCAATACAGACACATACTCTCTCCCAACACGCACAGACACGCACTCACATGCTATGCTCTCGCAGACACATTCACACTTTCACCTTGCCCACATTCTTACACTCTCCCCTCTCCCCCTCCACACACTCACACTCTCCCCTCTCTCTCACACACATGCACCCTCTCCCCTCCACATACTCACACTCTCCCCTCTCTCACACAAACACGCACACTCTCTCCCTCACAAACTCACTCTCCCCCCTCCCACGCACTGTCACACATGTACACTCTCCTATCTCACACACACCCCCTCTTCGTTCACACACAGACACACACACACTCTCCCCTCTCTCTCGCACATACACACACACACGCTTACCCTCACACAAACACTCTCCCACACACACACTCTCCTCTTTTTCACATGCACATACCTCTCTCACACACACACGCTTACCCCCACACACACTCCTCTCACCCACACACATACTCACACTCTCCTCTCTCTCTCAAACACACACTCTCGCCTCTCTCACACACACACTCTCCTCTCACACACACACTCTCTCACGCACAGATATGCAGGTATGCACACACATGCACACATACTCCCCCCACATAAACACTATCCTCTCTCACACACAGATACGCACATGTGGTGAATGTATAATTACTGATAATTCACCAGTGCACTGTGTTATATTAACCCTGTGGACTCAACCTATGGGCCATTGTGTGGCTTCACCCACAGGGGATATGTTGGGGCATGTACGGGCTCCGCCCATGGCTCCACCCCCTTTACAGGAAGTATAAGAGCTGCTGACCTGTAGGACCGCCTTCAGTGTTGTCCTGGTCACAGGCAGGCTCAGTTCTAAGCTGATGAAAACCACGGTTTACTTCTCCAAGTGTCTTCGAGTGAATTGATGGTTGCATCAGCACACACATACTCCCCCCACATAAACACGATCCTCTCTCACACACACTCTCCTCCCTCTCTCTTTCATACACACACACTCTCTCCTCTCTCTCTCACATACACACACGCTATCCTCTCTCATATACACACACACGCACTCTCCTCTCTCACACACACTCTCCTCTCTCATACACACACACACACACACACACATACTCTCCTCTCTCACACACATTCTCCTCTCACACAAGCACACTCCTCTCTCTCTCTCTCTCACACACTTCCCCCTCTCACACACACTCCTCTCCTGTTGGGCCACCAAAAAAAAATCAGAGTGCCGATAGCGCCGGGAACGGCCCCTTGACTCCCACCCAGATGGACTCTTTTTTTAGGGGTTCGATCGCGCCTTTGATTTTCAAAGCCTGCTCCTTATTTTAAATCCCGAAATGGTCTTGGCCTTCTCTTTCTCTGTAACATCCTGCAGTTCCAACAACTCTCTGATACCTCTGCTTTCCTTCAGTACTGGCCTCTTGCACAACACCTATTTTGATTGCTCCATCATTGGCGGTCGTACCTTCAGCTGCCTAATCCCTAAATTCTGTAATTCCCTCTGTAAATTCTCCCATCTCTCTCCATTTCTTTGAAAACTTACCTCTTCACCTGTCCTAATACCTGCTCATGTGGCTCAGTATCATATTGTTTTTTGACAAGTGTCTTTAGAAATGATACTGCATAAAGGTGCTAAGTGAATACAAGTTGTTGTTGAATGTAGATTGGAGGCTGCTGCCTCCAAGGGAAAGCAGAATGTTTCTAATAATGTGGTTTGACTGGGCTGCTTGGGAAGGAGTCCCAGCAAACATAAATAAAGCCACAAGCAACTGTGTCTCGCATTTTGTATTCCTGGCAGTGGAGAGGCTGAGTAAGTCATGCAGCCCACACAGGTCATTAATGCAGTTTCCCACACAGTGCTGACTTCCTCCAACTTGGGGGATGGCCCACTGCCAAGAGTAAAAGTTGCGTTGCATGGTTTTCAAACAATTGTGCTTTTGCAGGGCTTACATCTGGTTGTCTGTTCACCCAGATTCTGCTCAACCCAGCTCACCATCCGAATTGTACCGATGTTACTTTACATGCACATGCGTGTGCCATCTCTCATGCACACATTCAGCACTGTGATTATAGCTTGACGGGAATTGGGAGAGCTTCGGGATTCTTACCTGCGCCACCTAAATTCGGGTTCAATTAAAATTGATGGGTTCAAAGTCTCTGCAGGGGGAGAAAAGGGTTCATTTCTGGGGTGTCATTCTGTATCTTTTGTCAAACAGCTCAGAGGCAGAAATGGGAATAGATTCTTGGCTGCACTCTCTTGGGTAAGGCAGAGTGTGCCAGAGGTCGAGAAGGGAACCTGAAGAAGGAAGAAAGGTAAAGGCGCTGGAAAGAATACCTGATGCTCTGTTTGATAGGACAGGATTTCAGAAATAATCCAGGAATAACAGAGAAATCTGATGACCAGACACAAGGAGGAGCCATTGCCAAACCTGCCCGACGGAAACAGGAGCGGAAAATCCCAGTCAAACGAGACAAAGGTTATGGCGAAACAGATGGCAAAGTGATATTGGTACCACAACCAGATCTGCCATGATCTTATTGATTGGAAGAGCAAGCTCAAATTGCTGCCTGACTCCTAAATCCTACTCTCCTCTCAGTTTGACATCCTTTTTTTTCCTTTGATTTTAAAAAAAAAATTTAGAGTGCACAATTCTTTTTTTCCAATTAAGGGGCAATTTATTATGGCCAATCCTGCACATCTTTTTTGGGTTGTGGGAGTGAGACCCACACAGACACGGGGGGAACTCAACACAGGCAGTAACCCGGGACCGGGATTGAACCCAGGTCCTCGGCACCGTGAGGCAGCAGTACAAACCACTGCGCCACTGTGCTGCTCCCAGTTTTACCTCCTCATCCCCTGAAGATAAGCAGGTAAATTTTCCTCTTCCCTATCATAGATTATCATAGAATTTACAGTGCAGAAGGAGGCCATTCGGCCCATCGAGTCTGCACCGGCTCTTGGAAAGAGCACCCTACCCAAGTTCAGCACCTCCACCCTATCCCCATAACCCAGTAACCCCACCCAACACTAAGGGCAATTTTGGACACTAGGGGCAATTTATCATGGCCAATCCACCTAACCCGCACATCTTTGGACTGTGGGAGGAAACTGGAGCACCCGTAGGAAACCCACGCACACACGGGGAGAACGTGCAGACTCTGCACAGACAGTGACCCAAGCCGGAATCGAACCTGGGACCCTGGAGCTGTGAAGCAATTGTGCTATCCACAATGCTACCGTGCTGCCCCCCCCCCCCCCCGCAAACCCTGCCCCTTAAACGTCCACAAATTTCCTACACATCTGAAGCACAAGCTGAGCCGAAAGAAGCAAAGGATGTCGATGCTGTGCACAATTTAAGAGGCATTGCTAATTGGACAGCCCATCCGACATTATGTCACTTAGCAATGACCCCAGGTGGTGTGATGCAGTTGAGCCTTTATTGACCTTGTCATTTGTGGCTGATTCAACAATACTGCCGGTTACCAGTTCACTGGAGACTGTGTGCTTCATCTGGTGGCTGGCGGTCTGGGGAAAGTGACTCATTCCACTGATGTTTCATATTCTGAGGTGACAGTTTAAGAGGCGAGTGAATGAATTGGAAAAGAACACGTTTGCCACAAAGACTGCTTAGCATGAGAGAGCTTTGTTTCAAAACAGAAGTGTTTACACATCCCTTGAAGTGTAAAAAGAACTGTTTTTGAGAATGCGTGGAGGCAGCAAACGTGTCACAGTCGGGAGAGATTTGGGCATTTGAGACGGTGTTAGAAATATTGTTTTTTTGCCACAGAAGCTGCTAGAATTAGCATAAGCTATAGGAGCAGCCTCTCCTCATAGGAACATCCACCATTTTAAATTTAACTCCAGATGAGAAGGCCTCTTGGGCCTTGGGAAATGATGCGACCATCAATTCACTGAGAGACACGTTGAGAAGTAAACCGTGGTTTTAATCAGCTGACAACTGAGCCTGCCTGTGACCGGTACAACAATGAATGCAGCCCCGCAGGTCAGCTGCCTTTACACTTCCTGTAAGGGGTGGAGCCATGGGCGAGCCCGTACATGCCCCGACATATCCCCCTTGTGGTTGAAGCCATACAATGGCCCAGCGGTGGAGCCCACAGGGTTAAACACATAACGTAACACGATACAGCAGTAACATGATATCACAGTGCACTGGTGAATTAACAGTCGTTCCATTCACCACATTCATCCCCTGTTTAAAAATGAAGTCCGGCGGGGGTGACGGGTTTACAGATTCAGTCAGTCTGGTGCCCGGATCGTACGTTGCGACTGCCGAAGCACTGGTGTTGCAGCCGTTTTGGGTGGCTGTGGAGCTGGGCCCGGAGCGGGCACAGGCGTGGACTCCTGGAGCGGCACTTCCGGAGCTTCATTCCTGTGGACCGGTGCGGCGGGTGGGAGAGAGCGCGAGAACCATATCGGGGTAGGGGCACTGAACATGGGAAGTTGGATAGGGGTAGGGGCGCTGAACATGGGAGATTGGATGGGACCTAGTGTGGGGGATGCAGTAGTGGTCGTGGTGTCGGAGCCTGCGGGCGCCAGGTCCCGGAGGGAGACGGTATCCTGCCGGCCATCGGGGTGTCTGATATACGCATAGTGTGGGTTGGAGTGCAGGAGCTGGACCCTCTCTACCAGGGGGTCGGTCTTATGGCTCCGAACATGTTTTCGGAGAAGGACTGGACCCGGTGTCATCAGCCAGGGCAGAAGCGAGGCCCCTGAGGTAGCTCCTCTAGGGAAAACAAACAAGCGGTCATAAGGGGTCTGGTTTGTGGCCGTGCAAAGGAGGGACCTAATAGAGTGGAGCGCATCGGGGAGGACCTCCTGCCAATGAGAAACCGGGCAATTCCTGGACCGTAGGGTCAGTAGGACGGTCTTCCAGACCGTTGCATTCTCCCTCTCCACCTGCCCGTTTCCCTTCGGGTTATAGCTGGTAGTCCTGCTCGAGGCAATGCCCTTACTGAGCAGGTACTGATGCAGTTCGTCGCTCATGGACGACGTGCCCCTGTCGCTGTGGACATAGCTGGGGAAACCGAACAGGGTGAAGACACTATGCAGGGGCGGAAAACGGGAGAACTCGTCTATGATGTTCAGGAAGTACGTGTTGCGATTATTGGAGGGGAGGGGCCCTTTGAAATCGATACTAAGGCGTTCAAAGGGCGGGGACGCCTTTACCAGGTGGGTCTTATCTGGTCGATAGAAGTGCGGTTTACATTCCGCACAGATTTGGCAGTCTCTGGTTACAGCTTTGACCTCCTCGATGGAGTAGGGCAGGTTGCGGGCCATGATGTAGTGGGCGAGCCTGGTGACCCCCGGGTGGCAGAGGTCATCGTGGATAGCACGTAATCGGTCATCTTTCGCGTTGGCGCACGTGCCGCGGGACAGGGCATCTGGGGGCTCGTGGAGCTTCCCAGGACGATATACTATCTCGTAGTTATAGGTGGAGAGTTCGATCCTCCACCTCAAGATCTTGTCATTCTTGATCTTGCCCCGCTGCGTATTGTCAAACATAAAGACAACCGATCGTTGGTCGGTGATGCGGGTAAACCTCCTACCAGCGAGGTAGTGCCTCCAGTGCCGTACAGCTTCCACGATGGCTTGGGTGTCGAATTTCAGAGGTGGTGAGGGTGGGGAAAAAGAACGCTACCGGTCTGCCTGCTTGGTTGAGAGTGGTGGCGAGACCGACCTCTGAGGCAACGCTCTCCACCTGGAAGGGGGCGGACTCGTCCACCGTGCGCATTGCAGCTTTGGCGATGTCCGCCTTGATGCAGTTGAAGGCCTGGCGAGCCGTAGCTGCCAGTGGAAAAATGGTGGCCTTAAATAGTGGGTTTGTCCGCATACTGGGGGACCCACTGGGCGTAATAGGAGAAAAATCCAAGGCACCTCTTCAGGACCTTGGGGCAGTGAGGGAGAGGGAATTGAAGGAGGGGGCGCATACGGTCAGGGTCGTGCCCTAGGTCCCCATTTTTCCACGACGTAGCCGAGGATGGCTAGCCTGGTTGTGCGGAAAACGCATTTCTCCTTCTTGTAGGTGAGGTTGTATTTTTGGGCGGTTTGGAGAAATGGGTGGAGGTTGGCATCATGGTCCTGCTGATCATGGCCGCAGATGGTTACATTGTCCAAGTACGGAAACGTGGCCCGCAGCCCGTACTGGTCCACCATTCGGTCCATTGCTCGTTGGAACACCGAAACCCCGTTTGTGACGCCAACGGGGACCCGGAGGAAATGGAAAAGGCGGCCATCTGCCTCAAACGCTGTGTAGTGGCGGTCCTCCGGGCGGATTGGGAGCTGGTGATATGCAGACTTCACATCTACCGTAGAGAACACGCGGTAGTGCGCGATCTGACTTACCATGTCTGCAATCCGGGGAAGGGGGTACGCATCGAGTTGCGTAAAGTGGTTAATGGTCTGGCTGTAATCAACCACCATCCGGAACTTTTCCCCGGTCTTGACGACCACCACCTGAGCTCTCCAGGGGCTATTGCTGGCTTCTATGACCCCTTCCCGCAAGAGACGCTGGACCTCGGACCTAATGAACGTCCTGTCCTGCATACTATACCGCCTGCTTCTGGTGGCCACAGGAAACCTATTGATTGGAGGAGGACACAGACAGTTGGGTGCCAGCAATAAGTGCTTTTCTCAGTCCCTGCATCATCAACCCCGCTATTATTTAAAAAAACTATTTTCGCCTATTGAGTCTGCTCTGCCATTAAATGAGATCATTTAAAAAATATTTTCAATTAAGGGGCAATTTACTGTGGCCATTCCACCTACACTGCACATCTTTTGAGTTGTACGGGTGAGACCCACGCAGACACGGGGAGAATATGCGAACTCCACACGGACAGTGACCCGGGGCGGGATCGAACCCGGGTCCTCAGCAACGTGAGGCAGCAGTGCTAACTACTGTGCCATCATGCGCCCCCCCTCTCCCCTCCACCTGTCCCATCAATCATGACGGAGCTGATGTGATAATCCTCAATTCCACCTTCTCGTCTTATCTTCATTCGCTTGATTCGCTTACTGGTTAAAAATCTGTGTATCTCAGCCATGAATATGTTTAACGACCCAACCTCTACAGAAGTGTTCTTCGAACTTTTTTTCCGGAGACCCATTTTTACCAACCAGCCAACCTTCGGGACCCAACCCGGCCGACCTTCGCGACCCACGCCGGCCGAACTGAGCGACCTTGTTTTCTCTTACCTTGTTTGCTGCTGACAAAAATGGAGGAAATGGTTTTGGTTTCTTTTGGCCCTCGTACACGCTCCTCCAATGGAACCTGTTGGATGAAGGTGAAGCCTTCCGGTGTCGGAAAGTATGGAATTTTCCATCTGTCCAAAGTTCTGCATTTTTTTCCTGTAAATTTTATCAAATAAACCACCCCACCCCCCGAACTTGTAAAAAAAAAAAAAAATAAAATAAATGAAAAACTAGAAATAAAATGAATAAACCCCCCCCGAACTTGTAAAACAACAAACTGCGACCGTTTAAAAAAATAGCGACCGCACTGCGCATGCGTGCCCGATGATCGGGGCATGCTCAACGCGGCCGAATTTTTTTTACATGTTCGTGACCATTTTGAAGGCCGCTTGCAGCCGGCGTTATTAAAAGCCGGCTGCTGCGCGGGGATTTGCGCGATCGGGAGCACCGCAAAGGACGGCTCCGCGACCCTCCCGACACGCGCCCGATTTTGAAGAACACTGCTCTATAGCCCTCTACCGTAAAGAATTCCACAGATCCACTACCCTCTGTCTTAAGTGGGTGACCCCTTACTCTTGGATTATGCCCTCCAGTCATAGAATAGAACCACAGAATCCCCACAGTGCAGAAGGAGGCTATTCGAGTCTGCCCCGACCATTTGAAAGACCACCCCACACAGACCCAATCCCCGCCCTATTCCTGTAACCCCACCTAACCTTTGGACATTTCGGGGCAATTTAGCAAGGTCAATCCACCTAATATGCACATCTTTGGACTGGGGGAGAAAACCGGAGCACCAGGAGGAAACCCACGCAGACACAGAGAGAATGCACAAAATCAACACAGTCACTCAAGGTCAGAATGGAACCCGTGTCCCTGGCGTTGTGAGGCAGCAGTGCTAACCAATGTGCTACCATGCCACCCCACCATGAAATGTCCTCCACCATGAAAACTGAGGAAATATTGATTTAGAATCTCTGCCATTTCTGTGCTCCCCACTTAACACCGCGGTCTCATCCTCCAAGGGACCAACATTCACTTTAGTTACTCTCTTTCCTTTTGTATACTTAGTCCAGCTTTTGCTATCCTTGTTTGTATTTTGTACTAGCTTTCTTTCATAATTTACCTTTGCTTTTTTTATTACTTTCTTAGTAACCTTTTGCTGATCTTTAAAATTTTCCCAACTTCCAGTCCGCCACTGGCCTTTGCATTATGGTGTGCCTCAGTTTTTGTCTTTATGTTATCTTTCACTTCCTTGCTTAGCCATGGATGTTTTTTTCCTGCTCTTACAATCTTTCTTCCACTCTGGAATATGTTTTAGTTGGGAGGAATTGAATGTCTCCTTAAACTGCCACCGCTCATTAACTGTCCTACCTGTGGTGATGTGCATCACTGTAAATACATGTAAGCTAGACAGACACTAGAGGGAGCACCAGAAATATCACACACACACACTCAACCAATAGATAGGTTAGATAGGAGGTGGCCAATGGACATTCACGATACACAAGGAGGTGACATGACCACAGGGGGGCATTACACCAACCTATACATAAAGGACACCACACAGATGATCAGCCCTTTGGCCAGTGGAGACAGTCAGTGAGGAGAGGCACAGGGTTGATTCATTATCACACCCACCACGTGGAAGACAGCAGCTGGTTAGTCAGTTTAGGTAGCTACAATAGGATTAGCAGTAGTGTCGAACCCAAGTTATAAAAGTGTACATAGTGTAAATAAATGAGTTGAAGTTATTTACACGTCTCGACCTTCCTTGACAAATGCAACACAAGGAAGCCGCTTATGTTACAAAAGAAGCATAACAAAACACTACCCTTTAGCCTTCTACGAACACCTATCCCCGTAATTCAGTAACCCCACCTAACCTTTTGGCCACTAAGGGGCAATTTAACATGGCCAAACCTGACCTACACAGCTCTGGACTGTGGGAGGAAATCGGAGCACCTGGAGGAATTCCACGCAGATACGTGCCTCACCTGAGACCGGAATTGTACCTGGGACCCTGGCGTTATGAGGCAGCAGTGCTAACCACTGCTCTGCCCTCTGATTTTCTAATTTACTACTCACCTGAACCCTCTCCCTCACTATTTAGTTTAAAGCCCCATCCATCTACAGCCCATACTCTGGACTTTAGCAAAGCGCCAACCCTACTGTGAGGTTGGCATCGTCCAGAACGGTGTAGGGTACAGCCCTCCTCCCTCTCTAACATTACTTTCTTTGGGCATCAATCCTAGCTCAGTAGTAGGGCAGTGCTTCAAGGTTGGTTCAAGTGTCACTGCAGAGACCTGGGGCGGGATTCTCCGACCCCCCCCCCCCCCCCCCCCCCCCCCCCCGGCCAGGTCGGAGAATCCTCGAGGGGCGGCATGAATCCCGCCCCGCCGAAGCCTGCTGCCGTATTCTCCGGTGCTGGTTTTCGGGTGGGGGTGGGGTTTACGCTGCTCCAGTCGGGGGCCATTGCCAGCGGCCCCCCCCCCCCGGCAATTCTCCAGGTCCCGATGGGCCGAGCGGCCATTGTTCCTTGGCCAGTCCCGCTAGCGTGAAATGGACATGGTCCATTACGGCGGGACCTGGTTGTCGGCCAGCTCGGTGAGTCCTCGGGGGCTGCGGAGGGATCCGGTCCCGGAGGGGGCGGGGGGGGGGGGGGGGGTCCCCATGGGGCCTGGTCCACGATCAGGGCCCACCGATCTGCGGGCGGGCCTGTGCTGTGGGGGCACTCTTTCCTTCCGCGCGGAGAAGAGCCCCCCCCTGCGCATGCGCAGGAACACGCCAGCCGGTCTGCGCATGTGCGGAACCATGCCGGCGGTTCTGCGCATGCGCCAACTCGTGCCAGCCCTTCGCCGCCGGTTGGCTCAGCGCCAACCCCTCCGGCGCCGGCCTAGCCCCCGGACGTGCGGAGGATTGCACCTTCCGGTCAACCCGACGCCGGAGTGGTTCACGCCGCTCTTGGCACCGGTGTCGGGGCATCGGGCCAATTGCTGGAGAATCCCGCCCCTGTGCCTCGAACCTATACTGGCACTTCAATATGGTACTGAGGGACCGCTGCAATCTCTTACATAAACCATAACACTCAACTCTGTCTGCCTTCTTAAGTGATGGAAAATTATTCTAAAACACTATTTGGACTAGTGCAGGACAGTTCTTCCTAAAATCCTGGCCAAACCTGAAAAGGGCAAATTGGTTATTTATTTCATTGTTATTCTTCAAGTGAAAATTGGCTATCATGCTTCCCCACATTACAACAGTGACTACATTTCAAAAAGATTTCAATTTCTGCACAGCACTTTGGGATGTCATGAAATTGTGGCAGGTACTACATTAAATGCAAGTTTGCTTTTTCTTGTTTTGCCACAAATTTATCCCACACCTTTTTGGGCTGAATCTCACCATGGCCAAGGACACATTTTTATGCACGTACAAGGATTCTGAAATTATAAAGGAGAATTTCTTGGATACATCTTACATTGCTGAAGATCACAAGATTAAATTGCTCTTTGCCCTCTGCCCTGTCCCAGGGATTTGTGCTGGCGTTCATCAGAATTTGTAGATACAGATATAAAACAAATGGGACGGAAAGTCTTAGTGATCCTGCCTTGAGCTGTACTAAGTTATAATACCACAAGTATTTACCACGTATCCAGCTGCCTATAAAATCATTCAATATGGGAGTACAACACTTCCAATCATCAGATAAATGGGACAAACAACACCGTATCATTTTCAAAAGACACTAGATTACCTACCACACTGATTTTTAAAAATTCATTCACAGGACGTGGGCTTCGCGTGTGTGACCATTCCTAATTGCCCTTGAGAAGGTGATGGTGACCTGTCTCTTTGAACTCCTGCAGGACATGTGGCATAGGTGCCCCCACAGTGCTGTTAGGGTGGGAGTCCCAGGGTTTTGATCCAACGACAGTGAAGGAATGGCGATATATCTCCACGTCAGATGCTGAGTGGCTTGGAGAAGACCTTCCATGTTTCTGCTGAACTTATTCTTCCAGATGGTAGTGGTTGTGGATTTGGAAGATGTTGGCTAAGGAACCTGGTGAGTTCCAGCAATGCATCTTGTAGATGGTACACACAGCTGGCACTGTTCATCAGTGGCGGTGGAAGCGAATGTTTGTGGAAGGGGTGCCAATCAAGTGGACTACGTTGACCTGGACTGGACAAACCCCACACCCCGATCCTTCCGTTCTCCCCCATGTCCACCGATCCCCCTTGCTGAGTCCTCTAATCCCCCAATCCAAAACCTTGGATTACCACGCCACCCCCCCCCCCCCCTCCCCCCCTTCACCTGTCCCCACAACATCCATCCCCCACAAACATATCCTCCAGGTTTCCTGACCATTTCATTCCACCATCAATCCATTCTCCCCCCTCCCCAGAATTGGAAACCTAACTTCCCTCCATACCTTCCATCACACCCAACCCCCAGTCAAGGCACAGACCTAGCTGATCCTGTAACCTCTCCTTCTGTGTTCTTCTTGCCTGGAAGCCAAGTGGATCAATCAGGCTGACTTCCACATGGAAGCCTGACAGTGATGTCACATGCATGCGGAGTTAAAATCTCGCATCTGGTCTTCCAGATGGCCAATGCACTTCCAGGCTCCTGCTCCCGATCCCCCCCTCCCCACTGCATCTGGTGGATCAAAAATATGAAATCCGCCCCCATCTACACAGTAAATCAGGTTTAAATGTAAGGCTACAATTAAAGAAAGTGTTGCATTAAAAAACAAAAATTCTGAAAGTCTTTGCACCTCCTTATCAGTCAGTGCAACCCATAAACAACCACTGACAGGACTGAAGGAGCAAGCGACTAAAGAGAGATGGCCAAAACTACTGGGAAAGAAAATGCAAGCTCCTGGCATGAGTCTACAGACAAGTACGGGAAAGCCCAGCACGAAACCTTTGCTTGATGAAGTTGATATCACTGCTTAAAATGGGTGCATAGTAGATAGTCCTCCCTCTGACTCCCAAGTCATCAGCATGCCTGCATTGAGTTAAGTTGACCCTGTCAGGCATGATAGCTCCTGATGTCTTTGCAACAGATCGAACAGCTTTATATCTACCCTCTGCTGGACTCAGACCTTGGGCAGCCAGTTCCCTATGATGATTGCCAGACCGACATGCTAGGTCCCACACAAGATGGTCATGGCATCTTGGTGGGGAGTGGAAATACTGGTTGTCGATTGCACTGTCGATTGCACTGTCGATTCAGTGGTGTAGCACCACTGAAAGCAGAGCATCCTGAGACTGGGATGCTCCTCAACAAACATCCAACATGTGCAGATCTGGTATTCAGTATATCAATAATGTCATCAGGTTTGCCATCCAGCTTACCTTTCAATCTTTGCACAGGTTATTTGGCAAAACAAGATTTCTTCATGCCTGCCTATAAATGTCAATGTGAGCTTTTTGACAGGTAGCTAAGTGCCTGATCCGCCTGACGTTGCTCAGTGGTTTCTTCCACCTTCAGGCGCGTCAGATAAGGAGGAAGGCAGGGCAGATCATTCGGGGCAATAATAATTTGACCATCACCTTATCAACCTTATTCTTTTTTATTGGCCTGACCAGCATGGATAAACACACACATATTTTGAATAAAGGTTACTCTCTATTTAGTAATCCATAGAAGGCTTACTTCTCAACACGTCCCCTTGCATCTGCCAGTGGGAAAACAAGAGTGAAATCAATTGACTTGGAGCTACCTCATTGAAATTAATTAAAAATAAAATATTGACATTGGGTGGAATTTAATGTCCTCTCCCATGGTGGGTTTGGTGGTGGGGAGGTGTTTAATTGGGTGAGAGGTTGGTGGCTGTGGGCCCCACTCCCTTCCCACTACTGCACCGATTGAGACTGTGGTTGAATGGCTCATGCGTGGCCTTAACACCCAGCTGAAAATCGCCCACTGAAGTGCTCATCCTGCTGCCATTGGTATTCCCTCAGCTGTGGATGGGAGATTCAGCATCCAGGAAACCCAAAATGCAAACCTTGTTGGGGTTGCTTTCAGGCCTCTTGGGGAAGGAAGGTATTCCTTGTTCTCTGATCAAGGGACCTGGCATAAAGAAGGGATTGGGAGAGGGGGGGGGGGGGGCTGCTGAGAGCCATGTCCCTGCTCTTTGTGTCTACCCTCTCCTCCCCATGACCCCCTCCTGCCAGCATGTGTCTCTGGCCTGAGTCCTTCAGTGATCCTGGGTCTTGAATGGATGCATTCCCACTGCAGCCACCAGGGAATGAAAAACTCCCAAACTTTGATCAGCCGGCCACTCTTGGCAGACATATAAGGAGTAGGGTTTTGAGGCATAAAATCCTTCTAACTAAAAAAAAATTGGGGGCTGCACAGTGGTGCAGTGGTTATCACTGCCAACTCGAGGCGCCAAGGACTAGGGTTCAATCCCAGCCCTGGGTTACTAGCCGTGTGGATTGTTCACATTCTCCCCCTGTCTCCGTGGGTCTCACCCCCACAACCCAAAAGTGTACAGGGTGGTGGATTGGCCATGCTAAATTGCCCGTTAATTGGAAAAATTAAACAAAAGATTTTAAACATTTCTTTTTTTAATTCTATGGTCCGAATTTTTAATTTCTAACACTTGGTTGTGGTTGACCTAAAAGGTATAAATAACTAGTGTTTATGTATCAAATAGAATTTATTTAACAACATTTTACATGTACTTAACAAGAAGCAGTGAAGACAATACAAAAGCTTCTCATCTCTCAAGATCCCAGGAACTCTTCATGTTGTCAGCACAGATGATGTCCTTCTTCTTTGCCTTTGAAGTGATGTTTAATTGTACCCAGAAGAGTCATACGCCAGAAGCCATGGTATCACTGTGCCAACGAGAAATACGATTCCTCAACTTTTATCCCCCAGTCTCCCATTCCTGATTTTATTTTTGGAGATGGTCCAAATTCACTCCACTATTTGCTGTAGCACGCAAATCATTTTGTGTCACCTCACCTTTGCAACAACCCCTGCTTTATGGGTCGTAGAGTCCAGAAGTTTACATTCCATAACAAACAAATGCACATTTCCTTCCAGATTCAGGGAAGACAAACATAAAGTTGCATCCTGTTGCCTACATATCTTAACCCAAGCCTCACACTAAAGCTATTAATAGCAACAGTTAAAACTACTTCCTATCATAATATCAGGTAATATAGGTTTCCCCTCTCTGGTACAAATCAATTAAAGCAATGCATGGTTTGCTTAAACATAGTGTATTCTTAAGTTCACGTTATTTTAGCCATTCCTTCAAACTGATTTAAAAACAAACACCAAATTGTATTGTGATCATGAAGGTAGCTTCAGCTCAAGACTCAAAGGAGCTACGTCATAAAACAATTTTGCTTCTTCACCATCAACCGCTTTCCTGCTCATCAATTACTTTGACTATTAATTAAAAATCAAAACTGAACCACCTAATTTTAAACTATGGTTACAGAATAAAATCCATAGATATTACAGATTCTAAAAATTAGTGGAATTATCAAAAGGATTTAAGGACCTGTACAGAGGAATGGACAAAACCTTACAGAGTCCAATGTTAGAAAATGGAAATAATGCCCCCCATCATTCTGCCCAAGGTGCTGCACAGCTGTACAGACAGGAAACTCTGTGGGTCGTATCTCTTCTATGCTCAGTTCATTGGTCTGAACTATGCATCAGAAAGAATACTATAATTAACATCACCATCATGGGGCAGCACAGTAGCATGTGGCTAACACTGTGGCTTCACAGCGCCAGGGTCCCAGGTTCGATTCCCGGCTTGGGTCACTGTTTGCGCAGAGTCTGCACGTTCTCCCCGTGTCTGCGTGGGTTTCCTCCGGGTGCTCCGGTTTCCTCCCACAGTCCAATGACGTGCAGGTTAGGTGGATTGGCCATGCTAAATTGCCCTTAGTGTCCAAAAAGGTTCGGAGGGGTTATTGGGGATAGGGTGGAATTAGGAGCTTGGGTGGGTTAGTGCAGACTCGATGGGCTGAATGGCCTCCTTCTGCACTGTATGTTCTATGTTCTATCCCAAATCTAAGGAGAGGAAATCACTGAGTAATTTCATTCCTTTTTGTTCATTCAGAGGCTTTATTTGAGAAAATAAAACTTCACAGAATCACAGAACTTTACAGTGCAGAAGGAGGCCATTCGGCCCATTGAGCCTGCACAGGTCCTCTTTCAATCAGTCCCAATCCTCTGCCTTATCCCCTAAACCTTGCACATTCTTTATTTTCCAGTGGCAGGTGTTTTGAATACGTCAAACAATCCTACCTCCACCACCCTCTCAGGAAGTCTGTTCCAGATATCAACCAACTTCTGGCTGAAACATTTTTCTGCACATCACTTCCACTCTTTTGTCAATTATTTTCAATCTGTGACCTCTAGTTCTTGCTGCTCTTTTGAGAGGGAAGAGTTTTCACTATTTACCCTGGCCATACCCCTCAGGTTCTTGAATACCTTTATGAAATCTCCTCTTAGCCTTCTTTCCTACAAGGAAAATACTCCCAAGCTCTCCAATCTATCCGCATAGCCCCAGTTCTTTCTCCCTGGAATCATTCTTGTGAATCTCCTCTGTACTCTCTCCAATGCCTTCACATCCTTCCTCAAGTATGGAGCCCAAGACTGGCCACATTACTCTAAATGAGGCCTAACTAGTGTCTTATACAAATTCATCATGACCTATTTGCTCCTAACAGGATTTGCACTTATATAGCCTCTTTCACAGTCTAAGGATGCCCAAAAGCTCTATGCATCCTATTAAGTACTTTTGAAGTGCAGTCACTGTTGTAATGTAATAATAATAATATAATAATCACTTATTGTCACAAGTGGGCTTCATTGATGTTACTGTGAAAAGCCCCTAGTCGCTACGTTCCGGCGCCTGTTCGGGGAGGCCAGTACGGGAATTGAACCCACACTGCTGGCCTTGTTCTGCATTACAAGTCAGCTGTTTATCCCACTGTGCTAAACTAGCCCCTGGTAGTAAACAAAGCAGCAAGGCCCCACAAATTGCAATATGATAATGGCCAGATTATCTGCTTTTAGATATTATTTGAGAGGTAAATATTGGACAGGACATCAGGGAGAATCCCCTGCTCTCCTCTGAACTCATACCATGGGATCTTTTACATCCACACAAGAGGGCAGCAAGTGCCCATTTAGCCGCCCTTCTGTTAATACAACATTCCTGGGGTGTCAGCCCAGATCATGTGCTCAGGTCTCTCTGAAGCGCTGCGGTGTGACCCCACAACTCAAAAGGTGATAATGCTTCTACTTGAACCATGGCTGACACTTGATTTGATCCTGGTGTTTGTGAATATTAGACGAAGACTGGATAAAGCTCCACAGTGACACTACTGAATGCTCAGTTTCGGCTCACACTTGCAGCATGGGCATTCGAACAAGTTCACGGGGAGCAATTGTGACATAGTTCATACCTTCAGGATAAGAAAGAACAACAAGTGAGGCTGGAGGAAATACATCACAAAGTAGATCTCAATATGCCATGTGGAAAAATCTAGCTGCTTGGAGGAAACCCATGTGTGTGATTGCCTTACTATGGGTCAGGGAAAGAGAAATTGAGAATGTAAGTGAGAGCTTCAGGTGTGGTGTGTATTTGTGTGTGTGGTTGTGTGTCTGTTTGTGGTGTTTCTGTGTGTGTTGTGTGCGCTATAACAATCCTGGACCAGACCCCAACAGTTGCTAGGATACCAGACAGAAATCCCACTATTTTATTTAATTTGTAAGACTGTGAGGAAAGGACACTTTGCTGCAGGAGTGACTCTTTGCACAAATAGGAATATGATATATTAAAACAAATTTTATTCTTAACACAGTGTTAAAATAACTTTAACATATAATAAGAATCTTTTATTGCCACAAGTCGCTTACATTAACACTGCAATGAAGTTACTGTGAAAGGCCCCTAGTCGCCACATTCCGGCGCCTTTTCGGGTACACAGAGGGAGAATTCAGAATGTCCCAATTACCGATCAGCACGACTTTCGGGACTTGTGGGAGGAAGCCAGAGCACCCGGAGAAAACCCACGCAGACACGGGGAGAACGTGCAGTCGCCGCACAGACAGTGGCCCAAGCCAGGAATTGAACCTGGGACCCTGGCGCTATGAAGCCATAGTGCTAACCACTGTGTGAGCGTGCTGCTGTGGCTTACAATTACTTGGATTGGATTGGATTTGTTTATTGTCACGTGTACCGAGGTACAGTGAAAAGTATTTTTCTGCGAGCAACTCAACAGATCATTAAGTACATGAGAAGAAAAGGGAATAAAAGAAAATACATAATAGGGCAACACAACATATACAATGTAATTACATAAGCACTGGCATCGGATGAAGTGTTAATGAGGTCAGTCCATAAGAGGGTCATTTAGGAGTCTGGTGACAGTGGGGAAGAAGCTGTTTTTGAGTCTGTTTGTGCGTGTTCTCAGACTTCTGTATCTCCTGCCCGATGAATGCTTAGGAACAAAATCAAACACTATGGGCGGGATTCGCCGGTCTCCGACGCCAAAATCGCGTTCAGCGATCGGCCGGAGAATCCACGTTTGCGCCAAAATTGGGGGCGGCGTCGCATTTGCGATGCTCCGCCCTCTCAAAAACAGCGTACTCGGGGAGTACGGCGCACGCCGTCGGGGCGGCCTCATGACGTCACCTGAGGCCCTCCCCGATGCTCCGCCACCAATGGCCGTGGAAAAATTATCCGATATTTTTTCATGAGCCCAGCGTGTCGTCTGTGGACTGAATTCAGAGCCACCACAGTCGGGGGTGGGGGGGGGGAGCTGTTCTGCGGGCAGGGGTTGGGAGCACAGGTGTGGGGTGGGCTGGACGTGGCGAGCCTGGTCAAAGGGGGGCAGTTTTTAGCAGGCCGGGTCCGCGCACGGCCGGCGCCATGTTGTACGGCACGGCTACTGCAGGTCGCCGCCATGAGCATGCGGGGCCACGGACCCGGCAATTCTCTGGCCGGACGGAGGATCGGTGCAGCTTTTGCGTCATTTGTTCGGCATAAAACTCCACTGTTCCCACACCAGCGTCAGCACTTAATCTTCAAATCGTAGAATCCAGCCCATTAACTCCTATCTGCAATATTTTTATCTCCAATCAAGCAAAACCAATTTTAGGTCAAAATCCACTTTTAAATATAGTTAGCAAACACTGGAATACTTGGGTATAGAGAGGGCTTGGAGAAAGTGCTTTGAGAGAGAGATCCTTCAGCAAACAGCCCGCAGATTCTTGCCTGTGTCAAACTACTGTTTAACTTCCCAGCATTTCCTGTTCTGTTCACAGCAAAATCTAAACTGAAAGTCAACACCGAACTGCTTCAGCCCCTAGCTCCTCTGAGTAATTGCATCATCCCTATCCCACTAACTGGGTTATGACCATCTTACTAAGGCTAACCACAACATCTCAATTATCTAAACCCCAGGGCACCTTCTTTCTATAACCAAAATTCCATTAGCCCTAGTTAGGTAAACAGTATGCATGGTTGGAATGAATGATTTGCGATGCTTAATTATCCCTTCTGTAGCCCCAGTGCCTGCCTGTCTTTTAAACCCGGATTTACATAGAACATACAGTGCAGAAGGAGGCCATTCAGCCCATCGAGTCTGCACCGAACCACTTAAGCTCTCACTTCCACCCGATCCCCGTAACCCAATAACTCCTCCTACCCCTCCTAACATTTTCCACACTAAGTGCAATTTAGCATGGCCAATCCACCTAACCTGCACGTCTTTGGACTGTGGGAGGAAACCGGAGCACCTGGAGGAAACCCACGCTGACACGGGGAGAATGTGCAGACTCCGCACAGACAGCGACCCAGCGGGGAATCAAACCTGGCACAGTGCTAGTCACTTGTGCTACCATGCTGCCCTAAAGGTTTGTAAACACCTCACTGCAGTAGAGGCATACCCACACTAGCCTAGACTTCCAACCATTACTGCACCAAATACACATAATGCAATATATATATATAAAATTAGTACACTCATCACAGTGTGTGTGTTGATGTTTCTGTCTGAGTATGTTTGTATACATGAGTGATAAAAGGGGTTGAGAGGTAAAGAAAATGAGACCCATTGAGATGTGCCTCACCGTGGACCAGGGCAAGTCTCTTTACTTCCTTTTGAAACTCATCAAATGCCTTTGGTGTGTCGTATGGTGTGAGGGGCTGGTTTAGCACAGTGGGCTAAACAGCTGGCTTGTAATGCAAAACAATGCCAGCAACATGGGTTCAATTCCCTGCACTGGCCTCCCCAAACAGGCGCCGGAATGTGGCGATTAGGGGCTTTTCACAGTAACTTCATTGAAGCCTACTTGTGACAATAAGCGATTATTATTATTATTATAATTCACAGTTCAGTTGGAAACAGAATCAACACCTATCACTGTCTGGGACACTGAACGCTTTTCTGAAACTTATCACATGCATCTCGTGAATTTCTATGTTGGCCTTCCTCACTGTTGGCATAAGCCATGTCTTCAGTAGAGAATTAGAATCTGTCCTGTCCATCCACTTGCATTTCAAATTCTAATAAATTTCACTCGTCCATTAGATTGATGTGCCGTTATGGAGCGCTTTCAAGGCCAAAGTTAAGTTATGCAGAAATTAATTAAGTTTGGAAATTAGTTTGCAAATTAATTCAACATTGAATTAATTAATTTGTCACTTTAAAGACATGTAAATTAAATAAGAAACATTTTAATTGACAAATGTTTATTTGTGAATATATTTATAAATGTAAAATTCATACTTGATAAGAAATGATTTAGGAGTAAATTTACGAATAACTTACAGCATAAAAGCCTTCCTTTCTTTTTAAAGTAGTCATATTATAATTTTCAATTTACCATTTTATCGCATTTCAATGGCTCAGTGGGTTAATGAGTGCATATTGATCTCAGCCAAGTGGCATTTGTATCTTACAGTTCATCGCACTGGGATGGATAGCCACTCTGGACTGATCTTGGGCTGATCGGGAGGCGCATATTCACTGCCCGGTTTGAAGTCCTTGTTACGGGGATTGTGAATTTTTAGAGAGTGGGGCCTCATTTGGTTCCTGCTGCTAGGCCACAGGTGCTGTGCCAGGCAGGTCAGCATTCAAACAGGTGGGGGATTGAGGTGGAAATCCCTGTGGAAGCAACCCACAAGTTGCCTCTTAAAGGGAGTGGCTGGGGGAGGGGGTGGGGGGGGGGGGGGGGGGGGGGGGGCGGGGGGGGGGGGCGGGGGGTGCATGGTCTTGTGAAGACTGGTGAACTGGAGCGAGTGATATGAGCATGCTGTGTGTTTACAAGGGTGACCGATTTCCTCCCCTAAAGGACATCAGTGAACAAGAAGGGCTTTTACAACAATCGACGGTTTCATCATTGCCATCACTTCAATTCCAGATTTATTAATCCAACCTTCAATTTCTGGGGAGCACGGTGGCACAATGGTTAGCACTGTTGCCTCACGGCGCCAGGGACCCAGCCTTGATTCCGACCTTGGGTGACTGACTGCGTGGAGTTGGCACGTGCTCCGGTATTCTCCCACAGTCCAAACATGTGCAGGTTAGGTGGATTACCATGTTCCAATTGCTCTTTAGTGTCGAAAGGTTAAGTAGGGTTACAGGGATGGGGCAGGGTGTGTTGGCTTAGGTAGGGTGATCTTTGAGAGGATCTATGCAGACTCGATAGACCGAATGGTCTTCTGCACTGTATGAATTCAATGATTCTATGAATTTCATGGGCTTCAACTGTCGCTAACAATCTCTACAGAGTGACTTTATCAACTGCCTTCTGGAAGGCCACACAAGTAACATCTATAAGCATTCCCCAGCCCACTACTTTAATGGCCTCTTCAAAGGCCTCTTCAAATGGCCGCTTCCCGTACCAGCCTCCCCGAACAGGCGCTGGAATGTGGCGACTAGGGACTTTTCACAGTAACTTCATTTGAAGCCGACTTGTGACAATGAGCAATTTTCATTTCATTATTCATTTCAAAGGATTTATTCAGGTTCCTCAGGCATCATCTCACCCTTACAAAGCCACACCGACTCTCTCTGCTCAAGGTGTTAAATAATCCTGTCCTTAATTATACATTCTAATAATTTCGCAAAGACAGATGCTAAGCTACGATTAGATGCTGAGAGGTTGTTTCCCTTCGGTGGAGAAGAATCTAGAACTAGGGCACAGAGTCACATGATAAGTAGGTGATCATCTTGGACTGTGGTGAGGAGCAATCTCTTCACGTAGAGGCTTGAGGATCTTTGTAGTTCTCTATCCTAGAGGGCGGTGGATGGTCAGCTGACGAGTATGTTCAAGACAGAGATCATTTGATTTTTGACTCTTAAGAGAATCAAAAGGATTTTGGGGATCAGGTAGGAAAGCGGTGTTGAGATCAAAAATCCCATGGAATTCCGACAGTACAGAAGGAGGCCATTTGGCCCATCTAGCCTGCGGGCCTGCACCGACCTTCTGAAAGAGCACTATATCTAGGCCCACTCCCCCGCCTCATCCCCATACCCCCACACTCTGATCATGGCCAATCCACCCAGCTGTAGTAGTATCATAACTATCAGCATTGCAAGGATTAATGTAGTGTCGAGAGTAGCCACTAGAGGGAGCTACAGTTACAACTATATAAGGCAGTGATGCTAGACCTTGGGGTGGGGGGGGGGAAGTGTATGCAGGAGTTAGCTAGTGAAGGTCAGAAGAGGAGATAGTACAAGTGAGTATAGATCATAGTTTAAACCAGTAGTGAGATTAGCTGTAGATGAGTGTAGTTAGATGTTATCAATCAACTGTGTATTCTTAAGGAGTACGTGTTGAATCCAAGTTAGTATTGTAAATAAATTCATAGCTTTGTTTAAAATAAAGCTATTTTGTGGTCTTTGTGAACACTACGCCAACCATCCTGAAATAAGCGACACAAAGAACACCACACCAGCGTGCACATCTTTAGACTCGACCTTATTGGGCCAAGGGAGTTGTTTGGTAATACAGAACTTGCATATTGCTGAAGAAAGAGACAATGGGCACGATTTAACGGGGTAGAAACAGAGTCCCGTTTTGGGAGCATTTAGCAGGATGTTTCCCTGCACCTGCAACGTCAAGAACGACCCCACTATCAAACGGGTATCTTTCCTTTGGCCTCGGTGAGGAACATCCTGCCAAGGCCGCATATAGCCAGATGGCACTGTCAGGGTGACCGGGTGGCAGTGCTAGTATGCCAGGCTGGCAATGCCAACGTGTCCAGGTGGAAACGGGCGGGCCAGGATACCCAGAATCCAACCACCCAAGGGCCTCTGATGGCCCAGGAGACCCCCTCCAGGTGCCGTTATGTCTGCTCCACGTTTGTGTGGCTCAGTACTAAACATCACCATGACGAGGGCTCCGAGGCATGGACATTTGTTCCTGGACCTTGGAAGAATCCAGCCCCGACATACCCAGTGAGGGCGGGGATCCGAAACGTGATGTCTTGCGATATCTCATTGGATCTCGATGAGGCGTTCCGTGTCGCAAATCTCACGAGAGGCCTCTCACGAGCTTTAATAGCTTTGTTGCGTCACCGATTTGGGCGCAATGAGGCCATTCAATCGCGCCATTATATCAAAATTTCTCTCCTTCCGTTCATCAGGATAGCTCACAAGAAATTACCAATGGTGACGAGGGAACAACAATTTATGCTGCATGAGATTAGAGTGCCGATTGATCAGCAAGTGGACTCTGATTGGTCAATGTAGCATGGAACAGTTAACCGCTCAGCTTTGTTCAAATTCAAATGCCCGGTTGTTCCCTTGTTACTGATGGTAATGTCTGGCAAGCTGTTCTGATGAGTACAAGATGAAAAGCTTTGATAGCATGTCTCTTTATCTCATGAATGAAGAAAATAGAGGGTCTTGATCCTCCTGATCTTATTCCTCATGTTCTTAGATGTGGGTTGAATAATCCTCCACATTAGCAATCATGGAGTGAAAGCTCCTAAGCGCGTTGTCCAGTGCCTCAAGCAATTTCTCATGATCAGAATACATTCTATTTTTTTTAACTGGAGAGGCCCGTGTCCTCCAGCAGAGAGAAATGTGAGCTGATTCTCAGACAAGCAATTTCTTGTTTTTTTCTCCTTTGCTAACTGGCTGCCTCTCCTACTCACTTGTATTTGATATATCCCCGCATGCTATCTGCCCCTCTCTATAATAATCTCACTGTGAATGCTCTCAGACACACAAATCAAGCCCCGTGATTCTCCGGCAGCATGATTCTCCCGTTATGCCAGCACCTGGGGGTTTCCCGACGACGTGGGGCTGCCCCACAATGGGAAACCTCATTGACCGGCCGGCGTAACGGAGAACCGCGTTGGCCAGTCGGGGCAGAAAAGCGGCTCGGCGGGACGGAGAATCGTTTTTAGAAAGCAGCAGCGAATTGAAGTTTTAAAAGAAATAGCCGGGCATTAATTGCTCTGGACAGGCACTAACCTTTCCTTAAAGGGGATACACATATGCAGAAGTAGGGGGATTTAGATGAGCAAAGGTGGAAGGGGGCAGGATTGGAGCTTAAACACCAGCATGGACGACTGGGCCAAATGGCCTGTTTCTGTGCTGTGTTTCCTCTGAAACCCTGGCAGCTCGGATTATGGTCAGATCAGGTACAGAAAGAGAAATAATAAGCTGAAAAGAAAAATTGGATTGAAAAGGAGAAAAAGAAAGGAAAAATGAAAAAGGATTGTAGGTTTTTTTAAAAATCACTTCACGACTCATTAGTACCTTGTAGGAATGAGACTCCACCTTGGTTCAGTTGCTCCCTTTCTGGGCTCTAGAGGTGGCAGGACAGGAACCTGTGCTTACACTGGTTAATTCCAGCCCTAACATTGCGCGATGAA
Source organism: Scyliorhinus torazame (assembly GCF_047496885.1). Lineage (NCBI taxonomy): Eukaryota > Metazoa > Chordata > Chondrichthyes > Carcharhiniformes > Scyliorhinidae > Scyliorhinus > Scyliorhinus torazame. The sequence continues at coordinate 297,509,533 of NC_092711.1, read as the reverse complement.
TTGAATTAGCAACTAATGTGCAAATGCAGCAATTTCACAATGAGGTTAAGGGCGAGGTACCATTTTCACATTTTGCAGAGCACTGAACGTCGCCCTGCAACTTATAACGATCCGGAGTTCATGGGGTGCCACTTCCTTACCACAAACTGGTGGACAATTTACACGTTACTATGGTGAGCGCTGTTAAACTCGCCGTTACTTTATCGGAAAACCCTGGGGCATTACCGTTTTAACTGGTACGAATAGGTATTTACATGTGAACTTCAGGCAGCAGTAGCCTGTATTTCTGTCTGCATTTAGCACACTGGGCTAAATAGCTGGCTTCTAAAGCAGACCAAGGCAGGCCAGCAGCACGGTTCAATTCCTGTACCAGCCTCCCCGAACAGGCGCCGGAATGTGGTAACTAGGGGCTTTTCACAGTAACTTCATTTGAAGCCTACTTGTGACAATAAGTGATTTTCATTTTTTTCATTTCATTGTATTGTTTAAATGATAATTTTTCAAGTGTGTGAATTAATAATAAATCATTCAGTTTAAATGTTAGGAAATGAGGCAGTTACAGCTCCACACAGTGGAAAAATGTTAAAATTGGTAGCTACAGGAAAGCTGTGATCACAGCTTTTCCCAACCCTATTTTGTACTTGGCAATGTGCAGCTCCCCGTGGGCTCCTGCACCCATTAGGAACTGAGTTCTAAATGCCCTCATTCAATTCACTTAGAACTCTGGGCAGCAGGGGAAGTTCTCAAACCATCAATACAAGCTTGATTTAAACCAAAGTCTTAAAAGCCACGTTTTCATCCTGTTTCCCCCTCCTCTCCCAATGTTGCTGACTCATGGTGGCGACGTCTGCTTGGAGACCACCCACCTCCAACTAACGAAGATTTCTATGAGCAGCTATTCAAATATCAGGGCCATCGCAGATGGGATTATGCAATGCTTACATCTACACACTTTCCAGGCGGAGTCACCAGATACTCATCAGGAATCAAATCCATGATACTTTTTCCACCTCCCCAGCCCAGAAATGTTGAAGTTAATTGTAGCACACTTACTCTATACATAAAACAACTAAATGGGAACAAAGTTCCATCGCGAGCGCATTTAGCCATGTGATTCTCAGCGCTGTGAGCAATACAATGCGGCTTGCGTTGTATAAAGGGCCTCAATGGGGAACGCGCGACTGAGGCTGCACATAGCCCCGTTTTGTACACGGGGAGTTCTAGCGAGTGGAACTCTCCAGTGTAGCGAGAGATCGGGATGCCATTTGAAAATGGTATCCCAATCTCTGAGGTCTCCAAAGCAATCCCCGAACACCCTATGAGAGGGTCCTTACAGGTAGTTGGGGACACAGCTGTCATGGCTCGTTTTGTGCAGACACTAGTTGAAAAGGTTTCCGTTTATTCGGTAGTTGATGTCCATGGCTGGGTCCTTTTCCTGGAAAGGATCAGTGAGCATGGCTGAGAACACGTTGCTGAAGAGGGCAGTGCCAAAGTACAGCCCTATTTCACTCCATTAATGGCAGGGAATGGGGCCGCAGTCTCATTGTTATCAAGGACTCAGGCCTGCAAGTTATCGTGGGACAGTCAAACCATCTGGATGAATTTGTCTGAGCACCCAAACTTGCTTCATTGCTAACACTGTCGAAGGCTTTCGTTAGGAAGACAAAGGTGGTGTATAGGTCAGCATTTTGTTCTTGCCATTTCTCCTTCAGTTGGCGAGCAGGTTTTCTTTTTGGGCACTGAGGGTAATTTAGCATGGCCAATCCACTTAACCTGCTCACCTTTGGACTGTGGGAGGAAAGCGGAACACTCGGAGAAAATGTGGTGAAATCCCAATGTTTGTGGGGGGCTCCCCTATTACCGAGGTCCCAAGGGGCGGGGGGGGGGGTTGGTTCACCCCTGCACTTGGGGGGTAGGGAGGACCCAGCGAATCCAGGGGTGGTGGGCTGCCATGCGGTGCGAGGGCGTGGGGGGGGGGGGGGAGGTTCGTGGACGATTTGCGGTGAGGGAGGGCTATCACGCCACCTGTTCAAGATGGCGGTCCGATATCGGGATTCCAATAAAATTGCATGGCAAGGAATACGGAATTGCATCCTGCTTTACGACCACAAATGGATTGTAAAACTAGAAAGATTCAGCTCCGCCGGGAAAACACAGGGTGGGATTCTCCATCCTGCCTGATCCATTTTCTGGTGCGGTGCACACCCGCCGGCAGTGGGATCCCCCATCCCGGCAGCCGGACAATGGGGTTTCCCATTGTGGCCACACCCACACCGTCAGGAAATGCAGGGGCGTGAGTGCACTGCCAGCGAAGCGGAGGATCCGCTGACGGAGAATCCCGACCAGAGGCTTCCAAACGGAGAATCCAGCCCTACATAGCAATAACATGATGGAATTTATATAAATGACACTGTATCTTGGGTACTTTCATTCAAATTTTTACCTGAAATCCTCAGCCTGACTATAATCCTGGATTTGTCATTCATAATTGTCCCACATCCATTGCTCTGTCTGTATTTTATTGAGTGTAACAGCTTGAGCACACAAAGAATTATTGATGGTGCATTTGGACATAGCCACTCTTTTATTGTGCTCTTTTAAATGCATTAATGGAATGTGGGTGTTGTCAGAAAGGCCAACAATGTTGCCCATCCCGAGTGGCTTGCTTGGCCATTTCAGAGGATGGATAAGAGTCAAGCTTCTTCTTAGGCTGTCCCTCGGGATCGAGGACGACTTCCTTCCACTCCAGCTCCATGGGTTTTGAGATGACTGATAGGCACTCTGCAGAGTGTTGTGTTATGCTTCTTCATGTCGCATAAGCTGCTTCCTAGATGTATCTCTGACAAAGGAAGGTTCAGACTTGGAGATAGATTTAACACCTTTATTGAACAGTTAACAATTCTCCTACTTGAGTTCGACTCTCCTGCTGATCTTACTATAGTAACTCAATCCAACTAACCCGTCTGCTCTAATCCATGCAGTGGGTGTGATGCTTCCGACCTGCCCCTGTCTCTCTCAGTGTTGCCTGTGGAAAAGAGAGAGAGCATGTGTGCCCTGTCCTTTTATATGGGTAGCCCCCTTGTGGTAGTGTCACCTCTGGGTGTGTCTTGACTGTCCATTGGTCGTGTCCTATCTTACTGACCTATTGTTGAATGTCTGTGTGTCGTCCAGTAAGTCAACCACTACATAATCAGACACTCTTTTTTTATTAAAGAGAGAGCCTGCTGTTTCTAAACTCTACCTCTTTTCAGTGCACTGTCAGGTAATTATGTATTTTAGGTAAAAACCTGACAACAATGATAACAATCCATCAGTTCGAGGAACGTGTGATGATTGTCCCTTTAAGGGCAATTCAACAGTTCAAGGGTCGCCTGGCTTGAGGGGACCAACTGGGACTCACCCCAGGTGGTGGAGCTCTCTGAGGCTGGAGACATGTTGGGAGTTAGGTGCAGGAAGCTGTATTCACAAAAGGGAGTCTGTGAAAGTGCATCTTTACAGAGAGCAGGGAAAAGAAAGTGAGTAAAGGAGTGATTTTGCCATGGTGGATTTTTTTGTTATTGTTTATGTTTAAGCATCAGAAATAATTATTGTTTGTCGACATTTATATTTCTCAGTACAAATACTGCATTGTTCTCTTTGCTTGGAAGAGGAGCAAATTATGCGAAAACAAGATGACATAAAGGAGCTTTTTCTTTTAAGGTTCACATGAAAGTTATTGTAATATATTCTCTTTCCAAAAGAGAATGGAACTGACAGACAAAGCCACTTGATGCGAACACCTGTTCTCTGTTTAGTTTATATATCAAAACAGCTGTAGTGGCTTAGGGAATCATTAATTATTATCCACATTATTTCACTGGAGACAAGTACCTCAATTGCAGCTGCACACTCCAGCACCCACTTGGAAAAAATAATAACTTGCTGTTATACAGCGTCATTCACTTAGAAAAAATATCTCAATGCACTTTTAGGAGGCACCGCAGGAACATGGGAGTAGGAGGGGGCCATTTCGCCCCTTGAATCGGTTCCATCATTTGCGATCATAGAATCACAAAGAATCTCAGCAGAAGATGCCCTTTGACCCCTCGAGTCTGCACTGACACATGAAAAACACCTGGCCTACCTACCGAATCTCATTTGCCAGCACTTGACCCACAGCCTTGAATATTAAGAAGTGGCAAGTGCTCATCCAGCTATTTTTTAAAGGATGTGAGGCAACCCACCTCTCCCTCAGTGCGTTCCAGGCAGTGCGTTCCAGACCATCACCACCCTCTGGGTTAAAACATCCCCCCCCCCCCCCCACCCCAACATCCTGCCTCTCACCTTGAACTTGTGTCCCCTCGTGACTGACCCTTCGACTCAGGAGAACAGCTGCTCCCTATCCACCCTGTGCAGGCCCCTAATAATCTCATACACCTCAATCACCCTAACCCTAACCCTAACCCCTCAGTCTTCTCTCCTCCAATGAAAATAACCCAAGCCTATCTAACCTCTCTTCATAACTTAAATTTTGGCATCCCAGGCAACATCCTGATGAATCTCCTCTGCACCCCCTCCAGTGCAATCACATCCTTCCTATAATGTGGTGACCAAAACTGCACACAGTACTCCAGCTGTGGCCTCACTAAAGTTTTATACAACTGCAACATGACCTTCCTGCTTTTGTAATCTATGCCTCAATTGATAAACGCAAATGTCCCATATGCGGCTGCATGATAGCACAGTGGTTAGCACTGCTGCTTCACAGCACCAGGGTCCCAGGTTCAATTCCCGGCTTGGGTCACTGTCTGTGCAGAGTCTGCACATTCTTCCTGTGTCTGCGTGGGTTTCCTCCGGGTGCTCCGGTTTCCTCCCACAAGTCCCCAAAGACGTGCTGTTAGGTGAATTGGATATTCTGAATTCTCCCTCCGTGTACTCGAACAGGCGCCGGAATGTGGTGACAAGGGGCTTTTCACAGTAACTTCATTGCAGTGTTAATGTATTTATTATTATGCCTTTTCCACCACCTTATCAACCTGACCTTCTGCCTTCAGTGATCTATGGACAAACATGCCAAGGTCCAATTTGGAGGCAGTTTCGCCAACACGTTGGGTTAGGGGGCAGGGTCAAGGGAAATGCTGATTCAGGGGAACCACAGATTTGAGCCAGGGAAGTGGGATGGAAATTTTAGGAAATGGGAGGAGAAGGGGATTAAGACACTAAAAGATTTGTTTCTTAGGGGTCGGTTTGCAGGATTGAAGGAGCTGGAAGCGAAGTACGGGCTGGAGCAGGGGGAAATGTTTAGATACATGCGAGATTTTGCCAGACAGGAGATACAGAGCTTCCCGGTGGAGCCGGCCTCCACATTGCTGGAGGAGGTGCTGACGACAGGGGGACTGGAGAAGGGAGTAGTGTCAGCGGTTTACGGAGCTATTTTGGAAGAGGAGAAGGCAACACTGGAAGGGATCAAAGCAAAGTGGGAGGAAGAGTTGGGAGAGGGTATGGAAGAGAGGTTCTGGTGTGAGGTGCTCCGGAGAGTGAATGCCTCCACCTCGTGCGTGAGGTTGGGGCTGATACAGCTGAAGGTGGTATACAGAGCACACCTCACGAGGGCGAGGGTGAGCCGATTCTTTGAAGGAGTAGAAGATGTATGTGAACGTTGTGGTTGGCGGGGGGGGGGGGGGGGGGGGGGGGGGGCTAATCACGTTCATATGTTTTGATCCTGTCCAAATCTAGAGGATTTCTGGAAGGAGGTTTTTAAGGTAATTTCTAAAGTGGTGCACGTGAAACTGGACCCGGGCCCCCGGGAGGCCATATTTGGGGCGTCGGACCAGCCAGGGTTGGAAACGGGTCCCTGCGCCTCGTCGATCGCCCAAATGCAGATCCTGATAGGTTGGAGAGCAACCTCTCCACCCTGTGCCCTGGCGTGGCGGGGGGGCCTGTTGGAATTCTTGACTCTTGAGAAGGTTAAGTTTGAACTGAGGGGAAGGATGGAGAGGGTCTACAATTCATGGGCATTATTCATTATGCACTTTCAAGAACTGGCTAAGATCGAACATTAGTTGGGGCGTGTGGGTGGGAGGGTAGGGGGGAGGGGGGCTGTGTGTGTTAATGGCGACTATGGGTGATTCCTAATTCCTTTTTGTCATTTGTTTGTGTGAACATGCGGTCGAATGTTTGGGGTTTGGTGGGAGGATGGGATCGTTGTTATTGATATGGGGATTGACATATTTGTTACTGATTATTGTTTATTGTTGGTGGGTGTAAATTTGGAAAAAAATGTGAAAAAGGAGGAGAATTTAAAAAAATATGTTTTTTAACTTGCCAAGGTCCCTTTGCTCCTCGGAACTTCCCAGTGTTAGGCCATTCATTGAATACTTCCTTGTCAAATTATTCCTACCAAAGTGTATTACCTCGCACTTTTCAGGGTTAAATTCCATCTGCCACTGATCCACCCATCCCGTCAATATCTTCCTGTAACCCAAGACACTCAACCTCACTGTCAACCATCTGGCCAATTTCTTGTGTCATCTGTAAACTTGCTGATCCTACCCCCCACATAGTCATCTCTGTCAAGGCTGATCTAACTCTTTGTACCCTATCGCTTAATAACCTTGACAGAACTCAATCTATCACCGAGTTAAAATTAACAATTAGTCCAACAACAACTGTCAATTGTGGCAAAGAGTTCTGAACTTCTATCAATTTGAAATTCATTCGTGAAAACCCGCTCTAATGTGTATGCTATCTCTCCTAATTTTAGGTGCCCAACAAGTGGAAACAACCATTCCTTTACTATCTGCGCTTAATATCTTGAAAATTTAAATCAGCTCACCCCATCTTCCAAATCCTAGGGAACCTGTAATAACCCTCACAACAAGACCATGGGATGACCCAATTGATTGGCCGGGGGGGGGGGGGGGAGAGGGGGAATGTTATGTGTTACAGTCTAGTCAGCTGAGCCAGGAGAAAGGTTGGAGGCTGGCGGATGTGGAGGCGGGCTATCTCGCTGCTCCGGGACTTCACTCTAGTTAAAATAAGTTAAATCTAATTAAACAGAAGTGCTCTCCAATCTTCATCTTGCACACATAACCTCCAAGCTTCACACAGTTTCCATGCCCCATCCATACCACATCATGCAACCTGCTACTTTTTACCCATCATGCCTCCCCATGACATAGTATGTCCCCAAACAAGCCCTATGGCCTTTCATGCCCCATTACAAGGTCAGCGCACCCCCCCACCCCCCCCCCCTCAAACAATGCCTATGGTCCCTGCTGCCTCCCATGACAAACTATGGCACTTCCATGACCATTCACCTCCTTTACATTATATAGAATCAATGAATTCTCGACAGTAAGATGTCACAAAAACATTTTATTTTAAAGGCATTCATTCATAAAAATATATTTTGCCACAGTCCAAACAAAGTGTCACTCTTTCAGACCCTTTAAACTTTCAATAACAGAAAATTTAATATCTTGAGACCAATCACTTGAGACCTCTTTATCTTGCGTAAATAAACATTCTAAAATTGACAGCGTGGATCAGAGAGCCAGAGTTTTCACTGGGGCTCAGATGTTTTACTATTCTAATGGATATCTGGGCTCTCAAACAAAGATACATCATTAAATTTGGTTGCTTTTTTAAGATTTTATTTTACACACCCTATTGTCTGGAAAGGTTTCATTGCTTCCTTACACTGTATAGTGGGTGACTGTGCCATAGCTTGGCATGTTGGCAAGAGGAGCCATGGAGTTCTTTGGGACATACCTTGACATAGGTAATATGAGCGCCACAATGACATGACAAGAACCTTTGGAACTTAACTTTTGAAAGTTCCCTTCATGCAGACTATAGTTTCTGAAGGGTGCTTGAACCATGCCAGACTCATTGTAAACCTGGCTAGATTGCATGAAAATTGCAGTGGACTGGGGCATGCCTATTCCCATAATGGAGACAGCCAGGTCAGGAGTGCAGGGCCTTCTAACAATGGAAAGGAGTAAGTCGCACATTTGGTGGCTCCCGCTCTGGTCGGACTTTTGGAACTTTTCCCACGATTTTCTACCGGGACTTGAATTGTAAAACTGATGACAGAGGCATTTGTGTACTGAATTCCCACATCGGTGCATGGAGAGAAGGACTAGAAGTGCTCGTGAAGGCAGAAACAGAAAGACAGAGAAGGCTTGGGCTGAAGCTGCAGCAGGAGACAGCATGGCTGAGGACCGGACCTCTGGTTTGTTGACCAGCGGTCAACGGAGCAGCTGATGCAAGTTATTCAGGAAGGCTTTGCTAAGCAGAAACGGGACTGCTTGGACCCGATAAAAGGGCCAATTGAGTGGCTGGAGCTTAGATTGGATGCCCAAGATCGGGCGATCCAGAAAGTAGAGAAGGCGCTGGCTGAGCAGGAGGAACATCAAACTGCGGTGGAGTTGGATGTGGGGGTCCTGAGAGACCAGCAGAAAAAGCTCCTGGAGAAGGTGGAGGACCTAGAGAATAGGTCCCGCCGGCAGAACTTGAGAATTGTTGGGCTCCCGGAGGGGTCCGAAGGAGCAGACGCTGGGGCATACATACCGGGTATGTTTGAGAAGCTGCTCCGAACCTTGAAGGTGGACAGGGCTCACAGAGCGCTCGCGAGGAAGCCGTGAATGGGAGACCCCCCGAGGACAATGGTGGTGAGATTCCACAGGTACTTGGATAAGGAGCGCATTCTACAGTGGGCCAAGCAGACACAGTAAGTGGGGCAACAGTATCCTGCGGGTTTACCAAGACCTGAGTGTGGAGGTGGCCAGGAGAAGAGCAGGCTTCAACCAGATTAGGTCGATCCTTTTTAAGAAAAAGGTGAAGTTCGGACTGTTGAATCCGGCCCGTCTCTGGGTCACGCACGAGGAACAGCACTTTTATTTTGAGTCGCCTGAGGACACGTTGGACTTCACGAAGAGGAAAGAACTGGTGGTGGACAGAGAACTTTTGAACTTTGCTGCAACGTTCTTGTTTTGTTTTTGTTGTTTTTCTGTTCTTTTAAAAAAGAAAGTTTCTCGTTTTTCATTTTGTGGAAGCTGTTTGTCATGCCTTTTGCATTGATTTGGGACCAGCGGTAGAGCTGAGTGAGTTAGACTTCATTTGCACTGTTGGGGGATGGAGGTGTGCTTGTTTAGATCTTGGTGGTTTGTTTGTATGAGCAGGGGGAGGGTGGGGAGGGATCAATAGGTGGGAGACTATCCGGCGGCAGGGATGGGGGCCACCAAGCTAGCTGGGTTGGCTAGCTCACAGAAGCCCAGTGGGGGGTGTGCATATGTTTGGTTTATTAAAGGGGTTGGGTTACAGAGTGTTGTTACTAGGGGGGGAGGGGGATAAATGTTCTGCTGACGAGGGAGGGACTTGGGCTAAGGGACAGAGAGGAGGTTGGGGGCAGAGGCTGCCTGGGGGTGGACCGGTGGAGGTGCGGAGTATGGGCTGGAGGCGGGCCCAAAAAAGGGGATGTTTGATCGGTGAAGGGCGGGGCAATGAGCCCCCCAAATAGGCTGATTACCTGGAATGTTGGAGGGTTAAATGGGTCGGTCAAGAGGGCACGTGTGTTCGCGCATCTTAGGGGACTGAAGGCGGATGTGGTAATGTTGCAGGAGACGCACCTTAGAGTAACTGACCAGATTAGATTGAGCAAAGGCTGGGCCAGTCAGGTCTTTCACTCGGGACTAGACTAAAAGACTAGAGGGGTCGCGATCCTGATCAATAAGCGGGTGGTGTTTGAGGTGGGTAGAATAATCTTGGATGTGGGAGGTCGGTACATTATGGTCAGTGGGAAACTGGAGGGGGTGCAGGTGGTATTAGTAAATGTGTATGCGCCAAATTGGGATGATGTGGAGTTTATAAAGAGGATGCTGGGGAAGATACCGGACCAGGACTCACACAGGTTGGTCATGGGGGGGGACTTCAACACAGTTATTGACCCTGGATTGGACCGGTCAAGCTCGAAAATGGGCAGGGTGCCAGCAATGGCACAGGAACTAAAAGGGTTCATGGAGCAGATGGGGGGACGTGGATCCATGGAGATTTGGGCAGCCGAGGGTGAAGGAGTTTTCCTTCTACTCACACGTGCATAAAGTGTACTCCCGGATTGATTTCTTTATTTTGAGCAGGGCCTTACTGGCAGGGGTGGTGGACACGGGGTACTCGGCGATCACAATCTCAGACCATGCTCCGCACTGGGTTGACCTGCAGGTTAGTAAAGACAGTAACCAGCGCCGGCTGGAGGTTGGATGTGCGACTTTTGGCTGACGAAGGGGTGTGCGAGTGGCTGAGGAAATGTATTCAGAACTACCTGCAGGTCAATGACACGGGGGAAATTTCAGCAGCGGTGGTCTGGGAAGCACTGAAGGCGGTGGTCAGAGGGGAGCTGATCTCGGTACGGGCCCATAGGGAGAGGTTGATAGGGCAGAGACGGACCAACTGGTTAAGGAGATACTACAGATCGATAGGAGGTATGTGGAGACCCCAGAGGCAGGGCTTTTAAGGGACAGCGAAGGCTACAGGCGGAGTTCGATTTGTTAACCACAGGGAGGGCGGTGGAGCAACTGAGAAAGGCGAGGGGGGCGATCTATGAGGATGGAGAGAAGGTCAGCAGAATGCTTGCACAGCAGCTTAGAAAGAGGGAGGCAGCCAGGGAGATAGGGAAAGTGAATGACTTAGATTGGAATCTGGTTGGTGATTCGGTAGGGGTGAATAAGGCATTTAGGGATTTCTACAGCAGGCTGTACAGGTCGGAACCCCCTACGGGGCCAGAGGGAATGAGGCACTTCTTGGAGGGGCTGAATTTCCCAAAGGTGGAAGGGGAGCTGGTAGAAGGGCTGGAGGCCCTGATCGGGTTGGAAGAGATAGTGTAGGGTCTGAAGGGCATGCAGTCGGGTAAAGCCCCGGGGCCGGACGGGTACCCATTGGAGTTTTATAAAACGTTCTCTGGGATATTGGGGCCGGTGTTGATGAGGATGTTTAATGAGGCAAGGGAAAGAGGGGTGCTGCCCCCGACGATGTCACAGGCAACGATTTAGCTGATTCTGAAGCGGGACAAGAACCCAGAGCTGTGTGGGTCCTACAGACCGATATCCCTGTTGAATGTGGATGCCAAATTCCTGGCCAAAATTCTGTCCTCCAGGATTGAGGATTGTGTTCCGGACGTTATTGGGGAGGACCAGACGGGGTTTGTTAAGGGTAGGCAGTTGGTGGCCAATGTAAGAAGGTTGTTAAACCTGATCATGATGCCCCTACGAGGTAGTGATCGCAATGGATGCAGAAAAGGCTTTTGATCGGGTAGAATGGGATTATCTGTGGGAGGTACTGGGATGGTTCGGATTTGGCTGGGGCTTTATTGACTGGGTCAGGTTACTGTATCGGGCTCCTGTGGCAAGCGTACGGACGAATAGGACAACATCGGGCTATTTTAAACTGCACCGGGGGACGAGACAGGGATGCCCCCTCTCCCCACTGTTGTTCGTGCTCGCGATAGAGCCATTGGCAATTGCTCTGAGAGCCTCAAGAGGCTGGAAGGGGCTGGTCCGGGGGGGGCAGGGTGGAGCACAGAGTCTCGCTCTATGCAGACGACCTGCTTCTGTATGTATCGGGCCCAATAGAGGGGATGGAAGAAATCATGAGGATTGTAGGAGAATTTGGCCGGTTTTCGGGGTATAAGCTAAATATGGGGAAAAGTGAGATGTTTGCGGTCCAGGCGAGGGGACAGGAGAGGCGATTGGGGGAGCTGCCGTTTAGATTAGTGGAGGGAAGCTTTAGGTGCCTAGGCATTTAAGTGGTGCGGGAATGGGACCGGCTGCATACATTAAATCTGGCCCGACTAGTAGACCAAATGAAGGACGATTTTCAAAGATGGGACGCACTTCCGTTGTCACTGGCTGGGAGAGTGCAGACGGTAAAGATGACGGTCCTCCCGAGATTCCTGTTTGTATTTCAGTGTCTCCCCATCTTTATTCCGCAGTCCTTTTTTAAATGGGATTTTGGCAGGGGTTTGCACATGTCATGTCCACGGTGTTAAACTGAGTCCAGAGGTGGCGATTTTCGGGGTGTCGGAAGACCTGGGAATCCAGGAGGAGAAAGAGGCAGACGGTCTGGCCTTTGTTTCCCTGGTAGCCCAGAGACGGATACTATTAGCTTGGAGGGACTCAAAGCCCCCGAAGATGGAGACCTGGCTATCGGACATGGCTAGCTTTCGCTGTTTGGTGAAAATCAAGTTCGCCTTGAGAGGGTCACTGTTAGGGTTCGCCCGGAGGTGGCAACCGTTCGTCAACTTTTTCGCGGAAAATTAATCGTCAGCAGAAAGGGGGGTGGGGGGGGTGGTTAGTTTAGCTTAGAGTAGGGGGTTAATAAAGGTGGGATCTGTAAGGAAGGGATGACGGCTTTTGCTCTATGTTTATAGTTTCATGTACATTGTTTATTTTGTTGTTACAATACCAAAAATACCTCAATAAAATGTTTAAAAAGAACAATGGAAAGGGCAGCCAATTCATCGCAGCTCAGTGAAAATCCAGGCCAGCATGTCTGCTGGCAGCAACAAAATAAACAAATTGGCTTGACATAGTCTATCATTAACTCATTTTTAGGTCTATGTTGTCCTTATTCGTTGTATTTAGTTCTCCTGTGCTTTCGCAACTGTTACCTCTTCTGATGGTTCAGTAAATGCTGAAGATATACAATCAGGAAAGATTTCAGTCAACGAGAATCTCAAATTCCAATGTGGAGAATTGATTGTAATATTTAGTTTAACAACACTTTTTGGTAAAATAAATTTTGAAGAGGCATTTTGACTGAACCATTTGAGAAAAAATGAATGACCCAACATGAGACTAAAAATGATGACCCAGTAACTTCATTGCAGTGTTAATGTAAACCTACTTGTGACAGACTAATAAAGATTATTATTATTGAAGTCCCACTTTAGCACAGGACTAATTAGCTGGCTTTTAAAGCAGACCAAGGCAGGCCAGCAGCACGGCTCAATTCCCGTACCAGCGCCCCTGAACAGGCGCCGGAATGTGGCGACTAGGGGCTTTTCACAGTAACTTCACTTGAAGCCTACTTGTGACAATAAGCGATTGTCATTTCATTTTCATTTCACTTTCTACCACTTGGGCTACCCAAGTAGAAACTCCCTGCACAAAGGCTTAACACACTGGATCTAGCCTGAGGAGGCAGCATTCACATAAAAACTCATTGAGATTGTGGCCCCATCACAGATTGAGATCTGGGATGAATTGTCACTGGAAAATTCTATTTTTCAATGTGGTACAGGAGGTGGGGAAAGTGGAGTCTGTGGCCAAGATCACCATGATCGTAATGAAGTAGGCTCAACAAGCTGTATAGTCTACCTCAGCTCCTATCTCTTGTGTTCTAGTGACAGAAGCCTGAAAGCTGCTACTTTCATATCATAACATTTACAATGGAAACTTCCTACACAAACTTCTTGTGTTGCAATTTCACACTCCCACCAGTTGTGGCAATGTAGCACCTCAATTTTGCATCACCCAATTTCTCATCCGGCATTGCAGAGAAACCCCACTACAATCTCATTGGTGGCCAAATTGCAATAGGTTTTGTTACACCACTATAAATTGTGATACATAAAAGTTATATCAGAATGTATAAACTTAAAATAAGGACTATTTTTTTGTGCACACAGAGGCCCAAACATAGGAGCAGAATTAGGCCACTTGGCCCATCGAGTCTGCTCTACCATTCAATCAAGACTGATATTTTTCTCAGCCCCATTCTCTTGCCTTCTCCCCATAACCCCTGATCCCCTTATTGATCAATTAATAATCCTTTAACCACCCTTTACCTGAAGACTATACTTGCTCTTGACTCTTGTCTAAATTGTCATAGAAGATTGACTCGTGTATGTATAAAAAAACAATGAGATGTCAATAATATCTGGAGATTGTATTAGCTTTATATGAGCGGTCAAGGACTCTGGGTCTGTACTCGATGGAGTTTAGAAGAATGAGAGGGAATCTCATTGAAACTTGCAGGATGCTGAGAGGCCTAGATAGGAGTTGAGAGGAGAGACTAAGTAGACTGAGACTATACTCATTGGAAGAATGAGGGGTATCTTGCAGAAACATATAAAATTATGAAGGGAATAGATAAGATAGAAGCAGGGAGGTGTTTCCACTGACGAGTGGAACTAGATCTAGGAGCATAGCCTCAAAATAAGGGGGAGCAGATTTAGGACTGAATTGAGGATGAACCTCTTCACCCAATCTGCGGAATTCCCTGCCAGTGAAGCAATTGAGGCTACCTTGTTAAGTGTTTTTAAGGCAAAGGTAGATAGATTTTTGAACAGTAAAGGAATAAAAGGTTATGGTGAGTGGTGGGTAAGTGGAGCTGAGTCCACAAAAGATCAGCCATGATCTTATTGAATGGTGGAGCAAGCTCGAGAGGCCAAATGGCCTACTCCTGCTACTAGTTCTTATGTTCTTAGAGAGTGAACGTGGAAAGGATGTTTCTACTAGTAAAAGAAGCTAGAACACAAGGGCACAACATCAGACTGAATGGACGATCCTTTGAAACAGAGATGAGGAGGAACTTCTTTAGCCAGAGGGTGGTGAATCTGTGGAACTCATTGCCGTAGAAGGTTGTGGAGGCCAAATCACTGAATGTCTTTAAGACAGAGATAGATAGGTTCCTGATTAATAAGGGGATCAGGGGTTATGGGGAGAAAGCTGGAGAATGGAAATGATTGAATGGCGGAGCAGACTCAATGGGCCGAATGTCTTATGGTCTTATGGCCCAAATATAAGTACGGGGGAGAACTTTCTTCATGATTGCTTAAGAAAGTGTAACATGGCTAAGGAAAGGAGACATCTGTAGTGAACTGTGATCTATTTTGCCAAACTTTGTACAAGTGTAATGTTTGATGCCTCTTTATTTGCCAGTTCCAGATTTCTGGATGAGCTTTGCTTAAAATTCAATTATTTCTGAATGCTTTGAAAGGTTTTTTGTTCTGAACTCCTATTGTAGTTTGTCTAAAGCACTGCTGTATCCTGTTACATATCAGAGAATGCATCCCTGCTGGTGAAGTGTCACTTGATTTGTAGTGATGTCAGCAGCGAGTGTTTGCGAGAGCTTCATTTCTCCATCTTAGATTGTATGAGCAACATCCCGAATAAAACATCTCACCATGTTTGTAAGAATCCAAAGTATGCGCACCATCATATCTTTTCTCTTTGCGGCGAACTCAAAGACATTAAAATATATCCAATGAGCTACATTTTTGTTACGTTCCGAGAATGCAAGATACAAGAGAATTATTTAAAAATGTGACCACCAGAGGTCTTCCATGATTCACAGTCTTTGAGAAAACATTATGGTTTGGGAGAAATGAGCTACCAAAGTGGATTACAACATCATTATTTCATTTCTGGCCCATGGGTTTGGATCCAGACTAGTCTGATGATGATGAAGCATAAGAACAAGGAGCAGGAGGAGGCCATCTGGCCCCTCGAGGCTGCTCCGCTATTCAATAAGATCATGGTTGATCTTTTTGTGAACTGAGCTCCACTTACCCACCCGCTCACCATTCCCCGTAATTTGTTTACTGTTCAAAAATAGATCTATATTTGCCTTAAAAAAAAGGACCTGCTGTATGTCAATTGGGAGGTTAATATCTGAAATAAGTTTTGAGTTGTCTCAAATCACTACTGGATGGCCTTCTGCGGTTGAGGTTGGTGCATGTTTTTGAAGGCAAACTAAAGGAAATTTAACTTGACCTTGGACGTTCCTGGGGAAATATTCAATTCCCAAGCATTGATCAGCCCTAATTTAAAAAAAATTTAAATTCTGTTTTCTCCCCCTCACAATCTTTCTCCTGAAGCCAGCACAGAAACTTGGCAGATTTTAATTCTATTCGTCGAGAAGTGATTCGAACTTAAGTCCCATCAATTGCCTGGGCACTTTCTTCGCAGCTGCATCTCCGAAGATACCTCGATATGTGTGGGATGTTCTTCAACACTACCAAAATACTACATAAGGTATAATAAGGGTGACACAGTGATTAGCACTGCTGACTTGGATTCAATTCCGGCCTTGGGTGATTGTCCATCAGGAGTTTGCAATTTCTCCCCTTGTCTGCGTGGGTTTCCTCCGGGTGCTCCGGTTTCCTGCCACAGTCCAAAGATGTGCAAGTTAGGTGGATTGGCCATGCTAAATTGCTTCTTAGTGTCTAAAAGGTTAGGTGGAGGTACTGGATTATGGGGATAGGGTGGGGGTCTGACCCTAGGTAAGGTGCTCTTTCACGGGGATGGTGCAGACACGATGGGCCGAATGGCCTACTTTTGCACTGTAGGGGTTCTATGATTCAATGAAGGTCAGAAACTTGGAAATCAAAGGTTTAGATGAAAAACAAAGCCTTTTATCATTGGTCAAAAATATACCACTTGGTCCCCAATCCTGATGTGCAGAGATTAGAGGAGGACATGATTGGGTTCAGTTATGATGGGCGCGATTCTCCAAATCGGGCGCGGGGACAACTGATTCTGGCCCTCATAGCACGGTGCTGGAGCGGTTCATGCCGCTCCAGCCTCCCTTCCCGGTGCCGCGCCAACCCGCGCCTGCGCAGTTGGGCCGTGCGAACCCACGCATGCGCAGTTGGGCTGTGCCAACCTGCACATGCGCAGTTGGGCCGTGCCAACCCACGCATGCGCAGTTGGGCCGTGCCAACCCGCGCATGCGCGGGGGACTTCTTCAGCACGCCGGCCCCATCGCAACACAGCGTGGGTGTTATGGGGCCGGCCGCGCAACAAAGTAGGCCCGGGGGCGGGGAGAGGCCGGCCCACTGATCAGTGGGCCCCAATCGTGGGCCAGACCCCATCGGAGACGATGTTGAAGAACACTCGAGTCTTCGAAGTAAACTGAAAGAATTTATTAAGTAATGACAAAACTAATAAATGAGGTTGACACTCTACTGATCTAACTCTAACAACAAAGTAAGAATGACTAACTGTACAAACTGTATCTAAGCTACACGTGGTGGCTGGACTGAGATCTCTCTGCTACACTGATGTTCTTCCTGTAACTCCTGCTGGAAATGAGAGAGAGAGCTTCTGGGAGCTCCGGTTATATAGTGGGTGGTGTAATGCCCTCTAGTGGTTATGCCACAGCTGGGTGTTGTCATCAACCCCTTAGTTACATGTTTGTCTACATATCATTACACACTGAATGAGTGATTATCTATGCACTGATATAAAGACCAGCAGAGTTACAAAAGACACTGAACTATTAATGTAAACTACGTTAACGCATACAAACACAATGAAGAGCAACTAATAGTGCCATTTCTTTCAGTATCATATTTCTAACACTTTTAATGATTGACAAATGCTATTAACTACGAGTTTCAATCCCAATTTGTATTTTGGTCTTTTAAATCTACCTCCTAGTTTCAATATTTCATAGGAGGGCTAGTTTCAACAAAGATTCTCAGTGTTAATATAATGCTGTGTAGTTTTGCTGTCTGGTTACTGTGAGTTATGTAGCCACAGTCTTGAGTTATCAGTGCAGATACAGCTAAGAACTGCTGGAGATGGCTCAGCGGAATCAAGAATACCTTTCCCTGCAAACAGTTCTTGCATTACAAGTTGTGAAAAGCATCTCTGGTAGTATTTATCAATCAGCACCAATTCCCAATAGTGTCCACAGTTCAAGTAATTCACTGTGCTTTTTCAACTGGCATATGATTGCTGGTTTGGGGATTCTTGGAAACTCACTTCATGTTTCGTTCAGGGAAGTATTGGTCTCCAGGTTTGTGCATCTCTCCAGAGTTGCAGTGGTCATGTTCGCAGCAGCAAGCACGTCCATCAATTGTGGACCTGAACATTGTTCCTTCCTCAAAATCCTTGCAGAAAGAGTTGGGGCAGAATTGGCCAAAAAACAAAGGAGAGTTTTCCACAGACATCACAGTGGTGCCATGGGCACTCCCATTTTCCAAATGGAAGTATTGTAAGACTGAGGTAAGATAGGCGATATGACTTTGAGCACATTTTTCTGTCACACAGTAAGTTCTCCACCATCTCAGCAGCGGAAGCATTCGTCTTCATGCTCTTTTTTCCCTGTTGCCGGTGGGAAAAGTGAATCGCAACGACCGGAAAATTCTGACCGCTGTCTAGATTCACACAAGAAGAATGGCCACTTCGGGCACGATGCCAGAGATACAAAGACACTGGAGGAACCATGGGCTGAATTCTCTGCCGTGGGGATTCTCCATTTAGCTGGCAGCCCAGGGGTTTCCCGATGGCGTAGGACTGCCCCACAATGGGAAACCCATTGACCAGCCAGTGAAAGAGAGAATCCCAACGGCGTGCCGCACCAGAAATTCTCCGTTTCCGGGACTTGTCCCCAGGCCGTCGTGAAAACTGTGGTCTTTTAGGCCAGAAAAACTGGCGTCAAAAGGCCACAGATTCAAAGCCCTGCAGGGGCCTAGCAGGAAGCTGTCATGGAGCTCGCAGCTCTAGCTGCCGATACGGCCTCCCGCACTTCGGTCAGAGGCCAGGCATGTGCACCATGGCCACCACCAGCAGTCGCACGTGCTCCATGGCGGACTCAGACCCCGGACCTGGACCGCAGAAATAATGCCCCCGATCAGCCGCGCGCCCGTCCTGGACTGGCCACACAATAAAGGCCCAATCCCGTATGAGGACCCCCCTACCCTCTGATCAGCCAGCCCCCGACTATGGCAGCCGTGGACTAAGACTGCAGCCACCTCGCGGCTATCCCGAAAGGCAGGACCATGAGTGGTCCACGCCGTCGGGAATTCGGCAGCGGGCGCACCTCTGGCAATGGCCTCCGGTGGTGGATACGCAGCGCAGTACGCTGTTTTTCAGGGTGCGGAGAATCGCCGAACCGGCGCCTGTCCCGATTTCATGCGTGGAACTGGATTCTTCACCCCAGCGCCGAATGCGATTCTGTCGTCGGGGTGCATAGAATCCAGCCCCGATGTGGCAGGAGAAAGACACCTGCCCCAAATCCCAGAAACTGTTGATACCTATAACAGCAACAACTGCAGGATTTACATTTCTAGAGCACATTAAGTTGGTGCACAGCCTAAGTTGCCTCTTAAAAGTGAATGGACAGTAAGCATTAATAGAAGGTTTGAAGTATTTAACTCAAGAAAGAGCAGAAGAGATGGGTTTTGAAGTTTATTTTACAGGTGAGAAAAGATATGGGGATTTAGAAAAACAGTTTGGGGCCAAGGTGTCTGAAGATTTTGATATTGAGGGTCAAGCGGGCATGTGCCCAATGCAAAGGAGGGCACAACAGGAGATGGACTTTTGAGAAGGGAAGAGTCCATTACAAGCCATTGCAGCATTGGCTTACAGGATTTCCTAAGATTCACATGGTCTGATACATGTCAGATGTTGTTTCAGGGATAGGGTGGAACAAGGTGATAGTGCTATCTACCTGGCCGCAGCTGCCGTTGCGGACACACGGAGGCTGGAGGCTCAGGACCTGCTCAGGGTGGACCTGGGTAGCACACATGGGCTGAGGTCATGACTTACTGAGGTCTTGGCTAATAATGTCTGTACCACCTGTCCATACTCTCCCCACCCCACCCCTACGTTCCAAGTGGTGCCCCCTTACCCATCGCCGCCCACATCCCCAGTTCCATCTCCCCCTCCAAGGATCCTATCAGCATCACTCGGTTGGCAGTATCAGCGGGTCTTGTCCACGTGACGGAGGATGCTGGCGATTCGCTGTGAGATGAGAGTCTGCATGTTCTCCCCGTGTCTGCATGGGTTCCCTCCAGGTGCTCCGCGGAGTTTTCTCCCACAGTCCAAAGATATGCAGGGTAGATGGATTGGCCACGCTAAATTGCCCTTAGTGTCCAAAAGGATTAGGTAGGGTTGCTGGGTTACGGGGATAGGGTGGAGGTTTTGACTTAAGTGGGGTGCTCTATCCAAGGCCGGTGCAGACCTGATGGGCCAAATGGCCTCCTTCTGCAATGTAAATTCTATGAACTATCTAATATATTCTGATCTCTTACTGTGCCACTATCAATACCCTTCTTAACCATGATCACCAGCATTTACACCCTCTTTGTCCTTCTGTCCATGACATCTTTGGTAATCTCTCCCTAGCCTCCTTCTACCACTGGGCCTCTATCCAGCCCTTAGTGCCCCCCCCCCCCCCCCCATACAGCATACATCTCATCCTATTTCAAGTTCTCTCTAGCTCTGATATTTTAGCATTTTCTGTTTTTGTTGTGATTGGGTGGAAGAGATGCTGGTTGAGTTGGGATAGATACTATCTGAGCTATCTATCGTGCCCACTACCTAGCACCCTGTAACATTGATTGGCATTTAGATTACACAACAAGCTTTGGCAGTATCATTACATGTGTACGGCCTTGAAAATGCAGTTTGATTGTAGCCTATGAACAGTTGATGCGTCTGTATTAAATCCTTTTGTCCATTTTTAGCGGAGCTGCCAGCCCAGACAAAAGATCTTCATGCAATTACTTTAGGCAACTGTATATTGCTATCGTGCTGCATAATTTCAAGGCCATAATGTGAAAAGCATTTAACACCTTCAAGTCAACTGTTCTGATCCCCAAAGAGAACAATAACATTTCAAAATATGTTTGACTTTCCAGCGACTGAAAGGATCACACAACAAGATTTCACAGTGTTAGGCTTTTACTGTAACAAACTAAAGACAACAATGTCTAACCACTATTTTGTAGGCAAATTTAAAGTACAGAAAAGATCCCCCATGTGACTTTGCACTGTCTTTTAAGTGGATACTTCATTGTTCCAGAAAAAACCCAAAACTGTGCTCTTCCTGATTCCTTTTTTCTTTCCCAGCTGGATAGCTTCTAATCCCAGAAGTGACTTTGACTGTGAGGGTAACACTAGAGATTTGTTCTCTGTAGTCCAAGCTAGTTAAATTTCCAGCAGCCTTTAACTCTTCATGAACTTGGGTCTTTTCATCTGAGCACAAGCTCTCATGCACATTCTGCATGGTGAACAATATGATCAGCATTTTCTCTGCTTCAAGTGCAGGACTAACTTCCTCTATTTCCTTCCTCCTCTCTCTCAGATGCTCACCAACTGATCTGGTTCACGCGCCTGTATTAAATCCTTTTGTCCATTTTTAGCGGAGCTGCCAGCCCAGACAAAAGATCTTCATGCAATTGCTTTAGGCAACTGTATATTGCTATCGTGCTGCATAATTTCAAGTCCATAATGTGAAAAGCATTTAACACCTTCAAGTCAACTGTTCTGAGCCCCAAAGAAAACAATAACTTTTCAAAATATGTTTGACTTTCCAGCGACTGAAAGGATCACACAACAAGATTTCACAGTTTTAGGCTTTTACTGTAACAAACTAAAGACAACAATGACTAACCACTATTTTAGGGGCCGGGGGAATGAGGATTTACTTGGACCAGGGGACAAGAATTTACTGGGGCAGAGAGAAGGGATTTACTGGGGCAGGGAGGAGAAGGGATATACTGGGGTCAGGAAGAGAGAAGATTTACCTAGGCCAGGAGAAGCAGCGGTTTACTGCGGCTGGGGGGAGTGGGACTTACTGGGGATGGGTGGGGTGGGGGGCTGGATTCTCTGGGTCCCCAACCACGTATTTCTCGGAGGCGGGCCGTTCACTGGTTCATGGGACGGCAGGTTTCTCGTGTTGTCATAAAAGAAGATATTGGATCCACTAGGCCTCAATTCACTGTAATTTAGTAGAATGAGAGGGGATCTCATTGAAGTGTATACCATTCTGACACGGCCGGACAGACTGGATGCAGGGATGTTGTTTCCTCTGGCTGGGGGTCTAGAACAAGGGACTACTGTCCCGGATACGGGGTAGGCCATTTAGGACTGAGATGAGGGGAAACTTCTTCACCCAGAGAGTGGTGAACTTGTGGAATTCTTTACCACAGAAGGCTGTGAAGGCCAAATCAGTGAATATATTTAAGAAGGAAATAGATATATTTCAAGACCCTTAAAGACACCAAGGGGCATGGAGAGAGCGTGGCAGTATGGTATTAAGTTGGAGTATCAGCCTTGGTCATATTGAATAGTGGAGCTGGCTCATTGGGAGCCATATTCCTGCCCCTATTTGCTACGTTTCTAGATCTGCTACTGCTTCAGCTAAATCCCAAGGAGAGGCTATATGTATGTGTGTAAATTAACATTGGTGCCAAACTTTTCAGGTTGAGAAATTTATTTGCTTTGTAAACATTGAAGGCCTTTATAAACCGTTCTGGTTGCCCCTTGAATTCAATCAATTATACATTATTTTGGCATACATCCACCAGATGTGAGGGTACTTGAGAGGATGGAGAAGAGATTTGTCTGTGATTTACTAGAATTGTATCAGGCTGGGGAGTTTTGGTTCCAAGGTTAGGTTGGAGAAGCTGGGATTTTTTACTCGGGCACCGTCCCCTCGCCAGGGGGCAGTGCTAGGGTGAATGCCTGGGGGGTTGCGGAGGCGGGGGGGGGGGTTACCATTTCAAATTTTGAGCACCGGGGCAGCCTTTAAAAAAGGCATTCAGATCTTTAAATAAACTTAAGTTGCTGGCAGGGCAGGCTCTTGCCAGCATGACATCATCAAGGGGACCTTCCACTTCAACCTGTGTGGACTAGGTTCCTAGCAATACGACGGAGAAAGCTGCCTTTGGTGCCAGGAGCTTCAATGCCAATCTTCCCACCCACTGGCACACTCTGCAAAGAGAAGGGAAAATTCCATCCATTGTGTCAAAGTATCTTTGAGATCCTCTTGTTCCACAGGTTGATCAGTTCAATTTTCCTATTAATCTCATAAGTCAGTGGAAGATGCAGTTCTGACCTTGGTCCATTTGAGACATCAGTACGTGGATAGATTAGGCAACTCTGTTCATGATACTTCTGTTAATTTCTCTTTAGCTTTTAATACTATGCAATCATTCAAACTTATAGAGAAATTGAAAAACCTTGATATCAATCTTACTTCATGATGTGGAGATGCTGGTGTTGGACTGGGGTGGGGGCACAGTAAGAAGTCTGACAACATCAGATTAAAGTCCAACAGGTTTGTTTGGAATCACTAGCTTTCGGAGTGCATCTCCTTCATCAGGTGAGTCTGAAAGCTAGTGATTCTAAACAAACCTGTTGGACTTTAACCTGGTGTTGTAAGACTTCTAATTGAATCTTACTTCAGATCAGTGATTTCCTTCATAACAGGACCCACTGCGATTCGGGGTTTAGAAGGAGCCCATATTAAAAGGTTGCTGAATAGATGAAAGAGTTGAATTGTAGGGGACAGGGTAGAATGTTTGGCAGCCAAGGGAGTTACACAATTATATTACCTCAGAAAGTGGAGATTTTTCGAGTGGATCCTACAATCATGAAACTCTATACGACCGTGGTTGTGAGTGCTATCCTCGTTGGCTATCTCACCTGACATGGTTCTCTTATGAAAGCAAATTTATTTTTTTTAGGCAGCATGGTGGCGCAGTGGTTAGCACTGCTGCCTCACAGCGCCGAGGTCCCACGTTCAATTCCAGCTTTGGGTCACTGTCCATGTGGAGTTTGCACGTTCTCCCTGTGTTTGCCTGAGTTTCGCCCCCACAACCCAAAGATGTGCAGCATAGGTGAATTGGACACGCTAAATTGCCCCTTAATTGGAAAACATGAATTGGGTACTCTAAATTTTTTTTTTAATTTTTAGAAAATGAAAGGAAATTTTTTAAGGGTACAGAGAATATTGAACCAGGCAGAAAGGTATCTGATTAGCGGATCTTACTTGATGAAACCTGCTCTTGAAGAATATTGACGAAAATGAATGATGAGAATCACCCTTTGCTCAGTATTACTGCTGGCTGTGTTTCAGGAAAAGGCTACAATTCTTTTTCCTCGGATGGTGATGGCTAGCACAAGGGGACGTAGCTTTAAATTGAGGGGAGATAGATATAGGACAGATGTCAGAGGTAGGTTCTTTACTCAGAGAGTAGTAAGGGCGTGGAATGCCTTGCCTGCAACAGTAGTGGACTTGCCAACACTAAGGGCATTCAAATGGTCATTGGATAGACATACGGACGATAAGGGAATAGCTTTAGAGTGGTTTCACAGGTCGGCGCAATATCGAGGGCCGAAGGGCCTGTACTGCGCTGTAATGTTCTATGTTCTATGTTCTCTAAGCCCTCTGCAACAGTGCTCAGTGCAGCTGGAACATCTGCCGGTACATTGCACATTCTCTCCTGCTGCTCAAGAAGTGCCCCTGTTTGACGACATCCCCCCCAAGCTGCAGCATCTGTGCCCAGCTGAGCAGAGCTTGGAGCGCTGCAAATGTTACAGTACTGTCCCTGTCGCTACCATCTGCTCTTGTGCACTAGTGAAGTGTGAGTCACTATGTGAAAACCTACCAAACAGCGAGTGTCTGAGCTGGTGCAGGGTCTGAATGGATCCTGTAACCGTGCATCCTCCGAGGCTGTGAGCTTCCTTGACAAGTTGTCGTCAGTGGGTGGATGGTGCACCTCCTGCAAAATGCACAAAAACTCCACGGGGGACAAAAGACATGAATGAATGCTGCCAAGGTAATGATGCTTAAACCATCATGATGTAGATTGTCATATTTCACTCAATGTTGACATTAAGTCACCTTGCCTGAGTGTTGTGTGCCATGTGGCTGCCTGATATTTAATTCCGTAGCTGGGAGGACCCCATGCCCGAAGGCCAGGCAGTCTGAGATCCTGTTGTTCTCCAGCACCTCACGCTCTGCAGCTGTTGGTTGCAGGATGGTTGGAGGGTCGTCACCGATTCTCTGGGCGGGATTTACTGACTACTCCGCTGTGTGGTTTTCGACTGTGGAGGTGGCCCGCCAGCGGGTTCTACCGGTCCCGCAACTGTCAACGGGATTTCCCATTGACTGCACCCCTCATCGCCGGGAAACCCATGCACTGGCGTGGGACTGGACGTTCCTGCCAGTGTGAATAGCTGGTCAATCCAGCCCTCTGTCTCTCCCACTCCGGGTGGCGTTCTGTGCTCTCTTCTACAAGGGGCGAAAGAAGAGACAAATGAGTGGGAGTAATGATATGTGTTGAATGGACTGTTTGGAGAATATTTGTTTCGGGTGTCTATGAGGGAGGGGCGTTGCAATGAATAAGGATGAGTGTGAGTGTTAATGTTTAGTTGGACTGATTGGGATGTGAGGAAGGGTGTAGATAGAGAAGAATGGGTGTACCTCCGGTTAGTGGATGTGTAGAGTGTGGAGATCTGAGAAGACAGAGTGAGTGAAGTAGTGGTGACCCGCACATCAGGATACAAGTGAATGTGCTATTGCTCTTGCCTATCCTGCCCTGATAAAGTCATTGAATCACTTCCTGCAAAAGGATCCAGGGTTGAGGAACCATGGTCCTTCTGCTGACCTCCTTGTGCCTCCTCCAAACATGCTTTTTCCTCCCTTTGATAGGGAAAAATAATCTCCCTCTGACTCCTCACAGCCGCCAGCGGAATGTGCAGGAAGGCCTGGTCAAAGTAGCACAAAGCCTTTTTCTGCCCACCTTCCGTAGCAATACTTTCCACTCTCCTTTCCACCTCCGAATGCTTCAACTTGCAAGTTTGGAGCGTCTTTTTAAATGCTGCTCTTCAGATGGTGTCCTGATGGTCGATGTAGTGCCTGCTGCCACTAACTGGGTAAAAGCCCAAGACACCATACATGAATGAAATTACTGTATTAGAAAGGCTCTGACAAATGAGCTTCACATATTTTGGGGTTTCTCATGCATTGTCCGCCCCCTTTTCCCCTCCACCCCACCCTGCCAATTTGGAAGTGTGTCTGTACATGGCATTTGCCTTATAGGTGGACATGTTAATTTTGATACGTAATGAGGGGTCTAAGGAAGGAATACTGTGCGCTTCCTAATTTTGTTTCCTCTTGCCCACATTGAGTTTTACATTTTGGCCCACACAAATAAAATTTCAACGCAAATACCATTTTGGCAAGACCATTGCAGAAGCTGATGTAAATTTTGGCAGAGTTTGCCAGTTAGCCATAGCAGGAAACACGTGTGCACATCCACCCGATGCTGCAAATGACCATTCTCTCAGTGTTTCTGTGCAAAGATAGGGTTAATGGGCTTTGAAATGTTAGCATGTTGCCCTCTGCTGGAGAGTAGTGGAGTCGATGAAAAGATGAAAAGATTGGGCAGCACGGTAGCATTGTGGATAGCACAATTGCTTCACAGTTCCAGGGTCCCAGGTTCGATTCCGGCTTGGGTCACTGTCTGTGCGGAGTCTCCACATCCTCCCCGTGTGTGCGTGGGTTTCCTCCGGGTGCTCCGGTTTCCTCCCACAATCCAAAGATGTGCAAGTTAGGTGGATTGGCCATGATAAATTGCCCTTAGTGTCCAAAATTGCCCTTAGTGTTGGGTGGGTTTGCTGGGTTATGGGGATAGGGTGCTCGTTCCAAGAGCCCGTGCAGACTCGATGGGCCGAATGGCCTCCTTCTGCACTGTAAATTCTATCGTAGAAACTAATTTGTTTTAGTTTTTGAGTCTTCAACAAAGTACCTTAGGCGGGAATTTCCTGTTTGTTCATCTCCTTATGGTGCATATTCTAGAGGTGGGAGAGGAGATGATGACACATCGACCTAATCGGCTTTTCATATTTACTTCCCTGCTATTTTCTCCCCCCTGTCTTTTTGCTCATTGACCAGTGGAATATTTTTTTCAGGAGCTGTGCGCAATGCAGGTTTGGCCAGTATTGTCCACTGCAATGAGTAAGACTAACACCTCATAGATTATCATAGATTATCATAGAATTTACAGTGCAGAAGGAGGCCATTTGGCCCATTGAGTCTGCACCAGCTCTTGGAATGAGCACCCTACCCAAGGTCAACACCTCCACCCTATCCCCATAACCCAGTAACCCCACCCAACACTAAGGGCAATTTTGGACACTAAGGGCAATTTATCATGGCCAATCCACCTAACCTGCACATCTTTGGACTGTGGGAGGAAACCGGAGCACCCGGAGGAAACCCACACACACACTGGGAGGATGTGCAGACTCCGCACAGACAGTGACCCAAGCCGGAATCAAACCTGGGACCCTGGAGTTGATTGGACATTCTGAATTCTCCCTCTGTGTACCGGAACAGGCGCCAGAATGTGGGGACTAGGGGATTTTCACAGTAACCTCATTGCAGTGTTAATGTAAGCGTACTTGTGACACTAATAAAGATTATTGTTAATTGCCTTTCCTCCATAGTTCAGGGGTACTTTTGATAACCATCACGATCAACACAGAGCTCAGGTCAAACCTGGAGTTCCCAACAGTCTGCTCTCCTAGACACTGATGCATTTTTGTAGAATCAGAGTACACCTTGCCTTTTTTATCCAAAAATATATTGTATTCATATAATCTGTAACCTTGAAGTGAATCCCTCAGCACTGTGGTGAACATATTGTACTAACCATTCACCACTGTATTACACTGTATCATGCGGTTGTATGGACCATTGTACAATATTACACAGAATGTATCATGTTGGTGCCCTTGAGGGCTCCGCCCCTGGCTCTGCCCCCTTGAGGGGAGGTATAAAGAGCAGCTGCCCTGTAGGCGGCCCTCACTAGCAGAGCAGTCGCAGGCAGGCACTGTTCTAGTCGACTAAAGCCACTGATCACTTCAACTCTCTGTCTCGCGTGAATTGATGGTCGCATCAAGCACACAATTCTGGACCCAGGAATGTGCCAAACTGCAACACTCGATCATGGCCAACCCATGCAAGATCAGCACGTTTCGGGCAGACCAAAGAGTGCCTTTCATCGAGTTGATGGTCCTCCAGCAACAATTAATGTTGATCTCCATGTGCCTCTCAGGGAACAGCAGGTAGGCCATTGAGTCTTGTGTCACGGAGCTGCTCAGGATGATTGTTTAAAACAAAAATCACTGCATCTGCTCTGCAAAGGTACATCCCAGAAGAAGGTGGCCACTTGTCTCTTGATCACCGCGGCCACCTCGAGGACAATGTGCAGATGCAGTAATCTTGCCTCTCCAGTTCAACTCTGCCTAACTGCCAGCTGCTGATGCTGTGTGCTTCATGTACCCGGTCGTACATTTACACTTCATAGCCTTTCCCTCACTGCCGCTTCCCCACTATCTGTTGAATGTTTGAAGTATTGATATAAAAATGCACTAAATAACAACAGGGGTTGATCCAAAGTGGAAACTACTGAAAACCAGTGGTTTTCAGCATACGTGCTTCAGTAACTATCAGCACTGCACGTTAACTACAACCTGCAGCAAAAAGCTTTAGAACTAAGTTAAGAGGTGGTTTGAATGGGTTTAGGGAAACAGATGATGTCCGACCTAGTCTCCCATGACTGAAGGAGGGAGAGGTACTACTTGGAAGACAGCTCATGTTGCCTTTTCTGTGGCTCAGTTGCCATAGTTTTGCTTCTAAATCGCAAGGTTCAAGTCTCTCTCCAAGAGGTGAGCACAAAAATCAAGGCTGACAATGCAGTGCGTTACGAAGCTGTCTTCGGTTGTGAGATGGTGTGCTGTTTGGGTGGATTTAAAATCTGCCTGGTTGTGTGGATATCAAAGTTTTCACACATGACCCTACTTTTAAGAAGAGTAAGAGTGTCATCCTGGCCTATATTTACAAGACTATAAGACATGGGAGCAGAATTAGGCCATTCGGCCCATCTAGTCTGCTCTGCCATTCGATCAAGGCTGATATGTTTCTCATCCCCGTCCTCCTGCCTTATCCCCACAACCCCGGATCCCCTTATTAATCAAGAACCTATCTATCACTGTCCTAAAGACACCCAGTGATGTGGCCTCCACAGCCTTCTGCGGCAAAGAATACCACAGATCTACCACCCTCTGGCTGAAGACATTCCTCCTCATCTCTGTTTTAAACAATCATCCCTTCGGTCTGAGGCCGAGCCCTCTGGTTCTAGTTTTTCCTACAAGTGGAAACATCCTCTACATGACCACTCTATCTAAGCCTCTCAGTATCCTGTAAGTTTCGATAAGATGCCCCCCTCATCCATCTAAACTCCCAACGGATTAACACCCAGAGTCCTGAACCGTTCCTCATATGACAAGCTCTTCATTCCAGGAATCATTCTTGTGAACCTCCTCTGGACCCTTTCCAAGGCCAGCACATCTTTCCTTCGACATGGGGCCCCAAACTGCTCCAAGTGGGGTCTGACCAGAGCCTTATACAGCCTCAGAAGTCCATCCCTGGCCTTGTATTCTAGCCCTCTTGACATGAATGCTAACATTGCATTTGCCTTCCGAACTCCCGACTGAACCTGCAAATTGACCTGAAGAGAATGATGAACAAGGACTCCCAAGTCCCTTTGTGCTTCTGATTTCCTAAGCCTTGTCCCATTCAGAAAATAGTCTATGCCTCCATTCTTCCTACAAAAGTGCACAACTTCACACTTTTCCACATTGTATTTCATTTGCCACTTCATTGCCCACTCTCCTAGCTTGTCCAAGTCCTTCTGCAGCCCGCCTGCTTCCTCAATACTACCTGTCCATCTACAGATCTTTGTTTCATCTGCAAACTTAGCAACAGTGTCTTCAGTTCCATCTTCCAGATCGTCAATGTATATTGTGAAAAGTTGTGGTCCCAGCACCGACCCCTGAGGCACACAATCTACATCCACAAAATCAAACTATCTGGTCATTGTCACATGGCTATTTATGGGAATTTAGCTGCTTTGTTTCCTATATTACAACAGTGACTACACTTCTGAATACTTCAGTGGCTGGAAAGAGCTTTGAGATATCCAATAGTCGTGAGAAGGACTATATAAGTGCAAATTTTTATGTTTTTCTTTGCTGTGAGCTGTGTAAGGGCAGCATGGTAGCACAGTGGTTAGCAATGTTGCTTCACAGCTCCAGGGTCCCAGGTTTGATTCCCGGCTTGGGTCACTGTCTGTGTGGAGTCTGCACGTTCTCCCTGTGGTGCGTGGGTTTGCTCCGAGCGCTCTGGTTTCCTCCCACAAGTGCCAAAAGACGTGCTGTGGATATTCTGAATTTTCCATCTATGTACCCGAAGAGGCGCCGGAGTGTAGCGACTAGGGGCTTTTCACAGTAACTTCATTGCAGTGTTAATGTAAGACTACTTGTGACAATAAAGATTATTATAATGTGATGTTATTAGTTTTGATGTTTTCCCCCTGGGGATTTAGGCTGGATTTTCGCAGAGTTGGGAGACTTTTAAAAATGGTGGATGAGTGAAATGGTGAATCAAGGATTCTCACCACCATTCCCATTTCCAGAAACCTTTTCTGTTGGGGGATAAGAGTTTGGATCACAAGCACACAACACTTCCACCCTTGCCGGCTATATTGCAGGGGGTGGGCATTTCAAACTCCTCTTGCAATTCGAATGGAGCTTGGGCTCATTTTGTAAGGAGACGTGGTTCACACACCTCAGAGGGGTCATATATCACCAGGAATCTCTAGTCTCCATCAGGAATCAAAAATAAAATTAGAAATTCAATGTTCCCTTTGAAAAGCAGCACAGGTTCAATCCGAAAAAGTGTCAGGCGATGCATTTGAGGGGGACAAACAAAGCAAGGAAATATTCAGTAAACGGGGAAGGTCATGAGGGGAGTTGAGTAAGTGAGAGACCTTGGGTTGCATATTCAGAGGCCCTTGAAGCTGGCAGGCCAGGTGGACAAGGCGGTCAAGAATGCCCATGCAATGCTTTCATTTATTCGGCGAGGTATTGAATACAAAAGCGGGGGTGTAATGATGGAACTGTATAAAATGTGGTTAGGCCACAGCTGGAATTTTGTGTACAGTTGTGGTCACCACATTACAGGAAGGACATAATTTGCTCTGGAGTGACCGCAGAGGAGATTTACAAGAATGTTGCCGAGGCTTGAAAATTGCAGCTATGAGGAGAGATTAGATAGAGTAGAGTTACTTTCCTTAGAACAGAGGAGGCTAAGGGGTGACCTAATTGAAGTGTACAAAATAATGAGAGGCCTAGACAGGGTAGATAGGAAAGACTTGTTTCCCCCTAGATGAGGGGTCAGTTTCCATGGGGCATTGATTTAAGGTGATTGGTAGATGGATTAGAGGAGACATGAGGAAGGATTTTTCACCCAGAGGGTGATGGACATCTGGAATTCACTGCCTAAGTTGGTGGTTGAGGATGAAATGCTCAACTCATTTAAAGGGTACCAGTATCTGCATCTGAAGTGCTGTAACCTACAAGGCTATGGGTGAGGTACTGGAAAATGGAATTAAAATGAGTGGCTAGTTTCTTTTCCCTCTATTTGGCAAGTGCTGCACGATGGGCTGAATGGTCTCTTTGGTCTCTTTCTGCACTGTAACTTTTCTATCATTCTAAACACATTGGCCCTTTTACCTTCTCATAAAGCTGTCAATAAATCACAGGCAGTGAAAGTCCCAGTGAGGTAACCTTCAATCCACTCACACCTCTTAATCTTACCCAAATAAATGCACAAACATTGAAAAAAGTCTTTAGAGAAAGATCAGGTCATTACCAGTTAAGATAGATGTCAATCACAACATGTTCGCACTCCTTTTCAAGCTGTGTAAATAGGCACCTGCTAAGCTGAAGCCGTTAACCATTCTTCGAGCTCAGCCAGGCATTCATAATGATGCCTTCTCAGAACTGTAACAACAGAAACAGTTTGAACAGATGGAAAGATATTTGTTTTTCCAGCTGTTGTGCAAAAATCATTAAGAAGCGTGTACTGAGATTAATTTTAGGCCTTCAGTACCAGTAGTACTACAATCCCTTACCTGTTCGCCTTGCCATCCACCCTTCTCCATTGTCACCTCCAGCCTCCCCGCCACAAGAATAGAGTTGTCAGTGTCCTCCAGGGCAAAAATAAAATTCCCGACCCCGGATACCCACACTTTGACAAAAATCTGACCCTTAGCTTTACCTCTCTAAAGCTGAGCTTCAATAACCGAATGTGGAATTGCGGTAGTCGGTGAATTGAACTAAGTTTAGCTTCAGTTTTATTTTCATAACTTGTTATGCACTGAAAATTTCAAAGACAAATTGCTTTGGCAAAGGCGACAAACTTTGGTTAAAAGTTACAGGTACATCGTCTCAAAACCAGCAACATCGGGACTGGGCGTGCTGAATTTTGGATCTTGCTAGATTGGGGTTGGGCAGTTCGGGCCATGGGTGGATCAGGGGAAGCTGGGTCAGGTGGGATCGATGGTCGCTGGGAATAGACTGTCATGAAAGCAGCGAAAGGAATAGCTTGTCTGGAGCTACACCACACTCGGTCAGTGCAATGCTTAGACCAATTGTCCTGGTACGCAATATATTTTTATTTTACTCAATTAAAGTTGATGTATGGCACATTCGAAAAATATCTGGTTTCCGAATAACTCCAGTTTGCACATAGCCAAATTTGAGATACTATACCTGTAACGCATTAATGGTGCTTTTGTAGAATCAGTGGATTTTACTTAGTGTTTTTATTGACTGCTGATACTATAAAAACATCACAGGAGTGGTTTTTACTCCGATATTACTCACCCTTAAATGTTTCTATTCTTTTGCACTTTTTCTAAATCAATGTTCTAATTCATCTCACTAAAATCTTGTTATGGGCCAGGGTTTAGACAACTCCAAAATATATCATGGAGTTTACCTGACCTACAACTGTTTATTGATTTTGGTTACAATGACCACAAGAGCCTGCCTTTCAGGTGTTATTCGACAGAGTTCTTAGCTGCTTTTAATCAAAAAAAACAAGCTTTATTCTACGAATTTAGTTAACATTTGTATAACCACACACAGTAAGAATTTTAATCATCTACAAACATAAAGACCCCACACAGCTACAGTAATCTATGTATAACCCTTAATGAATTCCCCCTTAACTGTTCCAATTCAATAACAAAATCCAAGTAAAACCAGAAACTCCTTTTCAAAGGTGTGGCCCAACACATGGCATTCTTACTGGTATAAGGCTTGTTAGTGATATTCTGTTCCCCTTTACAAACATTAGATTTGAATTCCTTCCAGAAAGCAATTATCTCTTTTTAATTTATGGGCAGCACGGTAGCATTGTGGATAGCACAATTGCTTCACAGCTCCAGGGTCCCAGGTTCGATTCCCGGCTTGGGTCACTGTCTGTGCGGAGTCTGCACGTTCTCCCCGTGTGTGCGTGGGTTTGCTCCGGGTGCTCCGGTTTCCTCCCACAGTCCAAAGATGTGCAGGTTAGGTGGATTGGCCCTTAGTGTCTAAAATTGCCCTTAGTGTTGGGTCGGGTTATGGGGATAGGGTGGAGGTGTGGGCATGGGTAGGATGCTCTTTCAAAGAGCCGGTGCAGACCCGATGGGCCGAATGGCCCCTTCTGCACTGTAAATTCTATGATTCTAAGTTATCAAGCAGTCTGGAAACAGCTTTTAAAATGAAGATCAAGAGATACTTCTTCCAACCTGAGCAGTTCAAAACACAAAGTGAAAATAAAACTCAGATCCAAAGCCCAGCTCCACCCACACAATTACATAACTGAAGCCATGTGATAAGACAAAAGCATTTATTGAAGGGACACTCCCATGACATACTAAATGTAAAGATTTAAGTATTTTATTTGTCCCCTTATTGATAATGTGCCACTCAACTAAAATAAATGCAATGACCACAGCTTGCATTTATATAGCACCTTTAATACAGCAGAACGAGGTGCTTTACAGGAATGTCATCAGACAATATTGAATATCAAGTCACATGAGGAAATATCAGGAAGAAAACCAACTGCCTCGTCAAAGTAGTAGGTTTTATGGAGTGTCTTAAAGTTGAAGAGGGAAAAATGTAGAGAGGTACAGAGGTTCAACAAAAACATTCTGGAGTTTTGGACCTAAGCAGCTGGAAGCACATTCACCAACGGCGGAGCGATTAAGCAAGGAATAAGCAAGAGGCTAACACTGGAGGGATGTAGAGACAGAGCCAGTGCTGGAATTCCAGGTGTCCTCGGAGAACCTTCAGCTTTGAGACCACCCAGCACCCACAATTAATTTTCAAAAACAGATATTGTGCATTAATATGAATAAAAGCTTTGCACTTCTAATTACAGATTTATTTTGCGTGAAAAAAGAGAATATTACGATACTAAATGTACATTGTATTATCTGTAAATATTTGTGAAGAGCTACCAGCTAGGAAAGAATTGTTATGTGTCAATGATCCGGGGTGGGGAGGGAGTCACTTATCATTGATGCGCTTTTAAATATATCAATTTCTAATTTTTCCAAGTTTAAAGTGTGATTACTAACCAACATCAGGGATCCAAAAAGCAGCAAGAACGCACAGCAAAATGTCGCTGAACAAATGCGC
Organism: Scyliorhinus torazame; assembly: GCF_047496885.1. Taxonomy (NCBI): domain Eukaryota; kingdom Metazoa; phylum Chordata; class Chondrichthyes; order Carcharhiniformes; family Scyliorhinidae; genus Scyliorhinus; species Scyliorhinus torazame. Next base: position 297,475,211 of record NC_092711.1, on the reverse strand, counting down.
TTTATAATGTGTAATATGCTTCAGATACTATATGATTATGCAACAGTTACCAGATGATATCAATAATTATAGAGTGGGCTGGATTAAAGTATGTTCTTTTATATTATTTACTGCTTCACAGCTTTGGAATAGTCACGTAGTTGGGCTGTGACAATTGGAGGATTTTAGGAATATTGGCTTCCAAATATTGGGACACGGTAAGGGTTAAAAGTCTGGGATTAGTCTGTGTTGGACTGCAGTTGTAATGTTTATTTTAAAGAATTCTGTTTGCAGAACCTGGATGTGTTAGCAGTCAGAAGCAGAAATTGATGAAGGAATGTGCTTTTAGTCACTGGAAAGGTCATTTGTTTTTTAGCTTGGGGAGATGAGGTCATTGCTGGGTGGAACCAAGGAAGACAGAGAGGTAGTGAGTTTGGAGAAGATTTATGAGAGAGAAGAGCTGAGTTCTGATCTATCTGACTCTGAATCCATAATTCTTTTCAAGTAGGATTTAAAAAAAGAGTAGTAATATTTAAAGCAGAGCAGTCTTGCCTGAAGACAAGGAAGAGGCTGAAACAACCAGTTGAAGCAGTTATTTGAAGATATTCAGCCAGAGTCTGAAAGGATTCCAGCCGGAGCCAAATCTGTTTTATAAAGCAAGTATTACTCTATACCCTGCTAATTTTAAGATGGATTTAGAGCTGTATGTTTCTTATGTTGTGTAATGGGAAATTGTATAGCAGTGTTAAGGGGTAATTGTAAGCTATTCTTTCCAGGTGTGAAGTGAAAAGTTTAATACTGTAACAATAATAAAGTTTTGTTTTTGAAATACCAAAATCAACCTTAGAACATAGAACATAGACCATTACAGCGCAGTACAGGCCCTTCAGCCCTCGATGTTGCGCCGACCTGTGAAACCACTCTCAAGCCCATCTACACTATTCCCTTATCGTCCATATGTCTATCCAATGACCATTTGAATGCCCTTAGTGTTGGCGAGTCCACTACTATTGCAGGCAGGGCATTCCACGCCCTTACTACTCTCTGAGTAAAGAACCTACCTCTGACATCTGTCTTATATCTATCACCCCTCAATTTAAAGCTATGTCCCCTCGTGCTCAACATCACCATCCGAGGAAAAAGGCTCTCACTGTCCACCCTATCCGATCCTCTGATCATCTTGTATGCCTCAACTAAGTCACATCTTAACCTTCTTCTCTCTAATGAAAACAGCCTCAAGTCCCTCAGCCTTTCCTCATAAGATCTTCCCTCCATACCAGGCAACATTCTGGTAAATCTCCTCTGCACCCTTTCCAATGCTTCCACATCCTTCCTATAATGCGGCAACAGAATTGCACGCAATACTCCAAATGCGGCTGCACCAGAGTTTTGTACAGCTGGCACATGACCTCATGGCTCCGAAACTCAATCCCTCTACCAATAAAAGCTAACATACCGTACGCCTTCTTAGCAACCCTCGCAACCTGAGTGGCAACTTTCAGGGATCTATGGACACCGAGGTCTCTCTGCTCATCCACACTGCCAAGAATCTTACCATTAGCCCAGTACTCTGTCTTCCTGTTATTCCTTCCAAAATGAATCACCTCACACTTTTCTGCATTAAACTCCATTTGCCACCTCTTAGCCCAGCACTGCAGCTTATCTATGTCCCTCTGTAACTTGTAACATCCGTCCGCACTGTCCACAACTCCACCGACTTTAGTGTCATCTGCAAATTTACTACACCCATCCTTCTACGCCCTCCTCCAGGTCATTTATAAAAATGACAAACAGCAGTGGCCCCAAAACAGATCCGTGTGGTACACCACTAGTAACTGGACTCCAGTCTGAACACTTCCCATCAACCACCACCCTTTGTTTTCTTCCAGCTAGCCAATTTCTGATCCAAACTGCTAAATCTCCCTGAATCCCATTCTTCCGTATTTTCTGCAGTAGCCTACCGTGGGGAACCTTATTCAATGTTTTACTGAAATCCATATACACCACATCAACTGCTTTACCCTCATCCACCTGTTTGGTCACCTTCTCAAAGAACTCAATAAGGTTTGTGAGGCGCGACATACCCTTCACAAAACCGTGTTGACTATGTCTAATCAAATTATTCCTTTCCAGATGATTATACACCCTATCTCTTATAAACCTTCCCAAGACTTTGCCCACAACAGAAGTAAGGCTCACTGGTCTATAGTTAGCAGGGTTGTCTCTACTCCCCTTCTTGAACAAGGGGACAACATTTGCTATCCTCCAGTCTTCTGGCACTATTCTTGTTGACAAAGATGACTTAAAGATCAAAGCCAAAGGCTCAGCAATCTCCTCCCTAGCTTCCCAGAGAATCCTAGGATAAATCCCATCTGGCCCAGGGGACTTATTTATTTTCATCCTTTCCAGAATTGTTAACCCCTCCTCCTTATGAACCTCAAGCCCTTCTAGTCAAGTAGCCTGAATCTCAGTATTCTCCTCGATAACATTGTCTTTTTCCTGTGTGAATACTGACGAAAAATATGCATTTAGCACCTCTCCTATCTCCTTGGACTCCAAGCACAACTTTCCACTACTGTCCTTGACTGGCCCTACTCTTACCCTAGTCATTCTTTTATTCCTGACATATCTTTAGAAAGCTTCAGGGTCATCCTTGATCCTACCTGCCAAAGACTTCTCATGTCCCCTCCTGGCTCTTCTTAGCTCTCTCTTTAGGTCCTTCCTAGCTAACTTGTAACTCTCGAGCGCCCTTACTGAACCTTCATGTCTCATCTTTACATAAGCCTCCTTCTTCCTTTTGACAAGTGTTTCGACTGCCTTAGTAAACCACGGTTCCCTTGCTCGACCACATCCTCCCTGCCTGACAGGTACATACTTATCAAGGACACGCAGTCGCTGTTCCTTGAACAAGCTCCACATTTCCATTGTGCCCATCCCCTGCAGTTTTCCTCTCCATCTGATGCATCCTAAGTCTTGCCTCATCGCATCATAATTGCCTTTCCCCCAGATATAACTCTTGCCCTGCGGTATATACCTATCCCTTTCCATCCCTGAAGTAAATGTAATCGAATTGTGGTCACTATCACCAAAGTGCTCACCTACCTCCAAATCTAACACCTGTCCTGGTTCATTACCCAGTACCAAATCCAAAACGGCCTCGCCTCTCGTTGGCCTATCTACATACAGTGTCAGGAAACCCTCCTGCACACGTTGGACAAATACGGACCCATCTAAAGTACTCGAACTATTCCGTTTCCAGTCAATATTTGGAAAGTTAAAGTCCCCCATAACAACTACCCTGTTGCTTTCGCTCCTATCCAGAATCATCTTTGCAATCCTTTCCTCTACATCTCTGGAACTTTTCGGAGGCCTATAGAAAACCCCTAAAAGGGTGACCTCTCCTTTCCTGTTTCTAACCTCAACCCATACTACCTCAATCGACGAGTCCTCATCAAACCTCCTTTCCGCCACCGTAATACTGATCTTGACTAACAATGCCACCCCTCCCCCTCTTTTACCACCTTGGAACAAATCTTTCTTTCTGCACAGTCTTATCATAGAATCATTGAATTTAAAGTGCAGAAGGAGGCCATTCGGCCCATCGGCCCTTGGAAAAAGCACCCTACGTAAGCCCATGCAACAAGGCACTCCAAATCAGTTTCAATAATTCCTTTCTTAAGAGTTTGCTTAATTCCTGTGCTTTAGCAATTCTTTATGTCTTGAGAATGCTGTTCAAGCTTTGATTTCTTTATGTTTTCAGCAATTCCATATACACAGCACCCACAGACCTTCCCACTACTTTGGTAACCTCTTAAATTATATTGCAGCAGACTCTTTCTGTGCTGTAAAACCGTATGTGAAATTATTTTAAAAGAACAGCAGAGAACCTAATTTCTAAAATTCTTTCCGGAGAGATTTTCCCTCACAATATTGAACTGCTCAGCCTCACACATTGGGCAAAGACCTCCTGTTATCTGGACGCATCCGAGTGTGCAGTCTGAGCGTGATTGATCCGGGCTCCCTGAGCTGTCCCGTCTTAAAATAAACTAAAATACTGGGGGCTCGGTCCAGTGTCCTAGCCACTGTTGGAGTCTGGTCTGGGATCGTAATAGGACAAATCTGTACAACTGTTGCATAAACAGAATGAGGAATATAATATGAAATTTTGGAAAAGACTGAAATGTAAATATATAGAAATCTATATTTATGTCAGTATATGTGGTTCTATATCAGTAAATCTAGACCTTTCATTCCCACTGCTGAAGCCTGTTCATTTTACTTATGCAGTTTTGTGAAGAGTTCATTCAGTTTGTTTGCCAAACCCCCACCTCTCCCATTTACTTTGCTGCTTAGGTGACTGCCTAGTTGTTTCACTGTCCCTGTGCCGAGATCTTACGAATAAACTAGAAACAGGAGTAGGCCACATGGCCCTGCGAGCCTGCTCCACCATTCAATAAGATCATGGCTGATCTGATTGTAAGCTCCTGCCTATATCCAGTAACCCTTTACCCCCCTTGTCTAGCAATAATCTATCTACCACTGCCTTGAATACATTCAGACTTTGCTCCCACTGCCTTTTGAGGAAGGGAGTTCCAAAGACTCACTGCCCTATGGAAGAAATCACCTTCATGAGCCATAGAGCTGTTCACACAATTGTATGAAACAATAGGAAATAGGGTCAAAGGAAAGTAAGAAAATGTACCCATCTCAGATTTGAAATCATTAATTAAGCAATCGTCTACTACTATTTGTGGGCAAGATGTCCACAGTTCTTTCACCCCTTGCGTGAAAAAAACCTTTCCTCAATTCACTGCTGAATGTCCACATCTGTGGAGCAAGAAACAGAATTAACGTTTCGAGTCCCCATGACTTCTTTTCAGAATTTATCCAGCATTCTCTGTTTTTATTTCGGAGAATTTCTTTTCAACATTTCCTCCTTTTATTTCAGAATTTCTAATATCCGCAGTATTTTGCTTTTGCTCCCTCCTGAATGGCCTGGCCCGGACTTTAAGATTGTGTCCCCTTGCCCTTGACGTCCCGCCATCTAAGCAAGGCTTGCTGTCTTTCAATACTTGAAGAGGCTCAAATCAAGTAATCACCGCTTAACCTTTAATATTCCAGGAATATGAGCCCAGTTTCTGAAAGCTCACCTCATAATTTATTCTTTGGAGCCGTGATACTGGTCTGGTAAATTTGCGGCTGCATACCTTACAGGGCCGATGTATTCCAGCTAAGAAATGGTGTACAGAAATTTTAGATACATTATTCCAGATGTGATCTAACCAGGATTTTGTATCGCTATAGCAAAACCGCCTCCCCCTTATGCTCTCAATATGAAGGTTAACATTTCATTAGCCTTACTGTGACGGGTGATGAACTATATTGTGTTACATGGTTCGCGTTTGTTTCATGTCATGCCCCCCCCCCCCAGTGATTAGACAGTTTTAATGCTGAATATAAAAGCAATGGGAATTCACACAGATTGATTTAGTGTATGGAATTTTGTCATGCTGGCTACTCTGTTTCCTATAGCTCATATCAACGCCATTTTCATTTCTCCTTTCTTTCAATAAATGTGACAACATTTTTCCATCAATAAACTGCTTTGTATACATATACAGCAGCTACTATTTCCTTCCTCTGTGTTCTGCTCTTACTTTACAGCAATATTATGACTTACCTTTGCATTCTCCTTTAATCTGGGAACTTCTCTGGACATCAAGGCAGTTCCTTTAGACTCTTGTGAAATTAATCTTCATTCTAGTTGCCTTCTAAGCATCCTCCCCAATGAAAAATGTGTTCATAAAGCTCCATAGAAGATAACCTGTTTCTCGGCTACTGAACAGTACCAGAAATTCAAAGATGGTGAGCATTATGTTGGTTGGACAGCTGATCACTTAACCTCAGGAGCGAGCAGTTGGTAATTATGGAAACTAATGATAAAAGCCCAGCCAAAAGCATAAAGAATTATCAAGTGTTAAAAATCTACTAGCTTATTGACAAGGAAGTTTATTTTTTTTTTTAATTGAAACTGTAATTTTACAATAAATCTTCTCGACATATTGGAATCCTTTACTGTGTTTATACAATGGTTTTAGATAAAGTATAAAAAAGAATAAATATTCACAACCTTCCGTCCCATCAGTCATGATCTCATTTCATGATAGAACAGGCTTGATGGGCTGAGTGGTCAGTCATGTTCCTTTAACAGTGTAAATGGCAATAGCATTGCATAGATTGGAGAGGTGCGCGTAATTGATAGTAGCTAAATATTAATTATATGCTCCCAATTAGATGTATTTGTGCGAATAAAAATAAGAAGTGCACAATATTGCAGGTAATTGCCACAAAGCTCTCAGAAAGATACATTTCTCACCGCTGATTTCACAGATCAAGGGAAATCCAAAGGTCAACATTGTTGCCCTCTTGTCTGAGTGCCAAACACCGTCCACACTTGAAGCAGGCACAAGGTTGTTGAGGGTTCCAGAGTCAAACCACCTAGCTCTGATGATGAAGTGGTGGAGCATAATGAGGGGTAGCTAATGCAGGCCACAGAATGGGACATCAGCCAGGACAGTATTGCAGTAATTAGGTCACTGGTGAAGAGGAAGCGTGTTTTTTTTATCCACTTGTCACAAACGTTCGTGAATCCATTTTTGAAAGGGAAGCCCTTTTTCTTTTATTCATCCATGGGATGTGGGTGCTCGGCGTGGCCAGCACTTATTGACCATCTCTAACTATTGCCCAAATTTAACATGAAATACAGATAAATAGTGCACCCTTGTTTTTTTGCCAACATTGCATCTCTCTTTCCTGGTGTCTAATTTTGCACCAAAATTAATGAAAATGTGGACCCAATGCTTTAACTGCCAAAAAATAAATTCCAGTGCAATTCTGGGATTTACTGAAAGAGAATTTTGAAACCATAGTATTATAACTCACCTCCCAGAGTATCGTGTCCTTATAAATTAGAAAGCAAATATGGAGCAAATGTAAGCAAAGTGGAATTGAATGATTCCCATTAATTCTCAAAATACCTCCATTCAACAATTCACTTGAATTAGCCTGTGAAGTGAGGTATTCGCTTAAATGAGTAGCAACTACTCATTAAATGAAATTCACTTGAAAGAACATTTTTAAGGAGCGTGGAATACTGGGCTCTTAAATATTTTAAGTACCATCTAAAAGCACATTTGTGCTAGGTTTATGGGTTTTTGTTTAATTCAGTTCATCTTCATTGAAGTTTAAGTTTGCTTATTCATTGCGTAAATTATAAAATAGATGCAAGCCTTGCAGTCTCCTGGCAATCAATTATCTTGATTCATATCACCCGACCCAAACAATATCCTTTCGCCATCATTATTTTTTTCAGCACCAACATCGTCCCACCTTTAACAATAGCATCAACACTAGCAGACGCTGTCAATACGAAAAGGGAATAGAATCTCTTCTAAACAAGCAGTTTAAATCATATAACCTTTAAGGACATTTTAGAATCATTTCATAGCCTCGATGTTTTTACTCTAGGGTTTAAATAAAGCACAAAATCATTCGGGGGAGTTGGAAAGGTGAGGCTAAACTTCAAGGGGCAGCATGGTAGCATTGTGGATAGCACAATTGCTTCATAGCTCCAGGGTCCCACGTTCGATTCCGGCTTGGGTCACTGTCTGTGCGGAGTCTGCACATCCTCCCCATGTGTGCGTGGGTTTCCTCCGGGTGCTCCGGTTTCCTTCCACAGTTCAAAGATGTGCAGGTTAGGTGGATTGACCATGATAAATTGCCCTTAGTGTCCAAAATTGCCCTTAGTGTTGGGTGGGGTTCCTGGGTTATGGGGATCGGGTGGGGGTGTTGACCTTGGGTAGGGTGCTCTTTCCAAGAGCCAGTGCAGCCTCGATGGGCCGAATGGCCTCCTTCTGCACTGTAAATTCTATGATAATCTAAACTTTCTGGCCCCATTGAAGGGGTGGGGGTGGGGTGTGGGGTGGGGGAGAGCAGGTTGGAGGTGGGGTTATAAAGTTGGGCACCTTGGCAGTGACATGGTATCCATCTCCTATCCACCCTTATCCATCCCCATGGATATTTGAACCATGGTGGGGAGGTGTCAAATAGACGACTTTCCTATGGGCCATTGGGGGCCCTTAAGTGGCAACTCATGATCACTTAAGGGTCTCCTCGCTGTTGCAGCTGACATTTTTCTCGTGGCAGGGGAGGGCCTACGCCAAGTGTCCAGGTCACCCAGCTGGTGGTTGAGCCAGTGGGAGTGCCTCCTGTTTGGGTACCCTGTAACTATTGGAGGCCCACCCCCAAGGTTCCTTCCCTCATGTGTTTCCCTCTGCACCTACTCTGTCCACCCTAGCTCCCTCAAACCTTTACCAGGGCCTGCTAACCTGACCCCAACTACATCCCAGATACACCTGGCCCTCTGATCCTGGCTCCTCCTCTTCAAAGGGCTCCCTCTAGACCCTGCAGTGTCCACCACTCCCATTGGCACTGCTGGGACTAGAGGGCAGCTGACCATTTGACTGCCTGGCAACTCTTGGAGGTGGGGTTTCCTCTCTGATGGTCTATGTCCCACTCTAAACTGATAACTTACTGCAGGATGAGCCAGCCAAGTGCTCCTGACATTTACACAGGGGAAGGGAGTGGTGGGGGCTGATGGTGGAGACGAGGCCCCTCCATTTAAAATGCTGACAAATAAATATTTATTTAATATCGAATTGAACTGTGAAAAGTACCCAGCAGTACAATAATAGATTTTTATGATCTTCCAAACTTAGCTTACATCTGGAGACAGTCTTTCACGCTATGTAACATTAGAAGTGAAGATCTGGGAGTTAGAGGTGTGTCAGTGTTAATTGTGGTGTTGGAAGTGCTTTGAGGTAATGATACTGATATATTCACACCTTACAAATTTAATGTTCATGCAAAGCAGAGACTGCAGCAGCACTTAGCACGAAACATAAAGTCTGGTAGAAACTAACTCCCAAGCAAAACTGAGTGGGACTGCAACCTGCTTGACTGCAGTGTCAGTTCAGGTACCGACTCAAAATCCAGGACACATTTATACTATGAATATCAGTATTGTGGCAACGTGAAACCACTTGTCATACCCCACACGGGACTTACAGGGTGGGAATGATTATCTCCCCTTGTAGTTCTCGCGAAGTAGGAGCTCCTGCGTTGAGGGGCAGGAGAACTCCACATAGCAGTGTATAAAAGATTGTCCAGTAAGGCACTGACCAGGGAGAGACCCGGTAGGGGTCTACCTGGAGGTGTATATATTGTAATTGTAAATAAATCAAAGTTCTTTCTTTTACTCGGTGTGGACTCCCCTTTTCCTTATTAAACTGAACATACAAGCTCTGCAATTTAATGTTAAATACTCAGATTTGCAACAATGCTATCTGCCACAGAACATAGAACATACAATGCAGAAGGAGGCCATTCGGCCCATCGAGTCTGCACCGACCCACTTAAACCATCACTTCCACCCTATCCCCATCACGCAATAACCCTCCTAACACTTTTGGTCATGAAGGGCAATTTTTCATGGCCAATCCACCTAACCTGCACGTCTTTTTGACTGTGGGAGGAAACCGGAGTACCCAGAGGAAAACCACGCAGACATGGGGAGAACGTACAGACTCTGCACAGCCAGTGACCCAGCGGGGAATCGAACCTGGGACCCTGGCGCTGTGAAGCCACAGTGCTATCCACTTGTGCTACTGTGCTGCCCTTACATTGACGTATATCTCCTGAAGTGTGATTTATTTTGCATTGCATCAGTAGCAGTATGTTAAAAACTTACTTTCCAATCCGTTACCATGCCAGGACTTTCCTAAGGACAGCGGTACCTATCGGGATGGTGTTTGGGGACAATTAGTTGAGTACATCTTGTGCTCCATAATGGGGACCCAAGATCTCCTGGAGTTGGGCAGCACGGTGGCGCAGTAGTAGCGCTGCAGTCTCACGGCGCCAAGGTCCCAGGTTCGATCCCGGCTCGGGGTCACTGTCCATGTGGAGTTTGCACATTCTCCCCGTGTTTGCGTGGGTTTTGCCCCCACAGCCCAAAGATGTGCAAGGTAGGTGAATTGAACACGCTAAATTGCCCCTTAATTGGAAAAAATGAATTGGGTACTCTACATTTTTTTTTTTAATCTCCTGGAGTTTGTTTAATTGCCTTCGGAAATTTAGGCTGTTCTCCTGAGACTTTCTGAAATGCCAGCAGTTTTTTATAGGGTGAAGCTGGTGTCTCCCTACGAGATAGTATTATTAGCTATTGAAACTGGTTGTGCATAAGATTGCACTGGTTTACATTTACAATGAGAACTGGGTCTTATGATCTTTTCCCTGCTTTTTAAATAATAGTAATCTTTATTGTCACAAGTAGGCTGAGATTAACATGGCAATGAGGTTACTGTGAAAAGCCCCTAGTCGCTACACTCCGGCACCTGTTCGGGTACACAGAGGGAGAATTCAGAATGTCCAATTCACCTAACCGCACGTCTTTCGGGACTTATGGGAGGAAACTGGAGCACCCGAAGGAAACCCACGCAGACACAGGAAGAACGTGCAGACTCCGCACAGATAGTGATCAAGCTGGGAATCATACCTGGGACCTGGCGCTGTGAAGCAACAATGTTACCCACTGTGCTACCGTGCTGCCCCTTTATGTGCATGCGATATCCAAGAAACACTCTTGTTGCTGTGATGTAATGACTCCTTTTCCTTCAGACTCCCTGGAACATTCTTCCTGGCTATAGCTTCCAGTTATAAGAGGAGACCCTGGAGTGTAATTCCTGCATTATGCTTTCTGTCAGATGGACCTCTGATGCTCAATTCTGTCAGATGGACCTCTGCTTTTTAATTACCGATGCTAGTCCAATGCATATCAATGCATCCTGGACCACAGATATGCAATAAGCCATGGTGAACACTTGTCCTCACTCAAGAGCAATTTTCACCTTCATGAATCCATCAAATTTTCAGTCCCCTTGAATTTAATGGAATTAATAATTGAACGGGTTTTATAACAGACGAATGATTTGCTCTGCCAGTTTCCTTTCGCAACATATATTTAACATGTTTTATGTCATGCATCTATATCTTTCTTAATTTCTCTCCACTTTGCAGCCCTGCTGGAAGGAACTCATCTATGTTCCTGAATTCTGTGAGCTGCAGTTTGGAAAGGCGGATTGCAGATGAAATTTAATGTCAAGGAATGTGAAGGAATTTTGGAGGGCAGAATAAAATGACACACACACTAAATGTCAGAACTAAGTTGACGAAATACCTGTAGTGTCTGCCTTGGCGCAATGTTGCCTCTGAGTCAGAAGGTCATGGGTTGAATTTGCACTTCTGAATCTTGAGCACATCATCGATGCTGATCCATGACTACTGGAGGGTCATAGAGGTGATACATGTTGTGTTATGCTGCTTCGGATAACACAGGCTGCTACTTGATGCAGTCTTCACTAAAGGATGCTCCAGACTCTGAAATGAGTTCAACGTGTTTATTGAACTATTAACACAGTTCTCAAATGAGTTCGACTCTCTGCTAATCTAACTGTAGTAACTCAGTCTAACTGTACCAGCTTGCTCTAAGCCACGTGCTGGGGTGTGATGCTGCTGATCAACGCTGACTAACTCTCTAGATGTCTGTCTGTGGAAAGAGGCAGAGCCTGTGTGCCCTGTCCTTTTATGTGGGTCATATAATGCCACCTCTGGGTGTCCTGATTACCCATTGGTTGTATCCTGTTCTAATGACTCATTGGTTGTATGTCTGCATGTCATGACATCTCTGGTGTTCCCTCTAGTGGTTACTTAGTTGTAGTGTATTTACATTAACCCCTGGTGTCTATACAGTGATGCATATCACTACAAAACATTAAACTGAAGACCTGATAGTCCTCTTACACAGAACTAAGAGATGTCATGGCATGACCTGAAATTCTCCCAGTATCCAGACTGACATTTATGTGAGATCTTCTGTAAAATTGCTGCATTTTTCTACCTTACAGCAATGGCTACACTTTTTAAAAGAAAACGTTATTAGCTGTGAAGCACTTTGAGACACTTTTGAGACTTTGAGGTTGTGCAAGGTGGTCTAGACATGCAAGATCTTTGTTTATTTCTTAAATGATAACAATTTAAAAGGAGTACAGAAACAGAGGAACTTTGGGGGTTAGGTTGTAGTTAGAATATTGGACGTTACTTGGGTGAACAGGTGCTGCATGGGACTTCAGCGTGTAATTTTGGTCCCAGTTGCTGATTGGTATATTTTGAAGTTGTCTAAAGGTGCTAAATCAGACATGCCTGTTATATTTTAAATAATGACTTATCTAAAATAGATATATTACTCTTGAATCCACCAGGATGATAACATTGCCAATAGTCTTCTTGTTGAAAGATGAACTATTTAATAAGTAATAAAATAATAAACTGTGAGTCCTTTTACTTAATACTAAACTAACAAGAAAGAATTAAAGTACAATACAGATAACTACATAACTGTTAGAACAAACTAGTTCTAATTTCTCTCACTCTAGCTATTCTATGTCTTGCTTGCTCACTGTTCTGATGTCATCTGACTTAGAAAAGGCGGAAAATCAGTTCTTACAGTATCTGACTGTGAGCCATCTAGTGTTGAAATGACTGTACTACATTTACATACATTGATCATGTAACAAAGAACAAAGAACAAAGAAATGTACAGCACAGGAACAGGCCCTTCGGCCCTCCAAGCCCGTGCCGACCATGCTGCCCGACTAAACTACCATCTTCTACACTTCCTGGGTCCGTATCCCTCTATTCCCATCCTATTCATGTATTTGTCAAGATGCCCCTTAAATGTCACTATCGTCCCTGCTTCTACCACCTCCTCCAGTACCGAGTTCCAGGCACCCACTACCCTCTGCGTAAAAAACTTACCTCGTACATCTACTCTAAACCTTGCCTCTCTCACCTTAAACCTATGCCCCTTAGTAATTGACCCCTCTACCCTGGGGAAAAGCCTCTGACTATCCACGCTGTCTATGCCCCTCATAATTTTGTATACCTCTATCAGGTCTCCCCTCAACCTCCTTCGTTCCAGTGAGAACAAACCGAGTTTATTCAACCGCTCCTCATAGCTAATGCCCCCCATACCAGGCAACATTCTGGTAAATCTCTTCTGCACCCTCTCTAAAGCCTCCACATCCTTCTGGTAGTGTGGCGACCAGAATTGAACACTATACTCCAAGTGTGGCCTAACTAAGGTTCTATACAGCTGCAACATGACTTGCCAATTCTTATACTCAATGCCCCGGCCAATGAAGGCAAGCATGCCGTATGCCTTCTTGACTACCTTCTCCACCTCTGTTGCCCCTTTCAATGACCTGTGGACCTGTACTCCTAGATCTCTTTGACTTTCAATACTCTTGAGGGTTCTACCATTCACTGTATATTCCCTACCTGCATTAGACCTTCCAAAATGCATTACCTCACATTTGTCCGGATTAAACTCCATCTGCCATCTCTCCGCCCAAGTCTCCAAACAATCTAAATCCTGCTGTATCCTCCGACATTCCTCATCGCTATCCGCAATTCCACCAACCTTTGTGTCGTCTGCAAACTTACTAATCAGACCAGTTACATTTTCCTCCAAATCATTTATATATACTACAAAGAGCAACGGTCCCAGCACTGATCCCTGTGGAACACCACTGGTCACAGCCCTCCAATGAGAAAAGCATCCTTCCATTGCTACTCTCTGCCTTCTATGGCCTAGCCAGTTCTGTATCCACCTTGCCAGCTCACCCCTGATCCCGTGTGACTTCACCTTTTGTACTAGTCTACCATGAGGGACCTTGTCAAAGGCCTTACTGAAGTCCATATAGACAACATCCACTGCCCTACCTGCATCAATCATCTTAGTGACCTCCTCGAAAAACTCTATCAAGTTAGTGAGACACGAACTCCCCTTCACAAAACCGTGCTGCCTCTCACTAATACGTCCATTTGCTTCCAAATGGGAGTAGATCCTGTCTCGAAGAATTCTCTCCAGTAATTTCCCTACCACTGAAGTAAGGCTCACCGGCCTGTCGTTCCCGGGATTATCCTTGCTACCCTTCTTAAACAGAGGAACAACACTGGCTATTCTCCAGTCCTCCGGGACATCCCCTGAAGACAGCGAGGATCCAAAGATTTCTGTCAAGGCCTCAACAATTTCCTCTCCAGCCTCCTTCAGTATTCTGGGGTAGATCCCATCAGGCCCCGGGGACTTATCTACCTTAATATTTTTTAAGACACCCAACACCTCGTCTTTTTGGATCTCAATGTGACCCAGGCTATCTACACACCCTTCTCCAGACTCAGTATCTACCAATTTCTTCTCTTTGGTGAATACTGATGCAAAGTATTCATTTAGTACCTCGCCCATTTCCTCTGGCTCCACACATAGATTCCCTTGCCTATCCTTCAGTGGGCCAACCCTTTCCCTGGCTACCCTCTTGCTTTTTATGTACGTGTAAAAAGCCTTGGGATTTTCCTTAACCCTATTTGCCAATGACTTTTCGTGACCCCTTCTAGCCCTCCTGACTCCTTGCTTAAGTTCCTTCCTACTTTCCTTATATTCCACGCAGGCTTCGTCTGTTCCCAGCCTTTTAGCCCTGACAAATGCCTCCTTTTTCTTTTTGACGAGGCCTACAATATCTCTCGTCATCCAAGGTTCCCGAAAATTGCCGTATTTATCCTTCTTCCTCACAGGAACATGCCGGTCCTGAATTCCTTTCAACTGCCACTTGAAAGCCTCCCATATGTCAGATGTTGATTTGCCCTCAAACATCCGCCCCCAATCTATATTCTTCAGTTCCCGCCTAATATTGTTATAATTAGCCTTCCCCCAATTTAGCACATTCATCCTAGGACCACTCTTATCCTTGTCCACCAGTACTTTAAAACTTACTGAATTGTGGTCACTGTTACCGAAATGCTCCCCTACTGAAACATCTACCACCTGGCCGGGCTCATTCCCCAATACCAGGTCCAGTACCGCCCCTTCCCTAGTTGGACTGTCTACATATCTTGATATCTGAATATCACTACAATGCCCATTCCCTAAACATGGACTCCATCCCTCTCTCTGGCAACAGCATGAGATTACACCAGTCTATTCATAACCTTGGTGTCAATTTTGATCCTGAGGTGAGTTTCCAAATTCAGATTTGTGCCATCACTAAAACCGCCTATTTTCATTTCCGTGACATCGCTCGACTTCTGCCACGCCTTAACTAATTCTGGTGCCGTAACTCCCATTCCTACCTTGCTTACCTATATTCTTGACTATTTTAACTCACTCTTGGCTGGTCTCTCACATTCCACCCGCTGTAACTTTGAACTCATCCAGAACTCTGCGACACGTGTTTTAACTCACAGCACGCCCTGTTTCCCTATAGCTTCATTGCTCGCTGCCCGACATTGGCAACAACTTGATATTCCAATTCTCATTCTTGTTTTCAAACACCTCCTCTGCTTCACCCCATGCGCCTTCCTATCTGCATAACCTCCTCCAACTCCACAACCGTCCGAGATATCTGTACCCCTCTAATCCTGGCCTCTTGTGCATTCCCAACCAAAGCACCTGTACCATTTGTGACCATGCCTTCAGCTGCCTTGACTCCAAGTTCCGGAGTACCCTCCCTACACTTCTTCATTTGCCAGCTGGCAATACCACCTGGGCACCTTGGCAGTGTCAGGCTGGCACCCAGGTGGCATCAGTAGGGCCAGGGTGCCACTCTCCCCAGAGGGCAAGCACCTGGGGGCCTCTGATCACCAGGGAGACCCCTATGAGTGCCGCTTTATTTGGTCCTTGTTTGTGGGGACCAGCACTGAACGACACTCATCCAAGGCAGTGCTGTAAATACCACGCCTCAGGTAGATCATGGCAATGCATATTAGGGTAGGACTAGCTCTAATATGCAGATTTGTCAAAAAGTGATCCCGCCCATAGTGGCATATTTGGTTTTGTAATGCTCCTGTGAGGAACCTTGGGATGTTTCATTGGGCGAGGATTGACACATGGAATTGTAATATAGTAGCCATCACTAGGAGGAGCAGCTCAATATCCCGGGATATAGTCAGAGACTATATAAATAAGTTATTGTTCTTGCAGACTTGCACTCCAGCATTGATTAGAAGCAACCTTCATGAATAGCACATGTAGATTTTGCATACCCATTTCCACTGAAGGTACACAATATTCTGGCTGACATATAGTGGCAGGTCTCAGATTGGCTCTGGAACCATAAGACCATAAGACATAGGAGCGGAAGTAAGGCCATTCGGCCCATCGAGTCCACTCCACCATTCAATCATGGCTGATTTCAACTCCATTTACCCGCTCTCTCTCCATAGCCCTTAATTCCTCGAGAAATCAAGAATTTATCAACTTCTGTCTTAAAGACACTCAACGTCCCGGCCTCCACCGCCCTCTGTGGCAATGAATTCCACAGACCCACTACTCTCTGGCTGAAGAAATTTCTCCTCATCTCTGTTCTAAAGTGACTCCCTTTTAGTCTAAGGCTGTGCCCCCGGGTCCTAGTCTCCCCTGCTAATGGAAACAACTTCCCTACGTCCACCCTATCTAAGCCATTCATTATCTTGTAAGTTTCTGTTAGGTCTCCCCTCAACCTCCTAAACTCCAATGAATATAATCCCAGGATCCTGACGTTCATCGTATGTTAGGCCTACCATTCCTGGGATCATCCGTGTGAATCTCCGCTGGACCCGCTCCAGTGCCAGTATGTCCTTCCTGAGGTGTGGGGCCCAAAATTGCTCACAGTATTCTAAATGGGGCCTAACTAATGCTTTATAAAGCTTCAGAAGTACATCCCTGCTTTTATATTCCAAGCCTCGTGAGATAAATGACAACATTGCATTTGCTTTCTTAATTACGGACTGAACCTGCAAATTTACCTTTAGAGAATCCTGGACGAGGACTCCCAAGTCCCTTTGCACTTCAGCATGATGAATTTTGTCACCGTTTAGAAAATAGTCCATGCCTCTATTCTTTTTTCCAAAGTGCAAGACCTCACACTTGCCCACGTTGAATTTCATCAGCCATTTCTTGGACCACTCTCCTAAACTGTCTAAATCTTTCTGCAGCCTCCCCACCTCCTCCATACTACCTGCCCCTCCACCTATCTTTGTATCATCGGCAAACTTAGCCAGAATGCCCCCAGTCCCATCATCTAGATCGTTAATATATAAAGAGAACAGCTGTGGCCCCAACACTGAACCCTGCGGGACACCACTCGTCACCGGTTGCCATTCCGAAAAACCGATGGAGAGGACCTACAGCTTTTCAGCCATGATACCGGAGGTCCCGGTGGAAGACATCCACAGGGGGAGGGATATTCTGTAGCCGTGGAGTGGAAGATATTCACCTCACCTTCCTGACCCTCGCCCCTGTTGTCGCTGGTGTAACTCGGCCCGGCTTCATGACCTCCTCCCATTCCTGCAAACCAAGAAAGAATGCCCATGACCAAGCCCTTCCTTTCTCCTTGTGACCCCTCTAAGGTGTTCAATAAGATTGAGAAGCACTTCACACACCCTCATTTTAGCTGGCTGAAGCCCTCAGAGAATTTCCAGAATAAATGTTGAGAAATTGTTTGTGAAGTCTGAACAAACCGTCCAGGAAAATATCCAGATGTGTTTCAAAAAGTGTCTCAAAGATTCAGCAGCAAAATAAACAGTGAAAGCTGAGTTTGTCTTTAAACAACGCTCAAAATACTGAGCAATGACTTCTTTACTCCGGTTCAGCTGCTCGTTGTTGGGAGAGGGCATTAGAGCAAGCACTAACAATCAAAATGTTATTGAGTCTCACTAATGTACGTTAACTAACAAATTAATTCGCAATCAACCGCTTACCAAGCCTACCCTTC
Organism: Scyliorhinus torazame; assembly: GCF_047496885.1. Taxonomy (NCBI): domain Eukaryota; kingdom Metazoa; phylum Chordata; class Chondrichthyes; order Carcharhiniformes; family Scyliorhinidae; genus Scyliorhinus; species Scyliorhinus torazame. Next base: position 297,457,311 of record NC_092711.1, on the reverse strand, counting down.
AACACCTTCATCAGGATGGCTTTTGGCACCAAACATGGGCTCTTCAGCTCCAGACTCCATCAGGGAGTGTAAAGTACACGGGGAAAATCACCCTCATTTGTGTCCAGTTTTGGGTACCTTACTTTAGAGAATGACATGGTTTAGGAAATGGTGCACAAGAGATTAGGATGATACTAAATGTGGTGAAACCACTGTGTTGTATTGTGCTGCCACAGTATTACGTGTTGTACAGTATTGCCACTATATAAGGAGAAATACGTTTTCTGCACAACCCGACTAGCCATCCTTGGCTACATCGTGGAAAACGGAGTCCTAGGGCTCGACCCGACCGCATGCGCCCCCTCCTGCAACTCCCCCTCCCCCACTGCCCCAAGGCCCTGAAGAGATGCCTGGGGTTCTTTTCGTACTATGCCCAGTGGGTCCCCAATTATGTGGACAAGGCCCGCCCACTCATCAAATCCACCATTTTTCCCCTGACGGCTAAGGCTCGCCTGGCCTACGACCGCATCAAGGCGGATATTGCCAAGGCCACGATGCATGCTGTGGACGAATCCATCCCGTTCCAGGTAGAGTGCGATGCGTCTGACTTTGCCTGGCCGCTACCCTCAACCAGGCAGGAAGGCCCGTGGCTTTCTTCTCCCGTACCCTCCAGGCTTCCGAAATTCGGCACTCCTCCGTCGAAAAGGAAGCCCAAGCCATTGTGGAAGCTGTGCGATATTGGAGGCATTACCTGGCCAGCAACTCTCCTCACTGACCAATGGTCGGTTGCCTTCATGTTCAGTGACACACAGCGGGGCAAGATCAAGCACGAGAAGATATTGAGGTGGAGGATCGAACTCTCCACCTACAATTATGATATCCAGTATTGTCCTGGGAAGCTGAATGAGCCCCCAGATGCCCTTTCCCGCTGTACTTGTGCCAGCGCACAAGTAGTCCGACTGCGGGCCCTCCACAATGACCTCTGTCACCGGGGGTCACCCGGCTTTTCCATTATATCAAGGTCCGCAACCTGCCTTACTCCATCGAGGAGGTCAGGACCATGACCAGGGACTGCCAGGTCTGCGCGGAGTGCAAACCACACTTCTATCGGCCAGACAGAGCACACCGGGTAGAGGCCTCACGCCCCTTTGATTGCCTCAGCATTGATTTCAAAGGGCCCCTCCCCTCCACTGACTGTAACGTGTACTTCCTCAACATCCTTGACGAGTACTCACGCTTCCCTTTCGCCATCCCATGCCCAGACATGGCCTCTGCCACAGTCATCAAGGCCCTGAGCAGTGTCTTCACCTTGTTCGGTTTCCCCACCTACATCCATAGTGATCGGGGTTCCTCCTTCATGAGTGATGAGCTGCGTCAGTTCCTGCTTAGCAAGGGCATCGCCTCAAGCAGGACTGCCAGCTACAATCCCCGGGGGAATGGACAGATGGAGAGGGAGAACCCGATGGTCTGAAAGGCCATCCTTCTTGCCCTACGGTCTAGAGGTCGCCCAGTCTCCCGCTGACAGGAGGTCCTTCCCAATGCGTTCCAATACTCCGGTCACTTCTCTGCACCGCTACTAATGTGATCCCCGATGAGAGGATGTTTGCCTTCCCCAGAACGTCCACCTCAGGGGTCTCGCTCCCGACCTGGCTGACGGTTCCAGGACCCGTCCTCCTCCGATGATATGTGAGGACTCATAAGTCGGATCCTCTGGTAGAGAGGGCCCTTCTCCTCCATGCAAATCCCCAGTACGCCTACGTGGCTCACCATGACGGGCGGGAGGACAGTCTCCCTTCGGGATTTGGCACCCGCAGGTTCTCCAGCGACTGTCACCGGCGCTCCTGACCCTATTCCTCCCCTCTCCACTACGACTCGACTCAAACGTATACCCCCTTCCCCCATTGCTGCCCACCCGCCTGAGAACACAGAAGCTGTCTTGCTCCCGGACACACAGGCCTCAACGATTCAGCTGACTACGATACCCACACCATAGCCGGAACTGAGGCGGTCATGGCGGACAATCAAAGCCCCCGTCAGACTCAATCTCTGACGCAACTTGTTCACTTCACCCCCGCCGGACTTTTTTTTTCAACAGGGGGTGAATGTGGTGAAACCACTGTGTTGTATTGTGCTGCCACAGTATTACGTGTTGTCAGTATTGCCACTATATTACATGTTTTGGCTCTGCCCGTGGCTCCTCCCCCTAGGGCCTGGGTATATAAGCTGCCGGCCACTCACACTGCCTCATTCTGGGGCATGCTGCCAGCTCTGTTGTATGACAATTAAAGCCATAGTTAATTCACTCTGCGTTTTCCGTCTTAATTGATGGCATATCACTAAAGATTAAACTTTTTTAATACAAGGCGAGACAAGAGAAAACAGGACTGTTATCATTAGGACCGGTAGGTTAAATGGAGCTTCGATAGACGTATTTAACATAAATGTTTGTTTACTATCATAAATCAGGAAAAACCACTTCCACTGCTGAGTAAATCAGTGTGGTAAATTTGTGATTATGGACAGCGGATGACACCAGGAGGATTCATTTTTCTTTTAATTTTGAAGGAGGAGAATTTGTTTTGAATGGAATTGTTAGGAGCTGGAACGCCAGACCATTAACAGTGCTGAAAATCCCTCCTGGCTTTTCAAAGGAAAGTTGATAAACATTTCTCCAAGAATAAAGTGAAAGGATATGAAGAGAGGACAGGGCATTGGGACTTCCAGAGATTTGGAACAGGCACAGAGGATGAATGGTTTCCTTCTGGGCTGTAAAATGTTATTCTTCTTAACCACAAACGCACTGGATTGCTGAAATAATGAATGCTGAATAGTTTTCGGATTCATCGGAACAGTGGAAAAATATGAGCAGGGAAAGAGCAGTCTGTTCATCAGGCCTGTTCCATTCAGTCACATAATAATAATAATGATCTTTTATTAGTGTCACAGTAGGCTTACATTAACACTACAGTGAAGTTAATGTGAAAATCCCCTAGTCGCTACATTCCGGCACCTGTTCGGTTACACAGAGGGAAAAGTCAGAATGTCCAACTCACCTCAGAAGCACGTCTTTCGGAACTTGTGGGAGGAAAACGGAGCACCCGGAGGAAACCCACACAGACACAGGGAGAACATGCAGACTCCGCAGACAGTGACCCAAGCCGGGAATCAAACCTGGGACCCTGGTGCTGTGAAGCAACAGTGCTAACCACTGTGCTATATTCCTTCGGGGGAAACACAGCCTCACAGTGTTCGGTGTTCCCTACACACCAACGGCAATGATGTCACAATTCAAGGAGAAGGAAATTGTAGGAGCAGCTTCCCTGACACCCAAAGGTGATCAAAAGTAAGCTGCATGCAGGAGATAAGTGACCACAAGTATATCCTTCAACATCCCATGGAATATTTATAAACGGCTATAACAGTCGCCCCGGAAATTATTTTTCAATTTGTGATGAATCTGTGTCCAGTGCAGTAGCTGGCACCTTATTCTAAAGAGAAATGACATACTGTGAAAAGAAAAGATTCCTCGTAATTAACCGAATTCTATTCATAATATGCAAGAAAATACGAGCAGGAGCAGGCCATTCGGCCCCTTCAACCTGTTCCATCTTTCAATAAGATCATGATTGAAACGGTTATGGCATCAACTCGACTTTTCTGTACCATCCCCATAACCTATGACTCTCTTGGAGATCAGGGGCGGGATTCTCCGACCCCCGGCCTGGCTGGAGAATCGCCTGGGGGGGGGGGGGGGGGGGGGGGGGGCGTGAATCCCACCCCACCGCCCTGTCACCGGCTGCCGGATTATCCGGCGGCGGTTTTTCGGCGGGGGCGGGAATCGCGTCGCGCCGGTCGGGAGCCGTTAGCAGTGGCCCCCCCCCCCAGCGATTCTCCGCTCCGCGATGGGCCGAGTGGCCACCCGTTTTCGGCCAGTCCCGCCGGCGTAAATCAAACAAGGTCCTTACCGGCCGGGACCTGGCTCTGCGGGCGGCCTGCGGAGTCCTCGGGGGGGGGGGGGGGGGGGCGGGGCGCGGGGGGATCTGGCCCCGGGGGGGGGGGGGGCCCACAGTGGCCTGGCCCGCTATGGGGGCCCACCAATCTGCGGGCGGGCCTGTGCCATGGGGGCACTCCTACCCTCCGCGCCAGCCGCTGTAATGACCCGCCATGGCCAGCGCAGAGAAGAACACCCCTGCGCATGCGCTGGGATCACGCCAGAACACACTGGCGCTCCCGCGCATGCGGCAACTCGCACCGGCCGCCGGAGGCCCTTCGCCGCTGGTTGGCGCGGTGCCAACCCCATCGGCTGGCGCGGCACCAACCCCGCCAGCGCCGGCCTAGCCCCTGAAGGTGCGGAGGATTCCGCACCTTCCCGGCGGCCCGACGCTGGAGTGGTTCACGCTACTCCTCGGCACCGGTACGGCCCACCCCGCCGAAAAGCGGACAATCCCGGCCCAGAAATATGTTATGATATTTCAGAAAAAAGTTTTTTGAAGTGTGGGAAGAAATGGGGTGCTATCTTTACCCACCCTTTCCTTCCTCGCCCCTGATCTCCAAATTTGTGAAATGATCAGATGAGAGGAAGTTTTATTTATTCTTTCATGGGAAGTGGACGTCACAATTATGCCTTGTACTAAATGGCTTACTCGGTCATTTCCGAGGGCAGTTAAGAGTTAACCATATTGTTGTGGGTCTGGAGTCATAGGTAGGCCAGACCAGGGGAATGTTGGCAGATTTCCTTCCCTGGAGGATGTGGAGGAATGCTGGGTTTTTAAAAAGCAAGAATCAATGATGGCTGTTATGGTCACTTTCAGAGAGTCTAACTTTATACCCCCAATTCATTAATTGAATTTAGTATTGGTGGGAATTGAACACTGGTTCCTAAAGCATCAATCTAGTCCACCCGTTTCCTACGCGAGTGATATTACCACTGTGCCCCTGCCTCATCTTGCTTCCTTACCCAGTACAGTGAAAACCAGGGATACCGGTGAAACACAAATGAATAATTGTCTTTAATTGTATGCAGGTGGTGGACATTAATTGGGGATTCACTGTCGTCCTTATAAATAGACATGGAATAAAAGCCTGACTGATGAGTTAGGGGGTGTATTCTGCTCTGTAAATTAGTGTTTAATTGTACAATGATTTCCTTTAGCTTTTCGCTTCACCACCTGGCTTTCTGGATGGTAGCACAATGCAAAGGGGGAGAGGCTTGGAATTATAGGGCGCGTTTCTTGGGAAAAATTTCTAAGTGTGCTTGCGAGCAGGAATTGTCGTGAGTTTCCAGGCGCTCGGCCCAGCCAGGCCGGCAATGGTATTCAATGTTAATTGTCCACTTGGCGAGGCTTTATGGGCTTCCCGCCCCGAATGCCGGCTCACCAGCTGATTCGTCGGGGGCAGTGCTCGCCAGCCCCCCCCCGCTAACAATGTCGAGCAGCACTGAAGCTGCACTTGGTCAGCTAACCCTATCCAGCTCGCAACCGCAGAGGAGGCCAGCCCCAACATTCGGAGATGCTGACCTGGGGAGGCTCCTGGACGCGGTGGAGGACAGGAGGTCACAGAGGGTGAGCCACAAGGCAAAGATGAAGTGGCGGCAGCTGTCAGCTCAGGCAGTGTGACCAGGACCAGTGGCCTACAGATTCAGAAGAAGGTCCACGGCCTACAACAGGCAGCCAGAATGAGTATGAGTAGACACAAACGCACCCCCCCCCCCCCCCCCCACAAGGGAGCATACCCCCAAACCTCCCTCCATCCTCCTGTTCTTTAGCACTCCCTCCACCCCAACCCTCCCTTCACATTCAACCCCCACAACTGTGAACCACGCGAGTGGCTAATGATGCCCTCGCTGTATCCCCTCAGGAAAAGCTCTCCCATAATCGGCGGGAGAGGGCCCAGACTGGCGGTGGGGTGCTGGACTTGAGAATCCTCACCTCCTTCGAGGAACGAGCCCTGGAGGTAACTGGTGTGGCCGAGGACAGGGCAGTCACCAACGCGGAGGCTGGCGGACACCGCAGAGGTGAAGGAGCACTTAGCTCCATCGGGAGGACATGTCAAACGTGAGTTGTGATTGCCTTACTGACCGACCCATCCCTCCCACTGACCACATGTCCATTCTCCCGCAGGTCCAGCAGCCGATGGCACAGCTGTCAACCCCACCTTCCACCAGCGCAGGTCCACACACCTCGGTGGGAAATGTTAGTGGTCAGGCTTCTGGGGCACAATCTGGTGAGCACTGCTGCTGTTGTACATCTGGTAGAGGCAGGAACCCCCATGCGAGACAGCAGTCGGAGGGCTGCTGGATCCCTGGACCCAGCTGGGTCCCAGCTGAAGCTGAACCGCTGAATCCCTGTTCCCGTCCCAGCCTCCCCGAACAGGCGCCGGAATGTGGCGACTAGGGGCCACGTTCTATAAATCGGCAGGTCTACAGCGTCAGGTTCACTTGCGTGTGGAAAACCTGGAAACGGCTGTGGCAGGACATCAGTCATGACCTCTCCAGAGATCGGTAACTAAGAAAGTGTCACCAGGAACGCTGTTCAGTTAAGGATAGCGAGCAGAGCAGGGAGCATGCAGACCCAGTCAGAGCAATCATGGTGACGTCTGCTGGGAGAGATGCGCACTGCCACATAGGTAGGAGAAAGCCTCGTTAAGATTGAGCTGCCCTCTGAAGAATTAATGAAAGCGTCAAATGTAATTGTGGCCACAGCTGCCAAGCCATCACTGTGAAGGGGAAAAGCTCCTTCACTGGGCGGCCTGCAGCTGTGACCCTCTGGCACCTGCGGCTCTGGGAGGTGTGAGGGGTTTCAGAGGAGTCATTAGTGCCCCCCCCCCCTCCCTCCCCACCACTCCCCCACCCCGGCCTGGCACTGGGAATGGCCGGAAATGGCCAGGCCTCAGCGGGCAGTATGGACACCATCAGGAACCTCCCAGTGAGATCACCAACATGACCCTAAGTGAGGACGTATTCAAGCCGAGTGACCGAGGTGCCAGTGCTGGTCAGACCCTGGGCGGTATTCTCCATTGCCCAACGTGGATATCGTAATCGGCGATCAGGCGGAGAACCAACTCCGCCCAAATCGGGGCCGGCACCGGTTTGACGTCGGTCAGCCATGCTCCACCCCCTCGGAAATGGCGTCATCGCGCCTCACGCTGTTGCAACGGCGTTGGTCTCGGCCATGCGGGAATCCGACGTGGCGGCTGTGGACTGTGTCCAGCGCTGACACACTCTGCCGGGATCCGTGCTGCTGGAGGGGGGGTGCTTCCGCGAGGGCTGGGGGACTGGTGGGGGTTAGTCAGGGGGTGGGCTGTGGGGTCGCGGACGGCGGGTCGGGTCTGCGCATGGCCGGCTCCATGTCGTACGGCGCGACTGCTGTAGGTCGTCAGCCGTGCTCATGAGAGGCCAGGGACCCGGCCATTCTCTGGCCGTTTTCGGCGTGGGAGCCGGGAGTTTCACCCTGTGCCGCTGCTGGTCCCTCACCTGTCCCAGAATCAGTGAGGGTTCCACGCAGAATTTTCAGTCGTAATAGACCACACATGCTCCATTGGCCTCAACACTTAGTCGCTGAAATGGAGAATCCAGCTGTCTCTGGTAAGGTCATTTCTTGAATGCGTTCAAAAGAATCAAAGAGAAAATTGGAGAAAAAACTGTTTTGCACAACAGTTGCATTTGTTATAATTTTGTCTCATTCCAAAGTTTAGTTTTTGTAACAGTATTAACATTTTGCAGAATTTAACAATCAAACTCACATCTGTTATCTTTAATTATTCTACATTTTTATAAGCAATAAGTAATAAAAATCCACAGAATCTAACTTTTGCAGATGTTGTAATGATAGGAAACAGGCTGTATTCTGGAACATCATCACTGAGTGCAGTGTTTCAAGAATTTGTGAAGTTTCAGCCAGAGTGTTCAAAAGACGACATGTAACTTGGAAATGTTTCCCTTGGACCATGTAACCTCATATTCATCATCCTGGCAAGATTGCTCCAAGGCTAGGTCATGTCAGGGAGCCACCCAAATATTAGGCTCACTAATTTAGATCCAGCCTCCAAACTCAACTCCATGGCAAATTCATAGAACCCTCCAGTGCAGAAGGAGGCCATTTGGCCAAACGGGTCTGCACCGACCCTCTGAAAGAGCACCCTACCTAAGCCGAATCCCCCATCCTACCCCTGTAACCATACAAATCACTGGCTTTGAAATCAGACCAAGGCAGGCCAGCAGCACGGTTCAATTCCCGTACCAGCCTCCCCGAACAGGCGCCGGAATGTGGCGACTAGGGACTTTTCACAGTAACTTCATTTGAAGCCTACTTGTGACAATAAGCGATTTTCATTTCAGCTAGGGGCAATTTAGCATAGCTAATCCACCTAACCTGCACATCTTTGGACTGTGGGAGGAAACTGGAGCACCTAGAGGACCATGCAGACACGGGAAGAATTGTGCAAACTCCACACAGTCGCCCGAGGTCGGAATCGAACACGGGTCTCTGGCGTTGTGAGGCAGCATTGCTAACCACTGCCAGCAAATGGAGGAGAGGGCCGGTGACTCTTCAGTCCCATCACCACCACCGGAAGAGGTGGCCAATGCTGGTACTGGAGGTGGCCAGGTTCAGCAACTATAGAGGAGGTCGAGCTTGCTAAATACCCGAACAGGTGCCAGAATGTGGCGACTAGGGGCTTTTCACAGTAACTTCATACTTGTGACAATAAGAGCTTATTATTATTATTATTATTATTATTATTAAAGCCAGCCAGACATGCCTCTGTGAGGAGCGGGTAGGGGTAGTTGTTGGGGGGTATTTCTCAGGGTTTCCCTTCCTGTCATGGAGCCACAGAGTGTGTGTGTGTCCCAGACACCCAAAGCCTGCCTTCAAGGTCCACGGTTTTTAGTGTGGGCCTCCATGCGAGGCATATCCTTCCCTGCCACTAATAGAATACAACAAACAGCAGGATAAGTGCCATAATTGACCATTTATAATAATAATCTTTACTATCACAAGTAGGCTTACATTAACACTGCAATGAATTACTGTGAAAATCCCCTAGTCGCCACACTCCGGCGCCTGTTCGGGTACACTGAGGGAGAATTCAGAATGTCCAATCCACCGAACAAGCACGTCTTTCGGGACTTGTGGGAGGAAACCCACGCAGTCACTGGGAGAACGTGCAGACTCCGCACAGACTGTGACCCAAGCAGGGAATCGAACCCGGGACCCTGGCACTGTGAAGCAACAGTGCTAACCACTGTGCTACCATGCCGCTCATTTAAATTAGCTTGAGTGGGAAGACTTTCCTCGACTTTGCCCACCAGAGTGAAGCATAGGGATTCGAGAAGGAGCTCCACCCCTTGCCTTCCCTCTCGATTCTCCTGCCCCAATGCAACCTGTTCACCCCAGAAACCAGTCCAATCTCTATGTGCACAGTTTAGATCCAAGTGGATGTGTATGAATTTTAGGCAGACTCAAATAGTGAGGCTCGATTTGCACCCAATTTATTGCCACTTTCTCATCTGTACAGTTTTAAGTAAAGGTTAACACTGACTTACAAGCTCCCTGCCAATAGAAAACAGAGGAACTCCTCCTCTGGTGGCCTATTCTTGGCTTTTAACAAACGTTGACTGAAAACTAATCTCCAGGTTCTTTATTAAAGGAGGTTTTCTAGCCCTGGCTCATATTCGTACTTTTAACCATGAATCATACACACTAAATCAGTGTTGAACCCTGCTTCAGTCTGTAAACAAGTCTGAAATTCCATCCTAAAAATTCAATGCACTGAATATGATGTCACACGGTCCAAGGGAAAATTTTCTAAGCAGCAAGTAGTCTTTTAAAATCTCTGGTTGAAACCTCCCATGGTTTTGGTGGATGGTCTTGAAACCAGCAATCAATGGTGTGTTATGATCAAAGCTGATATAACTGGATGGGAAGATTTCAGAATGTGACTGCGTGTGGCATCAAGGAGCACTAGCTAAACTGGAATCAATGGGAATCAGGGGGAAAACTCTCCGTTGGTTGGAGTCATACCTGGCACAAAGGAAGATGGTTCTTGTGGTTGGAGGTAAATCATCTCAGCTCCAGGACACCACTGCAGGGGTTCCTCAAGGTAGTGTCCTCGGTCCACCATCTTCAGCTGTTTCATCAATGACCTTCCATTATAAGGTCAGAAATGGGGATATTCCCAGATGACTGCACAATGTTCAGCGCCATTCGCGACTCCTCAGATAATGAAGCAGTCCATGTCCAAATGCAGTAAGACTTGGACAATGTCCAGGCTTGGGCTGACAAGTGGCAAGTTACATTCGCCTGTCCCGTGCCATCGGGAACTCGGCCCATCGGTGGCGGAGCATTTTGGGTGGGCTGGCCGATGACGCGCCAACGGCGTTGAAAAGGTACGTGGCGAGCGTCACGATGACGACGTTTTGGAGGGGGCCGAGCATGGCAGACCGGCGTCAAACTGGCCCTGGCCCCGATTTCGGCATTGGAATCCATTCTCCACCCGGTCGCCAATCACGATTACGCCGTTGGGCTACGCAGAATCCCGCCTCATAACGTTTCTTTGATAAAATGTGGAGAAAAAGCTTTGCAGGCACCCAAGTCATTTTAACAATGAAGAAAAAAACATTGATTAGACATGAAAAGTTGGATTATTGTACGATACTGGGAACTCTCATTGCATTTGAGAAGCATGTGGTGCGGGAAGATGGGATGAGAGTAGATTGGTGCTTGATGGCTAACGCAGACACAGTGGGCCGCAGGGGCTCTCTGTGCTGTAAAATTCTATCAACTCTATGACTTCTTTACTCTCCCTTATCATAACAATTACACACAGGTTTTAGTATTAACACAGACTACAAAGTACACCTTATTCTACAGTGGTCTCATTAACACAAAGTCCATTTTAAGCACACAAGATCACTGTGGGCAAGTACACTCTCCACTCTGAACGGCAAGTGAATGTTTGTGAATTATTACTCCGAATCCGCCCCCCCCCCCTCCCCCCCTCCCCGACTACCCACGATTGTCACGTGGGAGTTTCCAAACTCCATTCCAAAAACACGCTTTAAAATCTTCTCTCAGAAGTATACTTTCCCCCACAAATGTCCAACATGAATCTAACTATAGGGTTTATCCTTCCAGGCACATAAACATTAAATTAAACCCACTACAAACTATTCCTTATTTCTAATGTTTACTAGTTCAAATCTAATTTCTTTAAAACTACCTTTGTTTCCCTCACAGGTGATGTTCCAGAATGCCAATGATTCCTGGCTTTGCAACATCTGTAAAAGTTAGATTCTGCTAAATGTTAACACTATTACCAAAAAAAACCTTCAGAATATGGTAAAGTTATAACAAATGTGATAGATAACTGGTCACGAAAGGACAGTTGCTGCTTCAATTTTCTCCTCTTTTCATTTGGAAGTATTGAACGTATTGGACAAAGAGGCTTTGGGCATTTTCTTTACCTTTTTCAAGTGGCCACTTTCCAGAAGTGAAATGGAAGGGTCGCCAACACGATTACATAATTGTCATGGCAGCCAAGACTAATGCTAACCTCACCCTGCATCCAAATGAATGCACTTTCTGCTAGCACTCAGTTGGATACTAATCAGAGTCACCGACCATGTTGACTCTTTTTTCTCTAGCAAGGATAATTGCAACACCCGTTCTACAACCTTTTTTAATTAATAATTTCATCTTTATTGTCATAAGTAGACTTACATTCACATTGCAACAAAGTTACTGTGAAAAGCCCCTTGTCGTCACCTTTCGGCCCCTGTTCGGGTACACAGAGGGAGAATTCAGAATGTCCAAATCACCTAAGAAGCACGTCTTTCAGGACTTGTGGGAGGAAACCGGAGCACCCGGAGGGAACCCACGCAGACACGGGGAAAACGTGCAGACCCCACACAGACAGTGATCCAAGCCGGGAATCAAACCCAGGACCCTGGCGCTGTGAAGCAACAGTGCTAACCACTGTCCTACCATGCCAGCTCAGCTGAGGTCAGCTAACACAGTGAAAACTCACCGAGAACTTTTCACCTGCAATGTTCTTGTACCTTTGTTTATGGAAACACAATTAGTTTGGAACGTGTGTAGAGGCTCTAAGTGTCGGCTTGATTTATTAGTAACTTCTGAATTCACGATGTTAGGAACTTGAGCACATGAGCAAGACTAAATTTTCAATGCAGCATAGAGAGAGTGTTGCATTGTCAGATGCACAGATATGTTGGATAGATATTTATGAGGTCTTATCTGCCTTTTCAGTGAAACATAAAAGATCCTGTGGCATTGTTCAAAGAATAGGGAAATTCTCCTGATATTGTAGCTAACATTCCTCCCTTAAGAAGCATCAGCAAAAGTAGATTAAGTAGTTATTTCAGAAACTTCTGTTTTGTATTGTAGCTCAGTATCACGTATGCACTGTTTGAAGTTAGGCCCTTGGCTGATGGTTTGTTTATCATCCCAAGCCATCTTTCTTAGCAGTTTCTGTCAGTGGTGACTTACTATTGAATTCCACTCTCAGGGGCAGGATGGGAACGCATCTGCATTACCCAGAAGAGAAACTCAACCTGATATTATTCAGAAATAAATGCTAGTCATACAGCCAACAGCGCTAACCGCTTCCGGAGACTTCTAAATATCTAGTTCAAAATTCTGTTGGCTTTGTTTATCACTGTTTTATACCAGTTGGACATTGATCTTACAAAGACTGTCTTTCAACTTTAGTATTTAGTCAGAATGGCCTAATTCTGCTCCTATGTCTTATGATTGGTCAAGAAGCATATTTTGCTTTGTAAGTTTTTATAAACTGTCAAATGGCACATTGTAATATAACATCAGATCGTCTTTGGAATTTCCTCCTCGGTCTGATCGTTGGTGGACATATGGTGGGTTAGGACTTGCACCCACCTGGTGCCTTTGCTAAAAGATCATAAATCAGGTACTCCAACAATGTCCATCAATCAATCCTTGATATATTTAAGTGCCATGCTGTGGCCTTTTATGTTTCCGATTATTGCATTCCACATTGCTGTGCAATACCAGACACCTGTTGTGTACTGACATTCCTGGTATCAGTAATATCCTGACATCCAGCGTTACTGAGGTGAAAATGACCAAACATATGGCATATGTCCAGCTGACATCCCGAGTAGTGACTGCGCGGAGAATGGGCATTCGTCCATGGGCATGTATTTCCATCCCGTTTTCCAATCCCACCATAAAACAAGTGACAACGAGGAAGGAAACCCTGGACAATGATTCTCACTCAAACCACTCTCTTCATCCTGCCACGCAGGACGTGTTTTTTTTGTCAGTTTCTTCTATGTTCCACCGTTAGAGTGAAGCAATTAAATCGACTCACGCACATTCCATGTGCATGGAGCTACAACAGATGCCTTGCACAAAATAAACTGTATTCTCTGCTAAAGTCAGGCTGTCCTGGAATCGGGGCCATGTTTACTGCTGCTGTTCTGGGGCTGGAAAAAGTTTTTTTTTAATCACACACAAGCAGCATCATAATATTTTTTGTGATCCAAATTACATTTTTGTGCCAAGTTTACAAACACACTCAGTTTTATTGGCTTGGCGCCTGTACTCTGGATGGGGCTTTGTGACCTTGGACTCCAGTTTGCTGGAGGCGCTTTTGCTTACGGTCTGCAGGGACACTGGCTCACAACAACCTTGACAGCAGGCTGCACGCATTTCAGTGGCAGACAAGGGTCTGCCTCCCTCCACACAAATCCCTGGACATCCACAAGGGCTGGCTAGCAGCGGCAGTCTGTAAGGAGGAGAGAAGGATGCTGACCAATCTCTGCCTGTCCAACGCCACCCCCCCCCCCCCCCTCCCCCCCCCAATAAATGGCCTCCTGAGGCCAGCCCAAACACAGGTAGGAGCCTGGAGCACCCAGATATCCAGATGTTGAAGGAGACAACACGCAACCTGCATTAATACCAATGGTAACCACTAATAAATGGATCCACGTGTGGAAGGTGCATGCAGGAATCATGTTTATTCTGCCTCGGTATGAAGCTTCCCACTGTGTTGATAGCTGGGGCAGCATGAAGTATGCTTAATCCTTCGAGTAGTTGTGTCCGACACGGTGAGTGGACTGTCAGAAAGTGAAAACATAGTAGCTACGGCTGAACTTATCTTGAAATCAGCTCAGTGTTTTCCTGTGATCCTCTGAAACTGTCCAGATTTTGATTAAACAGAATCCTCCGGCTTTCATTTATGTCATGGGTGCGCAGTGAATGGGCGCCATCATTCAGAAAAGCCATGATGACATTATCGTGGGGCCGTTTTGGGAATAAATTAATACAATTTATCAATGCTTTGCTGAGGTGATGTAGAGGCCAGTTTCTGTTTGTCAGAACTGTTTTGTGTTGGGCGATATACCATAGTCCATGCTGCAAGATGTTGTTGTCCTTGAGCACACCATTATGGCCCAGGCATGTTTATAAACTTTGAAACCTTTGTCCCTCAAATGCACTCTGTTTTTATTTTTTAATCCCTACTTCATAAGAGAATCACTCTTTTAATCTTCTAACTTGCATTTTGAGCTGGATTTTCTTATAATCCATATTTATATGTACATTTTGGCTGGTTTAGCACAGTGGGCTAAACAGCTGGCTTGTAATGCAGAACAAGGCCAGCAGCACGGGTTCAATTCCTGTACCAGCCTCCCCGAACAGGCGCAGGAATGTGGCGACTAGGGGCTTTTCACAGTAACTTCATTGAAGCCTACTTGTGACAATAAGTGATTATTATTATGCACAATTAAAAATGCATTTGACTGTGTTGTTGTCAAGGCTGTGCATGAGGCCTTTTTAACTGACTACTTTTGGTTACCTATTGATTGGTGTCACAGTGGTTACTAGCAGAGCACTGATTGTGTGGTGTGGAGTTTTTTACTAGCTTGTATGGAAAGGGAGAAAAGCCATTAAAAGTTTAAAATGTGACCACTTTCAGTGGGAACTTAGGAACTGGATGACATTTTTCAGCTACTTCACCCTTCTCTTAAAATTTAAATAAACTCCATATCCCTTAAGAGCCTCAGTAAATAAAAACTTCAATCTTAGAAATGTCATTTGACTCGGTATCCATAGTCCTCTGGAGGAATGAGTTTGAGATCTCTACTGCCTTTTGTGTGAAAAATTGCTTCCTGATTTCATTCCCAAATGGCCTATTTCTTATTTTAAGATTATACCTTTTTTAAAGTAGAGCCCTGTCAATAGATGATGATAATATCGACTGAACAAGACAGCCTATTATAATGTATATAATAGAGGAGTTTGTCAGCTCGGCTACCCTTTGCTAAGGCAGCTGGCAGTGTGAATTGTTCACATTTGCATTACTCCTTGCATAGCTCCAGTGGTAATGCAAATACGAAAGCTAACTTTGTTACAATTCACCACTTTGGGACAGGTTTTCGAGAAGCAATACTCACGCTTCAGTTATACCACGTTGGCTACAGTACTGCCAGTGCGCAAGTGCACAGTGGTTAGCACCGCTGCCTTACGGCACCACAGACCCGGGTTCGATCCTGGTGCCGGGTCACTGTCCGTGTGGAGTTTGCACAATCACCCCGCGTGTCTGCGTGGGTCCCACAACCCCAAAATATGTGCAGGGTAGATGAAATGGCAATGCTAAATTTCCCCTTAATTGGGGGAAAAAAAAGAAT
Source organism: Scyliorhinus torazame (assembly GCF_047496885.1). Taxonomy (NCBI): domain Eukaryota; kingdom Metazoa; phylum Chordata; class Chondrichthyes; order Carcharhiniformes; family Scyliorhinidae; genus Scyliorhinus; species Scyliorhinus torazame. The sequence goes on along the minus strand of NC_092711.1, from coordinate 297,441,650 downwards.
TGGAACTCTAAATTTTTTAAAAAGAGAATGGTTGGTGGCAGTGCCGTGTTGCAAAATGGATCAGGATTGGATTGGAGCTGCGTCGGTGTGAGGGAGGTGTGGCTGTGAGACCAGCAAAATGGCACAGCTGCACAAGCATGGAGTAGGACTGTCTGTGCTGATGTTAATCGGGTCCCACCGTACTGCCAGACTCATTAGTTGCCCTCGGGCAATTCTTTCAAAATTTACACCAGCACTCACTTGAAAGAAAGAAATTTTGTAAAAAGGTGAACAGAATCAAGATGGAATCAAGTTGCCTCAAATCATTTTACCTCGAGATGGAAAGTGAATAGACACCAGCCAGCCAAAAATACGAGTAGGGGGGGAAAATAGGGCAAAATCTAGGGAGCTAAAGATTCAGGCAAGAATCTTTGAAGGAAGGAGAATGGTGGCACGACAAAAAAGCTGCCACAAAGCACTGCGGGATGGCGGGAGCATAGATGGAGGGAACGATAAACAAGGACTAATCTAGTGGCAGAGTTGGGAGATCAAAGTTACAAGGGACAGTGCAAGGGGAGGATTGTAAATCAGGGATGGGGATCTGAAAGTCAGTTTACAGGAACATGGGATTCATGAAGAAGTTGTAGTAATGAGCGACCAGAGTGTGAAACCACTTTGTGAGGATCTGAAGAAAAAAGATCGAAATTGTTGCTTTTGGCATCCAGAAACCATTGTGCAATGTTGCGGTGTTAGGTATGTTGACCAATGTTGACATTATGCTATCCATCTGTATTTCTATATTTCTTATCTTGGCTTCAGACTGCAAAAGTAGATGGATTCATCTTGCTCCAACTGGTCAGCCTATTGCTGCCAAAAACCATTGTATGAAAGAACCAATGAATCATAGGGAGTGAAATAACAAATGGAATCAAATTAAGCAGGGCTTACCTTTTTTTTCCCCCCATTGAACTGCTCGCACAGCTGCAATAGGGAAGAGGATGCCAAAGCATATCAAAATGTGCATGATTAAAAAGCACTAAAGTGTGAATGCAGAGAGAAGTATCCAACTGCGATCCCAGAATGTCAGTTTTTATTTCATTGTCTCCCTTGATTGATGTGTGGACTGGGTTGAGTAGAATTGCTGCATCTTAGCTTCAAAGGAAACACATGTTAGATTCATTTTGAGTTTGAAATTTATGTGTGGAAGGTGCATTTTTTTCCCCCATTTCTAAAAAAAATCTTAATCCCTTCTCTGCCCATCTTTGGTATGTTATGAAATTCTATATGGTCCTCTCTTACCTCTGACGCACAGCCATTCTTGATATATTTACAAGCAGGGAGTGTCAACAGGTTGTTTGACTGCGGAGGGCGTTACGGCCAAGCCAGAAACTGGCCTCACCCAGCAATTAGGAGTGAAAACCTCAGTTGATTTTACTTCTGATTATTCGGGCTGGGGTGGTGTATCAGGACCTTTCTTAATACTTGATGTTGATTCAGCATCCACTCACCTTCGGTTTAATTTCCCTCAACTTCACCCAAGGACATGCAATTGGATTCGGAGCCCTGCTCAACCTCCGAATGTAGAACTGAAAACCTTCTCTTGACAGACATTTTCCAACTATTCCTCAGTAAATTCTCAGATATTATAAAAGTCTGGGTGAAACTCTTTGGTAAATGTTCTCTCACTTCTGGAGAACTGGAGTGGGGCTCATGAGGTTTTAATACCAAAGTCTAAATGGAACGTATGTTAAGCACACACAAATTTATTACAATGAGAAAACGTGCAATTGTGGTGGTTGCACAAAAGATATAAATTGGTTATTCTTTCTGTAAGAGATTCCCAGATTTAGATTCTACTCGTTTATGGATGTAGCATTTCAAATGAAAATAAGAATGACCATCAGATATTGAAGTAATATTACCCTAATCCCCAAGTATTTGCTTGGCTCAGAACAGGTCTGAAGTTGATCTACGAGAATCAAACACATCTGAAAATTTGGATTTGGAGTGAGGTATTCATGATGAATTTTGGGGTTTATGATGAATGGTTAGGTGGAAAATGTTCATGTGATCTATAAGAGGCCACCCCAAATTGGTATCCTATATTTGCTGAAAGCCCACCTATGGGCAGCACGGTAGCATTGTGGAGAGCACAATTGCTTCACAGCTCCAGGGTCCCAGGTTCGATTCCGGCTTGGGTATCTGTCTGTGCGGAGTCTGCACATCCTCCCCGTGTGTGTGTGGGTTTCCTCTGGGTGCTCCGGTTTCCTCCCACAGTCCAAAGATGTGCAGGTTAGGTGGATTGGCCATACTAAATTGCCCTTAGTGTCGAAAATTGCCCTTAGTGTTGGGTGGGGTTACTGGGTTATGGGGATAGTTACTGGGTTATGGGGATAGGGTGGAGGTGTTGACCTCTTGGGTAGGGTGCTCTTTCCAAGAGCTGGTACAGACTCGATGGGCCGAATGGCCTCCTTCTGCACTGTAAATTCTATGAAATCTATCTATGAAATCATAATAATCCATTCAATTTCTAAGAAATATCCTGCAAACTGAAATTAACCGAACAGTCATGTTGGTCAATATTAATTAGTCAAAGCACAGTGTCCGGCATGATAGTAAGACTAGCATTCTTTTGTTTAATTGCAGGTTCAATAGCTGGGGCCAGCATTGTATGCGTCCATGCTAATGAAATAGCAAGAACTATAGAATACCATTTCCTCGCTGAAAGTATTCCTTATCAGTGAATTCACATTGTTGTGTAGGGACATGCAAAACGTACAAATTAGAAGCAACAATAGGTCACTCGACGCCTTGAACCTGCTCTGCGATTCAATAACATTGTCAATACCCTTTCAGCCACTTGTATATCAAGAATCTATCTATCTTAAAAATATTCAACCACTCTCTGCTTCCACTGCCTTTTGAGGAAGGGAGTTCCAAAGATCTATGAGAGAAAAACCATTATCCTCATCTCTGTCATAAATGTACTACTATACTCCCTATACACACGACTGTGGCAAGATTTAACTCCAATTCGATCTATAAGTTTGCGACTGATACAACTATGGTAGGTCGTATCTCAAACAACAACGAATCAGAATACCGAAGGGAGATAGATATCTTGGTTGCATGGTGTACCGGAAACAACCTCTCTCTAAATGTCGTCAAAACCAAGGAACTGATCATCGCCTTAAGGAAGCGTAGCACGAACTCCCCCTGCACCCTCCCAAACACACACACAGCCGTCTACATCAATGGCTCCGAAGTGGAGGTGGTCGATAGCTTTAAGTTCCTGGGGGAGCACCATCAGCAACAGTCTGTCCTGGTCCACTCACGTTGATGTAACAGTCAAGAGAGCCCAACAATGTCTCCACTTCCTGCTTCGACTCTCACAAACATCTACAGATGTGCTATAGAGAGCATCCTATCTGGCTGCATCACAGCTTGGTATGGCAACTGCTCGGTCCAAGATCACAAAAAACTGCAGGTTGTGGTGAACTCAGCCCAACGCATTACACAAGCTTGCCACCCTCCCATTGATTCTGTATACACCTCCCGCTGCCTCAGGAAGGCAGACAGCATTGTCAGAGACCCTCCCACCCAGGCATTGCCTTTTTCCAGACCCTTCCATCAGGCAGAAGGTACAGAAGCCTGAAGACCCGCACATCCAGACATAGGAACAGCTTCTTCCCCACAGCTACAAGACTCCTCAACGACTCCCCCTCGGACTGATCTGTTCCCTCTAAGAACACTATTCACGATGCCTATGCTGCTCTTGCTCATGTATTTGCTTTGTTTGGCCCCTTGTTCCGCACTGTAACCAATCACTGTTTGTCAATGTTCTCTGTTGATTATTTTGTCTGCTATGTACGCACTGTGTACGTTCCCTTGGCTGCAGAAAAATACTTTTCACTGTACTTTGGTACATGTGACAATAAATCAATCAATGGGTTACCCTTTATTTTTGAACAGTGACATTGAGTTCTAGATTCTCCCACAAGAGGAAACATCCTCTCAACGTCCACCCTGTCAAGACCCCTCAGAACCTTACGGGTTTCTTGCAAAGTAGTTTGGACTCCAGTTAATATATGTTTTTATTGTGACTTCACCCCAATAACATCTAACCTAATATTTCTGTATTCATTCTGTATTACTTGACACTTGTTCCTCTAAAATGGATAGGGGAAGGAGAGGTGGATAGTGAAAGCAATGTAGCAGCATCCAACTGTGCTGGATTTGAGTTTGTCTATCAGCACAGATTGGAGATTTCTTTGTTCTTTGTCTCCCTCAGAGATTATTTTGGTAGAAAGTGGGTGGACAATGTGTGAGACTGCACCACCAAGTGGATGTGGCAGCCTTTTTGAGCCTCATGGTCTATTCTTACCATGTATGTCGACCAAGAAGGAAGTGTTTTGCCAAATTTGATTTTGGTAGTGATCTCTGCCGTGATCTACCGGCCTTGTCGCACCCGACTCGGACGCGAGGAGGCTGTTAAATCTCACATGAGGCCTCTTACGAGATTTAACGGGCACGTTACGCATCGTGAGATCTAATGAGATCTCGCATGGCATCGTGATTTGTATATTCAAATGTGCACTCAGGGTCACTTGAATGTGTCCGCAACGGATTTACTCACTGAGTGGGATCTAAGCCCCATGCCTCGGAGGCCCGAAGTGAGCACCGTTTAGCATCTGGGGCGACATTCTCTGACCCCCCGCCGGGTCGCAGAATAGCCGGGGGCTGGCGTGAATCCCGCCCCCGCCGGTTGCCGAAGTCTCCGGCACCGGATATTCGGCAGGGGCAGGAATCGCGCCGCGCCAGTTGGCAGGCCCCCCCGCTCGATTCTCCGGCCCGGATGGGCCGAAGTCCCGCCGATAAATTGCCTGTCCCGCCGGCGTAAATTAAATCACCTACCTTACCGGCGGGACAAGGCGGCGCGGGGCGATCTGACCCCGGGGGGTGGCCCACGGTGGCCTGGCTCGTGATCAGGGCCCACCGATCCACGGGCGGGCCTGTGCCGTGGGGGGCACTCTTTCCCTTCCGCCTCCGCCACGGTCTCCACCATGGCGGAGGTGGAAGAGACTCCCTCCACTGCGCATGCGTGGGAAACTGTCAGCGGCCGCTGACGCTCCCGCGCATGCGCCGGCCGGAGATGTCATTTCCGCGCCAGCTGGCGGGGCACCAAAGGCCTTTTCCGCCAGCTGGTGGGGCGGAAATTCCTCCGGCATCGGCCTAGTCCCTCAATGTTGGGGCTCGGCCCCCAAAGATGCGGAGCATTCCGCACCTTTGGGGCGGCGTGATGCCCGTCTGATTGGCGCCGTTTTGGGCGCCAGTCGGCGGACATTGCGCCGTTTCCGGAGAATTTCGCCCCTGATCTCTTCCTGCACTGAGCAACAGAGCTCGTTACTGCAGGAAATGAGACTAAGTGTGGCCTCGGTGGGGTGTTCCTCACCGCTGCCCAGAAATGAAGCAGAGTCCCATTTAATAGCAAGGTCGTTTTTGAAACAACCGACTAAACACGCCTGACACGGAATTTTGCTTCATTTCTGTAAAATCGTGCCCCTCTTCAATTTAGTCATGAGATGAAAGGAATTTAAACATCAGATTAATTCAAATCCCCAATCTGACTGAAAACAGCTATAGTAAAGGTTCATTTGGTTGTCTCCAAGATTACAACCCTGAAGAATGTGCCAAGACATAGTTCAAACATAGAGATTGCTCTGTCTGAATGCACAACTGTTATAGGCACAGCAGGCAACTTCCTGTGAATTAAGCTGTTTCAATCTTTAAACTGTTGGTTAAACATTGAAGAACAACAATTGTTCAAACTTTCTGATTGATTAAAAAGGGGAATCTACAATGTGAAAGTAAGCTAGTAAAGAACATAAAAACCGTCTGTCAAAGTTTCTAGGTAAGTAAAGAGACAGGGCGCCATCTTCCAAAAAGGGAACAAAGTCCCCGAGCGAGTGCATTTAGCCGCGTGTTTCCCGACACTCGCAGTGCCGAGAAGCACATGGCTATTAAACGCGACTCACTTTGAATAAGAGGCCTAAATGGGGAACGCAAGGCCGAGGCTGCACATAGCCCCATTTCCCGCTCGCCAGAACCCCCCCCGTTGTAGCGAGAGATCGGGACACCATTTTAAAATAGTGTCCTGATCTCCACGGTCCACAAAAAGATCCCTGCCGCCCCCCCACCTACCCCCCCAGACAGAACACAACATGGGGGGGGTCCCCCACTCCCGCATCCCCAATACCTACGCCGGGCAACCCTGGATTAATCATGTGCATGCACAAAATGCCACTTGGCACCTTGGCAGTGCCACCTGGGCACCTGGCAGGCTGTCAGGGTACCCAGGTGGCTCCAGCAGTGCCAGGGCCCCACCTGCCCAAAGGGCATGCAGCTGGGAGCCTCTGATCCCCTCGGAGGCCCCAACAAATGTTGTTCCATCTGATCCCTGTTTGTGGGGACCAGTACTAAACGGCGTTCGCCCGAAGCCCCCGAGGCGAAGGTATTGAACCCCAAAGTCTCACGTACCTTGGGAATCTGCACATCATGGGCGTGATTCTCCGATGCCACGCCGGTTGGGAGAATCGCCTGGCGCGCCATTTTTCCACACGACGCCGCCCGATGCCCTCCCAAGCGGCGAGATCGGCCCCATCGAGTTCTGCGCGGCGCAGGCCGGAGAATTGCCCGAGACACCCAAAATGGCGATTCTCCCAGATGGGCCGAAGTCCCGACGGCGTGACCCCAGTTCACGTCGTCGCCGTTCACACCTGGTAAATAAAGTCGTCAGCCAGTCGTGCTGGCTGACGCTGAGCAGTGAGGAGGTGAGCGGACTGTTCCGGAGCTCCTGCAGACCGGGTCGGCTTCCCCGAGAATACTGCGGCCAACGGGGGGGTGGGAGGGGGTGGGAGGGAGGTGAGGGAGGGGGTGAGGGAGGGAGTGGAGGTGGGAGGGGAGTGAGGGAGGGAGTGCAGGTGGGAGGGGGTGAGGGAGAGTGTGGAGGTGGGAAGGGGGGTGAGGGAGGGTGTGGAGGTGGGAGGGGGGGAGGGAGAGTGTGGAGGTGGGAGGGGTGAGGGAAGGAGTGGAGGTGGGGGGTGAGGGAGTGGGAGGGGGGTGAGGGAGATTGTGGAGGTGGGTGGGGAGGTGAGGGAGAGTGTGGAGGTGGGTGGGGAGGTGAGGGAGAGTGTGGAGGTGGGAGGGGGAGGGAGAGTGTGGGGGTGGGAGGGGGAGGGAGAGTTTGGAGGTGGGAGGGGGTGTGAGGGAGGGAGTGGAGGTGGGAGGGAGGGAGTGGAGGTTGGAGGGGGTGAGGGAAGGAGTGGAGGTGGGAGGGGGGTGAGGAAGGGAGTGGAGGTGGGAGGGGGGTGAGGGAGAGTGTGGAGGTGGGAGGGGGGTGGGGGAGAATGTGGAGGTGGGTGGGGAGGTGAGGGAGAGTGTGGAGGTGGGAGGGGGAGGGAGAGTGTGGGGGTGGGAGGGGGAGGGAGAGTTTGGAGGTGGGAGGGGGTGTGAGGGAGGGAGTGGAGGTGGGAGGGAGGGAGTGGAGGTTGGAGGGGGTGAGGGAAGGAGTGGAGGTGGGAGGGGGGTGAGGAAGGGAGTGGAGGTGGGAGGGGGGTGAGGGAGAGTGTGGAGGTGGGAGGGGGGTGGGGGAGAGTGTGGAAGGTGTCGTCCATTCGCGGATGCCACATGTCAGCCGCCCTGATATGGCAGTACAGTGGCGAGGACACGGCCGCAGGTTGTCGTGTGGCTGATGGGCACAGGCGACTGGCATACTGGTGAGGAGGACGGTGTGAACTGACCGTTGGATGCAGACAGTGACCAGGTGTTCGGCTGGCTGCGTATCTACAGCGTGACCAGGCCACCGGGGCACACTCTCCCTCCACACCCCCCCCCACCTCCACACTCTCCTCCCCCCCCCCTCCCACCTCCACACTCTCCCTCACCCACCTCCACATTCTCCCTCACCCCCTCCCACCGCCACTCCCTCCCTCACCCCCCCTCCCACCTCCACTCCCTCCCTCACCCCCTTCCCACCTCCACTCCCTCCCTCACCCCCCCTCCCACCTCCACATTCTCCCCCCTCCCACCTCCACACTCTCCCTCACCCACCCCACCTCGACACTCTCCCTCCCCTATCCCACCTCCACATTCTCCCTCACCCCCTCCCACCGCCACTCCCTCCCTCACCCCCCTCCCACCTCCACTCCCTCCCTCAACCCCCCTCCCACCTCCACATTCTCCCTCACCCCCTCCCACCGCCACTCCCTCCCTCACCCCCCTCCCACCTCCACTCCCTCCCTCAACCCCCCCTCCCACCTCCACTCCCTCCCTCACTCCCCCCTCCCACCTCCGTGTAACATGTCGTTTCTCTGCCCCCCACCACCCTCCTGCAGGTCACCATGTTTGCCAACCAGACAGCGATGTTCACTGCCGTGGTTGGAGCCGCAGCTCTGCAGGTGGCCATCCGGCAGCGTAGACTCAGACGGCCCACAGTGGCTGCAGTTGCAGCAGTTGCTGCTGCAGCAGAGGGGGTGGCCGCGGTGTGGCCCGTCGTCGCCGCGCAGGCCGCAGGCGCTCAGGCCCGGAATGTCCAGAGGGATGCCGAGGGGAACATTGACCCCCCGCGGCGAGGAATGCGCAGGAAGCGGGCACTGATATCGAAGTGCTTGGGGGGAGGAGGAGGAGCCACTGATGGTGGTGCCAGGGCGCCACAGGCGTCCAGCAAGGCACCGTCAAGGTGACGGTGGCCCTAAACTTTTCCGCTACCGGGTCCTTCCAGGCGCCGAGCGGGGACCTATCCGGGATCTCACAGGCATCGATCCACAGGTGCATCAGGGCCGTGACCGACGCCTTGTACGCCATCGCGGACAGGTACATTAAATTCCCCGAGGACCGAGCACAGCAGGAAGCACGGGCACGTGGTTTTGCCAAGGTGGCCGGGATACCGATGGTCCAGGGTGTCATCGATGGTGTGCACGTCCCCATGCGCCCACCTGCAGACAACAGGGAAGTGTTCATGAACAGGAAGTGCGCGTACTCCATGAACATTCAGGTGGTGTGCGACCCCCACATAAAGATCATGCACGTGTGTGCAAAGTACCCCGGGAGTGTGCATGACGCCTACATTCTGGCACAGTCGTTCATCCCTGCAATGTTCGATGGATGCCCCCCCCGGCTAAGGGGCTGGTTGCTGGGCGACAGGGGCTATCCATTGAGGTCATGGCTGATGACGCCAATACGGAGGTCTCAGACCAACACGGAGAGCCTATACAACAAGGCCCATGCAGCAACCAGGGGTGTGGTGGAGCGGTGCTTCGGCCTGATGAAGATGCGCTTCAGATGCCTGGACCGATCAGGAGGGGCCCTGCAGTACCGGCCCGACAGGGTCGGTCGCATAGTTGTGGTCTGCTGTGCGCTGCACAACATTGCCATGCATATGGGAGATGCCCTGGTGGAGGAGTCGGAGGGAGGACCCGACGGCACCGGAGCTAACGCAAACAAAGGGGAGAAGGAGGAGGAGGAGGATGGCATGTATCAGGGTGGGGGGAGGGGCGCGGGACACAGACACTGCCTGGTTACGTCCAGGAGACTACACGACGGCACCGTCGAGGACAGCGGGCACACGACGCGTTGGTGGCCGCACGGTTCACGCACCGTGGGGTAGGGATTCGCTGAACACTGCCACTTGCACCGCCAGTCCTGCACACGGGCACCGCACTGCACACACCCATCACCCCCCCTGTACCGCGTACACGGCACCAATTCCACATCACCTTACCACTGCGGCACTACGGGATTGCACAACATTGATGATTGTGTAAGCGGTTGTGATCAGTGCCATGTTGAATGATGACAGTCCGCTCTGCGATGAGCTGTGATCTGACATTTGCCAGCCAAGGCCTGACTCATGGCTATAGCTGAACCATGCACTCCGGTGGTCACAGCCTTCGTAATGGACATTTCATCACGTGCCCGTGTGGGGTAGCTGGTGTCGGAGTGCCGAGGACTACGGTGTCCGATTTTGGGAGGCAGGGGGGAAAGGGACAGCACATCCGGCACCGACGTTGAACCGCTCGTTAACCCCAGCGCCACTCGGTCACCCTCACGAGCCCCCTGGCACCGGACATAGCACAGAGTCTTACAAGTTAAGTGCAACAGTGAGTTTATTTGTGACATTCACATACAGATGCCCTACCCCCTATAACTAAACTGTGTCCTGCACCCGTGCCAACTTATTATGTGCCTAACTTCTTTGCCTGATGGGCCTTACCACTATGTCTAGGTGTCTCCCCAGATGGTACAGCAGGAGTGGAGGCGGACTGCTGAGAATCACGCCCTGCGACATGGCTCCCCGTCGGCATACGTTTCCTGTGGCGGCCCGGCTTCAATGGGCCAAGCTGCTATGCGGGCGTGCTGGATGGCATGGTGCCACTCTGGCCTGCCTGCTGCCCACCAGATGTGCCAGGGACGGAACGGGGGGAGGCCGAGTGTACCGGGACATCCCTTGCTGGAGGTACCGGGACGGGCCCCAGAACCTCCTCCTCCCTCGGGGAGCCCGGTGGCCCCATCCCACCACCGACACCTGGCGCTGCCAGTCCTGGAAGCCTGCAGCGCTATCGACCACGGTCCGAATGCTCGCAGAGACGGAGCCCAGGGAGTGCGACATTCCTGCCATGGACTGTGCTATCTCAACCTGTGAGTGCGCTACGCCATCCATCACGTGCGCCAGGCGGTCTATGCTCTCTGCGACTGACTGCTGGGACTGTGCCATCCCCTGCTGGGACCGGGCCATGGCATGGTGAGACTCGGCCAGGGCCCGGAGAGCGGCGGCAATGTCCTGTTGGCTCTGTGAGATGGCTGCCTGTGAGAGGGCAGCCCTCTCCTGGGCCATGGATGACGCGTGCATGTGAAGCCCAACGCCTTGTAGAACCTGACCAATGGCCAAAACCGGTTCACCCATTGCCTCCACTGCGGACGCCACCCGTGCGGTGTCGGCCTGGGTGGCTGTGATGAGCGGCACCACTCCCTGCTCCTGGACGCGAATGGACTCCTCCAACTGCGTGTGCTGGTCCTGGAAGATGGCCACCATCCCGTTCAGTCCCTCGGTGTCCACATGCATCGGTTGTCCGGGTGGGTCAAGTACATCCAGGAACCTGGGAACCGTCTGGGCGGCAGCTGTTTTGCTGGGCCTGGGCTGCCCTCCAACCGTCCAACCCCTCGGCTGCTCCAAACTCCACCTGCTGTACCTGCTCGGCTGTGTGGTGCGCACCAGACCGTGACCCGGGCGCCTCATCACTTATCTGCCCAACCGAGGTGAGTGTCTCTGCGATGGTGGATGGTGTGGGAGACAGAAGTGCCGCTAACTCAAGGCCATCATCTGTTAGGAAGTCTGGTGTGTACTGGTCCCCCTCATGGCCCGGTGCAAGGTGCATGCGGCCCATGTCATGTTGCCCTTCAGGTGAATCCGTAGACTGCATGGCTGTTCTCTGTGCGTCATCGTCACTGGCCGTCCTGTACCCCTCAGTATTGTCTCTGTCCATCGTATGTGCGTCCCCGTCCAGCATCCCAGACTGAGAGGATGGCCCTCATGTCCGACCGACTGCCACCCTCTGGCGTGCGTCCCTGGGTGTGCTTGAGGTTGGAGATGGTCGGTTTTGCCTTGGCCGAGACGACCCTGGACATTCGGTGGCTGGCCCTGGGGAACACAGCGATACGGGGTTCGTTAGACACGCTGGGCCGGGTGTATGGTGGTGGTGGGGGCAGTGTGTGAGGGGGGGGGAGGGGATCGGGGGTGCAGTGGCATGAGTGTGAGGGGGGAGGGGATCGAGCGTGCAGTGGCCAGAGTGTGAGGGGGGCGATGACGGGTTGGGGGGACGGACATGCAGGGTTGTCTCACTTGCTTCTGCGCCTCCGACCTGGCATGTCGCGACCTCCCGTGTGGCGGATCCCCCAGTGAGGTCCAGGGCCCTCTGCTCGTGAACATTTAGGGAGTGCAGCACAGGAGAACCCCCTCCAGTTCTCATATGCTCGCGTTGGTTGTGAGCTGTCTTGTCCTGTGGGGAGGGGGGTTGGATAAAGCATCACAATTAGGCGGGTATCATCAGGGCGTGCAGATATAGGCTATATTAATGCTGGATGAGGAGACAGTTGGAGCCACGCCATGGCGTCTATCCAGGGGGGATCCCGGTGCTCATGTGGGTTGAGTACAACGTTGTGCACCCTGAACCCCACCCCCACCCCCCCACCCCACTTCCCCCCCTTGTGCACGGGGGGGGGGGTTGTTTGTGACCCGGGGGCACCCTCATGGCACTTACCCTGGCAGCCCGGGTGAGGTCGTGCAGCTTCTTCCTACACTGCTCCCCGGACCGGGGGGTGTGCCCCACAGCACACACAGTGTGCCAACTTCACGCCAACCGCGCCTCACCATGCTGGACCACTGCCGATGCCCACGTCTTGGGTAGAGGGTGGCCCTTCAGCTTTCAACCTCATCGAGGAAGGTGTCCAGGTCCGTGTCCCGGAACCTCGGTGTGGCTCGTCGGGGCCCAGCCATCTCTCCTCCTTCTCCTGGGTCCTTCCGTGTGCAGATCGCGCCATTTATGGCGCTGTGCCGTGTCATTCGGGCGTCGTGCGCTTACGACGCTGCTTTCGTGCCATGCCCCCGGAGCTCCTCGCGGCCCTGCTCCTAGCCCATTTTCGGGCCCTAAATCGATCGCGTTCGGGGCCGTTTCGCACCGTCGGGAAACTCAACAGCGTTCACGACGCCGTGGGCACTTAGTCGCGGGAGCGGAGAATCGCGCCCTAGGTTACTGCCTCACTCTAATATGCAGATTTGCCAAAACCAAATACCGCCATTGTGGGCGGGATTCCCCTTGCAACGTCTCAAGAGATTGCGAGGTCTCCTGGCTTTCACTGACCACGCTGCGCGCAGGTGAGCTACTTTTCCGCGCAATGTGGCCAGAAGATGATTTATAAAAACTAATGTAGGCCCCTTACAGTCAGAAATGGGGGAATTCATAATGGGGAACAAAGAAAGGACTGAGGAATTAAATTTGTACTTTGCTTTTGCCTTCACAAAGGAAGACATAAATAATGTACCCAGAAGTTCTGAGAAACGCAAGTTTCAGTGAGGAGCTGAAGGAAATTAGAATTAGTAAATAAATTGTTTTGGAGAAATTAATGCGTTCGAAGGCGGACAAATCTCCAGGGCCTGATAATCTTCATCCCAGAGTACTGAAAGAACTGGCCCTAGAAATAGTAGATCCATTGGTGGACATTTTCCAAAGTTCTTTGGACTCTGGAATGGTTCCTGCAGATTGGAGGGTAGCCAACCTAACCCCACTATTCAAAAAGGAACGTAGAGAGAAAACGAGGAACTATAGACCAGTGAGCCTAACATCGGTAGAAGGGAAGTTGCTGGAGTCCATTATCAAGGATTCCATAGCACAGCATTTGGAAAACAGTGGTATAATCAGACAATGTCAGCATGGATTTACGAAAGGGAAATCACGCTTGACAAAGCTGCTAGAATTCTTCGAAAATGTAACTAGTAGAATTGACCAGGGAGAACCGATGGAGGTGGTTTATTTAGATTTTCAGAAGGCTTTCGACAAGGGCACAGATAGCAAATTACGATGTAAAGTTAAAGCACATGGGATTGTGGATCGGTGTCTTGAGATGGATAGAAAGCTGGTTTGCAGACAGGAAGCAAAAGGTTGGAATAAATGGGTCTTTTTCTGATTGGCAGGCAGTGACTAGGGGATACTAGTGACTAGATACTAGCAAGGATCTGTGCTAGGACCCCAACTGTTCAGATTACATATTAATTATTTGGAGTGATTTGGACGAGGCAACTCAATGTATTATCTCCAAATTTGCAGGTAATACAAAGTTGGGTGGGAGGGTGAGCTGTGAGGAGGATACAGAGATGTTTCAGCAGGATTTGGACAGGCTGAGTGAGTGGGTAAATGTGGCAAAATGTGCGGTAATCCGCTTTGGTAGCAAAAATAGGAAGGCAGATTATTATTTGAATGGGTGCAAATTGCGAGAAATGGATACTCAGCGAGATCTTGGTGGCCTCAAGCATCAGTCGCTGAAAGTAAGCACGCAGGAACAGCAGGCAGTAAATAAGGCAGACGCCAAAATCTTGGCCAGTAACTTGGCGTCTACATTGATCAAAGAGATCGGCCTGTATGACCCACAGGCATCCGGGTCCTTATCCCGTTTCAGAATGAGCGCGATGGTGGCCTGCGACATCGCCGGGGGGTAAACTCCCTCTGTCTCTTGCCTCGTTAAAGACCCTGACCAGCACCGGCCCCACTATCCCGGCAAATGTTTTGTAAAACTCCACCAGATACCCGTCCGGTCCCGGGCCTTTACCCAACTGCATGACCTTCGGGCCCCCCAATACCTCTTTGGTCCTGACCAGGGCCCCCAGTCCGTCTACCAACCCCCTCCCCACTCTTGGGAAGGTCAATCCGTCCAGGAATCGCTTCATCCCCCCAGGTCCCCTGGGTGGTTCTGAAGTGTACAGCTTCCTATAAAAGTCCCTAAAGACCTTGTTCAGCCCTGCTGGATCACCCACTAGATTACCTTCCCCATCCACTATCCTCCCTATTTCCCTGGCCGCTTCCCTCTTCCTCAGTTGCTGCGCAAGCATTCTACTGGCCTTTTCCCAATGCTCATAAATCACGCCTTTTACCTTTCTAAGCTGCTCTACAGCCTTGCCTGTAGTCAGCACCCCAAATTCGGCCTGCAGCCTCTGTCGTTTCCTGAGTAACTCTGGCCTCAGGGATTCCGCGTAACTCCTGTCCGTCCGTAGAATTTCCTTAATCAGTCGGTCCGTCTCTGCCCTATCTGTTCTGTCCCTGTACGCCTGGATTGAATTCAGCTCCCCTCTCACCCCTGCCTTCAGTGCCTCCCAGAGCACCGCTGCCGAGACTTCTCCAGTATCGTTCGCCTGCAGGTAATTCTGCATGCACTTCCTCAGCCTCCTACACACCGCCTCGTCCGCGAGTAGTCCAACTTCCAGCCTCCATGGTGGGCGCTGAAAGCTGTCCTTACAAAACTGCAGATCTACCCAGTGCGGAGCATGGTCCGATATGGCAATTACCGAATATTCTGCCCTCACCATTCTGGCCAGCAGGTCCCTACTCACAACAAAGTAGTCAATTCGGGAATACACCTTGTGGACGTGGGAGTAGTACGAGAACTCCCTCGCCGTCGGCCGGCTAAATCTCCATGGATCTGCTCCCCCCATTGCTCCATAACCCTCTCAGTTCCTTTGCCATCGCTGGCAACCTGCCCGTTCTTGAGCATGACCGGTCCAGGCTCGGGTCCAGGACTGTATTAAAGTCCCCGCCCATGATCAACTTACACGAGTCCAAGTCGGGGATCTTCCCCAGCATCCTCCTAATAAAATCCACATTATCCCAATTAGGGGCATACACACTGACCAGGACTACTTTCACCCCTTCGAGCTTACCCCTAACCATAACGAACCTGCCACCCCCATCCATGACTGTGCCCTCCGCCTCAAATTGTACCCCTTTTATTAATCAGAATCGCAGCCTCCCTCATCTTAGAATCAAGCCCCGAATGAAAGACCTGACTGACCCAGCCCTTCCTTAACCTAACCTGGTCTGCCACTTTCAGGTGCATCTCCTGCAGCATGACTATGTCCACCTTCAGAACCCGCAGATGCGCAAACACACGCGCCCTCTTCACTGGCCCGTTTAACCCTCTAACATTCCAGGTGATCAGCCTGGTTGGGGGGCACTTCGCCCCCCCCCCCCCTTTGCCGATCAGCCATCCCCTTTCCTTGGCCAGCCCCCCAGCCATGTGTCGCGCTTCATCTGGCCCGCCCCCTGGCTGGCTCCACCCATGACCTCCTCACTGTTGCCATGCCCAGTTTCCATCCCGTCAGCAGAACAACTCCCCCCCCCCCCCCTAGCAACACCATCCTATCACCTAACGCCTGCTCTAATCTAACTATATGGACACCCCCCCACCTTGGCTCCCGTTGACTAGCTGCACTCAGCGAGCCTGGGGCTCCCACCCATTGTTCCCAGTCACCCCTCCCCGAGCCCTCCACACCACTTCCCCAGATCAGCCCCACTGAAGCAAACACTCAATACAAGTCATAAATAACTCCCACAGTAGCACAATTCAAGTTAAACAAGAAAAAAAAGAGATAAGAAATAACAGGCCCTCTTCAGTCCTTCCCATACAGACACAGAAAAAGATAGCACAAAGTTCCCCTGAAGCATTCATTTGAACCCAACCCTTTTAACTGTTTTCTTTATTAATTTTCCCCAGCCAAACTCCAACTAAGCAAAGAGCCCAAACAGGAAACATTCAGGTAAACTACGCAAAAAGCACGCAAAAACAATTTTTTTTTTTTAAATCCCAAAACGGGAGAGACACCACATATACCAAAAAACTCTAACATGAGTCCAAACGTCCTCAGCTCAGGGCCAGCCCTTGCTTCTTAACGAAGTCCATCGTCTCTTTGGGTTCCTCAAAATAGTGGTGCTGACCCTAATACGTGACCCACAGTCGCGCCGGAAAAAGCAGCTCGAATTTCACCTTGTTTTTATACAGTATCTCCTTCACCTGCCTGTCGCCTCCCCTCCTACTGGCCACCTCCGCACTCAAATCTTGGTACACACGCAGGGTGGTATTGTCCCAAATACAGCTTTGTGTGCTCTTTGCACACTGCAGCACCCGTTCCTTGTCCAGGTACCTGTGAAAGCGTACCACCATCGCATGTGGGGGACCCCCTTGTCGCGGCTGCCTCACCTGCACTCTGTGTGCCCTGTCCACCGCCGGCGGGCGCGGGAACACCTCGTTCCCCAGCAACTTCTGAAACATACCCTCCACATATGAGGCAGCGTCTAGCCCCTCTGTCCCCTCCGGGAGGCCCACGATCTTCTGGCGAGATCTGTTGTCCAGGTCCTCCAGCCTTTCCAGAAGCACTTTTTGCTGGTCTCTCAGCCTCCGAATCTCCACATCCGTCACCGTTTGAAAATCAGCCGGCTCCTCCACTGACTTCTCCAACTGCTGGAGCTTCTCAGCCTGATAGTCCAGCCTTTTTCCCATCTGATCAATCGACTTCTGAAGCGACTCCAAGTTGTCACGCTTCAGAGCTAAAAAGCCCTCCTGCATAGCCTGCAGCAGCTGCCCTATCGTGGGCTGGGCTGTCGGTGCCTTGCTCTGAACCTCAGCCATGCTGGTCTCTCCCACAGCCTCCACTGTGCCCTTACTCGACCACTTCTTCTGCTTGTTTACGGTCCCTCCGGCTTCTCAGGTCCATACAATTCTGTATGGGTCCTGTGCCTGAGTACTATTGCTTTCCATTTCCTCGCTCAAAAGGGCAAAAAAGTCAGGGAAAAAGGTCCAAAAGTCCGACCAAAATGGGAGCCACCAAATGTGCGAACTACTCCCTCATAGCCGCCACCGGAAGTCCACTCAGCCTGTTTAACCCACCGGCAAAACGCTATCACTGTCAGGCGAACTTTTGTTGTTCCCGCCGGCCGATTCTTGCAAGGTAGAATGTGGGGACGATGAGCAATATGGGCGGCACCAGGGACCCGGGTTCCATTCAGCGACTATCTGTGTGGAGTTTGCACGTTCTCTATTTGTTTGCGTGCGTTTCCTCCGGGTGCTCCGGCCTCCTCCCACAGCCTAAAGAAGTGAAGGTTAGGGGGATTGGACGTGCTAAATTGCTCCTTAGTGTGCAAAGATGTGCAGGTTAGGTGGAGTTGTGAGGATAGGACGAGGAAGTGGACCTAGGTAGGTTGCTCTTTCGGAGGGTCGGTGCAGACTTGATGGGCCGAATGGCCTCCTTCTGCACTGTAGGGATTTTATGGTTCTAAAATATAAAAGCTAAAATACTGAATCAGGATCAGAAGGGTTATAGGGAGAAAAAAACTGAGAATGTAACGCTATGTCGGTTTGCACATAAAATCTTCTTCACTGTGACACCGTGCAAAATATATATTCAATAGACCATGGGCTGTATTCTCCGTTTCAGTGGCTAAGTGCCAGCGGAGCATGTGTGGTCTTTTATGACCAAAAAAGTGGCGTGAAACCCTCACCGATTCCGGGACTCGGCTACCAGCAGCGCCGAGTAAAACCCCTGCCTCCCATGCCGAAAACGGCTGGAGAATGGTGCGTCCCAGGCTGCACATGCGCACGGATGACAACCTGCAGCAGTCGCGCCGTACAACAGGGCGCTGGCCATGTTGCGGATCCTATCTGCCATCCATGAACCCTCAGCCCACCTCCTGGCCACCCCCCCACCAGTCCCCCCAGCCCTCGCAGAAGTCCCCTGGCCAGCGGCATGGATCCCAGCCGAGTGTGGTGGTGCTTGATATAGTCTGCAGCTGCCACGCCGGTTTCCCGCACGGCTGAGATCACACGTGTCCTGCGCCATCGGGAACTCGGCCCATCAGGGCGGAGCATCGCGGGTGGGCCGGCCGATGATGCACCAACACCGTTGCAACGGCGCGCGGCACGATGATGCCGTTTCCGAGGGGGCGGAGCATGGCTGACCGGAGCAGACCCAAATTTCGGCATCGTAGCCCATTCGCCGCCCGATTGCCAAACACGATATCGGCGTCGGGCAACGGAGAATCCTGCCCCATGAGTGTACTCCGACAAAGCAGTGTAATGCTTGCAAAGGACTTTATCATTTTTCATCCCAATCTTCCCTGTTTCCCATTGGACTCCAAAAAAGAAAGACTTGCATCGATTCACAACAAAGGAACATAGGAGCAGGAATAGGCCATTCAGCCCCTCGAGCCTGTCCTGCTATTCATTGAGATCACGGCTGATATGTGGCCAAAGTCATATACCTCCCTTTGGCCAATATCCCTTAATACCTTTGCTTAACAAAAAATCTATGTATTTCAGATTAAAATTTCTAGTTTCAATGCTGTTAGTGGGAGAGAGTTCCAAACCTTTACCATTCTTTGAATGCAGAAATGCTTCCCAACATCTCTCCTGAACAGTCTAGCCCTAATTTTTAGATTACGCCCCCTAGTTGTAGAATCTTCAACCAGTGGAAATAGCTTATGCCTGTCTTTCCCCGTTAAATATTTCGATCAAATCACCTCTTAGCCATCTAAATTCGAGTGAAAATAGGTCTAATTTATGTAATCTCTCCTCATAACTTAACCCCCGTTGTCCAGGTATCATTTTAGTAAACTTACGATGCACTCCCCCCAAGGACAAAATATCCTTTGTGAGGTGTGGTGGCCAGAACTTCTCACAGTCCTCCAAGTGGGGATGAACCAGGGTTTTGTATAGCTGCAGCATAACCTCCGTGTCTTTATACTCCAATCCTCTAGACATAAATGCTAGCATTCCACTAGCCTTTTTGATTACTTTCATAGAATCTTAGAATTGACAGTGCAGAAAGAGGCCATTTGGCCCATCGAGTCTGCACTGGCTCTTGGAAAGAGCACCCCACTTAAGCCCACCCCGTAACCCAGTAACCCCACCTAACATTTTTTGGGCACTAAGGAGAATTTACCATGGCCAATCCACCTAACCTGCACATCTTTGGACTGCGGGAGTGAACCGGAGCACCTGTAGGAAACTCACGCAGACACGGGGAGAACGTGCAGACTCCGCATAGACAGAGAACCAAGCCGGGAATCGAACCTGGGATCCTGGAGCTGTGAAGCAACTATGCTAACCACTGTGCTACCGTGCTGCACTTGTTTTTGGCATTTTAAGGATCTATGCACTGAACCCCCAAGTCCCTTTGGATACCTACTATACCTAATCCGCTTTCCATTTAGAAGGTACTCTGTTCTATCCATTTTTAGTCCAAAATGGATAACCTCTCAATTACTTACATTGAATTCCATCTTACATTGTATTCCATCTGCCACAAACTTGCCCATTCATCTAGTCTGTCAAGACCACCTTGCAATTTTATGCTATCATCTAGACTGTACACAATACCACCTAACTTTGTATCATCAGCAAATTTGGATATATGACTTTCTATGCATAGTCCAAGTCATTCATGAATAGTGTGAATATTTGAGGCCCCAACACAGAACCCTGTGGTACTAATCACCTCCTGCCAATTGGAGTAATTACACATTATCCCCACTCTCTGTCGCCTGCCAATTCCCTAACCATGTCAATAATTTACCCTCAACTCCGTGGGTAACCAACGGATGACTCACGGCATTTTACAGCCAAAACACTTTAGTAAGTGTCGTCACTGTTATAATATCAGAACCGCAGCAGCCAATTTTGAACATAGCAAATCTCCGCAAGCTGAGCAGTTGTGAGGAAGATATTATCCAGGACACCAGGGCTAAGTGCCCTGCCATTCTTCAAAATGGCATTAGCGGATCTTTCACATCCATCAGACCATGGACCTCCATTTGAATTCTCATCTGAATGACAGCAGCACTGACAGTGTAGCGCACTCTCAGGAGTGCCAGTTTTGATTTTGCACTTAAGTGCTGGAGTGGGACTTGAACCTGGAACAGAGGTAGTAACGTTGAAGCTTTCCAGCGCCGGATTTGGGTGTTACCCCATTGATTAATCGGGGAATCCTTCTTGGAACCTCCCGGGTAAGGTTTTGCATGACAATTGCCCAAAAGTGCGAACTTCTTCGGGGCAATTGCCCTGCTCTGGGAACTATTGAAAATACAATTTAATTTGCAAACATTAAATGGTTCTGGGTGTGTTACACAATTTTTTGATTTGATTTATTATTGTCACATGTATTAGTATACAGTGAAAAGTATTGTTTCTTGCATGCTGTACAAACAATGCATACCGTACATAGGGAAGGAAGGAGAGACTGCAGAATGTAATGTTGCAGGTATAGCAAGGTGTAGAGAAAAGATCAACTTAATATGAGGTAGGTCCATTCAAAAGTCTGAGGGCAGCAGGGAAGAAGCTGTTCTTGAGTCGCTTGGTACGTGACCTCGAACTTTTGTATCTTTTCCCTGACGGAAGAAGGTGGAAGAGAGTATGTCCGGGGTGCGTGGGGTCCTTAATTATGCTGGCTGCCTTTCCGAGGTAGCAGGAATTGTAGACATAGTCGATGGTTGGGAGGCCGGTTTGCATGATGGATTGGGCTACATTCACGACCTTTTGTAGTTTCCTGCGGTCTTGGGCAGAGCAAGATCCATACCAAGCTGTGATACAACCAGAAATAATGTATCTATGGTGCATCTGTAAAAGTTGGTGAGAGTCGTAGCTGCTGACATGCTAAATTTCCTTTGTCTTCTGAGAAATTAGAGACACAGAAAAAGTTAGAAGAATTAAACACTAACCATAAAGACCCAGGCTAATCACCCATGGGAATCTAATCCCACAACTACCACCCACCAACCCAACCCCACCAGCATCTCACCCCCATGAGACTCTGCCAAGCCCCCACTAACCATCCCCTCCCCCACAGGATTCTCCCCATGGGATTACCCTAATTCATCCAAGACAGTACTCCGCAGGCCAATCAGACCCACCCCCCCTCTGCCCCTGCAGGCCAACCACCACCGGCCCAACCTCTCCCCTCCTGACCCAACCGGCCCCCCTCAAACCTACCCCCATTGACCCCCACCCCCCGGCCGCCTGCTGTCCCGACCATGCTCCACCACTCCTGTCCGAGCTCCGACTCACCCCACCCCGACCTCTAACCCTCTCCCTCTCCCCCCTCCCCCCACCCCATGGTTACATTTTAAAGCAAACATAAATTCTTTATCTTTTTATCCTCATTTTAAATGACAGCAAAATTAGTGGTTTATCCAGATCTCTGGTCATTAGTACAAGTCTGAGGGGAACAAAATTATATTTTACAATTTTTGAACTGAAAGATGATAGGAATTCAGGAGGCCACACACAAGCAGTTGATGTACAGTGGCATACTGGCATACTTTGATTTTCAAAAGGCATTTGGTAAGATGCCACACAAGATCACTGTTCAGGTCTCAGATGTTGACAATCTATGGGCGCGATCTACCGGCCACGTCGCGGCCGAAACGTGGCACGGCTGGTATATGCCAGGAGATCTCTCTTCCAGCACCTACCCGGCTCACCACGCCTCGCAAGATCGCATTGTGGTCAGGATCACTAATGTGCAAATCTGAATATTGGAGTGAGACAGTTCGTCTCACTCTATCCTGATCTACCCGATGCTTTGGGATCTAACCCCTTCTCCTCGGAGACCTTGGGCGAGCGCCATTCAGTGCTGGTCTGCACAAATGGTACTTGTGGGAGTCTCCCCGAGGATCAGAGGCCTCCAGCCTCTGGGCAGGATGACACCCTGGCAGCTCCACCTGGATGCCAGCCTGGCACTGCCAGAGTGGCATGCTGGCATCTTCCCACGGCGGGGATTGGGCACGGGGGTGCCCTATACATGTGAGGTGGGGCTCGAGGGGGCCCAAGGACCTCCTTATAAGTGAGTTGTGGCTTTGGGAGATTCGTGGGTCGCGTCGGGGTAGTTGCGAGATTGAGACGCATTTAAAAATGGAATCCCGACTGCTTTCTACACTGAGGAGTTCCGGCGAACGGAGTGGAAAATGGAGGTAGAACATTAGCTAGTGATATCGAAGATGTAGTGATAGACTTGAAATTACAGGAAAAGCAAAGTTTAAAAAGTGTCCAGTAAGGGAAAATGGTGGGTTTAAACGGTTTATACTTCAATGTGAGGAGTATTACAAACAAGGTAGATGAGTTAAGGGCACAGGTAGACATATGGCAGCAGGATGTCCTTGCTATAATGGAAAACGGCTAAAGGAAGTATAAAATTGGCAGCTCAATATCCCTGGTTTTAGAGTCTTCAGACATGATAGAGTGGGAGATAAAAAAGGAGGAGGAGTAGCACTAATGGTTAACGAATCAATTCCAATTGTGAGAAGGGATGATACACTAAACGGGTCGGCAAACGAGGCTTTATGGTTTGAGCTTAGGAACAGAAAAGGTGGGTGCTGGCACAGTGGTTAGCACTGCTGCCTCACGATGCTGAGGACCTAGGTTCGATCCCAGCCCCGGATCACTGTCTGTGTGGAGTTTGCACATACTCCCCGTGTCTGCCTGGGTCTCACCCCCACAACCCAAAGATATGCAGGGTAGGTGGATTGGCGATGCTAAATTGCCCCTTAATTGGGAAAGAAAAGGAATTGGGCATTTAAATTTATTTTAATAAAGAGAAACAGAAAAGGAGCAATCACACTACTGGGAGTGTACTACAGACCCGCAAATAGCGAAAGGGAGATCGAAAATCAAATATGCAGGCAAATTTCTGCCTGTAAGAACAAGAGGGCAACATTAGTAGGAGACTTCAACTATCCCAATATCAACTGGGATTCAAACAATATAAGGGGAACTGAGGGAGAGAAATTCATGCAGTGTGTCCAGGAGGTTTTTTCAACCAATTAGCGACAAACACAATGAGAGGAGATGCAATTCTAGACCTAGGCTTGGTGCATGAAGAAGGACAAATTGGTGAAGTGATAGTTGGCGACCATATCTGGGACAATTCAGTTAGATTTCAGTTAGTGATCACAATTCAGTTAGATTAAGTATTATCATGGAAAAGGACAAAAATAAACCAGGAGTAAAATTTTGCTGAAATAAGAAGGGACTTGGTTGAGGTGGACTGGCCAGCATTGCGAGAGGATAAATCAGTGGAAAACCAGTGGGGCGCACTAAAAAGCGAGATCCTAAATGTACAAAGTAGACATGGCCCTTCCAAAAATAAGCTTGGTACTGCCAAATCTAGACTCCCTGGTTGTCTAGAGGAATAGAGGGGACGATCAATCAGAAAAAGAAATTGTACGATAGGCATTTGCCAATATATTAATGTTAAGAGGTTAGTTAAGAAAAAATTGAGACCAATCAGAGATGAAGAAGGGAAGTTGTGTGTAGGTGAAGAGGCTGTGGGAAGGGTTTTAAATTAATATTTTGTCTCCATCTTTACAAAGGAAATGGATGATGCAGATATACTAGTCCAGGAGGAACACTGTGAGATATTGGATGGGATAGTCCTAGAGAGATTGAAAGTACGCGAACGGTTGGAATCCTTGAAAGTTGATAAGTCACCAGGGCCAGAAGAATTGTTTCCGAGGCTACTGAAGGATCATTTTCCAATCCTCACTGTATACAGGGAGGTACCGGGAACTGGAGAAATGCAACGTGGTACCATTGTTTAAAAAAGGATCAAAGGAAATGCTAAACAATTATCGGCCAGTTAGTCTTACATTGGCAGATTGGTCAAAAAAGTAAAAGCCCATGGGATACAGGGCAATGTGGCAAACTGGATAAAAATTTGGGTCAGTGACTGGAAACAAAGGCTAATGGTCAATGGCTGCCCTTGCAAAAGGAAGGTTGTTTCAAGTGATGTTTCACAGGACTCGGTGTTGGGACCCTCATTGTGTTATATATTAACGATTTGAATTTGACATTGGGGGCATCAATTTGGAAATTTGCGAACAACACGATTGGCAGAGTGGAGAACAGCGTAGAGGATAGCTAACTCCAAAATTATATAGATGGGTTGGTGGAGTGGGCAATAAAGTGGAAGCTAGAATTTAACACAGAGAAGTGTGAGGTCGTGTATTGAGGGAGATCAAACAGTTATAGGGAGTACACAATAAATGGGAATATACTAAGAGGGGTAGATGAAGTGAGAGGACCCAAAAGGCAGCAGTTCAGGTAGACAAGATTGTTACAAAAGCATATGGAATGTTCTCCTTAATTGGCACAGGTACAGAATATACAGGTAAGGATATGATGTTGGAGTTGTATAAAACACCGGTATGGTCACAACTGGAGTGTTGTGTGCAGTTCTGGTCATCACATTACAGGAAGGATGTTATTGCTCTGGAGAGAGTGCGAAAGAGGTTTATAGGAATGTTGCCAGTGCGAGAAAAGGGCAGCTATGAGGAGAGATTGATGAGCTTGGGGTTATTTTCCTTGTGATCTTTCAGAGTGAAAGAGAGGGGGACATGCGATGGATTTCATACTTTATGAGAGGGGGTGGAGGAGATGGAGCAATGTGATAGGTGGGAGCTGGGGGAGAGGAAATGTTGATGGCAGTGTGAAGGACGATGGAAGGTGTTGATAGCGGCATGAAGGTAAGAAAGCAGAATGCGTCAATAGGAGAACAAAGGTCAATGCCCAGAGAAACCAAATCGTCGGGCGGAGTTTTCCCATATTTTTTCCGAGCGTCAGGCTCCAACTGAAAGCCGGTGTGCAGCTCACCAGCTGAACAGCCAAGTTTTTAATCCCGCTTTCGAGCCCCTCTGGAAAAGAAAATTCAGTGGCCATGATTTAAACCCTCACTGTGATGGGACAGGATCTGATAGAGCCGGCATGGGTGGCTTCACAGAGATGAGCACAGAAAAAAAAACGCAGCAACTCCCCCAACCCCCCTCCCCCCCCACAGACATGGGACCCCCTGCCCAATAAACGTCAGCCTCGGCACAGTTGCATTGGGCAGTGCCAACCTGTGCCAGGGGGCATCATCAGGCTGCAGTGCCTGGGCATGTCTCTTTTCCCCCAGGGGTTATATTTACCATGCTCCAGGGGGAATCCCCTCGACTGATACACATTTTTCAGAACCTTCTTGAAAACGTCATAGAAACCAAATTTGCAAGCCCTTGCATTGAATAGCCAATGAAGGTTGGAGCCCCTCCATTCCCCAGTCCACGAATACCGTCTTCTTTCAGAGTGATAGAAAACCCTTTGAAAATGCTCTGGTATTTTCCAGATTGCACCTGAATGCGACACTTCACCAGCTCCAAGGGCACAACAGCAGTGTATGTTAGACCACTACTCAAGATACCTCCCAAACCACACAAAGCAGAAAACTTGGGGGAGCCATATTCACAGCTGTCTTCCCCTTTGGAGGTCATGTTGGCGAGGTGTGAATATTCAGTGAGGGGGAATCACGTAGCGGGGGCTCCATAAGTACACTAAATTGTATTTAAATTAGGTTCCCTCCCTTTCTGGGCATGAACCTCATTACATTACAGGTGTACGGAAAATCAGAAAACGCGATCTCGCTGGAATTTCCAATTCTTACAGGACTTTCCGCCCACATTGCTATTCTCGCTGATGGACAACGCAGACTGACAAATGGAACTACAGGATTGGGGTTACGTTGGGTCCCCAAAAATTTTTGAATAAATAAAAGGATCAAGATGGAGGGGGAAGTTCATAATCTGAAGTTGTTGAGTCTTGAGGGCTATAATGTGCCGAATTGGAAGATGAGGTTTTGGCCCTCCATTTTATGTTGGGTTTCACTGGAGCATCGCAGCAGGCCAAGGAAGGACATTTGGCCATGAAAGCAAGGTGCTGAGTAGAAATGGCAAGTTACAGGGAGGTTGGGGTCATGCTTGCACGCTGAGCGAAGGTCTTTGGCAAAGTGGTCACCCAGCCTGCATTTAGTTTCCCCCATGTAGAGGAGACCACATTGAGAGCAGCGAATACAGGAGGACAAATTGAAGAAAGGGCAAATAAAATTGTGCTTCACCTGAAAGGAACATTTGGGGCCTTGAACAGTGAGAGGGAGGAGGTAAAGGGGCAGGTGGCACACCTGCGATTGCATGGGATGGTGTGGTGGGAAGGGGATGAGGAGTTGGGAGTGATGGAGGAGTGGACCAGGGTGTTACAGAGGGAATGGCCCCTGTGGAATGCTGACACGGAGGTGTGAGGGGAAGATGTAGGGCAGGATTCTTTGTCCCCCCAGCCCCGTTTTCTGGTGCAGTGCGCCCCCGCCGGCTGCGGGATTCTCCGTTCCCACAGCTGGCCAATGGGCTTTCCCATTATTGGTCACCCCATGCCGTCGGGAAAAGTGTGAGTTTGAGTGCGCTGCCGGCAGTGTGGAGAATTCCACAGATGGACAATCCCGCTGGAGTTGGTGGAAATGACGAAGGATTGTTCTTATTTATCCAATTTTGAATTAGTAGTCTTTGATATTTGAACACCTTGTCATGATGAAAGATTTGCCGGGATCAACATCACCAATTCATTTCATAATCTCAAGAGTTTTTTCAGGTCATCTTAGAATCGCTTTTGCAAGGGAAAACTCCCTTTTTCTTCCTTCGTAGCGTCCTGATAACAGAAATGGTCTTGCTTCCCCACAGTTATACTCCCCGAAGGGGAAAAAAAATATTCCCATTGTTAATTCACCAGAATTGCACATGCTATTTCTATTTTATCCTGCTGACAGTTTTCAGTTGTTCTCAAAGAAATTACAACATGGATTTGATTTGATTTATTTCTTGTCATGTGTACCAAGGTACAGTGAAAAGCATGGTTCTGATTACAGTCCAGGCAGATGGCTCCATGCATGAAAACATAGAACATAATAATAATAATAATCGTTATTGTCACAAATAGGCTTACATTAACACTGCAACGAAGTTACTGTAAAAAGCCCCTGGTCGCCACATTCCGGCGCCTGTTCGGGTACACAGAGGGAGAATTCAGAATGTCCAATTCACCTAACAGCACGTCTTTCGGGACTTCTGGGAGGAAACCGGAGCACCCGGAGGAAACCCACGCAGACACAGGGAAAACGTGCAGACTCCACACAGACAGTGACCCAAGCTGGGAATCGAACCTGGGACCCTGGAGCAGTAAAGCAACAGTGTCACCCATTGTGCTACCGTGCCGCCCATCTATTAATGACGATTATAAAAGATGTAGGAAGAGGATCTGCAGGGGAGAGCTCGCAGAGTCACCACACTCCGTCACCATCTTGGAAATTAAAAAAAATATTTTTGAACCCAGCTGCAGCCTGTTGTTATTTTTTTCCCCTTTTAGATCTTAGTCCTGCATCACCACCTTTGCCTTCTCCTTCCTCTTGTTTCTCCCCCTCTGCGCCTCCAGCTGCTGCTGTTGGACATCTCCGGGGTTTTCTCCTTGTTCCTGGCTCCTCTGCTGACGCACCTCCTGCCCCCTGGGCCCGGCCTGCTGCTGCTGGGGGAAGCTGGGCCCCTTCCGTTGGGAGTGAAGATGTTAGAGGTGGCCTCACTATCACTGGCTGCTGTGTCTCACTTCCTTACATCATGTCGGAGCCACGTTGTGTCAACCCTACTCCTGCAGGCTGGACTGTCTCCCAGCCAACATCAACATCAGCAGCCCCATCCTCCAATGCGAGTGAAAAAACCTCTTTGCTATGACTCATACTGCTCCCATTCATCCCAATTTTCCCTTCACTTACTTTCAGCTACAATTCAAATCTAATCTTGAGCACTGTCAGAAATGCTGCCTGAACTACTTACCCTAGAAATAAATTCCACAGCGTTACACCTTGTAGAGTTCCTCCTCCAATTTGCTCTCAATCTCTTACAGTTAATCGTGTAGTTCCACTCCAGAAATTTGAACATAAAATAGAGACTGTCTCTTCAGTACAGTACTGAGGAAGTTGACGGTGTTGTCTTTTGACATTAATCCAAGGCTCTGACGTAAAAGATCCAACGGCACCATTTCCAAAAGGAGACAGAGGGTTCTCTCCTGGTGTCCTGGTTTCCTCATTTAGACCAGTGTTTTCATACTTTTTTTTCCTGGGATCCACTTTTACAAACTGTCCGACCTTCACGATCCACACCGACCAACCTTCGTGACCCATGCCAGCTGACCTTCATGACACACCAATAGTGCCTACCTTTAATGCGACAGGTGAGCCTGCTTGGTCCTCACGCTCTCACTTGCTTTGTCATTCAATGTTACTTTTCTGCTAAGACTTAAACTGAAGATTTAAGTTCACACTGCATCCTTTCAAAGAAAATCAAGAGGTTTGTTGCCGACCTAGCTATGTCTAGTCTTCAAATAGCCTTTGAAAGTTTTAAACTTTCATTTGCCAGTACTTCACTGCATATAACACACAGGTGCTTTGCACCCTGATTTCCATTGGCACGTTTAACAAAGTCATACCTCAAGAAATCATCTTTGTACTGCTTTGTTTCAGATTTCAGTTTCTGCTCAGTGGGTTGTTCACCAGAGGCCCTGGGGTTCTGTGTACAGCTCACACCAGCATTGCATTGTCCTGCTGTGGACTCTCCTGCGAAGCTCTCTCCAGCAGATTCAGTTGAGAGAACCTGTCCTGTTTGTGTCTCCTTATCACAAAATGATCCATCTTCAGTTCTTCACACAGTCCTGTTGCTTTGCTGGTAACTACAAAATGGAGGAATCTCTCCTCTGTGATTTCATGTCCAAAGCACGATCGAATAGAGCGTATGACACCAGTGTACGCTCAGGGCGTGTGACCTTCTCCCGCTTCTGGCAAGAAGACTCCATCATTTGTATTTTTTAAAATAAATTGAGAGTATCCAATTCATTTTTTCCAATTAAGGGGCAATTTAATGTGGCCAATCCACCTACCCTGTACATCTTTGGATTGTGGGGGCGAAACCCACGCAAACACGGGGAGAATGTGCAAACTCCACACGGACAGTGACCCAGAGCCGGGATCGAACCTGGGACCTCGGCGCAGTGCTAACCCCTGCGCCACCGTACTGCCCCATCATTTGTATTTAAAGGCTGGTCGTGGACAGCATTCTCTCTTTTTAAAATATATTTTATTCCAAACACAGTCAGATACAAATAACGCCTCAAAATAAACATGTTACACACAGTTTGTCAATGTTGCCCATGACATTGGCCCCATCCCCTCCATCAGCTCCAGCAAGTCCGACCCCAACAATCGCCATCAAAGGGCACAGCATCATCCTGACCCCCATTATCCCCAACCAAGTCTCCCAGAAATTCTCCAGCTTTACACACCTCAGGAAGTATGAGCATGGTTTGCCGACCCGCTCCCATACGCATCCTCCACTCCAAAAAAACCCACTCATCCGATTCTGAGTCATATGAACCCTGTGTACCACCTTGAAATGTATGACGCTCGCCCTCGTACAAGAGGCGGTTGAGTTTACCCAATGTATTATTTCACCCCAGGCCCCCCCCCCACCCAAGCTCGATCCCCATCTCTTCCCAACACTTCCACGTAAATCTTTCCACTCGCACCTTCTCCAACCCCCACCCCCCTGTGGTGTTGGGTGCTCTGAGGTACAGACGAACCAACACGGTTGCGATTGGTACAACGCAGTTTTATTCCAACTAGTTATTTACACATCTGACTTGGTACTCAGCACGTGGTGACTGTGTGAGTGTCTTGTTAATGAGGTCCTGGCCCTGTCCTGCCTCCAGATGGACTGGCCAGCAGGCGTCGTGTTTCTTGTCTTATACTGTGTCTGCTCTTGTCTGTGATTGGCTGTCGTGTTATGTGTGCTAATTGGTCTGTTGGTCTGTCTATCATGATGTGTGTGTTGTGATGTGTGTTTGAATATCATGACACCCCCATCCCCCACCCTCAACCACATATAGTTATCCCCGATCCTCCATTGCCCCCCCCCCCAACTCATCTGGAGCCAGCAACTTCTCAAACAAAGTTTACTCTGGTAACTGAGGGAATGAGGGTAACTCGTTTCGTGCAAAGTCCCGCATCTACAAATATCTAAACTCACTCCCCCCTCGACAACTCAAACTTCTCCTGCGATTCCTCCAATCCTGCAAACGTACGCATCACAAACAGGTCCAGTAGCCACTCTATCTCTTCACCACGCCCCCCACCTCACATCCATCCTCCCAGTTATAAACCTCTGGTTCCGACATATTGGAACCAATACTCACATATCCTAGCTTATAATGCCTCCTCTACTGGTTCCAAATGTTGATTGAAAACACCACAAAGGGACTGCTAGCATACTGTCCCAGAGAAAATGGCAGCGGAGCCGTTGCCAAAGCCCTCAAGCTCGTCCCCCTGCAAGAGGCCGCCTCCACCTGCAACCATTCTGACCCCCACCCCCTCCCAGGCATCATCTCATCTTCTCGGCATTTGCCGCCCAAGAATAATGCATCAGGTTTGAAAGCGCCGGCCCCAACCCGCCTCCTCCTCTGCAAAAAGGCCTTTCTCATCCTTGCCGTCTTGCCTACCCAAACAAACTCAGATCTCAATATATCCACCCTCCAGAAAAATGCCTTGGGAAGGAATATTGGAAGAGATTGAAAGATAAATAAAAATCTTGGGAACATGTTAATATTCACGGTCTCTACCCTCTCCTCCAGCGATAGTGACAGGGCATCCCACCTCTTCAAGTCCCCTTTGATCCCCTGTACCAGACCGGTCAGATTCCATTTATGCATAGTTGCCCAGTCATGAGTCACCTGAATCACCAAACACCGAAACCTGATCCTGACCACTTTAAATGGCGAGACACCAAGGTCCACACTTACATAGACATAGACATAGACATAGAATTTACAGTGCAGAAGGAGGCCATTCGGCCCATCGAGTCTGCACCGGCTCCTGGAAAGAGCACCCTACCCAAGACCACACCTCCACCCTATCCCCATAACCCAGTAACCCCACCCAGCACTGAGGGCAATTTTGGGCACTAAGGGCAATTTAGCATGGCCAATCCACCTAACCTGCACATCTTTGGACTTTGGGAGGAAACCGGAGCACCCGGAGGAAACCCACGCACACACGGGGAGAACGTGCAGACTCCGCACAGACAGTGACCCAAGCCAGGAATTTAACCTAGGACCCTGGAGCTGTGAAGCAATTGTGCTAATCATTGTGCTACCGTGCTGCACTTCTCCGGGAATTCACCGGGAAATCCTCACTTTTTCCCACATTCAATTTATACCCTGAAAATGCCCCAAATTTTCCCAACAGGCCCATAAATCTCCTCATTCGCTCCAGTGGATTCGCAACGTACAACAATACATCATCACCGTACAACGACACCCTTTGCTCTCTAACCCCGCCCCTCACAATCCTCCGCCACTCACTCAAAGTCAGAGCGCAATCGCCAAAGGCCAACGCGAACAACAACGGAGACAGTGGGCATCTCTTGTCCCCTAATGCAACCTAAAATACCCCAAATTTATCACATTCATCCTCACACTTGCCATTGGGGATGCAAACTTACAACTGTACCCATGCCACGAATGTCGGTCCAAATTCAAACCTCCTAAGAATCTCGAACAAGTATCGCCTCTCAACCCAATCAAAGGCTTTCTCCCCCATCCATTGATACGATCACCTCTGACACTCTACTCCCCGACAGGGCCATAACCACATTCAGTAATCTCCTGATATTACTGGACAACTGCCGCCCCTTAACAAACCCCGTCTGATCTTCCAAGAACATCCGACACACACCCCTCCAACTGCCTCACCAACCACTTGGCCAATACCTTTACGTCCGTATTCAATAACGAGATGGGCCTATAGGACCCGTACTGCATCAGACCCTACTCCTTCTTTGGGATCAATGAGATAGAAGTCTGTGCCAGTGTGGTCGGCAACTCCCCCTTCACCAGCGATTCATCCTCGAAAGGTGAAGTGCCGACTCTGCCAAAACTTGCTTATAAAATTCAACCAGAAAGTCATCCAGCCCCGGCACCTCCCTAATTACATCAACCCCACACACTCCATTATCTCCTGCAGTCCCAATGGCGCTTCCAATGTCTGTCACTTCTCCTCTTCCACCTCCGGGAATACTAACCCCATCTGAAAAATGCCTCATATCTGTGTCCTCCCCCCCCCCACCCCAGACTCAGATCTAGCTGCTGGCATTCTCAACTTAATAGTCGGTTGCGACTGGCATTCTAAAAAGCCAGTCACAGCCATTGGGCGCTTCTCCTGCGATCGGGAATGCCGCGGCCCTCCCGACACCCGCCCGCGACCCACTCACGGGTCATGACCCAGAGTTTACTATTGGACTCCTATTTGGCTGGAGCTCCGCCTATTCCTGTGCAGAGTGTGCATTTTACTCCATTAGATCTGCCTTAAAATGACACACGCAGTCCGCTGTTCCTTATAGAACCCCAACATTTGCGTGCATCAGGTGGAAGACCTGGCCCACATAGGTCCCACCACTTTCAGATTCTCCTCCAGGGATGCCCATGGAGAAGTTGTTCCAGAAATTCATAACATTTGCAAGTTCCTGTTTAATTTGAATGGAGCCTGTTTGCAGCGCCACTATTGCTGGGATTGCCTCAGATGCTGCAGCCTACTTCAGCTGCCAAGTCACTCATTTTCTCACTTATCTCCCTATTTAAGGAACTGTTACCCAGCTCTAAACAGCAGAAATTCTGTCTGCTAGGCAGTTAACATGTTTTGATTTCATTGCTTCTCTGGCGGTTTCTACCTAGTGGGAAACTATGTGACTGTCGCATTTAGCAGACTTCTTTTTAAATGCTCAACTGTTTGCTTTTGTAAAGTTGCTTGCAGAAGTCCACAACAAGTCAAATCGGACAGTTGACCTGATCCCATGATTTGATTAAGGTTACCCCTGTCAGCCCCCCAGCCCATTTTCAACAGTGTCACACTGAGCTCCGTCTGCTTCTCTGAACTGCAAATCATCCTGAAGATGCCAACATGCCTCAGTTCAAAGATTCAACATTTTGTTGGAGCTTGGCCTGTTTATAATTCCTCGCAGATGCAGGAGCTGATTTCACTGCTGATGCACACAATGGTTATTTTCAGGTGTCTCTCCTCTGCTCTCTGGGACCTGGAGGACCTCCAAATAAACACTTGTGCAGGCCATGCTAAGCCTTGAGGTGCCAGGTGAATTGAATTTTCTCAGCTGTCAGAAATCTGCAGGGCTTTCAGGTGTCTGGAGCCAAAGTTCTCAAATTCCCTCCTTCACCCTCTCCACCTCTCGACTCCTCGACTTCTTACTGCTCCTTTAAGATGCTCTTGAAAACCTAATTCTTTTCGTCATCTGCCTAATGTCATGTTCTATCGACTGGCCGATATGAATGATGCACTACAGAACATCTTGTTTAAATAATTTACGATGGAACAACTGCGTGGTAACGATAACTGGAACAAATAAAATAACAAACTACTAACACTAACTATTATAGAGCTACTGCAAAATACGTCAGTCCACCAGCACAACTTACTCCCAACTCCACAGACACAGGGTCAGGTGGTGGGTTTACACTGTCACCTGGTGGTCGGAGGTCGTGTATATTATGTACAAAGGCCAGACTTCGGCCTTTAACACATTTGTGAAGTGCCTTTATTTATTTTATCGTGTTAAAGGCACTATATAAATTCAGCTTGTTGATGGTGTGGAAAACATAGGGCAGGTTTTCCACATGCATCCGTGGCATGTTTTGCAATGGCGGAGGCGACACACCATTGGCCGATGACAGAATCTTCCAATCCCTCTGCTGTCAACGGGGTTTCCATTGCTCAAACCCTCTCCTACTGGGTAACCCACGGCAGGTTTCTGCCGTCAGTGGGACTGGAAGATCCCGCTTCCGGGTGGAGAACCCTGATGAACGATCAATTACGATTAAAGACGAGGTAGTAACATAACTGAAGGCTTTAATAGACTAGAACTGTTCCCCAGCAGCTTCGGTACAGAATGAGGGCTGCTGGGATGGCACCGGTTCTTATGCCCCGCCTGTCAGGGCGGAGCTACATACCAAACAGCCAATGGTAAACTCCTAGGTTCAACCAATGGTCTTCAGCCTCTCAGGTACTGCAATACCTGATAATACCACATTCACCCCCTGTTGAAAAAGAGTCCGGCGGGGGTGGTGGCCAAGAGTTACAATTGCATCTAACATGGTATGATCAGATATGGAGGTACCGTGATACCTCCTCACAGAGTTGTCGAGAATATTTACAAGCGTGGGAGATATATACATTCAGTGTTCATTTACAGTTACAGGTGCACTGAAGTAATCAGTCAGTCGGGTGGCCTAGTCGTCCTCCTGGATCGTCTGAGCTTCGGTGGTAATTCTGGTGGGAGTCCGGGTGTCTGCGACTCCGGGAGCGTGGCCTCGGCCTCCATGGCAGCTTCGTCACCCCTAGACGGCGCTGGTGGGGCAAACGGTTGACACAAGAGGGGGGTGCCTGTAGGGGGCATCGGTGGGTGGGAGGGCCTAGGCAGGAGCGGCGGGAGGACTGACCCTCCTTTGAGGTGCTGAGGAGGGGGAGGTTTGGGGGTAATGGTTCGGGTGCGCGTGGGGTTCCGGCGGGCGCCAGGTCCCGAAGGGAGACTGTATCTTGCCGGCCGTCAGGGAATGCCACGTAGGCGTACTGGGGATTAGCGTGCAGCAGGTGAACCCTCTCGACAAACGGGTCTGACTTGTGCACCCGCACGTACTTCCGGAGCAGGATGGGCCCGGGTGTTGCTAGCCAGGTTGGGAGCGAGGTCCCGGAGGAGGACTTCCAGGGGAAGACAAGATGTTCATGAGGTGTCTGGTTGGTAGTTGTACAGAGCAGTGACCGGATGGCGTGGACGGCCTCCGGGAGGACTTCTTGCCAGCGGGAGACTGGGAGATTCCTGGATCGTAGGGCCAGTAGGACGGTCTTCCAGACCGTTCCGTTCTCCCTCTCTACCTGCCCATTTCCCCGGGGGTTGTAACTGGTCGTCCTGCTTGAGGCAATGCCCTTGTTGAGCAGGAATTGACGCAGTTCGTTGCTCATAAAGGAGGACCCCCTATCACTGTGTATGTACGCAGGGAAACCGAACAGTGTAAAGATACCCTGGAGGGCCTTGATGACGGTGGTTGCGGTCATGTCTGGGCAGGGGATGGCGAATGGGAACCGGGAGTACTCGTCAATCACGTTCAGGAAGTACGTGTTGTGGTCGGTGGAGGGGAGGGGGCCTTTGAAGTCCATGCTGAGGCAGGAAGCCTTTATCAGGTGTGCCCTCTCTGGCCGGTAGAAGTGCAGTTTGCACTCCGCGCAGATTTGGCAGTCCCTGGTGGCTGTCCTGACCTCCTAGATGGTCTTAATGAAGTGGAAAAAAGCGAGTGACCCCCGGGTGGCAGAGGTCCTCGTGGAGGGCTCGGAGGCGGTCCAGTTGTGCGGTGGCACAAGTGCCGCGGGACAGGGCATCAGGAGGCTCGTTTAGCTTCCCGGGACGATACAAGATCTTGTAGTTGTAGGTGGAGAGTTCTATCCTCCACCGCAAGATCTTGTCATTTTTTATCTTGCCCTGCTGTGCATTATCGAACATGAACGCCACCGACCGTTGGTCAGTGAGGAGAGTGAATCTCCTGCCAGCCAGGTAATGCTTCCAATGTCGCACAGCTTCTACTATGGCTTGTGCCTCTTTTTCAACCGAGGAATGGTGAATTTCGGAAGCATGCAGGGTACGGGAGAAGAAGGCCACGGGTCTGTCCGTTTGGTTGACGGTGGCGGCCAGAGCTACGTCGGATGCATCGCTCTCGACCTGGAAGGGGAGGGACTTGTCGATGGCGCGCATCGTGGCCTTTGCAACGTCTGCTTTGATGCGGCTGAAGGCCTGGCGGGCCTCCGTCGACAGGGGGAAGGTTGTGGACTGGATTAGGGGTCGGGCTTTGTCTGCCTAGTCAGGGACCCATTGGGCGTAATAACTGAAAAACCCGAGGCAGCGCTTCAGGGCCTTGGGGCAGTGAGGAAGGGGGAACTCCATAAGGGGGCGCATGCGTGCAGTGTCGGGGCCTATAACTCCATTTCGCACTACGTAGCCTAGAATGGCTAGACGGTCGGTGCTAATTACGCATTTATCCTTATTATACGTTAAGTTAAAGATTTTTGCGGTCTGGATAAATTTTCGGAGGTTGGTGTCGTGGTCCTGCTGGTCATGGCCACAGATGGTGACATTATCGAGATACGGGAACATTGCGAGTAAGCCGTACCGATCAACCATTCGGTCCATCTCGCGCTGGAAGACCGAGACCCCGTTAGTGACACCAAAGGGAACCCTTAAAAAATGATAGAGCCGCCCATCTGCTTTGAAGGCAGTGTATTTGCGGTCACTAGTACAGAGGGGTAGCTGATGGTAGGCGGACTTGAGATCCATCGTGGAGAAGACCTTATATTGGGCGATCCTGTTTACCAGGTCGGATATGCGGGGCAGAGGGTACGCATCCAGCTGCGTAAACCTGTTGATGGTCTGACTGTAGTCAATGACCATCCTATGTTTCTCCCCGGTGTGTACCACCACTACTTGAGCTCTCCAGGGACTGTTGCTAGCTTCAATTACCCCTTCCCTCATTAGCCTTTGGACCTCAGACCTGATGACGGTCCGGTCCTGGGCACTGTACCGTCTGCTCCTGGTGGCGACGGGTTTGCAATCCGGGGTGAGGTTCGCAAACAGGGAAGGCGGGTCGACCTTAAGGGTTGCGAGGCCGCCGACACTAAGGGGAGATATAGGGCCGCCGAATTTGAAGGTCAGGCTTTGCAAGTTACATTGGAAGTCCAACCTCAGGTGTGTAGGTGCGGCAGGACATAAAGGCGGAACTTGTTGAATTTCCTGCCTTGGACAGTGAGGTTTGCTAGACAGAACCCCTTTATCTCCACCGAGTGTGACCCGGAGGCCAGGGAGATTCTTTGGTTTACAGGGTGGGTAACAAGTGAACAGCGCCTTACCGTGTCGGGGTGTATAAAGCTTTCCGTGCTCCCGGAGTCGATCAGGCAAGACGTCTCGTGGCCGTTGATAAAGACCGTCGTCGTTGCTGTTGCGAGTGTCCGATGTCGATTTTGGTCCAGAGTCACTGAGGCCAGATGAAGTAGTTGCGGGTTTTGATCGGGCAGCGTGTAGTCGGCCGTGCTGGGGGCCTGGGGCCCCATCCAAGATGGTGTCTCCCATGGGTCGCACATGGTGGTCGGGGATGGACAAAATGGCGGCGGGGATGGACAAAATGGCGGCGCCCATCCGTCCAGCGTGGTGTCCGAGGGGCAAGATGGCCACGCCCGTGGGTCGCACGTGGCCCTAGGTTACGGGGGTGGCGGTGAGTGCTGGCCGCCTGGGGACCGAAAGAAAGTTTGCCGCGGCGGTCCGAAGTCGCTGGAGACCACGGCCACAGCTCGTGCCTGGCTGACCCCCACAAAATGGCCCTTCTTGCCACACCCTTTGCAGGTGGAGGTGTGGGCCGGGCAGCGCTGGCGGGGGTGCTTCGCCTGCCCGCAGAAGAAACAGTGGGGCCCGACGGAGTTAGCGGGCCGTATTACAGCGCAGGCCTGCGGGGACACGGGGAAGGTCTGTGGGGCTGCCGCTGCAGGATGCCACGCAGCCCAGGGGGCGCCGTGCAGTCGGACGCATAGGATTGCGCGTTTCTGGAGGCAACGTCCATTGACCCTGCCAGGGCCCGTGCCTCTCTAAGTCCTAGGGTGTCTTTTTCTAAGCGTCTTTGGCGGATCTCTGAGGAGCTCATACCTGCTACGAAGGCATCCCGGATTAGGAGTTCCGTGTGCTCGCTCCCCGAAACTTGTGGGCAGCCACAGTTTCTGCCCAGCACCTGTGGCGCACGGTAGAACTCCTCCAACGATTCCCCGGGGCTTTGCCGTCTAGTTGCAAGCAGGTGACGTGTGTAGACCTGATTTACAGGGCGGATATAATGTCCTTTTAACAGTTCAATCGCAGCATCGAAGTCCTCCGCCTCCTCGATGAGGGTGTAGGTCCCAGGGCTTACCCTTGAGTGCAGGAGATGCAGTTTCTGTTCTCCTGAGGGTGTGCCTCCGGCCGTCTCGAGGTAGCCTTTAAAGCACGCCAGCCAGTGCTTAAATATCGCTGCCGAGTTCTCCGTGTGGGGGCTGAGTTGTAGGCACTCCGGTTTGATTCGGAGATCCATCCTTTCAGCTTAAGAGTAGTCTATCAAATTGATGCACGATCAATTACGATTAAAGACGAAGTAGTAACATGACTGAAGGCTTTAATAGACTAGATCTGTTCCCCAGCAGCTTCGGTACAGAATGAGGGCTGCTGGGACAGCACCAGTTCTTATACCCCGCCTGTCAGGGCGGAGCTACATATCAAACAGCCAATGGTAAACTTCTAGGTTTAACCAATGGCCTTCAGCCTCTTGGGTACTGCAAGACCTGATAATACCACAAACACCTCCCCTGTTGTGGCAGGAGTGTAGTAATGACAAGCCATTTCTAATTATTTTGCCCCGGTACGCTCCTGGGAGATTGCTTCCAGTGACTCACAGAGTGCCAGAAAGTTGATGCCTGAAGTGTGACAACTAAAGTGAGACAAAAAGAATTGTGACACAGGAAGTGAATGCTATAGTCAGGGTTTTAATATAGATTCAGAAATGAAGCCTTGCTTGTTTTTAATAATGTTGCAATGACAGAGAGAAACATTAGTCAGCGAGAACATTAACAAGAGCAGCAACGGTGTGACGGCAGATTTTATGTAGGTGACAATGGGCGGATTTCTCCGTTATTGGGACAGTGCCGGCTGAGGCGAGAGAACCGCTGGCTGCACTGCCGGCTTTCCTCACCACATTCCTCACCACCAGCACTCTGCTCAGAAGAAATCTCCCGGCGAGGCCCACACCTTCACCTGCCAGCCCGGGCTGAATAGAGTCGGCAGTGCCAGCTCTACAGAGATGGGGACGCCACTTTTAAAGGGTGGCCGATCTGGTATTAAAAAATACACACCCCGCCCCCCACAACATGCACAAATGCAACCCCCGCACACAAGAGCAACCCATTAATGGAGCACCT
The DNA here is from genome assembly GCF_047496885.1 of Scyliorhinus torazame. NCBI lineage: Eukaryota > Metazoa > Chordata > Chondrichthyes > Carcharhiniformes > Scyliorhinidae > Scyliorhinus > Scyliorhinus torazame. The sequence continues at coordinate 297,402,154 of NC_092711.1, read as the reverse complement.
CAGAGGGGCACCCTGGTACTGCACGGGGTGGGGGGGGGGGCAATGTCAAGAGGCAGTGCCAGGGTACTTTCCGACCAGGGTACTGTCCCTCTTCCATGAGGGATATTCTTAGCCCCTGGCGGGTTCCCTTCGTCGAGTTCACATTTTGCAAAAGCAGTCGTAAACCTCGCCGTTGTGACGTCACATCAGCGAGTGGAGAATTTCCAAATGTGAGGGGACGATATGGCAGGGAAGCCCTTTAATTATATTTTAATTTATTAAACTAAGGGGCAAGATTCTCCGACCCCCCGCCGGGTCGGAGAATCGCCGGGGGCTGGCGTGAATCCCGCCCCCGCCGGTTGCCGAAGTCTCCGGCACCAGAGATACGGCGGGGGCGGGAATCGCGCTGTGCCGGTTGGCAGGCCCCCCCCCCGCTCGATTCTCCGGCCCTGATGGGCCGAAGTCCCGCCGCTAAAATCCCACCATTCCCCGGGCAGGCCTGTGCCGTGGGGGCACTCTTTCCCTTCCGCCTCCGCCACGGTCTCCACCATGGCGGAGGCAGAAGAGACTCCCTCCACTGCGCATGCATGGGAAGCTGTCAGCGGCCGCTGACGCTCCCGCGCATGCGCCGCTCGGAGATGTCATTTCCGCGCCAGCTGGCGGGGCACCAAAGGCCTTTTCCGCCAGCTGGCGAGGCGGAAATTAGTCCGGCACCAACCTAGCCCCTCAATGTTGGGGCTCGGCCCCCAAAGATGCGGAGCATTCCGCACCTTTGGGGCGGCGCGATGCCCGTCTGATTTGCGCCGTTTTGGGCGCCAGTCGGCGGACATCGCGCCGTTTCCGGAGAATTTTGCCCATTGTTCCCGTGACACCACCGGCAGGAGGATCTCGCCGCCCTTTTTTCAAGTCTCAAGGTCACGCCCGCCGTTCCGCGCATGTGTCGGCTGGAGCGGCGCCAACCCCTCCGGTGTCCACCGAGCCCCCGAAAGTAAGGCGAGTTCCTTACTTTCGGGGGCTGTTGACGCCGGACTGGTTGCCGCCGGTTTTCCCAACTGCGTGGGGACTTAGTCCCCAGAAGGGAGAATCCTGGCCAAGGAGTCCAGAAGGCAGTAAAATGCCTTATCAGAGGATGTGGGAGTGGAATTCTCCCATTTTGAGACTAAGTGCAGTGACAGGTGGCTCCAGCGATGCCTTTATTGCTGCCAGAATAACGGGATCCCACCGCAGATTCAGCAAAGCGGAACCTCATTAATTGTACACAGATGCATTCCCCTCTGAGTCACCTGGCGGGTTGGCAGCTGATTCGGCTGCCCACCATCAGCTGGTTGGTTGGAGGTCCAAGCACTGTATCTAAACACCAGTCCAGCACACTCAGGTCACTCTCTCTCCAGCCCACCTGCCTTCACCAGACCATGCAGGATGTCAGCGACTCAAAGGGAAAAGATTTGCAGCCTCAAGACGAAGTCTGTTCCTCCATTCCACCACCTCTGCAGCCTTTGTGCTTCCCCTTCCTGTAAATGATGTGACATCCCTTTGACCCCCTTGTTTGTGAGCTTCTCATTCAGCCTTGACGAGGTTCAGTTTCCCTCCCCTGGGTTTTCCCTCCGTCTTCCACTGTTGGTCTCCTTCACCCACACACTTGTCCCTCTGGCTGCCATTGTTAACTCGCGCAACCAGCCCACACTCCTTGCACGGCCTCCTCCCACATTGCTCCCTTGATGTCATCAGGATACCCGCCCCCTCCCCCGGCCTCACTTAGCTTTCGCACTCCACCCCCTGTTGAACTTTGGACCTTTGTTGCAGTGGTTGCTTGAGTCCCATATCACGGTGCTGCCCAGATACGCACTGCTGTGTGGAACCTGTATGCCCCAACTCCACACGCTGCTCTGAACCGAACCGGTGAGGGAGGATCGCTGGCTTCCAGCAGCACGGTGCTGTTTATGAAGACCAGCTCGGCATGGGGATGGAGGGTCGGAACCGGTCTGTCCCAGCAGAGTGGTGGACAGCTCTTTAGGAGCAGCACAGCGCTGTGGCAGAAAGTTGTTGCAGAACGTTGTTGAGGACTGCTTGATGCATGCCGCTCCTGAGCAATTGAGTTTTAGACCAACATAACTTCACGCTGTTGCGATTGGGACGCCTGATGGGATGCCAGTGGGAAGCTTTTTGAATTTGCATCCATGAGATGCAAATGAATGCAAATAGAATTCCTGCCACCAGCCAGTGGGAAGACCCACCCACCACTGGGAGAATTGCAACACGGTTTTACGCATTGGCGGTTCTGACCTTTTGGCTCACACGTGGGCTGGATTCTCCTTCCCGCTGCACCAGATTTCTGGTTCAGCACGACGGCGGGATGCTCCATTTTGCTGGCTGGTCAATGGGGTTTCCCATTGTGGGGCAGCCCCACGCCGTCGGGAAAAACCCAGGCTGCCGGCAAAACGGAGCATCCCCAGAACGGAGAATCCAGCCCTAGATTTTCCTCTCCCATCTGCCACCAAACCTGTCATTGGCGGGATGGGAGAATTCCAGCCAAGGTGTTGTTCCTCCAGTTTGTGTTGGGCTTCAGTGGAACACTTCATCGGGCAAGAAATGTGACCCAAGAAAAGGACGGCGAATTGAAATGGCAAGCAACCAGAAGCTCGGGGTCATGTTTGCGGACTGAGCGGAGGTGTTTCACAAAGTGATCACCCAGGTTGTGTTTGGTCTCCTTCGTGTGGAGGAGACCGCATTGTGAGCAATCAATAGACTAAATTGAAAGAAGTTCCAGTAAATTGCTGCTTCATCCAGGAGGACTGTTTGGGGCCTTTGGACAGTGAGGAAGGAAGTGGGTAAGAGGAGGTAAAGGCCTCCTGCGATTGCGTGGGAAGGGGTTGAGGTGTTGGGGGTGGTTGAGAGTATGGACCAATTGTCGCAGAGGGAGGACCCTTTGGAACGCTGACAGGAGCAAGAAGGGGGCAGATAGAATCACTACAGTGCAGAAGAAGACCAGTAACCCCACCTATCCATTTGTACACTAAGGGGCAATTTAGCGTGGCCATCCCACCTAACCGGAGCACCCAGAGGAAACCCACGCAGACACATGGGGGAACGTACAAACTCCACACAGACAGTCACAGTGTTCGGAATCGTCCCCGGGTCCCTGGCACTGTGAGGCAGCAGTGCTAAGCATTGTGCCACCGTACCTCCCCTGTGTTTAGTGATGGCAACAAGCTGAAAGAGGCAGAAATGGCAGGTGATCCTTTGAATGTGGAGGCTGGTGGACTGGAAAGTTATAGGACAAGGAAAACCCTACCTTCATCTGGGTGGGACGAATGCGGGAAACGGGATCAGGTACAGCCGAGGGACTTGTCAACCATATGGGAGGGGGGGGGAACGAATCCTCAGTTGAGGAAAAAGGAAGACCTATCAGATGCGCTGTTGTACAAGGTTGTGTCATCAGAACAGATGCAACTGAGACCCCACAGTTGCTGCCAGATTTGCTACTCCCACACTCCTGTGTTTATTTCCGATTTCCAACGTTGACAGTATTTTGATTTATTGTAGCTCCAGCCATGGCCAGGTGGAAGGCAGCTGATCAGAGCACTTCTTCTCTCAGAGAGTGCAGTCACTGCTGGACAGGTGGTCAGCAACCTCTTGAAAGTCGCCTACTTCACCAGAAACGCAGCTCACTCACTTTCAATAGCACTTCCCTGTTGCCAGCCCACTGTACGTCTAGCTCCGGCTACCTCTTCACGCAGGAGGTTCTTGAGTCACAGACGGCGAAAACGGAAATTGTTGCACTTCTCCTTTTGATAGCTGTAAGTCGTCCGTGTTGCACAGCCAAACAGAAAGGTGCTCAGAACACAGACCTTATAAACCATCACCTTGGTCCTTGGTGTCATTGCATTGATGTCATTGCATGTGTGTTTCATGAGTTGGCTAAAGGTGATATCAGCCTTCTCTCTGTGCATTTCAAGTTCTGCATCGAGGAACAATTTGTCTATCACCGCGACTCGAGGTAGCATAAGTGCTCACCATTTCCAGCAGGATGTTTCTTGGTGTTACGTAGTACAGTCAGGGAGAGGAGATGGACCTTGTTCCTGACTACCGTTATAAAGAACAAGAACAAAGAACAAAGAAAATTACAGCACAGGAACAGGCCCTTCGGCCCTCCCAGCCTGTGTCGATCCAGATCCTTTATCTAAACCTGTCTTCTATGTTCCAAGGATCTACTTCCCTCTGTTCCCCGCCCGTTCATATATCTGTCTAAGTGCATCTTAAATGATGCTATCGTGCCCGCCTCTACCACCTCCGCTGGCAAAGCGTTCCAGGCACCCACCACCCTCTGCGTAAAAAACTTTCCACGCACATCTCCCTTAAACTTTCCCCCTCTCACCTTGAAATCGTGATCCCTTGTAATTGACACCCCCACTCTTGGAAAAAGCTTGCTGCTATCCACCCTGTCCATACCTCTCATAATTTTGTAGACCTCAATCAGGTCCCCCCTCAACCTCCGTCTTTCCAACAAAAACAATCCTAATCTACTCAACCTTTCTTCATAGCTAGCACCCTCCATACCAGGCAACATCCTGGTGAACCTCCTCTGCACCTGCTCTAAAGCATCTACATCCTTCTGGTAATGTGGCGACCAGAACTGCACTCAGTATTCCAAATGTGGCCTAACCAAAGTCCTATACAACTGTAACATGACCTGCCGACTCTTATACTCAATACCCCGTCCGATGAAGGCAAGCATGCTGTATGCCTTCTTGACCACTCTATCGACCTGCGTTGCCACCTTCAGGGTACAATGGACCTGAACTCCCAGATCTCTCTGTACATCAATTTTCCCCAGGACTCTTCCATTGACCGTATAGTCCGCTCTTGAATTAGATCTTCCAAAATGCATCACCTCGCATTTGCCTGGATTGAACTCCATCTGTCATTTCTCTGCCCAACTCTCCACTCTATCTATATTTTGCTGTATTCTCTGACAGTCCTCCTCGCTATCTGCGACTCCATCATCTTAGTATCATCTGCAAACTTGCTAATCAGACCACCTATACCTTCGTCCAGATCATTTATGTATAGCACAAACACCAGTGGTCCGAGCACGGATCCCTATGGATCATCACTAGTCACCTTTCTCCATTTTGAGACACCCCCTTCCACCACTACTTTCTGTCTCCTGTTGCCCAGCCAGTTCTTTATCCATCTAGCTAGTACACCCTGAACCCCATACGACTTCACTTTTTCCATCAACCCGCCATGGGAAATTTTATCAAACGCCTTACTGAAGTCCATGTATATGACATCTACAGCCCTTCCCTCATCAATTAACTTTGTCACTTCCTCAAAGAATTCTATTAGGTTTGTAAGACATGACCTTCCCTGCACAAAACCATGCTGCCTATCACTGATAAGTCTATTTTCTTCCAAATGTGAATAGATTATCTCTCCAGTCAGGGAGAACATGTTATAGGCATGGGAGAGACTGTCCTTGAGTCATTGTAGCTGAGTTTCTAAGTGGGCGACGAGCACAGCATCATCAGCATGGAGGAGTTAATCGAACAGTACATAATGTTTTTGGCTTTGCCTTCAGTCGTCATAGATTGTAGAGCTTGCCACCTAACCTAGTATGCAGGTAAACTCCTTCCATATCTGCAAAGAAGGAGCATGGAGAGGAAGATGCCCAACACTGTGGGGACTGGGCCACAGCCCTCTTTCATTTCATTCTGCGTTCTTTCGGGAGTAGAGACAATACCAATGCACTGCAGGGGAGGTGGTGTCAGCAGAGTGACATTGTCATGAGATGAGTAACCCAGAGTCCCATGAAAAGTCTGGACCATGAAACTATTGTCGATTGTCGTACAAACCCATCTGGTTCATGAATGCCTGTCAGGGAGGGAAATCTGCCATCCTTACCTGGCCTGGCCCACATGCGACTCCAGATCAGAAATGTGGTAACACTCAAATGAACAGTTCGGGACGGGCAACAAATGCTGCCCAACCAGCGACGCCCACATCCCGTGAATGAATAAAACACTCAAACCATACAGTGCTTCACATTTGTTCCACTGTGAGTATATTATCTGTGGTGACAGTTCCATCCTTTCCCTGTTATAATGAAATCCAAGAAGACAGCGTTTTGCCAACCGAGATGTCTTTAGCTTTATACATTTTAACCCTTCCAAATGGTTACTTCATTCTTTAATGCCGCAGTATTTTACATTTCAGGTCTAATTTTAACTGCTCAGTTGGGTCACAGCAGGCAAGTCATTAAAATGCCGGTCATGTACTTCGTTCCCTGCTCTTGCCGGGCTTCTGTCTCCCACTATTTTAATGGCCAATTTCTTGGTTCTCCCTCTTGCAGGCAGACAGGGCCTCATTCATGCTTAATATCCTCACAGCACCGAGGACCCGGGTTCGATCCTGCCCCCGGGTCACTTTCCGTATGGAGTTTGCACATTCTCAGCCTACATCACGCCAGGGCTACCATTGGAAATTGGTGGCGAGCAGGAACGTGGCTGAAAAAGGCCCAGAAAGTTAGTAAATAATTCCTTGTGTGGAGAGAGGAGCTAGAGGTGCTCCCACAGATCTCAGAAAGAAACCTTGAGCCTCCTGGCTGATGTTTCTGCTGAAGCTGCGTGGGTGCATGGACGCACAGCAGTCAATAACTGCACAAGCTTTACTCTTTGAGAAATATATCGCCTGTGCACAGCCACATGTGAGGAAAAAAAATGAATGGGGTCACCCACTGACAAAAAACAGGCTGCTCAGACAAACTACATTTTAAAGGGTAGTGTCTTGTGATGGATGGAAAACTGGTTGGCAGACAGGAAATAAAACGTAGGAATAAATAGATCCTTTTCCAAATGGCAGGCAGTGACTAGTGCGGTACTGCAGAGACTGGTGGTGTAACCCCAGCTATTCACAATGTATATTAATTATTTAGATGAGGGAAATAAATGTGATATCTTAAAATTAGCAGATGACAAAAAGCTGGGTGGGAGGGTGAACTGTGAGGAGGATGCAGAGAGACTTCAGTGTGATTTAGACAGGCTGAGTGAGTGACAAAATGCATGGCAAATGCGGTATAATATGGATGAATGAGAGCTCAGCCTCTTTGGCAGCCTCGTGAAGAACAGAATTTCATCAATCTATTTGAAATCGCACACAAAGAAAGCTTACAGGAAGAAAGGAAGATGCTGAAAACCAGAGTGAGCGCATCCAATTTCATTCCCTTGACAAGTCTAGAAAAACCATGGATATACTGTGCTGTTGGTCCATTGACGAAATTCATGCAGTGACTGACCTTTGCATCCGTCCTTTGCTTCCCTCAAGGAAGTAGTCGCTGTATGTACTCTTTCTGCTAATAGGCAACGTGACCATCACCATTACGTCAGACCCTTGTCGAATGTGCTCCAAGGTGGGATTTGCAGGTTGCAGAGTGTGCTTTTTCCTTTCTCTGTTTTCATAGAACTTTTTGAGGAACAGCAAGTCACAGGGACAAAGTGGCGGTTGGATTATTCACTCCACCCACAGCCAAGACCAGCTACGCCAGAGGAAGCATTAAAACAGGAATACTGGATGAAGCACAGAGTAGGGCGAAAGTGACAACAGAGGTGTGGCAGAGAATAGAACTGGGCGCCAGCTCCAATCTGCCTTCAGATGCTGAGATCAACAAATGATACCATCCAGAACCTGGCTACAAAAAGATGTTTCCTGCTGAATGTTAACTCATTGACGGGGACTTTTCTCCCATATCTACAATGGCCGATGTCGGGCGAGAAAAGTTGTGTTGAAGCCACCAATAGCAATGGTAGCTTTCTCTGACATATAGTGTGGCACTTAGAAAAAAAAACTTGAAGTCACGGGTTCCATGACGAATTGCTGGCTGGCGGCCTCTGATTGACCCGCCTCGCCAAAGAGGCCCCCACCAGAGACCCCCTAATTAAAGAGAGCCCCCCAGAGACTCCCTAAGGAAAGAGACCTCCACCAGAAACTCCCTAATTATAGAGATCTCCCAGTGAATCCCTATTTAAAGAGATCCCCAGAGGTTCCCTAATTAAAGTGACTCCCCCAAAGAGACCCCCTAATTAATGAGGGGGTCTCCAGTGGTGGGGGGGTCAGGTCTCCCCATACTGATTGGGGGGGGTGAGCGACCCAGAGAGGAGCTGAATTGCAATGTGGGGTGGGGGGGAAGGGGGGGGGGGGTGCTGAATTGCATTGTGAGGGGGAGGGGACCCAGCCTCAGACTTCACCATCGGGCCACCCGCTAAAAATTATGACCCGATAGAAGATTCGGAATCCCTCGCAATCCCCGCCACGTAAACATTTGTATGGCTAAGGATTGAGAAACGCCTCTTGATTTGTGCTCCCAGAGTGAGCGTAAATCAGTGCAATTCAGCTCCGAGGGGTGAGCTTAGTCTCCCAAACAGAGAATCCAACCCATTATTTCTGTTCAATGTATGCACAGTTAGCTGCTATGTTTCCTGTATTACAAAAGTGACTACAAGTTAAAAGTACTCAATTGATTGTAAAGTGCCTTAGGATACCCTTGCGTAATGGAAGGTGCTAAATAAATGCAAGTCCTTGCTTTCTTAACAGTTGCGCAATGTATTCCCCAGCACAAGCCCTTGATCCTGCCCCTCAATCCCCAGGACTGATTCCATTCAGTCAGACAAGTTTCATTGGGCCATAATATTTATTTATTTATTAAGTAAACACAAATCCTCAAAGCCAAGCGGTAGCCTCCTTATTTGTTGAGTTTAAGCTGATTACTCTATTACTCCATCACTGTGGAGGGGATACTCTTGGGTAATGAGACAAGCTGCAAACAGTGATGCACAAGTGCATAAGGGGTTGCTACTGAGGCGTCAGCAGTGCGGATATCTGCACAGAGTCCTTGGCCTGTCCTGTTTAGCAAGGACCACTGGCACCATGAATTTACATAGAATTTACAGTGCAGAAGGAGGCCATTCGGCCCATCGAGTCTGCACCGGCTCTTGGAAAGAGCACCCTACCCAAGGTCAACACCTCCACCCTATCCCCATAACCCAGTAACCCCACCCAACACTAAGGGCGATTTTGGACACTAAGGGCAATTTAGCATGGCCAATCCACCTAACCTGCACATCTTTGGACTGTGGGAGGAAACCGGAGCACCCGGAGGAAACCCACACACACACGGGGAGGACGTGCAGACTCCGCACAGACAATGACCCAAGCCGGAATCGAACTTGGGACCCTGGAGCCGTGAAGCAATTGTGCTATCCACAAGGCTACCGTGCTGCCCATATTGAAGCATATACCATAAAATTAAATGGCATCACGGCTAAATCTTCCAATCACTGAAACACAAACTCGAATGCGGTGACCACCTGATCTTCCACTTTTCATGATTCAAGAAAGTGAAAGAACGGAATCGACACACGAGCTATCCGAGTTTCTTTTATTCTTCTGTTTCTCTCCAAATTTGCGATGCCTGCAAGCTAGCTCCAGAATAATCTCTCGCACCCAAAGCTCAAAACCACAATATATTCTCCGGGCTATCATTCAAGCTGGATGACTATCATCTACAGCCGCTTTATAATTGATTTGGTAAGTCTGCAAATATTGCATTAAATGCATTATTCTTCCAAGGGTGGAAGAATCTTATAAAAGGCCCTTCAGCCAATGTCAGATGGGCTGATGGAAGGGGTCTTATCAGAACCGATTATCTTACAAACCTTGCTGAAGTTCATGTCAAGGAGAATTTTCAAACGACCAGTGCCGAACATCAGGTAATCTTTCTCCTCTGCTTTTTCCAGAATCAACCATTCACCTTGGATTGTCAGTCAATAATTGTGGTCGTTTTTCTGTGGAACTTGGTTGTGGCTGCAGAGGGCAATCAATCACTCCATTTCTGCTGATTCTTTAACATACACTGGAGTTATGCAATAACATTGCCGACCTATTGAATGGGTGTTGATAAGCGTAACGCATTTTTCTCAAGTGTCGGGGAATATTTCCCACTGCTCATGAATTTTACCAATTAGTAATGTGACTAATGAACCTCCAAATGATAGACTTGGCTGAATTCTCCGCATCGTGACACTGGAAATGCGAATCACGATCGGGCCGAGTATTGGGCACCGGCAAAAATCGAGGTTCACGCCCCCCACCGATTCAGGCTCAATGCGCGTTTCCTCCCTCGTTGCGCGCGCGAGGTTTGCACCCCCGCGACGGCAGGGTCATGGAAAACCGCCATTTGCATTCTTTGAATGTACTTACCAGGTGGGATCCAGTATACTCCACGCTTCTGGGATGCTCCGCCCCTCTCAGGCAGAAGTCTCGCGAGCGCAAATTATAACAAGTATTTACAAATGGGGACTGGCGCCATGGCTGCGGAGGGGGAGTGGGAGCCATTGAAAACTGTCAAGCCTGAACGGGGGGGGGGGGGGGTGGTTTGGGGGTGGAGGGTTGGCTGCCCAGGCCACCGGCAGTAGTGGAACACGACTTGATGCTGAGTCCATGGACTTGCGGTGTCCCCCTCAGGATCAGGTTGGCCTGACAGACACCGCCATTGCTGCAGTCTGTCTTTTAAACACACTCGTTTGGTGCTTCTTACAAGCTCCTGGTTGCTCACACTGTTGAGTGCCGCCTGTATCCTTTGAATGCTCAGGTGCTTCTGGTCATCAGGGAGCCCACCCAGGCCAACCTTCTGGTCACCCTCATCCCCCAGTTGTACTATCAAAGGGATGGCCATGGCCAAGACCAATTAGGGGCCCACCAGGTGTTGACACTCCTCAGAAGTGCTGCCCCACTGCAGAGGAAGCAGGGGATCAGCAGAACTCACCCCAACAAGAGGACACCAGCACTGTGGCCTTTGGAACCCTCCGTGGTTCTCTGCCCCTCACAGGGTCACCAGCTTTCTCCTCCTGGTGAGACCGGCAGCACTGACTGTCTCTGCCACCAACTCCCAGGTAGTGTTCGGGAGGGCAGGCTTAATCCTGTGGCCCACCCTGGGAAGAGGGTGTCCCTCTGCTCCTCACTGACATGGAGCTGTGAGTCCATCTTGGACTCCCAAGCTTGTGTGTGTGTGTGTGTGGGGGGGGGATTGGAGTTGTGGTGGGAGGGCTGTTCTTCGGTGAGCCATCTTGGTGGCGGCAGTGAGTGTGTGGTGAGTGGAGTGTTTAAAACGAGTTCCAGCTGCCAGGATCTTTAGCCCCTAACTCTGGCCCCAGTGGTTAAAACACCAAATGGGCCAGGAATTGCTCTCAATTTGCGCCGGCAGAGGGCTGGTCAATTAGCATGGCCTGACTCTCTTACCGAATAGCGCCCCCAACTGGAATGCGAACTGCACGCAATTCAGTCCCAACGTCAACACTTAGTCTCCAAACGGAGAACCCGAAGACTGTACTTTTTTCTTGTAATACAGGTTAATGTTTTGAAGTGCGTATTTATGATTAACATGGAACAAGGATCTTCACATGTTGAATTGTTGGATGGAGCTATGGAAACATTTCAGACCAGTTGTGATCACAATCGTGTGCCTATTTGACTTAGGATGGTTCTTGATAACAATTCATTGGTATACTTTACTGTTTTGTGGTATATTGCAAGTAATTTGATAACTCCAGGCATCTTAAGAAGTGCAGTATTAGAAAGGTATGAAGGCAGCAGAGAGGTGTTGTATCTTTAAGGACAGGCTTGCAGACCACGAAGGTACAAACCAACAAGAACTTTATTGGAAAGATATTTTCACACAGGCTGCTAGAATAGACTGACTGCCCAAACTGCTGATGATGTCACCCGTACATCACATGATTGAACTCTTAAAGTGATCTTGTTGTAGCAGCATGGTGGTGCAGTGGTTAGCACTGCTGCCTCACGGCGCCGAGGTCCCAGGTTTGATCCCAGCTCTGGGTCACTGTCCGAGTGGAGTTTGCACATTCTCCCCGCGTTTGCATAGGTTTCACCCCCACAACTGAAAGATGTGCAGGGTAGGTGGATTGGCCACGCTAAATTGCCCCTTAATTGGAAAAATAAATTGGGTACTCTAAATATATTTTTTAAAAGTGACCTTGTTCTAACTAGGAATAAACATGAATGCACAAAACCTTCCTCCCCCTTTACATCAGAGATTTCTGCAATGAAACCCAATATAACATGAACAATCAAAATTTACAATATATACAATTAACAAGCAGACTGTTAACAACAGTCAATAAGTTAGATGTTTGAAGGACGGTGATTCCTGTGCATGGTCGGTAAATCTCAGGATTCTTCATGTTGATGCAGTTTTTGGTGCAGTTCAGACGCACTCCATTATTGCATCGACTGGAGTCAATGTAGGATTTGGAGGTTGACTCAGTGTTGAAATGTCCTCAGCTGAGGCACTGGCCGGGATGCTCTGAACCTCCATGCCGCAATCGCACTCGGCGCGGGGGCGGACAATGGGGTGTCAGACCTGCGATCGGGTCCGACGCCTTTGCCCGATTCTCCGGGGACCGGAAAATCGCCGCCAATCGCGCACGCACGGTCGACGCGGCGCCGGTTGGCCACCATTGAAAGAGGCCTCCGCGACGATCCTCCGCCGGCAACTGGCCGAGTTCCCACTAGCGTGATTCACTCATGGTTCCACCCGGCGGGCACTCAGAGTGGCAGCTGCGGCCGCCCTGGTGGGGGGCAGGGGAGATCCGTCACCAGGGGGGGCCTCCAGGACGGCCAGGCTCGTGATCAGGGGCCACCGATTGGCGGGCTTGCACGATCTGGGGGGGGGGCCTATATTGTTGGGGCCGGCCCGCTGTGTGGGTCTGCCATGTTGCGCAGGGCCGCCGGAAAGTCCAGAGTGATTCACACCCATTTTCTTGCGGGCTTGGGGAATTAACCCCATTATGAGAGAATTCCGCCCACTGTCTTCCACAGTTGTATCTGGTGTTGTTAGGTTCTTAGCTATGTACAGGTCTTCACTTGGCACAGTTTGTTGCAGACTCTCAGTTGACTCTGTCTCTGGCAACCTTGTTCTAGCTGCTAAAAGTTGGTCAGCATGTCTTCTCCACACAACATCATCCCGAGTTTGAACGGTGCAGGAGATCAATCCTGTCTGTGCCAATTCAATGACAGGTATTCACTTCTCACTGCTGGCATAGTTCCTGGCCAATACTTCTTGACATTTATTAAAAACATGGGGCTGGATTCTCCGATTTGAAAACTAAGTGCTGACACCGGCATGGGAACAGTGGCATTTTACACCAGAAAATTGGCGCAAAAGAGGCACCAATCCTCCGTCTGGTGGGGGGCTAGCAGGCACACAGCGTAAAACCCCCGGCTTTACCTGCAGATATGGCCAGACAATTGCCGGGTCTGTGGCCGCGCATGCGCATGGTGGCGGCCTGCAATGGCCATGCCGCGCAACGTGGTGACAGCCGTGTACGGACCCGGCCTGCCACGTACTGTCCCCCAGTAACCCCCCTCACCACCTCCGGACCGTCCCCAACCAGTGCCCCCCCTTCCAGGACCCATAAACCGAGTGGGTGTGTGCGGAGGAGGCCTCCTGCAGGGCAACTTCGCTCCGGGCCCTTGCCATGGTGGCACTCCCATCCCCACCCAAAGAACACTCCACCAGCTACCACCACGCTCCAGACCTACAACCAATTACGGCAGCAATTCGGCCTAACTGAAATGTCCGACAAAGCCCCCATCTGCAACAACCATAGGTTGACGCCAGCACTCACTGATGCCACCTTTAAAAGGTGGACAGGACGGGGGGACACTGACAGTCAGGGACCTAAACACCAATGGCAGGGTCACAAAACTGGATGAGCTGACGGAGAGATTCCAGCTAGTGAAGGGCAACAAACTCAGATACCTGCAGCTTAAAATCGCCATGCCCGGTTCACAAACAAAAATAGCATGAGTGACCCATGCCGTCGGGAACTCGGCCCATTGGGGGCGGAGCATTGGGGGTGGGCCTCAGGTGACGCCCTCGATTTTGCCACAAACGGGGATTCTCCAGCCAATCACCGATCGCAATTTCAGCGTCGCCGTCCGGAGAAACCCGTCCCATGGCCTTTAGCCCTGTTCTCACGTCGCAAAAACTGATTCGGCTGCTTTTTCAGAGCTTTCACTTCAGAGGCTGCCAACGTTCATTTGTACTACTGAGCGTAGTACACCCAGGGTAGTTCTTAGCTGGAGTGTGGTGGAGCTGGTGTTCTGCGAGTGTTGGGGTTCTCCAACTTAATCAAGTTGTTTCCAGTCACTTTAGTTCTTGCCACAAGCTGTTGATCTGTTTTTTCGCTGCCAATCGCTGATTCTCCACGCTGTATACCAGGGCCTCCTTTACCTGAATCTCGTGGCACAACCTCTGCGGTGCCTTCTCCAGATTGTGGAGTGCCTCGGCCAGACCCTACGTCTCTCTCCTCGAGGTTTCATTCTCACTGCATTCACCCTCGCGTTTTCGGTCTTGTTTCTGGAAGACAACTTTTTTTAAAAATATATATTTTATTAAAGTTTTTCGATCAAAAAGAATTTTCCATTTTTACAACTTTGTAACAAAATGTACATTGACCGTTATTTAAACAATATATTAACTAACAACAAGTGCAGAAAAAGAAATAGTAACATTGAAAAAATAAATATAATTATAAGCAACTAGCATGGAAAAGAACAAAAAACCCCCAAGGACCCACATGTACCCTCCCCTCCCCCCTGGGTTGCTGCTGCTGTCTTTCCTGTTATCCCTTATCGCTCTGCGAGATAGTCAAGGAACGGTTGCCACCGCCTGGTGAACCCCTGAGCCAAACCTCTTAGTGCGTACTTTATTCGCTCCAATTTTATAAACCCTGCCATGTCGTTTATCCAGGCCTCCACGCCCGGGGGTTTAGCTTCTTTCCACATAAGTAGAATCCTTCGCCGGGCTACTAGGGACGCAAAGGCCAAAACATCGGCCTCTCTCGCCTCCTGCACTCCCGGCTCTTCTGCAACCCCAAATATAGCCAACCCCCAGCTTGGTTCGACCCGGACCCCCACCACCTTTGAGATCACTCTTGCCACACCCACCCAGAACCCATGCAATACCGGACATGACCAAAACATGTGGGTGTGGTTCGCCGGGCTTCCCGCGCACCTCCCGCACCTATCCTCCACTCCAAAAAATCTACTCAGCCTTGCTCCTGTCATATGCGACGGTAACGGCGCCGTCGCCAGTGCTTTTAAACTTGTTCCCCTACAGGACGCCATCTCCAGCCTTTTCCACGCCGCTCCTTCTTCTTCCCTCATCCACTTACATATCATAGACATGTTGGCGGCCCAATAGTAATCACTCAGGCTCGGCTGTGCCAGTCCCCCTCTGTCCCTCCTACGCTGCAGGAACCCCCTCTTTACCCTTGGGGTCTTTCCAGCCCACACAAAGCTCATAATACTCCTCTCCACTTTCTTGAAGAAGGCCTTTGTAATCAGTATGGGGAGGCACTGAAACACAAAAAGAAACCTCGGGAGGACCACCATTTTGACCGCCTGTACCCTACCCGCCAATGGTCCAGCCCTGGGTCCAGTCCCCCCCAATACCAAATTTCCCATCTCTAGGTCCGGGATGCGCCCCAACATACGCTTCATAAAACCCGCGTCATCCCAGTTCGGGGCATATACGTTCACCAGCACCACCGCCTCACCTTGCAATCTGCCACTCACCATCACGTACCTGCCCCCACTGTCCGCCACTGTGGTCTTAGCCTCAAACAGTACCCGTTTTCCCACCAGTATAGCCACCCCTCTATTTCTTGCATCTAATCCTGAGTGGAAAACCTGTCCCACCCATCCTTTCCTTAATCTGACCTGATCCGCCACTTTCAGGTGCGTCTCTTGAAGCATAACCACATCCGCCTTCAGCCTCTTTAGGTGCGCAAATACCCTTGACCTCTTAATCGGCCCGTTCAACCCTCTCACGTTCCACGTGATCAACCGGGTTGGGGGGCCCTTTACCCCCCACCCCCCATCGTTGACTAGCCATCCCCTTTTTTAAACCAGCTCCTCACCCGTTCCCACGCACCCGTTTGTCCCCCAGACGGCGCCCTCCCGTCCCGACCATCCCATCCCATATCAGCTCCCCCTTACCCTCAGCGGCAGCAACCCAGTTAATCGCCCCCGCCCCCCCCCCCCGGTAGATTCCCTTCTAGCTTGATTGCTCCCCCCGTATTGCTTCCGGGAGTCAGCAAACTCTGGCTGACCTCGGCTTCCCCCGTTTACCCTTGGCCTCCCTGCGTGTGGGGCCCCCTTCCTTCCTGCGCCCACTTTTCCCGCCACAATTTCCGTAGCGCGGGAGAAAAGCCCGCGCTTCCCTCTCGGCCCCGCCCCTAATGGCGCAGTTCCCTCTCCCCTTCCCTGTCCCCTTCCCCACCGGCGCCCACATTTCTTCGTGTGTCCCCCCCCCCCTCTGGGGGAGGGGGAGAAAAAATTCTCCCGTCCAACATTTTTACAGATAAGCCCTCCCCCTCTCCCCCCTTTACAATTCCTTGCCACCACCTCGCTACTTCTTTCCAAACATCCATTCCTCAAATCTAGTCCAACTTCTCTTCTTGAATAAATGTCCACGCCTCCTCCGCCATCTCGAAGTAGTGGTGTTTGCCCTGGTGTGTAACCCACAGTCTTGCCGGCTGCAACATTCCAAATTTCACTTTTTTCCTGTGGAGCACCGCCTTGGCCCGATTGAAACTCGCCCTCCTTCCCGCCACCTCCGCACTCCAATCTTGGTACACGCGGATCACCGCGTTCTCCCACCTGCTACTCCGTGTCTTCTTAGCCCATCTCAGCACCATCTCTCTGTCTTTGTAGCGGTGGAACCTCACCACTATTGCTCGAGGTATTTCTCCTGCCTTCGGTCTTCTCACGAGGACCCGGTATGCTCCCTCCACTTCCAGGGGGCCCGTCGGGGCCTCAGCTCCCATTAAAGTATGGAGCATCGTACTCACATACGCCCCAACATCCGCTCCCTCTGACCCTTCGGGAAGACCCCAAATCCTTAAATTCTTCCTCCTCGAGCTATTTTCCAGGGATTCCAGCCTTTCTATGCACCTCTTATGTAGTGCCTCGTGCGTCTCCGTCTTCACCACCAAGCCCTGTATCTCGTCTTCATTCTCGGCTGCCTTTGCCTTCACTCCATGGAGCTCCATCTCCTGGGTCTTTTGCGTCTCCTTCAATCCCTCAATCGCCAGCTACATCGGCGCCAGCACCTCCTTCTTGAGCTCCTCCACACATCGCCAGAGGAACTCCTGCTGTTCCGGGCCCCATACCATCTGGGCTCCCTCAGCCGCCATCTTGCTTCTCCCTTCTCTTCTCTGCCGCTGCTCCAGAGGTTCCTCCGTAATCTGGCCACTATTATCCCTTCTTTCCATCCACACCCGGGGGGACTCCTTCCTTTATTGCCTCACACTGAGTTTGGCCGTGAAAAATTTCCGTTGGGGCTCCCGATAAGAGCCCAAAAGTCCGTTAAAACGGGAGGTGCCGAAACGTGCGACTCAGCTGGTCATCGCCGCAACCGGAAGTCGGAATACAACTTTTAACCTCTCCAGTTGAATCTGTTGCTCCTGAAGATTTCTAAAGGGGGTCTTGCCCTTCAACAACATATTAAATGTAGCCTTTAGAGTTGGGTGGTTCAGCAAAGTCAGGTTACGGTCATTCTTCTTGCTGTTGGTATCATAGATCATAGAATTTACAGTGCAGAAGGAGGACATTCGGCCGGTCGAGTCTGCACCAGCTCTTGGAAAGAGCACCCTACCCAAGGTCAACACCCCCACCCTATCCCCATAACCCAGCAACCCCACCCGACGCGAAGGGCAATTTTGGACACTAATGGACACTAATTGGACACTATGTTCAATGGACTTCAGATGCTGCTGCCCAGAGTGAAAGAGGAAAGGAATATTGATGTTGCAGACTGCACTCTGAGCAACTCCAACTCTTTCCATTTGGTCGTCTGGAACAACTCCCATCCAAACATCCTTCATGAGTTTCTGTGCTGTCTCCTTCTGCTCCTGTTGTTGCGTTATTTACGATCAGCAATCTTTTTATACTTGTTGACCCTTGATGCACGAAGGTAGTCAGCAAGCCTTTTCCCAAACTGCATGAACAAATTTCCCAATGACCTCGAGCGTTTCCTTATGGCCAGGCGTTTCGAGATGCGCCTCAATTTCCTGTTCCTCCACGGTTCGGAATTTACAAAGTGAGCCCGTAAATGCATTCCGGACATCCTCGCTGGACTTTTCAGTGTACTTTTGACCTTCATTCTTGTCAAAGCATTCATCTGCATCTTCCGTTAGCTCTTCATCCTTTGTTTCTCCACCCTGAAGCATATTTGTTCCAGCCTGCGGAGCCTTTGTTATCTTGGTCCCAGCACTGCCCACCTGGGTCTTGGCCACAGCTGCTTTCAGAGCTTCTTCAGCAGCTGCTACTTTCTGTCCTTTAGGCTTTTGGTTGGATCTGCTTCGGACTCCGAATAAGATTCACCTTGGCCCCAGTTTAACTTGATTCTCTCCAGCCAGGTTGTCCCCATTAGGGCTGGATAGTTATCTTTAACAATGTGCAGGGATTTGTCCGTTTAGCTGCGCGGTTACCTAGCGCCGACCCCTTAATGGACCCATTTCTCCGAAATAGGTTTGTGTTTTCTATAAGTTTCAAGGCAACATGTTATAGTTTCTCTTCGTCAACAGTTTCTGGGACCAGCAAAAAGGCTGTGCCAATGTCCACCTCC
Source organism: Scyliorhinus torazame (assembly GCF_047496885.1). NCBI lineage: Eukaryota > Metazoa > Chordata > Chondrichthyes > Carcharhiniformes > Scyliorhinidae > Scyliorhinus > Scyliorhinus torazame. Next base: position 297,383,466 of record NC_092711.1, on the reverse strand, counting down.
ATTTTCACATGGATACTCTTCCCTCTGTTTGTTTTGATCTATTTGGTTCTTGCTTTTTATAATTGTTTGAAATTTGTTGTTTCATTCTCTAACACACATGTATGATGTGCCTGCCCCCTTTTACCACAATTCTTGCATTTGCACCTTTGCACCAGCAATCAGTTGCTGTATGCCTAGTTTTTGCACATGGCGGGCAATTTGGAACTTGTGTCTGTATTCAGGTCTCAGCTGAAACTTTATGGATTTTAGTGCTTAAAATTAGCTGTTGGACTTCCTTCGTTGCTAATTCCATAGAGATCGTGACTGCTAAAGTCTTCTTTAGGTTTAATTTGTTTTGTGTTCACAGCCTTTTTTGGATAGTTTGACTTCCTAACCAACACACTAGTTTGTCTCAAATGCTGGGCTGGATTCTCCATTATTGAGACTATGTCCCCACGCCGGCATAAAAGCGGTGGACTTTTACTCCTGAAATTCCCGCAAAAAAGTTAAATGAATTCATAGCTCTTCAGGGGGCTAGCAGAGACCCGGTGTAGATCTCTTTTGCTGCAGATATGGGCCCTCGCACTTCTGGGTCAGAGGCCGGGCATGTGCTCGGCGGCGGCCTCCAGCGGCCACGCCGTGCTCCATGGCAGACTCTGACCGCAGAGCCAGACCGAAGAAAGAGACCCCCCGATCAGAGGCACGCCCGAGCCTCAAACCCCGCACCTTAATTCCCCGGCCGTACCGGCGGCAAGGCATACTCTGCCGAATTGTGGTGCCCGGAGAATCGCCGAACCGGCGCATCAAACTGGATTCTCCGCCACGGCACCGGCTGCGGTTTTGGCGTCAGGGTGTGTAGAATCCAGCAAGGTGTCTTTCGAGACATCTCCAAATTCACAGTATTCAGCTAATTTCTTCAAAGTAGCTACAAACCGCCTCGTTGGTTATATTTACGGAACCTGCACTTCTCGGCAATGACAAAAGATTTAGGTGGGAAGTGACCCTGAAATGTCTCCACAATTTCACCATACGTTTTCAAACCTGGTTTTCTGGTTGCTTGAGACTCCGCTGGAGGTTGAAGGTTTTCCACTCCATCATGCTCAGGAAAATAGTGATCACTGTGTCCACCGCAATCCTGTTTGCCTGAAAAAAGAATCCTTCGTGTATGAGCTCCAGCACTCAGTGCTTTCATCAGATGACGCCACGGCGTCAAAAACGCTCGCCATTTTACGATGGGAAGGATTGTGCAATCAGAAAGATGTCACAAAGTATTTTGCACTACCTCGCTCCTTTTCTTTCCTTTCAAACAAGGTAACCCTGAGCTCAGCCTGTTCCTTTCCGAGTTTGGAACACGCCCTCTAAACTATTGTTTCAGGGTATTTGTTACTTACTTGCTACTCACTGTAGAGGGAGCAGAACATTATGGGTGGAGCACATGGCAAGCTTCTGTTGATGAAGCTTGCAGCAAAATTTTGGTTCCATCGATGGCTGCTGCTAATCTCCAGCACCCCTTCAGTGTCAGCTTTGGTGTAGCAAAGAGTTTTAGCTTATTAATCCTTTTCAGGTGTCGACGATTTTTCTATCTTCTTTTCTTCTCCGGGAGTTTTCTAAGTTGGTTCCGACGTCCTCCTCGCCAGTTTTCATGTGGTATTTTGTAGGTCTTGCAGAGAGCCAGCACAGACAGGACATGATGGACTTTCTTCTATGCTGTAACCATTCTATGAAAACAGAGACCTTTTATTGTTCCTGGAAAAGATCCGGACTTGGCTGGACCTAGGGACAGATCAGCTTCTATGGAGTCAGAAAGCTACCAATAATGACTATAAGTGTCATGAAAACTGTGGTAATGGATAAGGTATTGCATGTCCGCTCTTGTTCACACCAACTAACAGCCCATTGGAAGTGGGTGCAGATCTTGATAAGCTCAAAGGGAAAGAAGCTACCACCTTGGTAGCCCCCGCACCCCCCCCCCACCACCACCACCAAGACGGCCCCCGCAGCCAGAACGCCGAGGTCCCGCCAGGTACGACCATACGCAAACGAGGCCGGTGGGACTCGGCGGATCGCAGCCCGTCGAGCACGCAGAATCGCCGCGGTGACCGCGCCGGCGTAATTGGCGGGGATTCTCCAGTGGCCGGAGAATCGGCGGCCTGACATCGGAGCAGTGCGGCGGGATTCGCGCGCACCCCCCCCCCCCCCCCCCCCCCCGCACCCCCGCCAATTCTCCAACCCGGCGTGAGCTCGGAAAATCCCGGTCCATGTGGGCCCTAGAGAGACATTGATTGTTGCACCTATAAGTCACTCGCTGACAACAAAGGAAAATGGCTGCACTGGTGTGGTGTGCATTACCATGGCGACCAGTAGCTATAGCAACTTGGCAATGGACGCCAACCATCAAAAACAACAATGACATTTAGCAGCTTCACGTGCTTCATCCCAAAGCCCAAAGCTTGACTTCTTTGGCCATCAGCAATGATGCACCGTATGAAAACACTACTATCTGAAGTGGATTTGGTTGCTGCATTTCTTATCATCTTTCATATATTGGATGATGCCGGAACTGAAGGGAGATAGATACAGGACAGATGTCAGAGGTACGTTCTTTACTCAGAGAGTAGTAAGGGTGTGGAATGCCCTGCCTGCAACAGTAGTGGACTTGCCAACACTAAGGGCATTCAAATGGTCATTGGATAGACATATGGACGATAATGGAATAGTGTAGATGGGCTTTAGATTGGTTTCACAGGTCGGCGCAACATCGAGGGCCGAAGGGCCTGTACTGCGCTGTAATGTTCTATGTTCTATGATGCTCAAGTGTTCAGTGAGCTGTTTGTGAGTTGAACTTACAAAATTCTCAAGTCTGTCCTGGCGGAGGTTTTGGAGGGAACAAATAGACACCTCATGATTTCTGTGAAGAAATGTAGTGATTGCCATGTGAAATGAAGCTATTCTTGATCTTTGTTTTATGCTTTGCCATGCTCTTAAAGTAAATGCTGTAAAAGTTTAGATCTGTGCCCTCAACTTCCATCTGGAAGATTAATAGCCAATGCAGGATGTTCACAGTGTGCTAGCCACTATAATGGAAATACTCATTAAGAATCACATAATCTCTGTCACATCAAATATACAGGAGGCAATTTTTATTTGCCTGTTGCCCAATCACACCGAAAGAAGAGGTGATAGGCAGACAAAAAAAAATCCCCTGCCCACCGACTGCCAAATTTGATACTTGAGTGGTTTCAATCTTCATGACTAATACTTCTGCCTAAAACAGCCTTATTTCTATGTTTAAATCGGGTCTCAACCTGGTAGTGGGACTTTGACACAGTTGGCACATACCAAGAGCAGACCATACCCACTCTACACATTGGTGCTGGATGTAGGGCAGCCTAGCCAGCAGTTCTTAAAGGGGTCATGGGAGTGTGGTAATACCAGGTATTGCAGTACCTGAGAGGTGAATGACCATTGGCTAGACCGCGGGGTCTACCATTGGGTAATGTACATACCCCGCCCTGAGAGGCGGGGTATAAGAACCGGTGCCATCCCAGCAGCCTTCACTTCTGTAACATCGCTGCTGGGTACAGTTCTATCTGATCAAAGCTGAATCGATATGACTCCTCGTGGTCTCAAGAGTATTGATTGTGCATCAGGGAGGTGCCCCAGAAATGCAGCATGTGTAAGTTTTTCTACAGGATGCCCGTACTGTCAAGAGTAGTATGAAGATGGATCAGACCTCACATTGATTCTGACTAGTAGAGCTAGCAGGCTGCTGCCCACCAGAGTTACATTGGAGTCGAAAAGTGTCTCCTGTAATGTCTGGATTGTGGTAGATGAGATCCAGTCATTGGGAACTGCTGTGAAACAATGAAAATGCAAAGTGACACACATCTCCACAGGGGAGGAGGAGAACGGGAAGTAAAATGCAGAGTAAGAGCAAGTGTGGGTTACTATCCCTCTTCCCCGTTTCCGAGCTGTATTGATGGAGCTCTGTGGGAAGGGCATGCCTCTGTCTCTGTTTCATTGCTCAGAAAATCAAAGATAGGGGAATTAAACATTTTGAAAAGAGTAATGTTCTGTCTCAGAAGAATAAATAAACACTTAATTCATCACATTGGGTTTCAGGTTTGAGATCCAAACTCCGCTTACTGGGTATGATTATCAAACACTTGGAAGTTGTTTTTTTGGAAACCACTGAAATGTAAGCCTGGAACATGTAATTCTGTCAGGACATAACTGTGTTTGAAGAACTGGCAGACGTTCCTGGTCTTGGATGTAATGTCAGGCAGATAAATTGGTGCAGATTTTGGAGGGAATAAAGAGAAATAAAGAGAGGAACCTGATTTACTGATAGTTTAATAGTTTGAACCGGAATACTTTAAAATGGATTGCATTAAACTGTCCAGATACCAGAATACTTATAGACTCTTGTTAAATGTTTTTTTTTCTTTCTCTAACCTCTAACCCCCAACCCAAATATCCCTTCCCTTGTTTTTTTAGGCAGTCTACAAAGCATGGCTGTGCTCGGAGTATTTCAAAGCCACACAGCGTCTGTGTCCTCGCAGGATTCCTTGTAAGCAATACTGCCTGGAGGTCCAGGCCCGATGTCCGTTCATTCTACCAGACAACGACGACCTAATCTATGGCGGGTTGCCAAGCTTCATCTGCACAGGTACAGATCCAATACTGTTCTGTATGGTAAAGACAATATGACTTGAGCTCGATGTTTGCCAAATTCTCCAAAACACCTTCCAAGTGCTTCTTCCGCCATCTCTAATCTCTTACTGGGTCTAGGCAAGGGGATGAGAGAATGATATTCAGTCAAGGTTGAACCCGAACCTGTTCCTTGCACAAAACTCAAAGGCACTTTTTTAAAAACAGCACTCTCTCTGTGAAGGCTGCAAAGGTGAAATAAAAACAGACAACACTGAACAATGCCCAGCAGATCACGCAGCAACTGTGGGGTGAAGAAGAATGACTTGCATTTATATAGTGCCTTTCGCAACCACCTCATAGCCAGTGAAACCCTGGAATTGTGGTCAATGTTGTGATGTAGAAAAAAAAAGCAGCCAATAACTCTCAGCAAACTCCCACAACCAGCTATGTCATAATAAGCCAATAATCTGTTTATGTGATGTTGACTGAGAGATAAATATTGGCCAGAACACTGGGGATAATTGCCCTTCTTCAGAATAGTGTATGGGATTCTTTGTACCCAACCAAGTAGGCTGATGAGGCCTCAGCTGAGCATTTCATCTGAAAGGCTCTTCCAACAGTGTAGCACTCCCTCAGTGCTGCACAACAGCTGATTCTGCGCTCAAGCTCTGGAGTCGGACTCAAACCCAGAACCTTATGATTTAGCAGCAAGAGGCAAAATGCAAAATAACAGCAAAACTGGGCCACTTTCCCTCTTTCCAATTCCAGAGTTGCATTGATGGAGTTCTAAGAGAAGGGCATCCCTCCGTCTCTCCTTCACGGCTCAGAAAATTGAAAATAGGGGCTTCGAAATGCTTCGAAAAGAGGAATGTTCTCGATCAACACAAAAAAAAATAAACACTTCATATATCCCACTGCGTAGAGCTTTAAGGATGGCGAGTGATTGGCGCTCGCCATCCAGAGAGTTGACTCTCGAACTCCCTCTGCCATTTAACGCTCACTTGAATGTTGATTGGAAGTAGACGGGATTCCATACCTCCTTGGAAGGAAATCCCGCCTGTGAGAGCTGTTGGCCAATTGACAAAGTTCCAGGACCTTCGTAAGGTAAGTCCCAAAGGCGGGAGGATAGGGAATGCCTGGAGGTTTCAGGAGGGGAAGGAGCACAATCGCGGTGTCAAAAGGGTAGGCCAGGGAGGAGGGGCTCCCAGAGCTCCAATGTCCTGTGGGGGAAAGGGACCTTCCTGTCTGAGACAGGGACATATGTAAATCTCACTTCCCCACCCTCCCCGCACCCGCTTACCGAAAAATTGAGGCCGAGCAGTATGAGGCCTTTAAGCAGACAATAAGTGGTTACTTAAGGACTTTAATAGGTGAATGGGTAGGTTTGCCACCCGAGGACCTGCCTGCCCAAGGACAAAGTTGTGTCTGGTTTTGGACGGGCACGCTCCCAGGACGAATCCCGTCTCTTCAATTTTACGCTCCCCTCGCCTCAGTACTCAGCTTAGGGGAGGGGAATGTAAAAATTCATCCCATTGAGTTCCAGGTTTGACTTCCAAAGTCAATCAATTTCACTTACTGGATATGATTATCAAAAATACTTGGAAGTGTATTCTTGGAAGCCACTAAAATGTAAGCTTAGAACAAGTGATTCTGTCAGGACATAACTGTGTTTGAGGAACTGGCAGACTTTACTGGGGTCTTGGATGTAATACCAGGCAGCAAAATTGGATCAGATTTTGGAGAATAAGGGCAAGTAAAGGGCAGCGAGGAACGTGGCTTATTGATAGTTCAGCAGCAAGAATGCTCCCGACCGATCTGGCTTTCAGTGAAGAAAACATGGTTAAGGTCATGTTTCTCTCAGTGAGGCCTTGGCCTGCTGAGCATTTTCCAGCATTTTCTGTTTTAACTCATATGTGCTTTCTAGCAGGTGTCGCTGCAGTGATTTCTCTTCCCTGTGTCCTGTTCCTGCCCCCAGTTAAAATCAAATAGGTTCAGGGATTCAAACAGGGACCATGTGATCTGCTTATGAGGCCTTGTGGAGCAGTGGGCGGTGTCCCTGCCTCTGATCCAGAAGCTCCAGTTTCAAATCTCACCCCCAGGACTTGACGGATGAGGATGTTCATAACGGCGCAAGGCAGGTTGGGTATTAAGCTGCAAAATCCTTCTTAGACGGCAGCGGCCGACGATAAGAATGGGAGCAACTCCTGGTCGGCCATGAATTGATACAGAGTGACACCCCCTCAAGCCTCCCGACAGGCCAGTGACCTGGTCCAAGGAAAAACCTCGCTTATGGAAACAGTTGAAAGTCTGCCTTGAGCGCTAGGAGGTGTGGGAAGAGACACATTTCAATGCCTGTCTCGTTCTCCTGCTTGTGCACTTCTGGGTGCAAAGAAAATCTCCATACCTGAGGTACATTTGCTAAAGTTTAAAATTCCAGCTCCGAGCTGAGAGCATCCAGTGTGAGATCCAAATATGCAAATGAAAATAAACGAGATTTTTCAATGGAATTTTTCCTGATTTCAGGAAAGTTGAAGGAAAATAGAGGATTCTGGGATCTTGCGACCACCTTGACTCGGTTTTATTCTTAAGAAAATGAAGTGAAAATGCCATTGAAACAAATGTCATAACTGCTGCCTTCAATCATTTTCTGAGTTGGTACAGTTGGGTGGGGGTGGGGGGCGGGGGGCCGGGGGGGTGGAGGGTGTTCGGGAGATCGGGGAACCATTTTGATTTCCGGCGAGTGAAGCTCCTCAGTGCAGAAAACGAGACTAAGTGCGGCCTGGGCTGCACATTCCCTGCCCAGGCCCCTAATCTACCCGAATGGCCGTTCGATAACATGGTGTTTTTTAAGATAGAATTTACAGTGCAGAAGGAGGCCATTCAGCCCATCGAGTCTGCACCGGCCCTTGGAAAAAGCACCTTACCCAAGACCACACTTCCACCCTATCCCCGTAACCCAGTAACCCCATCGAACCATTTTGGACACTAAGGGCAATTTAGCGTGGCCAATCCACCTAACCTGCACATCTTTGGACTGTGGGAGAAAACCGGAGCACCCGGAGGAAACCTATGCAGACCCGGGGAGAATGTGCAGACTCCGCACAGACAGTGAACCAAGCCGGGAATCGAACCTGGGACCCTAGAGCTGTGAAGGAGCTGTGCTAACCACTATGCTACCGTGCAGCCCACCACTATGCCACCGTGCTGCCCACCCACCACTATGCTACCGTGCTGCCCACCACTATGCTACCGTGCTGCCCATCACTGTGCTACCATGCTGCCCGAGTGCCTGGAAACACCCAGCTAATCACACGCGATGGGACTCTGTCCCAACAAGAACAAAGAACAAAGAAATGTACAGCACAGGAACAGGCCCTCCAAGCCCGTGCCGACCATGCTGCCCGACTAAACTACAATCTTCTACACTTCCTGGGTCCGTATCCTTCTATTCCCATCCTATTCATATATTTGTCAAGATGCCCCTTAAATGTCCCTATCGTCCCTGCTTCCACTACCTCCTCCGGTAGCGAGTTCCAGGCACCCACTACCCTCTGCGTAAAAAACTTGCCTCGTACATCTACTCTAAACCTTGCCCCTCTCACCTTAAATCTATGCCCCCTAGTAATTGACCCCTCTACCCTGGGGAAAAGCCTCTGACTATCCACTCTGTCTATGTCCCTCATAATTTTGTATACCTCTATCAGGTCTCCCCTCAACCTCCTTCGTTCCAGTGAGAACAAACCGAGTTTATTCAATCGCTCCTCATTGCTAATGCCCTCCATACCAGGCAACATTCTGGTAAATCTCTTCTGCACCCTCTCTAAAGCCTCCACATCCTTCTGGTAGTGTGGCGACCAGAATTGAACACTATACTCCATGTGTGGCCAAACTAAGGTTCTATACAGCTGCAACATGACTTGCCAATTCTTATACTCAATGCCCCGGCCAATGAAGGCAAGCATGCTGTATGCCTTCTTGACTACCTTCTCCACCTCTGTTGCCCCTTTCAATGACCTGTGGACCTGTACTCCTAGATCTCTTTGACTTTCAATACTCTTGAGGGTTCTACCATTCACTGTATATTCCCTACCTGCATTAGACCTTCCAAAATGCATTACCTCACATTTGTCCGGATTAAACTCCATCTGCCATCTCTCCGCCCAAGTCTCCAGACAATCTAAATCCTGCTGTATCCTCCGACAGTCCTCATCGCTATCCGCAATTCCACAAACCTTTGTGTCGTCTGCAAACTTACTAATCAGACCAGTTACATTTTCCTCCAAATCATTTATATATACTACAAAGAGCAAAGGTCCCAGCACTGATCCCTGTGGAACACCACTGGTCACAGCCCTCCAATTAGAAAAGCATCCCTCCATTGCTACTCTCTGCCTTCTATGGCCTAGCCAGTTCTGTATCCACCTTGCCAGCTCACCCCTGATCCCGTGTGACTTCACCTTTTGTACTAGTCTGCCATGAGGGACCTTGTCAAAGGCCTTACTGAAGTCCATATAGACAACATCTACTGCCCTACCTGCATCAATCATCTTAGTGACCTCCTTGAAAAACTCTATCAAGTTAGTGAGACACGACCTCCCCTTCACAAAACCGTGCTGCCTCTCACTAATATGTCCATTTGCTTCCAAATGGGAGTAGATCCTGTCTCGAAGAATTCTCTCCAGTAATTTCCCTACCACTGAAGTAAGGCTCACCGGCCTGTAGTTCCCGGGATTATCCTTGCTACCCTTCTTAAACAGAGGAACAACATTGGCTATTCTCCAGTCCTCCGGGACATCCCCTGAAGACAGCGAGGATCCAAAGATTTCTGTCAAGGCCTCAGCAATTTCCTCTCCAGCCTCCTTCAGTATTCTGGGGTAGATCCCATCAGGCCCTGGGGACTTATCTACCTTAATATTTTTTAAGACACCCAACACCTCGTCTTTTTGGATCACAATGTGACCCAGGCTATCTACACCCCCTTCTCCAGACTCAACATCTACCAATTCCTTCTCTTTGGTGAATACTGATGCAAAGTATTCATTTAGTACCTCGCCCATTTCCTCTGGCTCCACACATAGATTCCCTTGCCTATCCTTCAGTGGGCCAACCCTTTCCCTGGCTACCCTCTTGCTTTTTATGTACGTGTAAAAAGCCTTGGGATTTTTCTTAACCCTATTTGCCAATGACTTTTCGTGACCCCTTCTAGCCCTCCTGACTCCTTGCTTAAGTTCCTTCCTACTTTCCTTATATTCCACGCAGGCTTCGTCTGTTCCCAGCCTTTTAGCCCTGACAAATGCCTCCTTTTTCTTTTTGACGAGGCCTACAATATCACTCGTCATCCAAGGTACCCGAAAATTGCCGTATTTATCTTTCTTCCTCACAGGAACATGCCGGTCCTGTATTCCTTTCAACTGACACTTGAAAGCCTCCCACATGTCAGATGTTGATTTGCCCTCAAACATCCGCCCCCAATCTATGTTCTTCAGTTCCCGCCTAATATTGTTACAATTAGCCTTCCCCCAATTTAGCACATTCATCCTCGGACCACTCTTATCCTTGTCCACCAGTACTTTAAAACTTACTGAATTGTGGTCACTGTTACCGAAATGCTTCCCCACTGAAACATCTACCACCTGGCCGGGCTCATTCCCCAATACCAGGTCCAGTACCGCCCCTTCCCTAGTTGGACTGTCTACATATTGTTTTAAGAAGCCCTCCTGCTCCTTACAAACTCCGCCCCGTCTAAGCCCCTGGCACTAAGTGAGTCCCAGTCAATATTGGGGAAGTTGAAGTCTCCCATCACCACAACCCTGTTGTTTTAACTCTTTTCCAAAATCTGTCTACCTATCTGCTCCTCTATCTCCCGCTGGCTGTTGGGAGGCCTGTAGTATACCCCCAACATTGTGACTGCACCCTTCTTATTCCTGATCTCTACCCATATAGCCTCACTGCCCTCTGAGGTGTCCTCTCGCAGTACAGCTGTGATATTCTCCCGAACAAGTAGCGCAACTCCGCCTCCCCTTTTACATCCCCCTCTATCCCGCCTGAAACATTTAATCCTGGAACGTTTAGCTGCCAATCCTGCCCTTCCCTCAACCAGGTCTCTGTAATGGCAACAACACCATAGTTCCAAGTACTAATCCAAGCTCTAAGTTCATCTGCCTTACCCGTAATGTTCCTTGCATTAAAACATATGCACTTCAGGCCACCAGACCCGCTGTGTTCAGCAACTTCTCCCAGTCTGCTCTGCCTCAGAGCCACACTGTCCCTATTCCCTAGTTCTCCCTCAATGCTCTCACCTTCTGACCTATTGCTCCCGTGCCCACCCCCCTGCCATACTAGTTTAAACCCTCCCGTGTGACACTAGCAAACCTCGCGGCCAGGATATTTATGCCTCTCTGGTTTAGATGCAACCCGTCCTTCTTATACAGGTCACACCTGCCCCGGAAGAGCTCCCAGTGGTCCAGATAATGGAAACCCTCCCTCCTACACCAGCTGTTTAGCCACGTGTTTATCTGCTCCATCTTCCTATTTCTAGCCTCACTGGCACGTGGCACAGGGAGTAATCCCGAGATTACAACCCTCGAGGTCCTGTCTTTTAACTTTTTGCCTAGCTCCCTGAACTCCTGCTGCAGGACCTCATGCCCCTTCCTGCCTATGTCGTTAGTACCAATATGAATAGTCCCATTCTGTTAGATCGTGCATTTAGAGTCACAGCTTCATAGCCATGCTGATGATGTTGGATTTCCAGATTGTATGGAGCCACTGGTAGAACAATGCTGCTTTGATGATTCTTGTGTAGATGCTTAACGATCCTGACTGGGCATCTAATTCCAAAGGCAGCACCTTTCTGCCCACAATTGGCACTCATTCCTTCCTGTTGCACTGTTTGCCTTTTTACCCAGCCCATGAGTTCTACACCTGCCTCATAAGGTCTTTAAAAGCTGCTATGGCCACTTTAGTGCCTTAAAAGAGACTCCAGTACCTTTGTTTCTTTAGCCTTGAGCAGAAGCTCTTTAAGAGCTCTGGATTCAGTGGAGCTTCTTTCATTATACCCACTGTGCTAAGTTCAAGTGTGCCCATGAGTCACGTGTAAATTGTTAAATTTAGCTGGCTTTAGTAAATCCAGCAGTCAGCTCTCCACTGCAGATGTGTAAGTGCCTTCATCCACTCAGTGATAGGGGAAGCATTTTCCCCAGGATCAAAGAATCAATCCTTTAAAGCCAGCCTATGTCCAGCCCTCTGAAGTGTTGGGTGCTCTGAGGTACAGACGAACCAACACGGTTGCGATTGGTACAACGCAGTTTTATTCCATTAAACTATTTATACATCAAACTTGGTACTCAGCACGTTGTGACTGTGTGAGTGTCTTGCTTTGAGGTCCTGGCCCTGTGCCGTCTCCAGATGGACTGCCCAGGAAGTGTTGTGTTTCTTGTTTTATACTGTGTCTGCTCTTGTCTGTGATTGGCTGTCGTGTTATGTGTGCTAATTGGTCCGTTGCTCTGTCTATCATTATGTATGTGTTATGATGTATGTTTGAATATCATGATATCCCCCCTTTTTTACAAGATTATGTGCCTACGTGGTTATAAATATAAATGCGTCGTGAGTGCAACTAAATGTGTGTGTGTGCATAATATTTACATCATGTACATGGGGCTTAACTATATACAAGGGGCGATGTCAGGTGTGACATAATAACGAGGTTGTACCATAACAAAAAGAAAAACAACGTGGAAATTTGGAACGATCAAACGAATGCCTGTAACGAGAAGACAGAGACATGTCATAAAACAGTGGTTGCAAAAGTTCAACGTGTGATCAGTTTCATAAGTACAGTCTAGTAGGTGGGCGACGAATTTGGGTTGACTGTCAGGGTGGCACATCATTCATCGCCCGGATTGATGGTGTTGACCCGGTTCCCATCAATGACCGCAACCTGGAAGGCGTCTTGGTCATCTGTGTCGTTGGTTTGGATGTCGTGATGTGGAGGCTGGATGGTTGGCACGTGTCTGCGAGGTTGTCGGAGATGTGGAAGATCCACAGGTTGAGCCGCTCGACAGTAGGCAGCATAGTGGCCCATCTTGCCACAGCGTAGGCATTGTCAGGTTTTTGCAGGACATTGCCCTTTTAAATTTGCAGCTCCACAGTTGCCGCACGTCGTGACTTCATGGCGTTCGTTACGCCACTGCGCATGCGCAGTTCGGTCTTGCATCGGGCGCGCCTGCGCAGCACGTCCCTCAGTGTTGCCGTAGGTTCTGGCGTGCACAAACGCGGGAGGCCTTGAAAAGCGTGCGAAACGGCCGCCCTCGTCCGGGCCGCGGGCCGGGAGAAACTCGATTGCCTGGACGCGTTCGACCTCGTGGGTGGCCTGGCTTGCCAATTCGGTCGCGAGGGACCCCCTCCGTGCTGATTCGGTCGCCTGAAATTGGGCATAGCGGCTAGTCGCATTCTCATGCAGGACACAGGCTTCAACTGCAGATACTAAGGTCAGGCCGTTTATTTTTAGAAGCTGCTGCCGTAGCTGCCGGGGGCAACGCCAAAACCGATCTGGTCCCGGATCATGGACTCTGAGGTGGTGTCGTAACCGCAGGACTGCGCGAGTATGCGGAGGTGCGTCAGGAAGGACTGAAAGAGCTCATCCTTACCTTGCAGGCGCTGCTGAAAGACATACCTCTCAAAGCTCTCGTTGACCTCAACGTTGAAGTGCTTGTCGAGCTTGAGGAGGACCGTGTCATACTTACCTTTGTTCTCGCCTTCCGCGAACACCAAGGAGTTGTATACATGGATGGCGTGCTGACCTGCGGTAGTGAGGAGCATGGCAATCTTCGTTTCATCCGAGGCGCCCTGTTTTTCATTGGCTTGCATGAAGAGTTCGAAGCGCTGCTTGAAGAGCGTCCAATTTATGCCCAGGTTCCCAGCGACTTGCAACGGCTGCGGTTTGTTGAGGGTGTCCATGGCTCAGGATGGCAGATTTGCTGGTAGGTATCGATTCACTTCTGGTACCATGAAGTGTTGGGTGCTCTGAGGTACAGACGAACCAACACGGTTGCAATTGGTACAATGCATTTTTATTCCATTAAACTATTTATACATCAAACTTGGTACTCAGCACATTGTGACTGTGTGAGTGTCTTGCTTTGAGGTCCTGGCCCTGTGCCGTCTCCAGATGGACTGCCCAGGAAGTGTCGTGTTTCTTGTTTTATACTGTGTCTGCTGTTGTCTGTGATTGGCTGTCGTGTTATGTGTGCTAATTGGTCCGTTGCTCTGTCTATCATTATGTATGTGTTATGATGTATGTTTGAATATCATGACACCCTCGAGATTCAGCCATAGAGGAATCCCACATTCATGAAAAAGAGCTTGGTAGTAAGATACTATCCTGGGTATCCCGATACAGGTGACTAACCCAAGCAGTTTGTCTCAGTTCTCTGCTCAAATAACTTTGGCAATCTTTTATTTATTTTTCTTAAAAAGCTACCCAAATGGCTGAGTTGGCAACTGGCATGGTAGTCAACTCCATGCAAGCATCAACTCCACACTCTGGCATGGCACTCTCTGTCTCATTTGCGGCAGAGGAAGACAGAGAGCTGACAAGAAGATGCACGATTCTCTGACCTCTGTTTTCCCTGGTCCGTCTTCTTGGCCAGCAGAGCTTTTTGTTCCTGCACACGTCTTTCAATGTACTTCGAGTAAGAAGTCTCACAACCAGGTTAAAGTCCAGCAGGTTTATTTGAAATCACAAGCCTCCGGAGCACTGCTTCTTCATCAGGTGAAGTGGAGGCAGGTTCACAAAGAATATACAGGCAGAGGCACAATTGCAAGATAGTTACAGATTGGAATGTGTTGGAAGAATTACTGAAACGACGACACGATGACATCAACAAGTTCCATCTCACCATCAGACTCACCATGGACTACTCTCCAGAATCGATTGCATTCTTGGACACACGCATCACCATCAAGGATAGACACCTTAGCACTTCACTTCACCGCAACCCTACGGATAATCTCACGATGCTCCACTTCTCCAGCTTCCATCCTAAACACGTTAAAGAAGCCATCCCCGATGGACAAGCCCTCCATATACACAGGCTCTGCTCGGACGAGGAGGAACACCTACAGACGCTGAAAGACGCCCTTGTAAGAACGGATATGGCGTTCGACTCATCGATCAGCAGTTCTGACATGCCACAGCGAAAAACCGCACCGACCTCCTCAGGTGACAAACATGGGACATGACCGACAGAGTACCATTCGTCTTCCAGTACTCCCCCGGAGCAGAGAAACTACGACATCTTCTTCGGAGCCTTCAACATGTCATCGATGATGACAAACATCTCGCCAAGGACATCCCCACACCTCCATTACTTGCCTTCAAACATCTGCACTGTAAATTCTATGATCTATGATTAATCTAGGACAAAGGTTCGGCACAACATCGTGGGCCGAAGGGCCTGTTCTGTGCTGTATTCTTCTATGTTCTATGTTCTAACTGCCTAACCTCAAACAGATCATTGTTCACAGCAAACTACCCAGCCTTCAGGAGAACAGCGACCACGACACCACACAACACTGCCACGGTAACCTCTGCAAGACGTGCCAGATCATCGACTTGGATACTACCATCACACATAAGAACACCACCCACCAGGTACACGGTACATGCTCATGCGACTCGGCCAGCGTTGTCTACCTTATACGCTGCAAGAAAGGATGTCCCGAGGCATGGTACATTGGCGAGACCATGCAGATGCTATGACAATGTATGAACAGACATGGCGCAACAAGGATGTCCCAAGGCATGGTACATTGGCGAGAACATGCAGATGCTACGACAATGGATGAACAGACATGGCGCAACAATCGCCAGGCAGAAGTGTGCCCTTCCAATCGGAGAACACGTCAGCAGACAAGGACATTCAGCCTCCAATCTTCGGGTAAGCATTCTCCAAAGCAGCTTTCAAGACACACGACAATTCAGAATCGCCGAGCAGAAACTGGTAGCCAGGTTCCGCACCCATGAGGATGGCCTCATCCGGGATCTCGGGTTCATGTCACATTACATGTAACCCCCACCATACGGCCCGGCTTTGCAGATACTACTAACTGTCCTGACTTGAGACAATTCACACCTCGCTTACCTGTGATTATCGCTCATTCCACTAACACTGTTTGTTCCTGTAAAGACTTGTTTACCTGTAAAGACTCCTATTTCAACCATTCTTCACATTCCAATCTGTAATTATCCTGCAATTGTGTCTTTCTTATACCTGACTCCGCTTTACCTGATGAAGGAGCAGCGCTCCGAAAGCTTGTGATTGCAAATAAACCTGTTGGACTTTAACCTGGTGCTGTGAGACTTCTTACTCTGCCCACCGTATTCCAGCGCCAGCATCACCACATCAATGCGCTTCCAAACAGTCATCCTCCAGAGGTCACGGCCGTCAGCAACTGTTTCCCAGTTGCTGGACTTGAAAAAGCAGTTAATTACAATCAGAGTACTTTGGTGTTTTGGGGGAGAATTGAGATGGTGCTATATAAATTCAACTCTCTAAATGTCTCCTAACTGGTCATTGTCTGCAAGTAAGGAGAATGGGCTGCTGAGGGCTGGAGTGAAACTGATAGTAGAGTGACTGCTAAAGGAGATAGATATATTTAAATGTAATCATCTGACACTAACAGAGTGATGTATTGCTGCTGAAGTTAACCTTGATCCCTGCCATGGGACACCCCAGCTCCATCACAAATGGTACAGGTGTCCACAAAACCTTATGTTACGCTCCTGACTCCAGGTATTCAAATGCATTCAGGGCTGATACTGGTCAGCAGATGGAACTCCCACATCGTCATAGTTATGATAGGAAGCCGTGATGTCCAGGGTTACACGATGCGGCACAATTGGAAAGTGGAAATATGTTGAAACTTCTTTGCCTGAACTTCCTCAGTGTAGCACGATCAATCACTCACGGGACGAGATGAGAAGGAGTCAATCGATAGCTTTATTACGCAGACTTGTTCCCCAGCAGCACAGTTACAGAATGCGGCTGCTGGGAGAACCCGGGCTCTTATGGGTGGAGCCAGTAGGCAGCTGATCCAATCGGGACCCAGCGCCTATCCACCAATAGCCTCTCGGCATCACAGGGTACCGTAATACCCCTAATACATACCACCACATTCACCCCTTGTTAGAAAAGAACACGGCGGGGCTAGTGGGCTATATGGTGGTAGGGGTTGACAGAGTCAGTACCTAGGATGCCGCTAACATGGCATCCGCTCTGATATCAAACTACCGGTACTATTTACAATGCCGCTTTTACTGGGCAACTGAATTATTTACAGAGGCATTTCTTGCTTTGTTATACGGATTTGATGAGTCGAATGGGTGCCCTGGTCGTCCTCGCCGATCGTCTCAGCCCCGGTGCTGATGCAGGCGCTGGCTCGGGCACCGTCGTCTCTGGGTGCCTCTTCCTGCTCCACCACCCCTAATCGCGACTGGGGGGAGGACCGATCCACCCGGGAAGGGGGCGGCTGTGGCGTGTGCCGGTGGGAGGGAGGGGGTGATTGGTGTTGGGGGGGGGGGTGTGGAGCTCCGGAGGGGGCAGCTGTGGTGTGCGCCGGTGGGAGGGAGGGGCTGTGTGGAGCTCCGACGGGCGCCAGGTCCCGCAGGGAGACCGTGTCCTGTTGGCCATCGGGGTACACCACATAGGCATATTGAGGGTTCGCGTGGAGGAGATGAACCCTCTCGACCAACGGGTCCGATTTGTGCGCCCGCACATACTTTCGGAGCAGGATGGGTTCCGGGGATGCCAGCCAGGTCGGAAGTGACGTTCCGGAGGAGGACTTCCTAGGGAAGACCAGGAGGCGTTCGTGAGGTGTTTGATTCGTTGTTGTACAAAGCAGCGACCGGATGGAGTGGATGGCGTCCGGGAGGACTTCCTGCCAGCGGGAAACTGGGAGACTTCTGGACTGTAGGGCCAGCAGGACAGTCTTCCAGACCGTTCCGTTCTCCCTCTCTACCTGACTGTTCCCCCGGGGATTGTAACTGGTCGTCCTGCTCGAGGCAATGCCTTTGCACAGGAATTGACGCAGTTCGTCGCTCATAAAGGAGGACCCCCTATCGCTATGTATGTAGGTGGGGAAACCGAACAGTGTAAAGATGGTGCAGAGGGCTTTAATCACCGTGGCCGCCGTCATGTCGGGGCAGGGGATGGCGAAAGGGAGCCGGGAGTATTCGTCAATCACGTTCAGGAAGTACGTGTTGCGGTCGGTGGAGGGGAGGGGGCCTTTGAAGTCCAGACTGAGGCGCTCAAAGGGACGGGAAGCCTTTATCAGGTACGCTTTATCTGGCCTGTAAAAGTGCGGCTTGCGCTCTGCGCAGATTTGGCAGTTCCTGGTGGCTGTCCTGACCTCCTCGATGGAGTAGGGCAGGTTGCGGGTCTTTACGAAGTGATAGAACCGAGTGACCCCCGGGTGGCAGAGGTCCTCGTGGAGGGTTCGGAGATGGTCTACTTGTGCGTTGGCACATGTGCCGCGGGATAGGGCATCGGAAGGCTCATTCAGCTTTCCGGGACGATACAAGATCTCATAGTTATAGGTGGAGAGTTCGATCCTCCTCCGCAAGATCTTGTCGTTCTTGATCTTGCCCCACTGTGCATTATCGGACATGAAGGCAACCGACCATTGGTCAGTGAGGAGAGTGAATCTCCTACCGGCCAGGTCATGCCTCCAATGTCGCACAGTTTCCACTATGGCCTGGGCCTCTTTTTCCACTGAGGAGTGGCGGATTTCTGAAGCATGGAGGGTGTGTGAAAAAAAGGCCACAGGTCTGCCCACTTGGTTGAGGGTGGCCGCCAGAGCTACGTCGGACGCGTCGCTCTCGACTCAGAAGGGGAGGGATTAATCGATCGCGTGCATCGTGGCCTTTGCGATATCCGCTTTGATGCGGCTGAAGGCCTGGCGGGCCTCTGTCGGCAGGGGAAAGACCGTGGACTGGATTAGCGGATGGGCCTTGTCCACGTAGTGGGGGACCCACTGGGCGTAATAAGAGAAAAAGCCCAGACAGCACTTCAGGGCCTTGGAACAGTGAGGGAGGGGGAACTCCATAAGGGGGCGCATGCGTTCAGGGTCGGGGCCTATCACTCCATTACGCACTACGTAGGCAAGGATGGCTAGACGGTCGGTGCTAAACACACATTTTTCCCTGTTGTACGTGAGATTCAGGGCGTTTGCAGTCTGGAGGAATTTTCGGAGGTTGGCGTCGTGGTCCTGCTGATCGTGGCCGCAGATGGTGACGTTATCGAGGTACGGGAACGTAGCCCGCAAGCCGTACTGGTCAACCATTCGGTCCATCTCCCGTTGGAAGACCGAGACTCCGTTAGTGACTCCGAATGGAACCCTTAAGAAATGATAGAGCCGCCCATCTGCTTCAAAGGCAGTGTATTTGCGGTCGTTTGGGCGGATGGGAAGCTGGTGATATGCGGACTTAAGGTCCACCGTGGAAAAGACCTTGTACTGTGCAATCCGATTGACCATGTCGGATATGCGGGGGAGAGGATACGCATCCAGCTGCGTGTACCTATTGATGGTTTAACTATAGTCTACGACCATCCTCTGCTTCTCCCTGGTCTTTACAACTACCGCCTGAGCTCTCCAGGGACTATTGCTGGCCTGAATTATGCCTTCCCGCAGCAGCCGCTGGACTTCCGACCGGATAAACATTCGGTCCTGGGCGCTGTACCGTCTGCTCCTAGTGGCGACGGGTTTGCAATCCGGGGTGAGGTTCGCAAACAGGGAAGACGGGTCGACCTTGAGGGTCGCGAGGCCGCAGATAGTGAGTGGGGGTATAGGGCCGCCGAATTGGAACGTTAAACTCTGGAGGTTGCACTGAAAATCCAACCCCAGGAGTGTGGCAGCGCAGAGGTGGATCCTGCACCATGAGGTTCGCGATGCAGAACCCTTTGATCTCTATGGAATGGGATCCTGCTGCCAGGACAAATTTTTGATTACTCGGGTGGATCGGAAGAGAACAGCATGTTACCGTATCGGTGTGTATAATACTCTCCGTGCTCCCAGAGTCGATCAGATAGGGCGTCTCGTACCCATTGTCGAGTACCGTCGTTGTTGCCGTTTGGAGTGTTCATGCCACGACTGCTCCAGGGTCACCGAAGCCAGTCGCTGTTGCTGCATCGGGGCGTTTTCTTCAGGCCCCGTGAAGTCGTCCATTCCGGGGTTCTTGGCCGTCAGCCAAGATGGCAGCGTCCACGGGTCGCACACAGTCGGGGGTGGACAAGATGGCGGCGCCCCTCCCTCCCACATGAAGTCCAGGACCCGAGATGGCGACGCCCCTCCCTCCCGCATGAAGTCCAGGACCCGAGATGGCGACGCCCCTCCCTCCCGCATGAAGTCCAGGACCCGAGATGGCGACGCCCCTCCCTCCCGCATGGAGTCCGGGACCCGAGATGGTGGCGCCCCTCCCTCCCGCATGGAGTCCGGGACCGAAGGTGGCGGCGCCCGTTGGGGGGGGGGGGGAGGGGGGGGGGGACCGGGGGGTCGGTTGTGGCGGGGATCCACGGTGCCCAAAGGGCAGCCGCGCGGTCGGGGGCGTATGGAGTACGGGTCCCAAAATGGCGGCACCCGTTGGCCGCACATGGATGGTTGGGGGGGAGGGGGGTGTGCCCGGGGGTCGGTCGTGGCAGAGGTCCACGGTTCCCAAGGGGCAGCCGCGCAGTCGGGGGCGTATGGCGTCCGGGTCCCAAAATGGCGGCACCCGTTGGCCGCACATGGATATTTGGGGGGGTTGAGTTTGGGGTCCTGGTTCTCCCCGGTAGATTGCGGCGACCCCCCCAGGCCTGGCATACCGCTACAAAGTGCCCTTTTTTGCCGCACCCTTTGCAGACTGCTGAGCAGGCCGGGCAGCGCAGCCGGGGGTGTTTCATTTGCCCGCAAAATTAGCAGCGGGGCCCCCCCCAGGTGGGCTGGCGCTCTGGCAGCACAGGCCTGCGGGGGTTTGGGGGGTGCCGGGGTGGGTCATGGCGGGGGTCCACGGTGCCCAAGGGACAGCTGCGTGGTCAGAGGCGTAGGCACGGGCGTTCTGTGATGCTACATCGAGCGAGGCAGCGAGGGCCCGTGCCTTCTTGAGGCCTAGTGCGGTACTCTCCAGCAATCACTGGCGAATCTGGGATGGGAGCATACTTGTTACGAAGGCATCCCGAACTGGTAGTCCCTTATGTTCATTGGCCGAAACCGATGGGCAGTTGCAGTTTCTCCCCAGTATCAACAGCGCACTGTAGAAATCGTCCAGCGATTCCCCGGGGATCTGACGTCTCGACGCGAGCTGGTGGCGGGCGTGGACCCTGGAATGCAGGACTTGCATTTTCTGGTCTTCTGGAGGCGCGCAGGTGGCCGTTCGGAGGTATCCTTCGAAAACACGGTGGCCAGTGTTTAAAAAGTGGCCGCTGAGTTTGTCGTGTGGGGGCTGGTTCGCAGACACTCCTGAGTGATTCGGAGCGCCATGTCCTTTAAAGTCGCGTAATAAATTGTAGCACGATCAATCACTCACGAGACGAGATGAGAAGGAGTCAATCGATGGCTTTGTTACGCAGACTTGTTCCCCAGCAGCACAGTTACAGAATGCGGCTGCTGTGAGAACCCGGGCTCTTATACACCACCTTACTGGGTGGAGCCAGTAGGCGGCTGATCCATTCGGGACCCAGCGTCTATCCACCAATAGCCTCTCGGCATCACAGGTTACCGTAATACCCCTAATACATACCACCACACTCAGGGTGACAATCTGTGCCGGATTTCCACTCCAATCCCAGTTAATTACGAAAATCCTATGTCATCTGACCTTCTAACTCAGGCTGGGTAAGATAAGGGGAGTGCAGCACACCCTCAGGCGCCAACGCCAAGTGTAGCTCCCTTGAAACTAAGGAAGTCGCACCCACTTTTTCTTATGGCATTAGCTGGCATGGAGGGAATTCCATGGGGTATCAGTGGGGCTGTGGGGGGTCCTGTGGCAGGGGTGGAGGGGGGGTGTAGTCAGAGGCTTGTGGTGAGGGGAACAATCACTGTGCAGATTCTTACCTGGGACCCTCTGAAGGGGATTCCCCAGTTTATCTCTGGGGTACCCCCCCCCCCCCCGCCGTGCAGAACCGGGGAGCTCAGGAGTTATGCCCGATATTTTATCCGTACCTTGCTTTTGTCCTGTCCTGGATTGCTGATACATCATGGAGTAACAGCTGTAAAAAGTTTATTTGGGGATGTTTAATATTTAATAAAGTGGGACCCCTGCTGCAAAGGTTCAATACTTTTGGCTACTTTTAGCTTTTGCAGTACTTATCCTATCAGCTGTTTTCAATCATTAAAATATCACAGCGGATGCTGGTGAGCTGTGCGATACCCAGTTTGAACACCACGTGTGGAGTCCAACAATTCCCAACTTCATAATGAAGTGACGAGACATTCAAACCATGGCTGTCGTTAGCAGGGCTATGAAAATAAGCCAATACCCTACCCTTTATCTAAACATGAAAGCAGCATGAATATATATTTTTCGCTCTTCGATTCCTTTCTCTTCTGCTTTCTCTCACCATCGCTTTGCAACCCACCTGTCGGTCGGGTTTGCATCGACTGCCGTAATTTTATTTCTCATCATTTCTGCCTCTCTCTCCTCGGAGAGAAAGTGTTGAGCGCTCTGAGATGGAACTGTTTCACCCAGCCACATCCCATAACTCACTGCAGCTTAAGGTCGAAAACTGAGCATAGACCTGTCAGTGCATTAAATGCTACACCCAACAGAAAGCTCAATAATACATTTTGGGCAGAATCTTTGAAGCTGAGCTCTGTTGCATCGACACAAACATGCAGTACAAAATGAAGACTACGATGGTGTAGGTAGGTTCTACTGTTGGGAGGAACCTGTAAGAGAGACAGATGCCAAGGTGGTCAGATCACAAGTTCATTGCATCATCACACTCTGAGCATGCTGATAAGATATGAATGCATTATGCTGCTTTCTCCCTTTTAACGCCCAAAATACAGAGTCCCAGTATGGTTTCTTGACCGCGCTATCAAAGAGAGGTGGGTGGGGAAAACAGTTCTATCACAAGAGTGTTCAACACTTTCTCTCTGTCTCAATCACTTCCTGCCTCTCCACATCCTCGGACTTCCCACCACAGCCTCCCGACCTTCACATCCCCCCTCCCCCAATCTACCTCCCCCCTCACCCCAGCTCTTGAGGGCAGGGCTTCACCACATAGAGTCACTCATCCATGAAGGGAGATGAACGAATCAAGGTTGCAGCTGGTCGGTGGAAGCTGTCAATCACAGCCCACTGCTAGAAAGTTAGGAATAGCTTGCAGCTAATGGATCTGCGGGGTTGAAACTCAGGTCACAGCTGTTCTCTTTCCAGGAATGGACATGTGGTGCATTTAGATAAGTGTTACAGCTATAATAATTTTCACTGCCCCTGCCTGGACCACTCTCTAGCTTCCAGACAGGGGTCTCTTTTCTGGGGGTGGTGGGGGGGGGGGCAGTGGGACTGTGGGGATGGTCCCTCTAGTCAGGGGGCCTCTTTAGTCAGGGAGCCTCTATGGGGGATCCCTTTCGTCAGGGGTTCTCTGTGGGGTGATCCCTTTCACTCTTTCTCATGGCAATTCGGGTCGTTTTCCCTCTCACAAAGTCTGTCCACACACTGAAATGTTTGACTCACCCGTGACCGTTGTTGTAAAGGTTTTTTTTTTGCAGGTTGCCCACTGCAGCTTTAACAAAAGTGACATTTGCTAATCAATGGTTTTGGATCACCTTTTGGGTCAGGCTCATACGCAAAATGCCTGGCTGTGAGTCTCATGCTAACTACATCCTTGTGTTCAGTTTGAGATTCTGCCAGGATCTTGGCTCAAAGAACTGAACATGTTCTCGCATTTAACAACTTCTTCAACCCCACTCACTTCCTGCAAGTAAAAGGTATTGCCATGGGTACCTGTATGGTCCTAGCTACGCTTACTTGTTTTTTGCGAGAGATACAAAGAACAAAGAAATGTACAGCACAGGAACAGGCCCTTCGGCCCTCCAAGCCCGTGCCGACCATGCTGCCCGACTAAACTACAATCTTCTACACTTCCTGGGTCCGTATCCCTCTATTCCCATCCTATTCACGTATTTATCAAGATGCCCCTTAAATGTCACTATCGCCCTGCTTCCACCACCTCCTCCGGTAGCAAGTTCCAGGCACCCACTACCCTCTGCGTAAAAAACTTGCCTCGTACATCTACTCTAACCCTTGCCCCGCTCACCTTAAACCTATGCCCCCTAGTAATTGACCTCTCTACCCAGGGGAAAAGCCTCTGACTATCCACTCTGTCTATGCCCCTCATAATTTTGTAGACCTCTATCAGGTCGCCCCTCAACCTCCTTCGTTCCAGTGAGAACAAACCGAGTTTATTCAACCGCTCCTCATAGCTAATGCCCTCCATACCAGGCAACATTTTGGTAAATCTCTTCTGCACCCTCTCTAAAGCCTCCACATCCTTCTGGTAGTGTGGCGACCAGAATTGAACACTATACTCCAAGTGTGGCCTAACTAAGATTCTATACAGCTGCAACATGACTTGCCAATTCTTATACTCAATGCCCCGGCCAATGAAGGCAAGCATGCCGTATGCCTTCTTGACTACCTTCTCCACCTGTGTTGCCCCTTTCAGTGACCTGTGGACCTGTACTCCTAGATCTCTTTGACTTTCAATACTCTTGAGGGTTCTACCATTCACTGTATATTCCCTACCTGCATTAGACCTTCCAAAATGCATTACCTCACATTTGTCCGGATTAAACTCCATCTGCCATCCCTCCGCCCAAGTCTCCAAACAATCTAAATCCTGCTGTATCCTCTGACAGTCCTCATCGCTATCCGCAATTCCACCAACCTTTGTGTCGTCTGCAAACTTACTAATCAGACCAGTTACATTTTCCTCCAAATCATTTATATATACTACAAAGAGCAAAGGTCCCAGCACTGATCCCTGTGGAACACCACTGGTCACAGCCCTCCAATTAGAAAAGCATCCTTCCATTGCTACTCTCTGCCTTCTATGACCTAGCCAGTTCTGTATCCACCTTGCCAGCTCACCCCTGATCCCGTGTGACTTCACCTTTTGTACTAGTCTACCATGAGTGACCTTGTCAAAGGCTTTACTGAAGTCCATATAGACAACATCCACTGCCCTACCTGCATCAATCATCTTAGTGACCTCCTTGAAAAACTCTATCAAGTTAGTGAGACACGACCTCCCCTTCACAAAACCATGCTGCCTCTCACTAATACGTCCATTTGCTTCCAAATGGGAGTAGATCCTGTCTCGAAGAATTCTCTCCAGTAATTTCCCTACCACTGAAGTAAGGCTCACCGGCCTGTAGTTCCCTGGATTATCCTTGCTACCCTTCTTAAACAGAGGAACAACATTGGCTATTCTCCGGTCCTCCGGGACATCACCTGAAGACAGTGAGGATCCAAAGATTTCTGTTAAGGCCTCAGCAATTTCCTCTCCAGCCTCCTTCAGTATTCTGGGGTAGATCCCATCAGGCCCTGGGGACCTATCTACCTTAATATTTTTTAAGACACCCAACACCTCGTCTTTTTGGATCTCAGTGTGACCCAGGCTATCTACACACCCTTCTCCAGACTCAACATCTACCAATTTCTTCTCTTTGGTGAATACTGATGCAAAGTATTCATTTAGTACCTCGCCCATTTCCTCTGGCTCCACACATAGATTCCCTTGCCTATCCTTCAGTGGGCCAACCCTTTCCCTGGCTACCCACTTGCTTTTTATGTACGTGTAAAAACCCTTGGGATTTTCCTTAACCCTACTTGCCAATGACTTTTCGTGACCCCTTCTCGCCCTCCTGACTCCTTACTTAAGTTCCTTCCTACTTTCCTTATGTTCCACACAGGCTTCGTCTGTTCCCAGCCTTTTAGCCCTGACAAATGCCTCCTTTCTCTTTTTGACAATATCTCTCGTTATCCAAGGTTCCCGAAAATTGCCGTATTTATCCTTCTTCCTCACAGGAACATGCCGGTCCTGAATTCCTTTCAACTGACACTTGAAAGCCTCCCACATGTCAGGTGTTGATTTGCCCTCAAACATCCGCCCCCAATCTATGTTCTTCAGTTCCCGCCTAATATTGTTATAATTAGCCTGCCCCCAATTTAGCACATTCATCCTCGGACCACTCTTATCCTTGTCCACCAGCACTTTAAAACTTACTGAATTGTGGTCACTGTTCAACGAAATGCTCCCCTACTGAAACATCTACCACCTGGCCGGGCTCATTCCCCAAAACCAGGTCCAGTACCGCCCCTTCCCTAGTTGGACTCTCTACATATTGTTTTAAGAAACCCTCCTGGATGCTCCTTACAAACTCCGCCCCGTCTAAGCCCCTGGCACTAAGTGAGTCCCAGTCAATATTGGGGAAGTTGAAGTCTCCCATCACCACAACCCTGTTGTTTTTACTCTTTTGCAAAATCTGTCTACCTATCTGCTCCTCTATCTCCCGCTGGCTGTTGGGAGGCCTGTAGTAAATCCCCAACATTGTGACTGCACCCTTCTTATTCCTGATCTCTACCCATATAGCCTCACTGCCCTCTGAGGTGTCCTCCCACAGTACAGCTGTGATTATCTCCCTAACCAGTAGCGCAACTCCGCCACCCCTTTTACATCCCCCTCTATACCGCCTGAAACATCTAAATCCTGGAACGTTTAGCTGCCAATCCTGCCCTTCCCTCAACCAGGTATGTGTAATGGCATCAACATCATAGTTCCAAGTACTAATCCAAGCTCTAAGTTCATCTGCCTTACCCGTAATACTTCTTGCATTAAAACATATGCACTTCAGGCCACCAGACCCGCTGTGTTCAGCAACTTCTCCCTGTCTGCTCTGCCTCAGAGCCCCACTGTCCCTATTCCCTAGTTCTCCCTCAATGCTCTCACCTTCTGACCTATTGCTCCCGTGCCCACCCCCCTGCCATACTAGTTTAAACCCTCCCATGTGACACTAGCAAACCTCGCGGCCAGGATATTTATGCCTCTCCAGTTTAGATGCAACCCGTCCTTCTTATATAGGTCACACCTGCCCTGGAAGAGCTCCCAGTGGTCCAGATAATGGAAACCCTCCCTCCTACACCAGCTGTTTAGCCATGTGTTTAGCTGCTCTATCTTCCTATTTCTAGCCTCACTGGCACGTGGCACAGGGAGTATTCCCAAGATTAAAACCCTAGAGGTCCTGGGCGACATTCTCCGACCCCCCGCCGGGTCGGAGAATCGCTGGGGGCTGGTGTGAATCCCGCCCCTGCCGGTTGCCGAAGTCTCCGGCACCGGATATTCAGCGGGGGCGGGAATCGCGCTGCGCCGGTTGGCGGGCCCCCCCGCTCGATTCTCCGGCCTTGATGGGCCGAAGTCCGGCCGATAAATTGCCTGTCCCGCCGGCGTAAATTAAATCACCTACCGTACCGGCGGGACAAGGTGGCGTGGGCGGGCTCCGGGGTCCTGGGGGGGGCGCGGGGTGATCTGGCCCCAGGGGTGCCCCCACGGTGGCCTGGCCCGCGATCGGGTCCCACCGATCCGCGGGCGGGCCTGTGCCATGGGGGCACTCTTTCCCTTCCGCCTCCGCCACGGTCTCCACCATGGCGGAGGCGGAAGAGACTCCCTCCACTGCGAATGCATGGGAAATTGTCAGCGGCCGCTGACACTCCCGCGCATGCGCCGCCCTGAGATGTCATTTCCGCGCCAGCTGGCGGGGCAACAAAGGCCGTTTCCGCCAGCTGGCGGGGCGGAAATTCCTCCGGCGTCAGCCTAGCCCCTCAATGTTGGGGCTCGGCCCCAAAAGATGCGGAGCATTCCGCACCTTTGGGGCGGCGCGATGCCCATCTGATTGGCGCCGTTCTGGGCGCCAGTCGGCGGACATCGCGCCGTTTCAGGAGAATTTCGCCCCCTGTCTTTTAACTTTCTGCCTAGCTCCCTGAACTCCTGCTGCAGGACCTCATGCCCCTTCCTGCCTATGTCGTTAGTACCAATATGTACAACGACCTCTGCCTGTTTGCCCTCCCCCTTCAGGATGCCCTCTACCCGTTCGGAGACATCCTGGACCCTGGCACCAGGGAGGCAACATACCATCCTGGAGTCTCTTTCACGTCCACAGAAGCGCCTATCTGTGCCCCTGACTATAGAGTCCCCTATTACTATTGCTCTTCTGCGCTTTGACCCTCCCTGCTGAACATCAGAGCCAGCCGTGGTGCCACTGCTCTGGCTGCTGATGTTTTCCCCTGATAGGCTATCCCCCCCGACAGTATCCAAAGGGGTATACCTGTTCGAGAGGGGGACAACCACAGGGGATTCCTGCACTGACTGGCCTGCCCTTTCTGGTGGTCACCCATTTCTCTGCCTGTACCTTGGGTGTGACCACATTTATATAACTGCGATCTATGACGCTTTCTGCCACCTGCATGCTCCTAAGTGCATCCAATTGCTGCTCCAACCGAACCATGCGGTCTGTGAGGAGCTCCAGTTGGGTGCACTTTCTGCAGATGAAGCTATCCGGGACGCTGGAAGCCTCCCGGACCTGCCACATCTCACAGTCAGA
Source organism: Scyliorhinus torazame (assembly GCF_047496885.1). Classification (NCBI taxonomy): domain Eukaryota; kingdom Metazoa; phylum Chordata; class Chondrichthyes; order Carcharhiniformes; family Scyliorhinidae; genus Scyliorhinus; species Scyliorhinus torazame. The sequence goes on along the minus strand of NC_092711.1, from coordinate 297,355,194 downwards.
GCACTACACCCCTCTAACTGACATTGCGTCAATTAATTAAAATTAAAATTTAAAAAAAATTTTTTTTTTTTTTTTAAAGTTACTGTTAACTATCTGTTTCCTCGCACTAGATTTCTACTATAAATGCGAAAGCTAAATATAGTACTCTCCGATCTCTGGCTTAGATATCCCTCTAAATTATAATTAAGTAATTATGTTTAATTAGTTACCAATGCTTAATTTTTTTAATTTAGTGTAGATTCCCAACCAGCCACTCAGGTCACAGTTTTTCTGTGACGTCACTTCAGTTTCCCCCCGACACACACAATTTGAAAAAGGTATAAAAGTAAAAATGAGTAAAAATCACTTACTTACCTTCTTACCTTCTGAGTGTCTTAGATGTTCTCAGGTTCTCTCCCTGACAGAGACTGCTCCTCCTCCTCCGAACGGCTCCCGAAACTAGGCCGCGATCTTTTCAAATCTCCGCTCTGACTCGCAGCTCCTGCGCTTTTTGTGGAAGATTTCTTGTTCCAGCCTTATTTTGCCCTCCTCCACCTTCACTTTTTTTCCTTACGTTGACGACGATTGGTGATGCTTCCTGCTCAACTGGAAATTTAATTGACTCTGTTTCCAATTTCAACCCTTCTCTCACCATCATCTGGTTCAGCTCTGAATCTTCCCTCCCCTTTGTTGACTTCTCTGTCTCTATTTCTGGAGAAACGCTAATAGCTAACATTTACTACACGCCCAAGGATTCCAATTGTTACCTTGGCGATGCCTCTTTGCAGCTACTTCTAGTAATGACTCGATTGTATTCTCCTAGTTTCTCCATCGCAGATGATGCCACCTCTATACAAGTGCCTATGATGAATCTTCCTTTTACCTCAACCAAGAATTTCCTCCCCATGGCATTTTTAAAAATTATTTTACGAAATGCGCCGTTGGTTCAGCCAGCATTGATTGTCCATCTCTAATTACCCTTGAGAAGTATAGAATCCCTACAATGGAGAAGGAGGCCATTTGGCCCATCGAGTTTGCAGCGGCCCTCGGAAAGAAAACCCTACCTAAGCCCTCCACGTAACCCTACCAAGTCTTTTGAACCCGAAGGGGCAATTTATCATGGCCAATCCACCTAACCTGCACATCTTTGGACTATGAGAGGAAACTGGAGCATCCGGAGGAAACCCACGCACACACGGGGAGAACGTGTAAACGGGGAAACAGAAAAAAAACGTTGGGGCAGCACGGTAGCCTTGTGGATAGCACAATTGCTTCACAGCTCCAGGGTCCCAGGTTCGATTCCGGCTTGGGTCACTGTCTGTGCGGAGTCTGCATGTCCTCCCGTGTGTGCGTGGGTTTCCTCCGGGTGCTCCAGTTTCCTCCCACAGTCCAAAGATGTGCAGGTTAGGTGGATTGGCCATGATAAATTGCCCTTAGTGTCCAAAATTGCCCTTAGTGTTGGGTGGGGTTACTGGGTTATGGGGATAGGGTGGAGGTGTTGACTTTGGGTAGGGTGCTCTTTCCAAGAACCGGTGCAGACTCGATGGGCCGAATGGCCTCCTTCTGCACTGTAAATTCTATGATAATAAACTCCGCATAGTCACCCAAGGCCGGAATTGAACATGGGTCCCTGGCGCTGTGAGGCAGCAGTGCTAACCGCTGTGCCACCGTGTTGCCCAATGCAAGAACGTTGTTCAATGCGAGAAGGTGGTAGTGAGCTGCCCTCTTAAACTGCTAACATCCACGTGGTGTAGGTACACTCTTAGAAGGGAGTTCCCAGCGGCAATAAAGGAATGACGATACATTTCCAAGTCAGAATTGTGTGTGACTTGGATGGGAACTTGCAAGTGGTGGTGTTCTCAGTTTCTGCTAACCTTATCCTCCAGGTGGTAGAGGTCACAGGTTTTGGATGTGCTGACAAAGGAGCTTTGATGTGTGGCTGCTACATATCTTGTAGAGAATACACACTGCATCGGTAGTGAAGGGAGTGAACGTTTAAGCTGATGGATCTGGTACCAATCAAGCATTGTCCTTGATGGTTTTGAGCATTGTTGGAGTCGTACCCATCCAGGCAAGCGGAAAAAATTCCATCACATTGCTGACTTGTGCCTTTCTGGTCAATGGTCAATAATCCACTGACAGCCAAGGGGAGATAGTTAGGCAAACTCTTGTTGGAGATGATTATTGCCTGGCACTCGTGTGGCACAAATGGTACTTGCCATTTATCAGCCCCTAATCAGGACCCACCACCATGTCTGATATATTTTCCCACTTCTACATTCACTCCTTCCTTTCCCTTTCCTAACCATGTCAGGGTTTCCCTCATCCTTATTCCCTACCCCACCAGCCTTTTGGTAAGTCTGAGGACTTTAGAAGTACATTCATTGAGCATGTTCAAGACAGAAATTGACAGATTTCTGGGGCGCAATTCTCCGTAATCGGCGCGATGTCCGTCGACCGGCGCCAAAAACGGCGCAAATCAGTCCGGCATCGCGCCGCCCCAAAGGTGCGGAATCCTCCACATCTTGAGCGGCCGAGCCCTAACCTTGAGGGGCTAGGCCCACGCCGGACTGATTTCCGCCCGCCAGCTGGCAGGAAAGGCCATTGTTGCCCCGCCAGTTGGTGCGGAAATGACATTGCCGGGCGGCGCATGTGCGGGAGCGTCAGCGGCAGCTCACGGCATCCCCACGCATGCGCAGTGGAGGGGGTCTCCTCCGCCTCCGCCATGGTGGAGACCATGACGAAGGCGGAAGGAAAAGAGTGCCCCCACGGCACAGGCCCGCCCGCGGATCGGTGGGCCCCGATCGTGGGCCAGGCCACCATGGGGGCACCCCCCCCAGGGCCAGACCGCCCCGTGCCCCCCCCAGGACCCCGGAGCCCGCCCGCGCTGCCTTGTCCTGCCGGTAAGAGAGGTGGTTTAATCCACGCCGGCGGGACAGGCATTCCAGCAGCAGGACTTTGGCCCATCCGGGCCAGAGAATCGCTGGGGGCGGCCCGCCAACTGGTGCGGCACGAGTCCCGCCCCCGCCGAATCTCCGGTGCCAGAGATTCGGCGGGGGGCGGGATTCGGCAACCGGCGGGGGCGGGATTCACGCCAGCCCCCGGCAATTCTCCGACCCGGCGGGGGGTCGGAGAATCCCGCCCCGATGACTAATGAGATCAAGGGAAATGAAGATAGTATAAGAAAGTGGTGTTGAAGTAGATGACCAACCTGTAAGTGTCGCCACGGTCCCAGTGGACCACAGACCCCTTTCCCCTTTGATAGGCAGCTGACAGGTGGTGATTTAACGTGGAGGACCACCACGCACCACAGGCGAGGGGCAAAGTTAGGCAGGCGGGACCCGTAACCTCAGCGGGTACGGGAATTGAACCCACGCTGTTGGCATCGCTCCACAGCCAACTGAGCTAACCAACCCCCAGTGATTAACATGAATTAATTGAATGGTGGAACAGGCTCGGAGGGCTGAATGTCCCACTTCTGTCCCAATGGTCCTCTCCTATCTATCAGAGATCTTCATTTTTGTTTGCCCCCCCCCCCAACTCGGAACATATGCTCTGCTTCTATTTCCACAGATGCTCTCGGGCCTGGCTGACTATTTCCAGCACTTTCAGTTTTTATTTCAAATTTCCAGCATCTACAATATTTTACTTTTGCACTGTTGCAGTGTTTTGCCATATCTCCACTGTGCTAACATCACTCTGTGCGGTGAGAATGAGCATGAGGTTTTCCTGGAGATTTGGCCCTATCTCAGTTGCAAATCTCAAAAGCAAAGACAGAAATTTGACCTCATTATTTTTAATTGGGAGAGGATTGGCCGCTCTTGTACACAACCAGTACTTTGAGAAGTGAAACCCATTGATTTAAAACTCAGAAAACTTGTAGATTTCCTGTGTAATTTCAGCCCTCAACAACCAGTGTGACATTGCAGGCTGACGGCCAATGTTTGCTGAGGAATCGCTCCTTGAATTTTTCTCTGAGTAGAACTTTGTTTTCCCTGATTTTTCTTTTCCTGCGGGTAGTGATTTATGTTGAGTCCTGGTTCCCTTCAATGTCTATAATAGGCTAGCTTGCCCAAATGGCCAGTCTTCATGGGTCAGGTTGAGCATTGAATGTCAGTGGGCTCTTGGGGTTTGGGGGAAGAGTGTATTGTAGCCAAGACCTGAGAAACATAGAAGTGAAACAGCACAGAAAGGGACCATTTGTCCATTCTTGTCCATACTGACCCAAAGACACCCTTTCTAATCCCACCTTCCGGCACATGGCCCACAGCCTGCAGCTTACAGCACCCAAAATCTGGATCCAGCTACTTTTTAAAAAAAGAGTTTGAGGTCTCTGTCTCCACCACCAACTCAGGCAGCAAATTCCAGACACCCACCACCCTCTGCCGAAAAACATTTTACCTCATCTCCCCTCTCATCCTCTGCCACTTAGCTTGAGTCTGTGACCCTTGGTTTTTGAACTCTCTGCCAAGAGCAACGGGTTTTTTCTGTCTACTTTATCTCTACCCCTCACAATCATGTATTTGGAGTATGGTGAGCAGTTTTGGGCCCCGTATCTAAGAATGGATGTGCTGGCCTTGGAAAGGGTCCAGAGGAGGTTCACTAGAATGATCCCTGGAATAAGGAGCTTGTCGTATGAGGAACAGTTGAGGACTCTTAGTCTGTACTCGTTGGAGTTCAGAGATGAGGGGGGATCTTATTGAAACTTACAGCATACTGCGAGGCCTGGATAGAGTGGACGTGGAGAGGATGTTTCCACTGGTAGGAAAAACTACAACCAGAGGGCACAAACTCAGACTAAAGGCACGATCCTTTAAAACAGAGATGAGAAGGAATTTCTTCAGCCAGAGGGTGGTGAATCTGTGGAACTCTTTGCTGCAGAAGGCTGTGGAGGCCAAGTTACTGAGTATCTTTGAGACAGAGATAGATAGGTTCTTGATTAATACAGGGATGAGAGGTTATGGGAGCAGGCAGGAGAATGGGGATGAGAAAAATATCAGCCATGATTGAATGGCGGAGCAGACTCGATGGACCAAGTGGCCTAATTCTGTTCCTATGTCTTATGGTCTTATGGTCATGGGCCCTGGATCACATTCTAAAATAAGGAACTCTATTTCAACACCCCGGCAGAGGTGGACATGTTTGTGCAGACGAACGGCCTGGACAAGGAACAGGCAAGGCAGCGCTGAGGGCGAAACAGAGAAAGAAAAAAGGGGAGAAAGAAAAGAACTATGATGGACTTATGCCATGTTTCCACGGGACAGTACTGGCCTCACTCTGAACAGAATGTTAAACCACAGGAAAGGGCATGGGCTGTGGAGCGCCGGCGAGGGTGAAGAGGCAACAGCAATCTAGCAGGCATAAGAAAGTGGTAAGATCAGCCCCAGGAGGAGGGCCACCACACTAGCGGGGAAAGCTAACGCAGAAATTATGAGAACAAGGGGGGGCCGCGGCTCACCTCCCGGTAGGGAGGGAGGGTCTGGCGGTGGGGGTGGGGGGAATCACAGGGGCAGGCATGGGGAGTGCAAGGGGGGAGATAGGGAAGGGAGGACACGGGGGTGAGTGGGTAGCAGGGGCGACAGAGTGGAGAAGGGGGAACACAAGGGAGATACGGGCAGCACGGTAGCACAGTGGTTAGCACTGTGGCGTTACAGCGCCTTGGGGCCCCAGGTTCGACTCCCCACTGGGTCACTGTCTGTTCAGAGACTGCACGTTCCCCCCGTGTCTGCATGGGTTTCCTCCGGGTGCTCCGGTTTCCTCCCACAGTCCAAAGACGTGCAGGTTAGGTAGATTGGCCATGCTAATTTGTCCTTGGTGTCCAAAAAGGATAGGCGGAGTTATTGGGTTACGGTAATAGGGTGGAAGTGAGGGCTTAAGTGGGTCGGTGCAGACCCGATGGGCCAAATGGCCTCCTTCTGCACTGTAGGTTCTATCTTCTATGTTCTATACAATGATAAGAAAGGAATGGTTTGCAGATTGGCTTCAGAGAGAAAGGCAGGACTTAAATAAAGAGCGCAGAGAGAGAGAGTGAGAGGCAGGACTTCAATCAAGTGAGAGAAAGAGGCAGGACTTCATAAAGAGCGCAGAGAAAGAGAGAGGCAGGACATCAGTAAAGAGAGCAGAGAGAGAGGCAGGACTTCAATAAAGAGTGAGGAGAGAGAGAGTGAGAGGCAGGACTTCAATAAAGAGGGCGGAGAGAGAAAGAGGCAGGACTTCAGTAAAGAGAACGAGAGAGAGAGATGGAGGACTTCTGTAAAGAGAGCAGAAAGAGAGAGGCAGGGCTTCAATAAAGAATGTGGAGAGGGAGAGAGAGACAAAGACAGAGAGAAGCATGTTATGTTCTTGTGCCCTGGCCAATGTGAATGGTCAATGTGAACATTTAGTTCTTGACTAGTTAATGTATTTTAGCATAACACAAATGCATTGTAAAGATAACTATAATAAATATATAACAAACTACAAATACTAATAAATTATCCTAGAGCTACTGCAAATACGACTATCCACTAAGACGACTAACACCCAATCCACGAGGTACAGAGTCTCACATGGTAGACTTATACTGCCACCTACTGGTCGGAGGTCGTTTACAGCATTATATACAAGATAACTTATGCATATCATTATATTCACCTTTCCGTTGGAAGTGTAACTATTTATATTCCTAACTGTTTTTTTACATTCCAACATGATATGCAAAGTTCTTCATACATTTAACTATTCACAGCTCATCACAAATTCAGTCTCTGTCTCATTGATCTTTGGAGTAGTGGTTGAACTTGTGACCATGTGTCACGTTCATTTGTTGTTGTTGATGTTTCTTGTTCTTTTTGACTTTGTTGTGTCTCTGTATTCTGAACTGGTTCTTTTTCAACTGTCTTATGAGTGCTCACAATGTATTCTTGTGGTTCTAGTACAAAAGGTTGCTGAACCTTGAGTATGGCTCTTCTGTTTTTCCGTAAGACTGCTCCATCATCCGTGATGATCAAATACGAATGTGGACCTGCCTGTCGCAGTATCTTAGCATACTTTAACCATCCGCTCCCAGTGGAATCTTCCAGTCTGACTGTAGCATCTGGTTGCAATGGTTGGAGTCTCGTAGATTTGTCATCAAATGTCCTTATGGATTTGTCATCAAATGTCCTTGTGGATTTGTCCTCAAATCTCCTTTGCTCCTTTTTGAAAGATCGGTGTCCTCTCTAATCTTCGAGTAACTGACTCTTTCGGCAGTTTGAACTGAAGCTTTCTACACCATGATCAGTTTTTTAACGTCTTGCACTGTGTGCAGTTGGTCACCTTCCGACACCATGTGCAGTTTTTTACCATTGCTTCAATCTGGTGATTGATGCTCGGCCAATTGACTGTGTCCTCAGCTCTTCTCTTGCACTTTTTCCTTCCAAAATGCCCTTCATGGATTTTGCAAAACTTAATGTTTGCAGAATTACAATTCTTTGTCGTCGAAGCAAAAATCCATTTGAATCACTTAATCCTGCCCTTACATTGTAATAGCTGGAGCAGGAACCTTTAGGCGATCCCTCGTGGAGATATTTTATCACCTTTTGTAAGATTGTGGGTTGGATTCTCCGCACCCCGACGCCGAAATCGCAGCCAACGTCGAGGCGGAGAATCCACTACCCCGCGTGGAATCAGGACCGGTGCCGGTTCCCAGATTCTCCTGGCCCGGAAATCACCGCATATCACCTACCTGCGGCCATTGCTGGAGGTCCGCCCCACCATTCTCTGCCCCCAACCAACCAAAGTCCCAACGGCGTGGATCTAACAAGGTCCTGTCGGTCGGGACACTAGCGTGGCAGCTGCGGGCTCAGTCCGCAGCTGCCCTGATCGGGGGCGGGCCGATCGTAGGGCAAGGGGGGCCTTATACGCGGCCGGGCAATTTTTGGCGAGGAGATCAGGGTCGGGCATGCAGCCGATCAGGGGCACTATGTTTAGGGTCTAGCTCCGCGGTCTGAGTCTACCATGGAGCATGGAGGCCGCGCCATGCACATGTGCGGCTTCCGACCCGGAAGTGCGGGGGCCCGTATCTGCAGCAAAAGCTGCTAGTTTTACACTGGTTCACTGCTAGCCCCCTTCAGGACTAGGAATATGTGGCCCTTTCACACCAATTTTTCTGGCATGAAAGTCCACAGTTTTTACGACGGCCTGAGGACATAGTCCCAGTAACGGAGAATCCAGCCCAGTGTCTTTCGTCGTTTAACCTAGGCATTCCTTTTCAATTTGCGCATACCTGCGTTCTGTATCTGACATTGATCTGGATGCATATGCGACTGGAAGCCAGTTTTCTTCCACATGTTGTTGTAATAAGACAGCTTCCAACCCATCCTTTGACGTGTCGGTCGAAATTTTTGCCTTTTTCGCTGGGCCAAAAAACGTAAGGACTGGCACTGCTATTAATGATACTTGTAAAATACTTGCCAATCCTGCCTACTGTTCATGCCTACTAGACCATTGAAATATTGCATCTTTCTTAATTGTTTCTCTGAGGTGTGAAGTTTACGCTGCAAGGTTCGGTGTAATTTGGCAACAAAAGTATTTTATTCCCAACATTCTCAGTATACCTTTCTTGTCATTGGGACATGGCATATTCAAGATGGCCTTTATTTCGTCTTGGTCCAGCTGTATACCTTTCTCAGAGAGCTTGTTTCCAGGAACGTAATACTGCTAACACCAACTTGACATTTGGCTTTGTTCAGCTTTAAGCCATTCTTCTTAATGCTCTTCAACACCCTGAGAAGCCTTTTATCAAGTTCTTCTCGTGTTGATGCCAAAATGATTGTCATGAACATAAACTCCGACTCCTGGTGTCCCTTCAACTCTGCGTTCCATGGCACGATGGAAAATCTCTGATGCGGAAATTATGCCAAATGACATCCGTAAGAAACAATATCATCCAAAAGGTGTGTTGAATGTACAGAGCTTTGTGCTTTCTTTGTCTAATTTAAGCTGCCAGAAGCCTTGTGAAGCGTCTAACTTGCTGAAATATATTGCTCCTGCCATCGCGCATGTTATTTTCTTCCTCTTTGGTATCGGATAATATTCTCTTTTAATGTTGAGGTTCAGATCTTTGGGGTCCATACAGATTCCTCGGTCGTTGTTCCTCTTCTTGACACAGACCATAGAGTTTACCCAATCTGTAGGTTCTTCTGTGCACTTAATTATGCCTAGAGGCGTCATCCTTTTTAACTCATCCTTCAATCTATCTTTCTTTCTTTTTAAAAAAAAATCTTTTTATTCGCATTTCTCATATTAATAAACAGTTGTATATCACATTCTTCTCGCCCGCATTAATTTCCTTTATTATACAGAGAGGTTTATTTTGTCCTTCGCTTAACTGACCCTATGTGCATTTCATTGCCCTCTGGATCGGTCTATGGTCCCCCCCCCCCCCCCCCCCCCCAACCGGCTTCGGCAGTGCTTTTCTTTTATTTTCCGGTCAGAATGGAAACAAAAAAGGGGGTCAGCCCCCCCCTATCTCTCGTGGTTTCCCCACCTTCCTTCCACCTCCCCCCCCTCTCCCTGGTTGCGCAGTCTTTTGGTACCTCACCTAATTTGGTGTTTCTTTTTCATAGAATTATCATAGAATTTACAGTGCAAAAGGAGGCCATTCGGCCCATTGAGTCTGCACCAGCTCTTGGAAAGAGCACCCTACCTAAGCCCACACCTCCACTCTATCCCCATAACCCAGTAACCCCACCCAACACTAAGGGCAATTTAGCATGGCCAATCCACCTAACCTGCACATCTTTGGACAGTGGGAGGAAACCAGAGCACCCGGAGGAAACCCACGCACACACGGGGAGAACGTGCAGACTCCTTTTAATTCTTATTAGCTTACTCCTCGTTGCTGGCCTTGAACAGGTTTTGGAACTGACCGTCAAACTGCCCCCAAGTATCCAGGAAGCCTTCGTCTGACCCTCGGGTGGCGTACTTAATCTTCTCCAGATGGAGAAATTCTGAAAAGTCAGCGAGCCAGTCTGCAGCTTTGGGTGGTGCTGCCGATCGCCGGCCGAGCAGGATTCTCCGGCGTGCAATTAGGGAAGTGAAAGCGAGGGCGCTGGCCCCTTTTCCATGTGTAACTCTGGCTGCTCCGATACCCCGAAGATTGCCAGTATAGGGCATGGCTTCACCCTCACCCCCACAACCTTGGACATTGCCTTAGAAAAGGTGGCCCAGAACCCAGCAAGTTTGGGACAAGCCCAAAACATGTGGGTGTGGTTGGCCAGGCCCCTCTGGCACCGCTCACATTTGTCCTCCACCTCCGGGAAGAACCTGCTCATTCGGGTTCTGGTCAGGTGCGCTCTGTGCACCACTTTGAGCTGCATTAGGCTTAGCCTTGCGCAGGAGGAGGTGGAGTTAGCCCTGCTCAGTGCTTCTTCAATCTATCTTTCAATGGAGCTGGTACACGTCTTGGTGCGTGTATTACTGGTTGAGCGTTCTCTTTTACTGGATTTTGTACGAGAAAGGTAGAGTGCCAAAGCCTTGAAAAATCCCAGGAACCTCCTTCAGTGTGGAAGCTACTGATGCATTTTGCCTAGGTACAGCAGACTGCACTGTTAACCCGCTTGGCTAGCTCAAATGCCTCGCATGCTTCCACTCCCAGTAGAGATTCACATGCTGCTTCTGCAATGGAAAATTTAACTGTGTGATCTTTGTTCTTCACATTTACAACGAGCTCGCACGCTCCGAGCGTATTAATTTCATTTCCATCGCAGTCTTTCAGTAGTACTGCTTTATTTACCATTTGCGGTTTAATTCTCAGCATGTTTACATCTGACAAACTGATATGGTTGGCTCTTGCTCCAGTGTTGAGTTTGAAGTTAATTAATGTGTCATTAATCATTAATTGACTGTCCATTTGCCTTTTGGAGTTTCTGCATTAACGTCACTACAAATTATAATTGCAACATTGTCATTTTGCATGCATGAAGGGGCTGGTTTAGCACAGCGTTAAATCGCTGGCTTTGAAAGCAGACCAAGGCAGGCCAGCAGCATGGTTCAATTCCCGTACCAGCCTCCCCGAACAGGCGCCAGAATGTGGCGACTAGGGACTTTTCACAGTAATTTCATTTGAAGCCTACTTGTGACAATAATCGATTTTCATTTCATTTTTCATTTCATTTCATTTTGACAATGTTTGCCCTCGCTAGATATGTCGATGAGGAACGTGTCTCCAAAGCTTACTTCATCAACCATGTTGATTGATGTCATTTGTTCCACTTTTTTTACTGGTATAGTATTTGCATAGCAAAATGTTTTTTGCCTTTACATTTAGAGCATTGCTTACCAAACGCTGGACATTCTCGTGGCAAATGTCGATTGCCCCATCTTTTACATGAAATGGAGGTTTCACTCAGTCACTTAAAATGGTTGCCGGTGGCGGTAGAACCACATTTTGAACTCGAGTGCGTCACTACACTAATGGCGTCAGTTATCTCTTCTGTCTTCGTGCCAAAATGTTTAAACTCAACGTGTTAATCTGCTGTGCAGCTAGCTCGCTGGAATGGCAAATTTTGATGGCATCATCAAGCTGAAGCTCATTTTCTCTTAACAGCCTCTTGCGTACCTTTTGATTGAAAATATCAAATACCATCTGAACGCGTATCATCAATGATTGTCGGGTAGCAAAATTATACGACTGCAACTTCAGTCTTTAGTCGATCAGAAAACTATCAAACGATTTGCCTGGCTTCTGGGTGCGTATGTGAAATATGTAGCGCTCAAATGTCTCAATTTGTTTTGGAATGCAATGCCGATCAAACTGCTTTAAAACTTTCTCAAAGTTTTTGATAACAAGGCGGATAACGAGCAAGATGAACATATTAAAAATCAAAATGAACGTATTAAAAATTTGGATTGTTTGTGGATCTGCTACAGTGAGCAGCAATGCAATACGTCTCTCATCAGGCTGTGCCTGCAGACCAAGAGCTGCAACATAGAGAGTGAATTGCTGTTTGAATGCACACCAATTCGCATCTGCATTACCAGTGACTCGAAGCTGGTGTGGTGCCTTCAAACCTTCCATCCTGGACTTTGAAGTCTCTCTTTGCATTGGGTACAAGTTGCCAGTAGTTCACAAGGTTAGTAGGAGATTTTATTTTTTTTCTTGGGAATTATATTTAGATGTTCAGATCTTGAAAGAATCTTAATGTCTTAGCAGGCCTTCAGTCCTGGTACCATGTTATGTTCCTGTGCCATGGCTGATGTGAGTGGTGCACAGAAGAACATTTAGTTCTTGACTAGTTAAAATATTTTATGATAACACAAATGCATTGTAAAGATAACTATAGTAAATATATATAACAAATTACTAGTATTGATAAATTATTCTTGAGCTACTGCAAGTGTGACTATCCACTAACATGACCAACTCCCAACTCCCTGACATGGAGTCACATGGTGGACTTACACCACCACCTACGGTCAGTGGTTGTTTACATCATTATATATAAGATAGCATATGCATATCATTACAAGGCAGGACTTCAGTAAACAGCACGGAGAGAGACAGGTAGGACTTCAATAAAGAGCATGGCAAGAGAGAGAGGCAGGACTTCAGTAAAGAGCGCACAGAGAGAGAGAGGCAGGACATGAATAAAGAGAATGGAGAGAACGGTAGGGAACAGAAGAGTGACCTCATAGGAAACTGGGAAGTAATTGCTCATTTGTATTATCCATTATTCACTTTCAGATTAAAGGGAACAAGGATAAATATTTGACAGATTAAAAAGACTAAAAACAAGCTGGAAATTTAAATAAAAAGCCAATTAAAATATAATTAAATACAATAGAGATGCAGCATCAGGCACCTGCATGATATGTGAGCAGGTGGGCCACATTGTGGTTCCTTTTCTAAATTTTAAAATAAATTTAGAGTACCCAAATATCTTTTGCAATTAAGGGGCAATTTGGCATCGCCAATCCACCTATCCTGCACATCTTATTGTGTTGTGGGGGTGAGACCGACGCAGACATGGGGAGAACAAGCAAACTCCACACGAACAGTGACCCAGAGCCGGAATCGAACCCGGATCCTCGGCGCTGTGAGGCAGTAGGGCTAACCATTGCACCACCGTGTCACTCTCCTGTGCCCCCCTTCGCCCCACCATTGTGGTTCCTGGTGAACACATCTGTCGTAAGTGTTGGTTGCTTGAGGAACTCCTGCACAGGGTTGAACTGGAGTCTGAACTTCAGATGCTGCAACATATCAGGGAAGGGGAGTGTTGCCTGGACGCTGTGTCTCAGGAGGCTGTCACACCCATTCCACTAACTACCTTGAATTCGGCAAGTGGTCAGGGACAGGAGAATGTGGCTGTGTGGACCATCCCGAGACAAATGGGTAATTCAGAGGCAATAGAAAGGGTAGAACTTAGAACACTCAATATCAATAGGGACGAGATAGGGGGGGGGGGGAAAGATGTCCAAAGTCAATAAAGAGTTGATGGATGGGGAGGGGGCCCTGGTGGGGTACATAAAATGCAAGTGGAAGAGGAGGTGGGGGCCGAGGCCTTGCGGAGGGTGAACCTATCCTCGTCATGTGCGAGGTTAAGCCTCATTCAGTTTGAATTAAACATAGGGCGCTTATGACGGTAGCAAGGTTCTTCGAGGGGGTAGAGCATAGATGCGGATGGTAAACTAGGGGGCCCACGAATCACACCCACATGTTCTGGGCATGTCCAAGGCTGAAGAGATTCTGGCAGGGGTTCGCTGACGTGATCTCCGAGGTGCTTGGGGTGGAGATGGTCCCGAATCCAGAAGTGGCAATATTCGGACTGTCGAATGATCCGGGAGTCCCGGGGGTGAGAGAGACCAATGTCTTGGCCTTTGCCTCCCTGATAGCCCGGAGACGGGTTCCCGCTCATGTAGCGGGACTTGGAGCCGACAAAAGCGGGGGTGTGGGTGAGGGATCTGGCAGAATCCCTGAAGCTGGAGAAGGTCAAGTTCATCTTGAGGGGATTGGTGGATGGGTTCACCCAGAGGTGGAAGCCATTTCTTGATTTCTTTCAAGAGGTTTGAGGGGTCAGCGGGGGGTGGGGTAAGGAGGTTAAAATGGGGAAGGCGGGAGATGAGGAAGGGGTGTTATTCAGTGAGCAGGAGGGAGTGGGTTGTTTATAATGCTTGATTGTTCTTCTGCTTTTGTTTGTTTGTATGAAAATGCCTCGAATAAAATATTTTTCAACATTTGAAAGCAAATGGAATGTTGGTATTTATTGATAAAGGAATAGAGTATAAAAGTAAGGAAGTGTTGTTGCAACCATACAAGGCATTGGTAAGACCACATCTGGAGTATTGTGCACAGTTTCGGGCCCGTTATTTGAGGAAAGATGTAGTGGCATTGGAGGTAGTTAGAGGAGGTTCACTGGATTGATTCCAGAGATGAGGGGAGATTGAGCAGTTCAGGCCTGTACTCTCTAGAGTTTCGAAGAATGATGGGACATCAAATTGATGTGTATAAGATGATAAAAGGTGTGGATAAAGTAGACATGGCGTGGAAGCTTCCTCTTGTGGGTATTCTAGAACGAGAGGTCATAGCCTCAGGATAAGGTGTAGCAAATTTAAAACAGGGTGTCATGATATACACCAGTATATCATGGTGCAGACACACACACTGATGGACACACAGCAAGACCAATCAACACACACAACACGGCAGCCTATCACCAGTTAGAGCACACTCACTATAAAGGCAGAGGGCATCAGTTTTCCCGCTCATTCGGGATGCAGCCTCTCAGAAGGACAGAGTTTACAGCACAGATCTTCACCATGTGCTGAGTGCATAGACTGGTTAGGATAGGCATAGGTCTTTAGTTTAATCTAACATCGTGTTAACCCACAGTGAAAGTATGTTCAACAGTTTCTAGCTTAATAAAATAGTGTTGTTCTATTTTAAGTGTTGGTAGCCTGTATGTGTTCCACGGGTCCAAAGCACCCAACACATCACATGGATTAGGAAAAACTACTTCTTCCAAAGAGTTGTGAATCTGTGGAATATGCTGTGGTGGATGCTGGGAAAGTGAGTACATTTAAGGAAGAGTTAGACAGATTTTTAATTAGTAATGGATTGACGGGTTACATAGGATGGGCAGGACGGTGGAGTTGAGGCCTTGATGAGATCAGCCATGATCGTATTGAACGGTGGAGCAGGCTCCAGAGGCTAAGTTGCCCACTCATTCTTATACTCTAAGAAAATGCTATTCTGTCTAATTCCACCTTCCAGCTCTTGGTCTGTAGTCCTGTAGGTAACAGCACTTCAAGCACAAGTCTGGTGTTCTTGATTATTAAGGGGATTTCTGGATTAATAAGGGTTATGGGGAGATGATTGGGGATGAGAAATAGATCAGTCATGATCGAATGGCGGAGCAACCTCAATGGGCCGAATGGCCTAATTCTGCTCCTATATCTTATGGTCTTATGCTCTTCCTTCATCGTCTTGTTCGGCAGCCATCTTTGAGCTGGGTGAAGGTGATTTGCTTTGGCAATCGGGACTCTGGCATTCTAAACTTGGCTGGCCCAACTAAGTTGGTTTCGGATGACCATGGCCTTAACGTTGGTGCTCTTGGCTCCTTCAAAGACCTGGATGTTAGTACTCTTGGCCTCCCGTGTGATGCAAAGAATCCAGCCCAGATAGGCGCCTTGTAGGGGACATCTTTTAACGTGGGTATGCCATTGCACATCAGCAGGCACACGATCCCTGACAGAGAGGAGGTCCAGTTCCAGTGGCAAGAGAGCCTCGACCACTGAGGATCTCCCTACTGTTGCAGCCTTCATCCGGCATCGCAGCCGTTGGTACTATACGAATATCTTCCGCCTGATCCGCCATTAAGGGCTTGTTTTGGATTGCACTGTGTTTGGTTCCTCCCTTCCAACCTTACCGTCATGGGTGACCCTGGCAACAGTTTAAGACTCCCTACGGCATTGCTCTCGGGATCAACGTAATGCTCGAACACCCCCCCCCCAACACAGCAAGGTGGCAATCCATGGGAAAGAACTCGCAATGCCTGGCTTGCACCCCACTCAGTCCGGGGCAGCTCTTCTTTCTCGGCCTCCCGACAGTTGGTGGCAGCAGAGACCCTGCCTCTGTCGGCCGCAGGGCGTGACAGCACGGCTGGGCTCCAGCATTTCCCAGGCCGCCGTGCAAGGCCTTGCGGGCGCCCTGACCAAAAGCTTGGTGAAACCATTGTGTCTCTTTGAACTCAGCACTCCACCAGTCTCTGTTAACGGGATGGCACTGAAAACATCTTTATCAAATCCGATTCCCACATGGAACAAAAATGATGATTGATCGTTACTATCGTTCAAGACTTCTTATTGGCAGCCTTCGCTTTCAAAACTGGGTTAATCATGTGCATGTGTTCTTGCTCCCCTTCAGTGGCATGGCTTAACAGTACATAGCATTCCGATGGAAAGAAATAACTGATTCAATTTTAACAGCGCTCGTGACTGAATTACTGCCACAGTGCGCAAGTGGAGCAGATCGGATTTGGATCGTTTTTAAAAGGCCAAGCAAGATCAGAATTTTCTTCAGTTTTCCAATTGACAGGGAAAACAAATTAAGTTTATACTTTCCTCGTTTATTCTCGGTCAATTTTAAAAGCCCACGATCACTGTTAAAATACCCTTTGGTTCAATGGAGGATGCATCTGTGCCAAAGTCGGAATGCTGGGAAAGCAGTCAAAGCTGACCGACAGCTTCAAATAATCAGGCACAGCTCCGCAAGGAAAGAAAACCTGGCAGCAATTCAAAAAGGTTTTACGGGCCTCAGGCTGGCAGGATCCCCCCCCGGTTCCGGCAAATTCTTTTGACCGGCTCGCTGCACGGGCACAGGGCTGCAATATTCTGCCCACAGTCACTGAGCAGATGAGGGGTCAATTCAGAGCGGTCAACCTGGCTTCTGCTTCAAGTATACCCAATATTCCATGGGGGGGGGTGGGGGGGGGGGGGGGGGGGGGGGCAGAATAAAATGATACTCTGGTCAGTATTCTCCAAACCCGCCTACACCCCACATTTCCCATCCGAGTTCACACTTTGCAAAAGAAATGGCTGAATTCTGCAGCCTGTCTCCAGTCCATTGCGGAATTTTCCCTTTCAAATGTGTTAGAAGGATTAAAGATGTTTTTGACAGTTAAAATGATTTGTAAGGGCTTCTGTACAACTTTACAGAACCAGGGCAGCACGGTGGTGCAGAGGGTTAGCACTGCTGCCTCACGGCGCCGAGGTCCCAGGTTCGATCCCGTCCCTGGGTCACTGTCCATGTGGAGTTTCTACATTCTCCCCGTGCCTGCGTGGGCCTTGCCCCCACAACCAAAAGATGCACAAGATCGGTGGATTGGCCACGCTAAATTGCCCCTTGGAAAAAAAATAATTGCATTCTCTAAATTTATTGAAAAAAAGCTTTACAGAGCCCGCCTGGATTTCTCCCATTTTGAGACTGTGCCGTAGTGTGCGCAGGAATGTGGAGTGTTTGCAACAGCGCTGGCTAGCAGGAAACATGCCAAATCTCCTGACCCCAACCTCAGTAATTATGCGCCCAGGATTTCACGCCATATTCAGTGGCGTGGCAGGCCCGGATTGCATGTCGTCTGCCATCTTGTCCAGATGCCATATTGAAAAGGTGCCAAACATCACTAAAACTACTAATGAAAAACAGGTGAGCCTTCTGAAAATGAAGATAGATCTCCAGGAGCTCACTGAGACCACAAGATGGACCTGCCAGGAACAAAAACCGATTTGCAGGAACATTCCGAGGCTGGGAGATGGACTCCCCACCAGGACACTTAGTTTGGAAGGTCCATCTGCGAATGCACCCCCGACCCATTACTGTGGTGTTCCAGAGTCCATGGTTGTGGGCAGGCCCCATGCTGAACTCCGGAGGCGGCCAAAGGCTTAGTTCCCAGAATCTGCGCGGCACGTTGTTCCGAACATGTTTTCCGCCGGCATTGTGGAGCGTCTGGCATGGCGGGGGGCCAGGGGGTTGGGGTGTCGGGCCTCGCCTTGATCTGCATCCCATTAATGGAATGCAAATGAGGTTCAAGCCGGCCTCTGGTGGGTTTTCCAACCCGCCATGGCAGGCACCACGAACATTCCGCTATAAATTCACACCAACACAACAAGCCCAGTGGTTGCGGCCACGCAGAGAACGTGGACCCAGCTAAGACAACACTTTGGGCTGACTAAAATGTCCCCCATCTGTGGCAATCACAGATTCCCCCCAGCCAGGCTAGATACCACCTTCAAAAGATGGAGGCGGGATGGCGGCACATTGACGGTCGGGGACTTTTATGTAGGGCACAGACTGGCGACACTGGCCGAACTGACGAGGAAGTGGAAACTAGCAAAAGGACAGGAAATGAGACATCCAAATAAAACACTTCCTCCACAGAGACAGTAGGGTACCCCGGGGCGGCAGAAACCACACTTCTAGAGGACCTGATAGGCACAAGCAACAAGAAGGGGGGGCTATGTGGGAAAATATATGGGCAGTTACTGGACAGAGCTCGAACACCACTGGACAAGACCAGACAAAAATGGGAGGACGAACTGGGGACAGAAGTAGGATGGGGACTCTGAACGAAGCACTGAGCAGGGTGAACTCCACCTCCTCCTCCGCAAGGCTCAGCCTAATGCAGCTCAAAGTGGTGCACAGAGCGCACCTGACCAGAACCCGGATGAGCAGGTTCTTCCCGGAGGTGGAGGATAAATGTCAACGGTGTCAGAGGGGCCCGGCCAAACACACCCACATGTTTTGGGCTTGTCCTAAACTTGCTGGGTTCTGGGCAACCTCCAAGGTTGTGGGGGTGAGGGTGAAGCCATGCTCAATAGTGGCAATCTTCAGGGTATCGGAGCAGCCAGAGTTACACATTGGGAAGGGGACCAACGTCCTTGCTTTCGCTTCCCTAATCGCACGCCGGAGAATCCTGCTCGGCTGGCGATCGGCAGCACCACCCACAGCTGCAGACTGGCTCGCTGACCTTTCGGAATTTCTCCACCTGGAGAAGATTAAGTACACCACCCGAGGGTGAGACGAAGGCTTCCTGGATACTTGGGGACAGTTTGTCGGTCTGTTCCAAAACCTGATTGAGGCCAACAACGAGGAGTAAGTTAAGAATAAATGAATAAAAATCCAAGATAGATGAGGAACCAAAGGACTGCGCAAAGCAGGGGGGGCGGGGGGGGGGAGACGGAAGGAAGGTGGGGAAACCATTGAAGAGGTGGGAGCTTTCACTGAAACTAAAAGCAAAACACAGTTGAAGCCAAAGGGCGGGTGGGGGAGGCAAGGGGAGGCAAGGGCGGGGGACTATAGACCGATCCAGAGGGTGGAAAAATGTCCATAAGGTCAATTAAATGAAAGACAAACTAAAGCTCTCTGCGCAATAAAGTAAAGTAACACAGGTAAGAAAAATGTGATGTATATATACAATTGTTTATATGAGAAATGCCGATAATAAAGATGTTTTAAGAAATAAAATAAATTCACACCAGTGTGAAATCGAGATTCTGGGCATCCCACCACATTCTCCATCTCCCCCACCTCCCCTCCCCCCAGCACCACCTGCCATCAAACCCGCCAGCAGGGGCTTGGGAGAATTTCCCCTCCAGTTCCTAAAATCAGAGATTCAAACCCGGTAGCATCACTTCACTTTGTGAGTTGTGATATTTTACAACTCACAACCTACAATAATCTCAAGTACATTCTGACATTCACAGGTAAAACTGGTGCAAGATTGCACTTGTCTCTAACCTGGATCACATGGCAGCCCAGGAGTACTGAATCATTGAATGAATCAACACAGAGGGAGGCCATTTGACCCATTGTACCTGTGCTAGATCCTTGGAAGGGCTTTTAATTAATCTCACTCCTCTGTTTTTAACCCAGCCATTCGGATTGAGAGCAGGCTGATTTAAATCCTTTGCTTTAAGTCACCTCAGGTGGGAGGCAGTCTCATTAAAAACAAAACGCTCGAACGGTACCAACGGCAGCAGAGTGGTTAGCACTGTTGCTTCACAGTGCCAGGATCCCAGGTTCGATTCCCGGCTTGGGTGACTGTCTGTGCGGAATCTGCACGTTCTCCCCATGTCTGCGTGGATTTCCTCCGGGTGCTCCGATTTCCTCCCACAAGCTCCGAAAGACGTGCTGTTAGGTGAATTGGACTTTCTGAATTCGCCCTATGTGTACCCGAACAGGCGCCGGAATGTGGCGATGAGGGGCTTTTCACAGTAACTTCATTGCAATATTAATGTAAGTCTACTTGTGACAATAAAGATTATTATTATAAATTGTCTGCTGTATTTCCAACATTACAACAGTGACTAGACATCATTGGCTGTAAAATTGCCTTGGGTGATGAAAGATATTACTAAATGTAATTCTTTCTTACTTAATGGCCCTGCTAGAGCAGAAAGGGTGAATTCTGCTGTTCCTATATCCCTCTCTCTATGGCAGAATTTCTCCACTCCATCCACCAGCACTCTCAACAGTTCCTTTCCCAGTATTGCTTCATTCCCCATCCAGCTCGCCACATCTCAATTCATTGCAAACACAATAATCTCTTCTCTGCTCCACCGGCAATTCTCTAGCCATTAGTATTCCTATCACTTGCCAGCCTTTGTACAGTCTCTAACCTCTCTCAGAACTCCTTCCTCACTTCACACTCCATAGACTTTCCTCCCATTAAACTACACCTTGGCCTTATTCTGTCTGTTTCTGCTCCATCTCAGCCTATGCACCACCAACACAAAGCCCACACATCTGTACTCTCAGCACCCATTTACTACCTCTTGCAAGTCAGGCGGTGGACCACCAAATCTCAAGATTGTCACTCAACTGTCTTGTGTT
Source organism: Scyliorhinus torazame (assembly GCF_047496885.1). Taxonomy (NCBI): domain Eukaryota; kingdom Metazoa; phylum Chordata; class Chondrichthyes; order Carcharhiniformes; family Scyliorhinidae; genus Scyliorhinus; species Scyliorhinus torazame. The sequence goes on along the minus strand of NC_092711.1, from coordinate 297,334,367 downwards.
CTGTGTTCGTTGTCCAGCAAGGAATCTGCAGAACTGATGGTGACTTGTCCAAACCAGGATTTTTATTAATGTCCATGCAAGTTATTATAGAATTTCTTTAGATTCCCCTGGAACTATCTCTATGCACAACTATCCTCATGTATGTCTTACAACCTTCTGGAGATAGCCGGATGTGCCCTGACTTATATCTGACGCCACCTGATGGTGGGAGGTCACACTGCTGCATACATGGCCACTTGCTGGTGGGAGGTCACATTGCTGCATACATGGCCGCCTGCTGGTGGGAGGTCACACTGCTGAGTACATGCAATATTACCTACAGGCATATCACCACAGACTGGAGTAAGAAACTTTACAAGTCTGTGAACCAGCTGTGGTTGAGTGCATCTGCCACTTTGAGGCTGGAGACTTCTCTGAAAAGGGTGTCTCTGACAATTACCTGTACACCTTTGTAAAACAGTGGAAGCACGCACATTCAGCCAGCTCAATTGCATCAAATTTCATTGCGATGCAAAAAACACATCAGATAGGATATACAGGACAAAAACAGGGCATTTGCTCCAACCAGTCCAGGCTGATGCTTGTCCTCCACTCAAGCCTCCTCAAAAACTTTCCTCATCTAAATCTATCATTATAACCAGCTATTCTCTATTGTCCCTCATATGCCTGTCTAGCTTCTACTCAAATCCATCGATCCTATTTGGTTCAATCATTCCCTATGGTAGCGAGAATACATCTCTTCCGAAGTCCCTGCTAGATTTCTTGGTGACTTTTATATTGATGTCCTCTAATTAGGCTCTTCCCCACAAGATGAAACATTCTCCCTGTATCCACCCGATCAAATTCTTTCATCATTTTAATGACCTCCGCCTTTTTTTTTCAATCCTTTGTCAATCCCATGCACACTTTTAAAGAGGAACCCTCACATATGCTCCATCACTTCCAGGTTGTAGGCACCACAACTGCATGAGGAAGTGTGGGAGAGAGGTCTGCACCTGGTGATATTCTTAACATTAGTCCATCAGAGCGGTGGTGGCAGCAACACGAGAGACACCTTGCCAGATTTGAATGTCCTCTGCCATATCTGCAAACTTTGGGGACCCAGTAATGAGAAGAAATCTGCCTTCCCCACACAGACAGTTGTGTGAGGTAATAGAAGACTGGCCATGGAGTTTCACCACCATGACTGCAAGTATGGAAGGGTTCATACCCAGCCTGTGTAATGTCATTTCTCATGGCATAACACTGTGTAGTTTATTTTGGAGGGTGCAGCCAAAGCCCATATTTGTAACTTTACTGGAAACACTAACGGCTGTCACGCAGACTTTGAGCGAGTGGACAGGGTCATCCGGGAAGTCACTTATTTTCTGCATTCTACCCTCATGCAGATCAATGAAATGATGAGACCCAACTCATTAATTAAGTGAATTTGCTGCCAACTTATATTCCTTTATCAAACCCTTCAAACAGAAATGCACCAGTTCAGTTCCTTTGCTGTTGATTTAGCAGATCTGACCTATGGCTTCATTAACCTCAGTCGTTGACGTGGACATTGGTCAAGGACAGATTCATGGACTTCCGGTGACGGCGTGCGGGAAGCGGCCGCACAATGGAGGGCTCCCATTCGGGAATGGCATTTTCGGGGCTTTAAGCCTGGTCCCAGGCTCCACGGAGGCGGCAGAAGCAGGGAGAAGGCACGGAGGAGGCACAGTGAAGACACAGGAGGAAAAAAAAAACAGAAAAATGTCGAGGGTGAGCAAAAAAACGGCCGGAAAAAAAACAGCTGAAGGTCCGTCGGGGAGTGGAAAGGTCACCGCGGGGTCACCAAGGAAAATGGAGGCTGGAGCACCAGGGAAGGCCGCACTGCTTACGGCTGAAGAAATAACTAAGGTGATGGCTGCGAAATTTGAAAAGCAGTTGGCGCAGATTGCGAAATGCATGGAGACGGTGAGGAAGGAGATGAGGGAGGTTATGAGTGTGCTGGTGGAGGAGGCGGTTTCCCCAGTGAGGACGGAGGTGGCGAGCGCAGTGGCGGAGGTGCAAGAGCAAGGGGAGGCGCTGAAGGAAGTGGAGGAGACGTTATTGCAGCACGGTGATCAACTTGCCTCGATGGGGAAGGAGATGCGGAAGGTGATGGACACTAACAAGGATCTGCGAGGAAAAATGGAAGACCTGGAAAACAGATCCAGGCAACAGAATTTGAGGACTGTGGGGCTGCCCGAAGGAGTTGAAGGACCGAAGCCGACTGAGTATTTTGCCGCGATGCTGGCAAAACTATTGGGGGAAGGGGAGGATCCCTCCCGATATGAACTGGATCGGGCTCATCGGTCGTGGAGGCCTGTACCAAAGGTGAGTGAGCCGGCAAGGGCAGTGACTCTGTGTTTCCGTAGGTACAGTGTGAAGGAGAAGGTTCTGAGCTGGGCCAAGCAGAAGTGGGTGGTGCAGTGGGCTGGAGCTGGTATACGTGTATACCAGGACTTTACGGTGGAGCTGGCAAGGAGGCAGGCTGCCTTCAACCGGGTGAAGAGGGCCTGTACATTAGCAAGGTGCGGTGCGGCATTGTATATCCAGCGAAGCTGAGGGTGACTTACAAGCTCAGGGACTTTTATTTTGGAACGGCGGAAGCAGCGGAGGAGTTTGCGAAAGCAGAAGGACTGTGGCAGAACTGACAAATTGAGGAATGGCCATGTGCCGATGTAACCTCATGACTGTATTTTCTTCTTTTTTGTATCACTGCGCGCGGGTGTAGAGACTAAAGGAGCCAATGTGGTATATATTTGGACAAGGGAAGGGACAGGACTTTCACTCGAAATGAGGGTTCTTTGGGGTGTAGGTGGATAGGCGGGGTTTGTGTGCTAAATGGGGATCTTTGGGCTTTCCGAGGGCCGGGCAAGTGGGAAAGAGACCCGGGCGGGGGCCTCCCACGCTGGCCGGTTTAAGCTGGCCAGTGAACGGGAGTGAGGTGGGGGAGGGGCTGTAGCCATCGGAGCCTGGCAGAACAGAGCCTGGTGGAAAGTTGGGGGGAAGGAACCGAGGTTGGGAGGAGGAGTTTTACAAGAGGCAGTGGACGGGAGGAGCTGGAGACCTGGGGTGGGGGGGGAGGGGGGGGGGCTGTGTAAGATTAAGGGTGACTACGGGTAATCCCTAATTCATTTTTGTCATTTGTTTATGTAAACATGCGGGTTGAGGTTTGGGGGTTGGTGGGTAGATGGGATCATTGTTATTATGGGGACTGACATATACAAAGAACAAAGAACAAAGAAATGTACAGCACAGGAACAGGCCCTTCGGCCCTCCAAGCCCGTGCCGACCATACTGCCCGACTAAACTACAATCTTCTACACTTCCTGGGTCCGTATCCTTCTATTCCCATCCTATTCATATATTTGTCAAGATGCCCCTTAAATGTCCCTATCGTCCCTGCCTCCACTACCTCCTCCGGTAGTGAGTTCCAGGCACCCACTACCCTCTGCGTAAAAAACTTGCCTCGTACATCTACTCTAAACTTTGCCCCTCTCACCTTAAACCTATGCCCCCTAGTAATTGACCCCTCTACCCTGGGGAAAAGCCTCTGACTATCCACTCTGTCTATGCCCCTCATAATTTTGTATACCTCTATCAGGTCGCCCCTCAACCTCCTTCGTTCCAGTGAGAACAAACAGAGTTTATTCAATCGCTCCTCATAGCTTATGCCCTCCATACCAGGCAACATACCATATCTTGCTGATTATTGTTTATTGTTGATGGATGTAAATGTGGGAAAAAATGTGAAAAAGGAGGAGAATAAAAAAAATGTTTAAAATTTTTTTTTCAAAGGACAGATTCAGGGGCAGCATGGTAGCATTGTGGATAGCACAATTGCTTCACAGCTCCAGGGTCCCAGGTTCGATTCCGGCTTGGGTCACTGTCTGTGCGGAGTCTGCACATCCTCCCTGTGTCTGCGTGGGTTTCCTCCGGGTGCTCCGGTTTCCTCCCACAGTCCAAAGATGTGCAGGTCAGGTGGATTGGCCATGATAAATTGCCCTTAAGTGTCCAAAATTGCCTTTAGTGTTGGGTGGGGTTACTGGGTTATGGGGAGAGGGTGGAGGTGTTGACCTTGGGTAGGGTGCTCTTTCCAAGAGCCGGTGCAATCTCGATGGGCCGAATGGCCTCCTTCTGCACTGTAAATTCTATGAATCTATGAAGGTAGATCTGATGCCACTATGTCACAATGTACCAGTTTTAAAGCCTGAATTTTACACTGGGCTCTTGGACCCCAGTGTTGGGGTGAAAAGTGGGTCCCAAGCCCACACTTGCTGTCAATGGGACCCAGGCAGACCGTGAGCAGGCTACCCAATGTCCAATTTAGGACAATGGCTAGGCCTGTGATGCTGCCAGCTCCGTCGCAGGGCCAATAGATCTGAAGCTTCAGCACTGTCACTGAGAGAGATTGTCACTGCCGAGGTGTGCAGGAGACCGGAGTCTCCAACAAGCAATTCCGGGGAAAAAAGATTTTTTTAAATTCAGGGATCAAGGATCGATGGGGAAGGTCCTTCAAGGAGATTGTTGGGGTCATGAGGGCTACCTTCCCAGTCAAGCTCCTAGCTCATGTGTAGCTGATCCTCATTGCAGCCCACTAGAAAAATGGATTAGCGGTGGGAATGCCTCAGGAATCCATCTCAACAAGGCTCCCCACTACCACATGAAAATGGCCACTTGGGCAAAGTCACAAAAGGGATTGTGTGGAGATGTACCCCAGTGGGATGTTATGCATGCAGAGAAGGAGTGGATCAAATATCAAGCTTGTAGCTGCCACTAATAAATAAGACACCATTGTAAGTTAAACAAACAGCAGTATGTTCCTGGGTGTAAAACCAAATGTAACCAAGTCATGTAACCAATCATGCAGTTGCTTTATCTGAATTCTTTGTTCTCCATTGAATATTACTTCCACCTGTTCAGGTATTTCCAAATGAAAACAGATCATCAGAGGATGTGCTCCTCTCCAAAACCACACAAGTTGTTTCTCAAGAACTTGCTGATTGTCCGGTACACACACCTGCACCAGGTGTCAAATTGAAGTCTACAAACAGGTTCCAGGTTGTGTGAAGTTCGCGGATCTCAGGATCTGGCTTCTGCTTATCCTGGACTGGGAGTTAGGCAAATCAGCCCAGACTGCTATCCAGTGACACCCGATAGAAATTGCAAAAGGTACAGCCTCGGAAAATTAATCACTCATCCTTTTAACAGGTGGAGAATGTAGTGTAGCGGTAATGTCACTGAATGAGCAATCCAGAGGCCCAGGCTATGCTCACCAACTGCTATTTAACACTCAGTATAACCTGGGACGAGATCCAGCAGCCCATTTTCCCACGTTATGGCGGCTAAGAGGGAGATCACAGGGCAGACCCGTGATGCAGTGGGTTAGCCCTGCTGCCTTACAGCACTGAGGTCCCAGGTTCGATCCCGGTTTTAGGTCACTGTCCGTGTGGAGTTTGCACATTCTCCCCGTGTTTGCGTGGGTTTCACCCCCATAACCCAAAGATGTGCAGGGTAGGTGGATTGGCCACGCTAAATTGCCCCTTAATTGGAAAAACTGTATTGCCCCCCCCCCCCCCCCCCCCACACACACACACACACACATTGGTGACCTGATCAGGTTCACATCCAGCAAGGGTACGCACCTGATTTCAGTAAATTTGATTAAATTCAGTATAATTAAATGTCTTGAAGCCATAGATTCTGCTCTTGATATATCCTCCCCCCCCCCCCCAACACCCGCCGCCCGGCAGCATGACAGCACTCCAGTGCAAATCACTACTGGTTTTCAAAAACGTTAACCAGTCATGAAGACCGCGCTGAGGGCGCAGACGTGCCTGGAGGCTCTAGATGTTGGGGTCAAAGCTGGGCATTGCCTGCGCGCACTACGGCAATGCCAGGGGCGGTGACATGTGGGCACATGAAGGACACAATCATCTCTGACTTTGTATGGGCAGGGAAGATGCTGAAGGTGGGGAGGACCCTGCTACAGAGGCAGAGGCAGCAGGGGGGGTCGGCGTTGTCAAAATTGCTTTATTATTATTGGGCAGCGAATGTGGCAAGGTGCGGCGGCGGTGGGGAGGAGAAGGGGTAGAGTGGGTTCGGATGGAGGAGGAATCTTGTGAGGGGTCTAGTTTGAGGGCTATGGTGACGGCAGCATTGCCAATGGCTCCGAGTAGTTATTCAGGGAGCCCAGTGGTGCAGACCACGGTGAAGATATGGAATCAGCTGAGGAGGCATTTTAGGGTGGAAGGGATGTTGGTGCTAACGCCGCTGTGCAAGAATCATGGGTTTGAGCCGGGGGGGGGGGGGGGGGGGGGGGGGGGTGGATAGTGTATACAGGAGGTGGAGGGAAGTGGGGCTGGTCAAGGTGAGGGATTTGTATTTGGGGGAAGAGTTTGCCAGTCTGGAGGAGCTAAGGGAGAGGGTAGAGCTGCCGAGGGGTAGTGAGTTCAGGTATCTACAGGTTAGGGACTTTGCACGAAAGGTCTGGAAGGGGTTCCCTAGATTACTGGGATACACCCTGCTGGAGCGACTGCTGCTTCCGGATGTGGAAGGGGAGGGAAGAATTGGGGCTATATATAACTGGCTGGGGGGGGCAGGGAGGCAAGCGGGTGGTGAAGATCAAGGAGAAATGGGAAGCGGAGATGGGAATGGAGATCAATTGGGGAGTATGGAGTGAGGCACTGCGAAGGGTAAACAGGACCTCCTCTTGTGCACGAATGAGTGGGTTCTTTCAGGGGGTAGCAGATGAGTGTGAGAGGTGTGGGCGGTGGCCAGCGAATCATGCACACATGTTTTGGGGTTGTGAAAAATTGGGAAGATTCTGGGCGGGAGTGTTCGCGGTCTTAGCCAGGATAGTGGAGGAGGGAGTGGACCCGGACCCTTTGGTGGCGATATTTGGGGTTCAGAGAAGCCGGAGCTCATGGAGAGGAAGAAGGCCGATGTCATGGCCTTCGCCTCTCCGATTACATGCCGACGAATTTTGCTGGAGTGGTGGTCGGCATCGCCGCCGGGGGTAGCAGTATGGTTGGGTGACGACTTCCTGTGGTTAGAGAAGATAAAGTATGAGTTAAGGGGCTCAGCAGGGGAGTTCGAGAAAGAGTGGGGGATGTTTGTGACTGAGTTTGAGGAGCTGTTCGTCGCGGGGGGAGTGGGGGGGGAGGGGGAGGGGGAGGGAGTGATGGGGAGGGTGGGTGAAAAAGGAGGAAAATCTGTACAATCTGTACAGTTGATTGTTGGGAAGGATGTTTCCCGGGGTGTTTATTTGCTGTAACCTACTTTGATACAAGTTTGAATAAAATGCGTTTGAAAAAAAAAGTGGGCACATGAAGGGGAGAGTGGCAAGGAATTTCTGGTAGTGGGGAGTCAGGGGAGGGGTTAATCCTCCTCCATTGGCGTGGTTCCCCTTATGTGTGGTGGGGGGAGAAGAGAGAGACCCGATGACAGCGCTGGGGGTGGGGGAGAGAGGAAAACCCCATTGACAAAGTGGGAGGGGGGAAGGAGAGCCCCTGATGACAGCGTGGTTTTTAAGGTATGCAGAACATCGCCAGCATTACTAACCTTCATGATTCGGGTAATAGGTTCCTATTGCACTTTACTCAAAAATTTAAAAGATAACATTTTAAGATCACTGTAAAATATTAGAAATAATGATTTCAGATTTTGTTTTAAAAGCACATCTACAGCTGTTCTGAATGGATATAAATATGGGAATCTTATGTCCCCTGGTTCTGAGGTACATTAGTCAGCCAGCAGGAGGGTCGGCATACATAACTTGCGAGCTGCGAAAACAATCAAGGAAACTCTTGCGCAGTGGTAATTTGATACGTAATCATGGTGTGCGAATTTCTTTGAGTGGAAACATGTCCAACTCTGCTGTTACACTGCAGCTGCGGCAAAATATGATGAGACGGACATCTCACATGCATTGACAAAATAATAAAAAATTAACACATCTTCAACGAAATAGCCAATCAGGGACGACCTGCCCTTTACAAATACAGACTGGCTGTTTCAGCTCAGTTGAACATTCAAGGTGCCCAGACCCTCTATTCTTGCTTACAAATTCCAGTAATCTTCTGACACCCGAGGTTAGGCTTACCGGCCTATAATCCACTGGAATCATTCTTTCAACTGTCTTAAATAGTGGAGTGACCGGCAACATTTCCCAGTCCAAAGAACCAGTTCCCTAATCGGGAGAGCTTTGGAAGATTATAGTTAGGCCACCTGTAATATTCTCACCTGCTTCCTTTAAAATTCAGGAATGGAAATCATCTGACCCTTCGGATTTCGCTCTTTAGTGCCTCTATTTTCTTCATTGCTGATTTGTTGACCTCAAGTTTGGTGCGTCGCCGTCCCTGATTCAATATTAGTTTCCTTGGGATGTCCGGAGTGCAATTATCTTCTTAAATGTAAATACTGACGGCAAAGGATTATTCTACGTGCCAGCTATTTCCTTATTCCCATTGACCACATCATCATTATCAGTTTTCTCAAGGGGCTCACTTTGCTCCTGATCACCCTCTTTTTCTCAATATAATTCTAAAATAAATTTTGTGTTGATTTTGATATCCTTTGCAAGGTTCTTTTCATGCTCTCTTTTTGTAGCTCTTTTGGCACCTTTGCTGTTTTCTGTATCTTCTCATTCATCAGGGTCGGTGCTACATTATTTGCATTTTTGTATACTTTTTCCTTTAGTTTTATGTTATCTCAACCTCTTTCGTCATCTATGGCTGTTTATTTTTGACAAGTGGAGGTCTTGCCTTTTAGGGTTATAAACATGTTCTGTACCACATTAAATTATTTTTGAAAATTTCCCACTGATCATCTGCCGTTTTCTCTCATGAACAGATTTGCCCAGCTTATTATGAACTTTCTCTGTCTCATATCCCACTAAAGTCATCCTTACCTAAATCTGGAATTACGTATCTGGTTCGTGTCCCTTCCTTTGTTATACTATGTGGAGCTCCATCATATTACGATGGGTATTTGATAAATGTTGACAGACCATTAGGCTATTAACTAAATCTGGCTCTTTATTCACCTTTGAGTTTAATTAGAAGAAGCAAATTCATGGGGAATAAATCTTCGCACAGAGAGCTGTGGGAATGTTGGGTGAATGGAGAGAAAATGGAGGGAGAAGAAAAAGATACATTTTCGTGGCATCATAGTTATTCACAACGTTAAATATCTCTCTGATTCCAGCATTCATACTCCTGGGCCACTCACCTGAAGTAGCAGTAATCTGCCATCATTCTAAACCACCAAACATGGTGAGCAGCAGCAGATTCGGAATGTATCCCCACCTGATTATTTTCCTCACTCTCCCTCCACTTGTTACAGGCACAAATCCCCAGCTCACTAATTTCATAATGTTTTTGCAAAAACAACAGAAATTGGTCCCATGTATTTATGCTGGCACTGGGTCAACGGAAACATTATACAGTCCATTAATCATTTTCAGCACTCTTGCATAGTTTGTTTTAAGTAAACAAATTTAAACTTGCTTTTCTAGTTCCTATGTAACAAATCTCACCCTAGTGGTCAGGAGCAAAGTGAGCCCCTTGAGAAAACTGATTCTTAAACTGTTAACAGTTGTGTTTATGCCCAGGGTACTCTGGCTTTCTTTTCTTAATGAGTTGAAGATGCTGTGCATGAATAGATTGTAACAACATCCTTACTGGGAAAAGAGGCATATTTAAATCCTGTTTGGTTTTATTTCGGAGTTGGATTCAATCTGGTGCCTCCCTCCTCCTCACGTTAATTGCAAATGTTTCTGACCTTCGTTTTTTTCCGCTCGGCAAGAGAAAACTGGGATCGTCAGTGGCTCCAACATTTTCCTCTCTTTTCCATTTGGCCCAATGAACCTGCCTCCCCAATTTTTGCTGCCCATCCCATTTCCCTGCTTTTTCCACATGTTCATCAACAGCGTTATTCCCTTTTTAAACACATGAATTGATTTTGCATCTTTGCCTTGATTAACAAGGGGGCTGGAAGGTTTATTGAGCTTAGACAGGAATGTGGGGTTTAAATTACAAGCAATTTAGCCATGATCATATTGAATGGAGGAGCAGGCTCAAGGGGCTGAGTGCCGTACTGTTGATCCTAACTCATATGTCCGCAGGCCTTCTCGGGCTGTGTGCTCAACATTGTCATCTTGTTGCGTGAAGAAATGTTTTTTTTTTCAAATTTAGAGTACCCAATTTTTCTAATTGAGGGGCAATTTAGCATGGACAATCCACCTAACCTGCACATCTTTTGAGTTGTGGGGCGAAACTCACACAAACACGGGGAGAATGTCCAAGCTCCACACGGACAGTAGTGACCCAGAGCCGGGATCCGAACCTGGGACCTTAACGCCGTGAGGCAGCGGGGCTAACCCACTGCGCCACCGTGCTGCCTGCGTGAAGAAATGTTTTCATGAATTTGCTTCAATATTTCAGCGATCCCAAGGAGTTGATTGCACATTCCTCAGCTTTCCATTCATCCTAATTCCTCAATCTTTGGCATTCGTGTTTCCTTTGGGTAAACCAGCAAGAAAGAAATGCCCAGAAATTTGGCCACACCACTTTCACAAGAATTTTTAAATAGTGAGACTTTTGGCCCAGCAATCCCTTTGGAGCTTTGCATTCTCCGTGATATGAAATCATATCGTAGATATGGAAGAATGACCAAACAGCATATTGTTACTGATCCACATGGAAGGAGCCAACAGCTCCTCCAGCACTACAACTAATGGGCGCATTAGATTCAACGCGATCTCACGAGACGTTGCAAGGAGAATCCTGTCCTTTGGTACTGATTCCCAACAAATGGGAACCAGGTGGAATGGCAGTCATGGGAGTCTCCAAGGGGATCGGAGGCCCCCAGCTGCATGCCCTTTGGGCATGGTGGTGCCTGGGCACTTCTGGTGCCACCTGGGTATCTTGGCAGTGCCATCCTGGTACCCTGAAAGTGCCACCTGAGGGTCATCCTGGCACTGCCAAGGTGCCAAGTGGCATTGTCCTATGGCAGAGTCACTGCCAGGGTGCCACATTGGCACTGTCAATGTACCAAGATGGCATTTTTTGCATACGTGCAGTTGGGCTGTGGTTGCCCACCATGCGTGTTGAGAGGCCGGGGGACTCTCCCATGTTGTGTTTGGGCTGGGGGAGGTCAGGGTCTTTTAGGGGGGGTTCTCGGAGATCGGGATGCATTTAAAAATGGCGTCCCGACCTCTCGATACTAAGGGAAGTTCCGGCGAACAGAACTCCCCGTTGTAAAAAATGGGGCTATGTGCAGCCTCAGCCACGCATTCCCCGTTTCGGCCCGTTATTCAACACGAGCAGCGTTGAATAGCGACCTGTCTCTCGGCATTGCGAGTGCTGGGAAACACACGACTAAACGCGCTCGCTCGGGAACTTTGTTCACTTTTGGGAAGATCGCGCCCAATGTTTCTTACATGATTGAACAAAGGTTTTTCCTCCTACTAATTTAATCCTAATTTATCCCATCACTTGATCACTCTTTCAGTTAAGACCTATCTGATATCCACTCTTTTTCTATAAACCTGCACTCCAATCTCTTAATCCTTCGAGATTCCCTTATTCTATGCCATTTACATCTTACAATTACTCAATTAGGTCCACTCGATTCTTTCAAGGGGGAACAACAAAGTATTTTCTCTCCATCCTGCACTGTGAATTCAAGGCTGTATTTTTGTCACAGTGTTTGAATGATGATGATTTGCAATCAGCTGCCAGCCTGGCTCAGTTGGTAGCACTCTGGTTTCTGAGTGACGAGGTTGTCATTTCAAGTCCCGGCCTCAGGCAAGCACATATGATCTGGGCTGATAATCCTCCGTTGGAGGTGTTGTCTATCAGATAAGATACTAAACTGAAACTCCTTTGGCCTCCTCATATTGACGTGTAGAATCCATTGGTACCACTTGAAATAATGAGCTGGGAATTCTTCCAGTATGTTGACATTCACATAAAACCAGCAACAGGGCGAGTGCTTATTTGCTGTTTGGGGGATGTGTTTAAGACTGATTGCTGCATTTGCTGTCAGATAGCAAACTTCATTTAAGATAATCTCCAGGTGTGTCAAGCACTTTGGCACCATTCGAGGATGTAAAAAGCATGTTATAAATGTCCGTTATTTCTTTAAACTGTGGGGGTTTCAGATGGGTTGTTCCATTTTGAGTGGTTTGGGCTTCGTCCACAAACTTGATTCGGTTACTGTCCTGTTATAGCTTCTGGTATATCTATTATGTAATCAACAGATGTTAACAATAATTCATCTGTTATGGTTGTATCAGACTATGGGCACATATTGCAGTTTCAGCACACGCACATGGCACTCACTGAGGAACTAACTTGCAACTAAAATATATATGCAATGTGCATTTTAGATTAGCATCGCTCTGAACAAGACATCGTACCATCAGCATGATATTAACTTGTTATTCTGTAAAACACTGGCCACAGCTATTATCAAAGAGTCATATCATTGCTGTGAAACTTGAGTGCATTTAAATAGTGAATTTAAACCGCAGGCCCACAGCAGCATTAAACAGTTTTCTTAATTTATTATTGCACCTCTTTTTGGTTCCCCCTCCTCCCCCACCGTTATTAACTAATTTCCTAGTTTGTACAGCATTCCCTTGCATAGCAGGCAAGAATTAAAATCGAACTTTGCAACTCAAATCGCTTGTCTATCAAATCACTGCCTGTCCCATTTTCACCTCAAAGCTTTCCCCAGACATCAGTGACCTTATCCATTTCAACCTGGGGTCCTCCTGCTCCATGGCACATCAGTCCAATATTTGTTTGCCTGCTTTGAAGAAAGGTACCTTCAACCCCAAAGGGAGAAAACGGCAGGGATTCTCTGGGGTTGCCTGCTGGATGCAGGATTCGCGATGGCCTGCTGGATCCCACTTCAGGCCAGAATCGGGATTTGCACCGGGCATCAAACCGGTCACAGGTCTCCCGGGCTGCCCCGCCGGCCATCATGGGCTTCCTGACACCCCGATGAGTTTCTTGCCCTGACCCGGCACGAAGATGCAAATTGCTCATTGGAGCCTATTAGCATCTAGTTGATGGGCAGGATGCCCGATTCACTTGCCAGCTGGGATGCTCCAGCCCTCCCAGTTGAGAGTCCCACTGGCGTGAATTGGTGCAAGTCCTGAGGAACTTGGACCCAGCGGTGGGGGCCTTCCGTGCGATTGGGCTCATTTGACAGCTGTCCCCATTTGCAGCATTTAAACAGTCACTCAGTATCTAAACATTAAAGCTTTCTCATAATAAAGTGAATGTGTTTTCACCAGTACCCCTGAACCATTTAAACAGTTAGTCAGTATCTCAGAAATACACACCTCTCATAATAAAATGAAAATCCTATCTGTACCCCAAAACCCTTTATTTATTTTTTTTGTATATTGTTACAGTACCCAATTAATTTTTTCCAATTAAGTGGCAATTTAGCGTGGCCAATCCACCTAGCTTGCACATTTTTGGGTTGTGGGGGCAAAACCCACGCAAACACGGGGAGAATGTGCAAACTCCACACGGGCAGTGACCCAGAGCCGGGATCAAACCTGGGACCTCAGCACCGTGAGGCCACAGTGCTATCCCACTGTGCCACCATGCTGCCCTGCAAAACCCTTTATTAAAAAGTCTGACAGTATGCTACGTTCAAAGGTCTCTGAGATTATTACATTTAGGAAGGGAATCAAGGGTTCTGGGGATAAGGTGGGAAAGTGAAATTAAGGATTATATAGGATCAGCCATGATCTCACTGAATAGCAGAGCAGACTCAATGGGCCCTATGGCCTACTTCTGCTCCTATATCTTATGGTCTATTGAAATGTCCAGGTAAACCCTTTTAAGTGTTGGAAACCTTTTAAGAGATTTTCTCCCTGTCAATTTAACTACCCTTTAAAATATAGAAGCCTGTGTGTATGCCTGGAAGGCTAAAAGCTTTGAACTGCATTGTTTACATTCAATTTCATGTCCCCATTGCCTTCTAAAAGCTTTTGGATTGACAGGTGGAGGCAGTTTCAAAGAGAAGATTCAAATTGTTTATTTATGTAGCTCTGCAGGGATCCATTAACTCAGGCAAGCAGATATTTTTCTAATGCATTTAATCTCAAGTGCTTTCTAAAAATAGAAGGGACTGCCCTCACAGCTGAAGGGGGTACGTTGCAAATGATTAGGGTGGGGTGATCGGAAGGGGGAGGGGGGGGGGAGCTGCTGCAGCACCATTTTGAGATTGGGGCACTCTTTAAACATGGTACCCCAGTCTCTGAGGTGCGGAACCTGTCAGAGAGATTAGGTCTGCTACTCTCATTTCCAGGGCAGACCCTGGTGTGCCATGGAATGGCACTGAAAACTCGCTTGAGGCAACAGAAAAAATTCAATGTGCCATTGCATGATACGTCAGGCCGCTTCCAGTGCCAGCAGGAATCACTCTGGTTTTCCCGCTGACTGGAGCACTTATTTGCAGATCGGGAGAATTGTGCCCAACATCTCCACCCTGAGTACAATGGAGGCTTTGGGAACAAATCCTTCACTGAACATTATTTATAAAAATTATAAACAACAGCAGAACCAATGCTGAACCTTGTGGCACTCCAGTGGTAATTGGCTGCCAACCAGAAACCCACCAATGCACGACATCTCACTAGTCAAACATTCGCCGATCTATTTTAATACATTCTCATCTGCCCCCATGCGATTTGGCCTTAAGTAACAGCTTCGTTCAAGAGATGGTGTCCAATGCCTTCGACAATTCAGGTAGGTTACATTCTGTTTCTCCCATTTCTACTAGGTTTGTTATTTCCTCAAAGGTCATCTCCCAATCGAAAAACCATGTTCACGTTTCTCAGGTTGCTCTTACATTAACCCTCAAAATACTTGCTAACATTTACTCAACAATAGGAGTATGTATCACAGGTCTATCACTGAAGGTTCATCCTTCATTTCCATTTTGACGATGGGGATCACACTTGCTATTTGTTCTCCATTAAAATCATGAGGGGCCAGTCACAATAGATGGGGAAGAAACATTTCCCGCTTGCAAAATGATCAGGAACGAGACGGCGCAGATTTAAAGTGATTTGCGACAGAAGCAAATGTGATGTGAGAAAAAAAAACGTGGTCACACATTGGGTGGTTCGGGTCTGGAATGCACGGCCTGGAAGTATGGTGGAGGCAGGTTTAATCAAGGCGTTCAAGAGGACATTAGATGATTATTTGAATAGAAACAATGTGCAGGGATACGGGGAAAAGACAGGGGAACGGCACAAAATTATAATGCTGATTTGGAGAGCTGGTGAAAACACGATGGGCTGAATGGCCTCCTTCTGCATCATAAAACACTTCTCTGATTCTGTGATCATAATTTCCCTTGAACTGAGTGTCTCACTCAACCATTTCAGAGGGTAGTTAAGAATCAACTGCATTGCTGTGAGTCTGGAGTCAAATGTAGGTCAGGCCAGGTTAAGGATGACAGAATTCCTTCCCTAAAGGACTTAAGTGAATGAGATGTTTTTTTATAACAATTAATGATTGTTGTCATGGCCACCATTACGGAGACTAGTTTTAAAATCCAGATTTATGTAATGAATTAAATTTAATCTCCACTAGCTACCTTGGTGGAATTTGAACTGGTGTCCCCAGAGCATTTGCCTGGGTTATGGATACCAGGTCAGTAACATTACCATTACACCACAATCTCTAACCACCCCTGCCCCTGTTACAGGATCGCGTCATCACCCACCACTCACTCAGCCTTGGAGGCAAAAAAAACAGCTTCTGTTGCAGTAATGGCCACCAGCTTTGCATACTCTCTGGCTCTTGACCAAAACAAAAAGGCCCAAGGCCTAGTAGCCATTACTGCAGCAGCAGCTGGCTTGAGGTTCCAATAGGTCCTAGATGTGAAGCAAGCCTACTGACCCACTTAAGTCTTTGTGGCTCTATCCCTCTTGAGCTGCGTGCAAGGGGTGGGGGAAAAAAAGACTTCTTTGCATTATCCTCCAAATAAATAAGAAAATGTGAGGAAAGAGTAACTGTGGGTGCCTCAATATTATATCTGATCTAATTCTTCCCTTTATGTGTCAACAGGGCTACTAGAAAACCATTTAACCAATGCAGAGCCAGAATGCTGTGATGTCAGATGGAACACCTGTGATCTATCCTGGGACAGAGGGTATAATGTATCTACCAAATCCATGGACTCCATGTTGCATCACAAGTCTTCACTGCCTGTCTCAGCAGCGCCTCGACTGTGCAACAGCAGACTTAAGCTGTGTGTTTTGGTACTAATTCTTCTACACACTGTGGTGACATTTACTGGTTTTCAGAACAATGACCGGGTTGGCATGGAGACAGTGAGCGCCTTGGACGACAGTTCCGCAAGTGAAGAGTAGAAAGAGATGTCTTCTTACCTTCTTTTTTTTTCAACAGTTCGTATGGGGCCATGGTACCGAGCAGTAAAGAAGCTCAAAGAGTTTTCAGAAGACCAAGCGAAAGAAGAACTGGGCTGCAGGCAGCCATGCATAACAGTGTGCAGCAAGGCTGAGGAAAAAAAAAAAATATCTGGCTGTGGCAGGTCCAGAAATGCTTATCTGCTCTGATAAGGATAGATGGTTTAAAATGTTACTCTACAGAGTCAGGCTACCGATACAGAAAGGGTCAAAATAATTTGGGGAAAGCATAGCTGCCTCTGGGACAGATAGTAGAAATAGACAGTTCCTGTAAATTCCATCTGTTCCACATGTAACTACGAAGGGTTCAGATGTATAAACACACTGAACGATTTTCATCACAGGACGTTTTCATTTGCCTTCTCGGTTAATCAAGCTAATCTCCAACACGGTAGTCTTCATTGAGTTCATTGTGGCGTCTATTCCTATGAACACGACTTAGTTGTCCCAGGGACAGATAGCAATAATCCTGTGCTTGAACCAAGTATGTTTTGCCAGTATCAGAGAGTTGGATAGGTGTCTAAATCCCTGAATAGTTTACTTGCCCAAGCAACCCTGGTAATGTTTCTCCTCACATGAAACCAGTACTGGTCTGTCACCTTAATGTTAAACAACTAGTTAAGATTAATTACCCATTGTTGCGAGGAACACCAGCAAAGTGACTGTGAACATCTCAGTCGCAGGATCGGTAGGCACGTACTCGGAAAGCTATGTGACTGGAAGTTGGGTAGAGCAAACAGCTACTGCACCCTCCTGCTTACCAATGTATATGCAATGTGCTTCCTCAATTCTCAGTAGGCTACCTGGCATGGATACCATGGCTACCTAATACAAATGTATGAACCATCTGCTCGCTGGTTTTGGAATTAAACAGGTGATGGTAGCCTTGGAGGTAACTTGTAACCTTGTCACCAATGATATGAGTGTTACGAGATAGAAAGGGGGTTGGTAGAGAGAGAGAAAGTGGGGAAACTATGGTACAATTTCTTTTTTAAATCATCAGATGTTTGGGTCCCTTTTACGGTGGCCAAGTTGTAGATATGTGGCTCCTATCTACTGCTTGTAAGAACCTAATGCTGACACATGGAATTCTTGTCTCGGGACAGGTTAGATGCCTAACCATTACATATGGAGATCTAAGATTTCCATGAGTAAGTCTTACAGCATGCATCGCCAGATGCACAGCACAGTAAAAAGCAACTCAGCAGCAGCCTAGTGAAACGTTCAAACACAGATATTCACTTTTGTAAACAAAAATAATCAGAGACAATAAGGGCAAAAAACTTAAGAAGATTTTATAATAACAGTTTCAGTTAAACTGTCCTTTATAGTCGTGTATTAGATTCTTGAAAACCTTAAGAATCCATTCTGCCCTCACCCCTACCGCTACCAATCTCTGAAATTTGAGTGCCAACATTTTAGGAATTCAAATAGATATTTTATTTGTTAGGAGTATGGGATGGCCTTTGTGCAGGACAGCACCAAAGTTAAAAAGAGTAGAAGAGAATTTAGAAACATCATGTAATAGTCAATGGTGTTAGTGGGCTAGAGTTAGCATCTTCAGACCAGTACAATGCTGTCCGTTGACACCTGTTCATTGGCAACCGTTATCACAACCTCAGCCCGGTTTTAGAATGTGTGGGCCTACAGCAAAAAAATTGCACCCAAATTGGCAATCTCACTCAACGCGGCCTCAAGGATGTTTGGTGCGGGAAATGAAATGCTACACTGAAGAATGCTAGGTTAAGAATTGTCACAGATGTACCTGGTGTGAGGGCACCGGATGACTCACTCTGGGTGCCAAAGTGGAAAATTGTCTCCCTCCTCACCTTGGAAAGCAGAGAAATTCATCCAAAATCAATAGTTTATTTTCCCATCTCAATTTGGTATCGTTCGCATTTGAAGGAGTTTACAATAGTGACCAGCACAAAATCCAGATCAGTTACCATCGAGAATAGATTCCAAGTGAACTCTCTGGTTAAAAGTCTTGCAATGCCAAAATAAAGTAAATGTATTATTTGGAAGGTGCAGGTTCAATTTTCGCCTTTCTGCAATCAAAACAATGAGTACGATACGTCAAAGCAGATCAATTTATGTCATTGTGTTTAGGACTTGAAGCACTTGATTTTTTTTTGTGCCATTAACATTGAAAATGGAAGCAGAGACCGGGACCAGATTCTTAGTAATGATCTCCTGGGGTATGGGCTCAGCGTTCTGTAGCTATGAGAAATGTTGTTACTGTTTCCATAGCGTGGAATAAACTCACGTGCCTTGTTTTAGGAGAGACCTTTCATGCCATTAAGCTGGTGCCTAAACCCAACTGGATTAGGTGAGTAACAATATATGCACTCAAGTCAGACACTCAATGTTACTAGAGCAGCACAGGGTAGAGAAATTGGTCTTCAGATACATGGTGCATAATTTA
The DNA here is from genome assembly GCF_047496885.1 of Scyliorhinus torazame. Taxonomy (NCBI): domain Eukaryota; kingdom Metazoa; phylum Chordata; class Chondrichthyes; order Carcharhiniformes; family Scyliorhinidae; genus Scyliorhinus; species Scyliorhinus torazame. The sequence goes on along the minus strand of NC_092711.1, from coordinate 297,315,456 downwards.
ATATGAGGAATGCCTTCTTTCAATTATGAATATTTGTTCCATCTCCCTTTATTCATCTCAGGCCCTTCTTGGACCTTTGTTTCCTGACTTCCCCTCTTCCTGTCACCCAACTATGCCGCCGTTTTATTTGTCCCCTCTTTGGTACTTCCACCCATCCCTATCCCAGCTGTTTCACTGCCATCCTATTTTCTTGCTATTATCCAAGTCTTGAAATGTTCCTGGATCAGCTCACACCCTCTCTCTCTATGCCTACCACATATTATTGACTGCTTATGAGCAGCACCTCCAACTCTCAGCTTCCTCTGTCATCAACCTTGCACCCCAGAATGCTGTTTGAGAGTTTACATCCCCAACATTCTCTACATCCCACGTACTTTTTCCTGCTTAAAACCTTTTGTCTTACACCATCTTTCGCTTCTCCTTGAAAATGCTCAAAATGATCATTTGACCCTTAACACTCAGTTCCTCAATGAGATATCCATCCCATTTTCCTGCCATAGCTTCTGCATTGATTCCACATGTTTGGGTGATTTTAACATCCATTCCAGCACTACTTGACTTCTCTCCTCTAAATTAACTGACATACTATTTTCCCAAAATATTTCCCTTCCTGTCTGCAGCCGATATTCACAGCCAATTCCTGTCATTGCTATCATCCATGGCTTCTCTATTCCTACAGCACTTTCATGTTATCCAGCCACATCAGTGGCTGGAAACCTAAACCAGTTGTGCACTAGATATGCACAAGCCTGCACCCTTTAGACTGGGAGGTTTGAAGCTGGAAGTCACACAGGGAGAATGACTGTGATGAGAGAGAGTAAAGGCTGTGCTGGAGACAATGGCATTTTTATTTCCCCAGATAGGGACATCACCAGCAAGGCCGGTATTTATTACACATAGCTGCCCTTGAGAAGATGGTGGCGAGCCACCTTGAACTGCTGCAGTCCATGTGATTAAAGTATTCCCACAGAGCTGTTCGGTAAGGAGTTTCAGGGCTTTGACACACCGACAATTAAATTAGTAGCTGTGGGAGCATTGTGATGAATGGAGGATCAAAGAGCGGACATTTGGGAATTTGAAAGTGCTGCTGTAGGTGACTTGTGAGAGAGTTGTCCCCGCACCCTGTCCCCAGCACATATTCAAAAGGAAGTGGCTTCAGAGAGTGGATTTGGGTAATGAGGGATAATAGGAAGTGGCCATAGTTGCCCTTGATAGTAATTGAAGACATCATTTCCACTCCTGCCATAGCACCAAAATGGCACTAACCATAGAGGCAATAGCACCATCCGAGAATATGACCACGTCTACTATTCAGCCTTGCAATCTTTAATACAGTCAACTATCCCCTCGTTTCCCAAGATCTAATTCCATTGTCCAATTGAGTGAAACTGATGTTAGGAATGTTTTTTTGTTTCAGTATATAGACAAAGGTGGCAATCCTTTGCCTGCGTGAAAACAACTTCAAACAGAAAGTCGAAAACACTTGTCGTTTTGTTAGAAATTAAACACTAGATAAACTCACGGCCAATACTGAGGTTATATAGGATGCCAATGTTAAGATTTGTCCATTGAAACCATTGGGCTCAAATTATTCCTCCCCCCATCTCTCCACCTCCTACCTCTCCACCCTGGCATTTGTCATCTCAATTCATTGCGAGAGGACGACTTTCCCCACTCACGCATCCATCGTTTAGGCACAAAAGTCTTTCCATGGTGTTGCCTTGAGCTACAAAGTGCCTGGTTGACCTGCATTTCAGGCAAGGTGCCATCATGGTTAAGGAGTTTCAGGACACACTATAAATGGCTTCCCCAAGGTTAATTCAACTGCTCGTTACCAATTAAACTTGTTCCTAACACTCGTTAAAGATGAGGCAGACTATTTTTGTGGCTCACCCTGTACAGCATACACTTCAGAAACTCACCACCTAGAAAACCAACGGCAGCAGGTGCACGGGAACACAGCCATCTTCAAGTTGCCCTTTGTCAGACACCATTCTGACTTGAAACTATATTGCCATTCCTTCACTGTAACTGGGTCAAAGACCTAGAGCTCCCTTCTTAACAGCACTGTGGGTGTACCTAAATCAGATGAACTGCAGCAGGCAGCTCACCGCCACCATCTCAATGGCAATTAAGGGTGGTAATAAGTCCTGGCCTTGTCGACAAAGCCTGCATCTCATGAATGTATGCCACTTCTAGCAAGTGAAAGTGAGTCTTGTTACGAGCGCACCTGATAAACTTAAATTGATTGTTAATGTAGCCGGACTCAGGATTGTTCAATAAGTGCTGCCCAATCGCAAATTCATGGATTATACAAGCGTGGGCTGGTTCAATCTGATGTGTTCTCTGCCTGGTATGGGGGATATTAGTTATGAGGAGAGATTGAATAAACTGGGATTGTTCTCCCTAGAGAGACGGAGACTGAGGGGCAACCTGATAGAAGTTTATAAAATTATTAGGGGTATAGATAGGGCGAACAGTTGGAGGCTTTTTCCCAGGGTGGAAATGACAATTACAAGGGGGCACAAGTTCAAGGTGAAGGGGGAAAGATTCAGTGGAGATGTGCGGGGAAGATTTTTACAAAGAGGGTGATAGTGGCCTGGAATGCACTGACAAATGAGGTGGTTGAGGCAGATACGTTAGCGACCTTTAAGACTTATCTGGATAGACACATGAACAGACGAGGTATAGAAGGATACAGGTGGTTGGTCTAGACAGGACATGTGATCGGTGCAGGCTTGGGAGGGCCGAAGGGCCTGTTCCTGTGCTGTATTGTTCTTTGTTCTTTGAACATGATTCGGTCAGTCAATCATTGGGATACATGGCCTACACATCTGAGATCACGCCAGCACTGAAATTTATACATGACATTACTCATGGGTGTGGGGTAGGCAGTCAGTCTCATAACATGACTCTTTTGTGCTTGTTAAAAGCAAGATACATTCATATGCAGGGACCAGTCCTCAGCAAACAAAAGGAATATGTTCAAGCCCGCGCAGCTGATGATTTACCGTGAAGCTTGGGAAGCCTAAAGTTCACCATTGCTTTCTTCATGGCAATGCTTCGGCCCATCAGAGTCAACTTGCCAACCAACCAGCACCTTTTTAATTGCTGTAAATGTTTGAAATTTGGCAAGCTTGCATCTTTCCTGAGCGCAAGACAAAAAACTTCAGCAACTTCTCTTTTCAGCAATATTCAAATAAATATATAAAAGCTGTCCGATGTGTCAGAGGTGTGTGTAGTGTCAGTGGAGGATGCAGTTGTATGGGTTACGTGAATGTCAGTGCATAGTTAGATGATGGATGGAGCATGTTAGAGATGTGATGCAAGTGGTGCAGTTATTGAGAAGCGTGACTGCAAGAGAGGATTTTACCTTGACCACTCGTTCCAGTTTCTTTGTAGCACTGAAGCCATGTCCTGGAGGTAGGCTTCCAGCCATGAGAACCTCAATGCTCTCCCCCTACATAGAATCATAGAATTTACAGTGCAGAAGGAGGCCATTTGGCCCATCGAGTCTGCACCGGCCCTTGGAAAGAGCACCCCACCAAAGTCCACACCTCCACCCTATCCCCGTAACCCAGTAACCCCACCCAACCTTTTTGGACACTAAGGGCAATTTAGCATTGCCAATCCACCTAACCTGCACATCTTTGGACTATGGGAGGAAACCGGAGCACCCGGAGGAAACCCATGCAGACACGGGGAGAACATGCAGACTCCGCACAGTGATACAAGTCGAGAATCGAACCAGGGACCCTGGAGCTGTGAAGCAACTGTGCTAACCACTGTGCTGCCATGATGCCCCCCTCTGCTGCAGTAGCTCCTTCCTTCATGGGACATCTTTCTTCCATTGTACCTACTCCACCAGGACGTCCAATGCACTCCCCTGAAAAACTGTGAACCCTCTCTCTCTGCCCTTGAGCTATCTGATATTTCCTGATATGCGTTAGCCAGTACTTTCCACGCCCACACTAGAAATGAGGAGGAAGGCTCTACATACCACTCCGGGAGAATTGCTCCCAGTTAGTGCTTGAATGGTGACTGTCCAGGTGTTTGCTTTAGTGTCTCCACACATGCTTAAATCATGATAATCTGCAATTAAACCCCAATTTGCAGTCGAAAACCAGATGTTTAAACAGGCACAGCATTCGACACTTGTTTTCACATTTTACCTGAAATCACCATCCCCAATGTTTCTAAGCTGTGCTATTGATATCTATAACCCTTTAACCACTTGTGATGTGAGTCCATTTCAAGGTGTTTCTAGGCCTGCAAGATATTACAACCTCAAAGTTAGAATGAAACATCAGTGTTTGGATTAGTGAGGCACAAAAAGAGAACTGGATTTCCAGTTGGGGACGATAAAGCAAAGTTAAATGCAAACAATATGTGCCCTGACCCAGAAACAGAATCTTTGCACAGACATATTTTCAGCCTTTTTGCAGTCTTTCAATTTTAGGATTTTGTTAACTACAGAAGTAATCTAAAAATTGGAATATAACACAAGTCAATCATTATTTTAGCTACAGGCTACCTCTTAGCAATCTCATCCGCAAACATGGGATCTCCTTCCACAGGTAGATTGACAACACCCATCTATCCCTCTCCACCTGCTCACTTGACCCCTTCCACGACCTTTGCTTTGTCAGCTGCTTGAACAACACCCAGCCAAACATAGGTGTCAGTGTTCTCCAGCCAAATATTCAGAAGACAGAAGCTATCGTTTTCAACCCCTGCCATAATCTCATAATCTTACCATTGATTCCACCCCACTCTTTAGCCACTGCCTCAGGTGAAACCAAGCTTTTCACAACCTCTGTGTCCTATTCAATCATGAGCTGAGTTTCCGACGCCATGGGTGGGATTTTCTGTGCAACCCACTGCATGTTTCACCGCGGGGCAGTTGGCCCACCGTTGGCAACAGGATTACCCGCAGAATGCACCCCTCATTGCCGTCAGCGGGAGGAGAGGATCCCACGGGCATGAACAGCCTGAAAGTTCCAGCCCATATCCACCACAAAGAACGGTAACCTCACTTGAGTTAGAGCCATTTTTGATCTCCAGGGGTGTCAAGAGTTATGATATGCAGGCAGGAAAGTGGAGTTCAGGCCACAATCAAATATGCCATGATTTAATTGAATGGGGAACTAGGTTTGATGGGCTGAATGGCCTCCTCCTGTTCCTATTTCTTTTTATCTTATGATTGAACCCCACCTACTTAACAACATCAATCTCCATCTCAATCTGTGCCTATCTATGTCTTTGTGACCTGCAAATGTCATTATTCCAAAGCTGTTCTGTGGGCCTCCAATGCCACCCTTCCTCTGCAAATTTAACCACATCCTAACTTCTGCTGACCAAGTCCTGCTCACCTATTATCCTTCGAAACATTGTCCCATTTTGGCTCCTGATCCTCCAACACCTCAAAATCAAAATTCATACTGTCATATCTAAATCCCCCTCGCCATCTCTTGCTCTCAATACTATCAGCATCCTCATACCCCCTCCCCCAACATCTCACCCAGACATCTCTGCTCCTCTAATTCTGTGGCCTTTTCCGCACCTCCCTCCCACCACAGCGCCATGGAGGGCCATGCCTTCGGCTGGGTGAGGTCCGCACTCTGAATTCTCTCATTCCACCTCCTTCTGGATCTTTTAACAGCCTCCTTAAAACCAATATCTTAGGCATCTCATCACCCTTCCTAATATTTCCTTTGTTGCTCAGCATCTGTCTTTTTTTGATTACACCACCAAAAACTGTCTTAATGTGTTGAAGGCACAACTTCTATGCACGCTGTTGTTATATATGAAGCAAGTCATGATTCATTAAAAAGTAGGAGACATAATCTCTTTGTTCATGAGGCTAAAGTTGCAGCTTCAAGTTCCATGGTTGCTTGTTACCTGAATCGGCTCTCTTCAGTCTGTCAGTTCCCCACTCTACCACCGGGGGGGCAGAGGGGGTGGGGGGGGAGGAGAGCAATTTTAAACAGCCAAGTATTTTCATGTCGATATAAGTCCTGGCCTTTAAATAAATATCTCATTTTGCAGATTCATGGAGAAACACCGTAAAATATCATTGACCTTTCTTACTTACCAAATTTTAGCCCAGATCAGGAGGCCCAATTAAGCACTTTTTCACCTCTGGGACCTGGGTTTGAATCCAACTCAGTTTGGTGGCACATTCATTTTCTAGCTTCAAGGATCCTCAGTGAATTCAGTTTGAATAGGCTCATTGAAATTTAGAGGGTTGGAAGGCCGCTTTTCTTTCTCACTGATTCTAGAGACTATAAAATAGCCACAATTTGGCCCTAAATTGAAAATCTCGCTTGCAGAAACCAAAATGATGACAGGTGTGGGGAATGAAAAGATTTGCACTGGTGCTGCCCTAATATTGGGGCTAAGGTGCATTGTTGGGATAGTGTAAGGGACATTTTCCCTTGCTATACCTTGCTCCGAATGCTTGATGGTGCCATGGGTAATAAAAATAGACAAAGCATTCCTTTGTCAGGCACTGACAACCCTCACACTGATGAGCACAAACATTCACCCAAAGACCAATCAATGGTATATGAATACAAATAAGGGCACATTCATGTGGCGAAATTGACAAATATATTGATGAGAAATTATTTCGCCACTCTACCCAATTCTATTCCAATGGACAATGTTCAATTTTCACTGTTTCGGTCTCCCTAACTCATTTAATGCCCTGAGGACTCACCATAAATAAGACTTCCAAAAATTGTGCCCCCTCCCTCCACGCCTCCCCCCGCCCCTGTGAAAATCCACACGCACGTCAACTCAGAGTGTTGACCTTGATAACACTGTGCAGATGTGGGCAAGTAATGGGGAAGTATCTGCAGATCACTTATTCACTTATGCTTCTACATTTTAGATCCTAATCCTTTCTTGGGTGTTTTCCATGACTGGAAGGTGGGGGTGAGAAGTCAGTGGTTCCCACTTCTCTCCACGCAGATCTCCAATCTAATTTCTTATTAGGTTCTTTTCTACCTCCCCATTTGTTAAAGCTTCGTCCCATCATCAGTGTAGTCAGTGAATTCACCATTTTAAAAAAAGTTGGTAACGATATTTTCTAAATGTAGCACTTTGATTTTTCTGTTCTAGACAGCTAGAAGATTGTTTTGGGTGGGGGAGGGGAGGGGCAGAGTCGAGGAATGGTCAGGAGAAGGGGTAAGTGCATCGATCATGGTAGTGCAGGCACATGCCCTGCCCCGTGTGGAACTGAGCCAAAGGGACCAGGAAGATCCCAGGTGTGATCCCCATCCTGCTGGGAGCGGTGGACATATCGACCCTGGGAGCTTACCAACGTGATTTATTCCACAGTGTGTGATTTCAAATCCATGGTTTTGTGATTTCATTACTGTAAACGATTGTTTCTGGGATTGAGATGGAATGGTCCTTTAAGGAGTGCGTTCGCAGTTCTGCACCATGTCCAGATATACACAATAAGAATTTCTATTTTCTTCGGAGTGTACCATAAATAAAGGCATGTTCAACATGGTCTAAGTGTTGCTCTCCTTTTCTTTTGTCATGTTCAGGTTTCTGTTGCTGCAGGATATTGTCTCACCACGAAAGTCAGTGGAGATGGCTTTTGTTATTTGAAAAGTGGTAAAGCCCTTTGGTCCTCAAATGGTTAATCACAACTCAAGTTGCTCTGATAAGTTGAAGGGCAAATAGCCTCTGCAGTGTGGAACGAGAACATAGAACAAAGAAAATTACAGCGCAGTACAGGCCCTTCGGCCCTCGATGTTGCGCCGACCTGTGAAACCACTCTAAAGCCCATCTACACTATTCCCTTATCGTCCATATGTCTATCCAATGACCATTTGAATGCCCTTAGTGTTGGCGAGTCCACTACTGTTGCAGGCAGGGCATTCTACGCCCTTACTCCTCTCTGAGTAAAGAACCTACCTCTGACATCTGTCTTCTATCTATCTCCCCTGAATTTAAAGCTATGTCCCCTCGTGCTAGACATCACCATCCGAGGAAAAAGGCTCTGACTGTCCACCCTATCCAATCCTCTGATCATCTTGTATGCCTCAATTAAGTCACCTCTTAACCTTCTTCTCTCTAACGAAAACAGCCTCAAGTCCCTCAGCCTTTCCTCATAAGATCTTCCCTCCATACCAGGCAACATTCTGGTAAATCTCCTCTGCACCCTTTCCAATGCTTCCACATCCTTCCTATAATGCGGCGACCAGAATTGCAAACAATACTACAAATGCGGCCGCACCAGAGTTTTGTACAGCTGCAACATGACCTCATGGCTCCGAAACTCAATCCCTGTACAAATAAAAGCTAACACACCATACGCCTTCTTAACAACCCTCTCAACCTGAGTGGCAACTTTCAGGGATCTATGTACATGGACACCGAGATCTCTCTGCTCATCCACACTGCCAAGAATCTTACCATTAGCCCAGTACTCTGTCTTCCTGTTATTCCTTCCAAAATGAATCACCTCACACTTTTCTGCATTAAACTCCATTTGCCACCTCTCAGCCCAGCGCTGCAGCTTATCTCTGTCCCTCTGTAACTTGTAACATCCTTCCGCACTGTCCACAACTCCACCGACTTTAGTGTCATCTGCAAATTTACTCACCCATCCTTCTACGCCCTCCTCCAGGTCATTTATAAAAATGACAAACAGCAGTGGCCCCAAAACAGATCCTTGTGGTACACCATTAGTAACTGGACTCCAGTCTGAACATTTCCCATCAACCACCACCCTTTGTCTTCTTCCAGCTAGCCAATTTCTGATCCAAACTGCTAAATCTCCCTGAATCCCATGCTTCCGTATTTTCTGCAGTAGCCACCGTGGGGAACCTTATTAAACGCTTTACTGAAATCCATATACGCCACATCAACTGCTTTACCCTCATCCACCTGTTTGGTCACCTTCTCAAAGAACTCAATAAGGTTTGTGAGGCACGACCTACCTTTCACAAAACCGTGTTGACTATGTCTAATCAAATTATTCCTTTCCAGATGATTATACCCATGAGGCGTCATTCTCCGCCGGCGGGAGTCTCCGTTTTGCCGGCGCCCGGGGGTTTCCCGGCGGCGTGGGGCTGCCCCACAATGGGAAACCCCATTGACCGGCCGGTGTTACGGAGACTCCCGCCGGCCGGTCGGGGCAGAAATGTGGCGGGGCGGGTAGGAGAATTTCGCCCCCTATCTCTTAACAACTGAACAATGGAAAGCAGGAAAAAACCCTCCTACAATTCCTGCAAACTACCCAGTTCATTGATCTCAGGCAGAGCAGAGATAGAGGTGCAATAATTTTGCCCAGAGTCTGCAGACTAAGAAAGATCAATCAAAATATTTGTTCCTAATTTGTAGTGTGGTGACTATTGCTGGAAACCATGTGTGTTAGCTGAGGACTGCAATTGTGTGTGCCTATAACATCCTGCCTCCATCCTGTGACTAGCCTGCCAATACCCAACACTTACTGTGATGAATGGGTATTTGCGTGAAGGACTTAGAGGGCTGCCAATACCATTGGGACCACGCTTTGCATTACTTGGTACCCTCAGGAAAGCAAAATGTTGAGGAAATGAAAAGGGGAGAGCAGAAAGAAACCATTCTTTCCTCTTTCTACTTTACACTTCTCTGTACCTTCCAACTTACCCCCGCTCGCCCCACCTCGTGCTCCATAAAATTGCAAGTGACTGGTGGGTTCGGCAACAGAGGTAGTCAGCAATTTAACTGTAGTGAACCCAATGCTGTCACCTTGCCCAATAGTTTACTCGTATAAGACTGCAGCAATGTTCAGAATTGGGAGAAATAAGTCATCACAAATTAAAAATGGAGCTCAGAAATTGTAAGTCTTTTGGTGTTCAACTTCAAACTGCCAAATTATTTTTACTCGTCAACTTAAAACATGCTTAAGGTAAAAAGAATCATTTGAAAGAAACTGAGATGTGGTTTCAGATCAGGACAATCGGCAATGTGTATTGTGATTATGACTAGAATCGTTTAAAGCTAAGTAACTCAGATAAAATAGCTGAGGGCCTTGCTTTCCATTCAAGAAGCAGAAGGAGGTGACCACACAGGTTTAAAGAATTTTGCTTCCGCACCATTACCTCAAGTATCTATCTTTGGTCCCTTCCTATTTTTCATCTGATTGCTGGTCCCTGGTGACATTACCCAAAGCCACAGGGCCAGATTCCATATTCGCATTGATGATGTCCAGCTCTACTTCACCACCACTTCTCTAAATCCCAACCAGTGCCTCTGTCCTGTCAAAACCTTTATCTGACATCCGGGGCGAGATTCTCCGACCCCCCGCCGGGTCGGAGAATCGCCGGGGGCTGGCGTGAATCCCGCCCCCGCCGGTTGCCGAAGTCTCCGGCACCAGAGATTCGGCGGGGGCGGGAATCGCGCCGCGCCGGTTGGCGGGCCCCCCCCCGCTCGATTCTCCAGCCCGGATGGGCCGAAGTCCCGCCGCTAAAATGCCTGTCCCGCCAGCGTAAATTAAACCACCTACCTTACCGGCGGAACAAGGCGGCACGGGTGGGCTCCGGGGTCCTGGGGGGGGCGCGGGGCGATCTGGCCCCGGGGGATGCCCCCATGGTGGCCTGGCCCGCGATCGGGGCCCACCGATCCGCGGGCGGGCCTGTGCCGTGGGGGCACTCTGTCCCTTCCGCCTCCGCCACGGTCTCCACCATGGCGGAGGCAGAAGAGACTCCCTCCACTGCACATGCGTAGGAAGCTGACAGCGGCCGCTGACGCTCCCGCGCATGCGCCGCCCGGAGATGTAATTTCCGCGCCAGCCAAAGGCCTTTTCCGCCAGCTGGCAGGGCGGAAATTCGTCCGCCGCCGACCTAGCCCCTCAAGGTTGGGGCTCGGCCCCCAAAGATGGGGAGCCCGTCTGATTTGCGCCGTTTTGGGCGCAAGTCGGCGGACATCACGCCGTTTCCGGAGAATTTCGCCCCCAGTCCTGGATGAACCAGAATATCCTCCATTCAAACATTGAAAAGACAGAAGATGTTCGACGCCAGCCAAAAACTCTGTTCCCTCATCATCTCCATCTATGGCCCGTGTGTGCATCACAAGGATTGCCTGTTCCCCCTGGTCAACTGTCATGTCAGTCCATAACTCCCCGAGGATGGAAATATTGGGCGGGATTCTCTGTCCCAGGATGCCCAGAATGTGTTCTCTGATCAGGTGGAGAATCGGGCGTCGAGGGGAAAATCGGGATTGGTGCCAGGTGCCAATCTGAACGAGATACTCTGACCCAACCCCCCCCCACCCCCCCCCCCCACCCCCCCCCCCCCCCCACTCCACCCCATTGCCGGTACGAACAAGGACAAATCCTCGTCGGGGGGAGGATGCAAATAAATGAAAATGGGGCTTTAATGACCTATTTGCGTCTATATAGGCTGGCGGCCTATGCTCCAGCCCTCCACGATCCTCCAGTTCCCGCAACTGGTAATCATGTGGGCATGGATCACTTGTGGTCTATACCAGCGTGGACCTGTCCTGGTGGACCTTGCGGTGGACCGAGGGAGCAACGGTTGCTCCCTTGGCCCACTGCAAGGTCCACCACCCCAGGGCCATCCGATGGTCACCCCCCCCCCCCAAACAATGCACTGCCTACCCTCTCCTTCACTACCAGACCGTCCCTGCCCCTCACATCCCCCCCAGGAACACCTGAAATAGGGAGACCCCCAGCAACCCCTGTAATAGGGAGACCCCCTCAGGCACCCCTGTAATAGGGAGGCTCCCAGGGACCCAGGGAGACCTCCTAACAAGAACACCCTGCCCAAAGGATCCCCCTCCACAGACTCCTGCCCACTCACACAGACCGCAGGCCCCCCCACCCCCTCCCTTCCACACAGACCTCCTCCCCCCCCCCCCCCCCCCCCCCCCCCCCCAGAAAAGGAACCCCTATCTGGAAGCTAGAGATTAGACAGGACAGGGGCAATAGGAAGCATTTCAGCTGTAGTACTTAACTTGCAGCTCCATATGTCCATTCCTGGAAGGAGAGCAGCTCTGCCTACATCTGATCCATTAGATGGAAGTCATTCATAGCATTTGAGTCGTGGTCTTTGATTGACAGCTTCTACAAACCATCTGCAGCTTCGATCCATTCATATCCCTTCACGGTTCAGTGGCCTAAGGGCTGAAGCCCTAATATTTGTAAACATTTACCACATCAAAGAGAGGCAAGTGCATTCCAAGCACTAAGTGCATTCCAATCACACAAGCATGTGATTTCACTGCATTTACCTCTCTTTGTTGTAACATTGTTACCTGGGGGGTTCAATTTTACAGGAATCCCTAGGGAAGGGATTACCAGAGTCCCTGTGGGTGGTCTCCCTTTTACAGGGGTCCCTAGGGTGCCCCCTATTACAGGAGCCCTAGGGGTCTCCCTATTACATTGGTCCCTGAGGTGAGCGGTCCCCCTATTACAGGGGTTCCTGGGAGCTATGGATCACTTGAGGGTGGGGGCGCCGAGGCAATCCGGGAGGAGGGAAGTGGCCGGACATGGGACCTTGCTATCGGGCCACCCGCTCAGGATGACGGCCTGACAGTGGGATTCCCTGGGAATGACTTGTATCCCACACCATACATAGATTTGCATGGCATGGGAATGCTGAATTGGATCCCACTTTGCAACCCCAAGTGGATGGTCAAAATGGTGCAATTCAGCTCCGGTGGGAGAACATAGTCTGCCAAACGGAGAATCCAGCCCCCAATCTATGTTGTTCCCCATGGCTACGTCTCGGTAGCGGCATCAACCACATGCAACAATTCGCCAGGTCGAGAAAGAGATTACATTTCCGCATGAAATCGGAACCCTGGATATATGCTGCTTCTGTATGGAGGTTAACTAAGGTGGCTGGGTGATAGCCTTGGGCTGGGTACTCCACCGCCGGGATGCGCCGTTTGCTGGCAGCCCGGGAGTTTCCCGACGGCGTGGGGCTGCCCCACAATGGGAAACCCCATCAACCAGCCGGCAAAACGGAGCACCCACCAGTGTGCTGAACCAGGAGCAGGATTCTCCAGCCCCCCGCTGGGTCGGAGAATCCCCGGGGGGCGTCGCGAATCCCGCCCGCCGCTCTAACGCCGACTGCCGTATTTTCCGGCGCCGGTTTTCGGGCAGGGGCGGGGCCTGCGATCAGGGCCCACCCATCTGGAGGGGGGCCTGTACCGTGGGGGCGCTCTTTCCTTCTGGGCCGGCCTCTGTAGTGCTCCGCCATGGCCGGCGTGGAGAAGAACCCCCCCCGTGCATGCGCAAGAACACACCGGCGGTTCTGCGCATGAGCCAACTCGCGCCGACCCCATATCTCCCAATCTGAATTCTAGTGGACCTGTCTCGGCCCCTTCCTGTAAATGTTCTGCAAATGTTACTGTGGTAGACACCACTGTTTGTATATATCACATACATGTGATTTAATACGGTAAGGCTCCTGTATTACAGGTACGGGGGTAGATTCCTGCCTGCTGGCTCCGCCCAGTAGGCGGGGTATAAATGTGTGTGCTCACCGAGCTGCAGCCATTTCGGCAGCAACTGCAGGAGGCTACATATCTCTGCTTATTAAAGCCTCGATTACTCTCGTCTCGTCGTAATTGATAGTGCATCAATTTATTACGCAGAGATTTTACAACGATGGACCTCCGCATCAAGCCAGATCGTCTTCAGCTGCACCCTCAAGCAGACAACTCCAAGTCGGCCTTCGCCCACAGGCTAGCTGGCTTTGAAGCCTACATCGGATCTGCGACGGAACAACCCACAGAAGCACAGAAACTCCAGATCCTGTATACGCGGCTGAGCTCCGATATCTTTCCCCTCTTCCAGGACGCACCTACCTACGCTGAGGCCATGGCGCTTCTGGAAGAACTACACTTAGCAGACCAACAAACCCTACGCCAGGCACCTCCTGTACAGGCAGCATCAACTCCCCGGTGAGTCCTTGGAAGATTTCTGGCATGCCCTGCACGCCCTGGTGAGGGACTGCGATTGCCAGGCCATTTCGGCCGGTGAACATTCCGAACTCCTAATCAGGGACGCTTTCATTACGGGCATAGGGTCGACATACATCTGCCAGTGCCTCTTAGAAGGGGCTACCCTCGACCTCGTGGCGACCAAGAAACTCGGGACCTCACTAATGGTCGCCTCCCGTAATGTACAAGCGTATGCCCCCGACTGCACGGTGCCCCCCTCCTGAACATCGTGGACCCCACCAGTGAACACTCCATCGTGGACCCCACCAGCGACCGCCCCATTGTTCGCCCCACCAGCGACCGCCCCCAGCCAACCCCAAGCCTGCGGCGTGCGGCAGCCAGCCAACCCCAGGGGACCCAAGTGCTCCTTCTGCGGACAGACAAAGCACCCCCGGCAGCGCTGCCTGGTGCGGAGCACACTCTGCAAGGCCTGCGGGAAGAAAGGACATTTCGCTACGGTGTACCAGGCCCGTTCAATCGCCGCTGTAACCAGGCCCATTGTTCCTGCACCCTCCACGTGCGACCTGTAGGCGCCACCATTTTCACCCCGCAACCCACGTGCGGCCCATGGGCGCTGCCATCTTCCTCAACTCAGGACACGTGCGGCCCGTGGGCGCCGCCATCTTCCCCCCATCAGGTCTCGTGTGGCCCGTGGGCGCCGCCACCTTTAACGCCGCCCACCACGTGCGCCCCGTGGGTGCCGCCATATTCCTCGCCTCAGGACCCCTGCTCATTGGGCACCTCATCGGGCCACTCATCGCCCGCAACCGCCGCCGACCAGCCCGGGGCCTACCAACACCACCAACAGCTCACCTCCATCACGATCGACCAGTCCCGGCCACACAACCTCGCAACTGCGTCGACGACGGTAAAGGTCGATGGGCACAAGATATCCTGCCTTCTTGACTCCGGGAGCACAGAAAGCTTCATCCACCCCGATACGGTAATGCGCTGCTCCCTCGCTGTACACCCCATTACGCAACAAATCTCCCTGGCCTCCGGATCCCACTCCGTGGAGATCCGGGGGTACTGCACCGCCACCCTCACCATCCAGGGCGTAGAGTTCAGCGACATCCGGCTTTACCTCCTCCCCAACCTCTGCGCTGCCTTGCTACTCAGCCTGGAATTCCAGTGCAACCTCCAAAGTCTAACCCTGAAATTCGGCGGGCCCCTACCACCCCTTACTGTTTGCGGCCTCACGACCCTTAAGGTCAACCCACATTCTCTGTTTGCAAACCTCACCCCGGATTGCAAACCCGTCGCCACCAGGAGCAGACGGTACAACGCCCAGGGCAGGACCTTCATCAGGTCTGAGGTCCAGCGGCTACTGCGGGTAGGCATCATCGAGGCCAGCAACAGCCCCTGGAGAGCCCAAGTGGTAGTTGTGAAAACTGGGGAGAAACACAGGATGGTCGTTGACTACAGTCAGACCATCAATCGGTACATGCAGCTCGACGCGTACCCCCTCCCACGCATATCTGATATGGTCAATCAGATTGCACAGTACCGGGTCTTCTCAACAGTGGACCTGAAATCTGTCTGCCACCAGCTCCCCATCCGTAAGGCGGAGTATAAATGTGTGTGCTCACCGAGCTGCAGCCATTTCGGCAGCAGCTGCAGGAGGCTACACATCTCTACTTAATAAAGCCTCGATTACTCTCTACTCTCGTCTCGTCGTAATTGATAGTGCATCAGTTACCCAAATCGTGGGATGTATCAAGGGTAGTGTGGGATCCTCCTATGTCCCACAGGAACTAGATGGGGTGGCCTCTTACCTCACCTTGTACCAGGGGTCTTCCTACACTATCCCACTTGACGTTACACACCCAGGATGGTGAGGCCTGGCACCGTCACCCTCGGTTATGTGTCTATCTGGGGGCTACAGGCTGTATGGGTTGTCAATTTCCTCTACTGGGTTACCGTGGCCTGTCAGGCATGTCCCTCCAGTGATAATAGTCGCGATCTTTGTTCTGGAAACCGCTGTGCGTTCGTGGCTGTTGGCAGGGTGCCCTACACTCTCTAACATAGAGCATATAGAGGACGGTTATCCTCTGTAGTCACCTGCCTCATTGCGATCCCTCCCTCGTTTTGCCACAATGGGCTGGGGGTCATTTTCCCCAGACTTGTGGGTTTGGGCTTATCGACCTCCTGTACCACCTTCTCCCAGGGTCATTCTCCGGATCATTTTTTTTAAATAT
Organism: Scyliorhinus torazame; assembly: GCF_047496885.1. Lineage (NCBI taxonomy): Eukaryota > Metazoa > Chordata > Chondrichthyes > Carcharhiniformes > Scyliorhinidae > Scyliorhinus > Scyliorhinus torazame. Next base: position 297,299,284 of record NC_092711.1, on the reverse strand, counting down.
ATTTTTATTAAGGCTTTTGTATGAACATTAAATACAAACCAACACAAGAGGAAGAACAAGCCCCATAATAAATAACTAACCAACGCGGCAACCTCCCTACCATTCCCCTCCTCCCATCCGGCCTTCCCAATTTTAACCCTTTTATCCGCCATATCACCCCCACTGACACCTCAATTTTCCTTGAAGAAATCAATGAACGGCTTCCATTTCCTGGCAAACCTATCAACTGGCCCCTTAAGGCGAACTTGATTTCCTCCCAACATTAGGAACTCCGCCAGGACACTCACCCCCGGTTTTGGTGCCTCCAGGTCCCTCCACTCCACTAAAATCCGTCTCCGGGCTACAAGGGAGGCAAAGGCCAGAACAACGGTCTATCTCACCCCCTGGACTCCCGGGTCTTCTGACACACCAAATATCGGCACACCTGGACTCGGGGACCCTCAACAGCTCAGAATCCCTGCCAGAACCCTTTCAGTTTTGGGCATAACCAAATCATGTGAACATGATTCACGGGCCTCCCCGCGCACCACACAAGGGGCTGGTTTAGCACAGTGGGCTAAATAGCTGGCTTGTAATGCAGAACAATTTTAAACGAGCCTCCTGATGCCCTATCCCGCGGCACATGTGCCAACGCACAAGTGGACCGACTCCGGGCCCTCCACGAGGACCTCTGCCACCCAGGGGTCACTCGATTCTTCCATTTCATTAAGATCCGCAACCTGCCCTACTCCATCGAGGAGGTCAGGACCGCCACCAGGAACTGCCAAATTTGCGCGGAGTGCAAGCCGCACTTCTACAGGCCAGAGAAAGCGCACCTGATAAAGGCTTCCCATCCCTTTGAACGCCACAGAATGGACTTCAAAGGGCCCCTCCCCTCCACCGAACCCAAGACGTACTTCCTGAATGTGATTGACGAGTACTCCCGGTTCCCATTCGCCATCCCCTGCCCCGACATGACCGCAGCCACCGTAATAAAAGCCCTCCACAGTATCTTTACACTGTTCGGTTTCCCCACCTACATACACAGTGATAGGGGGTCCTCCTTTATGAGCGACGAACTGCGTCAATTCCTGCTCAGCAAGGGCATTGCCTCGAGCAGGATGACCAGTTACAACCCCCGGGGAAACGGACAAGTAAAGAGGGAGAACGGAACGGTCTGGAAGACCGTCCTACTGGCCCTACGGTCCAGGAATCTCCCAGTCTCCCGCTGGCAGGAGGTCCTTCCGGATGCCCTCCACTCCATCCGATCACTGCTGTGTACCACGACCAATCAGACACCTCACCAACGTCTCCTTGTCTTCCTTAGGAAGTCCTCCTCCAGGACCTCGCTCCCAACCTGGCTGGCAGCTCTTGGACCCATCCTGCTCCGCAAACACGTGCGGGCGCACAAGTCGGGAGGGTCCACCTCCTTCACGCTAACCCTCAATACGCCTACGTGGCGTACCCCGACGGTCGAAAGGATATGGTCTTCCTACAGGACCTGGCGCCCGCTGGGTCCCCACCCACACCCTCACCACCAACCCCACCCTCCCTCCCACCGGCGCACCCCACAGCCGCCCCCTTCCCAGGTGTATCGGTTCTCCCACTGGTCCAATCTAGGGGTGATGAAGCTGCCGAAGAAGCTGAAGCCATGCTCCTGGAGCCATGGATGCCCGAGCCGGCACCTGCATCACCGCCGAAACTGCGACGATTGCAGAGGACGACCAGGGCCCCCGACCGACTAATTGCTTCATTTTGAATGTAATTAAATACTGTAAATAGTTGCGACATGTAACAAGGCAAAACACTGTACTAATGTACACCGGGTACAACAACCTCAACCTCTACCACTGTATAACGCAAGATCACCACCCCCGCTGGACTTTTGTTTTTAACAGGGGATGAATGTGGTAGTCGGTGTTAGGGGTATTACGGTACCCAGGTTGATGCTGTAAAACCATTGGTGTGGGCGGTACCTGAGACAGCAATATCATTGGTGAAGCCTGCCTGCTGGTTCCGCCCAGTAAGGCGGAGTATAAGAGTCTGTGTCTCCCTAGCAGCTGCATTCTGTACCTGCGCTGCTGGGGGAAACATCTAGTCCAATAAAGCCTTCAATTGTCATCCAATCTCGCTTCTGGAGTTATTGATCGAGCATCACATCTATAAAACTCTCTGCCTCACTCTCATCCCTTTCCTCCTTTGAGAGACCCCTTAACACCCACCTCTTTGAACAAGCTTTGAGTTGCTTGCCTTAATGTCTCCCCCATGTGGTTCGGTGTCAGAGTTTGTTTGATAAAGTTTCATTGAAGCGCCCGGGGATCGTTTTCTATGTTCCGGCAAGTTATCATTACAAGTGCTTCTTGTTTTTCAGTAAGTCTTGTGTGTCAAAAGCTAATGGGCATATCGGCACTGAAAAACAGAGGGAGGGGAATGGATTGAGTTCTTCAGTCGTGGCGGAGCTGGTTCTCAGGTGTTACAAATAGATCTGGCCACTGCCAGAGCGATAGAAGCCTCTTACCCTTGCTGCATTGGCCAGCTTCTGATACATGGTGGCACAGTGGTTAGCACTACTCCCTGCGGCACTGAGGACCCAAGTTTGATCAAAGCCCCAGGTCACTATCTGTGTGGAGTTTGCACATTCTCCCCATGTCTGCGTGGGTCTCACAACCCACACAACCCAAAGATGTGCAGGGTAGGTGGATTGGCCACGTTGAAGTGCCCCATAATTGGAAAAAAAAGAATTGGGTACTCTTAATTTAATTTTTTTTAAGTTTTTTCTCCATGTGAGAAAATCCGCACCTAAGGCGCAAAGTGTCTGATTCGCCCGCCCCAGGGGTTATCTGAACATTTTAATGAAGGAAGCGCTGCATCCAGCAGAGGGCGGCAAATAGATATCAAAGCATCCAGCAGAGGGCGGCAGAGAGATGTCACTGAGGTGCATCCTTCCGATGCCCCTGACTCCTTCCCGTGCAGGAAGTGTGTCCAACTGCAGCTCCTGCCGGACCACTTGAAGGCCCTGGAGCTGCAAATGGATTCACTTCGGAGCATCTGTGATGCTGAGTAAATCGTGGATAGCACGTTCAGTAAGGTGGTCGCACCGCAGATAAAAAGTTCTGAGGAAGATAGGGAATAGGTGAGCACCAGACAGAGGAAGAGTAGGAAGGCAGTGCAGGGATTCCCTGCGGTCATCTTCCTCCAAAACAGGTATACCATTTTGGATACTGTTGGGGGGGGATGGCTCACCAGGTGAAGGCGGCAGCAGACAGGATCATACCAGCCTGGCTGGCTCTGCTGCGCAGGATAGCAGGAAAAAGAGTGGCAGGGCTATAGTGATAGGGGATTCAATTGTAAGGGGAATCGATAGGCATTTCTGCGGCAGCAAACGAAACTCCAGGATGGTTGTTGCCTCCCTGGTGCAAGGGTCAAAAATGTCTTGGAGCAGCTGCATGGTGTTCTGGAGGGGGGGAGGGGGGTGAACAGCCAGCTGTCGTGGAGCATATGATATAGGTACAAAATGGGATGAAGTCCTACAAGCTGAAATTAGGGAGTTGAGAGTTAAACTAAAAAGCAGGACCTCAAAGGGAGTAATCTCAGGAATGCTACCAGTGCCACGTGCTAGTCAGAGTTGGAATGGCAGTGTAGCTAAAATGGCTTGAGGGACGGTACAAGAGGGAGGAATTCACATTCCTGGAACATTGGAACCGGTTCTGGGGGACCAGGACAAACCGGACAGTCTGCACCTGGGCAGGACCGGAACCAATGTCCCAGGGGGAGTGTTTGCTAGTGCTGTTGGGGAGGGTTTAAACTAATATGGCAGGGGGATGGGAACCGATGCCGGAAGTTGGAGGGAAATAAAACGGGGACAGAAACAAAAGGCAGTAAAGGGAAAAGTGGAAGGCAGAGAAACCAAAGACAAAAATCAAAAAGGGCTACATTACATCATAATTCTAAAAGGGCAACAAATGTCAAAAAAAACAAGCCTGAAGGCTCTGTGTCTCAATGCAAGGAGCATTTGTAATAAGGTTGATGAATTAACTGCGCTGGCAATCATTAACGGATATGATGTAATTGGGAACACGGAGACCTGGGGCGGAATTCTTCCCCTCCCCCCCCACGCCGGGTGGGAGAATCGCCCGGATGCCGCTCGAGTCCCGCCATGCCGCCCCGACGCCCGCACGCAATTCTCCCACCCCCCCCCCTCAAACCGGCGTGGCGCGAATCACGGCAGGCCGCTGGGAGAATCGCCGCTTGCCGTTTGTAACGGGCGAGGGGCGATTCTCCAGCCCGGATGGGCCGAGCGGCCTGCCCAACACGACAGGTTCTCGCCGGCGCCATCCACACCTGGTCGCTGCCGGCGGGAACAGCGCGGGAACGTTGGGGGAGGCGGCCTGTGGGGGGGCGAGGGGGGTTCCTGCACCGGGGGGGGGGGGCTCAAAAGGGGTCTGGCCCGCGATCGGTGCCCACCGATCGGTGGCCGGCCTCTCTGAAGGAGGACCTCCTTTCTTCAGCTGCCCCGCAAGATCCATCCGACATCTTCTTGTGGGGAGGATGGTAACCGCCCATGCGCGGGTAACGTCATTTATGCGGGGCCGTTTTTAGGCGGTGCCAAGGCCCAGCGCGCGTAAATGACGCGCCGCCGCTCCTAGCCCCCCTGAGGACGGGAGAATAAGGGGCTGGGAACGGCTCCATCGCCGGAGTGAAACACTCCGGTTTTCACTCCGGCGTCAGGACTTAGTCTCCCGATGGGAGAATTGCGCCCCTGGTTCCAGTATGACCAAGGATGGGAACTCAACACCCAGGGGTATTCAATATTCAGGAAAGATAAAAGGAAAGGAATGGGATGTGGGGTGGCATTGCTGGTTAAAGATTTTTTTTCTTCTTAAATTTAGAGTACCCAATTATTTTCTTGTCCAAATAAGGGGCAATTCAGCGTAGCCAATTCATCTATTCTGCACATCTTTGGGTTGTGGGTTGAGACCCAAGCAGACACGGGGAGCATGTGCAATCTCCACACGGACAGTGGCCCGGGGCCGGGGTCGAACCCAGATACTCTGCCTCCACTGTCACGAAGTAGAAATCCCTCGAGTAGTACGTCGCCCTCAGCTTCACCGGGTAGACTGCGGCAAACCTCACGCAGTTGCTATACAGTGCTGCTTTCGCCCGTCCGTGCGCGAGGCTGAGGTTGATACATTTCAAGGTGATGCACAGAGAACATTTGACAAAGTCAAGGATGAGCCGGCTGTTTGAGGAGGTAGGGGATACTTGTGAATAATGTGGGAGGGGCCCGACTATTCATGGCCACATATTCCGGTCCTGCTTGAAATTTTGGGGGTGATTCTTCAGCACCATGTCAGCGATCCTGCATGTAGATATGGAGCTGGTTCCCCTGGGGGTTATTATCAGTGTGTCGGACATGCCGGAGTTGTGGACGGGTTCGGGGGCAGATGTTTTAGCCTTCGCCTCGTTGATCACTCGCAGGTGGATTCAGTTGGGGTTGAGGTCAGCTACTCCACCTTGTGCCTCGGTGTGGCTGGGAGATCTAATGGAGTTTGTACATCTTGAGAAGGTGAAATTTGCCCTAAAGGGGGAAAATGAGGGGTTCCAGATGGTGGAGTTTGTTTATTTTGCATTTCGGAGGTCTAGGGCGAAATTCTCCCCAAACGGCGCGATGTCCGCCGACTGGCGCCCAAAACGGCGCCAATCAGACGGGCATCGCGCCGCCCCAAAGGTGCGGAATGCTCCGCATCTTTGGGGGCCGAGCCCCAACATTGAGGGGCTAGGCCGGCGCCGGAGGGATTTCCGCCCCGCCAGCTGGCGGAAACGGCCTTTGTTGCCCCGCCAGCTGGCGCAGAAATGACATGTCGGGGCGGCGCATGCGCGGGAGCGTCAGCGGCCGCTGACAGTTTCCCGCGCATGCGCAGTGGAGAGAGTCTCTTCCACCTCCGCCATGGTGGAGACCGTGGCGGAGGCGGAAGGGAAAGAATGCCCCCACGGCACAGGCCCGCCCGCGGATCGGTGGGTCCCGATCGCGGGCCAGGCCACCGTGGGGACACCCCCCGGGGTCAGATCGCCCCGCGGCCCCCCCAGGACCCCGGAGCCAGCCTGCGCCGCCTTGTCCCGCCGGTAAATAGGTACTTTAATTTACGCCGGCGGGACAGGCAATTTCTGGGCAGGACTTCGGCCCATCTGGCGGGGGCAGGATTCACGGCAGCCCCCGGCGATTCTCCAACCCGGTGGGGGGTCGGAAAATGATGCCCCGGGGAGGGGGATGGGGTCCGTGCCGGGAAGGAGGATGGGGTCCGTGCCGGGAAGGAGGATGGGGTCCGTGCCGGGGAGGAGGATGGGGTCCGTGCCGGGGAGGGGGATGGGGTCCGTGCCGGGGAGGGGGATGGGGTCCGTGCCGGGGAGGGGGATGGGGTCCGTGCCGGGGAGGAGGATGGGGGGACGGGGTCCGTGCCGGGGAGGGGGATGGGGTCCATGCCGGGGAGGAGGATGGGGGGACGGGGTTCGTGCCGGGGAGGGGGATGGGGTCCGTGCCGGGGAGGGGGATGGGGGGACGGGGTCCGTGCCGGGGAGGGGGATGGGGGGACTGGTCCGTGCCGGGGAGGAGGATGGTGTCCGTGCCGGGGAGGGGGATGGGGGGACGGGGTCCGTGCCGGGGAGGAGGATGGGGTCCGTGCCGGGGAGGGGGATGGGGGGACGGGGTCCGTGCCGGGGAGGGAGATGGGGGGACTGGTCCGTGCCGGGGAGGGACTGGGGGGGGGGGGGGGGAATGAGTTGGTCCACCTGGCCAGGTGCCAGCCTCCAACAGTCGGACCCATGCGGTCCATGCCACCTGGCTGGGGGGAGGAGAGGGTATAGGCAATGATGACATGCCGTCGTTCCCCCCCGCCCCCCAGGCCGTCATGTTTTCCGATCAGTCAGCGATGTTGGCCGCCGTGGCTAATGTCCATGTTGCCCTGGATGAGGAGGAGGAGGAGGAGCGTGCCAGAGAGGGGGACACCCTCTCCCCGTGTCCGTCAAGGTTACGGTGGCCCTGAACATTTATGCAACGGGGTCATTCCAGGCACCGAGTGGGGACCTGTCCGGCATATCACAGACATCGGTGCACCGGTGCATCCGGGCAGTGACAGACGCCCTATATGCCATGGCGCACCGCTACATCCGCTTCCCTGTGGACCGGGCCAGCCAAGATGCCCGGGCCGTGGGCTTCTCTGCCGTGGCCGGGTTCCCCATGGTCCAGGGCGCGATTGATGGGATGCACGTCGCCGTGCGGCCACCTGCAGATAACAGGGCCGTGTTCACCAATAGGAAGGGGACCTATTCGATGAACGTACAGGTTGTCTGCGACCACCGCATGATGATCCTGCACGTCTGCGCCCGTTACCTGGGCAGTGTACACGACTCATACGTGTTGTCGCGGTCATACATCACCGACATGTACGAGGGACGCCATCCCCGGCTGTGGGGCTGGTTGCTGGGCGACAGGGGCTACCCATTGCAATCGTGGCTGATGACGCCTGTACGGAGGCCACGCAATGAGGCGGAGAACCGCTACAATGATGCCCGTGTAGCGACAAGGGGAGTGATAGAGAGGTGCTTTGGCGTGCTGAAGATGCGTTTCAGGTGCCTGGACTTCTCTGGGGGCGCCCTCCAGTATCGGTCAGATAGGGTCGGCCGCATCATTGTGGCGTGCTGCGTCCTGCACAAGATAGCCCAGCAGAGGGGCGATGTGCCGCAGGCAGAGGAGGGCGGAGTGGAGGAGCAGCAGGAAGAGGCCCAGTCCTCCCCAGATGAGGGGGATGGGGGCAATGGTCAGGGCAGACGGGCTAGACACGGGTGGGTGGCTGTCCACCATTACCGGCTGGGCCAGCGGGCACGGGACAGGCTGATAGCCGCCCGCTTCACTGACTAGATGGGCGTGGGAATCGGGTAGTATGGCCACAGACCGCACACCATGGCAACAGCCGACCACCCACACCCCCCCACCCATCCACCCACACAGCACCCTCACGCCCCTCCCCAACCCCACCCACCCCACCCACATGCACACCACCCCCCCATTGCCGATCCACCTGCGGCACAACGGCCGGGCTCACACAGTTGCCGGTGGACGCGTGTCTATTGCAGACCATGGAGGATGATGACAACCCGCCCTGCGATAAGCTCCTGGCTCCACATCATTGGACTATGTCTGACCCATGGCCACAGTACCACCATCCACCCGGACCATCCCTGCCTGCGGCTGGGACACTGCAGCGCACGGTCCCGTCCTCTGCCCGGGGGGATGTTGATGGCGGCCCAGGGGGAAGGGGGCAGACTCACCTGGGGCTGAGGTAAGACCACCCCTCACACACACACTTGCGCTCAATGTACATGACACCCCCGCACACTTTGGACAGAGCACAAAGGCAGCTTCGGTAGGTGTAACATTGACTTTAATAACCAAAGGAGTTCATGCACGTGCCCTAGCCCCTAAAACTCATCTGTGCCCTGCACCCGTGCCAACTTACTCACTGTCTAATAGTTTGGCCTTACGGACCCTATGACTACGTCTATGTGGTTCCCCAGACGGTACAGCAGAACTGAAGGTGGACTCCTGTGATTCCTGCCCTCTGACATGGGATCCCTTTGGCGGCCGTTTCCTGGGGCGTCCTGGCCTAGATGGGCCAGGCTGTGGCCCGGGCGACTGGGATGGCGAGCTGCCAGCCTGTCCTGCCCATTGCCCACCCGATGCACCTGGGACGCAAGGGGGGGAGTCCGAGGTGTCGCGGTGTTCCGGGGCCTCCCCTACAGGGGGACCCGGGACGGACCACAGCACCTCCTCCTCCCTCGGGGTACCCGATGGCCCCCAGGCCTCTACATGGGTGGGGGATGCGAACGGACTGGCCATCCGATGCCCCCCCGACATCTGGCGCTGCCAGTCCTGAAGACCCGTGCTGGTATCGACAGGGGTCAGCAGGTTTGCAGCCATGGAGCTCAGGGGGTTGGCAAACCCTGTCTGTGACTGTGCGACGCCGGCTCGCACATGGGCAATGGCGCCGATGCCCTCAGCGATGGCCTGCTGAGACTGGGCCATGGCCTGCTGAGACTGGGCCATGGCCTGCTGAGACTGGGCCATGGCCTGCAGAGACTGGGCTATGGCGTTGAGCGCCTCTGCCATCTGCCGCTGGCGCTGGCTCATGGCCTCCTGTGAGAGGGCAGCCATGCCCTGGGCCACAGACGCCACCTGAACGGAAAGCCCCAGGCCTCGCAAACCGTTCCCCATGTCTGACACCGTCGCACCCACGGGTGGCCCGTGCGGTGTCGGCCTGGGTGGCACGCATGACCGGCACCACTCCCAGCTCCTGGACGCTCGTCTCAGGTTCGGTGGTTGCATCGGATCTATGGGTGGGTGTGGTAACTCCAGGAACCCGGGATCCATCTGGGAGGCAGCTGTTCGCTTGGGCTGGGCTGCCCTCCGACCGCCCGTCCCCTCTGCTGCTCCTACCTCCACCTGCTGTACCAGGACGGCTGTGTTGTGCGCACCAGTGAGTGTACCAGACGCCTCATCACTAAAGTGCCCAACCGAGGTGAGCGTCTCTGCGATGGTGGAGGGTGTTGGTGACAGCAGTGGCGTTGTGTCATGCGCATCGTCCCACTCTGAGTCCATGGCACTTTGGGGTGGCAGTTCGTCTGCACCCATCCACTCTGAGTCACTGTCCTGTATTTCAGTTTCCTGGGTAGTGCTGTCCCGGGTAGGGGTGTCCTGGGTAGGGGTGTCCTGGGTAGTGGTGTCCTGGGTAGTGGTTTCGTGGCTCGGCTGTGACGGGGGCCTGTGGCTGCCCCTCTCGTCGCTGTGTGGCACACGCCTGCGTCGTCGCACCCGCACGACACGGGGGCGCCATCTCCCTGTTGCTCCAGGTCTCTCCATCTCCAGTGGTCTCCGAGGGGCATCCTGCGGGCATCGCATGCCAGAGGGTCCGGGTCTCTCCATCTCCAGTGGTCTCCGAGGGGCATCCTGCGGGCGTCGCATGCCAGAGGGTCCGGGTCTCTTTATCTCCAGTGGTCTCCGAGGGGCATCCTGCGGGCGTCGCATGCCAGAGGGTCTGGGTCTCTCCGTCTCCCCTGGCCTCCGAGGGGCATCCTGCGGGCTGTCTGCATCTGCGGGGATGGGTGCCTCGACGTTTGCTCCTGCGATACACAATGAAGCATGCATGGTTAGACACGCAGGCAGTGATCAGGTGATATGGGGGAGGGGGGATATAGGGGAGGGGGGATATGGGGACGGGCTGTCGGTGGCTCACTTGCTGGTGGGCCCCCGACCTCTGCATCAGCAACCTCCCGGTCCTCAGGTCCGCCAGCCAGTTCCAGGGCCCTTTCCTCGTGTACGGTCAGTGGCCTCTCATCAGCGGGGCCTCCTCCAGTCCTCACATGCTCCCTAGTGTTGTGTGCGCGTTTCTCCTGTGGGGGGGGGGGGGGGGGAGGGTGGTGGCAGGGGTAAAAGGCAACAGTGTTAGACAGGTATATGAATGCACGCCATCAGTTCCGCGTGTATTGCAGAGGTTAAGGTTAGGGCTGGATTCACTTGGGGAAATGGTAGAAGGCGGATATGGGGGAGGGGGGATATGGGGGATATGGGGGAGGGGGGATATGGGGGATATGGGGAGGGGGGATATGGGGGAAGGGGGATATGGGGGAGGGGGGATATGGGGGAGGGGGGATATGGGGGAGGGGGGATATGGGGAGGGGGGATATGGGGGATATGAGGGAGGGGGGATATGGGGGATATGGGGAGGGGGGATATGGGGGTGGGGGATATGGGAGGGGGATATGGGGGATATGGGGGAGGGGGGATATGGGGATATGGGGGAGGGGGGAATATGGGGGATATGGGGAGGGTGATATGGGGATATGGGGAGGGGGATATGGGGGAGGGGGGATATGGGGGATATGGGGGAGGGGGATATGGGGGATATGGGGTAGGGGGGATATGGGGGATATGGGGGAGGGGGGATATGGGGGAGGGGGGATATAGGGGAATTTGGGGGATATGGGGGAGGGGGATATGGATATCGGGCAGGGTGGGGGAGGCTCACCCTGGCTGCTCTGACGAGGTCGTTCACCTTCTTGTGGCACTGGGTGCCTGTCCGTGGTGTCAGGGCCGCAGCGGTGACGGCCTCTGCCACCTCCCTCCACAGACGCCGGCTGTGGCGTGGGGCAACTCTGCGGCCGTGCCCAGGATACAGGGCCTCCCTCCTCTGCTCCACTGCGTCCAGGAGCGCCTCCACATCCCGTGACTGGAACCTCGGGACTGAGCGGCGGGCGGCCATCCGGTCGGGTGTTCTGGTCGGGTGGGGGGGAGCAGCGCGTCCTTAATGAGCCGTCACGCCGCACGGCGTGAACCACGTGAGCCAGCGCGGATAGCGTCACGTCGCTGCTAGCCCATTCCGGGCCGGAGACTTTGCGACGTTTTTGGCGGCGTGATGCAGGTGGGATTTGCTCCGTTTTTGCCGCCGGTCGGCAGACTTGGCGCCGATAACGGAGAATTTCGGCCAATGTTTTTTTTGTAAAATGTTAAAATGCTAAAAATTTGAATGAAAATACTTCAAGATTCAAATTCATTCAAATCAGGGGCGGGATTCTCTGCCGGCGCCCGGGGGGTTTTCTCGACGGCGTGGGGCTGCCGCGCAATGGGAAACCCCGTTGACCGGCCGGCGTAATGGATAATCCCGCCGGCGGGTCGAGGCTGAAAAGTGGCGGGGCGGAGAATCCAGCCCCAGGTTCTTGTCCTTCCTGGGCGTGAATCTGATGATGCCATCGGGGAGGGCCTGGGAACATCGTGTTCCAAAATCTCGCTGTCACAATCCCGCTTTTGGCCTCTCGCGATATTTAACGGCTATTACAGGACTCGCGCCCATGGCGAACGGACTCGCAGAATCGAGTCCGTCAACTCTGGTTCTCTGTCCACCGGTGCTGCCTGACCTCCTGAGTACTTCCAGCATTTTCTGTGTTGATTATCAGAACATTTTCAAGTTAAAGTCACGACCTCCTTGACTGCTGCTATCTTGGCAATGGAGAACACCGATACTCTGCAGTTAGTTACAAATTAATTATTATTCAGTAATTCTTGCCACAAAGCGAGCAGGCACCTCATGCAGCCAATGTCGATTGCAGTGGAAAAATTGATGGATGCAGGACTGAGTGGGAAGCCAGTGAGAACGTGTCCCCACAAGATTTCAAACTATCAATAAAATTCAGCAGTGGAAGAATGGAAAATCTAGGTCAGTTTACAGAGGAGATTGTTTTACTCCCATATGGCTTGTTTACATTCTGTTTTCTTATGTTCTTGGCCAGAGGAAAATGAACCTTGCCATAACAGTAACACAAAAAGATACATGCAACTGTAAAATAAAAAGCAATCAATCCTGCAAGCAGCTTTTTAGAATTAGGGCAACCTCTTTCCTATTAGCTGTTGCAGTAGTTGACTACCAAAGATGACTAAAACAAGGCAGACATAAAATGACACATACCCGACAGCGTAGAAACAGACGCCTGGGTTCTCCATTCCTGAGACTAAGTGTTGACGCCAGGGTCGGATTCGTGGAGTTCTATGATAGCAAAACTGGCACCGCACCCGCACTGATTCAGCGACTGTTCAGGGGCTCGCACTGGCGCAACGTGGAACACGATCGATTCCAATGGAAAGTGGTGTCGGATTCGCCAGAGTCGGGGTTGACACTCGAGAGGCTGACAAGCTGCAGCCGCATATACACACTTCACTCCTCACACACACTATCCAAGCCAACAAGATGGAACTGGTTGCGCTGGAGCGCGCCCATCCCGTTGACGGGCTGGCTGGGATCGGAAGGTACCTAGGAGGGGTGGCCTGGGGAGGCACCCGCACGACCTGTGGCACGAGGTTCACAGTCGGCTGTTAGTGGCGTGTGCAGCCGCATAGCTGCCTAGCAGGCTGCGACAATGGTGTTCCGTGCCCATCCACCCCGACCCCATGGCTCATCTGGCTGCCCCCCGCTACTCCCCCCGGCCCTGGCAGAAGCCCCTCAGCCAGCGGCACAACTGTCAGCACACTATGGCGATGTTGGGCACTTTCCATAACCCCTTCTCTCTCCCTCATCAGCCATGGGCACCTGTTTCACGATTTCTGAAAGCACAATTGAACCTTTGTCGCCAGGGATTGCCCTCGGTGGAGGCAGAGGATCACAGAGGCCCCGGAAAATACCAGGTCTGACCCACCTGATATGCCAATGGCGCTTACTCTACATGCGGTGTGGAACGCACTGGCACAGCTATCGAGGCACCGGAGAATTGCGATTTGGCGTGAACCCGAATCTCCGCACAATCTCATTTCGCGCTTCCGTCGCCGGCCGATGGAGAATCCCGCTCTGATTGTTTGACCCAACTGGTCTATGCTTATGATTAGGCTCCACACAAGCCTCTTTCCACCATTTCATCTCACCCTTCCAGTCATTACTCCATCGTCTACCTATCCAGTTGTCCCTTAATTGAATGAAGAGCATGGCTTCCAGCCATTAATTGGTCAATCCTACAAAGTTTTGGTCTGGTGATTATTCCCGATAGGATGAGGGGTAAGGATTCAGATCGGGGGTGAAATTCTCCCCCAATGGCGCGATGTCCGCCGACTGGCGCCAAAAACGGCGCCAATCAGACGGGCATCGCGCCGGCCCAAAGGTGCGGAATGCTCCGCATCTTTGGGGGCTGAACCCCAACATTGAGGGGCTAGGCCGGCGCCAGAGGGATTTCCGCACCGCCAGCTGGCGGAAATGGCGTTTGTTGCCCCGCCAGCTGGCGGAAATGGCGTTTGTTGCCCCGCCAGCTGGCACGGAAATGCGGCGCATGCGTGGGAGCGTCAGCGGTCGCCGACAGTTTCCCGCGCATGCGCAGTGGGGAGAGTCACTTCCTCCTCCGCCATGGTGGAGACCGTGGCGAAGGCGGAAGGGAAAGAGTGCCCCCACGGCACAGGCCCGCCCGCGGATCGGTGGGCCCCGATCGTGGGCCAGGCCACCGTGGGGTCACCCCCCGGGGTCAGATCGCCCCCCGCCCCCCCCAGGACCCCGGAGCCCGCCCATGCCGCCTGGTCCCGCCGGTAAATACCAGCTTTGATTTACGCCGGCGGGACAGGCAATTTCTGGGCGAGACTTCGGCCCATCCGGGCCGGAGAATCCAGCGGGGGGTCCCGCCAACCGGCGCGGCCCGATTCCCGCCCCTGCCCAATCTCCGGTACCGGAGACTTCGGCGGAGGCGGGGGCGGGATTCACGGCGGCCAACGGTCATTCTACGACCCGGCGGGGGGTCGGAGAATGATGCCCCAGATCCTGATGTCATGGTCCTGCCCCCATACAGTAAGTGGAGCACCCTAACACTACACAGATACTATCAACACTGCTGAGTATTTTCAGCATTTTTGGTTTCTATGCACTTCTCGAGCATGCCCTGAAAGGTATCGATTGTATTTGGCTCAGGCACTGCCTGTAGTACTGAATTGCTCATTCTCACCATTCTGACTATAGACATTTCTCCTGAACCCCTTATGGGATTTAATATTGACTGTCATTTATTCATGGACCTCCTCACCTTGGGCAAAATTCTCCCGAAACGGCGCGATGTCCGCCAACTGGCGCCCAAAACGGCGCCAATCAGACGGGCATCGCATCTTTGGGGGCCGAGCCCCAACATTGAGGGGCTAGGCCGACGCCGGAGGAATTTCCGCCCTGCCAGCTTGCGGAAACGGCCTTTGGTGCCCCGCCAGCTGGCGCGGAAATGACATCTCCGGGCGGCGCATGCGCGGGAGCGTCAGCGGCCGCTGACAGTTTCCCACGCATGCGCAGTGGAGGGAGTCTCTTCCGCCTCCGCCATGGTGGAGACCGTGGCGGAGGCGGAAGGGAAAGAGTGCCCCCACGGCACAGACCCGCCCGCGGATCGGTGGGCCCCGATCGCGGGCCAGGCCACCGTGGGAGCACCCCCCGGGGCCAGATCGCCCCGCGCCCCCCCCAGGACACCGGAGCCCGCCCGCGCCGCCTTGTCCCGCCGGTAAGGTAGGTGGTTCAATTTACGCCGGCGGGACAGGCAATTTATCGGCGGGACTTCGGCCCATCCGGGCCGGAGAATCGAGCGGGGGGGGCCCGCCAACCAGCGCGGCGCGATTCCCGCCCCCACCGAATATACGGTGCCGGAGACTTCGGCAACCGGCGGGGGCGGGATTCGCGCCAGCCCCCGGCGATTCTCCAACCCGGCGGGGGGTCGGAGAATGTCGTCCCTTGACTGTGGTGGTTGCAGGGAGCACAGCGAGAGGTCAAAGAATTACACAATCGGCAATCGAAAAACCACAGATTTCTAATTCAGGGAATACTTGAAATTACAACTTGTATTTATAGGGAACTCTTACAGAGTAAAATGGCAAAAGGCCCTAAACCGGAACATTATCAAACAAAATATGATACTGGACTACATAGGACCAGGCAGCATAATCTGAGAGCATGGAGTCACCCATTTCTAAATATAGAATTCCTACAGTGTAGAAGGAGGCCATTCGGCCCATTGAGTCTGCACCAACACTCTGAAAGAGCAACCCCTTCCCACCTTATACCCATAACCCCACCTAACCTGCCCACTTCTGGACACTAAGGGGCAATTTTAGCATGGCCAATCCACCTAACATGAGCTTCTTTGGACTGTGGGAGGAAACCGGAGCACCCAGAGGAAATAGGGAGAATGCGCAAATTCCACACAGGCACCCAAGTCCGGAAATGAATCCAGGTCCCTTGTGCTGTGAAGCAGCAGTGCTATCCACTGTGCCACCAAGATAGTGGTGAGGAGGAATTTCTGCGCTCAGAGGGTAGTGAAACTGTGGAATTCTTTACCGCAGAGAGCTATCAAGGCTGGGTCATTAAGTTTCTTGAAGGCTGAGATGGACAGATTTTTAATCAGTAAGGGAATCAAGGGTTATGGGGATTAGGCAGGAAAGTGGGGTTGAGCATTATATCAGATTAGTCATGATCTCATTGAATGGCGGAGCATACTCGATGGGCCGAGTGGCCTTCTTCTACTCCTACGTCTTATGGTCTTAGAAGGAGATATTAGAGCTGATGACAAAAAGCTTGGTGAAACAGGAAGGCACTGAGGAGCACATTAAAAAAGGAGATCCAGGCAGAGAGGGATTTAGTGAGAGAATTCCTTGGCGGGATTCTCCGTTGGCTGATGCCGGAATCGGGAAAAACGATTGGGCTGAGAATATATTCCGATGCCAAAATCTGGACGGGTGCCAATTTGGCGCCAAATCGCAATTCTCCGTCACCTCGACAGCAGCGTCAATGTGGTCCGGAACGCCGCACAGTAAACACTGTTTGCGTATCATTAGCGGGCCTGACCAGGTACTCTCCGGGTCTACACGATTCTCCGCCTCCGATAGGCCGAGTTCCCGAAGGTGCGGTTCACTTGTGCTTTTAAAAAGCATGAAACTGGCGCTGTGGCTTCTGAGGAAGAGAGAGGGAGTACGGAAGGTGTCCAACATTGCCATTGTGTGCTCACAATCATGCCGCTGGATGAGGGGGTTCTGCTAGGGCTGGGGGGAGGCTGCGGGGGCCAGGAGGTGGGCTGGATGGGATCAGAACACCATAGCCGCACCTGGAAAGGCAGCCATGCAGCTGTGCATGCTGCTGACTGCCCACTGTGAATGTAGGGCACGGGTTGTATAGGTGTCTCCTCAGGGCACCCCCTAGTGCCTGCTGGCCCCAGCAGGCCCATTAGCTGTATGGCACGCTCCAGCACAACCAGTGCCATCTTGTTGGCCGGGATGAGTGTGAATGGTGTTATTGAAAATATGGAAAGATGTGTCATTTGAAACATGGAAGTCTGGCAATGTCTGGTCTGAGAGAAACATGAGAGGATACAGGGCAAGATCCCACAAAGGGTTAACAGCAGCTGCCAGAGCAGGATTGTAAGATGCAGATATCCTTGGTCAAGCAGGCTTAGCAAACAAGACGAACAGGATTTTGAACGCAGCAAAAAACAATGGCTCACACCTTTATTGAAAGTAACTATCTTAGTTAGCAGCTGGAAGAAAGGATGAGGTTCAGTTGAATTTGGTGACAATTCTAAGTGTGAAAATTTGCTAGTACCAGGTAAATTAAAGAAAACTGGAGACTATCAGTCTGTGAGAAACATAATTCAAAGCCAAAATCAAAGTCAAAATTGAGCTGAGGACACAATTGGAAAATAAAACTATAGAAATGACAGGCATTAAAAGTAACACCTCTTGAAGTCAAAGCATTTTGAACATCACAAAGGACACAATGTAATCAGGGGCGAAATTCTCCCGAAACGGCGCGATGTCCGCCGACTGGCGCCCAAAACGGCGCCAATCAGACGGGCATCGCGCAGTCCCAAAGGTGCGGAATGCTCCGCATCTTTGGGGGCCGAGCCCCAACATTGAGGGGCTAGGCCGGCGCCGGAGGGATTTCCGCCCCGCCAGCTGGCGGAAATGGCGTTTGTTGCCCCGCCAGCTGGCGCGGAAATGCGGCGCATGCGCGAGAGTGTCAGCGGCCGCTGACAGTTTCCCACGCATGCGCAGTGGGGAGAGTCTCTTCCGCCTCCGCCATGGTGGAGGCCGTAGCTGAGGCGGAAGGGAAAGAGTGCCCCCACGGCACAGGCCCGCCCGCGGATCGGTGGGCCCCGATCGCGGGCCAGGCCACCGTGGGGGCACCTCCGGGGTCAGATCGCCCCGTGCCTCCCCCCCCCAGGACCCCAGAGCCCGCCCACGCCGCCTGGTCCCACCGGTAAATACCAGGTTTGATTTACGTCGGCGGGACAGGCAATTCCTGGGCGGGACTTCGGCCCATCCGGGCCGGAGAATCCAGCGGGGGGTCCCGCCAACCAGCGCGGCCCGATTCCCGCCCCCGCCCAATCTCCGGTACCGGAGACTTCGGCGGGGGCGGGGGCGGGATTCACAGCGGCCAACGGCCATTCTCCGACCCGGCGGGGGTTCGGAGAATGACGCCCCTGTTTCCAGTTCCCTTTCGGCCAATGCAGCAGCAACCCTATATCCCCCCCTCTCCCCCCTCCCCCCGCTAGACCCGTATCTAGCTCTTTTGCTCCCCCCATAACACTCCCGTAAGTCAGCTGACTCCTGCTGACCCCGGCCTCCCCACCATCCCATTGACCCCCCCCCCCCGTGTGGGAATCCCCCCCTCCTCCCCATCAGTCAGTGTGCGCACCTCCACCCCCCCATCCGTCCTTCCCTAATGCGGGAAAAAGCCCGCGCTTTCCTAAGCCGGCCCCGCCCCCTCTGGCGCAGCTCCTTTTGCGGCCTTATCCCAATTCCCCCATCCCCGGGCCTCCCCTCCCTCCAGCACCGACACCCACATTCTCTCACAGTCTCCCCATCAGATCTCTTCCCCCATCCCCATCCATCACCCAACCCGTGGAACATTCCCTACGCATAGTTAAAACCCTGTATACAACCGACCTCCCCGCCCCACAACCACAGACCCTCAGTTTGTATAAAGGTCCAAGCCTCCTCAGGCGTTTCGAAGTAGTGGTGTCAATCCTGAAATGTGACCCACAATCGCGCAGGCTGTAGCATTCCGAACCTCACCCCCTTCCGATGTAGCACCACCTTGGCCCGATTAAAACCAGCTCTCTTCTTTGCCACCTCCGCACTCCAGTCCTGATAGATTCGGATCTCCGTATTCTCCCACCTGCTGCTCCGCTCTTTCTTGACCCATCTCAAAACACACTCTCTATCCACGAGACGGTGAAACCTCACCCCAAGCTCGTTGGCCTTGGTTCTCCTCGCCAGGACCCCATGAGCCCCATCTAGCTCCAGGGGATTCGGACAGGCCCCCGCTCCCATCAGCGAGTTGAGCATCGTGCTCACATATGCTCCGGCATCGGCCCCCTCCACTCCTTTAGGGAGACCCAGAATCTGAAGATTCTTCCTCCTCGACCTGTTCTCCAGGTCCTCGAATCTTTCCGCCCACCTCTTGTGTAACGCCTTGTGCGTCTCCGCCTTCACCGCCAGGCCCAATATCTCATCCTCATTCTCCACGGTTTTTTCCCGCACCTCCTGGATCGCTGCCCCTTGGGCCTTCTGGGTCTCCACTAACCCCTCGATCGCCGTCAGCATTGGCACCAGCACCTCTTTCTTCAGCTCCTCAAAGCAGCGCCTGAGAAACTCCTGCTGCTCCTGCACCCATGCCGCTTGATATACGCCCGCCGCCATCTTGTTTTTTCTCCCTCGCACTTTTCGCTGCTCCAAAAACGCTTTTTTGACCGCTCCACTCCTGTTATATAGTTTTTATGACGTTATTGTAAAGTAAAATTTTTCACTTTTATTGTAAGAAGTATCTTTGATCTATACATTCTAATCCAACTAAATACTCATTTTGACATACCCTCACCTCTCATAGATCTGGGGCGTCATTCTCCGACCCCCCAGCGGGTCAGAGAAAGGCCTTTGGCCGCCGTGAATCCCGCCCCCACCGGTTGCCGAAGTCTCCGGTACCGGAGATTGGGCGGGGGCGGGAATCGGACCGCGCCGGTTGGCGGGCCCCCCCCCGCTCGATTCTCCGGCCCGGATGGGCCGAAGTCCCGCCGAGAAATTGCCTGTCCCGCCGGCGTAAATTAAAGTACCTATTTACCGGTGGGACAAGGCGGCGTGGGCGGGCTCCGGGGTCCTGGGGGGTGCGTGGGGCGATCTGACCCTGGGGGGTGCCTCCACGGTGGCCTGGCCCGCGATCGGGGCGCACCGAACCGCGGGTGGGGGGAGGGGGCGGGGGGGGGGGGGGGATCCGGTTGATAACTTGGAATGTGAGGGGCCCGAATGGGCCGGTTAAGAGGGCCCAAGTGTTCGCGCACTTAAAGGGACTGAAGGCAGACGTGGTCATGCTTCAGGAGACACATTTGAAGGTGGCAGATCAGGTCAGGTTGCGAAAGGGATGGGTAGGACAGGTATTCTATTTGGGGCTGGATGCAAAGAACAGAGGGGTGGCAATACTGGTGGGGAAGCGGGTGTCATTTGAGGCCAAGAATATTGTAGTGGACAATGGAGGTCGATACGTGATGGTGAGCGGTAGGCTGCAGGGGGTGTGGGTGGTATTGGTAAATGTACACGCCCCGAACTGGGATGATGCTGGATTTATGAAGCGCATGTTGGGGCGGATTCCGGATCTGGAGGCAGGAAGCTTGATAATGGGGGGGAGATTTCAACACGGTGTTGGACCCAGCATTAGATCGCTCCAGATCTAGGACAGGGAAGAGGCCGGCTGCGGCCAAGGTGCTTAGGGGGTTTATGGACCAGATGGGGGGAGTAAATCCGTGGAGATTTGCTAGGCCCCTGGCCAGGGAATTCTCTTTTTTTTCTCACGTACACAGAGCCTACTCCCGGATAGATTTTTTTGTTTTGAGTAGGGCGCTGATCCCGAAAGTGGAGGGAATGGAGTACTCGGCCATAGCCATCTCAGACCACGCCCCGCACTGGGTGGAGCTGGAGTTAGGAGAGGAGAGGGACCAACGCCCGCTGTGGCGTCTGGATGTGGGATTACTGGCGGATGAGGAGGTGTGCGGGCGGGTGTGGGGGTGCATTGAAAGGTATTTGGAGGCCAACGGCAATGGAGAGGTGCAGGTGGGGGTAGTATGGGAGGCGCTGAAGGCGGTGGTTAATTTCCATCAGGACTCACTGGGAGAAGAGAGAGGGTAGGGAAAGGGAGAGGTTAGTGGGGGAGATCCTAAGGGTAGACAGGAGATATGCAGAGGCCCCCGAGGAGGGACTACTTAGGGAGCGGCGAAGTCTCCAGACGGAATTCGACCTGTTGACCACAGGGAAGGCAGAGGCACAGTGGAGGAAAGCACAGGGGGCGACGTACGAGTATGGGGAGAAGGCGAGCCGGATGCTGGCACATCAGCTCCGTAAGAGGATGGCAGCGAGGGAGATAGGTGGAGTCAAGGATAGCAGGGGAACTACGGTGCGGAGAGCGGTGAAAGTAAATGAGGCATTTAAGGACTTTTATGAGGAGCTGTACAGATCTCAGCCCCCAGCGGGGGAAGAGGGGATGCGACGATTTCTAGATCAACTGAGGTTCCCGAGGGTGGAGGAGCAGGAGGTGGCTGGTTTGGGGGTGCCAATTGGGTTGGAGGAGCTTGTTAAAGGACTGGGGAGCATGCAGGAGGGGAAGGCCCTGGGCCAGATGGGTTCCCGGTTGAGTTTTACAGGAAGTATGCGGACCTGTTAGTCCCGTTGCTAGTGAGGACTTTCAATGAGGCAAGGGAGGGGGGGACCCTGCCCCCGACAATGTCCGGGGCACTAATGCCTCTGATCCTGAAGCGGGACAAGGACCCACTCAATGTGGGTCGTATAGACCGATCTCGCTCCTCAATGTGGACGCTAAGTTGCTGGCAAAAGTGCTGGCTACGAGAATTGAGGACTGTGTCCCGGGGGTGATTCATGAGGACCAGACAGTATTTGTAAAGGGCAGGCAGCTAAACACCAATGTGCGGAGGCTCCTAAATGTGATTATGATGCCATCGGTGGAGGGAGAGACGGAGATAGTGGCAGCTATGGAGTGGGAGTATCTCTGGGAAGTGTTGCGGAGGTTTGGGTTTGGGGAGGGGTTTATCAGGTGGGTTAAGCTCCTATATAGAGCCCCGGTGGCGAGTGTGGCTACGAATCGGCAGAGGTCGGAGTATTTTCGGCTGTATTGAGGGACGAGGCAGGGGTGCCCCCTGTCCCCCCTGGTGTTTGCATTAGCAATTGAGCCTTTGGCCATGGCATTAAGGAAGTCCAGGAAATGGAGGGGGGTGGTCCGAGGGGAAGAGGAGCATCGGGTGTCGTTGTATGCGGACGACCTGTTGCTGTACGTGGCAGATCCAGTGGAGGGGATGGTGGAGGTCATGCGGATCCGAAGGGAGTTTGGGGACTTCTCGGGTTATAAGTAGGGAAAAGTGAGCTCTTTGTGGTGCATCCAGGGGACCAGGAAAGAGGGATAGAAGACCTACCGTTGAGGAGGGCGGAAAGGAGCTTTCGGTACTTGCGGATCCAGGTAGCAAGGAGCTGGGGGGCCCTGCACAAACTTAATTTGACGCGGCTGGTGGAACAGATGGAGGAGGACTTCAAAAGATGGGATGTGTTGCCACTCTCGCTAGCGGGCAGGGTACAGTCGATTAAAATGATGGTCCTCCCGAGGTTTCTTTTTGTGTTCCGGTGCCTTCCTATTATGATTACCAAGGCCTTTTTTAAGCAGGTAGGTAGGAGCATCATGGGTTTTGTGTTGGCAAACAAGACCCCGAGGGTAAGGAGGGGGTTTCTGGAGCGTAGTAGGGACAGGGAGGGCTGGCGTTGCCGAATCTGGGTGACTATTATTGGGCAGCCAACGTGGCGCTGATCCGTAAATGGGTAATGGAGAGAGAGGGGGCGGCATGGAAGAGGTTGGAGGTGGCGTCCTGCAAAGGAACGAGCCTGAGGGCGCTGGTGACGGCACCGCTGCCGCTCTCGCCGACAAAGTACACCACGGGTCCGGTAGTGGCGGCAACGCTAAAGATCTGGGGGCAGTGGAGATGACATAGGAGTGAGATGGGAGCCTCGTTGTGGTCCCCGATCCGGGAGAACCATCGGTTCGTCCCAGGGAGGATGGATGGGGGTTTCGGAGCTGGCATCGGACAGGGATCAGAAGGATGGGGGACCTGTTTATAGACGGGACGTTTGCGAGCCTAGGGGCGCTGGAGGAGAAGTTCAGGTTACCCCCGGGAAATGCGTTCAGGTATATGCAAGTGAGGGCGTTTGTGAGGCGGCAGGTGAGGGAATTCCCGTCGCTCCCAGCACAGCGGATTCAGGACAGGGTGATATCGGGTGTATGGGTCGGAGAAGGCAAGGTTTTGGCGATATATCAGGAGATGAAAGAAGAGGGGGAGGCTTTGGTAGAGGAGCTGAAGGGCAAGTGGGAGGAGGAGTTGGGGGAGGAGATTGAAGAGGGTCTGTGGGCGGATGCCCTGAGTAGGGTCAATTCCTCTTCCTCGTGTGCCAGGCTCAGCCTGATACAGTTTAAGGTTATTCACAGAGTGCATATGACAGGGGCGAGGCTGAGTAGGTTCTTTGGGGTGGAGGACAGATGTGGGAGGTGCTCGGGAAGCCCGGCGAATCAGGTCCACATGTTTTGGTCGTGCCCGGCACTGGATGGGTTTTGGAGGGGTTTCGCGAAGACTATGTCCAAGGTGGTGAAAGTCCAGGTCAAGCCAAGTTGGGAGCTGGCATTATTTGGGGTGGCGGACGAGCCGGGAGTGCAGGAGGCGAAAGAGGCCGGTGTTCTGGCCTTTGCGTCCCTGGTAGCCCGGAGGAGGATCTTGCTATTATGGAAGGACGCAAAACCCCCCAAGTGTGGAAGCCTGGATAAATGACATGGCAGGGTTCATTAAACTGGAGAGGATAAAGTTTGCCTTGAGAGGGTCTGCAGGGGTTCTTCAGGCGGTGGCAACCGTTCCTAGACTATCTCGCGGAGCGCTAGAAGGAGCTCGGTCAGCAGCAGCAGCAACCCAGGGAGGGGGGGTGGGGGGGGGGGTGCGGGGTGGGGGTTCTTTCGGGGGGGGGGATATTTGGGCGGGTGGGGGAGGTTTTTTTTCCCAGGTGGTATTTGTAAAAGCATATGGGAGGGTTAATATGTGCGGGAGAAACCCATTGTATAAGTTCTGTATTAGGTTTGATTGATATGTTTATGTTCTGTTCTGTTCTTTTCTCTTTTTCTTTTCTGTTACGGGGGGGAGGTTTAACTGGTTGAAACTTTTTGTTGGAAAAACTTTGAATAAACATATTTTTTTTTTAAAACACTTAGTGTCAGGAAAGGAGAATACAGCCCATAGAGTTTAATGGCTTGGCAGTAGATGGAATGATCAGCGGGGGCGGCACAATGGCGCAGTGGTTAGCACTGCTGCCTCACGGCACCGAGGACCCAAGTTCGATACTGGCCCCGGGTATCTGTTTGTGTGGAGTTTGAA
Source organism: Scyliorhinus torazame (assembly GCF_047496885.1). NCBI lineage: Eukaryota > Metazoa > Chordata > Chondrichthyes > Carcharhiniformes > Scyliorhinidae > Scyliorhinus > Scyliorhinus torazame. The sequence continues at coordinate 297,275,305 of NC_092711.1, read as the reverse complement.
AATTCTCCCCGTGTCTGCGTGGGTCTCATCCCCAAAACCCAAAGAATCAATCTAATTCTCCCTGACAGGACATATCTGACCGTGATCGAACCTGGGATCTCGGCGCTGTGAGGCTGTGACTGCGTCACCATGCCAACCCTGACCTAGCTTCAATAACACATGTGGTAAAACAGCCCAGCTGCAAAATTCAGCTCAGTACCTCTGGTAGTTTTGGTGCCACAGGTGCCAGTTGAGTGGAAAAGTTGCGTCTGTGCCACTTCTGCCCATTTCCGGTGTTGAATGTCTACAGGGTGGGCACCGCATCTAACCCAGATTTGATGCCAGATTTGCCATTTTGGACCTCATTTAAGGCTCTCTCTTGAACACACACAACTGAACATGGGTGAGAGAACAGGCATGCGTGGGGCTCTACACCAGCATTGTTTAAAGGGATCATAGAATCCCTACAGCGGAGAAGAAGGCCATTTGGCCCATTGGGTCTGCACAGACCCTATGAAATAGTAACCTACCTAGACCCACTCCCCCCGCCCTACCCCCAGAACCCCACCTAACCTGCACATCCCTGGATATTAAGGGACAATTTAACATGGCCTATCCACCTAACATGCACATCTTTGGACTGAGAGGAAACCGGAGCGCCCGGAGGAAACCCACGCAGACATGGGGAGAATGTGCAAACTCTACACAATCACCCAAGGCCGGAATCAAGCTCTGGTCCCTGGCACTGTGAGAGAGCTGTGTTAACCATTGTGCCACCGTGTCCTGTGTGTTAATCATTTATTAGTTTCCAGTGGCTCTTGTTGAGTTTGTGGAGATTGAGCGAGTTGATGACAGTCAGTAAAGTCTGGAGGTAGTTGTGCTGCATGTGTGTAAGTTGGTGGTTGTAACTCAAAGGGCTCTGAGCACTTACTCCCAGTCCTGGAGGCTAAGATGCTCACCACCTTTGCGCTGCAGCACCAGAGGGAGGTTGAGTAGAGGCAGCAAAGAAAACAAGTTGCACGCAGAGTGAAGAGTAGGAGGCCCCAGAGCAGGAAGCCTTATCCACCCTGGGTCTTCCGGGAACACTTCTCCAACTCCAGGGAACAGGAGCATGGTGTTTTGTAGCTGTGGTTCGCCAAGGAGATGGTCACAGAACTTTGCCACCTCTTGAAACTAGACCTGAAGCTGCAAGAAAGGACAAGGATGGTGTTGCCAGTGGCTCTCGACTTCTATGAATCGGGATCCCTCCAGGCTGGAGCAGGAAACACAGAAAGCGTCTCAAGGTTTGCCATGCATTGCCGCATCCAGGAAGTAATAGACGTTCTTGGGAGTGGTCTTCATTATAGTCTCTCTAAACAGAGAGGAGCAGGAGAAACACAAACATGGCTTCTCCAAAATGCTGGGCACCACCATCTGCACCAAATTGCTTTGAAGGTGACATGTTCCAATGGTGAGATGTTCAAAAACCCCAAAGCTCACCACCCACTGAATATGGAGTTAGTGTGCCACCATACTCAACATATCGTGATGGTGAAATCCCACATTCCCGGCAGGGATGGTGTGTTCATTCTGTGCCAGTCTGTTGATCCAACAATCTTTCAGCCATCTCATCAAACTGACTATTGAGAAACAAGAGCAATTAGTTCTACATCTGATTCATAACTCCCCTTCCAAATATAACTGCATGTGGCCAGCAGGACTACAATGAGAAGCCCTGCTCCCTCAAGGAATAGAGAAGATTGTTGGGGTGCTGAAACAGTTCTTCGGCAGCCTAATCTACTGTGGAGAATCCTTTTGCTACCCTCCAGAGTGAGAGTCCTGATTCATGGTGAACTGTTGTGTCCTTTACAAACTCGCGATCAAGAGGGGAGGAGGAAGAGGCGAGGAAGGAAACCCTGGACCCACTCTTGTTGAAAGCATCACTTGACTCTGGTCCCCATGAAAGTTCTTCAGATTCACCAGTGTTCAGCAGATCCACCTCTTTTCTACTGACCATCACAGTGTCCCCTTAACCACAATCCTGAAATAACACAATACAATCATTCCACAGCAACGTAATCCAATGAAATATCCAATATTCCAAACCATCACCAAAGTACTTTCCTTTAGCACCTGTATTGCTTGACCTGGTGCTCGAATTATCCATCATGGGGCTGGGAGGAAAGGGTCACCCTAGCGATCCTAGTGATCTGCTGGGAGCACAGAATGATGGACAGCTGTGAGAGCCTGACTGCCCCTTTGAGCACAGTGGTTGTACCACACCATGATGTCAGCGGTCTGGAGCTGCAGAGCACCAACCTGAGATTCCCTGGAATTGCGCTTTCACTGCAGCGCTTCGCGTTGGATGACTTCCGCCTGATTTGAGACATCAGGTGCTGCATCCTGCTGGATCCACAGGTTGGTCATGGAATTGGCTGCATTTCCACACCGGGAAGGATGAACCCCGGGTTCTGTGCAATGCCCGGTGCCAATTGAGAGCTGGACGCCTCCATGTTCCTTGACAATGACAGTCAGCCAACGGGCCAACCATTTCTGTGTGTCTGTCTTCTGTCCCACTGCCATCCTGATCTGAGCCCTCTGCTGCGGAGCTCAGGCCCGATCTTACCCTTTGGGGAGCTATCAAACCCACATTGTCCTTGCCCCTCTGCCATTGCTGCAAACTCCTTGGGTGGGATTCTCCATCCAGCAATGCCAGAATAGCTAAATGTCATTGGGCAGAGAATCGTGCATGAGCTGAAAATTGTGGAAGGCGCCATGCGCCCGACTGAATGCCGTGCTCCTGTGCCTCCACAGCGGAATCAACGCATTCTACTCCGCACATACTGGAAACCACTGGTTTATCATTTTTTTAAAATATATTATTATTAAGGTATTTGAAAGTTTTTATAGTAATAAAAATAACAATGACATAAACATGGTATAATAAACATTTCCACCCCCATCCCAGTCTTCACACACCCCAACCATAAAACAACAATCCGGCCTTCTCCTCCCCACTCCTTGGAATTCTGCTTCTGCTGACATTTTAATTTTCCTGAGAAAGTCGACGAACGGCTGCCACCTCCGGGTGAACCCGACCATTGACCCTCTTAAGGCGAACTTTATCTTCTCGAGACTGAGAAAACCAGCCATGTCACTAACCAAGGTCTCCACACTCGGGGGTTTCGGGTCCCTCCACATTAATAAGATCCATCTCCGGGCTACCAAGGAGGCAAAGGCCAAGACGTCGGCCTCTTTCGCCCCCTGAACTCCCGGCTCTTCCGACACTCCAAAGATCGCCAACTCCAGACTCGGCACCACACGTGTTTTAGTACCGTGGACATTGCCTGAGCAAAACCCTGCCAAAACCCTCTAAGCTTCGGGCATGCCCAAAACATGTGGACATGATTTGCTGGGCTTCCCATGCACCTCACATACCTGTCCTCTACCCCGAAAAACTTGCTCATCCTAGCCACTGTCATTGTGCCCGGTGTGTGGTGATGTGCATAAATGTAAATGCATGTAGGCTAGCTAGACACTAGAGGGAGCACCAGAAACATCACCCACACACTCAACCAATAGATTAGTTAGATAGGACGCGACCAATGGACATTCACGATGCACACGGAGGTGACACGACCACAGGGGGGCATTACACCAACCCATATATAAAGGACACCACACACATGATCTGCCACTTTCCAGTGGAGACAGTCAGTGAGTGCAGACACAGGGTTGATTCAATATTACACCCACCACGTGGATTGCAGCAACTGGTTAGTCAGTCTGGGTAGCTATAGTAGGATTAGCAGTAATGTCAAACCCGAGTAATAGAAGTGTAAATAGTTTAATAAACGTGTTGAAGTTATCTCCATGTCTGAACCTTTCTTTGTCAAGTGCACCACAAGGAAGCCGCTTATGTTACCCCAACAACATAACAAATCACGGTGGACTACCTTAAATTGTATCAGGCTAAGCCTGGCAAATGATGACGAGGTATTAACCCTGCTTAGGGCATCCGCCCACAGACCCGCCTCTATCTCTCCTCCGAGCTCGTTCTCTCACTTGCACTTAAGCTCCTCCACCGGAGTTTCCTCCGCCTCCGAGAGCTCCTGGTAAATATCCAATACCTTCCCCTCTCCCACGCAGGTACTGGAGACTACTCTATCCTGTATCCCTCATGGCGGCAACAGCGGAAAGGCCGGAACCTGCTTTCTCAGGAAGTCTCACACCTGCAAATACCTGAACCCATTCCCTGCTGGCAATTCAAATTTATCCTCCAAGGCTTTCAAGCTGGGGAAGCTCCCATCTATAAATAGATCCCCCATCCTTCTAATTCCTGCCCTTCGCCATCTCCGGAATCCACCATCCAGCCTACCCAGTACAAACCGATGATTATTATAAATCGGGGTCCAAACCGATGCTCCCTCCACTCTCATATCTGCTGCATTGGCCCCAGATTCTCAGAACCGCCACCACCACCAGATTTGTGGAGCATTGGGCCGGTGAGAACAGAAGAGGTCCGTTATCAGTGCTCCCAAACTTGCGTCTTTGCATGACGCCACCTCCATCCGCTCCTACACTGACCCCGCCCCCCACCATCCACGTCCTAATCATGGCTATATTAGCCGCCCAGTAGTAATTGCAGACGTTCGGCAGCACCAACCCACCCGCACCCTGACTGCGCTCCAGCATCACTCGCGGGGTTTTACTCGCCCACACAAAGCCCAAAATAACCTTATTTACCCGCTTGAAAAAGGCCCTTGGGATGAAAATGGGGAGGCACCGAAAGACAAACAGAAATCTGGGGAGGACCGTCATTTTCACGGTCTGTACCCTCCCCGCCAGTGATAGCGGGTGCATGTCCCATCTCTTAAAGTCCCCTTCCATTTCTTCCACCAACCGGGATAGGTTTAACTTGTGCAGTGTCTCCCATTCCCGGGCCACATGGATTCCCAGATACCGAAAGCTCTTTCCTACCATTCTAAGTGGCAGCTCTCCCAGTTTCTTCTCCTGACCTCTTGCCTGGATCGCAAATATCTCGCTTTTCCCCATGTTCAATTTATGCCCCGAAAAATTGGCAAATTCCCCCAGGATTCGCATGACCTCCCCCATCCCCTCCAATGGGTCTGAAATATACAAGAGCAGGTCATCTGCGTAAAGTGAGACCCAATGCTCCACCACCCCACTTTCCTCCAGCCCCCCCCCCCCCCACCCCCTCCCCCACCCCGAACCAGCACTTTCCAGTTCCTAGAGGCTCTTAACGACATGGCAATGGCTCTATGGCCAGAGCAAACAGTACCACGGAGAGGGGGCACCCTTGCCTCGTCCCTCGGTGTAGTTTAAAATACCCCGACCTCAGCGGTTCATACACACACTCGCTACGGGTGCCTCATAGAGCAACCGCACCCAGTCAATAAAGCCCTCACCAAACCCAAACCTTCCCAGCGCCTCCCACAGGTAATTCCACTCCACCCGATCAAAGGCGTTCTCCGCCTGCATCGCTACCACCACCTCCACCTCCTCTCCTTCTGAGGGCACCATAATAACATTTAAAAACCTTTGAACATTGCCCTTGAGCTGCCTGCCCTTTACAAATCCCGTCTGGTCTTCCCTTATCACCCCCGGGACACAGTCCTCTATCCTTGTGGCCAGTATCTTAGCCAGCAGTTTGGCATCCACATTCAGTTGAGAAATTGGCCTGTATGACCCGCACTGCTCCGGATCCTTCTCTCGTTTCAGGATCAATGAAATCAAGGCCTGCAACATTGTTGGGGGGAGGACTCCCTTCTCTCTTGCTTCGTTAAATGTCCTCACCAGCAGGGAGCTCAATATCTCTGAAAACTTCTTATAGAATTCCACCGGATAGCGTCAGGCCCCGGGGCCTTGCCTGTCTGCATGCCCTCCAGCCGCTCGATTATTTCCTCAATCTCAATTGGGGCTCCCAGACCTTCCACCAGATCCTCATCTACCCTCGGAAACTTCAACTGATCCAAAAGCTGCCTCATCCCCTCCGACTCATTTAATTTACTATAAAAGTCCTTAAACACCTCATTCACCCCCACTGGGTCCAGGACAGTATTTCCACCTCTACTCTTTACTTTCCCTATCTCCCTGGCTGCCTCCCTTTTCCTGAGCTGGTGCGCAAACATTCTGCTAGCCTTTTCCCCATACTCATAAATCGCCCCCCTTGCCTTCCTCAACTGTTCCACCGCTTTCCCTGTAGTCAACAGCCCAAACTCCGCCTGTCACCTCCGCCGCTCCCTCAGTAGCCCCGCGTCCGGGGCCTCCGAGTATCTCCTGTCCACCTGGAGTACCTCCTCCACTAACCTATCCCTCTCAGCCCATTCCGCCTTTTCTCTGTGGGCCTGTATCGAGATTAATTCCCCTCTGACCACTGCCTTCAAAGCTTCCCAAACCGTTGCTGCAGAGACCTCCCCCGTATCATTTGTTTCCAAGTAGTTTTGGATGGACTTGTTCACCCGCCCACAGACCGCTTCGTCCGCTAGCAATCCCACATCCAGTCTCCACAGCGGGCATTGCCCTCTCTCCACACTAACCTGTAGATCCACCCAATGCGGGGCCTGATCCGGCACTGCGATTGCTGAGTACTCAGTATCCACCACCCCCGGTATTAGCGCCCTGCTCAGAACAAAGAATACGATGCGAGACTATACCTTGTGGACACGTGAGAAAAAGAAAACTCGTTTGCCCTTGGCCGTGCAAACCTCCATGGGTCTACTCCCCCCCATCTGTTCCATAAACCCCTTCAATTCCTTTGCCGTGGCCAGCCTCCTCCCTGTCCTGGATTTTGACCTGTCCAATTCCGGATCAATGACGTGTTAAAATTTCCTCCCACAATCAGGTTATGCGACTCTAAGTCTGGGATCGTACCTAACTCCCGCCTCATAAATTCCACGTTGTCCCAATTCGGAGCATATACGTTCACGAGTACCACCCGCACTCCCTCCAGCTTCCCACTCACCATTATGTACCTGTCCCCCATGTCTGACACGATTCTCCCTGCCTCGAATGCCACTAGTTTGCTGATCAAGATCGCTAACCCCCTGGTCTTTGAGTCCAGCCCTGAGTGGAATACTTGGCCAACCCACCCCTTTCTCAATCTCATCTGATCTATAACCTTTAGGTGTGTCTCTTGTAGCATTGCCACGTCCGCCTTCAGCCCCCTCAAATGCGCAAACACGCAAGCCCTCTTGACTGGCCCAGTCAACCCTCTGACGTTCCATGTAACCAGCCTGGTCGGAGAGCTCCTCCCTCCCGCCGACTAGCCATCACCCTTTTTAGGCCAGCCTCGAGCTCGCGCCCTCCGCTTCCTCGAGCCCCCCCTCAGGCATTCGGCATTCCCAACCTCCCATTTGTCCCCAGTAACAGTTCCTCCCCTGTCAGCAAAGCAGTTCTCCCCCCCTCCCTTCCCCCCCTAGCAACAACACTAGACATCCGACCCCCCCAAGTCAAGCTCCTAACAGCTGCTCACCCCCCACTGTGCTTCCGTGAGTCAGCTGACCCATGCTGACTTGATAGCGCCCGCCCATGGCACCAAGCAGTCTGTCTCCCCTCTCCCCCCACTTGGACAAACATATTAAAAGCATCACATTCCCCAGTAAACAAACATCAGAAAAAACAGTGAAAAAACAGCCACTTTAGAAAAACAAACACCCAAAAACAGAACCAGCCCCAAAGACCATCGCCCCTCTAACCAGTTCCCTGCAAGACACAGTTAACTTTAGCCATCAAAACAGCCCCTTATTACACATAACACTACTTATACTTATACAACCCAGCATAACAAATCACCACCACAGTACTCTCCAAGGCTTCAGTGTCTTTTAGTTCGCCTCCAGCCTTTTTTCTTTAATAAAAGTCCATACATCGTCTGGTGTTTCAAAGTAGAAGTCCCGTTCCGCATGTGTGACCCACAGACGGGCTGGGTACAACATCCCAAACTTCACCCCCTTCTTAAAGGGGGCCGTTTTTGCCCGATGAAACCCAGCTCGCCTCTTGGCCAAGTCCGCACCCAGGTCCTGATAAATGCGCAGCTCACAATTCTCCCACTTACTGCTCCGTTCCATCTTGGCCCATTGCAGAACGTGTTCCTTCTCCAGGAATCGGTGAAAGCGTACCACCATCGCCCTTGGCGTCTCGTTCGCTTGGTGCTTCTTCGCGAGGGCTCTGTGCGCTCTATCCACTTCCAAGGGCTGAGGGAACATCAGTTTCTCCAACATGTCCTTCACATAAGCCCTCACATCCGGTCCCTCACTGCCTTCAGGGAGGCCGACAATTCTAAGATTCTGCCTCCTGGGCCTGTTCTCCCTGTCCTCCAGCTTCTCCTGCATTCTTTTCTGGCGGTCGTTCATCATCTCCACCTTGGTCTCCAGCACAGTTATGTATTCCTCGTGCTCAGACACCTTTTTCTCCACCTCCTGGATCGCTCTTCCGTGGGTCTCTTGATTCTGCACAGCTTGATCAATCGAAGCCTTGATCGGGTCCAGCGTGTCCTTCTTCAGCTTGGCGAAGCAATCTTCGAAAAACTTTACCAGCTGCTCCATCGACCACTGTGCCGTCTCCCCGCGGCCCTTGCTCTCCGCCATGCTTTTCCACGTTAACAACTCTGCTCTCGTCTCCTTTATAAGGCTTTGTTTTCTCACACAGCTACTTCTGGTCCAATTCTCCATATACCGGAGGGGGATTTCTCCTCACTGCCTCACTCTTCACAGATTTATCCCATAAAATCCAGAAAGAAACAGGGGGAAAAGGTCCAAAAGTCCGTCATAGGTGGGAGCTATCAAATGTTCGACCTACTCCTCCGTGGCCGCCACCAGAAGACTTTGCCATTGGATTATCATTAATGGGCCTGACCCGGGATTCTCCGGGGCTCCCACGACGTTCCTCCTCCACCAGGAGGAATTACCGACAACGTTGTTCATTTAAAGTTGAGAAACAGTCACTGTGGCTGCTGAGGGAGAGAGAGGAGGTCGGACATGTTCCCAGAGGTGCGACCATGGGCTGTTGGGCCTGCCGCTGGCAGAGGCTGATGGGTGGGGCCATCTGCCTGGCAGGGAGGGGGTATTCCGGGGGGGGGAGGAACCAGCGGATGGGCCGCGCGGTCAGGGTGACCCCACCAGGCACAGAATGCCGTTGCCGCGGCCTGCAAGACAGCCACCTTACTGTGCACCCCACTGTCCACCCAACGTGGCCCATGGTTGCACAGAATTACACTGGCCGTATGGGTGCCCTCCACCCCACCAGACCCCTGTCGGCACGGCATCACGCAGCCCACCCAAGGGCAACGCCCAGAATAGATCCTACAGGAAGGCCCTGGACAGGGACCGCAGAATGTAACTCTGGCATGGGTAGGGCCAGCCACTGATACCCCTACTGGCAGGGACAGGTGCTGGGGCCAGGGGTGTGGTGTGTGTGTGTGTGGGAATGGGGGAGGAGGGGAGGGGGACATGAGAGGGCAAGGGCTGTTGTGCAGGTCAGGGTCACCATGTAGACCATTGGGCCTGGTTGAGCACGGGGGTACACGCCATGCTAACATGTCTGCCTTTCACCCCCTGCAAACAGTGGACTTCGGAATTCAACCAGGAATGGTGGCCTTCATCCTCGTCGCCGCAGTGGGGGTGCACTGAGTCTGTTCAAGCAGGAGATGTCTGGGGAGGGCCCTGCTGCAGCGGAGCTTGCCCCAGAGGAACAGGAGCCAGCCGATGATGATGGATAGTTGGCTGGCCTACAGGCTAAGGAGGAGATGGGAAGGAGGAGCCACAAAAGGGCCTTGTGTGTATTGGCAGTGCCTGTCATTCAAGGACATGCTGACCAGGCACGCCGTCGAAGATTCTGGCTGAGCATATCTGCTGGATAATGGCGCACCTGGAACCGCGGGGGATTGGAGGAGGACACCTGCTCCCGGTAGCCATCAAGGTTGTAGTGATATCATGGTTGTGTTGTAATTCACCGACTGTTGTTTATCTGTTGTCTTGTATGTAGTTTACCCTGAGTTAATGTTAATAAATCTTTTATAATCGCTTCTCGGCCTTTTGGCTAAGATGAGTGTTATGGGCCCAGGGATTAGAGAACCCCAAAGTGTATCATGGAGTTCACCTGATCCACAACTTTTAATTGTGGTATGGGGAGCACACGACCCATTCTAAGGCGTGGTACAGCAGAAATGGAAAAGTATTTTTTTAAGCAAAACAATGTTTATTCTATGAACTCAAGTTAACCTTTTTAAAACATACAGTGAACATCTCAGCAACCATTAATTCAAATACAACCCCCAAAGACTACAACACTAAATAAACCTTGAGGCTTTCTTTTTTAACATTCTTACGAATTAAAAACAAAACCTTTATCATAAGCACATCAAGTTAAAGTCACTACTGTTATTAGTTTTCAATCACCAGGATCGATTTACAGTCTTTAGATTGCAGAGAGAGATTCATACACCTTCTGGCTGTGACTGCAGCTATCCAGCTCTGAAAATGAAACTAAAACACATTCTGCAGCCTGCTCAAAAACAAAAGTAAAAAGCTGACAGACAGCCCAGCTCCACCCACTCTCTGACATCACTGCAGTAGTAAACACCCATTTCTTAAAGGTAATCTCACTACTGATATTTCTATACACATCCATTTATAAACACCTATTTCTTAAAGGTACGCGCACATGTCATGAGCGTGAGATCAGGTGTAATGCCTGGATCTGGTATGTCTCTCTTGTGGGGACCATGAATTGGATTCAATTTGAATTGGTTTTGGGAGCACGATACGCCAGGTTGGCACAATATATCAAATTCAATGTGGATCGAGTCTACCAGGATGCCCGGGCAGCGGGATGCCTGCTGGGATGCCCCAGGTCCAGGGGGTGATTGACGGGATGCAATTCACCCTATGAGGACCTGGCCATGGCGGGCCAGTCTTCACAAATCGTGCAGCTGGAGTGTGACCATGAGCTGCACATCATGCACGTCTGTGCCCGATACTCAAGCACTGGCATACTCAACGGTTCCTGACACCTTTGAGGTGCGACCCCGGATGAGGGGTTGGCTCCTGGATGACAGACACAGGAGTTATCTGGGTTATCTGCTGCGGTTGTGGCTGATGACACCTATCTGGAGGCCACAGACCAACTCGGAGATCTGCGACAAAGTCGCCTAAGCAGCAACCAGGGGCGTGATCGACAGTGCTTCAGCATCCTGAAGATGAGGTTCAGGTGCCTTCACCACTTTGGAGGGCCCTCCAGTATAGCAAAATAGCGCTGGGATTGTCTTCCACATTGTGGTGGCCTGTTGCATCCTCCACAACATCGCGCAGCAGAGGGGCAAAGTGCTGGAGGAGGGGAATGAATGGCAGGCCTTGTCCGACGGGGAGGAAACAGAGGAGGGCCCCTATGGGCAGGGCATGGGTCCCGATCAGACACAAGAGGCCACACATCGTGTTCGCCAGGGCATTTGCCGGCGTGCATGGGACACTCGAATCACATCCAGGTTCACCAGCTGCAAAGCCTGACCAACGGCGCAAACATCCATTGGAATCAATTGAGTTCCCCGTGGCACCTTTGATAGCCCATTAACGCACCATGAATTACTCCGGGACCGCGCTAGTTTAATTGTCATAGAAGTCCACCGATTCAGTCCCGATGTCAACACTTAGTTTCTGAAACGGAGAACTGCGCCTCTTGTGTCTGGCGACTTGCCATTTTCAGATCTGCTCCATCTAACTCTTTAAATTATAGAACCACAGAAATTCACAGCATGGAAGCAGGTAACTCTGTCTCTCGTGTCCCGGACAGCTGACAAGTAACTATCCAGCCATCATCACACTTTCTGTCTCCTGGTCCATAGCCTAGGAGGTCACAGCACTTCAAATGCAAATCCAAGTACTTTTTTAAATGTTGTGAAGGTTTCTGCCTCTCCCACCCTTTCAGGCAATGAGTTCACATAATGCCAGATGTAAAGAAACAGCTAAGGTCTGGAAAGATACAAGAATGTGAACACCACATACAAAAGGTATTTCTTTCAGTCTCTAAGGTTTGTCTACAGATGGATTTGTACATTTTTATACTTTTTGGAAGCACATCTAATGATAATGTCGAATATTGATGAATGTTTGATTGCAGCCTTCAGAAGTCAGAATATAAGATTGATGCCATTTGAGCCCAAGATTCCCAATATGTAGAATTACTTTGCCTTGAGAAATCTATTGGTGGCATCATAAGCATAAAACTAAATCAGCTGAAGCCACTGCACAGATAGTTAACATCGACATCAAACTATAACTGCTTTGGGCAGCACGGTGGCGCAGTGGGTTAGCACTGCGGCCTCACGGCGCCGAGGTCCCAGGTTCAATCCCGACTCTGGGTCACTGTCCGTGTGGAGTTTGCACATTCTCCCCGTGTTTGCGCGGGTCTCGTCCCCACAACCCAAAAATTGTACAAACTATGTGGATTGGCCACACTAAATTGCCCCTTAATTGGAAAAACTTGATTGGGTACTCTAAATTTAAAAAAAAGAAAAAACTATAACTGCTTTCCCAGCCCTACGAATGAAAATAATGTGCTAAACAGAGCCCCAGATGAATTTGGACTCAGAAAGTGGAGGAAGGGTGACCATGTTCTATGTCCTATATTAGTGTAGATGGGATTTAGAGTGGTTTCACAGGTCGGCGCAACATCGAGGGCCGAAGGGCCTGTACTGTGCTGTTATGTTCTATGTTCCATGTGCTGCTCTTACTTATCTCCCATTGATGGCTGACCGAGTAACCTTGACTGAGACACAGGAGATGATTCGAGATGGGCCAGAACAAACGAAAAGGTGAGTACCTAATCGTGGATGTTCCAGTTTTTTATTTAGTTCTCAGGAGTTTTTTATTTAGTTCTCGGGAGGGTTGACTTTGGCACGGTTGCATAAATTGTTCCTCCCTTATTTCCCTAAGTGACTTTTCTTAGATAGAACCACAGAATCCCTGCAGTACACAAGGGGCTACCCGGCCCATTGAGTCTGCACCGACCCCCCCGAAAGAACAAAGAACAAAGAAAAATTACAGCACAGGAACAGGCCCTTCGGCCCTCCAAGCCTGCACCGATCCAGATCCTCTATCTAAAACTGTCGCCTATTTTCTAAGGATCTGTATCCCTCTGCTCTCTGCCCATTCATGCATCTGTCTAGATACATCTTAAATGATGCTATCGTGCCCACTTCTACCACCTCCGCCGGCAATGCGTTCCAGGCACCCACCACCCTCTGCGTAAAGAACTTTCCACGCATATCTCCCTTAAACTTTTCCCCTCTCACCTTGAACTCATGACCCCCTAGTAATTGAGTCTCCCACTCTGGGAAAAAGCTTCTTGCTATCCACCCTGTCTATACCTCTCATGATTTTGTAGACCTCAATGAGGTCCCCCCTCAACCTCCGTCTTTCTAATGAAAATAATCCTAATCTACTCAACCTCTCTTCATAGCTAACGCCCTCCATACCAGGCAACATCCTGGTGAACCTCCTCTGCACCCTCTCCAAAGTATCCACATCCTTTTGGTAATGTGGCGACCAGAACTGTACGCAGTATTCCAAATGTGGCCGAACCAAAGTCTTATACAACTGTAACATGACCTGCCAACTCTTGTACTCAATACCCCTACCGATGAAGGAAAGCATGCCATATGCCTTCTTGACCACTCTATCGACCTGTGCAGCCACCTTCAGGGTACAATGGACCTGAACACCCAGATCGCTCTGTACATCAATTTTCCCCAGGGCTTTTTCACTTACCGTATCGTTCGCTCTTGAATTGGATCTTCCAAAATGCATCACCCCGCATTTGCCCGGATTGAACTCCATCTGCCATTTCTCCGCCCAACTCTCCAATCTATCTATATTCTGTTGTATTCTCTGACAGTCCCCTTCACTTTCTGCTACTCCACCAATCTTAGTGTCATCTGCAAACTTGCTAATCAGACCACCTATACCTTCCTCCAGATCATTTATGTATATCACAAACAACAGTGGTCCCAGCACGGATCCCTGTGGAACACCACTGGTCACAGTCCTCCATTTTGAGAAACTCCCTTCCACTACTACTCTATGTCTCCTGTTGCCCAGCCAGTTCTTTATCCATCTAGCTGGACCCCATGAGACTTCACTTTCTCCATCAGCCTACCATGGGGAACCTTATCAAATGCCTGTCTGAAGTCCATCGACAGCCCTTCCCTCATCAATCAACTTTGTCACTTCCTCAAAGAATTCTATTAAGTTGGTAAGACATGACCTTCCCTGCAAAACCATGTTGCCTATCACTGATAAGCCCATTTCCTTCCAAATGGGAATAGATCCTATCCCTCAGTATCTTCTCCAGCAGCTTCCCTACCACTGACGCCAGGCTTACCGGTCTATAATTACCTGGATTAGCCCTGCTACCCTTCTTAAAAAAGGGGACAACATTAGCAATTCTCTAGTCCTCGGGTGCCTCACCTGTGTTCAAGGATGCTGCAAAGATATCTGTTAAGGCCTCAGCTATTTCCTCTCTCACTTTCCTCAGTAACCTGAGATAGATCCCATCCGGACCTGGGGGACTTGACCACCTTAATGCCTTTTAGAATACCCAACACATCCTCCCTCCTTATGCCGACTTGACCTAGAGTAATCAAACATCTATCCCTAACCTCAACATCCGTCATGTCCTTCTCCTCGGTGAATACCGATGCAAAGTACTCGTTAAGAATCTCACCCATTTTCTCTGACTCCATGCATAACTTTCCTTCTTTGTCCTTGAGTGGGCCAACCCTTTCTCTAGTTACCCTCTTGCTCCTTATATAATGAAACGCTTTGGGATTTTCCTTAACCCTGTTTGCTAAAGATATTTCATGACCCCTTTTAGCCCTCTTGATTCCTCATTTCAGATTGGTCCTACATTTCCGATATTCTTCCAAAGCTTTGCCTCACAATTTCACCTGTAACCCGTGGTTCCCTAATCGTGCCATTTCTATCTCTCATTTTCACAGGGACATGTCTATCCTGCACTCTAATCAACCTCTCTTTAAAAGCCTCCCACATATCAAATGTGGATTTACCTTCAAACACCTGCTCCCAATCCACATTCCCCAGCTCCTGCCGAATTTTTGTATAGTTGGCCTTCCCCCAATTTAGCACTCTTCTTTTAGGACCACTCTCGTCTTTGTCCATAAGTATTCTAAAACTTACGGAATCGTGATCACTATTCCCAAAGTAATCCCCGACTGAAACTTCAACCACCTGGCCGGACTCATTCCCCAACACCAGGTCCAGTATGGCCCCTTTCCGAGTTGGACTATTTACGTACTGCTCTAGAAAACCCCCCTGGATGCTCCTTACAAATTCTGCTCCATCTAGACCTCTGGCACTAAGTGTATCCCAGTCAATGTTGGGAAAATTAAAATCTCCTATCACCACCACCTTGTTGCTCCTACATCTTTCCATAATTTGTTTACATATTTGTACCTCTATCTCACGCTCGCTGTTGGGAGGTCTGTAGTACAGCCCCAACATTGTTACCGCACCCTTCCTATTTCTGAGCTCTGCCCATATTGCCTCACTGCTCGAGCCCTCCATAGTGCCCTTCTTCAGCACGCTGTGATATCCTCTCTGACCAGTAATGCAACTCCTCCACCCCTTTTACCTCCCTCTCTATCCCACCTGAAGCATCGATATCCTGGGATATTTAGTTGCCAATCATGCCCTTCCCTCAACCAAGTCTCAGTAATAGCAATAACATCATACTCCCAGGTACTAATCCAAGCCCTAAGTTCATCTGCCTTACCTACTACACTTCTAAACAAATGCACCTCAGACCACCAGTCCCTTTGTGTTCATCATCTGCTCCCTGCCTACTCTTCCCCTTAGTCACGCTGACTTCATGATCTAGTTCTTTACAAGCTTTAGTTACTATCTCCTTACTGTCCACTAACCTCCTCATTTGGTTCCCATCCCCCTGCCACATTAGTATAAACCCTCCCCAACAGCGTTAGCAAAAGCACCCCCAAGGACATTGATTCCAGTCCGGCCCAGGTGTAGACCGTCCAATTTGTAGTAGTCCCACCTCCCCCAGAACCGGTCCCAATGTCCCAAAAATCTGAACCCCTCCCTCCTGCACCATCTCTCAAGCCACGCATTCATCCTGCCTATTCTTTCATTTCAACTCTGACCACTACGTAGCAATTCTGAGATTACTACCTCTGAGGTCCGACTTTTTAACTTGGTTCCTAACTCCCTAAATTCTGCTTGTAGGACCTCATCCCGTTTTTTACCTATATCATTGCCCTAAGAATGCCCTATCTTAGCCCACTCCCCTACCCTATACCTGTAACCCCACCTAAACTGCACATTCTTTGGGAGGAAGCCGGAGGAAACCCACGCAGACACTGGGAGAATGTGCAAACTCCACACAGTCATCGAAGGCCGGAATCAAACATGATTCCTGGCGCTTTTGAGGCAACCTTGCTAACCACTGTGTCACCCTGCCGACCAATGACTTCTTTAAGCAAATGACTTGTCAAACAACTGAATCACTTGGAGTGGTACGAAACTGTGCAGTCTGTATTCGGAGGCATGGAGAGGAAGTGCGGGGAATCTCCCTCTAGGTCGTGGCCACTGTGGAATCCGACAGGTGAGAAACGGTCACAGGACGCATGGTAGGATACAAATAAATAGGTATATTGAGATAGACGACTGAACTCCTATACCCTGAAAGGTGGCCCTCCCCAATTTGAACCCAGGCCAGGGTTTTTATACTGTGGAGCCTTCCCTGATAAAGGGGGAAGCTCTGTTCCCAATTACCAGGGGAGTTCATACTCAACATGAGTTACTGTGAACAAGGCAGCACGGTGGCGCAGTGGGTTAGCCCTGTTGCCTCACAGCGCCGAGGTCCCAGGTTCAATCCCAGATTTGGGTCACTGTCCGTGTGGAGTTTGCGCATTCTCCCTGTGTTTGCGTGGGTTTCAACCCCACAACCTAAAAGATGTGCAGGCTAGGTGGCTTGGCCCTGCTAAATTGCCCCTTAATTAGAAAATATGAATTGGGCGCTCTAAATTTATTTATTTTCAAAAAGAGTTTCTGTGAACCGGATGGTGCAAACTCCTCCACTACCCAGGAGATCATAACAGCTACAGTCATGTTGTCTTTCTCATTCCTCATTTCTTTAACTCATTGCAGCACGATACACAACCGTATCCTGCAATCTAAGCCCTGTTTCAATGAGTCACTTATCATGATGATTCTAAAATATATCTTTCTTCTGTTCCTTTCAAAAAGGAATTTATATAGCATCTTTCATGGTTCCAGAACACCCCAAAGCCTCAGGCAAAGTGTCCAGGAGCTGGCGAAGACCAATGTGCCAACAGGAGCTTTCACATTCTGCAGCAGCCTATCCCACTGACACAACAGCATTCGGTGAAGGTCAGTTGGTAAGGAGCAGGATAGACCTTCTCACGGGCAGTTAGGGGCAGTCAATGCTGGCTTAGCCAGTGATGCTCACATACTGTGAACGACTAAATTTTAAAAAAATCTAGAGAGGAGGTGTAGGGGTAGGTAGAAATCTGAATTTGCAAATTGTTGTCCGGAAGGCTAATTCAAGAATTACTTCAACTCCTGAGCTCAGGGTATCAGTCCTAACAGAGTCTGCACACTGGCAGCTCACCAAAAGTTCTCAATGTTATTTAGAAATGTATCAATCAACCCTTGTACTTTTCAGGAGTTACAGTACATGGCCAGCATGGCTAACAAGGCCCCTTTAAACCACCAACAGCGGAGTTACCCTTGGAAATGCCCTGGGGTCACACATAGTTTCCATTAGAAATGTTTCCCTTTGATTCCAGAGACACTACACCAGACAAACGTCAATATTCATGTGGCAAGGGCATGTAGCTTTCAACAATTTCCATTAAACTCAGCATTCGGCTCCCACACAACTCCTGGGGCCTGAGGGGGAGTTGAGGAGGGCATGAACTCACCATTTGGCTGATTGGCAGGAAGAGGGCTGAACTTTGAATTAGAGAATGCTGACCTTTACATCCAGCATTAGTTCCTGCCCTTGGAATAGTCAGCTCCCCGTCAACGATTCCCCGGATGCCTGTAGCAAACGTCAATGTTTAAATTAGACTGACAAGGGAAATTTATGACTGGTTCATTTTCAGAAGGTGTGACTAATGCTATCCCCTATTTAGCCTCAGACTCTCGCCTGATTGGAAACTCTAGGTTTGCGTGAAATTTTAAATTCTTCACCAGAAGCACTTGGCAAGATGAGTGCATTCTGCTTCTGTGATCAGGTGTCAGTAATAGTGCAAAGTACAGTTTTTTAGAAATATAGAAAATAGGAGCAGGAAGAGGCCATTCGGCCCTTCGAGCCTGCTCCTCCAACTATTATGATCTTGGCTGATCATCCAACTCTGTAGCCAGTTCCCGCTTTCCCCACATATCCTTTGATCCCTTTAGCCCCAAGAGCTGTATCTAATTCCTTCTTGAAAACAAACAATGTTTTGGCCTCAACTATTTTCTGTGGTAGTGAATTCCACTGGCTCACCATTCTCTGGTGAAGAAATTACACATCATTTCAGTCCTAAACAGTTTACCCCAAATCTTCAGACTGTGATCCCTGGTTCCAGATTAACCCGCTTCGGGAACATCTTTCCCGTATCTACCTCCGGGAACATCCTTCATCCTTCCTGTATCTATCTCCGGCAACATCCTTCCTGTATCTACCCTCCGGGAACATCCTTCCTGTATCTACCCTCTGGGAACATCGTTCCTGTATCTACCCTCTGGGAACATCCTTCCTGTATCCACCCTCCGGGAACATCTTTCCTGTATCTATCTCTGGCAACATCCTTCCTGTATCTACCCTCCGGGAACATCCTTCCTGTATCCACCCTCCGGGAACATCCTTCCTGTATCCACCCTCCGGGAACATCCTTCCTGTATCTATCTCCGGCAACATCCTTCCTGTATCTACCCTCCGGGAACATCCTTCCTGTATCTACCCTCTGGGAACATCCTTCCTGTATCCACCCTCCGGGAACATCCTTCCTGTATCTATCTCCGGCAACATCCTTCCTGTATCTACCCTCCGGGAACATCCTTCTTGTATCTGCCCTCCGGGAACATCCTTCCTGTATCTACCCTCCGGGAACATCCTTCCTGTATCTACCCTCCGGGAACATCCTTCCTGTATCTACCCTCCGGGAACATCCTTCCTGTATCTACCCTCCGGGAACATCCTTCCTGTATCTACCCTCCGGGAACATCCTTCCTGTATCTACCCTCCAGGAACATCCTTCCTGTATCTACCCTCCGGGAACATCCTTCCTGTATCTACCCTCCGGGAACATCCTTCTTGTATCTACCTCCAGGAACATCCTTTATGTATCTACCCTCCAGGAACATCCTTCCTGTATCTGCCCTCCGGGAACATCCTTCTTGTATCTACCCTCCAGGAACATCCTTCCTGTATCTACCCTCCGGGAACATCCTTTATGTATCTACCCTCCAGGAACATCCTTCCTGTATCTGCACTCCGGGAACATCCTTCTTGTATCTACCCTCCAGGAACATCCTTCCTGTATCTACCTCCAGGAACATCCTTTATGTATCTACCCTCCAGGAACATCCTTCCTGTATCTACCCTCCGGGAACATCCTTCTTGTATCTACCCTCCGGCAACATCCTTCTTGTATCTACCCTCCGGGAACATCCTTCCTGTATCTACCCTCCGGCAACATCCTTCCTGTATCTACCCTCCAGGAACATCCTTCCTGTATCCACCCTCTGGGAACATCCTTCCTGTATCTACCCTCCGGGAACACCCTTCTTGTATCTACCTCCAGGAACATCCTTCCTGTATCTACCCTCCGGGAACATCCTTCCTGTATCCACACTCCGGGAACATCCTTCCTGTATCTACCCTCCGGGAACATCCTTCCTGTATCCACCCTCCGGGAACATCCTTCCTGTATCTACCCTCCGGGAACATCCTTCCTGTATCTACCCTCTGGGAACATCCTTCCTGTATCTACCCTCCGGGAACATCCTTCCTGTATCTACCCTCCGGGAACATCCTTCCTGTATCTACCCTCCAGGAACATCCTTCCTGTATCTATCTCCGGCAACATCCTTCCTGTATCTACCCTCCGGGAACATCCTTCCTGTATCTACCCTCTGGGAACATCCTTCCTGTATCTACCCTCTGGGAACATCCTTCCTGTATCTACCCTCCAGGAACATCCTTCCTGTATCTATCTCCGGCAACATCCTTCCTGTATCTGCCCTCCGGGAACATCCTTCCTGTATCTATCTCCAGGAACATCCTTTATGTATCTACCCTCCGGGAACATCCTTCCTGTATCCACACCCTGGGAACATCCTTCCTGTATCTACCCTCCGGGAACATCCTTCTTGTATCTACCTCCAGGAACATCCTTCCTGTATCTACCCTCCGGGAACATCCTTCTTGTATCTACCTCCAGGAACATCCTTCCTGTATCCACACTCCGGGAACATCCTTCCTGTATCTACCTCCAGGAACATCCTTCCTGTATCTACCCTCTGGGAACATCCTTCCTGTATCTACCCTCTGGGAACATCCTTCCTGTATCTACCCTCCAGGAACATCCTTCCTGTATCTACCCTCTGGGAACATCCTTCCTGTATCTACCCTCTGGGAACATCCTTCCTGTATCTACCCTCCAGGAACATCCTTCCTGTATCTATCTCCGGCAACATCCTTCCTGTATCTGCCCTCCGGGAACATCCTTCCTGTATCTATCTCCAGGAACATCCTTTATGTATCTACCCTCCAGGAACATCCTTCCTGTATCCACCCCCTGGGAACATCCTTCCTGTATCTACCCTCCGGGAACATCCTTCTTGTATCTACCTCCAGGAACATCCTTCCTGTATCTACCCTCCGGGAACATCCTTCTTGTATCTACCTCCAGGAACATCCTTCCTGTATCCACACTCCGGGAACATCCTTCCTGTATCTACCCTCCGGGAACATCCTTCTTGTATCTACCTCCAGGAACATCCTTCCTGTATCCACCCTCCGGGAACATCCTTCCTGTATCTGCCCTCCGGGAACATCCTTCCTGTATCTACCCTCCGGAAACATCCTTCCTGTATCTATCTCCGGCAACATCCTTCCTGCATCTACCCTCCGGGAACATCCTTCCTGTAACTGCCCTCCGGGAACATCCTTCCTGTATCTACCCTCCGGGAACATCCTTCCTGTATCTATCTCCGGCAACATCCTTCCTGTATCTACCCTCCGGGAACATCCTTCCTGTATCTATCTCCGGCAACATCCTTCCTGTATCTACCCTCCAGGAACATCCTTTATGTATCTACCCTCCGGGAACATCCTTTGTGTATCTACCCTCCGGGAACATCCTTCCTGTATCCACACTCCGGGAACATCCTTCCTGTATCCACACTCCGGGAACATCCTTCCTGTATCTACCCTCCGGGAACATCCTTCCTGTATCTACCCTCCGGGAACATCCTTCCTGTATCTGCCCTCCGGGAACATCCTTCCTGTATCTACCCTCCGGGAACATCCTTCCTGTATCTGCCCTCCGGGAACATCCTTCCTGTATCTACCCTCCGGGAACATCCTTCCTGTATCTATCTCCGGCAACATCCTTCCTGTATCTACCCTCCGGGAACATCCTTCCTGTATCTATCTCCGGCAACATCCTTCCTGTATCTACCCTCCAGGAACATCCTTTATGTATCTACCCTCCGGGAACATCCTTCCTGTATCTACCTCCAGGAACATCCTTCCTGTATCCACCCTCCGGGAACATCCTTCCTGTATCTACCCTCCGGGAACATCCTTCTTGTATCTACCTCCAGGAACATCCTTCCTGTATCCACCCTCCGGGAACATCCTTCCTGTATCTACCCTCCGGGAACATCCTTCTTGTATCTACCTCCAGGAACATCCTTCCTGTATCTACCCACCGGGAACATCCTTCCTGTATCTACCCTCCGGGAACATCCTTCTTGTATCTACCTCCAGGAACATCCTTCCTGTATCTACCCTCCGGGAACATCCTTCCTGTATCTACCCTCCGGGAACATCCTTCTTGTATCTACCTCCAGGTACATCCTTCCTGTATCTATCTCCGGCAACATCCTTCCTGTATCTACCCTCCGGGAACATCCTTCCTGTATCTACCCTCCGGGAACATCCTTCCTGTATCTACCCTCCGGGAACATCCTTCCTGTATCTACCCTCCGGGAACATCCTTCCTGTATCTACCCTCCGGGAACATCCTTCTTGTATCTACCTCCAGGTACATCCTTCCTGTATCTATCTCCGGCAACATCCTTCCTGTATCTACCCTCTGGGAACATCCTTCCTGTATCTACCTCCGGGAACATCCTTCCTGTATCTACCCTCCGGGAACATCCTTCCTGTATCTACCCTCCGGGAACATCCTTCCTGTATCTACCTCCAGGAACATCCTTCCTGTATCCACCCCCTGGGAACATCCTTCCTGTATCTACCGTCCGGGAACATCCTTCTTGTATCTACCTCCAGGAACATCCTTCCTGTATCTACCCTCCGGGAACATCCTTCTTATATCCACACTCCGGGAACATCCTTCCTGTATCTACCCTCCGGGAACATCCTTCTTGTATCTACCTCCAGGAACATCCTTCCTGTATCCACCCTCCGGGAACATCCTTCTTGTATCTACCTCCAGGAACATCCTTCCTGTATCCACCCTCCGGGAACATCCTTCCTGTATCCACCCTCCGGGAACATCCTTCCTGTATCTACCCTCCGGGAACATCCTTCCTGTATCTATCTCCGGCAACATCCTTCCTGTATCTACCCTCCGGGAACATCCTTCCTGTATCTGCCCTCCGGGAACATCCTTCCGGTATCTACCCTCCGGGAACATCCTTTCTGTATCTATCTCCGGCAACATCCTTCCTGTATCTACCCTCCGGGAACATCCTTCCTGTATCCACCCTCCGGGAACATCCTTTCTGTATCTACCTCCGGGAACATCCTTCCTGTATCTATCTCCGGCAACATCCTTCCTGCATCTACCCTCCGGGAACATCCTTCCTGTATCTACCCTCCGGGAACATCCTTCCTGTATCTATCTCCGGCAACATCCTTCCTGTATCTACCCTCCGGGAACATCCTTCCTGTATCTGCCCTCCGGGAACATCCTTCCGGTATCTACCCTCCGGGAACATCCTTTCTGTATCTATCTCCGGCAACATCCTTCCTGTATCTACCCTCCGGGAACATCCTTCCTGTATCCACCCTCCGGGAACATCCTTTCTGTATCTACCTCCGGGAACATCCTTCCTGTATCTATCTCCGGCAACATCCTTCCTGCATCTACCCTCCGGGAACATCCTTCCTGTATCTGCCCTCCGGGAACATCCTTCCTGTATCTACCCTCCGGGAACATCCTTCCTGTATCTATCTCCGGCAACATCCTTCCTGTATCTACCCTCCGGGAACATCCTTCCTGTATCTATCTCCGGCAACATCCTTCCTGTATCTACCCTCCGGGAACATCCTTCCTGTATCTATCTCCGGCAACATCCTTCCTGTATCTACCCTCCGGGAACATCCTTCCTGTATCTACCCTCCGGGAACATCCTTCCTGTATCTATCTCCGGCAACATCCTTCCTGTATCTGCCCTCCGGGAACATCCTTCCTGTATCTACCCTCCGGGAACATCCTTCCTGTATCTATCTCCGGCAACATCCTTCCTGTATCTACCCTCCAGGAACATCCTTTATGTATCTACCCTCCGGGAACATCCTTTATGTATCTACCCTCCGGGAACATCCTTCCTGTATCCACACTCCGGGAACATCCTTCCTGTATCTACCCTCCGGGAACATCCTTCCTGTATCTACCCTCCGGGAACATCCTTCCTGTATCTGCCCTCCGGGAACAACCTTCCTGTATCTACCCTCCGGGAACATCCTTCCTGTATCTGCCCTCCGGGAACATCCTTCCTGTATCTACCCTCCGGGAACATCCTTCCTGTATCTATCTCCGGCAACATCCTTCCTGTATCTACCCTCCGGGAACATCCTTCCTGTATCTGCCCTCCGGGAACATCCTTCCTGTATCTACCCTCCGGGAACATCCTTCCTGTATCTACCCTCCGGGAACATCCTTCTTGTATCTACCTCCGGCAACATCCTTCCTGTATCCACCCTCCAGGTACATCCTTTATGTATCTACCCTCCGGGAACATCCTTCCTGTATCTACCTCCAGGAACATCCTTCCTGTATCCACCCTCCGGGAACATCCTTCCTGTATCTACCCTCCGGGAACATCCTTCTTGTATCTACCTCCAGGAACATCCTTCCTGTATCCACCCTCCGGGAACATCCTTCCTGTATCTACCCTCCGGGAACATCCTTCTTGTATCTACCTCCAGGAACATCCTTCCTGTATCTACCCTCCGGGAACATCCTTCTTGTATCTACCTCCGGGAACATCCTTCCTGTATCTATCTCCAGGTACATCCTTCCTGTATCTACCCTCCGGGAACATCCTTCTTGTATCTACCTCCAGGTACATCCTTCCTGTATCTACCCTCCGGGAACATCCTTCTTGTATCTACCTCCGGGAACATCCTTCCTGTATCTATCTCCAGGTACATCCTTCCTGTATCTACCCTCCGGGAACATCCTTCTTGTATCTACCTCCGGGAACATCCTTCCTCTATCTACCCTCCGGGAACATCCTTCCTGTATCTACCCTCTGGGAACATCCTTCCTGTATCTACCCTCCGGGAACATCCTTCTTGTATCTACCTCCGGGAACATCCTTCCTGTATCTACCCTCCAGGAACATCCTTCATGTATCTACCTCCAGGTACATCCTTCCTGTATCTACCCTCCGGGAACATCCTTCCTGTATGTACCCTCCGGGAACATCCTCCCTGTATCTACCTCCAGGTACATCCTTCCTGTATCTACCCTCCGGGAACATCCTTCTTGTATCTACCTCCGGGAACATCCTTCCTGTATCTACCCTCCGGGAACATCCTTCCTGTATCTACCCTCTGGGAACATCCTTCCTGTATCTACCCTCCGGGAACATCCTTCCTGTATCTGCCCTCCGGGAACATCCTTCCTGTATCTACCTCCAGGTACATCCTTCCTGTATCTACCCTCCGGGAACATCCTTCCTGTATCTACCTCCAGGTACATCCTTCCTGTATCTACCCTCCGGGAACATCCTTCTTGTATCTACCTCCGGGAACATCCTTCCTGTATCTACCCTCCGGGAACATCCTTCCTGTATCTACCCTCCGGGAACATCCTTCCTGTATCTAACCTCCGGGAACATCCTTTGTGTATTTACTCTGTCTAGTCCTGTTGGAATTTTATACATTTCTATGAGAACCCCCTCATTCCTCTAAACTCCAGCAAATATTATCCTAACCCACTCAATCTCTCCGCATACGTCAGACCCGCCATCCTAGAAATCAGTCTGGTAAACTTTCGCTGCACTCCCTCCATAGTAAAAACACCAGGGGTGGGATTCCCCATCGGTCGACGACGAAATGAGGAAAGGCGGTTGGGCGGAGAATCGGTTTTGATGCCGGAACGGTGGTGGATGCCGGGTCCACGCCAAATCGCACTTCTCCGGTGCGTCACCAGCTGCGTCAATGCAATCTGCTCCGCATGTACAGTAAGCACCGCTGGCATATCACTCGCGGGCCTGACCTGGTCTTCTCCGGGCCCTCTGTGATTCGCCGTCTCCACTGGGGGATTTCTGACAGTGAGGTTGACTCGTGCTTTTAAAAATCGAGGATCCGGCGTCATTGTTGATGAAGGAGATAGAGGAGGTGGGAGATGCAGAGGCGTGGCCGTGGGCTGCCAGTCCTGACACTAGTAGGAGTGGCAGGGGTGGGGGATGGGGGATGGGCTGTGGGGCTGGGGTGAACCCCCATGGGACTGGGGCGGTGTCCAGGCATAGTCCGCCATTGCCGTGGCCTGCAAGGTAGCCATCTTGCTGCACACCCCACAGACCACCCACCATGGCCCCTGGTTCTGCAGAGTACCACTGGCCATATGGGTGCCCCCACCCCACCACCCACAGACCCCAGCCCCTGCCCCCCACCGCACTGGTCCCTCACCTCACCCTCTGCCATATCTCTCCCCCCCCCCAACCGGCTTCCACCCACCGGTGGGGCATCACGCAGCCTTCCAAGGGCAACGCCAATGGTAGCCCCTACAGGGGGGCACCGGATGGGGACTGTGGAGTGTGCCGCTGGCAAGGGCAGTGCCAGCTGATGGTACTGCTGGCAGTGGGGACGGGTACCAGGGCCAAAGGTACGAAACCTACCCTGCACATCTTTGGCTTGTGGGCGCGAAACCCACGCAAATGTGCAGACTCCACACGGACAGTGACCCACAGCTGGGATCGAACCTGGAACCTCGGCAACCGTGCTGCCCTTTTACCTCAAATAATTTTTTTTTTTTTTTAAATAATATTTTATTGAAAATTTTTGGTCAACCAACACAGTACATTGTGCACCCTTTACACAACATTATAACAATACAGATAATAATGACCTTTTTTATTTAAACAAGAACAAAAGAAAACAACAACAAATAAATAAATATTAAATAACAAAAAATAAAAACTAGCCCTAATTGGCAACTGCCTTGTCTCAGGCCACACCCCCCCCCCCCCCCACACCCCCCACCCCCCACCCCCCAAGTCCTGGGCTGCTGCTGCTGCCTTCTTTGTTCTCCCCTATCTATCTTTCCGCAAGATATTCGACGAACGGTTGCCACCGCCTAGTAAACCCTTGAGCCGACCCCCTTAGGACGAACTTAATCCGCTCTAACTTTATGAACCCCGCCATATCATTTATCCAGGTCTCCACCCCCGGGGGCTTGGCTTCTTTCCACATTAGCAATATTCTGCGCCGGGCTACTAGGGACGCAAAGGCCAAAACATCGGCCTCTTTCGCCTCCTGCACTCCCGGCTCTTGTGCAACCCCAAATATAGCCAACCCCCAGCTTGGTTCGACCCGGACTCCTACTACTTTCGAAAGCACCTTTGTCACCCCCATCCAAAACCCCTGTAGTGCCGGGCATGACCAAAACATATGGGTATGATTCGCTGGGCTTCTCGAGCACCTCGCACACCTATCCTCCACCCCAAAAAATTTACTGAGCCGTGTTCCAGTCATATGTGCCCTGTGTAATACCTTAAACTGAATCAGGCTTAGCCTGGCGCACGAGGACGACGAGTTTACCCTGTTTAGGGCATCTGCCCACATCCCCTCCTCAATCTCCTCCCCTAGCTCTTCTTCCCATTTCCCTTTTAGTTCGTCCATCATAGTCTCCCCTTCGTCTCTCATTTCCCTATATATATCCGACACCTTACCGTCCCCCACCCATTTCTTTGAGATGACTCTGTCCTGCACCTCTTGTGTCGGGAGCTGCGGGAATTCCCTCACCTGCTGCCTCGCAAAAGCCCTCAATTGCATGTACCTGAATGCATTCCCTTGGGGCAACCCATATTTCTCGGTCAGCGCTCCCAGACTCGCAAACTTCCCATCCGCAAATAGATCTTTCAATTGCGTTATACCTGCTCTTTGCCACATTCCATATCCCCCATCCATTCCCCCCGGGGCAAACCTATGGTTGTTTCTTATCGGGGACCCCCCCAGTGCTCCGGTCTTTCCCCTATGTCGTCTCCACTGTCCCCAAATCTTCAGTGTAGCTACCACCACCGGACTCGTGGTATAGTTCCTTGGTGAGAACGGCAATGGGGCTGTCACCATAGCCTGCAGGCTGGTCCCCCTACAGGACGCCCTCTCTAATCTCTTCCACGCCGCTCCTTCCTCCTCTCCCATCCACTTACTCACCATTGAAATATTAGCGGCCCAATAATACTCACTTAGGCTCGGTAGTGCCAGCCCCCGGGCAGCACGGTAGCACAAGTGGATAGCACTGTGGCTTCACAGCGCCAGGGTCCCAGGTTCGATTCCCCGCTGGGTCACTGTCTGTGCGGAGTCTGCACGTTCTCCCCGTGTCTGCGTGGGTTTCCTCCGGGTGCTCCGGTTTCCTCCCACAGTCCAAAGACGTGCAGGTTAGGTGGATTGGCCATGCTAAAAATTGCCCGTAGTGTCCATAAGGGTTGGGAGGGGTTATTGGGTTGCGGGGATAGGGTGGAAGTGAGGGATTAATGTGGGTCGGTGCAGACTCGATGGGCCGAATGGCCTCCTTCTGCACTGTATGTTCTATGTAATCTATCCCTACTACGCTGTAAGAATCCCTTCCTCACTCTCGGAGTCTTCCCGGCCCAAACAAAACCCATAATACTCTTTTCTATCCTTTTGAAAAAAGCCTTCGTGATCACCACCGGGAGACACTGAAACACAAAAAGGAATCTCGGGAGGACCACCATCTTAACTGCCTGCACCCTCCCTGCCATTGACAATGCTACCATGTCCCATCTCTTGAAATCTTCCTCCATCTGTTCCGCCAACCGCGTCAAATTTAGCCTGTGCAATGTGCCCCAATTCTTAGCTATCTGGATCCCCAGGTAACGAAAGTCTCTTGTTACCTTCCTCAACGGTAGGTCTTCTATTTCTCTACTCTGCTCCCCTGGATGCACCACAAACAGCTCACTCTTTCCCATGTTCAATTTATACCCTGAAAAATCCCCAAACTCCCCAAGTATCCGCATTATTTCTGGCATCCCCTCCGCTGGATCCGCCACATATAGTAGCAGATCATCCGCATATAAAGATACCCGGTGTTCTTCTCCTCCCCTAAGTATTCCCCTCCATCCCTTGGAACCTCTCAGCGCTATCGCCAGGGGCTCAATCGCCAGTGCAAACAGTAATGGGGACAGAGGACATCCCTGCCTTGTCCCTCTATGGAGCCGAAAATATGCCGATCCCCGTCCATTCGTGACCACACTCGCCACTGGGGCCCTATACAACAGCTGCACCCATCTAACATACCCCTCTCCGAACCCAAATCTCCTCAACACCTCCCACAGATAATCCCACTCCACTCTATCAAATGCTTTCTCGGCATCCATCGCCACTACTATCTCCGTTTCACCCTCTGGTGGGGCCATCATCATTACCCCTAACAACCTCCGTATGTTCGTGTTCAGCTGTCTCCCCTTCACAAACCCAGTTTGGTCCTCATGAACCACCCCCGGGACACATTCCTCTATTCTCATTGCCATTACCTTGGCCAAGACCTTGGCATCTACATTGAGGAGGGAGATTGGTCTGTAGGACCCGCATTGTAGCGGATCCTTTTCCTTCTTTAAAAGAAGCGATATCGTTGCTTCTGACATAGTCGGGGGCAGTTGTCCCCTTTCCTTTGCCTCGTTGAAGGTCCTCGTCAGTAGCGGGGCGAGCAAGTCCAAATATTTTCTGTAAAATTCAACTGGGAATCCGTCCGGTCCCGGGGCCTTTCCCGTCTGCATGTTCCTAATTCCTTTCACCACTTCTTCTACCGTGATCTGTGCTCCCAATCCCATCCTTTCCTGCTCTTCCACCTTGGGAATTTCCAGCCGATCCAAAAACTCCATCATTCTCTCCCTCCCATCCGGGGGTTGAGCTTCATACAATTTTTTATAAAATGTCTTAAACACTTCATTCACTCTCTCCGCTCCCCGCTCCGTCTCTCCATCTTCGTCTCTCACCCCCCCTATTTCCCTCGCTGCTCCCCTTTTCCTCAATTGGTGTGCCAGCAATCTGCTCGCCTTCTCTCCATATTCATACTGTACACCCTGCGCCTTCCTCCATTGTGCCTCTGCAGTGCCTGTGGTCAGCAAGTCAAATTCCACATGCAGCCTTTGCCTTTCCCTATACAGTCCCTCCTCCGGTGCTTCCGCATACTGTCTGTCCACCCTCAAAAGTTCTTGCAACAACCGCTCCCGTTCCTTACTCTCCTGCTTCCCTTTATGTGTCCTTATTGATATCAGCTCCCCCCTAACCACCGCCTTCAACGCCTCCCAGACCACTCCCACCTGAACCTCCCCATTGTCATTGAGTTCCAAGTACTTTTCAAT
The DNA here is from genome assembly GCF_047496885.1 of Scyliorhinus torazame. Classification (NCBI taxonomy): domain Eukaryota; kingdom Metazoa; phylum Chordata; class Chondrichthyes; order Carcharhiniformes; family Scyliorhinidae; genus Scyliorhinus; species Scyliorhinus torazame. The sequence continues at coordinate 297,245,255 of NC_092711.1, read as the reverse complement.
GCATCCCCTCACCCTTAAGCACACCCCCTCATCCGCCATTAGTCCCATATCCATTCTCCAGGGTGGACGCCCTCTTGTTTCCTCCCCTATTTCCAAGTCTACCCAGTGTGGGGCATGATCCGAAATGGCTATAGCCGTATATTCCGTTCCCCTCACCCTCGGGATCAATGCCCTACCCAACACAAAAAAGTCTATGCGTGAATAGACTTTATGGACATAGGAGAAAAACGAGAACTCCTTACTCCTAGGTCTACTGAATCTCCACGGGTCCACCCCTCCCATCTGCTCCATAAAATCCTTAAGCACCTTGGCTGCTGCCGGCCTCCTACCAGTCCTGGACTTCGACCTATCCAGCCTTGGTTCCAACACCGTGTTAAAGTCTCCCCCCATTATCAGCTTTCCGGTCTCTAGGTCTGGGATGCGTCCTAGCATTCGCCTCATAAAATTGGCATCGTCCCAATTCGGGGCATACACGTTTACCAACACCACCATCTCTCCCTGTAATTTGCCACTCACCATCACGTATCTGCCCCCGTTATCCGCCACTATAGTCTTTGCCTCGAACATTACCCGCTTCCCCACTAATATAGCCACCCCCCTGTTTTTCGCATCCAGCCCCGAATGGAACACCTGCCCTACCCATCCTTTGCGCAACCTAACCTGATCTATCAGTTTCAGGTGCGTTTCCTGTAACATGACCACATCTGCTTTAAGTTTCTTAAGGTGTGCGAGTACTCGTGCCCTCTTTATCGGCCCGTTAAGCCCCCTCACGTTCCACGTGATCAGCCGAGTTGGGGGGCTTCCCACCCCCCCCCCCTTGCCGGTTAGCCATCACCTTTTTCCAGCTTCTCGCCCAGTTCCCACGCGGCTGTATTTCTCCCAGACGGTGCCCCCCCGCCCATCCTTTCCCGCACCCACTCCCCCCTTTCCCCAGCAGCAGCAACCCAGTAATTCCCCCCTCCCCCCCCCGCTAGACCCCCCGCTAGCGTAATTACTCCCCCCATGTTGCTCCCAGAAGTCAGCAAACTCTGGCTGACCTCGGCTTCCCCCCGTGATCACGGCTCGCCCCGTGCGGCGCCCCCTCCTTCCTGCTTCTCTATTCCCGCCATAATTATCATAGCGCGGGAACCAAGCCCGCGCCTCTCCCTCGGCCCCGCCTCCCATGGCCAACGCCCCATCTCCTCTCCCTCCCCACCTCCCCCCATCACCACCTGTGGGAGAAAGAAAAGTTACCATACCGCAGGATTAATCATACAATCCCTCTTCGCCCCCCCCCCCCCCCCCCACTCATCCCACCACTTTGTCCAAACGTTCATTTTCGTAGTCCAATCATTCCAATTTTTCTTCTACAATAAAAGTCCACGCTTCATCCGCCGTCTCAAAGTAGTGGTGCCTCCCTTGATATGTGACCCACAGTCTTGCCGGTTGCAGCATTCCAAACTTTATCTTTTTTTTGTGAAGTACCGCTTTGGCCCGATTAAAGCTCGCCCTCCTTCTCGCCACCTCCGCACTCCAATCTTGATAGACGCGGATCACCACGTTCTCCCATTTACTACACCGAGTTTTCTTCGCCCATCTAAGGACCATTTCTCTATCCTTAAAACGGAGAAATCTCACCACTATGGCTCTGGGAGCTTCTCCTGCTCTCGGTCCTCGCACCATAACTCGGTATGCTCCCTCCACCTCCAACGGACCCGTCGGGGCCTCCACTCCCATTAACGAGTGCAGCATCGTGCTCACATATGCCCCGACGTCCGCCCCCTCCACACCTTCAGGAAGGCCAAGAATCCTCAAGTTGTTCCTCCTTGCGTTATTTTCCAGTGCCTCCAACCTCTCCACAGATCGTTTCTGGTGTGCCTCCTGTATCTCCGACTTCACCACCAGGCCCTGTATGTCGTTTTCATTCTCTGCTGCTTTCGCCTTCACGACCCGAAGCTCCTGCTCCTGGGTCTTTTGTTCCTCTTTCAGCCCTTCAATCGCCTGTAATATCGGGGCCAACAACTCTTTCTTCATTTCCTTTTTTATCTCCTCCACGCAGCGTTTCAAAAACTCTTGTTGTTCAGGGCCCCATATGAAACTGCCACCTTCCGACGCCATCTTGGTTTCTGCTTGCCTTCCTTGCCGTTGTTCCAAAGGATCCGCTGCAATCCGGCCACTTTCCTCTCCTTTTTCCATCCGTGTCCAGGGGGAACACCCTTCTGGTTTACCGCACGGTGTTTTCAGCCGTTAAAATTGCCGTTGGGGCTCCTATCAAGAGCCCAAAAGTCCGTTTCACAGGGAGCTGCCGAAACGTGCGACTCAGCTGGTCATCGCCGCACCCGGAAGCTACCTCAAATAATTAATGCTAACTTGGTTGAGGTGCCAGGCGGTGGCGGGCACTCGTGGAACTGTATCTGAGCGTGAATATATACCTTCTGGAGCAGTGGGAAGAAAATTGGAAGGGGATTAATAGCATCTTTGTGATTTAATAATCATAATAATCTTTATTATTGTCACAAGTAGGCTTACATTAACACTACAGTGATGTCACTGTGAAAATCCCCTCGTCACTACATTCCAGCGCCTGTTCGGATACACTGAGGGAGAATTCAGAATGTCCAATTCACCTAACAATCACGTCTTTTGGCACTTGCGGGAGGAAACCGGAGCACCCGGAGGAACCCCCACGCAGCCAAGGGAGAACGTGCAGACTCCGCACAGACAGTGACCCAAGCCGAGAATCGAACCCAGGACCCCGGTGCTGTGAAGCAACAGTGCTAACCACTGTGCTACAGTGCCACTCATTATCTAATGACCCCACCATACAGATAACAATGTATTCAGCATGCCTCCAAAGTGAAGAACGTCTGACTGGTTACATGAATAATGAGCAGATTTGTATCAGTGTATTTGTAACACAGCTTGGCAGGTTTAAAAAAGAGAGGCTGAAGAATTAATGAGACGAAGCTCAAACTGTATCATCTCTTAATGAGCAGCAGAGGTCAGAGTGAGTTTTGTTTTTTAAAATTGTTCAACACTTCAAGTGCAAATGTTTTTTTAAAAACCTTCCATTTAGTTCTTACCATGTTTTTCAAATGTGGCTGAAAAAAGCTTCATATACAATGCGTAATTTTGCAGTGACTATTGTGTGGGTGAGACTTAAACATTCAACCACCAATACTGTAGTTGCGGCAATGTTCCCTCTGCCACCAGTTAGGGCAGGAACAGAAGGTGCTTCGCTTCAACATTCTCCATGTCCAAGTCCCACATCACCCCAACTCGGAAATATATTGTCTTTTCTTCATCGTCTCAAGATCAAAATCCTGAAATCCCCTGATCTAAAAGCACTGCGGGAGCACCTTCATCACTTGGGACTATATGGGCAGCCCAGTGGCACAGTGGGTTAGTCCGGCTGCCTCACGGCACCGAGGTCCCAGGTTCGATTCCGGCTCTGGGTCACTGTCCGTGTTGAGTTTGTACATTCTCCCCGTGTATGCGTGGGTTTCGGCCCCACAGCCCAAAGATGTGCAGGGTAGGTGGATTGGCCACGCTAAATTGCCCCTTAATTGGAAAAAATGAATTGGTACTCTAAATTTTTTTTTTAAATCGCTGGGTCTGTAAGGGTGGCATGTGGCGCAGTGGGTAGCACTGGGACTGCGGTGCTGAGGACCCGGGTTCGAATCCCTGCCCAGAGTCAATGTCCGTGTGGAGTTTGCACATTCTCCCCGTGTCTGTGTAGTTTCACCCCCACGACCCAAAGATGTGCTGGTTAGGTGGATTGGTCACGCTAAATTGCCCCTTGGGGCCAGAATTGCTGATCTTGGGGCTGTGTTGACGCCGTCGGCAATCAAACATGAATCCTACGCCTTAAAGTCTTCTTCTTAAACCATGCTTTTGGCCAACTCGCCTGATAGCCTCTATCATGGCTCACTGTCCAATTTTGCATTGATGATGCTATATAAAGCTGTTGTTAACTAAACATCACTCTGTCTCACATTCTCTAATCATAAATCACATCCGCTGTTGCTCACAACTCTGAATAGAGTTTGTTAGTTGAATTCTAACCCTGATAATTATATAATTAGCCTAAACCCTGCCCCCCCCCACCACCCCTCCGCTCCCCCCAGGCCCCCCATGTATCCATCATGAAAAACTGACCGTAATCGCAGTCTATCCATCACTGAGAAACTGGCCATAAGCCTGTGAAGCACTGACCCTAACCACAGACATCTATCACTGAAATTTGGCCGTAAACACCACAGACAGCTGTTATTGAAACATTGGGCTGTATTTTACGAGCCCTCTGGAGACAATCTGGGAGGCTGTCAGTCTTATAAAATGGGAGGGGAGGCTGACATCTCCCAGTGGCTATGGGAATTTCTTTCACGTTGGGAATGGCAGTGGCATGGCGTCCTGCCAACCGGAGGCAGGTGACCAAATAAACAAATTAATTGGACAATTAATGGCCATTTTCCACTCTCACCAGCATTTTATCAGCCTTGGGTTGAGTCCCTGTGTGGTAAACCACTGTTGTACTTATATTAGAGGATGTATGGTAGAACCTGCACTACAGGTTCGCCTTAGGCCCCTGCCCGCCCAGGAGGCAAGGTATAAATATGCGTGTCCTCCATCTCGCAGCCATTTCTCCAGCTGCTGTGGGAGGCCACACATCTGATACCAATAAAGGCTCAGTTTGGATTCAACTTTCGTCTTCAGTTAAATTGATCGTGCCTCACCCTGTCATTGGGAGAGATCATTAGGTAAATGCTGGCAGCCTCCTAACGTGTTACAGGTACATGTACCTTAATGTTTGCACGATGGCCCAAAGACGAAGCTCGCCTCTACACCCCACCCCATCCCAAGCAGCAGTGACTGCTCCCAGGATCCAACCATGCTCCTGAAGGGTTCACCAATCCAATCACTGAGGCTTACCTGCCTACCCACAACACAGGAAACAAAAAAGCATACCTGGCATTTTGAGGTGCCCTCACCTTTCTACAGCCTCAGCACCAGATACCCACTGCCAAGGTCACCAAGCAAAGGCTGGCAGATCTGAGAGGTGAGTGTCCACTTGGAAAGCATCCAGAGAGTAGCTCCCCCCCCCCCCCCAGCGACAGGACAACCTGAGGATTTGGAAAAATTCAGCTCACTGCCCCTAATCGCAGACAGCCATCATTAAACAAATGGACCAAATCAAAGGCAACCTTTACTCAACACTGACCGTTACCCCTATCAATTGTTCTCTGATTGAACTGTGAATGGGACTCAGTCAGTGCAGAAAGGAATCCCATCTGCAAAATCTTGTGGATTTATCTTCCATACAAGGGAATCTGTAAATAACAAGGTTGCAATTGCATCGCACGTCATCAGATGCTCAGGGTGCTCCAAAGAACTTTACTTCCAATTGGTTACTTTTGAAGAGCAATGACATTGGTCCGTAATTTGCTAGCTACCCAACGTCGCATTTGGATAACCTCAAAGATGCGCTGGGGAATCCGTCTGGGAAATTCCCAGGTAAGTTGAGGCAATGGAGCAGTGGTATTGTCACTGGACTAGTAATTGACAGACCCAGGGTAATCCTCTGGGAAGACAGGTTCAAATCTTACCACTGCAGATAGTGTAATTTAAACTTAATTCCAGATTTTTCTTATTGAAAGTCGAATGATGACCATGAAACCACTGTCGATTGTCATAAAAACCCAACTGGTTCACTAATGTCCTTTCAGGAATGATATCTGCTGTTCTTACCTGGTCTGGTCTACATGTGACTCCAGACACACAGTAAATGCTCTCTGAAATGGCCGAGCAAGCCACTCCATTGTATTCAACCACTACAAAGGAAGCACAAAAGAATGAAACCGGGTGGACCATCCGGCATCGACCTAGGCACCAGAAATGACCAAACCCCATCCTGTCGACCCTGCAAAGTCCTCCTTCCTAACATTTGGAGGCTTGTGGACGGCTGGGAGAGCTGCCTCACAGACTAGTCAAGCAACAGCCTGATGTAGTCATACTCACAGAATCATACCAGACAGACAATCTCCCAGACACTACTATCACCATCCTTGGGTATGTCCTATTTCACTGACAGACCCAGAAGGGGTGGCAGCACAGTGGATTACATTGGAAGGAGTTGCCTTGGAAGTCTTCAACGTCGACTATGGACTCCATGAAGTCTCATCGCACCAGGTTAAACATGGGCAAGGAAGCCTCCGGCTGATTACCACGTAACCCATCAGTTGATGAGTCAGAACTCCTCTATGTTGAACAACACTTGGAGGAAGCACTGAGATGGCAAGAGCGCCAAAGGTGCTCTGCGTGGGGAACTCCCAAGTCCATTACCAAGAGTACCTCGATCGCACCACTACTAACCAAGCTAGCCGGGTCCTAAAGGACATAGCTGCTAGGCTGAGTCTGTGGCAGGTGGTGAGGGAACCAACAGGAGGGAAAAACATACTTGACCTCATCCTCACCAACCTGCCTGCCGCAGATGAATCTATCATGACAGTATTGGTACCGAGGTGTGACAACCGCACAATCATTGTGGAGATGAAGTTCCATCTTCACATTGAAGATACCCTCCATCGCATGTGTGGCACAACCACCATGCTATATGGGATAGATTCAGAACAAATCTAGCAACTCAAGACTGGGCATCCACGAGGTGTTGTGGGCCATCAGCAGCAGCAGAATTGGACTCAATCACAATCTACAATCTCATGGCCCGGCATATCCCCCACTCTACCATTACCACGAAGCCAGGGGATCAACCCTGGTTCAGTGAAGAGTTCTGGATGGCATGCCAGAAGCAACATCAGGCATACCGAAAAATGAGGTGGTCAACCTGGTGAAGCTACAGTACTGGACTACTTGTTTGCCAAACAGCATAAGCAGCAATTTATTCGCCAAGGCATAGAATATAACAGCAGGGAGGATATGATGGAACTGTATACAATGCTGGTTGAGGCACAGCTGGAGTACTGGCTACAGTCCTAGTCACTACACAACAGGAAAGATGTGACTGTATTGGAGAGGGTGCAGAGGAGATTCACCAGGATGTTGCCTGGGCTGGTGTGTTTCAGCTATCAAGAGAGACTGGATAGGCTGGGAATGTTTTCCTTGAAGCAGAGAGGGCTCAGGGGGAACCTTATTGAGCTGTATAAAATTATGAAGGGTGTAGATAGGGTGGAGAGGAAGGTACATTTCCCCTTAGCAGGGAGGCAATAACCAGGGGGCATAGACTTAAGGTAAGGGGCAGAAGGTTTAGAAGGGATGTGAGAAAGAACTGTCTCACCCAGAGGGTGGTGGGAATCTGAAACACCCTGCCTGAAAGGCAGGGAGAGGTGGGATACCACACAAACTTTAAAAAGTATTTAGATTAGCACTCGTCTACAAGGCTATGGATCAAGTGAGGGAAAATGGGATTGGATTAGATTGGTGCTTGATGGCCAGTGCGGACTCGATCGACCGAAGAGCCTCTTTCCGTGATGTAAAATCTCTGTCACTCTCTATGCCTCTGTGGCTAAGCAATTCCACAAACAACGGGTCAGATTTAAGCTCTGCAGTCCTGCAGCATCCAGCCGTGAATGATCGTGGACAATTGATCAGCTCACTGGAGGAGGAGGCTCCACAAAAATACCTATCCTTAAACATGGGGGTGCCCAGCCCATCTGTGCAAAAGACAAATCTGACATGAGGAGGATGTGGAGCCTACTCAGGCACCATTTCAGTTTCATTGCAATGTCCCATCTTCAAAAACCATAAATTCGCCACTGCGACAATGGACGCCTCCTTCAAAAGGTAGAGACAGGACAGTCGAGTACCAACCCTGGGGGAACACATGGCCAATCTCCAGCCCTCGAAAGGGAATGAGCTTCGCTATTTGCAAATGAGGAATGTCTTCCGCAAGGAGACAGCAACGTTTCGCCAGCTACTGTGGAATCTGTAATAAACTGTTCCTTAGCAAAGGATATGGGTCTGCAGAGACAGAATGATGATGTAGCTGAAACAAAATGTACTCTCTGCAGCACGGTAGCATTGTGGATAGCAGGGGCAGCACGGTAGCATTGTGGATAGCACAATTGCTTCACAGCTCCAGGGTCCCAGGTTCGATTCCGGTTTGGGTCACTGTCTGTGCGGAGTCTGCACATCCTCCCCGTGTGTGCGTGGGTTTCCTCCGGGTGCTCCGGTTTCCTCCCACAGTCCAAAGATGTGCAGGTTAGGTGGATCGGCCATGATAAATTGCCCTTCGTGTCCAAAATTGCCCTTAGTGTTGGGTGAGGTTACTGGGTTATGGGGATAGGGTGGAGGTGTTGACCTTGGGGAGGGTGCTCTTTCCAAGAGCCGGTGAGGATGGGCTGAATGGCCTCCTTCTGCACTGTAAATTCTATGATAAACTGCAGTAACCACCCAAGGACAGGTGGGGAGATAAGGTTTGCAAACGAAGAAGCCAATAAAAATTATTTTAAAAGAAGACAAGGCTGAAGCATTCACAGTCATCAGCCAGAAATGTCGAGGGGATAATCCAGCTCGGCCTCCTCCAGAGGGCCCCAGTATCAGTCTTCAGACAATTCAATTCGCTCCACGTGTTATCAAGAAACAGCTGAAAGCACTGGATACAGCAAAGGCTCTGGGCCCTGACAATATTCCAGCAATACCCCTGTAAACTTGTATCCAGAACTTTCCATGCCCCTAGCCAAGCTGTTCCAATACAGCTATAACACTGGCATCGACCCAGCAATGTGGAAAATTGCCCAGGTTTGTACACACGAAACAGACAAATCCAATCTGGCCAATTACAGCCCCATGAGTCTACTCTCAAACAGTGATGGACGAGGTCATCAACAGTACTATCAAGCGGCCGTTACTCAGCAACAACCTGCCCAAGGACGCTCAATTTGGGTTTCTGACCTTATTACAGCCTTGGTTCAAATATGGACACAAGAGCTGAATGCCAGAGGTGAGGTGAGAGTGACTGCCCTTGACATCAAAGAAGCATTTGACCGAGTATGGCATCTAGGAGCCCTAGCTAAACTGGAGTCAGTGAGAATCAGGGAGAAAACTCTCCGCTGGTTAGAGTAATACCTGGCATAAAGGAGGATGGTTGTGGTGGTTGGAAGTTAATCATGTCAGTGGTTAACCACTCCAGGCCATCACTGCAGGAGTTCCTCAGGGTCGTGTCCTAGGACCAACCATCTTCAGCTGATTCATGAATGGACCTCCCTTCCATCATAAAGTTAGAAGTGGGGATGTAAGGGCAGCATGGTGGCGCAGTGGTAGCACTGCAGTCTCACGGCGCCGAGGTCCCAGGTTCGATCCCGGCTCTGGGTCACTGTCCATGTGGAGTTTGCACATTCTCCCCGTGTTTACGTGGGTTTCACCTCCCTCAACCCAAAGATGTGCAGGGTAGGTGGATTGAACACGTTAAATTGCCCCTTAATTGGAAAAAATGAATTGGGTACGCTAGATTTTTTTTTAAAGATGTGGGGATGTTCGCAGATGCCTGCACAATGTTTGGCACCATCCATGGCTCTTCATATCCTGAAACAGTTCATGTCCAAACACAGCAAGATCTGGACAATATCCAGGCTTGGGCTGACAAGTGGCAAGTAAAGGTTGTGCCAGGCAACGACCATCTCGTGCAAGAGAGGATCTAACCATCGTTTCTTGAAATTCAATGGCAGTACTATCACTGAATCTCAACACCCTTGGGTTAGAATTGACCAGAAACGGAACTTGACTAGCATATAAAAACTATGGCAACCAGAGCAGGTCAAAGGCTAGGAATCCTGCGGTGATCAACTCACCTCCTGAGCCCCCAAAGCCTATCCACCATTGACACGATGCAGGAATGTAATGGAATATGCTCCCCTTGCCTGGACGAGTGCAGCTCCAACAGCACTCAAGAACACCATCCAGGATAAAGCAGTCCTTTTGATTGCTATCCCTTCCATAAATATTCAAACCCTTCACCACCGACGAACAGTGGCAGCCATGTGTACCATCTACAAGATGCATTGCAGGAACTTGGCAAGGCCCCTTAGGCAGAACCTTCCAAACCCACGACCACTCCCATCTAGAAGGACAAGAGCAGCAGATACCCGAGAACACCACCATCTGCAAGTTCCCCTCCTTGGAAATATTTTGCCATTCCTTCACTGTTGCTGGGTCAAAACCTGGAATTCTCTCCCTAACAGCACTATGAGTGTTCCTACACCACAGGAACTGCAGCGGTTCAGGAAGGCAACTCACCACCACTTCCTGAAGGGAAACTAGGGATGAACAATAAATGACGGCCTAACCAGCGAAGCCCAAATCCCGTAAATGAATTTTTAAAATTTGTTCCGCAGAGTTAACTTTCCCTGAGCAATTGTGCTGCTCCAGTAAACATTTGAAAAAGGGATTTTATGGTTTTACCAAGATGACACCAATAGTTATTCTGAAAGAGTTAGACAAAATAAACTCTGCCTGACTTCAATGTAACTGCTGCAAGCACTCAGACTGACCGCTCACAATTTCTCAGGCTTGTCAATTTCACTGGGCCCTTTAAATCTACCTGACTTGCAGCAACCAGTGTGGTAAAACTGTGGGGAGGCTCTCCCTGAGCTTACTGTACTTGCACTGCGCTGAGGTCTTCAGGGGCCCTTTCCCTGCAGCCAGCAAACGTTTCAAAAAAGTTTTTTCAGTTCAACCCTGTGCTCTTTAAATTCTTGTAATTCCAGCAGCACATGACTTTACTGCACATGGTGGATGTTATCGTGTTGCCATAAAGCTTCTGGGGTCAACCAACTTTAATATTGTCCCAATTGGCACAGTGTCGCTTCCTCTTTTATAACAATATCAAAGTGAAGAAAATAAATAAACTTGCATTATTTTCTTTTCATTCATTTCTCTTCTTTTTCCTCTAGGTTATCAATTTCTTTGCTTGCTACTGATGATGCTGTTGTGGTAACCCTTACGAACTAACCACAGGGGACACAGGTACAGGTTACCATAGTTTATTCAAGATTCAAGCATGGAGAGCATTGTCTTAGAGAGCCCTAATACAGCTCTCCCCTCTAATACAGCTCTCTCCTCTAATACAGCCCTCCCCTCGAATAGAAATCTCTCCTATAATACAGCGCTCTCCACGAATGCAGCTCTATCCACGAACACAGCTCTCTCCAATAATATTACTCTCTCCACTAATACAGCATTCTCTTCTAATACAGCACACTCCACTAATGCAGCACTCTCTTCAAATACAGCACTCCCCTCTCGTACAGCTCTCTCCTCTAATACAGCTCTCTCTCCTCGAATACAGCTCTACCCCCTAATACAACACTCACCTCTAAGACAGCAGTAGCCTCTCATACAGCATGATGCTCAATATAGCTCTCTCCTCTAATACATCTCTCTCCTCTAATACCACACTCTCCTCTAATACGGCAATATCCTCTAATATAGCACTCTCCTCTAATACAGCACTCTCCTCTAATACAGCTCTCTCCTCTAATACAGCACTCTCCTCTAATAAAATACTCTCCTCTAATACAGCAATATTCTCGAATACAGCTCTCCCTAATACGGTACTCTCCTATAATATTGTTCTCTCCTGTAATAAAAGGGCTCTCACCTCTAACACAGTATTTTCCTTTAATACAGCAGTATTCTCGAATACAGCTCTCCCTAATACGGTACTCTCCTCTAATACGGCTCTCTCACAGCTCTCTCTGTAATAATAGAGCTCTCTCCTCTAATAGGGCTCCCTCCTCTAATACGGCACACTCTTCAATTACAGCAATCTCCTCTAATACAGCACTCTCCGCTAATACGGCACTCATAGTGCTGGGCAGCACGGTAGTATTGTGGTTAGCACAATTGCTTTCCGGCTCCAGGGTCCCAGGTTCGATTCCTGGCTTGGGTCACTGTCTGTGCGGAGTCTGCACATTCTCCCCGTGTGTGCGTGGGTTTCCTCCCAGTGCTCGGGTTTCCTCCCACAGTCCAAAGATGTGCAGGTTAGGTGGATTGGCCATGCTAAATTGCCCTTAGTGTCCAAAATTGCCCTTAGTTTTGACTGGGGTTACTGGGTTATAGGGGTAGGGTGCAAGTGTGGACCTTGGGAATGGTGCTCTTTCCAAGAGCTGGTGCTGACTTGATGGGCCGAATGGCCTCCTTCTGCACTGTAAATTCTATGAATTCTATGATTCCCTAATACGGCACTCCTCTAATACAGCTCTCTCCTCTAATTCAGTACTCTCCTCTAATACTGCTCTCTCCTATATCATACAGCACTCTAGTACACAAACTACCCTATTAAAGCACTCTGCTCTAAAACAGCTCTCTCCTCTAATATAGCTCTCTCCCTCTAATACAGCTCTCTCCTCTAATACAGCTGTCTCCTCTAATACAGCAACCTCCTCCACTACAGCTCTCTCCTCCAATACAGCAATCTCCTCCAATACAGCTCTCTCCTCTAATACTGCTCTCTCCTCTAAGTCAGCACTCTCCTCTCATGCTGCTCTCTCCTCTAATTCAGCACCCTCCTCTAATACAGCACTCTCCTCTAATACAGCACTCTCCTCTAATACTGCTCCTCTAATACTGCATAGAAAGCATCCTATCGGAGTGCATCACAGCCTGGTATGGCAACTGCTCGGCCCAGGACCGCAAGAAACTTCAGAGAGTCGTGAACACCGCCCTGTCCATCACACGAACCTGCCTCCATTCCATTGACTCCATCTACACCTCCCGCTGCCTGGGGAAAGCGAGCAGCATAATCAAAGATCCCTCCCACCCGGCTTACTCACTCTTCCAACTTCTTCCATCGGGCAAGAGATACAGAAGTCTGAGAACACGCACGAACAGACTCAAAAACAGCTTCTTCCCCACTGTCACCAGTCTCTTAAATGACACTCTTATGGACTGACCTCGTTAACACTACATCCTGTATGCCTCATCCGATGCCAGTGGTTATGTACTTACATTGTATATGTTGTGTTGCCCTATTAAGTATTTTCTTTTATTCCCTTTTCTTCTCACGTACTTAATGATCTGTTGAGCTGCTCGCAGAAAAATACTTTTCACTGTACCTCGGTACACGTGACAATAAACAAATCCAATCCAATCCAATCCAATCTCTCCTCTAATTCAGCACTCTCCTCTCATACAGCACTCTCCTCTAATACAGCTCTCCCCTCTAATACAGCTCAGCCCTCTGATACAGTGCATTCCTCCAATACAGTTCTCTCCTCAAATAAGTTCTCTCTGCTAATACAACACTCTCCTCTAATACAGCTATCTCCTCTATCATACAGCACTCTAGTACACAATCTGCCCTAATACTGCACGTTCCTCTAATACGGCTCGTTTCTCTAGTAACACACTCTCCTCTAATAAAGCGATCTCCTCTAATACAGCACGCTCCTCAAATATAGCACTTTCCTCTAGTATAGCACTTTCCTTTAATACAGCACTCTCGTCTAATACAGCTCTCTCCTGTATCATACAGCGCTCTAGTACACACTCTGCCCTAATACAGCATGCTCCTCTAATATAGCACTCTCCTCTAATACAGCTCTCTCCTCTATCATACAGCACTCTAGTACACACTCTGCCCTAATACAGCACTCTCCTCAAATACAGCACTCCCTCTAATACAGCTCTCTGCTCCAATGCAGTACTCTCCTCCAATACAGCACTCTCCTCTAATACAGCCCAACCTCTAATACAGCACTCTCCTCCAGTGCAGCACTCTCCACTCATACAGCACTCTCATCAAATACAGCACTCCCTCTAATACAGCTCTCTGCTCCAATGCAGTACTCTCCTCTAATACAGCAGTATCCTCTAATACAGCTCTCTCTAATATGGTACTTTCCTCTACTACGGCTCTCTCACGGCTCTCTCCTGTAATAATAGGGCTCTATCCTCTCATAGGGCTCTCTCCCCTAATACGGCTCACTCCTCTGATAGAGCTCTCTCCTCTAATACAGCTTTCTCCTCTAACTTGAGAGAGCTGTATGAGACAATACTGCTGTATTAGAGGAGAGTGCGGTATTAGAGGAGGGAGCTGTATTAGAGGAGAGGGATGTATTAGTACTCTCCTCTAAAACTGCTCTCTCCTATATCATCCAGCACTAGTACAAACTATTACAGCACTCTTCACCAAAATAGCTCTCTTCTCTAATATAGCTCTCTCCCTCTAATACAACTCTCTCCCTCTAATACAGCTCTCTCCTCTAACACAGCTCTCTCCTCTAATACAGCTCTCTCCTCTAATATGGCTCTCTCCTCAAATACAGCAATCTCCTCTAATACAGCACTCTCCGCGAATACAGTTCTTCCCTATAATACAGTACTATTCTGTAATACAGCTCTCTCCTATACGGCACTCTCCTCTAAGGCACTGACTCTCTCTAATGCGGCTCTCTCCTCTAAGAGGGCTCTCTCCTCTAATACGGCTCTCTTCTCCAATATGGCTCTCTCCTCTAATACAGCTGTCTCTTCTAATACGGCACTCTCCTCAAATGCGGCACTCTCCACTAATACGGCACTCTCCCCTCATACGGCACTCTCCTCTAATATGGCTCTCTCCTCTAATTAAGCTCTCTCCTCTAATACAGCTCTCTCCTCTAATATAGCAATCTCCTCTAATACAGCAATCTCCTCTAATACGGCTCTCTCCTCTTATACAGCTCTCTTCTCTAATGCAGCACTCTCCTCTTTTACAGCACTCTTCTCTAATTCAGCTCTCTCCTCTAATACAGCTCCCTCCTCTAATACAGCTCCCTCCTCTGATACAACTCTCTCCTCTAATACAGTATTCTACTCTAATACAGCAGTATCCTCTAATACAGCTCTCTCTAATACGGTACTCTCCTCTAATTGGGCTCTCTCACAGATCTCTCCTATAATAATAGGGCTCTCTCCTCTAATAGGGCTCTCTCCCCTAATACGGCTCTCTCCTCAAATATAGCAATCTCCTCTAATACAGCACACTCCGTGAATACAGTTCTTCCCTCCAAGACAGCACTATCCTGTAATACAGCTCTCTCTAATATGGCACACTCCTCTAAGGCACTGTCTTTCTCTCTAATATGGCTCCCTCCTCTAATAGGGCTCTCTCCTCTAATATGGCTCTCTTCTCCAATACGGCTCTCTCCTCTAATACAGCTGTCTCATCTAATGTGGCACTGTCCGCAAATACGGCACTTTCCCCTAATACGGCACTCTCCCCTAATACGGCACTCTCCCCTATTATGGCTCTCTTCTCTAATTAAGCTCTCTCCTCTAATACAGCTCTCTCCTCTAATACTGCTCTCCCCTATATCATACAGCACTCTAGCACACAGTCTACCCTATTATAGCACTCTCCTCTAAAACAGCTCTCTCCTCTAATTTAGCTCTCTCCCACTAATGCAACTCTCTCCTCTATTACTGCTCTCTCCTCTAATAAAGCAATCTCCTCTAATAGAGCAATCTCTTCTAATACAGCACTCTCCTCCAATACAGCTCTCTCCTCTAATACAGCTCTCTCTTCTAATACAACTCTCTCCTCTAATACAGCTCTCTCCTCTAATACAGCACATTCCTCCAATCAGCTCTCCCATCCAAAAAGCTCTCTCCGCTACTACAACACTCTCCTCCAGTACAGCTCTCTCCTCTAGTATAGCATTTTCCTCCAGAATAGCACTTTCCTCTAATACAGCACTCTCCTCTAATACAGCTCTCTCCTCTATCATACAGCACTCTAGTACACACTGCCCTAATACAGCATGTTACTTTAATAAAGCCCAACCTCTAATACAGCACTCTCCTCTAGTGCAGCACTCTCCACTCATACAGCACTCTCCTCTAATACAGCACTCCCTCTAATACAACTCTCTGCTCCAATACAGTACTCTTCTCTAATACAGCAGTACCCTCTAATACAGATCTCTCTAATATGGTACTCTCCTCTAATACGGCTCTCTCACGGCTCTCTCCTGTAATAATAGGGCTCTCTCCTCTCATAGGGCTCTCTCCCCTAATACGGCTCACTCGTCTGATAGAGCTCTCTCCTCTAATACAGCTTTCTCCTCTAATTTGAGCGAGCTGTATGAGACAATATTGCTGTATTAGAGGAGAGTGCTGTATTAGAGGAGGGAGCTGTATTAGAGGAGAGGGATGTATTAGTACTCTCCTCTAATACTGCTCTCTCCTATATCATCCAGCACTAGTACAAACTATTACAGCACTCTCCAGTAAAATAGCTCTCTCCTCTAATATAGCTCTCTCCCTCTAATACAGATCTCTCCTCTAACACCGCTCTCTCCTCTAATACAGCTCTCCTCTAATATAGCTCTCTCCTCTAATACAGCACTCTCCTCCAATACAGCTTTCTCCTCCAATACAGCGCTCTCCGCTAATACAACACTCTCCTCTCATACAGCTCTCTGCTCTATCATACAGCACTCTCATGCACACTCTCCTCTAATACGGCACTCTCCTCTAATACAGCACTCTCATCTAGTATAGCACTCTTGTCTGATATAGCACGCTCCTCTAATACAACACTTACCTCTAATACAGCACTCTCCTCTAATACAGTTCTCTCCTCTTTTTCTTTCTTTTTTTCCCCAAATTTAGAGTACCCAATTCATTTTTTCCAATTAAGGGGCAATTTAGCGTGGCCAATCCACCTAGCCTCCACTTCTTTGGGTTGTGGGGGTGAAACACGCAAACACGGGGAGAATGTGCAAACTCCACACAGACAGAGACCCAGAGCCAGGATCGAGCCTGGGACCTCGGCGCCGTGAGGCTGCAGGGCTAACCCACTGCGCCACCATGCTGCCCTGCTCTCTCCTCTAATACAGCACTCTCCTCTATAACACAGCACTCTAGTACACACACTCCCCTGTTATCGCACTCTAGAACAGCTCTCTGCTCTAGTACAGCCCGAAAGAACAGCTCTCTCTAATGCATCCCTCTAATACAGCACTCTCCTCTCATACAGCACTCAAATACAGCAATCTGGTACAGCACTCGCCTCTCATAGAGCATTCTAATACAGCACTCTCCTCTAATACAACACTCTAGTACTGCACCCTTCTCCAATACAGATCTCTCCTCTAATACAGCACTCTGGAACAGCTCTCTCCTCTAATACAGTGCTCTAGTACAGTTCTCTGCTCTATCACATTTCTCTCAGTTCCCTGTGAGTGTGGGACTACACCATAATATAGCTCCTAATTCTTCACTAAGCGGCACTCAGTTTTGAGCCTTACATATAGAATTAATAAGAGTGAGATATGTGGGAAATGAAAGTCAAAACCTTTTGGGATCCCACAGATGTCTGAAACAATGTACAAACCTCAGGAATTCCGACATTGAATGCAAACAAGCAGGAACACAAGAAATGAAATGAAAATGAAAATGAAATGAAATGAAATGAAAATGAAAATGAAAATCGCTTATTGTCACAAGTAGGCTTCAAATGAAGTTACTGTGAAAAGCCCCTAGTCGCCACATTCCGGCGCCTGTTCGGGGAGGCGGTTACGGTAATTGAACCGTGCTGCTGGCCTGCCTTGGTCTGTTTTCAAAGCCAGCGATTTAGCCCTGTGCTTCCTGACTTTCCCTTCATTAAAATGATGTCTGATTTTCACTTTGAAAGAATGCAACCATAAAAACAGCATTTTTCACACTATGTGTCACTTCACAGCCTTTCAATGCGCCCGCATTAGCAAATTCACCTACATTCAATAGTATGTTAACTTTGAATGTGCTAAATACAGTTGCATTGATAGTTTATAAAAAATAAAACATGGGTCTTTGGTCCCGATATCAACTGTTTTCACTTGGGCAACCTACTGCAGGTACCTCAAAGCATTGGAGAAGTAACATCACCGTTGCGACTCTTCCAAACCAATTAGCAAGAAAGGCTGCCCCACAGCCAACAAGCCCAGCATCAAGGTGCTAATCAGTCAAAACTAGCTTGGCTAGGCAGGCATATTGTTCATATGCCTGACATTAGATATCCCAAATCAACTGCACAGCTCAGAGCTTGGCCGCAGCAGGAAGATGATTCAAATGTTTTAGGGATGCCCCAAGAGGCATCCCTGAAGAGATCTAACATCCCCACTGACTCATGGGCGTCACTGGCTTGCAACCAGCCAAAATGAAGGAGGCTCATTGAGGAAGGCACCAAACACATTGAGACTTCCCATTCAAAACCCAATTGCCCAACACTTCCAGCAAGACCTGTGCCAGTCTGCAGATCATGCACTGGACTTACCAATCATCTCAGAAACCATCGTTGAATCTCTGGGCTCTGTATTCCTACAAGAGGTCAAACAGTCACGTATCAAACAAACACTCTGCACTGAAATTATAATTCAACACGATTTATTCACTAAACTTGCATCAAATGCACCATGTATTCAAATCTTATGCGAGACAACTGATCACAATTTGTCTCAAAACTCAGCTTCAGACAGAAGTAGATATTACCTCTTTGAACCGAATTGGCCAAATTCTTCTCGGAGGTCTGTTCTGATCTCTGAGCCTTCATTTAGGGTCCTGCATTTCGTGTGGTTGTTCCTCGGTCGTCGCTGAAGCAAAGTCCTTCAATGTTGGTTCTTATACTCTTTCTGACCCATGCCCCAGGTCAAACTCATGTCCTATTTTGAACTGTCGATTGACGTTTTCCTTCTAACCACAGATCCATTCTTCAGACATCGGTTCAGACATTGTGGTTAAAGGTGTCAACTCAATTTCTAGGATCATAGAATCAGAGAATTTACAGTGCAGAAGGAGGCAATTCAGCCCATCGAGTTTGCACCGCATTGGAAAGAGCACCCTACCCAAGCCCACACCTCCATCCTATCCCTGTAACCCAGTAACCCCACCCAACCTTTTTGGACACGAAGGACAATTTAGCACGGCCAATCCACCTAACCTGCACATATTTGGACTGTGGGAGGAAACCGGAGCACCCAGAGGAAACCCACGCAGACACGGGGAGAACGTGCAGACTCCGCACAGATAGTGACCCAAGCTGGGAATCGAACTTGGGACCCTGGAGCTGTGAAGCGACTGTGCTAACCACTGTGTTACTGTGCTGCCCATTTGCTTGGCATTTCGCAAACTTTCCATCTGTAAATAGGTCACCAGTCTAAAGGTAACAGGTCTCATTTCAAGTTGACCAAAACTTCCCATCATGCCGGCAATCAGTCATTTTAGCACAAACAGGGTCTTATTGCTATACCATCGAACCAGAACAGAAGCAAGTCATCCTTGATCCTGAGGACTCCTGAAGAAGAAAACCTAAGAGGAGAATGCCAATTGTTTGCTTGGACATCTGTGCTGCTCCATGTTTCTTGCCGTCTCCCCACATTATTCACCAGGCCAGCCAAGAGAACGGATATACCACCTGCAGTCAGGCTTTTGATTTGCTGGTTGGCCAGTACCCAAGTGGTACGTACAAGTAGTCCAGCGTAGTTTTGTTTTCCTTTGTCTCTGGATATTTGCATGCGTGAAGTCATTCTCTTCTATCTCTGGCACAAACTCCACTTCCTTAGTCACTGGTTCCATTCACCTCCCTGGCAACTGTTTGAAGCTCAATTTGTCACAACCTCGGTGCACAATGCACCCTGAGATGAGCTTACAATCATTCACCTGCGCCATCAGTGAGACTGCCTATTTCCAACTCAATAACATTGCTGACTCCATCCTGTCTTCAATCATCTTCTGCTGAAACTCTTGTTCATGCCTTTGTTGCCTCTGGACTTAACTATTCCTGTACATTCCTGGCCAGCCTCCCACGTTCTATCCTTTGTAAACTTGAGGCCACCCAAAGCTCTGCTGCCCGTCTCCTAACTCACACTAAGTCTTATTCATCCAGCCCTGTACTTGCTAACCTACAGTGGCTCCTATTTAAGCAATGCCTCAATTTTAAAATTCTCATCCTTGTTTGCAAACCCCTCCATGGCCTTGGCCCTCCTTGTCTTTGTAATCCCTTCCAGCTGCACAATCCTCCAGAGATATCAGTCATCTGAATCACTCCACATGAGGTATGTGTATCTTCCCCCGTCAAGGTTTAACCCCGAATCATATCATAGAATTTATCATAGAATTTACAGTGCAGAAGGAGGCCATTCAGCCCATCGAGTCTGCACCGGCTCTTGGAAAGAGCACCCTACCCAAGGTCAACACCTCCACCCTATCCCCATAACCCAGTAACCCCAGCCAACACTAAGGGCAAGTTTGGACACTAAGGGCAATTTTATCACGGCCAATCCACCTAACCTGCACATCTTTGGACTGTGGGAGGAAACCGGAGCACCCAGAGGAAACCCACGCACACACGGGGAGGATGTGCAGACTCCGCACAGACAGTGACCCAAGCCGGAATCAAACCTGGGACCCTGGAGCTGTGAAGCAATTGCGCTATCCACAATGCTACCGTGCTGCCCCTCCATAATCCCGTCCATAAAGCTCTCTGCCTCTCTACCTGAACCCTACCACTTTGTTCAAGCTTTTAGTCATCTGCCCTAATATCTTCTGATGTGGTTTGGCAGCAAATTATTTTTGATAATACTCAAAAGTATTATCCGTCTGTAAATAGGTCACAAGTCTAAAGATACCTCAGGACAGTTTACTATGTTAAAGACATTACATATAACCAAGTTGTTTCTGTTCTTATTTTGTTGCTTTTTTTTGGCTGTCTATGGTTTATTTTGACTCTGATGGTTTGCAATGTCATGGTTCAGGAAGGCATTACTTATAAAATATTTACGGTTTGCTGTATTGGCAAAATGTGAACTTCAGCAGGCAGCATCTGTGCCAACAGAAGCAGCAACCAAAATTGATGGATCCAATCCATGTCGCCAGAAGAAACTTTAAAAAAAAATTAATTTAGAGTACCCAATTCATTTTTTCCAATTAAGGGGGCAATTTAGCGTGTTCAATCCACCTACCTTGCACATCTTTGTGGGGGCAAAACCCACGTAAACACAGGGAGAATGTGCAAACTCCGCACAGACAGTGACCCAGAGCCAGGATCAAACCTGGGACCTCGGCACCATGAGACTGCAGTGCTACCACTGCGCCACCATGCTGCCCCTGCCAGACGAAACTTAAGTGTGAATCCCATCAAGTGTATGTCTTTTTTGCCATGGGAACCAATACATTGCGAGCAAATGAAATTGGCTTCAACTCCTTCAGACATTTCTGAGCTAGTGGGGAAATAGGAACACAATCAAGGTAACAATACTTGTTAATTGAAGGCAAAACCCCTCCATTGTTGTTCAGCATGAAAGGTGCATTATGGTACTGGAAATACATTACTCAAAAATTCAAATCTTAATCATGATTATTCTTGCATTAGAGAATGATGTGGGACGTGCAATGTTAAAAAGTAACAGCAACTGGGCAGCACGGTCACACAGTGGTTAGCACTGCCGCCTCACAGCGCCGAGGTCCCAGGTTCGATCCCGGATCTGGGTCACTGTCCGTGTGGAGTTTGCACATTCTCCCCGTGTTTGCGTGGGTTTCGCCCCCACAACCCAAAGATATGCAGGGTAGGTGGATTGGCCACGCTAAATTGCCCCTTAATTGGAAAAAATGAATTGGGTACTTTAAATTTATTTTTAAATAGGTAACTGCAACAACGTGGATTTATATAGTGCCTTTAATGGAGTAAAATATCCCAAGGTGCTCGACAGGGGTTTTATCAAGCAAAATTTGATACTGAACCACAAACGGAGGTATTAGAACAAGTGACTATTTTGGTCAAAGAGGTTTCAAGCAGCGATAGAGCGAGGAGGGAGAGTTAGAAATATAGAAAATAGGAGCAGGAAAAGGCCATTCCTCCCACCAAGCCTGCTCTGAAATTCAATATGATCATGGCTGATTCTCTAACTCAATGCCATATACCTGCTTTCTCCCCATACCCCTTGACACCTTTAAAGGCTAGAAATCTATCTATTTCCTTCTTAAATATATTCAGTGATTTGGCCTCCACAGTCTTCTGTGGTAGAGAATCGCACAGATTCACTATTCTCTCAATGAGAAATGCCTGCTCATTGCAGTCCTAAACGGCCTACTCCATATCCTGAAAATGTGACCCCTTGATCTGGATCATGGAGGCAGAGGAAACGTCGTCCCTGCATCCTGTCTGTCAAGCCCTGTTAAAATTTTCAGAATTTTATAGGTTTCAATTCTTCTAATTCCAATGAATACAGGTATGGTTTTATTTATTCGTTCTTGGGATGTGGGCGTCGCTGGCTGGATCAGCATTTGTCGCCCATCCCTAATTGCCCTTGAACCGAGTGGCTTGCTCGGCTATTTCAGTGGAGGCAGTTAAGAGTCAACCCCATCGCCGCGTGGGTCTGGAGTCGCATGTAGGTCAGACCGGGCAAGGATAGCAGATTTCCTTCCCTGAAGGATATTAGTGAACCAGATGGGGTTTTACGACAATCGGCAATGGTTTCATGGTCATCATTAGACTTTTAATTCCAGATTTTTATTGAATTCAAATTTCACCATCTGCCGTGGTGGGATTCGAACCTGGGACCACAGAGCATTCCGCTGGGTCTCTGCCTTACTAGCCCAGTTGACCCAATCTCTCCTCATGTGACAATCTTGTCTTCCCAGGAATCATTATGGTGAATCTTTGCTGCCCTCCCTCGATGGCAAATATATATTTTCTTAGTTAAGAAGACCAAAACTTCACACAATACTCCAATATGTCTTCACGTAGGTCCTGTACAGCTTGTGACGAATGGAGGAACTTCAGATATATTGTAGACATGTTGACGCCGGTGTAAACACCGGAGTGGTGTACGCCAGCGTCAATGGGCCTCCTGGCCCAGCGATTCAGCGATCCTCAGGGGGCCAACGCGGTGCTGGGGAATGCTGCGCGCTGCTCCGGCAACGAAATGCAGCCCTGCACGGCTGGCACGGGTGCGCCGGCCGTCTCTGTGCCGGCGTTGCGCAACATGGCCCCCTCCAGATCACGGGCACCCGCCGATTGGTAGCCCCCGAACGTGGGCCTCGTCGCCGTGGAGGCCCCTCCCAGAGTCAGATCCCACCGCCCCCCACCAGGACAGCCACCGCAGCCGTGGGTCTGAGCTCCTGCTGGGTGGTACCAGTTTGGAACCACGCCGGCGGGACTCGCCGGAACTCAGCAGGAATTCGGCCGGTCGACTGCGGAGAATCGCCATGGGGGGCCTCTTTCAGCGGCCCCTGACTGGCACCGCGTCGACCGCGCGGGCACGATTGGCGCCGATTCTCCGCTCGCCGGAGAATCGTGTCCCGGCGTCGGAGCGGCGTGGCGGAAACTTCCCGCGTCACCGGTGATTCTCCAACCCGGCACAGGTTCGGAGTATCCCGGCTATTATATTTTACGTATTTGGTGCAGTGAGGGTTAAAAGCCTGGGTTAGTGTGTGGATAGCTGCAATCATGTTTCAAAAGAATCCTAGTTTGAAAGACAACAAAGGTTTTGGGAGCCAAGGGTCCAATGAAACCATCGAAAAAAACTTGGGCTAATGCAGTTTTATTTGGCTTAAAGTGAATCCTTGTGGAGTTAATTAGATTCCAGCTTGGTAAGATGATGCCATTACTGGCTGGAGCTAAGGTATCAGGCATTTTGCAGGAAAAGCAGTTCAGTGGAGTTCTAGATGAAGCTGTGAACAGAAGTCAGGAATTTGCTCTCCGCAGCTTAGTTATCAATATGTCTGTCATCTTATTAGCAGTATTTTCAAGCAGTTCAGACTTGTCTGATTAGAAGGTGAGCGGAGTTTCTGCATGGTTCTGACAGGATTCAGGTTGTTTCTTTAACGCAGTGTCAAAATATCTCTTTCTCAAAGAACATCTCTGTACAGCAATTATTCCGATGGACTGATGGTATTTAAGTGGATTGAGAGCGAATATTGGTTTTCATGTTGTTTGAGTGGGATTAAAGATAGCAGTTATGGGTAGTGTATTCACTGACCAGGGCAGGTCGAAGACTGGAAATCCTCCGGTGAGTAACTCACCTCTTGACTGCCAAAGCCTGTCCACCATCAGCAAGGCACAAGTCAGGAGTGTAATGGACTACTCCTGGATGAAAGCAGCTCCAACAACACTCAAGAAGCTTGACATCATTCAGGACAAAGCAGCCCGCTTGATTGCTCCCCCTTCCACAAACATTCAAACCCTCTACTATCAACGAACAGTGGCAGCCATGTGTACCATCTACAAGATGCACTGCAGTAACTCACCAAAGTTCCTTAGACAACACCTTCCAAACCCAGGACCACCACCATCTAGGAGGATAAGAGCAGCAGATACCTGGGAACTCCACCACCTGGAGGTTCCCCTCCACGTCACTCACCACCTTCCCTTGGAAATATATCACCACTCCTTCACTGTCGCTGGGGCAACATCCTGAAACTCCCTTCCTTCGCAACATTTGAAAGGCAATCGGATGGACACATGAATGGGGAGGAAATAGAGGGATATGGACCAAGTAAGGGCAGAAGGGTTTTTTTTTAGTTAGGGCATCATGATCAGCACAGCTTTGGAGGGCTGAAGGGCCTGTTCCTGTGCTGTGCATGTCTTTGCTCTTTGTTCTCTTTGCTCTTATTGGGGTTTCTGTCCAGTCTCCTAGCCATTGTTGGGGCCGGGTCTGGTATCATAATAAGCTGCAGTAAGGCATTCTTGCTGCTGTACTCAAATCCTCTTGCAATGAAGGCCAACATACCATTGCCTTCCGAGCTGCTTGCTTTACCTGCATGCTTGCTTTCAATGACTAATGTACAAAGACACCCAGGTCCCTTTGTCCATCAGCACTTCCAAGTCTATCGCTATTTAAATGATACTCTGCCATTCTGTTTTTCCTACCAAAGTGGATAACTTCACACTTACCTACGTTATACTGCATCTGCCGTGTATTCGTACATTCACTCAACTTGTCTAAATCTCCTTGATTCCTCTTTACTGCCACCTCACCAGTCACAATTCCATCTAGTTTTGTGTCGTCGGCAAATTTCGAAATATTACATTTGATTCCCTCATCCAAAGTGTTGATACATATTGTGAATAGCTGGGGCTATGAGAGATATGGATAGATTTGAGACAGAGAATTCCAGATCTTAGGCATGAGACAGCTGAAGGCACAGCCGCCAGTAATGGAGCGATGGCAGCCGGAGAGTTGCAAGGGGCCTGAATTGAAGAAGAATAGATAGCTTGAAGAGATTTGGGGCTGGAGGAGGTTACGGTTGAGGGGCCAGATAGAGATTTGAAAAGAAGGACGAGAATTTTGAAATTGAATTTTGCCTGACCAGGAACCAATGTAGGTCATCAGGCACAGGAGTGATAGGCGAAGAAGGTTTAGTGCGAGTTAGAGAAAGAACAGCAGAGGATTTGCTAAGCTCATATTTACTGTACGAAGTCTTACAACACCAGGTTAAAGTCCAACAGGTTTGTTTCGATGTCACTAGCTTTCGGAGCGCTGCTCCTTCCTCAGGTGAATGAAGAGGTCTGTTCCAGAAACACATATATAGACAAATTCAAAGATGCCAAACAATGCTAGGAATGCGAGCATTAGCAGGTGATTAAATCTTTACAGATCCAGAGATGGGGTAACCCCAGGTTAAACCCCACCTCTTTAATCTGGGGTTACCCCATCTCTGGATCTGTAAAGATTTAATCACCTGCTAATGCTCGCATTCCTAGCATTGTTTGGCATCTTTGAATTTGTCTATATATGTGTTTCTGGAACAGACCTCTTCATTCACCTGAGGAAGGAGCAGCGCTGCGAAAGCTAGTGACATCGAAACAAACCTGTTGGACTTTAACCTGGTGTTGTAAGACTTCGTACTGTGCTCACCCCAGTCCAACGCCGGCATCTCCACCTCATATTTACTGAGGGTGGCCAGGACACCATTTGAAGAGTCAAGTTTGAAGGTAAAAATAGCATTGATGACAGATGCAGCAGAAAGCTACGTGTGTTATTTGGCATAACTTGCAGGTTTGGAATATCCTGCCTTCACTTAACATTGAGTGATACCTTGCTGCTCCCTTCCCCTCAAACAAAGCCCATTGTATCTTTGATCTGAGCGCGTACCTGTGGTACCTGATTGTGGGACCAATGAAATAGACTTTTTGTTACCATCAACTGCATTGGATAAGGCAAACTTGCTGAATTATCCCAGTGCCAGCACAGATATATATTGCTTGAGGAATGGCCACTTGGTTTGATGGCTCTCCTATGACTTGCAGGATGATGGGGAACGTTGTTGGATGGAGGTGTAAAGGGGAGAGCTTCACTTGTACATCGCTGTTCTTTGGAACTCAGCACAGAAATAAAAAATGGTGAATCTAACATTTTCCAATGATGAGACTCCGAAGACTGGCAAAGAAAGACAGACATGTAAAGGGTTCATTTCCACATCACTAGTCTCAGATGCAAGAGTATATCACCTTTGACAAGGGCATCAGAAGGGAGTTCAATGGGGAGGAATACAAAGAGCACCAGCATCATTAGCTTAGCATTGTTAAAATCTGCAATACTCACTTTAAAGGAATCCCTCTTTAAAAATCTGGGGTTCCTCCCAATGATTATTAAACAGTGACCCATTATGGAGCGTGCTTGCATGTAGCTATTGGGTGATTGTAGTTCTGGGCTCAGTGCTGATACCTTTAAGGTGAATAGACCTGTACAAATTCTATCAGAATTCGGACCTGGCTACAGCAGTGCAGTGTTGCAATCTGAAACAGCGCAGGGAAACACAAGGAGCAGAGGAGTACAAATAACATGATGCCTCCTTTAATAGTTTGATAGATGCTTCATTGCTGAACCAAAGGACCAAGAAAACCCTTGGTTCATTTTTTGTGCTAAGGGAGCGAATATATAATAGTTATTGGTGTCCTTTTGTAAGGAAGTCAAAATCAGCTATTATAGTTTCACCCTGATTGTCATCCCGACTGGGAAGTATATGTGTTTGGATGTCAGGCAAGGACAGTATTTAGTGCAGCTATGCTCAGTTGATACCACTCTTACCTCTGAAACAAAAGGTTCTGAGTTCAAATCCCACTCCAGGGCTTAAATACAAAAATCAAGGTTGACACTCCAATGTAGTACTGAGGGAGCATTGCACTGTCAGAGGTGTTGTTGTTTGGCTGAGATGTAAAACCTAGGCCCCACCTGCCTTCTTGGGTGGATATAAGAGATCCAAATTATAGAAGCGTTGGGGAGTTTCCCTGGAGTCATGGCCAACATTGATTCCTCGATCAACATCACCACAAAAACACCTGATAGTCTCACAAAAAAAAGTTATCTGGTTGTTATTACATTGCTGTTTGTGGGAGCTCGCTGCGTTCACCTTCTCTGTCGTGTTTCCTACATTGTAACTGACTACAAAAAGTACTACATTAGCTGTAAAATGCTTTGGGATGTCTAGTGGCCATGAAAATGTGATATAAATGCAGGT
This sequence comes from Scyliorhinus torazame, assembly GCF_047496885.1. NCBI lineage: Eukaryota > Metazoa > Chordata > Chondrichthyes > Carcharhiniformes > Scyliorhinidae > Scyliorhinus > Scyliorhinus torazame. The sequence continues at coordinate 297,217,841 of NC_092711.1, read as the reverse complement.
CTTTCTCGCTTTTCCTACTCCTTTCCTATGGCAGAGTTAGGTTGGACTGGCTGGAGAGATCGATCTTAAGGGTCAATCAGCATGGCAGGAAGGGAACAGAGCTGGAAACTGGGGCATGGTAGCTTACCCAGTCCAAAGACTGAGCTAGAAATTGCAGAGACCTGACAGCCAAACCTAGAGGGTGAAGAAAGGTGGCAAAGGTTCCCATGAGCCAAGTAGAGCTGAATTACCATCGTCAGTCACAAATTGATATTGTGGTGGGATAATGACCAGCATTTTCTCCCCACCTTACTGACTCCACCCTTGTCTTCACGATAATCTAATAGCCTGACAATAGTCACTGTCCAACTTGTGAGCCAATGGTTTCCACTCTGGTGGTCAACTCTGTGTTAATCATCAACTGGTGTGGCTCAGGTATCTCTGCCACATTTGCTGCAGAGGACAACAGTGGGCTGAGAAGATGCAGGATTCCCTAACTGCTATTTTTTCTGGGCCGTCTCCTCAACTAGCTGAGCTCTTTGTTTCTCCTCCACTGTTCCAATACCCCTTCCAGTGGTATTCCAGTCAGACTCCAGTGGTCAAATCCATCACTTACAGTTGTCAGTGTCAATATCCGCCACCTTTAAAACTCTCTTGCAGTAATCAGGGCTATCAAGCAGCACTTACTCAGCAATAACCTGCTCACGGACCCCCAGCTTGGGTTCCGCAAGGGTAACTGAGCTCCTAACCTCATTAAAGCCTTGGTTCAAACATGGTCAAAAGAGCTGAATGCCAGAGGTGAGGTCAGAGTAACTGCCCTTGACATCAAGGTTGCATTTAACATCAAGGCTAGCTAAACTGGAGTCAATGGGAATCAGGGGGGAAACTCTCAATGGTTGGAGTCATACCTGGCACAAAGAAAGATGGTTGAGGTAGTTGGTGGTCAATCATCTCAGCTCCAGGACACCACTGCAGGAGCTCCTGAGGGTCGTGTCCTAGGCCCAATCATCTTCAGCTGTTTCATCAATGACCCTCCTTCCATCAGAAGTGGGGATGTTTACGGATGACTGCACAATGTTCAGCACCATTCGTGACTCCTCAGATAAAGAAGCAGTCCATGTTCAAATGCAGCAAGACCTGGACAATATCCAGGCTTGGGCTGACAAGTGGCCAGTTACATTCGTGCCACACATGTGTCAAGCAATGACCATCTCCTACAAGAGAGGATCTAAACACCGCCCCTTGACATTCAATGGCTTGCCATCGCTGAATGTCCACAATCAACATCAATGGTTACCATTGATCACAAACAGAACTGTACTAGCCATATTAATACTGTGGCTACCAGGGCAGGTCAAAGGCTAGGAATCCTACAGCGACTAACTGACTCCCCAAAGCGTGTCCACCATCTCCAAGGCACAAGTCAGGAGTGTAATGGAATACGCTCCACTTGCCTGGATGAGTGCAGTACCAACAATACTCAAGAGGCTCAACAACATCCAGGACAAAGCATCCGTTTGATTGCTCCCCCTTCCACAAACATTCAAACCCTTCACCACTGATTAACAGTTCACCATTTACACGATGCACTGCAGTAACTCACCAAAGTTCCTCCAACAGCATCTTCCAAACCCACTGCCACATTCCGGTTCGGGTACACAGAGGGAGAATTCAGAATTCTCAGCTGGTACAGGAATTGGACCCGTGCTGCTGGCCTTGTTCTGCATCACAAACCAGCTGTCTAACCCACTGAGCTAAACCAGCCCTTCTACCATCTAGAAGGACAAGAGGACCACCTGGCGGTTCCCCTCCAAGTCAGTCACCACCCTGACTTGGAAATATATCACTGCTCCTTCACCGTCGCTAGGACAAAATCATGGAACTCCCTCCGTAACAGCACAGTGGGTGGACCTACACTTCAAGGATTGCAGCGGTTCAAGAAGGCAATTCACCGCCATCTTCTGAAGGTCAACTAGGGATGGGCAAAAAATGCCGGTCTAACCAGTGATGCCCACATCCCATAAATAATAAAGAAAAAAAATCCTTGTAGCGGAGGTGTGGGCATGAAGGAAGTTGTGACCCAGTAGATAGTTCACCTTACAGAAAGTCTTTGGGTAAACGACCATCATCCTCCCAATGAATGTGATGATTATTAGCAAGTTTCATGATGATGAATAGCACACTCCAGGACCTCTGAGTCAGTGACTTTGGCCTGCCAAGAGATGCTGAGGATAAACGTGAGATAGTGAAGGTGGAAACTGTTCAGCCTTTTCTCCAGTTAACGTATGTTACCCAGTTCTCTCCGCTGTAAAGAATTTGAATAAAGATTCAGGCTCGGTAGGCTCCCAATTTGGAGTTCTCAATCATGTTGCCATTATTCCAAACTCTCTTATTGAGCTTAGACTGTTTTTGCGCTGTGTGTGTTGATTTCAGCATCAAGTGATAGATTGCTGGTGATTGTGAAGCTGAGATATATGAAACTATCAACAGCCTTTGAGAATTCTTTGAGGTGGTAACAAGCAGGGTAGATAAAGAGGAATCGGTAGATGTAATGTACTTGGATTTCCAAAACCATTTGATAACGTAATCACAAAAGGCTTCTTTATAAGATAAGAGTCCATGGTGTTGGGGCTAGTATATTGGCATGAATAGGGGATTGGCTATCTAATAGAAGACAGAGAATTGGGGTAAGCAGGTCATTTTTTAGGATGGCACTGTAACTAATGGAGTGCCGCAGGGATCGGTGCTGGAGCCACAATTATTTACAATATATATTATGACTTGGACTGGGGAAGTGAGTGTACTATTGCCAAATTTGTGGATGTCCCAAAAATATGTGGGAAGGCAAGTGGTGATGATGACACAAAGCGTCAACAGAGAGATATAGACATGTTAAGTGATTGGGCAGAAATTTGACAAAAACACTGTAGAAAAATGTGATGTAATGCACTTTGGTAGGAAAGATAAAGGAGCTGAAGATAATTTAAATGGAGAAAGACTGCAGAACGTTTCAGCACAGCGGGATTTGTGGGTCCTTGCGCATAAATCACAAAAAGCTAGCCTGCAAGATCAGCAGGTAATTGGGAAGGCAAATTAAATGTTGGTCTTTATTTCAAAGGGGATGGTGTATAAAAATAGGGGAGTCTTGCTAAAGCTATGCAATCATAGAATTTTCAGTGCAAAAGGAGGCCATTTGGCCCATCGAGCCTGCACTGGTCTTTGGAAAGAGCACCCAACTTAAACCCATGCCTCCATCCTATCCCTGTAACCCAGTAACCCCACCTACCCTTTTGGACTCTAAGGGCAATTTAGAATGGCCAATCCACCTAACCTGCACATCTTTGGACTGTGGGAGGAAACCGGAGCACCCAGAGGAAGCCCACGGAGACACGGGGAGAACGTACAAACTCCACACAGACAGTCATCCGAGGCTAGAGTTGAACCCGGGTCCCTGGAGCTGTGAGGCAGCAGTGATAACCACTGTGCCCCCCTGCCCCCCCCCCCCCCATTAGTTAGAAGGCACTAGTTGGACCACACCTGGAATACTGGGAACAGTTTTGGTCCCCTAATCTAAGGAAAGATAGACTGGCATTGGAGGCAGTCCAGAGCAGGTTCACTAGATTGATCCTGGGTATGGAGCGATTTCCTTATGAGGAGAGGTTGAGTAGGTTGGGACTGTAATCATTGGAGTTTAGAAGAGTGAGAGGCGACCTTATTGAGATGTACAGGATTCTCAGGGGGTTTAGACAGAGAGATTGTTTCCCCTTGTGGGAGGGTCTAGGACCGGAGGGAATAATCTCAGAGGAAGGGGTTGCCCATTTAAGACAGAGATGAGGAAAAATTTATTCTCCCAGAAGATAGTGAATCTGTGGAATTCTTTACCACACAGGGCTGTAGAGCTGGGCCATTAAGTGTGTTCAAGGCTGAGATAGACGATTTTTAGGTAGTAAGGGAATAAAGGGTTATGGGGACAAGGCGGGAAAGTGAGGATTATATCAGATCAGATAGTGAGGATCTCATTGAATGGCAGGACAGACTCCATGGGCTGAATGGCCTACGTTTGCTCCTACACCTTATGATCCTAAGGTCTAACCTCTGGCATCACATTGTCAGTGCTGATAGATGGTGGAATGGCAACACCTTGAATAGCATTTGTCATGCTGATAGTCAAAGTAATTCTTTACAGGCTTGAGTTTGCCCACTTGCAAATGAAGGTGTTCCTCAGTGTGCAATGTTAGTGCAGCACTGTCAGCATAGGACAGCCTGCTGGTGGAGACGTGGTGCATCTTTGTCTTGGATCTTAGAAGACTGAGGTCGAACTGCTTTCCATCCATTCTGGTATGTAAAGAGACACTCTCTGCGGATGACCAGAAGTCAAAAGACAGTAGCAAAGAAATATGCCAAAGAATGTTGGTGCTAGAATCTAATTGACCTCACTGCAAAGACCAAATTAAGTCAGCATGTTGAGAACAGATGCTACTGTCTTTTAAATAGCCCCAGAGACTTGTAAGAGTTTTAACTTGCAGTTTCATGATCCCAGTGGTTGCAATAAACTTATGTCAACCCAGATCCCGTCAACCAAATATTCCACCTCCCATATGTGTTGAAGGAGAGCCTGCACTGTGGATCAGCGACTCATAAGAACACCAGAGAATTTCCACCAGCGAAGCCTCCACTGCGTCCTCTGACTCAATGGGAGGAGCATCAGACAAGCACTAATGATGCACAAGCGTTCAGGCAAAACTCCTTCAAAATCAACTTCGATTCGCCGCGCACTGCCTCTGGCTGGGCACAGATTTCAAGTCATTTGCAAAAGAAGCAAATGTGATGTGAGGGAAAAGCTTTTTCACACAGCGAGTTCTGGAATGCACAGCCTGGAGGTGTGCTGGAGGCAGGTTCAATCGAGACACTCAAGTGGGCATTCGATGATCGTTTGAATAGAAACAATGTGCAGGTTCGGGGGGAGGGAGACAGGAGAATGGCGCTAAGTTATAATGTCCATTGGGAGAACCGGTGCAGCCACACTGGACTGTAACAATTCTGTCATTCTGAGGAACAGCCAACCATGACAACAATGGCAGCAATTCAATAATGTCAAGGTTTTTTTTAAAGTCTTTATTTTTTTAACAAAGCTCTTTTCATGACCTCGGGGCATCTCAAAACACTTCACAGCCAATTAAGTCATTCTGAAATGAAGGCACGGTTGGAACGCATGAAATATTGCAGCCAAATGATACTCTTATTTTCAGTGGGACACATGAGTTCCTTGAAATAGTGTCACGGGTTCTTGGATAGCCTCATGAGAGAGGACACGGGACGTCGATTTCATATTGAATCTGGAAGGTTTGCTATCTTTCCTGAAGCCGCTTCCACAAACGTTCAGGCAGCAAACCCCTGCAAAATGACACTGCCCTGGAGTGGCAGCTCAGACTGGGCGTGGGACTGGAACTCAACCACCCACAACCGTCTGGTGAGAGGTGCCACCGATTGAGGAACACAGCTTGAACTATTCTTCGACCTGTTGCTCCTCTGGCATGCACGTAAAACTGCAACTTCAAAAGATATTTAAAAAACACAAGCAATTAATGTGTGTGAGAGAGAGAGATGGTGTGAATTTCCAGTTGCTGATATGTTTTCCTCGCCACTGGCAAAGCTGAAAACTTGACAGGGAGAACGGGACTGTGGCCTGCCTCTTTATGAAGGTGGGGGGGGGGGGGGGGGGGGAGAGAGTATTCAACAGGCCTGCTAAATTCTAATCACAGCACTCATAGGCACATGAGCCTATCAGAGTCGTTACATAGAACATACAGTGCAGAAAGAGGCCATTCGGCCCATCCAGTCTGCACCGACCCACTTAAGCCCTCACTTCCACCCTATCCTCGTAACCCAATAACCCCTCCTCACCTTTTTGGACACTAAGGGCAATTTAGCATGGCCAATCCACCTAACCTGCACGTCTTTGGACTGTGGGAGGAAACCGGAGCACCCGGAGGAAACCCACGCACACACGGGGAGAACGTGCAGACTCCGCACAGACAGTGACCCAGCGGGGACTCAAACCTGGGACTCTGGCGCTGTGAAGCCACAGTGCTATCAGTGCTATTAGGGGCTGGTTTAGCACACTGGGCTAAATCACTGGCTTTTAAAGCAGACCAAGGCAGGCTAGCAGCACGGTTCAATTCCCGTACCAGCCTCCCCGAACAGGCGCCGGAATATGGCGACTAGGGGCTTTTCACAGTAACTTCATTTGAAGCCTACTCGTGACAATAAGCGATATTCATTCATTCATATTCATATCCACTTGTGCTACCATACTGCCCAAACGTCTGTCCTCTGCCGAACAAATGTCATTCGGGGACAGCCCGAGTTTAGCAATAGCCCTTGGATCGGAAAGTCTGAGTAGGTTGGCCATATTGCACAAAACAATTTTTAAAAAGAGCTCAGCTCCATGACAAACAGAGAAAAAATAAGTTAGAGAGGGAGCAGTGAAACTAAACATTGCACAACCTGCTTGTCACCGATACTCCCAGTTTAAAAGATGCACTTTGAATCCATGTATAACTTTCTGTAACTTGGCTAAAACAATTGTTTTAATTTTCTGCAGGCCTCTTCAAAATTGCCCTGAAATTTGCTTCTCGTATATTAAAAGGCTGCAATGATTGATTGAAAGGTGGCTGTCTATTTTACTTTGTAATCTGCTCCTATTGTTGCTGTGGAAAGGACAAGTGGGGAACGATAACGTTCCCTGAGACGGTCCAGGGAAAGCAAAATAAAAAGACTTTGAATGCGAGGGAGAAAGAAGTTAACATTAGCAGTCACACACACACGTTAACCCTGGTCTCTCTCTCTCTGTCTCCATACAAGATGCTGCCGGACCTGCTGCGAGGATTCCAGCATTCCTTTTTAAAAATAAATGACCGAGGGGATGCTGGAAATCTGGAACAGAAAATGCTGCACAGCCTCAGCAAGTCTGGCAGCATTTGTGTGGAGAGAGAGAGCGAGAAGGGAGCTGACGTTTCCAGTCTGGATGATTGTGTTGTTCTGCCTTTACATCGGATTTTTCATGATCTTCAAGGATGGACCTTGCAGCTGACCAATAGGAGTGGGCTCCTCTCAATGAGGCGGGACTCTGGGGTTTGATTGGCAGGTTGAATGAAACCTCAGTCAGCTTCACTCTATCAGAGCACTCACATGAGAATTTGGACAGTGCAACAAGTTCCTCCTGAGTAAAGTCAGCTGGGGCAGACCTTTTACGGCGGGAGGGGGGGGATTTTTTTTTTGGTTTATAAAAACCGTTGAATATGGTGTGAGCAAGAAAAGGAAGCAGTGCTTCTGAGATCTGGATTGATATTTCCTTTTCTTTAAAAAAAATGGCAACTAAAAGTTTGCAGGGAAAGTTATTAAACTACGAGAAGGAGCTGCCCACTACTTGCAGTTGCAAAAAGCAGTGCAACAGCTGTGGCCTCTTCCTGGGCTTCTTCGTCCTGTCGCTGTTCCTCCACCTGCTCACGCTGGCCTGTTACTTGGACCTTCGATCCGAGGTGAAACGGGAGCTGAGGCTGCAGAGCGGGAGCGAAGATTCAGCCCAGCACCTGACGGATGGCTCCTACCTGCCCATGGACCCGAGCGAGCATGTGTTGGGAACACAATCTGCCACCGCTGCCGCTGACCGGGTGAGTCGTGGGGGTGAGGTGGTGCGGGGGGGGGGGGGGGGGGGGGAGGGTCCGCACACATTCCTGACACCGAGCGCTGAAAATGTTCCCACTGGTAAAACTTTAGCGGTGCCCTTCAAAATGTGCCTGCTTATTTCACACCGCCAACACCACGCCAGCGAAACAATGTATTCCCAGCACTCCGACATTGTCAAATGTTATTTCAATCGAACCAGCGCTGTTTGCAAGCGATTATTTTATGCGGGGGCGCAACTTAAGCTTGTGTGAACTGTCCCATGGGAATATATCCCTGCTCACCCGCAGAATGATTTATTTTGTCAGAGAAAAGTTTCTAAATGTTGCTTTTTTGCCATCTCTTGTGCAGTCTCTCCTCTGGCGTCCGCATCACTCATTTGTTTTTGACTTCATGGCGTGCAGGTGCTCGATTTGCTCAATAACTATCGCTGACATGACATTGAAGATCTACTGGCCTTTGCTGTAACTTAAGTTAACCGAGGGTCAGTAGAGTGAACCATTTTAAAGCATTCTCATTGAGCCCCCACAGAGGAAGGCTTGACTTGCAGTTACAGGAGTTCAGTGAGGAGAGTTTGAAAGGGTGAATGGGACTGACATCGCACAGTAACTGGCGCCAGATTGAATAGTAGCCGTGATGAATTCCTGCCCCATCTTCCAAAGTCATGGCCCATCGTGTGCTGTGTGCAACATCACTTTACTGAACCCCTGCATCCCCCACACGCCAGGCATGAGCGATTGGCCCCAGTGTCGTGTGCAGGACTGCTAAGTAATCAGTCAATGTCACCACGATTCTGATTGCTACCCAAAGATCGCTGCTGGGAAGTGATGGATATTGAGCAAGGTTGGGATCCAACTTGGTCGCCCCAACCCTCTGACACTCAATTATCGACCCGTACAGTCAAACCTACGAATGGAGGAGGCCATTCGTCCCCTCGAGTCTGCTCCCTCATTCAATAAGATCATGGCTGATCTGATTGTGACCTCGACCCCCCACCCCACGTTCCTGCCCAACCCCATAACCTTTCACCCCCTTGTTAATCAAGAATATATCCACGTCTGCCTTAAAAATATCGAAAGACTCTGCTTCCGCTGCCTTTTGAGGAAGCATTCCAGAGACTCACCACCCTCTGAGAGAAAAACATTTCTCCTCATCCCCGTTTTAAACGAGCATTTTTAAACAGTGACTCCCAAGTTGTGGATTCTCTGACAGGAGCAAACATCCTTTCCATATCCACCCTGCCCTGTCAATACCCCTCAGAATCTTAATGTTTTCGCTCAACTCGCCTCTTACTCTTCTAAAACTCTCGTGGATACTGATCCAACCTCTCCAACCTTTCCTCATAAGCCAACCTGCCCATTCCTGGTATTAATCTGGTAAACCTCCTCTGAATTGCCCCCAATGCATTTACATCTTTCCTTAAATAAAGAGACCTGAAACATGGCCTCTTTGGGAAGGGCCTGCTACCATTTATAGTTATAGCTTTAGGATCAGGAGGAGGCGATTTGGCCCCTCAACCATTCAACATAATCATGCTCGGTTGTCCAGCAAGATTTGGGATTCAAGGGAGAAGGAATCCGAAGCAAATTTTCACTGACACCTGAAGTTAGAGAGGCTCTAATTAATTCAAGTTTTAGCAGTTTATAAAACATATTAAACAAGACAGGTGCCAAAACTAAATCTGATTTTGTGCAGAAAATGCCCAGGAAAATACGTCACCGATTGAAATGGTTTCTTTTGAGGGTTGCATCATACAATGCACATTAATTATTGAGGTTGGAAACAAAATCTTGATTTTTTTTTTCTTCTTCGTTCATGGGATGTGGGTGTCGCTGGCGCGGCCAACATTCAATTCCCAGCCCTATTTATTTATTACCCACTTGCTATTAAGGAAGAGAACCATCAAAATCACTTCTTCTGTCAATCCCTTTTCCCCAAAGCATTTTGAAATTTTCCCCAAGTATTTAACGTTCTATGAAAGAGCACCCTGTCTAAGCCCACATCTCCACCCATCCCCGTAACCCAGCAACCCCACCCAACCTTTTTTGGACACTGAGGGCAATTTAGGATGGCCAATCAACCGAACCTTGCAGATTTGTGCATCCAGATGTGTGCTAAATATGTACCGAGCTTTTAAATGAATTCCCCATGACAATACTGATTAGCTGATGGGACCGTACACATTATTATGTGTAGCAATTTCGCAATGCCGGTGCTTTGTGCTCCTGTCGTTCCTGACTTTGGAGATCACTCCCAAGTTTTCGGAGCTATTAATTGCAGGAACCCACATCAGTGAGCATTGAGACAATGTTAATCCTACTCATATGTCGGAGCAAGATGTGTTCCGTGCCTGTGATAACTTGTTAATTGTTTTTGCTGGCACTTGTCACCGCAATTAGTCGTTGACAAGCTGCGACATGCCAATGAATTCACAATAATTTTGGCTATCCAAAAATCACAAGCAACCACTGGAAATAAATGTTTTAAATTGCATTTCCGTGAAAACAGTTCCCTAACTCTGCGTGTGGCTCTGTTATTGTGCACGCACGGTTGGCGCAAAGGCTGGTGTTTATTTAACCCTATTGGGCAGATAACGGATCCCTGCAGCTTTAACTTGCCGCTGGAAAGGTTATGGCGCTAGACATACCATGGCTATTCTGTGAAGAAAGTAAATTACCCAGTGGCTAAAATTGGTCAATTTCACTGCACTGAGGCAGAACGATGAGGGAGATTCCAGATTAAAAATTAATCTGCGTTGAATTTCCTGTTGTCTTGGGGAGGGGGGTTGGAGGAGGTGTTTTATAATAGGGATTTTATAATCAAGTCTGAATTCCTCCAGATAGGGTGGGGAAATGGCTGTCAAGTGATTTCATCTGCAAAACACACGCGTGGATGTGACGGGAAGGTGCGACCCAACACAGTCACATTCAAACAAAGTGATGATTAATGAAACCTCATTTTAACAAGTCTTCAAGAATGGGGTGAAAAAGAGCGTGAGAGGAGGGGGAAGTGCTTCACCGACTAAGAGGGGATTAGACAAGATGGGAATTTAAGTGTTTATCAGCTGAGTGAGGGAGCAGGCACGCAGTGTTCGGCAGCTGACCTTCTGGTACTGTCGGTCAGCTCCGTTCTGGATTGAAAATTTTCTATCCTATGCTCCAGTCAAATTGTTCATACAGGAGGGATAAGTTAAATGCGAATCGGTGCCCCGTTCACTCTGTGCTCAGGCCAGCATGGAGCACGGGCAAAACGTTGATCAGGAGTAAAAGCTGAGCCAGTCTCAGAATGAAGTGGTCAGAGCTGCGAAAAAAAGCAGTTTTGTCGCTCAAGTGATGGATATGCTACCTATTTATTCTCTTCATCCTCCCAGCATTAAAACAGATTATCTCGTCATTGAGTTCACTGGTGTTAAGTGAAATCTTGCTTTGCGCAAATGTACTCAATTAGCCGTGAAGCAATTTGGAACATCTTGGGGGTTGTAAACTGTGCCAACGAAATGCAAGCTCTCTGATTTTTTTTTTACATTGATGAGGGATTCAAAGAGAAATAGAAGCCTGAAGGGAAATCCACATTTAAAAAATTTGTTCATGAGATATGGCGTTCTTGCCATTGCTGGTCAACTGTGGCTGCCACTTCTAGGAACTGCTGTGAAATGTGTGATAAATGTTGAAGTTGTAAAATTTATGGCACATCTATAATGATGGGGATGTGTGGGAAGTTTGGAAATGTTTGTGGTCCGAGTACTTTGCAGCACTTCTACGGGTTCAAATGGTCTTTCAGGGTACCAATGCAGACCTGATGGGCTGAATGGGCCCTTTCTACATGGTAAAGAACCTGTAATTAACAGTAAATTGAATTTAAGCTTTTCAACAAAATGTAGTTTAGATTTTCATAGACAAAGCAAATGACATCATTATGGTTTGGTTGAAATGTTGGTTTTCTGTTGATGTTTGTATATTTCTGTAATCTGTAACTGTTTACAATGCCCAAAAATACCTCAATAAAATTGTTTATTAAAAAAAAAAGCAAATGACATCAACACCAACGTACAGTGCCTTTAATGTAGTAAAATGTCCTGTTCATATGGGCATGATAAAACAGAGTGCGACACCGAGCCACATAAGAAGATATTAGGACAAAATCTCAATGGATCTTAAAGGAGAGAGAGAAGTTTCGGGAGTGATGCTTGAATTTTGGTCTTTGCCAACGAAAGGCATGGTCACCAATCGTTGAGTGATTAAATTTGAGAATGCATAAGGTGGTTAAAATTGGACTGACCGGTAACACAGTGGTTAGCATTGTTGCTTCACAGAGTCAGGGACCCGGGTTTGATTCCTGGCTTGGATCACTGTCTGTGCGGAGTGTACACGTTCTCCCTGTGTCTGCATGGGTTTCCTCCTTTCGGTGAATTGGACATTCTGAATTCTCCCCCAGTTTACCCAAACAGGCACCGGAATGTGGTGACTAAGGGATTTTTACAGTAACTTCATTGCAGTGTTAAGCCAACTTGTGACACTGACAAAGATTATTGTTATTAAATTGGAGCAGCACAGATATCTTGGAACAACTGGTCAGGGAGGAGAGTGGCCAAGGAGAGATTTTCCCTTGAATGCATAATAATAACCTTTATTAGTGTCACAAGTAGGCTTACATTAACACTGCAGTGAAGTTACTGTGAAAATCCCCTATACTATTTACTTCAACCACTCCCTGTGGTAGCGAGTTCCACAATCTTGCCGCACTGGTGATAACGCCTCTAACAGTGCTGCACACCCTGAACATTGCACTGGAGTGAAATATTGATTGGATTTTGTATTGAACAATATCTACGGCTCAGGCAACTTCAGTAAAACGGATTATCTACTCCTTATTGCTTTGCTGTTTGTGGGAGCTTGTGTGCAAATTGGCTGGTTGTGTTTCTTCATTGGCTGTGAGGTGCTTTTGGAGAGGCAGGGGAGAGGCGAGGGTGAGGGGAGGGGGGAGGTGGTGGTGGTGGTGGGGGAAGCGGGGAGGGTGGATGGAGGAATAGATTGGTGGAATGGGGAGATGAGGAGTGGGGCTGGGTGGGAATGGGGAAGATGTGAAGGGGAGGGTTGGGCGGGAGAGTGGGGAGGGGGAGGGGGGTGCATGGCAGTCACAAAGGAACTCAATTCCATTCTCGCCCATGAACCAATACACGCTTTCATCAAGGGTTGCTAGATAGCAATGGGAATCCTGGCCGATTTAGTTTTACTACCCTTGGGATAGGGAAAAAAAACAACTGGAGTCTCCCTCTCTCCATTCTTATTTTGGCCATTTAACTCTCCAGGACCTGGAGTTCTCATCTGGCATCTTTCTAATCAATGTGACATGGCAGCTGACAGACCTAACCTGCTGAGCAATGTTTCAAAGCTGTGGCTGGTTAAACCATTGTCTTTCCTTCCCTTGTGCTTTTATCTGCTGTCAATCAGTCACATCGTGTGCTTCCCCCTGGTACGTACCGGCTTCAGCACAGTTCTTTGTTGCCTTTGGCACTACATTGAGGGAAAGGCAGACAATTACTTTTGTAAAACAAACCTCAGTGGGAACAAGAAGTGACAGGGAAGATTGGTGCATTTCCTGCTCAGCAGTGAGTTTGCCAGCCTCATAAAGAAGAAAAAGCTTCTGTTCTGTGTATTTTTATGAAAGAAAAGATGTGCCTGTTTGGAGAGCCAAGCCTGTCTCCTTGGTAATTGAGGTATCAATGAAACATTAAATAAAGACTAGTGGATACAAAAGGGTGTGAAACAATGGGCAGTACCCTCAGGGGGGTCAGATGATGCCTGAAACTAAAATAGTGACTCCGAACTGTCACTTAACTGCTGAAATGGACTATTGAGTAATTGTTCTGTGTAATCCAGGTTGCTATAACCATGATCTGTTGCAACATAATCATAACTTAGTTTAAGCAAGAAATTTAAAGAAAAGAAAACGGATAATACAATAACACATTCTTCACCTTGTTGCATCCTTACTCGTGCTCAGTCTTAGGATTCAAACTGTGGGTCTTCTTGCTTTCATCACTCTTTCATTACCCTTAGATGAGGCACGCTACCTCAGCGGTTAGCACTGCGGCTTCACAGTGCCAGGGTCCCAGGTTCGATTCCCGGCTTGGGTCACTTCTCTGTGTGGAGTCTGACACCACGTGACACCACTGTTTAAAAAAGGAGGTCGGCAGAAAGCGGGTAATTATAGGCCGGTAAGCTTAACTTCAGTTGTCGGGAAAATGCTGGAATCTATCATTAAGGAGGAAATAGCGGGGCACCTGGAGGGAAATTGTCCCATTGGGCAGACGCAGCATGGGTTCACAAAGGGTAGGTCGTGTCTGACTAATTTGGTAGAATTCTTTGAGGACGTTACCAGTGCAGTAGATAACGGGGAGCCAATGGATGTGGTATATCTGGATTTCCAGAAAGCTTTTGACAAGGTGCCACACAAAAGGTTGCTGCATAAACTAAAGATGCATGGCATTGAGGGTAAAGTGGTAGCATGGGTAGAGGATTGGTTAACTAACAGAAAGCAGAGAGTGGGGATAAATGGGTGTTTCTCTGGTTGGCAACCTGTAACTAGTGGGGTCCCTCAAGGATCAGTGTTGGGCCCGCAGTTATTCACAATTTACATAGACGATTTGGAGTTGGGGACCAAGTGCAATGTGTCAAAGTTTGCAGAGAACACTAAGATGAGTGGTAAAGCAAAAAGTGCAGAGGATACCGGAAGTCTGCAGAAGGATTTGGATAGGTTAGGTGAATGGCTAGGGTCTGGCAGATGGAATTCAATGTTGCCAAGTGTGAGGCTATCCATTTTGGGAGGAATAACAGCAGAATGGATTATTATTTAAACGGTAAGATGTTAAAACATGCTGCTGTGCAGAGGGACCTGGGTGTGCTGGTGCACGAGTCACAAAAAGTTGGTGTGCAGGTGCAACAGGTGATTAAGAAGACTAATCAAGTTTTGTCTTTCATTGCTAGAGGGATGGAGTTCAATACTAGGGAGGTTATGCTGCAATTGTATAGGGCGTTGGTGAGGCCGCATCTGGAGTATTGTGTTCGGTTTTGGTCTCCTTACCTGAGAAAGGACATATTGGCACTGGAGGGAGTGCAGAGGAGATTCACTAGGTTGATCCCAGAGTTGAGGGGATTAGATTATGACGAGAGGTTGAGTAGACTGGGACTGTACTCACTGGAGTTTAGAAGGATGCAGGGGGATCTTATTGAAACATATAAAATTATGAAGGGAATAGATAGGATAGATGCGGGCAGGTTGTTTCCACTGGCCGGGGAAAGCCGAACTAGGGGGCATAGTCTCAAAATAAGGGGAAGTAGATTTAGGACTGAGTGTAGGAGGAACTTCTTCACCCAAAGGGTTGTGAATCTCTGGAATTCCTTGCCCAGTGAAGCAGTTGAGGCTCCTTTAAATGTTTTTAAGAAAAAGATAGATACCTTTCTAAAGAATAAAGGGATTCGGGGATATGGTGTACGGGCCAGAGAGTGGAGCTGAGTCCACAAAAATCAGCCATGAGAGGCTTGAGGGTTCTATCATTCACTGTATATTCCCTACCTGTATTAGACCTTCCAAAATGCATTACCTCACATTTGTCCGGATTAAACTCCATCTGCCATCTCTCCGCCCAAGTCTCCAAACAATCTAAATCCTGCTGTATACTCTGACAGTCCTCATCGCTATTCACAATTCCACCAACCTTTGTGTCGTCCGCAAACTTACTAATCAGACTAGTTACATTTTCCTCCAAATCATTTATATATACTATGAACAGCAAAGGTCCCAGCACTGATCCCTGCGGAGCACCACTAGTCACAGCCCTCCAATTGGAAAAGCACCCTTCCATTGCTACTCTCTGCCTTCCATGACCTAGCCAGTTCTGTATCCAGTACTGCCACCCACCTCTCCTTTTCACTTCCCGAGCTTTCCTGAATGGCTTGTACCCTAGAATATTAAGTGCTCAGTCCTCATCATTTCTAACTTTATTTCTGTTATTATAACATAATCTTTATTATTGGCACAAGTAGGCTTACTGCAAGTAACACTGCAAGATGTTACTGTGAAAATTGCTAGTCGGCACATTCCGGCGTCTGGGCGGGTACACTGAGGGAGAATTTAGAATGTCCAATTCACCTAACAGCACGTCTTTTGGGATTTGTGGGAGGAAACCGGATCACCCAGTGGAAACCCATGCAGACACAGGGAGAACGTGCAGACACTGCACAGACAGTGACCCAAGCCGGGAATCGAACCTGGAATCCTGGCGCTGTGAATCAACATTCCTAACCACTTGTTCCATGCTACTTGATTCCACTGGATGATATTCTCACTGCTATTTGTGCTAGTAGCTCACCAAATGTAATCACAACACGTTCTACTTTTGCATACATGCAATGTAAATCTGCCTTGTATTGTTTGTAGTTCTTCTTAATCTGCTGTTATCTAAAATGGCCTCTTGTGCACATCCCCACATCCTTCACCAATACTATTCAACACATTCAGTCCTTCATGCACCATAGTGCTCTTCTTTTACTTCTACATGCTCGTGCCCTCCTCCTTGCTAGATTAGTTTAAGGACTCAAATCACATTGGTGAATCTCCGTAGGGGGACATTGGCCCAGTCCTTTTTTAAGGTGCAACCATTCTTTTTGAATATGTGACTCCTGCCCCAAGAATCTGAAGCCTTTCCTCCAACTGATACAAAAATGATACCTGGACTACAGGGGTTAAGTTAAGAGGAGAGATTACTCAAATTAGACCTGCTTTTGCTAGAATTTAGACGGTTAAGGGGTCATCTAATCAAGGTATTCAATATATTAACCGGGAATGTCAGGGTAGATAAAGATAAACTATTTCTATTGGTTGGAGATTCTAAAACTAGGGGGCATAGTGTAAAAATTAGGGTCAGACAGTTCACAAGAGATGTTCGGAAACACTTCTACTCACAGAGTGGTAGAGCTTCGGAACTCTCATCCACAAACAGCAGTTGAAGTTACAAAAGTTGATAATTTTAAACCTGAGGTAGGTAGATTTTTGATAAGCAAAGATATTAAGGGATAAGGACCAAAGGCAGGTGTTTGGAGTTTAGGACACAGATCAGCCATGATCGCATTGAATGGTGGGACAGGTATGAGGGGCTGAATAGCCTACTCTTGTTCCTCTGTTCCTGCACCATGCCTCAAGCCACGCATTGATCCTCCCTCCATATCTACTTTTTCTACTCTCGTCAGCACATGCCACTGGGAATAATCCACAAATAACGACATTTGATGTCCCACTTTTTAACTTACTCCCTCGCTCCTGAAAAACTGAATGTAGGACTGCAATACCTGCCCACTCTATTTCATTGACGTGTACCACATCTTCTGGCTCATTCCCTTCCCTCTGCTATATCAATGCAAGTTGCTGTTCCTTGGGATCATGGTTTGAAAGAATACTGAGTGGGCACTTGAGAACAGTAATTTCGGAACTCAGCATTGGAGCTGGGAGTGCCAACATCATTTCTGTGATGCCCACACTATGTGGGACTCACAACGGTGCTTGTCTGTTCCCCAATCTATAGAATCTCTTATATGGGTTGCATTTCTGCTCTTTGCTCTTTCCTCCTAATCAGTCCAATGCCCATTGGCACCATATCCTAGACTGCACTCCTTCAAGGCACCACCACTCACAGCAGTCTCTAATGCTCTTCAATACCCACAGAATATTCCTTCAAACCATGCGCCAAAAGAACAATGACATTGGCTTAGCACTTCTAATGTAGTAAAACATTCCAAGGTCCTTCATAAACAGAATTTGACACCAAGCCACTTGCCTTGGTATTAGGACAGGTGACCAAAGGCATGTGCAAAGAGGGACGTTTTAAAAAAAACATTTGCAGGGAGAGAGGATTTGGGAGTGAATACTAGAACTGGGGGCCTCGGCTCCTGAAGGTACGTTGCTAATTATGAAAATCAGGGCGGTGCAATAGGCCAGAATTAGAGGAGTGTATGGCTGGAGAGGTTTAGAGATGAACAAGTCAAAAGTCAATTTAGACTTTTGCCCCTGTGCCTGCTCCCTTTTTGAAGTCTCACTTTGTGAACATAATTTCTGATCTCCATGGAGGCCGATAATGTAAAAGAACCCAATTTCCAAAATGTCCTCAAGCTAAAACAAAAGGCTACTGTTTAAAACTTCTTCTTTAATAACCAAACAATATGAACACAAGTTAAACATCAATTGGCAGGCAAATTCTACTCATGAGAGAATTTGAAATTACACTTTAAATAGCCTATACAACTAAGATACATCTCTACCGATTTACTGGTAGCTCCTTCAGCACATATATCAAGCATCCCCTTCCAGCAAATGCTGAGATGTCCCTTTGACCGCTTTGTTTGTGAGCTTTCCATCAGCCTTGTCAGGATCCAGCATCCCTCTCCTCGGTCTTCACTCTGCTTTCCATTATTTGATGTCTTCCTGAACCTCCTTGCCCCTCTGCCCGAAATCATTAGCCTCACCCTTCCCCCTGCTCCTTGCACAGCCCTCCTTCCACATTGCCCCCCTTGTCTTCATCAGCCCTCCCATTGCATTCCACCCCCTGTCGAACCTTCGACCTTTGTCGCGGTGGTTGCATGAGTCCCGCAGCACAATTTGTCCAAACGCCAGTATGTGGCATCAGGACTAAGGAGACCCCTGTGACCCCTATCCCCCACAGTACTGATCTGAGATAGTGCCACAGGCGGGTCCATGGGTCCAGCAGCCCGGTGATGTCCGTGAAGACCCGCTCGGCATGGAGCTGAAAGCAGGAACTGATCCGCCCCGGCGAACTGATGAACCACGGTTTTGTTGCACACACTCCAAAGTTTCTTGCAAATTGAGGACTGCCTTGCGCATGCCACCCTTTAGCAATTGGATTTCAGACCAACATAATTTCATGTTTGTGGGGTGCACGATTGAAGGGCCTGACAGAATGCCGGAGGTCAGTTGTTTTAATAAGCATTCATGAGACGCAAATAACATTCAGGCCATCAGCCAATGGGAAGACCAACCCACCATTGGGAGAATTGATACGGCCAGAGTCTCCCCTCCCATTAGTCACCAAACCTGCCGCCAGTGAGATGGGAGCATTCCACCCAAAGACTTTAAAACTACCAGTGCCGACAACAGATTGCAAGCTCTGTATTTCATCACAATATTTGGAGCATGGACTGCTGGCTGTGATACATTGCTGGTGATATTCAGGCCCTATTCAGGTGACTAGTCCACAATTTGATGGCACATCTTCAGTTAGGAGGCCATACACACATTCAAAATTATCATTGACCTTAGGCAGCAAACACTTCCAGTTAATTGCCAAAAGAAAGCCACACATTTCCCAAGAGGACAAAAAACTAGAGGATAATATAACAGAATAATAGCCTTGTTTAAATAGGGGGTTCTCATGCTTTATTGAAACTGGAATAGCCATTCTCCTAATTTAATTTCTTGCCTCAAAAAGTGAGGAAAGAGTAATATTTGTGAACATTTTGCAGGTAGATAGACCATGAGACAAGACTTGAAGGTATGTCGACAGCAAGGTTGCTGAGTGACGTAGTCCCTGATCTCTGACTTGGGAACCCTCAATAAACATAACAGATTCTGAAGTGAATGTGCAAGTGAGTGGTTTCTGACCATTGGCATTCCTCACAATGCTGCTCCCAAATCAGAAGAGAAATGAGAAACACTGGTTGGACTACTTGAAGATTTGTTCCTGCAATTATTCTTCGGTTCAATCATGAGGAAACATTAATTGCATGGCAATAAAATTCAAGTTCAACAAAAGACTTATACAGCTGGCCAATGTTTGCACCTTGCATCAATTTTAATAATAGCTAGGCTTTACATATGGGTTATTAACTTTTGCTCTTTTCCCGTCTGGTTTAGTGATTGACTGGAGAGCAGAAGTTGCAGACATCTGCTCTAATGTCAGTGAATTTGCATGGAAAAGGTTGCTGTCTGTCGACATTATGAATAACACTATATCTGAGTGCAGCTGCCAACAATATATTGTCTCCGTCGCACATATTGTCTACCTCTACCTCTACCACTGTCACATTGACCTTCACTGTTCTTGTCTCATCCTGTCCGATGCTAGCACTCTCATGCTTTTGTCACCTTCAAACTATATTCTATCATCTCTGGCCACCCATCCTTCAGAGTCTGTAAATTCAGCTCCGACAATTCTCTGCAGCTTATATCCAACCTTGCAACAAGACTCGCCCGCCCTCTATTAGTTCCCTTGCTGGTCCACATTGAATTTAATATTCTCACTTTGTTTGAAATCCCTCCATGCTTTGTTCAATCTCCTTGCTTATAACCTCCTCCAATCCTACTAACGCCCTCCCCAATAATCTCTGATCCCTTGACTCAGCCTTTTAGCTCAACCTCCTCAATTCCCTTTAGCTAGTTAATTCCCATGCTCTGGATTTTCAATTCCTAACCCTGTCCACCATTTCACCTTTAACAACAACCTTAAAACCCAGATTTTAAACCCTTGAGCCTTTTATTTTATACCATTTTCCTACGTTAAAGGCGCTATATAAGTAAACATGGCTAGGATTTAATGTGGACGGCGGGTTGGAGAACTGTAGGGTGCCCTGTGTCATTTAATCTGGGCGGCCCGATGCTGTTCCGAGGTAATCGGGCACCTCAAACCCACAGAAAGCCCAACCCCAGGAGTTGCTGGTTATTCAGAGGCAGACAGTCTCCATTCTCAGCAGCGCCACCGGGAGCAGTGGCTACTGATAGTGCTGCAGTGAGGCTCATATTAAGTATCAAAGATGTTCCCACAGATGGAGGTGAATGGTGGCGGGGTGGAGGTTGCAGGGAAGGGTTGCTGGGAGATGGTAGGGGTGGGAGGAGGAGTCAGAGTGAAGGTCAGGCTATGGCTTCCTGTGGCAGGAACCCTCCTCCCAAAGCCAGTTTCTTTGATCGGCCACAATGTGCACATGAATGAAAACCCGGCCCACCCTGCTTGCAGGCCACTGGCAAACCCGATGGAGTTTGCTGGACTGCCCGCTTAGATGGTGAGTCCCCATTCGCTGCTGATCAAATACCAGTAGTCGGGGAGGTGAAGCTCTAAAGTGACCACTTAAATACCTCAATTGGCTTCTGGGAGGGAATGTTCCCGCCCAGGGCTTGATTGGACGGAGGTGGGATTTGCACCCTGCATCCTCCCAAAACATGCCTCCAATCTCAGGTGAGGGGGAGAGGGGTGTTGGGGAGGAGGGGGGGGGGCTTAAATTCCACCCTATGTCTTGATTCTGTGTGCAAATTGGTTGCCATGTTTTTCTGAATTACTCATCAAAAGCACGTCAATGGATGGAAAGTGCTTTGGACACTGTGGTTGTGAAAAGCATTATAGAAATGCAGATCTTTCAAAGTGGAAAACTCGCCAAGGCTCCTTCGGTAGTGCATTCCAAATCCACAAACTCTATTGCCTGAAAGAACACAGTTTGCAAGTTGGGAAACACCCCAACCTGTAAGTTCCCCTCCAGGTCATACAGCATCCGGGTTTGGAAGTACATTACTGTTCATTCAACATCGTTCGTTCAAAATCTCTGAATTCCCTCGGCACTGTGGCTGCACGTGCATCACATGGACTGCTGTGGTACAGGAAGGTGGCTCTAATTGCCCCTGTGGTTCCCAACTTTTTCTATTTGGCTGGACCTCTGTTTCTTAAATCTGTGCTCCACTGAAGGAACTGTCATATTTTTGTAGATCGACAACTGCCAGACTTGGAACAACTGCCATAATGCTGTGAAGGGTGGGTGGCTGTGTTAGAATCATCAAATTTACAATGCAGAAGGAGGCCCATTGAGTCTGCACTGGCCCTTGAAAAGAGCACCCTACCTAAGCCCACGCCTCCACCCTATCCCGTAACCCAGTAGCCCAACTAACCCTTTTGGACACTAAAGGCAATTTAGCATAGCCAATCCACCTAACCTGCACATCTTTTGGACAGGAAACCGGAGCACCCAGAGGAAACCCACGCAGACACGGGGAGAACGTGCAGACTCTGCACAGACAGTGATCCAAGCCGGGAATCGAACCCTGGACCCTGGAGCTGTGAAACAACTGCTAACCACTGTGCGACTGTGCTGCCCTTAGTTCAGAGATGTGCAGCTTTCAATGCAATGCAAAATAACCTTTTTTAACCCGTTCACACACACGGCTGGTGCTGGCGAGGCCAACATTCATTGGCCATCCCTGAATTCCCTTGAGAAGGTGGCAGTGAACCATACTGCTGGAACACTGCCATCCACCTGGTGTAGGGACACCCACGGTGGTGTTTGGGAGGGAGTTCTGGATCGTGAGCCCGCAGCAGTGGAGGAGTGCCGATGTATTTTTAAGTCAGGATGGTGTATGTTTTGGAGGGTAATTTGGAAGTGAGGTGGTTCCAAAGCACCTCTACTGCCCTTTAAGTGCGAGAGGTCACGGATTTGTGAGGTGCTGTCGAAGAAATCTGGCTGATTCATGCATTGCACCTTTTCATGTAAAAATAAAAATACAGCTGTGATGTGTGGATGTGGTGGAGGGAGTGAGTGTTTAAGGTGCTGGATGGGGGTGCCAGTAGTGCATTGTCCTGGATGATGTTTACCTTGCATAGTCTCGGCAGAACGCAGCAGGGGGCCACTAAAGCAATCAGCAGTGTGAATACATGGAAAGCAAACCAGACAAAAGAGACTGAAGTGGCGAGTCTGGAACAAATTAGTATTTTTGTCTTAATGAAGATTACTGAAGGGAAAATCTATTGTGCTGAATTGGCAAGTAATTTCCAAGTGCAGCACAAAGGGTCTCAGGAACATTTTATCACATTTTATGCTTTGAAATTACTGCTTGGAAGTTACTTGAGCAGTATTTTGTTTGGAGCATCCAACGTCCCCACCCCCACTAAAACTCCGCTCCAGTAACCTGAATAAAACGTGCTGCTTGTTACAATCACAGTACTGCCCTTTGGTGGCGCAGGGGTTTTAAACACCAATGTTCATTTTAGTCTGGTTTGGATTTTCAACTAGACTACAACAATGTTAAGTGATTGAGGCGCAGATAAGTAACACTGTTGGTTAGCTCAGTTGGCTGGCCGGTTGGTTTGTGGCATAGAGGAACGCCATCAGTGTGTGTTCAATTCCCATACCGACTGAAGTTATTCATGAACCTTCTCAACCTTGCCCCTCGTCTGAGGTGCGGTGACCTCAGGTTAGCTCTCAAAGAGTAAGCAGCCTCTGAGACATCTGCATTTTTTCAAATAACACTGTCACTCCTATTCATGTACCATTTATGGTTGAAATGGTTAGCGACTAAATTACTTTCTCAGATCCCAATACTAATCATGCAAATTGAAAGGTGGAAGAAACAACTTTTTCAAAGATCTAAATTTATAGCTGACCTAATGTGCACTTGATGAGATGTTATGCTGCAGAATGTTATAGCGGGGTTGTCCTTCAGTGAGGTTGCTTTATACTGAGAAAATAGGGTGTATATTTCTGCAATTGTCTTTGTAATAATAACCTTTTATTGTCACAAGTATGAAGTTACTGTGAAACCCCCTAGTCACCACATTCCGGCACCTGTTCAGGTAAGCTAATACAGGAATTGATCCCGTGCTGCTGGCCT
The DNA here is from genome assembly GCF_047496885.1 of Scyliorhinus torazame. Taxonomy (NCBI): domain Eukaryota; kingdom Metazoa; phylum Chordata; class Chondrichthyes; order Carcharhiniformes; family Scyliorhinidae; genus Scyliorhinus; species Scyliorhinus torazame. The sequence goes on along the minus strand of NC_092711.1, from coordinate 297,194,522 downwards.
TGTTCTGCATTACAAACCAGCTGTCTAGCCCACTAAGCTAAACTGGCCTTTGTTTGTTTTCACTGGGGTAAAGTGATATCTGAAATCCAAACACATTGGCATTTGCTTATCAGATCACATTACCCTCTTATTTAAGTAAGTCTCTCCAAGGAACAATGTCCGTGTGCCTTTACAGGTCTCCTGAAGGTTGCTTATCAAAGTTTAAGCAGCCTTCTGACCTTCCCTGTCGAAGTTTACACATAGTGTAAACCTTCAGTACTTTAGGTTAGTACGAAAATGCCATCATTTTTGCAATAAGGTACTGCGAGCTGCTACTTTCAAATTTACTAGAGAGTCGGCATTTCATTGAGCGGATTGCTGGACTGGATCCTTTGTCGGGATTTCAAAATTGAAACATCTGGTGATGAAATTTAATTTTTGTCTTGCTAATCTTCAATATCTGAATATAGATTTCAAAAAGTTTAAAGTGGGTGTGCGCCGGACTAATTCACTGGCAAATGCCCACAGACGTTCTGCGGCTTCTTGAACTGAAGGCACTATCCTATCTACCAATCATCCAGAAAACACAAAACTCTACAGAGCACTTGGATGAATGGTGCAACCAAAGGTGTAATGCTTAACCAATCAGGCTGAAGAATCGTTAATAAGAAGCATAGAGTCCGGAAGTATGAATTAGAACTGTCAATTCAAGGTTAATCAAGAACAGAAAGCAAATTAAGAAAGAAGATTGGAGTGAGAGTGATAAGAAAGAGTTTTAAGCAATATGTATATATATATATATTTTTGAAAATCTCCAATAATAATTAACATATGAAGGAATGAGACTGCACACTTGTAAATGTTATTCTTCAGTGTCAAGAGTGGATGTTTGGCAGTAATTAAGACTTCATTGATTTTTTTTATTCATGGAATGTGGGAAATGGTGGCATTTATTTCCCACCCCTAGTTACCCTTGAGAAGGTGATGGGATACTGCCTTCCGTAACCATTACAGCGTTGTAATGAAGGGTGCTCCAGGATTTTGACCAGTGAGGGTAAAGTAATGGTGATAGACTTCCAAATTGGGATGGTGTTCAATGGGTACTTGTACCTAAAGAGACAAGTCTGAACATGGTTTGACAAGTTTAATCCATATATGCATAGTAAGTAAAGAACTTCATGCCTTTCAATGTATTTAAGTGTGAGACTCCTGTCAAGATACCATCTATCATATAGAATTTACAGTGCAGAATGTTTGCACTGCTGCCTCAACGGGCGCCAAGGACCCGGGCAACTTTGTCCTACAGGGAGCTGGTTAGAGGGGGGATGGTCTTTGGGGTTGGTTCTGTTTCTGGGTGTTTTTTTTTCGAAAGTGGCTGTTTCTTTACTGGTTTTTTTTCTGACGTTGGTTTACGGTGGAATGTACGCTGAGGCGATCTGTGGGCGGGTTAACAAGTCCATCCAGAACTACCTGGAAACAAATGAGGTCTCTGCAGTGACGGTTTGGGACGCTTTGAAGGCAGTGGTCAGAGGGGAATTAATCTCGACACGGGCCCACAGAGAAAAGGCGGAACGGGCTGAGAGGGACAGGTTAGTTGAGGAGATACTCCAGGTGAACAGGAGATACTCGGTGGCCCCAGACGCGGGGCTACTGAGGGAGCGGCGGAGGTGACAAGTGGAGTTTGGGCTGTTGACCACAGGGAAAGCGGTGGAACAGTTGAGGAAGGCAAGGGGGGCGATTTATGCGTATGGGGAAAAGGCTAGGAGAATGTTACCGCACCAGCTCAGGAAAAGGGAGGCAGGCAGAGATAGGGAAAGTAAAGAGTAGAGGTGGGAATACTGTCCTGGACCCAGCGGGGGTGAACAATGTGTTTAATGACTTCTATAGTAAATTATATGAGCCAGAACCCCCGGCTGGGGTGGAGGGGATGAGGCAGTCTTTGGATCAGTTGAGGTTTCCGAGGGTAGATGAGGATCTGGTGGAAGGTCTGGGAGCCCCAATTTAGATTGAGGAAATAATCAAGGGGCTGGAGGGCATGCAGTCGGGCAAGGCCCTGGGGCCTGTTGGCTACCCGGTGGAATTCTATAAGAGGTTTACAGAGATTTTGAGCCCACTGCTGGTGAGGACATTTAATGAAGCAAGAGAGAAGGGAGTTCTCTCCCCAACAATGTCGCAGGGCTCGATTTCATTGATCCTGAAACGGGAGAAGGATCCGGAGCAATGCGGGTCATACAGGCCAATTCCTCTATTGAATGTGGATGCCAAACTGCTGGCTAAGATACTGGCCACAAGGATAGAGGACTGTGTCCCGGGGTGATAGGGGAAGACCAGACGGGATTTGTAAAGGGCAGGCAACTCAAGGCCAATGTGCAAAGGCTTTTGAATGTTATTATGATGCCCGCAGAAGGAGAGGAGGAGGAGGTGGTGGTAGCGATGTTTGCAGAGAAGGCTTTTGATCGGGTGGAGTGGAATTACCTGTGGGAGGTGCTGGGAAGGTTTGGGTTTGGTGAGAGCTTTATAAACAGTGTGCGGTTGCTCTATTAGGCACCCGTAGCGAGTGTGCGTACGAACCGGCTGAGGTCGGGGTATTTTAATCTACACCGAGGGATGAGGCAAGGGTGCCCCCTCTCCCCATTACTGTGTGCTCAGGCCATAGAACCATTGGCCATGGTGTTAAGAGCCTCCAGGAACTTGAAAGGGCTGGTTTGTGGTGGGAGGGGGCGGTGGAGCACCGGGTCTCACTTTATGCAGGTGACCTGCTCTTGTATATTTCAAACCTGTTGGAGGGGATGGGGGAAGTAATGCAAATCCTGGGGGAATTTGGCAATTTTTCGGGATATAAATTGAACATGGAGAAAAGCAAGATGTTTACGATCCAGGCAATAGGACAGGAGAAGAGACTGGGAGAGCTGCTGCTTAGAATGATAGGGAAGAGATTTCGGTATCTGGGAATACAGGTCACCCGGGAATGGGAGGCACTGCACAAGTTAAACCTGTCCCGGCTGTCGTGTTGGGTGTTCTGATGCACAAATGACCCAACACGGCTGTAGATGGTACAACTCAGTTTTATTGTCTAAACAACGGTAACAACTAACTGCTGACTTGGGTACGTGCTTCACCAGCTAACCCGTGGACCCAGCCCTATCACTATCTTAGTGAGGCACTCAGCACATGTTCTATGTCTGAGTGGCGCGCTGTGAGCTCTGTGTTCTGAGCTATCTCCTGGTAGAATGAGCGGGAACTGTGGTGTTCCCTGTTTTATAGTGCGTGTGCTCTCACTGTCTGTCCATCAGTGTGTGTGTGATTGCACCATGATATGCTGATCTGGATATCATGACACCGGCTGGTAGAACAAATGGAAGGGGACTTTAAGAGATGGGACATGCTCCCGCTATCACTGGCGGGGAGGGTACAGACCGTGAAAATGACGGTCCTCCCCAGATTTCTGTTTCTCTTTCAGTGCCTCGCCATCTTCATCCCAAGGGCCTTTTTCAAGCGGGTGAATATGGATATTTCGGGTTTTGTGTGGGCGGATAATGCCCCGCAAGTGAAGAAAGTGTTGTTGGAGCACAGTCGGGGTGAGGGTGGGTTGGCGCTGCCGAACTTCTGCAATTACTACTGGGCGGCTAATATAGGAAGTGGGTAGTAGGGGAAGGGTCAGTGTGGAAGCGGATGAAGGCGGCGTCATGCAAAGACACCAGTTTGGGAGCACTGATAACGGCACCTCTTCCGTTCTCGCCGGCCCAATACTGCACAAGTCCGGTGGTGGTGGCGGCTCTGAGAATCTGGGGGCAATGGAGGAGATATAAGAGAGTGGAGGGAGCATCGGTTTGGACCCCGATTTATAATAATCAACGGTTTGTACTGGGTAGGCTGGATGATGGGTTCCAGAGATGGCGAAGAGCAGGAATTAAAAGGTTGGGGGATCTATTTATAGATGGGAGCTTTCCCAGCTTGAAAGCCTTGGAGGATAAATTTGAATTGTCAGCAGTGAACGGGTTTAGGTATTTGCAGGTGCGAGACTTCCTGAGAAAGCAGGTGCCGGCCTTTCCGCTGCTGCCGCCACGGGGCACACAGGACAGAGTAGTCTCCAGTACCTGGGTGGGAGAGGGGAAGGTTTCAGCTATTTACCAGGAGCTTTCGGAGGCGGAGGAAACTCCGGTGGAGGAGCTTAAGGGCAAGTGGGAGGACGAGCTAGGAGGAGAGATAGAGGCGGGTCTATGTGCGGATGCCCTAAGCAGGGTTAATGCATCCTCATCGTGTGGCAGGCTTAGCCTAATACAATTTAAGGTAGTCCACCGGGCACACATGACAGTGGCTAGAATGAGCAAGTTTTTTGGGGTAGGGGACAGGTGTGCGAGGTGCGCGGGAAGCCCAGCAAATCATGTCCACATGTTTTGGGCATGCCCGAAGCTTAGAGGGTTTTGGCAGGGTTTTGCTAAGGCAATGTCCACGGTTCTAAAAATGTGGGTCTTGCCGAGTCCGGAGGTAGCGATCTTTGGAGAGTCGGAAGAGCTGGGAGTTCAGGGGGCGAAAGAGGCCGACGTCTTGGCCTTTGCCTCCCTGGTAGCCCGGAGACGGATCTTGCTAATGTGGGGGGACTCGAAGCCCCCGAGTGTAGAAACCTGGTTTAGTGACATGGCTGGGTTTTTCAGTCTTGAGAAGATAAAGTTCACCTTAAGAGGGTCAATGGCAGGGTTCACACGGAGGAGGCAGCTGTCCATTGACTTTCTCGGGGAAAATTAAAATGTCAGCAGAAGCAGAATTCCAAGGGGGGTGGGGGGGGGGGGGGGTGGTGGGGGAGAGGGCCGGATTGTTGTTTTATGGTTGGGGTGTGTGAAGATTAGGGTGGGGGTGGAAATGTTTATTATACCATGTCGATGTCATTGTTAATGTTATTATTATAAACATTTTCAAATACCTTAATAAAAAATATATTTTTTAAAAATGACAGCAATGGTGAAGATGGTGGATGAGATCAGCTTTTTCTGGCTGCAGATTAAGTTTCAGTCAAATCTGTTGTTGGGCGGAAAACCACTTGCATTTACCGACCATCTGTCCCGAGATGCCTAACAGGAGCATTATCAAACAAAATTTGGCTCGAATAGTGATATTAAGAGAGTTGACCCCATGCTTCACCAAAGAGGTTGGGATCTTAAGGGAGAGTAGAGCGACAGAGAGGATTAGAGAGGAAATTACAGAGTTTGGGACCATGGCAGCTGTAAGCAAGGCTGCCAAAGGCAGCACGGTAGCATTGTGGATAGCACAATTGCTTCACAGCTCTAGGGTCCAGGTTCGATTCCGGCTTGGGTCTCTGTCTGTGCGGAGTCTGCAAATCTGCGTGGGTTTCCTCCAGGTGCTCCGGTTTCCTCCCACAGTCCAAAAGATGTGCAAGTTAGGTGGATTGGCCATGATAAATTGCCCTTAGTGTCCAAAATTGCCCTTAGTGTTGGGTGGGGTTACTGGGTTATGGGGATAGGGTGGAGGTGTTGACCTTGGGTAGGGTGCTCTTTCCAAGAGCTGGTGCAGACTCGATGGGCCGAATGGTCTCCTTCTGCACTGTAAATTCTATGTAAATCTATGTAAAGGTAGAGCAAAGAAATCTAGGTTTGCATCGGAGACCAGAGTTGGAAGAGCACAGTGATCGGGAGAGAGAGTTCACAGAAGGACTTCTGAACAAAGATGAGAATATTCAAATTGGGGAGTTTGGGGACTGGGCACCAATGTCAATGAGCATAGAGGTGATGGGTGAACAGGACTTGGTGTGAACCAGTGCACGGGCAGCAGATATTTTGATGAGCTCAAGTTTACAGAACAGAATGGTTGATCAGAGGGGCAGCACGGTGGCACAGTGGTTAGCACCCCTGCCTCACGGCGCCAAAGGTCCCAGGTTCGATCAAGGCCCTGGGCCACTGTCTGTGTGGAGTTTGCACGTTCTCCCCATGTTTGCGTGGATTTTTCCCCCACAACCCAAAGATGTGCAGGGTAGGTGGATTGGTCATGCTAAATTGGGAAAAAAATAATTGGGTCCTCCTAAATTAAATTTTTTTCAAAAAATAGTCTTGTTGCCAACTAGAAGAGAAGACAGATGAAGGAAAAAATGCAACCAACTGGTCACAAAACTGATTTAACTTTTAATTGATTAAAGTGTCAGTCATAGATCAGTTGGTCGCACTCAAGCCTCTCGGTCCAGATTCAAGTTCCAATCCAGGACTTGAGCACAAAGATCAAGGTGGACGGACAGTCCTGTGCAGTACTGACAGAGTGCTGCACTGTCGGAGATGCTGCCTTTTTAATGCAATGATAAACTGAAGCCCTCTTGGGTAGATGTAAAGGAGCCCAAGAGCAGGGGAGTTATCCCCAGTGTCCTGGTCAAGGTTATTCTCTCAACAAAAATCACTAAAACAGATTATCCGGTTAGTCATTATCACGTTGCTGTTTGTTTGTGCATTTCATATATTGTAACGGTGGCATCTTTCACACGTGCTCCATTGACTCTAAAAGTGCTGTGAGGTGGTCATGAAGGGCACGGTAGAAGTGCAAATCTTTCCTTTTCTTTTCACAATGTAGCCATAAAATGATGCTGGATTGTGGAGTCGTGCACCATCTTTTAATTCTAACCAGTGTTACGGGAAATCCAGGTTTATCCTATTTTGCCAAAGAATAGCACATAGATAAAATCCCATACTGTTAATAGACCAAAGAGCAAATGTATCCTGACTTGTACCAGAGAAGTAATCACACTCAATCTTGAGTTCTGTGTTGTAGGCAAAGATGATCTATTTTCATTATGGTTCTGCACTCGGGCATGTATTTTCCAAAATCCTGTTAATAGCTGATGAGCTATGACTTGTAAGACTCTTACAAAGGAATATATAGACGTTGCATCATATAAACATGTCATTTGGGAGCTGGAGAGGAGACAGAGAGTTAAAAGCGCAGGTGAGGAGCCGGAGATTTAAAAGCGGGTAAGGAGCCGGAGATTTAAAAGCGGGAGAGGAGCCGGAGATTTAAAAGTGCAGGAGAGGAGCCGGAGATTTAAAAGTGGGAGAGGAGTCGGAGATTTAAAAGCGGGAAAGGAGCTGGAGATTTAAAAGCGGGAGAGGAGCCGGAGATTTAAAAGTGCAGGAGAGGAGCCGGAGATTTAAAGCGCGGGGGAGGAGCAGGAGATTTAAAAGTGCAGGAGAGGAGTGGGAGATTTAAAAGCGGGAGAGGAGCCGGAGATTTAAAAGCGGGAGAGGAGCCGGAGATTTAAAAGCGGGAGAGGAGCGGGAGATTTAAAAGCAGGAGAGGAGCTGGAGATTTAAAAGGGGGAGAGGAGCTGGAGATTTGAAAGCGAGAAAGGAGCCGGAGATTTAAAAGTGCAGGAGAGGAGCGGGAGATTTAAAAGCAGGAGAGGAGCGGGAGATTTAAAAGCAGGAGAGGAGCCGGAGATTTAAAAGCGAGAAAGGAGCCGGAGATTTAAAAGTGCAGGAGAGGAGCGGGAGATTTAAAAGTGCAGGAGAAGAGCGGGAGATTTAAACGCGGGAGATGAGCCGGAGATTTAAAAGTGCAGGAGAAGAGCGGGAGATTTAAAGCGCGGGAGATGAGCCGGAGATTTAAAAGCAGGAGAGGAGCGGGAGATTTAAAAGCAGGAGAGGAGCGGGAGGTTTAAAAGCGGGAGAGGAGCTGGAGATTTAAAAGCGGGAGAGGAGCCGGAGATTTAAAAGCGGGAGAGGAGCCGGAGATTTAAAAGCGGGAGAGGAGCGGGAGATTTAAAAGCGGGAGAGGAGCCGGAGATTTAAAAGCGGGAGAGGAGCCGGAGATTTAAAAGCGGGAGAGGAGCGGGAGATTTAAAAGCGGGAGAGGAGCGGGAGATTTAAAAGCGGGAGAGGAGCCAGAGATTTAAAAGCGGGAGATTTAAAAGCAGGAGAGGAGCCGGAGATTTAAAAGCGGGAGAGGAGCGGGAGATTTAAAAGCAGGAGAGGAGCCGGAGATTTAAAAGCGGGAGAGGAGCCGGAGATTTAAAAGCGGGAGAGGAACCAGAGATTTAAAGGTGGGAGAGGAGCCGGAGATTTAAAGGCGGGAGAGGAGCCGGAGATTTAAAGGCGGGAGAGGAGCCGGAGATTTAAAAGCGGGAGAGGAGCCGGAGATTTAAAGGCGGGAGAGGAGCCGGAGATTTAAAGGCGGGAGAGGAGCCGGAGATTTAAAAGCGGGAGAGGAGCCGGAGATTTAAAGGCGGGAGAGGAGCCGGAGATTTAAAGGCGGGAGAGGAGTCGGAGATTTAAAGGCGGGAGAGGAACCAGAGATTTAAAGGTGGGAGAGGAGCCGGAGATTTAAAGGCGGGAGAGGAGCCGGAGATTTAAAGGCGGGAGAGGAGCCACCTCCTTTAACCTAAGGGGTTGAGTGAATATCAGGTGAGCTCTTTCTTTCTTTCTCTTGTTTTATCCGCAAGTTATCTAGAGGGGATGGCAGGGAAGGCAGTGCAATGTTCCTCCTGCAGAATGTTTGAGGTGATTTCACCTGTGGGAAGTGCACCCATCTCCAGCTCCTCAAAAACCGCGTTAGAGAACTGGAGCTGGATGAACTTCGGATCATTCAGGAGGCAGAGGTGGTCATAGATAGAAGCCTCAGGGATGTAGTTACTCCAAAGAATGAAGATGGATGGGTGACAGTGAAAGGGGCTGGGAGGAAGCAGTCAGTACAGGGATCCCCTGTGGTCGTTCCCCTTAGTAACAAGTATACTGCTTTGGATAGTGGTGGTGGGGGGGGGGGGGGAACGACTTACCAGGGGTAAGCCTTGGGGTACAGCTCTCTGGCACAGAGTCTGTCCCTGTTGTTCAGAAGGGAACGGGGAGAGGAGTAGAGCATTAGTCATTGGGGACTCCATAGTTAGGGGGACAGATAGGAGATTCTGTGGGAACGAGAGAAACTCGCGGTTGGTGTGTTGCCTCCCAGGTGCCAGGGTCCGTGATGTCTCGGATCGTGTTTTCGGGATCCTTAAGGGGGAGGGGGAGAAGCCCCAAGTCGTGGTCCACATAGGCACCAACGACATAGGTAGGAAAAGGGATGGGGATGTAAGGCAGGTATTCAGGGAGCTAGGGTGGAATCTTAGAGCCAGAACAAACAGAATTATTATCTCTGGCTTGTTACCCGTGCCACGTGCTAGCGAGACGAGGAATAGGGAGAGAGAACAGTTAAACACGTGGCTACAGGGATGGTGCAGGAGGGAGGGATTCAGATACCTGGATAATTGGGGCTCATTCTGTGGTAAGTGGGACCTCTACAAACGGGATGGTCTACACCTGAACCAGAGGGGTACCAATATCCTGGGTGGGGAAATTTGCTGATGTTCTTTGGGAGGGTTTAAACTAATTCAGCAGGGGGATGAGAACCTGAATTGTCGCTCCAGTGTACAGGAGGTTGAGAGTAGTGAGATCATGATTAAGGTTTCAAGGTCGCAGGAGTGTACCGGCAGGCAGGAAGGTGATTTGAAGTGTGTCTACTTCAACTCCAGGAGCATCCGGAATAAGGTGGGTGAACTTGCAGCATGGGTTTTTACCTGGGACTTCGATGTTGTGGCCATTTCGGAGACATGGATAGAGCAGGGACAGAAATGGTTGTTGCAGGTACCGGGGTTTAGATGTTTCAGTAAGCTCAGGGAAGATGGTAAAAGAGGGGGAGGTGTGGCATTGTTAGTCAAGTACAGTATTACGGTGGCAGAAAGAACGTTTGATGAGGACTCGTCCACTGAGGTAGTATGGGCTGAGGTTAGAAACAGGAAAGGAGAGGTCACTCTGTTGTGAGTTTTCTATCGGCCTCCGAAAAGTTCCAGAGATATAGAGGAAAGGATTGCAAAGGTGATTCTGGATAGGAGCGAAAGTAACAGGGTAGTTATGGGGGACTTTAACTTTACAAATATTGACTGGAAATGCTATAGTTCGAGTACTTTAGATGGGTCTGTTTTTGTCCAATGTGTGCAGGAGGGTTTCCTGACACAGAGGCCCACGAGAGGCGAGGCCACATTGGATTTGGTACTGGGTAATGAACCAGACCAGGTGTTAGATTTGGAGGTAGGTGAGCACTTTGGTGATAGTGACCACAATTTGGTTACGTTTACTTTAGCGATGGAAAGGGATAGGTATATACCGCAGGGCAAGAGTTATAGCTGGGGGAAAGGCAATTATGATGCGATTAGGCAAGACTTAGGATGCATAGGATGGGGAAGGAAACTGTAGGGGATAGACACAATTGAAATGTGGAGCTTGTTCAAGGAACAGCTACTGCATGTCCTTGCTAAGTATGTACCTGTCAGACAGGGAGGAATTAAATGAAAAATGAAAATCGCTTATTGTCACAAGTCGGCTTCAAATGAAGTTACTGTGAAAAGCCCCTAGTCGCCACATTCTGGCGCCTGTTCAGGCTGGTATGGGAATTGAACCGTGCTGCTGGCCTGCCTTGGTCTGCTTTCAAAGCCAGCGATTTAGCCCAGTGTGCTAAACCAACCAGAAGTGGTTGAGCGAGGGAACACTGGTTTACTAAATTAGTTGAATCACTTCTCAAGAGGAAGAAGGAGGCGTATGCAAAGATGAGATGTGAAGGTTCAGTTAGGGCGCTTGAGAGTTACAAGTTAGCCAGGAAGGACCTAAAGAGAGAGCTAAGAAGAGCCAGGAGGGGACATGAGAAGTCCTTGGCAGGTAGGATCAAGGAAAACCCTAAAGCTTTCTATAGGTATGTCAGGAATAAAAGAATGACTAGGGTAAGAGTAGGGCCAGTCAAAGACAGTAGTGGGAAGTTGTGCGTGGAGTCCGAGGAGGTAGGAGAGATACTAAATGAATATTTATTGTCAGTATTCACACAGGAAAAAGACAATGTTGTCGAGGAGAATTCTGAGATACAGGCTACTAGACTAGAAGGGCTTGAGGTTCATAAGGAGGAGGTGTTAGCAGTTCTGGAAAGTGTGAAAATAGATAAGTCCCCTGGGCCGGATGGGATTTATCCTAGGATTCTCTGGGAAGCTACGGAGGAGATTGCTGAGCCTTTGGCTTTGATCTTTAAGTCATCTTTGTCTACAGGAATAGTGCCATAAGACTGGGGGATAGCAAATGTTGTCCCCTTGTTCAAGAAGGGGAGTAGAGGCAACCCCGGTAACTATAGACCAGTGAGCCTTACTTCTGTTGTGGGCAAAATCTTGGAAAGGTTTATAAGAGATAGGATTTATAATCATCTAGAAAGGAATAATTTGATTAGGGATAGTCAACACGGTTTTGTGAAGGGTAGGTCGTGCCTCACAAACCTTATTGAGTTCCTTGAGAAGGTGACCAAACAGGTGGACGAGGGTAAAACAGTTGATGTGGTGTATATGGATTTCAGTAAAGCGTTTGATAAGATTCCCCATGGTAGGCTATTGCAGAAGATACAGAGGCATGGGATTGAGGGTGATTTAGCGGTTTGGATCAGAAATTGGCTAGCTGTAAGAAGACAGAGGGTGGTGGTTGATGGGAAATGTTCAGCCTTGGGTTCAGTTACTAGTGGTGTACCACAAGGATTTGTTTTGGGGCTACTGCTGTTTGTTATTTTTATAAATGACCTGGAGGAGGGCGTAGAAGGATGGGTGAGTAAATTTGCGGATGACACTGAAGTCAGTGGAGTTGTGGACAGTGCGGAAGGATGCTGCAGGTTACAGAGGGACATAGATAAGCTGCAGAGCTGGGCTGAGAAGTGGCAAATGGAGTTTAATGCAGAAAAGTGTGAGGTGATTCATTTTGGAAGGAGTAACAGGAATACAGAGTACTGGGCTAATGGTCAGGTTCTTGGTAGTGTGGATGAGCAGAGAGATCTCGGTGTCCATGTACATAGATCCCTGAAAGTTGCCACCCAGGTAGATAGAGTTGTTAAGGAGGCGTACGGTGTGTTAGCTTTTATTGGTAGAGGGATTGAGTGTCGGAGCCATGAGGTCATGTTGCAGCTGTACAAAACTCTGGTGTGGCCACATTTGGAATATTGCGTGCAGTTCTGGTCGGCGCATTATAGGAAGGATGTGGAAGCATTGGAAAGGGTGCAGAGGAGATTTACCAGGATGTTGCCTGGTATGGAGGGAAGATCTTATGAGGAAAGGCTGAGGGACTTGAGGCTGTTTTCATTCGAGAGAAGAAGGCTAAGAGGTGACTTAATAGAGGCATACAAGATGATCTGAGGATTAGATATGGTGGACAGTGAGAGCCTTTTTCCTCGGATGGTGATGGCTAGCATGAAGGGACATAGCTTTAAATTGAGGCGAGATAGATATAGGATAGATGTCAGAGGTAGGTTCTTTACTCAGAGAGTAGTAGGGGCGTGGAATGCCCTGCCTGCAACAGTAGTGGACTCGCCAACATTAAGGGCATTTAAATGGTCATTGGATAAACATATGGATGATAATGGAATAGTGAAGATGGATTTAGATTGGTTTCACAGGTCGGCGCAACATCGAAGGCCGTAGGGCCTGTACTGCGCTGTAATGCTCTATTGGCCCAAATGGTGACTGCCAATGTTTATATTCTACACATGCCTCAACCAACCCTATCTGCATATCTTTGATTCCTTTCTTACGTGTACTTATCTGGCTTTCTTTTCGTACTTCATTAGCTGTGAGGTTCTTTGGGATGTCATAGAAACGTGCGTGTCATGAGCAGCTCTGGGCCATTTGGAGCCTCGAGCCTGCCGCGCCACTTTATATGATAATGGCAGAACTGATTGGGACCTCTATTTTCCCGTCTAACCCCTATAACCTTTGACCCCCTTGTCAGTCAAGAATCTATCTCAATTGCTCTCAGAGCTTCAAAGGACTGGAAAGGGCGGGTCCGGGGGAAGTGGAACATAAAGTCTCGTTATACGTTGTAGCCACTTAAAATGGCTATCTCCCGATTTAAAATGGCGAACGGCAAAGGCTGATGGGATAGTCAGCCAACAGGACAAAAACGAGCAGCTGCAGGTTGATTGTGTATTTACCTCTGGAAAGGCCAGACAAGATCGATACCAGCAACCATCAGCATAACAAAACACCAGCCATCTGCATACTAATGAGCAATCCCTGGGAACAATGAGCAACATTTAGACACATAAAGCAAAACCAGACTCTTTGGCGCCAGCAGAAGCCTATACAAAAGGAGGTGAACGACCACCTCAAGACCGCCCATCGACCAGGGAACCGCTCCAGCATTGCAGAAAATCGAACCAAATGATTGGGACAAAGGCCAATCACTTGGGACCAGGTACAGGGTCTGCCCCGAAAGGCGGGAAGCCCCTGGGGACTATAAGAATTGAGCCCCAAGTTCAAGGTGCTCTCTTCCAGCTCTCTTCCACCTCTCTTCAACCGCTTGCAGCTTTCTTCACTCTTCAACAGCCGCTCAAAATTGTAAGTCTTACTTCAACGCTCGCTACGAGATAGGCGCTCCTATCTACCAATCTGTACCAACTTCGAATCCCGCAGGCTCAGAACCCGAACGAAAGGCCATTAATTTCCCTGACCTGGTGGGCCAGTTCCAAGTTAAGTATTGGCCTGTTAGCTGTAGACGTAGAATTTGTACATGAGTAGTGATTACTGTGTATAATAAATGTGCTTTGATTTAAATCTTACTAAGCGGTGTATTGGATTATTGATCATTACTCGGACTTGAACCATGTGGCGGTATCATAAAGATACCTGGTGACTCAAGAGCAAAGGTGATAAAACAGAGCAATTAAACTAAGGCAAAGTTAGCAACAACGTGGATGACCTGTTGTTATACATAGCAGACCCAATGGCTGGGATGGACGGCATCATGGAAATCCTGAGGGAATTTGGCCGGTTTTCAGGATATAAATTGAACATGGCTTAGAGCGAGTTGTTTGTATTTCAGGCGAGGGGGCAGGAGAGTAGGCTGAAGGGGTTGCCGTTCAGGCTGGTAAGGGAAAGCTTTAGATACTTGGGGATACAGGTGGCACGGGACTGGGGCAGGTTGCATAAGCTCAACCTGTCCCGAGTGAGGGAGGAGGTTCGGAGTTGGGATGCGCTCCCACTGCCACTAGCGGCGAGGGTGCAGACTGTCAAGATGACGATTCTCCCGAAATTCTTGTTCATATTTCAGTGTCTCCCCATTTTCATCCCGAGGTCCTTCTTCAAGAGGCTGAATAAAATTCTCCTGGGCGGGGAAGTCCCCACGGGTGAGGAAGGTGATGCTCGAAAGGAACAGAGGGGAGGGGGGGAGCTGGCGTTGCCGAACTTTAACAACTACTACTGGGCGGCCAACATAATAAGGAAATGGATGTTGGGCACGGGGTCCGTCTGGGAGCGGATGGAGGCTGCTTTGTGCGGGGGCACCAGTTTGGCGGCCCTAGTTATGGTGCCTCGGCCGCTCCCGCCGGCGCGGTCCTCCACCAGCCCGATAGCGGTGGCGGCTTTGCGGATCTGGGGCCAGTGGAGGAGGCATATAGGGGAAGTGAGAGCATCGGTGTGGACCCCAATCTGCGGCAATCACCGATTTGCCCCGGGGAACATGGACGGTGGGTATCGACTGTGGTGGAGGGCGGGGATTGTGAGGATGGGGGATCTGTTCCTGGAAGGGAGCTTCCCAAGCATGAGGACATTGGAGGAGAAGTTCGGGCTGGCGGGAGGGAATGACTTTAGATACTTACAGGTGCGGGATTTCATGCGCAGACTGGTGCCGTCCTTGCCACGCCTCCCGCCAAAGGGGAGGCAGGACAGGGTAGTTTCTAGGGGAGAGGTAGGTGAGGGTAGAGTCTCAGATATTTACAAAGAACTAATCGGAGCAGAGGATACACAGACTGATGACCTGAATCTTAAGTGGGAGGAGGAGCTCGGGGGAGAGATGGAGGATGGTATTTGGGCAGAAGGTCGTGCACCGGGCCCACATGACGGTGGCCCGGATGAGTAAGTTTTTCGGGCTGGAGGACAAGTGTGCTAGATACGCCGGAGGGCCGGCTAATCACGTGCACATGTTCTGGTCGTGCCCTAAACTCAGGGGGTACTGGCAGGGATTCGCGGACACCATGTCCCGGGTTTTGAAGACTAGGGTGGTAATGAGTCCCGAGGTGGCAATCTTTGGGGTGTCGGAGGTCCTGGGAGGCCAGGAGAAGAATGAGGCCGATGTCTTGGCCTTTGCTTCCCCGGTAGCCCAGTGACGAATACTGTTGGCATGGAGGGACTCAAAGCCCCCGAAGACCAAAGCATGGCTATCAGACATGGCGAGCTTTCTCGGTCTAGAAAAGGTTAAGTTCGCCTTGAGAGGTTCGCTATCGGGATTCGCCCGGAGGTGGCAGCCGTTCATTGACTTCTTCGTGGAGAATTAATCATCAGTGGGGGGGGGGGGGGCTAGGATAGTGTAAAGTAGGGGGGGGGGGGGCGGTGGGCTAGGATAGTGTAAAGTAGGGGGTGCTTTAGGCAGGTCGAATGGAGTCGTGGTTTGCACTATGTGTTACTTGCTTTTCCTTTTGTACGGTACTGTACAATGTCATTGTTCATATTTGCCATAAATACCTCAATAAAATTGTTTATTAAAAAAAAGAATCTATCTCAACTCAGCCTTAAAGATACTCAATGATCCACCCTCCAGTGCCCCCTGAGGAAGAGAACTCCACAGACTCATGATCCTCTGAGTGAAAAAAACCTTAAATCGGAGACCCCTTATTTTTGAACCATGCCCGATAGCTCTGGTCTCTCTCGATAGGGGAACCATCCTTTCAGCATCCGCCCTGTCAAGTCCCTTCGGGATCTTACATGTTTCAGTAAGATCACCTTTCCATCTTCTTAACTCCAATGAGCATGGGCCCAACTTGTCCAACCTTTCCTCATAAGATAACACCTTCTTCCCAGGAATTTGTTCAGTGAGCCTTCACGGAAATGCTTCGAATGCAATTACGTTCTTCCTTAAATCAGGAGATCAAAACTGTACACGGTGCTCCAGATGTGGTCTCCCCACCACCCTGCATAACTGCAGCACAACTTCTCTATTTTCATCTTCTGCCTTTTACATTATACCATAAGCTTGAGAAAGGTGAAATGAAAATCACTTATTGTCACGAGTAGGCTTCAATGAAGTTACTGTGAAAAGCCCCTAGTCGCCACATTCCGGCGCCTGTTCGGGGAAGCTGGTACGGGAATTGAACCGTGCTGCTGGCCTGCCTTGGTCTGCTTTAAAAGCCAGCAATTTAGCCCAGTGTGCTGAACCAGATTTTTTTTCCCTTCTGCAATTTGTTTCTCGTACTCCAGATGATAACATGTTCCACTACGTAGCTAGCATCTGGTGGAAAGAAGTTTTTCTTCTGAATTCCTGACTGGATTTATTGGATGCAATGTGGATCTTGTATGTCATGCCCCAGCTGAGGACTCCTCCTCAGTTGGAAGCATCGGCTGGAATTTTCATCGAGTCAGGATGACTCAGCAACCCTTTAAAAATGATGTGCTGCGTCCCAACTCCAGGATTCCAGACCGCATTCCCAGGCTCTCTGATTCCAAGAATGTCTTTAAAGGTCACATCAGGCCCTCCTGGCCGAGCTGGTTCCATTGTGCGGATAAGCATGCCTTATGCCTCTGCAATTGTTATGGAGTTAGGCCAGATTTTTAAAGAAATGTGGTTCGCGGCCTCTCAGAGGAGTTGGGAACACTCGTCTGCATAAAGGGACCATTTGAAAAGTGAATTCCGAAGGTCATCCTTCATGCCCCCTATGCCAAAATATATCTCCCAGCCACACCCACCCGCTCCATGCCTCTCATGCTCACTATGCCCTTCCACTCACTCCCTAGGGCCCTTCATATCCCCAATGTCAAACTATGGCACGTTAATGCTGGTTGCATGAAGGATCATAAGGGTGGATGGAAGGGAAGAGTTCAGCATTGAGTGCATAAGGAACCATGAGGATGAGGGGCATGGAAGAGGCCTGGGGAGTCTGTGAGGGCTGGAGTGCCTTTGTCTTTTTATTTTAAATGGGATAAAGTCCCAGAGCACTGTTTGAGGGATGGGGGTATTTGGGGGGAGAGCAAAGAGGGGATTTAATAGAGATATTCAAAATCTTGCGGGGACTAGACAGGGAGAAACTGTTCCCCCTCGTAAAAAGATCAAGAACGAGAGGGCATGGATTTAAGTGATTTGCAAAAGGGGCAAATGTTTCACACAACGCATGGTTTGGGTCTGGAATGCACTGCCTGGAGGCAGGTTCAAGTTGAGGCATTCAAGAGGGCATTAGAAGGTTCTTTGACTGGGAACAATATGCAGGGGTACGGGGAAAAGGCAGGGGAATGGCACCACGTCATGTTTGGAGAGCCGGCATAGACACATGGGCCAAATGGCCTCCTTCTGTAACGATTCGGCGATTCTGTGAGGTCACCCTCAGCCTTCCCTTTTTTCCTGGAGAAAAGAGCCCCGACCTGTTGAAACTTCCTTGATTTCAGTTCTGCTATCATCCTTTTTAATGTATCTCAGAAGGTCCACACCTCACTGACATGCACCAAATTGCGAAACCAGTCATGTACCTTCCACCAAAACCGAGTTACAAAAGCCTCCAAAGAAAGGAGACAAAATAATTGTTCACGTGTTCACCGAAGTGACTAATCCTACCAACCGCATGAAACCTTGTGGCAAGCTTGAAGATAAACAAGCAAGCTGAAAGTCTCTTCAGGTTTTGATTTACAGTAAGCAATTAAAAGGTTTAGCTATCCAATACCAGCTGAAAAGATTTATGCACAACTTGGCAAACTCAAATTCTGGCACGTTAACTTGGGACCAAGAAAATCACATTTATTGACTATATTTTAACACTCCATTTGGAAGATGTAACTGCCTGCTGTTTCTATTTAGCATCACAGGAGTTAGAGTTAAAATTCTTAAAACTATTGAGTAAAGACAAATGGGGGGGGGGGCGGTGAGAGTGGGCATGATTTGCATTTTGGGAGGGATGGGGTGCTCCAATGGACTTTGGGAGCACCTACATACCTACATACTACCCCCTTGACCCACTGTGGGATCCACGGGGTCAAAGTTACGCTTGAAAATACTTGCACCAATCCACGCCCACGTGAATCCCGGCTGAGATGGCCAGAGCATCATAGGGTTGTAGAGAATCTGGCTTCCGGCGTGTTAATTGGATCCAAATCGGTTCAAATAACCTATTTGCATCCTCCCGCTGACGCGGGGCGTGTTGCTCGCTGCTACCCCTGGCAGGGGTCCAGAACATCAGAACAGGCGCCGATCCTGTTTTTAGTCGCCGCTCGATTCTCCACTACATCGGGAACTCCGCTATTGGCGGGGTTGGTGGAGGACCCACCCCGTTGTCATTTTTTGGGAGAATCGTCCCCCCCCTCTCATATTATTAAAAAAATATAGAGGCACTGGAGAGCATTTAGATCTTATTTATTCACCCCGTTCCCATATGCCTTTTTTATAACTGGAAGAGCCAAAATAAAAAAGACATTGGGAGCAGCAAGATGAAAATTTGCCATTTCTAAACCTAATTATCCAAGTGTTTATAGTGAAAAGCATAATATGGACGTACAATTACAATGCGTGTACTGAATTCGTGCATCAATAGAAAAACAGTAATTGAAATAGATCTAACTCACTTTTTTTGGCTCTTTTTAAAAATTATTTTCCTCATATCTCCAGTATATGCCCGGCCATGATTTGTGTCATGTTGTATGAATTATGCGTAAGCATGTTTGAAAAGAAAATGTAAAACTGATGAACCGTATTAATATAAAGGAAAAAAACAGCACATTTCCACTTTGAATAAAAATGCAATAAAATCTGTACTTATAAAAGTGAGAGAATGCTTTTCATCTTTCTGTTTTTATAACAGGCCTTGTATAAATAGATTTTTTTTACAATCATTTTGTCGGTATAGATATCTGAAACAAATTTTATCTTAAAATGTGTTGACTTAAGGCAATAACTTAGTGATTGAAAGAATAGCTCATAATAGTGCATTCAGAATATCTTACTGTCTCAGCTACATTAGAAACAATACAAGTGGCAGTAATATAACCTGTTCCTCAAACCAACGGTATTATCCAAAACAATGCTTCCCAAACCTTGGCGGGATTTATCGCGCTTCCCGAAATGGCCTGCCAGTGGCTGGTAGTGGGAACTTCTGTTCCTGCCGGTGTGGGCTGGATTCTCCGATTTTGAGGCTGTGTCCCCACACGGCCTTGGGAACGGTGGCGTTTTACGACAGCAGAAATGCTGTAAAACAGCCACCGATCGTCCGTTGGTGGGGGGCTATCATCAAGTAAGCGTACAGCACCCGGCCGGAGAATTGACGAGTCCGTGGCCGGGTCCGTGGCCGCGCATGCGCACGTCGGCGGCCTGCAGCGGCCGCGCCATGCAACATGGCACTGGTCGCTCGCGGGCCTGGCCTGTGACATAGTGCCCCCCCTTTAGCCGGCTCACTTGCCCCGAAGCAGCCCCCATATTGCCCCCAGCCCCTGCTGAAGTCCCTCCTGCCCGGGACCATGAGAGACCCACGCCATCGGGAACTCGGCCAGTCGGGGACGGAGCATCGTGGGGCTGGCCTCAGCCAACGTTCGGAGACCTTGGACATGCCGAATTTCCTTAGTTTCCTGAGCAAGTATAGGCGCTGTTGTGCTTTCTTGGTGGTAGCGTCGACGTGGGTGGACCAGGACAGATTTTTGGAGATGTGCACCTCTAGGAATTTGAAACTGCTAACCATCTCCACCTCGGCCCCGTTGATGCTGACAGGGGTGTGTACAGCACTTTGCTTCCTGAAGTCAATTACCAGCTCTTTAGTTTTGCTGGCATTGAGGGAGAGATTGTTGTCGCTACACCACTCCACTAGGTTCTCTATCTCCCTCCTGTATTCGGACTCATCGTTGTTCAAGATCCGGCCCACTATGGTTGTATCGTCAGCAAACTTGTAGATGGAGTTGGAACCAAGTTTTGCCACGCAGTCGTGTGTGTACAGGGAGTAGAGTGGGGGGCTAAGTACGCAGCCTTGCGGGGTGCCGGTGTTGAGGACTATTGTGGAGGAGGTGTTGTTGTTCATTCTTACTGATTGTGGTCTGTTGGTCAGAAAATCGAGGATCCAGTTGCAGAGTGGGGAGCCAAGACCTAGGTTTTGGAGCTTTGATACGAGCTTGGCTGGGATTATGGTGTTGAAGGCGGAGCTGTAGTCAATAAATAGGAGTCTAATGTAGGAGTCCTTGTTTTCGAGATGCTCTAGGGATGAGTGTAGGGCCAGGGAAATGGTGTCTGATGTGGACCGGTTGCAGCGGTATGCGAATCGCAGTGGATCAAGGCGTTCTGGGAGTATGGAGGTGATGCGCTTCATGATCAACCTCTCGAAGCACTTCATTACGACTGAAATCAGGGCCACTGGTCGGTAGTCATTGAGGCACGTTGCCTGGTTCTTCTTTGGTACCGGTATGATGGTGGTCTTCTTGAAGCAGGTGGGGACCTCGGAGTGGAGTAGGGACAGGTTAAAGATGTCCGTGAATACCTCTGCCAGTTGGTCCGCGCAGGCTCTGAGTGCACGACCAGAGATCCCGTCTGGGCCCGTCGCCTTCCGAGGGTTCACTTTCAGGAAGGCCAATCTGAATTCGGAAGCTGTGATGGTGGGTATGGGTGAATTATGGGCTGCTGGGGCACTCGCCAGCGGATTGTTGGTTACCTGCTCGAACCGGGCATAGAATGCATTGAGTTCATCGGGGAGGGGTGCGCTGCTGCCAGAGATACTGTTCGGCTTCGCTTTGTAGCCCGTTATGTTGTTTAGTCCTTGCCACAACCGCCGAGAGTCTGTCTGTGACTCTAGCTTGGTTTGATATTCTCTCTTGGCATTCCGGATGGCTTTGCGGAGGTCGTACCTGGATTTCTTGTATAGGTCAGGGTCGTCTGCCTTGAATGCCTCAGATCTGTCCTTCAGTAGGGAGTCAATCTCGCGATTGAGCCATGGTTTCCGGTTGGGGAACGCACGTACTGCTTTCTTTGGCACGCAGTCGTCCACACATTTGCTGATGAAGTCTGTGACGGTTGTGGCATACTCATTTAAGTTGGTCGCTGAGTTCTTAAATATGGACCAGTCCACTGTCTCTAAGCAGTCACGTAAGAGCTCTTCTGTCTCCTCGGACCAGCACTGCACAACTTTCTTAGCTGGATTCTCCCGCTTGAGTTTCTGCTTGTATGCCGGGAGAAGGAGCACCGTCTTATGGTCTGATTTCCCAAAATGCGGTCAGGGGATGGAACGGTAGGCGCCCTTGATTTTTGAGTAGCAGTGGTCAAGAGTGTTGTCGCCCCTGGTTGATGTGCTGGTGGAATTTTTGATGTACGCTCTTGAGGTTGGCCTTGTTGAAGTCTACGGCCACGATGAACAAGGCCTCCGGGTGTTCTGTTGCGTAGTTGTTTATTACTGTGTATAGTTCGTCCAGTGCCTTCCTCACTACTGCCTGGGGTGGGATGTAGACCGCTGTGATAATGGCTGAAGTGAACTCACGTGGAAGATAATATGGGCGGCACTTCACGGTCAGGTATTCCAGGTCTGGGAGCAGTAGGTCGCCAGAGTCGCCACATCCAAGCACCAGGAGGAGTTGATGAGGAGGCAAACCCCTCCACCCTTCGTTTTGCCTGATGATGCCGTGCGGTCCGCCCGGTGAATTGAGAAGCTTTCAGGTTGTATGGCACAGTCCAGTGAGGCAGGGGTGAGCCATATCTCTGTGAAACAGAGCACACAGCAGTCTCTTACTTCCCTCTGAGCGGTAAGTCTGGCGTTAAGTTCATCCAGCTTGTTTTCGATCGCTTGGATATTTGCCAGGAGCATGCTGGGGAGAGGGGTCTTGAAACCGCGTTTCTTCAGTCTAACCTGCAGACCGCCGCGTTTCCCTCGCTTCCTCGGTCGACGGCTGCTGCTGGATGATCCTGGGATCCGATGGCAGATGTCAGCTCTTGTGGAAGGTAGGTGGTCGCGTCTGACGTGGTCCAGGGCGCTGGCGGGGAGCAGGGCGCTGTTTACGTATCTGGGATCGCGTCTGGCAGGGCCCCGGGCACTGGTTGAGGTAGAGGGATTGCTAGGGGGGCATGTTTGCAGTCCGGATGGGTCCCGGCGTTCTGCGGGAATACCTTGCAGCGTGTTCGGGTCCTCGCGCGCAGTCTCCACCATTTCGGGGGTCCTGGGTCGTGGGCAGGGGCATCCTGAGGCAGCTTGGGCTGGGTCCCTTGGTCTGTTCCTTCCCTGGGTGCTCCTGGGATTGGATCTTGAAGTAGACCCGGTCGAGCCTCCACGTGGATTCTTCTTTCTTCCATCACCAGGTAGGTCGGGTCGCTGGGCGGGTCTCTCCGAGTCGGGTCGCTGGGCGGGTCTCTGGGGGTCGCGTTGGGCCGGGTCTTGCCGTCGGGGGTCGGGTCGGGAGCTCCGGGGACTGGGCAAGGCGATCCGGGGGCTGGTGTCGGTAGTTAGGCCGGGTTTGGTGCTCCGAGGTCCGGGTCGGCTCCAAATCGAGGTTGGGGCTTCACTTCCGGTTTGGGCCCAATCTTCTTCCAGGTCGCGGAGGTCAGGTCGGGTTGGGTCAAAAGGTCTCCACGGGCCTCGGAGGATGTTCAAGCCTGCAAGAGAGGATAAAAGAGAGAGGTTAGTAATAATGTTAGTTTTAGAATTAATTTTTAAAAGATTAGAACGAGTATAAGTTAAGTAAAAAGTGGATCTGTTTGGGAGAGCTCGCAGAGAGTCACCTCGCTCCGGCGCCATCTTGGTAAAGACCCAGATCATTTGGGCCGAGTTCTTATTTGCTCCTTTAAAAATATAAAACTGGCCATATCCCAACATGATATGACATGCCTTTGCATCTATCTGAACCTGGTATGAACGTGGGCTATACAGTAGAGAGCAAGGAAGACCTTTAGACAGTCCTAATGAGCGATAAACTCACAACGGCTCAGTCAATACCTGAGCAGAGGACGAGCCAGTTTCGTACCATGCTACAACACTGTAAAGTGAGTAACGGACAATTATTTTAACGGAATTAGAGAAAAATAAAGGAAGCATTGGGAACAGGAAATAAGGGAAAACATTGCGAGCCTAAGAATTGCATTTGGAGTTCAAGACAAAATACACTTATAAGATCCAGCAGAGCTGATTTATTCAATGTACTTTGCCAGCATTTTCCAGTTACATTTTTAGCCAGGTTGTTCACATTTCCGATCTTTTCCATTTTCTACTTAGGCCTCTCATTGTTTTAGTTGGCTGTTTGCCACTTATCATGTTGATCTGTGTCTTTTATATAATCCTTCTTTCTATGACTTAATTGAGGTGATTTGTTAAATCTTTCTCCCCTGTCCTTTTACACTAACACACCAATCAATCTCTTGTATTTCCCTGCTGCACAAGGACAGGATACCAAAACATTGATCTCTCCAGAGAAGCTGGTTAACCTGTTTCAGTTTCCCCAATTTTTAAAGATGTTATGTTCGTAAAAATAGCCAATAATCATCACCAGTGTTTCTCAGGATGCAACAGCAGTAAATAAGGACACACTTTCATTTATATAGCACCTTTCACAACCTTAGGACATCCCAAAGCTCTTTACAACCAATGACTTACTATTGAAGCATAGGCAAAGATTTCCTGGTTTCCGGTCGGGAGATGTGGCATCCCAGCCAAAAGTCCATATCAGCTTTCAGCGGGAGTAAAACAGGCATTTTGTTGCTGTTGCCATATATCTACGAGGTTGGATTTTCCATTTTCGTAAAGATGAAGATGGTACAAACGAACTGGCTGGACCTGATATGCGCATTGCCCTCTACTCCTTTGAACCTGATTCAAGTACTATCATGAGGACCTCGCATTAAAGGTAAGTGAACGTGGTCCAGGACAGGGTGCTGTCGGGGGTGTGGGTTGGAGAGGGAAGGACCTCGGCAATGTATCAGGTGATGCAGGAGGAGGGGGAGGCCTCGGTGGAGTAGCTAAAGGGTAAGTGGGAGGAGGAGTTGGGTGAGGAGATTGATGAGGGGATGTGGGCGGATGCCCTGGGGAGGGTGAACTCTTCCTCCTCTTGCGCGAGGCTCATCCTCATACAATTGAAGGTGCTGCATAGGGCTCACATGACCGGGGCAAGGATAAGCCTGTTCTTTGGGTGCGAGGACAGGTGTGCTAGGTGCTCAGGGAACCCAGCAAATCACACCCACATGTTGTGGGCCTGCCCAGCACTGGAGGACCTTTGGAAGGGTGTAGCGAGGACGGTGTCGAGGGTGGTAGGTTCCAGGGTCAAGCCGGGCTAGGGGCTCGCAATATTTGGGGTGGCAGAGGAGCCGAGAGTGCAGGAGGCGAAAGAGGCCGGTATTCTGGCCTTTGCGTCCCTGGTAGCCTGGCGAAGGATTCTTCTTCAGTGGAAGGATGCAAGGCCCCCAAGCGTGGAATCCTAGATCAGCGATATGGCGGGGTTTATTAAATTGGAGAGGGTGAAATTCGCCTTAAGGGGATCGGTACAAGGGTTCTTCAGGCGGTGGCAACCGTTCCTAGACTTCCTGGCGGAACGTCAGAAGATGGTCAGCAGCGGCAGCAACCCGGGAGGTGGGGGGGCCTCGCGTGGGTGTGTATTTTTGCCTTTGTGTTGATGAGGTTTGCTAATTTATTATTTATGTATATGGGGTGGGGGGGGGGGGGGGTTGTTCTTTTCTTTCTGTATTTTGTTGTTGATATTTTGTGAAAATTTGAATAGAAATTATTTTTTCAAAAAAGGTGAGTGAGCGTAGAGTGTATCACGAAGGTCAGTCGACATGTTCTGTGAAGGTTGGTTGCCGTATGTTGTGAAGGTCAGTCGGCATGGGTCGCGAAGGACAGTCGGCGTGGGCCGCAAAGGTCGACCAGCATGGGCCGCAAAGGTTGGCCGGCGTGGGCCGCAAAGGTCGGCTGGCGTGAGCCACAAAGGCCACCTGGTTGACGAAAGTGGGGCCCAGAAAAAAAGTTTGAAAAACACTGCTCTAAGGAAACAGCACTTACTTTAGTTATTATTTTCCTTTTTATATGCTAGTGGAAGCTTTTACTGTTTGTTTTTATATTTCTTATTAGTTTTCTCTTATACTCAAGTTTCCCCTGTCATGTGAGAGTACCTTTAAGAAATGTGGGTTTATAAAATAGCTGAAGTGGATGTACCTTTAAGAAATGGGTGTTTATCAATGATGTCAGAGTGTCAGAGCTGGGCTGTCTGTCTGCTTTTACTTTCACTTTGGACTTGCAGCGACAGGGTGTGTTTAGTTTCGTTTTGCAGATTGGAAGCTGCATCCAGCAAAACCAGGTGTAATTCTGATGTCTTCCTGCATGAAAGGAATGTCTTCAAATCACTTTCTAGTTTAAAAGTGATAACTGCTCTCAGTAGTGAAGTTAAACCTGATGTCTTTCTGTAAAAAGGGTTCTTTTTGTCTTATGGATGTTGCAAGGAAAGATTAAGAGTTACGTAGAGAGTACTGTATTCTTTGGGGGATTTATTGGTGTTGATAGTTGTTAAGATGTTTACTGTGGGTTTATAAAGTGTTAACTGGTTTCATAAATAAACAGTGTTTTAATTTAAAAGTACTGTAGATTTCTGTTGCATCACACCTGCAGAGTGGGCCCGTGTACTCCCCATAACCACAATCTATTTAAAGTTGTGGGTCAGGTGAACTCCATGATACACTTTGGGGTTCTCTAAATCCTGGCCCATAACACTCCCTATACTGTATTTTAAGTCGTCCTTTGCTAGTTCCGCAAATGTTCCTAATCTTCTGGCCTACCACTAATCGTTGCATTGAAGGCTATTTCTTTTGATTTGGTATCATCCTTACCTTTCATAATTGAAAAGGGTGGACCATCCATGGCTCGTGGGCCTATCTTTATCAATGGAACATTTCTTTGTTGAGAGTTCTGTACTGTCTCACTTTACTGTCTTCATAGCCCTCAATTACCCTTATTTAATTCAAAGACACAATTTCAAGCCCACAATTCTCACCCTCCAGTTCATAGGTCCCTACAGCGCAGGAGGCCATTTGGCCCATCGAGTCTGCGCTAACACTCTGAAAGAGCACGGTTTCCCCCACTCTACTCGGGGGAATTTGGGTTAATTCAGAGGAGATTAGAACTAGGGGACACAGTTTAAGATACAACAGAGAAAATGCTGGAAAATCTCAGCAGGCCTGGCAGCATATGTAGGGAGAGAAAAGAGCGAACGTTTCGAGTCCGATGACTCTTTGTCAAAGCTAACAGACAGAGAAAGTGGGAAATATTTGTACTGTGGTGCGAATGAAAGATGAGTCATAGCCACAGAAACCCAGGGAAACCGGATGCTAATGGCCACAGAAACCAAGGGGAAAGAGTGCTAATGGCAGTCCCCAGAGAGAACAAAAGATGTGAAAGGTCAAACAGCAGGGAAACTAACATCAGAGGATGAACTGTAGATGTGGGAGGAGGGGAAAGGGGAAGACATGTGGAGAAACGTTAAGGAAAGGTGGATAAGATTGTGGGGGGGGGGGGGGGGGCAGGGGGTTAAATATATATTAAGAAACAAAGAAATGGTAAAAGACAATTAAAAATGAAATGGGATGAAAACAAATGGGTCGAGGTGGGGTAGTGCTGATCATCTGAAGTTGTTGAATTCGATGTTGAGACCGGAAGGCTGTAGCGTGCCTAACCGGTAGATGAGATGTTGTTCCTCCAGTTTGCGTTGAGCTTCACTGGGACATTGCAGCAGGCTAAGAACAGACATGTTGGCATGGGAGCAGGGTCTTTTGTTAAAATGGCAAGCAACGGGAAGGTCAGGGTCCTGAAGATGCTCAGCAAAGCGATCACCCAGTCTGCGTTTGGTCGCTCCGATATAGAGGAGACCACATGGGGAGCAGCAAATGCAGTAGACCAAATTGGAAGAGATGCAAGTGAAATGCTGCTTAACCTGGAATGAGTGTTTTGGGCCTGGGATGTTAAGCATGGAAGTGGTGAAGGGCCAAATGTTACACCTTCTGCGATTGCATGGGAAGGTGCCATGGTGATGAGAGAGGTACTGGGTATGGTGGATGAGTGGACTATATTGTCTCAGAGGGAACGGTCTCTGCGGAATGCTGACAGAGGGAGTGAAGGGAAGATGTGTTTGGTGGTGGCATCACGCTGGAGTTGGTGAAAATGGCGGAGGATTGTCTGGGTCTCTTTTCGCGAAAGAATCGAAGAGCTCGCAGGCCATTCTGGTGTGAGATGGAGGTGTAGAGAGATTGCACACCCATGGTGAATAGAATGCGGTTAGGGCCCACGACCTGGTAGCTGTCAATATGACGCAGTGCATCAGAGGAATTCCGGATGCAGGTGGGGAGGGAATAGACCAGAGGAGTGAGGATGGAGTCAAGATAAGAGGAAATAAGTTCAGGGGCAGGAACATGCTGACACAATGGGCCTGCTGGGACAGTCCTTTTTGTGGATTTTGGGAAGTAGGTAAAAGCGGGCTGTCCGGGGTTGGGAGACTATGAGGTTGGAAGCCGTAGGGGGAAGGCATCCGGAGGAAATTAGGTCGCTTACGGTGTTGGAGATAATGGCTTGATGTTCAGTGGTCTGGTCATGGTCCAGGGGGAGGTAATAGGAAGTATCTGAGAGTTGGCGCTCAGCCTCTGCGAGGTAGACGTCAGTGCACCAGCCGACAACAGCACCCCCTTTGTCGGCAGGTTTGATGACAAAGTCGGGGTTAGACCTGACAGAGTGAAGAGCAGAAAGTTTGGAAGGAGAGAGGTTGGAATGGGTGAGGGCGGGGGGCAGAAAAATTAAGACAACCAATGTCCCTTCGACAGTTCTCAATGAAAAGATCAAGGGCAGGTAATTGTCCCGGTGGGCTGGGGGGTCCACTTGGAGGCGGAATGTTGGAGGCACATGAAAGGATCAGTGGAACGGAGGGAGGATTCTTGCCCAAAGAAGTGGGCACGGAGACGAAGGTGACAAAAGAAGAGTTCAACATCATGTTGAGCCCAGAATTCATTGAGGTGGGGACCTAAGAGTACAAAGCTGAGTCCTTTGCTGACATCGGACTCGAAACGTTAGCTCTTTTCTCTCCCTACAGATGCTGCCAGACCTGCTGGGATTTTCCAGCATTTTCTCTTTCGTTTCAGATTCCGGCATCCGCAGTAATTTGCTTTTATCCAGTTTAAGACACAATTTAAGAATAAGCAGTCTCCCTTTAAGACAAAGACAAGAAGAATTTTTTCGACCTCAGAGAGTCGGTAGAATATGGAATTTCTCATCCCCAGAAAGCAGCGGAGGCTGAGTCTTTGAATTTAACTAAGGCTGAGTTACACAATGTTTTGAAAGACAAAGGAATCAAGGGTAATGGGCAGACAGGAAAACGGAGTTTACACCACAACCAGATCAACTATAATCGTATCGCCTGGCAGAGCAGGTTCGAAGGGTCAAATGATCCCCTCCAAAGTCCTATGTCCCTATGAATGAGCTGCAATGAACCAAATGGCTTCCCTCATTTGTAACTATCATGTCACTAGACTCCCCCCCCGCACCCCCCGCCCCTCCCCCAACACAAATCCTACACTCAACAACTCTCAAAACCACCACCAGTATCGTCCCCCCATAAATATTCACGATGGGGGTCACATGAAGTCTGAGACTTTAAAATGGGGTCACACCGGAATAAAGGTGGAAACTGATGTGTTGGGTACTCTGGATCTGTGGAGACTGCGTTTACCTTAGCAGCAACATAGACAGGCTACCAACACTTGTAATAGTACAACTCTATTTTATTTAACTAAGAGTTGTTAAACGTACTTGCACTGTGGGTCGACACTATGTTAGATTGACTGAAGACCTATGCCTAACCTGACCAGCCTTTGCTGCTAGCACATGGTGGATGTTTGTGCTACTGACTGCGGGCTCTGTCTGTCTCAGAGGCTGCATCCCGAATGAGCGGGAAAACTAGTGCCCTCTGTCTTTATAGTGACTGTGCCCTAACTGGTGATTGGCTGCTGTGTTGTGTGTGTTGATTGGTATTGCAGTGTGCCAGTCAGTGTGTGTCTCTGCACCATCATATACTGATGTGTATATTATGACAGGAACTTTCCAGCGGTCTGTACTAGTGGGGTCTTCTGGTCCCACTGACGGCGTAACCCCTGTTTCCCAGCGGCACGAGGTGCACTCAATGGGAAACCGGATTCTCCGGTCACCGACACCGAAATCGTGTTTGCCGGTTGGCCGGCGATGCTCCCCCCCTCCCCTCCAAATTGCCTGAGGCCTGCCCCCCCGGTGCTCCGCCCCAGACCGGCCATGTTCCCGACGGTGTCGGTCGCGTGTGGTCTCATCCGTTAGGAACTTAGCGTGGCAGCTGAGGACTTAGTCCAGCAGCGCCACGGTCGAGGGAGGGCCGATCCGTAGGCGGGGAGCGGGTGGAGGGGGGGCATTATTCGGGGCTGGGGGCACTGTGGTGGAGCGGTCCAGGGCACGCAAAGGGGGGGGACTATTTTTGCGGGTCAGGTCCGTGGGCCGCGTCCGCCATGAAGTTTGGTGCGGCCGCTGTAGGCCGCCTCCATGCGCATGCGCAGCCACAGACCCGGCAATTCTCCGGGCCGTATTGGCAGCGAGAGCTGGGAGCTCTACAGTGCCTGGCTGCTAGCCCCCCCCCCTGGGGCCAGGGAATCTGTGGCCGTTTTGCACCAGTTTTCCTGGCATAAAGCACCACCGTTTTCTCGCCAGCGTGGGGGCTTAGTCTCCAGAACGGAGAATCCAGCTCGTTGCCTTTGGGCGCCAATTTCCAGCTCCTGCAAGTATCCTCACTTTGGGCTGAATGTTTGTCTTGTCAACTGCTGTTGCCTTGTGTGCATGATCTGCTTTCCTTCCCTCCTTAAGCAGCTACAGTTCCACTACTTGTCCGTACTGTAAAATTTGTCTTCCATTGGAAACTCTTTATTTCCAAGGAGGCAAAATGGAACCTGGTGCATGACCTTAATGAGATCGGATAAACAAACTGGCCTGTATACCAGTGAGGTAAGCACCAGAAATATTATGTGTTTCCCTCTGTATGATCCTGTTTGACGTGATATTAATTGTCACTCATACATTAACCTGCTTCCTGATATCAACCTGTTGTTTCAGTGTTTTCATCCTTTCCAGAGTAGGGTGTGTTGAAGTAAAATAGGCACAAGGCAGATGATCCTCAACATATTGATGTGCAAGTGAATAAATCTTGGATGTTTCCTTAAAACAAGTTTGTAGTCAATTGTACCTTTGAGGTAGACAGGAGACAAGCAGCTGGCATTTCACGCCTGACTGAGAGTTGCATTTTCTAAGGAAAGCCGTATAGCTTGGTCTTCATATCTATTATGCCCATGTGGTTAAAGTGGTATTCTTGCATTTTTGGGGGGGAAATATTTTTATCAAAAGTTTTCATTTTATAGAACACAAAATAAACAAATCCATACGGACGAAGTGTAATTGACAAACCCATACCCTTGAAAAAAAAAGTACCAACGAAGCCCCGGACCCCCTGCCCCTAAGACGATACAAAGAAAAGCCCTTAGTCCCAACCAGATCCCTCCCCCTCCCCCTGACCTCAAACCCCTCCCACCCCATAACACTGACAAAAGCTTTCCAGAGAAAAGACTCCCTCCTGTCTCCCCCCCCCCCACCCCACTAAACAAACAAGCAACACTCACTGAACTTTGCACAAGCAGGTTCGACAGGCCGCAGCCCCTCCACCCCCCCCCCCCCCCCCCCCCCCCACCACCTCACTCCCGTTCACTAGCTGAAACTCCACAGCTAGCAAAGGGTAACCCCCCACCCAGGGTGTATGCTCAAAGAACACAGAAAAACAACACTTTCCAGCCCGTCCCAGCTACGGAAGAGCAACCAAAGCATGAAATGAAATGAAAATTGCTTATTGTCACAAGTAGGCTTCAAATTAAGTTACTTTGAAAAGCTCCTAGTCGCCACATTCATAACACCATTACAATACTAAAACTCCCCCGCCCCCACCCCCACTGGGGGGAGGGGGGGTGACATATATTCCCCATATGTTACCGTGACAATTACCCCCGATAATCGCAGCCCATTAAATTCCAAACATGGAACAGATACAAACGACAAAACAACCCCTCCCAACCGTCACTATTAAAGTCCCAATCAAATCCATTTAATCAAGTCCAAATCCATGCTCCTTGACAAAATCCTCCTCCAGTGTATTGAAAAAATGATCTTTCAACTGGAAAGTCACTCTCACCTCGCCAGGCACAACACTCCAATCCTGACTCTCCTCTTAAATAACGCTGACATTGTCTTATTGCATGCCGCTTCGCCGGCTCCATTTCAACATCTTGGCATATCCTGATAATGCTTCCTTCCCATCTGGTGTTCCGATTAACTTTGGCCCATTACAGAATGCGTTCCTTCTCCTGGAAGCTGTGGAATCCAATAATCACTGCCCGCGGCGGCTTATTCGCCCAAGACCTCCGCCCGTGTACTCGGTGGGCTGGATCTAACTTTGGGGAGGACAATCGCCCGCATCACCCCCCCCCCCCCCCCCCCCCACCCCCACCCTAAAAAGCTTGGCAAACATCTGGGAAAAGAACTCAGTTGGCCTCAGGTCCTCCATCCCCTCCGGCAACCCTACGATTCAACTTGCTCTACCAAGTCATCCACTGTTTCCCACAGAGTCTTGTTCCTCTCCTCCACGAGCAACATCTCAGCTTCCAATGAGGTGATTCGATCTCCATGCCGCAACAAGGCTGCCTCCACACCCTTCAGCACCCCTCCATGTTCCTTCACCGTCTCCGAGGTTTTTTTCCAGCACCTGCCGGATTGGGCCAAGGGCTTCCTCAATTGACCGCTCCTCAAAATGCTTTGCAAATTGTTTTTAAAACCCCTGCGTCGGCGTTTCCCACCGTGATATGAGCAGCCACACCCAAGGCTGGGTCCACCACCTTCATGGCAGCTGGGCTTCCTGGCTGAGTCGAAGGAATCTTCTTGCACCCAAGCTTCTTCATAGATTTTGACATATTTTCGCCGACAAATTCCTTATCCCATACGATGGGCAGGTTCTGGTAACCAAAATCCCCAGGAACCAGATTAAAAAGTCCAAAGAAGGAAGACCATAGCGGGAGCTACCTTATGTGCGGCCGTCTCCTACCAATCACCACCAGAGGTTTGCATTTAATAATAGAAATTTGTATATACGGAGCATTTTACTGCAACAACAGGCTGTTTCTCTGATTCCCGACACCGGAATCGTGTTCGGCAACGGGGCGGAGAATCCCCGATCACGACAGAATCGGGGGCGCCGCCGCTTTCGCGATGCTCCGTCCCCAACCGGCCTAGTTCCTGACGGTATGGGACACATGTGGTCTCACCCGTCAGGAACTCAGCGTGGTGGCTGCAGACTCGGTCCAGCGCTGCCACGGTCAGGGGAGGGCCAATCCATGGGCTGGGAGCTCTCTACGCTGCCTGGCTGCTAGTCCCCCACCCGGAGCAGGGAATCGGTGGCCATTTTGCGCCAGTTTTCCTGGCGTAAAACACCACTGTTTTCACGCTGGTGTGGGGACTTAGTCTCCCAAACGGAGATTCCAGCCCAACATATCTCAAGTTGTTACAGAGGGGTGTAACCAAAAATGAATTAACATTTCACAAGCTGACAAAGACAGTTTGAAACCTCCAAATCACCCTGACTGAATATCTTCAAAGTAAGCTATCATTTGATGAGCTCATTCAAAATGCCAGATCGAGTGCTACAATTTCATACACCCTGGGTGGGATTCTCTCAGGCCAGGGCCAGGCTGGAGAATCGCCGCGACTGGCGCGAATCGCGCCACGCCGCCCCGACTCCGGGACGCGATTCTCCGCAGACGTGGTCGGCGCGGCGCCGGTCAACGCGCCCCCCCCTCCGGCAATTACCCGGGATGGGCCGAGCGGCCGTAACAAAGAACAAAGAAAAGTACAGCACAGGAACAGGCCCTTCGGCCCTCCAAGCCTGTGCCGACCATGCTGCCCATCTAAACTAAAATCTTCTGCACTTCCGGGATCTGTATCCCTCTATTCCCATCCTATTCATGTATTTGTCAAAATGCCCCTTAAACGTCACTAATCGTCCCTGCTTCCACCACCTCCTCCGGCAGCGAGTTCCAGGCACCCACTACCCTCTGTGTAAAAAAATTGACCCCTCTACCCTGGGAAAAAGCCTCTGACTATCCACTCTATCTATGCCCCTCATAATTCTGTAGACATCTTTCAGGTCGCCCCTCAACCCCCGTCGTTCCAGTGAGAACAAACCGAGTTTATTCAACCTCACCTCATAGCTAATGACCTCCATACCAGGCAACATCCTGGTAAATATCTTCTGCACCCTCTCTAAAGCCTCCACATCCTTCTGGTAGTGTGGAGACCAGAATTGAACACTGTTCTCCAAGTGTGGCCTAACTAAGGTTCTATTCAGCTGCAATCTGACTTGCCAATTTTTTTTTAAGAGTCCCGCCGGCGCTGTTCCAATCTGCTCTTAGCCGGCGGGACATCGGCGTGGAAGGGTTTGGGGGCGGCCTGTTGGGGGGCGGGGGGGGGGGGTGGTGGGGAGGGGGTTCGACCCCGGGGCGGGGCCTCCATTGTGGCCTGGCCTGTGATCGGGGCCCACCGATCGGTGGGCCGGCCTCTTGGGCTGGGGGCCTCCTTCCGCGCCGGCCCCTTTAGCCCTACGCCATGTTGCATCGGGGCTGGAGCGGAGAAGGGAGCCACTGCGCATGCGTATGTTGCCGCCGGTGCCACTGTGCATGCGCGGACCCTGCGGCGCCCAGTTGACGCCGGGATCGGCAGCTGGAGCGGCGTGGGTCGCTCCAGTGCCGCACTGGCCCCCTGTAGGGGCCAGAATGCTGATCCTGAGGCCATGTTGATGCCATCGAGAAACGCGACGGCATTTCCGACAGCGTCAATACTTAGCCTCAGAATCAGAGAATCCCGCCCTCCGTACCTAAAGCCATGCACTCGCTCGCTGTTCAGGCTCATGAGACAGTGAGGAACTCTCAACTGAAACCTGAAGAAAATGTTTCATTGTTTTCAACTTTAAAGCTAAAAGTTGACGGATATTCTCCAATGTGAAATTATAATTTGACTTTGTCACAAACTGGCCTTCTATCATCGGCCCTGTTTAACCTGGGAGATTTTGTGTTGAAGAATTATTGACCCATGAGAATTCCCATGATATAAAACCAAAAAATGCGGAAAATACTCAGCAGGCCAGGCAGCATTTTCAGAGAGAAAAATAGCTTAACATTTCAGCCTTAATGTTTCATCAGAATTTTCCTGATGCCGTCACTACTTTGTTAGTCTAAAGCTGAATCCATAGAACTCTCAAAGTGATTGCCTGGATTCAGTGCTTGGCTTCCTGAAAGAGGCCGTGTAATATTAACTCATTGATAAAAACGAAGGGAAATATGAATTGCTCCCTCATGGAAATGTTTGGCACTTCACTGTGAATTGTTTTGCGCCGCTCGGAGATGTCATTTCCGTGCCAGCTGGCGGGGCACCAAAGGCCATTTCCGCCAGCTGGCGGGGCGGAAATTCGTCCGGCGCGGGCCTAGCCCCTTAAGGTTGGGGCTCGGCCCCCCAAGATGCGGAGCATTCCGCACCTTTGGGGCGGCGTGAAGCCCGACTGATTTGCGCCGTTTTGGCCGCCAGTCGGCGGACATCGTGCCGATACCGGAGAATTTCGCCCTAGATTTATGAACTTTTCAAATTTATGGACTCTCTGAATTGTTTCATTGCTTTGTTTGATCGTTTCCCTGGTTTGTATATAATGTTGATCTCGTTACTCTTGTTGCATACTGCTTCTCTGCACTAGGCACCTTCCCATGTAAATAGCTTAGTTCTCATGTACGTAGTCCTGTAAATATGTCTTCGCACCCCACACATAGTTAGGAACATTCTCACCACACATTATTTATTGCCACACACATTCATTTTTTTTATAAAAGGGGGGGAATGTCATAAAATACATCAGTATATCATGGTGCAGACACACACACTGATGGTCACACAGCAAGACCAATCAACACACACAACACCGCAGGAAATCACCAGTTGAGCACACTCACTATAAAGACAGGGGGCATCAGAGTTCCCGCTCATTCTAGATGCAGCCTCTCAGAAGGACAGAACTTACAGCTTACAGCACAGATCTTCACCATGTGCTGAGTGCATAGACGGGTTAGGACAGGCATAGGTCTTTAGTTTAATCTAACATCGTGTTAACCCACAGTGAAAGTATGTTCAACAGTTTCTGACTTAACAAAATAGTGTTGTACTATTTTAAGTGTTGGTGGCCTGTATGTGTTCCACAGATCCAGAGCACCCAACACATCAATCCGGGTCCTTCACTTCTGTAATTCTCTTCCTAAACCTCTCTTCCGCCCTTCCGCCCACTCCTCCTTTTAATACCTTCCTTAAAAAACAAATCCTTTTTGACCAAGCTTTTAGTCACCCCTCCCAATATCCCTTCCTTTGATTCAATCTGACAAGCTAAATTAAAGTTGACCCCAGGGCTTTTAACAGCAGTGAAGCTGGAGAAGTTCTGAGGCACCTTGCCGTCGCCCGGGCAACCTGCCATCAGTTTATTTAAGCTTTCCCAATTCTCTGTGCGCTTGTAAATAAATCTGCCTCATTACTTTGGAAGCTGAGCCAGTTCAATTGTGATGCCTTGAAGCCTTCTGGAATGGCTTCTTGATGTCTTCTCGGTGACTTTCAGGGAAGTTGAGTGCCAGATTTCAGCAGGAGCTGATACAGGGCAGCAGCATCTCATCCAGAGTGGGGAGGTTTTATGGAAGCGACACCATTGCGAGAGGGAAATTATCCCCTAATCCTAACACATTGGTGACAGCAAGTTGGGAAAGATGAATGTTTAGAGGATGATTACCCAAATTGCTTTTGCTTACAATAAAGTGAACCCAAGTCGGCCAGAGTTCCAGCATAGACTTGTTTCAAAGTTTTGTTTCAGATCATTTGCCAATGGCACATTGGGCGAACATGTTTGTTTTGCTTTCAGGTTTTTTTCCCGTTCTGCGCCAATGATGCTACTTTGAGTTAGTGTCAAGCTTTACCTGTGCATTTTGCCACAGTTTAGGTACAGGATTTGTTTAGGTGAATGCATTTGTACGGGCCCCAGGTCAGCTCTCATTAACTGGAGAAGAGGTCCGAGCGAGAAGGCTCTGAATGCACTAACTGTTGCTTGAAGTAAAGTCCCAGCAAACTGTGAGGCGCTGTGCCAATTGGTTTCAACTCTGCCAAAATATCCAGATGTCCTTCGACACAGAAAATGCTAGAGGTATTAACGAAGGGTTCAAAAGGCAACAGATCCATCAAGAAAGATACCGGCACCATTATAAACAGGCAGGGGACGATCATTACTGATTGCAGTAAACAGCTGGAGAGATAGAATGAACGCTACCATGAATTGTGCTTTATGGAGAACACTGTCTCCAATGAAACCCGAGACACCAGAGAAAGCCTGCCTGATACGGCACACCGGAATACTTTTATTCAGAAATGTTCAATTTATAATCTCCAAAAAGGTCAAACAGATTTATACAATTTTTATAAAACTATCCCCACAACCCAGCCCCGCCTTTCCTGCATTTACGCAGACCTCCCCCCAGCCCCTCTCCCCCACCCCCACTCCTTACCAGCCACCCCCCTCCCCCACTGCTGACAGCCACCAGCTCCTTGAAGAAGACAATGAACGGTAGCCAATCAGAGTGAAACCCCTTCTCCGATCCGCTTATGGCGAACTTTGCGCTGAATTCTCCGCTGTCGGGATTCTCCATTTTGCCAGCAGCCTGGGGGTTTCTCGACGGCGTGGGGCTGCCCCACAATGGGAAACCCCAATGACCAGCCGGTGAAATGGAGCATCCCGACAGCGTGCTGCACCACGGTCTGGATTCTTCACTCCCTCACGTCGAAATCGTGTTCGGCGATGGGGCGGAGAGTCCGTTTTGGCTCCTATATCGGAACACCGCCAGTATTTCAATTTTCCACACCTGGAAACTTCCTGGAAACGCCGACGGAACTTTTAACGGACCCATTGAACCTCTCATGTTCAATGTAACCAGCCTGATTCAGGGCCTCTAGTCCCGCTTAGTCAATGATCAGCCATATCTCACAACAAAGTCCTACAGGACCCCACCTTGCATCAGGTCTAGGATGGATGCTACACAAACATGAACCAGGTGTAATGGCACATCAGGGGATCTTTCAGGCCATTGGAGGCCCCCGGATTGTCGGGGATAGGGCAGGTTGGATCCTTGGTACTCTCCTGGCTCCCAGGCACCTTGGCACTACCAGCCTGGCACCCAGGCAGTGCCAGCCTGAGACTGGCAGGGTGCAAGGGGGATTGCCAGCGTGTCCAGCTGGACATCCCCAGGTACTATCTTGGCTTCCAGAGGTTGGGCCCTAAGGTGCCTTGCCCAGAAGAGTGGGGGTGAGGGGGGGGCGTCGAAGGCCCCTGAAAATGTTGGAGGGGGGTGAAGGAGGAGGGTCCAGAAAGCCAGTGGAGGGGTTGGGGGGGGGGGGGGGAGGGCTAGAGTCCAGCGGCACCCCAAAGGGTCCCCTATTGTTCATCATCATATAAATTACAAAGATATCTATGTGGGGGGTAGGATCAGTAAGTTTGCAGATGACACTTGGCCGGATGCTTGACAGTGAGGTTGAGGGACTTGGGTTCCAGGAAGATATAGAAGGGATGGTCAAATGGGAAGAAAAGTGGCAGAGGGAATTTAACCCTGAACAAGTGTGAGGTCAACACTTTGGAAGGAGTAATTTGACAAGGAAGTATTCAATGAATGGCCTGACATTGGGAAGTTCTGAAGGACAAAGGGACCTTGGCATGCTTGTCCATAGATCTCTAAAGGCAGAAGGTCAGGTTAACAGGGTGGTGAAAAAAGCATACAGGACACTTGCCTTTATCAATTGAGGCATAGATTACAAAAGCAGGAAGGTCATGATGGAGCTGTATAGAACTTTGACTGGGCCACAGCTGGAGTACCGTGTGCATTCTGGTCACCACATTATAGGAAGGATGTGATTGCACTGGAGGGAATGCAGAGGCGATTCACCAGGATGTTGCCTGGAATGGAACGTTTAAGTTATGAAGAGAGGTTGGATAGGGTTGGGTTGTTTTAACTAGAGTAGAGAAGACTGAAGGGTGACCCGATTGAGGTGTACAAGATTATGAGGGGCATGGACAGGGTGGATAGGGAGCAGCTGATCCCCTTAGTTGAAGGGTCAACCATGAGGGGACACAAGTTTGAGGTGAAGGGCAGGAAGTTTCGGGGGGACTTGAGGAAAAACCTTTGACCCAGAGGGTGGTAATGGTCGGGGATACACTGCCAG
This sequence comes from Scyliorhinus torazame, assembly GCF_047496885.1. Classification (NCBI taxonomy): domain Eukaryota; kingdom Metazoa; phylum Chordata; class Chondrichthyes; order Carcharhiniformes; family Scyliorhinidae; genus Scyliorhinus; species Scyliorhinus torazame. Next base: position 297,156,221 of record NC_092711.1, on the reverse strand, counting down.
GGAGGGTGGTAGAGGCTGGTTGCCTCACATTCTTTAAAAAGTACCTGGGTGAACACTTGGTACATCATAGCATTCAAGGCTTTGGGCCTCCGCCTCTGGAAAAAGCGACTCATACGTGACTTTGTCATGAGCACACCTTAAATTGGGTTGAACTTAACCTAGCGCATAAGGAAGTAGGATTCATCCTCCTCAGTGCCTCACTCCATAACCTTCCTTCAAAGCTGTCCCCAAGCTCTTCCTCCCATTTCCTCCTAATCTTTATGGCATTATGGCTTTCGCCCTTTCCATCAGTTGTCCATAAATGTCGGAAACCTTTCTCTCTCCAGTCGCATCCTCTGACACAATCTATTCAACGAGCGAGGGGGTGGCAACTGCGGAATCGTGGCCGACCCTTTTTTTCAATATATCTTTGATCTGTAGGTATGGGAACCCGTTCCCGTCCGGCAGGTGAAATTTCTCCACAAGCTCCTCGAGTATTTTCTTTTTCAAGCTTCCATGAAAACAGGATTCTCACAGGTGTCAGGCCAAAGGCAAAGTCATGATAATTTATCCTCATCACCAAATATAATGATGCACGTTCGGAGACTCAATTAGTGAACACAATAGGTATTTATAAATAAGAACGTATAGTAGCCATTTGGCTGCAGCTAGCTCCTAAAATGTCTCTTTTCCTAAGAGGGCACACCCCCTGGGGTGATTCCCGACTCTGAGTCCCAATTGACCCCCCAGGCCAGCTGACCCTTAATCTGCTGTGTTGCTCTTAACGAGACAATCACCACACCAACCTATTCTTAAATGTTGACAAGGGACAAGAGAGGAACAAAAGGAATTAGTGTGCATGTGTGTGTTTTAAAGTAGTGATTTTTATAATTAAACTCGTGTTGAACACACCATGGCCACCGCCCACATCGACGGATGAAGGAGAATATCAAGAGAACAATTGCTATCATCTCCAAGTTCCTCTGAAATTATGCCTCATCCCTCATTCACATAATTCCTGCAATTGTCTCCATTACACCATTTGTGAGAGCATTGTCAGTCACCAGAAGGTGTGCAGTTCTTGAAAGTGAAGGTTCAGAACCGTCCTTAGTATAACTTGAAATGGGTGACAAGTACGGGCCTTTACATTCTGTGAAGAAAAACAAAATTATTACTGCCTGGCGTTAGAGCTCGCTTGTGCTTTTCTTTTAGTGTCATTCGCCCACAATTGGGCAAGCCGGGGCAAATGTTGAAGAATTGCAAGCACAAATCATGCCCAGTGCAAATAGTTTCCACAATCTTTCACACTGGTTTAGAAACATTGACAATCGGCAGAAAGTATGAGGCAACAGGCAGTCATAGACTATTTTATCCATTGACCCTGCTTAGCCATTCAATATGGTCATGGATGACCCTCTATCTCAACAGTACACTACTGCACTCTCTCCGTACCACTTTACGACTTTAGTGTCTAGAAATCTATTTCCTTCCTAACCATATTCAGTGACTTGGCCTCCTAAATCCCCAGGGACTGATGGTCTATATCCCAGGGTACTAAAGGAGGTGGTCATGGAAATAGTGGATGCATTGGTTGTCATCTTGCAAAATTCTGGAACAGTCCCAGCAGGTTGGAGGGTGGCAAATGTGACTCCACTATTTACAAAGTGGGGGGGGGGGGGGGGGGGGGGGGGGGGGGTGGGTACAGGGAACTCCAGACCGGTTAGCCTGACATCGGTAGTCGGAAAAATGAGATAACAGGACACTTAGAAAATAGCAACGGGCTCAGGCAAAGCCAACATGGCTTTTGAAAGGGAAATCATGTTGGATGAACCTACTGGAGTGTTTTGAGGATGTAACTCGTAGAACAGGGGCGGGATTCTCCGACCCCCCGCTGGGTCGGAGAATCGCCGGGGGGCGGCATGAATCCTGCCCCTGCCGGGCGCTGAATTCTCCGGCATTGAAAATTCAGCGGGGGCGAGAATAATGCCCCCCCCCCCCCCAGCGATTCTCCGGCCCGCAATGGGCCGATGTCCCGCTGCTGTAATGCCAGTCCCGCCGGCGTGAATCAAACCACCTCCCTTCCCGGCGGGACCAGGCTGCGCGGGTGGGCTCCGGGGTCCTGGGGGGGGGGGGGCGCGCGGGGCTATCTGGCCCCAGGGGGATGCCCCCACGGTGGCCTGGCCCGCGATCGGGGCCCACCGATCCGTGGCCTGTGCCATGGGGGCACTTTTTTCCTTCTTTGAATCATAGAATCATAGAAGTGACCCCCCCTGCACATGCACGGGGATGCCGTCAGCAGCCACTGATGCTCCCGCGCATGCGCGGACTTCCGCCGGCCGGCAAAATCCCTTTGGCCCCGGCTGGCGTGGTGTCAAAGGCCTTTCCCGCTGGCCGGCAGCGCGCAAACCACTCCGGCAGGGGCCTAGCCCCTCAAGGTGATGGTTTGGCCCCTGAAGGTGCGGAGAAATCTGCACATTTGGGGCGGCCCGACGCTGGAGTGGTTCCCGCCACTCCATCCCGCCGGGACCACCCGCCCCGCCGGGTAGGGGAGAATCACAGCCCAGATAAGGGAGAACGAGTGAGTGTGTATTTGGGTTTTCAAATAGCTTTTGATAAAGATTCACAGAAGAGGTTAATTGGGGGTAATAAACTGCCATAGATGAGAATTTGTGAACAGACAGGAAACAGAGTCGGAATAAACGGATCTTTAAAATTCTAACAGGACTAGATACTGTAGATGCAGGAAGGATGTTCCCGCAGCTCCCGATGGTGGAGGTGTTCAGAAACAGGGGTCATAGTCTAAGGATAGGACTAAGTTAAGGAGAAATATCTTCACCCAGAGAGTAGTAAGCCTGTGGAATTGGCTTTACAGGAAGCAGTTGAGGCCAAAGCATTGTCAGCGAATTCTGCCGACGGGATCCTCCTTTCCGCCAGCAGCACACCCATGCCCGCGAATTTCCCAACAGCGTAGATCGGCCACAATGGGAAAACCCATTGGCAGGCTGCGGGAACGCAGGATCCGGTCGCCACCCCCCTATCCTAGCGCCACGTGTGACCCACGGGCACGGCCATCTTGCCCCTGGACTTCACGCTGGGCAGGTGGGCGCCCCAGCCGAAAAGCATGGCTGGCAGACGGGAGAATCCTGCCCTGTATGTTTTCAAGAAGAAGTTAGGTATCCCTCTTGAGGCGAAGGGGATCTAACCCCTTCTACAATCTACCTGAACGGGAACAGAGTCCTGTAGCACGCTGTGGTAGTACCAGGTATTGCGGTACCTGAGAGGCTGATAGCCATTGGTTAGACCCAGGAGTCTACCATTGGCTGTATTACGTAGCTCCGCCCTGAAGGCGGGGTATAAGAGATGGTGCCGTCCCAGCAGCCTTCACTTTCTGTATCGAAGCTGCTGGGGAAAAGGTTCTAGCAGATTAAAGCCTTCAGTTATGGAATCACTTCGTCTTGAGTGTAATTGATTGCGCATCAATTTAATCTGCTACAACTTAAGTTGGAAGGCTGGATCTCCGAATCAAACCGGAGTGCCTCCAGCTCAGCCCCCACGCGGATAACTCTGCTGTTATTTTTAAACACTGGCTGGCGTGCTTTAAGGGCTACCTCGACACGGCCGTAGACACCCCCACGGAAGGACAGAAGATGCATCTCCTGCGCTCCCGGGTCAGCCCTGGGATCTACCCCCTTATCGAGGAGGCGGAGAACTATGCTGCCGCTATTGAACTGCTAGAAGGACATTACATCAGTCCTGTAAACCAAGTCTACGCTCGTCACCTGCTTGCGACTAGGCGGCAAAGCCCCGAGGAAACGTTGGAAGATTTCTACCGGGCGCTACTGGTGCTGGGCCGAAACTGTGGCTGCCTGCGAGTTTCGGGGAGCGAGCACACGGAACTTTTAATCAGGGATGCCTTTGTTGCAGGTATGAGCTCCCCCGATATCCGCCGAAGACTCCTAGAAAGGGACACTCTGGGACTTACAGAGGCACGGGCCCTGGCAGGGTCCATGGACGTTGCCTACAAAAACGCGCTGTCTTTTGCCCCCGATCGCGCGGTGGCCCCTTGGGCTGCGTGGCACCCCACAGCGGCAGCCCCTCAGACCTTCCCCCTGACCCCGCAAGCCTGCGCGGTCAGACGGCCCGATAACGCCGCCGGGCTCCGCTGTTTCTTCTGCGGGCAGGCGAACCATCCCCGCCCGCACTGCCCGGCCCGCACCGCCGCCTGCAAAGGGTGCGGCAAGAAGGGCCTCTTTGTGGGGTTCTGCCAGGCCCACGCCGTGGCCGCGGTCTCCAGCGACTATGGACCGCCACGGCAACCCCCCCTTCAGGCCCCGACCGGCCAGCGCTCACCGCAACCCCCCTATCCTATCGCCACGTGTGACCCACGGGCACGGCCATCTTGCCCCCTGGACTCCACGCTGGGCAGGTGGGCGCCGCCATTTTGTCCATCGCTGCCGCCATCTTCTTCATCCCCAGGAAGTCCACCACCGGGACCTCGCTCCCAACCTGGCTAGCGACACCCGGACTCATCCTGCTTCGGAAGCGCACAAGTCGGACCCGTTGGTCGAGAGGGTCCACCTGCTGCACGCTAACCCCCAGTACGCCTACGTGGCGTTCCCTGACGGCCGGCAAGACAGTCTCCCTTCGGGACCTGGCGCCCGCCGGAACCCTTCGTGCACCCGAAACATTGCCCCCACCCCCACCTCCCCCACAGCACCTCACTTGAGGGTCAGTACTCCCGCCGCTCCTGCCTAGGCCCGACCACCCACCGACGCCCCCTACAGGCGCCCCCCCTCCCTCTCAATCTTTTGCCCCTACAGCGCCGCCTAGGGGCGACGAAGCTGCCAGGGAGGACAACACCACACTCCCGGAGCCGCAACCGCCGGGACCCTCGTCAGAATCACCGCCGAAGCCCAGATGCTCCAGAAGGACGACCAGGCCGCCCGATCGACTGATTGCTGCACTATGAACACTTTGTACATATCCTCGACATCACGGTACCTCCATACCTGGTCATACCATGCTAAAGGTGACTATTAATGCTGGCCACCCCGCCGGGCTCTTTTTTAACGGGGTGAATGTGGTAGTACCAGGTATTGCGGTACCTGAGAGACTGATGACCATTGGTTAGACCCAGGAGTCTACCATTGGCTGTATTACGTAGATCCGCCCTGAAGTCGGGGTATAAGAGATGGCGCTGTCCCAGCAGCCTTCACTTTCTGTATCGAAGCTGCTGGGGAAAAGGTTCTAGCAGATTAAAACCTTCAGTTACGGAATCACTTCGTCTTGAGTGTAATTGATTGGGCATCACACACACACTATGAACTGGGTGTTTCACGGAGCTATCGAGCGACAATTTGGGTAGATCTGGGGCCTTAGCGGCGAACGCCCGGCCGAGGCTGTACTTACTCCCCTTTTCTGCACTGAGGAGCTCCGCTCGCTGGAAATCCTCATGGCATCCCGAACTTTTGACACCCCCTCCTCTCCAATGAGACTCCAAAAGCCCTAACTCACCTCTAAGGGGATCCTCGCAACGCCCCCTCGCCAGAGGTGGCATTGCCAGGCTTGTACCCAGGGGGTAGTGCCAGGATGCAACCCTGCCCAGAGGACAAGCACCTGGGGGATTCCAATCCCCTGGGAGATTCCCACGAGTGCCGTTCCGCATGGCCCCCATTTGTGGAGACCAGCACCGAACAGCCCTCGCCCAAGGTCTCCGAGGCGAGGGGGTTAGATGCCACGCCTTCGTTAGATCTCTGGAATGCACATTAGAGTGAGAATAGCTGCCTCACTCTGTTCCTGCCACCTAGCAATGGGATTTCTATTTTGGCCACCCCACTCCTCTGGGAAACTGCGGACGTGGGTGCACTGTCTGCGCAACAGAGAATTCCACTGGCGGAGAATCGAACCCAAGGTTTCTGAATTGGGGGAAGGCAGCCTTTAATAGGAGAAGACATAGAACATAGAGCATACAATGCAGAAGGAGGTCATTCGGCCCATCGAGTCTGCACCGACCCACTTAAGCCCTCACGTCCACCCTATCCCCGTAACCCAATAACCCCTCCTAACCTTTTTGGTCATTAAGGGCAATTTATCATGGCCAGTCCACCTAACCTGCACATCTTTGGACTGTGGGTAGAAACCGGAGCACCCGGAGGAAACCCACGCACACACGGGGAGAACGTGCGGACTCTGCACAGACAGTGACCCAGCGGGGAATCGAGCCTAGGACCCTGGCACTGTGAAGCCACAGTGCTAATCACTTGTGCTACCGTGCTGCCCTGTGCTACCCCCAGGCTAAAGTGGGCTCGGAACAGTGACTTGTAGGGAGATCCACATGTTCCCGTAAAGATAAACAGTGAGACCAATATGTCCAGAGAACTCTGGACTTCAAGGGATATACAGAATTGGATAATGAAAAATAGGGAGACTTATGGCAGATTCCGGGGGCTGAAAACAGTGGGTGCCCTAGAGCAGTGCTATTCAAACTTGTTTTCCTGCGATCCAATTTTACCAACCGGCCGACCTTCAGGACCCACGCGGGCCGACCTTCGCGACCCACACCAGCTGACCTTTGTGACCCATGCCAGCCGACAATCACAGACTCTCCTGGGCAGCTCTCTCCAGCAGATTCATTTGGGAGTTTCTGGGCAGGAGGTATACTACCTATTTGTGTCTCTGGCCCGCTCTTCCTTTTAACACAACAATCCATCTTCAGTTCTTCACAGTTACTTGCCTTGCTTGCTCGCAGCTAGAAAATGGAGGAATCTCTCCTCTCTTACTTTGTGCTGAAAGCACGGGCGTTCTGGGCGCATGGCGTCAGTGTGCGTGCCAGGCGGGTGACTTGCTCTCTGCCGCCGCCTCTGGCTGGAAGGCTGCATCGTTCCATTTAAAAGCTGCTTGCAGCCAGCATTCTCAATTTAAAAGCCGGTTGTGGCCGTTTGGCGCTTTTCCCATGATTGGGAATGCCATGGGAGCGCCATGACCGATTGCTCTGTGAATCTCCCGACACCCACCCGTGGGTCGTGACCAAGACTTTGAAAAACCCTGCCCATGAGAAATATAGAAAGTTCAGGGGGGCACTTAAAAAAAGAAATTAGGAGAGCAAAGAGGGGGCATGAAAAAATACTGGCGACCAAAATAAAGGAAAATTCCAACATATTTTGTCAGTATATTAAGGGCAAGAGGGTAATGAGGGAAAAGTGGAGACGATTAGGAGCCAAAATAGTAACCTGTATATGCAATTGAAAGATGTAGATGAGGTATTAAATTAGTACGTTGCAACTGTGTTCACGATGTGATGCGCAATCAATTGCAGAATGACGCAGATTGGGTGCAACTGTGGCTTTATTGCAGTCAGATGCGTGGCCTCCTGCTGCAGCTGGCGAAATGGCAAGGCAATGGAGGCCATGCATATTTATACAGTTCTTAGTGGGCGGAGCCAGCCGGCAGGGGCTACCGGTGAACCTGTAGTGCAGGTCCTACCTGACATACCCTAATACAGTGGTTCACCACATTCACCCCCTGTTAAAAATGGGTCCGGCGGGGGTGATGGGAAACTATATACAAATAGTGCAATTATGTACAGTGTTAAGAAGAAAACAAAAGTCCATGTTAAAGGTCCGTAGCCCGTCAAAGGTTCAGCCGATCCGGTGCTTTGGTGCTTCGTTGGGAGCGGCATAACGGTGGAGGCGAAGTCTGTGGTGGAGGTGGCACTGATGGCGGTGGTGGCAGTGCTGATGCTGGCCAGTCATCGGGGAACTCCGGGAGCGTGCCAAAGTCCTCTTCGTCCTCTTGTGCGGAAAGGTGGTGGTGGGGGGGGGGGGGGGGGTGGTCTGGTGGGGTCAATGTTGGCGGCGCGGTGGGAGGGGGGAGCACGCATGGGTGGGGGAGTGTGTTGGGGTGGAACCTGGTGGTGCCAGGTCCCTGAGTGAGACAGTATCTTGGCGGTCGTCGGGGAACTCAATGTAGGCATATTGAGGGTTGGCATGGAGCAGGTGAACCCTGTCCACCAAGGGGTCCGCCTTGTGGAGTCGGACGTGCCTACGGAGAAGGACCGGTCCTGGAGCTGCGAGCCAAGTCGGGAGCGACACCCCGGATGTGGACTTCCTGGGGAAGGTAAAAATACATTCATGGAGTGTGTTATTAGTGGTGGTGCACAATAGTGACCGGATGGAGTGTAGAGCGTCAGGGAGGACCTCCTGCCAGCGAGAGGCTGGGAGGTTCCTGGACCATAGGGCCAGCTGGACTGCCCTCCAAACCGTCCCATTCTCCCGTTCTACTTGCCCGTTTCCCCGGGGGTTGTAGCTGGTCTTCCTGCTGGAGGCTATACCCCTGCTGAGCAGGAACTGACGCAGCCCATCACTCATGAATGAGGATCCTGTCACTGTGGATGTAAGCGGGGAAACCGAACAGAGCGAAGATGGTGTTGCGGGCCTTGATGACGGTGGCAGACGTCATATCGAGGCATGGGATGGCGAAGGGGAATCTGGAGTACTCATCGACCACACTGAGAATGTACGTGTTATGGTCGGAGGAGGGGAGGGGCCCTTTGAAATCCACGCTGAGGCATTCAAAGTGGCGGGAAGCCTTCAGCAAGCGCGCACGGTCCGGCTGGTAGAAGTGCGGCTTGCACTCCGCACAGACCTGGCAGTCCCTGGTGACTGTCCTTACTTCCTCGACAGAGTAGGGCAGATTGCAAGCTTTGACCAGATGGTACAAACAAGTGACCCCCGGGTGACAAAGGCTGTCGTGTAGGGCCCGGAGTTGGTCCACTTGTGCGCTGGCACATGTACATCGGGAGAGGGCATCAGGGGGCTCGTTGAGTTTACCGGGGCGATACAAAATCTCGTAATTATAGGTGGAGAGCTCGATTCTCCACCGCAAGATTTTATCATTTTTGATCTTGACCCGCTGTGTGTTATTGAACATGAAGGCTACCGAACATTGGGCCTCCTTTTCGAAGGATGAGTGTCGAATGTCAGAGGCATGAAGGGTGCGGGAAAAGAGTGCCACGGGTCTGCCTGCCTGGTTTAGAGGGGCGGCAAGGGCGACGTCTGAAGCATCGCTTTCTACTTGGAAAGGCAGTGACTCGTCCACTGCGTGCGTCCCGGCCTTGGCGATGTCTGCTCTGATGCGGGCGAAAGCGTGTTGTGCCTCGGCCATGAGAGGGAATTGGGTGGACTGAATGAGTGGGCGGGCCTTGTCTGCATAGTTTGGGACCCACTGGGCGTAGTAGGAAAAGAACCCCAGGCGGCGTTTGAGGGCCTTGGGGCAGTGGGGGAGGGGAAGCTCCATGAGGGGGCGCATGCGGTCGGGGTCGGGCCCGCGAAGTCCGTTTTGGACTACATAGCCGAGAATGGCTAACCGGGTCATGCTGAACACACACTTCTCTTTGGTAAAGGTCAGGTTGAGAAGAGTGGCAGTACGGAGGAATTTATTGAGGTTGGCATCGTGGTCCTGCTGGTCATGGCCGCAGATGGTGACATTATCTAAGTACGGAAAGGTGGCCCGCAAACCGTACTGGTCGACCATTCAGTCCATCTCCCTTTGGAAGACCGAGACCCCATTTGTGACGCCGAAAAGGACCCTAAGGAAGTGGTAGAGGCAACCGTCCGCCTCAAAGGCCGTGTATGGACGGTCCGACTTCCGGATGGGGAGCTGGTGGTAGGCGGATTTCAGGTCAATTGTTCAGAAGACCCGGTACTGCGCAATCTGATTGACCATATCAGATATGCATGAGAGGGGTTACACGTCGAGCTGCGTGTACCGATTGATGGTCTGGCTGTAGACCACGACCATCCTGTGTTTCTCCCCAGTTTTAACCGCAACCACTTGGGCTCTCCAGGGGCTGTTGCTGGCCTCGATAATACCCTCCTTAAGCAGCCGCTGGACTTCGGACCTGATGAAGGTCTTGTCCTGGGTGCTGTACCATCTGCTCCTGGTGGCAACGGGCTTGCAATCCGCAGTTAGATTGGCAAAAGGGAGGGGGTATCGACCTTGAGGGTCGCGAGGCCGCAAACGGTAAGGGGGGGTAAGGGCCCGCCGAATTTGAGGGTGAGGCTCTGGAGATTGCACTGGAAGTCCAGGCCCAACAGGAGTACAGCGCAGAGATTAGGAAGGACATAGAGACGGAAGTTACTAAGTTCTACACCCTGGACAGTGAGAGTGACTGTACAGAAGCCTCGGATTGGGACAGAGTGGGATACGGAGGCTAGGGAGATCCTTTGATTGGCAGGATAGACCGTGAGGGAGCAGCGCCTTACCTTATTTGGGTGTACAAAGCATTTGGTGCTCCCGGAGTCCAGCAGGCACGAGGTCCCGTGGCCGTTGCTTTTCACCGTCGTGACGCGGTGGCCAGGTTGTGCGGGCGAGATTGGTCCAGCATCATCGAAGCGAGCTGCAGGTAGTCGTCGGATGCTTCGGGTGGCGAGTGTGTGTGGTTCCGATCTCGGGATGTCCGGAGACCCTGTAGGGGACAAGATGACGGCGCCCATGGTGCGCACATTGCGGGGTCGGGACAAGATGGCGGCGCCCATGGTGTGCACATTGCGGGGTCGGGACACGATGGCGGCACCCATGGGGTGCACGTGGCCGAAGGGGGACAAGATGGCGGCGCCCATTGGTCGCACATGGCCCCAGGAGGAGAAGATGGCGGCTCCCATTGTGCGTTTGGCGTGGGGGAGGGGGCAATAGCTGGCGCGATCGCAGCAACTGCGCGCACCTGGCACACAGCCGCAAAGTGGCCCTTCTTACTGCAGGATTTACAAACGGCAGCGCGGGCGGGGCAGTGTTGGCGGGGGTGCTTCTGCTGACCGCAGAAGTAGCAGTGGGGACCTCCGGGGTACGCGGATCGGCGTGCGGCGCAGGTGTATTAGGAAGGCAGGGCCCCGGCTGAGGAGGTCGTCTGCGGGGTCCAGGAGGGGTAGGAAGGAGTAGAAGGGTGGGCAGCGCGGCAGGAGGGGTACGATTTTACGTTACGGGATGCGACTGTTATGGAGAGCGCCAAGGTTTTCGTCTCCGCCAGTTCGAGTGCGGCCCCTTCCAGCAATCGTTCTCGGATGTGGTCCAACACAATCCCCGTCACGAAGGCATCGCACATGAGGCTAGGCCCCAGCCACCTTTTTCAAGAGAAAAGATCGAAGCGGTCGGATCTTCAGGTGCGCGGCCGAATGGGCGGGGGCCTACATTTCTCATCTGCCTCCGCGGTCTGAGTCTGCCATGGCGCTCGGCGTGGCTGCTGGAGGCTGCCACCGTGCGCATGCACGGACTCAAAACCGGAGGTGCGGGGGCCCGATTGAGTTCTTTCTGTCCAGTCTGGTCTCAATCAAAAGGCTGAGTTCGGATTTAGAAATTCCTTTAGTCTATTTCAAATAGCTCGCAAGCTTACACTCCCTCTAATGAAGGCAGGAGACCCAGGTCTCTTGAAACTCCCAGAGCGAGTGAGACAAAGGGAGGCAACACATGTGGTCTCCTATACATTCATGCAGTATCAAGTTCCACATACACGAATACAAGATTCCGATAGGCCCTTTCCTTGACCTGGTCATATAATCTAACTGCCACTGATTCTGATAGGCTCATTACACATTCCTTTCCTTCCTCTGGGCCTCTGCCTCCCAGCATCCTTTGTGGCATCTTTTGTGCAAAGAGCCAGTCCCAATAGCCACCCCTCCCCCTCTCGCCATGCTTTGTCCAATCTCTTTGTTCACTGAGTGAATTGGCTGATCTTTTTTATTGGAAACTCCAGAGTGAAACACCAGCGTGCGGACATATTCCCATTTTGGGAGAATCCAGCCCCTTGTCTATCGTTGTCTTTTTTTTTTTCCTTTTCTGAGTTACCAAGCCAGGGCTCAGAGTGTGGGTCAGGGGCGAACCCCTAATCCAGCTCCTTGCCTGCTCCAAAAAACTAATTCAAATTGAATCGAATTTATGGTCCCCACAAGAGACATACCAGATCTGAACCCAAAGGCTCAATCTACAGACACTTGATCTTAGCCAAAAGGCCGAGAAGCGATGTCTATTGTTGTCTTTCCCATCTTCCTCCCATTCACTTGTATTAAAACCACTGCATTTTTCCACTTTCATTTTTTTTTTCATTTAGGGCAGCACGGTAGCACAGTTGCTTCACAGCTCCAGGGTCTCAGGTTCGATTCCCGGCTTGGGTCACTGTCTATGCGGAGCCTGCACGTTCTCCCCATGTCTGCGTGGGTTTCCTCCGGGTGCTCCGGTTACCTCCCACAGTCCAAAGATGTGCGCGTTAGGTGGATTGGCCATGCTAAATTGCCCTTAGTGCACAACAAGATTAAAGGGGTTACGGGAATAGGGTGGAGGTGTGGGCTTATGTGGGGTGCTCGTCCATGGGCTGGTGCAGACTCGATGGGCCAAATGACCTCCTTCTACACTGTAAATTCTATGATTCTATCTCAGATTTTTCCCAGTTCTCATCATCCTGAAACGTTAAATCAGTTTCTCCAAAGATGCTGCCAGATCTGCTGAGTGTTACCAGCACTTTCTATTTTTATTCAAATTTCCAGAACCTTTTGTCTTTGTAGATGCATCCTGGTCTTTTTCCATGAGTTCCTTTGCATTTTTCCTGCCAGTTTGTATGCTCAGAAGTCTATCAACATTGAACTGCATTGTTTCCATTCAATCTCACGGACTGTTGCCTTTTCCAAACATTCTGATTGACAGGTCCAAGCAGTTTCAAAGGGAGGATTAAGATTGTTTATCCAAAGATCTGCAGGGCTCCATGGACTCAGGGGAGCAGCTATTTTTCTAACGGCAGTTTGTGTTCCCCAACCTGGAAGCTCCTGAGGACATAGAGACAGCCTCTTGATTGAAAAGAAAATCTCTGATCGAGAACCAGGGGCGTCATTCTCCGCCAGCGGGAGCCTCCGTTTTGCCGGTGGCGGGGGGTTTCCCGACGGCGTGGGGCTGCCCCACAATGGGAAACCCCATTGACTGGCCGGTGTTACGGAGACTCCCGCCAGCCGGTCGGGGCAGAAATGTGGCGGGGCGGGTAGGAGAATTTCGCCCCAGATGACACCAGTTGAAGCCGATTGACAGTGTGAGGAAAAACGTTACTACACAGCGAGTGGTGACGATTTGGAATGCACTGGCTGTGAGTGTGGTGGAGGTAGATTCAATCAAGGCCTTAAATTATCTGAGATGGAGCAAAACCCCAGGGCCGGGGAATGGGACTGGCTGAGTTTCTCTTGCAGAGCGCTGGCATGGACGCAACAGGTCAAATGGACTCTGTCCAGAACTGAACGGGATCCGCCATATGAATTCTGTGGCCACAAGAGCAGGTCAGAGGCTGGGAACTCTGGGGTGAATTACTCGCCTCCTGACCCCACCAAGACCTGTCTGCCATCTACAAGACACAAGTCAGGAGTGTAATGGAATACCATTCCAGGACACTTTGTGCAGTTTCCCAGCAAGCCAGTATTTCCGCAACGTTCATTTCATGTTCAGCATTGGGAGAGTGGAGCTTAAATACAGTGGGGCACAAAGTGATTGTTGTTGCTGGTACCGACAGAGCCTGTTTGACTCTTCAATGTCTGTTGAGCCAAAAATGAGCCAGAAAAAATAAAATAAAGGCATGGAAAGTGCCTGGAGCTTCGTATTGTGATTATTGATCAATTTAAAAAAACACGCTGTTCCCATCATATAACCACAGAATATTTTCACTGATTTCCACAGTTTATACAGCATGATTGAAATTCTGTTTGCCGGCTTTATTTTATTATGACTGGAATACAGATTGTTTTACAATGGCAATGCACTAAAAATGCAAAATAATCATTAGGATGCAGTTGGTGTCTTGATATTAGGTGGGGGGGGGGGGGGTGCTGTTAGTTCACCTTGTGGCGTTCCTGCTCCATTCAGAGTTCACCCTTTGTTGATTGCAGTCACAGAAAGACCTCCCCCTCCCGTTAAAATGGAAATCAGCGTCACCAGGAAAACGCTCAAATTTTAGTTTCGTACTGAAGTTGTAAACATGCCGTTCTTGAATAAAATATTCCGACATGGATACTGGTAAACTGATTTTGATGCTGTTTGGTTTAAGTTGCAAAGTATCCTCTTCGCATCTGGTTGTCGACTGTCAGAGGCAGGGTCTGAAAACGTTTTGGCTATTAGGGAGGATTTGATTTGAGATCAAAAATGCAACATTTTCAAGATGAGGTGACTATTCATGAGGAGGTGACTTTATATGAGGTGCCTTACCCATTTGCCGCAAGACCTAGATCGCATTCAGGTTTGGACTGATCAGTGCCAGGCAATGGCCGTTCCCAACAAGGGAGAATGCAAACTTCTCCCTTTGACATTCAATGGTTTTCATTGTTGAATCACCCGCTGTCGACATCTTGGGGGTTACCATTGACCAGAAACTGAACGAGATCCGCCATATCGATTCTGTGGCCACAAGAGCAGGTCAGAGGCTGGGAACTCTGGGGTGAATTACTTGCCTCCTGACCCCCCCAAAACCTGTCTGCCATCCACAAGACACAAGTCAGGAGTGTAATGGAATACTCTCCACTTGCCTCAATGAGTACAGCTTCGACAACACTCAAGAACCTCAACACCATCCAGGACAAAGCGGCCCTGCTTGATTGTCACTCCACCTCCTTCGACATCCACTCTCTCCACCACCAACACAAATGGGCAGCAGTGTGTACCATCTAGATGCACTGCAGCAATTCGCCAAGGCTCCTTTGACAGCATCGCCCAAATCCATGCCTCTACCATCTAGAAGGACAAGGGCAGCAAATGTATGGGAATACCACCACCCGGAAGCTCCCCTTCAAGCTGCTCACTGCCCTGACCTGAAATTGTATTGCATTTCTTTGACTGTTCGAAAACCTGAAACACCCTCCCTAACGGCATTCATAGAATCATAGAATTCCTATAGTGCAAAAGGAAGCCATTCGGCCCATCGAGTCTGCACCGCCCCTTTGAAAAAGCACCCTACCTAGGCCCACTACCTGCCCTATCCCAGTTAGTTCATAACCCCACCAAGCCTACACATCTTTGGACACTAAGGGCAATTTATCATGGCCAATCCACCTAACCTGCACATCTTTGGACTGTGGGAGAAAACCGGAGCACCCAGAGGAAACCCACGCAGACACGGGGAGAATGTGCAAACCTCACACCCTCAACCAAGGCCGGAATTGAACACGGGTCCTTGGCGCTGTGAGGCACTGTGCCACCATGCCGCCCCAAACCATTGTGAGTTAACATAGGCTGCAGGGATTCAGTAAGGCAGCTCCCCAGCTTTCAAAATGGGAGGTAGTGGCACAGTGATATTGTGAGCCCATAGTGGAATTCAGGGGCCCAAACTAATGCTCTGGGGATCCAAGTTTGAATCCCACCGTGGCAGATGGTGAAATTTGCTTTCAATAAAAAAATCTGGAATTAAGCGACTAATAAAAGCGATGGGCGAGATTCTCTGACCCCCCGCCAGGTCAGAGAATCGCTGGGGGCTGGCATGAATCCCGCCCCCGCCGGTTGCTGAATTCTCCGGCACCGGAGATTCGGTGGGGGCGGGAATCGCGCCGCGCCGGTTGGCGGCCCCCCCCCCCCGCGATTCTCCGGCCCGGATGGGTTGAAGTCCCGCTGCGAGGATGCCTGTCCCGCCAGCGTGGATTAAACCACCTCTCCTACCGGCGGGACAAGGTGGCGCGGGAGAGCTCCAGGGTCCTGGGGGGAGCGTGGGGCGACCTGGCCCCGGGGGTTGCCCCCACGGTGGCCTGGCCCGTGTTCGGGGCCCACCGATCTGCGGGCGAGCCTGTGCCGTGGGGGCACTCTTTTCCTTCCGCCTTCGCCACGGTCTCCACTATGGCGGAGGCGGAAGAGACTCCCTCCACTGCACATGTGCGGGAATGCCGTGAGCGGTCGCTGACGCTCCCGCGCATGCGCCGCCCGGAGTAGTCATTTCCGCGCCAGCTGGCGGGGCACCAAAGGCCTTTTCCGCCAGCTGGCGGGGCGGAAATTAGTCCGGAGCGGGCCTAGCCCCTCAAGGTTGGGGCTGAGCCCCCCAAGATGCAGAGGATTCCGCACCTAGGGGCGGCGCGATGCCCGACTGATTCGTGCCGGTCGGCGGACATCGCGTCGATACCGGAGAATTTCGCCCATTGGGTGGGATTCTCCCAGCTCTGGGCCGGGCCGGCATGCGATTCTCCGCAGAGTGGAGAATCGGCGCCTTTGGCGCCGGCTTGGTTGGCGCAGCGCTGGTCATGGGCCGCTCTATGCGGCCAGCCCTCCGATTCTCCGGCCTGGAGGGGCCGAGCGGCCGTAAGAAAAGAGCCGAGTCTCGCCGGTGCCATTCTAACCTGCTCTGGGCCGGCTGGACCTCGGTGTGGAAGGGTCAGGCAGCGGCCTGTGGGGGTGTGGGGGGGGGAGGGAGGGGAGGGGAGTCCGACCCCGGCGGGGGGGGGTCTCCGATGTGGCCTGGCCCGCGATCGGGGCCTACCAATCGGCGGGCCGGCCTCTGTGGCTGGGGGCCTCCTATCCTACGCGCCGGCCCCTGTAGTCCTGCGCCATGTTACGTCGGGGCCGGCGCGTTGAAGGAGGCCACTGCGCATGCGCGCGTTGACGCCGGTGGCACTGCTCATGTCCTCATTGGCGCTGACGCAACTGCGCATGCGTGGATCCCGCGGCGCACAGTTCGCGCCGGGAACGGTAGCTGGAGCGGCGCAAACCGCTCCAGCGCCGTGCTGTCCCCCTGTAGGGGCCAGAATTAGTACTGGGAGCAGCTCGTTCACGCCGTCGTAAAACGCGACAGTGTTCACGACGGCGTGGCCATTCTGCTGCGGGATTGGAGAATCCCGTCCATCGTAATTTGGAGTAAAAAGCAATGTGGTTCCCTAATATCCTTAAGGGAAGAAAGTCTGCTGTCCTTACCTGGTCTGGTCTACATGTGACTCCAGATCCACAGCACAGCAACTTTCCTCTGAATGACCTAGCAGGCCCCTCAGTTCATAGGCAGTTAATGATGGGCAACAAATGCTGGTTCAGCCAGCGATGATCACATCCCATGAAGTACTGTTTTTAAAATTTGAAATAAAACACATGGCAGTCTCCATTTCACAAAAAGTGTACTGTGTTCTCTCATCCAGTCCAATGCCAGCTTGGCTTTGTTGGTAGCATTCTTCTCTGAATCATAGATTTGTGGTTTCCAGATCAAAACCAGGATTTAAGTGCTGCATTGAGGATGTGACATTGAATCATCTCCCCTTCCACCCATTGAAAGGTCACACAGCACTGGTCTCTGGGCCAACATTTCTTCCTCAAGCAACTCCACCCAAATAAACTGATCGTTCATCTCAGTGCTGTTTGCAGGATCTTGCACAATTACCGTTGTTTGTTTACCTTAATTTGTTTTTTGTTGGCACACTTTGAGATATGATAGTGTGTTAAATGCCAGTTTTCTCTGTAGAAATTAATATTTTACGAGTAACCCTTTCTGTCCTTTTCTCCAAGGCGATGTCATAATATCATCACCACGCCTATAATAACTAGGGTTACAGGGATAGGGCAGGGGAGTGGGACTACGTAGGATGCTCCTTTGGAGGGTCAGTGCAGACCAGGGAGTTCCAGGATTTTCACCCAGCAACAGTCCAGGAATGGCAATATATTTCCAAGTCAAGATGCTGCGTAGCTTGGAGGGGAACAAGTGGTGTTTTTTTTTAATTTGTTCATGCGATGTGAGTGCCTCTGGTTTGGCCAGCAATTATTGCCCATCCCTGAGGGCATTTAAGAGTCAACCATATTCTGTGGTCTGGAGTCACATGTAGACCAGAGCAGGTAAAGTGTTCCCGTGAGCCTGCTGCCCTTGTCCTTCTAGTTGGTAGCAGTTGTGGGTTTGGAAGGTGCTGCCTCAGGAACCTTGGTGATTGTGTGGAGTTTGCACATTCTCCCTGTGTCTGCGTGGGTTTCCTCCAGCTGCTTCAGTTTCCTCCCACAGTCCAAAGATGTAGGTTAGGTGGATTGGCCAGGATAAATTCCCTCTTAGTGTCCAAAGATGTGCAGATGAGGTGGGGGTTACAGGGATAGGGCGATGGAGTGGGCCTAGGTAGGGTGCTCTTTCAGAGGGTCGGTTCAAACTCTATGGGCTGAATGGCCTCCTTCTGCACTGTCGGGATCCTATGGTAGATGGATTAACCAGGACATGAGGGAAAGCTTTTTCACACAGAGGGTGGTGGGTACCTGGAATTCACTGCCGAAGTTGGTAGTTGAGGCTGAAACGCTCAACTCATTTAAAAGGATATGGTTATGCATCTAAAGTGCTGTAGCCTGCAAGGCAAGGGACCAAGTGTTGGAAAATGTAATTAAAATAAGAGGATAGTTTCTTTTCCAGTTTTTTGGCAGGCAGACATTAGGGGTTGAATGGCCTCTTTTTGTACCTTAACCTTTCTATGGTTATGTGGCGCGAATGTTATTTACCACTTGTCAGCCCAAGCTTGGATATTGCTGCATTTGGGCATGGGCTGCTTCATTATCTGAGGAGTCACGGATGGTGTGGAACATTGTGCAGTCATCAGCGAACATCCCCACTTCTGACCTTATGATGGAAGGAAGATCATTGATGAAGCAACTGAAGATGGTTGGGCCTAGGGCACTCCCCTGAGGAACTCCTGCAGTGATGTCCTGGAGCTAAGATGCCTGACTTCCAACCACCATGTCCATCTTTCATTGTGCTGGGGGTGATCCCAAGCAGCGGAGAGTTTTCTCCTTGATGACCATTGACTCCAGTTTTGCAAGGGTTCCTTGATGCCATACTCGGTCAAATGCTACCTTGATATCATGGTCAGCCACTCTCCCCTCCCCTCCCTCTTGAGTACAGCTTTTATTTTTACATGTTTCAACCAAAGTTGTAATGAAGTCAGGAGCTGATTGGCGCTGGCAGAGCCCAAACTGACCCCTTCCATCACTTAATTGATAATCAAGAGTAGACTGATGGGAAGGTAATTGGTCGGGTTAGGTTTGCCCCAATTTCTTGTGTACAGGACAAATCTGGGCAATATTCCACATTTCCGGGTAGACGCCAGTGTCGGAACTGTACTGGAAAAGTTTGGCGAGGCACCCAGCAACTTTTGGAGCGCAGGCCTTCAGCAGTACTGTTGGAATATTATCAGCATCCATAGCTTTTGCAGTATCCAGTGCCCTCAGCTATTTTTAATATCACATGGAATTAATCGAATTGCCTTCGGAGGAGGCCGCGGTGAATCACCCACTTGGGAATTTTGGTTAAAGATTGTTGTGAATGCTTCAATCATATATATAATTTGCACTGTTGTGCTGGGCTCCCCCATCATTGAGGATGGGGTAGATAAAAGTTAATTACTGCATGCTTTAATCTGAAACAAATCTGGAATCTGAATTAGCTCTCTCCACAGATGCTGTCAGACCTGCTGCAATTGTCCCATATCTTCTGTTTTTGATTGAGGATGGGGGTATTTGTGGAGCCTCCTCCTCCAGTGGGTTGTCTGCCAATTGCTGTGTCTGCTGTTTTGTGTGCAAGCGGCCCTGTGTTGTAATTTTGCCAAATTGACAACTAATTTTTAGGTGTGCCTGGTGTTGCAACCTGGCCTGCCCTCTTGCTCTCTTCATTGAACTAGGGTTGATCCCCTGGCTTGGTGGTAATAATAGAGTGGGGAATATGCCGGGCCATGAGATTGCAGATTGTGGCTGAATACAATTTTGATGCTGCACCACAGCGCCTCATGGATGTCCAGCCTTGAGTTGCTAGGTCTACCCCATTTAGCTCAGTGATAGTTACCCAAGGATAAACCTTTGACCACATAATTGTGTCATCGTTAAGATTATTTCATCCCAGATGCATAATATGGTCAAACCCAGTTCCCGCAATTCAGTTTTCTGGGCTGCTGAAACCCTCATTCATACCTCTTGATCGTTAGAATTAACTGTTGCAGGGGCGACACGGGGGTGCAGTGGTCAGCAGTGCTGTCCCACGGTGCCGAGGACCCGGGGTTCGATCCCGGCCTCGGGTCAGTGTCCGCGGGGAGTTTGCACATTCTCCCCGTGGCTGCGTGGGTCACGCCCCCGCAACTCAAAGATGTGCAGGGTAGGTGATTGGCCACTCTAAATTGCCTCTTAATTGGAAAAAATAAAAATAAATAAATAAATAAAATAATTACCTGTTGCAACACACCTCTGACCACACACCCCAACCACATTCAACCCTCCTTAAATTTGAGTTCTCTCTAATCTCTGCTGCCTGTGTCCCTACTCATACACCACTCTTCTGTTCGCTGACCTGCGTTGATACCCTTTTGAGTAACACCTCAGTTTTAAAACTCGAACGACTGTTTTTAAATTTCTCCGTGACCTTGTCGCCTTCTATCTCTGTAACCTCCTCCAGCACCACAATCCTCCGAGCTATCTGCGCTCCTCTAATTCTGTCCTCTTGGATGTCCCTAATTTTAACTGTTCCACCATTTCCTTCAGCTGCCTGTACTGGAAACTGTGGAATTCCCTCCCTAAACCCCTTCTCTGGTCTACCCCTCTTTCCTCCACCTGACAGGTGCTGCAGAAAACCTACCTCTTTAACCCAGCCTTGACGATTGGCCCTAACCGCTCCTAATGTGACGCGGTGTCAATTCTTGTTTGCTAACACTCCCGTACAGCGCCGTGGCACATTTTGCTATGTTAAAGCTGCCATATAAATTTAAGCTGTTGTTGTTGCTGAAGCCGCAAGTTTTGCCAAACAGTTAACATGGATAAATTTGTAAAGATTTAGTTGGCAAAAAGCAAACAGCATTTAAAATCCCCTTTCCCCTTATTTTGGTTACAGCATGGCGCTAGTTTGTGCTGTGTTGTTTGAAAGTCAAAGGTTGTTAATTCCCTCCAGCTGCTGAAGAAAATCATAATTTCTATTTTATGTGGTTTGTGAATAATTTAGACTGAAGGGTTCACAAAGCCACAGAACTGGAATCTCTAGCCTGCAGCTGTAATATTCTTATTACATTGGAAAAGTAACTGTGTGTGTGTGTGTGTGTGTGTGTGTGGTGTCCGCATGTGAGTTTCTGCATGTGTGCTAGGGTACATGCATGTGTATTTGTGCATGGTGTCTACATGTGTTTCTGTGTGTCTGTATGTTAGTGTATGTGTGCATTGTATCTGCATGTGCATTTGTGTATGTGCATGGTGTCTGTGCATGTTTCTGCATGTGTGTTTCTGTGTGTATCAGTCTGTGTGCATGTTTCTGTGTGTGCATGTGCCTGCATGCATAAGTGTGTATGCGTGTGTGTGTTTGCTCATGTGTGTTTCTATACATGCGTATTTCTGCGCATGTGTGTGCGAGTATGCGTGTCTGTGCATGTATATTTCTCTATGTCTGTGTGTGTGTTTCCCTGTATGTATATGCGTGTGTCTGTGCATTTGTGTGTCTGTGGTCCATGCGAGTGTGTTTCTGTGCGTGTCTGTTTTTGTGCATGTGCGTGTCTTTTTGTATGTGCCTGTACGTTTGTGTTTCTGTGC
This sequence comes from Scyliorhinus torazame, assembly GCF_047496885.1. Taxonomy (NCBI): domain Eukaryota; kingdom Metazoa; phylum Chordata; class Chondrichthyes; order Carcharhiniformes; family Scyliorhinidae; genus Scyliorhinus; species Scyliorhinus torazame. The sequence goes on along the minus strand of NC_092711.1, from coordinate 297,134,738 downwards.
GTGTATGTCTCTGTGTGTGTGTTTTTCTGTATGTGTGCATGTGTTTTTCTGTATGTGTGTGTGTGCATAGTGTGAATGTTTCTCTGCATGTATGTAAGACTGTGTGTGTGTGTGTGTATTTCTGTGCTTGTGTGTAACTGTGCATGTGTGTATGCCTGTGCTTATGTTTTTCTGTGTGTGTGTATGTTTCTGTGCGTGTGTGACTACATGGGCGAAATTCTCCCCCAACGGCGCGATGTCCGCCGACTGGCGCCAAAAATGGCGCCAATCAGACGGGCATTGTGCCGGCCCAAAGGTGCGGAATGCTCCGCATCTTTGGGGGCCGAGCCCCAACATTGAGGGGCTAGGCCGGCGCCGGAGGAATTTCCGCCCCGCCAGCTGGCGGAAATGGCGTTTGTTGCCCCGCCAGCTGGCGCGGAAATGCGGCGCATGCGCGGGAGCGTCAGCGGCCGCCGACAGTTTCCCGCGTATGCGCAGTGGGGAGAGTCTCTTCCGCCTCCGCCATGGTGGAGGCCGTGGCGGAGGGGGAAGGGAAAGAGTGCCCCCACGGCACAGGCCCGCCCGCGGATCGGTGGGCCCCGATCGCGGGCCAGGCCACCGTGGGGGCACCCCCCGGGGTCAGATCGCCCCGCGCCCCCCCCAGGACCCCGGAGCCCGCCCACGCCGCCTGGTCCCGCCGGTAAATACCAGCTTTGATTTACGCCGGCGGGACAGGCAATTTCTGGGCGGGACTTCGGCCCATCCGGGCCGGAGAATTGAGCGGGGGGTCCCGCTAACCGGCGCGGCCCGATTCCCGCCCCCGCCCAATCTCCGGTACCGGAGACTTCGGCAGGGGCGGGGGCGGGATTCACGGCGGCCAACAGGTTAACGGGTAAATTACGAACCACAGTCATAAGTTTACAGATGTTGTTATCAAGAGTAATAAAACAGAGTTGTACCATCTACAACCGTGTTGGTTTGTCTGTATAGCGGAACACCCAACACGACATAGTACCAGGATTGGAACCCAGCAACTGTGAGACCTACCTGCACAGCTTCAGGGATCCGCCATCCTGCGCCATGGACACCGTCAGCCCACCGCAGCCGCTCCAAATCGCTGGAAACCTCGGTGTCAACTGGAAGCTGTTTAAACAGCGCTTCCAGTTCTTCCTAGAAGCCATGAAAGGGAGAATGCATCGGACACCAGGAAAATCGCCCTCCTCCTCTCCATGGCAGGGCAACACGCCATCCACATCTGCAACTCTTTGGAGTTCGCGGAAGGTGAGGACAAGACGAAGTACAAGACAGTCCTTCTAAAACTTGACCAACACTTCAGCGTTGAGGTGAATGAGAGCTTCGAGAGGTACCTCTTCCAGCAGCGCCTGCAGGGTAAGGATGAGCCTTTTCAATCTTTCCTGACACACCTCCGTATCCTCGCGCAATCCTGCGGCTATGAGGCCACCTCCGATTCCATGATTCAGGACCAGATACATTTGGGGTCACCTCGGGCACCTTACGCCAGCAGTTCCTCAAAATTAAGAGCCTCACCCTATCCACCGCTATCGAAGCCTGTGTCCACCATGAATACGCGACCAGCCGGTACTCCCAATTCCAGGCGGCCGAATCGGCACGGCAGGGGTCCTACGAGGCCGAGCGGGTCCAGTCGTTCGAGTTCCTCCTGGCCCGCAGCCTGGACGAGGGCGGCCATTTTGCACGCTTTCCGCGACCTCCCACGCTTGTACGCGCCAAAAGAGACGTCGATGCAGAGGGACGTGACGCGCAGGCGTGCTCTATGCAGGACCGAACTGCGCATGCGCGGTGGCGCAACAAACATCATGACGTCACGACGTGCGGCAACTGTGGATCCGCACATTTAAAGCGGCAATGTCCAGCAAAGAATCGACAATGCCTCCGCTGTGGCAAGATGGGACACTATGCTGCCTGCTGTCGAGCAGCTCAGCCTGCCAACGCTCCCCAATTCTGCCAGCCTCGCAGGGACGTGTGGGCCATTCAGCCTCCATACACTGACTCATACCCTGACGACGTACAGACCAGTGATATCGATGACCGGGAAGCCTTCCGCGTTGCGGTCATTGACAGGAATCGGATGTCCCCAAGTAGGACCCACCAGCCGATGCCAGTGAACAGCGGTAATCCGGGTGATGAATGGTGTGCCACCCTAACGGTCAACCCGAATTCGTCGTCCACCTACTAGGCTGGACTTATGAGCCTATTTGCACATTGGACTCACTAAAGTGTTATGCCACAATGTTAATGTGTTTCTCTTTTTGTCGTTTTCGATGTTTGATGATTGCACTTGTTTTGTTTATGGTACAACCTCGTTGCTATGTTGCACCTGACACCTTCCTATGTATATCGTTTAGCCTCATGTACATGTTATAGATATTGCACACACATATTCAGCTGCACTCAGTACACACCAATATTTATTGCCACATAGGCACATATTCTTGTAAAAAGGGGAGATGTCATGATATTCAGATAAACATATCATGGTGCAAATACACATACACACTGATGGACAGATCAACGGACCAATCAACACACACGCAACATCACAGCCAATCACCAGTGAGAGCACACGCACGATAAAACGGGGAACACCACAGTTCTGGTTCATTCCAGCAGGAGACAGCTCAGGGCACAGAGCTTACAGCGTGCCACTCAGACATACACCATGTGCTGAGTGCCTCTCTAAGATAGTGTTAGGGCTAGGTCCACAGGTGAACGGGTAAATTACGAACCACAGTCATAGGTTTACAGATGTTGTTATCAAGAGTAATAAAACAGAGTTGTACCATCTACAACCGTGTTGGTTTGTCTGTATAGTGGAACACCCAACACGACATGTGTGACTGCGTGTGTGTGTCTGTATGTGTTTTACCTGTGTGTTTGCAAATGGCAGGTGGATACCCAGATTGTCAGCAGTGCACTCAGTGGAGAGGGTTTGAACAAAGGGTTTCCCTCAAAGCATTTTATAGTCAGACTAATCCCTGAAATACAAGCAAGATGTTTAAACAAGATGCAGAGAAACCAAAACCATTTTGTGAGCGTAATCATACTTGTACTTGTCACTGTTAATACAATTTATTATAACCAAGTAATTTCCTGTTAGTGTACTTTACCTTAGTTTATATTCATGTGCATAAAGTCCTACTGTCAGTCATCTCCTACAGGATAATTTGGTAACATTGTTTGATCTAATGTCAACGTCTGGTGAGATCTAACCACAGTAATACTGTAAGGTGTCAGATATTGGATTATTTCTTCAACCGAAAATTTGCAGGGACAAAGGAAACTTGTTGAGTTTCATAAGCACTCATCTGAGTCCAAAAGGATGTTTATTCAAGTTCTCCCACAGAGACCCGAGTGCAAGATTGAGGTTGACTTCCCCAGTGCAGGAGTGCGGCACTCTCAGGGATTGCGTTTTCTGAATGCCACATTAAACCGATGCCTTGTCTGTCATCATGCATGAATGTAAAAAATCCCATAGCGGGGGTGGGGGGGTCACTGGTTTGGCCAATATTTACTAAGACAGATTATGGTACTGCATTGCTGTTTGTGGGACCTTCCTGTGTGCAAATTGTTTGCCATGTATACTACAGCAGTGACTAGATGTCAAAAGTAAGTTATTGGCTATAAAGCACTTTGGGCTATCCTGAGGCCATGAAAGATATGACTGCACATAAATACCAGGGGCGATTTCTCCGCGAGCCGGCGGGGTGTGCCGAGGAATGGCGTGAACCACTCCGGCGTCGGGCCGCCCCGAAGGTGCAGAATCCTCCGCACCTTCAGGGGCTAGGCCGGCATTAGAGTGTTTGGCGCCGCGCCAGCCAGCATGGAAGGGCTTGGCACCCCGCCAACAGATGCCAACCGGCAAGTTGGCGCATGCACTGGAGCACCAGCGTGTGCTGGCGTCATCCCAGTGCATGCGCAGGGGGTTCTTTTCCGCACCGGCCATGGCGGAGATTGACAGCGGCTGGCGGCACAGGCCTGCCCGCGGATCGGTGGGCCCCGATCGTGGGCCAGGCCACCGTGGCCCGCCCCCCCCCCCCCCCACCCAGAGGACTCTGCAGGCCGCACGTGAACCCAGGTCCCGCCGGTAAGGACCTGTTGTGATATACGCCGGCGGGACCGGCCGGAAACGGGCAGCCACTCGGCCCATCGCGGGCCGGGGTATCGCCGAGGGGGGGGGGGCGCTGCCAACGGCCCCCGACCGATGCCACACGGCGTGATTCCCGCCACCGCCAACACCCCGGCGCCGGAGAATTCGGCAGCTGGCGGGGGCAGGATTCACGCCACCCACCGGCGATTCTCCGATTAGCTCTGAAAAACCCATTTTCACGTACCCCACTGAAAGGCATTCCCTGGAAATACCTTGCACGAGTTTTAATACCTTTTGGTGAAAAGTCTGTGCCAGGTGATGCAGCATTGCTTCATTTCCTTGTTATTAATTTGCATTCCCTGCTGTTTTGCACAATGAATTTGCCTCGTCACTTTTCGTCTTCTCTTCCAAATCTTGAACGTTTTGATTGGGTCAACTCAAATATTCCCTTCCAATTAAAACAAAGTTACATTTATTAGCTTTTCTCAGGCACACATTTCTGAATCTTCTCATTTCTGAAATCTAACTTTTTCACATTTTGATTCCCTTCTTACCACACATCTGCATTGCTTACATGTGACTGAAACTCTGTTCTCGGAGTCACTGGCCCTCATGCCAGGAAGCAACCCCAGCTTCCCTTGGCTGGCCACGTAATTGAAGTTCCTCATCCCTCTTATTGTTCAGGTGGATCTTCTCTGCACCCTCTCCAAGGCCTTGACATCATTCCTGATTAGGGGGCGTCATTCTCCGACCCCCCGCCGGGTCGGAGAATGGCCGTTGGCCGCCGTGAATCCCGCCCCCGCCCCCGCCGAAGTCTCCGGTACCGGAGATTGGGCGGGGGCGGGAATCGGGCCGCGCCGGTTGGCGGGACCCCCCGCTGGATTCTGCGGCCCGGATGGGCCGAAGTCCCGCCCAGAAATTGCCTATCCCGCCGGCGTAAATCAAACCTGGTATTTACCGGCGGGACCAGGCGGCGTGGGCGGGCTCCAGGGTCCTGGGGGGGGGGGGCGCGGGGCGATCTGACCCCGGGGGGTGCCCCCACGGTGGCCTGGCCCGCGATCAGGGCCCACCGATCCGCGGGCGGGGCTGTGCCGTGGGGGCACTCTTTCCCTTCGCCTCCGCCATGGCCTCCACCATGGCGGAGGCGGAAGAGACTCTCCCCACTTCGCATGTGCGGGAAACTGACAGCGGCCGCTGACGCTCCCGCGCATGCGCCGCATTTCCGCGCCAGCTGGCGGGGCGACAAACGCCATTTCCGCCAGCTGGCGGGGCGGAAATCCCTCCGGCGTCGGCCTAGCCCCTCAATGTTAGGGCTAGGCCGCCAAAGATGCGGAGCATTCCGCACCTTTGAGCCGGCGCGATGCCCGTCTGATTGGCGCCGTTTTTGGCGCCAGTCGGCGGACATCGCGCCGTTGGGGGAGAATTTTGCCCCTGGTGTCCAGAAATGAACAAAATATTGCAACTGATTCCCCCACTGGCATAGGTCTTGTGAACACACCACAAAAGTGCAAAGACTGCAGCCTAAGCATGAACCTTTCCCGTGGAAGGATTTCCACTTCGTACTAATTGCCTTGCAAGCTCTGTCTGTCCAAACATAAATCGTTTTTTATAGAGTGTCTCTATTTTGAGGTTTCTGCGGCCTCCACCGTTGCTCTTGGGGTTGCCTCTCTGACTGGGCCTCCTTATCAATTGGCCGCCTTCTGGAGCATTCTCAACAGTCGGCGCGCCTCTGACAGATGTGGGGTCAGGTCCTGGATATGCTTGACATTTTTCAAATGGGCATAATGGTCTGGATTGAGAGATCTGCCTGAGTATGCTGACAGCCTCACAGCAAGGAACACCAGTGAAAGCAATTTCTCCTCAGCCTGCCTTGTAAATCTACTGTCAGTTACTCTTAAGTTTGTTGCCCGTTGGTCGGTGACCTCTCTGCTAACGGACATAGGTTTTTCCTATCCACTCTTTTCATTCTCCGCATAATTTTACGCACCTCATTTCAACCTGCACTCAGCCTCTTCTGTTCCAAAGAAAACAATCCCTGCTTATCCCTCTGAGCCACAATTTTCATTCCTGGCAACATCCTTGTTAATGTCCTTTATAACCTGTCTGTTCAGATCACACATTTCTGTAGTGCGGTGACCTGATGTGTATGCGGTACTCCAGTTACGACCAAAGGTTGGCAACTGTAATTAAATATCTTCCTGCAGGTTTCATCTCATGACTTGCCCCCATGCTCCACCCATTAGTCCACTGACACAGCCACCCTTGAGACGCATGGCCTTCCTAGGACAATTGGAAAGTAAAAAGACCCATTACCCAATTGGACGATGCTTAGCTTGTCAGCCAAACAGCCTCCCTCTCACCCCCCACCCCCACCATTTTCAATATTTTGATATCCAATAAAGAGAAACGTTCAAGGAGAATGACAAGAAAAACAACCACTTTTGATGTTCCATTAACCTTCTCTCGAGGTTGCACACAGCTTCCATTTTTGGAGACTCCAGGCCAATCCTGGAGGGTTGGCAAGCTTACCTGGCCTACTGTGTTCCAGCTCTGTCATGGTCAACACACTTTAAAGGCGTAATTGTGGAAAAACAGCAACCTGAGCTTTGATAATTTGCAGAGCACAGAGCAAAAGCAAACTAAAGCATAAGCTCAAGATGACAGATGGGAAATATATCTACAAAAAAATAAACTTATTCAGTAACAATTCAGAGAAACATAGTATCCAGGTGAACGATCGAGAAAATAGTAAAAGCTAAATGAAAGAGGTAATAAGGGAAACTTTACTCCACTACACAAAGATAAACCTAAATAGTTCATTGTTTTGAAAGGACCTAGGGCGCGATCGAACAGCCATGTCGCGCCTGACTTGGGACACGGTGCGGCCGGTAAATCTCGCGAGAGAGAGGCCCCTCGTGAGATTTGCCCGAATTGCCTCGCCGCCCGAGATTTAACAGGATTTCACGAGACGTCACGATCTGGAACCCGCCTACAATGTGCAGGCCTAAATTTGCATATTAAATACTTAAATATGTCTCCGTTGTATGTAAGCAGTGCCCGGGGCTCAAATCCCTCGCCGAGAAGACCCCAGCCATGTGCTGTTCAGCACTGGTCTCTACAAACGGGGACCAGGCGGAACGGCACGTGGTGGGGGTTCTCCCAGGCGATTGGAGGCCGCCGGGTGGTTGGTCTCTGGACAGGATAGCATGCTGGCACATCTGATGCCACCTGGCACCTTGACACTGCCAGCCTGGCACTCTGACATTCCCCGCCAAGGCCCGAAAAAATAGCAGAGTCACGTTCGTTAGCGGGGTTGTTCCTGGCGCTACAAGCCCTGCCCACAATGAAACTCTGTTTTTTTTTGTTAAATTGCGCCTCTAGAAATGAGCTGCATTTGATTGAGATAGACGGCCTTTTGACTGCCTCAGGAAAACACCTAGGTTATTTTTTAATGATGTGTTCTCGTTGTAATTATGATTGTTGGCAACGTTCCAACAATTAATGTGGATGTAAATTGCACCAGGAGCCCAGTAGGTTTGAGAACAACCAGAAATATCACAACAGTCCAGAATATCTCAGCATCTCATCCAAATATCTCTGAGGCACGGTAACTAAGGATGCCAAGTGGAAGATTAACCGCAACGGTTGCATGACCAGCTAATTTCAAGGAATCTGCGCTTCGAAAATTATAACAGGAATAAATTGTGAAAGACAGCAGGTTGATTTGACTTGGCTAGCACAGCAATAATGGCAGACTCAGGGCAATGTGGAAAAATGTAAAGTCATCTATTTTGGAAATATGAATAAGGAGAGTACACATTTAAATAGTGAAGTTTAATTAGGTTGGTGATGATTGCTGGTACATGAATCATTGGCCAGGCTGTTTGTAATGGAATAGTGGTGAGATGATCCATGCAGTAATGGGAACCTGGCACCAACGTCTAGACTACTTACCTGCGCAGTTAACATGCCGATCCAGAGGTTTTCCAATATCCTGCTCCTTCACAAGGTGCACTGTTATGGTCCACATTGCTAGACTTAGTATTGAAATGTATTCAGAGGAGTGAGCCTTTAGGAGCACTTTCCCATTAGGGCCACACAAAAACGGCCGAGAAACGTACGGCTGATGCTTTCAGGAATAATGTATTTTTTAGAAATGCGATGAGCGATAATTACCGCTGAACAACGTCTTTGGCCACAAACAAATATTTTTACAAATGTAGTATCTCATTCCCTCAAAAGAAAATTAGTGTTGGAGATCGGGAAACAATAATTTTGTTCTTTTTGTCTCTTACCTCCTATAATCCCCCCCCCCCATATTTCCCAATCTGTTTTGCTTTCTGTGCATCATTTGAATCCAATTTGTATTTCTTGCTTTATCTTTCTTCATGTGCCAGCGAGGACTCTTCTGATTGGTTGAAGAGTTCGGCTGGTGCCTGCTGAATTGTTATGTGCCGCAGATCCTGTGTCGAGGGCACTAAGCTGGAAATAGAGGAAACTTCGGCAGGCAAGCCCACAAAAACTTTGTGAGCATCTGTCAGCAAGGTGAATGGAGCACGTTTTCCTCTGCTCTTGGAGCAAAACCTGGGCCGTTGAACTAAGTTAGCATTCGTCTAAGGCAAAAAAAGATACTGAGAATAATTTTTGCTTTCATATCTAACATAGAGTCCAAATGAGGAAGCAAATATTAACCCCTTAAGGCCTTAGTAATGACACACTTGGAATATTGCATGGTTTTTGCAACACCATTATAAGGATTATGTAAAAACCATGGCAATGGTGCCACATTGATGGAGTCGACTGTTGCTAGAGATGCGGAGTTACAGTTGTGGAGAGAGACTTGAGATATTAAAGCTTTTCACTGGAGCTGAGGAATATCTGCAGGAATTATTCATGACCTCCGCACTTCCCAGATTGTGTTTTTATAGGGCTCCCTAGCGACCCACTCAATCCCTCTCCCTGACAACAGTTTGTTCACATTGGACCCCAAGGTGAGCTACCAACCTCATATTTGTACCGTCAATGGAATCATAGAATCATAGAATTTACAAAGCAGAAGGAGGCCATTTGGCCCATCGAGTCTGCACTGGCCCTTGGAAAGATCACCCGACTTAAGCCCACACCTCCACCCCATTCCCGTAACCCAGTAACCCCACCTAACATTTTGAACATTAAGGGTCAATTTAGCATGACCAATCCACCTAACCCGCACATCTTTGGACTGGGAGGAAAGCAGAGCGCCCGGAGGAAACCCAAACAGCCACGGGGAGAAAGTGCAAACTCCACGCAGACAGTCACCTGAGGCCGGAATTGAACCTAGGTGCCTGAAGCTGTGAGGCAGCAGTGCTAACCACCGTGCCGCCCTCAGACAGCTTGTTTCCAACTCTAACATTGCCTGACTTTACCCCGGTCTCACTTCATCTTCTGTTGAAACCCTCATTCACCCCTTCCTTACCTCTAGACTCGACTATCCCAACACAATCCTGGCTGGTCTTCCACATTCTACCCTCGGTAAACTTGAGACGATCCAAAGATCTGCTGTCCACGTGAGTGTAGTTGTTACAGAGTGGGATTCACCCATCTTAACAAATATACAGATAGTCTATCTCTCAGAGATTATCTTGAATTAATTGCTACCACACAGATTTTTAAAAAATAAATAAATTTAGTGTCCCCAATTAATTTTTTTCCAATTAAGGGGCAATTTAGTGAGTTCAATCCACCTACCTTGCACATCTTTTGGGTTGTGGGGCGAAACCCACGCAAACATGGGGAGAATGTGCAAATTCCACACAGACAGTGACCCAGAGCCGGGATCGAATGAACGCACAAAGTCTATTGAAGCCTTAGACCCGTTCCAGACCTCGCCGATTGCAGTGAAGCAGCTGGATGTTGTTTAGTTATTATATTCTTTGTGAGCACAATTTCTTTCGTGATTCTCACATGTGCATTCTTTGATTCCTTCTGGCAGCTCTCAGTCCCTCGTTGTTTGTGGTTAGTTCAAAGTTTAGTGGGGTCAATTAATCATGCCTGTCCTTGGTTGCTGTTTCATTGTGTCTTATCTCAAGACCGTGCCACTCCTGCCTGGTCCCATAGCAACCCAATATTTGTCCTTGGTTACCAGTGGCCATTGTGTGATAGATAATGTTTGGTAATGTTGCTTTATATTCTTGTACCTCAGCTTGCCGTTAATATGGTTCAGCCATTGTTCAAGTTCCTTTTGTTGTCCCCTTCACCAAATACAGGCTTTCGAGATTAAAAAGGACAACGATAGGGTAACCAGTGACTGTTTCCTTTGGTTGCCGTGACAGAAACGAGAGGGGGCAAGTCAAAAAATAATCACTGAGGAATAATTAATGAAAAGAGATGTTAAATAAAGGGCGCGATTCAGCCGACTTAAAAACTAAGTCCAGGGGCGGCATGTGGCGCAGTGGTTAGCACTGGGACTGCGGCGCTGAGGACCCGGGTTCGAATCCCGGCCCTAGGGTCACTGTCCGTGTGGAGTTTGCACGTTCTCCCCATGTCTGCGTGGGTTTCACCCCCACAACCCAAAGATGTGCAGGTTAGGGGGATTGACCACGCTAAATTGCCCTTAACTGGAGAAAAATTAATTGGGCACTCTAAATTTATAAAACAAAACTAAGTCCAGTTTCACTTGCATTAGGCGGGATGTTTCTCGGCAGCTGCAGTGCCTTTGCATCACTGAGAGCCCGGATCCGGGCAGATGTTGCTCGGTTGGAGGGCTTCCATTCCTCCCAATGTCTCTACCTGTTTGGACGACTTAATAACATTTCTATATTTATAGAAAATCAAATTCACCAGCAGAGGAGGTTTTACCTGAAATGGCAACCATTTTTTTTTAAGGATCTACACACTGTCAGTTGTTTTGGGGGGTATAGTAATACTGTTTAAGCCAATTATGTGTTTTTGTTTTATGTTTGTTTGTAATTTCTTACACTCTTGCGTTCTCGTTAGTTAGGTGGATGAGGAGTCTAGGGAAGGATGTGTGGATAGTCTGTGTCATATCGATATCTAAAAGGAGGAGGTGTTGGGCGCCTTGAAAAACATTCAGGTAGATAAGTCCCTAGGGCCTGAAGGGATCTACCCGAGAATTCTGAGGGAGGTAAGGGAGGAAATTGCTGGGGCCTTGACAGAAATCTTTGTACCCTCATTGGTAACAGGTGAGGTCCCAGAGGGCTGGAAAATAGCTGAATTCATTTTTTCCAATTAAGGGGCAATTTAACGTGGCCAATCCACTTACCCTGTACATCTTTTGGGTTGTGGGGGGGGGGGGGGGGGCGACACCCACGCAAACAAGGGGAGAATGTGCAAACCCCAAACAGACAGTGACCCAGAGCCGGGATCGTACCTGGGATGTCGGCGCCATGAGGCAGCAGTGCTAACCACTGGGCCACCGTGCTGCCCTCTGTTGTTCCTTTGTTTGAGAAGGATAGCAAGGATAATCCAGGAAATTACAGGCAGGTGAGCCTTACGTCAGTGGTAGGGAAATTATTGCAGAGGATTCTTCGGAACAGGATTTACTCCCATTTAGAAACAAATGGACTTATTAACGAGAGGGAGCATGGTTTTGTGTAGGGGAGGTCGTGCCTCACTAACTTGATCGAGCTTTTTGAGGAAGTGAAGAAGATGATTGATGAAGGAAGGACCATGGATGTTGTCTACATGGACTTCAGCAAGGCCTTTGACAAGTCCCCTCATGGCAGGCTGACAGAAGGTGAAGTCACACGGGATCAGAAGTGAGCTGGCAAGATGGATACAGATGTGGCTCGGTCATAGAAGACAGAGGGTAGCAGTGGAAGGATGCTTTTCTGAATGGAGGGCTGTGACTAGTGGTGTTCTGCAGGGATCATTGCTGGGACTGTTTGTCGTAGATATCAATGGTTTAGAGGAAAATGTAACTGGTCTGATTAGTAAGTTTGCAGATGACGCAAAGGTTGGTGGAGTTGCAGATAGTGATGAGGACTGTCAGAGGATACAGCAGGATATAGATCGGTTGGAGACTTGGGCGGAGAAATGGGAGATGGAGTTTAATCCGGACAAATGCATTTTGGAAGGTCTAATACAGGTGGGAAGTATACAGTAAATGGCAGGATCCTTAGGAATATTTACAGGCAGAGAGATCTGGGTGTACAGGTGCACAGATCACTGAAAGTGGCAATGCAGGTGGATAAGGTACTCAAGAAAGCATTTGGCATGCTTGCCTTCATTGGTTGGGGCATTGAGAATTAAAATTGGCAAGTCATGCTGCAGCTGTATAGAACCTTGGTTAGGCCACATTTGGAATATTGTGTACAATTCTGGTCTGCACTCGTCCAGAACAATGTGGAGGTTTTGGAGAGGGTACAGAAGAGGTTTACCAGGATGTTGCCTGGTTTGAAGGGTATTAGCTATGAGGAGAGGTTGAATAAACACGGATTGTTTTCACTGGATCGACAGAGGTTGATGGATGACCCGATAGAGGTTTACAAAATTATGAGTGGCATGGACAGAGTGGATAGTCAGAAGCTTTTTATCAGCGTGGGAAAGTCAATTATTGGGGAACATAGGTTTAAGTAGCGAGGGGCACAGTTTAGAGGAGATGTGCGAGGCAGGTTTTTTTACACAGAGGCTGGTGATTGCCTGGAATGCGCTGCTGGGGGAGGTGGTGGAAGCAGGTATGATAGTGTCGTATAAGAGGCATGTTGACAAATAAATGAATAGGATGGGAATAGAGGGATACGGACCCTTAGAAGGTTTTAGCTTAGACAGGCATCATGATTGGCGCAGGCTTGGAGGGCTGTGGGGCCTGTTCCTGTGCTGTGTTCTTATTATGTCAAGCTTCAATAAACATAATTTTAAAGAAAAGAATTTGGGAAGCAACATGGGACTGAAATTAGACCGCAGTCATGGGAAGAAACATCGGGCAGACTGTTCTTGAACGCTCCCATTGCCCCTAAAAATCTATTGCTTTGACCAAGATTTTGGTCTTCTGCCATAACATCTCCATCACTGGGGGCTCACTGTCAAATCTTGCCTCATAATACTCCTGTGAAGCATGGGTTGTTTCACTGTGGTAAAGATCTAAACATTGTGATGATAAGTAGATTGTCATCTGTATTATCATCTGTATGTAAATATATGTATAACTGTTGTCGTTCCAGCATCCGATGAGTATGCAGGCATGTGGCCCGGACGCACCTAGGCCGGGATTCTCACTCCTGGGGACTAAGTCCCCACTCCATCGGGAGAACCGGCGCCAACCACTCCCGCTGTTCGCGCATGTGCCGAAAGGCCGGCGTGATCTCACGCATGCACGGAACCGCCGCCATGGTTCCGCGCAAGCGCAGACCGGCCGCCATATTTTGGCACGGAAGGAAGAAGTGCCCCCACGGAACAGGCCTGCCCGCAGATCGGTGGGTCACCATTGCGGGCCAGGCCACCGTAGGGGCCCCCCCACCGGGATCGGATCCCCCCGCACCCCCTCCCCCGCCCCCGCCCCCCCCCCCCCCCCCCCCCCCCCCCCCCCCGAGGACCCCCCCACCGACTTACCTGCCAGGTCCCGCCGGTATGACAGTTGAGTGATTCATGCCGGCGGGACTGGCCAAAAATGGATGGCCGCTTGGCCCATTGGGGCCCGGAGAATCGCCGGGGGGCCACTGCCAATGGCCCCCGACCGGCGTGGCATGAAGCCCGCCCCCGCCCGAAAAACGGCGCCAGAGAATACGGCTGCCCGCGTCGGGATGGCGGGGCGGGATTCGCGCTGCCCCCCGGGGATTCTCCGACCCGGCAGGGGGTCGGAGAATCCCGCCCCATGTGTTTCAGGAGAAGGAGTTAGTAAGGAGTTGATAGCATATTAGAGTATCTCTGTAATATCTGAGTGTAAGTTAGTGTTAGACCATTATTTCCAACTTTAAAGATCTTAGACATTTTAGTAATTCGTTAGTGTAGTGTTGGTAATGAATAACTTTCTTTATAAAGCAAAGTCTAATGTTCTTTGTTCACACTGCAACATCAATATTCAACATCAGCCCAATCAAAGAACATTACAAAGATAAGTTGTTGTTGTTGCACGGGGAATTCATATCGGATGGGCTGTCTGACTCCGCAGAAGTGGAGAGGCTGATCTCAGTACCACCTGACCAGATAATAAAATAGCATTAATCCCATGCTTCCAATGTCTTCATGGACTTAAACCCACCGTAACAAATATATGGATGTACAACTCTTTCTGTAACTGCTACTACATGGGTTAAATAAGAAACACAGTTAAAGCTGCCCCTGTTTTAAGTGGCTGGTTGTTCAAGCTGATGATCCATCAAAGTCTGTTGAAGCCTGTGACATCTTCCAGTTGCAGATGACCGCAGCGATAGTAATTTAAAAATGAGGAATGGGAAAGAGCCGATGATAAAACACAGAAGAGGTAATCGTGTAGGGAGGAGTAAGAGGAGAAATTATTGTCAAATATTGTGTCTCCGGTTGACTGGGTTTGAATCGGCCCATGAGTAGAGAACCCCTGATGAACCACAAGGCAGCCATCTTGAATACTGGAGACACAATTATTCAAAACTTTGAATAAGGCAGGGTGGAAAAAAGATTGCAGGAATTAGGAAAATATATTTCTGGACCAGCGAACAGCGAGCTGGATGACACGACATTGAAGGACTTTGAAATTGAGTGGCCAATTAGATCAGGAAGTGGGCAGGTTAATAATGCATGGACAATTTATTATGGATGGAAAGTGGCAAAGGCAGAGGCCAAGGGTGGAATTTAAATGGAAGAGGAATGGAGATTGAGTAAAAGAAGCACTTTATAATGTTAGTGAACACTGGGGGAAGCTGAGGCAGTTGGTTAGGGTTGGAGTTGAATATGGCTTTTTAGCTGAAGTAGAGAGATTAACAATTGCTTGTGAAATATGGTCATTACTGGGATGGTCCAGTGGACAATTCGAAGTGGCAAGAACGGAAACCATGCGCAAGATAGTCTCAATCTTTGAGTCATCTGTTTTAATCATAGAATTTATAGTGCAGAAGGAGGCCATTCGGCCCATCGAATCTGCACCGGCCCTTGGAAAGAGCACCCTACCTAAGCCCACACCATCCCCGTAACCCAATAATCCCACCTAATCTTTTTGGACACGAAGGGCAATTTAGCATGGCCAATCCACCTAACCTGCACATCTTTGGACTGTGGGAGGAAACCGGAACTCCCAGAGGAAACCCACGCAGACACGGGAGAACGTGCAGACTCCGCACAGACAGTGACCCAAGCCGGGAATCGAACACTGGACCCTGGAGCTGTGATGTAACTGTGCTAACCACTGTGCTACCATGCCGCCCAATGTCTCTCTCTTGGGCTTGTTGTCAATTTTTGCTTGGTTTCATTCCTGTGAAGTACCTTGAGATATTTTACTGTGTTAAAAGTTGCTATATAAATGCAAGTTATTTTTGTATGTTAAAAATCTGAACCATGAGGTTGAATTACTGTTTAACACTTTCTGTCACTGCAATGTCTTTATGGGTAAAGATGATATACTGTAATATATACTTAATGAGTGGTAAATTTCATATTGCCTGAGGTCGAACCACTCCCTTTCATTAGTAATGCTTAATCTAACAAGGTCTCTCTGTTACCTTGAAGTGGTAGATGCCACAGCAGCTCCCCTCCCCCCCCCCCCCCCCCCCCACGCTCTCCCCAACCCCACCGACCCTGTCCCAGGCAAACAAGGTTCTTTTATTTTTTCATCTAATGTTCTCCTGCTTTTATTAAAGCGTAGGAATGTATAGAATCAGAAAGATCATTTAATCCATCAGACCAGTCCAGAGTTCAAAATTCAATATACTGTTCATTACCTGGATCATTTGAGTCATTTTCTCACCAAATCCTCGTCCAACTCTTCCCTATTTAAAATTGCTAATGTGATCAGACTGAATCATGTCCTTGGGCAGTGAGTTTCAAACAATCACATCACCACTGTGTTTTTCATTTTGTGTGTCTGTTCCATTTTATCTTAATGCAGTGAAACTTCATACATTCCTCATGTCTGTCTTCTTTCTACAATCTGTGGACCTTTTAAGGCCCAAAGCATGGAGTAATTTAACCATGACAACTTAATATTCTCTCGGTGCTGTCGTGCTATGAGCTTGACCTTTCCGTGGTTTCTCAAGTTTTATTCTAAAGTCGCAGGGTGGGTAATGGGGAGTGATTCTGCTGGAAAGAGTGACTGAATAAGGAGAGGGAAAATGATGGAAGCATTCACTGAACAAGCCTGATGGATAAATACTGTTACGACACCCTGGGTTAGTGCGCGGTCAATTCCAGACCCACATGCCCCGGAGTCAGAACACAAGTTAATTAACCAACTCCTAGAAAAATAACAAAGTCTTTGGCGTTCGCCACCAGGTTTGTAAGTTTAAACACAATTACTGCAAGTTTAAACACAATTACACCTTCTGCACTGTAAATTCTATGATTCTACTCTTTATTTATAACAAGAACTATAATTTTTTTTAAACTAAGTTTTTTAAATAAATTTAGCGTACCCAATTCATTTTTTCCAATTAAGGGGCAATTTAACGTGGCCAATCCACCTAGCCTGCACATCTTTGGGTTGTGGGGGCGAAACCCACACAAACACGGGGACAATGTGCAAACTCCACACGGACAGTGACCCAGAGCCGGGATCAAACCTGGGACCTCGGCGGTGGCATGTGGCGCAGTGAATAGCACTGGGACTGCGGTGCTGAGGACCCGGGTTCGTAATCCCAGCCCTGGGTTATTGTCCATGTGGAGCTTGCACATTCTCCCCATGTCTGCATGGGTTTCACTCTCACAGCCCAAAGATGTGCAGGTTAGATGGATTAGCCACGCTAAATTGCCCTTTAATTGGAAAACAAAAAATAATTGAGTACTCTAAATTTATTTTTAAAATAAATAAATGTTGGTACTACATTTGAAAATAAGGAGCCTGCCTTGTTTGTAATGCTTGGAAAACCTCCAAGCGACAAGTGCGTGCAAGGAAAACTTCCCTGTGCCATTTAAAGGTTTACTGCCAAGGTCTCAATTATCCAAATATATTTTAAGTATTCTTTTATACATCATAGATATCATAAAATTTACAGTCATAAAATTTACAGTGCAGAAGGAGGCCATTCGGCCCATCGAGTCTGCACCGGCTCTTGGAAAGAGCACCCTACCCAAGGTCCACACCTCCACCCTATCCCCACAACCCAGTAACCCCACCCTACACCAAGGGCAATTTTGGACACTATGGGCAATTTAGCATGGCCAATCCACCTAACCGCACATCTTTGGACTGTGGGAGGAAACCGGAGCACCCGGAGGAAACCCACGCACACACGGGGAGGATGTGCAGACTCCGCATAGACAGTGACCCAAGCCGGAATCGAACCTGGGACCCTGGAGCTGTGAAGCATTTGTGCTATCCACAATGCTACCGTGCTGCCCTAATAAATTTAGAGTACTCAATTTTTTTTTCCAATTAAAGGGCAATTTAGCGTGGCTAATCCATCTAACCTGCACAGCTTTGGGCTGTGGGGGTGAAACCCATGCAGACATGGGGAGAATGTGCAAGCTCCACATGGACAATGACCCAGGGCTGGGATTCGAACCCGGGTCCTCAGCACCGCAGTCCCAGTGCTATTCACTGCGCCACATGCCATTTCAAACATAAATTTGAAGTTTTAATGACTCCCCTTTAGCTCAGTAAATACATGCACCATGCGGTGTCATCAATCATAGAGATGCTCGCAGAAAAATACCTGTACCTCGTGACAATAAACAAAAAATCCAAAGATGAAGATCTCTCAATTAATTAATCCCTGCTGGGGAATGACAATGGGTCTGAATACCGCAAACAGGATTCTCACTACATTGAGTTGGTCACAGCTGGAGGGAATACTAATGTAGGCGTTGAGCAATAACTGACACTTGGTGCATCTCAGTTGGCAACTCTTCAAAGTTCACTGTTCATTCCCAAGTACCCAAGGATGTCAGTCCCTCTGGAGTATGCCCGGGCACGAGTTAATCGCTGCAGGAGAGTTGAGGGAAAATAAATAAGCTGTCACAATTCTCATACAAAATAAAAATAATTTGGAACCTACTTGCAGAAGAGAATTTAAGCTGTTAATGGTTGTGTACCTCTTTCAGATCTGCTTTTGATGTTTCCAATGGTTCTTCAGTTAAGGGCTGGATTCCTTCTGGGTTGTGCTAGTGAGTGGTAGTGCCACAAGAATGGTCAAAAAAGCAGCACAAGTTTAAACCATTTTCAAGAGGTTTCTGCGACTCTTTTGCTGGAATTATGGCAGCCAAATACATGCCCCCTAGAATGCCTGGACCTTTCATTGTGTAGATCTGGGGTGTCATTTGCATACGGTGAGATTATTTTGTACGTGTAGTACCATTTTGAAGGGGTTGCAAGGGCGGACCAGCTGAGGTTATTCAGAGGAAGCAGAGGATGGCGAACAGGCCGCGGCAAGGGTTCAGCATGCCCGAAGGGTCAGGGAGGCCCTCATCCTCACCCGCTTCATTGAACGAGGCTTTGTCCATCAGTTTGCGCCCTTTCCCACCCCCCCCAACTCCCTCCCATTCACCACCTCCCTCTATTGGCCACCCCCACTCCGTTCCCCTTCTTCCAATCCCTTTCCCTCCTTCCTCACCCCTGATTCCCTGACCCTCCCACTCCCCTCCATTTACCCCCTCCCGCCGTTGACCACCCCCACCTCCGTTCCCCTCCTTTCCACCCATTTCCTTCCTTTCTCACCCCCCCTGACCCTCCCACACATACACCCTTCCCCCACTCCTCAACTACCTGTTCCACCCTCCTAAGATCTGTGTAATGTCACCCCAGAGTGATGGGCCTGTGCTGGTAATGTCAGAGGGTCAATATACAAGACAGGAGAGTGATGATAACCCGTTGTGAGGTTAGCTCTGGTGCTCCTGAGTTTATGCCAAAGTCTGACTACTATCTTTCTACTGACAGCACGCTCACACCTATCAGCTGAATAGGGTCTACATTGAGGGCTGCTGATCTAGGACCAATGTACCCCGGGGGCATGGGGCGGGGTGAGCGGAGGGTAACAGGGTGGGTTGGCGTGCAGGCAGGCCCGCTGTGGAGAATAACATGACTGAGGCTGCACAAATATCAGTGTTAGATGTTTAATGGTGAACATTTGAACCTTCTATTGTCCCTCGCTACAGACAATGCCCTCCGCCCCCCTACCAGTGCCCCACAGTGCTCATTCAGTTATCCTCAATCTTAATCTTCCATGCTCTGCCACTAATTCTAGGTGTGTCCCACGATGCACATCAGAGGTGGAGGCAACCTGCTGCTTTTCATGTCCTGTGGCCTTTGATGCCTTTGGCAAGCATCCTCTGGAGGGCCTGGAGCTGGAGGGCCCCGTCGAATTACCAGTGTATCTGGAATCACCATGTCACTCTGTTCTACCCACTGTCCTTGTGACGTGCTGGTGTCAGGAGGGGGGTTTCCGGGGACTGGAGACCGCTGTTGTCTCGCTGGTGGCAGGCACCGTGTTGGTATCCAGCACTCCCTCCTCCTAGCTGGTGCCCTTAGGGCCATGGGACAGAGGCACAGCTGGAGTGAGCTCCTGAGGCCTCTGTGTTATCCGGCTCTGCCGGTCCTCGCGCCTTCCCGTTGTCTGCATCATGGTGTTGACACCCTCCGCGATGCTCCCCAGTGACTGGGCCATGCTGTGCAGTGCCTCGGCAATGTTCACCGGCATCTGGGAAACGTCCTTCAGCGACTGGGACACAATATCGAGGCCCTCAGCCATACCATGGACACCACCACTCAAGGCGCTGATGTCGTGCTCCAGGCTTTCCACTGCAAGGGTCACCCTAACGTGTTGGCCTCGGTGCCACCCATTGCGGCACCATCTCCAGCGCCCGTAGACACAGTGACTCCTTCAATCAGCTGTGCACTCACCGGAGTGTTGCTGACATCCCCTCCTGAATCTCACGACCAGTGTCTGCACCAGCTCAGGGGTAACCTTGCCCAGAGGCTCGGCATCTGATTGGGACTCAGCTTAGTTCTGGGATCGAGCAGACCTCCCTGGGATGTTCCACCCTCCACCAGATGTGCATCAGCAACTGTGTGGTGCTCACTAGATTGTGCCCCAGAAGCCTGTCCACTAGTGTCGCCTGCCGAGGTTTGTGTCTTGGTGCTGGTGGAAGGTGGGGATGACAGCTATGACACCTCGACGGTGGAATCCTCAGAGCTGTCCTCTGAGGTGTTCTCTTGAGTGGTGATGCCAGGGGGCCGGTGTTAATTTACCTTTGCGGCCCAGTGGAGGTCATTGGTTCTCTTCCTGCACAGTATGGCGGTCCTTCTGGTGATGCCGCCTGAACTGACTGTCACTGCCTCCCAGGTGGCATTGACAGCCCTGCGGCTGGTCTTCATACCCACTCGGAGGCACAGGCTGTCCTGTTTCACCTCCACAGCACCTAGATGCCTGGTCAGGTCAGCATCCCCGAAGCGTGGAGCAGGCCTGCGTGGTGCCAAAACACAAAAAAACAAAGTGCCATTAAATAAGGGCCCCGAGGTCAGCCCCCGGGGAGCACCCAGGAAACCGTGCCAGATATGACACAGACATGTTCCCATTAAATGGCACCCAAGGTCACCCAACCAAACCGAGGCACTGGCATAGTAGGAGACCTCCACCCAAGCAAAACCCATCTCCAGACTTTAACGAGATGAAGACGAGGAGCTCCACCTTCACCCTCGTCTGAAGCAACTGCAAAATTAATACCCCAAAAATGGCCACCAGTGGACACGGATCCAAATCAACATTGTGCATTTACAACATGATGTTGAAGAAAGAGGCCCAAAAGCTTACCAACTTGGGTCAAGACCAGAACATATTAGTGTGTTGATCAGGCCCCAGAGAGGAACGTTCACATTTGTCCTCCACCCCAGAGAAAAATTCATTCAACCTCGCTTTAGTCACCGTGAATTGGATCAGACTTAGCCAAGCACAAGAAGACGTGGAGTTGACCCTGTGAACGGCCATGACGTCAAACCTCATCATCCAGAATAGGACCCAACTCACACTCCCATTTCATCCTCACCTCACACAATGGAGCCAACTCTGCTGCTCGAAATAGTTCCCTCACCAGACCCGACCAATGACAAAATCCTCTTCAACAGGGAAGAGGGTGATGCCAAGAGAAAGAGGGAAAAGCCTTGCGTGAAAAACCCAAATCTGAAAGTATCTGAAAAGACTGGAACCAGGCAGTCAATAGAAATCATAGAAACATAGAAAATAGGAGCAGGAAGAGGTCATTCGGCTCTTCGAGTCTGCTCTGCCATTCATTATGATCATGGTTGATCATCAAACTCAATAGCCTAATCCTGCTTTCCCCCATATCATTTGATCTCCTTTGCCCCAAGTGCCATATCTAACTGCTTCTTGAAAACATACAATGTTTTGAACTCAACTGCTTCCTGTGGTAACAAATTCCACAGGGTCACCATTCTCTAGGTGAAGAAATCTCTCCTTACCTCTGTCCTAAGTGGTCTGCTCCATATCCTTAGACTGTGACCCCTGTTTCTGGACGGCCCCACCATCGGGAACATCCTTCCTGCATCTACCCTGTTGGCGCGATGTCCGCCAACTGGTGCCCAAAACGGCGCAAATCAGATGGGCATCGCGCCGCCCCAAAGGTGCGGAATGCTCCGCATCTTTGGGGGCCGAACCCCAACCATAAGGGGCTAGGTCGGCGCCGGAAGAATTTCCGCCCCGCCAGCTGGCGGAAAAGGCCTTTGGTGCCCCACCAGCTGGCGCGGAAATGACATCTCCGGGCGGCGCATGCGCGGGAGTGTCAGCGGCCGCTGATGGCATTCCCACGCATGCGCAGTGGAGGGAGTCTCTTCTGCCTCCGCCATGGTGGAGACCGTGGCGGAGGCGGAAGGGAAAGAGTGCCCCCACGGCACAGGCCCGCCCACGGATCGGTGGGCCCCGATCGCGGGCCAGGCCACCGTGGGGGCACCCCCCGGGGCCAGATCGCCCCGCACCCCCCCCCCGGGACCCCGGTGCCCGCCCGCGCCGCCTTGTCCCACCGGTAAGGTAGGTGGTTTAATTTACGCCGACGGGACAGGCATTTTAGCGGCGGGACTTCGGCCCATCTGGGCCGGAGAATCGCACGAGGGGGCCCGCCAACCAGCGCAACGCGATTCTCGCCCCCGCCGAATATCCGGTGCCGGCGACTTCGGCAACTGGCGGGGGCGGGATTCACGCCAGCCCCCGGCGATTCTCCGACCCAGCGGGGGGGCGGAGAATCTCACCCCAGATGTCTAGCCCACTGAGCTGATATATCCTTCTCTTAGAGAAGTTAGTTTGTTAACAGATAACAAAGGACTGTTAACTAATTTATATTTTTAACAGAAAACAAAGGACTGTTAATCAATTAATATTTCTAACTGCAATTCTGTATGTATCAATTGAGAGTATCTTATACTAAAAATACTATTAGAAATTAAACTTGCAACCTTACTCTCAATAAGTTTTAGATCCTAGGCACTCATTTAGGAAGTCTTAAATGACAAGGATCCATGACTGACAGAGGTAGGGGATTTAGTTATGAGTGATGTAACTTCCCCTCGTAAGAGCTATTCTGAGTCTTAGCAGAGAAACAGATTTCCCTCTTTTGGTGGCCTAACCTGGTATAGGTTAGTAAGATAGTCCCTTTGGATGCGGAATACCTAAACCACTCACAGTGCCCAACTCAGTGACGTGACAAGGCCATTAAATCTCACCAGAGGGATGCATACCTAACCTTAGGGAGCCCTCCCCTCAAGGTCTGGAAATCTGCAAACATCCCTCTCCCCACCCCGGCCTACCTCCACAGGACTTCAAAAGCCCCACTTGCAATGACCCCTCCATGTGTCCCCTACCTTCCCCAGGCAGGACCCCGGCACTTGGCTCTCGAGCTGTACCTGGAGGTGCTAGAGAATTCCTCAAGGCAGGACCTCCGCCCAAGTGAGAACAAAGGTCCTGCCATTTGCCAATCAACGCTGGTTAGAAATAGAAGTGCCTGTTGGAGTCAGTAGGGATGTGTTGCCCTCCAAATGTGGAGAGGTGGTGGTGTAGTGGTATGTCATTGGACTAGTCATCCAGACACCCACCGTAATGCTCTGGGTCGCAGGTTCGAATCCCACCAGGGTAGATGGTGAAATTTGAATTCAATAAAAATCTGGAATTAAAAGTCCTCTGTTGACCATGAAACCATTGCCGATTGTCATAACAACCCATCTGGTTCACTAATGTCGTTCAGGGAAGGAAATCTGCTGTCCTAACCCGGTCTGGCCTAGGTGTGACTTCAGACCCACACAGCGATGCAGTAGACTCTTAACTGCCCCCCACTAAAATTGGCTAGCAAGCCACTCAGTTCAAGGGCAATTAGGGATGGGCAATAAATGCTGGCCCAGCCCAGCGAAGCCCATATTCCTAGAATTAATTTTAAAAACTATACAAACTATACAATCCCTTCTAAAAATTAGTCATACATCAATCAAGAGTCAAATGCAACAAGTCTTTTTATTTTAATATTTAAAGTAGCTCCAACCCTTTTGACTTTAATTGTTGAAGTGCACCAAATTGCAAAAAGGCTGGAAGTGCCCTCTCTACCCTGCCTGCCACACTTAAAGAAACCTTGGCTGCCAGGGGGGCGGGAGAATCCGGCCACGCCGCTCCGACGACGTGCCGCCAATTCTCTGGCGATCGGGGGGATCTGACTCCGGAGGGGGTGGGCCTCCACGGGGTCCAGGCCTGTGATCGGGGGCTTGCAATCGGCAGGCGGCCGCGATCTGGAGGGGGCCTACCTCCTGCCGCGCGGGCCCGCTGTTCGGTTGCCGACATGTTGCTCCGCGATGGCGCGGAGACAGCAACCACGTGCATGTGCCGGCGCGGAGACAGCCGCAGCGCGCATGCGTGGACCCGCGACGGCCGTGTAGGGCCGGCTTTCAGCGCCGGAGCAGCGCACAGCACTCTGCGCCATTCTACCCTCAAAGAAGAGGAGAATTATTGGGCCTGGAGGCCCATTGACGCCAACGTTGCTCGTGCCGGTTTTGACGCCGGTGTCAACCCTTGGCCGCGATATCGGTACCATATTGGATTTGGTACTTGGCAATGAACCAGGGCAAGTGATAGATTTGTTAGTGGGGGAGCATTTTGGAGATAGTGACCACAATTCTGTGACTTTCACTTTAGTAATGGAGAGGGATAGGTGCGTGCAACAGGGCAAGGTTTACAATTGGGGGAAGCGTAAATACGATGCTGTCAGACATGAACTGAAGTGCATAAGTTGGGAACATATGCTGTCAGGGAAGGATACAAGTGAAATGTGGAACTTGTTCAAGGAACAGATACTATGTGTCCTTGATATGTATGTCCCTGTCAGGCAGGGAAGAGATGGTAGAGTGAGGGAACCATGGTTGACAAGAGAGGTTGAATGTCTTGTTAAGAGGAAGAAGGAGACTTATGTAAGGCTGAGGAAACCAGGTTCAGACAGGGCGCTGGAGGGATACAATATAGCCAGGAGGGAACTGAAGAAAGGGATTAGGAGAGCTAAGAGAGGGCATGAAAAATCTTTGGCGGGTAGGATCAAAGAAAACCCCAAGGCCTTTTACACATATGTGAGAAATATGAGAATCACTAGAGCGAGGGTAGGTCCGATCAAGGACAGGAGCGGGAGATTGTGTATTGAGTCTGAAGAGATAGGAGAGGTCTTGAACGAGTACTTTTCTTCAGTATTTACGAATGAGAGGGGCCATATTGTTGGAGAGGACAGTGTGAAAGACTGGTAAGCTCGAGGAGATACTTGGTAGGAAGGAAGATGTGTTGGGCATTTTGAAAAACTTGAGGATAGACAAGTCCCCCGGGCCTGACGGGATATATCCAAGGATTCTATGGGAAGCAAGAGATGAAATTGCAGAGCCGTTGGCAATGGTCTTTTCGTCCTCACTGTCAACAGGGGTGGTACCAGGGGATTGAAGAGTGGCGAATGTCATGCCCCTGTTCAAAAAAGGGAACAGGGATAACCCTAGGAATTACAGGCAAATTAATGGAAAGGGTTAGGATTTCTGAGCATCTGGAAATATACTGCTTGATTAGGGATAGTCAGCACGGATTTGTGAGGGGTAGGTCTTGCCTCACAAGTTTTATTGAATTCTTTGAGGAGGTGACCAAGCATGTGGCTGAAGGTAAAGCAGTGGCTGGAGTGTACATGGATTTTGGTAAGGCATTTGACAAGGTTCCCTATGGTAGGCTTATGCAGAAAGTAAGGAGGCATGGGGTAGTGGGAAATTTGGCCAGTTGGATAACGAACTGGCTAACCGATAGGAGTCAGAGAGTGGTGGTGGATTGCAAATATTCAGCCTGGAGCCCAGTTACCAGTGGCGTACCGCAGGGATCAGTTCTGGGACCTCTGCTGTTTGTGATTTTCATTCATGGCTTGGATGAGGGAGTTGAAGGGTGGGTAAGTAAATTTGCAGACGATACGAAGATTGGTGGAGTTGTGGATAGTGAAGAGGGCTGTTGTCGGCTGCAAAGAGACATAGATAGGATGCAGAGCTGGGCTGAGAAGTAGCAGATGGAGGTTAACCCTGAAAAGTGTGAGGTTGTCCATTTTGGAAGGACAAATATGAATGCGGAATACAGGGTTAACGGTAGGGTTCTTGGCAATGTGGAGGAGCAGAGAGATCTTGGGATCTATGTTCATAGATCTTTGAAAGTTGCCACTCAAGTAGATAGAGCTGTGAAGAAGGCCTATGGTGTGCTAGCGTTCATTAGCAGAGGGATTGAATTTAAGAGCCGTGAGGTGATGATGCAGCTGTACAAAACTTTGTTAAGGCCACATTTGGAGTACTGTGTGCAGTTCTGGTCGCCTCATTTTAGGAAGGATGTGGAAGCTGTGGAAAAGGTGCAAAGGAGATTTACCAGAATGTTGCCTGGAATGGAGTGTAGGTCTTACGAGGAAAGGTTGAGGGTGCTGGGCCTTTTCTCATTAGAACGGAGAAGGATGAGGGGCGACTTGATAGAGGTTTATAAGATGATCAGGGGAATAGATAGAGTAGATAGTCAGAGACTTTTTCCCCGGGTGGAACAAACCATTACAAGGGGACATAAATTTAAGGTGAATGGTGGAAGATATAGGGGGGATGTCAGAGGTAGGTTATTTACCCAGAGAGTAGTGGGGGCATGGAATGCACTGCCTGTGGAAGTAGTTGAGTCGGAAACATTAGAGACCTTCAAGCGGCTATTGGATAGGTACATGGATTACGGTGGAATGATGGGGTGTAGATTAATTTGTTCTTAATCTAGGACAAAGGTTCGGCACAACATTGTGGGCCGAGGGCCTGTGCTGTATTTTTCTATGTTCTAATCCCGGCCCTTGTCTTTTTAATCTTCTGTGCTAATTACTGGACAAATATTTGCTGTCAGCGGCTATTTTTTCCTGTAATCCTATTGATGGATTTTCAACTTAAAGTCACGGCAAATTCAGATCTCACTGCATGCAGATCTTGACCTCCTATAAGATTGGGGAGTGAACCCTGGGATGGCAGCAAATTGGTTCCATTCTCGGAGATGGATAGTTGTCATTAATATATTGGCTTTGTTCTAGTGTTATTCAAGAAGGCCCCGTCTTCTCAACCTTGCCCCTCGCCTGAGGTATGGATGATCCTCAGTTTAAATCACCACCAGTCAGCTCTCCCCCCCAAAGGGGAAAGCAGCCTATGGTCATCTGGGACTATGGTGACTTTATCTTACCTTAACTAGTATTATCCCACTGTGAATGGCATAAGGATCCGCTCAATCTGTATCAATGATTTGAACTAAGGCATTGGAAATACTTGACTGCAGAATTGAGGTTGACACCAAGACTGGTGCTGGTCTCCGGACCCTTGAGGAGAAAAAGCTCAGCATCTGATTCTTTTTTTACAGTACTTTTTAACTTTTTACATTTGACAACAGCAACAAGCCTACTCAACACATTAAATCTCCACCCACCCAAGCTTCCCTCTCTCCCGCTCACCCCTCCCTCAGCAGCCAACGGCAACCAACCCTCCAAAATGCAGAATGAGCAAACCCCAACTTTTGTAGAATCCATCACTCGCCTCCCCCCTTATAACAAATGTCACCTTCTGATGGACTAAGAACTCCAGCAGGCAGCAGCCCCCCCCCCCCCCCCCCCCCCACCCCCACCGCCAGGGTGGAGAAGCTGACCTCCACCCCAACAAGACCTGCCTGCGAGCAATCGGCAAGGCAAAGGCTAAGATATCTGTCCCTGCACCCGGCTGCAACTCCAATCGGTCTGACATCCCAAATATGGCTTCCAGGGGACCAGCCTCCACATCTACATGCAAAACACCCGAAATGGTGCTGAAAACTGCCCTCCACAACCTTTCCAGCTTCGGATGGACCAAAACATATGCACAAGGTACGCAGCACCCTTGCTCAACATCCGAATCAATAGGGGAATGTGTCCCATCTGATGAATGACATTTGCTAGTGATAAATATCATGAATCTGAACATGTGTATACCATGCTGTGTTCTGAATCAAAATTATGTTGAGAGGAAAATGACGTTTCACAACCAGTGCTGAGAGGCTACTCTGAAAGCAAACAGAGTATTCGGATAACAATGCTGCAGTCTTTCCTTATTCATTCATAGAGTGTGGATGTTGCTGGAAAAGCCATCCTACATTGCCCTTGAGATTTGCCCTTGTGTTGAGCTGCCTTCAGGCCACTGAGTGGCCTGCTAGGCCATTTCCGATGGCAGTTAAAGGTTAGCCACGTTGCTGTTGAAGCGGACTTACATATAGATTGGACTGGGTAAGGATGGTGGATTTACTTCCTGAAGTGCCCTTCCTGCCTCCAAGCTTGCCACACAGTAGAGCACGGGATTCCGGTCCTGGTATCAGTAATGGGACCATTGGTTCCGGTAACGAGTATGGATTCAAGCAAATACTCGAAGGCAGCTGGAATCACTGTTAACGAAAAAAAAGTGGGTGTGATGATGGGCAGTGTACCTTCTGGGTCTCCTGAAACTTGTCTCTAAATGCCTTTGGCAAAGGTTTTTTGTTTTTCGGTTTGGTCCGGGAATTTTGAAAAATCTCCCTGCACAACCCACCCCACCGCCCCCTCCCCAGGAGATTCCATGGGCGGGATTCTTCGGAAACCGACGGGGCGGGTAGCTCCGGCACGAAGGAGTGGCGTCAATCACTCTGGCGTTGGGCCGCCCCGAAGGCGCGGAATCCTCTGCACCTTCAGGGGCTAGGCCGGCGCCGGAGTGGTTTGCACCGCGCTAGCTGGCGCAGAAGGGCTTCCGCCGGCCGGCACGAGTTGGCACATGCGCAGGAGCGCCAGCGTGTGCTGGCGTCATCCCAGCACATGCGCGGGGGGGGGGGGGGTTCATCTCCGCGCTGGCCATTGCAGACCGGTACACCAGCCGGCGCGGAGGAATAGAGTGCTCCCACGGCACAGGCCCACCTGCGGATCAGTGGGCTCCGATCGCGGGCCAGGCCACCATGGGGGCACCCCCGGGGCCAGATCCTCCCGCACCACCCCCAGGACCCCGGAGCCTGCTCCCGCCGCCTGGTCCCGCCGGTAAGGGAGGTGGTTTAATCCACGCCAGCGGGACCAGCATTACAGCAGCGAGACTTCAGGTCGGAGAATCACCGGGGGGGGGGTGGCCTGCCGCGCGATTCCCGCCCCCGCCGAATCTCCGGTGCCGGAGAATTCGGCAGCCGGCGGGGGCGGGATTCACGATGCCCCCCGGCGATTTTCCGACCCGGCAGAGGGTCGGAGAATCCCGCCCCATGTTTCTGGTGGGTGGGACAATGTGGGATCATGTTATCCTGTAAGGCTACAAATAAATGAAACAGACTCAGTAGAGAAACTGTTTTTCGGTCCACCTTTTCCATGCATTTATGCGCACACTGTTAGGAGGCCATTTCGCCTATCTAGTCTGCACCGACTCTCTCTGAAAGCGTACACTACTTCGGCCCATGTATCCCTGCAACCCCACTTAATCTTTTTTGACACTTAAGGGACAATTTATCATTGCCAGTCCACCTAACCTGCACATATTTGGAGTGTGGGAGGAAACCGGAGCACCCGGAACAAACCCATGCAGACACGGGGAGAAAGCGCAAACTCAACACAGTTACCCAAATTGAACCTGGGTTCCTGGCACTGTGAGGCAGCAATGCCTTTGTGCCCCCCACCCCCCCCTCCCCCCCCACTAGTCATGTCGTAAGTAAGGCCTTTATGATTTATTTTTCAAGAGAAAACTGGGTTTGGATTATGATGCTGAAACGCTGATAAATTCTCACACCATCTGTCGTGAAACAATTTAATTTGCTTCAACATTGTAAAGTGGCGGCCATGTTGACAATCAACACTGTTTACATTTTTGGCTGTTGTTAGAATGTTGAACCTTTTTTGGAACCGTCAAGGTTTTGTGATGCTGCTCTATAGTGACTTGAAATGCATTGGAAGGAACTGTGGGCAGGATTCTGTGATCCTGAGGCTAAGTGTTGACACCGTCGGAAACACCGTCGCGTTTCTCGACGGCGTCAACATGGCCTCAGGATCAGCAATTCTGGCCCCTACTGGGGGCCAGCACGGCACTGGAGCGGTTCACGCCGCTCCAGCTGCTGATCCCGGTGTCAACTGGGCGGCGCGGGGTCCGCGCATGCGCAGTGCACCGGCGCTAACGCGCGCATGCGCAGTGGCTCCCTTCAACGCGCCTGCCCCGACGCAACATAGCACAGGACTACAGGGGCCGGCACGGAAGAAAGGAGGCCCCCAGCCAGAGAGGCCGGCCCACCGATCGGTGGGCCCTGTTCATGGGCTAGGCCACATCGGAGGACCCCCTGCGGAGAATCGCGTGCCGGCGGTGGGGCCGCATGGCGCGATTCACGCCGGTCGCGGGGATTCTCCAGCCCGACCCTGGGCTGAGAGACTCCGCCCGGGTAGAACATAGAACATTGCAGCACAGTACAGGCCCTTCGGCCCTCGATGTTGCGCCGACCTGTGAAACCACTCTAATGCCCATCTACACTATTCCCTTACTGTCCATATGTCTATCCAATGATCATTTGAATGTCCTTAGTGTTGGCGAGTCCACTACTGTTGCAGGCAGGGCATTCCACGCCCCTACCACTCTCGGAGTAAAGAACCTACCTCTGACATCTGTCTTATATCTATCTCCCCTCAGTTTAAAGGTATGTCCCCTCGTGCTAGACATCACCATCCGAGGAAAAAGGCTCTCACTGTCCACCCTACCCAATCCGCTGATCATCTTGTATGCCTCAATTAAGTCACCTCTTAACCTTCTCCTCTCTAACGAAAACAGCCTCAAGTCCCTCAGCCTTTCCTCATAAGATCTTCCCTCCATACCAGGCAACATTCTGGTAAATCTCCTCTGCACCCTTTCCAATGCTTCCACATCCTTCCTATAATGCGGCGACCAGAATTGCACGCAATACTCCAAATGCGGCCGCACCAGAGTGTTGTATAGCTGCAACATGACCTCATGGCTCCTAAACTCAATCCCTCTACCAATAAAAGCTAACACACCGTATACCTTCTTAACAACCCTCTCAACCTGGGTGGGAACTTTCAGGGATCTATGTACATGGACACCGAGATCTCTCGGCTCATCCGCACTGCCAAGAATCTTACCATTAGCCCAGTACTCTGTCTTCCTGTTATTCCTTCCAAAATGAATCACCTCACACTTTTCTGCATTAAACTCCATTTGCCACCTCTCAGCCCAACGCTGCAGCTTATCTATGTCCCTCTGTAACTTGTACATCCTTCCGCACTGTCCACAACTCCACCGACTTTAGTGTCATCTGCAAATTTACTCACCCATCCTTCTACGCCCTCCTCCAGGTCATTTATAAAAATGACAAACAGCAGTGGCCCCAAAACAGATCCTTGTGGTACACCACTAGTCACTCGACTCCAGTCTGAACATTTCCCATCAACCACCACCCTTTCTTTGTCTTCTTCCAGGGTATGTTGGAAAAAATTTAAATTAATCAATTGGGTGAAACGTTTTCCTCAGATGGGGATTTGTACATGAAGCACCCATATCATTAAATGTTTAAACGTTCAAATAACATTGTAGTTATTGAACAAACCTTCAGGTGGCAGCCAGGGTGTCAATAGAGAGCATGGGCCACTTTCAAAATGCATGCATCACTACTTTGGACCTCAAAGCATCTCTGTATTGTAATGGGTCTGTCATATTAGAAAATAATTTAAATTGGTTAATAAAGGCCGTATAAATGGTGCAATGTTTGTTGGCTGCTTCCCAGAGGTGCATGTGTGTTCCTCTCTGATTATGTCCTTGTTCCTGACTTTTCCTTTGTCTGTTTGTCTTTCTCTATCTGCCCCTCTGTCTGTGTTCGGCTCATTCTCTTTCTGTTTGTTTGTCCGATTCTCTCTTCAAACTACTTGTATTGTCTGTCTGTTAGCTTTGACAAAGAGTCATTTGACTCGAAACATTACCTCTTTTCTCTCCCTACAGATGCTGCCAGACCTGCTGACATTTTTCAGCATTTTCTCTTTCGTACTTGTATTGTCCATTGAGATTATGTCAGAACTATTTGATACTGAATAAGCGGGCAGATCGGAAATCATCCCCCTTCTCCACAAACAAAAGGTCAGCCGTTATGAACACGTTGGAGATTGCAACACAGAATTGCTACCCTTGTGTGGTGTTGTGAGAAACTCATATCAGTGTCAGCAACATTCAGAGAGACAGAAATTGTGATGACAAATGCATCAACCAGCAGAGCTGGACAGGGGAAGAAAGAAAATGTTGTAATTATTTAGCACCTATTACCACTTCAGGATGTCCCAAAGTGCTTTCCAGCCAATTGAAGTACTCTTTGAAGTGTAGTCATTGGGTTGGGGAGGTGGGGTGGTAATGGAAGGAAGGAGGAAATTGGTATAGAAATACTTTTACAACCCCGTTCATGATTGCAGCACATTTTAAACCATTTTACAGCCAATGAAGCACATTAAATGTGGTAGGAAATATATTAAAAGGAGCAGGAGGAGGCCATTCAGCCCATTTAATCATGGCTGATCTACTTAAACACCATTTTCCTGCACTATCGCCCTATCCCTTCATGTTTTTTTAAAAATCTTTTTTATTGCCATTTCTCATACTTATAAACAATTGTAGAAAGACAACACATTTTTCTTACCCATGTTAATTTACTTTATTGCACAGAAAGGTATATTTTGTCTTTCTTTTAATTGGTCCTATATACATTTTGCTGCCCTCTGGATCAGTCTATGGTCCCCCCTTGCATACTCCCCCTAGCCCTTCCCCCTCCCCCCATTGCCCCCCCCCCCCCCCCCCCCCCCCCCCCCCAAGGTTGCGCAGTCGTTTGGTTCCTCGTCTATCTTGTTTTTTTATTCTAAACTTACTCCTCGTTGCTGGCCTCAAACAGGTTTTGGAACAGGCCGACAAACTGCCCCCAAGTATCTGGGAAGCCTTCCTTGGAGCCTCGGATGGCATACTTAATGTTTTCACCCCTTGATGTTCTTAATATATAGAAATCTATCGACCTCAAGTCTTCATCATACTCAACGACTAAGCTTCCACAGCTCTCTGGGGTAGAGAATTCCAAAGATTCACCACCCTCTGAGTGAAGAAGTCCTCATCT
The DNA here is from genome assembly GCF_047496885.1 of Scyliorhinus torazame. Taxonomy (NCBI): domain Eukaryota; kingdom Metazoa; phylum Chordata; class Chondrichthyes; order Carcharhiniformes; family Scyliorhinidae; genus Scyliorhinus; species Scyliorhinus torazame. The sequence goes on along the minus strand of NC_092711.1, from coordinate 297,101,906 downwards.
CAGTGTAAAATGGCCGCCCCTTTATTCTGAAATTCAGCAAGTCGGATTGAGTACAGCAAACCCCCACAACAGCATTGTGAAAAGGATCAAATAATCTGCTTTTTGGGATGTTGATTGAGGGATAAATACTATCCAAGACACCAGGCAGAACTCTTCAGCTGTTCTTATAGCCAGCTGAGTGAGCCTCAGTATAATATCTGATTTGAACTACGACAGTCCTTGAGTATTGTGCTGCAGTGTTGAGACGAAGATGGGAAAAATAGGAGTGGGGGCCAGTGTGGAAGGTGGATTTTGATTAAGAGTACCTACTTAACTGGAAGAGCAGAAGAGAGCCTATGTTGGATTGATAAAAGGGAGCAGAAGATTGATTCTGGGGACTTGGAAGGAATGACACATCCATCTAAGCAATTGTTAGGTTAGGTTCTCCAGGTCAAACATTCAGTGACATATTGACATACTCATGTTCACAGCTCTATATTTATTCATTTACAGGATGTGGGCGTCGCTGGTTAGGCCAGCATTTATTGCCCATCACTAGTTGCTCTTCAGAAGGTAGTGGTGAGTTGCCTTCTTGAACTGCTACAGTCCTTGATGTGTAGGTACACCCACTGTGCTGTTGGGGAGTGAATTCCAGGATGTTGCCCCCACCAAGGAACGGCGATATATTTACAAGTCAGGGTGGTAAGTGACTTGGAGGGGAACCAATAGGTGGTGGGGTTCCCAGGTACCTGCTGCGCTTGTCCTTCTAGATGGTAGTGGTCAACAGTTTGGAAGGTGCTTGTAATGATATGCAGACATGTAACCAATGGGTCATCAGAACAAGACACAACCAATGGGTAATCAGAACACCCAGCGGTGGCATCACCACAAGAGGGCACCACACGACCACTATAAAAAGGACAAGGCACACAGGCCCTGCCCCTTCCACTGGCAGAAACCTAGAGAGCAAGACGTGTGTGGTTAGCAGTACCGTCACACCATAGCATGTCGTCTAGAGCAGGTTCATATAGTTAGTGGAGTATACTGTGTTACTAGAGTCAGATTAGTAGAGTGTAGAACTCATTTAGGAGCTTTGTTAATCGCTCAATAAATACGTTCAACTTACCTCAAGGTCTGGAGTATCCTTCAGCAATGCCTACGCCAAGTAGCGGCTTATGTTACTTAACCGTACCAGCCTCCCCGAACAGGGGCCGGAATGTGGCGACTAGGGGCTTTTCACAGTAACTTTGTTTGAAGCCTACTTGTGACAATAAGCGATTTTCGCTTCATTTCATTTCATTTTCACATAACAACGCAATGCTGTCTGAGGAACCTTGGTGAGTTACTGCAGTGCACCTTGTAGATGGTACACATGGCTGCCACACTGTTCGTCGGTGATGGAGGGTTTGAATGTTAATGGAAGGGAGAGCAGTCAAGTGGGCTGTTTTGTCCTGGATGGTGTTGAGCTTCTTGAGTGTTGTTGGAGCTGCACTCATTCAGGCAAGTGGAGCATATTCCATTACACTTCGAACTTGTGCCTTGTAGATGGTGAGCAGGCTTTGGGGGGCAGGAGGTGAGTTACTCACTGAAGAATTCCTAGCCTTTGACATTCCCTGGTAGCCATAGTATTAACATGGTTAGTCCAGTTCAGTTTCTGATCAATGGTAACTCCCAAGATGTTGATTGTGGGGGATGCAGCAATGGTAATTCCATTGAATGTCAAGTAGTGATGGTTAGATCCTCTCTTGTAGGTGATGGTCATGGCCTGGCACTTATGTGGTGCAAATATAACTTGCCACTTGTAAGCCCAAGCCGGGGATATTGTCCAGGTCTTGCTGTGTTTGGACATGGATTGCTTCAGTATCTGAGGAGTCATGAATGGAGCTGAACATTGTGCAGTCATCCGCAAACGTCCCCACTTCTGACCTTATAATGGAAGGCAGGTCATCATTGAAGCCGCTGGAAATGGTTGGGCCTAGGACACTGCCATGAGGAACTCCTGCAGTGATGTCCTGGAGCTGAGATGATTGACCTCCAGCCACCACAACCATTTTTCATCATGTAATAACTCTCACAAGACCCATGGGTACGACCTGATTGATCTCCCCTTGGGAATAAGAGTTCCTCCGCTAATGGGCGGAAGTCCATCAACTAGAGCTAATAGAATTATCTCTTAAAAGCCAGCCCGATTGGGACTGGTATGATCGGTAGTCCTGGTTGGGATCTTTGTGCTGTATGCAGCATGGCGGCCATTTCTTTCAGCTAAAAATAAATTGTCATTTGGATTTGCCTACGTGGGTCTCGTGAGCTTTCATATTATCGACGAGGAAAACTGTGGCTGCGAGTTTGGACATCTGGACCGCACTTGAAATCCTCAGAATGAAAGCAAGGTCGGCGCGACTTTAAAAATGCCACCTGGGTTCGAATCCAGCCCCGGGTTATTGTCTGTGTGGAGTTTGCACATTCTTCCAGTGTCTGCGTGGGTCTCACCCCCACACCCAAAGATGTGCAGGGTAGGTGGATTGCCCATGCTAAATTGTCCGTTAATTGGAAAAATAAGAAATGGGTACTTTAAATTTATATAAACAAAAGGTAATACTCCAGACCACCTGCGGATCCCCAATGTTCAGCATAATCAAAAGCCTCATACTTGGCAGCTCCAGGCTCGAAAACCTTTTGCGAACTCATGGAGCTTGCTACAAATTATTACCACCCTAAATCATCAGTGGTTGCACAGAGATACCACTTCAACATGCCACCCCCCCCCCCCCCCCCCCCCCCCGGTCCCCGTCCCCCCATTCCGATGATGACGCTCCCAATGGAAGGGTCTATGGGACCCAGTCGCCACCGGAGCAACATTGTGGTCAGCCCCACTAGCCAAAAACCGCCAAAGCCTGACGTGACATCTCCCCTCGGACAAGGAAGAGGACTCATGTCTGTGCTGCACTTGTTGTTGCTGGAACCATGGCGGTCGAGGTTACCAGAATCGACAGCAATCGTGTCACCTTGGTGCAGTAACACAAATGCCTCAAGCCAGGGCCCAACATATTGCCCAGCCTGAGGAAGATGATTGCATGCAACTAAATTGGATTAAGGAACCGAAATTAGCCCAAATTAAGATAACCCTCCAAGTAAATGATCACCCCTTGAACATGGAAATCGATACTGGGGCTGCAACCGCGATCATACATTCCGGAAACTCCGTTTGGGGATCCAGCATCTGGATTTAAAGGACACTAAGGCCTGGCTGGCGACCTATTCTGGCAAGCCATTAATAATTATTAGGACTCCAGTGGCCCCGGTTACGCATGGACGACAATCAGTCTGACTACCAGTGGTAGTGGTGCAAGGACTCAGACTCAGCCTTATGGGGCCATGAAAGATAACAGAGACTCTGCCTGGCTTGACAACTAACCTTTCGAATGGGTACAGGCAGATTGTATGAGGTCCCCGGAAAGTACCCAGAGGTCTTTCAGGAAGGCCTGGGGAAGATAAAAGGGGCATGGCTAGAATTTACGTTGACCTGGATGCCAAACCTGAATATTTTAGGGCCCTTTCGGTCCCATATGCCCTATAATCCAAGGTGGATGACGAACTGAGCCGGCTGGAGCACTTATGAATCACACACCTGGTCCAATTCACAGACTGGGCAGCACCAGTGGTCCCGGTCGACGGTCAACAAGGTCTTCCATGCCAGAATGGAAGACCTGTAATCAAGTTGGCTGGGGCTATTCTTTCACAGAGCTGGGCATGAACCACGTGTACCTCCAGCTGGAGTTAGATGCGACATCCAGAAAATACGTCACCATTAACACCCACATGGGTGTATGAGTACACCCAACTCCCATTCAGGGTGTCGTCCACATTTGCAATTTTCCAGTGGGTAATGGAAGACATTCTTCAAGGTCTCTTCAGGGTGGCTGTTTATCTGGATGGTGTATTCATTACAGTAGCCACTGAGAAGGAACATGTGGACAATCTAGATGAAGTCCTTCGTTGATTCTCAGAAGTCGGCTTCCGCCTGAAGAGAAGCAAATGTGTCTTTCAGGCAAAATAAGTCATATACCTGGGATACCGGGTTGGTAAAGACGGATTTCACCCTGTAGAGGAGAAAGTCCAAGCCATCAAGGGTGCCCTGACACCAAGCATTGCTGCCTACGGCACTGAGGACCTGGGTTTGAATCCCGTCCCTGGGTGACTGTCCATGTGGAGTTTGCACATTCTCCCCATGTCTGCGTGGGTTCCACCCCCACAACCCAACGATGTGCAGGGTAGGTGGATTGGCCACGCTAAATTGTCCCTTAATTGGAAAAATTAAGGGACAATTAATTGGAAAAAATAATAATTGGGTACTCTAAATTTATTTAAAAAAAAAGAGTGCCCTGACAACCAAGAACACGACAGAGCTCAGTTCATTCCTCAGGCTTGTCAATTATTACGGGAAAAAACTTTTGAATCTGGCCAGCATACTGGCGCCTCTGCACACATCCCTCAAGAAGCAACAAAAATGGATGTGAAAAAGCGGCAGCTATTATCCTCCAGACCACTGATGAATTATGACCCATCAAAACCACTGATCCTCATGTGTGACCCCTCGCCAGATGGCATTGGGATTGTGTTGGCCCATGGGTGGGCCGATAGCCTATGCATCAGGAACCCTGGCTGACGCAGAGCACCGCTACGCTAAAATTGAAAAGGAAGGACTGGCTGTGATGTTTACAGTCAAAATGTTTTCGTCAACATGCCTATGTAAATCATTTTGCAATAATCGTGGACCACAAGCCCTTAGACAGCCTTTTCAGAGACGATAAAACAATGCCACCAATAGCTTCAGCCAGGATCCAGCGATGGGCATTGCAGTTGGCAGCATACGAATATACTTTTGAGTACCGTCCAGGTGCGCGGAGTCCGCAGTCGGATGGCCTCAGTCAACTCCCACTGCCGGTACACTCCAACCCCAGCTCTGCCAGTAGCGGACAAATTTATGTTGGCACTAAATTTCACGTCACTGTCTCACAAATCTGTACATGGGCCCAAAAGGACCCCATGTTGGAAAAACTGTGCCACGTCGTTCTACACAAGTGAAACCTCCGGAAGCGTTACGAGCCTTCTAACAAAGCAGGAGGAGCTATGCGTAAGGGACAGCATCCTCGTGTGCGGTCGTCCCGAGACAAGGCCGGGATACCATCCTGCAGGACCTGCACAGTGGATCCAAAATGAAAATGCTCGCCAGGAGCTATGTGTGGTGGCCAGGGCTCGATGGCGACATTGAGCGAATGGTACAGCAGTGTGCGGCTTGCCAGGAGCATCAGAAACTCCCCCCATCAGACTCGCTCCACCTTTGGGTGCCCTTGGGTGTGTTTGCACACCAACCTTGCCAAGCCCTTCCTGGGGTCAATGTTTATGCTACTGATTGGTGCCCACTGAAAATGGATGGATGTACAGCGACCGATTTCCACCACTTTGCGAGTCACTATAGAGAAACTACACCAATCTTTCAGCATCCACGGTATTCCAGAGGTGCAGGTCACTGATAACAGTAACCCTTTCACAAGTGAAGAATTTCAGTGGTTTATGCAAATTAATTGGGTGAAGCACATTGAACCACCTCACAGTTAAGGATCCGCTCGGGAGTAGTGTCCATAGAATGGGAGAATTCAAAATTCAGTTTGGGGGCGAGAAAGTAGATTCCCACACGAGTGTTCTGGAATTAAACATAGGAAATTACATAGGCACAAGGACAGTTTTGGCCCGTGTAGACTGGGCAGCACGGTAGCATAGTGGTTAGCACAATTGCTTCACAGCTCCAGGGTCCCAGATTCGATTCCCGGCTTGGATCACTGTCTGTGCGGAGTCTGCACGTTCTCCCCGTGTCTGCATGGGTTTCCTCCGGGTGCTCCGGTTTCCTCCCACAGTCCAAAGATGTGCTGGTTAGGTGGATTGGCCATGCTAAATTGCCCTTAGTGTCCAAAATTTCCCCTAGTGTTACTGGGTTATGGGGATAGGGTGGAGGTGTGGGCTTGGGTAGGGTGTTCTTTTCAAGAGCCGGTGCAGACTCGATGGGCCAAATGGCCTCCTTCTGCACTGTAAATTCTATGATGATTCTAAATGTTGAACCTTATGCTGATGAGCAGTGGCAGTTATTTAAGGATACTCACAACTAAAATCTATCCCAGTGAGAAAGAAAGATGGTAAGAGGCGTACAAAACATCAATGGCTAAACAAGGGGGTCAAGGACATTATAAAGTTAAAAACTAAGGTATATCATATTGCAATGGCAGGCTGGAAGATTGGGAAACTTTTAAACATAAACAAAGGGATGCTAAAAAGTAACAAAATGTGCTAAGGTAAATTACGAAAAATAACTAGCACCAAATATCAAAAAGGATAGCATAAGCTTCCACAGGTACATAAAAGGGAAGAGAGTTGCTAAGGTGAATGCTGGCCCCTTGGAAGATGAATGTTGGCCCCTTGGTGATTTAAAAGTGTGGAACACAAAAATGGCAGAGATGCTAAATCAATTTGCCTCAGTTTTCACGGTGGCGAGCACTAGTACGATTCCTATAGGAACGGGCAATTCAGTGGTAATAGAAAGGGTGGAACTCGGAACTATCAGTATCAATAGGGAAACGGTACTCAACAAACTCTTGGGATTGAGGGCAGGCAAGTCCTCTGAGCCTGATGGCCTACATCCTAAGGTGTTAAAGGAAGTGGCAGCGGAGAAAATGGATCCATTGATTATAATATTCCAAAATTCCCTGGACACGGGAAAGGTTCCAGTGGATTGGAAAAATGCTAACGAAACACACTTACTCAAAAAGCGAAGGAGGCAGAATGTGGGAAAATACAGACCAGTCAGTTTAACATCTGTTGTTGGAAAATTGTTAGAATCAATTATCAAGGATGTAATATCAGAACATTTGGAAAGCCAAAGAACTACCAATCGGAGTCAGCATGGTTATGAAGGGCAAATCCTATTTGACTAATTTGCTAGAGTTCTTCGAAGATGTAACAAGCAAATTGGATAACAGGGATCCTGGAGATGTAGTATATCTGACGTTCCGGAAGGCGTTTGATAAGGTGCCGCACAGAAGGTTAATTCACAAGGTGAGATCACATGGAATTAGGGGTAACTTATTAGCTTGGATAGAAGACTGGCTGTCGGACAGGAGACAGAGAGTCGGGATAAATAGGTCTTTTTCTGATTGGTAAGATGTAACTAGTGGGGTGCCACAGGGTTCAGTCCTTGGGGCCCCAGCTATTCATAATCTATATTAACGACTTGGATTCAAGGATAGAGGTTCTACAGCCAAATTCGCAGATGACACAAAATCAGGTGGGACAGTAAGTTGCACTGAGGGAATAAGAACCTTACAAATGGATATAGATAGGTTAGGAGAATGGGCCAAAATGTGGCAGATGGAGTTTAACATGGATAAATGTGAGGTCATGCATTTTGGTCGAACAAAATGCGAAGGCAACTTATTATCTAAATGGGGAGAGACTTTGGGGTGTTCCAGAGGGATCTGGGTGCAAAAGTCACAAAAAACTAGCATGCAGGTACAGCAGGTAATAAGGAAAGCAAATGGAATGTTGGCATTTATAGCAAAAGACATTGAGTATATAGGTAAGGAACCTGGAGTATTGTGCACAGTTTTGGTCCCCTTATTTGAGGAAAGATATAGTGGCATTGGAGGCAGTTCAGAGGAGGTTCACTGGATTGATTCCAGAGATGAGGGGTCTGTCGTCAGAGGAGAGATTGAGAGAGTTTAGGCCTATACTCTAGAGTTTAGAAGAATGAGAGGAGATCAAATTGAGGTATGCAAGATTCTACATGGTATGGATAAAGTAGACATGGAGCAGATGCTTCCTCTTGTGGGCCATTCTAAAATGAGAGGTCATAGGCTTAGAATAAGAGGTAGCAAAGTTAAAACAGATTTGAGGAGAAACTATTTCTCCCAAAGGGTTGTGAATCTGTATCTTATACCACCCTTCAAATGGTCTGGCTGAGTGGGCAGTGCAAATCTTTAAGCTGGACATGAAAAATACAAGCTATGGGGTCAGTTGAAACAAAACTGGCACGTTTTTAATTTAGTTATTGAAGTATGTCACATATAATTGCCGGGGTGGCGCAGGCGGACCAACTGATGAATCGATGGCTCCAGACCCGTCTAGGTTTGACATTTCCCAATCTTGGCGGAAGTTGGAAAGAAACCAGATGTCCAGAAGAGGTATCAAGACCACCGGAAGCAGGACAGGATTCAAATCAGGGGACGCAGTCCATGCCTGAAACTTTGGGGGTGGCGCCCAGTGGATACCAGGGACCACAGTAAAGAAAATGGGACCGACCTCCTAGACGGTCAAGACAGAGAATGCGTAAGCACGCGGACCATCTCAAGGGCAGGGAGCCCGCTTCAGAGGTAGCCCTGCCGGATTAATTGGCCCCTCACTCCCCCTGCCTATCACCTATTCGCCAAGGAGCACAGCTCTCCAGGGACCTGGGCCGAGGTCAGCAGATGATCAAAGTCTCAGCATAAGATATGGAAACGGGATCCTCAATCCTTTCAGAGGACAGTGTGGTCAGAGACGGCCCTCTCTGACGTTTGGCACGTAAACCACACTCTGCGATATGTTACATGCCCCCGACCCAGCCCCACAACTGTCAGAAGCGCAAACACAGGCAAATTGGCGAAAGCGACTCCCTCTACATCCAGCGACAGAGGGACATTCAAACTTCGGGCGAGGGTGGGGGGATGTAATAACCTTCACGAGACCACGGGTTTTGACAAGAGAGATCTCCCTGTGGGGACCACGGAATACGAGCTCCCCTGCTAATGAGCAGAGGCCCATCAGCTGGGGCTCACAGAATCACCTCTTAAAAGTCGGCTTCTATTGGCACCGGCATGCTTGGCAGGCATGGTTGGGATGTTTGTGCTGTATGCCGCACTGCAGCCTTTTCATTTGGCTAAAAGTATATTATCGTTTAGATTTACCTTCCTGAATTTGTATGCATCCCAAAGTGGTTTTTCAGAGGCAACTTGTGCTGAAAATGAACTGAATCCAGACAAGGTAACCTCTTGTAAACTTGGTCGAAAGTGAACGTAATAGCCATTGACTTAGGTTTTTTTAAATTAAAAAATAAATAAATTTAAAGTACCCAATTCATTTTTTCCAATTAAGGGGCAATTTAGCGTGGCCAATCCACCTACCCTGCACATCTTTGTGTTGTGAGGGCGAAACCCACACAAATACAGGGTGAATGTGCAAACTCCACACGGACAGGGTCCCGGAGCCAGGATCGAACCTGGGACCTCGGCGCCGTGAGACTGCAGTGCTAACCACTGCGCCACCGTGCTGCCCAGATTTTGATGTTCGAAATCCAAATCTCATTCTGCATTTAACCTTCTCTTTTCACGTTTGTGAATTTGAAAATGAAATGTGGCATAATTTCATTTTGCAATGTGAAAGATCTCCATTCTCTTTCAGGAGGGTAATGTGCTGCCAGCTGGCCTTTACCCATGGAATGTAGCACACTAAATGTGCCTTTATCATTTGAATTTACCCCTCAAGCTTTCATTTGCTTAAGTCTTGAATCCCAAATACAAGAGCAGGAAAGGTAAACATGCCTATCAAATGAGTTACACACATCCATGTAAACGACTTGTTTTCACATGCCAAGAACATTCTTAACTTCACAGATGTTCAGGGCGGGGTCGGCTATTTTGAAGATCTTTGTGACAACATTTTTGTCTTCTAGGTTTTCCTTCTCCTTGAAACGCATTTCCTCAATCGGGCTTTGGTCACCTCTTCATATCACCTCCTTTGACCTACGATTTATTTATTCCTTGCATTTCAGTGAATAGTCTTGGGTTTGCATTTCACTAAAGTTGCTATATGAATGCAAGTTGTTGTACACCCAAGCAAGCTGAAGCGCATTCTTTGTTCTTTTTGCAATTCTAGATGTCGATTTCGGCCTTAGCATTCCGTTGGCATTGTCAAGGTGACGGGTTGACACTGCCCGGGTGCCATGAGGCACGACCAAGGATCACAGCCTGAGGAAGGCCATACCCATGAAAGGGGGTACATAAAGGGAAAGCCTGATGAGGTTGATGAAGGGGAAGTTTGAAATGGGGCAGTGGAAGGAAGTGTCATGAAGTGTGTGCCCTGATAGGGTAGGAGCTGAAATGAAGGGGTGGCCTTAAATGTGACCCATAGGGTATGCTGACCTCGGGGGGGCGATGCCCTATTCCAACGAGGATGGAAATGGGTGGTGCCGGGTCAACCTCATACCTGGGTGGCGGGGCGGGGGACACAGACCTTTAATGATGGGGAGGTTGCCTCTTTGGGGTTGTGAGTTGGGGGTGTTGCCCATGTTTGCGCGGGGTGGGGTCGCAATATCTGTGGGTGGACCTTCAACTTTACATTGATATCTGGGCACCTTCAAAAAAGACTAAGGGGTGAATTGTGATCTGCATTGCACAATACACGCAGTAGAAATCACCCCGAGATCCCCACCCGTAGAATCTTGCCCAAAGTTTAACTGGTGAACATAATATGTTGTCTGTGCCGTAAATAATTTGGTAATAATGTGAATAGTAATGAAATGCGGGCTTATATTTGAACAAGTCGTGAAGATTTACAAGGAAGGATTAATGCAGATCGCGTGCATTGATGTAAAGAGCATAATATCTAACAGTTCATAAATACCAAAAAGGTTAAAACAAACGACAGTGCTCCACAATAACGTGGAACTGATGAAATCATTTATAGCCTGGATTTCCCTACAAAAGAAGCATTTTTACAAATCAGGATAAGTTGAAAGATTAATGCCTACAGGGCTCCTAGACTAGATTTATTTCATGTTGCTGCTTTCCAGGAGTCTAGGGAATAAATCAGTGCCTGATATTTTTAGGAGTATGAATAATCCAGTTGCACAGCACAAGTAAACGTTTCCAAAATTCCAAAAAGGAGCAAGACATGGTATTAACCAGTTAGTTTAAAGTCTAAATGGGGGAAAACAACTTGATGGCAATATGTGAAGGCTGACCGTGATCATATAAAAAGTATAATGGGGAATAAGAATCATTGCAAGTGGTAGATCATGCAAAACAATCTAGAAGAAATTTATTTTGGAGGTGGAGTCATTTGGTTCTTAGGCCAGGGCTTTCTAATGAGTGTATCAGTCAGCTCTCCCCCTCAAAGGGGAAAGCTGCCTAGGTCATCTGGGGCTGAGGCGACTTTATCCTACCTTTTACCTAGTGTTTAAGGAATCTGAAATAAGGGGCGGGATTCTCCCCTACCCGGCGGGGCGGGGGGTCCCGGCGGGATGGAGTGGCGTGATCCACTCCGGCGTCATGCCGCCCCAAAGGTGTGGATTTCTCCATACCTTTAGGGGCCAAGCCCACACCTTTACGCGCCAAAGTGGTTGCCGTCCCGCCGATTGGTGTGGAAGGCCTTTGGCGCAACGCCAGCTGGTTCCGAAGGGACTCTGCCGGCCGGCGGAAGTCCGCGCATGCGCGGGAGCGTCAGCGGCTGCTGACGTCATCCCCGCACATGCGCGGAGGGGGGGTCACCTCCGCGTCGGCCATCGCAGAGGCTATGGCCGACGCGGAGGGGAAGAGTGCCCCCACGGCACAGGCCCACCCGTGGATCGGTGGACCCTGATCGCGGGCCAGGCCACCGTGAGGGCACCCCCTGGGGCCAGATCGCCCCGCGGCCCCCACAGGACCCCGGAGCCTGCTCGCGCCGCCTGGTCCCGCCGGTAAGGGAGGTGGTTTAATTCATGCCGGCGGGACCAGCATTACAGCAGTGAGACTTCGGGTCGAAGAATCGCCGGGGGGTGGCCTGCCGACCGGCGCGGTGCGATTCCCGCCCCCGCCGAATCTCCGGTGCCGGAGAATTCGGCAGCCGGCGGGGGCGGGATTCACGCCGCCCCCCGGCAATTCCCCAACCCGGCGGGGGGTCGGAGAATCCTGCCCAAGATCTTTTTAAAAATAAATTTCGAGTATCCAATAATTTTTTTTCCAATTAAGGGGCAATTTAGCCTGGCCAATCCACCTAACCTGCACATTCTTTTGGGTTATGGGGGTGAGACCCACACAGACACGGTGATAATGTGCAAACTCCACATGGACAGTGATCCAGGGTCGGATCAAATCTGGGACCTCAGTGTCATGAGGCAGCAGTGCTAACCACTGCTCCACCATGCCGCCCTATCTGAAAAAAGTTCATTGTACAAAGCGTACTCAAGGAAATTGGGGCAAATGGCATTGATTGCACGTTATCCAGGGAGAAGCAATGTTGACTTCACAACTAAAGCTTGAGGGTGTGATCAGGGAAAATGCCATACGTCCTACATTCTCCCAAATTTCTTTGCAAAAGGCCCAAACGGTTAACTCAGAGAATGTAAGTCCAAGTTTCACAGTGGCAGATCGAGATGTTGCTGTCGTTGTGGGGAGGCGGTGGCAAAGTGGTATTGTCGCAGGACTAGCAATCCAGAGACCCAGGATAATAACCCAGGTTCAAATCCCACCATGGCCGGTGATGGAATTTAACACAATAAAATATCTGGAATTAAAAGTCTAATGATGACCATAAAACCATTGTTGATTGTTTTAAAAGCCCACCTGGTTCACTAATGTTCTTTAGGGAAGGAATGCCATCCATACCTGGTCTGGCCTACATGTGACTCCAGACCCACTGCAATGTGGTTGATTCTTAACTACGCCCCCGCAAGGGCAATTAGGGATGGGCAATAAATGCTGGCACAGCCTGTGACACCCACATCCCATGAATGAATAAAAAAACAAGGTCTGTCACCAGCCTAAGACTGGGCAGAACTTCACCACAAGCAAATTTTGAGAAAGGTGGAAAACCAGAGACTTGCGGATGGGGGTAGAAGAATTAATCGGTACACTCGCGTTTCGCAGCAATAAAACGTTGTTTGGGTGCCATGGTTTTACTGCAGCTACTGTTCCCGAGGCGTTGAATAATTTTGTTCCAACAAGTCACTAATTGCATTGCTTTTACGAATCTTTTCCAAAACTAACTTGCTTTTCAATCCCCACCCCAGGTTAAACTACATTTTTGAATGCAGGTGCAGCCCCTTTGGTTTTATGAAAATTTGTAACTCTCAAAATTTGAGAGGCCATTTGGGTGCGAAATATTGGCTGGATTTTGTAGTCAGCAGTGAAGGAAAGGCTGACTCCGAACACATAATATGCTGATCTTTGTGGCGGGGGATTTCCTCCTTTGCTGTTTAAATCTGGTGCCAGGTCGAGGAGATGCTGTAGCAAGCAGCCGTAGTGACGTCAGCAAGCAGGTAAGTAACCATCGGCATTGAAGCATTCACACACAGCAAATGAAGAAGTTAAAAACCTCTGAATCTCTTTACTTCTAAATTCTCAGATAGTACAATTAACGATCGCAATTGGTTTATTAAAGAAGCCAAAATGAAGCAAAACTTCACCTGTCCCCCCCACCAACTTGAACATTCACTCCTTCCACCATCATGTTGCCATGGCTGCACTGCCCCATGAGAGGTGTTGCAGCAATTTGCCAGTACCCCTTCAACAGAACCTTCCAAGCCAACAACATCTACTTATCCAGAACAACAAGGGCAACAAGCACATGGGAACACCTGCAAATTCCCCTCCAAGCCACACACCACCCTTACTTGGAAATGTATCATCATTCCTTCACTGCCGCTGGGTCAAAATCTAAGAGGTTCTTCTCCAACAGCACTGTAATTGCAACTACAGCACATGCACCGTAGCAATTCAGGAAGGTTTTTTTCATTCGTTCATGGGACGTGGACATCGCAGGCTGTGCCAGCATGTATTGCCCATCTCTAATTGGCCTTGAAGGGACAGTTAAGAGTCAACCACATTGCTGTGGTCTGGAGTCACGTGTAAGCCAGACCAGGTAAGGGTGGCAGATTTCCTTCCCTAAAGGGCATTAGATGGGTTTTTACAACAATCGCCAATGGTTTCATAGTCATCATTACTTTTAATTCCAGATTTATTTTTTTATTGAATTCAAATTTCACCATCTGCAGTGGTGGGATTTGAACCTGGGTCGCCGGAGCATTACTCTGGGTCTCTGGTTAACTGGCCCAGTAACACTGCTTTCTCAGGGGTCAAGTCGGGAAAGGTAATAAATACTAGCCTTCGCAGCAACACCGGCATCTACGCATGAATAAAGAAATGGATGTTCGGTAAACTGCGGGAAGATATTCTTGTGGCGTTGGTCATTCCTAACCCACATTTCAAAGAGTTTAATCACAGGGATGCTGAGCACAAAGGAGTGTGGAAGGGAGGAGCCCTTCCTCAAAGCCGGGGGGAGGGGGGGGGGGGGGGTGGCTGGGGTGGCAGTGAAGGGTGGTCGATAAAGAGAGAGGGAAGGAAAGTGAAGGCAATGCTTTTAAGAAGAGATGGTGAAGAGCGGAGCTTACTCAAAATTCGAGGAAGTGGAGAGAGGGATATCATGAGCTGAGCATGTGAGATGTTGAGGGAGTGGTAAAGGAAGGGACATTGGTCATTTGTGGAACACAGGAGGAAGGTATGATACTGTATTAAATTGTACTAAAACGTGGGGGCTGTAGCATCGTGCTGAGTGATGGAACTTGTGGGTCATAGGAGTGAGGGTACCACTTAAGTTGACTTAATTTGTGCTTTGCATTTATATTATTTTCTTCTTTCCTGCTTGATTTAAAAATCAAAATAACATAAACATAAAAATGAAAATATCTTGGATCCAGAACAGCTCTGAGCCCAACGCAGAGGAGTGCAGCAAAATCCACCACAGGAGCCAAACAATCTGAAGAAAGCACTATGCTGATATCATAGAATCTACAGTGCAGAAGAAGGCCATTTGGTCCATCGAGTCTGCACCAGCCCTTGGAAGAGCATCCTACTTAAGTTCATGCTTCCACCCTATCCCCGTAACACAGTAACACCACATTTGGATACGAAGGAGCAATTTGGCAAGGCAAAGTCCACATAGACAGTCAGCCAAGGTCGGAATTGAACCTGGGACCCTGGAGCTGTGAGAGGCAACGGTGCTAACCACTGTGCCGATATGATTCTAAAATTCAACGTCCTGTAAAAGCCATCTACACAAAGCTTTTAAAAATGTAACAGAACATTGAATGGCATCCACATGTGCAATTATCTTCTGATCTACCGATTGCTGATTCTGCAGGGTGGAAGCAGGGTGGACTTTGCACCTGGTCACTTTTATAAAAGAAAAATATGATCGTTCTTTCGATGTGGCAAAACCCTGGGCTGGTTTCTCCATCCCGCCGTGCCAGATGTCTGGTTCACCCCGCCGGCGGGATGCTCCGTTTCGCCAGCTGGTCAATAGGGTTTCCCATTGTGGGGCAGCCCCACGCCGTCGGGAAACCCGCAGGCTGCCAGCAAAACGGAGAATCCCGACGGCGGAGAATCCAGTCCCCTATCTATAGTTACCCCAAGGAGCTGGTTTTGCAACTCAGTAAAATCAAGGATATTAAGAATCAAGGACTTTTGGTGGGACTAGAGTTATGTGCAGGCCAGACTTTGTATGAATGGCGGGTTTACTTTTCCGGAGTAAACTAGTTGCTTATTTTATAACAATCTGGCAGATTTCACCGACATTTGTTATCTGGCATAGAAAACACAAGATTGGATTATTGAACTCAGCAAGTGCCTACTGTGAGATTTGAACTCTGTGGTAGATATTTACCTTTTACCACCACCAAACGGGCTAAGAGCCTGGTTGAATAAAGAATGCTGGAGTTCATGCCAGAAGCAATAACAGCCATACCTAAAAATGAGGTGTCAACCTGTGACCGACAATACAGGTCTACTTGCATGCTAAACAGCATAAGTAGCAAGCAATAGACAGAGCTAAGCATCCAAAAGCAGCATAGCTAATCTATGCTCTACAGTCCTGCCTCATCCTTTTGTGAGTGACGATGGACAGTTAAACAACTCACTGGAGGAGGAGGCATCACAAATGATGGTCAACATCCTACAGTCTTAAAGGAAATGGCAGCAGAGATAGTGGAAGCATTGTTTTTTTTAAATTTTAGAGTACCCAATTCTTTTTTTCCCCAATTAACGGGCAATTTTAGAGTGGCCAATCCACCTAGCCTGCACATCTTTGGGTTGTGGGGATGAGACCCATGCAGACACGGGGAGAATGTGCAAACTCCACACGGTCAGTGACCCAGGGCCCGGATCGAATCTGGGTCTATCAGTACCATGAAGCAGTAGTGCCCTACATTGCCCCACCATGCCGCCCCTGGACGCATCGGGTATAATATTTAAAATTCCCTGGATTCCGGAAAGGTTCCAGTTGATTGATAAAGGGCGAAGGTAACTTCCCAAAGAACACGACAATCAATCAAAGACACAAATTAGCTGAAGCCCCTCCCCAACAATAAACTAAACCCCTGAACAACTAACGGTGACTACCTCTTTAAAAAAGGAAATGAATGGCTGCCATCTTAGATAGAACCTGTCTAACGACCCCCTAATGATGTACTTGACCGTTTCCAAATGTAAGAACGACATGAGGTCACCAAACCAAACTGAGACCTCCACCCAAGCAGAACTAGACTCCGGACTATTATTGATGCAAAGGTGAGGGCAACTGCATTCACTGCCGTCTGCAACACCGGCAAAAATGGCCACCAGCGGACATGATTCCGGATTGGCATTACATATCTTTGACATGGTGTTGAATAAAGAGCCCCAAAAGCTTAATAACTTGGGACAAGACCAGAACATATGAGTGTGGCTAGCCTGACCTTGAGAACAACGCTCACACATGTCCTTCACCCCAGAGAAAAATCTGCTCATTCTTGCCTAGGTCAGATGTGCACCACCTTGAACTGGATTAGACTAAACTCAACGCACAACGTGGAGTCGACCCTGTGAAGAGCCTCACTCCACACCTCATCATCCAGAATAGGATCTAATTCACCCTCTTATTTCACCTTCACCTCATCCAACAGAGCCAACTCCACTGATAGTATCTGGTCATAATACTCCCCCCCGCAACAGAGCAGGCCAAAGACTAAATCCTCTTCAACAGGGAGGAGGATGGTGCCAAGGGAAAAGAGACCTGTTTTCACTTTTAAGCGAGATTCCTGAACTGAAATAAAAGCTTTGTGTTGAGTAATAGGACACAAATATGCAGCCCGGGGACACAAACAAAAATGCGACCCAGATGCGTTTTCATTAACACTAAAAATAGAAGTCTACCATGGCAAGCGTGCAGATGAAGATCTGTGCACAAACCCAGATCAGAAAACTTCAAAAAACCCAAACGAATTGAAATGAAAACAGGAAGTGTTGACAAAACTCAGCAGGTCTGGCATCGTCTGTGGAGAGAACATTGAGGGTTGACACTGCGGGTTCATATGACTCTGAGTCACACGACCTCGGAATGTTAACTCCATCTTTCTCCCCACAGACGCTGCCAGACCGGCTGCGGTTTCCCCAGCAATTTCTGTTTTTATTTCTGTCTTCCAGCATCTGCAGCATTTCGTTTTAATTATCCAAACCTTATGAATTGGTTGTAGTTTTCTGAAATTAAAAAAAAATGCAATATTTAAATAATGCTGACTCATACTGATTGACCCAGGGGCTGGACATCGGAACAGGAGTGGGCCACTTGACCCTTTGAGCCTGTTCCACCACTGACTGAGATCATGTGTGACCTGATTCCCTATACCCACCTTAGCCCAGATCCCTTAAAAATCTCTCAACCTCAGTTTTAATATAACAATTGATCTCGCCACTGAAAGGTCTGCCTCTAATTGTTAGATGATGCTCCAACAGTGGGCGGTACGGTAGCACAGTGGTTAACACTGTTGCTTCACAGCTCCAGGGTCCCAGGTTCGATTCCTGGCTTGGGTCACTGTCTGTGTGGAGTCTGCACGTTCTCCCCGTGTCTGCGTGGGTTTCCTCCGGGTGCTCCGGTTTCCTCCCACAGTCCAAAGACGTGCAGGTTAGGTGGATTGGCCATGCTAAATTGCCCTTAGTGTCCAAAAAAGGGTTATTGGGTTTTGAGGATAGGGTGGAAGTGAGGGCTTAGGTGGGTCGGTGCAGACTCGATGGGCTGAATGGCCTCCTTCTGCACGGTATGTTCTATGTTCTAAAATCCCGAAAGATGTGCTTGTTAGGTAATTTGGATATCCAACATTTTCTCACTGTGTTTCCAAACAGGCGCCGGTCTGTGGTGACTGGGGGCTTTTCACAGTACCTTCATTGCGGTGTTAATGTAAGCCTACTTGTGAACATAAAGATTATTATTATTATACAACTGCTAGATTACCCAACCAGTGGCAATTGTTTTACTCTAACTGTCCAATCAGATCACCTTAAAATTTTCAATTATCTCATTCGTTAATGATGGCGTCTTCAGGAATTGAAGATCAGTCTCCAGTAAACTGCTGTGCTTCATGCTGGAGGAAAACGCGTCAAGCCATTCAAATAGACTGGTGTTTCTTTTTATTTCCTTTGAACATTTCTCCTCACCAGATATAAAAGTATTGAAAATGGGGGTGAAAAATGTTGTTTGACTGTCAGTCAAGCATTTCCAAATGGGTCTTTTTGCTTTCCAATTGACGCAGGAAGGATGGATGTATTGGCTAAATAGTAGAATCCCTACAGTGCCGAAGGAGGCCATTCGGCCCATCGAGTCTGCACTGACTCTAGGGGTGGCACGGTGGTGCAGTAGTTAGCACTGCTGCCTCAAGTCGCCGAGGATCCCGGTTCGATCCCGGCCCCGGGTCACTGTCTTTTTAAAAATAAATTTAGAGCACCCAATTCTTTTTTTTCCAATTATGGGCAATTTAGCGTGGCCGATCCATCTGCCCTGCACATCTTTTTGGGTTGTGGGGCTGAGAGACGGGGAGAATGTGGAAACTTTAATTGAAAACAAAATTTGGGAGACACAGGGAGAATGTGCAAACTTAATAGGAAAAAAAAAGACTCCGCACTGACCCTCTGAAAGAGCCCCCTACCCAGGTCCACTCCTCCACCCTATCCCCGAAACCCCACCTAATCTGCACATCTTTGAATACTAAGGGGCAATTTAGCATGGCCAATTCACCTAACTTGCGCATCTTTGGACTTTTGGACTTTGGGAGAAAACTGGAGCACCGGGAGGAAACCTGCACAGACACGGGGAGAATTTGCCGACTCCACATAGACAGTCACCCAATGCTGGAATCAGACCCTGGCGCTATAAGGAGCAGTGCTAACCACTGTGTCACCATGCCTATGGCAGGAGTGTGGGGTGAGTCACGTGATGAAGCCTCCAGAACTACATTTAACCACAGTTCCCAATTCTGCCCCTTAACCTTCCAAATTTCAGGCAATACAATTCTAGTTTAACAACATTTAACAAACATTTAGATGCGCACTTGAAATGCCACAGCATCCAAGGCTACGAAATGAAGTGCTAGATAATGGAATTAGAATAGATAGGTGCTTGATGGCCATGCAGACATGATGTTTTGTGCTGTAAAAACACTAGCATTATGTAATCTCCTTTGTAATTTACCCTTTGGGCTAGTATTTTGCGGCTCTTCCAGCCTGGTGGGTTATCACTGGAATAAACAGCAATTTAAATGGTCTGCTGCATCTGCTGGGTGGGGGCCTCGGGGGAGGGGGTGGGGAGGTGGAGAGATGCCCTGGCCTTAGAGTTGAGTGTCGCTCCACATCTCAAACCAGCTGTCCAACCAACTGCGATAACTGACCCCGAAAAAAATATTGGATTTGTTTATTGTCAAGTGTACCAAGGTACAGTGCAAAGTATTTTTCTGTGAGCAGCTCAACAGATCATTAAGTACATGGGAAGAAAATGGAATAAAAGAAAATAGATAATAGGGCAACACAAGGTACTCAATGTAACTACATAACACCGGCATTGGACGGATGACGCATACAGGGGTGTTGTGTTAATGAGGTCATTCCATAAGAGGGTCATTTAGGAGTCTGGTAACAGTGGGGAAGAAGCTGTTTTTGAGTCTGTTCGTGCGTGTTCTCAGACTTCTGTATCTCCTGCCCGATGGAAGAAGTTGGAAGAGTGAGTAAGCCGGGTGTGAGGGGTCTTTGATTATGCTGCCCGCTTTCCCCAGGCAGCGGGAGGTGTAAATGGAGTCAATGGATGGGAGGCAGGTTCGTGTGATGGCCTGGGCAGTGTTCACGACTCTCTGAAGTTTCTTGCGGTCCTGGGCCAAGCAGTTGCCATACCAGGCTGTGATGCAGCCAGATAGGATGCTTTCTATGGTGCATCTGTAAATGTTGGTCAGGGTTAATGTGGACATGCCGGATTTCCTTAGTTTCCTGAGGAAGTATAGGTGCTGTTGTGCTTTCTTGGTGGTAGCGTTGACGTGGGTGGACCAGGACAGATTTTTGGAGATGTGCACCACTAGGAATTTGAAACTGCTAACCATCTCCACCTGTTGATGCTGACAGGGGTGTGTACAGTATTTTGCTTCCTGAAGTCAATGACCAGCTCTTTAGTTTTGCTGGCATTGAGGGAGAGATTGTTGTCGCTGAACCACTCCACTAGGTTCTCTATCTCCCTCCTGTATTCTGACTCGTCGTTATTCGAGATCCGGCTCACTATGGTCGTATCGTCAGCAAACGTGCAGATGGAGTTGGAACCAAATTTTGCCACGCAGTCGTGTGTGTACAGGGAGTAGAGTAAGGGGCTAAGTACGCAGCCTTGCAAATATATGTTGAGATGAAGTATCTCTGCTGAAGATAATGTTAATGGTTACTCCCACCATCATGGAAACGATCCGGTATGGTCAATATTGTGGAGAGTCTTGAGTGAAGAAAATTAAAGAGGACACAAGGGGCGAAATTCTCCCCCAACGGCGCGATGTCCGCCGACTGGCGCCAAACACGGCGCCAATCAGACGGGCATCGCGCCGGCCCAAAGGTGCGGAATGCTCCGCATCTTTGGCGGCCTAGCCCCAACATTGAGGGGCTAGGCCGACGCCGGAGGGATTTCCGCCCCGCCAGCTGGCGGAAATGGCGTTTGTTGCCCCTCCAGCTGGCGCGGAAATGCGGCGCATGCGCGGGAGCGTCAGCGGCCGCTGACAGTTTCCCGGCGCATGCGCGGGAGCGTCAGCGGCCGCTGTCAGTTTCACACGCATGCGCAGTGGGGAGAGTCTCTTCCGCCTCCGCCATGGTGGAGGCCGTAGCGGAGGCGGAAGGGAAAGAGTGCCCCCACGGCACAGGCCCGCCCACGGATCGGTGGGCCCCGATCGCGGGCCAGGCCACCGTGGGGGCACCCCCCGGGGTCAGATCGCCCCGCGCCACCCCCCCAGGACCCCGGAGCCCGCCCACGCCGCCTGGTCCCGCCGGTAAATACCAGGTTTGATTTACGCCGGCGGGACAGGCAATTTCTGGGCGGGACTTCGGCCCATCCGGGCCGGAGAATCCAGCGGGGGGTCCCGCCAACCGGCGCGACCCGATTCCCGCCCCTGCCCAATCTCCGGTACCGGAGACTTCGGCGGGGGCGGGGGCGGGATTCATGGCAGCTTACGGCCATTCTCCGACCCGGCGGGGGGTCGGAGAATGACGCCCAAGGTTCTTGTTTTTTTTAACATGCAGGTATATCATGGAATACCCTTGGTGTCAAAACCACTTCTGGGTGTTCTCCAATGTTACTCTGCTGTCAGCAAATTGAGCAGCACTTTTGTCGATTGGATTTATGGAAGGTGTCACAATTCATAACACTGCAATTCGTAATTTACTGCGTGTTGAAAGTTTTGGCATTTTTATGCACCCACAGTGACTGTACAGGTTATTGAAATGACACACGCAAGACCTTTTTGATCAAATAAATCACCTTCATTAAACAATTGCAGCAGTCTGTTTGGATAAGGACCAACTTTACTGTTAAAGTCAAGAAGACAACCCTATTTAACCAAACAAAAATGTACCTTTCTTTTCAACAACTCTGAATGAGTGATGCATTACGCTTTAGTTGAAACCTTGGGTGGAAATGTCCATTCTTCGCTCCAGATGTAGCAGCAGGAATGGAAATCTGAACTCTTCCCACCAGCCACAATGGCGTTTTTTTCGTGCCATCTCAGATGCTGCAGAGTTTTTAAAAAATTAATTTAGAGTACCTAATTATGTTTTTCCAAATAAGGGGCAATTTAGTGTGGCCAGTCCACCTACCCTACACATCTTTGGGTTGTGGGGGTGAAACCCACACAGACACGGGGAGAATGTGCAATATCCACACATACTATGACCGGGACCGGGATCGAACCCTGGTCCTCAGCGCCCGAGACAGCAGTACTAACCATTGTACAACCATGCCGCCCAGATGCTGCAGAGCTAATTACTTATTCATCCACTTGAAACCCACTGGATTGCTGGTGGGCGGCCCCTGATTCGCCCGGCCTAACTTGACCTCACACCTTTCTCGTTCGGGGGACCATATTTAAAGCCCATCAGAGCACAGCCTTCTGACTCCAAGTCAGCTGACGAGTCTCCAGACTGAGTCCTAAATCAGTTGCTGGAGTTGCAGCGACAATTGCAGAAATATCAGGAAGAGATATCAGCTTCATTCCTCAGATTGCAACATACGATGGTGGAGCCCATCCACGTTTAGTCTGAGGTGATAGAACCGGCATACCATTGCAACACGGTCAACGTTGGCAGGTTGGCGGCTACCGTTATACCTTGGTCCAGGATATTGGCACTGCACTGCTGCAAGAAGAGCACTCGCAGTCCCTGGTGCCACTCCATCAGTGGCTATGCGAGAGGGGGCAGCTCGATCTCACTCCAGCTGTCCCTTCTCCTCAAGGAGTGAGCCAAGTGCCCACGGGCACCGATCGGGAGGATGATCAGCAGGTGCACACCCCGGGGCCATCCACCAATGTGACTCCGGGACTGCCCAGCTGACCCCAGTCCCCATCTTCTGTGACCCCATCAGCTCCAGCTCCACAGGCCGAGGCGGATGCACCTTCCCCACAGCAAGGCACCCAGAGCAGGCCACAGCCCTCCTGCTTTCAGACCTCCAGAGGATTCCCGCCAAAGTCATCACAGACAACAAGGGCGTCACAGTCAGCAGGCTGCCTCCACCTCCGCTGTGGCCGTTGGCTAAACGCCAAGACGTAGTGGTAGGAAATTTAAGAAATATTAGGAGCACCACAATGGCACTGGTGTTGACCACAGGTTTGCAATGTTCACCAATGTCAATACAATCAACACGGAGGCATATACAATCTACTTTTGTATATGCCTCCTCTTTATGATGAACTGTGTCGCTGTCAATCAGGTGGGACACCATAGACCCTCCCCCAGCTTGGCGCAAATGTCACGACCGTGCACCTCTCTTTTGTGTAGCACGGTAGCACAGTAGTTAGCACTGTTGCTTCACAGCGCCAGGATTCCAGCTTCGATTCCCGGTTTGAGTCGCTGTCTGTGCGGAGTCTGGTCTGCACATTCTCCCTGTATCTGCTCCGATTTCCTCCCACAAGTCCCGAAAGACGTGCTGTTAGGTAATTTGGACATTCTGATTTCTCCCTCTGTACCCGAACAGGTGCCAGAATGTGGCGACTCGGGGCTTTTCACAGTAACTTCATTGCAGTGTTAATGTAAGCCTACTTGTGACAATAAAGATTATTATTTATGTATTGTGTTTCCATATCACCAGAGTGTGTGTCCATTCTCAGATCATTCGCAAAATCAGTGTATGGTTTATCCTTAATGTGAAGTATGCTGTGGGAGAACCTGGTTCACATGTTTTGCAGACTCATGTAATGGTATTTCCTGGATGTGCTCCCAGTTCATTTACTTTAAATAAAGGTTAAAGGTCGAGAAGGAAAGATGTTTAACGGAATGGAGAAGGGCCATGTGTCCTGGAACTCCATGTGCTCTCTGTAATGTGGCGGGGTTTTATGCTGTGGGTCCCTCCGCAGAGCTCGTGTACGCTCCTGTGTGCCAAGCGGGTTTCTGACTTGGAGTGTACAGGTGGTAAGCTCAGCAATAAGTGTGTACCTTGCCACCTCAATGCACTGAAGCAATCCCTCTCAGTCGGTATGCTGGGGATGTACTGAAGCTGACAGGTGCTCTTTCTTATCAAGCACATGTCACCTTGAGGGCTTCATGATGTCTGAACCTGCTGCAGTTCGCCAAGTTGAGTAACGAGGGTGCACTGTCTGTTCTCAAGAGGAGACATTGTAATGTAAGGCAAGTCTTTAAACATCCTCATCCTCAGGTGGCCCAAATCCCTGGAAAGGTGAGAATAAATCCCGCATTGGGAGTGCCGGATGTCAATGTGATGGGGAAGAAGGCGACACAGGGGGAATTGAGTTGTGTCAAAATGGACCTCTGAACAGCTACGGTATGCCCTCAGCCGCCTTGGTCCAGGTGTAGTCTCTCAGTTTGATCCTCGAGGTGGCATAGAAAGTGCTGTACTCTTGTCCAAGAGGGTACTGACTACTACCCATTATCCTCCTCCTGGAATCTGGTAGCTATGAGGGCCTCCCATGCACACCTACCTTGCTTCGCCTGTGCTATGGCCTCTTTCTTCTGCACCCTCAGATTCCTCCACCTCACTGTCCTCAACCTCTTTGGTGTCTTCCTCATTGGAGGAGATGTACAGCTTCTCCATGTCGGTATCGGAAGCATCTCTCTACTTTGCATTGCCAGGTTGTGAAGCACACATCAATCGTCGATGATCTGTCGGAGCCTCAGGGGAGTGTATTGCAGCGACTCACAAGATCTGTCCAGGCTTTGGACTCACTTCTTTAACATGCCTATGGTGTGCTCCACTAATATTCCGGTAGTGACAAGAACATGGTTGTGCCTTCGCTCAGATGCAGTTTGTGGCATTCACACAGGTTTCATCAGCCATGTCCTTTGCAGGTATGCTTTCTTCCAAAAGAACAGAGCCAACAGGATCTGCGATCTACTCAAAATATAGGAATTATGGATGCTTCTGGGGTACCTCACGCAAACCTGCAGGATTTGTTTGTTGTGGTCCCAGACCAGCTGCATATTCATTGAGCGTAAGCCCATCCTGTTGATGTATTGCTCTGCCTGCTGCCAGGGAGATCTTGTAGCTGCATGAGTGCCGACGATGGCACACTGCACATGTGGTAAAACAGAAATCGCTGTGAAACCCAGTGCTCTGGCAGGCTAGCTGTCTGATCTCTCGCAAAGTGCACCAAATTGTGGGCCTTGTGATTTCAGTCCCCAGACTTCATTAGCACTCGGCAAAATTCTTCCTCACTGAATAAGGGGCAGCATGGTAGCATTGTGGATAGCACAATAGCTTCACAGCTCCAGGGTCCCAGGTTCGATTCCGGCTTGGGTCACTGCCTGTGCAGAGTCTGCACATCCTCCCCGTGTGTGCGTGGGTTTCCTCCGGGTGCTCCGGTTTCCTCCCACAGTCCAAAGATGTGCAGGTTAGGTGGATTGGCCATGATAAATTGCCCTTAGTGTCCAAAATTGCCCTTAGTGTTGGGTGGGGTTACTGGGTTATGGGGATAGGGTGGAGGTGTTGACCTTGGGTAGGGTGCTCTTTCCAAGAGCTGGTGCAGACTCGATGGGCCGAATGGCCTCCTTCTGCACTGTAAATTCTATGATATGGCTCTATGATAAAGCCGGGAATTGTACTTGCGCTATACATTTCAATAGTATTATAGAGGTATTCGTGGGGATTTTGATGTTGCCAATGAACACTGAGAGAATTGCAGCGTAAGACTTTACATTAATTCACCATAAAATCAAGTAATAAATAAATCGTATTTGATATGGATGATATGTTGCAACACTTTATCTACTCTCTTCAAAGCAGTTAGAAGTGGTTAGTAGTATTCTGTGGTATGATTTTGATTCTATCTAGGGCAGCACGGTAGCGCAGTGATTAGCATTGCTGCCTCACGGCACCGAGGTCGCAAGTTCGATCCTGGCTCTGGGTCATTGTTTGTGTGGATTTTGCACATTCTCCCCGTGTTTGCGTGGGCTTCGCCCCCACAACACAAAGATGTGCAGGTTATGTGGATTGGCCACGCTAAATTGCCCCTTAATTGAAAAAAATGAATTGGGTACTCTAAATTTATTTAAAAATTGATTTTGATTCCATATTGCGTACAGCTATTTTCCACTATATACGACAATATAGACTTACCAAGGTTGATTTTAACTGTGGGAGTGCTCAGGGAAGGCAGATTATTGTTCAGGAGGGAAAATCCCTGTGCGTCACTGAACAAGAGAACCGGAATTATTTCAGTTCCCAGACTTCATTAGTACTTGGCAAAATGATTCCTCACCTAACGCCAGGGCTGAGAGATGTGTGTGGGAAACCAGATTGCTTGGGACGAACGTAGCAGTCCTCAGCATGACGTTAGTGCCATGCGGGGGAGGAATGTTGTGGGGGTCTTTGAAAGCAGGTGCCAGGGAGACTCAAGAACTTTCCCATCTACAATTCTGGCAAGGACTCAACTTCTCTTGGTTTAGAAAGAGTCCTCATAAAAGTGAAATAAAATTACTTAGCCTGGGCTTTCCTAGCACTCTACTGGCTCCAGATGCCTATCCAGTTTTGATCTGTGAGAGCCTCTTGAGTTAAAATTGCACCACTGATGACCCCGGGGCTGTTTAGCACAGGGCTAAATTGCTGGCTTTGAAAGCAGACCAAGGCAGCCAGTAGCACGGTTCAATTCCTGTACCAGCCTCCCCGAACAGGTGCCAGAATGTGGCAACTAGGGGCTTTTCACAGTAACTTCATTTGAAGCCTACTTGTGACAATAAGCGATTTTAATTTCACTTTCATTTCATTTCATGGGCCACGATTCCAGAATATATACTTGACCCTGCCTGCCTGATGTGAGGGGGCTGTTTTGAGGGTGTGCGATGGATTGGCCACGCTAAATTGCCCTTTAATTGGGAAAAAAATTGAAGCACAATAATTTTACTTCTGTTCCCTACAATGATCTTGTTCAGTGATGTACATTCTTTTGTTAAACTCTGTCCCTTCCTGTCCCCGTATGCTTTTCTTTACTCACATTGCTGTACTGCTCTAATGCCTCAACTTTTCTATTTGAATTTCTCCCTTCTCTTGAACCGCAGCCATTGCCCATGACCCTCCCCCCCTTAGTTTAAATCCCTGTCCACAACCATAGTTTAAAAAAAAATATATAAATTTAGAGTACTGAATGATTTTTTTCCAATTAAGGGGCAATGTAGCGTGGCCAATCCATCTAACCTGCACATCTTTGGGTTGTGGGGGTGAAACCCACACAGACACAGGGAGAATATGCAAACTCCACACAGTGACCCGGGGCCGGGATCGACCCCGGGTCCTCAGCACCACAGGCAGCAGTGCTAACCACTGCACCACCGTGCCACCCCATACAGCCATAGTTCTACGATTGACCAGGACATTGGTTCCAGCCGGGTTCAAGTGGAGCTCATCCCAACAGATTGGTCACTCTTCCCTGAGTATTGATACCAGTATCCCATGAATCAAAACCCCTTCACCCCATACCCCTCATTAAATCAAGCGTTAAACTCTCTGGTCTGCTTGATCCTCTGCCAATTAGTTTGTGGCTCAGGTAATAATCTAGAAATTATTACCTTTGATGTCCTAAATTTTAATTTGGACCTTAACTCCACAAGTTTTTTTGAGCAAAACTTAATTCTTGGTTCTACCTATGCCGTTGGTTCCCAAATGGACCAGGGCAACTGGATCCTTCCCCTTCCACTCCAAGTTCCTCCTCCACAAGCAGATATCCTGAACCCAGGCAACAGAACCATCAGGACTCCCGGTTGTGTCTGCAGAGAACAGTGTCTGTCCCCTGACTATGCTGTCTCCTATCACTACCACGTTTCACTTTGCTTCCCCCACTTGAATGGCACCCTTCACCGTGGTGCCATGGTCAGTCCTCTCATCCACTATGCAGTCCGTCTCCTCATTCACACAGATAACAAGCACCTCATACCTGTTGGACAGAGTTGAGGGCTAAAGCTTCTCGAAATGAAAGGAAAATCACTTATATTTGTCACAAGCAGGCTTCAATGAAGCTACTGTGAAAAGCCTCTAGTCGCCACATTTCGGCACCTGTTTGGGGAGGCCGGTACGGGAACGGAACCCGCGCTGCTGGCCTTGTTCTGCATTACAAGCCAGCTGTTTAGCCCACTGTGCTAAACCAACCCCTCGCCATCACTACCTGCTGTATCCCCTTACCTGCTTGATTCATCGGCACGCCTCCTCTTCGTGACCTTTGACCAAGTCAAACGTTCTACCTGGCCTAAGGGGCGTGATCGCCTCCTGGAATAAAGTGTCTAGGTCATTTTACTCCTTCTTGGTGCATTATAGTGTCTACAGTCCACCTCAGCTCAATAACTATGAGCCAAAGCTCCTTAAGCCACTGACACTTATGGCAGACACTAGTGTCCAGGAGGTCCAACATTCTGCAGTCACAACACATCACCCGCCCTGCCATCTTTATTATGTGTTAATTCATTTATTACTTCCTAATAATTAATTTTTTAAGTACTACTACCATTCCCAATAAGCTTTGCTACTGCTACCACAAAAACCTTACTGCTAATAAAAACTTACAGCTACCAATGCATTGTACCAGTTCTTAAAAGATAAATGAGCAAAGCAAGCAAAATACTGACCAACAATCACATAACTGGGTCTCTCTGATGTTACACTGAGTTTTCTTTGAATGCGGACAGTCCAGAGACTGTGAACCACCAAGCTCTTCTGAAGCCTCTGGGTCCACTCCAGTTGTATTTCTGATGGGATAAATCCTTTTAATGGAGAACAAAATTAATTGAACTGACTTGGGTTAAGATACCTTATTATTAGGTCATTAGACTTCAGTCCATCTGTAGTTTTCCTCTATTTATTCACTTGTGGGTTTTTGTTGTTGTGTAATTAGACCCAAGTCATAGTTAGGATGGCACGGTGGCGCAGTGGTTAGCATTGATGCCTCATGGCACCGAGGTCCCAGGTTTGTATCCCAGCTCTGGGTCACTGTCCATACAGAGTTTGAACATTCTCCCCATGTCTGCGTGGGTTTCGCCCCCACAATCCAAAGATGTGCACGGTAGGTGGATTGGCCACGCTAAATTGCCCCTTAATTTTGAAAAAATGAATTTGGTACTCTAAATTAAAAAAAAAAAGTCAGTTACTGCTGTTTGTTTGGATGTCTAACCATGATATGAAAATTTGTTTCCACTGTCGCCACTCAGGTGTGCAAAGGGCGGTGGTTAGCATTGTTGCCTCACAGCGGCATGGATCCAGGTTCGATTCCTGGCTTTGGTCACTTACGGAGTCTGCACGTATTCCCTGTGTCTGTGTGGGTTTTTTCTGCGTGCTCCGGTTTCCTCCCACAAATCCCGAAAGACGTGCTTGTTAGGTGAATTGGACATTCTGAATTCTCCCTCAGTGTACCCGAACAGGCGCCCGAGTGTGGTGACTACAGGATTTTCACAGTAACTTCATTGCAGTGTAAATGTAAGCCTTCTTGAGACACCAATAAAGATTATTATTATAATAATAGATCCCATGGCACCGTCTACAATAAGGCCGATATTTATCCCTCAGACAAGACCGTTAAAAACAAAGCTGGTTCACTGTACATTAGCAAGGTGCGGTGCGGCATTGTATATCCAGCGAAGCTGAGGGTGACCTATAAACTCAGGGACTTTTATTTTGGAAATGCGGAAGCAGCGGAGGAGTTTGCGAAGGCAGAAGGACTGTGGCAGAACTGACAAATTGAGGAATGGGCATGTGCCGATGTAACCTCATGACTGTATTTTCTTCCTTTTTGTATCACTGCGCGCGGGTGTAGAGGCTAAAGGAGCCAATGTTGTATATGTTTGGACAAGGGAAGTGGTGGGACTTTCACTCGAAATGAGGGCTCTTTGGGGTGTAGGTGGATATGCGGGGTTTGTGTGCTAAAAGGGGATTTCTGGGCTTTCCTCGGGCCGGGCAAGGGGGAAAGGGACCCGGGCGGGGGCCTCCAAGCTGGCCGGTTTAAGCCGGCCAGTGAACGGGAGTGAGGTGGGGGAGGGGCTGCGGCCATCGGAGCCTGGCAGAACAGGGTCCAAGTGGTCTAGCCGGGGTGGAAAGTTGGGGGAAGGAACCGAGACTGGGGGAGGAGTTTTACAAGAGGCAGTGGACGGGAGGAGTTGGGTGGGGGGTTTACAACTCTGGGGTATCATGTACAGTACTCTCTCAGAGGCTGGACGGCGTTGGTTGGGGGGGCGGGTGGGGGGGGGGGGAGCCGTGTAGATTAAGGGTGACTACGGGCAATCCCTGATTCCTTTTTGTCATTTGTTTATGTAAACATGCGGGTTGAGGTTTGGGGGTTGGTGGGCGGATCGGATTGGTATTATTATGGGGATTGACATATTTTGCTGATTATTGTTTTTTGTTGATGGGTGTAAATGTGGGAGAAAATGTGAAAAAGTAGGAGAATTAAAAAAATTATTTAAAAAAAACCCAAAGCTGGTCAAGTATCTCATTGCTGTTTGTGGGATCTTTCTGTGTGCAAATTGGCTGCAGTTTATGCTCCATTACAGCAGTGACTACACTTGTCAGTTTTCATTGGTTGTGAAGTACTTTTATGAAGTGGTTTGGGACACCTGTAGGTTGTGAAAGGTACTAATCAAATGCAGATCTGCCTTTCTTCCTGAAGAATAAAATAGGAGATGCTCCGCACTCGGGTAGCATCTGTCTTAAGTCTTGTGTGGGAGGTAATTAGTTGTTGCAGTGTGCTTGAACTTATTCATGTGGGTAGTTTGCAATCGAGCCCCACCTAGTAATAGACAAAGCCATCTTGTGCTGGGGCCAATGATCTGAACAATACTGCGTTTGGACAGCTACAAGCACCACTTGTCTTGGCTGGAAGAAACCTGCACAATGTCACTACCCGAAGGGTTGTCTGATATGACAAGCCGCAGCTGGCAGATTAACCTTACGAACGAGGAAAACTAAGCAATAAATCATAGCGAGGAATCCAAAATGGCTTCCTTGCTACATTAATTATTTGGATCATTTAATCAACTTAACTGACTGTTTTACATTTACTGGGATATTCTGTTCACTTTACAAAGCTGTCAAGTGTTTTGATACGTATGCATTTATTTACTTAAAAAAATTATAACACACACGAACAACACACATGCATTCAGTTTAGCACTGCATGGAGCATTTACTCTCTGAACCATGGTGAGGTCAGTCAATGGAGCGATCCCCTTGTGGAGTTCAGCCCCAACACATGAAAGAGCTCCTTGAACATTCAAATCTGTCCTGCCTGTCAATCCTGAGCGTTGAACTTGCCTGGTTTTCAGGGGATTCCTTTGAGAGTAGAGGCTTTGTTGTCAAAATAGATAACTACTTACTTTGGGACAACCTTCCTGAATTACGTGGAAAATTATTTTCCATCTGATAATTTGCTGTGACAAATTAACATATGATTAATCCTTGCCTTCACTGCTTGCTTGTAAGTTGAAGTGCCTTTTAAGTGTGTTTTTTTCTCAACAGGAGGGTATCTAGCTGAATTTAGAACTTGCCACCAAAATTGATCTTGAAATTCGGACAAGGCAGCAATGAACACATAAGGGTAATCAGTTTAGTCCAAAGAAAGATTCCTGCATAGCCTCGACCATTTACCAAAACAATTCTCCCTCATTTTTTCCAACTCTCTTTCCTCAGCTCAGATGTAAAATTTGCAAGAAGTAAGAACTTAAAAAACAGGAGGAGGGGACAGCACATCCCATCGATCCTGCTATCCCATCTCATCGAGCCTGCTCTGCCATTCAGTACGATCAGGGGTAATCTTGGGCTTTGCCTCCATTTTCTCTCTCACTCTCCTATATCCGGGTTAGATATCTGGGGCTGATTTAGCTCATTGGGCTAAACAGCTGGTTTGTGATGCCGAACAAAGCCAGCAGTGCTGGTTCAATTCCCATACCAGCCTCCCTGAACAGACGACGGAATGTGGCGACTAGGGGCTTTTCACAGTAACTTCATACTTGTGACAATAAAAGTATATTATATTATATTGTCTCCAGATTTTCTGAGGGACCAAAGATTGTCTACCTCAGCCCTAAATAGATTCAGTGACAGCACACCCACAACCACTTTGGGGTAGAGAATTCCAAACATTCCCAACTCTTTGAGTGAAAATATTCACCGAACCTCAAACCAAAATGATCCTTACCCTGAAACTGTGCCCGTTTGTTCTCGAATCAGCAGTCAGGGGAAACAACGGGATAGATTGTCGTGTTGGGTGTTCTGATGCACAAATGATCCAACACGGCTGTAGATGGTACAACTCTGTTTTATTGTCTAAACAACGGTAACAACTAACTGCTGACTTGGGTACGTGCTTCACCAGCTAACCTGTGGACCCAGCCCTATCACTATCTTAGTGAGGCACTCAGCACATGGTCTATGTCTGAGTGGCGCGCTGTGAGCTCTGTGCTGTGAGCTCTGTGCTCTGAGCTATCTCCTGGTAGAATGAGCAGGAACTGTGGTGTTCCCTGTTTTGTAGTTTGTGTGCTCTCACTGGTGATTGGCTGCAATGTTATGTGTGTGCTGGTTGGTCCAACTGCCTGTCCATCAGTGTGTGTGTGATTGCACCATGATATGCTGATGTGGATATCATGACATCCCCCCCCCTTTCACAAAGGATATGTGCCTACATGATAATAAATAGAAATGTGTACTGAGTGCATCTGAGTATGTGTGTGCAATATTTACAACATGTATATGAGGCTAAACTATATACAGAGGAAAGTGTCAGGTGCAACAGAACAACGAGGTTGTACCAATAACAGAACAAATGCAATCAACAAACGACGAGAGAAAACTTCTGGAACAATGAACGACAAGAAAAGAAACTTGTTAACAGTACTGTAAAACAATTCAGTGAGTCCAATGTGCTAACAGGCTCATAAGACAAGTCTCTCAGGTGGGCGACGAATTTGGGTTGACCGTTAGGGTGGCACACCACTCATTACCCGGATCAATGCTGTGCACTGGCAGCGGCTGGTGGTTCCAACTTGGGGACATCCGGTTCTTGTGGATTACCGCAACGCGGAAGGCTTCCCGGTCATCGATATCAGAATTGTTGGGAGTTGGCAGGTTCAGCTGCTCGACAGCAGGCAGCATACTGGCCCATCCTGCCACATCGAAGGCATTGTCGCATTTTGACCAGACACTGCCGCTTTAAGTGGGTGGAGCCACAGTTGCCGCACGTTGTTACGTCATGGCGTTCGTTGCGCCACCGCGCATGCGCATTGCGATCCAGCATAGAGCGCGCCTGCGCGTCACGTCCCTCTGCGTCAACGTCCCGTCTTTTGGCGTGTACAAGCGCGGGAGGCCTCGGAAAGCGCGCGGAATGGCCGCCCTCGTCCGGGCCGTGGGCCAGGAGGAACTCGATCGACTGGACCCGCTCCGCCTCATAGGACCTGTGCCGTGCCGTTTCGCCTGCCTGGATTTGGGAGTACCGGCTGGTCGCGTTCTCATGGAGGACGCAGGTCTCGATGGCAGTCGCTAGGGTGAGGCGCTTTATTTTAAGGAGCTGCTGGCGTAGGGTGTCCGAGATGACCCCAAAAACTATCTGATCTTGTATCATGGAGTCGGAGGTGGCCCCATAGCCGCAGGACTGCGCGAGGATACGGAGGTGTGTCAAGTAAGATTGGAAAGGCTCATCCTTACCCTGCAGGTGCTGCTGGAATAAGTACCTCTCAAAGCTCTCATTGACTTCAACGCTGAAGTGTTCATCGAACTTCAGAAGCACCGTCTTATATTTTGTTTTGTCCTCGCCTTCCACGAATGCCAGGGAGTTATAGATGTGGATGGCGTGTTGCCCGCCGTGGAGAGGAGGAGGGAAATCTTCCTGGTGTCCGATGCATTCTCCCTGTCTGTGGCTTCTAGGAAGAGCTGGAAGCGCTGTTTAAACAGCTTCCAGTTTACGCAGAGATTCCCAGAGATTCGGAGCGGCTGCGGTGGGCTGATGTTTTCCATGGAGCAGGATGGCGGATTTCTGAAAGGGTGCAGGTAGGCCTCACAGTCACTGGTTAGCGTCCACTACTGGTATCATGTCGTGTTGGGTGTTCTGATGCACAAATGATCCAACAGGCTGTAGATGGTACAATTCTGTTTTATTGTCTAAACAACAGTAACAACTACTACTGGCATGGGTACGAGCTTCACCAGCTAACCTGTGGACGCAGCCTTATCACTATCTTAGTGAGGCACTCAGCACATGGTCTATGTCTGAGTGGCGCGCTGTGAGCTCTGTGCTCTGAGCTATCTCCTGGTAGAATGAGCGGGAACTGTGGTGTTCCCTGTTTTATAGTGCGTGTGCTCTCACTGGTGATTGGCTGCGATGTTGTGTGTGTGCTGGTTGGTCCAACTGCCTGTCCATCAGTGTGTGTGTGATTGCGCCATGATATGCTGATGTGGATATCATGACAAAGATTTCATCCAGGACACAGATGCAGATCTGGGGCGCAGTTCAGCGATCCCGATGGGCCCGGCGTGGATCCTGGTGTGGAACTGGCCTGATGCACGTTGCTGAAAATGTCCTTGCTTTCTCTGCACCCAAAGCTGCCTTGAGGAAATACAGCTCCCAAAAGAACATTCAGTAAAATGGCAGGTCTTTTCTCTTCGCCACTGTCAATTGTATTGGGGCTACATTTTAAATAATAACACATTGAAATGATTATTGGGCTGAAGATCAGTGGTGGTGTCATGCTGTAACTTTAGTGTAACTGATAGAATTCCTTTTAGAGTTTTATGCACAACTCAAATTGAAAGAAAATTATTTTCTTTTTCTTTATTTTCTTTATTCTTTCATGAGATCTGGGCATGGCTCACTAGGCGAGTATACGTTGTCCATCCCTAATTGCCCTTGGGAAGATGGTGCTGCGCCACCTTCTTGTACCGCTGCAACCCATGTACAGTCACCGTGATGTTGGGGAGAGAGTTCCAGGAACATGACGCCGCAACAATGAAGGAACGACAATACATTTCCAAGTCAGGGTGATGAGTGCCTCTGGCGGGAACATCCAGGTGGTGGTGTTCCCATGTGTCTGGTGTCCTTGTCCCTCTAGATGGTAGCAGTCATAGGTTTGAAGTTGGTGCATCAAGAGCTTTGGTGAGTTCCTCCAGTGCCGCTTATAGATGGTACACACTGCTGCTACTGTGCATCGGTGATGAAGGGAGTATATGTTTGTGGATGGGGTGCCAATCAAGAAGGCAGCTTTGCCCTGGATGGCATTGAGCTTCTTGAGTGTTGTTGGAGCTGCACTCATCCAGGCACCTCCAGTTAATCTTTAAATTTGTGTGTAATTTTTAAGCTAAGGGAGGAAGGGGGGAGTTTTGTATAATAATCCAATTTTTCATGTTGGATAATTTTTTTTTCTTGTTGCTGAAAGTAATTAGCGGTCATGTGATTCTGTTCCTCCATGTTTTATT
The DNA here is from genome assembly GCF_047496885.1 of Scyliorhinus torazame. Taxonomy (NCBI): domain Eukaryota; kingdom Metazoa; phylum Chordata; class Chondrichthyes; order Carcharhiniformes; family Scyliorhinidae; genus Scyliorhinus; species Scyliorhinus torazame. Next base: position 297,066,446 of record NC_092711.1, on the reverse strand, counting down.
AAAAACAAAATTATGCAGTGGAATTCTCTGTCGGCCGGCAGTGCACCCACGCCCACGGGTTTCCCGACGGCGTGAGGTGGCCACAATGGGAAACCCTGTTGGCCGTCTGGGGCAATGGAGAATGCTGTTGCCAGCGGGGGCGCGCCACGCCGGAAAACGTGGCTGGTGATCGGAGAACCCCGCCCACGGACTATGGTGCCAGGGTTCCATCCTGGAATCTTCCCATCCAGTTATAACATCAACTGGGATTGTAACACCTCTCATTATGATCAATCCAAGAATGCCATCCTTTTGGATGAACGTTACTTTAAAAAAAACACATTTTATTAAGGTATTTGTAATTTTATAATAATAACAATAACAGCAACAGAAAAGAAAACAAATCCAAATATAAACGCAGTACATGCATCATTTCCATCCCTAACAAGTCCCTCCTACCCTTCACAGAAAATAGCCTAACTTCGCCCCCCCTTTAGATTATTGCCTCTGCTGACAGTTAATTTTCCCCGAAGAAGTCGATAAACGGCTGCCACCTCCGGACGAACCCTAGCGTTCACCCTCACAGGGCGAACTTGATTTGCTCAAGACTGAGAAACCCAGCCATGTCGCTAACCCAGGTCTCTGATTTTGGGGGCTTCAAGTCGCTCCACGCCAGCAATATCCGTCACTGGGATACAAGGGAGGCAAAGGCCAAGACATCAGCCTCTCTCGCCCCCTGGACTCACGGATCTTCCGACACTACAAAGATCGCCACCTCTGGACTCGGCACCACCCGTGTTTTTAGTACCATGGACATGACATCTGCAAAACCCTGCCAGAATTCCCTAAGCTTCGGGCATGCCCAAAACATATGTGTCATGATATTCAGATAAACATCATGGTGCAAACACACATACGCACTGATGGACAGATCAACAGACCGATCAATACACACACAACATCACAGCCAAACACAGGCAAGAGCAGACACACTATAAAACTGGGAACACGACACTTCCGATTCATTCCAGCAGGAGACAGCTCAGGGCACAGAGCTCACAGCAAGCCACTCAGACATTCACTATGTGCTGAGTGCCTCTCCAAGATAGTGTTCGGGCTGGGCCCACAGGTTAGTGGGTAATGAACGAACCGCAGTAACCAGTTTACAAATGTTAATATTGATAGCAATAAAACTGAGTTGTACCTTCCGCAACCGTGTTGGTTCGTCTGTGTAGCAGAGCACCCAACATGGACATGATTTTCTGCCCCCCCCCCGTTATTGCAAATCGGGGCCCAGACCGATGCTCCCTCCACTCTCATATGTTTCCTCCACTGCCCGCAGACTCTCAGGGCCGCCACTACCACCAGGCTTGTGGAGTACCGGGCCAGCGAGAACGGCAGAGGTGCCATTATCAATGCCCCCAGACTTGTGTCATTGCATGATGCTGTCTCCACTCGCTCCCACACCGACTCCCCCCCCCAACCCCCGACCCCCATGACCCACTTCCTAACCATGGCTATATTTGCCGCCCAGTAATAGTTACGAAAGTTCGGCAGTGCCAACCCACCCTCCCCTCGACTACGCTCCAGCAACACTTTCTTCACTCGCGGGGTTTTACCCGCCCACACAAAGCCCAAAATCACTGTGGTAGTCACCACTAACTATATCAGATGTATATTAGATGTAGTACGGTAAGACTCCTGTACTAGAGCTACATGGGTAGATCCCTGCCTTCTGGCTCCGCCCAGTAGGCGGCGTATAAATGTGTGTGCTCGCCGGTGCTGTTCCCATTCTGGTAGCAGCTACAGGAGGCCACACATCTCTTCTCAATAAAGCCTCGATCATTCACTACTCTCGTCTTTGTATAATTGATAGTGCATCAATTTATTGAGCAGAGATTTTAAAACAATGGAACTTCGCATCAAGTCTGATCGCCTACAGCTGAGCCCTCAAGCAGCCAACACTACGTCTGCTTTTGAACACTGGCTAGCCTGCTTCGAAAGCTACCTCCGAACATCCGCGGAAGAACCCTCGGACACACAGAAGCTCCAGGTCCTTTATTCACGGGTGAGCTCTGACATTTTTCCTCTCATCTGGGATGCGCCCACTTACTCTGAACCAATGGAGCTCCTGAAAGGTCATTACGTTCGGCAGGCCAACAAACTATGTGCCAGGCACCGCCTGTCCACGAGACAACAACTCCCCGGTGAGTCCCCAGACGATTTCTGCTGCGCCCTGCACATCCTGGGGAGGAACTGTGACTGCCAGGCAGTTTCGGCAGTCCAGCATACAGAACGTTAGTTATGGGCATGGGGTCGGCGTACATCCGCCAGCACCTATTGGAAGGGGGTACGCTTGATCTTGCGGGAACCAGGCAGCTCGCGAACTCATTAACAGTGGCCTCCCGTAACGTCCAGTCGTACGCCCCTGACCGCATAGCACCCTCATGGGCATCATGGGCCCCACCAGCTACCGACCCCAGCCCACCGCAAGCCTGCGCCGCGCGGCAGCCAGCCAACCACGGGGGGCCCAAATGCCACTTCTGCGGGCAGAACAAACACCCCCGGCAGCGCTGCCCGGCACGGAGCGCAACCTGCAACGGCTGCGGAAAGAAGGGACATTTTGCTGCTGTGTGCCAGACTTGGTCGGTCGCTGCTCTTTCCAGGCCCGGCGTTCCTACAACCCCACGTGCGGCTCGTGGGCCCCACCATCTTCTTCTCCGCAGGCCACGTGCGGCTCGTGGGCCCCACCATCTTCTTCTCCGCAGGCCACATGCGGCCCGTGGGCGCTGCCATCTTCTTCTCCGCAGGCCACGTGCAGCCTGTGGACGCCACCATCTTTAATGCCGCCCACCATGTGCGCCCCGGGGCGCCGCCATCATAGGCGCCATTTTGGTCGGCGCCTCAGGACCCCTGCTCGTCGAGAGGCTCGTCTGGCCGCTCATCGCCTGCCACCACCGCTGATCAGCCCGGGCCTCCCAGCATCGGCCACAACTTGCCTCGATCACCCTCGACCAGTCCCGGCCCCACAACCTCGCAACCACAACGACAATGGTGAAAATCAATGGGCACAAGACTTCCTGCCTTTTTGACTCCGGGAGCACGGAAAGCTTCATCCACCCGACTATGGTACACCCCGTTACCCAGAAAATTTCCTTAGCCTCTGGATCCCATTCCATGGAAATCCGGGGGTACTTGGACGGTGAGGGTCGCGATGCACTACTCCCGGTTTCCCTTCGCCATCCCATGCCACGATATGACTTCTGCCGCGGTCATTAAAGTCCTCAACAGCATCTTCACTCTGTTCGGTTTCCCCGCTTACGTCCTTGGGGGATCCTCCTTTTATGAGCGATGAGCTGTGTCAGTTCCTGCTCAGCAAGGGCATTGCCTCGAGCAGGGCGACCAGCTACAACCCCCGGGGAAACGGGCAGGTGGAGAGGGAGAATGGGACGGTCTGGAAGGCCGTCCTGCTGGCCCTGCGGTCTAAGAATCTCCCGGTCTCCCGCTGGCAGGATGTCCTCCCCGACGCGCTCCACTCCATCCGATCGTTCCTCTGCACCGCAGCAAACGAACCCCCCCCCCATGAACATCTCCTTGCCTTCCCCAGGAAGTCCACCTCAGGGGTCTCGCTCCTAACATGGCTGGCAGTTCCTGGACCCGTCCTCCTTCGCAAACACATGCGGACCCATAAGTCGGACCCGTTGGTCGAAAGAGTCCACCTACTGCACGCGAACCCGCAGTACGCCTACGTGGCGCCAGGACACAGTCTCCCTCTGGGACCTGGCACCCGCTGGATCCCCACCCACGGCCCACAACCCGACACCCTCCCCTCCAGTTGCCCCTGAGCCACTCACCCTCCCCCAAGCGCACCTCACCGCAGACCCCTCCCCAGGAGGATCCGTCCTCCCACTGGTTCCACTCGGGGGCGACGAAGACGAGGACAACACGCTTCCGAAGTCACAGGTGACCAAGTCGGCGCCCGCATCACCACCAGGACCGAGGCAATCGCAGCGGAGGATCAAGGCCCCCGACAGACTGAACTTGCAATTTTTTTCCACCAGCCCGTCGGACTTTTTTTTAACAGGGGGGTGAATGTGGTAGTCACCACTAACTGTTTTAGATGTACATCAGATGTAGTACAGTAAGACTCCTGTACTAGAGCTACATGGATAGATCCCTGCCTGCTGGCTCCGCCCAGTAGGTGGCGTATAAATGTGTGTGCTCGCCGGGGCTGCTCCCATTCTGGTAGCAGCTACAGGAGGCTACACATCTCTGCTCAATAAAGCCTCGATTATTCACTACTCTCATCTTTGTAGTAATTGATAGTGCACCAATCACCTTGTTTAACCATGTAAAAAAGGCCTTTGGGGAGGACCGTCATTTTCATGGTCTGTACCCTCACTGCAAATGACAGCGGGAGCATGTCCCACCTTCTAAAGTCCTCCTTCGTTTGCTCTACTAGACGGGTCAGGTTTAACTTATGTAGTGTCTCCCGTTCCCGTGCCTTGGATGAATGTTACTTAATTGTGCTTGCCTTTCCTGCCATTCATCGGTCTGCACAAAACATAATAAGGGTGATTTTAATGTTACCACAACAGTCGAGCGAGGGTTGAGTGAAGGAGGTGTTTGGGGGGGGGGGGGGGGGTGGAGGGGTGGCAGCAAGGTGCAACAGGTGTTAAATCGTTTAATTTGTGAAAGCCATGGACATCCCTGTTCCCACTTTAACTGCGCCAGATATTGAGGAGTTTGAGTAATCTCCTGACAAGGACACAAGAGATAGGAGGAGTAGATCATTTAGTAGTCCAGGTTCCCTCCACATGATCTGTCTGAAATTCTAGCTGTGCAGTGTCCACTTTTGTCTTGACAAGACCCCCTTCCAGAATTGTCCTGATTAATAGGAACAGCTCCCAGTTGACGGGGAGCACTGGAGAACGGTTACTGAACCTGCAGCTGCCAGTGTGAGTGGGTGGGTGGAGGGAGGGGTGCAGGGGTTGGTGCCAACCCCCAATTTGGAGAGGTGGGTCTGATAGTGAGGGTGGGGGGAGAAGAAAGGGGGTCACGGCTGGCCCCAGAGAAACTGGTGTGGAAGCATGGTCAAGTACTCTTACTGCTACTGGCCCACAAGCTGTGATGTAGAGGCACCACACTCTTCCCCCAAAATGTTTTCTCCTTTTTTACAGTGTCAGGTTTTCTGGAACCTGGGATGAATCTATCACAGAAATTAAATTGGGGGGGGGGGGCTTTTGGTTTGTTAGAATATTTAACAGGCTAATCCTAGGGGTTGGAGCATCCCACATCCTCGTCCTAAACCTGAGAACATAGAACATTACAGTGCAGTACAGGCCCTTCGGCCCTCGATGTTGCGCCGACCTGTGAAACCACTCTAAAGCCCATCTACACTATTCCCTTATCGTCCATATGTCTATCCAATGACCATTTGAATGCCCTTAGTGTTGGCGAGTCCACTACTGTTGCAGGCAGGGCATTCCATGCCCTTACTACTCTTTGAGTAAAGAACCTACCTCTGACATCTATCCTATATCTATCTCCCCTCAATTTAAAGCTATGTCCCCTCGTGCTAGACATAACCATCTGAGGAAAAAGGCGCTCACTGTCCACCCTATCCAATCCTCTGATCGTCTTGTATGCCTCAAGTAAGTCACCTCTTAACCTTCTTCTCTCTAACGAAAACAGCCTCAAGTCCCTCAGCCTTTCATCATAAGATCTTCCCTCCATACCAGGCAACATTCTGGCAAATCTCCTCTGCACCCTTTCCAATGCTTCCACATCCTTCCTATAATGCGGCGACCAGAATTGCATGCAATACTCCAAATGTGGCAGTACCAGAGTTTTGTACAGCTGCAACATGACCTCATGGCTCCGAAACTCAATCCCTCTACCAATAAAAGCTAACACACCGTACGCCTTCTTAACAACCCTCTCAACCTGGTGGCAACTTTCAGGGATCTATGTACATGGACACCGAGATCTCTCTGCTCATCCACACTACCAAGAATCTTACCATTAGCCCAATACTCTGTATTCCTGTTACTCCTTCCAAAATGAATCACCTCACACTTTTCTGTATTAAACGCCATTTGCCACCTCTCAGCCCAACGCTGCAGCTTATCTATGTCCCTCTGTAACTTGTAACATCCTTCCGCACTGTCCACAATTCCACCGACTTTAGTGTCATCTGCAAATTTACTCACCCATCCTTTTATGCCCTCCTCCAGGTCATTTATAAAAATGACAAACAACAGTGGCCCCAAAACAGATCCTTGTTGGTACACCACGAGTAACTGGACTCCAGTCTGAACATTTCCCATCAACCACCACCCTTTGTCTTCTTCCAGCTAGCCAATTTCTGATCCAAACTGCTAAATCACCCTGAATCCCATGCCTCCGTATTTTCTGCAGTAGCCTACCTTGGGGAACCTTATCAAACGCTTTACTGAAATCCATATACACCACATCAACTGCTTTACCCTCATCCACCTGTTTGGTCACCTTCTCAAAGAACTCAATAAGGTGTGTGAGGCACGACCTACCCTTCACAAAACCGTGTTGACTATCTCTAATCAAATTATTCCTTTCCAGATGATCATACATCCTATCTCTTATGAACCTTTCCAAGATTGTGCCCACAACATAAGTAAGACTCACTGGTCTATAGTTACCGGGATTGTCTCTACTCCCCTTCTTGAACAAGGGGACAACATTTGTTTTCCTCCAGTCTTCTGGCACTATTCCTGTAGACAAAGATGACTTAAAGATCAAAGCCAAAGACTCAGCAATCTCCTCCCTAGGTTCCCAGAGAATCCTAGGACAAATCCCATCCAGCCCAGGGGACTTATCTATTTTCACACTTTCCAGAATTGCTAACACCTCCTCCTTATGAACCTCAAGCCCTTCTAGTCTAGTAGCCTGAATCTCAGTATTCTCCTTGACAACATTGTCTTTTTCCTGTGTGAATACTGACGAAAAATATTCAGTTAGCACCACTCCTATCTCCTTGGACTCTAGCAAAAATTCCCACTACTGTCCTTGACTGGCCCGACTCTTACCCGAGTCATTCTTTTATTCCTGACATGTCGATAAAAATCAAGGTAGGTCCTTGATCCTACCTGCCAAAGACTTCTCATGTCCCCTCCTGGCTCTTCTTAGCACTCTCTTTAGGTCCTTCCTAGCTAACTTGTAACTCTCGAGCGCCCTAACTGAACCTTCATGTCTCATCTTTACATAAGCCTCCTTCTTCCTCTTGACAAGTGTTTCGACTGCTTTAGTAAACCACGGTTCCCTTGCTCGACCACTTCCTCCCTGCCTGACAGGTACATACTTATCAAGGACACGCAGTAGCTGTTCCTTGAACTAGCTCCACATTTCAATTGTGCCCATCCCCTGCAGGTTTCTTCTCCATCCGGTGCATCCTAAGTCTTGCCTCATCGCATCATAATTGCCTTTCCCCCAGCTATAACTCTTGCCCTGCGGTATATACCTATCCCTTTCCATCACTAAAGTAAACGTAATCGAATTGTGGTCACTATCACCAAAGTGCTCACCTACCTCCAAATCTAACACCTGTCCTGGTTCATTACCCAGTACCAAATCCAATATGGCCTCACCTCTCATTGGCCTATCTACATACCGTATCAGGAAACCCTCCTGCACACATTGGACAAAAATGGACCCATCTAAAGTACTCAAACTATAGCGTTTCCAGTCAATATTTGGAAAGTTAAAGTCCCCCATAACAACTACCCTGTTGCTTTCGCTCCTATCCAGAATCACCTTTGCAATCCTTTCCTCTACATCTCTGGAACTTTTCTATAGGAGGCCTATAGAAAACCCCTAACGGGGTGACCTCTCCTTTCCTGTTTCTAACCTCAGCCCATACTACCTTAGTAGACGAGTCCTCATCAAACGTCCTTTCTGCCACCGTAATACTGTCCTTGACTAACAATGCCACCCTTTCCCCTCTTTTACCACCTTCCCTGAGCTTACTGAAATATCTAAACCCCGGCACCTGCAACAACCATTCCTGTCCCTGCTCTATCCATGTCTCCGAAATGGCCACAACATCGAAGTCCCAGGTACCAACCCATGCCGCAAGTTCACCCACCTTATTCCGGATGCTCCTGGCATTGAAGAAGACACACTTTAAACCACCTTCCTGCCTGCCGGTACACTCCTGCAACTTTGAAACCTTACTCATGACTTCATTACTCTCAATCTCCTGTATACTGGAGCTACAATTCAGGTTCCCAAGCCCCTGCTGAACTAGTTTATACCCTCCCGAAGAGCATTAGCAAATTTCCCCCCCAGTATATTGGTACCCCTCTGGTCCAAGTGTAGACCATCCCGTTTGTAGAGGTCCCACCGACCCCAGAATGAGCCCCAATTATCCAGAAATCTGCAACCCTCCCTCCTGCACCATCCCTGTAGCCACGTGTTCAACTCCTCTCTCTCCCTATTCCTTACCTCGCTAGCACGTGGCATGGGTAACAACCCAGAGATAATAACTGTTTGTCCTAGATCTAAGTTTCCACCGTAGCTCCCTGAATTCCTGCCTTACATCCCTATCCCTTTCCCTACCTATGTCGTTGGTACCTATGTGGACCACGACTTGGGGCTGCTCCCCCTCCCCCTTAAGGATCCCGAAAACACGATCCAAGACATCACGCATCCTGGCACCTGGGAGGCAACACACCAACCACGGGTCTCTCTCGTTCCCACAGAATCTCCTATCTATCCCCCTAACTATGGAGCCTCCAATGACTAATGCTCTACTCCTCTCACCCCTTCCGTTCTGAGCAACAGGGACAGACTCTGTGCCAGAGATCTGTACCCCATGGCTTACCCCTGGTAAGTCCCCCCCCCCCCCCCCCCCCCGCCCCCCCTCTCCACAAGAGTATCCAAAACGGTATGCTTGTTACTAAGGGGAACGACCACAGGGGATCCCTGTACTGACTGCTTCCTCCCAGCCCCTCTCACCGTCACCCATCTATCTTTACTCTTCGGAGTAACTACATCCCTGAAGCTTCTATCTGTGACCACCTCTGCCTCCCGAATGATCCGAAGTTCATCCAGCTCCAGCTCTAGTTCCCGAACGCGGTTTCTGAGGAGCTGGAGATGGGGGCACTCCCCACAGATGAAATCAGCAGGGACACTGACGGCGTTGGTACCTATGTGGACCACGACTTGGGGCTGCTCCCACTGACTGAGGTGGGGTTGTGATTGAGATTATTCTAACTCTATATCTCGCTCAATGTGTTTTGGGGGGTTAAAATTCGCTCAATTTTCTCTATTCCTCTCTCTTGACAGAAGTCGCCTAACCTGTTGAAAGCTGCCAGCATTTCCTGTTGCTACTTGATTTTTGTTTTCCTCTAATCTTGCTGATCTAAGGTTGATCAAAAGCAGATTTTATTCATGCTGTGCAAATTATTTCACATGTAAATAGCTGTCCTTATATTTGTAGTAATGTTAAAATAAACCACAACATGCTGAACACATTCTATGTTTTAGACTTCACACACTAATGCAATAAAGACAACCTGACAACAGGGTGTTTTTAGACATAACAGGCTGCTGTATGGGTTTATCAGTAGAATCCTTATAGTACAGAAGGAGGCCATTCGGCCCATTGGATCTGCACCCACCGATCCTCTGAAAGAGCGTCCAACCTCGGCACACTCCCCTGCCCTATCCCGATAATCCCACCTGGCCTGCACAGTTTTTGGACACTAAGGGGTAACTTAGCATGACCAATCCACCTAAGCTGCACATCTTTGGACTGTGGGAGGAAATCGGAGCACCCGGAGGAAACCAACGCAGACACAGGGAGAATGTACAGATTCCACACAGTCACCAGAGGTCAGAATTGAACCCGGGTTCCTGGTGCTGTGAGGCAGCAGTGCCAACCAGTGTGCCACACTACGAAATGAGTTCAATCCATCAGAGGGCCATTCAGGAGTCAGCTAACACCGGGTAAGTAACTTTAAGTAATGATTCCACGGTGCAGTTATTGACCAGCATTTCATTCATTCAGTGGTCGCTTGGCCCACTCATTCTTGCTGAATAGCAGCGAGTTAATTCAATGTGATTTTAAGTGTTAAGGCTGTTGCTTCACAGCGCCAGGGTCCCAGGTTCGATTCCCGGCTTGGATCGCTGTCTGTGTGGCGTCTGCACGTTCTCCACATGTCTGCGTGGGTTTCCTCCGGGTGCTCCGGTTTCCTCCCACAAGTCCCGAAAGACACGCTGTTAGGTAATTTGGACATTCTGAATTCTCCCTCTATGTACCCGAACAGGCGCCGGAATGTGGCGACTATGGGCTTTTCATTGCAGTGTTAATGTAAGCCTACTTGTGACAATAAAGATTATTATGATGGCCAGAATTTTACATTGTTTGGGAGGGTGCTTGCCCTATGTCTTTTTGTCTGATATTATGCGCTTCCGGATCGGGTGCGCACCCCGTCCGAGCAACATAAAATTTTGTAACTCGGCCTTCCAGCGCAAAATCAGGTTCCTGAGCCGTTTGTGGCCGGACGTGCATTTGTGCCCACTTCTGGATCCGTCGGGAGTGCGATTGACGTGCAAAAATTTCAAACCTACTCATTTTGGCGGGATTCTCAGGTTGCTGACGCCAGAATTACGTTCGGCGATTGGCCGGAGAATACCCGTTCCTGACAAAATCGGGGGGCACCACTTTCGCTAAGCTCCGCCCCTCCAAAGCCGTGCGCCACATCGACAGCCTCATCACGTTGCCTGAGGCCCACCCCCCAAAGCTCCACTCCCAACCAGCCAAGTTCCCGGGGGGGGGGGGGCTTTGTCAGTCGCTGGGGGCGTGTTGGAGGGTGGTCCGGGGCTCGAGAGCTGGCCAAAGGGGGAGACTATTTTACAGGCCAGGTCCACGTGTGGCCGGCACCATGTTGCACGGTGTGGCTGCTGCATTCCATTCCAGATTTGGATACACACCAACTGAATTTTGGGGGTGATTTAAATTGCCTACTTGTTCTGAAGTTGGATCGTTCCAGGCCGAGGTCGTTGGCTCCTTCAGGGGTGGCGAAGACATTGTTAGCGTTTATGGAACAGATGGAAGGGGGGCAAATCTGTGGCGGTTTCTGCACCCGGGGGTAAAGAATTCTCGTACTTTTCTCCAGACCACAAGGTTTATTTCAGGGTCGACATTTTTCTGGTGGGTAGGTCTCTTCTCCAGTGGGTGAGAAGGCAGAGTCTTTGGCCATTGTCATCTCGGATCATGCCCTGCATCTGAGATTTGGTTTTGGAGTTGGGCCCTGCTCAGCACACACCGTGGAGGTTAGATGTAGGGTTTCTGGCAGATATGGGGTTTTGTGGGTGCATGTCGAAGTATGAGTATGTAAAATTTAACAGGAATGAGTCTGTCTCTCCCTCCACACTTTGGGAAGCTTTGAAAGCGATTATTAGATGAGAGATCATATCATAGAAGGTGTACATGGATAGAGAGGTAAGGGTGGAATGGTAGAGGCTGGTGGGTGATAATTTGGAGGTAGACCACAGGTATTCACCTCAGAGCTCCTGGTGAGCAGGAAGCAGCTGCAGACGCAGTTCGATCTGTTGTCCACATGAAAATGGTGAGCCAGTTGCGGCGCTCAAGGGGAGTCTTTTATGAGTAGAGAGAGAAGGGGGAGAAGGCCAGCCACCTTTTAGCTCATCAGCTGAGGCAGCTGGCAGCCTCCCGGGAGATTATTCAGGGTAAGAACTCGAGTGGCTTATTTTCGGAGGTAGAGGATAAAGTAAATCCTACATTTGAGGCTTTTTACACAAATCTTTATAGTAGTTTGGAGTGCTCGGGGCGTGGGGAGGGGTCGTACGTGTCGACATTTTTAAATGGGTTGGGGCTTCCAGGGGGGGGCGGTTACGCGAGGTTGGAGGTGTTGGAGGCCCCACTAGGCCCTGAGGAGATTTTGGTAGGTATTGGGCGGATGCAAGCAGAGACAGCTCCTGTGCCTGATGGGTTTGCTGTGAAATTCTACAAGAAATGATCCCGTTGCTGGTAGGTATGTTTAATGATTCTTTGTCCCGGGGATCCCTGCCTGCTACACTTTCTGAGGCTTCTACTTCCCTTCTGTAGAAGCAGGATAAGGACCCCACGGAGTGTGGGCCATACTCGCCTATTTCACTGTTAAATATGGATGGCAAGATACTGGCTAAGGTGTTGGCGGTAAGGCCGGACGGAGCACTGTCTCCCTGAGGCGATTGCGGAGGATCAGGCAGGCTTTCTTAAGGGCCAGCAATTGTCAGCCAATATTCGGAGGCTGTTGAGTCTTGTTCCCTCCCCGTCCGTTGGGCCCGAGCCGGGGGTGATTGTGTCTTTGGATGGCAAGAAGGCAGTGGATCGGATGGAGTGAAGCTCCTTTTTTAATTTCTGGAGCTGTTCTGTCTAGGACTAAAATGGATTTCATAGGTATGGTTATTGTACAAGTCCCCCTCGCCTAGTGTTCGTACCGGCGCCTTGAGCTCTAGCCCCCCCCCCCCTTTACTTGCGGCAGCGATTGGACTCTTACCTATTGCTTTGGGTAAGTGGAAGGGGATAAAGAGGGGAGGGGTGCATAACAGGGGGTGCTGCCTTTTCACCTAACCAACTCCATCTGGTGGTCCGTGTGGCCCATGCATGATTGGGCCCAGCTCCATAATTTGAATTACGCAAGTCTGGTGAGGAATGTTAAATCCAATTTGCAAACCTGGGATTACCTTTCCCTGCCCGTGGGGGTGAGTCCAGTCTATGAATATTCTCCCAAGGGTTTTGGTTATTTTCCTCCCTTAATCTTTTTATGTGAGCATTAATAGGTTGATCTCATCATTTATATAGGCAAGCAAGACTGCGAGGATCCACAGGACAGTTATTCAAAGGGATAGGTAGTCGGGGGCGCGGGGCGGGGGCAGCATAACTTAATTTGCTTTTTCATTATTGAGCGGCCAATGCTGAGAAGGTGCTGCTGTGGTGCAGTGACCCCGGTCCATATGGGGACAGTTGGAGGTGAGGTCACGTAGGGGATCTAGACTGGGTGCACTGGTGATGGCCTCGCTTCTCTTTCCTCCGGCAAGGTATTCCTCGAACCCGGTCGCCATGTCCACTTTAAGGATATGGAGGCAATTCAGGCAGCAGCTCAATAAGCTTGGATCTGTTTCAAGGATGGCCCCTATTTGCGCCGTCGAGACTAGGTGCCACGTTTGGGGTGTTGGGAGGGAAAGGGACTGAGTGTTATGGGGATTTGTTTGTGGAGGGGCGTTTTGCCAGCTTGGAGGAATGGTCGACCAAGTTTGGGCTTTCGGGGCCGAACAAGTTCAGGTACATCCAAGTAAGGAATTTTTTACGAGGGGCCTTCCCGACATTTCCCGTGGCATTGCCGACGTCCCTAATGAACAGGATCCTTTCGCTGGCAGGGTCGGAGAAGGGTAGCACATCAGGTATTTACAGGCAGATTCTGTAGGAGGATTTGGACCCAGTGGATGAGGTGAAGGCGAAGTGGGAGAGGGCGTTGGGACCGATAGTGGATGATGAGGTGTAGAACGAGGCCCTTCCTAGGGTGAACTCCACCTCTTCATGTACGTGGCTTGATATGATGCAGCTTAAGCTGGTGCATTGGGCGCACTGATCAAAGCTAAGATGAGTGGCTTCTATCCGGAGGTAGAGGGCAAGTGCGAGCGGTGTCCTGGGGAGGCCGGCCAACCGCACGCGCATGTTCTGGTCTTGTCCCAAATTGGTAAGCTTTTGGGCCTCTTTCATTAACACCATGTCAGTGATTCTGAATATTGATCTGAAGCCTTGACCTCTGGTGGCCATTTTCGGGGTGTCACACTCACCGAGGCCATAAGCAGGGTGAAGGCAGATGCCCTCGCCTCATTGATTTCCTCGAGGCAGGATCTGTTGAGGTAGAGGTGCTTTACTCCACCCAGCGCCTCGGTATAGTTGGGTGACTTAATGGAATTCTTATACCTGGAGAAAGTCAAGTAGACCGTTAGCGGGTCGGTAGAGGGGTTCTACCTGAGATGGCAGCCATTCTTTGCCTATTTTAAGGAATTAGTCACCATCAGTTGTTAGGGGGGGTGGTGTTTAGAGTTTGTTATTTTTCTCTTCTCTTTGTGGTTGAGGTCTGTATGGTTGGTTGGGTTTTTGTTATGTTGGTTTTGTGTAACATCTGCTGTGGGAAATGTGGGCTTGGCTACACAATTTATTGTAAATGGAAAATCGGTAATAAAAATATTTTAAAAAGAGTACTGATGATGTGGTTACAAATATAAAAGAAATAGACACGGGGTAGTACAAAGTGCAAAGCATTGCTGAAAAAGAGACACATGTTTTCCGTCTTGCACTCAGTCGGACAGAGTTAGCACGAATACCAATTGTAAAGGGAACAACAATTTATAAGGCATGAGATAAGAGTGCTGATTGCCTGGCAAGTGGACTCTGATTGGTAGATAGGTTGCCATGGAGAATGCACCAGGGAGCAGTTAACAGCCAAGCTTTTGTTTAAATTCAAATCAGGCAGGCCGATTGTGATTGTTCAAGTGTATCAAAGCCAGCCTGTATGATAAAGGCTTCTGTGATATTACACAAACTCATGAATGGACCTAACCCTGCCACTTTAGGCCGAGAAAATTGCCCAGCCTACCTCATGCTACCCTGGAAGGTAAGGTGTCTCAAAGACCAGGGAATATGGTGGACAGATAGGAGTCTTTCAGAATGAGCATAATTTAATGCTTCCCACAAGGTGAGTTTGGAGGTGGGGGCTGCATTTAACAGGGCAGAAAGATGCAGCGTGGTGACCTCCCAGCCTTCCTGCCTCTACTCCAATTATGTCTGGGGCAGGAAAGTTTGTGGGTGGCCTTCCCGCCCCAACACCAGTTGAGGCCCTTAAGTAGGCAGTTAATACCCACTTGTAAATCGCACCACATCTAACAATAGGCACAGCATTTGCCACGTAGGAAAGTCAAAGAACAAACCCTGTCGTGTTTGCACGCATGTTCCTGAGAGACTCATTGTCCAAAGGTACTCAGTGCCTGAGTGAGGGGCCAGCATTAGGAAGGGGGGGGGGGGAACATACTGAGAATCATCGCACACATACTGCACCCCACCACACACACCCCTCCCACCCTCACTCAACTGTGGCCAGGATCCCTTGGTGATCCTAGGTATGTTCCTGTATGTATTGCTGGCAGCTTCCATCGGTCTTGCTAAGTATGCTGAGAATGGGCAGCTCCCAGCCTCAGATTGGCTGGCAGTTCTCAGCAAGTAGGATTTCTGCTCCTGGGGTCGTTGATCTCGGGGAATGCTGACTGCTGGCCTCTTAGTGTCTGAGAGGCACAAAATACTAGCAGGCCTCTCCCAGTGGATGCAACACAGTACCTCACCGGCTCACCAGCGTGCCCTGTCGCTTGAATGAAATAACAGCAAATAGATCAGAATATAGGAGAGGAAATGGCCAGGGGGTATGGACCTGGTGAGACAAGAACAGCAATGGTCATATCAGTAGCTTCAGTGATCTGAACAAATGCACAGCCAAAGCAAGAGAGCCATGTGCTGTGGCCAAAGTTAGATGAGAAATTGTAGATCAAGGCTGGCTTAAAATTGAATCACCAGCAAAGAGTTATTAATTTGGGGAAGAGCCCTAGGATAAAAACTGTTTGGGATCAAAAGGAATGTCAGAAATGCTGGGCAGATCAAGAAAAGCTGATCTAGAATTGGTGAGGGAGAATGAAGTTGAGGTCTTGAAGGTCAAAAGTTGTGCCCTTATTTTGGTAAGGGACAATTGAGAGTCAGTGAAGCCAGGATCTAAAAACTGAGTAAAGAAAGAAAAGGGAATGGCTGGGCTTTGTCATTCAGGATTAGACAAATGAGGATTTTCTTTGTGACATGGATCTAGGACTAGGTCCCTTGCAGCTTGGAGTAGAGTGGACGATTATACAAGATTGTGGAAGTCAAGATATATTTTGAAGCAAGTGAGAGGGGCTGAGAAATGTCAGCATTGCAAAGTGAAGTACAGTAGTGTTGATTGGGACTCATAGTAGCCAGTGCTCATCGTCCTAGTGTTCCAAGAGTTTCAGCTGGTTGGGATCAAAATACAATCCAATTTAAGGGCTAAAAGTCTGTGTTAGAGCATGTTTGACTGTAACAGACATCTTTTTAAAAAGAATGTTATTTTGCAAGACCAGAAAGCTTTTAGGAGCCAGGGGTGAAATTGACCATCGTAAAAGCCTGGGCTAATGCATTGTTGTTTGACCAAGGGGAGCCCCTGGGGAGTTAATGTATTTTCAGCCCAAGGAGTTAATTTGGTTTCTGCTTGGGGAGATGATGACATTGCTGGACGGAGCTAAGGTATTCAGACATTCTGAGAAAGCTTTTGAGTGGAGTCTGGATCTGGCTCTGCTTTAGACCACACATTAAAGTATTTTGCTCTCACCATAGGATCGTCAACAAAAAAAAAATATAGTATTTAAAGCCATGCAGAGTTGTCTTAGGTCAATGAAGACGCTGAAACAAACCAGTTGAAATAGCTTTTGAACTAATTGGGAATAGAGATAGTGACTAAGGGTATTATATTTATTGTATTGAGTTGCACAGTTTAATGGGTAATTGTAAGCTATTTACTGGTGTGATGTTAAAGAGTTTAATATTCTGTCAATGATAAAGTTTTTTTAAAAATACCAAATCATTATTTCTTTGTGCAATACTTCCTGGAGAGAGATATTTTTTCCATTCAGTCTTACAAAATAATCTAAAATATTGGGGTTTCGGTACAGTATCCTAGCCGCTGTTGGGGTCTGGTCTGGGATCGTAATACAAAGCAATGGTCAAAAGGAACAACCACACTTGTTTTGGGGGGAAAAATCTACAAAAGCAGGTTTTCGATATTGTACTGAAAACGTTGCTCTCACTCTTGTTTCCCCAGATGCACATGTTAAATTACTTCACCACAGACGGTCGAGCACCTGTCCATGAAGATCAAGCAGAAGTGGTACATCGGACAAAGCGAAGCCAGAACAAAGAGCCAGGAGAGAGAGGTGAACAAACAGTTAAAGGGGATAGAGATGAGAACATGGGTACAGTATGGATTTTGTTTTAAAGTAAAGCTGTAACCTGTGAGCTGTCTAAAGACTTTTAAAATTCTTCCAAGAGCCTCTTATTGAACTTTTAATCTACTAAAATTAGAAATACTGAATACGCATTTTGTTTACAGTTGTGCTTTAATGAGGATTCATTAACTGTCAAATTTTGTTCAAAAAAACAAGCCATTTGGTTGACACTTTACTTTAAACCATTGCCGTTCCCAGTCCACGTTATCCGCAAGAACCCTTGTTTGTGTCTTTAGAATTGTGCGATCCAATCTCTTGCCGTGTTAAATGGAGCTATTTGCTCTAATGTCGTTTTCTTTCCCTTTCTCCAGATCATGTTGTACTTGTCCTTTGTAGGTACTCAGCAAATTATCCTTTTAAATGGTGCATGATATCTGCTCAACAGCCACTTGTAGGAAAGCATTCCCTGTTCTCAAACCTAGTGTAGTAATACAGATGTACAAATGATTCACGCACCTGAACAAGAGGTGGCCAGAAAAACTTGTGTTGTGCAGCTGATCAAAAATTGAGTTTAACGATTTGACAATTCACACAAGCACCAAGCAATATATAAACCAAGGACCTGGGTGATCACCCCTTGTGGCGTTTGACGTTCTTCTTCCGATTAGACAATGTATCTCGTTTCAGTGTGAGTTAGAATTAATGAAAGTCCCATTTTGATCAGGTCCTATTGTTATTAGGCATGGCTGATGGGTTGTTTTAGGGGCAGCTGTAACCCCTGAACTATCTCAAGCTCATTTAATCCCCAACAACGCCTAACTACTTTGGCACCCTTAAGCCAAGGATTGTTTGAAGTTCACTCAAATGATTCAGACCAGTTTTGGATCTTCCAGTCCCACCGGCCATGGCCACCCTCGACCCCCACCCCAGTATGAGTTCCCTGGCGGCAGAAGATCTCGCCATCGTTCAATGGCGGGTCGTTTCCACCGCCACATTACACATCGCTGAGGGTGCAGAAAATCCCCCACCCCTCCTTTCTGTTTTGTGTTTGTCCAGCGATTTCTGCACATTGCTGTCTTTTTTTTTCTAAATTCACAAATAAGGGAGTGTGAATAAATTATTGGCCAAAGTTTTATGTTGCTCTGGAAGGCGTGCACCCAACCTGGAGGTGATGTGCCCCAATGCCACTGAAGGGGGTGTCCAGAGATGAGACCCCTTAAAACTGAACAGCTAGGACAACACTAGAATAGTTCAACATAAGTTAGTTTATTAAGGATTGAAATTAATCACAGAAAGTATACCCAGTAATCATTATTAAACCTGTATTTTAGGACATAGCCGTGATAAGCATCTAAACTCTTGCTACAAGCAGTGGCCACAATGCATGATGGGATTTAAGGTAGCTAACTTGCCCATGTGTTTTGAGACAAACGGGATTGTGTGGTCAGCAAATTACACAGTCAACACAGTAAACAGTTCTTATTGGTGCCCCAATATTCTGTCCTAAGACAATCCATGGTGTAAAGAGGAAACCAGCATTGGCATCCTGCCCCGGGTGAACAATGGGGTGGACAGGAACTGACTGCGAAACATAGGATGGGAATGTCAGAAAAACAACTTTAGAATGGACACAAGATTCTGGTAAACAACAGGTGACAGAATGGGGTTAAATCATGAGCTGATCACAAGTCATCATTTTGCTTCAAGTAAATTTCACTGGATAATATAGAAGTGACAGCTCCAAGGATTGGATCAAGTCCAACTGGGGTGGGCTATTGATTTTTGGGAAAGACTATAATTGGTGTGTTTCTACGAGTATTAGACAGCTTGATCTTGGCATTTATCTTTCTCTCATGTACATAGACCAAGCTTGGAATAATAAAGCCATCTTAACTAGGTTGATGTGTGTCTGAGTATTCAGCTGAGCCATAAAAAAGAGGGAGGAACCCCACGTAAAAGCTGGCTCAATACTCAGGCCCTGGAAACGCTCCTACAGCCACCATGAGGTCGGTGGGTATTTGAGTCAATGGGTGCACATGAGATTTAGCAACAGTTAAACGGGCAATTCAGCTCATTAAAATTTTACAGGGTCCATTCACTTTTATGGTTGGCAGGTGGGCCAGTTGGCTAGGTGGCCTTTACATTTTCACAACAACTGCGATCCAGGGTGGGATGAAATGTCTGGGGTGAAATAAAAAGATGCCTGAGCTTTTCTGAGTTCTACTGTCAGGTGTTTGTGTGCTGCCTAGGCACAGTATGCTGCCTTTTTGTCGCCACGTTTAATCTGTGCTGGTCGATAGCTCCCTGAGACAGCTCCACAACAGCTTCCCACCTTGAGGGAGCCCATTAGAAGTGCTAGCTGCACCCTCCATTTCATGGCGCCTACCTTCTTTCTGCCCCACTCAGCAACACTAAACCTTTCTCTGCGCACATTTCATGCTGGCTGCTCATTGACCCGTCTGTGTGAAATCATGTTTCGGGGCTGTACGCAGCGGAGGTGCATTTCACGTCCTCTTCCAGCCCCATGAAGTGCGCGCGCACAACGAGTGCAAAATTCAGGCCATTCTGTTCAACCACAGAAAATAAATCAAGGTCAGATTTTGCACTATTCAGCTAGCAGTTGGTTCAGTGTCCTAATGTCATGGCAAGAGCTTTCTACAATGCATCCAAGACGGCTTCCTTCAGCAGTACGTGCATGTTGGAAAAGGGGGAATGGAATGTTAGTCTGACAACTTCACAGGACAAGTCAGCTTTCTGAAGGTAGAAAAGTTGGGGAATAGTTACTGCAATCTAGTTGCGTCATGTGGTAATAAATAGAGGAGAGAAATTAATCAAAGATAAAAGTTTCAGTTTCACTGATGTTGAAATGTGCCAGTACTGCACTCTGGTCCCCCCCTTACCCTCTCCCCCTCCCCCCTTTTTATGAAAGGCAGATTATTTGCTCAACCTCCAAATATAGAGGTTCCACCCCAAACCAGCGCTGAAGGCCAGGACCTTGTGTATCTCGGACATTTGCCCGCGCACCATGCCCCCTTGCTCCCCCCCCCCCTCTCCCATCTCCATATCGTGGGGGTGAACTCAGGATGGGTGCCCATGTCATTTTACGTGCCCCCCCCCCCCCTCATGGTCCACCTCCGCAGAAAACGCCCACTGGAGCATGTTAGACTCACCCCTTAGAGTTCACATGTCAGTCAAGTGTTAAAGTGGATTTTCTGAATCTAATTTACAAATGAGTGCGATTTAGTTTAATCGATTGCTGTTAGTTATTCTCTCCAGAAGGCATTTCCTTAATCACACTTGACACTGGAATATCACAGGCTTGCAATTTTGATTCTATTGAGGTCACAAGTGGCCAATTTGGCAATTTTTCCCTACGAGTGTTAAACTTAGAATCCCCGTGTGGGTGAAGACTTTTCTCCTCAATAATTCCAAATTTTCTATCAAGTTCAAGTGCTTCCATATCTGGGAATCCGGGGCATTCTTCCAACACTGCTGTTCCATTCTTAGACAGGATACTGACTGGCATCCTCTTCTGCGTTAACCTCAAAAATATGTCGCTCTTTCAGAACCTTTCTATGATTGATTTTGGATTTTGCATGCTTTACTGTGCTCATTATTCTCAGAGCTTGGATCTATTTTTTCCTTTTTTGCCTTGTAAGGTCAGAGACAAATTGCAGTCAGATTTCATCTCAGCTTTTGCTTTTGCTTGAAATTGAGCCCCTGACATTACACGTTATATATTTCCCAATTGAAAGTTTCTGTAATGCGCTAAATGTAAAAATCATGTATTTAGGTTGACTTATACACAGATGACTGTATCGGTTACAGTGGGCTAGATTTAAGGGGGGCATGTTTTTAGAGGGTGTGGGCACTTAAAATAAGATGGGTGTCCACCCGACCACCTTTCCTCCCACCCTGCACTCACCTCCATAGCACAGGAAGTAGGGATTTTGGCCACCATATTTAAATAAATAATTACGGGTTAATTGAGCTTGTTTGCAAGTGATGATATGCTGCCCATGCAATAACTGGTGTGGGCAGTCGGGAGCAGTTTTATCAGGAACTTTAAAAAATGGTGTTAAGTAGTGGGAGTCTATCTTCGGGATGTAGGGGGTGCCGTTTTTATATTAGGGAGGGGTAGCACCCAAAAATAGCATCCCTCCTTTCTTCCTTTCCTCCTGCTCTCCCAAAACGCACCCCTCCACCACCCCTCTCTTTAGGCAGGCCAAACCCACCCCACCCAATGGCTCGGACTTACCTCATTTCAAGATGGAATTTTTCAGTCTGCACACAGGCTGAGCTGCACAGTCGGGCATTCTCTCCAGATAATCTGACACTCTGCAGAAAGAAATCTAGTAACAATGGTGGCTGGGGGGGCCTTGATAGAGCCGGCAACACCGGGTCGGCATCTGATCTGCACTAAAAACATACTTCACCACCCCCACTGAAAAGGGGAAACCTCCACCCACACAAGGGCAGCTGCTCCCCTCAACACAGAAGGGCTGTACTTAGCTGTGTGCCCTGGTGGGTTCCCTTTCCCTGCTTCACGTTTTTCAAAAGTTGCGAGGGAGCCCTTTAAATGATATTAGAATTTATTGAAATGAGGTTCCCAAACTTTCTGGACGAGAACTCATTATGTCACCGGCGAGTGGCGGAGAAATTTGGGAAATTGCCGTTAACGTCGCCGGCAAGGCTCTCATTTTCCGACCCATAAGACTTTGCACCCACGTCGCATTTGCACTCACGGCGAACTCGGGCACAAATTCATGGCGCAGGATCCATCGGGCCCCCTTCGCTATCCAATTGAGCAATTTACCTCCTGATATTCTCCCATCTTCTCTCCGTAACCCTGCACATTCTTATTTTCCAGATGACACGTTTACTTGCCTTTTGAATGTTATGGTAGAACCTGCCCCCACCAGAATCACAGCTGGTACCCTCCAGACCCTAAACATTTGCTGTTGAAAAGGGTTTTTCTTCGCATCATTATTTCTTCTTCCAATAATTATTTAAAATTGTCATAGAATCTCGACAGTGCAGAAGGAGGCCATTCGGCCCATTGAGTCTACACCGATCGTCTGAAAAAGCACCCTACCTAGGCCCACTCCCCCGCCCTATGTCCGTAGCCCCACCGAACCTGCAAATCTTTGGACCGTGGGAGGAAACCAGAGCACCCGGAGGAAACCCACGCAGACACTGTGAGAACGTGAAAACTTCACACAAACGATCAACGAAGTCCGGAATTGAACCCAGGTCCTTGGCGTTGTGAGGCAGCAATGATAACCACTGTACCGACCGCATTAAATTTAAATTCCACCAATGGCCCTGGTAGGGTTTGAACGTGTCTCCCCCAAACATGCCTGGGTTGACCAAGGGCTCTTACAGTAATAATCCAGTGACATTATCACTACACTACCCTCTCCCTCAACCTGTGCCCTCTCATTCCCGATCCTTTCACGAGTATGAACAGTTTCTCCCGATCTACTCTGTCCAGACTCCTCAGAATTTTGAATACCTCTATTAAATCTCCTCTCTGCCTTCTTTTCTGTAAGGAAAACAGTCCTAACTTCTCCAGTCTATCTCCTAACTGAAGCGCCTTATCCCAGGAACCATTCTCATTAATCTTTTCTGTACTCCACTGCTTTTACGTCCTTACCTGGATGGGTCGACTGGGGCAGTCCTGTTTGTGGATTTGGGGAGGAGGTAGAAACAGGTTGCACAGGATTGGGGGGCTTATGAGGTTGGAGGCTGAGGAGGGAAGATCTCCAGAGGAGATGAGATCCGTGACAGTCCTGCAAACAATGGCTTGACGTTCAGTGGTGGGGTCATGGTCCAGAGGGAGGTAGGAGGAAGTGTCTGAGAGTTGACACTCAGCCTCTGCCAGGTAGCGGTCAGTTTACCAGACAACAACAGGAGCGCCTTTGTCGGCAGGTTGATCACCAGGCCAGGGTTGGTCCTGATAGAAAAGCATGCAGCAAGTTCAGAAGGAGACTGGTTAGAGCGGGTGAGAGGAGCTAAGACTTTGAGGCGGTCAGTGTCACACCGACAGTACTCAATGTAACAGTCAGGAGCAAGTAGGAGCCCAGAGGGTGAGGTCCAGGTAGAGGGAAAACGCGGGAGATGGTTGAAAGGATCCACTGAAAGTGGAGGAAGGCTCTGCCCAAATAAGTGAACACAGAAACAGGGGCGATGGAATAAGAACTCAGCCTGAAATTCATTGAGGTGAGGTCGCAAGGGGATGTTCAGCATCTGAGAGGGCAGGTCAGAGGGTATAGTGAATGCATGGCAAGTGCTGGGAATGGAAGAAGGGATTGGGTTAGAGGGAGGGGAATATATGAAGGGTCCCGAATGGGTGTTGGTGCCAGTAAGCTGTTGGAGCTTGTGTTCCTTAAAGGAAGAGCAAAGGTTTCTTGTTCAGACAGCGGATGAGGCAAAGAATAAAATGGAACTGGGGACAAGGAAAGCTGTGACAGAAGGTGAGTCGGTGCTGCTGGAGCCTGAGGCTGAATGTGGCGGTGCATGGCACTGAGCGTGGATCAAAGTTTTGGTAAACACTTTGTCAAACACCAGGCACCAGGAGGGAAATGGAAACCAATGAAAGTGAACGTGGCAAATGAGAGAAACGGAAATCCCGTCAGAGAGAAGAGCAGTATTTCTTCAAGGTAAGCATTGCTGGGAGAGAAATGGCAGTGAATTAAACACTTAACACAAGCGCAAAATACTGCAGATGCTGGAAAAACTCAGCAGGTCTGGCAGCATCTGTGAAGAGAATGAAACGATTGCGCTGTTGTGTGCCTCAATCAATGGTTGGCAATATGGCTGCCAGAAAAACCTCGGTTTGGGCACCAATCTGTGGGAATCACCGGTTTGTCCCGGAGGGGGCTGGATGAAGCGTTTCGAGGGTGGCAACGGGCAGGGATTGAGCGGTTTGGGGATCTATTCGTTGGGGGCAGTTTTCCAAGCTTTGAGGGGTTGGTCGAGGAGTTTGAGTTGCCCAGCAGGAATGGGTCCGGTATTTGCAAGTGAGAGATTTTGTCCGAAAGCAGGTAGGAGAGGGTAAAGTGCCAGAAATTTACAAGGAGTTGACGGATTGAGAAGGAAAACCCAATAGGGGTAGTAAAGCGCAAGTGGGAGGAAGAGTTGGGTAGGAGGTTGGAGGCTGGGCCGTGCGAGGAGGCTCAAGGAGGGTGAATCCTCATCGTGTGCTAGACTTACCCGTAATCAGTTTAAAGTGGTTGACAGGGTGCACATGCTAAATTGCTGGCTTTGAAAGTAGACCAATGCAGGCCCGTACCAGCCTCCCCGAACAGGCGCCGGAATGTGGCGACTAGGGGCTTTTCACAGTAACTTCATTTGAAGCCTACTTGTGACAATAAGCGATTTTCATTTTCATTTTCATTTCATTTCATTTTCATGACGGTGGCCAGGATGAGCAAGTTTTTTGAAGAGGTGGAGGATAGGGGTGGGTGTTGTGCGGATGGACCCACAAATCATGTCCATATGTTTTGGGCTTGTCCGAAGCTTGGGGGATTCTGGCAGGGGTTTGCCGAAGTTATGTTGGAGGTCTTGAAGGTGAAGGTGGTCCCGAGTCCAGAAGTGGCGATCTTTGGAGTGTCGGAAGACCCAGGGGTCTAGGGGGCGGGCGAGGCCGATGCCTTCCTGGTAGCCCGGAGACGGATATTATTAGAATAGAGGGACTCGGGGCCCCCGATACAGGGATGTGGGTGAGTGACCTAGCAGTTTCTTAGGCTGGAAAAGATAAAGTTCGCTTCGAGAGTGTCTCTGGAGGGGTTTGCTCGGAGATGGCAGCTGTTCATCAACTTCTTTGAAAACAGTTAAGATGTCGGCAGTGAGGTGGGTGGGGGAGGTGGAAGATAAAATGGAGGTATGTGATTGATTTGATTATTTGCAGCCCTGATGGGCTTGTTTTGTTTTGTGATTGCGTTTGATGGTAAATATATAAATGCCTCAATAAAATATTTTTTTTTTAAAAATTAACAAGTAGGTTCTTGATTTCCCTGAACCCCCAATTGTTTCTCATCACTATTGAGCTTTTTACTTCATGTATTGCTGCCTCTTCAAGCTTGCTCATTGCTTGCAAATTTTGATGAGAAAACATATTTGTGGCTCAGACTTGTTTTGGGGTTCAAGCAAGCAGACAATGCCCAACAAGGATACAATGCCCAACAAGGATACAATGCCCAACAAGCAGACAATGCCCGATAAGGGTATAATGTGTTGCCAATTCACACCGGAGACACCAATAATGTTGCTCTTTTAACTGGATACTGATATGACAGTTATGAATGATAATATTGCTTTTCAGACTCGCCAGGTATCAAATGATACCACCACAAGGTTTTACCGGATATCGGTAAAAGACCAAACAACCAGTTAGTTAGTTCAAGTTCAAAGATAGTTTATTTACACACAAGAATTACTTCGACATGCAACATAAAACACTACAAACTAAATTATACCAAACACTACAACAATTTGTACTTAACTTCAGGCACCCGGTTTTATGCAGAGGAACAAGGCCTTTGTTCTGATCTTGCGTGGCTGGGTCTGGAGAAGTGACTTAGTTTCTGCTGGGCTCATCCGTCTGGTAGCGATCGTTGGTCTTGAACTTGTCTTCTGGTCGTGAGGCTGCACTTGGTTTTAGGCGTAGGTCTGGGCCAAGAGAGACCGAGTGCTGGGGCCAAGAGAGACTGAACACATGGCAGTGTCTCTCTTTATCCTTCTGGGGTTTAGCGCTCTTTTGGGCGGTCCTTTGCTTTGGACCCAATAATTCGGCAGGCTTCGATTACTGCCTTCGATTTTGGCCAATAAAGGGGCGGGTGCCTTGATGGCGGGGTGTGTCCTGAGCGGTCATTGACCTTGGCTTTTTGGGCTCCCTGAGCAAAGGGAGTGGCGCCGATGAGTCTGTTTCTGTATCTGTTGCCTGAGTACAGGTCTTTTGTTCTGGGGAAATGGGCCATTAGAATGCAAAGTAGCTGGGGGTTTTGATAGCGTCTAGTTACCTGAGTTGCCAATATACATAAACTCTGAGCGTCTGAGTCCTAGTTTGACCATATGGTCCTTTGAAGGGGCCATATTTCCTGGGATCTTTTGTAAATGACCATCCCAGATGGCTACAAATGGAAGAAAAGGGTATAATATCTGCCAAGGGTACCATGGGAAACAAGTGGGAAATGACTCCAAGACCAACCTTAATACGAAGCATATTTTACAAGGTACCAATTTGTAAATTTATGTGGTTATATGTTAACTCCACACAGAGAAAAACAAATCCACTCAATAAATGTCCCTATTAACAAAACAATCCACTGTATTATGCAAGCAGTGCATTGTTTCTGGCTAATCTTTTTTGTTGTTCAACAATGATTTTCAATTTGCAAACTGCCATGCTTAAATTTGCGATTGTGTGAAACAGATTTTGAAAAAGGGGAACAAAATGTTTTTCAAAGGAAAAGATTTTTTCTCTTGATTAAAGCCACATGTCCTGCTCAATGTTCATGCAAAGGAAAGTAATTCAATGCACATTTGGAAACTTTAGTCAATTCTCTAATTCAAAACACTGCTCCCAACATAAATACAACACCAGAGAATGAGACTCTTGCATGAGTAGAGTGACTTCTTCGTGAACAAATGTGATTCAAGTTTAGGATTCATTATCGAGACAGCTCAAACGCTGCACTCAGCATTTTCTGTGGGCTGTGAGGCATTATTCACTGAATATTCACTGGCCCTCTTATTATGTCCAGGCAGCAATTTGAAGTCTATCTGTCCTTCACCTGTAGCCCATCACGTAGCTGCTGCTTCATGTGACCACATTCACCACTTACAAAGCTGTGGTCATCAATAGAGATTAGGTTTGCCAACCCTCAAGATTGTCCTCGAGCCTTCCAAGGATTACAAATTAACCTCCTGGATGCCACTTGTAAGGAACCCACTATGAAAAATCACTGGAGAAATAAAAATAATGGGCTGGATTCTCCGTTTCAGCGACTAAGTGCCACAATCAGCATCGATCCCTCACCGATTCCGGGACCAGCGAGGGGCTAGCAGCGGCACCGGGTAAAACTCCCGGCTCCTGCGCCAAAAACGGTCGGAGAATGGCCGGATCTGTGGCCGCGCATGCTCACAATGAGGACCTGCAGCGGTTGCACCTTACAACATGGCCATGGGCGTGCGTAGAGCCGACTTGCCAAATACGACTCCACAGGCCATCCCCTGGCCACCCCCCACCAGTCCCCCAGCCTTCGCAGAAGCACCCCTGGCCAGTGGCACAGTCCCCGGCCAACTGTAGCGGCGCTGGACACAGTCCGCGGCCGCCACAGGTTCCCAACCGCTCACACCACACGTCAACCGCTCGATTGGGAACTCGGCCAATTGGGGCAGATTATCGGGGGAGGGCCTTCTGATGATGCTCCAATGCCGTTCCAATGGCGGTGGCACGCGACGCAATGAGGCCTTTTTGAAGGGGGCGGAGACTCGAAACAGGCATCAAACTGGTACCGCCCCCGATTTCGGCATTGGAAGGGATTCTCCGCCCAATCGGCGATGATGATATCGGCAACGGTGAATTCCCCTAATGTTTTGAACCGTCTTGTTTTATTAGTTATGGAAGTATTGGCAGAAAAAAAAGGGCGTTTGATTGAGCAAGGCACTTGGGAGGCAGGAAACCTACAGGAATACAACCTAACCGACAGGACTCAGTGGTTCTACAGTAAGAATCGTGGCTCTCAAACGGGTCAGTGAAAAATGCAGCAGCCCAATATAACACAACTAAAGCTGTGTACTATCAGTCCACAGCACATACAATTATAAAATTCCACAAATACCCCACAGTTCCTCTCTCTCCTCACTTCAGCTATACTGCAAATCATTTGTGGAGACAAAACGTCAAACTGGTTCCTAATCTTTCCCCCACATTTCACAAAAGACAGGACTAAAATATATAGTCATCCAAAGGCAGTTCCCTCCACCATAACTACCATCCAACTGCACAGGCATCTTTTTCCTTTGTCCTCATTAATATACAAAACCACAAATCCACCATCCCATTCCTTGGAGCAAAGGCGATTGAAGGGAGTTTTGATAGATTGTGACAGGTTTAGTTGAGGTAGACTAAGGAAAGGCTGTTCCCATTAGTTGATGGGGCAAGGACTAAGGGTGACAGATGCCAGGTTCTAGGCAAGAGATGGAAGTGGGGTGAGAGGAAGAACTTTTTTCATATGCAGTGACTGGTAGTAATCCAAACTTGCTGCCTGCAAAGGTGCTGAAAGCAGAGATTGCTGATGGACGCATAAGATGAATATTCTTGGAGGCCTATGACAATGGAGTGGGAAAATTGGAATGACTGGAATGCTCCAAAGGCCAGCATGGACTCTACAGGCTGAATGTCCTCCTTTTTGTGCTATATTGACCCTAGTGGCACGATTCAGTGGACTGAAAGTCCACCAAATGGCACGGTTAGCAAGGTGGTTTTCAGCGGCTGCAGCCCACTATCCAATGGCACTTTGGCGTTGGAGAGTTTTTCCCTGATGAGGCTGCACTTTACAGGGATCTCCTGCTGGCGAGCTTGATTGGGGCGGCATTTTGTCCAGCAACCCTGATCCTCTCTCTCTCTCTCTCTCAGCCTGCCCCCCCCCCCCCATGCACACACATTTTTTTAAGTGGCACTACCAGGGTGCTAGAATGGCACTGCCAGAGTGCCTGGCTGGCAATACTAAGGTGCCCAGGTGCCAGGGAGAGTGCCAGGGTACCACCCTGTACTATACCCGGCCACCCAGGTGTCTCCAATGGCCTAGAAGACCCCCCCCCCTCCCCCCACCAGCCCCCGGTGGTGTTAAGACTGGTCTATGTTTGTGTGGACCAGTACTAAACGAAGCCCTGGTGAAATCACCCAGGCACGGCCAGTGAGTCCTGGGTGCCGGATGAATCTGGTGTTCGGGTATTTAAATGCACCGTTAGGCTCATTTAAATATTCAGATCTAGATCCTGCCCAGCGAGGGCAAGAACCAGATTGCGCCAGCGGAGCGAATCGGGTGACTCACAATTGGATCCGCGTGGGTAATAACAGGGTCGCTGAACTGCACCCAATGACGCTACACACTTCCTGACCAATGCTTAATAATTTAATTACATTCTGTACTAGTTCTAGGATCTCAAGACTATGGAATATCTCACCTCGCATCAGTCCGTTTTTTTGCACTGAGTGTTGAATTTGGTGCATTTGAGTGCTATAGTGAAAGTTTGGTGACTGAGGGAGTTAGGTGAGGAGGGAGTAAGGCGCTCCTTTCATTTTGTTTCCTACATTTCCGCAATGAGCGAGAAGGGAGCCAGGAGTTTACAGAGAGTGCAGCTGACTGGGAGCAGAGTCGGAGGGCGGAGGTCCAGTTGGTCCACAGGGCAGCTATATTCTGTAAGGTAAGAGGGGATGGAGGCTAGGCCTATTGCATGCTCCTCCTGTAGGATGTGGGTGGTGAGGGATACCACCGGTGTCCACGCTGACTATACCTGCGGGAAGTGCACCCAACTCCAGCTCCTCAAAGACCGTGTTAGGGAACTGGAGCTGAAGCTGGATGAACTCCGGATCATCCGGAAGGCAGAGGGGCTGATAGAGAAGAGTTACAGGGAGGTAACCACACCCAAGGTACAGGACAAGAGTAGCTGGGTTACAGTCAGGGGAAAGAAAACAAACAGGCAGACAGTGGAGGGATCCCTCGTGGCCGTTCCCCTTCAAAACAAGTATACTGTTTTGGATGCTGTTGGGGGGTTGACCTACCGGGGGAAAGCCCTCGCGGCCAGGTCTCTGGCACTGAGTCTGGCTCTGGGGCTCAGAAGGGAAGGGGGGAGAATAGAAAAGCAATAGTAGTAGGAGATTCAATGGTTAGGGGAATAGGTAGGAGATTCTGTGGTCGCGAGCGAGACTCCCGGAAGGTATGTTGCCTCCCGGGTGCCAGGGACAGGGATGTCTCAGATCGTATCTTCAGGATCCTTAAGGGGGAGGGGGAGCAGCCAGAAGTCGTGGTGCACATTGGTACCGACGACGTAGGTAGGAAAAGGGGTGTGGAGGTAATAAACGAGTTTAGGGAGTTAGGCTGGAAGTTAAAAGCCAAGACAGACAGAGTTGTCATCTCTGGTTTGTTGCCGGTGCCACGTGATAGCGAGGCTAGGAATAGGGAGAGAGTGCAGCTGAAGACGTGGCTGCAGAAATGGTGTAGGAGGGAGGGCTTCAGGTATTTGGATAATTGGAGCGCATTCTGGGGAAGGTGGGACCTGTACAAGCAGGACGGGTTGCATCTGAACCAGAGGGGCACCAATATCCTGGGAGGGAAGTTTTCTAGTACTCTTCGGGAGGGTTTAAACTAATTTGGCAGGGGAATGGGAACCGGATTTGTAGTCCAGCAACTAAGGTAGCCGATATTCAGGACGCCAAAGCGTGTAGTGAGGCAGTGGGGAAGGGAACACTGATAAAGGAGAGTACTTGCAGGCACGGAGATGGGTTGAAGTGTGTATACTTCAACGCAAGAAGCATCAGGAATAAGGTGGGTGAACTTAAGGCATGGATCGGTACTTGGGACTACGATGTGGTGGCCATCACGGAAACTTGGATAGAAGAGGGGCAGAAATGGTTGTTGGAGGTTCCTGGTTATAGATGTTTCAATAAGATTAGGGAGGGTGGTAAAAGAGGTGAGGGGGGGGGCGGCATTGTTAATTAGAGATAGTATAACAGCTGCAGAAAGGCAGTTCGAGGAGTATCTGCCTACTGAGGTAGTATGGGTTGAAGTCAGAAATAGGAAAGGAGCAGTCACCTTGTTAGGAGTTTTCTATAGGCCCCCCAGTAGTAGCAGAGATGTGGAGGAACAGATTGGGAAACAAATTTTGGAAAGGTGCAGAAGTCACAGGGTAGTAGTCATGGGTGACTTTAACTTCCCAAACATTGAGTGGAAACTCTTTCGATCAAATAGTTTGGATGGGGTGGTGTTTGTGCAGTGTGTCCAGGAAGCTTTTCTAACACAGTATGTAGATTGTCCGACCAGAGGGGAGGCAATATTGGATTTGGTACTTGGTAATGAACCAGGGCAAGTGATAGATTTGTTAGTGGGGGAGCATTTTGGAGATAGTGACCACAATTCTGTGACTTTCACTTTAGTAATGGGGAGGGATAGGTGCGTGCAACAGAGCAAGGTTTACAATTGGGGGAAGGGTAAATACGATGTTGTCAGACAAGAATTGAAGTGCATAAGTTGGGAAAAAAGGACACAAGTGAAATGTGGAACGTGTTCAAGGAACAGGTACGATGTAATTGAAGTGCATAAGTTGGGAACATAGGCTGTCAGGGAAGGACACAAGTGAAATGTGGAACTTGTTCAAGGAACAGATACTATGTGTCCTTGACATGTATGTCCCTGTCAGGCAGGGAAGAGATGGTCGAGTGAGGGAACCATGGTTGACAAGAGCGGTTGAATCTCTTGTTAAGAGGAAAAAGGAGACTTATGTAAGGCTGAGGAAACAAGGTTCAGACAGGGGGCTGGAGGGATACAAGATAGCAAGGAGGGAACTGAAGAAAGGGATTAGGAGAGCTAAGAGAGGGCATGAACAATCTTTGGCGGGTAGGATCAAGGAAAGCCCCATGGCCTTTTACACATATGTGAGAAATATGAGAATGACTAGAGCAAGGGTAGGTCCCATCAAGGACAGTAGCGGGAAATTGTGTATTGAGTCTGAAGAGATAGGAGAGGTCTTGAACGAGTACTTTTCTTCGGTATTTACAAATGAGAGGGGCCATATTGTTGGAGAGGACAGTGTGAAACAGATTGGTAAGCTCGAGGAAATACTTGTTAGGAAGGAAGATGTGTTGGGCATTTTGGAAAACTTGAGGATAGACCAATCCCCTGGGCCTGACGGGATATATCCAAGGATTCTATGGGAAGCAAGAGATGAAATTACAGAGCCGTTGGCAATGATCTTTTCGTCCTCACTGTCAACAGGGTTGGTACCGGGGGATTGGAGAGTGGCGAATGTCGTGCCCCTGTTCAAAAAAGGGAATAGGGATAACCCTGGGAATTACAGGCCAGTTCGTCTTACTTCGGTGGTAGGCAAAGTAATGGAAAGGATACTGAAGGATAGGATTTCTGAGCATCTGGAAAGACACTGCTTGATCAGGGATAGTCAGCACGGATTTGTGAAGGGGTAGGTCTTGCCTTACAAGTCATTGCCTTACAAGTCATTGAATTCTTTGAGGAGTGACCAAGCATGTGGATGAAGGTAAAGCAGTGGATGTAGTGCACATGGATTTTAATAAGGCATTTGATAAGGTTTCCCATGGTAGACTTATGCAGAAAGTAAGGAGGCATGGGATAGTGGGAAATCTGGCCAGTTGGATAACGAACTGGCTAACCGATAGAAGTCCGAGAGTGGTGGTGGATGGCAAATATTCCCCCTGGATCCCAGTCACCAGTGGCGTACCGCAGGGATCAGTTCTGGGTCCTCTGCTGTTTGTGATTTTCATTAATGACTTGGATGAGGGAGTTGAAGGGTGGGTTAGTAAATTTGCAGATGATACGAAGATTGGTGGAGTTGTGGATAGTGAGGAGGGCTGTTGTCGGCTGCAAGGGGACATAGATAGGATGCAGAGCTGGGCTGAGAAGTGGCAGATGGAGTTTAACCCTGAAAAGTGTGAGGTTGCCCATTTTGGAAGGACAAATATGAATGCGGAATACAGGGTTAACGGTAGAGTTCTTTGCAATGTGGAGGAGCAGAGAGATCTTGGGGTCTATATTCATACATCTTTGAATGTTGCCACTCAAGTGGATAGAGCTGTGAAGAAGGCCTATGGTGTGCTAGCATTCATTAACAGAGGGATTGAATTTAAGAGCCGTGAGGTGATGATGCAGCTGTACAAAACTTTGGTAAGGCCACATTTGGAGTACTGTGTATAGTTCTGGTCGCCTCATTTGAGGAAGGATGTGGAAGCTTTGGAAAAGGTGCAAAGGAGATTTACCAGGATGTTGCCTGGAATGGAGAGTAGGTCTTACAAGGAAAGGTTGAGGGTGCTCGGCCTTTTCTCATTAGAACGAAGAAGGATGAGGGGCGACTTGATGGCAGTTTATAAGATGATCAGGGGAAATAGATAGAGTAGACAGTCAGAGACTTTTTCCCCGGGTGGAACAAACCATTACAAGGTGACATAAATTTAAGGTGAATGGTGGAAGATATAGGGGGGATGTCAGAGGTAGGTTCTTTACCCAGAGAGTAATGGGGGCATGGAATGCACTGCCTGTGGAAGTAGTTGAGTCGGAAACATTAGGGACCTTCAAGCAGCTATTGGATAGGTACATGGATTACGGTAGAATGATATAGTGTAGATTTATTTGTTCTTAAGGGCAGCACGGTAGCATTGTGGATAGCACAATTGCTTCACAGCTCCAGGGTCCCAGGTTCGATTCCGGCTTGGGTCCCTGTCTGTGCGGAGTCTGCACATCCTCCTCGTGTGTGTGTCGGTTTCTTCCGGGTGCTCCGATTTCCTCCCACAGTCCAAAGATGTGCAGGTTAGGTGGATTGGCCATGATAAATTGCCCTTAGTGTCCAAAATTGCTATTAGTGTTGGGTGGAGGTGTTGACCTTGGGTAGGGTGCTCTTTCCAAGAGCCGGTGCAGACTCAGTGGGCCGAATGGCCTCCTTCTGCACTGTAAATTCTATGATAATCTATGATTAATCTATGACAAAGGTTCGGCACAACATCGTGGGCCAAAGGGCCTGTTCTGTGCTGTATTTTTCTATGTTCTATGTATGTGAATTAACAAAGTTAAGAAAATTGTGCAAAGTTCCATTTCGGCAAGCATAGGACTGGATTCTCCATTTCAGCGGCTAAGTGTCGGCTGAAACGGAGAATTTCTGGGCGTTTAACAATGCCAAAATTGGTGCAGAACCCTCACCAATTCCAGGACCGGTGAGGGGCAAGCAGCGGCGCCGGGTAAAACTCCCGGCTCCCGTGCCAGAAACGGCCGGAGAATGGCCGGATCCATGGCCGTGCATGGGCACAGCGACGACATGCCGTGATCACACCGGAAAACATGGCATCGGCCGTACGCGGACACGACCCATCAAAAATGATCCCACAGGCTTCCCCCTGGCCACCCACCTACCAGTTCACCCAACCGTCGCGGAAGCCCCTCGGGCAGGGTCACGGCTCCTGGCCGAGTGTAGCGGCGCTGGGCACTAGTCCGCGTCAACCGACCGGTTGGGAACTTGGCCCATCGGGCGGAGAATCAGAGGGGGCCTTCCAATGATGCGCCAACACCGTTCCAACGGCGTGCGGCGCGGTGACTACATTTCAGAGGGGGCGCAGACTCAGAAACCGGCTGCCTCCTGCCCCCACGATTTGGGCATCGGTAGGAATTCTCCACCAAATCGCTGATTACGATATCGGCGTCGGGCAACGGAGAATCCTGCCTGTGGTCTGTGGAAATATAATGGAATCTTGTGATTCCAATGTTTGTATCAAACTATCGAATAGAAATGTGGAGGTTTCAGGTCAATGAGTTCTGCAAATGGATGAATTCCTCCTCCTGGTTAACTGATCAGGCAACCAGAGGCTAACTCACCCAGAGTGCATCTCCTTTGCTGACAGTGCTGCCTCATTCCCTAGTGACACATCATGGCTGCAGGCAGCTTCCTGGTCCTTTGTGCCCCCGTGACCGTGCAGGACAACTTGAGTGATGACAAACCATCATCAATATTGCTCAATGACAGGACGTTGCAAAAGTTCCCCTGAACAAGTAAATGTTCTGCACCGTTTCCAGCCACCATGTAACATGTGGACTTGGTTTTTGTGTACAGCTTGACGACATGTTCAACGAAAATCGCAAGTATTCATTTCAACAAGGAAGTTACTGAATAGCAATGCCCCTGGGCCAGGCATGGGAAAAATTACTCAGAACGCCCGTTTTATTTACTTCCCTCTAAATAGCCTAGGGCCTTGAAGCCAATTTTAGCATCTGTCAGCAAGTGTAGCGCAGAGTGGAAATTGAACCTGAGTTCTCTTGGTCTATGAGTGTCATTTAAGGGGACAAAAACAGTCGCATTTCAGGCACATTTTGTGGGGTGTTTCTTGGCGCTGCACCTTTATTTAATGGCACTTTGCCTTTTTTTGGGGCCTCGGCGAAGAGCGCCCGCCAAGGTCGCAATTTACGTCATTTCCTGCACTGACAAGCATCAGTGCAGGAAGACGAGTTTTGGATTGGGACGCCATTTTTAAAAATGCTGCCCTGACCTTTTATTTTCATGTTTTTATTGCCGCTTTTCAATTTTACAGAATGCCCCCCCCCCCCCCCCCCCCCCCCCCCGGCCCCACTCAGCTATCTGGCACAGGTTTCCAACCAGGCATGTCCCTCTACGCCCTCCCCTGCCCCCATGAACTATACTTACCCCTTCACACCAGAGGGATCCCCTCGACAGCTCCATGCCTGGCCAGACTTCCAAAGTCGTGTCGAGGTATGAATATTTTGCGAGAGGGATCATTTGACAGGGGGTTGGTCAGCGGTGGACATGGCTCACCATTGGCCACCGGTGAAAATTTCTGATTCCGCCGACACCTATCGCGTTTTGCTGTGGTTCGCCCTTCCCGCTGCCGGTGAACTTGCTGCGGAAGGTCACCTTCGGTGGGAGTGGAAAATACCACTGATGGGAAATGCTGGATAATCCTGCCCTATGTCATTTACTACCATTGAGCTATCAGCAGAACTTCTGTACTTGCCTTTTGCTCTTAATTGTGCTACTGCTGCTCCCTTAAAAAATGATGAATATTAAATATTGCTACTTAACTCTCCGCCACCAGTTTTCCCGACCAAAGTCCAGCCCTTGCAGCAAGTAGCTTAGTTCAATTTCTAGGATTCACAAGGCAGTAATTTACATGTATTTACAGCCACCGTCCAAGTTCTAAAGCATTGGATCAGTTAACAAGAGTTGAAATGTTTTCTTTGGAACATATGTCTCGTAAAGAACCATTATGGAGAGCTCTGGCTGAGAGGAGTCTGAGTGGATGTGCAATGCCTGGACGTAAAGCAGAAAGAAGGTGGTGGGACAGAATGGAAGAGGAGGGTCTGAACAAAGAACATAGAACTGTACAGCACAGTACAGGCCCTTCGGCCCACAATGTTGTGCCGAACTAGTCTGAAACTATGATCAAATCAACCTCTCCCAATCATTCTAGTGCACTCCATATGCCTATCCAATAACCGCTTGAAAGTTCTTAAAGTGTCCGACTCCACTACCATAGCTGGGAGTGCGTTCCACGCCCCAACCACTCTTTGAGTAAAGAACCTACCTCTGACATCCCTCCTATTTCTTCCACCATGAACCTTGTAGTTGTGCCCCCTTGTAACAGCTACATCCACCCGAGGAAAAAGTCGCTGAACGTCCACTCTATCTATCCCTCTCATCATCTTATATACCTCAGTTAAGTCACCTCTCATCCTCCTTCGCTCCAATGAGAAAAGCCCTAGTTCCCTAAGCCTTTCCTCATAAGACCTACCCTCCAATCCAGGCAGCATCCTGTTAAATTTCCTTTGCACCCTTTCCAATGCTTCCACATCCTTCCTATAATTAGGTGACCAGAACTGCACACAATACTCCAAATGTGGTCTAACCAAGGTCTTGTACAGTTCCAGCATAACCTCACGGCTCTTAAACGCAATCCCTCTGTTAATAAATGCTAACACACTATAGGCTTTCTTCACGGCTCTATCCATTTGGGTGGCAACTTTCAGAGATCTATGGACACGTACTCCGAGATCTCTCTGCTCCTCCACATTCTTCAGAACCCTGCCGTTAACCCTGTAATCAACATTCAAATTTGTCCTACCAAAATGAATCACCTCACACTTATCAGGGTTAAACTCCATCTGCCACTTTTCAGCCCAGTTCTGCATCCTATCCATGTCTCTTTACAGCCTAAAATAGCCCTCCATATTATCCACTACTCCACCAACTTTGGTGTCATCAACAAATTTACTAACCCAACCTTCAACTCCATCATCCAAGTCATTGATAAAAATCACGAATAGCAGAGGACCCAGCACTGATCCCTGTGGTACACCGCTGGTGACTGGGCTCCAGGATGAAAATTTACCATCTACCAGCACCCTCTGTCTTCTATGTGTTAGCCAGTTACTGATCCAATCGGCCAAATTTCCCTCTATGCCATGCCTCCTTTCTGCATGGGGCACCTTATCAAACGCCTTACTAAAATCCATGTATACGACATCAACTGCTCTACCTTCATCAATGTACTTAGCTACCTCCTCAAAGAATACAATCAAACTTGTGAGGCAAGACATAACCCTCACAAATCCGTGCTGACTATCCTGAATTAAGCTGCATCTTTCCAAATGATCATAAATCCTATCCCTCAGGACCCTTTCCAATAATTTACCTATGACCGAAGTTAGACTAACCAGCCTATAATTCCCAGGGTTATACCTATTCCCTTTCTTGAACAAGGGGACAACATTCGCTTCTTTCCAGTCTTCTGGCACTATTCCTGTAGACAGTGAGGACATAAAGATCAAAGCCAAAGGCTCTGCAATCTCATCCTTCGCCTCCCAAAGAATCCTAGGATATATCCCATCAGGCCCAGGGGACTTATCTATCCTCAGGCTTCTCAAAATTTCTAACACATCTTCCTTCCAAATATCTACCTCCTCCAGCCTAACTGCCTGTATCGCACTATCCTCCTCAACAACATGGCCCCTCTCCTTTGTGAACACTGAAGAAAAATATTCATTTAAGGCCTCTCCTATATCTTCAGACTCCATGCACACGTCCCCACTACTGTCCTTGATTGGCCCTAACTTCACCGTGGTCATTCTTTTATTCCTCACATACGTGCAAAAAGCCTTGGGGTTTTCGTTGATCCTACCCGCCAAGGACTTCTCATGCCCCCTGCTAGCTCTCCTAAGCCCTTTCTTGAGCACCTTCCTAGCTATCTTGTATTCCTCAAGTGCCCTAACTGAAACTTGTTTTCTTGACAAGACATTCAACCTCTTTTGTAAACCATGGCTCCCTCACTTGATAATTTCCTCCCTGCCTGACAGGGACATACATATCAAGGACACACAGTATTTGCTGCTTGAACAAGCTCCACATCTCAATTGTGCCTATCCCTGACAGTTCCTGTTTCCATCTTATGCTCCAATTCTTGCCTAATCGCATCGTAATTACCCTTCCCCCAGTTATAAAACTTGCCCTGCCGTATCATAGAATTTACAGTGCAGAAGGAGGCCATTCGGCCCATCGAGTCTGCACCGGCTCTTAGAAAGAGCACCCTACCCAAGGTCAACACCTCCACCCTATCCCCATAACCCCACCCAACACTAAGGGCAATTTTGGACACTAGGGGCAATTTATCATGGCCAATCCACCTAACCTGCACATCTTTGGACTGTGGGAGGAAACCGGAGCACCCGGAGGAAACCCACGCACACACGGGGAGGAAGTGCAGACTCCGCACAGACAGTGACCCAAGCCGGAGCCGAACCTGGGACCCTGGAGCTGTGAAGCAATTGTGCTATCCACAATGCTACCATGCTGCCCAAATGTTCCTATCCCTCTCCATTGCTGTAGTGAAAGTCACCGAATTGTGGTCACTATCTCCAAAGTGCTTTCCCACAACCAAATCTGACACTTGGCCTGGTTCATTACCCAGTCCCAAATCCAATGTGGCCCCACCTCTTGTCGGTCTAGCCACATATTGTGTGAGGAAACCCTCCTGCACACACTGGATAAAAACAGCCCCATCCAAACTATTCAAATTATAGTGGTTCCAATCAATATTTGGAAAGTTAGTCACCCATGACAACTACCCTGTGACTACCGCACCTATCCAAAATCTGCATTGCAATCTTTTCCTCCACATCTCTGTCACTGTTTGGGGCATATAGAAAACTCCTAACCAAGTGACCGTTCCTTTCCTATTTCTAACTTCAGCCCACATTACCTCAGTAAACAGATCCTCCTCAAACTGCCTTTCTGCAGCCATTATACTATCCTTGATTAACAATGCTACTCCTCCACCTCTTTTACCACCTTCCCTAATCTTATTGAAACATCTAAACCCCGGAACCTCCAACAACCATTCCTGCGCCTGTTCTATCCACGTCTCCGTAATGGCCACAACATCATAGTCCCAGGTACCAATCCATGCTTGCACGCCAACCTTATTCCTAATGCTCCTCGCATTGAAGTAGACACACTTCAAACCACCTTCATGCCTGAAGGTCCACTCTTGTGACCTTGGTACCTTTCTCATTACTGCACTACCCTCAACTTCCTGAACTCCAGCAACGCAATCTCCTGGACTGCAAATCAGTTACCTATCCCCCTGCCAAATTAGTTTAAACCTCCCCGAAGAGCTGTAGCAAATTTCCCTCCCAGGATATTGGTGCCCCTCTGGTTCAGGTGTAACCCGTTCTGTTTGTACAGGTCCCACCTTCCCCAGA
Source organism: Scyliorhinus torazame (assembly GCF_047496885.1). Classification (NCBI taxonomy): domain Eukaryota; kingdom Metazoa; phylum Chordata; class Chondrichthyes; order Carcharhiniformes; family Scyliorhinidae; genus Scyliorhinus; species Scyliorhinus torazame. Next base: position 297,026,901 of record NC_092711.1, on the reverse strand, counting down.
ATGTGCTCACTATTATCCAAGTAACTGAAACCCTCCCTCCTACACCATCCCTGTAGCCACGTGTTTAACTGCACTCTCTCCCTGTTCCTCACCTCGCTAGCATGTGGCACTGGCAGCAAACCAGAGATGACAACACGGTCTGTCCTGGCTCTCAGCTTCCACCCTTGCTCCCTGAATTCCTGTTTTACATCTCCATCTCCTTTCCTACCTATGTTCTTGGTACTGATGTGTACCACGACTTGTGGCTGCTCCCCCTCCCCCTTAAGGATCCTGAAATCAGCGACATCACGGACCTTGGAACCCGGAAGGCAACACATCAACCGTGAGCTTCTATCGTTGCCACAGAACCGCCTATCTGTATCTCTAACTATAGGGTCTGGTGGTGCAGTTTTGGAGAATGGAGGCTGGATTTGGATGGATAGCAGGTCCATACCTTTGAAAGGGGCAGAAGAAAATGATCCACGGGTTCCATGGACACATGGGTGGCGTGGATCCTTTTTAGTTACCGCACAATGTCACATGTGACGACAGGAATCGTCCCTGCAGAACTATTAATGGACCGGTGACTTGGAACCCAGTTGAATCACACATTTCCGAATATCAACAGGAAAGTGGAGGTGCAACAGGAGACGCTGAATAGGCACATGGCTTGAGGATGCTAGGATGGCAATTTCACTCGGGGGATGCAGTCTATGCCTGCAATTTTGGTGATGGGACACTGTGGCTCCTAGCCATAATGCTGGAGAGAATGGGTCCGGTCTCATACAAAGTCCAGGTTCAGGGAGAGTTTGGCAAAAGCACTAAGACCACCTGTAGGAGTGGGAGCCCGCGCTTCACGACACCCAGTCGGCGGTATTGGCGTCTCCTCCATGCCAGGAACCACCCCTCAGCTTGGGGACCCTGGGGTCACAGCACCCAGTCCAGCAGGAGGAGGATAACTCCAGATCAGAGATGGATGCTAAAGTGCCGGTACCAGCGAACCAAGCCGTGTCCGGGACAGAGGTTCCGGCAATAACTCTTCGGAGGTCGGCCAGGAAACAGCGGTCGGCAAACCAATACACTTCATCTGACCCAGAGGCGCCACAGGCGGAAGCACAACCGCGGGCAAGGGGGCGCAGAAGGCCCCCACCATTGGTGGCTGAAGGGGGGGAACTTTCGAACTTTGTGGGGGAGGGGAGAGGTGTTTTTACCACCATGAAACCATTGTTGATCACCCCAAAGAGTTCATGGAGCACCAGCTTCCTAGACAGGGGGTGAAGGCTGGTGCTCATGAGAATCGAACAGAAAAGCCGGCAAAACAGGGCGAGGTGTGGTTCGTTCCCTCAGCAAGGATTGTACTGGGAGCGAGCTTTGTCTTGAGCAGAATATTGCAGACAGTTAAATAAACCTCTGTTCTCTTCCTGCTGGCTGCCTCAAGTTACTAAATTCACATAGCACATTGGAAATTAAGAACCTCGTGGAATGGAGTAAGGCCCTTTTTATCCCTGAAAGTTAATATCCCTAAAACATCCTCACCATTTTAAAAAATGGTTTCAAAATATGTTTTAAAAAGTCCAACTTTTACATGTACTGTCAGTTTACTTTGTTTTTGCATGATGTATTTTTCTATGGTTTAGAAAACATTACACTGCACACGATGACGCAAAGGCTATGTGCTCTGACAAACATCCTGGCAGTCGTACTGAAGGCTTGTTCTCCAGAACTAGCCATGCTGTTGAGCTGTTCAGCAGAGCTGCAGAAACTGACATCCACATGACAATGTGGAAAATTTCACAGGCGCCTCCTGTCTAAAAAATCTCCTGCCAATTACTGCCCACTCACTCTACATTCAACCATCAGCACAATGATGGAAGGTACCACGACAGTCCAATCAAGCGGCACTTACACAGCAATAATGTGCTCACCGCTGCTCGGTTTGGTTTCTGCCAGGACCATCAGCTTCTAACCTCAATATGACTGCCCTGGACATCAAGGAATCAGGAAAACCTTGCAACATGGCAGGCAATAGGAATCAGGGAAATATGTCCACTGGTTGGAGTCATTTACTGCAAAGGAAGGTGTTGGGGATTGTTGGCGGCCAATCATCTCAGCCCCAGGACAGCGCTGCAGGAGTTCATAGATTTTACAGTGCAGAAGGAGGCCATTTGGCCCATCGAGTCTGCACTGGCTCTTGGAAAGAGCACCCTACCCAATCCCACACTTCCACCCTATTCCCTTAACCCAGTAACCCCACCCAACAGTAAGGGCAATTTTGGACACTAAGGGCAATTTAGCATGGCCAATCCACCTAACCTGCACGTCTTTGGACTGTGGGAGGAAACCGGAGCACCCGGAGGAAACCCACGCACACACGGGGAGAACGTGACCCAAGCTGGAATCGAACCTGGGACCCTGGAGCTGTGAAGCAATTGTGCTAACCACTATGCTACCGTGCTGCCCTTTTTATTAGAAGGAGGCCATTCAGCCCATCGAGTCCGCACCGGCTCTTGGAAAGAGCACCCTACCCAATCCCACACTTCCACCCTATCCCCTTAACCCAGTAATGTCTTAGGCTCATCGATCTTAAACTGTTTCATCAATGACCTTCCCTCCATCATAAGGTCAGAAGTAGGGATGTTTGCAAATGTTGTCTAAATTGTGCCTGTGAAAGGCAGGCAAATGAACTGAAACTCCAGGTCCCAGTATATAGACTTTCTCAGCCTTTGTTCCCCTCATTAACCTCATCCAAGTCAATTATGCTGGAAACACTCAGCTAGTCAACCATTCTTCTCCAAATGTGATTTCTGTAACTACTTCCAATTCTGACTACGTGATTTTGCTCCTGCAACCTGCCCTCACCATGATTGTTGGTTGACAGACTGACGGGTTGCCACATCTGCTGTCTTCATTCCTACTAAGTAATATTGTAATTTCCTCAGGGATGTTCTGTGTGAATCAAATGTTCTGCAGATTGTTTCAAAGCGATTGTCAGTCTGTACTTCAACCTGTTTTATTACTCAACTACAGCTAAAACAAAGAAAACACTCTGTTCCACAGAATTGAAATGAAATGAAAATCGCTTATTGTCACAAGTAGGCTTCAAATGAAGTTACTGTGAAAAGCCCCTAGTCGCCACATTCCGGCGCCTGTTCGGGGAGGCTGGTATGGGAATTGAACCGTGCTGCTGGTCTGCCTTGATCTGCTTTCAAAGCCAGTGATTTAGCCCTGTGCTAAACCAGCCCCTTAAGCTTGTGTCTGGTTGATGGCTGCTGTTGAAATCAGCTGAATGTACATTGGAATTCTGTAAGCTTCAGAGATCTGGGCAGCCTACAACGGACACCTCAAGGCAGTCATGAAATTCCACCACAGGTGTCTTCACAAGATTCTCTCAATCCAGTGGCAAGGAAGGCTGTCCAATAGTAGTGTATTCTCCCCGACCAACGTGCCGAGCGTCCAGGCGTATGCCAGCCAAAACCAGCTCCACTGGGCGGGACATATCATTTGTGTGCCTGACACTAGACCACTGAAGCAATTCAAATAATAGAAAACTATGACAGATGCTGGAGATCTGAAATAAAAACAAAGTGCTGGAAAAACCCAGCAGATTTGGCATCATTTGTGATGGGAGTAACCGTGGTAATGTTTCGGGTCCGAAATGACTCCAATTCCAAAGAAGAGTCATATTTGACCTTGGCATCTCCGTGTCTGCATGGGTTTCCTCTGGGTGCTCTGTTTTTTTCCCCACAGTCCAAATATGTGCAGGTTAATTGGATTGGCCATGATCAATGCGTGGGGTTACAGGGATGGGCTGGGAGAGTGGGCCTAGATAGAGTGTTCATTTGGCGGGTCGGTGCAGACCTGATAGGCTGAATGGCCTCCTTCTGCACTGTAGCGATTCGATGAATAGGGCTGGGTTCATTGGCATTACTTGTAAGCGCCTTGTGTTAGAGACCGCTACCTACCATTTGTTCCAACGTCAGTGTTCCATCTGAATGACGAGGAGTTAAGAGACAATGAAATGAACGTGCTGTTGAGAAAATGGAATCTTTTACAATTACTGCAATGAGAACTATTCCATTTCCATATATAAGGGTGACTGGATAGTGGCTATGAACTGAAATATGATAGTTCCATGAGATATCTAGATACTCAGATGCAAGTATCTGGGCTTCTTTTTCTCCTGGTGAGAGTGAATGTTGCATATTAGAGTCAGCTTCTGTGATATTTCCCTCTATTTCTACAAAGTCAGTAGAATCGTAGAATCCATACAATGCAGAAGGAGGCCATTCAGCCCATCGGGGCTACACTGACACTCCGAAAGAGCACCCGCCCTAGGCCCACTCCCCTGCCCCATCCCCGTAACCCCCATGCATTGATCATGGCCAATCCACCTAAGTTGCCCATCTTTGGACTGTGGGAGGAAACTGGAGCACCGGGAGGAAACCCACGCAGACACGGGGAGAACGTGCAAACTCCACACAGAAGGTTACCCAAGACCAGAATTCCCTGGCTCTGTGAGGCAGCGGTGCTAACTACTGTTCCACCATGCTGCCCTGTATAATTATGAAGTCGTGAATGGAATTCTCACAGGAAAGCAAGTCCACAGTGACATAGTCTTAATGATGGGTAACATCTTGCCACTTTGCTCTTCCTATCCTGCTGAACTGTGGCGTTTTCGCCCTTCACACATATTTCTCAATATAATCCAATAATCTGAGTCTTTCACAAAATGCTTTGACATATGAAATACGAAACAGCTGTGAAGCTGTCACAATCGATTCATACTATCATAAATACCAAAATAAATCATCTAAATTAAGAATTATTGTAATTTGCGACCTTCTGACATCTCTTTTTGCTTGACTTGGTCTATTATTAGATCTTTAAACTGCTACCTTTATTCAGGGAGACCAATGATTTCTAAAATAAAAGAGAACAAGGAGATGATGCATCCAAAGATAAATTGCTATCCGACAATGAGAGGCCTTTTCTTCAAACTGCAAGCTTTGGTGACCTTTGAAGATTAAAATGAATTAAAATGTGGCACCAATATGTGTGCCTTACACATAAATGTCTCGGGGGAATTGAATTGTTCATAGAGGGGATGTCCCTCTTGGAACTAACAAGGAAACAAATATTGGTTCTTTTGCCAAGATCATTTAACATATTCTCTTTACAGTGCTATAAGACCATAAGACATAGGAGTAGAATTAGGCCACTCGGCCCATCGAGTCTGCTCCGCCATTCAATCATGGCTGATATTTTCTCATCCCCATTCACCTGCCTTCTCCCCATAACCCCTGATCGCCTTATTAATCAAGAACCTATCTGTAAGGCCATAAGACATAGTAGCAGAATTAAGACATAGGAGCAGAATTATGAATGTAGGCATTGAAAAATAGGTTATACTTTGGGCTTTCTACCCTTGCTTTTAATCCGTATTGATTGTGGGGAGTTTTAATGACACAATTCTGGCATTCAGAATTGCCCCATCGTTGTGTGCCATGATTGGGTGAGCATGCCAGAGGGCTACTAGGTAACCTCTTATTCTGGTCCAAGGTGATGTGAGCTGCCTAGTAGGCTTCACTCCTGGAAAGATGTTAAATAGAATGCCATAAAATGGCTTTTGTTCTCGGTGGAACCAATAATCAAATTTATTTAAATCTATGATAATTAAAGAAGTCAAATATTCAGCATGAGGTATTCTGTCGAAAAGCAAAATGCTATTAACACTGGACATCAGAAATGAAACATCTGTGGAGCAAAAGGCAGAACTAACAGACTGAATCTCGTGGAGCTGATGGGAATCCTGGCTACTGACAAGAGAGCCATCAGGCACCGCACATTGCCCCTTCTAGGAAAGACCCACCGCATCTTTTTCCTCTCAGGCATCTGACTGGTGGACCTTGCCCCGGGATCAGGGTAACCAGGGGGTGGAAGTTCTGCCCACGGAGGGATGGTGGCTAATCAAAGACTGGGAGTTCTGTTGAAGGGTAGTGCCACCAGGGAGGTGCTCGTAAGACGTCTGCGCAAGGCCGAGGATCACTGCTGGACCACAGATCAGAGGTGAGTGATGCGGAAAATGGGGGCACAGAGCAAATCACAGAGGGGGTGTCAGAGGTAAGGGTGGTGAGGGTGTGGAGAGTGCTGGCTCTCAGCAGACCCCGAACCTCTGGATGCTGCACCCCCTGCTCAGGCAGTTTGACCTACATCTGGTGAATCCATAAGTGAGTACAGTCTGAGGGGGAGAGGTTTGTGCCGGGGGCCGGGGGTCCATGTTGAGGTCTGGAGGGTGGGGCGGGGAGGGGTGGACCTGTGTGGTGTTCCTTTTTTTAAAAAAAATTTGAATTAGGATGTCCTATTTAAGTGGCTGAAAGGGCAGGCTCTGACCCACCCCTTCACTTTTTTTTCCCGAAGTGTCAAAAAAGGGTGGCAATTGTAATGATATGTGTAGTCCAAGTATAGTAAAGAGTTAACAAGGTGATGTTCATCCATATCAACACTAGATGGCGTCATTGAGTGATCATATAGAAGGCTGCGTCTCTGGGCATGCGGGGAGAGCTGATGGAATTTTTGATGTAGAAGGATAGTATGAAATTGAGTTAGAGTGTAGTTTATATATATTGGAGAGATTATTAATTACTGTATCACAGATTCAGTACTATTATTTTGTTATCTGTTACTCAGTAGATTATGCAAACCAAATCAAGTTAAGTAGTGTAAATAAATTAGTTTTGATTTAAACTTATAGTTTTATGTTTTATGCTGGACACCCTGGGGCCATCCACCCATGTGATTCAGTGAGTCAAGCCGATTCCAATCCCTTCTTCCTGTGATGCAATCACCTCTGGCCGAGGAATAGAGTAGCTAAAGTCAACAATAGTCCCTCAGAGGACAAGTCTGGGGAGTTAATAATGGGGAGCACAGAAATGGCAGAGACACTGAATCAATATTTTGCCTTGGTTTTCATGGTGGAGGATACTATAACCATCCCGATAGAAATAGGTAATGCAGCGGTTGTTGAAAAGGAGGAACTTAAAACAATTGCCATTATGAGGGAAAATGTACTGAGCAAGCTATTTGGATTAAAGGCAGACAAGTCCCCAGGGCCTAATGGCCTGCAATTCTAGGGTCTTAAAGGAAGTTACAGCAGGGGTAATGGAGGCATTGTTTATAATATTCCAAAATTCCCTGTATTCTTGAAAGGTACGCCAACTGAGACGAGCAAGAGGTGCAGTTTACGAACATGGAGATATGTTAGCGTATGTTAGCAGGTCAGCTCCGGAGGGAAGCAGCGACAAGGGAAATTGTGCAGGTGAGGGATAGGGCAGGGAAGTTGGTGGTGGCTCCGGATCTGATTAACAAGGTTTTTGAGGAATTTTATGAGAGGTGGTACAGGTCAGAGCCACCTGGGGGAGACCGTGAGATGCAGGAATTTCTAGATGGGTTGGCGTACCCTAGGTTAGGGGAGGGGGACAGGGCTACATTAGAAGGAGCGACAGTGGAGCAGGAGATAAAGGATGCGATTGGGAGGATGCCGTTGGCGAAGGTGACAGGATGGGTTTCCAGTGGAATATTATTAAAAAATCAAGGATAAGCTGGCACCCCTGATGGTGGGGATGTTTGAATAGGCGATAGGGAAAGGAGTGTTGCCACAAACTTTGAGGCAGGCATCGATTTCCCTGTTGCTAAAAAAAGGTAAGGATCCAACAGAGTGTGGGTCGTATTGGCCCATATCACTTCTGAATGTGGACGCAAAAGTATTGGCGAAGGTACTGGCGGGTAGGCTGGAGGAGTGCCTCCCGAAGGTGAGAGGTGAAGATCAAACGGGGTTCGTGAGAGGGAGGCAGCTCTTTTCAAACGTTAGAAGGGTATTGAACGTCGTTATGGCACCGGCAGAGGGGAAAGAAACAGGTGGTTGTGGCATCGGACTCTGAGAAGGCGTTTGGCCGGGTAGAATGGGGGTACTTGATGGCAGTTCTGGAGCGGTTTGGGATTGGACCAAGATTTGTGAACTGGGTAAAGCTACTATATAAGGAGCCGACGGCGAGTGTCCGCACAAACAACATCAGCTCGAGATACTTTTCTCTCCACCGTGGGACTAGGCAGGGATGTCCTATGTCCCCCCCTGCTGTTTGCACTCGTTGGCCATCGAATTAAGAAGTTCGGGGGTATGGAAAGGAATAGTTCGGAGGGGGATACAGCATAGGATGTCCTTATATGCCGATGACTTGCTGTTATATGTGTCGGAACCGAGTGTGTCGATAGGGGGAATATTGGAGCTGCTTCGAGTGTTTGGGTCTTTCTCGGGGTACAAACTAAATCTAGACAAGAGTGAGTATTTTGTGGTGTCTCAGCCGGGGGTGGGGGCAGGGGTGGGGGGGCTGTCATTCCGTAGGGCAGGGACTCACTTTAGGTACCTGGGGGTGCAGGTTGCCCGGGAGTGCGGGGGGCTCCGCAGGTACAACATTTGTAGTTTGGTGGGGAGAGTGAAAGCTGATCTGGCAAGGTGGGATGGTCTCCCTCTGTCACTGGCAGGCTGGGTACAGGCGGTTAAAATGAACGTGTTGCCGCAATTTCTGTTTATTTTTCAATGCCTGCCGATTTTCCTGCCAACGGCTTTTATCAGAGAGATTGAGGGAAGGATTACGTCGTTGATGTGGGGAGGGAAGGTGGCCAGAGTTAGAAAGGTGCTGCTACAGAGGGGAAGGCAGGCAGGGGGTTTGGGTCTTCCGAACCTGATGTATTACGACTGGGCGGCGAATGTGGAGAAGGTGCGGAGCTGGGTTAGTGGGGTTGATTCCCAGTGGGTCAGGATGGAGGGGAGTTTGTCAGGGGGTCGGGATTGAAAGCGCTAGCAACAGCACCGCTCCCGATAGCCCCGGGGAAATACTCGGGGAGTCCGGTAATAATAGCTTCATTGAGAATTTGGAGGCAGTTTCGCCAACACTTTGGTCAAGGGAAATGTTGATTCGGGGGAACCACAGATTTGAGCCAGGGAGGTGGGAAGGTGGGATGGAAATTTTCGGAAATGGGAGGAGAAGGGGATTAAGACACTAAAAGATTTGTTTCTTAGGAGTCGGTTTGCAGGACTGAAGGAGCTGGAAGCCAAGTATGGGCTGGAGCAGGGGGAAATGTTTAGATACATGCAGGTTCGAGATTTTGCCAAAAAGGAGATACAGGGCTTCCCTGGCCTCCACATTGCTGGAGGAGGTGCTGACGCCAGGGGGACCGGAGAAGGGGGTAGTGTCAGCGAGAAGGGGGTAGTGTCAGGGGTTTACAGAGTAATTTTGGAAGAGGAGAAGGCACCACTGGAAGTGATCAAAGCAAAGTGGGAGCAAGAGTTGGGAGAGGATATGGAGGAGGGGTTCTGGTGTGAGGTGCTCCGGAGAGTGAATGCCTCCACCTCGTGCGTGAGGTTGGGGCTGATACAGCTGAAGGCGGTATACAGAGCACACCTCACGTGGGGGGGGGGGGGGGGTGGGGGGGGGGGGGGGGGGGGGGGGCGCTAATCACATTCATATGTTTTGGTCTTGTCCAAAGCTAGAGGATTACTGGAAGGAGGTTTTTACGGTAATTTCTAAAGTGGTGCACGTGAAACTGGACCCGGGCCCCTGGGAGGCCATATTCGGGGTGTCGGACCTGCCAGGGTTGGAAACGGGTGCGGAGGCAGATGTTGTAGCCTTCACTTCGTTGATTGCCCGAAGGCGGATCTTGCTGGGATGGAGAGAGCAGCCACTCCACCCTGTGCCCTGGCGTGGCGGGGGGACCTGCTGGAATTCTTGACTCTTGAGAAGGTTAAGTTTGAACTGAGGGGAAGGATGGAGGGGTTCTGCAATTCATGGGCATTATTCATTATGCACTTTCAAGAACTGTATAACATCGAACATTAGTTGGGGGGAGGAGTCGTTGTGTGTTAATGGTGGCTATGGGTGATTCCTGATTCCTTTTTGTCATTTGTTCGGGCTGGTTTAGCACAGGGCTAAATCGCTGGCTTTTAAAGCAGACCAAGGCAGGCCAGCAGCACGGTTCGATTCCCGTAACCAGCCTCCCTGAACAGGTGCCGGAATGTGGCGACTAGGGGCTTTTCACAGTAACTTCATTTGAAGCCTACTTGTGACAATAAGCAAATTTCATTTCATTTATGTGATCATGCGGGCTACTGTTTGGGGTTTGGTGGGAGGATGGGATCGTTGTTATTGATATGGGAATTTACATATTTGTTACTGATTATTGTTTATTGTTGGTGGGTGTAAATTTGGTGAAAATGTGAAAAAGGAGGAGAATAAAAAATATTTTTTCAAAAAAAGTAAATGCATTAGGTGCAGTTCAGAGAAGGTTCACTAGATTGATTCCAGGGATGAAGGACTTGGCTTATGAAGAGAGATTGAGCAGTGTCAACCTATACTCACTGGAGTTTCGAAGAATGAGAGGAGATTTAATGAGGCATATAAGATGCTAAAGGGGATTGACAGGGTAGCCGTGAAACAGATGTTTACCTTTGTTGGATCTTCTGGAAAACGAGACCATAGTTTTAGGCTGAGGGGTGGCAGATTTAAAACAGAAATGAGGAGAAATGACTTCACTCAAAGTCAGAGATTGCTTCGAGGGCCTCTTGCTACACTGGGGAGTTCCAGTGAGTAGAGCTCCCCACTGTACTTTGTGAAATTCTCTATCCCAGAATGCAGTGGAAGCTGGAACATTGAATAAATTTAAGGAGTTGATGGATAGGTTTTTAATATGTAACGGGGTGAAGGGTTATGGGGAGCGGGAAGGAAGGTGGAGATGAGATGGCACGGTGGCACAGTGGTTAGCACTGCCAGCTCACTGTGCTAGGGATCCGGATTCAATTCTAGCCTTAGGTCACAGTCTGTGTGGAGCTTGCATGTTCTCCCTGTGCCTGCGTATGTTTCCTCCGGGAGCGCCGATTTTGTAGCAAGAGGCCACCGAAGTGATCTCTGACTTAGATCTCTGATTTTGAGTGAAGTCATTTCTCCTCATTTCTGTTTTAAATCTGCCACCCCTCAGCCTAAAACTATGGTCTCGTTTCCCAGAAGATCCAACAAAGGGAAACATCAGTGTTTGTGCCCACCCCTTTCTGAGCCTCACGTGTGATGTGAAATGACTGGTGATAGCTACTCTACCCTTGTGTTTGTCAGAGAAATGACAAATTCTTTACTTAAGTGTCTGAAAAATGCATGCCATAAAGGTAGCCATCACTCCATCAAGTCTTTTGACATAGTACCTGTGCTGGTATAGCGACAACTGCTTCCCAGAGCACTCTGATGGAAGGTTCATCGCTAACTTTCCCAAATCACGAGGGTTGAAGATACAAGGACAAGTGCTGAAATTGCTCCTGATGTCACCAGCAGTAAAGTCATTTTAGTCCATTTGCATGGTACAAAGGGATGGAAGGAATATGTCTGTGTCCCGTTGTATGTACCTTAACCATCCTGAAATTGTACGGCTATCAGTGTGATACAGGCACATCTTCCATTTTGAGTTTCTTTGAGGGCATTCCCACACGCAATTGAACCCTCGTCTCCCTATCAAGTTCTTGCCCTTCCTGTTCTGTATTTTCCAAGGAGCCTTCTCCATGTCTCCCTCTAGCAAGGGATGCCCCTTTTGAAGCTCCAGGTTGTGAAGGACATACCAGACAAGGAGGATTGCAAGTCATCCTCTACGGAGAGTACTGCAGAGACCCATCTTCGTGATGTGACGTCACACCAGCGAGGGGGGAGTTCCTTACATGGGGCGAACATATGGTGGATAAGCCTTTTAAATACATTAACATTTATTTAAATGAGGTCTCCCTGCCCTTTCTGGGCAGGAACCCCATTAAATCACTAGCAAGGGATGGGCAAAATCGGAAAACGGGATCTCGTCACCAAGAATCTAATTTTCAGATTCTCACAAGATTTTGCGCCCAAGTTTCCATTTGTGTTCACGGTGAACATGGGCACAAAACCAGGTGGCACTGCCAGTTGGCATGGGTGGTGCCAGGTTAGCACTGCCAAGGTGACAATCCGGCATTTTTTGCACGCGTGCGATCGGGCTGGAGGTGCCCTGTGTGGGCGCAGGGGGGGGGCGCTCCCCACTGTACAAAATGGGGCTATGTGCTTCCTCGGCCACACGTTCCCCGTTCAGGCCCCTTATGCAACACAAGTCGCATTGAATAGCTATGAGTTTCTCGGCACTGCGAGTGCAGGGAAACACGCAGCAAAATGCACTCGCCAGGGGACTTTGTTCCCTTTTGGGAGAATCACACCCAGTAGTAGCCATTTATTTATTATAAAATAAATTTAGAGTACCCAATTCATTTTTTCCAATTTTGGGGGCAATTTAGCGTGGCCAATCCACCTACCCTGCGCATCTTTGGGTTATGGGGGCAAAGCCCACGCAGACACGGGGAGAATGTACAAATTCCACACGGACAGTGACCCAGAGCCGGGATCAAACCTGGGTCCTCGGCGCCGTGGGGCAGCAGTACTAACTGCTGCGCCACCATACTGCCCATAGTAACGATTTATAACGCTTGCCCAAATAACAGTAGTTTCCTGGCCATCTGATAGGCCATTTGCAACAGGAAAGCATTGCTGTTTAACAGGGAATTCACAAGCAAATTTCAAAATGCATTCAACACTCCTCAGCTAAAGACAAATACTGTAAATATCTCATTTAGTGCAAAGTATATGTAATCCCCTCAGAGGCTGAGACAAGAATGAGTGTCATGGGAAACGAGGAAATGGCGGATACATCAAACGTCTACAGGCCGGTTTAGCTCAGTTGGCTGGACAACTGGGGCGAAATTCTCCGTTATCGGCGGAAAGTCCGGCGATCGGCGCAACAATCGGCGCAAATCCGACTTGCGCCACGTCGGAAAAATGGGTTGATAGTCTCCGGCCCGAAATGGGCTAGCAGCGACGTAACGGGATCTGCGCTTGCGCAGCGGTTCACGCCGTGCAGCGTCATACACGCCGCACGGCGTGGCGGCTCATAAGGCCACGCTGCCCCCCCCCCCCCACCCGACCGGAACACCCGACCACAACACCCGACTGGATGGCTGGCCGCCGCTCAGCCCCGAGGTTCGAGTCACGCGATGTGGAGGCGCTCCTGGACGCGGTGGAGCAGAGGAGGGACGCCTGTATCCCGGGCATGGCCGCAGAGTTGCCCCACGCCACAGCCGGCGTCTGTGGAGGGAAGTGGCAGAGGCTGTCACCGCTGTGGCCCTGACACCACGGACAGGCACCCAGTGCCACAAGAAGGTGAACGACCTCGTCAGACCAGGCAGGGTGAGCCTCCCCCATATCCCCCCTCCCCCATATACCCCCTCCCCCATATCCCCCCTCCCCCATATCCCCCCCTCCCCCATATCCCCTCCTCCCCCATATCCCCCCTCCCCATATCCTCCCCTCCCCCATATCCTCCCTCCCCCATACCCCCCCTCCCCCATATCCCCCTCCCCATATCCCCCCCTCCCCCATATCACCCCTCCCCATATCCCCCCGCCCCCATATCCCCCCTCCCCCATATCCCCCCTCCCCATATCCCCCCTCCCCATATCCCCCCCTCCCCATATCCCCCCTCCCCCATATCCCCCCTCCCCCATATCCCCCCCTCCCCCATAACCCCCCCTCCCCCATATCCCCAAGTGAATCCAGCCCTAACCTTAACCTCTGCAATGCACGCGCAACCGATGGGGTGCATTCATATACCTGCCTAACAGTGTTGCCTTTTACCCCTGCCACCGCCCCCCCCCCCCCTTCCAGGAGAAGCGCGCACACAACAATAGGGAGCATGTGAGGACTGGAGGAGGCCCCGCTGATGAGAGGCCACTGACCGTACATGAGGAAAAGGCCCTGGAACTGGCTGGTGGACCTCAGGACCGGGAGGTTGCTGATGCAGAGGTCGGGGGCGTTGTAGCAAGTGAGCCACCGACAGCCCGTCCCCATATCCCCCCTCCCCTATATCCCCCTCCCCCGTATCACCTGATCACTGCCTGATGTCTAACCATGCATGCTTCATTGTGTATCGCAGGACCAAACGTCCAGTCACCCATCCCCGCAGATGCAGACCGCCCGCAGGATGCCCCTCGGAGACCACGGGAGACGGAGAGACCCGGACCCTCCGGCATGCGACGCCCGCAGGATGCCCCTCGCACACCACGGGAGACGGAGAGACCCGCACCCTCCGGCATGCGACGCCCGCAGGATGCCCCTCGGAGGCCACGGGAGACAGAGAGACCCGCACCCTCCGGCATGTGACGCCCGCAGGATGCCCCTCGGAGACCACGGGAGACGGAGAGACCCGCACCCTCCAGCATGCGACGCCCGCAGGATGCCCCTCGCACACCACGGGAGACGGAGAGACCTGGGGCAACAGGGAGACGACACCCCCGTCACGTGCGGGAGCGACCACCCAGCGATGAGGGGGGCAGCCACAGGCCCCCGTCACATCCGAGCCAGGACACCACTACCCAGGACACCACTACCCAGGACACCACTACCCAGGACACCACTACTCGGGACACCACTACCCGGGACAGCACTACCCAGGAAGACGAAATACCGGACAGTGACTCAGAGTGGATGGGTGGAGACGAACCCCCACCCCAAAGTGCCATGGACTCAGAGTGGGACGAAGAGCACGACACAACGCCACTGCTGTCACCAACACCCTCCACCATCGCAGAAACACTCACCTCGGTTGGGCACTTTAGTGATGAGGCGGCTGGTACACTCACTGGTGCGCACAACACAGCCGTCCCGGTACAGCAGGTGGAGGTAGGAGCAGCAGAGGGGCCGGGCGGTTGGAGGGCAGCCCAGCCCAAGCGAACATCTGCCGCCCAGATGGATCCCGGTTTCCTGCAGTTACCACACCCACACATAGATCCGATGCAACCACCGACCCGGAGACAAGCGAAGAGGGTGATGGGCGGCTTGCGGCGGCTGCGGTCGCAGGTGGAGGAGTCCACACGCGTCCAGGAGCTGGAAGTGGTGCCGGTCATGCGTGCCACCCAGGCCGACACCGCACGGGTGGCATCCGCGGTGGAGGCAATGGGTGCGACGGTGTCAGACATGGGGAACGGTTTGCGAGGCCTGGGGCTTTCCGTGCAGGCGGCATCTGTGGCCCAGGAAATGGCTGCCCTCTCACAGGAGGCCATGAGCCAGTGCCAGCGCCAGATGGCAGAGGCGCTCAACGCCATAGCCCAGTCTCAGCAGGCCATGGCCCAGTCTCTGCAGGCCATGGCCCAGTCTCTGCAGGCCATCGCTGAGGGCATCGGCGCCAGTGGCCATGTGCGAGCCGGCGTCGCACTGTCACAGACAGGGTTTGCCAACCCCCTGGGCTCCATGGCTGCAAACCTGCAGAGCCCTGTCGATACCAGCACGGGCCTCCAGGACTGGCAGCGCCAGATGTCGGGGGGGCGTCGGATGGCCAGTCCGTTCGCATCCTCCACCCATGTAGAGGCCTGGGGGCCATCGGGCACCCCGAGGAAGGAGGAGGTGGTGTGGTCCGTCCCGGCTCCCTCTGTAGGGGAGGTCCCGGTACACCGCGACGCCTCGGACTCCCCCCCCCCTTCCGTCCCAGGTGCATCGGGTGGGCAACGGGCAGGACAGGCTGGCAGCTCGCCATCCCAGTCGCCCAGGCCGCAGCCTGGCCCATCTAGGCCAGGACGCCCCAGGAAATGGCCGCCAAAGGGATCCAGTGTCAGAGGGCAGGAATCACAGGAGTCCACCTCCAGTTCTGCTGTACCATCTGGGGAACCACGTAGACGTAGTCAAAGGGCCCGTAAGGCCAAACAATTAGACACTGAGTAAGTTGGCACGGTTGCAGGGCACAGATGAGTTTTAGGGGCTAGGGCACGTGCATGAACTCCTTTGGTTATTAAAGTCAATGTTACACCTACAGAAGCTGCCTTTGTGCTCTGTCCAAAGTGTGCGGGGCTGTCATGTACGTTGAGCGCAAGTGTGTGTGTGAGGGGTGGTCTTCAGCCCCAGGTGAGTCTGCCCCCTTCCCCCTGGGCCGCCATCAACATCCCCCGGGCAGAGGACGGGACCGTGCGCTGCAGTGTCACAGCCGCATGCAGGGATGGTCCGGGTGGATGGTGGTACTGTGGCCATGGGTCAGACATAGTCCAACGCTGTGGAGCCAGGAGCTCACCGCAGGGCGGGTTGTCATCATCCTCCATGGCCTGCGATAGACACGTGTCCACCCGCAACTGTGTGAGCCCGGCCCGTTGTGCCGCAGGTGGATCGGCAATGGGGGGGGGGGGGGGGGTGGTGTGCATGCGGGTGGGGTGGGTGGGGTTGGGGAGGGGGGTGAGGGTGCTGGGTGGGTGGATGGGTGGGGGGTGTGGGTGGTCGGCTGTTGCCATGGTGTGCGGTCTGTGGCCATACTACCCGATTCCCACGCCCATCTAGTCAGTGAAGCGGGCGTCTATCAGTCTGTCCCGTGCCCGCTGGGCCAGCCGGTAACGCTGGACAGCCACCCACCTGTGTCTACCCCGTCTGCCCTGACCATTACCCCCATCCCCCTCATCTGGGGAGGACTGCGCCTCTTCCTGCTGCTCCTCCACTCCGCCCTCCTCTGCCTGCGGCACATCGCCCCTCTGTTGGGCTATGTTGTGCAGGACGCAGCACACCACAATGATGCGGCCGACCCTATCTGACCGATACTGGAGGGCGCCCCCAGAGAGGTCCAGGCACCTGAAACGCATCTTCAGCACGCCAAAGCACCTCTCTATCACTCCCCTTGTCGCTACATGGGCATCATTGTAGCGGTTCTCCGCCTCATTGCGTGGCCTCCGTACAGGCGTCATCAGCCACGATCACAATGGGTAGCCCCTGTCGCCCAGCAACCAGCCCCTCAGCCGGGGATGGCGTCCCTCGTACATGCCGGGGATGGATGACCGCGACAACACGAATGAGTCGTGTACACTGCCTGGGTGACGGGCGCAGACGTGCAGGACCATCATGCGGTGGTCGCAGACCACCTGTACGTTCATTGAATAGGTCCCCTTCCTATTAGTGAACACGGCCCTGTTATCTGCAGGTGGCCGCACGGCGACGTGCATCCCATCGATCGCGCCCTGCACCATGGGGAACCCGGCCACGGCAGAGAAGCCCACGGCCTGGGCATCTTGGCTGGCCCGGTCCACGGGGAAGCGGATGTAGCGGTGCGCCATGGCATATAGGGCATCTGTCACTGCCCGGATGCCCGGTGCACCGATGTCTGCGATATGCCTGACAGGTCCCCACTCGGTGCCTGGAATGACCCCGTTGCATAAATGTTCAGGGCCACCGTAACCTTGACGGACACGGGGAGAGGGTGTCCCCCGCCAGTGCCACGCGGTGACAGGTGTGCCAGCAGGTGGCAGATGTGTGCCACGGTTTCCCGGCTCACCCGGAGTTTCCTCCTGCATTCCCGGTCCGTGAGGTCCTGGTATGACTGCCTGGGCCGGTACACACGGGGCGCCCTCGGGTGCCTCCGTTGCCGTGGGGCTATGACGACCTCCTCCCCCTCCTCGTCCTGTCGGTCGGGTGTCCCTCCAGCCTGGGCAGCTGCCGCCTGCCCCTCTGCAGCAGCCTGCGCCGCCTCTCTGGCATGCTCCTCCTCCTCCTCCTCCTCATCCAGGGCAACATAGACATGAGCGGCTGCCGCCATGGCGGCCAGCATCGCTGGATGATCTGAAAACATGACGGCCTGGTGGGGGGAGGGGAACGACGACATGTCATCATTGCCCATATCCCCTCCTCCCCCCAGCCAGGTGGCATGGACAGCATGGGTCCAACTGTTGGAGGCTGGCACCTGGCCAGGTGGACCAACTCACTTGCCCTCCCATCCCCCTCCCCAGCAGGGACCCCCCCCCCAACCTCCACCCCGGCACGGACACCCCCACCCCCCTCCCCGGCACGGACCCCCCCCAACCTCCACCCCGGCACGGACACCCCCATCCCCCTCCCCGGCACGGACCCACCTCCAACCCGGCACGGACCCCCCCCCCAACCTCCAACCCGGCACGGACCCCCCCCCCCCAACCTCCACCCCGGCACGGACACCCCCATCCCCCTCCCCGGCACGGACCCCCCCCCCCCAACCTCCTCCCCGGCACGGACACCCCCATCCCCCTCCCCGGCACGGACCCCCCCCCCCCCCCAACCTCCACCCCGGCACGGACACCCCTATCCCCTTCCACGGCACGGACCCCCCCCCCAACCTCCACCCCGGCACGGACACCCCCATCCCCCTCCCCGGCACGGACACCCCCCCCCCCAACCTCCAGCCCGGCATGGACCCCCCCCAACCTCCACCCCGGCACGGACCCCCCCCCCCATCCCCCTCCCCGGCATGGACCCCCTCCCGGCACTCCCCCGGAGCCCAGCCTACTCTAACCACCCCCCCCCCCCCCGCCGCACACACACACACACAACCCGAGACACACCTCTCCTCATGCATTCAGACTGCGGCCACGGCATCGCCTGCCCAGAGCCAACCCCCAGGCCGTCACTCACCTCCACGCTGGTCGGCGTGAACCTGGAGCACAGGGTCACGCCGATGAAAAGGAGGTTTAATTTACGTCGACGTGAACGGTCATCACGTCGACGGGACTTTGGCCCATCCGGAAGGGAGAATATCGGCAGGCCGAAAATCGGCTGCCTTGCGCAGACCCGTGACATTCTCCGCGGCAGCGGCGCCATTAACGCCCCGCCGACTTTTCTCCCTTCGGAGACTTCGGCAACCGGCGGGGGCGGGATTCACGGCGGCCAACGGCCATTCTCCGACCCTCTGGGGGGTCGGAGAATGACGCGCCTGGTTTGTGATTCAGAGCGAGGCCAACAGCGTGGGTTCATTTCCCGTACCAACTGGGGTTATCCATAAATGCCCCACCTTCTCAACCTTTCCCCTCGTCTGAGGTGTGGTGATCTTCAGGTTAAATCACCACCAGTCAGTTCTTCCACCTCACAGGGGAAAGCAGCCTACGGACCTCTGGGACTATGGTGACTTTACAGTGTCATATCTCCATTCTGCTTTAGCCCAAATGATCTAGTCATGATGACATTGTGGTTTTTGGGAGTTTGCTGTAAAGTACCTCAGGTTGCAATTCACAAGTATAGTCCAGTGTTTCAATCTTTACATTGATTTTTCTGGGCATAAAGTTTCCTAGGAACTTAACTCTGGGTTTAACATTGACTCTTATGGGAAACAATGCTTCACTATAGGGGTTTGACTTAAAGTGGAGATTTTCAGGAATGCAGCGAACACTTTGGTGAGGATTCCATAGACACAGTTTCGCTACTGCGTTGTCAACATTAAAAGAGTGATTACACTTAAAAAACGTTTCATTGGATGTACATGTCCATCAGAACGTCCTGAATCAAATGACAATAGGTTGGTTCTTTTTTCCCATTTCTCACACTGCCCATTGTGCGGTCTCCAATTAGAGCCAATTTGTAAGTAGCTTTATAGCATTGCACCCCCCCACCCTGCCCAATAGAGATAGTGTGAGTGAGTGTAGTTTAATTCTTACATGCATGTATGCTATTCAGAATAAGTGTCGAACTCAAATTTAGTAGTGTTAATAAATTTAGTTTCGTTCTTCAAGAGACCATTGTGGATCTTTGTGATCACTACGCCTTCCTGCCCGGAAACCCCTCACAAAGATCACCACAGTATTGGCTGCACACGATGTGATCCCCTCTAAACTGGGGAATCCCAATGTAGACTGGATGACCGCTTTGCAAAACATCTCCGTTCAGTCCCCAAGCACGATGCTGAGGTCCCAGTCGCCTGTCATTTTAATTCTCCCACTCTGGCTGCTCTGGCTTGGCTTCATGCGGTATTCCAATGAATCTCAAAGCAAGCCCAAGGAATAGAACCTCTTCTTTTGACAGGGAACACAACAGCATTCTGATACTCGACAGTAAGTTTTACAACTTTGGATTTTAACCTCTACCTCCATTTTGTTTCATTTTTCCTTGCTGGTTTGTTTATTTTTCACTCCTGTTTCTCTTTACTTTGCTATCAGTCAGGACCTTTGTGGGATCCTCCCATTCACATCCCATCGAGGAAAATTGTTTGCTTCTTTTCTTCTCCCATTACCATTCCCATTGGCATCGAACCATGAAACCGTCAGTCATTTAACCTCACCTGCCCGCCACCCTCTCACAGACCTTTTTCTCACCCTTCCCTCCTTTGGTTGCTTAAAACCGACTGCATTTCTAACTTTTCCCAGTTCTGATGACGGGATCTCTCTCCACGGATGCTACTTGATCAGCCTGAGTGTTTCCTGAATTTTCTGTTGTTCCAGCATCTGCTTTTCCGCTGTTCTCAGGACATTTTACTCTGAGGGAAGATTGAGGAGTTGAAGCCTGTCTTCCCGTGAGTGTAGAAGAATGGGCGGTGACCGCATTGAAGGGTCAAAATCCTTACAGGGCTTGACAGGGTGGACGCAGGAGGGAAAATTCCCCTGGCTGGGGAATCTTGAACCAGGAGACACAGTCTCAGAGTGAGAGGTCATCCATTTAACACCGAGTTGAGGAGGAATTTCTTCAGTCAGAGGGTGGTGAATCTTTGGAATTTCCCACCTCAGAGGGCTGTGGGGGTTAAGTCATTGATTATGATCAAAGCTGAGGTCAATAAATTTCTCAATACCAATGGCATCAAGGGATATGGGAATTATGCAGGAGGATGACACTGATGGAGAGGACCGGCCATGATCTAGCTAAATGGCGGAGCAGGCTAGAGGGGCAGAATGGCCTACACCTACGCCTATACTCCTATGAATCCATGAGTGTTGATGATCTTCTGCTGCATTCATTGCAGCTGCCCTTTGAATCCAGGTCATCTTGGTTGCTGCAGGGGCATTGTGGCAGCCAGCAAGGTAGAGGGCTGGTCTCCTCATCTGGAACACTGTTCCTGGTCGGAAAGCTGTGGAGCATCGGGACCCATCCCGTCCCCTGTGTCCCCTCTGTGTGACATTCTATGATTCAAGAAGGACCGTGAACCATTCAGGCTGCAATGCTCTTAGTCACCTTTGTGTGCTTACATACAGTAACCATTTTCAGCATATCTTCAGTGATTACTGATAAAATGAATCTGTGCCAGTGCTTGGTGCCTTCGGTGTTGCGGGTGTGACACCAAGGTAGCATACTGCGCTCCACGACCACTGACATCCCTAATGGTTTACTCCTTCTTAGTCACACTGTTGCACCGTGATAGTGTGCAGTTGTGAGGGAGTGAGTGAATGTTCAACATTGTGGGAAGATGCTGATTGATGGGTGGCAAGAGGGCAAGTGGGTGGGATAATGAGCATGGCATTGTTTATCATTCATCCTTCAAGTTTTGCCAGCTAACTACATGACTGTATAGTATCTTTACCAAGTAGTGATGGCAAGGGGATGCCATTTCCATACGTATGTTTTGAAAACTCTCTCTATCCTTCCGGTGGTTCAGTAGAGTAAACATTGATTAGTCACCTGAGTCACCCAATCTTTTAATTATTTCATGGGGTGTGGGCATCACTGGCCAGCATTTATTGCCCACCTCTAATTTCCCTTGAGGAGACATTTGAGAGTCAACCACATTGCTGCAGCAGGTCTGGGGTCATATGTAGGCCAGACAAGGTAAGGATGGCAGATTTCCTTCCCGAAAGGACATTAGCTAACCAATTGTGTTTTTACAACAATCGACAATGACATTGAACGTTTAATTCCTGATTTTTATCAAATTCAAATTTCCCAATCTGGGAGGGATTTGAACCCAGGTTCCCAAAGCTTTACCCTGTGTGTTTGGATTACCAGTCCAGTGACAATACCAGTACCCCACTGCCTCCCCCTAAACTAGGCCTGGCACCAACCCCTCACTACATCCGGGACCATCCATCTCACTGCATTCTAGACCAGAATAGCTGGAACTGTTTCAGGAATAACGGGCGGGATTCTCCGATATCGGCGCGATGTCCGCCGACTGGCGCCAAAAACGGCGCGAATCAGTCCGGCATCACGCCGCCCCAAAGGTGCAGAAGTCTCCGCATCTTGAGCGGCCGAGCCCTCACCTTGAGGGGCAAGGCCTGCGCCGGACTGATTTCCGCCCCGCCAGCTGGCGGGAAAGGCCTTTGGTGCCCCGCCAGCTGGCGCAAAACTGACTTTACCAGGCGGTGCATGCGCGGGAGCGCCAGCGGCCGCTCACGGCATCACCGCGCATGCGCATGCAGTGGAGACCATGGCGAAGGCGGAAGGAAAAGAGTGCCCCCATGGCACAGGCCCGCCCGCGAATCGGTGGGCCCCGTTCGTGGGCCAGGCCACCGTGGGGACACCCCCCGGGTCCAGATCGCCCCGCGCCCCCCCCAGGACCCCGGAGCCCGCCCGTGCCGCCGTCCCCCGCCGTCCCAAAGGTGGTTCAATCCACGCCGGCTGGCGTGGGTTGACAGCGGCGGGACTTCGGCCCATTGTGGACTGGAGAATCGCCGGGGGATTCCCGGTGACTGGCGCGGCGTGATTCCTGCCCCCGCCAAATCTCCGGTGGCGGAGAATTCGTGACACGGCGGGGGTGGGATTCACGCCGGCCCCCGGCGATTCTCCGACCCGGTGGGGGGTCGGAGAATCGCACCCCATGACTGAAATTAATTCTTCCCCCACACCCTCAATTATAGTCAAACCCTGTCCTGTCTTCTCTGAACATGCACAACCTTTTGAAAGGAGACAGTGAAGTTGGGGAGGGCGGGGTGTGGCTGAACTATATTCTAACTGATTGACGAAAGGGTAATGTTCTTCCCTTCTGTCCTTTTCACATGCAAGAGTAATAAAATAAAAGGAGAATAAATATGAGCCAATTTGGCCTTTGTTCAATCAATACTAGTAATAAATGTTTTCAACTTTGGTCTTGGCAAGAAGACAACATAGTGGATCTTATTGTTTCAATATTGTTGCATGACAAGCTTTTCTCACATTTCTTGACAAGGATACCAGGAGTATAATTTGCAATTTCACTGGATTAAACAAAAATAACTGCAGTAATCAGGAGTAGTTGGAATGATTTGCACGCATTGAGGGACAGTTGGATTAAACTTTGGCACAATCTGGATTTGCTAAAGATGTGAACTATATCTGGCTCTCTATCTCCCTCTTTTCCTTTAAGATGTGTATTAAAATCTACATCTTTAACCAAGATTTTTATCATCTGTCCTTATGTGCTCTAATGTGTCTCAACGTCAATTTTCTGTTTGACAGCATTCCTGTCAAGTGCCTTGGCTCGGTAAGGTCTTGGAAAAATCACTTTGAAAGGCCATATGTGTATATTTGTACTTCTGTTTCTACAAAGAGAAAAATACTTGTATTTACTGGATTCCTTTTACGACTTCAAGTGAGCATAGTGGTGATGTCACTCTGCTAATAATCCAAACGCCGAGGTTCTGGCGACCTTGGTTCAAATCTCACGACGGTAGCTGGTGTAACCCAAATTCAATATAACATTGGGTTGAAAGTTAACCTTAGTAATGGTGACCATGAAGCCATTATTGAATGCTGCAAAAACCCATCTGGTTCACTAATGTCCTTTATGGAAGGAAATCTGCCATCCTTACCTGGTATGGCCTATTTGTGGCTTCAGGTTGACAATTAACTTTCCTCTGAAATGGCCAAACAAGTCACTCAGTTCAAGGACCATTAGAGATGGGCAACAAATGCTGGCATTACCAGTGACACCTACATCCCGTGAAAGAATTTTTAAAAACAGGTGCCTGAAAATGCTTCACAGCCAATTAATTACATTTCTGGTGTAATTTATATTCACTCATCATTCAATGGATAACTGTGCTCCCTCGTGTAAAATAGCTAGTTATTCCTGGAACTGGTTGCTAGTCTGTCACCAGGGGCTTATAGCTTGAGGGGCGCCACTCCACATCCAACATGGCTGACCAGGAGACTCTCGTGGTCTTACCGCCAGCCAGTCGTGTGTGTTGTAAAGAGGTTCAGGTTGACACAACTCAGTTCAGTTGCAGACTAGATTGCACTGTGTTGTGGTATAGTTGAGTTAATGTTTTGACACTTACTGCCCAAGCTCCAACGTGAAAAGGTGGGGGATTTGAAATCATCTTGGGAGCCCCTTGAACAGAACCCAATGGAGTTCATGGACTTTTGAATGGTTTACCACATTTTACAGCTAAACCCTCACCCCGACGGGGCCATAGAATTCTACCCATGAAGTTGGAGCTGTTTTTTGTATTTGTCGGTCAATTATAAATAGTTAATCGTGTGAGTGTTATTCAGTACTTTCTCAGTTGCATTCACAATACGCCATGGGTGGAGTGTTTTGAGGGTTTAAATTTAACTCAGCAATTTTAATCCTCATTGTCATGATATTCAAACACACACATCATGATGGACACACTAACAGGCAAATCAGAGTACACAACACCACAACCAATCACAGACAAGAACACCAACCACATAAAAAGCACGAGCACGACACCTGGTGGTCAGTAGGTCTGGGGAGAAGGGAACAAGAAAGAGCTGTTAAAACATCACAAGCAGGGAACCCCCACGTGCAGAGTGCAAAGACCAAACTGTAAATAGTAAGTTTAAATAAAATAGCGTTGTACCATATACAACCGTGTTGGCTCATCTGTGTGTCAGAACACCCAACACCACATGGTACAGGAGTGGATCGATACCTGCCTACTAACCTGCCATTCTGGACATGGACCACACCGACAAACCGCAGCCGATGCAAGTCGCGGGGAACCTAGGTACCAACTGGAAGCTCTACAGGCAGCGATTTGACCTGTACATCCGTGCCACCGAAAAACAGAATGCCTCGGATGACACGAAGATTGCAATGCTCCTCTTCTACGCAGGTCAGCACGCCACCAACGTCTTCAACTCACTGGTGTTCGAAGAAGGCGAAAACCAATCCAAATATGACACGGTCATCCTCAAACTGGACCAGCACTTTCAAGTTGAAGTAAATGAAAGTTTTGAAAGATACCTCTTTCAGCAACGCCTGCAAGGTAAGGAGGAGCTTTTTCAACCCTTCTTGACGCACCTCCGGATTCTAGCGCAGTCCTGCGGTTACGGCACCACCACAGAGTCCATGAACAGGGACCAGATTGTTTTTGGCGTTGCCTCTAGTGGCCTACGCCAGCAGCTTCTTAAAATGAAAAGCCTCACCTTAGCGTCTGCTGTGGAAGCCTGTGTCCTCCACGAAAATGCTACCTGCCGTTTTGCCCGATTTCAGGCGTCCGAGTTGGCACGGAGGGGGTCCCCAGCCGTCGAATCGGCAAGCCAGGCCGCCCACGACGTCGAACGCATCCAGGCCGTCGATTACTTCCCGACCCACGGCCCGGACGACAGCGGCCGCTTCCCGCGCTTTTCGCGGTCTCCCGCGCAGGTGCGCGCCAAAAATAACGGCCACAACGAGGGACGCACTGCGCAGGCGCGCCCACCGCAAGATCGCACTGCGCATGCGCAGTGGCGCAACGAACACCGTGACGTCATGACGTGCGGCAATTGTGGAGCTCTACATTTAAAAGGGCAATGTCCTGCAAAAAACCGACAGTGCCTCAGATGTGGCAAGATGGGCCACTACGCAGCCCACTGTCGTTCGGCTCAACCCATGGATCCGGCGCATCCTCGACAATCTCGCAGACAAGTCAGGACCGTCCAGCCCACGCATCAAGACTTCCAGTTAAGTGATGCAGATGACCAGGATGCCTTCCGCGTTTCCGTCATTGATGTCAACAAGGTCAATGCCATCAATCCAGCCGATGAGTGGTGTGCCACCCTGACGGTCAACCGATCGCGCGTCGCCTTCCGTCTGGACACCGGCGCATCCGCCAACCTGATTGCTTACTCTGCAGTCCAGGCCATGAAGGTCAAACCACCCATCACGCCATCCCGGCTCAAGATGGTTGACTATAACGGGAACGTCATCCCGTCCATAGGATCTTGCCAGCTACAGGTGACTCACAAGATGTACACGGCCACACTCCCCTTCGAAGTTGTCGGCTCATCAAAGGACTCGTTACTGGGCGCACAGGCGTGTAAGGTCCTTCACCTGGTACAGCGCATTATGTCTCTCTCTCCAGATGAGATATCCGACTTCCCGGATGCTGAGTTCCACGCAAATCTCCATTCCCTCCTTGCTCACAACCAGGAGGTTTTTGAAGGCATGGGGACATTGCCATACACGTACAAGATTCGACTCAGACCGGACGCCATCCCTGTCGTTCACGCACCTCGCAGGGTTCCTGCTCCACTCAAAGACCGCCTCAAGGCACAACTGCAGATTCTTCAGGACCAAGGGGTCCTATCCAGGGTCACGGAGCCCACGCCATGGGTCAGCTCCATGGTCTGTGTAAAGAAGCCCTCTGGCGAGCTCCGTATATGTATAGATCCTAAAGATCTGAATAACAACATCATGCGGGAACACTATCCCATCCCGAAACGAGAAGACCTCACCAGCGAGATGGCGCGAGCCAAAATATTCACTAAATTGGATGCGTCCAAAGGATTCTGGCAGATCCAACTGGACCCGGCCAGCCGAAGACTATGCACATTCAACACCCCTTTTGGCAGATTCTGCTACAACCGGATGCCATTCGGCATCATTTCAGCATCTGAAGTTTTCCACCGCATTATGGAGCAGATGATGGAAGGCATCGAAGGGGTACGTGTATATGTGGACGATATCATCATTTGGTCCACCACTCCGCAGGAACACATGCATCGTCTACGACGTGTCTTTACCCGCATACGACAAAATGGCCTGCGTCTCAACCGTGCGAAGTGTGCCTTCGGCCAGACGGAGCTGAAATTCCTCGGGGACCACATCTCAAGGTCAGGGGTCCGTCCCGATGCAGACAAGGTTAGCGCCATCACAGCCATGCCACGACCGGCTGACAAGAAGGCTGTCTTAAGATTCCTGGGCATGGTCAACTTCCTTGGGAAGTTCATTCCCAACCTGGCTTCTCATACAACAAATATGCGCCATCTCGTAAAAAAATCGACAGAATTCAACTGGCACCAATCGCATCAGCGGGAATGGGAGGCGCTCAAGCACAAACTGGTCACGGCACCAGTGCTGGCCTTCTTTGACACGACTCGCCCTACAAAGATCTCAACAGACGCCAGCCAATCTGGTATTGGAGCGGTACTCCTGCAAAAAGACAGCACGTCGTCATGGGCCCCGGTTGCATATGCCTCACGAGCCATGACCCCTACCGAACAGCGCTACGCGCAAATCGAAAAAGAATGCCTGGGCTTGTTAACTGGACTGGACAAGTTCCACGACTATGTGTATGGCCTGCCACGATTTACGGTCGAAACTGACCACCGCCCCCTGGTCAACATCATTAACAAAGACCTGAACGACATGACTCCTCGCCTCCAGCGCATCTTACTTAAACTCAGGAGGTACGATTTTGAACTGATCTACACTCCGGGGAAGGAGCTCATCGTGGCGGACACACTTTCCCGAGCAGTGAGCACACCACCAGATGCGGAGGGGTTCGTGCGTCAAATTGAGGCACACGTAACTCTGACAGCAGCAAATCTGCCAGCTGATGATCCTAGTCTGGCCCACATACGCGCAGAGACGGCGACTGACCCCCTTCTGCAGCGAGTGATGCGCCACATGACGGAAGGGTGGCTAAAAGGGCAGTGCCCCCAGTTTTATAATGTGCGAGATGATCTCACCAACATAGACGGGGTCCTTATGAAATCACACAGGATCGTTATTCCGCACAGCGTGCGCCAGATGATTCTTCATCAACTACACGAAGGCCACTTGGGCGTCGAAAAATGCAGACGAAGGGCCCGGGAGGCGGTATATTGGCCGGGTATTAATGAAGACATAGCCAACATGGTGCTCAACTGCACAACCTGTCAGAGGTTTCAGCCGGCGCAACCTCCGGAAACACTTCTACCACACGAGATGGTGACGTCCCCCTGGGCGAAGGTGGGTGTTGACCTATTTCACGCGCTCGGCAGAGATTACGTCGTTATTATAGACTACTTCTCAAACTACCCGGAAGTCATGCCTCTCCATGATCTGACGTCGTCCGCAGTCATTGGGGCCTGCAAGGAAACATTTGCTCGCTATGGCATTCCAAGGACTGTCATGTCAGACAATGGACCCTGTTTCGCCAGCCGTGAATGGTCGTCCTTTGCCGCAGCATATGGTTTCACTCATGTGACATCCAGCCCTCTGCATCCACAATCGAACGGGAAGGCTGAAAAGGGTGTCCACATCGCCAAGCGGCTCCTGTGCAAGGCGGCTGCTGCCGGATCGGACTTTAACCTTGCCTTGCTGGCCTATCGATCAGCCCCGCTATCCACGGGTCTCTCGCCAGCGCAGCTACTAATGGGTCGCTCCCTCAGGACGACGGTACCTTCCATCCTGGCACCAACAACAGACCATGAGGCGGTTCTTCGGAACATGCAACTGCAGCGTGATCGCCAGAAAAGTCGGTACGACACACGAGCGACGGACCTGCCCCCCCTGTCCTCCGGAGACAAAGTACGCGTCCATCAACCGTATGGTGGCTGGTCAGCACCGGCCGAAGTCCTCCGACAAGTGGCTCCCCGCTCGTTCCTGGTTCGCATGCCGGATGGTTCCGTGCGTCGCCGCAATCGGCGCGCCCTTCGCCGACTTCCACGCTCACAGCCACACAGTACGCACACGCCAGATCCTCAACAGGCTTCCGAGGATGACTTTGTGGAGCTGCCGCACATCACGCCCTTTCCATCGCCACCCATGGCCATGCCTGCACAGCAGCCGGTGGTTCTTGATCCACCCTTGAGACGGTCAACCCGAACTCGTCGCAAGCCCATTAGACTGGACTTATAATACCGTTCATATGTTTAACAAGTTGCACAATTTTACATGATAACCTGTTGTTGTTTATCGTTCCAGATGTCGTCTGACTGGACAACTGTTCAAGTTTTTTTTTTCTTCTTCTCTCGTTCGCATTTATGTTATGTTATGGTACAACTTGGTTCATGTGACGCACCCGACATCGCCCCATGTACATAGTTCCGTCATATGCACATGCTGCACACGACACACACACACTCTTAGATGCACTCACGACACGATCATATTTATTACCACGTAGGCACATATCTTTGTAAAAAGGGGGGATGTCATGATATTCAAACACACACATCATGATGGACACACTAACAGGCAAATCAGAGTACACAACACCACAACCAATCACAGACAAGAACACCAACCACATAAAAAGCACGAGCACGACACCTGGTGGTCAGTAGGTCTGGGGAGAAGGGAACAAGAAAGAGCTGTTAAAACATCACAAGCAGGGAACCCCCACGTGCAGAGTGCAAAGACCAAACTGTAAATAGTAAGTTTAAATAAAATAGCGTTGTACCATATACAACCGTGTTGGCTCATCTGTGTGTCAGAACACCCAACACCACACTCATAATTTAAATAGGTTTAGGGTAATCTCGATCAGTTTTCTAATGGGCAAAAGTCCACAGCAAAAAGCATTATTGCCTGAGCTGGAGAGTTATGAAGAGAGATTGGATAGACTTGGATTGTTCTCTTTGGAGCAGAGGAGACTGAGGGGAGACATGATTGAGATGTCTAAAATTATGAGGGGCATAGATAGAGTAGACAGGAACAGACTTTCCCCCTTGGTGGAGGGATTAACGACCAGGGGCATAGATAAGGGGTAAGGAGCAGAGGTTTAGAGGGGATGTGAGGAAAATCTTTTTTACCCAGAGGGTAAATTCGCTGTCTGAAAGGGTGGTGGAGGCAGAGATCCTCATAACATTTAAGTAGTATTTAGATGTGCACTTGCGATCCCAGGGTCTACAAGGCTATGGGCCAAGTGCTGGAAAATGGGATTAGAATGGTTAAGTGGGTTTCGCGAAGACTATGTCCAAGGTGGTGAAAGTCCAGGTCAAGCCAAGTTGGGGGTTGGCATTATTTAGGGTGGCGGACGAGCCGGGAGTGCAGGAGGCGAAAGAGGCCGGTATTCTGGCCTTTGCGTCCCTGGTAGCCCGGCGGAGGATCTTGCTCATGTGGAAGGACGTGAAGCCCCCCAGTGTGAAAGCCTGGATAAATGACATGGCAGGATTCATTAAGCTGGAGAGGATAAAGTTTGCCTTGAGAGGGTCTGCGCGGGGTTTCTCCAGGCGGTGGCAACCGTTCCTAGACTATCTCGCGGAGCGTTAGAATGAGGTCGGTCAGCAGCAGCAGCAGCCCAGGGAGCGAGGGGGTGAGGGGGGGTCTCTTTCGGGGTGGAGGGGTATTTGGACGGGCGGGGGAGGGGGTTTCCCCAGGGGTACTTGTTAAAAAAAAAGCATATGGGAGGGTTACTGTGCGGGAGAAACCCATTGTATAAGTTCTGTATTATGTTTGATTGATATGTTTATGTTCTGTTCTGTTCTTTTGTCTTCTTTTCTGTTACGGGGTGGGGGTTTAATTGGTTGAAAATTTTTGTTGCAAAAACTTTGAATAAACATATTTTTTAAAAAAGACTGGTTAGGTGGGTTGTTTTTGACTGGCGCAGAGCGCAGGGCTAAAGGACCTTTTCTGTGCTGTGTGACTATGACTCTATAGCATTGTGATTTTGACTGGTATAAGCAGAAATCTTACTGTCAGCTCACCAATGCCATAAACGCAATTACGTACAGCAGGAGACATGTTTTACACAGACACTTTCTACGCCTTAGCACCTTGACACCACAGTCGTGTTTTGCATGACTGTCTTTTAATATAAACAGCAGGAAACAAATTTGCATTAACACGAGTGATTGAAAACGTAAATGCAAGCATTCCGGAAGCTTCAGAATCGCAGGACACAAAGGAAAGGAATGTCACCACAAACAACCAATAAAAACCTGCTATGAATTTTATGACCACCCACAAGCTTATTTAACTTCCAGCTAAAAATTCTATTCCTAACTCATTGAACATCTGTCCTTCACCGCCTCAACTTCATTTTAATGTGTCCACGGACATGAACACTCTGAATGGCTTTTCTTCTCCCCTCTTATAAGGTCACTTTTTGTTGCTCTTCAATGTTCCATCCTTGGCCCCGCTCCTGGTTATGTTACTGCTCAGCAACTTCATTGAAAGTTACATAAATGCTGAAGAAGATGGGCCAAGAATGGAACATTGCAATACACCGAAGGTGACCTTATGGACGTGATATGCAGCTCTGCCTTGTTTGCTTTCTCAGTCAATCCAGGAATGTTGCTACTCGCACCAAAATTGAGGCATAAGTGAGCCAAAATGTCTGTCATATTCCTTCTTCAATGCTTCCATAAACACTATCTTGTCTCTGGCCTTGACTCCATGAATTTCCATAGCGGCCATGACATTTGAACAGTGGCAATTCTGCTCTAAACTAAGCTCAGTTCATCCCCCTCATTTGGTCCTCCATTCCTCCATTTTTGCATTGTTATCTGACTCCATCCATGCCCTTGTCCCTATCTCTCTCTTGCACCAAAACACTTAACTTTTACCTGAATAACTTCCAAGATCTTCCCACTGGACCTCCCTACTCCGACCCTATATTAACTTTAAATAATCTAAACCTATTAGGATCCATCCTCTCAACTACACTAATGCCTATATCCTTGCCAAACTGGCCTAGCTTCCCATGCCCCAGCGAATGGCTCTTACTCTTCTTATGCTTCCTGTCCAAACTCTCCACGCCCTTCCTAACCTCCTCCAACCATCTTTTCCAAGCTGGCCATGCGCCCCCTCACCACCCCACCCCACTCTTTCAATAATGGCCTAATGTGCATTTTCCTTTTGTTCCATCAGGCATTGTGCTCCTCGCCCACTCCCTCAATATCCTTTTCTCATCTTCTTCCCTGCCTTTTAAAAGCTTCATTGCATCTCCACACTTTGACCACACCTTTTCCCCATCTACCATGTTGGGCGTAGATCTCCGGCCGCGTTGGGCTCTCGCTCTCGCTTGAGCGCAGCGCAGTCGGTGAATGCCGGGAGAGGCTTCCACCGAGCCTCCCAACAGGCTTCGCGCCTCCCGGGACATTCCTCAGGGGTGGGCTACCATGAGAGGGTGAGGAGGGAGGCGCTGGGGGAAACTGGGAGGGGGTGGCAATCGCTCATGGCACCACCATGCCTGGATCCCAAACTCATTCCGGGGGCAACCCCCGTCCCTGCCTGTCTGCCCCACCGATCACCCATAACCCACACCGACTGCTGAGGCCTCTGGCTGCGCGGCTGAAGGCTATCGCTAAGAGGGAATTGGCAATCATAAACCATGTGAGCACTTCACACAACCCAACTGGATTCCTGTGAGTGGGCGGGCCATGTAGCATGTGGGAGGCATTGCCTAGCATTCCAATTGCGCCTGAACACTGTGGGAGGTAACACCATACACGCAGCAGCCAAATCCGAACACCCAGGGGATGGGACATAGCTCCGGGGACATGACCACGGCCAGAGGGTGAGTGGGTGCCACAGGGAGGGGGGGTTGCCTGGACAGATGGGCAAAGAATCCGGGGTGTTAGCTCACATTGCGGAAGAAAGTGACAGAGGCATCATAGGGTGTTTGCAAAAAGGTGTTTAATGTACTGTACAATACCCCATTCCCGATCGTGCCGCCCCCCCCCCCCCATGCCCAAAGCCCACCCCCTCCCCTACCTAACCCGCCCCAACTCCTCCCCACTACCCCAGTGCCCTCAGTGATCCACAACGTGCCTGGCCCTCCTAGCTCCACCACTACATTTTAGTGTTTTCCCAGGATGCATATCAGAGCTGGAGGCAGCCAGCTGCTTACCTCGTCCCATCGCCCTCGATGCCCCTGGTGGGCGTCCTCTGGGGTCAGAGGTCCCAGGCTCCCTTGTCGGCGGCACATGCACAGACGTGCCAACCTGTCCCATGTGCTGCCTGCGAGGCGCGGCCTCATCAGAGGAGCGGATCTCAGGCGAACCGCTGGACACTGTCGCCACTCCATGGGATAGGTCTTGTTTGGCACCCAGCACCTCCTCCTCCTGGTTAATGCCCATACGACGGTTGGGTTCACCTTGGGATGGAGTGGCAGCTGGTTCGAGCCTCGGCTGCCCCTGCAGCATCCAACTCTGCCAGCCCTGGCAGTTCCCCATTGTCTGCACCATGGTGTCGACGCCCTCTGCAATGCTCCTCAGTGACTGGGCCATGCCCTGCAGTGCCTCAGCCATGCCCACTTGTGACTGGGACAAGTTCCGCAGCACCTTGGCCATGCCCATCTTACAGCAGGCATGTCCTGCAGAACCTCATCAAGGTTAGCTTGGTACTGGGTAACTTTGCCCAGCGAGGCAAATATACGGCTGAGACCCACAGCCATGGCCGTCACCGACGGCGCGACGCCTTGGGCATGGCGCCAATGTAGTGCCCAGGCTCTCCACCGTGGTCGCAACCCTAGCAGTGTTGGCCTCGTTGCCACTCATTGCTGGCGCCATCTCCTATGCTCGTAGCCTCTGGGACTTCTCCAAGTGGCTATGGATCTGCTGGAGTGATGCTGACATCTCCCGCTGAATGTCCCAGCCGTTCCCCACTGTCCCCATCAGTTGCAGATAGCCCACTTCCAGAGGCTCAACATCAGGCTGGGACCCAACTGAGTCTTGGGATCTAGCAGACCTCCGACTGCTGTCTCGTTGGGAGTTCCTGCCTCCGCCAGATGTACATAAGCAGCAGTGCTCACCAGATTGTACCCCAGAAGCCTGACCACGAACATGTTACCACCGAGGTGTGTGTATCAGCGCTGATGGAGGGTGGGGATGACAGCTGTGCCACAACTATAACGGTTGCATCCTCAGAGCTCTCCTCCGAGGTGTTCTCCTCGGAGTCAAGAGAGGCGGCCACCTGGGACGGCCCAGTGCCGTCGACTGGAGGACCTGCAGGAGAATGATCATGTGGTCAGTGGCAGGGATGGATCCGTCAATAGTAGTAAGGCAATCACTACTCACCTTTGACATGTCCTCCAGGTGGATCCCGGTGGCTCCTCACCTCTGTGGCGTCTGCCAGCCACCGCGTTGGTGACCGCCCTGTCCTCAGCTACCCTGGTCACCTCCAGGGCCCGCTCCCCAAAGAAGGTGAGGATTCGTATATCCGGCACCCCTCCCCAGTCTCGGCCCTATCCTGGCGATTATGGGAGAGTTTTTCCTGAGTAGACAGAGAGAGAGCATCGTTAGCCACACACGTGGATCAGTGGTGGGATAGGGGGTGTGAAGGCGGGGTTGGGGGGAAGGGGGAGGAAGGAGTGGGGGTCACTTGGAGAGTTGGGGGTGGATGCTCCCTTGGTGGGGGGGCGTTGGTGTCTACTCACTCATGCTGCCCGGTGTAGGTCGTTGTTGACCTTCCTGCACTGCTGGCCAGTGTCCTCTTGGTCACACTGTTGGAGCTGTCTGCTGCCTCCACCTCATCCCAGGCAGCACTGGCTGCCTTGTGACTCACCCTCTGGGACTACGCAGGGGAACAGCACATCCTTCCCAGGTCAGCGTTCCCGAATCTTGGGACCGATCTCCTCAGCGCCATTATTGCGGGCTGGCTGGGGTTGGCCGAGCGAGTGCAGTTGAAGTGCTCCTCAACCTTGTTAGCGGGGGGGCTGGCGTGCGCAGTCCCGAAGCGGCTGGCGAGGCATTATTTGTGGCAAGAAGCCCGTGAGGCCTCCTTAAGTGGACCAATTAACGTTTAACTGCGTTGCTGGTTTCACTGGGCTGGGTGCCGGGAAACATGCAACAATTGCCGCTCACTACAACACTTGAAATATTTCCAGAAGATTGCAGCCCTCAGTGTCATTGATTAGCGGTGGGGATCTTGCCGGTAGAGCCGGCGGGAAACTCCCAGAAAAACCTTCCACAAACTAGCTTCGAAATTTTTGGGGAGAATCGTGTCCATTTTGCCACTCATTGCACCAGACCTCTGCTTTTCTAAAGTGTTCGCTTGTGCGGTGAAACTGGCTCATCCAGCACAGGAAAGTCCCAGGTTCTCTCCTTTGTCTGTACAGAGGTAGCCAATTTTAGTCAGGCCACTTTTGGGCACCGGCTTTGATAACTCCTGTGGAAAAAGACTGCTTCAGGGTTCCTTCTTTTGCTCACTGCCCAGTGAACCCTTGAGGTAAAGTTCATGTATGTGAACATCAGGTGAGGGGGATACATCTGGACTCCTCTTCAACAGATTCCACGATTCAATCAAAAGTAAAATACCGTAGCACAGTGGTTTGCACTGTTGCTTCACAACATCCCGGTCCCAGGTTCGATTCCCGCTTGAGTCACTGTCTGTGCGGAGTCTGCACTGTAGTGATCTGAACATCTGTACATACATCTGCACATACACCAGGAACTGCAGAACAGATGTAACAGTCACAGCACCACTAGAGGGCAGCATCAGAGTCGGATATAAAGGATCGAGCCCAAGGTAGGATCCGCCTCTTTGAGAAGCACAGAGCGAGGGAGCAGCAGCACACAGAGACAGCTCAGCAGAGGCAGTTTACCTTAGTTTCACTGGTGATACCTCTTGACTGTTTTACATCTTGTTGAGCTCTGGAAGCAGAACGAACCCTTTGAATAAAGAGCTTGTGTTAACTGTAAGTCTTCAGCCTTCATTCAGACTTAGAGAACAACATATGGTACCAGATGTGATTTCAGCAAGCTAGCTAGACAACAGCAAGAGAAGAGGACTTAAACCAGACATTCGACCACGGAAGGCCTCGCAGCATTTGGACCCTTCAGATACCAATCGGCACGATGGACCCAATCCAACCTCCACGCCTGCTCAAGACCATTGGTAATATGCATTCCAATTGGAAACTTTTTATACAACAGTTCAAAATATATCTAGAAGCTAAGGATCTAACCTCAGCGTCTGATGCCAGGAAAATAGCCTTGCTCTTATCCCTGGCTGAGCCGTAGGCACTAGAAATATATAATTCCTTTACCTACCTGGCAGGGGAGGACAAGGGCAAGCTGGAAATAATCATCAAAAAATTTGAAACCCACTGTCAATCTGAAGTCAATGAGATATTTGAAAGATTCAAGTTCACCAGGCGTTTGCAAAAACTGGGAGAATCTTTCAGCAGTTTTGTAACTGATTTAACATTACTAGCTCAATCCTGCAACTTTGAAAACCTCCGTGACTCCCTCATCAGAGACCAGATAGTCAATGGTATATCTGATGAGGGACTTAGAAAATCCTTACTTAAACGAAAAGACCTAACCCTAGAAACAGCCATGCAAAAATGCTCTACTTATGAAAAAAGTAAAGAAGAATATGCGGAGTTTACTTACCGGGACCAAGGCCTTCACCACGAGGGCGAGCCCGTCAAAATTCTGGCCCAGGCTTCCAGAAGGCGCTCCTCTAGCGGCAATCCCGCGTGCGCGAACCTGGATGCAGGCCACACGTATGCACAGTTCTCCCGAGGATTTGACACGGAAGAAAGGCCTACTGCGCATGCGCGAGCGTGGAGGGACAACGTCATGACGTGTCCCTGCTGCGGACACGCCCACTTAAAAGGGCAATGTCCAGCTTCTGGAAAACAATGTTTAAAGTGTGGCAAATACAACCACTTTGCCTCACAGTGCAGAGCTGCATTACAAATGAAGACAACAAGACAGAAACACATGAACTTCAACGTAAAAAGCATAGACTCAACGGAGCACAAAAAAACCAATGATGAGTATTCCTCAGGCAAGGACAATTTCGCTTGCGACAACTCGTTTGTCGTGGACACGATCGAGACAATTGAGGAACATGATGCAACAATCGGCACGCCTCACCCGGTCAACAGCATTGATTCCAGCAGTAAGTGGACTTCCACACTGCAAGTCAATGACTTTCCATTAGTCTTCAAGCTTGACACTGGGGCCTCAGCTAATCTCCTCACTAGCAAGGATCTCCATTCGATTCCAGAAGACCATGAAATAATACCCGCTGCATGTCAGCTGAAGGACTACAACGGAAATCAGGTCGCCCCAAAGGGATCGTGCCATCTCCGGGTGGACAGCAAAACGATACGCAAGCAGCTACGATTCGAGATTGTAGACGACAATAAATCATCACTGTTAGGCGCTCAGGCCTGCAAAGACCTGCGGCTGGTGCAACGCATTTCCATGCACACCCAGGATCCATCAAGCCTGGAAGCTAAAATCCACAGCATGCTACAAGAATACCCCGACGTATTCAAAGGCATGGGCACCCTACCCTGCCAATACAAAATCATGCTGAAGACAGCGCCAACCCGTCATTCAGCCGCCCAGGAGGATTCCAAGGTAGGGCAGCACGGCAGCACAAGTGAATAGCACTGTCGCTTCACAGCGCCAGGGTCCCAGGTTCGATTCCCTGCTGGGTCACTGTCTGTGCGGAGTCTGCACATTCTCCCCGTGTCTGCGTGTGTTTCCTCCGGGTGTTCCGGTTTCCTCCCACAGTCCAAAGACGTGCAGGTTAGGTGGATTGGCCATGATAAATTGCCCTTAGTGACCAAAAAGGTTAGGAGGGGTTATTGGGTTACGGGGATAGGGTGGAGGTGAGGGCTTAAGTGGGTTGGTGCAGACTCGATGGGCCGAATGGCCTCCTTCTGCACTGTATGTTCTATGTTCTAAAAGACTCCACAGCGGGAGAAGTTGAAAGCAGAATTCAACCGACTACAGTCACAAGGCACCATATCGCGAGTCACACAGCCGACTGACTGGGTTAGCTCCATTGTTTGTGTTAAGAAACCTTCTGGACATCTTCGCATATGCATAGACCCGAAGGACCTGAACGAGAACATTTGGCAGGAACACTACCCCATCCCCAAGCGTGAAGAGATCACGTCTGAGATGGCGAATGCTCGTATCTTCACCAAGCTCAACGCCTCGCAGGGGTTTTGGCAGATACAGCTCGATTATTCGAGCAGATTACTGTGCACGTTCAACACGCCATTTGGACGTTTCTGCTTCAATCGCATGCTCTTTGGCATTATTTCTGCGTCAGAGATCTTCCACAGGATAATGGAGCAAATGACCGAGGGCATCGAGGGTGTCAGAGTCTATGTGGATGACATCATCGTATGGTCCACCACTGAAGAAGAACACCTCTGTCGTCTGAAGAAGGTGTTTCAGAGGATTCATAAATACGGTTTGAAACTGAACCAGGCAAAATGCACATTTGTGAAGGAGTCTGTAACCTTTTTGGGTGATACCATATCATCTCAGGGTGTCAGCCCTGATGAGGCGAAAATCGCTGCAATTGGGACCATGAAGATGCCACCCGACAAGAAGGCGATGCTGCGATTTCTGGGCTTCGTCAACTTCCTCGGCAGGTTCATCCCAAACCTGTCCGCACGGACGGCAGCTTTACGCAATCTCCTACGAAAGACCACTGCGTTTGAGTGGACACAACGTCACCAAAATGAATGGGTGGATCTCAAACAGCAACTAACGAGGGCACCGACCCTTGCTTTCTTTGACGCAACCAGACCCACCAAGATCTCCACTGACGCCAGCCAGGACGGGATTGGCGCCGTTCTCCTCCAACATGCCGACCAGTCTGACTTGGTCCAGGGCCATGACCCCAACTGAGTGCAGATATGCACAGATCGAAAAAGAATGTCTCGGACTCCTCACTGGGATTCCGAAGTTCCATGACTATGTGTACGGCCTGCCCACGTTCATAGTGGAAACCGACCACAGACCGTTGGTCCATATCATAGACAAGGATCTAAATGACATGACACCTCGTCTGCAGCGCATCATGATAAAGCTGCGAAGGTATGATTTCACCCTAATATACACCCCGGGACGAGACCTTGCCATTGCCGATGCACTGTCCCGATCCATTGGCACTGACAACGCACCATCAGCCCCTATCAGAGAAATCGAGGCCCAAACACAGTTATGCCTGGAGAATTTGCCTGCTTCGGATGAGAAGCTTTGCCTAATCCGACAGGAGACGCAGAAAGACTCAATCTTACGGAGGGTGCTGCACCTACTCCAGCACGGTTGGATGAGGGGACAATGTCCACAATTTCATAATGTCAAGTCAGAACTGATTGAAGTTGACGGCCTGCTGCTACGCAATGCGCAGATTGTGATTCCGGCCACACTCCGCGCCGAGATGCTACGGAAGATTCATGAAGGCCACCTCGGCATTGAGAAATGCAAAAGGCGAGCACGACAGGCTGTGTACTGGCCCAGCATGAATCAAGACATAATGGACATAGCCATGACATGTGACACCTGTCAAAGACATCAACCTGCACAGTGTAAAGAACCACTGCAGCAACACAAACTCATAATGGTGCCGTGGTCAAAAGTGGCACAGGGCGTGATTACGTCTTGATCATGGACTATTACTCAAACTATCCGGAGGTACTGAAACTCCATGATCTCACGTCGTCATCAGTCGTCAAGGCGTGCCAGGAGACATTCGCGCGACATGGAATCCCGTGTGAGGTAATGTCAGATAATAGTCCCTGCTTCGCGAACTGGGAGTGGAAAGAGTTCTCAGACCGATACAGCTTTCGGCATGTAACGTCCAGTCCGCGCTACCCAGTCAAATGGGAAAGTGGAAAAGAGTGTCCACATCATTAAACGGTTAATTAGCAAGGCAACAGATTCACACTCGGCCATCAACCTAGCACTGTTATCCTACCAAGTACCCCCATTGAGCTCAGGACTGTTGCCAGCGCAGATGCTCTTTGGCAGGAATATCCGGACAACCCGACCGGCGATTCAATTCCGAGACCCCGATAACGCTCTGGTACGCGACAAAATGCGGGTACTACGGTCCAAACAAAAACAATACTACGATCAACATGAGATCCCACTCAAGCCACTGAACATGGGCGACATCGTCAGGATCAGGGACCCAGAAGGCGGATGGTCTGAGCCAGCCACGGTGATCAGGCAGGAGGCACCGCGGTCCTACATTGTCAAGTCGTCGGTAGGAGTACTCTTTCGCCGTAACCTCTGGGATCTGCTAATGCTTCGGCCTACGACGCCGATGTTTCCCACACTGGACTTGACCAAGTCCATTAGTCCACAGGACGTTCCTAGCCAGACCACACCAGACAGTACTCTTGATGACATCAAACCGTCATCCCCACCTCCACCGTTACGACGCTCCAGCAGAAGCCGTAAGGCACCCGACCGGCTGGATTTGTAACAACACTTCAATACACCCACAAGACGAATATGAACATTTCCAATGATGGACTCATAATACTGTTAATTGTTTCTGTATTACTTTATCAGTTTCGCAGTGTGCGGATTTGCTTAGTCTCACCACTTGTTCTGTACAGTTTTCTTGCGGTCAGTTGAGGAAACATATCAGCTCCAAAGGGGGGGTATGTAGTGATCTGTGCATCTGTACATACATCTGCACATACACGAGGGACTGCAAGACAGATGTAACAGTCACAGCACCACTAGAGGGCAGCATCAGAGACGGGTATAAAGGGTCGAGCCCAAGGTAGGATCCGCCTCTTTGAGAAGCACGGAGCTAGGAAGCAGCAGCACACAGACAGCTCAGCAGAGGCAGCTTACCTTAGTTTCACTGCTCATACTTCTTGACTGTTTTACATCTTGTTGAGCTCTGGAAGCAGAACGAACCCTTTGAGTAAAGTGCTTGTGTTAACTGTAAGTCTTCAGTCTTCATTCAGACTTAGAGAACAACATATGCACGTTCTCCTTGTGTCTGCGTGGGTTTCCTCCGGGTGCTCCAGGTTTCCTCCCACAAGTCGTGCGTGTTAGGTGAATTGGAGATGCTGAATTCTCCCTC
Organism: Scyliorhinus torazame; assembly: GCF_047496885.1. Lineage (NCBI taxonomy): Eukaryota > Metazoa > Chordata > Chondrichthyes > Carcharhiniformes > Scyliorhinidae > Scyliorhinus > Scyliorhinus torazame. The sequence continues at coordinate 296,986,182 of NC_092711.1, read as the reverse complement.
AGTGTACCCGAGCAGGCGCCGGAGTGTGGCGACTCGGGGGTTTTCACAGTAACTTCATTGCAGTGTTAGTGTAAGCCTACTTATGACACTAATAAAGATTATTATTATAAAGTTTGAAATAAAAACAGAAATTGCTTTAAATACCCCTCAGGTCTGGCAGCATCTGTGGAGAGAGGAACAGCCTTAACGTTTCTGGTCATGGCATTTTCTTCAGAACTGAAAGAAGATAGAAATGTAACAGCAATGAGTAACCTGCCAAGATTTATTGCATGGACTTGCAGGGAAAGAATGGTCAGTTGGGTGTGTGAAGAATGTAGAAATTGATAGATATTACATTTCATATTTGTGCAGTAATGTTATTAAAAATCCTGGTTTAAAATACATACAGGCAGTATGTCAGTTAACGTTGTATTTAAGGAGCCGTAAAAAGTGAGGGCATGATTGATTCCACCCACTGTCTTGCTTACAGATAAAGGGCTAATAGGACCATGTTTTGATTGCTGGAAATTCCCTGGAGTGTCGATAATTTATGGAGGAGTGGTGTTTGGTCCTAGCTAAGCAGGTCATGGAACATAGTGGGATACAGATGATGTAATTAATGGAGGAGCCAAATCTGTGTAGTTTTGCAGTTTGATATATTTAATTTGAACAGCAGTTTTGCCAAATGCTGCTAGGTTGAGCAGAAGTGTACTGGATCTGGTCATGAAAGAATCTCTCTCTCCAAAGTCTCTACACAGCTGAGCAAGTAATCTGTTTGTTGACTTTATTTATAAGTGGCATTTGAACTGTATTCATAGAATCATAGAATTTACAGTGCAGAAGGAGGCCATTCGGCCCTTCGAGTCAGCATAGGCCATTCGAAAGAGCACCCTTCCCAAGCCCCCACCCCCACCCTATCTCCGTAACCCAGTAACGCCACTTAACCTTTTTGGATTCTAAGGGCAATTTAACATGGCCAATGCACCTAACCCACACATCTTTGGACTGTGTGAGGAAACCGGAGCACCCGGAGGAAACCCACACACACACGGGGATTGGATTGGATTGGATTGGATTTGTTTATTGTCACGTGTACCGAGGTACAGTGAAAAGTATTTTTCTGCGAGCAGCTCAACTGATCATTAAGTACATGAGAAGAAAAGGGAATGAAAGAAAATACATAATAGGGCAACACAACATATACAATGTAACTACATAAGCACTGGCATCGGATGAAGCATACAGGGTGTAGTGTTAATGAGGTCAGTCCATAAGAGGGTCATTTAGGAGTCTGGTGACAGATGGGAAGAAGCTGTTTTTGAGTCTGTTCGTGCGTGTTCTCAGACTTCTGTATCTCCTGCCCGATGGCAGAAGTTGGAAGAGTGAGTAAGCCGGGTGGGAGGGACCTTTGATTTGAACGTGCAGACTCCGCAGACAGTGATGCAAGCCGGGAATCGAACCTGGGACCCTAGAGCTGTGAAGCAACTGTGCTGACCGTTATGCTACCTTGTTGCCCATTGGGTCTGGTCCGGTATCCATCAGGTGTGGTGGATGGTGAGTGGTTATGAACCATGCCTCAGCAAAAGGCAATAAGCTAAGCGAAGGAGAAAGAGAATTAAAGGCACAAGGAGAAAATTTACCTCAGTTGAAATGTTGATTTTATAACCTGCATTTTACAAAACCAGGAGTAAAGCTTTAATCCAGTGGTGCAAACTAGTCAACGTGTCACAGGTGCTACTGTTATTTTAATACAGTTAGCTTTCCGGAAAATGACCAGTTTGCGAGATAATGAGAAAGAGCTTGCATTTATTTAAGCACCTTTCAGGACCTTCAAAAACTCTTTTCAGCCCATGAAGTGCGGTGACTGTTGAAATATAACCAGAGAAAATATTGGAGGCTCTGGCCATAGTCTTCGAAGCCTCCTTGGCTATGGGCGTGGTGATGGGATTGAAAAATTACAGATGTTGCTACCATAGTTGGAGTCACACCTAACACAAAGGAAGATGGTTGTGGTTGTTCGAGGTCAGTCATGCCACCATGAGGACATGGTTTCAGGAGCTCCTCATAGTAGTGTCCCACACCTAACTGTTTTCAGTTGATTCATCAATGTCCTACCCTTCATTATAAGGTCAGAAGTGGGGTTGTCAGCTGATGATTGCAGACGGTTCAGCACCATTTGTGACGCCTCAGATACTGAAGCAGTTATTACATGCAGCCTGGACGGCATTCAGCTTTGGGATGATAAGTGGCAAGCAACATTTGCAACCTGTAAGTGGCCACGTTAAATTGCCCCTTCACTGGGAAAAAAAAAATTATTGGACACTTAAAAATTTTTTTTTAAACTTCCTAACGTTGGTTATATTTGACCAGAAATGTAACTGGGCCAGTCATGTAAATGCTGTGTCCACAAGAGCAAGTCAGAGGCTGGGAATTCTATAGTGAATAACTGATCTCCTGACTCTCCAAAGCCTGTTCACCATTTATGAGGTACAAGTCAGGAGTGTGATGGAAACTCTCCATGTGGCTGGAAGAGTGCAGCTGCAGCAACCCTCAAGAAACATAGAAAATAGGAGCAGGAGGAGGCCATTCGGCCCTTTGAGCCTACTTCACCAATCAACAATATCATTGTTGATTCTCTATCCTAATGCCACACTCCAGCCCTTTCCCCATAGCCCTTGATACCCATAGAGTCCAGAGGGATGTAGAGGTTCGACACCACCAGTATAAAGCAGCCCACCTGATCGGCAGCCCATCCAGCACATTAAATATTCACTCACTCCACCACCAGCGATGTGTACCATCCTTATGTTCCACTACATCAACCCTCCACGGTTCCTTCAACAGCACCTTCCAAACACACAACCTCTTACCGCTTTGGAGGACAAGGCAACATGGGAACCCCATTACCTGCAAGGTCCCCCTTGCCATTTCTTCATTGTCACTGGGTCAGAATCCTAGAACTCACTCATAACGGGCAGCACGGATGCATTGTGGATAGCACAATTGCTTCACAGCTCCAGGGTCCCAGGTTCGATTCCGGCTTGGGTCAGTGTCTGTGCGGAGTCTGCATATCCTCCCCGTGTGTGTGTGGGTTTCCTCCAGGTGCTCCGGTTTCCTCCCACAGTCCAAAGATGTGCGGGTTAGGTGGATTGGCCATGATAAATTGCCCTTATTGTCCAAAATTGCCCTTAGTGTTGGGTGGGGTTACTGGGTTATGGGGATAGGGTGGAGGTGTTGACCTTGGATAGGGTGCTCTTTCAAAGTGCCGGTGCAGACTCGATGGGCCGAATGGCCTCCTTCTGCACTGTAAATTCTATGATAATCTATGATAATCTACGATAACAGCACTGTGGGTGTAGCTGCACCAAATAGACTGCAGCATTTTAAGAGGGTGGCTTATCAGCACTTTCTAGAGGGCAATCAGGGGTGAAGGACAAATGTTGGCTTTGGCAGAGAGACTCACATCAGATGATGAAGGAAAAAATATGGTCAATAAAGAAGAAAGGGCTAAACCCAGTAACCACGGTCCAGTCAGTGTAGCAGAGGTGGGATGGGGCTGCAGGGGACTTTTCGGGACAATAATCTGGGACATTATCACTTGCCACTTGAAAACTAGCTCATTATTGAAAGACGGCATTAATTTGTTTGACTAATTTGATTTGAGCTGTTGGAAGAATTGGAAAGGGCGATGGGGGTAGACTGGTTGATGTGCAGATGGATTTTCAAAAGCCATTTGATAAAGCACCACATTTTAGGCGAGAAATCAAAACCTGTGGGATTATAGGGACGGTGGCAATATAGATATAAAATTGGCTAAGGAACAGACAATCGTGGTGAACAGTTGTTTATTGGACATGGTGTTCCCCATGGGGTTGGATTTTGGGCCTCTGCTCCGTTTGATACATTTTAATAGAGCTTGTGTACACAGGACATATTTTCAATGTTTGTTGACATCAAGAAACTTGGAAATGTAGTAAACAATGAGGAGGCGAGGAACAGACTTCAGAGAGCACAGACAAGCTGGTGAAATGAACAGATACATGGCAGATTACATTTATCATAAAAGTGTGAGTTAAATCATTTTGGTTGAAAGAATGAAGAGAGGAGTGCAGAGAGTGAAGAGAGGAGAGCACTTGGTGTGTTGGTACATAAGCTTTGAAGGTAGCAGGCCAGATTGAGAAGACTGTTATAAAAAAAGCACATGGGAATCTTGGCTTTGTTAAGAGAAACATCGGGTTTGATTTTCCTGCCGCATTGCCCCTGCCGCCGATCCCATTGTGCCGGGAACATCGCGGGAGAGGCCCAGAACGGGCATCGCGCCGGGCGCAACACCGCGCGCGAGTCACCCGACCCGCAGGGCCTGTCGCGGTCTGGATCACACCCTCACTGTGTTGTTAGACTCATTTAAATCTTCACGGCCAGGCTGAGGTCACATTTCCCCAGCTCCTAGGAGTTACCAGCAGCACATGTGAGGCCTCAGCCGGCGCCAATTAGTACTGGTGTCGACAAGCGGTGCCCATTGGAGCCCCCCCAGATGTTTGCAGATAGGGCAGGGCAGTGCCTCGGCACTCCTACTGGCGTCCAGGTGCTCTGGCAGTGCCATGGAGGCAGGTTAGCACTGCCAAGGCGTCCAGGGCACTGCCAAGGTGCACAGGCCGGCAGTGCCAGGGAAGCAGGTTGGCACTGCCAAGGGTCATGGCCTGAGGGGAGGGCCATGTCCATGAAAGGGCGGATGAAAGCTGGCCAGTGAAGGGGGGGAAATATGAGGAGGGTGAAATGAAGGAGGGGGGTGAAGTGGGGGCAGGGGACTGAAAGGATGAGGCCCTAAAATTGAGGGGGCCCGCAGCAGCCCTGTAGCGGGGTGTGCTCACTTGGGGATAGGGGATGCACATGTCGACGGGACGTGTCATTGTGCACGGGTGGAGGTGTGAAGGACCCTCAAGCTGACTTAGAGATTGGGGCAACCTTTCAAAATGGCGCCCCTATCTCTGAGGAGAGTCTGGTCGGCAAGTTTTGTTCCCACCGTTGAAAACATTTCCAGGTGTGGGGTTGACTGGTGAGAAACTCCCCGAGCCCCAAAGAAATGTGGGTGAATACTGTTGTGTTCTGCTTCTTCGTGTGTCATAAGCCGCTTCCTTGACGTATGCTTTGACAAAGGAAGGTCCAGACTTTGCAATGAGTTCAATATGTTTATTGAACTATTAACACAGTTCTTAAATGTGTTCGACTCTCCTGCTAATCTAACTGTAGTAACACAGTCTAACTAAACCAGTCTGCTCAAAGCCACGTTCTGGTTGTGATGCTGCTGATCAACCCTGATGTACTCTCTAGATGCCTGCCTGTGGAAAGAGGCCAAGTGTGAGTGCCTCGTGCCTTTTATAGTGAGATACCACCCCTGAATGTCCTGCCTGCTCATTGGTCATGTCCTGTTCTCTGTGTTGATTAGCTGCCTGTCTGTGCCTTTCTGTATATCATTATCTGAATGTCTGCATATCATGACATCTCCCCCTTTTTAAAAAAATGTTTTTATTCTCCATTTTCACATTTTCCTTCAAAATTTACACCCCACCCACAGACAGTAAACGGTAACAAATACAAAATCAATCCCCTTAACAATAACAACGATCCCATCCTCCCACCACCCCAAACAATGGCCCACCTGTCAATATATGCATCCAATAAAACAAACCCTCCCACGGTGGAAACAAAAAACAAAGGAGAAAAGGAAAAAGGAGTCCGGGAACGCCCATGGTCACCATTGACCTATAGAGTCCACTCCCCCCCCCCCCCCCCACCCCCCTACACTTAACGCCATCCAACCTCTGAAAGAGTTGTAAACCCCCCCCACCCAACTCCTCCCGTCCACTGCCTCTTGTAAAACTCCTCCCCCAACCTCGGTTCCTTCCCCCAACTTTCCACCCCGGCTAGACCACTCGGACCCTGTTCTGCCAGGCTCCGATGGCTGCAGCCCCTCCCGCATCTCACTCCCGTTCACTGGCCGGCTTAAACCGGCCAGCTTGGAGGCCCCGCCTGGGTCCCTCTCCCCCTTGCCCGGCCCTAGGAAAGTCCAGAAATCCCCTTTTAGCACACAAACCCCGCATATCCACCTACACCCCAAAGAGCCCTCATTTCGAGTGAAAGTCCCACCACTTCCCTTGTCCAAATATTCCTCATTGTCTCCATGTATTTTGTAAACTGCCTTTCAAATTCCGCAGTCATCACCTTAGTTATTTCTTCAGCCGTAAGCATTGCGGCCTCCCCTGGTGCTCCAGCCTCCATTTTCCTTGGTGACCCCGCGGTGACCTTTCCACTCCCCGACGGACCTTCAGCTGTTTTTTTTACGGCCGTTTGTTTGCTCACCCTCGACATTTTCCTTTACTGTGCCTTCACTCTGCCGCCTCTGTGCCTTCTCCCTGCTTTTGCCGCCTCCGTGGACCCTGGGACCGGGCTAAAAGCCCCGAAAATGCCGTTCCCGAACAGGAGCCCTCCATCGTGCAGCTGCCTCCCGCTCGCCGTCACCGGATGTCTTTTATCTCCCCTTTTAAAAAAATGTTTTGTTGGCACATGGGAACGTACTTACATTTGGTGGCATATATTAACAAATTTACAAGCGGTGGCATATGTGAATGTATTTACATGTGAAGACAGCTGTCTAATGTGAGAAAACAGAACATAGCAAACAAAACAAATGTTCATAAGTCCAGTCTCTGAGTCTTACATCTGATCCTTGTTGACCGCCAGAGAGGTGGTGGTGGGGACGACAGCGCCTTGACAAGCGGGATGAAAACCTGACTGGTGGCCTCGTAGTTCGAGGTATCAGGAGGTGGCAAAACAACGGACGGAAACGGAGAAGAAAGCGGTTGCGAGCAGGCAACTTTGCGCTGTGCCCATCTGTTTTGTTGCACAACAGAACCATCAGCCATACGTACAACATACGAGCGGGGCGCAGCCTGTCGAACAACGACAGCTGGAGCAGACCAGCCACCATCCGGTATCTTGATCCTGACAGTGTCTTCCAGGGATAACACGGGCAAATCGGTGGCATGAGCATCATAGCCCAGCTTTTGCCGGTCTCGGAGTTGCTGCACCTTCTGCAGCACCGGGAGGTGATCCAGGCAAGTGTGTGGCTGGAAGTGTCGTCCGTAGGTCCCTGTTCATCAGGAGTTGAGCCGGCAACATGCCAGTGGACAGTGGGGTCACCCTGTACGCAAGCAGCGCGAGGTAGATGTCAGAAGCAGAATCCGCGGTCTTGCAGATGAGCTGCTTCACTATGTGCACCCCTTTCTCAACCTTCCCATTGGACTGCGAATAGTGTGGGCTGGAAGTGACATATTTGAGATGGTTTGACTTGGCAAACATAGACCACTCGTGGCTGTTGAAGCACGGGCCATTGTCACTCATGACAGTGAGTGGGATACCATGCCTGGAGAACGTCTCCTTACAGGCCTTGATGATGGGCCGAGATGTGAGGTCTGAGAGCTTCACGACTTCAGGGTAATTGGAGAAATAGTCAATAATCAACACAGAATCACGACCATTCGCACGAAAGAGGTCGATGCCAACCTTGGACCACGGGGAGGTCTCGATTTCATGCTGCTGGAGCATCTCCTTGCTCTGCACTGGCTGGAAGCGTTGACAGGTCGCATAGTTGAGGACCATGTTCGAGATGTCCTGGCTAATACCGGGCCAGTAGACAGCCTGCCTAGCTCTGCGTCTGCACTTCTCGCTGCCCAGGTGTCCCTCAGGGATTTGGCGGAGCACCAAGCTCTGGAGACTGAGTGGAACTAAATAGATTTAACAGGCACTACTGGTACCATGTTGTGTTCTGCTTCTTCGTGTGGCATAAGCCGCTTCCTTGACGTATGCTTTGACAAAGGAAGGTCCAGACTTTGCAATGAGTTCAATATGTTTATTGAACTATTAACACAGTTCTTAAATGAGTTTGACTCTCCTGCTAATCTAACTGTAGTAGCACAGTCTAACTAAACCAGTCTGCTCTAAGCCATGTTCTGGGTGTGATGCTGCTGATCAACCCTGATGTACTCTCTAGATGTCTGTCTGTGGAAAGAGGCCGAGTGTGAGTGCCTCGTGCCTTTTATAGTGAGATACCACCGCTGAATGTCCTGCCTGCTCATTGGTCATGTCCTGCTCTCTGTGTTCATTAGCTGCCTGTCTGTGCCTGTATATCATTGGGCGGGATTCTCCGAACCCCCGCCCGGTTGGAGAATCGCCGGGGGCAGCATGAATCCCGACCCCGCCGGCGCCAGAGATTTGGCGGGGGCGGGAATCGCTCTGCGCCGGTCGGCGGACCCCCCCCCCCCCCCCCCCGGCAATTCTCCGGCCCGCGATGGGCCGAAGTCCCGCCCGTTCTATGCAAGGTCCCGTAAATTGGAGTTGGTCCCTTACCGGCGGGACTAGCGGCGCGGGCGGGCTCCGGGGTCCTCGGCCGGGCGATCTGGCCCCGGGGGGTGCCCCCACGGTGGCCTGGCCCGCGATCGGGGCCCACCGATCCGCAGGCGGGCCTGTGCCATGGGGGCACTCTATTCCTCCGTGCCGGCCGTGTAAGCCTACGGGATGGCTGGCGCGAAGGTGAACCCCCCCCACCGCGCATGCGCGGGGCTGACGTCAGCAGCTGCTGACGCTCCCGCGCATGCGCGGACCCGCACCGGCAAGCGGAGTCCCTTCGGTCCCGGCTGCCACAGCACCAAAGGCCTTCCAGTCCAGCCGGCGGGGCGTAAACCAATCCGGCGCCGGCCTAGCCCCTGAAGGTGCAGAGGATTCCGCCGGAGTGGTTCCCGCCACTCCACTGCGCCGTTCCTGCCCGCCCCGCCGATTCCTGGAGAATCCCACCCATTATCTGCATGTCTGCATATCATGACAAATATTAGTTCGGATCCCACCCAAAAGCTGATGGGAAGCACCTGCCAAACCCATCCAAGGTGACACTTTTTGGGAGAATCGCGCCCATAGTTTGGAACTTTCCCTTACTTTATGTCGTGTTGGCGAGAAAAGTGGCAGGTAGCCCACCAGTCGCGTTGTAGACATTTCACGCCGTATTTTTAAACTCTTTTAAAGAAAAAAGTTTGCACGTGTTTCACACTGAGCCCAAGGCAGGCTGACTCTGATTCCTCCACCCCCATATCACACGAGCACTTCAATCAGGGGAGCACTCCATTTAAACACCTCTTCAGCACTTGTTCCAAACCCAGTCACGAGGATGGCTGCCCCGGGGTTCTCTGAAGGAGCACTGACCCGAATGGCTCTGTGTTTGTATCTGTGCACTAACTGAAAGGAAAGAAAGAAAATAAGTAACCATTGAGGATTTAAGTCCATGGTCTGACCCATTGCCCAGCCAACCCCGGGAGCATTCCTTCAAGGACACTCAGTGGTGGTATCTCACTATAAAAGGGATGAGGCACTCACACCCCGCCTCTTTCCACAGACCAACATCTACAGAGTGAGACAGGGTGTATCCTCAGCATCACACCCCAGACTGCTGTGCTCACCTTCTCTCTTAGCTCCACTCCCTTACAATCTCCCACACTGGGCAAAACCTCACACCAGCCGCATCCTTCTTAGCGTGACAGATGTGTTGCATTATGTAATTTGGAATAACACAAGCTGCCACTTGATGCAGTTTTGAAGTCATACCTCCTAAGTTTAAGCAGGATTCTCTTCAACTGAGGCGTCATGCCGTTCAGGTCCTTGTGGATGATGTGGACCAGAGGCCTATGATCCGTCTCGACAGTGCATGTCGGCAGGCTATAGACATGATCATGAAATTTGAGGATGTCAGTGAGAAGACCGAAGCACTCCTTCTCAATCTGTGCATATCTGGTTTCAGTGGCCGTCATCGCCCTTGATGCGTAGACTACTGGTGCCCAGGATGATGTGACATCTCGTTGAAGCAACACCGCACCGATGCCATCCTGACTCGCATCTGTGGATATCTTTGTCTCCTGGTCCGGGTCGAAGAATGCCAGGACTGGTGCAGTGGTGAGCTTGGCTTTCAGCTCCAGCCACACAGTCTGGTGTGCCGCCTTCCACTCAAAGGCAGTTGACTTTTTCACCAGGTTGCGTAGGGCCGTGGTGTGTGTGGCCATATTTGGAATGAATGTGCCCAGAAAATTGACCATACCCAAGAAGCGCAGCACCGTCTTTTTGTCCTCAGGGACCTTCATCGCCTCGATGGCCTTGATTTTGTCTGTGTCCCGGCGCACACCATGCTGTGAGATCTGGTCGCCTAGGAACTTGAGCGTCGATGTGCCAAAACAACATTTGGACCTGTTTAACTTTAGGCCGTTGGCATGTACACGGCGGAATACCTTCTGGAGACGGGACACATGTTCTTCAGGGGTCGTGGACCATATGATGATGTCGTCCACGTACACACGAACCTCTTCAATGTCTTCCATCATCTGCTCCATGATGCGATGGAATATCTCCGATGCCGAGATGATGCCAAATGGCATGCGATTGTAGCAGTATCTGCCAAAAGGCGTGTTGAAGGTGCAGAGCCTTCCGCTGGACTCTTCCAGCTGGATTTGCCAAAATCCCTGTGATGCATCCAATTTGGTGAAGAAGCACGCGTGTGCCATCGCACTCGTGAGTTCCTCCCGCTTCGGGATGGGGTAGTGTTCCCGCATGATATTCTTATTGAGATCCTTGGGATCAATGCAGAAGCGCAGGTCCCCCGAAGCCTTCTTTACGCACACCCTCGAGCTGACCAAGGATATGATGCCTTTTTGCTGAAGATCCTTGACCTGTGCCTTCAGGCGCTCTCTCAGTGGAGCAGGGACTCGTCGTGGTGCGTGGACCACTGGCTTGGCATCAGGCCGTAGCAGAATCTTGTATCGATACGGCAGCGTGCCCATCCCGTTAAACACATCTGGATACTGGGCGAGGATGTCGTCGATGCCAGCCTGAAGATCCACATGGGAGGATGTTGTGGTGTAAACCCTTTGAATGAGGTTCAGCTGCTTGCAGGCATGCGCACCTAGTAGGGATGCCCTGTCCGGCTTAACAATTTCAAAGCGTAACCGTGCTTGTGTGTGTCGGTTGGATACGTGCAGATGGCAGGATCTCAGTGCCGTGATGGCACTCTCATTGTAATCCAGGAGCTTGCAGGCAGCTGTAAGGACCGTGGGGGCTTCTTAATGCATCTGAAGTCTGCCTGTGAGAGAAGGTTGGCAGAGGCACCTGTGTCCAGCTTGAACTGGATGGGGCAGTTGTTGACCTTCATCACTGCTCGCCATTCGTCCTCGGAATCCACAGCTAGGATTGATTGGACTTGCGATGTGCCTGGTGTGGCATATTCACACGATGTAATAATGCCCACACGGTAGGCGTTGTCCAGGCATTCATCATCTGGATCCGTTGCATTGTCGGGATCAGAATCCTGTTGGCGTTGTTGCACACTCCGGATGCGCCGTCGTCGGAATTGGGAGTGCTGGCTCCTGATTGGTGGTGCAGATCTGCACAGGGCTGCATAGTGGCCTGGCTTCCCGCAGTTTAAACAGCATCTGCCTCTTGCAGGGCATCGTTTCTTTAAATTGGCGGTGCCACAGATCGAACACGTCATGACGTCGGCGTCCTGACGCTCCGTGCATCGTTGCACATGCGCAGTGGGGTTCTCAGACGTCTGCACCTGCGCAGTGCGGGTTTCGGCCGCTTTGTGGTCCCGTTCGCATCGCGCATGTGGTCAGAAGAGCGCACAAAATGGCCACTTTCGTCACTGTTGAGGCGTGCATCTGGGAGATGGCCTGCACACTCTCTGCCTCGTGGGAGGCTAGTCTATCATTTTCTGCCGTTTTGTACTCCGAATAGTGATTTTTTACGCGTGCTCATGCACTGTGCATGTTTCAATCGCGACTGGCAGAGTCATATGCATGATCTTCAGTAACTGCTGTCTCAGAGGATCAGAGTGAACTCCAAAAACAATTTGGGCTCTGATCATGGAGTCAGTGATATCACCGAAGTTACAGGATTGCGCTAGCAGTCTAAGGTTAGTTAAATATGAGGTGAAGGATTCGTCTTTACCTTGCAATCGCTGCTTGAATATGTAGCGCTCGAAGATTTCGTAGGTGTCCACCTCACAGTGGCAGTCAAACTTGTCCAGGATGGTCTGAAACTTTGTCTTGTCCTGTTCTTCGGCGAAGTGAAAGGAGTTGAATATTTCCAAGGCGTGATCACCCGCTGTGGTGAGGAAAAGAGCTATCGCCCGTGCATCAGACGCACCATTGAGGTCTGATGCTTCGACGTAAAACTGAAATTTCTGCTTGAATGTCCGCCAGTTGGCACTGAGATTGCCGGAGGTCCTGAGCTGGTGAGGAGCCTGAATCTTTTCCATTGTGCCGGTATACATTTGCTGGTTGTCACGGACCTTGCTGAGTTGAACTAACTAGATTGAACAGACTCCTGGTATCATGTTGTGTTATGTAATTTGGAATAACACAAGCTGCCACTTGATGCAGTTTTGAGTAAAAGATGCTCCAGACTTTGAAATGAGTTCAATGTGTTTTATTGAACTATTAGCACAGTTCTCAATGAGTTTGACTCTCTGCTAATCTAAATGTAGTAACTCAGTCTAACTGAACCAGCCTTGCTCTAAGCCACGTGCTGGTGTGTGATGCTGAGGATGCACCCTGTCTCACTCTGTAGATGTTGGTCTGTGGAAAGAGGCGGGGTGTGAGTGCCGCATCCCTTTTATAGTGAGATACCACCCCTGAGTGTCCTGACTGCTCATTGGTCATGTCCTATTCTATGTGTTCATTAGCTGCATGTTTGCATATCATGACAAGATGGGTGTGTGATCTCTACTCCAATTCACAGCAGAGATCCTCTTCAGCACTTAGATTGAACAAAAGACGAAAGCATGAGGCCTATGGGTTAACTGAAGAGCCCTGTATGCAAGGCTCTCGGTGAGAGGCGGGGAGAATGGCCTGTGAGGGGCCACTGCAACAACACATGTGAAGTCTGAAATCTTCGGCCTTTATCTCAGTGCAGTTACATCTGCTAGGCCTCTCAGCGAATGCTGAGGGCAAGCCTTGGAATTCACAGAATGGGAAATTCAGTTTGCAAAGGGTTAACCCGGGAGTGGCAATCAGTAGCACAACCATATATTGCAACAAAATAACCAAGCATGACTGGCTTACTCCATCAATGTGAAGGAATGTTAATAAGCAAGTAGGTTTCTCATGTGGTACGCTCATTGCTGTTAAGCCTCCATATTAAACAGAACAGGATCAGATTGCATTTCCGGCAGGTCCCCCCCAAAAGAGTTGTGCGTCCTACAAGCCTTGTATTGTGGCCACCCAGCCCAGCTCCACAGGCTTGCCTGCCCAGTTGCAGGGTCGCTCGAGACGGCACCGGCCCTTTGGCTGCAACCTTAGAGTGGTTAATATCTGTTAGTGTTTTGTTGCATTCTCATTGAAAATGCCCCCTCCCTTTATGAGCCAAACCATGCCCCCTCTCAGAGTCATGCCAACGGCTGCTGACCCCCCCTGCCCCCAGAATTACCTCCCACCCCTGCTTAGGGACATTGCCTTTGCCCCCTGTGCTGCTACGGAGTCACCCCCACCCGCACCTCCGCCCATCTCCAGCAACCTCCCCAGATTAACATTCTCTCTCCGACCTTCATTTAACCCTTCCGAATGCACGAGCAACCCCCCCCCGTCAACCTGCCAACAACTCCCTGAAGCAGCGAGCCCATCCTCCAGTGGGCTACCTCCTTATCCAGCTGCCCACCCAAGCTCTCCAGTGGCCTCCATCCCCATGCACTCCTTGTTGGATAGTGGCGACCTGCACGCTCACCTCTGAACTCCCCCTCAGAGGAGAGGTCGCCGGGTTCACGTTTCTGAAAACCTGTTGTAAACCGCATAGGTGTGATGTCATAATGAGGGGGTACGGTTACAGCGGGATTGATCGTGAATGATACGTTAATGCATTTGAATAAGGGTCTCGACCGTACAGGGCGTGAACCTCATTACATCACCGGCGGGGATGACATCACAAGATCGCGCCGGCGAAATTCCCGTTACCAGCCTCTTGCGAGATTTAGCGCCCACATCGCCGTCTGAGCTTGCGGCAAATGCGGGCACAGAATCACGGCCATCAAGTGCAAAGGCAATGGCATAATGCTCAGCCTTTATAAAACACTGGTCAAGCCTCAGCTGGAACATTGTTCAATTCTGGGGCGAAATTCTCCCGAAACGGCGCGATGTCCGCCGACTGGCGCCCAAAACGGCGCCAATCAGACGGGCATCGCGCCGCCCCAAAGCTGCGGAATGCTCCGCATCTTTGGGGGCCGAGCCCCAACATTGAGGAGCTAGGCCGACGCCGGAGGAATTTCCGCCCCGCCAGCTGGCAGAAACGGCTTTTGTTGCCCCGCCAGCTGGCGCGGAAATGACAACTCGGGGCGGCGCATGCGCGGGAGCGTCAGTGGCCGCTGACAGTTTCCCATGCATGCGCAGTGGGGGGAGCCTCTTCCGCCTCCGCCATGGTGGAGACAGTGGCGGAGGCGGAAGGGAAAGAGTGCCCCCATGGCACAGGCCCGCCCGCGGATCGGTGGGCCCCGATCGCGGGCCAGGCCACCGTGGGGGCAACCCCCGGGGCCAGATCACCCCGCGCCCCCCCCAGGACCCCGGAGCCCGCCCACGCCGCCTTGTCCCGCCGGTAAGGTAGGTGATTTAATTTACGCCGGCGGGACAGGCAATTTATCGGCGGGACTTCGGCCCATCCGGGCCGGAGAATCGAGCGGGGGGGCCCGCCAACCGGCGCGATTCCCGCACCCGCCGAATATCCGGTGCCGGAGACTTCGGCAACCGGCGGGGGTGGGATTCACGCCATCCCCCGGCGATTCTCCAACCCGGCGGGGGGTCGAAGAATGTCGCCCCTGGGCACCACACAGCTCAGGAAGGAAGGTAAGGCCTTCAAGAGGGAGAAAGAGACAATCACTTGAATGGCACCACCTAGGGGAGATTTGAGTAATTTGGAGATAGAGGAGAAGCTGGGATTGTTTTTTTGAGAACAGAAGGTTGATAGAGGTGTTCAAAATCATGAACAGTGTTTTTAAAAAAAAAAAAAAAATTTTTATTAAGGTTTTCATAAAATATCAATAACAAAATGAAAAAGGAACCCAACAGGGTTAAGTACAAAACACAGTCCAAAAAGGCAACCCACCATACCCCCTGTACATAAATAATAAATTAACATTAACACCCCGACTTAGCACAACAAATATATACACCCCCTCAGACCCCCCAGTGTAAATAACAAAAACAAAAATAAAGTAACCCCCCCCCCCCCCCCCGAGTTGCTGCTGCCATTGCCCAATGCCTACCGTTCTGCCAGGAAGTCTAAGAACGGTTGCCACCGCCTAAAGAACCCTTGTACCGACCCTCTCAAGGCGAATTTCACCCTCTCCAACTTAATAAACCCCGCCATATCGTTGATCCAGGATTCCAGGCTTGGGGGCCTCGCGTCCTTCCACTGAAGAAGGATCCTCCGCCGGGCTACCAGGGACGCAAAGGCCAGAGTACCGGCCTCTTTCGCCTCCTGCACTCCCGGCTCCTCTGCCACCCCAAATATTGCGAGCCCCCAGCCCGGCTTGACCCTGGAACCTACCACCCTCGACACCGTCCTCGCTACACCCCTCCAAAATTCCTTCAGCGCTGGGCATGCCCAGAACATATGGGTGTGATTCGCTGGACTCCCCAAGCACCTAACACACCTGTCCTCACCCCCAAAGAACCGGCTCATCCTTGTCCCGGTCATGTGTGCCCTGTGCAGCACCTTAAACTGTATGAGGCTGAGCCTCGCGCACGATGAGGAAGAGTTCACCCTCCCTAGGGCATCTGCCCACGTCCCTTCCTCGATCTCCTCTCCCAACTCCTCCTCCCACTTACCTTTCACCTCCACCACCGAGGCCTCCTCCTCCTCCTGCATCACCTGGTAAGTTTCCGAGATCTTCCCCACTCCCACCCACCCCCCGAGAGCACCCTGTCCTGTACTGTGCGTGGCAGCAGCCGCGGGAATTCCACCACCTGCCTCCTGGCAAACTCCCTTACCTGTAAGTACCTGAAGGTGTTCCCCAAGGGGGAGCCCATACTTCTCCTCCAGCTCATCCAGGCTCGCGAACTTCCCGACCACAAACAGGTCCCCCAACCTTCGTATCCCTGCCCTGTGCCACCCCGAAAACCCTCCATCTGTTCTCCCTGGGATGAACCGGTGGTTCCCCCGTATTGTAGTCCACACCAAGGCCCCAACTTCCCCCTGTGCTGCCTCCACTGCCTCCAGATTTTGAGGACAGCCGCCACCACTGGGCTCGTGGTATACCTCCTTGGAGGGAACGGCAGCGGCGCTGTTGCCAGCGCCCCCAGACTCGTACCCACACAAGACGCCGTCTCCAGCCTCTTCCATGCAGCCCCCTCCCCCTCCATCACCCACTTGCGCACCATCGTCACATTGGCGGCCCAGTAGTACCCACAGAGGTTGAGCAGCGCCAGCCCCCCCTATTTCTACTCCACTCCAGGAACACCCTTCTCACCCTCGCAGCCCCTCGCGCCCACACGAACCCCATTATACTCCTGTTGACCCGCCTAAAAAAGGCCTTCGAGATAAACACGGGGAGGCACTGGAACAGGAACAAAAACCTTGGGAGCGCCGTCATTTTGACTGACTGCACCCTACCCGCCAAGGACAGCGGCAATGTGTACCACCTCTTGAACTCCTCCTCCATTTGCTCCACCAGCCTTGTGAAATTAAGCCTATGCAGGGCCCCCCAGCTCCTGGCCACCTGGACCCCCAAATATCTGAAGCTCCTCTCCGCCCTTTTTAGTGGGAGCTCGCCAATCCCCCTCTCCTGGTCCCCTGTGTGAACCACGAACAGCTCGCTCTTCCCCATGTTGAGCTTGTACCCCGAGAAATCCCCGAATTCCCTCAGGATCCTCATTACCTCCGGCATTCCCCCCACCGGGTTCGCCACATACCGCATAAAGCGACACCCTGTGCTCCTCCCCACCCCGCACCAACCCCCTCCAGTTCCTCGACTCTCTCAGTGCCATAGCCAGGGGTTCAATCACCAGTGCGAAGAGCAGGGGGGACAGGGGACATCCCTGTCTCGTCCCTCGGTGCAACCAAAAGTACTCAGACCTCCTCCTGTTCGTGGCCACACTCGCCATCGGGACCTCATACAACAGCCTAACCCACCTGACAAACCCCTCCCCAAACCCGAACCTCTTCAGCACTTCACACAGGTACCTCCACTCTACCCTATCGAAGGCTTTCTCAGCGTCCATTGCCACCACTATCTCCGCCTCCCCCTCCCTCGCCGGCATCATGATAACATTCAGAAGCCTCCGCACATTCGCGTTCAACTGCCTCCCCTTCACGAACCCCGTCTAGTCTCGTGGATGACCTGCGGCACACAATCCTCAATCTTCGTGGCTAAGACCTTTGCCAGCACCTTGGCATCTACGTTTAGCAACAAAATCGGTCTGTAAGACCCACACTGCAGGCGATCCTTGTCCCGCTTCAGGATCAGGGAGATCAGTGCCCGGGACATCGTCGGGGGCAAAGCCCCCCCCCTCCCTTGCCTCATTGAAGGTCCTAACTAGCATCGGGTCCAACAGGTCCATATATTTTTTATAGAATTCGACCGGGAAACCGTCCGGCCCCGGTGCCTTCCCCGCCTGCTTTCTCCCTATCCCTTTGGTCAGCTCCTCCAGCCCAATCGGGGCCCTCAATCCCGCCACCAGTCCCTCCTCCACCTTCTGAAACCTCAATTGGTCCAGAAAGCGGCCCATCCCTCCCTCCTCCAGTGGGGGCTCGGGCTGATACAATTCCTCATAAAAGTCCCTGAAGACCCCATTGATGCCAACCCCACTCCGCATCGCACTCCCTCCCCTGTCCTTAACTCCCCCGGTCTCCCTAGCTGCATTCCGCTTCCGAAGCTGATACGCCAGCATCCGGCTTGCCTTTTTCCCATACTCGTAAATCGCCCCCTGGGCCTTCCTCCACTGCACCTCCGCCTTCCTGGTGGTCACCAGGTCGAATACGGCCTGGAGGCTGCGCCTCTTCCTCAACAGTCCTTCCTCGGGCACCTCCGCATACCTCTTGTCTACCCTCACCATCTCCCCCACCAGCCTCTCCCTCTCCCTCTGCTCCCTCCTCTCCTTGTGGGCCCTAATGGAGATCAGCTCTCCCCTAACCACCGCCTTCAGCGCCTCCCATACCATCCCCACTCGGACCTCCCCGTCATCGTTGGCCTCCAGGTACCTCTCTATGCTCCCTCGGACCCGCTCACTCACCTCCTCGTCCGCCAACAGCCTCACCTCCAAGCGCCACAACGGGCGCTGGTCCCTCTCCTCCCCCAGCTGTAAATCCACCCAATGCGGGGCGTGATCCGAAATGGCTATCGCCGAGTACTCAGTATCCTCTACTCTCGCTATCAGCGCCCTGCTCAAAATAAAAAAGTCGATCCGGGAATAAGCCTTATGGACATGTGAGAAGAATGAAAATTCCCTAGCCCCGGCCTTGCAAATCTCCAAGGGTCCACCCCTCCCATCTGGTCCATAAACCCCCTCAGCACCTTAGCCGCCGCCGGCTTCCTACCCGTCCTAGACCTGGAGCGATCCAGTGCCGGATCCAACACCGTGATAAAGTCTCCCCCCATTATCAGGCCCCCCACTTCCAAGTCTGGGATCCGACCCAACATGCGCCGCATAAAACCCGCATTGTCCCAGTTCAGGGCATACACATTGACCAGTACCACCCTCTCTCCCTGCACCTTACCACTTACCATTTCGTACCAACCGCCATTGTCTGCCACAATGCTCAACGCCTCGAATGACACCTTCTTTCCCACCAAGATCGCCACCCTTGATCTTTGGCATCTAGCCCCGAGTGAAACACCTGACCTACCCGCCCTTTCCTCAATCTTACCTGGTCTGCCACCTTCAGGTGTGTCTCCTGGAGCATAACCACATCCGCCTTCAGGTGCACGAACACGTGGGCCCGTTTGACCGGTCCGTTCAGTCCCCTTACATTCCAGGTTATCAGCCGGATCAGGGGGCTACCCGCCCCCCTCCCCCGCCGACTAGCCATAACCCCTCCTCGGCCAGCCACGCGCCCGCACCCCACACCCGGCCCGTTCCCCACGGCGGCAGACCCTCGTCTCGACCCCCCCACTTGCTCCAGCTCCCCCTTGACCATAGCAGCAGCAACTCGATCCCCCCCTCCCCCCGGCTAGGACCCCTCCTAGCTGCTTCACTCCCCCCATTGCACTTCCGCAAGTCAGCTGACTCCTGCTGACCCCGGCCACTCCCGCCTCTCCTTCGACTCCTCCCATTGTGTGACACACCCTCCTCTTCCATTCCCCATCCGCAGGCTCTCCCCCTCCCATCCCAAGCGCGGGAAACAACCCTCGCTTCCCGGCCCCGGCCCCGCCCCCTCCAGTCTTCAGCGCGGGAAAAAGCCCGTGCTTTCCACCTACCCGGCCCCGCCACCTCTGACGCAGCTCCTTTTACAGGCCCAGTCCCCTCACCCCCGACTCGGTCCTCCCCCTCCCCCATGGGGCCCCATCTCACTTCCGGCCATCCACCCCTGTTTCATTTGCTTACCCACCTCCAAGAGCCCCCCCCAACCAACCCAACCAAAACAGTGCCCAACCCGCCCTAACCACCCTCACCGAACCAGAAAGAGAAAAAAAAACAAGAGCAAAGGACCCCCCCTCAAAAAGTAACATATCAACCGCAATCCCCAAACGCCCATCCCGATCCTCAGTCTGTGTCCAACTTCTCGGCCTGAACAAATGCCCACGCCTCCTCCGGAGACTCAAAATTATGGTGCCGGTCCTTGTAGGTGACCCACAGTCCCGCCGGCTGCAACATGCCAAACTTCACCCCTTCCTGTGCAGCACCGCCTTCGCTCGATTGTACCCGGCCCTTCACTTCACCACCTCCGTACTCCAATCCTGGTATATTCGAACCTCCGCGTTCTCCCACCTGCTGCTCCTCTCCTTCTTGGCCCACCTGAGCACACACTCCCGATCAACGAATCGATGAAACCGCACCAGCACCGCCCGCGGAGGCTCGTTAGCCTTGGGCCTCCTCGCCAGCACTCTATGGGCCCCTTCCAGATCCGGGGAGCCCTGGAAGGACTCCGCTCCCATCGGCGAGTTCAACATGGTGACCACATAGGCCCGCACGTCCGGCCCCTCCAGCCGCTCTGGAAGGCCCAGAATCCGCAAATTCTTCCGCCTCGACCGATTCTCCATCTCTTCGAACCGCTCCTGCCATTTCTTGTGGAGCACCTTGTGCATCCTCCACCTTTACCGCCAGGCCTAAGATCTTGTCCTCGTTGTCGGAGATCTTTTGTCGGGCCTCGCGGATCGCCACCCCCTGGGCCGTCTGTGTCTCCAGCAGCTTATCGATAGAAGCCTTCATCGGCTCAAGCGGGTCCGCTTTAATCTCCCTGAAGCAGCACTGGATAACCTCCTGTTGCTCCTGCGCCCACTGCATCCACGCTGCCTGGTCCCCGCCCGCCGCCATTTTGTTCTTCTTCCCTCGCACCTTCTTTTTTAGTCGCCCCGCTCCTGGTAAAAGCCATATACTGTCGGGGAACTATTGTACTCTCCTTCCCACCGCGGGAAACGTCCAAAAAATGACGTTGGGGGCCCTGAAAAGAGCCCAAAAGTCCGTTTTTTGCGGGAGCTGCCGAATGTGCGACTTAGCTCCTCATAGCCGCAACCGGAAGTGATCATGAACAGTGTTGATGACACGTGAGAAACTGTATCCAGTGGCAAGGGATCAGTCATCAGAGGTCGCATATTAAGGTGAGAGGCAAAATGAGGGATTGTGTTTTACACTGCGAGTTTTTGTGATCTGGAGCGCAATACCTGCAAGGGCGGTGGAGGCAAACTCAAAAGGACCTTCCAAAAGAGAATTTGGAGAAAAATGGGGATAGAGCCAGGGATCGGGGCCATTTCAAAAGCTCTTTTAAAAAAGCCGGCAGACACCAATGGCCCAAATGACCTTCTTCCATGATATTGGTTGAAGGCTAATCATTGGTCAGGGTACCTGCTTTTATTTACAATATTGCAAGCGATCTCTCGGAAGAATCTCAATTCATCTGTCAAAGACCAGAACGCAGGGGCGTGCTCCTCTTGCTGTGGGCCTGTTGAATTGAGAAACTATTCAAGTACATGTAGGTGCATGAGCTTCCTGGAATAAAAGTGGCAAAGGGGAGCAATTGTAATGTCGATGCATGTCAGCATGGGTGGGAGTGGCTGTTAAAGCTGCACTTTACGGAAAGTTAGATAAATATTCAATTTAGACTCCAGACAGAAAAAAATAAGAACAGGCTTAACTCATTTGATGGCTTAGCGAGTAAGTGTGTGCTAAGCCAAAGGAACCAGGTTGGCGGTCGGCCCAGTCAACGGTTTTCTTTGCGGATTGCTTCACCGTGGTTCGGCTGGCTGACGAAACACCCACAGTTGGTCCCTCTGCCCCATGAGGTTGTACATTTGCCACCACAATCACATGGTCTGCCTCTCGCCACTGCCTGAATCTCACACGAGGGAGCGGATTTGATGAGCGCCGCAGTCCTTAGCCATCATTGTGCACGGTGCTTATTTGTGCCTAAACACTAGGGGTAGCACATCCTGTACGGCAGCACGGATGCAGGGTTTAATTCACCCAAAAAATGACTAAGGGTGAGGCTATTCACTGGCCGCGTTGCACCTGCCACTGATCCTGCTATGAGAGCCCCAAGACGGGACGCGGGATTCTCTCAGGCCAGGCCGGGCCACAGAATCGCTGGGACAAGCGCGAATCGCGCGATGCCGCCCCAACGCCAGTCCGCCGATTCTCCGGAGAGTGGAGATTCGGTGCCATTGGCGCCGGCGCGCCGTTGGTCGGGGGGCGGTCCTCCGCCCGGGATGGACCCAGTGGCCACGCAAAACATCCGAGTCCCGCCGGCGCCGTTCACACCTGCTCTTACCCGGCGGGACCTCGGCGTGCATGCATCCGTGGGCAGCCTGGTGGGTAAGGCGGAGGGTCCGACCCCGGGGGGGGGGGGGGGGGGGGGGCTCCGCTGTGGCCTGGCCCGCGATAAAGGCCTACCGATCGGCGGGCCGGCCTCTCGGGCTGGGGGCCTCTTTTGTTCCACGCCTGCCCCTGTAGCCCTACGGCATGTTGCGTCGGGGCCGGCGCGGAGAAGGGAGCCACTGCGCATGTGCGCATTTGCCGCCGGTCCCTCTGCGCATGCGCAGACCCGCGGCGCCCACCTGACACTGGCAGCTGGAGCGACGCGGTTCTCTCCAGTGCCATGCTGGCCCCCTGTAGGGGTCAGAATCGCTGCTCCAGAGGGCCTGTTGACGCCGTCGTGAAACACGTTTACGACGGCGTCAACACTTAGCCTCGGGATCAGAGAATCCCGCCCGGGATTCGCGCTGGGTACCGAATAGTCTGCCATTGTCCTGGCCAGCTCCAGTCAGTGTGATCAGGATCTCGCTCAGAAAGGACGAGAACCTAATCCCATCTCATTTGCATTCATTATAATCTCAATAGTGAGATAGTGAGATTTAAGTAGAGTGCAGCCCAGGAGCCCCCCCCCCCCCCGCCCCCCCCCCCCCCCCCCCCCCCCCCCCCCCCCCCCCCCGCCACCCCATCCAGCGAGAAGTCACGCGTGCATTATTCACGACTGCCCTACAAAAGCAGGCACCCAGCGCCATGGGGTCTGAGGGGAGCAAAAAGGTGAGTCGCCCTCTCCACTTAACTCCATGCAGCACAGGGGCACTGTAGTTGCTGACCAGGTGCTGTGGGGTGGAGGGGTTTCAAGGGGGGGTTGGGGAGCTGGAGGGGGACAGGTCGGGGGTCACTCCTGGGCTGGGGGTGGGTGGGGGGTACGGGATTTGGGTATGTGAAGCACTGAAGCCAGCTTTATATCTTGTGAACACCCATAACAGGCCAAACCACAGTTGCAGCCTGTCTGTACCACAAAACTCTCTCAGGACAGAGCCATGCTACAGCTTGTCTCTTTAAAGTGTATTTAAAAATAAAATAAATTTAGAGTGCCCAATAAGCGATAATTATCATTATCTTTTTTTCCAATTAAGGGGCAGTTTGGCGTGGCCATTTCACCTACCCTGCACACCTTTGAGCTGTGGGTGTGAGACCCACTGAGACATGGGGAGAATGTGCAATCTCCACATGGACAGTGACCCAGGTCCGGGATCGAACCCGGGTCCTCGGCACCGTGAGGCAGCAATGCTAACCATTGCGCCACCGTGCCACCCTTTGAAGGTGCATTTTACCCCCCTTGAAGTCACCCATTTGAACTAGCCAGTTTAAAGTCCATCTTACCGACTTGAAATTTCAATAGACTCTGAGGTTTCAGTGTTGCAGTCTGCCTTCTTTTACACCTCTGTACTTGGTTGTTTACATTCCATTTCACACCCCTTTTGATTGTGACAAGCCTCAGGCATGACAGCTGAAAGCTATCTCAAAGGAGGGATGAGCCTTATTAGTTGTGGTAGCTGTTGACAGTCCCTGAACTCTGAAGTGCCTTCTCAAAAGAGCTGGTGCCTTGTCTGAGAGAAATTTCTCTGGACTGGATGTCCTGCAACCGTTGATGCCTGAACACTGTGCCTGCACTGTAGGTGCCTCAGCACCATACAGGCAGCTGGCAACACTCAAACATTAAAGAGCTGGGGTTCACCACTGAGGACCCTTTCGTGGCCAAAGATTAACTATCTGGATGAACGGAAGAGAGCTGAGCATGACGTTCCTGATGTTGCTGACAGTGGCCTTGGGTCTCAGTGCTCCTGATCTAATAATAATAATAATAATTGCTTCTTGTCACAAATAGGCTTCAATGAAGTTACTATGAAAAGCCCCTAGCCGCCACATTCCGGCACCTGCTCGGGGAGGCCGGTACGGGAATTGAACCTGCGCTGCTGCCTTGTTCTGCATTGCAAGCCAGCTGTTTAGCCCACTGTGCTAAACCAGTCCAGTGAGTGTGCAGAGCGATGGTTGTCAGCACAGGTAGTTCGCTGGATGGCACTTTGAGAGAAGGTGGGACAGTCATGTTAAGGGCGGGAGAGGGTTGAAACACAGTCACCTCATTGGACATAAACACACAGTGCAAGCTCTAGCAGCCCAGGTGCATTGAGTGTGCTGGCATGACAGAAATAAGATCTCAAGTTGTCCAAGGCTGGGAATCGACTGTGCATAGTTGTATCTCCTCACATTCACTGTTAGATATTGTGTTCCTTCTTAGTCCAGCGAGTAAGGCCACTACAACCACTTGGTCATCATCATTATGCTTCACCACTCTCAGCTGCTCTTCTACTGCTTTGCGCACGAGCAGTGGGAGAGAGGCCACTTCCGGAGTGAGGCCACGGGCAGAGTGACTTTTAAGCTTTAAACTTGGGAATTTGAAGCACAGTGGGGATTGGGTGCAGAGCAGGAAGAGGTGCTCTTTGCTTTTTCTCCTTCCTTTGTAACTTTCAAATTTTCAGAGAGTGGTCTTGCCTTGCTGTAGCTGAGGCTACAAGGGAGAGAGCTGATTGGTAAGGAGTGGACAAGGTCGGTAAGTCTTTACAACTTTCTTCAGTTATAGTTTGAAAATAAGTTTTGTGGTTCATAATCTGTAAGGGCTCTAATTGGTAGTAACAAGGGCAAGCAAAGAATGGCCATATAAAATTGGACTTAACCTAACTGGTCGGCAGGGAGCGGAGCGGGTGCGACCTTGGGGAGGCCGAGCTTCGGAACAGTAAATATAAATAACTTACCTCTTGGGTATCGGGGGCTGGGGGAAAAACTGTAAAGTGACGTCACAGTAAAGCTGCGATCTGATTGATAGGTTCGGAATCTGTTCTAAACTTGAAAAACTCGTGTAATTAACTAAGTAGAGGAGATCAGTGTATTTAGCATTTAGTATTTTTGGAGAAATCTAGCGCAAGTGACCATATAGTTAACTTTAACATAAACTTAATAATATATATTTTAACATAATTAATTAGTACTAAATTTAATAACTATTTATTTTGACGTAATTAATTAATTAGTGTTAGAAATGCTAGTCAGCGGGTGCAGTGCTCTAACTGTGGGATGTGGGAGGTCCTAGACGCTTCCAGCATTCCGGATGATGACATCTGCAGGACGTGTACCCAATGGCAGCTCCTCACAATTTGGTTGGAGCAGTAGTTTGATGCACTTAAGAGAATGCAGATGGTGGAAAGCATCATAGACAGGAGCTATAGACACCCAATGTGCAGGCAGACAGATGGGTGAGCGATAGAAAGGGCAGGCAGTCAGTGCAGGAATCCCCCTTGACTGTCCCCCTCTCTAACAAGTATATCGTTTTGGATACTGTTGGGGGGAATGGCCTATCGGGTGAAAACTACAACAGCGGACACAGCAGTGGCACCACGGCTGGCCCTGTTGTTCAGCAGGGAGGATCAAAGCGCAGAAGAGCAATAGTCATAGGGGACTCCATAGTCAGGGCACAGATAGGCACGTCTGTGGTCGTGAAAAAGACTCTAAGATGGTGCCAGGGTCCGAGGATATCATTGACTGGTTGCAGGGCATCCTGAAGGGGGAGGGGGATAAAGTGGAGGTCATGGTCCATGTTGGTACCAATGACGCAGGTAGAAAGAAGGATGGGGGCCAGGATTCTCCGAACCTCCGCGCCTCAATCGCACTCGGCACAGGGGCAGAGAATGGGGTGTCAGATCCGTGATCGGGTCCGATGCCTTCCCGCGATCCTCCGCAGACCGGAGAATCGGCGACAATCGCGTACGCGCGGTTGACGCGGCGCCAGTCGGGGGCCATTGAAAGAGGCCCCTGCGGCGATTCTCTTCCGACAACTGGCCGAGTTCCCGCCAGCGTGGTTTACTCATGGTTCCACCCGGCGGGTACTTGGAGTGGCGGCTGCGGACACAGTCCGTGGCTGCCCTGGTGGGGGACGGGGGGATCCGACACGGAGGTGGCCTCCTGGACGGCCAGGCTCACGATCGGGGGACACGACTGGCGGGCGCGCGCAATCTGGGGGGAGCCTATATTGTTGGGGCTGGCCCGCTGTGTGAGTCCGCCATTGTTGCGCGGGGCCGCCGGGCACATGTGCAGACCCACGGCCCGAAGTGCAGGGTCCCATATCGGCAGGGGTAGCTGCGTGGACTACTCCGAGGCCCTACTGGCCCCCTGCAAAATAGAGAATCACTCTGGACTTTCTCCATTATCAGAGAACTCCACCCTAAATCTTTCATCAAGAAGTTTGATCAGGGAGTTAGGGAATAGACTAAAGAGCACGACCTTTCCGGTTGGGAAACTATTGAAGAAGATTCTGAAGGTGAGGCAAGATTTGATCAGGGATAGTCAGCATGAATTTGTCAGAGGGAGGTTATGCCTAACAAATTTGGTTGAATGTTTGGAGCATGTAACCAAGTGTCTAGATGAGGCTGGTGCAGTTGATGTAGTTTACATGGATTTCAGCAAAGCCTTTGACAAGGTCCCACAAGGGAGACTCATTAAGAAGGCAAATGCACATGGGATACAGGGTGATTTCATAAGGTGGATTCATAATTGGCTGAGCAGCAGGAAACAGAGGGTGATGATAGACGGCTGCTTCAATGTCTGGAAGGCAGTGCACCCGGAGGAAACCCACGCGGACATGGGGAGAACGTGCAGACTCCGCACAGTGATCCAAACCGGGAATCGAACCTGGGACCCTGGAGCTGTGAAGCAACAGTGATAACCACTGTGCTATCGTGCCGCCAATCACCGTCAGTTACTAGGGGAGAAGGAGGATTGGGAGTGTGGGGTGCGGGGGGGGGGGGGGGGGGGGGAGTTGGGGGGGGGGGGTGGAACTGTGTTCTCTCTTTTATTTATTTCTTGTTTGATGTTTCAAGGGTTTTAGAAAAATATATATGTTTTGCAAGATTTTGTAAAATTGAAAACTTTAATAAAATATTACAAAAGGAGGTTTTGCAATTTCTAGAGCTAATCTTTTCAGACTGAGTAATCTCAAAGACTGAGTAAACTGAGCAGCTCTGTTTTTAGTCAAATTGGAGAGATTTCTGCCTCTTTCTCACAATCTCAATTATTTTAACTTTTCAGCATTGGATGGATCATCTTATCAGACTTTCACAGGCTAACCTAAGTTTGTCCTTTATGCTGGTGAGAGCAAGAATCACTTTGAAACAAAAAGAGTCAACATCTCGGGCTGGATTCTCCCAAAATGTGACTGTCCCCCCCCGCTGGCGTAAAAACGGTGGCGTTTTTCTCCCAAAATTCCGATAAAAAAGATCACCTAATTCAATGCCCTGCAAGAGGCTAGCAGGGACCCGAAGTAAATCTCACAGCTTTTGCTGCAGATACGGGCCCCCGCACTTCCGGTTTGGAGTCCAGCATGCGCATGGCGGCGGCCTCCAATGGCCCGCGCCGAGCTCTATAGCGGACTCGGACCCCAGAGCCAGACAGAGAAAGGAACCCCCCCCTGATCGGCTGTGCGCCCGAGCATCTAGCCCCACGGATCTAAGCCCCGGTCGCCTATAAGGGCCGAGATTCTCCGACCCCTGCCGGGTCGGAGAATCGCCGGGGGCTGGCGTGAATCCCGCTCCCGCCGGTTGCCGAAGTCTCCGGCACCGGATATTCGGCGGGGGCGGGAATCGCGCCGCGCCGGTTGACGGACCCCCCCGCGCGATTCTCCGGCCCGGATGGGCCGAAGTCCCGCCGCTAAAATATCTGTCCCGCTGGCGTAGATTAAACCAGCTACCTTACCGCAGGACAAGGCGGCGTGGGCGGGCTCCGGGGATCTGGGGGGGGCGTGGGGCGATCTGGCCCCGGGGGGTGCCCCCACGGTGGCCTGGCCCGCGATCAGGGCCCACCGATCCATGGGCGGGCCTGTGCCGTGGGGCACTCTTTCCCTTCCGCCTTCGCCACGTTCTCCACCATGGTGGAGGCAGAAGAGACTCCCTCCAATGCGCATGCGCGGGAATGCCGTCAGCGGCCGCTGACGCTCCCGCACATGCGCCGCCCGGAGATGTCATTTCCGCGCCAGCTGGCGGGGCACCAAAGGCCTTTTCCGCCAGCTGGCGGGGCGGAAATTCGTCCAGCGCCGACCTAGCCCCTTAAGGTTGGGGCTCGGCCCCCAAAGATGCGGAGCCTTCCGCACCTTTGGGGCGGCGCAATGCCCGACCAATTTGCGCCATTTTGGGCGCTGGTCGGCGGACATCGCGCCGTTTCCGGAGAATTTCGCCCAAGGTCTCCACCACTGACATCCAATACCCCCGCCCCCAACCAGGTCGGCCGCGGACTGAGTCCGCAGCCGCCACGCCAGCATCCCGACCGGCAAGAGGTGGTTAGTTGCACGCCGTCAGGAACTCAGCCGATCGGGAGTGGAGTTTCGCTGGGCGGACCTCTGGCAATGGGCCACCAGTTGCTCGGCGTACTCCGTGGTCACAATGATTTTCAGGGCCCGGAGAATCGCTGGACCGGCGCCGGGCCCGATTACGCCGTGAAAGTGGATTCTCCGCCCCCATGCCGGCCGCGATTTCGCCACGGGGCTGCGGAGAATCCAGCCCCTCAGATTCCCAGCACCTGCAGCATTTTCCTTTTTTTTTGAGTTACTTTGGTTGTTTTGTCTAATTTTGTTGCTGAATGTAGTTGTGAAGATTGCCAGTGTTGTTTCTGGAGTCGGTCTTTTATAATTCAGTTCCAATTTTAGGGCATTAAGAAAAACTTTCACTGGCATATTGATCATCATTATGAATAGCAACCAGAGGGAGTCTTAGCCCAGAATTATACATTACCCTGTTTCCACGGTGGTCTAGACAGCTTCTCCCTTCTATCTAATGTCCTGCCCCCCAAACATGTGTGATTGCAAGATTGATTGAAATGCCATCAGGTTATATCAAGTGAAGATCCGTTTGTTTTTATCTGTATCCAATTACTTTTTTTAAAAAGTTGCAATGTTCATGCCCTGAAACAATAAGCATTACAGAAATTGACCAACTTGCTGTACTTTAGCATTTTCTGTATTTTTTATGACATCTGCAATTAATCGCTGTCTCCAAATTCCAAATAAGGAGGCGCCGCATCATTGGAATTACAATATTAAAGAATTGCATTGATGTAGTGTCTTTGACAACCACAGGATGCTCTAAAGCGGTTTGCAGCCAACAAAGTCTGACCACTGTTGCAAAGTGGGAAAGGTGGCTGGTAGGCAAAACTCTTCATTCTAATTTATGTATTTTCCCTTCTAGGTAAAAGCAAAGGAAAGGGAAAAGGTAAGATTAAAATGTTACCTCTTCATAAATCCAGCAAAGTATTATTCTGTATCTTCTTCCATTTAGTTTGCTTTTCAATGTGCATGGAACAATTGATTAAAGCTGATGCTATTGTCAAATGAATCATCATAAGTCAAGCTACGATCTCCACTGTACACACCATTGGCTGACTCACTGTTCACAAGAGTTGGCCAGTCTAATTGCACAAGTGGAACTGCGTTGAGAAATAACATTGTAATACACAAGGGTAATGTGGAATCAAGTCGACTATTGAAATTCCAGGCTTTTACCCTGCCAGGTACAGTCTGTAAATGGCATCCTATAGCAGAGAATGTAAGGGCAGATTTAGTAAAGATGTTTAAAATCATGAAGAGATTTGAGCGAGTAAATGGGGCAAAACATCTAATGGCAGAAGTTGCAATAACCGGAGAATAGATTATCATAGAATTTACAGTGCAGAAGGAGGCCATTCGGCCCATCGAGTCTGCACCGGCTCTTGGAAAGAGCACCTGAGCCAAGGTCAACATCTCCACCCTATCCCCATAACCCAGTAAACCCACCCAACACTAAGGGCAATTTTGGACACTAAGGGCAATTTAGCATGGCCAAGCCACCTAACCTGCACATCTTTGGACTGTGGGAGGAAACCGGAGCACCCGGAGGAAACCCACGCACACACGGGGAGGATGTGCAGACTCCGCACAGACAGTGACCCAAGCCGGAATCGAACCTGGGACCCTGGAGCTGTGAAGCAATTGTGCTATCCACAATGCTACCATGCTGCCCCTAGATTTAAGTTAATTGACAAAAAAAAAACACAAATTGTTTTATTTACACAGCAAGTTGTTCTGTTGTGGAGCGCCCTGCCTTGAAAAGGTGGTAGAGACAGACCCAATGGTCATTTCAAAGGCTAGTTGGATACATACTTGAAGGGGAAATATTTTCTCGGCTATTGGGAAGAGGGGGAGAGTGGAGTTGATTGGGTGGACATTGCAAAGAGCTGCCACAGCACAGTGGGTCAAATGGCCTCTTCCTGAGTTATATCTATGCAGCAACATTAAGCTCATTTAAAATCTTGTGTGTTCCACAATATTGCACTGCACACTATAAGGGTATTGAGGCTTTACTGGGATGCTGTCTTTGATGAGGAAATCCAAATATGAAGAAAGATGTGGAATAATTGAAACTTTTAATTATGAGGCGACGTCATGGAGGTTTTCCAAGCTCTTAAAGAATAGAATAGGTTTAATGGAAGCAAACTGTTCCCAATAGTTAAGCGGTCAAGAAGTAGGGAGAAAAGGCAGCAGGGTGGCGCAGTGGTTAGCACTGCTGCCTCACGGCACCGAGCACCAAGGTTCGATCCCGGCCCTGGATCACTGTCAATGTGGAGTTTGCACATTCCCCCCGTGTCTGCGTGGGTCTCACCCCCACAACCCAAAGACATGCAGGTGGACTGGCCACGCTAAATTGCCCCTTATTTGTAAATAGAAGCAGGGGACAGAGGTGAAAGATTTTAAATAGTTGTCGGGAAAAATCTCTTTACGCAAGAGTTGGGAGATTGGGGAATTCACTTGGGTAACTCCTATGTATGACTGTCTACAATTCCTTTCAACACATGTTAATGTGCCAGGTCATGTGCTGGAGCACTGCATTGCTGGAAGTGATCCCTTTATGTATCAGTTTTCCAGCGAGGATTTTGATGTCCTGCGACCCACTTGTAATTTGGACAATGGATGAGTTTGTTGCAGCCTTCCACAGCCCTGCAATGCACTTGGGAACAGTTTGTTGAACAAATCTTTTCTTCCCGCGCCTGAGGGTACTGACTCATACTGTGGCATGGTTCCATGGAGACCAATGCCGTTTGCCAGAGCATATCCTTTGTAGAGGTTGTTTTTCTTTGTGTGCAAGCCAAGACAGTTAGATTATAAGAGGTCATTATGTGATTATGTAGCATTAGAATCCAGCCTGATTACTGCCCTAGCCCAGCAAGGGTGCGTGCATTTTCTGGGGAAGATTATCTGATAAGAAGTGAGAAATCCTGATGCTTTTCATTCTCCAGTGCCCTTAAGTAGTGCTTCTGCGCTTACAATGCTCCAGACTTCATTTATCACAAGCTAGGGAAACTGTTGGGGTGGGGGCGGACAGTTGAAGAGTGAGAAGAGGTGACCAAAAGCTTAGTCAAAAGGATGCATTGTAAAAGTGCTTTCCAAGAGAGGGAGATGATTCAATAAAGAAGCAGTAATAATTCCAGAAGGAAGTGTCAAGAAGGTGGAAGGCCTTTCCTGGAACGGTCGGGCGAAGGGAAGAGATTAGCAACGGGAAGATTA
Source organism: Scyliorhinus torazame (assembly GCF_047496885.1). NCBI lineage: Eukaryota > Metazoa > Chordata > Chondrichthyes > Carcharhiniformes > Scyliorhinidae > Scyliorhinus > Scyliorhinus torazame. The sequence continues at coordinate 296,954,586 of NC_092711.1, read as the reverse complement.
GCAAAATAAAAGTACACAGGATAGGAGGCAATTTACTGGCATGCATTGGGGATTGGCTAACTGGCAGAAAACAGAGAGTAGGAATAAACGGGTCTTTCTTACGTTGGCAGGGTATGGCTTGTGGGGTACCTCAATGATCAATACTTGGGCCCAGCTGTTCACAATATACATCAATGATTTGGATGTGGCAAACAAATATATTATTTCCAAGTTAGTGTATGATACAAGGCTCGGCAGGAATGTGTGTTATGAGGAGGATGTAAAGCAGCAACAGGAGGATATGGACAGTGAGTGGGCAACAGCATGGCAGATGGAATAATAATGTGGAAAAATGTGAGGCAATCCACTTTGGTAGAAGGAACAGGTGAGCAAAGTATTTCCTAAATCGTAAGAAATTAGAAAGTGTAGATGTGCAAAAGGACCTGGGTGTTCTTGTCCATAAGTCACTGAAGGCTAACATGCAGGTGCAGCGAGCTATTAGGAAGGCTAATGGAATGTTAACCTTTATCGCAAGAGGATTTGAGTACTGGAGAAGGGAGATCTTGCTTCAACTGTATGGAAGATTGGTTAGACTGCATCTGGAGTACTGTGTGCAGTTTAGGTCCTCTTACCTCTGAAAGGATATTATTACCATGGAGGGACTGCGAAGAAGGTTTACCAGACTTGCTCCGGGACTGTTTTATGAAGAGTGATTCAGCGGCACGGTAGCACAGTAGTTAGCACTGTTGCTTCACAGCGTCAGGGTCCCGGGTTTGATTCCCAGCTTCGATCACTGTGTGGTGGCTGCACATTCCCCCCGTGTCTGCATGGGTTTCCTCCCACAAGTCCAGAAAGACGTGCTTGTTGGGTGAATTGGGCATTCTGAATTCTCCCTCAGTGTACCCGAACAGGTGCCGGAATGTGGCGACGAGGGGATTTTCACAGTAACTTCATTGCAGTGTTAATGTAAGCCTACTTGTGACACTAATAGAGATTATTATTAAACTGGGCCTGTATTCTCTAGAGTTTTGAAGGATGAGAGGTGATTTCATTGAAACCGACAAAACATTTGAAGTAATTGACAGGGTTCATAGAATCATAGAATTTAGTGCAGAGGAGGCCATTCGGCCCATCGAGTCTGCACCGGCCCTTACAAAGAGCACCCTACTCAAGCCCACATATCTACCCTGTACCCATAACCCAGCAACCCCCACTTAACCTTTTTGGACACTAAGAGCAATTTAGCATGGCCAATCCACCTAACCCGCACATCTTTGGACTGTGGGAGGAAACCGGAGCACCCGGAGGAAACCCACGCAGTCACGGGGAGAGCATGTAGACTCTGCAGAAACAGTGACCCAGCCGGGAATCGAACCAGAGACCCTGGAGCTGTGAAGCAATTGTGCTAACCACTATGCTACCTTGCTGCCCACAGGGTTGGTGCAGCTGAGCTATTTTCCTTGGTTGGGGAGTCTAGGACCAGGGAGCACAATTTCAAAATAAGGAGGATGCCCACTTGGGTTAGGACTGAAATGAGGAGAAACTTCTTCACATGGAAGGTTGTGAATCTTTGTAGTTCACTACCCTGGTGGACTGTGCAGTCTCAATGTGCATGTTTAAGGTAGAGATTGATAGATTTCTGATTAACAATAAGGTTACGGGTACAGGATAGAGTAGTCTCCAATATCTGGGTGGAATAGGGGAAGGTATCGGATATTTACGAGGAGCTCTCGGAGGTGGAGGAAACTGGGAGGACGAGCTAGGCGGAGAGATAGAGGCGGGTCTGTGGACGGATGCCCTAAGCAGGTTTAATAGATCCTCATCATGTGCCAGGCTTAGCCTGATACAATTTAAGGTAGTCCACCGGGCACAATGACAGTGGCTAGGATGAGCAAGTTTTTCGGGGTAGAGGACAGGTGTGCGAGGTGCGCGGGAAGCCCAGCAAATCATGTCCACATGTTTTGGGCATTCCTGAAGCTTAGAGGGTTTTGGCAGGGTTTTGCTAAGGCAATGTCCACGGTACTAAAAACAGGGGTGGTGCCGAGTCCGGAGGTGGCGATCGAGTGTCGGGAGTTCAGGGGGCGAAAGAGACCAACGTCTTGGCCTCCCTGGTAGCCCGGAGACGGATCTTGTTAATGTGGGGGGACTCGAAGCCCCCGAGTGTAGAGACCTGGGTTAGTGACATGGCTGGGTTTCTCCGTCTCGAGAAGATAAAGTTCGCCTTAAGAGGGTCAATGGTTGGGTTCACCCGGAGGTGGCAGGCCGTTCGTCGACTTTCTCGGGGAAAATTAAAATGTCAGCAGAAGCAGTATTCCAAGGATGGGGGGGGGGGGGGGTGGGCGGAGGGGGGTTTGCTGGATGGTTGTTTTATGGTTGGAGCGTGTGAAGATTGGGATTGGGATGGGGGTGGAAATGTTTATTATACCATGTTTATGTCATTGTTATTGTTATTATTATAAAAACTTTCACATACCTTAATAAAAATATGTTTTTTAAAACAATAAGCTTATGGGGATAGTGGGTGTAAAAAGCATTGAAGTGTCTGATCCGCCATAATCGTACTAAATAGCGGAGCAGGCTTGATGGGCTGAATGGCCTACTCCTTTCCTAGGTTACTAAGGGACATATTTCAGATGCAGAATGGGAATGCCAATTCTGTCAGTAAGGACAGAATGCAATCATAGATTATCATAGAATTTACAGTGCAGAAGGAGGCCATTCGGCCCATCGAGTCTGCACCGGCTCTTGGAAAGAGCACCCTACCCAAGGTCAACACCGCCACCCTATCCCCATAACCCAGTAACCCCACCCAACACTAAGGGCAATTTTGGACACTAAGGGCAATTTATCATGGCCAATCCACCTAACCTGCACATCTTTGGACTGTGGGAGGAAACCGGAGCACCCGGAGGAAACCCACGCACACACGGGGAGGATGTGCAGACTCCACACAGACAGTGACCCAAGCCGGAATCGAACCTGGGACCCTGGAGCTGTGAAGCAATTGTGCTATCCACAAGGCTACCGTGCTGCCCCAATGGATAAATGGAACCTAGTGCAGGACGGGATATAATCAGTCGAGGTTTTCGATGGGTTTGAGTTAATGGAATGTGGAAAGTCAGCAAGGAGGAAGAATTAAAGCTAAAATTGACAAAAGTAACGATTATGATTAGGGTTTTGTAGATTCAGCAGAGGGAGTTGAGTAGCCTTAATGTTGGATAGGATCAGGACTGGGTCTCCAGCCTCTCTTTTGTATCAAATTAAATGCCAAATTTTCTTACGATCTGATTCAACCTAAGGTTGATGTTTTATTGGGGTTGAGGGTAAGATAAATGGAGTGGTCTTGCATTGCACTAACAGACTGACTTGTGAAGAGGTTGGTTAAAATGCATTTCTACTGAAAAGCATGGAGGTATATGAAAGGGCTGTGGCTTTTACAGCAACAATCTATGCGGATAGATAAAGCACTTGGGGAGAATGGGATCAAAGTCTATGGGGAGAAAGCAGGTTTAGGATATTGAGTTGGATGATTAACCATGATCGTGATAAATGGTGGGGCAGGCTCGAAGGGCCAAAAGGCCTCCTCCTGCTCCTATCCTCTACATATCTAAGACAGAGTTACATCGTGTAGCCAAGTTTCACAATGTTGCTATTCTTTCTCTATAAATTCAAATATAGGTGCACAGAAGGATTTTTCTCAAACCTGGGTACCTGTGATCTATGAGTAACAATCCCAGAGTCTGTTCCACTGTATAACCATACTGGATTAAGACATTAATGGTCTGCCCTATTTGATTTGAGTTTGGGAGAGCAAAGGAGAAATTATTGAACCCAATTACTGCTGTTTGTTCTTTTTTTAAATGAAGTTTTCACCTATAACATTTCCCCTGGGGACTTCTACCAACGTGACCAATCACGGCTGCAAATTTAAAATATCTTATAACAGGGAGCATAGTTTGTTGTGCCTTTAAATGCTGTGGTGGTGGAATACCTCAAATGTCATGAAAAGTCTTCAGCAATCTATCCTCTCAAGACTGATACAAGGCGTTCACTCATTGGAGATATGGGTAGGGGTATATCAATTGGTTCTATTTTATTTGAGGTTTGCTTAATGTCACCTCTTCCGCAGAGCCCCCAAAAATGGGCTTTCTATCAACTCATCAAATAAGAAAGCAATCTCCAAGGAAATATTTTGAATGTAGTTTCAGAACTACATAGCTAATAGCTTCTCAGTAGCGTTGTCAAATGTCCGAGGAGTGATTCTCTGCTTGATTTGAAGCATTTAATGCAAAAACCAACCGTTGTCAATGCTGTCATGATATTCAAACATACACATCATGATAGACACACCAACAGACAAATCAGAACACACAACACCACAACCAATGACAGAAAGATATAAAAGCACAGACACGACCCCCGGTGGTCAGTATTAGCTGCAGAGCAGGACCAGGACACATCTGCCACCAAACACACTCAGGGAGACAGCACGTGCAGAGTATCCAGAACGAACTGTATTATAAGAGTTAAAATAAAATAGAGTTGTACCACATACAACTGTGTTGGCTCATCTGTGCACCAGAGCACCCAACACCACATGGTACAGGAGTGGATCGATACCTGCCGGCATACCTCAGTGTACAGAGACAACCAGCAGTGCCCAGGCAAAATGATAGAGCTCCCGGTTCCGCAGCCGCTCCAGTGCTACGGCGATCTCCGCGAAAACTGGCGGCGATTCCGGCAAATGTTCGAATTGTTCCTGGTGGCAGCTGAACTCCAAGACCTGGATGATAGCGAAAAAATTGAATTTCTCCTCACCATCGCCGGTGCAAGGGCAAGAGAAATATTCACAAGGTTCAGGTTCTTCAGGAGGCAGCAAAGGTACGATTACCAGGCAGTCCTGGTCAAATTCTCCAAGTACTGTGAAGAAAACACAATCCAATCGGCAAATAAAGGTAAGAAAAGCTGCAGTACTCACCTCGTGGCTGGGATCCCGGAGCCCGAATTCCCAGAGGCCGAAATCCCGGGCCTGAGAGAGGGCTGGGTCGAGGTCGGCGGCCATCTTGCTAAAGGTATAACGCTAGCGCAGTTGCGCGAGCAGTGCGTAGAACCGGAAGTTTCGTTTGCGCATGCGCGAGATGCTGCGCATGCGCAGTCAAGAAAACGGCCATCGGTAAAGGAACAGCGATTTGAGCATGCACAGTCGCTTCCTACGTGCTACATACCGAGCGTCAGGATGTTAGAGGCCCCAGACTGCACCAATTTAAAGGGGAAACGTCCCAAATCCAATTTAAAAGGGAAACGTCCCAAATCAAAAAAACAAAAATCTGTTAAAGCTGTAAAACAACCTTCCCTCACCTGGAATGACAGCACAGTGCCGCAAATTGACCCAGGAGATGAATTTGACCTCCGAAGAACCCTCCGACAAGCAGTTACCTACGCACAAGCCGATGATTCCGACCTTGAATACTTCGATGACGATCTTTACAGTGTTTCCGGACCTCGCGAGCCCAATGATAGCTCCGTGGTCCTATACGACTATGACTCGGACGAACCTTTCGTGTTGCACATTGGCGGCCCCCACATTGAATCGGACGCAGATGCGGATTCATTTTTCGGATTTGAGGATCTTCAATCCAGCAGATATGACGTTCCAACTTATCAGTACGGGATGATGCTGCAGCCTGACATTAACAGACAGGGAGCGGTGCAAGCACACGGAGAGCGCCCTGCTGCCACACAGAGCGTGGTCCACGTCCCGCTCAACGTTCCCGACTCTATGAAAGAAGACATGCAAGACTCCAGAGCGCAGTCCTCGCATGAACCAGAAGTGACTCCAGTGTCACAAGCCTCCACAGCAAGCTCGTGGACAGACTCCACAATTGCAGAAATGCAAGACTCCAGAGCGCAGTCCTTGCACGGACAAGAAGTGACTCCAGTGTCACAAGCCTCCACAGAGAGCTCGTGGACAGCCTCCACGATAGAAGCAACGCAAGACTCCAATGTGCAGTCCTTGCAGGAACAAGACCATGAGGGTCTAGCAACCTCTCCTGACCAACCAGCGGTAGATGATGCAAGTCTGCCATGCTCACGTGAACAGCAAGAAGGTTATAACGGCCTACCATGCTCCACTACACAGCAGCATGACCATGAAGGTCTCTCATGCTACAATGAAGGGCACAGCGCTGATGACTGTTCAAGCCCAACTGAAGACAAGCCAAAGGAATCGCCTCGTCCAAGCCCGAAGAAAAAAGGTTTATGCGCTGACCTTCAGGATCATTATAGCCGAACAGAGGTTAATAATGCTGCACGGCCACAGAAGGATGCTGAGGATTTGCTAAAGAAATTTATTGAATGTTTAACTTGCAAGGAGCAGACTGAGAATTGCCAGTGTTTTAGTACGGATCGAAAAAATGGACAAGACATTGATCCTCAGGTAATGGAAATAACACAACCTGAATCATATCTACAGCAGGGACAAATGTCTCCCTTCAACACAACGCCACAAAATCCCAACTTCGGAGACCAGCAGTTAGTCAGTAATGACTCTTCAAACCTTGAGGGGAACATTAATTGCATTGAACCTATACACACTCCACTGATAAATGAGCAGAACATTGGAGCAAGAATCCTGAGGACACCGACATCGAGTAGCCAGATAACGAATTTAAAACCCACAGCAGTTTCAAGTGAACCAAGTGTGCTTTCCACTAATGGTGAAGATGCAGATAAGGTCGACCCGATTATCCATTGTACCACACTAACCCCAGTGATTAAGCAGTTATGTATGGGGAGTATAATGTGGGCAATTGAGAACAGTAAAAGAGAGACTGTGACCATGCCAGTCCCAGCAAAATCAGACCCAGAGACCATGAAGGCATGTACATTAGACAAAGATACATATGAGGTACCTGAGAAGAAAAGTGAAACGGAATGTTCTTTGGAAAATAGTACAATGTCGATAGAAACATTGGATCCTATATTCGAGACCATTCATATGGGAGAATTTGGGGGTAATAAACAAGGTTCTGCAATGTCTGGGGGAAGATTTAAAATTCCAAAGAAGAAAAGCCCAAATGAAGGACAACGGCAAGACAATGACAGTCCACCGACATGGTGTGCACCACCAGATGAAAACTCTGACAATTTATCCAACCCTAGTGAACAGCAAGCTGCTAATGAGGATCTATCCACGGGATGTGAGACGAGTGACGACAGCATCCCACTTCCCATGCAAAAGGTGCAAGGTGACAGACCTCGCCTAGTGCGTACCGAGGCACTCGACGATCACGGTGGGACCACTGACGACTGCGGTGGCGGCGCACCGCTTCCACCCTCGATGGCTCGAGCCTCTCCACTGGTTGGTGCATTCCTGCATGTTCCGACTCCAGAAGTGCAGCTTCAGGGAATCTCGGCTGCCTCCAGTGAACCTGTTGGGACTCCGGATGGGGGGCATCGACGGAAGGCAGACCGGACTCCAGATGGGGAGCAGCCAAGCGCCGACTCTGATTTGCGCACGCCAGACCTTGCTCCGGACGGGCGGTGTCGCGGCCTCGGTGATGGCACGCTCAGGGTGACGGCGGATGCCACGGCGACAGGGAATGGATCGCGTGGCAGTCCCACTGGGTCGGCAGTGGCAACCAGCACCGGCGGTCCAAGATGGACACACCAATTCGCGCCATCGCCAGACGTTGATGCGAGCAACAATTCTCTCTCCAAGGCGACATGCTTCAACGTTTCTCTGCGGAGTCGCCCTTCCGGCACAGCAGGTGGCCGGAACCAGCGTGCACGGTCTCGGCCAACTTCCACATCTGGCACAGTCATCGCCTTGCATGATATTAGTGATGGTGCTACTTCGATGGCAATGACCCATCGGCTACAAGATGCCGTCCACCACAAACATAAAAAGAAAAAAGACTCCACCTTGTTCCTGGCATGCAGGGCGGATGGATTGGTGCGTAGGCGCAATCAGCGAGCTTTGCGCCGCCTTCCACGCTCGCAACTGAACCGTACGCACACGCCGGATCCTCCACTGGTTCCCAAGGATGACTTCGTGGAGATGCCACGGATCATGCCCCTTCCATCGCCACCAGAACCAAACCACAGCCAAGGCACCACTAACAAAGATGTTGAATGTTATATTTGCACGAATGAAAAAACCAAGCACTGCACGAAGTACAACAAATGGTAAAGTAGAGACTTCGGCAACAGCATCACCTCCCAACAGTCCAAGGTGAACCAGTGTGACCCCAAATCTCCACAGCTGAACCGGCTTGAGGACCAGCCCATTCTTGAGGCGGTCACCCATTAGACTGGACTTATAACGCTGTTCATACGTTCAAAAAGTCAAACACTTCTGTATTATAACCTGTTGTTGTTTATTGTTCCAGATATCGTCTGACCAGACCAATGTTCACGTTTTTTTTTTCTCTCGTATCCAAGTTTTGTTATGGTACAACCTTGTTAGTGTGGCGCACCCGACATCGCCCCATGTAAATAGTTACGTCATATACACACGCTGTACACAACACACACACACACTCTTAGATGCACTCACGACACACTTATATTTATAACCACGTAGGCACATATCTTTGTAAAAAGGGGGGATGTCATGATATTCAAACATACACATCATGATAGACACACCAACAGACAAATCAGAACACACAACACCACAACCAATGACAGAAAGATATAAAAGCACAGACACGACCCCCGGTGGTCAGTATTAGCTGCAGAGCAGGACCAGGACACATCTGCCACCAAACACACTCAGGGAGACAGCACGTGCAGAGTATCCAGAACGAACTGTATTATAAGAGTTAAAATAAAATAGAGTTGTACCACATACAACTGTGTTGGCTCATCTGTGCACCAGAGCACCCAACACCACAAATGCCACATCATTTTTACAAGAATGCTTTTTAAATTCAAGTAAATAACTTTGAGTCTGCTTGCTAATGACTTCCATGAGCTCACATCTCTTCCCTGTGTTTAGGTCTCCGATGTAACGCTCTGATTTACCTTACAGGCAAAAGAATGGGCCCTCCAGGTCCACAAGGCCCCCAGGGCCCTCCAGGTCCACCAGGACCCCAAGGCCCTCCAGGGATCCCAGGAATCCCTGGCATACCAGGCACAGCAGTGTTGGCAGCACCTGGGCCACCTGGTCCACCTGGCCAGCCAGGCCCTCCAGGGTCCCCAGGACCACCAGGTAAGTGAGCATTAGTTTGGTCTGCATGATCACCTGTGGCCCATCTTGTCAGATGGCATTTACCCTGTTGAGGGATTTAGCACTTTGTACACTGCTCTCTCTCCAAATTGTTTTTTTTTTCCAATCTGAAAATGTACTTTCAGCTGAACCAAAGCAACACTTCATTAAATTTCTGAGTATTATTGTCTGCAAAACGATCAGCATCTTCCTAAAAGAAAACATGTTAAAAAAGGGGGGTGATATCTTAGAACTCTGTTCAAAACTAGTTCCCTCTTCATCTCCATCTCCTTAATCTATAACTGGGAAATAATCAGAGAATTTGCAGTGCAGAAGGAGGTCATTCGGCCCATCGAGTCTGCACCGGCTCTTGGAAAGAGCACCCTATTTAACCTCCACCTAACCTGCACATCTTTGGACTATGGGAGGAAACTGGACTGCCCGGAGGAAACCCACGCAGACACGGGAAGAACGTGCAGACTCCGCACAGACAGTGACCCAAGCGGGAGTCGAACCTGGGACCCTGGCGCTGGGAAGCCATAGTGCTAACCACTGTGCTACTGTGCTGCCCTCTCGTTCTTGATCTTTTTACGAGGGGGAACAGTTTCTCCCTCTGCTCTCTATCCAGCCGCCTCAAGATTTTTACTGTTATTACACCCCTTGGAAATAGCACAGACAAGATTTAAGCTTAAATTTCCTCTTGGCTGCATCTTCACATAAGCCTAAGGAAGACATAAATCTGAGAAAGGATGCATATGTCTTCAAAGGGCATGGTGGAAAAATACTAATTGGGCATGTAATAAGTATACATATGACCATATTGCTTAACAGTCAGTGTAGTGTATTGAGCAGGAAGTGCTTCCCCCAAACTTTGCTTCTGTTAAATTTTTTAGCTAAGTTTCAACTCCGATTAATTGATTGGAGATTTTTGTTCTGATTTGTATTGACTTCTTGGGTGGAATTCTTGATGCCCCGCTGACAGGTTCAACGACAGAGACGGGGTGACGGGGGGGAGCGAAATTCTGTGGGAGATCCAAAATTTGGTTTTAGGCTGGTGTGAGTTTCCCGTGGAATCCTTTGCTGGTATTTGTCATTGTGGATCAGGAAACCCACTGGTAGCCGGTGTGAAACTGATTTGCATCCTGCTAATGGGGATGTAAATGAAGGCCCGATCCCTCACGTCAGATCCTCGGTGAAAACACGCCGGTGCAGAACAGGTCTGGAACTACATGGCATGCAGATGTCAGGACTCGCTTGAAAAATCCTCGGACCTGCCTGCAGAGTTCAGGATGAGGGCCACCGGCAACCCTGAACCCTGAAATACCGCAGCAGTGGTGGAGCAGCTCCAGGTGGATCTTCCAGATTCCGTGTCCTGGAGGGGGCTTCCGGCAACACAATGTTCTTGGAGATGAACAATGTTCCTGGAATGAAGAACTTGTCGTATGAGGAACGTTTGAAGTCTCTGGGTCTGTACTCATTGGAGTTTAGAAGGATGAGGGGGGATCTTATTGAAACTTACAGGATACTGTGAGGCCTGGATAGAGTGGATGTGGAGAGGATGTTTCCACTTGTAGGAAAAACTAGAACCAGAGGACACAATCCCAGACTAAAGGGGCAATCCTTTAAAACAGAGATGAGGAGGAATTTCTTCAGCCAGAGGGTGGTGAATCTGTGGAACACTTTGCCGCAGAAGGCTGTGGAGGCCAATTCACTGAGTGTCTTTGAGACAAAATTAGATAGGTTCCTGATTAATAAGGGGATCGGGGGTTTGGGGAGAAGGCAGGAGAATGGGGTTGAGAAAATATCAGCCATGATTGAATGGCGGAGCAGACTCGATGGGCCGAGTGGCCTAATTCTGCTCCTATGTCTTGCGGTCTTATAGAGATCGATCTTCGTTCTCAGGAGGTCCACATTTCGGTCTCAGGGTGCACCCAGAGACCTCTGTTCATTTTCAGAGCTCAAGCTTCTTTCTTCAATAGTGGGTTAGTGATCTTGGGTGCCTTTTCAACGTGACACCTGGTTAGGACGACGGACTACAAGCCATCAGGCCTGTCCCACTACGGACACAGCGCAAACCACCCGGTTACATAATTAATGAGGTCAGGGCTGGAAGACATGGGGCTGGATTCTCCGAGCTGAAATCGCGATCGGCGTGGGGGCGGAGAATGGGCATCGATGCCAAAATCTGCCGTGATGCCGCTCCCGTGATTCTCCAGAGTGGCTGGCTGGCATGTCCCCCGAAGAATTGCCGCGAACCGCCACGAATCGCGCGCGCAGTCTACGTGGCGCGGGTAGTGGACCATTGACAGAGGCCCCCTGCGGCGATTCTCTGACGAAAACTGGCCGAGTTCCCGACGGCGTGGCCAGTCCGCAGCCGCCCTGGTGGTGGGGGCTGGGGTATCCTTCATTCAGGGTGGGGGGGGGGGCCTCACTGACGGGCAGGCTAGCGATCGGAGCCACTGATCCGTGGGTGCGTGAAATCTCGGGGGACGCTATATTTTCGGGGTCGGTGCGCAGTGTGAGTAGCCTTGTCGCACGGGCTGGCCGCCTAAGGCCGCCGCCGTGTGCATGCGCGGACTCCCGACCGGAAGTGCAGGGCACCACATCGGCAGCCAGAGCTGCGAGGAGCACTAAGGGGCCCTGCTATCCCCCTTTCAGATCGGAGAATCATTCTGGACTTTCTTCAGGAAAGTCCAGAGTGAAATGCCCGCGTTTTAATGCTGGAGTGGGGACATAGCCCCGTTATTGGAGAATCCCACCCCTTGTCTCTGGACAATTGCAGCCTTGCACTCCACTGCGTCCCATTTATTTGTAGAAAGAAGACTCATGAATGATAGACCATCAAAATTGCGAGTCATCTCTGCTGTCTGGGTCCCTGCTCCTTAGCCACCTGTTCATACTAAGGCCCTCCCTGGCCATGTCCCACATGCAGTGCCTCCTGCTGGAGCTGCATGTATCCCTCATTCACCTTCATCGAATGAGGATTTGTAGAAAAGTTCCCTGGACCACTGAAACCATTCTCACTTTTGGCTCCTCTCTGAAAACAGAGATTGAAGACCCGAATGGGTAAAGGGTGCCCAAAACAAAGGTATAAATGTGAAATCTATGAGAGAAATGGGGCAGCTGAGCTTTGGTAGTTTACATTTCATTATTCCTCATGCTACTTTACCCCCGGGGCTTCAGCACACACTTAGAGATGAGCAGCATTCCATTCCACAGATGTGACATCTGGAGCCATCTGGGAGAGAGTGAGAACTTGCGAATTACATCATTGAACCAATGTGGCCCTGAACTCCATTGACGTGGCATAACCACGAGCTTTCAGTTGGTCATGGTGAATGAACAGAATCTGTTTGGCCATTTATGGATGGCATTAATTGTTAACCCATGAGACGCCTTCACTGACGGGATTGCAGAATCGATGCAGCTGTGCATTATATTCATTATAGCCCTTACTCTCCTAGGCTGCATTACTGTTTCCCACTATGTAACTTTTCAAACTATAATGTGAGGCTATTGAGGTGTGCCTATCCCTTTAATAGCGCAAAATTAGAAACCTGGCTTTCTCTTGCTTCGTGGGCAATGGGGTCTGTATCCAGTGTAATTAATCTGAATCCTGTCCACTGTAGCGGCACGAACAAGTCAGTACACATTGCAAGCCCTCCCCAAATCCAACACCTGCGAGGTTGCCTCACGTGGACCTGTACCCACCCCATCTGGAGGTCGTGTGCACAGTAACTTGCAGGAGTTTCCCCCCCCCACACACACCCCAGGCCAGTTTCACATTCCCCCTCCCCCTGTACCCACTGCAGCCCACTACAGAGCCTGTCAAGCTCAGGTACATTGACAGATGTACAGCCCTGTGTTGTGTTATGTAATTTGGAATAACACAAGCTGCCACTTGATGCAGTTTTGAGTAAAAGATGCTCCAGACTTTGACGTGAGTTCAATGTGTTTTATTGAACTATTAGCACAGTTCTCAATGAGTTTGACTCTCTGCTAATCTAAATGTAGTAACACAGTCTAACTGAACCAGCCTGCACTAAGCCACGTGCTGCGGTGTGATGCTGAGGATACGCCCTGTCTCACTCTGTAGATGTTGGTCTGTGGAAAGAGGCAAGGTGTGAGTGCCTCATCCCTTTTATAGTGAGATAGCACCACTGAGTGTCCTGACTGCTCATTGGTCGTGTCCTATTCTATGTGTTCATTAGCTGCATGTTTGCATATCATGACACCCTGCACACTAAGCTGTGCATTTTTCCATTGGAGCACGCAGCCTTTGCCCCTCCCTGCAGCTGGGGTACACCATGCTCCCAATGATTGTTCCTGCTTCATCCCCGCTGCTCTTCTGCATTGCCTCCCATCTCTGACTTCTGCGGTCCCTGGACTGCCTGTCATTTGTGAATCCTTTCCCTTTCGCAGCAGGAATGTCTGCACTCTCTGACTCCTGTCTGCCAGCCCCTGAACCTAAATGGGAGCCATAAGAAAGTTCCCGTTTCCAAAGTGTACCATGGACAACACTAACCTTCACAAGTCACTGCAGTGCTGACCTGTTTAGTGTTCATGTGAAAAGTCCTTAATGAGCCACACTAACAGGTGCCCCCACGCCCCCCCCGATAATCTGCAGTCTGCGTGCATCCCCTTCCAGAAATTCATATGGTATCTCTTAGATCCTTTTGACAGTGCTTCATGCAGCCTTGACAGGGTCCAGCTTCCCTCCCTTCAGTCCTCTCTGCATTCCTTTGTTCATCGACCTCATCTACCTACTTGCCTCCCTGCCAGCCATCGTGAGCCCTCTTCCCACTTGCACAGGTCTTTTTCCACATTTTCCCCTTGTGTTTGTACTACCCCCCCCCCCCCTTTTTGGTAGATTATGGGCAGGATTCTCCCCTACCCAGCGGGGCGCGGGGTTCCCAGCGTGATGGAGTGGCAGGAACCAGTCCGGCATTGGGCCTCCCCAAAGGGAAGTCTCCGCGCCTTTAGTGGCCAAACCCTCACCTTGAGGGGCTAGGCCCGCGCCGGAGTGGTTTCCACTCCACCGGCTGTCGGGAAAGGCCTTTGGCGCCACGTCAGCCGGGGCCGAAAGGTCTTCGCCGGGCGACGCGGGTCCGCGCATGCGCGGGAGCGTCAGCGGCTGCTGACGTCATCCCCGCACATGCACAGTGGAGGGGGTCTCTTCCGCCTGCGCCATAGTGAAGACCATGGCCAAGGCGGAAGAAAAAGAGTGCCCCCACAGCACAGGCCCGCCTGCGGATTGGTGAGCCCCGATCGCGAGCCAGGCCACCGTGGGAAACCGGAGTGTTTCAGTCCGGCATCGGAGGCTGTTCCCAGCCCCCTATTCCCCCGCCCCCGGGGGCTAGGAGCGGCGCCGCGTCATTTACGCGCGCTGGGCCTTGGCGGCGTAAAGGCGGCGCAGTGTAAATGGCGTGACCAGCGCCGCGTAAATGACGTCACCCCGCATGCGCGGTTGCCGTCCTCCCCGCAGCCGCCCCGCAAGAAGATGGCAGATGGATCTTGTGGGGCAGCGGAGGAAAGGAGGTCCTCCTTCAGAGAGGCCGGCCCGCCGATCGGTGGGCAACGATCGCAGGCCAGACCCCTTTTGAGCCCCCCCCCGTTGCAGGAACCCCCTCGCCCCTCCACAGGCCACCCCCCCAGCATTCCCACGCTGTTCCCGCCGGCAGCGACCAGGTGTGGATGGTGCCGGCGGGAACCTGTCTTGTTGGGCAGGCCGCTCGGCCCATCCGGGCTGGAGAATCGCCGCTCGCCCATTACCAACTGGAAGCGGCGATTCTGCGAGCGGCCAGCCGTGATTCTCGCCGCGCCGGTTTGGGGGGGGGGGGGGAGAATCGCGTTGGGGCGGCGTGGCGGGACTCGCGCGGCTCCCGGGCGATTCTCCCCCCCGGTGTGGGGGGGGAGAATTCCGCCCCATATTTCTACAAACTTAAGGAATTTTTAAAAATTCCTTTTAAGTACCTATCTAATTTCCTTCTGAAGATATCTATTGAGCCTACTTTTACCATCATTTCTGACAGTGTATTTTAAATCATAACAATTCATTGTCTAATTTAACAAATCCCCTTTTATTACATCTGATTCATCTGCCCTATCACCTTAAATCTGTGTCTCCTGCCCATTGAACCTCTGTCAGTGGATACAGTTTCTTATTTACTCTCTAAATAACATTCATGATTTCAAATAAAACTCACGTCCACTTGACATAGTGGATACGTGACTGCATTGTACATCCTTTTTGAATGGACGAACTAGGATGGACTAAATGGTTTCTTCATTGATAGTTAATCGATGGGCAGTATCATCCCAGAAATCAGCAAAGCCTGATTTCACGGGGGTGGGGGGGGGGGGGGGGTATTGGCGTTTGATCCGCCGACACCAATCGCGGCCTTTCCACCGTATTTTGCGAAACCTCATGCAGAAGGTGCTGAGCCGGGGTTTCACATTGGATTGCCGACTAGTCAGGCTCTGATTCACCCACCCCACCGTGACCTGAGAGCTTCAGTAATACGGCAGCTATATTTAAAAGGAGCCCCTGCACAGAGCCAGCACTCTGCAAGGGATGGGAAGCACCCAGAGAGTCCTGGCCACCAAATAGATGCCTAGTCTTCAGTTTAATGATGCCTGACCAAAGCTCCATCCATATCTCATGACAGAGTGTAGGCAACCTCGGTTACTCAATGACATCCCGTGCTCTCAGCACAAGCGTTCGCATTAGCGTAACAAGCACTCGCAGGCTGAATGCCTTGCTTGGACCATGAGGGCTAATGTTCAATGCCTATGTAACTATAATGATTGGTTTTCCGAGTAATCCATTGCCAGCTGTCGCAAGGGGAGCATCAAACCTGTCCAGTCGGCCAGTGGGTCTGCAGCCCCATAAAACACGGTTGATTTTGAAGTCGGAGTATAAGGGGGTAGCATTGCAGGAGCAATCATTGGCACTCACAGGTTTTCGTGGCGCTTGAGTGGGCATAAAGACGCCAAGCTGATGCTGAACCCATGCAGCAGAGCAAGAGTGTTCAATCTTGAAATACTTTGCCAATTGCATAGCCCAATGACACCCACCACCCCTCCTCCACACAGCTGTCCTTGCCCCTGCACCACAACCCAGCCACGAGAAGGCCACAGGTGCACACCTTTCATTGACAGTTGAGGGGCTGGTTCAGCACAGTGGGCTAAACAGCTGGCTTGTAATGCAGAACAAGGTCAGCAGCGCGGGTTCAATTCCCGTGCCGGCCTCCCCGAACAGGCGCCGGAATATGGCGACTTGGGGCTTTTCACAGTAACTTCATTGAAGCCTAGTCGTGACAATAAGCTATTCTTATTATTAGAATCATGCTGTTCTGAAAGTACGTCGATGTGGGATTTAAATTTAACGTGGGCCAATCATTCCAGCATGTGGTCACAATAACGAGATCCAAATTTATTATAACTATGTTCCAAGGTTCAACGGTGGGAAATGCTATTTGCCATTCATCGTGTCCTTCGTTTATGATGTGAGAATACGCCTCGGGCCTTCTCGTAATATTTTCCAGTCATGCCACTGAATGGGCGTGGAAACTCCCCGCCCATGAAACAACGTTTTAAAGCATACTAGTTTAATGTGTGGGTTCCTTTGCACGAATGCAAAGTGATATGCTCTTTGTGCAGCTAGAAATTTTCAGCTGAATGAGATATCTATTTTTAGCCACCTGGCCGTGTTAATATGCCACTAGCATTGGGTGTGGTTTGCAGAAGAGCAACCTCCAACCTGTGGTAAATCGGGTGACCCCTCGTCACCCACCGGTACTTTTGTACATGATAGAACAGGGACTTGTCTGGCAGTGGAGTAGGGAGGAAGGAAAGTTTAAGGCAGAAAAGGCTTAGATTTTCAATACCGGTCCCAGCTACTCTTGGCCTCTCCGAAGAAAGTTCAAAGAGAAAATAAAACCCAGCTTGAGTGGCCCTTTCTGCTTCTGATGCTCCTCTGACAGATCTTTGCCTCAGTCAGGGCCCCCATAACTTCATCGGACGCCAACCTGCATATTTCAAGAAAACCTGTCCTGAAGTGGCAATAAAAATTGGGTCATTGGCAATTAAGACACCCATAGAATATAAACTGCTTAAAAGCTAGGTGACTGCCAGATGGGAAGGGCTAGCGTTCATCCCCAGTAGTGATGTGAAAACTCTGATCCATAACAATCTAAGGCAAATTGTGCCGATACTGATTCGAAGATACATTGCTGATTCAAAGCTTTTTTAAAATTGCCAAATTACTTTCTTTTTCAGGTACTTCAGACAAAGCTGCAGACAGTCGGCCACCAGTAAGTGTACAATGTTACCACATAATTCCCACAAACATTTAATTGACTTTTCTTTTGAAGGAGAGTATCAAGAACACCAATTATTTCTAAATATTTGGTTACAGACTATATAGAAATACACTTTTTCAGGAATTTAGTGGCCTAAGAGTGAAGGGGCGGGATTCTCCACGAACCGGCGGGGCGGGCAACTCCGGCGGGAAGGAGTGGCGTGAAACACGCCGGCGTCGGGCCGCCCCAAAGGGGCGGAATCCTCCGCACCTTCAGGGCCTAGACCGGTGCCGGAGTGGCTTGGCGCCCCGCCAACCGGCGCTGAAGGGCCTCTGCCAGCCGGCACGAGTTGACGCATGCGCGGGAGCGCCAGCATGTGCTGGCGTCATCCTAGTTTGCACTGAGTGCTGAATTTGGTGCTTTTTGAGTGCTATAGTAAGAGTTTGGTGACCGAGGGAGTATAAGGCTTCATTTTTATCTAAAGTTTAGTCTTTCTTTTATTTAGTTAATTAACTTAAAAGTTGCTGTTTGGTTTAGAAGAAGGTGAATTTTCAATAAGCTTGAAACAGTCTTCTACTTGTAGGCACTTGCAGCTGGAGCTTGTTAATTAGTTAATTGGATTAGGCCAGTTTTCAGAGGCTAGATTCACAGTATAAAAGTGATCCCCTACAGTGCAGACTTTGTTTGCACTGGGTGCTGAATTTGGTGCTTTTTGAGTGCTATAGTAAGAGTTTGGTGACCGAGGGAGTTAGGTGAGGAGGGAGTAAGGTGCTGCTTTCATTTTGTTTCCGACATTTCCGCAAAGAGTGAGAAGAGAGCCAGGAGTTTACAGAAAGTGTAGCTGACCGGGAGCAGAGTCGGAGGGCGAAGATCTAGTTAGTCCACAGGGCAGCTATATTCTGTCAGGTAAGAAGGGATGGAGGCTAGGCCAGTTGCATGCTCCTCCTGTAGGATGTGGGTGGTGAGGGATACCACTGGTGTCCCCGCTGACTATACCTGCGGGAAGTGCACCCAACTTCAGCTCCTCAAAGACCGTGTTAGGGAACTGGAGCTGAAGCTGGATGAACTTCGGATCATCCGGGAGGCAGAGGGGGTGATTGAGAAGAGTTACAAGGAGGTAACCATACCCAAGGTACAGGACAAGAATAGCTGGGTTACAGTCAGGGGGAAAAAAACAAACAGGCAGACAGTGCTGGGATCCCTCGTGGCCGTTCCCCTTCAAAACAAGTATACCGTTTTGGATGCTGTTGGGGGGGATGACCTACCGGGGGAAGGCCCTAGCGGCCAGGTCTCTGGCACTGAGTCTGGCTCTGGGGCTCAGAAGGGAAGGGGGGAGAATAGAAAAGCAATAGTTGAAGGAGATTCAATGGTTAGGGGATTAGATAGGAGATTCTGTGGTCGCGAGCGAGACTCCCGGAAGGTATGTTGCCTCCCGGGTGCCAGGGCCAGGGATGTCTCGGATCGTGTCTTCAGGATCCTTAAGGGGGAGGGGGAGCAGCCAGAAGTCGTGGTGCACATTGGTACCAACGACATAGGTAGGAAAAGGGGTGTGGAGGTAATAAACAAGTTTAGGGAGTTAGGCTGGAAGTTAAAAGCCAGGACAGACAGAGTTGTCATCTCTGGTTTGTTGCCGGTGCCACGTGATAGCGAGGCTAGGAATAGGGAGAGAGTGCAGCTGAACACGTGGCTGCAGGAATGGTGTAGGAGGGAGGGCTTCAGGTATTTGGATAATTGGAGCGCATTCTGGGGAAGGTGGGACCTGTACAAGCAGGACGGTTGCATCTGAACCAGAGGGGCACCAATATCCTGGGAGGGAGGTTTTCTAGTACTCTTCGGGAGGGTTTAAACTAATTTGGCAGGGGAATGGGAACCGGATTTGTAGTCCAGCAACTAAGGTAGCCGATATCCAGGACGCCAAAGCGTGTAGTGAGGCAGTGGGGAAGGGAACACTGACAAAGGAGAGTACTTGCAGGCACGGAGATGGGTTGAAGTGTGTATACTTCAACGCAAGAAGCATCAGGAATAAGGTGGGTGAACTTAAGGCATGGATCGGTACTTGGGACTACGATGTGGTGGCCATCACGGAAACTTGGATAGAAGAGGGGCAGAAATGGTTGTTGGAGGTCCATGGTTATAGATGTTTCAATAAGATTAGGGAGGGTGGTAAAAGAGGTGGGGGGGTGGCATTATTAATTAGAGATAGTATAACAGCTGCAGAAAGGCAGTTCGAGGAGTATCACCCTATTGAGGTAGTATGGGTTGAAGTCAGAAATAGGAAAGGAGCAGTCACCTTGTTAGGAGTTTTCTATCGGCCCCCCAATAGTAGCAGAGATGTGGAGGAACAGATTGGGAAACAGATTTTGGAAAGGTGCAGAAGTCATAGGGTAGTAGTCATGGGCGACTTTAACTTCCCAAATATTGAGTGGAAACTCTTTAGATCAAATAGTTTGGATGGGGTGGTGTTTGTGCAGTGTGTCCAGGAAGCTTTTCTAACACAGTATGTAGATTGTCCGACCAGAGGAGGGGCAATATTGGATTTAGTACTGGGTAATGAACCAGGGCAAGTGATAGATTTGTTAGTGGGGGAGCATTTTGGAGATAGTGACCACAATTCTGAGACTTTCACTTTAGTAATGGAGAGGGATAGGTACGTGCAACAGGGCAAGGTTTACAATTGGGGGAAGGGTAAATACGATGTTGTCAGACAAGAATTGAAGTGCATAAGTTGGGAACATAGGCTGTCAGGGAAGGACACAAGTGAAATGCGGAACTTGTTCAAGGAACAGGTGCTACGTGTCCTTGATATGTATGTCCCTGTCAGGCAGGGAAGAGATGGTCGAGTGAGGGAACCATGGTTGACAAGAGAGGTTGAATGTCTTGTTAAGAGGAAAAAGGAGACTTATGTAAGGCTGAGGAAACAAGGTTCAGACAGGGCATTGGAGGGATACAAGATAGCCAGGAGGGAACTGAAGAAAGGGATTAGGAGAGCTAAGAGAGGGCATGAACAATCTTTGGCGGGTAGGATCAAGGAAAACCCCAAGGCCTTTTACACATATGTGAGAAATATGAGAATGACTAGAGCGAGGGTAGGTCCGATCAAGGACAGTAGCGGGAGATTGTGTATTGAGTCTGAAGAAATAGGAGAGGTCTTGAACGAGTACTTTTCTTCTGTATTTACAAATGAGAGGGGCGATATTGTTGGAGAGGACAGTGTGAAACAGATTGGTAAGCTCGAGGAAATACTTGTTAGGAAGGAAGATGTGTTGGGCATTTTGAAAAACTTGAGGATAGACCAATCCCCTGGGCCTGATGGGATATATCCAAGGATTCTATGGGAAGCAAGAGATGAAATTACAGAGCCGTTGGCAATGATCTTTTCGTCCTCACTGTCAACAGGGTTGGTACCGGGGGATTGGAGAGTGGCGAATGTCGTGCCCCTGTTCAAAAAAGGGAATAGGGATAACCCTGGGAATTACAGGCCAGTTCGTCTTACTTCGGTGGTAGGCAAAGTAATGGAAAGGGTACTGAAGGATAGGATTTCTGAGCATCTGGAAAGACACTGCTTGATTAGGGATGGTCAGCACAGATTTGTGAGGGGTAGGTCTTGCCTTACAAGTCTTATT
The DNA here is from genome assembly GCF_047496885.1 of Scyliorhinus torazame. Taxonomy (NCBI): domain Eukaryota; kingdom Metazoa; phylum Chordata; class Chondrichthyes; order Carcharhiniformes; family Scyliorhinidae; genus Scyliorhinus; species Scyliorhinus torazame. Next base: position 296,933,470 of record NC_092711.1, on the reverse strand, counting down.
GAATTCTTTGAGGAGGTGACCAAGCATGTGGATGAAGGTAAAGCAGTGGATGTAGTGTACATGGATTTTAGTAAGGCATTTGATAAGGTTCCCCATGGTAGGCTTATGCAGAAAGTAAGGAGGCATGGGATAGTGGGAAATGTGGCCAGTTGGATAACGAACTAGTTAACCGATAGAAGTTAGAGAGTGGTGGTGGATGGTAAATATTCAGCCTGGATCCCAGTTACCAGTGGCGTACCGCAGGGATCAGTTCTGGGTCCTCTGCTGTTTGTGATTTTCATTAATGACTTGGATGAGGGAGTTGAAGGGTGGGTCAGTAAATTTGCAGACGATACGAAGATTGGTGGAGTTGTGGATAGTGAGGAGGGCTGTTGTCGGCTGCAAAGAGACATAGATAGGATGTAGAGCTGGGCTGAGAAGTGGCAGATGGAGTTTAACCCTGAAAAGTGTGAGGTTGTCCATTTTGGAAGGACAAATATGAATGCGGAATACAGGGTTAACGGGAGAGTTCTTGGCAATGTGGAGGAGCAGAGAGATCTTGGGGTCTATGTTCATACATCTTTGAAAGTTGCCACTCAAGTGGATAGAGCTGTGAAGAAGGCCTATGGTGTGCTCGCGTTCATTAACAGAGGGATTGAATTTAAGAGCCGTGAGGTGATGATGCAGCTGTACAAAACTTTGGTAAGGCCACATTTGGAGTACTGTGTACAGTTCTGGTCGCCTCATTTTAGGAAGGATGTGGAAGCTTTGGAAAAGGTGCAAAGAAGATTTACCAGGATGTTGCCTGGAATGGAGAGTAGGTCTTACGAGGAAAGGTTGAGGGTGCTAGGCCTTTTCTCATTAGAACGGAGAAGGATGAGGGGCGACTTGATAGAGGTTTATAAGATGATCAGGGGAATAGATAGAGTAGACAGTCAGAGACTTTTTCCCCGGGTGGAACAAACCATTACAAGGGGACATAAATTTAAGGTGAAAGGTGGAAGATATAGGAGGGATATCAGAGGTAGGTTCTTTACCCAGAGAGTAGTGGGGGCATGGAATGCCCTGCCTGTGGAAGTAGTTGAGTCGGAAACATTAGGGACCTTCAAGCAGCTATTGGATAGGTACATGGATTACGCTAAAATGATATAGTGTAGATTTATTTGTTCTTAAGGGCAGCACAGTAGCATTGTGGATAGCACAATGCTTCACAGTTCCAGGGTCCCAGGTTCGATTCCGGCTTGGGTCACTGTCTGTGCGGAGTCTGCACGTCCTCCCCGTGTCTGCGTGGGTTTCCTCCGGGTGCTCCGGTTTCCTCCCACAGTCCAAAGATGTGCAGGTTAGGTGAATTGGCCAATGATAAATTGCCCTTAATGTCCAAAATTGCCCTTGGTGTTGGGTGGAGGTGTTGAGTTTGGGTAGGGTGCTCTTTCCAGGAGCCGGTGCAGACTCAAAGGGCCGAAAGGCCTCCTTCTGCACTGTAAATGCAATGATAATCTATGATTAATCTAGGACAAAGGTTCGGCACAACATCGTGGGCCGAAGGGCCTGTTCTGTGCTGTATTTTCTATGTTCTATGTTCTAGTGCATGCGCAGAGGGTTCATCTCCGCGCAGGCCATGTTACAGCGGCCGACGCGGAGCAATAGACTGCCCCCATGGCACAGGCCCACCCGCAGATCGTTGGGCTCCGATCGCAAGCCAGACCACCGTGATGGCACCTCCCGGGACCAGATACCCCCCCCCCCCCCACCCCGCGCCCCCCTGTGGACCCCGGAGGCCACCCGCAGAGCCAGGACCCACCGGTAAGTACCTGTTGTAATTTACGCCGGCGCCAATCACCCCTGCTGCAGCATCTTGCTCTCCTGCCCACATCTCCAGCCTTGATCTGCTGCAATGGTCCAGTGAAGCCCAACGTAAATTGGTGGGGCAGCACCTCATCTGCCGGTTAGTTTCATATAGGATCCTGATAGCCAACACGGGGTGAATCGAATTCATATATGAATCACGGAGGATGAAAGGATAGCGTGCTCATTCATTGGCAGCATTCCATTTATCGAAGCAAGCTTTTCATTTTGAAGCCTAGGATTTGAAATCGGATTCAGGGTTACTTTTACTGATCAGATTTGTCCAATGCAGAGCACGATTTATTCTTTTTAAGCTGCTACACCTAGTTTTGTTTTACACTCCTACCCTTCCCCCACCACAACCCATGCAATTAAATCCCAACCAAATCATATTAGTCAATATCCCAAATGATATCCTGTCACAAAGCCCAAATATCATTTTTAAATGTGGCACTGTGGCTGAGCTCATGCTCTGTCATGAAACCTGGAGGGGGTGGGGGCGGGAGGAGGGGGCGGGGGGAGCTGGATGTGAGGTCCACAATTTCCTCATCAACAATACAGGTTTGAAGAGGTTACGAGTCAATGGGCTCTCAGGCACATGTAGTGCATGGTGTAGGAAGATCTCAGAAGGCAAGATAATTGCAATTTTCTCCCGCCATTTCCTGTCAGCAGGGATGGGGATGTCGTGTTGGGTGTTCTGATGCACAAATGACCCAACACGGCTGTAGATGGTACAACTCTGTTTTATTGTCTAATCAACGGTAACAACTAACTACTGGCTTGGGTACGTGCTTCACCAGCTAACCTGTGGACCCAGCCCTATCACTATCTTAGTGAGGCACTCAGCACATGGTCTATGTCTGAGTGGCGCGCTGTGAGCTCTGTGCTCTGAGCTATCTCCTGGTAGAATGAGCGGGAACTGTGGTGTTCCCTGTTTTATAGTGCCTGTGCTCTCACTGGTGATTGGCTGCGATGTTGTGTGTGTGCTGGTTGGTCCAACTGCCTGTCCATCAGTGTGTGTGTGTGTGATTGCACCATGATATGCTGATCTGGATATCATGACAAGGGATTCACGACATGGTATAGCATAGAAGGTACTAGTCGACCCTGCATTACCCCACCCAATCAGAAATTCTTCAAATGTGTGACTGGCCAATGCAGGCCACTCAAACTGAGTCCTGCCCTATCCAACATCAAACACCATGCAAACTCAATTGACAGGGCTCAATTAAAAGTGATTGTGAAGGAGAACCCAGGTCTCATTCAATTAGATAATGCCTGATTGTATCTTAATTCCATCTACCCTTCTTGATTTCCTAACCTTTAATGTGCTTGACCCAGTCTTGTTGACTTTGGCAATGCTTGGAAAGCTAACATGCAGTTACCGAGCAGGGATAACAGTCAGTCCCTTTGCAGTTAGTTTACTTTGGCAGTGTCTGTGTTGTACAGTATCAGTTGCAAGTTTCTGCCTCGTGTGTATTGTGTTCCGAACAAAAATAAACATAAATAAATCATACTCCAAGAAATGCAAAACATTGTAAAAATGTGAAATGAAAGCACAAAATACAAGAAATATTCAGCGGTTGATTAGCACGTAAAAGGAAAGATTATCACATTATTCACATTATGCTGTCAAAGGAAATCAGTTTGACTGATGATGGATGTGCCTTGGGTTAAGACACTGGATTTGAGATTTGAGGAAGACAAGTTAACGTTTTACGGTACTACTTAGTCTGTTAGTCATATTCATTTGTTATTAATTTTACACTTTAATTATTTTATTTTTCAACTGATGCTGTTTTTAAGACTTTGGGGGGGTACGGCGATTTGTTATGTTGTTGGTGTAACATAAGCAGCTTCCTTGTGGTGCACTTGACAAAGGAAGGTTCAGACGTGGAGATAACTTCAACACGTTTATTAAACTATTTACACTTCTATTACTCGGGTTCGACACTACTGCTAATCCTACTGTAGCTACCCAGACTGGGTGTAATATTGAATCAACCCTGTGTCTCTTCTCACTGACTGTCTCCACTGGAAAGAGGCACATCATGGGCGCGTTTCTCCACTCCCGCGACTAAGTGCCCACGCCGTCATGAATGCCGTCGACGTTCACGACGGGGCGAAACAGCCCCGATCTCGACCGATTCGGGGCCAGAAAATGGGCTAGGATTGGGGCCGCAGGAAACTCAGGGGGTATGTCGCGAAAGCAGCGTCGTCAGCGCGCGCCGGGCATTGGCGCCGCGTAAAAGGCGTAACTGGCGTCACCCGTGCATGCGCGGTTGCCGTCCTCCCCGAGGCCGCCCCGCAAGAAGATGTCGGATGGATCTTGCGGGGCGCAGAGGAAAGGAGCTCCTCCTTTAGAGAGGCTGGCCTGCCGATTGGTGGGCACCGAACGCGGGCCAGACCCCTTTTGAGTCCTACCCCGGTGAAAGAACCCCCCTCGCCCCCCCCACAGGCTGCCCCTCCAGCGTTCCTGCGCTGTTCCCACCGGCAGCAACCAGGTGTGGATGGCGCCGGCAGGAAGCCGTCGTTTTGGGCAGGCTGCTCTGCCCATCCGGGCCGGAGAATAGCGGGTGTAGCGGAGAATCGCCATTTTGGGTGTCCCGGGCGATTCTCCAGCCTGCGGGGCCGTTCTCGCCGCTTGGGTGAATTGCGGGAGGGCATCGGCCGGCGTCGCGGGGACGAACGGCACCCGGGGGATTCTCCCAACTGGCGCGGGAGCGGAGAATCGCGCCCCATGTGTGTGGTGTCCTTTATATATGGGTTGGTGTAATGCCCCCCTGTGGTCGTGTCACCTCCTTGTGATGGCGATGAACAGTGATTAAACAATAAGTCCAAATCATTTGCAAGAGTCCATAAACCATCAATCATCATGGTCAAATGTCTCTCTTGGTTATGAATGCCATCAACGTCCCTGTGCCACAGGAACCAAGAAGTTGTCAAATCACTTCGCTGTCTGATTTGGAGTCTTTTTCTTTTTTCGATGTTTGTGATGGTGCTGTCAGATGGCATCTTGTAGCTGATAAGGTGTTGACGTTGAAGAGGTACCATCAACAGTATCATTCGAGGTCATGGATGTGCCATGTGTTGAAGTTGGATAAAACTGTACATACTGGTTCTGGCCACAGGCTGTGCTGGAAGGGTGATCCTGCCGAGAACTGTTGAAGCTTGTCGAATTGGAAACAGAATTGCTGCTCGCATAAATACTTGGTGATGGTGTGAAACTAGAACTTTGCATCTGATAGGAATATGCCATCTGGCCAGGCTGGGGTGCAGCAAATCCTGGGCTGTAACTAAGGCATCCAGTCTGTAGTGCAGATTGCGCTTGCGGTAGTCCTCCTTCGGTCTTGATTCCATTAGTGGGCAATCCGTAGTGCTGGCCAGTTTGAGAATATGCTGTATAGACTGCTGGCTGCTGCATGCCTGAATACTGGGTTTGTCCAGCATGAGCTGTCATTGGCTGCACTGCTGGTGTGGAAAAATGTGTGGATATAGCTGTATTCCTCTTGGACTGTAGCCGCTGCTTGTTATTACTGACCCAGTGTAATTGTTAAGTGTTCCATCTCCTGTCGTTGTGGCATCTGCTGTCACCCTGAGCGTGCCATCACTGAGGTTGCGGCTCTCCCTGCCTAGAGTAAAGTCCGGCTGACGTGAATCAGAGTCGGCGTTTGGTTGCTCCCCATCTGGAGTCTGGTCTGTTTTAACTGAGTCAGTGTTGGTTTGGAGTCTTAGCAGGTTCACTGGAGTCAGCTGAGATTTCTTGAAGCTGCACGTCTGGAGTCGGAACATGCTGGAATGCATTGACTTGTGGAGAGGTTCGAGCGAATGAGGATGGAAGTATCATGGTGTCACCGGAGTCACCAGTGGTCTCATAGTGATCGTCGAGTGCCTCTGTACACACTAGCTGAGGTCTGTCACTTTGCACATCTTGCATGGGAAGTGGGATGCTGTCGTCACACGTCTCACATACCGTGAGTAGATCCTGAGTAGCTGCTTGTTGTTCACTTAGGTTGGGTAAATTGTCAGAGTCTTCAGCTGGTGGTGCAAACACAATATGGGTGGACTGTCATTGTCTTGCTGTTGTCCTTCATTTGGGCTTGGACTGTCATTGTCGCTTTGTTCTTCACTGTAGCATGATAGACCGTCATGGTCATCCTGCTGTGCACTGGAGCGTGGTAGACTGTCGTAGTCTTCTTGCTGTTTACTTGAGCATGGCAGACTTGCATCATCTGCCTCTAGTTGGTCAGAGGAGGTTGCTAGACCCTCGTGGTCTTGCTCCTGCATGGACTGCGCATCGGAGTCTTGCGGTGCTTCTGTCATGGAGGCTGTCCACGAGTTCACTGCGGAGGCTTGTGACACTGGAGTCACGTCTTGTGTGTGCAAGGACTGCGCTCTGGAGACTTGCATTTCTGCAATTGTGGAGTCTTCTTTCATAGAGCCGGGAACCCTGAGCGTTGTGTGGACCACACTTTGTGTTGCAGCAGGCTGCACTCTGTGGGCTTGTACCGCTCTCTGTCTCTTGGTGTCAGGCTGCAGCATCATCCTGCACTCACTAGTTGGGATGTCATATCTGCTGGGCTGAAGATCTACAAATCCGAAGAATCCGTCGTCGGGGTCGCCAATGTGCAACACGTCTAGTTGCGGTTCGGATTTGGTACTGGGGTAGCCTCCCTAGGTGAAAGGTTCATCCGAGTCATAGTCTTCTAGGACCATATCATCACTGTTTGCGTCGGAGCTGGCATTGGGCTCGCGAGGTCCAGAGAAAATGTAAAGGTCGGTATCGAAGTATTCAAGTTCGGAATCATCGGTTTGGGCGTAGGTAACTGCTTGTTGCAGGGTTCTTCAGAGGTTAATTTCATTTCCAGGTTTAATTTGAGGCATTGTGCTGTCATTCTAGGTGAAGGAAGGTTGTTTTACAGCTTTAAAAGATTTCTTCTTTGATTTGGGACGTTTCCCCTTTAAATGGGTGTGGTCCGGGGTCTCTGACATCATGACGCATGTGACATAGCACGTAGGAGGCGTTTGCACATGCGCAGATAGCGGTTCCTTTACTGATGGCCATTTTCGTGATTGCGCATGCGCGGCGTCTTGCGCATGCGCAAATGGACCTTCCCGTTTTGCGCGCTTCTCGCGCAACTGCGCAAGTGCAGTCCCTGTAGAGAGATGGCCACCGACCAAAATTGTTCTATGTTCCAGGATTTCGGCCTCGAGCTGAGTACTGGCAATTCTCTTACCCTTTTCTTGCTGGTTGGAGTGTGTTTTCCTCACAGTATTTGCCAAATTTGCCCAGGACTACCTGGAAGTCGCTCCTGTTTTGCCCTTGGAGAACTTGAATTTTTGAAAGATTTCTTCTGCTCTGGCACCTGCGACGGTGAGCAGAAGCTCTGTTTTTTCAAGATCAGCCACTTCTTCTAGTTCGGCTGCCACCAGGAAGATTTCAAACATTTGCGAGAATACCCGCCAGTTTTCGCAGGGATCACGTGGCACTGGAGCTGCTGCGGAACCCGGATCTCAAACATCTTGCCTGGGTATCATTGCTGGTTGTCACTGTACGCTGAGGTATGGCTATCTGGATTGAAACAGTTCACTCCTGGTACCATGAGCGGCTTCCTTGTGGTGCACTTGACAAAGGAAGGTTCAGACGTGGAGATAACTTCAACACGTTTATTAAACTATTTACACTTCTATTACTCAGGTTCAACACTATTGCTAATCCTACTATTGCTACCCAGACTGACTAACCAGCTGCTGTAATCCACGTGGTGGGTGTAATATTGAATCAACCCTGTGTCTCGTCTTGCTGACTGTCTCCACTGGAAAGAGACAGATCATGTGTGTGGTGTCCTTTATATATGGGTTTGTGTAATGCCCCCCTGTGGTAGTGTCACCTCCTTGTGTATCGTGAATGTCTATTGGTCATTTCCAATCTACTTGATCTATTGGTTGAGTGTGTGTGTGTGATGTCACTGGTGCTCCCTCTAGTGTCTAGCTAGTCTACATGTATTTACATTCATGCACATCATCACACACGGTAGCACAGTGGTTAGCACATTTGCTTCACAGCTCCAGTGTCTCAGGTTTGATTCCCGGCTTGGGTCGCTGTCTGTGCGGAGTGTGCACATTCTCCCCGTGTCTGCATGGGTTTCCTCTGGGTGCTCCAGTTTCTTCCCACAGTCCAAAGATGTGCAAGTCAGTTGAATTGGCCATGCTAAATTGCCCTTAGCGTCCAAAAAGGTTAGGTGGGGCAGGTTAGGTGGGGTTACTGGGTTACAAGGATAAGGTGGAGGTGTGGACTCAATAGGGTGCTCTTTCCAAGGGCCAGTGCATACTCAATGGGCCGAATGGCCTCCTTCTGCACTGTAAATTCTATGATCTATGAGTTCAAGCACTTTGTGCTACTGTTCTGTCTGGCTGAGAGCTAACGCAGACTGGTTGGGCCAAATGGCCTTCTTCTCCACTGTTAAGACTCTCAGCGAGATTCTCCGCCAGCGGGATTCTCCATTGCGCCGGCAGCGCACCCATGTCCACGGCTTTCCCGGCGTTGTGGGGTGGCCACAATGGAAAACCCCATTGACAGGTGGCGGGAACAATCCCGCTGCCGGAAAGGATGTGCCACCCAACAAAACGCGGCTGGCGGACCGGAGAATCCCATTCTCTGTGCTTTACTGATTTGCTATTCCATGTGTAACATTTGAATTGTTGTTTGCAGATGGCAGTAGTTCACCTCCAGGGTCATGACTCAGTCATTCAAGTAAAACAAGGTAAGATTTAAATTCAAGAAATTAAAATATTAATAAGTTTATATAAACTGCCAGTGGAGTGCTATGCATATGTAAAAGTCACCAATGATCTTTTTTGCATTGTAAGGTTTAAAATAATGGAATCCAAGCACCTTATTGTAGAATGGTTAGAGCATAGAACATGGTCATTCTGCCTCTGAGGCCTTGTTGGCTCGCTACATGAGTGATCCAGTTAGTCCCACTAGTCTACCCTTTGCCCATAGCCCTGCCATTTTTTCAGGTCGTGCATTCCGGATTGTGGGCATGATTCAGCAGCATGGTCGCTTAGGACATGGAGTCGGGACAAAGCCTCTCGCGAGATTTGCGACCTCGAAACGTTTCACAATATTTTAAGAAATCTCGCGAGGTGGCACGATCTTGACCTCGCCCTCACTGGGCGTCATCCAGATCTGCATTTAAATATGAGTTTGCGGGATTCGCCCGGGACCTAACGGCCGTACCTGAGAGACCACGGCAGGGTGACTTTTGGTACTGGTTTCCACAAACATGGACCAGTAATAATGGCACCTGGTGGGAGGTGAGGGGGTGTTCCCAGGGGCCTGCTTGTGGGGGTTGAGGGGTGGAGGGGGTTCGAAAACAGAGTGGGGATTGGGGTAACCAGATAAAATTGTGCTCCAATCTGCAAGGAGCCTTTCCTGCTGAGTTCACCAGCAGAAAATGACTCAAGTGCAGCCTCAGCGGAGAGAAACTCCCTGTGGCCAGAAAAAGGCAATGTGCCGTTGAATAGCCGGATGTTTTTTGGAAACACCCTGCTAAACGCACCCAAAACTATGCATTTTTTCCAGTGAATCACACGCCATATCTACTCACTGCATTAAAAACATTTTTCCTCACCTCTCCTCTGCCATTCACCTTAGATCCGTATCCTCTAGTTGGTCTCGACCCTACTAACAATGGGACCAGCTCCTGTCTGTCCACTCTGTCTACAGCCTTTACGATTATGAAATCATTGATCAAAGCCCGTCTGATCTTCTTTATTCTAAGGAGATCAACCTCACCTTACATAGTTTGCCCACCTAGTTCCTCATCCTTGGATCCATACTAGTAAATCTTGTCTGCACCTTCTCTAAGGCGGTCACATGCTTCCACAATTGGACACTCCACTTGTAATCAAATCAGCGTTTGACAAATCTCACCCAAACATCATTGCTTTTGAACGCTGGGCCTTTACTTTTAAAGCGGAGGATCCCATATGCTGTTTTTAATACAAAATAATACTGAAAATCAGATTATTGGGAGTATTTTTCAACGGCTCCGTCTAATTCATCTGATACCAATAAATTGACACAAAACTTGTCACAGTTTATGATGACATTCTGTGCTCCTCTTGCTCAATGTTGCATTAAAGCTTTGTAGCACGGACTTAACCAGCTATGATTCAGAGATGCTGTTCTATAAGATGTGACTAACTGCGAACTGGGTGTGTGGTAATTTAAAACATTCTCCTGCACTTCCCTCTCTCTAAAGGTCTAAACAAACCACATCAATGGGGATCAACATTTCCCCTCTCTGCTTGCTGTGATGGGTTCCCCAATATTAACTTTTGCGTACTCCCTTCCAGATTTACCAGCTGTAAATATAGCCTTAACGGCATACCTGTTTAATATTTTAAACGTTTTAATGCCTATGGATTTTAGAAAATGCACTCACTATAATACATATATCATTGAATTCCAACAACGCAAAAGGGGACCATTCAGCCCATCGAGACTGCAGCAACCTTTCGAAAGACTAACCTACCTAGGCCCAATCCCCCGCCCTATTCCTGCAACCCCACCTTAAGGGACAATTTAGCATAGCCAATCCACCTAACCTGCATACCTTTGGGCTATGGGAGGAAACGGGATCATCCGGAGGAAACACACGCAGACAGGGGGAGAATGTGCAACATCCACACAGTCACCCAAGGTCGGAATCGAACCACTGTGCCACCCCATATGTGTTAGTTAAGTGATAGTTAAATAGTGCTACTCACAATTAATCAGACAGATGAGGTTGTTTGTTTGAGCTTGGTGCACACCTATGAAGTGCGAGATGATAGTTTTCTGCCCATTGGTGTCACTCTCCTTTTAACCTCCTCTGCATTTACACCAGTCTCTGTTACTTCAAAGGTCTTTTAAAACCCACCTTTTTGACTAGATTTCTGATCACACCTGACTATTCTCACACTCCATGGCTCACACTCCTCTCCCAGTGAACTTTCAATTTTGAAGACCCCTTGAAGGCATTATTTTCATTGATGGCGCTACATCAATGCAAGCTTTTGTTTGAATTGTGTTGGAGCTGCACACAAATCAATTGAACTTTTTTCATCAAGAAAATACCATTTAATTGTTAGTACCATTGTGCAGACATTTAGATAAAGTGTACAGGATGTGTTTCATTCGTGGAGATTTAAATGACGTGTGGATTTTCTGATTCTCTGATGTCAAAAGTTAAGATTTATTTTTAAAAATATGGTAAGTGAGAGCAGGATTTTCCAGACCGGACAGGGTGAGGTGGGCCAGCCAAAATTCCATTGCCTTCAGCAGAGCCGGACGACCCTGCGATCAAGCAAGCCTGGAAAATTCCACCCAGACTTTCTTGCCCAAATCAGTGAGGTTTCCAACAATGTCTCTCACCCCACATCATATGGGGTACTAGCCGTACCGGCCTCCCCGAACAAGCGACAGAATGTGGCGACAAGGGGCTTTTCACAGTAACTTCATTGAAGCCTACTTGTGACAATAAACGATTATTATTATTATTATATGGTGCCAGCCCCTTCTGACTCATTTTGCGGCAATTGGTGGCAGCAGGATTCCAGACTGCTCTCAGGATGTAGAGACTCCCCATGGGAGCAGACGATGCAGCACTCCTTCCCCAATGGAGCCTGCCTGGATAAACAAGGGTCTCTCAGAGCCCATGGTTAGGCTCTCAGGCAACCCTCTCCGGAGGTGGGCAGCTTGACCCGCTCCTTGCAGATCGAAGACTGAATAAACGCAGGTGATGTTGTCTCCCGCCCAGATGCTGCATTGTTCCAGGTGACCTCCAAGCATCTTGTAAGATGACGAGTCCTCAATGGAGACCTCTGATACAAGTGGCAAAGTGGGAGCTACAGGTTCCCTAGCAACCAAAGAGCAGAGCCCTGTCCCCTTGGGGGAGTGGAATACTGAATTTGCATGATCAGCCTTGATCACATTGAATGGTGGTGCAGGCTCGAAGGGCCGAATGGCCTACTCCTATTTTCTATGTAATCCATCCTGCCCCCCCCCGGTCCATATAACATGGCCTTACATTTGGCAAATGTAGAACAAACATTCATAGAATTTGCAGTGCAGAAGGAGGCCATTCGGCCCATCGAGTCTGCACCGGCTCTTGGAAAGAGCACACTACCCAAGGCCAACACCACCACCCTATCCCCATAACCCAATAACCCCACCCAACCCAACACTAAGGGCAATTTTGGACACTAAGGGCAATTTATCATGGCCAATCCACCTAACCTGCACATCTTTGGACTGTGGGAGGAAGCCGGAGCACCCGGAGGAAACCCACGCGCACACGGGGAGGATGTGCAGACTCCGCACAGACAGTGACCCAAGCTGGAATCGAACCTGGGACCCTGGAGCTGTGAAGCAATTGTGCTATCCACAAGGCTACCGTGCTGCCCCACGGTATCCCCAAATATCCACTGGGAAATATTCTTATGATTCATTTCTTTACATCCACACAATATAAAAATAGTGAATGAAAAGAAATGAGGAATAGAAGGGTTCAATGTTTGCATCAGGTGTAAAATCCACCCTCAAGACAATTTATTTTGCATTTCCCCCAGATATGTCTCTGGGACCCACAGGGTTGTGATTTCCACAGTTTAGAAGCACCTGTTGTAAGGATTTGCTGTGGTAAATCTGTTTTGATAGTCTCAAACCAGATCAACGCAGACGGATTGCCCTCAATTATTTCTGTTCTTAACCTATCAAATTGTATCCAGAGCATTTTCTACAAGGTGTGGGTCCCTGCTCTAATTACGGCTCTTTGGCAAAATCATCCTCATATTCCGACACATGGGGCGGGATTCTCCGTTATCCCGGCGCCCGGGGGTTTCCTGACGACATGGGGTTGCCCCACAATGGGAAACCCCATTGACCAGCTGGCTTAACGGAGAATCCTGCCGGCCAGTCGGAGCAGAAATGTGGCACGGCGGGACGGAGAATCCCACCCATGATCAGCTTCAATGGGCGGGATTCTCCAACACCCTGCCGGGTCGGAGAATCGCCGGGGGGATTCCCGCCCCCGCCGGCCGCCAAGATCTCCGGCACCGAAAATTCGGCAGGGGCGGGAATCTCGCCACGCCGGTCGGCGGGCCACCCCCCGGCGATGCTCCGGCCCACGATGGGCCGAAGTCCCGCTGCTGTCATGCCAGTCCCGCTGACGTGAATCAAACCACCTACCTTACTGACGGGACTGGCGGCGCACCAACCACCCCGGCGCGGGCCTAACCCCTCACGGTGAGGGCTTGGCCCCTAAAGGTGCGGAGAAATCCTCACCTTTGGGGCGGCCCGACGCCGGAGTGGTTCACGCCACTTCATCCCGCCGGGACCCCCCCCCCCCTGGGCCGGGTAGGGGAGAATCCCGCCCAATATGTGCATTCACAGCACCTCTCTGACCTGCTCCACTGACTGTAATATCAAGTTACTTGTCTAGAATCCAGTCATGGATGAGCTACATTTTTCTCCAATTAAACAGCGGGGAAACTAAGCCATCATCTTCAACACCCACTGTGAACTCCACATTCCTGCCACAGTTCCAATCCCCTCCCCAACCATTGTCTCAGACTTAAGCTGAGACTTTCACAGTCTCCACATCCACTTGGACCCAAGCTGAGCTTCCACCCCGATGCACTCTTGTCAAAAAGATGCCACCTCTGTAACTTTGCCCGCTTCCTCCCTGTCTCTGACCATCTGCTGCTGAAACTTTTAACTGTCTTTATCGCCTCCGGAAGTAACTACTTCAATAAAACTCCCCTGATCAGTCTTCCACCTTCCATAAACTTTTGCTCATCTTAAACTCTGCTGCCCGTATCCTGTCCCACACCAGGCCATATTTCAGCCTCGGCTGCTGATTCTTCCCAAAGCTTTTAAATTAACATTTACATTTGCGTGTCTAAGCCGATTCATGGCTGCACCTTTCACTATCTCTATAACGTCCTTCAGCCAGCAACTTCTCCCGAGATTTGCTTTCCTCTCTGGCTGTTTGTGCCTCACTCCCTCTTGAAATTCCTCTAGCACTGGGGCTGGTTTAGCACACTGGGCTAACCGCTGGCTTTTAAAACCAGGCAGGCCAGCAGCACGGTTCAATTCCCATACCAGCCTCCCCGAACAGGCGCCGGAATGTGGCGACTAGGGGCTTTTCACAGTTACTTCATTGAAGCCTACTTGTGACAATAAGCGATTTTCATTTCATTTCATAGCACGCAACCTCGTTTATGTCTTAAAACTTTCCTTCAAATAAACATTCGGTCACCCCACTCATATCTCCTTCTTTGATTGCACCACTGAGAAGCACTTCAGTGGCATTTTATCAGCATTAAAGATGCTGCAAAAATACAAGTTATTGTAGAGAGCCTATTGTCTGAACACTGGACTGGGAAACACGTTCAATTAGTGATGCTCCTTATTTTTCCTGGACATGTTTTTCCAAAATCTGGATTGATATTTCCTGTAACTGCACATATTCGAGTTGCAGTAGCACCTGATGACAAAAGGCATCAGATGATCTGATGACAAGATAATCTCCCTGTGGCAGGTGATGGCTGCTCAGTAAGTGTAACATATTTTCTTTGTAACTGGTATAAAGGTGGTTAGGGTAGAACCTCATTCATCAGACTGAATAGGACTTAATGCCTGGTCGCTTTGGACTAATCTGCAAGTGTCATTTTGTTATTATTATATTATAGAATTTACAGTGCAGAAGGAGGCCATTCGGCCCATCGAGTCTGCACCGGCTCTTGGAAAGAGCACCCTACCCAAGGTCAACACCTCCACCCTATCCCCATAACCCAGTAACCCCACCCAACACTAAGGGCAATTTTGGACACTAAGAGCAATTTATCATGGCCAATCCACCTAACCTGCACATCTTTCGACTGTGGGAGGAAACCGGAGCACCCGGAGGAAACCCGCGCACACACTGGGAGGATGTGCAGACTCCGCATAGACAGTGACCCAAGCCTGAATCGAACCTGGGACCCTGGAGCTGTGAAGCAATTGTGCTATCCACAATGCTACCGTGCTGCTTCAACAAGTTCTCGACAAGTGAAAAAACATTCCTGCCTAAGTGATTACATTGACTAATTATCCAATTGAAGCTGAAGAGGGTGGAGAAGGGAGAAGAGGGTGGAGATGATAGATTTTGATGGATGAGTTATAAGCCTGAGGCGGAAACACTCAAAACAGAGAATGTTGAAAATACTCAAGGTCTGGCAGCATCTGCGGAGAGGGAAATTATGTTAATAACCAGAATCTTCTGCTCTGCAGGAGGCAAGCAAGATTGAACATTTGGTAGGTTAACATCGGAACTGATACCCGCCACCTTTGAGCTCCACTGGAAGTAGGTTCTGGGCGGGAAGACCCATGGCTGGCATTTCCGCCCCACCCGCCTACAATGTGTCCCTTGAGTAGCCAATTCGTGACCACTTAAGGGTCTCCTCCTGCCTCTGCTGCAATCTTCCCAGCTCCAGCTGGTCCTGCCGACATGCGGCCTGCATGGCTGGTAAAACTGTGCTTCAGGTCAGCTGGCGGGGGTCTCGAGCTGTACTAATCTGTGGGTGATTGAGGGCATGGTCAATGGACAGCAGGTTGACCACTGACAGCCATCCCCCTCCTAACCCCTATGATCTCCCTCATCCTACAACCCTTATCCTATGAGGCGCTCATCCAAAAGAGCAGTTACCTTTTCGAGTCACTTCATGATCCTGAGACTCGAAGGAGATATTGTTCCGGCAACAGTCACGGCTCCCTCACTGATGCTGCCAGGTGAAAGAACTGCCCTCCTCAGATTGCCCAGCAGCCTTACGAGGACAAGACGTCATATCCCAGGTGGGATACTCAGTCAGGAGTAAGGCTTGTTGCTGTCCTCTTAACTGCCTGATGTCGAGAAGATACAGCGCAGATACAGATACCTCCTTCTAGGAGTCAGCACAGGTGTCTCGCCACCTTTTGAGGCAACACACAGGATTCTCACCAAAATCAGAAGATTCCATACAACATTTCCAGTCAATGACCTTTCTTCAGGAATGCTGAGCATTGGAAGGGTTTCAGAGTTCAGCAAAAGGTGATCTTAATATTGATAAAGAAAGAGAAGAGAGACTAGAGAGTAAGCTGGCACTATGTTACGGTACCAAACAGACACCAATTTATATTAGGTAACCAGACGTCAAACCCCAACTATTTTGCAATTTGCAGAACTGTGAGGAAATAATACTTTGTCAATTAGGGATCTTTCATATTAACAGGATTAACCAAATTAACATCACAGAAAACAGCTTTTCAACTTTCTCCCTGTGTCTGCGTGGGTTTCCTCCGGGTGCTCCGGTTTCCTCCCGGTCCAAAGATGTGCAGGTTAGGTGGATTGGCCATGATAAATTGCCCATTAGTGTCCAAAATGTTAGGTGGGGTTACTGGTTATGGGGATAGGGTGGAGGTGTGGGCTTAAGTCGGCTCTTTCCAAGGGCCGGTGCAGGCTCGATGGGCCGAATGACCTCCTTCTGCATTGTAAATTCTATGAATTAACAGTTAAATAATTCTTAAAATAAAATGAAACCCATTAACTACTAACTTACACCTTCTCTATCTCCAATTAAGCAGAGCCCATTACAGGTCAAAAGTCACTCATAAATAAAGTTTGCCATTACAGGGATACTTGCTGTACTGTTGTGTAGCAATTTATTGGAAAGACTGCTTGGAGAGAGAGAGAGAGAGATCATTTCCAGAACAGCCTGTAGATCCTTCTGTCTTTGTCAGATTACTGCTCAACCTGACAGCATTTAGCAAACTGCAGTTCAACTTAAAAACTCCCAGAAAACTGTCAAACCTATATCAAACTGTAAAACTACAGACAGACCTGGCTCCTCCATTAATTACATCATTTCAAACCGAATCAAATCCAATGACCTGCTTACCTAAGTCTCAATGTCTCAAATTGTCTGCTCTCCAGGGAGTCTCCAGCAACCATAACAAAATTCTATTAGGCATCTCTTTGTAAACGAGTACATCGTTGGAATGAATTATTTTCTCACTTTTATGAGATCTTAATTGCAGCTTTCACAGGCACACCACCTGCCTGCATGTTAAACCAGGATTGAAAAAAAATTACTGCAACAGATATATATAACACAATCTCTGTAACAAGTTCCTACATTCGTCACAAAGGGATACAATAACTGATTGTAAACGTTTCTAATAGTATCCAAAAAGGAAATGATGAGCAAAAGTAGGTCTTATAGAAGGAGATTTCGGAGAAATTATAATGGTAATAAGGAAATGGCAGAGATTGAAGTCACGGAAACATTCCGTAATCGAGGATAGTGCAAGTTTGGAACTTAAAGAAATTAGAATTGGTAAAAAAAATAGTATAGTAGTGGAGAAATGAATGGGACTAAAAACCAAATTTTCCCCTGGGCCTAATAGCCTACATCCAAGGATTCTAAAAAGGGTAGGAAGAATTTCCAAGAATTGGAAAGTGGCAAATCTAAACCATCTATTCAAGAAAAGCAGTAACTGTAGGCCTGTTACCGTAACATCAGTTGTAGGGACAATGCTGGAATCTATTTTTCAGTTTGCTCAGAAAATCATATAATGATTGGATCAACAATTTTTGAGAATTTAAGTAGTTTGGTGGATATGGGAAATTTAGTGGATGTGGTGTATTTGGATTTTTGAAAAGTATTCATGAGAGGTCTGACTCTCCACTCCACCCCAACCCCACCCCATCCCAACCCCGCCGGGTCCGACTCTGAACTCCACCACCCCCACAAGCAGGTCTGACTCCGAACCGCCCCACAAACCATCAGGTCTGACCACTGGGTTCAAACCTTCCCCCCCCACCCCCCCCCCCCCCCCCCCATCCCATCTCCACCCCTACCTACCGGGACCGGTTCCAACTCCGAAACCCCACCCCCAACCGGAGGGTCTGACTCTGACGCCACTGCCCAACCACCGGAACCGACTCCAAAGCCCCCCAACCACCAGGACCGGCTATGACTCAGACCCCTACCACCCCCCACCCCCATTACCACAGGGACCGGCTGCTACTTCGAATCCGCCCAACCACCACAAGTCGGAATCCGACCCAACACCCGACCCCCACGACCACCGACTCCGAAACCCCCAACCCCAATCACCGGGTCCCTATTCCAACCAGCACCCCGCACACCCCACAACCATCGGGTCCAACTTCAAAGCCACCCACCCACTGCCACTGGGTCTGACTCTGAACCACCCCCCCCCTCATCCCCCTCCCCTCCCCCCACCCCTTCCCTGATCATCGTTTCCGAATTCCAAACCGGGTCAGATCTGAAACCCCCGACCCAACCCAACCATTGGTCCGACTCTGAAACCTCCAACCTCCACCCAGGGACCGGCGCTGACGCCCACTCTCCCGAACCCCCCCCCCCCCCCCCCCCCGCCCCGCAACCCCAACCACCAGAACTGACCATGACTCTAACGCCTATCTCCCCACTACCACTTGGATCGTGTCGAACTCTGACCCCCCACCCCACCCCCAACCAGCGGGTCCATCCCCACCCCGCGACCACCAGGTCCGACACCGAACCCTCCTCCCCAACCACTGGGTCGGTCTTCGAAACTGCCCCCTCCCCAACCACCAGGTCCGTATTCCAACCAACCCCACCCCAACCACCGGGTCTGACCCAGAAATCACCCCACGCCCAACCATCGGATCCGAATTCGAACTCCCACCCCCTCAACCCCTCCGCAACCATTGGTCCAACTCTGAAACCCCCCCACCCCCTGACCACCAGGTCCAACACTGAACCCCCTCTCCAGCCACCAGGTCAGACTCCAGCCCCCCAATCACAGTGTCCGACAACCCCCCCCCCCCCAAAACTATTTTCAATATGCAAAGTGTAATAGGGCGAGATGTACTGTCCCTGCAACCCCCACAATTTGTTTTCGGGCAGCAGAGGCAGCTCGTCATTGACCGGCAGCTTGATCTTCGGGACCCGCCGATGTCAGAGGCGTCTTGCATTGTTCTCCATCCTCGCCACCAGGGAACCCACTGTACTGGGTCACCATCAGCTGGACCAGAAGATCCCGCCAGTGGAAAGCATTGGAAAATTCAGTCCCCAGGCCTTTTCTGTTCCCAATAGTATTCCCTGAATTTCTCTTGCTGTGATAGCAGGAGTGGAGCAGCACGCAAGCATAGGCGGCAGGAAATCAGAATGATGTCCGATAAGCTCGGGGAGGGGAATGTCCGAAGCATATCAGGGAGCCAGAATGCACCGTATAATTTTGTTTGCCTGATGTTGGTGGCTGGAGGACCGCAAAGACTGCTGTTTTCAAGCTCTGGGTAGGGGGGGTGTGGGGAGTAAGCAAGATCTTTGCAGCTTGGGAGATCGGAACAAATTCTTTTTCTGAACTGATTGAGCAGTCGCTTTCTGCAAAGAGCAGCTGACTGCAGTGTCCCTGCTGTGAGGCTGATTTAATTGTTTATCTTGGCAACTTGATAGTGAATTTGGTTACTTAAGTGCTACATCTGCTGGAGAAAAGCTGAGTAGCCACTCAACTGGGTATCATCCAAGAGCAAGTCAAAAATACAGAAGCAAAATACTGGCAACATTCGAAACGGTGCGTGTAAAAATACAGAATGCGGGAAAAGCTCAGCAGGTCTGGCAGCATCTGTGAAGAGAGAGAAATGGTTTGATGTTGCTGATCTTTCATCAAACATTAACGCTGTTTCTCTGTGCAGAGATGCTGTCTGTCCTGTTGAAGATATACAGGGTCAGCCATGTCTTTATACCATTGCTGCTTCGTGATGCTAGTGTGATTCTGTGAAGAGAGGCTGTCACGGCAGGGGTTGTTTAGAGAAGACTGGGGGTGGGGACCTGATGAAAGTGTACAAAATGATGGGGGACCTAGACAGGACTGAGAGGAAGAAACTTTTCCCCTCAGTAGAGGGCTCAATAACCAGGGGGCATCGATTTAAGGTAAGGGGCAGGAGCTTTAATGGGGATTTGAGGAGAAACCTTTTTCACCCAGTGGATGGGGGGAATCTGGAACTCACTGCCTGAAAGGGTGGTAGAGGCGGGTTCCCTCACAACATTTAAGAAGCATTTAGATGAGCACTTTAAACACCAAGGCCAAGTGCTGGAGAATGAGATTAGAATAGATAGGTGCTTTATGGCGCAGACCCAATGGGCCGACAGGCCGCCTTATGTGTTGTAAAACTCTACCATTCTATGACTAAACTGACCTTGCAATTTCTCATTGTCACAATATGTGGATATTGTAAGGAACATAAAGGATTAATTTTCGCCAACTCCAGCGTGACACCACCACCAAACACATCTTCCCTTCACTCCCTCTGTCAGCATTCCGCAGAGACCGTTCCCTCTGAGACAATATAGTCCACTCCTCCACCATACCCACCAACTCTCCCATCACCCATGGAACCTTCCCATGCAATCGCAGAAGGTGTAACACCTGCCCCTTTACCTCTTCCATGCTTAACATCCCAGGCCCAAAACACTCATTCCAGGTTAAGCAGCATTTCACTTGCATCTCTTCCAATTTGGTCTACTGCATTCGCTGCTCCCAATGTGGTCTCCTCTATATCGGAGAGACCAAACGCAGACTGGGTGATCGCTTTGCTGAGCATTTTTGGTCTGTGCGCATTCAGGACCCTGACCTTCTTGCTGCTTGCCATTTTAACAAAAGACCCTGCTCCCATGCCCACATGTCTGTTCTTGGCCTGCTGCAATGTTCCAGTGAAGCTCAACGCAAACTGGAGGAACAACATCTCATCTTCCAGTTAGACACGTTACAGCCTTCCGGTCTCAACATCGAATTCAACAACTTCAGATGATCAGCACTACCCCACCTCGACCCATTTGTTTTCATGTCATTTTAACTGTCTTTTACCATTTCTTTCTTTCTTAATATATATTTAGTTCCGCCCCCCCAATCTTATCCACCTTTCCTTCACCTTTCTCCTCTTTGCTTCCCCTTTCCCCTCCTCCCACCTCTACAGTTCATCCTCTGATGTTAGTTTCTCTGCTGTTTGACCTTTCACATCTTTTGTCCTCTCTGGGGACTGCCATTAGCACTCTTTCCCCTTGGTTTCTGTGGCCATCGGCATCCGGTTTCCTTGGGTTTCTGTGGCTATGACTCATCTTTCATTCGCACTCCACAATATAAATATTTCCCACTTTCTCTGTCTGTTAGCTTTGACAAAGAGTCATCGGACTTGAAACGTTCGCTCTTTTCTCTCCCTACAGATGCTGCCAGACCTGCTGAGATTTTCCAGCATTTTTTCTTTCGTTAAAGGATTAATGTAATGTTACCACTCTAGCCACTAGATGAGCAACCATATAAATATTGCATGCCTCCTTGACTCCTGGGAGAGAGTGGAAGGGAGCCAGACTGAGTAGATCTGAGATAGTTTAGCTGATAGCATAGTTTAGTATTGTAGAAGTGTAGTGTATTCTTTATCTAATTCCTTAGCAAATGTTCGAATCTAATTAAGTGTGGTGCATAGAACATACAGTGCAGAAGGAGGCCATTCGGCCCATCGAGTCTGCACGACCCAAATTAAGCCCTCACTTCCACCCTATCCCTGTAACCCAATAACCCCTCCTAAACCTTTTTGGACACTAAGGGCAATTTAGCATGGCCAATCCACCTAACCTGCACGTCTTTGGACTGTGGGAGGAAACCGGAGCACCCGGAGGAAACCCACGCAGACACGGGGAGAACCTACAGACTCCGCACAGACAGTGACCCAGCAGGGAATCAAACCTGGGACCCTGGCGCTGTGAAGCCACAGTGCTATCCACTTGTGCGACCGTGCTTCCCCCATAGGTCTCTGTAGGAGATTTGAGATATTGTGTCCCCCACCCATTGCGTTTCCCCAGTCCTTAAACTCGTGTTTCTTCATGAGGTCCCTGCCTTCTCAACCTTTCACTTCGCCTGAAGTGTGATGATCCTCCAGTTAAATTACCACCAGTCAGCTCTCCCTCTCAAAGGGAAAAGCAGCCTCTGGTTAACTGGGACTATGGCGACTTTACAGTACCTGTTTCTTATGCAACTTTTTCTATGCACACAATAAGCTAAATACCTCTTATTCATCACTATATTCTTTAATTATTCTTTGTTTATTCTAAGCAGTAACAATGCTGCTATAGAAGAGTTTATTTGCTGATACTTCTACAATATCATGGACTGATAGGGTGACCACCTTACTTGTACGCCGAGGGTTTTCAAAGTGTTTATTTCGGGTTCAGTATATAGAACTGAGCTGGATTGCAGTCATATCCACTTGTGGCCTGGGGGCTAGTGCCAAATGGCTTCTTCTCGAAGATATCAGATGGGCATGTATATTGTCTTTTGTAACTTTTTTGAAGTTATTATGAAAGAAAGCAGTTGAGATAAGGTACAACATACAGCACATCTCTTTTGTGGTAGTTTTAAGTCACTTGAGTAAGAAGCTCAACTCTGCCAATAAATTTAACTGTAAAGATTATTTTTCCTCTACGTTTTGCAAATGTATGACTTGACCGTTAAATTTGCCATGATATGTGTTCAGTAGTTGCACCCACAATATCCTAGTTTTGATTCCAGTTTTATTTAATCTTGGCCATGTTATTAGAAGTTTAGATAGTGTCAGATTGGTGTACTAATGGTTTACCTGCATAAAGTGTTCCAGGGCTGTTGGGTGCTGGTGAGCAGTTCCTATGGAAGTATACCCAGCATGAGTCACCAGTCGCATTAAGAGCAGGAACAAAATAGGGATTGGTTGCAGTGGGGAAAGAAAGACTTGCTTTTGGGATGAAAATCAGAATGCATTCAAAGACGCTTGTGGCTGATATCAGTGTAAATGCAAGATATGCTTTGTATATGAAGTGTCATGTAATAGGCGGCACGGTAGCACAGTGGGTAGCACTGTTGCTTCACAGCTCCAGGGTCCCAGGTTCGATTCCCGGCTTGGGTCACTGTCTGTGCGGAGTCTGCACGTTCTCCCCATGTCTGCGTGGGTTTCCTCCGGGTGCTCCGGTTTCCTCCCACAAGTCCCGAAAGACGTGCTGTTAGGTAATTTCACATTCTGAATTCTCCCTCGGTGTACCCCAACAGGCACCGGAATGTGGCGACTACTTGCTTTTCACAGCAACTTTATTGCAGTGTTAACGTGAGCCTACTTGTGACAATAAAGATTATTATTATTATTAAATTAGCTTTGTTTGTCAAACACTGCTTGCTGTTCTTTGTCAACACTACAAACTTCACCATCCTGAAGAACAATATAAAGAACACAACACTCATCACAGGGTGTTTTCTGAATGATGTGACATAGGCATGACCCTGAATATTGTCTGGTTGCCCACACTGCTCTTTAAGCTAACAAATTGAGTGAACTGTTGGCCTGATCAATCCTAGCCATCAAACGTGAGTTTTAAGAGGTTTTGAGGCATGATACACCTTCAATTCAACGAGAGGCAGAGAGAGCGAGTGAAAATTAGGCTTTATTAATCATGAACTTGCCTAGCCAGAGTCGGTTGTATAGATGAATGCCGCCCACAGGTGGCCAGTCTATATATGGCCCCGGTGAGGGCGGAGCCAGAGGCGGAGCCCACTGGGGTTACAGTACAGTACCTGGAAGCAGCTCATATCACCACTTCCAGGTCATAGGTCATAGATTACAGTATCATACATGCATTCGGTGAATACATTCACCACAAGGCATGAAAGCAAGGCCTGAGTTGGAAATGGATAATTCCCAAATGATTGCTGAAAAAGAAAACTTGCAGTAACGTTATTTCGATTATGACGGTGATCCTATT
Organism: Scyliorhinus torazame; assembly: GCF_047496885.1. Classification (NCBI taxonomy): domain Eukaryota; kingdom Metazoa; phylum Chordata; class Chondrichthyes; order Carcharhiniformes; family Scyliorhinidae; genus Scyliorhinus; species Scyliorhinus torazame. The sequence continues at coordinate 296,909,785 of NC_092711.1, read as the reverse complement.
CTTGGTCATTTAGATTGTCCTGGTAAAACAATGAAGAAAGTTAGCTTTTCAGAACCAATTAATTAAAAGGGAACAAACTAAGTGTGTTTCCAAATTGTTTGCCAGATGACTGTTAAATTGTGCTGATATATTCCAATTCCGAAGGGCAATCTTGAAATAAGCAGAACAAACCGCAGAATGTTAATAATGCGATAGGAAATGGTTTATTTTTCTTTGGCCCAAATAGCATTCTTCCTTTAATCTGCCAAGTGACTAAAATAAAAACTATTAATGAACTATTGCATCCAACAGTCTTTGGAAAATTAGGCTTCACAATAATTGAGGGACTTTCCTTATTCTACCTTCATTTCTGTACAAGATTTAGACAACACTTGAAATTCTATTTTCAAAAGGCAACGCAGGAAATGATTAAGCGCTACTGATTTATTATGGGAGGCAACAGGAAATTATTTTTATATGCCTGTTTATACCGAGCAATTGGAATGATTGAAAATGAACCAAAATCACTGGATTACAACATAATTCTTCACTTTCGGGAACTTTTCAGATCCCACTTGGATTCAAAAGGTGCAAAGTCTCTTGCCAAATTCATGAATTGCTTTTGTTTCAATAAACACAACTCTGATCATAAGGGACTCAGACCCACAGAACAAAACTGCCTGTCACTGCGCAGCTGTTGGCACTTACTTGCGAGAATTATTGATGTGGACACTTCACTCCCCACCACTAATTCTCTCAGCTCCTGCCAGGGGAGAAGTTTCATAACTGGCTATTTTCATGTATGAATCTGGGGCACGAGTATTAGTTTGAAACTGGGGTTATTGCAGTAGACCATAAGGTGTAGGAGCAGAATTGGCCACTCGGCCCATCAAGTCTGCTCCATCATTCAATGAGATCGTAGCTGATCTTGTACGATAATCCTCAACTCCTATCTTATCCCTATAACCCTTGATTCCCTTACTGATTAAAAATCTATCTCCGCATTCAACATACTTAACAACCCAGCCTCTAGAGTTAAAACACACTCACTTCACTGAGTTGGGAATGTGCATTTCTAATAAGGGGCTATTGCTTATCATTTTAGAATGAAAATGTTGTGAAGTTTCCATGAATTAATCTTTCCTGTTTTTCATCATCGAACCAATGATAGGGTGGTTTGTATAACAATAGCAATGTTAGCTGTTTGTGTTTTTTGCTATAGAACTTCTCTGAATATTTTTCCATGTATTGAATGACTGCCCTTCTCACGCTGAGATCTCATAGGTGGTGTTCTGGCTGACTGGGTCCGATCTTCACTGAGCCATAAGGTCTTCCGGTTGCACAGCCGAAGTGGACAGTTGGAGGTCCTCGTGGATGGCACCTACTTCATCTATAGTCAGGTAGAAGTGAGTACGGTCTTGTCCCTAATGACTAGCTGCTGGGACGTGGGGTGGGTGGGTCGGTGGGGAGAGTGGGGATGGGGGGTGGTTGCTCTTGGGATTCTGTTTTCTAATTGACTAAATCAGTACTTCGTCAAGGCTGAGATATGGTCAATTAAAAAGAAAAACTTTAGATCCTGTCATTCATCACAGGCAATCTAACTTTGAACCAGTGATGGCTATTGTGTTTCTCACCAATTCCTACTATCTCCCATTTGTACAAGAATTCAGCAAAACGTATTTATTCGCATTGTATTGGAATTTTAAATCTTTCCCATTGTGTTGTTGTCGAATAAATGAATGGGCAAAGTAACGTTCCATATCATTGATACAAAAGCAAAATACTGCGGATGCTGGAAATCTGAAATAGAAACAGAAAATGCGGAAGATAATCAGCCGGTCAGGGAGCATCCGTGAAGAGGGAAAAACGGAATTTTTAATGTTTCAGGTTCATGAGTTTTTGTTCGAACTGGAAAATAGCGATGTAAAAGGTTTTAAGCAAATACCAAAGGAAGAGGGGTGGGGCGTGATGTGGAGGACAACAAAAGATAAGGGCTGGGATTCCCCTTTCCCAGGGACTAAGTCCCCACGCCGGTGGGAACATCGGCGCCAACGACTCCAGCGTCAACGGGCCCCTAGGTGAGAAATTCTCACCTGTCTCGGGGGCTAGGTGGACACCAGAGGGGTTGGCACCGCTGCAGCCGGTGCCGAAGGGACTGCACGAGTTTGTGCATGCGCCAAAGGGCCAGCGTCATCTTGCGCATGCGCGGGGGGTTCTCTTCTCCGCGCCGGCCATGGCGGAGCCCTACAGGGGCCGGCGCAGAAGGAAGGAGTGCCACCATGGTACAGGCCCGCCCGCAGATCGGTGGGACCCAATCTCGGGCCAGGCCACCATGCCCCCCCCCCCCCCCCCCGGAGTCGGATCCCGCACCAGCACCAGCCGATTTACCTGCCAGATCCCGCCGTGTGGGGCCATGCGTAACACATGCCGGCGGGACTGGCCAAAAATGGACGGCCGCTCGGCCCATTGGTCCCGGAGAATTGCCGGGGGGGCCGCTGCCAATGGCCCCCGACCAGCATGGCGTGAACCCCGCCCGAAAAGCGGCGCCGGAGACCCGGCGGGGGGTTGGAGAATCCCACCCCCAAGGTCTGTGACAGAGTAAAGGGCAGGAGGGATTAAATGACAGATTAAAGGTGCAAGACAAAAGGGGATGGCAATGGAGGAAACAAAGAAACAAAAGATGGGTTTAGTGGAGGTGTAAATGGGAATTTAATCCCTATCCTTTCCCATTACTTATTAAACATAGAGGAGCATGAACTGTGATAATGACCGCCTGTTATATTTATAGGGAATGAGTTGCTTGTTACACTGAAAGGATGATTGATATGGACTATGGAGAGAATTGTGCAGAAAATGTGGAAGATGATGCATGTGTTGAACAATGTATTGTACAACAAGGATTAAATACTATCTCCACAATATGCAGGATTTTGATGCAAGTTCCACACATAGGTTCGACATTATGCTTGCTCTCTTCATTGCCATTATCAAATGGCATGCCTTGCACTTTACTCTGGAAAGAACATGTTATTCATGTGTATGGAGTTCATACCCTGCTGCAATGCAGTCAGGAAGTGTTTGAACATGAACATCCCAACTATTCACATGAGGTTTTTCAGTACTTTGCTGAACATTTTAATGCATTATAGCAATAATACACTGATCTTAGTGCAGCCCTTAATCAGCTTGTTATACTTGCACCTACATTTTCCTTGTGTTCCTTAGAATCCTTACAGTGCAGAAGGAGGCCATTTAGCCATCGTGGCAGCGCCGACCCTCTGAAAGAGCACCCTACCTAGGCCCACCCCCCCCCCCGGCCTACCCCTGCAACCTCGTAACCCCACCTAACCTGCACATTGTTTGACACCAAGGGGAAATTTAGCACGGCCAATCCACCTAATCTGCACATCTTTGGACTGTGGGAGGAAACTGAAGTACCCGGAGGAAACCCACGTAGACACGGGGAGAACGTGCAGACTCCGCACAGACAGTCACCCAAGGCCGGAATTGGACCCTCCCAGTGCTGATGATCCCTAATGACTATAGTTAAGTGACCACTCTTAAGGATGCAATTTTCCAACACCAAAGCAACCCTTTCTCACAAAGTTGAGTTTGGCTCGAGGTAGAAGTGATCGCAAAATGTTCATGGCACAGAAGGAGGCTATTTGGCCCATTGTCTCTGTGGCAGCTGAAAAGTGAGCCACTCAGCCTAATCTCACTTTCCAGCATTTGGTCAGTAGCCCTGCAAGTTGTGGCATTGCTCATCCAGACACCTTTTAAGTGAGTTTAGGGTTTTTGCCTCTACTAGCCTTTCAGGCAGTGAGTTCCAAACCCCCATAGCCCTCTGGATGAAAACCTTTCCTCATCTGTCCTCTAATCTTTCCACCAATCACTGTAAATTTATATCCCCTCGTCACTGAACTCTGCTGAAGTAAATAGGCCCTTCCCATCCACTTAATCAAGGTCGCACACAATTTTGTGCATCTCAATTAAATCTCCCCTCAGCCTCCTCTCTTCCAAGGAGAACAATCCCATCCTCTCCAATCTTTCCTCAAAGCTGCAAATTTCCTGTTCTGACAACATCTTCGTAAATCTTCTCTGTGCCCTCTCTAATGCAATTACATCCTTTCTGTAATGAGGTGACCAGAACGGCACACAGTACTCCAGTTGTAGCCTAACTCATATTTCCTGCAACTCCAGCTTGACCTGCCTGCTCTTATATTCTACACCTTGACTAATAAATGAAAGGATTCCATCAGCCTTCGCAACCTGCCCTGCTGGCTTCAGGGGTCTGTGGACATACACTTCAAGGTACCTCACTTCCTCTACACCTCTCAATTTCTTCCCATTTATTGTGCACTCCTTTGCCTTGCTTGACCTCTTCAAATGCATCGCCTCACACTTCTCCAGGCTGAATTCCATTTGTCACTTTTCTGCCCGTTTGACTAATCCATTGATATCTTTTTGCCATCTACAGCAATCCTCACAATCAATCATGTGGTGAATTTTTGGGTCAACTGTAAACTTCTTGATCATGCGCTCTATATTTACATGCAAATCATTAATAAATGCCACAAAAAGCAGGGGACCTAGTACTGAACCTTGTGGAACCCTATTGGAAACGGCCTTCCAGTCGCAAAAGCACCCATCAACAATCATCCTTTTGTTCCTGAGTCAATATTGTATCCAGCTTGCTGCATTCCCCTGGATACTGCACGCTTTTATTTCTTTTAACCAGTCTGCCATGTGGGTCTTTGTCAAAAGCCTTACTAAAATCCATGTAAACCTCATCAACTGCATTACCCTCATTGTTACTGCCTCAAAAAATTCCATTAAGTTAATCAGACACGAACTCCGTTAACCAACCCAGGCTGACTGTCCTTGATTAATCTGTGCTTTTCTTGTACGCAGATATCTGTGCTTTTCTAAGTGATAATTCATCCTAGGCGGGATTCTCTAATCCCGCGGCAGAGTGTCCATGCCGTCGTAAACGCCATCGCGTATTACGACGGCGTGAACGGGCCGACCCAACGACTAATTCTGGCCCCTACAGGAGGCCAGCACGGCACTGGAGTGGTGCACGCCGTTCCAGCTGCTGATCCCGGTGCGAACTGGGCGCCGCGGGATCCGCGCATGAGCAGTAGCGCCGGCGCCAACGAGCACATGTGCCGTGGCTCCCTTCAGCGCGAATATGGCGCAGGACTACAGGGGCTGGAGCGGAAGAATCGAGGCCCCCAGCCAGAGAGGCCGGCCCGCCGATCGGTGGGTCCCGATCGCGGGCCAGGCCATATCCAAGCCCCCCCGTGGTCAGACACCCCCCCCCAAACAGGCCGCCTCCCGACTTTTCCCCTCTGAGGCCCCGCCGGCTGAGAGCAGGTGTGGACGACGGCAGTGGGACTCGCCGTTTTTTAGACGGCCGCTCGGCCCATCCCGGGCCGAGAATCGGCTGGCCGGCTACATAGAGTTGCACCAACCACGCGCGGCGCCAATGCGCCGATTCTCCACTGAATCGCGTGCCGGCGTCGGGGTGGCATGGTGCGATTCACGCCGGTCGGGGGATTCTCCGGCCCGGCCCCGGGCTGAGAGAATCCCACCCCCTGTGTCTCAGAATTTATTCCAATAGTTTACCCACTACTGAGGTTAGACTGACTGGCCTTTACTTTAATTATTTGGTTTACTCCTCACTCACTTTGAAAACAAAGGTACAACATTAGCAGTCCTCCAATCCATCGGCACCAGACCCCTATCCAGTGAGGATTGGAAAATGATGGTCGGAGCTTCCGGAATTTTTTTAACAGCCAGGGGCACATTTCGTCTGCCCCCCCCCCCCCCCCCCCGATTTATCCACTTTCAAGGCTAATTTCCTTAATACTTCCTCTCTCCCTACGTTTATCACATCTAATACTTCATACTCTGCCTCCTTAACTAAATGTCTGCATTGTCTCCCTCTTTTGTGAAGACCGGAAAAAAAATCATTCATTAGGAACCACACCAACACCCTGGGCGAGATTCTCCACTCCCGCGCCGGTTGGGAGAAACGCCTGGGCCGACACAATTTCCCGGGACGCCGGTCTGACGCCCTCCCGCAATTCTCCCAAGCGGCGGGAACGGTCCGGTCGAGTTCCGCAGGCCGGAGAATCGCCGGAGACACCCAAAATGGCGATTCTCCGGCACCCCCGCTATTCTCAGGCCCGGATGGGCCGAGCGGCCAGCCCAAAACGGCGGGTTCCCCCCGGCGCCGTCCACACCTGGTCGCTGCCATTGGGAACAGCGCGCGAACGCTGGGGGGGCGGCCTGCGGGGGTGGCGAGGGGGGGAACCTGCACCGGGGGGTGTGGTATTGGGTGCTCTGAGGTACAGACGAACCAACACGGTTGCGATTGGTACAACGCAGTTTTATTCCAACTAGTTATTTACACATCTGACTTGGTACTTAGCACGTGGTGACTGTATGAGTGTCTTGTTAATGAGGTCCTGGCCTTGTCCTGTCTCCAGATGGACTGCCCCGGAGGTGTCGTCTTTCTTGTCTTATACTGTGTTTGCTCTTGTCTGTGATTGGCTGTCGTGTTATGTGTGCTAATTGGTCTGTTGGTCTGTCTATCATGATGTGTGTGTTGTGATGTGTGTTTGAATATCATGACAGAGGGTACCTCAAATGTGGGGTGGCCCACGATCGGTGCCCACCGATCGTCGGGCCGTCCTCTCTGAAGGAGGACCTCCTTCTTTCCGCGGCCCCGCAAGATCCGTCCGCCATCTTCTTGCGGGGCGGACTTAGAGAGGACGGCAGCCACGCATGCGCGGATGACGCCAGTTACGCGGCGCCGGCCGCGTCATCTATGCGACGCCGCCTTTACGCGGGCGACAAGGCCTGGCGCATGTAGATGACGCGGCCCGATCCTAGCCCATTGTCAGGGCCTGAATCGGTCGGGATCGGGGCCGTTTCGCGCCGTCGTGAACCTCAACGGCGTTCACGACGGCGCAGCCACTTCGGCGCGGGAGTGGAGAATCCCGCCCCTGCTGCCTCGGCATCTTTTATGGTCTTTTATGGGCCCTACTCTTTTCTTAGTTATACTCTTTCTCTTAATGATGAAGGTAAGTGGGAGGAGGAGTTGGGAGGAGGCGAAAGAGGCCGGAATTCTGGCCTTTGCGTCCCTGGTAGCCCGGCGATGTGATGAATGTTTGCATGGGTACAAAACTCCACCTGAAGATTGGAACCTCAACTGCTACAGGGCTCACATGAACATTCAAATTAGAATGATAAACTTATCTTCTTAATTGTACAGCATGTTCCTAGCTATTCAAGTTGTACAAAGTAAGGGTGGCATGGCGGCGCAGTGGTTAGCACGGCTGCCTCATGGCACCGAGGACCCAGGTTCGATCACGGCCTTGGGTCACTGTCCTTGTGGAGTTTGCAACGTCTCCCCATGTTTGCGTGGGACTCATCCAAAGATGTACAGGGCAGGTGGATTGGCCACGCTAAATTGTCCCTTAATCGGAACGAAAAAGAATTGGGTACTTAAAATTTTTTTTTTAAGTTGTACTAAGTATCTGTATTATAGGACAACAATCACTTGCATTTTATTTACACCTGTAATTTAGTAAAGTGTTCTGTCAGAAAATAAATTGACACTGAGGCACATAGGCAGACATTAGAACTGGTAACTAAAAGCTTGTCCGTTGTTAATGATAAATACAGGACTCAGGTACAATAGAGTGCATTTTCTTTGCACTTCGTTATAGATTTCTTCTGTCATGAAAATTATTTTGGGCAGGATTCTCCGTTCCCCCAGCCACGTGTTTCATGCTGGAGCGCCGTTTGCAGGCTGCAGGGTTCTCTACTCCTGTTGAAGCCACCCTACGCTGCCAGGAAACCCGCGGGTGGGGTGCCCTGCCGGCGGGAACAGAGAATCCAAACGGCCGGGGAATTTGCTCCTTCGTGGCTTGAGGGCATGGAAGCAGTCTTCTTTGCCTGTGTTGTTTTAAAAGTTAGCTTCCTCCCTCTCTTTCGTCCATCCCTTTGATCGTCTTGCATAAAAAGCAAATGCAAAGCTGCTGCAAATCTGAATTAAAAACAGAAAAGGCCTGTTTAGGGGCTGTTTAGCACAGGGCTAAATCGCTGGCTTTGAAAGCAGACCAAGGCAGGCCAGCAGCACGGTTCAATTCCCGTAACAGCCTCCCCGAACAGGTGCCGGAATGTGGCGACTAGGGGCTTTTCACAGTAACTTCATTGAAGCCGACTTGTGACAATAAGCGATTTTCATTTCATTTCATTTCAAGTACTCTACAGGTCTGGCAGCATCAGTAGATAGTGAAATGACGATGACCCCTTCATCAGAACTGAGGACTGAAACGGTAACTTGGTTTCTCTGCACAGATGCTGGCAGACTTGTCCTTTATGGTCTTCTCGGACAGATTATGCACCTACTGTTAATACGAGCAAGCTTTGTCTCACAGTCCTTCACTGTACCACTTCCAATTCAGCGAACTTCTTGGAACTGCTACAAAATATGTGGTAAATGTTGAAGTTATATAATTTATGGTGCCTCTGTGGTGATGAGGTGCATTGAAAATTTGGATTTCTTTGTAGTCTGAGTACACTTTAGCATTTATAGGGTCCGTATGCTCTTTCAGAGAGCTAGCGCAGACTTGATGGGCCAAATGGTCTTCTGCACTAAAACGATTCTGAGAACATGTAATTCATGTTCTTTTTACATGTCATTTTTTTCCAGCAGTAACCTACATCTATATAATGTTTTTAACTTTGCAAAATGTCTAAAGACACTACATGGAAGCATTGTCAAACCAAATATAGCACCAAGCCTCACAAGCAGATATTAGAACAGGTGACCAAAAACAGGTTGGAAAAGGTAGCTTTTGGGGAGTGGCTTGAAGGAAGAGATAGGGGTAGAGAGTTAGAGAGATTTAGGGAGGAAGCTCGGGGTCTCGGAAGTTGAAGGCCAGTGGTGGAGTGATCAAAGGTGGGGGTGCGCAAGAGTCTAGAATTCATAGATTATCATAGAATTTACAGTGCAGAAGGAGGCCATTCAGCCCATCGAGTCTGCACCGGCTCTTGGAAAGAGCACCCTACCCAAGGTCAAAACCTCCACCCTATCCCCATAACCCAGTAACCCTACCCAACACGAAGGACAATTTTGACACTAAGGGCAATTTAGCATGGCCAATCCACCTAACCTGTACATCTTTGGACTGTGGGAGGAAACCGGAGCACCCGGAGGAAACCTACGCACACACGGGGAGGATGTACAGACTCCGCACAGACAGTGACCCAAGCCGGAATCGAACCTGGGAACCTAGAACATAGAACATTACAGCGCAGTACAGGCCCTTCGGCCGTCGATGTTGCGCCGACCTGTGAAACCACTCTAAAGCCCATTTACATTATTCCCTTATCGTCCATATGTCTATCCAATGACCATTTGAATGCCCTTAGTGTTGGCGAGTCCATTACTGTTGCAGGCAGGGCATTCCATGCCCTTACTACTCTCTGAGTAAAGAACCTACCTCTGACATCTGTCCTATATCTATCTCCCCTCAATTTAAAGTTATGTCCCCTCGTGCTGGACATCACCATCCGAGGAAAAAGGCTCTCACTGTCCACCCTATCCAATCCTCTAATCATCTTGTATGCCTCAATTAAGTCACCTCTTAACCTTCTCTCTAGCGAAAACAGCCTCAAGTCCCTCAACCTTTCCTCATAAGATCTTCCCTCCATACCAGGCAACATTCTGGTAAAACTCCTCTGCACCCTTTCCAATGCTTCCACATCCTTCCTATAATGCGGCGACCAGAATTGCACGCAATACTCCAAATGCGGCCGCACCAGAGTTTTGTACAGCTGCAACATGACCTCATGGCTCCGAAACTCAATCCCTCTACCAATAAAAGCTAACACACCGTACGCCTTCTTTTTTTTTTTTAAATAATTTTTATTAAAGGTTTTCATAAAATATCAATAACAAAATGGGAAAGAAAAAAGAACCCAACAGGGTTAAGTACAAAACACAATCTAAAAAAGCAACCCCCCAAACCCCTCCCCCCCGTACCTAAATAATAAATTAACATTAACACCCCGACTTAAGACAACAGGTGTATACACCCCCTCAGACCCTTCCAGTGTAAACAACATAAACAAAAATAAAGTAAACACCCCCCCCCCACCCCCCGAGCTGCTGCTGCCATTGACCAATGTCTAGCGTTCTGCCAGAAAGTCTAAGAACGGTTGCCACCGCCTAAAGAACCCTTGTACCGACCCTCTCAAGGCGAATTTCACCCTCTTCAATTTAATGAACTCTGCCATATCGCTGATCCAGGATTCCACGCTTGGAGGCCTCGTACCTTTCCATTGAAGGAGAATCCTTCGCCGGGCTACCAGGGACGCAAAGGACAGAATTCCGGCCTCTTTCGCCTCCTCCACTCCCGGCTCCTCTGCCACCCCAAATATTGCGAGCCCCCAGCCCGGTTTGACCCTGGATCCTACCACCCTCGACACCGTCCTCGCTACGCCCGTCCAAAATTCCTCCAGCGCTGGGCATGCCCAGAACATATGGGTGTGATTTGCTGGGCTCCCTGAGCACCTAACACACCTGTCCTCACCCCCAAAGAACCGGCTCATCCTTGTCCCGGTCATGTGTGCCCTGTGCAGCACCTTAAACTGTATGAGGCTGAGCCTCGCGCATGAAGAGGAAGAGTTCACCCTCCCTAGGGCATCTGCCCACGTCCCCTCTTCGATCTCCTCTCCCAACTCCTCCTCCCACTTACCTTTCAACTCCACCACCGAGGCCTCCTCCTCCTCCTGCATCACCTGGTAAGTTTCCGAGATCTTCCCCACTCCCACCCACCCCCCCGAGAGCACCCTGTCCTGTGCTGTGTGTGGCAGTAGCCGTGGGAGTTCCACCACTTGCCGTCTGGCAAACGCCCTTACCTGTAAGCACCTGAAGGTGTTCCCCGGGGGGAGCCCGTATTTCTCCTCCAGCTCACCCAAGCTCGCAAACTTCACGTCCACAAATAGGTCCCCCAACCTTCGTATGCCTGCCCTGTGCCACCCCGAAAACCCTCCACCTGTTCTTCCTGGGGCGAACCGGTGGTTCCCCCGTAATGGGGTCCACGCCGAGGCCCTAACTTCCCCCCTATGCCTCCTCCACTGCCCCCAAATTTTGATGGCCGCCACCACCACCGGGCTCGTGGTATACCTCCTTGGAGGGAGCGACAGCGGTGCCGTTGCCAGCGCCCCCAGACTTGTACCCACACAGGACGCCGTCTCCAGCCTCTTCCATGCAGCCCCCTCCTCCTCCATCACCCACTTGCGCACCATTGTCGCATTGGCGGCCCAGTAGTACCCACAGAGGTTGGGCAGCGCCAGCCCCCCCTATCTCTACTCCGCTCCAGGAACACCCTTCTCACCCTCAGAGTCCCTCGCGCCCACACAAACCCCATTATACTCCTGTTAACCCGCCTGAAAAAAGCCTTCGGGATAAATACGGGGAGGCACTGGAACAGGAACAAAAACCTTGGGCGCACCGTCATTTTGATTGACTGCACCCTACCCGCCAGGGACAGCGGCAACGCGTCCCACCTCTTGAACTCCTCCTCCATTTGCTCCACCAGCCTTGTAAAGTTAAGCCTATGCAGGGGCCCCCAGCTCCTGGCCACCTGGACCCCCAAATATCTGAAACTCCTCTCCGCCCTTTTTACTGGGAGCTCGCCAATCCCCCTCTCCTGGTCCCCTCGCTGAACTACGAATACACCGTACGCCTTCTTAACAACCCTCTCAACCTGGGTGGCAACTTTCAGGGATCTATGTACATGGACACCGAGATCTCTCTGCTCATCCACACTGCCAAGAATCTTACCTTTAGCCCAGTACTCTGTCTTCCTGTTATTCCTTCCAAAATGAATCACCTCACACTTTTCTCCATTAAACTCCATTTGCCACCTCTCAGCCCAGCGCTGCAGCTTATCTATGTCCCTCTGTAACTTGTAACATCCTTCCGCACTGTCCACAACTCCACCGACTTTAGTGTCATCTGCAAATTTACTCGCCCATCCTTCTACACCCACCTCCAGGTCATTTATAAAAATGACAAACAGCAGTGGCCCCAAAACAGATCCTTGTGATACACCACTAGTAACTGGACCCCAGTCTGAACATTTCCCATCAACCACCACCCTTTGTCTTCTTCCAGCTAGCCAATTTCTGATCCAGACTGCTAAATCACCCTGAATCCCATGCCTCCGTATTTTCTGCAGTAGCCTACCATGGGGAACCTTATCAAATGCTTTACTGAAATCCATATAAACCACATCTACTGCTTTACCCTCATCCACCTGTTTGGTCACCTTCTCAAAGAACTCAATAAGGTTTGTGAGGCACGACCTACCCTTCACAAAACCGTGTTGACTGTCTCTAATCAAATTATTCCTTTCCAGATGATTATACGTCCTATCTCTTATAAATCTTTCCAAGATTTTGCCCACAACAGACGTAAGGCTCACTGGTCTATAGTTACCGGGGTGTCTCTACTCCCCTTTTTGAACAAGGGGACAACATTTGCTATCCTCTAGTCTTCTGGCACTATTCCTGTAGACAAAGATGACTTAAAGATCAATGCTATGCACAATGCTACCGTGCTCCCGTTATTGGAGGTGTGCGGTGTATAACCTCCTAAATTTCTGAGATAAAGAGAGAGACAAGGCCATAGGTTGATTTGAATACAAAAATTAACAATTTAAAATTGAGACATTGAGCATCACAGTGGCGCAGTGGTTAGCACTGCTGCCTCACGGCGCCAAGGACCCGGGTTCGATCCTGGCCCTGGGTCACTGTCCGTGTGGAGTTTGCACATTCTCCCCGTGTCTGCGTGGTTCGTACCCCCACAACCCAAAGATGTGGAGGGTAGGCAGATTGGCCACACTAAATTACCTCTAAATTGGAAAAGAAAATTGGGTACTCTAAATTTATATTTTAAAAATTGCGGCATTGCAAATGTAGGTCAGTGAACACGGATGTAGGATGAAAAGATCTTGGTGCAAGTTAATGTATGACCAACAGAGCTTTGGCAGGGTCTGTTTTACAAAGTGCATAGCACAGATGGCTGGGTTGATGCCAGTGGCAATGCATCAGGGAGATTCACAAATCTCTTGTCCCTGCCAATGGTTTATAGCTTAAGGGGAGAATAAGTCTTAAATGGTATCCATCAATCATAACTTCTGGAAAATGCTTCTTAAAAAATGGTTGTCATTCCTCTGCTTCTTCTGTCATTCAACCGATTCCACTTTTTCCATTAAACTAAAAGCAAATAAGAGTGTTGCCAAGGGTCAATTTCCTCATTGTTTGCATTTCCGTTACCTTTTCTAGGATCAAATGTGGAATCACCTCCAGGAAATACGGGCGAGATTCTTCGAGCCTCCGCACCGAAATCACACTCGGCGTCGGGGGCGGGGAATGGGCATCAAACCCGAGATCGGGTCCGACGCCGCTCCCGCGATTCTCCAGTTCCCGGAGAAGCGCCCCCAATCGCGCGCGCGGTCGATGCAACTCAGTCAGCAGCCGCCCTGGTGAGGGGTGGGAGGATCATTCACTGGGAGGGGGGCCTCCAGGATGGCCAGGCGACCGATCGCTGGCCACCGATCCACGGGCACGCGCGATCTGGGGGTGGGGTGGGGCCTATGTTTTCAGTGCCGGTCCGCGGTGTGGGTCGTCCATGTCGCGCGGGGCGGCCAACTCAGGCTGCCGCCATGCACATGCATGGACCCCCGACCGGAAGTGCAGGGGCCTGTATCGGCGGCCGGAGCTGTGAGGAGCACTCCAGGGCCCTGATTGCCCCCTGCAAATCAGAGAATCACACTGGGCTTTTTCCAGGTAAGTCCAGAGTGATCCGCGCGCGTTTTCTCACAGGCGTGGGGACATAGCCCCATTATTGGAGAATCCTGCCCTCCATGTCAGCTCATCATCTTTCGAAAACTGTCCTCTGTTTCCCCCAGGGACCTGGGTTTTCTCCAATATAGCCAAGCTGAGAAGCTTCAGGAGCATTTTAGAATTAGTTGCTGGGTAGCACAGAATGTCAGTATTGTTGATAAAAGAGACATGCTGTTGCATCTTTTAATTTTTCACTCATTGAGACAGACATTAAAATGCCACATCTCAAAGGGAGCAAACAGTTCATATCAGATGAGAAAAAGGTGCTCATTCGTTGGCAATTCTACTCTGATTGGCCGAGGCGTTGCCATGGAGAATGCACTAAGGACCGATAGTCCTTCAAATGTCCCATGTTCCACGTTGAGGCATTGCACCTTTTTTGAATTGGGGCCATCTGTTCCCTGGTGCATTCTCCATGGCAACACCTTGACCAATGCACTTGCCAACCAGGGAGCATCCTTTTCTCATCCAGTATAAGTTGTTATTCCCTTTGAAATTTGGCATTCTTGTACCTGTCCTGGTGAGAGTAGGATGAAAAGCTTCAACAGCATTTCTCCGTAATATTTTGAATGAATTACTGTTTAAGTTCTGAGATTTTCCGACCTCTTCGAATTTGAACTTGGTGGGTATTCTGTAATCTGACAACATTCAAAACAAAAGGCAGGTTTTGAAAAGTTTGAATGCTTCACATATAACCTTTTCTTCATGTCTTTGTGGAGTCTGCACATTCTCCCCGTGTCTGCGTGGGTTTCCTCCGGGTGCTCCGGTTTCTTCCCACAAGTCCCGAAAAACGTGCTTGAGAGGTGAATTGAACATTTTGAATTCTCCCTCAATGTACCCGAACAGGCGCCGGAGTGTGGCGACCAGGGGATTTTCATAGTGACTTAATTGCAGTGTTAATGTAAGCCTACTTGTGTCAATAATAAAGATCATTATTATTTGTCCATTCTCATTTTATCTTCAGAACAGCTTTTGTAGCTGCTACCCTAGTAAATATGTTTACTGTGATCACCTTTTCTGTTATTTAGATGTCCCCATTTTGATCATTGCATTTTTCTTTCTTAATATAGTTCATGTTGTCACAGAGTGTTACAGCTAAGTGTGAGTGTTACAGCTAAGTGTGAGTGTTACACCTAAGTGTGAGTCGATTAGTTTTTTCATGCTACGGTCAAGTTGACAAATGCTCTCACATCTTTTCCTCCAGGTCTAAGCTCTTAATTCACTCATTTGACCTTCCTTCAGGACTTTGATTTTCCTTCTGAGGTGCATCGTATTGAAGGGATGAAACCTTCTCCAGACCAAATTTACAGATTAATCTGTTCAAGACACAATTCTTGTTATTTGGATTGAACCAAATGTGTTTTACTGTTCTGAAACATCACAATTTGTATTCGGAATACACTTGAATAACATCTTGGACAAATACTTCAATTCTATAAATTTTACAAGAAGAAATACAAAAATTAAAATGATTTTTCTTTGATGGTTAGCACTGTTTGCCATCAGCAGATCAGATTGTTTGCCATTTGGCATCAGGGCACGATCAATCTACTTTTCAAAATATTTTTTACTTAACTTCTTCGTAATATGAAACCCCAGTACCTATTATTTGGATTTTTCCCTATCATGCCTCAAGTCAATTATTATTTTCTGGGCTATGGGCCGGGATTCTCCAAAAACGCGGCTAAGTGTTGACGCCAGCGTAAACACCGGAGTGTTTCACGCCAGCGTCAACGGGCCTCTAGGTGCAGCAGTCCCGTGGCCCACAGAAGGCCAGCACGGAGCCGAGGTGCTCCGTGCTGCTCCAGCTGCCATACGTGGCCCTGCACTGCTGGCCGCGGGTCCGCGCATGCGCTCGGCAGCCACTTCCGCAACAACGCCGCACAACATGGCGGAGCCACACAGCGGGCCAATGCGGAAGAAGGTAGGCCCCCTCCAGATCATGCGCGCCCGCCAATCGGTGGCCCCCGATCGCGGGCCTTGCCGTCGTGGAGGCCCCTCCCCGGAGACTGATTCCACCTGCCCCTCACCAGGTCGGCCACCGCAGCCCCGATGCCAAGTTCCCGTCGGGTGGAACCATACGTGAACCACACCGGCGGGAACTCAGCCAGTCGACCGCAGAGAATCGGTGCAGGGGCCTCTTTCAACAGCCCCCGACCGCCGCTGCATCGACCGCGCACGTGCGACTTACGCCGATTCTCCGGTAGCCGGAGAATAGCTTCCCGTGGTCAGAGCCTATCGCGGGTCTGAAGCCCCATTCTCCGCCCCACGCCAAGCGCCATTTCGGCGCGGAGGCTCAGAGAATCCCAGCCATGGTTCCAGGATGAGTTGCAGTCTGGTACCTCGGCTGGGATTCTCCCTTCTGGGGAATAGGTCCCCACGCCGGCGGGAGAACTGGCGCCAACCACTCCGGCGTCAACGGCCCCCGAATTCTCTGCACTTTCGGGGGCGAGGTGGATGCCGGAGGGTTTGGGGCGCTCGTGCCGGCACTGAAGGGACGGCGCAAGTTGGTGCATGCACTGAGGGGCCGGCGTGATGTCGCGCATGCGCGGAACCGCCGGCATGGTTCCGTGCATGTGCAAACTGGCCGCCGTATTTTGGCGCATGCCGGCCATGGCGGAGCTCTACAGGGGCCAGTGTGGACGAAAGGAGTGCCCCCAAAGAACAAGCCCGCTTGCAGATCGGTGAGCGCCGATTGGGGCCAGGCCACTGTGGGGGCCACCCCCGGGGTTGGATCCCCCCCTCCGAGGGCTGTCCCCGCCGACTTACCTGCCAGGTCCCGCCGGCACTTGAGTTGAGTGATTCACGACAGCGGCACTGGCCAAAACCGGATGGCCGCTCGGCCCATTGAGGCCCGGAGAATTGCCCGGGGGGAGGGCGGTGCGCTGCCAATGGCCCCTGACCGGCGTGGCGCGAATCCTGCCCTCGCCCGAAAAACGGCGCCGGAGAATACGGCAGTCGGCGGCGGAGGGGGGGGGATTCGCGCCGCCCCCCGGGGATTCTCTGACCCGGCAAGGGGTCGCAGAATCTGGGGCGAAATTCTCCCCCAACGGCGCGATGTCCGCCGACTGGCGCCAAAAACGGCGCCAATCAGACGGGCATCGCGCCGGCCCAAAGGTGCGGAATGCTCCGCATCTTTGGGGGCCGAGCCCCAACATTGAGGGGCTAGGCCGACGCCGGAGGGATTTCTGCCCCGCCAGCTGGCAGAAACGGCCTTTGTTGCCCCGCCAGCTGGTGCGGAAATGCGGCGCATGCGCGGGAACGTCAGCTGACAGTTACCCGCGCATGCGCAGTGGGGAGAGTCTCTTCCGCCTCCGCGGGCCAGGCCACCGTGGGGGCACCCCCCGGGGCCAGATCACCCCGCGCCCCCCCCCCAGGACCCCGGAGCCCGCCCACGCCACCTGGTCCCGCTGGTAAATACCAGCTTTGATTTACGCCGGCGGGACAGGCAATTTCTGGGCTGGACTTCGGCCCATCCGGGCCGGAGAATTGAGCGGGGGGTCCCGCGGCCCGATTCCCGCCCTCGCCCAATCTCCGGTACCAGAGACTTCGGCGGGGGCGGGGGCGGGATTCACGGCGGCCAACGGCCATTCTCCGACCCGGCGGGGGGGTCGGAGAATGACGGCCCTGGACCCTGGAGCGAAATTCTCCATCCCGCCCCGCCACATTTCTGCCCCGACCCGCCGGCGGGATGCTCCGTTACACCGGCCAGTCAATGGGGTTTCCCATTGTGGGGCTGCCCCACGCCATCGGGAAACCCCCGGGCGCCGGCAAAACGGAGACTCCCGTCGGAGAATGACGCCCCTCATCTTTAAGATTGTCCATCTGTGTGTCAAGAAGACGAGTGTTGACAAATGTTCAAAATCATGAGGGGGCTGTTCAGAGTAGATAGGGAGAAAACGTTTCCTGCTCGAATTGGATCGAGAACGAGAGAGCACAGATTTAATGTGACTCTCAAAAGAAGCAATTGCGATGTGAGAAAAAGTTTTTTCACACAGCAAGTGGTTTGGGTCTGGAATGAACCGCTTGGGAGTGTGGTGGAGGCAGGTTCAAGTGAGGCATTCAACATGGCCTTAGATGATTACTTGAATGGGTACAATGTGCGGGGGTACAGGGAAAAGGCAGGGGAATGTCATCGAGTCATAATGCAGAGTGGCTTCAGTCTATGTCGTAACAGTGCTGTGATTCTGTGAAGTTGACACACAGCTGACACTGATTTTATCCTCAGCCAACCTGCACAAGCGTGCACTTTCAGCATAGATAACTAGATAATTACTGGATAATCAGGGTCCCGTGCTTTTTTTATTGGCTTTCCTTGTCCTCTTTACAATTGACTGAGGTCAGTTTCGACTGCAGCTGCGCTTATTTTATTTTGGGTCTTATTTTGTACTACCACCAGAGTAATACACAAAATGACAATGTTTAAACCATAATAAACAGCGACAAATTCAAAGTCATTACATTTTTTTTTAAATGCTCGCCTGTTCTGTCTTAAATTATCATTTTGGAAAATCGGCTTTAACTTGTCTGATTTAAATGGAATTGTGGTGTTCCTTGTACAGTTCTCCTCGATAGCTAAAAGTCACAGTGTTAACAAAGAACGTCAAGCTATGTATTTAAAACAAAGCTAGTTTATTTTGCACTACTTTAAATGGTTTGCACACCCTACTGAGTAATAGCTAACAAAATAACAGTATTGAATCTATGTCACAGTAATCTATTATGTCTCTCTAATACAACCAACACTCTATCTCAAACTCGCACAATCCTTCTCCAGAAGCATCTCCGAGAATGCTTAGAGGCACAGCCTTTTATAAGACTACTCAGTGATGCCATCTAGTGTTGAGATACATGAACATCATCTTTTTAACCCTTTACTCTCCTTAGATTATACATAGCATTACAGACAGGAAGCCAGAAAGTGTTATATCACAAACATTCTGCAATTGCAAGTTTGGGATTTTGACCCATAGTCAGTGTATTCTCTCCGCATTCATTTCGTAAATTATGTCTAAGTATCTGTGTAAAATTGTGGATATTTGATAAAATGTGGTTATTTTCCTTAAACTGAGTGCCAGTGGAGTCTTGCTATAATATGGGGAGCAGGCGGGACCTGGGGTTGAGGCAGAAGATCAGGCAGGTTCATATTGAATGGTGGGGTGGGATCGAGGGGTCAAATGGTCCACGCCAGCTCCATTTTGTTATATTTAAAAGCATGGGTGAGGGTATCAGTGGCAGATGAGCTGAGGCAGGGGTGCAATCATGTAATGTTACAGAGATAGAAGTAGTTGATCTTCACAATCTAATATCAATGATTTGGATGTGGGGGTTAATTGTAATATTTCTAAGTTTGCAGATAACATAAAACTAGATGGAAGTGTGAGTTGTGAGGAGGATGCAAAGACACATCAAGAGGATTTGGAGAGACTAACAGGGAGAATACAATGTGCTTAAATGTGAGTTTATCCAATTTGGTAGGGAGCACAGAAATACAGAGTGTTCCTTAAATGGGGAGAGGCTGGGATGTGTTGAATTTCAAAGGGACATGGGGTGGGTGTCCTTGTTCATGAGTCACTGAAAGCTAACAAGCGGTTATAGAAAGCAAGTAAGAAAGTATGTTTGCCTTTGTTACAAGAGGATTTGAATATAGGAGTAAATATGTCCTACTGCAATTACATAAAGCCTTGGACTGTAACTGGAGTATAAGAGGCAATTTTGCACCTACGTTAGTGTCAGCGAGAATAGCGACGTGGGCACAAAATATCACAAGAGTGGGAAAACGCGACTCTCACCGGCGAGATCGCAATTCCCGATTTATCAACACCCCTTGGTGATCTGATTATGTAATGAGTGGGTGAGAACCTTATTGAAACCATGTGAATGCATTTTAGTATAATGGAACAAACCTCTCCCGACTAATAGCCATACCTCACCGGGGGCAGTGCCTGGGGCGCAGGCAGAGTAACACCAAGTCTGTGGTGGTGGTGGGGATTGTCCCGATGCCTGTGGTGCCTGGTTAGGAGGGCATCATTTGTGCTGGGGTGGAGGGAGGGGGAGAACTCTGCTGCTTGTGCTATGTTGGGAGGGAGCACAATACTTGTGTGGTGGGTTCTCTGCGTCTGGGGGGGGGGGTGTGCTTTCAGAATGCCAAAAAATCTGGTCTGAAAACACACCCGTTTTCTGTTAAAGCCCGACACTCTGAAACAAATATTGTGATTCACCCGGCCAACGGCCATTCTCTGACCCGGCGGGGATTCGGAGAATGACGCCCCTGAGCTTGCTCCGTCGTTCAAGGAGGTCATAGCTGATCTACTTCAGCATCATTTTCCTGCACTATTCCCATATCTCTTGATATTTTTAATGTGTACAAATCTATCAATCTCAGTATTGAATGGGGCGGCATGGTAGCACAGTGGTTAGCACTGCTGCCTACGGCGCTGAAGACCCGGGTTCGAGTCCCGGCCCTGGGTCACTGCCCGTGTGGAGTTTGCACGTTCTCTCCGTGTCTGCGTGGGTTTCACCCCCACAACCCAAAGATGTGCAGGGAAGGTGGATTGGCTACGCTAAATTGCCCCTTAATTGGAAGAAGTAATTGAGTACTCTAAATTTATGAGATAAGAATCTCAGTCTTGAATGTACTCAATGGCTGAGCGTTCACAGCCCTTTGTGGTAGGGAATTCAAAATATTTTGCCACCCTGAGAGTGAGTAAATTCCTCCTAATCTCAATCCTAAACGGCCTGCCTCTTATTATGAGACTATGTCCCCTGGTTCTAGATGCCCCAGCCAAGGGAAACAGTCTTCCTGCATCTACCCTGACCAACTCTGTAAGAATTTTGTTTGTTTGAATGAGTTTGCTGCACATTCTTCCAAACTAAAGTATAAAGGCCCAGTATAATCTTTCCTCATAGGGTAGGCCTTCCATTCCAGGCATCAAAATAGTGAACCTTAGTTCCACTGGCAAGAATATATTTCCCGAGATCAGGGGCGAAATTCTCCTACCCGCCCCGCCACATTTCAGCCCCGACCGGCTGGCGGGAGTCTCCGTAACACCGGCCGGTCAATGGGGTTTCCCATTGTGGGGCAGCCCCACGCCGTCGGGAAACCCCCCGGCGCCGGCAAAACGGAGACTCCCGCCGGCGGAGAATGACGCCCCAGGAGACTAAAATTGGACACAATAGGATCTTATTAGATCCAATAGAATGCAGAGCATTCCGCACCTTTGGGCCGGCGCGATGCCCGTCTGATTGGCGCCGTTTTTGGCGCCAGTCGGCGGACATCGTGCCGTTGGGGGAGAATTTCGCCCCATAGTGCTGAATGGCCAATTCCTGCTTTTATTTCTTCGGCACTTATCATGATAGACACAAAGCTTTTACTCCAGATGTATTTAATTAACAGAATTTAAGATCCCCGGCTGCCATGGTGGGATTTGAACTTGTGCTCCAGAACACTGATCCACATTAGTCCAATAACACAACCACTATGCTACCACTGAAATGCAGCCACTGTTTTTTGGTTTGACAGTTAGTTTACACAGAGCATGTCCTCACAAACAACGCATGAACAAATTGCGAGATTGGCTAACTTGTGTATCATTGGTTGAGGGAAGAATGTTGGTCAGCATACCAAAATAACAAGTGCCGAGGAACCTTTGATGTTGATAGGTCGACCTTTGTAAAACGTGTTATCCAATCTCGAGTAATGCAACACTCGGAGAAAAATTAGCAAAATGCCAATTTAGATGATGTGCTCAAGCCTCTCATAAGACTGGAAATTCTATTGACTTGGAAGTGGGAAAACTAAACTGTCACATTACAGACTTGTGCATTTCATACAATTGCGAGCAACCCATTGTGTAGGACACTGTATAAGGAGACACATTCATCTGCAAAACACATTGCATAGAATGGGGGAAGCTGTATAGTCTAATTGATACTTTTCATGGTGATGTGAGCAGCGCATTCACAAAGGAGACTTGCAGTTATACAATGTCGAATCACATCTCTTACATCTCGATTTAACTACACAATGAATAGTTTATTTTGCAGTGCAGACACTATTGTTTTGATGGCAGGAAAACATAGTACTCAGAAAAACCGCAATGGATCATAAAACCATGGTTCAATTAGCTTCCTGAAATTACCTCTTTTATAGGCGAGACAGGGCAGCTTGCTCAAACAGCACTTGTTTTGTTGGTGAGCAGGGCGAGACAAAAGTCACCTTTCTAAATGAGAAACAGATGCCCCTTGAATAGTAGCCAGTTGGTGATGAAAGTAACGCAGCTAATAGGAAGCAACTTCCAACTCACTACCACGCTCATCTGGGAATGCTGCAGAACTTGGACCCCATCAGAAGCTGGACATAATCCCAAAATATGTTTAACATTTTCAAAACGATCCAAGTGGCTGGTTTAGCACACTGGGCTAAACAGCTGGCTTTTAAAGCAGACCAAAGCAGGCCAGCAGCACGGTTCAATTCCCATACCAGCCTCCCCGAACAGGCGCTGGAATGTGGCGACAAGGGGCTTTTCACAGTAACTTCATTTGAAGCCAACTTGTGACAATAAGCAATTTTTATTTCATTCAAGTAATCCCCTAGTCTAGCATATCAGTTTGGCGTGATTCAAATACGCCTTTGCTGAACTTAAGTTGTTTAAATCAATTTTTGAAAGAAGATGGGGTCCCCTCGGTCAGCAGCTGACAAAATGACACAGTGTCGCAGGAGAAACTGACCAACTGTGCAAAATTGCCTGATGGACTAACGGAAACAACTTTTTAATTATTTTCCAGACAAGAAAAAGACACAGAAGAGGGAGGATGCGATTTAATTTTCTTCAAATCTATGGCAGCTATTCTCATATATGCCAATCCAAACTTTAGCAAGGCCTGACCATCACTTAAAAAACAGGCTTCCTCCCTAAGTGACCCCAAAGCCTTGAATGCTAGCCTCTGGTCTAAGGCAACAAGTAGCCTACATGGGCTTCTAATATAACCTATAGGTCGAACATAAATATATGACAAGAGGAATATAAACATTGAAAGCAAAAAATAAGTGATGTATTTCTTAGGGTGGGGGGTCAAAATTCCACCAAACTCTGGAACTCCCTCGATATAAATAATTTCCTCAATGGTTTAATGAGTCAAGGCACTCTAGGGTATTGTAATGGCCCATAAATTCCCAGCCTTTGCTATTAGCTGATTCCAGCCAAGACAGCTGCAGGAATATGTTGTATGTGTGGTTTTGACTAGCTAAGAGCTGTTTCTGAGAGATACATATGTCTGTACGATAACCACTTTTTGCTGGATGAATATAACTAGACACAGATATACGTGAAAGTATTACTCAGTCTGAGGCAGGAGCATTACCCCTCTCAAATCGTAGTCATGTGTCTCTTACATTTTATATAATCTTTATTGTCACAGGTAGGCTTACATTAACACTGTCATGAAGTTACTGTGAAAAGCCCCTAGTCGCCACATTCCGGCGCCTGTTCGGGTACACAGAGGGAGAATTCAGAATGTCCAAATTACCTAACAACACGTCTTTCGGGACATGTGGGAGGAAACCGGAGCACCCGGAGGAAACCCATGCAGACACAGGAGGAATGTGCAGACTCTGCACAGACAGTGACCCAAGCCGGAAATCGAACCTGGGACCCTGGCGCTGTGAAGCAACAGTGCTACCCACTGTGCTACCATGCTGTCCACATCATCATATGAATGGTACTGTTTCTCACATTAAGTGGTACACATTTCTCACTGTTTCTACCCTGATCACCTCATACATCTTCGCTCCAAGTCCTTGTCCTTCTATCATTTATCTTTATATACATCCCCATCTCCAACTTCATAGATGCAATCGGTCAGGAGGCTTCACCATTCCACTTTATTGAGTTCTTTTCAGACTTGGAAAATCAGTAGCCTCTCTTTTGGACTTTTTTCTTTGACTTGGCTGGTTTTCGGTGAATGTTCCAGTATCTGGTTCCTTGTCAGTTTGTAACTCGCCATCTAGGGCGAGATCCCCCGACCCCCCGCCGGGTCGGAGAATCGCCGGGGGCTGGCGTGAATCCCGCCCCCGCCGGTTGCCGAATTCTCCACCACCGTATATTCGGCGGGGGCGGGAATTGTGGCGCACCGGTTGGCGGGCCACCCCCCGCGATTCTCCGGCCCGGATGGCCGAAGTCCCGCCGCTAAAATGCCTGTCCCGCCGGCGTAGACTACCTACCTTACCGGCGGGACAAGGCGGCGCGGGCGGGCTCCGGGGTCCTGGGGGGGGCGCGGGGCGATCTGGCCCCGGTGGGTGCCCCCACGATGGCCTGGCCCGCAATCGGGGCCCACCGATCCGCAGGCGGGCCTGTGCCGTGGGGGCACTCTTTCCCTTCCGCCTTCGCCACGGTCTCCACCATGGCGGAGGCGGAAAAGACTCTCTCCACTGCGCATGCGCGGGAATGCCGTCAGCGGCCGCTAACGCTCCCGCGCATGCGCCGCCCGGAGATGTCATTTCCGCGTCAGCTGGCGGGGCACCAAAGGCTTTTTCCGCCAGCTGGCGGGGCGGAAATTCGTCCGGTGCGGGCCTAGCCCCTTAAGGTTGGGGCTCGGCCCCCAAAGATGCGGAGCATTCCGCACCTTTGGGGCGGCGCGATGCCCGACTGATTTGCGCCATTTTGGGCGCCAGTTGGCAGACATCGCGCCGTTTCCGGAGAATTTTACCCCTGGTCCTTCCAATTGTATGATTGATGGTTCTCTGAGGAATGACAATAAGATTTCTGTTCCTTCTTATAGTGCCTTCTGAAGTATGCACTAAACAGGGCCTCTGTTGACTGGTTTAGCACACTGGGCTAAATCGCTGGCTTTTAAAGCAGACCAAGGCAGGCCAGCAGCACAGTTCAATTCCCGTACCAGCCTCCCCGAACAGGCACCGGAATGTGGCGACTAGGGGCTTTTCACAGTAACTTCTTTTGAAGCCTACTTGTGACAATAAGCGGTTTTCATTTCATTTTCATTGGACAATTATTCCTTTTCTGTCTTGGTCCCTGATTCGGAACTTTCTCTCGTTGCTGTTAGACTTTTTTTGATTACTTGTCCCTCACTTTTCACTGGATTTTGTGGGCTTATCTCTCTCTTTGTGTTTCACATGTTCCCTATATTTGTCTGTTGAGTTCACCCTGGTTCCCTTTATTGGTTTGTCTCTCTTCGGTGAATTATTTTATGTTCTCAAACATCTCTGTTTAGGTAGAATGTAAAGCTGTGTGGAAGCCACTTAATCACCATCTTGCTTTCTTTCAAATTCCAATAACCTTGTTGTAGCAGTGTCTTCCAGCGTTGAAGAGGTCGACATTGAATGGTTTGGTTCTTTCTCTCGTTCTGGACTTGTTTGTCTGCTAGCATCCTTGACTATCATTGTTATGGATGGATAGATGCAAATGCATTTACAAGCAGTATAGCACTGTTGGATGAATGCGGTATTGTACCAGTTCATTCTGTCACTTGTGTTCTGTTTTCCATCTTCTCAACAGAATCACAAAATGGTTCACTACATCATTGTGGGAACGGGTTTACTCTTTCCCCCCTGGGCATTTTCTGGCAAGAGGCTTGATGCTCAGCCTTCGTGAAGTATCAAATATCAGCGCTGAAGACCCAATCCAGATCTTCATTGCACTTAGACAGTTTGAGGAGCTCAGATTTGATGTCCGAATCATAGAATAAAATAGTGCAGAAGAATCTCTCCAGCCCATCGAGTCTGCACCGACACATGTAGAACAGTTGACCTGTCTACCTAATCCCATTTACCAGCACTTGGCCCATAGCCTTGAATGTTATGACGTGCCAAGTGCTCATCCAAGTACTTTTTAAAGGATGTGAGGCGACCCGCCTCTACCACCCTCCCAGGTAGTGCATCCCAGATCGTCACCCCTTCTGGGTAAAAAAGATTTTCCTCACATCCCCCCTGAACTTCCTGACCATCACCTTGAACTTGTGTGCCCTTGTAACCTACCCTTCAACAGCTGCTCCCTATCCACCCTGTCCACGCCCCTCATAATCTTGTACACCTCGATCAGGTCGCCCCCCCCAGCAAAAATAATCCAAGTCTCTCCAACCTCTCTTCATAAATTAAACGTTTCATCCCAGGCAACAACCTGATGAATTGCCTATGCACTCCCTCCAGTGCAATCACATCCTTCCTATCATGTGGCAACCAGAATTGTACACGTACTCCAGCTGTGGCCTCACCAAAGTTCTATACAGTTCCATCATGACCTCCCTCCTTTTGTAACCTATGCCTCAATCGAGAAAGTCGAGTGCTCCATAAGCCGTTTTCACCACCTTATTTACCTGCCCTCCTGCCTTCAGAGATCTATGGATCGATGGACAAACACTCCCAAGGTCATTTTGTTCCTTGGAACTTCTCAGTGTCATGTCATTCATTGAATACTTCCTTGTCACATTACTCTTTCCAAAGTATCTCACCTCACATTTATCAGGGTTAAATTCTATCTGCCACATTTCAGCCCATTTGACGATCCCGTCTATATCCTCCTGTAACCTAAGACACTCAACCTCGCTGTTAACCACCCAGCCAATATTTTAAAAAATAAATTTAGAGTACCCAATTCATTTTTTTCCAATTATGGGGCAATTTAGCCTGGCCAATCTTTGGGTTGTGGGGGCGAAACCCACACAAACACTGGGAGAATGTGCAAACCCCACACGGACAGTGACCCAGAGCTGGGATCGAACCTGAGACCTCGGTGCTGTGAGGCAGCAGTGCTAACCACTGCGCCACCATGCTGCCCACCACCCAGCCAATCTTGGTGTCATTGGCAAACTTACTGATCCTACCGCCCACATAGTCATCTATGCCATTTATATAAATGATAGACAATAGGGGATCCAGCACAGATCCCTGTGGGACGCCCCTGGACGCTGGTTTCCAGTCACTAAAGCAGCTGTCTGCCATCTCTCTGTCTCCTACAGTTAAGCCAATTTTGAATCCTCCTCATCAAGTTACCCTGTATCCCATGTGCATTTGCCTTCTTTATAAGTCTCCCATGTGGGACCTTGTCAAAGGCTTTGCTGAAATCCATGTAAACTACATCAACTGCACTACCCTCATCTACACACCTGGTCACCTTGAACATCTGTTGATTGACGTCCTCAACAGTCTTTATGAGGTTGAGTTTCACACAGGCGTTTTAGACGAAAAGAAAAGAATTCCTGTTTGCAAAGGACAAATGGCGAGATTCTGTGGGCCGCTAGCTAGTGGTGAGTTTCGCAACGGCCCATGGAATTGGGCATCAGACATAACATGGGTTTCACGCCATGTCAAGCCCGTTGCGAGTTTCCCGGTCCATGCTGCCAGCTCCAACAATGTTCCTGCCCAGACACGGCAAGAACATGCAAATAAACCAGTCGACCTAATTTAAACATAATTATCAGGCAGTACAACCGATTCACCTGCCTCCTGTAATGCTCCAGCTCCCCCCACCAGGAGTCCCGCTGGCGTGAATATGTGCAAGTCCTAGAAAACGTGAATCTGGCGGCTTGCATTCCGCGCGGTGGCAAGGGGGTGAGTAACCTCCCTACGTTTGCCTCTAGAGTCCCGAGGGAGTGTCTCAGATTGGGGTATTTCCTGGGATGGGGGTCAATTTGGCTGCTCTTGCATCTACAGTCTTAAACCCTTGAAACTATCAGCATCTCAAAATTAAGGTTCCGTGAGAATGAAGTAAGTCTATCCATTTGCAGCCTTAGACGCTTTACACTGTTCAAAGAAGCCAAGTTCAAAAGATCTGTGAGATGAAGGTAAAAATATTCCCTTTAGATCATAGATCATAGAATTTACAGTGCTGAAGGAGGCCATTCGGCCCATCGAGTCTGCACCGGCTCTTGGAAAGAGCACCCTACCCAAGCCCACACCTCCACCCTATCCCCATAACCCAGCAACCCCACTCAACACTAAGGGCAATTTTGGACATTATGGGTCAGGGTTTAGAGAATCCCAAAGTGTACCATGGAGTTCACCTGACCCACAACTAGTAATAGATTGTGGTATGGGGAGCACACGGCCCATTCTACAAGTGTGATACTTCAGAAATGGAAAAGTTATTTTTTAAAGCAAAACAGTGTTTATTCTATGAACTCAAGTTAACCTTTCTAAAACAAACGGTGAACATCTTAGCAACCAGTAAATCAAAGATAACCCCCAAAGAATACAACACTAAGTAACCCGTATGCTGTCCTTTTACACCCAAAAGACTTAACAAACCTTTAAACAGAAGCACATCAGAGTTTACATTCAATACTGAAAACATTTATAATTTTGAATTCACCAAATGATTACGAGATAGTCTTTGGATGGCAGAGAGATCAGCAGTACAGCTGCTTTGCCTGACTTCAGCTGCAACACACACTGAAAAACCAAAAAGACACAGACACACCCAAGCTTTTCTCAAAGTGAAACGAAAAAGCAGAACCAGAGCTCAGCTTCACCCACACTCTGACATCACTGCAGTAACATGAGCCGCCAAACAATTCTTAAAGCGACATTCTCATGTCAACACTAAGGGCAATTTAGCATAGCCAATCCACCTAACCTGCACATCTTTGGACTGTGGGAGGAAACCGGAGCACCCGGAAGAAATCCACGTACACACGGGGAGAAAGTGGAGACTCCGCACAGACAGTGCCCCAAGCCGGGAATCGAACCTGGGACCCTGGACCTGGAAGCAATTGTGCTAACCACTATACTACCGTGCTGCCCAAATGTGGTGGAAATCTTTGAAGTGGTTTGTTCACTGTTAATTTAATTGTCCCGTACCTCTTTTCAAACCTGTGTGCATTCTTGAACGGCATTGTTTACATTCAATTTCACCGACCATTGTCTTTTGAAAACATTTTGATTGACAGGTCCAGGCTGTATCAAAGGAAGGCTAACTTTATTTATGTAGCTCTATTGGGGTCCATTAACTCTGTGGAGCAGCCGTTTTTCTCACCACAGATATTTAAAAAGAGGCGGTCTCTTTGTTCTGAAGAGCATCCTAGAAAGACCAAGCGCTTCCACGCCTACCCCGCCCCTCTAGGATCTAGCAAAAACCCCAAACCCCTTTTAAAAATTTACTCTGTGCCATGCATGTCAGCAATGCTCCTAGCGACAGCAGGAATGACTCCGGATTTTCGCTCTGGCAGGAACACTTTGCCTGCAAGCATGAGATCGCGCCCATAATGTTTCCAGTATCTGCTGTCCGAATAATAATAATCTTTATTGTCACAAGTAGGCTGACATTAGCACTGCAATGAAGTTACTGTGAAAAGCCCATAGTCGCCACATTCCGGCGACTCTTCGGGTACACAGAGGGCAAATTCAGAATGTCCAAATCACCTAACAGCATGTCTTTCGGGACTTGTGGGAGGAAACCGGAGAACCTGGAGGAAACCCACGCACACACGGGGAGAACGTGCAGACTCCGCATAGGCAGTGATCCAAGCCGGGAATCGAACCTGGGACCCTGGCGCTGTGAGGCAACAGTGCTAACCACTGTGCTACTGTATCGGGGTGTTGTCTGAAATGTTACCTTGACTTGTAGCCTGATCCCTCCTGGACCAAATAACTGGGTTTCAGTTGGCTTCAGGCGTTTTGCTACTAGCCATGACTTTTTGAAGACTGAATTGTATTCAGTTTGAAATTGGTGATGTGCCCATAGACACAAATATCTGCATGGATGTGAATGAGTTTGTCAAGAAGCCTGGGCTAGGGGTGAAATAAAGTGCTTAATAAATGTATCTGCATTTGTAAGGCAGCATGGTGGTACAGTGGTTATAGCACTGTTGCTTCACAGCTTCAGGGACCCGGGTTCCATCCCCGGCTTGGGTCACTGTCTGTGCAGAGTCTGCACATTCTCCCCGTGTCTGCGTGTGTTTCCTCCGAGTGCTCCTGTTTCCTTCCACAGAAGTCCCAAAAGACCCGCTTGTTAGGTGAATGGGACATTCTGAATTCTCTCTCGGTGTACCCGAGCAGGTGCCGGAGTGTGGCGACTAGGGGATTTTCATCGTAACTTCATTGCAGTGTTAATGTAAGCCTACTTGTGACAATAATAAAGATTTTTTTTTTGTGGGATTTTAGTAATGTGGGGGAGGGGTTGGGTTGGTCTTGTGGGTTTTTCTGGACAAAGTTAGAGTTTGTATTTTGTACTGTTGGAGTTTATTTGGGGGGAGGGGGGTTAGTTGTTGATTTTCCTCTATTCTGTATTAAAGTTTGATTTGGGTGGGGGCTGATCGTTGATATAATGACAATAATCTTTATTATTTATTATCATGGGGATCTCATAGAGACTTATAAAATTCTAAATGGACTAATCAGGATAGATCAGGGAGGATGTTCCCCATGGTGGGTGTGTCCAGAACAAGGGGGTCACAGTCTGAGGATTCAGGGTAAACCATTTCAAACAGAGATGAGGGGCGAAATTCTCCGTTATCGGCGCAAAGTCCGCCGATCGGCGCAAAAAACGGCACAAATCTGACTTGCGTCACGCCGGAAAAATGGTTCAAAAGTCTCCGGCCCGAAATGGGCTAGCAGCGACGTGATGGGATCCGCGCTTGCGCACGTGGTTCACGCCGTGCAGCGTCATACACGCCGCACGGCGTGATGTCTCATAAGGCCGCGCTGCTCCCCCCCCACCCGACCGGAACACCCGACCGGAACACCCGACTGGATGGCTGGCCGCCGCTCAGCCCCGAGGTTCGAGTCACGCGATGTGGAGGCGCTCCTGGACGCAGTGGAGCAGAGGAGCCCCACGCCACAGCCGGCGTCTATGGAGGGAGGTGGCAGAGGCCGTCACCGCTGCGGCCCTGACACCACGGACAGGCACCCAGTGCCACAAGAAGGTGAACGACCTCGTCAGAGCAGCCAGGGTGAGCCTCCCCCACCCTGCCCGATATCCATATCCCCCATATCCCCACTCCCCCATATTCCCCCCTCCCCCATATCCCCCCTCCCCATATCCCCCCTCCCCCATATCCCCCCTCCCCATATCCCCCCTCTCCCATATCCCCCCTCTCCCATATCCCCCCTCCCCCATATCCCCCCTCCCCCATATCCCCAAGTGAATCCAGCCCTAACCTTAACCTCTGCAATACACGCGCAACCGATGGCGTGAATTCATATACCTGTCTAACACTGTTGCCTTTTACCCCTGCCACCACACCCCACAGGATAAGCGCGCACACAACAATAGGGAGCATGTGAGGACTGGAGGAGGCCCCGCTGATGAGAGGCCACTGACCGAACACGAGGAAAGGGCCCTGGAACTGGCTGGCGGACCTGAGGACCGGGAGGTTGCTGATGCGGAGGTCGGGGGCATACTAGCAAGTGAGCCACTGACAGCCCGTCCCCATATCCCCCCTCCCCTATATCCCCTCCCCCATATCACCTGATCACTGCCTGCGTGTCTAACCATGCATGCTTCATTGTGTATCGCAGGAGCAAACGTCCAGGCACCCATCCCCGCAGATGCAGACCGCCCGCAGGATGCCCCTCGGAGGCCATGGGAGACGGAGAGATCCGGACCCTCCGGCGTGCGACGCCCGCAGGATGCCCCTCGGAGGCCACGGGAGACGGAGAGACCTGGACCCTCCGGCATGCGACTCCCGCAGGATGCCCCTCGCACATCACGGGAGACGGAGAGACCCAGACCCTCCGGCATGCGACGCCCGCAGGATGCCCCTCGCACACCACGGGAGACGGAGAGACCCGGACCCTCCTTCATGCGACGCCCGCAGGATGTCCCTTGCAGGCCACCGGAGACGGAGAGACCTGGAGCAACAGGGAGACGACGCCCCCGTCTCGTGCGGGTGCGACGACGCAGGCGTGTGCCACCCAGCAACGAGAGGGGCAGCCACAGGCCCCCGTCACAGCCGAGCCAGGACACCACTACCCAGGACACCCCTACCCGGGACAGCACTACCCAGGAAGACGAAATACCGGACAGTGACACAGAGTGGATGGGTGGAGACGAACCCCCACCCCAAAGTGCCATGGACTCAGAGTGGGACAAAGAGCACGACACAACGCCACTGCTGTCACCAACACCCTCCACCATCGCAGAAACACTCACCTCGGTTGGGCACTTTAGTGATGAGGCGTCTGGTACACTCACTGGTGCGCACAACACAGCCGTCCCGGTACAGCAGGTGGAGGTAGGAGCAGCAGAGGGGCCGGGCGGTCGGAGGGCAGCCCAGTCCAAGCGAACATCTGCCACCCAGATGGATCCCGGGTTCCTGGAGTTACCACACCCACCCATCGATCCGATGCAACCACCGAACCGGAGACGAGCGAAGAGGGTGACGGCCGGCTTGCGGCGGCTGCAGTCGCAGGTGGAGGAGTCCACCCGCGTCCAGGAGCTGGGAGTGGTGCCGGTCATACGTGCCACCCAGGCCGACACCGCACGGGTGGCGTCCGCGGTGGAGGCAATGGATGCGACGGTGTCAGACATGGGGAACGGTTTGCGAGGCCTGGGGCTTTCCGTGCAGGCGGCGTCTGTGGCCCAGGACATGGCTGCCCTCTCACAGGAGGCCATGAGCCAGTGCCAGCGGCAGATGGCAGAGGCGCTCAACGCCATGGCCCAGTCTCAGCAGGCCATAGCCCAGTCTCAGCAGGCCATGGCCCAGTTTCAGCAGGCCATAGCCCAGTCTCAACAGGCCATAGCCCAATCTCTGCAGGCCATCGCTGAGGGCATCGGCGCCATTGGCCATGTGCGAGCCGGCGTCGCACAGTCACAGACAGGGTTTGCCAATCCCCTGGGCTCCATGGCTGCAAACCTGCAGACACCTGTCGATACCAGCACGGGCCTCAAGGACTGGCAGCGCCAGATGTCGGGGGGGGCGTCGGAAGGCCGGTCAGTTCGCATCCCCCACCCATGTAGAGGCCTGGGGGCCATCGGGCACCCTGAGGGAGGAGGAGGTGCTGTGGTCCGCCCCGGGTCCCCCTGTAGGGGAGGTCACGGAACACCGCGACACCTCGGACTCCCCCCCCTTCCGTCCCAGGTGCATCGGGTGGGCAACGGGCAGGACAGGCTGGCAGCTCGCCATCCCAGTCGCCCGGGCCGCAGCCTGGCCCATCTAGGCCAGGACGCCCCAGGAAACGGCCGCCAAAGGGATCCCGTGTCAGAGGGCAGGAATCACAGGAGTCCACCTCCAGTTCCACCATGGTGTGTGGTCTGTGGCCATACTACCCGGTTCCCACGCCCATCTAATCAGTGAAGCGGGCAGCTATCAGCCTGTCCCGTGCCCGCTGGGCCAGCCGGTAACGGTGGACAGCCACCCGCCTGTGTCTAGCCCGTCTGCCCTGACCATTGCCCCCATCCCCCTCATCTGGGGAGGACTACGCCTCTTCCTGCTGCTCCTCCACTCCGCCCCCCTCTGCCTGCGGCACATCGCCCCTCTGCTGGGCTATGTTGTACAGGACGCAGCACACCACAATGATGCGGCCGACCCTATCTGACCGATACTGGAGGGCGCCCCCAGAGAGGTCCAGGCACCTGAAACGCATCTTCAGCACGCCAAAGCACCTCTCTATCACTCCCCTTGTTGCTACTTGGGCATCATTGTAGCGGTTCTCCACCTCATTGCGTGGCCTCCATATAGGCGTCATCAGCCACGATCGCAATGGGTAGCCCCTGTCGCCCAGCAACCAGCCCCTCAGCCGGGGATGGTGTCCCTCGTACATGCCGGTGATGGATGACCGCGACAACACGTATGAGTCGTGTACACTGCCCGGGTAACGGGCGCAGACGTGCAGGATCATCATGCGGTGGTCGCAGACCACCTGTATGTTCATCGAATAGGCCCCCTTCCTATTGGTGAACACGGCCCTGTTATCTGCAGGTGGCCGCACGGCGACGTGCATCCCATCAATCGCGCCCTGGACCATGGAGAACCCGGCCACGGCAGAGAAGCCCACGGCCCGGGCATCTTGGCTGGCCCGGTCCACAGGGAAGCGGATGTAGCAGTGCGCCATGGCATATAGGGC
Source organism: Scyliorhinus torazame (assembly GCF_047496885.1). Taxonomy (NCBI): domain Eukaryota; kingdom Metazoa; phylum Chordata; class Chondrichthyes; order Carcharhiniformes; family Scyliorhinidae; genus Scyliorhinus; species Scyliorhinus torazame. The sequence goes on along the minus strand of NC_092711.1, from coordinate 296,875,854 downwards.
GTCTGTCACTGCCCGGATGCACCGGTGCACCGATATCTGCGATATGCCGGACAGGTCCCCACTCGGTGCCTGGAATGACCACCGTAACCTTGACGGACACGGGGAGAGGGTGTCCCCCGCCAGTGCCACGCGGTGACAGGTGTGCCAGCAGGTGGCAGATGTGTGCCACGGTTTCCCGCCTCATCCGGAGTCTCCTCCTGCATTCCCGGTCCATGAGGTCCTGGTATGACTGCCGGGGCCGGTACACACGGGGCGCCCTCGGGTGCCTCCGTTGCCGTGGGGCCGCGACGGCCTCCTCCCCCTCCTCGTCCTGTCGGTCAGGTGTCCCTCCAGCCTGGGCGGCTGCCGCCTGCCCCTCTGCGGCAGCCTACGCCGCCTCTCTGGCACGCTCCTCCTCCTCCTCCTCCTCATCCAGGGCAATATAGACATTAGCGGCTGCCGCCACGGCGGCCAACATCGCTGGATGATCGGAAAACATGACGGCCTGGTGGGGAGGGGGAACAACGACATGTCATCATTGCCCATACCCCCTCCCCCCAGCCAGGTGGCATGGACCGCATGGGTCCAACTGTTGGAGGCTAGCACCTGGCCAGGTGGACCAACTCACTTGCCCTTGCACCCCCCCTCCCCGGCACAGACCCCCCATCCTCCTCCCCGGCACGGACCCCCCCCAATCCTCCTCCCCGGCACGGACCCCCCCATCCTCCTCCCCGGCACGGACCCCCCATCCTCCTCCCGGCATGGGCCCCCCATCCTCCTCCCCGGCATGGGCCCCCCATCCTCCTCCCCGGCACGGACCCCATCCTCCTCCCCGGCACGGACCCGCCATCCCCCTCCCCGGCATGGGCCCCCATCCGCCTCCCCGGCACGGACCCCCATCCCCCTCCCCGGCACAGACCCCCCATCCCCCACCCCGGCACAGACCCCTCATCCCCCTCCCTGGCACGGACCCCATCCTCCTCCCAGGCAAAGACCCCCCATCCTCCTCCCCGGCACGGGTCCCCCATCCTCCTCCCCGGCACGGGTCCCCCATCCTCCTCCCCGGCATGGACCCCCCATCCTCCTCCCCGGCACGGGTCCCCCATCCTCCTCCCCGGCATGGACCCCCCATCCTCCTCCGTGGCACGGACCCCCCCATCCTCCTCCCCGGCATGGACCCCCCCATCCTCCTCCCCGGCACGGACCCCCCCATCCCCCTCCTTGGCACGGACCCCCCATCCTCCTCCCTGGCACGGGCCCCCCATCCTCCTCCCCGGCACGGACCCCCCATTCCCCTCCCCGGCACGGGCCCCCCATCCTCCTCCCCGGCACGGACCCCCCATTCCCCTCCCCGGCACGGGCCCCCCATCCTCCTCCCCGGCACGGACCCCCCATTCCCCTCCCCGGCACGGGCCCCCCATCCTCCTCCCCGGCACGGGCCCCCCATCCTCCTCCCCAGCACTGACCCCCCATCCTCCTCCCCGACACGGACCCCCCATCCTCCTCCCCGGCACGGACCCCCCATCCTCCTCCCCGGCACGGGCCCCCCATCCTCCTCCCCGGCACAGACCCCCCATCCTCCTCCCCGGCACGGACCCCCCCCATCCTCCTCCCCTGCACGGACCCCCCCATCCTCCTCCCCGGCACGGACCCCCCCATCCTCCTCCCCGGCACGGACCCCCCCATCCTCCTCCCCGGCACGGACCCCCCCATCCTCCTCCCTGGCCTTCCCCGGCACTGAACCTCCCTCCCGGCACTCCCCCGGACCCCAGCCCACTCTAACCACCCCCCCCCCCTCCCCCCCCCCCGCCGCACACACACACATACAACCCTAGACACACCTCTCCCCACACATTAGACTGCGGCCACGCCATCGGCTGCCCAGCGGCCAACCCCCCAGGCCGTCACTCACCTCCACACTGGTCGGCGTGAACCTGGAGCACAGGTTGACGCCGATTAAAAGGAGGTTTGATTTACGTCGACGTGACCCGTCATCACGTCGACGGGATTTCAGCCCATCCGGACGGGAGAATATCGGCACGCCCAAAATCGGCTGCCTTGCGCCCACCCGTGCCATTCTTCGACGTCTGCGGCGCCATTAACGCCCGCCGACTTTTCTCCCTTCGGAGACTTCGGCAACCGGCGGGGGCGGGATTCACGGCGGCCAACGGCAATTCTCCGACCCGCCCCATATTTTAAATGGTGAGAGATTGCAGAGCTCTGAGGTGCCGAGGGTGTCCCGAGTGCATGAATCACAAAGGGAAGGCACAGCAAGTAATTAGGAAAATTAATAGAATGTTATGATTTATTGCGAGGGGAATGGAATACTAGAGTAGGGAAGTTACGCTTCAGTTATACAAGGCACTGGTGAGACCACATCAGGAATACTGTGTACAGTATTGGTCTCCTTACTTAAAGAAGGATATAAATGCATTGGAAGCAGTTCACAGAAGGTTTACGAGACAAATGTCAGGAATGGGCAGGTTGCCTTATGAGGAAAGGTTGGGCAGATTAGACTTCTATCTGCTGAAGTTTAGAAGAGTAAGAAGTGACTTGATTTAAACATATAAGATCCTGAGGGGTCTCCACACGGTGGATGTGGAGAGGATGTTTCAACCTGTGGCAGAATTTAGTACGAGGAGCCATTGTTTAAAACTAGATGGTCGCCCAACAGAGGTGAGGAGAATTTTTTTCTCGGTGGATCATGGGCCGTCATTCTCCGACCCCCCGCCGGGTTGGAGAATCGCCGGGGGCTGCCGTGAATCCCGCCCCCACCGGTTGCCGAAGTCTCCGGTACCAGATATTCGGCGGGAATCGGGCCGCGCCGGTTGGCGGGCCCCCCGCTGGATTCTCCGGCCTGGATGGGCCGAAGTCCCGCCGATAAATTGCCTGTCCCTCCGGCGTGGATTAAACCACCTTTTGAACGGCGGGACAAGGCGGCGTGGGCGGGCTCCGGGTCCTGGGTGGGGGCGCGGGGCGATCTGACCCCGGGGGGTGCCCCCACGGTGGCCTGGCCCGCGATCGGGGCCCACCGATCCGTGGGCGGGCCTGTGCCGTGGGGGCACCCTTTCCCTTCCGCCTCCGCCATAGTGGAGACTCCCTCCACTGCGCATGCGCGGGAAACTTTCAGCGGCCGCTGACGTTCCCGCGCATGCGTTGCCCCGACATGTCATTTCCGCGCCAGCTGGCGGGGCAACAAAGGCCGTTTCCGCCAGCTGGCGGGGCGGAAATCCCTCCGGCGTCGGCCTAGCCCCTCAATGTTGGGGCTCGGCCCCCAAAGATGCGGAGCATTCCGCACCTTTGGGGCAGCGCGATGCCCGTCTGATTGGCGCCGTTTTGGGCGCCAGTCGGTGGACATCGCGCCGTTTGGGGAGAATTTCGCCCCTGAGTCTTTGAAATTCCCTGGACGGGATTCTCCGTTGGCTGACGGCAGAATTGGGAAATACGATTGGGCGGAGAATCGTTTTTGATGCCGAAATCGTGGCTTCACGCTAACTCGCAATTTTCCGGGGCCTCGACAGCGGTGTTAATGTGTTCCACTCCACACTTACAGTAAACGCCCTTGGCATATCATTAGCGGCCCTGACCCGGTATTTTCCACCTCGACCAGGACAAATTCCCAACGGCGAAATTCACTTGTGCTTTTAAAAATTGTGAAACAGGAGACTTGGCTGCTGAGGGAGGGAGAGGGGGTACAGAAAGTGTCCAACAACGCTATAGTGTGCTGACAGTCGTGCCGCTGGCCGGGGGCTGCTTCCAGGGCCGGGGAGCGTAGCAGAGGGTGGCCAGGAGGTGGGCTGTGTGCTCAGATTGGACGAGCACGGAACACCATTGCCGCAGACTGCAAGGCAGCCATGCAGCTGCGCTCGCCGCTGACTGTCCATTGTGTACTTAGGGCCATGGGTCATCTGGGTGTCCCCCCAGGGAACCCCTCTAGTTGCCCTCTGGCCCCAGCTGACCCATCAGCGGGCTGGGCACGCTCCAGCACAACCAGTGCCATTCTGTTGGCTGGGATGAGTGCGTGTGGAGAGTGCAGTGTGTATATGCGGCTGCAGCTTGTCAGCCTCTTCAGTGTCAATTGCGAATCCAGCGAAACCCACAGTGTTTCTCTTTGGAATCGATTGTGTTCCACGTGACACCGCTGCTAGCCCGTCAAATGTCGTTGAATCGGTCCGGGTGCTGTGCCAATGTTGCTACTGTGGCAGTCCGTGGATCCTGCCCCAGCGTCAATACTTAGTCTCAGGAAAGGTAAATCCCACCTCAAAAGGTGCTGGATGCAGATTACTTGAATATTTTTACGGTGGATATATTCTTTCTTTTTTTTAATAAACATTTTTTGAGGTATTTTTGGAATAGTGACAACAACAAAATAAACAATATAGATGAAACCATAAACATAGTGCGAAAGCCATTTACCTCTCGTACAGGTCCCACCCTTATTGACCCCCGACTCTAATCTAAACCCCCCCCCCCCCGTCTGCTGACGGTTAATTTCCCGCAAAGAAGTCGACGAAAGGTTGCCACCTCCGGGCGAACCCTAACAGTGACCCTCTAAAGGCGAACTTGATTTTCTCCAAACAGAGAAAGCTAGCCATGTCCGATAGCCAGGTCTCTGACGTCGGGGGCTTTGTGTCCCTCCAAGCTAATACTATCCGTCTCCGGGCTACCAGGGAAGCAAAGGCCAGGACGTCTGCCTCTTTCTCCTCCTGGATTCCTGGGTCTTCTGACACCCCGAAAATCGCCACCTCTGGACTCAGTGCCACCCTTGTTTTTAACACCGTGGACATGACGTCCGCAAACCCCTGCCAAAATCCCCAAAGCTTTGAACATGTCCAAAACATGTGGACATGGTTCGCCGGTCCCCCGGACAAGTTGCGCACCTGTCCTCCACCCCAAAGAATCTGCTCATCCGGGCCACTGTCATGTGAGCCCTGTTAACAACCTTAAATTGTATCAGGCTGAGCCTGGCACATGTTGCAAACGTGTTGACTCTACTCAACCTCCCAGCTCCTCCTCCCACTTGCGCTTCAGCTCCTCGGTCTGCTTCTCCTCCGACCCCATAAGCTCCTTATAAATGTCCGAGACGCTCCCTTCTCCTACCCACCCTCTGGAAACTACCCTGTCCTGAATCCCCCTTAGCGGTAGGAGCGGGAAGGTTGACACCTGTTTACAAAGGAAGTCCCGCACCTGCAGATACCTGAATTTGTTTCCCCTCGCCAACCCAAACTTCTCCTCCAGCGCCCTCATACTCGGAAAGCTCCCCTCTGTGAACATATCCCCCATCCTCTCAATCCCCGCTCTCCGCCATAACCGGAACCCCCCGTCCATACTCCCCAGGGCAAACCGGTGGTTATCACAGATTGGGGCCCAGACCGATGCTCCCACTGCTCCCACATGCCGCCTCCACTGGCCCCAAACTCTCACGGCCGCCACCACCACTGGACTGGTGGAGTACAGTGGAGACTGGTGGGAACGGCAGAGGCGCAGTTACCAACGCCCGCAAACTGGTGCCCTTACATGAAGCCGCCTCCAAACGCACCTATGCCGACCCTTCCCCCACCACCCACTTCCTGATCATGGCTTTATTAGTCGCCCAGTAATAGTTGCTAAAATTTGGCAGCGCCAGCCTGCCCTCTCCCTGACTCCGCTCAAAGGTAGATATATTTTTGATAAGCAAAAACATGAAAGGTTATTTGGAGTAGATAGTTCCCACCAGTCTCCCTGGTACTAATATGGGCTGTCAAGCTGCTATGATGGAGGAATCATTCTACAAAGTGTAATAGGTTCAATTCCACATTCTGTGCCGAGCGTGTCATGGTGTAGGGCTTTCGCCTGTCCAACAACCCCAATGCCTCTGCAGTATTGCAGGGAAAACCCATCTCTTTGTTTCTAAGCCAAATATAACCGAGGTACTGATGAGGATTATTGCGAGACTGCGGGGTCAAATTAATCACACCACTCTGGCAGAAACCGAGCGGGTTACTTATCTGCTCAACCCTACCCTCTGTCGACTACCTGCAACCGTAATCTGCGAAGAGATTCAGCCTAGGAGGAAAAACAGTGCTTCAACTGGGCAGAAGAGAAAAGTTACAAACTCTCCTTCCCGTAAATCCCTCCCGAAAAGCCCTCCCAGCCACTTAACTGTAAACCAAGGACAACGTAATTATCCTCCCACTCCCATTCCAGTGGCATTTGGACATGGATCCATGGTTAAAATCTCCCAAGGCCACGCGCCTGCTGCTAGTTTGGAGAGATTCCTCACTGGAAACTTAAAATATCCAGCACCATTGGCAAAAACAAAGATATGTGGTTGGAGCGATTGGTCTTGGACTGGATCAAGATCAAAGAGTTACTGGCAAGTAAACAAAGCTTCACTTTATGCAGGGGCACAGCCTGCTGCGGTTGTACCGCAAGCATCTCCGTGACTGCAGATGCTTTTCCAGATGACCAGAAGGCTCCGCACATTACATGTGCTGCTCGTGAAGCTGTTTCAGAAAGCCTTGCCTTGCAGAAACCCTAACTAACCCTGTCTGGAAGTGTGAACGCATGACTGCTAAAGATCTGTGTAGACATAGTACATATGAACATGCAAAATAGGAGTAGAAGTAGGCCATTCGGGGCAGCCCGGTAGCATTGTGGATAGCACAATTGCTTCACAGCTCCAGGGTCCCAGGTTCGATTCCGGCTTGGGTCACTGTCTGTGCCGAGTCTGCACATCCTCCCCGTGCGCGCGTGGGTTTCCTCCGGGTGCTCCGGTTTCCTCCCACAGTCCAAAGATGTGCAGGTTAGGTGGATTGGCCATGATAAATTGCCCTTGGTGTCCAAAATTGCCCTTAGTGTTGGGTGGGGTTGCTGGGTTATGGGGATAAGGTGGAGGTGTTGACCTTGGGTAGGGTGCTGTTTCCAAGAGCCGGTGCAGACTTGATGGGCCGAATGGCCTCCTTCTGCACTGTAAATTCTATGGAAAAAAAATTCGGCCCCTCAAGCCAGCTCCAGCATTCAATAAGATCATGGTTGATCTGTTTGTGTTGAGTTCCACATTTCCGCCTACCACCGATAACCTTTGATTACTGTGCCCAAGAAAAATGTAACTACCGCTGCCTTAAATATATTCAGTAGTCTCGCTTCTACCACCTTCTCAAAGGGCTCGATTCTCCGTTGCCCGACGCCAATATCGTTGCAATGGCGTTGGTGAATCATCGGCAGGCCCTCCCGCAGCACTCTCCCCCCCCCTCCACCGATGGGCCAAGTTCCCTACCACATGGTTGACGTGTGGTCGGAGCGGTTGGACGGTGCCCAGCGGCGCCACAGTCGGCCGGGATCCGTGCCACTGGCAGGGGGGGCTTCCGCAAGGGTTGGGGGGGGACTGGTGGGGGGTGGCCTGTGGGGTCTGCACACGGATGACGCCATGTTGTATGGCGCGACCGCTGCAGTTTGTCGCCTTGCGCTTGCACGGCCAGGAACCCAGCCATTCTCTGCCCAATTTTGGCGCCGGAGCCGGGGGTTTCACCCGGTGCCGCTGCTAGCCCCTCACCGGTCCCGGAATCAGTGAGGGTTCGGCGTCAACTTTGGGGTCGTACAACTCCCATGAATTCTCCGTTTCAGCCGGCACTTAGCCGCTGAAACGGAGAATCCAGCCTTAAGAATTCCAAAGTCGCACAGTCCACTTTGAGCAAAACTCTGTCCTGTCAGAGCAACCCCTAATTTTAAAACAGTGCACCCTCGTTCTTCATTTTTACATTTTTCCAATTAAGAAGCAATTTAGCGTGGCCAAACCACCTACTCTGCACATCTTTGGGTTGTGGGGGCGAGACCCACACAGACACGGGAGAACGTGCAAACTCCACACGGACAGCGACCTGGGGCCGTGATTGAACCCAGGTTCTCAGCGCTGTAGGCAGCAGTGCTAGCCACTGAGTCACGTGCCACCCTTTAGCCATGCTAAATTGCCCCTTTGTGTCCAAAGGTTGGGTGGCGTTACAGGGATGGGGCGGGGGAGTGGGCCGAGGTAGGGTGCTCTTTCAGAGGGCCGGTGCTGACTCGATGGACTGAATGGCCTCCTTCTGCACTGTAAGGATTCTATGATAAGTTACTCTTCTGAACTCTCATGAAAACAAGCCTAGCCTTCCCAACCTACCCTCATAGGGCAACCCACCCATTCAGGTATCAATCTAGTAATCCTTCTCTAAAACGTCTCCAATACATTTATATCCTTACTTAAATAAGGAGACCAAAACCACATGCAATATTTGAGATGCTGCCTCACCAATACACTGAATAACTGAAGCATAACATCCTTACTTTCATGTTTACTTCCTCTCGTAATAAAGGATAGAACATAGAACATACAGTGCAGATTCGGCCCATCGAGTCTGCTCCGACCCCCTGAAGCCCTCACTTCCACCCTATCCCCGTAACCCAATCACCCCTCCTAACCTTTTTTGGACACTAAGGGCAATTTACCATGGCCAATCCACCTAACCTGCACGTCTTTGGACTGTGGGAGAAAACCGGAGCACCCGGAGGAAACCCACGCAGACACGGGGAGAACGTGCAGACTCCGCACAGACAGTGACCCAGCGGGGAATCGAACCTGGGACCCTGGCGCTGTGAAGCAGGATTCCATTATCCTTCTTTGTTACATGCCATACCTGCATACGAACATCGTGGCTGGGATTCACCAATATCGCGGCCAAGTGTTGACGCCAGCGTCAAAACCGGCGAGAGCGACGCTGGCATCAATGGGCCTCCAGGCCCAGTAATTCTCCTCGTCTTCGGGGGCTAGAATGGCGCTGGAGTGCTGTGCGCTGCTCCGGCGCCAAAAGCCGGACCTACACGGCCGGCGCAGGTCCGCGTATGCGCACCACGGCAGGCACAGGTCCGCGCATGCGCACCACGGCCGGCACAGGTCCGCGCATGCGCACCATGGCCGGCGCGGGTCAGTGCATGCGCACCGCGGCCTTCTCCACATCGGCACATGCGCGTGGTTGCCGTCCCCATGCTTGCGCGGAGCAACATGTGGGTGAGGCAGGAGGTAGGCCCCTTCCAGATCGCGGACGCCCGCCGATCGGAGGCCCCCGATTGCGGGCCTGGACCCCGTCGAGGCCCCCCTTCGGAGTCAGATTCACCCGCCCCCCCCCGACCAGGACGTCCACATCGGCTTCGGGTCTGGGCCGCTGGGGGATACCATGTCTGAACCATGCCGGCAGGACTCAGCGGAACACGGCGGGAGTTTGGCCTGTCGGGCGCGGGGAATCGCCACGGGGGCCTACTTCAGCGGCCCCTGACCGGTCGCCGGAGAATCGGCGGCCTGCCGTCAGAGCGACGTGGCTGGATTCTCGCGCCCCCCCCCCCCCCAATTCCCCAACCCGGCACGGGTTTGGAAAATCCCGGCCCATGTGTCTCACTCTGCAGTTGTTCTCCACTTCAGTAATACTCTGTTTTTTTATTCTTCCTGCCAAAGTGAACAATTTCACACTTTCCTACTTTATTCTTCAAATGCTAGATTTTTGCCCAGACACTCGTCCAGATCCATCTGCGATGTCTTCTTCACGACTAGCTTTGTGCGGTCTGCAAATTTAGCTACTACGCTTCGCTCCACTCATCTAAGTCATTGATGTCAACTGTAGAACATTGAGGCCCCGGCAGAGAGCACTCTGCTGGACTTCACATGTCACATCCTGCCAATCAGAAAAGATACCATTTAGGCATATCCTCTGTTTTCTGCCAGCCAGCCAATCGTCAGTCCAGGCTAATATATTACCATGAGCTTTTTTTTTTGCAATAAGCTTTGATGTGACAACTTATTAACTGCTTTCTGGAAATCTATTACTGGAATGTTTCTTATATCCTCTGTAGTGAAGGCAGAAGCAAAATATTTGGTCATTTTATTTACCATTTCCTATTTATCTACTATTACTTCCTCAGCTCACCCTCTAGAAGACCAACAATCACTTGTTCTGTTTAAACTCTTGCTGTTTTTATATTCCTAGCTTGCCTCATCTCATACTCTTCCTTCTTTCCCATTTCTTTCTCCCAATTAACTTTTTAGTCATTGTTTATAGTTCTTTATATTTTTTTTATTTGGAAATATTTTCATTAGGAATGTGAACTACATACATTGTTCCATAATTTTGTATTGGAAACATCTGAACAACTGTCACACTCTGTGACTTCGCTCAGAAAGATGTCTGTGCACAGAAAGTTCAACATTAGACGATGATTACATAAGACATCGCAATAGATTAAAACCACAATTTTAAATGCAAAAAAGAAATAGCCAACATTTGCTGATTTGTAAATCTCAGTATGCTCTAAGTTTATTCCAAGTCATCTAGCGCTGTCAAATGAAGTAAGCATTTTGGTTTTCGTTACTTTAATTTTGTACTTGAACATAAGGCAACCTGTCTTGAACTACCGGAACATCATCAAAATCATGAACACGATTTTTCTGATAGTACTTGATAATTAAAATGGTGCAGTTTTTTTTAAAAGGAGAGTTATTTATTTACTGTTGTATTTTATGAACAGATTAGTAAACCTTATCTGCAAAGACCCTCTGTTTTTAGCTGTTGAGTAAACACAAACAAATGAGGGAAATCTAGCCCAGCCTGCCTGGCATGCAAAATAGTTTCATTCAGGCTATCTTACCTGGGCCTTTTAAAAAAAAATGTTTTTAGTGGCTTTCACATTTTGTGTTTCACATTTCAATTCGTAAGTTAAATTACAAGTTGCTTCACTGCGCATAATGTATCACAAAAACATCCAAGGATAAATTAAAATTACAAAAGAGGAAATGCTAAGGGAGAAAAAGAGAACAGAAACAAACAAAGATCATTATTTACATTTACATACGCTTGTCTCTCCCCTCTCTGTGGGCGTGGTCCCCCTTTGACCGATCTGCCTCTGCTGTACTCAACAGTGTGGCCCGAACGTGTATTAACCGTTGCTTACTCTGGTTTTCCATGTGCCCTCAGGCCCGTCCCCTGTGGCTTTGTCTCTTGTCCCTTGAATTCTTTTTTGTGAGCCTTCACCCCCCTCTCCATTCCCTCCTCCCTTCCCAACCGCTTCGCCCCCCCCTTGACTTTTCTGTGGCCTCTTCCATGCACAACCCCCCCCGCCGCACTCCTACCCCCACCCCCTTGCTCTACTGGTTGCTGGCTACGAACAGGTCTTGGATCAAGTTGGTGAACGGCTTCTATATCCTATGGAAGCCCTCTTCTGACCCGCAGGTGGCAAATTGTATTGCGTCCAGCTGGATGAATTGCAACAGTTCGGCCAGTAGATTGCAGCGTTGGGTGGTGCTGCTGATCACCAGCCGAGCTGGATTCTTTGGCGGACGATTAGGGAGGCAAAGGCTAGGGCTTCGGCCCCCCCTCCCCATGAAGAGTACTGGCAGCTCTGAGACCACAAAGACCACCACTTTTGGGCATGGCTCCACCCTCACCCCCCACAATGTTGGGCATTGCCTCAAAGAAAGTTGTCCAGAACCTGACACGATCATGTGGATGTGGTTGGCCAGGCCTCCCTGACACCGTTCGCATTTGTCCTCCACCTCTGGGAAGAACCTGCTCATTCGGGTTCAAGTTAGGTGCGCTCTGTGCACCACCTTTAGCTGCATTAGGCTCAGCATGTGGAGGTGGAGTGCGCCTTGTGTAGTGCTTCAATCCAGAGTCAGCCCCCCTACTCTATGCCTAGTTCTTCCTCCCCTTTTTCCCTTGTCTCGTCCAGGGGGGAGCATACTTCCTCCAACAGTCGCGCGTTCAGGTCCCCACTGTTTCCCCTCCCGAGGTCGCCCGCGTCCAACAGTTCCTCAACTAGCGAGTGTTATGATATCTGGGGATATGTCGTTGTTTCCCTGCGGAGGAAGTTATTGACCTGTATGTGTCTCAGTTCATTTCTTTTTGATAGTTGGAACCTCTCTATGAGTTCCTCCAGGGTCGCTATTCTGCTGTCTATGTACATGTCTCTAATCATCAGTGTCCCCTCGTCCTGTTTCTACCTTTTGAAGGTGGTGTCCCTTGTTGCGGGTGTGAACCTGTGGTTGTTGCATACAGGAGCCATAGTGGACATTTAGGTTAGCCCGAAGTGCTGCCTCATCTAATACCATGTTTGGAGCGTGGCTACGACCACTGGGCTTCTTGAGTACTTGGTCGGTGGTGGGTGGGAGTGTGGTTGTGACTAGGGCTTGGAGGGATGTCACTATGCAGGAACTCTCCTCCATCCTCACCCATTCCTCTCCTGATTCCTTCACCCATCCCCTCACTCTTTCTGCTGTGGCCACGCAGTGGTAGAACTGCGGTTTTGGCAGGCCCAGGCTCCCCATGCTTCTTCTCTGTTGTAAGACCCTCTTGTTTTGATCCTTGGGGTCGCCCCCCCCCCAACCCCCCCTCTCCCCAATCCCTCCGCCCTCTCCCTCCCCTCCCCACACACGAATGCCATGATTAGTATGTCTACCGTGTCGAAGAAGGCCTTGGGGATGTATACCGGGAAGGATCGGAACAGGAAGAGGAACCTGGGCAGTACATTCATTTTGATCGTCTACACTCACCCCGCCAGCGAGAGTGGGAGTGTGTCCCACCTCTGCACGTTCCTTTTGACTTCCTCCACCAGACTCGTCAAGTTCCACTCATGCATCCATGTCCAGTCGTGGGCTATTTGGCTCCCCAGGTGGTGGAATTTGGTTTAGGCTTGTTTGAATGGTAGTACCTCCAGCTCTGCCCTTGCGGGTTCACCGGGGAGATTTCACTTTTGCTCTTGTTGATTTGTAACCCAAGAAGGTTCCGAACTCTTTTAGGAGCTTCGTGCTGGTTTGGGGGTTTGGTGGTTCGAGATGTAGAGGAGCAGGTCATCCGCATAGTGTGAAACTCTATGATCTCTGTCCCCCATCTGGATACCTCTCCCGCCCTTCGCTGTTCTGAGGGAGATCGCTATTGGATCGATTGCCATGGCAAATAGAAGCGGGAACAGCGGACAGCCCCTGCCTCGTGTAGCTGTGCAGCTGGACATACTTACAGCTGGTGGTGTTGGTCGGTAGGCTCGCTATCGGAGCGGCGTACAGAAGTTTCACCCAGGAGGTTAACCCTGGTCCAAGCCCGAACCATTCCAGTTTCTCGATGAGGTACTTCCCCACAACTCTGTTGAAGGCCTTTTCTGCATCAAAGAAGATGATCATTTCTGGAGTTCTCTCCCCTGATGGCGTCAATATCACATTCAGCAGACGCCTGAGGTTCGATGTTAGTTGCCTGCCCTTGACAAAGCCCATCTGGTCCTCTGCGACCACGTCTGGCATGCAACGCTTGGCCACGATACAGTTTTTGCCAGGATTTGTGCAACTACATTGAGTAGCGAGATGGGCCTGTGGGATATGCACTCAGTGGGCTCTTTGTGTCTTTTGGGTATCAGTGATATTGAGGCTTGTGCTAGTGTTGGCGGCAGGGAGCCCCCTATCAGCAAGTTTGCGAACATCCCGCACAAGTGAGGGGTGAGTGCTGTTGCGCCTTCATGGAGTTGATACTCTCCAGGGGCAGCTCGGTGGCGCAGTGGATAGTACTGCTGCCTCACGGCACCGAGGTCGCAGGTTTGATCTCGGCTCTGGGTCAGTGTCCGTGTGGAGTTTGCACATTCTCCCCGTATTTGCGTGGGTTTCGCCCCCAAAACCCAAAAGATGTGCAGGCTAGGTGGATTGGCCATGTTAATTGCTCCATGATTGGAAAAACTGAATTGGGTAGTCTAAATTTATTTTTAAAAAAGAAGTTGATACCTTAGAACTACAGAATCTCTACAGTGCAGAAGGAGGCCATTTGCCCCATCGAGTCTGCACCGACCCTCTGAAAAAGCCCCCTAACGAGACCCACACCCCTGCACTATCCCCATAACCCGACCTAACCTGAGCATCCCTGGACACTAAGGGGCAATTTAATCATGGCCAGTCCACCTAACCGGCACATCTTTGGACTGTGGGAGGAAACCGGAGCATCAAATGAAGCTTTATGGGTAGAGCTTAGCAATAAAAAAGGGACAAGCACATTGCTAGATGTTTATTATAGACCGGCAGATAGTTGGCGGAAAATCGAGGAGCAAATAAATACACAGTTCACAGAGACGTGTAAAAATAATAATAGGGTAATTATATTAGATGATTTCAACTTTCCCAACATTAATTGGGATAGTCATCATGTTACGAGCTTAGATGGAGTGGAGTTCTTAAAATGTATACAGGAGATTTTTTTAGCTCAATATATAGAAAGGGACAGTGCAGGGCTGGACCTTGGTCTGGGGAATGAAGCCAGATAGGCGGTTAATGTCTCAGTGGGGAACATTTTGGTGATGGCGACCACAACATGGTACAATTGAGGCTTTTTATGGACAGAGAAATAGACAAATTGCAAAGGTTTTGGATTGGGGGAGAGTGAATTTTAGTAGACTAAGGCAGGATCTGGTCAAGGTAGACTGGAAAGAGTTATTTGTGGGAAATCTACAGAAGAGCAGTAGGGGAGGGGGCGTTCAAAAAGGAAATTGGGAGGGTGCAGGCCCGATATGTTCCCTTCAGGTTAATAGGAAGGAGTAACAAGTCCAGAGAACCATGGATAAACAGAGACATGCAGGATACGATGAGAAGGAAAAGAGAGGCTTTTAGCAGGTCCAAGGGGAACAAATCAACAGAGGCATTAGTGGACTACAGAAAGTGCAGGATGGTGCTTAAGAAAGCAATTAGGAGAGGAAAGAGGGGATATAAGTAAGCTCTGGCTGGTAAAAGTAGGGAAAATCCCACGAGATATTCTATAAGTATATCAATGGGAAGAGGAAAACCCAGGAAAGAGTAGGGCCCATTGGGGACTAGGGGGATATCTGTGGGTGGAGCCAGAGGACATTGGTAGGGTGTTGAACAAATACTTCACAACTGTCTTCACGCAAGAGAATGCGGACGTAGATATGGAACTCCGGGAGAGAGAGACTGTGAGGTTCTTGAGCAGATTGTCGTAGGGAATGACAAGGTATTGGAGGCGTTGGCAGGCTTAAAAGTAGACAAATCTCCAGGTCCGGCGGTTAAGCCACCAATGATGGAGTGATTAAAATCGGGTATTCATGAGCAGACATCTTTGGAGCGTGACCAGCTTAAATGGTAATCTGAAAGCCATCAGTTTTTAGATCCATAACATCCAATTTGTTCTGTGTTAGGTGTTTACCATTGACTAGATCATGAGGAAAAACTTTTATGCATCAGGTAGTTATGATCTGGAATACCTGAGAGTGTAATATTGTCAGATATAATCAAGACTTTAAAAGGAAATTGGATAAGACCTTAAGAGAAAAAAAATTACAGGACTACGAGAAAAGAAAAGGGCAGGGATTTGGGACAAGCTGCTAAGCAGTAGGAAATGTTACTCTTTTTATGACCCTAAGAAAACGCTGACAGCGAATAGTGCCAAAAACATAAAAACACCTAAAGAACTGTCAGAGTGCTGATTAATAGTAAATTACAATTTAATAGAAATAGTATAACTTACTAAGGAATTATTTTAGTTCTGAAACTTTAAAATTATTTTGTATTCAAATTATCATTTAGATAGCACTTTCATCACATAGTGAAAGTGTATTTAATTTGACTTCTTATGAGAAAAACCTTTATGCAAATAAAAGATATACGGAATGATACTTAAAACACAAGGAATGCCTACATGGAGTACATTTTGTTCAAAGTAATTTTGGGGGAAAAAACAAAGGACCTTTTTAAAATTAGATTTTCATTACATTCGGCTTCTTTTAATTATTTCAGTGAATTACTTTCAAACTAAAAAAAGATTAGAAAAGACAAGGAGAAAGATTGACTTGCATTTATTACTCATTACTCATAATCAATCTAAAGTGCTTTACAACAAATTGCACTTTGAAGTGTGTTCACTGGGTTATTTTAACAGGGAGAACTTTGTATTAAAAAATGTGTCCATTTATTAGGTGTGGGCAATAAATGCTGGCCATCTATTGAACCAATTAAGACAAAATTAGGTAAAACAGAAGTCTGAAACAAACTTGAATATAAGATACATATATAAGGAATTATTTGGTTCCTCCTTAACAGTTGATCAGTGTGTTTCTTCCTCATTATTTCATACAGCTCGACCAACAGGTCGCCCAATTTAAATGCTCGCGCAAAGGCAAACACAAGACAATTAGAGCATGGATTATTGATGTTTTGAATGACTTCACTTCATTTTCCTAATCTGTGAACTGCCCAATTTTGAAATTCTGTACATGTTTTCGGGCAACACGGTAGCACAAGTGGTTAGCACTGTGGCTTCACAGCGCCAGGGTCCCAGGTTCGATTCCCCGCTGGGTCACTGTCTGTGCGGAGTCTGCACTGTCTCCCCATGCCTGCATGGGTTTCCTCCGGGTGCTCCGGTTTCCTCCCACAGTCCAAAGACGTGCAGGTTAGTTGGATTGGCCATGATAAATTGTCCTTAGTGACCAAAAAGGTTACAAGGGGTTATTGGTATACGGGGATAGGATGGAAGTGAGGACTTAAGTGGGTCGGTGCAGACTCGATGGGCTGAATGGCCTCCTTCTGCGCTGTATGTTCTCTCAGAGTTACCTATGATACAAAATAGATACAGAGTGTTTTGTCAGGCAGGAAACAAAGGGTGCATTACTCCTTTTGGAGAGATGTTGCAGATGGTGTACCCAGGAAATAGCTTAGTGTCCAGATTTTATTTATCTCTCATATATGGACCTAGGCTGAATTAGTATGGTGATTTTGTTAAAACAAATAGTGGGTACAGTATAAGAGATCAGGACAAAGACAGATCAGTGGATAAATAGAAAAGTGGTAGATACAATTTCTTTTTTTTTAAATTTAGAGTACCCAATTTTTTTTTCCAATTAAGGGGCAATTTAGCATGTCCAATCCACCTAACCTGCACATCTTTTGGGGTGTGTGGGTGAAACCCACGCAGACACGGGGAGAATGTGCAAACTCCACACGGACAGTGACCCAGGGTCGGAATGCGAACCCGGGTCCTCAGCGCCGTAGTCCCATTGCTAACTCAATGAATTCAACTCAGTGGAAAGACTTTGAAGGGGGTGGAAGAAGAGATCCTTACATATGCAAATATGTTAATTCTGGAGTGAAGATGCTTGTATACTGTAAAACTATAGAAAACAGCCAATGGCATAGTAATATTTATAAATTTTGGAACAGCGGGAAAAGAGGCACAATAAATTTCAAACAATAAAGAAAAGTACAGCACAGGTACAAGCCCTTTGGCCCTCCAAGCCAGCACCGACCATGCTGCCCGTCTAAACTAAAATCTTCTAGTCCGTATCCCTCTATTCCCATCCTATTCAAGTATTTGTCAAGATGCTCATCAAACGTCACTATCGTCCCTGCTTCCACCACCTCCTCCGGCAGCGAGTTCCAGGCCCCCACTACCCTCTGTGTAAAAATCTTGCCTCGTATATCTCCTCTAAACCTTGCCCCTCGCACCTTAAACCTATGCCCCCTAGTAATTGACCCCTCTACCCTGGGAAAAAGTCTCTGATTATCCACTCTGTACATGCCCCTCATAATTCTGTAGACCTCTATCAGGTCGCCCCTCAACCTCCTTCGTTCCAGTGAGAACAAACCAAGTTTATTCAACCTCTCCTCATAGCTAATGCCCTCCATACCAAGCAACATCCTGGTAAATCTCTTCTGCACCCTCTCGAAAGCCTCCACATCCTTCTGGTAGTGTGGCGACCAGAATTGAACACGATACTCCAAGTGTGGCCTAATTAAGGTTCTTTACAGCTGCAACATGACTTGCCAATTTTTGTACTCAATGTCCCGGCCAATGAAGGCAAGCATGCCGTATGCCTTCTTGACTACCTTCTCCATCTATCTGTGTTGCCCCTTTCAGTGACCTAAGGACCTGTACACCTAGATCTCTCTGACTGTCAATACTCTTGCGGGTTCTACCATTCACTGTATATTCCTTACCTGTATTAGACCTTCCAAAATGCATTACCTCACATTTGTCCGGATTAAACTCCATCTGCCATCTCTCCGCCCAAGTCTCCAAACGATCTAAATCCTGCTGTATCCTCTGACAGTCCTCATCACTATCCGCAATTCCACCAACTTTTGTGCAAGTGAATCAGCAATAACGCTGGTACAAATTTTCTTATAAGTCCTTGAAGAGCTTACACATATTCGCCAAGCTGATACCAGGGATGAGAAAAATAGTTAAGACCAGAAACTTGGTATGTTGGGTATATTTGATTGGACCTGATCATGTTAATTAGAAATTCAATGGAGATATTTTAATTTGTGAAAGGATTGTGACGGGGTGAATCAGGAAAAAACTATTAAAGACCATTAAGTGAAAATGTTTGTGAAAAGAGATTAAGAGAACTTTCTTAATGCAGAGGGTTACTGGAGCATGGAATGTTTTGTTGCTGTGAGTCACTGAGGCAAACACCATTATTCTGCCTTTCATGGAAAGAGTATATAAACATATTAAGTGAAAGGAAATGCAACCTCATAGAGAGAGATGATAGTGGGATCAATTTTAGATTTCACTAGCAATGAGCCATACACATAAGCCTTGAAACACGTAAGGACTATTTTAACTGCTGCAGCATTCTTTAACTTTCATTCATTCAGGTTTAAATTAAATCCAAAGGGTGCAGTTTTCTAGCCATGCTGTGCCAGAACAGCATCTCACTGCAGTGCAGCATGGCTGGTGAAAGCCGGGAGACCCCAAAGCATTTTGTATCTATTTTGTATCATAGATAGATGTTTACAGCATGGAAACAGGCCCTTTGGCCCAGTTGGTCCATGCCGTCCAATTTCTATCACTAAGCTAGTCCCACGTGCCTGCATTTGGCCCATATCCCTCTCTCATTATTTAGCTGGATTTTTTGGAATAAGTCTCATGAGATATCTTATCAAACGTCTTCTGGAAATCCTATTGGACTTCTGTCCTTAGCAACGCTTCGCAAGGTTCAACGCAATCTCGCGAGTCGTTGCAAGGAGATCCACACTTACAATGGACGGGATCACTGTTTGGCAAATCTGCATATTAGAGCTAGGCAGTAATGCCTTACTCTAATGTGCAGATTTCCAAGGTACCTGCGGCTTTGGGATTCAATCCCTTCGCCTTGGAGATCTTGGGTGAGTGCCTTTCAGCAATGATCCCCACAAACAGGGACCAGACGGAACGGCACTCGTGGGAGTTTCCAAGCGGATCGGAGGCCCTTTTGGGCATTGTGGTGCCCTTGCACTGCTGGTGCCACCTGGGTACCCTGACAGTACCAGCCTGGCACCTTGGCAGTGCCACCTGGGTGCCATCCTGGCACTGCCAGCTGGCAGGGGTGCTGCCATGGTGCCAGGTTCACACTGCCAAGGTGCCAAGCTGGCATTTTCTGCACGTGCGGGGTTGCCCACTATGGGTGTTAGAGGGTGCAGGCAGCGGGGGAGCCTCCTATGTTGCGTTTGGGCTGGGGAAGGTCAGGGATTTTATTTGTGGGTCTTGGAGATCGAGACTCCATTTAAAAATAGCGTCCCGATCTCTCGCTACAAGGGCAGTTCCGGTGAGCAGAGCTCCCCATTGTAAAAACGGGGCTATATGTGGCTTTGGCCGTGCATTCTTCATTCAGCCCCTTGTTTAACACGAGCAGCGTTGAATGGCCACATGTTTCTCAGCACTGCGGCTAAACGCAATCCTCGGGGGGGGGACTTTGTTCCCTTTAGGAAGATCGTGCCCATAATTCATCTTCTACTATTCTACTCTTTAGGTCTATCCAAATCATCACCTGCTGCTATGCTAATGAACTGATCTAGGAAAATTGGTTGCAACTTCCATTTGAGTTTGTCTGAAGCCAGCCACTAGCTGTTCGGGCAGTAACATACAGAAGAGGAAAAGCTAGGCTGCCAAGTGTACTATTATTCTGAAAGCCCCTGCTAGTCTCCCTGTGCTAATACATTTGTTGCAGTTTTATAATGGACAACATTTCACCTAATCTGAAATAATTTGGTCCAGACTGAATTCAATTTGCTACTTGCCTATCCAATTGTATAACTAATGTAAGTTTTTCTGAGATTCCTATTCACTTGTTAATTCTCTCTTTATAAATCATTTTCAAATCTGACAATAATACAATTGGTTTTGCAACCCGATTATTCATGGAGATGAGAACCTACAGGGGTTCAAGAGGGTTTTTGTGCGGGACTCTTATTAACACCTCTCAATCTAAGACCTTTCAAGAGTACCTGCTTCTTTCCTATTTTTACCAACCTTTTAGATGCTACCATGGATTCCCATGACTTTAAAAAATATTAAATTGGGAGATCCAGGCCTCAGATTGAATTCAGACTTCTTATAACTGACTATAAATCTACTCCCTAGAGTGTAGAAACAATCTGCTGAACTGCAGTGTTCTTAGACTCCTGATGTAGAGATACAATAGGCTAGTTTTCTAGGTACAGATATATGCAATGGCAAACACCTAACGCAGAACTAATTGGATGTTATAGATCTAAAAACTGATGGCTGTGTTCTTGAATTCCTTCTTGAACCCTCTCTGTCTCTCCTTGAAGGCTTTCTTTAAAGTCTACTTCTTTGACCAAGCTTTTGATCACCTGGCTTATTATAGCTCAATCAAATTTGATTTGAGAACATTGAATGACATGATTTGCTTTATAAATTCACTATATGAATGTAAAGTAACATACGTTATGATTTAAATGGGAAAAGGTGAATATAAAAAGTAATGTGATAAATGACTGTGGGAGCTTGTGGCCTGATAACTCTCATTAACAATATTGCACCTTCTGATCGGAAACATACGAACATGTTAACATGTATGCCACGTCGATATGCTCTCATTAACAGTAGTGCATTGTGTGAATGGGAAGAACATAAAAGGCCTGAAGATAATGAACTCTTCTAAATTACAAAAATGTGGAGATGCCGGCGTTGGACTGGGGTGAGCACAGTAAGAAGTCTTACAACACCAGGTTAAAGTCCAACAGGTTTGTTTTAAATCACTGGCTTTCGGAGCACTGCTCCTTCCTAGCCATTCACCCGAGGAAGGAGCAGCGTTCTGAAAACCAGTGATTTGAAACAAACCTGTTGGACTTTAACCTGGTGTTGTAAGACTTCTTACTAAATTACAAAAAGCATGACAGCAAGGCTGTTTACACACCATCTTGACCCAAGATATAATCATGACAGAAGCCTGTAAAGAAGAGCAGAGAAAGTGCGCTATCTTGTAGCTGCCCTTGTATTTATTATCAGCAGTAAATGAGATGGTGTCAAACTACACTGTTTAAATTGAAAACAGCAACTGCAGAGAATGTTGGCAGAACTTACAAAGATTAAGCTTGGAACTGAATACAAAATAAGCAAATTTATGCCTAGTTGATCTGCATACATTGTTTGATCTGCTGGTAATCTGTTTTTCATAACATATTTGCGTTTTTTAGGACTTATGATTCATACACTTGCTGTCGCTCTGACAAATGTTTATTTTACAATGTCTTTAACTCCAGTAAATGCACCATTTGATCTGGCAAAACTTGAACACAATATATGGAAATCAAAAATGCCTGATCCTCCAGGATGCAGAGGGGTGGGAGTTGGAGACACTAAAGTAGGGCAAAGGTTTATTTATACCTGCCATTTTCCACATGGATAGGCAGCATATTCCTAAGCTTCTGTCAACAATTTTCAAGAGCTCAACATCACAAGGCACGAAAGCATGTGAAATCAGACAAGGAGAGGATTGGCAAGGAGAGAGAAATGTACAAACGTGTATTTATGTATCTTCGTGACTTCTTATCAAAAGTAATTGACAGAGACTTGGGAATCTGTTGCTTTTCAAAGATTTCCAACTGCGTTTCAGTGGGATGTCTGCCAATGGGGAGCAGTTGTGGTGGAGGTCATGCAGTTAAAGAAAGTTAACCTGTAGTCTTCCACATTTCATGGAATATTCAAACATTTTCATTGGGCCTTTGAGGGAGGGAGCAGGAAGAGAGAATTACAGGGGTGCAGAGATTTAGGGAGAATGCTCCAACAAGTATGGCAAAGGCCGGCTCTTGATAGTAGAGCATTCAATGGTTTTGGCCACACTTAAGGAGTTCTCTCCCTAAGCCACTGCTTCAACCACCTGTCCCATTACTCCACCCTTTAAAAACCTTCCCAACACCTAACTTTCTGACCAAGCTTTTGGTTCCGCTTCTGGGGCGAAATTCTCCCCCAACGGCGGGATGTCCGCCGACTGGCGCCAAAGCCGGCGCCAATCAGACGGGCATCGCGCCGGCCCAAAGGTGCGGAAGGCTCCGCATCTTTGGCGGCCTAGCCCCAACATTGAGGGGCTAGACCGACGCCGGAGGGATTTCCGCCCCGCCAGCTGGCGGAAATGGCGTTTGTTTCCCCGCCAGCTGGCGCGGAAATGTGGCGCATGCGCGGGAGCGTCAGCGGCCGCTGTCAGTTTCCCAGCGCATGCGTGGGAGCGTCAGCGGCCGCTGTCAGTTTCCCGCGCATGCGCAGTGGGGAGAGTCTCTTCCGCCTCCGCCATGGTGGAGGCCGTAGCGGAGGCGGAAGTGAAAGAGTGCCCCCACAGCACAGGCCCGCCCGCGGATCGGTGTGCCCCGATCGCGGGCCAGGCCACCGTGGGGGCACCCCCCGGGGTCAGATCGCCCCGCGCCCCCCCCCCCCCCCCCCAGGACCCCGGAGCCCGCCCACGCCGCCTGGTCCCGCCGGTAAATACCAGGTTTGATTTACGTCGGCGGGACAGGCAATTCCTGGGCGGGCCTTCGGCCCATCCGGGCCAGAGAATCCAGCGGGGGGTCCCGGCAACCGGCGCGGCCGGATTCCCGCCCCCGCCCAATCTCCGGGAGCGGAGACTTCGGCGGGGGCGGGATTCACGGCGGCCAAAGGCCATTCTCCGACCCGGCGGGGGGTCGGAGAATGACGCCCCCGATCTCTCCCTACCATGACTTGCTAGCCAGCTCCCCATTTATTTTCTGACCTTAGAGAAATTGTTCCCTGGCAAGCTAGCCACCACATAAAAGATAGTTGTTGTTAATCTTTGAGCCATTCACAGGAGCCTGTCTTTGAAAAATAAGGGGCGGAATTCTCCGTTTCTGAGGCTAAGTGTCGGTGCGAACGGAGAATCCGCAGGAGGTTCACGACAGGAAAACCGGTGCGCCCCCCTCACCGGTACCGGTGAGCGGCTAACACTGACGACACTTGAAACTCCTACGGATCGCGCTGAAAACGGCCAGAGAATGGCCAAGTCCCGGGCCGCGCATGCGCAGGGCTGACGGCCTGCACCAATCACGCCATAAAACATGGCGCCGGCTGTGCTCGAACACTAACCCGCTAACTGCGACCCCACAGCCCACCCCCTGGTCACCTCCCACCAGTCCCCCCAGCCCTAGCAGAAGCCCCCCCACACGGGCAGCGGTATGGATCCCGGATGAGTGTGGTGGCGCTGGCCACTGTCCGCCACCGGCACGCCGGGTTCCTGCCTGCTGGGACCACACGTGGCCGCGCCGTCGGGAATCCGGCCCATCGGGGGCGGAGCATCGTGGGTCGGCCAGCTGATAACGCGGCAATGGCATTGAAACAGCATGCAGCGCGCGTCATGATGACAGCAGCCCCGATTCCGGCGTCAGAATCCATCCTCCGCCCGATTGCCAATCACGATTTTGCCGTCAAGCTACGGAGAATCCAGCCCAAGGTACTTGCGTAAAAAAGGTGCGACAGGATTTGTGAAATCATTTGACTCCAATCCTGTGGTTGTCTTGCATTGGGGTATAAATTAGAAGTGTTCTAATAGTAAGAGTGATTGTTTACTGTATATATATCTATGTGCACACGATTTAAACATTTGAATTCTAACCATTTTAAAAGATTTGGTCCTGGTGGGCCCTGTTAAGACCAAGTGATGATTCTAGTCTGTAGCAAGTACAGAACATTCATAAATGAAGTGATTAATCATCAACTCTGAATTGCAAATAGCTGTTGTGTCTCTGCACCTACCCAATCATTTTGTGTTGCCGTTGTCCTTCTCAACATGAATGCTTCATTCAAAGTGAGTAGCAACAGCAAGAGAGAGTTGTGAGCCTATGCTTAGAGGGCTCTGAGCTGTGATTCCAAGATTGCGAAAAGTGTTTCAGTCCCTTAGAGAAACAATCTACTGCTTTACAAAAAAAAGGAAAATTGGAATGACTCATGTTCCATTCCCAGATTCTGTCGTCGCTCAGCTAGACAAACACAAAATTAGGAGAGAGACAATCAACAAACTTTCAATCAAACAATATCATTGTCATCTGTGTTTCCTAAATTTAATTTAACTTAATAATCTTTATTGTCACAAGTAGGCTTACATTAACACTGCAATGAATTTATTGTGAAAAGCCCCGAGTCGTCTCATTCCGGCGCCTGTTCGGGTACACAGAGGGAAAATTCAGAATGTCCAGATTACCTAACAGCACGTCTTTCAGGACTTGTGGGAGGAAACCGGAGCACCCGGAGGAAACGTACGCAGACACGGGGAGAACGTGCAGACTCCGCACAGTTAGTGATCCAAACCGGGAATCAAACCTGGGACCCTGATGCTGTGAAGCAACAGTGCTAACCACTGTGCTACCATGCTGCCCAAAATTATATATCTGAATAATGGTGAAGTGCGCCTCATGCTTTGGTGTTGGTTTAACAACTCGCACACTTGCAAAGTGAGTTTTACAATTAGATAAGGCACTTTGAGGAATGATGAGGCAAGGCAGAGGTACTGGTAAATGATGTTAGGAACATGGGAACAGGAGTAGGCCATTCAGCCCATCTAGCCTGCTCCATCATGCAGTACGATCATGGCTTATCGCACATTTCAATGCCTTTTACCCACACTATCCCCATAACCCTTTATGTTATTGTTAATTGGAAATCTATCTCTATCAATCTCTATCTTAAACATACTCAAAGACTGAGCTTTCACAGACCTCTGGGGTAGAGAATTCCAAAGATTCTCAACTCCCAGTGTGAAGAAACTTCTCCTCACCTCGGTTTTCAGTGGCACGCCCCTTATTTTGAAATTGTGCCCCCAAGTTCTAGACTCCCCTGTCTATTCCTTTAAGTATTTTGGAGGTTTCAATGAGATCACCTCTCATCCTTCGAAACTTGAAATAATGCAGCCCCAGTTTGCTCAATCTCTCGTCATAAGACAGTCTCGCCATCCCCAGAACAACAAAGAACAAGAACAAAGAACAAAGAAATGTACAGCACAGGAACAGGCCCTTCGGCCCTCCAAGCCCGTGTCGACCATGCTGCCCGACTAAACTACAATCTTCTACACTTCCTGGGTCCGTATCCCTCTATTCCCATCCTATTCATGTATTTGTCAAGATGCCCCTTAAATGTCACTATCGTCCCTGCTTCCACCACCTTCTCCGGTAGCAAGTTCCAGGCACCCACTACCCTCTGCGTAAAAAACTTGCCTCGTACATCTACTCTAAACCTTGCCCCTCTCACCTTAAACCTATGCCCCCTAGTAATTGACCCCTCTACCCTGGGGAAAAGCCTCTGACTATCCACTCTGTCTATGCCCCTCATAATTTTGTATACTTCTATCAGGTCTCCCCTCAACCTCCTTCGTTCCAGTGAGAACAAACCGAGTTTATTCAACCGCTCCTCATAGCTAATGCCCTCCATACCAGGCAACATTCTGGTAAATCTCTTCTGCACCCTCTCTAAAGCCTCCACATCCTTCTGGTAGTGTGGCGACCAGAATTGAACACTATACTCCAAGTGTGGCCTAACTAAGGTTCTATACAGCTGCAACATGACTTGCCAATTCTTATACTCAATGCCCCGGCCAATGAAGGCAAGCATGCCGTATGCCTTCTTGACTACCTTCTCCACCTGTGTTGCCCCTTTCAGTGACCTGTGGACCTGTACTCCTAGATCTCTTTGACTTTCAATACTCTTGAGGGTTCTACCATTCACCGTATATTCCCTACCTGCATTAGACCTTCCAAAATGCATTACCTCACATTTGTCCGGATTAAACTCCATCTGCCATCTCTCCGCCCAAGTCTCCAAACAATCTAAATCCTGCTGTATCCTCCAACAGTCCTCATCGCTATCCGCAATTCCACCAACCTTTGTGTCGTCTGCAAACTTACTAATCAGACCAGTTACATTTTCCTCCAAATCATTTATATATACTACAAAGAGCAAAGGCCCCAGCACTGATCCCTGTGGAACACCACTGGTCACAGCCCTCCAATTAGAAAAGCATCCTTCCATTGCTACTCTCTGCCTTCTATGGCCTAGCCAGTTCTGTATCCACCTTGCCAGCTCACCCCTGATCCCGTGTGACTTCACCTTTTGTACTAGTCTACCATGAGGGACCTTGTCAAAGGCCTTACTGATGTCCATATAGACAACATCCACTGCCCTACCTGCAGTGTCTTTGTTGCACTCCCTCTATGGCAATAATGTCCTTTCTGAGGTAACGGGACCAAGACTGCACACAGTCCTCCAAGTGCGGTCTAACTTTGGTTCTATATAATTGAAGCAAGACCTCACTACTCCTGTACTCAAATCCTCTTGTGATAAAGTCTGACATTACATGAGCCTTCCTAATAGCTCATTGCACCTGCTTGTTAACGGTCAGTGACTTATGGACAAGGTCCCTCTGTACATTTTCTCATTTCTGGTTTAAACACTTCCTATTGAGAGAGGCATAAGACTCCCAGCATCAACCATTTCTGAAAGATTATCATCTCCCACGGGTGGTATAATTAACAGCATTGTTGAATGAAGCGGAAATCAGATTGTCCATTTAAGGTTAATTAATGTTCTTTGTTTTCAACTTGATAATTAATTCTGAGCGTTGAGGGTTAATTAATGTTCTTTGTTTTCAACTTGTTAATTAATTCTGAGTGTTGTGGGTTAATTAATGTTCTTTGTTTTCAACTTGATAATTAATTCTGAGTGATTGTTTTCTGTTCCCTAATTCCTTTAAAGAGATTGATTTTATTTCACTGTAAAATTGGCATTCAGCACCCTGGCCATTTCCTGAGATCTCATTGTGTTTAATGAATGTATGCTGTATGTGTTTCCTTCGGCAACACGTGGAGATGAATTCCTCTCCACTCCAATACACCCTCAAAGGTATAAAGATATTTCTAATGTACTTGAGAAAGTTGTCTTCAGCCAAAAAAAATAAGACAAGTAAAAAAAGCGCTAAACTTTAGCTGACTATATATCTTAAAAAATCACATTTTACTCTTCTTGTCTCAGGTTTACTATATTAACTTTACCGACTTCGCAAGTCATGAGGTGCTCGTGGACGATAAGCCTTTCTTGCAATGCACACGCAGTATTGAGAACCGCAAGTCAAAGTTCAACACCTGCTACACTGCAGGGGTCTGCTTGCTCAGGGCGAGGCAGAAGATCGCAGTCAAGATGACCTATGAAGATACGGTCGTAAACATGAGCAAACACACAACTTTCTTTGGAGCGGTGAGACTAGGTGAGTCTCCATAGGATTGGCCTCTGCAGGACTGCACAGTACAGAGAGGTGGGGGGGGGGGGGAGGAAAGTGGGAGGGGGGGGGGGGGGTTGAGGACAGTTAAAAGATCCCGGGATTTCGGAGAAAAGTTTCTTTGATTTATCCAAACCAAATAGATTCCTGTTTTCCTGACGCGTGCTTGTGTCAACAAACATGACTTGTATTGAGTTGCATTTGGAAATCACCAGGACCTGCACAAGTTTGCCAGCCTTATAACAAACTCTTGCCATCTGTTCCGCCTGATGTGTTACCATCTCCGCTGTATTACGAATGAGATGATTTCCCCAGTCACTTGCCCTCACCCCACCCCCAGTGGACTGGAATGATTCAATTCACTCTGCTCATTGTGCAAAGTCCATGTTGACTTAATGTTGGATATTCGACTGGTACTGATGGAAATGATGCTGCTCATATATTTTTTGCAAGCATAATGGACCAAGGGCATGCAAGCATTAAGGCACGAGAGTGAGATGTCCCTCATCTGGATGAATGGAGAAAAGCGATCATGTCTTCTCCTCTGATCAACATACTGTTCTGTGACTAGAAATATGGGAGAATCAGTTGAGTAGATTTCACTTAAACACAGAGGAAACTCATTAAAACGCTGCTTGAAGGAAGACAAGAATTGTTTATTGGAGTGCAGTTAAAGTTTGGCATTTATGTCCTGCATTATGGAATACCCTACTGCTTGCATTTTTGCACCTTTTATATAAGCATGCTTTATTACAAGGGTTTTAACTTTGAGAGGTGTTAATTAAAAGAAAAGTTATACCCTGATGAAATATATCTTTAAAGGGGGCACTATCTTGGTGCAAAAATGTTCAGTAAAAACCTTCTGCACAAACACCAGAGGCAAAGCTGCAAATTGCATCAAAATACATTGGGACAGATTTTCAGCTCACTGTTTAGAAATGCATTGTGGGGTTGTTTCCATCATTGGCAACCCAGCAGTACTAGTTTTACCCTGAGACGGCAAGCTGAATTTCTTTCCCCACCTGTGAGATTACTCACATCTTAAGTTACCAGTATAACCAAGCTAAACATGACTCACTTTGCAGCTACAAGGAGGAGGGAGTCTGTGTACGCAGTGGACTTTTGGGATGCCTGGAACTACATGAAAGGTGGTCATGATGTAAATAACATGTTGGCTTTCTCATATTGCAAATGGAAAGAATGGTTTGTCAAATATTTTCTTGCTGATGGGTGGAAAGGTGCCAGAGCACATGTTCTTCTGAGTGGTGCATCTTTTCTAGAAACCAGGGGCGAAATTCTCCCCCAATGGCGGGATGCCCGCCGACTGGCGCCAAAGCCGGCGCCAATCAGACGGGCACCGCGCCGGCCCAAAGGTGCGGAAGTCTCCGCATCTTTGGCGGCCTAGCCCCAACATTGAGGGGCTAGGCCGACGCCGGAGGGATTTCCGCCCCGCCAGCTGGCGGAAATGGCGTTTGTTGCCCTGCCAGCTGGCGCGGAAATGCGGCGCATGAGCGGGAGCGTCAGCGGCCGCTGTCAGTTTCCCAGCGCGGGAGCATCAGCGGCCGCTGTCAGTTTCCCGCACATGCGCAGTGGGGAGAGTCTCTTCCGCCTCCGCCATGGTGGAGGCCGTGGCGGAGGCGGAAGGGAAAGAGTGCCCCCACGGCACAGGCCCGCCCGCGAATCGGTGGGCCCCAATCGCGGGCCAGGCCACTGTGGGGGCACCCCCCGGGGTCAGATCGCCCCGCGCCCCCCCCCCCAGGACCCCGGATCCCGCCCACGCCGCCTGGTCCCGCCGGTAAATACCAGGTTTAATTTACGCCGGCGGGACAGGCAATTCCTGGGCGGGACTTCGGCCCATCCGGGCCAGAGAATCCAGTGGGGGGTCCCGCCAACCGGCGCAGCCGGATTCCCGCCCCCGCCCAATCTCCGGGAGCGGAGACTTCGGCGGGGGCGGGGGCGGCATTCACGGCGGCCAACGGCCATTCTCCGACCCGGCGGGGGGTCGGAGAATGACGCCCCAGGTGCTAAGTTCAGTTTGTAGCTGCCACAGGATGGCTCAATACGTTGACCTGGATTTTGCAGTCAGCACAGCGAGGGAACAGTGCTCGCCATTGACCTCGGGGAACAGAGCTGCCTACAAAGTGTTAGCAGTGCAAGAGAGCAGAATTTCTCTCTTCCAACATCCCTTTGAATTTGGTGCCTTCTAGAGGTGGATCGGTGGCATTCAGGAACAGGGCAAACAGGCTGACAGCCAATCAGATTGACAAATTTAGCAGATGCCAAAGCAGGAAGTAAAAAGCACAATTGTACAGAAATAAAAATAAAAATTGGGCACTCACAGGGGATTAAAGAAGAAACCTAAATATGAGAACACAAACATTTATTTTGAAACGTAATACTTTACAAAGACTCTGGCAATTTTTAAATGTCCTTCTGCGGGAATTAGATTCCAGTTGTAAATTGTAAACAGTCGGAAGTTCATTACAAATGATGTCTCGTTGATTCCATCTGCAAAAGCTGAAGTAGCCCGCCCTGAGGAGGGCAGACGTTGCTATAAGTTTTACACCACCCTGACAGCCTCGCCATCATTACCATTGCAAATTGCAGGTCATTTCAAGGTTGCGCCAGCTCAGAAATCAAAAATGGACACCAGAAAGACTGAGAGATCTCAATGGGTCAGGTAGCTTCTGTCACGAAGCACAAACTCTGAGGATCTTGCAGCTGGTAAGGATTGGATAAATAATTCATGATTGCATTCTTTCCAATTTTTGTTCTACTATATTTTTGTTATAATAATTCCGTCAATCACAGAATCCATAAGCTGCAATAAAACAGCAGGGCACCCTTTCTCCTGCAACGTGGGTTTGAATCCAGATTGGACTAATGAGGTTCCTAGGGAGCACAGCAAAACTAACTACGAATTTGGAGCTAAGTTGGGCATCTATTTGGGAGAGAGCCTGTGAAGACAGTTACTTTCAGAGCAGTGGAAAAATATAAGATTGAAGCAGTAAATTCCCTAAGGGTCCAGTTAAAGTGCATTCTTGGAACCGAGTGAAAACTCTCTATCTCCAACAATCTGTGACCAGGGCATGCTCAATGCTACCCAAATCAAAAAGTGTTGGCATTTCCATGAAAAAAAAATCTTTCATATTCATATTTTTGGTTTGTAAAGTACCAGAATAAGTACCGGAAGCGATTTCCTCTTTCTCAAAATCTTGCTTTCTTTCAAATATTTTTATGATTTTTCCTCCAGTAAAAGCTGAAGCTGAGGTTGTAAAATTGTGTCACTAAATCACATTCATGTGCATTTAAATGGAATTATTGGCATTATTTGCAAGAGCAATTTGGGATGTTTTCAATTGTTGGCTGTAAACCGACTCTCACATTAAGGTTCCATCGTAACTTTTTTGTTCAGTTAGAACAAAGAAAATGACAGCACAGAAACAGGCCCTTCGGCCCTCCCAGCCTGCACCGATCCAGATCCTTTATCTAAACCTGTCTTCTATTTTCCAAGGATCTACTTCCCTCTGTTCCCTGCCCGTTCATATATCTGTCTAGACGCATCTTAATTGATACTATCGTGCCCGCCTTACCACCTCCGCTGGCAAAGCGTTCCAGGCACCCACCACCCTCTGCGTAAAAAACTTTCCATGCACATCTCCCTTAAACTTTCCCCCTCTCACCTTGAAATCGTGACCCCTTGTAATTGACACCCCCACTCTTGGAAAAAGCTTGTTGCTATCCACCCTGTCCATACCTCTCATAATTTTGCAGACCTCAATCAGGTCCCCCCTCAACCTCCGTCTTTCCAACGAAAACAATCCTAATCTACTCAACCTTTCTTCATAGCCAGCACCCTCCATACCAGGCAACATCCTGGTGAACCTCCTCTGCACCCTCTCTAAAGCATCCACATCCTTCTGGTAATGTGGCGACCAGAACTGCACGCAGTATTCAAAATGTGGCCTAACCAAAGTCCTATACAACTGTAACATGACCTGCCGACTCTTGTACTCAATACCCCGTCCGATGAAGGAAAGCATGCTGTATGACTTCTTGACCACTCTATCGACCTGCTTTGCCACCTTCAGGGTACAATGGACCTGGGGCGTCATTCTCCGACCCCCCGCCGGGTCGGAGAATGGCCGTTGGCCGCCGTGAATCCCGCCCCCGCCGAAGTCTCCGCTCCCGGAGATTGGGCGGGGGCGTGAATCCGGCTGCGCCGGTTGGCGGGACCCCCCGCTGGATTCTCCAGCCCGGATGGGCCGAAGTCCCGCCCAGGAATTGCCTGTCCCGCCGACGTAAATCAAACCTGATATTTACCGGCGGGACCAGGCGGCGTGGGCGGGCTCCGGGGTCCTGGGGGGGGGGGGGGGGGCGCGGGGCGGTGCCCCCACGGTGGCCTGGCCCGCGATTGGGGCCCACCGATCCGCGGGCGGGCCTGTGCCGTGGGGGCACTCTTTCCCTTCCGCCTCCGCTACGGCCTCCACCATGGCGGAGGCGGAAGAGACTCTCCCCACTGCGCATGCGCGGGAAACTGACAGCTGACGCTCCCGCGCATGCGCTGGGAAACTGACAGCGGCCGCTGACGCTCCCGCGCATGCGCTGGGAAACTGACAGCGGCCGCTGACGCTCCCACGCATGCGCCGCATTTCCGCACCAGCTGGCGGGGAAACAAACGCCATTTCCGCCAGCTGGCGGGGCGGAAATCCCTCCGGCGTCGGCCTAGCCCCTCAATGTTGGGGCTAGGCCGCCAAAGATGCGGAGCCTTCCGCACCTTTGGGCCGGGGCAATGCCCGTCTGATTGGCGCCGGCTTTGGCGCCAGTCGGCGGACATCCCGCCCTTGGGGGAGAATTTCGCCCCTGAACTCCCAGATCTCTCTGTACATCAATTTTCCCCAGGTCTCTTCCATTGACCGTATAGTCCGCTCTTGAATTAGATCTTCCAAAATACATCACCTCGCATTTGGCTGGATTGAACTCCATCTGACATTTCTCTGCCCAACTCTCCAATCTATCTATATTTTGCTGTATTCTCTGACAGTCCTCCTCGCTATCTGCAACTCCACCAATCTTAGTATCATCTGCAAACTTGCTAATCAGACCACCTATACCTTCGTCCAGATCATTTATGTATAGCACAAACAACAGTGGTCTGAGCACGGATCCCTGTGGAACACCACTCGTATCCTTTCTCCATTTTGAAACACTCCCTTCCACCACTACTCTCTGTCTCCTGTTGCCGAGCCAGTTCTTTATCCATCTAGCTAGTACACCCTGAACCCCATACGACTTCACTTTTCCCATCAGCCTGCCATGGGAAACTTTATCAAATGCCTTACTGAAGTCCATGTATATGACATCTACAGCCCTTCCCTCATCAATTAACTTTGTCACTTCCTCAAAGAATTCTATTAGGTTTGTAAGACATGACCTTCCCTGCACAAAACCATGCTGCCTACCACTGACGTCAAGCTCACAGGTCTATAATTCCCTGGATTATCCCTGCTACCCTTCTTAAACAAAGGGACAACATTAGCAATTTTCCAGTCCTCCGGAACCTGACCCGAGCTCAAGAATGCTGCAAAGATATCTGTTAAGGCCCCAGCTATTTCGTCCCTCTCTTCCGTCAGCAACCTGGGATAGATCCCATCCGGACCTGGGGACTTGTCCACCTTAATGCCTTTTAGAGTACCCTGAACTTCCTTTTTCCTTATGCCGACTTGACCTAGAGTATTTAAACATCCATCCCTAGTTTCAACATCCGTCATGTCCCTCTCCTTGGTGAATACCGATACAAAGTACTCATTAAGAATCTCACCCAATTCCTCTGACTCTACGCATACATTCCCTCTGTTGTCTTTGAGTGGGCCAATCCTTTCTCTAGTTACCCTCTTGCTCCTTATATACGAATAAAAGGCTTTAGGATTTTCCTTAACCCTGTTAGCCAAAGATATGTCATGACACCTTTTAGCCCTCTTTATTGCGCGTTTGAGATTTGTCCTACTTTCCCGATATTCCTCCAAAGCTTCATCAGTTTTAAGTCACCTAGATGTTATGTATGCTTCCTTTTTCATCTTAGCTAGTCTCACAATTCCACCCGTCATCCATGGTTCCCTAATCTTGTCATTTCTATCCCTCATTTTCACAGGGACATGTCTGTCCTGCACTCTAATCAACCTTTCCTTAAAAGACTCCCACATTTCAAATGTGGATTTACCCTTAAACAGCTGCTCCCAATCCACATTCCCTAGCTCCTGCCGAATTTTGTTTACTTGGTCTTTCCCCAATTTAGCACTCTTCCTTTAGGACCACTCTCGTCTTTGTTCATGAGTATTCTAAAACTTACGGAATTGTGATCGCTATTCCCAAAGTAATCACCGACTGAAACTTCAACCACCTGGCAGGGATCATTCCGCAATACCAGGTCCAGTATGGCCCCTTCCCGAGTTGGACTATTTACATACTGAAAAGGCTTTATTCTTATCTGTCATTTAAAAAAACAGACTTCATAAAATGGTGAAAGGGAGTTAAAGTGCTGTGTAATTCATCACTGTCCCACATAAATGTGTTGTTAAAAACACATCTGTGTTGGAAAGATTATGAAACATATTCTGTCACTTAGCCTACAACTTTAACTTGTTACAGAGTGAGGTTATTGAATTAGTGGTCTTAGATTCTGAGAACTAGATTTTAAATCCCTTTTACATGTGCCCTGGAATTTTCCAATCCGTTGCACTTTGAACCACAAACTTTTATCCTTCTGGGATGTGTTTATAGAATCAATAGAAAACTTTCTCATTCCTGACATATTGTGACCATTTGTGATGTTGCAACTTGGAGTAACTTGATCAACTGTACAAAACCAGTTGCCGCACATATTAAATAGGCATTGTGTCAGATGATAGGTAATGAAGATCGGGACAGGATTCTCCGACTCCCCGCCGGGACGGAGAATTGCCGGGAGCTGGCGTGAATCCCGCCCCCGGCGGTTGCCGAATTCTCCGGCACCGGATATTCGGCAGGGGCGGGAATCGTGCCGCGCCGGTCGGCGAGCCCCCCCCCACCAGCGATTCTCTGGCCTGTGATGGGCCGAAGTCCCGCTGCTGGAATGCCCGTCCCGCCGGCGAGAATCAAGGGCGGAATTCTCCCGAAACGGCGTGACGTACACCAACTGGCGCCCAAAATGGCGCCAATCAGACGGGCATCGCGCCGCCCCAAAGGTGCGGAATGCTCCGCATCTTTGGGAGCCGAGCCCCAACATTGAGGGGCTAGGCCGGCGCCGGAGGAATTTCCGCCCCGCCAGCTGGCGGAAACGGCCTTTGTTGCCCCGCCAGCTGGCGCGGAAATGACATCCCCGGGCGGCGCATGCACGGGAGCGTCAGCGGCCGCTGACAGTTTCCCACGCATGCGCAGTGGAGGGAGTCTCTTCTGCCTCCGCCATGGTGGAGACCCCCCGGGGCCAGATCGCCCCGCGCCCCTCCCAGGACCCCGGAGCCCGCCCACGCCGCCTTGTCCCGCCGTTCAAAAGGTGGTTTAATCCACGCCGGCGGGACAGGCAATTTATCGGCGGGACCTCGGCCCATTCGGGCCGGAGAATCGAGTGAGGGGGCCCGCCAACCGGCGTGGCGCGATTCCCGCCCCGGCCGAATCTCCGGTGCCGGAGACTTCGGCAACCAGCGGTGGCGGGATTCACGGCAGCCCCCGCCGATTCTCTGACCCGGCGGGGTTCGAAGAATGACGCCCCAAACCATCTCTCGCGGGTGGGCTCGGGGTCCTGGTGGGGGGGGAAACGATCTGGCCCTGGGGGGCACCCCCACGGTGGCTGGCCCGCGATCGGGGCCCACCGATCCGCGGGTGGGCCTGTGCCGTGGGGGCACTCTTCCCTCCGCCTCGGCTACAGCCTCAGTGATGGCCGACACGTAGGAGACACACCCCCTCCTGCGCATGCGCGGGGATGACGTCAGCGGCTGCTGACGCTCCCGCGCATGCGCGGACTTCCGCCGCCTGGCGAAGTCCTTTCGGCCCTGGCTGGCGTGGTGCCAAAGGCCTTTGCCGCTGACCGTCGGCGCGCCAACCACTCCGGCGCGCGCCTAGCCCCTCACGGTGAGGGCTTGGCCCCTAAAGGTGCGGAGAAATCTGCACCTTTGGGGCGGCCCGACGCCGGAGTGGGACCCGCCGGGACCCCCCCCGCCCCGCCGGGTAGGGGAGAATCCTGGCCCTGAAGTGTGACTGCCCTGGAGATCCTCTGGTTCAATGCTGCATTGTTTGATGCATTTCCCACTAAAACAACCCTCAGTTGAACTCCTGATTTTATTTGAAAAGAGACAAAACATTTACAGGCGGTGGTGGGGGAACTAAACCTTTTCAGCTGTTAAAAGGTAACATTGGTAACAAAGCAAGAAAGATGAGATGGTGATGTGCTACACTATTTGCTTTCCAATCTCGTGGTCGCAAATTGTTGAGATTTATGATTTGCTCTGCCAGAAAATAGTTTTTTCAATCTGGTGAAAGTGAGCCTCCCCATAGGAATAAACTGATGTATGTGGTGACCAAATAACAAAAGCTTTATTCACGTTATGATTATTTCTTAAACAGATAATCTTTCCCAATGCCCGCCATAAAACTTGTCATATTAACCAACCAGGCTGCAGCTCATTGCAGCTTTACGGGGACAGGCAGAACAATTTACTGAGCTATCCTGGACTGGGGAGGAAGCAATGAAGCCACAGACTGGATTTCCACTTCTCAGTATCACAAGCCTTTACTTAGGTGGTATCAGTGGGTTCAGTTAAATAGCAGACAGAAGGGGCGAAATTCTCCCCCAACGGCGGGATGCCCGCCGACTGGCGCCAAAGCTGGCGCAAATCAGACGGGCATCGCGCCGGCAAAAAGGTGCGGAAGTCTCCGCATCTTTGGCGGCCTAGCCCCAACATTGAGGGGCTAGGCCGACGCCGGAGGGATTTCCGCCCCGCCAGCTGGCGGAAATGGCGTTTGTTGCCCCGCCAGCTGGCGCGGAAATGCGGCGCATGCGCGGGAGCGTCAGCGGCCGCTGTCAGTTTCCCAGCGCATGCGCGGGAGCGTCAGCGGCCGCTGTCAGTTTCCCGCGCATGCGCAGTGGGGAGTGTCACTTCCGCCTCCGCCATGGTGGAGACCGTGGCGGAGGCGGAAGGGAAAGAGTGCCCCCACGGCACAGGCCCGCCCGCGGATCGGTGGGCCCCGATCGCGGGCCAGGCCACCGTGGGGGCACCCCCCGGGGTCAGATCGCCCTGCGCCCCCCCCCCCAGGACCCCGGAGCCCGCCCACGCCGCCTGGTCCCGCCGGTAAATACCAGGTTTGATTTACGCCGGCGGGACAGGCAATTCCTGGGCGGGACTTCGGCCCATCCGGGCCGGAGAATCCAGCGGGGGGTCCCGCCAACCGGCGCGGCCGGATTCCCGCCCCCGCCCAATCTCCGGGAGCGGAGACTTCGGCGGGGGCGGGATTCACGGCGGCCAACGGCCATTCTCCAACCCGGCGGGGGGTCGGAGAATTACGCCCAAGCATTTGGACAAAGTACTGACAACAGCATACCTTATCAGGGGGAGTAAAGTGGGAGCGAAGAAAAAAGGTGGATTTTGTCCGCTAAAGCTGTAGAAAACACTGATTGGCAGGTTGACATGTATTCTCACTGGTAATGGCCTTTTAAACAATCTCCCCTCATAGAAGTGCTTCATGTTTGAGACAAGGGGCGTCATTCTCCGACCCCCCGCCGGGTCGGAGAATGGCCGTTGGCCGCCGTGAATCCCGCCCCCGCCCCCGCCGAAGTCTCCGCTCCCGGAGATTGGGCGGGGGCGGGAATCCAGCCGCGCCGGTTGGCGGGACCCCCCGCTGGATTCTCCGGCCCGGATGGGCCGAAGTCCCGCCCAGGAATTGCCTGTCCCGCCGACGTAAATCAAACCTGGTATTTACCGGCGGGACCAGGCAGCGTGGGCGGGCTCCGGGGTCCTGGGGGGGGGCGCGGGGCGATCTGACCCCGGGGGGTGCCCCCACGGTGGCCTGGCCCGCGATCGGGGCCCACCGATCCGCGGGCGGGCCTGTGCCGTGGGGGCACTCTTTCCCTTCCGCCTCCGCTACGGCCTCCACCATGGCGGAGGCGGAAGAGACTCTCCCCACTGCGCATGCGCGGGAAACTTTCGGCGGCCGCTGACGCTCCCGCGCATGCGCGGGGAAACTGACAGCGGCCGCTGACGCTCCCGCGCATGCGCCGCATTTCCGCGCCAGCTGGCGGGGCAACAAACGCCATTTCCGCCAGCTGGCGGGGCGGAAATCCCTCCGGCGTCGGCCTAGCCCCTCAATGTTGGGGCTAGGCCGCCAAAGATGCGGAGACTTCCGCACCTTTTTGCCGGCGCGATGCCCGTCTGATTTGCGCCGGCTTTGGCGCCAGTCGGCGGGCATCCCGCCGTTGGGGGAGAATTTCGCCCAAGATTTTATTCTTCCCTCCTCCATCTCCTTAAATGAAGATTATATTTTCTCAACCTCTGGCTCAAAGCAAGCTACAATGTACGCTGCAAACAAGACCTGCAATGAAACACAACACTAACATGAAAAGTAGGAAACTACTGCTCAGCCTTGGTGAATCCTCTTGGTCTGACTCACTGAAGCCTTAATTTCCGTCAATTCTCCCCTCCTCTTCTCAAGGCATGATTCATGCTGGGTGAAGCTCCAAAAACCCCAAAATTTAATAGTGAGATGGGTATGAAGGAAAACGTAACTGAGCTCAAATGGAAACAGAAAATACTGGAAATACACTCAACTCTGGCGGCATCTTTGGAGGGAGGGTGGAGGGGGAGAGTTTTAACATTGAAAACCCTTTCATTGGAACAGGGAGACCTTAAAGACAAGGGGCGACATTCTCCAACCCCCCCGCCGATTGCCGAAGTCTCCGGCACCGGATATTCGGCGGGGGCGGGAATCGTGCCGCGCCGGTTGGCGGGACCCCCCGCTCGATTCTCCGGCCCGAATGGGCCGAAGTCCCGCCGATAAATTTCCTGTCCCGCCGGCGTAAATTAAATCACCTACCTTAACGGCGGGACAAGGCGGCGCGGGTGGGCTCCGGGGTCCTGGGGGGGGGGGCGTGGGGCGCAGGGCGACCTGGCCCCGGGGGGTGCCCCCACGGTGGCCTGGCCCGCGATCGGGGCCGACCGATCCGCGGGCGGGCCTGTGCCGTGGGGCACTCTTTCCCTTCCGCCTCCACGGTCTCCACCATGGCGGAGGCAGAAGAGACTCCCTCCATTGCGCATGCGTGGGAAACTGTCAGCGGCCGCTGACGCTCCCGCGCATGCGCCGCCCCGAGATGTCATTTCGGCACCAGCTGGCGGGGAAACAAAGGCCGTTTCCGCCAGCTGGCGGGGCGGAAATTCCTCCGCCGTCGGCCTAGCCCCTCAATGTTGGGGCTCGGCCACCAAAGATGCGGAGTATTCCGCACCTTTGGGGCGGCGTGATGCCCGTCTGATTGGCGCCGTTTTGGGTGCCAGTCGGCGGACATCGCGCCGTTTCGGGAGAATTTCGCCCAAGAGGTGGGATTCTCCATTGCCCGACACCGATATCGTAATCGGCAATCGTGCGGAGAATCCCTTCTGGCACCCAAATTGGGGGTGGTGCCGGTTTGAAGCCGGTTTGAAAGACATCGCCTCCTCCGAAATGGTGTCATCGCGTTGCACGCCACACGCAATGGACGCATCATTGGCAGACCCTCCCACAATGCTCCACCCCTGATGGGCCGAGTTCCCGACCATCTACATAATCCACGGGCGGAATTCTCCCCCCCTGCCCATGTCAGCTGGGAGAGACCCACCACGCCGCCCTGGCACCCGCACGCGATTCTCCCCACCCCTCCCCCCACCACCAAACCGGCGTGGCAAGAATCACGGCTGGCCACTGGGAGAATCGGGGCTTGCCGTTTGCAATGGGCGAGCGGCGATTCTCATGCCCGGATGGGCCGAGCGGCCTGCCCAACACGACAGGTTCCCGCCGGCGCCATCCACACCCTGGTCGTGCCGGCGGGAACAGCGCGGGAATGCTGGGGGGGGGCGTCCTGTGCGGGGGGGCGGGGGGGGGGAGGGGAGGGGGATTCCTGCACCGGGGGACCTCAAAAGGGGTCTGGCCCGCGATCGGTGCCCACCGATCGGCGGGCCGGCCTCTCTGAAGGAGGACCTCCATTCCTCCGCCGCCCCGCAAGATCCATCCAACATCTTCTTGCGGGGCGGACGCGGGGACGACGGCAACCGCGCATGCGCGGGTGATGTTATTTACGCGGTGCCGGCTGCGTCATTTACGCCGCGGCGCCAAGGCCCGGTACGCTTAAATGACGCGGCGCTGCTCCTAGCCCCCAGGGGCGGGAGAATAGGGGGCTGGGAGCGGCCTCCGACGCCGGAGTGAAACACTCCGGTTTTCACTCCGGCGTCGGGACTTAGTCTCCCAATGGGAGAATTGCGCCACACATTTCTCTTTGTATCTCCACTGTTTCCAGAATTTCACCTTTTAGAAAGTACCTTGTTCTGCCAATTTTTAGGTCAGAAGTAGATGACCTTACATTGACATCCATTTGCCATAGTTTTGTCCAGTCACTTTATCTATCCATATCTCTTTTTTTATAATGTTATGCTTCCAACCTCTCTGGTAACAGTGCTGCTTACTTTTCTGCCTAGTTTGGATGTGTCTTTATATCCCATCATCTAAGACATTAAGCAAAACTGTTAACTGTTGCAGCCCAGTTCAGATCCTTGCCACTAGTCATATCCTGCCAATTAGAGCACCAATTATCACTACACCTGTTCTCCTGCTGCACAGCTGACCTTCGAACCAGGTCAACAATTTACCTTCCATTCGCTTGAAGTTTCAATTCTCTTAAAGGTTCAATTCTACAGAAGTTTCAATTCAAAACATCTTGATTACTTCCCGCCTTTCCCCTTGATTAGCCATATCAATTCAGGACAACCTACCATTGAACTTGGGATCTTCCTGGCCATCATGACTCAGTAGCGTATCTAGGAGGAAAACTCTGATCTACTTTTCTGTGCAACCACCTAGCTTACCCCCACCACATATCCCATATCCATATGTTATACCTTGTCACCAATTTAAGCCGTTGCACATATATGGAAATTAAACAGCAAACAAATATTTGTTCATGACAGGGTTGCACAAACCTTGCAGTTTGAAGTTGTTACTGTCCAAAATGTAAAACAGTTTTTGGTTCTTTTGGAATGAAAGTTTTTTGTCACCTTCTGAAAGATAACAGCCCCCCCCCCCCCCCCCCCAAATGCTGGTACCAATAGGAGACCCACTTTCTCATTGACCAAAGGCCATGCGTGCCAATTATAGTTTTCAATGCTGTGAGGTCTTCCTTAATTCACAATGTTTTTCTCCCCTCCTGTTAAATTGTGTATCTTAGATTAATCAACACCTATGTTTGCATTATTTTGTCACCCTGCACCTCATTGGCTCTACTTTGGTAACATAGTGTAATTCAAAATGTCTTGTAATAATAAAAGAGATACCGATCATGTCCAAGAAATCATGTTGTCTGTGCTTGGAGGTCAAGGTTACAGAGGGCTTATTGCACTCTTGATGTTTTCCAGTTCCATTGCATCTTAGTCCTGTTTTGCTATTGCTTCTGTAGTGTATTGTAAATATATTGTTTAAGTAATAACAATGTGCCTCAATGTTATAATGATTTAAATTTAGCTGTTCTGGATACCTAGGCCAAAGGAGCCATCGAGTTCCAATGATGGAATGAGTTTGTGTGGAAATGGGTCAGTGGCGAGGTGTGTTCTTTAGTCTTTGACATAATTTATTTGTATTGTACATATTTTTTTATCAATTGCACAACAGTTTAAATGTTTGGAGCAGCTCACATGCTGTACACTGAGTTGCTAAAAGTGTTTAAAAGGATGAGTGCATATAATGATTATTAAAGCTGTACATGTCTTTTGAATTTTGCTGACCTCTTTGAATTGTGTTTTTTTGTCTTATTAAACGCATGTGCTTGAAACACCGTCATGTACTGGACCCCATACGAAACTTGAAAATAATAAGTGCAGCCATAGAATTTACAGTGCAGGAGACCTTTCGGCCCATTGAGTCTGCACCCACACCTCCACTCTATCCCTGTAACCCAGTAGCCCAACTAACCTTTTTTGGACACTATGGGCAATTTAGCACGGCCAATCCACCTAACCTGCACATCTTTGGACCGTGGAAGGAACCTGGAGCACCCAGAGGAAACCCACGCAGACACGGGGGAAAAGTGCAACCTCCGCACAGACAGTGACCCAAGCCAGGAATCGCACCTGGGACCACGTTCTAATCGGCCATCGGGTCCGCGGCCGCCCTGGTGGTGGGAGGCCACGGGGAGGCTTCATGGATGGCCAGGGGAGTGATTGGGAGTCAAGAGCCCACGGGCACGCGCGATACCGGGGGGGGGGGGGGGGCTACATTTTTGCTGCCGTTCCGCGGTGCGAGTCCGCCATGTCCCACGGGTCCCGCATGCGCGGACTCCCAACCGGAAGTGCCGGGCCCCGTATCTGCAGCCAGAGCTGCGAGAAGCACTCCGGGGCCCTGCAAGCCCCCTGCAGATGGGAGAATCACTTTCTTTAGGAAGTCCAGAGTGAAATGCCGTTTTTTACGCTGGCGTGGGGACATAGCCCCATTATTGTGGAATCCAGCCCCTGACCTCCTAGATCTTGGGCTGGATTCTCCGGTTCTTCACCCATGTTTCTCTGCGGCATACAGTTCACTGGTTGCCGGATTCTCTCTTCCCATCGCTTGTCAATGGGATTTTGCATTGCAC
Source organism: Scyliorhinus torazame (assembly GCF_047496885.1). NCBI lineage: Eukaryota > Metazoa > Chordata > Chondrichthyes > Carcharhiniformes > Scyliorhinidae > Scyliorhinus > Scyliorhinus torazame. The sequence goes on along the minus strand of NC_092711.1, from coordinate 296,833,508 downwards.
ACACTCCACACCGCTGGGAAACCCATGGGTGGGGATGCTCTGCTCGCGGGAAAAGTGAATCGCGACAACTGGAGAATTCTGGCTGTTATATTTATTGAGTATACTCATCCATATCCCTTAAATAAAAGCTACATTTTCATTTGCTTTATCTCTTAGCTCTTACCTTTAGTTTATTTCTCTTACAATTCCACTTAAAACATCCAAAACCTATTTTCCTGGTGCTGTACCGCTCTATGCAGTAATTTCTGGACCTCACTGAAATCTCAAATTCAACTAAGAATGTTCTCTAGTGCCCATCTCGCACAATCTATTTGGCACAGTAAGAAGTCTAACTACACCAGGTTAAAGTCCATCAGGTTTGTTTGGGATCACTAGTTTTCGGAACACTCCCAACAAACCTGTTGGACTATAACCTGGTGTAAGATTTTTACTGTGCCTATCCCAGTCCAACGTTGGCATCTCCACATCAGGGGTGAACGGTGCTGGCGGGACTCTGTCGCATCCGCGCGGCCGCTTGGCCCATCCGGTCAGAGAATCGGCGGCCCCGCCGATTCCAGCGGCCCGCAGCCGGCGTCTCGCCAAACGCACCGGCGCAAATTCTCTGCACATTGGAGAATCGCGCGCCAGCGTCGTGGCGTGGTTGCGGCGATACTCCGGCCCGGCGCGAGGTTTGGAGAATTGCCCCCCTATTGTTCAGAAACACCAGGAGCTGGATTCTCTGCACCCTGAAGCCGAAATCACATTCGGCGATGGGGCAGAGAATCCGTTTTCTTTCCCACATGAAATCGGGACCTGCGCCGGTTCCGCAATTCTCCCCCCCCCCCCACCCCCGAAAAGTATTCACTGCCTCAGGACTGAGGCCTGTCCCGCTATTCTCCACCCCCGACTGGCCGAATTCCCGACGCATATTTTAAATGTGGTCCTGTCGTTCGGGAAACGTGCGAGGCGGCTGCAGACTCAATCCGCGGCTGCCACAGATGGGGGCGGGCCGATTGGAGGACAGGTAGTCCCCATTCGGGACTGGGGTCTATGTGTCCAGGCAATCGGGGGCATTATTTCAGCGGTCCAGGTGCGCGGGCTGAGTCCGTCATGGAGCACGGCGTGGCCACTTTGGCCACTGTCGTGCGCTTGCGCAGCCTCTGACCCGGAAGTGCAGGGGGTCATATCGGCAGCTGGAGCTGCGAGCTCCACGACAGCTGCCTGCTAGCCCCCTGCAAAGCTGTGAATCTGTGGCCTTTTGATGGCAGTTTTCCTACTGTAAAAGACAACGTTTTTCACGGTGGTGTGGGGACATAGTCCCAAAAACGGAGAATGCAGTCCCAGTTGTCTGGAAATTCTTTGAGCAGATCCAAGCATGTCCCCTAATCATTTCCATCCAGTGCTTTGGGAGCAGAAACAAGGCAGATACTGTATTTAGATAAGTAAAACAACTTTATTGCTGCTTCACTATTTTATGTTGCAGGTAAATATTTATAGCCTCTGGGTTTTCTTGTTCACACACTTGTGGTTCAGCATTCTAATATCATTCAATAATCCAGAAAATATCGAAGTCCAGAAATGACTTTGTCGCAAGCATTCGGGATTGGAGCAGTTACGGGTCATCAGTCCCAAGTGATTCCACCTTGGCTGGAGCTTTTCATATCCTGTCCCACCAAGATGTCTTAATTCGAACCTTAAAAAGAGACTTCATAAGCCAGTTCCACTTGGGAGTAGAATTGCCAATTAGAGCCATATATGGGGTAATTTAGCACTTTGAGCCTAAATCCTCCAATCCAATCCAAACTAATCTTAAACAAGCCCCTTACAATCGACAGAGAAGACTTTACAGAGCCCATTTGACAAGAATACATGAGTTTATTGTTCACTGTACTTTCATTTGGCAATTTATATATCTCTGCAATGTCACTGGCCAAAGGAAAAGCAATGTTGCTTTGTGAGCAATTAACATTGGGCCAATTGTTTTTCGCAATTATAAATTGAATCTATACAATTCCAGAATCTTTCAATACAAACATTTAAATTTGAAATTTCAATAGTACCAAATACCATTCAAAGTAGAAACCTGGCAGCATTAATCCTGCATATACAGGTATTAAGTGACAACAAAGAAAAAAGGTTACATTTGGAATTGTTTACTTGTTTAAAACGAGAGGGAAAAATCGATTCCAGACATAATGACACAAGCATAATTGAGAGCAATTCATCTGAATTCTGAAATGTACATTCTTCCCGAACCATCTGGAGATGGCAGGGTGGATTTGGGGAGGGGGGCGGGGTGGTAATTTTCTCAATGAGTGAAGCACTCAGCCACTTGCAAGCAGGTTCAAGCAGATACATTCTGGACCCCTGTCATAAGAAAATTGAGCAGAGTTGAATACTTTCGCAATACAGTCAAGCAATATAAAATAGCACCATTGTGAATACAAACACTTGTGGGTTTTAAAAATATGTTATTTTGCTTTTGCATGACAGGGGTTGCCATTACCTGGTTTTGAAGTGCGCACAATTTTCCAATGTGCTTTTTAAGTCATGTGAGGATTTGCAAAATCTACCCTCAGAACTTAAGTCATGATCGAAATCCTTACCAGGCCTCTGATTATGGTCTCTGTTGGGTTTCGAGCATGGGTAAAAGGTTGCAACCCACATCCTAAAAAAAAAACTAAGCATTTGAGCTGACTACCCAATTCAAAATCACTGCTCTTTATGAACTGTTGGATGAGGGGCAGTTTCTCAGCCTACCTATCTCCTACACACACCTCTCACATATTCTTGATTGAAAACAAAACCCTTGACCGTAGTACATAAGGCTACCTCTGAAAGAAAAGCACCATGTTCAGTGAAACCAGTTTACGTGCTGAATAGAATGTCGCTGTGCTTAGCAGTCACGAGAAGAATCACGGCCTCTACATTGGACAGCACCATGAAGCACAGGAGCCTTCATCCCTCTACTACATGCTAATGACTGACATTAAATCACTGCAGTTTACAATTGTGACAAATATGGCTTAAGCTGATGTCACATGCAACAAACACAACAATAGTTTCTCAACGCAGAGTGCTGAAAAGTACATCAAGGCACCACACTTAACATCACTGTATTTTTTAACAATTGACAGTGAAATCAACAGCTCAATGAGCCAAAACGGATTTGTCTGTACCAAAAGCAAAGAGGGACACAATGCTGTGTTAAAGGATCCTGTGCTAATGTGAAATGGTGACGGAGAGGCTTCACTATATTAGCCAAAGACAACTGAGGCTATTAGAGGTGACATATCTGCTACTTAACCACTGCAGGCAGTTTTCAGTAGAGTTGAATGGTCACTTCCAATCTCCCCACTTTACAGTGAGAAGTTTGTTCTTTTATATTATAGAGGGTGAAAACAAAAGCTTCCTATGAATGAAAGCCAGTTGAATATATCCATGCAGAAATGCATGCATTCTTAGTAACTTATGTTAAAACCTATTCTGTGGTAGGAGAAAGTAGGGCAACTATTTCACTTTCTGAGGTAGCCATAAACTTTAAAAAGAGCACCTATGTGATGAGTAAACATGAAACTTCCACGATATTTTTATTGCTTTTCTATTGTGACTTATGAAATGAGAAGTGCAGGTGATAGCTTTAGAACTAGTCACAGTTTGGTCACTGTGGAAAGTGACTGTGTACAATTAGGCACGTGCTTTTAAAATTCACTATTTCATTATCTTTGTGGGAATCACAGAATGCATCCCTGTTTCAGGAGAGTAAATTGCAGGGGGGGGGGGGGAACGCATCCTGTAAAATTTAATTCCACAACAAAGCAAACTAATGTATTTACAGTATATGAAAAAGCCCTTGAAACATAGGCCAGTTTATCTTCAGTAGATAAGATTAACATGCAAATACTTATGTATTTTCTGACATCCTTTGTTCAAGACGTCCGCAACCTACGGCTCCTGAGTCGCGTGTAGCTCATTATGGGCCAGACACTTAACTGATCCAACTCATTTTGATGATTATTAAATGGCTTGTTTCATTTTGTTAACATTGTATTTGTTAAAAATTACATAATTCAGTGAACAACATTTTTGTCAGAACATTTCAATGTTGTTGCAATGTGTCTCTGTCTTGTTTTTCATGGTTGTTGGTGTTTAAATAATATATTGTGACTCTTCAAATTTGCTTTTCTGACTACATTCTAAAAAATGGTTCTTGGTGCCATTAACGTTGCCGACCCCCATCCCAGTCTCCAGTATAAGGACTTTTAAGATACAGCTTGGAGGAGGCGAACTGCAACAGAGGTCAGTTGCGATGTTATGGCAAACAGGAAAATGCTTTTGTGGCACGTCAATCTGAGAGAAGGACACTGGGTGGGATAATGCCAGGTAAAAGTGTGGCATCATTTACAGGAACACCAGACCGACGAACAGTTAGCACTGTGAACAGCCAGGAGTATGAGGGAACAGGTCATTGGCAGAGATGATCTTAAAAGAAGCTCTCACTTCTACTCCCAGTTTCAAAAAAAGCTTGTGGAAGCGCTGGTATTTTATTGCAGGTTGGGGTGGCATCAAGTGTGGCACAGCCCATCAGAAATATATGAGAAACTGGAAGCAGGCTCCCTCTACATGAATGAATACAGGCTTCACCTTCAAACAGCCTAGTGACACCCATACATTATACTGCTTCCTGTACACAGGCATAGATAGCATCGTCCTGATCAGATTGAAAGGAGCTACTGAAAATAAACTGCACCTAAATAGATTGGACCAGACCAGACCCAGGTAACATTGGCACTGTCTGGTCCCTTATTTGCTCATGTGTAAGCTCAGTAGGTTAATAAAATGGGGGGCTTTGCAGAATGGTAGATATCAGGGTACACCATTTTTTTTATACAATCGGTTTTAGAAACCATCTCCTAATATACAAAGTTCGTGAAGTTGGCAGACGATTCATCAGAAAGGCCTGCTGTGCCTGCTGGCTGAGCGGGAGTCACGTTGGCGGGGTGGATCCGAGCAGGCTGGCCGCTACAAGTACTTCATACAGACTTGACAGCGGCTGACCCGTGTCCGCAGCTGGCCCGCTTTCAGCGTCTCCGAGGGCGGCGACTCCACAAACTGGCGGTTTTCCTCCACGATGGTCAGCCAGAAACTGTACTTGTTGGCGAAGTAGTGGCATGTGCCGCGGGCACCGTTGCATTCAATGAAGGGTGTGGAGCGGAAGTCCTCCAGGCAGGAGCCTGGTGACACGAGAGACTGGCCCCCACCTTCGGCACCAGCAGCTGTGTGCTGGGAAGAGAAAGAATTTGAATGAATGGTGTGAAAGACCGGTCTCTCTGAACAACTACTGCCACCTCTAAATCGGACTGATGGAGCTGGATCTTACAGGAAAAGGTCTGCAATTTAAATAAAGTAACTGGGAATGATTAATACACGGTATAAAAGCTTGTACAATGATGGCAGTTTTCTTTCTGTAGCTAGGCCTCTGCACTCTGCTGAGGAGTGTGGACAGCATGGTAGCACAGTGGTTAGCACAGTTGCTTCACAGCTCTAGGGTCCCAGGTTTGATTTGCGGCGTGGGCCACTGTCTGCACGTTCTCCTTGTGTCTGCGTGGGTTTCTCCGGGTGCACCGGTTTCCTCCCACAGTCCAAGGATGCGCAGGTTAGGTGGATTGGCCATGCTAAACTGCCCTTCGTGTCCAAGAAGGTTACTGGGTTACGGGATAGGGTGGTGGGTGCTCTTTCCAAGGGCCGGTGCAGACACGATGGATCGAATGGCCTCCTTCTGGACTGTAAATTCGATCAGTCCATGATAAGAGAGCCTTGCCCTCTAGAAAGCTACCTGCAGGGTAATCCTGCCACCATTCCCTGCTGCTGTTGCTTTGCCCTGGCTGTCGCATCATATACATCCCTCAAGCACCTTGCCTAACAAACGCCACTTTCTGCCAAATCAGAGCTAGCACTAACCATGAGGAAGGAGTAGCCTATCCAGAGACTCCGCCAACCGTGCGGGCACTGTGGAATGGTTATATCCTGGCTGTGGACAGCAATGGCCTGAGATGGCACCTCGCAGACGGAACAGCGGCTGATGTAGCGTCGGATCTGCAGGTTGGAAACTGGCATCATGGGGATAGGGGCAGTGGTAGACAGCCAATAGGACTTATCGTTCCTGTTTGCATAATGGCACACCTCATCAATATTACAATAAAGGAAAGGCATGGTGGTGAAACGGGGCAAGCATGAGCCGGCCATTCCTGTGGACGAACAAAGACAGTATTATTCTAAAATCACACACAGATTTTTTTAAATAACGTTTTTACTCAAATCAGGGCACACATAACAACAAACAAACAATCATTCAATAACAAAATACAATCCCCCTAACTTGACACTTTTCTCCCCGAAACCCCCCCCATGACCCACTTCCTCCCCCCGCCCCCACCCTCTAATTCTGCTGGCAACAAACAGATCCACAAACGGAGACAAGAACAGCCTCCATCTCGTCCAGAACCCCCCATCCTAGATCCAAAAGACAAGCTTAATCTTCTCCATTTTAAGGAATTCCACACCATCCCCCAACCATGCCGACAACTTCTCTGACTTCCATGCCAATAAGATTCACCTCCAGGCCGCCACATCGGCCCCCTTCCTCTCCATCAGCCCTGGCACTTCCGACTACCGAAAGATCACCTCAAGAGGACCCGGTAACATCTCCACCCCCACAATTTTAGCTAGTGTCTCAAATAACAAGCCCCAGAACCCCAACAATCGTGGACATGACCAGAACATGTGGACATGGTTAGCTGGTCCCCTTCTACAACTCTCACACCAATGCGCTATCCCTGCGAAGAACCTATTAATTTGCGCCCATGTCATATGGGCCCTATGCATCACCTTGAACTGTATCAAGCTCATCCTGGCGCATGACGATGTGGCATTAACCTGACGCATAATTTCACTCCATACCCCCTCATCCCAACTCCATACCCAACTCCTCTTCCCACTTCTGTTTATCTCTTTATGTCATCAAACGGCGCATTTCTTGTACCCACGGGCTATCTATTGATGTCCGCAATTCTCCAATCCCACAACGCATCTGGCAAGAGCAACCTATCCAGCAAGTAGTGATCCGGCAGTCGAGGAAACGAGGACATCTCCTTCTGCTCAAGATCTCACAACTGTCAATACCTAAACTCTGCCCCCCTTCAGCAAGTCCTATTTCTCCCGCAACTCCCCAGAGCTCACATAGCTTCTAAGAACAGGTCTTTCACCCCCCCCACCCCCCCACCCCCCACCCCCCCCCCCCCCACCCCTCTCAAGGGGGCTATTGATGCAATGCAGTCAAGGAAGGCGCCAGTCCCAGGTGGTTTTCTGATTGATTTTTATAAACTGTGACGGAACTGGCCCCACATCTTCTGGGGATGTTCTCCCCAAAAAGGAAAAAGACCCGGTGGAATGTGGACCGTTCATGTCCATTTCCTTGTTAAATACTGATATGAAAGTTCTGGCTAAGATAGTAGCATGACGGCCTGAGGGTTGTTTTCTGGGAGTGGTGTCAGAGGATCAGACATGTTTTGTGAAGGGGAGGCAGCTGTCTGGTAATATCAGACGTCTATTCAATGTTGTTAAGACGCCGTCTGAGGGCAGGCTGCCCGAGGGTGTGGTGGCTATGGATGCGGAGAAGGCTTTCGATAGGGTAGAGTGGAGCTATTTGCTGAGTAGGTTTCGATTTGGGCCCACATTTGTCTCATGGGTGAGGTTGTGTATGTGGCCTCTGCAGCTAGTGTTAGGACAAATTTGGTTAGCTCGGAGTATTTCCGGCTATAGAGGGGCACGAGGCAGGGCTGCCCGTTATCCCCACTTCTGTTTGCATTAGCGATAGAACCTCTTGCTGTTGCTCTCCTGGCTTTTGAGGAGTGGCCAGGTACTGTGAGGCGGGGGAGGGAACGCAGAGTTTCGCTATATGCTGATGACTTGTTATTGTACATGTCTAATCCGCTGGGGTGTCTGGATAAGATTAGAAGTATACTGGATAAATTTGGCACCTTCTCGGGCTACAAATTGATTATGACCAAAAGTGAAGTATTTCCGGTTCGTGCCCTGGGACAGGGGCAGATTTGAATGCCTTTTCATTCAGGCTGGCCAGAAGTAGATTCAGGTACTTAGGTATTCAGGAGGCTCAGACTGGGCTCTGACGTATAAATGGAATCTGGCAGGCCTGATGGAGGGGGCTGCCAAGAGTTTTGCTCATATTTCAGTCCCTCCCTGTATTCCTGCTGAAGCGTTCTTCTGTAAGTTGGATAGAATAATTTATGATTATGTGTGGGCAGGTAAGCCGCTGTAAGTTCGGCAGGTATTTTTACAAAGTAAGCGGCGGGTGGGAGGGAGCTGGTGTTCCCTAATCTTTTGTATTACTATTGGGCAACAAATGCAGAGGAGGTTCGGCAGTGGTGGCGAGGGCAAGAGGTGGAGTGGGTACAAGTGGAGGAGGCATCGTGTACGGGGGTTAGCCTGAGGGCTTTGGCTCTGGCCCCACTTCCATTTGCCCCGGAGTAAGTCCATGGGAAGTCGGGTGGTGACGTCTTCCTTAAAGATCTGGAGCCGGTTGAGGCGGCATTTTGGTTCGGCGGCCATGCCAGCCTTGAATCATTGGTTCGCCCTGGCAGGGTTGGATGCAGCATTTAAGCAGTCACATTTACATCTTTAACGGATTCCACGAATATATAACACAGTCATCTGTGCAACATTACATTCACTCACTTTATGCAATGTAAACTGCATGCCTCGCCATTAATGGTTAGCTTTTAAAATGCAATCAGTTGTCTGGTAAATGCAAGTCCCATTTTTTCCAATTGAGGTGTTGACTTATGCCGGGGCCACTCCATGCGCATCTGATGGCAGCTACCCATAAAGCCAACATTCACATACTTTCCTGGACAGTACCTGATGCTAGGCTATCTGGCTTGAGAAGACCATGTGCCAACCTTTATTCACCAGACGTGCACGTACACTTTGGGATCAGGACTGAAAACCCTGTGGTTTTTACTCCTGAATCCAGTAGTGTGGAGGTCAATTGTTGTCCCTTAACACGATTCTTGCTGAGAGTAACCAATTCCTCACACTGACTCCAGGGATCTTCCTAATCCATGGTGTTTAGCTTTGCAATGGGCTATGTATTTGTTCAGTGAGTCACCAAGCAAATTTCGACCTTTTTCTTTAGGATCACCCCAAAAAGATCCCTTTTTAAAAATCAACCAGTTGAAAATAATCCAAATTGTAACTTTAACACTAACATTGATTCCTGTTATTGCTATTGGTTTGTTTTGTTTCATAAACAATGCATATTGAGCACAATGCCTGGAGCAAATGGTTTGTACGCGGTGCTTAGCCAAAGTGTATTCAAATATGGGCGGCATGGTAGCACAGTGGCTAGCACTGTTGCTTCACAGCGCCAGGGTCTCAGGTTCGATTCCCGCTTGGGTCACTGTCTGTGCGGAGTCTGCACGTTCTCCCCATGTCTGCGTGGGTTTAATTAATAATAGTCTTTATTGTCACAAGTAGGCTTACATTAACACTGAAATGAAGTTACTGTGAAAAGCACCGAATCGTCATGTTCCGGCGCCTGTTCGGGTACACAGAGGAAGAATTCAGAATGTCCAAATTACCTAACAGCACGTCTTTCGGGATTTGTGGGAGGAAACCAGAGCACCTGGAGGAAACGATGTAGACACGGGGAGAACGTGCAGACTCCACACAGACAGTGACCAAAGCCGGGAATCGAATCTGGGACCCTGGCGCTGTGGAGCTAACCACTGTGCTACAGTGCTGCCCGGTTACTCTGGGTGCTCCGGTTTCCTCCCACAAGACCTGCTTGTTAGGTGAATTGGACATTCTGAATTCTCCCTCAGTGTACCCTAACAAGCGCCGGAGTGTGGCGACTAGGGGATTTTCACAGTAACTACATTGCAGTGTTAATGTAAGCCTACTTGTGACACTAATAAAGATTATTATTACTATTATAAAATATATTCAGGTGGAGCTACAGTTCTTTGGATTAATGGTGATACTGATGGACATTCAGCTTCCTCATACTGTGGAACTCATCAAAGCTCCTTCGGCAGCACCTTCCAAACCTGCGACCACTACCTTCCAGTCAGCAGATACATGGGAACACCACCACCTGGAAGTTCTCCTCCAAGACACTCACCATCCTGACGTGGAAATGTATCATTGTTCCTTCACTGTCAATATCCTGGAACTTCCCATCTAACAGCACGGTGGGTGTGCCTGCACCTCAGGGACTGCAGCGGTTCAAATAGGCAGCCCACCACCACCCTCTCAAGGGCCATTACCGATAGGCAATAAATACTGGCCTAGCCAACGGCACTCGCATCCCGCAAAAATGAATAAGAAAAAACTGTCTCCTAAATGTTTTGTATATTGTCTGATGACATTGATATGATTGTGGCTTCCGCAGTAGTATTTTTGTGAGTTTGCGGGGGGCAGGGAGGGAAGAGATGTGGAGGCATGGTGTCCTGGCACTCACCCAGATCCTGGTTGTGAGTCTTTTCTTGTCCTTCCACAAACAGCAAGCTGTACCCGTCCCACAAACTGTTCATTCCTAGCGGGCAGGCTGGCACGGAGTCTGACTGACTGTGCTTTACCAGTGTGTATCCCACACTCACACTGCGAGCCGGCAGTCCTGGCAGCCCTGCTGGGCCCGGTTTCCCACGGATACCTGGGAGAGAAAAATAATTTTTTTGTGACCTGGCCAACAAGTAACTGAACACAAGTGTCAGGCTATAACCACCTCCAACAAAAGAAAACTCTGACCATGTGCCCATGACATTCAATGTCATTACCATAGCTGAATCCTCCACTATCAACACCCTGGGGGCTTAGCATTACCAGAAACTGAACTGCAAAAACCATGAAAATACTGTGGCTATGGGAACAACTCAGAAGCTGGGAATTCTGCAGTGGGTAACTCACCTCTGACTCCCTAAAGCCTATCCACGTCCTACAAAATGCAAGTCAGTAGTGTGTTGGAATACTCTCCATTTGCTTTGATGCAGCTCCAAGAATACTCAAGTGTTTTGACACCATACAGAGCAAAGCAGCCTGCTTGCTTGACACGCCATCCACCAGCTTAAACATTCACTCACTCCATCATAGGTGCATAATAGCAAGAGTGCAGGCCAGGTATAAGGTGCACTGTAGCAACTTGTCAATCGTTCTTTGACAGCACCTTCCAAAACATCTATGTCTTAGAAAGACAAGGGCAGCAGACACATGGAAACACCACCACCTGATTGAGGGACCCGGCATTGGCAAAGGGTGGACCTTGGTGCCCATTGCTCCCCCTCTCTCCCTGGGCCCCAACTCCACAAATCCTTTCCCACTGCTCATGGATCTCAGATAAGTGCAGTACCGGCAGCAGCCACCACCTCCCTGATGGCGCTGCTGAACGAAGCCCAGTTGTTGACATCCGACTAGCCTGTTCTTGGCGGGTGGGACCTCCGCCTCCTAGCATCCTTAATCCTGGGGGAGGTCTGCGGCTGCCCAGTTAAGTGCCTGACTGGCGCCTAATACAGTGGCCCTTCCCCAAAAGGAGGTATCGCAGGGCTCTGATCGCCTCACCGGTGGGTGAGACCCCCGTTGTCTCCATTAAATACAGTTCATGGTTTTGGTGGAGCAACTAAATTTGGGGATGATCAGAAGGCCAAAAATGACATAGCACAGAAATCATGCGGCAGGGGATTCCCCCCATGGCTTCACCTTCCTGTATCTTTGTAATCTGCTCCAGCTCTAAACTCCACTGAGATATCTGCGCTCTTCTAATACTGGCTCCTTGAGCATCCCTGGTTTTAATTGCTGCACCATTGGTGAATCACTTCTTCAGTTGCAACAGTCCTAAGCTCTGGAATATCCTCCCCAAACCTCTTCACCTTTCTTTATTCCTCTTCTTTAAACCTTACCCTTCCCTAATATGTGCTTTGGTATTTAATTCTGCTTCATGACATTCCCGTTTAATCCCTTAGAATCTTTTACCATGTTCAATGCACCATGTAGGGGCTGGTTTAGCTCACTGGGTTAAATCGCTGGCTTTTAAAGCAGACTAAGGCAGGCCTGCAGCATGGTTCAATTCCCGTACCAGCCTCCCCGAACAGGCGCCGGAATGTGGTGACTAGGGGCTTTTCACAGTAACTTCATTTGAAGCCTATTTGTGACAATAAGCGATTTTCATTTCCTTTTCATTTAATTTCATAAATGTAAGTTGTCGATAAAGTTGCTTGTAGGGCTGCAGCAGGTTACAAAGGTGGCGATGCCTCAGGGGGAGTTTAAAATCAAGGCATTACCAGAGCCGGAGCCAATATAGGCCCGACAAAGTGGTGGATTAACGGGACTTGGCGTGAGTTACAATAAGGAGAGCACATGCTAGGAAGGATGTCACACTATTGGAAAGAGTGCTGAGGAGATTGTCAAGACAGATACCCAGGATGAGGGGCTTCAGTTATGTTTAAAAGACCAAAGAGGCTGAGGTATTTTGATTTTGTTTATGTTTTCAAAAACAAAGCACTCATGAAAGTAAAGGGTGGGACCAACAAGTCCTGAGAACCCTGAATGTCAAGTGATAGGCACCATTGGTTCAGGTAAAAAAGCGAGTCTTACGGCAGATTCCAGGGCTCAAAATGTTGGATGCCCCAGAGGAGTATAAAAAGTGCAGTGACACACTTAAAAAAGAAATTAGGAGAGCGAAGAGGGGCATGAAAAAATACTTGCGGGCAAAATAAAGGGAAGTCTCAAGTTGTTTTATAAGTATATTAAGTGCAACGGGGTAACCAGGTGAATGGTAGGACCCAATAGGGACCAAAGTGGCAACCTGTTCGTGAAGCCGAAAGATGTAGGCGAGATATTAATTGAGTATTTTACATGTGTGTTCACTATGGAGAAGGACGGACGATGTAGGTATAGAAAGCAGGAAGGGGGACTGTGATATAATTGAATAGATTAGCATTGAGAGGGAGGAGGTGTTAGCAGCTTTAGCAGGCTTAAAATTGGATAAATCCCCAGGCCCAGATGATATGTATCCTGGGCTGCTGTGTGAGGCAAGGGGGGAGATTCTGGGGGCTTTGAAGTGAAGTTTCAAACCCTCTCTGGTCACAGGAGAGAACTGGAGGACAGTTAATATTGTACCATTGTCCAAGAAGGGAAGTGAGGAAAAATAAGATTATTACAGGCCAGTGAGTCTAGCATCAGTGGTAGGAAAACTATTGGAAAAAACTCTTGAGGGACAGAACTAATCTCCACTTGGAGAGGCAAGGATTAATCAAGGTTAGGCAGTTTGGTCTTGTCAGGGGGAAATCATGTCCGACAAACTTGTTTGAACGTTTCAAGGAGTTGATGAGATGTGCAGGTGACAGCAGTGTAGTTGATATAGTCCACAGGGACTTCAGTAAGGTTTTTGACAAAGTCCCGCATGGGAGGCTGATCACGAAAGTAAGAGCCCATTGGATCCAGGGCAATTTGGTAAATTGGATCTAAAATTTGCTTAGTGAAGGAGGCAGAGGGTAAAGGCTGAAGGTTGTTTTTGTGACTCGCAACCTGTGTCCAGTGGTGTGTCGTAGGGATCGATACTGGGTCGCTTGCTGTTTGTAGTGTACATTAATGGTCTAGATGTGAATGTGGCGGGTATGACCTGTAAGTTCGCGGATGACATGAAAATTGGTAGTGTGGTAAATAGCAAGGAGATTACAGGATGATACAGATTTTAGGGTGATATACATGGGCAGGTCAGATGAGCAGAACAGTGGCAAATTAAATTTAACCCTGAAAAGTGTGAGGTGATGCATTTTTGGAGGACTATCAATGAACGGTCAGATATCAGGAAGTACAGAGGGCCAGAGTGACAGTCGGGTGCATGTTCAAAGATCCCTAAAGACAGCAGGACAGGTAGATAAGGTGGTTAAGAAGGCACATGAGATACTTGCCTTTATTTGCTGAGCTATAGGATATAAGAGCATGGAGGTTCTGATGGAGCTGTTTAAAACACTCGTTATGCCACAGTCAGAGTAATGTGTGCAGTTCTGGTCACCACACAATAGAAAGGATGTGATTGCACTAGAGAGGAGGATGCTACCTGGGCTGGAGAGTTTCAGCTATGAAGAGAGGCTGGATAGGCTGGCGTTGTTTTCCTTAGAGCATAGATGACTGAAGCGGGATCTCATCGAGGTGTACAAAATTATGTGGGATATAGATGGGGGAGAGAGGTAGAAAGCTTTCCCCTTAGTAGAGGGGTCATTCACCAGGGGCGTAGATTTAAGTTAAGGGACTGGAGATTTAGAGGGATTCGGGGAAATTGGGGAATTTGAGCAGAAAACGTTTCCACCCAGAGAATGGTGGGAATCAGGAATTCACTGCCTGAAAGGATGGTGGGGCAGGAACTGTCACAACATTTAAGAAGCATTTAGATAAGCACTTGAAACACCATAGCCTACAAGGCTAATGCAAGATTATGGACCAAGTGCTGGAGAATACGATTAGGATAGGTGTTTGATGGCTGGCCCAGACAAGATGGGCCAAAGGGCTTTTTTCTGTGCGCTTACACTATATGCCTCTATGACATTTTGGAGCTGCATAGACTGACCAGGCATTACATGCCCTTCCTCTGGTAGATTGTCCGACCAGAGGAAGGGCAATATTGGATTTAGTACTTGGTAATGAACCAGGGCAAGTGATAGATTTGTTAGTGGGGGAGCATTTTGGAGATAGTGACCACAATTCTGTGACTTTCACTTTAGTAATGGAGAGGGATAGGCGCGTGCAACAGGGCAAGGTTTACAATTGGGGGAAGGGTAAATACGATGTTGTCAGACAAGAATTGAAGTGCATAAGTTGGGAACATAGGCTGGCAGGGAAGGACACAAGTGAAATGTGGAACTTGTTCAAGGAACAGGTACTACGTGTCCTTGATATGTATGTCCCTGTCAGGCAGGGAAGAGATGGTCGAGTGAGGGAACCATGGTTGACAAGAGAGGTTGAATGTCTTGTTAAGAGGAAAAAGGAGACTTATGTAAGGCTGAGGAAACAAGGTTCAGACAGGGCATTGGAGGGATACAAGATAGCCAGGAGGGAACTGAAGAAAGGGATTAGGAGAGCTAAGAGAGGGCATGAACAATCTTTGGCGGGTAGGATCAAGGAAAACCCCAAGGCCTTTTACACATATGTGAGAAATATGAGAATGACTAGAGCGAGGGTAGGTCCGATCAAGGACAGTAGCGGGAGATTGTGTATTGAATCTGAAGAGATAGGAGAGGTCTTGAATGAGTACTTTTCTTCTGTATTTACAAATGAGAGGGGCGATATTGTTGGAGAGGACAGTGTGAAACAGATTGGTAAGCTCGAGGAAATACTTGTTAGGAAGGAAGATGTGTTGGGCATTTTGAAAAACTTGAGGATAGACAAGTCCCCCGGGCCTGACGGGATTTTTCCAAGGATTCTATGGGAAGCAAGAGATGAAATTACAGAGCCGTTGGCAATGATCTTTTCGTCCTCACTGTCAACAGGGGTGGTACCAGGGGATTGGAGAGTGGCGAATGTCGTGCCCCTGTTCAAAAAAGGGACTAGGGATAACCCTGGGAATTAGAGGCCAGTTAGTCTTACTTCGGTGGTAGGCAAAGTAATGGAAAGGGTACTGAAGGATAGGATTTCTGAGCATCTGGAAAGACACTGCTTGATTAGGGATAGTCAGCACGGATTTGTGAGGGGTAGGTCTTGCCTTACAAGTCTTATTGAATTCTTTGAGGAGGTGACCAAGCATGTGGATGAAGGTAAAGTAGTGGATGTAGTGTACATGGATTTTAGTAAGGCATTTGATAAGGTTCCCCATGGTAGGCTTCTGCAGAAAGTAAGGAGGCATGGGATAGTGGGAAATTTGCCCAGTTGGATAACGAACTGGCTAACCGATAGAAGTCAGAGAGTGGTGGTGGATGGCAAATATTCAGCCTGGATCCCAGTTACCAGTGGCGTACCGCAGGGATCAGTTCTGGGTCCTCTGCTGTTTGTGTTTTTCATTAATGACTTGGATGATGGAGTTGAAGGGTGGGTCAGTAAATTTGCAGACGATACGAAGATTGGTGGAGTCGTGGATAGTAAGGAGGGCTGTTGTCGGCTGCAAAGAGACATAGATAGGATGTCGAGCTGGGCTGAGAAGTGGCAGATGGAGTTTAACCCTGAAAAGTGTGAGGTTGTCCATTTTGGAAGGACAAATATGAATGCGGAATACACGGTTAACGGTAGAGTTCTTGGCAATGTGGAGGAGCAGAGAGATCTTGGGGTCTATGTTCATTCATCTTTGAAAGTTGCCACTCAAGTGGATAGAGCTGTGAAGAAGGCCTATGGTGTGCTCGCGTTCATTAACAGAGGGATTGAATTTAAGAGCCGTGAGGTGATGATGCAGCTGTACAAAACTTTGGTAAGGCCACATTTGGAGTACTGTGTACAGTTCTGGTCGCCTCATTTTAGGAAGGATGTGGAAGCTTTGGAAAAGGTGCAAAGGAAATTTACCAGGATGTTGCCTGGAATGGAGAGTAGGTCTTACGAGGAAAGGTTGAGGGTGCTAGGCCTTTTCTCATTAGAACGGAGAAGGATGAGGGGTGCCTTGATAGAGGTTTATAAGGTGATCAGGGGAATAGATAGAGTAGACAGTCAGAGACTTTTTCCCCGGGAGCAACAAACCATTACGAGGGGACATAAATTTAAGGTGAAAGGTGGAAGATATAGGAGGGATATCAGAGGTAGGTTCTTTACCCAGAGAGTAGTGGGGGCATGGAATGCACTGCCTGTGGAAGTAGTTGAGTCAGAAACATTAGGGACCTTCAAGCAGCTATTGGATAGGTACATGGATTACGGTAAAATGATATCGTGTAGATTTATTTGTTCTTAAGGGCAGCACGGTAGCATTGTGGATAGCACAATTGCTTCACAGCTCCAGGGTCCCAGGTTCGATTCCGGCTTGGATCACTGTCTGTGCGGAGTCTGCACATCCTCCCCATGTCTGCGTGGGTTTCCTCCGGGTGCTCCGGTTTCCTCCCACAGTCCAAAGATGTGCAGGTTAGGTGGATTGGCCATGATAAATTGCCCTTAGTGTCCAAAATTGCCCTTGGCGTTGGGTGGAGGTGTTGAGTTTGGGTAGGGGGCTCTTTCCAAGAGCCGGTGCAGACTCAAAGGGCCGAATGGCCTCCTTCTGCACTGTAAATTCAATGATAATCTATGATTAATCTAGGACAAAGGTTCGTCACAACATCGTGGGCCGAAGGGCCTGGTCTGTGCTGTATTTTCTATGTTCTATGTTATTACACCTAAAATCTCATATGTGCCAAGGACTAAAGGGTGAATGAACCTGAGGCTGCGTATATGCACTTCAGAATTACTGTGCTGGAATCCCAGGGTCAGAATGATTGCCAATGTTCTCAACCATAAAATAATAGAATTTTAAAGAAAATAATGAAACAATGAGCATGGTCATTCTCTACAAATTGCATTTGTAGCAAGATGACCCGACAGCTCAAGCTAAAAAAGGTTCAACATGAAGAAAATGGTTTGTGATATGACGACAACAACAAGAGAAGCATTTACAATAATTTTTTAATTAATAATTTAACGAGAAGCATCATTAAACCATTCGAATAAATTACTTGATTTGAATATTCAGGAAGTTCAAATCAGCAGAATGGAACTATTTTAAGTGCTGATTTTAAATTGTTTGTGCATTCGATTTACCTTCTAATCCATGTGATCCAGGATACCCTTTCTGGCCTGGGTCTCCCACAAAACCTGGAGGGCCAGGAAAACCATTTGGTCCCACTCTACCCGGTTTTCCAGGCTGGCCCTTGTTACCTGCATTGCAAAATAAAAAGGAAAACTTACCCTCTGCACAACCCTGTTGAAGTTTGCAATTCTCAGAGAGAGTATGAATGCGGCATCAAAGGGTACTCGCAAAGTGGCACCAGACTAGAGCTACTTTGAGGCAGTCTGCTGCAACACCGCGTTAAACTTCCTTTGAGAATCACAGGTATTAGCTACACTGCAAATCACACCCAGGTTCAATGGCCTGGCTCACACAATAGGAGAGGAACAAGAGGCTGGTGATATATAACGAACAGCCAGCCTAATTGAGCAACAAGGTTCTCGGAGAGTAAGGGAAAGAAAATCAGAATAATTCATTCCTAAATTATTCATACTTTTAGAATGTTTAAGTTCTCCCAGACTACTCGTGATGTAACAGCAATATAATTGACAGGGAAAGGCTCCAGTGATGTTTTTTTTTCTTGGTCACTCATTTCGGGCGGCATGGTAGCTCAGTGGTTAGCACTGTTGCTTCACAGCGCCAGGGACCTGGGTTCGATTCCCGGCTTGGGTCACTACCTGTGCGAAGTGTGCACATTTTCGCTTTGTCTGCGTGGGTTTCCTCCCACATGTCCCGAAAGATATGTTGTCAGGTAATTTGGACATTCTGAATTCTCCCTCTGTGTACCCGAACAGGCGCCGGACTGTGGCGACAAGGGGATTTTCACAGTAACTTCATTGCAGTGTTAATGTAAGTCTACTTGTGACACTAATAAAGAGTATTATTACCATTTTGCCTCATAGAAGAACAAATCCTGGCTTTCCTTCAGTAATTTAGGTTATTCATGAACGCCCCGCCTTCTCAACCCTCGACTGAGGTGTGGTGATCCTCAAGTTAAATCACCACCAGTCAGCACCTACCCTCAAAGGGAAACGCAGCCTACGGTCATCTGGGACTATGGCGACTGTACCTTATCTTACTCTTCCATTTAGTTTAATGGCTAATTCAGGAACCTTCTGCCTTAAGGCTGCGAGTGTGAGTCGGGATCATTTACAAATAATTAAGAGGCCTCTTCTGTATCTGCCAATCAATTATGATGGTGGGCGGGCCTCGGAGGCTGCAGGCTCGATCAGAGGACCTGCCACCTTGGAAAGACGGAAGCCCTGCCAGGAGAGATTTATGCAGCCACTGTCGGAGAGGGAACATGTGGGCGCCTCCATCTTGACACACCTCTAAAGAGGTTAAATTTCAATAAACCAGACAACAGCTGCAGGATGACCACTGTGAAGAGGAATCCAATCCACAAGATAGCTGGTGGCAGTTTCTGTGGCCCAACAATAGCTATAGCTCTGATGGGGCCTTGGTTGGAAGCCGCATGGACCCCTGAGGTCAGCTGCCAGGCACCTGCCAGGGGTTAGGCCTCAAGCGGGAGGGGGCCTGTCTGTCTGAGAGAAGATCCAGGCAGTCTTTTAATCAGCCCACAAATAAGCACGAGTAGTTTGCCTGGAGGCGGGAATGGGTCAGGTAGAAGTTCTGCCGTGAAGTCTGCATTCACAGGTCTGCCAAGATTCTGCCCAGGGTCTGCTTGGAAGGAAATAAAATCCCAGCTCCCTTTCAGATTCCCATTAGCAGGCACCCACAATTAAACTGAATTTTGTGCGATTGGTTGAACTAGCCTTTATTCGTTTTAAACACAGCCTTTAATGGCCTGCTATAGAATACAAAGAATACAGGACTTTATTCATTTCCTGCCTGTTAAATGTTTTTTTTTTGGCAGACAGGAAAGTTCAATCCCAGCGTTGAGATATTCCTTGTAAATGCTTGGTTATTATTGTCAGAATTATCAGGGGTCCAAGTGTGCAGTCTTAGAAAAAGTTTCTTTCCTTTGTACCTCACTGTGTCTCTCTCACTTTAATTTATTTTTGGTCAGGACCTTTTGAACTGTGGAGTCTTGGGTCAAAGTGTTCTTCACCACATGGGCAGAGACCTAGGGGATCGACTCCTCATTGTAGAAGCTACCCAAATTTCATACCGCCAAACGCAGTGGGTTCTTTAATAAGCAGGTGATCCACTCTGCTTGAGCCATGTCGCGAGGGCAGACATATGTCCCCTTCTCTGCCTCATCTTTTTCATCTTCCTACAATTTAAAATTAGCTCAATTCTAGGTGGGCCACCTTGATCATAACTTGTACATTTATTTCACCTTCTCTCCTAGGTATTTATTATTGACCCTCGGTGCGTCCCCTCACTGAGGCCCTTGGCCATTTGTTTAACCTGAAACAATTTGACTGACTATGAGATAATACCAATGTAATGACATTGTCAATCAAACATACCTGGAAATCCTAAATAACCGGGGTGACCTGGGTCTCCCAATGGACCTGGCCGTCCATCAAATCCTGGCTGGCCTGAATCACCTGGGATTGTGGGCATTGGTTCCAGTTCTGATGGTGCTCCTGGGAAGCCGGGTCGTCCGTTAGCGCCTGAATGGAACACAGCATTTCAGCGGTTAATTATTCTGCAGGGGAAGTGAATGACTGGATATACACTTAGAAGAAATGTTTTAGAAGCAGAATATCGCCAAATCATAAGAAAGAGAAGGAGGAGTAAGCCATATGGTCCCTTGAGCCTGCTCCACCATTCAGTAAGATTATGCCTGAATCTTTACATCAACTCTATTTTCTACCCTGTTCTCATATCCCTTGATTCCTCTGGTGTGCAAGAATCGATAAGTCTCAGTCCTGGCTATGTTCAGCCTTCTGGGATAGACAATTCCAAAGATTCATAATTCCCTGGAAGAAGAGATTTCTTCTCATCTTAGTGCTAAATCGCAGACACCTTGGCTTGAGACAAGCCCAAGCTCTCAAAAGATTTCATGCATTTCAATCAAATCACCTCATTATTTTAAATTCCAGAGAACAAGGCCCCTTCCACAGAATCATGCCAATTTTTGGGCTGAATTTGACCATGGGATTCAGGAGCCCAAAGTCTGAATCAGACCAGAGTTCTCTGTCCGCACTTGACAGCAGTGGAACTGGCTCAGTGATTTTACTGAAGAAGGCCTTCCACTTGGCTGCCTCTGGGCTCTCACTGTCCAAGTAAGGACGAGGGCTGTTTATGCTGCCAGTTCAAATAGAGGTCTACAGCCTCATCTGAGCCACTGGGAGAGGAGGACAGCTCCAGGATAATTGGGGCCGCCTCCAAATAAGAAATTCAAACACGAAAAATTTGACGGGCCAAGGGTTGGAGAAGAAGCTGCTCTAGGGGTTTTGTGCGGCCTGGGAAACTGCCTTCCTTTCCCGCTGTCTCCTCTTTGAAATATGGAGCCTTCGGCTCCAATGGCATTCCAGGCTACCAAAGAGAGTGATCTACATTGAGCTGGCAGATTCCTTATGTGGTTTAGTGTGGGGAGGCTGCTGAGCTTGGAAGCTTATTGGGTGAGCCATCCCTACATAGTTCTTGGCTATTTTCCCAATCTTCCCCCCTCTGCTGGGAAAATCCTGCCCTTTGGATTTGAGTGATTTGTGGCTTCATGCGATATTTCCAATTTAACAACTCACAACAGTGTCATCGAGTCTCCAGGCCAACCCAGACTAAATAGTAGTGTCACCCAAGATTGCATCATAAAACACTTTCACGTGTTGCTGAAAAAAAGAGACAAGTCAAAGCTTTTCATCTTGAACTCATCACGACATTTCGCAAGAATGCCAGAACAAGGGGAACATTTCAATGTTCTTGCGAAGGTTCCTGATGAGTGCAAAATGAAAAGCTTTGCCATGTCTCCTTTTTCAGCAGTAGTCAAAAGTTCTTTATTATCAAAGGACTACTTTCACATATACTGACTACTCGAATCATTCCCATACGATCTTCCAGTTTTAAGGATTGGCTATCAGTCCAGCA
Organism: Scyliorhinus torazame; assembly: GCF_047496885.1. Classification (NCBI taxonomy): domain Eukaryota; kingdom Metazoa; phylum Chordata; class Chondrichthyes; order Carcharhiniformes; family Scyliorhinidae; genus Scyliorhinus; species Scyliorhinus torazame. The sequence goes on along the minus strand of NC_092711.1, from coordinate 296,811,787 downwards.
AAACAAAGCACCGATTGTAAATCGATCATAAATGTATAGACAGAATACAGTCCCTGGATTTATACAGTCACGGTTCTGGCTGCTACATCGGAATGAACCTGCTAGTATCCTGTGTGGATCAATCTTGAGGGAAACTCTTCCGCTTGGGGCATGTCGGTACCTGTGCAGATAATCCAGGGACAATCTCAGCCCCACAATGCTGGTCCCTGCTGCTAATAGTGAGGGAAGATAGTGCCTGGAATCGCTCCTGGAGAGAACATATATGGATCTGCATACTCTCCCTCTGGCCTTCAGTAAAATCGCAAAAATTCTGTTTACTATTTGGAAATCTTGTACAACGCTCCAACATTTTTGAATGATATGGCATTGATCTCGGACACAGTCCTTTGACATCTGGGGCGAGATTCTCCGACCCCCCGCCGGGTCGGAGAATCGCCGGGGGCTGGCGTGAACCCCGCCCCCGCCGGTTGCCGAATTCTCCGGCACCGGAGATTCGTCGGGGGCGGGAATTGCGCCGCGCCGGTTGGCGGGTCCTCCCGCGATTCTCCGGCCCGGATGGGCCGAAGTCCCGCCGTAAAAATGCCTGTCCCGCCGGTGTAGATTAAACCACCTACCTTATCGGTGGGACAAGGCGGCGCGGGCGGGCTCCGGGGTCCTGGGGGGGGGGCGCAGGGCGGTCTGGCCCCGGGGGGGTGCCCCCACGGTGGCCTGGCCCGCAATCGGGGCCCACCGATCCGCGGGCGGGCCTGTGCTGTGGGGGCACTCTTTCCCTTCTGCCTTTGCCACGGTCTCCACCATGGTGGAGGCGGAAGAGACTCCCTCCACTGCGCATGCGCGGGAATGCCGTCAGCGGCCGCTGACGCTCCCGCGCATGCGCCGCCCGGAGATGTCATTTCCGCGCCAGCTGGCGGGGCACCAAAGGCCTTTTCCGCCAGCTGGCGGGGTGGAAATTCGTCCGGCGCGGGCCTAGCTGCTTAAGGTTGGGGCTCGGCCCCCAAAGATGCGGAGCATTCCGCACCTTTGGGGCGGCGCGATGCCCAACTGATTTGCGCCGTTTTGGGCGCCAGTCGGCGGACATCGCACCGTTTCCGGAGAATTTCGCCCCTGGATTCAATATGCGCGGTTCAGGTTACCGTTTGGCTATTTACGAGTCTTTAATGGATTCAACAGTCACCAAGGACAATCACTGAACGAATAGGGTGCTGCCCATATCTCTGCAGCCATCTTGGCACCAAGCAGTACGAGGCAGAATTTGACGTCATGGGACCGGTTGTGGATTTGGAAAATGTGTGAAGTGAATGCAAATTTCTAACCTCTTTGTAACTAGTCTCTATGCCATTGTGATCAATTTCTACCAATGCTGCAATCAGCTCTAAAATGGAATACAGATGATGATATGTTGTCTTACAAATCTCCAAGGAGAGAACAACCAAGCACATAAAGCTCACTGTAAATAACATTTCTTACCTCTGGCACCAGGATCCCCTTTCGGCCCTGGGTAACCTAGATCACCAGGAGGACCACTCACACCTGGATATCCCATTCTGCCTGGTTCTGACCGATGACCTAAAGCAAAGAATTGAGCTGTTTATTATTACCTTATTCCCACTGTCAGATTTATTATTTCACCCACACCACCCCAAAAAGAGTTCTTACTAAATTTAAACCTGAAAATATTGGTGTTCAGTTATAAGGTAAAGGGTACTCTTCCATCATGTTACACACATCATGGTCTTACTCTGCATCATCGTGTACCTCAACAAGAAATGTTACTTTATAATTTCAGTACAGCAGTCTCTCAGAACAAGGTTCATGATTGATGCCAATTTGTAACAAATTATGGAAAGTTTTAGCTTTTTCCCATTGAACTGATATTGCCGCAATCCCGTTTTATGTAGGGAGTTTTATGCAGGCACGGTAGCACAGTGGTTAGCACTGTTGCTTCACAGCGTCAGGGACCCGGGTTCGATTCCCGGCTTGGGTCACTGTCTGTGCGGGGTCTGCACGTTCTCCCCGTGTCTGCGTGGGTTTCCTCTGTGTGCACCGGTTTCCTCCCACAGTCCAAAGATGTGCGGGTTGCTGGGTTACAGGGATAGGGTTGAGGTATGGGCTGCTTTGTCAGGGGCCGGTGCAGATTCAATGGGCGACATGGCCTCCTTCTGCACTGTAAATTCTATGATTCTATGAGAATAATACCAGAGTTCAATCATGAAGGCAGGTTGGCTGCACTCAGCTTGTATTCTTTTGAGCATAGAAGATTGATGGGTGATGTAACTACATTGTTTAGGACGATTAAAGGATTTGATAAACGGAGGCACTATTTCCTCCCCAATTGCTCCGTTCTACATTCGACAGTAAATGAGTCATTTAGGGAATTTTGGTTTATCTGCTGATGGGTTCCCTGCATGTTGAGGGTTCAAATGCCAAGAACTCGCAATTAGAAAACATCTAGCACTACGAAAACACAACTTCAATTTAAACAAGTACATTGCCGCAATCCCGTTTTATGTAGGGAGTTCAGAGGCAAAGGAGCCAGAGTAGCAGGCACATGGGGAAAGCTGACTGGTGGTGATTTAAGCTGAGGGTCACCACACCAGGTGGGAGCAAAGGTTGAGAAGGCGGGGCCTTTATGAATAACCTCAGCTGAAAGAAGGCCTTGTTCTGCATCACAAACCAGCTGTCTAGCCAACTGAGCTAAACCAGCCCCTATGAAAAAAGGAAGCCAACAAAGGAATAATGGAGTCATTTTCAGAGCAATCTGCTCCCTTCTAACAATCTATGTCATAGATTTAACATGTCCTGTCTAGCAGTCTTTTGCAGACTTGCCATCCCTCTCATTCATTTAAGAAATCTTAGAGTATTGTAAACATTGATTAGGGAAGTACATTAACTGGGCACAGGTACCATTTAATCTTCAATGTACATCGGCCATCTGCTGGAACTAGCGGAATGTTTTACTTAGAAGGATATAAGTTATACTTCATTGCTTACCCTTCAATCCTGGAGTGCCTGGGCCTCCTGGGAATCCCGAAGGCCCAAGGTTCCCATGCTCGCCAGGCAGCCCTGAGGCCCCAGGAAAGCCTGGACTACCAGGAACCCCTCTTTCAAAACCCAAGCCTGGTGGCCCCGGGGGACCAGGTGGACCTGGAGGACCTAGAACATGTAAAAGGAAGTTACCATTAGTATTAAGCCCAGCACAAACCAGAGGAGCAGCACCTTGACTTCCGACTAGGCATGGTACAGCCCTCAGGACTCAACATTCAGCTCAACAACTTTAGACTGTGACCTTTCACCTCCACCAAACATCTTTTGCCCCAAATTAAAAACCCTCCCTTCCCCCACCAAGCCTTCTGTCACTTGTTCTTAAGATTTGCTTTCACCCGTCACTGACCTTTATTCTTCCATTAACACAAGGGGCGAAATTCTCCCCCAACAGCGGGATGCCCGCCGACTGGCGCCAAAGCCGGCGCCAATCAGACGGGCATCGCGCCGGCCCAAAGGTGCGGAAGTCTCCGCATCTTTGGCGGCCTAGCCCCAACATTGAGGGGCTAGGCCGACGCCGGAGGGATTTCCGCCCCGCCAGCTGGCGGAAATGGCGTTTGTTGCCCCGCCAGCTGGCGCGGAAATGCGGCGCATGCGCGGGAGCGTCAGCGGCCGCTGTCAGTTTCCCAGCGCATGCGCGGGAGCGTCAGCGGCCGCTGTCAGTTTCCCGCGCATGCGCAGTGGGGAGAGTCTCTTCCGCCTCCGCCATGGTGGAGGCCGTAGCGGAGGCGGAAGGGAAAGAGTGCCCCCACGGCACAGGCCCGCCCGCGGATCGGTGGGCCCCGATCGCGGGCCAGGCCACCGTGGGGGCACCCCCCGGGGTCAGATCGCCCCGAGAGATCCCCCCCCAGGACCCCGGAGCCCGCCCACGCCGCCTGGTCCCGCCGGTAAATACCAGGTTTGATTTACGCCGGCGGGACAGGCAATTCCTGGGCGGGACTTCGGCCCATCCGGGCCGGAGAATCCAGCGGGGGTCCCGCCAACCGGCGCGGCCGGATTCCCGTCCCCGCCCAATCTCCGGGAGCGGAGACTTCGGCGGGGGCGGGATTCACGGCGGCCAACGGCCATTCTCCGACCCGGCGGGGGGTCGGAGAATGACGCCCAATGTTTCTCAAACTTTTTTTCCGCGGACCCATTTTTACCAACCGACCAACCTTCGGCGACCCACGCCGGCCGACCTGCGCGACCCACCATTTTCTCGTACCTTGTTTGTTGCTGACAAAAATGGAGGAAATGGTTTTGGGTCCCTTTGGCCCCAATGATTCCAGCATTCCCACTAGTTTTGCTTTGATTAACCTGGTTTGCATTTATCAATAACCATTCGAGCTGCTGTTATAGCCACAGCTCAGTTTCTCGTCAATGGTAACCCCCCCAAGCTGTTGATGAAGGGGGATTCAGCAATGGCAATGGAGCTGAGCATCAAGGGATAGGTCGTCACCTACTGAGGAAGCTTCCACTGCAGCACTTTCTGAACTGTAGTGACACCAACGGAATGGGGTGAATTTTCTTGGGGTTCTTCTGCTTCACCACTGCAGCGTGGAAAGTCGGAACAGGGTTTCAGCTGAAGTTCTGCCGTAGTTACGGCAGTGGAGTGGGAGAAGTGTAAAGTAAATTCATCCCTCATCAAAACCATGGCACCAAGATGCGACCAAGAAACCCAAGATAGACTGAATGGGAAATACAGAAATGGAGAGCCATGACACATTAAAGCATTGAAAAGATGGAAGCTGAATTCAAGTCCCATATAATCCCATTTCTAACTTACAGATGGATAACATAACCATTTAGAATGACCGTATTCATCAAAAATAGGGCTTTCAAAAATCAGAGCCGCGCTAAATCAACTATTAGTTAAAGTGATTGGGTGTAAACTGTTAGGCCTAAATCTTCCAGTCCCAGCTACCGCAGAAAGCATCGCAGGGAAGGACGATAAATATGTCAGATAAGCCAAAGGTGCTCTGACATTGTTGGGGAATTTCCTGCCCCGGGTGGGTGGGACTGGAAAATCTGACCCTTAATTTCAGCACTGCCCAGTTTCCATTGGGAGGTGGGGTGGTGAGATGATTGAGAAGGATTTGACTGAGTGTGAAAGATGTTCGAGAGTATTAAAGCAAGCAATGTGGATGCTTGTGAATTACCTCATGATATTTTATGTAACAATTTAACAACTAATTAAACCAACCAATTAAACGAACAGCAAGTGAACAACTGACTGGAGTGGGCTCTACAAATATCCTCTTCCTTAATGATGGAGGGACCAGCACATCAGTGCAAAAGACAAGGCTGAAGCGACTGAAACCATCTTCAACCAAATGGGCGATCCATCTTGGCCTCTTCCTGAAGTTCACAGCATAAGAGACGCCAGTCTTCAGCCATTTTGATGCACTCCATGTGATATCGAGAAATATCTGAAGGCTGCGATACTGCAAAGGCAATGGGCCTTGACAACTTTCCAGCAATAGTACTGAAAACCTAAGCACCAGAACTATCCAACTCCTAGCCAAGCTGTTTCAGTACAACTGCAATACTGGCATCAATGCGGCAATGTGGAAAATTACCCACGGCTGTCCTGTCCACATAAACTCAATTACCACCCCTCAACCTCCTCCCGACCATCAGCAAAGTGATTGAAAGTGCTGTTGGCAGTACATAAGCAGCACTTACTCAGCAATAACATGCTCACTGACACTTAGTTTGGGTTTTGCCAGGGTCCCCCAACTCCTGATCTCGTTAAGCCTTGATCCAAAAATGGACAAAAGAGCTGGACTGCCGAAATGAGGTGAGAGCGACTACCATGCTCCACCCCTCCGAAACGGAGTCATCGCATCGCGCGCCATGCTACGTCCTCCCACGATGCTCCATCCCTGATGGGCTGAGTTCTAGACCGTGTGGCAAACGTGCAGCCTCAGTGGTCGGGAACCCGGCGTGGTGGCTGCGGACTGTGTACAGCGGCGCCACACTCAGCTGGGATCCATGCCGCTGGCCGGGTAGGGCTTCCGCAAGGGCTGGGGGGACTGGTGGGGGGTGGCCTGTGGGGTCGCGGATGGCGGGTCGGGTCCGCGCACGGTCGGCGCCAGGTTGTACGGTGCGACCACTGCAGGTCATCGCCGTATGCATGCGCGGCCAGGCACCCGGCCATTCGTTGGCCTTTTTCGGCATGGGAGCCGGGAGCTTCACCCGGCGCCGCTGCTAGCCCCTCAACGGTCCTGGAATCGGTGAGGGTTGGCGTGGGTTTTGGCATCGTAATATGCCCGCGCATTCTCCGTTCGAGCTGGCACTCAGCCTCTGAAACGGAGAATCCAGCTCCATATCTCTTTCAGCGAACATTCTTCCTCGAGCTTTGCTCCTATGGATTGGCATATATTTTCACTTACGCCTCGTTAGGAATATTTTCAGTGTTAAAGATGCCACATAAACGTGCAAATTTATTGACGTGGCATGAACAAATACACTAGCTCTTCATTGTGTGACCTTGGTCAACACTTCTATCACGCTTAGAGCAATTCAAAAAATAGCAAATGATTGATTATGAGTCCTGAACACTGGCACACAAATTCACTAATTGAAAACACTAACCCTGTACATATACATTAGGATGAACAGACAGAAGAAATTCATTCATTTTTGTGTTGTTTCTGCAGAGAGAAATATCTTACCTGCTTCACCATCAAACCCAGGTGGACCATGATCACCTAGCTTCCCAGGAAAGCTTGAATGGGTGCTGACTCCCGGAGATCCTGGCTTCCCTGGAGGCCCCAATGATCCGCCACGACCTGATGGAGAAGCAAGCAGTTGTTGAATTAAACAATTATTTTGGGTAGGCTGACAACTATTAACAATGGCCTTAATTCCTTTTCAACATTCTTCTTAGGCAACTCAAAATAATGAAAAGTATTTTTGAGTATGAGGGAGGACCCAATTGTGTCTCCGCAGATGAGGTTTTCTCCTTAACTCTTCCTGTATCATGCACTCTTCTCCTTTATTGGCTAAACACCTTGTTTCTCCGTCCATCTCTCAACTTTTTTAGGGTCCCACGTTTGTCCTCAGGGCCCATCAGCGATACCCGAATGGGCAAGGTGTAAACACCACTAGTAACATTGCATGTATTACAGTACTGCCACAGTATTACAGGTACCACAGTAAATCCCAGCCTGCTGGCTCCTCCTAGCAGGCAGCGTATAAAAGTGTAAGCTCTCCTGCGCTGCTTCCATTCTGGTTCCAGCTGCATGAGGCACAACATCTTGTGCAATAAAGGCTCTATTGTTTCACCATTCTCGTCTCGTGGTAATTGACAGTACATCAATTTATTGCACAAGATTTTAAAAGATGAACATCTTAATCAAGCCTGATCGCCTGGAGCTGAGGCCTCACACAGCCAATGCCACGTCCACCTTCGACCACTGGCTAGCCTGCTTCGAAGGCTACCTCAGAGCAGCCACTGAAGAACTCTTGGACCCACGGAAGCTCCAAGTCCACTACTCACGGGTGAGCCCTGTGCGGAGCACGACCTGCAGCAGGTGTGGGAAGAAGGGCCACTTTTCCATTTGCCAGGCCCGGTCGGTCGCCGCTGTTTCCAGGCCCGGCATTACTACACCCCCCACGTGTGATCCAGGGGCGCCACTATCTTCTCCACCACAAGCCACATGCAGCCCATGGGCGCCGCCATCTTTGATGCTGCCCGTCATCTTCGACGCTATTTTGGACCGCGCCTCAGGACCCCTGCTCGTCTGGCCGTTCGCTGCCTGCTGATACTTCCGCCACCGCTGATCAGCCCGGGACCTCCCAACATCTTCCGCAGCTCGCCTCCATCATCCTGGATCAGTCTCGACCCCGCAACCTCGCGACCGCTACGACGATGGTGAAGATCAACGGGCACGAGATGACCTGTTTCTTTGACTCCGGGAGCACAGAGAGTTTCATCCACCCTACTACGGTAAGGCACTGCTCCCTCCCGGTATTCCCCGTCACCCAGAAAATCTCCCTGGCCTCCGGATCCCATTCCGTTGAAATCCGGGGGTACTGTGTCGCGACCCTCACCGTTCAGGGCGTAGAGTTCAGCAACTTCAGGCTCTACGTCCTCCCCCACCTCTGCGCTGTCCTGTTACTAGGCCTTGATTTTCAATGCCACCTCCAAAGCCTTACTTTGAAATTCGGCGGACCCCTGCCCCCCCTCACCATCTGCGGCCTCACGACCCTTAAGGTCGATCCACCTTCACTGTTTGTGAACCTCACTCCGGACTGCAAGTCCGTCGCCACCAGGAGCAGACGGTACAGTGCCCAGGACAGGACCTTCATCAGGTCAGAGGTCCAACGGCTTCTGCGGGAGGGGAACATTGAGGCCAGCAACAGCCCCTGGAGAGCTCAAGTGGTGTTAGTGAAGACTGGGGAGAAGCACAGGATGGTCGTGGACTACAGCCAGACCATCAACCGGTACACACAGCTCTACGCGTACCCCCTCCCATGCATATCTGACATGGTCAATCAGATTGCGCAGTATCGAGTCTTCTCCACAGTTGACTTGAAGTCCACCTACCACCAGCTCCCCATCCGCCCGGAGGACCGCCAATACACTGCTTTCGAAGCAGATGGCCGCCTCTATCACTTCCTTAGAGGTCCCTTCGGCGTCACCAATGGGGTATCGGCCTTCCAGCAAGAGATGGACCGAATGGTTGACCAGTATGGGCTGCGGGCCACCTTCCCGTACCTAGATAACGTCACCACCTGCAGGACGACGCAAACTTCCAAAAATTCCTCCATACCGACAAACTCCTTAACCTCACCTACAATAAGGAGAAATCGTGTTCCGCACCAACCGCTTAGCCATCCTTGGCTACATAATGGAAAATGGAGTCCTAGGGCCCGACCCCGACCGCATGCGCCGCCTCCTGGAACTCCCTCTCCCCCACTGCCCCAAAGCCCTGAAACGATGCCTGTGGTTTTTCTCGTATTACGCTCAGTGGGTCCCGAATTATGCGGACAAGGCCCGCCCACTCATCAAGTCCACAGTTTTCCCCCTGACGGCTGAGGCCCACCAGGCCTTCAACCACATCAAGGCGGACATCGCCAAGGCCACGATGCATGCGGTCGACGAGACCCTCCCCTTTTAGGTGGAGAGCGATGCATCAGATGTAGCTCTGGCCGCCACCCTCAACCAGGCGGGCAGTCCGGTGGCTTTCTTTTCCCGCACCCTCCATGCCTCCGAAATTCGGCACTCCTCTGTCGAAAAGGAGGCCCAAGCCATTGTGGAAGCTGTGCGACATTGGAGGCATTACCTGGCCGGCAGGAGATTCACTCTCCTCACTGACCAACGGTCGGTTGCCTTCATGTTTAACAATACACAGCGGGGCAAGATCAAAAGTGACAAGATCTTGAGGTGGAGGATCGAGCTCTCCACCTATAACTATGAAATCTTGTATCGCCCGAGGAAGCTCAATGAACCCCCTGATGCCCTATCCCGCGGTACATGTGCCAGTGCACAAATGGACCGACTCCGGGCTCTCCACTATGACCTCTGACACCCGGGGGTCACCCGGTTCTTCCATTTTGTCAAGGTCCATGACCTGCCCTACTCCATTGAGGAGGCCAGGACCGTAACCAGAGACTGCAAAGTCTGCGCAGAGTGCAAGCCGCACTTCTACCGGCCAGATAGAGCGCACCTGGTGAAGGCCTCCCGCCCCTTTAAGCGCCTCAGCATGGACTTCAAACGGCCCCTCCCCTGTACAGCCCATCAGGGAAGTACAACGTGTACTTCCTCAACATAATTGATGAGTACTCCCGGTTCCCTTTCGCCATCCCATGCCCCAACATGACTTCTGCCACGGTCATCAAAGCCCTGCACAGCACCTTCACCATTCGGTTTCCCCACCTACATCCACCGCGATCGGGGATCCTCCTTCATGAGTGATGAGCTGCGTCAGTTCCTACTCAGCGAAGGCATCGCCTCGAGCAGTACGACGAGCTACAACCCCCGGGGAAACGGGCAGGTGGAGAGGGAGAACGGGGCGGCCTGGAAGGCCTTCCTGATGGCCCTTCGGTCTAGAAATCTCCCGGTCTCCCACTGGCAGGAGGTCATCCCCGACGCACTCCACTCCATCTGGTCGCTCCTGTGCACCGCCACTAATGAGACCCCACACGTACGTGTGTTTGCCTTCCCCAGGAAATCCACTTCCGGGGTCTCGCTCCCAACATGGCTGACAGTTACTGGGCCCGTCCTCCTCCGGAAGCATGTGCGGAGCCATAAATCGGATCCCTTGGTCGAGAAAGTCCACCTCCTCCATGCAAACCCACAGTACGCCTACGTGGCACACCCCGACGGGCGACAGGACATAGTCTCCCTCCGGGACCTGGCACCCGCTGGGACCCCACCCACAACCCCCGACCTGAGACTGCTCCCTCCCCCCCCCCCCACCCCGGGTGCCTCATCCACCCCTGCGCCACCCACCCTCCCACCAGCGAACCTCACTGCAGCCCCCACCCCAGCAGGATCCGTCCCCTCACTGGATCCACTAAAGGGTGACGAAGCAGAGGACAACACGCTCCCGGAGTCACAGGTGACCACGTCGGCGCCCACATCACCACCTGGGCTGAGGCGATCGCAGTGGAGGGTCAGAGCCCCTGACAAACTCAATCTGTAATATTTTTCTTCACCCCCGCCGGACTCTTTTTTAAACAGGGGATGTATGTGGTAAACACCACTAGTAACATTGCATGTATTACGGTACTGCCCCTGTATTACAAGTACAACAGTAAATCCCCGCCCGCTGGCTCTGCCCAGTAGGCAGCGTATAAAAGTGTATGCTCTCCTGCGCTGCTTCCATTCTGGTTCCAGCTGCAGGAGGCACAACATCTTGTGCAATACAGCCTCGATTGTTTCACCATTCTCGTCTCGTGGTAATTGACGGTACATCACAAGGGAAAATGAATGTGCAGATGGGGAGGAACTCAGTAATGCTGAGTCTCTGTCCCAAAAGCTGCAGGGAATTCCAATGATGGCAGGGTGTCCTTGCCTCCACTGCCAGGCTGACCAGAGTAAAAGGAAGTAGAATGGGTAGGATGACAATGGAATTCTGGTTAACCTTACCCACTAAGACCCCAGTGCCATGTGCCAGTAAGAAACAGGGGTACAACAGATTTGAAATGGGGGCATAGTGCAGTGCTGCAGGGAAGATTCATTGCCTGGATCCAAGGTGTTCAAAGTGGTGAACAAGACAGGCAAGTCCCTCAATCCCTCTTCTGGATATCAAGTGGGAAGCCAGACTAGCACTGTGGCTTCACAGCGCCAGGGTCCCAGGTTCGATTCCTGGCTGGGTCACTGCCTGTGCGGAGTCTGCACGTTCTCCCCGTGTCTGCGTGAGTTTCGTCCGGGTGCTCCGGTTTCCTCCCACAGTCCAAAGACATGCAGGTTAGGTGGATTGGCCATGCTAAATTGTCCTTAGTGTCCAAAAAGGGTAGGAGGGGTTATTGGGTGACGGGGATAGGGTGGAAGTGGGGGCTTAAGTGGGTCGGTGCAGACTCAATGGGCCAAATGGCCTCCTTCTCCTCCCATAGTGACCGCCTTTAGTTGCATGTTTCCCGGCACTTGCAGCACCGAGAAACACATGGCTATACCACACCATTCGCATTAAATAAGGAGGGAACATGTGGCTTAGCAGGGAACATGCGGACGCGGCCGCACATAGCCCCATTTTTTACACTGAGGAGCTTTGCTTGTCGGAACTCTTCAGAATAGCAAGAGATCGGGATGCCATTTTTAAATGTATGTATTCAAAACTCCGCATCATGTGGGGAATTTCAAACTTCTGGGTTTCTTGACAGAAATCTCGAACCCTACATCTACACAGCCCACCCCCTGCCAAGATTCAACCCATAAGACACAGTACATAATTTCCAGTCGTGTAACAGGCAAAAGAAACACATAACAAGTATCATGCCTTATTGTGGTAGAATAAAACACTAGCAGTAAAGAGGCTGAAGTACAAATTGCTTGTGGCAACGCACATATCCCTATAGTCAGGAAGAAAAAACAGATTCATCACCGAATCCTGTACAATGATAATGAATAATTACAGTTGATGTTCTAAATTACCTGGCTCTCCTCGAAGTCCTTTTGCTCCCGGATAGCCTGCTCCCCCTCTACCAGTGCCTGGCGTACCGTGTTCACCCTTTAGCCCAGGAAGGCCGGGAGAGCCTGGCAGTGCTGCCAAGCCAACACCTAAACAGTTAGAACATCAGGAACTAAATAACCATTCAACTTTGAGACAATGGCTGGAAATATCTGAAAAAGTGACCCCTTAGTGTTCCCGTAGATTGCCTGATGGGTGGTGCAAATGCAGGAGAGCATCTCTTGTCGAAATTGCCAGCCAATAACTTTAACTTAAAGCAAAAAGTATTTCCTTCACTGTCAACCTCATTTATATTTCCATTCTCCTTAACGGAACTGGATTAGCAGCAGTAATGATGGTGAAACTTTCAGCATTCCATTGTTATTACTCCACTGAAAATGAAAGTAATTCCTGGAGTCCACACATGCACTCTTAAACACGCAAATCCCAAAGTTTCTGCCTGTACTTCTAAAATATTACAGTGGTTCCCTTACCACCAATTAGAGATCACTGCACTCACTCATCTCTACATCGTGATGGGCAGCTTTAATCGACGTCAGCGGCCAGTGCAATGGCTTTGTGGCTGACCGTGTAATCCAGCCCATTAAATACATGTTCAGTGAGCACTGTACAACTGCTTAAATAAATTAAATTGCTTTTAATGCCTTCTGTTATTTTTCATTGCGTAACAGATTCTCTTGTTCAGTAACCAAACACAGGCGATGAATTTAACACCACCCCCTGATGGAAATCAGTGAGTGGACAATTAAAATCAGCCATGAGAATTATCACTGATGTCTTGTTCCTTCCTCACAGTCCAAACATTACAGGAATGGAGCCAGGAGAGATCTTATTTTACTTTCCATGAGGGATCAAGAAAAGCAGGAAATTCCTCCCGCTTCAAAAAGAAAGACTAGGCTAGTACAGCCCGATGTTATCACTGCCCACACTTCCCCCCTTCTCCCCCACACCATGGAAAGGCTGACCCTCCCAAAGCACAGTCCTCGACTTACCTGCCAGCCGACGGGGAAACCAAAGTAAAATGACACTTGCTCAGCTTTATGGGTTCTCTGGTCCTGCTCTGGCCTGTTGCTATGTTGGACCAGCGGGGATCACCGCCTCGTACAAAAATTGCAGTCGGGTCCTTATAATGACCGTCAGGGTCCAACTTGTTTGAGGCTGGGCCCCACTACCTTTTGACTAGCATCTTATTCACCTGCGCAAAACATCAACCTGTGGAAAAACTGTGGAACCACAGCGGCTGCTATTTTAACTGCCCACCCAGTTTGTGCCAGGGCAGAAGGTTTATGATCGGTTTCATAGCGCAAACCGAAGAAGAATGAATTCTTCTCCTATTGATGTGACTCAATTCTTTGGACTGTAAATACCTCAGAGCCCATGGAACATCACAAAGGAGTTCCTGCTCCTGCTGAAGGGATCAGATAACACTTCAATCCCAAAGAAGATTTGACAAAGCTCTTTGTGCTAAATACCTGGTGTTCCTGAGGGTCCTTTAGGTCCAGGTAAACCATTCAAACCATCTAGTCCTGGAGCGCCTGAGAGCCCTGGTTGAACAAAAATTACCATTATTCTTGGTACACGCAACTGAATGAACAATGTAATTGACAACAAACACCAAAAGGCTGACAGATAATAGTGGGCAAGGGGAGTGTTGACAGGAGTGAAGTCAGATTAAGTGATATCATTAAGAAAGTAGAGAGATATCCAAGATCCTTAAGGTAATGTTGGTTGAAGAATCCACAAACAAAAGTCAAATTTGGAGCTATTAACTCTTCAAACACACCATAGTGCAGAGAGAGCTGGACTGATGATCAATTTAGCAAGGAGAGGAATACAAATTTGATGTAAGAAAAATATTTGTCCAATGACCAGTCTGTGCCACTAAAGCAGTATCTGGGTGATAGACCAAGGTGGATGGGATGAATTGGCCTTTCACACTACTATTTCTTTGGATTTATGTATATCTACGCATAATACTGCAATAGCAATAGTCGGCACCTTTCTGTCCTAGATGAGGAAATTGAGCTCTAGGTCCTGGAGGACCTGGACGTCCTTGCGATCCCTGGTAACCTGGAGTCCCAGGAGGCCCTTGCCGACCGGGAGTACCTAAGCACAGAAGGAAGAAGCACAAGAAATTAATTGGTAAGATGATAGCAAAACAATCTTTTAAAGCATTCTTATCACTGTGGCTTGTGATGAAGCAGAGAAAGTTAGCACCTCAGGAGAGCTCCTGACCGCACTGATCAGCTTACAATCATTGAAGCAGCCAGTGCTGTGGTAGCTGCAGAACCAGTATGAGAACAGTATCGCAGTGATGATCTGCCGCTGTAAAATGTACACAGTGCCTGTGACATCTGAGCAATAGGTCGCAAGCCTGATTCATTCCAGACCTTTGCCCAAAACAGGCATCTCTTCTCCAGAAACGTTTGATGGAGGAGAGGTTTAGTAGAGGTTGTACATAAGATGGAGAATGCCAGGGGAATGGGATAAGACTCAGTTGAAGAGACAATGCTGACACAGTCTTGTTGGGCCGAACGGCCTGCACTGTGCCATTCTTCCACAGTTTGCGCAACACGTTACAGATTCTCACCTGGACCAGCTGGTCGGCCATTTTCTCCTGGTGATCCTTTGACCCCACTAGGCCCAGGGCTACCAGAGAAACCAGAATCACCATGCAAACCATTTAAGCCTCTTTCACCTGAAATTAGAGAAAGTAACAGCATAAAATACAGATATATATAGATACCTTCCAAATTATTGAAAAGAACAATGTGATGCCACGAATATAAGTCAGGGTCAATGTCGTCTCCTGGACTAGTTTTGTAGAATCATACAATTTACAGTGCAGAAGGAGGCCATTCGGCCCATCGTGTCTGCACCTGCCCTTGGAAAGACTGCACTACTTAATCCCAAGCCTATCCCCGTAACCCTTTGACCCCACTTAACCTGTTGGACACTAAGGGAAAATTTAGCCTGGCCCATCCACCTAACCTGCACATCTTTGGACTGTGGGAGGAAACTGAAGCCCCCGGAGAAAATCCACACAGACACGGGGAGAATGTGCAAACTCCACACAGACAGTCACCCAAGGACTGAATTGAACCCGGGTCTCTGGAGCGGTGAGGCAGCAGTGCTATCCACTGTGCCGCCCTAAAGGGTTGCGATGATATTTTCCAGATTTCACCCCTCGAATCGGTCTGGTTTTAAAAAGAGTCAGGTTTTCTGTCTCTCCGAGAGAACTACATGCCACTGGGTGGATACGGACTGTCTACATCATGGATGCGGCATCACAACATCATGAAGTTGGTTAGCTCGGCCTGAGAGCCTTTTCTTGTCCAACAATTATTGAATGATTTTTAAATACATTTACAGTACCCAACTCTTTTTTTCCAATTAAGGGGCAATTTAGTGTGGCCAATTTACCTACACTGCACATCTTTTTGGGTTGTGGTAGTGAGACTCACGCAGGCACAGGGAGAATGCGCAAACACCACACAGATAGTGAGTGGAACCGGGATCGAACCTGGGTCCTCAGCGGCGTGAAGCAGCAGTGTTAACCACTGTGCCACCGTGCCGCCCAAAACATTTTGAACGTTTGTGTGAATGGTTGAAAAAGGTCGTAACGAATTCTAACATCCTTCTGTGAGTCAACTTGTCTGATTGCCTACCCTGCTGAACAAGCTCGCCCTGCTTTAATGCAACTGTAGTGAGGCAGTATGTTTTTGATCTTTTTTCTTTCCAACTTTCTTTTCCTCTCCTCTTCGGTGCCATCCATGGCTCAGTTGCTAGTACACTTGCCTCTGAAGATCCTGGGTTCAAATCCCACTCCATGGATAACACTCCACTGCAGTACTGAGGGAGCGCTGAACTGCTGGAGGTGATATATTTCAGGTGGGCCTTTGGTAAACACCCCATCTGCCTGCTTGGGCGGATATAAATGATCCCATGGCACTATTTGGATGACGAGCAGAGGAGTTCTCCCTGGTGTCTGTCATTATCTGGTCATTATTACATTGTTGTTTCTGGGAGTTTGCTGTGCCCATTTTGGTTGCCATGCTTCCGGCTGGCATCAATTTCCATGGGTCTCCAGCAGTGGTTTCCTGCCGCCCAAATTTCCACTCCAGCCAGCCAGTCAGGTACTGACTCCAATAGACCAAGCAGTTTTTGATCTAAGAAATGATACCCTTATCTAAGAAAAGGATTATACTTGACATAGAGGGAGTGCAGCAAAGGGGAGGCAGTGGCAGAGTAGTATTGTCACTGGGACAGTAATCCAGAGGCCCAGAGTCATGCTCTGGGGACATGGGTTTGAATCCCACCAAGGCAAATGGTGGAATTTGAATTCTATAAAAAATCTGGAATTAAAAGTCTCGTGGTGTCCATTGTTGTAAAAACCCATCTGGTTCACTCATGTTCTTTAGGGAAGGAAATCTGTCATCCTGACTCCGGCCTACGTGTGACTCCAGACCCACAGCAATGTGGTTGACTCTTAACTGGGCAACAAATGCTAGCCCAGCCCGGCGACGGCCACATCCAATGAACGAATAAAGAAAAACAAAATCCCCAGACAGATTCCTGCAATAGCAGCATTGTCACATGAGGAGAGGTTGGGCCAATGTTCACTGAAATTTAAAACAGTGAAAGGGGATCTATATGAAATTTAAACATTCTGACAGGGCTGGACAGACTGGATGCAGGGATGTTGTTTCCTCTGGTTGGGGGTGGGGTGGCGGGTTTAGAATAAAGGGTCACAGACTCAGGATACGGGGTAGGCCAATCAGACTGAGATGAGGAGAAATCTCTTCACCCAGAACCTGTGGAATCCTCTCCCACAGAAGGCAGTGGAGGTCTGTGGTGGTGTGTATTAGGGGTATTAAGGTACCCTGTGATGCTGAGAGGCTATTGGTGGATAGACACTAGGTCCCGATTGGATCAGCCGCCTACTGGCTCCACCCAGTAAGGCGGAGTATAAGAGCCCGGGTTCTCCTAGCAGCCGCATTCTGTAACTGTGCTGCTGGGGAACAAGTCTGCGTAATAAAGCCATCGTTCGACTCCTTCTCATCTCGTCTCGTGAGTGATTGATTGTGCTACAAGGTCAAATCACTCAATATATTTAAGAAAGAAATAGATAAGATTTCTGGACTCTAAAGGTGTCAAGTAGTATGTGGAGAGTGTGGAAGGATGGCGTTGAGATAGAAGTTGAATGGCGGAGCGCAGCTTGAAGGGTCGAATGGCCTACACCGGCACCTATTTATTATGTTTCTGAGCCTCCAAAATGGTGGAAGAAGCTGAAAGAAAGTATAAGATATTCTGAATGACATATAAAGAACAGAACACTCAGAGGGATGACTCGATTGAACTCACCTGGGTATCCTGCTTGACCAGGCTCTCCTTTAATTCCTATGTCACCTGGAAATCTTAGTGCATCACCAGGCTCACCTGTACAGTTAAGAGAAAGTTTCCTGTAATATGCACAAGTAATGATACAACAATGAACCCTAACATTTTGATAAAGGGATTTCGCTATGGCCATGCATGCTGGGATAGCACCGTCTCCATTACATTATTTATTTTGTCACACGCTTGCCTTAAAAATGCAAGACAAATGCTTGTCGTTCTCAGCACAACTCATACAAGTGTGAGTCAGTGATCCTGAAGTGGACAACTTGATCTCAGGCAGAAGTCCTTTGATAAATAGGGAAATGTCTGAAAGCCTGGATATTTCCTACCCAATAAAAAAGCCCAAGCTGTAGAAGCCAACTTTCACACGCGTATCACAGTAAATAAATATGGTGCCCCATTGGATTCTGAGAAGTATAATGGTCCAAATTGGTCCATGGTGAGTTCATGATGCCCCTGTCATTAATATGAAAATCAGACAGCAAGTTCAAGGGGTTAAGGTGAACCCCTTTGAATTGTGAATCTTCAGAACTTGCTGGTCAATTTAAACTGTTCCATTGTTGCTTCTCATACACAACGACTCACCCTCAAACTCCCTATTATTTTTACAAAACTGCTAGATTTGCACAAGAAACGTGAACTAAACTCATCACAGAAAGCTAGGGCTCGAATGTAGCAGCGTTGATGGGATGCAAACCAACCTCTCCAGCCTGGAAAAGGAACAACTTAAACTGCAGAGTCTCATTCACCCATGCCATAGATTCTTCTTAAGGATAGAAAACACTTCACTTTAAAAAAAGTTTTTTTTAGAGTAACCAATTACTTTTTCTTCCAATTAAGGGGCAATTTAATGTGGCCAATTCACCTAACCTGCACATCTTTGGGTTGTGGGAGTGAGACCCACGCAGACACGGGGAGAATGTGCAAACTCCACACAGGCAGTGACCCGGTGCCGGGATCGAACCCAGGTCCTCAGCGCCGTAGGCAGCAGTGCAAACCACTGTGCATCACGCTGCCCCGGAAACACGTCACATTTTAAAGTTGATTTTTAAAATTACTGTCCTGTCCCTTTTTCTTAACCTTTTAATCCAATCTAGCTTTTCCTCTCTTCATTTATCTTTCTGTACTTGAATTGACTCTAAGTTAATATAATTCACCCGCTTTCTCAATCATGCTTTTATTTATTTCTTATCCTTAAGTCTCACTGCTTATGGAGATACTCTCTTATCTCTTCATTCATTAAAGATCCCGATGCACGGTTGTCCTCTTTGAAGTGTTATCCCCTTGAATTTCCAGCAACTTACAGGGCAAAGAATTTTTGAATGGGAGGGTGTCAGACGATTATATCATGCACAGGATGCTGGGCTTCAGCAAGAATTTGGCCAGTAAAGTAAAGAAAAACTGATTTGCTGATGTAATAGTTCCACTAAATAACTCTGACCATCTGAACTACTTGTAAAAAAAAGAAATTAAAATGTCACCGAAGGTTTCTGATTTATTCAGAGATGTGCCTGAACTGTTAAAACTTCAACATGTGCCTAAACTCAACCAAACACAGTTGAAGTAAATTATTGCCTCTCTGCTGATGTTAGTGCAGCTCTGTTGTAATCATCAGAGAATTATATAAATTTACAGCATTGTAGTCCATTCAGCTCATTATATCTGTGCTGACTCTTAGAAAGTGCAGTTGTGCTTGTCCCACACACCTTGCAGCTACAACTAACCCTATAAGTTCTTCATTCTCTTTTTTTTCTTAACAAACAATTTTAATGAGGTATTTTTGGCATTGCAAACACAACAGTATAAAAACAATGTACAAAGAACAATAAACATAGTGCAAACACCGACTCCCGTCTCTCCAAGACCCGCCTATTTAACCCCCTATTCTACGCTACCCTAGCTCCCCCCCCCCCCTCCCCCCATTGCTGACGATTAATTCTCCTCGAAGAAGTCGATGAATGGTTGCCACCTCCGGGCGAACCCCAACAGTGACCCTCTCAAGGCGAACATAATCTTCTCTAGGCTGAGAAAGCTCGCCATGTCAGTCAGCCAGGTCTCCCGACTTCGGGGACTTTGAGTCCCTCCAAGCTAGCAGTATCTGTCTCCGGGCTACCAGGGAAGCAAAGGCCAGAACATCTGCCTCTTTCTCCTCCTAGATTCCCGGGTCTTCCGAACCCCGAAAATCCCCACCTCTGGACTCATTGCCAGCCTTGTTTTCAATACTTTGGACATGACGTCCACAAACCCCTGCCAATATCCCCGAAGTTTTGGACACGCCCAGAACATGTGAACATGGTTCGCTGGTCCGCCCGCACATTTTACACACCTGTCCTCCATCCCAAAGAATCTACTCATCCGGGCCACTGTCATGTGGGCCCGGTGGACCACCTTGAATTGGATCAAGCTGAGCCGTGCGCATGTAGCGGTCGCATTGACTCTGCTCAACGCGTCTGCCCATAAGCCATCCTCCATCTCACCCCCAAGCTCCTCCTCCCACTTACACTTCAGCTCCTCGGTCTGCTTCTCCACCGCCCCCATAAGTTCTTTGTAGATGTCTGAGACGCTCCCCTCTCTCACCCATCCCGTAGACACTACCCTATCCTGGATTCCCCTTAGTGACAGGAGTGGGAAGGATGATACCTGCCTGCGCAGGAAGTCCCGCACCTGTAAATATCTGAATTTGTTCCCTCTTGCCAACCCAAACTTCTCCTCCAGCGCCCTCAAGCTAGGGAAGCTCCCCTCCAGGAACAGGTCCCCCATCCTCTCAATTCCTGCCCTTCACCATACTCGAAACCCCCTATCCAAGCTCCCTGGGGAAAACCGGTGGTTGTCACATATTGGGAACCAGACCGATGCTCCCACTGCTCCAACGTACCTCCTCCACTGACCCCAGATCCTCAAGGCCGCCACCACCATGGGGCTGGTGGAGTATCTCACCGGCGGGAACGGCAGAGGTGCCGTTATCAGCGCCCCCAAGCTGGTGCCCTTACATGAAGCTGCCTCCATCCGCTCCCAAACCGACCCTGTCCCTACCACCCACTTCCTTATCATAGCAATGTTGGCCGCCCAGTAATAATTACTGAAATTTGGCAGGGCAAGCCCCCCCTCCCCCCGATTCCTCTCGAGCATCACCTTCTTCACTCGCGGGGACTTACCCGCTCAGACAAAGCCCAAAATTATTTTGTTAACCCTCTTAAAAAAGGACCGCGGGATGAAAATTGGGAGGCATTGGAATACAAATAAAAATCTCGGTAGGACCGTCATCGTAACCGTCTGCACCCTCCCAACCAGTGACAGCGGTAGGCATCCCACCTCCGAAACTCGCCCCTCATCTGTTCAACCAACCGGGACAAGTTCAACTTGTGTAACCGGCCCCGGTCACGCGCCACTTGTATCCCGAAGTACCTAAAACTGTCCCCCACGAACCTAAACGGCAGCTTCCCCAGCCGACCCTCCTGACCCTCTCGCTCTTTATCACATTCAGTTTATATCCCGAAAACTGGCCAAATTCCCCCAAAATCGCCATGATTTCACCCATCCTTGCCCCTGCCACATATAAGAGCAGGTCGGCCGCGTACACGGGACCCTATGTTCCACATTTCATTTCATTCACCTTCCTAAGCTGCTCCACTGCCCTACCTGTGGACAGCACCGCAAACTCGGCCTGCAGCCTCCGACGTTCCCTTAAAAGCTCCACCCCCAGGGTCGCTACATACCTCCTATCTATCTGTAGGATCTCCTTAACCAGTCGGTCCGTCTCTGCCCTATCCGTTCTGTTCCTAAGAGCCCGGATTGAAATCAGCTCCCCTCTCACCACTGCCTTCAGCGCCTCCCAGACCACTGCTGCTGAGACTTCCCCAGTGTCGTTGACCTGCAGGTAATTCTGCATGCACTTCCTCACCCTCTCGCACACCGCCTCGTCCACCAACAACCCCACCTCTAACCTCCATTGCGGGCGCTGGAAGCTCTCCTCACTAACCTGCAGTTCCACCCAGTGTGGGGCATGATCCGAAAAAGTCATGGCCAAATACCCCGTGTCCACCACCCCAGCCAGCAAACCCCTGCTCAAAATGAAAAAATCAATCCGGGTGTGCTGGGAGCCCTGGTGGGGTCCCCAAATAGGAACAACCATAGGTTTGCCCCAGGGAGGATGGATGGAGGATTCCAGAGCTGGCACCAGTTGGGAATTAGGAGGGTGGGAGATTTATTTATAGACGGGACGTTTGCGAGCTTGGGAGCGTTGGAGGAAAAGTATAAGCTGCCCCGAGGAAATTTCTTTAGGTATATGCAGGTGAGGGCGTCCACAAGACAACAGGTGAGGGAATTTCCATTGCTCCCGACACAGGGGATCCAGGATAGAATGCTCTCGGGGGTGTGGGTCGAGGAGGGCAAGGTGTCAGAGATATACCGAGAGATGAGAGAAGAGGGGGAGGAGCTGGTGGGCGAACTGAAAGGAAAGTGGGAAGAAGAGCTCGGGGAGGAGATAGAGGAGGGTCTGTGGGCTGATGCCCTAAGCAGGGTAAATTCCTCTTCCTCGTGTGCCAGGCTTAGCCTGATTCAATTTAAGGTGCTACATAGAGCACACATAACGGGAGCAAGGTTGAGCAGGTTCTTCGGAGTGGAGGACAAGTGTGGGAGGTGTGGCGGGAGCCCGGCAAACCACACACATATGTTTTGGTTGTGTCCGGCACTTGAGGGGTATTGGAGGGGAGTGACGGGAGTGATTTCGAAAGTGGTGAAGGTCCGGGTCAAACCAGGCTGGGGGTTAGCTTTATTTGGAGTTGCGGATGTGCCGGGAGTGCAGGAGGCGAAAGAGGCCGATGTCGTGGCCTATGTGTCCCTAGTAGCCCGGCGTAGGATTTTACTCATGTGGAAGGAAGCGAAACCCTCCGGACTGGAGGCCTGGATAAACGATATGGCGGGGTTCATAAAACTGGAGCTGATTAAGTTTGCACTGAGAGGATCGGCTCAAGGGTTCACAAGATGGTGGCAACCATTCCTCGACTACCTAGCGGAACGTTAGAGGGAAGATAGATGACCAGCAGCAGCAACCCAGGGGGGAGGGGGGGGGGGGGAGGGGAGGGAGGGGGAAAATTTCATTTTATGTTAAGTGGTTAGTTTACCATGTTAGTTAGTTACTCTTTATTAGATTGTAGTTATCATGTTACTTGTACTGTTAAATTTTCTTTATGTGGGGAAAAAATTGTGAATGAAAAATGTCAATAAAATATATTTTCAAAAAAAAACCAAGACTACCTTCCTCCCCTCCAGCTTGCAGCTCACCATGATATAATGGCACCCCCCCCCCCCCCCCCCCCCGTCCGAAGACTACATTGCCCACCTGGAATTGCACACGCTTATTGATTAAAAGCGCCACCCCGGACTTCCTGGTGCGACTATGCAGAGCTATGTCGCATATTCGGTAGCTCCCGCTTGGAACGGACTTTTGGGCTCTTTTACAGGGCCCCCACGGCATTTGTTTGACATTTCCCGATGTGGCAAGAAGACTGCAACATTCCCCTGACAGTGTCCCCCAGGAATGTTATGTCTTTTGGCTACCAGACCCGGCAGAAACAGTAAAAGATTTGGCTACAACAGGATAAACAGGGCCTCTTCCAGCATGCAGGCGGGGGAAGGGCAAGCTTAAAGCTGCA
Organism: Scyliorhinus torazame; assembly: GCF_047496885.1. NCBI lineage: Eukaryota > Metazoa > Chordata > Chondrichthyes > Carcharhiniformes > Scyliorhinidae > Scyliorhinus > Scyliorhinus torazame. The sequence continues at coordinate 296,788,569 of NC_092711.1, read as the reverse complement.
AACTGACCTGAGGGCCTTTATCAAAGACGAATTCTAGCAGCAGAGGGAACAACTGTGAAAAGATCTCACCAAGGCCACTGAAGAAGCGGGGACGAGGCTTCCGGTGGCGGCCATGGAGGAGTAGGTCGCGCATTCAGCAGCTCCCGTCTAGAATGGACTCTTAGACCTTTTTCAGGAGATTCCACAGACATTTTGGGGCAGATTGGTGAAGCGAACACTGCCAAAAGGATTCCCTCTCGAGACTTCCGGTTGCGGCTATGTGGAGCTATGGGTGGGGGGTGGGGTGGTGGGTGGGGGGGAATCGAGTTGCTGCTGCTAAGATCAAGGAGGAGCTCGAGCGAGTAGGGTGGGTCGAGACGGGGGTATGCCGCTGTGGGGAACGGGCCGGGTGTGGGGTGTGTGCGCGTGGCTGGCCGAGGAGGGGTCATGGCTAGTCGGCGGGGGAGGGGGGCGGGTAGCCCCCTGATCCGGCTGGTAACCTGGAATGTAAGGGGACTGAATGGGCCGGTTAAGCGGGCCCGCGTGTTCGCGCACCTGAAGGGGCTCAAGGCGGACGTGGTTATGCTCCAGGAGACACACCTGAAGGTGGCAGACCAGGTAAGACTGAGGAAAGGGTGGGTAGGTCAGGTGTTTCACTCGGGGCTAGATGCCAAAAATCGAGGGGTGGCGATCTTGGTGGGAAAGAAGGTGTTATTCGAGGCGTCGAGCATTGTGGCAGATAATGGCGGTAGGTACATAATGGTAAGTGGTAAGTTGCAGGGAGAGAGGGTGGTACTGGTCAATGTGTATGCTCCGAACTGGGACGATGCGGGTTTTATGCGGCGTATGTTGGGTCGGATCCCAGACTTGGAAGTGGGGGGCCTGATAATGGGGGGAGACTTTAACACGGTGTTGATCCTGCACTGGATCGCTCCAGGTCTAGGATGGGTAGGAAGCCGGCGGCGGCTAGAGTGTTGAGGGGATTTATGGACCAAATGGTAGGGGTGGACCCTTGGAGATTTGCAAGGCCGGGGGCTAGGGAATTTTCATTCTTCTCACATGTCCATAAGGCTTATTCTCGAATCGACTTTTTCATTTTGAGTAGGGCGCTGATAGCGAGAGTAGAGGATACCGAGTATTCGGCAATAGCCATTTAGGACCACGCCCCGCATTGGGTGGACTTGGAGATAGGGGAGGAGAGGGACCAGCACCCGCTGTGGCGCTTGGAGGTGGGGCTGTTGGCGGACGAGGAGGTGAGCGAGCGGGTCCGAGGAAGCATAGAGAGGTACTTGGAGACCAACGACAACGGGGAGGTCCAAGTGGGGATGGTATGGGAGGCACTGAAGGCGGTGGTGAGGGGAGAGCTGATCTCCATCAGGGCCCACAAGGAGCGGGGGGAGAGGGAGAGGCTGGTGGAGGAGATGGTGAGGGTAGACAGGAGGTATGCGGAAGGATTGTTGAGGAAGAGGCGCAGCCTCCAGGCCGAATTCGACCTGGTGACCACCAGGAAGGCGGAGGTGCAGTGCAGGAAGGCCCAGGGGGCGGTCTACGAGTATGGGGAAAAAGCAAGCCGGATGCTGGCGCATCAGCTTCGGAAGCCGGACGCAGCTAGGGAGATCGGGGGAGGTAAGGACAGGGGAGGGTGCGTGGTATGGAGTGGGGTTGGCATCAATGGGGTCTTCAGGGACTTCTACGAGAAATTGTACTGATCCGAGCCCCCACGGAAGGAAAGAGGGATGGGCCGCTTCCTGGACCAATTGAGGTTTCCAAAGGTGGAAGAGGGACTGGGGGCCCCGATTGGGCTGGAGGAGCTGATCAAAGGGATAGGAAGCATGCAGGCGGGGAAGGCACCGGGGCCGGACGGTTTCCCGGTCGAGTTCTATAAAAAATATATGGACCTGTTGGGCCCGCTATTAGTTAGGACCTTCAATGAGGCAAGGGAGGGGGGGGGGGGCTTTACCCCTGACGATATCCCTGGCACTGATCTCCTTGATCCTGAAGCGGGACAAGAGTCCCCTGCAATGTGGGTCTTACAGACCGATTTCCGTGCTAAATGTAGATGCCAAGGTGCTGGCGAAGGTCTTAGCCACGAGGATTGAGGATTGTGTGCTGCAGATCATCCATGAAGACCAGACGGGGTTCGTGAAGGGGAGACAGCTGAACGCGAATGTGCGGAGGCTTTTGAACGTTTTCATGATGCCGGCGAGGGAGGGGGAGGCGGAGATAGTGGTGGCAATGGACGCTGAGAAAGCCTTCGATAGGGTAGAGTGGGGGTACCTGTGGGAGGTGCTGAAGAGGTTCGGGTTTGGGGAGGGGTTTGTCAGGTGGGTCAGGCTGTTTATGAGGTCCCGATGGCGAGTGTGGCCTCAAATAGGAGGAGGTCCGAGTACTTTCGATTGCACCGAGGGACGAGACAGGTGTGTCCCCTGTCTCCACTGCTCTTCGCACTGGCGATTGAACCCCTGGCTATGGCACTCAGAGAGTCGAGGAACTGGAGGGGGTTGGTGCGGGGTGGGGAGGAGCATAGGGTGTCGCTTTATGCGGACGACCTGCTGCTGTGTGTGGCGGACCTGGTGGGAGGAATGCCAGAGGTAATAAGGATCCTTAGGGAATTCGGGGACTTTTTGGGGTACAAGCTCAATATGGGGAAGAGCGAGCTGTTTGTAGTTCAGCTAGGGGACCAGGAGAGGGGGATTGGCGAGCTCCCACTAAAAAGGGCGGAGAGGAGCTTCAGATATTTGGGGGTCCAGGTGGCCAGGAGATGGGGGGCCCTGCATAGGCTTAACTTTACAAGGCTGGTGGAGCAAATGGAGGAGGAGTTCAAGAGGTGGGACGCGCTGCTGCTGTCCCTGGCGGGTAGGGTGCAGTCAATCAAAATGACGGTGCTCCCAAGGTTTTTGTTCCTGTTCCAGTGCCTCCCCGTGTTTATCCCGAAGGCTTTTTTCAGGCGGGTTAACAGGTGTATAATGGGGTTTGTGTGGGCGCGAGGGACTCCGAGGGTGAGAAGGATGTTCCTGGAGCGGAGTAGAGATGGGGGGGGGCTGGTGCTGCCCAACCTCTGTGGGTACTACTGGGCCGCCAATGTGACAATGGTGCGCAAGTGGGTGATGGAGAGTGAGGGGGCTGCATGGAAGAGGCTGGAGACGGCGTCCTGTGTGGGTACGAGTCTGGGGGCGCTGGCAACGGCGCCGCTGCCGCCCCCTCCAAGGAGGTATACCACGAGCCCGGTGGTGGTGGCGGCCCTCAAAATTTGGGGGCAGTGGAGGCGGCATAGGGGGGAAGTTAGGGCCTCGGCGTGGACCCCATTACGGGGGAACCACCGGTTCGCCCCAGGAAGAACAGGTGGAGGGTTTTCGGGGTGGCACAGGGCAGGGATATGAAAGTTGGGAGACCTGTTTGTGGACGGGAGGTTCGCGAGCTTGGGTGAGCTGGAGGAGAAGTACGGGCTCCCCCCGGGGAACACGGTGGCCTTGTGGATAGCACAATTGCTTCACAGCTCCAGGGTCCCGGGTTCGATTCCGGCTTGGGTCACTGTCTGTGCGGAGTCTACACGTCCTCCCCGTGTGTGCGTGGGTTTCCTCCGGGTGCTCCGGTTTCCTCCCACAGTCCAAAGATGTGCAGGTTAGGTGGATTGGCCATGATAAATTGCCCTTAGTGTCCAAAATTGCCCTTAGTGTTGGGTGGGGTTACTGGGTTATGGGGATAGGGTGGCGGTGTTGACCTTGGGTAGGGCGCTCTTTCCAAGAGCCGGTGCAGACTCGATGGGCCGAATGGCCTCCTTCTGCACTGTAAATTCTATGATATCTATGATAAACACCTTCAGGTACTTAAAGGTAAGGGCGTTTGCCAGACGGCAGGTGGTGGAATTCCCACGGCTACTGCAACACACAGTACAGAACAGGTTGCTCTCGGGGGGGTGGGTGGGAGTGGGGAAGATCTCGGAAACTTACCAGGTGATGCAGGAGGAGGAGGAGGCCTCGGTGGTGGAGTTGAAAGGTACATGGGAGGAGGAGTTGGAAGAGGAGATCGAAAAGGGGACGTGGGCAGATGCCCTAGGGAGGGTGAACTCTTCCTCTTCGTGCGCGAGGCTCAGCCTCATACAGTTTAAGGTGCTGCACAGGGCACACATGACCGGGACAAGGATGAGCAGGTTCTTTGGGGGTGAGGACAGGTGTGTTAGGTGCTCAGGGAGCCCAGCAAATCACACCCATATGTTCTGGGCATGCCCAGCGCTGGAGGAATTTTGGAAGGGTGTAGCGAGGACTGTGTCGAGGGTGGTAGGATCCAGGGTCAAACCGGGCTGGGGGCTCGCAATATTTGGGGTGACAGAGGAGCCGGGAGTGCAGGAGGCAAAAGAGGCCGGAATTCTGGCCTTTGCGTCCCTGGTAGCCCGGCGAAGGATTCTCCTTCAGTGGAAAGATACGAGGCCCCCAAGTGTGGAATCCTGGATCAGCGATATGGCAGGGGTTCATTAAATTGGAGAGGGTGAAATTCACCTTGAGAGGGTCGGTACAAGGGTTCTTTAGGCGGTGGCAACCGTTCTTAGACTTTCTGGCAGAACGATAGACATTGGTCAATGGCAGCAGCAGCTCGGAGGGGGGGTTTACTTTATTTTTGTTTATGTTATTTACACTGGAAGGGTCTGAGGGGGTGTATGCACCTGTCGTCTTAAGTCGGGGTGTTAATGTTAATTTATTATTTAGGTACGGGGGGGAGGGGTTTGGGGGGGTTGCTTTTTTAGATTGTGTTTTGTACTTAACCCTGCTGGGTTCTTTTTCTTTCTCATTTTGTTATTGATATTTTATGAAAGCCTTTAATAAAAATTTTTTTTTTTTTTTTTTTAAAGCGCCACCCCTCTAGTCTTGGTGTCCAGCCCAGAATGAAAGACCTGACTGACCCAACCCTTCCTTAGCCTGACTTGACCCGCCACTTTCAAGTGTGCCTCCTGCAACGTCACCACGTCTGCCTTCAGAGCCCTCAGATGCGCGAACACACGTGCCCTCTTGACCGGCCCATTCAACCCTCTAACATTCCAGGTGACAGGTGATCAGCCTACTTGGGGGGGGGGGGGGGGGGCACCCCCCCCCGGCCGATCAGCCATCCATCGGCCTGCCTCCTGGCAGCCCCCACCCCCGACCGCCCCTCTGTCCCAAAACCTAGGTCCCTCCCTCATCAGCAGAGCAACCCCCCCCCCCCCCCCAACCGGCCCCCCACTAACAACACCACTTTGTAACCTAACCCCTGCCATATATTGAACATATACACCCCTCCACTGTGCTTCTGTAGACTAGCTCACCCAGCTAGCCTGGTGGCCCTCGCCTCCGTCACCAAGAAGTCTCCCACCTATTGAAGTTCCTCATTCTCAAATGTCTTTCCAACCGCCTTTTAAAATTACCTAAGAAGAAAGCTTCCACCACCTTTCAGGTGGATCTTTCCATACCCTGACAACTCTTTAGTGAAAAGATTTTCTTCATCTTCCATGGCTTTTCCCGCCTCCTCTCCTGCTTGTAGCTTCTCCCATCAGGAGATCTGCTACCATGGTATGCCATGCATTCTTCAATTAGACTTTCCATGGCTAACTATGGAAATATACTGCATGAGGTTGCTGACTCTTCACACTTGATTGCTCACTTGCTTTCTTAAGCATCATACTGATGCCCCAGATGTGCCACGCATCATGCTGGTCTCTGATTTCTCAACCATTGACCGACTGACTTGGTTTCTTTTACATCATCTGCGGATTCCAATTTTCATGCGCTTGGAAGGGATGACGAATGGAAAGGCCAGTCAAAGTTGATGGGTCCCTCACTTAGTTTTTCATGACTGCCGATTTGAGATCCTGGTATATTGCTGCTTGTGAGCACCATCAGCTGCTTGAAATCATAAGTGAGAGTTGAAGAGTTGTGGGACACTGGGTTGCCCTAACTACACCACTATTGAGTGACACGGAATCAATGACGCTAGCCCTTCACCAGCGCCACCCAAAACACCCAATACCCACTCTTTCAAAACTCTCATCACCTTGTAACCATCTATCTGGTCACCTCTTAACTTTCTCTGTTCCAAGGTGAACAGTCTCAAAATCTCCAACCTCTCCTTATAACTGAAGTCCCTCAGCCGTGGTAACATCCTGGTAAACCTTCACCCTAAGTACTTCCTGAAGTGTGGTGCCCAGAAGCACCCACAGTGCTTCAGCTGAGGCCGAACCAGTGATTCATGAAGTTCTAGCATGTTCTAACGTTTCAAATCTGGGTGACTCTTTGTTAAAGCTTTGTCAAAACTTCTCTCTCTCTGCAGATGCTGTCAGACCTGCTGAGATTGCCCAGTATTTTCTGTTTTTGTTTCAGATTCCAGCATTCACAGTAACTTGCTTTTATCTAGCATGGTCTACTTGCTTTTGAATTCTACTCCTCTGTTCAGAAACCTAAAATAACCTAGCTGTGCGTTTTAACCACCTTGCTCAATAACATTCCCAGCAGTCAAGTGTGTTGATTTCTGGGTCTCCACTGATGTTAATCCAGCTCCTTCTAAATTCACATGGACAAACGTTTGCTCCTATGCTGTTAAGCCTGCGATCCTTAGGTTTGAATCCACTGAGTTCACAATCCTGAACGTTGGTGGAACATAAGTACATCACTCCGGCTAATATCAGCAACAGTAGTTTAAACTGTATCTTAAATCCAGCGCTGAACAAAACAAAAACAAGGTTGTAAGGCGCTTTTAGAGTTTTAGCAGGGATTCTAGTGATAAAAGCGATGCCAAATCTACGGGAATCAAGAGTGGGTAAGGGGTAAGAATGTTTTGCCGAAGCTGCGACAGAGGAACTCACCACCCAATCAGTAAATAATCCATGTTCCCTTTAAGATGAGTGTGGAGCAGCCTCAAAGCAATCTTAAAGGGACCATGCTATATAACAAACAAAGCCACACATAGCAAAGAGAAACTGGACTTCACATTAGCAAGCAGGTCTGGCCAGCTTCTTACCTTTTGGACCAACATGACCTGGTTCACCGTGGTACCCAGAAGGACCTGGCAGGCCATCATTGCCCTGTTCAACACAAAGTGTTTGAAATATAAAATATTGTAACATGCTCTAGTTAAACGGATAGCATCCATGGTGGCTTAATCCACTTTCACATACACAGCTTTAACTACTAAACCACTGCCCAACCTGTGGAAGCATTGTTCAAAATACAGCATGTTTATCATTGATCTAGTTTATAATGGTGACCATTGACAGTAGATCTATCAGTCTGCACATTAATGCAGAGTGCCACAGCACCATTGTGTGATGGCATGATGCCATGAGACACAAGGTACATCTTCCATTCTGCTCAACGTTCAGTTTTACAGAGTGATGCTATACTGGTATTGTAGAGCACCGTTCACCCTAAGGGTTGTGAATCTGGAATTCCTTGCACAGTGAAGCAGTTGAGGCTACCTCGTTAAATGTTTTTAAGGCAAAGGTAGATAGATTTTTGAACTGTAAAGGAATTAAGGATTAAGGTGAGTGGGTGGGTAAGTGGAACTGAGTCCACAAAAAGATCAGCCATGATCTTATTGAATGGCGGAGCAGGTTCGAGGGGCGAGATGGCCTACTCCTGCTCCTAGTTCTTATGTTCATCCTGTAATCTTAATGAGTGATTGGGTGGAGGTTGGAACCCCCACTTTAGTGAACTCCCAGTCGCAAATATTTGTGCTCAACTCTGCACCATCCCCACCATTCTGCTGAGTGATGATCCACAGAGCAGTGTATACTCCTCTGACCGTCTAATAGGTACTGAGTGATGAGGAGTAGCTTTGACTCTCCATGATCTGCTCAATGTTGAAAATCAAAGAGCTGGTGGTGTGCGTTTCGTTCCCCAGTTCTCTGAGCTCCCAATCTCAGCCGCCTCAGAACTTTAGATATTCCCGTTCGAGAAAGAAATTCAGACAGCGATGGGACGGCAAGGTCATTCTCTCATAGACCTCACAACCAACACAATAGCTCCATCAATGGAGTGCTAAAGATGGCTTAAACGCTGTTATTGCAATCTCAGATAATGTACGACTGGGTCAAATCAGAAAGGACAAAATGGAGTGAAAGGTTGGAGCATAATGTCAAAAACAAACTGATGGCAGTGATAAATTATTGCGTACAAGGCACGCAAAGTCAGGCTGGAGAGGGCGGTGAGGCAAGAGCTGGTCGACTCCATATTGGAGGCGGACCAACAGTACTCCACGGCCCCGACCAGAGAGCTACTGGCAAAGAGGAAGAAGCTACAAATGGACTTTGACTTGCTGTCCATGGAAAAAGCAGTGCACCCACTGCGCCAGACATGGGGGGCCTTCTACGCACACGGAGACAACCAGCCATCTGCTGACTCACTAGCTGAGACAATAGGCAGCCACGAGGGAAATAGCTCAAGTTAGGGACAGACACGCAGGAAAAGGGTCAACTAGGCCTTTGTGACCTTCTACTGGGGACTGTCCGTCCCCGGAGCCCGCCGAGGAGGACTCGGGATGAAACAGTTCCTCTACAGACTGGACATGCCGGTGGTGGGGGAGCAGAAGAGATGGGGCCTGGAAGCACCATTAGAATTGGGAGAAGTCAAGGAGAGCATCAACTTCCTGCAGACAGGGAAGGCACCGGATGCAGATGGATTCCCAGGACATCAACAACGAATTCACGGCAGCATTGACTTCGTGCCTGCGAGAGATGTTCTCAGACTCACTAGTAAGGGCCACCCTGCCGCCGACAACAAGCCTCAATATTGCTGATACCCGGGTGGTGGTGGAATAGTGGTATTGTCACTGGACTAGTAATCCAGAGACCCAGGGCACTGTTCTGGGGTCCCGGGTTCGAATCCTACCATGCCAGATAGTGAAATTTGCATTCAATAAAAAATCAGGAATTAAAAGTCTAATGATGACCATGAAACCATTGCCGATTGTCGAAAAAACCCATCTGGTTCAGTAATGGCCTTTAGGGAAGGAAATCTGCCGTCCTTACCCGGTGTGGCCTACATATGACTCCAGATCCACACAGCGATGTGGTTGACTCTTAACTGTCCCCCACTGAAATGTCCTAACATGCACCTCAGTTGAAGGGCAATTAGGGCTGGGCAGCAAATGCTGGGTCAGCCAGCGACACCCACATCCCAAGAACGAATTAAAAAGCCCCAAAAAGGACAAAAACCCGACTGACTATGGGCCCTATAGGCCCATCTCACTGGTCAACGTAGACACAAAGATCCTGGCAAAACCTCTGGCAAATTGGCCGGCAAGCTGGGGACCATCATTGAGAGCTGTGTACCAGAGGTAGTCGTGGAGGACCAGACAAAAATTGTCCTGATTTTGCACTACTGACTCGGGAGTGAAAATTCAGCCTGAAGCTTTTGTCTATCAGTGTTGATTAGTCTATTTGGTGTTCTTGTGCCCAAAAGAACCAGAACAATTTGAAGGAGCCTCCTCAAAGATCTGCAAATGGGAACAATGAATGGAAACTCGTAATGACATCTATCGGGGTGGGTGGGGGTGATGGGTTTGTCCTACTCTATGAGCAGGACAAGCTTCTGGCATGATGTTTAACCCTGTGCAATAGTCCACAGAAACTCGCTTCGTGCTGAACCTAAGTTGCACCTGAATTCACCTATCTTTTGGCTGAATTCAGTCAAATTGCATCAAGAAACACAGTGCAACCTAGCAGAAACTCCGGTTAAACATGATAATTATTGGACGCCATTCTCCCATGCCGTGCCATACCGGAGAATCGATATTTGCGCCATGTTTCGGCGCGACGCCGGTCCAACGCCTTCCCGCCATTCTCCCAACCGGCGGGAACGGCCGAATCATGGTCTGCGCCGCGCACGTCGGAGAAACTGC